>NC_058338.1:87963434-97963434 GCF_905475395.1 Chrysoperla carnea
ACAAATTTCAAATATTGTTGTTTTGAAATGCAACATAGTTTTAAACAATCTTTTTTTGATTGGTTCTACTACTTATAAATATTATTACAAAATACTGATTTGATTATCACAACTACACGAGCAGGTAAAAGAAAATAAACGGTTTATACCTGTTAATAGGTTCATTTAAAACAAAATTAGATTCTTCAAGTCCGATTTGATCCAGCGACATGTGTATCACTATTGTTTTTAGTGTCGCAAGTCTATAACTTAACCAACTGCGCCATCGATGCTTGTTACATAAAAATCAATAGATGTGGTAAATGTTATAAAAAGTATCAATATGTTTATTTCAAACTCTTTGTTAACTGGTAACAACAATCTTCATGAACTTGGCTCAACCACATATGGAAGAAACATGATAGATATGCGATCATAATAACCAAATTTAAAGCAAACGTAAAGAAATTTTCGTTTAATTCATCGATTCGCTTTATTTACACGATTATATATTCCAACTAAGTACAATTTTATGTTCCGTCAATAAAATGCATGACTTTAAACTAAATTCAATTTTTTTTCATGAAAGTAATGATTTTGTTTATTTAACTTCAGTGATTTTGTATCAACGAATTCATATCTTAAATTGAATCCCATTCTATTGTAAATACAAATATTTAGCTGTACTTTTTCCAATCGTTAGGCAATTGTTTGAAAATAGTAGTGTATTTTCTTTCTATTCAATGAGAAACAACTGTCTAATTTAAAGTGTTCTTCTCTCTCTTAGAGACTAGAAACCTAGGTCCAATTCGATACCCCCTTAAAACTTAATAATTTTTGTCCGAACAAGACTTACTTAATATTGTTGATGTATTTTAAGAGATTTTTGTATGTATCGGTTCATATGGCACACTTTGTATATGTATGTGTTTGTATTATTTTACTTACTAGTATGTTAAACATAACAAATAATTATCCACTCTTGAGATTTGTTATGGATATTAATTTATATCAGTATTACCTGGACCTACATGGATATTATCTTTAATATGCATTATTCTGATTCAGTGGCCGATGCTAAATCTAATAATTATGATGTTTATCAATGAGTGAATTTAAATACCGTATGTAATTTTATTGTGTATTATTTATTCATATTCATAAACGTGGTCTTGACTTTCAAAATAAATAGAAAAAGAAACTCAAGGGAGTATGTCGGTTATAGTTGAGTTTATAAAAATATGCTCAATATTGTACTTTCGGTAGTGAAAAATACCTATATTATGAAATTTGAAAAAAATTAAAATTTATGTAAAAATATACTTAAATATTCTGATTTCGAGTCATAAAAGCACATTTTTCTTTTATAATATTAAAATTAAAAATCGTAATTTTTAAACTATATATCACGTGACCTATAACGCGGGCAAGCCCTGATGTGATGTCATATCGGTATGAACCATAGACCAATAGTTAGTTCAGTGAAGACAGCTGGGTATAATATATAGATAATAAATATATACAATTTATTATAATTAGTTGTCTATGAATATATCTGTCAAACTTATTTGTGTTATTTCCTATAATGATACCGATATAACGTCACCAAATTGGATGCCCGCGTCTTTGATAGTTTAAAACATGTTTAAAATTTAATTTAAGTTTTTTGGCAAGAAAGCGTGTGTATTTTTCCGAAATAAATTTGGTGGCTTTTTATTTACAAAATCAACATTTTGAAGTACTTTTTCAAATATAGTAGAATACCCTATTATACGTGAGTAGAGTTCTATTAAACCAAAGTGGAACTGCGAAAGTGATATATATGTGTGAGCACTCATATGTACACTCTCGTTTGCTTAGTGATACTTTGTTTTGATAAAAATATACACTGTTTTGCAAATAAGTCGTATTATTGTTTATCATATTTAAACATTGTTTTTATTGTCTTTTTAAGGTAGTACGAGCACCAGACAATTTTAGATTTGAAATTATGTGTACCATTTCTTCAACTTTGATTTTTCGATATTTGCTTTGGGTTTCGAACTATCGAAAGCTAAATAATTAAAGAAAATTTTCGATATTTTCAAAAAATCTCCAGGTGTCGAAAAATTACATTCTTGTTTTTTACCTTATATTGTCAAGTTATAACATAATTCACCATCAAAAGAGGAAAGAAATATTTTGTTAAATTTATGTCCTCACTACCGTGCTCCTACATCCTGAGTTAGTCGGGCAAAACGTTTGGTTTTTTTGCTTTTTTTCAATAATTTATTCAGATTTTACCTTTAAATAGTTTTTTTTATTTTTATTTTTTTTTAACATCCACTTACCGTTTAAAATCAATGTTAAATATGCCTAGGTACTTTTAAAGCCATTTATTTATTTATTTAAATCATTGGTGCTCGTGCATCCTTAACTAAACAGGCTGGAACCATAAATTAAGGTATTATTTAGTAGTTTTGGTCAAAATCTAGACAAAACTTTTTAAGAGATGGTTGAAAATGTGCCAGTTTAACTCATATAAAAAGTTACAGATTTGGTAGCGAATATCTTTTTTCATTAAAGAACAAAAATTTCTTATTTAGCAATTGTCATGAAGATGATTATTCTGAATATCGACTTAAAACTTTATTTCATTCTGAAAAAAGTGAAATTATGGACAAAATACCTTAAATCAACTTATAATTTCAATGAATACTGATCGTTATAGCCAATATATCATTATAATTATGTGTTTATACAAGATTTCGGTAGGGACTTTCTATTTTCGCCTTTATAACTGATACGTCGTTATGACCGATGACGTCATAATCGAATTTGACTGTTTTTTATTTGAATCATGGTAACATGTATTATAATATCGGCATCTTGGCTTCATAGCACTCAAATAAAAAAAAAAAAACTTAAATTTCAATCACACATTTGAAGATTGTCAGTACTTTTTCCTTATTGACTCGAAAATGGTTCTGGCTTATAATCGAAATACAAAAATGATATGGGTGCTCGTATTGGTAATCTCGGAATCACCTTCATGCAATTTCCCCATGAAAGTATAACATTTTGTAGTGGTCACTCGCCGGAATAAGTTTGGTATTTTATACCGGGGGCTTCGTGAATCAATATTTTTAACACTAAAACTATAAGAATAGCTTTTGACTATTGAGCCTTATTACAAGAAATAGGTACATTTTCCACAAACAATATACATGACATTTTATTATTTGAATAATAAAATGACTTATTGCTAATTAAATTTATTAATTAATTATAGACAACTGACATCGATGACATTAGAGAAAATAGTGTGTGTGTTATTTTCGTCACAAAACTAGGATGATGTATGTTGACCAGGTCTCTAACTCTATGCTTTGCTTTTGTAATTTATAATGAACTAATTGAGACAGAGAGTTTAGTACATCTGTTCAGCTCAAACATTCACAATATCAAATTTTAACATATAAAACGAATGGTGACATAAAGGCTACGCTTAGCTATAAATTTGATATGCTTGTATTATATTAATTATTCTTCAAATTGTTGTTTTGTTAAAACAGTATGCATGTGCTTTTCTACAATATATTGAGTGGTCCGAAAGAAGACAATAATTTCATTGGATTGCAAAGACAATCAAATTAAGCATTTTCTTGATTACAACTTAAAATTTGAAAATGTTTAAGAATAGGTGAGAAAAATTGAGGACTAGGAAAAAAAATTTTAAATTAAAGTTTGGTTTTTCTTTCAAACAAAGTTATCTTCTGTTTGAAAACAAAGATGCCCCTCGTATACAAAAATTGAATAGTCTAATTCATTCCCCCCAAAAAACACCCGCTATATGTTTTCGCATTTTGTAATTTTTCGTTCCGTTTTCGAAAGATAATAGTGAATTTGTTTAAGGACTCGCTCTATATATCAGTTAAATGACTACAATTGTATATTGTTGAAGTACTGTATTCGTTTAGTGCAATAAAATTATTTAAAATAATATGATCAAAATCATAAGGAAAAAATGTGTTGCATCTATGAAATTTGACCAATGTTCATTTGTATATAACAACTTCGTATCGAAACATCGATTGCCCAGGGCCGGAACCCCTTTTTTAGAGAGCTTAAGAAATTAGTTTATAATTAGTTTTTATTGTTATTAAATAACAACAATAAAAACCATGCAGAAAATTAAAAAAAATTATTGTAGATGAAGCAATTGTGCATTTGGGTTTTTTATTCGATTTTCTCAAAACGGACGAAGATATTCAAATTTTAAAATCGTGCTTTGTAAATTTTTAAATTGACTTTTTTTTTTAAATTTTCTTGCTTATTTAAGCACGCGCTGTTAATTAAGTTTTCTTGTTATTTCAGTCAGATTTTTAAGTAGGATAATTTCATCCTTGATCCTAACGGATCAAAGAAAAAAGCCAAAAGCATTTTGCTAATGCTTTTAAGAATGCTAAGCCTTTTAATGAGGTAAGTATTTTTAATATTCATAAAAATACTGGGAAAAAAAAATCATACCGACATTTTGCCGCAAAAATCAAAATTAGATACTTATCTCAAAAATTGTTACAATACTACTCTCTTTTAAAAATATTTTTAGCTTCCTCCGATAATTTCCAATCCATTCGAGATATAACGATTTAAAATTTTGTTCTTGAGTGCTTGATAAATTGTACAATTAGTTTAAACAAAAATTCGAAACCGATTCGAACAAGTGCTAAGAATTTGGTATACATAGACTTTTGCTTAATTTTCGGTCTCGCCCTAAAATACCTAAAAATCTTCACGCCATCTACTACTTTTTTTTTCAGTTTTGTATCTATTATTGATGATGGACGGCGTTAAAATCCAATTTTCGGAACAAAACAAAAATCGTTATATCACTATTTTTCAAAGAAAACGAAATTTAGAATAACGGTTTATTTTTAACTCCGAACTAAAAAGAGATGTGTTAGAAGTTTTGTGTGTCTGTGTATCTGCATACCTGTGTATCTGTGTATCTCGAGGTGGCATCATAGCTCCTTAACGAATGAACTGATTTAGATTTTTTTTTTCGGAAAGTTAATTTGTTAGCAAGAGTCCTTAGCAAGTTTTATTTTAGGGTTCCGTACACGATAACAACTAGAAAAGAGGTAGTGATCTTCAAACAGCTGAGCACATATTTTTAAAACATAGCTAAGAACACTCTCGATCAAACTGCGTTCCTAAAAACGTCAAAGTTGGTTCAATGGAGCTACTAGTATAATATAAATATTTATCATCTATGGGAGCTACAATGTCACTAACAAATCAACCACATCTATATGATTTCGCGTTAGAGGTTTTTTTAAATTTTTGATATATGTGTTGTGTCTGTATTGTGATTTTCTAACGCGAAATTATTTTTGTAACACTCTGTATATATTTTTGTTGTTTCCACATTTAATATTAAACCTTTTCTCATATACATATTTCTATATTCATAGGATAGTAAATATTCTATATAGGAAAATAGTATTTTATAATTAACTATGTCGATGTTACAATGAAAAGGTCACTATAATACCCTTACGAGATGTGAAGAGAGAGTTCATAACATGTACATCAGACCTACTAACTCTAATATTTCTTGGTCCTTCTAGATAAGGTAGGTAACATTGTGACGGATATAATAATTATTTGATGTACCTTAATCAATTATAAATAAACGTTCTAATGTGGACCACAACGATAAAACCTTCTTATTCAAGTTTAAAGTGGAATTCAGAATTTTCGATTATGAACATTATACTATTATTATTTTTCAGGTATTACTACATCTACAGGTTACATAGAAGCTAGTTACTCTTGTCCATAATGCACTAAATTACAGGAGTTATTTTATTATTTAAATAGGTTCAGTATCACGTAATGAATGTAAATGCACAAAATCCTCACAAAAATAGGCGGGGGAAGTGCCTCCATTTAATGGAAAACCGTTTTGTGCTATATTTCCATAACTGTGCACTTTAGACCAAAAATGGAAATAACCTTTATTGTAGATAATTATGTTACCTACTTTTTTTTGTTAACTAATTATTTTTTGGATCACTAATCGTTTATGACTTATACGACTATGACGATTTACTTATTGACTATTTCGCCGATATGTCTTCTAATATTTGCTTAAACAAGAAAATTATAATAACTGAACTTTTAAATCTACAAATTTCTTAAAACATTTACTGTAAACACTTTTTTCTAAAATTAATATTTATGACGAACGCGTTCAATGTGGAAACCACCGGGTGCAAGATTAATAAAAAAGAAGTATACATTAGCGTAATGATAAAAATTCAATAAATATATGAAAAATTACTAAAAAGGGAGGAAATTTAATAATCTACAAATAGGTGATTATTATTGGTTTAAAGTGCACGGTTGCGGGGTTATATGCCGTAATGGTTTTTCTCAAAATGGCGACACTTCCCCCGTCTCAATTTGTAAGGATTTTGTGTATTAAATTCGGTACGTTATAATAAACCTATTTTTAGAAAAAAAACTCCTGTTAATTAGTGCAAGAAAAAATTCTCAATTATCTGTAGCTGTAATGTAACATTAAACGCGTTATAAAGTCATAAATATTAATTTTAGAAAAAAATGATTAAAGTAAATGTTTTTAGGAAATTCGTCGATTTAAAAGTTAAGTTATTATCATTTTCTTGTTTAAACAAATATTAGAAGACAAATATTAGATTATCGGTCAAATAGTCAATGAGTAAAACGTCATAGTCGTATAAGTCATATACGGTTAGTGATACAAAAAAAAAATTAGTTTACAAAAAAAGTAGGTAATATAATTATCTACCATAAAGGTTATTACCATTTTTGGTCTAAAGTGCACAGTTATGGAGATATAGCACAAAACAGTTTTTCATAAAATGGAGGCACTTACCCCGCCTATTTTTCTAAGGATTTTGTGCATTCACATTCAGTACGTAATACTGAACATATTAAAATAATAAAATAACTCCTGTATTTTAATGCAGAAATAAATTCTCCGTAGTCTGAAGTATATTAACAACAGAAACATTCTCTGACTCAAACCAGTTGTGCACCTCTTATTTTGAACTTTCTTGTGCAATAGAGGTGAAATCCTAGTTTTCAGATTTCAATAGAGATAGCTTTCAATTAAGTGACAAGTAAGGAGAGTTTGCATCATTCTTTGATTTATAAATTTTCAATATGATTTCATTTCAATAATTTCACGCCCATTCAAAATCAAAGAAATGATAAAAATGAAAACTGATAACGAATGTGATGATCGTAATGACTGAACAAGAATACTATACTACCAGGCAAGACATTAATTTTTATAGATTTTCAGATGATTCAGCTAAAAATTCTCTTATACTTTAATTGAATTGTTTCAGAAGAGTATCACAAATATTATTCTTGATTTACTATTTTCTAACATGCATCTGTGTGAGATTTTTATGTGGAGGATTCCATTTTTTTTTCTATCCGTAGGATAAAACATAAATCTAGATGAATATTGTTTACGGTCATTCATAAATATCTATCTACAAAAAAGTTTGTTAGGGGCGCATAAATCTATGATTCTAATTATATGCGTCATCTGAGGCAATTAAATAAATTAGAAAAATTTAAAGCAACCAACACTTTTCTTTGTAATACCAATATTTTTTAAGCGTTACAAACTTGAGACTGAACTTAGTTTACCTTGATTTATTTACCAAGATGAGTCACCATTCTTTTTTCTCAAAACTCTCTTTTTGTCAAACACATTTTGGGACGTATATACCGTTGTTTTCAAAACAATTGTCCATATAATTTCATTTTACATAAATTTCGATAAACAATTTCAATAAAAAGTATGTTTATTTCGACAAAAGGTTATCTCCGTTATCTCCGAAATTCAGTGAAAAACTCTGTAGTTGATATTCATCGACTCGAATTTATATTGTATTCGAATTAAACTTATTATTAGCCTAGAATTTTACAATAATTTGGCTTATTTAATTTTAGAATAAAACCAAAATAATCATAATTATATTCATTAATTATACTGTAAATATTATTATAAAGAAAATAAATATACTCATAGGGATTCTGTACCAGTAAGAATGCTTTCAATAAAAATTATAATATAAATAAACCATAAAAAAGGTTACTTACAACAACGTCATCTGCATTTACTAAGCTTATTATTGAAATTTATTAATAATTATAAATTAATAGCTATTAATTATTATCAAAATTATTTACAATTAAATACTATGACATTGCACTACTTTGACAAATAGATGTCAACGATTAACTCCGTACGGAGCCGCATATTCGTAAATTAACGAAAGTGCACGAATTTTGTGATAAGAAAATTCTCAAAATTTCCGAAGGGCTTGCAAAATTATATATTTTTAAAACTATAGGTAGGTTAAAAAATTCATAGTTCGAGATGAAATAAAATTATATGAAGATAAAGCGATGTTTCCAATAGAGCGTGAGTAAAATGCTCATAACAGAAGTGCTGACGGTTTAACACTTCACACACGGAGGTTATTCGAATATTTTTGCACTATGTAATATGTCATATTTTTGAAATAGGTTTTATTTATACGTACGTACAAAGATAAAAAGAGGCGCATTACATTTAATACATATCATACACCTCGAAATACGACATCGAAATCGATTCGAATTTTTGTCACTTGTTGCTACAAATAATATAACATAGATTTGTCGTATTTCCCGCTTATATATATAAAGTAATCGGGAATGATCAAGATGATGACACCATTAGTAACGGAAACGACATATGTCGTAATCCATTTGAAATGTATTCGAGAATTTTTTTTTACACAGAATAATTTCGTATGAGATTATCTTTTTTTATTTTATTTAAAAAAAAGTTTACTTGATACATAAATCCATATCTATTAAATATTCATTTATAAATCTGCTTGCCATCAATGTGTAATAAGTCTTTATATGAAGGGAAACTTTTAATGCTTCGTAATAAGTGTCTGTAAAATATTGTAAGTAGAATTTTGTTTATTCATTCGAAATTAGAAGGGTTGTATTTGAATAATTTACGTATTATATGAGTATTTTGGAGAACACAAAATAAAACAAATACAAAAATATAAAATTAAAAAATTTACGAAAATGCATTACATTTGACCATAAGGAAAACAAAGTCTAAAACATTGCCAAAAATCGATCCAAGAAATCACTCTCGTATACCATTTTGGATAAAATCTCAAAAACTACTACATCATCGTCAATTAAGATCGATTTTTGAAACTTACGTAGGTACTGAGCTATGTGGAAATCAAATAGTAAAATTTTTTCTCATATAGTAAGGTTTTTTGAAATTTTTTTAAGTTATTAACTTTTTCTTTCTGAATCTGATACCACTCTTATTTGGCTTATGGCCGTGAAAAGTAAATTTTAGTGATTTATAGGTTTTTAAAACTCTATATCAAGAAACAATATTTAGGGCGAAATCCCAGAAACTTTTCATCTTCGTCAATTAAGCTTGAATTTTGTCGGTAAAAGCTGAGTTATGTTCTGAGTTTGATCGAAATAAGACAAAGTAATTCTTTCTTGGTTATATTTAATTTTGTAAAGCAAGCAAGTCATTTTGAAAAATTCACAAGTAACTTTTTACTTTATTATATCATAAAGTATTGTCATCGAAAAAAAATCGATATCGGGGTTTCAACTTAAATACACGTTTTGAGGGACCCTGATTCCAAAAAAGTGGTTTTTAAAAAATGTTGCATCCGTCGGTATGTCGGTATGTCTGTTACCAAGCTGAAGCCTTCAATTTTCAACCGATTTTTCTCAAACACGGTACATAGATTCAGTTTGGTCATAATTCCAGACGATTTTTTCATTTTTTCCCTAGGCCTTTTTTCAAGGGTACTTCCCTTTAGGCCAAAACAGGATTTTTGGGGTTTTCTCAAAAACGGCTTTAACGATTTCGTACATCCTTAAGCATAATAACGATTTCGATTAAACAAAGCACGAGGCTAGACCTTAAGGTGTTCCTAGGATTGATATAATCCACGGGAAAATTCGAGAATGCCCACACCCTAACGAAAACCTTTCCAAATACAGGAAAATGGGATTTTCTGGGAAGAGGCTGAGGGGACAGCAGTGAAACTTCGTATCAGGGTTTATATCAACAAGGTCCTAGGTTGGATATAACTCCCCTCTGGGACCCCTCCCTATGTAGCCGTGGAGCCAAGGGAATTAAATCGTCAATATCGTGAAATATTCTTTACAATGTCGTTTTAAGTAACTTTTGTAACTTGGTAATCTTTGCTTAACCTCACCCTTACCAAACTTCATCCTTCTAAATATTATATTCAATCCAATAAATACTTATAAGCCTGTTCTTCATTACTTGTTTTAAAATAATTCTTAAAATTGGCTGCTTTCAATAAAAATATTACAAGAATAATCAATTTTATAATTTAATAAAGTCTTGTCCGATGTTTCGGACCGTTTATTGTTTCTATACTCATTTTGCGATTGAGTATTATTCGAAATATTTCCAAAAGGCCGTTCGTATCAATTTCCAATGAATTTCTTGATATTTGGGTCTTTATAAGGTTTAAAAAGCTAAAAACAACGAGTACACTTTGCATTTAACGATTTGGAAAGCAAGTCGATCCGACTGGAGTACTTTAATTGAGCTGTAGGCGAAATATCTAAAATTATTTATCGTTGAGTATAATTGAGCTCGGATTTTGATTACTCCGCCTCTTAAAGAAAATCCCACAACTACGAAAATTTTCGTAAGAAATGGCTTTAATATTACGCCTGACCCTACACCAAGTATTTTCTAAACACAATTCTCTGTATTTAATATTTTCCAAATTCCAAATAAATAAAACCGTCATCAATCTTTTCCAAATTCCTTATAAAATATATGAAGAACAAAATTTATTAAAAATTTATATTTTATTAAAAAAAAATTTTTTTTTATCAATGTGTAAAAATAAAAACTTTTAATTAGTTACTTTATAAATCCATGTATTTAAATTGTAATTACTTACATTTTTCGTTCTTTCTTCTTTTCAAAATAAAATTAATTAAAAAACACTAATTCATTTTATCAGAATTAAAAAATTTAAGTGTTGTGTAAAAAAATTCATGGTGGAGAAATCAAAAAAAAAAAAAATCTAATAATGCACAGTATGAATATTTTTAATAAAAAATAAATACCTTTCATATAAAAATTGTACCCTTACTAAATATTTTCGATAATTCTAAGGACTTGTAGAGAATGATATTTATTTTTCCACCTTATAAAACAATAAAATAATTTTAATTTTTAATTCAAGCTACACTATTTTTCGTATTTGAAACTTTAACTCAAAATTTATTGTTGTTTGAAACTGGAATATGGTAAAATAATTTACTAACCAATATCTAATGATTTACGTCGCATGTATTAGCTTGTAAATAGACATTCAGAAAAACATACAAGTAAAACAAAACCACATTGGCTTTCAGTCTTCATCTTACCTACATTCTTAAAAAATATCCTCGATTCAAAACAAATGCTGTACAGCAATTATCTGCTGAGAAAGTATAGACTGATTCAAGGTATATTGGACTCTAGGAACGGAATTCTACTAATTCTTGTACATAAGGAAAGATATTTAAGGTAGTACGAGTGCCAAGGCAAGTTTAGACTTGTGGTTGAACTTATTTGTACCTTATTTTGAACTTTAATTATGTATTTTGTAATAACTTCATGAATGTAGACGAAAATTAGGAATAAAATTTTTCGATATTCGTCTTGGTTTTCGAAATATTGAATTTACAATTAAAAAAATTGAAATCCGTGTATATCTTTTAGCCGCCTACAGCAAAGCCTTCAAGTGTTATGTTAGGACAATACGTGAGATCAAGAGAGGTGGAGGCTATAAAGCGGTTGTTTTTACTTTTTAGCCCAGTGAAGCGGGCGTGTATCGAACTAGTAATTTAATATAATTTTACTTAAATTTAAATATTTTTTGTTTTTAATATCCATCGACTAGTTTTGGAGAAATCTATGAAAACTTATCATCCATTTACCGATTTCCCATAAGACCAATGTTAAATATGCCTACTTTTGAAGTCATTTATTTATTTAAATAAATGGGCAAGTCACCCTTAAATTTTCAGAATTGATTTAGAATTAGTCTAAATTTCTATTAAAAAAATCAAGCCTTTTATCCAAAATTTCCCCGGAGTTCGTACATCCATAAGCATAATAAAGACTAAATACATCAATTAAATTGATAAAATAGGAAATAACTTTTTTCTACCAAATATCCAACTCTTTCAGGCTACATAATACAAATTACATAAATTATTGTGATAGGATATTGAGTATCTGGTATTACGATAATGTTTAAAAAACATTATCGGAAGTGTTAAAAAATGTAGGAACGTATATAATATCCCTACGATATGTTTTAACTGACATCATATGTCAATGTTTACTTCAACAGTTGGTCAATATTTTTATTGACCAACGATGTTTAAACGAATCAATTATTACCTATATAACCATTTATATTATTGAGTTCGATGTTTATTTTTAAAAACAATGTTTACTTGTCATTTAATTTGCTTATTCACTTTACAAGTACTTACTTTATGGTTTTTTGTGTTTTTTTTTTTTTTTTTTTTTGTTCAATTTTATAGAAGATATAAAAAAAACCCGGCCCATTTGTCCATTTGAATACTAAAAGAGATCATAATGCGATTGTACATGATACATAATGTAGGATTCTGCCGTACCTCGTTCCCTAGTAGTTTTAACGAAAAGATAAAAGTTATTGTAAATGAAATTTTTTATAAATAAAAAACTTTTAACAAAAAGAAAACTTACTTCAAAAGAAAAACTTTTCCAAAACAAATTAATATGAACTAAAAAATAAATAAATAAAGATAATATAATGTAGTTAAAATTATTGTTATTTTTGGAGTCGGTACCAGCCAAGGAAACAACTCTGACAGAACAGTTTGCTACATTAGCTTGGCTGACACCGACTCCACAAATAACAATAATTTTAACTACATTATATAATCTTGATTTTTTCTCTCTTTTTAATGCATATTAGTTTGTTTTGAAAAAGTTTTCTTTTGAAGTCGGTTTTCTTTTTGATAAAAGTTTTTTATATTTGAGTATTCAAATGGAAAAATGGACACACATTAAAAAAATACAGTCAAATTGATAACCTCCTTCTTTTTTGTTAGAAGTCGGTTAAAAAGAGATAATAATGCGATTGAGCGTGCTACATAATGTAGGGGACTAAAAATAGCTAATGAATTTAACGATGCATCCGGTTTTTCTGCCGTATCTCGTTCTCCAGTAGTTTTAACGGAAAATGTAACAGGATAAAAGTTATTGTAAATGAAATTTTCTACAAAAAAGGCCATAGAATATTTTGTGATATATCGTTTATTAAAAGAGTTATCGAATAATTGCGCCTAGAAAATAGAAAATAGTGGGTTGAAGTTTTTTCTTCGCTCTTTCCTCCTTTTTTTCTAAGAGTTTGATAGAATGTTGTTCATAAAATTGAGATGACACGTTATTACTTACCTTTTGTTTAAATATAATGTCTATAGGACGCATAGTTCTGTTTGAGTGTTTCAAACTTTTGTGAAATTGATATATCAGTATAGATAAAAGAAGCAAAGATATTATGTTAAGTTGGCTCATTTTCTCCTTGGTCGAGGAAATGTTGTTTTTGATAGTTTTGTTTTAATTTTAGTAATGCTTTAGAGACAGATACTATCTATGTTAGCATAAGTATTATTACATAATTGAATAGAGCTATTCACCAGAAGTATTGTGCGGCTGCATTTATTCGTCCATAAAAATTGCTAAAATTTATCCCCCCACTGGTCAAATTAGTATGGTCTTCACACCGCTACTGATATAGTGATATTCACTAAAATTTCATATCGTGTATAGAATTTCTCTAGGTTAAATGACATTCAGAATGTCCATTGCTTGTCCGTCGGCATTGCTCTCAGGATTTATAAAGCCAAGGTTTCGTACCCGAACATTCTATACCTGACATCTTGCATATATGTGCAGGTGCAAATAACATTTGTGGAGGTTTCATTTATCGTCCCCTATACTGGTCCTAGGAGATGAATAGTACTGCAATAATGTAACTTTTCTCCTATTTCTGGTCAATTATAAACATGAGATATTTTTAACTCCCTTGGATTTTGTAACAATTACAACTAAACAGCAAAAATTTTACATCCCACATAAAAAACTGCCTCTTTTTTAGAGATTCAAACGGGCCAACTGCATCCTGACTGAATTCATCCTCTCTCATTTTTTTGGAATCGGTAGATCAACTTACACATAAAAATGGCTTCAGCTTTTGAATATTGTTTAGGGTAAAAAAGTACGCTTTTTTTTTTTTAATTCAAAAGGCGAACGCACATCATATAGAATATCAAACCAATCAATCATTTATTATTAGTATAAATATTTAATTAATCGTAAAAAAGTTTTTTTTTAATTGGTAAAATGAAGTATTGATTATTATAGGCTTATCCTCTTATCTCTTTATCCGATTAAATTTTTTTTTGTTTTATAATTTATCTTGTTAAACTTAAACAAATTTTCTACTTACAATTTTGTTTTATAAAAGTAAAAGCTTTAATCATTATTTGATATTACATTACCTCATCTCGATTTATTAAAATACTGATTATTTTAGAACACTTTTTTTGTTAATTTATTGTTGGCTTTACAGAAATCGTGGTTTTGTCTATTTTTGACTTTTTTTTCACGAATGAATCGATATTTTAAGAGACAGTTGGGTTGGATCAATTTTTTATGCCTAGCATAATGAACATTATGAAGCTTGCTCCTCTAAAAGCATTATGTTGTTCACGCTGCCAAATTTTATCTTATTGAACTGGGGCACCTTAGTTTATGATAACAGATTTGGTGCCTCAAGTTTTGACTAGAATGATAAAATATTCCGAGGTGTCATCGTGTTTAACCAATTATTATTTTCGATTTTTGTGAAAAATCTCGATTTTATTAACTAAACCATATTTAATGAATGAAGTGCATATTTCAACCAAAGATTAGAAACATGCAATACATGCACTGAAAAAAAATTAAAATAATGTAAACCTCATCCAGAAGTTAGCCATTTCTTATCGAAATTAAGTAAAAATACTTTAAAAACAATTTCCTAATGATTGGAACAAGTACAGCTAAATATTTGTATTTACAATAGAATGGGATTAAATCTAAAACATTAATTCATTGCTACAAAATCACTGAAGTTAAATAAACAAAGTCATTACTTCTATGAAAGAGATTGATTTTAGTTTAAAGTCATGCATTTTATTGATGGAAAATAAAATTGTACTTGGTTGGAATATATGATTGGGTAAATAATGCGAATCAATGAATTAAAAGAAAATTTGCGTTTGCTTTAAATATGAGATTTGTTTATTACGAACCCATAGCTGTTATGTCTAGTCCATATCTGATTGTCAATCAACTACATGAAGATTGTTGTTACTAACTTACAGTTACATATGACTCATGCGCACTTTAAATGCAACTTTAATACTCAACTCCTTTGATCTCAACTCAGTCTCTCTGATAGTTGTATCATATTCGTAGCCTCATTCGCCTTATTTGATTTCGCGATGAGGTTGAGACAACTTCATATAGATTAATCTTAAGAATTTTTTTTCAGTGTTAAGGCACTTGGCAAATGGGTTGAAATAAAAACCTGAATGTATTTTAGAACTATTTACAGCAAAAATATACGAATTTAAGCTACGTTTTCCATTCAAAATATCGGAAATATGACTTGAAATTATTTGACTCTATACCGGAGAATACACAAAAAAAGGCTCATTTATTTGGTAAAATGTCTCTTAAAGTTTTATTAATTTGAGTAGTTTGGTATTTATGTCAACTATATAATTCTTCCTTGTAAACCTCATCTCTGGTTTATCCTAAAATTATCTAGATCAATTTAAACACAAACTATTTATTCAACAACAGTTTCATGTTTTTCTACTACTATATTGAACTATATATACTCTCTTCTAAGTGCAACCATAAATTTTCTAACGTAATATTGAGTTTAAATTTTCCATCCCAAAAATAGAATAAAATAAGATTGAAAATATATCAAGGTATTTAAACAAAAAGTTTTTAATTTATAGTTTAGTTTGTTCGTTTTTCGGTGTGGAGTACAAAATATAGAGAGATCGTTCGTTACTCGTTTGGCTTACATTTTACCTACTTACTATACCTACATATTTGTGTGTATAAGACTTGAACAAACATAACAAACGAATATGTAGTATGTATGGGAAGCAACAAAAACTAAAATTTGTTAAAACAAAAGAAGGTGAAACAGAAGCAGCAACCTTATACACCAAAACTATGACACGTTTATAAAATATATAATACAACCTTATTTCTATAAACGAGAGTACATATAGAATGCTTTAGAAGTCTTATAATATTGGTAGTAGTCGCTGGAAAAAGAAATCTACAAAGTATGATCTGTCCGGGAAAAAAAGGGAGCATAAGAAAGGAAAGATAATTTCTGAAAAATCTTCCTGAAATTTTGTTAAGCGGAGCTAGGTTAGGGTGATCGAAGAAGTGGCATAGCAACCAGTCAATATGAAGTCGGGTTTTCACTTGACTCCGATATAGAAAGCAGATTTAGAGATTTGAGTATGTTACTCTTATGTTAGACTAGGTTAGAATGGGTGTACTAGGGTGGGTCATACTTGGATTATAGGGTTCGTTGTAATACCGAAAAAAGTTTTGGCTCATCTCCGACCATTACTCCATGAACCATTTGGAGTTATTTAAGAACAGTAAGTCTTTGACTTTTGAAGTTTTTTGGTCGCAGAGAAGGCTGACTAAAGTAAGCCCATCTCTCCGTGGCAAGAGCTGAATAGTGATGGAGGATAATCGTTTCCTCCACCTCTCATGGTGACAGTTTCTACAATAATGGTGATTCACAGGTTGATCCGTTCAGTTCTGTACTTCGAACAATATGATTAAACGTTGCAATCTATCAATATGGAAAAGTACCACAACTTTATTTAAGGCTGAAAAATGACAGTTTTAAATTAACTCGAGGTAAGATGAGAAAATGTCCATAATAGTCTTGCTCCTTCCCGTTGAGCTGGAATTAAAAAGGATATTACAAAAATCTATATATATTGACTCAATTTTAGTCTTGACTGTGCATATAAATCCCTTTTTCAGCCCCCGAACCAAAAAGAAGAGTGTTATAAGTTGGACCGCTATGTGTTTGTGTCTGTCTGCTTGTCTGCCTGGGACATCATAGCGCCTAAGCGGATGAACTGATTTTGAGTATTTTAATTTTGTTTGAGAGATAATTTAATGGAGAGTGTTTTTAGCTATGTTTTAGATCCGAGTTTAGGGTTTCGTACCCGGAAAAACTAAAAAGTAGGCGATGATCCTCAAAATGAATTCAGTTTAGAGGCTCATAGGAAGAAGGTAATTTATTGGAGATTGTTCTTAGATTTATTTCGCAAGTGCAAGTTTAGGGTTCCGTACCCAAAAATTTGTCGGGGGTTTTTTAAATTTCGTAAATTTCACTTGTTAAATCGTTTCGTTTACTGAAACTATTTGTACTGAAATTCACAAAGCAAAAGCATCTGACAAGAAATAAAAGATGGTTGCGATTTTGGATCTCAAGTATCACAAGGAAAGGCTTGTCAAGAAATAAGCTATTATTATTTTGTTTTTTCTTGATCACAACATCTAATGTATTTTCGTTGATTTCGTAACCTTCTTAAATAAAACATCGTCTAGACAGTCGAACTATTTCTCAATTTTACATTTTCCTTCCAAAAGATATACTCATAAATACAATACTATATGTATTCTATATATAACATCCATACACAATTCTTAGACAGTGAATCTATTGTTGATGAAATTATAGTTTTAAGTTAAGATGAGCAAAGAAAACAAACACGGTCTCTATCATAGAGTGAGCGTGTCTGATGGAAATGATTATGATGAAGGTATTGCTGACAGTTTTAAACTAGGGCTTGTGAATAAGAATGAAGGAAGATTTGCATAAGGCCACATGGATCTAACTACGTATATTATTATCGCCTATTCCTATCACATCATAAACATAAACATAACCTTATTTTACAGGAGTTTAACCTTGTTTTACTTTTAAGACCGTGATCTCATAAAAGAGCGAAATTTACATTTTTTATTTACCTTTTTAAGGCTTGATAGGTGAGTTTGGTAACTAAGAAATTGTGCTCTAGTGTTTTTATGGGAATTCAATTTTTCGATTATGGTTTTTTTTCTTATATGTAAAAAAATTGAAAAAAAATTTACATACCGCGAAAGTGATTTCTTAAACCGTTTCCTTTATTTTCTTCTCAAAATGGTCAACATTTCTAAACGACCATTAATATTCCTATCGATCTTCCTCTATTTGTGGAAACCCTGTACATTCGATGCCAAAAGTGAGTAGCAGAAAGTTAATATTTTCGAAAGTAGAGATTTTTATAAAGAATAATTTTTTTCGTAAACTTTGTAATAAAAAAGTTTTCTATATGTAGCCAACATAAGTATCCACCCTGTATGTCTATAAAAAACAAAAGTCTGTACCAAAAAAATTAAAAAAACTCTATTTCCCTAATTTCTAACATTAACCAAGATAATAAAATAAAGTTCGAAAATTAAAACCCCAACTATCTTATAAAATCTTGCTCTTAAAAGTTGAAAACAAGAAAATATTTTCATCTGAAATTATTTTTATGACCAGTAAATCGTCACTGCAGTCGGGGGACCTCTGTTCCAACCTGTGGAAACTGATTAATCGTAGAGGTATCCCGACTGTAATGACGATTTTACTGATCGTAAAAATAATTTCAGATGAAAATATTTTCTTGTTTTCATACTTTTAAGAACAAGATTTTGCAAGAGAGTCGGGGTTTTAGTTTTAGTGATAAAGTATTACAATATTTATTAGAAAAGTGTTAATAACGCCCTTTCATTTGTACCTAACACGGTTTGGTATTGTTAAATTATAAATTGTTTCTAGTTCGTGATTTTATGTCCTCTGGAGGGCGCCATATTCAATAACCAGCGGGCGATCAAGACACTTCTAAAGATACCTCATTTGTAAACTTATGATAACTAGTCGTTGTTGTAGATAACAATTATCAACAAGGCAGACAAAAAGAACTGTGGAAGTTTCGCAATAAGCACGCGGTCTATCATATCTATGCTGTTGTTATCGCAAGAGGTTGTGTTGTTTACCTTTGTAAATATGATAGATAGAGTATGCTAAACTTAATATGTCATTTAAATTGAAATATTATTAATATGTTTATAGTAAATTTAGGAATTATAATAATGAATATTATTAATACTCGTATGGTAATATGCATATTAACTAAATTTAACATTTCAATTAAACGTTTAATTAGGTGTAAACAAATTTATTTGAAATGCCAATCTTAGCTGCCAATCGATAAATACTTTTCCTACAATGCAGCGCATCTATGGAAGATATGTGTGATTCATCAGAAAACGATGCCTTATTTAGAACAAGTGAAATTTACAAAATTTAAAAAAAAACCCGACAAATTCGATTTATTTTTTTGTAACCCGATTTTGGGAAACTTAACTACAAAATGTTCTCAATCAAGTAGGTTCGACCGTTTAAGGGCTACGATGTCACTGAGAAACAAACGGACGCACAGATAAATACTTTAAACTTATAATACTGCTTCTTTAATCAATATCAAAGTGGTGGTCAAAGACATCAGATGAGATAAAAAGGATACTTAGAGGGCTATCATTTTTTGGGACAAAATTTTGGAAATATTTAAATTCATATTGAATAATTTGAATTACCTAATTATTTTACCATTTCACTTTTCGAAATGAATTGATCCATGTTTATTCGACCATTCATTTCCATAGAAATTATTTATATGTCACGCCTTTTCCAAACTGAATCGATTTTGAAGATCATCGCCAATTTTTTAGTTTTTAGGTAAGAACACTCTCCATTAAATTACCTTTCAAATGGAAACAAAAAAATTTAAATCGGTTCATCCGTTTAGGCGCTACGATGCCACAGACAGACAAACACACAGACACAAACACATAGCGGCTAAGCTTATGACACCCCTTTTTTTATTTCGGGGGCTAAAAATATTTTTTCTCACCTCGGTGCAGAAAGTGTCCACTTTCTTCCCACTGTAAAACTAACTTGCTGCTTTCAGCATACGTCGGGGAAAAAATAGTATACACACCACGGGAGCAAGTAAAGAATGTCTCAGATCTCATGTTCATTTACGCCCGAGACGAATCCGAAAGTGATAAACATTTGTGATATTCTTTACTTTTGCTCCCTAGATGTGTAATATACTATTTACTTTGTGATACAATACTGTCTGATGCCGAATAAAATACGAAGTGATTGTTAAGTTTGTCCAATCACAACATTGAGGAAACTAGATCCCTGTTATTTGCTGATTAAATTTGCTTTTGGAATAAATATTTAAAGCAATTTGTATTAGTATTTGTTAAAACTACAGTTATTTTATAATTTTTCCACTTCTGAGTTACAGATCGGTATTCAGTCCGAGTAAATTAATCTGTATTGAGATCTATCGCCGATGACCCGACTGCTATCTAATTGTCAAAGAGATGGAAGTAAGGATTCATTTTAGTGGGCGGTCTTAGCGAGACCAAGCATCGTATAGCCTTAAATGATGTGGAGCTACAAGTGAGCGTAGCGAGCTTCAAGAGATACGTCTAATGGTTAAAAAGATTAGAGTAATGGTTGAAATGCTAGAAAGGTTGGCTAATCGGGCTTACCGGGCGGGCAAAACATATTAAGTCTATTAATGAATTGGAGTTGCAGAATAATTAAGATTAATAATCGCTGATACGCTGATCAAAAGTTTTAATCAAATAAAATAAAACGTAGTTTAGCAGGTCACTAAGTTTCCAATAAAAGTAGGAGATAGTTAAAAACGCTAAGGTGGTTTATACAAGAATCACCAAATTTTTGCTGGGAAATATTATCTTTTAGAACCTCAATAAAGTTTATTTTAATGTAAAAAGATTCTAGTTCGACCTAGAAAGTATATATTACTGTGTATATCCAAACGTTAAAAATTTTTTGGAAGCAAGATCATCATTTCTGTGTTAAAATTTATACAAAAGTTAAAATCACATATGTGCATAAAATGAAGGATATTCTTTAAATATTATATTCAATGGATCGAATATTTCTGATCTCCATAGTTTAAAACTTTTAAGAGTTTTTTTTTTTTTCTTAAATATTAATTAGAAAATAGAGGTTTATCGTAAAATTAATTAATTGCGTTTTATTAAGAAAAGTTAGCGCACATATATGGTGACAAAACACTCATACAAATATCGCACAGACGTAATTATCGACTGTGCGGACAATTTTACCGTACTCTCCAACTAACACTTCAGCAATTATAACATAAAAATTATAATGAAGGAAAACCCTTATAAAAATAACTTTCTTTCTCATTTTTTTATATACAAAATAAATTTATTTATTTTCAAAACTACATTATTAATTAAAAATGGTTCTGAATGAATATTTCCCTTATAAAAAATAATATTGTAATTAAAAATTGTAATAATGATTAAAAAAAAAACAATAATAAAACCAATTTCACATTTAGTTTTATAATTGAAAATAAAAATTATTCACTTGTATATTACTAGTTCCGTATCGAATTCAAAAAATCCACTCTTGTCGTTTTCTCAATTTCAATGTTTGTCTAGTATTGCTAATCTGATATCAGTAGTGGTAGGGAGCATTTTACGTGGAGGGGGCAGTTGAATTCGCAGCGCTGCCAACTTATAAAATTTAAATAAACCAAGTTTTTTGTTTCAAATATGATTACTTACATCAGACTAACACATGAGCTATAATTTATAAAGATTATTTATTTTTTTTATAAGAAACATTTTTTACATTGAAACTTTTGTTTTATCTCTAACGGTTTACAAAATACATCAATATTTTGAAGCGTTACAAACTTGGGACTAAAATTAGTATATCTTGATATATTTCATATACATGGTATAAAATAAGAAAATTAAAACAATTAAACAAAGTCTATGATATTTCGTTACTTCCATCTATTCCTTCTATTATTCTGCTAATAGATTCCATCTATTAGCATCATTCCGAACCATAAATTAAAAATTACTGTGAAAATGGTGAACTAGATGCACTTCATGGCGACCTGTTGTATCTCAATGAGTCAAGACTATACATCAATTTTAAAATAATTGAATTCTGTACATATATATTAACTGTGAAAAACAATCGCTACCCCTATTTCGAGAGAAAGAAAGAGATGTGCGAAGCGGGTGCGTATGAAGCTAGTATTATAGTACATAAATAAACTAAGCTTCGGTCACATTTTGTACCACTAAGGGTGAGTTTGACTCACACTTTTCGATTTTTTTACACTTTGTTTATATTCGAGCATGATATATAATTGGTGAAATAATCTTTTTCACTTTTCATTATATGAATGAGAAATTTACAATATGAACTAAAGAGCTAGAAATTGTATTTCATATTGTTGAGTTATTCATTCATTAGAAACGTGTATTCATTAGTATTCATGCATTAGACAAAAGAGAAGGATTTATATTGTGGTGTCTTTACTTCATAATAGATGAACTTCTGCATATTTAAGATGTCTTTAGCCTCTGTATACATGTCTTATCATTTTAGAATGATAATCAAAATCTAAAGGGAATCTTTATATTACATAAAACGCAAAATAAAATGACAAAATCAAGTAGGAGAAAGTCACTTTATCGGTTTTATTTATTTATTTTTCCTAGCCATATTTTATTTTTATTATTTTTCCCTTTGCCACTATTTCTATGTTTTTAAAAATTTTAAATACATTAAAAATGAAAAACAATTTTTGAATTTTTAACTTAGAAGTTAATGCAACGGCGCCGATTTTGAAAATCTCCAGTTTTAAATATTTACGCGGTTTTAAGGCCGCAATATGCGAATCAAACTTTTTCAATGTGATGTGTGTGTGTGTGTGTGTGTGTGTGTGTGTGTGTGTGTGTGTGTGTGTGTGTGCGCGTATGTGACTTTGTTGGTTCTGATTCTTTCGCCTTGATTATCTCACGGACCAGTTATGACATTAACACGTGACTGGGCTTATTCGACGCGTGATCGCGGATTTAAGAACTGAAAGAGTTTTTAGCAGAATTTGTTGAGCCATTTTTTAATGGTAATAAGAAAACTGGAAAAAACTGAAGAAACAGAATATGAAAAGTGGATAAAACATATCATTTATCTATGGACATAATGATCGTTCCAGCATAAGCTATAGTACATGTTCGAAGAATAATCTATGAAGGCCAACAATACCCTTTTTTAATGTTTTTCCCCCTCTGGGAAGTTAGTCGTGTGGACTACGGTGTCGCACTCACACGACTTCAGTACGCACACCGACTATGTACTGCCCATTTTTTGAAAAACTATTTATTTGAAAATTATAAATTTTTCTAAGAATGCAATTTATATATCTAATTGCAAGTGAAACAAAACACAGAATCATCATAGAAAAGTATTTCATAACAAGTGATGATAACAATATGTCATCGTGACGAATGTCGTTGCGGGATCGTCGGACACAATGATGGCTTTCAAAAATTATTTACGGTGGGTTATATTATTATTTAATATTATATAAACAAAAATAAAATAAAATAATTTAAAAAAACTGTGGTATTAAATGAAAATTACAACGTTTTCATTACTAAAAATAATTTTTACAACATATTAATAAAAAAATATTTACTTAATTTGTATGAATATTGCAAATATGTTGTAAATGTTTAGTAATTATTCAGGTATAAGATTCATTTAACCATAAATTTATGAATATTTTACATTTAAATGTATAATATACATATAAGCTGTCTCCATGATTGCTTTGACGGTATACCGAAAGGTGCAAAAAAGAAACATGACACTTTTCTTATATTTGATTAGAATAAAAAGCTTTTAATTAGTTAGAATATTCCTATTCGAGAGTTATTAACAAGGAGATAAAAATATTAGTAAAAAAGAAAAATCGTTCAAGCTACTTCAGCGTGACTATCTTGAACGTCATTTACATACCACGATACCAAGATGGATCGAATATTTAACCGTCGACCGATATAAAAGATGTTAAAACACTGTGGTATTTGCTCTTGCTGCAGTACTTGTCTGGGTCACTAGTGCAGGTACGAGATTCTAGACACATCTGTAACTTTTTTTCAAACATGAGATAGAAAGGCATAACAAAATCAATATAAGTATCGGCTGATGTCGCCGTAAAGGGTCATGGATTTTGATCAAAGATCGAGGATATTTTGGTAGCGAAGACGGCGTCGTATGTGATAATTTGTATGCCGTGTTCAGTGCTACAAAGATACGACTTTGTTAGGCTACCGAGAAAGACAATCGAGGAGAAAAATCTTTAAGAACATGTAGCACTTTCTGTATAGGTGTGCATATACACGATTCTCTGAGCGTTAATTTAAGGTCTATCGACACATGTCAGAGATCGAGCAGTGTCATAAAAAATAAAACAAACTTCCGAGAAAAAAATAAGGTCACATTAATCCGTCTAATTGATGCTCCGATATCTCAATACTCTTTAGACGTGTCTATACAAAATAGATACGAAATCTTTCACTGATGTTGTCGTCCTTGCACTGAAATGTAAAGATGGACTTATCCGCACTATTTCCCTGAATGACACCGCAATAAACGTGTCCTGTTTTCAATGAGAAAATATGTAGAAAAATCTTAAACGTTCACTCTGATTAATATTTTTATTTTATATTGTTTATATTTTTCTTGTAAAAGCCACACACAAAAGTATTTCTCATTTAACAAAAATAAAAAAATCTAAATTGAAAAAAGACTTTACCTCACAATGTTATATATCTTATAACAAACATTTTTAATAAATAATCATAATAATAACTAATAAACAATATTCTGACAGCGACATTTAATATAAAATATACAAACACTTACAAAATTAAAAAAAGGAATAAGAATGTATCTTATACGAGGTTGGTACTACAGAATAGAATACCTGAAGAAGAGGAGGAGGAGAAAGGATCAAAGAATAAAGAATATATTTTATTTTCATTTACTATACTTCCATTAACGAATGTGTGCCAAGGATTTTTTTTCAAGAAATGAAATTTAAGGTAGTATCTTGTAGAAAAGATTGATAAGCCTCTTCCACCAACTCGTAAAGTAGCACAAAGTCGGGCAAGGAACGAGAACCAGTTCTTGCCTCCCCTTGTCCTACTTCGCTAAAAACTTTTAAACCCAGCTCAAAGGCAACACTGGGCACCAGGACGTGTACAGGCAAGCTTCATATACAGGGCGTTTTGTCATTGACTGCAGATCGTTTGCGTACAGAAATAAGCTCATAAAGACGAAGGAAAAAATTATTTACCAATTTTGGATCAGAGGCCTACCTTGCGAGATAATTAACAAAATAAATTAATATAATATTAATACAAGTAAATAACTTTATCGAATCACAGTTCAATGAAATATTGAAGGATGGTAGGAGGTTGTCCTATAATCTATTTACATACATAAAATAAAAACACCCAAAAAACTAGCATGTCTTAATTTGTTGATTGACTCATCATCAGTTTAATTTATCGCATGCATATTGATATAATATAGGAGTTTGAATGGTGGTATCTATGTACAATGTAGCACATCCTACTTCTTCTCCTTCACTTATTATTATTATTATTTCTTTGTTTATGTAATAATACAATACCATCCTTCAAAATTTTATTGAAGTGTGATTCGATAAAGCTATTTATCTTTTATTAATATTATATAAATTTCTTTGTTAACTATCTCGCAAAGTCGGCCTCAGATCCAAAATTGGTAAATTTCTTTTTCCTTCTTCTTTTTGAGCTTATTCTGTAGGCCCACGTCATTGTGGCTTATATAGAAAGTTTAGGTAGTACAAGAACGATGAATTTTGTTATAACCTCATGAATGTAGACGTAAAATTAGAATAAAATTTTCGATATCTGCCTTGATTTTCGAAATATCGAAAGCTAAGCAATTAACAAAAAATTCAATTTTCGATCGATCGATTCGATTGAAAATCCAGATATTGAAAAATTATATTCTTACTTTTCGTCTAATATTGTCAAGTTATAACATAATTCATCATCAAAATTGGAAAAATATATTTTGTGCCCACACTACCCCGCTCGCACGTTCTTAATTAGTCGGGCACAACGGTTTTTCTCTTTAATATTTTACTAAGGTTTTAAGTTAAAGTTTTTTTTTAATTTCCACCGACTATTTTTGGAGAAATCTATGAAAACATATCATCTTGGCGACATAAATTAGACGAAATTATTTTCTTGTCAATAAACGAGTATTGGAAATTATGCTATTAAGTTTTTAATCCTGTTTTACAATCCATTTTAACTTCGTCTTTAAATTACCAAACTAAAAGAAAATGAATGGAAATTACAGTCGCGTGAAGATATTTACAACATCCGATTGTTTCACAAGTACTATCAGAATCTGTACGTTATTTTTGTGTGTATTTTTTTGTAAAAAAATATAATTTACCAACCGTTTTTGTTGTTATATCAAAACATTATTCTTTACAATAACAACAAGTAGCTAAACTAAACTAAACAGTGTAGCAACAGTTATAAAACTCTACAAAATATTATAATTCTGTAAAAAAGATGTGATACCACTGATGATGACAATCTAGAACGTAAAAACATTCAACATTTAAGTTAGAATTTACTTAAATATAATGTACTATCTATTTACATAAAATTGAACCAATCGGGAAAAAATTCAAATAATGCAAGTAATGTTTTGCAATAATTTAAAAATAGCTGGTTGATAGTTCAGATTATGTTTCACAATGAGTCTCGCATTATCTCTATGGGAAATGGCTATCAGCCAAACGGCTTTTTGAGACAAACCGGGCCAAAATTCAAATGAATCATAAACGCACGCTTTCGGGAGAATTTATCTTATACAAGGCGTTCTGTTATTGACTGCAGATCGTTATCATACATAATAAGCTCATAAAGACGAAGAAAAAAGTTTTTTACCAATTTTGGATTTGAGGACTAGTTTGCGAGATAATTAACAAAATAAATTAATATAATATTAATAAAAAGTACATAGCTTTATCGAATCACAGTTCAATAAATTATTGAAGGTAGGTAGGAGGTTGTTCTACATTAAAAACACTCCAAAAATGAATATTATTGTTTGTGAGTGTTGTTTATTATTGTTAGTTGACTGAGTCATCATCACTTTAGTTTATTGTATGCATATTGATATAATATAGTAGTGGGAATGGTTGTATCTATGTACTTTGTACCACACCCTACTTATTCTTCTTCTCCTATTATTATTATTTCCGAGTTTATGCAATAATACAATACCAGCTTTCAAAATTTTATTAAAATGTGATTCGATAAAGTTGTTTACTTTTTATTCATATTATATTCAAAATTGGTAAATAACTTTCTCCTTCGTCTTTATGAGCTTATTCTGTAAGCCAACAATCTGCAGTCAATAACAGAACGCCCTGTATAAGCATATATTTTCGTACAATTTTCATTTCATGTGAATATCATGCCGATGTAAATAAAAGTTCTTGAAGGGACTTTTGTTTAAATTTTCAACATTTTGCTCGGAGGAAAGCTTTTGATATATTAGTCAAGATTCTATAGTATCCGAAAATAAAACCGAAATCCCCGAAGGAATTTCGATATGCGACTAAAATTAGTTTTTCAAAGTGGTGATTTCCAATGACATAAAGTTGTAAAAAAATAAAAAGGCAGTCAGAGTCATGCGGACTGTCGCCGGAAGTGAAAAGTGAAAACTTAAAACTTTGAAATAACTTTCTTTGTTTTTTTTTTTCCTTTTTTTTTTAATTATAGTTTAAATAATTAAAATTTAGTTTTTAACATGTGTATAAAAAATGTGACGCGAGTTCTATGTTTTTTGTTCACAAAAAAACATGCTCAACGCGCCTTAAGAAGTTTTCACTTCAAAAAATACATTTTTATTTTTAAAATTAAAAATCCTCATTTTAGGGATGATCAATCTTTCGGTATTTCTAATGTCTTAGATGAATAGAATAACGTCTAGCATCGGAAGTTAAAAGTAAACAATACTTTGATGAAAAGTTACAACCTTTTTATGTATTTTCGAAGTAGATTTTATGAATTTTCGAAGTAGTAGAGACCTATTCTATTTTTATAATTTTTATAATAACATAAACATATTTTATTTGTATTGTACGGTATTATGAGACAACAAAGCCATTAAAATAGATTGAATGCAATAATTTAAATATTTCCATTTTTTTACTTCTTAGTAAGAAAATATGTAATCAAGGTATGTACGTTTCTTTGTTTTGGTTTTTAAGTGTTTCTGAGAAAAATGTTTTTTATTAACTTTTAGTGGGGTATTTTAATATATGTAATACCGTCAGAGGTTTAAAAAATTAAATTAATTTTATGATCTTAAAACATGTTTACAGTTGATTCTTCATAAGTGGCAAGAATGTAAAAACACTGTCAGGAAGTTTGCCAAAATTCAATTCACAAAATTTTCGAAATACTCAAAATTTCTGTCGCTTTTCACAAGTATCCTGTTGCCAATACCTCCTATCCATTGAAATCGATTCCTTTTCAATCGTCGATTTCGAACCTTTTTGTTGTTTATAAAAAGGAGACTTATTATCAACATATTACGTGGAAACAATCAGGAAGTTTGATCCTGTACAAGCGGTTGAAAAATGAAGAGGAATTTTTTGATATTTGGAAATAAATCCGTTTTTATGTGTACCGATTTACCACTGGTTTTTTTAACCTAAACGACAGTCAAATTAAAACCATCGAAATACGAAAATCGATGGCACAAGATGCGGCTTTGGCCTCTTTTTCTTTATTACTTAGATTAGACATGACATATCTTTATTAATAATCAAAATCGTACACAAAAAGAAAAATATAAATTTCGTTTCTTTATGGGCTCATCGTCTAATAAATTTTTTCATTATATTCTACATTTTTTCAAACATTATTGTACGTTAAAATTTTTAAAAGAAAACCAAATAATTCGGTCTGATTAAAAACGTCTAAATGTCTGAAGTTTGAATAAAAAAAGCTTGTAACTTAAAATACAAACAATAAAAAATATTTCAGAAACCAATAAGATATAAAACCAATTTTTTACCAACATTTATTAATAATAAATCATATTCTTTTCTTTACATATCAATTTTTTTCTTTGTTTAATAGCCAAGTTTTCATAAGTATAATTGGATATTTTTACATAAATGTGGTATTCTGGTCTAAAAAGACCACAATAAATAAAAATTAAACGAAGGATAGTTCATAAGTATTTACCCTTTTTCTTCTAAAATTTAAGAACTGATTATTATAAGTGACTTTTCAGAATTTGCACTGAGTATTTGTTAGTGACACCGAAAATTTTTAAAGTCAATTTTCGACATCTTTTAGACTGAAAGTATCAAAAGCTCTTCGTTTTCTGCTAAGGCATTCAGAACTTACGTTAAGTCAACATTGATTAAATTTTCGATGTCTTAATGGCCAGAATAATATTTAAAACTGTCAAAAACATTGTTTTTTTCCATGGGAAGAATTCTCGTCAGAACTTCAAGAACTTTTCATGGCGGTACCATCGTTAGGTTAAGCATCATCAACTTTCATGGTCAATTTTCGGTACCTTAATAGGGGGGATTTCTTTAAACTATCATGGATTTTTTTTCTAAGGTATTCAAAGCTTATATGAGAACTTTGATAGCTTTTACTGTTGGTGCCAAGGTTACACATCCAGAACCAATAAGGAGTTTTAAAATATTTTTTTCAGGCACATTATATTATGATTTCCGGCGCAAGTTTCCTTATTTGTTCAACCTCCTATAACCGGGGCTGTCAAGTGAGCCAATAAAATTTGTATTAAACCTTTCTTAACCCAGATGTCAAAATCAGTCTCTCAGTTTTTCATCGACATTTTTGGAAACTTAATATGATATGATATTTTTAGACTTTGCCAAAAATTTGATAATTTTTCACTGTTTTACGCATTGCATCATTTTAAATTTCGATGCTGCTGAATTACTTAGGAGAAATCTAGTTGTTAGCCACCAGATTTGAATTAATATGCCAAAATCGTATTTCACCTTCAAAATAAATGAATAAGACCAATAAATTTTTAATAACCACATCAAGTTAAATTTTTTTCAATTTAATTCATCTAATATACCGGTAAATTTACCCTACAAAATTAATCAATAGAAACAAACATAAACATATTTTTCATAATAATTTATTTCATTCATATATTGCCCTGTCTAGACGATAAAACAGCATTGTCAATTTTATGTTTCGAAAATTTGTATATAATTTTTTTATTATTGATAAATTTTGAAATGTAAAGTCACAAATAAAAATATGGTTTAAACAAATTGAGAAAAAAGAAAAATTTGTATACTCTACGTAAAAATTTATGTTTTTAAGACATCCATAATTTATGTATTCTAATTTTTTGTTTTTATAATGCTACGCCTAGACATATATGACGTTATTTACTGTTTGGTACTCAATAGGGTATTCTACTATATTTGAAAAAGTACTACAAAATGTTGATTTTGCTAATAAAAAGCCACCAAAAATTTATTTCGGAAAAATACAAACGCTTTCTTGCCAAAAACTTAAATTAAATTTTAAACCTTTGTTAAACTGTCAAAAACGCGGGCATCCAATTTGGTGACGTAATATCGGTATCATTATACGAAATAACACAAATGAGTTTGGCAGATATATTCAAAAACAACTAATTATAATAAATATAAATATTTATTATCTATGGATATATTATACCCAGCTGTCTACACTGAACTGACTGATGGAGTGATGGTATATGGTTCATACCGATATGGCATCAAATCTGGGCTTTTCCACGTGTTAGGTCACGCGATATACAGTTTAAAAATTGCGATTTTTAATTTTAATATTATAAAAGAAAAGTGTGCTTTTATGAATTGAAATCAGAATAATTAAAAGTATATTTTTACATAAATTATAACTTTTTTCAAATTTCATAATTTATTTGTCACTACCTATAGTATTCTCGTTTATGGCTGCAGTTTAATTTAAAATCATTTTTCTACAGATAATGTACGTGGTTTAGACTGGACTTAATTTTGGCTTGGAGATGTAGATATTGATATACATATGAACAATACTTTGATAGGAATCAATTTCAATAATAACTTAAAACCAAAAATGTGAAATACATTTTAAAATTTATGAAATAGATGGTGAATTTTTGTTTCGGATTACATACTTGGTGTCTCCATGATGTTTTGATGTCTGCTTAATAGAGAATTATATAATACAGTAAAAGATATTACGAATTATATAGTAAAGTAAAAAGATATTACAAAAATCGACTATAAAGAAAAATGAAAGAAACCGCTCGAATTTTGCTAAAATCTCATAGAATATGTTTCTTAGGTGTCAAATATCATTATATTAGTTTAAATTCAATGGAAGTATTAATAATAAAGTTCACTTAAAAAATTGGTAGTTAGGCAACTTGTTTGACGTAAATGTTAAGTGTTTGTTAAATAATCGAAAACTACTATACATGTATAACGAATACGTTAATCAAATTACCTATTTATTAATTTTGTAAGTTACCTTTAACTTTAACAGTTCCATTGAATTAAAAATTTATTGTTTATAAACAAATAGAAACATTTGCGCCACTAACTCATGTGTTACTTATGATATTTGACATCTAAGAAACACACTTTATGAGGTTTTAGCAAAATGCGAGCGGTTTCTCTCTTTTTCATTTATTTGTAACATCTTTAACTGTACTAATATTAAAACTACCTTGTTTGTGATCCGATGTCTCTAAAACTCAAGAAAATCGAATGAAGTCTGTAAAAAAACTTAAAAGTATAGTATTTTACTATTTTCATTGGTACAAACTGAAGGTGGGACTCAATTCTTCTAGATATCTGGTCTAAGACGTAACCAACTCCGTCATGCATGTTCTATGTGAGTGATGCAAAATTGTATGTAACTTGTTCGTGTATTTTATTCTATTTGTATGTTTGTGTATGCAAAACTCAAAAAACATTTCACACTGCTATATTAGTGATACAAATTACATATTTTGAAATATTATGAAATCAAATTTTTTAATTTGTTTCAAATTTGCGTGTACTTTATACAAATCAAAGTTCGTTATACTATTTCCTGGAAAAATTTTCACAGTAAGCTGCACCACATTTGATAAATTCTCGAAAATTGAATTCATGGAAGTTAAAATTTATATGAATCTTAAAATGTATAACTTGAATAAAATATAGTGCCCTACTATTTGCAACGTATATAAATAAAACTGTACAACTGCTGCTACATACAGAATAGAATAGTACTTACATTGTATTTCAAGCCGCCATCCGTCTTCAAGGCCATCAGCGTTGACAACTGGGTTTTCAGCACGACAGGAGAGATATTTTCCCGCATCCTCTTTACTTGCTATAAACGACAATGTGCTGGTCGTTGTATTTCCATCGCTCGATGTCTGGAACATCCATACAAACAAAACATAAGTAAATACACATATATCGGGAGTCACATAAATAACGAGGAGGATCAATTCTTAGATCAACTTTTTTGAAAAATATTTCAAGCAAAAAAAATAGCGTCAAAGAAAATTTATTTAGAAGCTTATTCGTCTTCGAGCGTAATAGTCCCAAGGAAAGTCAGAATTTCAAATGAAAAACTATATATTTATTGTGCATCGGTAGCGATAGATTCGAAAAAAATCACAGCAGTGTAATTTTTTGTTGTTAGTCTTTTCTGAAGAAAACAAGGCATTATTTAATAATTTTCCCATAAATAAAACCCATAAGTTATTTAAAAATCAACTTAAAAAATTTATTTTAATTGTTCAAAGAATGTTACCTTTAAACAGAGAAATTAAGATCGCCAAAGGATTAGATAGGAAACATTTTTTTGTGAAAGTTTATCAAACCGCCCCCAAAATGTTCCTCGAATGGTTCTGAAGTCTCACGACCACAAAGTTTTTTAACGGCTGGTTTTCGAGTTAGAAATGATCAAAGCTACTCATATATTATAGTTATAGTATACGACTACTGTCTCAATAATGATTCTAGGACACACGAACAAGAAATACAACATAGTACAAAAAACACACATATCGCACACGGTAATCATATACTATTACTATAATATATGTGTAGCTTTGATAACCCTAGCTACAAAATTACTAATTACAAAATTTTGTGGCCGCGAGAGCCTTTCATCAGAACGATCTGAAAAACATTTTGAGGACGGTTTGAAAAAGTTTCCCAGAGACCAATTTCCCTATTACTCTTTCACATTACACATACATATACTTGTCACATATACATAACTGATATTCTCATATAATACATTCTGTACTATTTGCGCATAAATTGTGCTCTCACGAGTAAACAGTGATGTTTACGAAAAAATGTTTCAAACAAAAGTTGGGTATTTTTTTATAAAGAACATTTTTACATTTAAACTTTTGTTTTATCTCTATTATCCTCACCACTCGCTTATTACATCTTAAGCACGCTATAAAAATTTCAGCTCGATATCTCTTTTCGTTTTTGAGTTATCGTGATGGCAGACGGACAAACGACAAACGACAGACGACAGACAGACAATCGGAAATGCACTAAGTAGGTGATTTTATGAACACCTATACCAAAGTTTTGTTCATAGTATCAATATTTTTAATCGTTATACATGGTATAATTATACATTTTCGGAAAGTTATTTAGACGTCTCGTAAATTACATGACACCCTGTATACACTGAAATGTTTCAACTATTGTTCAGTAAAACTATTTATTTATTTTTTGTATTTTCGAAGGAAATGGAATGTTACTAACAATAATAATATTACTGGAACTGGTGTAAGTAAATACACACATAAAATATATATACAGGAAAAGTTCCTGCTGGCATTATATTCATTGATTCAAAAAATGTTCAACTCTTTTGTTGTAAGGTGGGGTCGTGAATATTATATATTGGGTAATGGCGACGTGCTACTGAAATGAAAAATATCCATAAACAGTTTTTGTGTGTATCACACAAACAAATCTCATTCCAATATATTTATAATTTATGTATTTACAGAATCTTCAAAATTCATTTTGGCCAAAGATTTATGTAGCCACATTTTTTTATGTTAAAACTTCTATAGGGGAGCTAGACGGATTTGGGTAATCTTCAATACCGTCAGCAACATGCCATGAATATAGTTACAGATAAAATACCGTAGCCTAGGAAACTAAAACCTTTTTCAATCGAAAGAACGTAATAATAAATAAAGCTGTACAATTAACTATTAAGAAAGTGATTATGATCTTTGGTAGCTTCTGAGTTCTGTTCATAGATGGTGATTTGTTTATATTTTAATGCATGCTATCGATGAAGATTAGGGCAATTTCAATTTCTTATTGCTGGAGTATTAACCGCTGTGTTTGCAACCGAGTATAAGTACAAGATCCTCAAAAGAGACATTGCCAAATAAAGGTAGAGAACCTATTGAGTAAAGAAAATTAACTTTCCAGCTTCAAATTTCATAAAAATTCGTTTCAGTTTACTCAAAATATTTAGTTCCAATTTCGTTCCTTACGATTTAATATTCACTTAAAACATTTTGTACCTAGCTCTGATAAAATTCGAAATGTTTTCTTAGGAATTGATAAATTTATTTACATATAGACAAATGTATAAATATTTGCTTTACAAATATCAAAAATTAAATGTTTTGACACTTTCTGTGTCGTTGAGAGAATACATTGAGAAAAATTGTTAAGTGAAATTTGTAATAATATGTCTCAAGATTTATAGAGTTTTCCATGTTTTTTTTTTCTTCTCATACAAAATCCGTAGCAAACCATATCATACATGCACAAGGGAATGCTTTTGAAGTTTTTTTATTTTTATCTTAACATTTAATATTTTTTGAATATCTAAAATGCTTTCAACCAAGATTTTTTATCTGTGCATTATGTTTTTAATTTTTTAAAGACTCAATAAAAAGTTTGTAATATTGTAAAGGGATAGCCTACTATCCATTTAAAATAGTATTCTCGGTAATTTTTTCGGTTACTAAACCCTAAGCTCGCACTCGAAACATGTCAAACGAAATGTCTCAATTAAATTACCTATTAAACGAAATAATACAAATCAAAATCGGTACATTCGTTTAGGCGGACAGACAGGCAGACAGACAGACACACACACAACGGTGAAACTTATAACACCCCTCTATTTTGGCTCAGGGATTAAAAATGATTGTTACTGGCTCTAGATAGAATGAATGGCAAGTGCTATGCTCGACACTTTAAAAATTGGAATTATATTTTCATAAATATTTTTCAAATAATAATAGTACTCGCGTTATGAGGATTTTGCTCATGGCTCGATTTGAAACATAAATAACTCTTATTTCTCAAATGGTTTATGTGGTTGAAACTTCTTCTATCTTCATATAATTTTGTCTATTTCTCGAATTATGAATATTTCAGATTTCTTCAACTTATCTTAATTTTTTTTTAAATATATCATTTTCAATTTCGTCTGAAATTGTAAGAATTACTGTCATCACTATAAGCGTAAAGAACAGAGGAAGCAAAAAAAAAAAAAAAAAAAAATATAAATTTTCGTTAGTTTAATATAAGTCGTACTCAGTAAATTGAAAAAAATAACTTTTGATAGAAATATGATGAAACTAATTAAAATGAATTTAATTATTTAAAGTATTTATCCAATCATTATTATTATTCCAATCATTTCTCTCTCAAACATCATACAATAATCTAGTAATCAAAATATTTTTAATTAGCTAGTGCCTTATAAAATAAATTTATATAAAATAATGTAGAGTTTATGATTTAATAAGTTAAATAATATTCAACGCGTGAAATATTTGACGCATATGCGGAACGCGATATCAAATCTCTTATCAAGCGAGTAAAGATTACCGAACGATTACAGAAATAATCTTCCGTCCATTTAGCTAGTAAATTCCTTTTCAAATACAAATTCAATTAATGTTAACTCAAAATTTATTTTCACTTATCAACAAATCTAGTAAAAAAAATTATCGTTAATCCATTATTGTAAATACATACGACCGTATAAATTTTATACACAATTACAAATTTTTTTCGGTATTAAAGTCAACACAGGTACATTTTATAATAGGCATGGTATAGTATATCCATATGAGCTTAAATAGTTAAATCACAGTATTGTTTTAATGATACCTTTTATGTAGTTCGTATATGTATTTATACAGTGATTACAGTTAATTTCCATTATAAATCTGGTACCTAGATTGTACAAACCAGCTAGCTATAAGGGTGTAGAATATGTCTACCAACATTAGCTTTGATAAAATCATTTAGCACATATGACGCGTGTGGATTGTTTGCCAATATCTGATCGAGTTTTATTACATCGACGAGTAAGTTTATTCTTACTCACAGGGTTGTACAACATAAAAAAAATATTTTTCAGTTTCTATTACCCATCAAATGTTTCAACAAGATGCTTAATTTTAATTTATTTCGACCAAATATTCTAGTAACTCAACGTTTTCCAAAACGCATTCGTCACGTTTCTATAAGCCCAAAAAGCATGTGGTTTGTTGAATTTGAAGCCAATTTTCCAAACATGCTTAACCAAAAATTAAATAGTTAAAAATATTAAAAATATCAAAATGAACATAGGACCTAAGCCTTCTGTTTTCAAATCTGAAGAAAGACTTACGATTAAGGATGAAGAAGTTTAATGTGTTATTTAATTCTTATCTTGCCAAAAACAAATCTCTACTGGTCCAAAGTCATAAAAACCATAATTTTCGTGCAATTGCTGGACTGATTTCAAATTTTAGAGATAAGGCACTATTCTTTTTTTTAAAGAAAAGTTTCATAACCAATTTACTTTCAACTTGCTACAGAACCAGCTGAAAATTTCAATATTTATGGTTACTATGATTATGAGTTCATGGAAACGTTTTTTCGGTAGCTTTAAAGCTGTAGCATATAAAATTTTAAAAATTCCATTAAGACATATAGTCGGTAGTTAAGAGCTGTTATAAGAAATGTAACATATACAATTGCCTAAAAATTAACCAATATAATTTATGGCTATTGGCTATAATTCATTATAGTAGTTTTTGGTCGTCCTGTATAATAGATTGATATATAACCACAGGTTAATAGGGTAGACTAAACCATGCATATAATAATTGGTAATTAAGCAGAACAATAGGTAATAATATTCATTATAGGAAAATATCAATTACCAATTAAAAACTAACAATAAAAAATTTTTAAGGATTAATGATTGCTGTATACATTTTTGAAGTATGTTTTTTATCGTTTTTGGCGTTATTTTAATTATTTATGCTCAGAGGATGGGACTAGATAAAGTAGAGTGTCCGATCGATACCTTTTTTATAGTTTATTATTTCAAAATATTAACTTCAAAATCGAATTAACTTCGGAAGTCGTGGTGCCGTGTTTACAGTGGTCACTATTGGGAAATTGGTCCCGATAAGGAAAATCAAATCGACGCTAGAGCTTGCATTGGATAATTTTGGCGTAAAAGGTGGATGTTATGAAAAATTTTCAATTCTCTGATATGTAAATGGTAGAGTAAATTTCAAGTTAAAATAATTGAAAAATAGCAACTAATTAAACTTGTTGCATTAGAAATTGTGGAATCGAAATTGTATAAATAATATTTTTTAAATTAAGTTAACATACTTACTAATTTAAATTTGTTAGAAAATATTAGAAAATTTTCAATGTAAATGACATATGCAATTCATAGAATTATATGTCCACCCTCTTTCAACTTTTTGAATCTTTATATCTCAGAAACGGTGGCATAGGAAAAAAGTATTGAGATATTTTATATATTAAATTATCTGATCTACAATTTATGTCCCAAATACTTTTATGATAAAAGTTATCGTTTTGTTGAATATCGGGAGAAACCCTTGTTTGTGACTTTTAACTCCCGAGTAATTTTTTCCCAGGATCGAATCAATGGGGGCTTTTTGGTTTTCATTTATGATGGTGATTTTTACCAACTTTGAACTGGGTGGGAATTTTTGTATCTTCACTCCTATTTTTTGTTTAAATTGGCCGAATAATGTAAAGAAAAGCATTTTTCATTTCGAGAACTGTTCCAACTACTTTTTTTTATATTTTAACCTATACGATATGGAAAATAAATTATCCAAAAAATTTGGGCTGGAATTATATAAACTCGATACCCGATTACGATAAAATCTTAAATTTTCTTTACTATTACAAAATGAACCTTTCACATGTTTCAATTGTCTCAATGACAGACAAAAATAATATTAATTTTTAACATGTCATTTTTTTGTTTGGAAGAAAACTTTATAAAATAATATTTTCTAAAAACCGCATAATAAAACAGTCTAAACTTTCAATGAAACAGGAATTAGTAGAGTGCACACATGTAGATACGTTATTTATATAGGATAACAATAGTATGTCCTGCGCTTACTATTCGCTACTGCTTTTGAAAATACTACATAATGAGTTTAATTCATAATAAAATAATATTATACAAAATTATTATTACATATACTAAAATTACGAATTCATGAGACAAGGAAACTGCAGATCAAAACAATTGAATCGTTAATCGATAACTGTTTAAATTAAAATACACTTTAAAAAGACTTAAAAAACACGCTTTCTTGCACTAAAAAGTGAATAATAATTTTAATTGTAGCGTAAAATCCAAAGCGTGAATTGGTCGAGATTAGTTAAATATTGAATGTATAAAGCAACCAACGCTTTGAATTTTATACGCTGAAACAGTAACAAGTGAAAAATATTACAAAATTTAAAAATTAGTATAAAATTTAAAAAACCCCCGACAAATTTTTTTTGTCCAGAACCCTTGACTCGCATTTGAAACCCTTGACTCGCATATCTTAGAACCCTCTCCATTGAATTGCGTTTTTTCGTAAGGCCTTTTATAAACTGAGCCAATTTGGAGGATCATCGCCAATTATTAGTTTGTTCGGGTACGGAACCCTAAATTCGCACTTGAGACTAAGCTAAGAACACTCCATTAAATAAGTTTTCAAACAAAACCAAAAAAATCAAAATCGGTTCATCTTTTTTGGCGCTGCAATGCCACAGACAGACAGACAGACACGTACACATAGCGGTGAAACTTATAACACCCCTTTTTTTAGTTCGGGGGTTAAAAATAATATTTATCGATAAAAATGATTCAAGCAGAAAATGTTTGGTCCATTGGCACGGATCTTGCACAGACATTAAACTTGACCTAAATTTTCAGACTAAATAATTCAATCTACTCCATACAGTTTAGGGAAAAAAGGACTAAAAAGTTTTCTCCAAAAATTGTTTTTTCGTGTGTCTTCTGCGGAATCTAGGCACTCTTCGGAAAAAATTTTCCAATAAAAGAGGTATGAATAAGAGGGACGTTTTAATTGAACTGGAAAACTTAGATTGAATTCAATACCCGTATGTATGCCTTTAAAATTTACAATTTTCCTTTGAAGCAATTTCGTTCCTTATTTTTCGAATTTCACGCATTTGTCAAGTTATAAAAGACACCTTGTACCTACATGGTCAGTCGTTAAACCATGTTATATTTTTGCCTTTTGTCATAACATTGATGGATTCTGATAACAATTTCTCTCAAGTTGTTTCATATTTTCTTGAAATCAAATATATATTCATATTATTATGATTATAAATATGCACATAGGAATAATTTTGTATATGATTTTCATATACAAATGTATGTAAAATTGTAATGTAATATTTAGTGCAATATTGTAAATAAATTGTAATTAGAAATAAATGCCATTGTATACACTACTGTAATGATTACTATACATACAACTAGCACCGGTAATATGTTAATACTATCTGTATATATATAGTAATATTGTTTTCTATTTTGATTGTGTATACCGACTTTGTTAGTTTGTTTTGTGCATAGAATATATAAAATACTTTTGTAAATTTGATAACAAAACTTTAGTAGGTACCTAGAGAGTGAAAAAGCTTTTAGTACAGTCAAAAATGTATCATATTCAGGAAAATGATATATACCGCTCACTTTTTTGCTTAAGTCTTGTCAAATATATTTCTAAAGTGTCAAATATCATTCGTAAATCATTGTGCGAATATTTCTATTTGTTTGTTAAGGATTAATTGCAAAAGTTGACTTAAAAAATTATTATATAGGCAATTTTTATTACGTATATGTTAAACATGTACAAAATTAAATATTTGTTGTTAAATAGAGGGTGGATCATTTTAATCAATAAGGACAAACAACTCGTTTTGTAGTTAACCAATAAAAAAGTAACTTAAACGAATGTTTCAGAGTTTGATGGGCTCGTCATGTTCTGACATCAAATTGGACCTAATTCTTTGGGTTATTTTAATAACCAATTAAGTTCTATACGTTTGGGGATAGAATAACACTTTAAATTAGAAAATTGATCTTCATTAAAAAAAATATTAGCTTAAAACATTTAAATCGAAAGAAAATAAGCAAAAAGTTTCTCGATAATTAGTAGGTCAAAGTCATGTGCACAGAATGTCCTCTATTACAATTTACAACTTTTGACTAAAGAATTTTTTTTAGTAAACGTGTTTTTTTACGATTGAATACAATAATGACATATTTGTTAAGTCGCATTACTTTGAAAACTGACGATTTTCGAAAATATGGTTCATATGAAAAATGTTAGTTTTCTTTATTAGGATTAACTTTCTAACTAAAAGTGTTATTCTTTCTCTTACCATTTGGGATCAAAATTGGCTATTAAAGAAACCCGAAGAACTAGGTCCAATCTGATGCCAGAACATGATGTCTCCCATCAAACTTTAACTTTTGTTTGAGTTATTTTTTGAGTGGTTGGCTACAAAACAAGCCATAAGCCATTATAGGTTTAAATGACCCACCCTGTATATGTAACATGTACGTAATACAAGTTTCGTTTAAGTCAATTATATATGGATTGTTTCATTTAAGTAACAAATTATGTTTATTAACAAAGAGAGACATATGCGCAACTATCTCACGGTTTACGAATGATACTTAATTCCTAAGAAACAACTAACAAAAAATGAGTGTTTTATTTTATGTTCCTTAATAAGCCGATTTTTGTTACATATTTTACTGTACTATTTCTGTATGTTACGAGTATTAATTTATTGGATGCAACAATATTTCTATATATTAAATAATTAATACATATTATTAATATTCATTTTGAAAGTTGAATGAATCAATCTATTTAATAGACTTTCATGACAAATATTTCACGGTGGCACAAATTTATCCTGATTGAATAATTAATGATAATTTTGAACTGTGATTATTATTTTAATTTTGAATATCATTTTTTGTTTCCGGTTTACACGAAGAGTAAGACGTAATGATTCTAGCCTTTTGATGTGATGAATTCGAGGACTCAAAGACCAAAAGTTGTCTTTTTAAATAAGTTTTTAAAATGTAAGAATGCGAATAAAAAAAGTCAATATCAAAATGATCCTCTTGATTATAAATGTACTGACTTAATTAAAATGTCATCTTAGTATCTATGTGCAGGGTATTTAAAAAAATAAATTTTTTACTCGTATAAGCATACATGTAATCTTGTAAAGTACTCGGAAAAACCATAGAAAAAATTTAACTAAATTTGTTCCTGTTTTGGCTTTGAAAAACCAAGATGAACTGATTTTTAGGTCTAAGATAAGTAAAATTATGTATGAAAAACAAAAATTCTAATTTGAATAAAGTATTATGTATAAGAAAAAAAATTTCCAAAAAATTCAAATTTTTCTTCTCTGTGCTTTGTATATTATCAGATTTTTAAACAAATAGGCTGCCATTACCAACGAATTCTCAAGCAACTTGAGAAACAAGTATTTAGTAGGTTAACTTGGTGGAAGTTTAAATTTTAATAAAAAATCAAAACGAGACAAAAAGCGAAACATTTTAACAGAATTTTGTTGTCTCGATTTCATTAACTATTGTTGATAAACCTATATTCGCGTGTTTTGTTTTAGGTGTTACAATTGTAATGACACACTACTTTATTATATAATTTTATGAACGGATATGTAAGTCCATGGCTTGTATATATGGTTTAGTTTGTATATTTAATACTATTTTCTAACAAATTTATCTATTATTCCTATTATTTATGCTATTTTGTCTTTTATTTTCACAATTTTAAATGCAACAAGTTTAATTAATTGTTAATATTCAATAATATTTATTTGATATTTATAATACACATTGCATGTAAACAATTGAAAAATAGTTAAGTTTAAGAAAAGTGTGATTACAATTTTCATAAGAATGCACAGATCGAGCTGCGATCAATTCAGTTGTCTCCTCCACTTATTTTCACAAAACGAATAGTAGCTTTATGGATCGCTGTGTATGTTTTAAGTTCTTCAAATATTAGTCCCAAAGCAGAAAACAATATTTAACTTAGTAGTTATGATGGATAACTCAATTTCGCAAGCTCTTATTCTGACGTAGCTGTTGGTGTATTTATATGTATGTTATGTAACAATATGAGTATAATACTAAAAACATATTTAGAAATAAGTTATCATTTCGTATCAGTGTCAAATATAACATGGAAAAATAAAATATTATAACTCATCCGATGAAAAATGTGTTCTTCTTCACGCAATGAAAAATATAAAAGTTGAAGATTAGACACTATATATGGAAACACAAAGTTTTCATATTAGTTTTTGTGTACACAGTGTTTACAATGGTTTGACATTCCCTTTTTTAACACGCTTTTATTAGATTCATACGTATGTTAGTATGTAACGGAAACTTTGAAACAGATTTTCATCCCCTTCAAAAAGTCGGATTAGCTCGAAATTTGCCATACTTATCAAGGTCCGATTACAATACAACAAGGGAAAACAAACAATTAACTGAGTTAATTGTTGAAATACCAGTTATAGACAGTGTTGATTATTCTTTCACATTACACATACATACATGTCACACATACATAACTGATATACCCATATAAAACATACTATTCAATTTGCGCCTAATTTGAACTCTCACGGGTAAATAGTGATGTTTACGAAAAAATGTTTCAAACAAAAGTTGTTTAATTTTTCATAAGGAACATTTTTACATTTAAACTTTTGTTCTTTCTCTAACGGTTTACAACGGTTTCCTACGGACCCAAGACTCAATTGATCTATGTTGCTCATTTACGAACTTGACCTCACTTTTTACGTCCTGAGTACGCTATAAACATTTCATCTTGATATTTCTTTTCATTTTTGAGCTATCATGTTGACAGACGGACGGACTTAAAAAAAGGTATTTAAAATAATAATTTCTCTAAATTTAAAAAAATCATTTTATTGTAAGAAAGCGTGGGGTGATTTTTAAGGTATTTTCAGTGACTTTACTTTTACGATAAAATGCTTTTTTAGAATTTAAAGTAATTATTTTATACCTTTTATTTAGTATAACTTAGGTTATAAAACCTAACCTAACCTAGTATTATTTGCAATCAGACAATAGCACAATATAGACCGTGGGACACCACGGGTTTTTTTAAAGATAAATACATACTTGAAACTTCGTGAATGGCTTCTTTTTGTCGAGTCTACCAAACTTTCCTCTACGGTTTTTTTTCAAAAAAACTTCCCTTTACGATTTCTTTTAAGTGAGCATGATGACGTCATATTTGAAATATCGTTCTAAAAAAAAGCAGCAGGCAATTTGTCAGACACTATGACCCCTTGATAACATTAATAATTATTCTGATATTCTTATCTATGCGGACACAAGGTTTTTAGATCGAATTACATAAGGCAAATTACCCCTAGAATAAAGCTTACAGTAAACACATTGTATAAAATTACATACATACGTGTATTAAAATACATACGATATCTATGTGTTTATACGTAAATGTAACTGATATGTTTTATAAAAATATGATTCGAAAGGGAAAACGTGTGTATTACAAACGAAATATTTTTTGAATAATATGTTGAAAAAACAAATTCTCAATATACTAGAAAAACAAAAGAAAAAAATGATATATTTGTCATAAAGGAATTACTACTTCTAAAGGATAACTATCTAGTGAAAGTTCAAACTTCAGAATTATTTTCAATTTTTTTATTTTCTTTATATTTCGGAATTGAATTTGATGTTTTTTTTTTCGGAAATATACGCTTTGAACTTTATGAATTCTGGATAGTTTTGGCTTTACTTCTGCACATACTGGTGTAATCAGTTCACATATCTCAAAAACCAGCTTTTTCTTCTTTTACAAGCTTTTATTTAGTTTCACCTGTCTCGTTGTCTGCTTGTAATCAAATCTTGCATGTCAAATTTGATTCACTTTCTGGTGGTTTCCGATTGAGCTGAAATTTTGCATGCACATTTAGTTTGGATGACAATGCATAAGGTAAGGTTGAGGCGTCCTGATTTTCTCATCGCTTCCACCATAGTCTATATATTTTTTTAGACCTAAATTAAAAATTTTAATAAAAAATACTTTTTAAGGGACAAGCTCTTATTATACTGAAAAATAATTTTATCTATGAGTCACTCATACCCGACTATTTGTAAAAGCTTGAGGCGCCTAAAATAACAAATGAATCGAAAAATAATTAGGTATGTGGAGTAAATGAGGCATTCCGATTTATTTTTGTAGTTGGGTATGAGTGATTCATAGATAAAATTATTTTCTACTTTTTAGTACAATAAAAGCTTGTCCCTTAAAAAGTATTTTTTATTAAAATTTTTTTACTATATGTCCATAGAAAACTATGGACGTAAAATTATCGTGGAAAATATATTTTGAGGGTAGAATTAAAAAATGGTTACTGTATTGGACTGAGGCACACTTAGACTACATGGTCCATTGGGATATCCAAAAAATATGGCTAACTCGTCCCAGCCACCACTTCATGACATATTGCCGAGGTTATCAAAAAATGACAGACTAAAAAGTCTTGTTATGGCAAGAGCTGGAAAATTTTCTCCAATTGACAGCTTCAGCAATAGCAGCGATTCACTAGAAGATCCAATTGTTTCCACTTGTTTGCTTTCTAGCCAGTACTATCAGTAATAGTTGCAGCGATATTACTTATTGAGATGCTTGGAAGTGAGATAATGCCTTTAGAAGGCTGACTGTATCTTTTCATTTTTCTTAGTTGGTTCCAAAAAACTCTAAACATTTAATAATGTATACATAATATCATAACTGTATTCTTTTCTGTCAATTAATAGAATTTATATGTTAGCCTTTTTTAAAACTTTTATCCAGTTGAAATAATATTATAATTCATATGAATGTCTTACTGGCACATATTTGAAAGAGAACAGTAAAGTAAATGTGAAAACTGACTTTTAACTGGATTCTTAAGAATCTAGTTATTAGTTACACTTATATACATTTTATTTTTGAATTTTGGAGCGTTATACAACATAAAACATTTATTTAACTTAATATAATATCGTATTATATAATAATATCATATTATATAGGATGTGCTTCAAAATTGTATTGAAATTTCATGGAAATAATGAAAATATTAATATAAAAATTTGCACACCGGCTGTTATAATACAGTAACCTTGTCGCTTGAAAGTACGGGTTAGTCTGCATCAATTCCGGTAGTAATTTTTTGCAGACTTGTTTATGATGCTGTCCCAATGAATAATCCAAGTTTGTGGCCTCGAGAAACGAACGCAACTTTGTCAAAAAAAATCCGAGAAAATTTCTTTTTTTTTTTCTAATTTTGGCAATTATAACCCTAAAAAGGTTGTTTTTGAAGTACCTTTTCAAGATGTTTTTAAATTAGAATAAATATGCTAAATAATGAGACTAGAATTGTCTCTGTAGACTCAATAGTTTCCGAGATAAACATTTTCATTTATCTAACTTCGCAATTTTTTGCAATGTTATGTCCTTTTGAATGAATTTTGACTCTGAACAACACTAGCACACTCCGTCGGAAATAAGAAAAACTACCGCCTGCTAGAGTAGTTTGAAATGTACTTGATTACAGAATAATTATTGACTGAAAGATGCCAAATATTATATTGATAAAAGTTTATTGAACCTGCAACGCAGTGTTTCAATTTTCCCAGTCTCCGTTATTGAGTGCACTCCGCAATCTTCACATATAAATATATTTACATTTATATAAAAATAATTTCTATGTTTACATAATAATACACAGTAGAATAGTAAAACAGAACCAGAAAAAGATATGTTATAATATTATATTCTATGTTGAAACATAAAGAACTTACAGAGCTTGCATACCCAGGTACATGTTACTTTTAGTAGGTATAGTATAGTGCAGTTAGTTACCACAGTTATTTTGTTTTACACACAGTTGTTAATACAGCCATGGTCACTCATGTGAAACTCATAGAGAGAATCTACTATTACTGTGTATACCTTACGTATTATTCAGCATAAAATATATTTCACTGTTTAAAAAGAAGGTATATGTATATAATATAGGGTGGGATACTTGAAAAAGAGAAGAAAAATTCCAGCTAAAGATTGAATTTTCTTATACAAAAACTTTTTGGGACTAATGAGCTCAATGACTGAAAAGGGGTTCATTTTAGGACGTATCCACAGTGAATTTGTACACTTTGTAAATAACCTAATACTAGAGATAATATTAGAGGTAAAAATCATGTTATTTAAATTCTGTGTATCACCTAAAAAACATGAAAAAAATTTCTAAACATTTTTGAAATGAAAACTTTTTTAGAATGGTTGAGCACTTTGGGATTGGGAAAACGGAATGGTGGCCGAAATGGAACGCTATAAATTCAAAGGAAATTCAATTTTCCTGGGGGATAAGTGGTATCGCTGCTGAATTGCTATACCAAAATCCTGTCTTTGATACCCAACCCAGTCAAAAAAAACTTTTAAATTATTTTTAATAGTTACTTATACCCACGTTAATAATTTTTACTTACAAATTATTAAATTTTAATTATTCGTACAATATGATTAAAACAAAAATATAGTCCTTCCAGAGTTTTAAGTTTACACTTCTGTCGACAGACACCATGGAATGGTTATTTTTTTGTTTAGATTTCATATGAATCAAAAACATTCACAGTAAAACTTCTTGAAGTACTTCTTGTTTGGAAATCCAAAGATTTAAGCTTTGGAGACGCGATATACAATTATGAAACTTGCAGTTGAAGAGCTTATGATCATGTTTTGCATATGATCACGATAGCAATTGAATTTAATTTTTCACTGCAGAGAGGAGATAAAAAACAAGCCTAGACTTTTATATAGAATATCAGTTTTAAAGTTTGTAATACTATGAGAAAAAAAGACAATAGAAGATAAATTTCATGACATTTTCAAATTTTTTCAAGGTTTAGTACACCAACTGTATCCGTCATTTCTAATGATTTTGATCTAATATATTTTAAAACATATTTCTGGGAATTCACAAAAATCAATATAACGATAAAAGCTACCAAACCGAAATTTGGCAAAATTTAAAATTTCAAGACACCTTAGTTTTTAGCCATCCACTAAGAAGATATTTTTATTTTGAAAGTATTTGATAAAAAGAGTTCGCAGATTCTTAGTATCATTTCCAAATATACCCCAAAAATTTATAAAATCTTTTAATAGTACTGCATTCTTTTTTATTTATTTCATTTCGTATGTGAAAACTAAATGGTTAAGGTTTGAAGCTTTGGATGATATTGTGCTTAAAGACATCCAAACACTTAAATATCGAGACTGATCCAGCTCAGATAATTTTTTTGGGTATCAAGGACATCAAAACATAAAATTCTGTTGAAAATTCAAAATGATAATATTACAAGCAAACTACTACAAGAAGAAATACACAGTCTTTTTGTGTGCAAATTATCGCTGAAGTAGTTTGCCAAAGAAACTGACGTTTTGAAAAATGAAAATAGGAGTAAAAGCAAAATAATTTCATGTAACATCACAAATTTTAAAAGCACACCTTATACTTTCAAAAAATAAAAGCCATATAAAATTAAAGCAGTCGTACCACTTTGTCCCAAAGCAAATAACACCCCTTTTGTTTTGTTTGTTGCATGACGACATCATCATATACAGAAGTACAACGATGCCTATCATCATCATCATATAAAACCATCCTGGTATGTGATATCATCATTATTATATTATGACGAGGATATCTTCTTAAATCTAATTTTGAAAGACGTCTCTTAGTGTGAGCAAAATGATATACAGAGTGGGGCATTCATAATAATTTTTTAGATGTAGCTAGGAGTAAGTCATAGAAAATTTATTGTACTGCTACCAGTTTGATCTGCTGTACTTTATTTTGTTTCAGAGATGCTAAAAGGCACAAATCCCTCAGACGTAAGCATGAAGGCATTCGGGAATTTTGTTTGCGAACTACAAGGTGAACCTGAATGAGGATATATTAAGAAACGCGAATCTAAGATGGAGAGAGGAAAAACAGATATGGACTGACTACAATCGTAGGCTTTTCAAATAGCTTATATCACTTCAAAAGGCCTGGATGAGGAGAAGAGCGCTATTACAGGATATAGGCTAGGCGGTATGCACGCTGAGTGATTGGGTCAAGCAGTGAATCATGATTATTACGGGAGCTGCTACAGTTGGGAGAATTAAAAACGATTTACCATCTTCTCTGTCATTATCCAGATCTGGCCAAAAGGAGATGGACTCAGTTGAGTTAGCCTTATTTTGACGACCACTCCGACCTGAAATCCTGTTGACTTCAAAGATCTTGTTTTTTAAACAGCTCTAAATGGTTCGTGGAATAACGGCCGGGAAGCCATCTTTTCGATTGTTATCTTGGTGTGTTCAATACCAAGACAGCTACTGCAATATAAGCTTTAGAAGATTTTTGTACTGCAACCAGTTTAACCTGCTGTACTTTCTTTGTTTCAGAAATGCTACAGGAATCTTGCAGTATCAATAAATTTAAGAATATTTCTTGGTAGCACTTTAGTTATTTTACTAGAATGTACTAAATTTTTAAGTTTCTTTAGTAGTGATTCGTAACCAATCTTGCTTTTATCGATTTGTAAACTATCAGAATATGATCCTTTGGATCTTCATGATGATTAATTGTAGTTTCAAACAATTTCCTTGTGTAGCTTGCAGAAATATAGTGTATTTTTGGTGTTGTTATAGGTAAGACCATTGCAAAAAAGCATGCAAAAATAAATTTTTTGAAAGCTTCACAAGTAAATAGCTTATAACTATAGATTTACAAGTAATTCATGTAGTAGTTTACAACGAAATAATCATTTTTATAATTGTATATCAACTTATGCCTCTCTCTGTATACAAGGTGAGTATAGTGTTACAGACTTAAACATGACTATATCATAAATACTGTAGTACGTACACACACACTAGGTTGGTCTATTTATTTAATAATCCGACAAATGAAAGTTTTCTGAATGTTATTATTATTATGAAATATACGTTAACACTGTACATGCCATGTACAGGGAGAATTTTTGTTTTTACAGCGTGTTTATGGGAGCGACTGTATAGACTGTATTCAACATCGGTTCTGAAGTTTGTACTTGAAGTACCTCTTGTTCCCACTTAGCCCATACGCTAAACGTTCACATTACTTCCACTTCTCCTTCAATCAAAAGGCTTGCTTTTGCAATTTTGATGTAGGCATAAGATAAAAATTTTAAATTGCATGTAGACGAAAATATGTTTTGAAGTAAAACTTCTTTAGGCATCTGAATGTTCAGAAAATGTGTGGTCAAGCTTGTTACAAAAATGTGTGTTCGTTACGAAAAGTTTGATCCAATTGAAAGGGAGATTTAAGCTAATAAAGATAGAGGGAGGCATTTTCATTTCAACATCAATGTCATTCTATAAGTATATAAAATATTATACATTTACACAAAGACCCAGTAGCTTACTGGCAGAAGACTGGACTGCGATACCGGGAACAAGCGCTCGAAAATGAGCTCATGTATATTAAGAAGATATAATGTTGGAATAGAATTTTTCTTGAGCGAATGATAGTCGATATTTTCTACTTCAAAAATTAACCAACAAATGCAAAATTTACGGGCGAATTTCCAAGCACCAGCCAGTAATAAAACAATCGAATTATTATTTTTAAGCTGTATGCAAGCTCTTACATTTTTACAACTACACACAGTGTTTTAAAATAGGGTGATTATTTTTGTAACTTCTTCCACAAACTGAATGGGTTATAAAATAAGATCTAACAAAATTTGCTTCGTGTACGGTCGCCGTTAGGGAGTGTAGACTTGTAAAATAATGTAAGTAGAAAATATCTTCATATGAGATGGTTGACTGTAATTTAATGATAAAATATATAGACATGCATTTAACTTTTATGACATTAATGTTAAAGGTGTGTATAGAATTAAGTTAAGTTTATTAGAATGTGCTTTTTGTATGAACGTTTTGAACATATTTCTAAGTACATATAAAGCATTAATGACAATTACGGACAAAATTTTACTATTTTTTAGTATTGTAAATAAGTTTTGGTTTACTGCACGGTACATGCATATAAAACAAATACATGCTTTGTACACAAGTAATGATTTATTTTTAGCCTTATAATATTGTGTGCAAGTGCTGCTTGTAAATTTGATAATTTAGATATCGCTTTTCAATTATAATACTCTATAGTCATCTCTGTTCATCACATGATGGATCTTCAATGAATTCATAATTAAATTAAAATTTTGTTGTTATTCATCGGCAACCTTATATTTTAATGGTATTATTATAAACTACAAGATTGTCTTAACATTTTAGATAGTTTTTATCACACTCTCTAGATTTATTGAAATAGAAATATCCAATTGAAAATGATAACCTATATAATTCATCTTTTGTTCAGTCAACTGTGAAAATAAGAATAAAAATTTCGATGATCTAGGAATTTTTTGCGATTTTCGGAAACTTTGTTAATCAAAAAATGTATTTATATAGTTTTATTGAAATCCCTAGTATTATAGGTAGTAATACGGTAGTTGCCTGATATCGATTTTGCCATATTGCGCATAAAAATGTAAAATTAGACTTGATACCATGAGAAAATTTGCAAGTGAAATTAAAATTGATTAAAAAAGGAAGAAGTAATAAGTATTCAAAGATTGTTGACCATCTCCTTTAAGAAAATATCGTACAAAGACGTCACTAATATCTTTTTCTTTGCTTAGTTACAAATTTCAAACGTTCATATTTTGCAGTTTTTCAAAAATTTCGCTTTACTGGTTGAAAAATTTAGTCAACAAGTCTATTGTCTCCAGTACTAAAAATAATCTTTTACACATCCGCTGAAATCAGGTCGGTATATTATAAGAACCACAAGTTTAAAATACACTGTAAAACAAAGTTACTGAATTGATGTAAACGCATTTGCTTCTCTGTTAATGCTCTTTCTTATAACAAGAAAATATTTATTGCGTCAATGATCTCAATACTTAATCACCAATCTCGGAAAGGGCTACAATGATTTTCATCAAAATTACTCTACAGGGGTTTTTGGAGCGAAAAATCGATCAAGCTAGGTTTCATGTTTAGAAAACGTCGTTTCATCGGTGTTTTCAGAAAAAACTGAAACATTGACTCAAAATATGACTGACTTTTCTTGACATCCATTGGCGACAAAATAAAGTACATAACCGGGACATTCAAACTGGTATTTGCGTGGAGACATTTTAAATGGTGCTTATGTAAGTGATAAAATTTGTGCATTTTTAACTCAAAAAATACCGAGTAAAGCTCAGTCATCCAGGTATTTTTTTCAATAACTAAGTATTTGATTGGGAAATAATAATCTAAGAAAATTTTTTTACTTCCCGCTATGTTAAGAACAAATATTTTGCAATTAAATATTTTTTTAAATATACTTTATTATGAAAAATTAATATTTTTTGTACATCTTCTTAAGAAGTTTTTTTTGAATTAAAATTTCTTTTCTTTTTAACAAAATTTTCCTTTCATTATTAAAATTATTTAATAAGGTCGCACAGAATTCATCAAAACATGTATTTTATAATATATTCATTGAAAAATTAACACTTAAAGAAAACATGACTCGATGAAAAAATATTATTATTATATTTTCCATTTACATATTTACTACATACACGCTACCACCATAGCTTTATGAAGAAAAAATTATTATGATGATGAATGCCTGAACAAAAACTCTATTGTTTTTATAGTTTATTTTTTATATTCATTGTATTTTGTTTTCTTTCGAAGTACATACATTTTAATATGGATTTAATATACATTTTAATATCGTACTCACTGAGATTAGTATTTAGACTATAAAATCCTTCTAAAATAATTGTAATAATGTCGGGATGACCGAGACTTTGCTCGGTATTTTTTGAGTTAAAAAGACACAAATTTTGAATATATATACCAATTTGAATGTCCCGGTAATGTACTTGACTACGAAGAGTCATATTTTGCAGTGTATGTTTCAGTTTTTCAAGAAAAGGTGGATAAAAAGACGTTTTTTAAAAATGAAACCTAGTGAATACTCATTTTCATGAAAATTGTTGGATCCCTTTCCAAGATCGTTGGATCGTATATATATATATATATATATATATATATATATATATATATATATATATATATATATATATATATATATATCAACGATCTTGGAATCAAGAATGGCTCGTTTAAATATCTGTGATAGGGAAAGCCATTGGAAATAGAGAAGTATTTTGAAGTTTTTATAGTAGGAGGTGCAATCTGCTTCGTTAAATTTAATAGTCTAGAAAGGCTATTTATGTAAATTTCTTAAAAATATGCATCAGATATTATTGGAATAACTTTTCAATTATACCCAAATCTTGAATTCAGCTTGAACGCACAGAAGTTTGTACGTAGAAAAGTTTTATATAAAAAAGCGCAGCTTTTAACCGTTTTAAAGACATTTGCTGGAAATGCTGAAGCCACCGTTTTTAAGACATTTGGTATTTGGTAGAAGGATTGAAGCCACTAATAATGAAATACCGTTTGCGTTCCTCTAAAAATTGTTAGCAGGGCAACTTTGTTTCACATTTTCCGGGCCCCTAATCTTTCTTGACTATAAGCAGACTTTTCTTAGCTCCCACGACATTTGCTTCTATACTCTCGATTGGCAGAAGTTTCCTACAATGCCGAAAATGTTCACATTTTCGTGTAAAATGATGTCCTTATTTCAACCCTTCTACTAGGATTCATCTGTATTTAAGTGTACCAAAATGTGGAAAAGAAATTTTCAATCTGTTATTCTCTCGACTTACAATCTATGAGTTGAGATCAAATTCTGGCACTTAGATTTTAATGAATATTATACAAATTCACAAAATCAATTATTGAAAATATTTCTGTTATGTTTTAAGGAAAATTACAGGATAAATTATTGTTTGAGTGAGTGTCTACCACTTTAATTAATATCAAAACTTCCAGGAACTTATTATTAACAGAAAAATTTCAAGTTTTATTTTTCTCCTCATCGCCAATGTCCCCATTTCCAAGCGCCACTCTCGGCAATCTTTTCAAAACACATATTATTTTTCAATGGTTGTAAGCAAATTCGAATCATCATCAACTTCCGTTCAAGAGAAACCGAAAAAATATGGACGAACTAACGCAAACACTTGCGTACACACAGACTTGCGTCTATATGTTCTGACCCCGGCTTTGAAATATAAAGCAATATTGAAAATTTTGATTTGTATTTTCCGATCGATTACGTTAACTTCTCTCTACTTGGAATTTATTAGTTCTGTAACCTCATTTTTCTAATTCGAACATATTGGAATTTCATGAATATTAAAAATAACTGGATAATCCTTTTATCGGCAACTTATGAAAATTCAAATAAGATTTCTCTGTTTTTATAGTGGATCAGTGAAAAAACAAAGGCCGTCACTAGTACAGCGGAACAATATAAAGGCTTATACCAACACAGTAGTAGTCTACTTCATCACTGTAGTTTTTCGTAACTCACGTTCAAATTAAACGTGACAAAAATTTTTATTATGGTCTTTAGAGCTTGTACCTACCAATGTACGTTGTTTTACGAGATACAAATGACTACCCCGACACCATCTCATCTCACTTATATAATACCCATCCATACCATTTCAAAAAGTAATAATATATTTTTCCAAAAATAATAAACCATATATTCTTTTTTTGCCCGCTCACAATTGTTATACTAACAAAAAAGTATTATTATATATTATTTGAGTATGGTGATTCTTTTCTATCTTATTATGAATACAATCATGATATTTTTGTTTCATTTTATGGTATCGTATCAGGTACAAAGTGGTTAGAATTAACTTACCACTTTACATAATACCACAAAGAAATAAATAGTCTAAAATAGCCCCCTCAAGAATTCTTTGGTCCATAAATATATAAGCCAGGTAGAGATAACTATCGAGATCCCCCTAAACTGAGTACAATCGAAGGTTGGCCTTGGATTTGACCTAAACCTTGGCCACGAATAAGGCCATTTCCCAGATTTTTGCAAGAAATTAATGAAAAAGCAACAGGGAGTTGCTAAAAATTAAAGGCTCGATGTGAATAGTAACGTCCTCGTTAAATGTATTTAATCTCTCTTTGTATGTCAATGCAAAAGTCTGATATCCATTCAGAAATTTTATTTTAATACTTAATGAAGTCATTTAATCATTAAATCATTTCAGAATTTTATTTGAAAAAATCGACCTGAGCTTGACCTACAACTTTAGATTTTGTCATGTTTTTTCTGCTATTATTTTCTAAAATTCAGGGTAGGTCTGAAACTTTTTGAACTCCCCGTATTTACACTCGAAAAAAAAGTAATATCTTATATTACTACTGGAAATCATGGGCCTACCGTTTTCAATATTGATCATTAATTACTCTATTATATAGAATTGTATTTTTTTCCAACACCAGATAAAAATTATTCAGAAAGAAGAAAATTAGTCATGTCTAGCCTATTTTTCGAGATATGATAGTGAAAATGTGAATTTAAACAGAAGTCACTCAAGTAATAGAGTAAATTGTCATCCATGCCCATAATTTTGAAAAAATAGATAAAGAGTGCCGATAAAATCATCAATGGAATTTTAGGATCCTCAGTAAGTGACTTCGTCGTCGCTTTAATTCTATTTATTTTGCTGACTATTTTCATTGCATTAGAAAGTAGTATTTTTTTATTATTTCATTAAATAATTATTAGAGTATATAGTATATGAATTTTGCACGAGCACTAAAATGTACAGTTAAAGAGTCGAAAATTTACAAAGAAAAGTAAAAAGTAACGACAAATATTACCACATCTATTTCAAACTAGTACCATCGATAACAATATTATTATTCGCTTGGAATATTCTGTAAATAATAATACAGAAGCAAGAAGGCGAATGTGTTGTTTAGTGTTGAAGAAAATAAAGTCAATTTTGTAATGTTTAAAACGTCTGTTTTAACTTAGAAAATAATATTTTATAGCTATTAGAATCAACAGTGTTAAAATGTTTCAAAAGCTATCAATGTTTGTTAAAAATTGTTTTAAAAGAACTAAAATTGACATGAAATTTAATGATTGAATAAAAATATTTAAAACCAAAGTTGTTTTAAAGCAATATGATATTTCAATTTGTCTATCTTTTACGAAACGTGTGCAAAGATTTTTCTAGTTAACGAATCTGAATTAAAGCATTTGCTTAAAACACATCGTTAAAAATTCCAACCGAAAAATTTTGAACAATTGGATCGCTGCTATTAAATAATATATTTTGCTACTAGAAAATTACTATGGGTATAAATTTTAAAACATTAAAAAAAATTAAAAGTTAAAACAAACCTCAGAAATAATATTAAGTCAACTAACAATACATCCCATCGTAACTATTTTCTTTTTGAAGGTAAGCTTAAAAAATCAATTGAATCAAACAATTTTCGAAGACGTCGAATACCTTGTGTGTTTGTTAGGGGTACCATGATGATTCACATGTTCGAAAATGTAATGATTCATAATAATTATATCTTTGTAAATCAATTGACAGTGAAAACAGTTTCACTGGCGAATGAACAACGATCGTAGCAAATTGTGGTGGTTAAGACCTTTAAAAACTGGCCCAGTAAGTTTCTTATCAAATACTTTGTTTTACTAATATTTATAACAACTTTGCTTTTGATCTATATACATTTCTATTGGAGTAATCACATTAACCGGGACCTTAACCCGTTTTCTAACTTATATACCAGTAACTTTTATTTTTACAAATCAGGTTTGATTGATTTTGGACCTTTCCCCTTTTTTCTTAGCTGTTTGAATGTAATTTCAAATGGACATGATATTTTAATAAGACAGAAGCTCAAAAACATACATTTTTTTAAATTTTATTATCATCTCATAAAATTTGTATTTCGATTATGCGAGTTACAACCAAAACTTTCTACTAGGAAGTTAAAAATTTTATTATTTATCGAAAAATCAATTGCACGTGAAAATCTCGTTCAAAGGCAAAGAATAAAAATGTTTTACTTGGTCTAATTGTTATACCAATATTTATTGAATAAAAGTACAAGACACGTACAAATTTTTTTCAGAAAAAAAAAACTGTTTCACTACTTTTAATTTAATTTATAACTACTTTTAAAAAGTACTAACCATGCTAAAACATACATTTACTAAGTCTATAGTTTGTGTGTGAGGTTCGTTATGGAGCCGATACGTTACATTCAATGTGACTTTTATTATGTCTTATACTATCTTAAATTATAAATAGTGGAAACTATTTATTGTAGATATTTTTTAATAATTTTTGGTTTAAATAAAAATGTCTGTATTTAAATATTGCATGATACTAGATTGTTTAATTAAATTCTTGGAATTTAGTTTAGTAATATGAACTTTGGAACTTTGTTTAAACAATCATGATCAAATTCTTGTACCTAAACCACATATTATATGAGACCTACAACTTTGTATATAATGTGAATGTTTCGGAAATGTAAGGCCCGTTTTATTTTTCTTTTATACCTATAAAATAAGGCACAATATTTTACAGAGTATAATAATGTCATGTTTTGTATTGAAAAGGCCTAACTAAAAATTCTGACTACCTATCTATATATAAGTACTAGAGTGATACCCACCTGCTTCGCTGGGTCTAAAAGTAAAGATTGATAAAGATGGCTCTCGCTTATCCCCTTTCTATAACACTCGAAATAATGGTAAGGATTGTTTTACACAGGTAAAATATATGTATGGTTTTCTATTTTTTTTAAATGTATAATAGTATTTATTCATTGAGTATATCAGAGAAGATGGCCGTAAAATATTTTATATTGACTATTTTTACAGAAAACTGTAATGAATGGTAACGTCAAATGACTATTTTTACAGAAAACTGTAATGTATGGTACTGTCAAATGATTTCTTTTACAGAAATCTGTAACTTATGGTAACGTCATATTAAATTAATTTTTAAATTTTTTTAATTTTTTAATTAATATATCTTTATAAATTATCTCATGTGTTATTCTGATATATAAGCTATATTGCTGTACAGTTTTTTTATTCGCTAGTTTAAGCGTGAAAGCGTAACAAACAAACAAACAAACATTCTTACTTTCGCATTTATAATATATAGATTCATTAAAAACCATTCGCTAGTTTTAGTTTGAAAGCGTAACAAACAAACAAACAAACAAACATGCTTACTTTCGCATTTATAATATAAAGAGATAAAAAGAAATTGACTGGCTGATTGACTGGTCGATCAACGCATCGCTGAAATCGCTGGATCTAGAAACATGCAATTTTGCACAAACTTTTTTTAAATGACCTTAGTGTGCACCAGGAAGAGCACTAAAGTGCACTAAGGAACTGCACTAAATTAGGGTTGAAAACTTTATGAAATTTGATAAATTTTGAAGTTTAAAATAATATATATCTTTATTCACTTCTTCTTTTTTCACTTTTTATTAGTTCCAAATTTTTTGTCACTATACTGTTCCTATTGTACTTTTTTCGTGCAACTGTTAGAAATAGTAATAATGTTGTTGCTTGTATAAGCTATATTGACAGTGTGGGTTTCAGAGTCAGGTGACATAAGTGAAACTAAGTTTAAATGACTTGGCTAGGTAGGGACTTAAATCAATCCGAGTCATTTGCCTAGCTGTTTGATTAAATGAATGAATATCGTTCAGGTCGCTAGTTGAAAGGCTCCATTTAGTTGACATGCTAGGATATTTATTGAACGGTTAATTTTATTAGTTGACTGCAACATATACACAGAAGTCTTACGACGATTACTTCAGAATGTTTTTTGTTTTTGAATTAATAACTACTTTTAATGGTACAAAGGTCATAAAACCATATAATATGTATAATTTTTGTTTCATCATTCTTTTAATAAATATTATAATAACTCACAGAGGCAAAAGAAATTCATAAACATACACACAGATTTTGTTTTCCAGTACATTAACTTTAAAAACGTAATTGCTGTTAATTAAATTAATGTTAATGCACTTGTAATATTACATGATAAACATATAACATACTTTTTGTGGTGGTTGCTACTCAAATTATACCTTTGACAAACATAAAAATAATACTTGTTATCTCTCCGTAGGGTAATATGTAATACCCTGGTTTAATCTTACCTTGAGACATATGGCAATTTCTCAACAGAAACCGTTATTTTTGAAAAAATTAAACTGAATGGAGGCAAAGAATTCTAACTAGAAGAATAGTAGCCAAGAGAATTATTATCCATCTGCATATGCTATACCATTTATATATGAAATATATCAAGGTATACTAAGTTTAGTCCCAAGTTTGTATAGGTCAAAGTCTTAGGTCGGTAGGACCCATCTTGTAAACCGTTAGAGATAGAACAAAATTTTAATGCGAAAAATGTTCTTTATAAAAGCCAACAACTTTAACCATAACCCAATGACCATTTTTTTCAGTAATATTACTGAAACATTTTTTCGGTAATATGACTGTTTACCCGTGAGGGCGCAAATGAGCTTACAGTACATCATTAGTACATCATTCTATTAAAAAAATTCAAATTCAATTAATTCAATTTAATGTGAAGCTACAAGTCTATAACTAACAGGCGGAAATACATACACTTAAAACTATTTTGAAGCTATAATGCGTGATTAGGTAGAACAATATATTTATTGATGGCAAACACACAATTATTAAATCGAAATTTGTTTTTCGATCATAATTTTATGTCCTGTAGAGGACGCTATATTCAATTTAATTTTGACGCCACATAGCCTACAAGCATCGGGCAATCAAAATGCTTCTAACGATACCTCATTTGTAAAATTATAGTAAGTAGTTTAGAAGCTAGATGGGAACAAAAGTAAATACATACACTTTAAACTGTTTTACGATTATAATTTCGTGATTAAGTATAACAATAAATATATTTCTGAAAGGTGGTAATTACGCACTTTAATTTTATACCAAACACGCTATCATTAATCGAATTTTGTTTTTCGATCATAACTTTATGTCCTGTAGAGAGCGCCATATTCAATTTAATGTGACGCCACATAGCCTATAACCATCGGGCAATCAAAATGCTTTTGACGATATCTCATTTGTAAAATTATGGTCAATAGTTTAGAAGCTAGATGGGAACAGATGAACATACATACATATGTACCAGACACATAACCCTCGCCATTGTATAGTCGGGGTAAAAACAAAAATTATAAGATGTGACTTTACAAATTCAAAAGATGAGGTGGCAATGGACTGGGCATGCGAGAGTGGGGGGAGAGCGTTGGACTTTCAAGACCATTGTATGGACGCTTCATAATTGTAAAACGAGAAGAGGGCGCCAGGTGAAACGATGAAGGGACGAGGTAGTGAAATTTGCAAGTGATCAATGGATGCGCGAAACCAAAGACAGGGAAAATCGGCAACTATAATTATGGCTCTTATTATTATTATTGTTATTATTATGCTGTTTCCCAGATTTAACTATAAAGATTGTATTGTATCTCGAAGAGAAATACCGATACAATCACTAGGGATGATTCTATCGGTACAATAAGGTGTGTTTAATTGTACTTTATAATCTTGTACAATAGATCAGAAATATTGTATCGTGAACCATACGTTTTTATCGATACTTGCACAGTTCTAAAAACTATCTATTGTGATATTTTAAGAAATGTTCTTACGAGTAAAAAAATTTTAATTGGGATTCATGGTACTTCACTATCCCTTATATTGCCTGCAGTTAGTCTTTCATTTTTCGTCAAATAATTTCACCGATGCCAAATTTTTTCTCTGCATATGGTAGAATAATGATAATATTTATAAAAGTATTCTTTACGAGGGTATATTTATGTTATTTATTATGTGTATCTTGTGTATCCTCAAGGATTTCATATTCAACAATACAAAAAATAAAATGTAAGGTATTTTTAAGCATTATTATTATTTCATTTGGTTGGCTTTAACAAGTCTATGTACTTAAAAAAAAAAATTAAATTTATGTTCATTTAAAAGTGCTATAGAGTCGACGCTTCCGAAAGCAAACACGTGATACCGAGGAGTCATTCTTAGAAAAACTTGAAACAGTCCAAAACAATTTGTATTTCGTAATATGATTAAACTTGCTTTTAAGAATAAGTACCTGAATGGCCGAGCTTTATTCGGTGTTTTTTGACTTAAAAAAGCACAAACTTAATCACTAATATAAGCAACATTTAAAATTTCTCCAAACAAATACCAATTTGAATGTTCCGGTTATGTACTTTATTTTGTAGCCAATAGATGCCAGGAAGAGTCATATTTTAAGTCATTGTTTCAGTTTTTCTTGAAAAAACTGATCAAAAGACCCTGTAGAGTAATTTTCATGCAAATCAATGGAGTCAATTCCGAGATTGCTAATTCCTGCTGTTATGTCAAAAACTAATCATCTAGTTGTCAAATGTAACCGATTATTGCTTTGTTTGGATCTAACCAAATATATACCTTCTGAATTGACTTTTATCAAAATTTTTCTCGATTTTTCGCAAATTTCTTAATGGGTTAGAAAAAATTACGTTTGTTTCATAATTTTACGAAACTAGTCTTATACAATTTTGTCCCAAAAATTACACAAAACCAATTTATTTTTCCATCCGGCAAATAGATTCTAAGAAATACTTATACATTCGTCAAATGTATCGGATTTTTGAATTTTTGGTTTAATATAATAATAATAATAATAATAATAATAATAATAATAAATTTATTTGTTTAAAGATTTTACAACCTTTTACAAAGAAGTCCTAGACATTAAAAAATATAAAAAAACACAAAAATATATGTAAGAAAAAAAAAAAAATCAAACTCAAAAGAACAGAAAAAAAAAATTATAGAAAAAAACAAAATGATTGGAAAAAAAAAATTAGCAATAAAAGTATACAATCATATTAATTCATAATGGAAAAAAAAAAATAAATTCTAAACCAAGAATGACAAATTTCTTCATTCATTCAAAAGAAAAGACCTTATCATGAGAATTGTTTGTAGAAAATAAAAAACTTTTTTTATATGTGAAATAGTTTCACTGTATAACAAACCTTCCAAGTCCCAAGTCGTAGAATTGAGTTTCTTGAAAAAACCGTCACGCTCAAAGTTGTAAACAGGACAAACAAACAACAAACGATGTAAAGTTTCATGAACATTTAAATTGCAAAGAGTGCATGTGGCAGCCAAATCTATAACATAACTGATTTTACTGAAAACAACATGCAAAATTTGTATGTTCGAGGTACGGAGTTGTGCAAATACTCGAATAAAAGACAGAGGACAGTTAAAAGTTAAATAGTTCTGATATCCATCTGTGGCTGTAAGATCCCTAAATAACGGATTATATGTTGGCAAGGCCACCCTTTCAATGTCTTGTTTCGCGTAGTAATGAAATCGCTATTTAGAATGTCTACTGAGTCAATTAATTCGAGTAGGTTCTTAAATTGAGAGACCCAACTTAATCGGGACGGTTTCGGAAGTATTGGTTAAGTTTAGAAGCCTTTTGTAGCATAACTTTGGATATCGCTCGTCGTCCATGCGCAAAATTTTTTTCAACCAAAAAAGAGCTGATTTGATTGCTTTAAGAGACAAAGGTGATATGCCTGTTTCAAGACGTACTACATGGTTTGGTGTATTCCTTGGTAGCTGAAGAAGTTGCTTAAAAAACCCCACTTGGACGGATTCAATTAGGGATAGATACCGAAGACTCCATACTGGGGCACAATAGAGTAGAGTATTTAATACGCATGATTGGTAAAGCTGTATTCGAGAGTCCCAAGAAATACATTTGGAATTAGCCAAAGTAGCCATTACTGAAGAGATAGCTGCTTTTCCTCTTTGCACCGAAGTCTCTAGCGCCTGATGGAACAGGGAAGAACTTGTGAACGGTATTCCCAAGAAATTGAATGTGTTAACAACTTCGAAGGAGAGTTTTTCAAATTTAAGCACTTCACTCTTTGGATTTCTGCCTCTGTTTTTAAATATCATGATTTTTGATTTTTTGTGATTGATTACCAAGCTGTTATTTTTAGCATAGGAGGAAAGCAATGAAATTTTCTTGACCAGATCCGAATAACTATCACCTAGAATTACGAGATCATCAGCGTACAGAAGCATTAAAATACCGTTGAGACCATCGACATTTAGTCCACGTACTCCATTGCAACGAAAAAAGTCTTCGATGTCATTAATGAATGCCGAGAAAAGCCACGGGCTCAACGACTCACCTTGCAGTACACCTTCTTTTACGGGAAACTCCTTACTGAACTCACCATCTACTTTGACATGGAAATGTGCATTTTCATACAGATTCTTTAATATTCGTATGATCTTCCCACTGATTCCAAAAGAAAAAAGTTTATCAAAGAGTTTAGAGTGGTTCAGAGAATCAAAGGCCCTTTTGAAGTCAACGAATAAAGCGTACATTCGTCTACCTGGAAGTCGAAGCTGTAGTTGAATTACGGAGGTAAGAACAAATATATTGCCCATGCAACCCCGATTCCGTTTTTGGTTTAATATTACCTTCTGTAATGTTTTATCAAATTTAAAACCACAAATTTTCCCTTTTCTTTTAATTCTTCCTTGAAAATTGATCTTAAAGGGAATCCGTTTGAAAAAATCGAAAAAATCAAAATAGTTTTTAACAAACTTTGTTATACCATGCATATATGAAATATACATAGTATAATAAGTTTAGTCCCAAGTTTGTAACGCTTAAAAATAATGATGCTAGGAAAAAAATTTTGTCATAGGTGTTCATAGAATCACCTAATTAGTCCATTTCCGGTTGTCCGTCCGTCCGTCCGTCCGTCCGTCTGTGGACACGATAACTCAAAAACGAAAAATGATATCGAGCTGAAATTTTTACAGCGTACTCAGGACGTAAAAAGTGAGGTCAAGTTCGTAAATGAGCATCATAGGTCAATTGGGTCTTGGGTCCGTAGGACTCATCTTATAAACCGTTAGAGATAGAACAAAAGTTTAAATGTAAAAAATGTTCCTTTTCAAAAATTAAACAACTTTTGTTTGAAACATTTTTTCGTAAACATCACTGTTTACCCGTGAGAGCGCCAATTAGGCGGAAATTTTATAATATGTGTACAAACTATACACTAAATGTCGGTCGGTAATGCAGAAACCTATAAAGTCATTTACATATGTACTATACTTTATTAGTTATGTATGTGTCATATGTTTGTATGTGTTATGTGATAAAGAAATCAACACTGACTATGCATGGTATTTCAACAATTAACTCAGTCAATTGTTTGTTTTCACTTGTTATATGAGATCAATTTAGGCCAAAAATATCATTTACTTCGCCATTACACCAATAGTTTATTGACCATCTTCGTTTAATAATTTTATTTACTTATATGCAGATATTAATTTTATTTCAATTTTTCTCGGTCTAGACATTATTAGACATTTTATCTTAGTTTTCTATTGGTAAATCCGGTTTAATAAGTTTGATATGTTTCTTCATTTTTATGGAACTCCGAACAGAAAATCACATAAATACATATAAAAAGCTTTCAATTCACAATTGATTTGATTTGATTTATTTTTGAACAAGTAAAAACAAACAATTGATTGAGTTAATTGTTGAAATACCATGTATAGAGAGTGTTGATTACTCTGTCACATTACACATACATACATGTCATACATACATATAATTTGATAAGCCCATATAATACATAATATACAATTTGCGCTCTCACGGGTAAGCAGTGATGTTTACGAAAAAATGTTTCAAACATAGGCAGTTTATTTAAGGAACATTTTTTACCCATAAACTTTTGTTCTATCTCTAACGGTTTACAAGATGGGTCCTACGGACGCAAGATCCAATTGACCTATGCTGCTCATTTACGAACCTCACTTTTTACGCCCTTTGCACGCTATAAAAATTTCAACTTGATATCTCTTTTCTTTTTTGAGCAATCGTGATGACAGACGGACAGACGACAGACGACAGACATACAGTCACCCGGAAATGGACTAATTAGGTGATTTTATGAACACCTATACCAAAATTTTGTTGGTTGTATCAATATTTTTAAGCGTTACAAACTTGGGACTAAACTAAGTATACCTTGGTATATTTCATGACCATGGTATAAAAAGCGTAAAATGTTTGTGTCCTCCATACACAAATATATGTATGTCATCATAAAAATTCATTAAAAATACTTAAAATATTTTTGTTTGAGTTTTACATTGTTTTACGTAAGTTTGTGGATTGTATTTTTTTTGGGTATAAAAACATATAAAAATCTAACTATTTTGTAATAAATTTCAATTTATTATTTATAGCACACATATAGCTCATAGTCTTGTGAATGAGAATCTATGTGTGTGCTGATATACAATTTTTCAAATAATGACACATTTATCGTATACATCAAATACAGGGTTTTTGTACTTCAATGAATGCATATGATACTAGATGGCAAATTGGAGAAGACATAATGGTTCAAATAAAATTTAATATGTTTCTAATAGTCGCATGTCGTGGATAAAAGCAGTTATGCGCAAAAAATTTCAAAGATATATAGATTTCAACGACATAAAGCTCTAAAAAAAATTTTAGGATCATTAACCCCGTCTCTATAAATTTTCAAGGTAATCGATATTTAATATGTAAAGGATAAGAATCCATACTTTAAGAATAATTTTTTGAGAAAATTTTTCTACAAGACGGAAAAGAGTTCCCTTGACTGTAATGACAATTTTAACTATCATAAAAATTTCAGGTGAAAATATTTCTTGTTTTCATACTTTTAAGAGCGTGTAGTCGTTCTTTTGGGGCTTTAACTTTGTGATAATATAACAACTTCTTTTGATACCTAAAATGCATCATTAAATTAAAATTTGTTTTTAGTATGAACTTAGGGGACACATAGTTTATAACCAGCTGACGATCAAGACGCTTTCAACGATACCAAATTTGTCAAATTATGATAAGTAGTTTAGAAGTTAGATAAGTAGAATGAACTTACATACATTTCGGTCAAACACATAACCTTCGCCGTCGTCATGTTAAGAAATGTGAAAATATTACCAACGGTTACAATATTTAACTACAATGTTTATTATAGATTTTTGATATATTATATGGAATTATATTGATCATCTTATGATCGAATCTTTCTTCGAAGATCGTGAATTTTTAAAGTTTTAAATTTCACTCTCCAATCGGATTACGTACGTGGTCCTTTCATTTATCTTACGATTGTTAAGAATATCCAAAAAACTACTATTTCAATTACCATTGACACCTATCATTGGCTGATATTTTATTAGTGATCTCGATAATTGTACGAAAATCTGTTAAAGACAATGATCAAATCAAAGCGTATCAGAATGAGTCAAAAAAAAAAAAAAAAAAAAAAACTGCATCCAGTCAGTCTGCAATCAATCTGTGCTTCTTTTTTAAGGAAATCAAGTCATGATCGCTAATCAAGTATGTTCTTAAAAAAGTATATAATAATACTTTCTTAATCTTTAAATTATTAATTTAATTAATTCTTCATTCGTTATAATTTTATGAATCAAAAGCGATTCGCCAAAAAATCGATCAAAGAAAGTTAATAATTTCAACATTTTTTTAATAAACTTATATTAAGAACTTGGTCACTTGACTAGTGATTAAAATCATTTAACTCAAGCGATTTTTTTGGGCATATACACACAAGTTTGGATATACTGTGTGAAAACCATATCGTTAGCCATTTATATTATATGAAGTAAGAAGATTTCTTACAGACGTTCTTATGTATAAAACAAAGAGGGTCTGTATATGTGTATTAATGAACCCAGCTGGTCACACTCATTACTTGAAGTTGTATGCATACAATACCAATCACAAAAAGTAACACATAGCCATGGCACAACATTACAAATAGAGCACATTCCCTCTTTGTTTTATACATAAGAACGGCCATAAAAACTCTTCTTACTTCATATATTTTATATACTTAACGCAATAGCTTACAATCGGTATTGATATATACTACTGCAAAAATTCAGCAGTAGATCAAAATCCGGAAAGAAAATTTGCCTTGATTATTATTTGAACAATCGGCGAGATTGTTATGGTTCATTTATTAGAACCATCATAAATTTTTAACCTAGGCTACCTAAATTGGAATGAACATAATAATTTAACAGGATATTGTATTTTATTAGAATATTTATAATATCGATCGAGAAAAGCCATATTCGATAAAAGCACTAAAGAATTTTGTTGAAATAGGTACACATATTCTCTTTTACCATTCATACATAAAATTTTAGTTATTAAATTTTAGCATAATAGTAATAGTTGTAGTAGTAATATATAGTTATACTGACCGTTTCTTTTGTTCGATCCAAGCGTTCACCATTTCGCCACCAGGTGATACTAGCTGGTGGTCGTGATCCACAACTTTGGCATAATAGTTCATATCGACGTCCAGCAGATAATGGTTGATGCGGTCCCAATATCCTTACATCTAATGGGCCAACTGTAACATAGAAAATATACATTATATTAATTTAAATTATATTCGTTAAAAATCATTGTATCTCTCTTATAATTGCTACCGTATGGATAATGAAAAATTTCTAGATTCAATCACTAGTTTAGAATAAAAGAGAATATCGATTTTTTTTCGCAATTGTTAATAAAATATGAAAACACCGTAAAAGAGATAATAATTAACATTAAAATTAAATTGAACCAAGAAATACACATGATATAAGCATTTTAAACTACTTATTTGACAGATATTAGACAAAGAGATCGGACATAGTATTTGACGTCATATAATACGTTTGACATAAAAAGTTCATGCTAAATTCTGTTTTTTTTGAAATAGATACTTCGCAGCCGAATGATATTTTATTGATAGCACAAGATTCTAGCAAAATTATGATTCATAACAAGGTCATAATGAGTCGCTGTTTATTATTTAAAGATAGTAAATACTTCTAGAAAATCTTTCCATCAATTCTCATTGGTTGAAATTTTTACTCATCATTGACGGAAATCAGCTTTTACTTGTTTACACTTGTTTCTCGTAAAATAATGACAAGCCAAATACCTCATAGCAGCTTAAAATTATTTTGAACAGATAAATCTGCGCTATAATGGACTGCCTATTATTCTTTCTTACTCGCCCAAAATTGGTTTTTAAAAATTTAATCAATTTTTACTGTTTTAAGACAAATTACGACAAAGAAGAAGCTGAAAACTGAGTGACAATTGTAATTGCTTATAGTCGTAATGTATTAGAATAAATCGATATCTCGTCACTACCTCATCCTAGCCGAAAATATTTTGTGCAACAAAAGAATGAAATGAAGAGCAACGCATCTTAGAGACTAAGCTTTTATTATCAAGCATAATAGAAATACGGATGTAAACTACAATGTAGTCATCATGAGCGTGCTATAACTAATCGTAATATTTCTCCTGATCGGTCCTATTTTTATATAGTTGTTGAGAGATTTTCTCCAAATATTGATTTGGACAAAGCTTTGAAATGTAGCGCATATAGTCACGTACACCAGAAAAACAAAACTACCATACAATGGTTAATTTCGTGTTCAATGGGCCCTTGATTATCTCTCTATTGACTATAATATTAAACACACGTATCTACTGTATATAAAAGGTTCTATAGTCAGGATAATAACAATATACTCCAATAAAGGTTTGTTTATAAATAACTGTTTTTTGAATTGTAAGGGCAATGTAAATCTATTTCATATGTTCTACAACTGAATCCGTATGTAAAAGGCACAGCTATTTTTGTTCTTTAGTTCGAAAATGGATATGGATTATCAAAATAAGGTATACAAACCTTTTGATTGAAGTAATCTTAATAAATGGTGATTATTTGGTTTAACATTAGTTCAATAGAAATGAGATTAAACTCATCTTTAAAGCATGGAAAGATATGCTGGAAACATAGTTTCTAATTTTTGAGCATTTTGAAAAAATTACATTTTTTTTGAACAAAGCAATATATTATTATTTATTCCAGATTTCAAAGTTTCTTTCTATCTCGTGTTTATTTATTTCTCGTGTTTGTATTTATCCTAGTAGTGCTTTATTCGGAAGGCTTTCGGAAGATTTATCAAAATTGAAATTGTTAGAATTTTTATGAACGAGGTTTGTTAACGATTTTCAAATACCGATGTTTTGAAAATTTTTATAATGCATGATTGATACATAAAATTATTTCTTCAAAATTTCAAATCCAGGACTACGCCGTAAATAGGTTTCTACACAGGCATAAATGGGTTTCAATTTTTTTAGTTCTATAACTTTTGCTAAAATAATTCCGTTTTTATAAATTTTCAAATACTTGCTTAATGATCATTTAATCCCCGAACTAAAAGAAGGTGTGTTATAAGTTTGCCCGCTATGTGTGTCTGTCTGTCTGTGGCATCGTAGCGCCTAAATCGATGAATGGATTTTGATTCTTTTGGTTTTTTTTGAAAGGTAATTTAATGGAGAGGGTTCTTAGCTATGTTTCAAATGCAAATTTAGGGTTCCGTACACGAAAAAAAAATTAAAATTTGCGATGATCTTCCAAATCGGCTCAGTTTGGAAAAGGGTTTAAGGGAAAAAGTAATTTAATGTAGAGCGTTCTTAGATATGTTTCAAATACGAGTTTAGGGTTCCGTAGCCGAAAAATTGGTCGTGGGTTTTTTTAATTTTGTAACTTTCACTTGTTTTTAGTCGAATCTCGGGTTCATTCTTTAATTATTATTGAAATTACAGGTGCTCAAATGGCAACAAGTTTTAATGGGCTTCACTTTAGGTACTGTAACCCCTTGATTTCACTTTTAAACTTTTACGCAACTAAAATTGAATACTACTTGAATAATCTGGTGACTATTTGGATTGCATAGTTAGTAGAATAGGCGTGCGGTGCCGTGTTTGATAAAGAGTTTACGGAATAGAAAATGAGAACCCGATAAACCCATAACGCAAATAAAAGAGGTACGTGACTCAAACCTAAGATAAAGCCATTATTTCATTCATTCAATTTCACTATAGATAGATTTAAGATGTAAATGTAGGCTTTCTAGGAAGACGAAATAGGATTTACTTTAATTTGATTTTTGTTATTTTTAAGCCGTTTTAAATGTGTTAGAAAGTAAATTGTGATATTGAATGACCTCAATAATTTCTGAGACATAAATGTTAGTAGTTTGTTTATGGTGAATTTTTGAAATTATAATAAAATACGAGTCATCGAATGAGATTTATACGATAAAATTTTAAAGTCGGTCGTCATATCTCCACATTTAAATTTAAAAATACATCTAACAACAACAAAAAACAAGCTGTTTTCTATACGATCTCTATATATTTATATATATATTAAATTTTTATATATAGTTACTAGAAAATATGAAAACCGGGATATTGTGACAGTGACAGGTAAATATTATCAATGTCAAATTTTAAATTGAAAAACCACTTTTTATAAATAAAAATGTATATAATATAAAGACAACATAAATTCGTTTAATGCGATGAGTATGTTCAATTTATGTGTATACAGTTAGGATGGATACCTATGTGTATAATAATGATATGACTGGTTTATTATCAAATATGTCAAGTTATTTATTGTCTAAAATCTAGATTGATTTAGTAATATCTCAATAAGTTGATTAATATCTAGGTAAATAAAAATTTCTTGCTGAATATAGTTTGTACAAAATGAGTGGCATGAAACTGTAAGTATCACAGATTATAATTTATTACATAAATAGATAGGCAACTCTACTGATCATGAAATGATGTCCAATTCATTTATCATTTTTTATTTTTTGTTTGTTTTTTTTTTTTTTTTTTTGTTATAACAAAATTAAGTGAATTTTTTTTAAATAAAATAACTAGTATTTATAAAATAATAATTTATTGTAAGATTTGGAACAAAATAACATTTATTTTAACATTAACATTATTATTAACAATTATTCACTAGTTTGAGATGTAAGTTAAATGCAATGTCTAACCATTTTAGTTCGTTAATGGTCAATAATAATCACAAATAAACACGACCTAAAGGTAATCAACACGATTAAAACAAGACCTAAACACTAATTAATTCAGTACATACCATAAAAAATCAGAAAATAATATAAATACACTTAAAATGACCTAAACTAAATTACACTAGTTAGTTATTTAACAGGGGCACAATGAAAACGACCTAAACACTGAAACAAAGTCACTACACAAATGGTCCACAAAATGTTAATAAGCGCAATCAATTGAGGATATACACAAAGGAACTTAACGAATTTTAAGGACATGCAAACGAATTTTGAAAGGCGGATTGTTTATTTATTAAAAAATGTATAAAATATTGTGTTCCCAACAACCTTTGAAATAGGTAAATTATCCAAACAAATAGATGGCCCTACACGATTATAACGTGTAGAGCTACCTAGAGTAAGGCACTTTCAGGGAACTAAAATAGTAGAAATTTTTCGGGGAGTTTCAGATATGTTTTAAATTAAAAACTATAATCTGTGGTAAGTATATTACAACAGACTTCTATCATCACTCATGAGTCATGTAGTGCAGTAGATACGTAGGAAAATACCTCATATTTTAAAATAATTATCCCGTCCGGTTTTTCAACGGGATAATAATGATAAAAATAGTAGTTTTTAAGCAAAAATACTTTGGAAAAAATCGAAGTGTAGGAAGTTGTTTAAAAACCATCGAAAAGTTACGAAAAACAGGTTTTTTGCAAATGCAAGCCGGGAAAATGATTTTGATATTAAACAAAAAATAGGGCGTTCAAGAGCTAAAAAAACAAAACAATGACACTAGCGAAAGATAAATCCGAAATTCGTTTTGGTCTCTTGTTGCTTTTAATTGCATCTTTTTGTAAAAAAAAAAATTCGTCGCAAAATAATATAAGGCTCCCGCACAATTTGCGGAAATGCCAAAATATGAACTTCCGAAAAGCCGTGCGCAAACGCTAACAAAGCATCCTACGGCATTTTAAAAAAAGATTATCTTCTTTAAAAGTTTCCCAAGAGCCTCTGCATAATAACGAATCTTGTAGACGCACGATAGAACCATGAAAACACAAAGAAAAATCGAGTAATATTTCATTCTTAATAAATTGAAACGAATTGAAAGAAAATATAATATTCAGATATTTGGAATATATTGTTCCAATATTTTATTTTCCATAATACATCTGATACACATTATAATCGTGAACATTTTTAGGGACACTTATAAGTCTACAATAGTCAGGGCCCATTATTGGGAAGATTTGAAGTGGTCTAGATTTTAATGGGCCCTGACTGTTGAAGTCGCTGTGCATATTATTGTGTCCCTGACAGAGAAATGTCTTTTTCTGCTTATTGGTATAATGATCATGATAGGTTAGGTAAGGTGTTATTGGCTTCATGTACATACCATGCACTACACCAACTCATCACACCTATTAATTAAATTAACTTTTGTGGTGACGACGAGAATCGAACCCGCTACTCTAAGCATACAACGAACACAATTGCTTACGCTTTAACCAACTGAGCCACTATTGTTGACATAATCTGATAATTGAAATGGCTTTTATCTGTGATTTAAATTCAACAAAAATAATTTACGTGCTTTAAGTTCAACTTTCTTTCTTGATTTTAAGAAAACATACTACTGTCTAGTCCCATTGAATTTTCATGACTTAATAATCTCGTTCAATTTATATACATATGAATTTTTTATTTTTAGATAATATATATGTATTTTTTGCGCTTTTGGGGGAAAATGAACAAGATAGGAGGACGAATACAACAAAAAAAAACGAAAACTGATGTATATGTATGTTGTTATTTTTACATTTTCTTTTTATACCATGTATATGAAATATATCAAGGTATACTATGTTTAGTCCCAAGTTTATAACGCTTAAAAATATTGATGCTATGAACAAAATTTTGGTATAGATGTTCATAAATCACCTACTTGGTCCATTTCCGGTTGTCTGTCTGTCTGTCGTCTGTCCGTCCTCTGTCTGCCCGTCTGGCATCACGGTTACTCAAAAACCAAAAGAGATATCAAGTTGAAATTTTTATAGCGCGCTTAGGACGTAAAAAGGGAGGTCGAGTTCGTCCATTAGCAATGTAGGTCAATTGGGTCTTGGTTCCGTAGAACCCATCGTGTAAACCGTTAGAGATAGAAAAAAAGTTGAAATGTAAAAAATATTCCTTATAAAAAATAAGCAACTTTTGTTTTTAAACATTTTTTAGTAAACATTACTGTTTACCCGTGAGAGCGCAAATTATGCTCAAATTGTTTAGTATGTATTATATGGGAATATTAGTTATAAATGTGTGACATGTATGTATGTGTAATGTGACACTGTCTTTACATGATATTTCAACAATTAACTCAGTCAATTGTTTGTGTTCACTTTTTTTTTGCATGTAGGTATACGTGTATAATAGATATGTTTTTTAAACGTTTGTACTTTAAAAATGAAATTTGCTATTTTGTATTAGAAATTGTATCTTTTTTTCGTATTCCTTGTTGTTATTTTAAAGCTTATTTAAAAACGTGGGAAAATCCCTATGATACATATGTGTGGGTTTATGCATTATGGTGATCAACATAATATATGTACATGAAGAATATTCAGAATTGATAATATTAACTGTCAATATTAAGCTTCAAAATGATGATAAAGTTATGTATATCAGTTTACTTTATTTAGATTTGAACGTTTCAATATATACTAGCTTGACACCCGTTCCCTTCGCAGTGTTTAAAAGTAAAGATGGATAAAGATTACCGCGTTATAGCCTTCACTTTCCTTGCTCTCACTTATCCCCCTTCTATAGCACACGAAATAATGGCATGCATTATTTTACACAGGTAATATATACACAATATTTTTGTGATAAAATAGTCATAATTCATTGAGTATATCAGAAAAGATGGCAATGAATTTTTATTATTTACTATTTTTAAATATCAGATTAAATTTAATTTTTTTTTAAATACCTTTATAAATTATAGCTCATGTGTTATTTTCATTCATAAGGTATATTATTGTTAAGCTTCATTCAAATCCATTCATTAGTTTTTGAGCGAAAGCGTAAAAGCAAACAAACATTCTTACATTCACAATTATAATATATAGGGATTCTTAGGGAAATATACAAGGCATCTACTTAAGCTGGCTATATATGGACAACTTTTTTGTTATAAGTTTTACGAGTTATTCTTTATAAAAATCTCTGCTTTGGAAAATATTAGCATTCAGCTGTTCACTTTTGACATTGATATACAGGAATTTTAATGATCGTTTAGAAATATAGACCATTTTGAACAGATAATTAGGGAAGGGGTTCAAGAAATCACTCCCGACATATGTAGGAGTGTATTTAAACAATTTTGTAAAAGAACAATAATTACATGTATGGGCCACAAAGGTGGATACATTGAGGAGAAACAAACTGAAGATAACTGTTTATAACTGAACTGTTAACGTAGGGAATGTTTTGATCACTGCAACTTTTAATTAAATTTTACAAATTCTATTTCATCATCGTACTTAAAATGTTTATTAGCTTATTTCATTTATAACACAATAGTAAATATAGATAATTTATTTTTCATACATTACGTTACAACTACTATTGTTGACGTAAGTAAATTAACAATTATCAACAGCTCGTTTTTGTCTCAACTTATCCACCTTCGCGTTCCATACATGTAATTGTACTTTTACAAACTTATATAAATACACTTCAAGATATCTCGGTAGTAAATTCTTGAACCGTTTTTTTTTATCATTTGTTCAAAATGGTCTACATTTCTAAACGGCCATTAACATTCCAATCGAACTTTTTCAATTTGTGGACATCCTGTCCATTTGAACTGAAGAGTGAATAGCTAAATGTTAATATTTTCAATAGCAGAGATTTTTTTAAGAATAACGTTTTTTCGTAAACCTTATAATAAAAAATTTTTTTACATACGTAGCCAACTTAAGTAGACACCCTAAGTTTGCATACTTCTTAGTTTGGAATAGGTAACTAGCTTTTGGAAATACTTTAAAAACTTCTGAATATGATACGTTAGTTATTAGTTTCATTGACCTATTTTATGATAAGAACAAGTGAAAACAAACAATTGACTGAGTTAATTGTTGAAATACCATGCATAGTCAGTGTCAATTTCTTTATCACACTACACACACAAACATGTGACGCATACAAAACTGATAATCAAGTATAGTACATATTATAAAATTTCCGCCTAATTGGCGCCCTCACGGGTAAACAGTGATGTTTACGAAAAAATGTTTCAAACAAAAGTTGTTTAATTTTTGATAAGGAACATTTTTTACATTTAAACTTTTGTTCTATCTCTAACGGTTTACAAGATGGGTCCTACGGACCCAAGACCCAATTGACCTATGATGCTCATTTACGAACATGACCTCACTTTTTACGTCCTGAGTACACTGTAAAAATTTCAGCTTGATATCTTTTTCGTTTTTGAGTTATCGTGTCCACAGACGGACGGACGGACAACCGGAAATGGATTAATTAGGTGATTTAGTGAACACCTATGACGAAATTTTTTTCCTAGCATCATTATTTTTAAGCGTTACAAACTTGGGACTAAACTTAATATACTATGTATATTTCATATATACATGGTATAAAAAGCATAGCAAGAGTTTCAATTGAATGTGAAATAATTCTACTAGTTAAATTTTCTAGCTACGTCAATGATAGCTACAAATGCTTGTTTTAAATGGTCACAATGTGCAGATCCTTTATTGGCTGCCCACGAGAGATATATTTAGGGCATATGACGATTGGCCTACCAAAGCATAGGACTATAGTGACACCATTGGTTGGATGTACATTAGCCTTCATCTACATAATAATTACTCGGAAATCGCATTTCCGTCAAAAGACAGCAAAATAAATTTAGACAATTGTGTGACCAGCTAGGAGTTCTGTTTTAAACATTAAATAGAGAGACTTTTTTAAAATTTTACTAGAAAAAATTACAAATGTATATCAACTGGGTTTAGAAATCGAATACAATAGGTTGCAAATTTCTCTTCAATGTAAAGTGAAAATATATCTTCCAAAATTACATCTGTAAAATGCAGTGTTTTGTCCACAAACGAAGAAATCTCCGAACAGTCTGATAATTGAGAAGACATGAGGTAGAAGTGTACAAATTAATGACTGAGAAATCGCATTGCTGACAAAAGAGAGCAAAATTAATTTAGATAATTATGTGAGTGGCTAAGAATTTTACTACGGGTGATGTTTTGAACATTAAATAGAAATAATGCTTCAAATTTGCATTAATTTCGTTGTTTGTGTTCTATGGTGGGTTTGAAGATAATTATAGTATTGAGAAAAATGGTTATATTTAGTTGTTATAAAGTAATTGTTGTTTTCGCCATCTCGAATCAATATTTTCAGTTCATACTCAAAGAAAAATTGTTTGAAAAAATTTATTTCAAAAAACCATTGCCCATTCCACCTCTGAGTACGCAGCATGTTATAGACACACATGTATGATATTCAGTCAATGAATAATGATCTCTCAAAAATTAAAAAAATATCTTTATTAATGACGATATGAAGTATAAAATAATAAATATATAAAAAATTAATATGAAACCATTAAAAAAGATCATAAAAATAAAAGATAATTACCCAAATTATAATTAAATAAAACATAGGCATAAAATAAATATACATATATATATATATAAAAAGGTAGATATATTTTTTTATTTTGTGTATATGTTTGTTATATATAAAACGATATCAGTAAATTTGGTAATTTCCGCCTCTTTCCGGTCTATGTAACCACTGTTATAGGTTACATCCTATAAATATTACATGCGGAAAACTGTTGAAAAGCCAAGGTTTTTCTTTTTTTTTTTTTGGGAATAATCTTAGGTATTTCAATAAAGACCATTAAATCATTATTTTGGTAATTATTAAAATCGGTATATGAGTATAAAAAAGAATTCTAAGCAGCTTTTTCTAATAGATTTTTTCAATTTCTCCAACCATCCCTGACGCTAGGCAAAATATTCAGAATCGGCTCGTTTTGTCAATTTTTCGGAGGCTGAGGTTAAAGTTCATATTTCGGTCAAGTACCTATCCTAAGAAATGTGAGCCTTCACCCTGTATGACTACAAAATTTCAAATCGATATTCCTATAAATAACGAAAATATGAGAGTGTTTCATCTTCCATAGTGCATATCTCTTATGTCTTAAGTAAATAAAATTCATGGGAAATTACTTTCCGTGCTTTTTTGAGATAGTACGTGGGATTAAATATCGAACAATGCATATACAAGAAAATTACGTATTATATAAATACATATATTATTATGAAACCGACAAATTTTTATCAATCAAGATAAAAAATAAATAAATTTTTTTTTTTAATACAACCATAAAATTAGATATTTTTTTCTCTCTATATCTATAAAAATTAAATTTTTTTTTTGTCGTTGAAGCTTGTGTAGAGGATGTATGGATCCTTCTGTATATTTTTATATCTTATTTTTTGTGTTATAATTTTTCACTGATTTAATTACAGTTATATTTATTTTTTATGATACTGCTTTTATGATATCTAACATGTTTCAAACATGTCATAGTACAGGGTGATTGAGTAGGTCTTAGGAATGCTACAAAATTTCCAGACATATATTTTGGTCTTCTAAATGAAAGTTTTCTTCACTTTTAATAAACAAATTATGATTTCTCTAAATTTACATTAGATCAAGTTTAATTACTGGATAAAGAATCCCTGTGGTGTGTCTGGTGCGACATGGATAACTTCCCTATTTAGTTAAGAGTTTAAAAAAATTAATTAATAAAAAACTCAACAGACTTGAAACCACTCAACCGAATGTTATGAATTTCTTTTCGGATCATATTGAAATTAATACTCTGCGATCGTCATTATAACGAAGTCGATACCATTTTTTGCTCGAGCGATATCAGTCAGGAAAAAAATGACCATAAACAAAAGAACCTAACGTACATACAATTGGCGTTAATGCTTTGGTCTGACAATGATACGTAAAGATATGTTGAAAATTTCAATTATGAAAATCTGGCCCATTACAATAATTTCCTATACTGGGAATTAAAAAAAATCGAATTTTTTGTACCTACTTGACGTCATAAAAATATAAATAAACTATAATTTAAACCAACTTCAACAAATGTACGTTATTCCATTAAAAGAAATTTCGAATTTTTATTGGGTTTTTAATATAGGATCAAAGACTACTAAAAATAATCGTTTTTGTGAACTGAAGAAATTTTTCCCAATTTTAATATTAGAAACTACTAACGTTGCATTTAGCATTGTAAAACGTTGCATTTAGCATATGGGTTGCCATTATCAAAATGGTTCAGTATGAACGTGATTTTCTAAGGTTTGGTAAACATTTTCTGTGGTTTTCAAATATTTGGAAATATTTTGTCAATAAAGTAAAAATAATCATAATAATCGTGAAGATCACGAAAATTATAGCAGGTTATTCGCATAGCCTCTGCGAATAGTCGAAAAAGGTCCTGAGAAATGAAAAAAAATATTTCGAAATGGTTTCTACGCAGACATTTTTTGCTTCTTCCTCGTTAAAGTGAACAGATACGTATTTTATTGCTACATAATTTTCTGCTCAAAGCTTCTTTTTTTATAGAAAATTTTAGTTTCTTAAATTGTTTTTATTAATTCAATTTATATTAGGTTTTTGGTAGTACATACTATATTATTATAAATTAATTATAATTATTTTTGTAGTTTGAGCATTTTCAGTCAAATAAAATTCATTTTCTACAATATTGCATATTCAGGAGGATAACGGTTAGGCAAAGAACTCGTTGTTTATTATGATGTTTTAACATTTTATCAATAAAATTTCAATATCAGCGACAGTTTGCTAGGTTATCACATTTGAATATTATTTGTCAAAGATGATAGTATAAATTTAGTGAATTTACCAAAAAATAATAGAAACAAGTGAAAACAAACAATTGACTGAGTTAATTGTTGAAATACCATGTATAGACAGTGTTGATGCGCAATCGTTTGTTTTTTTTGACGTCACGTAAATAACAAAAGATATACACTTTTAAATAGACACACACACAACTGATATTCCTATATTAATACATACTACAAAATTTGCACCTAATTAACGCCCTCGTGGGTAAACAGTGATGTTTACAAAAAAATGTTTCAAGAAAAGTTTTTTATTTTTTTATAAGGAACATTTTTTACATTTAAACTTTTGTTCTATCTCTAACGGTTTACAAGATGGGTCCTACGGACCCAAGTTCCAATTGACCTATGATGCTCATTTACGAACTTTACCTCACTTTTTACGTCCTGAGTACGCTGTAAAAATTTCAGCTCGATATCTTTTTTCGTTTTTGAGTTATCGTGTCCACAGACGGACGGACGGGCGGACGGACGGACGGACGGACGGACGGGCGGAAGGACGGACGAACGGACGGGCGGACGGACGGACGGGCGGACGGACGGACAACCGGAAATGGATTAATTAGGTGATTCTATGAACACCTATACCAAAATTTTTTTCGTATCATCAATATTTTTAAGCGTTACAAACTTCGAGTCAAAAAATAGCTCTCAAGGTCATCGTCATATTTGTATCAGATTTCAATTTATTCATCAAAGATACAAGACATATATGACAAATTTACAAAAAAGAAAAAAAAATGAAATCTTATGATCAGAATATATATTGCGTATACATTCGGTCCATTGTTTTCCTTATATTTAATATAATAATATTCTCTTACATAAAGAATGAATGATATTACATATAATAATAAATGGGTGAAATGTCATATCGTCATAATCTTTGATCATAACATTTTAACGAAAATGACATAAATCTAATAAACAAACAGTGGTGCCAAACCGAACCAAACCAAATCAAACTTACAACCAAAGAAACATAGTAGCAAGAAGGCAAAGAACCAAATCAAGTTAGTATTATATATTCAGGTTGTATTTTCGAATATTGTATTTAGCCTTTAAACATTAATTTGAGTTTTTGTAAGCGTAAAGGTAACACCTGAAGCATATTGTAATTATGTTCCTTATCGCACAATATTTGTTTGCTGGTTGGAAGTTTAATCCAAAAAACTGCAACAGACACCAAAAACCGACATCTAGTTTATCTAGGAAACTTAAACTTTTTCAATCGATTCAGATTGCCATGAAATTTGAGAAAATGCAAAAAGTTTTAAAACGGTCAGTGTATTTTTTATGGTATGTCATAATAAATATTTTACTCAAACCAAACGTAATGTACTCAAATATATAATTAATTGACTACTAAATCAGAAGTAATTCTTTTGAAAAAATCAAAAAAATCGGGTAAAAATTTTGATTTCCGATTTGGATGAAACTTTTGTTTATAAGGTAATTTTGACCCAAAAAATACAAAAATTTAGTTAATGTATTGATTGGATGCATAGTTTCTGAGAAAGTAGCCCTTCGTGCCCAATTTTGGATGATATCTGAAAAGCCAGCCATTCAATCATTAAATAAATCCGACTTTTGGATATTTTGGGTAAAAATGATCTTATATAATGAATTTTGGCGAAATTGGAGTCCCCTTAGAAAAAATCAAAAAAATCGGGAAAAAATTTTGGTTTCCGATTTCGATCAAACTCTGCTTATAAGGTTTTTTGTAACGAAAATCGGGTTTATGAATTGATTGGATGCATAGTGTCCGAGAACTTCGCTCTTTGTGTCCAATTTTGGATGATAAAATTACGAATCCAAACGTCACATAGAATAGCTCCTTACTCATTATTGCGAAATCAAACTCAAATTTTACGTCCTTAGAATCCTATAAAAATTTCAGCTAGATATCTCTTTCCGTTTTTTAGTTATTTTGTCCCCGAGCAGAGGGACAGACAGACAGATGGTCGAACAAACGAAAATAAACTTACTGAGTGATTTTATGAACATTTATACCAAAATTTTGTTTGTTACATCAGTATTTCTAAGCGTTAAAAACTTGGGATTAAACTTAGTATACCTTAATATATTACTTACATCAGACTAACACTTGAGCTATAATTTATAAAGATGATTTATTTTTTTATAAGAAACATTTTTTACATTGAAACTTTTGTTCTATCTCTAACGGTTTACAAAATACATCAATATTTTGAAGTGTTAAAAACATGGGATTAAACTTAGTATACCTTAATATATTTCATACTAGCTGTTACCCGCCCGCTTTGCTGGGCAACATCCCCACTTGCACCCCTCCCTCCACATTTCCTTGCGTTGGATAACAGTTTTGTAATGTACACGTCATGCTCTTTTATTTGATACCCCACTTAGGTATATTTGTAAATATTCGATATTTCCTTCCCACTTTCTCGCTACACCTTTCTACCCTCCGAAGGTTAAAAAAATTTCTAAATGTAATTTAAAACATTCTGACCAAGTTTTGAACTATTAAAAGCCATAATTGAAAAATATGAATTTTTTATTCATGAACACCCCCGCAACCCCCCTTATGGGTGGAATTTCGTAAAATCCGTTCTTAGCTGACCTCTACTTGGCAAAAGGAATATTCCTCCCAAATTTCAAGTCTCTAGGTCTAATAGTTCCAGAGATATCGTGATGAGTGACTATCTATCTATCTATCTATCTATATCTATAGAAAGTCTCCTATATATTTATAGATAGATATACATGATATAAAAATACAACCTGTATAATACGTATGTAATCTACTATGGTAGTAGATGATGATAAAGAGATATATGACGGGGTAACTTGAGAGCTCTTTTGTAATAATAATAATAATAATAATAAGTCATATTTTGTTATTTATACGATACAATGTTTATTATTATTATTATTATTAGAGATAGTCTTGTGACAATAATTCTCTAGACCATTAGAGTTGATTTATACATAATGGTTAATGAAAAAATGCTTCTTTTAATTTCTTGTTGCTCGATAAGCTAATCGATTTTTTTTTACTTTCTAAATACTTCCCTAATCATGGGGATAGCAAACTCTAAATGTTTTTTTCAAAAACAGACATATTTTCTATCATCGGTACAAAAAACTATAATAAATGTGACACAATCCTAAATATTTTTGATTCCATGGTGAATCCTCTAATTTATTATACGATCCATTGCCGGTAAATGAAAGAGCTTTAAATAGGTACACCATCATCTAGTTTTATCATAATTGAAATTATGTCGGTGAAAAACCCTGGGCATGATCAGTAGAATTGCCGTAGACGTTGAACACTATGGGGATACATATGTAGATAAAGCTATCAAACTTTAAAAAGCCATTGTCTTCACTTATTCCTTAACAAGAACCGAACCGAAAAGTTAGAGGAACAAACAGATAGAGGAAAAAGTGAAAATGAAAAATTAGTGAAACTACAGGACGTATACACGACGGAGACTCGTCATGAGAGGACGTGGTGACTTTTAATCGGATCACATCCATTGAGCAGGTCACATCCCACTCTAACCAAAACTTGGATTTTTTTCTATCACTAGAAAATCGTTTGGAAATAAATGTGTGTAAATACAAACATAAAATTTAAAAAAAAGAAAGAAAAATACAAGCGTAAAAATTATAACTCGAATGACTGGAAACGACACGACTGAATGTTATGAAATTATTTTCGGATCCTATTGCCGTTAATAAGCTTCATTCTACACTTCTCTGAAGTTGATATCATTTCTTGTTCATGTGATAACATAGAGATATGTTGAAAATTCCGATTTCGAACCGGATCCATTACAATAACTTTCTATACTGGGAAGTAAAAAAGTTAACAAAAAAACAGAACTCTACAACTACAAAATTGCGCTCTAAAAAGTATGAAAACAAGAAAATATTTCCATCTAAATTGTTAAATTGTTGTTTTATCTGAAATTGATAAATTAAATCGTCATTACAGTCAGAGGACATCTTTTCATTCCTGTGGAACACTTTATAATCTTAAAAGGTCTCCCGATTGTAATGGGAATTGTACTTATCTTAACAATTTAGATGGAATGAAGCCCTTTCATTTGATATGCAACGTGATATCACTAAATTAAAATTTGGTTTTAGTTCATGACTTTGTGTCCTCTAGAAGGCTCCCTGCTAAATTTAATATGACGCTACAAATAACCTATAACCAACGAACTATCAAGACACTTTCAACGATACCTCATTTGTCAAACTGTGATTAGTAGTTTAGAAGTTATAAGAGAAGAGATTAGCATACATACATACATACACACAAACCTACCAAAGACATCAACATCGTCGGGGTAAAAAAAGTGTTAATGGACTCCCCTCACCATAAAATGTAATGGTATGATGAAAAGTTGTATCCTTAGTTTTGGAACCAATGCAACAACTAATAAATCCTACTAGTACAGTTAAAGATGTTACAAGTAAAGGAAAATGAAAGAAACCGCTCGCATTTTGCTGAAACCTCATGGAATGTATTTCTTATGTGTCAATTGTATTAGTAAGGCATGACTTAGTGGTGTAAATGTTTCTATTTGTTAATAAACAATAATTCTATTTGTTAATTAAATTAGTAAATAGGCAACTTGAATTACGTATACGTTATACATGTATTATAGTTTTCGATTATTTGCCAAACTCTGAACAGTTACGTCATACAAGTTGCGTAAGTACTAATTTTATAAGTGCGTTACTAATAGTACTTGACGCGTTACTAATAGTACTTGACACCCAACAGTACCACACATTCCATAAGGTTTTAGCAAAATGCGAACGATCGGTTTCTTTCATTTTCCTTTATTAGCCGATTTTTGTAACATCTTTGACTGTACTACACCTGGTATAAATAGTCGAATGTTTAGAAAACCATGTGGCTGCAGACTGAACGTAAAGAATGAGAAATGATATAAGAAGTATATCCAAACCACATATACAGATTTATAAACAGTAGTGACTGAACAATATAAATTTATATGTTACAACACCCCAATACGATAAGAACCAGGAGAGTAAGTATTTTAGGACGATCAAACCCAATCCACACCACTGAATGATAATAATGGTTGTTGTTTGGACTCGACACTGACTGACTCTACGATACAATGTTCATACTTCTAAAGTTCAACTTTTCGTGTGCATGAAAACAACATGTTTAACAAGAAGCCACAATACACGATTCATTTGCTTATTTCAAAAGCAGTATTGTTAATTATACAGGGTGTCACTTTCATTCACTTTTAGTAAACTGAGAGAATGTTACTAATTATGTACAGGAAAGTCGTTAAGATAGGCGTCCATTGTCGAGATGGACTCTTTGCAATTCTTTGCAAGGTTTTCGTTGAGTTGTCGCAAAACTTGTTTGTTTGTTTTTTGGCTCATGATAATACAATCCCAGAACGGGTTTAGTTGTGGGGAGGGGAAGTGAATTGTGGGCAAGGTCAGATTGTTTTTGTAGTTAACATTTATACATCAGTTTTCGATTTTACAAATCACCAATTACGAGAGATGATCCTACAAAATTCACAATTAATTAGTAATTAATGATTTGAATTTCTCAGATTCACCATTTTCAACTCGATCAAAATGTATTTTGAGTCAATTTCCTCATTATAATATGCACCTAATATTTCAGAGCATGCAACAAGTATTTCCATATTCTTTGTAATTCTAAGAACAAGTTCGAAATTAAATAGGTGATTTTTTTCTATATGCAAAGATTGTTACACAGTTGGTAGATGTCAATATCTGTTTTCTATCTGAGAAAAGTTGGCATATCTAAAATTTTTCATTTCATCAAGCCTAAGTAAAATTTATTAGTAAATTGTGCCTACACAAAATTTTTTTTGCTTACGTGATTTGCAAGAAAGGCGTGGCTAGGTACCTTAAGTCTTGGCTTACTACTTCATTACCTCAGAAACTATCAGCTTTCTCTTCCTAGAGCCTAGAGGCAATAAAGGTGTTGGCGGAAGTTATGCATTTTGCAGCGACATACACACCAAAAGAAAAATTTTTGGAATTTATAGTCAAAACCATCGAAAAAATTTATAAACCCTCATAGCATGTTTAATCTACAAAAAGAAAGAATCAATCTTTAAGTTCATTTTGAAATCAACCGATTTTTTTGCTAACAGGGTATTCAAAATGTTTGCAGTTTTTCCATACCAAACAAACAGAATATATTTGAAACCCGCCTTATTCAGTTTTTCCCCCAAACCACTTTTCAATTATCATCTAGCTAAAGTGATATTCATACTCACGTGAATCACAAGAGTCTAAGCTATAATTTAGCACACACACACAACAGGAAAACTCTTTTTATTTTCTAGGTAATTGTGTCTAAGTATTTAAGATCATAGCCTCCCTGTTTGTAACTATCTATTGTTGCCAAACGTATTTTCTATGTATTCTAAAATAATATATAGTTCAAACGGCCATTGGTCTCTCGCCATTTAATTAATATAAAGTTGTCAACGAAAGATGAATTATATACATTTGGCAAATAAATATAAATCTTTGCATGTAAGTTTACAAAGTGTACTAGAATAGTTCTTTTTCAACATCTCTGAGTATCAATCTATTTTTCCACACCAAATAACATTGATTTGAAGCTCTGCAGAAGTTTTGAAAGTGAATCGATACTCTGCTGTAGACGCCACTCACGTCAGTTGTTAAAATCGCTAAAAAGATATTCAGGTTTTCTTCGAAGAATAACGATTTTAAAACTGTTTCCTTAAATCTGAACGCCATTTATGAACAACTGAAAGCGCTTCATAAGTCGCATATTGGTAAGTTATTTATTTAAATTTGAAACTAATTAGAAAAAGCCCGATAATTTGTTTTACATAAACTTCTGATTAATCGACAGCCTCGTTCTAAAATATGTATAAATCATAATGAATTGTCAGTTTTCCATCCATTATCGAGAGTAAATACGGCGTGCAAATCAAACTTGCAAAAATATTGATGTTTGGAGATTTTGGAAGTGCGAGACTTTTCGAAGATTCTGTATAAATGTAATAAGTAGTTATCCTGACACATTTTGTAGCATCTAGAATGTAAAGTTGACTTATAATTCTATTTAATGATTATCGCAACAGTCTGTGTTTGGTCTTCTGCAAATGATGCCTCTTATTATTATAATGTTTTAGTAACTAAATTATCATTATCCTAAATTTATTTAGATATACATAATAATTTTTCTTGATAATATTTCCTTTTGAAATAATACGATAATTAGAATAGATGAAGGCATTTAAATTAAATATGATTCATTCTGAAATCTTTGTTACTAGAACCTAGTTTATCTTTTATTATAGTGCTTTTAATTACTTTTATTTTCACCAAAGAAAAAGAATGTGCATTTTCCAATAATCGGATAAGATTGCGTATCGAGTACTATTGAAATACTCCACAGAAAATCCAGGGTATTTTATTATTATGAGCAAATGACATTTATGTATTGACAAGCAATGAAAATGACAGGCATAAGCAAAGCTTAAATCTTTAAAAAAAAACAACCATTAAAAAGGAGGAATATTTTTTATGAGACGATACATTCATACAGTTTTGTTGGAAATTTTTATGGTTTTTAGCATCGATATTAATTTGTGATCAAACTCAGTTTAAGTCTATCATCGTAGTTTAATTTTAAGAGACCGGTTGTCGCATGGCAAAATGATTTATACAATCCTAGCTAGTTCATACAATAATTGTAGTCCTAAGATTGTGACGCTTAGAAATACTGATGCGACAAAAAAAAATTTGCTATAATAATTTGCTATTTCCGTGATCACAATAACTTAGAAACGAAAAAAGATATCAAGCTGAATTTTAATAGCGTAATCAAGATGTAAAAAGTGAGATGGGTTCGTAAATGAGCAACATAGATTAACTGAGTCTTGGGATCTTGTAAACCGTTAGAGATAGAACAAGAGTTTAAATGTTCCTTTTTTTAAAAAAAAAAATACAGCTTTTGTTTGAAACATTTTTTCGTAAACATAATTGTTTATCTGTTAAAACGCAAATTAGGAAAAAACATTGGCGTTCATTTTCTCCAAAACTATAAAAGATAGGGAGTTGAAAAGAGAGCTTAGGGAGTCTAGTAAAGATTCTCGAAAGACAAAAAGAAATTCTAGTTCGTTCGAAATTATGTTCGTTGTTTAAACATTTCTGATTTAATAAAAATAATGAGAGCACTATCATTCAACTTTCTTTTAAGGGTATTTTAACAATTAACTAAGTCAGTTGTTCGTTTTCACTTATTTTATTATTATCAGACAAAAATTACGTGTTAATAGAAAGCATCTTTGCTTCTCAGCAGTTTAGTTTTACCATAAACTTTGTCGAGTAATATACAAAACAGTTTTAACATACTTTCCTGTATAATAATTTCGAAAGGATTATTTTATGATTTCCTATTGTAATTTATTATTTTCTACAGAAACCTGTAAATGACTCTTTAAATATAAAACATTTTGGAGCATCTCATATAAAAGTTTGCTTGCTGCAAGTAACCTGATCCATAATTTAATATCAGTCCTTGTTTTTTCTTTTTTTATATATTCTTTGCTCACTGTGTATAAGAGTTAATATTGTTTATAAATAAAAACAATAAAAATAAAAACAACTTGAAAAGGTATTATCAAATCACAAAAGTTAAGAGAATGTATAAAAATAAAATTGAGATCAAGCCCTATGGATATGGTCTTTAGGAACCAGACCAATAATGCAATTACATTTCCAAACAAATTTAATTATTTACGATTTTAAAAAATAGAATTTCTATACTTGAATACTCAATTGTTTTGAAATTTCCTGAAATTATTTTTAATCTTTGTCTAAAAATTTCAAAAAGGATATAAGAAATATTTTGAAGCTAGAAAAGACTTATTTTTTGAAAAACTAATAATAATTTTCAAAATTTGTTTTTTGTTTCTATAGTGTTAAAAATATATTTGGACAAAAAAAGCTATTAAGTTTTAACCGACTTAAAGCAATAAAGGAGAAGGTTATCAATTCGACTGTATTTTTTTTATGTTTGTTACCTCAGAACTTTCGACTGGGTGAACCGATTGATAATTCTTTATCTATTTGAAAGCTGGTGCTTCCCGTGTTATCCCATTTCATTTTGGTCCAGTTCTGACAACGGCATCTATGAGAAAATCATAAAAGTCTTAAATTTGCATTAAGTATGCACGACCAGAGGACGAGTAACTCAATATCACGCCAACTGATTTCGATGATTCTTTTTTTAGTGAAAAATTAGTTCGTGTACTTCAGATTCACTAAAAATCACAACATAAAAAAAAAAACTTTAAACAAAAAGAAAACCGACTTAAAAGAAAAAACTTGTAAAAGAAAAACTTTTCCAAAACAAAATAATATCCACTAAAAAGAAAAAAATATCGATAATATAATGTAGTTAAAATTATTGTTATTTTTGGAGTCGGTGTCAGTAAAGCTAATGTAGCAAACTGTTCTGTCAGAGTTGTTTTCTTGGCTGACATTGACTCCAAAAATAACAATAATTTTAAAGACATTATATTATCGTTATTTTTTTAATTTTTAGTGCATATTATTTTGTTTTGGAAAAGTTTTTCTTTTAAAGTCGGCTTTCTTTTTGTTAAAAGTTTTTTAAAATTTTTTATTTTAGTTTATTTAAGAGTCGCAAAAACAGGATGGACGTTGTTAATTAAAATTTCGACAAAATATTTACATTTCCAGTAGCGCAAAATTTAGTCAACATAAAAGATCTGTTTGGGTGATTGTATTCGCTCCTTTCTGGTAAAAGCAAAATATAATAATAGTATATTTTATTTGACATTAAATCAATCTATATAATAATTTTTACATTGTGTGTTGTTTCATCTACTTTACTCTAATAAAATTTTTGAATGTAAGAAGAAAGCATCGTGGTATCAAGTTATATTTTATTTTTCCTCGCTAGTAGAAACTCTTCAATAACCCGGCTTAGTTCATTAAGAGTGTTAAGATCTTTAGTGTTAAAAAGTTCATACTTCGAGACACAAGTAGGTATTTTGTATTTCATTTTCATAGGTAAAAGCTAAATATAAACATGCAATAAAAAGATTATTGTTGTTTAGAACAATATCGCCCAATATTTTATTTCTATTTTCAGAATGATAACAATAGCTTCCTATCAAGAAGTTAATAAAAACGAGAAAATGAAAACTTTTTTTACGCATTTGGTGTTTGTTTCTTCTTATTATATTATATTATTATTTGTTAAGTTATATTACTTCTTCCATGCCCTTTATTTGTTGGTTCGAGATACTCACTTCTTCATAATATTTATTTATTTTTTATTTTTTTAAATAATGTTTTTCATTATTTTTTATTATTTTTCATAATGAGTTTCATTAAATTGTTTGCGTTTAGTTCGAAAACAATTTTTATAAGTTTTGTCTTTTTTTCCGTTTTGTTGTGTTAGCTTTTGATTCTTTATTGTATATTTATTTTTTATTATTTTCAAATCAAAAAGTTTATTTTTTTATTTTCTTAACTATAAATAAATTGTTATACTTTGAGTGCTAAAGAAAAGTGAAAAAAAACGAAAGTTTTACCTTACACACCGTATTCTAGTCTTTGCTATATTGAAGCCTTGTTCATATTTGGCTAGTAATTTAGACTAGTTTTAAACTAGAAATTTGTTCTTTTTATAAAAGCGCAACCATTATTTGTTTGATACATTTTTTTGTAAAGCGAATAGTTAAGCCAGTAATTGATAAAACAAGTAGAAACAATTGAATGAGTTAATTGTTAAAATACCATGTATAGACAGTGTACATTACACATGCACACATGTCACACATATATAACTGATATTCCCATATAACTAATACATAGTATACAATTTGCGCACAATTTGCGCTCTCACGGGTAAACAGTGATGTTTACGAAAAAATGTTCCAAACAAAAGTTGTTAATTTTTTGATAAGGAATATTTTTTACTTATAGACTTTGCTATTTTACGAACTTGACCTTACTTTTTACGTCCTAAGTACGCTATGAAAATTTCAACTTGATATTTCTTTTCATTTTTGAGTAATCGTGATGACAGATTTAGTGATCGACGGACAGACGACAGACAGAAAGACAACGGGAAATGGACTAATTAGGTGATTTTATGAACACCTATACCAAAATTTTGTTAATAGTATCAATATTTTTAAGCGTTATAAACTTGGGACTAAACTATATATACCTTGGTATATTTCATATACATAGTATAAATAGGACTCTATAAGATCCCATAAGAAACTACACACCATAGCTTTTTGCGCATTTCTTCGTTTAATTTGAACAAAAATGGTCCTTATAGAAAAAAAAAAGTACTTTTATTGGAAAATTTTTATCGATAAAACTTATTATTCCAGTTTCAAGCATATGTCAACTTAAAAGGCACAGATATCTGTTATATTGATGAATAATTATAATCATAATAATTAATCTGGATTCCGTATGACCCCAAAAGAGTGGGAAACAATTTTTTGTCGCTGTAGCCAAATTTACTAGCTTGGTCCATACGTTATAATGTTCAAAAAAATTTCAGAAAAAAAATGATTGCGTTGATAAAAAATTGCGCAAGTTGAGGCAATCATGAGTATGAATGTAGATAAACCACTGAGCTCGCGTGACGCTAAGCGTTCGAAGCCAAACGCTAAAAATTCAATTATGAACTAAATTTCAATGAACATTAATCCAATCTACCTGTTAGATCAGTGGATTGCTCCTTGACTCGCATTACATAAACCAGCGTTCGAAACCCAGCCCAGTCGAAATATTTTTCAATTATTTATAATACAAATCAATTTTAAAATTACAAAAAATAATTTTAAAGTTTTAAGTTTTCACTTCTGTCGATAACCCCTCCCCCCATGACTGGATATCACTTTTTTTTTAATAACACTATTAGTAATGGCTCATAATTGATGTAACACCTTACTTAACAAAGTTCAAGTCATCTACGTTTTCTAATCCACGTACAATTACGTTTTTCTCTGTAATTATTTAAATCTTATAGATTTAATTAAATTTGGGTCAATTTACATCTATGCAATCATTTTTTGCCTTGAATAACACTTTGAACTCTACAATTTGACGCAGATTTGATCACTATAACATATGAACAAAGTAAGTTTTTAAATTTCTCAACCAAAAATTTATTCCCGCACCTCTTGGAGTCATACATAAAATGCTGACAGCCATGGTGCTTATTCTTTACTATGTGAATACCATCACTTCTAATGGCTCTCATCAATATAAAATATATCCTGGAAATTTTGTAGCAAACTCTTCGACCAATAAAAGTATATTTAAAATTTATAATAATTTATATTAATAATTAATATATAATTTTTTATGCATGAAAGTTTATTATTTATAATTATTATTATTTTCGTTAATTTAAATATAAATAAATGGACATTAAAAAACACAATTGGATGAGATGTTGTATTAAATGGTTGGTTATTTAAACAAAAAGGATTTCTCTCTGTTATAGAGTTGTTAAGGATGGTTAAATATTTCTCTGTGCCAATGTATGGTAAATTGTTGTACCTTAATGATTTGGAACATTTTTCACTTGCTTGGTAGACCTTGCTATCGCAGAATAGTCACTTAACGAAAGCCAAATTTATTTTTCAAAAAGCAAGCAACCAAGATAATGGTTTTCTATACGTTTTTGCTATTAAGAGAAATGTTTTTCAGTGCAAGAAGTTTGACGAAAATTTGCTTTCACTGTTTCTGTATTTTATAACCGACTATCTTGTTTGGTATTTTAACCACTTTCTACGTAAATAACTGGTTATTGGTGGGAACTTTTTTTTGCTCTATTTGAATTTAACACCATGTAGGAGGCAAGGAAATCAATGAATATAATTAATGGTATATTAGATAGCGATTCCTGGTGTATTATGGTATTGTATCAAGTATCACGAATTAGTAAAATATAAATATTTTATCGATAGCTGTCAAATATAAAGTTCCAAGAAAATTAGAACAGGCTCTGGATGGAGTTGGGTGTGCAAAATATGAATACCGCATTTTGTCAACTGATTCTTAATCAGAAAAGCTTATAGATAAATATTGTGAATCTTGCCAGAAACCTAAATGGTCCAATTTTGTTATCTCCCCTCCCGTCCAAAGAAACAGTTAAATGACATTTTTTTTGAATCAAGTAAAAGTTACTCTTGATTCTATGGGTTATTTAACATCAAAAAGGCTCTTTGTGATTTTTTCGTAAACTTCTTCGAGATATTAACAGTTTAATGTTTCGAAAAACTCCAAAAAAGCCATTTTAAAAGCTAAAAGAACAGGGCATAAAATTAGATTTTTGAGTTTATTAAAATTCTAAAATAATGTGTGAACATCCTTTAATAAAGATCTGAAGAATAATACAGGTTACTTCATTTTAGAGGCTCATTTTTCAATTCTTAAAAAGTTTTTTAATTCCCATTATTAACAATGAGTAAGACAGAGATACTTAATATTTCAGTCTTACACACTGTTATTAATAATTATATAATAATTATATTATAAAGATGTTATATAATTATAACATCTTTAAAGAATTAAAAGTTGAGGCTTCAGAATAAAAAAAATCTGTAATTTCTCTTTAGAACTTCATAAAGGATGTTCAAACATTATTTTAGAGTTTTGATAAGCTCTAAGATATAATTTTAAGACCCGTTTTCCAGCTTTTATGGATGGAAAACGGCCTTTTGGAGTTTTTCCAAACATTCAACTGTTAATATCTCGAAAACGAAGAAGTTTACAAAAAAATCACAAAGAACCTTTTTAACGTTAAATAACCGATAGAATCAAGAGTAACTATTACTTGATTCAAAAAAATGTCATTTAACTGTTTCTTTGGCGGGGAGCGGTATAACAAAATTGGACCAATAGGGTTTCTTGCAAGATTCACAATATTGATCTGTAAGCTTTTCTGATTAAGAATCAATTGAGAAAATTCGGTACTCATATTTTGCACACTCAACCCCATCCAGCGCCTGTTATAAATTTATATTTTAAAAGTGGTTTGAAAAATTTTTTAAGGTACAATACACTCTCATCGTAAACAAATGTATAAGCAGAATAAATAGCAGACCATATAATATTAGAAAGCAAAAGAGAAAGACCATGGATATACAGAATAATAAACGTAAAAAAGTTTTTAAACGGTCATGAAAATTAATATTAAAATATAAATATATATGTACGAATATTAAAAACAATGAATAAAATGGTTATTTCACTCTATATTGTGAAAGTGAGTTGGTTCTTTTATGTTTATAAGGTGTCTTAAAACATCGGTAGAAAATTATTCAGAATAATTGAATGTTTTGTGTCCAAAATAAAATTAAAAAAGAAATTTGTTGCGTTGCTTCTAAATCCAATCGCCTTATTAGCTCAGTTGGTCGCGGTATGCTTAGGGTAGCGGGTTCGATTCCCGCCGTCGCAACAAACTTAATTTAATTAATAGTTGTGATGGGCTGGTGTAGTGCATGGTATATGCATAAAGGAGGTGAACTCAGCCTCTGATATTGAGGAGCTGATAAATCAGCGGAAAGGTGATAAAACACATACATGGCATCACAATGGGCTCAATAGCCTAAGTGTGTCCTTCCTGGACAGCCAATATAATCTAACCTAACCTAACCTAAATCCAATGATTTTCCTTTTTAAATTTAAATTTTCTCTTTTTCTTTGCATGTCCAATCAATAAACACTACATCTACAAATTCTCTGCTGCGTTTTTTCATACCGAAAACTCAAACATGACGTCATTATGCTCATTTGTATATGCAGCATTTTAGAAAAAAGTCGTAGAACAAAGTTGATGCTTAAGGGTGCTTAAACTTACTTTTATATATAGAAGTATCTTTTTCAACATGCTTCCTGGGTGGTTATTTCACCTGAAAAATTTTTGCATGGGCCTGTAGTCTACATATACCTTAACAAATTTTTCAAGTTGTGTAAGGCATTGCAATCATAAATAAGTACTATTTTCAGCACACTCTGAATAAAAATTCAGTCTCTTATGCAATACCTAGTAATTTTAATATACGGGAACAAACGCTCATACAATATTAAAAGTTCAAAAAACGTACCGTTTTTTTTTTATTCTTTCCTACAGTCTCTCTTCCTGCACCTCTCTGTCTTTGTCCTTTGAATTATCATTATTATTATTATAATTTAAAAACATTTATGTAGTAAAATTAAAATTAAAAATGAAATAATTATGAATTTTATTTATGAGAGATTTGCTCTTAATTATCGGATCTATGACTGTGTTGAATTCTAAGGATATGGTCAGCTAGGCTGTCCCTTACGAACCTATATATATATAATGTGGCTATACTATATATCGAGACCGTCGTTCTTATTATTCTTCATACTTGCATTTAATCCCTCAAGAAAATTGGAGCATTCTTTGCAATGCAGATCGAAAAGCTGCAGTTTAGTGCGTAACAACTTACGTGGTCAATTCACAGATACAAGAATTGAGCAAAATGAGAAAATGATCAGATGTGTTCTAACAATGTTGTGCACAGATACAATGGAACTTGATAACTCGAGCCTCAAGAGAAATGCAAAAAATTTCGAGTCAATGATTTTTCGACTACAGAGGATTTAATTTCCAAAATTTCGACTTAGAAAAAAAATTCAAACTTACGGAGTCTGCTTCTTGAAATTCGAGCAACAAAGTATAAATATGTACTAACAAAACCTGAGAGTCTAAGTGGCCGAGCGGTCTAAGGCGATAGCTTTTGACTGTTTATCTATTTAGACTTAGGTGAGGATTCGAATCCAGGCAGCGACAGTGTGAACAATTATAATTAATGGGGCGGTAGAATTGATCACATTATCGTCGCTTGGATAAGAACGATGCTACCGATTCCAGCCACATCATAAAGTGTTATTGTAAATATGGATGTAGGTAAATAAATATAGATTAAACCCCAATATTATTATTATTGTTATTACTATCAATACCTCGCATGGAAATTTTGTTTGAGTTGCAAAGTCTAAATAATTCGAGCTACCACGTATTAAGAAGGGGTTCAATGGAAGAGAATGAGATATTGTTGACTTTCTGAGGATTGCGACTTAACGAAGTTCGAGGGTTCGAGTTTTAGAGATATCACAACAAAACCAAGCCTCGAAAAAAAAAAGTTGGACGATACAACCTCCTACAATAATTTTGTAATTTAATTTTTGCCTTGTCATCACCAGGTTAAAAACAAAATACATAAAATTTTAATTCCTATAATGTATTGTGAAAAACACACCTGACAATTGTCTCTCACAATATATAAGATAACGATAAATGACAAGTTGAAAACTAGGACAACACTAACAGAAAAAAAAAAAAGATAAAACAAGATCAGTTTCATTCAACACACACACAAAATACCTTCACACAAAAGTATGAAAATTTATTATTTTAGAAGTGGCAGTATTATATTATCAAACCATAAGATAAAATTATTATTAAATTAATTTTGATAATTTTCCTAGCTGTTGTAACACATTTTCATATTCATAATTTTAACATATAAACACATTTGACAAGGGTTTTATGGGTGTCGTCTAATGTCATATTGAATACAAAACTACAAGATAATTGTGATAATGTGTATGATGAAAATTGCATTTTCACATTTGTACATATGGAATACATTGTAATTATTATTATGATACAAAAGTTGGTAACGTTTTCGACAGTGAATTTTAAGATGACTAGATTTCAAATTTTTCTATATTTATTTAATTTAGGTAAGGATGAAGTAGGTCTTGCATTTGAAAGCGGTTGCGTTACCTAATGATAGAAAAGCGATCTAATTTCTGGCTGGCAAATTAAAATTACATCTTAATATATAATTAATTCGAAATAAATTTAATTTTTTTTCTTATTTTTTTATTAATGTAGTTTAACTAGTATTAGTCTTTAAGGTAATGATTGAGTTTGGTGAGTATTGTGTTGTTGTCGGAGAGAAGTTGATTAAGATTAGGTGGCGTTGGCGTTGTGTTTATTTCTTGTAGAATATTAAGTAATATTAGACAATTTACAAATAAAAAAAATTATATCTTAAAAATCGAGCCAATGCGCATTAAATCGGAGCGGTACATTTTTAGACGGTGGGTCTACTTTGGGTTTTTAGCCAGCACGATCGGCTTGAAATTTAGGGGTAAATCATGAAATTCAATGAAGGAAGTTTTTTAAGATTAACATTAAATGAGGCTAAAGAAATAATACATAAAATTTAAAAAAAAAAAATTATTATTATTATATCTGGGACGATGTTATCAGCGGCCAAACTGTCTGATAATTAAAATTAGTAAAGAGGCCATAAAAAATGATTAAAATCGCCTGGGAGTGATTTTAAAAACATCAATTTCTAAAAAATTTCAATGTAAAAATTGGTGGGGGGGGGGTGCGCAATAGTGAACGCTGTGAAACGAAATCGGTGTCAAACGTATTTTATCCCTACTAAATTTCATCCAGAAAAGAAATATGCAAAATTCAGTAATCGCATAAGTATTCGAAGTGAATTGCATAAATATCGTACAGAAGTGAATCCGGTAACTTCGGCAGCGGAAGTTAAAAAAAATTTTTGATCTACCGTCCATTACCGAAGGCTTACGTGATTTATTTTTTTATGGAATTTATGTAATTCGGTTCGAATGCTTATGGGGAGTATATCCAGCAACGACATTCATATTTGCTGGTGCTGGTGTGAGATATCAAGGGTTCTGACACCATGGTGCTTAATCTTACTTTTCATATAAGAACATCTTTTTCAACATGTTTCCTGGTGGATCATTTCACACGAAAAATTTCAATGGTCTATTAAAAGTCTTCAAAAAATATTTGATAAAGCAAGACAAATTAAAAAATTTTCAGCAAATTTTTTATCTCAAAAATAAAACCTACTATAAAATATAGTTTTTGTTGGAGTGGTTTTAGTTATTAGAAAATTTTGATTGTAGACAAAGGCTTATGTAAAACGTTCATATTTTTTACACTGAAAGAGCTACTTAAAAAAAATTTGGCAAAAAATCACAATTCTATAGATGTCATGCACTAATTTTTATATAAAATTGCGGTTTATACAAACTTGAGGTTTGGAATAAACAGATAAAAACTAAACACACATTACTGTAATCAAAGACCGCCAGACACAAAAGTATTAAGAAGAGACTTGAATTGTTTTAGACTTGACCATTATGACCTTTAGCAATTTTCCAACCATTGTAAACATTATATAACGTGAATTGAGTTATACATTTCATTATAGAGAATATAAAAATAATCCAATTAACTATTATAGATAAAGCTCTACTTTCTGTTCTGCAGGGTTTGGTATTGTAGTGTTTTATTTAAAAAAATAAAACTATTATTAATTTTATTTTCTGTTTAGTTTCGTTTTATCAAAAGAGGTTCAAATACATTTTACAACAAAGATCAAAGTGAAAGCAATTGCAGACAACCAATTAATTTTTTTTGTACTTCAACAATCTACTGAAGTAGTTTGTAGCTGGTTGAAGCTACCTTTGTATTTGTTTTTCATATAAATTTAGATACGTGAATGAATATTCTGATGTAATGTACAAGATTTACCAATTATAAAGATAAAGTATGTTACTTTTATTACTATACATAAAAAACTTAAATTAAAATTATTTTCTAAATAATAAAATTTTGTTGTACTAAAAAGTAGAAAATAGTTGGAACTATGTTCCTTATGGCATGTTATGATTTGTTTGCATGGTTGGGAGGAAAAAACACAAAAAGTGCAACAGACCCCAAAATCCGAAATGTTGATTACCAACGAAATTAAAAGTTTTATAATCAATTCACTTCGTAAAGAATTTTGGGAATATGCAAAAATCTTTTACAATCTTTACATTTACAATCAATAGTTACCGGAATCAATGGAATAAATATCAGTACGGAAATGTAAATTTTCCCGTCGTAATTTACTTATTCATAACGTAAGTTACATACGCGTAACGTCCATACACTACCTAAAAGTCGTTATTGCTTAACAATTTCAGAAAAAAATATTCCAAAATGTTTTGGAACACTTTGAATATAAAATATAAATTACAATTTAAAAATATTATTTCCACAATTTGAATTCACAAACATTTAAGTATAAAAAAAAAGATAAATAGTTTTCTATTATTATTTTTAAATCGAACAATCAATTTTAATCATTAATTATTTAAACTAACGGGTAAATTATTTATACATAACGAACAAAGTTATCCAACAAACAATTCACAAAAGTATAAAAAATTACCTGGAAACCACATGAAACAGAAACAGTAAAGTAGAAAATAAAAATAATATAAAACCAATACGTACACGTACCTACACATAGATAATAAGATAAAATTCATTTAGCTTTATATGTGTATATAGAACAGTATGGCGTGATTATAAATGATCAAAATGACTACTTTCATAATGTATTGGTGTTTATTTGTTTGTTTTCATCATAGATGGGATACGTTTAACTTAGACAGCTAACTAGTTAATAAATAATTAAAATAATAAAAAATAATATAATTATTAGAGTATGACTACAAGTTTTTTTATTTATCTCTTGAAAATATACACAAGTTCGAAAAATTATGAGATCAAATAAAAAAACTTGTAGTCATACACTTATAATAAAATTATTTTTTATTATTTTAATTATTAATTATAATATAGTATGTACCACCAAAAACCTAATATAAATTCACTAGCTGGGAACTACCCGCTTTGCTGGGCAACATCCCCACTTGCACCCCTCCCTCCACATTTCCTTGCGTTGGATAACAGTTTTGTAATGTACACGTCATGCTCTTTTATTTGATACCCCACTTAGGTATATTTGTAAATATTCGATATTTCCTTCCCACTTTCTCGCTACACCTTTCTACCCTCCGAAGGTTAAAAAAATTTCTAAATGTAATTTAAAACATTCTGACCAAGTTTTGAACTATTAAAAGCCATAATTGAAAAATATGAATTTTTTATTCATGAACACCCCCGCAACCCCCCTTGTGGGTGGAATTTCGTAAAATCCGTTCTTAGCTGACCTCTACTTGGCAAAAGGAATATTCCTGCCAAATTTCAAGTCTCTAGGTCTTATAGTTCCAGAGATATCGTGATGAGTGACTATCTATATCTATAGAAAGTCTCCTATATATTTATAGAAGATTAACTAGTTAAATATTTTTCATGGAAATAGATGAGAAGTATCTAGTAAATATTATGAAATTTGATAAACCCCCGATAAAAGAGTTCACAACTTTTAATCGGCTTAACTGATTTTCATGTAACTTGCAGTTTTTTATGTACACATTATCATGTCCTTGAACTTGGTAATTGTCTTGGGTATTTTTGAAAATCATTCATTCTCACTTTCACTCTTTCTCTTGGGTATATTAGAACATATTCGACTGTTCATAAATAGGAAGAACATGTGTGTCCATGGAAAGAAAAAATTTGTAGATATTCTAAAGAACCGTAACTATTAGTAGTTTTGTATTAGATATCCATGATATTTGATTATGTATGAAAATCTTCTGTCTGTATTTGCTTAAAAAATCAGTGAACAAATTCCTGTTTCTATCTTCAATGGTTTACCAATTTCTGCGGGTTTGAACTTAACATATATAGCTTTATAACCATTGTTTCAAATTTCTCGTTCAACGATAAAATGTAGTTTCAGATTCTCAATCAATAAAGAGACATTCCTAACATACTGCTTGTAAGAATAATAATTATAATTATCTTTTGTAAAAATATTGTAAACCACATGAAATTAAAAAAAAAGCCCTAGTAACACAACATTTAGGCAAATGTCGATCTTTATTTGTAACATGGGTTTTCCAAATACAAAATTTCATCCACACTTCCACCCCCCACTCTTCCACTTTCTAGGAGTTAAATAAAGATGAAACCATCCTCGAGGTAGGTTGTATACCGGATAATAAATTGAGCTCAATCGATTGTAGAACTTTTTAAGCCTTTAAGCAATACACAAACGAACATAACATTTTTATGTAGATAGATAATCAACCTATTCGTTAAAAGAGATTCGAATTCCCGATTGCGATCATTAATTCGGTTTTTGATTACGATCAAAAATATGTATCATATTAAACGAAACTTCAACATAGAATATAAATTTTTTGAGCTGTAACGATTGATCTAAACCTGCCACTAGTCATATTTTTCTGACTAGTAGCAGCAATCTGAAAATGCCACTAGTCATACTTTTGTAAAGAATAGTCGATATCTATTGGGTTTCTTACAGCGAAAAGAAATCGTAATGCATAAAGTCAAAACCCAAGTAATTTAGTACGGGATATTGATTTTTATTCACAATGAATCCAGTACAAGATCAAAATTTGACTGAGGAGTATATAATTTTCTTTTTAATATTTTACAGTTATTATGGAAGACACAATGTTATTTATAATGTACTGTCCCAATTCAAATTCAATCGATACTTTTGTTTCATGCTGAGAACATAAAAGTAATGGAATTTTACAGGGACCAATTGATTTTCTAACTGCCCAGCTTTGTAAAACCTTTGAATATTTAAGTGAAAAAAAAAATTTTGAAACATGAGGGTCGTGGTTTTGTACATGCAAAGTCAAAACAATTGTTAGCAATCTAGACTTAATATGAACATCTGTGTATAGGTTAAAAGAGGTATGTGGTGTGCAAATGTAAGTGTATGTGTAAAAGTAATACAAGAATGGTAATTGAACTACATTATATAAAACAATACACTCCATTTACGTGTGAATAATTGCAAAAGTGATTAATTGAATAAGTTCCATTTACATGTTTTGTGTGTGTATTATATTATTATTTTGTATAGGTATTGAAAAACTACACTACTGCAACAAAAATTTATTTTTTTGTCCCACTTTCGATATTTTAGCTTTGATTATTGTTTTAAAAAAATACTTTCAAACAAAACAGTAAAAATATGGTGGAAGTGCAGATAAATGCGATCCATATAGAATGAGTATGTATAATAATGGTTTCTTTGCGCTTCCACCATTTATTTCATTTGATGCTTGACCTGTATTGTATGTGTATATGTATGAATTTAATGTCGTTCACCGTTCCAAGAATAAAAGACAATACCATGGATTAGGTAACGTTATGTTGGTTGTCCACGAGAGACACACTTAGAGCATAGGGCCCCATGTGATACCATATAGGTGTTGTACCACCTTTTTGGCTTATAATTGCATTTATCCTATCCTCAATTATTTTGAGTCTCTGATTGCATCTCCTTCACGCATATGCCATGCTCTACACCAGCCCACCACAACTATTGATTAAATTACTTTTTTGTGGGAATTGGTTACGCTTTAAATAACTAAGTTACTAGAAGACAAACCATACTCAAATCACTTAAGTCTAGTATCCAGACCTGATAATCTTATCTTTACTACTTGAAGAATATAATCTTATATATCATTCGTCTAGAAAGTTTTTTTCTGTACTACCCTCATCTTCCGTATTCCTTTATCAAATTCATGATTCACCCCTCATTTGCACGCTTATTATATCGAGGTTTAACGAAAAATATACTCACGATCTAAAAATGTAACGCTTAGGAAAGAACACGCTAGAAAATTAATTTGAACGAAAAAATATCATAAATTTAATTAATAAATTCAAATAATACGCTTTCCTAATACTTTACACATATTATTACTATTTTTAATACATGTTGTCATTATATTAATTTTAGAAATTTTGATTTTTTTCACCACTTTTCTACGAAATTTGTTGTTTGCTGTTTTAAGCCACGGGTACAGGGTATCCACGGGTTACGAGCTAGTCTTGTAATAGTAATCTCATAATAACCAGCGACTTAATTTTTTTTTACATCACTTGATAACATCAGTTGATACATTCACTTTTCGTTTTAAATGAGAAAAAAATCACAAACGATGATATTTTATGTGTATTTTTTTTACTTATCGGATAGATATCATATTTGGCCTAAAATTTAAGAAAAACAAATTTTTTCCAGTTGTCAGTTGTGCTCAGGTTATAAAATATTTTGTCTCATATATGCGACAAAAGTTTGGGTTATAATATTTTTAGTGGTGTAGTGGCGATGGCGCACTCCCAACATGTACGACTCGAGCTGGTATTTTAAAAGTCATGTATGAGTGAATCGTACAAAATTATCTTCTACTATTAGTACAATAAAAACAGCTTGCCCTTTGAAAAGTATTTTTTATTTAAATTATTAATTTAAAACTAAATAAAGGCTTGTATATCAAATAGGGTGGAAGCGATGGGAAAATCTGGTCATGTTTACTACAAAAATGCATGGTCATTTAAAGTAATCGTATATACATCGGTAATTGCTTCAGAATTGAGTTGCAAGATTCCACTTGAACATCATCCCTATATTATATAAATGTGAAAGGTAAAGATGTTTGTTTGTTTGTATGTTTGTTACGCTTTCACGATAGCGAATTGATTTAAATGAAACTGTATAATAATATAGCTCATATATCAGAATAACACATGAGCTGAAATTTATAAAGATATATTTAAAAAAACAATTAAATATTTTTTTTCACATCTCATAAATCAGAGAGAAGAAGACAACTTATAGACAACTGCCAATCAAAGTTATCAGACATACTTTTTACATTTTTGAAAACTGATTAATTATTTGACATTTCATGAAACATGAAAGATACAATTTATGGCCTCTTACACTTTTATGCTACCTTTAAAGCATTAAAAAAAATGCATATTAATTTACTCACTTTTTAAAGATCTTGCCAGTTATTTACGGACAAAAACGCGGTCGGAGCCGCGGATAGAAGCTAGTAGTTATATACATACATGCATACGTATATAACAAGTAAAACAAAAACTTGCACAAACAATTTTTAAGTTTTCGAAAAATGTCCACCATTTTTGATAACGATAGTACACATAATATAACATTTACAGATTATATATTGTGTATAGATATTTTGTTTGTGTATGGATGTAATCTGTGAGACTGCAATGCAGTCACAAAACCAAACAATTGTTTACAAATGATAATTCATGCTTGCACATAATAATTCAACTTAATGCAGTTGAGAAGATGATAGGAATGATGTGTAGTGGAATGAGGGAGGGGGGGGCTGTTATTGTTATTTGGATTTGAAAGGGTTTGTAGTGAATCAGTTTAGTAAGTGAGTGTTCAGCTTTCTATTTCTCTATATTCGTATAGTACATATTATTATAATATAGTCTTCTTACTATAAATGTATTTTGTGTATGTGTACATATAAAATATGTTTGTCAGTTAGATTTTCTAAAACAAAACACTAGCACTAAAACTACTAACACCATATGATTTGTGTGTATGTTACTTAAATTAATAAGTCACTTTCAACAATATTATTATTTTGTTCCTTTAACAGCAGTTATTTGTACAAGACGAGACAAAAATGGTGATAACTCAGTTTCAAAATATCCTTATATATTGTTAATGTGAAAGTCAGCATGTTTGTTTATTTATTTGTGTATGTTTATTACGCTTTTACGCAAAAACTTATGAATGGATTTTAATGAAACTTAACAATAATATGGTTGATACATCAGAATAACCCATGAGCTATAATTAACAAAGGTATATCGTTAAAAAAAATTGAATTTAACGCCATCTATGAGCATCATTTTGAAGAAAAAATGAAGGTTTTTTAAGCGATTTGTATCAAAGGAAACTGATTTTTTCGTTGTTCATGTTTTGGACGAATTCGATATATCTTCCAAGCATCTGATTCCAGAGGTTTACCGACTCAAAAATACATGCCAAATATTTATTATGACTTGATTGTTGTATTTTATGATCCACAGTTATTCGTTGAATTCTTTTCAAAAACACCCATAAAATTGTTCTCGATTTTTTAACTTCCCAATGTAGGAAGTTATTGAAATGGGTTCTATTTTTGAAATCGACATGGTTAGGAAAATGTTTTAACATTAATTTTGAGAAGAAGTATGTGTGTTTTCGTGTGTCTACATAAGTAGTCATTTTTTTCGTCGTTGATATCGCGCTAACGTTGTGGTGTAGATCAAAGACTATTAACAGTAATATAATTAGAAACGAATTTCGTAACATTTGGTCGAGTCGTTTCAAGTCGGGCGAGTTTTTTTTTTTAATTTTTTCCTGATCGATATCGCATGAACAAAAAAATTATATCGACTTTAGTGGAGTGTCGACCGAAGCGACTTAACGACAATATGATTAAAAAAGAATAATATTCGGCCGTAATATTTTTATATTATGTTGGGAAGTAATTCGTGTGGACCACAAGGCCGCACTAGACCTTACCCACGGATTGTTTGTTTTTTGTTTCAAAAATATTTTTTGCGATTTCAGTGAAGTCAAAATTTAGCCCAAAATTACGAAAATATTAATGAAAATTCGATCAAAGCTATAGTTTACAAAGTTTATCCCCGTATCCCTTGAGAGACAATTTCGACAAAATAATCTATCTTCGATTAAAATCCAATACAAATTCTAGGCCAATTAGGTTTAATACTAAATTTAACATATCTCCTTAGTTAATCTTTGAACTCAAAAATTTGTAATAACAGATTCTCACGAATCATTATTCTGAAAAACTACAAGCAAGTTGCCTTTTCATCCGGATTTTTGTATATTTTGGATCACAATTACTTAGTAAAATAATTTTTACCACTGTTGGTGGTTAAAAGTAATTTGAAATGGCGGAAAGATAATGAATGAGGTTCCGCCTAAGAAACTCATGCAGGAGACGCAGGCACCCTAGCCACTACACCATCTCAATGTTGAGATTGATCTTAATATTCCAAAATATTATTAATAAAGTAATAAAGATAATATAATCATTGTTTATACTGATGATCCTAGTCAGGGAAGTAGGATAAAGTTATTATTTTTTATACTGTCATCGAACCTTGTGATACGTATGCAAATTTACAAGTTTATCAAACAATTAAAATTAGGTTAAAATTGACTTCAAAAATTTTACTACGTTGTTAGTCATTTAGTTACACGTGAAATTAAGAAAAGTGTGTTAATAAAATTGTACTGATCCTCGTATATTAATAAAATTATTTTTTATCAACAAAAACAAAAATATTTTTTTAAAATAAATAATCCCACAAAATACTATGTCTATTTCATAAGATCAACAATTTTAATTACAAATTTATACAATATTTACAATTTCATTATATAGTTAGTTATATACAAATACAAAAGCAACTCTGTTATATAATATATATTATATATATATTTAATATTTGAAATGAGAAAACCTTTTATTCCCTGTGACAATAATACATATAAATTAAGGTAAACTAAACTTTGCATTTCATAATGAAAATTAAACGAGCTTTTAAATGCGTTCAGTTATTTCGTTTGCTCTTCATATGGCGTTATTTGTTATATGGTTGCTCTTTCTATATGTACGGCCGTATTGTGTACCATTATTTAAATAAAATACTCGACCATATTATATGCTCTACATTTGTATAGTGGATGTCCCAATGTTTTTGCGATCATGGAAACTAATAAAAAAATTGTATATTTTTAAGAATATTAAATTGATATAATAAAAATACACATCGGAATGAAATTACAACCTAAATTCTTTGGTATTTCTGGCTAGAAAGATACCATTAAATGATTTGGTGACCATACATAGACTTCATTTTTCATTACTGTTTAGTTATAGTTGTTTACATGTCTATATTTTCTGTATGTTTTATTATTAACAGAATCATTTTCCATTCGACAAGTGGTGGCTTTGAATTGGGTTTCAGCAGGCATTGAATAATATATTGATATTAAGAAACCATGGGCATTTACAACAATACTGTTCAAAGGTACGAGACAACTGGTTTATAAAAATAGCTTAGTACTTTAATGGTCTAGTCTTTCCATAGATCATTTCTGTTTTTTTTTTTCAAGATTTAATTGCTTGGGGTCATTCGTGATTTTTACAATAGTTGTTGCATGTTTGAACTGTTTGACAAGTTAAAAACTCTTTTCTTTGAAAATTTACAAAATCAAGTATGCCAAGTCAGATTTATTGTCACCCAAAGATGGATAGGAAAGGAGTTTAATTGAAAACTATGATAAATACTCAAATATTCAACGCGACAGCAAGGTTTGCTTACGTTGGTTTTCAAGACCCAGAAATATGCAAGTAATTGGCTAGCCCTACCTGAAGTGAGAAACGACACATATCTGATAAAAATGGCCATTGAAGGACCTTTGGACCAGACAAATAGAACTTGACCACAATATTAGAGATAATGTCTGATAACTACAGGCTATTTGACAGCTGCACCATGCGCAGACCACAATTTTCATTGATACATGAGAGCTTACTGAAAGTTCTCTAGATAGAGGCACAAACTTCTATGACGAATTTGATTATTCTGAGGTCAAATTTAGTCTCAATGTTCGACCTTCCGTTGAACCGATATTCTGATATTTTGAAGCCAATAGATTTTCTATTCGACTGAAAGAGTTTGACCACAATATTGGGGTTAAAGACTAATAGGTGCTAAGTGACTGTTGCATTAGGCCACCTAATTTGTATTGAAAAATAAGTTTAAACGCGAAGTTCTCTTGATGGATTCACAAACTTCTGTGATTAATGAGATTATTAATGAGACCAAATTTTGTTTTAATATTCATCGAGAAGAACTGATACTCTGATATTTTAGATCGTATAAATTTTCTATTGGATCTGAAAGAGGTAGTAAATAAATAAGATAATAATTGGTTTTGCCTTAAACTGTAATTGATCCAAAGTGAAAAAAAGTTAAAAAGCGGCTTATGCTAAGAATTTCAACGTATTTCTATAATAGTTCACTACTGGCGAGAATAAGAACTACTGTTGACAAAATTCTTCAACCGCAGTTAATCAATCAAATATATTATATTTCAAAAAAACAAACTACGATAACTCAAACTACAATATTTCATAAAAAACAAAATAAAAAAACCGACTTCACAAAAAAGTTCAAAAACAACTTAATATGCACTTAAAAGTAAAAAATATCGAAAATATAATGTAGTTACAATTATTTTTGGAGTCGGTGTCAGCCAACGAAACAACTGTGACAGAACAATTTGCTACATTAACTTGGCTGACACCGACTCCAAAAACTACATTATATTTTCGTTATTTTTTACTTTTTAGTGCATATTAATTTGTTTTTGAACCTTTTTTTTTAAGTCGGTTTTTTTTTTTGTTAAAAGTTTTTTTATTTTATGATTTATAGAGAATCTGAATCTGAACACTAACTAATTTGTCACTAAAAAAAGAATCATCGAAATCGGTTGACGTGAGTTATTCTTCCATTTGTTGTGCACATACTTAATGCAAATTTAAGACTTATATGGTTTTCTGACAATAGACAATAAATGAAATTGTCAGAACTGGACAAAATAGATAAAGAATCATCAAAATCTGTTCACCGAGTCAAAAATTCTGAGGTAACAAACATTAAAAAAATACAGTCGAATTGAGAACCTGCTCCTTTTTTGTTTGAGTCGGTTAAAAATTATAGGTAAATCCCTGAAAACCAATCTCCATAAATAACATACAGTTTGCTCTTGAAACATACGGTTTAGTGAACCAAAAAAACCATTTTATTGTACCATTTATTTATTTATGATTGTAAATGTATATTAAGTAATATAAAAAAAAAACCATTTTCCTATATGTAATATGCATGCATAAATAATCAGAGTAAAAAGGCTCTCTATTCATGTATATGGAGCTGCATGTTGAGCTTTTTTTATTGAATGCTAAAATTGAATGCATTTATTCATAAATTTTTAAGCGGATTAAATTCATTTAATTTTGGTTTTTACACTGGGAGATCAAAAATACCATTAAGATTCATGAAATTTTTTTAAACATTTAGCGTGTGTGAGAACTGATGATGAAGATGAGTTCCATATCCTCTAGAGGACGTTGGAGACCACTTGATTCCATTTTGTTCTATCTTGAACAATTCGGATGACTTCTGTGAATTTGATTTTTAAGAATTACATACTTAAAATAAAACATTTTCCGAGGTTTCATAATAATTTTCGCTAATTGTTCAAGGAAGACAAACTGATAAATTGCAGTATCTTAGAAGCCGAGGCCTGGGAAATAAAAGAGAGAAATGCTTAATGTCAAACATACTTATCAAAAAATAGTATTCTTATACACAAATGTTAGTTAACGCTGGCTTTCAAGCCACATTGAAATAGAATCAGTTACGTTTTCAAGATTTCATTCTAAGACGGGTAAATCTCGGATATTTCTTTCCTTATTGAATATATGTGAGGTTGTACGCTAGTAAAACAAACGAATTTCTGTCTGACAAATTGATAATGATAATGATAATGGGGTTTAACCTCCGTTTCTCAGACACGCCTATAAATCTAAATATATGACTTCAAAAGTAGGCATATTTAACATTGGTCTTATTGAAAAACGTTTTCATTGATTTCTCCAAAAACTAGTCAGTGGCAAAAAAAAAAAAAAAAACTATTTAAAGCTAAAAAAAACCCGTTGTGCCTTACTAAAAAAAACCTTTGTAAAACAAATTAATATGCACTAAAAAGTAAAAAAATAACGATAATATAATGTTGATAAAATTATTGTTATTTTTGGAGTCGGCGTCAGCCAAGGAAACAACTCTGAGAGAACAGTATGCTACATTAGCTTGGCTGACACCGACTCCAAAAATAACAATAATTTTAACTACGTTATATTATCGTTATTTTTTTACTTTTTAGTGCATATTAATTTGAAATCGGTTGGAGTGATAATGAGTTATTCGTTCTCTTGTCGTGCGTACTCAATGAAAATTTAAGACATTTAAGATTTTCTCATGGATGCCGTTGTCAGAACTAGGCCACAAAAATGAAGTGGGACGACGCGGGAAGCACCAGCTTTCAAATAGATAAAAAATCATCAAAATCGGTTCACCCAATCGAAAGTTCTGAGGTAACACACATAAAAAAATACAGTCGAATTGATAATCTTTTCCTTTTTGTTTGAAGTCGGTTAATAAAGGATGTCAGGAGCACGGTAGTGGGGACTCAAATAAAAAATATATATTTCTTTAATTTTGATGGCGAATTATGTTATAACTTGACAATATAAGACGAAAAGTAAAAATAAAATTTTTCGATACCTGCAGTTCAAAATATTGAAAATTTTGGTTAATTATTTCGCTTTCGATATTTAAAAAACCAAGGCAGATATCGAAAAATAATATTCTTAATTTTCGTCTACATTCATGGAGTAATGGTACAATTCATCATAATTGTTGAAAATAATTTACAAATAATTTAACCACAAGTCTAACCTTGCCTTGGCGTTCGTACTATCTTAATAGTTCTTGAGTCGCCATACAATTGTCCATTTAACTTTGAAACGCAAAAACTATCAAACACGTCAAGTTTAACAGATAATAAATCGTTCATAAACAGCACGGAATGTCATAAATCTTGCATATATATAAAATAGACATAATCTTAAAATTAAATCGAATGATAAAAGAACGTTATAGGTATACTCACAGTTCATGTCCACATGTAACGTAGCAGCTAATGGTGCTGTTTTATTATTATTGGATGCACGACATGTTAATTCAGAATGTACATCATCTCTGGTTAAATGTGTTATTGTTAGTTCACTTCGAACACGTGTACTACCACTACCAAATGCACTACTACCTAACGATGACGATGGTAAAATTGTTGTTGTGGCTTTCGATGAACTCACTGGAACATCATTACGATACCATGTCACTTGAGGCACTGGTTTACCTGGAAAAAGAAAGAAAAAAAATTAATTTTTCTAAAAAACAAATGGAAAAAAAATTATGGCCAAACGTATAAAATATAAGTAACCGCATGAATGTTAATGGAATATCCCAACTAGACCGAACTAGTTAACCCAATGGGCCCCACACTGGGCATGTAACAAAGAACTCTACTTGGTTCCCAATTGACAAGCCTTATAATTTCTCAAACGGGCCGTCTCCCTCAGCTTAAGGACGAAAAAATTTTTTTGTATTTTCTTTTAGTTCCTGATATGAAAAACCTGTAGTTAGTTTTTGTAATGCAAGTTGTTACCTTCTTGGATCCTCATCGGTATGACCTTGAGTGGAATCCTTCACCAGAACCTAATTTGGTTCTGATATAAATTAAGGTCCATTCTAGAAAAATTTCTAGATCGGATGAAAAACATTCATCACAACTTTTATCAGATTTATCAACACTTAGAGAAGAACACCATTTTGTGGGTTAAATTTCAGTTTTACTTCTGATTTTTTCAAGAGGATATTGGGATATCATAACTTGTTTTTTGCTTGCTCGAATAAAAGCTCAATTATGCAACAAAACAAAGTTTAGCGTGGAGTTTCTATGACAAACATATCATACGACGTCAAATATTTTTGCCTGTCTAATGTCTGCCCAATTAGTAGTTTAAAATACTTAAATCATCCGTATTTCTTGGCCGATTTTAATTTTAATTTTACTTTTTATCATCTCTTTTACGGTATTTACAAATTTTGTTAAGAAAAGCAGAACGAAGGTTCTACCTCCTATATTCTCACTAATTCCCCTTCTATAACACTCGAAATAGGGATGGCGATTGTTTTACTCTGGTAATAGTAAAAGTATGTGTATTGAATAATCTGGCTCAATTTTTTTTTTTTTAATTTAAAAAATTATAACGCCATGAGTATGTTAGAATTGTTTTTTTGAACAGATAATCATAAATTGTGTATAGCACTATCTTTTTTTTTGAATTTAAAATATTAGCTTTGATTTAAAATGATGTTCCGAGATGACGCACAGTCAAATTCGTTTCCTTTTATTTAATTTAAAAACAAATTTGTTTTTAATTAAATTTTTATAAAATATATCTATATATTATAGTTTTTTTGTTATTCTGCAGTGCGAGGCCTATTTTAAAAAATTTTCATTCATATCCATTCAGTAGTTTTTATGTGAAAGCGTAACAAACACCAACAAAAAACTCATTTTCACAATAATAATTTATAGGGATTAGGAATTAAGGAATTTTTTGTTGGAGTGTAACCGGTTGGCAATTATGATAAACTGGCTTTAAATTAGTTTAATTTGGTTTATTATTTTGTTTGTGAAGAATGAAAAATGTGGCAGTATATAACTTTATAGAAAAACTGGGAACACGTACGCGTATATTCGATACATTTTTTGTTTCTAAGGAAAAATAATTTAAATTTCTGAGATTGTAAATAACTTATTAAATGAAAACATAATATATTGAAGCAAATGTAAAAAATTTCAATTAATCCATTAAAATAATTATTCTTTGAGAAACTTCTTTCTAGACTAGAAAAGAAATATTTCATTATAGTATCACCATAGAATGTAACACAAAAATCAGTGTAGGTTACATATCTACATTCCTATTTGATTTAGTATTTATTCCCTCACTGTGATTGTTTCAAATATTTGTCTTATACCTTAAGGAATTTAGTTACTTTATCACAAATTAAATACTTTTTGGTATTGTAACCAGCCTGATAACGGAGATGAGTGTGAGGGAGTATTCTAAAATAATTCAATTATTTCATGAATTTTAGATTCGGATTTATTGGATAGCAAAAATAGCATGGAAATGGACATGTAGTTATGGCTTAAGTATAGTTATGGATACTGTAAAATGACAAGTCAGTCGAGTCCAATATGAACAGCCGATATAGACAGTTCTCTACGGACAGTCATTGCGGATAGTTGATGTAACATTGTAGTGTGAACAGTAGTTGAATTATACTTGGAAATCAAGTTTATAAATTGATTTTGTCAGGAATAATTAATGCACCTTACACTAAACTTTACAATACATCGATGTTTTCAATAGAATTCATCTACTGGTGCTTTTAGTGTATCGAACATACGGAAGTAGTATGTTTACATAACATGATCCAAATTGAGCACACTTTGGTAAAATTCTACGCAAATGCTTATTGAAATCGTAGAGCTTTTCCGTAGCTACTTATCACGTTGTAACATTTAAAATTATCTTGATACATCATCCGTTAATACATGTGTTCACGCTAAAAATCGGTTGCTTGAAAACTTCTCTCTCGATATTTCTCGTATTTTTACAATACTTCTCTCATGAAAACATGGAAACGCAAAAGAAACTTGAATCATAAATCTTTTAGAAATATTTAATTTCAGTATTATTCGCAAGAGCTTTTTTAGTAACAGAGTGTTCATTAATGTTATCGGGTTGGTGATAAACCGACCACATTTCGAGTCGACAACATTAGTTTTTGAATACTTCAATGACCCTTCCAAATTTTTACTATAGTATCATGAAAGGTAAACCAAAATGTTCGTAAATTTAATATAATTAAACTCCTTAATTTCCTCGAAATAAGGTAAACCAGAAATTTCGTAATTCGAGCATCATTAAACTCCTTAATATTCTCAGACATACAATAACTCTACACATTACATGTTTAATATAATCTTAATTTTAACAAACCAAAATTACAAGTAGAAGGAAGTAGAGCTCGACCATTCTATACAGGGTGATACAATTTATAACAGCAGGACTTAATGACAAATAAGTTTTAAATAATAACTATTTCTCATTATACTTACAATCAGAAAGGCGTTCTTTTCTTGATGAAGGGTGTGATATTTTAGAAAATAATGATTTTATTGGGAATGATGCCCAAACGGTTGCTTAGAAAAATTGAAATAAGCCACCCAATACCGAAAGCTTAGAATAATGTTATTGTGTATGCAATGATATTATGATGATGATAGTATAGCCAGAGTTTTTTTCTTTTTAGCACACTCATACATCCGCTGATAGTTTTCTTAATTTATTATCATAAGCCTTAAATCATGAAGAATCTTATGCTCATTTTGTTTGACTTTCAACTCTTCTAACCAAGTGTTTTGGAGATATCCACAAAAAGAATCTTCTTTCATCCCAATTCCAATACTCCGTGAATCGAGAAAGGACGCATCCCCGATACAAGTATACTGCAAAATTTTCATACCACATGGCAAGTAAGCCATGTGGCTTAGTTGCCATGTGTATGCCTAACTTAGCGGATTCGATTCTCGACGCCAAAGCTCTCGGCCTCTCAAAACAATTTAGGAACTGATAGTCCGCGAAATGTCAGTGGAAAGATGGTATCACAAAAGAAAAGATAGGTTCTATGACCTAAGTGTGTCCTTTGAGGACAGTCAAACTAACATAGCCTTTATTTAAATTAAGATGAGCATTTCTGTGGGCTGTATTATGCATTTTGTTAAAATATATCCCCTTAAGGACCCACAATAAAAATATTTAGCTAGATTATAAAATTATTAATTATAAATAAAATATATAATTAATAATTTTATAATCTAGCTAAATATTTTTATTGTGGGTCCTTAAGGGGATATATTTTAACATAGCCTTACCTAACGTTTTCTACTATTTTATGAATTCATCTAGAAAAGAGCACTTTTCCGGCAATAAAGTGTATTCTGAGAAATTTTAATTTGTTAACGTTTTATACTTTGATGGTGTTGTTATAAAATCTTGAATCACCCTGTATATATATAGTATGTTGTTACAGATTCAGTTACAGTTGTCTATTCTAGTAACAAACCAACATCGAAGTCGAACTAACCACCAAACACTGAACCGACCGACGACCATTCGTACCGTACCGACCAATGTCTTAAATTTGATTGACACATGTGGTTAATAATATTAATGTTGATGTCAGTAAGGATTGTTTGGGGTTGAATGAACATACTACTGACATTATAAATTACATTTCATTGATGATTGAAATATTACCCCCCTAAACTATTGTGTATGTATGTATGTATGTGAAGTTTCATCTAAAATACTTATTGTTGGTACAGAAAATAATGTGGTTTAAGATGAATTGTATAGCGTTGCAAAGCATATTTGAAAAAAGAAAAACAAAATTTTGCATTGAATCGATTTGATTGCATTTAGATTATTCTTATTGAAAAATACACTTTTGATATTATTTTATTATTCTTATCGATAAAAATAATGGGATATTGAATACGTATCTGATACAATAGTATAAGGCAGGTCCCAAACTTGAAAAAAGACGATTCGATAAAACGAAAAGTCCGTGATAATGGAAGTTTTCTGAATAACAAAATTCAATAATAATTAATGTTCTTTAGGACCCCCCCCAATTGAGCACCTTAAGCGAATCGAATGTTACCTTATCGAATTTAACATCTCGAAATATTCTCCTCTTCTAAGTATCTGATAGCCCTGTTTTAAATTTCTCAGTGGCCTTGTTTCCATGTATATGTTAATAAAAAGTTTATAAACATTTTCTAGAAAAAATCAATAACTTGTAACAAGAACTAGGAAAAAAACAATAAAAAAATGATTTAAAAAAAAATTAGTAAAGCATCAAAGAAAATATTTTATTGATTCATTCACTCTTTATTGATTCATTAATAGTAATAAAAATTTTTCGAATATATAAATTTTTCATATAGTTCTGGTGGAAGCAATCAATATTAATAATAATAAATAATAGTTTAAAAGTAAAAATGTAACTGACTTAGCTAAAAAGTAGAACATAAATAATAATATTTAAAAAAACACGCCATTGTAATTAATTAGCTGAACTAAAAAGTAAAAAATAAATAAATAAACATTTTGTAGCAAAAAGCATGGGGTGCTTTTTAAAATATTTTATCATGACTTTTCTTTTACGAATATCTGTCAATAAAATATTTACAATAATTTTTACAATAAAAAGATTTTTTTCTTAATCAGTCTTTCTTGTTTATTTAACTAAAGTCTGAAAATGTGATGATATTTGACGAAATAAAAATGCATATATATTTGCACTTAGTTATTGTCTATTTAGTGGCAAACGATATGAAATTCACTGAAGGAGCATTACCTTTATTTTATTTTGTAAATAGTGTAATAATTGCATGATGCATTCACTATAGTGCACAATAAACTGATACTTAATTGCTGATAAATTGTTGATACATTATATAGGATAAACAAGTAACCAATCAGCTAAACTAAAGATACATAAACCAATTATGGATTTAATTGGTAATTGTTTATTGGTTAATCATAATAATTGTAATATAACCATAATATAACAATGACTTACTAAGTTAAATCTATTGTTGAATAGATAGCATACACAATATTATTATTAAACAAAACATGGGAGATTAATTAGAAAGTAGAATAGAAGTAGTTTTTTAACATTTTGAGAAAATTTTTTTAAATAAGTTCTGTATTCAGAAATAATTGTTTTTATTGATAAATTATAGTTAATTATTGTTAAATTTAAAAAATAATAATTTTATTTAATTCTAAAATTAATTTTTCTTTGGTTTTCATGAGAAGTCTTAGTTTTTACTTAAAAAACAGTTGAAAATCCATAGAGATAATACCATGGAGCTGCAAGTCGCCACTCAAATGGTTGACCGTAGTAGGGCGAGGCAGAAAAAGTAGGCGCGTATAGTTGTAGAGCAGGCACGGGTGAGTCATTTTAAGTCGAAGTCACTATTGTTATAACTTTATTATGTGTCATAAACTTTACTGTGGGTCTCTTAATCCAAGCCCGCATTACTCATATATGAGGAAGCGGGACGAGTATACGACTCTTCTACCTATCTCAGTTTCTCTAATAGTAATGAGATAGGTAGAAAAAAATGTTGTCTGTCTTCCTCTTATTTTAGGTCGTCACTGTTTTACTCGTATGTTAAGCTAGAAGTCCGAGGGACTTTTGTAAGCCACGTTTACCCACGCTTGTTCTAGAGAGACAGATAAAGATATAGTAAACGTGCATGGCTGCCTTCGTCTCTCTTATAGGCCCACAATTTCCATTTCTTTGTACCTCTATCATTACGGTCAAGAATTCACTTCTTGTGTTTCCTATCTCTATACAGGTCTTGATTATACTTTATGTTTTATCTAAATGGGAAATTCCCATTAGTCATTTTATGAAAATCGTTGTCAAGCTTATAATTGTTGAATATTCACTAAGAGCGATATTCAGAGGAGAAGACAATTGAATAGAAAATTGAAAATGTGATTTACCCCTCTCGAAAACATCAAAAATTGTGGTTTTCAAGACATTATAATTCAATTTTCTTTTTATTTAATTTAGATGTCTTCCTCAGTTCAAAAATTTAAAGCTTTCCATTCCTCCTAAAAAGTAAGTCCTTGGCCAAAAAAATTTTCGTAAAGGAAGAACTTATTAATGACATGCTTTTCAAATTGATTAGTAAATAATAAGAAAAATGTACTATAAATAAAATTTTAGTCCCAAATTTCTAACGCTTAAAAATATAAATAATACGAACAATATTTTAATACAGGAGTTTACAAGATCTCCTTATTAGCCCATTTCTGTTTGTGCGTCCGTCTGTCTGTGTGCCTGTCTGTCTGTTTGTCTCAGCACAATAACAGAAAAACGAAGAGAGATATCAAGCAAAAATTTTTATAGCGTACTCAGAATGTAAAATGTGAGATTGAGTTCCTTAAGGAGCAACATAAATCAATTGGGTTTTGGGTTGGATCCATCTTGTTAGCTGTAATAAGTTTAAAAAAGTTATTTTTTTCGTAAATAGCATTGTTTTACCGTTAGGGACCAAATTAGGAAAAAAAGTTTTGCATCCAGTTTCTCCTGAACTATAACGGATTAAACGTTGAAAATTTGTAAGTAGTTTCAAATTAACAAGTCTTAATCGTCGTAATATATTTTTGAAAAATGAAACAGTAAAAATAATAAGTTTTCTAGAAAATACTTCGAAATTTAAGTAAACTAAAATAAATAGATGCAGGAAAGCCGCCATAAATATGTTGGTTTTTTTTTTTAAGTTTTCTCATTAAGAAATAATGCAAGGACTGGCATTCTATATAACACTGTCTATACAGGGTATTTCAACAGTTTACTCAAGTTTATTTTAATTTGTTATTTTTTAATTTCACTCTAAGCCAACCTTTTATTTTTTTTTTTGCTATGGTTGTTAACTGTCTTTATATGCATGATATCTACACAGCCACACCTTTTATCTTCTCAATAATATTTAAATTTAATATTTATTTCAAATAAATAATATTTTATACATATTATATACAAATATATATCTTTTGAGTTGATTCAGGTAAAATACACCTCACTTCACTTACCTTCAAACATAATATTTAAATGAAATGTTTATAAGGATAATAATATATCTCATCTCACAAAATATTATATAAAATGAGTTATATAATTCTAAATGATAAATGAGATATATTAGTAGACAACAACAATATCTACAAAATAAACAAAGGCAATTTAAAATAGCTTCAATGTTGACCCATATACTTAATATATATTATATACGTTAGAATCCAAGTACGAAATCAATCCAACAGCGTTTTACATTGTTTAAGATGGTTTGGCCATATATCCATTTTTCTTAAAAATTTGATCAAATTAAAATAAAATGTGTTAATGTTAGTGTAATTCATTTGTCAAAAACAAAATTAAAATTTTTCAATCAAAGAAATTTATAATTAAAGTGCCCATAACAAAGGGTCGATAACAAATTAAAGCTGTTGACTCATATCGACAGAAAATTTTAAATTTTTTTATACTTAATAAAGATATAATAATAGAATTACCATAAAATTTAAAATTAATTGACCGTCTTTAACTTGAGATAAATTTAATTAAAATTCATATAATTAACATGGCGAGCATAGGAGAAGTTGTTTATTTAACAAGATTCTTAAATCTAGAAAAAAAAACTAGATTTAAGATTTTTTCAAAAAACTCACTAAACGTTCATGTATTTATATGTATTTGCTCTGAGTTTAAAAAAAAAAAACCAAAATTATTGACCGTTTCATTCTTGAGATATATTTACTCAAAGTTACTTAATTTTATTGTTGAACAGAAACAATTATATTTAGAATATAAGTAGTTGAAGAGAGATGTCTATTTTCATACATATTTTAATATGAGAATACAGAACTCTAACTACGAGAATACCTCGCGGTTGTACCACGAGTTAAAAAGAACACTTTATTTGACATGTATGTACTATGTATAGTAGGACAATATTTTTACAATGTTGTATGGAGACAAAAAACACCTTAAGGACATATATTCGGGTATATCTTAATAGCCGTTTTTTGAAATGCTCTCTAAGAAACTAATAATTAATAAAACAAAGAATTATGAAAAATTAGAAATTCATTTTCTTATCGATTTGTTGAAAAGACGTTTTTTTTGATGCATTTGTGTGTGTTTAATGAGTATATGAATCCACACTATGTATCTTGCGTTCAATAAAAACGTGACACCATATACAAAGATATATTTGGTTGCATTTCGCATTAAATATGTGTATTTTTCAACCACCAAATATATCAGATAAACAGATAGTGTCGCGTTATTATTGAGGGCAAGTATACATTTGAATGTTGCCAAAAATAGTGCACAAACCTTGGAGAAATTGAAAACTTCAGCAAGTTTTAAAGAGATTTAATAATGTTCTAGGATGCTCACTGAGCCATTTCGGTCTCGGGGTCTAATATTTATAGAGTATTCTGTTAGTAAATAATACACATTATACGGCGTATGTGTGGTTATTGTTTTTTATTGTATAAAAATATAATTTATTGTTTAGCAATATAATAATAGTTTATAACTGTTTTATAATTTTTCTAAAACATACGAGTGCAAATGGGATATACAAGAGTTTATTACTAAACGGGTACACGATAGGTCAGTACCAATTGAACTCCGAATCACTGAAAATATTTTGAAACTGAACAGATATATCGTAACTATCTGTAATTTGGGCCAAATTAAAGAATAGAAAATTTCTAACTCAGTTACTAACCTTACTATTTGAAATAAAGTGTTTATAAACTATACCTAATGTAATCTAGCCTTTCTTTTCAAGATAAATTGTGACTCCGTGGTAGGATTACTAAATTGTCTCCGAGGAAACCAATGTGTGAGTCCCAGTCGAGTTAAAATCTTTTTTATTTTTATTTTGTATTTTATATTTATTTATTTTTTTAAATGATTTATACAATTTCCTTCAATGAAAATAATAGAGAGTAGGACAAGTGAACGCTATGGTAGCCTTTTCTAAAAAATAAGGTTCCGCAACAAAAAAATAAACCCACAAAATTGTGAACAAAAGGGGAGACAAGTGAGGGCGGGGGATGTGAATACTATAGCGCGGTGGTCTTTGTTTTCCATAACATCGTTTTTGTTTTATTTTCTAAAAATAGAGGTTATATATACCGTGGACAACAACCATACCATTTTATTGAAAATTAGCTATGCGGTTTAGGCTGGGAATCATCACAAAAACACCGACTGACATCTTATTCCATAATTACTCGCAATCTCTCAACATTTTGAGTTCTGTAACTGTCTGATTGTTCACCATGTTCAAGATCAGACTCAAGTTCTGAAGAAAATGGGTTTTCGATATCCAAGTTATTTTGTGCAAAACACAAAATATGAAACGTCTTATGTAAGAACGTATTTCTTTTTTGATAAATATGGTTTATTATTATTCAATTATTAAAATGCAATAATAAATCAAAAAAAATAATTTAATTATTTATAAAAACAACAGCAGTATAACATATCGTTAAAAAAAAACAGTTTTTTTTAAACAATAATGTCGGATATATTATAGTGGAAATATATGGTTGCAAAATAAAAGATATGTTTTATTATGCTAAAAATACTAACTTTTTCCAGAAACTTTAGTTTTTTGTACTGAGTGAAACAGTGCTCATTAAAAAACAAAACTGAACGTACTACTTAATCCTGTTCTCTTGAACGTTCCAACAAAATAAAAGTTCCAACTGGACGCTGGTGTCCAAATGAATCGTAAATGATAATTAAATGCTGAAATTACAGAAGATAATCTTTGTCACCTGGTCTTAATATTTCTTCTATCACAATTGACCAATATATTAAAATGGATCTTTATCTGCCCTTTTTATTCGTATATACAGGGTATGCACCTAAATATTTCGTTTTGTAGCTAACCAAACAAATAATAACTTCGACAAAAGTTGCAGAGTTTGATGGGGGACATCACGTTGTGACATCAGATTGGACCTAATTCTTCGGGTTTCTTCAATAGCCAATTTAGATCCTAAACGGTAAGAAATATAATCCTCATAAAACAAATAACAATTTCTGTTCAGAACATATTTTCGAAAAACGTTTACTTTCGGAGGAAATGTGACATAAACACATGTCATTGTTGCATTTAATCAAAAGAAAATACTCTTAAAGTATCTCGTTAATTGTAAGTCAAAGTCATGGACACACGCAAATGTACTGTATTGCCCTTTACAATTTTTGACTCTAGTGTTAGCGTCTTTTCATTCGATTAAATGCAATAATAACATATTTTTAAGTTGAATTTCCTCCGATAGCTGATGGTTTTCGATAAAATAGTTAAGTTGAAAAAATTTTGTTTTGTTTTGTGTTTTTTTTTTTTTGTGAGGATCAACTTCTTGAAAGTGATATTCTTATCTGTTACTATACTAATCTAGTAGTAAATTATTTTTTTACTTGACCACAACTGCTGTATTATTATTGCATGATGTAAGTAGAAGAAAAAAGATAAGTAAAGATAACATCCAAATTTTTTAGGCTGTGGGTTTTTAGCCACCTTCCGAAGAAAATTATATCAATATAATTCCTAAAACCGTGAAGTTTAATTGCAGAAGACTCTCCATAAGCACATGTATAGGTACTTTTTGTATACATATAGCGACAATTAAATCCCAAATTGACAGCCCAAAAATTGTATTTGACAGTCCCATTTTTAGCCCATATTCTCGTAATTCCAAACTAAGCTTATCGATCTTGGCCATCTGCTTGACATCAAACTATGACTAAGGCTTTTATAAAGATATTTTTTTTGATTATTTGTAGGATTCTTGATTCATTTTCCCGAATCACACATTAATTAACAATAGAACACTAAACATGCATTGTCCATGTTTCAAAGTTGGAAAATGACAAGCGGTGAACAATATGGAAGCAATAGGTGGTCACACACAGTTGTATATTATTTACAATGAAGGTAACATGAAAGGAGATCACCCATATCATTCTCATACACCTCTACATGTGTGGTAATAATAGTGTATGATATGTATATATATATATATATCAGAAGGAGAAGGTGTCTTGGAAATGAAAACAATATCGTGACAGCTCACAATCATTTGTCATGTAAATTATTGTTGTTATTCCTGGCGCAAAAACATAACCAACAAACACTCTACTTCAACACACACCCAGTGAGAATTTAAGTACATACGTATACATACATTCACAAGCTGCCTGCTATCATTTATTAAAGTAGGTATTACTTTCAGACGGAAATGGAATAAATGTTTGAAAATTTTATGTGGAAAATGTACAACATGTCCTAGAAAAGTTACAATTTATGTTACGAAGATACAATTTATTTTTACAAATGGCAGCAGTAAATATCTAGCCTTTTTCCAACGCATATGAATTCTGTGCCAAAAAGTTACTCCAGGTGACTGAAAGACCTATAAATATCCAAAACTAATATGCACTTCTCGGACATTGCTAGACATCAAGCATTTACATTATGTACCAAAAAAATAACAAGAGATGTCGTGGAACATCCGGTAGGAACTATATTCCTTTCGTACCTTGGTACATTAACAAGTAATTTTTCTGAAAAAATCAAATACTTGTTTGATTCTTTAAAGAATTTAATTTTATAGCTACTTTTATTTTTTACTCTATGAATTAAGTGTAATATTAGTTTAAACAAGTGAAAACAAGCAATTGACTGAGTGAATTGTTGAAATACCACGTATAGACTGTGTTGATGAAGCAATCGTTTTTTTTTTTCACGTCACGTAAATAAAAAAAGATATCCATTTTTAAATAGCTACACACACACTGATATACACTTATATTAATGCATACTATAAAATTTGCACATAATAAGCTTTCTCGCTCGTGGGTAAACAGTGATGTTTACAAAAAAAATATTTCAAACAAAAGTTGTTTATTTTTTTTAAAGAACTTTTTTTGCATTTAAACTTTTGTTCTATATTTTACGGTTTACAAGATGGGTCCTACCTACCCAAGACCAATTGACCCATATTGCTCATTTACGAACTCGACCTCACTTTTTATCCTATCGTTTTTGAGTAATCGTGTTGACAGACAGGCGGACAGACGGACAGACAACCGGAAATGGACTAATTAGGTGATTCTATGAACACCTATACCAAAATTTTGTTCACAGTATCAATATTTTTAGGCGTTACAAACTTTGGACTAAACTTAATACACTATGTATATTTCATATGTACATGGTATAAAAGTCATACCTACTTCTGATTTAGTAGTCAACCCAATATGCGTACATTACGTTGAGTTTGATCAGGAAATTCTGATAACTTTCACAACTCATTTTTTAAATGATAAAACATAAAATTTTGACAAAAATACAAATTACTATTTAAAATAATATTTTTGCATTTTCTCAAAATTCATTGCAAGGTGAATTGATCGAAAAAATTTAGTTTCCTAGTTAATTTAGGTGAAAATAGTCGGCTTTTGGTGTGTGTGTGTGTGTGTTTTTTTTTTTGCATTTTTTTTTTTGGTTTTATGTTAAAACCAACAATCAAATATCAAAGCGTAACGATAACGTGCGATAAGGAAGATAGGCTAAATTTCTATTATATACGTTACTGGATGGCCATGTTAAAATTAAATTCCAAAAAAGTTGCAAAAATTCATGGGAAACAACATGTTCTCACATCAGATTGGACCTAGTTCTTCTTTCTTTAATAGGCAATTTAAATCCTTAACGGTAAGATATAGAATAACACTTTAAATTAGAAAGTTGATCATCATAAAAAACTAATATTTTTATTCTAAACCATTTTTTCGAAAATGGTCAGCTTTCGGAGGAAATGCGACTTAAAAAAATGCATTAAATCGAAAAAACACGCTAACTACGGAAAAATACTTTAACCAAAAGTTGCCAAGGACTGACTGTGTATAACATAACCTCACTTACTGATTTATAAACGATACACTCAATTGACTCGAAATTTATCATTTCGCGATGTTGAGAACAAATTTTTGGAAATTCAACTCCTAAGATGGTGTATTTTATTTTCCAAAAAAATTAAAACCCATGCAAATTAGAACAAAAGGAGATAATTGACAAGAGGAGTAAAGGTTAAAATACGATAATCCTTTCGTTTTTAAAACCAATCAACGACGCAAGCGGATAACTGCTAGGTTTTATATGTTTCTTGTCTTTCTGATACACATTGTATTTATAGTAATACTTCTTGTTCGTACTGAAAAACGATTCAATTTGTAAATATTCAATTTATATTATTCAAAAATAAAAAGTTTTTCAATTTGTCAGTAAGACTTGTGTGTGTTCGTTCTGTGAATGTGTTCTATTAAGCGTTTTATAACATATGTATAATATACGTAATACGATTAGTAACTATTGAAATATATATATATGATGTATGTATATTTATACAGTGGAGAAACCGTAAAAGTTTTCTTGTGATTTATATGATTCGAATTATAGTTTTTAATTATTATTAATTACATATCAACTAGAAGTTTTATCAACTATTAATTAATTTAATCACTATCTTGTAAATAAGTTACTTGGAATATGTTGTCATATTTGCTTACTCATAAAACTATCACGGCTTTTTACGAATGTATTCAACGAATAACTTATTTTTCTATTATATACATATACAGGGTGGGTCATGTTATTCTATACGCCTAAATAAAAAGAAATTTCAAAAAAAAATGCAGTGTTTGTTGGGTAATAACTTGTTCTGACATCAGATTGGAACTAGTTCTTTGGGCTTCTTTAATAGGCCATTTCCTTAACGGTGAGGGATAGAATAACACTTTAAATTAGAAAGTTGATTTTCATAAAAAAACTAACATTTTTATCCCAAACCATTTTCTCGAAAATCGTCAGCTTTCGGAGGAAATGCGATTTAAAAATATGTCAATATTGCATTTAATCGAAAGAAAACACGCTAGCTACGGAAAAATATTCTAACCAAAAGTTGTCAAGGACTGACTGTGTATAACATAATGTCACCTACTGATCTATAAACCATACACTCGGTTGACTCGTAAGTTATCATTTCGCGATGTCGCCGAATATACGACAGGGGTTTTCTTTGATACCTCAGAAACTGTTGGTCCAAAAAATGTGTCTGTTGTGTTTGCAAACAACTTAGTTAAGTTTTTACATTTAAATGGAAAAAATAAAAATAAAAAAATTTTGCAGATAGATTCGGATGATTGTGTGCTATAGGCGGTTGATTATTTATTTACTTTGATTATTTTGAAATTTTGATTATGAAGGTCGTTGAATTTATATCCAAGCGTGTTCATACGTCCTTTGCATGCGGGAACAAAAATTTATAAATAATTTAAAAATGGAAGAGAGTCATATAAATTTCAAATGATTTTCTAGAAAGTTTTTATTTACTACCCTATTAGTTAATACTAGCTTGAATCCGCTCCCGTAGAACCGTAACTCGTGGCTTAGAACAATACACATCTTAAATTAATTTTAGGAGAACATGTATTGAAAATAGTAACTATGTCTAGATTATTAGGCTTGAAAATGAGGTGTGAATCGTGGAATTTGATAAAGAAATGAGAAAGATAAGGGTAGGACAGAAAAAAACTTGGTAGAGTAATAACATATAAGATCAGACTATTATAAATTATCAAAATTTAATTAATCATACTATAATTATTTATTTATTCCTTATTTATTGAGGTAAACTTCTTCTTAAAAATAGATGAATAATTTGTTCAGTAATATTGTTGAGAATTTGTTACAAATCTAACAAATGTTCATACTAAAAATGTATTATTGTAATACTTAACAGTAAATTTTTTCCCTGATATTTTAACACTTAGACGTAAAAGTCACGAACTAGTATAATGTGTAAACATACATTACACATTACATACATTCATGTTCAAAGTTCAAGTCGTATATTATATTATAAATTAGTAACAATATAATAAGTAAGCTATTATACTTTTATACAGGCTGAATTTTTAAAAATTTTCCATTCTTATACAGTCATAGTTAGTTATCAAGACATTTAAGGGGCTAACAGTTTTAACTGTTATAACCGGTAGTCATTATAAGTGATATTATATGTACGTTTTAATATTCAAGTGAAAGTATGTACATATGTACACATGTTGGTCGTTATTGCTGAATAGTGTGTCTGATACTTAGTCTCTATAACCTACATAATATGATTTAAATTATAGTTATTTTTGGAAACTTTGCTATAAAATGTTCTCAATCGAGTCAGTCGGTTCGACCGCTTAGGGGCTACTATGCCACTGAGAAACACACGCACAGATAAACACTTTAAACTTATAACAATTCTTCTTAAATCAATATCAAAGTGATGGTCAAGGATATCAAATGAGATGAAAAGGATACTTAGAGAATTCAATCGAGCCATTCATTTTGCCATTATAACTGATTCGTCGTTATAAACGATATGAATACCAGTGGTTTTAGTCAACCAGAAGTCAATTTGGTTATTTTAAATGAAACAACCAATTTCTTATTCTTTGACGCAAAAAGCAACGTAACGAAAATTGAGGCCAAGGAGAAAATTGTGTTAAGCAATAGTCGATTCATGGGATAATAAAAAATAATTTGTTACGACAAGTAAAATTTACAAAATTTTAAAAATCTCTGTCAAATTTTTTGGTTACGGAACCATAAACCCACACTTGAAACATATCTAAGAGCACTCTCCATAAATTCCCTTTTTCCTCAGAGCCTTCTCCAAACTGAACCGATTTTGAGGATTATGGTCTATTCCCTGGGTGGTTTCGGGTATGGGACCCTAAAGTCTCACTTGAAACATAGCTAAGAACACTATCCATTAAATTAATTTTCAACTGAAACAAAAAAATCAAGATCAATTCATCCGTTTAGGCACCACGATGCACAGGCTGACATACGAGAAAACATAGCGGTCAAACTTATAAAACCTGTTTTTTTGGCTTGGGGGTTAAAAAATATGTAGTTCCCTGTTACACGATGAAGACGTTCTCGTATTATTTTCATTTCCCTTAAAATGAGCTGGCCCATTTTTTCATGTAATTTGATTTTCTATTTCGTTTGAAGAATTTCAAGGGTGAATACTTCAAAAAATTCCCCCTTTGTATACATCGAATTCCAGGTCGTATATAATATAAATTAGTAACAATATAAGTAAGGTATTATTATTATATACCTTTGTATATTTTATATACAACAATAAAACATATTGCGGATGTAATAATGTATAAAATCAATGTACTGAAAATATAGTAGGTAACAATACACATAGTCCTGATACACATTTCTTGTGTTACACATGAAACTGGTAAGATGGTAGGTTCCATAATGGTTGTTGTATGGGTTATCTATTCGTTGTGTGCGTAGTCATGGTAGGGTAAATACAATCAATGCCAGCGCTTCCAAGGAAAAATTTTGGCGAAAAAGGAGGCTGTTATGACTAATTTGCTATTCTCTACATGTAAATGTCAAATTTAAATTATTGAAAAACACTAATTAATTAAACTTAATGCATTAAAAATTGTGAAAATAAGAAATCAAATTGCACAAATATTATTTTTCAAATGTAAATTATCATAATTATTTATTTAAATTTATGAGACAATAATATTAAATTTTCAATGTAAGTAATCAATTCAATCCATACAATTATATATGCATCCATAAAATTCTATAATTAAAGTAGCGTATAATAAAGTAGTAGTGTGTGTAATCTCTGTGGCGATACCGTAGAAGTTTTAAACGTTCATATTTTACTTTCTTAAGATTTTCAAAAATCCACATCACTTTTCTATTCATGAAATGAGAATTCTTCATCTGAAGTGATAGACAAAGCAAGACAACTAAGTCAACATACCCATTACATATCATATTTTGTTGTTGCTCAACTTTTGAGTTTATTCCAGCTTTTACGGTTTCTTTTCTGCAGTTACATGGAAAAAAATTAATAAAAATTCTTATATAAATGGGGGTGGAGGTGCTGAAAAGTTTATACCACCAAAAGACATTTTTTTGAAAGCAAATTTACATACATTTTCAACCTTTTAGATGTACATACAGGAGCTCAGGCATCTAAAAATTCCTTTGATCGTGATACGAAATTCTGTCACTTCCTATATTTTTGAAATATTTTAGGCGCATATCATGTGGAAAACACAAGAAAATATTGGATATCAAAGAAATACAGAAACCCCAAAAACTGGAGAACGTGAATTTAAAAAATTTTCATAAACAAGAGTTTTTGTGTTGTTTACTTTCACAATTTAGAGTCACTCCCAACAGTTTATGAATTCCCTTGGAATATGAAATCAACTGAGAAAAATAAATAAAAAACTTCAGGTCCGTCATTTTAGGACATACTGTAATATTATTGGCAGTAATATATATTAACTGAACAACTGGACAAGGCACATACATACCATACGTATGTATGTCGTAAATGTAGCTCAAATATTGTGCTGACTGGATTTAATGTGATGTGCACGGGCTCTAGGATAATTCTGCCAATATATTTGAAATTACTCACACTGATACCGTGTGTTAAAGTTTAAATGTTATGTTTGGATAAACTAGAATCTTCATAATTGTGAGCTATAAGGGATAGTCAACATGCGTTACGAATCAACAATTTAGGAACTATGTTCCTTATCACACTTATTTGCTGGTTGGGAGCTAAAAACAAAAAAACTGCAACAGACAAAAACCGACATTTAGTTTACCTAGGAAATTAAAACTTTTTCAATCGATTCAAGTGGCCAAGAATTTTGATAAAATGAAAAATCTTTTTATAATTCTCAATTTGTATTTTTTATCAAAATTTTTTAGCGATTAAAAAAATTGGGTTGTTAAAATTATTAGAAGTTAAAGAATACAGAGACAATTTAAAGTAAGTACAATACAGTTTTTATTTTATGTCATAATAAATACCCTAATCAAACCAAACGTAATCTTCTCACATATTGGGTTGACTACTAAATTAGAAGTATGCCTTTTTTAAACTAATACTAAAATTATTTCATACAAAAAAACAAAAAGTAGCTATAATATTAAATTCTTCATATCAAACAAGAATTTGACTTCTAAAATAAATACCTTAAATTTTCAGAAAAGTATCTTACATTTATAATGTACGATTGGAATATAGTTCCTACCGCGTGTACCATGACCGGGTGTTTTATTTTTATTTTAACTTCTTTGCACAATTTCGTGCAAATTGACTTTAAATTGCATGTCGTTAGAAATACCTTAAGTATTTTTATACATCACCTCTATCAATATGTATCATTGTTCCTTACACATCTTGTATATAAAGGTTGGCTATACATTTCGATTTAACCTTATTACTATAGTAGTTCTGCTATATACAACTTGGAAGAAGGTAGATTTCACCAGTATTGTGTATATATACTGTAGGATACACTAATACGATTGACTAACTATCCAATGATGTCAATTCGTTTCTAATAAAATTATAACTTGTCGTTTTTTTTTTTTTTGTTTTTTTTTTTTTTTTTATCGTATACACCTACATATATTTCTGTACACGTAGATAGGTACTATATTTTTAAAATTTTCATTCGTAAATGAATTTTTAATCAAGTTAAATGAACTCTTCAAAGAAATTGATACATCAAAGGTGTAAAATTAGTGGAGTTGCATATTGTCTTTGTTATAAAATTGTGTTATAAAATATCAATATCAAGACATAGAAATAAGTCGATTCCGTCTGTCTGTCCCTAATCTATTATGTAAGGTTAGATCTTTAGACTACGAAACGGATTTTGATGTGGTTTTTTCTAATAGATATAGTGATTTAAGAAGACGGTTTTTATGTAGAATACATGCATAATATAGTGAAATAGGAGTTGAAAGGGATGTACTTCGAAGAAAAGTTGTCCATCGATTAAACTCAAATACTGACAAGAGATATAACCAGTTTCAAGGATTGTTGTTATTTATTTTTAACCTTCGGTAGGTGAAAAAGAGGGAGCGAGAAAGTGGGGATGAATATTTGAATATTTTCAAGTATACCGAAGTGGGGTATCAAATAAAAGGGCATGGCGTGTTTGCTACAAAACTGTCAACTCTACATAAAGGGGATATGGGCGGAGGGGTTAAAGTATAGGAATGTATCCCAGCAAAGCGGGTAGTTCGCAGCTAGTTTTGGTCCTTTTGGATAAAATCAATTCTCGGATACATTTTTTACTATGCATATATGAAATATATCAAGGTATACTAAATTAAGCCCCAAGTTTGTAACGCTTAAAAATATTGATTATCAATTGCTACACATGGTATTTGAACAATTAATTCAATCAATTGTTTCTTTTCCCTTGTTTTATATGAATTCGCAAGCTATTTTTCGATAATATATGCTGCTGCTATCATGGTATAAGAGATTAGTTACATCAGAAAGGATATTATTTAGATTTTGAGATTGTTTTCTTAATGAAATTAGACAGAGATGTACGCCTTACACCTGGATTCAGTCATGTAACTTTTTATAATCATTTTTCATAAACGTTTAACAAATAAGTGTTTTATTTCCAGTTAGTTCATCCGTTGCTACCACCGCACCAGATATTATTCTAATAATTATAAAATTGTTTTAAATATTTTAAGTAAAATTTTCAGTGAATTATCCTAATTTAAGCACACAATTTTTTGCAACTCCATTTTGTGCAGACCGTCATAAAATTAGCAACAAATAACATACATTCTAATAGTAATTACAATTAGCTAAATCATGCTGATGATGACTACATAATAGTCGAAACACGCACTTAAATATTACAAAAATTGATCTAGAAAATCTGAAATTTAATTCGAAATATCCTAGAATTCTCATATATCAACTTTTATAAACGATATTTATAGACAATTTTAGTCGTATAAATTTTGTGAAAATCCTCTCTTGAGCAAATTTATTATATTTGAATCACTGTACAAATAAATGTCAACGAACTATAATTTTTTGCATATGTACACAATAAACTTTATGTATGTTTAAAAACTTCCACGTGTGCCCATTTGTAACCTCGCACCTGTAGGCACGTGTTTACTTTGCCTTATGGACAATCTACCTATAGTTACATATTTTTATTGTTTTTTTCATATAGTATTATGCATTAATTCGGGTCATGCAGTTTTAACTGCAATAAAATATGTTATGGAACAATTACGAACAGTATCGATTACAATAAAAGTCATTTCCGTATAAACTTAAAACCATTATAACTTTTAATAACAATATCAATGACTTCTTCATAATATTTATTTATTCGTTTTAAAATTATTGTTTTAAAAAATAGAAGACAAGTGAAGTTGAGTAAGCAAAGAGCGGAGAGTCATTATTATTTCTTTAGGCTTTATCTAGGCATATAAACGAGTATGTTTCGACCCGTACAAATAATTTCTTAAATATTTATAATAATCAGTTTTAGAAGAGCGATTATTTTTATATATACTTGATGGCGGTATATATTTGTACTAGATTGATAACCGCCCGCTTCACTGGACTTAAAAGTAAAAACCACGGCTTTAAAGAATCCACCCTCTCTTGACATATACAGCTTTTAATTTTGTTTAATGTAAAATAGTCATAATTCATTGAGTATATCAGAAAAGTTGGCCATGATTTGTTTGACATTTACTACTTTAAATTTTTACAAAATTCTTTAATTTATGGTTCAAAATTATGATGATAGATCTGCTCCATCTATAATCATCATTTTGAACCATAAGTTAAAGATTTCTGTAAAAATTTAAAAAATGGTAAATGTCAAATTAAATTTAATATTTAAAATTTTTTTTAAATATATCTTTATAAATTAAAGTTCATGTGTTATTCTGATATATCAGCTATATTGCAGCGTGAAAGCGAAAAAAACAAACAAACATGCTTACTTTCACATTTATAATGTATAGAGGTATATTTGATGGCGGTATCTGTGTATACATGTTTGATTCTTATTTCCCATGATGTTACCTTGGTCGACGTATATTTGTTCTATGCTTTTGTTCAATTTAGATACCTTGGTTCTTGAGTTGCGGCAAGAAGAATGAATCCGTAGGTGCAGTAACATCTTTAACATCATGCGGTTGCATGTGCATTTAAACAAGTTTTTATGTGTCGTATTTAACAATTCACAGATCTTGAGCAATAATTTTTTTGGTTTCTCGTTATACACTTAAAACTATCGAAAACGTAGAATATAAGATCCTTATGGATCTTAAAATGGTTAAAAATGGTTCTGTCGAATTTTATCGAAATCGATAACAAAATTTTTTTCCAATTTTTCTATTTTTTCTAAGGGGTGTGTGTATCTGTTTTACCTAAACTAAAGCAAAGCTGAACTGAATGAAGAATAAATAAGCACGTCGCCATAGATACTAACTTAATTTAAATTTAGAGTTAAACTATGTGGTATTGAATAAGCGTACAAGGGCAGTACCACACAGTGATCTCTTCGGACTTCGAAACTATCAATATAATTATGATCGAGTTTCACCCGCCTTCGGGCTCGCTCGATCTTACAATTTTCTGGGTCAAAATTACCTTATATACAGAGTTTTATTGACATCGATAGCAAAAAATTGTTCCCAATTTTTTCGATTATTTCCAAGGGTACTCCTTAAGAAAATTGCCAGAAATCGAGAAATTTGTTTTTCTCCATGTGAAAATCCTCCGTAATTGTGTTGATTATTTTAATTCTTCTGATTTATAAAAAAAAAAAAAAAACAATGCAACAAGCACTGACATTCAACACTTTCTATATAAGGTATTTAAACAGTAATATCTGTCAATTGATTGTTTTAACTTGTTTTTCTGTACGATTTACAAAGTACTTATTCTATTCGACTTTTTCTTACTCAACACCAATTATACTCACACCGATATCAATGACTTTGTTTTCAATATTTATTCGTTGTTAAAATTATTATATTATTATTGTCTGATAACAAACATGAATAAATAAATAAATATATAAAAATAAATAAATAATGGATTTCTTGTTGTTTTCTTGGTCAAAGTCAGACAGACACACAAGACGTAAAAAAAGTAAAGCAGTATTTATAAATAATTCTATTTTATTATCATTTTCGCGTATTGTTTATTAGAAAATAAAGAAGATTTATATTAAGAAGGAACTAACAATCATGGTGGCTGGTGGACTTTGACTGAGGCAAACTTTTTACTTTTGTAGTAGAAAGTTTATTGTTTACACTCTTCAAAATTGAAATTAATATTACAAAGGAACAAGTTCACACAGTTTATCTTCAGGACCTCATACGTTCAAGGCAATATTTATTTATTATTAATGTAGTTAAATAAATTTTGTATCGAAATTTAAACGTCAAAGTCATGCGATTAGCATTGATGTATTTTATTATACGTATTATTGTAGAGTTTAAAGATATATAACTTGTCGACTCAATCTTAATTAAAGAGAATTGGCAAACAAAAACTTACACAGACATATAAAAAAGGATCGAGAGGGGTGTTGTGGGACATTCGGTAGGAACTACATTTCTTTTGTACCTTGGAATATTATAAATGTAGCGCTTACATTTTTATTTACGATATATTTTTCTGAAAATTTAAGTTATGAATTTTAGAAATCAAATACTTGTTCGATTCTTTAAAGAATTTAATTGTATAGCCACTTTTAAAAAAAAACATACTGCTGATTTAGTAGTCAACCCAATATGTGAGTACATTACGTTTGCTTTGATCAGGATATTATGACATAACATAAAACTAACTTCTAATAATACCTATGCACAATTTTGCTTTATGATAAAACATAAATGTTTGACAAAAAATACAAATTGACAATTATGAAATTTTTTTCATTTTCTTAACATTTATGGCAACCTGAATCGGTTGAAAAAGTTTGAGTTTCATAGGTAGCCTAGATGCCTGTTTTTGGTGTTTGTTGCCGTTTTTTTGGTTTTAACTCGCATACAGCAACCAAATATCGTGCGATAAGGAGAACATAGTTCCAACAATTTCTCGGAGACTCAAAAAGGATATTTTCATTACTTAATAAGCACGATGACTTCAACAAATAGGACTATAACTTCCCAAATAGGAATTCGATCAAATGTTTAGTATGTAGAATTTGTTGGATTGGCTCAGTTTGTTCAATAAAAATGGACAAGTCAAAACTCTTTTCCGTTGTTCTAACACTTGTGCAAATCGTGAACTCATATCACTGAGTATCTGCTTTATTATAATTTTATCAAATAATTGTATTTCAGGTAATAATTAGGACCATATTATATACAATTACTTAATTTTGAAAAATGAAAAACTAGACTTGATACCATGACAAAATTTGTAAGTGAAATTCAAATTGATTAAAAAATGAAGAAGTTATTAGCAATCGAAGGTTGCATTAAAAGGTTTCCCATCTCGTTTTAGCATAACAAAGTTTCATATGCAATCTCTACGGCGATACCCACGTAAAACGTCACTATTGTGGGTACCTTCAACTTTGTTTAATTAGGAATTTTTAACGTCCATATCTTGCGTGCTAGTAAAGATTTCTAAAATCCAACTTCACTGATGTATTCGTGAAGAGAGAATCGCTACTGTGATTAAAATCCAAAGATCAATTAATTTCTAGACAAGCGATCAACGAAATCCTTTTGAGTATATTTTTAAAGAGTTTTAAGTGTGCGTTTTAAAAGTTAATCACTTAAAAAAAATCTAATAAATTTAGTTGCTAATTTACCATTAAACAATTTGCTTCACAGAAACTGAGTGGTGTGGTTCCTAATAGCCATATCTCTTACGGTTTTCTTTTTTAATGAATTTTATGAGTAAAGTATCAAACAATATATTATACAGAAAAAGGAGGAAGAAGCATAATAAAAAGTGGGAGGAAGTGAAAAAAGAAAATTAATATAGATAGGGAGATGGGATGTTCGTTGGTGACTTTCATACTTGAAAGAATAATAATTAAAAGTACACAAACTTTGGTATCTTTTCATTTGGAACTTCTTGAAAGTGTTCGTACAGAGTCAGTCTCCTCCATTCCCTTCATACGTTTTGTCTTTGGAGAAGATCTTTAATGAACAAACCACTATTATAGCGTAGTATATACATATTCAACAATAAAACGATGTGGATAAATTCGTACGTAGTACATAGAATCATAGACTAACGACTGACAAAGTATTATCGTTTTTTTTTTTTTTTTTTTTTTTTTTTTTTTTAAACAAAAGTTGAGGAAAAAGTGACGGTCATTACGAGACAATGAGCTGCCGTCTCTAAAGTTGACGATCTAACGAAGACTTTCAAGTTATATTTTAATTATTGCAAATTAATTCTTTTAATTTAATTTATTCTATTCGACAAGCTTTATCTTGGCAGAAACTCAATTAAAAGACGCATCTTGAAACAAAAAACGCTTTCAGTTAGCCTACGTAATCTCACAGAATACTTGTTTTTTAATCCTTAAAGGAATGATACATTATCATTAAATTTCCGAGTCAGTTTAACTCAAATTCCGCAAAAAATCTGTGTAGCTCCTTAGTAAACTCAAAAAAAGAGTTTTTTGAACTATGTTTCATAAAATCTGCTTTGGCTTACTGATAATGAAGCTTTGATAAACTCTAGTGTCATAATTTGCCTCTTTACACCTTTTAAATCGTTACACCTTTTGTTTTGAGCAGGCTTCAGATTGTTTTAATTATAAACAAATTGTTGAAGGGAAAACTTATTGAGCCGCGTTGAGTGATTTTAGTATAATAGTTTTTCAGTAGAAGGAAAAATCAATAATTTCGTAGTCACAATGGCTTGGATCGTTACCTCGTAAGCGACATACATACCACGTGACAAGCATACAACGTTGCAAGACGGGTTTTCGAACAAAAAGTTAACACAGCGTGGATAGATTAATGATTAATATACTATATTATTAATATATTTTCTATCAGCAGACCCCATGACTGCCCTTCATTTTTTAATGAAATTTCTCAAGTTATTTTTCTAAATCATTAGAAGTCCACTTTCCCAGCCAATTCATTATTTGATATTTTACGAAAGGTTTCGATTTAAAAAATTTTCGCATTCATAATTCTTTCAAAATTTTGCAATTTTGATTGTTTTAAAATCAATGAAAGACTAAATATGTTTAGTTAAAAAAATAAATTGAGATACGCTCCTGGCTTGACCAATATTTTTATTTTATCGTAGCTTAAGAATTGTAAGTAAGTCCATCATATTTATCTAGACATTGCAATAGTATGAACGTAAGACGTAGAAATTTTTCTTATTATATTTTTTTAAAGTAAATAAGACTTTGCAGAAGGTAATTTGGTTTTTATACTTTCATATATTGTATATATTTGAGAAAAATTTCAAAATGGATATAGCTTCAGTTCTTGAACAGTCTAAACGTTTTTTAATAAAAACAAACATAAAAAACATAGTAAATAAGAAATGGCCCAGTTGAGAAAAGCGCTTGTCATGCATCCATCAGATCAGGGGTCGACTACTGCTATGAGTGTATTTTTTTCAATTGTCATTGTGTTTTAGTTTCACATCAATAATAATTGAAAGACGTTAAAATTTCTTATACTCGTATTTTCTTACAAAAATTTAGTATAACAATACAAATATTGCACAGTACATGTCACAAAAAAGTATAAGAAAAATGAAAGAAAGAGAGAAGCACCTTATACTAAAGATCAAATGTTCCCCAAGTGTCATTCTTAGTGGGATTCGGGTAAGGATGTGGGATACAAGCGGTACCTACTTGGATGAAGTACATAAAATTTTAATGTATAAATTACATAAGTCAAACTAAAATATCTTCTTTGTTATATAACAATATTAAAAATAAATAAAAAAACAAAAATTCATTTAAAAAATTTAAAAATTATTTTAATTTTTTACATTTCGCCTAATTTTAGATTCACTTGCATTCTGTTCAGATTCTTTTAACAAATGTTGACATTGGAATACAATCCGTTTGTCTACATCGCAGCTTTTCCAATGTTTATATTTTTACGTCGACCAGGTTTATTCACTTCATATTAAACAAGTTTGCAGTGATAAAAGAAATTCACGTTATTCTGGTATCGACAGTTTAAAAAATTTGTAAAAGTAGGTAGTAGCCAAAGAATCACTGAGCAAAAAGAGACGTTTTGGATTAAAATTATAATCTGATTAAAATTGGTCAATACACGCTAGTCATGTGAGTTGACAAACAGTTTTTTAATAAAAACTCAACGATACTATGAAACCAGCTTAAACTCGACAATATCGTTGTCAACAACGATTTCAACAGTCAGAATAGATCCCATTTTGTATATATGTTTCTCAGAAATATAACACCTTAAAAGCTATAGGTATTTTAGTTTTGTTGGAATCAACGAAAGAATGAATGGTAGAAGTAAAAGAGTGTTTCCTATGGTGAGAAAATAATGGTAATCTTGACTTTCTTCAGTTTATGTTATTATTTAAGAATGAAATAAATTGTTTATTTTATTTTAATAGTTTGCAATTTTTAGCTTTAACGTCTTTAGAAAGACTACATAGAAATGTGTTCAATATAGTATGTCCAGATGTCCTAGAGATGTGGATTAACCTGCCAAATAAGATGGCATCCACTAAAATTCATTTCGAATTATTAAATTCTATTGATATTATGAAAATTAATCAATGAATGGGCCCTATGACCTAAGCACGTCTTTCGTGCACAGTCAATATATCCCCACTTATGATAATTTTTAAATTATTCCAATGCAATGGATCTTAAGTTATCACAGTTTTCACAGAGTTAAAGAAAGAAACCAATAACCTCGATTGGTCTTACACTATTAAGTTGTTTTGTGTTGGACTGGGTGAAGTCTATGGCTATAGTCTATTGTAGCAGGCCAAGAGATTAGAAATCAGATCGTGGAAGCCGTAATAGTAAATATTCTTAATGTTGTATCGTAATATATCGTGAACATATGCTTACATCAACTTTTTCTGTGTATTTTGTGTTTGAGAATATACTTGTAAAATAGTACTATGGAATTCTGAAACACCCTATATAAAAATGAAGGGAGCGTTTATCGTAACACAGTTGTCGCTTACGCGATTTATTGTCTAGAAGAAAACTATTATTATAGTGTTTTCATTTGTCAAGTTTAATTTAACTAACTTATTTAGTTATAATGGAATTAAATTCTTAAGATATTATTGCATTCATCGTTTTGATAAAGCATCATTTTAGAATCAATTGTAAGGAAAAATATTATTTTTATTATTAAAAAATAACTTTTAGTTGGTGGTAGTCTAATTGAATCAAACGGAAATACTGTAGGAGGAGACTTTTTATAGAAAAGACATTTCAATGCTTTACATTTAATAAGTCCTTGAGTTAAACACACTATCAGAAATGCGAGGTGCTTTATAATTTATAAGTATAAAAATTGAATCAATCATAGCCTTACACAGTTTGAGAATTTTCTTCAAAATTTGCAGTACCAGCTTTTTCCTTAAATAGAACTTATTGACTGTTATATATTCTGTGAATATGAAATATACCATGTGTGTTTGTGCCATCTAGGCATATACATATCTGTAGTATGACAGAATACATCCGTTTAGTAATGCATCTAAGCGAGAGGTATTATATACATGTATTGAACATTAGTTGGAAGACGCTTGGAGAATGGGAGTTTTTTTTAGTTACAGATAACTAGTAAGTATGCAACAAAATTCCCACTCTCTGCATGCATGCAACAGAAGATCTGTCGTATCGTATCTGTAGTCTTACAACACATGTATATAATACCTCTCGCTTAGATGCATTACTAAACGGATGTATTCTGTCATATAACAGATATGTATATGCCTAGATGGTAGAAACACACATGGTATATCAAGGTATACTATAAGTTCTAAGTTAGTATAGGTACCAGGTACGCCAGTTGAATCCACAGGAACCATCTTGTAATCCCTTAAAGATATAACAAAAGTTTAAATGTAAAAAATATGTCTTTAAAAAAAAGTAGCAACTCTTGTTAAAAGTTTTTTCGTAAATATCATTATTTCCCTCGAGGATGCACATTAGCGCAAAATTAGACCCCATAATTTTCTCCAAAACCATAATAGATAGAAAGTTGAAAATTTATAGATAGTTTTAACTAGAGAGTCTTGTGATAGATTTTTGAAAAACTAAAACAAAAAGTTTTCTAGAAAATACTTCGAAAACTAGAACAAATGTAGGCCTTGAGGTTGCCATAAATGTATTTTCTTGAAAAAGTAAAAGTTCAATATTCGATTTTAAGAAAAATGTGTTATTAATATCAATATCTGAAGGAATTCGCTTAGCTAACGCAGCCTTTACGCTACGAATTTATTTAGATTACAAATAAGTTTCGAATAAATATTTTATTAATACTTTGATTAAATTTTATTTTCCCATAATCTGGATTATTTATTATTATTTTGACAAACTTTTACCTGACATTCTCTAATCTAACGTCATATCATTTAATGTTTTACATAACCTCTAAACGTTGACCCGATGCATTGATAAATGCAAAAAGTTTCTGCAATTTGGCGTGTAAAAGATAAGTAATTATGGAAAATCGCAAAGAGTCTTTTAGATATTTTGCATAACGAAATTGGTTTTTCAAAGTGGAACAGCTAACGCTTACCTATGTAAGAGATTCGGCAATTCACCTGCAACGTTTTTATACTTACGTTTTATACCTTAGGTTTCTATACTTTTGAAAAATTCCATCCCCGGTAGAATATTATAACTCGCTATTATGATTTTAATTTTTTCTTTTTTTTGAGCTGTAAAGTTTTTACAAATATAATCATCTTCAAACAAAAACCATTAAATGAGAAAATATTTTTAAGTGTATCATTATTGTCCTTGTTTAATAAATAATTCAACAGATAAAACGCTAAATTATTTCTCTATTGTTTTCATCAACAGCATCACTTTGACCACATTCTCATTCTCCTCATTATATAAATAATTATGTACCCTCTTCAAGAGTTTTCTTATCAGCAACAAGTGTAGATACTTCTTACAAAAAACACATTTTACAAAATATCAAACATAATTATTTGTAAATATTTGCTTTGATTAAAAAAATTCATTTTTTCTTAATTATAAAAAATAAATAATTTATAGATTTTTTTTTTTTCAAACGGAATTTTTTTACTTTTTATTGATTTTGTACCGATAATACGATTTTATCGATATTTAATGCCTTAGCTTATATACAACGTCTGAGATATATTTCTCTGGTTTTCAGCAACGTATTGTATTTTATAACGAAGTATTATGTATTTTAATTTACAGTTATCCTTATTCATAGATTTATTTCGATTTAGGACCTAATAACATACAACTCTAGCTCGTTTGGCTATAAAGTGAGTATTCTCTGAGATATCTTCACAATCACCCAGAAATATTAACGAGCCTTACAGGATTCTAGACGACATATCAAAAACTACACATTCACATTATATATATCCAATTTTGTATTTTTGGGTCAAAATTACCCTTTTTATATGGTTCTATCCAATTCCGAAACGGAGTATCTTGTGTGATTTTCTCGATTTTTTCAAACAGGTACTACTTAAGAATATTAATAAGATAATTTTAGATCATTTTTCAACTAATCAGTTTTTCTAGAGGGATTGGAACCAAAACAGCACCAAAACCATCTCGCTTATCAATTATATAGGGATTTTTCGAGATAAATCTGGAATCACCCAATTGTTAAATGAATCTGTTTTTTTGGATTTAGTCAAATTATCCTTTATATTAAATTTTATCAAATTCTGGCTTACCTTTTATTTTACGGTTTACTTGATTTTTTCAAGGAGGTAAAAGAAAAAAATGGAAAAAATTTATTTTTAGAATAATTTTCGTCCAAGAAATACAAACATTGAACACATTTGCCGACTTAACGAGTAATTTCTGATATTTTGCCCTTATTCGTTTAGTAAGGACGACATTCTGGTGTAAAAAAAGTATAAAATTAGTTTTATCTCAAAGTTCACAAAAAGCTTTTATTACTCCCTTCTTAAAGTGTACCGGGTCCACGTTTGCACTTCTGTATTAATACGACCAAGTCCTTTAATGTTTTGTCTTGTTTCATCATAGTTCGAATTTCTATATTACTTAATATATTCATAATTATCCCATAATTTATATTGGAATAATCATATAAATGGGGGGGGGGGGCTTAAGAAAAATTTAAATGTTATGAAAACTTTTAGATTTATATGTAAATATTATTCAAGTAGACGAATATGGAGATTTATTTCATATACTTACATACATACCTACACCTTGAAAGTAAAAATAATAAACGCATTTTATTTTCATAAAACTTGTTATGCAAATTTATGCTTTATACGCACAATATTTTCACTTGTATATTGGTCGTGAGCCCATGCTGACTTTTTGACTGTCGATATACTAATGTATGAATAAGGAAAATAAAAATTGATGTATATCTGGATTTTTCGCGTTTTATGCGTTCTTGTTTTGTAATGTTTCGGCTCATAATCAGATTTTGAAAAAAATCGTTCGCACTTTCCAAAAGTATATACATATAAATACCTTAATTTACTTTTTTTAAAAAGTTTAAATCCGATGATCCGATGTTTGAAATTTCAGCTAAATAAATTTTTTTTCGAAAAGTTGTAAGAGAAAGTTGAAACAATGAGGTTACTGCGGTTTTCTTAAGATTTCGATAGCAAGCAAGGTCAATGCAGAATTTTTAACAAACAATTTTTTTATTCCCCTCTATCCGATCAATAGAAGAAACAATCCGATCAATAAAAACGTAACCAAAGAAAACAATGTAATGATAACTTCATTCAGAAGGTCCCAAAACCACATGCAGAAGGTGGTGCGGATCGTTGTTCGACCCAATCAATACAAAACATTAAAATTTCGCTTTATTATTACAAGCTTTTATTTAGTTTCTTTAGTTTCATCTGTCTCGTTGTCTATCTGTAATCAAATATTTCAAGTCAAATTTGATCCACTTCCCGATTTCCGTTGGAGCTGAAATTGTTTTCCCATCGCTTCCACCATATTTGATATATATATATATATATATATATATATATATATATATATATATATTTATATTTATATTTATAAAAAATGCTTTTTAAGGAACAAGCTTTTATTGAACTAAAAAGTAGAAAATAACTGAAAATAACTTTATCCATGAGTCAGTCATACCCAACTATTTTTAAAAACTTGAGGCGCTTATTATCAAGAATGAATCGAAAAATATTAGACTTGTGGAGTAGATGAGGCGTTCCGATTCATTTTTGATATTTTAAATTGAGCGCCTCAAGCTTTAACCAATAGTCGAGTATGAGTGACTCATAGATAAAATTATTTTCTACTTTTTAGTAGAATAAAAGCTTGTCCCTTAAAAAGTATTTTTGATTATAGGTTCACGGTCTAATACTTGAAATATGCGAGAGTGTTTGCTTTATTTACTTTTGAAATCATTTTTTTATTCCTTCATATTATTTTATAAAAATTTTAATAATTTTTTTTTTTTGAAGCACTTTTTGATTTTTCTTTTATACTATTAACTATAATCAATAAACATTCAGGTAATAATTTCGTATCACATTTCATGCAATTAGAGAGAATTTTAATGCAATTATTTTGAAGCTAAGGAAATTTAATGTTTTTACAAGAACTCATTTACATTATGAGCTTTCTTATAGTCCAATAAACCAGAGTTAAAGTACCTTATGTTCCCGGTCTATTGATGCGAATGGGATATTTTCGATAGGAATTAAAAACTATTAATTTTCGTTGATAAGACACGTTATAAAAATTCTAAATACTATTTGTTTGATGGCAAAAGGCCTAAACCCTATAAAAGCTATGAATAAAATATAATTCAAGCTCCAATGTTATCAGGGAGAGTTTACTAAGATGAGCTCTTCTATTTATTTAGAACATAAATTTCAGTTTATTTAGGTTAATTTAACAAACAAATTATTCAAAGTTTTTACTTGAAAATAAATGACGATTTTTTACATCAACCACAACCTAAACAACCAACACACCTCTGCACAAAATAAGTGATTTATTGTGGAATATATAGCTCGCAAATAATAAAACCAGCTAACAAATATACAACAAGTGCCAGACCAAGCAAATTTTGATCGAGCGCTGAACATTTTGTATTATACAGGATGACTTTAAAAAGTTTTCACTTTTTATTTGAAAACGGTCTGGGTAACCGAAAAACGTGAAAACACACATATTAAAGTTGCTTTTTAAGAAAACTAAATTACATTATTAATTTTTTTTTAAAGATAGTCGTCATGGTCAGAGCTCAACTTCGATTTCTTTAAATGAAACCATAATGTGTTCCCTTCCGCAAAAAGCAAATTTTCCTCCTGAATTGCAGCAAATTCTTAAAGTAATATATTTTTTTAATCAAATTCTCACTTTTTTTGAAAAATAATTAACTTATGATTGTTTGCTTTATGTTTTCATTTCTTTTCTGAAATATCAGGGTGGGAAGTTTTGAACAATGACACTGTAGGATTGAAATTGAAATAACACATGGCAAAGTTGTACGAACTACGTTATCCTTACATTTTAAGTACTCCAATAGATTCAATAATGTCTTCCATTTTCAAAATATCATATCGGTCATATTGTTTGAAATACCACTCATCATATCCAAGTTTCTTGAGGTAGGCTACAAATCAATCAAAATCAAGACTTTAAGGGTTATTTCGAGTAAATCTAAGTAAATTTCTGTAGCTGTGAAAACTTTGACACCGCCTAAAATATTGTGTCTCTTGATATTTTGAAAGCAAATTGAAATATAGTGTCATAAGACCTACTGTTTGTAAATTCAAGAGAATATTAATGTATATTATCACCTACATAAAAAACAGTCATGGAACAGCTTTGGAATAACTTGTTCTTTTTTTTTTTTTTTTTTTTGAAATTATTTATAGTATGAACATTGAAAATTTTATAATTTGGAATTTTTTCCCCCTACGAAAAAACTATTTTCATAAAATCGATAATGGCAGCAAAGGAAGTTTTCACTTAAAAAATTATTGGATTAGCGAACGTATTTACTTCTTTGCTTTAGTTTTTATATATTTACACAGTAAATATTCTTGAATCGCAATGATCTCAATACTTAATCTTAACTTAATATTTTATGCTTTAAAATAAATCAAGAAAATATATACTTCCGTTTCTTAAACCACGTCTATAACATAGGCCACGCATCATTTTTTAATCTATATTTATTTCTTAAACTATATCCGATATACAATTAATTTTATGACGTGGATGTAGTCGGTTTCTTCGTTGTTATCGAAGCGACGACAGTGTAATCAATTTACCGCTCCATTAACTTTTTTGTTCACACTGGCACTACCTGGGTTCGAACCCGCAACCTCCTTGCCAGTAGTCAAAGCAAGGTAAGACGTTTTAACAAGCTCGGCTATTAGCCGGTTCGAAAAATTATGAAGACATCGTTGTGGAAATGCCGTTCTATTTTTTTTATTTACCTCGTATCCATATATACTAATGCAAGAAGTTTAGCGAACGATCCAAATTTGATAGATCTGGCTCTTGGTGTACTGGTACCAATAACGTGGTGTAACTCTACACTGTATGCTCATGATGTAACATTAATATTGACAGATTTTCAATGGTCCACATTATACTTGATTTATTTTTGGATGATGTAACATTAATAATAACATTCATTTGATATTCCAGTAGAATGGTCATCAATTGAAAAATACATTCCAGCCATTAGAGAAAGGTTATATTTATTCTTGGGAAAAATAAATATTCTATACACGAACCCATCATTTGTTCAACAGAATCTGCTTTACTTTCTCATATACTATTACTAGCATACTAGCACACAACATAGAGAGAACTATTATTACAGAGGCTAGCGAGGAGTAGTACTGTACGTATACAAGGTATCTTAAAAATCCGGATTACGGTAATAAGATATTTCAGATGATTTCGATAAGTCCCAAAATTATTTATATAAAAAAAATACATATACTCACAATAATATCCATAAAGTAAAACATTCTCACTTTACGCCAGACAAATTCTTCAATTAAATCGCGAGACGCGATGCAAAGCTGCTTTTTTGGACGTCTTAGGAGACTGTGAAACTATGTTTTGCAAGCAAAAAAAGTTGTGCTCTAAATTCTGGAATTTTTTCACCTCTTACGCAGGTAGCCCAACTTTTCACACTACCCTAAAGAGTTCAAATAACATATCTAAAAATCAGGCTCACTAAGGCTCACTAGTTGAAGCTATTTACAAATGTTCATCACTTCTTTTTATATTTTTAGAGAAAATAGAATAAGTTTTGTCCTATTTTGCCTCAAACTCAAAATGTTAACATTTTTTAAAATCATGTAAACTTTTCAAGCATCATATCTCAAAAACTATTAGACATACGGAGCTATGAGTTTGTTTCAAAGTTTTAAATTTAATACACTTTCCAAATGATAACAATTAATGTAAAAAGCTCACAGTTTTTGAATTAAAACTGCAAAAACTGAAAAGAGCCCGCAGTTTTTCACGGATTAGTATTAACGTAGTTTCATATTCCCCTAGGCGGCCCAAATAACATACCAAAAAATCAACTTTACATCGTGGTTTGAGATTTACGTTGTTTTTTCTTTCTAAGATTGTACTGGAGTAGTTAGTTTTAGTAACAGCTTAGTTTAATTCATATTTTTGTTTACCCAGTTGCTTACCGAGTAAACGGTAGATATAAATTAAGTGATTGATTTCAGCTATTTGTAAGTTTGACTGAACTCACTACAGCCTCTCCAAATTCACCAAAACTCCTAGAATGTTGAAAATCGGTAAATAAATGTTACTTTCATATTTGGGTTATATTTCGTGCCCTCACATAATATAACAGTCTCTTTAACATGATCTAGAAGGTTCAAATTTTATCTAAGAATTGAGTTAATATTAAGAAAGTGCCTTTTGATAGTGTTACCTCTCTGACCTCCTTCCAGCACTTTTTCATTAATTTTAAACACCGAGAAGATGTTAAAATACTGCACTTACCTTGAAATAATACGAATAGTTTGGAATAGTGCAGCTATAAACACCGAGAGATCGTTAAAGAATGGCCGACTCAATTGTGTTGATTTTTCATTGTAGGAACTGGGCAGTTAATAAATATGGACGTAGTTCCTTTACTGCTCTTTGCAATGTCCTGTCTCAAAAACTACACATGTATGTTCTGATAACATTATGCGAGTTTGGAGTGAGCTCAAAGCTTCTAAACCAGTTGTGATTTGAAAATATCCAAATTACAACTCAATCACCAACTAAATCACCATTTATGATAATCAATTTTTTTTTGGAGCATTTGGTATAATGATAGTATTAAACCTGTTTACCCTTTCTATATATACGTAGGTATAGTCAGTTAGTAACAACAGCTACTATTACTAAAACCTTGCTTGCTTGCTACGAATGAATATTACCTAACATCTATAATACTAACCATTGCTGGCACAATATTACCCACAATAACAGACGACAAATAGCCAACAGGCAAAACATTCATACCAATATAATAGGTAGTGTGTGTTATATGTATGTTATATAGTATAGTATCAACAATAACAGCCATTTATTTCGATGTAATTTTTTGGGATAAATCGTATGATTATAAAGTCATCATCAATCAAAATATTACAATTGGATAATGGAAGATATACTGAGTTTACTCCGAGGTAATAGGGAATATTCATGAAATTTAAATTTGGTTCAAATATTTTTTTTTTCCGTTACTTTATTGGCTGGACATTTCAACTAAACCATTATTTTAGTAATTAATATCTTTTTAATTACTTAAAATTAATTATTCAAAGTAAAAATTCAGTGAGAGAAATTCAAATTTTTATTAAATTTTAAAAAGGAAATGACGTCATCATATGTGGCTTGTCAGACTTGTTGGCATACTGGATGGTATTAATTACATATATTTTGTATGGTATTACCATGAATATATACTATAATTACTACATACGTCGATATTACACGTGTAGTAAACAGTACATTGAGATGTCACCAAATCACATATCATATATTAATACGTCATCAATAGAGAGCGGCAAAAGGACTGCGCTTAAACATATCTCACAATTATTCTCTATTTTAAATATTTTTGTTAGTAACTTAATTACAGCATTTTTAAACAATACTTATATTTTTTACTATGTTAGAACGGTGTAAACAATAAACTAGAAATAAAATAAAAATACATGATTATTCCCTATGGCTTATCCAATCAATTTGCACATGGTAAGAAATTTTTTGAGGATATCACTATGTCGGTAAACTGTATACTGTATTGAGATATATAATAGTAACATTAGTAATAGTTAGGGCGAACGAGTCAATGCAGTATTGTCAAGCCCATACTCATTAGCGATTCTGGCATTATTTCTGGTTGATTAGAGCTATCTATATTCTATACTGTAATATTACCTAAGCTAACATAGATACTACATGTATCTATCTCTATACGATACCAGCATTGTAGTAAACGCCATGAATTTCTTACCGTGTGTTGACCTTACTTCTTATTCCTGTATATAAAATAGGCAAGCTTGATTAACAGAATTTTTTCTATCTATTAAGTAGAAAATTTTTTTTTCTGGCAAATAAATACTTGTTTTCATCATTTTCGAGATAAAAATGTGCAATAAGCTCAAGCGATGTGTTCCACTCTTTAAAGTCTGTAAATCATTTTATGGCTGAGACCTTGATAACAACTTCTCTAATTAGTTACATCGTTTTACACCAAGATTCAATCTCGCTATCTCAATCAGAGCTGAGATATAACTCTCAAAATTGTAACAATTCCAGGAAGGTTTTTTCATAATGACTGATAGGTAGCGATTAATCTATCTGCTACAATGCACCAAATTTCGTTTTTTCGTTCACCTACCGCCATGAAATAGGCTACCGAAAAAGACTCTAGAATTAAAATATTCTGAAAGTATATGTCCCTCATTTATCCTAATTGTTATTCGATCAAGTAAAGGTACAAAACGTCTGATAGAACATCTTTCCTGGATACAATTTTGCTTGAATTTTTTTTTTGTATATATTCGGGAACATCTTATTTACTCTTTGTGTTAAAGTTTTCATAAAAAATGTATCACTCTTTTTATGTTAATATAAAACAAATACATCGATACTTAATATCGAAAATATATCAAAAATTTTCAATCAGTTTATGTTGGATAAATTTAGAATGGTATTTTGGCCAGTTATATCATTCAATAGACAACTAAACAACAAATATTTTTTCATTTTTCGTTACAAACAAATAGCTTTTAGCAATTGTTTCTTTTGAAAAACAAAGCACAACATGTGATGGTTGGTTATCACTACAAAAAAAGTGATCAAAACACAGAAAATTAAAAAAACTTTGTATACCATGTATATGAAATATACCAAAGTATATGAAATATACTAATATTAGTCCCAAGTTAGTAACGCTTAAAAATATTGAACAAAATTTTGCTATAGGTGGTCATAAAATCACCTAATTAGTCCATTTCCGGTTGTCTCTCTGTCTGTCTGTCGTCTGCCCGTCTGTCATCACGATACCTCAAAAGCTAAAAGAAATATCAAGCCGAAATTTTATAGCGTGCTTAGGACGTAAAAACTGAGATCGAGTTCGTAAATGAGCAACATAGGTCAATTGGGTCTTCGGTCCGTAGGTCCCATATTGAAAACCGTTAGAAATAGAACAAAAGTTCAAAAGTAAAAAATATTCCTTGTAAAAAAATAAACAACTTTTTTTTTGGAACTTTTTTTTCGTAAACATCACTGTTTAACGGTGAGGGCGCAAATTATGCGCAAATTGTTTAGTATTTATTATATGGGAATATCAATTACATATGTGTGACATGTATAGGTATATGTGTAATGTGACAGAGTAATCAACACTGTCTATACATGGTTTTACAACAGTCAGTTGATATATGTAATATACATCAAAGTATGCAAAGAGTGGGTTTGTACCGCTTAAAAATATTGATGTGACGAACAAAATTTTGGTTAATGTTTTCATAAAATTACTTAATTAGTCCATTTTCGGTTGTCCGTCTGTCTGTCTTGTCGGTCTGTGAACACGATAAAACAAAAACGAAAGGAGATATCATGCTGAAATTTTATAGCGTGCTCAGGACGTAAAAAGTGACGCTAAGTTCGTAAATGAGCAATATAGGTCAATTGGGTCTTGTAACCGTTACGGATAGCACAAAAGTTTAATTAAATGAAATAATTATTCCTTATAAAAGAATAAACAACTTCTGTTTGAAACATGTTTTCGTAAACATCCGACGATCTTCTGCATGAGGAGTAAGTACTGTAAAGACATGAAATAAGATCATTGAGAATACTATTAATATTTCAAGATAATAACTGTTTACCGAACGCCGCCATATGGCACATAATTCCAATAGAATATTGTTTTTCCTATATTCAAGCAATGCTTAATATTTATTTTTATAAATATTAACCATTAAAATTCATTATTTTTATTAAAACTTATAGAGTCACTTTCTTTATTTTCTCAATATGAAAATGTTACTTGAAACAATATGGTTCTACCAAAACAAATAATTTTCTTTTGACCGACGTGCAAGAAATATTTGATATCAATGTATCAAAGCAAAAAGTAAAAAAAAAAACCAATTGAATTCTTTTTAGATAAAAATAAATCATAAATTTTAAATCAGTTTATTTGTCATATAAATACCCTCAAGTAAAATATCCCTCGAATAAGAAAAGAAAAAAAAAATACAAATCTTTGCACATATAAAAAATATACCTAACAATTTCGTGTGTGTATGGATTTTGTGTGACACATAAAAAACAAATATTACACATGAAGGAAGGGAAAAACAAGCAAGTAAAAATAAAGTAAAAAAATGAGGAACTGTTTATTTTCTATATTTTATTTTAAGTATATTATTTTGAACACAAAGTTGAATTCTTGTCTATTATTATCCCTTTTTCTGGATGCCACTAGTCTCAATTGTTAGATTCCATTAAAACAACTTTTTTAGCATATAATCCGATAATTCTCAATTTAGTTCGAAAAATAACTCTTAAAACTTTTTTTTCTTTAACCGAAATTGGGTTTTGTCGCCATTAATACTTCGATAAAAAGAGACTGTAAATCAAGTTAAAGTTTTGAATAGGTTTTAAATATAAGGTAAGTTACTAATTTAACTCGAACCATCCATGTCAGGTCTATTTTTTAAATCGGTCATCATTGCCGATTATATGCAATTTATCAAGTAATTTAAAGTCACTTTTGTGATGACACAAATGGCGCTGAAATTTTAGAAAATATAAATGATAATCATAAAAATTATCGTTGTAACCTGGATATGTTCTTTAAAGAGATTCTAACAATTCATGCGGGTGGCTCCCAGATCTGAATGCCCATCCGTTTCTGGCACTAGGGACTTATCTCACTTAAATTATTGATGTGCCATCGCACACAACCATTGGCGCTTTGAGATCATAATTTTGAATATGAACTTTTTTAAATAAGCAACCTGTAGAAATACATGGGGGAAGCCAAACACAAATTTTTTACCAGATAAAAAATAACAGTGAAAAAACTTTGTACCTATGTTATAGTACATTATTGTTATTTGTTGTATTTCAAGACAAATATTGAATTTTTGATTACTTCTGGTATGAGACCTCACTAGATACCAAGATCACGAAAAAAAGGATTTTAAGACGGCTGGATTCTAAATATTTATTATCTTGTTTTTATCAGGTAGGGATGACGTTAAACTATAAAGGCGTGCCATAATTACTTTAAGTATTTCGTCACACAAAAATTCAATATTGAATTTTTTAGCGACCAATAACAATGATCATCGTTGCACTCAAATTTTTCTCGCACAAATCGATTTCGTATTTATTGTTACAGCTACTAATATCTTTTTCTGGATATCGGTCATACCATAAAAAAATCTAGAAGGAAAAAAAAACTATTTTATATATTATCAAATAAACATGCAGGATAAAAATAGTTTTGTTTTGTTTTCGATCTAGTATTTTCGCTTCGAAAAATATTAGTCGACCATGACACAACAATACACACTCCTTTTCTTTATGTTTACGATTACCTACAGGATGAGGCAGAATATAAATTTAATATATTCCTTGGTCGTATGATAATTTTCTAAGGTTTTACTTTACAAGTTTTTAAAAACTTAAAACTAAAAACTTAAAAATTTTATAAAATTTACAAATTTAAATTAGGAATGAAAGAAAAAATGTTTGTTTACAAGACACTTATTTTTTCAGTTTCTTATTAAACCTCGTATGGAGCAGTGTCGGATACCATGTAGTAAAAGTTGCACATGCAACAGGTGCGTAAGTGGCCCCTGGCGGGGGCCTACAGTAGATTAACAATGACTGCAAACAAAGCAAAAGTCGACAAATAGAATAAAAGTAGAACTAAGCAGCAAATTTTTGGCAAAGGGCCCCACCGTTGAAAGCCGCAGATAAAATAACGAAGACTTAAGAAAATTTAAATCAAATATTTTGCCATTTGGGGTCCAGGTAGATTGAGGAAGACTTAAAAAACACAAAAACACACTCCCGTTGATAGAATTTTCTACATATAGATAGATAGAGGTTTCTTGAATTTATGTCAAGTGTCTTTTCGGTTCTCAACTATGTTTCTCTTCAATTCTTGTTCATTAAGAATAACTCGACAAGTCATTTATCTCTATAGTTTACGTCATTGTATCTAAAAAAACACCAATCATAATCGAAAGACTTTGATGTTTAAATTTGTATACAAAATTTAGTAAACAAACCTAAATTTTAATAAAAATGTGAATAAAAATGTGAATGATATCCATTAGAAATAGTTTTAAAATATTTATTTTATCCCAGCGACAAGAAGGTAAAGCTATTTTTTTAAATACATACAGTATATGAAACTATTGATACCCATTAGAAGGTCGCTCTATTAGCTAAGTTGATTAAGATTCGATTCCCGCCGTCGCAACAAAATTAATTAAATTAATAGTTGTTATGGGCTGGTGTAGTTCATGGTATATGCATGAAGGAAGTGCACTCAGCCGCCGAAATTGAGGAGCTGATAAATGAAATTATCAGCGGGAAGGTGGTAAAACACATATATGGTATCACAATGGGCTCTATAGCCTAAGTGTGGATAGCCAATATAACCTAAGGTTGGATTTTAAGCAAAGGATTTCAAACATGGTTATATTTTACAATTTGAAGGATTCTTTATTTTTTTGATAAACAATACAGAAAAAACATTTATTTTCAAACAAAGGTTTTTGTTTTTCTTCAATATATTTACCTTCACTGTAAATCTAATTAGGCTGATACTATTTACCTCGATAATTTAATTCGATATATAAAGGAAAATATCCATTAAAATAATTTTAGGGACCCACCCTATACATTCAACACAACTATGCTATCATACATAGAACAAATATACTAATAGATGAATGGAATGGATGAATGTATTTTTGTCTAATCTAGTTTGTTGCTTTTATTTCTTTAGGTATCGGTTTTAAAAAAACACGAAAAGAAAAAAAAAATTGAACAAAAAGTCGTTGCTGTGTGTTAGTAGGGCTGTTTCTAAAGAAAAAAAAACTTTACTATTGTGATGGCACAAATGTATTGGATGAAGTCGGGTTATGTTTAACAATTCCTATCTAAACACATCTATCGAGCTATTTTTGTACCATGTATATAAAATATACCAAGGTATATTAAGTTTAGTCCCAAGTCTGTAACGCTTAAAAATATTGAAGCTATGAACAAAATTTTGGTATGTATGGTCATAAAATCCCCTAATTAGTCCATTTCCGGTTGTCTGTCTGTCTGTCGTCTGTCCGCCTGTCTGCAAGATAACTCAAAAACGAAATGTGATATCAAATTTTGATAGCATGCTTAGGACGTATAAAGTAAGGTCGAGTTCGTAAATGAGTAACATAGGTCAATTGGGTCTTGGATCCGTAGGACCCATCTTGTAAACCGTTAGAGATAAAAGTTTAAATGTAAAAAATATTATAAAATATTTAAATAAAAAAATAAACAACTTTTGTTTGAAACATTTTCTCGTAAACATCACTGTTTACCCGTGAGAGCGCAAATTATGCGCATATCGTATAGTATGTATTATATGGGAATATCAGTTATATATGTGTGACATGTATGTATGTGTAATATGACCGAGTAATCAACACCTTCTATACATGTTATTTCAACAATTTACTTAGTCAGTTGTTTGTTTTCACTTATGAAATAAATGTTTTGGCAATATTCAAACGTTTTTCATTTTCGACTTTTGGCTATGGAATTTTTGAATGTGATATAAATTCTATTTTTACAAGTTTTTATTTATTTTACTTGCAATGTATGTACGTAAATATTTTAATTTAAATTTTTTTTTTTATTCTACCACTATATTTTCATAATTCATTTTTTCTTTGAGATCTTTACGTATTTGGATTACTAAGATCATAATTATGCTTCTTTTATATTTTAATCTTGGATTCCAGAGAAATATGCCACATCTTGTTTTCAAATTGTCATGATTGTAAGATTGAAATCACGAAAAGTCACGAAAATCAAATTTTAACAAGTAAAACAAACAAGTTAACTTGAAATAAAATAAAAACTTCTTCATGTGAAATTTATAATATAATACAGTAACCTTGTTGTTTGAAAGTACGGGCTAGTATGCATCAAATCCGGTAGCTCCGATTATTTGCAGACTTGTTAATGATGTTGGTCTGGTAAATAATCCAAGTTTGTGACCTCGAGCGCAGAACTAAATTTTGTAAGAAATCGAAAAATCCGTGAAAATTTGGATTTTAGCGATTATAACCCTAAAGGACTACTTTTTTGATGAATTCTTTTCGGAACATTCTTAAAGTAGACTAAATTTGCTACAATATGAGACGAGAATGGACTTGTTTAAGATGTTGTCCCAATGAATAATACAAGTTTTTGACCTCGAAAAATTTTGAATGGCTTTATCTCGGAAAGTATAGGGTCTAAAGAGCGCATTCTCATATTGTAGCATATTTAGTCTACTTTAAAACGTTCTAAAAAGGCTTTATCAAAAAACTAATCCTTTAAGGCTATAATCGCCAAGATCCGGAATTTTCACGGATTTTTCGATTTTTAACAAAGTTGCGTTCGTTGCTCGAGGTGACAAACTTTGATTATTCATTGGAATATAATCATAAACAAGTCTGCGAAAAATCAGAACTACCGGATTTGAGGAAGACTGCAATGTATAAAGTTACTGTAATGTTATGACAAAATTGATAGAATCAGTTTAATTTAACCTAAAAAAGCTCATAGTGGAAAAAAAAGCCTTTTCCATGTGAATTTTGTGATAAAACATTTACTACAAGTAAAATTATGGGTACTTGCAAGGATATTTTCACAAATCTAAGCTCCGCTGCACAAAAATTCTTATTTCTAGCAAAAAAACTTGCAATCATCAAAAAATCAATTCTAGGTAAGTTACAATCAATTATTTTGCTGAATCCAGCCTACATTGTGATTAAAATTGTAAAATATTATTTAATATTTGTGATAAAACTTGTAAATATTATGTTCTTGTAACAAATTATCAAAAGAAACTATGTAATGACTGGTTATATATCTATTATTCTACGCAGTTCTATGTTATAAGATAACAGATATTTCAGCTTGTTCGTCGGTCAATGGCGTTATCATAGTCAAGTGACACAGCTAGGAGCGTTTTAGTGAGAATCTTGAAAATAGACGACATACTTTTCCATAAAATTATATTTTTTGTGTTTCTAAAGGATCTATCTATAAAAGCAATTCTAAAAATTAGTCAACTAGTCAAATGAGTATTACTTTTAGATCACCCTGTAATAGTACTAAACACTATTATCCTTCTTTCTGTTTATTAAACACATGCATAAAACACCATGAATGAATGTAAAACTATACACTTCTACTAACATACTAGAATATATTTTACTATATATCGATAAAGAAGATTGTATGTCGTAAAACGAAATTTCATGTTTTTTCAATCGACATTATTAAAGTTGTATCTTTTTTTTAATGGAATTATGTTCATATGGTAGGAAAGATATTGACAGGCAAGTTAGAGAGTGGCACTGACAAATGCCAAATTTGAGTTTATGATTTAACGGAATTAAGCTAATAACGCAAATTTGTAAAGTTTTTGAAACCTCCAAAAGTTGAACTAACAACCAACGTAAAAGTATTAAAATTTCATTAAATTTTTATTGTGGAATTGCTGGGTAATATTTGTCATCCGATTGGAAGTTTGAAGATCAGGCATTCATTTTGTACTATTAAAAAACATTCCGAGTAAATCCTTCATTGAAACCAAAATAGTGCATTCAAATAGATTACTCAAATGTGTCTGGTAGACACTCGGACAGATGATTTTTGTAGCTATCAATGGTTCAAGTTTTTGTAAGTCGAGGATATTGCATGGTAATTATCTCTTTTGTTAAAGATTGGAAAAGCCGTATGATACTATGTTCAAAAAATAAGGTGACATTGTTGTGCATTATGAATTCCTTCCGCCTGGCCAAACAGTCAACAAGGAATATTACTTGAACGTTATGCGTCATTTGCGTAACGCTATTCGCCTAAAAAAGCCGGAATTGTGGATAGACAATCCATGGTTATTACACCACGATAATGCACCATCCCATACTGCACTCATAATTCGTGATCATTTCGTCAAAAACTCAACCCATACCGTTTCGCAACCACCGTAGTCACCTGATCTGGCACCGTGCGACTTCTGGCTGTTCAGCAAGCTCAAAAGACCGCTCCGAAGACACCGTTTTGATACGATAGAGTAGATTCAAGCCGCAGCGAAGTCGGAACTGAAGGCAGTCCCGGAAAGTGACTACAATCAGTGTTTCGAAGATTGGAAAATCCGTTGGAATAAGTGCATTGCATCGGGAGGGGATTACTTTGAAGGGATGCAATTGATTTGGAAGAATAAATAAATAATTTTCAAAATAAATACATTGTCACCTTATTTTTTGGGCACAGTATACAATGAAAGTAGCTAGCTATTATTTATTAAATAAAGTAATTTTATCGAATATTGAGTATTTGCTTATTTTTTCCGATCTTGCCGGTCCATACTCTTGTATAGTGTATGGTAGTAAATGAATGTTTTTAGTACATAAAAAAAGAAAGAGGTGAATTAAGAATTCACTATACAACAATAGAAAACCAGTTTAATACAAAATAATATAATAAAAAAATCAGAAAATATTCAGACCGTATTTCTATTTTCTAATTTAGTTTTTTTCACAGAAAATGTTTCTGGGTAAGTCAATATTTTGCACATATACGGTTCTTTTATAAATAATTGGAAGCAATAAAAAAAATGAAAATTCTATCTACTTAAATTCTTGATTTTTCTCCTTAGAGAATATCAAACGATCTTATTCTCTAAGTAAGTTCTTAAAATGTCTGCGTGGATAGTTGGCTAACCAACGTCACGTCTTACTTCATGTCGAATGTGACCTTAAAGCAAATTTCAAAAAAAGATTATAAGAGTTTCAGTAAAACATAAAAATATAAGTAAAAGTTATAAGCGCAAGACGCTTGTCGAGATAAAAACTTTGGAAAATGCTCTGTAAAGCTGTTACAAACAAAAAATTTCGCTTATTAAGATAAAAAATATAAAAGCTCGAAACACAAGACTTGGGAATTCTTATCCACGTTTCTAAGACGTAGCAAAAAGTATAACTAGATGAATTATAACAGCTTTTATTAGAGATCAACAGCAAAATATCGGATGAACATCAAACTTGTTTATGTGTATCTATTTTGCTGCCAGGAATCAAATTTGCGCTTGGCACCAAATTAACATTATAGATAAATACACAGAAAATCTAACATAGTAGGCCATTCAAATTTCTGGTTTAATTTCGTAGAGCTGGAAGTCAACTATAAGATTAAAAAACTAAAACAATATGACAACATAATCACGAATAAAAGCAAAAATTCTCAATAATAATTATGATGCCCCTTAAGTGGCTCTTTAAAGTTTAAAAAAAAATGTTTCGATTTTTATTTGAGTTTTTGTATTAATTTAAGTGTCTCGAATACACTTTAATAAAGCAAAATTTGCATAATTTTTGAAGTTGTTTTTAACTTTAAAACAAAAATATAAATTAGCGTGTTATTTAACACGCGTAATAGCAATACTTCTAAAAAACAGAAAATTAGGAACACGAAAAAGTTATAGCTTACTAATAATAGGTAAATATATTAAAAATATAATATAAAAACTTTCCTCGATAAAAGTCTTTATCACCATATGTGGTTTTACCAAACGATTTGGAAAAATAATTTTATCAATCGACTTAAATCTTTGTGAAACATGTTGAAAATAGCTAAAATCAATCTACTCAAATGTTCAAAATCTGTCAAAAAAATGAATAATTTTTGGATATGCCATTTTTGAATTAATTTTTGGCCGAAAATCCCGTTTCATGCAAGTTTTTTTCTTTTTAAATTGTAAATTAAATTCTTTTTTTTTGTTTTTTTTTACGACCGAAAGCGATGTCAATGTTAGAACCGATTTGAGCTCCCTTTTTGAACCATCCCACGTGTTGTAAACAAGAATTTCTAGCCGAAAAAAATGTTGTTTAACTCTTTAATACTTGCATGATAACATATTATTCTTTTTTTTTGCCATAAAAAATAAAGTTATCCTAATAGAAAGCCATAACACGACCATTTTTTCTCTGAATAATTAAAAAGATCCCAAGATCCCCCAATAAGTGCATTTTCAGAACCAAACTATATTATTTGAATATTTGAGAAATAAAATCAATGACACTAAAAAGTTTGAACTTAAAATTTATTAAACAAGAGATAAATTATGCACTGACAATTGATTAGAAATAAAAAGATGGTAACAATTTTTTTTTATCATTGTGATAAGCTCCCAGTATTTTGTGAAAATCAATTGAATTCGATAAAGCATGATAATGATTATATACCAATTTGTTTGGCCCATGTGTGTCTGTCTGTCTCACTGTCTATGTTTAACGTATACGTCTGTGTTTAACGATGCACGAAATATTTCAAATTGAATTTCGATAATTCCGAACACATAATAGCTATAAATTGTCATTTTCACAACAGAGAAACGTTGTTGGTGGTATTTTGTAATACTGTAAATACATTCTTAGTCGCTTCTTGGTGAAACTGAAATATTACGTATTTAGTTGTAAAATGTATGTGTACCAAACATTTCGAAAAATCCTTAGTAATATAAAAAAGTCCTGAAGATTATTCCCTTTAAAAGTCAGATCAATCTTTACTGATTAAGGTAAAAACTACAATCTTGGAGTTTTATTTTAGTTCAATGAATTGAAGTTAAATTAAAACGATGAATAATTCAATTTATCTAATACAATCCGGGAAAGTTTTGTGATTTTAAATATTTCGACTTTAATATCGTCATTTAATGGAAAAATATTTTTGGGTCTGCAGGAAAACTGTATGAAGGTGAATTTCAGATGAAATTTTTTAAAACTCGGCATACGGGGGTATTTTTATTCTGTAATATATATATATATAATTTTTTTAATTGTGTGCTTTCCTCCCTCTCTTAGCATTTTCTTCAAATTTGAAGAAATTTGAAAAGTAGAAAACTATTTTAAAAGCTATGTACAATTAAATATAGTTAATTAAAATAAATAAAATATAAAAAAGAATTCACAGATTGCAAACGTTATTTAGACATAGTGTGTCCAACGCAGAAATGTTGAAAAACAATAGCCTATGTATAAATAGATCCATGCATAGTTCAAATTATTCGTCACATGATATTTACAAAAAATTTTTGATTCGTAACATTTTCGTTTCTCTTTTAAAAAGTTTTAAAACAAAATGTAACTTTCTAATTATTATGAAGAAGTAAAAAAAATTAGATAGTTTTGTTATAAAACTTATATGCGTTCTTTCCATTTCTGTTTAGCAAAACTATTTTGTCGACCAACTCAATAGCGCAGACGCGCGTTTAATCTCAATTTCTTAAGCGTGTAAATAAACCTCGATACATAATGTAGCATTGATTGTCTTTTACGTGCCGTAGATACAAGGAGAACTATCTCTGTTTATAAAAAACTGTCCAAAATAACAAAAAATAAAGATGGTGCATCTGTAGAAAAATTGTAAGTTTTAAAAGAGGTGCTCAAAGTAATCAGAGTAAGAAAAAGACCTAAACAAATTGTAACAGAAGGATACAGAAGTTCACATCAAATATATTTTGCTAGACCATGGCTTATCGCTTATCGCTACGCTCTAGCCACTTTATGTACTGCTATTTTGGGACACTTTTTGAGACTTTGTTCCTTTACCTTTATACTCCATAATTTAAAGCATACGAGATTTTTTTATATTACTAGACTTATGGAACAGCAAGTACATTCTTTGAACATTCTGTACATGTAAGCTGTTATTCACTATCCAATAAATAAATGGCTAACTACCACACATATGTTTATATGATTTGTTGTAGATAATGGTGTGGGTGATGTATGTTGTGACTTAAAAGATGCTGCTGCATTTTGGATAAACAATAACTTCAATTCTATGTCTCTTGCACAATAGTTGTGAATAAATTGTGGCTTTTTTTATACTGTTTCAATGTATTGTATATAATACTTGAATCCATTGGAATGTAATATGTCATTGGGTACAGGCAGAATCATGAGAGACAACGTGATATCTTATAAAAAGAAAAAATAAAGTTATTAAAATAGCATTTATACTAGCGCCTAAATAAATCTGTCAATGCTACAATGAATACTTCCATACTTATTGCTTATCTGTGTACACAGTATAGCAGTCCGCATAGTGGTCACGGCACACAAACAAATTGAACATCGTTGCCGCTTGTACAACTCACTTCCAAATTTGAATAAATACTCATCAAAAAGTTCTTCCTTAATTTTTTACTTTATATAGGGAGGGTCATTTTAATCTATACACCTTAATATCTCATTTTGTAGTTAACCAATCAAAAAATTACTTAAAGTTGCAGAGTTTGATGGCAGACATCACGTTCTGACATCAGATTTGAACTATTTCTTCGGATTTCTTTAATAGCACATTAAGATTCTAAAGTGTAAGAGATTGAATAACACTTTAGAAAAGATCATTAGAAAATTGATCCTCATAGAAGAACTAATAATTTTTGTTTTAAAAATGTTTGTTTTTTTTTTTGAAAACGTTAGCTTTCGGAAAAATATACGACTTAAAAAAATGTCGCAATTAATCAAAAGACTACGCCTAAAGTGTATCGATAACTGTAGGTCCAAGTCATGGGCACAGGCAAATGTCCTCTATTGCCTATTGGGAAAAGCAGTTTTCCGTAGTTAGAGTGTATTCATTCCATTAAATGCAATAATGACATATTTTTAGGTCGAATTTCCTACGAAAGTTGACGATTTTCGAAAAAATGATTAGACGAAAAATGTTAGTTTTTTTATAAAGATCAACTTTTGTAATCAAAGTGTTATTCTAACTCTTAACGTTTTGGATCTAAATTGGTAATTAAAGAGACTCGAAGAATTTGGTTCAATCTGATGTCAGAAAATGATGTCCCCTATGAAACTCTGGAACCTTTTTGTGATTGGCTAACTTCCAAACGAGATATTTAAGTGTATAGATTAAAATAGCCTGACCTGTATATTAGAAGAGAAATTTTTGTGAAGCATACTGTAACGGAGTATATGCCGTATGATCACAATCTCCAGCGATCAATATGCCACCAGGTGTCCTATTTTAAAATGACATTTTTTGTATGCGAAAATACTACTATAAAATTAAACTTCTAAGTCATGACGTTTACTCTCTTTTTGTTTTACTATAAAAATCTATCGAAAACATAAATTTTATTTTATATATGACACGTCATATTGTGTTTTTATAACGAATGGTATGAATTTATTCTGAAACAAAAATACAAAAAAGGGGGTGGCAAAAAATTAGTTCAATATATAAAAATTTAGACCCTAGTTTAGTATACTCGATGTCTTTTTATGGAACTTTCATAATTGACAAAACCGTCTCAACGTTCATTTTAAAATTGTTTTAATCAAAATGTGAAAGAAAAATTCTTAAACATATGCAGTTTTCCTGAAAATGTGAAATCAAATGTTATGAAATGTTAGAAGTTTGCTTTAATCGCAATTGACGGAGTTAATTGTTAAAATACCGTGTGTAGAAATTTTCGAATGACAGGGTATTATTTTTAATGTATTATAAGAGTTTATAAAACCAACACTATTGTTTTGTTTTCCGCAAATTTTCTAGAACTTTCGTCATTTTTCGATAATCTTTTACAAAACCATTAGTTGAAGTTACCTGAAAATTTTAAACTCCCTATCTTTTATAGTTTTGGAGAAAATGGAACCAAAGTTTTTCTATCTCTCATGATTTACTAGATGGATTCTACGGAGCAAAAAACCAATTGACTTGATAATTTACGAACTCAAGCTCACTTCTTACGTTCTGAGCATACTATAAAAATTTCAGCTTTTTATCTCTTTTCTTTTTGAATTTATCGTGTAAACGGGCGGATAGATGGACTAATAAACGGAAATCGACTAATCAGATGATATTATGAATACTTATTCGCAAATTTTGTTCGTATAATCAACATTTCTAAGCGTTACAAACTTGGGAATAAAATTAGTATACCTTGATATATATTTCATATATACACGGTACAAAAAATACACCTTGAAAATACACACTTTTTACGTCCTGAGCACGCTAGAAAAACTTTAGCTTGTTATCTCTTTTCGTTTTCGAGTAATCGGGTTCACGAGTAGATGGACGGAAAACTTTTACCCAAATTTTGTTCGTATACTCAATATTTCTAGGCGTTACAAACTGGAAATTAAAATTAGTATACCTTGATATTAAATATTTCATCTTTACCTATAGGGTAAAAAAATTACTCCTTGCAGGAAAATATGGTACTTCCTTGGAATATTGAATATTTACTTGAATGAAGAAAATATTTACTACGGAAGCCTGAATGGCTCACTGCCAATTTATGAGAAAGTGGCGCTATACTAGCTTATTTTTTAAATGTGTACTCCCCACAAGTATAAAACTAACTTTTAAAAAAGTCACTAGTTCACTTTCAACAAGTGCACTTGTGACTTGTGGCATTATGGAAACGAACCATTTTAAAGATGTCAGTCGGTGATGACTATTCTTTAACTAACCACTGCCGAAACTGTCTGAAATTATTAATAATTGTATGTTCGGAGTTAGCTGGTTAAAAATTTTCTTTAGTATTATTTAAAAAATATAATGTTTTAATTGTTGATGTTTTTCTTTTGCATCTTCAAATTTCTAATTTCTAACCTTTAAAACTATTATCAAGTGTTTATTATGACGTTAAGTTAGAAATCTGCACATGACAGAATACCGACACCTGCAAAGAGGTTCGTTTCCATAATGCCACAAGTCACAAGTGCAATTGTTGTAAGTGAACTAGTGACTTTTTTTAAAGTTGGTTTTATACTTGTCAGTAACACACATTTAAAAAATAAGCTATTATAGCGCCACTTTCTCATAAATTGGCAGTGAGCCATTAAGGCTTCCGTAGTCTACTGGCTATACAAATTAATTTTAACATGAATTTTTCAAATTAAACATTGAGTTCGTTTTTTCAAGAAATATTTACTTGTTAAAAAAACAAACAAGTTAACGCGTTTATTTCAATTCAGTAATTTTTTCATTGGGTGTATGTTTTGCCGAAAATGCATTTTAAATTTTTCTGTTCTTGAACAAGAAAATTTATTTAATTCTATAAATTAAAAAGTTTTTCTTTGCTCAGTATATATAAAATTTTTAAAAAATTAATAAAATCTAATCTGTTTTTGTTTTATTCGGCTTTATTCAACCGATAACTTAACAATTTAGTACAATTAATTCATAGTTTAAACTTGTAATTTGTAAAAAAAATTTTAATATGCCAATAATATGTAAAATACAATTCGTGCTTAACTGCAGTAAAGTTGCATGTAATGGAAAATAAATGTACTTATATCGATCAACTTTAATAATAAGAAAATTTTTAGTACATAATCATTATGTTCTTACCTATTTAAAAGTTAATAATGTACGTTTCAAATCATGCAATAAAAATGAAATTTTCAAATAATTCTAGACCAAACATGAGAAAATATAAATTGTAGTTAGATGGTGCTTTTATAATCAGTTTTCTTCACAGAATGACCCTGGAAAAATTATTTTGTGAATAGAGAAAAATTTCTAATACTTAGAAATTTAAAATATAAATTTATAAAATATAAGAAATATAAATTTCTAATACTTCGAAATTTGAAAATATTTATCGAAAAAATTCGTAGATTGTAGTAAAAAACAAGCGAAAACAAACAATTGACTGAGTTAACTGTTGAAGTACCATATTTAGACAGTGTTGATCACTCTATCACATATAATACCTATACATGTCATACATACATAACTGATAATCCCATATTTATACATACTATAAAACTTGTATCCAAAAGCCCTTGTAATCAGTGATGTTTACAAAAAATGTTTTAAACAAAAGTTGTTTATTACGGATCCAAGACCCCATGGCCTATGTTGCTCATTTACGAACTCAGTTTGATATCTTTTTTAATTTTTGAGTTATCTGAGTTATCGTGTTCACAGACGGACGGACGGACGGACAACCGCAAATGGACTAATTAGATGATTCTATGAACACCTATACCAAAATTTGTTTCGTAGCATCAATATTTTTAAGCGTTACAAACTTGGGAGTAAACTTTATATACCATGTATGTTTTATATATACATGGTATAAAAACTATACTATTTACATTACTTTTACGGTTAAATGAAATCTATAAACCATTTAGGGAAAAGAAATTGTTTTAAATCCAAAGTGAAGTTTACAAAATTTTAAAAACCCCGGAAAAATTTGGTGGATGCGGAACTCTTAACTCGCATTTGAAAGATATCTAAGAACACTCTCCAAAACATTACCTTTTTCCTTAAAGCCTTTTCCAAACTGAGCCGACTTTGAAGGTCATCGCCAATTTTTTAGTTTTTTCGGGTACGGCACCCTAAATTCGCACTTGAAACAAAGCTAAAGATATTCTCCATTAAATTACCTTTCAAACAAAATAAAAAAAATTCAAAAACTAGGCGCTACGATGCCACAGACAGACAGACAAACACACAATTAGCGGTCAAACTTAAAACAACCCCTTTTTTTTTGGTTTGGGTGTTAAAAATGATGTTCCTTTCGGCAATTACAACTCAAATGAACTGCATTTTCCTGTTTATTTGAGCTGTAATTGCGAAAAAGAATATCATTTTAATTTAAAACTATTTTTTTTTACGATTGGCTTCGTTTTTCTGTGTTGCTTCTTCATAAACAAACCTGATGGTTTTTTCGAAACTAATGAAATTAACTCTGCTTTTTGTTGCATTCAAATAAACGTTATTTAAAGCTGAGCAAACATCGATACTTTTTCGCATAAGTTCTCTTCCAAAGAGTTCAAAACCAACACAATCTCTAAGATTGAGTGTGATTCATAAAGAGATTCCAAATCTTGATCTCTCTTGATTTGCTTTTTTAGAACGTTACATACTAAGCATAAGCAATTTTCTTTTTTTTTCTTTTTTTCAATAAAATTCGAGCCGGGCAAACAGACTTAATTGATCAGGTATCCCATGTTTTTTTATCTTTTGTGAATTAGGTAATTACACAAATTGAAAATACTTACAAAATACAGTTCTTACTTAAACTGTGAAAGTTTATCATATTTTTCTCTACACAAAACATTTGAAATACACATACTTTGTATTCATTATTTAAAAATCTCTGTGTCCATAGAGAAAAGAAAATCGGATTGAATGATGATGCTGTATGGCTTACAAACCGATGAAAAAGGGAGGTGATTATCAATTCAATTTTTTTTTATATAAATAGGTATCTATACGCGTATGTGTCTGTACTCTCTCTAGCAGTCACAATTTTAGTCCGATTTGAATAAAATTTGGTATCAAGAAGAGCTTTGGTTTTTGAAAGGTCAAGTTTAATTTTTTCAAAACAAAAAATATTTTTGAAGTGAAAACTTCTTTAGCGGCGTTGTACACTTTTTTTGTAATGGGTAAAAAATGTTAAATTCGCGACAGGGTCACGTGTCCTGATCGAAAAAGCGTAAGACTATGTCACAGTCAGTACACCGGATCTCGCCCGATCACTGAAGTTAAGCAACATTGGGTACAGTCAGTACTTGGATGGGTGACTGCTTGGGAACACGGTGTGCGGTTGCCTTTTTATTAAAAATATAATTTTTTTTGTTTTTTTTTTTTTTTTTTTAAGTGAAGGCTTCTTTAGCGGCGTTATACACTTTTTTTGTAATGGGTAAAAATGTTCGTTCATGAAATTGTCATGTTTGTGTAGGATAGCGCAATAAATAAATACTGTATTCTACCACATAAATGGTAGTACTTTTATACTGATAATTAAAGCAATTCGTGCAAAATTATTCCCTGGCCATTCCAAAATATCAAAAATGCACAACGTTAATATTCAAGTTTTCACTTCTGCCGGCACTCCCGGAGTGCAACACGTCGATTTTTTTGTATTTTTTTTTTTTTTTTGCATGTTTTGATCAGTTTTAAGCAAAAAAAGTACTTTTGTGATTTTTTGTTTAGGCGCATAGTTTTTGAAATAAAAATTCTTGAATAAAAAAAAGAATTGTTATAAGTTTGACCGCTATGTGTGTGTGTGTCTGTATGTTTGTCTGTCTGTGGCATCGTTGCGCCTAAATGGATGAACCGATTTTAATTTTTTTTGTTTCATTTGAAAGATATGTTTTTAGTGCGAAATTAGTGTTCAGTACCCGACAAAACTAAAAAATTGGCGATGATCTTCAAAATTGATTCAGTTTGGAAAAGGCATGACATATAATTTTTACATAAATAACTACTATGGAAATGAATTGTAAAATAAACCTGGCTACGTGCATTTTGAAAAGTGAAATGGTAAAATAATTAAGTAATTCAAAACAATACAAAAGAACAAAGTTAACTCAAATATTTCAATTTCAATTAAAATATTTTCAAAAATTTGTTACAAAAAATGATTGCTCCGCAAAAAAGTTTAAAGTATTTTTATCTGTGCGTCTGTGTGTTTCTCAGTGGCATCGTAGCCGCTAAGCGGTCGAATTGACTCGATTGAGATCATTTTATAGCTAAGTTTCCAAAAATCTTTTTATAAGGAATTAATCGTATTTGTCGGAAGTTTCTTAAATTTTGTGAATTTCCCTTGTCTATTGAATATGGTGTGCTTCATGTCCGGTCTAATTAGAATTTAAACGGAAAAATTTCGGCCTTAAGAGAAAGATGAAGTGGATTCTAAAGTTTAGAAATGAAATGTTTGGAAAAATTTTTATGAAGTGCTTTCCAGATTATTTCTTTCTAATTAAAAAAAAAAAATTATTCCTTAATAATAGATTCCAAAAATCAGGAACGCATTTTTTTGTGGAAGTATTATTTTATATAGTTTCGGTCATTTTGTGGTGAGAAAGTAGACTCTCTTCAAAAAATGTACAAAAATATATACAGTTATTTAAAATGAATACTTCTATCAACAATTTTCTTATAAAAAATTATGTTTTGAAGATGATGCCAACCATTTCCTATATAAATTGATCGCTTTAAATTGATTCATTGGTATCTCTCAGTATTTTGAAGTCGATTCCATTTTTTTTAGAAAAAAATTTGTTATTATATGTGAATATAAATATTGGACATATTATTACGGAATAACACGCTACAGAGATAAAAATGTATTAGATGCGATAATGCATAAAGGATATATGATAATATTCCTTTGGGATATTGTGTATGAATGAGAGTTTCTGAAGCCTTTGAAGTTTTTTTTTATGTATTTGACTATGGACGTATATAGTTACCCATCCACAGATATCTAGCTATAATATAAATGGAGTTTGTAATTTATTTGAAGAATCAATTTTAAGAAAATCATAATTTTTTTCAAAAATTTCTTTAAAATTAACTTCGGATTTCAATTTTAAGAAAATTTGGGCTTGTTTTTCAAATGCAACCTAGTAAATACCTCAAATGTCCGGTAAGTTAGTTTAATAAACAATTATTTCTAAGTTTGTCGTGAATGTTAAATGAACTTTCGAGGTCCAAATTCAAATGAACCGATTAAACTCAGTTTACTGTTCTTAAATTGGTTGAAATTGATTAAAAAAATAATATTAACATTAAAAAAAAAAAAAAACAATTTAAAATAATAACAGGTCTTTCAGCAACATCAAACGTTTAATTTTACGATCGTCGATATTTTCATAATTCATTGTATGTTGAGATTGTATAGAAGCTATTATATCGTATTCAAATATTGATACTTGTACAATGTACCCATATCAGAGCTTTGTGTATTTTATTTTCCAAGAACTCCTTTATCCTTCTTAGAACTCTTATAGTCTTGTAAAATCTCCTACATTTATATCAAACTCAAAGTTTGCCATTATTTTCCTCAATTTATAATCGAGATAATTGAATATTTTGTTGAGAACTTTGGATTTCATATGTCCTTATTTAACATAATAATACAGTTAAGTTTTTTATATGGTGCCAACTTAATTAAACACACTGTATATAGATTACAATCTTCTTCTCATTTTAAGGCAAAATAAAGGTATATTATAACATGCAAATATTATCTTAGAGTGTACATTAAACCATATCAATTGAATCAGATCGTACGAAAGCTGAGTAAAATAATATGTGGGTAATATTTAAATTCCATGAAAATTTATATAAAGTTCTTGTTATGCAAATGTAATTATATTGAAACAAAATTCTTAGAAATAAGCTCAAATCTACCAAATAATTAATTCAAGGAAATTTCTTAAAAAATTTATAACCTCATAATCTTTGTTTCCAGAAAGCCCACTTTGTAAGATACCGCATTGTTTTCGCAAAATTAAAAGACGTATAAACTTTCTTTTAAAGAAATAATCTTATCGTTTATGTAAATCTATGTGTTAGAGGGTTATGCCATGCCATTCATATTAAAATAATACATTAACACCTTTCAAACTTTCATACCCAATTTCCGATAATGAAATATTCAATCGACCATTTTCATTAATAATAAATACCATTAAAGTATGTATAACCCAATGACTATCAAATACCTTCCTTCGAAATCATGTTCATAATTTATAGCTTGAATGTCCCTGCACAACTCAAAAACCGCACAAACTTCAGGCATAAATGCAGCGACAATTTTTGAAACTGTTTGTTACATGTCAAATTTTTCAGTGTAAGCAGTCAAAATGCAGTTCAAATAGTCGTTGGACTACTTATTCACTGCGCTCACAAACCTTTTCTGCTGGCTTTTCATAACTTGAATTTCGTGAGATATGCTTACGATGAATAAAACATAAGATAGATCGGTAAGCAGTCCGAAAAATGGGACAGGATTGTGGTGCTTCTCAAAATAATCCTTGGAATCTGCTTTTTGTTTACTTCAAAATAAGAATTTTGAATATTTCTTTTAAATATCAACGTCATTTATATCAATATAAACCTGGTAGTTTTTGATAAATGGCGATAACCACTTTTCTTTGATATTGAAACAGATTTTAAAAAAGGTCGTGTTTTGATAAATAATGACATTTGTGTAACAGCTTGTGTCGACCGAAGAATATTCAAAAATTCTTCAGTGTAAATGATTATCAGATTCAATATGTGAATAAAACTACTAATCGTCAAATCCTTATATTCTGGAGCAAAGATGCATCAGAATTATCCAATTAGATATTTCTTTTAAAGGAATTTTTGCGAATGGTGTGAATGGCGTTTGGATCGAAGTCATGATTTTACTAGTAAGATGCTTACAAGAAATTTTCGGATGGATATCAAAAGCGATTCCTATAAATTTTGTGCAAAGACTCATTGGGTCGACAGTATGTACAACCAACAAATATATTAAATATTATTTTTACAAGTTATCAGTATTCAGTCTTGCACAGTTCTGACCAAGAAAGTGATAACTAGAACTATCATTTCCAATTGTTTCGTTCAAAATGTGACGAAAACAGGTTTGGCGCTTCAAAGAAACTCTTTGATTTTTCAACGTGCTTTCACTTAAGTTATAAGATAATGTCTTTACTATATAAAGTAAAACATCTCTCCTCTAATAAATAATCTCTTTTAAATTTAGTTTTAACTAAAATTATTTCAGATTGTTTAATTTATACTTTATTATTATAGATGTACCTTATTCTATGTGAGTATCAAATCACAAAGTAAAATGTTGAGTCAATTACATATTTACTGGTGGTGTACCGATGGTACCTAACCTTGATTTTATATGGTTACTACTTCAAACGTATCAGAATAAACCATATAGAATAATTATATATTTATCATGTAGAACTTTTGTTCTGCCTGTAGTTCTTTTAGAAATATCAGCAAAAAACTGTGATTTTCGTCTTATTCAGTTAATAAATAAAATGTAAGAAACGAAGAATTTTGGTCAATTATGTGGGTATCAAATTACTGAAACTATGCATTTTTTCATTACGAAATATTAGCTTCGAACGTCAGAAAGGGGACTAAAGCTGATTGAGATAACGATGTGTTTCAGAGCGATGATAACAATTTAGTTGTTAAAAATGGGAAGATCATACATAAGTTTGATAACAAAACTGTTTTTAATTTTATTTTGTCATAATAATTTGAAAGTTACATACAGTTTCTAACAACTTTTCAGAAAAGGTATAAAAACGCCCGAAAAAAAATTTCGCTACACATCGTGTGACATAATAACTTTTTATTTAGAATTGTATTAAGAACTCAATAGAAATTTAAAAAAATTTAAGTTTAGTTATTTTAAAAGGTTTATACGTTCAATTAAAATTAACTCTTATTCAGCAGATGGAGCTACAGTAAAAGGGTAGTTTTTATGTCAGAAGTACCTACTTGGACTTTTGAATAAAAAATTCCGATAAAGTTTTTAAATTTTATTTCTATATAGTATCGTAAGGAAAATTGACGATAACAAATTTTTAAAATTATATGTAATTAAATAAATCAGCCGAAATCAAATAGATGGAGAACTAGTAGCTACGACGCGTCTAGGTGTCAATCGATTAACATCCATGTGAATGTTTATATTTTTATAGACTTTTGTATTTTATCATTTACTACGCCACAAGTTACTTTTTTAAATTTTATTCATTTTTGTTAACCTATATTTAATTATACATAGCTATTAAAAAAGCTGTCTTGTCGCAGTGCAATATTATTTACGATAAAGCATTGAATTAAAATACGAATATTGTACAAACCCATATTTTGAAGAAAAAACAAAAATTAATTTTTGTCTCTGTGTACACACACATACTGCGGTCAGTCAAGCGAACGATAGAATAGGGGTCAGATATATGCTATCGAAACGGTGCTGTTTTACGTGGTACTAAAATGAATTTACTAAAGCTGAAAATTGTTATACAGATTGTACATTGCATATAAATAACATTTATGATTGTCAGTCAGTTAGGTGTTAGAACAGGGCTGGTCAGTCAGCCCTTATTTATCAACAATAAATACATCAGATTCATTTATGATTTCCGTAGTATTTTAGTATTTAAATTAATTTATTAAAACTGAAGATTGCTTTTTTCAACAGCTTGCATTTTTCTGTATAACAATTTTTGCTTTAATAAATACATTCAACTACCACGGAAATCATAAATGAATCTTATTTACTTATTGTTCATAAATAAGGGTTGACTGACCAGCCCTATTCTACAGTTTAACTACCTGACTGCCATAACTGTTATCTACATGCAATATACAAGCTATATAACAGTTTTCAGATTTAATAAATTCATTTAAATACCACGGAAATCATAAATGAATTTTATCTATTTATTGTTGATAAATAAGGGCTGACTCACCATTCCTGTTCTAACGTTTAATTGACTGACTATCATAACTGTTATCTTTGTGCAATATACAAGCTGTATAACAATTTTCAGCTTTAATAAATTCATTTAAATACCATGGAAATCATAAATGAATCTGATGTATTTATTGTTCATAAATAAAGGCTGACTGACCAGCCCTGTTCTAACACCTAACTGACTGACAATCATAACTGTTATTTATATGCAATGTACAATCTGTATAACAATTTTCAGCTTTAGTAAATTCATTTTAGTATCACGTAAAACAGCACCGTTTCGATAGCATATATCTGACCCCTGTTTTATCGTTCGCTTGACTGACCGCAGTATGTGTGTGTACACAGCTACTATAACCAATCCTCAAATGATCAGGTTTAGTAAATTCAACGAATTTTTTTTGGCCTGGTTCTTCCATTGAAACTTGAGAAACAGGTTTCAGACTATAAAAAAATCAATTTTCATACTTAAAATTTTTTAGATTTTACTTTTTTACGAACCCATATACATTTAAGTTATCGTGCCTCCTCCTAATCTGTTGAATAGTCTAGAATCTTATCGGATTTAGGTGATTTTAATTCAGCTTAGAATTTTAAATATTTTCCATATTTCTTACAGTCAACAATAATTATATGAACTACACAGTAAAGACTCAACTTGTTATATTTATATTTGCAGTACGTTTGGCATACTTGTTTTAGGTAACACATTCGAAGCTTTGAATTAAAATAAGCTACTAAATGCTACGAACAAATGTGTAAGTAGATATTTTGAAATGGACTATAGACTGGAATCATCATAATACACAATACATGTAATATTTAGAGCGTTAAATCTTTAATGTTTATAAGTACACCAAAATACATATGTAAGTTTAAGTACTTCATTTGTTTGTGTAATATGTATGTATGAATGTATTATTGTATATGTCGACAGGCTACTCGTAGAATCGTAGAATTAGGCGTAATAAGAAATGGCTAGGTATTTTACGAAAGCCTAATATCGCTTGTACTTGTCCGATTCGACAATGTGCCTAGAATTGCTATTTTAGAATGATGTATCCGTATAAATTTAACTAAAACAAGGTAACGAACTCTTAGTGTTTTTATACCATTATATATGAAATATACATAGTATATTTTATACCATGTATATATGAAATATACATAGTATATTAAGTTTCGTCCCAAGTTTGTAACGCTTAAAAATATTGATGCTACGAAAAAAATTTTTGTATAGGTGTTCATAGAATCACCTAATTAATCCATTTCCGGTTGTCCGTCAGTCCGTCCGGTCGGTGGACACGATAACTCAAAAGCGAAAAAAGATATCGAGCTGAAATTTTTACAGCGTACTCAGGACGTAAAAAGTGAGGTCAAGTTCGTAAATGAACATCATAGGTCAATTGGGTCTTGGGTCCGTAGGACCCATCTTGTAAACCGTTAGAGATAGAACAAAAGTTTGAATGTAAAAAATGTTCCTTATAAAAAAATAAAAAACTTTTGTTTGAAACATTTTTTTGTAAACATCACTGTTTACCCACGAGGGCGTTAATTAGGTGCAAATTTTATAGTATGTATTAATATAGGAATATCAGTTGTGTGTGTGTCTATTTAAAAGTAAATATCTTTTGTTATTTACGTGACGTCAAAAAAACAAACGATTGCGCATCAACACTCTCTATACATGGTATTTCAACAATTAACTCAGTCAATTGTTTGTTTTCACTTGTTATATTCAAGTTTCCGTTATTAAGTAGTTGAGGTTCATATAAGGGAAAACATTTTTGGGGTTGAAAATTTTTCTTGAAGATCCGAATATATTCAACAGAAGTTTTGGTTTTATAAAGGCGTTAATTTTTATTTCAGCATTACCATTATTTCGCAGCTACGTTAGCATCTGCCAGCAAATATCTTAATCTTACTAATTATTTATTTTTTTGAAATGAAATTACCCAATAATTCCTTCTTTAAAAATAAAAATTGTAACTTAGGAAAATTTTTAATTTTCTATCAAATTTCGTTCTTAATTTAATTGACTTTATATCATTTGATTTACAAGGAATTTTTATATCAGTTAAGTATCAGAGTTGACATTCTTATCATCGATCATGAATTCACTTTTAAAATCAATTTCAATTCCAAAACAGATGATAACATTTTAGGTTATTTGTATTTCTCAGTCCAAGGCTTGAAGCCCTTATACACAATTATAATACCTCAAAAATGACCTTTTTATGATCCTTAAGGCAAGGTCACGAAAATGTGAAACTAACGTCACAAACATAAAATACCAAAGAAAATGTATATACGAACCATTTAATCTCAAAAAGAAAAAATTGCACTAAACGGCACAAATTTTTCCACAGAATTACAAAAAGTTTTGGGCGGAATGGATTGGAATCTGTGCGCAAAATTTCATCCGACGCTTTTCACATCAACCAATTTTCCAATCTCTTTGACTTTCTTCATAAAAACAAACCAATAATATAATATACATTTATTTTAAGTATAAATATAATGGATTAATTATAATAAATCAAATACAATTTGTTGAAAAAAGAAAATTATAGCGGAAAAGTAAAAAGTCAATTAATAAGAGAAAAGAGAAGAAAACGAAGGATTTCTATTACCATATGGGATAAAATTACTTTGCTACATTATTTTAAATATAGCCACAAAATCTAATTCTTTTTTTGTACGTATAAAATTTCATAAACATTATGTATGAGAGAAATTTCGAAGCTGAGAGGAACTATAAGAAGGGTAATTTTGCATCAATGTGGCAATAAAAATCAAATTTTGTCGACCAGTGTTATTTGTATATTTAAGTCTTAAAAAACTAAATGAAACAAGTGAAAACAAACAATTGAATGAGTTAATTATTGAAATACAACGTATAGACAGTGTTGATGAAGCAATTGTTTGTTTTTTGACGTCACGTAAATAAAAAACAGAAATCCACTCTTAAACACACACATAACTGATATTCTCATATTAATACATATAATAATATTTGCACCTAATTAGCGCCGTAACAGTGATGTTTTAAAAAAAAATTTTAAAAAACAGAATTTTTTTTTTTTTTTTTTTTTTTAGGAACATTTTTTACATTTAAACTTTTGTTCTATCTCTAACGGTTTACGAGATTGGTCCTACGGCCCCAAGACCCAATTTACCTATGTTGCTCATTTACAAACTCGACCTCACTTTTTACGTCCTAAGCACGCTATAAAAATTGCAGCTTGATATCTCTTTTCGGTTTTGAGTTATTGTGCTTACGGACAGACAGACGGACAGACGGACAGGCAACTGGAAATGGACTAATTAGGTGATTCTATGAACACCTATACCAAAATTTTTTTCGTGGCATCACTATTTTCAAGCGTTACAGTTTATTTGCACTAAAGTGTATAAATTCTTATTATTGGTAAAAATTAGAATTAAAATGTTTATTAACTTCGCTGGCTTTAGACCTGACGACCTTCCGTATGTGGAGCGGATACTGTACACACTACAACACTACGGTGTTATGAATTATCGATCCTAGTGTTTCTAGTAAGGATACTAGAAGATTTAATGTATTGTCATCGGAACTTGAAATATATGCAAATTTTCAAGTTAATCGGAAAATTGCAAAGTTAATCGGAGTATTGTTAAATTTAATTTGAAGGTGTAATTACATTAATTGTTACATTAGCGACAAGTGCAGTTAATAAAAGCGTCTTAATAAACAAGAAAAATTCGACAGACATATTATAATACGCCGAAATCTATGATTCCCTTTCGATTTCGTACATACACTCGTACACGCACACATATCCACAGTTCTACACATATATACATTCAAAATATATGCAATGTAACATTCATTACCTAATTTCTCAGTCCATTTAACATGCAAAATTTACATGCCTAGTTTACATAAACAACTGTATATTATTGTACGTAGAACGTGGTACTTACGTAGCTCTACGTATAAACATATGGTTAGTTAATGCTTTTAATATATTATAATAATTTCACTTTGTATTAGGTAGGTAATGTAAATGGTGAAGGTGAAGTGTTTATCTAGCACTGTGAAATGTTTATGTATGTTGTATGTTCTGACGGCTTTCAAATCAATCGAAAATGAGCGGATTAAAGTTTGTATACCCGTGAAAATTTTAGCTGGAGAAGATTAAACGACCATGTTAGAACCATAAACCGTAACTAGTGTTTCACGAGGTACGAGGCAAGGCGAGGAATTGGTATCACCTTGCCTCGAACCTCGACCAAGGTACAATGTTGACTAGGGAAGTAAAATTTGTATCATATTTGACATAATTTTTATGAATGTACATAATATAATAAAAAAAACTTGTTGGAAAATAAAGGCCTTTAAAACACGGAATATATAAGGCGATCATTCTCTAAACTTTTATGTCTCCTGGAATGAAAAGAGTAAATTTAAGAAAACTTTGGCCTAACAAAATAAAAGAATTAAGCATAGCCGTGTAAACAACTGTGGTACCTAGATTAAACTCTCTCTTTCACTCTCAATGTTTCTTTGTTTCTCTGTCTCTTTTTAAGTTAAAATATTTTGAATGAGATTATGACAATAAACAAAAATTCTAATTTCTATTTCTGTAAATATTATAAATGATATTATTTTATTATAATATGATAATATTGCAATAATTAAATTATATTATATTTCATTATAAAATTAAAGAAACAAAAAAATTATAAAAAAATTTTCTGGAATAATTTATTAATTTTTGTATCATTTATAATTTATTTAGTATTTTCTATTTAATTATTTAATAAATAAATATTTTTTCTAAAATATTAAATAAAATTTAAGGGGAAGGAGTCGCCTCAGCCAAGGTGAGGTTTTTGCGACAATTCGTCTCGCCTTGCCTCGGTTTTTGGAGCAATATACCTCGTCTCACTTCGGTAAAACACTAACCATAACCATAAGTCAAAGTAATGTAAAATAGCTCGCAGAACATCTTAGCTTTGTTTTTACATACGCCTAAATATGTGGCGAATTGGAGATTACATGTTTTGCAAGGAAATTGAAGTTCATAAACATTGGAACACACATTACGTATGGTTTTTTAGATGCAAATGAAGTAGAAACCAATGTGACAATAAGCAAATTTAATATCGCATGTAAAAATAGTTTGATTCCAATATCTATATGGATAAAATAGCTCGTTATAAATAAATTTCAAAACTAAAAAGCAAAACAAAAAACACGTTCAGTTTTGTCTACGCCAATAAAGTGTGAAAAATGGAAAAACTGTTTTAAATTTGTGGTTGTTATACATAAGCGTAGAAGGATGAGTACAAAAAACTTGAATACAGAATGAGCAAGAATATAATTCATTGAAAAAAGTACAAACTGCATGAAAATATGTTTTTAACATTGTAACAACCAAGTAAACATTTTCTTGTATGCTAAGCTAATTATGATCCGTCGAAAATCTACATGCCTGGCATTCAAATTGATCGGTTTTTGTTAATATTTGGGTCAAAGTTACCTTTAAAAAGTTAAAATATATATGTAAAAATATTCTTAAATATTCGGATTTCGAGTCATAAAAGCACATTTTTCGTTTATAATATTAAAATTAACTTACTTAAAAGGTGGGCAAGCCCTGATGTGATGTCATATCGGTATGAACCAGAGACCATCAGTTAGTTCAGTGTAGACAGCTGGGTATAATATATCCATAGACAATAAATATTTATATTTATTATAATTAGTTGTCTATGAATATATCTGTGAAACTTATCTGTGTTATTTCGTATAATGATACCGATATTACGTCACTAAATTTGATTGCCGCGTTTTTGACAGTTTAAAAAAGGTTTAAAATTTAATTTAAGTTTTGGGCAAGAAAGCGTGTGTATTTTACGAAATAAATTTTTGGTGGTTTTTTATTAGTAAAATCAACATTTTGAAGTACTTTTTCAAACATAGTAGAATACCCTATTACCCCTATTACCATAGAAAATAATTTCAATAAGGTTTAAAACAAAAAATTAATTTTACTTGTTCATGACTGCCACTATGGACTGCTTAACATCGGTTTTAGCGAATTTCCTCCGAAGAAAATGGAGCTATTGCTTTTGTACTGATATGATGATTGAATTTTGAAAAAATTTCTACAAATGTTCATTGATCCTACCTAAAAGATGTAAAAAATGTTTGTACCCTCTTTAGCGGTCGCAATTGAAGTCAAAGTTCAAAATTAAAAAATTTTCAAAATTAAAAAATAATTTAAAAATAATCAGTTTTAAGCAAAAAATTAGTTGTGTTTTTTGTCTTGATGATTAGTTTTTGAAATGAAAATACTTGAAAATTAAAAAAAAAAATCTGCTACTGGCGTTTGTATTGTTGGGTCGCCATTGAATTTTTTATAAAAAAAATGTGTTATTTTTTCAATCTCTTAAGAGGGAATAAGGAAAAACAGGGGAAACAAAATAAGCAATTATTTACATTGTTTTGACACTTTTTTCATGAATCATCCTGTATATTTACATTACATTTGGTCTATGCTTTTACTCACTTGCACACATTAACATCACTAAACTTCCATGTATTTGTTTGTATAAATACACAAATACATGAGGTATGTGTGTAGATGTGTAGAGTAACAATGTTTGTTCATGTATGCGGAAATGAAAAATTAAATTTGTGTATAAAAGTGTTGTCATAACATCTAACACCTGTGTTCGCTATGTTGTATGTGTTATGAAAATAAATGAACTTTAAAAATAAATCATTAATGATGTAAAAAAAAAAATTTCTTTTTTTCATACCGTAAATGAAAATATTTTACGTGGATCTAACAACAACGAAAAAAAAGTTTTTCCCTTAAATATCTTATATGGGTTAAGGATATTGTAGAAACATTATTCGCGAAAAGGATTGCATTTAACAATATTCTGCGCTTGTATACGTATGTGACTATCAAATTGTATTGTGAATATCACCTCATTTTATTTTCTGGATCCATATGACTCTACAGCGATTGCATTTTCGATCATTATCCCCTCGAAAAATCATGTATCATGTATAGACAGATTACTCTATCACGTTACACATATACCTATACACGTCACACACACATAACTGATAATCCCATATTAATACATACTACAAAATTTGCATCTAATGTGTGCCCTCGTGAGTAAACAGTGATGTTTACAAAAAAATATTTCAAACAAGGGTTGTTTATTTTTTGATAAGGAACATTTTTTACTTTTAACTTTTGTTCTAACGGTTTACAAAATGGGTGCTACGGAATCAAGGCCCAATTGACCTTTATTGCTCATTTACGAACTCGACCTTACTATTTACGGAATGAGTGCGTTGTAAAAATTTAAGCTTGATAATTTTTTTCGTTTTTGGATTACCGTGTTCACAGACGGTCGGACGGACAGACGGACAACCGAAAATGCGCTAATTAGATGATTCTATGAACACTTATACCAAAATTTTTTTCGTAGTATCAATATTTTTAAGCGTTACAAATGGACTAAACTTAATATAATACTATGTATATTTTATATACACCTGGTACAAAAATACATAAATATTATTTTGATTAGATAATAGAATATTAAGTATACTCTATTTAATATGCAAACTAATAAACTTCTTATTTGTTTCACCAAAAACCCGTTCCTACCTTCCTACTGAATCCGTGGTCCCGTGTAAAGTTGCCCCAAATGGATTATATATTGTTGTGAAATTATAAACTCAAATTTTCTACGCGTTTAATTAAGCATGTTTTCTAAATAAAAAAACAATTTAAATGTAATTTTCTTTGAAGGGCTTTGTTTTACTTTCTGCTTTTTAGTTTTGTGCAGAAATATATAAAAATTAGTGCCGAGTAAGAAATTGGAATGTTAAATAATAGGAGGTGCAATCCGGATTTTAAGTAACATGTGATTGTAATTATGTAACATAAATATGTAATTTATTTTTTTAGGTAAGACTTAAAAAAACAGGCTGAAAAAAGCTCTTCAAAGAATAATTCCACTGGAATTGTTTTTGTATAAAAGAAATGCGTCGGTATATTTCAAACAGTTTCTGTATTACTTACCTCGTACCATATCGCATTACTTCACGCTAAACATTTTTCTTTTTAAAAATCATATTTCATGATTAGGTGAAAGAATAATGAAAGTTCTTAAAAAGTGTCAATTTTTCTATAATACTTCGATGAAAATATAATTTTCCACATAAATATTCCTTAATATGTTTACATATTTTTTCTCTTAAAGAGATTATGAAATTGTTATCATGATCATATTTTATACAAAACAAAATTCAGACGTTATTGTTAATAATTTATGCAAACACAGTTGGCTGCAATAGTATTTTGGTTAAATTAGGTTTTATTTGACAGTAAGAGAAATTCAACAACGATGGTCCAGACTAACAAGTTACTGGAATCGTCATTGTTGGACTTTCGACTATTTAAGCAATAACTCAAAAAAACAGAGCTCAATCCCAGACATTCGCTCAATCGGAATATGACGCGAGCTAAACGAATTTATAATATAACGAAGATATATTATAGCGTTCACCAAAATTGCCAGGCTAATGGAAATACTGTGAAGGAAAAGCAAAAGATTATCAGAACCAATCTTGTCTCATATGCGAAAATATCATTTGCTCATAACGGTCCTTTTTTTATTCTAAATCGGATCTTTCAATAAGAGCGATATTATTTAAAATGTTAATAAAGTTTAAACATTAAAACTTTGTTGTACATCGACATAGCTCAAATTTACACTACAACTTCTGAATTTAATCTGAATATAATTTCAAAGTTTTTAGACCCCAATTCTATAACTTGATGACACCAATGCAAAGAAAATGGCCAAGTTCGTCCAATTTTTTCAAAGATTTTTTCTAATCAAGATCTTGATTTTTTCAAATCAAGAAGAAAAATCGAATGCTGTTATATTGGAGGAATCGTGATTTACATTTTCAAGATATTTGGTTCATAGTGGAACTGAAAAGTGTCAAGCATCAAAACAAAGCACAGCTTATTTTCATCCGTTTAGTATTTTTTTACTCAAATTAAAAAAAAATATCATTCCTATTGAAAGACCCAGTGCCTCAAAATTATAGAAGAAAATCAAGGTTGTTAATTGCGAAATTATCCGATAGCATATGATATTTAATTAAATTTGTAATTTTAATAAAATCAAATTTAATGTTATTTAATATAATGAAATAAAAATAATTATCCTTAATGAAGTTGTACACGGAGTCTTCTATTTTTTCTCATTTACTTTTATCTCTAAGTGACTTGGAAGATTGTGTCTGGTATTCTTTTTATTTTTATGTAAGAGAATTATTAAATAAAGTCCTTCCTAACGGTACAATTGTTAATATCACAATACTGTAAGACCGTCAGCTAATGATAAAGCATTTTTCATGATTATTTTGCACGTTAGTTTGGTAATCTAGAAAAGTGGATTTTTCACCGTTACTTAAATTTATGTAGTTTGAGTTTTCCTACGATTTTTCGCTTCCTGCTATATAATGCTTGAAGGTTGCTATTGACTTATTCGTGAAAAAATGGCGAACAATTTTCAACTATTGAAAAGTCCAGAAAAAAAAAAAAATCAGATATTCTATATTTCAGATTTTTGGATGGCTGAAAGCCCTATTTTGAGGTCAAAACTTTCTTTTAATAATAATTGTTCGTGGTGTAAGTTATATCAGCAGGACTTCATCATGTAGTGTATTTTTAACCGTGGGCGAAGTCTTAAATTTATGAAATTCGAGTTTTTCTACAATTTTTTGTCGTGTACTATATAGCAACTGACCCCACAATATGTAAGAAAATGGCAGACAATTTTCAACCATTGAAAGGAAAAAAATTGGTTTTGTTTTTCTCTCTTGTGGTTTATATTTCAGCTCCTTCGATTGTGGAACTTTTTTCTTATATTGCGTTGTTAACAACTTTCTAAATAGCAATTGTAAGTGGCCCTAGTTATAAACAGCAGGACTTCTTCAAATGATAGATATTTTGGAAGAAAAAAGATATTCTTGTGAATGATGTCAAAATGCAGTCAATCATCCACTGAGATTATTGAAAATATAATAACGTCCTGCAACACACCATGCTTAGGGTATTGTGTAAAATCTCCAATCTTTTAATCAGCGATTTTGGCAATTTTATTAATAATATCCTTCTTTTACTAAAATTTCGACAATCTAGAATCTTAGAAAAGGGTGTTTTTCCGGCTTTTTCCCGTGTATTGAGAAATTGTTATTATTTTATCATCATTTTCAATTTGATGAAGTCCCCCTGCTGTAGGTTGTAAAACAAAATCGTAGGAAAAAGAAAAATTGATAAATTTGTTTTCTATAAATTTGAGAATCGAACCACGGTTAAACGTTGTTGTTTGGGACGTTATAAATTACCCAAATATGTAAATGTGAGAGTTAGTAGGACTTTATGAATGATTGAATATTTTACTGCATGTGTGTGTGTTTCGGTGACCAATTTACAGTTTCGATTTGAAGTTTAAATAAAGGGAAAAAGGATACCTTAAGAAACTAAAACCGAATCCTGGTGGATGAAGTCTGCCACTGTTGTTATTGCTTCTGCTCACATCCATGAAATACACACACTATTGTATTAAAAACGTAGTTAATTTTCAAGTTCTTAAAATGAAATCGAAACATTGTTTTGAATCGTACACTTTTATGAAAATAAATTATTAATGAAAAATGACGCGTAAACATATGCAGAACCCAATATCACGTGTTAATTTAGGTTGAAAAAAAAATTGAATTGAAAATTAACATTGAACCGAATACCACATAATGGAAAGAAAATTAGAAATTACACTTTAGAAAAAAAAAGAATACTGAAAGAGATATTTCTCAATCAACAACACTAAATTAAGTTGAAATTAAACTTTGAAAATTAATATTGAAAATAGTTCAGAATTGAATGCGTCTCAACACAGAACGAGATTCGCTCGGCACAGAAAGAGACCCGATATTTTTGACGGATATTATTTGTTAAAATATTTAATCTGTCAAAGACAGAACAGAATTTGGTGTGCGTTCAACACTCGGGTGATTGAACGGTATAAACAGTCATCAATCCTCTAAGACAAAAAAAATCATGAAAATTTCGCTTTATTGTAGGCTCACGGTCTATTAATGGTATAATTGTTAATATCACAGTGGTGCTTTGCTGTCTGCCTTGGTGCCTCAGTAATATGTGGAACATTAAATATACAATTAATATTTTTTATGGTACCAGTTATTTTATGTTTCCTTTTTGTGCACCATATACATCCAACATACACATACAAAACTCCTCTCTTAATTAAGAGTAGAGATCTTAATAGGTAAGATAAAATTTCTCTATATCAAGCAAGGCATGTTGTATCCTTAGATAGTATTATGAGCGAGCGTGTGGTTGTATGCGATTAAACTTAATAAATGTTTTATATGCATGTACACCTTTAAAATTTACTATTTTATTACGTTTATATTGAAACTGTAAATTTTTTCCAATCTAAATCTAAAAAATTTTCTGAGCCAGAATACGTAAGAGATATAAAGAGTGATTAAAATTGAGTTTCCAAAGGTTGTTTGTTTAAGGTAATACGAGCGCCAAGGCAAGTTGATGATGAATTTTGTTATAACTTCATAAATTTAGACGGAAAATGATAATAAAGCTTTTCGATATCGAAATATCGAAAGCTACATAATTAAGCAAAACTTTATTTTTCGATATTTTGAAAACTACTCCAAATATCAAAAAATTTTATTCTTATTTTTCGGCTTATATTACCAAGTTATAACATAATTTACCATCAAAATTGAAAATATACATTTTTTTGTGTCTCCACTGCAGTGCTCATACATGCTTAACTAGTCGGACACAACTTTTTTTTTCAATACTTAATTAAGGTTGAACTTTAATTTAAAAAGTTTTTTTTTTTAATTTCCACCGACTAGTTTTGGAGAAATTTATGAAAATATACTTTCCATCTACCGTTTTTGTCTACCGATTTAGACTTAGTCCAAATTTCTATAAAAAAATTCAATCCTTTTATCCAAAATTGCCGTGGCGCTTGTACAATGTAAATCTTATTTACATTTTTATGAATCGATTGTTAAGTAGGTAAACTCCATTTAAAATGAAACTACTTTTATGATTTAATCTTAATTATTTTATTATATTCTGTGAAAATAGCTCCCAAGCCAATTTGTAATTTATTAAAGTTAACGATTTCATGTTGTAACGAACTCTGAAAAAAGGAAGTATTTGTAAGAAAATATGCAGCCCAGTCGATGATATATTTTGACTTATCGCAAACACAGCGCTCAACAAGTAAATTCTGGCAACAATTTGGTAAATAATGGCATAATATTCAATATTTAATACCATTTAATGCTCTTTCCAATAAGAATTTAATGATTTCTGATACAAGGATATTTATTATTACTTCAATTTAAAGTCAAACAACTCCTAAAGGAAAACTCGATAAGTTTGAACAAATCGGTAATAAATAAAAGAGTGGTAGATCATAATAAACATTTTGGCTGCGCGAGTAAGTGTCTCCGACTCCTCTTTAGAACTGTAAGCGTAAAAAAATTATTGAGAAAAATGTTTCGAGTTGAATATGTAGTTTTGTTCTATTTTGAACAATTTTCGATCAGCTTTGGTCTACTTCTGACAGAGTGTTAAAAATAATATGTATTTCACAAAACATTGTATACCGGATACTAGAACATCAGCCAAATTCGAAAAAAAAAATGTAGATATCAAGCTAAAAAATTTTATAGTATGCTCATAACGTAAAGAGTGAGTTTCAGTTCGTAAATCAGCAAAATTGGTTTTAGCTCCTTAGCTTTACCTATCTTTAAAACTTTCATAGATAGAAAAAAAGTTTAAGTGTAAAAAAAGTTTCTTAAAAAAAAAAAAAATCAACTTTTGTTTGAAACATTTTTCGTAAACATAATTGTTTATGCTCAATCGACTGAGGATAACACACATTCATACATAAATATGTATATTTCTTGTAACCCTGGAAAATTTTATGATTGACTTTAACTACTTATAGTACAAGATCCGAATTAAGGTCGACCTTCACCCATCTGTTTACCGAATGAAAGTTATTTTTTATGAAATGTAAAATATTTACAAATATCCCTGTTGTGGGTTGCCCTAAAAAATATGGTCCAGACAACTTTTAATAAAATATCAAAACTTGGAAAGCTTGTAAATTTTATTTTTTGACTGATATTTTGTGGACAATCATATGTCACCGTATTTGCAATAAAATTATCTTTATTTATATATGTGAGGAAATGAATTAACAGATGAACGTAATTACTATTCACAACTTGTATAAATGCGAAAATAGTGAACGAAAAGAGGCAGACAGCATAGCTGCTGCATATTCTTTATGGCTTTTACTTTCGAGTAGATCAAAATTCGTTAGATATGAAAGTCAGTGAAAAATTTCTAAAAATTTTACTCTTGATATTTTCACTAAAAGTAGTCTGGACCACTTTTTTTTAGGCAACCCATTGCAGGGATATTTGTTAACATTTTATATTTCATAAAAAATAACTTTCATCCGGTTAACAGATCGGTGAAGGTCGATCCTAATTGGGATCTTAGACATGAAGCATTTTTAGAAATCTATATGATCAACATGAAATGCCTTATAACATTCAAAGAAATAAAAATGTATATTGAAAATATTGATCATTTGTGAACAATACATGAGATAGGTAGGATTCTAAAACTATAAAGCTTCAAAACCAACAAAACTAATACAATAATAATAATAAATTTACAGTAAAAGATAATTTATGTTAGAAATAGGTAAAATTATGTGCTTAAAACTAAGTGTATTACATTTTCTAACCTTATATTATTATTATTGTAGAAGAAGGTAGAAAATAAAGGTGAATGTATACCTATCTAGCGTATAACTTCTATAATAAAATGAATTTATTTGTTATAACAATTAATCTCATTTATACGATATAGCAAGATGTGCATATAAGAATTAACAATATTAAATTCTAAATCGAAAATCCAATATTCTATTTTGACTATAAATTTTGTTGCAACTAGTCCAGGGCAGTTACGGACTAACACAAAAGTAGGAGATACTAAATTTTATATAATAATCAATTTATACAAAATTTAGCCCTGAGTTTGTAACGCTTAAAAATATTGATACTACGATCAAAATTTTGATGTAGGCTTTTCGATAAAATTCATTTTCGGTTGTCCTTTCGTGAGTCCATCCGTATATGACGTAAAAAGTGAGGCAAGGTTCGTAAATGAGCAAAAAAGAAAAAAAAAAGTGTAAAAATGTTCCTTATAAAAAAATAAACAATTTTTGTTTGGAAAATTAGTATGGGACATGTATATATGTGTGGCTATCTAAGAGTGGCCATTTTTCTTTATTTACATGATGCAAAAAAAAACTTTTACGTAATCAACACTGTCTATACATGGTATTTCAATAATAAACTAAATCAATTGTTTGTTTCCACTTGTTTTATACAGTCATTCGACAGGAGGTTGTTTGGAGACCTTAAATCTGATTTTGCGTATTCTGGAAATCACCCATTTCTCCGTCATCTCGGAAAATGTCTTTTTTGCGTTTTGGTCCATATTTTGCGTTTAATGATTTTGGTGTCGCTGCACATGTCTGCGTTTTAACTCCGAACCCATTTATGTCAAAATATACGTTACGAAAATATACGCTAGAAAAAAGTTATTTAAAGAACTTAACTTTTCGAGAATATGGATTTCAAATTCTTTAAAGATGCAAATTTGGAAATATTGAGATTATGTTTCACCTTATTTTGGGAGCAAACATCGATCCTTTCAAAGTAACGCAGTTTGAAATTCTTATGAATAAAGAATCTTTGGAATCGGGTAAGTATTTTAAATATGCAGTTTCAGTTGCATAATTTCAAAAATGCTTAATTTTATTTCATAATGTGTCAGTCAAAATGTATTCAGAGGACGCTTATCCCTATCATTATCCCTATATATTCTATATGTAAAGCTATGGAGGTTTGATTGTTTGTTTGTTTGTTTGTTACGCTTTCACGTAAAAACAAATGGATGTAAATTAAATTTAACAATAATATAGCTCATATACGTATTTAAAAAGATTAAAACAAAACATTCAAAAAATTATATTTAGCCTGACATTTAACTGCGTCATCTATGAGAGTTATTTTGAACCATAAATTAAAAATATCTGAAAAAATGTTAAAATTGTAAAAAAAATTATTGGCCATTTGATCTGATATACTAATTATACACATTTTTTACTTGTGTAAAACAACCCCTATCCCTCTTTCGAGTGTTATGGATAGGATATAAGTGAGAGAAAGGTAGGTGAAAGTTATAACACGGTGGTATTTGCCACTCTTTACTGAATTTTGAAGCCAGCGAAGCGGACGGTTATCGAGCTAGTATTCGATATTTCCGTTAAAAACACCGAATTTTAGTAGAAAAAATCTCAAATATAAATTTATATTGTACATCATCACAGATTAAAATACACAAAAAACCCAAAATCGTTATAATGGCCTATGTAAAAAATTATATGTAAATTGTTAAACGTTTAGCTAACAATGTTTCATGAATTAATTTTCCAGTGTGAGAGAAAAAAACAAATTTTTTACCTGAAAATAATATATTAAACAATTCAAATATTATCAACGAACACACTACAACGTTTGGGGCCAAGTGGGGTATTTGAGAGTAATTTTTGAACAACTGGAAAATTGAAAGGCTCATTGCCAAGGATGATATTGTCAACTTATTTTCTGCGATAAAGCTGAAGGCTTCTCTTCCAGGGGCCATTCTTTTCAACTGTGCCACACTTAATTCTTTGAGGTCAATGGTTATTCATTGAGGAAGATATTTTAATGAGGAGAAAATAGACGACGAGCAACTTACTTTATCATTTAGTAGGACTTCTCATCTCTACTATTTCAGTGATTTTTGCATTTTTCATTTGATTATAATAATTACTTGAATATTTTCTTCAATTAATATTTATCAATTACTAGATTGATACCCACCCGCTTCGCTGAGTTTAAAAGTAAAGATTGATAAAGATTGCTCTCGCTTATCCTCTTTCAATAGCACTCGAAATAATGGTAAGGATTGTTTTACACAGGTGAAATATATTTTCTATTTTTTTAAATGTATAATAATAGTTGTAATTATTCATTGAGTATATCAGAAAAGATGGCCGTGAAATATTCTATATTGAGTATTTTTACAGAAATTTGCAATTTATGATAATGTCAAATGACTACTTTTACAGAAATCTGTAATTTATGGTAATGTCAAATGACTATTTTTACAGAAATCTATAATTTATGGTAATGTGAAATTAAATAAATTTTTTATTATTTTTTTATTTTTTATGAATATATCTTTATAAATTGTATCTCATGTGTTATTCTGAAGTAGGAGCTATATTGCTGTACAGCTTCATTAAAACCATTCGCTAGTTTTACCGCGAAAGAGTAACAAACAAACAAACAAACAAACAAACAAACATGGCCATGTATTCGAAAATAAGTGTCTTGAGAAAGACGTCTTCATGGCTATGAAAATTTTCATACAGAAAAAAGTAGAGTTAGACACGATAAATTTCTAGCTTTTTTGAAATAAGTGCGAAATGTTACACATGACCCCAGACATGGAAACTTGTTTTTTAAATTGACCTAATAAAAATAATAAATGTTTTGCGTTCACCAAATTCAGAATGCGGAAAAAAGTTTTTTTTTTTAACAAATAACAAAAAATGTAAATGTCATCAGAAAAACATCATTCTAATCTAGAATTTCCCCCCACCCTCCAAAAGAAAAACAACAAAATAAAAAATAAAATAAAAAAAACACAGACTAATGTATAAAATTAATTAACAGTAAACAGTTATCATTTTGGGATGATTCTCATTCGACGTAATTACTTACACACCGAACAGATTTTTTCAATCACAAAACTTTAATTTACAATAAAAAAATGTTTCAGCACTCCACAACCTCTATATAACCTTTGATATTCTGTTGGAAGACTCCATCCTGTTTATCACAATATTAAATACAGAAACTACCACGTTAGAGCCTTAACTTCCTTGGCCCTCAGTTACCCCGTTTTGTTCACAATTTCATAGGTTTTATATTTTTTGAAAATAAAATGCGGCTCATGTTAATTGTTGATAATGAAGTTAGATAAAATAATTTTTAAAATCGGTTAAGCAGTTTTTCATATTATCTATTATAATGTATCCGTTAACGTTACCCCCTTTGATCACCACTTAAAGGGTAAAGCTTCCTTAATGCTAACCTACAGTGTCAAAAGAATCCATATGCAAACTTTTATAGCCCTGGCCTCAGAAGTTCAAGCTGTTTGTTGATATGTCAGACCATCAGTTATTCTTACATAAATAGATGATTTTGCTCGTCACAAATTCAAACAGATAATGCACGGAATTATTCTATGTAGCCTGACGTTAAGAAACAAAATTTTTTCTGCCTGGTGATAAAAATATATAGGGTCAACAAAAATAGATGATTAAAATATTTGAAATACGCACTGACTATGAAAAAATTATGAAAACGCCGCGCTGCTAATTGGTAATATAGAGTGATTTTCAGAAGATCTCTATGTCGTAAAACATATTTAGTGCAATGCAATCGCTACGCCACTATGCACCGTGTGTTCAATTATTGATGCCCAAATAACTTTTGTTTAGTCATATTGCATTTGCTCTAATCAACGAAAGTAGTGAATACCAACTGTTGACAATATTGTCGTAGCTTTTGAACATACTGTACAAAACCTATTTATATGGAGGTCATATACGGATATTTTCGTGAAAAAATCAAGTAAAGCAATTTTTTTAAGAGTAAACTTTTTATAAATAGATATATGAATAGAATACTAAACGAATAAATGCGAAATATAAGAATATAAATGAATGAGAAATCCATAGACAAATTTTGATGTTAATCAATGTTTTTACTCCCTTTCTCCGAAAATGATTTTATTTTCATCATTTTGTATATTTTTCTCCTGGTTTTTGTTGTTACAAAACCAAACAAAACCAAATAGGACCCAGAAAGAACTGAAGATATATTTTGAAATATATGTCCATAAAGTTGATATGGTAGAAAATGGTCTATATTTATTGAACTACTAGATTGATACCCGCCCGCTTCACTGGGCTTAAAAGTAAAAACCACCGCTTTATAGCCCCCATCCTCTCTTGATATACACAGTTCATAATTTTGTTAAATGTGAAATAGTCATAATTCATTGAGTATATCAGAAAAGTTGGCCATGATTTGTTTCAAATTTACTATTTTAAATTTTTAAAATAGAATTCTTTAATTTATAGTTCAAATGATGATCATAGATCTGTTATAGATAAATTAAAGATTTCTGTAAAAATTTAAAAAATGGTAAATGTCAAATTAAATTTAATTTTTTTATTTTTTTTAAATATAGCTTTATAAATTATAATTCATGTGTTATTCTGATATATGAGCTATATTGCTGTACAGTTTCATTAAAAACACAAACAAACAAACATGCTTACTTTCAGATTTATAATATAGATATAGGTATAGGGATCATGTAAACTCTAGCAGGCCAGTGTTATCCGTGTAAGTTCCAGAGAAAGAGACTAGTACTACCTGCAGAACTATGTAAGAGCTGCTGAAAGGGGGTAAAAAATAAGTTTTAAAGCTAAAATTTGCTACTTTATTTGGTATAAATAGGCTGCGGAATTATAATTGGTACAAAACGATTAAACTGCGGGTTTTTATTAAAATTACGAATTGGGAAATGTTAATTGTTAATTTTTGGTAAAAACTTATTGGATCTCATAAAAATAGGATATAATTAGAGTGTATTCTATACATAAATATCATTTCCTCTTTCAATGTTAACTACCAAACTTCTCGATGTCGTGTTCAATTAAACCATCATTTTGTTTTCATTTCAGAGAAGCTTTTTCATAAATTGATTTTATTTGTATTTTTCTTTAATAATTTTTCGTTGATATGAAGAAGAAAAAAAACATATCAATATATCATTTTTCTTCTTCTTTTTTCCGGCTCGAAGTTAATCACTCATTTTCTCATTTATAGAAATTAACTAGAAGTTTTCTTGTATATTTATCAATAAATTATATTTTGATAGATTAATAATAGATTGATTGTATATCCAATTTACTATGCAAATATATACAAATATTGCTTTATGGTACAGGGGATTTCCGATGGAAATAGGTCAAGTATCCTATCCCAATACTAGAAGGTGGCGAATGCTCATTGATATTAACGATTACATATATCGTGTCTACTTCAATATTAGCCTACAGCTCCGGGGACACTGATACTGCTTTAACCTTCGAAGCCAGTAAATCAATGGATGGAATGAAAATTAAAAATAAAATATACTTTTAAATAGTAGGGGTAAAAATTAACAAACACGCTTTATTGCGATTAAAAGTAGACAATTAGTATAATTCTAATATAAAACTCAAAGCTTGGGTTGGGTGCTCTTTATATTCGTTATTTAAATTAGTTAATTTGAAGAATATCGAGCACCCCACGCATGATAATTTTCGTCACTAATAAAATTATTATTTTATTTTTATTGAAATAGAGCGTTGGCTTTTTTTTTTATTTTTTTATTATTAATTTTCTAATATTTTAGTCCCGCTAAGTTAAGAATTGTGTTTTCTTTGACTAACAAAATATGATTTAAAAACTATTTACGTAGCTGGGTTTGATCTAACGCCCTTCCGCATGGGGAGACTACACCATTTGGTCGTTGTAGTAAATATAAATATTTCAAGATAAAATAAATCAAATAATCTCAATTTGAACCCTTTGAATCTAATATTTCGAAAACTTACAAGTCGTAACAGATTTTAACTAGTGATATCATTTTTGTCGGATTACATTCATCGCATGCCTGGAAAAAGCAGACAAAGGTAGAATATTTGTTAAGATAAAATATATTTGGCATTTCCTCCTTTGAATAGATTTTGACACCTGAAACAACACAGAATCATTAATTTTAATAAAAGGTCTATTTGTTATTCGCACCGTGCGTGAGTTTTATTGAAGGCGTTTCCATGGTAACGATACACTGCTTTAATTAGAGAATTGTATGGATGCATATATAATTGTATGGATTGCATTTATGACTTACATTGAAAATTTAATATTATTGTCTCACAAATTTTAATAAATAATTATGATAATTTACATTTGAAAAATAATATTTGAGCAATTTGATTTCTTATTTTCACAATTTTTTATGCATTAATTTGACATTTTCTATAACATTTACATGTAAAGAATTGCAAATTAGTCATAATAGCCTCCTTTATCTCCAAAATTTTTCACTGGAAGCGCTGGCATCGATTTTATTGCCACTACCATGGCTACGCACACAACGAATAGCTTAACGTAAAAAAATTTCTTAAACTAATAATTTCGGATTAAAACAATTTGTTTATTTGGGGAAAAAATCTACACAAAAATCTACCTACACAATTTATTAGAAACATATTTTATAATTTTTTTTAAAATAAAATAAAATTTATTTATTTTTTTTTTTTTGGTTGGTAAAATATTTATAAAATGCAAAAACTACCAAATAATATAAGGCACATATTACGTGTATTTATAAAATAAACAAAATTTATATTTAACACTAAAATAGCCGAAAAATAACTATTTCGTAAATAAAATAAAAAATATAATGTAATAAAATATATGCCGTATTTATAATTTTGTTTCGTACGCTAAATTTTCACTTATACGATTTGATGAGCGATAGTGCATGCAATTTTTAGTTTACAAAAAAATTTGCAATTTGCAAAAAAAAAAACCTGTTAAATGATATACAGATAAAAAATGCATGGAAAAAATACCATTTGATGAACGATGGCATAAAGTTTTTCGTTTTAAAAAAATTCGTAATATTCACAAAAATTTAATAATATTTTTTAAATAATGCACAGAAAAAATAAATAATATTTATCTATATTAAATATGACTATTTAAAATTACTTTAAAAGTATTTCATTATTATAAAAATTTACTACTCAAAAAATTTAGGTCGTTTTAATACTAACCATTATTAAAACTATATAATGTAAACCTTTCCGAGGGCCAGGAATTTGATGAGCGATAGTGCATGAAATTTTTCGTTTTATAAAAGTTCGTAAAATGCATAAAAATATTATAAAATGCATAAAAAAAGTGTCTAGAAATAAATAAATAATACTTATTAAAATTAAATACGAATATTTAACATTTTTTTTAAAGTATTTCATATTTAGGTAAAAAAATTATGTCGTTTTCATGCTTGTGCCGTTTTTAAAACGATAATGAAAACTATTCTGATAGCCAGGCTTTTATTTGGCATCTTATGACTATGTTACGAGGATGACTTTGAAATAGTCAAGTGGAGAGTAAATCACTTCAAAAATGCGATAAGCGTACTCGCATCAAGTTATAAAAACAGAAGTTTAAATTTCGAGAGAAAAATGGTTTTATACTGTAGATTTAATTTTTCGAAATTACTTCCCTAAAGGAATGAAAGCTCCTCTGATCGGAAAATTTATACAACTTGAATATTCATTTAGCTGTTAAAACGATAAAATCTATTATGATTGATTTGATAAACATTTTGAGATCCTCTGACTTTATTTCTTAGATATTTTATTATCGTTCCATCTAGGTTTTCATAAAAAGAGAATAACAAAAAGACATTTTGTTTCCCTAATTTCGGTGACATAAAAGCGAAAAAAAATGAAATAATAATTATAAAATATTTATAAAAGAAAAAAATAATTTAGGAAAAGTTTATACAGTAAGGTAAGTAGGTATTTTAATAGCAATTCATTATACAAAAGTTTCTTAACAAGAAAAATATTTTTGCATGTTAATGCTGTTATATACCTTACCGACAAATAATGAATAGAAGATACTGAATGATTCACTGACTGATCGATCAACGCAATATGCACAACAGAATCCGCTGGGTCCAGAAGCATGAAATTTTGTACACATATCCCTGGAATGACGTTAAGGAACTTTACGAAAATCCTAAGAAAGGTTTATTGGTAATTAAGTCTCAACAGGGTTGAAATAAATCGAAATTGATATATCCAGTGTCCAAAAAATAAGATGACATTGTATTTATTTTGAAAATTCTTTATTTATTCTTAAAAATAAATTTCATCCCCTTCAAATGAATCCCCTCCCGATGCAATGTATTTATGCCGACGGATTTTCCAATCTTCGAAATACTGGTTTTAGTCACTTTCCGGGATGGCCTTCAGTTCCGCCTTCGCTGCGGCTTGAATCTCCTCTATCGTATCAAAACGGTGTCTCCGGAGCGGTCTGAACAGCCAGAAGTCGCACGGCGCCAGATCAGGTAAATACGGTGATGAATTGCGGAACGATGTGGGCTGAGTTTTTACGAAATGATCACGAATTATGAGTGCAGTATGGGATGGTGCATTATAGTGGTGTAAAAACCAAGCATTGTCTTTCCACAATCCCAGCTTTTTTAGGCGAATAACGTTTCGCAAATACTTGTTGACTGTTTGGCCGGGCGGAAGGAATTCATAATGCACAACAAACGCGCGCAGTTTAAATTTAAATGTCACCTTATTTTTTGGACACACTATGTGTGTGCTCACGGCTTGCAACAAAAGTTGACCATATAACTTTTTTATGAAAATTCATTTTTTAAGAAACTGTTTTTGAAAAGCAAGAAAAATTTATTCAATGATAATGGAGGCACAGAGATTTTTTATTTTTGGAGCAACCGTATTCTTTTTCCATATCTTTCCATCAAATTTCCACCAGAAATGTAATGAAATCACATTAAAATTTGCAAGTACTTAACAAGGACTGTATGTTTTGAGTTTCGTTGTTTTCCCGTGAGATCATATTCAAGGTATTTTATAACTCATTAAAGTTACCAAAACACGCAGTATTTAAGAGTTTATTTACTGTTCCCAAGTGTGGCAACGCAATCTACAAGTTCCTTTATAGATATTCAGAAATCTGATGAACCCAGAGTGCCATTTTTTTTGGGGTGATAAAATAAAATATCCGCTATTTAATTAAAAGACTGAAGATCTGAGAAAATAAACAATTTTTTTTAGCGGATTCCAATAGCCACAATTTTTATTACAAAATTGCCCCTCTTTGAGAAAAACAGTTTATCGTAATTTTTGGTAATAAAAATCTTGCATCCTCGATAAAATTGTACTGGAGGTTTTCACTATCTTAATTTTTCACGCCTGTTTTTCTATCACATCAGGAGATCTTCCTTATTTTAACGGATATCATGCTGGCGAATGGCGAAAAACAGTCTCACAGTCTAAAAAGGTACCGCTTAAGAAAAAACAGGCTTGAGAAACAATACTAAGATTTAATTTTGTTCAGTATGCAATTTGAATATCATATCTTTAATGAAATTGTCTATAAATAAAAAAGTACTACTAAGTAAATTACTATTCATTTTTATCCTTTATATATTATATCTCTCTAGACGGTTTTTAACCACGGGTATCGCACCGAGGCATTCCGCACGAGTCGAGCTATAGTTATTGAATTAACCATCTAAATCAAATCTCTGACTGTCAGTCTAATACTTCATAAAATGGAATTATTTTTCCTCATAAATTGTTTTCACCATGAAATTTTTTAACATTACTGTTTTGTTTTGTTTACTAATGGATGCTTTGACATTAAATATTTATAACGAATAACTAATGAGTTTATGGGTACATCGTTTTTATGCACCACCCTGTCCAGTATTACATCCCTATGTGTAATAAATGGGAAAGTAAGGATGTTTGTTTGTTTGTTGGTTACGATTTCACGCAAAAACTACCGAATGGATTATATGAAACTGTACAACAAAATAGCTCATACATCAGAATAACCCATGAGCTATAATTTATAAAGAACTATTAAAAAAAAAAAATTAAATTTGATATTTTACTGCTCCACCTATCGTCAGCATTTTGAACCATAAATTAACAAGTAAAAACAAACAGTTGACTGAGTTAGTTGTTGAAATACCACGCATAAACAGTGTTGATTACTCTATCACATTTCACATAAATACATGTCACACATACATAACTGATATTCCCATATAATACATGCTATGCAATTTACGCCTGATTTGCGCCCTCGCGGGTAAACAGTGATGTTTACGAGAAAATATTTCAAACTAAAGTTGTTTATTTTTTTATAAGAAACATTTTTTACATATAAACTTTACAAGATCCAATTGACCTATGTTGCTCATTTACGAACTTGACCTCACTTTTTACGTCCTGAGTACGCTGTAAAAATTGCATCTTGATATCTCTTTTCGTTTTTGAGTTATCGTGTTGGCAGACAGACGGACAGACGGACAGACGGATAGACAGACAGACGGACAGATGGACAGACGGACAGACGGGTAGACGGGTAGACGGACAGACGGGTAGACAACCGGAAATGGACTAATTAGGTGATTCTATGAACACCTATACCAAAATTTTTTTCCTAGCATCAATATTTTTAAGCGTTACAAACTTGGTACTAAACTTAGTATACCTTGCATATTACATATATGCGTGGTATAAAAATTAAAGAATTTACAATTGTAAATTCACAACAATTTATAACCACCTTTTCTGGTATACTCAATGAATTATGACTATTTTACACTTTAAAAAAATTTAAAACTATGCATATATTTCAGCTGTGTAAAATAATCCCTTCGAGTGTTATGGATGAAGGATAAGTGAGATCAAGAAAGGTGCAAGCTATAAAATGGTGGTTTTAACTTTTAAGCCCACTGAAGTGTGCGGGTATCAAGTTAGTACTTCTTATACCTATATTATAAATAATTTTATGTTTTATAATGACTTGTCGTGTGTATAATACCATCATATCATACCATACCATTCCATAATATATTTTTCATTATAATATAGGTATATAACAATATTTAAAACATTCTTTAACCATTATTATTTATTCATAAATTATACTTCAATTTCCTGTGTATTTATTATTTTCATACAAGTAATTACTTTTCATTATAAACATTATTGTAAGATACTGAGTATGTGGGTATCTACCTCCTCCGTGAGTTTCTTTTATTTTTTACTTTTACATTTTTATATCCTGTAAATATATAATATATATCAAGGCCTACTAAATTTTGTGCCAAATTTGACATGCCGTCCGTGATCATGATTACTCAAAAACGAAAAGAGATTTCAAAATTTTTACAGCATACTCAGGACGTATAAAGTGACTTTGAATGTGTAAATGAACAACATAGGTTAATTGGGTTTTGAGTCCGTAGGACTGATCTTGTGATCTGTCAGAGAAAAAGTTTAAATACACTCCTTATAAAAAAAACTAGTTTTGTTTGAAACGCTTTTCCGTAAACATAATTGTTTAGGGAGTTGATAATTTGCAATTAGCTTCAAGTAGTGATCTTGTGATAGATAATAGACCTTTTTCACATTATTTTTTTTATTTTTTTAAATGAAAGTAAATGTCTTGATGAATGGGCTAATTCTTTTCTCCGATTTTTTTGAGCCATATGACCGAGAAAAAAGTATTGAAAATAATTAAAATTCAAATGGGCGAAAACGATCCGGAAACTCACGAAGTTGTACGAATGGCGCTGTGACGTCAGTTCGTCAGTTGACTTTGACTTATTATCGTATAAAATATATCGGGCGTGTTTTGTGCCTCTGTGCCCGAATCCTACTTCAAAACAGCAAAAATAATTAAACAATCAAAGCATTTGACATCGACAACTTTTTCTTCATTCTCGTCATTAGTGAGCTCAGTACAAGTTTGGTTTCGAATTCGATGTTCAGGGCCCATTTTACCTCGTACTGTGAAAAGATGATTTTCTCGTGTGACAGAAACCCATCTAATTGCAGTGTCTTCACATAGCTCTCCTTCGAACATTTTTTATGAAATTTTATTATTCACATTTTGTTTCTAGAATGCTACGTATTTTCTTATTAAAATTATTACCCACAAAGTTGCTTTTACTCCACGAATTTCGGTTGCATTGAACCTGTCATGTTACACTATAAACTCCAATACCATAAAAATAGTTATTTTTGGTAGATTTAATTGATCTGCCTTTGAAAATCCGGGTCGATTTTTGGATGCATTTGATTCTTCACTTTCAGAAATGAAATAACATAGACAATACCCCTTTAAAGTTGATATTAACGATATTTTAACACGGCTGTTGACACCGTTTTATTGTCACTGCTTGTCGACTTGATGTCACAGATCGTGTGAAGTGGAGCCAAAACAAATCGTTTAAAAAATTTCAAATATTGTGACTGTTTTACAATTTTTTTCATAGTTTTTTTTATTGCTAAAAATGCGTAATTTTCGAGTTACAGGTTCTACTAGACATATACTTTCATAAAAAATTAACCAAAAGCATTTCCGTTTTCACGAAAAAGTTATATTATGCCGTTTTTTTTTTCCAATTTATTAAAAATAATGCAAGGCACTGGCATTGAACACTTTCTATATAAGGTATTTCAACAATTCTTTCAGTCAATTGTTTGTTTTCACTTGTTGTAAGTGTTCTATAGATACAATGTATATATAAACAAAAGATAAATATTCCGGCGTGCTGTTTCTGCTTTTACCCGAAATTATAATTTCTCGTAAAAATCCCTTCCATACTCTTACAAAGTCAGTCGAGAAACGTGAATGTGGAGGTGCTTGTGTGATGCCTCACCGACCCGAGAATACATCGAAAGAGTGTGGATAGTTATCATACAATTAATATCACCGGTTCGAACAGTGTTCTAGAATTTTATCTTTCTATAAATGATATCGATTTTGTTGACCCACTCCAATTATTTTGTTTTTATTTTCTATCATGCATAATTATCTGGCCTTGTGCAACCCATTTTGGATTAGGAACTGACTGGTAAGGTTAGAAAATTGTTTTTAATTCAACTTTCTTAAAATGGGTCAAGGCTCATCTTAATCACGTACCAATAAAAGAAAGTAACAGTGACACAAAACTGATAACTGGCATCTAGATTTTTACATATTTTAGGGTGATAAAGACTATTAAGCGAAAGTGTATGCATCTTAAATTCTCGAACCTTTTTCAATTCGGTTTTAATTTAAATAAAACTACTTTCAGGATTGTATTGATATAAAAAGTACTCAGATTTTAGAAAAGCATATTTAAAACGTTTTGTTTCGAAGTAAACATGACCGAAAATTACCGGAGTAGGCTAAAAATATTTTTGAAGGGCTTCTCACAATTGATGCGAGTGATGTCCAGATCAGAGTCTCGGCCTACTGTCGGACTGTGGATTCGTTTTTAAAACAAAATTTTTTAAAATTTTTTCCTGTACTTAGTGCTTTTTTGGCTGCCATCTAACCTCATCTAATTATTTAACCTCATTATGTCAAGGTATTATTCAGTTCAATAAGTTTTCATTATCCTTTATATTTAGGTATCAATAGAAAGGTATTCTATATCAAAGTAAATACGGTTCTAAATTATTGACTATATACAGCAGTTGTAAAGTATCTTGTCGATTAACTATTCTATGGTTTGCGAATATTACAGGTGTATAATAATGTAAATGAGAATAGACCTTTTTCATGAAAAACAGAAATGCTTTTTGTTAATTTTTTATGAAAATATAGGTAGAGTAGAGCCTGTAACTCGAAAATTACGTATTTTTAACAATAAAAACACTATAAAAAAATTGTAAAAAAGTCACAATATTTGAAATAATTAAAAACGATTTTTTTTTGCTCCACCGCACACGTGATCTTTGATGACAATTTGACAAGTTATGACAATAAAACAGTGTCAACATTCGTATTTATACATGGTTATTATCAACTTTAAATGCCAATGTTTTCGCAAATTTGAATTTCAATGATTTTCATTGTCTAGAAAACAGAACGGTCATATGGCACCAAAAAATCGGGGAAAAAAATTAGCCCATTATCAAGACATTTACTTTCATTTAAAAAAAGAAAACAAAACAAAATGTAAAAAAGATCTATTATGAGTTCCCCATAAGTCAAATGTTCTAACAAAATAGTCATTTGATGCTTTTTGTAAAAAATTATCCCTAAAAAAATCCAGGGAAAATATTTTGTCTAAGAATTTGGCAATTTGTAATGTTGAAAGCTTGAAAAGCGTAATTTCAGAACAATCCTCAAACGTTTTTGTATTTCAACTAGATTTTAGTCAAAATACTCTTAAAAAAATGATTTTTATCAAAAAATTTCGAAAAAATCGGGAAACTTGCGTTGTAACTTTAAAGATATTCATGTTCTAAGGTAATCAGAAGCTAATTGTACCGGAAATTCGCACAAAATTTTTATCAAGCAAATTGATTTCAAAACATGTTGGTTTCGAGTTTGAAAATTTTTAATGCTGGAAACTTGGAGAGCATAAGTTTTGTAAAATAATTCCTAGGCGTACATTCAAATTTTTGTTCTTTCTGTGTCAAAATACTCTTGAAATAGAAGTCAAATTGGTTTTTCCAATTAAAAAAAATGAATAAAAACAGGAATAATTTCAAAAGTTGAAAGCTTCAGAAGTATATTCTATAAGGAATAATCCCCAGATGAACATCCAAACCACATGTTCGTCCTTTTTGCTTAAAAAAATTATTTGTTTTCAAATTGTTTTCAAAATCATTGATGAAAAACACATCAATAAATCACCAAAAAGCTTATAAAAAAAGCTAAAAGCTCAGAAATCTATGAATTATTGATATTTAGATTTAGGTTAAATTGAAAGGAAAATATCGAGATTCTTGAGACATCGAAGTATTTCGAACATCCTATATGAATGAATATTGAGGTTATGTTTTGAATCAGAAAGAAAACGTATTATATATATTTTAACAAAACCAATTCCTAGTCGTACAGACGGAATATATACAGTTTTCCATAAAGAGTGTCCGACCCTTAAATTGAAATTAAACTAATTGTATATATGAGATATCCTAGAAATTTTATATGCCATTTTGTGCGATTTTAATATCAATCAGAGGGTGACCAATGCTTCTTTGAGAAGCACGGTGGAATTTACATAGAGTTAATTGCATACAACAACACATACAATGTGGAACGAATTTTTCTGATCTTATAATAATGGGGTTTAACCTCCGTTTCTCTGACATATGCCTTAACAGTGGCCACCCGCATCATTATTTGATAATCTTTATTTATTAAACTACATAAAGACAATTACATTTTTTGATGTGAGTGGAATCGGTTACTTCGTTCTTATCCATCCAACGACAATGTGATCAATTCTGCACCCCCATTAATTTGTTCACATTGACGCTGCCTCGATTCGAACCCGCAACCTCCCAGTCAGTAGCCTAACGGTCAAAGATTAACGCCTTAGAACGCTCGACCATTGAGCCGGTTCTATGATCTTATAAATAAATCAAAAAAAGTTACTTACAACATCATCTGCATTTATAAACATATAATAAAATTAATTAATAATTATTATTTATTGTCACAATTGTTATCACTAAAAATATGAAACAATTCAATATTATGACATTGCAATAATTTTGACAAATAAATTTCAACGAGTTATACCGAACAGAGGCGGATATCCGTAAACTAACGAAAGTAGACGAACAGGCCCGAAAATTTCCGAAGGTGCTTACATCTTTAATCTCGTGATGATAGAAATTCCCTCAATTTCGAAAGGCTTGAAAGGAAGAATGAAGGAAGATAGAAAGACCACGGATATCTTTTGAGAATAAAAGTTATGTTTAAAATCAAGCGTGAACGTCACGCTCAGAGCGGGAGTGTTGGTGAGTTCAATAGAGTCAAATTAGGTGCGTTAAAAGTCAGCTACAAATGTTCGCATATATTAGGTTGATTACTAAATCAAAAGCATGCCTTTTTTAAATTAATATTACAATTAATTCGTACAGCAAAAGGTAAAAGTACAATGAAATTCTTGAGAATATATTTGACTTCTAAAATTAATACCTTTAATTTTCAGAAAAATATCATGTAAATAAAAATGTAAGCGCTACATTTATAATATACGAAGGCACGAAAGGAACACGAACTTCTATCGAATACTATTGGTACAGCTTCCGCTTTGTCCCGCTTTTCTAAGAAAATAGCAAAGTTATCTCATTTAGCAAAAAACTGTAGCATTCTTAATGGAAAACCTTTGATATGTGTAGTATGTAGGTGTGTAGTATATAATCACTTCAACAATTGCTCAAGTGAAACGAGTTTTGCTATTTAGAGCAAGACTTCACACCAAAAACTTCTATTTAGTTATTATTATTTTCACTCTTTTTCTCACTATGATTTAAATTTAAAACTGTTTTTCTTTTCAGATTTTTATGCTCCAATGTTCTTTGTAATTTATTTTCTCCATTATAATACAATTTATATATAATACATTGATTGTAGGAGGAACAGTGAACTAATAAACTATTAGCAAACAGTTAGTACTTATTTAAGTGCAAATCTTAGAACTATTTATATTTTATGAACGACCAAAGACTTTTATGAGGTTTTCTTGAGGTTGCTCAAATTTCGAAAACACAATACTCGACGAACATTTTAGAAAGTTTTATGAAAATGCTCCTAATGTTCGACGCTAATTGTAAAATACATGATCAGAGTTCGTTGAGGAAATAATACTTTTGAGATTGAAATTTTTACAGGACCGGGCGAAAAATGTTCTTATAAGGGTGTAGAAAACCAAACCAAAATCAATAAAATATGGAAAAAACAATATTTTGAAGTATTATTAAACCCCCAACTAAAAAAAAGGGGTGTTATAAGTTTGGCCGCTACGTGTGTGTGTCTGTCTGTGGCATCGTAGTGCCTAAACGGATGAACCGAAAAAATTGGCGATGATCTTCCAAATCGGCTCCGTTTGGAAAAGCCTTCCTTTAAATTTAAGGAAAAAGGCAATTTAATGGAGAGTGTTCTCAGATACGTTTCAAATGCGAGTTTAGGGTTCCGTAGCCAAAATATTTGTCGGGAGTTTTTTAAATTTTGTAAATTTCTTTTGGAAGCGTTTAAAATTTCACAAGGGTTAAAAAGAAATTCGTTATTTTGATGAAAATTTGATATTTACAAAATTAACGAATATTGCGTGGTTTTGAATGGAATCCCTGATTTAAAACCACACAAAAATCGTTACTTTCGAATGGAACATTTGATTCAAATCGAATTGAATCTTGTGTTTTTTACATTTCTTAACAATTTTTGTTATGCGATTTTTTTCATCTCACCTCGCCGTTTTCGAGATGTCCGCTTGGATGTCGAACATATATACCTTTCAGCCTCTTTTCAAGCAGAACCGAGAATTTTAAAGAGGCAGCCACGCGGGCACCTCGCAAATAGGTTTCAGGAGACAATGAAAAATGGATTTTAACAAAAAATACAAGAATTTTTATATTGGGAGTAAAAATTCAATCAATCGTATTTTATTTTGAGTACACACCTAAAAAATTTATAATCTAATACATTGCCAATGTATATAGATGGAAAACCCATCGTCTAATGTTTTGAGAAAGTACAAAAGAACAAAACAACTAAAATAAAAATAAAACTGAAGAACAATTTTACAATATTGGCATTAAACAATTTACATAAAGACTGTTCTTTCTCCACATCGTTTCAAACTAAAGCTATATATATATAATCTGGAACAATCTTATAAAACTACTTATCAATAGTCCTGTAGTTGTGTAGCTGGTGCTTTCTACGAAGAGTTAAAATATATAAACTGTCTTTCAGATAGAAAAATTCTCTTGAGAGGTAAAAGTAACAACGGCAGAAATGTACAACATGTGTTAGAATAATTGTCCTTTGACGATGAAAGGTATGAAACTTTTATCATACTGAGGAAAAAATTATTTTCTTCAAAATTTCTATTTTTAGGTATTTGAGCGATTTTTAATAAATATATATCATTCTTCAGATAATGTCTACGTATTTAATTTAATTCATGATGTCTACGTTTTTAAGTACTGTCTTATAAATCGAGTGCGTAAAACGGCTACACACATCTTACGCAAACATTAAACTTGATCTAGATTTTTAAGCTCAATAAAAAACTCACTCTACTCCATAACTGGTAATCGATAGATGGACACTTTCAATTAGAAAGTGGTTATTCATAAAAAAAGGAACATTTTTTGTTCCAAACATTTTTCCGCAAATCGTACAGCTAAGTCGAAAAGTGGCTGAAAAGTTTTCCCAAAATTGTTTTTTCGTATTAAAATTTTTAGTTCGTATAATTGTTTCGAAAAAAAAATTTCCAATAAATCCATTCAAAGTGCTTTGTTGCTAACAATTACTGTCTACACTATTCGGCTTACAAAAAATGCTTGAAAGAATAAGTGTTTGAGTATTTAAAAAGAACAACTTTCTAATTTAAAGCGTTGATCTAATGTTTGTCAGTTATGAATCAGAGTGAATTGAACCTGAAAACTGAGATCGAATTCGATGATGGCATTAGATGTACCTATGCCTTTGAACCATTTTCCTTGATTAAATTTATTTATCGAATTTCAAGCATATGTTAACTTAAAAAAGCATCCTGTATGCTTTTTATATCATTGCTTATTTAGATGGGCCCTTAATGACACTGGTATTCACCCTACAATCCTCAATAACTGCTGCTGAAAATTAGAGGGGAATTTGAACACTGAAACATTTTGTATCAAAGTGCTCACCTACATAGATTCACTACTATGTGACGTATTTATTTTGTTTGATGATCATTTAAGCTCTATTTGTGTTTTTATCACATTTCAATTGCTGTTCACAACGGACAGACAATCAGACCGAAGAGTATTTTTGTATTAACCTTTTTTTTTTCCTACCATACCTTCTTTTCTTAATTTAGTTTAGAAAAGTCATTTTCATGGAAAATATTAAATTGGATGTGTATAATAGATTTTAAAAGCTTTTCAGAAATCATCTATTACCTCTGGGAAGATTTTTAGTATTCATATTCAATAGGGCATGTAAATCCTTTGATTTTCAAATTTAGATATTAGAAATATAATGTTTTGAAAGCATTTTAGAACTTAAAAACTGTAAAATATATTTTCTAATTTCAATCAATAGGACACACTCAAATATTTTTTGAGAAAAATAGTCATAAAATTATTTTTCAAACTTACCACCAAAAACATCGCACCGTAGTACAAATGATGCACCCTCTGAAAAGGGTCCCACTACAGACGTTCTTTCCAAACCAGCATCATCTGTGATAACAATTTTTTGTGGCGGAACTGAAAAATAAAGACGAAACTATATTAAAAATTGGTTTACATGGTATTTATCTAAAGAAATAGATATTTTTGCTGCTTCAGTAGGATTAGATTATCATGATTTTTTTTTGGAGAGGATTTTAGTGAAATTAAGAAATGTACAAAAATTAATGTGGGCGGCATTTTGATTAAATTAATTCTTTTTGAGGAATTTTAAATAAAAAACCGTTCTGTTGTAATGAATATTTAGTGATACTTTTAAATCGCTAGCCTCAAAACCATCCCTGAAACACTCAAGAAAGTAAGAATATGTGTTTTCACATTAATATTTGCTTCATTCAACATTATTACTTTGAGGGAATAGAAACTGTCTTTTATTTGAGCGACCTTAAACTTTTTTAGATGGGTGTTCTTTATCGCTCGTTATTTGTTTGCTAGTTGGAACTTAAAACCAAAAAAAACTGCAACTAACACCAAAATTCGACATCTAGGTTATCTTGGGAAACTAAAATTTTTTCAATTTATTCAGGTTGCCATGAGTTTTGAGAAAATGCAAAAATCTTTTTATCACTGTCTATTTCTATTTTTTGTCAAAATTTTATGTTTTATCATTTCAAAAAATTGAGTTGTGAAAGTTATCAGAAGTTAAAGAAAACAGAGATAACTTAAAGTACAAAGCAATTTTTATATTATGTCATAATAAATATCTTAATCAAACCAATCTAATACTACATTTATTTCATACAGGAAAAACTAAAAGTAGCAATAAAAATTAATTCTTTAAAGAATCAAACAAGTGTTTAGCTTCTAAAATTAATACCTTAAATTTTCAGATAAATATCTTGTAAATAAAAAAGTAAGCGCTTTATTTATAATGTACCAAGATACGAAAGGAATATAGTTCCTACTGGGTATTTCACGACACCTCTCGATCTTTGTTTCTTTTCAACCAATTATTTCCCAAATGATTGCTAAATTTTGAGTAATTTTGGATCTGGCCATGTATCTAAAGTCCCTCCAAAATCAGGCTCATAAATATGAAACTTGAAATAAGTTATAAAAACTCTCGAGTGCAAGAGAATACTAGCACAGTTTCGGTAATTACAGGAGATCAAAATTCATCGGTTCAATCAGACTTTGGAATACCTTGGCAATCGTAGCAAAGACATTTAAAACAACAACAAGTCAGTTTGGAAACGGGAAAAATGTAAATTAAACTTCCTTCGTGTGTTCCCAAAGTTTATTAAATGTGTGTTAATAGTTCAGTATTTTGAAATGGTAACCCAACAAATTATTATAAAAATGTTATCCTTTTTTTCAGTTGTTTAATTCTAATATTTCTATCATAAAAGAAAAATCAATTATCCTTGATTCCGGCTTACAACCCCTTTTCCTTCCCCTCGATATAATCTTTCTATAACAATATATTGCACTCATGTAATCATATTCACGTTCATTAAACTCACTAATGGTACGGAAAAAAAAACATTTTAGTCTGCTTTTTTTGTGTCGAACAAAAATATTTGCAAAAAAAAGTTTGTTTTTAGAGTTTCATATTTAAAAATTTTCCATTCAACATAAATCATAATATTGGCAAAAATGATTGATGACGTTATGAGTTTTTTTTTCCATCCACCACCATCTTTCAACATGGTTTTCTTTTTGTGTGTCATTGAAAAATATTATGAGGAAGCTTTATGTATACAGGGTGTACGAAAAGTTCGAGACTCCTTGAATTTTAGAAAATAATGACTAAAAGTCGTACAAAACTAATTACTAAAGGATTTAACCTTAATCTTAACTATGAAAGTCACTTCAAAATTTTAAAAAACCGCCCGACAAATTTTCGAGTACGGACCCCTAAGCTCGCACATGAAACACATTTAAGAACACTCATTCAATTACCCATTTTCTTAAAACATTTTGAAGAACGTCACAAACTTAGTTTTTTTTTTTGGGTACAGAACCCTAAACTCGATCTTGAAACATAGCTAAGAATACTCTCCGTTAAATTACCTTTCAAACCAAAAAAATTAAAATCGCTTCATCCATTTACGGGCTACGATGCCACAGATAGACACACACACAGAAACACACACGTAGTAATTCACTATAAAAGTATTATATCAGTGATGGTTTCACGTAAGTATCAAACTGTTCTAGAGCACTGCGTGTTTCTTTTTCATTTATTAATGCAAAGGTCTGTAAGAAGTCTTATATTCAAGACCTTAATAAGTAATCATATTTGACGTTGAATTGACCTTCATTGTCAAGTTTAAGATCAAATTCACGAACAAATCAAATAGCTTTTGTCTTATTCATGCATTCACTTATTAATTTCAAATTTAGGGTGGGGGGTTTCGAACTTTTTGAATACTTTGTATGTTTTCATGCATGCATATTTAAAGCGAATATTCAATAAATGTGTTTTTACGTCCATGTACTTGTTACAACTAGGATGATTTATGGAGAAATATTTTATGAGTTTAAAAATTTTATTTGATCTCCCATTATAAAATCATATAGTATTTTGCTCTAAAAATTTAAAATGAAACTAATAAAATATCTTCACAGTGTATTTTTTAATTTCCAATTAATGCAAATATTAAAATAAATGATAACATGGTAGACTATAAAACATGAAAAATTCACAGTAGAAAAGCTTTTTGAATTATATCAAGATTGTCTCCAAAAAATTCATATTCGATAAAATAAAACAAATTGTTATGTGATTATTTTTTTCGGTCTTAAATATACGAAATGTGAATTTGCCTTTTCGTACTGTGTATAGAGGATGTGTGGTACTTTTCATAAAATTTTTTTCATACTTTACTAAAATGAACATAAATTGAAAATTGTTTTTCTATCGAGAAATATTTATCAGTATTTTTATATTATCTTGTGAAGAAAACTTGTTACTTAATACTTCAAAAACTAAGCGGATGTAGATACTTTTCTTTGTAAAAAGTACCTCTAAGAAGTTAAATTCAAGATGGCTGAATTTTGAATATTTATTTTGTGTGTCAAATTAGGTAAGGATGAAGCATGAGTGGCATCTGAGAGCCGTTGGGCTTTATCCATTTACAAAGTGTGCATTACCGAAAAAATTTACGTAATTTGCTAAATTTAAAAAAATTTTAAAACAATTTACTACCATCATCTTAGGGTTTTACCTCTCGGAATGTAACGGAATATGGTGAATTCTTGTATAAACTTTTGATAGTAAAAATGTTGTCTCAAGAATCTCGAAAATACGTGTGTGCGTCCTTAGATATTCAAGGTCAATGGTCGTAAAGTTCAGCTTTTTGATAATATATCGTTTCTTTTACCCCCAGTTGCATATTTACATTTATTATAAAACTATAAAAGTTGTAGAAGATAAAATTCTTTTTGTCTACAGTTTTGTTTGTACGTTGAACCGTTTTTGAAATAGAAGGCAGAAAATGAAGGCGCTCACCTTCGTGCTTCAGTGCTGGGGATATTTATAAATATAAGTTAATAAATAATTATTTAAGTAGTATTTAATGAATAATTCAGTAAAAAAACTGTGTAATAGACAAGGTCAATCGTGAATTCCAGTTTATTATGCGGTTCTTTTGCTCTATTATTCATTTAATATACGTATCACTGAGCGCTCCATCTTCTGCACCCTCTATTTAAAAAACGTTCAAACGAATAAAAAAAGGTTTCATACAAAATTTTCAAAAAATTATATCTTCTATAACTTTTATAGTAAATGTAACGAATGTACGATTAAAGGGAAAGAAAATGAGATATTCTCAAAAAAAAAACTGACTTTCGCGACCTTAGACCTTGACTATCTAAGGACGGGCACGGTTATTGAGATAAAACCTAAAGCTTTGCATTAAAATGGATGCACTTCACCCGCCTATTTTTGTAACGATTTTGTGCATTTACTTTTAGCACGTGATACTGAACCCATTTAAATAATAAATTAAGACCTGCAATTTAGTGCATTATGGACAAGTGCAATGAGTTGCTATATTACCTGCAGTATAACTTATGTCCCTCAGCGAATAAAACAACTTTTATTTAAATATTCAGCTACTAAAATCAAAATTTTACAATATATATATTATTATTGGTATTTCTACTAAATAATAAAAGCCAACATTATATTATACAAACAATAAACCAATATTTTATAAAATTATTTATATATAATAATTATTAATAGTATGTTATCATCATCCATTACTTGTGGTATGGTAGAGGTATGATTAAATCCATCAAACCACAATCATGGGTTATTGTACTTAATTATTGCACTGTGTGCAAATCCAACCATTGATTCACTCTACTATACAGCGGAGTAAGAGTATCTTTCAAAATAGGGCAGTGACATGCCCAAGTTGACACATGATTTAAAGCTCCGGATTTAGATTACATTGGCTGCCCACAACAAACACACTTAAAAGTATCATATTGAGTGATATTATCATCTTCACCGATGGCGAAACACGATCTACCTAAGCTCTAAGGTAGCTCAAGATGACCGAACGTCCTTAAAGAACCTGGTGGACAAATAAATGTTAACCAACGGTCTCCACTGTGTTCTCTGCTGCAACCCTTGTCCAATAAGGTCCCAAAGTGAGGCGTATTTCATCTTCCCATCTTCTTTTTGTGCGACCATGCCTTCTTTTTCTACCTCTTGGCTACCATAAAGTAGCCTATTTGCTCCACTTATTTTTATTACACCGTAGTATATGGCCGGTACAACCCCGTTTTTGGTGAGCAATGCGCTAGAGTATATCGGTTACTCTTGTTCTGTTCATTATTATAGATTGTCTGATTCTGTCTTCAGGCTATGCTTTTCAATGAGTGCCCAAGACTCACACCCATACGTTATGCAAGGAAGAATACATGTGTAAAATGTTATTCTTTTAATTCTAGGGCTTTGTGTTTTGCTCTTCATTATTTCCTTAAGTGACCAGTACTTTCTCCAACCACTTACTATTCGTGCGTTTGGAATTACTTACGCTTTAACCAACTGAACCACTAGGGTGGATCATCCTATACTTAATCATATTTAATTCATATTATTGTGTTTTTGAGAGCTGCTGAGGTCTATTCTATACATAATCATATTATTATTAATTCATATTATTTGTTATTACCTATATTTTTGGTGTACATATTTGTTGCAGAGTTTATAAATGAATATAATATACACAATAATATTTAAGCGGTGATTCGGTGATGCGTTTATTTGATACAAAACCACCAAGTGTTAAAATAAATAAAGTGGCATTTTATTAAAATTAATATTTTATACATATTAGATACATGCGTATATGGTTAGGCAGGCAGTGAGGTTTGTTAAATTTTATATGTCATTATATGGCTATTTAACAAACCATTTTGGTGTGGTCAATATATGTGAAGTTAGCTTATCAATTAAATACGTGAAACTCATATGTCTAAAACTATGTTTAATTTATGTTTAAAATTCTAAAACTATTCTATTGGATTTAACACAAAGCCTAATAAAACGGTAGTTTGAAGTGTAAAGTTTTGGTGCAATTGTTTTGATTGCTTTATTCTATGTTTTTTGGGGTGCTGAACACGAATCTGAAGTTTCCCATCAAAAATTTGCTCGGCAAATATGAGAAATCATCAAAAAAGCACAAATCATGTCTTTTAGGGGTTTTCAGCTTATAACTTGCAAAACAAGCACTTTATGCAAAAAGTGTTTATGTAGTAAAATAAAGCAAAAAACTTCCTATAATTTATGTCTCTCAACATTTTTTCGTACGTGGTATGGTTTCCACGCAATAGAGTGCCGAAATATGGAAGAAAATAGCATTAAAAAAGTTGCTTTAAAAGTTAGCATTAAAAGTCATCATTTGTATTTTATGTTGGTGAACATAATTTGATATATTAATTAGGCAAATTTCAGTAAAATTCAGTATTTATTATTATTTCAATTTTTGTTGGACAACTTCAGATTCGTGTTCAGCACCCCAAAAAACATAGAATAAACCAATCAAAACAATTACACCAAAACTTTCCACTTCGACCCTTTTTAGTGCACCGTTTTACTGGATTAACACTTGTATCAGATTATAGCTAACAAACAATGTAAATGATTCATTTCAAATTTTATCTACTTCCCACTGTCCCATTAGTCCCCAAGTTAGCTGATGGAACAGATGAATGTAAACCTGGTATGGATACCGAGGACATAGGGACATTTCAGAAAATTTGAAGCCAGCGAGCTTGTTAGAAATGGTACGCACAATGCTAATGGACACAAGTATCAATATCACACCACAAGTATCCAGGTGGTACTCCTTAAAGAGGATATCTTAAAAAAGGTCAATCTAAAATGAAGGCAAAAACATACTTGTGGAACTATAAAATAGATATGATCTGAGTACAATGGTTAGCTTTTCGAAGATCTTATATTACTCAAAAACCTCTATTAGAAAAATTATCCCGGCCATTACAAGACATTGACTAGGCGGCAGGTAGACAGAACGCCTCACGAACGACGTCACAGAAAGGAGGATGAAGACTAGATCAATTTTGTTGGATTATTTAAATACGTATTTCGACTACCAAGTAGTTATCATCAGTATGAATAGGCTAATAGTAATAACTCTTGATATGTTTGTTCATCGTTGCTAATTTGGTGGTGGACTGAACATTAATAGTCTCGTGTGCCTATAATTTATACGGTTCTACGGGTCTGCCAAATTGTGGTGTCAGTGACGTGAGCCGATCAGCTTTGATCAGTTGACTTGTGCTTGGCCAATGAGCATGATTATTAAGCGCCAGTGATATTCGAGTATTTTATCACCTGATTTTGACATTAAAAATAATAATAAAAAGTCAAAATTAAAATGTAATTTTTAATTTAAAATATAAAACCTCACTTTTCATAACGATCACACCTTTTTTTCAGTTTTTCCAAAAAAAAAGAAAAAAAAAATTCTTTAGTAGCACCTCATTTGTTTATTGTTTAATAGAAATATAAAATAAAATCCTATTTACAAAAACTAATAAATTAAATCAATCGTATAATTTAAGGAAAAATAATAATGACAAAACCATAACTATCATGCATAATAATTTAGTGACTGTCACATCAAACTATGTATATTAATCAACATCAATCCAGTTGTTTTTTTGTGTTGTTCATTGAAGAATTATTTGACAATCAAAAACTAGTTTAACCTAATAAATTCAATAACAATATACCTACTGATTATGGACCGTGTTCCTATATAATGAAGCCACTAAAACAAAATTTCCATGAACCTTTTTATATTTTATTGCATAAATTAAGAAAATTTTGATTATAACCGTGGATCGGACGTCGAATGCTTAGAAATCAAATTTCTTTTGTCAATTTTGACGATTTGTTTCCTACCATTTATGTGGAAAGAAATAAAATACAATACGTAGGGACGAATGTCAGAAAACATTCAAAAGGATTGAAAAATGAAGTGCAATTTTTCGACAATATTGCAATCGTCAATTTTTGCTTATAACATAAAAACTAAACAAAAACTACAAAATCATAGATCCGATACATCGATCATCGAAAAATCATAGATCCGATACACCCGATACGTCGAAATTCATAGATCCGATACATGATACACAGTTTAAAAAAATCCTTAGCACAGGAACTGCGTTAGCTAAGGGAATGCCTTCAGAGGTTGAAAAATAAACATTTTTCTTAAAATCGAATATTATATTTTTAATTTTTCAAGATTTTTTATTTTGAAAACAAAGCGCCTAGATAAAAAATCACAACAGAATTTTTTTACTTTAAACTGGTCAAATTTTATACTATGTACACCGTCCCAGCTTGTTTATTTGTCATTTTTTCTCATTAACAAACTTAACCTTTCAAATACCAAAAACTTTCTTGAAATTTTGAATTTTGAAATTTTATTCAAATCGAACTTAAATTGCAACCGCTATAGAGTTTATAGACACACAAGTGTATATACATCCATATGTACCACATACATACACACATACATATTTATATATAAATAAATTTTAACGATGGTCATTTTGGACATCTACTAGGTAGGATGGATGAACATTTAAAGTTATTTTTTCTAAATATCCACCAGTAGAAAAGCAATAGCACCATATTCTTCAGAAATTCGAAAAATCATAGAAATTTCACTGCATTATAGGCAACCGGTCTCATATATATTGAATATAAACTAAAAATAATCCACTGAACAGATAAAACATTAATAAATTAATTGATATTTGTTAAAATCAATCAAATTAATAAATTATTTGCTCAAAATGCAAATTTAATCTATCAGTAAACAATTATAATGAATTATTTTATAGATGTTAATAATAATATACGATTTATATAGGTATAGTATTTATTGTATTTATCAAAATAATATAACTGCTAATTTTATAAAATATAATAGCATAAATTATTATGTTAATGAGTGTTTGTGTATAGATAATATAATATTTTAATACATAAAGTTATGTTTTAGGAATTTTATTTCAACATATTGTGATTATCCTACTTGTATTCCACTATAGAAAATTTTAATTTCTTATCTAATTTAATCTAATCAATAAAAAATTCAATTTACAAAAAAAAAAATACAATTTAATGTATAAAAAAATCAAATATTATTAAATATTTAAAACAAACAAAAAATTAATTTAAATATTATATTTACAACAAAATTATTTAAATATTAAATCAAATTATTATATTTTAAAGAAATTAAACTAACAAATATAAGAAAAACCAACAAATTATTTCAAGAGTCAACCATTTTAATATTTTATCAACCGAGTAAATCTGAAAAAATCTATGTAAAACCATTATAATCGATATGGAAAATTAAAAGTAGAATCAAACATTATCCAGCAAGTATTTATCTAACAGTCTTTCATTTAAATATATCGGAGTTAAGTAAGAAACAATATTATTTATCTCCTGGCGACCGCGAATAAATAAAAAACAAATATATATTTGAATGGAAAACTGAAAGTGACAATCATCTTGGGGTAAACTTTAAATTATATCCTAAAGTTGTTGGTTCGTCACAATGTGCATGAAGAGCGGAAAGTTATCGAACAGGCCTTTAGATGATGTGGCATTTGAAAACTAATTTGAAATAGCTGTTTAAAGTGGTTCGGCTGTTTGAGCAAGTACGGTGAATGTTAATTTTTTGGCGGTTAATGATAGTTCAAAGTATCTTGATCACAATAAATACAGTTTTGGGGCCTATTGCGGGGCAAAATTTTGAAATATTTCATTTTTAAATTGTGATTTTTACCATAGTACTTTATGGAAGAACTATCAATAATGCTTGTAGGGGCAAAGCCCGAACAAAAGATGAGACGGACGAACTTAATGGACTGTAAAAAAATGAAATGAAATTTATACTCAAGTGATTTTGACGGCTAAATGGTTTAGTGGGATGAGGCTTGGTTAGGAAAATAAGTTGGAAAAAAGGAGAAATTTAGGGTCAATCAAACGTCATGCTTCGTGCAACGTTATACACGGCACCACGTTGATAGCTTCGGCCATACAAACCATGCAATCAAAATTTGCCAAGAAAATCCAAAAGCACATTACATTAATATTGTTACACTGACTATTTTAAATTGAGTTTAATGTTGAAATACTACAAATAACACCCGATCAGCACGTGGTAGCACTCGAATATCATGACCGAAAACCGTTAAATTTAAATGTGTGAATTACGCAAAAGACGAAAAATACAGAAATATATGAAAAAAAACACTCTTAACTGATTCGAAATTAGTTTGGAGAGAATATGATTCTCCTCCAGAAATTAAAGATTGAGTACGATTAAAATTAGAATTTGAAATTAAACTTTGAGAATGGCGTTGAGAACGTGTGTCTCAAGCCCTAGTATAAACAGAACAGTAATTGATCAATGATTGAGTAGCTAGCAGCACGTATTTTTACAGTTGTAAGTTGTAAACATATTTTGAATTGTAGGTGCTACCAACTAACCATCATTTAATTGTAAAGAGACAGAACTTTAGGCAGGTTCATGGTTGAATGGCCTAAACAATGCTAATTGTACAAAAAATAATCGGTGAATGACCTTCAAAAAAGTTTTCATCATGAAGATTTATCACAGATTCTGTTTGTGCAAAAAAAAAAAACATACGGCGCTTTCCAAAATATAAAAAACCTTTGTTTTTGACGCTTTTTCGATATTTTAAGAGCAGTTTTTTACGACATTTTTAGAGCATTTTCTCACATTTACGTCATACAAATTACCTAGCTGACTAGCTGACTAGTCAGATGATAGCCGAACCACTTTAATCAATACGAAAGTTGTCAATGTTCAAAAATGTTGTATTTTAATCGCCGACCAACAAAGAGGGATGTTATATGTTTAAAATTTCTCTGTATCTGTGTATTTTTGTATCTGTATGCCTGTTTGTGGCATCGTAGATCCTAAATCCATGAACCGAATTTAAATGTTTTTTCTAAGTAATTTAATCGAGAGTGTTCTTTGCTATGTTTCAGTTTCAAGTTTCAGTTTAGAATTCCGTACTCGATAACAGCTAGAAAAGAGATCCGATCAACCAATCTTCAATCAAACCTTTAGGAGCTGCGATGCCACCAATTTTCTTTAAATTTTTAATAACCTCAAAGCAAGTCTTGGATTAATATTCGGTTTAGCGATTTGACGGTGTGATGTCATTATTTAAGTTGTACAACTATAGAATATACATATACAATAGTTTAAATAACCTTTCCCTGATTTTCACAGAAAACAAATACAATTTTCATCAGAAGAAAAAAAAAATTTCTTCTACCGATTAATAAAAGGCAATCAGAAGCGTATCCATTAATTTGTTGCGATGGAGGCTGAGACAGAAATCATACAAAAGTTTTAAAACTAGAACAACTTGAAGGGACAGCTTGCACTTTCAAATTTTGCTGTTGGCTAAGGCATTGGCGTTAAGTTTTCAAAACAATACGAGATAATCCCGATGTCAAATTACCCATAAAAAACCATCCATGTAAAACTAGACTTGATATTATGATAAAATTTGAAAGTGAAATTAGAATTGATCATAAAACGTAGAAGTTATAAGCAATCAAATTAAAAGGTTGCCTATCTCCTCCCAGCAAAACAAAGTTTTATATATATAATCTAGGCTATACCCATGTATGACGTGAGTGGGTATCTTCCTTTTGCTTAATTAGGAATTTTAAACGTTCATATCTAGCATACTAAGATTTTTAAAAACCAACTACACTTTTCTGCGAGTACTGTGAGAATTTTTGAAGTTATACTTCTTTTGGCGCGTTTGGATGAGAGTGAATTTGTGAGCTGCGCGCGCACGAACGACATGATGAAGTTAGCCACAGAATTGAAATAATAAAAAAATATATTTTCAACACTGAATATAGTTACAGTACTGAGTGTTCATACTATACACTACATAGTACTTATATCCCTGAGCCAGTTCAAGTCGATGGTTGTGAAATATAGTATTCATATGAATAATTAATTTTGAATGAAAGAAGTATAACTTCTAACGCGTGTACATAAGTACACACACTCTTTTTTTACCTGAAGGGATTCAATTCTGGATTTATGATGTATATCTATTATAAGTAATATTTTTATTTTATAGAATCAATAAACATTTTTATATGCGATAAACTTTATCAATCTGTGTGTATAATATAAACCTGTATACTATACTTTAACTAGTAAAAGTTAAATAACTATAAAGTTTTCAACATAGACATATACCGGCAAACTTTGTGAACTTACAACAACACATCCAGTGATGTTTGAAAATGGTGTGTATGCGCACTGTAAGAGTGAATAAGTGAATATGTCACAGGGACATGTGTACATAAAAAGTATATTTTCATCCCTTCCTTATACAAACCTACTTTACCTACGACAATATATAGGTATAAGGTTTGTTTGTTATATACTAAAATAGCAAAAAAGTAAGATATAGTATTTCGGCAGTACTTATAGTACAAGACAAAAATATTTCTTTTAAATTTTGTTGGAGGCAGGGCAAAAGACAGTCCATCCTCTAATTCACTTATCATGGTGCCATTCTTTGATGAAGAGTGATCCAATAAGTTTTCTATCTTTGTAACTATGTAAATTAGAATATTGTGTGTGGTTCATTTTTTACTTTTTTCTAGTAAGTTATCGCTTTTTTTTTGAAGTTATCATCGACAGGAAAGGTTCTATCGATAAAACCTTCGGCTATGAAAGTTAGTTTTTCTAATATAGTGACTATAGTGTCTGCTCCTGATGCAGAAGGCAATTCTCCCAAAAACGTGTATCGTTTTAAATATATTTAAATATATTGATACCCAGCTTGGTCTTTTCTTATTCTTTTAGTTTAAACCAAGTAAAACCAAATAATTGACTCTGTTAATTGTTGAAATATCCTGTATGGAAAGTGTTGTATGTCAGTGCTCGCATTATTTTTAATAAATTAAACAATTAAAAAAAAAAAAAATTGTTTTGGTTTTCGAAAATTTTCAAAAGTATTTTCTAGAATTTTATTAATTTTCGAGAGTCTTTCGCAAGACTACTAGTTTAAGCTACCCGCAAATTTTTTATTCCCTGTCTTCCAAAGTTTTGGAGAAAATGGACACCAAAGTTTTGTCCTAATTTGCGTTCTCACGGGTAAACAACGATGCTTACGAAAAAATGACCTAATACCCAAATGACCTATGTTACTCATTTACGAACTCAAACTCTCTCGTTATGTTCTGGGCACGCTATAAAACTTTCATATAATTCCATATAATACGATCCCAAGACCCAAGTGACCTATGTTGTTCATTTACGAACGCAAGTTCTCTTTTTATATTCTGAGCATGCTTTAAAAATTTCAACTTGATATCCCTTTTCATTTTTAAGTTATCGTGTTTACGAACGGACGGACGTATAGATTAACGAAAATGGACTAAAGACAGAAATTTATAAAGGCCTGTAATATGAATTTAAAATTTTTGCTCGTATCATCAATTGTACAAACTTGGGGCTAAAATTAGTACACGTTGATATATGTTTCATGTAAATGTAATTTTTTTCAATTTCAATAAAAATCCTTTACTATCCAGGTTTTAGTGCAATAAAGCCAGTTTTTTGTTCTTTGTAAACTATAATTTTTAATTAAAATTTTCAACAGCAGTGTACTTTACTGATACGATACCCTTTTTACCTTAAAAGTATAAGAAGTATATACGTTAGTAGGTAGTAGTCAGTATTGTAGTTATAAGACTTTATACCTTTAAAAAGTTTTTATCCAATGTTTACATTAACACTCAAAAGCTTTCACTTAGTTATTACCATCCATCCCATCTTTACCGTACAAAATACGCCTTACCTTACCTACTTCGTACCTACGTACAATTTAAATTTGATAGGGAGTCACATAAATAATAATAAGAATAATAACTAATAAAAAAGTATCATTATTTATATTCATTGTCAAATATAATCGAAAACTTTTACTTTACTTTCTTTTTTAACTCGAACTATACATAAATACCTGCCTATTGTTGCATTATTATTAAATGTAATAACGATAGATAAAATAATAGATATATTTATATATATTAAAAAGTTATCCTTTATTATAAAGGATTTTGTTTCATGATCTCTTCAGGCTTACAGATAAAAAGTTGCGTAACATGAATTTAACAAAAGTATTTAGCAGTTCAAAACATTTAAGACATTAGAAAGAAAACAAGTGAAAGCAAATAATTGAGTTAATTGTTGAAATACCATGTATAGACAGTGTTGATTACTCTATCACATTACACATATATGTCACACATACATAACTGATATTCCCATATAATACATACTATACAATGGGCGCCTGAGTTGCGCCCTCACGGATAAACCGTGATGTTTATGAAAAAATGTTTCAAACAAAAGTTGTTTATCTTTTGAAAAGAAACATTTTTATACCATGTATATTTTACATTTAAATTTTTGTGATATCACTGGCGGTTTACAAGATGGGCCCTACGGACCCAAGACTCAATTGACGTATGAGTACGCTGTAAAAATTTCAGCTTGATATTTTTTTTCGTTTTTGAGTTATAGTGTGAACAGACGGACGGACGGACGGATAACCGAAAATGCACTAATAAGATGATTCTATGAACACCTATACAAAAATTTTTTTCGTAGCATCAATATTTTTAAGCGTTACAAACTTGGGACTAAACTTTATATACTATGTATATTTCACATATACATGGTATAAAGATAGGATTTTCTTCGTTTCTTAAACAAGTGCAAAAAATGTATTTTGAAAACTATAAAAAAATAAATATTGCCTGATATTTTAGTAGCTGACATACAATTAAAGCGATTTCTTGGATTTATTATAGGCCTATTGACCACAATTTCTTGTCTTATGAACAAATAAAAATAATTTTTGTATTTTTTGATATTCTTATGAGTTTTTTGAAATCAAAAACAATTTTTGTATCAGAAAGGAATGTTGACTTAATTTTTTTAATCACTTCAAGTATGGAATTTTCACTTCACGAATAGAAAAGTGAAGTTAATCAACTTGAAAATCTTTAGAAATACGCAAAATATGCACGTTTAAGAAGATATACAAGGATTGAATAATACTAGGGATTTCAATAAAACTTTATAAATACATTTTTTGATTAACATCGTTTCGAAATATCACAATAAATTCTTAGGTCATCGGGCTTTTTATTATTATTTTATTGTTCAAAGTTGGCTGAAAAAATGATAAATCGTTATACTTTTCAATTGGATATTTCTCTATAAAAAAATCTAGAGAGTGTGATAAAAAACTATCTAAAATATTTAGACAATCTTGTAGTTTAAAATAAGATTGTCGATGATATAAAAACAAAATTTTAATTTAATTATGAGTTATCGAAGATCCATCATTTGATGAACAGAGACGACTATAGTTAGAGTATTGATGGTTGAAGAGCGATATCTATATTATCAAATTTATGAGCAGCATTTGCACAGAATATATTACACATTTTTGTAGTTGCGTGGTATTGTAAAGCTAAAAATAACTCATTAATTGACATGTATTTGGTTTATATGTATGTACCATGCAATAAACCAAAAGTTTTTTACAATACTGCAGGTTTACAATCACCTTAAACAAAGTGCAAAATATTAATTTTGGAAACTACTTTTCTTTCTTCTACACTTGGCTGGGAAATGAAGCGATTTCTCTGATTTATTTAAGGCCTATTTTCCTCAATTTCTTGTCTTATGGAACAAATAAAAATAGTTATTGAATTTTTTGGAACAAAAACTTTGATTCTTAGTTCAAGAATATAAAAATGAAGTTGATTTTTGAAAATCCTTAGAAATACGCAAAATATGCACGTTCAAAATTCCGAAATTAAAAGAAGAGGAAAATATTGACTAGTGACGTCATTGAACGATATCCTTATAGAGATTACATATAAAATTTTGTTTTTCAAAACAGAGACAGACAACAATCCAAGTTCTCTATCTTCGTCTTTATATCTTTCCGTGTCTTTGTCTTTTTTTGTCTGTATTTTCGTTTTTGTATCAATTTTATTTTGAGCAACAACAACATGAAATAAGTATTTAAATGTTAATATGGAAAGAAACGAATAATAATAAAAAAATATAATAAAAAAAAAATATATAATCAAATAAAAAATAATGATAATTATTTGGTTTTCCTATCAATGTCAACATACAAGATGGAATAAATTCAACATCTTTTTAATTTATTTAAATTGTTCAATTGAGTTTAGCGTTTATTATTTCTTTTCCTACTTTTTTCCATCGCTATTTTTTCCGGGTCTATTTTTTCAAAATCTATTTATTAAAGACTATTTAATTCGTCGCTATTTATTCCTAGATTTAACTCTAAGATACAAAACAAAGAACTTCATGAGTACAAAAAGAAAATTAAAAAAAAAAAAAATCGACTTCAAAAAAAAAATATTCCAAAACAAATTAAAATGCAATAAAAAGTAAAAAAATAACGATAACATAATGTAGTTACAATTATTGTTATTTTTGGAGTCGGGCGGTGTCAGTCAAGGAAACAAGTGTGATAGAACAGTTTGCTACATTTACTTGGCTAACACCGACTCCAAAAATAACAATAATTGCAATTACATTATATTATCGTTAATTTTTTACTTTTTAGAGCATATTAATTTGTTTTGGATCAGTTTGGATAAGTCGGTTTTTTTTTATTTTGTGATTTTTAGTAAATCTGAGGTACGCTAATTATTTTTTCACTAAAAAAAGAATCATCGAAATCGATTGGCGTGATATTGAGTTATTCGTCCATTTGTGGCGCACATACCTAATGCAAATTTAGGACTTATATGGTTTATGGGATCACACGGGAAGCACCAGCTTTCATCAAAATCGGTTCATCCAGTCAAAAATTCTGAAGTGACAAACATTAAAAAAAAAAAAAAAAACAGTCGAATTGAGAACCTTCTTCCTTTTTGAATCGGCTAAAAACGACAAGCTTCGAAGTGGATGATTGATCAGAATACCATGGAACGGATTAAGAGGGAAACGGAGAACTCAAAACCCAATTTGGTATCGTATTTTTATGACCTGAAGTGTGTGAACAGGATGCTCAATGATTTATCAGGTCAGTGTGTCTGAATTTAAAATAATGAAGTCACTCTATTTGATTCCAACACAGATATTTTACAAAGACATTTTTATTTCTTCTAATTCAACACACACAAACATAAAATAAAATAAAATAAAAAAATTATCTTCATCTTATAAAACATTATGTAAAATAAAAAACAATTATTTTTTGTGTTCATCTTACATTACACATTTTATACAGCATCACAAGACAAAGCAAAAAAATTATATTTTGATGACATTCTGATGCAGAAGTAGTCAAAGTTGACAATAGTTTTTACTATTTAAAGTAACATCATTGTGTAATAGTGACTCCTCATCAACTTTCCACACCATTCCACTAATAGACCGGTAACATGTCCGAAAATCAGGTTGAGAATGTCATTTTTGCGCTATCCGTATTCTAACAAACGTTGTAAAAATAAACGGGTGTAACGAAACCATAGTAATTTGCAACAAAATAGCCCAAATATATAAATAGACGTAGATCTCATTTATAACTCATTCTTTCAATGGCCCAATTATTCCATTGATCCCTTTTGCTTATTTTAAATTTTAGGCCTGCTTATAACATGTTGACTACTAGATGTTATCGGTGATTTTTTCAATATTGAAATCGGAAAAAATTGCATTCGTGTCTAGAACTCGAATAGCCTAATTGGTAGGGCGCTTGACATGAATCCAAGAAGTCCGGGTTCGAGTCCTGGTTCGAGTGTATTTTTTTCAATTCTCTTTAATTAATTTATTATTTAATTTTCAACTCAGTTTCGTTGAAATTTATACAAAATTTTAATTGAAATCAATGCAAAAATTTTTCCGGTTAACACCTTTTATTTTGACGAAATTTTCACACATATTAATGAATGGTTACCGGAATTTTCATTTAAACCTAGTTTGAACGTGACAAAAACAATTCTGTCAGTTATTTTCAAAATATAATTGTCGAGATATCAGTTTGAAAATCCATTGAACTAACGTTATATCTAAGAATAAACAGGCAATACTCTAATTTAATTCCGATTTCACAAAGTGTTTGGGTTAATATTCTCAAAAGGTTTGCTTTACAAAATTGTAAAAACTGGATAACAAGTTTTCGCTAAAAATTCATTCAAAAAAAGTTTATTAAAACGATGATATCATATTTTAAAATTGAACTTCACGCACACCATTCACGATAGAAATGCAGTAAAAAACAGTAAAAAACTCATCTCGTCATCACACTCAGCCTTTTTTCACCCAATTACGTTCGTAATCTACAATTTGACAATAGTTCTATTTCCCATTCACAGCTAGCGCCCGTGTACTAAAATTTAACAATAGATCTATTTCTCATTCACAGATAGTACTTGGACAGCTCCCTATTTCCGGACGGTCTCCAAGTCTTTGCGTCGAACTGAAATAAAAATTTTTAGTTTTGCTTATGTTAAACCGTTATAGATAGAACAAAAGTTTAAATGTAAAAAAAGTTGCTTATAAAAAAATAGACAACTTTTTTTTTAAACATTTTTTCGTAAACATTATTTTTTGGAGTCCATTTTCTCCAAAAAGATTTAGATGCAAATTTGTAAATAGCCTCAACTAGTGAGCTTTATAAAAAGTTTTGAGAAAAACAAAGAAAAGAGTTTATTAAAAATATTTCTTATAATTTTCAAAATTCTCAAAAAATACTACACATTGCGGCCAGAAGGCTGTATATAAAGCTGCTTCTTTGGTATCCTCTTAGGAGTGTGTGAAACTACATTTTGTAAGCAAAAAAAAAAAAAAATGTTGTGCCACCTGCGAAATTGTTGAAAAATTGAAAAAAGCCTGAAAATTTGGAAGCAAAGCTTTTTTTGGTTGTAGAATGAAGTTTCACACTTTCCCAAGGAAGTCAATTAACATACCAAAAATGTAGCTTTAAATCTCAATTTAATGTAGAATTTGACTGGCATACTCTTAACAATTATTCCATTTTCCACTCATTTTTTTAAAAACTTTTATTGGATTTACCATAAAGTGGGTATGAATTATTAGATTTTGAAGACTTTTAGATTATTGAAAACATTAGAAACGGAATCATGACTCATTTTTGACACTAGAGACCTGCCTACAATGATATTCATCCTTATATTTACAAAAGTTTACTTTAAAGCATAATGTTATTTTATACTTTGGAATATTTCCAATGTTTTAAATGGCAACCCAACGACAACGAACGAACCAACGAACTTGGTTGGTTGATGGGACTACAGTGAGAAAACTATTTTCTATATATGTTAATACTATTTGAATTATTTTTATCTTTTGTGTAAGATTTTAAAAGCTTCCTGAATGGGAAAAATATATTTATAAACTATGTATATGTATTGTAGAGTCAGTGTATTAAGTCTTTGAGAATTTGTCTTTCTAAAATTACCGCAATAATAATTGAGAAACAAGATGGGAATGATATTTTCATCGTTATCATCATTATCATAAGAAAAATATAAAGACATTGTTTTTTTTAGCGTTTGACACAAGTCACGCCCTCTCGTGGAAAATGGTTTTTTTGATGTTTATTGGCTTGAATAAGATCATGACATAAGAAAATTAATTTGTATTAGTTTAAAGTGTCTTTTTGAGGAGATATTGAATTAGTCCTAAATCCTAAGGATCATTTAAAAATCAGATTCATAATGGAATGTTAGAAACCTACATACAATCGGGTCTGACAAATTCGTTTGTAACATCGTAATTTCTACACGGATGAACTAAATAAATAAAATGATTTTTATTTATTCATTATTTTTAAATGGTAATTTGATCGCAAATGTTCTAAGAATGTTAAAAAAAAATCTGCTCATCCAGTTGAAGATCATTAACTCATTCGAGTTGTTATCGAGTATGGAAGCCTAGCCTCGAAACATTGCTAAGAACACTGTTCTGATCAAGTTACTTTTGAAGCAAAAAAAAAATTGAATCGGTTCATCCGTTTTGGAGCAAATATGCCGATGGCAGACACACAGATAAATTGATTTGTAACTTTTTAAAAGATTGATTTGTCTCACGTAACAAGCGATGCATGAAAATAATTTTCTCTAAAACTGCAGCCTTGACCTCCAGGAATTCCCGATGTGCGGATCAAAAACTCCCAAATATGTAAAAAAGAATTTGTTTTAGTCTTCAAATACTCATTAATTTACTAAAATCTAGCGCCTTAGAAGACAGAAAATAAAAACTCTCCTACGCCAATTTTATGAAGAGAGTCTCTTCCTTACGTCATAGAAAAAAAACTGAGATGTGGAACTTTTGTTTCACCTTCCCATTGTTTTGGCTATTGAAAATATAAAACGCCAGATAAAATTGGTTCTCAGGGGCGTGTTTTATTGACATTATAATTGAGTTTGGCCTCCGCAACTAAAAACCAAGACTTTTCAGAAAGTTTGATCTAAAGCAAGTTTTCATTCAGGATCGCTCGAAATTCTTTAGCGTACATATATAACAGTAAAATTTCATTCTTCGTTACACTAAAAATTGCATTGTCACTCATTCGGCAACGGGCAAGTGATTTATTACATTTTCTTCTTATTTCTCTTACCAACTCAAATTCCAAGAACTTCAATCATAATCAATACAGTGCATTCTACAGACTGTTATGTGTTAAAAAGACTTCTATTGCAATGAACTTTTTCAACAGGCCAAACAGACAAACAGATCAAGTGATCATGTTAGCGTGTGAGTAGACACGGATAATATTATTTTTATTATTATTAATTTTATGATTTGAAAATATATATAATAGTGAATGCCATTTTCAAAAGGAACATTAAAGTTATAGCATTGTTTTTCTATAGTAAATATTGTGGGTTGTGCGCCAAATTCCAGTTGAAAAAATCGAGTCATTACGACAATATATTGTAAATTAATTCTGAAGTAGCACACGTAAAAAAATACAGTCGCATTGATAACCTCCTCCTTTTTAGTTTGAAGTCGGTTAAAAACTAAAAATATTAATATAATATTCTTACGAAACCTAGTTACAAAAGAGTAAAACTAGATTTTAATTTCATTTATCGACTATAGATAAATATTTTAATCGAATTCTGATACTTTCTAATTGTCATTCAATTTGATTAAATTTTGCATAAAAATCGTTAGTTATTTAGGAAAGACACTTTTTTTATTCATTTTGAAGCATAGATTAGGCGATTCTAATTTTTATTTAAAAGTGTCATTGAAATAAAAATTGACACGTGTCTAGTTTTGCCTAACAATAACAAAAACTTGCGGATTTCACCTGATACCATAATGGGTTTTTTACAATTCGTCTCTTTAAATAGACGAACAAAAGAAGAAATATTCATATTCATATTTCTAGCAAAAAAACAATTTTCTTGAACATTCAAACAAACAAACAAAAAACTTTTTCTTTTCAGACAAATTTCTTCCAATTATTAATACAAACCCAAAAACTTTTACCAAGTGAAGTTTTATATGAATTTACTACACAATAAATTCACATACGTATATCATATTTAAAACAACACATGTACAGTGTCTATAAGTAGGAGTGATAAAATGTAATTTAAGTGTAAAATAATTCTGATATATTCCCTTTAGAAAATTTAGAGATTTTTTATATGTGAGATCGATAAAGAAAAAATTAAAATTCAAAAGAAAGAAAAGGCGAGAAAAAAGTGGCAAGATTTTTGATAATCTCTAAGAAAGAAATGCTTCTATTTAGTCTACCGGAACTTTCAAAGGTTTTCCCCAATTTTTCGGCAGTTTAAACTGAAAACAAAATGATTTTATTTGAAATCCGAATTAGCTTAAACCACTTCTTAATACTTGTTATTCAGATTTAAAAAAAAAAAAAAAAATTCGAAATCTGTGAAGATATTATTATTATTATGAATTAATTGTTGTGAGTCTTAATTTATGGAAGTTCATTTTAATTCGCATATCTAAATTCCATGAAGATAGTTTTATCGGTTACTTGTCTACCAATAAGATATATTTCATGCTTATTTTCAGCCTTTTTACAAAACCATTATTTATTAAGTACCAAGGATTACTTAAAATCTGATCACTGTGGAGTAAAATTTTATTTGTTTCTTCATTCAAGGGTGTTAATTAAAGGGTTGATAAAGATTTTTGCTGTGATTCAAGTATCGAAGTTAGTAAGTTTTTCGATTTTTGAGTTATCATCTTATATATAGCTCATAAATTAAAAATGAATAGAAACCCCTGAGACAAAATCAGGTCTGATAGATTCGTTTGTGGCATCGAAGCTATTAAACGGGTGAACCAATGATGATTTTGTCACGTTTGAATGGAATTTAGGTATATTTCAAGAAAATCTGCTCGGCTATTTTAATATCATCACCTATTTTAGTTGTTATCAGGTACAGAGCCCTAATCTCGAACTCAAAACATAGCTAAGATCACTGTCAATCAAATTACCTTTCAAACAAAAAAACAAAGACAAAATTAGCGCATCTATTTCGGAGCTAAGACACCACAGACAGACACACACATACACGAGTATGCTAAACTAACAACACCCTTCTTTGTTAGCCGGGGGGGGGGGGGTGGTGGCTAAAAACATCCATTAACATAATATGTAGAAACAAATAACAGAAAGCTTTCATAAGGATCGAAAAATCGTTTCGAAAAATTGATGTATATTTTTCAACCTTCTACCATTGCAAATATCCTGCAGTTTATTTCTTCGTATTGTGTTGGAAAATAAGTCTTTTACAGACAGTTATACTCAATTAGCATACATATAACATGATTTCACCTGAAACACTCAGTACATACCAACATAAGAAACACATAAAAAACACTAAAAAAAGAAAAACAATTTTATTATTTTTGTTTTGATGATTTAATAAAAAAATATACATATTTTCGTATTATACATATTTATATCATACACATAATACCTACCTATAGTGGAAAAAATTTAATAAACAAAACTACTACACAGTCAAATCGTACGTGTAAAACGAATGAGTAAGTATAGTACGGGGATGGGGCTTCAAATAGATTATAGTCTTGTGCATAGTTCAAGAGCCAGTCACAAAAACTTTTTTAATGGACATTTGAAATATTTATAAAGCATATTTGCATAAATGTAGCTAAATAGTGGAGTTACAGATCTGAATTTTCTCCCTCAAGGCATGAGTGGTCGAGGACTTGTTGTCAGCAATTTTAGACTTAAAAAAACTACATGGAAAAAATGTTTTAATTTATTATTTATTTTTTCACAGTTGATAAATCTAAATCACTATTTCAACCATAGTTTATACTTAAATACGATATGACACTGTAAAAGATGTTACAAAAATCGGTTAGTAAAGGAAAATGAAAGAAACGCGCATTTTGCTAAAACATCATGGAATGTGTTTCCTAGTTGTCAAATATCACTAGTAACACATGAGTAAGTGGTGCAACTTTTTCTATTTGTTAATTAATAATAAAGTTTTAATTCAATGAAACGATCAATGCTAAAGTTCGCTTAAAAAATTAGTTATTAGGTAACTTTTATAACGTAACTTTTTTAACTGTAACGTAAGTGTTTGTCAAATAATCGAAAACTTTTATGCATGTATATAACGTATACATAATTCAGGTTGCCTATTTATAAATTTTTAAGTCAACTTGGACATTAACCGTTCCATTGAAATAACAATTTATTTTTTATTAGCAAATAGAAAAATTTTCGCCACTAACTCATGGGTAAATAATGATATTTGACACCTAAGAAACAAATTCCATGAGGTTTTTGGTAAAGTGCGAGCGATTTCTTTCATTTTTCTTTATTTGTAGATCTTGAACTGTACTAATAGCCAATTGAAATTTGGCATATTTTACAGTTTATATGATTAAAATGAAAAGGTGTAAAAGTATCATTATAAAGGAAATGTAGATATGTACCTAGATGCGAGATTTTTCGGTAAAGGGTCATAGGTTTTTGTGCCCATCGCAGAGTAGGTACATAATACATTCAAAAAATATTTAGTACATTATCATAAAGTTACAATTTTATTTTGTAATTTTTAATAAAATAAAAGTACTTCTCAACACATTAAATATTTCATAATGTTCAAGACCTTTGGAAATATGATGATAGGTATATCATTTCATTTTAAATATTTGTTTACAATATGTCTTAAAGTTATTGGCAGCTATCAGTCATATTCATTTAAGGCTATTATGTACAATTCATTTAAGGCTATTATGTCACCCTATGAGCTCAGTTGGTTAAGGCGTAACCAATTCCGTCCGCGGTATGCTTAGGGTAGCGGGATTGATTCCCGCCGTCGCAACAAAATTAATTTAATGAATAGTTGTGATGGCTTAGTGTAGTGCATGGCATATGCATGAAGGAGGTTCATTCAGCCTCTGAAATTGAGGAGCTGATAAATGAAATTATCAGCTAAAAGGTGGTAAAACACATATATGGTATCACAATGGTCTCTACAGCTTAAGTGTGTCCTTCGTGGACAGCGAAAATAACCTAACCTTCCCAATATGTACCACGCGGGTTTGAACAATGAAAATTGAGAGAACTAACAGGATGTTCGAAGTATGAAAGGTGTGAACAATGAAAATATGGAAAATGAACTGGATTTTCGAAAAATAAAAGTACCGAAGACCGGTAAAATATGAATACTTATCAAATTTCTATAGAGTAAAGGGTATATACTCGCAGTGCTTGAACTTCAATTATATATTTAATCATTCTTATCTGGACAACCACTTTTCTTTAAAAAAAAATTTCCCACTAATGAATATTCAATAGGATTCTTAAAAAAATTATAAAATTTCACACCAATCAAAGAATATTTTAATGTTTTAAAATTAAAATATTGTTTTAATCATAAAAAATGACCAAACTTATTATATACAATTTTTAAGCCTGCCCGTTGGAAATCTTTAGAGAAATCGATTATTTGTTTTGTAAAAAAATTTTTTTAATCAAAATCAGATCCACGGTTTATTAATTCTTAAATAGTCAAAACAGGTTGCAGCGACGAAAGGAAAAGCCTCGACTGAATTCCTAAATAAACACATATTCAGTATGGAACATTTTATTCTATTATGGCTATTTACTCGTTTTATTGTTAACCAATCAAAAATAACTTAAATAAAAGTTACAGAGAGAGATTGGGTGCATCATCTTCCGACATCAGAATGGATCTGGTTCTCCAAAATGCTTTTATAGTCAATTTAGAACCTAAAAGGTAAGAGATAGAACAATTTAAATTAATAATACTAATAGGGTTTAACATTTTGTCGAAAATCGTTAGGTTTCGCAGGAAATGCAACTTAAAAATATGCTTTAGAAAATTTTTCAAACAACTAGGTCCAATGTGATATCAGAAAATGATACCCCCCTCCCATCCTTGGAAGATGAAATTTTCACAAATTGGTGAGATGATAGAATGAATCTACTAAAAATAATATTTCGTATTTTACAGGTTTTGTACACTGTATTTTCCTTGATACATTCCGTATATTTAAATACATTACTGAAAAGAATTTTTAAACACGCGTATTTTCATTTTATTTTATATTTCTCATCAAAGAATAGAAGATTATTATGAAAATTTTCTTGTTCTATGGTTAGCAACCGAGATAAGAATGTGATGTGTGTAAAACATTAAGGCACATGAATGAATTTTATTATTTTTTATAGTTCTACCTGAATTTTTCGTTATATTGGTGATGAAAATTATCTTTATTAATAAATATATTATTCTACGAAATGAGAAAGAAAATTCATTAGATTTTGTTTACAAATGTTCAGTGATGCTCACTTCTAATCTCATCACAAGTTCTAACCCATATTGTCAGGGCTGGATTTAAAGGTGTGGAGGCCCTAGGGCGACAAAGAAGTAGGAGGTCCCTTATTAGTATTCAAACAAAATAAAGATTCATCTTTAGAGTGTTTCAATTATTTATTTAAGACAAACAAAATCCTGTCAAAAAACATGGTAAAATACAAGAAATAAACCCAATATACCCTGGTTTGAAATAACAATTTTTTTTTTGTAATTTTAAAAAAACTTTTTGTTTAAACTCTCAAAACTCTTCTCTTCGCTCCTCAATTTTGGGAAAACAATCTAATGGATTCGATTTTATAACTTTATGACCCTCATAATTTGTACGGAGTAAAGAAACATTTGGACATATACTGGCAGAGAATATCAAATAATATTTTTTCGAAATGAAAATGATTTTTTCGAAATGAAAAAAAATAAATTTTGACAATTGTATGCTATTATGTGAATCTGTGATTATTTAATTTTTAATTTCTCAGAAATCACATATTTTGTTTATTCCAATAATTAGAATGTTCTAAAAACTTTCTACTTTGAGGAAATAACCACAAAGTTTTACATTAAACTATTTACAAATAATTCTTTTTGAATATATTCGAAGATATTCTATTTCATTTATTTACTCTGTGCATAATCGGATAAAGTGTAGTACCCTTGATCCTTTTCTCGATACATATCGTTATCTACCATTGCTCTGCGTTTAGTTACTGGACGGAAGATATCTGATAGTAAAATAAAATAATTCCTTTTTGGTGTTTCAAAGTGAACAAATTTTTTTTACAATTCTTTTTAGAAAAAAATTTTTTGTGGTGTTTCAGAGTTAAAAAATTATTAGATAGATTCATTTTAAAAAGATGATTGTTCTATTTTAAAGCACATTATATAATTGTTATTGATAAATGGTAAGTTATCAGGTGGTCTTAATTGGAACTACTGAAAAAGCGGTCTACTTTCTGTTTAATAGTACTAACTTTTGTCGTCAGTTGGCGGTATTTATCTGATTTGAATTTGAATATTTGTATTGGCCTTAAAAAATACTAAGTACAATTATTGCCATCTGGTAGTCGAAATTGTAACTTCTGAATTCGGGTCTCTTCTGATTTCAGTCCAATTTTTCGGTTTTAATCATACCGTTAATTTTTCTTTCAGGTAAAATTGATAGGGTGATTCTAGGTTTATTAGAGTGTCATGTGCGTTACTTAATGATCTTGCATCGTGAATCACATATCTTGTATCATGGATCACACATGCTCCTCGATAGCAGTTTAATATATAAATTTTGAAAAAATTGAGTTTGTTGAGTACTATTACATATCTGATGCTCAACACTGTCTACACAGAGTGTTTCAGCAATTACCCTTTTGTTTTCGTTTTTAATCAAGTTACAGGTAATATATTTTGAAAGCCATAATCCATGTAGATATTATTAATTATGATAATATGGTCCATACTGTCAAATAACCTATTGTAAATTTGGATGCCGGGTAGTACATATACCCCAAACAATATAAATACTTTATTTATTATATGAATGTAGGTACTTTAAATACAAATATTAATTCATAATTTAAAATTGATATCAATTACAACCGATAACTCCTTTTCTATTAGAGTTTCAACTATCTAGTAATTATTAGTTATAATTATTTCTTATCATATTATTAAAATCTATATCTATTCGTATTCAAATGTAGAATTTATTCAATTTGTACAGAATGATCGATTTTTGTTTATAAAAACATAGCAAATATCAGTAAGAAAATATGTTCTGTCTAGATTTGAAAAGCTTTAACAAAGGTGATGATGATTAAATTTTTTTTATCACTTCAGTTCACTAAATGTCACTGCACAGACAGAAAAGTAATGTTGGCTTTTGAAAATGTGTAGAAAAACGCAAAATATGAATGTTTAAAACTACTAATTAAACAAAGGTGTAGATATAGGGTAGTGACGTCATTGCGAGGTATCACCAAAGAAATTACATGAACTATCTTTGAATGGTTACAACTTCTTCGTAATCAATTTTAATTTTGATCCAATTTTAGTACAAGTCCATACTTGGTTTATTAAAATTGGTTAAAACTTGGGTGTGATAGATCAAAATTCATTTTTTTGGTTGGATGACGTCATAAAGCTTAAAAAATCGATTTTTTTCAAAGGAATTCAAATTATATCCGATATAAATGGAATTTTTTTTGAAACTATCTAATTTTGTACCAAAATTTTTATTTTTGATGTTAATTTCATCTATTATCTACTATCTGCAAAACTATTAAAGGAAGGTTAAATTTGACCACAAATCACTTCAATCTCACTAATTTTCACTGCACGGGAGAAAGGTAAAGTTGGTTTTTCAAAATCTGTAGAAGTACACAAAATATGAACGTTTAAAACTACTAATTAGACAAAGATATAGAGTAGTGACGTCATTGCACGGTATCGCCAAAGCAATTACATGAACTATTTTTGAATGATAGCAATTACATGAACTATCTTTGAATATAACTTCTTCGTTTTTAATCAATTTTAATTTAACTTTCAAATTTTATTTTGGTATCAAATCTATTTTTACATTTTTATAGATAATGTGGCATATTCGAAATCCGTCGACTAAATGCATACCTTTTGGGGAAAGTTTTAAGAGAAGCAGATGGGGATCTGTCACTATAAGAGTGTTGGAGATAATACAATGCCGATAGTCATAGAGCTTTATTTGTTCCAAGCCAAGGTTGATCTAGTGGCAAAGTTGACAAAAAATTAAAGGCGTGAAATTAAAATATAAAAAACTGTTAAATTTTTACGTTAACCATAAATTTCTTTGCTCCTTTTTAGTAGAAAAATTTTTTGTATCGAAATGAAAATACCAACACAACGGAAATTGCTTTATATTCTCAAATTGTACGTCTAAATAAGATAAAAGCTATCACCAATTTGGTATTCCTATTGATTCCAATTGAGTTTTTCCTAGAATTTTGAATAAAATTGTTTGTGAACGTGGGCAACCGGGGCTAACCTTGATAGCTTAAATGATTTTCAATCCGTTAATTAACTAAAGCAGCCAAGATTATATCCACAAATTATATTATGCGTAATTCAAAACCCCATCAAAAAAGATCGGGTATTCATAATTCAAGTTTACTTTGTGAAAATTATTGTAAAATGATTATAGATTTTGAAGCATTTTTGAATTGTATGCTAAATCGTTACCATTATCGTTATTAATGTACGTGATCGATTATGTACTTCTTCTCAGTTACTAAAAAACTGTGAGTGCAGGATAGTGAATATAAAAAAATTTTTGTATATAAAAAAAACATTCATAGCTCAGAGATTGAAAAAATAATACATTTTTCTTAAAATCGACTATTGAATTTTTAGTTTTTTGATTTTTATTTCAAGAACTAAGTATCTAGAGAAAAAATCTAGAGTACTTTTTTGCTTAAAAATTATATATAATAATTATATATAATTTGCTCAAAAAATACAAAAATATTTTTTATTTTGAAAAAATTCAAAATTTTGTACTATGCTCACACCTTCCCTGTATCGATTTTTCTCATTAATGAACTTGACCTTTCAAATACCCAAACACTTCTTGATACGCAATTTTATTCAAATTGGTCTTAAAGACACAGAAGAAGACGCAGGCACAGAAACGGATAGATACATTTGTATGTCATTTTTAACATCTATTAGAAAGGATCGATGAATATTTGAATAAAGTTTTAAAAAATTCCATCATCAGTACAAAAGCAATAGCTCCATTTCCTTCGACAATTCCCTAATACATTTTACTATTTGAAAATGCATAAAATGGTATATATCAACTAATAATTGTACACAATAATACAAATGTACGATTTTAGTCACGTTTAGACGTTGCTGGCAAGGATTATATTTGCTGTTATACATAAAGTGATGTAGTAAAATAATCCAAAACAAAGTAGGCTAGTACTATAGATATGTTATGATATACATACAAACCTACTTATGGTAAATCTTTATATTTTTTTAATATACAGAAAAAAACTTTATTTAGAGCTTTATTTATAAAAAAATAAAAGAATGATTATTTCCTCATATTATACACAACCATAGAGTATAATTTTTTCCATCTTTTCCATAATAATTACTCACTGAAACGTATACAGGTAATTATGTCAGCTATTCAAGCTATGAACAAGTATAATTTTGATGATTCAAGTTACTTATATTCATAAAATACCCACTTAACATTGGGAATAGATAATAATTTGTATACCATCTATGTATGAAATATATCAAGGTATACTAAGTTTGGTCCCAAGTTTGTAACGCTTAAAAATATTGATGCTACCAACAAAATTTGCTATAGATGTTTATAAAATCACTTTATTAGTCCATTTCCGGTTGTCTTTCGTCTGTCGTCTGTCGTCTGTCTTTCATCACAAAAACACAAAAACGAACACATCACCCGTGAGAGTGTACCCGTGAGAGCGCATATATGGGAATATCAGTTAGGTGTGTGTGGCATGTATGTAAGCCTGGCTATCTTTCTTTGCTTATATGACATAAACAAACAAATGATTGTGTAATCAACACTGTCTCTACATGGTATTTCTAAAATTAACTCAGTCAATTGTTTGTTTTCACTTGTTTGAAATAATTTCCTATAAACAATTATGAGTATACACTGCGTCTTGTAAGAAATTTTTACACTCTACATATACAACGACGATTTCATCTTGAACGATTTCAACTAAATTGCTCGTCCAAAATGAATGACAAAAGTAATTTTTTTTGAGCTTTTAGCTTGCTTTTAGTCGTTAATTGGTTCATAGAGTTTTTGGATTTTGATGACATTATAAAGTTCAAAATAACTATTTCTTTCATAACCGTCCCAATTTTTTCCGATTTGAATGAACTTTTTTTTGAAATTAATTTAAACTACTAATTTTGCTGTTTTTTTAGCTAACATTCACTTTTGTTCGAAATATCGGTACCAGGACCTACTTTTTTCAAAACTTTTAAAGATAGCTTTAATTTGATCACGAATCTGAAATGAATGGCCCAAATTCAGTATAATTTCATACTTGGTTTATTAAAATTGTATAGCATTTGGGTGTGATAAAGCAAAATGCAATTTTTTGGATTTTGATGACATCATAAAGTTTAAAAAATCTATTTTCTTCATAAAATACCCAAATTTTTATCAATCCGAATGGAAATTTTATTCGAAACCCATTATTTGTGGGCCAAACTTTTCATTTTTGATGTTATTTTTTAGCTTACATTCACCTTTGTTTTCAAAACTTTTAAAGATAGATTGAATTTAACCACAAATTTGAAAAGTATAACCCATATTTAGTATAAATCCACAGTTGGTTTATTAAAATTGGAAATAATTTGGATGTGATGGATCAGAATTCCATTTTTTAGATTTTGATGAGGTCATACATTTCAAAATATCAATTTAATCAAATTTTTTTCATTTTGAGTGGAATTTTTTTAACCAACTAATTTTAGGTCAAATTTTTCATTTTTGAAGATATTTTTTAGCTAACATCCACCTTTGTTCAAACTGGGTACATATTAACCTTCAGGGCCATAGGTCCATATAATAACTATAACTTTATAGGTTTGAAAGTTATTTACCTTCAGCTTAATATGGAATTAAAGTGTAAAATAAAATTTTTTGTAATCGAAATACTTTAACTGGAGAAAACTTTCGAAACGCATTGTATTTGATAGGCTTAGTAGTTATATCATATTCAACTAAAACTTGATGTACACATAAACCAACTGTATCCTCTCAACATCCGTATAATGTTGTTTGACGATGAGAAACACTGAACTCCTCTTCCTCGTTTCTCCATTCCAACAATATCCACACATCCATACATCCAGCAACAACAACAACAACAACCATATGTCAGTAACGGTTCGTTAGCCAATTAAATTGCCACTTCTGCCACGATAGCATTTTTAAAATGAACTTCATGCTCGACAGAAAATTGTTTTTATATTATGTGTAGTAGTTGAATTTTCATCATTCTACGACCACTTTACCCCTTTATATTATTTTTTTAGGTAGAGCTTGTTGTTTTTGAGATAGTAGTTGTATAGTATTTTTGTAAAGAGAGTGCGTTAAATTTTCACGATGAAAATAAATGTTTGGAATTTGGATCATAGACCATTTTAATACCTATCTCATCTTATTAAGGAAATGTGCACGATTGTTTTGAAGTTCACATATAATTAATTTTTTTTTAAATATTAAGGGTGTCCATTTTAATCTATACACCTAAATATTTTGTTTTGTAGTTAACATATCAAAAAATAACTTTAACAAAAGCAGAGTTTGATGTAGAACATCATGTTCTAACATAAGATTGGACATAGTCGGACCGCGTTTGACCGGGTTCTTTAAAAGCCAATTTTGAACCTAAACGGTTAGAGATAGAAAAACACTTAAAGGGTGTTTTATTAAAAAACTGACAGTTTAATAATTATAGGTCATTACTGCATTTAATCTAAAGGAATACGCTTAAAGTTTATCGATAATTATTGGTCATGGACACAGGCAAATATCCTTTATCCTCTGGTCTTAACAACTATTGCTTCAAGCATTTTTCCATAGTTAGCGTGTTTTCTTTCGATTAAATGCAATAATGACATATTTCCAGTCCTATTTCCTCTGAAAGCTAACGTTTTGCGAAAAAATGATTTAAGCAAAAGTTTTTTATGAGGATCAACTTTGTAATTTAAAGTGTTATTCTATCACTTATTGGAATACGATCTAAATTTCCATATGTCAAAATATGATGTCCCCCATCAAACTTTGTAATTTTTGTTTAAGTTATTTTTTAATTGGTTGATTATAAAAACGGATTTTAAGGTGTATAGGTTAAAATGGCCCACCCTGTAGACAGACAGTGGAACCGAGTTTTCACAGATTGGTATACCACGAGTTTTTTGATCGCATTAAAATCTAATATGTTTTAAGATGATTTAAGCCACACTTAAGTTTTATAATGCTCAATGGGAATTTCTGATTCATGAGTCCAGGATTAAGAAGACTATCAATAATTTACAAACTCTCTGTATATAACATATACATGGATCCACAAAAATATGTACCGAGTGTTTTGTTTAACTTGACCTATACATGAAACTCGAAAAATCAGTTTAATCGAGAAAAATTCTTCAAACTAGACTTGTTAGTTTCAATGGCACACAGCTTATACGGGTAATGTATTAAATCTAAGTTTTCTGTTTCAATTAAAACATCTCTCTCATAACTGGCAAACATTATACGAAGATTTGAAATTAAAAAGTTTTTCTTTATAAACACAAACATTTATTGCAACAATTTTTTGCAAACTGAATACAACTTTTTTACGTTTCTTCATTCAGTTTGAACAAAAATTGGTCTATATTGCAAAACAAACCACTTTTATCGGATTTTTTTTCAGAGACTGCCTAGATCCTGGAAAAAAAATATACGAAAAAGCAATTTTGGGTACAACTTTTTAACCCGTTTCAAGCTGTAAGGTTTGTGGAAAAATGTTTCGAACAAAACATTTTACCTTTTTAAATAACAATAACAGTCGCCCTATTAGCTTAAGGCGTAACCAATACCGTCCGCGGTATGCTTAGGGTAGCGGATTCGGTACCCGCCGTCGCAAAAAAAAAATTTAATTAATAGTTTTGATGAGCTGGTGTAGTGCATGGTATATGCATGAAGGAGGTGCACTCAGCCTCTGAAATTGAGGAGCTGATAAATGTAATTATCAGCGGAAAGGTGGTAAAACACATAAATGGTATCACAATGGGCTTTATAGCCTTAGTGTGTCCTTCGTGGACAGGAAATATAACCTAACCTAACCTAATCAATAACAACTTTCTAATTGAAAGTTTTAATCTATATATTACCTTATAGATTATAGAGTATATAGAGTAGAGTGAGCGTTTCATTGAGACTTAAAACCTAGGTCAAAGGTAATGCCTGCGTAAAATGTGCACCTACTCACTCAAAATTTTTTGCTTGAAGCATTTTTATCAAATAAAAGTCTTTTTTCGAGTTTCCATCATAGCTCAACTTAAAAAAACACCCTGTATATGTATATATAATTTAAAAGACACCATATTGTTTTGATGTTTTCATTACTACACTTTTTTTCCCCATTATTATCATTTGTAGTTAGTTTCATGTTAGATAACATTTTCGGATAGTAAGTATAATTATTATCGCATTAAGTAATACAAGCTTTATTTATACATAATATCACTTGTATTTAATTAAATTACAAAAAAATTATACTTAATACAATTAAATTGAAATTAATTATATTCTTTTTTTTATGGTTAGAAAGATTTTTTGTTTGTTTGATTGTCTGGCGTATGAACTTGAAATTTTATTTATATAAAGTATGGTAAATTAGGCATTGAACGAGTGAATATTTTTTAAAGAAATTGATATAATGTTTATTTTCATGATAAGTTAGAATTTATTAGCATGAAAAATTCAAACAATTAGAATTTACAAGTAGTTTTAGCTTTTTAAGCATATACCGCCAGTTTGATTTACATCTATGCATATAAATATCACGAGTTTGACAGAATACACGCGTTAAGCAATGCATCTAAGTGAGAAGGATTATATATATATATATATATATGTGTTGACTCCCATCTTCTGCAGGCATACAACAGAAGAACTGTTATATTGCTTAAAAGACATCGAAGCCACAATACAAGTCACTTTTGCAATTTCATGTAACATCTATAATACCTCTTACTTAGATGCATTGCTTAACGCATGTACTCTGTCAAACTCGTGATGGTTATCTGCCGAGATGTAAATCGAACTAGTGGTTTATTATACGAATATACCACTGCTACTGCTTTAAATCTCGTAAAATAGACCTAAAAAAATTTTTTTCCCAAGGAATTACGTATATTATACGAATATACGAAAATAGATATTTTTCTGAAGAAACAAATTTTCAGAATTCTTTATCAGAAGATTAACTTTATACACTGGCACAAAATCGAATAAACTTCGGTTTTGGGTATACATTGTTTCAAAGTTTAAATATTACCATTCATACACGTCTCCGGGAGCGTATATATGGCGTAATTTTTGCATAGGGAAATTTCTAGAAATCCATTTTAAGGTTTATCTGTTAAAATCTTTTGCAATGAACTGACTGCATTAATAAAGTTGATAGTTCCAAAGACTTATTTTCGTTTACGCTACGGCTTTAAATCTCGTAAAATAGGCTTAAAAAAATTTTTTTCCGAAGGAATTTAATAATGTGTGTGTCTGAAATGTACCATTTTTTAACTTTTACTCACTCATTGCTTAAAGGCCCGATTTTGTGCCAGTCGAATATTTTAATTTAGTCGTCAAGAAAAACTGTTATGGGCTTTCATAATTTGTTTTTGTATTATCTTTTGAAGTTAAACATTTTATCAAAAAGACAATAATAATAATACAAAAGCCATATTTAAATTTTAGATCCGAAAATATTCTTTTACAGTTTCTTATATTAAAATTTTGTGATACAATTTTTAATTCAAGGTTTACTGCGGTGTATTTTATTTATTTTTTAATAGCCCGCCGAAATATTAGCGGCTCTGTATGACACTGTACATGAAGATAAACTTATTGAATCACCAATCAAAACACTTCTATTTTCAGTTATGCGAATGAACATCAATGCCCTTAGATAAAGAAAATATATATCTATAAATAATTTCTTAGAAGCCAAGCACATAAGTCAGTTGTCTTGTCTTGTATCTTGTTAAATGAATCACATTTATTAAACAAAATATATTCCAATTAAATAAACAATATTTCAAACTAGATTGGTTTTCACAAAATGTCTTTAGAGATGATATCTTCATGTTCTTGAATAGAATTGCAACAGTAATATAATTTTGTTTTAAAATATAATATAACGTTAAAATTATTTTGATAGGAAAACTTCTGTTCATTTTCACACAGGCATCTATCTATCTTCATCACCTAAGTCCAAAACAAAACAACTTACATAAATATATATGTATAGTTAATTAATTCCATTTCAAATACGATATAGCTTTTTGTCTTAATCAATATACTATATGCTATACATTTAAATGGATATTAAAAGTTTCTTGAATGGTGAAGGTAGAATTACCGGTATTAAATATAACATCCTCTTAGATATTACTATACTAAAAAAGTAGTTGTGCATAAATTCATGCCTGATAAAAGTTAGGTAGGATTTGCGTATCCTTTAAATTTTCCATTACAAAAAAATTTTCAACAAAAGACCCTATTTTTTCGGTAAACATTTGAATGCGTTCAATCCAAAAACTCGTTGTTATTGTTTCGGGTACGGAACTCTAAACTAACACTCAAAACATAGCTAAGAACACTCTCCATTAAATTTACCTTAAAGAAAAAATGTTAAAAATTCACTTGAATCTCTTGAGGATGAACACAAGTTCGAATTTTGAGATCCAACAAAAAAAATTTGTAGTCATACACTGATAATAAATTTATTTTAATTATTTATTAAAATATGTTCATTTGCTCACACATACATAGCGGTAAAAATCATAACCCCCCTTTTTGGTTCGGAGGTTAAAAACCTTAGCAACTAAATAGAAATAATCGATTTAAACTGAGAGAAACCCTATCAATTTTTAATATCTCGAATCTTATTAATCCCCGAACTAAAAAAAGGTGTCTTATAAGTTTGACCGCTATGTGTGTCGGCTGTTTGTCTGTGGCATCGGAGCGCCTAAGCGGGTGAAATGATTTCGATTTTTTTGTTTCTTTTGAAAGGTAATTTAATGAAGAATGATCTTTGCTTTGTTTCGAGTGCAAATTTAGTGTTCCGTACCCGAAAAAACTAAAAAAATGATTTTCAAAATGGCTTAGTTCAGAAAAAGCTTCAAGGAAAAAGGTTATTTAATGGAGAGTGTTCTTAGATGTGCTTCAAGTGTAGGGATTTTTGAATTTTTGTAAATTTCCCTTGTAGTAAATTAATTTGAAATAAGTTCATTCCTACTAACGAAAATCATTTTGCCAGACGAGAACCTATGGTTAAAAATAAAACTGTGATACTAGGCTTAAACAGTTTCAGCAAACGTTGAACAAATAGATGTATAATAAACTATCATAATTTCAAAAATATTGTTCAAATCTATGAATGAAATGTCTAGATGTCTAGTCAAAAAGATCCAACCCTTTGAAGTATACTCAAGACTGCCATATTAAGTGCTTGTTGTTATTTAACTAAATTGATAACCTGATGAGAGTATATTTTATGTCTTATGTTGACAAAACAATATCAATGCAATGGTTTAAAATGCGATGTTCTTAGGCACAAAATTTAAAATTTCCCATTTAGTTTCAATCGAATATAAATAATTACCTTTACTTTGACTGTTAAAAAAATATTGATAATTTCTAATATTTAATAAATTAAAATAAGCAATAATAAGAGAGATAATTCGAATTTCAATAAATTTGAAACTAAATTATTATTTATAATAAATAAAGTTCAATATTATTTAAACTAATACACATGTTCTATTGCATAAGTCTTCTTTGTCTTTCAGTAGAAAGTAGAGAGAGATAATATGGTTCATTTGAATGTCAGTTTTGTTTTTGAATGTAATGTGACTTATTAGATCAATGCGGTGGTAATTTTACTCTAGAGATATTAGTTGCATTAGTTCCAGAATTTAATTTTGCTGAAATATTCAAATATACAGTGTGTTCAGATTAAATTGGGAACTTTTTTATAGTAATAAAACATTTAACCATCATTGTGATGTATTAAAATATATATTTAAATCTAGCGATAAAATAAATACCACCGCGATAAAATGACTCTGCATATTGCGCAGAAGAACTGGCAGGTCTTCAATTTTTTTGGATACGATACCGTTTATTTTTTAAACTCTTCCAACTAACCATTGTTGCTATAAAATTTTTCTATAATTATCGGTGCGCTTATCGGAACGTTTTTGCTATGAAATTGCTTGACCTATGTTAGCAAACACTCTTCAAATTAAGAATATTCTGATAAAAGTATACGTATTAGTTTTTCTTGCCGTTCAGAACTCTGCGGTTGAATTTTATCTTTATCCTGAATTTTCCCTGAAGAGTAGATTTTGGCACATTAAATTGGACATGGATTTCCAGTTTCATAAACGGATATTAATTTCAGTTTTTCACATGCTAATAACGATTTTAGCCATTGTTTTGGCATTTTTCAAATAAACATCCGTATGATAGTAAAGCAAAACTGAAGGTTATTGAGGCTCAAAATTAGTTAGGTCTGGAGTTTGCGGGTAGAATAAAAATAGTAACAGAGGTTCATGCAATGAAAATTCACTCGTTGTCTCAGTTATAGCGGTACACATGACGATAAAATCGAAAGAACGAATTCCAAATATAGAGTTTTGTGGGACCTCAGCATGAGTTCGAGTTAAAGAAGTGGAGGTCGCACTTTGTACAATATTTGGAGATATTGAAAAGAGTTAATAAGTACACACAGCTCCTGAAACAAATCCAGTACCTTCAACTAGTTGAACAATTAGCTCTTTTCCGAACGTGATCGTACTCTAACTGATTATACACTCTATATATATTTTTGCATCATTATTTCGAATGTTCTAATGACTCATCCTTACATATTATAATGTATAGTCTAGTAAAACAACTCTTGTATTATATACTATGGCCAGTTAACTCCTGGACCAATCTCCTTCCTACCAACACTACACCCACTAAAACAAAGTCGTTTAGTTTGAATAAAGACTTAATGTTGTTTCATGTTCCGGAGTACTGTACCATGCTCAGCCTCATACCTACTTATTAGCTTTTTGATCGAACAATATTGTTTTCATTTCGAAAATTAAAATTATCATTTCTTCGATACTTTTGATGTTTGATGTTTGAAGTGACCATGAGATTTAATTTAAATAGAAGTAAAAAAACTAAAAAAACACGTAACTAGCTTCAGAATACACGAAGGCCTGGGTAATTTTGGATAAAAAGCTTGACTTTTATAGTAAAAAAGCGTAGGATGTCAAACTCATTATAAAATATCTTAAAAGCATCTCACGAAACTTTTACGATAAAATAACTTTTTTCTTAATCACTCTTTTTTTTTTTTTTTTTTTTAAATCAAAGAAATTATTTTAGAATTTTTCGAAATGTTATTCTAGCGGAAAGCAAGGAAATTATTCATGTTTAATTTATCAGAAAGAATTTGATCAGGTTTCTTGTCTTGACACTACCACATGGTCTATGAGGATTTCATTACCATATTTGCAATCCAATTGTAATTGTTGAACATATTCTTTTTACATTTTTACCAATGAATAAAATAATTTACTTAATCAGAATATTGTTGGTGTCACGTCTGCGGGTCATATTCATCACGGTATGTATGTATTATCATATTAGACTAAAGTATATTGTCAAAATTACTTCTGAAAATTACATCAATTAGTTGGTTTTAAGAGAATATAACAGTTGTGTTTTGTTAGCATATAGTTATTAGTTGTTACTAAAGTAAAGTGTAGGAAGTATGGAAGGGAGGTGGGTGGTAGCGGTAGAAGATTCTATGGAGATAAATGTTAAGAACATAATTTTCAACAATTTAATAAAATTAAGAAATTGGCCTTGGAAATCATACTTTTTTAATAAGATAAAATTATCTTAATAATTTTCATGTTAAATTGGCAATTAAATTGAAATAATTGACTTCTCTTGAAAACAATCTGGGTAACTTTCGACTACCGATCGCTAAGATTTCCTCGGAGTGAATACAAACTTGGTTATCTCTATATATTATAAATGCGAAAGTAAGCATGTTTGTTCGTTTGTTTGTTTGTTTGTAACGCTTTCACGCTAAAGCTAGCGAATGGTTTTAATGAAACTGTACAGCAATATAGCTGATATATCAGAATAACACATGAGATATAATTTATAAAGATTAATAAAAAAATTAAAAATTAATTAAATTTGACATCACCATAAATTACAGATTTCTGTAAAAGTAGTCATTTGACATTACCATAAAATATTTCACAGGCATCTTATCTGATATACTCAATGAATAATTACTATTATACATTAAAAAAAATAGAAAACCATACATATCCTCTGTAAAACAATCCTTACTATTATTTCGAGTGTTATAGAAAGGGGATAAGCGAGAGCAATTTTTATTAATCTTTACTTTACCCACCAGCGAAGCGGGTGGGTATCACTCTAGTTTTTGTATATTTTTACTAACATGAAATAATGAAATCTTGGGTGAAGTTGCGGATGATATACTGTAAGCCCGTAATAAACCGAAAATCTCGTGATTCTTTCATTTTGTCTTTTTAGAATTGATGAAGTTAAGTTTTGTAATAAAGGAATTTAAAATTTATTGACATGAAACGTCGAATAAACTTGCAAGCTTACATCTGTAAAAAATATTTGGTTTATTTATAATCACATTTAATTTTTCAACCGTTTCGATAGTTTCAAAACCATTTTTTTCGACGTATAAGGGAATACAATTAATCGTCACACAAACTAACACTCGAGCTATGATTACAACTTAAAATTTCTTCATTACCAAACTTACCTTAATCAATCCTCAAAAAGACATACAAAAATATACATAAAATGTTTGCTTCATTATGGGATCGCGGTCTTAAGTTTTAAACGAGCAAGGTATTTTAGAAACTAATTTTAATACTGCATGTATTGTTTACCTGTGTTTGATTCAGGTATTTATATATATATATATATATATATATATATATATATATATATATATATATATATATATATATATATATATATATATATATATATATATATATATATATATATATATATATATATATATATATATATATCTATGTGTGTGTGTGTGTGTATTTGACTATGTGTGTGCCCTGCCTATATCCTATAAAAGACATACACATAGGCTATTATTTCGAGAGGAGATTAACTGGTAAGTACGTTTATACGGTATTCATGTTATTATTATGATAATGTTATTGTAATGTTAACCGTTAATAGTTACAAAACTAATCCTTCTTAGGTACACAGAACATTGGGTTAATTTTTTAGTTGATTTAAAAAAAATAGGATAACGCGATTACTTCGCCAACTACGATTTGATTTTTGTTATTATTATTATTATTATTATTATTTTTTTTTTTTTTGGTTGGGCATACTTAATGTTATAACGTTTAATCAAAATAGCTTTAGTAGTTTCTGAGAAACCTACCAAAAATACTTTTTAATTTATAGGTGATTTTTACATGGTACTTTCACTTTTATGGCGACTTATATGTGTGACTTTGTTACGTACGAAGAAAAATTTACATAAAAGTATAAAATAAAAATTTTTGGAGAAATTACGCCAAAAATTGAAAAAAAGTAACAAACAATTTTAAATACCGACCGTAATATGAATTTTCTTTTAAGAAATCATGCTTTGAAGCCAATGCAAACAATATCCTTAAAAATTCACTTCTTAAGCGTCGACTCCCAAGCGTGACTGCCCACAAGGAAATTATATTAATTGAAGTCTGTATTTAAAATTATTTATTATATTTGCTTGAATTTATTTATCATATTCTCAATATTAATTTTCAGACAGTTTTGTAGTTGCTTACACCGCGCCAGAAAAAAAAACGGAGGTCCGTTAGACCACAGGTTTGATGTAAAACTTCTTTACCTCCATCGTTTGGTATAAAAACATGTTACAAACAGAATAAATATTATTAACTAAGATTACTGGGCAATAAAAACAGAATAAGTTGTTAATATAAGTGAGCTGGTTTCGTACGCTGGTATCTGGTATCGGAGTCCAGTGTTCGGCCACTAATCTACTGGGTCTCTGTGTAAATGTTTAATATTTTATATACTTATAGTATGACATGGATTCACAAAATTATATCTCTCTCACCACATGATCACACTTTTCGTAACATTCCGATTATACTTTCTCAAGTTTACTCCTCAAGTCAAGCATGGCTAAAGAAGTTTTACGACAAAAGGTGTTCAAAATATTTTAGTGCGACAACAATTTAGATATTATTCTTGCAGCAGGTGCGAGGCGTTCTTAATTCATCCTTACTGAAGTTCAATAAGTAAAAAAATATCTGAAATACATGTGTATTAAAATGACCTCTTGAAAACATTACAAGAGAAAAAATTCGAAAGTAATAATTGAGGAACTAATCATTTTTTTTAGCATAGTCTTGCTACCTTTTTTACTACGTCAATAAAAAATTTGATTAGCTTAAATCGATTCATTTACGCTGCAGCTAGAGGATGTTGTACATCACCTATTCGTGAATCATTGATCCATTAGACATGTAGACATGCATGAGGTAATTTATTTGCAACACAAAGTCGTTGTTCATCTTATAAATAAGTAGTCCTGGTAGCAATATCCTTATCCTTATAGACAGCTTATAGTGTAAGTATATTATACATAATAAATACATTCCTACATGTGTAATTTATAATATTCACAGCCTAAAGGATGTTAAAGATTTAATAAATCGCCTTGAACGATTTACCTATAATGCAAATTATCTTCTAAATGCAATAACATTTATAAAATAATAGTTTATTTTTCATATTTATGGTTTTCCAAACCCTACAATATTAGTTGAAAAATCACCAGCGACAGTACTTCGATGTTCGATGCAATGTTGAATTACAATTACGTACTACGCTTTATATTATCGTAGCAAATAAATATTTGCATTTTAGTAATATTAAATGAAATATTTTTATTTTTGTGGTAAATTAAAATAATTAAAATTTTAATTATCTCTTTTTAACAGAAGAAACGAGATAATTGAAAATACCAATATTTCCGGCTTACGAATGCTAACCTTGATAAATATGAATCTTTTACTTCGTGTTCTTTTTTTTCAGGTTGGACTGGAGAATATGGAGAGTAAAAGATTAGACTATTTTTATTAAACAGTTATTTCAAAAATTTGAACAGTCTTGTTTTAAATTACTGAAGCTTCTTAACTTCGTATATTTTTTCAACGTCTATTGAAATCCAGTTTAAGCCGGTTATTGCAGTTCTATTTTAATGATCCGGCAAGTTATCAATTGATTGCTCATACTGATTGATTTTCTACTTTTGGAAATTCAAACTGCTTGCAAAGTTTCTCGTTATTACGCCGATAATAGTACGTATAATATATTTTCTTCATCTCTATTACTTTCGTAATTTTTTACGGATTTATCACGTAAAAGAAATTCATATCAGGAAAAAACTTTTCAAGTAGTTAGTCAATACCTCGGTTTCGTTTTCCCGAGGTAATTTTATTTATATATTTCTCTAACAGGCTGTAATCGGCCAATTCAACTGTCATGCTATTCCACTTTGCATCCATGTATTCAGCAAGTCAACAGAGATTGACTTTACCAAACATTAGTAATTTCAGAATGAGTGTAATTATAAAAAATCAACTACATCATATATAACAATTACTTGATAATGTAATATTACATATATTGTGACGTAATAGGTACTAAACTAATATGTTATCATAATCTATTGTTCCTTTCTTATATGTCTAGTAAATGATGGTTGTAATTAACTATGTGTGTAGCACTTAGAGTAGTTGTATAGTTACTAGTATTACAAATCTTATTATTAAATTGTACAGAAGAACTTCTTATATCGAAGTGAATTTACAAAAGATGAGAAAACGTCAAACTCCTCAGACGATATATAAACTTTATAAGATCAATGACAATCTTATTAAAAACTTTCTAATATAATAATATATATCACTTGATGTACTTAATGAAAAGATACTCATCTTCGTTAGCTACTTCAATGGTTGAGGCTTAAGGTAATACGGTGATTCAAAAGCAAAGTGGGATGTTTTTTTGTTCTGACAAGATGACTGGCATAACCGTAAGAGAATGTCAATTTTGGGATCCTAAGTTCCGAGAAGGATGAAAAGTAAGTTGTTCCTTACTTCAATCTTTTTCCCACCTGCAATCGTTACGTCAAGCTTTACAATGCTGGCTTTTGATAATAAAATTCAATCAATAATTAGAAACATGAAGAATAATGTCTGTCTCGACCAAGGGAACAAACTTACATGCTAGGCACGCAGATATATCGATATACCGGAAAATTTTCTTATTCTAAATCAACTGATATATATTATATATATACCACAACCCCATGCTGAAATTTTTCGGATGAAATCACCCACCAGGAATCATGTTGAAAAAGATGCTCTTATATGTGTGGTGTCTTGTCTGTCCTCACCTCACCTTGCTTACTACAAAAGCGGTAAAAAATAAGCATTCATGCAAGTACAAAGGAATATGGGGGTATCATGGACACATTCTCGTGATAATTTGTGCAGTTCAATTGCTGTAGTGGCTTGTATTCAACATTGTAGTTCAAAAGCTTTGTTAAAACGCACAGTTTTTATCTAGGTTACCTAGAAGACTCAAACTTTTTCAATTGATTGAGCTTGCCATGAACTGTGAGAAATTGCAAAAATATTTTCATAATTTGTCAATTTGTGTGTTTTGACAAAATTTCATATTTTATTAAAACATTATCTTAAACTAATATCTTAAATTTTCAGAAAAATATCTTGTAACTAAAGAAAGTAAGTGCTACATTTACAATGCACCAAAGAACGAATGAAATATAGTTCCTACTGTTCTTACGTTTATAGATAGTTTTTCATCTAATAGGATTGAGATTAAAGTAAACCTTTCAATAACAGTTTCACTGTACTTATATTGTACATGTTTACAATATATGTGTATTATGAAAGTTAACACATTTGATATTAGAACTGTTAATCGTAGCTTCTTCAACATAGTAATTCAATCTTATTAAAGTGTTATTATTATTAGACAGTGTTCATGATTATTATAGGAATAGAATAGAACCACAGAACAGAGTTAATTGAAGTTGTATATATGATGCTTAATAACTCTTTAGGGGATGTCAGGTCATTTCATGCCAAAAACCAGTGCCTTGAGCAATAGGGAATATTCATGAAATTTAAATTTGGTTCACATATTTTTTTTCCATAACTTTATTGGCTTGGCCTTTGAACCAAACCATTATTTTAGTAATTAATTTCTTGTAATTAATTTACTTACTTCATCAAAGTACAAATTCAAATTAATTATTACTTCATCAAAGTACAAATTCAGTGAGAGAAATTCAAATTTTAAAACAGACGTGACGTCATAGTATGTTACTTGTCCAAAGAGGTTATATATAATGGTATTACTTCTATGGGCTTGTCAGACTTGTTGACATTCTTTATGCTATTAATCAGATCACATATTAATACGCCATCAACATAGAGCGCCAAAAGGACTGTGTTTAAACATCTCAAAATTATTATCTATATTGAATATTTTTTTACACTTAATTACAACATTTTTAAACAGTATTTATGTTTTTTACTATGTTATAACGGTGTAAACAATGAATTAAAACAATTAAAAAATACTTGATTATTCACTATTGCCCGATTGATCAGTTTTTTGCTAATCTTATTCCAGGGACAAAAAAAACATAAAAGTGTTTTGAGAAAATAATTTTGAAATCTATTAACATCAATAGAATTGCTTTTTAATTATAAAATTCAAAACACTTAATTTTAGAGACAACTAATAAATAATTTTGTAATCAAAGAAAACAGACAGATAATTTTCAATTCTAACATTTCCCTTAACATTCCAGTACATGGTTAATGATTATTTTGCATGACACCGGACGTTATTAGGAAAAAAAAAAGAATAAACAAGTATATTAAAATTGCATGAGTAGGAGGATATAGTTATTACTTTAATAGTTTTTAGTATTTTCATGTAATAGTTTTGCGTTGATTAATTTCATTGATGAATTTATTACTTTAAATGACTTTTTAAATTTTATGGTTTAGTGATTATTCTCCGACTTTTATTATACTGGGTGTCTCACAAATTATTTCATGAAACATTTAACTCTCGCTAGGACCGAGAAACTAGGCAAACAAACCGTTTAAAGGTTTTGATGCAATCATTGTCCTAGCGAACATTAATTAAAACAAAAAATTAAATAAAAAATACTTTTTAAGGAATAGACTATTTGTAAAAGCTAAAGGTTCTCAATTTAAAATATCTGGAATGATTCGTAGTGCTTCAAGCTTTTACAAATATTAAAGTATAGTCTTATACTCTTAAAAAATATTTAACTTTTTTATTTGATACTGATTTGATACTTTGAAGACGTATGTAAATCGATACTGGTAGGAGCAATGAGAAAATCTGGAGCAATGAAAAACTTCATTCGGAAAGATTAAGAGTGCAACAATAGAGGAACGCAAAGAAACATTTTGCTCTCAAAATGGTTTGACTGTTAGTGGGATGATCCTCAAGGACTGCCCCAAAATAGTATTCAAATTCATTTACCCAGGTTCTTTTGGTATATAGCAAAAAATCAAAGTAAAACAGTCATTTTTCAATATTATTTCGTGAAATTGAATCCTAATGAGTAGCTTACTTTTTATATCTAATGTATTATAATTTGTAAAACGTTTAACTTGCGTTTGTAAAATGGGACTTAAATTGGCATCGTGTGAAGTCATTTGACAGATTTTTTAATTTTATAGTAGAATTTGCCAAGTGTGCGCAACTCATATGAGACGAATTTCTTATATACAATTCCCCTGAAATGAAATACAGCTCAAATGAAGGATAATATCTAATTTCCCAACGATATTTTAGTGTGTATTGTCAACAAGTTTCAAGAAAATATTTCACTAAATAAAAGCAGGTGCATGTCGTAAACATTGCACTTGGTGAGTTTGATAGAAACGATTTAATATATCTAGTATAAAGTATGCTGCATTATTTAAATGCTTGCTTAAATATTTGTATCGGACTACGATAGCAAAAGACGGCATTCATTTTGTTGTATGTTACAGGTTATATCACTGTTCTGGAAAATATAGAGATTGTACTTCTACCTTTATAGAAGAAGTCTCAAAATTGGTGTCCGTAAATATAGCACTTTTTTTTTTACTATTAGAATTACATTCATACCGAGGTTATCGGATTAATCGGACAACTGATTATATTATATAGAAAGGCTTTCACGGGTTTTTATTGGAAAAGTCGTTCAATGGGTTATTGAAGAAGAAAACATCGCACCTTTTTCCAAAAATCTCGTAAATTAAGAAAATTTCGAGTTATTTTATATAAAACTTTTTGTAGAGAAACAAATTATTCATTGAATTGGTATTTTTCAAAAAAAAAAAAAATGTTTCATACAAAAACAGTTGAAACAAACAAGAAAAAAAGGCCAAATTTTTAGTTTTTTGCTTTTTTGCCTGTAGCAACGATAGATATTTGCATTGCTTCAGGCAAAAGAAAGTAAATTAAATTTTCTTTTAAATGGTATGCTTCTTTGGTTAAAAATGGGCCCAGATTTCATTTAAATCTGGCTTTTTTTTTCGAATTTCATCGCTAATTCACATTTTATTGTCAAAATTATTGTTTTCCTCAATGAAAAGACTTTATGGTTATTATTTAGGAATATATGATAATACTTGATAATATTATCAAACGTGATATCGATATCATCATCTTATCCTCAATAATGTCATCTTCTGCAATATTAGCATCTCAAGCGAAAATTTCGGGACAAACAATGTCGCCTAGGCCCAAGAAATCAAAAGCCTGCTTGAAAAGGGGATCGGATTTTTTAATCACATTAGGTGAAGAATTCTCGGTACGCGCAGAATAGTGAAGTTGGTTTTTAAAAATCTTTACTAATATGCAAGATATGACGTCATACATGCGTATCGCCATAGACATTACATATAAAACTTTAATATTGCTACAAGGAGGTGGGTAACCTTTGAATGCAATCTTTGATTGCTTTTTACTTCTTCGTTTTTTAATAAAATTTAATTTCACTTTCAAATTTAGTCATGGTGTCAAGTCTAGTTTTACTTTTTTATGGGTAATATGGCAAATTCGACACCAGGACTATCTCCTTTAAACGTTGATTCTGATAAAAAGTGTCGAATTTACATTCTGTCCCTCTCAGAAGTATGTTACACTTTTGTGTGTTACACAAGTTTATGTGTAGAAGAATATTAACAACATCTGGTACCTCACGTACTCCGTTCGTACTTCTCTTTATATTGTAACGTATGTGTGTAATAGCTATATCGATTATACAACAAACGAACGAATACCACGCCACCGCGCCCTATACTATGTTAGCGTTTGTTGCTATTGCCATCGTAACGCTACGTTTAGTACAGATAGATACATGTGCTACGCGCCTTTATATTATGGTACTACTCCATATTATACACATCGAAATAACAAAACATTCACACAGCCTTTGTATACTGACACACTGACATTTAATAGGGAGTATATATGCTGACTGTACGATTATCATATGGCCAATGTTTTCAAACTAAAACCTTTTCCAGGAGTAATTCTTTTAACACAGAAAAATAAGACCAAAAAAATCAATCTGTATAAAATATCCAAGTGAAGTTTTTTCAAGGGAATTATTTTTATATAGATGCAAGAAATGGCTTTTGAAAAGTCCATTGGAAAATCATGTGCACAAAAAAAATTATTCAAGGTCAAAAGTCACGAATATGGCTTTTTTTTCAAATGTCTCGTAAAGTTTATGGCAGTTTTAGCTATAAACCCATGAAATAAATGGTGGAAACGCATATGAATAATATATTCTAAATATTACATTACAACTTACTATTCACAATATTTATCTAGAATTGAGAACAGCTATTTGAATAATATTGAGGTATTAATTATTATTACTCAGGTATTGTTAATAGGTACTTATTAGAGCTATATGAAAGAGCAGATAGTTCCACTGCCGAAGACTCCAGCTAGGCCAAAGGCAAGTTATTCCAAAATTTGAAGTTTTCACTTCCTTCAACATTCAAAAATTATTAAATTTGAAGAGACAATTTATCACACTCTTTCAACCCACAGAAAAGAGAAATGAAAGAAGTTTTTGAACTTCAAATTAATAACTAGAAAATAAAAGCTTTCTAATAAGTTAAGGAAGTTTCATTTCTGCTTATTTTATTAATTTGCAAAAAATTTAAAATGGTGGTTTTTGAGTGGTGAGAAATTTATGTTAAAAATACTTTTCATTCGCATACCGTATAAAATTTAAGTACAAAATTTATCTTATTTATGTGAATGTATATGTGTTTTATATTAGACAAGCGGAGTATTATGTGTTTGTGCCAGTTTTACTCGCATGAAAACCACCAGCTCAATTTAACTCAAACATCGACATACATACATTAATCCTTATATATAGTGTCAAGCATATAGATGAATCGGCAAGGTTTCATTCCACGTAGCACAGTGGAGTATATTTATATCAAATTTCTTAACAAAAGTGAGAAAACTCAACTCTTTTGTTTTGCATTGAAAGTTGTTTTTTGGTGTAGTTAGATAACCACGCCATTTCGAACAGGTCACTTGAGTTGTCTCAAAAAGGAGCAAGCAGTGTTCCAGGGAAACTTTGGAACTTATAATTCCGAAATCAAGTTACGTGGAAACAGAAGCAAGCACAGATAAGACAGAAAGTGACTCAGAAACAAAAAAAGTTAAAAAAATTGTAGTAGAAAATGGAATAATTGGTTTTGAACACGAATATGATGGAGGCAAATGATGACTAAAAAATTTTGTTTTTTTTATTTCCAAATAAAATGTACTTTTGCATTGAATCAATTTTGAGCATTAAAATCCCTTCATTAAATTTGTCCAAAAATTTGATATAAATTCTCCACTGTACGTAGGAAGAAGACAATAGAATAAAGACAATATGGGTAATTTTGTTATACGGGTAAAATGAGGTTTTATGTTCTAAAATTTTCTTTTCAAATATTCAGAAAATTATTTTGTTAAATGATAACCGGTTCCAGAGCCGCCTTTTTGTGACATTTTACATAAACTGTCTACGATATTATATTTATTCAAGCTCAAGGTCTTACGAGTATTTTACGCAAAAATTTTTATTGAAATATATTTAAAATTCTTCTGTTATAATTTTTTATAATTAAAACAAATTGACAATGAAATTATGTCACTCGTCCTTCCTCCCCTACGATTTAAAAATAAAACAAAATCAAATATGACACACTCAAAATTAAAAACGCATGTTTTTTGTATTTTTACAATTTGGTTTGATGTTCTTGTTTTCCACACACAATTAATGATGAGGGTGGAGTCACACATTTGTCGCGTACCACACCAACAAACAGTCACAATCAAAGTGGAAGTTATGGTAGAAATTAATTGCAATTCTAGATAATGAACATATGAATTTTTTAAAATTGGTGGTGACAAATTTAAATTACTTTTTTCTACCTCCATACTCAGATAAAGTAACCTAATATGTACTTACCAAGGTGGTAAATTGGGAATAATCCGTTTGCACCCCCGTCAACCGTTCGGTAATCTTTATTCACGTGCCAAGAGACTTGCTCATGCATTCTGATCATGCGTCAAATATTGCATGCGTTAAATATTCTTTAAATAACTGTGCCAAAATTTAAATAAGTGAATAATTTTAATATAAAAATTAAAATAATCATATATTGTAAATATTTATTGACATTATTCTTTGCATATTAAAAATGACGATTTTATATAGAAAATAAATGTACTTATAGGTTAGGTACCAGTAAGAATGCTTTCAACAAAAAGTATAATATAAATAAAACTATTTTAATAAACTTATTATTAAACTGATGTAACTTATTATGTAATTACCAAGTTTAGTTCGTCTTAAAATCTCTAAAAGCTCTAAAAGTCTTTATTATAAATTTTATTGTGTTTGAATTTTTACGAAGTAGATGACGCTAGTTAGCTAATTGTGTCTCTTAAAGTGAAAACCTTGTTACTAAAAATATATCAAAGAAGTTCCAAAAGTTAGGAATATTCAATGTCACTGAAAGTTGATAGGTTTATTATTTCAGGTGTCCAAAGCTGCTGTTTGGTAAAAACCTTTCTTTGACTTATTCTGAGTATGGCGCGACAAAGTAAGGTGATGCAACCAAGAAATCCTGATTTTTTGGGATAAATATAGAGATAATGGGGAAAAAATTAAATTGCTGAAAATATCTATCGAATATTTTGAAAATATTTATAAGATTCATAGACTAAATAAAAACGGTCCAAAATAAACGAGATATATCGGTTCAAGGCTAATGAAAAATTCCCGGTAGAACGATCTCCATTTATTCACAACATAAAAGAAGGTTTGGTTGGTCTGCCTGTTTGTTTATCCGCCATCTCCTTATAAACTATTTAAAGGATTTTGGAACGGTTTCCACTATATTCTTGTGGATAATTTTTTGCTGGAAGGTTTTATAGTACATCATAATTTAAATATCGTTTATTTTGTAAGTAATAAATTCTGAAGTTCTCTTCACACGTTCATACGTTTTAAGCTATTTTTGTAAAGCAAAGACCGTGTATCTGACAGATGAGAGTAAAGTGATGATGCATACTTGGAGAAAAATTTGCTGTGTGAACACAGACCACTTCCCTACCACGCTAGTTTAACCCTTTCACCGAAAAACCAAAACTTAATTTTTACTTTCAACACATAAAAGATAATAATATGCAGTCGAGTCGAGTTACCAGTAATAATAGTCGCAAAGTGGATTTTATGAGCAATTTTTAAGATAAGTGGAATAATAAATAAAAGTAAAAATGATTTTTTTCTTTGGCTGGGAATTCTCAGCTTGTCTCACCTTGTCGCAGCATGCCGTATTCGGATTTAAACTTTCGATTTGGTTTTTTTTTTTGGTGTATGCAATCTGTAGAAATTGTGTGTGTTAGCCAATAAACTGTGGTGTCAACTCGCCACACAACTGAGTATATACATATAGAGGTTATGGTTTAGTCACACCATTTTTTTTCCAGTTACCTATCCATGTGAGTAATAACAAAATACAAAGTATGGTTGATGTAGGTATATTCGTTCCAATTAAAAAGTATAAAAATTGTATGCTATTTTTGATTTAAAATCAACGAGGAACTGTTACAATTCATATGAGTCGGTTTATGGGTATATGTTTACATGGGAGAGAAGTATGAACGTGTGAAATAATTCATATGGGTGTAATATTAGTGTTATATCGATTTTATTAATTGTGTAATTAACTTTTTGTATATACACGTGTCTAAACGTGTAAATATAGAAATACCTGAAATTTATGTTTTGATTTAGTAGTTATAATGAGTTGATCCGGCTTTTGATTAATAAATATTGTTCAGATTAAGCTTCGAAGTTTTTATGTTTTAATGCAAGTGTTCATCAAGTTCTTTATTTTTTTTTAAATCATGGTTAAACCTTTAGAAGTCAACATTTTGTACCAAAAAACAACCAATTCTGCGAAATTTTTTTTCTTCGAGACAGAAGGTACCTACTACATATTTTTAAGTTTGACCGCTATGTGTGTGTGTCTGTCTGCCTGTCTGTGGCGTCGTAGCACCTAAACGGGTGAACTGATTTTGACTTTTTTCATTTCGTGTGAAAGGTAATTTAATGGAGAGTGTTCTTATCTATCTATGTTTCAAGTGCGAGTTTAGGGATCCGTACCTACAATAATAAACTACAAAATTGGCGATGATCTTCAAAATCGACTCTGTTTGGAAAAGACTTTAAGGAAAAAATTAATATAATTTAAAGGAGAGTGTTTTTAGGTTGGTTTAAAGTCGAATTTAAGATTCCATACCCGAAAATTTGTCGGGAGTTTTTTTAATTTTATAAATTTCACTTGTTGTACTAAAAGCTGAAGGGGGATCCAATTTCAGTTTCCTATGTTTTTAAATCTTTGAGTTAGAATGCTGTAAATAGTTTCGATGGTTGAACGTCAATTGTTTGTTAGTTTGAAAAATTTTCGACATGAATCGTGTAACCAAAGCTCTACATCGCTCAACGCCTAAGTTGTTTGCCTGTTATACAGAAATAACAATTCTGTAATAACTGTTTATAAACTTTCGCGGGAAGATAATGTCCAATTTAATTGTCCAAATCAGCGAACATTTCACAACGTTGTACAAAGAAAGTTCAAAGAAAGTGTTTGTATAATCGGTGTGACATCAGCCAAGAAATCACTCTTGGGTTTCTTCATGTGGAGGTTTCTTAAGATTCACGTCTATATCAATAAAAGTTATAGGCGAAATAAATCCTCAAAACTTGCGAAAAGTCATAGAAAAATTCCTCGAACGAGTAAATACTATTGTAGAAGGTCCAGAGGTAGCATTTTGTTGATATTGTTTTTCATATACCCACCTAGAAATTCAATTTAAATGAAACAATATTAAAAGTGGGCAGTTAGGAAAATCAATTTTGACTATTAGATAAAATATAAAAAAAATTTTATTCGTTACTATTTCTAAGTAAACGTCTATGAAAATTATCGAAGGAAGCTTGTGAGATATTTTTGGAGAAGTTCTAACAATTAATGCAAGTGACGTCCCCATCAAAAATCAAAATTTTTACTTAAAATTGATAGACATTTGAAGATTTTTCCAGTTTCATTGCCTCTACAATAAAACGATGGAGAAAAATGGTACTAACTTTTCTTAAAATGACTTTCTAGTAGTAATCACTTTTTTTATGAAATTGTATAATGGAGGTTTCAAGATTGTCATAAAAAACATTTTCCAAAATTTAAAATTCTAATACTGGTATGCAAAAAGATATATAATTATCATATGACATCAAATACCATAATAATATAAAGGCCTATTCATACTTACACCACTAAAAAAAAAAACACCAAGAAAACATTATACTTTATGTTTATACTGAAACATAAAATTTCACCATCACCCTATGATACACGTTGGTTTATTATTTTAATTTTAAAATAAACCTTTGTATCCGGGACAAGAATCTGCTGTTAATAAAGTTTCTAGAGGAACGTATTCTATTTTAAAGGAGTCGCAACTTGAAGCCTTAAAATAATTCCTCAAATGGGTAAAGTAGTGAAATTTTTCAAAGTTTTATCGAAATTTCGAATCTTTTTGAGCTGTTCACGATAGGAAACATCGATTTGTCGTCAACGAAATATATTCTTTTTAACAATATTCTTCGCGAATAACTCCAAAACTGTCTATTCTTTTTTTTTCGAGAATTCAAACAATATAATTTTTCATCTATACTAATTATAAAGCTGAAGAGTTTGTTTGTTTGATCGTGCTAATCTCAGGAACCGATGGTCCGATTTGAAAAATTTTTTCAGTGTTGGATAGTACATTTATAGAGAAAGGCTATAGGCTATTTAATATTTTTTTTAAAAATTAAGGATCCTCACTAAAACTGCAATAATGTAACCCAAGGTGTAAAAAAAATGACCCGAAAATTCCTATCTTTACACGGCCTGCGCTGAGATATTTTACATTAAATAAAAAGAGAGCCAGAGAGGTGAAGGCTATAACACGGTGGTCTGTCTTTATATTCTTTTATAATCCCGTATTGAAAGTCGTAGAAAATCTCAAATCGTCGAAAGTGCTAAATAATACACCAGTGTGAAATCATTTGCAGCAAGTTTCTATTTAAAAAGATACTATTTTCACATCTCATATTACTGTACAAAATTTACTCTAAACTCAAATAAAAAGAAATTTTATAATACCCATTTAGGCAGTGAAAAATTAAAATAAAAAAGAGAGGAATGAACTGACGAAGAATGAACCGACGGACGGGTAAAGATGAATAAAATGGGAAAAACGAATTAATTTTATTACATATATATTATACTCTAGTAGTATGTATTACATTTCTTGCTTGTGTTTTATTTTAGACACAAAAAGGAAAAAAAAATGTAGTACTAAAAAAAATATACATATAGTAGAATTTTAATGAAGTACCTTACATATTATAATATAAAAATAGTGTAGCAAACATATACATAATACGTACAGGGTGGGGTAAGAACGTGTGCAATTTTGAAAACGCTATAAAATATCAATTTTTTCTAGTTTTTTTTTACCATTTTAAAATACATAAAAAATAATAAAAAAAATTTACGTAAATTATATTTTAATTATAATCTATATTTTTAACTCAATGAAGTAATTTATAGTATCCCAATTAGGATCGACCTTCAGCCATCTGTTTACCGAATGAAAGTTATTTTTTATGAAATATAAATTGTTAACAAATATCCCTGTAACGAGTTGCTTAAAAAAATGTGATCAAGACTACTTTTGGTTAAAATATCAAGAATAAAATTTTTTGAAATTTTTCACTGACTTACATATCTAACGAATTTTTATCTACTCGAAAGTAAAAGCCATAAAGAATTATGCAGCAGCTATGTTGACTGCCTCTTTTCGTTCACTATTTTCGCATTTATACAGGATGTGAATAGTAATAACGTTCATCTGTTAATTCATTGACTCGCATATCTAAATAAAGATAATTTTATTGCAAATACGGTGCTATATGATTGTCCACAAAATATCAGTCAAAAAATAAAGTTTAGAAGCTTTCCAAGTTTTGATATTTTTATTAAATGTTGTCTTGACCAATATTTTTTTAGGCAACCCAATACAGGGATATTTGTAAATATTTTAAATTTCATACAAAATAACTTTTATTCGGTAAACAAATGAGTGAAGGTCGACCTTAATTCGGATCTTTTACTATTATAAATCAGTCGAATCAAACAAATAACTTGTTACTTTTTTTTAGTTTACCTTAAATAAAAAACTTATCAGGAAAGAGAGAAACTGAACCTAAGTTAGTAATCGAATACTAACAGTTTAAGCACTGAATGAAACTGATAATAGGTGATTTAAATCCTGCAATATGTGATAAATAACTTAGTGTTCTGGAAGAATATATACGCCTGAATGTACTCCATCCTTCTGGAGAGATTTATTAAACTACATTATTCCTAGTTAATTTTCTTGCATAATTTGGTAAATGACTGATGCCGAATTTGCAACAATACGCATGAAAATGTAAAACTAGACTTGATACCATAACCAAATTTAAAAGTTAAATTGAAATCGATTAAAAAACGAAGAAGTTTAAAGCATTCAGAGATTGTTACCCACGTCCTTCTTGGGAAACATAGTTTTATATGTAATCTCTATACTCTGAAAATGACGTCACTTTTATCTTCCCTTTTGTTTAATTTGAAGTATCAAACGTTCATATTTGACGTACTTATTTTTTCAAAAACCAACTTTTCTGGTCGTGCAGTAACTCTAGTTACAAAAAAATTTAGTTATCCCAAATTAACACATTAAGATTTTTGAAATACAATTAACTTAATTTTGTTCAAATTCAATTTATAAATCACTTGAAAATTATAATAATTGATATTTTTATGTTTTTGAAAATAATAAATAAATAATTTGGAAATATTAAAGGTTTTTTTATTTCAAAGCATTTTCAAAATCGTCAACATCTCTGACCTACTATTTATGTTCTTTTTGTACAATAGTGTATATATACTATTAATTTACACTAAAGAGTAGAAAAGAAAGTTAATCTCAAACAGTAGAATACCACAATCCTTTTATACTTACCTTTCACTCGATGTATTACGCTAAGGCAAGAAAAACAAACTTAAGGTTATGTTACATTATTTCATGTAAGTACTCTAGACATAAACATATTTAAGTATTTTAATAATAGTGTATGCACCCTGTATAATAACAAAAACCCAAAAAGAATCAAGTATAAAAGTATATAGTAAAGGTTACAACGTTCCAAATAAAAAAAATAACCTAATGAAAAACAGTAAGAATTTTCGCATCTAGTCTAAAAGAAATTAAATTTTAATAGTTCGAAAGTGGAAGGACTCACGGAGGAGTCACGTTCAGGAGTTGCGTTTTTCTTGAATTTTTTCACTGATCAACGAATTAGTACTTATCCTATGCATAAGCATAAATGCTTTTTATAAACAGTTAGTCTGGATCAATTTTCGTCTTTTACCCCCGAAATATCGGTCAAGAAATAATTTTTACAAGGTTTCCAAGTTTTGATACTTGTATTAAAAGTAGTCATGGCGATATTTTATGGGGCAACCCATTATAGTGATATTTGTTACTATTTAACATTTCATAAAAAATAACTTTCATTCGGTAAACAGATAGGTGAAGATCGATGCTAATTCGGATTCTCAAAAAAAGAGGACGTTAGTGGAACTACGTCAGTATGACATCCTTGCTTCTCATAAGTGTCGACTAGAGTAGCGTAGGAGATCTTCACTCCTACGCTATTTACAAATTTGTTATCTTTTGTTTTAAATAAATCATTTCCAAGAAGACTGAATATTAATTAATTCTAACCCAAAGGCTTAATTAAAAATGTATATTTTTTGTAAGCTTGTTTTCTTTAAAGCATAAAATAAATTTTATAAAACTTCTGCCTTAATGGTTTTCCTGGAAAATGATAAGTAATTTTTGCAAAAAGATTATTTTTTTACGATGAAACAAATTATTTTAAAAATGATGGATTGAAAGCTTTTCTGTTTCTTTCGGAATCGTCGTGTTTTTAAAAAAAAACTTGATTTTATAGTGATTTTTAGCCCAAAAAGAAATAAATAATATGATTAGGTTGTTCTTTTATGAATAAAAGTTACGTGTATAAATATTATCCAAGATAATAAGTAAGAACTCTAGGAATTTCGATTTTTTCCCCAATTTCTTAGACCAGTTTTTTGTATTTTACAAATACGTATTTCGATTACCAAGTAGTCATCATCAGTATGAATTAGCTAATCATAATTACTCTTAATATTCATGTTACTCGTTGTTAAGTTGGTAGCGGACCGCAGATCCGTTGGTATTTTCGTGTACCTACAATTTATACTGTGCAAAGTATCTGTCAAATTGTAGTTTCAGTGACGCCAGCCAATCAGCTTCCTTCAGTTGCCAATGAGCCAATGAGCATGATCATTATGCGCAAGCGTATTTGAGTATTTTTTGACTTATTATTTTTGAAAATAATAAATTACAAATCAAATTCAAGTTAAAAATTATATATAAATCATGAAATGAAAGTAAATAATCTTTTATTACTTTATGTACTGTTGTTTACTTTTAATCATGCATACGATATTTATTCACATCATGGTCTATTCGATTATCATTGATATTTTTAATATGATGCATATACACTGTAAACTAAATTGACAAATATTTTGTCTAGTAATCCTAATTAAAGTGAATTGAAAAAAATACACTCGAACCAGGACTCAAACCCGGACTTCTTGGATTCCTGTCAAGCGCCTACCAATAAGGCTATTCGAGTTCTAGACACGAATGCAATTCTTCAACTCATTGAATATTTTTTACTTTGTTTATCCACTTTCCACTTATTTTTTATTAATACTTTATGTTTTTGTTGTTTACTTTTAATCATGCATACGATAATTATTTACATCATGGTCTATTGATTAGGTCCCTTGTCCAAGTTCATTGTTTCATTTCCCAGTTTTTGAATGTAGATGCTTTCATAAGCATCTAATTCGCAAGTATTGGGTACTGATTTTAGGAGATTTGGATTCTTCCATTACATATTGTTACGTTTAAGATATTGAATCCTAAAGAGGGATAAAAGACATCAGAAAATCTGTACTCCAGTAGTCAGAATCTTTTAATGCTTTTAGTATGAATAAACACACAGGCAAACATGTAAAATGTGAAAGTGAACTACAAAAACGAGTGAAATAAAATTTGCTAAAGTTAGAAATGGTATTGTTGAATGGGCTGTTTCATTTTGCCATTCCCGTTTCCTTACAATACTTGATACATACACACAAGGTAGATGGTTTATGTGTTGTAATATTCAAGTATAGTGTATTTATACTACTTACTATATCCATATATTATATACACCTTGGGTTTTTACAACACTACCACTATAACATTCCGTTGTTAATATTTCATTAACAAAAGAAAATTTTACTTTATGGTAGTTACTTGTTAAATCCAGACTAGGAATATTATTAACGACAAAAACAGTTTGAGACATATCAAATGTTAGTGGGGTTTACCCGCCAACACTCGCGTTATGAACATTTTGCTCTCGCTCGACATAAATAACTTTTAATTTTTGAAATAGTATATGTTTGAAATTTTCAGATTTTTTCAACCTATGAACAGTTTTTTAAAATATAGTTTTTTCAAGTCCTCCAGAAGTTTTGAGAAGTCGTACTCAGTGAATCAAAACAAACCTCATGGATTGTGTCTTAGGTGTTAAATATCATTAGTAACGCAAGAGTCAATGGCGCAAATAATTATGTTTGTTAGTAACAATAAATTTTTTATTAAATGAAACGATCAATGTAATATTTCACTCAAATAATTAGTAACTGGGCAACTTGTATGGCGTATGTGTTAAGTGTTTGTCAAGTAATCGAAAACTATTACACATGTACAACGTATACGTAATTCAAGTTGCCTGTTTATTAATTTTGTATTATTAAAATTGCATTCACAATTTATTGTTTATTAACTCATGCGTTACTAATGATATTTGAGATCTAAAAACCACATTCCATGAGGTTTTAGTAAAATTCGAGCTATTTTTTTTCATTTCCTTTATTTGCAACATCTTTAACAGTGCAACTTGTGATAGAAACATGGTGAAATTAGTTAAAATGAATTAAGTAATTTAGATTATTTCTCTGCTCTAATATTTTCACAAAATTATTGTGTGAAAAATTAAGCACATAAGATTGAAGAGAATTATTCATCTTTTAATATATTTTTATTGACATTTTATTTATCCTTAACCATTAATCATATATAATGTACAATGAGTCAATTCGATTCAACGTTGTGTTTTTAAGTAAAATTTTATATCATCTGTACCTACATTATAATATGATGAAAATTAAATACAACTACCTATTAGTTCTACCTTTATAATATTTGAAGTTAATTTTCAATGACAGATTTATTTGCTTTAAAAGTTGAATATACATCTCTATCTCTATATATTATAAATGCGAAAGTAAGCATGTTTGTTTGTTTGTTTGTTACGCTTTCGCGCTTAAACTAGCGAATGGTTTTTAATGAAACTGTACAGCAATATAGCTCATACCTCAGAAAAACACATAAGATATAATTTATAAAGATATATTAATAAACAAAAAAAATATTATTTTAGTTTGACATTACCATAAATTACAGATTTCTGTAAAAATAGTCAATATAAAATATTTCACGGCCATCTCTTCTATACTCAATGAATAATTACGACTATTATACATTTACAAAATATTGAAAACCATAAAAAAATATTTTACCTGTGTAAAACAATTCTTACCATTATTTCGAGTGTTACAGAAAGGGGATAAGAGAGAGGAATCTTCACTAATCTTCACTTTTAAAACCAGCGAAGCGGGTGGGTATCACTCTAGTATGACATACAATTAAGGTAAGGTTTATACACAAACTTTTAATTTAAACATTAATTTATAATTTTGTTGGAAAATATGATATAGAAAATTTATTTCACAAGTGATACAACATTATTTTATTATAAATGAAATATTTTCAAGTAGAAATTTAAATATTGATTTAATTTAATTAAATAGTTGGTTTGTGCTGCTCTGTATCATCTTATTACAGAAAATTTATAATATTTAGTTGATAATTATATTCATAAACAATTTTTAACGCGAATAACGGTTTTTTTTTTCAATCGTGCCAGGCCAAAAAAATACTCGTAGAATTTACTAAAGCTGATCATTTCCGGATTGGTTATAGTGATTGTGTACACTCACATACCGCGCTCAGTCAAGCGAACGATAAAACAGGTGTCAGATATGTGCTATCGAAACGGTGCAGTTTTACGTGGTACGAAAATGAATTTACTAAAGCTGAACATTGTTATGCAGATTGAATATTGAATATAAATAACAGTAATAATTGTCACCGAACCGAGCTGGTCAGTCAGTCCTTATTTATGAACAATAAATACATCAAATTCATTTCTGTTTGCGTGGTATTTAAATGAATTTATTAAAGCTGATTGTTATATAGCTTGTATTTTGCACACAGATAACAAGTATGACAGTCAGTCAGTTCATCGTTAGATCAGGGCTGGAAAGTCAGCCCTTATTTATGAATAATAAGGGCTGTGAAACTGTACCCTAGAACAATAAGGGCTGTAAAACTGCAACCACGTAAAACTGCACCCTTTCGATAGCATTTTTCTGTCCCCTGTTTTATAGTTCGTTTGACTGACCGCAGTATGTGTGTGTTTGCAACTACTATAATTTATCCTCAAATTTGCAGCTTTAGTAAAATCAACGAATTGTTTTTGGCCGGGCTTAATCCAGTATCACAATATGTAAAATAAATCCTAAAAAAGAAGAAATATTAGGTCGAAAGAGTTAATGTAAAATTATTTCCTAAAAATTGCAGTGCTTTAGTAAATCATTTTCAGAGTTGCAAATCTACTATTTTTTAAACATATTTCGTTTGCATTGACCTTCTTTTAACGTTTACGGACTAAAAAAATTGTCGAAATAAAAAAATGGAAAATCATGATTTTCATTAATTTGAAACTTGAGCGATAGTTAAAGCACGGTTTTTCTTTGTTACAAATCTTAAAAAAAAGGACAAAAGCTTCAATCAAAAATCACTGAATTCAGAAAGGTTTTCTGATTTTTATTAAGGTTTGTCTTTTAAAGTATTCCACTATCATTAATGAGCTTGCAAACTGATGTTTAAGCAACCTTGAGGCAAGAATCTCATAAAATTTTCTTTTAATTTCAACAAACATTGAAAAACTTCCATTCGAACATAAAATGAACATGATACTGCAAAAATAAACATCTTAATATTTCATCTGTTGAAAATATAAAAAATAATTGACATTTTCTACGGATATATCCATTTTATGTGACATAACGAAAAATTGACATACATTAAATTAACACTCTGTATAAATTTATATTCTTACTTTTAAGTACATTATGTAGAATCGCGCGTTCTTTCTTCAGTTTACTACAAAGTAGAAAAAATGTTTTTACATACTTTTCACAAGAGAAAAATTACTGTAAGAACGAAAAATTTATAAGGGGAACAAAAAATTTATATATTTTCAAAAAAAGTGTTTTCGAAACTTTTCTTCGAACAAAAAAATCTCTAAAGTATTCTTACCTTGTAAAATAAGTGAGTACTATATTTCTTAGGGCCATTTCAGTCTTGAACTTAAATGTTTGTCGGCTCATAAATAATGCCTGGATCTTTACGTATTTTCCGATTAAACATAGGAATAATGAGAATCCGTATTTTGCTATTGCTGCAGGCTTACGGTATTTACGTTTCAAATAATATATTTATTTTTACGGTTCAAATTATTGACTTGTTACTACAACATGGAGCTTGGTCAAAGTCTTTGAGATTTATGTATTTTTCTGTGTGAATATGGCTATTTGCTACGTTCAGATTGGAATTTATTTAAAACTATCAGCAATATTATTGCATAAGTAATAAAATCATTGTATACAAGGAAAGTCATGCTATTAAATAATGAAAAGATGTAAAACTTCGCATGGCACTTAATTTGGAGCCGCACTCAACGAATTGCTGAATTCTCGTATCTACGAGTTCCTATCAGTTTTATGTATGATACATGATGAAACCTTGAGCATGGTAAAAAAAAAGCAAGGTCTTCCTAAAGCGAGAAAATAAGGAAAACATATAAAATACTGAAACATTAAGAGTGTAGACAAATTAAAAAAAAATAAAAAGAATTATATGTATATATATATATATATATATATATATATATATATATATATATATATATATATATATATATATATATATATATATATATATTATTTTTTATACTATTATTTGAAAAAAAAGATTCTAAAATAAAAATTATTATGAACAATAAAGGTAAGCTGACTTTTTCAACAAGCGCATGCAAGCAAAACAAGTGAAAATAAACAATTAACTGAGTTAATTGTTGAAATATGTTATATAGCAAGTGCTGAATATATGACGGAAACTTTCCATCAAAAAATTTCCAAAATTTTCTTGGGAATTTATTTTTATTTTTTGAAACTAACATCCTTTGAAACGAATATTAAAACAAACAAAAAAAATTTTCTCTGAAAATCTACTTCTATGACTTGTCTAACACTATCGGATGGGCTTATTATGAAACTACTTTCTATCTGTTGTAGTTTTTGAGAAAATTGAAACTTAAGTAAATTTGAAGTTTTACGGGAAAAAAACATTTTTACGAAAAAAATGTTCCAAACATTTTCTTACTTTAAAACTTTAGAAATATATCTTACGGTTTAAAATATGAGCCCTTCGGTTCCAATACCTATGTTACTCTTTTACGAACACAAATTCACTTTTTACGTCCTGAGAACGCTATACAAATTTCAGATCGTCATCTTATTTCGATTTGAATTATCGTGTGAATAGATGGATGGATGGACGAACTTCTAAGCGTTACAAACTTGGGACTAAACTTAATATACTGTGATATATTTCACACATCGGGTATAATAATAACACGATTATTATGTGGCAGTTGCTTACATTACGTCTTGAGCATGCTTAACTTGGTAATATAAAACATTTAATAACAGTAAGCAAAAGTACGCTTCATACCTGTACTGGAATAGCGGCCGTTTATTATTGCTATTACAACGAGACAAAATACCTGTTGAAAATCTTATGTCTTTCTTTTTATACCATGTATATGAAATATACAAAGGTATACTAAGTTTAATCCCAAGTTTGTAACGCTTAAAAATACTGATGTTATGAACAAAATTTCGGCATAGGTGTTCACAAAATCAACTAGTTAGTCCATTTCCGGTTGTCAGTCGTCTGTCGTCTGTCGTCTGGCGTCTGTCAGTCCGTCTGCCATCACGATTACTCAAAAACGAAAAGAGATATCTAGCTGAAATTTTTGTAGCGTGCTGACGACGTAAAAAGTGAGGTCCTGTTCGTAAATGAGCAACATAAGTCAATTGGGTCTTGGTTCTGAAGGACCCATCATGTAAATCGTTAGAGAAAGAACGAAAGTTTAAATGTAAAAAATATTCCTTATAAAAAACAACTTTTGTTTGAAACATTTTTTCGTAAACCTCACCTTCGCAAATTAGTATTATATGGGTATATCAGTTATATGTATATGTGTGATGTATTCCAGTGAACCGTTAACTATGTATTTAATAATAACCATATTAAGAAAAGTTTGGAGCAGTATAAAAACAAAACCCATTGAATAATACAGAAAAAAATTTCCAATAAAATCTAAAAAAAATGTTATTTGCTGTGAAAATGATCCCTACCGTTTTTGTTGTACGATGCCCAGTTAACGATATATTTGATAAAACGTGTTTTCCAAGATGGCGGCTGAAGCTCACGCCCCTGCGTCCCTCCAATTTGGATTTACACTCGGAGGATATCCCTAAATATGTTTCAAGACGAAAAAATTTCTGGCTATTGGGTAGGCCAATTATCGGATATTTTTGTCTGCAATTGGCTGTAGAAATTTTTTTCATATTGGAATATGTTTAGGGGTATCCTCCGAGTGTTAATCCATATTGACGAGATGTAGGGGTGTTAGCTTCAGCCGCCATCTTGGAAAACACGTTTTACCAAACATCTCGTAAACCGAACATCATACAACAAAAATGGTAAGGATCTTTTTCATAGAGAATAACATTTTCTATAAATTTTACTGGAAATTTTTTTCTGTATAATTCAAGGGGTTTTATTTATACCGCTCCAAATTTTTCTTAATATAGTTATTACTAAATATATAGTTAACGGTTCATGGTACATGAAAAATGGTATTAACAAAGTTTTAGACCATATAATTTCCAATAAATTTTGTTAGAAATTGTTTGTCGTAACATTCGTAATTTAAGAGCTATAGGCCATTAGCCAGGTATTTTTTTTCTACAATTTACTGCAAAAATATCAGGTTACTGGCCTATAGTTCTTAAACTACAAATATTACGGCAAAAAAGGCTGTGCATTTCTTTTAGCTGCGTAAAACCACCTCTTCAATGGTTATGAAACGTTTATCAAAAGTGAGATCAAAAGAGGAAGAAGCTATAAAGTGGTGGTTGTTACTTTTAAGCTCAGTGAAGCGGGCGGGAATCAAGCTAGTATATTATAATTTTCAAGATGTTATTAGTCAGTGAACATCGAAGATCAGATTTTCAACGAATTTTTTCGTAATTATTATTATTACTGGATATCGCATACAAGTTCAGTTCTAACAAAACTACTTCAAGTAATAACATATCGTTGTTATATAAATTCTACGTCGTAATGCCTTCTAAATCTTCGTCTTTCTACATTTTCTACGTTTTAATAATGATATAGTGTTTGTTGGAGAGATGAAATTATTATTATTTGTGTACAGTGTGTGCAAAGGAATAAATAATTAAAAAAAAAAAAAAACTGAATAATGATTGAGAAAATTTCGAATAGTATCTTTTATGCATTTTCTATGAGGTTCTGTCTAAAGGATTTCTTATATCTTCAAAATATCATGGATCACTTTATTTTAAACAACGCTTATAATTTTTAATGCATGAAATTTCCAAGGATAGGCTAGAATTTTATATTATAAAATTCGGGTTTGCCGAAAAATCAATCGAAAGGAAGATAAAAAAATTTCTTCGATATTTTCTTAAGGAGATATGCAAACATTGGATAATACACCCTTCGAACAATTCTGATGATTAGATCGTTCCTTCTAAATGAATAATAGGTTAATGTTGAAGTGTATTTACTTTAATTTGGTCTCAATTTTTCTTTTTTTTTAATATTATGATTTATGTATGTACATATATAGAATGTTATAACTAAATTTAGTTTTATTTAACATTATCATTAGATTAAGGCTATTCATATTCTTAGTTTAAGCATATTAAGGTGATCACCAGTGGGTAGATTACCGTTCAAGTAAACCTTTTAGTCACTAATAAATTTCGATTTATTGCCCCAATTTCCTAGATCAGTTTTTTGTATTTTCAAAATACGTATTTTCGACTACCGAGTAGTCATCATCAGAAAGAATTAGCTAGTGATTACTCTTATTATGAATGTTACTCTTTGCTAATTTGGTGGTGGACTGCACAATGATACTTTCGTGTGTCTACAATTTATACTGTTCACAGTATCTGTGAAAGTGTAGTAGTCAGTGGCGCTAGCCAATCAACTTCCATCAGTTGACTAGTGCTTGGCCAATGATACTTGTGCGCAAGCCTATTCGAGCCTTTTTTGACGTTTAAAATAATAAATTACAAATCAAACCTAAATTAAAAAACTATAAATAAATCATGAAAATAAATAATCCTTTATTTTTACAACATATTAACAATTTTAGAAATTCAACCTTGATTTTGCAATCTTTACTAAATCCGAATTTGGAATAGGTCCTTCGTCCAAGTTCATTGCTTTATTACCCAGCTTTTGCCAAGCCAAGATGCTTTCATAAGCGTCTAATTCGCAAGGATTAGGTACTGATTTCAGGAGCTTAAGGTTTAATTTGTCAATTTTGTGGTCGTTTTCGATAACGTGAGCGGCTACACATGATTTTTCAATTCTTCCATATTTTTAATGGCCCATATGTTCATTTCTTGTGATGATTTGTCTTCTACTTTGGCCTACATATTTTTTCGAACAATTTTGACATCCAATGCAATATATTCCCGATTGTTGTTCCATGTAGATTTTATCTTTCGGATTTCAAAGTAATTGTTTTAATTTTGTTTTACTAATGGAAGCTATTTTTAGGTTATGTTCTCCAAGTTCTTTTGTTAATTTGTTGGCGTATGGTTGAAAATATGTAAGTTTGCACCATTTCTTCTTATCGATGCTGTTCTGTTCTGGTTTCAAACTTGTTGAATTGTTTCTTTGTGTTAATTTTGTTTTTCGGATCATATTCTTGATTATTTTTGGATCAAATCCGTTGTATATTGCAACTTGGTAAATGTGCTTTAGTTCTTTGAAATAGTTTCTGGTGGATAATGGTATTTTTATTAATCGGTTCATTAGGAAGTTAGAAATGGCTAGTTTGTGTTGTGGTGGGCTGTTTTTTGTACAATTTTGTTGTTTTTGTTTTGATTTTATGTTTTATAACTATTTGAATTTGTCTAAACCAAGTGAGCCAGTTATCGTATTCAAATTTGTTTTTGTCATCATTGGAACATCATCAGTGGAACTTATAAGTTTCCAATCCCAAATTACTTCGTTTTGCATAAAGGAATTTAATTTCTAAACTAAGCTACTTTTGTTTCAAAGCTAATAATGATTTACTAGCTGCTCTGCTATTTATGTTTGTTTTTATTTAGATAAAATTGGGAAAGATGCCGTGTAATTTGCAAATTTTTAAAAAATGTATGTCTGCTGCCAATAAATGAAGTTTTTCCGCTAGTTTGCGGAATTTTTAGTCACTAGATCTATTTATAGTTCTTTTAAGAACTGATAATAGAAAATAAGAATTAATAAAAAAAAAAATAAAAAAATAACTAAATTATTTTTACTATCTTACTATTTCGAATAATTTTTGTTTTCGTTGATAAATGTAGGAACTCCTAATAAAAATATTGTGAAGTCTTCAATAAAATAAAATTTATTTATTCATTTATTTACTAGGGATTTCAATAAAACTTTTTGTTAATACATTTTTTGATAAAGGAAGTTTCCAAAAATGCCTAGGTCACCGGGATTTTTATTATTATTTTATCGTTCAAAGTTTGCTGAAAAATGATGAAGCATACAGGTAATCTTTTTCACAACAGAGAACAGAGATGACTATAGTTAGAGTATTGATGATTGAAGAGAGATATCTATATTATCAAATCTATAAGCACTTGCACACAATATATTATATACTTTTTAGTTGCTTTATATTTTAAAGGTAAAAATAACACATTATTTGAATACAAAGCATGTATTTGGTTTATATGTATGTACCGTGCAATAAACCAAAACTTTTTTTTACAATAGATACTGTAGGAAAACAAACATCTTAACTACTATAACTAGGTATCTTGAATACAGTTTAAAATAATGTGACCAGCAACATATCTGTAAGTTGTGAAAAATAACGTTGAAAGATTCCATTACATTCGCACATGTAACGAAACTGTGTTGACAGTTGAATGTCATTAATGAATGTCTTTAATTAAGATAAAGCTAGTGAGTTATTTTGAATCATACTGTATATTATGCACCTATATATTGTCTGTATATTAAAGCTCTGGATATATCTCGACTGCTTATTGTAGATCAAATAATATAATAATTTTATTAAATTTCAATTTTAATTAAACTTTAATATTTTAATATTGCATCATGGTGTGTCTTGTTTTGATCTTATCATGACTGCCATCCATGTTTGAAGTTGTCATAAACTCCTTTCACATTGAATATTATTATTATTATTTAAATTTTTATTATTACACCGCTTTATAGCCTCCACCCTCTCTTTATATATCCAGGTTTCAATTTTGTTAAATATAAAATAGTCAGAGTTCATGCCGTATATCAGAATAGTTGGCCATGATTTGTTTGACATTAACTATTTAAAATTTTTTCAGCTTTCTTAATTTAATGGTTCACAATGATGACCATAGATCTGCTCCATCTCCATCACCATATGGTCCATGATTTAACTCACCATGATAAAATATTAAAGATTTCTGTAAAATTTAAAAAATGGTAAATGTCAAATTAAATTAAATTTTTATTTTTCTTTTTTAAATATATCTTTATAAATTATAGTTCATGTTTTCTATTCTGATATATCAGCTAAAAAAATTTATTGAGGGGGGGGGGAAGTTTGCAAAAATAGGTTTTTCTTGTTTTTCAGCAAAACGGCGAGTTTCACAGCAAAAATAGTTCCGACAAAAATTGTAGGAACAGGTCATTCAATTTGCTACAAAATGTGTCACAGCCCCTTTTTTCAAATGCTGCCATTTCCGTGATATAGCGGTTTAAAAATTGAACAAATTATATTTTTCGTAATATGCACGTTAATGTACTTTTATATACATTTTTGAACCGTTATACGAGTAAAAATATGAGTTCCTACTGCTCTATATACAGGGTCCGTCACCATATGTGGTACATTGAGTATTTTAAGGCGGTATCAATTTAATTTAATTTAGTATTTCATTGGATATATATATATATATATAGATAGATATGGACACACACACAATATTTTTTATTTTTAAGTAGTGGGAGATTTTGGTACATAACAAAAAATAAAAACTATTATTTTTTGTTATGTACCAAAATCTCCCACTACTTAAAAATAAAAAATATTGTGTGTGTGTCCATATCTATCTATATATATATATATCCAATGAAATACTAAATTAAATTAAATTGATACCGCCTTAAAATACTCAATGTACCACATATGGTGACGGACCCTGTATATCTATCCAAGAAATAAGTTAGTGGCTTTGGAATATCCGTATCAATATCTTTAAACATACGACCTGGTGGAGGATAATTAGAATTATTATATATATATATATATATATATATATATATATATATATATATATATATATATATATATATATATATATATATATATATATATATATATATCTTCCCAAATCGAAAATCGAAAAACTTTTCTATTTTAATTTTATTATATGCTCATATTAATTCAGCAGAGCCTTAGCGTTAATATGGCAGAATTGAAATAAAAAGCCAACACCAGATTATTCTAGCTTTTGTTTAATAATATAAAATTTAGCCAGATAAAGACTCTCTATCTGTATATGGAGACTAAATGATGTCTTTCACACCAAATAATTTTTTCATTTTGTATTCTTAAGATGATAAAATTATATATTATCTACCATCTGAAACTAGGAGATAGTTCCACGTCAGTTAATTGTTTTATATAAAATTTTACTTCAAAAGAAATTTTACTTTACAAGAAAATAATTGTGTCAAAGAAAATAGTTTTCAGTTCTTTTTCACTCGTATTTATGTCTTTATGTCAATATTTTACCAAGATGGGAATATTTCTTCAAAATCGGATAAACTCCTAAGGTCTAGTAACACAGGTGAGGTTTATAAATTTATTTTGAATCCTTGAATATTTTATAGTGGGCCATAAGCGAAATAATATTGATGTTTATTACTATTAGAGTTTCAAACGACACACATTATTCTATATCGTATTTTAATTACCAACTTAAAAATTTGGATGAAATATTTTATTTTAGAAGAAATTATACAAATAGACCAAGTCTACACCCGAATGAATCAAAACACGTTATTTTTCGAAGTAAACGTGAATTACGACTTTCCGTCAGGCAGTTGAATTTGCAGAGAACCCAACGTTCTGGCCGAAGGTTATTTATTATTTCTCTTGATCTAGACACGGTAAGAAATGCATGGCGTTTCATACAATGCTGGTAGGGTATAGGTACAGGTACTATAGTATGAATGTTAGCATAAGTAATATTACAATTCTGAATAGGGTTGTTCATCAAAAGTATTGTGTGTATCGCAAACCAGTAAGGGCTTGACGCCCACACTACATTGACTTGTCAGCCATAATTATAGCTAATGCTACTATTCCCTCAATACAGTTACTATTCCCTAAACCGGCGTTCACATAAAATTTCTTCCTTATGAGTAATTGAAAGTACGTTTTCCAAACTGCAAAACTACAAAGTATAAGCCACAAAAGTTGCTCTTCCCGAAGTAAAATATTCTCGGGTCAGTCGTACTTTTGACTAGGGATAAAAAATAGTGAGATTTTTGGAATTCTTAGGAATTGTTATAAATATTAATTTTACCTACGAACCATCCTACGAAAAAGAGTGACATTCTTCAAGATTTATTGATCAACGAACAAAACAAAATAAAACATTGATGTAATCACAATTTTATTTATATATAAAGAAATGTACAAGAAGAAATATATTTCATAAAAACTAGGAAGAGACACTAATATTTTTATGATGATTTCTTTTGGGACCGATTGTGCAAATATGTGTATTTCATTTCGTTTACCATTGCTTGCTTGCATTTATTTCATTGAGATCTAAAGGGAATTTGTTACAAAATGTGTGTTGTTGTCACTTATTTTAACTAAGATGAGTGTCATCCTTTTTTATAAAAAAAAATCACTAAATAATGTCGCCGTCATCTTGTTAATGTGAATATCTTAATAGTAAAGTAAACAATAATTCTCTTATTTTATTTTTATTTTTCATTTTTTAAGCTTTAGATGACAGCTTGAATTTATTTATGAAAAGCTTTTGAATGAAGTTTTGAAAATGTAAAAATTCAAAAAATTTCATTTTTCTATTTAAGTGGCTCCGATCTTATTACTTTGTAAGGAAAACTAGTGGTGGCCTGCAGGCTAGTGATCTGTAAAGTATTTTAATATTGACAGAATTTAGTTAAAATTGTAAACATCTTGTATTATACCACTAGTTCGATTTACATCTAGGCATATAAATATCACGAGTATGACAGAATACATTCGTTAAGCAATACTTCTAAGTATTATATACATGTGTTGACCTCCACTCTCTGTAGGCACACAACAGAAAAACTGTCGTATAGCTTAAAAGACATCGAAGCCACGATACAAGCCACTTTTGCAATTTCATATAACATCTATAATACCTCTTACTTAGAAGCTTAACGCATGTACTCTGTCATACTCGTGATAGTTATATGTCTATATGTAAATCGAACTAGTGGTATATCGAAACACTTATGCCCATTCTGAACTTTATTTATTACAATGACGACAATCTTTATAAAGAGTTGATTCTAAGTAAAAACTATATAAGGGTCATTCTAAGTAAAAACTAGGAAGCACTGAAAAACAAATGAAGTTTTGATAGAAAACGCTGGTAATTTTCCTTAAATAAGAAGATTAAAAGACGATTAAAGAATGCATTCATAAATTTATTATTTTATGATTGTGCTTAAATCGTACTTTAAACAGCCAATTTATTTTGTTATTTAAAAAAATTTCTCTCTTGGGTTGGTAATACTTAATACGTTATATTTTGTGTTTTTTTTTTGTAAATTTTGTACTTTTCCGTGTTATCTTTTTCTTGTTAAATAGATTGGGCAGGTTCTCGTTCATGACGTGCAATGTTGCAAAAATTCCCAGTTTAGCCATTCATTGTTAAGTGCCTGCGGTTTATTAATTTCCCATTCCTCTTTTATCTTTTTTCTGCATTAGGACGTTTATATTAAATAACATTTGCTGAATTACATTCAGCTACATAGGAATATTTATTCGATGGCATTTCATTTCATATTCAAAAAAAATTTTTGGTTGCCAAAACCAACCAGAAATAATTCAAATATAGCTAATTTAAATTATTTAACTGTAGATAATCACTGTAAATAGCCTATAATTAGCAACCAAAATTATAGCTAGGCCATACATCTGTGTAATATTCTATGTTTATAAAATGACCTGCAAAAGGTTCTGATTAAAATCAGTATAACGAATCTTTTTTAGTACGATTATCGAATATTAAAATGTCGATCTGTAGATCAATGCTAATGCAGAAAAGGGGTAATAAAAATAACACAAGTGAAATTTACAAAATTTACACACAGATGCATAGATAAACACTTTAAATTTATTGATTTAAGTCCTTAAATCAATATCAAAGTGATGGTCAAGTGCATCAGATGAGATGAAAAGCATACTTAGAGAGCTATCACTTTTTGGGACAAATTTTTGGAAATATTTTAGTTGACTTTGTTCTTTTGAATTATTGTTTTAAATTATCTAATTATTTTACCATTTCACTTTTCGATAAGAATTGAATCAGGTTTGTTTGAACCATTCATTTCCATAGTAATTATTTATATGTCATTCCTTTTCCAACCTAAGCTCGCTTTCCAAACAAAGCTAAGAACACCTTCCGTTAAATTACCTTTCAAAAGAAATCAAAAAAATTAACAGACACACACACACACATAGCGGTCAAAGTTATAACATCCCTTTTTTAGTTCGGGGGTTAAAAATATGTTGATTCGTGGTTGATGAATAATAATGTATATCTGACCATAGTTTTCAATTAGAATTAACTTTTCTTCTTTTTCTTTATAAATATTTTCGATATTGTAAAAAATAAAGGTACTTCTACGTAAAATTTACATTTTTCAACAAACTTCTTTTATTTGCATACTTGTGAGGAAAAATCACAAATATGACTGTGTACTTTGTTTTTATACATCGTACGATAGCGTTTACCGTATGAATATACCCTCTTTCCCAAGGAAGATATCCTCTACCATGCATATTTTGGAAAATTAGGATAACCTCGTTAAAATAAGAAAACTGTAAAAACTGTATTTACTTTTTGAACTTTTGAGTTTTTATTAAAACAAAAAACATAATCATAAATTGTAATTTGAACACACTTCTTGGATTTCACATCTTGCATATATTCTTGATGAATTACATTTTCATTATAAGTATACGACGAGTATGTTTAATCCTTTTTACAGATAAAAATCTCTACGAACTACGAAATAAAAAAAAAAGAACAGAACACAGTGAACAGATACTTTACAAAGATTAAAATGACACAACACAACACTTCTTTTATCTAATTTGTATATAATCATTACGAATGTACGTTTACTTACTGTTTGTTGTGTCTACATACACCGGGTGAAATTTAAAATTGTGAGAAGAATTTGTCAGATTTTGGATAATATCGGAAACATCTTGGGAAAAAGTAAAAAATACGTCTTTCTTTTTTGCGTAATGTTTTGTCTATATTTCTCAATATGGCGTAGGCAGATGCCTGAAAAACAGATGACATTCCAGGGTAAACTTTGCCTTAAATAAATTTAAATAAAAAATAAATATTGAAGAACTTTTGACCAAAAACAATGAAATCCCTCGAGTTTTTTATCGCTAGGGTCAAGAATTCAAAAATAAGGTAGATTTAACCAATAAATTGTGAAGAGCTAATATATTTGAGCTTTTTTGATGTCCGTCTTTTTCAAGGTGTGACGACATTGTAAGCTCGTTGAAATGTAAATTGCGTTGTATGAATCTGAAAGGTATCTCGAGAACCATAATTCGGTACGGATATTAGTCAGTAGGTGTCGTTTTCGTCAAATTAAAATTAGTTACCTCAAACGATTTCTTCATAAAATAAATTTTTTGTCACTTTTAACAAAAATCTATTATTGTTTGTCTTCGGCGTTTTATAGTAGTTATATTTAATATTAATGCTGAAAAAATGAAAATAATAAAAACAAATTGAAATTTTATTTATCAATTGATCATTCTTTTATACGTCTTTTGTGAAAAATTCATATCGATTTTCTAAACGGTTTATGAGAAATTAATTATGAAAGTTAATGTTTTTACCAAAAAAAAGATACGTTTCTCATAAAGTGTACAGAGAATCTATACCAATTTTTAATAAATGACCTGTGCTAATGCGATTATAACTGATAAATAAAATTTTAAATTTTTTTTATCATTTTCATTTCAATTCTTTAAGGTATTTCGATACGGTAAAAATAAAAATGATACCAAAGATTTAAAAGTTTATTTATCAATTAATCATCTTTTTATACGTTTTTTTGAAAAATTCGTATCGATTCTCTGAACGGTTTAGGAGAAATTAACTATCAAAGTCAGTGTTTTTATCAAAGAAAGTGTTTTTATTTTTATGCACAGTTCTTAATTTTGGTATGATTTTAAAGCTTAAAACTTAAGAAATATTGATTTTTTTATGTAAATGGTAACATTTTAAATGCGCTTATTGACTAAAAAACATTTATTACTTCTTCATATACCACCAGGTAAAAAGGACTGCACAGAGAATCGACATGAGATATAAAGAGATGGCGTATTAAATGCTAATTAATTGACACACAAAATTTCGTTTTGGTAAAAAAACGCCGTAAGATATGAGAGTTTCTTTGGTTGTTAAATTTGAGTTCTTTCAAGATTATATCAAGAGTGCCATTATTTTTGCCAGGTCCAAAACCAATTATTTTAATCGGAGTATTTCTTGTGTGCTTATAAAATAATCCACCTCTTACAATACTGCATTATGATGAAAACTACTTCAGATATTATTTACTTGCATAATAAAATTTACACTTTGTACATTTTACAGACGAATATTTTTTTTAAAACTATTTTATCTAACTCAGTTATACTTACATATCATTGTTTAACTAAGAAAAGGAACGAAATGTATAAAAACAAATGACACCTTTATGTACATGCAAAAAAAAAAAAAAAAGAAAACAGAAAAAACGAGGGAAAAAACAGGGATAGCTTGTGTTTTAAAGCAGATGGATGAAGACAAGACTATCATACTGCAAAAGAGCATCAGACTGACTGGTTGATGCAGCTTAGTAATTTCATTTACATAATGCATGCAAATCCTTAACTCAGGTTAGTGAAACATCTTGAAGAATGATGATACAACAATAGTGTATTGCATGATTATAAAGTTTCTTACTTAGAATTGATATTAGGGAATATTCATGAATTTTAAATTTGGTTCAAATATTTTTGAAGTGAAAACTTCTTTAGCGGCGTTGTACACTTTTTTTTGTAATGGATAAAAAATGTTAAACTCGCGACAGGACACGTGTCCTGATCGAAAATTCGTAAGATCTTGTGACAGTCAGTACACAGGTTCGCATCCGATCACCGAAGTTAAGCAACATTGGGCACAGTCAGTACTTGGATGGGTGACCGCTTGGGAACACTGTATGCGGTTGCCTTTTTATTAAAAATATATTTTTTTATTAATTTATTCTCATGATGCATCTGCATTGCTTCAAAAAAAAATTGGAAAATGCTTTTATGAATTGCAAATGATTTTGAGTGGAGATTTCAACATAAACTTTGCAGACGATAAAAATCAACTATTAGTTGAATTTCTAAATAATGAATTTGGTTTAACTATGTCAAATGATCGCAATGTTAGCACAACGAAATACAAAACTGCTATTTATGCGGTCTTTATTAGACATTTAAATAGGTTCGAATCAAAACTGTTCGTTTCTTACTTCACCTATCATAAACCGATCGTATCAGTTTTAGAGATTGGCGATGATGGTTCTGGTAGTAATGATGGGAAAAAGTCGTCGAAATTATGGATGTAAGTTGATTTTTCTAAGAGATAAACTTTTTAATGTAATATAAAATGTCATGTTTGTGTACGATAGCCCAATAAATAAATATTGTATTCTACCACATAAATGAGAGTACTTTTATACTGATAAATAAAGCAATTCGTGAAAAATTATTCCCTAACCATTCCAAAATATCAAAAATGCACAACGTTAATATTCAAGTTTTCACTTCTGCCGGCACTCTCAGAGTGCAACCCGTCGTTTTTTTTCCTTAACTTTAGTGGCTGGACATTTCAACTAAACCATTATTTTAGTAATTAAGATATTTTTAATTACTTTAAATCAATTAATAAAATTACAAATTCAGTAGGAGAAATCCAAAATTTCTAAAAACGAAATTCAAATTTTAAAACGATCACAATGTCAAAGTTTTGGCTTGTCGATTGCGTTGACATACTGTATGGTATTTATTTCTTATATTTTGTGTGGTATTACATTGAGTTTTATTATTCTACTACTTTTTATTAGAAAACTTAATAATAATGAGTGCAAATTCTGCTTTGTAAATTCATTTATTTAAAGTGCAAATTATACATTGAACTGTCACCAACTGACAGGTCACATATTAATACTTCATGAACAGAGAGCGCCAAAATTCGTCTTTTAAATATTTTTTTACACTTAATAAACGCATTTTTAAACATTATTGGTATTTTTTACTATGTTATAGTGGTGTAAACAATGAATTAAAAGACAAAATTAGATAGAGTTGAATGTGCAAAAATCGGGGACTGCATTTTGTCAACTGATTCTTGTTCAGAAAAGCTTTTAGATTGTTACTCCGAACGATGCCAGAAACGATACTGGTTCAATTTTTGTATATCCATCCTCCTTTATAGAAACAGCCAAATGTCAATTTATTTTAAACAAATAAAGTTACTCGAGCTTTCTTCACCGTTTTTGAGTTATTACTATTTTAATGTTTAGAAAAACTTGAATGTTTGGAAAGGTTATTTATTATCAAAACTGAAAATTAATATAATAAATTAAATCGTTGAGTTTTTCAAAATCTTAAGATCACCTTGGACCGTCTTTTATAAAGTTCTGAAGAGTAATTACAGATTGTTTGATTCTAAAACTGTTTAAGAGTAAGAGTATCTGAATGTTGAAAGTGAGTATCTGAATGTTTAAGAGTAGGTATCTGAATTTTTCTGATTTTTTGGAATTTCTGGTTTTGAGTTATGGCAACCGGTAGTGTCCAAAATTGAAATTTTTCGATATAATTCTCCTGCAAAATAAAAATGAACATGTATATGTGTGGTTGTGTGTTTCACGAACAAAATAATTTTTGTTGCACATTCTTTTTGATTAATTTATAAATAGACCTTTTCATCATGTCATATGCGCAAGTGCAGAATTTATTTTTTCGTACTGACAGCAATAAGTAGGACTAAGATAGAAGATATTTGTTATGCATTTTATCACATTGGTTATAAATCATTTAGTACGAAACAAATGTGAATCGTGATTTTAAAATGAAAAGCCCTATTCAAAACTTCAGAACCATTTCCATGGTTTCGGAAATTTCTATCTTCATTCAACAGTCTGGTTGATGGATAGCCCTATGATCATCATATCGGGCATAACTCAAAAAATTTTAATAGCATCTACATTAAAGTCTATTTTATTCCGTGTTGATAGATATTACTAGCTAAAAGTATAACTTTGTAATGCCTCGCGAATGGTATCATATAAAATATATATTTCAAAAAAAAATTATACTTCAACTATTAATAAATATTTTTTATTTAATTGTTCCTCAACAAAAGTTTATTTCTTTAAAACATCAGGTTGTAAACCAGGATCCATGTTATTATCAGTTGTGGAAATATTCAATCCATTTTTTATTTTAAATTTATGAGAAATACAACAAAATATAATAATGGGGTTTTAACCTCCGTTTTTGTGACGCATGTCTAATCACAGAGGCAGGCCACCCACATCATTATTTGTTAATCTTTATTTATTCCATTACAAACATATTTACAATTACATTTTTGATGTGGGTGGAGTCGGTTGCTTCGTTCTTATCCAAGCGACGACAATGTGATCAATTCTGCACTTCCATTAATTATGAAATTGTTCACACTGCCGCTGCCTGGATTCGAACCCGCAACCTAAGTCTAAATAGTTTATCGTTCTAAAACTAGCGCCTTAGACCGCTCGGCCATTTAGGCTCTTTACATCTTGATACAACAAAACCCATCTTTATTAATTTGTAAATCAAACCAACGACGATGACATACAATATATACTTCAAAATTCCAATTGTTTTGAGCAATCTCAAAATTTTTTGTATACGTTTTAAAATTAATAAAGTTATAATTCTTCTTGATCTTGTTTTCGTCGTTTCCGATCATCACCCATTAATGATCGATTACGATCACCCTCTTAACGACCCGTCAACGTACGACGTCGTGTCATTTTATTGCTTTAATAACAATTAATTAATAACTTAAAATTATAATAACTATAATTAAAATTTTTGCATTAATTGTATTAATATCACTTAATTTTTTTAGTTATTCTACTGTAGAACTGCAAAAATTAATTGTTTATGTTTTGTTTTCACGTTTTTTGTATTTTTCATTATGACGTTTTCTAATACTTGAAAGATACTGATGGCCACTCAATTAAAATTAATATTAAATGTAGCCAATTATATATTAGTATTAGATGTAGCTCATAGATGGTGCCACCGTCTCTGTATATATATATTGATATATTCATTGTAATAAATAATAAATACTGTTGTTTTTTATCATTTATTATTTAAAAATTTTTCTAAAAATAATGATTGATAACAGATCTAGACATAAATATGGAACTACAACATTTCATTTCATGTCTAAATCTTTTGTATTTTTTTTTTTTTTTTTTTGTAAAGTTTACCACCAAAAAGTTACATTTTAACCTAGTAATTAACCGTGAAGATTGCTTGGACAGTTTTGGATAACCTCAGTTAACGTTCGTGTTATAGGAAATGCGTATACCCTTTTTATATTGAAAAAAAAACAAATTTATATTCTCAATTTAAACACCAAAATGCTCCTTTCATTAATAAAATGGCATGAAAAACCATTGATTACCATTTTATAAATACAGAGGATGTTGGGTTGCAATAATTACAGAAGGTGAAAAGAAAGTGTCTCCTCCAATACTTCTACCTACATTTAATAATGCCCAATAAAGATGTACGTTATATGTCTAGAGCGTCTGTATATGTTTTTCTAAGACATTTTGGAAAAGCGGATCTTTCCAAAGAAATCATTCGTTAGAAAAACGTAAGGATTTTTAACTGTAAACAAACACCTATAGATAAATTTTATAGACAATAAAATATGTAAACGAACTCACATCAAGAGGAAGGTAGTTTACCCTCTTTAAACATGAAATATAATCATAAATCTAATTCATGAAATATCGAAGGTAGAAAACACTTTTCCATTACTTTAACGTACGATAATATATTAGTAGCCAGTCCTTCAGACCAACTCTTAAACTTTTAAAGGTTCTTTCGAAATTAACAAACTGTTAACTTTTAACCACTACTACATTCTATTTTTTCCAAACATTTTTAATCCAAAAAGAAAAAATTGCTTATAAACTACAAAAAGTTAATGCCGATTGATCAGGTAGTTTGACTTGTCATAATAGAGTACCTTAAACAATTTTTTTTGGTTAGAGATCTAGATAATATTTCGTTTAAATATTAGGGAACTATTTACCGATGATGATTACAGCCGTATTATATCTGAAATACGTATTAATTACGCAAAAGTTGATGTAGGAATTAGTATGAATTTGAAATTTTACTTAAGAGAATACTTTTTCCTTCAGAAAGGCCAAATACTTTTCAATCGATAATCCAATTAGTTTACAACATTCAGTCAGCTGCTTTTTTGCCCTAGTCTAGGACAAAAGTTAAACTTGTGGATGATTTTGACGACATTGTTCTTTATTCGTAAGACGTTTTTAGAGCGTGCTTAGGACGTAAAAGGTGAGGTTAATTAGCAACATAGGTCAATTGGGTCTTGGGTCCGTAGAACCCATCTTGTAAACCTTTTAGATAGAACAGTTTAAATTTAAAAAATGTTTCTTATAAAAAAATAAACAACCTTTGCTTGAAACATTTTTCGTTAACATCATTGTTTACCCGTGAGAGCGCAAATTATGCGCAAATTGTATTAAATGAGAATATCAGTTATCATACATATGTGTGGCATGTATGGATGTGTAATAATCAGCACATGGTTTTGCAACAATTAACCCAGTCAATTGTTTGCTTTCACTTGTTTTTCAATAATTTTAGTTTGGCACTTTAACTATGACATTAACACATGTAAAAAATAACAAATTAGTCCTTTAACGCCAAAACTACTAGAAGCGCTGGCGTCGATTTGATTGAACCCTTACCATGACTACGAATATACGATATTTTCCAAACTCTCCGTCGAACAAAGTCCAACATACTTATTCAACAGTATAGATAGATACACTAGAATAGTTTAAAGTATTTGTTATGCAATCAACGTCCAATCCATGATTCCCATTCTCCATACTTCCTTCACCATACCAAAAACCAACCTACCAACCATATATTTATCTGCATGAATTATAAAACTCATTTAACATCAAAATATTGTATAAAAGTGATTATCAGTACATTATTATTATATGGGGTATATAACTCTGGGGTAACATTAACATATATCCCACATTACATACTACTGTAAAATACCTTTACCAACAACCAGAATCTAGCGTGAAATGTTCTCTATCGAGTGTCTATGCACGTGTATATATTTATCACTGTCATGCTCATATTTGAATTAGACCGCGAGCTCATAAGGGAGGAAATTTGAAACACTGGGCATAATAGTAAACAGCTTTGAAAGTTGATAATGCGCATTGTGAGATGAATGGTTCTCTTTTTAATTTCCGAACTAAAAAAAGCGTTGTTATAAGTTTGATCGATATGTGTGTGTGTCTGTCTGTCTGTCTGTCTGTCTGTCTGTGATATCGTAGCGCCTAAACGGATAAACCGATTTTAATTTTTTTTGGTTTCGTTTGAAAGGAAAGCTAATAGAGATTGTTCTAAGCTATGTTTCAAATGCGAATTTAGGGTTCCGTATTCGAAAAAACTAAAAATTGGCGATGACCTTCCAAATCGACTCAGTTTAGAAAAGGCTTTAAGGAAAAAGGCAATTTAATGGACCGTGTTCTTATATGTTTGTTTCAAATGCGAGTTTAAGGTTTCGTAGCCGACAAATTGGTCGGAGATTTTTTAAGTTTTGTAAATTTCATTTGTAATTTAAAATTGAACCATAAAAATTAGCCGAAGCACAAATATCAAGAAGATTAACTTCTATAATTTCGACACCTCAACAGTGGCTTAAACCTAATTTTTTTTCCTAACTAACCTTTATTATAAACGTTCAAATGGCAAAAAAAAAAAAACGAATTGTGGATATATAAATTAAAAATTTCTATAATTCGAAAATTAGGTTCAAGCCATTGCTAAATAAATCGAAATTACCGAAATTGAGTTTTTTATTTTATTGCTTCGACTAATTTTTATTGCTTTATTTAATATTAAATGAGAATTATGCATCTCACAATACGCATTAATTATACATACATTTTCAACTTTCGAAGCAGTTGTTCCGAAGGAGACAATTCTATTTTTCGATTTAAAAGCTAAATATTTTTCTACTATGTCGAGTTTTTCAAGTTTCGTTTGTAGGCTAAGAAATCAGTCCAAATGCGAAAATGGGAAAAAAAATTCGATTTCCATAAATTTAACATTCGATTCACATTTAAATTCTTACTTTCTGTAATACTGAACTTACGTTTATTAAATCTCGAAATAACAGAAAAATATTCATGGAAATTTCGATTCATTATGAACTCACGGTCAAAATACCTACATAATAGAATCTGTAGGTGTTGTGAGTCAAACTTCGCTAACGTAAAATTATATTATAACAAATATAAAGGTGTCATCATACTCATTTTTCATTTCTTGATAATTGTGTTAAAATTATTTGTTTTTTAAGTGAAAAACATGTTTTTAGTAATAATGTATTTTATTGTAAACAAATTTTAATAAATTTTTGATTCGTTTTAATGAAATTGAAATATCATTAACAATTGGGTGAGCAAAATTCATTTTTATGTATTAAAAAAAACGACAAACATTTTTTTATTAACTTCCCAGAGGAAGTTAATGTAATGGGCCGATTTTTAAAATCTCCAGTTTTACATATTTTCGCGGTTTCAAAGCCGCAATATCCGACCTTTTCGATAAGATGTCTCTGTGTGTGTGTGTGTGTGTGTGTGTACGTATGTGCGTATGTTCGTTCGGATTCTATCGCCTCGATTATCTTGCAAACCAGTTATGACATTAACACATGACTGGGCTTATTCGATGTGTAATCGCGTATTTAAGATCTGAAAGAGTCTTCAGCAAAATTAGTTGAGCCGTTTTTTAATGGTAATACAAAAAATTGGAAAAAACTGAATAAACAGAATATGAAAAGTGGATAAAGCACATCATTTATCTATGGAGATAATGATCGTTCCAGCATAAGCTGCCGTACATGTTTGAAGAATAATCTATGAAGGCTAACAAGATTTTTTTTAATGTTTTTTCCCAATTCTAGGAAGTTAGTCGTGTGGACTACAGGGGTCGCACTCACACGACTTCAGTACCACACCGACTATATACTGCCAATTTATTTATATTTTATTAAATTTAAATTTTTTTTCTTCTACCAAGAAAATTTCAGAAAACAAACATTCAAATATTACTAAATTTGGATCATGCTTTTTTAATTTTTCATTAAATTTTAAATATCATAAATAATTTGGCGGTTTTTTTTAATGATATCATCAAAAAATAAAAGAATGTTTCTGGTTCTTGCAAACGAAAATTTTATCTCAATTTAAGAAACCAAGCATGTAAGCCCAGTAAATTAATAAACAAATTAAAATAATTCATGTGATTCTACTAAAATAATTATATAATAAATCATCTGTATCCGTGGGATGCGTAATAATTTGATATATCTCTTATATTTAAACGGACAATTCTTATAAATATACTCCAGGAATTTTGGAAACGGATTGAGTGGTTTTCAAAGGATTTAGTATGCATGGGGGTTTGTGGGCGTTAAATCGATAATGCTATGTTTTGATTGAACAATATAAAATAACGAGCAACACTCAGTCATCCAAACGGATGAATGTTTGTTACTCTTTGACGCAAAAAATACTGAACGGATTTGAATAAAATTTGGCACAGCGATAGATTATAGTAAAACAGCATATACACTACTTTTTATCCCGGTTAAACGTACCGTTCCCGTGGATTAGATTTGTTTTAATTTTTCATAGAGCAAAGGATCGACACGTTTTTTTGCATAGGTGGTGATAGTTTAGGGGCCGGAAAACGACATAGGCTAATTTAATCCCGAAAAAATGCACGGTTCCTATGGGATAATATACTGGAACTGTTTTTCGTAAAGGGTTCTGTAAAAGTTCGTGAAATAGACTTTTAGCGCATTTTACTCAATAAGGCTTGACTCGCGAGTAACAGCGCTACGCGCAGCTAGTGCCACATATAGTAGAATAGTGCTTGGTAAAATACTTTTTGATACACATTTTTTTAATTTATTGACATATATGGATAATTGACATTTTTATTGGAAGAAATGCTTACCATTTTTCGTGGAAAATCGGCAATATTAGTTGTTTGAAATCTATGAATAATAAAATAGTGTGTATTAACTAAACACAAAAAGTGCAGTTAATATATTTTTCATCAATTTCAATTCTCACAATTCTATAGCTTCACATATCCATTATAAGAGCAGCTTCTCTATGATGTTTTTAATCAAATTTCAACGTTCTTCGAAACAAAGTTCATAAAAAATATAAAAGCGGAACTGATAACATTACGTATTACTTTAGATGTTTTTCACAGAAAGGTATACGTGATGCGTGAATGTATTATACAAAACAAACCAAAAAAACTTGACAATAGCAGAGCTCCGCAATAAAAGTCACATTTCCCTATCATGCACTTTCTGTTAGATGCTTCCAATACACCTTTTGCATGGAAAACAGAAATCCTTTTTGTGAATTTTTTTATGAATATATAGGTCGAGTAGAGCCTGTAACTTGAAAATTATGCATTTTTAACAATAAAAAAACTATGAAAAAAATTGTAAATAGTCACAATATTTGAAATAATTTAAAACGATTATTTTTGCTCCACCGCACACGTGATCAGTGACGTCAATTCGACAATTGATGACAATAAAACAGTGCCAACAGTCGTTAATATCAACTTTAAAAGGGTATTGTCTTATTATATCATTTCTAAAAGTAAAGAATAAAATGCCACCAAAAACTGACCCAGGATTTTCAAAGGAAGATTAAGAAAATCTACCCAAAATAACTATTTTTATGGTATGGGAGTTTTTAGTGCAAAATGACAGGCTCAATCTATACGAAGTTCGTGAATTAAAAACAACTTTGTGAGTACTAATTTTAATAAGAAAATGCGTAAAATTCTAAAAAAAGGTCATTAATAAAATTTCATAAGAAAATTGCTAAGTCTTCGAGGGAAAGCTACGGGGACTTTTGTAGCATGTTGAATTTTAATAACATATAATAATTAGATGCTTTAATTAGATGATTTAATGAACAATAATAATTAGATTTTCCAATCTGACCCTTGCGATGAGCACGATCAAACCACTTTTTTCTAATAGCCATATCCATTGGAAATTGAAAAATAAAGTTTTTCTGGCTGTTTTGAAGTAGCATTTGGGCACAAAGGCACAAAGCACGCCCGACATATTTTTATGCGCGATTTTTCATCGTCAATATTGACCGATTTATCTGTCATTTCCAGTTTATTTCATTCGCAATTCGTATATTTATGATAATAAATAAAAATCAACTGACGAACTGACGTCACAACCCAATGAGCATAAATTCGCGTGTTTTCGGATCGTTTTTGCCAATTTGAATTTTAATGATTTTCATTGTCAGTTTCCTCGGTCATATGGTCCCAAAAAAATCGGTGAAAAATTAGCCCATTTATCCAGACATTTGCTTTAAAAAAAAAAAAAAATGTGAAAAGGTCTATTGAAATAGCATTTTTATCAAAATCATGCCATTTATTCAAAAAAAAGTTAATGGCCGAGAAGTTGTCACTCCCAAAAGACACATCATTGATACTAAACTAACTAAACTTACATACTTATCTATTTAGAGAGCCTGTGGAGGTGTATAAAATCTTAAAAACTCCGCCAAACATGACTTAAAGTAGTAGTTTTATTGCTTTAGTACTGATGATGGAATTTTGAAAAAAATTATTCAAATGTTCCTCGATACGTCAAAAATGACTATCGTTAAAATTGATACGATTATGTGTATGTAAACTCTCTAGCGGTCGCAATTTAAGTCCGATTGGAATAAAATTTGGTATAAAAAGGGTTTTGGTATTGGAAATGTCAAGTTCGTCAATGAGAAAAATCGACAAATAAACAACGGATGGTAGAGGGGTTGTGCAAAAGTAAAAATTTTTTCAAAAGTACAAAATTTTGAATTTTTTCATTTTTGTATTTTATGATCAGTTTTAAGCAAAAACAAGTGAAAACAAACAATTGACTGAGTTAATTGTTGAAATACCATGCATAGTCAGTGTTGATTTCGTTATCACATAACACATACAAACATGTGACACATACATAACTGATAATCAAGTATAGTACATATTATAAAATTTCCGCCTAATTGGCGCCCTCACGGGTAAACAGTGATGTTTACGAAAAAGTGTTTCAAACAAAAGTTGTTTAATTTTTGATAAGGAACATTTTTTACATTTAAACTGTTGTTCTATCTCTAACGATTTACAAGATGGATCCTACGGACCCAAGACCCAATTGACCTATGATGCCCATTTACGAACTTGACTTCACTTTTTACGTCCTGAGTACTTACGCTGTAAAAATTTCAACTCGATATCTTTTTTCGTTTTTGAGTTATCAGAGTTTTGGTGATTTTATGAACACCTATGACAAAATTTTTTTCCTAGCATCATTATTTTTAAGCGTTACAAACTTGGGACTAAACTTAATATACTATGTATATTTCATATACCTATACATGGTATAAAAATACTTTTTCTCTAAACGCTTAAAAGAAATCGATGGGACTGCCTTAAAGTTGTAAGCATAGCATAAGTCTATATTTTCGGGAAAAATATGACAAAAAATGGATGAAAACAACGTAAAAACAAAAACTTTGATATCTGATACCAAATACAGCCTTTCGAAATTTCATTAGTGTTTCTATACACAAGTACATGTATACCTGCCTACAGTTTTTTTACGTATTTTGTTTATATATTCTCAATTGTTTATATCATTTTGTATTTTTCCTTGTTTTTTTTTCACAAACATAAATTTTTCATTCATATTCACATATAAGGTACGTTCAAAGTGAAGAAAAAATGAATAATATTGAAATATAGCTCTGGACTCTGAATGTCATTAAATTCTCCGATATAGAGTTTACTCTGAAAATGATTGTTTTTTTCTTTATGAAGCGAAATGTATGTTGGTTCCGTTTATTTTATCTCTAAAAGAATCAAAAGTGATAAATGGTTTCAGAATTTTAACATATTTAACGGTGAGGGTGACTACTAAGCAAAAGTCTATGCGTGTCCATTTATCGGCTCTTTTCCGGATTGGTTTTAAATTTATATTTAGCTAAGTGTGGGTAGTTAATCACTAGTTAACCACTGTTGGCCACCACAATTTTTACTAAAAAAATTCAGTAAACTTATGTCTCCATGAGCACATATAAAAGTTTTTACCTTTCTAACTTCAAAAATGAAAAAGTTGCATATTAATTTTCACCCTCTATTTTACCCCCTTGAAGGATGAATTTTTTGAAGATAGTCATACAGTAAACTTTTATTTGAACCAGGAGCCCATATACTATTTTACACAATCCTAACTTTAAAATTGGCCAAGTTTCATACAATCTTTCAACCTTCATTTTAATCCCTAAGGGCATGAATTTTCAAAAATATATTCTGAATGCATACTTCGTCATTAAAGTTGTGCGTTGATCAATTAGTCACTGAATTAGTCAGTCAGCCAGTCAGTTTCTACGTCTATATGTAGATAGATAGATAGGTAGAGAGAAGATAACTAACCTACTATTCCATCAGATCTCAGATTTAAAAATTTTCAGTGTAGACTATTAAGGATGTACGAGCGCCAGTGAAATTTTGGATAAAAGCTTGATTTTTTGTATCTGAAGTTGGACTAAGTAAATAATAAAAATAAATTCTGAAAACTTAAGGGGGGGTTGCTCAATTATTTAAACAAATAAATGACTTCAATAGTAGTAGGCATATTTAACATTGGTCTTATGGGAAAGCGGTAGATGGATGATGTTTTCATAGATTTCTACCAAACTAGTCGGTGAAAATTAAAGAAAAATTTATATCAAAGCCTTAAACCATAATTAACTATTGAAAAGAAAAAATACCCGTTTTGCCCGACTAATTAAGGATATATAGATGCACCGTAGTGAGACATAAATACAAAAAAAATTATGTTTTTAATTTTGATGGTGAATTATGTTATAACTTGACAAAAAATAAGAATAAGAAGGAATTATTTACTTTTCGATATTTCGAAAACCAAGGCAAGTATCGAAAATTTTTATTCTTTTTTTCGTCTACATTGATGAAGTTATACCAAAATTCATAATCAACCACAAGTCTAAATTTGCCTTTGCGCCCTACCTTAATGGATTTTGGAGGAATGTTAAGAGTTGATGTGGCTGGCTGACATTGAGATCAGAACCTTTGTCCATTTTTCTGAATAGAGACCAGTTTATTAAGATAGATAATGCTTATTGCTTTAGGGAAAAAACGAAAATCTATCGTACTGTTTATGATCTGATTGGATCATTATTTTTTTATCAAAAGTGTATCTATTATTTATTCAGTCACTCGTATACTGTCTTTTGACATATTGCAATGAGAATATTATAACAATAAAACACATAAAGTATTCACACAACAATAGTAATAACATACACCTCTGACTGACACTGTGTCAGTTAGTAGATTACATATTTATGAATAAATCAATTTTGAAAATTTCACACGAAAAAAAAAAGATTTTTATATAAAAAAATGATTTTTGTATTTTCTTTGTGCTTATATTGCTTATATGTTATGTCGGGAAAAACATTTTTTGTTGTTATCAATCAAAAATGACTAAACTTGCAAGTAAAAGGTGCTTGGGGCCTGATTTTTTTATTATATACATGTGCTGTCCTTTTGAGAAATGTAAAAAACATGCCTGAATTTCTTTTGTATATGTCACCGTTACATTGTTACTTCCGACAGATTTATAGCTAACTAGTAAAATTGAAAATTTTACTTCAAAAAAGGGCCAAAATCCATCCAAGCCCGTGGTAACTCCGCCAAAATAACTAAACTTTACGCAATGAGTTGATTTTCGTTAATAGGTGATGAATAAGCGCTAGTTGGAGTGGTTTTTTGTTACCCATTTACAATCTCAAGGAAATTACAATATAACATTGACTTATATAACTAGTCAGTACTATTGCCATTCTTTTGGTAATCTTTAGAATTGATCAAATATTTCCCTCGTTAAATATTCTTTAATTGAATCGGTACAGTACTATAATTATACTGTAAATAAATTAATGGGGCGGTAGAATTGATAACACGGTCGTCGCTTGGATAAGAACGAAGTAACCGACTCCACCCACATCATAAATATAATTGTATTTATAATGTTGTTTTATAAATAAAGATTTACAAATATTGTTGTGAGTGGCCTCTGTTATAGGAGTATATGTCAGAGAAACGGAGGTTTATCTCATAATTATTATTATTATTATTATTATTACGATTATTTAAATATTTATTGAATTAACTCTTTGCGTATTAAAAATGACGATTTTATATAGAAAATAAATATACTTATAGGTTATGTACCAGTAAGAATACTTTCAATAAAAATTATAATATATAAACCATTAAAAAGTTTCTTATTACAACATCATTAGCATTTATTAAAATTAATTAATAATTGTTTATATTTATCACAAAAATTATTTCACAATTAAATATAATAGCATTGCAATATTTTAAACAAATAAAATTCAACGGCTTAACCGTACGAATAGAATATCCGTAACTAAGGAAAGTACAAGCTAAATATCGCGTTTTGCCAAATAACGATATTTCGATTGTAACGCAACCATCATCAGGACCTAATTTATTTATAAAATAAACACCCCTAAAGAACTTGATTGATGTTTCAAGTTTCATTTTCCGTTCCATATAATTTATAACCAAGCTTTTATGTAAAACTGTTATCCATTTGCAAAATAAACTTTTCGTGTTTTAAAATGGAAATCATGACTTTAAATATGTAAGTATCCAATAAAACAAGCGCTTATTTTGTAGAGTAGTGGAAAATCACCACATTTATTTCGAACCATTTAAAACACATTCACATCGGTCTCATTGAACAAGTGAGATTGTTTATTTTATAAATATAAAAATTTTATTTAATTGGTTAAATAAAAATTTGCCGTATGCATAAATAATCTTCTTCAATAATAAATACAAATATTATCTTTTCCATTCGCCCCCATTTCCATGCCACGAGTGTGTTGCAGTGATTTACTGAATAACAAAAAAATGAATAAACATACTTTTTTTCGAATTAATTAAATACATACACATAAAGTATAAAAATGGATAAAAATAGATAATGTCTTATCTATGTAGCTCTATACTAGATAATACTACTAGCTCTAATTAAATATATTATTTGTATTTATTTCCAACAGAGTGTTCGAATTAAAACATCCCTTAACAAAAAGTATTCAACACAATAGAATACCGGGTTTAATTTAAACAAACCTATAAAGGTATTCGGAATCAGTACAGTTACATATATAAGCCGCGGATATAGTCTGGGGCGACCCTTGAGGTCCACACGACTAACTTCCCAGAGGGGAAAAACCTTTAAAAAAGGTATTGTTAGCCTTCATAGATTATTTTTCAAACATGTACGGCAGCTTATACTGGAACGATCATTATCTCCATCGAAAAATGATGTTTTTTATCCACTTTTCAGCTTCTGTTTATTCAGTTTTTTCCATTTTTATTATTACCAATAAAAAAACGGTACAACTAATATGCTGAAAACTCTTTCAGATCTTAAATACGCGATAACGCGTCGAATAAACCCAGTCACGTTTGGTAAATTGGTAAATCTATCTTTAGAAATTCTTGAATGACCTTATTATGTGAAGACAATCAAATTTTACGGTAGAAAATTTTCGTTCTCTATTACTGAGTCTCTGAGTCTCTTAAAAAAGGAATAAGTATCTGAGGATGACTCTGAAAATTATTTTCTGTAATGTTTAGAGTTTCAATCGTCTTTTTAATCCCCGAACTAAAAATATGGGTGTTATAAGTTTGACCGCTATGTGCGTGTGTGCGTGTCTGTCTGTCTGCCTGTGACATCGTAGTGCCTAAACGGATGGACCAATTGTGAATTTTTTGTTTGTTTGAAAGATACTTTAATAAAGAGTGTTCTTAGCTATGTTTCAAGTGCGAGTTCAGGGTTCCGTACCCGAAAAAATACTAAATTTTCGATGATCTTCCAAATCGGCTTAGTTTGGAAAAGGCTTTAAGGAAAAAGGCAGTTTAATGGAGAGTGTTCTTATATATGTTTCAAATGCGAGTTAAGGACACCGTATCCGAAAAATTCTCTGCCTGTGGCATCGTAGTGCCTAAACGGATGAACCAATTGTGAATTTCTTGTTTGTTTGAAAGATACTTTAATAAAGAGTGTTCTTAGCTATGCTTCAAGTGCGAGTTCAGGGTTCCGTACCCGAAAAAAGACTAAATTTTCGATGATCTTCCAAATCGGCTCAGTTTGGAAAAGGCTTTAAGGAAAAAAGCAGTTTAATGGAAAGTGTTCTTTGATATGTTTCAAATGCGATTCTAGGACACCGTACCTGAAAAATTTTTCGGGGATTGTTTTAATTTTGTAAATTTCATTTGTTATTTGCTTGCAAATAGTAGTTAATTTTTGTACTTCAATTATCATTTGAAAGCATAATAAGAAAATTGACTTTACCATTTTCTAATAGTTGGCCATTAATTTCATTACATTCAGTAAATGAAATAATTTAAATAAGAATGCTCGAAAAACATAGCAAACGAATATATTTATCTATGATATCTATTGGATTGCCTAGCTAGGAGCTACCACAAAACATACCTATAACATCTACATATCTATGTGTCTGAGTTTGTGTTGTTTGTTGGTAACAAGGGATTTTCAGGAATGACTACAACTGCACTGAACTGAACTGGTAGAAAATATGTGATTGTATTTTACAAATAAATGTTATTCTGCGATTGTATTTTCCATTTAGAAAAACCTTCAACAATTTCTCGTAAGTTAACCAATGCAACAAATTTATCTTTATATGTATTATTGTATGTATGTTTGTTATATTTTATTTATTATTCTGCTATAAACATTATAGATCTAGGACCATGCACAGAATTTTTTTGTATTATTGTGATATTTCATGTGTTCAAAATGCACTCAAAAAGTTATAAAGCAAAATACGTATTATAGGCCAATAGAATAACTGAAAAAGATATGGCTCACATGATGTTGCCGGTTACAGGTTAGAAGTGGTTTAATCTATGGAGGGGGGTACCCACTTAATGGACCAGCCCAGTTCGCTTGCCCGGAACCGGGGAACTGGAGTTATAAAGCAAAGTCAGCTAAAAAAAGTAAGCGATGTAACTCGTAAATGGTGTACTTTACGATAGCTGCTGTGGAACTTTTTGTTCCTTAGATGTTTTTTAGAGCTTTGAATGAAAAATAAAGCCAAAAACAAATTTTTGTTGCAAATTTTTGCGAAACAATGCGAAAAATGAGCAGAAACGCTATTTTTTAAATGAATTTATTTGTTTGCAAATAATTGTTTTAAAAAAAAAATACCCCTTTATCATCTAACTGATACCTTAAAAAACAAAATTAGCCCTGAAACGTTTCATTTGATCTAATAGTTTTTACACAATTCCATTTTGCACTAGGTGTCTGAAAAAAAGTGATTGACTTTGATTAGGCCGCAAAGTCTGAGTTTTTATCCGATCGCAATCTCATCGACTGGAATCGAAAGAACAAAATGTCAATTTTATTTAACAAATTTGTTGTCCATACCCATATTCAATATTAACTTCAGTTACAGCGGTTTAAAAAATTGCAAAAATTCCTTAATTACAAAATTAATTTTTTCAACGAATTTTCTACTTAACGAGATGCGGTTTTAAAATTTGCTTCGAAAAGTAATTCAGCCGAATTTTTTCGAAAGCAAAAAATTTTTTTCAGCCGAATTGGCTTAATAACCCCAGTCCCCATGTTCAGGGTGAGCGGACTCGGCAGTGTGCCGTTTAATAATAAAGTTTTTCCATAAAAACATTCCAAAAAACGTCGACTTTTTTTGCATAAGAAACATTTACACATTTTATTTTATTTATTTATCTTGTTAATTAAATATCATCCTTCCAAAAATATTGCTCAATTTAAAGCCTGCCACGCTATTAAAAATTTTTCAGACTCCTCGAAGTGAAGCCCCCGGCTATGGAAATTTATGCAGACGATAGATTTTAGACTATTGACAACACCACTGATTCTTTTTCCACTTGTTCTGAAATGAATGTTTAAACTACGCCTGGCGCTAGGCCTGAAATAATTTTTTTTATTTTTGATTGCATCCTAGTTTTTTCATATCTATGGGTAGCAAAATAGCAAACCGATTCATTGATATGTGATATCCCGTTAATAATTTGTATAATTTCTTATTAAGGGATTCAATAAAAATTGAATCTCTTGTTTGTAAAAATGTTCGCGATTAAAATTGTATCTAAACTTGCGCTTTAAACATATCAAATGTACAATATCGTATTTAAAATTTTTTTATACACACATCTTTCTGCATAATATCTACTTTAAAAAGTACAAATATCTATTTTTTTTTTTTAAAGTAGTTTTTATGTCTTTATCTAATTATGGTTTAAAAACTAGAAAAATCTAATTTATTATTTATTAACGACCAGATGATTTGTATTTAAAGTTATGGCTGACATCGATACCCAATGTCGTTTTCCTTTTACTTCAAGCTATAACTCGAAAACTGTCCACCCAATCGTCAAGCAGACACGATTTTAGCATTTTTTGGTTGAGAATTACATTATCAGCTACATTTTATCAAGAGAAAAAACAAATATAAAATTTTTTTGGGGGGATTGGTCATTTTTTAGGTTTTATTTAATTTTTTTAGGTTTATGTATGACCTTACCCAAAACTTCGGTAAAACCAAAGCATTATTTGAAAATAATTTTGAAAGGAAAAGTCTCTGATAAGATGAGTAAATGAAATCAGGTCAGTCATTCAGGTATAAGGATCATGGCTTTTATCCAAACATATTTGGTCAAAAAGACATAATAATCGAGTTCGCCATGGAACATCTCTGACGAAGCGCTTTAAAAATTTACACCTAATTCTTATCCTATCTTTCCCTAGGCTTTATAAAAATTTTTGGCCTGTTCATTTTGTTGTCTATTAAAATGTACAATTGAACTTACAGTAATACACTTCATAAAATTTCGAGATCAGTTCATTTTATTTCCGTTTAAATTGTACAATATTGATCTTAAAATGGTTTCTCAAAATTATCGCAAAAAGTAATTTTGTAAGAAAACACAGTTTTTATAATTAAACGTTTTTGTAAATTGTTTATTAATTTATAAAGTTTGAAGTATATGTATAGAATAGAATATCCGGTGAAATATATAGCACCCGTCAAAATTTATAGCTAGTTTTTCTGTCGAAATTTTCATTAACCATTTTTCATAAATCTTGCTAAGTATCGATGATGCAGATTAGATTTTTCTCCCTCAACCAATAATGCTTAGCCCCATGACTAAAGCAGTATTATATCTAATCTCTCTGAATTTCTTAAAATTCATCTTTTCACGTTTGACTGTCTTTGCTATTTCATAATCAACATTATCCCATGCAAATGGGAAAATATTAAAATGTGGCGTTAATTCTACGACACCCTGTACTATCAGTACTACCATATATGAGAATTGTGTTTTAAAACGTATGTGGTTTGCGTTATATGTTCAATGGAATTAGACATAGGTGTGGTTTTTCAAATGTATTTTTTTACGAACGATCAGGAAATATATATATGCCTTTACACAACGTATGTAGATTGGGTTGACACTAAAAAGGCAGACACTAAAATAATTATAAATATTTCCTCTCCAAATATAGATAGAAGGATTAGATTAACGAATAGTTTTTTTTTTTTCATCACATTCAATGTTTTTATTGCCTGTTCTGTGTTGGTATTTTATTTGTATAAATTATTTTATTTATTACCAAGTTACACATTTGACATTTTTACTAAATGATAGTTTATATTCAGTCAAATAATTAAAATGCCAAATACAATTTGTAAATAAATACTAGTTCTTTTTATTTAGGAGCTTGAAAAATACGGCCGTGAAGAATATAGAATATATATGTGAGGTGTTCATAGTTTTTATATTCCATCCAAGAAACTATAGGCGGCATTGTAATGGCGGTTTATGAGTAGTACACATATTAAGACGGAAATGTGAAAATGGGGGACCAGCTTCGATTTCAAAAATTCTTGTTCCTTAGACTTTCTGGAAAATTTATCCACACTAACTTCTGCCTTACTATGAAAAATGAGAAAATAAGGGTAGTTTTCCCACCCCCAAAGCATTCCAAATAGTAACTGTGAACAAAATTTAAAATAAAACAAAATTTAACCTTGGAAATCGCCTGCCGAGGCATTTTGAAGTGGCTGATAATGAATTCGAAGTTAAAAGCAACTTAGTATGGTTGCTTTTACAACCCCATTAAAACTATCCCTAAAAGTAAAAGAGATAAAATTTATTAGACTCTAAAAATTTATTAATTTCAAAATTAACCTCGGAAATCGTCTTTTGAGGAGTTTTGCATATCACTGTTCACGAATCCGGACTCAAAAAGTACCTGAGGATGGTTACAGGATCATTAAAACTACTCCTAAAAGTGTGATCATGACAAAAAAATTCTAAATTTCACCTCAGGATTCGTCTCTCGGTGGTTTACAAAGTCGTTGTTTACGCGTTGGAACCACATTCAGTTGGTTTTTGCTCTTGAATTCCTATGGTTTTCAAATAATTATTTTTAATATGATCCAAAAATGAATCACGCTAAGCTTACTACACGTAAAGCTTATTAAATTTGGATAAAATACGGTGGTGGTAAAAAGTGTGGTAGTTAAAAATCACTTAATAAGGAATTTTTAGTATTTTCATATTACTCGTCTTACTGACTATGACTTTTTTGTAATAAATAAAATAAATATAAGTAAACAAAAAACAAAAAAGTAATATTAATAAATAAGTGAATAAACAAAGTAAAAATAAAAATTCAAGGAATGTAAAGAATTGTACTCTGTCTAGAACTCGAATGGCCTAATCGGTAGGGTGCTTGACATGAATTCAAGAAGTCCGGGTTCGATTCGTGGTTCGAGTGTATAAGATTCTTGTCAATATTTAGTTTACGCTTTATGTATCATATTAAAAATCATCAATTATAATCAAGAGACCTGATGTAAATAAATATCGTATACATGATTAAAAGTAAACGAAAAACAAAAAAGTAATATAATAAATATGAAATAAATTACAAAGAATCTTATAATAAAGAATAAAATCTAATTAATTGGGAATCACGAATATTGAAACGCTATTTTGATCACTGAACCGAGTCAATACATCGATAATACACACAAAAATTGGATTATCTTATGGTTTCCCAACACAATACTTTTACATACATTATAATACCCTTGAATTGCAGAATTATATTGTTTAAAATATAAATAATAAAATACATTTTAAAATAAAACGTTTTGTATTGGGAAACCATATTATATGTACACGTTTAACACTTAATATAATTATTATCCCCTATAATAATCATGTTTTTGGCAAATTTAAACTTTTAGTCTTTATACAAGTGCCTAAATATGGTTTTTAAGTATATAATGCTTATTATTAACTATATAATTAAAATTAAATATAATTGATTATCCTATTTTAAAACGCTTTATTTTAGATATTTGAAAACATATACTAAATGTGTAATGTTTATAATCCACTAAGTATGTATAGAGTGTTTGTTGAAAATTGAATTCTAAGAAAAATTAGTTTTTAGGTGATTATAAGATTTGAAACTATCATATAATGTTAAAACAGCATTAAAAATGAAAAATAAATAATGAAAAAAGCAATAACCAGACTTTGAGGAACAATACTGGTAGCTTACATAACGAGTTTAACAGTCGAGGCTCATTAAAATCAAGATCGGCTCAAATCTTCCCGATAACGAGCTCCGACTATTAAAGAAATCTCTTATTATACTATATAAAATTTAAAAATATAATTTACACATAATAATTGCCCTTATAATGGAAGAGCCAGGCCAAAAAAATTCGTTGAATTTACTAAAGATGATCATTTGAGGTTGGGTAATAGAAGTTGTGTACACACACACTGCGGTCAGTCAAGGGAACGATAGAACGGGGGTCAGATATATGCTATCGAAACTATTAAATTTTACGTGGTACTAAAATGAGTTTACTAAAGCTGAAAATTGTTATACAGATAGTATATTGCATTTAAATAACAGTTATGATTGTCAGTCAGTTAGGTGTTAGAACAGGGCTGGTCAGTCATCTCTTATGAACAATAAATACATCAGATTCATTTATGATTTTCGTGGTACTTAAATAAAGTTGTCAAAGCTGAAAATTGTTATACAGCTTGTATATTGCGCTAGAACATGGCTTATCAATCAGCCGTTATTTATGGACAATATATAGATAAGATTAATTTATGATTTCCGTGGTATTCATATGAAGTTATTATAGCTGAAAATTATTATAAAGCTTGTAAATTGCATATTAATAACAGTTATGACAGTCAGTTAGTGAAAAGTTAGAACAGCGCTGGTTAGTCAGCCCTTATTTATCAACAATAAACAGAAGGAATTTATTTATGATATCCGTGGTATTTACATGAATTTATTAAAGCTAAAAATTGTTATAAAGCAATATACAAGCTATATTAAAATTTACAAGCTTTAATAAATTCATTAAAAAACCACGGAAATCATAAATGAATCTTATCTATTTATTGTTCATAAATAATGGCTGACTGACCAGCCCTGCTCTAACATTTAACTAACTGACTGCCATAATTGTTACCTGTTTGCAATATACGAGCTGTATAGCTATTTTCAGCTTTAATAAATTCATTTAAATATCACGAAAATCATAAATGAATCTGATGTATTCATTGTTCATAAATATGGCTGGCTAAGCATCCTTGTTCTAACACCTAACTAACTGACAATCATAACTGTTATTTATATGCAATATACAATCTGTATAACAATTTTTAGCTTAAGTAAATTCATTTTAGTACCACGTAAAACTTTACGGTTTCGATAGCATATATCTGACCCATGTTCTATTGTTCGGTTGACTGACCGCAATATGTGTGTGTACACAACTACTATAACCATTCCTCAAATTACCAGCTTTAGTTCGACGAATTTTTTTTTGGCCTGGCTCTCAATTCATTAAATATCATATCTAAATTTACAACAAACACTATATATATAAAGAATTTAATTGTTTATAAAATTTCATAATGTGTATTTGTATGCCTACATATTTATACAATACAAAGACATATTGTACGAAAAGGGAACGAGAAAGGGTTTTTCTAGAGAAAATACGCAATGCGATTATTATTATTATTATTTAGGATATTATTTATTTCAGATTATTAAATAAACTGTGAAAACATATTCGTAAATATTACTTTTACTTTAAATATTTACCAGAATGGTGTTGGTAATTTCTGTTTATATCTTTTGTATCTTTATACACCAAGAGCGATTTTTGCCATATAAACCAAATCTTTATCGTATACTGGTTTATACATTTTTAATTTAAAATAGAAAACTCATCAATGATAAATTTTCGGCTTTGATTTCATGTAAATGAAGATCAATTCACGGTAACAAAATGACATTTACTTTTGAATAAAATATTGTCTCTTAACATTTTCTTAGCAAAAGCCCCACAACAAACTTTTAATTTTTGTGGACGAAAATTTGACTAATAGCATAATTATCTTGAAAGCAGCAATTTTATTTATTGACAAGGGATCAAAACTGAGCTTCATTGATTTTGTTATGAAATAATGAATCAGCCTGAATACATGTTTAAGAGACGATCGAAATTTTTTATGATATTTTATTATTTTTTATACACTCCTAGCATAGTTTTTTTATCGATAATAATTGTTCATGGCTATTTTTATTTAAATTAATTATAATCAAAATTTTCCATGAACGATTGTTTTTCAGGTAAGCCTGTAAAAATATTATAGTAATTAAATTTCTGATACCAATTTCAATTAGTAAATAGATCAGTCTAGTTACCTATAGTGACTTCCTGTTCATATGGTATGAATAGACTTACACCGATCTGTTAACCGATCGAAATTGGTATCAGAAGGAAGATAATATCATTAAAAATAAATAAAAGCATAAACTTGCAAGAAAAAACAGTTCATGAAAAAAAATTGATTAAAATTAATTTAATGAAAAATAGCCCCGAACACTTTTCGAAAGAAAAACTATAACTAGAAATGTTTAATAATCAATAAAATTTCTTAAAAAAATATATCTCATGTGGTTATCCAATGAGGGAAGATCGTCTTATGTCGTCTCTTGTACGAACAGACATTGGCACCAGAACTTCCTGTGTTCACACAATATGGCTGGTCACATTATTTTAAACAATTGTAGTCATACCTAGCGCAACGATTTAACGCAACTTGACAAGTCTAGCCCTGGGTATATTATAATGTACCAAAGATAATACATATTTCGTTATACATAAACCATAAAATGTGTTGTGAGTTAAAGATAAAGGAATGTCTGCGTTGTAAATATTAATAACCAGATAATTCTAATTTTACGAGTTTATGTCTAGTTTTAAAGTACAAACACAAGCTTAATAAAGACTGATGAATTATATAAAAGCTATAATTATATAAAAGCTTAAAATAAAACTAATTTACCGAAAAAAAATAATCAAGTCGTCCTTAGACTATTTATGTTGTTACTGTAATTTCAAGATTATGAATTATGATAAAAAGAATAATGTTAAAGTTGCAAATATGTTTGAAAATATTGCACTAATCGAATAAAAAACTCGAGGATACTAATGTACTCCTACCTTTAAGAACATCTTCCTTCCCTCACAACGCTTTCGGGAAAAGTCTGATTTGTATTAAATTAAAAAGATTCATTTTCGATTTGTTCTTCACCTGAAATTCTCTTTGTTTCTTTGCAAGATACCTTATTTTGATCCCACAAGACTACAAGCGTATATAGAAAACTTATCTCATTTCCAGAATATTGTCAATCGGTAGAGAAATATCTTTTGTTTTTGCATTCAAAATTTACAAAATATGACCGAGATTGAAAAAAAGGTAAAAAACAGGAACAGTAAAAAGGGGGAGACTGCAAATTCTGGGGAATAATATTTAATTGAATAAATATTTGTTGGTAAAATTTCAAGCTGTAAAAACTAAAATAGTTCAAGGTTTAATCAAAAATTTTTTTAATGAAAAATTCTCAAGTTTGACATCCTCAAGTACAAAATTTTCATTAAGGAACATTTAGTAATTATACTTATATGCTACTCTCACCATTTTTGATTGTTCCGAACCCGTTTCGATATAATATAAAGGTAGAAAGTTATTGTAGTTTTAACTTTTAAATAAATCTTAAATAACAAAACATACTCATAAATCAAATCCTAAGCATATCTTTAAATATACAGTCACCTCCTCTTCAATGAATAATAATATTATTCATAGGTACATAAAAATTTTTAGATGATAAAAGGAATCATAATAATAATGTTAATAATAATAATAATAGAAATCTCAGAAAATAGGTAATAAAATAAATTTTCTAATAGAATCTCCTTCATTCACGAATGTATTTATACACGGTATCTTAAAAATAGCTTTGCATTGCTTAGAACAAAGTTAGAAGTACTCTGTGGTTTGTTCGAATACGACCAAGAAAAATACTTATTCAGTTGCTTAGCGAATAAACCATCCACAGGCTTCCTTATAGTAAAGTGTTGAAGAGCGAAAATTTTGACCAAGTAATTTCAAAACGGTTGGAAATTTGAGATGCAGTTGGCAAAATTTCACCTAAGAACTTTTTTCATTACGAAACTTTGCATATCCATAGCCTTCTTTATCGGGAGCCCTGGAAAAGTTTCGAGAAAAAATAGTTGTTAGACTACTTCTAACACATCCACTTTTTCCAAAATGGTTGTCAAAATTTGTAGGAAAATACTACTGAAATAGTCAAGAGGGGAGGTGTTAAATGGCATTGAGCTAATCGGATAACTTGCGAAAATGCTTGCTGTTTTCAACATTTAATTGCAGGAGCATCAATGTAAGGAGGACGTAATTTCCTCCATCAATATACAGTCTATACAGTCTATGGCGATACTCAGGCCAGACTAAAATTCATCGAATATGTAACAAAACTCCAAGTAACGATACGCTAAGAGTACTTCAAAGATCGGATTTTAGATGCATTTTTTATTCAATTCATTTTTATTAAACTACTAAACATTATTTACATTTCGGACCTGAAAAAATCTAATTTCTATAGCATGTAAAATAAGAGCCAAAAAACAAAGTAGATATTTTCGAAATTAAGCCATCAAATCCTATTTTAATTGATTTGGTCAGTGTACTTCGAGTATTTCTATTTTTTAAAATACCCTGTACATCCATACATTCTGTGTATTATGCATTATACTATTTTCAGCCATTACTATGAGGAATAACGACTTTATGAAGTGTGAAATTAACGTTCTATTTAAACTGAATACAGTGCTATAGTCCGTGTGGATTCTACAATACCAGAAGAAGTTAAGAAGTTCTACCGCTATAGAGATAGAAATAGACCATTTGCTCATAATGAAGGTGAATTTCCATGATTCTCCCTTTTTTTCATCATTTTGGAATATTGATAAAGGTAAGTTTGTAATAAGAATTCGATATTTTAATCGTGGCTCGACTGTCGAGGAGTATATGGCAATCGAGTTTAGCGTTTTCATGTATATCGACTAACGATTGTTTTTCTAGCGTGTATGGTAACATAAAGATATTGACAGAACAGAATACGTAGAAAAAAATGACAGAAAGTTAGCTACTATCGAAATAGTTAAAGAAAGGGCTTGTTAACTTTCCACTATGAGAAGTTATTGTGACGGGTCTGATTTTCGAAATAGAAATTTTCAACATATCTTTACATTTCATGATTAGTACAAGGCATTGACACTAATTTGGAGAACAAGTATGCGTGTGTTTGTGTGCACGTATGTACGTACGCTCGTAATCTTGCTCGTCGATCGTTGCGTATTAAAAGCAACATGATCCGAAAATAATTTCATAACATTCGATCAAGACGTTTCGAGTCGGTCGAGTTTTTATTTTTTTAATTTTTTTAAACCTTTTATTATGCTGGGAAATTATTTGTGTGGACCATAAAGGTTGCACCAGATTCTATCCACAGCTTGTTTTTATAAACATTTGCAATTTATTGTCTTCGAAAGCTGAAACTATTTTGTCAATTTTTACCAAATGTCCAGCTATCAATAACATTTTTTAACAGATACAGCAACAAAAATCGCGTACATCGTACACTCGCGTACATTTAAAACTATCTATAAAGTCGGCACTCGAGCCACGATTAAACTTAAAATATTTTTGATTACCAAACTTATCTTTATCCATCCTTAAAATGGCAGATAAAGGAATAATGGAAATTTTGCTTCGTTATAGGCTCGCGGTCTAAAATAATATCATCGTATTAGACATTATAACATAGGCAACAAGGAGGATATAATAAAAATTGCATATAAAAATGATGACAGTATTTCTCTTCTTTTATTATTGTATAGATATAATACTGGTGACTTCCTCATTCCTGCTAAGTAACAAAAAAACTAGAAAAGAGGAAGAAAAGAAACATGATAGTTGATTTTCGACATCACATAACTTCCATTACAATTAACTTATTTGTGTAATGAATATTTTATTGAATATGAATATCCGTTGGCAAGTAAATATACACATCCTGTTAAATGCATTTGAAATATGAATGCACTTGAAAATCGAATTTTTCGATATCGCCACGCACAAGAAATTATAAAAGAGTAGAAGTCTTACTAGATGTCACATAAGAAATTTATAAAAATTATCGAAGATAATAAATGATAACTCTAGGATATTTCGAAATAAATTTCGATTGTTGCCCCAAATTCCTAGATCAGTTTTTTGTATTTTATAAATACGTATTTCGACTACCAAGTAGTCATCACTAGTAAGAGTTAGCTAGTCGTGATTACTCTTATTATAAATGCTACTCTTTGCTTATTGGGTGGCGGATTGTAGTGCCGAAATACAAAAAACTGATCTAGGAAATTGGGGTATAAATCGAAATTTAATAAAAAATTTAGATAGGAAGCTTAGTAAACTTCCTCAAAAGTATTATTACCTACGGTATACGAGCTATCATCGTCACGATTATAAAGTTAATTTGAAGACGATTAAAAGGCACCGATATATTGTTATATGGCACCGATTACGATTACTACTAAATATAAATTTTAAAAATTTTTTGCCATACAGTTTTTCCATTGAAAAAACGTTTTGAAGCTATTTAAGAGAGACTATAATTTTAACATGTATTTGTTTTATAAGAAAATAATATAATTTTCAAGAAATAAAATGCCTTAGCTTTTCTGATGCGCATCAGCTTTCAGGTCCAATACATATTTCATCCCTATCTAAGTACAATAAGTAAAGAAATATTCAAAAATCAGCCTCTTAAAAAAGAAACTTGGTCAGTTCTCGAACAACTAGAAAATATCAAGGGTGAAGATTAGATATATTCAATCGCTTTAAAATTCTATGAAACAACGCTAGCTTTTCTATTCGTATCCTATAACAATATGTAACTATTCTGAAAGTGATATCAATTCAATTCACAGACCATTAAATTGTCACTCGGACAAATTTAATAACTTTCGTTCATACATTTTACTCGTTGAACATTAAAAATGTCATTAACTAATGGAAGTACATTATATAATTTTATTTATATAATAAAAATTCAAAAATTTTTAATCAAATCTCTTGAAAGTTAATTGTTATTCAGTTTCAGAGTTTGTATATCTGTTATGCAACAGAAAAAGCAGCTCAGCAAAACACAGCTTTTAGAAATTACAGATGCATTATTATCATAAATAAAGAAAGAAAAAGAAATACTTATATAATATTGGTGATACTTCGTTCATTCTATATTAAAAACTGCCGTAGACCTGGAGACCCTTACACACAATTTTAAGCCTTTTGTTATTGACGATCCTTCTTAGCCGGTGATCTTCATAATGTACTGAAATTTCTTTGATGTTTTTTATTTGCCATTTAGAGATTTGTTAAGGAAATTTGGTTGTAAAAAAACATGAGGTGCCATTCATGGCTCGAGTATCAAATTTACGGAAAAGAAGTTTTACGATTTCTATAATTATTTTTTTAGGAGGGGGTAAGAAATCTAGTCACAATTTTGACTACCAACATTTGACACAGTCTGCATTGTGTGTTGTTGCCTCATTATTATTTAAATGATTTTCTTACAGTTATTCCATGACTTCGATTTAGAAATATTTCTTGTTTGTTTATGGCCACAACTCCAAACGTAGTCAATCGATTCATTGGAAATTTTGATAGACAGTTGTATATATATCCAAGAGTGTGCATGCACACTTTACATTCCGAACTTCACCAATATAAAAAAAAATCAGACAAACTGTGTTTCATTTTGATTTACTACCTTAATAATTAATATGAGACACAGAAAAAAGTGTACGGATTTAGCTAGTATCCTAATAATTTCAATTTTCAAATTATGAAATTTTAATTATTAATAAAATGATTAATAAAAAAAACGGAAATTACTGTCGGCAGTCTCCATGGCTGCCTATCATTTTTTTGTGACTGACATGTAAATTAAAAGGCCTTTAAAGGTAAGTTTGTAATAAGAATTCGATATTTTAATCGTGGCTCGACTGTCGAGGAGTATATGGCAATCGAGTTTAGCGTTTTCATGTATATCGACTAACGATTGTTTTTCTAGCGTGTATGGTAACATAAAGATATTGACAGAACAGAATACGTAGAAAAAAATGACAGAAAGTTAGCTACTATCGAAATAGTTAAAGAAAGGGCTTGTTAACTTTCCACTATGAGAAGTTATTGTGACGGGTCTGATTTTCGAAATAGAAATTTTCAACATATCTTTACATTTCATGATTAGTACAAGGCATTGACACTAATTTGGAGAACAAGTATGCGTGTGTTTGTGTGCACGTATGTACGTACGCTCGTAATCTTGCTCGTCGATCGTTGCGTATTAAAAGCAACATGATCCGAAAATAATTTCATAACATTCGATCAAGACGTTTCGAGTCGGTCGAGTTTTTATTTTTTTAATTTTTTTAAACCTTTTATTATGCTGGGAAATTATTTGTGTGGACCATAAAGGTTGCACCAGATTCTATCCACAGCTTGTTTTTATAAACATTTGCAATTTATTGTCTTCGAAAGCTGAAACTATTTTGTCAATTTTTACCAAATGTCCAGCTATCAATAACATTTTTTAACAGATACAGCAACAAAAATCGCGTACATCGTACACTCGCGTACATTTAAAACTATCTATAAAGTCGGCACTCGAGCCACGATTAAACTTAAAATATTTTTGATTACCAAACTTATCTTTATCCATCCTTAAAATGGCAGATAAAGGAATAATGGAAATTTTGCTTCGTTATAGGCTCGCGGTCTAAAATAATATCATCGTATTAGACATTATAACATAGGCAACAAGGAGGATATAATAAAAATTGCATATAAAAATGATGACAGTATTTCTCTTCTTTTATTATTGTATAGATATAATACTGGTGACTTCCTCATTCCTGCTAAGTAACAAAAAAACTAGAAAAGAGGAAGAAAAGAAACATGATAGTTGATTTTCGACATCACATAACTTCCATTACAATTAACTTATTTGTGTAATGAATATTTTATTGAATATGAATATCCGTTGGCAAGTAAATATACACATCCTGTTAAATGCATTTGAAATATGAATGCACTTGAAAATCGAATTTTTCGATATCGCCACGCACAAGAAATTATAAAAGAGTAGAAGTCTTACTAGATGTCACATAAGAAATTTATAAAAATTATCGAAGATAATAAATGATAACTCTAGGATATTTCGAAATAAATTTCGATTGTTGCCCCAAATTCCTAGATCAGTTTTTTGTATTTTATAAATACGTATTTCGACTACCAAGTAGTCATCACTAGTAAGAGTTAGCTAGTCGTGATTACTCTTATTATAAATGCTACTCTTTGCTTATTGGGTGGCGGATTGTAGTGCCGAAATACAAAAAACTGATCTAGGAAATTGGGGTATAAATCGAAATTTAATAAAAAATTTAGATAGGAAGCTTAGTAAACTTCCTCAAAAGTATTATTACCTACGGTATACGAGCTATCATCGTCACGATTATAAAGTTAATTTGAAGACGATTAAAAGGCACCGATATATTGTTATATGGCACCGATTACGATTACTACTAAATATAAATTTTAAAAATTTTTTGCCATACAGTTTTTCCATTGAAAAAACGTTTTGAAGCTATTTAAGAGAGACTATAATTTTAACATGTATTTGTTTTATAAGAAAATAATATAATTTTCAAGAAATAAAATGCCTTAGCTTTTCTGATGCGCATCAGCTTTCAGGTCCAATACATATTTCATCCCTATCTAAGTACAATAAGTAAAGAAATATTCAAAAATCAGCCTCTTAAAAAAGAAACTTGGTCAGTTCTCGAACAACTAGAAAATATCAAGGGTGAAGATTAGATATATTCAATCGCTTTAAAATTCTATGAAACAACGCTAGCTTTTCTATTCGTATCCTATAACAATATGTAACTATTCTGAAAGTGATATCAATTCAATTCACAGACCATTAAATTGTCACTCGGACAAATTTAATAACTTTCGTTCATACATTTTACTCGTTGAACATTAAAAATGTCATTAACTAATGGAAGTACATTATATAATTTTATTTATATAATAAAAATTCAAAAATTTTTAATCAAATCTCTTGAAAGTTAATTGTTATTCAGTTTCAGAGTTTGTATATCTGTTATGCAACAGAAAAAGCAGCTCAGCAAAACACAGCTTTTAGAAATTACAGATGCATTATTATCATAAATAAAGAAAGAAAAAGAAATACTTATATAATATTGGTGATACTTCGTTCATTCTATATTAAAAACTGCCGTAGACCTGGAGACCCTTACACACAATTTTAAGCCTTTTGTTATTGACGATCCTTCTTAGCCGGTGATCTTCATAATGTACTGAAATTTCTTTGATGTTTTTTATTTGCCATTTAGAGATTTGTTAAGGAAATTTGGTTGTAAAAAAACATGAGGTGCCATTCATGGCTCGAGTATCAAATTTACGGAAAAGAAGTTTTACGATTTCTATAATTATTTTTTTAGGAGGGGGTAAGAAATCTAGTCACAATTTTGACTACCAACATTTGACACAGTCTGCATTGTGTGTTGTTGCCTCATTATTATTTAAATGATTTTCTTACAGTTATTCCATGACTTCGATTTAGAAATATTTCTTGTTTGTTTATGGCCACAACTCCAAACGTAGTCAATCGATTCATTGGAAATTTTGATAGACAGTTGTATATATATCCAAGAGTGTGCATGCACACTTTACATTCCGAACTTCACCAATATAAAAAAAAATCAGACAAACTGTGTTTCATTTTGATTTACTACCTTAATAATTAATATGAGACACAGAAAAAAGTGTACGGATTTAGCTAGTATCCTAATAATTTCAATTTTCAAATTATGAAATTTTAATTATTAATAAAATGATTAATAAAAAAAACGGAAATTACTGTCGGCAGTCTCCATGGCTGCCTATCATTTTTTTGTGACTGACATGTAAATTAAAAGGCCTTTGAAAAAATGTGCAAAACATGGCATAAACTGTCGAAAGTGTTGATAAAATTATTTTTTTTATGATTGCAGTACATTGATTACTTTCGACAATTTCAAACTTTAAGCTTATCTGTAGCTCTTTAATTGTAGCTATTGAGCTATAGATTTTGGCTGATCTTGTTGCTATTGAGCTGTAACTTTTGTTTTACATTGGCAGCATACAAAAATATCATTGAAAAATACGTTCAATGAATCTATTTCCATAAATAATCATAAATTCATTGGAACTAAGATTAAAACCTGATTCGTATCTAACTCACTTTTGTCAACCATTTAAAAGGCAGACAAAATAATTAAATAAATTTCATATTATTTCTTCATGCAGCGCTATAGCGTCGATTTAAAAAATATAAATCGATTTACTGTCCTCTAGACTAGACTAGAGCAGTGATAATTATTGGGTCACCATGCTTATCTCTATCTATATCTCTATCTCTATATATTATAAATACGAAAGTAAGCATGTTTGTTTGTTTGTTACGCTTTCACGCTAAAACTAACGAATGGTTTTTTATGAAACAGAGCAGCAATATAGTTGATATATCAGAATAACACATGAACTATAATTTATAAAAATATATAAATAAAAAAATAAAAAAAATAAAAAATTAATTTGACATTATCATAAAATCACTGATTTCTGTAAAAGTAGTCATTTGACATTACCCTAAATTACAGGTCTCTGTAAAAATAGTCAATATAAAATATTTCATGGCCATCTTTTCTGATATACTCTGAATAATTACGACTATTATACATTTAAAAAATAGAAAACCATGCATATATTTTACCTGTGTAAAACAATCCTTACCATTATTTCGAGTGTTATAGAAAGGGGATAAGCGAAAGCAATCTTTATCAATCTTTACTTTTGAACCCAGCGAAGCCGGTGGGTATCACTCTAGTAACAAATAAAATGGAATTTTTATGTGTGTCTCCAAGTCTTTCATATTATTTTATATTTAAGGATTATTTTTATGTCAACGATTCTATGATTATTAAGAATATATATGATTATAAAGAATATAATATTTCATATAACATTCTTAGATTTTTTTTTATAAATATAAAAATATAAATAGATATATAAATATATCCTAAAAATAATATACAATAATCATATTTTTATATTAAAATTATTTACAGTTGAGAAAATTTGTCAATTATAATAACCGAGACGAACCGTCATCAGAGTGGAATCTTCGAAGATGTTAAATATGAATAATCGGGCTTTTAAACCCTAGTGTAAGAATGCAGCATATAATATAATTTATACAAATCTAAGAATTCAACTGTATTAGAAAATGAAGTACATAAGGTCGGGTCTGATTGATTCGTTTATGACATTGCACGTATGATTGAACATTTTTTTAACTATGTTTTAAGAAAATCTACGTAGCCATTTCGTAGATCAACACCTCTTTTCTAGCTGTTTCGAGTACGGAATCCTGAACTTGTACTTGAAAATAAGCTATAAAAAGTTGTACTTGAAATAGCTAAGAACACTGTGTTCAAATCTCGATCAAATTACCTTTCAAACAACAAATCATGCCGAAATCGGTTCATCTGTCTTCGTTTGTATTAATTGATGTTGATTTTATTTTATTGTATTTTTACAGGTAATTTGATCCAGAGTATTCTTAACTATGTTTCAAGAAAATTGGTCATCCCTTAGAAGACAATCAGTTGGATAGTTATTTTTCTATATGGAACCTTAAACTCGTACTGGAAACATAGCTAAAATTAATCACAATCAAATTACCTTTCAAACAAAAAAATTAAAATTGGTTTGTCCGCTTAGGAGCTACAATGTCATATATAGGCACACAGATAGACCAGCACGATCACCTTATAACATCCCTTTTTTAGTCAGGGTTAAAATGCAGCTTGGGACTTCAAAGATGTTTTTTCACTAATTTGTGGAAAGAATGCAAGACTTAAATTTGTTTACGATTTTATTGTTTTAGCAATTCAAAATATTTTTTTATTTGATATGAACACATTCGATTAACAGAGCAGTATTAAATTACTTCTAAAAATTTACCGAGTACTTCATCGATCTCAAAAATTGGCTCGAAAAAAATTCTATAAAACATTCAGAATACTCTTAAAGTAAATAAAACTTTGTAGGCATTTTTACATTTCTTATTTTTTCTATTTTTTTCACGATTCAAATAGCTATCTCCTTGACTTTTGCTAACCTAACTGGTAACGACTTTCGCAATATATGAAAAACCTAGCTATACAGTTCTTATTTCATCTTTTTGGGCCTAGTAACCCTCTGAATAAATTTTCCATATTCACTAACACGTCACTTTTGTCTAAGACTTTGGATTTTTTCTATTGTATTAAATAACTTTTATTTTTATTGTACTTCTATTACATAAATTTTAAAACTCATTGCAACAGATATAAAAATAAAAAACAAATCGCTATAAATTGGTATTAAATGAATCTCTAACCACAACAAAAAAATAAAATAAAATAAAATAAATAAACGTGGATGGTACACAAATCTCTCAATATCTCAATACTAATAATAACTAAGAAAATAAGATAATTTATCTTAAAAGTATATTATAAAAGATATTACATTGTATTACTCAAATCTTTATATACCTACAATGTTCTATAGATCAGATATTTCCATTATGGATTTACTTATACACAGGATGACCGAAATCTTAAGAATTTATATATTAATAAACCATATAAGTATTAAATTTGCATTATAGTACAAGATCCGAATTAAGGTCGACCTTCACCCATCTGTTTACCGAATGAAAGTTATTTTTTATGAAATGTAAAATATTTACAATTATCCCTGTTGTGGGTTGCCCTAACGAATATGGTCCAGACAACTTTTAATAAAAACATCAAAGCTTGGAAAGCTTGTAAATTTTATTTTTTGACTGATATTTTGTGGACAATCATATAGCACCGTATTTGCAATAAAATTATCTTTATTTATATATGTGAGGCAATGAATTAACAGATGAACGTAATTACTATTCACAACTTGTATAAATGCGAAAATAGTGAACGAAAAGAGGCAGACAGCATAGCTGCTGCATATTCTTTATGGCTTTTACTTTCGAGTAGATCAATATTCGTTAGATATGCAAGTCTGAAAAATTTCAAAAAATTTTACTCTTGATATTTTCACTAAAAGTAGTCTTGACCACATTTTTTTAGGCAACCCATTACAGGGATATTTGTTAACATTTTATATTTCATAAAAAATAACTTTCATTCGGTAAACAGATGGGTGAAGGTCGATCCTAATTGGGATCTTAGACTATTAGGTATGTGTGCGACAAATAGTTAATAATTAAATATCACAATAAAAAATAATTGCGAATTCTTATGAATAACAAACAAAAAATCATTTTTTAGAGCTAGCTCCTAAGTAAAATAAAATAAAAAATATTGGACTACTTGTAAGTCATTTAAATTATTACGATAATATATTGTAGTTACAATTATTGCTATTTTAGAGTCGGTGTCAGCCAAGTTTATAATCTAATATTTTTTATTTTATTTTACTTATATATTAAAAAATATTTTGATTATTGTTTGTTATTCATAAGAATGCACAATTATTTTTTTAATGCTTTTTAATTTGTGTTGGAATAGTTTGTTTTTTTAAGTCTGTTTTCTTTTTGTTAAAAGTTTTTTTATTTTTTATTTTTAATGAATCTGAAGTACACTATCTAACTTGCCACTAAAAATAGAATCAACGAAATCGGTTGGCTCGACATTTAGTTATTAACCATTTGTCGCACACGTACCTAATGCAAATTTAATACTTATATGGTTTTCTCATGGATGCCAGAACTGGGCCAAAGTGAAATGGGGCCACACGGAGCACTAGCTTTCAAATAGAAAAAGAATCATCAAAATCGGTTCACCCAGTCGAAAGTTGTGAGGTAGCAAACATAAAAAAAATACAGTCGAATTGATAACCTCCTTTTTTTGTTTGAAGGCGGTTAAAAAGCTACGAACCCATAATAACAAAGTGAAATTTGAGATACAGTAATGAATTATTATTTTCTGCCTTTATAAAAATTGATAAAGGAAAGTTTGGCAATATAAAAATTTGAAATTTTAATCGTTGCTGATTATCGCAGTCATAAAAATCATGCATTAATTTCGATGCATTTTTTTGTAAGTCGTAGTTGTCAACAAACAGATATTAAATAGTTGGAAGATTACAACTGTCGAAAGGTTTACGTGCTACTATTTCTTTTTTTTTTCATTAATCCTGTTGTTATAATCTTTCTTAATGTATGGCAAAAAAAACGCAAATTTCATTCGAGTTAAAATTAAAACTTTAAATTTCTTTATTACTATATTTATTTTTATGAATTCTTAAAAAGGAAGATAAACAGAATCTGGGAAATTTCACTTCACTACGGACCCACAGTGATTATAAGAAAGCTTGTCTTTTCAAAGTTGTGGGTTAGTAGCTCTTTTTACTTTATAAAATTTCATATTTTTACATCCATTTTTTGTCAAATTCCATCGTTAATATTAACTTTTTACTTTTGTGAAGTAAACAATTTTTGAATAGTAAGTTTCGAAAAGAAGTTGTTGTAAAAGTTCCATTCATTTGTTTTGGTCCGAATTAAATTTTCTACATGCATTCAAGTAGAACCATCCTATATATTTCTATGAATTTTCATCATATATATAAAAGAAAACTTAGATTATATCAAGGATTTTAAAAGGACAAAAGGTTTTATTTCTGTATTTCATTTGTATTTCATATAGGTATTACTGTACTATTCTATACAACTGAACTGATGTTATAACAAGGATATGCATTGTAAATGTTTTATCGATTTAAAATGGAAAATATTAAGAGTATTATATTTTATAAAAAATTTATGTGTCTGTACAAAATGTTCCAAAATTTCACCTTCTCAGTCTTTTTGGAAAATCCTTACCACAAACTTGCGTAGCCACATTTGATATACATCCCTTTTTAACCGACTTCAAATAAACAAAAAGGGAGGTTCTCAATTCGCCTGTATTTTTTTTTTTAAATTTTTGACCTCAGAAATTATGACGGGGTGACCCGATCATTTTTGAAAGCTGGTGCTTCCCGTGTGGCCTCAGTTTAATTTGGTCCAGTTCTGACAATGATATCCATGAGAAAACGATATAATATCACACCAACCGATTTCAATGATTCTTTTTTTAGTGACAAATTAGTGTACTTTATCAAAGAAAAAAAAACGACTTCAAAAAAATATGCACTAAAAAGTAAAAAATAATTACGTATTCTCTGAATAACAAACAATAATCAAAATATTTTTTAGAGTTTTCCTAAGTAAAAAGGAATAAAAAATGTTAGACTACTTTTAGGTACAAACTTTTACTGAACTTAAAAGTAGAAAATAATCATTTCCATGAATGGTTCATACAATATTATTACAATTGGTATAAAGGTTTGAGGCGTTCAATTAAAATATCAGGGATTTGTTTGTTATGATTAATAGAATTAGAAGTATATTCAGGGAACCTTTCAGATGAAAAAGTATTCAAGAGAACCGACTTCCGACTGCAGTGAAACTAATTATAACAATTTCAGTTGAGAACATTTTCTTGTTTCTTACTTTTTACAGGATAATTTTTTATAAGTCAGGTTTTAGGATTTAAAGTTTACTTTACTTAATTATTTTATGGTTATAATTTCGTGATAAAGCTTTGACAACATATATTTTTGACATAATAAAACCCTCTCATTCCATACTCAAAACAGTGCAGTCCACCACCAAATTAGCAACAAGTAACATACGAGTAATTAAGATTAGCTAATTCATACGGATGATGACTACTTGGTAGTCAAAATACATATTTATAAAATACAGAAAACTGATCTAGGAAATTGGGGCAAAAATCGAATTTCATTTCGAAATATCCTAGAGTTCTCACTTATTATCTTTGATAATATTTATATTATCATTCAAAAAAATATTTTCTTAATTCATGACTTTATGTCCTCTAGAGGACGTCATATTCAATTCAATGTGACATCTCATAACATATGACCAGAGAACGATCTAGACGCTTCTAACGATACCTCAATTATTAAATTATGATTAGTAGCTTAGGAATTTTGAGGGAACAGATGAATCAAATATACATACGTAAATACCGGACAAAGTCATAGCCCTTCCCAGAGACGAGTAAAAAACACCCAGTGTCGCTAAAATATGGTTGGTATATTAATTCAAGAAAAAAATATGCCTGATTGATCCTGTATATTATACAGGTAAAGAATATATTGTTAGAAGAATTATATTTAAATAATATATTAAAATTTTAATCCAAATAGAAATAATGGAAGATTTAATAACATTCGAATGTTAATATTTAATACTATCACCTTTTATAATATTTTCCACCATCAAGAATACCGTGTGTCTTTTTTAATTAAGACATTACAAAAAGTGTTTTAAGGCAAAGTAAAAAAAATTCGAACAACGATCTTCAAAGTCTGGTGTCAAACTATCACTATTCTTAAGTAAAAGATTGAGTACAACGAATAACGTTGTTTCTGTCCTTGAAAGTTAATGAGTGTTGGTTTTCTTGGGAAAGAAGGACACAAATAAAGTGTATTTTATTTAAATTTTTTATTTGCCGACATTTTGACCTCAATTGGGTTTTTTTAAGGCTCTAAAAAGACTGTTTACACATTGGGCAAAACATAAAATAAATATACAGAAACACATAAAACATAAGTTTAAAATATTGTGATACACAAATTAAAAAGTTAAAATTAACTCAAAAGTTAATTTTAATTTTAAGTGTAAACAATGTTTTTAGAGCCTTGAAAACAGACTCAATTGAGGTCGAAGCGTCGGCCAATAAAAAATTTAAAAATAAAATACACTTTATTTGTGTTCTTCCCAAGAAAACCAACACTCATTGAGTAAAACAATCCTCAGAGGCCGTCCTACATAGCCACATTGCCCTAGTCACACGTTCTATTTTGAAGAACAAAAAAGTTCGTTTCCAATATTGAAATTTTATCGAATGAAAAGAAAATCTTATAGGCTGGAGCAGAGGTCACCTTAGAAATCTTAAATGGAACCATTTTTATTATAGATTCAGATTCTGTTTGTCAAAAAAAGGTAATTTGAATCAACATTTATTTTTTCGATTCACATTAACTGATACTATAATCGCAACAAATTTTGTTTTTCTGTATTTTTGAAAGAAATAGACAAGTAGTTCACCGCCGTGAAGTAATCATATAAGTATGATTATGCTTATTTGAAGTAGTTTTTTTTTCGGCTTAAAATTTTGTGTATAATTAAGACAATATGAAGTTTGATGATTAAAAATAATTGATAATTTAAAATAAATCTTAAAATAAAAAGTTAAATAAATTTCATTGAAACAATGCACAAAAATTAAAAAAAGAGCAGTTATTACAAAATAATTACAGTAAAAACAAATTTTTTTGTCGAAAATATTTTCTATATTATATTATTAGGTAAATATTTAAAAGAACACGAATAAAAATATCTGAAAAAGACTATTAAAGTTAAAAAAGTTTTTGAAATTGAATTTTCCCTAAAAAACAAATAGTAAATTTGTTTTAAAACAAAAAGTATTTAATATTACCCATAAACACAAAATTGTGTATCTTTTATAACCATATGCTACAAAGTAATTCATTTATTTGAATAGTAGTGATTGAAAAATTGGTTCACTCGAATTTCAATGAGATTTTTCTTGCAAAGAGCAACTTTTCCAATAACCCTGAAATTTATCAATAATAACGTTAAAATTTCGATAGGCTGACTCGAGTAAAACTCCAATATTGCACAGCTACATATCTCTGAAAGATTCCTGGGAAAAAGATTCAATATAAAAAACCAAACTCAAAACTGAAATAAAAATTCTTGTTGAATTTAAAGTTTGTGTATTTCAAGGTTCAGCTCTTAACCAAGTTTATCCATCTTTGCTGAACCTGATTAACTTTCATTAAATACAAAACTTTGTCTTCGACGTTTCCTTTCAGCGGACGTGTTTTCGCAGGTCCATTTTTCAAGAATACTTCTTAGGAATATTATTATTTAAGAGATAAGTAGTACCGATATTTTATACTACAATAAATTGATTTATTAAGGGTCGTATTCTGGAAGATATGAGGGTATGTATCAATCGAACATACAATTATTAGAACTATGTTTCTATTCCGTCGGTCGCGATAGAAAAGCAAGAATAGAAAGAGAAAAAACCTAAAAAATATAGACACATTTAAGCCCGAAAATTTTACCAGAAAATAACAGTGGCCTAGGTAATATATCAAATATAAGAGGTGATAATCCTGATGTCAAATCGACCATATTACCCATTACAATGTAAGACTAGACTTGATACTTTGACAAAATTGGAAAGTGAAATTAAAATCGATGCAAAAATAAAAAAGCTATAAGCATTCAAAGGTTGCCCATCTCCTTTTAGCAAAACAAAGTTTTATATGTAGTCTCTTTGGCGATATCCACCTATGTGATGTCACTAGTGCATATCTTCCTCTTTGTATAATTAACTTCAATTTTATATTCGTAAAGTTTGAATTCTGAATCTGAAGTGATGAAAAATTAAAATTGAATCGAATGAATAACCCTGTATAAATTTAAGATGAAATATAATCAATAAAAGGTTGAAGGTGTAGATAAAATGTAGGATATGAGAGCGTGAGAAACCTCTCCATATACCAATAAGTTATACATACAATATATTGTAATCGATAAAAGTCACAATATGGAACATGATGATGAATAAAAGGGCGGAATGAGAGAATCAGAGAGTGCAGAGGGATGTAAACAAATTAATATGCAACAATACGGAGAGACGATTCAGGAAATCAATTTTAGTATTTACTCAATTGTAAAATATTAGTTCACTCTCTTCTGCGTGTGTGTGTGTGTGTGTGCTAGTGGGTGAGGTAACGTTGAATAAATCCGATATAAAATTTTATTTCATTTTTTTTTCGTTCTTATTTTGTATTGTTTCGTTACGTATACGAATCGTTGCCTCTCTGAAACTTTCTCATTCCATGTAATCACAAAATTTTGTTAACTTATTTCACTATTCGATCGCTATTAAAAAGTTTTTTTTTTTTTTTTTTTTTTTTTAACACAACTTTTAGTAAAACTGTTCTAGCATGAGGAGCTACTTCTTTCTTTCCACGAATTTTATAGCTTGTAAAACTATTTTCAGTTGTTTTGTGTAAGTTCTTGTCTATATAATACAATAATGGTAAAAAACTATACAGGAATATAATAGAAAAAACTAATAATACTTTTTCAACAGTGACGATTTCAGGAATATAACTTCTCGACTATTGAATAATTTTTCTTTCATTTTCTTTTTTTTGTTCCAATTTTTAACAGATATTCGAAATTGCTGTACCCATTAAATTTTCAACCAAACAAATGTTTAATTAATAGGTTAATAAGTTTGTATCAGAAAGATAACAAATATCTAGTTGAGATTTTGACTTCAGTCAAGTGTAGAAGAAACCAAAATTACGAATCAAAACAATAACCTAAACAGTTTATAAATACTTGTTATTAATTCATTCTAATAAGAGGGTAGAAAAATTTAATCGGTGAAATACTCTGTAAGGACAGTGTTGCATATCAGTGCTTGCATTATTTTAATTCAATTAGATAAACTAAAAGAACCAAAGCATTTAGGGCGACATTTCGGCCGTCATTTGTATTAGATTTTAGTATTTTTCAGAAAAGCTATCAACAAATTTTCAACTTTCTACCAGTAATATTTCTGGAGAAAAATGGACATCAAAGTTTTGCCCTAGTTTAAGCCCTAACGCGAAAACAATAATATTTACAAGAAAGTATTCCGGACAAAAGTTGTTTATTTTAAGGAACATTTTTTACATTTATCTTTGATTCTATCTCTAACGGTTCACAAGATGGTCCTTTCAGTCTCAAGACTCAATTGACCTATGTTGCTCATTTTCAAATTATCTGATGGTAATAAGAAAATAGTTGGATATAATAGTTAGAAGGTTAACTAATAACAATTGGAATTAAATTGAAGTATTTAGAGCTAGTCTAATAAAATTTAATAGAATATCATGGTAATAAATAAAAAAATAATGCATATTTGAAAATTTCCACAGTTCTTCATTAGGGTGTAAACACCTTGTAAAAAAAGTCAACTGCCAAGGGAATGTTTAGAAAAAATTATTTCAAACAAAAGTTAATTATTTTTTTATAAAAATGGTTTGTTTTTTCATTTGATTGATTGAGCAATAAATTTTAGAAATTACATTCAAAAATTTCCAAATTTTCGCTAGTATTTTCTGGAATTTTTTCTTGTTTTTCTAGAATTTTTCACAAAGCCACTATTTCAAGTTAACCTGAAAAAATCAACAAACTTTTTTTTTTATAGATTTGGAGAAAATGGACACCAAAGTCTTTTCAAATTCAAGTCGATTCAAATAAAAGTTAATTTTTTTATGATTAATAACATTTACATTTAAACTTTTTTTGTATCTCTAACAGTTTACAAGATGGGTACTTTTTCATTGGATTCAATGAGCCAAAAATTCCATCTTAAAATTGACATATCTCTGTCAATTTTGAAGTCCAAAAAAAAAAAATATAATGTGCACAAATACTTCAGCTAGAACTTTTTTTATTTGATGATACATAGTTTTTTTACAATTTGTAAAAAATTGAATGAATTCCCCAACTACCCTCACAAAGGTCAACTTCTTGTTTACGAAGTGTTTACACCTTAATAAACAACTGTGGAAAATTTCAAAAATTTATTAATTTTTCAGTCATACGCCACTGTTTATAAAATAACCTAACATCAAATTGTTTTTGCATTGTGTGTTTGCTGTTAAAAAAGTATAAATGAATATTGCTAAAGTGAATTTAATATGTATTATATAGTAAAGGAGTGAAGTCTGTTTAACTTCTGAGTAGTATTTTATAACTGCTAGTTCGTCAGTGTGTAGAACAAGAGAACATAATGAACTGAAACTTCTGTGATTGTTTTTGTTTGTTATTTGGAGAATTATGGCTAGTATGTCAAAAACTATGAAAACCGATTTTCGACATCTCTTTTATATCAGAGATATTTATTAAAAAAAATTTGAAAACAAAAGTTGAAAAAAATGTTGGAAGATTGAAAATCTCAAAAAGTGTGAAATTATAGAAGAACAAGTGAAAACAAACAAATGACTGAGTTAATTGCTGAAATACCATGTATTAACAATGTTGATTACATTACCATGCATCTAATGAGTGCCCTCGCGAGTGATGTTTAAAAAAAAATTTCCAATCAAAAGTTGTTCATTTTCTGTTAAGGAACATTTTTTACATTTTAACTTTTGTTCTATCCTTAATGGTTTACAAGATGGGTCCGTAGGATGTTTTACAAGACCCAATTGACCTCTGTTGCTCATTTACGAACTCGACCTCACTTTTTACGAACTGAGTTCGCTGTAAAAATTTCAGCTTGATTCATTTTTTCGTTTTTGAGTCGTGTCCACAGACGGACGGATGGACAGCCGAAAATGTACTAATAAGATGATTCTGTGAACATTTATACCAAAATTTTTTTCGTAGCATCAATATTTGTAAGCGTTGCAAACTTGAGACTAAACTATGTATATTTCCTCTCTCAGGACGTAAAAGTGAAGTAGAATTCATAAATGAGCAACATAGGCCAATTGGGTCTTGGGTCCGTAGTACCCATCTTGTAAACCATTAGAGAAAGAACAAAAGTTTAAACGTAAAAAATGTTTCTTATAAAAAAAATAAACAACTTTTGGTTCAACTCACAAGGGCACACATTAGATGCACATTTTATAGTCTATATTAATATGGGATTATCAGTTATGTATGTGTAACATGTATATGTACATGTGTTATGTGAGAGTAATCAACATGGTATTCCTAAAATAACTCAGTCAATTGTTTGTTTTCACTTGTCTATAACTTTCATTAAACATATACGACAGTCAAAAAAAGGGTTGAAGCAGTAGATTTTAATAATAAATAGAACGAGAATTCGTCAAACGGTGTCTTCACTTGTGCCAAGGTTAAAACTTTCATTTTGTGTATTATCAAATTTAACTTTATCAATTATCAAAAATGTAGATAAAATCATAAAAAATTCCATTCATTATGGGTTCACGGTCTATGTCAATATTGTATTGGTTGTATTGAATATAAAAACTTTTCATGAAAATTGTTTTGTTCTAAGCTGCTTAGATAAACAAATAAAATAAAATGTAGGTACTTCAGAGATAGTTGGTGTGTATGTTTTATGCAGTTTATGTATTTAATTTATCATTGTATAATAATGTATTGTACAATAAGTTTATATAATTTATAAATATGGTTGCCAAATTATTTTAAAGCTAGAACGATTTAGGATCAGAAATTAATATAATAAAGTTCGAAAACTAAAACACCGACTTTCTTACAAAATCCTTCTCTTAAAAGTATGAAAACATGAAAATAATTTCATCTAAAATTTTTATTATTAGTATAATAATAATTTCAGATTAAATATTTTACTTTTTTCATACTTTTAAGAGCAAGATTTTGTAAGAAAATCGGGGTTTTAGTTTTCGAACTTCGAACTTTGGGGTTATATTTTTGTGATAAAGTATTACAAAATATATTCGAGAAGTGCTAATAACGCCTTTTAATTTGTACCTATCACGGTATCGTTAAATTATAATTTATTTTTAGTTCGTGATTTTATATCCTCTGGAGGCCGCCATATTCAATTTAATGTGATTTCACATAGCCTTTAACCAGCGAACGATCAGAACACTTTTAACGATACCTCATTTGTCAACTAATAATAAGTAGTTCAGAACCTTGAAGCTTAAAGCTAACAGGATATATATATTTTTGAAAAGTGCTGATTAAGCGCTTTAATTTGTTTGTTTAACACGCTATCATTAAATCGAAATTTGTTTTTCGATCATAACTTTGTGTCCTCCAGAGGGCGTTTTATTCAATTTGATGTGACACCTATAATCAGCTGGCAAGCAAGACGCTTCTAACGATACCTCATTTGTCAAATTATGATAAGTAGCGTAGAAGCTAGGTCCGAACAAATGAACACACATACATATCGGTCAAACACATAACCCTTGCCATTGTGTAGTCCGGGTAAAAATTGGCGTGCTTGAAGGATTTTCCATAAGCTTAACAAGTTTTTCTGCAAATTAAGAAATAGTACAAACTTCATCTGATTTCGACTCGACATTTTTTGTAAATTACTGAAACGTGGAGAGGATATGAAAACAACATGATTTACGTCCTGAAGTTCACTTTCTGAAGGTAATTGGTTGGATGGTAATCTTATTGATCTAGCATTACATCAAAATGAAATTAGAATCACCAGCTCGTTACAAATACAATACATTTTAAATGGAACAAGTAAATTTTTAGATTAACGGCCATTTCTAAAAATCAAGCGAGAGGTCTGTATAAAATCAACATTAACTATGTTTGGGAGACAATATTTTATGATGAACTTCTCAGTATTTTGGACAGTTCTTAGTATCTCAATGATATAGTAGGGTATCAATTTTAAAGAATCCTGATAATTTTGTTAGAATATTTTTTTTAAAAATCGAACAAACATTAAGCAGAATCCAGCCTTCAAACCTGACTGATTGCCAATAGGGCATACAGTACAGATATATTAAGTTTTAATAGCGGTTTTGGTATTTGAGCATATACCGATTACATCACGAACACAAAATTTCATTATGGCAACCCTATTTCATTTGATAATTTTTTGAAAAAAAAAAACTTTTGCCCTAATAATTTCTACGATAATATACTATATATAATGTATAACAAATGTAGTTTTCGATATGAAAAAGAGGTTTATTGATTGCACTATGGAACTATTAATAGTTCCAAGAAACTTTTTACAACAAATATATTAAAACTATTTTATTGTTCTATTTTATTTATAATAATAATATATTACTCTTATTATTATGTTGTTTATCAAGTTATTCCTTTCATTTTTCTAGTTCATGTTTTAATGAACAGAATGTAACAGAAAAATCCGTAAAAAAGCAAAAGCTTGTATATTGATAAATGGTAAGTAATCTGATAGTCTATATTAGAACAGTTGAAAAAGCTGTCCGCTTTCTGTTTTGATTAGTACGAATTATTAGCGACAGTTGGCGGGTTGTCACTCTCAGTTGTCAATACCAAATGTCTCATTTTTAACTCCCGAACTAAATGAAGGGGGTGTTATAAGCTTGACCATAATGTGTCTGTGTGTCTGTCTGTCTGTCTGTCTGTGGCTTAAAAGGATGAACCGCTTTAGTTTTTTTTGGTTTCGTTTAAAAGATAATTTCACGGAAAGTGTTTCAAGTGCGAATTTAGGCTTCCGTACCCGAAAAAACTAAAAAATTCGCGACGATCTTCAAAATGCTTTAAGGAAAAAGGTAATTTAATGGAGAGTGTAGTATTTATGTTTCAATTGAAAGAGTTAATTACTTAATGATAATTTAACAGCCAACCGGTTTTTCTTTTCTTTAAGTGAGCTTAATTTGTTGTGTTTAAAAAAAACATTGGTGGGAATATTCTAAAAACAGAATATTTAAAAAAATATGAAGGAAAATTTGGAAACAAAAATATTTTTTTATCGATTTATGCATAGACAATAGACAAAAAAGAACAACTGATGAATATGTATTTCTTTGTGTATATTGAGAGTATGTATGGTAGTTCCTCCGCGACAGTCCAGTCAAAAAGTTTTGGACTAATACTATCATTCAGCGCATTAACTGTGCTATGACTATACCATATATTATTTTCACAAGACTGTAGTTCCTCACTACTTTATCTCCTATACGTATACACACACACACTATGAAATATACCTCTACTATTAGTCTTTATATCCTCTCCACAAAAAATCATCGCTAAAACGAGTTATTTATTTAAGTTTTTTATCGAAACTATATGGTAAATAATTTTTATTTTTTTAAAATATTTTCTAAATATAGTATTCTACATTATATTAGATTTTCATAGAGATGGTGAACGTCATTCATTGATAAATAAATATAAATTTGTCATTTTTATACGCTTCTCCCATGTACACGTACAAATTGCGTCACTTTTAATTGCTAATATCTCATGTATGACATGGTAAATCATCTTTTAATTTTAACAGCATGTGTATTATGAATTAAATATTTTATATTCTGAGTTTTGAGAAATTCTTGAAATATCACTTTCGTGGAGGTACTACCTCAATGCGCATATGAACTTAATTAGCTTAAGCCTTGTTTCAAGAATTCTGGACGAATAAAATAACTAATATCTCCCACTAATGCACATTGTGTTTCTTCGTGTATTTCTTTGTACGTTTCACAGATTTTTACCTTTTTTATTTTAAGAACAATTCTAATTTAATAACTATTATAGTCTTAAACTAATGTAGTGAATCGTTGAAAAGTTGAATCAAAGTTTATTGAAACGAGCTCATTGTAATGGTTCGAAAAAACTTTTTCCTCCCAGCTATTTAATTATATCCGAGAAACAAAATTATTTTTCAAATTCAAGATTATATTAAGTTAAAATACGTAATGCTTTGAAAAGAATATATCCTTCACTGAAAGACATACAAGAGCTTACCAGCATAAAGCTCCTTTAATGATCTTGGCGTACAAATTTGAGCACTTACCTATAACAAAAAGAAAAAATTATATTAGTTTAAAGGTAAGCAAATTCATCCATAATAAATATAAACATATAACTTTGCCGTATTCGCACCGTGTATGAGTTTTATTGGAGGCGTTTCTATGGTAAAGATACACTACTTTAATTATAAAATTGTATGAATGCATATATAAATGTATGGATTGCATCTATGACTTGAAAATTTAATATTATTGTCTCACAAATTTAAATAAATAATTATAATTAAGATATAATTAGATTAAGTTTAATTAATTAGTGTTTTTCAATAATTTTAATTTGACACCTCTATAACATTAACATGTGAAGAATTGTAAATTAGTCACAACAGCCTCCTTTAACACCAAAATTTTCACTGGAAGCGCTGGCTTTATTGCCCCTACCATGACTACGAACACAACAAATACAAAATCTTATCAAAACATCGCGTTAATAGAAGAGAATGAAGAGAGTTTGTTGCAGTTGCGTTGAAAAAGAGATTTCAAATATTGTTTAAAAAATCCAACAGCTGAATGTTTTCCGGTGAAGAGGCGTGAAGGTTTATAGAGGTGGCAAATGATTTTTGTGATATGCGGCGTTAATACTCGCCCTATCAAAAAAAGTAAAATGTATTATTTCGAAATCTAAATTGACTCGCGAACTTGGTTAAGGATTAAAATCGTCTTTAAATGAATAAATATACAACCCTTTTCATTTAATTACAAGAAAAAAATTATCTTATTAATAATTTAAAATACCCAATATGACGATTACAAGTTTTAAAGTAAATATGACCTTTTATTGTTAAAGGGTGTTTATAATATAACTTTGGAACTCATTCTATGATTATTATATAAATATACAGAGTGGATCATTTTAATCGATAAGTTGAAGAAATGCATTGATAGCTAATCTAAACAAAAAAATATTCAAACAAAAGAAGGTGGACTTCAAAGGGTGACATCTTCTTATAATAATTCATCCCGATAATTTTTTATTTATTACTTTAACAAGAGAAAACAAACAATTGGCTGAGTAAATTGTTGAAATACCATGTATAGACAGTGTTCATTACTCTGTCACATAACACATACATACATGTCCCACATATATAACTGATATAGCTATGACATACATACTATAAAATTTGCGTATAATTTGCGCTTTCACTGATAAACAGTTATGTTTACGAAAAGATTGTTTATTTTTTTATAAGGAACATTTTTTATTTTTTAACTTTTGTTCTATCTCTAACGGTTTAAAAGATGGGCCCTACGGACCCAAGACTCAATTGACCTATGTTGCTTATTTACGAACTTGACCTCACTTTTTACGTCCTAAGCACGCTATAAAAATTTCAGCTTGATATCTCTTTTCGTTTTTGAGTAATCGTGATGGACAGACGACAGACAACCGGAAATGGACTAATTACGTTATTCTATGAACACCTATATCAAAATTTTTTTCGTAGCTTCAATATTTTTAAGCGTTCCAAACTTGGGACTAAACTTAATATACTATGTATATTTCATATATACATGGTATAAAAATATGAACTTGAAATATTAATCATAATTTTAACAATCAGACAATATAATGGCTACCCACTTTGATTGTGGAAGGCTCCCAAAGAGTACAAACTCTTTGCCGGAGCGAGACAAAAATATTAGTAAATAAATCATATTTATTAAAAAAATAAAAATACACGGGCTAAAAAGTGGATAATATTTTTACCTGTAATGAAAAATGCCACGCGTGGGATGATCGACAATTATGAATTATAATCCACTTTTTAGTGTAATGAAATATTTTTCTATCTCATAATAGCAACGAAGTAAGAATGAGCCTGAGGTCATTTTTTCTGATACTAAAAGTCAAGTTAAAATTCAAGGTGCCAAAAATCGATAGCTATTTCATATTTTTCGTTGAAAAAATGTTCCGTACTTCATTTACTCAACAAGATTTTCTAACTTATCGAATAAGATGGTTCACCCTGTACAATGACCACATTGCTTTAGTAATGGTTTTAATGATACTAAAACACAAATTTTACAAAATTGTTTTTATTTATAAAATTTGAAAGCTCTGTGCACAACAAGCTTACAACGGATTCTGTAGGGTATAAAATATGTTGTACGTACGATATATAAACACAATAAAACAAAACAAACTTTGTTGCAAAATATAGAAAATGATGTGGAATATAGTTCAAGCAAAATAAAAAGTCACTTAAAGGTCTTTATCCACTTCATTGAACCTAGCAGCCGCGTTGGTTTTGATTGTGTGCAAAGAGTTTCTTAAAAAATTTAATAATTATTGAGTAAACAAATAATAATCAAAGATGAGACGGAGAGAAAATGCGAAGAAATATTATTATTTTGGATGTATGGAAAGCGCGTTAAGTTGATAAGAAAAGCCCACATTAGGATATAGAGACGAGCATAATTGTAAAAAGTTTTATAAGCTCTATAGAAAAGAAGTTAAGGCGAAGTTAAATAAAATCGTTGCTTCGATGTTGATTCCAGTAAGAATTCTGTATAAAATATATGCAAGATAATGCATAAACAGCAGTTTTTAATGGAATCCTAGTGATTAGCCATCCGGTTAGAATTAAGTAACAAAGCGGAATTTGATTGTCGATAATCTATAAATATTAACAATTCGAACGAAATAAAATCGTTTTTTTATCGTTTAAATTGGCGTCACTTTTTCTTCTTGTAGTTTAAGGTCACCCACAGGATTCAACATTTAGCCCAACCGTTCTTTGCTTGTTGAAAAGTATCATATTCCAAACAGAAAAGTGATCTCAAATAAAGGATGAAGGACAGTAATCGCGTTTATTTTATAAAACCTAAACTATCTCTAACTGATATTCAACCTTAAGTTTGAAAAAATAACTTATAAACCTATTTAAGGTGAATCGAAAATAAATACTGATGCCAGTTGAGTCAAACGGAGCGTACTATGATATCTGGTTGCATTTTGATAATAGATTGTGTATAAAATAAAAAAAATAAATCCAAAGTAAATTAATATGCACTAAAAAGTAAAAAAATAACAATAATATAATGTAGATAAAATTATTGTTATTTTTGGAGTCCGTGTCAGCCAAGCTAATGTATCAAACTGTTCTGTCAGAGTTGTTTCCTTGGCTGACCGGACTCCAAAAATAACAATAATTTTAACTACATTATATTATCGTTATTTTTTACTTTTTAGTGCATATTAATTTATTTTGGAAAAGTTTTTCTTTTGAAGTCGGTTTTCTTTTTGTTAAAAGTTTTTTTTTTGAAATCGGTTGGCGTGATATTGAGCACAGCTACCAAAGAATTCTGTAATGCAGAGCAAACCAATATTTAACTAATAACCTTTAAACTCATGTTTAGTTGGCCTGCACTATATAAAACATAAACTGAATGATAAATATAGAGGGAATAGTATGAAAATGTTTTGGGGTTTTACGAAATGAGGTAGTTATTGCTTGATTATATTTTCTGGTTGATATTATGTACATAGTATGTGATTGTGTGTATATGTTTTAATATTTATTAATAAGTAATCAAAATTATTAATAAATTTCTACTGTTGTTTAAATTGATTTATTAACTATACATTTGCTTTCAAAATAAATGTTATACGCCGGCGCTTGGTGTACGATTTATTTGCTAAATCATTGTTAATTCATAAGCACGTTTTTTACATTATTCAGAAGAGGATACCGCATTAAATAAAATATTCAGTAATTGTATAGAAAACCCGTTAGAAAAACTGTCCATAAATGTAGACTGTTTGCTAATTTGCTAATTCGTGCATTATTTCCAAAATATTTCTCGTACATTCTTGGAAATATACAATGCACTTGATGAACATAGCTATAGAGCGAATTCATTGGAAAATTTTAAGTCGAAAAGGCCTCATAATCTTTAAGGAGGAATGGAGTTATGGGCACTATAAACTTCATTAATAAAAAATTTAGTTCGGGCAATACTAGAGGGACAAGACACTTTCGATTAAAATTGTCCAAAGAAAATCTTAATGTATGCCTATTGAGCTACGAGCCACCATGTTTATTGATTTTCTTTTTTAAAATGTCGTTTATTTTTGTAATTTACAATTGCTAAAACGTATGAAAAATTATTTTCAAAAATTGTACTAAAGTGACTCAAAAATTTTTAGAAATTTTTGCATATTGCTGGGGTCATTCTGTTTACAAATAACAAATAACTGACAAATAAAAATTTGTTTTTCAAAAATTATCAATGTAAAGCTTGATTAAACTATTTTGACCTTGCAGTTTTAGCTGTTTTGACTTCCATTGTTATCTCGTATCAGGGAAAAATTATTATGGTAGCTAGCTTATATAATTTTGTTTAAATTAAAAGATTACATCATGTTTTTAAGATAAGAAGAGTTATTCATATAAATTGATTGAGTATGACTCATGAATAAATTATGACCTAATTATTTTTAGAAAAGAGCAAAACATAACATCGATTACACAAAAATTTTTTGCTTCATTTAATTCACAAAAAAAATTTAAGAATGGAAAAAAACACGGACGTATATAAAGTAAAACCTCACAAACAGTTTGAATTCATTCACAAAAGTTTATTATTTTATTTAAATAAATACTACTTCTGTCTTCAAAGTAAAGCCTTAAGAAATTTATTAGAAACTTTTAGGCTCTATTTATTCTCTTAGTGTTCATCTTATTATAAGGATGTGCGATTCTAAGACAGAAATTAATTCAAACATTAAATTATTTTATTTTATTATTTAAATTATTAAATTATTTAAATATATTTCCAAAGTTTCTTTATTTAGAAAAAGAAACATTTTTTCTATAAACTTTTCGAAGATCAATTAATGCATGTGCCTGTATGAAAAAGTAATTTCAGGTAAACAAATAAAAAAACTATATATCTTCAATTTTGATATTGCATTATGTTAATAAAAATTTTTAACCTTTTACCTTAATTTTCAAAATATTGGAAATTGAAAATTTTCCTTAATTATTAAGCTTTCGATATTTTGAAATCCGAGGCAGATATCGAAAAATTTTATTCTTATTTTTCGTCTATATTCATGAAGTTATAATAAAATTTATCATCAAAGTTGAAAATATGATAAAGATAATTCCAGCCCTAAATCTACTCTACCTTGCTCAAATCCCTTCAATGAATGTGAAGCTTGGTTTTTCAACTATCACAATATATCACTTTGAGATTTCTCCATAAGAATATTGTATTTTATAACGATTAATTGTTTTTTCTTAAAAATTTGCAGAGATACCTAACTAAAATTTAGCCATATAATATTTTTTGAGTAAAAGTTTATCTATAAAAAAATTTTGAGGCTTTAAATTAAACATTGTTGTCATACTTAATTATCGTTAAAAAAATTTTGCAGAGAAATTTAAAAAATTTATTTTATGGTCTATTTTTACACGTTGGAAAATTTTCTGGAATGTACATGATTCATTTTTATCGCCACGATAGTAGTCTTATATTTAGTCATTGAAAATAAGTAGAAGAAATTTAGCCCAAGCTTCCAACAACCGAAGCAAGCCTTTATTTGTAGCGCTTTTCAGATAGACTGTTAAACTATGAATATTTATCAAACTAGCCGTCCTTTTTTCGCAAGTATAGCAAGATTTGACTGAAATGAGTTCAGAAAAATCTATGAGAACAATAAAATTTATGAAAGCTAAGGAATTTAAATTAATGCTTTGTTTCAACCAGAGAATTTTTGAGATATGCTGAATTTTTGAAATAGATATCTATGTTGAATGGATGGAAATTTACTGCAAAATATCAAATTTGACGAGTAATTCCTAAATCACCTTAATTCGAAGTATTTGGAATCGACACAAGAAAAGGCCATACGGAAATCAAAAACAAAACATATTTTTCTTTCTCAAATTTGTTTTCAATATAAAAAAAAAAATTCTTTCATTGTGGAATACGATGTAAATCATGATTTTGGCCTCTTAATTTTAATCTTTTTGGATTAGAAGGCATCGTTGTAATGCCATATTTTGAATCAATTTTGACCACAAAATCACGAAAATCATATTGAAATTTACAATTGAGATACTCTTTTCGAGATAAATAGAGACATCGTATTGGAATTTCCATGCTTTGAAATATAAAACTCAATATCCTATTTGAAAAATTCTTACAATAGTTTATTTAAAATGATCTTAAGAGAAAAATGGAATAATAAAGTAAAAAAACGAAAAAAAAAAAAACAGAACAGTATTTTTTACAAGCATTTTCAAATACGGAACACTCACACACAGATCTTCAACACACAAAACACAAAAAATGAAAACCATTTGCAATGTAAACTTAATTACGGTATTATTGTTTTCAGTGAGAGAGTTGGTAGATATGTTATAGTAAAGTATCCCGTCGTATCCATTGTAAAAAATGAAAAATTACCTGTCGGTTTTTTAATGCATTCTAAAAAGTAATTTACATTTAAAAGGTGGTATGGTATATGTGTGTGTTATGTTTTGGTAGTGGTGAGTAGTTTATGCCCAAAGCTTGTGCTTTACTTGTTTGGTGGCGGTTGATGTTCATTTTACCTACCATACCACAACAGTTTAGCAACGCTTTTTTTTATGGTAAAAATAAGGTAATAATTTTTATATATACATACAAGAGAAGTAAAAGGGCTTGATAGACTTTTAATCTTTATGAAATGTTTTCAATATAAACGCCATCACCATATTAATTTACACAAACTATCTTAAATATTCAGGTTTTATTTGTAACATATCCTTCGATCAGGTTGTAATACCAAAAAAGTCATTTTTTCTTATTTGACCAATAACAAGATCAAATAAGTATAGATAAAACTACAAAAAGTGTAAAAGACCCCAAAATCCGACATTCAGGTTACCTAGGGCACCAAATCGATTCAACTTGCCAAGAATTTTGAAAACTTGCAAAAATATTTTACATTCTGTCTATTTGTATTTTTTGTCCAAAATTTATGTTTCTTCATTCAAAAAAATTAATTATGAGTTAACAGAAGTTAATAATAATGGTGTTATTTTAAGTAGGTTCAATTAAATTGTATGTTATGTCATATTAAATACCTTGATCAATGAAATCGTGGGTATGCACGCGCGTATTGGGTTGACTACTAAATCAGAAGTGTTTTTTTTTTTCTTTTTTTTTTTTTTTAACTAACATTACGATTAATTCGAAAAGTATAGAATTATATTAAAGTAGCTATAATATATAATTCTTTAAACAATAACACAAATTTCGTAGATTTTTTTTCTAGCCTTTCATACTAATCGCCTATTAATCGATACTGATCCACCGTCATACTAGCCTCTCTTATCTTCGTCTAGTGTAGGAATAAAAGTTAGGTTCCAGTTTAGCTAAATATATCGAGTTATGCTGTGAGTTACACACAGCAGAAACCATGCCACTTGAAAGTATTTAAGACATGTGGACCAGCCATCAAGTTGTGATATATATGCGTAGAACTACGATATAGCTGGAGAGTTTTGTGTTATGAAGTTACATTTTTCTTCTTGTTAAATGTAAAATACTAATTTAATTTGCAATGTGTATGTAGTGTATTTTTTAATTTATTAATGGTGGAAATAAACGACTAAACGACATTGTTTTTCATTCTTCTGTTTTTTTAACTCTCTCCGAGTGAAAAAAAAATGTTTTGCAGTTTTTTTATTTCTATTTTATTTCTCTGACAAAAAGTTTTAGAACTATAAAATATTGTAATACAATACTATCAAAACATTTAATAATTTAAATATATTTTCTCATTGCGATTTATTTTTGTTCAAAATTCGAGATTTCTGTTTCTATAAGCATTTCAACGAAAAAATCCAATGTCATTATACACTTTCATCTTTTATTTAACAGTATTTTCTAGACATTAACTTAACTTGCAATCTTAGAATTCTTCAAACAACCAACGCTGTTCTATCTACTCTAACGCTATACATTTTATCGAAGATAGGCCTACTTTTTGGGAATAAAAATAAGGTCATTTATTAACCAGCGAGTTGATCCACAGTAAATTGTAGGTACTTTAACTTCATTTACAAAATTTTTAATCATATTTGAATCATAAATTACAGATGTTTATTATTAAGTGTATATTATTACATGAATTTCAAAAAAATTTGGACAAATTATAGGTAGTTTGCGGCATGGCCGCATAAAAAATTTACAGGTAGATAGCGCACACGAATCGTTGAGCTAGAAATTCCTATCATTTTTTCATGCCTTATCCAATACGACTTGATAACTACTTTTTATCTTGTCATTTATATGGAACCCCCGATTAACGAAGAAAGGATTTATAAGTTTAACATATCTGTGTATTTGTGTGTCTTTGTTAGAAAGGTAATTTGATCCAATATGTGCTTAACTATTTTTTCAAATAAAATTTAGGGTTGCATACCCGATATCAAATAAGAAAGACATGACGATCTTCATGGCTGAGCTGATTTTCTTGAAACATAACTAGAAACAATCTTGATGAAATAACAAAAAGATCGAGAGGTGTCGTGGGTTACTCGTTAGGAACTATATTTCTTTCGTACCTTGGTACATTATAAATGCACCTGTTTTCTGAAAATTTCAGGTATTAATTTTAGTAAGTCAAATACTCCTACTTATATTAGTTTTGTACCAACTATTAGTTTTTACTGTATGAAATAATTGTAATATGTTTAAAAAAGACATTCTTTTGATTTAGTAGTCAACCCAATATGTGAGTATATTACGTTTGATTTGTTTAGGATATTTATTATGACATAAAAATTGCATTGTACGTACTTACTTTAAATTATCTCTCTTTTCTTTAATTTCTGATAACTGTCACAGCTGAATTTTTTTAAATGATTAAACATAAAATTTTGACAAAAATACGAATTGAAAGTTATAAAAAGATTTTTGTATTTTCTCAAAATTCAGGAAAACTCTGAGTCGATTGAAAAAGTTTAAGTTTCCTAGATAACCTAGATGTCGATTTTGGGAATTGATTTTGGTTTTTCCTAATCAAACAACAAATCAAAACCAACAAAAACAAAAATCAAAATCTATTCACCCGTAGCTACGATGCCACAAACCAATCGTAAATTGCTTATTTGAATCGGAAATTTGTAATTTATGTGCTATACTCAAAATTTAAAGACATAGTTTAATTAACGCAATTTTATAAATTTATACCTATAAACAACACTTGGACTGACCATCCAATAAGAAAACCATATGGCTATGAAACGCTGAAATAAATATAATATAATCATCTATATAATCATAAAACTTGCTACATGTATGTCTTATATAATAAATAAAGTATTAAAAATATTTTACGATAATATAAATGAAATTTATTTCATATACACATATCATACATATTATATATATAATTATTTAATCAAATGAAATATCTGTATATGTGTGTAATATAATAATAATTATAAAATGAATTTAAATTAACTAAAATATAATTTTATTATAGAAAAGTATAAAGCATAAGCATAAGCGTAACGTAACGTTAGCGTATGTAGAATATACGTACGTATATTATGCATTAAAAAGAGTTTATACAAATTACATATTACATAATATAGGAGTATTATATACAGGAATGTTAACTATCGTAGTGGTAAATGTCAAATTCATGAAATATTTATATTGATAATATAAAATTGAAAGAAATCCCCCGATTGAAATTCAAGAAGTCTGATTGATTAGTTTGTGACATCGTAGGTCCTAAATGGCTGAACTGATTTCGATTTTTTTTAAAGGTAATTTGATATGTTCTTAGCTATGTGTGAACAAAATCTCCATCACTCCTTTTCTAGTTTACAATGTGTACGGAATCCTTAACTTGCCCTTGAAACACATACCTTAACCTTCTCGATCAAATTGCCTCTAGATACACAGGCACGTTAAGCTTATAACACCCACTTTTTTACTTTGAGGCAAAAAAGGAAAACAATACAATTGAAAATTACTAACAGTCCAAGAAAGTTAGAAATTAGGTTACTTAAGTTCTGAAACGAGAAGATTCTTAATGTAAAGTTGTATGTTTTTAATTTTTTAATGAGGACTTTCCGAACCCATGCTGTCACGTCACCGCAACTGGCAAAAAATCGATGATATTTACATCCTAAATATCGAATACAAAAATTAAACAATACAGAGAAAATTCGTAGTTCAAATATTACTTAAACTAGAAAATACTTATTTGGAACATTTGAAACAACTGTTGACAAGAGGCTTTTATACTAATTTTAAAAAATTGATTTATACGTTACATTATTATGTGATTTACACCATAAAAATTTAATTATACAAAAAAAAATTTACTTTGAAAACAATGTAGAGTATCATGGCGTCTTGAATGACATCACGACTTGGCAAATTTAGGCAGTTGTATTAAAGTAACTCACTTCGTTCTTTTAAAATGTAATGTTGTTTACATAGCGTTTGTTATGGCGCTACGTAATGCTTTCAACATTTTCTGTCTTGCGTTTGCTGTCAAGTGACTGAATGCCTAATTTTACTAAAATTATATTACAAAAATAATAATAATCTTTACTTTTTATGAAAAATAATTTTATGTTTTGTTATCTGCATATCATGATTAATCAGTATAAACTTTTATTCAACAGATTTATTCTTAGTGGACAAAAATCTATTACAAAAAAATTCTCTTTCATAGAATCAAAAAACTTCTGGTTTTATAAATGATAATGGCAATATTTGAGATACACCAATGTTGTCGCTTCACATAGCTATTTTATTGGCTTTGAAAAGTGTTTTTATCTTCTTGTTTTGTATCGTATCCATAATTGACACTCTGTATATAGCATATGTAACACATACATATTCTATAAAAGTGAATAATATGTTAGTTCAGTAGTCTTTTTACTAAACATTTAAATAATTTTATATGTGTGTAAGCTTTAATCATTTTATTTTATATTTAGTATTGTATGATTATGGTTGGATGTAAGTGAAGACATATCCACTAAATCCTATTATTTCATATCTATTAAATAATATATAATAATATAAATGTACGACTTTACTTTACTGGTACTTTGTACCTACTATATATAGCAATGCTTTAAATTTTATGGGCATACTTTAGAATAAAATGGTTTTAGACTAAATCAACAAAACTTTTGTTTATGGCATTGTCTATTAAAGTTTTATTGCAAATACCACAAAAGTAAAAATTTATGTGTGTTTTAGAATGATTTATGAAAGTGACCTTTTTGACCTATGATAAATCTAAAGTTAGTCCTGCGACAGTCGTGTTACACTTTAAATTAAAAATACTACTTGCAATTATGGAGTCGCTCCTAAATCACGAACGGCTATAAAGAGGACAGTTAGGAGATCACTGAAAATCTATTTAAAAAGCTCATTAAAAAGTAATGGTACAAAGAGAGAGAGCTAAGTGTAAAGTATCATTGTGAGATAAGTATTCTGTCGAAAAATTCTGGCTCACTCAGCAGAATGATTAGAAACTTGGTCCTTATAGGTGGGATTTTATAAATAACAAACCTCAGCTAAAAGTAGGTATTTGATTCGACTAGAAAAATTTTAACAACAGTTATTCATGATACTAGGGGGATAATAGCATTATTAACGGACGCGTGCAAAATTTTCCCAACGAGTGCGTAGCACGGAATCGGCAGTCGCAGATTTATGTTAATAATGCGTGCACACGTATACTGTGCAAAACTTTATCTACGCCCCTAAAGTATGAAAATAAACGATATTTATCATTTAAAATTTGTCATGCCTTATTGAGCAAAATTAAAAAAGTAACTACTATAACTTGTTAATAGTTTACATTTTAACAGGAATTTTTATCGTGGTAATCAATTCATTACGATACGTGTGCGATAATGAGCTATTTTTTCCACGCATACTGAGGGAGAAAAGTTGTTCTTCCTCACGGTCGTGGATAAAAATAGTTTTCTTATATTTCGTGATTTAGTTCTCAACATGGGTCGAAATAAAAGCATACATAGTTTAATATTTTACTACTTTTTACCAATTTACAAAATAAATATCTTATTCAAAAATTGTCAAAATATATTATTTGTTTGTGTAATTATTTATTCTACTAATTAATCAACATATAAAAAACTTTGAATGGAATGAATTAAATGGAATAATACTAAAGACCTGTTTAAAATTTTGTTAAAAAAAATTAATTTTCAATGTTTTAATATTTTATTTTTAATTAAATAATTGGCAATCAAGCCAAGATTAAAAAATATAATTCATTTTTCAATACATAAAATTCATTTTTATTTATATATATGTAAATAAACATATCATGCCATATTAAAAATACAGATATGTGTCAGTGAATGAATGCTGCTCATTGCACATCCATCGTTATAAATTTTTCATTTCCATATTGCCATATTTTTTATATTTTATCCATTCACTAGCAATGAGTTATATCAATCATAAAAAAATATAATATATATTTTTTTATTTTTTTTGTTTTTTTTACACTGCAACATAGTTTAGTTTTTTTGTTTCTGAGAGAAACTTATTCATTTCATCTTGAAAGTTGAAATAATAAATTTTTCTAATAATTTTGAATATACATATTTACATACTCTATTTCCGATTGCGATTTTAAATGGATCATTACTAATTTTTCATGAAATGAAAAATCTAACATGAAAGAGTTAAGTGCGCCTGTAAGACTATTTTATCACTCTTGTGAATAACTGACGGAAAGCGAGTTTAAAATTGGAAAGGTTTATCGTAAATGAAGTAGCATCATACGAATCAAGTGTTAATAATACTAGTATCCACAATAATTGGCCGGGTATTTATAGCTCAAAAGCGCATCGTTCAATTATTGCTAAACATGAAATACAGAGACATATGCGTGGGGAGTTTTCGCAAGAACCAACTATTTACTATCTACGCAATTTATGTTTATGAGCTATTGATACACATACATTCGAAAAATTTACTAGAAACAGATAAAGACACATTGGGTCAATATAATACTCGAACAGAGGTAAAATAAGACTTATATCATCGCACAATATTCTATGACCGTAGTCCCCTATATTCGGGATATAAAATATATCAAAAATTACCTAAAATTATACAGAGAGAAAAGTCAAACACAAAGTTAAAAAAACAATTAAAAAAGCATCTTTTGGAAGTTGAGCCGTATAATTACAACGATTTATTAATAGTCTCCAATCATTAAAGTGTAATATGTGACGATTTCTATACCACAGTTATGGTCTTTTTACAAATAAAATATTATTATTATTATTATTATTATTATTATTAAATTTACTATATATTTAATCAAACAATACCAGAGTGAATTTAACAAGAAATTTATTGGTATGTCTTCTGTGGATAATACACACCATTGCCTTAATGGATTGGCACACGGAGTTAAAATAATAATGAACGTCCTTTCATATAAATGACGTCAAGTACTTGAATAATTAAAATTAAAGGTTCTGTGGATTGGATACCTTAAAATCGCGGAAATAAATCCAAGCAAGCAGTCTGTCCCAGTATAATGTTTGCCTGAGTATACTGGAAAAAATTATATTCATGAACACCAGTGTTTTTTCTATTTACGTCCTTAAATTGAAACAGTAGGAATTAAAAAAGAGGAGGCGGATCTGTTCAAAAATTTAAGTTAAAAGACATTGATATTAAATAATAATCTTTCGACTCTACAGAATTTTCACCAAGGCACACCGTTTTATGGTTTTCGTCGAAAATAAAGGTTATTTAGTGATTCTATGGTTGAAAAAACGCTAATTTTTCAAAAGAAAGATTCCAATATTCCAATGCTGATAAATCAAGTATGTATTCTACTAAATTTGTGGTCAAATTGAAACTATCTTCAATAGTTTTCAAGAATCTGATATCATCGTCCCGAAATCTAGATTTCCTAATTCTTCTAGATTTGTATCAAATAGAAAAAAGAGCCGTGTTGGTGACAAAACACTAAAATTTAAATCGCAAAATAAATAAATTTTAAATTTAATAAAAGTAAAATTGATAAGGTAATTTTAATTTTTCTTATTATATTAATTATGTTTTCTTATATTTAAATCGTAAATTTGTATCTAAAGAAAACAGTGGGGGAAATAAATAGTTTATTTTTCTAAAGTTTATCAAGAAATACTTTTGTAAATCAAATATTTACGGTATCCTAAGTAGACAAACAGACAACATATATGATATTTGTGATGTATTATGTACATTATATACATTATATAATTGTTATATACGAAGGTTATTTATATAAAATATTTTTAATATTATATAATATATACATTGAACATTGAGAAAGAAATGAAAAAAAAAAACACTACTGTCAAAACAAATTAAATTGATCAATGATTTATATTTTATCATGATGTCGGTAATATATTTATGTACAGTAGGTCACAAAAAAATTGAATCAATTCGAAAATCATTAAACAAATATTTATCTATATGTTCAACGTTTAATAGTTAATAAATATCGAATAATAGACAAAAATCAATGCTATAAATTCATATTTAAAGCTCAATAAAAAGCCTTTGAAGTATTTTTTTGTCAATAATTTTGTTTTTCTTATAATATATTATTAAGCAAATAAAACTTTAAAACACCAATAATAGGGAATTTTGCAATTTTTGAAAAAGTACTTAAAAATGATGATTTTCCTAACAAAAAGCCACAAAAAGTTTATTTCGGCACAACAAACACGCTTTCTTCTCATAAAATTATATTAAATTTAAACATTTTTTATTCTCTCAAGACTATCAGCCACTTTGGTGTCGTAATATTGGTAAACACAACAGCCGTGTATGTAATTATTATATGTATAAATAAAGTTGATGGTAACATAACTTATAATTACTATGAAAGAATTCAACAAATTAGTAAATAATGCATTTTATTTTTGCCTATATGATGTCACATCATATCGGCTCGTGTTTTAGGTGCATAATATACAGATGAAAAAATATGAATTTTAATTTTATATAACAAAACAATAATGTGCTTTTATGAATCAAAATCATAATATTTAAGTATATTTCTGCATAAATTTTAATTTTAATAAATTTTAAATTTCATAATTTAGTTCTTGCTACCGAAAGAACCCTATTGTGATGAAGCTTTTCTTACAATTTAAACAAGAATTGTGAAATATAGATATTGCAACAAATGACATCATCAGGTTGATCATATCACATCAGTAAAAACTTCTTTTTTCTTCTCAGATCCAATATAAGTGTCAATAAGTATAAGTGTCGAAGTCTCACTTAAGATAAGTCTCAATAACTTGAAAATTTCGTTTTAAGATTTGTATTAGTCATGAATCTCTTGGTACAATTTTCTAGCCAGGTAGTGTAATTTAGTATAACAAACTTGACTATTTTATATTTATTTGTAAATATATATTTTTAAATAAATATATATACAATATTTGACATAACTCTAATTACATTTTTATATTTTTAATAAAATACATATACAGTTTTGTGAAAAATATACAGAGTAGAGAGACATCAATTAAAATTTATATTAATTAAATAAATTTATGATTTTTTATCATATAAATATCAATATTTTTGTTGTTGTTTTTATATGACGTAAAGTTGAGAGTCAATTTATAATTGAAGTATTATTTGCAATAAAATCAATAGATTTTAAAGGATAAAAATTTGGTACTTTTTATGCTGTAAATAGTAATCTTTAAAGGTAAAACTTTTGCTTCGCTTATTAAGTATATCATAAAAAATTATTTTTCGAAACTAAAAAAAAAACTTCAAATGTAAAACAGCCAGTAATTATTTCGTTGAATATAAAAAGTATATTTTCATTTCGTTGTAAAATTAAATTTTAAACATTGTTAAATACTTCCCAGCTTTGGGAAAATTTGTGAAAAAAATGCCTAATCTCCAGGATTTGCATTTTTTTTTAAGATATATAGAAGTTTGTTTGCTTTGTACGGAAAAAACGCGAACTAAAAATGTTCAAAGATTTCTTCTAAATAGTAAGGATTCCGATCCTATGTTAAATATCGATCGTGTTTTGAAAATTTATTGAACCAACCGAGACAGTCAATGGTTTTTACAGCTTTATGTCGTTGAAAACTACAGCGTTTGAATTTTTCGTGCAAAACTACTTTAAGTGGCATGTCGTTTGAAATACCTTAATTCAAAATTTCAAACTATGTACATATTTTAAATCATTGTCGAAGAATATAAATGCCCAAAACATTTATAAAATTTATTTTAATGAGAGTTTCAATCGATAAAATTTGTAGATTCATTTTGCAACATTGGAATAATTTTTCCTTAATTTTTTTTTAATGTAATAAACAAGACAAACCTACAAAATTTTGGAATTATATATATTTCATACATTTCCATTATATTTTTGCTTGTTTATATAACACATAAATAATTCGTATAAAAGATTCCGTGTGTAATAATTTATCATAAATAACTCTGATTCAACACGGTTCTGTCATTAATGGTCTTAATATTATTATATCATAATTTTTACTCTTACTCTTAAAATGCATAATAGAGTAAAATATAATAATACACGACGTTCCAAAAGTTATAACCATGTACAATTTTATTAGTGGGTAATGTAAGTTTGAGAAGCACGAATTGTAGGAAACACAATTTTTCATGTGTAAATTGATCGTATCCTTGTTTTGAATTATCCATAAGTTGTGACAAAGGGTTTTCATCAGCTATTTCTCACGCCTTCGCTCCCGATAATGAATTCTTTATACTAATTCACTGAATGATTCTTTTAGAAAATCATTTATTCACTTACTGAATCATTGATTAATTTAATAAATGTGATTCATTCAGAGAACGTACCTTGTCCTCCCCCAATTCCTCTATACCACTTGCAATATAGAACATGACAACTTTAAACACAAAACCACCACTTTCGTTCGCTAAACTCACTCTCTCAACACCAATTTCACTTCTGTCCCATGGACAATGCCTTAGAGAGCAAAGTTCGCATACGATAACAAAGCCAAAAAAAAAACCAAATTTGTAGATTTTTGGGAGGGAGGAGAAATGGTTCGCGGTGTAAATTTTAAATTAATACCTTGAGTTTCGTCAAATTTTACGCCGAAAGCAAAAAGTCGTATCTTTCTAGCATAATAGAACAAAATTTTGGGGTTTTGACTTTAAACCCCAACTAAAACTTAGAAGGCGCTGAAAATAATGACAAATAGGAAATTAAACTGACATTATTAAACTGACCATTAAAGCTTTATCAAAATAAAGACTTGTACAAAGCTTATTTCGGAAGATTCCGTGGTTGAATCCTTTTTTTTTTTGACTATGCTTATAAGGTTATTAACTTTTATGAAAATCCAATAATTTACAGGAGTAAACTACGTATTTTTGTAACACCTTCATTACATTTGGGGTCAAATCTATCATCTAATTGCTTCTTTTTGGATGAGTATGCTTCAGAAGTCAAGTTGACTTGTTCAATAAGATTTTTTGTAGCGCTTTGTATATGCTATATTGTATACTAGTTCAAAGTTCAAACAACATGTACCTTACAAAAACAGTAGTACTTAAAATTTATATGTTTTTGAAAGGAAGTTAAAATATTATACTCAGCATAAGACTTAATACTTATTATGTGAAAAGTGTAAGTCGCTTTCTATATTAATATACAAAACGTATAAATACCATATTCACATTCTAAAATTCCTTTAAAATGTAAATTCGTTTGTCTTTTCTTACAGGATAGATTTCAAGGAAATTTTATTCGCTTAAAACGTCTTTCAAATTTGAATCATTTTCATATAATTACAAAAATCCGTTTTGGTTATAAAGACCACATACCCAAGAGCAATTCTTTGGGTGAAATAAGTTTAAGCACCATTGCGGCAGATTTGCGCGGTACAGATGAGTAAAGATGAAAAAATGAATGTGAGACACCAGGGAGTGTGACAACCGCCGGTACCGAAGTTACCAGATTTATTTCTGTACGGTATTGATGTAATTCACTTCGAATACAAATGCAAAGATAGTATCCAGCAACGCCGTAAATATTTGACGAAGCAGGGATGAAACACCAAGGGGTGTGACATTCATATTATAATCTTTACTATTTTGTAGTGCCGCCATGGTCCTTAAACTTATTTTTACATATAGAAGCATCATGGTGGGTCAAATCAAAAATTTCAGCATGGGCATGCGGTCTATTACCACATGAATTTTTAGTACAATTATGGATAAGTTAAACAAAGATATTTATTTCTATTATTTTCTAATTGCCATATCAAAATGTTGTACTCTCTCACTTGTACTCTTATCGCCTTGTTAAACTGAAGAAAGCGGGGTTTCTTCTACACGAAGCAAAGGTAAAATGAGGCCATCCCAACAAACTTTGACTTTTTGCATGAATTTTAAAATAATTGAATTATCTTTTTACTTAATATTCCTTTTTTTCTCAGTTTCTTATAGGTTAACTGATGATTAAAGTTTGTCATCTGCTTCATCGTGTTTTACGTTTTCCCAAATATATTTTGCAATGATTCATTTTCATTTTTTACCCGACTCCGGCGATGGCTATGACTTTGATCTGTACGTATGTATGTATGTGGACACGTATGTTAATCTGTTCCATCATAGCTTCTAAACTACTTATCATAATTTCTCATCTGAAATTTTTATCTTTGGGAGGGACATTTATTTAGTTCATACTTTTAAGATCGTGATTTTGTAGTTTTCGAGTTAGTATTTGAAATTTATTTTTATATATAAGGGTGATACACGGTACTGAAAGTTCACACTAATGTAATATTAATTAAGTAGAATAAACATGTTCTGCTATGAAAAAGGTACGAAACTGGCTGGGGCTGTACGTAGATTTATATGAGTGATACAACTGTTACAACAAATTAAATTCATACTTAAAAACAAATTATCAGTAAAAATATTATTGTGTATATAATACATTTTTGGTTTGTACATAAGTGGTAATTTGTGCATATATTTATTACATTAATTTTTATAAATATAGATATTATAGTCTCAATTACGAAAACAATTTAATTTTTAGGGTAAACTACTTCTTCTTCCTAAGAGTAAGGGTCAAATAATGGATCTTGCAAGATATAAATTTATTTATTCGTACGTGTGTAAAAAGTTGGAGGGGACAACTGAATCGATCGCAACGCTGATCTCTAATCAAATTTGCAATAAATTACTGGTTTTATTAAATTTTAATTGTTTTTTTGTAATAGATATGATAAATGTCAAATAAAAATTATTTAATAATAACAATTTATCAAAATGGATTACCCTCGGAAGCCAAGGATATCCTCAATGATCCCAAATATTTCCCAAGTCTCTTCAAGTTTATTAAGGACAATGACTTAATTATATGAACCCATTTTGTATTCATAATAATAAATGTAAATAATGTATAAGTCTCTGCGGTCGCTAATGACCTAGACGTTAAAAGCGACCTTAAATAAAATAAAAAAAAAAAAAAAATAAAAAAAAATTTATCAAACTTATTACAGTGAAAATTGCAAAAACAAGTGCAAACAAACAATTGACTGAGTTAACTGTTAAAATACCATCCATAGACAGCGTTTATTACTCTATCGCATTACACATACATACATGTCCCATATACATTACTGATATTCCCATATAGTAGGTACATACTATAAAATTTACGCCTAATTTGCGCCCTCACGGGTAAACAGTGATGTTTACGAAGAAATGTTTCAAACAAATGTTGAACATTTTTTTCATTTAAACTTCTCTATCTCTAACGGTTTACAAGATGGGTACTACGTACCCAAGACCCAATTGACCTATGTTACTCATTTACGAACTCGACCTCAACTTGATATTTTTTTTCGTTTTTGAGTTATCGTGTCCACAGGCGGGCGGACGGACAACCAGAAATGGACTAATTAGGTGATTTTATGAGCACCTATACCAATTTTGTGCCTGGCAACAATATTTTTAAGCGTTACAAACTTGGGACTAATTTTAGTATACCTCGCATATTACATATATATGCATGGTATAATAAACACGGAACTGCATAAATAAAATTTTTCAATATTAATTAATATAAAACTTCATTTAAATTCATTAGAAAATAGTATTAAATTTTCAGTGTAAACCATGTATATATATCATAAACCTATATACTATGTGGGCCATTTTAATCTATATATATATAAATATCTCGTCTAATTCTTCGGGTTTCTTTAATAGATTCTAAACGGTAAGAGATTGACTATCAATTTAAATTAGAAAACTGAACCTTGAAAAGTGATAAAAAAAACAGATATTTTGCATCGAAAACATTTTTTCGGAAGTCATCAGCACTCGAAGAAAATACGACTTAAAATTATGTGATTATTGCATTTAATCGAAGGAAAACATGCTAACTACGGAAAACTACTGTGGATAAAAGTTGTTAAGGGTAATAGAGGACATTCGCCTTGACTTTGACTTTTGCAAACGTTTTCGAAAAAATGTTTTAAGGTAGTACTATCGGTAATAGACTTTGCATTCAGAATTTAATGAAACTTCCATAGTTGTCCATTATTATATCATAATTAACCAATTAAATTTTTAGGGGCCTTCAGAGACCTGAAAAAAAATATTTTAAAGATATTTTAACAATGATTCTTATGGGAATTCACAGATTTTATTTTATTTCACAAAATTGGACGTTCAGATTTTCACTTCTCTGAAGGTCCCTAAAAATTTAACTGGTTAATTATGGGCAACTATGCCAAGTTTCATTAAATTCTGAATGCAAAATCTATTACCGATAGTACTATACCTTAAGCAAAAATTGTTCGTTTTTTTATGTGAAATCAACTTTCTGATTTAAAGTGATATTTTATCTCTTACTGTTTATATTTCTGATAACTTGTTTAATGCACATACATCAGATGTCAAAATTGTAGTTTACAATTTACCTTAAATAAATTTTTAAACAATAGGTAGGTGTACATTCAAAAGTTAGAAAATAAGTTTTGTGATTAAAATTTTATTGAATTATATAACATATTCTATAAAATAATACAAAAACAAATTGTTTAATGTGAAAATATATAATTACAAACACATATACGTTATAAAGTTTTATTATAATATCAATTACAATTTATATATCTACAAATAATATGTGTTTGTTTTATAAATATATATTTTACTTTACAATATAAAATTAAGTAATAAACTGTTCATATATATTAAAGTAGAAGCAGAAGCAGAAGCTGTAACGGTAAGAACAATACTTAGAGTTCGGTATATATTTATTTATGTTTTAGTAATAGAAGATTGTGGTTTTTACTTGTAGAAGAAAATAAGAACGACGAGAGCGAGCACGAGATGTCTCAAAAGCAAGGAGTAACATTCTATCCTTCCCTCATATAGAATAAGTAGTTTTTTTATACTGAGTATACTACTAGTTCGATTGACATCTAAACATATAAATATCACGAGTATGACAGAATACATGCGTTAAGCAATGCAAGTGCTAAGTGACAGGTATTATATACAGGAATTGAACCCCACTCTCAGCAGGCATACAACAGAAGAATTGTTGTATAGCATAAAAGACATCGAAGCCACTATACAAGTCACTTTTGCATATCATGTAACATCTGTAATACCTCTTACTTAGATGCATTGCTTAACGCATGTACTCGTGATAGTTATATGCCTAGATGTAACTCGAACTAGTTGTATATGCAATATATACCAAGGTGTACTTAAAAATATTCATACTACGAACAAATTTTTGGTATAGGTGTTCATAAAATCACCTAATTAGTGTACCCATTTAGGCTGACTGCCCGTCTATCTGTTAACACGATAAGTAAAAAACGAAAAAATAGTTGTAAAAAGTTATGGATTATACATTTTGTGACATCTTGCAACTACTAAATATAAATGGTAGCAAAACGTTTTAAGCATGAACAATGATATATAAAATTAAATGGCTTCAAACATATTATCGTCTATAAATATAATATACTTACACTATTTACAAGCAAATATATCTTTCACCTAAAATTCATACATGTATTTGACCGTGAGCTCATAAAGAAACCAAATTTCTATGAATATTTTTGTCTATGAATATTTTTGTCTATGAATATTTCAAAATTTCTATGAATATTTTAATAAGAAAAATGATGTTTTAAGTATGGCTCTAATGACGATATTATGGATTTTTCGATATTTGTGTTTTAATGTTCGTATGTCGAGGATTTAGTTTTGTCTGTCGTGTATGTAAAATACCAGCATGATATCCGCCCGTTTCACTGGGGTTAAAGCAAAAACCACCGCTTTATAGACTCCACTTCTTTTGATCTCACTTATCCCCTTTTCATAACAATTGAAGGAATGGGATTGTTTTACGCTGCTAAAAGATATGCACCGTTTTCAATTTTTTAAATTGTAAAGTAGTCATAATTTATTGAGTGTATCAGAAAATGTGGCTATGAATTGTGACATTTACTATTTTATATTTTTATAGAAATCTGTAATATATGGTTCAAAATGATGATCGTAACTCTGCTCCATCTGTGATAACCATTTTGGACCATAAATTACAAATTTCTGTAAAAATTTAAAATAGTAATTGTCAGATTAAATTTATTTAAAAAAAATTTTTCTGTTAATATCTGTATCTTTTTAATTTATTGTTCATGTGTTATTATCATGTATGAGCTATATTGCTGTACAGTTACACTAAAACCATTCCCTAGATTTTGAGTGAAAGCGTGGCAAAGCGTAACTTACTTTCACATTTATAACATATAGGGATATTTAATTTAGATAAAATCTAGATATTTAATATAGATAAAACAATACGAAATAGTAAGTCCCAGGAAAGTTGAAACTGTTGAAAACATTTAAAATGAACCACAGTATTTTTATAAGAAGTTTCCTTTATTTATCTGTCATCCATCTTGGTGGTAGAGGTAGAAAGAAAACGCCAAAAGCGGAAATTAAAAAAACAAAATTTAGAGATTGAAAAAAATGATTTAGAGATTGAAATTCGACACTTAATTTAAGTCAAATTTTATAAAGAAGAGAATCAAAGAACTTTTGCTCTATTATGAGCTGACAGCCTAAACGTTTTATTCTTATATATGAATATATGTGTTTATTGTATGTATATAACATTATATAATATATAACATATAAAACTATATACACGTATAATGTATATTTGTAAAATATAATGTAATTATAAATGTTATAGACAACATCAGAAATTAGATTAAAATTTACATGCATCTATAATAGCATTTTGTTGCAATATTATTATTGTATATACAACTCATACAGATTATTTTGAACTTACATAAACATAAATGTAAATTATCGTTTATATTTCAAAGATTTCAGGTTAAATCACAATCTTTATAATAAAAATTGATGACAAAATTTTTTGAATAAATGCCAATTCTATCAAAAAATCGAATAAACTAAATTAAGAATAGTAATTGTACTTCAAAAGTCGAAAACAATATGCTTTATTAAAATGTGATGTACAAAATTTAAATTAAATCAGAAAGGTGTCGTAGGACACCCGTAAAGGACTATATTATTTTCTTACCTTATTACATTATAAATGTAGCACTTTCTTTATTTATTTACAAGATATTTTTCTGAAAATTTAAGGTATTAGGTTTTAAAGTCCAATACTTGTTTGATTATTTCAAGAATTTTATTTTATAGCTACTGTATGAATTAATTGTAGTATTTTACTTTATGAATTAATGGGGAGTATTCATGAAATTTAAATTTGGTTCAAATATTTTTTTTCCGTAATTTTTTTGGCTGGACATTTTATCTAAACCATTATTTTAGTAATTAAAATATACCTCTTCATTACTTAAAATTAATTAATAAAAGTGCAAATTCAGTTGTTAAATTCGTAGACATACTTTATGGTATTAATTACTTATATTTTGTTGGGTATTACATTGAGTTATATTATTCTACGATTCTTTATTAGAAAACTTAATAAAAACGAGTGTAAATTCTGTGTTGTAAATACATTTTCTTAAAGCGTAAATTATACATTGAACTGTCACTAATTGACAGATCACATATTAATACGTCATCAACAAAGAGCGCGAAAAGACTGCGTTTAAACATCTCAAAATTATTCATTATTTTAAATATTTTTTTACACTATCTATATATATATATATATATATATATATATATATATATATATATATATATATATATATATATATATATATATCTATACACAGTATTTATATTTTTTACTATTTTATAATGGTGTAAACAATGAATTAAAACTATAAAAAAAAATACATGAATATTCCCTTTTGTAGTATTAGTTCAAAACAGATATAGGTCTGATTTAGTAGTGAACCGAATATGTGCGTAGATTACGTTTGGTTTGATCAGGATATTTTTTATGATATAACATAAAAATCTTATGGTATTTAAAATTATTTCTGTTAGCTTTAACTTCTGATACCTTTCACAACTCAATTTTTTCAAATGATAAAACATAAAAATTTGTCAAAGAATACAATTCATGGCAAGCTCGAATGAAAAAGTTTTAGTTTTCTAGGTAACATAGATGAAAATAGTCGGTTTTTGGAGTCGTTTTTTTTTTGTTGCACTTATTTTGGTTTTACCTCTCAACCAGCAAACAAATCAGAACCATAACGACGTGCGTTAAGGAACATAGTTCCGAAAATATTTTTTAAAGAGCAAACTTTTATTGTACTAAAATGTAGAAAATATCATTATTTCTATGAGTCACTTACACATGTCAATTTTTAAAGCTAGTAAAGTTTCAGAGCGAATTAATTTACAAATAAGAATTAAAAGATCAAGAATTAAATTATTAAAAGCAGAAAAACTTTTGCAAACTTTAAAGAAAAAACGTCGGTTTGGGGATATTTGATTATCATGAGGTAGGCGACAAAACTTATTCTAAGCAACAAACACAGAATACTGCAAATATAAACTATAAACTATATATATTTAAAATATTTAAATGAATATTACAGTTTTTAGTAGCATGTGTAGAGAAGTTTTGTATGTTAAATAAATGAGAAAACTGTTATATGTTCTTAAAATCCCTGAAGAATATGTTCATTAGAATTTGGTCATGTGAATGATAATCATTTAACTTTTTTTTTTAAACTTTCTCCATAATAATACACTTTTCTTCCGTATGTATGGTTTGTATGAAATGTTTAATACTCCTTATTTATCTCTCATTTTAAATAATAATATTGATAATAATCTTGGGTACTAAAAACATTTTTTCTCTTAATTTTCAACAGTTTTTATCGCACAGGATATTCCATAACAAATTTTTTTGATAAATAATTTTGAAGTATGGAAAATACAAAATTTCGTAGAAAAAACTATTTTTTGTGAGATAGATATCCTTACTTATTTTACAGATCTAAGTGTTTTCAAAGAACTCTGAACAATTTAAAAAATTTTAAGTCGAAAGTGCCTTATTGCAACGAAAAAGCATAAATAACAAAACTAAATAGTTAAGAAGTTATGGACACCATTGAATTTAACCAATTAAGTAAAGACTTTGTTGCTTAAAGAAGTATTTTATTAGTTTGTTTATAAATTTAAAATTTTTCTTAGTAAACTACTAGAGGGACTATTTTCGATCATATGATGAAAAGCTTCGTCGTCAGAAAGTTATTGTTTTGGGGTCGTTCTGCATTAGGTTAAGGAAAATTACCAAGAAACCGCTGCTGTTTTTTCCGTCTCATTATCCGTAAATCAAGAGAATATCGGCACGTTCTTGATTTGTAAACGTAGCTATTAAATTAAGTTACAACTTAAAAAATAAAAAACGCAAACGTCAAATATCAAATGTCACCATAACAACAATAGGGAAAAACAATTACATGGCCTACCAGATTAATTTACTATTAAGTCTAATCCTCTTCACTATTTTCTTTGGGGACATATTTGGACAAAAGTATATAAGGCTATTTCGACTTAAACTTTTCCAAAGAATACACTTTTTAGCTATATGTCTATCGAGTCATTCTGTATATTCTCTATGATGCTGAAGTGTGTATGATTAAGGCAGAGTTAGCAGATAAGCTCAAGTAAGTAGGTAAAATTTGCAAATTCTCTTTGACCTCTAATTGCTTATGATCAGACATTTCTGCTAAATAGGGCGACAAAAAACAGATGAAAAAACAATTATTATTAATTTCGTGATATTTTTCGTAAAATAAAAATTATAATTATAAATTTTGTTTATTGATATAAATTTTTTGTCAACATTTAAGTTTGTTAAATAAATTAAAATATTTCTTACTTTGAATAAATAATAAATAAATTTATTAAAATCTACCATACATATGTGTTAATTTTGTGTTAGAGCTAAGGGTGAAAGACACCATCATAGCTATATATAGTTTTAAGACGTGGAATTTTACTGTTATCAGGTAAAATAAATTATATTATCGCATGTAGGTAAATGAAATGTCTACTAAAATAAGTTATGTAGAAGTAAAAACTTATATGCAGGTGTACGTACGTATGTATTTGTAATAATATAAAGGTGAGAATGAAATTTGTAATGAATTCTTGGTTAATTGTGAATGTTTTACTTACGTTCTACGAGACTGCGTTGTTCATTATACATATAAAATATAATGTTGAATTGTGTAGCTTCTGTGTATGTAAAACTGCTAGCTAACGTTTAATCTTCTATACATATATATAAGCGATTTACCACTGACTGACTCATCACGAAATCTCCGAAACTATCGATCCGATTAGCTGCAAATATCGCATACCTACCTCTTTGGGTCACTAAAAACGTATTTTACGTTCGTATCCCAACGAATTTTCTGTTGTTTATAAGTCTGTGGATACAGTCATAGAGGTAGAAGGTACTGTTCACTATTCTGTCGAGTTTCTACACACACCCCAGAATTGTGTAATGGCACCAAACTACGAGTAAAAACCATGCAAATAAAAAACGTTATCGAAGCAAAAATTTTTACAAGAAAATATGAGGGTCAAAGTGTAATCATTCCGAGAATCGCTCTGATCACATCGGACTATTTTGAAATTAAGCGTTTGCAGTTTGCAGTAAAATGTTGCTTTGCGATGACAATCAATAAAGCACAAGGTCAGTGTTTAAAATTAGCCGGTGTAGACTTACGAAGTGACTGTTTTTCTCATGGTAAATTTTATGTGGAATGTTCAAGAGTGAGTTCACCTGAGGATCTCATCTTTCTCCATCCAGATAACCGTACGAAGAATGTTTTTGACAGAGAAGTTTTGTAAATGTAAGTAAAGTATTTTACAGGTTTATATATTTTTATCCATTATTATGAGTTTCATGTACATGAAATGTTATTAAATGTTAAAATTAAGAGAAATAGATGAATATGATGAAAAATGGAAATGCAGTTGTTACTTATAAAAATTGTCATACATAAAAAATGAAGGACAAATTTCAAAATTTGTCCTAAGTTTTATGGTGGTAATTTTTTCGTGGTGTAGGCCTACTGGGGATCCCGCCACAATAAATAACGGGAACGCATCCAAATACACAGCACCTCATGAGTGATGTGGAAATCTGTGTATTAACTGATAGGCACTATATTTTCCTATTTAAAATTTGAAAAATGAATGTTAATAATAGAAGTATAGATTTACATACAAATGATTACACTCCATTAATTATATATTTGATTAGACTGCCACTGCCTGGATTCAATCTCGCAACCTCTCAGTGCAAGTAGTGAACTGGTTAAAGGTGATTGCGCCTCTTCCCGCTCGATCTCAATGTACCAGACTTAACTAAGAACCGAAATGAGGGCTACATACTCTCTTTTTTGCAATCATGTAGAAGAAACGAGACCCACAATGAATTTTGTATAACAATGTTGTCATACTTTTTTTTCTTTGATGAAGTCATTGATAATTGCAATATACGGAACGGAATTAGAAACGCGAATAATAGGTTCTTAACAAATGCTAGATTGTTTCAGCCAGTTTATAATATCAAAACATGTACGTATGAACTGCTTATAAACTGTGATAAACAGTAGAACTGTTAAACGCTGTTTTCTTAGTAACATTCTTGGCTGTGCTTTATAAAAATTTATTCTACTGTTGTAAGAAGAACAGTTTACTCTTGATCATCTTATATATTAGCCCGTTTTTCTGTCACTCCGTGAGATTTTTTCTTTTACCTTTACCAATTTCAATGACGCGTCATTTGAAAACCTATCTTGACGGCTAACGACGACCGATTTAGTGGGTATCGATTTGGTTCTTAAAATATAATTTTGTTCAGCACGTAATTTGTATATAATATATGTAATAAAATTACCTGAACACAATGAAAAAAAAGTAAATTATTGTCGATATTTTGTATTGCTTATATTATTTCTCGATCCTGTTTGTACCCACGAGTACCGCACTGCGAAGCTCTGCACTGGTCGAATAGTTTATATTTATCACAAATCCAGCACATTGCTCAATGTTGGATTAAAATTTTTTTTTTTAATTCATTGTTGATTTAAAAAAGTGAGATCTAATACATGAATTGCAGTATTTATCATTATATCCAGAATAAGGTAAACTTCCTGTAATTTGCGTGATCGATTTTTCACTAATTCGATTACTTTCAAGACAAGTTAACATTATTTTATGAGTTTTTCAATAAGAATGATACTTTTTTATAAATGAACAAAAATATCGACTCGACATAAAAAAGTAATTTGTGCTTTCAAAATAAAGCTTAATAATTTTAGATTTTTTGTGAACAAAATTATTGAAAATGTCAACCACGACTCTCAGGAATTTTCAAATTTTCTATTCATTCAAATTTTCTTTCTTTTTTGGAACTTTTGTATTGTAAAAATTTCTTTTAATGTTCTATTTTCTTTCTGTAAGGTTAAGTTCTTTGAAGGCTTAAACTTCAACATTTAATGCAGTGCGTTGGGACAACTAAATCGTCGAACATCGTTGCTCTCTTATGTAGATTGGTAAAAATTACATGTGTTAGAAATTTAATGAAATTAAACTATTAGGCGATTCAAATTGAAAATCACGGTTAAATTTGATAAAAACTGATTCACCTGTTTTAACCTGGTGTTGCCTTGATGTCGTCTTTGCTAGTACGGTTGTTTATGAGCTCATTTTTAAACCTCTAACAATTTCGACGGGTGGAGGTTTCACGTAGGTTTTCCAAGCGAAGATTTATTTATTTCTCAAACCTTTATTCACTACTAATTCGAAAACGTTGTTAACTTTTACAAAAACGGATTTGAAAAAAACTAGGCCAGTATCCGATGTAAACGGATGCTAAACTATTACTACTGAATGGGAGCGCGTCTACCCGCATTTACAGTTGTTTACAATCTTTTACTAAATTTCGCACAATGGCGCCAACAACATGTTTTATTTAAAATATGACTATTCTTCAATTGTTTACATGTCATTAGTATAGTGAATGTCATATAAAAATAATTGAATAATAACAAATAAGAGACGCAATTAAATGAATAATATTATTGAAATGTAAATTTATTACAGAAACTTTACAGTCTACATCAAATTTGGTAGTTCTTTTTATCAGAGTTGTTTATGATGTTGTCCCAATGAAGAATCCAAGTTTGTGACCTCAAGCGACGAATGCAACTTCGTCAAAAATCGAAAAATTCGTGATAATTTTGGATTTTGGCGATTAAAAACCCTAAAGGACCAGTTTTTTGAGGAAACCTACTCAAAACTTTTTTACAGAAGAATAAATTTGCCACAATATGAAATAAAAAATGGATTCTGTAGACCCAGCTACTTTCTGAGATAAAACCTTTCAAAATTTATCGGCGTAACTTTATACATCAAAGCTAACGTCAAATCCGGTAGTTCTGATTTTTAGCAAACTTGTTTATTATGTTGTCACATTGAATAATCCAAGTTTGTGACCTAGAACAATGAATGCGACTTTGTCAAAAATCGGAAAAAGTCGTGAAAATTTCATCTTTTTTTAAGATTTTGGCGATATACATCTAAAAGTGTAGTTTTTGTACTTTTTAACGATGTGACCCAATAGTTTCCGAGAAAAAGCAGTTCAAAATTCATCATTCATTCTAATTGCAATTTCAATGCAATTTTTTACAATATTTCAGAACTCACTCGAAGTACTCTAGCAAGAGGTAGTTCTACTTAAATCCGGCGGAGTGTTGTTCTGGGTCAAAATTCATATAATCGACATAATATTACAAAAAATTGCGAAATTAGAACAAATGATTAACTTTGAAAACATTTATCTCGGATCTATTGAGTCTACAGAGACGATGTTAGTCTGATATTTTAGTAAATTTAGTCTTCTTTAAAACATTTTGAAAAAGTTACTTCAAAAACTATCCGTTATGGTTATAATCGACAAATTCCGAAATTTTGATGGGGTTTTTATTGATTTATGACAAAGTTGCGTTCGACGCTCAATGTCAAAAACTTGAGTTATTCATTGGGACAACATCTTAAACAAATCTGCTTAAAATCAGAGCTACCGGATTTGACGTTAGCTCTGATGAATAGAACTACGTCGATAAATTTTAAAAGACTTCATCTCGGAAAGTATTGGGTCTACAGAGTCCATTCTCGTGTCATTGTAGCAAATTTAATCTACTTTAAAAACGTTCTGAAAAGACTTTTGAAAAAACTTGTCCATTAGGGTTATAACCGATAAATTAAAAATTTTCACGGATTTTTCGATTTTGGACAAAGTTGCGTTTGTCGCTGGAGATCAAAAACTTGGATTATTCATTCATTCAAAAAATCTTACTACCGGATTTGATGCAAACTACCCCGTACTTTCAAACGACAAGGCTACTGTATTATTTAACATAGTTACTCATTTGTTAGAATAGTATTCAAAATTCAATGTAAAAAATATATAGAAACCATATTCTTATTTTATGCACGGTGCGAATAACTCAAGTCATAGAGTTGAATTACTTCGACATTCACGTAAAAAAGGTGTCTTGACATTTGAACGATATTTTGTGCACAACTTAAATAATCAAGCTAAGAAATGAAGAATCATTTTATTTGGCTACTTTGAATTGTATTTCTTGTTTAAATTCAATTTTGAAAAGTCCCACTCTTAGTGAAAATCCCTATATTACTATAAAAATGAATACATGTATCAGATCAGATAGGTTAATGTAGTTTAGATTATAATTTGATAACAATAAAGAAACTCGACTATGTAAGTATGTACGTGGATAGATAAGGATAGATATATTATTGGATGGAATGAAAAATTTGATTGATAGCATTATATAAAAATTATATGTCTCACAAAAAAAAAAAATAATAATAATAATAATATTTTTGTATATAAAAAAATTAGATAAAAACTGTAGGTACGTACAATGTATTGTAAATGATGATATATCAATCATTTAGATAGAGAATATGTCTATAATAGATGAAATCCGTTGAAAAATCTACGAATAGTTAAATAATTCAGTATGATAAAATATTGAGAAAATCACTTATCTAGTCGACAAGTTCGAATTGGTGAAATTTAGAAGTAATGGTCACTAATAATTTAAGTTTTTTAAAACAATATTAAAGAGGGGGAATTTTCCAATAAAAAACTCTCACTACCGAAAGCCTATCTCTATTATTCATAATTAACGCTGAAAATAGGTCTATAAAAACACACTTTTATAACTAGCTGAACTAAAAAGTAGAAAATAATTTATATTATTGAGGGATTAAGAAAAAAAATCATTTTACCGTAAAAAAAAAGCGTGGGATGTTAGATGTCAATTATTGTTAATATTTTAACTGACAAATACTGATTTAAAATGACATTATATCATTAACTTCCCGGAGGAAGTTAATATAATGGGGCCGATTTTGGAAATCTCCAGTTTTACACATATGCGGTTTCAAGGCCGCAATATCCGAATCAAACCTTTTCAATGTGATGTTTGTGTGTACGTATGTGTGTCTGATCGTATGTACGTACGGATTCTTTCGCCTCGATTATCTCGCGAAAAGGTTTGACAGTAATACGAGACTAGGCTTATTCGACGCGTAATCGCGCATTTAAGAACTGAACGAGCTTTTAGCAGAATTAGTTGAGCCGCTTTTTAATGGTAATAGAAAAACTGGAAAGAACTGAATTAACAGAATGTGAAAAGTGGATAAAACACATCCACTGCTGCAATACATGTTCGAAGAATAATCTATGAAGGCTAACAAAACTTTTTTTTAATGTTTTTGTCCCCTTCGGGAAGTTAGTCGTGTGGACTACAAGGGTCGCACTCACACGACTTCAGTACCAAACCGACTGACTATGTACTGCCAATTTATATTTTATTTTTAAAAACACTGCACGTGTTTTACGGTAAAAGAAATTTTTTCCAAATCACTCAATTTTTTTTCTTAACTAGAGTAGAAATAATTTTCTACTTTTTAACTCAGCTACTTGAAAAAGTGATTTTTATTAATTTTTTACTTTTCAATTCAGCTAGCTGCAACAGCTTTTTTTTTAGTTTTTAAACTATTATTTATTAATATTAAGGAATTTTATCTGCGATTCCACCATCAAAAATTGCAATGCAATACATTTTGACATTTTGAAGTTAAAAAGCGTGTTAAAAACATTTTTTAGGTAACAAAGATATCAAACAGCGGATAATCAAGAAAATTCCTTTAAATATTTTAGACTGTCATAATTTTTATTATTAAATTTACTTATCAGTAGCAGACAATCGGTTCAAAACAAAAAGATAAAAATAATGTTTTGTATATTTTTGAAAAATGTTTTTTAAAAGTAATTTTTATGAAATTAAATTTTGATTATTTTTATTTTGTTTGAATTTATAAAAGATTAAATCCTTTTGAAATAGAAAACGTAGATTTTACTTAAAAGAGATGGGTCTATTATATAAAAATAAATATAAATGCTAAGTTATTCTAGGATATAGCGCCTCATTCACTCTACGAATCCTTTACGTCTGTCGTAAAGGATTGAAAAACTGGCCATTTAAAATATGGAAGATTTGAAAAGTAATGTGTCGCCGCTCACGTTATCGAAAACGACCACAAAATTGACAAATCAAACCTAAAACTTCTGAAATCAGTACCCAATCCTTGCGAATTAGACGCTTATGAAAGCATTTACATTCAAAAGCTGGATAATGAAACAAATAACTTGGGCAAAGGAATTATTCCAAATTCGGATTTAATAAAAGTTGCAAAATCAAGGTTGAATTACTAAAATTGTTAATACGTTATAAAAATAAATAATTATTTATTTTCATGAATTATTTATAGTTTTTTAATTTGTGTTTGATTTGCAATTTAACGTCAAAACGTCAAAAAAAAAAAACTCGAATAGGCTCTCCGCCACCAAATTAGCAAAGAGTAACATTCATAATAATCTAGGAAATTGGGGCAAAATTCGAAATTTATTTCGAAATATCCTAGAGTTCTCATTTATTATCTTCGATAATATTTATATGAAAAACTGTTATCTTTTCATTATGAGGGAAACTAAGAGTATTAAAAATTGGTAGGTGTGAGTACCATTGGGAGCTGACGGGTTCAAACAAAAAAGAATATTTATAGTACAGTATTTTAATAAAGAATAAAATAAATGTTTTTTATGAAAGAAAAATAGATTTCATTTTTATAAACAGACATAATATTACCTACACAAAACATTGTTTGAATAAGATTTTGAAGTAACATTGCTATAATCGTAGAGCTACATAAAGATGATATCTTTTTACTATCACTGTTAGTATGTTGACTAATAGTACATATACACCGTAAAGAAACAGTTGACACAGATGTCGTGTCAACTTTATATGTATTATAAGTAAACAACACTATATTTACTTTGAATCATGCAACACCTAGATTCTATTGTACATAAACATATATTTCTGTTGATGATAAATATATACAAATTCGATAGAGAACGTTGTCTTTTGGGTTCTGGTTGTTTGGGAAGATATATAGTAAGAATAATAAATTTTGTGGGTAAAGTTATAATCTAAAAGTATAAGATATGTAATAATATTATTATATGTTCATTCTTGGTTGGTGAAATCTAAGAATTCAACCTTTGTATGACATTAATCCGTTTTTATTTATTTCTAAAATACTTTTTGATAAGACTCACACACATTCAATGTGAGGACAGAGAAGGGTGCAATTTTGAAAACGTTGTAAAAAAAAATAATAATTTTCTAAATTGTCGTTTTAGCGCTTTAAGAGACTTTTCTTGTTATATTTTGTATAATATATGAAATATATATTAAGATAAAAAGAAGAAAAATACCATAGGACGTAAAAAGTGATTTTGAGTTAGTAAATGAGCAACATTGATCAATTGAGTATTGGATCCGTAAGAACAAAAGGTAAATGTAAAACAATGTTACGTTATAAACAATTTTTGTTTAAAACATTTTTCTGTAAACATCATGGTTTACTCGTGAGGACCAAGTCTGGGAAAAATTTGGTGTTCAATTTCTCCAAAAATATAAAAGATACGCAGTTGAAAATTTGCAATTACCTTCAGCTGGTGGCTTGTAAAATATTATCGAAAAACGAAAAAAAATTCCAGTGCATTAAAATAATAAAAAGAAAAGCCTTTTTAAAAAATTCCAAAAGCTTACTCATACCTGTGCTTGTTTTCTTCAACAGTTGCCTAGAATAAAAAGCTTTTTGTAAACTAAAAAAAGTATTTTTGACCAACTTTGGCCATTTTCTATGTGATACCTTATTGTAAAAGTGTAAAAAATAGCTTTTTGGATTCTATGGAAAATTACGAAAATTTAACATTTTCGTAAGTATATACCTAATAACTCCACCTATTCGAATCTCGTACGAAAAAGATATACTTTTGGTATTTTCATGTTAGATATTTTATTTAAATTAAAAGTGAAATTAATAGCTTGTTTTAAGTTCATAGCTCTAAGCCATTAAAAAATCCAACTCCATTTATCAACATAAACGGCAAAACTTGAGTCAGGTACATATAATCAAATAAAGGAATCTTTGCTCATTAGGGTTAATTAATATATATTTATAAGGTTTTTTTTTTTATCCGAACAGTAAACAACAAACCACATAAAATATATAAAATGATATACAAATCCATTACAAATGTGATAAATATTTATGTACTTAACACACGCAAATAAGTCTAAAAATAAAATAATCATTGAAAAATAGAAAAATGTAAAAGGACTTCATCTGTATGATAAAGAAAACTAAAAAAAAATTATATGATTTTTACATAATTGTTTTATTTAATGAAAAGTTCAAAATTTATTACGTATTTTCTACAGAAATGTTTAATCTATTTGCACCTTGCTTCTTGTTAACTAACTATGTTTATTTATTGCGCTTCTTCATGTCTACCGCATATTAGGTGAGATTAGGTTATAGTGGCTGTCCACGAAAGACACATTTAGGCTATAGAGCCCATTGTGATACCATATATGTGTTTTACCACATTTCGGCTGGTAATTTCATTTATCAGCTCCTCAATTCAGAGGCCAAGTACACCTCCTTCATACATATACCATGCACTTCACCAGTCCATCACAACTATTAATTAAATTAATTTTGTTGCGACGGCGGGAATCGAACCCGCTACCCTACGCATACCGTGGACGGAATTGGTTACGCCTTAACCAACTGAGCTTATGGGGCGACTATCGCATATCAAAAAGAAAAAATATTAAAATTTAAAATAATTCTCTTGTTCGGTTTTTAAATGGGATGTTTAGGCGAAAATATCAGTTTTTAAGAAAAAATACTTTGTCAAATTCGTTCGTAGCTTTAGGGAAAAACACTGTTTTCGTCTTTTATTTTCTCTTCTTATAGATTGATAACGATGCATCGACGTTTTCAGCATAAAAACCACAGTTTTCAGCATAAAAGCATTTTCCTAATTAAGAGTTGCTCTAGGTCGTCAAATCATAATCCATTCATACTATTCGAATTTTAAAACTATTTTATTTTGTTATCCAAAGCGAACACAATTTTTAACTCAGCGAGACAAGAAAATAAGAAAATAAATTACATTTAAAAAAAAAAAAACACGTTTTATTAATTATTTTTATGAATTAAAAACGGGATAATAATTTTTATCGTAATGTAAAATTGAAAGCGTGGCATGTTCACTACATGCATTCTTTACATTAACTTATTTGACAAATATCGACCACCCCACGCTATGAATTTTACTTGATTCAAATTATTATCCACTTTTTGGCGTTCTTTATTAAAGATGCTATGGTTAGGTTAGGTTATACTGGCTGTCCACGAAGGACACACTTAGGCTATAGAGCCCATTGTGATACCATATATGTTTTACCACCTTCCCGCTGATAATATCATTTATCAGCTCCTCAATTTCAGATACTGAATGCACGTCCTTCATGCGTATACCATGCGCTACTACACCAGCCCATCACAACTATTAATTAAATTAATTTTGTTGCGACGGCGGGAATCGAACCCGCTACCCTATGCATATCGCGGACGGAATTGGTTACGCCTTAACCAACTGTGCTTATAGGGCGACCAACTGAGCTAAGATGCCATGAAAGCAAATAATATTCTTTGGGATCGTTCTAGAGCAGTTATAGCGATGTAAGAACCCAAAATATACTATTCGATAAATTATTTTGCCATGCGGATTTTTACTCGGTTTTTTTTTTTTTTTTTTTTTTTTTTTTTTTTTTTTTAAATAGACCGAATATTTGAAGAGGATGGTTTTTATGTATCATACATCCATATTATAGTAAAGTAAGAGGTTGAAATAGGAGTTGAAAGGGATGTGCTTTAAAAACTTCTAAGAAAAAGTTCTACATCGATTAAGCTCAAATATTCATCACAAGATGTACAGTCAGATTCAAGGATTGCCCTAATCTATTTTTAACATCCGGGGGGTGAAAAGGTGGAGCGAGAAAGTGGGGATGTATAATCGAATATTTTTAAATATACCCAAGTGGGGCATCAAATAAAATAGCATGATATGTGTGGGAGGGGTAAAAGTGGGGATTTTGCGCAGCAAAGCGGGTAGTTCATAGCTAGCAATAAATATATAACTATTAAGAAACCATAGTAATTAACGACAATACTGTTCAAATAAATTGTCTAATCAAAAATAGTCACAATAGAAAATTATCGTTAGTCAAAAAAAAATCATGAAATTTGAAAAAAGTTAAAATTTATGTAAAAATATACTTAAATATTCTGATTTCGAGTCATAAACGCATATTTTTCTTTTAAAATATTGAAATTAAAAATCGTAATTTTTAAACCGTATATCACGTGACCTAAAACGCGGGTAAGCCTTGCTGTGATATCAAAGCAGTATGAGTCCTAGTCCATCAGTTAGTTCAGTGTAGACAGCTATGATATATACAAAGATAATAAGAATTTATATTTATTATAGTCAGATGTCTATGAATATATCTGTCAAACTTATTTGTGTTATTTCGTATAGTGATACCCATATTACATCATCAAATTGGATGCCCGCGTTTTTGACAGTTTAAAAAAGGTTGAAAATTTAATTTAAGTTTTTGGCAAGAAAGCGTATGTATTTTTCCGAAATAAATTTGTTGTGGCTTTTTATTAGCAAAAACAACATTTTGAAGTACTTCAAAAATAGTGGAATACCCTATTGTATCGACTTTAAAAATGATTTGTTTTTGGTCAAAAACCTCAGTATTTTCGGCGACTGGTTTTTTTATATAAATTACTATAATTATAAATTAACACATAATTAAACATTACTGTTTATTTATAAAAAGAGAATTTATAATTACAGCATTTAGTGTTAATAAAAAAACAAACATTAATTTATTGAGTGAGAATTATAAAACGCAAATAATTTGTATAATATATTGAGTAGAAACGGTATCATGTATCATTTATAAAACCCATAGAATTGAGTATGACCCGATTGGCTACATGTAGATATGTACTATTTACATATTTGAGGTTATGAATGAGTGAGTGATATACATGTTATAAAAATAAAAGCTACAACATAATAAAATCATTTTGAATAATTGTGAGGTTCAATTACAAATAATGAACATTTTGAATTACACAATACATTATGGTATCATTAATTTAAAATTATGTGGACGAAGTAAAATATTTCTTTACGTCTAGGAATGAGGCTGGACTGCAATTAGATTGCAAGCAACTATCAATACAACAGTAGTGAGAATTTTCGTTTCGGGACACAATTCTTGTACTTGTTATGGAAAAATCATTTTGATATGCGACAACCGCTACGTTAAAATAGATCAGTATTCATTGGATAAATATTCACGACAATAAAGGCATTAAAAAAATTTAACTGATTGTAAACGTCTTTTGAAACTCTAAAAGCGTTTTTCTAGAAACACCATCTTCAAAGTCGTTGAGCAATTTTTTTCCAAAACGGAAATTTTCCGCAGGTATTTATTAAAGGAATATGATTTCTGAAAATTATTTCGATAATTTAGACCACTTTGAAGTTTGAAATATTTTGAATAATTTCGAATTTTTGTTTTAGAAGCCGCCATTTTGCTACACATTATAATTTTGACTATTCCTTCGATTAATAGTTGTATTTATCTATAATAATAAGAATAATAAATTTATTTGTCTTAAGATATACAATCTTATACCAAGGATCCGTCAGCCATTCTGTAAAGACAGATTTTTATTGAAACAATAAAAAAAAACAAAAAAAAATCATAAAATTCATACAATGTGATTTGAAACAAAATTAAAAAACTTTTAACGAAAAGAAAACCGACTTCAAAAGAAAAACTTTTCCAAAACAAATTAACATGCGCTAAATAGTAAAAAAGAGTCGGTTCCAGCCAAGCTGGACTTGTCCAGTTGCCTGAGAAACGAAAAGAACGTTCAGGAGGTGCTAAATACATTAAGGACACTAAAAATCTTCTCAAAAATATAATATAGTTTAAAGTATTCAATATTGTTTGTAAGTCACTCATGACCATGCTGTTTATGCGACTATTAAATAAACTAAAATAATAAAAAAAGGATGTATAAAATCGGTTCAGTTTTTAGAAAGCTATAAAAGATAAGGTAATTTAATAAAGATTGTTCCTAGCTATGTTTCCAGTACGGATTTAGAGTTCCATGCTCGAAATGTGTTTTTTTGAATTGTTGATTTTGAATTAATATACCTTGTTTATTTTAGGTATTTGTTTAGCGATTTTAGCAAGTATGGTTATACCCAATATACACATTACAACAATTAAATTGAAAATTTTATATTGTACATTTTGTAAAATATTTTAAATAAACAAAAAGCATTTTCTAAATGTATGCAATAGCTTACAATCAGAGTACTACAATTTCAAAAAAATATATGATTTATTACATCCTCATTCGACATGCATATGCATTATTAAATCAACTTGATTACAAACCGAATATTGTATTTCCGGTAAATCAACGTTGTCATTTCTTAAAAATTAAATTTTGACAATAGCATATGAAAAAGTTGTTTTTTATCCCTTGCGGTAAACCAGAATTGAATGACTAGGGCTTATTTTTTACAGGTTTAAAAGTATTAGGTATATCTACATATAAAGTTATAATTGTTACCTGCATATCAAACTTTTAAAAGCACTAGGGTGCTTTTAAAAGTCATCTCGGGTTCACTATTAAGGATGTACGAGTGCCGGGGGAATTTTGGATTAACGGCTTAATTTTTTTATATTCAGTTGGACTATTTCTAAATCAATCCTGAAAATTTTAGAGGTAGAGGAGTTGGCTGATTATTTAAATAAATAAATGACTTAAAAAGTAGCTATATTTAACAATGGTTTTATGGGAAAACGGTAGATGGCTTATATGTTTTCATAGACTTCTCCAAAACTAGTCGGTGAAAATTAAAAAGGAACTATTTAAATAAAACTAAAACCTTAATAAATTATTGAGAAAAAAAAGCGTAGTAAAAAAGACTAAAAGTAAAATTAAAATTTTGCGGTAACTGATTTTTTTTTTCGATTTCATAATATCGAAAATTGAAAATTTCGTTAAATTATTTAGCTGTCGATATTTCGAAAATCAAGTCAGATATCGAAAAATTTATTCTTACTATTCGTCTACATAAATGGACTTATAACAAAATGCATCATTTCAGTAAAAAATAAGGTACACATAATTTCAACCACACACCTAAACTTTCCATGAAGCTCATACTTCCTTAAGGTATAAAAAGGATTAAACTGTGTGTTACAGAAAATTGTTATGTACTGGATGGTTTACACAGAAGCTCAATGAATTACTGTTTCAGGTTTACATAATATATACTAACGGATATGGTTATCCTCATGGTTATCTCAAGTGAAATTTACCAAATTTAAAAAACCCCCGACAAATGCGATTTCTTCCTTGTAAACCGATTTTTGGAAACTTAACTATAAAATGTTCTGAATCAAGTCGGTTCGACTGTTTAGGGGCTACGATTCTACTAAGAAACACACAGACGCACAGATAAACACTTGAAACTTATAGCATCCCTTCTTAAGTCAATATCAAAGTGATGGTCAAGGAAATCAAATGAGATGAAAAGGATATTTAGAGAGCTGTAATTTTTTGGGACAAAAATGAAAATATTTTAATTGAAATATTTCAGTTGACTTTGTTCTTTTGAATTATTGTTTTGAATTACTCAATTATTTTACCATTCCACTTTCTTGTTTTTCGAAATACATTGAGCCAAGTTTACTAGACCATTCATTTCCATAGTAATTATTTATAAATTACAATTATATATCATGCCATTCCAAACTGATGGATTTTGAAGACCATTGCCAATTTTTAGTTTGTTGGGGTACGAAAACCTAAGCTCGTACCTACTTGAAACAAAGCTCAGAAAAATTTGAAATTGAAAAATAGTTCGGGAGTTAAAAATCAATAACAGCCTTGAAGAACGACTTTGTAGGGATAGTTTAATGAGCACCCAAACAATAGACCACTGCTGATCGAGCTCTTCAACCTTAACTAGTGTAACGAACTTACATGAAAGTTAAAATACATTAAATATAAAATTGTTAAATATTCATCATTTATATACATTTTTAGTTTAGTAATACTACACAGTACATAGTACTACTGAGTACTGAATACACTGAGTCAGATAAATGTTCCATTAGAGAGATACATGTTTATAACGTAAAACAAACAAAGATGATTATTTATGTTTTTACGTATAAATACCATAACAACAATAACTCTATTAGAGACTACCACAACTACTCAAACAATATATACAAAACAATACGTACATACATACATACATACATACGAACATTACAAGCATTCGTACATACATAGACATCAATCGGGTAATGTGTAGTACACCGAATCGGCTAATGTGTAGTACAAATCAAAAAGCAAAAAGAAAAAAAATCACTTGATAAACCAGTATAAAATCACTTGTCGACAGATTTGGTCTATTTTTTTCATAGGGTTAGATAATCAGCTATAAAGTTTTCGATTTCGAGTAGCAAAGTATGAATCACTCACGATATTAAAAAATTCTCTCGGCTGAATTGAAAAAAAGTAAAAAGGAACGTTTCTTGAATATCATTAAAAATAGCACCACGTCTTTTTGTTTTCGAGATATTAATTTTGACAAAAATTGATCAAAATAGGGAATTAAGGCATGATTATCTCGTATTTTAAACGGTCAAAGTTTATTTAACTTTTAATACTAAGCCTTATTAAATTCATAAATTTAATTTCTCGAAAAAACATTTCATTATAGTTTTTAGCATAAGAACTGAAAATATCACGATGGTAATACCTTAATAAATAGTTTTTACACGTAAAATTTAAGGCATAGGATTATTTATTAACTGATTCCACAGATATCAATTAAAACGAAATTTACATTACAATTAAAATTATTTTCCTCTTTTTAGTACGATAAAGCGTATTTTTAGTGTTATAAAGTTAAGAATTACCTACATACAATTAATTTTTGGTAACAATAGGCATGTTGACTAAAATTTTATTTTCACTACAGGTGAAGAATGCTCACTGCGCGGGCGGAAAAGTGAAGTTGGTGTTTGAAAATCGTTAGAAGTACGCAAAATATGAACGTTTAAAATTTCTAATTAAACAAAGAGGAAGATAAAGGTTAGTGACGTCCTTGTCCGATATCACCATCGAGATACATATAAATATTTGTTTTGCTAAAAGGAGATGGGTAACAATCTTTGAATGCTTAGTAAGTTCTTCGTTCATCAATTTTAAATTCACTTTCAAATTTTGTCATGGTCTCAAGTCTACTTTAAAACAAGTGAAAACACACAATGGACTGAATTAATTGTTGAAATACCATGCATAGACAGGTTGATTAATATGTCACATCACACACACATAACTGATATCCCCATATAATACATACTATACAATTTACGATTAATTTGCACCCTCACCTGGTTATTTTTTCATAAGGAATATTTCTTTCATTTAAACTTGTGTTATATCTCCAACGGTTTACAAGATGGATCCTACGGAAGCAATTGACCTATGTTGATGAATTACGAACTCGATCTCACTTTTACGTCCTGAGTACGCTGTAAAAATTTTAGCTTGATGTCTTTTTTCGCTTTTGAGTTATCGTGTTAACAGACAGACGGACAGGCAACCGAAAATGGACTAATTACTTGGGACTAAACTTAGCATATCTTGAATATTACATATATGCATGGTATAAAAATCTACTAACATGAATGGTTTTCTACTTTACGGCTTTCCGCAAGAGAAATAGACAGCCTATTCACAAGACCATGTCCCCGTTGAGATTAGGTACTATTAATAGTTCAAGCTTTCAAGCTCAGAGTTAATTTAATTTATTTTTCATCGTTAGTTTTAACAGTAATATTAAAAAAATGGGTTCAAAAAATTTTGATCCTAGGTATTACATTCTCCCCTACATGCTGACATTTAACCTATAAACAAATACTTTATACAACTATGAATGGTTTGCATTATGATTTAAACTGGAAAATTATACTTGACTCTGTATATGTATGGTATAATCGACCATGTTGTTGTACACTTATTTTGGTTTCAAAGAGTTTGAGTTCAAATGCTTTTAAAGTTTGTTTTTAAATCATCGTTTTCATTAAATTAGTTTTTGTAAACATATAGCCTTCAATTTTAAATTTAGATTAGATGCAAATGATTACTGAACTTATTAGGAATTATTAACCCGCCAGCACTTCAATCGTTTTGTAATCTTCACTCGCGTGGCGAGAGATATGCTCACGCGCCATACACATACGTTAAATATTTCGCGCGTTAAATATTCTTTTGTAAATCATAACCTCTTCCTAATTTTATATAAACTACTTAAAACGGAATACAAAATACCGAAATATAAATACAATTAAAAAACACTTTGAAAGAAATATGCCAAAAAATATATGCAAACGAATAATGGACTAAATTTCTGATAAAAAACGTAAAACACGGGATTTACAAAAAAAATACTGAAATGAAATAAAAATATACGCAGAGAATTAATGGAAAAAACATGCATGAACCTTCTACCTTTGAGCAATCAATACATATTTATTAGAATTGTAACTATCACAAATTTATATTCAATTAAAAACCGAATCAATGTTCAAACAAAAAAATATGTATAGCACTTAATGTTACAATAACTCATGCTACCATCATATACTATAAGCTGATCACTGAATGTGACGGACTATGATAATCGAAACAAGAGGTTCTCAAACTTATTAGCCTTATTTAATACTGAATCACAAAATAGTAAATGATTTCCATGGAAATGGCTTATATATAAATGTGTACTCATGAGTACTGTAAAATAATAAAACAGTAGGTGTGGAGAGTTCCCTACGGACAGTCAATGTGAACAGTACAGTGCTTATTGTAGTTACAGAATTATTTAAAAACTAGCGTAATACCCACTCGCTTCACTGGACTTAAAAGTAAAAACCACCGCTTTATAGCCTCCACCTCGAAGCTAAAAGATATACACAGTTTTCAATTTTTTTAATTGTAAAATAGTCATAATTCATTGAGTATATCAGAAAAGGTGGCCATGAATCGTTTGAAATTTACTGTTTTATATTTTTATAGAAATCTTAAATTTATGGTTCAAAAGGATGATCATTCTGCTCTATCATGTTTTATCCTTATACCTGCCCACAATTATCCTTTAGTTTTAACCAAATAGGCGTAAGTGAAAGATTCCTGCAGAATGCCAATGGGAAACTTTGATATAAAAAGTGTTAATAAGCTCAATGTTTTTAATTTCACAGTTTCTGATGTTTGGGATCAATTCTCTCCATATAAACTTAAAATAATTGTCAAAATCACTGGTTAGTCCTTAATTTACACTTACTCAATGGGGGAGGAGTCATTTCACGATGAAATAACATGTATCATCCATGACAAGAACATCGAGCCAAGACACCGTTTAAGATTGAATTCATTAAAATGAAATACCCCTTTCTCTATAGATGGTAGTCGTAAATCGTAACAACCTTTAGACTGATTGATAAATTCTGCTCCAAAGAATGTTTTACTCTACTATACATGGAAGTAAGGAGGAATTACTAAAAATATTAGGAACCAACAATTTTTACAACTGAATGATAATTACTATTTTTTATTTATATTAAAATCGTATTTTTGGAAACATAAAATACAGCTTATGTTATACTATAGGTATATATTATACTAGCTGACCCAGCAAACCTCGTACCGCCTAAAAGACAATTCTTTTTTTAATACTCATTCTGCTATTCGGGACACAAGGTCAGCTTTCCCAGAATCTCTCTACTTACATTAATTATGGTATGGTATTAAGGTTCAATTTTACTTTTAATTATTATTACGAATCTTCTGTATGGGAATATAGAAGTGTTGTAATTTGACTTTTTCAGACAATTTTTTAAATTTTTCGCTGCGTAAGAATCGTCCTCGTATTTCAAGCATTATTATAAAAAAAGAATTAGCGAAATCGTTTCAGCTGCGCTCGAGATTTAATACAAAACGTTTCAGAGAAAAACTGACTGAATTAGTTTTTTAAATATCGCGTATACATATTTATTTTTAAATACCATTAATCTTAAAAATTATGTCTAATAGAGCCAAATTAAATTTTTTGCATTCTGGTAACATCATAGAGTTAAAAAATTCGAATTTTTTGAAAACATAAGCAAATTTGACCCGATCTTATTGGAAGGTTTTTTAAAACCACTAAGTTTGGGTCACTAACTATCACTTACGTGCTTAATTCCGGGATCAGGACTACACATTCTTGGAACCGATTAGTGCTAAGCTAATTTTCGTGCCTAATTTGAAAAGTATAAAATTTGGATGTGATAGAGCAACATTAAGTTTTTTTGGATTCTAATGACGTCATAGAGTTTTGTTACTCTTTCATTATTCTTCAAAAATACACTTCTCATATATTTAAGTGGTAACAGCTTTTTGGAAATGCTCTTCAATTTAAATCGCAACGTCCTTTTGGACAAAATATCTTCGTGGTCAAATTTTATGGGATAACCCTACAATTGCCATGAACCACTCAGTACGTTTATATTGCACATAAAACAATCATGTAAATATTTCGTTAAAAATTTGTACATTTTGTAATACGTTTTATATAATTCTTTTTTTTGTGCATGGTTCAATTTATTACTCTGGAAGGGATTTTGATTGTATTTCAACTCAGACATAATAAATAATAAACGATTTTTTTAATATTATTTTTTTTGTTAATTGTAATTTTATAAATCGGAAAAAAATATAAAACAAATTTTTTTTTTTTTAGATATAAAAACAATTTTAATTTGGCTTAAAAATTCGTTTAATGATGTTTCCATTAACAATAATATTAGAGAAAATATGTATAGCAATTGAATTTTGGTAAAAATGTTATTTTTATAGAGGTCACATTTAGGCTTCTAATTAATCCACGTGATCAACCACGTATAGATAGTGTAGTTTTGAAGCTACCTTTTGCAATATGATATTTCATGTATAGTAGGAATTGATTTGTGTACATATTTATTTTTTATAACTTTCCACCGCAATATTTCGAAAACGGAAAGGAAAATAAAAATTGAATTAAGGGAATGAAGATATAATATTTAGTTTTTTTATACGAGGACGCCTTCATGGTCAAATAGATGTCAATTTTTTGAATCTGAGGTACTAAAGGATAAAAAGTTTCCACCAAGAAAATTTCGAATCAGCTTCAAATCTGTAAAAATTATCATTTTGTGAATGATAACTCTTGAATGAAATTACTGTTATCTACATAACTTTTTGTCTAATACTTTTATAGATATCAGTTGTAAACAAACAAATGTTATTTTTTTAAAAACCCTGTACCTATGTGCTTGCATTTACCAATACGTTATTTGGATTATTTGGTTTTCGAAAACGGTTTCGAACTCGCTATCTTTAATAAGTTTGGAGAAAATGAATACTTGAATTTTGCCGTAATTTGCTCTGTAACGAGAAAACAATGACGTTAACGAAAATATGTTTAAAAGTAGTAACTAAAGTAGTTTTTTTTATATTTTAACAAGGAATAATTTTTATATTTTAACTTTTGTTCTTTCTCTATCTGTTTATAAAATGGCCCAACGGACTCAAGACCAAATGGATCTATGTTGTTCATTTACGAACTGAAACTCACTTTGAACGACCGGAGCTCGCTATAAAACTACTATAACTTCGATGTCTTTTCGTTTTTGAGTTATCTTGTTAATGGGTGGACAGACGGATGCACAGCGGGTAAAGGACTAAAAAGGTGATTTTATGAACATCTATATAAAAATTTTATTCGTATAATCAATATTTTTAACAGTCAATTTAAGATCAATACAGACATGGGACTAAAATTTGTTTACCTCGATATATATTTCATATATACAAAATATAAAAACCGTAAAATCAGGTACTGAAAATTCAGGTCCACGAAAAAAATTTTCGAATAGAATTGTTTTTAGGGAAAAGTAAATTTATCTGCTACAAAAAATTATGTGCTTCCAAGGCAACCTAAAAATGAGATAGTAGTGCTAAGAGTTTTCACGTTTTGTGATTTTCCATTATGGTTTCGAAATATAATGCTCTGAAACATTATAAAAGTCACTTGTATACAGCCTGCCTTGTTAATATATACTGATGCAGTAATCCCAACGAATTTTCAAAATTTCACAGATATGTCTCTCGCATAAATTTTAGCAATTTTAGTATCATCATTTTAAAATAACGCTAAAATGATTAATTTATAAAATTTCATAGATTTGAATCTTTTTGTAACTTTTTAAAAGTCACCCTCTTGGTAAAAGTCATTCGTATGCGAAGTCGACTGACATTATTATAATAATGTTTTGTATAGATTAGATATCTGACAGATAAATGGGGTCAATGTTCATTCACAGTAATGCTGCTTGTATATGTTTATGAAGTGTGTTTAAACTAATAAATGTCAAATAATTTTAGACATCAATCATCATTATAATGCCTTTATTTTGCTATCCATAACATAAATTAATCATAAACTATATAAACTAGTGAAAACAAGTGAAAATAAACAATTGACTGAATTAATTGTTGAAATACCTTGGATAGAGAGTGCTGAATATCAGAGCTGGTATTGTCTTTAAGTATGAAAAGTTAAAAAAATTAGGATTAGATTGCGGCCATTTTTGGAACTCTGTTCCTTATCGCACGATATTTGTTTGCTGGTTTTGAGTTAAAACCAACAAAACTGCAACACACACCAAAAACCGACATCTAGGTTACCTAGGAAACTAATTTTTTTTCAATCGATTCAGGTTGCCATGAGTTTTGAGAAAAGACAAAAATTTTTTTATAACTGTCAATTCGTATTTTTTATCAAAATTTTATGTTTTATCATTTAAAACATAAAATTTACAAAAAGAGTTGTGAAACTTATCAGAAGTTAAAGAAAACAGAGATACTTTAAAAGAAGAACAATGACATTTTTATATCATAATAAATATCCTAATCAAACCAAACGTAATGTATGCACATATTGGGTTGACAACTTAATCAAAAGTATGTATGTTTTAAACTCATACTACAATTTTTTCATAAAATTAAAACAAAAAGTAGTTATAAAATTAAATTTCGAACTGAAAGCAGTTTTCTTTGTCCTCAACACTCTATAAAAATTCAATCAGCTAGGTAGCTCTTTCCGTTATTAAGTTATAATGCCAAATTTTTGCTCAAGTCAGTATTTCTAAACTTTAAAAAACTTGGGAATAAATTAATTATACCTTGATATATTTTATAGAAAGAGTATAAAAATTTTACTTTTGATTCAGCTCTATCTAGCTAACAAATATTTTACATAATATTTATAGCTAGCTAATAAAATAGGATTTTAGTGTTAATTCTTTTAACAAATGAGATTACCCATCATTTTGTAACCGAATTTTTTGTTTCAAAATGTAAATAAAAAGCTACATGTTATGCTGAAATCACATATTTTGTGAATGTTTACAGGTTGACGTATCAAACTGATTTTGATATACAAAATTTAATTCACCTTAATAAAAATTGTCACCATTTTAATCGAATCTCGGTTCTTAAAAAAGAAAAAATACTTTTTAAAGTTACCTAAAAAATAGGATTATTCTAAAAATAGGAAAATTTTTAGGAAAATGTGGTTATGGCTTTCGTTATAGAATTTCTTGACTGGAAGTTACAATTTGAACTCTGAATAAAAAGCTTCATGGTATATTGAATTCATACGTTTAATGAATATTGTTAGACTGACGTATCAAATCACTTTTTTACCGACTTCAAAGAAAAAAGGTGGAGGTTATCAATTCGACTGTATTTTTTTAATTCTTTTTTTTAATGTTTGTTACCTCAGAAATTTCCACTGGATGAACCGATTTTGATGATTCTTTATCTATTTGAAAGCTAGTGCTTCCCGTGTGGTCCCATTTTGATCCAGTTCTGATAACGGCATCCATGAGAAAATCATTAAGTCTTAAATTTGCATTAAGTATGCACGACAAGAGGACGAATAACTCAAAACCACGCCAACCGATTTCGATGATTTTTTTTTAGTGATGAATTAGTTAGTGCACTTTAGGTTCACTAAAAATCACAAAATAAAAAAAATAAAAAACTTTTAACAAAAAGAAAACCGACTTCAAAAGAAAAACTTTTCCAAAACAAATTAATATGCACTCAAAATTAAAAATATAACGATAATATAATGTAGTTAAAATTATTGTTATTTTTGGAGTCGGTGTCAGCCAAGCTAATGTAGCAAACTGTTCTGTCAGAGTTGTTTCCTTGGCGGTCACCGACTCCAAAAATAACAATAATTTTAACTACATTATATTATCGTTATTTTTTTACTTTTTAGTACATTTTAATTTGTTTTGGAAAAGTTTTTCTTTGGAAGTCGGTTTTCTTTTCGTTAAAACTTTTTTTTATGTATATAAAATATTATCAAAAATTTTTGACCAAAAAGCTGTATTATGTGGCAGAACCCAAAAATTGAATCTATTTAATTTAATCATACGAATAATCGACACATTGGTCGGATAAAATCCGTTCGTGTGTAAAGAAGACTGTCACCGGACTTTTCAAAAATCTGTGATAAACTATCATCGGTATCACTATAATGACGGAAACCTTGAATAAATTCTTTTAAATTCAAATCAAAGCTTTTTGCATCCTGAAGATTAACTCGTATAGTTTGGGATTTGTGCCCCTTGCACTAAATTCATTCTTGCCGGCATATTCAGAAAATATCTTATTTTTCTCACATAAATGCAAGCTCACATATTCAATTCAAATTTTTTAACATTATTCAAAGCTTTTCATAGCAGCTGTGTTTGTGTGTGTACATATGTGTGTATATACTGAACATCACCTGATCATATATCTGATGATACACCTTCAAAAAGTTGTAGAGCTTTTTCGGGTACCAATATACCAGATGTTCCATTTTAAACAATCTGAAAATTTTTTAGCTTAGGTTTTCTGAAGTGCCAAATAAATGTTATATTTAGAACAGGAAGAAGCACCTCTTATATATCTGACTTTTGACCTCACTTACAATGTCGTCAACGCCTCAGCACTCAATTTTTCGGTTTTTTTTTCAATCGAAAGTTTTTTAATATATAATTTTTTCAAATTCTTTAGAAATTGTGAGAATTTTTCTCATCACGAGAGTAAAAGTTTCACGCAAAAAATATTAAGTTCGGAAATTTTTTTTGAGTGTTATATAAGCCGCACTCAATAAATTACAAAAACTTGTGATAGAAATTAGTTAAAATAAACTTAATTTAAATTATTCAGATTATTTCTCTGCTCTAATCAAACTATTTTTAATTTGCTAGTGCATTAAAAAATAAATTAATATAAAATTATGCAAAGGTAATGATTTACAAAGCTAAAAAATATTTCACGCACGAAGTATTTGACGCATGTGCAGAACGCGTGAGAAAATATATCATCACACGACTTAAGATTATTTCTAATAAAATGGTTATTTTTCATAAAATATCAAACAACTTTACTTTTTTACAAAATTTTTCAGTGACCTTGTAGTAAATACCTATGGGTTACTCATACATTATTAAAACTAAAAGCTTGTGACGCTATGAGTCATCCTTGACAAATCGCAAGGCTTCAGCTTTTATGTGTATGAGTGACTCATAGCAATAATGATTGTCTAATTTTTAGTACAATATTTATTTGAATTATTTATAGAAATAAGACTTATGATTAAAGATTATGAGTAAAGATAGATTTTGATTTTCGATTTTACCCACACTGACAAGGCTACAAAAAATGGTAAGAAGAATTTATTTTAACAAGCAATAACGTCTAATCAAAGTTTGACACTATCTCTTAACGATATGATGCACGAGTTAATTTTTAAATGACCTTGAAAGCCAATGTCATGACCTTTGTGGGTTCCCCCTTCCAAAAATATAAACTTTTATTTGCAACAATTTCTCCAAAAGCTGTCGTTAAAGAAGCTTTCAGCTATATTGTTTAAAAATGGAACACCTGGTAGATAAAATATAAAAACTCCAATCTCGTTTCATCCCGTATGCAAATATACACTCTCTACTACTTTTTGAAAAGTAAAGTATTTTTAGATCAAATAAATAATATGAAAATCGACAGCTAATATAACTACTTCACTTTTTTTCCTCGAATTCATTATAAAAATATTGAATATCTATCGAAATATATCAAACAGAAATCTAATATATAATCTTTACCCTACATATTTCATATTATATATGTTGTAGGAGTAAGTCCTGTGTTATCATATGCAAAGTAGAAAATATTTTTTTGTTATTTCTCAAAATTGGATACATAACGAATTCCAGACAAATGTTGTCACTTATCCATTAAAACAACGAATAATATAAAAGATTAAAAATTCTTAAACTGAGTAAAAGAAGTGAATTTTCTATAAATCTTAAAAAATTTTAACCATAAAAATTATTTTAAACCTTGCGGGGAAAATCACTAATGACGTTAAGCAATCGATATGATCAGGCAAATTATGATCGTGGTACAAATTTTTACCCTACAAAAAAAAATTTTAATCAAAAAGAAAACTTACTTCTGAAGAATCTGAAGTACACTAACTTATTTGTCACTAAAAAAAGAATCATCGAAATTGGTTGATGTGATATGAGTTCATCGGTTGAGTTATTCGTCCTCTTGTCGTGCATACTTAATGCAAATTTAAGACTTTTATGGCTTTCTCATACATGCCGTTGTCAGAACTGGACCAAAATGAAATGAGACCACACGATAAGCACCAGTTTTCAAATAGATTAGGAATCATCAAATCGGTTCACCCAGTCGAAAGTTCTGAGGTAACACACTTTAAAAAAAAATACAGTCGAATTGATAACCTCCTCCTTTTTTGTTTGAAGTCGGTTAAAAAAAATATAAATATTGATACTTCATGCATAATCGTGTTCGCAATATCTGACATTAATATTTATCTTCAAAAATTAACATCAAAGTAGAAATAAATGAAAGGAAATATGTATCTATTATTTTGATTTTTCTTTTGTTGGGTAAAATAATAACACTTCTCAAAATTAAAGAAAATATTCCTTACAATTGTGTATTATTCTTTACAATTGTGTAGGTATTTGTTTATTGAAAATACCTATTTCGTGATAGAACAATTATGTAAGATAACACTCATTTCTTTTTAAAGCAAACCCGAATATATGGTAAAGAAATATAGAGCGTAAACATATAATAAATCGAAATTTCTATAGTAATACCATTATAGATGAAATATACATGATATATTAAGTTTAGTCCCAAGTTTGTAACGCTTTAAAATATTGATGCTACAAAAAAATTTTGGTATAGGTGTTCATAGAATCACCTTATTAGTCCATTTCCGGTTGTCTGTCCATCTGTCTGTCCGTAAGCACGATAAATCAAAAACGAAAAGATATAATATCAAGTGGAATTTTTATAGCCTGCTCAGAACCGAGAGTCAAGTTCGTAAATGAGCAATATAGGTGAATTGGGTCCTGGTCCGTAGGACCCATCTTGTAAATCGTTAAAGATAGAACAAAAAATTAAAGTAAAAAATGTTCCTTATGAAAAAATAAACAACTTTTGGTTGAATCATTTTTTTGTAAACATCACTGTTTACCCACGACGGCGCTAATAAGCTGCAAATTTAATGGTATATATTAATATGGGAATATCAGTTATGTGTGTGTGGCTATTCAATATGGATATCTTTCTTTATTTACGTGACGTCAAAAAACAAACGATTGCGTCAACAACACTGTCTAAACATGGTATTTCAACAATTAACTGAGTCAATTGTTTGTTTTCACTTGTTCTGGAGACTTGATAAATGTAAATTTGTTAATGTATAAAAGGAGCATTTAATAGTGCAGCGAGTGTCGAATTCAGGGAAAGTAAATTTTTTTCTTTTCGGTTTTTGTGTCGGAAAATGTTTACTTATGTAACTTTTGCTTAAAATGGCTTTTTGGTTCTTGCGTTCGTCCTGTGATGGTGACCATTCTGTGAACCACTGATTGGTAGTAAAACTTTTAATTGAGTCGAATGGTTTGTGGGTTTGTTGGCCCTTGCGTTCACCCCGTGATGGCGTACACCACATGTAATATTGGTTATTTTACTAAAAGTGAAGTTATAGGTAAACACTTACCCAAGTGGCAGGAAATTTTTACAGTTGTAAAAAAATTTGAAAAAGGGAATACAAGTTTTTGATTTTTGAACCATTTTGATACTTTCAAATTTCTTGTCGTTCAGAAGCGTAAAGAAAACCAACTGAAATAGTACTTTATCCAGTGTTCATATTTTTCGAATTTTTCAAAGTTATTAATATTCAAAAATTAATTTTCTCTATAAATTTGTTGATTTTATGAAATTTTATAAAGCCTTGTATTTGTTATTTTTTTCAAATGTTTCGTTTTATTCTCACGAAATAAAAAAACTTTGAAGAAATTTGGTTAAAAATTTGTCGTGTATCAATTACATGGCTAGCTTGGCGCTTATTTCAACAATCTATTAATAGTATAATTTAAATTAGTTACCATAAATATCTGATTTTGATTATTTAAAGATGAAAAATTGATCACTCACCTAAAACAAAAAACAAAAAAGAAATATTAGTAACTTTTCTAAATAACAAATAAATTTATTTTAAATAGAAAAGCTTGAATAATCTTTATGGTACTAAATTTGAAATGTTTAACCTTGACAGTCAAAAATGTCTTTTTAATAACACAAAGTATTAAAACAAAGAAAATATTCTGATAAAAGAAATTGGTTTTAAAATGGAGCGCTCCTACGGTGATCAGAATTTGGCCTGGGTTTAAACTGCCTTCGAAACCAACATTTAAAAAAAAAATTTATTCTCGTTCTATTCCATAAGCATAAGGAAAAAGTAAGGTTTTTGCGGTTTATTTTGAAAAATTCATTGAAAATAAGTTACAATTTGTTTGATTTCAGCAGCAATTTTTATCCAAGTGAATTTTTTGTTTCTATTTTCCAAGTAGCCTACAAAATTTTACTGCATTTTCGACTTATATCAGAATTTCTTATTAAACCCCCATTTCAAAATCAATACCTTTCTAAGTTTCAAAGAAACAACCAAATAAAAAATAAAAACTTTAACAAAAAGAAAACCGACTTCAAAAGAAAAACTTTTCCAAAACAAATTAATATGCACTAAAAATTAAAAAAATAACAATACTATAATAAAGTTAAAATTATTGTTACTTTTGGAGTTGGTGTCAGCCAAGGTAACAACTCTGACAGAACAATTTTCTATATTAACTTGGCTGACACCGACTCCAAAAATAACAATAATTTTAACTATATTATATTATTGAAATTGTTTTTATTTTTAGTGCATATTAATTTGTTTTGGAAAAGTTTTTCTTTTGAAGTCGATTTTCTTTTTGTTAAAAGTTTGTTTTTATTTCGTGATTTTTAATGAATCTGAAGTATTTATAATAACTAGCTTATTTGTCACAAAAAAAGAATCATCGAAATCGGTTGTCGTGATATTGAGTTATTCGTACTTTTGTCGTGCATACTTATTGCAAATTCAATACTGTTATGGTTTTCTCATGGATGCCGTTGTTAGAACTAAACCAAAATGAAATGGGACCACACGGGAAACACAAGCTTTCAAATAGATAAAGAATCATCGAAATCTATTCACCCAGTCAAAAGTTCTGAGTAACACACATAAAAAAAAATACAGTCGAATTGATAACCGCATCCTTTTTTGTTTGAAGTCGGTTAAAAAATTAATAGTCTACTCGAAAATATTGAAGTTATAGGTACTATTGAATCAATGATTAGTATCTTTTTAGCACCTGTAGTGACTTCCTTGAACAAAATATAAGTGTATAACAAATACCACAAAGACGAATTAGTAAAAGTAGGTATACCTAAAGAAATTTGTGGTATGCAAAATATTGTCTACAACAAAACATTCACATAACAACTTATCATAGAAGGCATTCCAATGGTGTAAGTTATAGTTATTTTTATCAAGTAATACCTAATATGACAAAACAATCCAACACGTACGAGTTATTTAAAATAACTAGTTTTAACTTGTTTGTTACTCACTACAATATATTAAGAAATAAATGTTTTTCTATGACCTCCATAATTTTGCAAGAAATTCGAAAATTTGCCTATATTGGTCGTTTCTTTTTTGAAACTCCACAATTATACCAGTCTTCGAATTCGGTCATTGGGAATTTTGAAGCCATTCCGATTTAGTCAACCCTGAAGTAAGGAAAAGGATCGTATCCAAATAGGGTGTTAACCTAACGCCAGGGTGTTCACTAGGAATGAATGAATTACAGGCAAAATGTGATGAATGATAGCAATCACAACTTTAAATACAAAATAATTTGTTTTAGTATACAGTTTTAGAAGGTTACAAAATAGTTTGGAAAAACTGCGGCGATCTTTTTTACAGTGTGTGTAAAATCACACACTACTCTGTCGCCATTCAGTACAAACGTAAACAGTAGCATTAAGCCCCCAATTTTTTATCATGGCTGAATTATAATGATGATGCACAAAAAGGAAGTAACTCAAAGTTTAATGGTAAGCTTCAAACCTTTTTAATATAACGCAACTGGTTTTGCTTTTCATATCCTTTGCATCAAGTTTTTAAAGAAATGCAAATTTTCTTAAGTTTAAAAACACATTTTAAGAAATATTCTAAAATACGTAAATTTCACTACGACAATTGTCTCAAAATTTCCAAGGGCTAACTTAATTCCTCCACATCAAAAATCAAAAGCAACTACATATGTGGAAAATTGGTTGGTTCAACAGTTATACGTTTCTGGCTAACTCTGTTTTTAACCCACGATAAAGTAGAGAGATATTATAAGTTTAACATGCCTGCGTATCTGTGTGACTGTCTGTGGAATCTTGGCTCCTAAGCAGAACAATCGATTTTCACTTTTGTTTGTTCATTTGAAAGGTAATTTTATCTAAAGTGTTCTCAACTTTGTTTTAAGGCCGTGTTTAGTGTTTCGTAGCGGATTACCACTAAAAAAGAGGTGATGATCTTGAAACGGCTGGGCAGATTTTTTGTACACATGGCTAACAAAACTTTCAATCAAATTACCTTTCAAACAAAACAAAAAAAAAAAAAAAAAATCAAAACCAGCTTATCAATTTAGGTTAGGGTTGCAGTTCTGATTCTGTTCCGGGGCTATATGTGAGTCTATCCACATTTACAAATCATTAATCAGGATAAATATTTTCATCAAAAAATTAAATACATCCGCCTCTTGATCTATTTACAGTATGGCGGCTGTGATAGTTCCACACTCAAATATCAGAAATTTACAGTCATGGAAGTCCGTGTAGTATAAATAGTAAAAACATGACTTGAAGTTAAGTTTCTTGTACATTATTATTTGTTTATAATATGAATTGAGTGAATGTATAATGTTTTACATGTGTAAAATACGGAAGGTAACAATAATAACTGACAATGCCGAAGAACCTCAATGACGAATAACAACAACAATAACAAGAACAAACTACTAACTAACAGTTATTACAAACAAACAATAAATAAGAATCCCTATCTCTATATATTATAAATGTGAAAGAAAGGATGTTTGTTTGTTCGTTTGTTACACTTCCACGCAAAAACTACCGAATGGGTTTGAATGAAACTGTACAAAAATATAGCTCATACATCAGAATAACACATGTGCTACAATTTATCAAGACGTATTAAAAAAAAAAAAATTAAATTTAATGTGACATTTTACTGCTCCATCTATTATCATAATTATAATTCATGGCCATCTTTTCTGATATACTCATGAATTATGTAAAATAGTTACACTTAAAAAAAAATTGAAAACTGTATATATATTTTATCTGTTTAATACAATCCCTTCGAATGTTATGGAAGGGGAATAAGTGAGATCAAGAGAGGTGTAGGCTATAAAACGGTGGTTTTTGCTTTGAAGCCCAGTGAAGCGGGCGGGTATCAAGCTAGTAAGAATATATATATAAAATTATTTGTGGAATTCAGTGTCCTTTGGAAGGTCGACATAATTTTCATTCCTAGTTTCTTACAATCATCGTAATAAGAAATGAGGTTTATTATGACGACTGTTTATAAGACTGTAATAGAAGAGGTTAGAGCTTAGAAGAGATATAGTGACGATGACTATACGGATGATGACAAAACAAAACCCTTTTGCGTTTGTCATCATGAATTCAAAATACTTCGTCAACTATATATTGTTATTATATATGTTATTATTATGAATAGAGAAGGAAAACTAGTTGAAAGTCAACGGTTCACTTTTAAAACCAAGTTCCTTATCGCATGTTACTCATTTAATGTTTTCACGTTACACATCGCATGCTATAGTCACGAAGTTTTTCTTCCTTAAAAATTTTATAGTGGTTCCAATAGAGAATAATCTTGAAGTCGAATTGCCAAATTACCCATAAAAATGTGAAACTTGACTTGATACCATAACAAAATTTGAAAGTGTAATTAAAACTGATTAAAAAAACAAAGGAGTTATAAGCAATCAAAGATTGCATTCAAAGGTTGCCCATTTCATTCCAGAAAAACAAAGTTTTATATGTAATCTCTTTGGTGATACCCACTTATGACGTCACTAGTGGGAATCTACCTCTTTTTTAAATAATATTTTGCTTGCATTAGTAAATATTTTTAAAAACCAACTTCACTCTTTTATTCGTGAATTATTGAGAATCCTTCATCTGAAGTGATAAAAAAAATTTAGTCCGAGCCCCTTTTGAAGGAACTTTGTTTCCATCGGGTGTCCCATACCACATTATTTACTTAACTAGGCATTTATTGTCAAAGTAATTTCTTAATTTGTTCGTTCTCATGTGAGTATTTATAGTAATACCACGCGTTGTAAAACATGAGGTTGGCCACAAAAACATGGACTTGTAATGTTTGAGCGAGGTTCGCATGAAGAATTTTGACTTGACCCCAAGGACAATATCGATGAAATTAATAAAGAAAAACCTTGAAGAGTTATCGTAGAAACGAGAGAATTGTATCATAGCTGAAAAATTGTGGCCGCAGGTGGATTGAAGAGGGGTGGATTAATTTTAGCCTAAATAAAACCTAATAAGCACCTACCGGAAGTAGGTGCTTTCACAAAAGACAACACCTCCGGGAAATATTTTGAGTATAAAGAAACAATACAATAAAATTTGTTAAATATTTTCAAGCAGAAATACATAGAGAACACAAACCATTGGGCATCGACTATTGACCAAAATTTTAGTTTATGTTTATGAACGGAAATAGTTAGTTTAGTTATTCATGACTGTTGTTTAGTGTTATTGGGATCTGTTCTGTATTAGCTAGTAATTCTCTTTAGATGGTATAAATTATAGTTTGGTATTGTTTGTGGTATTAGGTGTTCCAGGGAAAGATCATTTATTGGAATTCTTACGAAATAGGAAAATCTAAGCCATTCGTCTATAAAAACTTCGACGATGAACACAATGGGTGAATAATTGTTAGACTGTCTTTGTCTATGTGCAGATCTATATATTTTTTCGAAGGAGGTACGATACTAACTTTATTCTGATTTTAACTTTTCATAACCATTTTTTTGGGGATATAAGTAGTTTTATACTAGCATACTGGTGTATTTATCGGGAAAATCTCAACTTCCTAAGAACCACCTGTTGAAAACGACTTTTGTTGGTATATCTGAAGCTATTCGTTAGATTTCTATTGAGATTCAATTTATTATTTTGGTCAAAATGAAAACGTTTTATACACAAATCTAAGCCCAAAACCTTTCCAATTTATTGCAATTTTTCCCCGCAATTTCGAAAAAACTTGGTAGGTATATAGGGTAATATTGAACAAAATAATATAAAAATCGAAATATCGATTAAAATTCGAAAAATCGATTTCGGAATGATTCTAGGGATATCTGAGTAAATACTCAACTAATTATCAAATTGGGTGAGTATGGATTTTTATATTTTATAGATCCTAATTATTTAAAAAAATCCAAAAACACGAAAATCAGGACAATCAAATTTCCTATATCAAATTTTGTAGTAGTATTTGCCTAAAACTAATAAGAATGTATGCCATTTTTGTATGCCTAACAATTATCTATCCTACACTCTGTAGTTTCTATGTGTTGGTATATATACACCACATTATGTTGACATATCTTCAGGTGTTAAAACTACATTCTCTATAACACATTGAGTAAGTACCAGTTGTTGGGAAGGACCTGTCCAAAACAGACACCATCCGAAGTGACGAACGACGTCTGTTTATATAATTTACATAGGTATGTATGTATCTATGTATCTAGGTTTGTAATTATATTTATGTACTCATGTATGGGTTATTATAAATAATATTCCGCAGATCTACGCTTAAAAATAGTCTTTACACGTAAAAAATATTCTCAGCAGCTCGTAAACGCTAATTAAAACTTTTTACGAAAAAAAATGAACAATAGCTCTCATCCGTGAAATTGGCCTCAAAAATGTTAAGTTGTGTCTATACGCTTCAAATTGAATTGGCTATTCGTTGCCCTTTTACTCTTACGATAACATTGTCAACCAACACAAAATTTACTAGGTCCGTGAAAAAAATTGTAAACAATATAAGTTTCAGTATATTTGAAATAAAATATTCAATCGGAACCATACAATAATCGTCAATTTCGATATCAAATTTTCACTAAAATTGCTTCTTTTTTTTAATGATTCATTTAAACCATAAAAACGGTGAGACTTAAAAAAATTTTAAGATCCAAAAAATGCTTAAAACGGTCCCAAGTATAATATTCGATTGTTAAACATGTACTTTTATGTAAAAATATATACATATAGCGACAGAAACCGCAGACTGGCAGTATGTCGGTAATTTGAAATCAAGCGTGGAAGAAGAATCCCAAAAATTGCTTTAAAATAAAGTAAGTAAAAACTTTAAAAATTTCTGGTGCTTGTCAAATAAATTATAACCACCATAACGACCACTCTTACACAATACTGACAGACATTTTCTCCCTCCCTGCTAGCAAACGAACCACTTTTATACCTTTGGGAGTGCTTTTGGGGGAAGTGAGGGCAGAATTGTCTGCCAGTATTGTGTAAGGTTTGTGCGGCCGTTATGGAATTTATTTGGCTATTGACAGAATTTTTTTCAGTTTTTTCGTACTTTGTTTTACAGCAGTTTTCGAGACTTGTTCTACGCTTTAATTCAAATTATCATCATAAAGCCAGTCTACGGTGTCTGCCACTATTTTTCGATATAAGTACAAGTTGTAACAAGAACGACACATTTGAGATCATCCGGTTAGGATTCATTTTTTCCCTGGTTTATAAAAAAATCTAAGCTTGGCTTTATCGATACTTTTAAACGGCTAGGGTCCACTTTTTTTCTGAGATTTCTATACCCCCCTCTTTCTCAAAAATGGTCGATCTGTAATTTATTTTTTCTATGAAAGAAAATGACTCAGGAGCTTATTTACTCCCCGACAGAAAGTAAGGGTTCATGGAGTTTTTTACGTGCCATATCCTAGAAAAAAATAGGGCTATCCACCAAAAGTATTAAGATATAGCCAACCAGTAAGAGCCTGACGATTAGACTGCATCGACTCGTCCACCATAACTTTTGCTAATGTAACTGGTCCCCCAATGGGTAAATCAGTATGGCGTTTACACCGATACTGACATAGTGATATCCACAAAAAATTTTTTACCTCCTGGCTTTAACTTGTGTTCTCATAAAACATTCTCGAAAAACAAAACAAAATTCTAGAAAATACTGTTGAAAATTTTCGAAAACCAAATAAATAATTCTATTGATTTTTTAAACTCTTCTAATGTACTAAAAATAATGCAAGCACTGGCATTCAACACGTTTCATACAGGATATAAAACAATTGACTCAGTCAATTAGTTGTTTTCACTTATTAATTCCGATCTTTGGTTTTTTTTTTCCTTCTTTTCTAAGATTTTATATACATGGATATTTCCTAAAGTTCAACAACGAGTATTTTTGCGATTAGAAAACATACTTCATTTACTTTATACAAAGAATTAAAAACATGACCTACTTTTAATGTTACAACTTTCTTTATAACGTCCCACGCATCATTTATTCAGATTATTAAATTAAAAACATCTTAAGAATATGGAAAATTTTAATTTTTATACTAACTTTTTCAAAATAATTCAATCCATTTAAATTTGTAAACGAATGAATTAACAGATTCATTTTTTATTTAAAACATATTGATTTTATATTACCTTCAATCAAAAAATGAAATATATTTAAAAAATACGAAAGTAAATTTTAAATTAACAAGGAGTCGATATAATATTTTTGTCGATCAAAATATAAAATGAAAAGTATAGTGTGAGACAGTATCAGTGTGTAAAACTCTATTGTGTATTATTGTGATACACAAAAAATTATGCTATGTATATGGTCGTAAATTAAGTTCTTACTTCATCTGTACTTCGATTATATAATATATGGCCTTTATCTTGAATTTTAAAGTTTTAAAAATTATCATGAGCCCAGAAATTATTAGTTTTATGTGAATTTCAAAAAAGAAGATTTAAAGTTGGAAACTGTTGTTTCCAACAAAACTGTTGAAAAAAAACGAAACTGTTGTGTTAGGGAGAATCAATGTGAGAAATATTAATCCCAATAATTTGTTTCATTATCTGCTTATGGAATCTGTCAATGGAAACCTTGATGATCGGATGAGGTAAATGTGGGGATAATTAAAGGTGATCCAATTTTAAGCCACAAACACCGCACGGCGGAATTTCGCATGGTTCGATGTGGATAGGATAATACTCAAGAAAACTTGAAACGATTGGTTCGACTCACTCTATCCATCCCCTATATCACATACCCATAAATATGAAAAAACGAAATACTATTAATATCTAACGCATATTTACTTCTTGCTGAGTTATTTCTTTCACCCTAAAAATACAAAATTAAAAACCTTATAATATGTTAACTTTCTAACGTGAATTTTCATGTCCACGGCCTTGTTGGACAACCACTTTTCTACGAACTATCTGATATGCAATTCTATTTTTAGATTTCTAAGAAATGATATGATTGATTCTATGAAGAATTTATCTATTTAAATTATAAGTAAAATTAATTCGAAGAAAACGATAGGTAAAAGGATATCAAATACTTTGATTTTCTGGGTTAATTATTGTTTGTAAAATTCAATGTTAAATTTATCAAAGAGGAAAATCTGTTTTATATCAAGTCAGTAAATCTTTTTCGATGAGTATTGCCCAAGATATTTAATTTAAAGGGAAAACTTTTTAACTTTGGTATCATAGTTACCGATAATACTAAATATCATGCTAGTTTCAAGAGCGCTTTTTCAAACACAAATTGCTATTGATAGAAGACAGTTTCTTTGTGTTTAGTTTAGTTTACTATTTAATAATGAATAGGTCAAAGCTTGCAAATTGTTAAAATTTTTAATTTTTATGAAAAGTTTGTAAATTTTTTTAACATCACATAAAAGAGATGTTAATTGGTCTCAATGATGGTGTGATCTCACCCCATTAGATAACTTTTTTTTTTTTGGGGATATGTAAAGTACAACTTGTCTACGTCGATAAACCAGAGACGACTGAACTCTTGGAATACAACATTCAGCTAGCTATTGGAAAAATACAACCTCATTTGCTGCAAAAATTGCGTTTAAAAATTCGGCATCCAGATTGGACACATACGGCAGCTATATGACTAAGATAATTTTCGAACATTAAAAGCATAAAATTATCTCATCAATAAAGCCAGTTTCATTGATATCAAAAGTTTTTCTTTATTTTTAACCCCCGAACCAAAAAAAGGCGTGTTATAAATTTGACAGCTATGTTTGTGTTTGTGTGTCTGTTTGACTGTCTGTGGCATCGTAGCGCCTAAACGGATGAATCAATATAATTTAATGGAGAGTGTTCTTAGCTGTGTTTTAAATGCAAGTTCTGGATTCCGTACCTGGGACAACTAAAAAATAGACTATGATCCTCAAAATCAGTTAAGTTTGGAGAATCATCTAAGGAAAAAGGAAATTTAATGGATAGATTGTTTCAAGTGCAAGAGTTCCGTACTCGGAAAATTTGTAAATTTCACTTGTAAAGCTGTGAACAAGTAAAAAAACATCCTTCACTTCTTATCATATTTTCCGTAATCATATATTTAGTTAATTTTAATTAGTAGTCGTACCTCCAAAGGCCAAATCCATCACGGTTTGTTATATATTTAATTTCCTTTTTGTACGTACACAATTTTCTTTAAGTTCTTTTTTTTTATATTCGTTTACTAGTATAAAGAAATTAAAAAGATATTAATATCTTTTTTAATTAAACCATTTAATTAAATTTTTATACTCTATGTTTCAATTAAAAAAAACACAGAGCCCTCTTCAACGCATTTTAAATAATATATAATACGACATTCTTCACGCACTAATAATAATCATAATAATACCAATAATAATCATAATAATAATAACAAGTTAAGACAAACAATCGAATGAGTTAATTGTTTAAATACCATATATAGACACTGTTGATCACGCAATCGTTTAATTTTTCACGTCATATAAATAAAGAAAGACAACCAAACATAGCCATACATTCACACTTAACTGATATTCCCATATAACACAAAGTATGAAAGTTGCACCTAATTTGCGCTCTCATGGGTAGACAATGATTATTACAAAAAAATGTCTCAAATAAAGTTGTTTATTTTTTTATAAGGAACATTTTTTACATTTGAACTGTTGTTCTATCTCTTACGGTTAACAAAATGGGTACCACGGACCGGGGATCCAATTGATCTATGTTGCTCATTTAGGAACTCGACCTCACTTTTTATGTCATTAGCATGCTATAAAAATTTCAGCTTGATATCTTTTTTCTTTTTTTGAGCTATCTTGTTGATAGACAGATGGACAGACAACCGAAAATGAACTAATTAGGTGATTTTATGAACAACTATACCAAAACTTTTTTCATTGCTTCAATATTTTCAAGCGTTACAAACTTGTTATTAAACTTAGTATACCTTGTATATTTCAAACACATGGTATAATAATATAGATAAGTGGGAATGGAGGGTGTGTGTGGATAAATAATTTATTAACAAAATTAGAAATGAAATGAATTGAAGAACAAGTCAACGATTATAAAATTATGTATTTTTAAAATTATAATTAAGAATATAATTCTTTAGAATATTCTCTATTAAATAATAATGGTTCAAAAATATGGTGTGATGGTATGGTGGAAATGTTGAGAAGAAAAGCCATCATGATTGAGTAGATTTTAATGTGTGTATAAATATGTTATCATCAATAACCGAAATATATTTCATAATTATAATTTTGACCTAAGTTCAAAATTTAATGATCAGTCCTGAGACGAGGGAAATATCAAAAGAAACTTTTGAACCTAAGACACCAAAATCGTAATACTTTTGCATATAATTAATAACAATTTTATAAGTGGAACTACCGAAAATGACACTTTTACTCTAAACATATTATGCAGTGTGTCGCATTTAAGATAAAGACACCATCATATTTTCGTTATTTATAAGAATATCGACTTGAAATTTTGCACAGTCATACAGGGTGATAAGTTATATTTTTTAAAATACTTAACCGAAATCTAAACTTTAATTTCAGCCTAATACAAATTGACAAAAAGGGCCGATTCTTTATATTTTGTCTAGCGTCAAAGATGGTAAGTTATATCCAAAAAAATCAATAAAAAAAGTTGCTTAGAATGTTATTATACCCATATATAGATTTTCCTGACAAAATTTGCATTTTTAATTTTTTCATTAACGAACAGAGATATGTTGGACTGAAATTCTTATTCAGGGCATAAAAAGTGACTTTGAATTCGTAACTGAGAAACAGAGATTAATTCGGCTATGGGTCACTGACTATATCTACAGGGTATTTCAAAAATTAACATATTCATTGCTAATTTTTACTTGTAAGCGAATTGCCGAAGGAAATGGAGCTATTGCTTTTGTACTGATGAAGGAATTTTGAAAAAATTTCTTCAAAGGTTCATTGATCCTACTTAATATATGTCAAAAATGACCATCGTTAAAATTTATTTATGTGCATACATATGTAGCTATACGTTTGTGTGTCTGTAAAATCTCTTGCGGTCGCAATTAAACTCCGATTTGAATAAAATTTGGTAGCAAGAAGGGTTTTGGTATGTGAAAGGTCAAAATCGTTAATGAGAAAAATCGAGTGATAAACAAGAGAGGGAAGAGCAAACAAGTATTTTTGAGATGTTTACTCTAGACACTAAGTTTTCGAAATAATAGTTCTTGGAAAATTAAAATAGAATTATTAATTGAATTTATATTAGGTTTTGATTTTACATACCATAATATAATAAGTAATTGAAAAATAATAAAAGTAATTTTTATCCGACTTCAAACAAAAAAGGATGAGAAAATCAATTCAACTGTATTTTTATTTTTATGTGTGTTTTGTAACTTTTGACTGGGTAAACCGATTTTGATGATTATTTATGTATTTGAAAGCTGGTACTTCCCGTGTGGTCCCATAGTATTTTGGTAGAGTTCTCACAACGGCATCCATGAGAAAACCATAAAAGTCTTAAATTTGCATTAAGTATGCACGACAAGAGGACGAATAACTCAATATAATGCCAACAGATTTCGTTGTTTTTTTTTTTTAGCGACAAGTTAGTTAATATACCTCAGATTCACTAAATATTCAGAAGAAAAACTTTTCCAAATCAAATTAATATGCACTTAAAAGTAAAAAAATAATGATAATATAATGTAGTTAAAATTGTTGTTATTTTTGGAGTCGGTGTCAGCCAAGCTAATGTAGTAAACTATGTTATCAGTTGTTTCCTTGGCTGACACCGACTCCAAAAATAAAAACAATTTTAACATCATTAAATTGTCGTTATTCTTTTTGTTAAAAGATTTTTATATTATTGGTGTATGACTACAAGTATAGATATATTTTCTCAAAATTTTCCGAATTTTCGTTCATTCTCAAGAGATTCAATTCAATTACCAATACACCAATAATACAATTGTTTTTATTATTTTTTAATTATTGATTGTAAAATACAATATTCAATTTTAGGAAAAATGTGTTATTTTTTTTTTCAATCTCTGAGGGAATTGACTTAGCTAGCGCAGCTTCGCGCTACGAATTTTTTTTCATTTTGTACAGTTTCAGTGTTGACATGAACCATCATATACCATGTTTATTTATTATATATAAAATATTTTAATACCATATTCACTTCCCTTATGAATATAAGAGGTTGTGTTTGGTACGCGCCTTATCTTATACACAATGTTTGTCATCCTTCTCAAGTCCTTACAGTTAAAGTACCTTCCTTGTACTCATATCCTTCATACTATGATGAATAAACATCAAATAGTTAATTAAATATAAATAATGAGGTATTACAGAATATAATATATGAAATTATTATTATTATTATTATTACAGGAGTAGCGCGATGGATTATTTATTAATTTTTTTTTAAATATTCCTTCTTGGGAATTTCATTAATTATATTTATTAATATTGACGGCGCAGTGTTGGATTAAGTACCTAGTTATTTTTTCCGTACTGCTATTTAATAATCTATAATTTGATTAATTCTTTCCCCAGGCATGAAAATAAATTCCTTGAAGACAAATTCGTTGCAAAACAAAGCAATAAAGAAATTTAACTGAATTGAACTGTTCTACGGGGTGCTTTTTTAAGTTGACATATGCTTTAAACTCAAAAGATAACTGTTATAGACAAAAATGCTTCAAGCGAAAAATTTTTGTTGTGTTGGCGCACATCTTACGCAAACATTAAACTTGACCTAGATTTTCAAGCTCAATAAATTGCTTACTCTATTCCATAACTGGTAATCGATAGATGAACACTTTAAATTAGAAAGTTGTTATTGATTAAAAAAGTAACATTTTTTGTTCGAAACATTTTTTCGCAAACCGTACAATTCGGGCAAAAACAGACTGAAAAATTTCACCCACAATTGTTGTTTTTTATCAAAATTGTTATTTCGTCGACCAAAAGCTAGATTTTTGCTATTTATTCTATTTTTACTATTCGGTTTACAAAAAAATGTTTCAAACAAAAAATGATTGTGTAATTATGCAGAACAACTTTCTAATTCAAAGCATTCACCTAATATTTGTCAGTTATTCATCAGAGTGGGGTTTTGATTGAACCTGAAAAATCAGATCGACTTCGATGCAAGTATATCTCAGATGTAAGCCTTTAAAACGAACATTTTTCGTTTGAAGCATTTTCCTCGATTAAATTTATTTATCGAGTTTCAAGCATATGTCAAATAAATTTAAGGTGATTGTAAACCTACAGTTTTGTACAAAAGTTTTGGTTTATTGCACGGTATACATATAATATATTGTGTACAAGTGATGCTTATAGATTTGATAATATAGATATCGCTCTTCAATCATCAATGCTCTTACTATTTTCGTCTTTGTTTATCAAATGATGAATCTTCAAATTTTAATAATTAAATTAAAATTTTGATTTTATATCATCGACAACCTTATATTTATGGTAGTATTATTAACTACAAGAATATCTAAATTTTTCAGATAGTTTCACACTCTCTAGATTTTTTTATATACAAATATCCAATTGAGAAGGATAACCTATATGATTCAACATTTTTTCAGCCAACTTTGAACGACAAAATAATAATAAAAAGCCCGATGACCTAGAAATTTTTGTGATTTTTTGGAAACTTTGTTAATTAATGTATTTATAAAGTTTTATTGAAATCCCTCGTATTATTCAATCTTTGCAAATCTTATATTCTTAACTAAATTAAATTACTAATTAATTAATTTACTAGGAAAACATGTTAGTTTTTACAGATGCTCTCCTAATACTCGGGTTACGGTTTTTTACCACTTTTCTACGAAATTTGTTGTTTGTTGTTCTTAGCCATGGGTTACGGTAACTTCGGGAGCGGAATTCCACACGGGTAGAGCGAGTGTATTAATATTTAATTTGTTCTGTATATAATTATTAATTTTTAAAATCGATGTACGATCAGAGACAATAAACCTTATTCATACATACCATAAATTTCTCATTAATACCAATGTCACTTTCATATTTTCTATACAAAACATTTTTAACATTTCAGAACTCTCTGTCTTAAACGAATAATAAATAATATTTTAGAAATTAAATAAAATTACATAGCATTTCCGGGATAAAAAAAAACCAAGATAAAGATTTTTTTTAGTAGAAAAAAGTAGTCTATTTTGTGGTGAGCACAACAGAGCATAAAAAAATACATATAAATTTATCTTTTTTTATTCAAAGAGTAATTACAGAGGACTTGGGTAATGAACATAAAATAGAAATGAATTATCCTCATACACAAAAAAATATAACCTAAATTGTAATAACAAAGGTGAGAAAGATATAATGAATGGACGCAAAGTACCTAACCTCCATAATATAACAGATAGGATACCGTATCTATGGTAAGATTATTGATAATCCCATTAATAATTTGATTTAATTTTGGGATTCCAAAGATAGCTCAATCTCCCTGTTTGGAAAAAAACTTTTTTGAGGTACACACTTCGTGACCATAGGGGATGGAATTGGAAATGCTATCAAAAACAAAAATCCAAAAAGTTCACAAAAATTTGCCCCGAAACGGTCTTTTTCGCGGTTCTTTTTTTGGAAAAAGTATTTATTGTTGCTGATAATATTAAATAGAAAAGTTGCTGATAATTCAAAAATACATATTTTGAGAAAAGACTCGACCCTGTATCTTTATTTGTTCTCTAGTTATAAGCAATAGAAGGTTTGAAATTGACAATTTTTTTTTCAGAAATGGCAGGGGTGGTGGAATGAATAATAGTATGAAAAGGTACTTTTTACATACTATTTATGATATTTTTTTCGAATTTTCATTAATAATAGAAACGGGCCAATACCTGTTTATTTTTGAAAATTGATGACTCTCCACTGACAATTGAGCGGGCCAACAACTAAAATGAACCCCTCAAAAAAATATTTTCCAAATAGGGGAACTGAACTAAAAAAGAAGTGTAAATATCTAGCGATACTAGAATAGTGCTTCGAGCACTGAAGTAATTAAATGTATGCTTTTGATAGTCATCATTTCCATAGCTAAATCAGTTATAATAATCTAAAAAATTTTATCAGTTTAAAAAATGTTGTGTCACTCTTTTATCAACACGTTTTTATTAGCCTAGCCTGTACGTATGTATAAATGCGAAGGAATCTTTCAAAGTAATTTCTTTGCAAGGTCTTTGTATTCTTACCAAGGACCGATGAAAATACAATAATTTAATAACTAATCTTAGTATACTAATCAGAATCACCAGGATAAACTATTCTTATATTATCTTGTATCCCCTAGCCGAAAGTACGTAATGAAGTTAAAGCAGCTTTGATTTTAAATTTGAACTCTGTTAGGATGTGAATTCCCCAAAATGGTATTACTCATAGTTTATTTCATGAAATATATTTTATATATCTAATACATTTTAATACATTTTGTGTATTATCAAACACGCCAGGAAATCAAACTATCTGGCCTAGGGTCATAGTTAACTATTTATTATTTTACTTTGTTAATCAATAAATTATAGTTTAAATTAATTATTACACTACAAAGTGGATAATAAATTTGATTGTGACGTAAAATTCGACGGATGGCCTGCTTGTTTTTTGTCAAATCAGCAAATTTAAAGAATGTAGACAGAATCTCACGCTTAAAATTTTACATAAAAATTAACATTATCATTATGAGTGCAAAAAAGTGCAATTTTGCCGACTGTCAAGGAGTGGTTATGTTTTTCGCTCGTATCTTGTATGTATATATGTATGTATTTTTGTTTGAAAATTTCTTTATTACCTCTTATCTTTCAAACGGCTCGTTGGATTTTGGAATTAAGGTATTGTTTTATTCGCCTTAAATGACCAATTTTCGGAGTAAAATAATAATACGTTAGTTAAAACATTAACCCAGCATATCGAGTATCGTATCAAAATAATGGTAATTCAAAGGGGATTACAAAAATGTAATTAAGTTATATGTTTAAATTTAATAAATAAGTTTAAAAGTTTTTATATAGTACAATAGGAGATAAATTTCGATTTTTTCTCCAATTTCCTAGATCAGTTTTTTGTATTTTATAGATTTGTATTTCGATTACCAAGTAGGAACCAAACTAGACTGCACGCCCGTCACCAAATTAGCTAATTTATACTGATGATAACTACTTGGTAGTCAAAATACGTATTTTTAAAATACAAAAAAATGATTTAGGAAGTTGGGGCAAAAATCGAAAGTTATTTCGAAATATCCTAGATTTCTCATTTATTATCTTCGATAATATTTATATACAATGGGAGAGTCTTTTTAGTGCTAGGACACTAAATAAATAAATAAAATAATTAAAAACCCGATTGTGTTAAAATAAAATTTAAAGAGAAAACAACAAGTCCAGTTGTTTACATAGCAACTGTAGCAGTCGCGATCCATTAATATGTAGACCGGCTCAAATTTTTCCAATAATGGGATCCGAATGTTAATCCCTGTGTAAAACAATGGACCTTTTTTCTTAATAAGGTCATATTCATTATAGAAATTGAAGTCGAAAAAACTATTTATTTTTGACTTACTTTAATATGTATCATATACGGTACTGCGAAACCGGTACGTAATTTAGTAACAATCGTGTTTACTTTTGTAGGTATATGTACTTATAAATATATCAATACCTAATTAAGCAATATTTAGTTAATTTTGAATTAGTACCTAAATCAAATGTTAGACATTTAAAATGATGAAATAGGGTAAACAATAAAAGAACCTTGTATTCTTAAAACACTTGTGTTCGTGTCTTGACCAAAAAATACTTTTTTTTTTGTAATAAACAACGCTCATCTAACAAATTAATTAGAGGAGAGAAAAATAAAACTTGTGTGATAAGTTTTTTTTAATACCACACAACAACAATATACCTTACTACAACAGGAAGAATGTTTTGAATATGCATTACATCATGTTACTTCCATTATCGAAAATTGAAAGAAATTTCAATTGGTATGTTGACTAAATTTTTTGTATCACTTTATCGGGCAGTTGGTTTTTAAAAATCTTTAGTAGTATTGCAACATATGAACGTTTAAAATTCCTAATTAAACAAAGAGGAAGATATAGTTTAGTGTCGTCATTGCATGGTATCATCATAGAGATTGCATATAAAATTGTGTTTTGCTAATGAAGGAGATGGGCAACAATCTTTGAATTTTTATAACTTCTTCGTTTTTATACCATGTATATATGAAATACACATTAAATCACGTGATTTCACATTAATCGTCTATATGAAGTATGAAAATTCTTTTATCTTTTTAAAATTATGAAATCTACTTAAGTTCAAACCATTTTAAAACTTAATTCAAGCCTTTTTTCATTTATATTGTCATCAAAATTTAAATTCCTAATTTTAAATCAAATGACGGCAATGGCCTCAAGTTTGTTATTTTGATTAACACCACTTAGTTCTGGAGTGAAAGATCAAGTAAAAACCATTTATTTAATTTGAAAAAAATTCCAAGTTACATAAATCGCAAAGGTAGAATACGAATAGTTATCGCTAACGAAAAAATACGAAAAGATATCTTATAAAATGAAGAAATTGGTTGCTGTCCCATAACTATATTCTTCAGAAATAAACTCAAATTGCCAGGGCTGCGTGTTTCGAATTTTCTATAGACGCAATTGAAATTGTAGATTTATTTACGCTCCCACCAAAGTTAAGAACTGATGAGAAAAGTATGTTGTTTTAAAGTTTTTAGCAAAAATCGTCTGCCAGTTTTGTTGCCTCAGTGTCTGTTAAGCCTTTCCTTTTACTTCATCCAAAGGCATTAATTTTATACGACGGTAGTTGCCATCATTTCAAACTTTACAACATTTCATTTCAACGAATAACAAGACACTAAATTTAAAATTTTTGACTTCGTATAATTCCAAAAATATGCATAAAACTACAGTCATTTTTCAAAATTTAAATATTTATAATAAAACTTTACAAAACAATTCCTGTTGGTTAAAAATAAATTTTTGAATCTCCTACTGAGTTTGTATCGGATTAAAATGGAAGTTATAGTAAAAGTAGTAACGAAATCGTACACACAAAACAAAACCTTACCGAAAAAAAAAAAATATGTACTGTCAAGGAAAACAGTCTTAAATCATGTGCCTTGATATTATATCATGTATATTATATTCTTGTGTATATGTTACAATGTAATAATTTTTTTTAAAGTTATATTTAACAAAAATAATATCTAGAGACTCATAAATAATTTTTATAGCACATCGTACATTAAAGGAAAAATTCTCTCAAAATGTGCTTTGTGTTTTGTTTTTGTTTTTTTTTTTTTGACAGAGAAAAAAACCTCATTCAATCTGCATTTTTATTTGCTTTTCTTCTGATTTTTGCTTGTTTTTATTATGAACCAATTTAATTTAAATAAATAATGGGTTTTTTTGTAATATCTATTTAATCCAGAAAAATACAATAAACAGCCGATTTGCATAAAAAATTCATGTGAAGTTTTTTCCCCGAGATTATGTTTATTTGGATGCAAGAAATTACTATCTTATTTCCCTTAATCCCAAGGGGGGCACAGGGCCATAACAAAGGATCTCCAGCGAACACGACTGGCTAGACTCTTGACTTCACTCCAGGTTTAATCTTCCAGTTGTGCCTCTTTTTCTGCGGTTCTTCGCCAGGTGATGCGAGGTCTTCCCGGTTTTCTCCTGCTTTGTGGATTTCGATCGAGTGCCTGGCGGCTGATGTATTCAGGAGGTTTTCTTAGGGTATTGCCGATCCAACCAAATTTCGTATGCTTGATGACGTCTACCATGGGAGTTTGGTTTGTTTTTTTCCACAGGATAACATTGGATATCGTATTTGGCCAAAAGATGTTTAGTATTTTTTAAGACAGTTGTTAATGAATGTCTGTATTCTGCTAGAGATGGTTTTAGTAACTCTCCATGTTTGGCAACCATAGTACTGATATTGAGTAGTACTGATGCAAGAAATGGTCTATGAAAATTCTATTGCAAAATCATCTGCGCAAAAAAATTATTCAAGGTCAGAGGTAGCAAAAATAGGTTTTTTCAAATATCTCAGTAACTATTAACTTTATGGCAGCTTTAGCCTCAAATAATTTCTTCTCTTTTACGTAAAAAAAGCTCTGGATAAAATATCCATAAATTTAAAACGGGATATTAGAAAAACAACTATTTTCGCCACCTTTGTTTTTTGACCTTGGGAAAGTTAATTGGCAGATATGATTTTGCAATGGAGTTTTTATGGATCATTTCTTGCGTCCAAATAAAGATAAACTCAAAAACTGTAAACTGGTGTAAAAACTTCATTTGTATTAAGAAAAGTAATGAACGATGTAATACATGCATTTTTTTTTTAATCCCTGAACTAAAATTAGGGAAATTGTTTGACCGCTATATGTGTTCGCCCGTCTATGCTATTGTAGCGCCTAAACAAATGAACCGATTTTAATTTTTTTGGTTTCAATTGAAAGGTAATTTAACGGAGAGTATTCTTAGCTATGTCGTGCGAACATAGAGTTCCGTACTCGGAAAAACAAAAATTGGCGATGATCTTCAAAATGAATGGCCATATAAACCAGGCTCAATTCATTTTGAAAAGTGAAATGGTAAAATAATTAGATAATTCAAAACAATAATTCAAAAGAACATCTCAACTTAAATATTTCAATTTCAATTAAAATATTTCCAAAAATTTTTCCCAAAAAATGATAGCTCTCTAAGTATCCTTTTCATCTCATCTGATGTCCGTGACCACCACTTTGATAATTATTAAAGAAGGAGGGTTTTAAGTATAAAGTGTTTATCTGTGCATTTGTGTGTTTCTTAGTGGCATCATAGCCCAAAACGGTCGAACCGACTTGATTGAGAACATTTTATAGCTAAGTTTTCAAAAATCGGTTTACAAGGTATAAATCCCATTTGTCGGGGTTTTTTAAATTTTGTAAATTTCACTTGTAAATTGAATTTAAACATTGATCGGAAAACAATACCCATTTTTAAAGATCACAAATTAATATCACTCTCATATACTTCATTAAACCCTATAGAAGAATCAAAATCAGCCCTCTAGAAAAACCAAGATCATTTTCTTTTTATTTAAAACCATTAAGGAATTTTATTTTTTTTTTGTAAATAGTCTTATTGAAAATATTTATACTATCAAACAAACTATTATAAAAAGTTTATTTTTAAAGTTTTTTGTCGCATTGTTATTAAAATAAGTCCCCTATTACTGACTGGTAGGGAGAAAGAGTATCCAGTCTGAAGGGTGAAACAATAAAAACAAGTTAAAAATTACTAAATGGGTTATATGAACAGAGAGATAAAAATCCATAAATTTAATGGTATTATGTAATTAAATGCAATTATGTAAATGAAATAGTTTATCGTAAACACAGGCTGCTACCGTTAAGGTTAGCCGTATACATTTCATTGTGAATTAATAAAAAAGTTTTTTTCCGAATTTAACACTAGCTTTCTCCTCAAAATTTGTTTGAAACAAGTTCGTCTACTTCTTAAAAAAAAATTTTAAATTTTTATCTAGTAGCGTACCAAACTTTTATGGTAGAATAAAAAAAAGTAAAAGTTAACAGAGTAAAGAGTACTTTCTAAAATTTATTATGTAAAATGTTGTCACTAAAACAGTTACCAAACTGCTTCAAAAAATTGGATATCAAAAAGGAAAATAGTGGAGACATAAGTTTCCACATAAAGGTTAATTTCTTCAGTTTACGATCATAATTTTTATTCATTTAAATAGGTTATTAGATTAAGAGTCCGCTCAAATCTTTTTAAAGCGCCCGAGAAATTTTGAATCACCAGAAAATCTTACCAGAAATACCTTATTACCAGAAATTCCCTTTATGGTGATATTCAAGTACGAAGATTTTTGAAAAACAAACTTTTTGCTTTGACAGACCCAACAACGACATTCTTAAAATTGCAATTTCCGTAATCTGCCACGTTTTTCTAGGTGGTGGATGGTTATTTTTGCTTTTGTTATTTTTCCTATTTTGTTTTGTTGTCAGACATTCTCAGGGCTACACCTTTACAAATTTTTGATGCAAAGTATTCCAAAAAATATATAAAGGTTTTATGTCTATAGCTACCTATTTATAAACATTTTCTACAATAAACATTTTTTTAAAACATTTTTACATTTGTGAAACAATTTTCTAAAAATAAATGAACTAAAATAATAAAATAAATAAAAATAAAGACAATAAGTTACCCAAACAAATACACTAGAATGACATAATTAGTATATAAATCTTTTTATTTGTAACAAATTAAATTAAAATAAAATTTATACTAAAGTTATTTTGTTTTTTATCCTGTTTTTCATTTTATTAAGTAAATTGTTTTTTTTTTTTATCCTTATCATTTAAAAAAGGTAAAAATAACGACATACCTAAATGTAAAAATTGTTTATTTTCTATTTAAATAAATCACTGTGTTTATAGTGAAAATGACTTAATTTATGTGTTTCTCGTTAGAGAGATTTGAATATTTTTTTATTAATTTACTGTTTAATAATCACAAAACAAAAAAAATTTTTCTTCAAATTTTTAGATGTCTCTATTAGGTTAGGTTAGGTTAAATTGGCTGTCTACGAAGGACACACTTAGGCTATAGAGCTCATTGTGATACCATATACGATAATTTCATTTATCAGCTCCTCAATTTCAGAGGCTGAGTGCACCTTCTTCATGCATATACCATGCACTACACCAGCTCATCACAACTATCAATTAAATTAATTTTGTTGTAACGGCGGGAATCGAACCCGCTACCGTAAACATACCGCGGACGGAATTGGTTACGCCTTAACTAACTGAGCTAATAGGGCGACCTTCCTAGGCGTCTCTATTAACGTGGTTTCAAAATGTCTCTACTAACGTGGTTTCAAAATCTTTAAGAAAGTAGTCCTTAGGCTTAATTGTTCTAAGAAAGAGCGATATTGAGAGAGGTACAATTTCTAAGTGGTTTTTAAGTTTTTGTATAAAAGTATGAAAGAACATCGATATTCATTAATTTTAAGCGGGCGGGGCACTTAATGTGTCTCACCTAGATCGTTAAAAGCGTAGCTCTCTGAATAATTCGCTTTCTTCGTGTTATTTGAATACCTAAGTACTAAATTCACATGTTTAAAAAAATGGCGACTCTATACCTTTAATAAAGTCTAGATAACAACAATCTCTATTTCTATTTATTATAAATGCGAAAGTAAGGATGTTTGTTTCGTAGTTTGTTACGCTTTCACGTCAAAACTAGCTAATTGTTTTTAATGAAACTACACAGCAATATTGCTCATACTTCAGAATAACACATGAGTTATAATTTATAAACATATATTAAAACTTTAATCTGACATTTACTATTTAAAATTTTTACTGAAATCTGTAATTTATGGTTCAAAATGATGATTATAGATGGAGCAGATCTATAATCATTTTGGACCATAAATCTTATATATTTAAACGAGCAATTCTTGTATATATATATATATATCAACGATCTTGGAAATGGCTCCAACGATTTTCATGAAAATGAGTATGTAGGGGTTTTTTGGGGCGATAAGTCGATCTAGCTAGGTTTCATTTATCAGAAATGTTGTCTTATCCGTCTTTTCATGAAAAATTGAAACATACAATGTAAAATAGGACTGCGCCTGACATCTATTGGTGTACCAAGGGATTCAAATTGGTAGTTATGTGGAGTTTTAAACGGTTCTTACATACAATGTAAAATAGGACTGTCCCTGACATCTATTGGTGTACCAAGGGATTCAAATTGGTAGTTATGTGGAGTTTTAAACGGTTCTTATTTTAGTGATAAAATTTGTCTTTTTAAGTAAAAAAAACCGAGCAAAGCTCGGTCATCCAGATATTTAAATTTAAATAGTAAATGTCAAACCATTCATGGCCAACTTTTCTGATACACTCAATAAATTATGACAATTAATATTTTTTACATTTAACAAAATTAAAAATTGTGCACATCAAGAGAGGTGGAGGCTATAAAGCGGTGGTTTTTACTTTTAAGCCCAGTGAAACGGGTGGGTATCAGACTAGTAAATTATAAGAACAATCATATATTGTTAAGAATGTATTTTAACAATGATGACGAGAACAAAATAATAAAGACACTAAAAAAAAAGTTGTCACCATTTAATTCACGTTCTTAGGTTATCAATGAACTGAGTTATAAGGGCCTAAGTAATTTATTTATAAAAAAAACTCATTAAAAAAATAGAAAAACATAAAAAATTATATATAATGTAACATTAATTGATGATATGAAGTCCACTCAATTAAAACAGCATTTTAATACTTTTGCAATTAAAAATGTTCATATTTAAAAAATTAGTAAACAGCAGCTTAAACTGTTTTTGATTACACGTTCGAAACGTCACGTTGAGTTAACACGCTAGCGTAAAAATAATTTTTTACAATTTCAAACCACGTTAAACCAGTACAGCAATCGTGTCTGCATTGTATATTTACAACATCATTAGGAAAATGCGGTAAAATAGATCTCAAACTTTTGAACCAGCTGCGGGGAAAGTTGAAATTCGATAAATTCATTCTCCGCTATTTCACTTTTTCCCATTCGTCTAATATTATTTCCTCTATTTCAACTTTAATGAATATTTTCATAGTCGGGTGATTCTGTTTCAGGGCACATTCATTGAGGATATTAAAATGAGAAGATGCTTGAATGAGAATAGAAAAAATACTTTTCTGATAGAACAAACAAAGAATAGAAACAGACAAAATAGAAAATTGACTATCTTCAATCAAAAAATTGTAATTTTGGGGGTGTTGTGATGAAATATCAGAAAAAATGAATTTTGCATGTGTTTTTAATTGCACTTCCAATATTATCCGAAAGTGATGTTCATAAATCTTAAGTTTGGGGCCTTAATATCAATTACCTGTCCTAAATGTTAACCAAAAGCTCGCAGATGAAAACTTTAACCTCCGTACGGATGGTAAATTTTGTATTATAGGCTTGACTTTTTCTTATATGAAGTTGAACTAAGTCTAGATCAATTCAGAAAATTGATTTGTTGGGGGGTTGCCCGATTATCTTAATAAATAAAGGATTTAAAAAAACAAGAAAAACAATATAAGATGAGAAGTAAAAATACAATTTTTTTGGAGTAATTTTCAAAAGTGCGAAAATTGCGAAGAAAAGTGCGAAAGATCGAAAATTGAAAATTTTGTTTAATTATTTAGCTTTCGATATTTTGAAAACCAAGGCATATATCGCAAATTTTATTCTTATTAGTCGTCCACGTAAATGAAGTTATAAAAAATCCATCATCAAGATTGAAAATAAGGTACAAATAATTTCAACCAGAAGTTTAAGTCGGCCTTGGCTCTCGGACAACCTTAATTTCTACCCTTGACCAAATAAGTTGTCAAATAAAATTTTGTTCATTTTGACAATAGACTTTTCTTATTTTTGGAATGTCTAGAATATATTTTTTATATTTCCCAATTATTTAGTGAAACTATTTGAAGCAATTTCAGTACTAAAATAATATAAAAAAGTGACGGGGAATAGAATACAGTACGAAATATTTTCGCACTGAAAATTATTGTAGTTATCACCCTAGCATGTGAATGGGTATGTCCACAGATAAAAATGATGTAAATATAATCTCTCTACATCTCCCCACACCATTCTATTACAATGTGGTAATCCTCCCCTGATAAAATTATATTATCATCGATACGAGAAATGAGAGCTAGTTGTTGATTAAAACCATACCCAATAATTAACATATATTTTAATATTGAAAATGTTTTGTATTCAATCAACGATAATGACTGACGATAGTACATACATAGGTGGTAGTATGGCGATACGAATGATCAACGTATAGAATTAGTTGTTGCTGTAAGGGGGTAGTCAAAGGGTGAGGATGAGGTTACCACACATGTACACATACGTAGCAGCCTCATTAGCTCACATACTCTCTCATATACAATCATTCTCACACATAAATTGTTGCCTGGAGAGATTATGATGTACAGAGATGTGTCATATGGACTCATTGATGAATTTACGAAATTTGGATTGGTAAACATAAACTGGCAACTATAGCTATAGTACAGAGTTAGGCTAGGTTAGAGTGGCTGTCTGGGGTGGGACACACTTAGACCATAGGGTCCGTTGAGATACCGAAAGACCATAGGATCCGTTGTGATACCATTTGGAGCTGTTTAAGAACAGCAATAGAGCTTTGCCGTCGACGGACTTTAGGTCGGAGAAGTCCTCAAGGAGATGCTGGCTCAAGTAAGTCCATCTCCTCATGACAAGAGCTGGGCGGTGACAGAAAAGATAAGACATTCTCTCCTCCTCATGACCACTGTGACAGCTCCTGCAGTAGTCGTGATACACTGCCAGACATTCAGCATACCTGCCGCCTAACCAGTATCATGTAAAAGCTGCAAAAACTTTGGGAACAGAGGCCCTTGGAAGTGATATAAGATCTTCGGAACGCATGCGATTGTACTCAGACCATATCTGTCTTGTAGTACCACAAATACGTTCCTCCCTCCATCTAAGATTGGCCTCTTTTAAGATATCCTCTTTGAGGTAACTCCCGGATATTTATTGATGCTTGTGTCCGGCAGGCTATAATACAAAGAATATAGACATTTTGCATCGCAAAAATCCTCGAAGAGCTGGATTTTTTACATGAACCTTTTATTTGTGGCTCCCAACAAAATTCCAATAGTTCTCATCGATCTGAATACCGCTACAAAAGTTACCCTGTATGAATGGTTACAAAATATGATTTTTCGCAAATATTTCGTTAACGGCCGTTATTATCGACAAAAAAGTGGTCATCAAATTTTTATATTAGAAAATGTTCATTACATTTTTATACAAATAACATTAAATTACTGTTTTTCGTGAGACTAACGGTTTTTAAGATAATTCGTTCCAAAACTTGTAACGTACAGTGAAGTACATTCTGTGTTAACGGTACCTGTGTGTCGAGTATTTGTAATTAAAAACGTTAAATGAAATATAGATATAAATGAATAAGAAAGCATTACCAAAAGGTTGGACAATCAACTTCAAAATTTGTATGAACCAGCTCCATTTCTATTTTCGGTCTTGAATGACAATGAATGCGTAATAATAAAAATACAAACGTTAAGGAGTGCATATTGTACGTTACAACTTGAACTTTGATCCCAATTTTCTTAACAATCGTTAGTCTTACGAAAAAAAGAAACAGCAGTTTTTTGTAACAAATTTTCTATTAAACAAATTTGATATTTGCTATTTTTTTCAACAACAGCCACCGTTAAAGAAATATTCGCAAAAAATCGTATTTTGTAATCTTTGACACCGAGTAACTTTTGAAGCGGCTTTTATACGAATCGATGGGAATTTTTGAGATTTTGTTTATTGTCACAAATAGAAGATTTATGCACAATTCAGCTTTCCGGGAATTTTTACGAAGTTAGGTCTCTATTTATTGTTTATTTCCTGGATTATTCACAAGTGTACGACAAACAATATGACTATCGAAGATAAAAGTTCGTGAGCCAATAATAAATTAGTAATTTTGCGGAACTTGTTTTTTGGCTTCTGGATTGATGATGGAAGTTTGCCTATAAGTTAGCTTTTGGTTTCCAAAAACGTAAAAAAAGAGCAAATATTTGATGCTCAAGATCTCAGCTTTTTGAAAGGTGCTAAAATATTCACTTTAGTTTTGCCTAAAGTGAAATTTGCAAGTAAATACTTGAAAAAACATTGAAAAACACGTTTTACTTTTGATACATTAACTACTGAAAATATAAGGCCATAAAGATTAAACAAAAGAACTTTCAAAGGAAGAAAAACATTAGGACACTCACGTTAATTGAACTGGAGTTCCCCTCTTTAAGAAAATATAAATTCCAAGACTGAAGCATAGTAAAAGCGCTGTATTTTACTATGCGTATGTTAGCTTTCAGGTCTTGATTCAGGCTCAAATTCAAGATACTTGAGACTTTGCCGTAAGTCTTCTAAAAATTATTCACAAAACATAAATACCGATTGGAAGCTATATCCTTAGCCAAATAAAATATATGAAGTAAGAAGAGTTTTTATGGACATACTTATGTATAAAACAAGGATGGAATGTTCCGTGTGTGATTGGTATTGCATGTGTACATGACACTTCAAATGATGAGTCTAATCGGCTGGATTTAGGTATAAACATATACAATACCTCTTTGTTTTATACATAACAACGTCCGTAAGAACTCTTCTTACTTCATATAATATAGATGACTAACGATATGGTTTACAAATCGTATACAAATTAAACGGTAGAAGCAATCTTGGCTGAATTATAAAAATCTCTGTGTATACACGAATCATTTATATAATGAGGTGTGATATGTTTTCCATAGCGTTCGTAGCAGACGTTACGCAACCACACTGATATGAAGAGCACATGTAGTTAACTTAACCAATAGATAAACCAATGTTGACAGGATGTGAACATGAATAGACAGACATACATGACACATGTGAGAAAAACGAAAGGAGATTATAACAAATTGAAGCAAATAATTATGAAGTTTTTCTTAGAATGTTGACTTTTCGAATCAAAGCACTGGAACAGGAAGTATTTCATAAGAGGAAGTATTTATTTGAAGTGTAAATACTCTTTGAGAAAATAATTAGCAAAAAAAGCAATTTTATTGTTTTTTCCTAGAAACAAAGTTTTATTTGACTTAAATTAACAGCAAAACAAGTGAAAATAAAACATGAACTGATTTAGTTGTTGAAATAACCTGTATATCATGTTTAAATATTAATTGGCAAAAGTATTTTTCGTTTTAAGAATATTTCACAAGACAACTAACTTAAACAATGAAACTATTTTCAAATTTTCAACTCCTTATTTTTTATAGTTTTGGAGAAAATGAACACTAAAGTTTTCTCCAAATTTGCGCTCTCACGGGTAAACAAATATCTTGTTTGAAAACATAAACAAAATTTGTTTAGTTTTAAATAGAGAACATTTTTTATGTTTAAAAATGTAAAAAATTATTTACATGTTATTTATTTTAAAATTTGTTCTATCTTCAACGGCTAACAAGATGGGTACTTTTTGTTCTTAACTTAATGTTGCTCATTAACGAGCTCACTTTATACGTCTTGAATGGACTAATTAGGTAATTTCATGAACACCTGTACCAAAGTTTTGTTCACATCATCAGTATTTCTAGGCGTTACAAACTTGGGAATAAAATTAGTATATCTTCATCAATACATAGTATAAAACAAAGTCGCTTCCGGCTGTCTGTACCTATCATGTACCCTTTGTATGTTTAGATCTTTAAAACTTCGCAACGACGATGAGGGTTTTTCTAATAGATAGAGTGATTCCAGAGAAAGATTCTTATGTATAATACATGCAAAAATATAGTAATGTAAGGGGTTGAAATAGGGATTGAAAGAGATGTGATTCAAAACATTAAAAAGTTGTGCATCAATTAAGCTCATTAGCAAGATATACAAGTAGATTCCAGGGTTGTTTTTATCTTTTTTCTTTCGAGAGGTGGAAAGGTAGAGCAAGAAAGTGAGGCTGAATAATCGAATATAATCAAACAGGGTATCAAATAAAAGAGCATAACGTGTACATTACAAAACTGTAACCCCTACTCAAGGGAATATGGAGAAGGGGTGAAAATGTTGTCCTGCAAAGCGGATAGTTCACAGCTAGTAATATATATTTCATTTAATATACAGGATATAAAAACGACAAACAGACAAATGACAAAAATAAAGTATTTCTATCGATTTTAAAGCAATTGATATCTAATTTAAAAGCTCCCGAATTTCGATAGGATCCTATTAAATTTATTTCAGAATAATTTAAAGTCCATTGAACTTCATTTTCAAATACAAATTTCCCAAAAATTTGTAACATTATTATAAATTAGCTCCATAAAATTAGCATACATGAAGTGTAAAATTTTGTGTATTACATACGCATACATACTCATATTCACCATACTAAATTAGGAGGTTCATTGGTATTTGAGGTAGCACGAAGGGGTTTTATGTGTCTAGATACATGTATGATTATCTGTGTGTGTGTGTTTATGTATTTATGGTTGGTGACAAATAGCCACCGTATATGATGATCGGATACTTTATATAGATCTATATAATGTTAGTCATATATTCTGTATATAAAGTGCCTTTAAAATAAGATACCTAGTGAAAACTGGAAAAGCAGAAATGTAAAAACATTTATTCGTTTAAGGATAGCATAGTTTCTGTAGAAGATAAAAGCGTATGTTTCCACTATTCGTTATGTGTAGAGTAGATTACAACTAAATCAATCGCAGCGATGTCATTTTATAAAATTTGCAATACATAATTCGTATTATTTTAAATATGACTATTTTTGCTTTCATGTAATTGGTATAGTAAATATCAAGGTAACATTATAGAAAAACAAGTGAAAAAAACATTAACCAAGTTAATTGTTGAAATACTCTATACAGAAACTGTTCAATATCAATTTTTTTTTACCGATGCAGGGCAAGGCGAGTCGAGGACAAGCGAGCCACCACAAATATCACCTCTACACTTTCGTTCCTCGCCCGTTTTTGTGCTACTTCGCGAAATTTTGGTGGAGGCTTATATGGGAGACAAAAGATGGTTGTCATAAAAAGAGAATATTTGCTGGAGTAATATTTTCTCTGTTCTGTTAGACAAGTATCTTAGTTCCAAGCTGTACGCGGTAATCATAATAAATTAATGTTATTGAGAAATAAAGGAGTAGGCTATAAAGGTTTCTGGAAAGGCTAAGGACTTGAATTTAGATCCAGGCCAAAATTCGTATTATTTTAAATATGACTATTTTTGCTTTCATGTAATTGGTATAGTAAATATCAAGGTAACAACTAAAAGCTGATCATTTGAGGATTAGTTATAGTATTTTTGTACACACACATACTGCGGCGTCACAGTCAAGCGAGCAATAGAATATTAGTCAGTTACATGCTGTCCAAATCGATATGATTACCGTGATATTTAAATGATATATTTAATAAAGTTAAAATTGTTATATAGATTGAATATTGCATATTAATAACAGCCATGACAGTTAGTCAGTTAAATGTTAGAACAGAGCTGGTCAGTCAGTCCTAATGTATATACAATAAACAAATAAGATTCAGTTTTTCCTGACCAGCTCTGTTCTCACATTTAAGTGACTGGCTGACATAACTGTTATTACATACAATATACAACCTGTGTAACAATTTTCAGCTTTAGTAAATTCATTTAAATACCACGGCAATTGTAACCGTTTCGATAGCATATACCTGGCTCCTGTTCTATAGTTCAATTTACTGACCAAAGAATATATTTGTACACAACTACTATAACCAATCCTTTAAATGATCTACTTTAGTAATTCAAATAATTTTCTCATCAACTGACCTATACATTTTTATCATTTAAAGAACTCATGTGTTGCAGAAGGGATAACGTTCTTAGAAAGTTACATAACTGAAGTTTTTATATCATCGTCTATAATGTGTCTTTATATCATGTGTCTATTATCAATCCATTGAAGCTGGATTACTAAGTAAAGTGTTTATTTACACAACCTATATACTAAAGACTGCAAATGAGGCAGATACATCCATCCTATCATCAAAATTTACATATATTACTTTAGCATATATTACACAACAGCATATACAACAATATATTTACATAAATATTGAGTGTCCTGTCATACATATGAAGGATTTGTTGTTGTCATTATACAAACACACACAACATGATGTGGCAGACACAGAGTTAGGAACAAATACACACACACACACACACAGCCAAGGAGATTCTAATTATTATTAGACACCAATCATATTGTCATAAAATTGTTGAGAGATGTGTGAAATGTGAAGTATATGTGTATACATATATACAACGATAAGTTGGAGTGTATGAACTTTAATCGTCAGATCAATCATTTGCTTATTCTTAACTTTGCTTAAAAATTTACTAATGTAGAGGAGATTATTTCTAAATTCACGAGAATATATTATTTCGCTGGAGAATAATAAATTACATATAGCTAAATCATACTGAAATACGTATTTATAATATACCAAAGTGAAATTTACAAAATTTAAAGACCGCCGAAAAACTTTTCGGGAACGGAACCATTAACCATTTGGAACACTCTCCAATAAATTTCCTTTTCTCTTAGAGCCTTCCCCAAACTGAACCGATTTTGATCATCGCTCCCCATTAAATTAATTTTCAAACAAAACAAAAAAATACAAATTGGTTCACACGTTTAGGCGCTACGATGCCACAGGCGAACACACAGACAGACAGATACACATAGCGGCCAAACTTATAACACCCCTTTTTTTGGTTCGGGGGTTAAAAATACACAAAAACAAGAGTCTTGTATACGGAAAGAAATAGGGTAGTTTGAGGATTTATACATTACACTGAAAAAGGGCGTAAGCTTTCAAAGCAGTGTTAGTGAAGATGGTGAGAGGTTCGGACCGCAAACCTTAAAGAGATTGGATTATTGAACACTGTAGTTTATTTCACTTCTTTCTATTTATTTAAATCAGGGCTTGGTTGAAAAGAAATAGAAATGGTCAAAAATCAAATAAATATTAGAAAAAATATTTGAGAAAAAAAAAACATGTACCCGAAAACCACGAACTTCGAAGTCAAGACCTCTTTTTCCTTTATACTAATTTCTATATTTATAAGAATATTTGTAGCTCACCGCTATGTGTGTGTGAGTGTGTTTATGACTCTGTCTGTCTATCTGTTACATCATAGCCCCTAAACGGATGAACCGATTTTGATTTTTTGTTTATTTTGAAAGGTAATTTAATAGAGAATGTTTTTAACTATGTTTCAAGTACTATATTAGGATTCCGTAATCGAAAAAACTTAAAAATTGGAAATGATCTTCAATGTAAGCTCAGTTTGGAGAAAGCTCTAAGGATAAAGGTAACTTAATGAGGTTTTGTTAGATATGTTTTCACTTGCTGGCAATTTTCTACTTCTAGAGGTCGTATTACAGATAGAAAACTGAGAGAAAAAAATTGTCATCCTTAAAATGTTATCCTTACTACTCATGATTGCACAAATCATAATGTCAGAGGTTTTCACGTCTGTAGTTCCATAAAAGACAACTTCCTAGCCCTTGTTAGTTGAACGTGTTTGTGTGTCTGAGTGTCTGTTTATGGCATTGTTCCTAAACAGAGGAAGTGATTTTTTTTTTGTTTTGTTTTGATAAGTAATTTAATCGAGAGGGTTGGCAGCTTTGCCTCAAGTAAGTGCGAGCTTAGGATTCCGTACTCAATAAAAACTAGAAATCTAATAATACTCTCATTAGCATCACATTAAATTACCATTCAAATAAAAAAAATATCGAAATAAGCTTATCCGTTTAGAAGTTACAATGCCACAGACTAATGTAATTACGTGACAACGGTTTTTAAAATTTTCAATTTAATATTATCTCAAAAAAGTGATTTAACATAATTAACACCTTAAACGTCAATTAGTAGATTTTTTTCCATTTTCGATGTTGTAAATAATATTGTTCTATCAGGCATACACAGGCTCAATTCAAACATACACAGATTCTACTCTTGTCACTCAGTCAATATTTTATCAAACGTGATTATCATTTTTATGGCTTTTTTTACACATGATTTTAAAAAATTTAATACATAGATAACTAAGTTTTAAAAATTGACTGTACACTCGTTATCATACGAGATTGGGGGTTATATTAAATTTCAGTTGAATGATAGTTCCTTATGTACAAAGTGTTTCAGGATCATTGTATTCTAAAGGGTGATCCAATTTTAGTTTCGTATGTTTGTTACTAGGAAAATTAGAATAATATGAATATTGTCACTAGTTTAAAACGTTATTTTGAAACATTCTATTGATGACATGAATCGCTAAAATGACGCCCAAGAACGCTCAACGCTCTAATTGGTCATTTTTTCTACAGAAATAACAATTCTGTAAAAACGGTGTATAGAACTTACGGGAAAATTCACATCATTGTGCAAAGTCCGAGAAAACTGTAAACATTGTAGGTAGGAAGGAGTAAGGCATGTGTATCATCGTAGGGTGCGTTCAACCAAGAATACTCCATTGGTTTCTTTTTGTGGGGCTTTCCTAAGAATCTGTAAGAGTTTGCTCTTACATCTGAAAATGCTGAAATCTAAAATACGAAATACAACCAAAAGAACTATGTTTGAGAATTTATTCCGAATGTACATACATTCGTTATAAACGCAATTGCAATGTCGTTACAAATCCCGTCAATATGAACAACATTCACCAAGTAATAGCCGAAATAATCTTCGGAAACTTGCAAAAATTCGCAGGAAATTATTCCAAACGAATACATTTTTTTGATGAAAAGCTATGAAACTAGATTGGGAACACTATACAAGACAACAAATATCTTACCTTGAAATAACAATTCTAGTCTTGGATAGATGTTTCAAAATAAATAGTATAGTTTGAGGATATAGGTGATGCAAATGGTTTCCAGATCATAGGTTTCATGAGTTAAATGAAAATTAGGCAACTATTGAAAAAACAAATGAAAAATGAACTTTTGAGTAAAAAGCTGTGTTCTTATAAAGTATTTTTTATCCATTCTTGAAAATCCCATTCGATATTTTTTATGGTTTTCGAAACTATAAAAGCAAAAAAAAAATTGTCATTCAAACCAGGAATTAAGGTTGTATTGTAAAATGATCATAAGTTTTATTTTTGGTAATAGCTGGGCGAATCCATTAGAACTGGGTAAAATTTATACACATTTAACGATGCATACTACTTCCTAAATGAAAAATAGTTGAAACGGAATTATTCTTAGGACTTCGTTTTTATTCTTTAATTTTTATTTTGCCCAAAAAAATATAATTGATTCCTATTAACAGTCACAAAAGAGTTAAAATGCTTTCCGTCTAGTGGTTTCTTGTGATTTTATTTATGTATTTGTTGCTTCCTTTTTGAACGTTCGTGGTTCATAAAACTTCTTTTGTGTGTTCTGACGGAAATACATTTTCCCAAATCGCTTGCTTTCATAATTGGGCACATTTTCATTTTAAATAAAGGCAAATGAATTTATTCCAATCTTTCATATTGCAAAGGCAGAAAATTTGTCTTCTCAATTTTTCGAGGGAAAACTGTCATGTGATTTTTTTTTTATAGTATCATAGAATTGTATAAGACAATTTTAATTTACTTCTACCATGTATAGCATTATACCAATGCCACAGATATTATTTGAGACTTGTATTCTATTTTTCCTACCAGGATAATATTAACAATGAACCATAAAATAGATTGTTTAAATGGTATTTTCTAACAATATAAACAATCATGAATTGTTTTAGTAAAACAATTATACAAACCCTAGTGCTAATATTTTATCGTTGACTATTAATTGAAAATATAGTTGATTATACTTATCTGGTTAAAATGGACATTTTACTAGTCATATCTCTGATACTTCAAATACTAATTCTTTACAGGTAAAAATGGCAAACATCCGGTGTAGTTGTTTCTATGCCGTTAAATATCTAGCTGGTTAACAAACTATCAAATCCGGAAACTTTTTTCCTTGGTTTGGTTGTTATACACCAGTGAATGAAAATGCTGAAATATCTTTATATTGACGAAATTGTTCACTTTCAAAAGTCACAAAAGTCACAAAAATTAGTTTTCTGATAGTATCTCGTTTCCTTTGCCTTCAATCGTATTAACATATATTATAAAACTTGTAGAAGATAAAATTTTCTACAAATTATGTCTCATATTTTTTTTACGTTGAACCGCTTTTTTAACAAAGGGCGCAGAAGATGGAAGGCTCAGCTTAACGTACTATAGTGTTGGGTAAAAATTTATAAATGTAAGGTATTAAATAATTATTTAAGTAGTATTTAATGAATAATTAAGTAAAAAACTATTGACCCAGTACTAAGGTACGTTCAGGAGAGCGCTCCACCTTCAGCGCCCTCTATTTCAAAAACATATAAATAAAAGTTTTAGACAAAATTTGTAGAGGATCTTATCCTTTACAACTTTCATAATAAATGTTAATGCAATTAGGCAAAGGAAACGAGAAACTTACTTTTCGTCTTATATTGTCCAGTTATTACATAATTAAACATCAAATTGAAAAAAAATTTTTAATTTGTGTCCCCACTACAGTGCTCATACATTTTTAATTAGTCGGGAACTACTTTAATTTAATAGTTTTTTTTTTTTTCTTAATTTCCACCGATCAGTTTTGGAGAAATCTATGAAAATAAATCATCCATCTACCGTTTTCCATAAGACCATTGTTTTATATGCATACTTTTGAAGTCATTTATCTATTTAAATAATCGAGAAATTCCGCTCAAAATTTTTAAAATTTATTTAGACTTAGAGTCATATAAGAAAATATCAAATCTTTTATCAAAAATTTCCCTGACGCTCGTACATCTATAAATTTATAATGATGCCTTTTAAGATCAAAAAATAAATGTTTGTTTTTTTATAATATTCAAATATATTTTTAACAATATACAATTTAATATTTGGCTATATTCAGTTAGTTGATTGGAACAGTTTAGGATGTGTGAGCATTTTCGTGTAGTGAGCATTTATTGTAGACCAAATCCCTTGTATAATTATTATTTTATAACTTATACGATATAAGACGAAATGTAAGAATAAAATTTTTCGATATCTGGCGTAATTTTCAAAATATTGAAAATTGAAAGTTTTGTTTAATTATTCAGCTTTCGATATTTTGAAAACCAAGGCACATATCGAAAAATTTTATTTATAAAGTTTTCGTCTACATTCATGAAGCTATACAAAATTCATCATTAAAATTGAAAACGAGATAAAACTAATTTCAATCCTAAATCTACCCTAATCTTATATGACCCTGTTGTTTTCTTTTCTATGCCATTGCTTATATGCTTACTTTCTATTAAAAAGTTTTTTTTTTAATTTGTTTTCATTCATTCAAAAGTGAAAATTGAAAATTCCATGTGAAAATTATCAATAACTTTCAAAATTTTTTTTTTGAGATTCCTCGATAAGAGCCTAAGCTGTAATTTTAACCACATATTCTTTGAGTAAAAGTCTGCCTATAAAAAAATTTTGAGCCTTTAAATCAAGCATTGTTGTCATGCTCATTCATCTTTAAAATTTCGTCTAGACGTTATTAAAAAATGTCCAATTTCTAATGTGCGGTTACATAGAATATGACATAACATAATCTGTTTAAATTTGCATTTAAAGTTACATTGGTCGGTATGGTAGAATTTCGAGTACTAGTGCAATTATCAATGTAATCCATATATTATTAGAATTATGATGAATTGTTAGTAGCTATATATAGATATGCACATACATTTACGTGTAGATAATCGTAGTAATATTGGTAGCTGTTCTAAATATAATTACGTCCTATTTTGTGTGTTACTATATACATAACATATACAGATGATAGGCAATGATAGGCTCTCTCTCGTCATTATAATTTTGACGTAATTAAATATTCGATTTGATTGAACATCATCACATGATACATATTTCGTTAAGTATGAGTTAAAATATAAACAGAATGTGCTGTTTTCAGTTTAATTTTCAATTGAAATTTGAAAATCTTTTTTTTTTTTATTATTACTGTGCATGAGTTTTCTTGGTTGTGTTTTCCATGGTAACGAAGGATATATAATTCTATGGTTTGTATTTTACAAATTCGTTGAGTGTGTAGTCATGGTAGGGACAATAAAATCGATGCCAGCGCTATCAGTGAAAATTTTGGCAATAAAAGAGGCTGTTATGACTTATAAGCAGTTATTTACATGTTAATCTTATAGTTAATGTCAAATTAAAATTATTGAAAAACACTAATTAATTAAACTTAATGCATTACAAATTGTGAAAATAAAAAATCAAATTGCACAAATCTTATTTTTCAAATGTAAATTATCATAATTATTTATTTAAATTTGTGAGACAATAATTTTAAATTTTCAATGTAAGTCATAAATGTAATCCATAAAATTATATATGCATCCAAACAATTCTATAATTAAAGTAGTGTATCGTTACCGTGGAAACGCCTCCTATAAAATTCACACACGGTGCGTATAACCATATATGAGTGACCTATGAAAAAAATTATTTTATTTTTTTAAGCACAATTAAAAAAGTGGTCTGATATGTTCAGGTACAAAAAAAAGGCCTATAAGTGTCGTGGGACACACGGTAGGAACTATATTCCTTTCGCACCTTGCATTATAAATGTATCGCTTAGTTTTTTTATTTACAAATTATTATTCCGAAAATTTAAGGTATCAATTTTAGAAATCAAAAACTTGTTTGATTCTTTAAATAATGTAATTTCATAGTTATATTTAGTTTTCACTGTATGAAATGGGTGTATTATTAAAAAAGTTTAGTTTTTACTTCCGATTTAGTAGCCAACCCAACATGTGAGTACATAACGTTTGGTTTGATTAGGATATTTGTCTTGACATAATATAAAAATTGCATTGTACTTACTTTAAATTTTCTCTGTTTTCTTCAACTTCTGGTAAGTTTCACAACTCAATTTTTTTAAATGATAAAACATAAAATTTTGACAAAAAATACAAACTGACAGTTATAAAACGGTTTTTGAATTTTCTCAAAGTTCATGGTAACCTGAATCGATTGAAAAACTTTCAGTTTGCTATGATAACCTAGATGTCGGTTTTTGGTGTCTGTTGTGGTTTTTTTTTTTTTTTGGTTTTAACTCCCAATCGGCAAACAAATATCGTGCGATAAGTAAACATAGTGGAAACATAGTTCCAAAAGCTTGTCCTTTTTATTTGATTTTTTAACGATTTTACCTTATGTGTGAAACTTTTGTTATGACCCTGAATATTTTCTGTTTAGAGGTATTGCGTTATAAAATTTCCGAATTTTAAGATATCTACTTGCTTACGAATAAAAATATATTTTTTGTATCAAGGCACATAAACAATAGATCGTTGAAAAAATAAAAAGGGTGAAACGCGGAGCTCATAATGTATTGCATTCGTCCATAAATGTTAAAAAAAGCTCTGTATTAATTATTTATTTAAATTTTAACAATTTAGATATTGCGAGGAATGCGTAAAAGTATACGTGAACAAATTGTATTCAAGCACAGGTCATCAGACACAGGTGATAAATGAGAGTGGTTGTTGTCAAACACAGTAACTTTATTAGGAATAATTAATTACTTTTTATTTCCATTACGTTAATTCATTTTCATGAAAATCTTTTACAACAACAAATGAAATATGTGTTTTTTTATATCCCAAATTCTTACAGAAATCGAACTGATAAATTTTTTTTACTTTGGAAGGAAGAGAAATGATGATAACCGTCAAAAGGTTGCTAAAATTTTCTTTAAATACGGAGACTATCCAACAAACTCAAAATGCATATAATCAAATTTCATTACGAGGAAGATGTACAAGCACAATCAAATCAGAACATTACATTTGGCCCAGTTGGACGTTTTGTCTATTTTTGGGACTTCTTCAGCAACTATGAGTTATAATTGATTAAAAATCTCGACACCGAACTACTGTGTGAGTTGTCTTATTCAAATAGCAGAAATTTAGTAGTATATTTCAAACCAACCAAATGAGTCAATATACGCTTGGGAATGTTCCATTTAAAGAGAATTGAAAAAAATACACTCGAACCAGGACGCGAATCCGAACTTTTTCCATTCATGCCAAGCGCCGTACCAATTAGGCCATTCGAGTTCTAGACACGTAGTGCAATTTTTCAACTCATTGATTTTTTATTTTTACTTTGTTTAGTCACTTATTTATTATTATAACTTTTTGTTTTTGTTTACTTATAACCATGTATAAGATATTTATTTACATCATGGTCTCTCGATTATAATTGATGATTTTTAATATGATACATACAGCGTAAACTGAATATTGACAAATATCTTGTCTAGTAATCTTAATTAAAGATAATTGAAAAAAATACAATCCAAGAAGTTGGAATCGACTCCTGGTTCGAGTGAATTTTGCCAATTCTCTCTAATTCAGATTACTAGACAAGATATTTGTCAATATTTAGTTTACGCTGTATATACCATATTAAAAATCATGAATTATAATCGACAGACCGTGATGTAAATAAATATCGTATACATGATTAAAAGTAAACAATAACAAATAGTAAAATTATAATTTCATTTCCATTTTAAAAAACGAACTAAAAGATGCCCTACATTTACAAGGATATGAGAACTTTCGAAATTTATTTTAAAAAATATCAACTAATTTTTTTTGCTGGTATAACAAATAATAAAAAAAAATGTAAAACTAAAATAATTTGTAAGAAAACACCAGAACAGAAAAAAAAAACTATTCAAAAATAGATAAATGTAAAACACTTAACAAACAATAATAGTTCAATGTTAGCAAATCATTTGGGAATATAAACTTTCTGGTTAAATCTTTGTAAAGTATAGTTTTTTTGATATATATATTTAACTGTTTTGTTTTCTAGATATATACATTTGTACTATTCGTTACGAAAAAATGATAGAAAAAGAATTATTTATAAATTGTAAAAACAAGTGAAAGTTTTTGAACTTTGGATAGTTTAGGAGTTAAAGTAGTATTTTTTAGTAGAAAGATTTTCTAAGATAAATTTGATTGAATTTCACACAGATCTTCATATTTTGGAACAATTTTTATTCATTGTAAATTCTATCACAATATTTTATAACTTTGCCACTTTTGTTCGATTCAAATGAAATTTTATATTCAAGCTCCTCAAGTTATTTCAGATGAAAATATTTTCTTGTTTTCATACTTTTAAGAGCGCGATTCTAGAATTGTCGGGGTTTTAGTTTTCGAACATCACTTTATTGTATCAGGTGCAGCATGGCATGAAAAAGACTTCTGTGACAAGGCTGAAAATCGTTTCAACCATTTCAAAAAGTTCTTTTTCACATTGGCTACAATGCTCCAAGAATATTTGAAGAAGTAAAATACCTTGCTTTCAAAACACTCATCAGCTCCGTGACTATTTTCAGTCACGAAAACGAAATTTATGTAGTATTATAACCAATATCTTTATCCCACAAGTGACAGATATTTACACATTTCCCTTTCCATTTTTAGTTACGAAAAATTTTTTTGTTATTAATAATACTTTTATTTGAAAGAAGCATTCCATTTCTAATATGATCTTTATTTTTCTATGCTTATTCAAAACACTGCCTCGATAAAACCTTTTTTTACGGTCAATTAAATGGAAACACAAAATTTTAGTTATAATTTCGAAATGTTATTTTTCACTTTATGTAATCTAAAAGAACTGTACAAACTAGAATAGCAGATATCTTGTCGAATTTCGAAAATCATTAAAAAGAACATTGATAATAGCACAAAATTCATCCATACCATAATCAAACAAAGGTAATTTGTCATCGTTTTCCCCACATAATCCCAACCTTTCATTTTATGAAGGATTTATTTTTTATAGGTTAAAACGAATATTAGGTATTTAAAAAATAAATGAATTGAATATTGTTATCTATTATTCCAGCAGTGGCTAACATTTACTTATATCAATATAAAACAGTGAAAATCTCTTATTTTCTTAAAAATAAAAAATAACATAACGATTTTTGGAGTCGATGTCAGCCAAGGAAACATCTCTAACAGAACAGTTTGCTTCATTAGCTTGGCTAACACCAACTCCAAAAATAACAATAATTTTAACTACATTGTATTATCATCATATTAAAGTTTTTTTTTTAATGATTTTTAGTGAATCTGAAGTACCTACACTAACTAATTTGTCACTAAAAAAAGAATCATCCAAATCGGTTGGCGTGATATTGAGTTATTCGTCCTCTTGCCGTGCATACTTAATGCAAATTTAAGAAGACTTTTATGGCTTTCTCATAGATGCCGTTGTCAGAACTGAACCAAAATGAAATGAGACCACACGGGAAGTGCCTGTTTCCAAATAGATAAAGAATCATCAAAATTGGGTCACCCAGCCGAAAGTTTATGGGTAACACACATAAAAAAAATACAGTCGAATTGATAACCTCCTCCTTTTTTGTTTGAAGTCGGCTAAAAATGTATTTTCTCACAAAATGTAATATTATCTTAGTTATATTTTCAAAATTCAAATATAAAGTATCCTTCATTTAATATAAATTATTATGTCCGACAAATGGCCGTCTCAGGATCTTCTGCAGCAGTTTATTCGTTCTAGGTTATTTTTTATGACATTTGCTAGTTTCCGGGGGTTATTTTCAATATAACTTAGTGAATGTTAGCTTTAAGGTGCCGTAGCGTTGCAGGTTTGTTGATACAGACATTTTCCTGGCTGAAATTCTTGATGATACAAATGCCTCATCCTATCTCTAATGTTTACAGTTTCCTCCAACTTTTGGTCATAATCTTTCCATAAAAGTATATCCAAATTTCTTACAGAATTGTATTTGCTATAGAACAAGTGAACAGTTTGAGTTATGAGCGTTAGTTTAACGATTCATCTTGTAAATGGAATGTTTCAAACTAACATTTAACTAGCGAAAAAATCACAGCATTCTAGCTTACAAAGAAAGGATATATTGGATTACGCTTTAGAAAAATGTTACTTTTACTAACCGACTTCAAACAAAAAAGGATGAGGTTATTAATTCGACTGTAATTTTTTTATGTGTATTACCTCAGAACTTTCGACTGGGTGAACCGATTTTGATGATTCTTGATCCATTTGAAAGCTTCTCGTGTGGTCAGATTTCATTTTCATCCAGTTCTGACAACGACATCCATGAGAAAACCATAAAAGTGTTAAATTTTCATTAGGTATGCACGACAAGAGGACGAATAATTCAATATCACGCCAACTGATTTCGATGATTCTTTTTTTAGTGACAAATAAGTTAGTGTACTTCAGATTTACTAAAAGTCACAAAAAAAAAAAAAAACTTTTAACAAAAAGAAAACCTACTCCAAAATATATAAATAATATATAATAAAAAATAACGATAATATAATATAATTAAAATTATTGTTATTATTGGAGTCAGCCAAGCTAATGTAGCAAACTGTTCTGTCAAAGTTGTTTCCTTTGCTGACATCGACTCCAAAAATAACAATAATTTTGACTACATTATATTATCGAAGTCTTTTTTTTTTGTTAGCAGTCCTTTTTATTACTATGCTACTATGCTACTTTCACCAAATGTTATGTGAAAATGAAAATAAAATAAAAACTGTAGAATTGCTAAATAAATTATTATTCAACTATTTATTTTATTTATTTATTCATAAAAAATATTAAACAACGGATAACAATATGAAGAAAATAATAAGAATAATTTTTATAAAAGTATGGCATTACCAAGTACCTTCTTATCATTTGCATTATGTAAGAAGGAATAAATACACCTACATCATTTTTATGTCGAATCGATTCGCCTAGAACATGGCACGTACAACAGTAGATATATAGTTATAAAATTCATACGGATTTGCAAAGCACTTTCGTTTCATATTTCTTATTTTATGCTGAAATATGCATATGCATGTTTTCGTTCAGTTTTATAAACTTTTAAAAGTGCCTTCGCAATTGTTTTCTGCGACGTTCTAATAGTTTCATGCTTGAAAAAAATACATTTTATATTTTAAAGGCATATAACATAAAATGAATTGTAAACAAAATACTTGTTGCAAGGAAATATGTTCTCAAATTGGTATCAAGGGAAAATTTTCATAGGCAGTCAATTGTTTACTTTATTGTTCAAATGACTTGGAAACTCTACGGAAAATTTTTCGGACCATTGATTTGAACATAAACAGTCAAGTAAACTGTTTACATCAAGCCAGTAATTTTTTTACCACTATTTCAATTGAGGCTCAAATTCCGGGTACCGGTTGCGCACTAATGTGTATCATTTTTGAAACACAAGAGTCGAGCATACGTGAATGACATACTAACGAGAAAGAAGAGAAAATTGGGCACTTGATATGCCACTGATTTGGAAAAGAAATGCTCCATTATTGAGATAATCCCTAATGATGTATTTGCAGTCATAAGCAGGCTTTTATCTCGAAAAACATAAAATCTTCTAATTTCTACGTTCAGTTATTTACATCTTTGCCTCTACCATAAGCAATTGGACAAGGTTTCTCCTTAATTGTTGCGTAAACTTATTTTTGATAAGTAGGATTAATGGTTCACGGTATAATTTTTTTCAAAAAATGCACGATTTTAATCTACTAGCCTCGCCCGTATTGCAACAATAAAAAAATGTATATTTGTTAACATTAAAAAAGATACCACTCTTAGTCAAATAAACATTGTCGTATTTTTTTTTTTACTTTACTATCGTTTTATTATGTGAATAATAATTTGAGTTGTGTTGTTGTTGTGGTAAAAGAAAAACATTTTTAACGTTATTTCATTTACATTTTTTCAACATTTTTCAGTATACTTATCCTACTCGTTAGGTAAGGTTGATTCTGAATACTGATTGTATTTCTAAGAACTGTACATACATTGCGAAGACTAACTTGTTAACATTTTGTTAGCTCTTTTCACAACTTTAGTAGCAAAGCCATTCTGTAACATACGGTTAATCATAGAACGCTGAATGAAAAAAAGTTTGATTACGCCTTATTTAATTTTAACTTTAATTTATCTGATACACGACCTCTTTTTTATAAAATTGGTGGGAGCGCAAATAAATGAATAATTTAAAGCAAGAAAGGATATATTATGTAATTTATCTGCGTTTCCACCACCAACGAACAGAGAAACATAACATTAGTTATATTATCGACAATAGGGTAGTGAAAAATAAATTACGAAATTTGATTAAAATTAAATTTTATGTAGAAATATATTTAAATTTTCTGATTTTGGTGCATAAAAGCATATAATTGTTTTATTATATTAAAATTAAAAATCATAACTTTTAAACTGTACATCATGTGACCTAAAACACGAGCGATATTTGACATATCTGTCAAATTTAACTGTGTTCTTTCGTCAGTGCATTTCATTTGTACCTATTTATTAAAATGCAAATGATAACCACTAAGGACATGATAAAAAGAAGGTAAAAATACGAGCGAGCCCTAATGTGATATCATATATGCAAAAACTACCTGTTCAGTGTAAACAGCTGGGTACATATCTGTCAAATTTAATTGTGTTCTTTCGTCAGTGCATTTTATTTGTACCTATTTATTAAAATGCAAATGATAACCACTAAGGACATGATAAAAAGAAGGTAAAAACTGATGAAGTCAAAAGTATTGATACATTGACAAGTGATGTAGAAGATTTTTTGACAGAATAAAAAAAAAAATAAATTACTAATGCCAATACTTAAAACATGAAAATGATTTTGTTTGCAAAAAAAAAATAATATGCTTTCTTTATACTACCTAATGTGTAGTAAAAAAATTAGTGATTTGTTGAATTTTTGAAACAAATAGTACATTTTTTTAAAGACATTAATATTAGAAACTCATAAAAAGAATCAACATAGAAGTGGATTACGGTAAGAGTTCTGCTATGGGGAGAATTACTGTTTCGAAATATTTTGAAGTAATGACTGTTGATACCAAGAATACGTAACGATGAATAACACCGTTTTTGATATAATAAAAAAAGTTTATAATTTAATGTAAATTTATGGCAAGAAAGCGTTTTATTTTTGCCAGAATAGAATTTTTTGCAGCATTGATATTTTCATACAAACTTTCATCCCTTATATCCCATTTTAGGGGATGAATTTTGAAAAATCCTTTTTGATGTGACACCTACAGTATAAAATCTATTTCTTCTCGAAATTCCAAACTTTTACCATTAGCGATTCAGGCTGGGCGTCGATATATCAGTAGCGACATTGTCTATTCCTCCTCCAGATTATTTCCCGCATCTGAAATGTTTCTGATTTTAAATAATATACAAAAATAAGTTTTTTGACAAAAAAATCAACAAAATCGGAGCTGTCATTGAGGACTCCTCAGAATGCCTATTTAATGTATTCCTTTATCCGACTATACGTATAAATTTTCCTACCATATCCATTCAAAAGCGTATATTTAAACTTTAAGAATCCACTCAGTAATTATGCTGAGTTAGATTTCTCTTTACGTATACATAAAATGTATAAATATTATTATTATACCGATGTGGCTAATAAAATTGTGGTAATTCCTTATGGATCGACTGACTATATGACTGAAATGTGCTATGTTAGGTAATTTGTAAAACGGTAAATATGTGTTGTATAGGTAACGATATTTAGAGAATATATAATGTTTCAAGTGTGAAAATGAAATAAAATTATTTTGTGTAAAAGCAATTCAAATCAATTACCTTTGGATTGAAAATTTATCCTCTTCAAAACGGACAAAAACAATTTCTGTTAATGTTTATGCCTTTATTATTTAAATTTTTCCGTTTATATTGCGAGTGAATTTTCATATTATGATAATTTCATTTATCAGCTCCTCAATTTCAGAAGCTGAGTGCACCTCTTTCATGCATATACCATGCACTACACCAGCCCATCATAACTTTTAATTAAAATCTTGTTGCGACGGCGGGAATCGAACCCGCTGCCCTTGCATACCGCGGACGGAATTGGTTACGCCTTAACCAACTGAGCTAATTGGTCGACCATATTATGATAAGTGGTGAACATTTTTCGTTGTCGATTTCATGATTTCCCACTCATTGACTGTCTTACTAGAATAACAGTTTCTGGAGCCCCGTTTAAAAAAAATTCCTACAATGATTTTCGAGGGAAAATAGTTGTTTGGTTAAGCATCATTAAATTTCTTCAGTATTATAAATAGCCTTTAATATAGTTAGGAATTGGCGATTAATCTTGAAACGTTTAAAAAACTTCGTTTGTCTTCATTAATCAAATAATTTATCTGGAATATTTCACCAAGATACAACTTAAAAAAAAAAAAAAAAAAATTGCTTTTTTATGCTGACATATGATGCACACGGGAAGAATACGGATTAAGGTAAGCCTTTAAAAGGTAAATAATGCATTCGTCTATCCGTTTACGCACCGAAGTTTTAAAAATTTTAATTCGTTATTGAAATAATGAATAAAATTCGTGAATTCTGTAAGATAGTCTTACACTGTCGAAAACATCAAATTTGACCGAAATGTTACAAATACAAAAAATAGTATTGAAAACCAGCAAGTTCAGTAAGTAGCTAATGGCCTATTGTTTGTTTGTGTTTTCCAAATTCGACCTAATCCTACGTTGTAAAATGATACGAATTATTTTCCAAGCTGGTCTTTTTACAAGCTTTAATATAGTTTCACCTGTCCCGTTGTTACAAGCTTTTATTGAGTCTCACCTGTCCCATTGTCGTAAAAGCTTGAGGCGCTTATTATCAAGAATAAATTGAAATATAACTAGGCATGTGGAGTAGATGCGGCGTTCCGATTCCTTTTTAATGTTTTAAATTGAGCGCCTCATGCTTTTAGTAAAGTCGGGTATGAGTGACTCATAGATAAAATTATTTTCTACTTTTTAGTAAAATAAAAGCTTGTCCCTTTAAAAGTATTTTTTATTGAAATTTTTAAACATAGGAATAACAATGACGACCGCTTTGTATATTTTCCTAGAATTCTATAGAAAGATACACAATTGTGTGGATGCATAAACTACTTGAATTTTGTTGAATATAAGAGTAATTTTCCAACCAATTATTTACAATTTCTTTTCTAACAATAATATAAGAAACATGAAGAACAATTTTCTCGGAGCACAAAAAAATATATTTATATTATGAACGTTTTTTTTTTTTTTTCTATTCAGGAACAAAATAAAATGCAAAAAGTAGTATAACCATGTCTATTTTATATACAATTACAATTACCTTCATGTAAATAATACCTGCCATATTTTATGTTTTCAAGTTTCGTTTACATTTTAAGAAAGAAAATTCTCTTTTTGTTTATTTTATTCAGTTAAAATTATATCATTTTTTTATTCCACAAATCATTATTTGTAAAATGATGCATCTTGATGATAATGACAAGATAAACGTAGAGACCATGGAGATAGAAAAAATGACCGACTTTAACATTTATGAAGGCAATGATCTTCAAGGTAAGGAATTTTTAACCGACTTCAAACAAAAAAGTAAGATGTTCTCAATTCGACTGTATTTTTTTTATTGTTTGTTACCTCAAAACTTTTGACTGGGTGAACCAATTTTGATGATTCTGGTGCTTTCCGTGTGGTCCCATTTCAATTTGATCCAGTTCTGACAAAGGCATCCATGATAAAACCTTAAATTTGCATTAAGTATGTGCGCGATAAATGTATATATATTTTTCAAATGGTATATGTGGTTGAAACTTTCTGTATTTTCATATAATTTTATATATTTTAGAAAAATGAATTTTTCTGATATTTTCAATCCAGCAACACTTTTTATACCATGCATATATATGTAATATGCAAGGTATAATAAGTTTAGACCCAAGTTTGTAACGCTTAAAAATATTGATGCTAGGAAAAAAATTTTGGTATTGGTGTGTATAAATTCACCTAATTAGTTCATTTTCGGTTGTCTGTCCTTCTGTCCGTCTGTCTGTCAACACGATAACTCCAAAACGAAAAAAGATATGAAAATGGAATTCTTACAGCGTACTCAAGACGTAAAAAGTGAGTTAGAGTTCGTAAATGAGAAACATAGGTCAATTGGGTCCGTAGGACCCATCTTCTAACCGTTAGAGATAGAGCAAAAGTTTAAATGTAAAAAATATTCCTTATAAAAACTAACCAAGTATTGTTAAAAACAATTTTTTCGTAAACATCACTGTTTACCCGTGAGGGCGAAAATTAGGCGTAAATTGTATAGTCAGTATTATATGGGGATATCAGTTGTGTATGAGCGACATGTATGTATTTGTAATGTGATAGAGTAACCAACACTGTCTATGCATGGTATTTCAACAATTAACTCAGTCAATAGTTTGTGTAATCAATAAATATTAACTTTTCGGGCCTGTTCATGTACTTTTGTTATATAATATAATATTTAAGTACACAGTAAATTAAGAAACTTAAAATAGAAAGATAAAAAAGTTAGTAAAGGTAATTTAATTTAATGTTATCGCGCGAAATATTTGACGCAAATGTATAGCTCGTCAGCAAATCTCGCATAACGATACTAAAGATTAACGAACAGTTAACGTTCGTACTGGCGGGTAAAGTGCTCTTATTAGGGTAAATTTAGAAAAAATATTTTCAATTAATACAAGTAACCACAAGTTTTCAATACCTACCATATTCTTTGCCAAAAAGACAATCAACAAAGTAACCAAATATTCTTCTCTTGAAGAGCCGCATAAATAATTGAGACGGAAAATATTATCCAATTGGAATGCGGAAACTAAATGAAATGTGAAAATTATGTAAATTATCACCAAAGGATGCAATAATAAGGTTTTCTCCATATAAAATCATTCATCTGAAAATGTACCTTTTGTATGACTAATAAAATTAACGAATACTTTCTCAGTAGAAATTTTCAAGTTATTTTGACTTGCCTTCATGTCATGACGAAAATTTTTAAATTAATTTTTTGTCTCAGAATAAAGGTTAATTTTTGTCTTACATGATAAACAGTATTCTACTTTATCGTTGTAGGCTAAGATGATTTAAAATTTAAAAAAAATAAAAAAAAATAAAAAAGTACTTTAAATTTGAATAAAATTATTTATTTGTTGTTAAAAATAAATAAACATTCTTAAATTAATTCTGTTTATTTAAAATAATTATTCCGATTAGTATTAAAGAATAATCTTTGAATAATAAAGACTTATTCTTTGTAGAATAAGTAATTCGACTATACGATACATTTAATAGTATATACTTTATACTAAAGTTTGGCAAAATCAAAACGATTATGTATTGTTTACTTTTTCGATTCTCTATTCGATAAGGTAGAATTAATTATTCCTTTAAACTGAAGGAAAATTGTCTGGATAAACTCTCTACCTAGATCCTTCTTATTAAGAGGAAATTTTTTTTATTTGGTTATTTATTTAATTTTTTGCTGAAATGTTTTTTTTTTATGATTGATTATTTCGTCTTTATATAAATTATTATTTTTGTTATCTAAAATTGGAAAAGAACGTTAGATTAATAATGTCGTGAATTTTAATCGAACTTGACAATATCTTTTAGTTCAACGTCATCTTGAAGAGTGACAAGTTGACCTTGAATTTGTGTGTCAAGCTTGAGCAAATAAAATTCACGAATGAATTTATGAGATTAATTTAATCCAGAAGCTAGAAGCATCATAGGTATTGTATAGAGATTCTGGATAGTCAAAATTGTTTTGGTTCAATGAAAGGAATTTTTTGAGACTTTTTATAAGAAAGGCCAAAAGTTTCCAAACAAGTATGTTTGAAAGCAAAATACTTATTTTGTTCAGGGAGGTGTACTATGATTTCTCTAACACGATGAATGAATGGTTTAGGAATTAAGCAAGAAGCTATATAATATTTCGTAAGTTCGTCATTAATATTTCTAATTTTAAATGACATTTCCAGTTGTGTGAACCAAAACTGGATATCATCCGCCAGAAAATCTGGAAATTTTGGTAATGACGACTTCTCGTTGACATTCTATAATCAAGATTTTTGCATATAAATCTTGACAAGTCAACAAATGTCAAAATAATTGATAAAAATTTTCTGTTGTAAACTGCACTGAGTTCTGTTGATGAGGAATCAGTGACGATACAAGTTTCAGCATTCGAAACTGGATTTGCCCATTTGACAACAAAAACCATAACGTATTTGCTTTTACAAGGCACTTAAATTTCAATTGCAATTAATATTCTAGGTATTCATGGAATTAAGTACCACAAATACTCCAAAGTATTTGAGGTATTTTCAAAAATGCCACAAATACTCCAAAGTATTTCATTCAAGAAACACAAAATACTTGTTCCTAGACAAATAAAGCCTTTCTATTTGTAAATATTTTATATGTTTTGATATACATTATCGTAAAATGCACTATATAACATAAAAACATTTGATACATTTTGTAGAACAATAAAATGTGTTTGTTAGGATATATTTGCAAATGTTATATATTTTGGCAACAGCACCCCTTTTATATTTATTTCAATTCAAAAGCTATGAGATGATGTAATGAATAATTAATGAATCATAGAAATAATATATTTAAAACTTAGATGAAATTAAATTAATAATATATATATTCTTTATATATATGTATATACAAGAATTTATATATAAAATATACCTTATGTATTAAATTCAGATGTACATATACAATATTTGTACCTGAATGAATAACAATCGGCAAATTATTTTATTTGAACCTGGAAAAATAAGTTTGATAAAATTGAAATATTAATTTGCGTATGTCGATGTGCGCTGTGATTTATTCCTCATAGTAAGACTTTTTCCACCAAAGAAAATGCCTTTCATATAAGCTTTAAAGCGATGTCTCAGAGATTAACCGTCAAATCCTCAAATGGATAAGATGTTTGCTTTTTATGAATATTTAATACTAAACTAGTGAAAACAAACAATTGACTGAGTTAATTGTTGAAATACCATGCATAGACAGTGTTGATTCCCATATAATACATTCTATACAATTTACGCCTAATTTGCGCCCTCACGGGTAAGCAGAGATGTTAACGAAAAAGTGTATCAAACAAAAGTTGTTTTGTTTTTCATAAGGAACATTTTTTACGTTTAAACTTTGGTTCTATCTCTAACGGTTTACAAGACCCAATTGACCTATGTTGCTCATGAACTCGACCTCTCTTTTTACGTCCTGAGTACGCTGTAAAAATTCCAGCTTGATATCTTTTTTCGTTTTTGTGTTATCGAGTTGACAGACGGGCGGGCAACCGAAAATCGACTAATTAGGTGATTTTATGAACACCTTTACCAAAATTTTTTCGTAGCATCATTATTTTTCAGCATTACAAACTTGGGACGCATATACCTTGCATATTACATGTATGCATGGTATACAAATATGTCATTATAGTATTTAATTGAAAGAAAATACGCCCTTGACAACTATTGGCAAAAGCCTTGCTTCGTTGTTTTCTTTCGATAAAATGCAATAATAAAACAAAAAATTTAGGGTTTTTTATGGAGATCAACTTTTTAAAGTGTTATTCTATCCTTACTGTTATGTATCTTAATTGGCTATTAAGGAAACCCGAAAAAGATTCAATCTGATGCCAGAACATGAAATATCAAACTCTGCAACTTTTGTTTAAGTAATTTTTTGATTGGTCAACTACAAAATAAGATATTGAGGTGTATAGATGAAAATGGCCCACCATGTATATTTAAGCCCCAAAAAATAAAAAAGTGTTCATTTTGGGACTGGATCAACCAACGTCAGCAATACTGTTGTATGATAATACTTATACATCGTATGTATACATATACAATTTATACACACAGGTGCATATTTATAAAATGTTTTTGGCTTATCTTTTTAGCAAAACAGGCTAAAAATGTCTTCTTGGTATCAAAAAATTATATTTTAAGGTAAATTGTAACCCAAAAAGTTCCAATGTTGAGATCAAATATATTTTTTAATTGATTGGCAAAAATTTTTGAAATTAGTAATTCTCAAGCAGATGGTTATTTTTATCATCCAAATAAAATTTTATTTCATTTTGCAAAAATGTGAGTGTACGGACATTCTATCTAATGTATAAAAAAGCGGCGAACATATATTACAATCGAACTCAATAACTTCGATTTAATTTAATAATTATGAAAATTAATTATTATTCAATAAAAGCAAAATAGTTTATCAAAAAAGTATTATATACTAACAATCGACACCACAAAACTGCCATAGATTTAAAATTAAATTAAATCTATAATTAAATTTATTAAAATATAATATTTTGTGTGTCGTGTGGAATTATGGTTCTATTTTGGGTTTTATTCTAAACTTGTTTCACCTATGGATGTCTATTTGCTAATTCTATTATTTATAAAATTTTGTATAGTCGTATAAAATGCATATGTGCATATGTGGGAGGTATGGTTAGGAATTGAGCGATTTTGCTTTAAAAACATACCTTAACTTTTTTCAAATTATTGGAAAGAAAATCATAAAAAAATTTATTAAGCTTGTGGTTTTTGAAAATAATAAATAACAAACTGTTTCCTGCCATAATTCGCCGTGGGAAATGAGAAGAATAGATGAGAAAACTTTTTTTTTATGAACACATCATGCTCGTTTATTTTTCAATACAAAATTTCATTCTCACTTTTACCCTCACTCTTTCAACCCCGGGTATGTATATTGTATGAAATTTGAGCTCAATCGATGCAGAACTTTTAGAGTCCATAAGCAATATACAATATATATATATATATATATATATATATATATATATATATATATATATATATATATATAGAGACTAACTTGATACCCGCCCGCTTCACTGGGCTTAAAAGTAAAAACCACCGCTTTATAACCTCCACCTCTTTTGATCTCACTTATCAACGTTCCATAACACTTGAAGGGATTGTTTTACGCCGCTAAAAGATATGCACATTTTTCAATTTTTTAAATTATAGTCATAATTGAGTATATCAGAAAAGATAGCTATAAATTGTGACATTTACTATTTTTAATTTTTACAGAAATCTTTAATTTATGGTTAAAAATGATGATCATAACTCTGCTCCATCTGTGATCATCATTTTGAACCAAAAATTTCAGATCTCTGTAAAAATTTAAAATAGTAAGTTTTAGTTCAAAACAGTAGTTTTTTTTTAGTATCTATATGTTTTAAATTTATAGCTCATGTGTTATTTTGATGTATGAGCTATATTTCTGAACAGTTTCATTAAAAATCATTCGCTAGTTTTTGCGTAAAAGCGTAACAAACAAACAAACAAACATCCTTACTTTCACAATTATATTATATAGGGATTTCTATAATTCTCTTTAATACTTTTTCCTGTGTTACCAAAACATGATATTGAAATTTCATGACAATTTTGTATAGCATTTTCAAAATCGCTCAGTGCTCTGACTCATCCGTTGCATTGTTTTATACCAAAAAAAAAAAGAACAAAATTTACTTTTATCCATAGAATTATTTACATATCTAAATATGTTTTATATTTGTTTATAAATAGATGTATCTATAGAATGCTCCTGGGAAAAATTAAAATTAAACCAAGAGAGTGGGCGGGTAGGGCAGAAAATCGCACACAATAAATAATATTATATATCTTTAGAATATATAATAACTCAGAAGGGATTTTAGATTGTGGCATCATTTACGCCGGGTTGAAATTAGCCGTAAATTTAGTTTTCGTCCAAATTGGAGAAAAATAAATTTATGCAATTTTTATGCAATTTTTATAATTTTAGCTCCTTGAATTAAGTTTTTTGATCTTCCAAAAAAATTATTTATTTCTTCTGAAAATTACAATCAGATTTCTTTGAACACAGCCTGTTTAAAATATGACGATGTCAATTTATTAGCTTGTTTTTCAGTATTTATTTTTAACTCCCGACTAAAAGAATGGTGCAATAATTTTATCGTGTCTATACCTGTGTATCTGTATGTATCCATGTGATATTCGTGCTCCTAAGCGGATGAACCGATTTTGATTTTTTTTTAAGTTTTGTTTGAAAGGTAAAAGTTTAGTTAGTACCCGATAAAAATAGAAAAACGGGGATGATTATCTTACTCAAGAATAGATTTTCTTGAGATTCAGCTAAGAACATTCTTAATCAAGTTGTCTTCTAATAATTCAAAATTGGTTTATTCGTTTAGGAGCTACAATACCACAAACAAATTGATCAGACCTGATTTTATATCGAGGAATTCTTAAAATTTTTAATTTAATATTATTACAGGTACATTGGTTTACTATGAAAACAGTAATGTCGTTATGAATTAAAAAATTCGTAGCAGGATCTGCGTTAGCTATGTGAATTCCCTCAGAAATTGCATTTAAATCGAATCGAATATTGCATTTATTTTTCCAAAAATTTTTATTCCAAAAACTCTTGTTTCAAATTCGATGATTTACACCTCATTTTCAAGCTAACAGTTCTTAGTAGTCTTTCAATCCACAATTGTACCGCTTGGGATAAAATTGCATATAAATAAATAAAAATGTAAATTACTCATTTAAATATTCCCCTAGGCTTTCGCACGGGTCAATCCAGTTAACTTTAATTTGGTAAACTTATCAGAAATAATACGGTTAGTTCTTGGACAGAATAACTTTTTTCCATCAACCTATATTATAAATAAATGCATATACAATATAGTCTACTTTGAGAACGAAAACTGTAATTGTACACTTTCATCATGAACCGGATAAAGTTCGTACTGATATTAGTTTTTATTAAAAAATATTTTGCAGTCTTCCATACTACTATTCTCATATATTACGTACATATGTATATATATAGTGAGGGAATGCATGTAAATTGCATCATACTATGTCATATTATCCAGATATATGTATTTATATATAATGAACAATATTTTTAATCATATTTTCATTTCTTTTAATTAAAAAATTGAAAATATAGAACTGAAATCGTACATATGCTATTTTTTATGATTCGAGACTTTATTCGTCATAAATGTGAATGACGTTTCATTTCTATAGTGTAGGATGTAACACTGTCTAATAAATGATGTTATGTATGATTTATTTATATATTCGAATATCATAGATTATTGATTAGATTATTTCTTTGAAGGAAATATTGAACAAAAATGATTTTTAAATAAGTTAAATAATATGAAAAGATATAATCAGATCATGTTCATAAAATTCTACAGATTTTTTTTTCTTCATATTCCTTATGTAGGTCAGGAAATCTAGACTATTTTACAAGCATTTTATTATTTTAAGTGGTTCGGCTATCACGTGACTAGTCAATTAGTAAACTAGACAATTTGTATGACGTAAATATAAGAAAATGCTTTAAAAATATTGTAAACCAGGCAACTTGTGTGACGTATATGTAAAAAAAAATAAATCATTCGTCAAAAACCAGTTTTTTATGTTTTCTTTTTTGAAAGGGCCGTAAGTTAATGTTTTTTTCTAAGTTCATTCACCGACTTATTTTCGTACAATTAACATTATTGTGAGTTCTGTCATAATATACTATGTTAAAAATTACAATTTTAAAATGAAATCATTCAAAATTTGGAGGCGCAAGGGGCCTCCAAACTGCGTTTATTGTGATCAAGGAACTTTTAACTAGCATTTACCGCAAAAGAAAAATGAACATTTACCGTATTTGCTCAAACAGCCTAACCACTTTAACTTAATTTAAAAACCGTTATCCGCAACCGATTGTTCTGAATTTTAGCATACACCTTTAGATTGAATGGGATTGAATGGTATGCATGGTTAGCTCAAGCAACGTCATTCTAAATCCAATATGGTGGACCATACGAAATGGCGGACTATTTTTCTTTGCAATCTCATAATATGGGAATCAAATTATGGGTTTGCTGGGAAGAATACGAGAATGAACTGATTTTATCATCGCTTTCACTATATTTGCCATACATACCTATTTTAAATTTAAATTTAGAATTGGGCTAAATTTTTTTTTATCACTTCAGTTGAAGAATTCTCACTTCACGAATAAAAAGTAAAGTTGATTTTTACTAGTATGCAAAATCTTCACTAGCATGCAAGATATGAACGTTTAAAATCCTTAATTAAACAAAGTGGAAGATACATACGTGACATCATACGTGGATATCGCCATAGAAATTACATATAAAACTTTGTTTTGCTAAAAGGAGATGGGCAACCTTTGGATGCTTATAACTTCTGCGTTTTTAAATCAATTTTCATTTCACCTTTTTAAAAAACATTTTTAGGGAGAGCTTTTATTGTACCTACTTAAAAGTAGAAAATAAATTTTCTTATGAATTAATCGTACATCACTTATTGTTGAGCAGCTCCTAATCATCATTGATATTTTAAATTGAGCGCATCCAGCTTTTAAAAATAGTCATGCAGGAGTTATTTATATATTACTTCCTAAAAAATTATTTAGTTTCTAGTACAATAAGCTTGTCTTTATAAACTTTTATTTGAATTATTTTCCCTATTTTAATAATGAAATCTAGTTAAGTACCTGCTTTTACTTTTATAGCTTATTACTTCAAACTCAGTAATGAAAATTATTTAGAACTAAGGAAATGATATATTGCTGACGGTAAATAATAATGAATTTTTAAATTGAGGTGTTCCTGTTTAAGAATGAAAACGCGCCCCTGTTACACCTTCTTGTGATTCTTTTGACAATTATTTATTGAAAGCTCTATGTAATATGTAAATTTTCTCAACAATTAAAAATAAAATAATACATGTAAGGAAAATATTAATTTAAATTTAATTTTCAATACATTTATTATTTTGTGTGATTCATTAATTATTCATGACATCACTTCACAGGTTTTCAATTCAATTGAAAAACATACCTACCACAAAATATTATGAAGAACAAATTTATTTTTATATTATTTGGACGGTGATACAAAGGATAAAACAGGGAAGGAAATAAATACATGGAATTCACTTGGATAGAAAATACGCAAAGGAAAACTATATTTGGATATAAGTAGGTCAAATGATTTTGACTCCTTCATGAAATATTTTTGGTGAGACAATTCTTTAATGTATTTTTGGCAACATATCGCAAAAAATCCATTTTCATTACAAATTATGGTATTTAACCTCCGTTTCTCTGACATTTACGCCTATAATAGAGACCATCCACATCATTATTTCTTAATCTTTATTTATACAATTATATTTATGATATGGGTAGAGTCGGCTACTTCGTTCGTATCCAAGCGACGACAATGTGATGGATTCAAACCCGCAAACTAAGGCTAACTAGACAAACGGTAGTTTATCGCTTTAAATGGTTCGGCCATTTATGCTCATCATTTTCGTTACTAGAAAAATTGATTTTGTTTTACCCAACGGAAATTTTATTCAATTTTAAAAAACGAAGCATGTAACTGAAGCGAGTATGTTATTCTGAATTGGGATAATTTTTTTCGACTTTTTTGTTCGATTTGGAGGTACTAGCCATTACAGGTTTGCCATTCAAAATTTGCGCTACCAAAAATTGAGAATAGAAACATGTTTTTTTTCTTCAGTTTACATGTAACTATTCATTAGTAATTCATAATGAAACAAAATTTCTATGATTATTTTTGTCTTTTTGAGGTTTGATAAAAGTTTGTTTGATAAGAAAGAAATTTGAAGTTTCAACTTCGGTTCGAGTGTGTTGAATTATAGAATTAATAGACATCTACAATTTCCGAATTTTTCGGTCTTATTTAAGTTAAACCAAAATTATTGACAATATAAGACGTGAAAATAGTGAACATGAAACATGAAAAATACAGTTTCCATAAGCAAAAAAAAAAAAAACCATTATCTTAATACTCAAACTTTACTTTATCAATCTTCAAAAAGGCAAACAAAACAATTCCTGGAAAGTTCACTAAAGGCTCACTTTCTTAGCCACGATTTATCACAGACTGACTCATTACGAAATCTCCGAAACTATCGGTTCTATTAACTTCAAATTTCGCATACTAACCTCTTTCATGACATAGACGTTCAATAAGAACGGATGTTACGGAATACTTATCTTAACGGAATAAATAAGCGATCTACCACTGACTGACTCATCACGAAATCTTCGAAACTATCGGTCCGATTAACTTCACATTTCGCATACTTACCTCTTTCTTGACATAGATGTCTACTAAGAACGGATTTTACAGAATTCTTATTTCAACGGAATACATAAGCGATTTAACACTGAATGACTAATCACGAAATCTCCGAAACTATCTGTCCGATTAACTTCAAATTTCGCATGCTTTCCTTTTTCATGGCATAGACGTCCACTACGGAATTCCTATACCAACGGATTTGTTTTCAGAAAAATTCGTTAATAATAATCAATGAAAAAAAAGTCTTAATTGGTCAATTTTGTAAAAATTTCTGTTTAATAAAAAAAAAGGATTGATTACTCTTATAAATTAAATAATTAAATATTTACTGAAAATAAAATGCTATTTAATTTCAAAAACGGGAACGCATCCCAATACCCAATATTTCATGGGTGATGTACTAACATAGCTATATTAGCTATTTCACTATTGTTTCCCCATTTTCCTAGTAACCAAGAATTATACTACCCTACAAATAATAACCTCATATACACACACTATAAGTGAAACAAAATAGATAAATATATGAACAATACTTATTCGATCTTTGTTGTAAGACCGTCAAGTGTTATTTTATAAAATAGTGATACTCCTACAATTGCTGGTATATAGTCATGAATAGTTGGAGTATTTTGTAAGAAAGAAAAATATCAGGCAAAAAAAGGATGATATAGGCTGGCTGAGTTGTTGATGAGGATTATTATGGGAAAGTAAGTATATAGTTTAGTGTGTCATGATAATGGAGTTGGGGAAATAGGGGGAGACTAAAAGAGCAGCAGCGGTAGCAGCAAGAGATACAGCAATGGCAGTAACATCATCAACAACATCATCATCATCTTCGTAAGCTATACCAGAAGCACACAAACAAAACATACATATTAGAACTAAGTGTCGCATAAATATGTTCTCATATCTTAAAGAACTTTATTGAATGGCACAACATAAAATTATCACCAAATACTTTTCATTTTTTGTTACCTTTTTGGTTTTAACGAACTTTTATTTCGGAACGAATCTGGAGATATCTCGAAAAAATCTCATAAGAAAAGAAAAGTAATTTAATGTATAATGTTCGTAGCTATGTTTCAAGGGCAAGTTTAGGATTCCGTACCCAAAAAACTAATGCTTTATTAATAAAAACTAATGATCTTCAAAATCGGCTCAGCTTGGAAAAAACTTTAAGGAAAAGGACAATTTAATGGAGAGTGTGCGATATGTGTTTCAAGTGCGAGTTTAGGGTTCCGTACGCGAAAAAATTGTCGGGGGTTTTTCAAATTTTGTAAATGTCACCTGAGATATCGCCTAAAAATCTTTATTTCGTAGCGATTTTTAAAAACTGTTCATCTAATCCCCAAATGGTGTAATAAATGTTAAATCATAGACCTTATAATCGACCGTGAAAAGGAGTAAATTTTTTGCAATATTTTGTTCATAATTTATCGGACATCCGGACTTGTTACGATATTCTGCAATTTTTTTAAGGGGTGTAAAATATATTGCAAGAATGTGTAGATTCCTTTTTAGACAATAACATGAATCGGGGATAATCCTGATGTCGAATAGGCCATATTACCCATGAAAATGTCAAACTAGACTTGATACCCTGACAAAATTTGAGAGTGGAATTAAAATTGATTAAACGAAGAAGTTTTAAGCAATCAAGGATTGTATTCAAAGGTTTGTCCATCTCCTTTAAGCAAGGCAAAATTTTATATATAATCTTTATGGAGATACCCACATATGACGTCATTAGTGGGTATCTTCTTTTTTGTTTAAACGTTCATATCTTGTATACGTGTGAAGATTTTTAAAAACCCACTACACTTGTCTATTCGTAAAGTGTGTGTTCTTTATCTGAAATTATAAAAAAAAATTCGTTCGATTTCCTGACAAGGTTCTTGCTAATTAGTTAAAATACGTGTCTTTCATTCTTTTTAGAGGTGGTGATTGCCCCGATTGCCCCCTATTTGGATCCGTACTTGGTAAAAATAAATTCTAGTCGAAATGTTCGATATTTGATACATAGAAATTAAAGTAAAGACTCATAAATTTCTATATGATGAAATAGGCCACTTAGTATCTGTATAGTATAGCTAAAGCACACATTCTAGCAAGTAAGCAGTATAATATCTTCTAGCATTCATTGTTTTTAGTAGATATACATATAATAATATACCATACCATACCAAAGAATCGTGTGCGGTTGTGAACTTTCATTATATGAAAACACCTAAGCGGCACCTTTAACGAAAATAATGATACACATACATAGGCATACATACATATACATACATGAGTGTACAATGGACATAGACAGGATGATCTAGCACCGTTTTATGAAATGCCAAACTTAGGCCAAAATTGGCAATAACCCTAAGTGTAGATAATTTAATTTACTATCTATGTAATTGAATACTTTTTTTGTGTATCGTTAAAAAAGTTTGGATAGCCGCTGTTTTTGCCGATAAGAAGGCTAATTAAATATTTATTGCTAATTATGTCACTATTATCAATAGTTTTTACGTATTTATCTAATTTTCATCATTATACTATGCATAATTCGTTGTTTTTAACTTTGGGCCCGGAATCATTGAACGCGTTATAACTTCAAAAATATTAAAAAATTTAGAAAAAGTCCAATCAAGGTTTTTCCTCGTAATCTAATGGAATAAGCTGAATATTTGTACAAACCTTTGTTTTTAATAGTACAAATGCAATCTCAAAAGTCACATATAGTCATGTGTCCGGGTCCGTAGATATTCAAGAGCAAAAGTCGCAAAAATTTGTTTTTTATAATCTCGTTTGCTTTGCCTTCAATCGAATTTAAATTTTATTATAACTTGTTGCGACCTTTCACCTTGAATATCTAAGGACACTGGCACGTGGCCATATGTGACTTTGGAGGCAAGATTTGTGCTATCAAAATAAAGGTTTTTACAACTATTCAGCATAATCCGTTAGACTTCGAGGTTGATCCTTTTCTTTTACTAAGATTAGTGGATGAATAATGACATAAACCTCTAGAGCTGGGATAAACAATATTTTGACGGGAATAAGAAATTTTTATAAACTGACCCCTTTTTGAAGGATATTTGACGTTATAAAACGTCTTACACACTAAAAACTAAATTTTTACATGAGTGAAAACCGTGAGTAATCAGAAATTAACTGAATCACCCAATATTAGCCTAATATTCCATCATAGTGCGCGCACAATAAGTTACATAGCACACAGGGTAATCGTAGTAACTATATACTCATATGTAGGTACTACGTACGAATGTATATATATGCCGCTTCTATTTGATACTGCGCTGTAGTCCAAAAGTGGTGCAAGATCAATACTCTCTAGGGTAGTGCTGCGTTGATGATGATGGTGGTGCTAACTTTCCATCTATCTCTTCACTCACTTTATACGTATCATCCCCACTATTATCCCTACCATTCATTCAAGTTCTATATAACACACACTTTCTATCTCACTACATATCTTTTTTATTTAATACAACAAACACAAGATACAGAGACATTTGGAATTTTTAGGATTAGATAAGATTTAATCAAAGATATTATCTTTCATTTCTTCAGTAATTTTAAAAAACTAATTAGGTATTCTACTATGTTTCAAAAAGTTCTTCAAAATGTTGATTTTCCTAAAAAAATCCACAAAAAAATAGTTCGATAGTATAAACACGATTTCTTGCCATAAAATTACATTAAATTTTAAACCATTCTTCTTCTCGCAAAAACACAGTCAGTCACTTTGATGACGTAATATTGGTAAAAGCAACAGTCGTGTATGTAATTATTATATGTATACATAAAGTTGATGGTAACACAACTTACAATTACTATTACTTTATTATTACTTTAAAAATAATCAATAAATTAGTTATTAATGCATATTAATTTTATCTATACACTTGCTATATACAGATTAAAAATTACGACTTTAAATTTTAATATAATAAAACAATAATTGGCTTTTATGACTCAAAATCAGAATATTTCAGTATTTTTATACCATGTATATATGAAATATACATAGTATTATAAGTTTAGTCCCAAGTTTGTAACGCCTAAAAATATTGATGCTACAAAAAAAAATTGGTATAGGTGTTCATAAAATCACCTAATTAATCCATTTCCGGTTGTCCGTCCGTCCGTCCGTCCGTCCGTCTGTGGTCACGATTACTCAAAAACGAAAAGAGATATCAAGCTGAAATTACAGCGTGCTTAGGACGTAAAAAGTGAGGTCAAGTTCGTAAATGAGCAATATGGGTCAATTGGGTCATGGGTCCGTAGTACCCATCTTGTAAACCGTTAGAGATAGAATAAAAGTTTAAATGTAAAAAATGTTCCTTACAAAAAAATAAACAACTTTTGTTTGAAACATTTTTTTGTAAAGATTATTGTTTACCCGTGACAGCGCAAATTAGTTCAGAACATAATTGTATAACACATAGTATCAATTATTTGCATAGCAACAACATTGTTTATTTCAAACATATACGTCACTTATAAGATTGTATTATTTGTGTATCCGTCTGTGGACACGATAACTCAAAAACGAAAAAAGATATCGAGCTGAAATTTTTACAGCGTTCTCAGGACGTAAAAAGTAAGGTCAAGTTCGTAAATGAGCATCATAGGTCAATTGGGACTTAGGTCCGTAGGACCCATCTTGTAAACCGTTAGAGATAGAACAAAAGTTTAAATGTAAAAAATGTTCCTTATCAAAAATTAAACAACTTTAGTTTGAAACATTTTTTCGTAAACATCCCTGTTTACCCGTGAGGGTGACAATTAGGGCGGAAATTTTATAATATGTACTATACTTGATTATCAGTTATGTATGTGTCACATGTTGGTATATGTAATGTGATAAAGAAATCAACACTGACTATACATGGTATTTCAACAATTAACTCAGTCAATTGTTTGTTTTCACTTGTTCAACATAAATTTTAATTTTTTTAAAATTTTAAATTTCTTAATTGATTTTACATTATACCAAATGAATTCCATTGGTCAATTTCGACTCTGTGTAGTAAAGAAGATTGTATTCATTTTTTCGTAAGTATCAGCATGTTGGAGGAAGCCGGAAAATTTACACTATATTATTACCACTCTTACTCTCGTACAACTTCAGAAGATACTGATTTATTTATTCGTTTGTCATCGGCAGTTCGTACAAAATAAATTACAGTTAGTATAATCAAAGCATAGATTTTGTTAAAATATTGATAGTTTTTCCGTTACTGGGAATATTTATCCAAATGAAACGTATCTATGTATATAGCCAACAGGTTGTCAACAAAATAGCTTCGTTCTTTCTCTTTAAGAAGGGATGGCTGTCGTTTATTTTCTGTGGCCTATCGTTAAATTTTAAATTATTGAGAAAAGGCAGCTTTTAATAAATGCTCGATTAACGAGTTCATTCTACCAGATATATGCTTTTTGGATTATTTATCAATGAATGTAAGTATTGTAGGAGAAAGATCTGGTGATAGATCTCTCTTAAGACGCAAATCTTCCAGTGCCAAATCACAAACACTACGATTGACGACCGAGTGAATTGGAGTCTACCTATTTATAAGACCATCCTATTCTACAGATATTATCATCGAAAAAATAGTAAATCAGTGATTTTTACTCTATGCATGGTACCTCAAATTAATTAACTAAATTGAGGCCTCAAATATTACTAAGCCTCTGTATAGACCTCATTCCTTTTTACACACATACATACATACACATATTATTTTATAGAGTGATATTGTTTTGTGTAGGAATTATTTGATGCGTGCGTTTGTATGCGTAAGTGCGTGAATGTATGTATAATTTATGCTTTGATGTATGTTTTTAAGATGTCCTATAGACCACTTGACATTCTATGCTTTAACAAAGACAATTTCCCTATAATTAACGAGAGCGAAGTTTGTAATAAAAATAGACCCTAACAACAAAAATTGATTATGAATTTATAAAAAAGACAAATTTTATAAAAGTAAACTATATTACCATTTGTTCTATGATACGAAGAAGCATGAAAAAAACAGATATATTTCATAATCCTAATTTATTTCAAAGAGTTGAATTTGGTGTTAACTAGGGTGTTTTATTTCATTGTGCATGGAAAATGTTCAATGGAGTGGAAAGCCTTAAAATATAATGTATTTTTGAAATTCTAACAAAAAAGATAATTGAAAAATAAGTTAAAAAAACTACTTACTTTATAAAAAGCAAGCTTTTTTTTAAAGTAGAAAATAATTATTGCACACCTAGGGGGCTAATTGTAAAAGCTAGAGGCATTCAATTTAAAATAACTAGGATGAATTAGAGCACCTCTACTATTAGAGCACCTCCTATAATGATAGATATAATTATTTACTTTTTAATACAATAAAAGCCCTTAAAATTAAAATTTTTTATTAATTACTAAACAAGTAAAATAAACAATTGACTGCGTTATTTGTTGATATACCCTGTATAGACAATGTTGAATACCAGTGCTTGCATTATTTTAATAAATTAGAGAAATAAATAAATGTGGGATTTCTGACCTCAATTTGTTCTATTTTTGAAAATTTTTATAAAACATTTTTGTTTAATTTTTAAAAAACAAACTGACAAAACGAGCTGCTTGGCCTCGAAAGCTTTTAAAATTACCTCTATCCGAAACACTTAATAGCTTTTTTGTCAAACCAAATTATTCTTGCGTATATAATTGTCAATTTGGAATTGAAATGAACAATAATCTGATGTGAAATCTTTGAAAATGGATTAAATTTGACATTGCCAAAATGCATAATTTATAATTTACAATTCCTGTTTGAAAATTGGGCATTTTCGATATAGCGTGCAAAGAAGTATAAATGGGCAGTTTCATAACCAAATTTGATGATATGGTTACCGATCCAATCTGAATCCAATCTCACACCAAGTACTAACCAAAAAAGATATAGTATTTGCACAAAAAGATATTGTTATTAAAAACTCTACAAAGTTTTTTTCACGGTTCCACAAAATATTGAAATTGTTCAAAGAAAATATATAAATTGCTCATAAATTTTAAGCCTGTTTTTTTAAATCTCTGTAAAGCTTGAAAGAAAACTCCACTTATAAGTGTTTTCCTAGAGCAAAATTTTGAAAGATTTCGGATATGTAGAGGTTTGTTTACCCATAACTTCATACATTTACGGAACTGCAGTTTTTAAGGTAGGTATGTTCAAAGAGTATATTTGATAGTGTATGTAAGGCTTTACAATTTAAAATACGTGTCATTTTAGTATTGACTAATTAAAAAGTATATGTTGATAGTGGTTTATGATGTAAATCTGCAGACAAAAATGTATCATAGAATGAATCTCATAATAGTATGCGGGTAATTAACAGTATTAATTTCTTTTCGTTAACGTTTTTAACCTCAAAACTTCAATGTATCTTTTCAAGTACATTTAAAAAAAAGTGCATTCAGCCCATATAGAATTACGTATATTCTATATTCCGCATTGATTTAACGGATGCTTATATTCATAATTCTAGCAATATATTATTATAATTCCGGGTCAATGAGTCCTTCCCATAATATTCGGAGGGAATTTTTCAATGCCATTTTGTGTGTCACGTAAAACTGTATGTGCATCTTGCTACACGGAAATGCGGTTGGATGTTTTTTTTTTTTTTTTATAATTTCTGCCATACGATTTGTGCCTCGAAAAAAATATTTGTAGTTTTGAAGTCGAAGCAAAAAGAAAGAAAAAATCAAAAAAACAGTTTTAGAGTTTTTTTCCAATTCAATATTTATGATTTTTGAAAACTGTATGAAAACTCAAGTGAGCAATATTTCCACATATACCTCAATATGTAATATACCAATATTTGACCGGTCCAGTGGCCGAGCTCGCTAAGGCGTCTTAGCTTGCTATGATTACTGGCTGGGAGGTTGCGGGTTCGAACCTAGGCAGCGGCAGTGTGAACAAAAATAGTTAATGGGGTGGTAAATTGATCACACTGTCGTCGCTTGGGTAAGAACGAAGTAACCGACTCCATCCACATCATGAAAAAAATGTAATTGTATATATTCGAATGTATTTGAAATAAATAAAGATTAAAAGATAATGATGTGGGTGGCCTCTGTTAGAGACATAAATGTCTAATGAACGGAGGTAAAACCCCCATTATTTCTAATATACCAATATTATAATGTTTCAGGGAGATATTTTTCCATTTTATTATTTAAATCCCTCTGTTAAAGTTTTTATCACGCTTTTATTAGCCACTTCTTTCTATATAGAATCTAACCTATAAAATAATATAATCTTAACCTTAAAATAATAGAATCTTAACCTATAAAATAACTTCGTCCTAGTATGCTGACCAGGCTCAACGGGTAAAGAATCGATAATCTACTTAAACACGCTTTGTTGTGCTAATAATACAGGTAATATAGAAGCTTGTTTATCTTTGTATTTGTTTCATGTATGGGATTCGTATTTTGATAGTCATTTACTCTTAAAATGTTTAAGAAAATAGACGAAATTTTACAATTTTGCCAAAAAAAAAAAAACAGAAAGAGTATTACTAATTATTCTATAGTAACTCCCAACCTAACATAGAAAAAAACAAACAAACTTGGATAAGCGAGAATTCAAGGTATTCCAATCCTTTTTCTTCACAAACAGGAGTTTCAGAATTAACCAATTTCTAGCTTATATAGAAGTTTTTCTCACTTATGGAAATTTTAGATAGAAACACTGTAAGATAGATTCACAAAATTGAAGAATGGATCATGAATTAATAAGGCTTGACTGTTGTTTGTAAAGGTACATAAGTACTTGTCTCAGGTATACAGACTCTCGAGAGAAAAGAAGGAAAAACTATAAGTGATAAGTTCTTAGCAAATTTAATACAAATAAGGTTTCTGGCCATTTCGTTTTTGCCTGGCTTTTTTATTTTTTTAGGAACGAAAATTATACTCCAGAATTTCTCCTCGAGAAACTTTTATTTAAATACGATGTTATTTTCAAAATTGTGCTATATAACACATTATACGGACAGATGAGATCAATTATATCACATGGTAAATTTTTAGTTTAAACAAGAAATTAATCAAACTATAATCGGCTGGTCTACATAAAAAGTGGGGTAGTACTATTTTTTTTAAAATTGTTGAATCCCTACCAGTTCCCAAATGTAAAACAGTTTTTAAATAAATAAATAATAATTAGCTTTACTAATCAACAAAATTGCTAGTATATATTTAAATATCTATAAAAACTTGTTTATCAAACCAAACATTTTGCTACGAACTTAAACTAAATCTGCCATTTCTTTTATATTTATTAACTACTATGTTAAATCTTTCAATATAATTTTTTTTTTTAAATTTTAGCATGGTTGGTATGCCAACTAAAAGTCACTTAAAGACATTTTAGAGAGTTGAAATGACGGGATCTATTAATTACTCTCACTTAATTTTTACCCTCGTTTACCTAGATTTGGCTGACCTAGGTTTTACTGTAACAAATATACATTAGAGTTGACCAATTTCTATATTATGGTCGAAACTTCACATATAAAACCTACACTTTGATTTTTGGCAAACAAAGTTTTCACTACATTTGTGTGTTAGTACGTGTTTGTGAATGTCATATAATATGGTATTTGTTTGGTAAAAACAATTTAATTATAATCATAAATTTCAACACCATATTTTGTTTTTGTATGTTTTTATATATGAATAGTATAGAAATGAGCTAGCTATAAATAGAATTCTAGACTTGCAGAGTTAGCTAGCTCACTATACTAGGTCTGTGTTACGGTATAAAAACAAAGAGTGTACGGAATTGAAAAAAAAAATAATATTATTATGAGAAGATTGTCAAGGATAGCCTCAATCTTTAATTTTATTTGTATTCAAATAAAAAAACATGGTTTACAGTATAAAAGCCGAAATTTCTTGTTCCTGCGAGTTTTTTATGTCGCTCTTATCAACCCTTAGTCCCAACTCAGCGCTTGCTCTAGGTAACATAAATTTCCTTAAAAAAATATTCCATTTTAATAATCCATCAAAACAGTATTTATGCACAATGAACTAAAATTTTTGGTATCATGCATACCTTTAATATGGTACTAACCTGATGTCGAATTGGTCATATTACCCATAAAAATTCTACTTGTACCTGAAACTAGACTTGATTACGTAACAAAATTTGAAAGTGAAATTAAAATTGATTAAAAAACGAAGAAGCTATAAGCATTCAAAGATCGTTGCCTGCCCATCTTCTATTAGCAAAACAGAATCTTAGATTTATTTTATATGTATCTATCTATATGATGATATCTAAAAAGGAATTTTAAACGTTTATATTTTGCGTATTTCTAAAGATTTTCTAAAACCAACTTCACTTTTCTGTCCGTGCAGTGAAAATTTTCACCGAAATAGGTTTTAGTGTCGTTATTGTATTTGCTCAAGTTAATTAAGTAGCTCTAATATTTAATAATTCGTTTCATCACAACGACAGCTAGTTGAAACCATTTTTAATAACGTGACAACTGCAATTGCTGCTTGGTTGTTTTAATAAACAATCTAAGATTATTTTTCGTCAGATTACGACAAATACGTTTTAAAAATCATAATCTATCCAGATATTACTAATTCTGATTGTACTTTTCCCTTTCTTGATATATTATAAAATTGAACTAGTGAGTCATTGATTCTAATTTTAAACAAAAGTTGCTCATTTTTAGAATTTTGCTTTGAAATTTTGTTCTATCTGTTACGAATTATAACATGAATCCTACTAACCCAGGAACCAAGTGACGCATATTGCTCGTCTACTATCTCAAGGTTTCTTTTCGCGTCCAAAAAAATGTAGAAAAATTTCAGTTCGATAATTGTTTTCTCAAGTAAAGACGGACAAAAGAAAATGAACTAATCAAGTGATTTTTTTAACATCTATAACAAAATTTTGTTAGTATCATCAATATTTCTAGGCGTTACAAACTAAAAACTGGTGTTAGGGTTGATAGCTGTCTTACCTAACTCGACAGCTTGTCGAGTTTCCTTTTTCATATAGAAGTATATATAACACACAAAACGAACTTTAATTTTATGTGTGTTTGAGACTCTAAATGCAATTATTATTACGATTCTTTTCTTAAAGTTTTTTAGTTATTTCCTTTTTTTATTAGCGTTAAAAACATAAACGAAATTATTATTAATTTTATATCCTCATACAGTGAATTATTTTTGGTCGTTACATTTCTGAATATACTTACAGCATGTTCCATTTTATTTGGGATGGATGAAACTATTGCTGGCTTAATATCGGAAAAACTAAATATCATCAGAAAAATCATTTGAGTGCATGATTTAAGTGAAAAAGTGAAGTAATGTCAAATTTACAAGAGTTAAGCAAACCGCAATTCAGGTGCCAAAGAAGATAAATTTTTTTTTAATAGAAAAATTAACTTCCTGTTTCTCAGACCTTTCATTTAGCCATGCCATTAGCAAATTTAATACAAACAATGTTTGTGGCGACCACCTATATGGCGTGGCTTTTTTTATTTCTCGAAGCACGAGAATTATCGCCCCAGAATTCTCAAGCTTCTTGAATATCTCGAAAAATTTTGAAATTTTTAATAAAATACATTGCTATTTTCAAATTAATGCTTCATTATAAATTAGACTACCTAAACAGTGAAGAGTAGAGGTAGTACTTGATTTTTTTAATAATTATTGGGTCCCTACCAAATCCCAAATGAACAATAACAAATTTACAACAGTCTTTAATTAAATAAAAATAATTAGTAAAGTTAAATCAACAAAAATGGTATATATTTAAATATCTATTAAAAATTGTTTAACAAAACAAACATTTTGCTTCTAACTCAAACAAAGAGTGCCTTTTCTTTTACATTTATTAACTTATTATGTGAATAACGTCACAATATTTCGATTAAACAAATCAAAATTAAGTTTCAATATAATTTTTTTCATTTGCGTTTAGCAAGTATACGAAGCCAGTAATCCGCGAATAATAAACCAAGAACTCGAACTTTAATTCAAGCTCCACCAAATTTCCGTCGTAAAATAATCTTTCAGAAATACAAGAGCATGCATCATCTGATAGGCGATTTGTTATTTTAGTGACAATGTTTCCTGATAACGAGAAAACACGCTAGCGCATTTTGCGTCGATGTTGACTACATAGTCATTACAGCCTTGTACATTTTTTCACAAGTAGGCTAAAGTAACTGCAATTCTTTTTTAAATATTTGTGCAGTTATATTAGTGACTGGTGATGCGGTGACAGTAAAGCAATATTCTACACTCGTCACGTGTTATGTGATCAAAACAAATTTCGCGGAGATTCCCTCCATGAGAATCTACGAGCAGAGGCCCCAGCTTTTACACTTTTACAACATTCGGTAGATAGCATACTTTATGGAACACTTTATTTAATAGGTAATGTTTGTCCAAAAATTAAATTCATAATTTAATGTTGTCATAAAATTTACGTTGATTACGAGTTTATGAACCTACTAAATTAATTTCCATTTTATTACCTACATGCGTCGTTATATCTGACAAATTTCTTATCACAATCAATGATATCAGAATAATGTGGTCCACGATACAGAACCACATGTCTTATTTTTCGCTTTCTTGCAAATCACAAAATATCGTAAGCTGTCGTTGAGCAGAAAGCTTCAAAAGCCACTTCATTCAATCAAGAAACAATTTTTTTAGCCAAGAATTCCCAACGGCTTAACGATTTTTCTATAAAAAATAACATACTTTTACCTGTAAAACGACAATTTCTTTGTAAAACGATAAATATTTAAAAAAAATAATATTAAATAATTTATTATTATCAGCATATTTCAACTTTACCATAAAATAGCAATTTCAAAACTAACATGATGATGGATGACTTACCTGGAACAAAAAAACAAACAATAAATTACTGAATTTTAATTACTGAAAAAATTATTTTTGGTTATTAATTTTTGACGTGACTCAGGTAGCTATTTAGTGCAATGAAGAAACTGATTAGAATTCAATTTCATGGATAATTTTATTTATGGTCTACAAAATGTATTAAATATATTTATAGTATGATATAAGTGCTGGCTAAGACACAAGAAAGTTGATTTTCAGATTGCTGATTTTGGATATTTCTTTTCTTATTGCAATTAGGTAGAGTTGTATAGTACGCATGGCACCTGGGAAACGCTTGCGTTAATTGCGTGAGTATGAGTATGCATTCGGGAGAACAAACCGTGACTTATTGGAATTTTGTTCCTTATCACTCGATATCGTTCTGATTTATTTTCTGGTCGGTAGTTAAAACCAAAAAATTCAAAAAAAAGAAGACTTTAAAATCCTACTATTCTGATCTTCGTTACCGAGCAAACCTAAACTTTATTTAATCGATTCAGCTTGCCATCAATTGTGAGAAAATGCAAAAATATTTTTATAACTGTCAATTGTATTTTTTGTGCAAATTTTATGTTTTATAATTTCAAACAAATGAATTGTGAGAGTTATTAGAAGTTTAAGCTAACGGACTTAGTTTAATAAAAGTAAGCACAATGAAATTTTAATGTCATAATAAATATCCTGATCAAAGCAAACGTAATGTACGCACATATTGGGTTGAATACTAAATCAGAAGTATGTCCTTTTTAAACTAATACCACAATTAATCCATACATTAAAGACTAAAAGTAGCTATAAAATTAAGTTTTTTAAAGAATCAAACAAGTATTTGACTTCTAAAATTAATATCTTAATTTTTCAGAAAAATATCTTGACTATAAATAATAAATTGGTTTCAATTTATTATTGATTTAAATATAGTAAAATAAGAGGAACTTTTTAGTGCCGGGATATTAAAAAGTCTAAAACTAAATCAAAAAATTGAAAACCCGACTGCGTTTAATAAAATCTGATAAAAGAAAGAAACAAATGCAGTAGTTTGTATAACAACTTTAACAGCCGGAATTCATTATAATCCAAATTGGCTCAAATCTTCCCAATAATGGACTTTGACTGTCAAAATCGGGTTTTTAATTTTTTCTTTCTTGTCATATATTATTCTTATAATTTAAGAAAAGAACGTGTTAAAATCATTTTAGTATGCCTCTTTTTAATATGGAGTAGTTTGATAATTACCTAAAGAGTTTTATTATAATTTTCCAGATAGAATTTCCGTTGCTTTACTAGTAAGCATAGCGATTTAATTAACGCTTACAGATGTAAGACGTTCCTCTTTCCAAGGTCAATAAGAAAATAACAACCCAATATTTAGTCATCATTAAATAAATTGTTGAAAACGTTGACAGTTCTCATACCGATTTAGATACAGTATAAGGATTTCTAGAACCTTTTACAAGATGTGTCTATGTCTATAATAGTAAACCATACAATTAACCGCTACTTTGCTTTCTAACTGAGGTATTAAATTACATCTAACTTCAATCACATAAAGTTTCCTTATTACATATGCATAGGATTGTATAAACTGCATTCAATTTCCTGTTACATGACATGTATGTTGTAAAATACAACGTATTTTATGAAATACACAGCGTTTGGAAAATAATGAAAGATAGTTAAATACTAACATATACACTTTCTATAACACGGGATAATCCTCATGTTGAATTGGCCATATCCCTACATATTATAAATGTGAAAGTAAACATGTTTGTTTGTTTGTTTGTTACGGTATCACCCTAAAACTAGCGAATGGGTTTTAATGAAACTGTACAGCAATATAGGTGATATATCAGAATAACATATGAACTATAATTTTTAAAGATATATTAAAAAAAATAAAAAAAATTTAATTTAATTTGAAATTTACCATTTTATAAATCAAAGAATTCTGTAAAAATTTAAAATTGTAAATTTCAAACAAATCATGGCCAACTATTCTGATATACTCAATGAATTATGACTATTTTACATTTAACAAAATTGAAAACTGTGTATATCAACAAAGGGTGGAGGCTATAAAGCGGTGGTTTTTACTTTTAACCCCAGTGAAGCGGGCGGATATCAATCTAGTTAGCCTTTAAATTGTAAAACTAGACTTGATACCATGACAAAATTTGAAAGTGAAATTAAATTGATTAAAAAACGCAGTTATAAGAAACCATAGATTGCGAAGGTTGTCCATCTCCTTTTAGCAAAACAAATTTTTATGTGTAATCTCTATGGCGATAACCACGTATGACGTCACTCGTGGGTTTCTTCCTCTTTCTTTAATTAGGAACATTAAACGTTCATATCTGGCATACTAGTAAAGATTTTTAAAAATCAACTCCACTTTTATATCCGTGAAGTGAGAATGCTTCATCTGAAGTGGTAAAAAAAATTTTGTCCGATCCGTTCTATAGCAGTGAGTTAAATAGAAAGTTGTATGCTCCTTTTGAGATTAGGAGGAGACACGTGAAATATTTTCACTCTGTAGTATGTAGCAACCTGCATAATGAGACTATGGGAATATCTGGTTTTCCTCAAAATATTCGACTTTACTACCCTAAGTAATAAATTAATTAACTAACTCCTCTCAAGAAAAATTGTAAATTAAAAGTTTAGAACCCATTTTGTGTAGAAAGTGTAAGAATAAAATTTTACGCATAAAAACTGTTGGATACTTGAAGGATAGACATCTTAGGATTGCATTTTTCTATCTTCTCTAGAACTTTTTATACCAAAATCAAAAGATAATAAATTATTATGACCAGCTGTATAAATTAATATAAAAAATAAATGGTATAATAAGTCTTTCAATATTTTTAAAACTTTTTGTATTTTCAAATATTCAAATGTATATTTCAGTTATATCAAACCTCCAAGTTTGTGACTTCATTTCCAGTGAGCAACAATGTGTATTTCTCAGATAAAATAATACATGCATGTTACAGTTTGTGTGTTTATCCATGTATTTAAACTCTGATAAATGAAATGACACAGCAAGCAACGGAAAAATGACTTTCACATTTCTTTAAGTGAAATAATTTTTTTTTTAAATAAAAATTTTGTATAGTTATTAAATGGCTTTTTTACATAACTAGTGGTACAATGAATTATTCTGAACTCCCGAATGAAAAGTTAATCAATTTTAAATCAAGTTTTTGAAATTCTTTAAAATAAAATTTGTTGATTTCAAATAATTAATAAAGTTTGGAAGGCAATTTAATCGAAAGTGTGTTTGTCTTAGGTTCGGTTAGGTTATATTAGGTTATATAGAGCCCATTGACGATTGATACCATATACGTGTTTTACCACCTTTCTGCTGATAATTTCATTTATCAGCTCCTCAATTTCAGAGGCTGAGTACACCTCCTTCATGCATATACTATACACTACACCAGCCCATCACACCTATTAATTAAATTAATTTTGTTTCGACGGCGGGAATCGAACCCGCTACCTTAAGCATACCGCGGACTGAATTGGTTACGACTAAACCAACCGAGCTAATACGGCGACGTTTTTATCTTTGTTTCAAGAAAATTTTTGCTCAAGCGTTACAAGATCATCACCTCTTGCCATCACATCATTGTGGAAAAGTTCACCTTCGATCCAATTACGGTTCATTGGATTGGATTCGTTAGGAGCTACGATGCCACAGACAGGCGTACAGATACACAGGGTGTTAAAAATAAGGAAAAGTATTCTAATTTAGCATAAGCATATGCGCAGGTAATTAAATGTTATACATTTAAATTTTAAAACTATTATTAGACAAAGACTAGACGGCAGATCATTGAAAATTTAAATAATGTGGATATTGATTGTACAATCTTAACGAAATTTATTTACGTGTTTTCGGAATCGCGCTGTACCTACATGCGATATACAGCCAAAATACTTGTACAGTTTACTTGAATAAGCAGCTTGCTTTGATATTCAACTTTAACGATTCAAATATGTATTATAATAATAATATTAATTAAATTTACTGATGAATGCAAGCAACAATCCATTGTGAGTATGATTACTGTACGGTTATGTTCTTAGAAGTGATGACAATTTCATCCTCATAGTGATGCTGTTCTTGTGGTGCAGGTATGTAGGAAACTGTCTAAAATATTGTTTTCATGGACATGGTTCAATAGATACAGAATATGGATTTAGACACATACCTACGTCCTGCTTTTTTTTATTCAGTGTGTCACATTTACGATGAAGACACTCTCACATTTTTTAACATACTTAACGGAATTTAAAACTTTAAACTCAGCCTACTAGAAATTGACAAATAGGGCCAATTCTTAATATTTTCCTAGCGTCAGAGACGGTTAAAGATATCGAAAAAAAAACTATTAGAAAAAGTTTTATAATAAAGAATATTTTTCTATACCCATTAACCGATTTTCATGACAAAATTCGCATTTTTATTTTTTCGCACTAGTTTGGTTCACTGATAAATATTTCGCTGGATAGATGTGCAATTTTTTCACATAAATTTTATTGAATAATAAACACGCCGATGAATAGCTTGTCTATCGAAAAGTTGTTGATTACTATTTTTAATGAAATAAATTCACGTTTTTCCAAAAACGCGGCCTATGCCATTATTTTTGTAATTGAATTGTCTTTCTTCTGATACCAATTTTGATTGGTTAGCAGATCGATTTATATGTGTTAATACCGTATGGACAGGTAAGTCAATATAGATAACTATACCGAACTGTTAACTAGTAGAAATTTGTATCAGAATAATATAACTTAATAACAAAAGTAATTGGATAGACTCTAATACCCTCAAAAACCATTTATTAAAATAAATTTAGTTAAAAACTAGTGGAAACAATCAATTGACTGAGTTAATTATTGAAATACCATGTATAGACGCAATCTTGTAGAGTGTTGATGAGGAAATTGTTTGTTTTTTGACGACACGTAAGTAAAGAAAGATATCTATTTTTAGATAGCCACATATTCATAACTGATATTCCCATACAATACATACAATAAAATTTGCATCTCAGTTTCGTCCTGGTGGGTAAACAGTGAAGTGTCCTTAGTTAGTTTCAACAATGGGATAAAACCCGAAACATGTTAACGTATTTTAAAAAAAAAAATGGAATTGAAAATTACAATAAATCAATAAATATTTTTAAATAATTAATTTACAAAATTTTATTTTCCTAAAATCGAAGTAAGCAGTGATGTTTCAAAAAAAAGTTTCAAACAAAAGTTGTTTACTTTTTTATAAGAAACAATTTTTTACATTTACTTTTGTTCTATCTCTAATGGCTTACAAGATGAGTCCTACGAACCCAACACCCAATTGACCTATGTTGCTCATTTACGAACTCGACCTCAATTTTTACGTCCTGAGCACGCTGTAAAAATTTCTACTTGATATCTTATTTCGTTTTTGAGTTGTCGTGATGACAGATGGACAACAGACAGACGACAGACAGACCATCGGAAATGGACTAATTAGGTGATTTTATGAACACCTATACCAAAATTTTGTTCGTATCAATATTTTTAAGCGTTAAGAACTTGGGACTAAACTTTGTATACCTTGATATATTTCATATACATGGTATAAAGAGCCATGAACACTTTTCGATAGATTAGCTATAGGTGTGTTTATAAATCAATAAAATTAGTTTTATCTCCATACTAATAAATTGAATATAATCAATAGTCTCCGTTCGTTCACTGTTCTTTTTTATTGAATTTTATTTTTTGAACGAAAGACAACATAAATAATAATATCAGATCGTCGGTCGTCGTTATTATATTTTGATAAATAATTCAGAATAATTGTATTTTATCAAATAACAAATACCATAAAAATAAAATAAAATCTCGTGTATAATAATGTTATTTTTATAATGAAATTTTTATATGCAGTAACTATTTCAAAAAGAAAATTGCATTGGTAACATAGTAGTAAATACATATAATATGTACTCACAGGCCCAACAAAATTTGACACAATGACATTGTTTTGTAGCATAAAAAGTCTTTTCTTTGGTTGGATCTATGTTATTGAAGACCTGTGTTCCATTTCTTGATATTCCTAGCAAAAAGATTCCATACACCGAGTATATACTAAACAAATTTTGACCAACATAAAATGTATCAATTTACATATTGCTAATTATTATAGCTTGCATATATAATGAAATATATCAAGGTATTATATATTTAATCCCAAGTTTGTAACGATCAGAAATATTGCTGGTACTAAAAATATTTGCATATTGGTGGCCGTAAAATCACCTCACTAGTAATTTCCCGTTTGTTCGTTCGTCTGTTCGTCTGTCAACATGATAACTCCAAAACGAAAAAAGGGGCAGAAATTTTTAACATACATAGGGCATAAAAAGTGATTTTGAGCTCGTAAATAAGTAATATAAATAAATTGGATCAAGGGTCCGTAAGATCAATTAATCTGGTTAATTGTAAAAAATAGAGAAAAATGTATGTATAAAACTGGCTCCATTTATACATTATCCCATAAACAACTTTTGAATGAAACTTTTTTCGTAAATGTCATTGTTTAGTGAGTACAAATTAGAGCCAAATTTTGGTGTCTTTTTTCTCAAAAACTGTAGAGGATAGAGTGTTGAAAATTTGTGAGTAGCTTCAACTAGTGAGTCTCGTGAAATATTTTTGTAGAATAAAAAAAAATTATTTTGAAAATATCGTCTAAACTTTTAAAACTAAACAAATGACACCCTCCAAACTGGGTATTTCAACAATTAACTCAGTAAATTATTTATTTTACTTGTTTTCTTCGATTTATCATTTGTGTTTTTATTTACTAGCTTGTACACTATTTTTAAACGTCAAAGCTTTTTGGGTATAATTGATGTTTATTATTTAACGACTTACCATTCTTATTCACTATAAAAGTATAAGAACTATCATATAAGAAGAATAGTTACTCGTCTCAAAAAATTTTGCTCTTGATTTTTAAAGTTGGAATGAAAAAATTATTGGTTATGTATCCTCCTGCATTGGTTCATTCTATGGCACACTAAGTGTACTTTATTCAGTAGTTAAGACCACCAACAGTGATATAAGACATAGATACAACATGTTTGTATTCAAAAAACCTAACTAACATAGAACCTAACCGTACAGTTAGTTATATTATAATATTCTATCTTGGTTTGCAGAATAGTAATGGAATATGTCTGCGAAAATATGAAAAATATATGAACATTACGAAACAATACGGTTAATATGATACAAACCAACTTTAAAAAAATTGGACCTTGAGCCCATAATGAAGTGAAATTTCATTGTTTCTCTTTCTTGCCTTTTCGAGGAATGATTAAAATTTGGCAATTGACAAATTTTCAGTTAATGGTGTCCTGAATGTCAAACTTATTAGGGTAAGTTTTAGGATTTACAAGTTTTGAAGACTTTTTCTGTATGCTATTTCAAGTAAGCAGGAATTATTGACAACAAGATACGTGGAAAAAATGGCAGTTTGTAACTCTTGAATAGGTTTGATAAATATTCCAGACCTGTGACGAATAAGTTTCTTTTCACATATTCGGTATACTAAAAACTAGACGAAAAAAACGACAATTTCAATACAAAAAGAAGAAGAAAATTTCAGTTCATGCTCAGCTCACGGTCTATGTAAGGTGGTTGGTATATATGTATATAATATGAATATTTTAACCAATTTTAGAAAATATTTTTGCTTTATCATTGTAGAAAAATAATAGACAAAAACCAAACATTTTGTAGAAAATGTTTATACATTAATTTTTCGTTTTTTTTTTTTTTCTTAAAACAAATGATAGTAATGTTTTCTTGTCTGGGCATTTTCTATATTTTGTAAGAAGTTTATTTAAATATTAGGGTAAGAATCAAATGCTTGTCGTTGACCAAAGACATGTTGGCCTGGGTCTGCCCAAAGTAAAAAAATTTTGAATTTTTCCCAAATAAAAATTTTTGTTGCATATTTTATCAGTTTTTAACGAAAAAGTACTTTAGTGATTTTTTTCTAGAAGCTTAGTTTCGAAATCAAAATTCGTGAAAAATTAAAAATCAAATATTCGATTCTAAGTAAAATGTGTTATTTTTTCAATCACTAAGGGAATTCGCTTAGCTACTACAACTCCTGCACCACGAATTTTTATTTTTTTACTTGAAAACATAACCACTTGAAAATCCATTATTTCAAGATCCATTAGTCTAATTTTTGTTTTTAAGAGGAGGTTAATAAGGGCCATCAAGGCACAACCATTTACCCTATAATGATATGCAAATTCTAAAAAGAAATCTTTCATGCTTGCTCCACTGATAAGGTATCACGTTATAAGTCAAATGAAAATCCTGGAATGGAAGAAAAAAAGAAAAGTGAACAAATAGAAACCGTACAATTAATGGCGTTCTAAGAGAACTGATATACTTTTTTCTTATAAATAAATAAACAAACAAATATAAATAATTTTATATTTAAGACATGTTTTCTTTAGTTTTTCCTTGCATCAATACAAAATTTTCCCACAGTAATCTTTTGTGTTTATTTCTGTAGAAAAGAATATTCTTTATTCATGAACAGATTTCAGATGAATAGTAATGAAAAAGATTTCGATTAATATTCTTAGAAATCCGTATGCTATCAAAGCCTGGGTTTATTAAATGTAATCCGTTTAATGAATACGTTAAATATATAAGTTTTTGAAACTTTTACTTACGCTTACTCAAAGGTACCACAGGACTACGGTACGTCCTTAAATGAGTGGCGGAACAAATTAATGTAAACCTGGTATGGGTATCGGGACACAGGAACATTCCAAGAAATTTTCAAGCCAACGAGCTTGCTAGAAATGGCATAATGCTGTTGGACACAAGCATCAATAAATATCCGGGAGTTCCATTTGCGAACTGCAAGTTACTTCTCAAAGAAGATATCTTAAAAAGACCAATCTTAGATGAAGGGAGGAACATTCTTGTGGTACTACAAGACAGATATGGTTTGAGTAAAATCGTAAGCGTTCCGGAGATCTTATATCACTTCCAAGGGCCTCTATTCGCAAAGTTTTTGCGGCTTTTACAGGATACTGGTTGGGCGCCTGGGGCTGGAAGCGTATCACGACTACTGCAGGAGTTATCATAGTGGTGAGGAGGAGGAGACAATGTTTCATCTTCTCTGTCAGTGCCCAGCTCTTGCCATGAGGAGATATGAGGAGATGGACTTACATGAGCCTGCCTCTCATTGACGACCTCTCCGACCTTAAGTCCGCCGACGTGAGAGCTCTCCTACTGTTCTTAAACAGCTCCAAATATTTTATGGAGTAGTGGCCGGGGATGGGCCAACCCTTTTTCGGTATCACAACGGACCTTATGATCTAAGTGTGTCCCACCCCAGGACAGCAGCTCTTACCTAACCTAGCCTAACCTAACCTAACCTACCAACGCTTATGTCAAAATTAACTCGCTTTTATTAGCTTGACCTATGTATACCTATTAGTACAGTAAAAAGTGTTACAAAAATCAGCTAATAAAGGAAAATGAAAGAAACAGCCCGCATTTTACCAAAACCTCATAGAATTGGTCTGTTAGGTGTCAAATATCATTAGTAATGCATGAGTTGGTGGCGCAAATATTTCTATTTATTAGTTTTGTAAGTCAACTTTAACATTAACTGTTTCATTTAATTGGGCCACTCACTCATGCGTTACTAATGATATTTGACACCTAAGAAACACATTCCATGACGTCTTAGAAAAATGCGAGCCGTTTCGTTTTATTTCCTTTATTTGTAACATCTTTAACTGTGCTACATCTATGTGTGAATGTAAGGGAAAATTTCATGTAATTTTCTCCAGTTTATGGACGTTTGATTAACTTGAAAATATGAAACCGTATGGTTAATAATCACGTATACAAAATTCACATAACATACTATGTTCAACTTTGAAAAATGCGCATTCAACTAAACAACTATTAGGTAGAAAACTGGAAATATGAAATTACCTCAAGGCCAGTAAAATGTTCCCCAAAAAAATTCGTGATGTCAAGCTACTTTAATAATATGTTATTAAGACCCCTTTGGGGAGTGTGAAACTATGTTTTGCAAGCAAAATAAAGTTATGCTAGCTGCGTAATCCGTAACCGACTGTTATCAGTTTTTACAGTTTAATTAAAAAACTATGAGCTTTTGGCATAAGTTGCTACGGTATATTAAATTTGAACAATGGAAGCCAACTCACAGCTGCGTATATCTCCGTATGAAATAGTTTCTGAGATATGATGCTTGGAAAAATTACATGGCATTGAGAAATAATTTCCACATGTTAAAGAATAGTTTCTCAAAGTTATTATTAATTTTTAAGTATTTAATTGTCTTTTTTTTCTGTAGCGCTTCAACAACCTTATTTGATAAAAAATTCACACATATATGTATTTTTACTCCCCCAATTTCACAAAAACTAACACAGAATTTGAAAAAATCATCACAGTAAAAGATTTTTCAACGGGAAAATTCCTATGAAAATTTATTATGTTAGCTGAAAAATAAATTTCTCTACGAACGAAGGTGGGAGTAAAAATTATTTTGTAAAAAATTTTGAGAAAACATTTAAAAAAAATAAATTGGTTTTTTAATTTTGTTTGACTGTTTTTGAAAAAATAGAATTAAAAATCTACAAATACAAGCTCTAGTCATAAAATGTACAATGTATACATCAAGTTTGATATTTTTGTGCTTTTACGATATTCAACGTTATGGATTTAAGTAAATAAATTTTCGGTTACGATGGTATATCCTAATATGAATGTATCAACGCGTCCAATGATCCGTTCCCGATTTAGTTTTTATTTTATTTATATTTTACTTTAAATTGCATTGGTTTTTCAAGTATATACATATCCTCTCAAATCCATAGGCCAATAAAATGTTTAAATTTAGGGATTTGATATCAGGAAACAATTGTTTATGGAGTGTATATTATACACTCATAATTATAAAGTTATTTTGAAAACTAAAAAAAAAAATGTTATTTGAGTGCACAAAAATGAATGTTATTTGAGTACGCATTCAATTTTTACTTTTTTTAAAAAACTATTTTATAACAAGTGAAAACAAACAATTGACTGAGTAAATTGTTGAAGACTATGTTGATTAAACATTACATGTCACACATACATAACTGAAACTCCCAAATAATACATACTATATAATTTGCGCTTAATTTGCGCCCTCACGGGTAAACAGTGATATTTACGAACAATTGTGTCAGAAAAAATTGATTATTTTTTTATAAGGAACATTTTATACATTTAAACTTTTGTTTTATCTCTAACTCGACATCACTTTTTATGTCCTGAGCACGCGGAAAAATTTCAACTTGATATCATTTTTTATTTTTGAGTTATCGTGATGACAGACAGACAGACAGACGGATAGACGAACAGAAAGGCAGACAATCGAAAATAGACTAGTCAGGTGATTTTATAAACACCTATACCAAAATTTTGTTTGTAGCATCAATATTTTTAAGCGTACAAACTTGGGACTAAACTTAATATACTTTGATATATTTCATATATACATGGTATAAAAATTAATATACTCTTTTTTTTAAATTTATTATGTAGGTTGTGGCCTAAGAAGCTGCAATTGCAAATTTTATGAAATTATTTTAGTTTTATAAGTAAACTTTAATCAGTTAAATGTTAAATTAGCTAAGTACCATTAATTGTTTCGGCATGAACGAAGAAAGAGGCAATGAATCTTAGCCTAAAAGCTACTTTCACTTCAATAGCGTTTTTTTTTTAAATCACGTTCAGAATTTTCTTCTTTTTTTCGTTGATTAACTTTTTGGCAAACTCCCAGGCGATCTTAGAATTACGTGGTTTTGGTAAGTTTCTCGGTACTAATTTTGTTAATTTTGGCCCTTAGATATTTAATGATACCCTCTGATGTTCAAGGACTATCTAGTCCTAACTTGAGAGAGCTTAGTTAGCGGTGTCTACACTATCGCCTTAATATTCCCTTCTGCTCGAATGCTATTGCAGCCCTAAAATCGAAAATCAAAAGTGGTTCCCCAGTTGATAATCAGGTGCTTTGTTTTACAAAGTTACAATATTAATTCATTATATAATGAAAAAACAAACAATTGACTGAGTAAATTGTTGAAATATCATGTTTAGACATTGATTACCGTGTCACAATACAAAAACATGTCAGACATACATAACTGATGTTCTCATATGATACATACTATATAATTAGCGCCTAATTTGAGCCTTCACGAGTAAACTGTGATGTTTACGAAAACATGTTTCGAGGAGAGAAATTTAACATTTTTTACGTTTAAACATTTGTTTTATCTCTAACAGTTTACAAAACGGGTCCTACGAACCCAAGACTCAATTGAGCTATATGTTGCTCATTTACGAACTCGACCTTACTTTTTATGTTCTGCGCACGCTTTAAAAATTTCAGCTTCGTATCTTTTTCGTTTTTGAGTTATCGTGTTCACAGACCTACAGGCGGACAGATAACCGGAAATGGACTAATAAGGTAATTATATGAACGCCCATATCAAAATTTTGTTCGTAGCATCAATATTTTTAAGCGTAACAAACTTGGGATTAAACTTAGTATATCTTGATATATATTACATATATACATGGTATAAAAACTTTAAATGTTTGCCTAAAGTATGCCAATTTTGCACAATCGCACCTTGAAAAGAATGCAAAAATAAAATATTGTTTTTAAAAAAAATTATTTAAAAAAAGTAAAAAGTATGTTTATGTTTAATATAACAGCCATCCCTTTCACAAATAATTATTATTATTTCCGTTTTGTGATATTGTTCTTTATTATTATCTTGTAAAAATAAATATGAGAAAAAAAGAAGATAATAACGGCATTTTGATGGTGACGACAATATGAAAGTACACGCTAGCGTAGAAATTTGCCTCTAGCAATCAATTTCAAAGGCGTATAAATAATAACACATTAAAAAAAATTCGTAACAATATAACGTATGATGAAACAGTTTAAGATGTATATAAAGTCACACAGTATAGGGCAGTGATTCCATACAGTGAAACTTCGATTATTCTTTTTACATGTCTTTTAAAAGAGAATTAACCTTTTAACCGTGGCTGTTGTCAGTGGTTGGACATCGAGTTTTCCTATTTTGGTGTTTTCGAAATTTATTCTGATCTACCCTTAAGGGATTTCATCTTAGAAATATAACGAGTGTCCACTTCCACTTAGCATTAAATTTTCAATAAGTTCAATAAAATGAATATTTGAACTACCATCAAAACGGAAGCCTGCATTTTTGAATATAAGTTCATTTTAACATAAATTTGAAGTACACATAGTTAAAAATATTGAATTCGATTAAAGGGGTAGAAAAACATTAAAAACTACCCTCAAAAACACTTTTTTGAAATGTCTCGAAAACATACGAGGATATGAAAAAAACTTTCAAATAAAAAATGTAGATGTAGAGAAAATTTTCTACAAAATCATTTCTGATCACTTTTGGCGTATTTGCAATAGAAACCGAGATATTTGAAATAAGAAAATATAGATATCTTTCATAAGATTTGACACCGAACTGTTCATTGCCATAGAACTGTTAAACGTAATTTTCGAGGTTTTCAGATTTTCCGGCGGGAAATCTTTTCGTATTTTATGCGAATGAGCTATAAATTAGATTTGTTCATTGCAAATATCTCGGTTTCTATTGCAAATACGCCAAAAGTGATCTTTTGTACATATCTTCGTATGCTTTCGAGATATTTTAAAAAGAGTGATTTTGGAAGTAGTTTTCAATATTTTTGTGCTCCCTTAATAGAATTCAATACTTTTAAACTATGTAGGTATACTTCAAATTTATGTCAAAACGGACTTATATTCATTGATGGTTGTTCAAATCTTCATTTTATTTTACTAAATGTAAAACATTGACATAAAGTCGTGGGTCATTACTATACTGCAAACTCCAGAAATAAAACTCAAGCACGGTGCAAAGAGTAACAACAAATTTTTCCCTAACTGCATATATTTCAATAAATTTGTCATAAATTTTATTGTAAGAATATTTTTCACATTAAAAAAAAAAATCTAATTAAATTTATCATAATATCGTAATAAAATATTAATGCTGTAAACAAATGCCCTTCAGTCTAATAATTAATTTATTTATAATCTCTTATCTTCCCTGTTTAACAAAGTCAAAGGAGAAAAATAAAGAAGGATGTGTATTATTTTTAATCTAACCGATAAGAGATTTATTACATAAGGTTGACTTATTAAAATATAGTATCAACTTCTTAGAAGGTTTCGAGATAAGATTGCTTAGAATCTTTCAGTAAATAAATAAATTTAATTTGCAAAAATTTATCTGAAAAGTAAAATTTAAATATAAAACTCAATTTAATTTTTCACAGAAACGAAAGATATCAGAAGCAAAATCAAGAGCAAAATATTGTAGCGACACGAAAAGCAGGAAAATCAGTTTGCTTACCCGATAAAAAAATACCATATATGTATTTTGAAAAATCATTTATGACGCCAAGCAGTCAATATGGCAGTGATATGTGTAAATTTTTCGTAATTCTTTTGTAAGCTACCGGTTGCTATTTCTTATTTTCTCAGTGATGATTTGAAACTAGCTGCAAAACGAATGGGTTTTGACTCAATAAAAGTTATTGAAGTTTTGCTTGTTTCTTTCGTGCAACTTTGCCGGCTGGGCCATATTTACAAATACATTTTATGGCCTTATTTTTTATGTACATAGATATGTATCTATACGTTTATATGTCTGTAATCTCTCTAGCGATCGCAAGTTAAGTCCGATTTGAATAAAAATTTGGTTTCAAGAAGTGTTTGAATCTCTGAAAGGTCAAGTTGGTTAATGAGAAAAATTGACCGATAAACAAAGGGTGGGGGATGCACAAAATACAATATTTTGAATTTCGTAAAAATAACAAATATTATTGTACTTTTAAATCAGTTTTAAGCAAATTGTACTCTTGTGATTTTTTCTTTAGACACTTAGTAGGAAATATGTGTTATTTTTTCTTTTTCTGGAGGAATTCGTTTATCTAACGCACCTCCTGCGCTACGATTTTTTTTATTTTGTAACGTATATCCGCCTAAGAACAAAAACTTTATCCCCTTCGATAAAACATTCAATAAAAACCTAATTTCCTATTATAATATACAAATAAAATCATCAATATTTCTTCTTTTTTTTATAAAAACCAATTATACAACTGAATTGTTTATTTCTCATTTCCCAGATAATTTACTTAACACACAAAACTTTGGCCAAACACTACTATTCGATAACAATATAATAATATTTAAGTTTAGTTTTCTTGTTTTTTCTATATAATATTTAACTATACGTATGAGAGAGACAAAGATAGAATAAAAGTTTAAGTAGAATATTATAGAATTCTATAACACTAATAATAATTATTAGTTTTGAATTAAGTTTTACTTAAACTTGTATTATAATAAATTTTATAATACAACTTTTTTAAAACAATCATCTAACCCATTCTATGAATTATAATCACGTTTTATTATGTTTGTTTTTTTGTATACAGTATTGGAAAGTAATACTAGAAAAGTTTTAGACGCCTTCGAGGTTATTATTGTGCATGAAATTGAATGCTAGACAAGTAGAAAAAAAGTCAAATTTTCAAAACAGAAAAATTACTTGTCAAATATTTAACACTTTACCAGATTCCTTTGAAATTCAAAAAAGACTTTGATATTCAATCGTCATAGGATATGTGATGCCACCTTAAATACCATGGCACCCTCTATATTCTATTATTCTGAGAAAATAATAATAATTATAAGTAAAAAATTTATCATTGGACCTAAGCAAACAAACCACACCAATTGTCACATAGTTTGTTTGTTTACGTACAATAATTTAATGTTTTTGCAAAATAATATAATCCAATTAAATCATCTTATAATTTTAAAAATCCCTACCTCAGTTGAATATTATTAAATAAAATTTACTAATATCTTCTGATTATCATTGGCTACTGCTTATCGAATGATATTCAGTGAATAATCAAATTTATCAATTTTTGTCATACCTGTAGCTCCCAAATTAGGGCTCAGATCCAAATTTGGAAAAGAGTTTTTTTGTTGCTCTTTATGAGCTTATTTTGGGAAGTTAGGTTTCTGCAGTTAATAACAGAACACATTGTATACAATAGGTACCTGTACGAATAATACATAATGTTTCTAAGATAATTTGCGAGCTCTTGGGTATACAATAATGTTTATGAAAAAAAGTTTCAAGTTATTTATTTTTTTATAAGGAACATTTTTTACATTGAAACTTTTGTTCTATCTCTAACGGTTTACAAGATGGGTCCCACGGACCTGAACACTCTATCAAAATTACAGCTTGATACCTCTTTTCGTTTTTGATTTATTGTGTCGACAGACGGACAGCCGAAAATGGACTAATTAGGTGATTAAATGAACACCTAAACCAAATTTTTTTTCGTAGCAGCAATATTTTTATGTGTTTCAAACTTGGGACTAAACTTAGTATACCTTGATATATTTCATTTGTACATGGTATACAAATAAATGGTGAAGAATGTAAAAAAAAGTTAAGGATTTACTTGCTTGGAATGCTTGCCATCGCTATAACTTTTTAGTACAGAGAGTAATCACTCTGTGTCAAAATTTCCAATATGGTAATAGCTCTGTATACATCCAATACAGCCTTACTTTTAATAATAAGCAGTAGGTACATGCATATGTACTTTACGAAGGACTTATTTTAATTAAACATTTTATATTATAAAATAAGAAATAAAATTCTCTGAGTTGTTTTTAAAACTATGTAATAAAATAGTAAGAGAGAGAGAACATATACGAACCTTACTCACTCACTCTTACTCACTCACTCACTTCTTCTGCATAATTAAAATATTACAAAACTGTTAGTTCAGAAAAACAAAATAATATAATTTAAAAAAGAATGAAAAAAAAAAAAAAAAAAACAACATGGACAATTTTGTTTTGAAAACTTTTATTCTTTACATCATACAGAATAAAACAATTGGTTGGCTGACTGTTTTTATTATGGCAAAGCATGTTATACCTACTTCATAATTATTGCATTGTCTTGAAGAAAAATGTTTTTTTTTTTAATATTACTTCTAGTACATTTTATTTATTTGTTTGAATGTGTAACAGATGAATTAGGAGTTCTGAAGATTATATGAGCACTGTTCAAAAAACTGGTAAATTAACAAACTATGGTTTGTAATTTTTCAAATATACTACATAAATAAAAGACACAAATACAGTAAATGTAATTTTACTGATATGTAGTGTAATTTTCACGAAAATATGTTCCTTGGCTTTCATTTTGGTAAAGCAGATTTTGGTGCAGTAAATAAATATCACTAATTTTCACTATTTTTACAAAGCCTCTAAGACAATAACAACTTATGATATTTCGACACACATAAAAGCTTGTAAGAGATGGGCAGATTTTAAAAAAAATTTCCAAAAAGCAGTTTTTATTTCTTTTTTATAAATTGCTGTAACTTTTATCATTTCGCCTATTATACAACCCTGCACCTAATATCATCGCATTAAAACTAGAAGGGACTGCTAAAGGTATCTAAAAGTAGCGATCAAAAATTTTCATAGATATTCTACATAACTTTTGTAAATCAAAAATATAAAAAAAACGGAAAATACATACCTTTAACCCTCGAATTAAAAAGGGTTGTTATAAGTTGGCCGCTATATGTGTGTGTCTATCTGTGGCATCGTGGTGCCTAAACAGATTATTTGGATTTTTTTGTTTTAAAGGTACGATGATCATAAATACGTTTCAAGTGCGAGTTTAAGGTTTCGTACCCTATAAAACTCAAATATAGGCGATAATCTTCAAAATCGGTTTGGTTTTTAGAGGGCTCTAAGGAAAAAGATAATTTAATGGAGCATGTTCTTAGATGCATTTCAAGTGCGAGTTTAGGGTTCCATACCCGAAAAATTTCTCGAGATTTTTTTAAATTTTCACTTATGGTTTGTTTTAAACGCTTTCCCATGACATGGATACTGAACATGAGGTTGATTAGTGTTTTAAATTGCACCATGGGTCGAATGGAAACTCATTTGAAAGGCCTTCGTTTAGAAAAACTCACCTTATAAATTTTTAGGTCGTTATTAAGGGGGTCAAACAAAAACGTAGCTGTTCAAATTTTGAAATTTTATGCCCTTAGCGTTATCCTGGGTCAGCTGCGTGAAATTGTCATAAGGTTGATCTCTTTTGTGTGGTCAAAACTAAAATTCATAGTATCCAGACTTTTGGCGTACCCTGTATATAAGTTTCTAAAGCCACTTTAAAGCAAGTGAAAACAGACAATTGACAGAGTTAATTGTTGAAATACCATGTATAGGCAGTTGATAACGCAATCGTTTATTTTTTGACGTAACGTAAATAGAAAAAGATATAGATATCCCCTTTTAAATAGACACACACACATAACTGATATTCCCATATTATATGTACTATAAAATTTGCACCTAAGTAGCGCCCTCGTGGGTAAACAGTGATGTTTACAAAATAAAGTTTTGAACAAAAGTTGGTTATTTTTTTATAAGAAATATTTTTTATATTTATACTTTTGTTCTATCTTTAACAGTATACAAGATGGGTCCTACGGACCCACTACCCAATTGACCTATATTGCTCATTTACGAAGTTGACCTCACTTTTTACGTCCGTACTAGTACGCTATAAAAATTTCGTCTTGATATCTCTTTTCGTTTTTGAGTTATCGTGTTGACAGACAGACGGACAGATAACCTATAACAAACCTATACTATGAACACGTATACCAAAATTTTGTGCGTAGTATCAATATTTCTAAGCGTTACAAACTTGGAACTAAACTTAGTATACCCGGCATATTACGTATATACATGGTATAAAAAGTTTGAGGACTACAAAATGGATTGATAAAAAATCCAACCCCAGCCTGTTAAGTGCTTACCTTCGATTAGTGCATATTATAGTGGAAAATATGACTAAGAATAGTTTATGAAATCTGCAGTATTAATTATAAGAGTAAAATACTTACTCATTCCGAAAGAATATTTTGTGGTAACATTTGAAAAGACAAAAATATACACAATACTTTTTGTTTTCTTTTTCGGTGTTACAAAACAGAGACACTAAAATGTGACTAAAACATTTTTTTATTTTTTTGTGTGATGTTGTTCTTTAATCGTGTACTCAAATCCATACAACACAGTGTTCTTTTTTTGTGTGATGGTAAAAATGCTTTTAAAATATCAAACCAAATAGAAGAACGAACGAAAAAAAAGAAAATTATTAACATTGTTGTATGTGAAAAAATACGAAAACTTTTATATTGCATTACTTTTGGACAGGCACATTTATTCAAAGAGATGGAAATGGGGTCGTGTCTATTGATTCAATTCAATTTTTTTTTCTGGTCATTCATCATAATTTCCTTTGAATAGAAAATAAAATTGTGTTTTATTATTCGTGTCGAATATTAGTAGACATGACGTCACTATTACTTTACCAAGTCAACTTACAGAAAATTGAAAACGTTTTTTACTGAAAAGCCTCGTTCTGGAAGTAACTGTATCAAACAAGCTACGATAAGGGCAATATTAAAATTACATGCATTTGCAAGAATGTCCTGTATATTTGGTACATTTGTAAACTGTCAGAGATTTTAATCCTGGGATAATCTCGATGTGGAATTGGTCATATTACCCATAAAAATGTAAAACGAGACTCAATACCATGACAAAATTTGAAAGTGGAATTAAAATTGATTAAGCAATCAAAGATTCCATTCAAATGTGACCCATCTCCTTTTAGCAACCCGCTATAGAAGTTCAAAGATGCTTTTTCTTCTATAACCTGCATCATAAACTTTTGCACGAATCTAACCACATCTCGTCACCAACGTTTAGGTCTCTTAGTATGTGTAATAATATATTTTTAATAAACAATCTACGGTATGAACTATATTTCCATACAGAACCCAATAAAATATTTTATGATTGAATGCTTACTATTTTCTTTTTTTGCTCATGTATAAACGTATATTATTAAATACACTCACTACAAACTCTCCAATAGAATAGTCAAGAACGTTTTCTGAATAATTTACAAAATTATTCCAAAAACATTCCGTTTTCCTGATCATCAACAACAACATTTTACCATATTTTGTGAGAAAGTATTGTCTTAGATCTAGCGCCAGTAGACATTTTGATGGCTCATTTCAGTAACGACAAATTTTGTACACGTTTTTTGTTTACAAGGCTGCATCGTACAATTTTCTGACATTTCAGAAAAATATTCAACAGGCGATATCTCTTTCAACGATACCAGATAATTTTTATTTGCGCGGTAAGTAAGTTTAAAATTGATGAATACTTATTGAAAGTTATTATAATAAAAAGATAATTGGACCTTTTAATGAGGAGTCTCCAGCAATGAAAATAATCGTAAAGAAAAAAAAGAGCGTTTCAAGATTATGCCGTTTTTAAAATGAGTTGCAAAAATGAATCCTGGCCCTAGATTTATTTATACTGTACAGTTTTCAGTTATTCCATGTCTTGTAAAATATGAACGGTATTTAGTATGATTGTAATTGCATTTTACAATAAATTTTCCAAGAATTTTAAGGAGACTGAACTGTCTATAGATAGAGATATGGGATAGAGAATTCTTCATTTACTTTCTTGGTATTTCCTTAAATAAATGGAGATATTATTCGATTCAGATTTTTGCCAACGTGCTAATTGAAACTCACATTTTACGAAAATTCATAAATACACACAAACATCGATTAGTATGGTATTATTTATTATTTTTATTTATTGAAACTCGTTGGAAATTATACTGAATAACCCAAATATACTAACTCAATAAGCTTTATTTAAACTAAAGGATACATCAAGTTTTTATAGAAATTTCTATGATGCTTTTTGGAAAACCGATTTAATATAATTTTAAGTCTTATAATTGCGCTTTGTTCTTAATTCTTTAGGCATTTGTAAACTTTCTCTCATGTTTCTTTACGTATTATCTTAGCAAGAGGTTCCCTCGTTCAAATACGGTTTGCAACTTAAGCGGGCGGGTATGAATCTAGTAATAAATAACCTAGCGTACAGAATATAGAGCCTAACGGGGGTCCCACCCTTGCTAAGCTTTAACAAGAAAATATCGAACAACTTTTTTGCTACGACTACGCTTTGTAAAACTTACTTGTTGTCAGAATGGTATTTTCGAAAATTATTATTATTCAGTGCTATGAATACACTGGATAAAACTTAACAAAATTTTGTGATTGGGTAAAAGAAGGAAAATATCCTGTATAAACGATAAATTAGTTGAAAGGTAATATTTACGGCAAACGTATACAATCACTAACGACAAAATACATTTACTTTTATACAGATAAAATTATAATATGTGTTTACATTGTGTATCCTGTTATTCCTGTTGGAATATTATTGTGATATTATCAAATATGAATTATAAATGTTGTATAAGGAAACGAATGTTATGAGGAAAAAAAATACATTTATAAAAAGTTTCCTCTCTAACAACATTTGGTTATTATTGTTGTGTTTACAGAATGAAAAAGGATAGCAGAGCTTATGGCTGTTCAAAGTAGACCAACACTTTCTCAAAATAAACTCAAAAACTGAGTTCAACATAGGTCAATTGAAGGGTTGTAAGTCTAAAGGATCTAAGAGTCAAAAAATCAAAATACAATAATTATACAAAAATACAAGTACCAACCCTAATAATATCAAAAAGGATCCCACTGCCTGTTTCTTTTTAAATTTTACCCACACACATATAAGGTTGGGCGGGGTCTAAAAGCCAACTTACTTTCCTTCAAAAGGGTCTGTGCCTGTGTACAAGAGAGGTGAGGTTGCTGTTTTAAGAACTGTTAGCGTGGTGTTACATCCTATTAGTTGATTAAATAACGTAGTAAAAGATGATCCATTGAATTGGTTAATTTGGATCAAAATGATTTCAAAAACCTGAATAAGGCGAAATAAAATTTCAAAAGAGAAATTAAACGATTAAAAGGACATGCTACTATATATACCCACCGAAAATAGAGCATTCTACGAAAATTTGTATAATCAAACCGAAGACTGAGAATAATAATTTTGATGTCCAATTTCTCAAAAATTATAAACGATACGAGTCGAAAATTTCAGGAAGCTTCAATTAGTGATTTTCAGGTCTTGTGAACCACTATCGAAAAACAAAAAAAAAATTACAGAAAATACTTTGATCTTCGTTGAAATGTAAAATCAAAAATGCTCAAATCGTAAAATATTATCCTGTAATTTTCTTTCAGTTTCGGAGTACATACAATACCTTTCTGTCAGAAGTTCCGAAAAAAGCTAAGGTTATGTTTTCAATGGACACAAGTAGCAGGCTGTGTTATGGTAATGGTAAGGTCTATTATTATTATTTTTTTATTCTAAGAAATAAATTATATAGAAAATTTACGTATACGTGACTTGTTTACTACCTGCGTTGATTTTATTACCCTTTTTTCTCTCTTTATTGGCAAACCACATTCGAATATAGAAATAAATGGATGTTTTCAATGGTTTCATTTTGTGAATTGTCAAAAAGCTGTTAGGAAAAGTTTTATAGTTCATTACTAATAAGATAAAACACGTGTGGCACATAAATGAGCTTTTATTACACTGACCTGTGACAGGATCTTAAGAAATTTATGAGTGATGAGGTTACTTAAATGAAAATTAGCAGTCTGAGCCTATTTTAATCATCTAGACGTTTTTGATGTTGGTAACTTAGTATAAAACGAAGTTTTTGTTAGAGTATGATAAAGTAAATTTTTTTTATCCGACTTATGGCAATCTTTCCTTTTTTGAGTATTTTAGTTCAAAAATTACAAAATTGGCATCCACTTTGACATTTATCGTGCAAGCTTCAAAATATTCGAGTTTCAAATCTCTGCTTCTATTCTATTTTAACCATTGGCACCATTTTCGCTGGGTCTCACTAAGTCTAGAACAAAGATTTTTCCAGTATACCATGAAATATATTTTCGTTATTTTTCACAGGGAAAGAAAATCACAAAAATTCGAGAGAAAGTATTTTCTCCCCGAATTTATCGAAAATCTTTTTGTTTTATCCAAAAATTACAAAAACAATTTCAGTTTATGATATTATGCGATTTTCAAGATATTCGAACTGCAAATCTCATGAATTCGAATATTAGAGTTATTATGCTTTTATCTTGAAAACTATAACTCTGTGTCTATTTTAACCATTGATATGGTTTTTCAACTTAGTCTAGAACTTTTATGAAAAGTTGGAAAATGAAGCAAACATTATCTTGACAAGAAAGAACGTTTCATAGAATCACTTAAAGACCTAAATTAAATTAAAATTACTATTTTAAAATAAATAAAATACTTCACACAATATTCAATTTTCCTCTAGACTTCCTTCTTTTTAAACATTTCCATAAAGAAAAATGACAATAGAAAATAATACCAAAAAAACAATATTCTTATTAAATTATGTATCATAAATCTCATATACCGGGTGTCATAAACCATCCATACATCACCTTCAAAATAGAAAATACGTCGTTAAATGTGAAATTTCCAGTTATTAATTATAAAGATATTTTTTATTGAATTATTCTATAGGATCAAATTTTAATTTAAAAGTGTTCTTTCATTTCTTTCCCATGACGAAAGCGATTTAGTTTGAACCACAGGCTTAAAAATGTTCAACAGATCCAGCATGAGTGATTTAGTAACAGATCTAGCATTTAAAAGTAAAAGTACTCGCGTCTTGTCGTGGCTAGAGTCCAACTCCTCAAGTGAAAGTTCATCAAGCCGATCTATCCTCCCTAATAAATTTTTTTGAATCTACTTTAAGTTAACTAAGAGTTCACAATCTTTAACTTACCGACTAAAAAATAAATAAAATAGTTTTAAATAAAGCTGCACAAGTGAAATTATCATTTTTTGGGACAAATTTTTGGAAATATTTTAATTGAAATTGAAATGTTTGAATTGAGTTTGTTCTTTTGAATTATTGTTTTGAATTACCTAATTATTTTACCATTTCACTTTTCGAAATGTATTGAGCCAAGTTTAGTTGACCATTCATTTCCATAGTAATTATTTATATGTTAAAATTATACGCCATACCTTTTCCAAACTGAGTCGATTTTGAAGACCATCGCCGATTTTTTAGTTTTTTCATGAACGGAACTCTAAGCTCGCACTTGAACATAGCTAAGAACAGAACATAGCTAAGAACAGAAACCAAAACAATTAAAATCGTTTCATCCGTTTAGGCGCTACATGCCACAGACAGACAAACGTAAAAAACTTATAACACCCCTTTTTTGTGAAAAAGTGATGATTGAAATCTGTCAAAAATCAATGTGTGTTTCCATTATCTTCTTAATTTAATATCATCCTTAAAAGAATTTAAGTCCACTGATAGTAAAATCCGTGGCTATTCAAATTTGCGATCCAATTGTTTGTTTCTCAAATAACACAGTTGTCCCTGGACCTATAAAACACCCGGTGCATGTATATAATATAATATTTTATCTAAAGTTGAAAGTTTTATCACCAAACAAATAATCATGGTTTTTAAAGGAGTTTGTTTAAAAAAACCAAAATACTATACTTATTACTATAATACTACTAGACTATCACGAGTTTAGCAAACAAAACAATTGTGATAAATCACACACATGCTTTTAGATAGTTTTTAGTCTTAGTAACGTAGCGTAGCTAGCGCATATAACGTATAGAGCATCGTAGTATCGTTTGTTGTATATTGTGTTTGCCAAATTTATAAATGTATTAAAATAATGAAAATAAAATAAAGTACTATTTGTTTTCTAGGAAAATATGCAATTTAGAGTAATAAGTTGCTCTTGTATTGTGATATAATAACATATTTGTTTCTAAATATACACAACATCTGGTTTCACTTCCATTATTTATTATTGAAGTTGATTAAAATAATAAATACTCATCAAAATAGCTGATGCTTAATGTACTTAACATTTTTAAGTTTAAAAGAACATCGTAATTTAAATAGTCTACCTTACTTAAGGTAGTACCAGCATGAAATCACTTTTCGACAGATTTGGCCGAATTTTTTTTCTCGGGTATATAATAGCTCTATTTATGAATTCCTAAAATTTCATAATTTTTGACCGTTTAGATCGCGAGATATTTAAAGACAAAGTTCGCGATTTTGAGGGTCATGTCCCATTTAAATCATGTAAAATGTCCGGTCTCTCCAACTATTTTTTATGATATTATTATATATTGAAGAAAAAGTAGAAAAAAATGTTTATACAATACAATTCTAAAAAAAAAATTTAGAAATTAATTTTCACTTTCGAGATATTAATTTTGACGTAAATTGATCGAAATTGGGACGTTGGCATAATTATTTCCCATTTTAAACGGTCAAAATTTCTGAAACTTTGGGAATTAATAGTAAGCATTATTAAATTCTTAAATTTAATTTTTCGTTAAATTCTGTCGAAAAAAAATTGTACCATTGCTTTAACATAGAAACTGCAAATACCATGCTGGAACATCCTTAAAGAGAGATGTGGCCCTTTATTAAAGCTTAAGTTTGTGTTCTTTTTATATGCGAAATAGGTTTTTGTAATGAAAGTTGTCTAAATTTTATAATGTCTAAAAAGCATAGGTATTCGATTTTAAGATGAATTTTGTGTGTTTGTTGAAATAACATAGCAATTAATTATCGTAGTAAAATAAATTAAAGTTTTTTAAACTTAAATTTATTTTCTTTTAGTTCTAGTCTCGCTAAGTTAAAGATTGATAAACTCTTTGGTGATTGCCTCTATGTACAAAATTTTAATACATCTATTCGTTAACCCGTCAGCAATCGCGTTATGAGAATTTTGCTGGCACTCGATTTAAAACATAAATAACTTTTTTTTTTCAATGGTATATGTAGATAAAACTTTTTCTTCATATAATCTTCATATAATTTTACCTATTATGGAATTAAGAGTTTTAATTTCAGTGTCTGTTCGGCCTATGACTGCAATATTATCTACAAAATTTATATTCTACAAGCTTGATACCTACTCGTTTCGCTCACTCAATAAGGGTAGGAATTGTTTTACAAAGATAAAATAAATGTTCCGATTACAATTTTTTTTAAGTGTTATATAGTCTTAATTCCTTGTGTGTATCAGAACAGGTGGCCGTGAATTGTAATATCTCTTTACAAATTATAGTTCATTAGTTATTCGAGTGTATGAACTATATGAATGTATAATTTCATTCAAATTCATTCGGTAGTTTTTGCGTGAAATCGCAAAAAACCAACACACATCCTTATTTCTTACATGTATAATACAATTAGCATGATACTTTCCCGTTTCGCTGGGCTAAAACGTAAAGAACACCACGTTATAGCCTCTATCTCTCTTGCTTTCGCTTATCCCCCTTTCATACCACTTGAAATAAGGGTAGGGATTGTTTTACACAGGCAAAATATGTGTACCTACAAAATACAACTTTTAAAAAGTTTTATATAATAGTGTTGATTCATTAAGTGAATCAGAACAGGTGGCCATGAATTGTATATCGTACACAATTACCAGAAATCTTTAATTTATGGTTCAAAATGATAGTCATAGATGGCGTAGTGAAATGTCAGACTATAATTTAATTTTTTTTAAATTATATCTTTATAAATTATAGCCCATGTTGTTATTCTTATGTATAAACTATATTATTATACAGTTTCATTCAAATCCACTCGCTAGTTTTTGCATGAAAGCATAATAAACATCTAAACAAGCCAACAAACAAACATCTTTACTTTCATATTTATAATATATAGAGATAGTGATAGGGATAAGAAATTTTACAACGCAGCTATTCAACTATTATAATTGATAGTTTATGCGCATAACCTATTAGGATAATATTTCCTGTTTAAAAACATCAAATTCAAGTTTTATTAAACGGAAGTTAATACATATTATTTCCTATTAAATTAAAGTATTGTGTTTTGTGGATAAGATTAACGATCTAACTTAATGCACTCACAATGTTTGTTTTCGTTCTTCGTCTTTTCCAGGAATCGTTTGTTGTTATTATTATTATTTTCTAAAAGTACCTTCTAATATGTTTTGGGTGCAGCAGTTAGCAACATAACATTTATGTGTATTGAACTTCAGAATGCATTATTATACGGCTGTAGTTGTAATAGATATGTATTTATTGAAACTAAAGTCGTCGTTGAATATATATGGATAATGTATGACGATATAGAGTCTTACATAAAATACAATTGATATGTATTACACAAGTTCAAGTGTTGTACCTTGGGTCAATTGCATCATGGACCATCATGCAATGTCTGTGTAAGAGATAGTAATTATATGAATACAAAAATTACTTAGCTGAAGGGAAAACACGCTCTAAGAATTAAACTTTTTTCTTATTTTTTAACCCACGAACCAAAAAAAGGGGTGTTTCACCGCTATGTGTGTGTCTATGGCATCGTAGTGCCTAAACAGATGTACCAATTAGGATTTTTTGTGTCGTTTGAATGGTAATTTAACGAATAGTGTTGTTAGCTATATCTTTCAAGGGCGAATTTAGGGTTTCGTACCGGAAAAAACTAAAACATTGGCGATGATCTTCAAAATTGGTTCAGTTTGAAAAAGGCTTTAAGGAAAAAGGTAATTTAATAACTAAGAGTCTTAGATTTTTTTAGGAGAGTTTTATTTGTTTAGTTGTATAGGAGATTCTTAGATTTCTGTCAAGTGCGAGCTTAGGGTTCCGGACCCGAAAAATTTCTCAGTGGTTTTTTAAATTTTATAAATTTTACTTGTCATAACGGGATTAGCTACTTATTAGCTATTAGGGTTAGTTAAGCAATTGCTCAACTTGCCCCAGTAGCTATATTTAGTATGAAGCAAAAAATAATTTAAAATATTTTACCTTTTTAGAAATTTAGTTTGCTATTTTGCTTTTTACTTAGTACAATAATTTTAACTTATGAAAAACAGAAATTCCTAGACAAAACACTTTTTTTGACTCAGCACATTTTTTTTCTCTAGGACTAGGAGTTATTAACACTTCGCAGCGTTTAAAAAATACTGCATAAGTTGTAATCGAAAATCATAAAAGAGTGAACGTTGCAGTAAAGGAATTTGAAATTTAAAATATGACTATAGCTGGGTACTTAAAAAAATTCAATTCATCAAATAAATAATATAAGTCGTTTAGGAGCTACAACCATAAAAGCCGAAACCTGCTCAACTAGACTCCGTCTACCAACATGATACTGTTGGTAGCCCAGAGGAAACTTTTAAGAGGTACATGTGGAAGAAAAACTTTTCAGGTACTCTAAATTCGGGAGTTAAATTAGAGTTTGATTCTTGGTACATTGTACTCTTGTATTAGGAATCACTTATTATGGAAAAACAGAGTTCCAATCAAAAGCTATTTAATATTGAATAAAGATAACAATTATTGTGTTTGAGTTATATCACTAAAAGGAAAGGATATTTTCATCGTTATATTAAAAAAATGACATTAAATACCATGTAAATGTCAATTTTCATAGAAGGTACAACACTCTCTCATACTATCGATATGTATAGGGCTTGTATCTCGATAAACCTTACCCAATGGAGAAGTACGGCCGAGCTGGGGTTGAGGAAAGGTTTTTGAAAACATTTTACGATCGTTGTTGTATTGTAGTAGTAAATGTTATTTTGCATTATTTATTTTATTGTTTATTTATTTATGGCTTTTACAAATGAAATTTATTCTTTGACATAATTTATCATATTTTCAATGTTTCGTTTTTTTTTTTTTTTGCTCTACAGTCGTTTCGCTGTATGTGTATGTTTTATTTATATGCTTAAAATGTTGCAGATATTCAATCTTCTAGTTTGTCTGAGTTTCCAGTAGGAGAGAAGTGGTATTGATTGTTTATCTGTTTTCAATATCTGTTTAGAATATACGTGAATTGTATTAAACATTTTTTTAATAGTTTCGAATTGTTCTTCTCTTCGCAGTGAGCTCGCAGAGGGTATTGATTGTCTGGAGGTTTAAAATAAATAGAATTGCTTTTGTAAATGATTCATGACTTTTGTGACTTGATTAGTTTTTTTTTTTTTTTTTATAAATTTATTATACACAAAAAAAGCAGCTTCTAAAAGAGTAGCTTCAAACCACAAAAATTTAATTTATTTCTTAGTTGGCCGACTGTTTTCGGTGAAATCAATCTCAGATATTATCTTTCAGATAGGGGTTTTTTCATAAACGACTTGTTAAATTGTTAAATGATTTTTATGTCTATTTACTTGTTCAGTTGTGAAATGATTTTTATGTCTTTTAAAGTGCAAAGGTTGGGAAAATTTTCGGCCTCCAATTTAGATAAACAGAATTTCCAGATAAACAGATTCTAATATGGTAACAAGAAGATCTAAGACACACACACACACACAAAGTTTGTTATTTGTGGATTACTTACGAGTTCGATAATAATATCGATCCTAATCACTCCTAGATATGATTCTAAACGATATTTCAAAACTTAATAATTTGATCCTAAATTAGATTTGGAATTTGAATTGGTTTTTGCTTTTTTAAATTCATTTTATATTATAAATCGAGTATCGTGAAAATTCATGTCTTTTGACAAAATGTACATCACATGCAATTTTTTATTGGTATCAGATGCAATTTTGAAAGGATGCTACTTTCAAAAAATCAAAATCAATAACTTTGAGTTTTCGATTTGATTAAATAACAATCATGATTAGTTTTTCTAAAATTTATTATACACAAAAAAGTCGCTCTAAGAGAGTAGCTTAAAACCACAAAAATTTAATTGGACTCTCGTAAACCAAACTCATTTTCCAATTTTAATTAATTTTTTTAGATTGACCAAAAATTTTAATATTTCTGATTGGCTTTGAAATACATAATGAGTCTGTAACTTTTTAACTTAATTGATAAAATTTTAAATCATACTTTTATCTATTCAAACTATCAGTCCAAGAACGGAGAATTGTTGTCAAATATTAAAAAACAAACAAGTAAAACAAGAAATTGACTGAGTTAGTTGTTGAAACATCCTGTATAGAAACTGTTGAATGCCAGTGCTGGCATTATTTTTTAAAAATTGGAGGAGTTAAAAAGACCAACACAATAATGGCGGCCACAAAAATTTTCGTAAGTCTTTCCCAGAAATATTTTGTGTTTTTCGAAAATTTCTCACAAGCCCTCTAGTTCAAGCTACTTGCAAATTTTCAACTCCATATCTTTTATAGTTTTTGAGAAAATGTTCACCAAAATTTTGTCCATATATGCACCCTCCCAGGTAAACAATGTTTATGAAAAAATGTTTCAATCAAAAGTTGTAAAATTTTTTTATAAGGTCCATTATTTATATTAAATTTTTGTTCTATGTTTAACGATTTACAAGATGAGTCTCTACAAAATCCAATTGCCCTATGCTGTTTAAGGGACTCAAATTAAATTTTGACACCCTGAGCACGCTATAACAGTTTCAGCTTAATTTCTTCTTTGTTTTTGAGTTATCGTGTCGACGGATGGACAGTTGATTTGTTCGTATTATCAATATTTCTAAGCGTTACTAACTTGTGATTAAAATTGGAATATATTTCATATATCCGGGGTATAAAAATTGAATATATCAATTTAAATTTATTGCAAAATATAAAAATATATTTAACGTTGTTTCGTTTTGATACCGACTAGCACATCAGTAAATTTTCCAAAAAACAACCATTTCGTTTTTAATTCACTAAGAAAAACAATCATTTCAAATATTTATAAAAATACGAATAACGAAATAACTATAAGATAAGAAGAAAAAAACCAACTATCTAAACGTATATCTTATACCTACTTATGAATAAGATAGGCTTGGCGAATAATAATTTATGACTATCCTATAGCCATTTGAAAATAAAAGTTCATAGTACATCCTCTGTTTATTCAGTTTAATGTTTTTTTTCTGCACAATAGCGTCTGGGTGAAGTTTCAGTGAGCTGTAGTGAAATTGCTTTAAGGAAAGTAATAAATTTATTATTACAAGTTGTTACAAACATTATTATGTGGCTTTGATGATTGTTATTGGTGAATACTAATCTATTTTACATAGAGGGGGATGATTCTAGTACGTAATCAAATCGACAAATTTCCACTATAATATCATCATAAAAATATAATTTTGTAATCGAAGTAATATAGAAGTCATTGGAAAAATACTGCTAATACTAAAATAAACGAGGAGATAAAAAGACAAAATCTCTAATTTCGGCCAATAGCACTGATTTCGATGAAAAAAATTAGGATTAAAATTTTTCCTCTCTCTAGATCAAAAGTTATATGGTTCTTAGTGGTGCTATTGCCTAGGGAGTGGTAACCACCCTTTCTAGGAGGTGAAAAAATACATGTTGAAATGGCAATCGGTTTTGACGATAAATATTAGGAGTATTCAACGTTAAATAACTGAAAAATTTTGACGTTTTTTTGTAAAAAGTAAATCATACACCCTTTGAAGTACTATAAAAAACCTTGAAAATGAAAAATTTTCGAGAAGAAAGTTAAATTTAAAAAAAAAATCTTTTCATGATTTATTCAGCTCAAAAACTGATGAATTTACCACGAGAACAAAAATTAATGCTTGCCACTTTCCAAATTACATTATTTAGGTACTGACAACGTGCTGAAAAAGTTATAGCAAATTCGGATAAATATTTTTTGAAAAATTGGATTTTAAATGCAAAAAGTATTTTGGAAAAAAAATGTCTTTGTCGTTAAACAACTCGAAAGGTAATAAATAACTCGGAAAGTATTGAGTTTTCGAAATATACTTAAATAACACGTTTTGCTTAGATTTTATCACTCTATCGATTCCTTTTCCCAATTTCAGCATATATTTTCCACACTTTCAGAAAAAGCACCACATAACCGTTAATCTAGAGGGCGAACAAAGCTTAATTCGAAATTTCATCAATCGTAGCTATAGGAAAGAATTCGGAGGTTTATTACTGGAGTATAAGTTTTTTAGGCCATATGTTTCCATCATTTTGTAAGACGTAGTAAAATGAAGAAAGTTTAGAACGAGGTGGATGTAGTATTTCTGATAATCGAGCATTCAAGTTTGCGTTTATGAAAAGTGTTGAAAAAGGTTTTGGGTTACAAGTGTTTTCCATTTTTCTCATAATGGTAGCAAGTGTTTTACTATTTTTGTGCATAACCTATTGACAGTTACTTTTTTAAACAAAATCGATAGACATGAACGAAATTATCGAAAGTGATTTCCATACATTTGACGCACGTATTAATTATTAGTTGAATTCTCTTTTTTTTATTACCTAACTGACCTTAATACCACTACAAATTTATTAGCAATTGGTGTATTAATGAATGTAAATAACTTTGATGTCTTTTTAATATCCAAGTTCCAAAAAACTGGCGAAAAAATGTTTTGTATGATTTTTTTAATTTTTATCAATTTTATCCGTGGTTAACAGACATAAAATTATACGTATGTAAAAAAAAAATTAATAGCTGAATGTATTTTGCTGAAGTACCAACGTGTATACCACGAAATTAAAAATGAAGTACCTGTTTCCGAAACTTAAATACTTTGAACACCCTGCCCTCACTTCAATTTTCAATTTCAAAAATTCTATTAAAAAAAAATTATTACGTTCAGAAATTTTCACAATATATTATCAAGAAATAATACATTTTGAGTGTTTTATTCAGACGAACACATCCATCGAAGCGAATAGAATATATATTAGAATAAATAAGTATTTCGAATACACAATTCTATAATATATTTTGAGAAATAGGAATATCCCACCTATATAAAATATTATTGCACGAAACTTTTGAATTTATTATATTAGTCTTGTCTCTAGTTTGACAAATGGGATGCAACTTTGTTTTAGGCGTCTCTACAGCTATCATGGGTGAAGGAAAAAAAACCTCTTCTCTTACATCAACTTATTTCATAAAAAATTACCACAGCTCAATTCAGACATTTGATTAATAAGTAGATAGAAATTTTCAACTTCCTTAATCCGCTATCACTCTCGCCAATCGTCTCCCGTAAAAATCACATGTGTCAAATATTTCGGTAAATATTCTTTAACTTTGTAAATCAGAACCTCTACATAATTTTATACAAATTCATTTTTTCATGCACTAGTTAATTAAGAATTAGTTTGATTACGTGCTAATTGAATGATGTTTGATAGTGAAAATAATTAATTTTAACTAGTTTCATCATAATTTCTATCACAAGTAAATTTACGAAACAGAAACATTCCCGAAAATTTTCGCAGCTAATATTGTTTTGCTTTCATCTTTCGGTACTCTCGTAATCAGAAAAATTCTCACAATTTCTGAAGGACGTGAAAGGAATATTTTTAATATTTAGGTTGAAAAAATCTAAAATATTCGAAAATAGATAAAATTATATGAAAATGGAAAAAGTTTCAACCACAAATGCTATTTGAAAAATAAAAGTCACTTATGTTTTAAATTGAGTGTGAGCCAAATGCTCATTACGCGAGAGCTGATAGGCTTAAAACCGCGAAAAAAACCAGTGTTCCTAAAACTTAAAAATTCCAAACTTCCGAATTATATCCCCACTTTGGTGGTTTGGTCCGCTTAGTTAACAATACCCATATATAAAAATTTAAACTCATTATTTCTGAAAAGAGCTGCTGTTATAATATCAAATTTAGAAAATTCAAAAAAAAAAATACAAAAATACATCCAGTTCTATTTCAAAAACCCTAAAAAAAGGATGATTTTGGAATCATGGAAATATGCAATTACAAATGCAAATTTAAATCGTCATATCTTAGATATATAAAAATGCAAATGTTTTTGAAAATGATCTCAACGAAATAAGATCAGAGCCCAGATCAGAGCTATGATCCATTTTTGTACTAGATACTGGTCTATATGTGGTGTCTTCGACTCGATTATTATAATTCTATATAGATTTTGTCCATTTTAAATATTTCTGATGATAGATATGTGTCTTTATATAATATAGTTTGGGGAATCTTCCGGAATACAAAACAATATATGAGCGGGACAAAATTTTGTTTTGTTTTAAATCTGTCAATATTGGATGTATATTGAATGTATTGATAAGATTTGAGACTTGTTGTGTAGGATTGTTTAGTTTCAAAGATAGATGTTTCTTATTAAAATATGCAAACTAACTTACAGGCTGGAACTTTATAATATTATTAACAATTTTTATCCAACCAAGAATTAACTAGGCTATGAGAAAAAGTATCACTAACTCGTCAGTAAAAAGTTAGCACTCGCGTCAACGATTTGGGTATCTTTAGTCACGTGAAGAGGGATTTGCTCACGAGTTCAGCATATGCGTCAAATATTTCGTGCGTTAATATTCTTTAACTTTCAATTTTTAAATCAATTAAAAATGGTGTGTTTATAAATAATTAAATCCATTTAAACTAATTCCACCATATTTCTATCACAAGTTTTTTTTTTTTACTAAGCACGGCTTATATATTAAAGCAACGAAAGTACATGAATAGGTCCGAAAGTTTCCGAAGTTCTCCGAGTTCGTTTCCGAGAAAATTCTCACAATTTATGATGGACTTGGCAAAAATATGTTTTTAAAAGTTGTAGATAGATTTAAAAAATCTGAAAATCGAAAATAGATAAAATTATATGAAGATAAAAAAAGTTTTAAAAAAATAAAAGTTATTTATGTTTAAAGTCGAGCTGTTTTATTTTTTAAGCTGTTTGATATAATAGATCTCGGTACAGAAAGTTCGATATTTTATAAAAAGCAAAAACTATTTGTGTTCATTGGATATATCTAATTTAATACCATTTGCGTTAAAAATATCTTTGGCCAAAAGTAATCGTAATTGGCTTGAATGAAGCCAAGCTTGAATGAAGTCGCAAGTACAACGCTCAAATATGCATAAAATTGCATCTTTTGTGTCTGCTCACATCCATGGATTATTTACTGTGGACATATAATAAGTCACTAGATTGCACAGATAAACCATACACATTAGTCTAATTGAAATTCAATATTTTCCGTAATTTTGCAGATATACTCCGTTTACTGTTCGATAAAAAGATTAAAAATAGGACTTTTAGATTAAATATCATTGGAGCCAGTAACCACACCGAATCGTCTCGTGCATGAGTTTCATTTTAGGGAGTTACTATAGTAACGACTCACTATTCATTTAATCGTATGGATGGACATATAAGTCTAAGAATTGTATAAACATATTTTATACAATTTTTACATTGCAAATTTTCCTACAAATTTCAACAGGTTTCAATTGATGTTTTTAATATGATACATACAGCGTAAACTAAATTGAAAAATATCTTGTCTAGTAATCTTAATTAAAGAGAATTGAAAAGAATCAATTATAATCGAGAGACCATGATGTAAATAAATATCGTATACATGATTAAAGTAAACAATAACAAAAACTAATAATAATAAATAAGTGAATAAACAAAGTAAAAATATAAATTCAATGAGTTGAAAAAATTGCACTTTGTGTCTAGAACTCGAATAGCCTCATTGGTAGGGCGCTTAGCATGAATCCAAGAAGTCCGGGTTCGAGTGCTGGTTCGAGTGTATTTTTTTTCAATTCTCTTTAATTAAGTTTAATTTACTTGTAAACAATTGAAAATTAGTCAAATTTTACAAAATACACACGTTTTATTGCAAATTTTATGAAATAATCCTATAAATTTTTATGTAAAGAAACCCGGTACTTTTGTGATCTATATCCATAACGTGCTAGATAATCTAGAGCTCTAAATATGAGTAGTTCATATACCAAACAACCAATAATGTTTCTATATAATATTATGAGGAAGTTGTTGTGAGATACATATAAAGAAGTAGCTTCAACTAGCTAGTGATACGAGTTAGAACTGCTTGCTATACCTCTCAAATATTCTACATTTCATTTTCATCTTTGGCAAAAGACATATAAAGCTTGTTGACCCGAATCGATTCACAACCAACAATGACATATTTGACAGATTTTCTTTATATATGAAATATTATTTTTGTTTATATCATAGATACCTTTTCTAGTATGCTGTTACTAGAATCTAATTCGAAACAAAGGTAAAAAAATTATTCAGTAAGTAGACAACAGTGGACAAATCAGCCAAGTATGGGCGAAGTCAATTTTCAGCGTACGTTGTAAAGCAGCAAGACAAAAATTTTTGAAGACAAAATTTATAGGCAGTCTACCCTAATCTCCAACGGCCTTGTTGACGAATAGTAGCTTTGCGTGTTTTTTAGTATGGTCCTATTTCAACTTTGACCTGATAATTCTCAAGACAACGGCACGTCCCACTCATTGTCAGTCGTCAATCGAAATAATATTTTGTTTTTACTTTCGTATGACAATACTGTACTGTACCTACTGCAAAAAATATTTAAGGGTCTCCACACTTAAAATACACGACTTTGTCAAGAGTAAAAACCAAGCCGACTTCTGAGTCTTTGTAAGAATACTGAACTGAATCCTCGAAAGTTAGATAAATTTTTTTATGAAGTTGACCGAATAATTTCTTTTTTTATGATTTTTTATAATATTTTCAAAATATTCTATTCTTTTCTATCAGGTCTTCATTTTTTTTGTTTTTATGTGAGTTTTTGTTATTATATAATATTTATAGTATACACTAGTAACGTAGTGTACCGAATGTTTGAGTGATCTCCAGATGTGTTTTGGTAAATACTAAATTGCAGTTTCCTATCAATTTTTGGAGATATACTTCGCCTGAAGTTTCCTTAGCACGATATATTTCCTGTTTTATTCATGTTATTTAACGTGATAATTCTCTAGAATATACCATACCGCCATTTAACCAGGGTACAATCTTTCGTTAAAGAAAACCACGACTTTAACATAGCGATCATTGAAGTGCAGAATCTTTCATTCCCACACTGCTCTTCTCGTTTTGTGAACATATCTATCTACTTGAGTATTACCTGCAACGTGCTCGGAAGCCTGCCAAAGAATGATTGGCTGCCAACAAATAGTTTATAAGAAATGAATGATTGAATATACGTAGAAAGGTAACTGAAATTTAATTCTTGCAATTCTTATTTTCCTAGAATGTATCTAAAAAGCAAAGCATTTTGAAGACCATACTCCTCTATTGGTTCATATTGGTTTATTTCAATTCATTTCCATAGAAGTTTATCGCAAGTAATATTTTTGAAATATTTACCCGATACATTTTGTACGCCTACTTTATGTATATGTCGTAGATAGATTTGCCGAATAAGTTGTTTTACAAATCATAAGAACTGAACAGGGTTTAGCCAATTCGCTATGTTTTAGAATACTGCTACCTAAGTTTCGAAGTAATACAGAATGGCTTAGCTCCAATCACAATGAGCGTTTGTTGCAGAGAAACCATGATAAAATAAAAAAATTGTAAATAAAAATTGTATAAAATGTATGGTTTTCTATTTTTTTAATGTATAATGGAATAGTCGTAATTATTCATTGAGTATATGAGAAAAGATGGCCGTGAAATATTTTATATAGACTATTTTTACAGAAATCTGTAATTTATGGTAATGTCAAATCACTACTTTTACAGAAATCTGTAACTTACGGTAATGTCAAATAAAACAAACAGACATGCTTACTTTCGCATTTATAATATATAGAGAAGAGATTACAAACAAATCTATAGAAAAACAGCAAAATATTTTGAAGTCCAAATAAATCAACGACTTAATACCTTTATATATTTTCTTTATATAACACTTTTATACATATTTTGTATATATTTTGTATATCATTTCCCGTAGTTTTTCATCATCTTTTATCTAAACTTATTTAATTTTGAATGTTTTACAATACCTGTAAATCGTTGACCTGCTGCATTGATAAATACAAAAAGTTTATGCGATTTTGGGTGTTAAGGTACTGTAATTATGAAAACCAGCTGGTTTGCATCAAGTAAGTATTTTGTTAAATTAGAAACGGTTATGCCAAGCAGCTCTGATTCAGCAATCCATCTGCGACATATATATTGAACGAAGAAAATTTATACATAAAACATCAATGAAAACTTTCCATCAATTTTCAAATATATACACATAAAACTTACATAACTCAAAAGGGTCTGTAGTGTAAACCTTTTTCAATTTTCTTTGTGTCTGACGATTTAACGTGCATACATAAATGGGTCAAATAATCTTTTATAGTAAGTTTTTGAAAAACAAAAATTATTTCTGTTGTTGTAGTTACTAAATCTAAAAAAGATTTTAGTCAAATGTTAACGAAATTATTATACACAAGTTAACTCAGAATGACTAGTCATGAACAATACTATTGCCGAAAACGAGAATTTAAAGTAGAAAGAATATTCATAGAAATTGTTTAATTATAGGCATTTCGACTATTTTCATTATTATGCCGGTTTTCCACCAAACGGACAGTTGAGTTTTTTTTGAAAAACAAAAACAATACTGAAACTGTAATGGACATTATAATGCCAGTCTTCAAAAAGTTTTTAAAAAGTTGCAGTTTTGTTTTTTTCGAGACGAATTTCTGTTTGGTTTTTGTTTGTCCGTTTAGTGGAAAACTGGCTTTATATAGACTGATCAAATTGGATTTATATGTTTTGAATTTACAAAGCGGTATGAGATATCAATATGATTTCTTTTTGATTTCAGACAAAGGGTCATGAATTTTTTACTAAAACGATTTCTTGATTGATTGAACGATTCTCAGTGGCAAAAACTATTTTCCTTCGCCCAAGATAAAGTCCATACTGGAAAATTTTTCGTACAGACATGATTATTATACAATATTCTGAACTCGCAAGCGTGAACTTTATATATTCACGAATACATTTTTTAACCAAGCTTTTTTTCATGAAACAGTAGATCCGTTTTTAATTTAAAAAAATATTGGGATAAATAGTGTAATTGGGTTTAATATTTGAAAATTAGAAAACGCTCGATATAAGTACGCCTAAAAATGTAGTGGAACACCCAGTAGAAACTATGTTAGTTACGCTATTTATTATTTTTTTTAGATTTTCTTATTAATAATCGTCTAAATTTTAAAACTAAAATATTTTGACTAGGATTGGCAAACGTTCACGTGAAGAGCGGGTATGTTGAGAAAAAAACACATGTTCTCGTTGCAAAAACTATTCATATTTTAAGATAATATACTACAAAAAGTATCGGCCATTTTATTTCGATAAGAATTATAGTTTCAAAAATGCTACGATTCAATGTCTAAAAACCAAAAGCAAACATATACATATATCTTAAACCGTTTTGATTTTATTATAATTTAAAAATCTTATCTGATCATTCTTTGTTTACAGAGAAACGTAACCACTTTTTATAATCATAATTCATATAAAAATTGATTTTTAAATACCATACAAACATCCAACACAAATATTAAAGCTGCTATTCCTATAAACCTATTAATATCAATAAATATAATAAAAATCAAAATTTCTTTTCCCTTTCTTTTAAATTTCACCTTTTTATCCCATTATTATTATGATTATTTTTATTAAAAAAACGTGCATTTATGTTAATGTACCTGTTAAATTCTTATAACCAATATTTGTTGTAGAAAATATTATAAAAATTCGGTATTTTTAATATAAAACACGTTTTATACATAATTTATTTAACGGCATATCATATCGTTTCTTCGTCTCAACCTGATGAATTCTTTATACCTTTAAATTGGTTTATAAAGTTATATAGCAGCCATCAAATCAATTTTTATATGATTTAAGACGAAAAAAACAAACAATATGCTTATTACGTGTAAAAATAAATCACTTTCCCTGTTTCGCAAAATTGGTCCGTTTTCGATCAGTATATTAAGCATTTTAAACTAGTTCGGCTGTTTGAGCAAGTACGGTGAAAGTTCAGTTTTGGGGCCTTTTATGAGGCAAAATTTTGAATTATTTCATTTTAAAATTGTGATTTTTTACACAGTACCCCTTAAGAACTCACAATAATGTTAATTGTACAAAAATTAGTCGGTGATCGGCTTCAAAAAGAATTCATCATGAAGAAAATTTATAACAGATTCTATTTATACAAAAAAAAAGTTACGTTTCGGTGCTTTTCAAAAAGAAAACATAAAACACATTTTTGTTTTTGCCGTTTAAACGTCAAAAACTAGTCAAATTGACGCATAAATTTTATCTTATACGATCTTTTTAAAGTATTAAAAAACATTTACGTGATACAAATATTATTTTTTATGAATAATTTTATTCATAACATTGAAATTCAATGAATATAAATTAGTTGCTAACTTGACTAGTCATGAGACGGCCGAAGTATTTTAATCGAGACAATTTATTCAAGAATGTTTTATTGAAATTTTTCAGTCATTTACCCTTCAGTTCAATGTCGTTAACACAGGTGGACGATGTGCTTAGTACTTGACAACTTTTGTCTAGTCTAGAAGATTCGAAACTAACACTGAAAATCAAAAGTATGTATTTTTTTACAAGGCGGGAAACTCTTATTTAAAGTCTTCATCGCTTTTTTATTGATCATGAATTTGAGTTTTTAATTGACCCTGGGGGCCCAGGATAACTTCGAGGTAAGAATAAGATGACCCCTGCAAAATTCCTTTATTTTTAAGTACATCGATTTAAATGCCTTACTTTGTAATATAGTATTTATTCAATTGGTATTTATCTTAGTTAGAGGTTAGGTTAGTGACAAAGTTTGCTTCCATACATTTTTTCATTGATTAAAGGTAAATCCCCTTCTCTACATGTAATGGTACCTTATATTTTTGTACCCCCTCTCCCTTTCTTACGTAAGATTCCATACCGTTTTAATGAAAATAATAGTAATACGCGGAAAGAATGTGCTATAATTATTATTTATAACATTTAAAATAGACAAAAATGTACACATATAAGGTTTTAGATTTTTACAAATAATAAAAATGTGTGAAATAAGATATAAATCGCAGTGTACATCATAGAATGAACTAATTTTCGGATGCCAACTGGAATAAGACTTCCAATATTAAATTTGCCTTACAAATTATTACGTTAAAATAGTCTGGAAGACATGGGACCCGTTTATTTTCGATTATTAAGAAAATGATTAAATAATATCATTTTCTGAATAGCCAATTACCGAACCGCATCAAAGCATGTGAATATCATTATGATTGTACGTATCAATAATTATATGGCTCTGTTTTTAATAATTAAATGTGGGTGTTTAACTTCTGGTTTTACTGTTAGTGTATTTAATTGTTTGAATCAGATATATTTATAATTAATTTACACTTACACTTATTTAGCCGCTATTCATATGGCTATAATATTTCACTTCCCAGAGGAAGTTAATGTAATGGGGCCGATTTTGAAAATCTCCTTTACATATTTCAGCGGTTTCAAGGCCGCAATATCCGATCCAAACATTATCCATGTGATGCCTGTGTGTGTGTGTGTGTGTGTGTGTGTGTGTGTGTGTGTGTGTGTGTATGTGTGTGTGGACTTACTCGACGCGTAATCGCTGAAGAACTGAAAGAGTTTTCAGCAGAATTAGTTGAGCCGTTTTCTAATGGTAATAAAAAAAACTGGAAAAAACTGAATAAACAGAATCTGAAAAGTGGATAAAACACATCACGTATCTGTGGAGATAATGATCGTTCCAGCATAAGCTGCAGTACATGTTCGAAGAGTAATCTATAAAGGCTAACAAGACCTTTTTTTTAATGTTTTTCCCCCTCTGGGAAATTAGTCGTAGGGACTACAGGGGTCGCACTCACACGACATCAGTACCACACCGACCGACTATGTACTGCCAATTTATTATTTATTTGTATTTATAATCGACAGTTATTGTTATTATTAAATCGAGGAATAAATATTTGTTAATTATCTTTAAGTCTAGCAGAACCTTCTACTTACGGTATACGGCTAGAAATAAGACTCAATAACTTTTAATTTAAAAAACTTTTTGGTTTTTCAAAAAACCAAAAATTTAAATGGTAATGTGAAAATTTAAAGCGTGGGATGATCGCTCCATTAATGCTTTGAATAAGCTGATTTGACAGATATCGAGCTCGCTAAGCTTTGAATTTCATATTAGAAATATAATTATTATTCATTTTTTAGTGCAATAAGTCCGTTTTTTAGTTTTTTGTTAAACTATAATTAATTTTCTTGTTTTTATTCTCTTAAAGTTAGGATTAGTCTACTCTTTGAATAGAAAAATACGATTAAACAAAAACATATTAACTTCTATGGATTTCGGCGCCACGACCTTCCGTTTCAGGAGCAAATACTATCGGCACTACACTATCAGACCGTTGGGAATAATATTAATATGTTATTAGAATATTTTAAGTATTATTAATATTATTACTAACCGGGATATTAGTCAAGGATCCTTGATAATAGTGCCAATTTTCAAGTCAATCGTACACCTACAAGTTTGGAAAAATTTCGTAAAAAATCCATTATTACATACAGGTCAATGTTTTGGCCAATTTATTTTAATTTTTACTTGGCGTGTAATTTTAATTTTTGAGGCTCAGTTCTTCGTAGAAATTTTAGTAAAATTTCAAAACAATAGTTATTTGTAAAATTGAACCTCTGGCTAAGGATAAGGCAATTTTTCAGACCATAAGGCCCGGTCACTAGTCCATGAACCATTTAGAGCTGTTTTAGAGCCACAGGAGTGCTTTGACGTCAACGGTCTCCGGAGTCAAAGAAATGCTAGCTAAAGTGAGTCCATTTCCTCATAGCAAGAAGTAGACAGTAGCAGAGAAGATAAGACATAGTTTCTTCCTCCTCCACAATGTGACAGCTCCTGAATAGTGTTGGTACACTGCCAGACCCCGGCGTTTAAAGTGCCTAGCCAGTAATACCCGCAAACATTTTGCTAATAGAATCCCTTGAAAGTGATATAAGATTTGAAAGAACGTCTACCATTGTATTCAGACCATAGCTTTCTTCTAATACCACAAGTACGTTCAGGTCTCCATCTAAGATTGGCCTAGGTAAAGACAATCTTTTTAAAGGGCAGCTTGCAGTTTGCAAATGGAACACCCGTATGCCCATTGATGCATATGTCAGGCCGCATTGTGTCATTTCTGGTAAGCTCGTTGGGTTCACAATTTCCTGGAATTTTTAGTGTTCCGGTACACATACAAGGTTTAAATCCATTTACTCTTCTGGCTCATTTTACGTTCAGCGTCCTATACTACTTTTGAGACAAGGCAGGCCGAGATAAAGGATTTAAACGTTGCATTGGATGTCGGTGAAGATAGTTTATGTAGCCTAATACATACACAACAATGTTTTATTTACATTTAATAATTTACTAAAATCATGTACAGCAAACCAATTTTGTCTGACTAACTACCACATTCAGTCAGGTAGGTCAATGCTCATAATAATTTATGAATACAAAACCTCTATATAAATATTTTAATAATTATTGTTATTATAATTGTAATTATGAATAGTATTAAACAGCTATTACATTATTAATTACTGGGGTAAGCAGTGGTACCAAGGATACAATGTGCCTTTTTCATGTTTGAGTTTCAAAAAAGATATTGCTATTTTACGATAATTTAAGGAATAATAATGTAGATTTATTTGTAAGAACTAGAATAATGTATGTGTTTCCAAGCAAAGTAAAAAGGACAATGTTTAAGTGTTTCAAAGTGAGCCAAAAACTAAATGAAAACAAAGTTTAGCTAATAGAAGGTGAGCTTCGTAGAGTTATAATCAATATCAATTTGTTTTCAAATAAAGTATTTTTATGTTTCCAAGTACAACATTTTCGAAATCCTAAATTGGTTGGTATTTTGTATACCGTATTACAGTTATAAAGACAATTTTCTAAAATGTATTAAAAAGTGAAGTTTGAACAGACGTACTTACTGTCATCCTCAGCTCAAACAACGTGCAGTACTATCAGGGCCGGATTAACCCTCAACGGGGCCCTAGGCAACCATCAATTTGGGGGCCCTTTTTTTCACGTCCGTTCCCTTCTTTTTTCGATTAAAAAATACAAACTTTTATCTTTCATAAAAATTTTATTGTCCCAATGTAATAATATCAATAAAATTACTATCTACATTTTAAACATGTCGTTTTCTACATTTGTTTTCGGCAAATTCATCAATTATATCATCAGTATCGATTTTGTTCAATAAATCTGACTCAATGCAAAGTATACCTAACATCTCGAGTCGCTCTTGTCGCGTTGTAGCTCTTTCAGCAGCTTTGATTCTTTTTAATTGCGAGAAGGATCGTTCGGCAGAACAATTTGTGATCATTAATGTTAAAAAAATCCGAAGAGCTATTTCTGTGTTAGGAAATACATCGGCTAATTGATCTTCCATTAGAATCTTATACAAATGACTATGAGTTTTTTGTGCATCAGTGTATCTGGAGTTCACGTAACTTTGGAATTGTTTCATTTCAATAAAAAATTCTTCCAAATCTCTAGAATAAAAACGAACTAAGTTATTTATAGCTTCGTGGAGGTCTCCATCACTTAGAGAAAAGTTGATGAGAAATGCAAATCTCTCTGAAACTTCCATATACACTTTTGCACTTCGTTTGATTTCACTGTGAAGATTGTCGATGATTTCGAGGAAACCTTTTGTCCTAAAATCATCGCGAGGCGAAAATTCTACTTCTGGAGCATTTCCGTCATTAGGTTGTTTTTTTCTACGACGAGTACGTTTTACGATTTCTGTATAACCTACACCAGGTAATAATTGTTTTGTTTTTTCCTCGAAATCATTGAACTTTTCACGGAATGAAACTAAACTCTCTTCTAACGATCCGTACAAAAAAGCACACGTTTGCAAATCTGCTTTTTCACTTTGCAATGACTTACTCACTGAACGCATAGCAGTCAAAATAGAGTTCCATAAAATCAACATGAAACCAAATTCGAATTTTTGCATTTTATTCGCGATACACGTCGCCTCATAACGAGTATCAGTATTTTGTGATTCATCATCAGCAATGATTTCTAGAGCCTCTAATATGATATCAAATGAATCGTAAACTGCATTCGTCGCATTCGAATGTGCTTCCCAGCGTGTAGTTGACAATGTCTTCAAAGTTTTCTCATTGTTTATTTTATTTTTTAATACGCCCCAACGATAGGTGGAAGCGGAAAAAAAATTATATAATGTCTGCATAATGGCGAAAAAATCTACTGCATAAAAACAGCACTTCACAGCATGCTCTCCAACCAAATTAAGGGAATGCGCGGAACAGGGAACATAGATCGCATTCTCATTCAAACTCAATATTCTTGCTTGCACACCTTTATACTTTCCGGACATGTTTAATGCGTTGTCATATGATTGTCCTCTACAATTTTGAATATCTAAACCACAGTCTTCAATAAGAAACTTTAAAGTTTGATTCGCTAGACTTTCACCAGTATGACCTTCCAACTGAAGAAAAGTTATAAACCTTTCGACTGGTTGAAAATCGTTCGGAGAAACATATCTTAAAATAATAGACAATTGATCAACATGCGATACATCAGGAGTCGAATCGACAGATAAGCTAAAATACCTAGCCGAAGTAACCTCTTTTAAAATGTATGATCTGACTTTTTTACCCATAATGTTAATGAACTCCTCGCAGATCGTCTTCGATAAATAAGAAGTTACACCTGTCCCAGCATTGCCGTATCTAACAATATGACCTTGCAAAAAAGGATCAAATTTCGCAACGAGTTCAAGTAACCCTAGATAATTTCCGTTGTCCGGCACCCCGAATTGCTCATTCGAACCTCTGAATGACAAACCTCGTTCTGCTAATGTGGTAATGACAGCAACTACCCGTTTTAAAACGTCGCGCCAGTATTTTTTTTCACTTAGTAGTTCATTCTCGAGTAGTTCTGGCAGAGTGTTGTTGACGAAGGTTGTGGACAAGCAGGCTGCGGGGAGTCAGTGAGTGCGAGTGTTGTTGACGAAGGTTGTGGACAAGCAGGCTGCGGGAAGTTGTGAGTAAGAAGTGTTACTGTGTATGTGGTATAGCAGCGCGTCTGAACTGTATTGTGTTTGGGCGAAAAGCAGCGTATTTAAACTGAAGTGTGTTTGGCGTATAACAGCGTATTTAAACTGTATTGTGTTTGGCGTATAGCAGCGTATTTAAACTGTATTGTGTTTGCTGTATAGCAGCGTATCTAAACTGTATTGAGGTTGTTGTATAGCAGCGCGCAGCGTATCTAAACTGTATTACATGCGTTAATTTAGTATGAACACTGATGTGATTTTATTTCATGAATATTGATGAACTTTAATACGAACATTTTTCTATGTATATTAATTCTTAATTAAATTTCTAAATTATCCTGTACGTTGTTTAGTTGTGTCCTATTTGTCCCTGCGCAACCCCAAATATTACAAGTTCTGATTATATTTTTCTTTCACTCTCTAGAATTTTATGTTTGTAAGAAAATTTTAGAAGTCTTTTTCATTTTTCGGGGGCCCCCTAAAATCGGGGGCCCCAGGCAACTGCCTATTCTGCCTACTTGTTAATCCGGCCCTGAGTACTATAGATACTTGACCATAGCCACTCATGAAATTTTACAATTATTTTCTTCTTTAGAATTAGTTGAAAAGGAAATAAGGTATTTTAGGGCGAAATTTAAAACTACAACTCCATTTTTTACGAGATCGGGCCCATACTGTTCGCCAGAGTAAAAGAAAGTCAGTTTGTTCAGAAAGTCTTTAAATTGCCTCTATTCTAAGCGTTTTTTGTCCTTTTACTAAACCTCGCCGTTTTACGATACAAAAATATATTGATAAAATTGACGATCATTGTATAGTTAATTATTGGTAAAACCAATTGGATCTTATATTTTGAAAATTCCTTAACAATTTTGATCTTGAGACTTTTTTCACCTAACCTCATCATTTTAGAGACATTGGCATTTTAAAAAAATTACTTTGTTAGGCGAAAAATTTGACGGTTATCGAGTAGTTTTGATTATATAATATAATTTGTTTATTTCCAAGTATACTACCCAATTTTGTTAAGGTTAACAGTATTCTCTTAGTTATTAAAATCTTAATAGAGATTTGTAGTTATTAAATTAAATAATATTAGTAATCAATGAAAATCATGTATTGTAGATTAGCCAAAACGTATTTTTCGGTTAAAAAAACCCTGAAATTAATGTCTTGTAACATAATATGAATCCCGAAACTAGACTGTTCGTAATTATACCCCGTTAATGTTCATCTCGATCTCTCCGGCAAATGTTATTTTCATTGTGATAATTAAGAATTGAAAAAACAAATGTAAAATTTCTTAACCTGGTACTACACTTCCCCCTGTATTTAATTTATTTACCAATCATAATATAGTTTAAATTCATAATATTTATGATATTAAAATGTCGTTTTCAGCTTTATCTATTGTTTATTTATTTATTTAATTCAATAACCATTTGATTGCCAGTTATTGTTTACACATGGATGCATGTGGCAGAAAACGACCCCGCAATATTGGATAAGAAAATGGCTCACTGTGAAAGTTTTTGTTACTCACCCTAAAATGTTCTTTGGATGATTAATGTGATCAAAATCTCTCACGGCAACAAAAATTGTTATCTAGTAGTTTTCGAGCTACGGGCGATCAAAGCTACACATACATTATAGTTATACAGCCCGCAGCTCGAAAACTACTAAAAAAAATTTTGTGGCCATGAAGATTTTGATCAGAACAATCCTTTTTGGGGTAGGATATTTTGATCGAAATTTAAGATAGAGTATGCGTAGGTACTCTTAGATAAAAAAGTTGCTATACATGACCATAACTACAGACTTTCAAATTTCTATTTTAGCCAAATCGAAGATCACTGACCCTGCATAAAATAATACTTAAATTTTTTTCGCTCTTTAGGTTTTGACTTGGTCATCTTTTATCGGCTACTTTTTTCCCTCCAAGATATGTTCTTTTATAGCTTTTATAATAATTTTCAGTTTCGTAATATTTTGGTTTACCATTTCTTATTATTTATTTATATTCACGTTAATTTGAAAACTTTAGTTTCACGTCATTTTCAACGGCAGTATGTCCCTAGTCGGATCATATTACTTTAAAATAAAACGACGATGTATGTAATTTAAAAAATTTTACCATTTTATTTAATCTTCCAATATCACCGATAACTATATTCACATTTCATTGGGGAGTAAAACTAACAGCTTCTAGTCGAATAGAAATATTATGAAAATTGAAAATAAACTTATATAATGTTATAGAAAAATATAATCTTAGTAATGATAATACTTTTGTAATATCAAGTTTTCTAGATTTTTCTTTTTCTATAGCTACATAAACATAATTATGATTTATTGTCTAATTTTAAATATGGATCACAAGAAAAAATTGTGAGCTTATGAAATGTGAAAAAGCGAGACTTAATATTTATATAGGAGCACTGTAGGTTTGTTTTGGTTTTTTTTTTTTTTTTTGAAAGTTTCATTCCGGAAAATTATTATTTTTTGCCTTTTAAAAAGCAAGCAAGTTTTATAATGAATGAAAAAAACTTTTAAGGACAATACAGTAGTGTCCATGGTCAGTGAAAATAATTTTTGTCTAAAATCCAACTTCAAAACGTTAATAATACAAACTTTTTGGAATGCATTCATTTTAACACACATGTATCCTTGCTTGATATTCGCCTGCTTCACTGGGCTTAAAAGTAAGATCCATAGCTTTATAGCCACCTCTCCTGATATCACTTATCTCTCGAAGGGATTTTTTTACACTGCTAAAATCAGTTTTCAATTTTTTTAAATATCAAATAGTCATAACTCATTGAGTAGGTATATTAGAAAAGATGACTATGAATTGTTGTACATATACTATTTTAAATTTTTACAGAAATCTTCAATTTATGGTTCAAAATGATGATCATAGATGCAGCAGTAAAATTTCAGATTAAATTTAATTTTTTTAAATTTGTTTTTTAAATACCTATATCTTTGTAAAATATAGCTCCGGTGTTATTCTGATGTAAATATGAGCTATATTTCTGTACAGTTTCATTCAAATCTATTTTTTCGTCAAAGCTTAACAAACAAAAAAACATCCTTTCTTGCACAATTATAATATATAGGGATATACTTTTTTTTTAATATTTAACTCTTATGACAATGTCATAAATACAGTGCAAAACTATTATATTTATATTTATAATGTATTGTAGCTTAATAATTTACTTGCTGTAAGTTGAAACCTAATAAAAAAAAAAAAAAAAAAAAAAAAAAAAAATATTATATTTACTTCACTTAATTGTCCGATTAAAATTTGCATACGTGCATTTCTTTTTGAGGACATACAAAAATGGTGGAGGTGACGGGAAGTCTGAGAAAGGATATAAATGTAACATAATAAGAAATTGATTTAGCAGCCTCCACCATTTTTATGAACACGTTTTTATAAACTTCTCTTGTAACTAACCAACAATGTACTAAAATGTTTGAAGTTAATTTTATTTGTAGGTACTTGTCCGATTAACTTGAAAGTTTGCACATATATCAAGGCCCTTTTATCCTAGTAATTTTATCTCAGTATCTTGACCTGAATAATCTACCTGAAGGAGGAATAATCTATCTTTATTACTTAATATTATTGTCTAGAAATGTTAGTAAAACTATCAACGGGGGCTGGTCTTGTGGTTAGGTCTGACTCCTCACGCGGAAGATCATCAAGTCAAAACCCATTAACGTCAATCTATTTTTCGCATATTTCCGAAGAAAATTTAAAATGCCTAACGAAAGAGTATAAATTAAATGTATAAAGAGGTTTTGTTGCATTAAAAAAAATTATCCACAATTTTTCCGAGATTTTAAAAACAATGATTTTAATAAATTGTATCACGAATTATTATTATAGCCTTGCATGTTTCCATGATATTAGTAATATTTTTTATTAAGCCCATTACATATTATGTACGACATTTAATTAATAAATATGTTTTAATTCAGGAAAATTATCGAATTGTTTTAAAAATTTAATTTTAATATTAAAATGATTGAGATTAAATATGTTTTAATTTGTGGTTTATTGATTATATTTCAATTATATTACGTTAGAAATGCTGTAAGTTAATAAATTTACTTGTTTTGTAAACTTTGTTACTCGTTTAGTAACTCAATTGATTTGTTACACAAAGTGGACCTTGATGACGTTAAAACTATAGATAAAAAAATGCAAAACTGACAAAATTGATAAATGGCATCAGGATTTTACGAGAAAGCCTGTTAGGGCTTTTTGATACCATAACTGAAATTTTGTGTATCAATTATTAAGTATTTAATACGCCTTTTGTATAAATTTCAAGTCGATTCTTTGGAGGGTTTACGGAAAGTTTATTATTAAAAGCAGCCCTTTTAACATGATGATATATGAAGAAGTCCTATTAATGTTGGTTTAACAAGCAATAAGTGTTTATCAATATTCCTCAAGTTTTAAACTTTATAATCATACCAAAATTAAGAACCTTGCAAAAAAATGAAAAACGTTTTTGGATTAAAACACTGACTTTGATAGTTAATTTCTCCTAAACCGTACAGAGAATCGATATGAATTTTTCACAAATAACGTATAAAACGGATGATTAATTCATACATAAAATTTCAAATTTTTGGTATCATTTTCATTTTTACGGTATCGAAATACCTTTCGTAAAAGTCAACCATATCCGATTCTCGGTTCTTTTTTGAATTTAAAAATTTTTTATTTTTAAAGAACTAAGGACTTTCAGTTTTATATTGACAAAGACAGAATTAAAAAAATTTATTGATGTGTCTTGGCTAACTTAAAACAAGCAATTTTTATAATAGATATGTATTTTCATAAAATTACGTTTATAATAATATAAAAAATTGATAAAAACAAACAAGAATAATTACTAACTCGCAGATAAATATCCTGTATATAAAGTATAAAGCCTCTTTCACACTCTCAAAGGCAAGACGAGACATCCTCGCGAGTACTAGGGAGTATCATCTAAATATTTTCGTGATAACCTATCTAGTTCAGTTCAAAAGTTTTTTTTAACGCTACTACCACAGCAGTTGTGGGCACTTATTTTATGTCAGCCATCGTAATGAGGTACTCACTCCCGAAGTAAGACGACAGTATGGTGATTAGTGCTTCACATTGTCTTACTCTTGAAAGTCTACTCGGTGAGGATACTACGTGAGAGTGTGGATAGGGAAACAGATGTTAAGTTATGTTTTGTGTTCTAGGGACTTTATGATGTAACCATTAAAGGTTTGAATAAAAATGAAGCAGAGAATGATAAATATGTCGATATAGCAGACCTTAAATATAAGAAAATAGCCAAGAAACATTTCGTACTTAATGGAACGGTTGTGATTAAAGATGATATACCAAAGGATGTGAAGGTGAGGAATGCTAAGGCGAAAACTTCATGTGTATTAGTGTGAAAAAAGTTCACTTATCGTTCATATGTCACATTTACAATAGTTTTTTTCAAAACTGTAATCTTAAAAGAACGAAATACCTTGGTAGTTCGATTGTTAAGCTGGTGAATCTTTTAAAATTCAACTGGTTATGCCATATCGACTAGATATATATTTAATTTTCAGTTTTCCAAGAAATTACTATCTTAAAGTTTGTGTCTATAGTTGATAATTGGTAGAGAAAATATTTTTAATTATTCTGTATAAATAGCCCAAAAATTTTGCAGCAAACCTACAAACTTAAATTCACGTTTATTAATTTACGGCCCAGAAAATTTCTTAAAATAATCCAATCATAACCTATGCAGGAGACATTTAAAGACTACCAGATAGGCTACTTTTTAATTTGGCAAGTAAAAAGTGTTGGAGAGCAACTAGTTATACAATGCTGATGCATAGTTTGTTGACGAGATTCCCAATGGTTCAAAGTAAAACGAGCAGAAGATAACTAAGAAAATCTAAAAATGACTTATAAATTTATCATTAATGATTCCAGAGTTTTATAATGATAAAATAACAATGTCGAATTTTATAAATCATTTACATTTCCCATTCATTCCTTTTCAAAACTGCCGTTCGGGCTTCTTTTTCATTTAGAAAGCTAAAATTGTTGGGCAACTAAAAGTTGACTCATAGCTTGTTAACCAGATTCCCAAACTTCAAAGTGAAACAAGCAAGTTTACTAAAACAAAGATCCAACAATGACTTATAAAAATCATTAATGATTCCTTATTTAAAAAAAAAAAAGTTTTAACTAAATTTATTCCTTAAGGTGTTTATATTAACCGCAAGAAAAATAGGGGGAACGTATGTGGATCAGCCAGCAGCGTCTTTAAACAATTTAGATGCTTGTACAGAGTTTTATAAAGATAAAATAGCAGTGCCGCACTTTCTAAATCATTCGGATTTTCCCTACATATGTCCATTTCCCAAGGTAACTTTTATATTTAACGATTAATTATGATACATTTCAGATCTTAATAAGGACATTAAAGCATTGATTTAAGCTCGCTTAGTTGAGTTAAACGTCTCTTGGAAAAACCTTTTGTGATTGCTAATCCTTTGGTGGTAGCATCTCCCGAGAAGTGATGTTTTTCTATAGAATCTCCTGAACAGTCTGGTACCTATATTTGAGCTTTAAGTGAACAAAATTTCAAGCTATGGCCAAAAGTAGGGGAGCGAGGGGCTTATTGTAATAATTTTAGAAAAATTATTATATCTTGAGGTGTATTGATAAAATTACCTCGAACTAAACATTGATTGATTTGATACTTTAACCATTCTTCTATTTAGTCAAATTGAAAAAATATCAGAACTATGGGTAAATTCTTTGCAATTATATTTTTATTTAAAAAAGGGTGGTACAACTTACCCTTTTGGCATCAAAATAATAATGCTAGTCCTGACAGGTTCCAAAAATCATGCGTAAAAATTTTCAACTACTTTAAGGACTCCAAAAGCTACGCCCCTAGCACTAACTACTTGTTATAACAAGTACCTCGCTCCCCTACCAGTGCGTTTTAGACATCAACAAAATTAAATGACCTCGGAAATTGGCTACTTTAAACTAAATCACGGATACCAGATCTTTAAAAATTACCACCAACGGCGTTATGGAGGTTCTTAAGTAGTCCCGCCTTTAGCAATACAAAGTAATTATTTCAACTTTTCTAGGGAACATTTCATGTTTTCAATCTGAGTGCCTCTCCAGAAAATTTACCAAAGTTACTTCCCTATGGCGAGTGGAAGGTAATAGTTCAATGGAAAGTGGTAGGTAGAATAATATTTAATGCTATAGGATATTTCGATATTCAACCAGTCTATAATTGAATTGATAATAAAAATACCTATTTAATAGTATATAATAAACATTTAAAATAAAATAGAACTCTTTATTTAAGAACCTTAACTACCTTTTGATGGCCCGAGAGATGTATCGAAAAACTCAGTGGGATATGCTTGGATAAAATATTTTTACATGGTTTAACCTTAATTATGTAAATTAATTTTGCAATAAAACATGCATATAATTGAGAACAGCACGCAAATACGCAATATTTTCTGTACCTAAAGAGATTATTCGTTTAAATAATTTTTGTATTTAGAACAATTTTCAATATAATAATTTAAGTTTCATATTATCCTCAGTCTTAATTCCACTTTGCTCTAGGAATTATTTTTAGACTCTGATCTGGACGCACATACCAACTGTTACATTTATAGCCTACTCTGATAATCTCATTCACATTTACCTAACGATAAATTTACTTTATTGCCGTTTATTCTATCAATTAAAAATGCAACACTGAAAAAAAAATTTAGTTTAAAAATGATTAAACCCGATTGCGTAAAGGCGAAATTCCCATTATCGGGAAGATTGGTTACAAGTTTTAGATAAAGGATTTTAAAATACCAATTCAATGGTACCCCAGTTAACATGGTTTGACAAATTTCTTTTTTTTTCTTCAAAGCATAATAGCCAGTTATCGATTTCTGACATGTCTTTAATGACACTTGCAAGATTAAATCGATTAACGTAATAATCATTTGAAAGGGCCAACGCGCTTGATCCCTAGAGCGTCACAAAGGTACAAACATCCTACATCCTACATCCTGCATACATAGGCTAATAAATAACTCCCCTTTGCGTCGAGCAGTTAGGTAGAAATGATGAATGGCATCAGGAAACTATTTTAGGTCGAGGCAACTGTTTTGATATTCCATGTAGAATATACAATATACATTATTCACAAATACAAAAATTGCTTGGTCTGACAGTTATTAAGTAATATAGTTACAGGAACAGAAATGACATAAACAAAAGGAAAAAACTGGAACTAAACTAAAACAAAAAAATAAATAAATAAAACAAATGCATCAAAATGAAATGGTAGCAAAAAAAGAAATTAAAAATGGAATGTTATTTATACTGCATAGAATCTTCCTGTCTAGTAATACTGGAATGATAGATACATTACCAATATAATGGATAAAAAAGTTATACAATGTGTCCAATTAAGTCGGGACTATATGGAAAACTTTGAATTGTTTGGGTTAAAACAAGGTTTTTATTGACAAAAAGTCCTGAATGACCTAAAACAACGATAGGAAATAATCAAGTATCAATTTTTTAAAATCGTATGCATGGTTTGTCGTAAAATATAATATTTTCAAAGACTAAAGTATTTTTATATTTTACGATATGGACAATATTTACTGCGGAAAGCTACGATGATTCTAATCAAAAACTACGGTTAGATATCCAATATTATCCATCTATCATGGCAGAACAGATTTTCTTATTTTTACCAACTTATTTATCTCTAGAACAACGTTGAAATATATAGATCGGTGTGTAGACAAATTGATACTACACAGAATTTATAAGTAAATTCCCGATTAAATGATGATCTGGAGACATAAATTATCAATTCTACTCTTGAGAAAAGCTAGTGAAAATAAAATCAAAATCTCTTTAGCCGTGGTAAATGGCTTATATTATATATCAAACCGCAATTTTCAATCCCTGAAACCTCACGTGTACGAGTGCAAAAAATTTATATCTGTTCATTTCATATTGAGTTCAAATAATAACAAGTTTTTCATATGGTGCCGACTTAATTGGACACACTGTATATGGAGCTTCCAAATAAATTTTTGGTAATATACAGAATGTTTGAAAATATTGGACTTTGTTTTTATTATGAAAAGTCGTTGCGATATGTATTACTCTGTACAACAGAAAAATAGTCAGATGAAAAATTCAAGTAATAGTTGATCGTTGTAAAAACCCATAATAACTCTCAAAAAAACTTATTTTATACCTGCCGCCTATCGGGTCTGTTATGCTATTCCAACTTTTATGAGCAAGTTTCATCACTTAGTACTATCCTTTGCCTCTTGCCTCTCTAAAATTTAAGCCCCCATGACCCAACCACCTCTTATACGCCCTTAACCAGATTCCACCCTTAGTTCACATGAGGGGAAAAGACAATATTTCTTTTACACATTTAAATAAATCGAATCGTGGGTTGTTCTCTTGAGCTCAAAAATCTTGATGATATTGAGTAGAATTTCGAATTTTTATATTTAAATATAAACCGCCTGTAAAAATGTGTCAAAACTATCATTCTATTAATATTTTGAATGACATACAAATAGTTACAGTTTACAGTTCTACAGTCAGGCTGTAATATATCTATCATACATAAGGGAAATACGTCATTGTTAGCCATAGTTTTAAATTATAATCCTTTAAAAAATACTTTGCTGTCTATTTTGACCCATTGCTGAAAATCGTTGAAACTCTCTTCAAATATCACCGTGAAAAATGAATATTACATTTTCCACCGTCTCTTATCAGAGCATGATTGCGTTGCATGTTCCAAAGTTTTCGAATGCAATGAGAATATCTTGATGGAATGCTTACCTAGACAACTTTCCCCTGTATACAATACACGATACATTCAAACAATTTTGATGATTACATTTGAATGTTATATAAATATATAAATGTGAAATCTATATAAATTATACAAATAAACAGGAAATGACAGGCTATCCTGTCTATTATAAGTTGATAGTTTCTGCCATTATAAAAACATAACACAGCCATGCAATGCGTCAATATTATATTGACAGTATTTACATTCGTTATATACTGATTGTCTTTTAGATTATTTGGTTGCCAATAATAATATTTTTTTGTTAAATTTAATATATGAACAACTGAAAACAAACAATCGACTGAGTTAGTCGTTGAAATACCCTGTGTAGGCAGTGCTGATGACGCAATCGTTTGTTTTTCACGTCACTTAAGTAAAGAAAGATATCAACTCTAAGATAGCCACACACACGTACTTGATATTCCCCTATAGTACATACTATAAAATTTGCACCCTCGCGAGTAAACAGTGTTTAGGAAAAATTGTTTCAACCATAAGTTGTTCATACTTTTATAAGAAACATTTTTTTAAACTTTTGTTCTATCTCTAACGGACCCAATTGACCAATGTTGCTCATTCACGAACTCGATTACTTTTTACGTCCTAAGCACGCTATAAAAATTTCAGCTTGATATCTTTTTTCGTTTTTGTGTTATTGCGTCCACAGACAGGCGGACATACGGGCAACCGCCAATGAGCTAATTAGGTGATTAAATGAACACCTGTACCAAAATTTTTTTCATAGCTTCCATATTTTTAAGCGTTACAAACTTGGGACCAAACTTAGTATACCTTGTTATAATCCCTTAAATCGATTGTTATAATCCCTAATAAAAATATTTATTTAGCTACTCTGGTAAGAGGAATTATTAAACTTTCTAATGGCTTCAGGTGAAGAATTGAATAATTGCTACTGCAAGGAAAGAAAAGTGAAGTCGGCGTTTAATACTTTATCGTTTAATACTCTTAAATCAAACAGAGTGGCAGTTACGTAAAAGTGAAGTCACTCGAATGTATCGCTATAGAGACTGCATGTAAGAAATGAAGATGAACAATTATATGTGTAAGTTTATAACTATTTCGTTATTAATCATTTTTCATTTTACTTTCAAATTTTGTAATAATATAAAGCTTTTTATTCAGTTTCATTTGAAATGGAAAAATCAGAATCGGTCATCACCCCCAATTATTAGTCAGTTCGGTAATAGGTCAATAGCCGGGTATTTTTTTTCTGCAATTTACAGAAGTTTTTTTCGTCTTGGAACATATTTAGGGGTATCCTCCGAGTGTAAATCCAAATTGGCGGGACGCAGGTACGTGAGCTTCAGCCGCCATCTTGGAAAATACGTTTTATCAAATATCTCGTGAACCGGGCATCGTACAACAAAAATTGTAGGGACCATTTTTATACAGAATAACATTTTCTGTAACTTTTATTCGCAATTTTTTTCTGTCTAATGTATAGGTTTTTATTTATACCGCTCCAAACTTTTCTTAATATGGTTACTACTAAATATATAGTTAACGGTTCACAGTATATTAAAAATGGTAATAAGCAAATGAAGCAAATTTGTAGTAACATATAATTTCTAATAAATTTTATCCAAAGCTTTTTGTCGTAATATTCGTAGTTTAAGAGCTATAGACGGATAAGAAAAGTTTGGAGCGGTATAAATAAAAACCTATACATTATACAGAAAAAAATTCCGACTAAAAGTTATAGAAAATGTTATTCTGTATGAAAATGATCCCTACCATTTTTGTTGTACGATGCCTGGTTCACGAAATAGTTGATAAAACGTGTTTTTCAAGTTGGCGGCTGAAGCGCACGTCCCTGCGTCCCGCAAATTTGGGTTTACACTCGGGAGATACCCCTAAATATGTTCCAATACGAAATATTTCTGCAGTAAATTGCATTATGAAAATATTTTTTTTTTTGCTCTGGCTATTGGGGTATAAATAATACTTTAACAATATTTTTTGTTACATCGGTACTTCTTGGAATCGTTAATACTACAAAATGTAAAATTGACTCAAAACTGATTTTCTTTTATTAAGACTATATAAAGAAAATTTTTTTATTCCGTTTAGAAATTTCATTAAATATTGAACCTATTTATTAACCAATTTCACAAAATATTGATCCAAGTGAAATTTACAAAATTTTAAAACCCTTGACAAATGCGATTTATTCTTTGTAAACCGATTTTTGGAAACTTTGCTATAAAATTTTCTCAATTAAGTCGGTTTGACCGTGAAAGGGTTACCATGTCACCCAGAAACACTAGACGCACAGATAAACACTTTAAACTTATAACACTCCTTCCTCAATCAATATCAAAGTGATGATGGTCAAGGCCATCAAATGAGATGAAAAGGATACTTAAAGAGCTATCATTTTTTGGAACAAATTTGTGGAAATATTTTAATTGCAATTGACATATTTGAATTGACTTTGTTCTTTTGAATTATTGTTTTGAATTACCTAATTATTTTACCAATTGTCTTTTCAAAATGAATTGAGCCAGGATTATTTGACCATTCATTTCCATAGTAATTATTTATATGTTAAAATTATACGTCATGCCTTTTCTAATATGAATCGATTTGAAAGATCATCGCCAATTTTTAGTTTTTTCGAGTACGAACTCTAAACTCGCACTTGAAACCAAAAAAATTAAAATCGGTTCATCCGTTAAGACGCTTGAATGCCACAGATAGACAAACACACAGACACACACATAGGGGTAAAATTTATAACAACCCTTTTTTTAGTTCGGGTGTTAAAAACAGCCTTTTTCTTCTTGTTTCTTACAAAATTTCAAAACCCTATATCTAGAAAAGAATACAAGCGCCTACAATAAAAAATGCCATTATTTTTACTTCATCTACCATGTGATAAAGTCTTGCAATTATAACTTGGCTCATTATTTCTAGAAATTTAAGACCTCTTTGGATCACAACTAAGAATTTTTGTTACCCGAAACAAATTGTATGAAATTATTTAAATTACAATTAACTTCATTACCACAACCAATAAATTACCAATGTTTATTATTTCATAATAATAAAATAATGTTTATATATAGTAATTTTATCTAAGTGGTAAATCGTTTAGTTTAAATAAAGAGGTTAGGTATGCAATGTTTTTCTATGTTAGAGCAATTATTTAAGTTGCAAGGAAATCAGATACCATAAAATTGCATTGTGGTAATATTTTTCAACAGCTCATTTCTACCATTAAATGCACCTGTATTTGTTTTAACTATTGGTGTTAGATAAGTACACTAAGGGTTAATTGAATCTATTAAATGGTACTTAACACTCCTCTTTTAGTTATTTGTACCAAAAGAAATTGATATAAATTACATGAAAATAGAAATGAAGTAAAAATATTTGGTTGGCTTTAACATTAAGTATAACAAGTGAAACTAAACAATTGACTGAGTTAATTGTTGAAATACCATGCATAGACAGTGTTGATTACTCTATCGCAATACACATACATACATTCTACATATACATAACTGATATTCCCATAAAATACATACTATATAATTTACGCCTAATTTTCGCCCTCACGGGAAAACAGTGATGTTAACGAATAAATGTCTCAAACAAGAGTTGTTTATTTTTTATAAGGAGCATTTTTAACACTTAAACTTTTGTTCTATCTCTAACGGTTTACAAAATGGGTCCTACGGACCCAAGACCTGATTGACTAAAGTTGCTCATTTTCGAACTCGACCTCATCGTGTGGACCTATCGTGTCCACAGACGGGCGGGCGGAAGGGCAGACAATCGGAAATGGACCAATTAGGTGATTCTATAAACACCTATACCAAAATTTTTTTCGTAGCTTCAATATTTTTAAGCGTTACAAACTTGGGACTAAACTTAATATACCTTGATATATTCCATGCATACATACATGGTATAAAAACAGTTATGCAGGTAACGTTTTCTATCTTAAAGTTCGATTGTTAGTTTTCAACAAGTCTTTAAAATGAAATTTGACGTCCTGTTAGAAATAGAATCTAACGTGTATTTTTTTTTTAATTTCTGAAAAACACTTACAATTCTTTTGAATCTAACTTCATCGATTCTTCTTTTTCAAGCCCGTATTCTAAAGATACAGATATCACCCCTCCAGAAAACCTTTCGAACTTAAATTTAAAGTCCATAAATATTTGATTTCCTTGCAAATTTAATGGGATCAATTCCTCGTAGAACCATTCATTCAATTATATAATTGATCGGATATATGAAAACAAAAATTTGGTGGCAATCACCTTCACACCGAGTGATTTTTCGAGAAAAGTTTCCACCTTTGTATTTCAAAGCGGAATGTAATTAAAAAAAGCGCAAAATTTCTCATTTTTAGGGAGAAATTTTTCTTCATATTCCTTACTTGTTTTATATGAGGACCGCTTCATTGTTTTTTGTCCTTATTTTGGGCGGCGGATTTTAGGTTATTCAAGTTAAAAAATTTACACCAAGAAAATGGTTTAAACAGCATTCATATTATTTTAAAAACAAAGTTATTGGTTCCACAATATTTTCCCAATGTTCTATTCTTATAGTTTTGACCCCAGAAAACCGTAAAATCAGATGCTGAAAATTGAGGACTAAGAAAAAAATTGCTCAAACAAAAGTTACTTTTTTGTGGCAAAGAGCCACTTCTACTACAAAAGCAGCTTCTACCACAAAAATATAGAGTTACGTTATAAGAACAACGTTTACTCCTGGGGGGCTTTTGAAGACACCTGCGTACGAAAAAACTAAATCATGTATTTTCATTCAACCTTAAAAGGAGCCGGTAAGTGTTTTTACGGTTTAAAATTTTCCAATACGTTGTCTTGTCATGTATTTCTTCAATATGAAGCTTCATTTTGAATGCATCCCAAAAAGATTAAAAAATTTTCTTTTTCATTTTCACGGTAAAAACTATAACTTTCTGTCAGAAAGCTAACATTAATTATTGTGTATCAAAGAAGAATGATCATAGATAATAGTTATAAATATATATAAATAAAAAAGCCTATTAACTTTCATACAAAATAAAAATCAATTAAAACCAAAACAATACACCAACATACTAGAATCAACTAGAACTACCTATCATGGTGTTCCGGTAAAAAGATAAAATAAGATACAAGTTATCTGGTTCTACGGTATATGTTTTAGACCGTGAGCCCATAACGAAGCAAAATTTATAATAGATATATTAAATTATTGTTTTCCTTTCGAGTTTAGGGAGAATTTATGAAAATCGAGTGTTTTAAATTTTCCATTCTTCCATTTTCGTGTTTCCAAAATGTTTTAAGGTTGTAGGGGAAATTTTGGATAAAAGGCTTGAAATTCTGAAAATGTAAGGGAGAGGAGGAGGTTTAAAACTGCCAAATATGTTAAACAATTCTGTTTCAACCCTCTTGACAGTTGCGGAAGCTTTCTTCTGTTAGTCTGAAAAAATTTAATTTTTTATAAACACTCATAATAAAGCAGGCAGAAATAATCATTCACTTTATTATGAACTCACGGTCTTTTTATATACGAACTGTGAAGTACGTATATAAAAGTTTTATTATAGATATAGGTTTTTGTAAGTCAATAAGCAAAGAGCAATTTATTGTTCAAAAAGGAAAGAGATGAAAAAAAAAATAGCGTACACACCGATGATTATCAACTACCTATGTAACTACAACAGTGTAACGCGAAATAAAGTTTCACGCCGGTTTTTGTTTCAAGAAATGAAAGCTATGCTTTTAAAGCTTAGCCGTAGTTTTTGGGTGTTATCTGTGCATGTTTAATATTGAGGAAGTAATGAATTTCTTTGAAACTTCCGTTTAAAATTTTCAGGGTGGATTCTGTTAGAACTTTCAAAATCGAAGTTTTCGAAGTATCGATACCGAAAAATTTACAGGGAATCACTATTAGAAGAAACAAGATACAAATTCCATTCATTTCATGTCTTTAAATGTATTTTATGGACAAACGAGTTTCGCTTATTATAATTTTCTTTATAGGAAAATATTTTTCATGATTTAAAAAAATGAATATTATGAAAGACATTAATGAGAATGCATATACACGCTTTAAAGATGACCGAAAGATGACCGGCAATATTCATACTTCGGTCATATAATGAATTCTGATGCATAAATTACAAGAAAAACAAGTGAAAACAAACAATTGACTGAGTTAATTGTTGAAATACCATGTATAGAATGTGTTGATCTTTCTTGAGTTATCGTGTTGACAGGCAGACAGACGGACAGACAACTGGAAATGGACTAATTAGGTGATTTTATGAACACTGTTAAATCATTACATTGATTTAACACATTTTAATTAATTTTAAAAATATATTTTATTTACAAAAATTTAAAGTTATAAAAATCATGATATTTTTATTCAAAGTGTTACTTCCAAATCTAAACAAAATATTTAGGCAAGCAGGACAAAATATTCTAGAATGTTCCATACAATCACAAACATCACAGTTACACAAAAGTAGTACTTAGTCTTTATTCGTACGCACCAGGCAGTGCATCGTCAATTAGTTTGTTTAAACTACAGCATTCAATAATTACATTCAACACGTGCATATTCAGCATTCATTATTCAACATTCAGCCATTACATATTCAACATTCAACATTCAGCGATTACATATTCAACATTCACAATTTGTTATCAATAATTTAATAAAGCAATCAATTAAATGATTAAAAAGATTGATTCAATAAATTCCAGTTATTTCATTTTAGTGGACTTTCAGGAAGACAAAATCGATCCTGCAGTTTATTAAACAAACACCTATATCAAAATATTTTCGTAGCATCAATATTTTTAAGCGTTACAAACTTGGGACAAAACTTAATATACTATGTATATTTCATATATACATGGCATAAAAACGATGGTAATAAAAAATACATAATTAATGGCTATAAGATGGACCAAGATAAAATTCAACTACCTCATTCGAATTGTTGGCGAGGAAACTCAGTGGAAGCAAGAGATCCTGAACGTCCTCTTGGAGACCCGAAATCTTCTTGATTAATTGTAATTTTTCTTCATAACTCAGGCAAGTGTGGCCGTAGTTCCTATTAAACACTTGCCTACAACCGCACTTTTTAATTTCTTGCTCTCAAATATTTTTCTTTCTTCTTCACACATCTTGGCTCAGACAACCTAGGGTTGTGATGCGCATCTTACAGCAATTCTGGCAATATCGTTATAAAGAAATCAAATAGCTGACGACTAACATATTCAAGCTTGTAATTTCATGAATATTTGAAAGTAAGCATTCACAAAAATCATTTTACATTTTTTCGAGCCATTTTGTAGTTACATTATATTATCAGCTATTAATGGAAACATTAATGAAAATAGGAAATTAATTAATATTTATTATCGTAAAAACAGTGTGTTTTCACCGTTTAACAGACAAACTACTGATATTTAATGATAAACGTGTTCTAACTTTGATTCAAATTTGATTGGTTCAAACTTTTAGTTAAGTGTAAGTTTGACAAATAAATAGAAGGTTGTGTATAAATTATGTAGTATGAAAAAAAAAAAACAAATTTTTTATGTGAAACCATTTGACTTTCTTTATAAATTATGAAAATGAGCTTTGAGTTCAAACCGTTTGGAATAATCATTGAAATGATCACAGCAACAAGTTAGAGTAGACTGAAGTAATTGTTCAGTAAACTTTTTTTCAAATATTTCCTATGAAAAATTTTGAGCTTTAAATAATGTGAAATATTTTTTCGATGCTTGTTTTATTTACTACTTTGTAAAAAAAAGCCTTGCCTCAGGGCATATCGTCGATGAAGTATCATCTCTTTCTCTATACTGTGTACCTCAGTCATTCCAGCTGCTCATTTTCCTGTAAATTCGATTACCTACATTCTTTCTGTGATTAAATAATCACTCACTCTCTTTGAAATCAATTTTGAGCCACAAATTTCGATCAATAAAATTACCTTTTGCACTTTGATGGCTATTCACGCAGAACTCTTGATTCCTGGGTGCCCACAACATATCGTGTTAATGGAAATCGAATTTTTTACTTACGACAATGTTTTGCTTGTTTTTGTAAAAATATATGTAAAAACGTATAAGAAGTTTCCAAATGTCGAAAAGGCTAGAACACATTTTTAACCCATTCGAAAGATTTTGTAAATAATTTCTTTTAACATATACGAAAAAAACCAGAAGCTCGTTTTCCATTATCGTGAAACTCAAGACATCCCTAAAATCTCAATTTTCATTGTTTCGATATCTAAAATTAATAGATTTTGCACTTAGTTGTGCACTTATCCCAAAAAAAACAAACAGACAAAAAAACTCTTGTTATATTTCATTCAAAAACAATTATCATATTATTTATGCTCCAATCATAAAATCGTGTTTTCAATACGTATACATGTTTTCAATACGTAGGCTAGTAGCTTCATACTCGAATTACATTTAAATCTGGTTGAAAACAAGAGAAAATAAAACATTGACTGAGTGAATTGTTAACATACTTTGTATAGACGGAGTCGAATACCAGACCTTGTATTGTTTCATTTATAGCATTTATGTCAAATAAAATGTTGAAATTCTGGCCGCCACCTTTTCGAACTTCAATTTGCCTCCGAAAAAATTTCAATTTGCCTCTGTTCATAATATTCAACAGGATTGGAAAAAATGAAAACTTTGTTCAAGCCTAATTTACCTCTTATATTTATTTATATTTATCACTTACAGTTTATAAGATCTGGAGTCCTGCGAACTCCAGACTCAATAGACTTATCTTGCTCATTTACGGACTCAAGATCACTGAGTTTCTCAAAATTTCAGCTTGATATCTTTTTTTGTTTTTTGTGTTATCGTTATAACGGATGAAATTACACACAGACACATGGAAATGAACTAATTAGGTGATTTTATGGACACATTTACAAAAATTTTGATTGTACTATCAATAATAATTTCTAAGCGTTACTGAAACTAAAATTTTAATATATTTTGAATGATATATACTTCATATATACAGGGTATAATAAAATGCACAAAATAGAATAAGAACCGTTTTCGAATGACTAAACTTTATTATAGAAAAATAAATAATAATGAGAAAAAAAAGTTGACATACTAAAATGATATAAAAAGTTTTTTTATTGCTTAAACCTTTTACGGTAATTATGATGCAAAATCATTTTCATGTTTTTAAAATAAAAAATATTTTTTTGACTGTTTTAGAATGATTTTTATTTGTAAATATATAACATAGTTAAAGTCGAAAAAGTTGACAAAATTCCGAAAGTTTTATCTTTCAAAGTTTAACTTAAAGATGAATTTAGGTTTCTACATAAGAACAAGCCGTGGATAGAGTCCGGTGCGACCCTTGAGGTCCATATGAATAACTTGCCATCATTTTAGGAAATTTCTAGATTTAAAAGTTAAGTTACTATCATTTTTTTGTTTAAACAAATATTAGAAGACATATCGGTCAAGTTGTCAATTAGTAAATCGTCATAGTCGTATAAGTCATAAACGGTTAGTGATACAAAAAAAATTACTTTTATAAAATGTAGGTAATTTAACTATCTACAATAAAAGTTATTACCATGTTTGGTCTAAAGTGCACGGTTATGGAGATAAAGCCTAAAACGGTTTTGCTTAAAATGGAGGCATTTCCCTCGCCTATTTTTGTAAGGATTTTGTGCAATTTACATTCAGTGCGTGATACCGAACCTACTTAAGTAATAAAAACCTTCTGTAATTTAATGCAGGAGTTGAAATTCTCTTTTGTCTGAAGTAATATAAGAAATGTTTTAATATTTGAACAATTTTTAAAGTCGATTAAACCAGACATGTTAATTTGATTAATTTGTATTCTTTAATTTAATTTTATCCTTTTTTTTCCTTTCTTTTAATTTTCACGCTATCTTGATTGAATCTTAAAGTATAATAATTACAATTCGTACGTAAATCAGTGAATAAATCAACTAACATCCCTCCTACACATATATAAGAATATAATATAAGCGTAATTAGGAATAACGGAAACAATTTAGACGTTTTCCGATGAACATTCCTTTTTATTACGAAACTATGTTATTTTGTTATAAATTTATAAATCTAGTTATTTGAATTAGTCACGCTAACGCTTAAAAGGTAACCACATCCAAATGTAAATATAATTTTTGTTATATAATAAAAAATTATTATGTAAACGCGCCACTCCACAACCTGTACATATAGTCGAAACAAGTGAAATTTACAAAATTTAAAAAAACCGAGACAAATGCGATTAATTCCTTGCAAACCGATTTTTGGAAACTTATAAAATGTTCACAATCGAGTCAGTTCAACCGTTTAGGGGCTACGATGCCATTGAGAAACAACAGACGCGCAGATAAATACTTGAAATTTATAATACTCCTTCTTAAATCAATATCAAAGTGATGGTTAATGATATCAGATGAGATGAAAAGGATACTTAGAGAGCTATCATTTTTTCCAAATATTTAAATTGAAATTGAAATATTTGAGTTGACTTTGTTCTTTTGAACTATTGTTTTGAATTACTTAATTATTTTACTATTTCGGAATGAATTTAGCTAGGTTTATTTGGCCATTCATTTCCACAGTAATTATTTATTTCATGTTAAAATTATATGTCATGCCTTTTCCAAACTGGATCAATTTTGAAGATTATTTAAAAGCACTCTCCGTTAAATTACTTTTCAAATGAAACCAAAAAAGTAGTGGGGCAAATGTTTCTATATGTTAATTAAAAAAAAAATTGTTAATTGAACGAAACGGTCAATGCCAAAAATATCTTAAAAATTAATAAATATGCAAATTGTATTACGTGTAAATTTTAAATGCATAGTTTTTCGATTATTTTACACTAACATATATGTAATAAAAGTTGCCTCTTTATTAATTTTTAAGTCAACTTACATTGACCTTAACATTTTTTTGTTTATGAACAAATAGAAACATTTGCCCCACTAAGTCATGGCTAAGTAGTGATATTTGGCACCTAAGAAACACATCCCACCAAGTTTATAAAGCAAAAAAATAAGCGGTTTATTTCATTTTCCTTAATTTTTTACTGTACTTTTGAGAAGCAAAACTTTGCTCAAGGGCTAATGCCATGACGTCAATAGACAAACATCCAAAAGAACGCAATTTAATTGTAGCTTATAATACAGTAACCTTGTCGTTTGAAAGTATGGAATAGTCTGCATCAAATCCGGATAGTTCCGATTTTTGGCAGACTTGTTTTTGATGTTGCCCTAATGAATTATTCAAGTTTGTGACCTCGATCGCTGAACGCATTTTTGTCTAAAATCGAAAAATCCGTGAAAATTTTGGATTTTTGGCGATTATAACCCTTAAAGACTAGTTTTTTGATAAATCTTTTTCAGAACATTTTTAATGTAGACTCCTAGGATAAATCCTTTCAAAGTTTATCTTTTTTTCTCACTTCGCAATTTTTTACAATATTATGTCCTTTTGAATAAATTTTGACGTCAGAAATATTGCAAAAAATTTCGAAGTTAGAAAAAATGATGAATTTTGATCAGCTTTTTCTCGAAAACTATTAGGGCTTCAGTGACGATTCTAGTCACATACTGTAGCAAATTGAACTTTAGAAACATCTTAAAAAGGTACTTCAAAAACTACCCTTTTAATTATAATTGCCGAAATCTGAAAAAAAAACTGAAATTTTCTCGTGTTTTTTTAAATTTGACAAGGTTGCGTCCGGCGCTCGAGGCCACAAACTTGGATTATTCATTGGAATAACATCATTCACAAGTCTGAAAAAAACAGAACTACCGGATTTGATGCACACTGTAATGTATAAAGTTACTGTAATATTAAGAAAAAAATTTTCTCTTATGAAAGCCTGTATATGGAAGTTAAAATGTTGGGTTTATGTTATTATCGTGTCAACGTCTCGAATACATTTATGGGTTATTTTTCTTTGGAAAATTTTCAATTATAGTTTTTTCTTATTAATATCTAGTTTTTTTTTTATTATTTGTAATTTAAAAAGAGTTTAAGTTTTTCTCTTCAAATTCAAGCTTCAATAATTTATTTTGAAACATCCGAATTAGGTTAACGAAATATAACAAAGACATTAAACTTGTCACATAATTAGATTTCATGATAAAAAATTTATTGTAGTTTCTAATATATGGCATTATTTATTGAAATATTCTACAGAACACAAAAATATAAAATTTTTATTCGAATAAAAAAATTGTCACCGGTTTTCAAAAACAAAACTTTTAAGTAAACCTGCAAAGATAATAGTCGAAATATATAGATGGGTTGAAATTCCGAGCCAGAGTTTTTCGTACTTTTATGTGAATCATTCATTATTGTCATTTAAAGTTTTTCTCCATTCTTCGAGTTTATTAATGATTCATTATGCTGTTCTTTATTTGCACTTTGTTAGAATTAGTACGAACTGGCTGAAGCTATAAGATATAAAACATAATTTAAAGTACGAAGATATATCGAAGCGGTTTTGCGCAGTTTTTTAAGAATGTTTCTCTGGCAAGGCTGTTTCTTGTAAGTTGTTTCTCATATCAAAATGCTTTTCTCGATTAAGTCTATCGCACCCTCTTGAATTATAATCTACTAGCTTGATACCCGCCCGTTGCACTGGACTTAAAAGTAAAAACCACCTTATAGCCTCCACCTCTCTTGATGTCAGTTATCCGCCTTCCAAAACACTTGGTTTATGCAGCTAAAAGATATGCATAAATTTCAATTTTTTTAATTGTAATATAGTCATAATTTATTGAGTATACCAGAAAAGATGGCCATGAATCGTTGGACATTTACTGTTTTAAATTTTTACAGAAATCTTTAATTTATGGTTCAAAATGATTCTGCTTTATCTGTGATCATTATTTATAACCATAAATTAAAAATTTCTGTAAAAATTTAAAATAGTAAATGTCAGATTAAACTTAATTTTTTTGTATCTATATCTTTATAATTTATAGCTCTTGTGTTATTCTGATGTATGAGCTATATTGCTGTACAGTTTCATTAAAAACCGTTCGTTAGTTTTGACGTGAAAGCGAAACAAACAAACAAACAAACAAACATCCTTACTTTCACATTTATAATATATAAGGAAGGAATAGGGATAGGGATTATTCAAGAGCAATATTGCTTAGATTAAACTTCGTTCATTTCGGTGTTGACTTCTCCAACTGCTTTAACTTAAAATAAAAATGAATTACTTAACTAAGGAAGCAGATTTTTACATTTCGATTTTAATTAAACAGGCTGGCTGAACAAATAATTTATTGGGTTCATCAGCATTTTTGGTCAATAAAACTGTCTTGCTTAAGATGATAAGAGGAAAAGTTATTGTTTTTAATTTGAAATATGAATGTAATTTTCAGGTACCATAACATAGTCCATATATGATGATGGAATATTTAAATTTAAATTTTATGTTGAAAAAAAATTTCGCAGAAATAATTTACATAATTCTTCAATAAATATGAAAAAATTATTATTAAGTTATTTAAGAGTAAAATAACTTATTAAATTCTTACATAAATTATAATTTGAAGAAAATATAATAATATATAAGGGAATGCGGGAAAATAGTGAAACCGCAATATTTTCGAAACGTAACGAAATCTACTCATTGAAATAAGTTTGTATAGAATTTTATGAAATGCGAACTGCTTTCACGTATGTCGTTCCATGAAATTGTAGCGAATACTGAATTGTATTGAAAGCTCTTTTAGACGTGCTCCGAGGTAAACACGACTAGAAACGAAAACAAAAAATTTTTTAATTTAAATGATCACTAAACTGTTTGAAATATGCTCTGACATTAATAGTAAAACTTTGCTCCCTGGTACAAGACCGTGTAGTGGCTGCGGCGTAAACAGCAGTAAGACTATTGTTTTACTACTTTGTTTTACTGTAAGACTACTTTGGTACAGTGCAACAAAAATTTGATATCAAAGCCAATAACTTCGTTATGTTGACTTAGTAAAGAAAGTACAAATAAGTTACCGCGAGATTTTAAGCAGATTGAATGTTTTGTTTTAATACACCCGAAAATCTTTTTTGATTAACTGTGCCCCACTTTCCCCTTAAATTAAAATGGTGTAATATTTTCATAGAAGAATTGAGGATTATACACAGATGAAAAAAAAAAAAACATATTTAAAATCAGGAAAAAACGGAATACAAGGAAATGATGCTTCAAAAATATGTATAAAATAATATAAATTTCTTAATATTAAAATAAAGAAATACAACAAATCAGCAAAACGCAAATATATATTTTCCTTAAAAAATAGTATACAGGGATGTCAACAAAGAAGTATCCTATATAAATTAGATTAAGTTAGGCTAGATTGAAGGTTTCGAACAAAGGTATTGATTCTCACTCGAGCCTTGAATTATTTCTTAATCATAAAGGTAATACTTTTCTCGATTTTCCATGACCTCTGCGGGATATCTAAGAAAACTTTCTCCCGAGATATGAAAACGCCTCGGCAACTTTCCAAATTCGGACATCCTCATAAATTTTCTCTGCAATCTTTTGTCTTAGCACAACTACGACAGCCCAGCTGTACATTTTCTCGCCTTTTCTTTGCAATTTCATCGCTTTTGTCTTTTCAAGAAGAAACATAAAAACGAATATTTAAGGGAAAAAAATGTGTTAATTGAAACTCTGTATAAAAAATATTTCAACAATATTGTTTTTGTGAAATGAAAACAGAGAAACGCAACGGGGGAGGTAAAAATATAACAAGAGGAAAACAACCATTACAAAATGGGCAACAATGATAAACAACTTTAGTTTCAGGCGACATTCCAATTACTTATTTAAATGATGAACTACAATGTGGAACATAAAAATGTTCCGTACAGTTTGATGATTTTTCTATCTTAACGTGGTGTGTGCCGAAATGTGATTGACTATCTGCCAAGGTAATTTTCTGAAAAAGACTTTATGGAGATTAAGTAGGGGTAAAAATAGGTAAAAATAGTAGAAGTTTGGTAATAGACCATTCTCATGAAAAAAATAAATGCTTTTTGTAAATTTTTTATGAAAATATAAGGTCGAGTAGAATCTGTAACTCGAAAATTACGCATTTTTAACAATAAAAACACCATGAATACAATTTTTTTACAAAAACACCATGAATACAAGTCACGATATTTGAAATAATTTAAAACGATTTTGATTGGCTAGTTAGCTGTAATGTCAATTAGTAACAATTATATATTTCCGAACACTGTTTTTACATAGTTTGCATTTTTGTTTATTGAATAACTCGTTTATTTTAAATTTTACACGAAAAATGGTCAGAACCAAACTTATTTGAAATTAAATTTTGTACAATTTTGGTTCTTATCAATTTTTTCCTAGGATCGATATTTTTCGATTTAGACCCGAAAAAATGTGGTCGTGAATTCTTGTTTCTTGCCTAACTCGTTTAGTTTTTGTTTTACACGAAAAATGGTAATGACTCCAGTTATTTGTAATTTAATTTCCTATAATTTTGGTCTTTATCAATTTTTTCTTAAGATCGATATTTTTCGATTTAGACCTAAAAACAGGTGGTCATGAATTTTTATTTTTTGCATTATTCGTTTATTTTTAAGTTTACGTGAAAACTGGTTATCACCGAAGTTTTTTGGAATTAAATTTCCTACAATTTTAGTGCTCATCAATTTAATCCTAGCATCGATATTTTTTTTCGGACCAAGTGTCAGAATAATTAGAATTTTGAATTCTTTTCAAAAATTAAATAGTGAAAAAAAATAAATTTGTATTTTTCATTGTAAAAGTTATTTCAGTTACATCCTCCTTTCTCTTTAAAATAAGCGTGCATCACAAAAATATGAACTTTACAAAAAAAAAAGGTCGGCATCAAAGTTATTGCAATCTCCATTTTCAAATGATTGCTGCATGATACGAAACTATTGCTGCATGATACGAGACTTGGATGATGATTTACCTTACAGATTTTTACGATCGCTGATTATTAGAATCGGCTACATATTCTTAGCATGCAAATATCTCAAAGGCAAAAATACCCTTCTGAATTCGATTTGAATTAAAAGTTGATTTATTTAAAGGCAAAAAAAAACGTACCGATTAAATTTTCGGTTAAATACCAAATTATATCCATATTATAATTAGCACATTTTTGTGTTCAAGGAATTAATTAAATTTGAAAAATCTAATAGCTTTGAAAAAGTAAGGATGAAAAAAACTCCGTGAAATAGGGTTGGATCACGGATGGGTAGATGTTTTTGGCAATCTGAGAGGTAAAAACGAAAAGAATTACAAATGCAAGTGAAAACAGACAATTGACCGAGTTAATTGTGGAAATACAGTGTATAGGCAGTGTTGATTACGCATACGTTTGTTTTCTTTACGTCATATAAGTAAAAAAAGATAGCTCCTCTTAGATACGCTCACATACATATATGTTACACACATATAAGTGATATTCCCATATAACACGTACTTTATAATATCCGCCTAATTTTCCCCCACACAGGTAAACAGTAATGTTTACGAAAAAATGTTTCAAACAAATTTTTGTGTAAAGAAAAATTTTTGAATTTAAACTTTTGTTTTATCACAGTTTACAAAATGGTCCTACGACCCAAGATCCAATGGACATATGTTTCTGATTTACAAACTGGACCTCACTATTTACGTACTTAGCACGCTATAAATATTTCACTTTGATCTCTCTTTTCGTTTTTGAATTATCGTGGCGACAGGCGGACAACCGGAAATGAACTAATTAGATGAATTTATAAACACCAATACCAAAATTTTGCTCGTAACATCAACATTTTTAAGCGTGACAAACTTGAGACTAAACTTAGTATACCTTGATATATTTCATATAATATACAAGATATAATAATCTTTGATCTTACGACTAAAGGTCAGTTATGTTAACCTTGCCGTCCTGTTTAATTAACTAAGTCCTGATGATACTCATTATAAACAGGGACTAGAAGCAATTCATTTTGTTAGTTATTATATAATATTTCTTGTCAGAAATAAACCGTGTCCATAGAAAGAGAAAGATACACAAAAATAGATGTAGATGTTGTCTTTATTACAAATATTCATAAAATAATAATAATATAACTTTCTTCTGTTTATATATGGAAGAAGACTACACATTTCAAGGCTTGACAGGTTATGAGCGCACTGGGAATTTTCACAATGATGATAGTAAAATATACACACAAATACATACGTATTATATATAAAACAGAAAAATTTTCTATAACTAAAATGTAAAGTTTTGTACCTTGGCGATAATGTGCTTACGACCATTCTTGAAGCAAAACACATTTTGATAGGCAACCTGGCAGATAAGTATATAATCTCATATTCTTAAATTTTTTCAAAAAATTAGTAAAAAATTATAGTTTTAAGAATACCCTTGATGAACGTTCTTATTTTGCAGCCAGATCTCGTACTATAAACTGATGAACCGATTTTATTTTTTTTGTTTCTGTTTGAAAAATCGATAGTGTTCCTAGATGTGTTTCAAAATGTTCTCAGCCATTTAAAGATGATCACCTCTTTTCTCGTTGTTATTGTGTACGGAATCCTAAGCTCTAAGATAAAATATTCCTTAGGACGCTCTCAATCAAATTACCTTTCAAATAAGCTCAAAAACGGTTCTTCTGTGAAGGAGCTACGATTCTGTAGTCAGGCCCACAGATGCACATATATGCAGACACTTCTTACCCGACTGTCATTTGTTTATAAATTTCTTTATTACCTCGTATCTTCCAAAGGGCTCAATGGGTTTCAACATTTAAGGTATCGTTATATTTGTCTCAAAAACTCAAATGTTGTTAGATAGGTGTTTGAAAAAACAAAAGAAAATGGAGGAATTTTGCAACGAAATAATAAGACGTTATTAAAAAAAATTAACAACATCTATCGTGTAGGGTATCAAAATAAAGGAAACTAAAGCGTCATCACAAAAATATATATAAGTTATAAAAATTAGGAAAAATAAATTGGTTAAAATTTTTAATATAGTTTAATAAGAAGGTTTAGTGCTAAATTGTTAAACAAATCAAAATCTGACTGTGCTTAATAAAATATGAAAAGAAAGAAACAAGTTCAGTAGTTTACATAGCGACTTTAACGGTCGGGGCCCATTATTGGGACGATTTGAGTCGGTCCAGATTTAATTTATGTAAGTGCTGCACAGTGGAGTATTTATACCAAATTTCCGGACAAAACTCAACTCTTTTACTTTGGATTGAAAGTTGTTTTTTGGTGTTGTTAAATAACCACTTCATCACAAAAACATCCTTTGAGTTACCTTAACCTCTCCCCCCGCCTGTTTTGTAAGCCACAATCTACCTGCTCTTTGCAAGTTATTATTGTTGTTGCTCTCGATTTACCGTGTCATTCAAATAACGTTTACTGTGTTTGTTAGTGCAATTAAGTAAGGATTTTTTTATATTGAAGACGAAGGTTTGTGCTTTATTTATTAGTATTTCATTTTAATATTTCTATTAATATAATAAAATATTTTTCTTTGTGTGTTCCATTTTGCCCGATAAAATTTTTTCTAACAGGGCAAAGTTTAAGTAGTCTATAGTAGCATGTTTATGAAAAAAAATCTTGCGCTAAGTTGCGCCATTTCTTTTAAGACTAGGATAAGGGCAGAGATAAAGATAGATTAAGTCAAAAGTAAAAAAAACGAGCAAGTAGTTTTCCAGTGAAAATTTGTAAATTAGAATTCCAAAATCACCTTACGTGGAAACAAAAGCAAGCATAAATAAGGAAAAAAGCAAAAAAAAAAAAAAAATGAAAAAGAAAATGGATAATTGGATTTGAAGACGAATATGACTAAATAAATTTTTTTTATAAGGTTTCAATCAATTTTGTGCATAAAAATTCCTTTATTGTATTTTGTCCGGAAAGGTATAAATATTCTGTCAGGAACTACGATTCCATAGTCAGATACAATGATATACATACACTTCAAAATTGCAACACCCCTCCTTGTTGATCGGGCGTTCAAAATGCATAAAATGCCTTTAGACACTGCTGCTATGTATTGTTATCTTCGATTCTTGGTATCACAGTCTCCCCTATACTATACAAAAGTATAAGAACGGTGGCGGCAACACAACGAATTATAAAATAGTACTACTTTACTTTATATATATCCATCCAGTGTGTTATTATTGATATTTTAAAATTTACATTATTCGTACATTTAGAAAATATGGAAAGTTTAATTTTATTTTAATCTTTTTATAAAAACTCTCGTATCTCACTTATCTTCATCTAGCTTACGTTTGAGTAAGCGGCTGGTTATGTAAAATACTTCTAGAACTGCTTCTAAGTGTTATTTTTTTTTGTTCTTGGCTACGTTCGTATATACAGAGAAAAAAGCACTAATGGTTTTCATCTTCTTTAATTTATATTTATATTACCTTAATATTTCACTGAAAAAATGTACTAGAATAGAATTTAAAGAACAATTGCCTTAAAAGGTAAGAAAAAAAGTTAGAAAGGTGTCGTGGGATACCCGTTAGGAAGTATATTATTTTCGTAAGCATGACACATTATAAATATAGTGCTTACTTTTTATATTAACAAGATATTTTTCTGAAAATCTAAGTTATTAATTTAAAAAGTCAAATACTTGTTTGATTTTTTAAAGAATTTAATTTTATAGCTACTTTTAGTTTTTACTGTATGAATTAATTATAGTATTAGTTTTAAAAAACCATACTTCTTTCTGTGTGTGAGTACATTACGTTTGGTTTGATTAGGATATTTTTTATGACATAAATAATAATTGCATTGTACCTACTTACTTTCAATTATTTTTTTTTTATCTATTGATATCTTTCATAACTCAATTCTTTTAAATGATAAAACATAAAATTTGAAAAAAAATACAAATTGACAGTTATAAAAATATTTTTTATTTTCTCAAAATTCATGGCAATCTGAATAGATTGAAAAAAGTTTAAGTTTCCTAGATAATCTAGTTGTCGGTTTTTGGTGTCTGTTGTAGTTTTTTTGGTTTAAACTCCCAACCAGCAAACAAATATCGTGCGATAAGGACATAGTTCCAATAAAGTTGTAGCTGTTTCTACATTTTTACAAAATTATTAAATTTTAACATCAACGAAATCAATTATTTCCTACAGAAAATCAGTCCTCGATCATCAATCCTGATAGGCTCGAAACTCAAAAATGAATGAATTTGTGTTAGAAAGATTTGACAATTTCGACAATTATTTTGTCATCATCGGTATGAATTATTGGTTACTCTCTTCAGGAGTATGTCACTCGTCACCGATTCGGTGACACTTCCACCAAATTAGTAATGTGTTAGTAACAATTCTCATGAGAATAATTTTGATTAGCGATTTCATATTAGTGATGGCTATATTATAATGGAAGGGCGTGTGGGGAATTGGAGGGAATTTGAAGTTCTAATTAATTATTATGTATATTCAAACATTGCAAATAGACAAAGAAAAAGATCATTAAAAAATGAAAAGGATTTTCGTTAAAATTAGTACAAAAAAACGTACATTGATTGATTGAAATCGTTATTTTTTCTAAAATTGACGAATTTTCCTAATGCGATACTATGAGTTAGTAGTTAAAAACTTTTCAAAATTTCAGACTTTTTGCCCTGTATATATGAAATACAGGGTGTTACATTTAAGATGAAGACACCCTCATATTTCGTTACTTATAGGAATATTAACTTAAAATTTTGCTCAGTCGTACAGGGTGATGGGTCACATTTTTGAAAATTCCTAATCAAAATCAGAACTAAACTCAGCGTACTACAAATTGGCAAATAGGGTGAATTCTCAATATTTTGTCTAGCGTCAGAGATGGTTAGAACATTTAAGTTATACCCATATACCAATTTTCATGACATTATTTGCATTTCTAATGTTTTATTTATTTATTCATCAACACCAAAGGTTCATTTTCTTCAAAACTCGAACGGATAATGACTTGGAAATTTGCAAGAAGCTTCAACTAGTAATCTTGTGAAATATTCTCGAAAACCAAATAATTATGTTGGCTTTTTAATTTATTAAAAATAAGCACTGACTTTCAATTCTTTCTATACAAGGTATCACAACAATCAAATCGGTTAATTGTTTGTTTTCATTGTATTATCTTTTTCTATACATGTTGGCCGATCAAACAGAAAAACAAAAAATTAAAAAATTTTCAGTCGATTGGTTTTCGAAACTTTGATTTCGAATATACCTACTGCTTATATCAAACGTCTTTTCAAGATGCCAGCCGTTGTAAACATTTAATATTAAAATTTTTTTCGTTTTTGCAACTGTAAGACACTGTCATCATATTTTTTTTCAAATTTCATGTTTCTACCACTATGTTTAAAATATCCCAGTTATTAAATCCGAGCCTCAAAACTGTAAACTTTATAGATAAATAAATTAAATATAATCAACAATACACGTCTTTTTTACTTATAACTATTTAACGAATTGAAAAGAGCCAAGAAAAAAAAAACATTATTATGAAAGAGTTACTTTTTGTTAAATATATCAACTGCAATAAACATTACTTTTCCATTAAAATGTCAATTACTTAACTTACTACATAAAAATGTAAATGTATACAATATCTATCTGTTGTACTAATTGTATGTAAACTGTTGGCTGGGCTGCTGCAATAATGATGAATACCAGAGGTTGGTTGGCTTTTATTAAAATATATTTTCATCAATATAAAATTTATTCGAGTTTTACCTCTATATATTAACAATATTGGTATCTATCTAATATAGACATTGCATTTTTTGTGATCTATAAAAAATACTTTTAACAAAAAGAAAACCGACTTCAAAAGAAAAACTTTTCCAAAACAAATTAATATGCACTAAAAAGTTAAAAAAGTAACGATAGTATAATGTAGTTAAAATTATTGTTATTTTTGGAGTCGGTGTCAGCCAGGCTAATGTAGCAAACTGTTCTGTCAGAGTTGTTTACTTGGCTGACACCGACTCCAAAAATAACAATAATTTTAGCTAAATTATATTCTGGTTATTCTTTTACTTTTTAGTGCATCTTAATTTGTTTTGGGAAAATTCATTTCATTTTAATTACAAACAATTACAAAAAGTAAAACTTTATCGATACATATTTTCACGATTTTTTAACATTGTATAAATTCAAGCTGATTACTTCTGACGTGGTTTATCAGCTTTTGCTGCATACATTCTTATAACTAGCATAGCGAAGCAAATTTTCATGATTATTTTTGTCTGGCCTAAAAGGATTTGAAGTTTGAATAGTGACTTTTGAGTGTTGAATGTATAGAAATCAAGTTTTATTGAATTTTGAGTTTTTCGACGACTATTTTCTGCCTGTCGTGTGCATTAAAAGGAACTTTAAATTATATATATAATAGAATACATTGGTAAAAACCGGCAAAAAAGTTTTCTACTATGAAAAGGATAACGGAAAAAAAGACTGAAAAATAGTTCAACCTCTTGAAACCTTTTGTCGCCCTTTTACTTCAGTTGGTTAAGGCGTAAACAATTTCGTCCACGGTATGCTAAGGGTATCGGGTTCGATTCTCGCCGTCGCAACAAAATTAATTTAATTAAAAGTTGTGATGGGCTGGTGTAGTGCATGGTATATGCATGAAGGAGGTGCACTCAGCCTCTGAAATGGAGGAGCTGATAAATGAAATTAGGAGCTGATAAATGAAAGGTGGTAAAACACATATATGGTATCACAATGGGCTCTTAAGCCCAAGTGTGTCCTTCGTGGACAGCCAATATAACCTAACCATAGCCGTAAGCCTCCTTAATACCAAACTTACCTTTACTCATCTTCAAAAAGAGAGACGAAAATTATTTTGGAAAATTCGTTTCATTTTGGGCTGACGATTGAATTATTTTTGAAACGTAATAATCTACCAATCAAAGTGTTTTTTATCCGCGACAGGGCAGAATTAAAAAAAAAAAATTTCTGAATTTGTATAACTAAAGTTAACGGACCTAAAGCGAATTAGGCCTAATGATAGTCTGGTGTGATGTATTTAATTCCAATTGGCTTTGAGGCTGCCTATCTTACGTGGTTACATCACATGTAACCACGAAACTGACCCGAATGTATTAGTCTTCGCAAAGGATATAAAATTTTATAAATAGTTGTACACAGAAGTTTTGTGGGGTGTAAAGCAAATTTTTCAAGTAAAAATGAATGAATATTCTCATATTGAAATCATTTCAATATTTCTACATAGAATGCAAAATATTACTTACCTGTCATAACCAGAACGGCAATAGCGTAGTTGTCCTACAGTGTTTGAAATCAATAGAGTAAAAAGGGTTTTAGTGTTCATGTAGGAACTTGGGATCATCCAATGTCCGTAATCTGAGATGAAGTATAATAACTTACTAAAAAAGCTTTTTTAAGGTAGAACGAGCGCTAAGGCAAGTTTAGAATTGTGATTATTTTTACCCTCTTTTCAACGTTGATGATGAATTTTGAAAATTACTCCAGATATCGAAAAATTGTATTTTTAATTTTCGTCTTATATTATCAAACTTTAACGTAATTCACCGTCAAAATTGAAAATATATATTTTAAATTTGTGTCCCCACTACCGTGCATCCTCACAACGAACCTCAAGACGAACACAACGAGCTTCTTTTTTGTTTTCAATAATTTATTAAGGTTTTGACTTTAATTTAAATAGCTTCCATTTTTCTTTATTTCTACCGACTAGTTTTGGAGAAATCTATGAAAACATTACATTTATCAATTATTACCATTTTCTCATAAGACCAATGTTAGATATGCCTACTTTTGAAGTCATTTATGAATCTAAATAATCGGGTATTTTCAGAATTGTTTTAGACTTAGTTTCATATAAAAAAAATCATGCCTTTTATCCGAAATTGTCCTGGCGATCGTACATCCCAAAGAAAATTTTTTTTATTTCATATATTCATTATCATCAAAGCTGTTTCTTAGCATAGTTGTCATTGTCAATATTTTGTTAATTCATTGTACTTAATTTTTACAAAAGTAAAACAGAAATGCCCTCAGATGGCAACTGATTTAGGATATTAAACTTTTACTACGTTTGGTTAGGTTATTTTGTTTGTCCACGGCCACACGAACACACATAGGCTATAGAGCTCATTCAGATACCATATATGTGTTTTACCACCTTTACGCTGATAATTTCAGTTATCAGCTCCTCAATTTTAGAGGCTGAGTGCACCTCCTTCATGCATATACCATGCACCACACCAGCCCATCACAACTATTAATTAAAATGATTTTGTTGTGACGGCGGGTTACGCCTTAATCAACTGAGCTGATACGGCGACAAACTTTTACTAGAATAAATAAGATAATATAATTGAGAAAAATGTAATAAAAATAAATGGCAATGAAATTAACCAATTTTACCCTATTAGAAAGTGTTTGTATAAAACTATTTATTAAAATACATAGTTAATAATAAATATTGCTAATAAATGGCACGATTTACTTAAAGCATCAAATACAGATTTATTAGAGCTTTGTTCTCAATTTCTATGCGCTACTATTAGTTATTTAAAAAAATTATTTCAATAAAAAAGCCAATTTGACATGTTGAAAATAGAAAATGTAGGGCACGCTGTTTTACTATCTAATGGCTGAATATAATTTGTCGTAAAATTAAATAACGAAAAAAAAAATTCGACGTAAAAATAACTAATAGTGCAGTAAATTTGTAGAAAAATAGCTCAGACTTTATAATAATCCTTCCGCCCGATTTTTCAACGGGATAATTATGATAAAAATAATAGTTTTTAAGAAAACATACTTTGGAAAAAATGGGAGTGTAGGAAGTTCAAAAACCATCATCATTTGCAACAAAAACAAACCGGAAAAATAATTTTAGTAAAAAAAAATAGAGCGTTTTAGAGATAAAAAAAAAAACAACAAAAAACAAAAACAATAACAAAAACAAAAAAATGAGGCTGGTTAAAATTAAATCCGATTGAAACCTTACTAGAAAATACGGTTTTATGACTGAAAATATCGCGCTTTTGGCCATTTAATTTCTCGGTTAGTATTCATCGCAGGAAATCCGTTCTGGTCTCAAACTCTTGCTTTTATGGTGTATGTGGTCTCTGTTATAGACTATGTCAGAAAAACGCAAGTTAAACCCCATTCTTATTATATATTATTATTACTATTATTATAAATTATGTTAATAATTTTATTTCTGAATTAAAATTAATTCAGATTTAAAATTAGGTGCATAATTTTAAGGCAATAATTAACTTTTGTACATAATTTTAATTCTGAATTAAAATTATTTACGTTTTTCAGTTTTTAGTTTTGAGCTGTTAAAGTCAGCGTTTTTAACATATAAATCCTATATTGAAGTATTTTTAAAGGTATGCTTTATTATGTAACAAGGCTGAATTTCTTAAGATTAATTTGAAAAACTATATTCGTTAGTTAAAAGCATGGCAAATAGTTTCTAATAAAAACAAGTGAAAGTTACAGAATTAAAAAAAAAACCCGACCTTTTTTTTCGGTTACGGAACCCTAAACTCGCACTTGAAACACTCTCCATTAAATTACCGTTTATTCGTAAAGTATTTTGAAGATCGTCGCAACTTTTTTAATTTTTTTTCTGGTAGGGAACTCTAAACTCGCACATAGGTAAGAACACTCTCCTGTAAATTACCTTTCGGATCGAAACCAAAAAAAAAAATCGGTTCATCCGCTTATGCGCTACGATGCCAAAGACACACACACACATAGACACACACACATAGCGGTCAAACTTATAACACCCCTTTTCTTAGTTCGGGAGTTAAAAATTATAACAAGCGGCACTCGTTTTTAAGGACATTTATATTTCAAGCATCAATATTTCAAAAATTATTGTATTTATCGAAAAAGTTTTCCTAGTTCTTACAGAATTCACCCTCTAAATTTGAAATGTAAATCTCTAATATTCAGATTATCAGAATGATATCAGTTACTTTTATCAATGTCACAACAATATTTTATCATTTGATATTACAAAAAACGAAGGAGGGAAAAAAAGATTAAAATATTATTTACATAACATGTTGGCTCTGGCTATCTTTTTCATGTCAAAAATATTATAAATGATACAATAATTATGTTCGCTAGCTGTTCTGTTGAGATGGAAAGCCTTTTGTTATGTCGTCTGACTACTACGGCCAACAATAGAGAAAAGAAGATAATGTATTTTTTTTTTTAACTTTCTTACTTGGATAGAAGAAGTTTGTGATATGGAAAAGTGATGAGTGGCGAGTATGATAAATAGCCATCTTAGAAGAAAGTCGAAAAATACAAAAAAAATTATGTTTTATTAACTTCTATGAGTGTCCAAAGGTCACCCTATTAGCTCAGTTGGTTAAGGCGTAACCAATTCCGCCCGCTTAGGGTAGCGGGATCGATTCTCACCGTCGCAACAAAAATAATTTAATTAATAGTTGGGATGGGCTGGTATAGTGCATGATATATGCATGAAGGAGGTGCACTCAGCCTCCGAAAATAATTGAGGAGCTGATAAATGAAATTATCAGTGGAAAGGTGGTAAAACACATATATGGTATCACAATGGGCTCTATAGCCTAAGTGTGTCCTTCATGGACAGCCAATATAACCTAACCTAATCATGTGTGTACAATTCCGTAATACAGAACTAGATTTATTTCAGGAATAATTCAAATAATCAATATAAAAGGAGTGTTTAAATTAAGGAAGGTCCCTCGGCAATAATAGAAAAAATAAATTAGTAGACAAGGATCTGAATTTTTAGTATGTTATAGTTCACGAAATATATTATTGTATAAAACAAAATTTGGGTATCTTACCGTTCAATTAAGAGAGTTTTTATTAATTAAAAATACACTAAATAACATACCATCCTCATAACAGGTTATGTTATTTAGTGTATTTTTAATTAATAAAAACTCTCTTAATTGAACGGTAAGTTACCCAAATTTTTGTTTTATACAATAATATATTTCGTTAACTATAACATACTAAAAATTCGGATCATTATCTACTAATTTATTTTTTTCAATTACTGGCGAGTCACCCTCCTTAAGGGGGTGCATCTTTTAGATATCTTGAATTTAATTTTGAATTTCAGGATCATAAGTTACTGTTATTAAATTGGAGAAAGTATGCTCTTTTGTAATTTCTATCTCTTAACAGTAACGAGTCAGACATGTAGATGACCCTGAAGGGCAAGGTCAAATTCAAAGTGAAAAATTTGTAGCCTCCCATGAGATTTTTCTATCTATCGATAAAAATGTTCCAACCTGTATATTAGTTTGTAAAGAGTTCAGTTAATCAAAGTATTGGAAAAAGGCAGGAAAATTTTTCAAGGAAGCACAAATAGATTAGATAATATTATGACTTCAAGTGAACTGCTTGAATTGTTCTAGTCTGGATCTAAAACTATAGGAGCAAGGAAGACCTTAGCTTTGTGACAATATCATGGGATCAAAAGCAATTGTCAATACTTTGAATTTTGAGTTTGTGACCTCCAAAACTAATATTCCTTACCCCAAATCATAATCGGTAAACTGAATAACGCAGATAAACAAAATTTTATTAACAGAATAATAAGAGAAAATATTAAAACATAAATTGTTACATTAAAAAAAAAAACAAGTCGAGTTGCTGAAATGATGAAAAATGAAGCGGTATTATGATAATAATAACAATAATAATAATAACAATTAATAAGATGTTAAATGAATTTTACAGATAAGATGTTAAAAACTAGCTATGAGTATACAGAAGATAATTATTTAAGCTCATGTTATGTGTCTAAAATATTGTTTATATATTTATATACAAGGTGTTTGGAAAAATAATGCAAAATATAATTTAATATTTTTATAATTTTTATATTAAAAACTAAAATAATATCTCAGTAGTTTAAATATCATTTCAATGCACCGAGAGTCTGAAAGAGTTAAAAAATGTTTTTTTAACGGTTGCTTCTCATTTTGAAACTCTTTCGATAATTACAGATTTCCTACATTTTTATTTTTTTCCCGGTTTTACAACAATATTCAGGGGTCGAGTGGTTCACAAAAAAATTTACATTTTAAATAAACAAAACTTTTTTCAACCCAATTAAGTTTTTCCTTAGCATAGTTTTGTTAGCAATGTTTTTCTTTTGACACACAAAGTAGACAACAGAAAATCACAGAAAAACATGATATTACAAAACCAGATTTATAGAAATTCAATACACGAGACGACCAAAGTTAAACTCCAAATTTTGTTTCATTCGGAAAAACCAAATCTCTAAACTTTACGTGGATTACCTACTTTAGATTGGTAGAGAACATTTCTCAAATAATTCTTCAACTACAACGAACAAATGTCCTTCGATCTTTATTTTAAACAAGGTTATTATTTTAGTCTCTAGAAATCCGTTCATCTATCGCCTTGTTGAAAGTCGTTGCACTTCAGCATCAATAATATAATTCATTCAGGAATCAAACAAAATCTGAAAAATAGTCACTGTTTCAAAAAAATGAAATTTTTTTTCAATGTTACCAGTCTCTCAAACTTTAAACGCGTTTTTCTTGAAACTACATTTTTCAAAGTGATTGACATGATATCTCAAGTTATAAACGACTGATGTCTTTGAAATTTGGTGGGTACCTTCTTCATAAATGTCTCTATCGTTTGAACTTTGGATTTAAAAAAATTTCAATTTTGAGCATTTTTTAAAATTTTTTTTTTTTTTTTTGACGCCATTTTGTGAATTTTTTTTTGACTAAGGTCTAGACAAGAGCAAAATTTTTATTTATTATTATTATTATTATTATTTATTTATTTATTTGACATATAACAAAGTTAAAACAATAATAACACTACTTGTTGTGTACAAAAAACTCTATAAAAAAAAAAATTTTATTAATCAAGAATTTGTAAAATTTTTTGTTTCAGATCACTACAAGGGCTGGAATCGTGTGAACCAGGATGCCGTGCTTTTTTTTTTTGTAGCCCTCACTTCCCCGGCCTGTAATTCGAAGAATTTTTTTTTTCTTCAATTTTTTTTATAAATAAATTTTAATAAAATGTCAATAAACATCATATAAAAAAGTGGCTACAACAATGTTTTTCATTCTTTTAAAATCTTAGAAAAATGCTAACAATTTTCGCTTCTATGCCAGAATACCCCCTTGGAGTTTTATGGTCTATTTTGTCTCGTCAAAATATGTAAATATCTTAGACTGACGTAATCGTTATACAACGAATTGTTTCATATTTCGTCACATTTAACTTATGAAATCCTTTTAGTCTTATCACAAAGAAGTTTGTACTTTTCGCTCTGAATTCCCGTACATATTTAACTATACACACATATTTAATATGGCTAATTCAAGAACGTGAGGGCTTCAAAACATTAAATGGCATAAAATTACAATGTTATCTAAAAACATGTAAATTCTTTATGTATTCAGCGATAATAATAATTAAGGTACCTTCTGTACGTACCGATGTGTATGTTTGTTTGTGTAAAAACTACTTTATATGTGTATTTGTTTGTTTAAACGGTACTTTACATTATTTAGGTTTGTAAATATACGGTCGATATGATTATCATCGTCACTGCCATACTAATTATCATCAGAAACACCACGTCAAGCTATGATAATACTATTATTTTCTACTGCAAACAAATTTTTATTGTGGTTTAGTCAAAAGCTAGCGAAATTTGCGGTAGTAAAAATACATGTGCAATCCACCCGAGACACTGGGCAATTTCAACCTTAAAAATAAGACTAAAACGTTAAAAACTTAATTTCCCTTATCCTCCTTTATATCCTCTTATGTTCACAATTGCATGGTATTTAATTTTTTGGTGTGAAGCTCGAACACAACTTGAACAAAAAATTTGATTAAAAAAATAGCTACTTACTTAAAATGTTATTATCATAGACAGTCCCCTTTTATTGACAACAGCATGGCATTTAATTTTTTTGGAGTGGAATCCTAACTTGAATAATTAATTTCCTTAACAAGTGAAATTTACATGATTTAAATAACCCAGACAAATTTTTTGGGTAGGAACACTAAGCTCACACATGAAACGTATCTAAGAACACTATCCATTAAAGTACTTTTTTCTTTAGAGCCTTCTCCAAACTGAACCGATTTTCAAGACCTGCGCATTATTTTCAGTTTTTTCGGGTACAGAACCCTAAACTCGCACTTGAAACATAGCTTAGAAAAGTCTTCATTAAATTACCTTTCAAAATCTGTTCATCTGTTTAGATGTTTCGATGCCACAGACAGATATACACACACACATAGCGGTCAAACTTATAACACGCTTTTTTTTCGGGGATTCAAATTAATCCATGCTACTTACTCATAGTGGTATAATCATAGTCAGTTTTCAAAAAATAATACGATTCACCTTCCAAGTAATAGTATCTAACCTAAACTTATCTTATAATACATCATCTTAAAAATTCAATACTTTTAAATTTATAAAAATAATAAAAGAGAAGTATTATTAATTCCATAAAATTGTCTGTCTAAAATTGAATGAATCACCTTATTCCTAAAAGAATGATCCCGCTATCGTTTGACCCAACACAAGATAATAGTTCCACCTTCCCTTAGAAAGCATATGATTATTATTAAAAGTAGCAATATGTTTTCATTCATATATTTGGTTACAATTACAAAACCATTTATTTCAATTAGATTAGGAGGTCGTTAAATGGATACCTTACAACTCGAAGTATGTAGGAACGAACCTTCAGTTAAAATGTTCTTCTGTGTGTTTATACACTTTAGTTTCACAATTATTATTCGGTTCCAGAAAGAAATTCGTGTCTTTATATTAAAATAAAATTTAATATAAAATCCCTATATATTATAAATGTGAAAGTAAGCATGATTGTTTTTTTGTTTGTTTGTTACGCTTCTACGCTAAAACTAGCGGATTGTTATTAATGAAACTGTACAGCAATATACAGCAATATAGCTGATATATCAGAACAGCATATGAACTAAAATTTTTAAAGATATATTAAAAAAAATAAAAAAAATTATTTTAGTAAAAAATTGTTTGTTTGTTTGTTTGTTACGCTTTCACACTAAAACTAGCGAATGGTTTTTAATGAAACTGTACCGCAATATATCTGATATATCAAAATCACACACGAACTATAATTTATAAAGATATATTTAAAAAAAAAAATTCCAATTTTTTAAATTTTTACAGAAATCTTTTATTTATGGTTCAAAATGATGATTATAGATGAAGCAGATCTATGATCATCATTTTCAATCTGAATCAACCATATATTAAATAATTCTGTAAAAATTTAAAATAGTAAATGTCAAACAAATCATGGCCAACTATTTTGATATACTCAATGAATTATAACTATTTTTCATTTAACAAACTTGAAAATTGTGTATATCAAAAGAGGGTGGAGGCTATAAAACGGTGATTTTTACTTTTAAGTTCAGTGAAGCGGGCGGGTATCAATCTAGTATTTATATAAATTTTAATAAAAAAAATATATAGAAAATATTCAAAGCATGTAAAACCATAAAAAAATTTTTAATTAATGTTCTTTTTATATACTGAAATCACACATGCGTACTTACGTAACATCATATCACGACACATATTCAAGTTTCTTTTATAGAGGAGTTAAACTTACAGTCTAATTTTCCACTAAATATTCTAATTTCTCATACAGTATACTAAATAATTTGTATTCAAATTCCCAATATTCTTATGACACCTACTATTACAAGGTAACAGTCTCAATGAAAGGATTATTTTGTGGAAAATCTAGCCGAAAATTAATTGAGTTCGTGGAACAACAGAGCCAACTCTACTCTATGTAATATGAAAATGATAACAATGCGTGAAAGGATTTTATAAACATAAAGTTTTATCGAATTTTTCTATTAAAAATTTCCTGTTTCTACTTTATTATTAAATTTTATAGGCAAAGAGTTTTTAAATTTAAAATAAAATAATAGACCTTTTTCACATTTTTTTCTTTTCTTGAAATGAAAGTAAATGTCTTGATAAATAGGCTAATTTTTTTCCCCGATTTTTTTGAAGCCATATGACCGAGAAAACAGACAATGAAAACCATTAAAATTCAAATTGACGAAAACGATCTGGAACACACGAAGTTACACGAAGGTTGGCATGACGTAAATTAAAGTTGAAAATAATGATATATTAATACGCCTGTTGACACTGTTTTATTGTCATTGCTTGTCGAATTGACGTCACAGATCACGTGTGCGGTGGAGCCAAAAAAAAAAATCGTTTAAAATTATTTCAAATATTGTGACTTTTTTACAATTTTTTTCATAGTGTTTTATTGATAAAAATGCGTAATTTTCAAGTTACAGGCTCTACTCGAACTATATTTTCATACAAAATTAACAAAAAGCATTTCTGTTTTTCATGCAAAAGGTCTATTATTACAGTTTAGCAAAAAATGGAATGTCGAGTAGAGGTATTATATTTGGAGTATTTTCTTTCTTCTGCTTTTTGATACGCTTTAACGAGAAAGTGTTCCTATATTTATTGTTTTAAATTGTGATAATTATTCGATTAAGATTGTAAGAAGTGAAATTTCTGCAAAAAATAAGGTTACACCAAAGAAAAACTGATCACAATTTTATCTTTTTTTCATACAAAATTTGAAATAAACATAGCATTTGGAGGTAAATATCTCCGTTAATATTTATAAATGATTCGAAAATAAACTGTAGTAAATTATACTTTTCTTCCGACGACGGCGAGGGTTATGTGTTTGGCCGGTATGTATGTAAGTTCACCTGTTTCCTCATAACTTCTAACTAATTTACAAAATTTGGTTATTGAGGTATCGTTGAAATTGTTTTGATCGTCCGCTGGTTATAGACTATATATCGTCACCCTAAAATGAATATGGCACCCTCTAGATGAGGGTCTAGATGTCATTGACTAAAAGCAAAATCAAATTTAATGATATCGTGTTAGGTATGAAATGACAGGACGTAATTAGCAATTTTCAAATATATATATTGTCATACTTTATGACGAAATTATAACCTCAAAATGTTTTAAATAAAATCGACTACAAAATCACGATCTAAAAAGTGTTAAAACAAAAAGATCTTTTCATCTGAAATTATTATGATAAGTAAAATCGTCATCAAATATTTTCATGTTTTCATACTTTCTAGAGCGTGATTTTGCAGTCGTCTGATGCTCGATTTCCAATTGTCACTTATTATTACTGACAAGTTTGTAAAACTATTTAACCCGAAATATTTCGTTCTGTTCTACTACTGTTGACTATGTTATTTTCGCTGTTATACGTGACCTTGAATTATAATCGACCTATTAACACAAATAATTTAAAAAAACTGTTAAAAATAAGAAAACTGACTTTCATTCAAATAAACTAAAGATACTAATGTTTTTTTTTTTTTTTTTTTGACATCATAAAGAAAGAAGAAACTTAATGAATAAGTAATGCGTTAGAGTTAGTAAAAAGAAAACATTATTTCATTAAAAAAAAAAGAAATTAAAAATCCCTCAGCATAACAAAAAAAAAATAAAGAGACGAGAAGAATAAAGAAAGTTATTGTTAATATTCGTGAACTTTTCTTAACACTTATTTTAATGTTAAGTAACTGGGACTATTTAAATAGGAACAAAATTTTGTTAGCATTTACAGAATGTCACTCAGTTAAAAATTTTTAATAAATCTGAAGATCGGTTTCCATGTTGTGTGGCGGGATAGTTTTCATTTGAATTTTGTTTTCGCTGTGTCATGGTACCATGCTGTATGGGCCGATGTTGTGTGTTAGAATATTTTTTACAAAATAAAATTAATCAAAAGAATAGCACGTTGGATATGTATGTGAAAAACCCTCCGTTTTATGAATTTTTTTATGATTAACAATATTCCAGAATAACGGGTAAGTTCACTGTTAATACCATGTGGGGATAAGCTTAGTTATAATACTTATCCGTGGATTCTGTAAGCAAGACCACTAGTTGTAGCTACCTGCAAGTTCTCAACTCTCTACTTTTTTTAGTTTTGGAAAAAATGGACACCAAATTTGTCCTAATTTGCTTAGTTTTTTTATGGAGCATTTTTTATATTTAAAATTGTGTTCTATCTCTAATGGTTTACAAGATGACTCAATTGACCTATGTTGCTCATTTACGAACTTTACGAAAATTTCAGCTTGATATCTCATTTCATTTTTGAGCTATCTTGTCTACAGACATACTAGGCGGGCAGACTGCAGGCAACCGGAAGTGGACTACAACTAATGGACTTTACCAAAATTTTGTTTGTAGCATCAATATTTTGGGTGTTACTAACTTAGGACTAAACTTAGTATACCTTTATATATATTACATATATACAGGGTATAATAACAATAAATTAAACTTGTTCCATTAGAAATTGTTGGAAATAAAGGACAAAATTAAGTAAATTTTTTTAAATTTAAATTTGTTAGAAAATAGTAATACGTTTGTAATGTAAGTCATATATACAATCCATAGACTTATATGTTAATCCATAAAACTCTTTTAATAATGACTCGTTACCATGAAAACGAATTAAATTAAACTCATGCCCGATGCGAATAGAAGAAAATCAACCCTTGGGTGTTTGATGATATCGTAAATTACAAAAAAACTTATTTTTTTGCATAAATAAACCAAATTTGTTCCCATTGTAGTGGACTTAACGTTATTAAATTTGTGTAATAAAAAATTAAACTGTCTATACTCAAATAATTATACGAGTTTTCATTTTTAATTTTTTTTTTCCTACATACAAATATAATACAATTCACAACACTTTTATTTTAATGATATTATGGTAGATGAGTTCTTCACTTGACTCGTTCTGTATCTAACTAGAAGAGTCTGTATTATAATCTAACTTATTGTAATTTGTCCGATTGTAATCTGTGTTGTTATCTCTGCACTATTTATATAGTTACAATCAACTGTTATCGTACTGTCTAGCAAATTCTAAAATTGTTACGTATGTTCTATTGCATATATCTTACATGTAATTGTAACCGTGCAGTCTAGCAAATTCTAGAACTGTCACGTATGTTCTATTGCATATATTTTACTATAAAACGATATTGATTGTTTCTTTTTCGAATTGTCTAGAGATTCTAGTTGTACAGTATGTGTGTGTTAATTGTTAACACCACACTATAAATATATTCGTAGTTTGAGCTGGTTAAAAGTGCTTGAAAGTATAGGGCTTGGTGGAGGCAATAGGAACATTTTTTCTGTGTAACGTTATTATGAATATTGACAAACATCCTGTATATTTGTCATATTTTAAAAATGAAGTAATGAAACAAAAAACAGCAAACTTTTCATTCATTTTCAAAAGTAAAAGTTAATTAATAATATAATAATAAAAAAAAGATGGAGTGTATTATTATTTTATATGATATATGTTTTTACATTTTCAACTAAAATTATATAAAATTAAATCTCTATTGTTACATTATTAAGGTTAATTATTCATCATTTTTTTTTATTTTCTCATTTTAAGTTCTAGCACACACGTTGTAAGTCTTGATGTTTTCTAATGAGAAGAGATAGATTTATTTTATGAATAATTTAGTTGAATGCTTGATGCTCAATGTTCAACAAGCTTCTAAGTCTATAAACACCATTCAAATTCTATTTTGTCAGATAAAAAAATTCAATACACAAACTTTTTTAATTAAAAGTACTTTGGAGAAGACTTTATTGTACTTAAAAGTAGAAAATAATTTTTCTTTTTCTAACAACGGAAGTCGCTCACTTAAAAATATATAGGATGATTGGGAGCGCCTCTTGCTTTTACTTATAGTGATGCATGAGTGACTCGTAGAAGTAATTATTTTCTTATTTTTAGCATAATAAAAAGTTTGTCCTTAACTTAAAATTAACAATTGAAAACAAACAATTGACTGAGTTTATTCTTGAAATACCATGTATAGACAGTGTTGGTAACTCTGTCACATTACACAAACATGTCACACATACATAACTTATATTCCCATATAATACATACTATACAATTTGCGCTCTCACGAGTAAACAGTTATGTTTTAGAAAAAATGTTTCAAAACTTAGTGTACCTTGGTATATTTCGTATACATGGTATAAAAACAGAGATCGATATCAAATATGATGGAAGAGATGGCAAAATCAGGTCTTGCTTATCATAAAAATGCATTGTTATCCAATTAACTTCTCTTAGTTATATTCTCATTTTCAAATCCTTTCATTCATTTGGTACCCACTTCATATCAGCGCAAAAAAAATAACTAGTCCATCATCTTGGTATACGTAAATGCAAAATTTTTGATCAATAGGTTGCGAATAATAATTTTAAAATTAAGTTGCAAAATTTGATCCGAATTTGCATGCAAACATTGCAAGTTAAATAAAGGCTTATACAAATCTAATTATTAATTCCAACCCAATCTTCAATACGGACTTGTATGGTAACTTGTATCCTTATTAAATAATTAGTAAGGCTGCATATATTTCAGGGCAGCCGGAAAATTTTAATGATTTTATAATCTTAAATTATTTTTGCGACAGTCGACGATAAACCGTATCCGATTGCAGTATTTAGGAGGTCTGCAATTGACTCATGGGTCTTATGGGTGTTGGCGAAAGTTTGTGTTTTCAATTACCTTCTCATGGGAATATATTTTTACGAATATTCATAAATTTGAATCTAAGTACGATTGGCAATTTTCCAACCATCCTAAAAAAAGATCCTCTTATTACAACAACTTTTTTGTTGCGTTTTAGCCTCTCAAAACATCAACAAAGTAAGCTACTTAGATATTTACTGGCTAGCGGATATAACTGCAGTATTTTTTTGAATACAAATATATAATTGGTAACAGCATGAAATTTTCTGACACTAATCTATTAACTCTGTCTATTGACCGTTAATTAATTGGAGAACTTCGCCTACATGCAATTTCTGTGTTTAAGTTAACGAACCTTTTCTATTAAAATTAATTTTCTTTACCTCTGAAGTACGTTATTTATAACTCCGTCTTAAATTTCATTGAACTCAATCCCTGCCTTGATCAGAATTTTTTGCAATTTTCTTTAATTAAGATTGACTCGGCAAGCTATTTGCCTCTGTAGTTTACGCCAAGACTATAGACGTATATAAATATTATCAAAGATAATGAATGAGAACTCTAGGATATTTCGAAATAAATTTCGATTTTTTGCCCCAATTTCTTACATTTTTTTATTTTATAAATACGTATTTCGACTACCAAGTAGTCATCATCATTATGAATTAGCTAATCGTAGTAACTCTTATGTTACTCGTTGCTAATTTGATGGAGGACTGCATTTGGTGCAGCAACGAGTAACATAAGAGTAATTACGATCAGCTAATTCATACTGATGATGACTACTTGATAGTCGAAATACGTATATATGAAATACAAAAAACTGATCTAGGAAACTGGGACAAAAAATCTAAAATTATTTATTGACGTATATATTTCTATACAAAATTTAATAAACAAAGCATAAATAGTTAATAAATACGTTAACTTTGACAAACAATAAAAAAAACAAAAAATTTGTTGAGTGAAAAAAGTTACACATTGTGCCCAGAGCGCTTGGCATGAAACCAAGAGACCAGTGTTTGACTACTGATATGTGTGTGTGTGTGTGTGTGTGTGTGTGTGTGTGTGTTTTTCACTTCTCTTTAATAAAAAATATTAAATCTATTTTTTTTTTATTTTAATGATACGTTAGAGAGTTTGTATAGAGAAAGGATCTCTGTTGATATTTCATCGGGTATTCCATTGAAAATCATATCATTAAATGGATAATTTTAAAAATTATTCAACATAATTTATTTAAAAATATTAATTAGATGAGATTAAAATCGTATGTGTTAAAGAAAACCTTTAAAGTATTTAAAATGAGATAAACATTAATGACAGTCAAATTCACTCATGTTTTCGTAGTAACCTTATTCTAGTAACCTCTAATATACACAGTTATATCGATATTGTATGTTCAATTATAGAAATTTCCTGGAAATAATCCTTCATTCATGTTATGTTGAAATGGGTTTAATTAATTAGAAGCTTTATTAAATTTGCATTCCAAGAACCAGTGTATGACCCATATATTTATTAGGTGATCATGAACTTATGCCTCAAACAATTATAATTTTGGTTTCAAAACTATTAAAAACTAGACTAGATCCCAGCAAAAAAACTAACTGACTAGCTATAACTAACTACATTATTCACGTTAAAGCATTCATTTCTCTTACCTTCACTTAACTATCTCTTTCTTCACTATTTAATGATTTTTAACTTTTGGTGCAGAACCCCAATTTTTTTGAAAATAAAAGACAGCCCGTGTTAGCTGCTGACATTTAAGCAATCTATAGGCTAAATAATTTTTAAAATCGCTAGTGAACTCAAAAATGACGGTTTCACCATGGATTTTGGCGTGAAACCCAAAATTTTTTGAAAAGAAAATATATTCTAGATTACTTGATGATAATAATGTAGCACTCTATAGGTGAAAGTAGTGAACTCAAAAATGACGGTTTGTAGTTATTTTCATATATTCTTCCACCTCATATTTCACCCCTAATATTAACCGACTTCAAACAAAAAAGGAGGAGGTTATCAATTCTACTGTATTTTTTTTTTAAATGTTTTTTAATGTGTGTTATGTCAGACCTTTTGACTGGGTGAACCAATTTTGATGATTCTTTATCTATTTGAAAGCTGGTGCTTCCCATGTGGTCCCATTTCATTTTGGTCCAGTTTTGACAACGCCATCCATGAGAAAACCATAAAAGTCGTAAATTTGCAGTAAGTATGCACGACTATAGAGGACAAATAACTGAATATCACGCCTACCGATTTTGAAGATTCTTTTTGTAGTGACAAATTAGTTAGTGTACTTCAGATTCACTAAAAATCACAATATAAAAAAAACTTTTAACAAAAAGAAAACCGACTTCAAAAGAAAAACTTTTCCAAAACAAATTAATATGCACTAAAAAGTAAAAAAATAAGGATAATATAATAAAGTTAAAATTATTGTTATTTTTGGAGTCCGTGCAAGCAAGCTAATGTAGCAAACTGTTCTGTCAGAGTTGTTTCCTTGGCTGACACCGACTCCAAAAATAACAACAATTTTAGCTACGTTATATTCTCGTTATTCTCCTACTTCTTAGTGCATAATAATTTCTTTTGGAAAAGCTTTTCTTTTGAAGTAAATTTTCTTTTTGTTAAAAGTTTTTTTTTTTTATTTCACCACATTTAATAATATAAAAAAGAAACATAAAAAAATCATCAGGAATCGAAGCTGTTATAGAGGGCTTCCAATTTAAAACAATTATTGACGTGACTAGTAATAATAATTAATAATTCATATTTGCTAAAATAATCAGGATTTGAAGCTGTTATATAGATTTTCCAATTAAAAACATTCATAAATGTGACTAATTATGATAATTAATAATTTATATTTGCTGTTAATTATGGCTTCTATTCATAAAATTTTACTAATTATTAATTTTTTAGATAATTTCTATTATATGTAAATGTTAATTATGTGTACGAATAAAACTCTCTGAGTGATCATTATTTTTTATGACATACAAAATGGTTATTAGGTCACTAATGAAAAACTACTATAAATATATAGGGTGTTACATGAAGCTAGTTTATTAGTTTATTAGCTAGCAAAGATAATGGAAGGCTAAGGATTACTTTTTTAATCGATCTCAAAAAGAATTCAAATATATAACACAAATTTACGATAAATACTTTTATCAATCAACAACTGTTCTAAATATTGGATCTTAATAGAATTTCAGGTGATATCATGGAAATATATCATGGAAGTTTTCTGTATTTTTGGGGTAAAAAGTACTCTGTATAACCATTTTTATCAAACTATACGATTTCGATTTCGTCCATTTTTGTGAGTTTTTGTGAATCTGAAGTACACTAACTAATTTGGCACTCAAAAAAGAATCATCGAAATTAGTTGGCGTGATATTGAATTATTCATCCTCTTGTCGTGCATACTTAATGCAAATTTAAGATTTTTACGCTTTTCTCATAGCCAGCTTTCAAATAGATCAGAATCATCAAAATCGGTTCACCCAGTCGAAAGTTTCTGAGGTTACACACATTTTAAAAAAATACAGCAGAATTGATAACCTCCTCCTTTTTTGTTTAAAGTCGGTTAAAAATCGTATTCATTGATAATTACACGAATGCTTTCCTAGCTTACGTCTAATATAATATTAAGAAGGCGATTTCTCGAATCGGCTTCAGACAATTTTTTAGATAATATTTGTTTTATTGTTAAAATAAACGTAATTTTTTTAAATTTTGAGTTCTAATTATTCTTGCAAATAGAAAAGTTCCGAGAACACTTTTTTTGGATTCATTACAATTTCTTAAGTTTATTATTGAAAAACCGAATTTTAGATTAGAAATCAATATTATGGATTATTTCCGATGCAACACGATCATTTGACAATTTATACAGTTTTCCAAATATTGTCTCAAGTTTTAATAAAGAAAAAAGTTTATCGGGCCGCAAATTCTATCCTAATGATGATAAAATTATTATACTTGAAGTTTTAGACTTCAAGTATATTAATAATGAATGCCTGTTTTTTGATGGTACAGTTTATATCAGCCAAAAATACAATAATTTGTCTTTTTAAAATTTTATTTCAGAAAGGGTCCATTAAAGTAAATTTTTGAATGCGTTCATTACTATACACCCAATATTTTTTATTCGTGCATGCATGTTTATTGATATAACACATTCACAAAATTTACTAATAAAAACTGTAAATAAAAACGTCACTGTATGAATAGAAATCATGAATTTAAAAATTATATTTAAAAAAATAAAAAAGGCTCTCTAGATTATAATTAAAAATACAATTAAAATAAATATTACAATTTTAATTTTTTTAAATCATGGTTGTAGCTACGAAAAAATGGGCTTACATTTTTTAATGTGACTTCCATTACAACAAGTAAAACTAACAAAGCAGACATGAAATAATAGATCAAGAAATATTCATGATTTCCTTCAATACACAACAATTTAGATATAAAATATAAAACTTTGAACATAATTCAAAGGGCAATCTGTGCTGGTGCCTTTTTATGATTTATAATAGTTTTTTTATAAATACTGTATATCTTATATAACAAAATTTAGCTTCCGTACGTTTGTGGCCGCAAATTCAAAAAGTAGTAGATGGTTTGATTCGAAAGTTTGACCGGTCGTTTTATTTATACCCAAGAGTATTTATACATAGGTACTTTGCATCCCGAAATTTTCACGGAAACGAATATTCAAAAATAACTGATAAAAGGTATGAAAGTCTAATATAAATGGAAAATGTGTTTCCGGACAATTTGTATTAACTTCTCTAATAGTTAATATGAGAAAAAGACACGTCGAAACGTGGCAGTGTTTAGCTAGTATGTTAATCATTGTAATTGTAATTATCGATACCTGTACGAAACAGTATTATAAATAAGATCTAAGTTATGGATCTTACGACAATATTATATAAAGTATGATCAGAAACTTTTTGAGTATCTGTATCTATACCTTACGCTAGTAAAGTAGAACACCTATCTCGTGTTTTATTTTGTGGTGTTGGCTTCTCTCTAATTTTTCCAGGAAAAAAAAATTGCAATTCTGGATTATTACTGGATGTGTTTTCACAATTAACAACACAACACTTTCGAGTCGATCTTTTTAAATATTAAATCATTATTTAATTCCCCTGATAACATATGACCATGACGTTTTAGGCAGAGATCTGTTAGACATTTTTGGGTAGTTGTTAGAGGCATTATGAAAATTCGTCAAACCTCAGAATATATCTCTCCTATAATATCCTAACACAAAACTGCAGACCTGGCTGGAGGAAAGCGGTATCTTTGGAACCTCTACATTATCCAACTTATAAAAATTAAAAAAAAAAAAATGTTTGAGGCAACTTGAATTTTTTTTTTTTACGTAAAGTTAAATAATGAAAAATGGATAAAATAAACAAGTCATGCCATTTGCGAGGGATTATAACCCTGCAAGACACTTGCAAAACTACTTTTCTTGCAATTTTCTTATCACCTAGAAAGTAGAAAATACCACCAAAATGACCTGCCTCTTTTAGAATATTTATTTTTAGGGGACAGTAAAGAATACCCTATAAAAATTTTAACTTGTCTTAAATATATTTTGTATTTATTGGCAAAGTACTTTTGCAAGTATCTTGCAGGGTTAAAATCCCTCGCAAGTGTTTATGACTTGTTTATTTTCATCCTTTTTCAATATTTAAGATTATTTAACAAAGTTGCCGGTTTTATTTGTTTGATAATATAGGGGTTGTAAAGATACCGCTACCCTCGAGCCAGATCCGCATTTTTGTAAGGATATTATGGGATAAGTATCTGACAAATTATCAAAATGCCTCAAACACCTACCGAAAGATGTCCACCAGTTCTCTTACTATTTCTGCTAAACCACTTTTTACAAAAAATAAACACGAGATGGCGCAAAAGTCATCCGTCAAAAATACTTTACTAGCGTAGGTATATCAACATTGCACTAGTCGCCTTGCATTTGTTACGATATTTCATGGCGTAAAACTTAGGCGAAACAACGAAGGCGTACTGAAATCTCGAACAGCTAAGTATTATGACTGTTTCATACAGATGAAAAAAAACATGTTTAAATACTTAAAAGGATCTTAGTCAAAATGGAGTGGGTAAACTGGGAACTAATACAATCATGTTATAATTTCAATTTGGAATGAGTACTGTGTAATAATTCGAATTGTTGTAAACGAACAACATTCATTCGAAACATTCATCATTGCATACACCTATTTCAGAGTGAATATATGTAATAACAGCTAGTCGATTTAATCACGGAAGTGTTGTGCGGAAGCTTTCATCCACAATTAGTAATTTTTAAATCATGGTTTTTCATATAAAAAGCTTGTGGTATTATTTAACATAAGTATCGTCATGTAAAAAGTCACTTAGATTATTAATATTGATAACAAAATATGTAAATATTTTTTTGTTATTATAATTTTTTTTTTATAAAAAAAAAACATTAAACTTACCAATTACAGTTAGATTGACTTTACTGTTGCGTGTTTGTGCAATACGAAAATCAACACGACAACGATAGATGCCGGCGTCACTATCACGGATATGGTCGACACCCAACTCGGCTGGTTTTTTGTCCGGCATAAAATATGCACGATTATTAAATACATTTTCATCGGACCATCGTTCAGCCATACTAAAATTACGTTCACGACCATCGACACTGTAACAGAAAACAAAACAAATATAAATAAATATATGTGCATATTATATTATCCATTTATTTTTATTTCTAAAAGCTTTTGTTTCGACAAAATCTTTGCTCACATTGTTTTCGGCTATTTTATTCAGACAATTAATTTGTATTTTCAACGTATCCTAAAGTGCTACAGTTTTTTCAAAATAGAGAATGGGTGGGTTGATTATGGTTGAAAATTATTCAGAGATATTCTGTATAAAGAAAATTATCTCTGTCTTCGTATTCGTATATGTTCGATAGTTTAAGGAGTAGTAAGGATGCAACAGCATGGACTAAATACTCTCGCCAGTAACTATTTCATTTGATCTCAATGATTTATTGAATGGAGTAAGTGAAATTTTACAAATCTATCAAAATTTCGTGGTAAACTTGGTGATAAGAAACGAATTTAACACGAAATTGCGGGTCACAGATCGTGGTTTTATGAAGTTAGTTTCAATTTTAGAAAGTACTGTTTCAAAGCTGTATATAGTTTTGATAACCAATTAAAAATATTTAATTAAAATTGAAATAAAATAATTAAAAAAGAAACAACCGACATAAAATCAGATCTGATCGATGCCATATATTATTTTAATTTTGATTTGTTTACTGTAGGCAATTTGATCAAGAATGTTCTAAATTACGTTTCTCGAAAATTTACTCAGCCGCTTGAAGATTATGATCTATTTTCTAGTGGTTTCGGATACGGAACAGTAAACTCGTATTTACAACACAGCTATAAGCACTCTCTCGATCAAATTATCTTTCAAACAAAACAACACAAAATCATAACCGGCTCATCCCTTTAGAAGTTACGATGCAGCTACTCAGAAAGATACTCAGTTATACAGACATATTAAACTCGGATTGCCTCGGATTTCAAAGATATTTTACCTAATAGCATTAATTAAGCAAGAAGTTGTAGAATATTCTGATATAAAACGAAAATTTATAGGTAAATTGATAGATTCCGTCGCAATATAATATTAGAGCTTACTAGCTCGACCCGTGAGGAATAATGCAGAGTGGTATCCGAGGTTAAAAACAGGATAGAGAAATGACACATAAGTGAGTTAATCATGGATAATTGATAAAGGATTACGCAGGACAAGCGTGAACTGGATAAAAAAAAGCTAGAGAAATAATATAGGTTATTTTTTTATAAAAAACCTGGGAAAACTTTTTGAATAATATCTACTAGTTGGACGAAAATGTTTTCTTAACATCGCAGTTAGTAAATATTTTCTTGGTGCAAGATGAAACTGTATTCTTAGTTTCAATAATTAAGTTTTGAGATTGTTGACTTAAGAAATATTTACTTGTTATAAGAACATCGACAGCCAAGTAATCGTGTTTTTTTAAATTCTTTTTTTTTTCACAGTGTATACAAAGTGAACTAAAAAAAATATTACAAGCAAAACATTCTTTCTAATTTAACTTTTCAAAAACATAAACAGGTATAATATTTTTAAATTCAAAGTATATGAAATTGAATTTTTTATTCAATTTATTTTACAACAGAACAAATGTAAAACTTTTTAATTTTAAAATAAATACCTTTTGTATAAAGAAAATTATAATGAAAAATGTTTTACACAAAATTAAGACATATGTCCATCAAAAATTTGAAAATAATAATATAACTAACAAAAATAATTTGTCATAATTTAAATTACTAAACTTTTCAAATTTTTTTTAAAATAATATTTTTATTTATCTGTTTGAATACCTAAAGGATGTTAAAGGCATCTAATAATTTTATTTTTTTTTTTATGGTTATAGAGTGTGCCTAAAAATCACTTATCGAGCCCACTTCACACAAAAGAAAATTTTTGTACGTTAAACTACCTGTTTGTATCATCGTAAATATTGAACTGCCGCATCGATTGAAGCAAGATATTTTTGATTAGAAATTGTAATAGAAGAGGTCTTAGCTGGTTATTCTGGGTTATAGTAACACAACCATATAAATTAGTAACAAATTTTTAAAAAAATCGGGACTTTTTACTTAATTTCGCCAATTTCTTTTAGGGCATAATTTAAGCATTTTTTTTCTTTTAAAGTTTTATTTACAGTAAATTCACCATTTTGTTAATGAAGAAATGAATTTCTGAAATAAAATTAAAGGTCCCAAATGGAGTCCCAGATTTTTATTAATTGAATATTAAGTATACTCCAATAGAATAAAGTATATCAGCCAAATGACCGACTCTGGATCCACTGCAGCAGTTTATTCGTTCAAAGCAATATTCTAAGTCTTTTTGCTAAGTTTCGGCTTTAATTAATTTAGTGGACTAAGCAAAAAAAAAAAAAAAAAAAAAATTGGTTTTATTTATTGATAATGGAATTCCACAAATTAACGCTCGACAAAATTAATAATTTGGAGGATGTTACTTTTTTGGTGCTCCAACTGCAGGTTTGTTGATATAGAAACGGTCCTTAAGACAACCGCAAAAAAGGAAATCCAATGTCGAATTATCCTATCAAATGCCTTACTCTATCTCCAATGCTTACAGTTCCCTCAAATTTTTACACAATGATTGGAATTGTTCGCTCACAAGGACGATTAAATTGGCCATAATATTCCCGTAAGTAACACAGTTCTCATGGAACTGTTATTTGTGTTGAATAAGTGGACAATTTGATCGTTGACCGTTGTTCGAAAACAATTTTTATCGTTAATGGAATGTTTAAAACTGACATATGACGTTTGAAACATGCCAAAGTATTCAAAGCATTCTAATTTACAGATTTCCAAACATAGGAACCTGAAATTGCATCACCCTTTATATACCTGTGACGTCAATTCATACATATCCTTTAAAAAAGTTCATCCTCTATAAAAATAAAACGGAAAAGTTTGAACTACCCAATAATAAAATCTCCCAAAGAGGAGAAAAAACAACTTTTTTTATAACTGACACTAAATTGCTTATATATGTCAGTTAGTTTGTATGGTTTGTATGTGCCTGAGTTTGTTATTGGACAGTTAATCCCTTGTCATTCACAGTAGCATTAATTCTTTCTACTGTAATATCGTCTTTAATATTTCACTTAATACTACCAACCTAACGGAGTAAAAACACTGGGATAGTGAAAAAACTCACTAGAAATAATCATTATTACTGACTAATAGATTATTATTATTATTATCAATTATAGGAGTGTTAATATTGTGTGTTTTTGTTACGATAGGCAACAGAAAAAATATATAGATTGAAGTGTTTGATTTAACATAAAGTTTACCTCTGTATAGAGACTATGACATAGAAGTAATTACAAAATTATGTTTAACAATCCACCAATAAATTATCAAAACTGAACAAGACAAGTAATTTTTTTTAATATTTTTTCAAAATAATATAATCGAATGAAATCCCTTGATTTCCTTATCAATATCAATTTTTGTCTTACCTGTAGCGCTCAAAAATTGGTAAATATATATAGACTAGACTGGCTCTCGAACAAATTTCGCAGACACGCAAACAGATACAAAAATAAACAGACACTTTAAACTTATTACATCCCTCGTCTTTGTAAGACGGGGTTTAAAATTCAAAAATTCAAAAAATCGAGAAAACTCTAAAATAACACCCAAGGTTAGTGGAATTACATACTTGGGTTATTAAAAATTTGGATAAATTTTATATTTGCTGCAGGAAACTAAGTTCTTAAAGATTTTTATGACGTCATGAAGTACAAACTACAGCAACGCTTCCAGGAGAGTCCTGAAGAATTGTAATGAGAGTGTGAATATTTTTAAATTTGACCTGAAAACCCAAAAAGCTTTGTGTTCTTCAAGGGAATTTATAGTATATCCATAGTTTTAGTGAGTTAGATAGTCTTTCTTTGAATACCGGACTATTTCTGTATATAAGAGTCACGTGAGGCACCCAAACCACAAAGGATTTTTTTCTGTACTATGTAAATAGCAAAAGTTTTAATCCTTGACACTTGTGACGTACAGTTGGGAGAAAACTTGATTATATAATTTAATTTATATTTTATATGAAGTATAAATTGTACTTTATCATTCAAGTGTATTTTTATGCTTTAGAGAAAATGCATTGTTTTATATTCTAAAATCAGACAGTTTAATGAATTTTCTTTGATTGCTCGCCTGAATTTTCCACTACAAAAAATAATTTAGTTTTGGAATATAAAAGAAGCCGACGTTTCAGTCTATCATTGCATATTTGACAATCAAACAATCAAATAGTCAAAGAAAAAGATACTTTTATAAAATAGTCAAAGAAATGGTCCTTGAAAAATGAAAATTTTTTGTGATCGAAAAACAAAAACATTCAGGAATCAGCTAATAATTGGAAAACCACGAATTCTCAAAATTTACATATATTTTTTTATATCCAATTATGCCACCAAATGTCGCAGAACGTAAAATGCACGTCAATCGACTACTTAAATTATATATTTCGAAACATATTTCAACTATTTTTACACCAAGAATTTTACGAGAATATAGTATAAAGCCTTCATCTAAGCACGCCCAATAGATACTTTGTGTATGGCTTCTCACGGGCAACGTTTAACGTTAAAATAGTTCTTTAAAACGTGGTTTTCTTTTTCAATCGAGCTCGAAAATTAATGATTGGGAGCTTCACATAATAATAATAGAATAATTAAAATTTTCCAAGCCTCATGTTAAAGAATGCCTGGCTACGGAGAATCGTTTTTATAAAAGCCGCTGTTCGCTGGGGCAAGTTTTAATTTTTACTGCGTGGGATTACGTAGTAAATATTATTAAGGCTGTTATGCACAAATTATTAATTGACGTGAAAATTTATAATTTTATCATAATCCTCTTAAATATTCATTGGTGGAAAAATAATTTACTAAGAAAAGCGGCTTCTCAGATAAGAGTGGCTTAAGTTACAATTGAATTGCAAGCATTCCGATTGTACACTTACTCTATCGATTTGAAATTTGGCTATATTTTAGGTATTTATTTTTTAGGTAGTCGCCCTATTAGCTCAGTTGGTGAAGGCGTAAGCAATTCCCTCCGCGGTATGCTTAGGATAGCGGGTTCGATTCCCGCCGTCGCAACAAAGTTAATTTAATTAATAGTTGTGATAGGCTGGTGTAGTGCATAGTATATGCATGAAGGAGGTGCACCCAGCCTCTGAAATTGAGGATCTGATAAATGAAATTATCAGCGGAAAGGTGGTAAAACACACATATGGTATCACAATGGGCTCTATACTCTAAGTTTGTCCTGTCCTGAGTACCCTTTTTCGCAAATAATGTTATTTTTCCCAATTTTCATTTTTCCCACTCAGTAATAATGGAATAAGCAAAGTTTCGATAGTCCCAGGGCAGGTAAAGATACCCTCCTATTTACATGGTGAAAGAAAAATTTCACAATTTTCCACTAATGCCAATTAATGAATGTTTAAAATATTTATGTACATATCAGCCTTAGCCACAAGAAGTGATTAGTATCTACTCCTGAAATATAGTATGAAAACAATTGTACACATGCATTATGGGAATATTTCATCTACGTGCACATGAGATTTGTTATAAAAAAATCCATTATATTAACATTAATAGTTCATTAAAAATAATTTTTCCGCTGGAGATTTAATTCGTCCCTGAATTCACAAAAAAGTAATAATTTATTAAATCTAATTTTTTTGTTCTGTTTTCGATGAGTGCATTAGAACAAAACAAAAAAAAATGCAATTGTTAAAAATGAATACAAATGTTTTTTAAAATACAAAACATGAATTTTTTTTTAATATTATTATAAATTCAATAGTTATTAGTAGATAAATTAAAATGTACAAAACCCATTTAGCGCAGCTGATATAATCAAATTAATGTAATATGTTACATTATTAGGCAGTCTACAGTGTTTGCTAGTTTGGTGGTTTATAATGTTTGTCATATAAAATTTACTCCCGCGAAAACATGTCATATCTCTTATTTAATTATTGTTATAACGGGTTTTTCCAATAAGAGGTTTTATTTTGAATAGCCTGTTCTTTGAACTGTTTTCACTGTTGATGCTGTCATCTTTTGACACTTGAGTAAGTAAAAAATACGCCATTACTGAAAATGGAACGATAAATTTCGAAGCCATCAACTCAATTTAGAATGTGAATATTATGTGCATAACTGCTACTGAAGTATTACAGTGGATTTTCCAGACTATTTTTATAGGTAATCATGTAACTACCGTTAGAATATGGTATCCTTATTTGAAACATTGATATATTTCCAATTTAACGCCACATTTAATACGGATGTTTGTTTATACATGTTACAAATTCTTGTAAAGTTATATTTTACTCATAAAAAACAGTTTTAGAAACATAAAATAATATTTTAAGAACGTAATCAGTCGTCTTACATAAAGTAAAATTGATTTAAGGTGGTAGGGGTAAAATATAAAAATAAACTTAGAACGATGGTGACCATACAACAAGTAATTTAGACATTTAACTGTGTAGTGAAAAATATGTAATTTCAAGTATTTTTGATGATTTAAATAGTGAAAGTGAGTTTCGATATGCTTATCATCAACCCTTTAGCTGTGGAAATACACGATTATACACGACGTTGATGTAATTTAACTTATTAATTTTTAATTATTAAAAATAGACATTAAACAAAATTTATTTCCGAAGTAAGAAATTAATCGTTGCTGTTACTTAGTAACGGAAGTATTTATGAATAAACATTAAATTGAACTTATAACTATCTATCAGATTATATGATTTGATGTGTGTCTCTTGTAAATAAACTTGAAAATCTGTGAAAAATAGTGTGCAAAAATTCGAACATCCAATAAAATGACCTCACAACGGTCCAACTCCAAAACGCACCACGATATTACCAGTCTTTTCCCAACACCTATCAGCAAAATACAAAATGCAACATTTGCTGATAAATTAAAAATATAAACGCAAGCCCCAAAAAAATACCAGGCCATCATTCTATCTCCAGTCCAAGGAATTCCTTTAAAAGAATATGTTATTGCTCTTGGAAATGTACTTCAACCGACAAAAATGTTATTCGCCTCCAGAATTTCAAACAATAGAATATGTATTTACCTAGATTCAAAAAAAACCGCAGATGATCTCACCCAAAAATATAAAACAATAAAATTTCATACTTATGATATACCCATAAGAACAAACCTCACTCCAACACACCGATTCTTATCTGGGCCTTCCCCACTCTGCCTGATAATGTACTAATCGAAGAACTTCAAAACCTAGGAATTAAACCAGAATCTAGAATACAGCATCTTTCTGCATTCATCAGGAAAACTTTATCCATATTTAGATTTTATGTATTATTATTTGTTATAAAACCAATTTATTAACGCCCCACTCATCTTCATTTTCCGGCCATATCCTGCGCTAAGCGCCAACAATTTTTGTAATCACTATAGTAAATGTTTTATAGCATTTTAAGGCCAGGTCAATTAAGAGCAATAAAAATCTTGGCCCGCCCTATCATAAATTATAAAGTACTCCCCATTTATTAACCCCCCACTCATCTTCATTTTCCGGCCATATCCTGCGCTGAGCGCCAACAATTTTTTGTAATCAATATAGTAAATGTTTTATAGCAACATTCACATGGGCTTTTTTTTCCACTATGGGTTTGTTTAGCTTGAATTAAACTGTTTCCATAAGTATCGTCATAAATTTCACATAAAAGTACATTTTTCTCCAATATGAATTCGTTTATGTCGAATAAAAATGATTTTCCAAGTAATTTTGACGGATTTTTCTCCTCACATCATTTCTATAATTATGGAAGTAAAATATTATATTATTTATTTGAAATCTCTCTTTGTTGGAGGTATATTAAAATAATAATATATTGTATTGTTTTAAATATAATACAGATCTATTTATATTTAATAAATAATAATTTTTTAAATGATATATAAATTTATGAAAAAAAAGATTATTTACATAAATAATGTAAAATAATTGTCAGATTGCATGCATGTGTAATATTTATAATATTTTAAATTATTTATTTAATATTATTATTGTTGTTCAATTGGTATAAATTTAAAATAATTTTATAGACATACAAATTATTATTATTATTATAACTGTTTTACTATGATAATTGTTGTGAATTATTGTTTTACATACAGAAAGTTTAAGAAAAATGAAAAAAGTTGTGGGAACTCGACTATCTAGAATTTGAAAATGTAACTTATAATTAAGCTTTGTGAAATATTGTAAGCTAAAGGATATATGTAGCTCTCAATACTTTTCAAATCTCTGGTCGAATTTAATGTATATTGAAAAAAAAAAAAAAAATAATGACAACCTCATCCCGAAATTGGCCGTTTCATGTTGAAATAAAGTAAAAGTACTTTCAAACAATTGCATAATGATTGGAACAAGTACAGCTAAATATTTGTATTTACAATAGAATGGGATTGAATTTAAAATATGAATTCGTTGATATAAAATCACTGAAGTTAAATAAACAAAATCATAACTTCCATGAAAGTAATGATTTTTCTTTAAAGTCATGCATTTTATTGATGGAAAATAAAATTGTACTTAGTTGGAATATATAATCGTGTAAATAAAGCGAATCGATGAATTATAAGAAAATTTCTTTGCATTTTCTTTAAATATACTACATAAAGATTGTTGTTACTAACTTACAGTGAGTTTGAAGTAAACTTATTGATCATTTTTATAATATACAGTATATTTGTGTAAATATATAGGACCATCAGTAGCGCAGTCGGTAAAGCAGTGGAGTTAAGACACTAAAATCAATAGCAATCCATATGTGGCAATCACATCAGTATTTTGTTATAACATTTATAAGTGATAGAACCAATCAAAAAAAGATTATTTAAATCAATGTTGCATTTGAAAACAATAATATTTGAAATTTGTTAGACAGTATATTACTTTCATACAAACAACTCCCCGTACGGTAGTTGTATGACATTTTTGGCCCCATTCGCCATATTCGATCTCGCGATGAGGTTGTTATTAAGAATTTTTTTTTCAGTGTTACTTTAAAAGTTTTCTAGAATGCTGGGCCTTGGTCTCGTAATCTAGTGTAAAAGCAGGCGCAAACGAAAAACTAAATAAAACTCAAATTTAGTGAATTTTAAAGAAGATGCTATCCGAAATAAATTTGACTGTATTAAATATCATAATATTATTATAGTTATCGAAATCCAATTTTAATAGACCAAGTATGTAATCTAAAAGTGCTGTATTTATGATTTAAGAACTTTCTTATATCTACCGGTAATGGAAAATGATTGGTATTAAGGTAGTTTATGGCAAGAAGGATTAAAATGAGGACTTAAAACATACGTTATATACAAAGAAACCTCGAATATTTTTTCTCATTCAGAGATGAGAATATGAAGCATTAAAATCATATTCTATAAAAAATCAAATTAGGTTAAAAATATTTCACTTCCAATCATCATTGTCACAACCTATGTCAATATTTTGTCAATTTTTTTTTTCCAAACGATTACTGCGATGATAATATTTTAGGTATAATTTTTTTGGGTGATATTTTAATACGATTAAATCAAAACTGAACACAATGGATGTTTATCCATAAAGTGATTATGGATCACACATTTATGTAGAAATAAAAAATAAAATACTCACATACCCTTATATTGTAAAATATTTTGACATTAATTGGAAATATCACATAATGTTATATATCAGTTATGAAAACTCAATAATAATAGATTTTTGTCCTGTGAAAATTTGCTTGTCTATAACATATCCCTGAATGGTTTATTTATACCTCCATATAACTACAGACATCAAAGCTTAGGAGTCTGTCACATCGAAAATATGAAGGATGAAAATTTTACTTGGGAATGTTGGCCTTCTGACATAAGTTTTGGAACTATGTTCCTTATCGCACGTAATGATTTGTTTGCTGGTTGGGAGGTAAAACCAAAAAAAGTGCTACAGGCACCAAGATCCGACATGTAGGTTACTCAAAAAAACTGAAACGAGTAAAATCGATTCAGATTTCCATGAATTTTGAAAATATGCATATCAGAAATGAGTTTTATCAGAAGTTAAACATAATAGAGATAATTCAAAGTAGGTATAAGGGAATTTTATGTTTATCATATTAAATATTCTGATCAAACAAATTGTAGGTTATGTACGCACATAGTGGGTTGACTACTAAATCAGAAGTCTTTTTTAAACTAATATTACAATTAATTCTTAGAGTTACAGTAGCTATAATATTTAATTCTATAAACAATGAAACAAGTATTTGACTTCAAAAATTAATACTTTAAACTTTCAGAATTACCAATGTTCAGATACGCAAACAATATCGTGTTCCTTCCTGGTGTCCAAAGATACCTTTCGTGGTTTTTTTCTTTCTTTCTTCCACACAAAAGACTGTTTATCAAAATCTTTGATTTTTTTGTTCGAGGAAAAATTAAATTTATGGAATTTCTTATAAACTATAAAAAGTAGACATATAATATGCCTGGACCGATTTTCAGCGTTAGTTAAAATGTTGCGGGCTTTTAATCTAACTTGGCCAATAACTTTATGTATGTATCATTTTTCATTATTCAGTTTTTATCTTTTATAGCTATACAGTTTTTCTAGGATGTCTTACTTTTAGAAAATCGACGGAATTTTAGATTCAATTTCTTTCGAAATTATTCGACTTTTAAAGAAAAAAGCTTACGAAAAAATGTTTCAAACAAAATATGTTTATTTTTTACAAGAAACGGTTTTTTACATTTCAATTTTGGCTCTATCTCACACGGATTATCATCTCAATTGACCTTTGTTGCTCATTTACGACCTCAATCTCACTTTTTATATTCTGATTGCACTATAAAATATTCAAATCGATATCTCTTTTCGTTTTCCAGTTATCGTGCTGACAGACAGACAGAGAGATTGACAAACGGAAATGGACTAATAGGGAATATTCATATATTATTATTATATTTTTAATTTTTTAATTCATTGTTTACACCGTTATAACAAAGTAAAAATATAAAAACTGTTTAAAAATGCTGTAATTAAGTGTAAAAAGTCTTTTGCCGCTCTCTGTTGATGACGTATTAATATGTGACCTCTCAATTGGAGACAGTTCAACGTATTATTTACACTTAAAAAAAATGAATTTACAACACCAAATTTACACTCGTTATTCCTAAGTTTTCTTATAAAAAGTCGTAGAATAATATAACTCAATGTAATACCATACAAAATATAAGTAGGTTTTGAAGAAATAACTTCCAAATTTTCTTTGCTTAGTCCACTGTTTTATTTATAAATTAATAATTTAAATTATTATTACAGACATGTTTCGTCTAAACTTAGACATTTTCAATGTGAAGTATAATTTAATGTTGATCGCTTTTTATACAGCAATTTTTTGTGACGTATTCATATGGAATGTGTACCAAAATTAACAAGTTTAATTTTTGTTTTCAAGAAACATTTACAAGGTGAAATACCTTTGTGTCAAATTAAGATAAAAATTGTTAAAATATTAAGAAATTAGATAACAATAGATAAAAATGATTAGAGTAGATAAAATATTTGCATAGAATAAATAACAGTTTTGAGAAGATAAAATTAAATAAAATAGATCACAGATAGGTTAAAATAGTTAAAAGAACAAATAAAAGAATAAATAAATCGATAAAAGAGTAAATAAAATAAATAGGTAAAAGAATAAATACAATAATAGATAAAAAGATAAAAAGAAGTTAAAAATCTATGATCTTTCCGTTAAAATTGAGTTTAGGTACATAAAATAATAGGTTAGCTATCGGATTATGTCGAAAAAGGTCGAGTAATAGTCTGTTTGGTCATTAAGTAATGTTGATGAACCTCTCTTGTGTTTATAAATCTCGATAGCCTCCCATAAATTTAATTTTTGACCCTTTTGTGCAACATGTAGAATTTCTATTTTTTGATCCGGAATGTGGCCTTCTTGTATCAGATGATTCGCAAATGCTGATTCACCCGTCTTCTTCCTCCAATATCTCCAATGCTCACTTTTTCTCACCTTAAAACTTCTCCCAGATTGACCTATGTAAACACCAGTACAATCTTTACACCGTAATTTGTATACCCCAGATTTGTTTAATTTGTCCTCTTTTTGTTTATTATTTATGATAATGTCGCCCAGTTTTATTGGTGCCTCGAATGCAACATTAATTCCTAATTTTTGAATTTCATTTTTAATTTTGTCCGATGTGCGTCCGTAATACGTTAAAACTTTAAACTGTGTGGGTTTAGTAATGACTGTTTGGTGTACTGCATTTAAAGCGATTTTTCTTTGCTGCTTTTTTAATATTCGGTCTACCATTGTTGTTTCGAATCCATTATTAATTGCAATGGTTTTTATGGTGTTAATTTCTTTTTGGAAATTTCCTGTGGACAATGGTGTAGTCAGAGCTCTATGAACCATTGATTGGTAGGCAGCCATTTTTTGATTAATTGGGTGTAGAGAATCACTGGGAATCGTGATGTCCGATAATGTGGGTTTCCTATATATATCGATTACTATTCGCTTATTAAAATAGTATATATATAGTAATTAAAAAGATATTAACTACCAAAAAAAAATATTTGAACTAAATTTAAATTTCATGAATACTCTCTATTAGGTGATTTGACCACATATATCAAAATTTTATTTGTCAACACTATCATCAATATTTCTAAGCATTACAAATTTGAGACTAAACTTATTATACTTGTATATATATTTCATATAGGTATACAGGGTATAAAAATTTCGTTCTACACATTGAAATAAAGCTAGCATATAGAGGACTAAAGGACATTATTATATTATCATCAGTGATAAAACTCAATAATATACTATATTTTTGTTCTAATAATTTTTGATTGTCTATACCATTCACATCCTGTATATATTTTTATTTATTTTTTTATCCTTTTTATGTTTCAATAATTATTGTTAAATGATAAAATCCAATTAAAAAAATATATTATTTATTATTTTCTATTTTAAATCATAGCAGATTAATTTGTTTTACAGAGAATATCTACCAATTTTTATTTTTTAACTAAATTTTTTTTTCTGTGTTATGGATTTTTTAGGAAACTGCATTCAATTGGAAAACTATTCTCCAAAATAAGCAGATCTAATATTCCATTTATTTTTAATTCAATCTTTTCAAGGTGAAAAATTTTGGTTTGTTGCAGGATACAGTCCAAGCAAGGTGAGTTATTTTTAGTCAAAGTCGCCATTGTTATAACTTTATTGTGTGCCATAAACTTTATTGTACGTCCCTTTATCCAGGACCGCATTGTTCATAGAGGAGGAAGCGAGACGGGTTTACGGCTCGTCTACCTATCTCGAGATAGCTAGAAAAAAAATGTTGTCTCTCTGTCTTACACGTATTTTTTTTTTTGTCACTGTCTTACTCGTATTTTAGATACAGAAGTATGAGTGTCTTCTCTAAGCCACGTTTGCCCATGCACGCAAATACACACATATAAACCAAATAGATGCTTTGCAGTGAAGTAATGAGTTATTTTTGGCTTTACAATACCACGCAACTATAAAAATATATAAAATATTGTGTGCAAGTGATGCTTATAAATTTGGTAATATAGATATCGCTCTTCAATCATCAATACTCTAACTATAGTCGTCTCTGTTCATCGAATGATGAATCTTCAAGGAAGTCATAATTAAATTAAAATTTTGTTGTTATATAATCGACAACCTTATACTTTTATGGTATTATTATAAACTACAAGATTGCATAAATATTTTAGATAGTTTTTTATCACACTCTCTAGATTTTTTGATATAGAAATATCCAATTAAAAAAATAAACCCATTTTTTTCAACCAACTTTGAACGATAAAATAATAATAAAAAGCTCGGTAACCTAGGAACTTTGTAATTTTTGCAAACTTTGTTAATCAAAAAATGTATTTATAAAGTTTTATTGAAATCCCTAGTATCATCCAATCCTTGCATATCTTCTTAAAACTTTCGATATATCAAAAATAAATTTTGTGTATAAATCGCCTGCCTTATCAAAACATTCTATTGCCAAGAATCTAATCCACGACGGAAATTTGATCGGTTTATATAAAAATATGAACGATTAAAACGAATTTCATTGAATGATTTATTAAAACCTTACAAATGATATTGAATAACTGTAAATTTAATAAATTATTTACGTGTGTAATAATTTTATTAAGATATGATTTTAAAATTATAATTATCAAACAATCTGTCAGTAACATAACATTTCATTATTATTAAAACATTTAATTTAACGTTTAGGTATTATAATTAAAAGATTATTTTATTTATTTAATAATAACAGTTAATTAGCTTTGAATATTCTACTGATTGCGTTCAGTGTCTATCATAAGGATTTTAAACATACAGTCAAATTAAATTATAAAGACATTTAGACAGATGGGTCTAACAAACTACGTCGTTATAACCGATAGTCGTTATAAGTGATATGTACATTTTCTTATTAAAGTGAAAGTATGAGAATACAGAGTGGATCATTTTAATCAATAATAGCTTCTAGCATGTTTTGTAGTTAACCAATCAAAAACTAACTTAATCAAAAGTTGCAGAGTTTGATGGGGGACATCATGTTCTAACATCAGATTGAACCATGTTTTTTAGATTTCTTTAATAACCAATTTAGATTCTAAACAGTAAGAGATGCAATTATACACCATTTTTTTGAAAAACATTAGGTTAAATGGGACTTAAAAATATGTCATTATTGCATTTAATCGAAAAAAAATACACTTAAAGTTTATAAATAATTGCCGGTCAAAGTCAGGAGCACAGGCGAATGTCCCTCAATTGATTGCTTGACAACTTTTGGCCCAAGTTCTTTTACGCATTTAGCGTTTTCTTTCGATTAAATGCAATAATGGCATATTTTTAAGTCTTATTTCGTGCGAAAGCTAACGTTTTGAAAAATAAGAGTGTTTTTACTGGTGTTAGTGATGCCGATGTATATGCTTATAATTCCAATGAATATTGCTCGCAATAGTTGATATGACCTTATAGCCGATACAGCCATGCATAAGTGTGTATATTCATCCAAAAACTTCATTTTCGTCATTATAGCGAATTTTGATTGCACAAATATTTTGTGCATAATGTTTATACCATGTATATGAAATATATATCAAGGTATACTAAGTTTAGTTACAAGTTTGTAACGCTTAAAAATATTGATGATGTGAACAAACTTTTGGTATAGGTGTTCATAAAATCAACTTATTAGTCCATTTCCGGTTGTCTGTCTGTCGTCTGTTCGTCTGTCATCCCGATAACTCAAAAACACAAGCTGAAATTTAGAGCTGAAATATCAAGCTGAAATTTTTATCGCGCGCTTAGGACGTAAAAAGTACGGTCGAGTTCGTAAATAAGCAACATAGATCAATTGGGCCTTGGGTCCATAGGACCCATCTTGCAAACCGTAAAGACAGAACAAAAGTTTAAATGTAAATATGTTCCTTATAAAAAAATAAACAACTTTTGTTTGAAACTTTTTTTCGTAAACACTGTTTCCTCGTGAGACCGCAAATTACGCGCAAATTGTATAGTATGTATTATATGGGAATATCAGTTGTACATGTGTGACATGTATGTATGTGTAATGTGACAGAGTAATCAACACTGTATATACATAGTATTTCAACAATTAAATCAGTCAATTGTTTGTTTTCACTTGTTTTCATTTAAATTTGGTAACATTTCTAGATATAAAACAGATTTTAATATTTGACATTTCAAATTTAAATTTATTATTTGATGTGTAGAAATTATCTTTGAAACATTATTTCTTTTTAAAATCTTATACAGGGCGATCCAAGTTATAACAGCAAGACTTCTGTAATTGGTAGATAACGTTAAAATAATGATTGTCTCTTGTCAATACACTAATAATCGAGAAAACCTTCTTTTCTAGATATAGGGTATTTTAATTTTGGGAAAAAAATATAACATACAGTACAGTGCCAAAATGACTGTTTAGAAAAATAGGAAATTCACCGCACAGTATGAACTAAGGATCGTTCATGATTTAAAGCTTTGGTCATAAATTACGCAAAACAGCGTTGGAGATATGTATGTTCAATAACTCAGATTGGAAACACCTCTTACGTCACTTCATTAGACGTGGAACTAGACGCGGAAAGAAGTTACGAACTCATAATTTAAGCTTGTTTGAAACAAGTGAAAACAAACAATTGGCTGAGTTAATTGTTGAAATACCATGTATAGACAGTGTTGATGACGCAATTGTTTGTTTTTCGACGTCACGTAAATAAAAAAAGATATCCACTTTTAAACATTAATACATATTAATACATACTATAAAATTTGCACCCATATAGCGCCCTCTTTTGTAAACAGTGATGTTTACAAAAAAATGTTTTAAACAAAGGTAGTTTACTTTTTTATAAGGAACATTTTTTACTTTTAAACATTTATTCGATCTCTATATTTACTCATTTATGAACTCGACCTCACTTTTTACATCCTGAGTACGCCATAAAAATTTCGTCTTGATATACCTTTTTGTTTTTGAGTTATCGTGTTGACAAACAGACGGGCAGACGGACAGACAATCAGAAATGGACTAATTAGGTGATGCTATGAACACCTATGCCAAATTTTTTTTTCGTAGCATCAATATTTTTAAGCGTTACAAACTTGCAATTAAACTTAATATACTATGTATATTTCATATATACATGGTATAAAAACGGTCCTATTATAATTACTCAAAAAAGTTCAAATTGAAATTCTGAATATGTTTATATTTATAAACAAGATATAGAAATATTACAAGCTACTTTAATTTTATTAAATGTATTGCAGTTGTTCAACTCTTCAATAAATATAATTGAAATCGTTTTATTATTTATATTTGCTAAGGAAATGGTATTAAACTCAAATAGAGTATCATCAACTATTGATATACAAAACATTCAATATGTGTATAGAATGCTCCAATAATACATATTTTTACACATAAATACAAATTTCTATTAATCCTCTAAAATTGGAAAATGGGCCTTTAGTGGCGTTTCTCCTCAGGCGGACATTATGTAATTCATTGTCATTGTTTTAAATTTATTAAAAGCATGGAGGTTTTTGCTCCACTCATCAAGAACTGTCAGAATAAAATGAAATTTTCGGTGTAATTTAATAAATATTGTCAAAGACCCCCTCCCCATAAAAAAATGTGAATACAAGTCTGTCAATTGGGGTGGGAGTTCTTTAAAATAGTTTTCGGGTTATTTAAATAAATTCAAATTTTGATAAACTGTGCTATTTACACTTTAAAAAAGGGGTACTGTGATTTACTTTTAAAATATGAAATTTTTGTACAAAATGTCGTTTGAATATTGCGTTTTATCACTAAAAATTAAAGTCACTTAAAAAGTCACTCGTTATTATTTTTATTTGGGTTGGTCAGTTTTATTTCGAATCATTATCAGTTTGGCAAATTTTTGGCTTGTTTCATTAAGACTTAAGGACATTCACTCACCATCCTGTTTTGCTATGTGTGTTCATAGAGAAACGCATTTATGTTTATTTTAAATGAATAGAAAAAATTTTGTTTACATCGTGTTAAAAGTTAAAATAATTATTAACTGGTGAAATTTCCAAGTGCCTATAGTTATCGATATTATTTTTGAGAAATATCGATCTATATTTTCCATTTAGTCTCTTGTATAACTTTACTTTTTATCACTTTTCAAACTTAAAATTCAAATTAATTCGTCAATAGTATTTTTTGTCTTTAAATCATTTAAAATCATTTAAACCTTACTATTATCACAATTTTCTTTATTTCTCTATTAACAAGTGTCAGGAATGTAAGTCCGTAAGATCCCGACCTGTATAGCAACAAAAATCTTTTGAACGAATAATTGTATATAAAGAGACACAGCTCCAAAATACAATCGTGCACCGCCCTTAAAGTTTCTTTAGCCCACTCGTTGTGTCACCCAATATTTAGAAAAAAAAACTATCACAAGCACTTAAGTGATATATAATTAAACGCACTTGTTGTTAAAAACTTGTAAATGCACTAATGGAATGGAATATACATATAAAAAAAACAATATACATTAAGTAGTTGTTACAATTTGAACAATTCGATGTTACATAGATAAAATTCTTTTCAATTTTATAATAAAGCTTCACTTAAAAACTATCTGTTTCATTGGCACTTCGAAAGAAGACAAGAAAGCTTTACTTCCAATATGAAAAAAAAAATACTCATTTCAATTTCCGTCGGTTATAATTGACATTAATGAATATTTTGTTGAAAAAAAAATAAATCATACTATTGTGGTTTTTTGAAAAATAATAATCTATAGAAGCAAGAAAAAATTATTTTCAAAAAACAGTGTTTGTAAAATGGAAAATCAGTTATGGTCTTTTCATTTGTGGCATCACAGCTCCCAGAGAGCCGAACCGATATCAATTTTTTTTTTTGAACGGTTACTTGATCGAAAGTGTTCTTAGCTATGTTTCTAGAAAATCTGCTCTGTGGTTTGAAAATCACCACCCCTTTTCTGGTGGATTACGGGAACCCTAAACTAAATCTTGAGCCATAGGTAATTATACTCTCGATCAAATTACCTTTATGCTTTTAGCTATTGGAACGAGCTTTCAGGTTTCGTAGCTTAACATAAAACTTGATAGCTTTGAAGTTGTTTTTCCAGTTATTAACTTTATTTTGTACCATATAAACTCATACATCGGATTGAGCGATTAATCGTTATTGGAACTAGTCAGCAAGAACAATGGACTATTTGTTATACGAAGAAATATGCTGATTTCGTTAATGTTGTTAAAACCAAAACGCATAAGATAGAGAGTTCAGTCATAAGTTCTATTCACCTTAATAATTTTGTTTAAAACCATTCTGTAAGCAGAGCTTAGTTTCGATTTAGGGATCTCTGGGCTGCGAGCCCAGCTTGCTTTCATTGCGTCATTTTGCTCTGTGAAATAATATCGTAATAGCATGTACATTCTGTTGTAAATACAGTAGTATTTACAACAGAACCTACCTGTATTAGTGCCTGTTTACGAGACCTTTTTTTCTATATTATATTCATTGGCTATGACCGTCTTTGGCTGTTATCAATACATAGTATAAAACAAAGTCGACTTCTACTATATGTCCCTAATCCCTATGTATACTTAGATCTTTAAAACTACGCAACGGATTTGGATACAGTTTTTTATAACAGATAGTGATTCGAGGAGAAGGTTTTTATGTATAATAAATGCATGATATAGTATAGTAAGGGGTTGAAATACAGGATGTGCTTCCGAATCTTAAAAAGTTGTGCATTTATTTAGCTCAGATATTGAAATACAACCAGCTTTAAGGGATGTTTTGATCTATTTTTAACCTTCGGTAGGTCAGAAGGTGTATCGAGAAAGTAAGGATGAATAATCGAAATATACCCAAGCGGGGTATAAGATAAGATAAAAGAGCAAGAAGTGTACACAAAAAACTGAAAAAACTGTATCCCCAACGTAAGGGGATATGAGGGAGGGAGTGAAATTGATGATGTTGTCCAGCAAAGCAGGTAGTTCATAGCTAGTTTTTAATATTTCACACTTTATTTCGCTTCTTAATGCTCCAAAAAGGATGCTTCCTTGTAGCAACAACGATGAAGAATAAGTTCCTGAAGGTATTAAGGGACATTTAAAAATAACCAGTCATAAAAATACCAAACAGAGCTTTTACAAGTAAGACCTCGTAAAGATTCCAATAAATTAATTATTTATTGTTAGTTTTACAGTTAATAACTTTATTTTGTACCATATTAACTCATGGATCGGATATTGCGATCAATCGCCATTGGAACTGGTTAGTAAGAACGACGGGCAAGTGTACATTTCACTTTTCTAAAAAAAAAAAGAAACACTATTTGTCTAACGACGGAATGTGCTGGTTCCTTCAATTTCGTTAAAACCAAAGAGCATATGATAGAGGAGAAGGCTCTCATTACTGGGAATGTTTAAAGAGAGAATATGAGTTTCAACGCCTCCTGTGGTTGAGTCCAGTCATAAACGTGAACCCAGCACGTTTCCACTACACCATTCCGCTCTGTGTAATAATATCGTAACGACATGTACCGATTCAGTTGTAAAATACAGTAGTATTTATAGGACACAAATTACCAGATGGCATTTGTGCCTGTATACGAGACCTTCTCTTCTATCTTATATTTATTGGTAATGACCGTCTTTGGCTGTTATCAATACGTAGTATAAAACAAAGTCGCTTCCTCCGATCTATCCCTAATCCCAATGTATGCTTAGATCTTTAAAAACTTTAAAAACTACGCAACGAATTTTGATGCAGCTTTTTCTAATAGATAGTGTGACTCAAGAGAAAGGTTTCTATGTATAATACATGTATTATATAGTAGAGTAAGGGATTAAAATAAGGGTAGAAAGGGATGTGCTTAAAAATTTAAAAAATTTTGCATCGATTCAGCTTAAATGTTGACAAGATATACAACCAGCTCAAAGAATTGTTTTTTTCTATTTTTAACCTTCGTTGGAGCGAGGTGGAGTAAGCGAGAAACTGGGAAATCGAATAATCGATTATTCTTAAATATACCCAAGTAGGGTATCAAATAAAAGAGCATGATGTGTACATTACAAAACTGTATCACCTACGTAAGGGGATGTGGAAGGAGGGGGTTAAAGTGGGGATGTTGCGCAGCAAAGGGGGTAGCTCACAGCTAGTTTTTATATTTCGCTTCTTAATCGTCCAAAAGAAGTATCCTTGTAGCAACAACGATGAAGAATAAGTTTCTAAAGGTATTAAGGGTAAAAATAAGCAGCTATAAAAATTCCAAATGGTGCTTTTACAAGTAAAACTTCTTTAAATATTTCAATAAATTAATTATTTATTGTTAATTATTAGTTGGTTTTCTATACCATACAATTTTTTTCCACCATCATTATTACATTATTACAAAATAAAAAGGCCTGCAGCAATATATGCTCCTGGATAACTAATAATACAATAACAAAATCTATTCAGCTATGAGAATAGGAGTTTACCATTCCTTTATGAATAAATAAAATTTAAAATCAATTAAAACTTTAATATTAATAACAATAACATGCAATCTATTACATTTTAACCGCTACATTATATATGTATATGTATACATTAATACACAAGTGCATGTAAACCTCATCGGTCTAAATTATATATTACCTTTGATTCAGAACAATAGCTTTGTGTTATTGTTATTATTATTATTATTTAATTATCGTGAAAAGTATTCCAAACTTTTATACAAGGTATTCGAATAAGTATGCGTCTCTGAAAAGTAGTTGTAGTGCATAGTGTCAGAAAATTCTAAATTTTTGCATATTTATTAATATATTTATACAATTACCACTAAAATTTGAAGTCGATCAACCACGTTCGTTTTTAACTCGATATGAAAGTATTCCGGCGTAACATGACTAGTTAACTAGTCAACTAGGCAATTTGTAGGACATAAATGTAACAAAATGCTCTAAAAATATCGTAAACTAGGCAATTTATATGACGTACATGTAAGAAATTGCTCCAAAAATTTCGTAAAAGCATCAAAAACGAAAATTTTGTTATGTGTTCTTTTTGGAAAGTGCGGTAAGGTAAACTTTCAAAGCTCAATCACCTATTATTTTTTGTACAATTCACATTATTGTGAGTTCCTTCATAAGATACTGTGTTAAAAATTTTCATAAGTTACTGTGTTGAACAATTTTAAAATGGAAAAAATCACAATTTTGTCCCGCAAGATGCCCCAAAACTGTGTTTATTGTGATTAAGTGACTTTGACCCATCACCTACCGCAAGAAACTTGACCCATCACCTACCGCAAGAAAATGAACATTCACTGTAAAGTTCGATATAATAACCTAAAGTTAAACAATTTATGAAAAAATGTACAAGCCAACAAGTGGTGAACAGAAACAATTATGGAAGAATATTGTGTGTTGTAACAAAAGCAACAATATTTAGTGGAATATTATAAACAACTTAGAGCAGGCGCTTGATAGAGTTGCGTGAGTAAAAATTGAGGACTGCATTTTGTCAATTGATTTTTGCTCCGAAGAGCTTATAGATTAATATTTCGAATTTTGCTAGAAACCCTACTGATCCAAGTTTTGTATATCCCGCCTCCTGTACAGAAACAGTCAATTTTTTTGAATCAAATAAAGATTCCTGAGGGTTTTTTGGTGATTTTACGTCAAAAAGGGTGTCTTGAGAATTTTTCTTAAAGTTCACCGTTATTGAGTTATCCACAGTTTAAGGTTAAGAAAAGCTTTGAAGAAATTGAAAATCAATGCCAGTGAATAAAGTTTTTGAAAATTTAAAATCATGTTTAAATCTCTAAATATTGTGAATGCGAAAGTAAGCATGTTTGTTTGTTTGTTTGTTTGTTACGCTTTCACGCTTAAACTAGCAAATGGTTTTAAATGAAACTGTACAGCACATCAATATAGTTCATATTTTAGAATAACACATGAGATATTATTTATAAAGAAATATTAATAAAAAAAAATTTTTTGTAATTAATTTAATTTGACATTACCATAAGTTACAGATTTCTGTAAAAGTATTCATTTGATATTACCATAAATTACACATTTCTGTAAAAATAGTCAATATAAAATATTTCACAGCCATCTTATCTGATATACTATATGAATAATGACGACTATTATACATTTAAAAAAATAGAAAACCATACATTTATTTTTCCTGTGTAAAACAACTCTTACCATTACTTCGAGTGTTAGAGAAAGGGGATAAGCGAGAGAAATCTATATCAATCTTTACTTTTAAACCCAGCGAAGCGGGTGGGTATAAAGTTCTGAAGAGTAATTACCGATTCTTTGATTCTTAGTAATATTGTAGCACGAAAAGTTACTTAAAGGGTAACTATCAAACTTAAATCACGACAAAAAGTTCATTGACTTTAATACCAATGTTTTAGCCCTTAAAGCTTGGATGTATTTCAAACAGTCTTGGAACAATTTGCTCTGTTTAAGTAATTGGACACCTATAAATGACGTATTGAGTTCAACCTAAAAAAAAAAATTTATATGAATTGATTTTACAAACTGTATTGGTATCGATTTGAATGATTGATAAATGCATACGTACACTCAACACAAATATAAAAAGGGTTGCCAACTTTAAAAAGGTAAATACGAGCTATTTTAAAAAATAGTTATTAAGTATGCTGGACCTATTTAAACCACTCTAAAAATTATGAATACATAAACATAAAACAATAAACAAGACTTCTTTAGGTTCAATTCGTACGATTGTTTCAGTAAACGATTTATGAACGGGTATTTCCAATTTTAAACCGAAGTTTAAAAGAATATATTTATGTAAACTCTGCGTCACAAAATCTCCACTAGTTGATTACCAATTTTAATAAATTCAGTAAAAATTCTAAATTTTCTAAGGTTTAAACCTTCTAAGGTTAGATAAAAATAATTATTATATGTATATATCACATGTATATCATCAAATTTATTTTAGAGAAAAAAGTATGACACCTTTATTACATTTTCTATGTGCACATTTTGTGACAGAAATGGAGCCGTGTGAATACAACGATCTTTCTTTTTTTATTTTTTCTTTAAAAAATGAGGGAATTAATCAGAATAGTTAAATTTGTGGGTCAAATTCCGTTCGGCATTACTATTCTAGGAAATGCGTTAAACAAAAATGGGGAAATACGGGACGGTTGGCAACCCTACATATAAGCTACGTACATAATATATAAGCTACGTATTATTTATAATATCATTAAATATTTCACATAGTAATTAATATGACATATTTTCTAATGTAATTACATATTGATGACATTAAAGTGAAAATCAATACAATTCTAGTTACTACACTCTAGCAAGAGCTACACTACATCCAATCATATATTTTATGCAAATACATTGTATAAATGGTTGTGTTTAAAAAGTACCAGAACAGACTTATTTATTTTCTTATGTACAGACCAAGTTTGTAAGTAAAACTTTTTTTTCTACTTTTTTCCATTAAGAAATTTTCTTTGGAAAAATATATTTCCATTCAAAAATTAGGATTTTTCTAGCCTGAGAGAGTATAAGTATAGTGTTGATATGAGTATAATAATCGTATTCCGGCGCCAAAAGCTGTACCTCGAAAGTGCCAATCATTGTAATGATATTATATTGGATTTTAATCATAGAGATAATACAGATAGGGAACCCCAGGGGTTTGCTAGTCTGTAAGTGGATGCGATTTGCGAAGCGAGTGAGGAGACTGTCAGTGAGTTCCCATGTGTCCTTGTCATAATCATATGTACATGATGAATGTATATACATTATGATGTACTAGTGTCTTACGTATAAGTATTTGTATTAAACAAGGACACAAGAGAACTCACTGGTAGTCTTCTGTCTCGCTTCGAATATCGTAAGTTTTGACCCTCGGCGTTCACTCTCTGTCATATCTCTATGAATTAAATTCTAAAAAAGATTCTATCTAGCGATAAAAATAAGAACTATAGTTTTCAACGCCCATAGATACAAACTATTTAACAGAAATATCTGACGGTATCTTTTGCCTTTTAATTCAATGAAAAAATCAGCTAAATGGTTTAAGCATGGTTTACATTTTTTTACTCGTGACGCTGATATCTTAGCGTTAAAATGGAATAACATGTTTGATTACCGGTGTGTAAATATTTCCAGAGTAAATGTCAGTTATTCAAATTAAGTAAATATTGTCATATAACAATCACCCGTATGTATTATGTAGCAATATAGATAATAACATTTCTGCATTCATTAAAATCATTACCACTAGTTAGGAGAATACTACTACTATTTGCTGTTCTATATTTAAATACATACAGGATGTATCAGAAAAGTGTCAAGAGTGTCACGTAAGTAGTCATGAATATTACTATATCAAAACCGATATTTCTAACTCCCGAACCTAAAAAAAGGGTATTATAAGTTGGACCGCTATGTCTGTCTGTCTGTAGCCCCGACGGATGAAATAATTTGAATCTCTTTGTGTAATATGACGGGGATTGTTGTTAGTTATGTTGCAAGTGCGAATTAAGGGTTCCGTAAAAAATAGGCGTTGATTCTCAAAATCGTTTCAGTTTGAAGAAGGCTCTAAGACAAAAAGCTATTTAATGGCAAGTGTTCTTATACACGTTTCAAGTGCGAGTTTTCGAATCCGTTTCCGAAAAATTTCTTGGGGACTTTTTAAATTTTGTAAATTTCACTTGTATATTTGGAGATTTAACTGTGTAAAATTACAAAATTCGGTATTTTTAAATATATTCGTTATTTTTAAATTATTTTCACTAATCGCAGAGCGATGCCGATTAGTTATTTAAAATTCAATTTTCATAAAAATAAGGTTTCATTAACTCATTCCTGTACTACTGTGTAAGCCATAGTAAAATAGGTCTGATTTCAATGGACTAACGAGATATCATCAAAGGATGCTTTTCCAAATCCAAGTAATCATCAAAGGAAGCTTAAACAAAAATGATTTATCTTCCTAAAAGTGAGAAGGTGAGTCTTCTCTTCCTTTTCGCTGTGGCAGGAACTTTCAATAACTATGTTTCACTTAAAGTCCGAAAATCTAACTCTTCGGTAATGGCTGTGACAATTTTAATTATTAAATCCCTTGAAATGATGTATAATCGGTTTATTGGTCTTGCAAGAGTTCTTGTAGGTCAAAGATTTTTTATTGAATAATTTTTTGCTCTTCACTCTCTTGACTTGATTCATTTTCACGTTAAATGTTACACACTGTATTTAGTAGTATTAAAAAAATTGTAGATATAATGAGTGCCCGTCTTGATAATGACATTATAGGATTTATTATTGACACATATTATCGATATGATTTATTATTGATATTTTTCATAATGAATGTTTAATATTTTAATGTGTAAATCAATATTTCTAATTTATTTTTGAAAAAGTAGATTTACAATTAGAAGTAGCAGAGAGAGAGAGAGTAGTAATCGTTTATCTTTAACTTAATTAATATTATGTTCTGTCTATTATTTAAATTATTGGATAAGATTTTTAATTAAGAAATTACAATATATTTTTAACTGCCGTTATATTTTAATTATTAAACCATGTAGATATGAAAAATACATAGTATATTAAGTCCCAAGTTTGTAACGCTTAAAAATATTGATATCACGAAAAAAATTTTGGTATAGGTGTTCATAAAATCAATTAATTAGTCTATTTCCGGTTGTCTGTCCGTCTGTCTGTCCGTAAGCACAATAACACAAAAAAGAAAAGAGATATCAAGCTGAATTTTTTATAGCAAGCTTTGGACGTAAAAATAAACAAATTTGTTTGAAACATTTTTTCTGCGTGTTGTCGTTTTTTCCTAACCAAAACTTCGTTATATAGCTTCTTTGATTCAATATACGCTCTTAATGTTTCTTCATTTCTTGATTGTCTAAACATACGCAACTTTCTTTTTACTTCCCGCTTAAATTGGCTGCAGTATTCGTCAAACCATCTATTCTGATTTTTGCTCGGCTTCGTATTTTGTTTGCATTCCATACTTGTTGCCATGTATATCATCCATTTATTCAAGATAACCACTGCGTTTTTTACATCGCCTTTACTCAAAAACCACCTCACCCCAATTTCATAAAATTTGGATTCCATTGTTTCGCATTTTTCCAACAACTCCTCCCAGTATCCTTCCGACCCTCTAAATTTAACCAATCTTTCATTTTGATAACTTTGCATACCATATACATTACTTGAACATCTAATGGCATATACTGAGACACCAGCTCTTCTTGCACACTTAAGTTCATTATTACTAATTTCTGTTCATTATTTCACCTAAGTCCATTTGATTCAATCTAAATTACAAATTAAATCAACATGGACATAATCAACAATTTCATTATTATTATTGTATATTCTATAAACAGACCACAAGCCCATGCTGAAATTTTTTGGGTGTAATGATTCGCCAAGAAACATGTTGAAAAAGATTTTCCTATCTGTAAAAATGACGTTAATCACCGTGGCGTCAGTTTTGTACGGTATCGATGAGTATAGGTGAGAATATGGACGTCACACCCGTTGATATCTCACCCTGCACCAGCAAACATGCAAGGCGTTGCTGAATACTAACCCTGCATAAGTAAAAAAAATTTTTTAACTTCTGGTACCCAAGTTTACGGATTTATTTCTATACGACATTTATGTAATTCGCTTAAATACTTTTGTAGAGTTAATATCCACCAACGCCGTACATATTTGCTGGTGCAGGGGTGAGATACTAATAGATGTAACATTTTCTATTTTCTCACCTGTACTCACCTGTAATGTCATGGTGCTTAAACTTACTTTTACATATTGAATAATCATTTTCAGCATGATATCCTGTGGGTTATTTCAGCATGGGCTTGTGGTCTAAAACTACGTGTAACGAAATTTTTTACTTAATCCCACTTTTAAGCATACTGAATATTTGATTCTATTGTCTGTACTCTATTGATAATTATATCTTGCAATATCCTTCTGCCTTTGTTACTATCAGTGAACGAGTAAGTTAGTTAATGTCAGTGACATAACGAGTGTACAAATTTTATGTACAATATGGTCATTATGCCATTTTGTTCATTTATAAAATTTAATTAAATTGATTGTCATTTTTCATTTAAGTAATTAATGAGCTTATATTATTTTGAAAATATCCTGTCTCATTACAAACACACTCATTTAACATATTATTAATTATTCGATTGTGTCGAGCTTTACTTTGTGGAATTGCATTTTATGATTTTCCCCAATTTATTTTATTTGTGAAGTATTGAATTTTTAACTATTGTTGTTTTTTAAAAGAATTTGTTTGTCTTGTCCTAATTTGTTTTTAATTTAAGACATAATTGTTTTTGTATAAATAGAAACAATTATCAAATACAACTTTTATTGTTTGACAATGTCTTGAATTAGACGAAACATGTAACAAAAGATTTTTATTTAAAAAAAAATCTAAATAATCTAGTTGGATTACTGCTAAATAAAAAAAAAATAAATTTTTTTTTTTAAATTTAAAATATATTACGTGTATATTTCAATTTTTATTCATTATTTTATAGGAATCCGCCTCTATCAATTCTATTCCGATCTAGACAGAATACAATTGATATTTTTCCGATTAAGAGATAGTCACTGTTATGAAGTTATTCAAATTGGGAGAGTTCTTAACAGACCGTTATCGCCCTTTTAGCTCAGTTGGTTAGGGCGTAACCAATTCCGTACGTGGTAGGCTTAGGGTAGCGGGCTTGATTCCCGCCGTCGCAACAAAATTAATTTAATTAATATTTGTGATGGGCTGGTCTAGTGCATGGTATATGCATGAAGGAGGTGCACTCAGCCTCTGAAATCGAGGAGCTGATAAATGAAATTATCAGCGGAAAGGTGGTAAAACCCATATATGGTATCACAATGGGCTCTATAGCCTAAGTGTGTTCTTCAGCCAAGTTAACCTAACCTAATAGATCGTTGTCCCAAGAAATCTTTCCATCTTTTCCAATTTGCGACCACATCAGTGACTTTCGCAAAAATCTCTATCTATCCGGATACATTATTGCTACAATAATTATTAAAAATATTATGCTTATCTTGATTTACAAAGCAAAAAGACATAAACAAGTATTTGAATACAAAAATGCGAATTTTAATCTAGTAATCATAACAACAATTCGTCCGACTAAGTGACAAATCTTCGTTGTGAGCCTACAGTCTATTAATATATTAGAAATTAATTTAAAAGATTTTGTTAAATTTTCTTACCAATAACTGTCTTTACTGCCTTAACTATTAAATATACTAAGAACAAATAATGCAGTCTCGAAATACCATGTCAAATATTTTGAACGCTAAAGTGCTAGGTTAGCAATAATTTTTCAGCACATAGTTTCAACTAATCTAAACTTATAATAACATATACGAACTCCAGGTGGCTAGACGATAGATATAATAAAATAACTTTCTATATGTTTAAAGTCAAGTAGAAAGGGTGTAAGTCTAAAATTTGACTTTTTAATCCTGAAATTTATTGATAAGTTATTTTATAGCCCCAAGCAGTGGTTTGGTTGTGGGTAAAATCTGCTGATCTTTTTTTGCAGAGTATTACACTAATATTTTTCTAATAAATATCTGTTAATTATCATATGATTTTCTTCTTGATCTTGGATCATTTCTGGACTTAATTCCAGATGCTCGGAAGAGCTAATTGTGTGCTGCAGGTGTTATAATTCAATAGTTCAATGATTTAACTGATCAATGTCAAAATGAGTACATTTCTTTTAAAGAAAAAATAGTATTTTACTTATGACCATATGTTAATACAATTTCGTGATACCACCTCTTGGGATCAAGTAATACAAACCCTCGAAAAAATTGCAGAGCTTGGTTTAACCAACATATCTTCATACTTATATCAAAATGTTTTTCTGACTTAAGTCCTTTGTATCGGACGACGAAGAGTATTATAGAAATGGTATACTAACCTATAAATGGGTGTACCAAGATCCTCACGATACCATAACACTAATAATACAGCATCATTTGGTGTGATTGTGGAAATGTCACATGGTAAGTACACAGGCTCACCTACCACAGCTTGTAAATGGTAAATGGGAACTGAAACAGAGAAATAAAATTATATGTTAGTATTACTTGTACAAAAATGTTCGAATAACTTATAGATAGAATATTTACTATTAGAGGAAAAGGGTAAAGTGAAGAAATTGAATCCATGAAATGGAAAGAGACAAACTAACACACGCACACACACACACACACACACTCACACACACACACACTCACACACACACACACACACACACACACACACACACACACACACACTAATGTTACAACATACCTATGACTGAATGGTTATCGGAATTTATATTCTTATAACAAGTAAATGTTTCTTTTGTCATCGATCTCAATCCTTGATTCAAGAAAATAATTCATTGATGAACAATTTAGGTAGAGTAAGAAAAAATGCTACCATAATTTCTTGCAAATAGTTCTCTATTTTAAAATGATACTCCCTCCAGACATTTTTAAACTTTTTGTACTTGTAGTAGAGTATAAAATTGTAGAATCGTGAATGTAATCTTTAATAATAAAATCAATGTTTTTGTCGACAAAACTATTTTCTCTATGTTATTATTAGTATCATCTTTATGTGGACACACAAAAAAATATATAGATATCGGTATCATATTTAAAGCATATCACGTAATCTATGGTCTATATCATAAAGCTGGTTTGTTTCTTATGGGTGCAGAAAAAAAATTTGTAACCTACGAATTCAGTTTCTTTTAAAAAAAAAAAAGTATATTTAATCCCTATCGTTTGTGCTCAAATTCTGAGTCTTTTCCTTATTTAAATATTCGTTACTAAAATGAATTCCTATTATCTATTATAAATAAATACTAGTTTATTTATTCAATTAAGTTTGTAAGAATTTTGTCAATGTTTATATACTAAACTGTAATTATCATACGATATCGAGAGTGTTCAATACAAAAGTTCTATCATTTTTAGTAAACATCAAACAAGGTTTTCTAAGATAGTTGTTTTCTAGACCCTGATAAACAAAAATAAAACAGAAACAAGCCCGAAATGACAACTATAAACATTCATATTTGATTATTATTATCCAACTGTCGCAAAAGATGTCAGTTTTTAAAAAGTTTGCGATCCGTTTATTTAAATTTGATTTGTTTTTTGTCTGTAATTTGGAATATTGATTAAGTTTTTATTTTTTAGTGCTTCGATTTTCGTATTTCGGGATGAATTTTTGTTAGTTGTCAAAAGGAATTTCAACGCTTTTGCCAATGGAAACATCCTGCCCTTTGTTTCTACGTACAAGTTAAATTAAAAAACTTTTTTGGTACGAACCCCAAACTTGCAACTTGAAACAAATATCAGAATATTCTGCATTAAATTATCGTTTTCCTTAAACCCTTTTCCCAATTTGAGCCGATTTTGAAGATCGAAACAAAAAGAGTCTAAATCGGTTCATCCGTTTAGGCTCTACGATGCCACAGATTGACAGAGAGACACCAATACATAGCGGTCAAACTTGTAATACTCTTTTTTTTTAGTTCGCGGTTTAAAAATGCTGCCAATCATCTTCATCTTACAAAAACGACAGACAAAAATATTGTCGAAAACTCGATTTCCATAAATTAAGACGGTAAAAACTTAATTTTCTTTGTTACGAAATTTATCTTCATCAACTCTGGAAATGCCAGAAAAAGAAACATCATACCTTGAATGGTGTACAAGTTTAAAACCATCTCATATAAAAGTACTTTTATGGATGGTTAGTCATGATCACTCTCAGTGAATACATATTATAATAACACAATATACTTTATAGTGCAGAACATAGTCATTATTTAAATTCAAGACCTACGCAACAATATTTTTAGTCTAAAAATAATGTTGTTCAGTCATAAAATTTCAGTCGAAGAATATCAAAAATCTCTCAAGTCATATTTTCTACATTTGGATTTTTATTAAGAAAAAAATAAAAGCAGTAGATAGATGTATATGTTTTGTGTATAAAACACACAGGCAAATTGTACTTTATAACTTTAGGGAAATAAAAATATCACTAAAAAAAATGTGAGCCGTCACGGTACTCCTGGCAGATGTGAAACATCGACATTATTTTGTAAAAGTAATATGTAGAAAAGAACAGATTGTGATAGGAACTAAATACGTCATAATGATAAAATAAAATATTACGATTTTTTTTTCCAGATAACGATGACTATTTATTGAATAAACGTTTATTTTCATTAAATACAAAAATTTACGAATTTATTTCAAATCGTGACTACTTACTTCGTTTAATCAGTGACTTCGGTAATAGTTATATTCGATGTTGCCTCTGAGGACGGTAGTACTGTGGCAATTGTTCGATGGTAACTGAAGTATGTTACAAAAGTATTGGACATAACATTATCAAGATATCTAATAAATACAGCATCTATTGTGACAACAGTTTTTCGCTAGCTATCACGTATGTGCTTAATTCTGAAGCAGGGACTACACATTCTTGAAACCTATTAGATCTAGGTTAATTTTGATAACTTATTTGAAAAGTTTGACCCATATTTAGTAGGATTACATACTTAGTTTATATAAATTTGATAAAATTTGGATGTGATAGAGCAAAATAAAAGGTTTTAGATTGTGTTCCATTCTCGATTCTGTTTGAAAAAAAAGTTCGACTTTTTTGATGATACAGGCAAATTTGATCCGATCTTACTGGAATTTTTTTCGCTAGCAACCATGGATGTGCATAATTCCGGGACCAGAACTCTTCGACTCTTCGGGACCAACATTCTTGAAACCTATTGTAGCTAGATTAATTTAAATCACAAATTTGAACAGTATTACCCAAATTTAGTAAGAATAAAATGCTTGGTTTATCCAAATTGGATAAAATTTGGATGTGATAGAGTAAAACTAAAACATCAAAATTTGATTCAATCTAATTGGAATTTTTAGAAATTCTTTTCACCTTCGATGTCTGTTTTTCGCTAGCTATCACTTCTGTGCTTAATTTCGGCCAAAATGGTACTTGTATTACTTTGTATTATTTACTTTATTTATTATCAACAAACTTTTGATTTTGGAGATTAATCAGTTCTTTATTCAAAATACCTCAGTATCATTTAGGAGAGTAATGTGTTCCTTAAAAATATTTTTTGCTCGGAAACTTAGAGATGAATCATTACTTTAATCTGATACTCTATCATTTGAATAAAATAAATTTGAATATCAATTAAATGTACAGACTCTTTAATGTAAAATTACATGATTATAGCTACTCAACCAATTTCATCAAAATCGTTAGAGACGATCCCGGTATTTATAAGGCGCAACTTAAATACTTTCATTTGAGGTATGTGTCCTCGTTTCGGCTATGATAGGAATGTTTCGAATTCCCCCAGGTTTTTGTTTGTTTTTGTATGTTACTAAAAACTTTATCTTCACGGCCATAGCTAGCTAGCAGCGACTTTAGCCAGCTCTCCAATTAATTTGTAATAAATAATTAAGATTAGAAATATCAAACTTATTGGAATACTATCAGAGATATTTTATGCTTTCACTACGAAAACTAGACTAAAATGTACTGTCAGATCGATATCTAATCACCCGATACTCACTTTCATACAAATTATTTCCTAATAATAAACTACCACCCAGGAAAAAGGAATAATAGTAATGGCAAAAGTTGGAAACACAATGAAATATTATATGTACACAAGAAAACTATATACATGTTTATATCATCAATTTAAAGGTGAAATATACCGAAAGTGTGTGTAATGTATTATATGTGTGTAACATATTCGGAGTAAAAAGATCTTTTATCTATGTAGACTAGAGATATGATGTTATTACATTACACCAAGAGCAAGACAATTATGATCCTGGATTGAACTGCCCTGACAAGCATAAATATCAATATGACTGGTGGTAAACAACCGTTTTTAAAAGCATTTCTAATTGAGAATCAATTTTCAATACATAAATAAAATGTTTACTTAAAACAAGTTAATATCACTTAAAATAAAAAATATGGCGGGAGTGCAAATAAATGCATTTTACATAGTAATAACTCATACATTGCATGGCTTTATTACGCTTCCACCATTCTCATACATCATTTATTTTCTTATTCCTATTCAATACTGACCGCTTTGGTCATGACGCCTGGTGTTTAAAATTCTAACTATGATAAAGTTGCATGGGATAGTTTGTTTCAATACGTAGGATTCATTCTAAATTTTATATAAAAACAAGTTAAAGCAAACAATTGACTGAGTTAATTGTTGAAATACCATGTATGGACAGTTTTGATTAAATCGTTTGTTTTTTACTTCATGTAAGTAAAGAAAGATAGTCATACATAGCCAACGTGCCATACACACACACACACATGATATTCCCATATAGTACATACTATATAATTTACGCTTAATTTACGCCCTCGCGAGTAAACAGTGTTGTTCACAAAAAAATGTTTCAAAAAAAAGTTTTTTATAAGCTTTTTTTTTACATTTAAGATTTTGTTCTATCTTTAATGGTTAACAAGATGGGTCATACGGGGCAGAAAACGGAATGAAACCCCCATATTGTTCATTTATGAACTCGATCTCACTATTGATGTTCTGAGCACGCTATAAATTTCCGCCTTAATATCTCTCTTCGTTTTTAGAGAGAAGGGTGAACAGACGACAAATAGACATACAACCGAAAATAGACTAATTAGTTGATTTTATGTACACCTACAAAAAAATTTTGTTACAAAAGCTAGGACTAAACTTGGTATACCTTGATATATTTCATACATACAAGATATAAAATCACAAAACGCGATGTAAAGCTGCTTTTTTGGTATGTTATTTGGACTCACCCGTAGGAGAGCGTGACACGCAAAAAAAGGTTTTGCTTCAAATTTTCGGACTTTTTTTTGTTATTATAACGCAGGTAGAGTAACGTAGTTTCACGAATCCCGAGCTCCGAATAACATACCAAAAAAACAGCTATACTAGACTTCTAGAAAACGTTTTTTTTTTTTTTTTTTTTTTTTTCAAAAACTTTTCATATGTCTAGCTAGATGAAGCTACATACAAATTTTCATCTCTCTATCTTTTATATTTTTGGAGAAAATGGTAACCAAATTGTAAAACCTAATTTGCCTCCTATAGAATTTTCACTTAGTCTGAGAAATATAATAGCATATTTTATTTGACATAAAATCAATCTATAATAATTTTTAAATTATCTGTTGTTTTATCTTTTTTACTCTAATAAATATGTTGAATGTAAAGGTAAGGCATTGTGGTACCAAGTTATATTTTATTTTTCGTAGCTGTAAGAAACTCTTCAATGAAATGGCTTAGTTCATTAAGAATGTTAAGATCTTTACTGTTAAAAAATTCGTACACTTCTTACTTTGAGACACAAGTACCGTCGCAATCGATGAAGGTTACACTTATTTACCGCTGATGGTTGATGGTTTGGGATCTCTCTAATACCTGTTTCCAATCTCAAACATGATAGAGGTTTTCTTCTCTACTCTGAGAAATACAATAAATTCTGGACTAAACCCGACGAATCTGAACCCATAGCTTATCAAGGTTTTTTTATGTAAATTCATTCTTTGCAAACCATGATTTTGTGCAAGAGTGCTATAAAGGATCAACATTTGACACGTGTCTGGCTTCTTGTGTATGTATGACACCTACACAGAAAGAAGAACTGATACATTTCTCCATTGGGAAAACAAAATTTGATCTCTGTATAAAATAGTTGTTAAGTAAATAAATAAAATATAACCTAATATGGAATAAATAATGTAAATATAGAACATAACATACATATTATGTGAACAAATAGACAGAAAAAAAAAATATTGAGTTACACATCAGACATCAAATAAATATATATCAAATTTAAATTATTGTTTTGTGGTTCGTTGTTTCATTTTAGATATTGTATCCAAATATTTTATTTTTATGGATCATCGACAAAATAATGAAAAAATCAATTCATATAATAGGTTATTGTATACTTTTATATGAATACATTTTACAATTATAGAAAAAGAAGAAGAAAATGTAGTATAGAAACTCATTACTCTTGTCCATAATGCACTAAACTACAGGAGTTATTTTATTATTTAAAAAGGTGCAGTATCACGTACTGAATGTAACCGGAAATTTTCGGTTTAGTTTAGTATAAATCGTACCCAGTAAATTAAAACACTTGTGATTGAAATTTGGTGAAATTACTTAGGATGAATTTAATTATTTTGATTATTTCAGGTAATAAAACCATTTTTCACTTGATTAAATCTAACCAAACGCTTGACGCAAGTGCTGACTGGTTTAAGAATGAATGTAGAAAGTACCCTACGCTTTAAATTTTACCCTACAATTAAAATTAAGAAAAAAAACTATCCAGTTTTTAATGCAATAAACCTTGATTTTTTAAACTATTATTTATTAGCTTCAAAGCACAATCAATACAATATTATAGGTATTCAAATAAATCGCATTAAACATATATCAGCTAGTAATAATTGTACCTAGCCCCGCCTCGAGCGGAATTCCGCTTCCTTGCAACAGGTTCTCGTTGCTACAGTGTAGCCGTGGCTATAAACAACAACTTAATTGTTTAAATTAGTATTAGAACAAGTTTAGCTTAATAGTTATGAAATATCTGTTGTCCCGGCTTATTGATGTCCTCTGTATTAGGAGAACATCTTTAAAAACTAACACGTTTGCCTAATAAACTTTATTATTTAAATGTTTGAAATTTTTCGTCTAACGTTTTTTTCCCTAAGCGGTACATTTTTAGATCGTGAGTATATATTTTTTCAAGCCTAGACATACATAATAAGCTTGGAAATAAAGAGTGAATCATGGAATTTGATAAAAAAATAAGCCAGATAGGGGTAGGACAGAAAAAAACTTGCTAGAGTAATATTATATAAGATTTTGACGGAATCTCAACAATTAATATGCGTAGGTACCATATTAAAGTCCCAGTTCATTTGTATAAAATTTATTACCAGTCTGTAAGTATTTAATGATGTCAAATTCAATAAGGGTATTCACTTATAATATACTCGTATATACACGGATCCGGAAGTACAGTTAATGCCCTTGATCAATAATAATTAACTATTAATAACTATCCAATCGAAATGTATACGACCACTAAACATCTATTATTGAATAGCTATCGCCAAAATCATTACTATTATGCCTTTGTTTGATTTACGCACATTAATTAGTAATATATACCTGAATTATGATCATGTTACCCTAGATGTGTAGTAGTCCATGTAAAATGGCTACTTAAATTCTGAAACGAGCACTTTCTCAACGTTAAGATGTAGGGTTTTTAATTTTAAAAATTTTCGAGAACCGTAAACTTATAGCCTCAGGTGCAGTGCGTAGCAAGGAGTGCAAGGAGGTGCAAAAATGCCCCGAGCGAATTATTATAATTGATTTCTGGAAAATATGTTTTAAATTAAGTGCCAGTTTGTTATCATAAATGTTAGTTCGTAAATAAAAAGGAAAAAAAGGAACACTTATAGTCTAAATCAAACTGTGATCATGTATTCATAATAGAATTGGCACGTCTTTTCTACTGGCAGAGCTGACTCGACTTGTGTCTGTCTGCACTTCCTTGTGGCATCTACGCTGTGTTGTTACAAAAATCTCTTTTCTTGATTTGTCTGATTTCTTATAAAATAATATGTTAGATATGATCTTGAATCATTAGCGACTGAACTAGCCGAAGAGGCAATAGAAAAAGCGAAGTCTCTTTGTAAAAAATAGGATATTGATACAACAATACGTGTAGGACGACGCCGCAAAATGCCAGGAGAATTTGCTAGTTGTTTTCTCAACCACATTTATGTCTCAAATTAAAAGCCTAGCTTGAACCTATGACATTTTTACTCTATTTATTTATAAATTTGCGAGTATATTTTCATATAATATTATATGGTTTTCGAGCGGGGGTAGGAGGTGCTAAGAAGGTATTGTGCCCCGGACGCAAGTCAAGTTCGCTACGACACTGCCCAGGCGCAAATTATATATCTAATACATATTATTGTAGAAATTACGAAAAGAAAATACCATAAACTTGCAATTCAAGTATTATTTTAACCATAAAATGTCAGGAAAAACCTGAACAGGGCCTCGCATATACAGGGTTCAGAAAGTATGTAAAAACTCTAAAAATTAATTGTTGGGGATTTTGCCCCAACAAATTTATATGAGAGAGTTAGTAGACTATATGAATTGATTTATACTTACATGCGTGTATTTTGCAAGAGAAAACGCGATATACATTTAAATTGTGCACCTTTTTTAAACCAGAAAATGAATGAAATAAGCCACACAAACTATGCAGCAACACAGAAGCACGTGAAATTTAAAATTAAAGAGAATTGAAAAAAATACACTCGAACCAGGACTCGAACTTGGTCTTCTTGGATGCATGTCCAGCGCCCTACCAATCAGGCTGTTCGAGTTCTAGACACGAATGCAATTTTTTCAAGTCAATGAATTTTTTAAAATTTGTTTATCCACTTATTTATTATTATTACTTATTGTTGTTGTTTACTTATAATTATGCCTACAATTAATTGAGATTACTAGACAAGATATTTGTCAATATTTAGTTTACGCCTGTATGTAGCATATTACATCAAAAATAATCGAATAGACCATGATGTAAATATCGTATGCATAATTATAAGTAAACAACAACAATAAGTAATAATAATAAATACGTGAAATTTACATTGAAAATAAAACTTGAATTAAAATTAGCACTTACGAACACAATATTTGAAAAGAAAATTAGAAATTATGCTTTAAGAAAACTGAAGATGGAGTAAGTTGTTTCTCTATCAAGAACAATCACTACGTTAAGTAAGTAAAAATTTATATTTGAAATTGGCACTGAGAAGTCGTGTTGAGAAGAGTTGTGTCTAAACACGAAAATTGAATTAAATTGAGTTTTTATCAAAGCAGGCAATACGTTCCTTCACCGTTATAATTTGTAACAAGTTTTGAATTGAACGTATTTTCAACCATGAGTACTGAGTCTGTCAAGAAACCAAGAAGCTTATAAGAAGGAGAACGATCGCTATAGAAAATATTGTTCCCGAAATATGGATAAAATAAGTGAGGCGCTGCGACCGCTAAGTAGTATCAATAAAAGCGCTAATTTGAAATGATATATCAATTTGTACATTATGCTAACAACAACAGCTAACTTCACAGATACTACTTCTTGATGCAGCGCGGCTGGTGGCTTAAAAATGAACTATAAATTCTACAAATTTTCAGGGACAAATGCGCTAATGCCTTAGTACATAGCGATCTTTCTCCTTCTTTATAACCTTCATGCAAGAAACTAAGTTTGACATTTCAACATTTTGGGTGCGTTCAACGTTATTTCAATTGAGGCCTAAACAATGACTTCTTTTAGACTTTAAGAAATGACTTTTACAAAATTATTTAATCTGTAATAAGGGTTTAAAGAGCCTTGTTGAGCATTTTACTGGCATTTTATAAACTTATAAATTACAATTTTTAAAACCGCAGACAAGTAGAATATCACACAAAAAATATTTTTCCATACGTATTTCATTTGGAATTCCACCATCCTGTGTTAATGATGATAAAAAATATTTTGACGTAGGCGGTGGGAACCTCATCCTGTATATTCTTGTGACCCACCAACTCATATCACAATGTTATCATTAATTTTGGTCATTATATATCTTGGATGCCAGGGTGTGTAGTAACGAGTATACTAGGTGTTCAAAAAGTTCCAACCTCCCAAAATTTTTGAAAATTATGAGAGTTGAAAAAATTATCAAGGCAGTAGGTTTAGAATTTTTCTCGTACAATCTAGCGGTGGCCCTAAATTTTACCTTAAATTTTTCCATGAAGGTCATTTTTAGGTCAAGCTGATTTTATAAATGAAATTCTTAAATGAATTAATAATTAAATTAATTCAATATAAAAAAAAGTATTCGAATAAAATTGCTGAATGGTTTCCATAAATTTGCATTGAAATGTTTAATAAATGCATTACAAAAGAGCTAAGTACGTTTGCATCGAACTTTTGTTCTGGAGCACTAAGTGTTGCTTTTTCAATAATTTCATGGAAAATTTTAAAAAATCGACTTGTCTCTAACGTAACCTTCATCAATACAAGGCCACCATTTGATTGTACAAGCAAAACCCTACAACTTTTGTCTTTTCGAACCTTTTTAACACCCTGTATTTATGTAATAATAACATAGAATTGTTGGGTATAAACAACGAGAATAAATCAGTATAAAGAAAGTCATTAAGGCATAACTATAAGGTGTATGCTTGTAGAAGCTATAAAGTTTTTATAAGTACATTGGCACTTGGTTCTTCTTTTTATACCTCTTAAACGTATAATGCTTTATAATTTGAAATGAATAAAAGGGGATGAACAAAATTTTCAAATAAATTTATTTTCGTATCCAGCGAAAAAAAACACGCTTTCTGTCATAAAATTAAATTAAATTTCAAACCTTTTATATTATGGCAAAACGCTGTCAACCATTTCGGTGACGTAATATTGGTAAAAACAACAGTCGTGTATGTATAATAATTATATGTATAAATAAAGTTGAAGGTAACATAATTAATGCATGTTATTTTGCCTATATGATGTCACATCAAGGCGGCTCATGTTTTAGGTCACGTGATATACAGATTAAAAATTACGATTTATAATTCTAACATAATAAAACAATAACAAGCTTTTATGACTCAAAATTGGAATATTTAAGTATATTTATGCATAAATTTTGGTTTTATTTTTTATAATTTATTTTTCAATACCAAAAGTACTCTATTGATTGTATTTTGACATTTTACAAATTTTCTATTTATCTTTTTTCACATTTGTTGGATGAAAGAAAAATTAATCGAAAATTAGATCATTCTGTTTAAACTTTATTTGCATCCAAAACTTCTAACACTTTTACTAAACGGGTCGTGTTATTTTGCCATCCAAATGCATTTTTTGACTTTGAATTAAGTTCAATCCTTTTAGTCTAAGATCCCAATTAGGATCGACCTTCACCCATCTGTTTACCGAATGAAAGTTATTTTTTATGAAATATAAAATGTTAACAAATATCCCTGCAATAGGTTGCCTAAAAAAATGTGGTCAAGACTACTTTTAGTGAAAATATCAAGAGTAAAATTTTTGGTAAATTTTTCACTGACTTACATATCTAACGAATATTGATCTACTCGAAAGTAAAAGCCATAAAGAATATGCAGCAGCTATGCTGTCTGCCTCTTTTCGTTCACTATTTTCGCATTTATACAAGTTGTGAATAGTAATTACGTTCATCTGTTAATTCATTGCCTCACATATATAAATAAAGATAATTTTATTGCAAATACGGTGCTATATGTTTGTCCACAAAATATCAGTCAAAAAATAAAGTTTACAAGCTTTCCAAGTTTTGATATTTTTATTAAAAGTTGTCTGGACCATATTTTTTAGGGCAACCCACAACAGGGATATTTGTAAATATTTTACATTTCATAAAAAATAACTTTCATTCGGTAAACAGATGGGTGAAGGTCGAACTTAATTCGGATCTTGTACTATTTTTATTTTTGTTGTGTATTATTACTAATCATCCTATATATTAAGAAGTAAATATAGATATTATATATGTGCTTATATATCTTCACAAAATAATACTATTAATTATAATAAATCCCTATTTAAGGTATATAAAATAATCACTAACATTATTGTATGAAAGGCTGACTCGATGCAGTAGCTACTAAAAGCCTCTAATGGTTTCGATGATTTAAAGGTAACATAATTTTAGCAAGACCTATTTTAATTAACCCCTGGTATCTATGTTTCAGGATTTTTTGTTTCTTTCAAATGTAATTTGATCGAGCGTGTTCTTGGCTATATTTTAAATGCAAGTTTAGGGTTCCGTACCTAAAACAACTACAAAACAGGCTTTGATGTCCAAAGGCTGAAAAGATTATCTTAAAACACATCTAAGTACCCTCTCGATCAAATTATCGTTCAAAAATATTGTGAAAATCGGTTCATTCGTAGCAGCTCCGATGTAACAAAATAATCAATTCGAATTCATTTTGTGTACTCGTTTTTGATTTTTGTTTGTTTGGATGGTCGACAGTACCTATGCTTTGCTTCCGTACGCGAAACAACTAGAAAAGAGGCGATTATATTCAAACTGCATAGAAAATTTTCTTGAAAAGTCTCTGAGATATATTTATATATTACATTTCTACGAAATCTAGGAACAATTCCGATAAATGTGATAAGCTTCGTTAATTGAAGGTCAACTTTGCCATTTTAAACTTGTATCATATATATTTTCTATTACATATAATCTTTTTCTAATGTGTAGCATTAAATTCACGCACTCATTATCAGTTACAAAACAATCTTTATAAATTTTTTTTATAATCCTCATAGATCATTCTATAAAAACATATGGTTAGTATATATTGTTATTAACATAAAACATTCCGTAATAATGATGATTCGTATTATAAGTACATAAAAAAAAATAACGAATGCGGATGGAACAACAAAATTATACTCCTTTTTTTCTGTATACTAGAAGGTAATTGTAACTTTGGACACGTATGTTTGATGTGACCCAGATAGTACTCAATTGTTTTGCTATTTCGAATAAAAAAATAAACTAGCTATATGTACGATTTTTGTAACATTATTATTTTTGCTTCCTTATTCGTAAAAATAGGTATATTTAAGAGGTATAATGCACAGGCTGTCTACTACAAATGCTTTGAAAATATTAAAATATTCTGTCTGAAGAAACCTTTTTATACCATGAATATATGAAATTTATATAGTATATTAAGTTTACTCCCAAGTTTGTAACGCTTAAAAATATTGATGCTACGAAAAAAAATTTTGGTATAGGTATAAAATTATGTAAAACAAAAAAAGGTTTCAAGCTGAAATTTTTACAGCGCACTCAGGCAACATAGGTCAATTGGGCCTTGCGTCCGTAGGACCCATCTTGTAAACCGTTAGCGATAGAACAAAAGTTTAAATGTAAAAAATGTTCCTTATAAAAAACTAAACATTTTTTGTTTGAACATTTTTTTGTTAACATCACTGTTTACTTACAAGGGCACACATTAGATGAAAATTTTATTGTATGTATTAATATGGGATTATCAGTTATGTATGTGTGACATGTATAGGCATATGTGTAATGTGATAGAGTAATCAACAATGTCAATATATGGTATTTCAAAAATTAATTCAGATAATTGTGTGTTTTCACTTGTTTTAGTTTACAAATTAACTCTTTTATTAATTGGATCGATATATGTGACGAAAATTTTCATAAAAAAACAAACTTTGATTCGTTAAAATTACTTATTTTGCGACAGTTATTTCGACATCACAGCCTCTTCTACAAGGCTTGAATGATTGTTAATTTTGTCTTGAAGAAAAAACTGTGAAAGTCAAAGCTCTAAAAGAAGGTACAGGTTCCCACTATTATCGCTTTCAATGGTCTAAAAAAACAATAGGCACTCATCTAGTCCTTCAATGTCAGAATTTTTCACATTAAAACTTATTTTGGGGCAGATTTTGGAAATTGAGGGACTGGTTCAAGATATTTGACAAAGTTGCACAGATATTTAATTTGATAGGTTTTTTAAGAACCGCGTATAATCATTTGTAAAATTACATTTCGAGTTGTTTTTTATGTTTAACAGTCAACATACTTTAAGTCAGTGATTCCTGGATCATATATTAAGCCCAATAATTCCTATATATTTCCTATATATAAGTTGAGTCAGAATCTCTATATATTATAAATGCAAAAGTAAGCATGTTTTTTTGTTTGTTTGTTTGTTTGTTTGTTACGCTTTCACGCTAAAACCAGCGAAATGTTTTTAATGAAACTGTACAGAAATATAGCTCATACTTCAGAATAACAGATGAGATATAATTTATAAAGATATATTTAAAAAAAAAATTTTTTTTAATTAATTTAATTCGACATTACCATAAATTACAGATTTCTGTAAAAGTGGTCATTTGACATTACCATAAATTACAGATTTCTGTAAAAATAGTCAATATAAAATATTTCACAATTACGAAATGATACATTTAAGAAAATAGAAAACCATACATATATTTTACCTGTGTAAAACAATCCTTACCATTATTTCGAGTGTTATAGAAAGGGAGTAAGCGAGAGCAATCTTTATGAATCTTTACTTTTAAACCCAGCGAAACTATGGCTATCATTCTAGTTTTTATATATCTATTCTAGCCTGTAAATCTTGAAGCCTACAAAATTATAATATTTCAGCTAAGACGTCGATTGTTCCACCACATCAATGATCAAACATAAAAAATTGACAAATTTTTAAAAAACGATAAATTTTAAATTAGACATTCTATATATTTCGAAAATTTATACGATGTTATTGTTACTAACTAAATATTTTATTATACGCTTAATTCAATATGAAATAATAAATTCAATTTTGTTCCAAGAAGAGTTCGAATAGAAAATACGATTCCAAACTAAACTATTAAGACAGATATTCCTTTCTTTATGAATTTGAACAGTATAACAAATTCCGTGGGTGGTTTTTAGTAACGAAACAATTTCTGAAATAAATGAAATTGAGGATTACCTACAGTAAAATTGAAATTAAATTTTACTTTTCCGAAATCGTTAACAAGGTAGATCTGAATCATATGTATAGTAATGGCGTGGATATAACATATCGCAAAATTATTTTCGAATTTGGGCATTCCGTAACGCTTCTGTTATACTGAGTTGCAAGTTGTTAAGGGTGGAAATAAAGACGTGATTTTGTAAGAAAACATGGAAACTTTCGAAAGTATGAAAGTGAACATCTTCATTATCCAAGTAGCTAAGGAAAATTATTCATTATGTAATTTGAGGCAAAGTTGAGAAAGTGAAACCTTCTGAACAATCTTGCAAAGTACCACAAGGTCGGGCTAGGCATGAGAATGTGGCTATTGTCGCTTATATACAGCATTATTATTCCAAAGTTCTTGTTATCCATAACGGTTACCGCAGCAACTTTCAGCATTTCGATGTCAGTTATAGTAATGAAATACTTGCGAAGTAAGACAAGAGAGTGGTAGGCAATTCTTCAATTCGACTGACTTTGGAGAGTACAGTCGACGAAGATACTCCGTGAAAGTGTGGATCAGAGAACACGATCAAGATATATAAGCGAATGACGACAAATTTTAGGTAGCATTTCTGTAAATAATTTTTGAAAATCTAGTGACATGGTGTTTGTATTTATGCGGTATGCGAATAGGTCGCAAAATAATTTTCACTGATAAATTGATAAATTATATATAGAAGTCCCATGTTAATATTTTCATGGACAAATAGGGACCAATATTTTCTAAAATGTCAATGTTACTACACTTTTTTTAGCTAATGTTGTTTATAATATTTAGAAAAGAGAACTCTAATTATTCTTCTCATAAGCAATATGGTAGGAATGTTTCTTTGCAAATCGAAAATCGGAAACTTAAATATGTTTTATCTAATATTGTAAATTGTAAAATATATACAGTAGAATCTCGATAACTTAAACCTCGGTAACATAAAAACCTCTGTTACTTCAAAAAATACTATGTTCCCTTCCCATCAGAGCCCAAAACCTCTATAACTTATAATACGCAACCTCTATAACTTAAATAAATAATCTCTGTATAGCCCCTCAGTAACTACATAGAAACATGTACATACCTCTATATTAACTAGCGTACATAGAAACATGTACATTCCTCTATATTAACCATTACCTAACATAGACACTTGATAACTTAAAACCTCTATAACTTAAAATATTTTGTGTTTCCCTTGGACTTTAACTTATCGAGATTCTACTGTAATTATACTATGTATAATCTAAATTTGAAAATAAATATTCTTTGACACAGTATATTTTACTGTACCAATTCCTTATCATCGTCATTGTGTGCCATCTCTGTTTAACAGATGTTGGCGATCATGGAATTCCACTGCTGCTGATCATAGGCCATGTGAAAAAGCTCAGCAGCCTTTTCCGGAGAAAGGGACGATAGAAAATTTACTGCCTTTTTGCCTCTTGATTTGTTAAATATTATTTTACCGCTTAGTACTAAATATTCTAAATGACTGCTGCCTTATCATATGACCCACGAACTGCAGTTGCCTTGTTTTAAGAGTCTTTATTAGTTCTCTTTTGGTACCAACTCTATCCAACATCTCCTCGTTTGATATTTTTTCTTTCCAAGAATCATTCAGTATACGTCTTCCAAATCCACATTTCAAAGGCAAGTAAGGATGACTCCAAATTCCTTATATACACTGTATTAGTAAGAAAGGATATTTTGCAGTTGAACCCCTAAGGCGAGCAAAAGGGGCATAGGTCTAGTTGTCTTAGTAATAGGAATAAAGCTTGTTTTTAGCGGGTAGATTAACCGAGGGAGGGGGCTATGTAATAGTATTAGCTACCTATTAATGAATAATTAGATCTGCAGGTGTTAATTTCGATTAATAATCGCTGATAAAAGGTTTTATTAAAGAAAACAATTAAAATAATTGTACGTGAAACAAAGTTGACGGGTTCTTCTAGATATGAAATAAAATTTAAAAAAGGAAACAAAAGGTAACTTTTTAATAGTAAACAACCCCAAACGTTGTTGTAGTAACACAGTTTTACATGAAGACAATAATTTATTATGATACTAAAAATAATTCTTACTATAGATAAATATCAATGCAGATACAGATACCACCGAAGAGATCATATAAAAATAAGCAATAAATATTTTATTGGAATCTTATTGTAAAAAGTCTTCCCAATATCTTCACCATGCCATCCATACCATAATATTCAACATCTATTTTGTTTTCAAATAAATTACATATTTGTTATCATTACCTATCATATTATTCACTATAAATGTACACTCTCATTCATATAAAAATCGGTACAGTTTTAAAACAAATGAAAAATGTGAACTTTTTAAAAATTATAATTAGATTTTATGGCGGAAGCTAAAGGAAATAATGGAAAAAATTCCATGGTACGTTTTATCTGCGTTAGGGGAATTGATAAAAATGACTTTCGTAAAAGAAGAAAATTGAGGTTAAGGTTGCAGCTGTAAATCGAGTATCCAGCTTATTATATTAGGTACAATTTTTTGTGTGATTCTTTTAATCAAATTTATAGGAGATTTCTGAATCGAAAAATTAACAGTATTAATAAGGCAAGAAAAATAAAGGTTTAATAATGGTCCAAATTGAATTGTTACAAAAGAAAGAAGAAATGTAATTCTAAAAAATTTGTTTTCTATTTTTCAGGAGCTATCACAGCGGGAAGGAGAAGGAAAAAATGTCGCATCTTCTATGATATTATTCAGCTCTTGCTCTGAGAAAATGGGCTCACATTAGTCAACCTATCTTTGATAAGTTTTCCAATTTGAAATACGCTGACGTCAAAACACTTCTGCTGTTCTTAAACAGTTGATACATAATACATGAGGAATGGGAAGAAGGGCAAGCCCTCTTTTCGGTATCATAACGAACCCTAAGTTTGTCTCATCTCAGGGCAGCCACCCTTACCTTAGCCTAGCCTAAATTGCATGGTGGAGAGTCTAGAATGGTTTACAAATTTTTTAAGCGCTACACTCTTTTCCCAAAACTTGATAGATGTAGATACTAGGTTAATTTTAAAAAGGATGACAACCAAATAGATGATGAAAGATAACAAAATTTTCAAAAAAATTCAAAAATCCTAGATCTTACAGCATGTCAGTCATCAAAATTTCCTGAAAACACGTAATTTGAAAAATTGTTTTTTGGTACGATTCTTACCAATACACCGGGACCCATACCATTCAAAAATCTTAGATCCTAGACTATTCCAATTCATTTGTTTATATGTATCCGCTTTATGTGTTCAATTTCATTAACCAGCACTGTATGCGGGTATACTTATATTGTCTATTAAGGTTGTTATGAAAATGGAAAGGGTTTCATTGTTCCGGTAACTCTGCCCAATGCAAAATGCATACATTGAAGTATTAGCTTCCAACTTATATAAAGAAATTTTCTTAATTTTCAATGGTTGAAAATATTTATTTTTGCCTTTTTTTTATATTTAAATATTTTGAAGAATGGTGGTTTAAAGTCTGATAATACTGAAATGTTTCTGTTGACATTTTACGATTAGTTATCATCAGCCAAAAATGAATATTAGAAAATTTTAATTTCTTGAATAGTACAATGTTGTTTAAAAAAAATTATTTTATTATTAAACTTGTAAATTGATAAACAAATAAATTTAAATCTATAATCAATAAAATTACTTTTTTACAATATAATGTCATATATCTTCCATAAACATGCAATGCAGCCAAGCGTAATATAATTGTATTTAATTTCATACATTTGGTGTGAATTTTTGTTAATTCTCTCAAAAACTAATGAGAGTAATTTTTTGTACATGGATACAATTATTTCAGTTATTTATATTCCTCTAATAAATGCTGTGGCCGTTTATTGCGATGCTACTGGAACAATTTCATATTTTAGCCAGTCTTTCCTTATTATATGAATACTTGACTGTGTTATTATATGAATACTTAAAACGTTTGTCCTTCAATAGCATTAGCTTCATAACGACCTTAAGAATTCTACTACATATTGTTTTCAATGTTTTAGATAGTATTGGTAACACTTGATAGTACACTATATAGAAACGAAGTGGATATAGAAAACTAGATAATAGTTTTGTTGCTTACTATATAACCTACCTTCTACGAACCAACTACCTACTAGACCAATAATATTACATCATTGTAAATTTTATTACTGTTTAGAAAACATTCATAATTTAAAATTACACAAAAAATAAATATAATAAAAAGAGATAAAAATGGAAAAATAATAACTTTTTGAATAAATAATTTATTAGTTTATATACTATACGATTCTTTTTTATAGCAAATCGATAATAATATTGTTTTAAAATTATTTTAAAAATAATTTTATATACTTTTATAAATCATTTATATGGCGTAGTTTTTCGGTCATAAGGTAAGTAGATACGTTCAAGGGGAAATTCGACAGTGCCAGCACTCGATTGGTAGCTCGAGGTCTATTGTGACATCTTGTATCGTAAGTGTAATTCAAAAACGTTAGTAGTTAACACTCAAAAAAAAAAATTGCTTGATGAACACCCAAAAAACTCTTTAAAGAACAATGCATGAGAACTTAATATTGTCTAAAATCCTTCTTCGATACTTTTTAGACAATATCAAAGAAAGTACTCGATCAATCGCAAAAAAGCTACGATTGTTCAGTCAAAACAATCTCAAATATTGAGTTTTGTCAAATAACAATACATCCTTTTTCAATTTTTCGAAGGGTACCCTTAAGAAACTTGTAAAAAATCAAGAAAAATTATTTTTTTCCGGTTTTAATGAAGCCTATTATTGAACCAGAAATTTCAAAAATCCAGTCTTTTTGGCGAATGAATGAGTGCCTGCTAAGATATCGCTAATGGTGCGACTTCAGAGCAACATCTTTCAGCCTTTACAGCTGAAATAATAAGCTTTGACGAATTCTAAAATAAAAAAATTTTTACGATTTTTTTTCTCCAACTTTCGAGTTTTGAGATATCACCTAAAATTTGTCGTCGGGTCAATATTTTGCAGAAATTTTGTCAACGGACGACAATCTGAGAAATAACTGAAATCGAAAGATGACTTGAATTTTTGCAATTTTCGGATTAAATTTGGTTTGTACAATGATTTTTGTCGAATTCCAAAAGAAATTAGTGAAATAATGGAATTAATTATTCATGAATCAAACGCATTCAAGATAAATTCATTAACGTAAAGGAAATCAACTAGATTTCTACCACATGCAGTATGAAATTATTTTAGAATATATCACAATACTCAGCTCATTTACTGATGGTTTGAGGTTGAAGTTTTTATTTATATAAAGTTAGCAATTTTTCTTTGAATTCAAAAATAAACACTGCACAACCTCCTAGCCTTTCTCGTTCCACCATTTTATATTCATATGGAATAAAAATCATATTAGCATGAAATATTTCATATATTTAATGGTCAAATCATCAAAAAAGCCATTCAAGTATAAATATGAGTAAATAAATCAGAAAAACTGTTGAAAAATTAAACAAACACTTCTGCAATGAATCAGTTTGCTAACAAATATTGCTCAGATATCATGTTCATTTCAGTGTGCTTATTACAAATATAGCAATTTGAAATGTGTCTGTCAGTAAACATTGCGTTTTATCGAATATCGGACAATAGTATATTACACATCGTCGTCCTATTAGCTCAGTTTGTTAAGGCGTAACCAATTCCGTCCGCGGTATTCGGATAGCGGGTTCGATTCCCGCCGCCACAACAAAATTAATTTAGCTGGTGTAGTGCATGGTATATGCATGAAGGAGGTGCACTGAAATTGGGGAGCTGATAAATGAAATAATCAGCGTAAAGGTGATAAAACACATATATGGTAACACAATGAGCTCTATAGTCTAAGTGTGTCCTTCGTGGACTGCCAATATAACTGAACTTAACCTAACCTAAGAAGGAAAAGTAAAAAAGGGCTCAGATGTCATGTTCATTGAGATATTCTTTACTTGCGCCCGCGGTGTGTATACTATTTTTCTGCTCGATGGAAGCGGAAAGCTGCAACTTTGTTAACCACAGCGAGACAAAAGTTTACACTTTCCGCTCGCAAGTCGCGGAAGTCGGAAGACCAAGGGCAGCGAAGAGTGTTTGCTCATTGCATTTTGGAACAACGACAATTTGATTGATTTTTCAACGAAAAACATCTTTAAAGCCTTGCTTCATTTTCAGCTGGAGACGTGTTAAACTTTTCTATTTAACGTCTTTCCAAGTCGAATACCGGCCATCGGATATTCTACGAAGTTCCTTTTATTTGAATAATAAATAAAGAATCATATTTTTTCATACAAAAAAAATTTATTATTACTAATAATATAACAAAACAAAACAAAAAAAAACTGTTTCATCCGTTTCCACTTAAATAATTAAAAACAAACGAATTGAAACCCAAACGATTCAGAAGCCTTTATTTTATTATTTATTTATAATGATAAATTTTTGTTTTCATTTTCAGCAAATTTTCGCGTTCAATTTTTTAATAAATTTGTTGGGGTTGATGTAATTTTATCACATCACTACTTTTGCTAACAAGTTAATTAGTTTGAATACAAGAGACGGTATAAAGTCGATCTTCACCCTTACATCTCATAACCAGATAAGATTTTTAAACCATTCTTTCATAGGTTTTATATCGAAAAGTGTTCATGGTTATTATTAAATTAATTAATTTTAAGCAATTTAAATTTAATTTTTTTCATGAACGTTTTTTAGGCAAGCCTGTACCATTATATTTGAACGTATCTTTCATCAGATACCAATTTCGGTTGGTTAACAGATCGTTGCGAATCTCTTCATACAATAAGAACAGGTAAGTCAATACAATTAACTACTGAAATATTTTTAAAGACCTTCGACGGCAAAAACGAAAAATAAGAGATTTCAAGAATGAAAACTACCGATTACTTCGCCCATTTTGTATATTTTAAATATTTCAGTAATTTAAAACAAAGCGGAAGTTTCGTCTAATATACAGGGTGGAATATTTTAAGTTATTATGGCTTATAGCTTGTTTTATATTCAATTAATCAAAAAATTACTAAAGAAAAGTTGCAAAGTTTGATAAAGGACATCATGTTCTGACAACTGATTGGACCTTGTTCTCCAGGTTGTTTTAATCGTCAATTAAGATCGTAAAAGGTAAGAGATATAATAATATTTTAAATTAGAAAATTTCATTAAAAAAAAGTAACATTTTTTACTTAAAACATTTTTTCGAAAATCGTTGGCTTTCGGAGGAAATGTGACTTAAAAATATTAATTGACAAAAGTGCTACTTGTTTATGATGATCAACTTTCTAATTGAAAGTGTTGTTCTATCTCTAACCTTTTAGGATCAAAAATGACTATTAAAGTAAACTGGAGAACTAGGTCCAATCTGATATCCCCCATCAAATTTTACAACTTTTACTACAGGACGAAATTTAATTTAATTACGAAAATAATGGTATAGGCTAAACTGAAAGAAACCGTTCATGGAAAAAATTGTATAAAATTAATTTAAATCAAAATATCCATGAAAACTTTTTGATAGAAGACTATGATAAGAGTGGTTTAAAATCAGAAAATTTCATTAAAAATATGTCTCATCTAGCAAACAGATGAGTGAGGATCGACATTATATCGTCTCTGAGACTATTTAGAAACTTAATACAATTAACGGTGTAACCAAAGCAAAAATAAATTCAAGTTGCCTTGGAAAGATGTTAGATAATGAATAAATACGTTTTCGACCTAAATTTTAACAAAAATGTTCATTTCAATTGGAATAACAAAGATTTTTGCGAGTTTTATAAGATAGCGTCACAGTAGTTGTTCAAAAAATATATACAAGATGGTCCATTTTAATCTATTATGACTGATAGCTTGTAAGTTCACCAGTTTACTTTAATATAAAATATCGCGGCAGTGGCAATACTTATGAAAAAAAATGAGGAAGCATTTTTTGTAGAGAATGATCTACAATTTTTTTCTGAACAATTTTTGCTGTAAGACTCACCGTTTTGCTGAAAAACGCGATAAAACTATTTCTGCAAACTTTCATCATCAATAAAATTTTTTGCACAAGGGGGACTGACTCATACCTATTTTTAGCTCTATGGGAATTCCTGTAACCTTCAAGGCCTCATTTACTAAATAGTCAATTGTGATCCGAAAAGGTAAGAGATAGAATAACACTTTAAATTAGAAAGTTGATTATCATAAAAAAATAACACTTTTGTTAATTAATATTTTTATGATAAATTTTCTTATTTAAAATATAATTATCTCTTACCTTTAAAAACTTTTAAGATCTAGATTGACGCTAAAAACAACCTAGAGAACTGGGTCCAATCTTTTGCCAGAACACGATGTCCCTTATCAAAGTTAGCAACTTTTTCATAATTAATTTTTTGATTAATTAAATATAAAACGTGCTTTTAGTCATAATAAATTAAAATATTCCACCCTGTATATTAGACGAAACTTTTCGCTATGATTTAAATTACTGAAATATTTAAAATATATAAAATGGACAAAGTAATCGGTAGTTTTCATTGTTCAAATCTTTAAAAGACTTATATTTTTCGTTTTTGCCGTCGAAGATCTTTTACAATATTTCAGGATTATCTAAAATGTGGGAAAATTTTCGTGTGAAGTCTGTTTGAATAAGGTTTTTCTTGTGCTCCTTACGTTGTCCTCTTTCGATTAACTCCCAAAACTTCCTATTTTTATTGTGAAACCAAATCTTTACGTTTGTGTACTATATATAAATCAAAGTCCTTCAAAATTGTAATTGTTTCGAAAATAATAAAAAATGAATTTTTCAAATTGTTATTTTCAAATAACCTTCGAAAACTTTCTCTCATTCTAGTTCTCTCATTCTAGGTTAAAGTGAGAAAACGGCGTACTCTCTTTTCAGATCAGATTAAGTTGACAGCTAATACTTCAGATCTTTTATCATCATCTCTATACATTACAAATACGAAAGTAAGGACGTTTTTTTGTTTTTTACGCTTTCATGCTAAAACTAGCGAATGATTTTTAATGAACCTGTACAGCAGTACAGCTCATAATTATATACTTTAAAAAAATAAAATAAAATAAAATTTAATCTGACATTTACTATTTTAAATTTTTACAGAAATCTGTAATTTATAATCATCATTTTGAACCATAAATTAAAGTATTCTGTAAAAATTTAAAATAGTAAAAATCAAACCATTCATGGCCAACTTTTCTGATATACTCAATTATGACTATTTTACATTGAACAAAATTGAAAACTGTGTTCATCAAGAGAAGTGGAGGCTATAAAGCAGTATTTTTTACTTTTAAGCTCAGTGAAACGGACGGGTATCAGGCTAGTAAAATCTATATCTTGAATTTGTTTGGGAACGAATAACAATAGGGTTTGGAAAAGTAGTTAAAAGCAATTAATCTCACAGAAGATTGTAATTATTTTTGAGCCCACACATTTTGATAAACTTTATGATTACGTTCATCTTAACCTTACATCATACTATTATTGTTTCTAAAATGTAGTAAAAAGGCATTAAAATACGAACATTTTAATACATACATTTATTTATAATACTAATAATCATTTTCTATTACCTTAATACCATTATAAAATAAGTTTGTTTACATTCGACCGTTTTCTGTTTATTGTTAGGAATTAACAACAAAACTGAGCAGCAAAAGTGTATACATACATGCATATTCGTACACAAATATAGGGTGTTTCAAAATTGTCCGGATCTATTTTAGATCGGTGTTCTCTAACACAAAATATTCAAAATATTTATTGACAGGGCGTTCTGTTATTGACTGCAGATCGTTGGCCTACAGAATAAGCTCATTAAGACGAAGGAAAAAGTTATTTACCAATTTAGGATGTGAGGCCTACTTTGCGAAATAATTAACAAAATAAATTCATATAATATCAATAAAAAGTAAATAACTTTATCGAATCACAGTTCAATAAAATTTTGAAGGCTGGTATTGTATTATTACATAAACAAAGAAATAATAATAATAATAAGAGAAGAAGAATAAGCAAGGTGTGGTACATTATACATAGATACAACCATTCCCACTTCTATATTATACCAATATGCATAAAATAAACTAAACTGATGAGGACTCAGTCAACTGATTCACACAAGAATATTATGCATTTTTTGAGTGTTTTTATTTTATGTATGTAAATAGAATATAGGACCACTTCCTACCTGCATTCAATATTTTATTGAACTGTATTTCGATAAAGTTATTTACTTTTTATTAATATTATAATAATTTATTAATATTATAGATAAATCGTGGGATGTCGCATAGGCTGTTTAACCAGTACGGATACGAAAGTTTATAGAAACTTAGTTCTTTTTTTGTATAGCTAAAATAATTCCGCTGAAACACCTTGTACATACGAACAAATACAAAATAAACAAAATGCAAATGTTTACATTTGTTATTCAAATAAATGATCACATTTACAAGTTTTATTTTATATACCAAACAAAATTGTAAGTATATTTTGGTATGTTTAAAGCAAGTAACTAAATGATATTGATTGCGATGTAATAACCAGAGAAATTGAACTACCATGAAGTCAATATTTTTAATGTCACAAATATCAATAGTGTACTTTTCGTCAGTACATTAGCTCATCTACGAACTTTTCTCTTATTATCAGGCGGTAATTTTACCGATCAAATTGTTTGTCTATAAAAATAGTCCAAACTTCTTCACCTCTATATTTTTTCCATTTTTGCTAATGAAAATATTTTTTACGAATGTGAAAATTTGTGAATTTCATAATATATAAATTTCTTGTCTTTTTACAATTGTTAAATGCTTTATATTAATAATAGCTTGATACCCACACGCTTCGCTGAGCTTAGAAATAAAGATCACTGCGTTATAGCCTCCACCTCTTCTGCTCTCGCTTATCCTCCTTCTATAACTCGAAATGATGGTAGTAGCCCGGTCAATTTAAACATTCGAGGTAACATAAATTCCCACCAAGCTGAAAATCGGTATAATTGTTTAAAATATGATTAAAAACAAAATTTGAAAGTTCCCCAATTTTCCACACAGGGGAAAATTGGGGATTATTCAAGGTCAAAGGTCAAAAAATGAATTTTTCGTGCTTTTCAGCAAAACAATAAATTTTTTCATAAAAATACCTCACACAAAAAATGTAGGTCATAATATTATCTACAAAAAATGTATCAATACTTTTTTCCTATGAGCCACCGTTTTTGAGACATAACGATTCAAAAAGTTGTAATCGTCATAATATGCATGAGTACGCCACGTATATACATCTCTATAGTTGTAATATTAAAATATTTTTCTAACGGTCTAAAATATATTGGTAAAACAAGCTAATAATGATGCTGATTTATTGATAATTGAAACGGCAATAGAGCAATTCAATTTGACAAATACAACTTTTGTTGTTGGTGAAGATGTATATTTGCTCGTACCTGCAACTGAAAAAACTATTTTCTTCTTAAAACCAGGAAAAGCCTAATATCAATCCGAAATATATTGGTCAAAAAGTTTGTCTACTTTTGCAAAGTGTCAAAATCATGTACTATTTTTACACGCAATAACTGCCTGTGGTACGACATCTACATTTTACAGGAGGGGTGAAATAACAGTTTTCAAAATGTTTGAAAAAAAAAATCTAGTTCAATGTGCTGAAGTTTTTAAAAATAGTAATTCAACTCGACAAAAAATTATCACTAACGATACACTAACTAATTAAAAACTACCTGCTTAAATAAGTACACATATGCATGTTTCGTTAAAAACACCAAAAGTAAAAAACAAGTACAATTAGCTTGTCTTCCTCCAACTACAACATATCTTTTTAGGGTATATTACCAAGTTTAAGTGTGACTTGGTTATCAGCTAGACCCTACAGACTGGGGTCGGAAGATAGTCACCAATTCATTAGAACCAGCCCAAACTTTACTTCCACCTGCGGAAACTTGGGGAATTTTATTTTTAATCATATTTTAAACAATTTTACCGATTTTCAGCTTGGTGGGAATTTATGTAAGCTTACCCTTATTTTTTTTTGTTCAATTTGACCGGGTTAATAGGGATTTTATAACACATGTAAATTATATTTACAGAATCCAATTAAATAGAAATATTTTGCATGCTTACATTCACATTTATAATATATATAAAAATATTCGCTATGGGAACTGATTCTAGCGCTGTCTGGTGGTAGAAAATAAAAGCTGTCTATGACAAGTCAAATTTCAACAGAAATAAGAAATAAATCACATTACATAGTTTAAATAATGTTTTTTATTTATTTCACTCATTATCAAAATAGAAATAAACAATTCAATCATAGCCATGCATAAAGACTTGTCATAGACAGCTTCTATTTTCTACTACTAGACAGCGCTAGAATCAGTTCCCATGGCGAATAAGAATGTAGTGTCACAGGGATATAGGAATTTTTTTCCAAATAATGACCTGTGTTCCTTTTTGTCTACAGACATGTGATATAGACCATGGTATTTTACTCTTCAATATTGAATACTCAAAAGCGTGTAGCTCATGATCTGTTTATTTTCATATTTTTTAATTAAAAAAAAGAAAGCTCAAATAAAAAACTCAAACTTTTTCTGACACGCCTACATTCGAAAAAAGCTTATTTCGAAAAGGGCTGTGTAAAAAAAATAATGTTTCAATAATAATAATAATTCAATTACATAGCTGTATTTATTTTAGGCTCCCACGGATTAAATAAAACTACAGCTTCCTTTGGATTAGTTTATACCATTAAGTATAACTACAATCTGAAACTTTAATAGCAAAAGCATATCAAATAGACCCATTAAAAGAAATGATCAGTTTATTATTTAGCACAGACGAGAATTGAAAATATACAATTTTTTATTTTTATTAAAATTGACATAGTTTCCCAATTTTCTATTGTCTCTGAAAGTGTCCATAAAAAGAATGTTTAACAATTTCTTAAACAACAATCTGAGAATATCAACACACTTCCATATAAAAACCTAGGCGCACATATACAATTATTTGTATTGAAAACATTTTAAGGTAGTACCAGCATGAAATCACTTTTCGACAGATTTGGCCGAATTTTTTTTCTCGGGTTTATAATAGCTTTATTTATGAATTCCTAAAATTTCATAATTTTTGACCGTTTAGATCGCGAGATATTTAAAGGCAAAGTTCGCAATTTTGAGGGTCATGTCCCATTTAAAGCATGTAAAATGTCCGGTCTCTCCAACTATTTTTTATGATAATATTATATATTGAAGAAAAAGTAGAAAAAAATGTTTATACAATACAATTCTAAAAAAAAAATTTAGAAATTAATTTTCACTTTCGAGATATTAATTTTGACGTAAATTGATCGAAATTGGGACGTTGGCATAATTATTTCCCATTTTAAACGGTCAAAATTTCTGAAACTTTGGGAATTAATAGTAAGTATTATTAAATTCTTAAATTTAATTTTTCGTTAAATTCTGTCGAAAAAAAAATTGTACCATTGCTTTAACATAGAAACTGCAAATACCATGCTGGAACATCGTTAAAGCACACAAAGCCAACTAAAAAAAATTCTCAAGAAATACTGATTACTCAAAATACCTTTACTCTAAACATTTCGCTACAATGAAAACATTTTAATATATCCCTATCCCTATATATTATAAATATGAAAGAAAGCATGTTTGTTAGCTTGTAAAACTAGCGAATGGTTTTTAATGGAACTGTACAGAAATATAGCTGATATATCAGAATAACACGTTAACTATAATTTATATTAAGATAAATATTTAAAAAAAAAAAAAAATAAACAAAATAAACAAATTAAATTTAATTTGACATTTACCATTTTTTAAATTTTATTTTATAAAAATTTTAGATCTGATCCTTCTATAATCATCATTTTGAACCATAAATTAAAGATTTCTGCAATAATTTAAAATAATAAATGTCAAACAATTCGTGGCCAACTTTTCTGATATAATGAATTATAACAATTTTACATTTAAAAAAATTTAAAACTGTGTATATAAAGAGAGGGTGGAGGCTATAAAGCGGTGATTTTTACTTTTAAGTCCAGTGAAGCTGGCGAATATCATTCTTGAAGGTAATGAAACTGTCGGTTGCAGTAGACATGTTCATAGAAAACGTCTCCGTAAGACATCACATTTCTTTCGATGTTATTTCTCACTAATGAAACGTATTTGGCGCACGTAAAAGCTTTATATAACAGCTTTTATCTTCATAAAAAACAATTTGTTTGATACAGTTTTAAGCAATTTTTTTGTTTCATTATTTTGTATTTGGTTTAAGGTTGAACAGAAAGAATACAAATAATAATAATGGTGAGTTATCTCTGTTTTTCGGGCATGTACTTTCATAACAGAGGTTACTCTCGCAAATTTATAAACCATTCCCAATTAAAATGAATCTAATGATTTAATGTACTTGGAGAAAAAGAGATTTGATAAGGATTGAAAACTGACAGCATAACAGTAGTAGGAAAAAAAAACACGGCTCGAGTTGACCCTTTAAGTTTTGTATAGTATGCTGTGTCGGTCAGATTGCTGTCAGTTTCAAACCATAGGTGCTTTTTCTGTTTTACGTACTATGCAATATAATTTATATATGCTAACCACAAAAAAACCCGAAAATGTACGATATACCTCGCCTGAGTAGCTATGAAGTCCTTTTGCATTCTACAAATAATAATGTGGGTGGCCTCTGCGATAAGGCGTATGTCAGAAAAACGGAGATTAAGCCCCATTACTATTATTGTAAGTCATTCGGCATTCTGTTTACTATGGCCGTCTGGTTATTGTCAGGTTCAACCAATTATTCTTTGCACGATAGGTTGTGTACCAAAAACGTAACGAGGTTACATATTAGATTTTACTCCTAATATTTTTTTTCAATATGCTTTATATGAAAATCGATTTTTAAAGAATAAACTCAAAAAAACTCTGACAGGAGTTTGTCTCTATTAAACGTTTCAGCACTCTTAGCCAACTGGCTGGTTATTTTCGTATGTATGGAGGTAAAAATCTTTTTAAAACTGTACACCTCTTTTTGCCTTCATGGAGTATTTAAACAGGAACGTTTATGTATTTTATCCCATAAACTTGATATATAACCTAAAGCTATTAAAATTTAAAGTCATAATAAAACACTTCACAATTCAAATCAATATTTAAACAATTTGTTAATGCTTTTTGTCAAATAACTTCACAATTTAAATTTATTTACAAAACATTGTCAATGAGGGAAGAAAAACTGGATGACTGTGTCTTCTTCTTTTTGTTACTCCTTCATGTTTGTGTATTTTGTCATTTGCGACACAAACATAGAGGACAAAAGTCAAGTGTCGTATTTGATAGTAATATCAGAAAAGCTTGAACTTCTTCTCGGACAATAGAATGTCGAAAAAAAAATAATTGAACTATGTGTGTGTGTGTCTGTGCCATCGCAGCAGGATGAATCGATGATAATTTTTTGGTTTTTTTGAAATGCAATTTAATGGAGAGTGTTCTTAGATATGTTTAGCAATGAAAAGGCGAAAACTTTACTGTTGTTTTATTGACTCAAAAAAAAGCTGTCGATTCAGTCGACCGAAACATGCTATGGGAGTAGTGACGACTTATACAAATTTCATATTATCGAAGAGGATAAGTTTGTTGTTTTACACACATTAAAACATGAAAATGTATATATGAGCCATTCTGATTTTTAATTATTAAATTATAAAGAATTTATGTTATTTTATTTAATTTTTTTTTTTTAAATTTTTACATAAATATATATTTTATAATAATTTTGTACTATTTGTAACACATGCTGTAATTTTGTTATAATTGATTTGCTTGTTGTATATCAATAAAGAATATATAAATTCAAATAAAAGTTTAGGGTTATCACTTCCCTCTGTGAATATTCATCAATTTTAAGTTCGCCCCAGGTTCCTTATTATGATATTTTCTGTATACTTAAAAGTTGTTAGGCAGGAAATTGACAACAGCGTCTTAACTTTTAAACTGTTCTCAAATGATTATCAAATTCTTCGCTTGGTCCTAGACCAAAGACACACACCTAGAAGGGGAAAAGAAAATGATGCTTAAAAAGTAATTCAAACTTAAATTTATTACCTAACAATATTCATACTGTCTTTTATCAAACAACAACAAAAACTGCCCTTCTTTACCTCATTTGTGTATACCCTTACTCATACCTTATTCTACTTTTTACCTTCTTGTTTAAGATGCCTAATAAATTTTTTCATTAATTATATAGAAATTTCTTAAGATGAAGATAAACTTTTTTTGATACAGAAAATTTCAAAATAAATAAATATGTATAAAAACTCAAAGGTATTGTTAATTGTCAAAACAATATTTTCATTTCCTTAATATTAGGTCAGAGATTTCGTGACTAAACTTATTTTTAGTAAATTAGATCTGATTTCTTAACAGAACTGATTGAACTTTAAACTTGTTGAATCTGCAAGAACTTACATAAAGTACAAAAATCATTATTTTCCCATTCATCTATTAATCAAAGGACCTTATTTTCTCTGCAGGCGCTAAAATTGTTTCAGTGTTGACTAACTAGTATACCTCAAAATAGCCACTTTTCTGCTTTCGGTAGAAGCTTTTACAACGTGTTAAAACTGTAAGTTTCTGTAAAATCCAAGTCTTTATTTCAAACCTTTTGACGCTTGCAAACTTATATATTTTCCGATAGTAGACTTTACCATATCAAATTTTTTCAATTTACATGACAGAGCTGACAAATCACAGCTGTTTCGAAAACTGAATTTGATAATGATTAAATTTTTCATAGACTCAATACTGAATTATTATCAGCAAACACATTCAATTAAACTCACACAGAAAACTATTGACGTGGTCTTTCCAGGTTGTCACGGTTTGTTTCCAATGTTTTTAACATGCTTTTATTATTAGCTTCATACGTATGTTAGTATGTTAGTATGTAACGGAATCTTTGAACATGGTTTTGCCCCCCTACAAAACATCGGATTAACTCGAAATTTAGCATACTTATCAAGGATCGATGACAATGGAATAATTTAATAAGTTTATATGATTATCCTGATCAGGGTTTTCAGGATTTAAGATTTCCATATCTGAAAATATATACATTTATTTGCGCTTCCACCATATTTATGTTTAATTTTTGATAAATGAATAAGAGTCTAAAAAACTTAAAAACACGAACTAAATAGTAGTTTAAAAAGTAAAAACACGCTTTTGTAACTAGCTGTCTTTTAAACTATTATTTACTTTTTCAGTACTGATTTGTTTTATCAGACACTATTAGTCTAAAAACAAGTATGTAAGTACATTACCACCTAGAAATATTTTTTACTCTCTGTAAAAATAATCCAAAAATGCATGAATATAATGTTGGTACGGGATTAAAATAAATCATTTATTTATTTTTCTTCATGTACAAATCTTCTGTTCATCTTATTTGGAAAATGAGAAAAGTTTGTTGATTCAGTGGAATGTTGTCCTCATCGTGAATAACGTACACATACAAAGACATAAGAACAACATGAAATCAACGAAAGTTATTTAAATTCTCATAGTATTTTGTTATTCATCCATTTTCATATACATATATATTTAATTTTACTTTTAAGTAATATAGTGGAGAGATAGATTTATATTAAATATATTTATTTCATCCATATCCACTAAAAATACCATTTTATGTATTTTGTTCTTCGGAAATTACTAGGGATAAAATATTTCACCTAATAGTCTTTACTTTTGAGGCCACGAATCTATAACTTTGATTTTTGAAAGGTTCTTGGTTTTTTATGGAAAAATCGGGTTGAGAATTGTTCTACGAGCATCATAATTTTTTATCCAAAAGATAGGCGAAAACTTTTAAATGAAAAAAATATGTTGTTTTATTAACACTAGTTGTGAACTACCCTCTTCGCTGCACAACTTCAATTTTTAAATACAGATATTATAATGTTATCATAATATAACCTTCACTTCATATGCCATCAGTTATCCTCCTTTTGTTTTAATCTCTAAAATTATTAGTGTTTATCTAGTATATTATGCACGTATTATACATAAAAACCTTCTCCTTGAATCACTTTATCTATAAGCATCAAAACTGACTGCATCAAAATATGTTGCGTAGTTCTAAAGATCTAAGCATACATTGGAATATAGGGACACACAGCGGTAAGGGTTTTTTTTATACGACGTATTGATTGATTGTATCTATACCGACAACACCTAAACATGTCACATGTACGATCTTTTGAAATTTAATTTTGTAAAAACTATAAAGTTTATCAAAAATATTTTATACTATATTATAAAATAAATCAACCTACTAAATAATACGAATTTAACTATTTTTGTTTATCTTCGCGCTTAGTTTACCCGTTTTGAGTTACCTTTTCCCATACATAAAAATTCGTAGCGCAGGAGCTGCGTTAGCTACGTAAATTCCCGCAGAGATTGAAAAAATAACAATCTTTCTTAAAAACGAACATTGCATTTTTAATTTTTCCTAATTTCCAAACTAAGCGTCTAGAGAAAAAATCACATGAGTAGTTTTTGCTTAAAACTGATCAAAAAATACAAAAATATTTTTTGTGACCATTTTAAGAAATTTTTCTAAAATTCCATCATCAGTACAAAAGCAATAGCTTCATTTTCTTCGGCAATTCGCTAATAGCCTGATAACCACATTACCACTCCTTTGCGTCACGCAGTCGGGTAAAAATATCTCAAGATCATTCCATTTGTTGAGAGCTGTGAAAAAGTGTATAAACAACTTCAAAATTGTATCACTTATCATTTTCGTGGGTTAAAACAAAAACTTGTTTTAATTATCACAAAATGAACAAACCTAATATGTAATCTTAATATGATGAAAAAGCTTAATTATATTTATCAAAGGGTTAAAAATTGTAAAATTACAAACATAGGGCAACAATTCAATAGAATTCCTTTTATTAAATACAAGCTACTAGTATGTTTTACCAACTACATGCTTCAATACCTGTACATCATATACAAAGAGACCCACATACTTAAAGTTGAAAAAACTTTTTATTCACAAAAAATCCATAATTAGTTTATAAAACTCCATAATAGGTCTGTCTTTATATTACATTTTTGTTAAATAACACAGTACTGAACTATACCAGATTGGCTTTAAATAAATATAAAATATTTATAAGGTTTATAACATCTATTTTCCCTAGACTATATACACAGGCGTACATTTAAAGAGGCCTCTACTACTAATGTTTGTATACAGAATGTTCGATTTACATCTAGGCATATAAATATCACGAGTATGGCAGAATACATGCGTTAAGCAACGCATCATAGTGAGAGGTATTATACACATGTGTTGAAGCTTCGATGTGCGTTGAGATAGTTGTAAGACGCTTAGAGAGTGGGAGTTTCTTAGTTCAATAAATGAACTACAACAGATAAGCCACGATACAAGTCACTTTAGTAATTTCATATAACACCTATAATACCTCTTACTTAGATGCATTGCTTAACGCATGTGCTATGTCATACTCGTGATATTTATATCCCTTGATGTAAATCGAACATTATGTATATATCCTTCCATATATACGGTAAATATTCTGTCACTTTCCAATAAACAAATCCTTCTTACTTTGTATAATAATGTATAAGGTATATGTATGTATAAGGTTATTCCAAACTCTATCAACAAGAAGATATTTGGTTTATTTAACCCGTCAGCACTCGCGTCAACCGTTCGGAAATCTATAAATTCGGTGTAACCGGCACGGGGGTCGAGCGAAATAAATCGTCTTTTAAAAGTTCGGCTACTGAAAAAGAAGTTGCCAGTTCGAATCCAGGCAGCGGCAGTGTGATCAATTACAATTAATGGGGAAGTGAAATTGATCACAAGGTCGTCGCTTGAATAACCACTCCATCCACATCATGAAAATTTAGTTGTATATTGGATGTAGTTTAAAATAAAAATAAATAGAGATTATAACTAATGATGTGGGTGGTCTCTGTTATAGAGAGATAACTGAAAAACAGAAGTTAATTTTCATAACTTAAAAAATTTGGTGTAATAATTGGCTTGGTGTATTAAAATTGAATTATTTGTGTTTGATATAGCAAAATTAAACATTTTGGATTTTCATGACGTTGTGATCAAGTGCGCAGTCTATTTGTATACTCTGTATGTATAAGATATGTATCAATGTATATTAAATTTATTACTAAATTTGTAACGCTTAGAAATATTTATGATACGAACAAAATTTCGATATGGGTATTCATAAAATCTTCTAATCAGTCCATTTTTGACTGCCCGTATGTCTGTCAGCACGATAATTCAAAAACGAATTTTTAGAGCTTGTTAAAAAAGTAACAAGTAAGTTTTAATTTGCAAATGAACAACATAGGTCAATTGGATCTGAATTCGTAGAAGCCACTTTGTAAACTGTAAGGGATAGAACAAAAATTTAATTGCAAAAAATATGCCTGATATATAAATAAACATTTTTTCGCAAACATTATTTTTTTCCCGTTAGGGCACAAATTTGGGTAAAACGTAAGTACCCATTTTCCCTAAAGCTATAAAAGATAGAGGTGAAAATTTGTAGCTAGCTTCAATTGGTGATAACAAGTCTAAAAACGAAAAATTTAATTTCTGGAAAATACTTTCGAAGATACTGATATTCTACACTGTCTACGGTTATTAAAATTGAATAAATTGGTAAAATTGGTAAGGGAAATCAATTGTATTTTCTTTGTTTGCGACAATTTCGTTTTTAATTCATTTAGGTTTTTTAAAATCTGCCGGATGAATATTTTAATTTAAACAACAATAGTTCACATGCTGTATTTTAAAACCAAGGAGTTTTTAAATAATCACCATGTATATAGGTGTATATATATAAAAGATTTATTTATTTACATCTATTGTTGTCTTTATCCATTTTCTTAAAATATTTGTGTGTTTGTTGTTGACTACAGTGAAGAAAATTTAACAGACGTGGAATTGTGGAATTGCTATTTTAAATGAACAAAATAGTTTTGTTAAATGAATAAAATTTTAGCATTAAAGTAATTTTCTTTTTGTAATTATTCTATAATTGTTTGTCAAAAAATTTATTTTTTTTCAATTAAATATTTGGCAGACGGTATACTTACAGATTCACAGCTTGCCATTATAGTTTCGTTTAATGGTCACGTGTGGTATTTGTCATGTCATTATGGCCGGAAATATCGAAGATGAAGCGGAAAAAAAAGATCCTGATAGTCATGCTATTGTCTCCTACGCAAGCGAAACTCTTAAAGTTGATAAATTGGTGACACACTCGAAGATAAAATCAACTTGCTAAAAATTTTTTCTATATTGTTATCTTCTTATTCAGGTAGTACGAGCGCCAATGCAAGTTTAGACTTGTGGTTGAAATTATTTGTAATTTATTTTCAACTTGGATGATGAATTTTGTTATAACTTCATGAATGTAGACGAAAAATATGAATACAATTTTTCGATATCTGCCTTGGTTTTTGAAAAACTGAAGGCTAAATTATTAAACAAAATTTTCAATTTTCGATACTTTGAAAATTACGCCAGGCATCGAAAAATTTAATTTTTACTTTTCGTCTTTTATTGTCAAGTTATAACTTGATTCACCATCAAAATTGAAAAAATTTATTTGTGTCCCCACCGCCGTGCTCATACATCCATAATTCGTCGGACATAAGCGGTTTGTTTGTTTTCAATCATTTGTAAGATTTTAACTTAAATTTAAATAGTTTTTATCTAATTTCCACTGACTAGTTTTGGAATAATCTATGAAAACATATCATCCATGTACCGTTTTTCCATAAGACCAATGTTAAATATTCCTACTTTTTAAGTCATTTATTTATTTAAATAATCTTAAATGTTTTCTTTTTTCAAGCCGATGATGTCAACTCATAAATTTCCGAAGGACATCGATTCAGTTTATAAAATAATTGAATTTTTTCTTTAAAAAGTTTTCTAAACAAATGAATGACAAGCAATATACAAAAAAACTATATTTTTAGTTAACTATTTATAAAACATTCTCATTACAAAATTATAAACTTTATAATTCATAAACCGTTACAAACTAAATGTCTGATGATGTTTTAAAGAGCTTTTTTTTTGTATTCGACTAAATAATGCAAAAAATATGATAAAGAAAAACATTGATGATTTTATAAGTTTACATAAAATTGTTAGACAAAATGTTTATATTGCTTTTTCCAATAACTGATACAGAATGTCTAAAAAAACTTTAGTAAATTTTTGTAAAACTAGACCAGAAACTCACAAGAAAAGTAAAATTTCTCAGTAGAAGTAAATACGTTTACTTGACCGTTCTGGATCTTTAAAACAAGTAAACAATTCCTGAGTCAACGATACTCAATTTAAGAGAAATACTATTCAACTGCTTACAAATTTCTTTAATCCAAGAAAAAAGGCAGATTGGATCACTTTAATCTATTATGGCTACTAGCTCGTTTTGTAGTTAACCGGTCAAAAAATAACTGTTAAAAAAGTTGCAAAGTGGACACCATATGTTCTGACTTCAGATTTGACCTTGTTCTTCGGGTTGTTTTAATAGTCAATTAAGATCCTAAAAGGTAAGTGATAGAATAACACCTTGAATTAGGAAGTTGATCATCCTAAAAAAACTAACGATTTTTATTTCAAACATTTTTTTAAAAACCGTTCGCTTTTGAAGGAAATGAGACTTAAAAATATGTCATTATCGCATTTAATCGAAAACAATAGTAAAAAAAGTAATAAATGACCATAAAGGTCATTCTTCTGTGTTAATAACTTTTAAGCTCTGGTAAATTTTCAAGATCATTTGAAAGTCAAGCTCAAACGATCTTGAAACTAAAATTTCAGGTCATAGACAAAGAGGAATATCTTCTATGGCCCTTGAAAAATTTGGCTAACTTATTTTTCTGTAGCTAACGCGTTTTCTTTAGATTAAATGCAATAATGACATATTTTTAGCTCGCATTTCCTCCGAAGGCGAACGGTTTTCGAAAAAATAAGATTTTAACTTTTTAATTTAAAGTGTTAGTCTATATGTTTCCTTTTATGATCTAAATTGACTGTTAAAGCAACCCAAAGAATTAGGTCGAATGTGATGTCAGAATATGGCGTCCCCCATCAAACCTGGCAAATTAATTAACGATAATTTTTGATTGGTTAACTACCGAACGAGATATTAGCCATTATATAAATAAAAAAGAGGTCTACCCTTTATACTTATAACCATATTTTCTGGCACTGAGTACTTTTTAATTACAACGCAGCTCTCATATTTTTGTAATACCTTGTAAAACTAAAAGTCTGTAACAAAATGATCAAAAAAGTTTGTTTTCTCTGTGTTTTTTGTACTTATTATATATTTATGAAATTTAATTAGATATTTAATTAATTAAAATTAAAAAAAGAAAAATTATAAAACGAACATTAACTTTTATTTAATGTAAACATATCGAAGTTATAAAATATTATATATATTAAAAAAAAATATCGATACTTTTTTATTACTTTAATATATGAGTGTAGCCATGTGTTGCGTACAGTCTAGCCATTTTTTAACACTTTTGTTTCTTTAGCTGAATAAATTACATATGAACTGTCATTTTCATCCTCTTTAACTTCGAAATATATCGATTTAAATTTTTATTTATTTTAAAATTCGTTATTTAAATCAAAACAAATAATCAAAAACTTACTGGATTGAAGTAAACGTTTTTATTTGGCTGTTTATGTTAGTAACACAAGTAAATTTTTCTTGATTCATGGATCTCAATAGTTAATCCAAAAGTTATTCGATAGTCGATTGGATTGTTTCGACAGTCTCGATTAGACTGTTTTTTCGGCTTTAATCCCTCGATTATACTTAGGTATCCTTACCAATACTTCAAATAGCACATTAAAAAAATCATAGAAATTTCGCTTTTTTTTAAGATCACAATTGAATCAGATTCGATAAAAATAAAGATACAAAAGAAATAAAACATCGGACAAGACTTTATTATTATAAAATTGATATCGTTGGAGCCAGAATTTTCCCGGATATGTGGCTTATACCAATTATAGAAACACTTTAAGGTCTAACCTTGTGCCCAGTTTAATCGAAATCGTTAGAGCCATTTTTGAGAAAACCCAAAAAAAAGGTTTTCCCTAGGGTGTCCGCCTTCTCGAATTTTCCCGGATATGTGGGTTATATCAATCCTAGGAACATCTTAAGGTCTAGCCTTGTGCCCAGTTTAATCGAAATCGTTACAGCCATTTTTGAGAAAACCCAAAAAAAAGGTTTTCCCTAGGGTGTCCGCCTTCTCGAATTTTCCCGGATATGTGGGTTATATCAATCCTAAGAACATCTTAAGGTCTAGCCTTGTGCCCATTTAATCGAAATCGTTAGAGCCGTCTTTGAGAAAAAACAAAAAAAAGTTTTTCCCAAGAGTGTGGGCCTACCCGAATTTTCCCGGATATGTGGCTTATACCAACCCTAGGAACCTAGAAACCCCGATATCGATTTTTTTTTCGATCACATTACTGTATTATATCACTACATAGTATAAAACAAAGTCGCTTTCTCTGTCCCTGTGTCCCTTTGTCCCTTTGTATGCTTAAATCTTTGAAACTACGCAACGGATTTTGATGCGGTTTTTTTTAATAGATAGAGTGATTCAAGAGGAAGGTTTATATGTATAATAACATACATTAAATAGTGGAGAAGTACTGCTATTTTTGAGGTTTCTAATGTGATGTGTAAAAATAAAATAAATAGTTAAAAATGTTAAAAGTAAATAAGTAAAAATGTAGTGTATGAATTTAGATATTCCAAAGATAGCAGGAAATCTTCATGGTATAGGGAAAGGGGGATTGTTTTACTCCAAATTTAACGCGTGCGGGCCACGGGCAGCAATGAATAAATCAAAACTACTGGATCGATTTTAATCACATAGGCTATATATTTTATACCCGTGCGAAGCCAGAGCGGGCCGCTATGTTTTTATATACAACGTTCACAGTTTTTCTGTAGTGTATTTAGCATCAGCATTGGACCGGTGCGAAGCCGGGGCGGGTCGCTAGTTTATAATATAATAAAGTAAAAACATTTTATATAAAAAATAAATTTATTTTTATAGAAAGTTAATTATTTTATTTATTAACGCCCACATATAAATATTATAACAATTTACGACAAACTAATTTCGCTCGTCTATAAAAATGATAAAAGGCGTAAATGAAAAAAAAAAAGGATATTTATCCACTCTTTGTTTGTTTCATGCATTGAAACTAAAAGAATGACTCTTGTTAATTTGTTAAGAAAATTTTGAATCATAAATATTTTTCGATCTATTACATTATATACAGAGTGAACGATAAGTTTGAACTCAATTGTTTTGTCAAATCTTGCAACTGAATTTAGAACAAGCAGTTATGTTCAATTGATTAGGCTGAAATTTTTCACTTATGCTTAGCGCTTGCTTCAATGAATGAGTGTTTAGCAAAGTAATATGGCAAAGTAAGTGGTTAGCTAAATCTAATATGGCGGACCACCTAACATTACGGTTAGTTTTTATGCACTCTCATGATTGATATATCAAATGAAAGAATACGCATAATATATGTAAATCGAATGCCAATACATTTTTATGGTAGGTTAGGTTAGGTAAGGTTATATTGGCTGTCCACGAAGGACACGCTTAGGCTATAGAGCCCATTGTGATACCATATATGTGTTTAAACACCTATTCGCTGATAATTTCATTTATCAGCTCCTCAATTTCAGAGGCTGAGTGCACCTCCTTCAGATCAGATCAGATAGATAAATATCAAAATGGTCATTGATTAAGTACATATATATTTTAGTATTTACACTTAGATAATGGATTACGAACAGGATCGTCGAAAAATCATTTGATGATATTCAATTGCTGATGCTATTATTTTTTTTAATATAAAATATATATTTTTTGAGTAACTCCAAATGAGAACTGTTTTCCATTTACGTTTATTCATTTTAAAACAACCAAATAATGTTTTAATTTTAGATAACTTATAAAATTTATTAAAAATTGATTGGAGAAATCAAAATCGATGTTTCTTGTAAGCGCAAAAAAGACATAATGAAGAATAAATAAGCACGTCGCCATAGATACTAACTTAATTTTAGTTAACAGTTAAACTATGTGGTATTGAATAAGCGTACAAGGGCAGTACTACACAGTGATCTCGAGAACGAAACTTGAAATATAATAATTATTTCTATAAGTCACCTATATCTACATGAATATTCGTGAAAGTTTTAGGCGGCTCGAATCATCTTTGATATTTTAAATTGAGCAACTAATAATTATTTTCAACTTTTTAACCCCCGAACAAAAAACAAGGGGTGATATAAGTTTCACCGCTATGTGTGTCTGTCTGTGGCATCATAGAGCCTAAACGGATGAACCGATTTGGATTTTTTATTCTATTTGATAGATAATTTAATGCGGAGTGTTCTTTGCTATGTTTCATGTGCAATTTAAGGGTTCCGTACCCGGAACAACTAAAAATAGGCGATGATTGTCAAAATCGGTTAAGTTTGGAGAAGGCTCTAAGACAAAAGTTAATTTAATGGAGAGTGTTCTGAGACACGTTTCAAGTGCGAGTTTAGGGTTCCATATCCAAAAAATTTCTCGGGGGTTTTTTAAATTTTGTAAATTTTACTTGTTTGCATAATATGAAGCTTTAAAAAGTATTTTTATTAAATTTTTTTTTAAGTCAAAAATATTTAACGTGGTAGTTTTAATAATAATTTCACAAAGGCAATATCGCCTGGTCCACCCATTAGTGTATAATCCTACCTCTTTCAGAAAAACTCCATACCTTTTATTCATTTAATGTTTTGAGAAAATATAATTCTGAAGAGTAAGAATTTTTTTGTTATGTTATGAGAAGCTTGAAGACATATTATGAAATTTGTTATGAATAAAAACTTTGGTTTTATATTTTGATGAAAGAAGAAGATGAAAAAAAAAAGTTAGACATATGTGGTGGATTACATTAAAGTATTTCATACTTTTCTATAGGTTAGAAGATATTTATGATGGCAGAGATGGATAGATTTAGAAAAATATATGACGATGATAATTCTGTGTGTGTTAAGATAAATACAGTTAACTTCGCTATCGAGCAAAAAGAGTTTAAGTCAGAAAATGCTCCGTTTGCGATCAACATCTATGTTCCTTATGAGATGGTTGCGTCGAGATTTCAACACCAGACAGAGTCCTTTGCTCCAAGATTCAATTTCGTGACCACCATTACGACGTTATTTTTTAAATAATTCTGAGGAAGCTTTTTCGACATGACTGCTTTGCATGGACAGGTAATTAGCGATAGATGATAAGAAAGAGGTAGATGGATATTTCGATACCCATCTACTGAATGTTTCACAATGTAACTATATCGAAAATTATCCCCGGACTTCAATTTTGGGGCTTTATCTCTTTCCTGATTGGAATATAACAATGACTAGTATTAATATCTTGACAGAGCCATCTCTTAAGCATTTTTTTCTTGCATCTCTTAAAGCTAACCATACTTACAGGTTTCAAAATTTATTACAAAAATTAAAAATGAATGATTGATTACTGCATCCGTAGTTAGTTTACTTGGCCTTAAGAAGGCCTACTTAACTGACAATTGTCTTAACCTGTCAGAGCTTGCGTCAAGCGTTCATTAACCTTCAGTCGAGTGATGAGAGATATGATCACGTGCTCTGCATTTGCGCAAATACTCATTAACTTTGTAAATCATATCCTCGACATAATTTTATATAAATTTATTATTTAAAAACTTTAAACATTTTAAATTTTCGTTCAAAAGTCTGAAAGTCGTATTATATTAAACAAACGAACGTATACGAACATAGGTCCGAAAATTTCCGAAGTTAATATTTTTTTACTCGTGATGAGAAATATTCTAATAATTGAAGAAAATATATTTTTTAAAACTGTAGGTGGGTTGACAAAATCTGAAAAATTCATAATTCGAAAATAGATAAAATTACATTAAGATTAAGAAAAAGTAATTTATGTTTTAAATCGAAGCCAGGCGGGTTACAACTAAGTCATAAGAAGAACCCAAATCCCTTAGGGTTAAGTCAAAGAATCATCTAGTATCAAGAACAGTTTATCAATCAAAACAAGAAAATTTGATAGTATGATTTTTTAAAAAGTCCCTGTCAAATTTTATCCACTACCAATTTTGTCTTCGTGCTAAAATTTTTGACTTAACCCTTTTTACATGATAGTGAAGATGTAGTGCTAATACTGTACATGTTTAGAAAAAAGAAAATAATTTGTTTTTATAAGTAAATATTAATGGTATTACTTGCCATAATGTTTCATAAATATGTAAGTAGTTTGAATGTCGATTCAAGATAAAAATGTCTGTTAAGGGTAAAGAAGGGTTTTATTCAGATAATAGATTGGAGGCTTAAATCTCGTACGTAAGTTGAAGAACGAGATCAGATGGGGTGACATCATCTTTTAAATAAATTTGAACTCAGTCATCTTGCAGACATTTTCCCGTGAATTTTGCGGATCAAATAAGATTTTTTAAGAATCCTATATTTAATAATTTCAAAAGCATAGAGTATAATTGCTCTCTTTAAATAAATACCGAGAAATAACTAACTTAATTTTCGAAATACCTACACACAATTATAACAAGAGAATTTTGTCTAGCCATGAAAAATAAACACAGACATTATAAATATCATAATTAAACAAATTCATTTATGTTTTATTGTGTTATCAAGTCTGTGAACTGTCATCATCATAACCAGAGATGGCTACTAATAAAAGTTTTCAAGGATATTTTAATTTATAATTCACGTCAGCTCAACAGGCAGAAAAAGTGTTACAGAAAAGAAAAATTACTTGATTCGGAGTAGAATAATAATTATTTAGTTGTAGTATTTAAAAGTTTCACAATAAAAAAAAATTTTCATAAAATAATTTTCTAAAAGTACGAAATGTACTATGCATTACTGAATATTCGTTAATCTTTGTAAAAACATTAGACTTCTAGCTCCAGTACTGTAGGACGAAGTTTGAATAATTTTGATAATTTTGTAAAATGAATGCCTAGTAGCAGTGTAATTAAAAAAGCCAAAGAATTGAAGTTCAAAGAAGATAATTTAATAAGAAGTGAAAAACTGTTTGCCCAATAGCAGCCATTTTAAAAGTATCGGAAAATGAACATCCCGAATTTTTGGGCAAGAATTATTCTTAGCGACGACCTTGTTAAAATGGGTTTAAAAAATTTTCTGAAATGTGGATCAAAATCTACGTATTATTAAGTATTATACCAGGTGTCGCAAAACTTACCCACGCCTTTGTTGCATCAGGTAAAAGATAAACTTCTAAGACGAAAACTTCTCTTCCATTTTTGATCCGATGCACTTCTGTTTTCCCTCTCACCTACTGTCTTGTCGCTATAGCGCGCTTTTCATTGGCGGAGCTATCTGTGCATCGGATCAAAAAGTTGAAGAGAACTTTTTGTCTTCGAAATTTATTTTATACCTGGTGCAATAAGGGCGTGCCTTACTTTTGAGACAACCAGTACATTTTTTAAGAGACTCGCCACATTTTCATCCTCTCTAACTTCGAAATATATCGATTTAAATTTTTATTTATTTTAAAATTCGTTATTTAAATCAAAACAAATAATCAAAAACTTACTGGATCGAAGTAAACGTTTTTATTTGGCTGTTTATGTTAGTAACACAAGTAAATATTTCTTGATTCAAGGATCTCAATAGTTAATCCAAAAGTTATTCGATAGTTGGATTCGATTCGATTGGATTGCATGGATTGCAATAACGGCGTGCCTTACTTTTGAGATAACCAGTACATTTTTTAAGAGACTAGTCACAGTGTGTTAAAAAATTATTTAGTTTTCATAAGACTTTTGTAGTATTGGTGAATTTTGACCAAAAATTTTTCTACTTCCTTCTACTTACCTTCATGGACAACGAAAACAAGTGAGCACAGCTACAGGGTGACTCAAAAAGATAAAAAAAAACTCCTTCAATGACGAGGATAACTCGTGGATCAGTCAGAGAACGCAACCACTCGGTTAACCAAAATCCTATCACATATTTGTTACCATATAAATCAGCAAAATGTGTACACAGGAAAATTTAGTTTTTAAGTGAAATTTGTTGTCACAAAAAACAGTGTGATATCACAAAATGACAGTTTTTAGATTATAAAACGTAAACAAAGAAATGGAAAATACATAAAATAAAAAGTTTCAATAAATCAGAAAGCAAGCTGAAATTCAAAAAACTGTATCCATTATTTCCGTTTTATTTTAACTAAATTTGTAAAAATCAGAAACTGTCAAATTGCGGAGCCATGGCTATCGTAATAACTCAAAAAGTTACCATTATTTTAACGATATGCACCACTTGATGAATTTCTGCTGTTAAAACTTTCTATCTCTTTGTATAAATGAAAAATTTTTATAAGACAAGCCCAATTTATTGCACGTCCTACCAAATTATTAAAACAAATAGAAATTATGATCTCCACAAACTAAAATCAAAACCAATTTATATTAGCTGCCACATAACTGAGAATATTTTTCATATCTTTCATCGAAACCAAATTCGTTATTTTGATCAATGAAATCATATAAAACTAAAACTTTGTTTATTTCTTGTAAATTTTTAAAAAATAATACCAAGAATAGAAATCAACAAACTGAAATTAATTTCATTTCACTTTGAAATGAAAAGAAAACACCCACATAAATAAAGTTTGTATTTATATGATAGATTATACCCAACACTATTTAACAAAGGCGAAACTAATTTACAAAGAGATTCTTACTGTTTGAGTTTTATTATAAGTATTATACCAAATGAATGAAAATACATCGGGTACAAAGATTTACCAGATTTTGTGTTATAATATATTTTTAAAGCTTTTTTCAATGATAAAATTTACAAAAAATATTGACATATTATAAATTTTAGATGTTAAAAATTGTTTCACATAAATACAAAAATATATTACTGTCCAAAAAATAAAACAACAAAATATATGACGTATTATCCATACATAGGGTTTATAGAACACTGAAGGCGAAGTGTGGTAGAACTAAGTTTAATTAAAAATTTTATTTGATATTGCACTAAAAATGTTTACAATAAAATTTACGAAATTTTAAGTCCCCGACGAAAAATAGTGAGTCTTTCCGCATCGTTAAAATATATTTGTATCGCTTGCATTCGTTGTTTTTCACGTGCGTTTGAGCGGCAACTTGAGCGGAACAAATTTAAGCAAAAATGTTAAATGCTATAAATGGTAGAAACGCATATAAATAATGTTTTATATTACCTTTCAATGTACTTATACATTTATTTACGATCCCACCACCATATTTATCTAAGATTGTGACCAGGTATTTAAATAGTATTGAAGTATTATTTATTATTATTCAGTTATTGTGAATGGGTATTTATCAGAGCTATATGCGAGTGCAACGAGCTCCACTAGTAATAAAATTTGTGTTTAGCGGGCGGGCTTGCAGGTGAGATTAGGAGTCTTAGCGGATGGGCTAAACATTGTATAGCTATTGATGAATTGGAGCTACACATTAATGACGATTAATAATCGTGTAAACAATAATTGGAATTCAATAAATTGTAGGTGATACGAAGTTCACTGGGTATCATAAGATATCGATATCGAATTCAGTATTCGAACTTACGATAAGATAACGTCTGTTGGGCCAGCTAGTAGATATATAAAACTGAAATATATAATACAAAATTCAAACTTTTCTTAGACTACTATTTCTATAATCAACTGAACATCCAAAGTTTCAACCCTTTTACTGCGTTTTTTAGTAATTAAACTCATTAATGATTTGGAGGTATGGACTACCTACAAAGATTCAAAAGCTTCCCTACCTGAGTTTGGGGCCCTGAAAATTTTAATTGTTCAACAGGAACTTCTTAATGAAACAGCAAGTGACAAATATTAATCAATTTTAAGCTCATGTTGTCATTTCAGTCAAGTTAACTGACAACATGAGCTTAAAATGACTTCGTACTGATGCAAAAAGGCTTCATGCTCATTTATTGGACTACCTAAGCACTTTACACTCACAAAGTAATTTCTACTCTCAAAAGTTGCAGAATTATTTGTACAAAAAAATATTAAGATTTTTCATTTAATAATATATGTTTTGAGTATTGTCATAATAATACTCTCTTTTGAGATACACTACTACCCATTTCACTTTGGAAGAACAGAACAGAGAAGCTAGCTGCTGTAGCTTTAGTGTAGCATATAGCACCACACACAACGGATGCATATAGCATCCGTTATTTTATGTCACTGAAGAGAAAATGTTATTTTAATAAAATGGTTGACATCTGCAAAATAAAACATAAGTATTATAAACTACCATACAGAGTAGAGTTTTTTTTATCTTGTCTTGTTCATATTATTATGCACATTAATGTTCAGTTTAGGGATGATTTTGTATTTTATACAAAAGTTAGATGTTTAAAAATGGGTAATCTTTTGAGGATGGTTAATCTTAAATCACCTTAATCAAACTTCAGTCATTAAATGCATTAAAATACAGAACTATTTACCTGTAGCTTCCCAGCAAATGCTATTGAAATAAGCATATTTTATCATAATGGAGGTAGGATCCAGATCGGCTGTCAATGTGGTTTTGTTTACAAATAAACTTTTTTCGAAAAATTAAAATTTTTTTGATTCTTTTTACTATCTTTTTATAAGCTGGCCAATTCATAGTATTTTACAAATTATACTCAATGTTAAGGTAGTACGAGCGCCAAGACAAATTTAGACTTGGGATTGAAATAATTTTTACCTTATTTTCAACTTTGATGATGAATTTTCTTATCACTTCATGAATGTAGACGAAAAATAAGAATACAATTTTTCGATATCTGCCTTTGTTTTCGAAATCTTGAAAGTTAAATAATTAAGCAAAATTTTCAAATTTCGATATATTGAAAATTACTCCAGTTATCGAAAAATTCTATCTTACTTTTCGTCTTATATTGTCAAATTATAACACAATTCACTATTAAAATTGAAAAAATATATTTTTTTAATTTCTGTCCCACCACTGTTCTTATACATCCTTAATTTTCGAGCACAATAGGTTTTTATTCTGTTTTCAATAATTTATTAAGGTTTTAACATTTAAATTTTTTTTTCTTTTTAATTTCCACCGACTAGTTTGAATCTATGAAAACATATCATCCATCTACCATTTTGCCAAATAACCAATGTTAAATATGCCTACTTTTGAAGTCATTTATTTATTTAAATAAACGTTAAGAATTGATTTTAGTCCAACTTCATATAAAAAAATCAAGCCTTTTATCCAAAATTGTCCTTGCGTTCGTACACCCATAATAGTTGGTTATTGGTCAGTAAGTTCTCATACCATATTCCAGCTTACTTAATATGACGTTTAGATTTGAGCAGGTAAAGTTTCAAATTCACAAAGTGATGTACCTTGAATCTAATAACATAATGTATCGTTGATAGAAACATTAAAATATGTAACACCTAAATGCTTACAATTATTTTTTTGAATTTTCCCACTATAGTTAAACGGAATGGTTGTAGTACGCTCAGGTACAGCTGTTTAGAAAGATTCTAGGTATACTAGGGTGAGCACCATGGTACGTTATGATGCTTTACCACGGTTCGCACACGCTTTACTTTCACACGCTTTTACCGAAAATTTTTTTTATGTATTTTCGAAAAATTGATGTTGAGAAATTGTTGGAACAAAGCTTTAAATTTACAAAATTCTTTTGAGCAATACAGAAATGAAAATTTTCCTTCTACTACAGCTTCCCATACTCTTAAGTGCAACACGGTCATTGAATTTCGAGTCATGCTGTAAACATACCTAACATTTCACCGTAACATTTCTCAATGAATTAAAAACATCAGAAAAAGAAACTATGGAATATGTGAAATATTTTTATTAAAAAAAAAACAAACAAACAAGAACGTAAGGTTGGGGTGTTAGAATATTATGATGAATAAAATAAAATTTTCTATTTGAATTATTATTATTTTGTTTTGTGCTTCAGACAAGTAGTTCCTGTTATTTGAGCTTTGAAAACACATCATAATCAAAGCAAACATAGGTCTTGAGCCCATAACGAAATGAAATTTTTATGGTTTTTCTCTTGCCTTTGCAGGATTGAAAGGTATGGTTGGAAATACGGAAAAATGAACTGTAAAGTGTATCGAATTTTTAATAAAAATATTTGTTTGGGTAACTGTTCTGTGTGTTTCGTTTGTTTTAGAAACACGTAATTGAAATTCTCAAGGATTATTCAACTTCAAAAAGATTATTCAACTAGGTCGAAAGACTCAACCCTCTTGAACTTTGTACAAATTAACTTGTCCACGACTTTATTCGAATATAAAATACAGGCAACCAAAAATCATCGAATTGCAAAAATTGAAATTTTTCTTATCATGGGCTCACGGTTTAACACACAGTCTCTTACAGAATAAAGCAATAGAAATAAGTAGATTTCAACATAGGTTTTGACAGCACCACGTTAGAATTAAAATAGTAACCTACAAAACTAGACGAGCAACATGAAAAGTATTTTTTATATTCATGAAGTATTAATCTTTCGATATAAAAGTTATATCGATAATAACAGTGGTATTTTACTCCACCGGAGTAATTATTTTTTTACTCGACTACAGCGAGGGTTCTGATTTTGACCAGTATTTATGTGCGTGGGTATGTATGTATGCTCATTTGTTACATCATAACTTCTAGATTACTTGTTTTAATATAACAAATGAGATATTGATGGAAGAGTGTTGATGGTCCGTTGGTAAGGGGCTATGTTACGTCCACATTAAATTGAATTTAAAATTTGTATTTACATGATTAGGTATAAAATGTTAGGTATCAAATGAAGGGCTTAATTTGCTCATTTCAAAACTATTGTACGCATTTTAGCACAAAATTGTAACTCTAGAAAAATTTTAAATAAAAAAATAAAGTTCAAGAGCTGAAACCTGATTCCTGCAAATTAACGCTAAAAAATGTACGAAACAAGAAAATATTACCATCTGTTTGTATGATAAAACTGTCATTATAGTTGGGGACCGTTCTATAGAATCCTCTTTAATATTGCATGTCCATGAACTAAATTGAAAATTTTATTTCTCATAAAAATTTGGATAAAAATACGTTTTCTTGATATATCGATATAAACTTTATTATAGGAGGGTGATATCCCTATTTCTTCAAAAACCTATTAACAAATATGAAACATATCTCTTTTTTGACTAAAAAAATAGATTATGGAATACAATGAGTATAGAAAAGAAACTATAAATAGTTACAGCAACTAGACAGATTCAAGTGAACAATAATAAATTTTGATATAGAACAAAAGTTCTTTTGTTACCCAAAAAAAGTAACACGAACTTAAAAAACTATTCGGAAAAAAACAATCATGTTAAAGAGTTTTATAAAAATTTCTAGAAAAGTTTTCTTTTCTAACTGTGAAAACCCATCAGTTGAATGAAATTTATATTTTTATACATGGGATCACACAATTTTTAGTCGACTGAAGAAAAACTCTTGTGCTTTGTTGCTTATCTTTTCCACTCTAATAGAAAAGCGTTTTTACCATATTTTTATAGGAATGTTCGCGAACCGAAATATATGATATTCTTTCGGCGTAAAACGGAAAATTGTCTCAAGTTTATGGAAATCGTATGTTCTGTTTTTGTATTTTTATACTACTTATTTTTATCTGTCTTATAGTTTACAAGAGAGTTACTGCCAACCAAATACGTAATAAAATCAGTTTGCAACCAATGAAAGGGTTAAAAATGTTTAATGGTTGCGTACTCGAAGGGTAACCAAGAAAAACCCCGTTCTTGTGATTTTATTGACCGTCAGTTCATAAATCGATTTCATTAATCGGTGAAATTTAGTTTAATATTGCCCCAATAACAACAAATATCCGGTCAAGTACGAGTATAAGGCTTCGTTACTTTTTTTTACAAAAGTATTTAATAAGAAGTGTATAGTGTTATATCTTGTACGATGGTACGAAACCCTTCATGTACGATTCCGGCTTGACTTTTTACTAACGTATTGTGTTGTCCAATCTTTAATATTTTTGGAAGATTCAAAAAGAAGTTGAAAATCTTGAAAATCGAAAAACTCAATTTTAATGAATGGCCAACGGTTAAAATTTCAATTTTCTTTATAACCAAATACCCTGTAAAAGGCAGACAAAAACAATTAAGGAAATTTTGGTACATTATGGCCTCGCAATCTGTATATTGTTAATCAAATTTGCATTTTTCATAATGCAACCGTGCATTATCAAGAAAATAAAAAACAAGAAATTACTGTTCTCTGTGGACCACTTAGATTATTCCAATTTGATAAAAATGGTGTATAAAATGAAAATACCTAATCTAAAACAAACTTTTTTATTTTATTGACTACCGAATTTTCAATTGGGTTCAAACATACGCATACATATAATATACCGTGTGTTTCAAAATTGTGCAGAACTATGCAGATTTTATTATGAAAGCACGAGGAAATATTCCTTTTAAGACTATCGAAAATAATTTTTGCTATTCGTAGCAGTGCTTTACATTTTAATAATTTTGTATCCCTATAATTTCACAACTAGAAAAACAATCGCGTATTTAAATCACATAACGAAATTTTTATCAAACGTAGCCCAGAATCATAGACCGTGGGGGCACCACGGTTTTTTTTTAAATGATAAATACATACTTGATACTTTGTGAGTGGCTCTCTTTTGACGAGTCTACCAACCTTTCCTCTACGATTTTTTTTCGAATAGGCTGCGTTTTCAAATGAGCATGATGACGTCATATTTGAGTTTTTCTTCTGAAAAAACACAGCAGGCAATTTGTTTTTAAATACGTACATGCCTCACCTTAGGTGAATTATTTAAGATTTATGAATGTTATCAAAAGGTCATAGTGTACGACAAATTCCCTGCTGCATGATGGCTTCAAATTTGACGTCATGGTGCTAATTTGAAAACACACCCTTTGGAAAACAATCGTAGAGGAATAGTTAGAGATAGATTCGCAAAAGGAAGGCACTCTTGAAATTTCAAGTATGTAGGTATTCATCATTTAAAAAAAACGGTTGTGTCCCACGGTCTATAAGTATAACATGCGAGAGTATAGAGGTGGCTTTTCGGCATATTATCCTCGCTTACTCACAAATTTTTCCCGTGAATGGTGTGAATATTTTCAGCTTGGTCAAAGCGAGAAATGAATTTTAGGGCGTAAAAAATTGCTTGTAACACACTGTACCTAAGTGCAGAAATAAACGACTAAGTTTTTTTGTTTTTATTCAGTGGTTATTGACTTCTTTACAACCATTTTGATTTCATTTCATTGTTTCTTCCTATTTCAATTTCATTTATTGTACGTATATATACAAAACTGTGCAATATATACAATATATACTGTGTTCTTATCCAACAACAACAAAAACAACAGAACATCAACAAAGAAAATAAATGCCTTAAGACAAAAAACAAAAACGCAAAAAAAAATTGAAGAGAAGAATATTATTCTACTATTTATTATTCCAGAGATAATGATTTAATTATGCAAACGACCAAAAAGGATAAAATTACCAATTTAAATGTTATGTCGTTATATGTAGTAAGAAAAAAACAACGAAATAATAAAGTAAGAAAATATGAGAAATCAAGAGAACAATTCTCGAAAATAACAACAAACATAAAACTAATCTGATTAAATTCATTATGAGTAATTGGTATCCTAATTAGTTAATGTCTAAGTTTATCGGTTTAAATATGTGGTATAGTTTTAGTTTAAGAACTGTTAAACAATTTACGATGGTGTATGAGATACCGTGTACAAATTTATGGTTCCATTTTTTATACCTGGATAAAAATCGTAGACGAATCAAAACCTGAAGGAATCTATTATCATTGGTTATAGGAAATTTTTGTTAGGGTTCAAAAACATTTGGGTACGAAAAGCTTAATTGAAGTTATAAGTAGACTTTATTCGATTTATCAAGGTAATAATTTTTTCACTGAGCTGCCTCTGAATATTTTCGCAAAGCGCAAAGTAAATTTTTTATTTTTATTTTTATTTAATGCGTTGGGTATATATAATCATTTTTAATGCTTGTATTCTTTTATAAATTTATTTTCTACGTATTTTCTTTTTGTAAGAATTCTATAAAAAACAACAAAACTTTTCGTAATCTAAATCAACTTTTTATACAAGGTATACTAATTTTATCAAGGTATACTAATTTTAGTCTCATGTTTGTAACACTTAGGAATATTGATGATATAAGCAAAATTTTGGGACAAAATTTTGGTTTCATAAAATCGCCTAATTAGTCAGATTCCGGTTGTTCGTTTGTCCACCTGCCTGTGTCCCAACGTGAACACGACAGCACAACGAAAAGAGGTAGAGAATAGAGCTAAAATTTTTATAGCGTGCTCATCCGTTAAAGATGAGAGAACAAAAGATTTAACATAAAAAATGTTCATTATGAAAAAAATAACAGACTTTTGTTTAAAGTCATGTGAGGGATTCTCGAAAAATAAAAATAAAATTATTAAAAATGCTTTTAAAAATTTTCGAATACTTGACAGACGACAGAAATGTCGAATACTCGACAGAAATGACAAACGAAAAGCCATCATAATTGTGTTAGTTTTTAAAAAAAAATGCCAAATATTTAACACTTTCAATACAAGGTACTTCAACAATTAGTTCAGTCAATTGTTTGTTTTCACTTCTTAATTGTAAATTTGTTCCAGTTATTTAGTAAACATAATTTGAAATACTCCAAACTTTATTTGCAGGCTTTCATTTATTTTTAAACATCTATCCTTATACAGTGCGTTTTTGTACCATCTAGGGATACCAATGTCACTAGTATGACAGAATACATGCGTTAAGCAATGTATCTAAGTGAGAGGTATTATATACATGTGTTGAGCATGTGGTTGTAAGATTACAGATACGATACGACAGATCTTCTGTTGTGTGCATACATCTTACAACTACATGCTTAACACATGTATTTAATACTTCTCATTCAGATGCATTGCTTAACTCATGTATTCTGCCATACTAGTGATATTGGGATCCCTAGATGATACAAAAACGGATTGTATATTAGTTTCTCTATCATGTTTTTTTCTGTCCATATCTTCTCTTATTTCTTTATCAAATTGTATGACGCACTCCTCATTTTCTAGGCTATCCATTTTGGCTTCTGAAGAAAAATAGAGTCACGGTCTAAAAATTAACCGCTTAGGAAAAAACCGGCTAAACAAATAATTTTACCGAAAAATATCTATAATTTTAAAGTAACAGTTGTTATAAATGTTCTACTAATACTGAACACATAATTCAGAAGTAAAACAGCAACTATAAAGATATTTCAAATGAAAATATTTTTACAGTATGTTCTCCCAATACTTTAATAACTTTTGATTTCTTTCACCAATATTCTACGAATTTTTTTGCTGTTTTTAGTCAAAGGTAGCCATGGGAGCGGAATTCCACACGGGTCGAGCTAGTTATTTTATATTATCAAAAGTACAATTTTATTTTTAGCATAGACATACAAAGTATAATAATTTGAAATTTGATACAAGCTCACGTTGAACTAACATCGGAATTTCAAATTTGAAATATTTTCGTTTTTTAAACTTTAAAACAAAACTCCAACATAGTTGAAAAAAAGATTTCATTGGACGTATAGTTTTAGAACAGGTTACAGTCTACGGGCAACAGATAATTGTTATGTGTTATACATTGTATTAAGAGTATCGGTGTCCCAAGCACTGAAAAGCCACATCTATTTTTTAACTGGTTAGGGATACAAAATATGATAAAATCAATAACTTTCTAATTTTAGGCTATCCTCTATCCCTTACCAAAACTAACAAAGTATTTCAAAAAAATGGGCAACAATAGCTTAGTTCTGCGTTTGATGTCTGCCAGTATTGGAAGGTTTTTGCCAAGCTGCCGAAATTTTGGTCAATCTTACTTCCATTGTCATACTGCCAACCTGCGGTGTCTGCAAACTATTTTTCCATGAAATTACATGTTGTTAAATGAAAATCGCAAGACTTTCTTGCGGTTTACTTCAATCTCAACCCCGTCCGAAAACGCCATTAATATTTGCCTGCCACTATTTTTCCTGACTTATAAAAAATGAATTGTTAGGCTTACCGTCGCTTCTAGACGGTTAAGTTTCACTCAGATTTCTACACCCTCTGTATCTCGAAAATGATTGTTCTGATATATATGACGAGTGCGAGAAAATTAGGGTAAAAACTTAAAGTTCATAGAATGTTTCACTGGCCGTATCCTAGAATATAATTAAAAAGTAGAAAATAATTACTAAGTATAAAAAAATAGAGTGATTAAGAAAAAAAATCAATTTATCGTAAAAAAGCGTGGAGTGCCTTTAAAGATATTTTATAATGATTTTACTTTTACCAATACCTGTCATTAAATATTAGCAATAAGTGAAATCTAGCAACCCACGCTTTTTTGTGATAAAGTGACTTTTTTCGTCACCTTTAACTTATAGAAATTATTATCTACACTTAGTTCAGCTGGTTACCAAAGCGTATTTTTTAAGTATTTTTAAACTATAATTTACTTTTGTGTGAATCTGAATATTAGGATATATTTATTTTTATTTATTTTTGAGTGTATCTTGATAAAAGATGGACAATTGAATGCATTTATTCATTTGACATAGGAATCGTAGGACTCTTACTTGAAACGGCTAATTTTTGTGATAACAAATATGGTTCAAAAGTTAATGTATCACTTATAAATTGAATATATATTCCAAAAAACTTCTATAACTTTCGCTATTCAATATTTGATACATTCCCTGTAGTTATTCTATACATATTATAGAATGCATAAGTTCCGACTGAAACAAGGCCCTAATTGCTAGTTTCGTCTTCCCCAAAGGGGATATGAGGCATGTCACATGCTATAGGCAGCTTTGCACTGAATATAACATACATGTTACGCAATCTGGTTAAAGCATTAATGAGATAGAAATATATGTACAAAAGAAGAGTATCCCTTACCCGCTCCGGAAATGAATAATTTTATACAGGTTTTTCCATTATTAGGAAATATGTGTTAAAATTAAGTGCTTCATGGCTTCATGCTCTGCTTGTAAAATTTCCATTTTTTTGCAGTCTATTCAATTTATACTCTTTTTAAATTTTCAATAGTGAAAACTTCTTAATTGAGAGAAATTGATTTTTATATTTGTTCGAAAGGACATTAAATGATTCATTGAAATTTTAAGTTGATTAATGAGATTTTAAACTTTCTATATCTTAATTTTATCAAATTTTCTCTTCCTACAACCCAGTTTTATTTCTGTTTTGAAAAGTTTAAAAAACTCGGATAATCATGGCGGCCGAAAAACTTTGTTTTGATTTTTTAAGTTCGAAAATTATCGTATAAGTCCTTTCTAGAATCTTTTGTTTCGTTTTTCGAGAATCTATCACAAAACCACCAGTTAAAACTACTGGTAATTTTCAACTTTCAACCTTTTATAGTTTTTGAGAAAAGAACACCAAAGTTGTGTCCTAATTTGCGCACTCACCGGTAAACAATTTTGTTTAAGAAAAAATATTTGAAACAAAAACTGTTTATGTTTTTCTTAAAACATTTGACTCAAGAAGACCCAATTGAATATTGCTCATTTATTAGTTCAAATTCATTTTGTACGTCTTGAGAACGCTATAACAATTTTCAACTTGATATTCCTTTTCGGTTTTGAATTATCGTGATCACAAAAGGGCAGACGGGCAGATGGACAAACGGAATTGAACCAAGAAGATATATTTATGAGCACTTATCCCAAAATGTTGTCGTTATCATCAATATTTTTAAGCAATATTTTACAAACTTGGGGCTAGAATAAGTATAACATTTAAAATTACTGGGTATACAAATTGTAAGAAGTTATTCGTTTTGGCGCTGGTAAAGTAGTCACTTCCTATAGTAATGCACATACAGTTAACTTGTTAAATATAAACCATTAGGTATGTGAGTATGTTTTTGTGCTCATGATACGTTGAAAATGAACGTAGATAAAAACATTTTACTGTTTTAATACTGCACGGTAAATTATAAGGGAAAGTTGTAAAATATGAAAACATGAAAATTATAATAAAAGAGGAAAAAACATGTATATAAAAAGATACTTTAAATTTACATGGTGCGTAAAATACAAATATCATCTTGGGCTTTAATGTACCGAAATTTTAACCACTGTATCTAAATAGGTTTTTATGGATTAAGCAAAGACTCAATTTATTCATAGTTTTCAAACATTACAGTCGAAAAATCGTTGTTTTATGTAGTGTCATCACAACAGGGTGAAATTTAAACTCGTCAGAAAACTTACAAATATTTTTTGTGTGCGTAGTCATGGTAGGGACAATAAAATCGATGCCAGCGCTTCCAGTGATTAATTAATTAAACCTAATGCATTAATTAATTAAACCTAATGCATTAAAAATTGTGAAAATAAGAAATTAATGCAATCCATACAATTTATAAATGCATCCATACAATTCCATAATTAAAGTAGTGTATCGTTACCATGGAAACGCCTTCAATAATACTCACGCATGGTGCGAATACCTTGAACTCATCCAATCTAAACTTAAATATTAAGTATTAGTTTAAATACATGAAAAGCATTTTTTATTTTCACATCGTTTTCCCTATTTTCCCTTGCCACTAAATTTTAATAAATTAATTTGGTTTTTGCAAATAAGTAAGAGTGAAATAGCAAGTGAATTTGAATGCAATACTAATTGATGATTATGAAAAAAATTACACCAAACTAAATTTTTGAGTGAAGGTGTTGCATTGCAGTATAGTGAGTCCTTACAAGATTGGACTGTGCAAACCTGGCGAGAAAAAATTTTTGGACAACCACGACTCTTATGAAAACCTCACAAAAATAAATCTAACGGGGTTATTCTTGGCTGACCACTCACTACAATAATAAACATGCCTTAGCCCATTTCTAATGCCTACAGAATCCTCGAATTTTTGCACAATGATGTGAATTATTCCCTCACCAGGACGATCAAATTGGCCATGACAGAAATTGTTACAGAATTGTTATTTCTGTAGAATAAGTGAATATTTCAACAGCGTTGAGGCTTGTTGAGCATTAGTTCGCGAAAGTATTCATAGTATTCTCATTCAAAGAGTTCTTACACCCTCAACTTATAACTTTTCTGACAAAAAAAGTCCGTATATACCTATAAAGGGTTTCTATGGTAAAATTGGCTCATGGATTTTTACACATTCATTTCCGCTTGTTACTGTATCAGTGTGGACGCATATTTTTTGGTGAAGTATGACACGACATGTTGATAGGCAGGCAGACACACAGGCATACAAGCAACACCGTATCACAAATTTTGAATTAAATTCCGCTATTATTATTTTTTTATCAGCTAATTAGTGAATAATTGATTCAAACTTTTTTTCATTGAAATAAATTCCATTGATTCTATTGGTTCGTTATGAGTTTGAAACAAGCTGGTATTTATTATTTTTTTTTTTTACAAGGAAAACGATAATTTACCACGAATATAAAAAATATTGCATCAACACAACACAACCTATATTTATTACTTTCATAACTGTCAAAATTGATTCAGGATTACAGGGACACAGAATCGAAAATTGTCAATTTCGATACGAACAAGGAACGACGAATTCTTAAAATGGATATTTTTGTTTAAATTCACGGTACTGTTTTCACGAGTTCAACATTATTTTACATTGCAACAAGGATCGTTCGAACAGAATAACAGGCTGTCCTATTTAGATAATGTCGGAAGAGTTTTATGCCGAACGATTGCGAATTATCTAGATGATTATAATTATTTAGTTCAAGCTTATGTCAAATTTTTTAGTTAAGTTCTTCCTAGCATTTGATTGGAAGTATTTCTTTATAAACTCTATCAAAAACTTTTTATGTCGAGGCTCTGATCTAGACGTTATTCACACCAATTGCTAGAATTACTTCAAAAAATCCATTTACAGCCTATTCCGATAATTTTAATTTTAATTCTTAGATATTGTTATTTTTACTGAGATAGCATTCTATATGAGTACGATATAATTAACATCAAAAAAGTACATTTACAACTGATACATGAATTTTTTAATCGTTATATTTAAGAAATTGTACTTAGATTCGTGGTATTTCGTGCAAAATAACATGAAAACGATATAACTGATGAATAAATAATCCTTACATAATCATATTAAATTTAAAAAACAATTCTTTAGAGAGGAAGATAACATTTAAATGTCGAAAATTTTATTTTGTACACTCAATTAATTTTTAAAGAATATATTCACAGACAATATTGATTAAATAATAAGTAAGCTTTCTTGTACTTCCACAAGACAATTCAACCCACTGGCCGGATATCAAAAGCAAGCAACAATACTCATGTAGCTATATAAGACGAGATGTAATATACTAAGCTTAGACAAAAAAAAAAATATTCACCTACTGAATTTTCTTTCTCTACTTTGTCTTGGGTATCAAGAATTATCTTACTACACACATTTTTATAAAAATGAAAATTTAATGAAAATTCTAAATGAATGTTATGGTAGTACAAGAGAATTTTCTTACAAAAATAAACTCGTCTTGTGAAATTACATTCGAATGAAAACATTCTTTGTATTTGTGTATTTTAGAATTTTACTCGTACTTAGGATTCCGTTAATTTTCCTGATAAAACAATAGCTTCAACATTGATGAAAGCTTCATGAAGAACAAAAAACGAAATTGATTTTTTTTTTTACAACTTTTAATAGAGGCTTTAATATTATTCCTAACTTACGATTTGGTACATGAAAAAAATGAATTAAAAAATAAAAAAAATTCAATATTCTAGGGCAACATTCTTACACGAACAAACGTTGCTTTCAGCAAGCCTTTTATAGACAAAAATGAAAGGGTATAATATTAAAAATCGTGGGCTATTAATCAGAAATTAAGATACATAATAAGTTAGTCGGAGTGCCAGTTTACGGTTGCGTAGGGTTAAGCGGAAGAAACATTTAACCCTTCAGGTAAATTATCAAATTTTTTAGAAGGGCTTAGAAAAATTGATGTCAATTAATTTTGAATTAACTCTAAAATTTTGACCGAAACGAAAAGATAATGGATTTGTATGTATCACCACTCTGGAAGTAAAAAACAATTTTGATACCAAATTTGACCATTCGGAAATAACCAAAAAATATTTATTCAAAAAAATCACCATTTAAAACATATACACTTCCACAGAAATGGTTAGAATTCCTCCAAAAACATTTATAGCTCCGATAATTCCTAATTACGTTTATCGATGAAAGATAAGTGGCGTCACGATTTGTACATATTACACTTTCACGTTTGTATTTAATTAAACGGCACTCAAAGTTAAGAAAAAGTTGTTTAATAGTCATAAATTAAAAGTGAATGAAAATTATCGGAGCAATCTGGAAATATTTTTTGGAAGGATTCTTACAATTAAAGTGCAACTAGATCTCAGATTTTAGAAAACGAAATAAGAAAATAACGAAATCATTTACAATAGACTATCGATTGAACTTTCGATCCAAAAATTAATTTTTTCTTAATATCTAAACAAATGTGAGTAACATTTACATCCTAAATTGGAATCTTGGAAACGGCTTCAAAGATTTTCATGAAATTTGGTGTGCAGGTTTTTTTGGGGCGAAAAATCGATCTAGCTAGGTTTTATTTTTAGAAAACGTCATTTTATCTCGGAAATTTTAATCTCGAAAAAATTTATCCAGTTACTGTTAATAGTGTTGATTTAATGATAAATAAAAAAAGTTAGTTAAATTTTTTTTTAAATTTTTATTAAGGAAGTTTAATCGTCGTTTCTTTACTTTCAGGTTCGGTAATAATTTGTAAATATTGTTTTAAATAGTCTAAATCAGGCACGGGCAAGCGTGGTTTAGAGAAGTACCTCGGACTCTTAAATTAACATACGAGTAATACAGTGACAACCTAACCAGTGACAACAAAAAATACGAGTTAGACAGAGAGACATTTTTTTTCTACCTATCTCATTACTATTGGAGAAACTGAGATAGGTAGAAGAGTCGTATGCACGTCTCGCTTCCTACTCTATGGGCAATGCGGAGTTGGATAAAGAGACACACAATAAAGTTTATGACACACAATAAAATTATAACAATGGTGTCTTTGACTTAAAATAACTCCCCCATTCTTGGTCTAAATACTATTAAAGAAATAGAATATGTATTTTCAAAGCAACAGAAACCTTATGAACAAACCTTATGTTTGAAACCTTATGTAAATTTTTTTAAACCTTGAACTGAAAAAGAAAATTATTAGAAAATCTGTTGTGTATTTAGTAAAATCTGTGGGTAATATCAAGACGATATTACTATCTATAACCGAGAATAATGTGGCCTTTATCTACTGAATCCTTGATGCACTTACAAATTTAGTACTTAACCAATTTAAGTATTTTTTTTTTTGTGTATTTCTTCTCTTCATATGTGCAGTTAATATTTGCTTTAAGCATACATTCTTTCAAGTATTGATTAAATGTTTTTTTTTCGTTCCCATCTCTCTATACATTCATTCACTAACTACTTCTCTTCTATAAATATGTTGTTTTGTATTTTTCTCAATATAACAATATTTATTTAGGTTATTTTTTTCATAACAAATCTCTCTCTTCTCTATTTTTAATGAAAATAATACAAGCCGTGGTCGCTATGACCTTTGGAAGGGCTTCCACCAACTATCTGTAGTAATTTATTAGTTCAAAGCTAAGTTATTGTAAACTTTAGATTCTACGATAAAAGTTCATCTTACCAATACATGATATGGTATTTTAACAGAAAGAAAACCGACTTCAAAAGAAAAACTTTTCCAAAACAAATTATTATGACTAAAAAATAAAAAAATTACGATAATATAATGTAGTTAAAATTATTGTAATATTTGAAGTCGGTGTCAGCCAAGGAAACAACTCTGACAGAACAGTCTGCTACATTAGCTTGGCCGACACCGACTCCAAAAATAACAATAATTTTAACTACATTATATTATCGTTATTTTTTTACTTTTTGGTGCATATTAAATTGCTTTGGAAAAGTTTTTCTATTGTAATTTTTAGTGACTATGAAGTACAATAACTAATTTATTACTAAAAAAAGAATCATCGAAATCAGTGGGCGTAAGATTGAGTTATTCGTCCTCTTGTCGTGCAAACTTAATGCAAATTTAAGACTTATATGGTTTTCTCATGGATGCCGTTGTCAGAACTGGACCAAAATGAAATGGGATCACACGGGAAGCGCCAGCTTTCAAATAGATGAGTCAAAATTGGTTCACCCAGTCGAAAATCTGAGGTAACACACATTAAAAAAAATTACATTCGAATTGATAACCTCCTCCTTTTTTTGTTTGAAGTCGGTTAAAAACAAAAAATCACTTCCCACGGTATGTTCCTCTATCTATCCCACGGTATGTTCTTCTATGTACGCTTCGAACTTTAAAACTACGAAATGGATTTTGATGCAGATTTTCTAATAGATAGAGTGTTTCAAGGGGAGGGTTTTTATGTATAATGCATGCGTAATATAGTAGAGAAACACTGATAATTTGTTAGGTTAAAGGAAATTGTGAATAAAAGGAAGGTATGTATGCATGTTTTTCTGTTTGTCATTTCCAAGAAAACTACTCTTTCTACATTTCAATTTGGCAACTATCTTTCAAAAATGCATATCGATCCCGACATTTTTTGCGAATCAGTATACTTGCAATAGATGATCGCAAATATATATTTGAAAACACTATTTTATTTCAAATTTCCGGATGAGAGGAGTAACTTTCCTAAGAGAAAGTTAATAAGAAGCATTCTTTATTACATAAATTTTTTTTTTATATTTTTTAGCATGCTTTAAAAAGAAAAATTCTTTAATTTATTTTTCTGAACTATCATCACTCTATATATCGAATATATATTGTTTGTGTTCGATATTTCTATATCGACATCGTGGTATTGTGTTGAAATTAAAATAGGGAGGTAAAGAGTGTATGGAGTAGTGGGTATATATAAAATATATAAAATAATTCCAAAGGGAATTTTAGGGATTTTTACCGTTTATATGTATCCCTCCAATCAATCTTTATCACGTTCATTTTCTCTTCGGCATATTTTTTTTCATGTTATTTATATTACAATAAATTTTAATTATAGCTTTTTTCAGATTCATCAAAAACACATTTTTATGGCTTTCTTGGACGAAAAATGAAAATTCATTGGATACTGTAAGTGAAGGCCATTGTTTATAAATTTTGAATTTTTCTCCCTTATACAAAGTTAGGAATTAGTAACAAAAGAGAATTGAAAAAAATTCACATATACAAGAAGTCTCTCCGGAAGAGAAGAAATCCGGGTCTCTTGGATGCGGGTGCTTAGTACAGGAATCTTCAATTTTTTAATTCTTTTTAATTAAGATTAACTCGACAAGGTTGATATGGTGTACACGAAAAAAATTCATAATAATCGAAAGACTTTCACGAGTAAATTTTTATACAAATTTAAGTCAACAAACATATATCTTTATGTATGAAACAATGTCGGGTTAGTTAGACCATTTGTAATCAGAGAACAGCTTAACCGATTTTTAAGTTCTCTGAGTTGTTTGATTCGTTTCCGCCCCGAAGAAATAGCACAGTAACTATTAAAAAGCCCCCCCCCCCTCGAAAAAGGGAGAGCAGGAGTGGACAATTTGTATGAAAATCCGCCATTTTTATGTCCACGGTTTGGTCAGCAAATAATTTGGACTGTATTTTACTTTCTTAAAAAAAAAGAGTTCCATACCAAAAAATTAAAACCCATAAATTTATTAGCAAAAGCGGACGTAAGGGTAGGGGGAAGTTAAAACTATATTGCGACAGTCTTTGTTTTTAAAGTTGAAATTGTCCAGCAAGCAAAGTATGCATTGCCCGTTTAGCGGATCGAAGTTCGTCCAGTCAATTAAGAAAGAAATAAAGTAAGAAATTTAAGCATCCTTGATATCGAAAATTTTCGGTTTTCAGATTTGAATGAAAAGACCTATTTATTATACGAAGTCCGAATCAATTTTGCTTAGTATTTAGGCGTTAAAAGAATTCATGTGCTATGCATATCAGAAATTATTTTCTCTTTTTGTTTTAATGACAATATCGGACGAAATCGGTAGATAAGTATTGAATATTTTCGTCTGACGGAGACCAAACAACACGGATTCTTATGTATACCGGTTCACCTGCGTTATCTCTTAGCTACACAAATTTAAATAAAATTTGAAATGATTTAAATTAACGTGAGAAAACATATAATAACTACATATTTTATATTCTGCATGAGATGTTTTGTGTCCATTTATGACTAAAACATAAAATTTTGGTTTTTATCGTTGCAACCATTTCATTTTTATTATATTAAAAGCTTCTAGAATATTGTTGGAATTAAGGACAGCAGAATTTATCAGTATATGCAAAAATTACCGCAATATGTTTTTTGGAATAATTTGCCAGAAGGAAAACTTTGTATGGATCCAGTTTGGAGGTAGCTATTTATTAGAATAGATAGCTGCTCAAAACGAAAAAAAAAACTTGAAAAGCATTTGGCAAACTTAGTTTTACTTTTACGAACACTTACAACGACTAACATTTAAGAGTATATCAGAAAAATTTTATAATTTTTGGATATCTCTGTTAGATATTCAAAAAACAACACCTTGAACGGAGATGGAACTCACAATCTCTAGTAACAAAAAATAAATAAAAAGTTGCAAAACACATGAAAGCGAGAGATCTAAATAAAAAAAATTTTAACGAAAAAAACAACCGACTTAAAAAATAAACCTATTTCAAAACAAATTAATATGCACTAAAAAGTAATTCTGAATAACAAAGAATAATGAAAATATTTTTTAGAGTTTACCTAAGTAAAATGAAATGAAAATATTAGACTACTTACGATCAAATCTACTACGTCAATCAAATTATTACGATAATATAATAGTAGTTACAATTATTGCTATTTTTGGAGTCGGTGTCAGCCAAGTTAATGTAGCAAACTGTTCTATCACAGTTTGCCCATTATTTTTTTACTACATTATATTATCGTAATAATTTGATTGACTTTTAAGTAGCCTAATATTTTTATTTCATTTTACTTAGATGAACTCTAAAAAATATTTTGATTATTGTTGGTTATTCAGAAGAACACGCAATTAATTTTTACTTTTTAGTGCATATTAATTTGTTTTGGAATAGATTTATTTTTTGAAGGTTTTTTTTTGTTAAAGTTTTTTTTTAATTTTTAGATTTTTAGTGAATCTGAAGTACACTAACTAATTTGTCAGTAAAAAAAGAATCATAGAAATCTGTTCACCCAGTAGAAAGTTCTGAGGTAATAAATATGAAAGAATAAAAAGAGTTGAATTGAGAACTTCCTCCTTTTTTGTTTGTAGTCGGTTAATGATAAGACTGATGATCCAAGCTCCAGGTTCGCTTTTTTTCATATCGAACATTTGATGTCAAAAATGTTCTGAGCCTATTATAGACTCTACTCTGAATGTCTAAAGAATATTCGGTACTTATTAAATTTTAATTATTTTAATTTATTAAACAAATGTAAATTACATGTATGATGCATAATGTAATATTTTGTGAATTGTTATCTAACTGGCTGCTATTATGACTACAAGCACATAATTATTATATTAATAATATTATAAATTATTCTATTGTATAATTTGAAATCAAATACTGTATTAATTTTGTTTTGCATGCAATCATAAAAAAAAAGACATTCAATCAGAATTTAATGCAATTGGAATAAATTGATGAATTAAAAAAATTACTGGTTACGAATCTATATAAAAAAAAAAACTTTTAACAAAAACAAAACCGATTTCAAAAGAAAAACTTCTCCAAAACGAATTAATATGCCCTAAAAAGTAAAAAAATGACGATAATATAATGTAGTTAAAATTATTGTTATTTTTTTGGTCGGTGTCAGCCAAAGAAACAACTCTGACAGAACAGTTCGCAAAATTACCTTGGCTGACACCCGACTCCAAAAATAACAATAATTTTCACTACTTTATATTATCGTTATTTTTTTTACTTTTTAGGGCATATTCATTCGTTTTGGAAAAGGTTTTCTTTTGAAGTCGGTTTTCTATTTCTAAGTTTTTTTTTTATTTTGTGATTTTTAGTGAATCTGAAGTACTGTAACTAATAGTTATTGAAATAAATACCACGATACTCGAAATAAAAAAAAAATTATTTCGAGTATCGTGGTATTTATTTCAATAACTATGTCCCAACTCGAAGTCAACAAAAATTCATCCTTATACTGTAACTAATTTGTCACTAAAAAATGAAATACCGAAGTCGGTTTTCGTGACATTGAGTTATTCGTCCTCTTGACGTGCACACTTAATGCAAATTTAAGACTTTTATGATTTGCTCACGGATGTTGTTGTCATAACTGGATCAAAATGAAATAGGACCACACGAAAAATACCAGCTTTCAAAAGATAAAGAACCATCAAAATCGGCTCACCCAGTCGAAAGTTCTGAGGTAACATACATAAAAAAAATGCAGTCGAATTGATAATGTCCTTCTTTTTTGTTTGAAGTCGGTTCAAAATAATAGAGGGCAATAAGTTTTCAATTCAAACCTATAAGGTGCATAAAAATAACTAATTCGTGGCTATCTTGTCCGATAAAGTGGATTAAGAATGACGTCACTTAGCTAACGGTCGATCCATTATCATCCAAACTAAACATGTATTCTAGAATATTTCAATCCATTGAAAATAAACTGTTTTCAACTGTTTTCAAATTCAGTTGTAAGCTAAAATATGGCTCGAAAAAATTTTACCTGTTACCAAATTATCAACCAATCCGGTTGAAACGCCATTTCCCCTAAGGATATCATTCAACAAAATGCAATGTTTTATATAGCAGTATGCAGCTTCATAAACTTTTTTCCCTACCATTTACACCCTATTACATGCATGTAATCTGCAAGAATAAATGTTTTACACAAACCGTTAGACACAGAAATGCCATTACAATTAAATCGTAAACGACAAACATAAGTCCGGGCAAATTGACAATTGGTTATTGGTTTTTGTTATTTCTACAAATTCTGAAACAATATATATTTATTTCACTAATTTTAAGACTTTGATGTGTATTTTTTAACCCCCGAATTAAAAAAGGGGTGAAGCTAAGGTTTCAAAAATCGGTTTACAAGGAATAAATCACATTTGTCGGATGTTTTTTAAATTTTGTAAATTTCACTTGTTAAATAACAAATAAAAAATGAAATTGTGAAAATATGAAAATAAAAGATAGTAATATGTGGTCCAAGTATTATTTTAACCACAAAATGCCAGTAAAAATTTCAACGAGGTTTTATAATCTCTGTTAAACTAAGCTTTTTTAAAATGTATGTAAAACTTTGATCAGTTTTAGACATTGTTAGACTTTATTTAACATATATGTAAAACATTTGCCTAAATTAAAAATCTTTTTGCCTACAAAAATTCCCTTATATATACAAAATTTATAATGGTTTTCTTGCATTTTGTACTTAAATTAAATCAGTACTTGAATTTCATATTTCTGTTAATTTTTTAACATAATTTTAGTCAATATTTGATATTTAAACATCAAAATACTAAAAAAGAAACAGCGAAAATCGATTCATATTTGTGAAATACATGTATACATATATATAAGGTGGACCACTTTATTAATAATGAGCTAATATTAGCTAACGATTTTCGAAAAATGTTTTAAATGAAATATTTTACTTTTATTTATAAGGATCAACTTCTAATTAAAAGTGTTATTGTATCTCTTACCTTTTAGGATATCTGTTCAGGCAATCAGGAGATCTATGTCCAATCGAATGTCAGAACATGATGTCCCCCATCAAATTTACTAGAGTTACTCGTCGATTGGGTAACTACAAAACGAGCTATCAACCAATACATTAAAACGGCTTACCCTGTATTTATAAATATTAACAATTTGGTAAATACTGTGAGAGTACGGGTTCCTAAAATGCTTTAAAAAATCAAAAACCTCTAATTTTACATTAAGAAACTGCTCGTTTAAGAATTTAAACAAAAAATGTCTTATTTGCTTGGAGTAAATGTACAAAAAATAAAATAAGGAAGTAAAAATGTCTTGTAGAATAATATTATTATGAAGCTGAGAAAGATCTATATTTATTGATGACGAGTGTAGAGCTCGAACCCACCCTAAGTTAAGAAACAATATTAGATATCTGTGTAAAAGATTGACTAATTGAATTGACTAGTCTGTGGGGGATAATAATCACAGGATGGTATCATTCCTATGTTTCACTCTACAAGAGAGGGAGTAGTGAAAATATTCTTTTTTCAATTTAGTTCACAATATTATTATTATTGGTCTGGGGACAGATGTTGTATAGCACAGTCAGTCCAAAACCGCCCTAAATTCAAAGTCGTGTCTGTTTGTCCTAAAAAAAGTTTCATGGCCTTGTAATAGTCTTTTAAGCCACAAGGAAATTTTTTGATTAAGCGGTAAACTTTAAAATCCTCAATGTTCTATGAAGACGACAATAAAGAGGTCTTTTCGTCTGTTTAGAGAAAACAGAGACGTTATTTGGATTTTTTGAGCATAGCTTTTTCAACCACTTACACAACTGTTTCAGTCACTTTCGAAGAAGACAAAAATTCTTTTTTTTTTATTGTCAATGTACTTATTTTTATTAGTCAGCGGTTCATAGACCATATAATAATAGCATAAATATCTTATTCCTTGGTTCCTTGTATTGCTTCCGTTTTTTGTAAAAATACGTGTTACTTTATTATTTTTTGTAAATTTGCCCTGGCTGAACGAGGTGTTTGGTACAATTCGACTCGCTTCGTTTTTGGAATAATAAACCACGCCTCGCTCAATGTGATAAAGAAAGATTCAACTTTTGTGTATCACCTTACTTTTTGTTTGTTTTTGGAACAATATAGCTCGCCTATCTCCGGTTAGTAACCAGGATTAAAATTTTGTACCTCGCCTCGTGTAGCCCCAAGCAGGGTTCGCCGGACTAAGACACGTGGCCAAGCATTGGCCCATTAATGGTTAATGGTACTTGGCAATTTTTATTGGGCCATTGCTAGAACCAAGAAAAGGCCGATGTACGGTTCATAGAGATAGCCAGTATATATTTTTTTTATATAGCCAATGTATGGCATATCAACGGCAATTTTATGGCATATCATCATCTACTATTACTTATGCAACTTAGGCAATCTTTTAAGCCATGTATGTATAAAAGGTTGCTTCCAAACATAATGTTAATGAAATAAAAATTAGTGATTGTAAAAGGATTAAGATTTAAAAAAGTTTCATAATTCTTGATACAATAAAAGGTAATAATTGAAAGGAATGTTAGGAAATTTAGGTAGTCAATAAATTTAAAATGGATAATACATTTGAAATTTTAATGCATTAGCCATGGCTATTCAATAACAATCCGTGTCTCTGTTTGAGTGTTGACGAATAAATATCAGTTATTTATATAATTTTTTTAATGATAACTATCGATGAAAAAACGATTCTAGTTAAGTTTTGACAGTCGAAGGCTTCTCTTGAAATAAATTTCATCTTTTATTTTTGAAAAATAACCATAACAGTTGACGTAACAGAATTAAAAAAATATTTGTTTACATGTAAGAGCAACGTGTGGCTCGTATGTATAGTTCGTACAAAACCAAGTGGCACCGAACAAGAGAGAGTATAGATATAAGTGCACATACATATACATCATACACTCTCTCTTGCTCGGTGCCACTTGGTTTTGTACGAACTATACACTCACTATTAGATACCTATTTTGTTATTGTTTGGCAGTGACTTACATGTGCAGTCGTGAAAGAGTTCCCTGTGCTATTAGAACGATTGGTCTCTCGACAATACGTAAAATAATTAATAACAGCCGTTTATTGAATAGTATTTATTGTCTAGTGTTTTTTTATTATTTTTGATTTAAAATTTTACTAAAATGTCTAAAAATTATTTGTGTTTATTATTTAACCATAACCAAAAAATCTGTGCTGTTACATTACTTCATTAGAAAGAGAGGCAGTGATAGAAAACAGTTGACTATATATGTGTATAACGCAATGTTATTTTTATTAGTGTTTTCTCCGGTAACCTTGACGGATCCACAATTAATTGAACTAAAAAGTGAGTATTCTTTTTTCAGTATGTTTAAATTATTTACAAAGATTTTCACTTATGGTCATACATTGTTTGACATTTTCAGATCAAATAGATACAATGTTGGAGACAAAGTTTTATAATCTCACACTGATAATGGAAAAAAAAATAGAATCAACGAAAAGAAGCATATTGTATGATATTCAGCACAAAACTGATGAGCTTAAAAATACTACAGTTACAAATGGATCTGCGACATCGATAAATTTAACAGAAGCTAAAAAGAGAGGGATAAATGGATCGTTGACATTGGAGAAGTTCGAAGATTTCGATAATAAACTCAGAGCGAATGATGAACACAAAGAATCTTTAGTAAGTTATCAATCTGTTAATTTTTATTGTTTTTAATTTTAATGTTTTCAGAAGTCTTTCATAAAACATTTCACATGTTTTAATGTTAAATAATTGAATAAATTAAAAAATTAGTAAGTTACAGAAGTTTTTAAATTAATTTATCAAATTTTTATTGCAGATGATTTTATATAAGATTATAACAAGGGGCGAATTAAAAATAATGTCTGCTATAAAAAAGATTATGGAAGTGACCATGGAAAAAACGGTGGAGTTAGAATACTCGGGAACAGGTTGTACTGTCAATGGCTTGGGGAAAAAAAATTTTAGCAATACGGCTACCTACAAATGTTTAGATGGTAAGCTAAGTATGTACACTATAGTGTACGTACAAGGTTATACAACAATTAATTTTTAATTGAAGATGAATATTTATATATAAAATTGATGTTTTTCCAGGAGTGCTTTCTGACCAATTTGCGGACTCAGGAGAGTTGAAAAATTTATCAGGAAAAGTGGGTCGCTGGTTATCTGGTGCAGCGGATCGCGAAGGTGGTCGTAAGGAGCGAACCAAAAAAAATTAAACTAATAAAATTTATTGTAATTTTAATTCAATATTTTTAGTTTCAATAAATTTTTTTTTTCATTAAAATCGTTGCTGGCTTAGTACAAATTTTATTTATTCCCATTACTGGGATATTATTGGCTTCAATCTTTGGCCAATTAACTGAACCCATCAATGGGCCCAAGTTATCATCCGATGAAATTATTTTAATGGCCCAGTCATGGTATATAGTACTCAGCCATTGCTGCAAAACTGGCCACCAGCAATGGACCATGACTGGGCCAATTGTAAAACCTTGTATGGGGCGTAGCGGATCGTCGAGCCATAACGGGGTTAACTCGTAGCCTTGGTGAAATAGTAAATAGAACGTGACACTAGACTTTGTTTTATTCTTACAAGTATTTACATCATTATTAGCTGGTTAAGTTACATCTACTGAATTTTTTCCCCCATTTTCGTTAATTGAGTATTATAATTTTATTATTTCTCCTTTTATTGTAAGATTTTTAGATAATGGAATGGATAGATTTTGTTTGACAATTGAAATATTAATTATTCATTTTTTACTATATAATTCCCTTTCTTCACAAGTTTCCGTGAATAATAAAGATATTAACATCCATGGAATAAATTCTATTAAATATTTCAATTTTGTCATAATCATGAATGTTTGAAATATCTGAAAGAAAATTAGTATATATCTGCGGTTTCAATCGTCGATTAAATTTGAATAAAATGACCCAAACCTAGTGGAAAACTAAATATGTAGTTAATTGTTACAAAATTTAAGCCCCCTCCCCGCTGTGGCATTGAAACTCCTAAACCGACGTACCGATTTTTATTTTTTATTGTTTGTTTGAAAGGTAATTTGATACAGAGTGGTTTTAATTATATTTTTCAAGAAAATCGATTAATTCGTTTAGGAGCCAAGATGTCGCGGAGAGACACACAGATACACAGATAGATCCGTAACTCCTAAGCAGAGAAACCGATTTGTTTGAAACATAGCTAAGAACACTCGATCAAATTACGTTTCCAACAAACCAAACTATCAAAATTGGTTCATTGGTTTTGAAGCTACGATGTCACAGACAATTACTTATAAAGTCCCTCTTTTTAGCCGGAGATTAGAAATTGGATTAAATTGGAATTTTTGGAGTTTGGTAGAGCAAAATCAATATACTTTAGTAACGTCATCAATAGACCTTTTTCACACTTTTTTTTCTTTTTTTTAAATGCAAGTAAATGTCTTGATAAATGGGCTAATTTTTTTCCCGGTTTTTTTTCGAAGCCATATGACCGAGAAAACAGACAATAAAAATATTTAAAATTCTAATTGGCGAAAACGATCCGGAAACATACGATGTTACACGAAGGTTGATTTGACGTCATTTAAAGTTGATAATAGTGATATATTAATACAACTGTTGACACTGTTTTATTTTCATTGCTTGTCGGATTGACATCACAGATCAAATGTGCGGTGTAGCCAAAAAAAATCGTTTTAAAATATTTCAAATATTTGTGACTTTTTAACAATTTTTTTCATAGTGTTTTTATTGTTAAAAATGCGTAATTTTCGAGTTACAGGCTCTACTCGACCTATATTTTCATAAAAAATTATCAAAAAGCATTTTTAGTTTTCATGAAAAAGGTCTATTTCTTTTAACGTCACGACTTTAAGTTTGAATAAAATCTGATATCAAGAATGGTTTTGGAATTTGAAAGGACAAGCTCGTTGATGAGAAAATCGACAAATAAAAAAGGAAGTGGGGGAAGCTGTTCAAAGCTCACATAGTTCAAAGTTATGAATTTTTTTCAAAATTTTTTTTTAATCAGTTTTGTGATTTTTTCTCTAGACGCTTAGTTTTCGAAATAAAAATTCTTGGAAAACTAAAAATGCAATATTCGATTTTAAGAAAATTGTGTTATTTTTCAATCTCTGAAAGAATTCCCTTAGCTAATGCAGCTCCTGTACTACGAGTTTTTTACATTCAATTTGGTAGACATCAAAATTCAGCATACAGAAAAAGCTTTAGTGACGGTTAAACGCTTCGTAAACACCTTATTTCGACAAATCTGGATTTTGGTTGACATACATACAATACCTTGTAATAATTTAATATCATTTAGAATGAATTTTGAAACATTTTTCCAAAGATTTATATATTTATAAAATAAAGAAACGAATTATTATAATTCAGATTAATTGCTTCAGATAATCAGCTTTAATATATACCCAAAAATACTAGGACAAACACATACACACACACACACACACACGTGTATTAAGGATTATGATTAAGGATAGATACACCTTAACATACCTTTATTCACAAATTATTATTATTATTTGTAGTAAAAAGGGGTTTCACATAATATTTATGAAGAGACAATCAATAAATCAAATCCCAAATATCAGGTAAATTTGTATATATGTATATATGTTGTATATACAGTAATAATTTGTGTCAAAATTACTAATATTTATTATCCCTTAGAAAGTTTATTTGATAGAGTTTCTATGTTCGAGTGTTATACCTTGTACGTTAACACTTCATAATTCTAGAATTAAGTACCCTATCACAGTAATCACAAACCGAATATATGAGTATGAAATTCTTATGTTTATTTCTGTTAGAGGAGATATGTGGATAGGGTGACACTCACTAATTCATTTATTAAGATTGGACATTATTTCATGCATTCATTATTTATGTAAATATACAATTACTAGCTGACCCGGCGAACTTCGTTTCTCCAATAATTTATTTGATAAGAACTTTTGATCAGCGATTATTGATTTTAATTAACCTACAGCTCCAATTTGTTAATAACTATTCTATGCTTAGCCTAGCAGCTTTGCCCGCCTTCTATAGTACATCCCGCTTTACACCTTCTAGTGTACCTCAAAAACTTTACCTCTATTTCTCAGTCAATTAGACCTATCTCTTTGCAGGATCTCACAGGTAACATGATTCTAAGTCTATGAAAAACTAGGTCTGCCGAGAAGTTATTTCAAGCTGGTAATACCTTAAGTAACGAAATGAATCAATAAAACAAATTGGTGAAGGGAAAGAGAATAAAAGATTAAGGATGGAGTTCGAGGAATTAGGAATTAGGATCAAGATAGAATGATTTTTGCAGTATTCATGGCCCTGATTGATGCAGGGAATGGAATTATATGGAAATTCGTAAGTAGGCCAAAATCTGAAATAATCAAAAATACGCCAGTGAATCGATGTAAAGCTGCTTTTGGAAATCTGCAAAAAAAGTTATGCTATATCTGCGTAATCTAAAAAACAGCAAAATTTTCCGACTTTTTTCAGTTTGTGCAGTTTAATTAAAATCTAAGCTAAGATCTTTTGACTTTAGTTACTGCTATCATTTTTAAAGTATATTAAATTTGAAAAAATTGAAGCCAACCCTCCGCTCCGTATGTATGTCTAATAGTTTTTGAGGTATGATGCTTGAAAAATTTACATGATTTTCAGAAATGTTAAACTTTTGAGTTTTGCTTATGTTAAACCGTTAGCTTTCTCGTGGGGAGGCAAATAAGGGCAAAATTTTGGTTTCCTTTTTTTCCAAAATTATAAAAGATAGAAAAATGAAAATTTGTAGGTAGCTTCATAAAATGAGCCTTAAGAAACATTTTTGAAAAAATACAAACAAAATACTTTAAAATTTCGAAAACAAGTACAAATGGCGGCCGGAAGGCAATGTAAAGATGTGCTACTTGCGTAATTGCAGCTTTACATCGCGTTTTGCGATTTTAATGATCGGTGTAAAAGAGTCAGGCATTGAATTATACTTTTGGTGATTACATGGCGCGTTTTGATGAATCTTAAAATTAATTTGTTAATCCGCTTGAATCCACTTCGTAACCACTCTATACAATTAGTGCTATATTTACTTTCTATAAGTTCATATATATTTTACACTACTAAAAGGGATAAAATAAAAGAAGGGCTGTTTTGGATGGCGGTGCTGAATGGTTGTTTAGATGATATGGGATTGCTTACTGCTTTCATATATTTTGTTACTGTTGATATATATTCCCAGAATTACATACATACAGAACCAAAACAAAATACAATTGCAATGGCATATTCTGTGTATAGATCGCTCGCCTGCATCTCCCAGAGTTACTAATTTAATTTCCTACCACAGTTACGTGCAGCTACTATTTAGTGATGAATTCAGTATATACAATAAAATGGTTTTGGTTTTTCCCCTAATATATTACAGTCCAATGAATGATGATCTCTCTATAGTGTGCCAGCGTGTATAGCGTGCTCACGTCAACTTACTGTGTGTTGTACGAACTAAAAGAGTTGTCAGAGAAAGCATTTCAAAAAATATTTCAAAGAAAATATGCTGTTCTTGATAATAATTGCAAGAAACAAAAAAAAATTATTCCAAGTTTACAATAACCTAACTAAATGTTGAACGACTCGGGCTACCAGTGCGTCACAATCGGGAGAGGGAAGAAACGATGGACATGGAATTTGAGTCAGCCGTTCTTTGGAGATATTTCTCTGATCTGAAGTCTGTTAGTCTGACGTCAAAGCATTCTGACTCTATTTGGTATCACAACGAACTCTATAGTCTCAGTGTGACATACCCCAAGACAACTTCATTTACAAAGGAAGACCCCAGAATATATTAATAATGATGATTTATAATAACAAGTGGACACCCAGCCTGAAAACTAAAAGTAGTAATCTACAAATCTGAGGAAGGAAAATGTTTTTATAGGAGTAATTAGAAAAGAAATAACAAAAAAGCATATCTAGGGATTTGGGAAAAATTGCGGTGGGTGATTTTCTAAATAATACCCTTAATCAGGGCAGAAGATGAAGTGATAAACAGAGACTCTAAAGTATGACACAACTTCATTGTATCATTAAGCCATACCTTGAGTCATCCCTTATTTCTCCTTCATTTTTTCCATTTCATTCATATCGATATATTAGTTCAACGCAAGTTTATTGATTTTATCCTTGGTTCGCGCTTATTAGCAGTTTGTCTTGAAAGCGGAATGTGATATATACCAGAGAAAACTAAGTTTTACAATAAACTAATGTTTTATGAGAATATGAAGTGACCTAGGATGTATAAAAAGCATAGCCACCCTGGAATTAGGGACATAATTGTTAAATCAAGAGTATCAGAAGCTATATAGCTAATTTCTTCTCCTTAAGCAAGCAATAACTGGGCATTCATTTGTAGCGCACTATGGACTTTGCAATGCGGATATCTTTAGAAAAAGGTAATAAGGATGGCCAGACCACCTATATTAACTCAACGTTTAAAAAGCAAAAAGAAAAGCCGCCCTGGAATTAGGGATATAATTATTGTTGAATCAAGAGTATCAAAAAGCTGTGTAGCTTTCAATTTCTTCTCCTTAAGCAAGCAGTACCTGGCCACTTATTGGTAGCACACTATGAACTTTGAACTACGGTTAGCCTTAAGAAAAGTTTGTAGAGATGGCCAGATCAGCTACAAAAATTAATGTTTAAAGACGTTGCGTGTTTCACGTGTGCTTCATGTGTTTAAAAGTGTGCCTTGCTACGGCTTTTTAATTATGGAAGTATAACATGCATTTAAAACTTTTTGTTTTATTAAGTTTTGCAAATTAAACAGATATGTTGACTAGATTAGAAATTGAAAACAGTTTTTAAATTGTTTTGATAAAAAAGATTATTGTAATATTTTTTTCTTAAATTTGCATTACAAATCGCAAAATTATGGAAATTAACTATTTCCTGCGTAAGCTCCAACTCCACTGAAACTTTCAGTACATACATACTACACATCATAGATACACATACCTCTTTAGTACAAAATAATAATCTACGTGTGTTTCGTATTACTAACGCAACAAATACACTATTACTTGTTCACAATTTTAGTATTAGTATTCTTGTTGCAGATCGGAAACTATTGAGTTGTGAGAGTACTATGTTTAATTCTTCCCCTTTATCTACTATCCGCGTCGTTCGTTTTATGCTAGTTGCTAGTAGCATGCTCTACTACCAAAAACATAGATGGTATACGTATAATGCAGTAGCAGCAACCGGTTCATACGTTAACTGATTCCCATAGTATTATGACTACTAGGTAGTATCATTATATACAGAGTGACAATTGCGATTTTTGGATCGACGCATAACTATAGTTATTGTGTGAATTTATTAAAAATTATTTCATTTTTATGATGTAAGTGCAGAGAAATAATGAATTTAGGACTGTTAATGTAGAAATTCAAACTGTTACTACCAGTTTTTAATCTAACATTTCCACATTCTTATCAGATTCAGAAGCAAATGAAAAATAGTTTAGAATAGCTTAGTTCATTTGTAAAAGGCCAGAATTAAATCAGAAAATCAAAATCTTTTTTGTAGGGCACGATCTATTGGTCAAGTACCAAGAGGCTAGCTCCCAAGAGATTAGTGTGAAAGTGTTAAAAATGATCCCCCAAGGTAAAATGATCCCTCGTTTTTTTAAGCATATCACATTAAAGCCATTTATTATATTTATCGATTGGTGGCCAAACCAAATTAATCATTGAACAAATACTTATGGCAATATAAAAGCTATTTGATTTTCATACTAGTTTTCGCTGGCTGATTTTTTTACTGTTGGCTTCTGTTGGTTTTTAATCACATAATAACACATTTTGCTAGGCGTATAATGAATTTTAAGGTAAGGTTTATGACGACATTCAACCATGTCGTTAAGGACAAAACGGTCCTTTTTATATTAGTTTATTAATCCTTTTTATATTAGTAATGATCCCTATTTTTTGTATAAAATAACAAAAATTTAAATGATCTCCCACCATGTGATTGCCAGGTCTTGGTTATGTTGCTTTAGATGAATTTACAAGCGATTACTGTGTTTGCATTAATCGTTGATGCAACGTAAAAAAATAATATTACTATTTTATGAGAACTGATTGATAAAAAATGCAATGAGATCATTTTACCCACCTATTCTTACAAGGTCGGTTTAATGATCCCTTTCAAGATATATTGAATAGTTCTAAAAATTTGTTCAAATAAAAACAAAAATTGGCATGCTTATATTACATCACTTGAGTAAAGAAACCAAAAGTAATTCGACGTTATTCATATCTCGAATAGTTTGTCTATAAATTACATTTTATGTGTGAGGGATTATTTTCGGTCAATCTCCTCTTATCCTTAGGCCCTAAATTATCTCTCTTGTGTCATTAACCTTAAACATTCAGAGGCCAATGAAAATAATTGTCTAGTTAATTTATTTTAAAGAAAATATCCTATCAAGATCTTTTAGCTTATCCGAAGTAAGTTTCTTACCTATAACGGTGTGAAAAGTTATTTCGGCAAAATGTATTCTCACATGGTGTGAGTTCAGCTTTAGAACAATATGTATTCAAGATTTCTATTTCTTCAGTAAACAAATGTCTTTTTCGTTTTTATTAGAAACTTAAAATTTTTTTTGGTTAGATAGGCCATTAACGTCTTTTTTACTTTACCGGTGCCGTTTGGTAAGTTTCACTCTGTAAACATAGTAAACATAATACAATTTTCATTTCTCTTTAGCATCAAAACAAGAAGCACGTTTTAATAGGAAAATAACACACCGCTATTAAGTTAATCTAAGATTACAATGTTCTTTAGTTTGTTAACTAATAATGGCAGACTCTCTTACTTTCTACGTATCTAAAATAGGCAAGCAAGAAATCAAAAGCAAGCAAGCAATCTTTAAGTATTAAATTCACATTATTATGGTTATTTAATTTATTGAAATATATTTATTCTATTGATTTTTTTGGTATCTACAATTGTATTTTACTAGAAATTTTGATTTGATCTTGCTTTCTTCAACATTAAATACGATTGAGTGAGATGTTAAGTTATATTTCATAACTGTTGCTAAGAAAGAATTAAGTTGCTGTTTCCTAAAGTACTTGAAGTATTTTTTATATCCCACGCAATGAAAATCTGTACTCAGGAGCACCTAAGATTTACCAAATCAGCGGCGCTATATGTTTGAAATGAGCAATCATTATTGTGCAGTTTTGAAATGATCTATAAATTTAACATTTCTACTTCACATAAATAAGAATATAAATGAAAAATTTCCACCAACTTTGTGTACGGTATGTAGAAGTTGTAAGCTCTCCCTTTGAAGGTAGAAATGATAAATAGAATGCGAGATAAGATTCAACAACTTAATTATAAATACATTAACAGTTTTCTTCTTCTTTTTTTTTTTTTATACAAAAAAGCTTCTCGAATGATGGTGTTACTTTACACATACAGAATATAATACATATATTAAATATATATATATATATATATATATATATATATATATATATATATATATATATATATATCTTGTTAAATGTGTATACCCGCACTTAATGCTGTTGCCTGTGTGAATGTTTGAGCTACCTATCTAATATTCGTAAAGTACCTATTTAATATTTTGTAATAATATCTTTCAACATATAACTGATATTTTAAATTATTAATGAAGTATTTTAAGTGAATATGTTCATTCTTAATATACATATACAGAATGTCACAATAAAGAAGCATGTATATGTTATCATACGCAATAAAATAGAAGACTGGTACATCTTTAATCACCTTTGAATTGCTTGAAAAATATTTGTAACAGCAACTGTATGAAGGTAATTATTTTTTTATGATGAGACAAAAATTCAGGAGCATATGATATTTTACTATGTTTGAACTTCAAACTGTTGATTATTCTAATAAAAAGCCACAAAAAATATATTTCGGCAAAATAAACAAAAAGGCAGTCAGACATTTTGGAGACGTAATATTGGTAAAAACAACAGTCGTGTATGTAATTATTATATGTAAAAATAAAGCTGATGGTAACTTAACCTATAATTACTATGAAAGTCATCAACAAATTAATAAATAATGCATAATTTTTTTGCCTTTATGTTGTTACATCATGGTCATCTTTTAGTTCACGTGATAGATAGATTAAAAATAACGACTTTTAATTTTAATATAATAAAACAATAATGTGCTTTTATATTTTAATCTTTATCAAATTTTATTATTTGGTTTTCAACTCTGTAAATTAGAATGCTGTGGATACTTTCCCTTATTTTAAACGTCAAATTTTAGTTTATAATATTCCATTTTTGATATAAATCGTTTATCTAACACTCAACAACGCCTAACGCTCAAATTATTAATTTGTTCTGCAGAAAAAAATCCTTCTGTAAAAATATAGAACTGTGTATATACTTTTAAGTGAAGATTGCAAAAGTAGGAGGAAATTGTAACCATTGATAATAAGGTAAGACGTGTGTGTCATAGCAGCTTGCGTTCTGCGAAGAATACATGCTTCTGTCATTGGATTTTTTGTCCTATTTTCCGAAGAGTCGCGTCTATATCAAAAAAACTTGTAACTAACTTTGAATAATCTTAAAGCTCACATCCGCAAAGTTATAGCCAAAATAACCCCCCGAAACTTGGGGAAATTGGGATTAAAAATTAGAGTCGACCATTTGGCTGATTTCATTTTGCATATTAAATGAAGTTTAATATTCGTGTGTGTGTTTTTTTAAGTTAACTAAATAAAGATAATTGATACCTTGTCTAATATTTTGGGTTCCCTAGAATAAACTATCGCGGCAACATTTTCAAGAGAACTCCTACAGGTTCAAACGAGGGAGGTAATTCAGGTAAATCAAGGTATTATGGTTCATTATGATCTTGTACCATAGAATGCAAGTATTAACATAGATTTTATCGATAGCTGTAGAATTTCGAAATTCTATAAAAATATATAGAGTGTACATAATACTGGTGGTATAAACAAGGACTATTTATTTTTATATTGTTGTAAAAATGTCGTGAAATGACCCTTAGTGGCATCAAATAGTAAATATTATCACCGACGCATGTTTAATTATTCTACAAATCAACTCAAATTATTATTATACAATAAAACTGTATCTTATCAAAGGGAATGTACATTAACAGTATTATGGGTTGGTTTTAGAAATTAAAAAGTGTTAACATCGCATAGACAATCTTAAAACATACAGTATTATATGTCTATACATAATATCTATAAGAGAATTTGGTAACACGTTAAATATTTATTACTTTGAATATTATTCCGGGGTAATATCCAATTCCCATTTATTATATATTCGAACCTACCAGATATGCTAAGTATTAGGAAGAGCTACCAGCTACCAGCTTCAAGCTACATATCAACGTTCATTTTGTGTATAATAAGTAAGTGAATTAATAATTGTTCTATTATGTATGCGTGTATATTGAAAATTGAAACTTTGGGTGGATTACATTATGTGAGGCATTTTTTTTATTATATATATATTTTTTAAATTTTGCAACTCCAAAAAAACTTAAAAAGTAAAATATAATTTTTATGTAAGGGCCCCGATTCAAAATTTCCATGTGTGCAATTACGCTTTTTTCGACGCTTATTAGCTAAAAAGGGATTTATTTACGTTTACTTCAAAGTGTAATTGAGTTTTTGAGTAAAAACTGTATAATTCTGTTGTTGGCACAACGTTAAAATGGCTGCGTCCAAAAATTGCTATGTCCATGACGTAGTAATTGTTATTATACAAAACCCTATAAAAATAAAAACTTTCACATGGATGGTAATTGATGTTCTCTTAGAAACCACGATTTTGTCCTAGGACGTAAGAAAAAAGTTATCGAGGAATAAGACCGTGGAATGGGTAAAACATTAGCAGCCCCCCCTCCTCTTTTTTCCCTCTCCTCGTGGTCGAAAACTTGAGTGAATATTAATTAAAGTTATAGTTTGATTAACTTTCGATCTACTTCCGCCTAGCCACAGTTTTTCCAATTTGGCGACTGGAGTAGTTCTAAATTTTTTAACTGTTGGAAAACAAACTGTTTATCAATAAAACCACAATGTTATTCTGCATATAAAAATTCGACGGAAATTTTCATATAAAAGTAAGGATTCGACCAAAAATTAACGATATCCCTGTTTCGTTCCTATATTTTTTCCACCGTCATAATCACTATTAATAGAACTGGATGCGTTTCAAAATTAATGAGTGAATGTAGGTAACTTCAAGCTAACATATTAAATATTTGATTAACAAATTTAGGATAGCCCTTTTCAATGACATTCTGTCATTATTAAGTAAATGGTAAACCAATTTACTTTAGAATTACTTTTGTGGATATAAACATTAGTACACAAATTACTATTACCAGCCTAGCTAGTGGCTACCAATGTGTACATTTGAAATAAACATGTACCAGGTGATTCATTGACAAACATATACCATTCAAAACATTGACAAACTTCAAGCATGAAAAAATCAAATGAAAACAATCAATTGACTGAGTAAATTGATAAATTGTTGAAATATCATGTATAGACAGTATGTATTACGCAATTGTTTGTTTTTTTACGTCATACTATAATGTTCTAATCTAATTTGCGCCCTCGCGGGTAAACAGTCATGTTGACGAAAAAAAGTTTCAAACAAAAGTTGTTTATTTTTTTTAAAGAAACATTTTTTAGATTAAAACTTTTGTCATGGAAACAAGATCCAATCGATCTATGTTGCTCATTTACGAACTCAACCTCACTTATTACGTCCTTGATATTTCAAAACTTTATGATCGTATATCAAAAAAAGGAAAAATCTTAGACCATTTTTTCAAATGAACTTTTTTTCTTATTTTGACGCAAGGAAGCCATTCTCGAAGTTTGTAAATTTATTATTGAATCACCCTATATTTTGACATTTACAATCTAGTAGTATCCATTATTAATATGTATTTATCTATCCTACAAAGGATTAAAACCGTAGCTAAAGCTAATCAACAACAGAGAGGAAACACAGTGTCTACCAAATGGCGGTCATACCACGTATGTGTAAATACATTCCTTATGCACTATTTAGAAAAGTTAAAAGGGCAAGCCAGTAATTTGATTGTAGGACAAATTTCAATATTTTTTCACCGACGAGAAATGAGGTGGTACTCAAGTAAAACTGTTGGTACCTTTTAATTCAGGTCAACCTGTACCAACCTTTTAAAATATGTGACTGCGCACAACTTTTTATTGAGTAGGCTTATTTTGATAACTAGGCTCTAAGGACCGAGAGAATATAAAAAAAACCCACCCGCTAGGATAGAAAAATAGGGAATCATGACTACTCATTTACCTACTGAATTTTCAACCGATTTTTATGTATGTTCATCGATTTTTCCGCCAATGATGTATCGACTTTCAAAAATTTTAATGTGAAAGGGTATAGCCTTCAGGTGATCCAATAATTGTTTCATTAAAATCAGGTCAGTAGTTTTTTATATATGATCTAATAATTGGGTTTGTGTATTACGTACGAAGTTAGACCAAAGAAGTACAAAATAGAAATTTATTTGCCAAAAATAGAATCAACAAAAGAGTAAAAAACAATTTTTAACTAAAAATTAATATTATCCTTGTGAGCAATTAAGCTTTGAAGTCAAAACTAACCATATCTTCAACTAGAAATCGACTAATCAATGTCGATTTTGAAACGTAATTCTTCACAAGAAAATTATTTACTGAAGTCGATACTTGAATAAGTAAATTTTTATAATGTTTTTGTTTCTTTCAGTATTTTAAGTATTTTACGATATAACTTTCGAAATTTCAAATTTCGAAATCATATGTTTTGTCGAGGAAGCGTTAAGGAGTTGCAGATATAAATTCAGGGGTAAGAAGAGAGTCAAGCATTTTATGTGACTATAATTGTATAATTCAGGGAAATTTCTAGAGAACCAGATATCTTAGAAATCAACGCTTTGATCAAGACATGATAAATAATAAACAGTAGAAAAACGAAAAACTTCCATGTCGTAGTTAAACAATTATTCGTATTATTTATATAAATGCATAATTTTCTCAAAGATTTTTAACAGAAATGAATAAATTTTTTAACTAGCCTTTCTTAAGGTGTTTGTTTCCCTACAGTATTATAAAAAACGTGTGGTTTATTGCACGGTTCACACATATAAACTAAATACATGCTTTGTAGTCAAATAATGTGTTATCTTTAGCTTTACAATATCAAGCAACTACAAAAATATATAATATATTGTGTGCAAGTGCTGCTTGTAAATTTGATATTATAGATATCTCTCTTCAATCATCAATACTTTAATTATAGGCGTCTCTGTTCATCAAATGATGTATCTTCGATGAACTCATAATTAAATTAAAATTTTGTTTTTTATCATCGACAACCTTATATTTTTATGTTATAATTATAAACTACAAGATTGTCAAAATACTTTAGATAGTTTTTTATCACACTCTCTAGATTTTTTGTTATAGAAATATCCAATTGAAAAGTATAACCTATATGATTCTTCATTTTTTCAGCCATTTTTGAACGATAAAATAATAATAAAAAGTCCTATGACCTAGGAATTTATATTATTTTTGGAAACTTTGTTAATCAAAACATGTATTTTAAAGTATTATTGAAATCCCTAGTATTTTCCAATCCTTGCATATCTACTTAAATATATAATATTTTCAGATTTGACACAAATAATCAAGTTTGGAGTAGTAGCGAATAATTGACTACTGGCAGATTAAAGACTGCAATGTTAACTTAACCAGAGAAACAACTTTGGTACTATAATGGTTAAAGTCAATAAATTTTCTAAATAAGATGTAAACGATATATTTATTCAAAATAAAAGAAATTACATTTAAAATTTAGATGAATAGGAATACAGGAATATTTTCGAATTCTAGTAGATTGTATAGAAAGATCACATTCAATATGTAATAATAATATGAACACATCATATATAAATAAAATTACTTTTCATTGATAAAAAGTAAAAAATAAGTTTTTTTATTTATTTGCAAACATAAAATTAAGTATGTGATAAAAAAAAAGAAGGAGTTTTTATTATTTATTTTTTTTTTAGAATACACAGGTAAAGGTAGCTTGAGGGAGAATATATATACCCTTAATCAATATTCAATAATGATTATCCATTTTATATACACATATACATATATTTATTGATAAACTTTTCAATTTTGTTACAATATTGTAATGTTATGTATTATATGTAGGAAAAAAAAGAAGACAAAATTTTCTTAAGGAAATTTCTGTATCGTTCTTTATTACTATATTCCCCTTTTTTTTTTACTTCCGTGAGGAAAATTGCATAAAAAAAGTGTTTCAACATGTTTTTGAACTCATTATCTAAAAAAATTTTTAACAATATAACATTTTTATCTGTATTGCCGAGAATTGAGCTGATAACTTCTTCCCAACACACCCATTCTGCGACACAAGATGATGCCTATGTATCGGAAAAATTGTTTTGTCATGTAAAAAACGGTGTTTTTTAAATAGAACTATGATAACAGGCTTAAACTATTTTTCAGCAGGCGTTAAAAAACTAGATGGATACTAAGAAATTATAGTAGCTTAGACCAATATTGTTAATATGCATGCCATCTTTATTAGTATGAATGAATAAACATCAACGGACTTGCAAATATCTCAAAGCTCAAAGCTGAAACATGTCATATTGAAATCAGAAAGCTTAAAACAGAAGTACAGAAGTTTAAAAAGAATCGTATCCATAATAACAGAAGTTCAAACGGTACTCAGAAGTATAATTTTGTTCCCGGAAGTATAACTGTATCTTGTAAAAGAAATTCGTTGCTTTTAACTAGTATGAGTTTTTAGAGCGAAAAACGTTTAATTTGAGGTTTCTGTGTACCTTCCAATCGTTCGATGATTTCAGTTTTTTCCGTAGTTGCATTGGAAAAGTTGCTTTGACGCGAGTGTGAAATTATTGGCAAGTGATAAGAAAGATCAACGCTTTCCGAAAGTTTTCGTTTCTCTTTTTGTTGTGAAATCAAATGTTTAGTATCGATTAAAGGGTTATATCATATAAAAAAATTGCTTACTTGAAGAATAGCGTATGTAGCATTTTTCAGACCAAGCCCAAGTTTGAATTTGTACTCTTCGTCACCGTTTGAAGTCCAATTCCATCCTAAAAGTCTCCTCTTCATTCTTATGAAGTAGCACGAAGTGAGGCCAGGAAAGATGTGGAGATGATACTTGTAATGTCTCGTCTGTATTAGCCTTGCCTTGACAGACTTCGCTAAATAAGCGGTTTTTTGTACGCTAGTAAAAGGCAACACTAGGCTTCCACGCGTGTACAGACGAGCATCATTGCCATCTCGGGATTACTTGTGCAGTTCAGTACAAAAGTTTAAATTTACAGCTGCTGTCACTTCGATGGCAGCCATAGCAATGAAATTCTTGCAAAGTAAGACGAGAGTGTAGTGACGAGTGCTTCAGTTCGGCTTTTTTGAAGAGTGTACTCGCTGAGGCTACTCCGCCTGACTGTAGATGTGAGGTTTTATTCCAAAAGTGTCATTAATATTTTTTTCATATAAAAAAAGATTGAATTTCAAGGGGTGCCAGTCATTTACACGATGGAAGTATTTTGATGATGCACTGCAAACTTGAACATCATTTTATACACACTCATATTTAGTAGAACCAAATTTTTCTTTTCAATATTATAATGTATACAATTTCAATTTAAAAAAAGAAAGTTATTTATCAAAAAAGCAGAAAAATATTCACTTATGTTTAAAAGGTTATTTATGAATAAATATATATCTGTTCGTATCAAGAATATAAAATATATATGCCACTGTAATAAGTAAGTATATTTTATAGCTTAAACCACATAACTCTAAAAGTAGGTAAGTTATATAGCTTGACACGTAGAAATTATCATTTACAGTTTTATGGTGAATGCTCTTAAAAATGAATACAAAAAAGTTGCAGTGAACTTCATAAATAAACAAGTTGGTTTATGATTTTATAGTGTGTAACTTGGAATAAAAAGTTTTATATTATTTATACGTTTTCAGTTTTTAATTTTAATTGGTAGAACATTTTTGCTAATCTAAAAAAGGTCTTTGAAATATTACTTTTAAAGTAAAACTTCTACCTATTGAGAAAATCCTGCGACATCCGGTTCTATAAAATAGATCTACGACCACATTCTTAAACTGAATTTCAGCAAGCTTTCAATGAATAGATGTATATATAGCAAACCATAGTAACTTACAACAATACTGTCCAAAAACATGAATAAGCTGTCTTAGAACTCTTTGAATGACTTATCGTGATTTCATAGACCACAGCTGTTTTTTTAAGATATAAGCCTGTTTATAATTACAATATATGATGACGTCATTAAATCAGAAGTTCTCACTAAGTAGGATGTTTTTGGTTCTTGGTCCAGTAAGGTAGACTCATTACTTTTCAACATTTTCGAGCTTTTAAGAACAGCGGAAAATATTTGACGACGATATAGATTTTAACCTCGAGTGATCGACATAGGATGACCACTCCAAGTGCTCTAAGTTTTCTCATACAAATCGGCAGTGGCAGACGATAAGACGACATGATTTTTTCGCCTCCTTAAAACTTCTTGAGTAGAGACGACAACTCCTTGAGTTAACACACTGTGATAGCTTCTTTAGTAAAGATGTGACATTGTTCGACTTAAGAGCTGAGCAAATTTCCTACCCAACCAGTACTTGCCAGCCAGAACTTACAATAGATACTTTAATGGAGCGTAAATACAAAATTGAAACGGTGATTATAATTTTGAAATACCGATTACACAATGACCAAATTTTTGCGATACCACAAGTAAAACCTTCCATTCTTCGTCCTCTATTTAACTTTCTTAGGATGGTTTAATTCACGGGAAGCTATCAGTAGTTAGAAATTATTATATTTTTATGGAGAAAGCACAAGGAAGTTGTGTATTTTAAAACTGTCAACATAGAAAAAAACAAAACTTTTTTTATTCTTCATATCAGCCAACATGGATAGATCTATTCCAAGTATTTCAGAGTCCAGAAGTATGCTCAGACTTTTACTTAGCAAATATAAACAAATATTAAACACTAAAAGCACTGCGATTCGATCGCTAGGAGTCGACCCCAAGTCTATTGGATTCGTTTTTATTTTCACAAATTATAAAACTGACATAATGAAGACTCTAAAATTACTTCTTTGCATGTTTTAAGAAAAATTCAAAACGATTTTTAACAATTATTGTGAATTTCCTTTGAATAAAACTTTTATAGTAGGTACTTTTTTTCTGAAGCTCATAAAATAATCTCTAATGCTCTTATGGACAAAAACCTTGAATGAATAAGAATTGAAATTTGCTCGAATATTTTTCCAATAAAAATGAGCATTAAGTAGAATTTTCTTTCTTTTTTTTTTTATAAATAATAATACGTCACTAGACCACTCCATAGTTACCTGCACAGCATGTGGTGCCATTATTTAAAATGAATACAATTTATCAATATAGAAATCATTTACCCTCCTACAAATATACGCATCATGGTATAACTTATCATCCATTCCTTCACACAATGAACGAACGACCTATTTGTAAATTTTATTTGAACTGAACTTTTAACACTACACAATTTATTGATCATTTGAGTTTTACTTTCTTTTTTTATATTCAATTTTCATTCATTTATATTGATGTTCATATTAAGTATTAGTACTTCTCGTTCACATTGAATAGAAGAACGTAATTTTTAGTCAGAGACTTTTAACCCATCAGCACTCGCGTTCGACACACGCTCTACATATGCGTCAATTTATGCTCGTTAAATATTATTTTACTTTGAAAATCACAATCTCTACATGATTTTATATAAATTTATTTTAAGGATATATGCAAGGTATTGGATAATACTAGGGATTTCAAAAAATATTTATAAATACATTTTTTGATCAACAAAGTTTCCAAAAAATTCCTAGGTCACCGGGCTTTTTATTATTATTTTATCAATCAAAGTTAGCTGAAATTATGAATCATATAGGTTATTCTTTTCAATGGGATATTTGAATATCAAAAAATCTAAATAGTGTCAAAAAATACTATCTAAAATATTTTGACAATCTTGTAGTTTATAATAATACCATAAAAATATAAGGTTGTCGATGATATAAAAACAAAATTTAAATTTAATTAGTTCATCAAAGATCCATCATTTGATGAAACAGAGACGACTGTAGTTAGTGTATTGATGATTGAAGAGCGATATCCATATTATCAAATTTATAAGGATCACTTTCACACAATATATTATATACTTTTGTAGTTGCGTGGTATTGTAAAGCCAAAAATAACTCATTACTTGACTACAAAGCGTGTATTTGGTTTATATGTACCATGCAATAAACTAAACCTTTTTACAATACTGTAGGTTTACAATCACGTTAATGCACTACCTAATTAATAGTTACTAGCTGTTAAACCCGCTTCGCTGGGTTGTTTTTGCACATTTAAATATCAAAATTGTTAAATGAAAGACTTTTTTTTAAATTCTCTCTGTGTGTACGGAACAGTAAGATTTTTTTGGCCGATCCCAATATTATGTCTACACTCTCTGTGTGTACGGAAAAGTAAGGGAACGATCGATAGAAACCCATGGAACATTCCAGAATATTCGAGAAAATTCTAGAAAATTCGATAGAAATCCATAGAACATTCCAGAATGTTCGAGAAAATTCGACAGAAACCCATGGAACATTCCAGATTGTTCGAGAAAGTTTGATAAAATTCAATAAAAATCCATACAACATTCGAGAATATTCGAGAAAGTTCTAGAAAATTCGATAGAAATCCATAGAACATTCCAGAATATTCGAGAAAGTTCTAGAAAATTCGATAGATATCCATAGAACATTCCAGAATGTTCGAGAAAATTCTAGAAAATTCGATAGAAATCCATGGAACATTAAATCGAAAGACATTTGCGCCAGTAGCGCCATCTAGTGAAAATTGTACTATTGACAATGGCGCCATCTATTGAAAATTATTAGAACATAAAAATCGAAAGACATTTGCGCCGGTAGCGCCATCTAGTGAAAATTGTACTATTGACAGTGGCGCCATCTATTGAAAATTATTAGAACTATTTTTCTAATCTATTTTCTATGAATTCCTAGATCATTTTTAATTCCACCCCCACCAAACTCCCTTATTCACAATGGGAGCCTAAGGGCTACCCAATGACATAATCCCCTACCGAAGGTCAATGGTTAGTTTTAGGGAAAATCGGGGACATACAAACAAACACTCTCTTTTTATATATATAGATTTACAATACAAGTGGCTTAAAAAGCATTGTTAACGTACGCATGCCAAATTTGCATAGCAAGTGAGTAGCACGAGTTGGACAATCGCAGAAGTACTTTAATAATGCGTCGTCACACGTATATCGTACAAAACTTTATCGACGCCGCTAAAATGTGAAAATAAACGATAATTATTATTTACAATATGTCATTATTATTTAAAATTTGCCATAGCTTAAGAAAAATAGAAAATTACAAAATTTACTATCGCCCTCTTGGGGGATTGAATTAATTATCACACTAGGGCGTTAATGAACGATTTTTCTCAAGCCATACTGAGTAAAAAAAGTACTTATTTTCTCACGAGCTCAGGTAAAAAAAGTTTGATTATCGGATTATTGAATGGAGTTTGAGAGTAAAAGCATTAAGGCAGAGAAATACTCAAAATAATTAAATTCATTTCAACTAATTTCCCCTTATTTCTACCAAAAGTTTTTTTTTTTAATTTACCGAGAACGACTTATATTAATCCAATGAAAGTACGTTGAGCAGAGAAAGTACGAAGCTAGGATGCTTTTGCTCACACCTTTACTCTCCCAATGATTCTCACAATTTCTGAAGGACTTAAAAAGAATACATTTCTAAAAACAGTAGATTGGTTGAAAAAATCTGAAAAATTCGTAATTCGAAAATAGATAAAATTATATGAAGATAGAAAAAGTTTCAACCACTTATACCATTTAAAAAATAAATTTTTTACAATTAAATACCATTTTTCAACTTTTTCGATAATTTTAAACTTTTCTGGTGAGAGTTTCTTCACTTATCGACTTCATTAAAACGTCAGCACTTCCTTTATGAGCATTTTGTTCACGCTCGTTTAAAAACATAACTAACTTTTACTTTTCAAATGGTGTACGTGAATAACTTTTTCTATGAATTATTAGACAAATATTGGGCTCACAATCTATATCATAAACACATACATATTTTTGTATGATTAATTGAAAATTGCATTACTTATCGCCGCTTCCACCATAAAAATATGAATTTCACCATTAAAAATAAGTTATTTTTAAGTTTAAAAACAGTTTGATGTTTGTATGTTGATAATTTTACATAATTTGCAAAATTCCCATATTTCTTTCATATTGAAGCGTTCTACAAAGCCTCATTAGAGACATTTTACTTCTAATAAGGATTACTTATGACTTATACTTGCAATAGACAGACAGTACGTAATATTATTGTGTACTATTTTACATTGATTTTAATATGGTTTTATAAAATAGATCGGGAGCACAGAATGAATGGAAAAGTTAATGACTAATTTATTAGACTATTTTACCGGAATTATTCAGATAAGGCTTCACAGTAGAACATAGATGTTCTAAGCGTTAATTAAATGTTGTATTTATCGACAGATTTATGTTCCTTATCGCACGATATTTGTCAGAAATCGGAGACACCAAAAATGGCCATCTGGGTTACCCAGGAAATTAAAACTTTTTCAATCGATTTAGCTTGCCATGAATTTTGAGAAAATTCAAAAATCTGTCAACTTGTATTTTTGTCAAAATTTTATGTTTTATCATTTTTAAAAATTCAGTTGTGCAAGTTATCAGAAGTTTACGAAAACAGAGATAGTTTAAAGTAATATGTAATTTTTATATTATATCATAATAAATATCCTAATCAAACCAAATGTAATGTACTCCCATATTGGGTTGACAACTTAATCAGGAATATATGTCTTTTTTAAATAAATACTACAATTATTTCATACAGTAAAAAAAAAACCAAAAGTAGCTATGAAATTAAAGTCTTTAAGGAATCGAACAAGTATTTGTCTTATTATTATAAATTAAATTTACAGAAAAATATCTTGTAAATAGAAAAAGTAAGCGCTACATTTGTAATGTACCAAGGTACGAAAAGAATCTAGTTACTAGCAGGTGTCCCGCGATACCTCTCAATTAAATCTACCTTGAAAAGAAAACTACTGACAAGCTAATTAAAAAAAAAATGCAATTCAAAGGATTTAGAAATAGTTTCCCTTTTAAAACTATATGTACCCCTGTAAGCATTTAAAGCTAATTCATTTCGTTACTCTCTTACTAAATTTTGTACTTTATCGTTAAATGTTCTTGTACAATGAAGTTAAAAGCCTTTCATCATTGATGTGAGCATTGTTGCCGAAATTCCCAGCTTATACAACCAAATTTCCCTTTGTAATTTTTGTTCTGCCTCAGGAAATGCATGTAAGAAAACATTAACTGAATAACATTCAGCTACACATATTTAAAAATAATATATCCAAACATAGCCAATCTAAATTATTTAATCTAAAGAAATCTTTATAAATAGCATATAAGTAACGATCATAATTATGGCAAAGCCGTATATCTGTATGACATTCTATATCCATAAAGTGACCTGTTATAAAGTACTTATTAAAATCGGTAGATAGATATATTTTGGTGAAGGCACAGAGAAACCATAATGAAAAGGTGTATGAAAGCAACCAACAAGCTTACTCGATTCTTTATGTCTGATAATTGGTCTTGTTTTTTTACAACTAACGAATTGCAATCTAAATTTTCTTAATTGGTTTAGTTTTTTGTCTCAATTTTTCAAGGAAGAGGTAAAAAAAATCGTATAATTTTCACTGATTTATGCTGACGGTACATATATAACTTATGTGTGTAATTTATGTTATATTTTATGCCATGTCTATTGAAATAAAATCTTGTTGATTGAAGATGTGGAATATATTTTATATTAAATATATGAAGTAAAGCTTAATGAGACATAGACATGAACATACATACATTCATACCTATACAGGAGGATCCAAGTCATAATTGCAGAATTTCGGCAAATGGAGATAATGTTAGTATAATGATAATTTCTCAATATATACTTATAGCAGGTACACAATATGAGCAATACGAACGAAGTATTTTCATGAATTGGATCTTTAGTGTTCCATTATTGGAAAACATGTTATGCTCCTGACAACCATTGCAAATACAACAAGCCGTGGGTAGGGCCTGGTGCGAGCCTTGAGTTACACACGAATAAGATATAGTTATAAAAATAAAAACTCAATCGACTCGAAACTTCTAGACCGACTACTATAAAATTCTTCATCATATTTCCGTTAATACGCTTCGATGGACACCTCAACATGTACAAGTGGGTATCATTTTTTGTTCGCGCGATATCGATCACGAAAAAAATGACTATGAAACGTACGTACACACACACGCACACACACATATATACATACTTCTTTTCCAAAGTGGTGTAAATGCCGTGTCCTTGACCATAAAACGTAAAGGTATGTTGAAAATTTCGAATTAAAAAATCGGACCTATTACAATAACTTTTTATACTAAGTTCATAAGTCCCATGCGTAAGAAATTTTTTCGAGACAACGTCGTAAGTGTCCACCGTAGATTTTCGTAATTTATCACCAAAAGCTTTAAATTTTAAAGGATTCTTAGGTCAATTTATGTGCCAAAATTTCAAATCCGCTTTGGCAATACTGATCAAAAAAGTATCTCTTTTGCTCTGCCGGTTCAAAAAGTTCTGTTGCTCTGCCGGTTATAAGTGATTTGCGAAATTATCATTATTGTTACGATACCATTTGATGAAGTCCTTTAATAACTTGGACCCCCCTGTACAAAATACGGAAATATGTGATTTTAATCAAAATCGTCATTTTACGAGATAGATAGATACAAAACATCAAAGATTTATGTGAGCATTAAAAGAATTATGTTTGATTTGAATAAGATGAGCAAAGTCACGAAATGTAATTTTTGATTTCTATGTTATCTAGTTTTAGTGACACAAGAACATAAATAACTGTAAAAAACAAGTACTTATGAATCGTATCATTCCGTAAATGGTAACATACAGTCTTGTTGACTGTTGATACCACATTTAAAAATTTTATTTCAGAATAAAGCTAGAAAAATCATCAATATTCTAATTTGAGGGCGAATTGATGCTTCACGTAAGGAAGATACTTCAAATGTGCCATCATACCTGGAAGATATTTTCCGTAATGTTCTCTCCGGTAACTTTTATATCTAAACATTTCAAACTAAAATATTTTGTTAACTTTAGCAGTTCCAAATAAGGTTTGCAAAAAAATTATTGATTTAACAAAAATAAAAAAATTTAATTAACTGAATTTATATAAGGTTTTTGGTAGTACATACTATGTTATAACAAATAATTAAAATAATAAAAAATAATTTTATTATTAGTGTATGACTACAAGTTTTTTATTTGATCTCAAAATTTTTCTTAAATTTATTTAAAAAATATTTAAAACCATTTCATGAGGTTTTCCAACGTCTTAGTAAATTTAGATTTTTAATAACTACGTGAGAAAAAATCCCCCATTCTTATCCATTTCTGCGGCACTTATGTTTGAATTTAATATATGAATTTGATTTTCGAAATTAATTAATAGAGAAATAATAGTATTCTTTTTTACAAAAATAAATAACCTCTGAAATAATAAATTGTATGTAAGATTATTATTTAATCAACAACATAAATTTTCTTAAAAAGAAAAACCTGTAAGTTATATTATTTGAAAGGTTAATTGAGTTAATTCCAAGTATGTTATGTACACAACTTTTCCTATAGGTAATGTTTTTTTTGTTAACCCTAAACGAAAAATCATTAAAAATACCAAGTTAATATGTTACAGGTTATATGTTATATTATTTAGGGGAGTAGAAATACCTATAACATATTCATTTTGTTGAATGTCTGATGAGTCAGTTCTGAAAACCCCTTTCATTAAAATATGATCTGAATATAAATCTTCCTTGCTGAAGATACAGTATTAAATGGCTATTCAGGCAACACGCTGGGTTAATAGATTTTGTTTAACCAAAGAATAGACAATCAACAACTTAGCGAGCCTAAAAATTAATAAAACAAATTATTTATTGTTTTGAAAACTTAAAAAACAAGCTTTATTGCACTAAAAAGTGGATCGTAATTTTAATTGCTATGTAAAATTCCGAGAGTGGGGTGATCGATACCTGTCAAATCAGCTTATTTAAAGAATGAATATAGAGAGAAGCCCACGCTTTTAATTTTAAATTTAAATTGAAATTACTATCCACTTATAAGTACATTGAAGCTTGTATTTTTAGTAGTCTTTAAAAAAATAAACAAAAGTTTATTTTCGTTATAGGCTAAAAGACGATATAAAGTCGACCTTCACCTTTCATCTGTTAACCAAATAAATAATTTATTTTTATAAGCAATAAACATATTTTTATGAAATTTTATTGATCAATAAACACGCCTATAGTAGTAGCTTGTCTATCGAAAAGTTTTCATAGATAGCTTTAATTAAATTAATTTTAATTTTTTTTCATAGGTAACGGTTTTTTGGATTTTAAAAATTTTTTTCTTATAATGGGTTTTTGTAGGCAAGCGTTTACCTATCATTATTTTCGTCTAAAGCATAAATTATCTTTCTTTTGATACCAATTTCTTGATAGCCACTTAGTAAGTAGTGTCGCGGGCTTAACGTGATCAAATTTGTGTAATAAAAAATTGAACTGTCTATACTCAAATAATTATTCGAATTTTTATTGTTAAGCTGTTTTAATTTCACTTTTATTTTAATGTTATTATGATAGATGAGTTCTTCACTTTACTTCATTCGTTCTGTATTGTAATCTATCTTATTGTAATCAGGCGTATTGTAATCTTATCTCTCCGTATCGCCTACTATGCTCCGTTTATATACCAAAAATCAATTGTTCTAGCAGATTCTAGAAGTGTCACGTATGTTCCATTCCATTCTACGTATGCTTATATCTTACTAGTGATTATTTCCATACAGTCTACCAAATTCTAGAACTGTCACGTATGTTCTATTGCATATATTTTACTATAAAACAAGATTGTTTGTTTTTTTTAGAATTGTCTAGAGATTATTTATTTGTTTTTAATATAGTACTGTATGTTAATTGAAAATAATGGTATAGGCTCGCAACAAAATTGTTATGAAAAAAATTGCTTAAAATTTTTTTAATTAAAAATAGCCATAAGCATTTTTTCGGTAAACAAGCTATCACAGATGTGTTTATCAATCCATAATATATCATAAACAGTACGTCTCATCTGCAGGCTATCAGATGGGTGAAGGTTGCTCTTAAGCCATCTCCTGTACTATACAAATAAAACAATTTTTTTCTAAGAGCTTTCTATCATTGCACTCTTCGTTAACATGTTTCCTCAACATGTTTCATCATATCATGTGGTGTATATTTATAATTGAACATATACAAAAATATAAGAAATTATTATTACCATTAAATTGGGTTATATGTTTTTGTGTGCTGACATTTCATTTTTATATTCTTTTTCTATTTATTTATTTTTGTATTATATCCCTTATTTCTCATTAGTTATATTATTGTTTTATTAGCTACACATTAGGTACAGCTAACTAATATTATGAACCTACTAACAATATAGGTATGTTCGCGTAGCATATTAAATTTTTATATGAAATAAAAACAACACACGAATGCATTAACGTCAGTCGGTACCTAAATTCAAGTTTAACATTTCTGGTTACAGCAAGGGAGAAAATCATTAAAATTTTTAATAGTGTTTTTTAAAAATTATATCGAAAGTAGCTTTAGGCAATTTTTTTAATGAGAAATATTGGCTTTTTATGAATGAATTAGAAGAAACAACAAATATGAAGGAGACGCCGAAAAATAAGCCCTGAATCTGCTTCTTTGCCAGTTGAGTCTTGTCATTTAATCGTAAATATATAGATAGATTAATTACACCATAAACTTTGTTTGAACTAAGAATTTTATACTTACGAGCTCAGAAAGCCTTATTCACGAAATATCATTTTATAAAAAAATGATAACTTACCTAAAACAAAAAAAAAAATTTTAATTAGTAAGGTATTACATATAAATTTTAAATTTTAAAAAATGATAGCATGTACAAAGAACAGGGCGTTTTTTAATACAAGGCTTGATTTTTTTTATATGCAGTTGGGCTAAGTCTCAATTCTGAAAATCTTAGGATGGAGGGGTTGGGGGCTTGTGAAAATTCATCATCAAAGTTGAACATAAGGTACAAATAATTTGAACCACAAGTCTAAACTTTCCTTGGCGCTCGTACTACCCTAAAATTACAGCAACCTTCATTTTCCATCGGTTCTATTTTTTGCAAAAAAATTTTCATTTGTATCCTTTCAAACAAACAAAGAAAATTAGATCCACAATTGGGGGAGAAATGGGTGAAAATTAATAAGCATCGGTTTAGAGTTGAATATTCAGTTTGGGAACAATCATTCATTTTCTATTTTTCTACCTTGAACCCGTTTGGTCTTGTGTCAAACATTCTTTAGTCACGTGATTCAGGGTTTTCTCAGGCGTTCTGCATATGCGTCAAATATTTCGCATGTTAAATATTCTTTAACTTTGTAAACCGACCATAACCTCCACATAATTTCATATAAATTTATTTTTAATGCATTAGTTAATTAATAATAATTTGATTACGTGATTATTGAAAGATGTTTGAGAGTAAAAATATTAGAGCAGAGAAATAATCTAAATAACTAAATTCATTTTAACTAAACTCACCACATTTCCAATACAAGTTTTCATAATTTACTGAGTACGGCTTATATTAAACTGACGAAAGTACACAAACAGGATCGAAAATTTCTGAAGTTATTAATAGCTCACTTAAAAAATTTAGTCTGGTGATGAGAGAAGAAGTTCCATTCACAGATAACATTTCCAACCATTTGAAAAATGAAAGTTATTTATCTTTCCAGCGTGAACAAAATACGCTTGATAGCGGGTTCAGAGTGAAGTATTTTTTCAAATTTGTTTGCTACTAACTTCGAATTTAACCTTATTCAAAAACCATTTTCGAAATTGGATTAGTCTGTAAAAAGTTCTATGTTGGTCATACATTAAAAAAATAAAACATGTTGAATTTAGAAAACTCTTTCTCATTTTTGTGGCTATGTGGCAAATGCAAAGGTAGAAATGTATTATTTTATGAAACAAATTTGTGGAATATAAATAGACTGTTGGATTGCTGTTGGAAATGTAGGTATGTAAGAATACATATTTCGTAAACATAACATCAATATGGACGTATAATAATAATATTTAATATTTAAGTAAATATTATAGCATGCAGATATTTTAATATTATTACCTAACATTTATAATATCATCTATATATTAGAAAACTTGTGATGGATATAGCTTTTCAAAGCAAAATCAATAACAATCTAGCTAAACAAATGATACCCGCCCGCTTCACTGGGCTTAAAAGTAAGAACTACCGCTTAATAGCCTCCATCCTCTCTTTATATAAACAGTTTTCAATTTTGTTCAATGTAAAATAGTCATAATTTATTGAGTATGTAACAAAAGTTGGCTATGATTTGTTTGACATTTACTATTTTAAATTTTTACAGAATTTTTACAGCTGATATATCAGAATAACACATGAACTATAATTTATAAAGATATATGTAAAAAATATAAAAAATTGTAATTTAATTTGCCATTTTTTTAATTTTTACAGAAATCTTTAATTTATGGTTCAAAATGATGATCATAGACATCCCTCCATCTATAGTTATCATTTTGGACCATAAATTAAAGATTTCTGTAAAAATTTAAAAAATGGCAAATTAAATTACAATTTTTTATATTTTTTACATATATCTTTATAAATTATAGTTCATGTGTTATTCTGATATATCAGCTATATTGCTGTACAGTTTCATTAAAAAGCATTCGCTAGTTTTAGCGTGAAAGCGTATAATATATAGGGATAGGGTACATGTTACTAATCGTTTCCTTAAAATTATTATTATCAATCAGATATTAATAAATTAAAAAATAATAAAAATAATTTCATTATTGTTGAATATAAAAAAATTTTCGAACATTCGTTCATTCTCAAGATATTTAATTAATTAACAAAAAATTTATTTATAATAAATATAACAAAATAAATACCATGGTGCTATAAAATTTTTGACATTATTCTTGAATACCTTCGAAACTGAAATGAAAATTTAAAGAAAATTATTCGAAATTTAGACTCAAAATAGGAGTTCGTTATACATCCTTTTTATCGTTTACACGTTGTTTATGAATTATCCCAATTTCTAATCCATCTAAAACGTTCATAAGCCTCCCTTTCTCGCATGTGTGTAAAATTTTGAATTTATCATCAAATTTATGGGCATTTAGAACGCAATGGTTTGAAAAAGCTATTGCGCCAATGTTTTTTAATCAAAAGGTTGCACTATGCTCCTCTATTCTTTCTTTGTATGCGCGGCCCGATTGCCTCACCAACGTAACGGGACATTCTGCACAATTAATTTGGTAAATACCTGATTTGTCTTTATATAAAGTTTTTTGTTTATTATTTACTAACAATTTTGATAACGTTAAATTATTATTATTAATGAAATTATTTTTTATTATTTTTTAATTATTTATTGTATTATTATGTACTACAATATAGTATGTACTATCAAAAACCAAATATAAATTCAATTACGTATTAAATTATGAACATTTCTTTAAATCAATCTCACATTTAGTACGGCCAAAAAATAAATTCTAGTAAAATTGGTTTTACTCGACCAATAAACTGGAAATAATTGTATACCAAAAAAATTTTAAATTTTGATTGTCGGTGTGAAGCAAATGATTGTATATCAGAATGTAAATAATAATATATTGTGTGGTGGTTTATATAATACTTAAGGAAACACGAATGCTTATGTCAAGAGAAATTCAGTTTATTTAATTAACACATTTCTCCCTTCAGTCATCTTCATCTCCATACAAGTCCTTTTATTATTATATACGTATCGTCGTCATTCCTTCTCGCCAAATATAGGCGATTACAAAATTCGTTTATCGAACTATGTATTCTATATTAAAAAATTGCATTCTTTAAACGGTTTCTATATGCTTATCAAGGCCGAAACAATTATAATAGCCCAAGGCAACGCAAAGGTCGTTCCAGGGGCCGCCTTTATATAATTTTACTCAATTAATTAAAAAAATTGTTTATTTTGCCGCACAAAATTATTGCTGTCCCAGCGCCCATAGTGTTTACTACTTTATTTACTTAAAACTTTACTTTAATTAATATACGTTAAATATGTATCTAAATCTAAGCACATTCGTAAATTTTCACATAATATATAAGGATATAAATAAAGTTTGTTAAAAAAATATTTAAAGCATTAACATAACCCCAATTATTGTGAACTTGGATGAGAACAGTGCTAACAACCACAGAGAGTTTTCAATTCAATGGGTTAAATTTGAAAGAACTTATCCAAATTTATTCTCTTCAAAAATATTTTCTTTAGCTGGGAACTTAATATATTTATTTACCGAAAATACATTTCTTTTGTTTTGAATTACTGATAATCCGGTTATATTGTAGCAGGTAACAGTTTTTCAAGGGATTAGGGAAGTTTCTTACCAGAATGAGCTACCACCTGCGCTTATAAAACATTTCGAGTATGTCATGAGTATCATGACTGTTTCTACAAGTTAGTATAAGATTTCTACAAATTATTAAAACATTTTTTGTCGCTAAAATACTGTTATTTTTACTTTGCATTTCCACAATATTATTATAGGAAGTGATTTTTGGATGGAACCCCCAAATTTGGTTTTGTCCTGAACCGTTTTTTTTGAAGCCCTATTTTTGAGCTTGAAGGGTTTTTATTTAAATGGTATCAAAGTTTGAATTTGAATGGCACGGTTTTTAAATGGCACGTTTTTGAAGCTGGCGTGTTTTATCTGGCGTTATGTAACGGTATATCAATGTTCCCTGTGCGTTAAATACACATAATTATACTTTGACTCCTGTATCTCATAAACTTAGGACTCTATTCCTGGCAGGAAATTCGATAAACTCATCCAGGACTACCATTTTACGCCGTGAGTGTCAGAAATTTTGATTAGTTTACAATTAAAAACTGCAATTAAAAGGTTTTACTATAAAAACTACAGATTTTTTTAAACTAAAAAAATTATTCTTTTCACTTCATTTTTTAATTTTCTGTAACTCTGTAAGGCTGCAGGATAGAAGTAGGAAAGGGTAGTATAACTATCTCTTACCTTCAATGTTCCTAAGACGGTCATTCCAGCAATTGGGATTTTGAACCAAATTTTTTTTGACAAAAATGGAAATATCATATGTAAGTTTTATAACAAAACTGTTTTTATTTTTTCATGATTAAAGTTACAGACAGTTTAAAAAAAACTTTTCAAGAGAGAGACGAAAACGTCCGACAAAAAAAAATGTTCCTAAAACATCGTTGTGACTTAATAATGTTCATTGAGAAGGATACACTGTATACAATTATTAATTAAAATTATGATGCTACACGATCATTTACGAACATTTTTAGTGTAAGAAGTTTTCTTTTCTCTTTGGAAAAGTTGTTTTAAAACTGTGTGTAACTTTAAAATTATCATGAAAAAATAAAAACAGCTTCGTATATAAACTTTCCATTTTTGCCGAAACAACAACAAAAAAATTTTCAAAATCCCAATTCAGACAAAAAAGTTTTTCTGAAAAATAGTTCTCAAAGTCGAAGGGGAAGTAAAGTGCTTCTAGAATCGCCTGTATATTTGAATTTGTAGTATTTCTACGTACACATATATCGTAGCATACTATACCATAATTATCATCCCTTAACTAAATTATGACCTCAACATTGTAATATGTCACACCAATGTCATCTTGAATGTTGAAGAATTTAATTTAATTTTAATCTTATGTATAAATGATAATATAAATTTTAAAATAACTGGTTTCGAATTATGTTTATGTTGTTCATTCATTTCATTCACTACACTATTACAAGTAAATGAACGAAACGGAACGGAATGAAACGCATATAAAATTCGTTCTATCTAAATATATATATATATAAGATTGCTTTGTTTTTGAATTTAATTTTTGTTTTGGTTAATCATTAATGTTCATTATTATATGATTTGTTTTCGTTCGCTAAAATTTATTCAAATAACTATAATTTGTTATGTACTTTCTCAAAGAAAATGTTTTATTTACACGGAGAAAAAAAAAGTTTGTGATTTTTACAGAATGACGAAAAATAAATATTATTATGACCTGCAATTTAAACTATATAGCAAAATAAACTTTGAACTGTTGTAGGTACTTATTAATCTACTCCTTACCTAGGGACTAGTCATTTTTCGGCACTTTTTACCAAGATTTTAATTTTGTAAATATTTATTTATATATTGTAAATATTTATTTATATATTTATTTGTAAATATTTATATATTATCGAGATTTTCTTAAGAATTCATAACAAAAATCAGGTTTATATTGACGTGAAACCAAATTGTCTGTGGATGTAGGGTTATTAGTTCTTCAAACTTGGAATTCGAATTCTGCGGTTCTCATATTTCGAAAAATATAAACCTATAAACCTCATTGGATCTTAGCCATTGGAGTCTATACCAAGTGTTTGTTTAATTTGGTTTCAAAATTATTTTATCGATATTTTACGATTTTCTTAAGAAACAAAGAAAAAATGGGGAAAAAGTGAAAAATTTTTAGCTCCTTATTTAAGTGAAAATCATTTTCTGAGGCAATTAAGACCCAAAAACAACAAAAATTCAGGTTTATTTCGAAGTAAAACTATCTACTCTTTATAAGTTCTTCTGATAAGGAGTTTGAATGCTATGGTGCTGATATCTCGAGAACTGTAAATCTTATTGGATTTTGGTCACCGGCAGAATTTATGCTAGGTCCGAAATAGTCTAAAACTAAACTTCAGTTGGTTTTAAAGTTATTTTATCGAGTTTTATCAATGTTACCTTAAAGGATCGTACTCTTAGACAAATAAGAAAAAATTAAAAGCATCTTGAACCAAAAATCACAAGATTTATACCAACTTTGAACCGGTAAGGTATAAGATGAACTTTCATCATACTTTGAATTTGAAATCTATGGAGTGCTTGAAATGGAAATTTCGAAAAAGAGCAAAATAAATAGCTGAAATAATGCTAGAATAATAGCGCAAGCATACCTGCATACAATCTACATTCAAGTTAGTCGCTTCAGCTATTATTCATACATTTCTATTCCAAAATAATCATAGTTTCGTACAGGAAATACCCCGTCTTGCAAATAAAACAAATCACCAATTATTTTAGGGGGCTGAAATGTGCACTTTTTAAATCGATTTCAAAAATAAATAAAACGATGGTCAACCCTACAAAGTATATTTAATCAAAATGTTTTTTTTTTTCACAACAATTTGAATTCAAAATTTCAAATTCGTTCTTTGTTCCATGTAAATCATTTTCGAATTAAATGCAAAGTAATAAAAAACTTCTTTTTTTTCGAAATGAAAGAGCAAATGTTTTTATGTTCATTGTTTCATCCATTGTTCATTTTCAATGTTTGTGTGTTTTCAAGCCTATTTACATTTTTTTTTTGTATTGTTTATCAATTTTGCATACTGAAAATCCAATAAAAAAGTTAACCGAGTAACACAAAGTCCATCTTTCTCTGCATATAAATAAATTTAAAAACACAGGCCTCCCAATTCACTTATGTATTTGTTATTTTGTCAGTGAAGATTGAAATTCAAAATTTCTTGCAATGTTTGGTAAGAATTTGAGGATTTCGTATTAATTTACCGAATATAAAAAGTGATACAATTTCAGTAAATTAGAACACTGTGAATACTTTCGCTTGTTTCAACGTTTGATTAATATTAGAAAATTTTGACAAAATATTAAACGCAATAAATGGGGGAAACGCATGTAAATAATGCAATATATTAATTTACTTATGCATTATATTAATACCTTAATAATGCATTATATTAATTCGCACCGTGTGTGAGTTTTATTCGAGGCGTTTCCATGGGAACGACACACTACTTTAATTATAGAATTGTATGGATGCATATATATTTGTATGGATTGCATTTATGACTTACATTGAAAATTTAATATTATTGTCTCACAAATTTAAATTAATAATTATGATAATTTACATTTGAAAAATAATATTTGTGCAATTTGATATCTTATTTTCACAATTTTTAATTCATTAAGTTTAATTAATAAGTGTTTTTCAATAATTTTAATTTGACATTTTCTATAAGATTAACATGTAAAGAACTGCAAATTAGTCATAACAGCCTCCTTAATCGCCAAAATTTTTCACTGGAAGCACTGGCATCGATTTTATTGTACCTACCATGACTACGCCCACAGCGAATACCTTAATATGTACTTATGTATTTATTGGCGCTCCCACCATATTTATTTACAATTGTGAACAGGTAATGCTTCAGCCAGGCCGAAGGCCAAAAGCCTGCACAAGAGATAGTAGTAAAATTTGTTTTAAAGGGCAGTGATAACGGACTAAGTGGGCGGGCGGAGCATAGTATAGCTATTAATGAATTGGAATTGCAGGTTAATTAAGATTACTAATCACTGATCAATAGCTACAATTAAATAAATTGTAGGTTAAACAAAGTTTATCGGGTTCCTTACAAAAGCTCAGACATTATATGTATTGACAGAATTTCAATCTAGCCTACTAAAAAACCTAATATACATAAAAACAACACATATGAGTTTTCACAAAATGTATGTTTTCTAATATATTTGAAAGTAAAACTATGTTTTGTTACAAATAGATATTTATTAAAAGCTGTACACACTACGCTATGGCTGGCTGATATCTATCCTTTTTTTGTCCTTACAATATATACTTATCTATATAAGATGTTCCCACTAAGATTAGCCAATTCACTGTAACTCGTTTAGATTCATAATTATGCGCATAGAGAACGATTGAACGATACAAACATCACAGAATTTGTGCGTGTCTTGAAATTTGTTTAATACCTTCCATTCTGCGTTTGAGGATTAAAGAAAAATTTCTCTGTTCGTTGAAAACATTGATCAATAAAAATGAAAATAAAATATTTCTTGCATAAAGCATCCAAAAGAACTCTCCAAACGTCCCTGTCTCCAGCAAGCGCCATCACCTAGCCCTAAATCTTCTTTACTCCCTTCGCTTCTTTCTTAATTATTCTCTTTCATAGTCAATCAATCGATCAATAGATATTTATTTTTACTCATCCATTCATATTATTGTTTCCATACATAAGCATTAATTTTCACCACTAAATTATTTTTGATAACTTCTTTCATTCATTCTCAGTTATGATCGGCTGGTTTAGTTCATGGTATATGGGTGAAAGAGTTGCACTCAGCCTCGTGAGAATCTTGAAAACAAATGAGGAGCGGATAAATGAAATTTTCAGCGGAAAAGGTGGTAAAACACATATATGTTGTCACATTGGGCTCTATAGCCTAAGTAGGTCCTTCATGGACAGCCAATATTACCTAACCTAACCTCACCTATATTGGCTGTCCACGGAGGATACTTAGGCTATAGAGCCCATTGTGATACCATATATGTGTTTTACCATCTTTTCTGGTGATAATTTCATTTGTAAGCTCCTAAATTTCAGAGGCTCAGTTCACCTACTTGGCTAGTGCACATATAATGCACTAGCCAATCACAACTTTTAATTAAATTAATTTTTGTTGCGGCGGCGGGAATCGATTCCGCTACCCTAAACCGCAAACGGAATTGGTTATGCCTTAACCAACTGAGCTACCAGGGCGACTAGGCCTTATATGATTCATTAAAACGAAATTTTAGGTAGAATTACAATACCAATCTTAAAAGTAACAGTCTGTATACACATGATAGTCGTAGCTCGTAGAATGAAACACATTATTTCAAAGTCAATTACATAAATTGTGATTGGTTAGGAAACGCTCTTTTCTTTAAAAGGTTTTTCTCCTACACAATATAACACAGAACACAGCACACAAACTTAACAACATCCATGCAATACAATAATGTTTTTAAGTCCCACATCACTTATTTGTCGACATATAATGAGATGTAAGCAGGACCAAACCGATACTCACTAATCAGGTACAATTTATTACCATGATGTGATGTGTAATAATATATATTTACTACACTATACTCAGTAAATTGTGATCACATCAATGATGATTTTTATACTTAGATACAGAATGGATCGAAAATTACGCAACCATAAAAATTTCTAATTTATTTGAATTCTCTAATTGGGATTTTGAACCAAATTTTTTGTTGACAAAAATAGAAAGATCATATATATAAGTTCTAAAACAAAAGTATTTTTATTTTTTCATGATGATTTTAAAGCTACAGACAGTTTTAAAAGAATCTTTCAAAAGAGAAACGAAAACGCCCGAAAAAAAAACTGTTCGTAAAACATCATTGTGACGTAATTATGTTAATATACACTGTATAAAATTATGAATTATCATTATGACGCTACACGATCTTTAACGAACATTTGTCGGGTGTTTTCGTTTCTCTTTTGAAAAGTTCTTTTAAAACTGCCTGTAACTTTAAAATTATAAAAATTATGCAAAAATAAAAACAGTTTTGTTGTAAAACTAATATGTGATCTTTCAATTTTCTTATGTTATGCATTGCTACATAGAAAACTAGATAAATACTTTCGTCGAAACTGGAAAATCATCAATAAACTTTTATTTTACCCCAAAAGCTTCCTATGTTGGGAAAAAAATTTCATCAGTATTAGTACAGGGCATTTAATAGGTAAACAGCTATCCTTTAAAAGAGCTTACAGGTTTTCTAGATAATACTCAAAAATTAAAAGACCCACTTTCTTTTTTATCAATTTTACGTTATTTTGGCTTGTTTCAAAAATTCGTTAATTCGTCCTCTTTTTTATTAACGTACCATTTAACGTATCCCATGTTTTTATTAACGTAACCCATGTACGTTACAGTCATCGAATCACGTTGTAATCGTTTTACACAAAACCTCTCAAGATGATGTCAAAATCAATACAGCTTTTTTTAATTTTTTTTGCTTCTGTTACTCGAAAAATATTGATGTATTAAGCAGCTTCAACCATAAAAAACAGAAAACTTGTTGATAAAACAAATACATCATCTGCTTTTCTAACAAAAGAAATGATAGTCAGTCATGGCGATAGTCGACGGAGCTGTAAACTTAAAACTATGGACTATCTATATTTTTTTTTTAAATTTTAAATTAATTTTAGTATGAATAATGAAAATTTCATAATTCGTTAATTGAAATTATCCCGTCAGCACTCGCGTTATGAGCATTTTTCTCACTCTCGATTTAAGACATAAATATAACTTTTATTTTTCAAATGGTATATATGGTTGAAACTTTTTCTATCTTCATATAAGTTATCTATTTTTGTACTCAGTAAATTAAAAAAAAACTGATAAGGTAAAATTAGTTAAAATGAATTAAAATTATTTCCGATTATTTATTTGGTATGATATTTCCACTCTCAAAAACCATTAAATAATCACGAAAAAATAAATTTATATAAAATTATGTAGAGGTTATGATTTACCAAGTCATAGAATATATGACTGGATAGATTTTCTATTGATACTATTTTTTGAGCCATACTGTAAAGCATAGTGCCCTGCATTTATGTATATACAATATACTAAGCACTTTATCGATTGATTGAAAATGAAGTCTCTTGTAACATATTTATTTTTACGTATAGAGAGTACATCAGCCGCCACTACACTAGCCGAATGAGTATATATTTATATATTTTTTTTATAAACATCAATATTTTATGAGCTTATAAATTGTATCGTTATTTGTGTATCGATATATTGAGATTAATGTGTAAATAAACATTTTTGTTTCCTTTCTAATTTTTACTCTTTTTTCATCCATTAAATGAGAATGTTGAATATATTTAATCAAAATTAATAGATTTATCTTGATAGAATTCATCCATTCAGTAGGATATATTGAAAAAGTTTATTATTTCTATGCTCAAAGTATTTATGTGGGAGAGCGGTTTGTTTTTTAAGTATGAAAAGAGAACATGAAATAATTTGATGGAAAAATAATGAAAAATTTTATTATTTAAAAAAGAGCTTTGAGAAAATTATAATGTCAAAGGTTAAAATTAAAAGCTTGGAAATATTATACTAATACATATTCTCATTCAGGTGTTGATCTACAATATTAGAAGCAGGTTTAAAACGATTAAAAGAAATCTATGAAATGTTTGATTATGTTATAATCAAACTTTATTTTTAAGTGTAAAAATAGGTTTATTTGCATGAAAACATGAATACTTCTTTTTATGAAAAAACAAATAGAAACAAACAAATGACAAATGACTGAGTTAATTGTTGAAATACCATGCATAGACAGTGTTAATTACACTGTCACATTACACATGCATACATGTCACACATACATAACTGATATTCCCATATAATACGTACTATAAAATTTATGCCCTCACGGCTCAACACTGATGTTAAGGAAAAAATGTTTCAAACAAATTGAAAATTAAAAATAAACAAATTGTTGTTTTTTTTACAAGGAACATTTTTTACACTTAAACTTTTGTTCTATCTCTAACGGTTTACAAGATGGGTCCTACGGACTCCAGGCCCAATTGACTTATGGTGCTCGTTTACGAACTCGACCCAACTTTTTACGTCCTGAGCACGCTATAATAATTTCAGCTTGATATCTCTTTTCGTGTTGACAGACAGACGGACAGACAACCGAAAATGTACTAATTAGGTGATTTTATGAACACTTATAACAAAATTTTATTCATAGCATCAATATTTTTAAGCGTTACAAACTTGGGACCAAACTTAATATACTATGATTTCATATATACATGGTATAAAAGAAAACTGTGTTTAGTTTTTGTTAATATTTGCAATCCATAAAGGTTAGGAAACTGAATACCGTAAAAATAGAATTTATTCCTATTAAAATAATTTTGCTCTATCCGGTTTATCAACGAAAAAACGTGTGTTAAAAAAAAAAACTCATGAAAACACAATTTATAATCTAAAATTAACTTTAAAAGTACAATTTATTAATGTAATAACAATTATTTTAAACTACGGATTAAATGAAGAAGAGACGGACGAAAAATAACATGAAAATAAAGAATTTAAATAAGTTTTTACACAAATAACTAAATGAACTATTAAAATAATTTCACGTTCCGATAATACTTTGTACACAATTTGTAAGAAAAATGTTCTGATGTGAAATACTTTTCGATCGACAAAACTAAATCCTTACCAACATATCGTTTATATAATTAATTAAATGGGGTTTAACCTCTGTTTCTGAGACATATACGTATGTAACAGAGACCACACACATCATTTTTTTAAATCTGATGATTTCAATGGCGTTTTGTTTCAAATTAAAGGTTGGTTTAATCAAGGTACTCAAGGTATTTTTTTATAAAAATCTCTTCAATTTGATTTGGTACCCAAACAATGAAAATATAAATAAATTTGTTTCCTAAAAACTTCTGATATTGTGAGATTTCCTTTCAAAACGAAACTAAAAATGTATGCAAAAAAAAATTACCTTCGGAAATTTTCGGGCTGTTCTTATACTTTCGTTAGTTTACGGACATTCTCTCGGCTCTGTACGGTACACAATTTTGAATTTTCTTATAAAAATTTAAAAAAATAAAACTTCCATCGACTCGAAACATACTCGTTAAATGCTATGAAATATCCGGATCATATTGCCGTTAATACGCTTCGATCGGGACCTCAACGAAGTCGATATTATTTTTTGTTCTCGCGATATCGGTCAGGAAACAAAATTAAAGAAAAATCTCGCACGACTCAAAACGACTCAATTGAATGTTATGGAATTCTTTTCTAATCATATTGCTGTTAATGCGCTTCGATCGACAGTTCAAGGAAGTCAATATCATTTTTGTTCGCGCAATATCGATTAGGATTAAATTTAATAAAAAGCCCGGCCGACTCGAATCGACTCTACCGAATGTAAAAAAGTTCTCTTCTAATCATATTTCCATTAGTACGCATCTACGCGCTATATCGATCAGGATAAATTATAAGAAAAACATTTCACCCGATTCGAAACAGCTCGCCGAATGGTATGAAATTCTTTTGGATCATATTGCCTTTAATACGCATCGGTCGACACCTCAACGAAGTCGATACATTTTTTGCTCGATATTGATTACGAAAAAAATGTCTACGGACGCATCTAATAAATATGCGTGAATAATTCCCATTTGAGTTAAAATTCTTTGCTAATTTTTAAGTCAGTATCGAGGATTAACATTTTTGAACTCTTATGTACTAAGATTCAAATAGCTTTCATTTCAAAGTGGGATATGTCTTATGGTGAATGCGGTGAATATAATAAAATAGAACTACTATTACTATACATATATATATATATATATATATATATATATATATTTGTTGTAATTCTTATTAAACACATAAGATACAAAAAACTTTACTGTTCTACACAAATTTTACTTCTAAGAAGAATAAAGATAAATAATTAAATTTTAAGAGAAATGCAAAATAGTAGTTGTCAGTAACCATTCAAACATATTTCTTCGTATTCAACGAAAATAATATCATCATTTCACCTTATAGTCCTGGTGCCCAACATAATATCACGTCATTAAAAACATTCACCTTTAGAAATTGGTTTTATGCTCAGCCTTAAAACTTCAAACTGAAGCTTTGGAATAACTTGAGAAAGTAGAATTATGAAAAAAAAATTTTTGAAAGTGAACCTCTTTACAATCAAGGCCAAGGAAAGTACTTTTAGGTTCGTTTTTCTCATTTTCAAATAGGTTCCACCACTTTTGGAAAGTGTTTACATTTCACTTAAAAGTGGTTCGGCTGTTTGAGCAAGTACGGTGAATGTTCACTTTTTTGCGGTAAATGATAGTTCTAAGTCCCTTGATCACAATAACCACAGTTTTGGGGCCTCTTGCGAGGAAAAATTTTGAATTATTTCATTTTAAAATCGTGATTTTAACATAGTACAAGAACTCACAATAATGTTCATTGTACAACAGTTAATCGGTGAATGAGCTTCAAAAAATTTTTCATCATGAAGAAAATTTATCACATATTCTGATTATGCAAAAAAAAAAAACATTACCTTACCGCGCTTTCCAAAAAAGAAACATAAAATAACTTTGGTTTTTGAAGCTTTTTAGATATATTAAGAACATTTTTTTTACATTTACATCATACAAATTGCTAGTTTACATATTTACAGAGCATTTTCTTACATTTACGTCATACATTAGTTAGTTAGCCTAGTTGACTTGTTGGCTAGTCACGTGACAGCCGAACCACTTTAAAAAAAGATAAACTTTCAATACTCTGACTACTTTATTGCATTAAATGTGGATAATTATTTTTAATTTCAATTGTAATATGAAATTCAATACGTGGAGTAACCTCCACATTCCATATTTAAATAACCTGATTTGATCGATATCAATCTTTCCACGCTTTGAAGTTAACATTACAATTTAATGTTTACCAATCCACTTTTTAGTTCAACAAAGCCTTTTTTTAAGCTTTTAAACAATAATTTTGTTTTATTAATTTTAAGTCTTGGTAAATTGAGATTGTCTACTTTATGGATAACAAAGAAGAATAAAAAAAATCATTAAACGTCGGTGGGTTTCGATCTGATGATGTTTCGAATGAGAAACGGTCATCCTAAACACTACATCAGGGAGTCATTGAGATTACTTTTTATATTTCAAGACAGTATAATTAAAGTTATAAAGATCGTTTATTCTGGTGATTTGGCAACGATTGTAGGATAAAAAAGTTATTGTATTGTAATCAGACCTTTATACGCGTGTTTAATTGATTGGACCATTAGAAGTACGTTAAATTTGACTTCAAAGCTTCTAAGGTGATATTTCATTGTTTGAAAGTTACAAGTGAAGTTAAGAAGTTACCGACACAAAAATTATTTTGGTCGATACCCAAGAAAGTAGGGATATATGAGATCCGGTCCTTTAAGAATTATAAGGTATCATTTTATTTGTCGAGAATACGATACATCTGGGACAACATCTCATTCTTTCATTTGCTGGATAAAATGATATTCGTATTTTTCAAAACTCCCTTCCTTTTCTAAAATAGGTTGGTTAAATGTACTCTGGCCCTAGAGTTAATATAATAAGACCATGTTCCGCCCGCCTTACTCATATCTTTGTGTGTTACTTTGCTATGGTGTCTACTTATTTGTAATATAGTACCCATTCTATGTGATGTTTTACAATGTTGTAAATATGTCTGTCGGTCTGTTTGTCATATGTAGTACGTACATCGACTTATTCGTGTCATGTTCGTCTTATTCTAATTATTGTGTGCTACATATGAAAATGTTTAATTGTTCTCTTTTGTTCCATTCATTCGCTGAAGACACTTTAAATGCACAAAATTATTTATTGTTCCTGTTCTTAGATTATCCCAAAATGACAGCGTTGCAAATTTTGCTGTTTCTCAATCTAACATTGGAACATTCTTACCTACATAATTTAATCTTAATTTTGAGCATTTTGGTTCGAAAAATGTTAATGTAAAAATTATTTTTAAGATCTTAGGGACAATTCCAAGAAAACGATGAGATCGTTAGAATAGAGAATATTCATATATTTTGTATATTTCATTGTTTACGCCGTTATAACAAAGTAAAAAATATAATTACTGTTTAAAAATGCTGTAATTATGTGTAAAAAAAATATTTAAAATAGAAAATAATTTTGAGATGATTAAACGCAGTCCTTTTGGCGCTTTCTGTTGATGACGTATTATATGTGACCTAGCATTACGTGACAGTTCAATTTACTGTTGTTTACTACAGGCATAATAGCCACCGATGTAGTAATTATAATATATATATCCATGGTAATACCATACAAAATATTAGCAATTAATACCGAACAGTATGTCAACAAGTCTGCTAAGCCACATACTATGACGTCAAATCCGTTCTAAAATTTGAATTTCTCTCACTGAATTTATACTTTTATTAATTAATTTTAAGTAATTAAAAAGATATTAATTACTAAAATAATGGTGTAGTTCAAATATCCAGCCAATAAAGTCAAGAAACAAATTTTGAACTAAATTTAAATTTCATGAATATTCCCTATTGACAAAAATTGTACTTAGTCGCAAGTGCAAATGGTACCTGGTATTTCTCAACGAAATTTAGGACTCAAATCACAGAAATATGGGATACAACATGTACGAAAATTGTATAGTGAGATAGGAGACATGACAGAACCACGTGAAGATGTCATATTTTATAGTTTCAGACGCAGTTAAGCTGTAAAAGCAAGAGCTTCTTCTATGCAACTATTCAAAAAACTATCTTCGAAAAAATTATTTAAGGAAGTGTGATGCCATTACGGTTAAATCGATATTATTGTATCTATCCATCATGGGTTGGAAATTCGAGATCGAAGCCCATAGTACTAGGGCAAAGTGAGAAGAAATTTCTGAAGTACTAAGACTAAATATGTCCAGTTTTTAGGGTAGAGTCAAAGATATCAGTTACTGCAAGGATAAGTGTTGGCACTAGCAAATGCACAAACTAAAGAAAAAGTGAATTGAAAAAACAAAAAGAAATAGAAATAGAAAGAAAAATATTTAAAAGCTTGCTAAAACTGTATATCAAAGTATATAAGCAAAACTTTATAGTTTGCTTGAACTAAATAGTTTCTTTGCCTTTCATTAAAATTTTGTATTCGAAATTTGTTAGTACTGTTTTTAGAATTTTGTTTTTTTTTTTGCGAATAAATTACAAGCAGAGAAGTATAAACCTGTAACATTTACTATATAATAGAAAGGCATTTCGGTGTAATGAGAGTATAAAGAAGATCAAAATTTGATATTTTATTAAAACCATCAGTCAGAACAATATGTACCTAGAAACATATCATGAAACTTATGTATGTACGAACTACGAGTATGTACCTTGAGTAAGGTATATGTATACGGTGTGTCAAATTAAGTCAGCACCATATGAAAAACTTATTTATTATTTAAAAAAAGTTATTGATGGTAAAAAGGCCTACATGGCCTAGAATGCAATATGAATTATTGAGCTATCAATTTTTTTGCATTCGTATACGAGGGTTGGCGATATATGTAAAGTTTGCCTAAGTAAAGTACTTTTATCTTTTACAATGTCTGTATCCTAGAAATTGTTGTTTCTGAATGAAAACTACGGTCATATATCCATCATTTTCTATGTACATGACAAAATAGACTTTATGATTTTTACTAATTCTTCTCTGTATTACCATTGTCGATTAGAAAACTTAACTCAGAAGATCTAATACAAATAAAAAATAAATTAAAAATTAAAAATCCCGACTACGTTAAATAGGAAAGGAAATATATGCAAAAAATTGATTACTCCATTTGTTCTAGAGCTAGACCATACAGAACTGTTGTCAAGAATACCTTTTTTTCAAAAAACAAATAATAACAAAGTTTTCTATGTTGTGCCGTCTTAATTAAACACACTGTATACGTAAAACTGCATATAAATTCCATGTAACCTGAATGCTAAATGAAACACTTAATTTTACAATGAAGTGCTTGCAATGAATGTATGTACATGCTTACATTTCTAGTACTTTCTACTCTTCTTCATTATCTTCTACATATTGCCTGATCAAGTTTAACTTACAGTTTTACAGTGGTAACATATACACAGAGTGTTCTATTGATAGCAAATTGAAAAGCTCTTTACCAAATTTCGATCTAAGGCCTAATTCGGGAGAACACTCTGTATACACATGAGTGAGTAGCGACATCTACTTTTGAATATACTACCGAGAGCCCTATCCCTTAGCTTTGATCTGCACCCCAATTCACGTAAATTGTAAAAATCCCTACAAAAAAATATTTATAATTTATTTCGATAAATCACAATCGAGATTACTTCGAAAAATATCAACTTAACGATTGCGCCTTTTGCTAGGCAAATTGGACGTCATTTGTTATATCGATAAATACATATATTTTCAAGCTTTTACAAATAGTCATAAATGAGTGACTCATAAGAAAGATTATTTTTTACATTTGAGTCCCAAAAATTATTTTTTAATTTTTATTTTCTATTCAAAAATAAGTTCACCACTAAAAAAATACGGGATAAGCAATGTGAAAATCAGATTATACCATCAAAAGCTTTGTCATCTGATTAAAATTTCAAAAAGTGGAAAGCTTTATTTAAAAGTTGAAAGGTAAATTTTAGTATGATGTCATAAATTATGTGTCACAAAATATATTATCGTGCTCAAAACGTGGGAGGGTAGGAGAACCATATACAGATGTTTTAATGCAACAATATGAAACATTGATTCCGAATTTAATAATTTCTATTAAATTCGAAGAAATACTCTTTTAATATTATTCTCTAAACTAATAATTTGAAATTAACAGAATCATTAATTTTTAGTACAGTCAAATATTTAAACAGATAGAAAATGAAATAAACCGCCCACTTTTTGCTCAAAAACGTGGTGGAATGTCTTTCTTAGGTGTAATAATATTCGCAAACCATGAGTTAGTTAATTAATTGTTAATTAAATTACATGAAAAATTTGACTTATAAAATTAATAAACAGGCAACTTTTATTACATATATATGTTTAAGATTCACTCTTTCATGACTATTTTTCAAATAATGGGCAAAATCTTATAGATGTATAATATAGACGTAATACAAGTTGCCTATTTATTAATTAACCGATTTCAAACAAAAAAGGAAGAAATATCGACTGTGTCGATTATCAAATCGACTCTATTTTTTTTGTGTGTTACCTCAGAACTTTCGACTGGGTAAACCGATTTTGATGATTCGTTATCTGTTTGAAAGCTGATCCCGTGTGATCCCATTTCATTTTGGTCCAGTTCTGACAACGACATCCATAAAATAAAAAAATAAAAACCTTTAACAAAAATAAAACCGACTTCAAAAGAAAAACTTTTCCAAAATAAATTAATATGCACTAAAAAAAATAATGATAATATAATGTAGTTAAAATTATTGTTATTTTTGGAGTCGGTGCCAGCCAAGCTAATGTAGCCAACTGTTCTAGTTTGATTTGTTTCCTTGGCTGACATCGACTCCAAACATAACAATAATTGTAACTACATTATATTATCGTTAGTTTTTTACTTTTTAGTGCATATTAATTTATTTTAGAAAAGTTTTTCTTTTTAAGTCGGTTTTCTCTTTGTTAAAAGTATTTTTTTAAATATTATAACCCAACTTACATGTATAGCTACTATTTCATTTAATAAGCAATTAATTGTTTATCTTTTTAGAAACAATTACTCAACTAACACATGCATTACGAATGATATTTGACAACCAAGAAACACATTCTACCAAATTTAAATAAAAAGTAAATGATTTATTTCATTTTCCATAGTTAGTCGATTTTCATAACATCTTTTACTGTACTATTTTTTATAATTTAATTATATTTGAACTGTGCATAATTTGTTCCAAATAATTTTGTTTGAAAATAATTATGTAATTATATTATTTAATAATAATTAATTGTAGGTAATTATTAATTAAACAACATTTCTAAAACGCACTCAATAAATGAATGTATGTTTGGTAAGCGGGAGATTGCACATTTTTATTAAAAGGCGTTTGAGTTTTATGTACTTATTCAGAAAAACAATTCTTCAACCTCGTTGCAAGTTTCAATTTCAAAAAAAAATTATTTTAAGAAAAGTTGGTCCATAGAATGAATAGACCAAACTATGTGCTCTTTTTACCCGACTGTCAAGAAGTGGTTATGATTTTCACGCGTATCTTGTGTATGTATATTTGTTTTAAATTTCTTTATTTCCTAGTATCGTCCAAACAGCTCGATGGATTTCAACAGGTATCGTTATATTCATGATAAAAACGCAGGTGTCCTTAGATAGGTGTTTGAAAAAAATAACCAAACATATCGAGTGGAGGATCAAAATACGGGAGATTACAAAAATACATATAAATTAAATGTTTAAATTTAATTAGTAATGATGAATTGGACTAAAAAGTTTAGTAAAGTAATAGCACCATAAAGGTTTTTTTAATGCCAGGACACAAAAAATCAAAAACCCGACTTTGTTAAATAAAATTTGAAAAGGAAGAAACAAATCTAATAGTTTATATAGCGACTTAAACAGTCGGGCCCCATTATTGGGAAGATTTGATTTTTGTTTTCATTTAATTGACGTTAAATACTCCGAATTTCAATTGACCAATAACTCGGAAAGTACTTACTTTCGAAGTATGCTTTTTGCTTACAATTCATCCTTCTATCGATTCTCGATGCCATTTTAAACAAACATTTTTCCTCGGGGGCAATTACCATTCCCTGGACAAGAGCACCACTATACAACATTAGATTTAGAGGGTAAATTTAGCTAAATCAAAAATTTACATCAAAATCTATAAGTTAAAATTTACTGATTTCGACTTTGTTTCTCTTTGAAGATATACTTATTAAGTATAATTAATGATCGTGTAACATCTACTACAAGAAATGAAATGACATCTCTTGATGGAGAACCCCCTATCATTGAACTGTATTGCATAGACATAATTACAACAACAAAAATAATTGAAACCTAAACTTTCTCTCAAAACATTAAACTAAACCCAAATTATGCTTTAAACACATACTAAAATGTTTACAAAAATACAAGGTATAAACAAGCAAAGGTTTTGTATAAAAGTAATAATTATCAGCAATTATTTAACAGAAATCCTTTTTATATTATTTTGATTCTAATAAAAAACCTTACATTTAAATTTACACATTTCATTGATTTTAATCTATCTCCACCGTATTCATTCTGAATCGAATTCGAGGCCAAATGGATATGGTGTGTATATTGTATGTATGTATGTATATCTAATGTGTATATATGTTTGAATCCCAGATAAACTCGATGCCACCAAGTCGAATAAATATTTACCAAAACGTATATTTTTGAACCAAATTAGGCTGATTAAAAAAGGGTTTTTATTATACGTGTATGTATACCTATATATTTACATAGGGAGTTGGACCGGATGTTTCAGTTTAAAAGATACAAATAACGAGACTATTTACGTAAGGTTAGGTTAGGTTAGGTTATATCGGTTGTCCACGCATGGTACACTTAGGCTATAGAGCCCACTGTCATATAATATAGTATTTTGCCACATTTGCCGCTGATAATTTCATTTATCATCTCTCAATTATATTCAGAGGCCTTCATGCATATACCATGCACTACCAGCCCATCACAATTATTAATTAAATTAATTTTTGTTGTGACGTTACCCTAGGTTTATTGGTTACGCCTTAACCAATTGAGCTACTAGGATTGACTCTAGCAACTAATAAATAATATTAAATTTATATCTAAAGAAAACCTGGACATTAAATGAGGTCTGATGAATTCGCTTGCGATATCGCAGCTCTTGAGCAACTGAACCGATTTTTGAAACTTATCTTATCGCTATCGTTCTGATTTGTTTGCTGATTGGAAGATTAAAAAAAAAGTGTAAGAAAAAAACGACATCAAAACCGAATATTTTCACATAGGTTGCCTAGGAAATTAAAACATTTTCAAGCGACTAAGCTTGCCATGAATTTGAGAATATATTCAAAATATTTTTTTTAATTGTCAATTTATATTTTTTGACAAAATTTTATGTTTTTTCATTTAAAAATATGAGTTTTGAAAGTGAGTTATCAGAATTTCTAGACAAAACAGAGAATTTCTAGTACGTACAAGGAAATTATATGTTATATCATAATAAATATCCTGACCAAAAAATTGTAGGTAATGTACCCACATATTGAGTTGACTATTAAATCAGAAGTGGATCATTTTTAAACAAATATTACACCGAATTCATACAGTAAAAAGTAAAGTATAAAATATTTATACAAGTCTTTGGCTTCTAAAATTAATTCTTCGAAAAATTTCTTTTTAAAAAAAAAGTAAGCGCTGCATTTATAATGTACGAAGGTACGAAAGGGACATAGTTCCTACCGGGTGTCCCATGGCACCTTTCGTTCTTTTTATACCATTTATATACGAAATATATCAAGGTATACTTTCAAGTTTGTAACGCTTAAAAATATTGAAGCGACCAAAATTTTGGTATAGGTGTTATAATAAAATCACCTAATAAGTTCACTTTGATTGCATGTCTGCCTGTCCAATAATATATCACGCTGAAATTTTTATAGCGGCCTCTGACAATAAAAAGTGAAGTCGGGTTCTTAAATGAGTAACTTAAGTCCATTGGGTCTTAGGTCCGGGGACCAATCTTGTAATCTGATAGAGATAGAACAAAAGTTAAAATGTGACAAACGTGCTATATCAAAAATAAATAGCTTGTGTTTGAAATATTTTCTCGTAAACATCACAGCTTACCCTTGAGAGCGCCAATTAGACGCAAATTGTATAGTATGTATTAAATGGGAATATCACGACGTAAAAAAACAAACGATTTCATTATCAACACTGACAATACAAAGTATTTCAACCACTGAGTCAGTCAATTATTTGTTTTCACTTATTTATTCTTTGTTTATTGGAAAGAAAATTTGATCGAAAGTGTTCTAAGCTCAGTTTCAAGAAAATCTGCTAAGCCTTCATTAAGCTCGCACCATTTCCATGGATAGTAACTATTCAGCATATAGACAGATCATCTATTCATGTAACATCCTATAACTAGTGTAAACCTACTTAGATAACACCGGAGCAAAATATACAAATCCAACACAATACGATGCCAATGGTAGGTAAACAGAGTTAACTAGAAATTATATAATATATTCATTCCAACAAATATATATGTAACGACTTAATTGTTACCTTCGTTAAAACTTCATGACATGTACCTATCTAATACATATGGGTGCAGATAGGGTCTGGTACATAGGTACTACCACTTCACTACTATTCACATGATGATATCACCTTTGAACATGAAATTGTCCACAGAGGATAAATTTATCATCAAAACCTTAAGATAATTAACAAATTAATAAAATAAGAGAATATTATATAAATAAAATAAAAGCTATATTTATTTTTGTTGAATATAAAATTATATAATATGTGTATATTCATATTTTTTTTAAATATAATCATATAATTTAAAAATATTTCATAAAAGCCAAGGGCGTGCTAAAAAGAAAAAAAGTGAGGAATTTTTTAACATTTTTAACTCATGCTAGTCACCCTATAAGCTCAGTTGGTTAAGGCGTAACCAATTCCGTCCGCGGTTTGCTTAAGGTAGCGGGTTCGATTCCCGCCGTCACAACAAAATTAATTTAATTAATAGTTGTGATGGGCTGGTGTAGTGCATGGTATATGCATGAAGGAAGTGTACTCAGCAATTGAGGAGCTGATAAATGAAATTATCAGGAGAAGAACTATCTACGATCTTCATGTGACAAATAGCAAAAATACTGATACTTTTTGCATTTCTGTGCGTTGGTAATTTTAGATTTAATTCGTTTTTATTTATTTATTTTTTTTTTTCATTTTTCTTTGCCCGATACTGTTGGCATATCTGTGCATTGGTAACTCTGAAAATTTAAGGCATTAATTTTAGAAGTCACATAATATTAATATTAGTTTGAAAATACCATACTTCTGATTTAGTAGTCAACCCAATATGTGCATTAAACACATTTTAATTGATCAGGATATTTATTATGACATAGCATAAAATCTCCTTGCCCTTACTCTAAATTATCCTTTTTATGTTTAAATTCTTATAACTCACATCCCATTTTTATACCATGTATATATGAAATATACATAGTATATTAAGTTTAGTCCCAAATTTGTAACGCTTAAAAATATTGATGCTACAAAAATTTTTTTTGGTATAGGTTTCATAGAATTATCTAATTAGTCCATGTTTTGGTTGTCCGTCTGTCAACACGATAACTCAAAAACGAAAAAATATATCAATTGGGTCTTGTAAACCGTTAGAGATAGAACAAAAGTTTCAGTGTAAAAATGTATCTTATCAAAAAATAAACAACTTTTGTTTGAAACATTTTTTTGAAAACATCACTGTTTACTCACGAGGGCACACATTAGATGCAAATTTTATTGTATGTATTAATATGGGATTATCAGTTATGTATGTGTAATGTGATAGAGTAATCAACACTGTCTATACATGGTATTTCAACAATTAACTTAGTAAATTTCTTGTTTTCACTTGTTTTGAATGCAAATTTTGGATCAAAAATACAAGTTGCCAGACTGTAAAACGTTTTTGCATATTCTCAAAATTCATGGCAAGCTGATTCGATTTAAAAAAAACTTTTATTTTCCTGGGTAGAATAAATGTCGGATTTTGTTTTACCTCCAAACCAGTAAACAAATCATAGCGTGGGATAACGCTATCTTGTATCTAATAAAATGGCTAGCTTGTACATTAAACAGGTGTGCGTTTTTAGGTACTTAATTAAAAAGATGGTTAGAAACTAATGATTCAACTTTTTCGAGTGTCTACGAGAGAGCACCCGTTCCTTCTTGCTTCCGTCCTGAGGATACCCTGTTTGTTTTATATACTCATAATATTATGTTATTTATAAAATTATTCTTTTTCTTTATTTTCAATTATTTTTTATGATCTTTTTGTTTGAAACAAATTTTATGTATTTATTTATTAAATAAAGCAAACTATAAACAATCAAAATTTAACATGAAATTAAATAAAATTTACAATCGCTAGATTTTGGCAACTAACCACAAACATGAGGCTAATTAGAGTTACACTATGATTTTGCCGGCATAAACATCCCTACTTATTTAATATTTTAAGGGGCTTATTTTTGATTTGAAGTTTATTCGGCTAATACGGTACTTTCGCTAGTGAAAAATAAATTATGACATTTAAAAAAAATTTATATAAAAATATACTTAAATATTCTGATTTTGAGTTATAAAAGCACATTTTTCTTTGTTTATATTAACATTAAAAATTGTAAGTTTTAAACTATCGGTATGAACCATAGACCATCAGTTCAGTGTAGACAGCTTGGTATAATATATCCATAGATAATAAGTATTTATATTTATTATAAGCAGTTGTCTATGAATATATCTGTCAATCTTGTCTGTGTTATTTCGTATTATGATACCCATATTACGTCACCAAATTCAAATTGGATGCCCGTGTTTTTGACAGTTTAAAAAAGGTTTAAAATTTAATTAAGTTTTTGCCAAGAAAGCATGTGTATTTTTCCGAAATAAATTTTTGGTGGGTTTTTATTAGCAAAATCAACATTTTGAAGTACTTTTTCAAATATAGTAGAATACCCTATTAAAACACCCGTTATGGGAAGCGGGGCTCACTTATTTAATTTCAATAAAATAACAAATACCAAGATTCATATATTTAAAAAAATATATATATAATAAGAACGAATCAGAAGAAGAATAAAACGATAATAACAATGATAATATTATTATTATGATATTTAGACAAGTTAATACATCATACATGTACTCATACTTCTTCATAAACGTAGGGTAAAGTGTTGAGCCTTTCTTGATAGATATTTGCTCTGCATGAGGCAAGTAAATCAATTTATGGTTCAAAGTGATGATCATAGATCTGGTCCATCTAAAATCATCATTTTGAAACATAAATTAAAGATTTCTGTAAAAATTTAATTTCCTTATTAAAAATTTTTTTTAATATATATTAATATATCTTTATAAATTTTAGTTCATGTGTTATATTGATATATGAGCTATATTGCTATACAGTTTCATTAAAATCCATTCGCTAGTTTTAGCGTAAAAGCGTAACAAACAAACAAACAAATATGCTTACTTTCACATTTATAATATAGAGGGATGTCAATTGTGATCCAAGATAAAACACTCTCTCCTACACATAAACTTATCTATCATACACATTACATTCTTGTAAAACAAATACATAACATATATAGTGACATATTCTATTCTATATAAACAAGTATTATAGAATTATAAATTCTAGAATAGCAATTTTTTATAAATATGAAAATATTGTTAAAGTGTTTATCTAGATACATTATTTACAATACATATGTATCTATCTACGTATCTATGTATCTATGCCTGTATGAGAAAGAATATATGAACTCTGTTACAATAGCTCTAACATTGTTGCCTTTCTCCATTGAGAATATTCATTCTAACAATCAGACTATACAGGGTGTAACGTAGCTTAATTTTAGCTAATATTTTAGGTTTTTTAATTTTTACGAACACCCGAACTAAAAAAAGGGGTGTTATAAGTTTGATCGCTACGTGTGTGTGTCTGTGTGTTTGTCTGTCTGTGGCATCGTAGTGCCTAAACGGATGAACCAACTTTAATTTTTTTGGTTTCATTTGAAAGGTAATTTAACGGGTAGTGTTCTTAGCTATGTACGAGCTTAGAGTTTTGTACCCGAAAAAACTAAAAAATTGGCGATGATCTTCAAAATCGATTCAGTTTGGAAAAGGCTTGACATATAAACAAACAAACAAACATGGCTCAATTTTTATCACTCAATTCAAAAAGTAAAAAGGTAACATAATTAGGTAATTTAAACAACAATTCAAAGGAACAAATTCAACTCAAATATTTCAATTTCAATTAAAATATTTCCAAAAATCAATTTTTTACAAACAAACCAATAAAAACCCGATTTATTTTTCACAAAACCATGCGCGATTTTTGTTTTGTTTTTGAATTGTGATTAATTCTGGCATTTTGAACCGATTTTTTCACGCCCTTTTTGAGCTATCACCATCAACACATGCTTTTAGTCAAACAAAATATCTTAGCCAATTTTGTAATACTCTTAAATATTTGCATAATGTTTTACAATATGTCTTTTTGTCATAAAAATTTTTGGAAACATCCTTAAAGGGACATTTCAGTTTTTTAACAAAAAAAATGTAGGTTTTTGTCTAAAAACTGAAAAGACCCTTTAAGAAAGTTCCCAAAAAAGCAAGTTTTCTTAGAATCATCTTCAAATCGAGTATATGCATTCTTTTGTTCTTTGTAAGCAGGAAAACGTTTAAATTTATAGAATTAAGAAGTTTAATTTTGCATTTTTAACATATAAATCCTATATTGAAGTGTTTTTATTACTTAGATAACAAGGCTAATTTTCTTAAAATTAATTTGGAAAACTAATAATTCATTAATTAAAAGCAAGAAAAATATTTTCTGATAAAGAAGATTCCAACAAGTGGTGCTCGTTTTTCCAATAAAATACATTGAAAGTCGCGAAACGTGTATTATTTCTTCTATAAGTGATTTTCTCTAAACCTTTAGGCATCCATATTGCATTTTACTCTTAGTTTTCGTCAAATTTTCCAAAAAGAATACTGCCTTAAAATTTGAAAGGTAGCTCACAAATATTTTCACACACACATTTTTTTGGGGACGTCCACAAGATTTTCATGCAAGTATAACCTCATCTTTTGGTTATTACAACCAGTACTTTGGCAAAGAATGCAAGACAAAGCTTTAATACATATAATACATATGTGTTATATGTGAACAGAAAAAGATATATAGAATAAAAGCGAACAATAAGCTGAGGCTATAGTTGGTTATATGTATGTGGTTTATCAGAGAATATGTAATTGATGATGATAAATGTCTTGGGTCTTGTCTTTAAATATGAAGTACTCTCTTGTGAAAACTGCAATACAAATACAAATATAAAATAATAAACATTTATATATCATACATATATGAGGGCAATGTTGTAAATATATAAACATGTAGCAAGCAATATGAGCCAATGATATTACTAGTTTTGAAATCAAGTAAAATATGATTGCAATAACAGAAACTGATACAGCTCTTATAAATAAATGCATATGATAACAAATATATGTAATTTTAAACTTGTTCCTTGATTTGGTTATAGATCATGATATTTAATTAAGGTAGTACCATACACGAAAGTGATATTCCAAGAATTTCTCAAAACTCAGAATATAAAATATTTAATTCATAATACACTTGCTGTTAAAATTAGAAGATGATTTACCATGCCATACATGAGATATTAGCAATTAAAAGTGACGCAATTTGTACGTGTACATGGGAGAAGTGTATAAAAATACACAAATTTACAAATATTATATTTATTTACCAATGAATGACGTCCACCATCTCTATGAAAAACTAATATAATGTAGAATACTATATTTAGAAAATATATAAATAAAAATAAAAATTATTTACCATATAGTTTCGATAAAAAACTTAAATAAATAACTCGTTTTAGCGATGATTTTTGTGGAAAAGATATGAAGACTAATGTTAAAGGCATATGTCATAGTGTGTGTGCTTATATGTATAATACAAACAGTAGTGAGGAACTACAGTCTTTTGAAAATAATATATGGTATATGCATAATAGTCATAGAACAGTTAATGCACTGAATGATAGTATTAGTCCAAAACTTTTTGACTGGACGGTCGCGGAGGAACTACCTTAAACATAATCAAGAGATTGTAACCGAAGCTAAAAATATTAATTCCTAAAGCTGTACATATTTTTCAAATTTTAAAAACTAGAAATTTCCAAATTTTTAAAAACGGACTAATCTTTCTAAAAACATTAGGTTCTAAGGATTATCTTTTAAATTTGGGTTTTTAGCTTCAATGCTTTTACTTTAGCCAAATGATTTAGGATGTACGAGCGCTAGGGCGATTTTGGATAAAAGACTTGATTTTTTTTATATGAAGTTGGGCTAAGTCTAAATCAATTCTGAAAATTTAAGGGGAGAGAGGTTTGCCCGATTATTTAAATAAATAAATGACTCCAAAAGTAGGCATATTTAACATTGGTCTTATTTGAAAATAGTAGATAGATGATCTGTTTTTATAGATTATTCCAAAACTAGTCTGGAATTAAAAAAAAACTATTTATATTAAAGTTTAAACCTTTATAAATTTTTATATATTTTTCCAATTTTGAGGGTAAATTATGTTATAACTTGACAATATAAGATAACAAGTAAGAATAAAATTTATCGAAAGTTGAAATTTTTATTTCATTATTTAGCTGTGGATATTTCGAGAACCAAGGCAGGTATCGAAAAATTTTATTGCTATTTTTCGCCTACATTCATGAATTTATAATAAAATTTAGTCATTAAAGTTGAAATTAAGGTACAAATAATTTTAACCAAAGTGTAAACTTGCTTTGGCGCTAGTACTACCTTAAGAGAAAAAAACTTTTTAATTTGTAAAATTACATGGACTCTCATGATTGTCTTTGATTAATAACCCCGGAAATTGTTCGTTTGTAAATGTGTAAATAATTGCAATAAATTACAATAAATGATTATACTCCTTTCCATAAAAAACATCATTTCGCACTAAATTTACTAAACTTAATAGGGTAATAAGAATTTCATGTCATTTTTAAAGCCAGTTTCAAAAACATATGGCAAATTATTTGTTTATCCAAAAAATGTGTCAACTATATGAAACGGAATATATAATTTCTTTGTTCTGATTTAATGAATAATATCCATACATTGAATTGCAATAGATTTTTCTCAAAATTTCTATTTTTAAGGTTATATTGCCAGTACTCCCACATATGTTATAAGGGGGGAGCTCATTTCAGTAAAACTGCATTTACACGGATTTCGAAATTTTGCATATGAATCAATGCCATTTAACGAAAGGTACAATATGGGCTAGATGTGCCAGGGTTTATTCTGGCCGAATTATTTTTTATAAATTTTTGATATTTTTAATAATTACAAGTATTGGGAAATTTAATGTGACAGCTCTTATCGTGGCGGAAAGGTCTGTCACACCGATTTTTAAAATATAAAGCCAATAAAACTTTACCCTCATCGCAGAATTACTTTTTTTTTTAATTTGTTCGTTTTGAGTTCTATTTCCGAAATATATCGGTGTAACAGCTCAAAACTTCACCAAAATATCTGTTACACCAGTAAAAAATAAATAAAATTCCTACCAAAAAATATTTATATTACGATAAACCCTGGCACACCTAGTCTATATTGTGCCTATCGTTAAATAGAATTGATTCATATGCGAAATTTCGAAATCCGTGTAAGTGCAGTTTTACTGTCACGGGCTCCAGGGTTATTAAGTGTGCATGTAAAATATTTGTGTGCATGTATCAATTAGATCCATGGTTACCATCTAGCACATATTACTTTGATTTTGTTGGCGACCAATTACCTTTAGAAAACTTTAACATCAATCAGATTGTTTGTATTCCATTATAGGAAATATTCATGAATTTTTTTAATTCCTTGTTTACACCGCTATAACATAGTAAAAATATAAATACTGTTTAAAAATGCTGTAATTAAGTGTATAACCCGGTCAATTTAAACCAAAAATGAGAGTGAAGTTACATAAAGTCCCAACAAGCTGAATTTTTGTGAAGTTGTTCAAAACATAATTATAAACAATGTCTGGCAGAAATTCAGCTTGTTGGGACTTTATGTAACTTCGAATGTTTAAATTGACCGGGTTATGTAAAAAAATATTTAAAATAGAGAATAATTTTGAGATGTTTAAACGCAGTCCTTTTGGTGCTCTCTGTTGATGACTGATCTGTCAATTGGTGACAGTTCAATATATAATTTACACTTTAAAAAAATGAATTTATACTCGTTATTATTAAGTTTTCTAATAAAAAGCCGTAGAGTAATGTAACTCAATGTAATACCACACAAAATATAAGTAAATAATACCATACAGTATGTCAACAAATCTGACAAGCCACATACTATGACGTCACGTACGTTTTAAAATTTGAATTTCCGTTTTTGAAATTTGATTTTTTCAAACTTAATTTTTACTTTTATTAATTAATTTTAAGTCATAAAAAATATATTAGTTACTAAAATAATAGTTTAGTTGCAATGTCCAGCCAATAAGGTTACGGAAAAAAAATTTTTAACCAAATTTAAATTTCATGAATATTTCCTATTCAGAAAAGCTTGACACATTGTATGAAGGAAGAAGATCTTACGAACTCAAGTGAATTCTAATGCTTTGTCTGTCGAAATGATGTCACGGTTGGTAGTCAAGTAGTAATGAAACAAATTTCAAATGCTTACTCCAGTCATTTTTCTGTAATCTCTGCAGTGACCGTACAACTTTAAGCACATATGTAAATAACATCATATATTATTCATAAATAGTAATTTTTTTTTTTCAAACAGGGGAAACAACAAAATATAACACAAAAAATGACAAATTTTAATTTGATTTGATAACAAATAACAACATACCACCACACGTATAGGGTAAACATGGTACATATACATTTATAAATAACATCAAACCAATCTGATGACTTTGGGTTTATGTTTTAAAAAAAAATATGTGGAACATGATATGAAAAAAAAAAGAAATAACATACAAAAATAAAACCATATATTAATAATGAAGTATTTAGAGATTTATGTAATTGTCAAAAATTCACTTTAGAGTGTTTGTTGTGTTTTTGTTGTTGTTGTTGTTGTTGTTGTTCGAACAGGACATACAGTTACATAATACAATACAAAAAAAATAAAAGCACACGGCGTTATCAAAACAATATAAATTAAATTATATGAAATTTAAAAAAAAAAAATAACACAAATAGAATGATTTATTAACTGTGTTCGAATAATCATTTGTATAATGTATTTAGGTATTATATTTTTTTTTTTATAGTGGCTTCATTTGTAAATCGAACTATCATAAAAAAGCCTACTTTATTTTTAATTATGTTTAGCGACGCACAGTGAAGTATTGATATCAAATTTCTGGCCAAAATATAATAAAGATATTTGATTAAAAATACTATTTAGATGCAAAAATACCTTGTATTTGGCGATAATTAAAAAAAAACTTATCCATGTTCGTCTTTACATTTAATTAATTAATGTTTTTCTTCATTTTCTTCAAATTATTCTGCTTCTGTGCCACATTTTATCTTAACTATGCTTGCACATAACTTGATTCTGGAATTATAAGTAGCAAAGTTTCAATGGGAAACTGCTTGCTCCTTTTTTCTTTGACTTTTGAATTAAGCTATCTCAATCTATCTTAGGCTTAAACAACAAGGCGCAAGTTTACGCAAGACTTTTTTCATAAAAAATATAGAATTATTATAGAATACTTAAACTTTGCCTTGCTACAAAAATTTTTGTCCGAAAAAACCTGACACATAAAAATAATGAATATGATAAAAAAAATGAAAAAAAAATTTTCCTTTTTAACAGAAATTATGTAACACAAATATTTCATTATATTAATAGAATCATTAAAATTAAATACTAGTAAAGAGAGCACAAGCCTTCGTCTTCAATATCCAATATAAATCTTTACGGAACTGCACTAAAAAACACAGTAAACATAAACTAAATGACACGGAAAATCGAGAATGGCCCCAATAATAACATGCATCTGTACGCTCAGAAAGTTGAGAGAAATCAAGTAGCCCGTTTGTGACGGAACGGATATTTAACTGCACCAAAAAAAAAAATTTCAATTCAAAAGTTGAGTTTTCTGACTTAAGACCAGAAATTTGATATAAATTCTCCACTGTGCGACGTACAATAAATCATGGAATCAAAGGAATCATTTTGAATAGTTTCTATGTATACATTTATCAATTTTCCATCATTGAAAATAACTGATTTTAACCAACTGCTGTAAAGAAACTGATAGACAGACCACGACCATGAAATCATCTCAAACCTTCCAAATTACTTATTTGAATACTTGTTTGATATCCATTTCAGTTTGGCTTTTGTTATATGAAGCCACTGTAATATTTTAAATGTAACAGTTATATGTTTTCCAGCTTATATTGTATACAATTTAATATACAATTTCATTAGTAAGTGCTTTTCATTGCGATAATAGTTATTTATATATTTTTTACATGTATCGTTTGCCTTCGCACACAAAACAGCAAAACACAGACTATTTTTAATAGTGTTTTATTTTTTTTGAAATATAGCCAAAAATTGTATTTAGTATAGTGTAAGATTTCAATTTAAGATGTGTTTAGTGTAAAAGTATTATATTTTATCACTATATTTATGGTGTATACGAGAACTAAGTAAGAAGCAAAAAGCTCTGTGCAATTTATTTAATTGAAAAAGTTGTGTAAATGATTTAAGATTAAATTTTACTAAAACTAGAAGACTTGAACATGAAAATGTTGACACAAAGATATTTGTTTTATCTATCACGAAACTCTTATGATTGTCGAATGAACAAAGAAACTTAAAATTAGAGCGTTGAAAGTTTGAATTAGGTCCATGGAAAGGTACGTAGATGTAAAATGTAAAATATACAAAAATAAACTGGGAGTCCGATGGTGACACATTCGAATGCGTCATTACCATCCCTACTTGGTTGAGGTAACGATGGGAAGATGGTGCATATACACTGGCCGTCCAGCAATGGGTTCAGCTGATATTTTAAATGACTTAGCGTGAATTACACTTTTTTTTCCCACTCGTTATTCGTTAATTAATGCTTGATAGCCTATAAAAACAAGAATGTAATAATAAAACTTGGTGCTCGCATGTGTTATCTATGGTTAGAGGAATATCACATTGAATATTTGAAACTTTACCTCCTCAAAATTTAACGTTATGCTTAAGACAGAAATATTGCACAACAAATAACTTGATTTATTAATTATGAAAAATATTAATTATGCAAACGTTTTTAATGTTTATTGGTATAATTTTTTTAAATTAAAATATACATCCTTACGAAGAAAAAGAGACCATGTTCAACTCTGTATGATGAAAAATAGATTGTTCATCCAGCTCAAGAATGGGGTGGTTTTTGCTAAAAAATTGAATATCTCAAAAACTATTCAACTTTTTTAAAAAAGCAAAATTCCACTTATTGCTAATAAAAGAAAGAACGTTTCCTGAAAATTTTCTGATTTTTTTCTAAAAAAGAGACGCTAAAAACAAAAAAATTAGCTTTTTACATTTCACTCGTTAAATTTGAGCGATTTCTCTTAAACAAATACTTTACCCACAAATCGCTAAAAACCATTTGTTACTCCTTTTCACCCCCGGCGCACACCTTTCCGGCTATATTAAGCTGTTTTAAGTTTGTTTTCTGAATTATACATATTATGTCCTATACAAAAAAACGGGTCCGATCCTGCAACTAATTTTTTCCAAATTTAACTAATATCAGAGGTATTTAGATTGGTGTATAAATGTAGATTATGGAAATTTATCGAATTACAATTAATTCAAAATGTATTAGATATAGTTTTACCATTTAATGTTTTAACGATATATTTTTTTTTACAATGCATGCCGTAAAAAATAAATCGATTGTTAGCTTTCACAATAAAAAATTCGACTCTTCTACTACATAAAAGTAAAATTAAATTTACCGAATCTCTAACCAATTGCATTACAAAAAGTTATTCAATTTCTGTTTCCTATGCTTGCAATTTTGTAAATAGAATCCTTTCGCTTGTTTCAAACGTTAAATGTTAATTTGAAACATTCCATTTACGACATGAATCGTTTAGCTAACGCTCAACGCTCAAATTATTCAATTGCTCTACAGAAATAATAATTCTGTAGGACTTGTGTAAAAACTTTTACGGGAAAAGAAACATCTTCTAAGTTATAGCCCTTCGCAACTTCCAAAAAGTCAATAACCTCGATCGAATAAACTACGGCAGAAGATTCAGGGGCGGTCGTTTAGCTGACAGCATTTTTCATTGTTACGTGGAGTATAATTAATTAAAATATACCAAGATAATATTAAATTTTGCGTGTCTTGAAAAAATTTTTGTAAGAAAACCCAACTTGGATGTTTCTTTAAATGCCGAATTTTTTTAAATAAAAATAAAAACTTCAATTTGCCGTGTTTGGCTATAAGCAAATCATTTTTGAATATGGATCACTCAATATACAGCATGTCCCGTAAGTACCTTACGCTTTTATTGCATCAGGTAGAAAATAAAATTCTAAGACAAACAGTTCTCTTCTATCAAAAATCATTAGTTCGATTCGAGCGGTTTTAATTTTTAGTAAGAATGCTTCTCACTGGCTACCTATGTGAATTAAAAGCTAACTACCCGTGCATCGGATCAAAAAATGAAAGAGGACTATTCGCCTTAGTATTTTGTTTTCTACCTGATGCAACAAATGCGGGCGGTACTTGCAGGACACCCTGTATACAATAAATTTAATTAATCAGTTAGTTGTTATACTTCTTGATTAGTTAGACGTCATGAATGTTTGTAATCTTACTGGTGGAAGCGCTGAGAACCATTTATAGAAGTATGATATATCTTTATAAATTGTCTTCATTTCAATTATAATTTCAAAACATTACTTACTATGTTTTGACGAGGTGTTATTCCTTTGAATAACTTTATAGTTAAATGTGTGTAATTTAATTAAAGGTAAATAATGGCAATTTCCATGAAAATATAATAAATTCACTTGAGTTATGAATAACAATCTGAATTCTAGTTTGTTGTATTAAAAACTGTTTATGTTTTACCTCTAGGTGGGGTATATTATTATATACTGTTTATATTTTGTCATATTATTGATATTAAGTAAGAAAAATAAAGTATTTACTAGAAGCAATCTCTTGTGATGTAGATAGTTTAAAAATAAATAAAAAAACATCGTGAAGTTATTGATAAATTCTTGGAATACGATTGCTTTTTACTTACTTTATTAAGACTTACTAAGACTTACCTTATTAAGAAAACAGAATTATTTAAAAAGTGGTTGATGAAATTTCATTTGAAATAATTTAATTTTCTAGCATCATGAAATAATTTAATTTTCTAGCAGTTTGTAAGTTTAAAAAATTGGTTACTTCTACTGAAATCTTTCCCTTCGTACATGTAGCACAAAAAGAGACGTGTGCAACTAGCTGTTTTGTAATTAAAAAATTTTAATATTCTTCAGTAAATTTTTTGAATTATAAAATAATTAACCCGGCAGCACTAGCGTTATGAGTATTTTTCTCACGCTGTATTCTTACGAACTTTTTCCATTTTTAATTTTATCAATCAACCTATATGCAATTAAAAATGCACATAGGTGCAATTAAATTTTTTTTAAAGCTAAGTCATTCAAAAATTTTGAGAATTATTTCTATCAACACGGTGGTAAAGGTGTAAGAAATGAAATATTAACTTCGGAAATTTTCGGACCTGTTCGTATACTTTAGAAGTCGTACTCAGTAATTAAAAAAAAACTTGTGATAGAAATATGGTGAAATTAATGAAAAACAATTTAATTATTTCTCTGCCCTAATATTTTCACCCTCAAACATCATTCAAGAATCACATAATCAAACTATTTTTAATTAGTATCAAAAAATAAATTTTTATAAAATTATGTAGAAGATATGATTAACAAAGTTAAAGAATATTTAAGGCACAAAATATTTTATGCATGTGTAGAATATGTGAGTAAATCTCTCATCACGCGACTAAAAATTCGGTTGATGCAGGTGCTGACTGGATTGCAAATGTATAAGTACTAAAATATAAATTAAATTTCGACATTATAAATTTCAAGTTCATTTTAATTATATGTACATATGTTCTAACTACACCATAGTAGTTTTGGTTTTGGTTCTGACTTTTTTTTTTCCAGTTTTTGTGTATTTTTTACTGACACAATAATTTATTATACACAAAGTGAATTTGACAAGTGTATTAATTTACCTTCATTCAGGTTCAATTATATATTTTAAATTCACAGTTATATTTTAAATGATGTGTTCGAAAAAAAAAATATCGTTTTATTTGTACGATTTTATAAAATTTGTGTGTATATTATTTAAACGCTTAATATCATTGTAGTCACTCACAAATTTTGTTAAAGCTTATTACACCATTTTAATTTTTTTTTCAATTCATGACATAATTCCTATTATGCCATTTAAAATAATATTGTAATTGGGGATTGATAAATTTATTTAAATAGTTTTTGGGAAATTATTTTGAATGCATTTAATAAAAAAAACTTTTAACAAAAAAAAAACCGACTTCAAAAACTAAATATATTCCAAAACCAATTCATATACACTAAAAAGTAAAAAAATAATTACGTATTCTTCTGAATAACAAACCATAATAAAATATTTTTGGAGTCGGTATCAGCCATGTTAATGTAGGAAACTATTCTGTAACAGTTGTTTCATTGACTGATATCGACTCCAAAAATGGCAATAATTGTAACTACATTATATTACCGTAATAATTTGATTGAATTTTAAGTAGTCTAATATTTTTTAATTCATTACTTGAGAGAACCCTAAAAAATATTTTTATTATTGTTTGTTTTTAGTGCATATTAATTTGTTTTGGATTGGTTTTTTTAATTAGTTTTTTTATTTTGTTATTTTTAGTGAATCTGAAGTACACTTACTAATTTGTAACTAAAAAAGAATCATAGAAATCGGTTGGCGTGATATTGAGTTATTCGTCCATTTCTCGCGCACATACTTAATGCATACACATTATTAAGACTTATATGGTTTTCTCGGATGCCATTGTCAAAACTGGACCAAATTGAAATTGGGAAGCACTTGCTTTCAAACGGGAAGCACTTGCTTCAAATAGAAAAAAAAAAACATCAAAATCGGTTCACCCAGTCGAAAGTTCTCAAGTAACAAGCATTAAAAAAATACAGTCGAATTGAGAACCTCCTCTTGTTTTGTTTGAAGTCAGCTAAAAATAGTCGGTCATAATAAGCTCTTACTGATGGCATCAAAGTGTTTTTTTTTTTTTTAATTTTTAATTTTTGAAAGTAGTATAATAGTATTTTAGTAGGGGATGTAAATTTTAGTTTGGTGGTCACCTTGAGTTGGAACGCCCAGCATCAGTGTTGAAAAAGAAAGCAAACTTGATTGCTATGTGTGAGTGTGTTTGTATGTGTGTCTGTCTGTCTTTAGGACCGTAAATCAATCAATTGGGTCAACCAATTTGAAATTTTGCTTCTTTGAAGAGCAAATCCAATGAATGATTTCTTAACTCAAGAAAATTAGTTTATTTTGGATAAGTTAGAAGGAAAGAATCGCCTTTGTCGGCATCTAGGTCAACCGTGCAGTGTTATCTTTTGAAAAGTCTTTTTTGAGACTTACTTCCGCTTCCACTAGCATTAGACAACTTGTGTTTTGCTATTTCAAGGTTATATTTTAATTTCCGTCTGATTCTAAACTGGTTACAAAAAACCATTCAAACTAGCGCCAGTTCAACACCTATTAACAAAAATCCACTCATTGCGTTATAATTAGTTGGCCTGGGTCAAATTAGTACAGGTTGGGGTCGTATTTGTCCTTTTTTGGAAATCAAATTTACAATTTTACTAGCTTGTTAACAAACTGATGGAAAATAAATATTACGGTGACATATACACATTTTACTAAATAATTTATAGAAAAAGTTTCTTGTAAACAGTTATGCAAAAATATACATATCTATCTTAAGGGTTAAAACCAGGGGAAAGGAGGAAGAAAAGAGAAAATGTCTTAACAAACTTTGTCACTCAACATACTGGATTGTATGTAATATTATTAATGATGAATATATCTTTGAATATATATAACTTATAGATGATATATATGAGGATTGTAGTGATGGGAACGGTGAATTAACGGAGGTGTTCTTCCTACAGCAATACAAACATTGACATACTTATTTTGAGATAACAGAATATATTGAGATAAAAAAAATATTGGCAGATTTGTGATCAAACCAGCATTTTTAGCCGTCGTCATAAGTGGGGCAAAATTGGATACGCCGTCTTAGTTCGAGACAATTTTAATACACAGAAAAATACTTAAACAACCCTAATTCTGAACAGATATAAGTCGGTGAGATCGTTCACCAAACTTGACTGAAACGAAAGGTTCATAAATAGTCGGCAAAGAAATTTTTTTATCAAATTTTTATGATAATCTAGGAGTTAATCCGGTAACGTGGTTAAAAAATGTAAAAGAAAATTCAATTCAAAGTTTTAAATAGGTTTCTATTGAAAAACATTTTGTTTGCGATAACTGGTGGTTTAAAATAAAAATAAACAAAATTCCTTTATTCAATGGAACGAACGGCTAGTATTTAATTTACATACAAAATTAACAAATAGGCAACTTGAATTACGTATACGTTATACATGTATATTAGTTTTCGATTATTTGACAAACACTTAACATTTACGTCATCATAGTTTTCTATTCGTTGTGTGCGTAATTATGGTAGGGACAATAACCAGTGAAAGATTTTGGCGATAAAGGAGGCTGTTATGACTAATTTGCAATTCTTTACATGTTAATATTATAGAAAATGTCAAATTAAAATTATTAGAAAACATTAATTAGTTAAATTTAATGCATTAAAAATTGTGAAAATAAGAAATCAAATTGCACAAATATTATTTTTCAAATGTAAATTATCATAATTATTTATTTAGATTTGTGAGACAATAATATTAAATTTTCAATGTAATTCATAAATGCAATCCATACAATTATATATGCATCCATAGCATTCTATAATTAAAGTAGTGTATCGCTATCATGGAAACGCCTACAATAAAACTCACGCACGGTGCGAATTTACTAATTTTTTAAGTGAACTTTAATATTGATCGTTTCATTGAATTAAAAATTTATTGTTTATTAACAAACAGAAACGTTTGCGCCTCTAACTCATGCGTTACTACTAATATTTGACACCTAAGGAACACATTTCATGAGGTTTTATAGCAAAATGCGAGCGGTTTCTTTCATTTCCCTTTATTAGCCAATTTTTTGTAATACCTTTTACTGTATTATTCGTAGAACATTCGGTATAAACTTCAATCATATATTGTGGTAGTATAGAAACATACAACTGAAGTATAGAGAGAATAGAGAAGCATCTTCTATTCTCTGTATATAATATGTCAGTATAGTAGTATTATCATTACCCGGGTTACTTTTTGATACAAATGACTTAAAGTCATCATCCTGTCTATAAATATATTTTCTTTTCTTGAGGTACTATAAGAAAAGAAGTTTTCTTACATGTAAACCATCATCCGGCTTTTATTCATATTTTTCATAACATATTATAATATAACAACTATAATACGACGCTTGTGACAGTTTTCAAATTTCTACACACAAACACAAGAAGAAAGAAATTTTTTTTTCTTCAAGAAGGGATGAATGAATGATAATGATTTATTTTTTTGATATATATTTCTTTTTTGCTGTTGTACTGGAACAGTGTGTCTACAGTTTGGGGTTTTCTTTATTTTTCATCTTTGAGAGCATACCACTCAGTTATGTTATTAGGATGCTGTCTCATCGATTGAATAAACAAGTCAAATCTTAGATTAACCTGAGGTAGTCACCTGAGTCACGCAAGAAAAATATTATGAAATCTTCAAGATTTTTAATTAAATAATTAGAGGCCTAATGCACCGGCTGTTAAAATTTAAAGACCACGTCTAATATGAGATACTTACAGTTAAAAATAATATTTGTTACACACATAGAATAAGAGAAGCGTGTAAAAATGGCAAGTTTTTAAATTTTTTCCAAAGAGAATCACCGCTTTGCCATAAACAATGTTTGAATGAATATTATTATATTTCAAATAAAACAAATTCATTCACCATTTATTTTCCATAAAATATTAAATTAAACATTCCATTAAGAGCGGGTATTTTATTTTTTTAGGAAGGGTGAATGTGTGAAGAATTCATTCTAATATATATATGTGTGTTCATTCTTTGTATTCTGTTTGATAGTAGTAGTCACACTACAGTAAACAGTAAAAAAAACGGTTGTAACCTATAGTGCTGTATACTAATAAACCAATAATTTTTGACTGCAGTGTTGGGAAAGAAATATCTTAAGGAAAATGACCAATTTGGTACGAAACATATGTCACAAAAATTACATTTTTAAATTGTTAAAATACAGTGAAATGTATTTTAATTGTTAAAAATATATATTTTAATAAATCAGTGGAATAAATAAGCAAAGTATTGTGTTTTTTATTTCATTAATACCTTAAGGGTTTTCTGATTTTCAATCTGTTCTTATAGATCGATTTCTACCCTCCAAAAAGACGAGGGCAGTAATTTGAAGGCCGGTCATATCAATTGCTACTCCAAAACTATAAACTCCCATAATTCTCAATACTATTTACTTCGAAAAATATTCATTTTACGTCAGAACTTTTATACACTTTAGGGCACGATTGATCTAATTCTCGCCCCATTTTTGAACCAGTTTTAAAATTAAGTTAAATAACTAATCTATGTACGATTGATCAAAATCTTTCAGTTTGGTATTGGCATAAATAGCGTTCAAGAAAAATTTTTTATATAGTATATTAAGGCCCAAGTTTGCAACGCTTAAAAATATCGATGCTACGAGCAAAATTTCGTTAAGGTGTTCCTGAAATCCCTTTCACGTTGTGCGTTTGAATGCCTGTCCGTCTATTCGTCTGTCTGTCGGAAAACACGATAGCTCAAAAAAGAAAAAATATTTCAAGCTGAAATTTTTATAGTGAACTCTGAGGACGTTAAAAGTGAGATCGAGTCTATAAATGAGCAACATAGGCTAATTGGGTCTTGTTAACCGTTAGAAATAGAACAAAAGTTGAAATGTAAAAAAAATTCTTTAATAAAAAATAATTTTTGCTTCAAACATTTTTTCATAAAAATCACTGTCACGCAAATGAGCGCAAAGTTAAATGTATATTTCGACATGAGTGACATCACAATGAAAACCCCGAACGGTTTTTCTAGTAAGGAATCAATTTAAATGTATAAGTACGTAACATAACCCTCTAACACACTAACACTCTTAATCGAATTTTTTTTTCGACTGTGTGATGATGGTAATATATTACATAGCAACGAACCACCAATGCGATTCTAACTTTTTGATAAAAATGACTCTCTTTTTCGTTTTTCTGTCTACTTACTAACTGGCTGTGTTTCTATTCTGAAACTGTTTTCCTATAAATATATTTGAAAAGTAGAAAGTTTTTACTCTTTTATGTTCGAATGTTCGAAGAATGTATGTTATCTTACGTACATAAATATATCATATGAGATGATACTCAACGGACGTTAAATTTTATATGACATATGATCAAACTATTTTTAAATGATGATTTCGAAATTTTCTATTCAAACACAATACATGTTCTTTTTTTTTGCATGGAAGGAATGCAAAAATGGAGGGGAATGAAAGCTCCAAATTTTTCTTATAGATTTTCAATTTAATTAATCATAAAAAAATTAAAAAAGTAAAACTTTTTTTTAAATCAAAATTTCATTATTTATCGAATACCTAAAAGTATTCATTATTAATCAATTTGTAAAAATAAAGATCGATTTTGAAAAATTTCTTGTAGGTTGAAGAAAATGAGAAATCTTTATCTCTGGATTTAAAGTTTTATATATATTTGAACCTTTAAATATTTTCTTTTGACATTTAATTAAATTCATTTAATAATAACGACATTCATTTTGATTAAAGAGAATTGAACAAAATAAACTCGAACCAGGACTTGAACCCGGACTTCTTGGATTCATGTCAAGTGCCCTACCAATTTGGCTTTTCGAGTTCTAGACACAGAGTGAAATTTTTTCAACTCATTGAATTTTTTACTTTAATTCTCTTTAATTAAGATTACTAGATTAAGATATTTGTCAATATTTATTTTATGCCTGTATGTATCATATTAAAAACATCAATTATAATCGAGAGACCATGGTATAAATAAATATCGTATGCATGATTAAAAGTAAACAAAAACAAAAAGTGACATTCATTTTGTTAAAGTATATCCCCTTCAGGACCCACAAAAAAAATTTTATTGTGGGTTCTAAAGGGGATATATTACTGTGGGCATGATACAGCCCACAGAAATGCTCATCTTGATTTGAATAATAACGACATTCGCCTGATTTCTTCTCTTCGTACAAAGGGTCTAGCAACATGTTGGAAAAATCCGTTTGGAGAAATTCATGATCAGTAACTATTAAAATTTTTAAAATGATTGAACTGATTTTCAATGCGATCGAACAATTTTCAATACACTAAAACCACTTTAAAGTGTTAAGGGTTAGCAATTTTCAGAAATAACGATGTACCTAAAAACCTTTTGTTTAATCATTTGTGTATTGTTTTCAATGGAACATAGGAAGAGATATTTAATTTTATGATATTATAACATGATATCAGCAGATATTCGAACTCAGTTTTGTCTATTGTTTCTATTTGCTAATACAAGAGAAGATGGGCGACGAAAACTCCTATTATAGAAAACAAAAGTGTACATATGTAATAGAGCAGGAACTGACAACATTTTTGAGAATTTATTTTATACGCGGTGAGAAATTGTTTTTTGATATTACTTTGTCAGTATGGGCGTGATCACCATACTGTATCGGTGTGAACGCCATACTGGGAACACCATAGTTATGGCGGACGAGTCAGTGCAGTATGGACATCATGCCCATACTGATTGGTGATACCCACAATACTTCTGGCGGATAACCCTATTCAATATTGTTATATTACTTAGGCTTAGAAAAATACCATAGTATCTATCTCAAAACCATACCAGCATTGTAGTAAACGCCATGCCACCGTATACAACTGAATTTGGAATATATTTTTTTTTATTGACTTCACGTGGGGATGAAGTACGCCTCGTACCTGAAAGTGGCAGCGTTAAATAATGCGGGTTACACGCTAGGAAATCAACGTAATTTTTTATGGCAAATTTTTTAATTATTTAAATATAGAACTAAATTTGATTAAAATTACAGCCACACTAAAATGATTTGAATACGGTTATTGTATTGTAATCATACCTGACACATTGTTAGGAACGCAAAAACTGTAGAGAGATTCGTACTAGTAAACGCAGTAAATGCAACTACACTCAAATGCCAAACTTCGTCGCTAACAACGGTACCAGCACTAATATCGTTCGATAATATCATCGTAGCTTATTTAGATGGAATTTATTTTATCAAAAACAAATTCCTTCACATTTGATTTTGTGGAAAAACTACCTTGAACGAATATTTTGAAATGTATGAATACTAGCGGCCCCGACGGACGTTGTCCCGTAAAAACGTAACTCCAATTCATGAATACCTATACTACGTTTAGCCTGTCCGCTAAACCCCAATTTAACTCCTATTTATTGGAGTGGCCTGACCTTCGACCTTTGGCCTGACCTTTGATAGTAGAGCTCGCTGCGCTCGCATATGGCTCTAATAAATGCCTATTGACAATACCTGAATACTATTAAAAATACATAGTACACATAGTGTACATAATGTGATATGATTTATATGCGCTCCCACCATTTAATGAAATTTCATTTTTTTGGTACGGAGCCCTCAAAAACAGTTGTACTGGACCAAATTGTAAATCTAAACCATTCTCGAATCTCCACGAACACACACAAAAAATTTCATCAAAATCGGTCCAGCCGTCTAGGAGGAGTTCAATTACATACACACGCTCACAAGAAATAAATATATAATAAGAAATAAGATAATTAATTGACGGCTTAGTTATAAATTTTCATGTACCATTTTAAATAATTCAGGGTATGAACGGTATATTCAGCCTGGGTTATTACCCGTCAGGCCGAATTGTTAATAAAGAAATGATAAAATATCATTACTTTGTATAACCATATGTACGTATAAACGCATAATCTAAATATAAATCTGAAATATTGACTTTGTTGCATTTGTCATTGCTCACTCCCATATCAGCTTATGAATTTAACAAAATTACTCGATAGAATAGCAATTTCTGTATCGTTGCCACAAATTTTTGGTAGTCACAAATCGGAGAGATTCGATAAAGCTTTCCGAATTTAAGAAATTTTATTTTCGTAAATGATTTGGTCAAAGTTTAATCCAAGACTATAAATTTTTTTGAGATCCTCTTAAATATTCATTAGATGAAAAAATGTTTTTTTAAAGAAAAGCGGTTTTCCATATAAGAATGGTTAAAGTTACAATTGAATTTCAAGCACTGCGATTATATCATTTACTCTATCCATTTGAAATTTGCATATGTTTTAGGTATTCATATTTTACCAGCCGTGGGAATTTTTTAAAAAAATCCTGTTTCCCAATATTCATTTTTCATACCCAAGTACAGTGGAATAACAAAAAATTTCTATGGTCCTATTTCTATCTCACTTATTCTCCTTCCATAACACTTGAAGGAATTGTTTTACAAAGCTAAAATATATTCACATTTTTTAATTTTTTTAAGTGTTAATAGTCATAATTCATTGAGTTTTTCAGAAAAGGTGGCCATGAATTGTCTTACATTTACTAATTTAAATTTTTATAGCAATCTTTAATTTATGGTTCAAAATGATGGAGCAGTAAAATGTCAGATTAAACTTTTATTTTTGTATTTTTATAACATGTATTTATGAAATATACACAGTATATTAAGTTTAGCCCAAGTTTGTAAAGCTTAAAAATATTGATGCTACGAACAAAATTTTGGTATAGCTGTTCATAAAATCACCTAATTATTCCATTTCCGGATGTCCGTCTATCCGTCCGTCCGTCGGTCTGTGGACTCGATAACTCAAAAAAAGATATCAAGCTGAAATTTTTACAGCGTACTCAGGACGTAAAAAGTAAGGTCGAATTCATAAATGAGCAACATAAGTCAATCGGGTCTTGAGTCCGTAGAGCGCAATTTAGGCACAAATTGTATAGTATGTATTATATGGGAATATCAGTTAAGTATGTGTGACATGTATGTGTAATGTGATAGGTTAATCAACACTCTATACATGGTATTACAACAATTCAACAATTAACTCAGTCAATTGTTTGTTTCCAATTGTTTTAAATCTCTTATAAATTATACCTCATGTGCTATTCTGATATATGAGCTATATTGTTGCACAGTTTCATTTAAATACATTCGGTAGATTTTTCATGAATGCACAACCAAACAAACATCCTTATTAACATTTATAATAATATGTAGGGGTTGGGATATCAGATATCAGATAATAATTTTAAAACCAACAAACACATAAATCAATCCAAAGAAACTAGCAATGAATGACTTAAGTATAAATCTGTGGACGTCATTGGATATCAGTAAAACAAAACATTTTTCGTTTATATTAAAACTGAAGCATTCCTTCGTTCAGCTTCATCGTTTGTTCTATAAAAGATATTTAACCTATTTTAATCTATTTAATGATTCTCCAAACACTGTATACATTTACGAACGTATTCCATCTTACTGCTTTTCCAACGCCAAAATACACATCTTTTTAACTGCCTACACAAGTTTAGGCTTAATAATATAAAATAATTACTTGTGTAGTGACGGAGTGTAGTAAGTATATACCTCACTACACCATAAAGGAAATATATACGAACATAGTAGGTAGTTGGTAAATATACTGTATAAGTGTATACATACACTAAAGTATATAAATATGTCTGGGAGAGAAGAATAATGATACTCTATAAGAAATACTCTTTACTCATTCGTTTGTTAGCTAGGAGTTACAACTAGCTAAATGTACAAAGTGTTTAAAAGAGTCTATTCAGTTTAAAATTAAAAAAAAAAATTATTTACATGTCATACATATTATTACATGTCACACATATATAACTGATATTCCCATATAATAATACATACTATACAATTTACGCATAATTTTCTCTCTCACGGATTTCTAACAAAAGTTGTTAATTTTTTTATAAGGAACATTTTTTACATTTAAAACTTTGTTCTATCTCTAACGGTTTAAAAGATTAGTCCTACGGACCCAAAACCCAATTAATCTATGTTGCTCATTTACGAACTCGACCTCATTTTTTATGTTTTAAGCACGCTATAAAGATTTCAGCTTGATATCTCTTTTCGTTTGTGAGTAGTCGTGATGACTCCAAGACGGACAGACAGGCGACAGACAGACAGACAGACAAACAGATCGGAAATGGACTAATTAGATGATTTTATGAACACCTATACCAAAATTGTGTTGATAGTATCAATACTTTTAAGCGTTACAAACTTGGGACTTAACTTAGTATACCTTGGTACATTAAAACATATTTCAAAAACATGTTTTCCTCGAAATGTGCCCTCAATTTGTTATTGAAAACCTCGTTTTTTTGTCTTTTGGTATTTTACAAGAACATGTGCAATGTTTTATGTTTTATCAAATTATGATTAATTCTGATACGGGAACCGAAATGAGAGTGGGAACCGATTTTGAGAGCTATCACCGTGTTGTAAATGTCAACATGTTGTAAATACGTGTTTTTGGTCGAAAATAAAAAATAAACCAAAAAAACAGTCAAAAACATAGATTTTTCTAAAAAATAAGAGAGCAAGATAAAAATATATGAGGCAATATTCAGATGGTTTTAAAGATATACAGATATGAAACGGCCATGGAAAAAACCATCTTTGGAATCATAGTCACGAATGTGCTACTGAATGCATCTTATTATCCTTGCCCAAATGATAGTCCTGGAATGGAATGTGGATGCCACTTAAGTCAGTTATCCGATCACCCTCCAGAAAAGTTCGAAGACCTCTCTGATATATTTTTTTAAATCTTAGGGCCATATATAGCAATAGAATACTTAAGCTTAGTTAAGGTAACAAAATTGAATTTGAAAATGGGTCTAGAATTCGAAATACAAAGACTTGTACTCATAGCCTATATTTTCCTAAAATCTGCAATATTTTTGACGTTATATATCAATTTTGAATCATCGTATCGAGAGTATAAAATAAGTGTCGCTAAATCGTTATTTTTCTAACTTAACACGATTTAGAATTATCGGAATATACTATAATGTTTTTGGAAGGATTCTAACAATTGATGTAAATGGCCATTTTCATACCAAATCCATTTTCGGGTATTAAAACTGGGCTAAATACACAATCGCCTTGAACAGCAACCTGTGAATTTACTTGCCCAAAATAGACTTAGCGTATGGTTTTGGTTTTGGTATACCGAATTTTTTCAATAGAATAATAATTTTTTCCAACACCAGAAAGAAATCATTTATATCTTTAAAATCTGAGAAAATTTGAAGATTACAAATCATTGCACGAAATAAAATATAGAATGTTTTGATACATCTGGTACATTATAAATATACAGTATTAGATATGGTTGCTGGAAGAGGAGCTAACATTCAGCTAAGACAAATTACCATTACAAGTTTCCTTCCTTTACTTTTCATCTAAAATTTTCCTAATCTTATTTTCCACATATATGTGCCTACTACAGTATGATTGTCACACTACCGAAAAACATTCAACGTTGTTTTTTGGGATGTTTTGTTTGTGTTTCGAGTCACAAAAACATGCTACCTGGTTGTAATAAAGTTTTGTTTCTTATGACTCTATTGTTGGTGAAACATTTATGAGCAGTTATCTCGGATTTATAACACAATGGGAACGGTTTCTTTTTGTTCCTTGTTTTCATAACAAATGTTTCAATAATTCAATTTTTTTTGTTCTAGATTTCTTTAGGATGACTGTTTCTGAATATGAAATTATTGGTTAGAAAGTTGAATTAACTTATGCAAATTTGCTACTAAAAATAAATTATGGTTTAAAAAACGAAAATAAAACACGCTTTATTGCAAGCGAAAAAAAGTTGTGCACCAAATTTTCGAACCTTTTTCGGTTTTTACCTATTACGCAAGGAGCACTTATTTCTTTTCTTTGCAAGACATACCAAAAAACCAGCTTTACATCGACTTCCGTTCGCCATTTGTACTAGTTTCGCCTAGACAACTTTTTTTTCAAATATTTGTCATAAGACTCATTGGTTGAAGCTACCTACAAATATTCATCTCACTATATTTTTAGAGGAAATGAAAACCAAAGTTTTGCCCTAATTTGTCGCCTCCACGAAAAAAAAAAACTATTTTTATGGAAAATTGTAAACAAAAATTGTTAATTTTTTTATCAGGAATATTTTTTACAATTAAACTTTTGTTCTATCTCTAACGGTTTAACAGAAGCAAAACTAAAAATTTTTACATTTATCAACAAACTTTTAAGTAAATTATTCAAGCATCATATCTTAAAAACTATTAGACAACAAGGAATATTCATTTTTTTTTTATATTTTTTAAAATATAATAATTTTTTTATATTTAAAAAAAAATATAAATACTGTTTAAAAATGCTGTAATTAAGTGTAAAAAATATTTAAAAAAGAGAATAATTTTGAGATGTTTAAACGGAGTCCTTTGGCGCTCTCTGTTGATGACGTATGTATATGGGAGCTGTCAGTTGGTGACAGTGCAATGTACTGTTTACTACATGTGTTATACCCACGGATGTATTAATTATATTATATAAGCATGGTAATACCATACAAAATATAAGTAATTAATACCATACAGTATGTCAACAAGTCTGACAAACCACATTCTATAACACCACGTCTGTTTTAGAAATTTAAATTTGTCGCACTGAATTTGTACTGTTACTAATTAATTTTAAGTCATTAAAAAGATATTAATTACTAAAATAATGGTTTAGTTCAAATGTCCAGTCAATAAGTTACGGAAGTTTAGGAAAAAGAATTTTTGAACCAAATATAAATTTCATGAATATTCCTTATTGTTTCAAAGTTGATATTGTTTGAAAATGAAAGTAGCAACTAATGACAGAAGCTCATTAATTTTAATTAGACTGTAAAAATTAAAAATATTCCGAAAATTTCCGTTTTCATCAAAATCAGTTTTAGATCGCGAAGATTTTACTGGCGAAAATGTTCTATTGTAGTAGCCTGTAATAAATATTTTAAAAGATAATTTAGAAATATTTATGCAAAATGGGTTTGCAGGGGTTTTGAAAATTTTGGAAAAATCATTTACTTTCCACAAGCAAAGCAAAAAAATTTTGTTTCCATTATAACTTATGTCCATTGGTTTAAATGTGCTTGGTCTGACGAGAATGAATCCATCCTGTAGCTTTCTAAGCTATTGTTTCTAACTAAACCATAGATTACATTATACTGAAAGAATTATTTCTTCTCCAGAAGTCAGCAACAAAATTTATGAACACAAAAATAAACATGAAAATATAATTTTTATTTTGTTCGGCTAGAAACTTTTTATAATTTTATTTTATTTTTTCAAGATGAAAACTATCGTTCTTGTGCTGACAACAAAAATTTTAATAAAACTAAAAACATTATTATGGTATATCACATATACCATATATGGATTAAGAGCCAGGCCAAAAAAAATTCGTTGAATTTACTAAAGCTGATAATTTGAGGATTGGTTATAGTAGTTATGTACTCACACACCGCGGTAAGTCAATCGAACGATAGAACAGGGTACAGATATATACTATCGAAACGGTTAAGTTTTAGCTGAAAATTGAGATTGCATATTGCATATAAAGGTTGGTCTGTCAGTCCCTATTTATGAACAATAAAAACATCAGATTCATTTATGATTTCCGTGATATTTAAGTGAATTTATTAAAGCTGAAAATTGTTATAAAACTTGAAATCATAAATAAATCTTACTTATTTATTGTTCATAAATAACAGCTGACTGACCAGCCCTGTTCAAACATCTAACTGGCTGACAATCACATCTGTTATTTTTATATGCAATATACAATCTCAATTTTCACCTAAAACTTAACCGTTTCGATAGCATGCATCTGACCCCTATTCTATCGTTTGCTTGACTGACCGCAGTATGTGTGAGTACACACCTATAACCAAACCTCAAAAGATCAGCTTTAGTAAATAAAACGAAGTTTTTTAGCCTGGCTCTTCCATTATTACGGGATGTTATATGATGTTAGAAGCATAAATGCATAAGAATATAGTTAGTTCTTGGTGTTAAAGCTGTATGAATCAATGTGCAACGATGCTAAAATGTCTTATAGTCTCCATGGGTGTACTTTGTAGTTCACATGGTTCACATTTCTTTTAAATCAGGATTAAGTGACAAAATTTGTACGTAATAACTTTACCATTTTCATATATAAAAATTTATCCATATAAGAAGTAGTTTAGTCATAAATACCTGGCTAGGACCTTGGAAACTATAATTGCCTCCATAAAACTTTTGAGATATTGGTTGAAATACAATATGCAGAATGTTCGTATTTTGGGTCGCAATATCAAATTTTGTATTTTTTGGGTAAAAATGACACTTTGCTCTTCAACGAATTTTAGCAATTTTTTTCTGAGTAAGATAGAGCTCAGTACCTACTAAAGGTTATTATTAGCCCCCAGCTAAAATGAGAGGTAATTGTTACAAAGATTAACGTGTCTGTGAGTCTCTCTCGGTGGTATCGTAGCTTCTAAACGGATGAACCGATTTTGATTCTTTGTTTTGTTTTGTTTTGTTTTTTTTTTATCTAGAAGGTTCAGGGTAAGAACTCTTATGTTTTTAAGATAATTGGTTTGTCCGTTTAGGTGCAACGTACCTAATTATGTATCTGTGTCTCTGTCAGTGGCCTCGTAGCTCCTAAAGAGATGAACCTGAAACATAGGTGAGCACATTCTCGATAAAATTACCTCTCAAAAAATAAACACTGCGCTTAAAAGCTACGATTTTGAGGGTTTTTGTAAATTTTTGCCTTCAAATATACAAATTTTGAATTCATTTGCCGATTTAAAAATTGGTTTTTAAAACAACAGTTGAAATAATATACGCAAAAGGTTCAGAATTGATTTTTTGCAGAACTTATATTTCGGAGAATGACCTTATCCAATAATTTGATAATTGATCTCATGTCAAAATCTAATCTACAAGGTTTAAGCTCGAGGCTTTATAATATTTTCGAGATGTTACTGTCGATTAGCATTAATTTCGTAAACGTAAACTATAAACTATATTTTGACAGGTGAAATTCTTCACAAGCTCCCAGGCTTTTAATATTATTCAATCTTTACCAAAAAAGCATGTAATGCATTTTTCCTAGACGCACCACTGCTTCCAAACCATAACGAATTATTTATTCAACATTTTTTTGTTTATGAAGTACAATTTCCCTCGAAATATTACAGAGAAAATCACGAAAATATTTTTTTGAAAGTATATTCTCTTTATAAAAATGTTTACATTCGAAAATAATTGGTTTGAAACAAAATCGGTAGTATTCAATGAAGATTCATTTAAAGCCTGTTTCATTACTAAGAAGAACATAAGTTTCATGACCTTTGTGAACTATGAACCGCGACTATTTAATAGGCGTGAAGATTAAATTGAAATTAAAATATTATCCATTAAAAAAAATCCCAAAATTGATAATTTCGCTAGTAGCGTTATAATAAACTAGCGTTGGCCATATACCTAAGAAGTAAATCGGATTTTAATGTTTTTCTGCTTATATTGAAAAAACTGAAGATAATTTAAAAAAAAATAAAAATAAAATAAAACCTAACGAAAAAGAAATTTTCATAATTATTACCATACTAAAATCAAAGAATCAAGATAAGTTCTTTTTATGTAAAACTTTGTGTTTCAAAAAATCATATGAATAACTTCTTAACCAACCACAAACTTTGTTTTTAAAAAAGTATATATTTTTATGATAATATTAACATTGAAGTGGAAAAATTTTTACCACAAATCCAGTAAAAATATTTAGAGGACAACTTTTTATAAAAATATAATAGGTGTTTATTAAATCACTTATAACTTTTTCCATGTAGAAGCTAAGCTCATTTGGATAATGTGACGTTTTACTGTCTGAAATCTGTCTGAATCGACAAAATAGTTGCCATAAATACTTTTTTAGAGGCAAGCTTTTATTGTTGAGCTCGTTCAATTTTTACAAATAGTCTTGTATGACTCATAAAAAAATTATTTTCTACCTTTTAGTACAATAGCTTGTCCCTAAAAAAGTTTTTTTATTAAATTTTTTTCTCACGTTTATGTTAGCACAAAACTGAAAATGCTTAGTAAAATTTAAAAATAACCGAGAGTTTGATGTACATAGAATTTTATTTAATAATCGGCCTCGCCCTAAAGCTTGTAAGACTTAGTCTTGTATCTTTTATCGATAGTCTACATGCGGTCAAGATGCAATTTGCATAGCAAAAACAAACAAACAAACGGCGAATTCTAAATAAACGTGAATTGTTATCGGATCGGACTAAATTTTTTTCCGGAAGAATTCTAAAAATTGATGAAGTGGCGTTTAGATTAGAGTTCCAACGCATTTTTCGTGTTCAGGGCCTGTCAATTGGTTCCTACTAAGGGGCTAAACTTTTTAATTTAAATCAACTAAGAAATTATTTATTTAGAGTTACAATTATTACCTCTCTCAAATATAACGGGAAATTCACAACATTGTGTGGGCTAAAGCCTCTCATCAAAAATATTTATTCCGATTAGCAACACAAAAATTCATTTTTGTAGATTCAGATTCATTTTTTTAGACTGGTAAGGAGTATACTAAAAAAAAAAACCCGGCCAAGTGGCCGAGCGAGTAGAGTTCGAATCCAGGCAGAGGCGGTAAATTGATGACACTGTCGTCAATTGGATAAGAACGAAGTAACCGACTCCACCCACATCATAAATTTAATTATGTATTCGGATGCAGTTTAAAATAAATAAAGATTAACTGTAATGTGAGTGGCCTCTATTATAGATTCATGTCTGAAAAAATGGAGGTTAAACACCATTAATATTATTACTATCACTAAAACCAAAAAGGCTATTCGACAATTTTAACTGCCTTAGCAAAGCTCTTATACCCATTTTATGAAAACTGAGTTTTGGATTATTTGGAATGCAAAGCTGTGATCATTCTCCTTACGAAATGCTAGTTTTTTAATGTAACCATAAATACTTTAAGAAAATAGCAACGATAACAAAAGGATTAAGGAATGTTTTCAAGGGTAAATTATCCAAAAATTATGATTTGGTGTACGATATATATTGTTTGAACAACATACCTAATGGTTTAAAAATGGTTTTGTAATGGTTTTTGTTGTAAAGCTTAGAATACAAGAACAAAAACGGTTATCAACAATTTTATAGTTATATACAATAGCAAAAGCATCCCTTTATGTGCTATATATGGTGTATAAAGGGATTTCTAACATGCAAATAAGATAAATTGTATAAGTCACAAAAGCATGGCCTTTCTTTTCTTTCCACATTGTGAATATATCAGGTTTATTCTTTTTGCTTTGGTGTACTACACTAAGTGTAAATCGAAAAAGACAAATTTATCATACGGTCATAATACTATCAGTCTTCCACATACACTTTAGTACACCAGAACAAGCTAAAAAGAACAGTTGATGGATACATTCATACAACATATAAATTTTAACGTAACTTGCGCATATAAACCATTTTTATATTTGTGAGAATGTTCTTCTTCGTTTTTAAAGTACCTAACATTTAAAAAAAAATCTACACACCAAATATTTTTCGAGTTAAAGAATAGTATTCGTACAATGTGTTCTTGGACACAAAGTCGACCGCAAAATTTACAATATGAAGCCATTGTTTTGGTCTACTACCGAGGATTTATTTGTCAAAAATTTAAAATTTGTCAAAAATTGTAATATTATCGAAGATAAAAGATGAGAACTCTAGGATTCCTAGATCAGTTTCAAAACTAGGAAATTGGGGCTAAAATCGAAACTTATTAAAAATTGTTGTATTGTAGGCACAAACAGTTATCATGAGCAACATTTCCTCCTAGCGCGTGAAAGAGAACATGGTATATTGATTCTCTAGGAAAAAATTATCTCAAAGATCTCTAAAAAAATTGCCGTTTCAAGAAGTAAATTCAATAATATTTAGACTAAATTTTGAACAAAAATATATAATATACTATTGTCAGCTGCTTTCGAATGTATATCAGTGAGATTCTTGAATTATGCTGTTCCGTGGTATCAGAAATCTAGAAATTGCTGTAGCAGCAACTGGACGATTGCAGTTAATAACTACACTTGTTCACTTTTGAAGCAACTTAGATAGCGCAGGATCTCTAAACGTATTTAAGTGGGCTAGCGGAACAAATGTAAACTTGAGATGAGTACCAGGACACCACATTTTAGGGAATTTTAAATTCAATGGGATTGTTTAAAATGCACAAGGCTTTCGGACACAAAAACCAATGGGCATCCGGGAGTTCTGTTTGTACAATGCAAGCTGCTTGAGTAAGGAAATCTTAAACGCGCCTGTGTTACTAAAGGTTCTCTGTAAGCACAATCGTTGAGCCTCTTGCAGGACACTCGGTTGAGCCTATTGCGTCCAACGTCAAGACAGCCATTCTAAGCTAAACTAATCTTCGACCAAATGTTGTACAACGTTCTTCCTTGAACATATTGCACAGCTACACATGTATATACATTATATACACATATTATAAAACACAATAGAGTGTTTTAGTATGCATCATAAAACATTATTATTGAGGAAAGAATCGTTATACCATCTCTCATCCATAATATTATACACATGACGGGTGGTTTGGTTGGAATAGGGATATTCATATATGCAAACAACGCAACACATATGATGTGACGTGTGCTTGTATGTTACTCGAAGTACACGTGAAATCAGAAAAAACCAAATGTTTTTTAAACGAACAAACGTAAACCTGTTCTGGAGAGAGTTTAGTACATAAAATATCAGAAACTTGATTAACTGATTCTTGAGACCTTTACTAATGCAAAGCCATATATTGTAAATAGCCGGATTCCTGCCCACCACTTTTAAGACAAAAACGCAAAGAATCGAAATAAATTTTCACTTTCCGATTTAAATAAAACTCTAATAATTTTTGCCCAAATAATTCAAAAATTCAAGACTGTCAGCTAGTGATAGAAAAAAACTCTAACTCTCCAGGAAGTTAGTTTAAAATCCATTACAAAATTCCACCCGCTCACACAAAAGCGAGTTAATAAAAACATGTTAAAAAGTAGGGTTTTGGTGCATGAATTTTCGTAACTTAAAATCTTTTAGGTTGCCATAACGGGACCACAGACAAAATTTCAAAGGATGCTAGTTCGTATTGGCCATTATTACATTTTTACAACCATTTTTCAACTCCATTTTTTAACTCCGGTTCAGTTTGAAAAAGGCTTTAACGATAAAGGCAATGTCAAGGAGAGTGATCTTAGATATGTTTCAAGTACGAGTTTTGGATTCCGTACTCGAAAAATTTGTCGGGGTTTTTGTAAATTTCACTTGTATCTATGTTAAAGGAAAAACAAATGATTTTTTCAAAGATTCATATCATTTTTTCTGAGTTGGTGCATGCTACATAAATATGAATGATCCCCTTGGAAAAAAAGCCATATATTGAGACCATCTGATGGATTCTACCACAAAGTAGACAAGAATGGAAGGTGAAAAAAGAGTGATTGTGTGTGTAGGTCTGTTTAAGTGTATGTGTCTGTTATTGTTACTGCAATGCTTATTTATTTCAGGAATTTTTATTTTATTTTTTTTACGTACAACAAAATGTTTTAAATTCTTTCCGTCAACAAAATGATAAGATAAAAATATCTTTTATTTTCATAATGGTTAAAATGGTCCTTCAAATAGCATTTATATAACCTATACAGGTAAAGCAGTTTTATGGGCTCTTATTGAAGGATAGGTATTATTTTGATTGTATTAGAAAGAGGCCATAAGTACATATGAACAGATTTACTTTTTGATAGTTAATACGAATGGAATTTACGGAATATTGGATTTTATTTTTGGTAATATAACCTTTTTTATCCCCTTATTTGACATCTATAATTGTGTCACACATGAATTATTTATATCGAAGAATGTTTTTGGTTTTTCAAATCGAATTAATTTGATTATCCAGATATATCTTCGATTGACTTCTTAACATAGATGTAAAAAACTTTTCTATCCTTTTTGAGCTTTCCTTGGTTATTTGTTATGTTATAATTTAGGGTTATGATACTCATACCAAAAGAAAGAGTTAACGATTCGCGAGACATTCGCATATCAGAGATAAACTTTTATGTCAACGTCTGTCCATTAGATATTGAGTCAAATTGGCTGGGATTTCTGTATTTGTAGGGTAAAAATTTCATTAATATTAAAAATTTTTCACTCATCAGCAAATAGCAAATAAAATCGGAAAAATTCTATCGAAAATATGTTTCTCCAATTATTGAATAATCTGTTCCGTGACGACCATCACCAAATAAAGCACGAGTAACTTGCACTATATGTGAAAGTACTTACGATTGGCTAATTCATCCTGATGATGACTACATGGAAGTCGAAATACGTAAAACAAACTTACACTAATAAATTGGGGAAAATATTTAAATTTAATTCGATCTGTTCTAAAATTCTCACTTATTATCTTTATTATAATTTACTGAGATTTTTATCATAGCAAAGAATTCTAAGAATTCACCTCTACACTGAATATATGCAAATTTTTTGAGCTCATTCAAATTTTTCAAATTTTTCATCAATTAATCACACCCATATGTCTATCGTATTATAATAATACCTTGATTGACCGTAAGCTGATAATGAAACGAAATAATAATCATGATTCTTTCTGTTTGTCAGAGAATTGATAGTGGTTAGTTTCGTTATGAAGAAGTTTTAACCGTAGTTCGAATATAGATTTTGCGGAATTCAAATTGTTGCAAAATTATTTTATTGTTCCAAAATTTTAAACAGTTCTTCAACCTTTTCCAATAACTTTGTTTTCGGCATCCAACCTACGAAAAAATCTTCGAATTTCTTAAATACACCATTCCAGGAAATTGCGAAGCCGACGAAGTTGCCAGAAATGGCACAACGCTGCCGTACGCAAGCATCAATAAATATCCGGGAATTCCATTTGTGAACTGCAAGTTGCTTCTCAAAGAAGATAACTTAAAAAGAGCCAGTCTTAAATGGAGGGAGGAACGTACTTGTGGTACGACAAAACAGATATGGTCTGAGTACAATCGCAGGCGTTTCGAAGATCTTATATCACTTCCAAGGGCCTCAGTTTGCAAAGTTGTTGCGTCTATTACAGGACACTGGTTGGGCGGCAGGCATGCTGAACGCCTGGGACTGGCAGTGTATCACTACTACAGTGTATCACTATTAACTACTACTGCAGGAGCTGTCACAGTGGTGAGGAGGAAACAATCTCTCATCTTTTCTGTCACTGCCCAGCTCTTGTCATGAGGAGATGGTCTTTGACGACCTCTCCGACCTGGAGTCCATCGACGTCAGAGCTCTGTTGCTGTTCTTTAACATCTCCAAATGGTTCATGGAGTAGTGGCCGAGGATGGGCCAACCCTTTTTCGGTATCACAACGGACCTCTAACCTAACCAAAACTAACACAAATTCATAACAAGGCAAATAAAAATTACTCATCCATATTTCGCTTCATTATGGACTGACGGTCGAATTATATCATTATCAATTAATATTTTTATTATTTACTCAACAGAGAATAATAATTTATCAATAAAAATAATAATTTCACCAAATTCAATTAAATTATAATTTTGTTTCTTTTTTTTTTTTTTTTTTGTAGATTTTCAATTTGATTAAATTACATCATTAATAATTCATTTATCGAATAATAATATTCATTATTGATCAATTTGTAAAATGAACTTAATATGACATTTCTATTTTTTATTTCGTTTGTATTATTATTATTATTATTTTTTTTTTTTTTTTTTTTTGTCTGTATAGGTAACAATATTACCTATTTATTTTATTTGTCTATAAATTTGTTAAATCAATATGAATTATGTAATAAATTTGATTATGTTTATGGTGTATAGTTTAGTTCTAAAAAATTGAGACAATTGGATATATTATTCTAATCGACATCAATTTTAGAAAATTTTTTTTTTTTTTTCAATTTTAAGTTATAATCACACTTTTAAGAATTTTTTGATGAAGTTGACATTTGACCGTCTAGCAAGCCACGATTAGTTTGTAGATTTGTTGAAACGTTTTCTTCGTCTTTTATGTTAAGATGGCATTTTGGCAAGTTTCCAAAAATCACAAAAAAATTCCTAGATCATCCAATTGAATCATGAACATGAATTTACATATCACGAATAATTTCTGCCATTGAATCTCCAATTTTTGAAGTTTGAAGTTTTAACTTCAATCAAACTTTTTATTTTGGTGTCTTCATGAGAGGAGCATTTTTTATAAACATTACGGTTGTGTTTTCGAATTTAAACTCAAAATTTGTTCCATCAGTTTTGCTTTTCGAGAAACAAGTCTTCTTGTTAAAGTTTTTTGCTTGATGTGTACTCTCATACTTACAGATGTAAATTATTCTATTATTAACAATATTTTATTTAATATAATGGATTAGGAACCAGTTTTGCATAGAAATTATGTACGAATGAATTGAATAATATATGCATACAATATCATTCATTGTACTTTTTATGTATTTTTATTTTGTATAATTTAAATTTGCATCTATTTATTTAAAACAATACATTTAGTCTAGTCAACAAGTTCAAATTGGTAAAATATAGAAATACTGGTCGTAAAATAATGTTTGATAGCTCGTTGGATACAAAATGATACCGAGAAAAATGTGTTTAAAGCGTTTTTCAGCACATAAAAAGTTGCAAAAATACAAGCATTAAAAAAAAAGGTATTTCGCCAATATTTCATAAAATATTTATATTTAAGAAGTTTTAAAAAAATAAAAGAAGGAAATTTCCAATAAAAAAATCCCTCTCCCGGTCACAGGACCATAACGAGGGTACAAAGCGCTGGTAGTAAGTATTTAGATTGCGCCTTATTCCTTATGTTAAATATTATCGTGTACAGATAATATTTAACATAACCCTACAGAAACGCGATAACTGCGAAAAAACAAAATTTTTACAAAATATTTTTGTAGTAGCTTAAATTTATGATATAATTGTAAATCGTGTCTCAAATCAACGTTCGATTTTTTTTGATAATTTGACAATTACAGGTGGCACTTGTTGTTCCGCTAAGTTACAATTTTTTAAATAAACGGTGCTGGTGATACACACAATACTTTTTGCATAGGCGTCGATGGCTCTTTGAACAGAATTATATCAACCCCCCGCCCCTTACCTGCTAAAGGTATTTTGAGGTTTGATGCTTATGGCACCGATTAGCTAAGAAAAAGCACTAGCAATTACACCAGTGCCCAATAGTTAAACTGCGATCCAAAATCATCATAAATTTCCGAAATTTCATTAAACATTTTTATTAAGGGTGTTCAGTCTTATACATGCACATACCTCATGAATAGCAATCACTTTCGCCTGATACACGCTACAGTGATCTGGCAGCCGAAATGATGCAAGACTCTATATAGACATACATATACCAACTTAAGTCATATACTACAGTTTACTGTCGGAGTGTTTGTTTTTATTATATTAATTTTATATTTAAAATTATATCGGAGTTCGGAGAATTCTCTATAGTATTCTACAAATTATGATATTTATAATATGAGCGCCTATCACATGATTCTTTCCTAACTTTTTACGTACAAAACATACTTTTTGTTTTGCGCCTCAATTTCTGTTGCGCCGGTGGCAGGTGCCTCTTTGCCACGCCCTAGTTACGGTTTTGCTCTCGGAATTATATCTCTATAGGCCTTTTGTCGTTATTTTAAGATTGTTGTAATAATGTCCTAAAGGAGTATCTCACACTAAATAATTTGTTTTCAGTATTAAATATTAATTAAAAACTTTGAAAAGTGCAATCTTGTTAAGTATATATATATAAGAAGGGCTCCACGAACCCAAAAAATTGTATGTCTGTTATTTAAAAAATTTTTTTTTTAGTTTACAATGAAAACGAAAATTTTGTTAATAAACAATTAATTGTCTATCTTACTTGTTGAAAAATTTATTGTTATATTAATTTCCAGCAGTAAATTTCCATTTGAACTTGTCGACTAGACTATTTGCATTCATTCATTGTTGTTGTGTTACATGTATTTTGAAGCCAATTTTAATGTTCGACAGCAACCAAATTGAATGTTTTATTAAATAACATATTTAAAAAAAAATAAAAATAACTTTTAGGAAAAAATTTAAATGCATTTCGTTTTAAAAGCTTTGTATCCTAGTCTGTGGTACGATCTCTTTTCAGTCTACACAGGATGTTTTTGAATAAATTTTCGTATTTCGAGCAAGGGGTATGATATGCTAAAACAAGAATTTTTGTTTTTGGAGCATGTGCTTGGATGTGGTAACATTTCAGTGCCACTGTCATACTTGCGTTAACAATTTTTCACATTTTGAAAAAAATTTGGGCGTTTGTTTGTGCCCTATAGGCACTGTGGGTAATCACTACCGTGTTGCAACAGCGTAAAATTAAATAAATCATTATTCTATGTATATATGAAATATATCAAGGTATGCTAACTTTTGTCCCAAGTTTGTAACGCTTAAAAATAAAGATGCTATGAAAAAAAATTTGGTACAGGTGTTCATATCATCACCTAATTAGTCCATTTTCGGTTGTCCGTTTGCCCGCATGTCTGTGAATACTATAACTGAAAAACGAAATCAAGTGGAACTTTTTATAGCGTTTTGGATGTGAAAATTGAGGTCGAGTTCGTAAATGAGCAGCATAGGTCAATTGGGTTTTGAAAACCATTAGAGCTAGAACCATTTTGTAAACCGGTAGAGATAAAAAAGTTTAAATATAAATAATGTTCCTTATAAAAAAATAACTTTTATTTGAAACATTTTCTCGTAAACATCACTGTTTACTCGCGAGGGCGCAATTATGTGCGTGTGACTTTCTAAGAGTAAATACCTTTCTGTACTTACGTGACGTAAAAACACAAACGATTATGTCATCACACTGTCCATACATAGTATTTCAACAATTAACTCAATCAATTGTTTGTTTTCACTTGTTTTATTTAGTGATTGTTATAGAAAAATAAAATACAAACCTGGTGGATATAACTTTTGAGGGTTAATAAAAAAATTTTCTGATGATGATTTTTTTTCTGAAATTTTATTAATGAATTTCTGAAGAATTTTACGCAGGCTTTAAAAGTATAAGATTGTGGATGTGAACACAGCTGGAGTGTACTTTTCTTCTTATCATTGATACGGTCAATGTAAAAATTCCACAAAGGTAACTATCGTACAAGGCGAGCGGTCAGACAACATGTCACTGGTCAGCAAACACGGTTCGATGATATAAAGTTTTTTTCGTTGATATCAAACATCATGATTTCGATTTTTGGAGTAATAGTAATAACTTTCGATGAGAATGTTACGTAATAAAAATAAAAAAACACAAAATGAAATTAAATGGCGAAAATCTATTTGTGTTTTGTTTTAATTTTTTTTACATGTTACACAATTTGCATACAAATAAATACATCGATTTACTGATGGGCAGACAGGCACACACAATATGTCTGTGTGCACTTGCATTTCATTTAAAAAATAATTCTTTTTTATTTTATATTCACTAATGAGTGTAAAAATTCAATTTATTCAAAAACGTAAAATATCACAATATAAATAATATAAAATATATTCAGGAAAAAAAAAGAATATTGTTCAACAAATGCAACAAGTTCAAATGTGAAATTAGGTCTCTCTTTATGCACAATTTTCTGTATGCAATATTTAACGTTTTAGCTCATGGTGAAAAATTTCGAATACCTTGAAAATTTGACAGTTAATGGAAATTGCAAGCGCACACAAGGTCTGGAATATCATAATTCAGTGGAAGGCACTAATTCCCATAAAGCATTAATTAACACAGTTATATCCAGCAAAAAAAAATGCGTAGCGCAGGAGCTACGTTAGCTAAGCGAATTCCCTCAGAGATTGAAAAAAAAAAAAAAACTACTTTTTTCCTAAAATCGAATATTGCATTTTTAATTTTTCAGGAATCTTTATTTCGAAAACTAAGCGTCCAGAGGAAAAAATTACAAGAGTACTTTTTTGCTTAAAACTGATAAAAAAACACTAAAATATTTTTTTTTTAAATTCAAATTACTTTAAATAATTTTTTTTACATTTATATGAATTTTATCCCTTTTTTCATTCATTTTTAAATAGTCGTTTCCGTGAAAACATCTGGATGCAAAAGTATGTATAAACACTTTCCGATAATAATCCAACAACCTGGTAAAATTTCAAGTCAATCCATACTACTTTTCGAGTTTTTTCAGCCATAAACATGCGGGAGCTAAGCGGCCACCCATTCTAGTGCTGACTGTGTCAAATGTAGCTTCAGTGATCGGTTGTTTACTTTTTTCAACAAAAACAACCTTAACAAAATTAAATTAAATATGATGACCAACTATTTTAATCATTCATGCGGTCGCGCCGCCAAGAGTGTGTCCAGCATACTAACTGACTGTCAAATAAAGTACTTCCATACTAACTTATATACAAATATAATAATAAATATATTTTTTAATAATTAATTAGTGACTAAAAAAATTAATATTAGATTGATAAACGTATATTTTAATATTCGAATATATATAAAAATAACAATAATAAGTTCGAATTTCTGCATCAAAAAATTTAAGAGCTTCATTTTCTAGTTGATGAAACACAATATATCATCGAAATACCTGATAATTGTGAATTAATGGAAATTAAAAAATACGGACTGTATTATTTTGTGATTAGGCAGTATTTATTTCGTCCTCTGATTCCGAAGTATGTGAAAGAGCAATTAATTCTCCAGTACCTTTTTCAAATGCAAGTTCTGACAGCACAGATGTAATAAATCGTGGTAACTTAAAGTATCCTAGTGAGACAATATATAAAATTCTGAAAAAAGCCGAAGAAGTTTTCACTAGCTATGAAAAATCATTATAGCATTATTCAGGAATGCTGTTAAACATTCACTTTCCTGAATGTCACAAAATACGCGCAACCAGAGAACCAAAAAAACTAAATCTTGTTGTTTTTAGTTCTCGAAGAGCATATATGCATAAGTACTTCTACAAAGACTGTTCTCAAAGAAATTGTTTAAATTTTCGCAATAATATTATAATATTATAACAACCTGTTTTTTAAATGATATTGCTAATTTACTTGTTCTTAGTATTAAAAATACTTTAGATACCCATAAAATATAATTATTATTATAATGGGAGTTATGGGAGTTAGCATGAAAGTATTTTAGTTGACAGTTATTATGTCAAACGCTGGACACATTTCCCATCATGCATTGCAGAATTAGACTACCCGTCTTTTATATTATCCTAGTTCTACAAACCGAGAAAAATTTGGTCCAAAAAATAATTATAGAGGAACAGTGGTTAAAAAATGTGAAAAAAGTCCCGTTTCGCAAACAACTGGTAATGTCACAAGAAAATTTGGTGCACAAAGATGATTATTAGCTTTTTGTTACATGTAAAACAGTACGAAAAGAGAGTACTTATCCTCTGCATGAGTTAAATAAAATATATTTCCAAATACCTAATTAGTATTCATGCCAATTAATTCTGGTAATGGCAATATTAAATAGGACGTAATATATTTATATAAAATGAACTAAATGGAAACTACTAAATACTGGCATCTCCCATCACCCAAACACACAATCGTAGGGTGTTTTTGAACACATTTTCGATTAGAATTTTTTTTTTGTTTTAAAAATAATTAAATTGGTTAATTATGTAGAAGCATATGTTTTATTTGGTGCTTCAATCACCGTTTATTTTATCACATTTTTGCGCTTCCCTGCCTGCATGTCATCAAAATGTATACCAAAATGCGAAACTACATGTATTTATTTTACCTTAATAATTTATACAATAATGTATGATAGTAAAGCATATTGCCCCATGACGAGAAAGTTGATCCGAATAGGCCATAGATTGTGTCTTAAAAAATAGAGCAATAAGGAACTACGTCGTACACGAGTGACCTCAAATGAGAGGGTGGAAATTGAAGATAGGGATCAAAAAGCACTCCTTTTATTTTTTCAAACATCTCGTAAACTAAGCAAAATTTCGAGAAATATTATATTAAACTTTTGTAGTGAGTCAAATTTTTCATTAAAGTAGTATTTTCAAAAATGAAAATAACCTGTTTGTCATGCCCAAACAGATGAAGCAAACAGACAAAAAATCACAAAATTTCGATTTTTTGAGGGTTTTTGTTTTTTCGCCAATATCTTCTTTTGGGGCAGAGTAAAGTATAGTTTCAGACAAAATGAAAAAGATAAAATTTCCCTTTAAATGTGTGCTGAAAAATTAAGCTAAAAATGGACTGAGATATAACCATTTCAACCTGGCTTTTTTCGCATTTCATCCCTCTTTCGCATTTTATTGTAGAAACTATTGTTTCTATCAATGGAAAGGGCAATTTTAAGTTTATTATTTAGAAATATATTTGTATTACAGTGCACACTTCATGTTATAAGTCATACATTTCTCTCGAGGTCAACCTGACTTAGAAATGTATGATGATCATAAAATTTAAACTACTTTCTATTGTCTGCAGCGATGCTGAAACATATCTCTGCTCAAAAAAAATACAGGTGAAAAAAAAAAGTTTTTTCTTGTTTGTAAAATTTTTTGAAAATTGAACTGTTTTGCATAAAACAATTTATTGTTTTTTGAAATATACTTATCCGATTGAGAATTTAATTTTTATACCATGCATAAATGTAATATGCAAGGTATATTCAATTAAGTCCCAAGTTTGTTACGCATAAAATTTTTATGCTGTTAACAAAATTTTGTCTGTCTATCAACACAATAACTCAAAAACGAAAAAAGATATCAAGCTGAAATTTTTACAGCGTATTCAGGACGTAAAAAGTGAGGTCGAGTTTGTAAATGAGCAACGTAGGTCAATTCGGTTTTGGGCCCGCATCTTGGAAACCGTTAGAAATCGAACAAAAGTTTAAATATAAAAAATATTCCTTATAAAAAAATAACCAACTTTTGTTTGAAACATTTTTTCGTAAACATCACTGTTTACCCGTAAGGACGCAAATTAGGCGTAAGTTTTATAGTATGTATTACATGGGGATATCTGTTATGTATGTGTGACATGTATGTATGTGTAATGTGATAGAGTAATCAACACTGTCTATGCAAGGTATATCATGAATTAACTCAGTAAATTGTTTATTCTCACTTGTTTTTATATAAAATTTCTCGAAATTTTGCTTATAGTTTACGAGATATTTGTAAAAAAAACAAAATGTGCTTCTTTACGCCTATTTTCAATTTTCATTCTCTAATTTAATAATACTCCGCAGTTTTTTTTTTCTTTAATAATCCATTGAACGATTTCTGCAATAAAAATTCGTGAACGTCTTAGGTCCTTTCTTTATGACAAAATCAATTGCCCGAAAGATATGTAAAATTAATACAGGTGAAATTTACAAAATTAAAAAACCCTCCATACAAACTTTTCGGATACGGAACCTTAAACTCGCCCTTGAAATTCGCCATATCTAAGAACACGCTCCATTAAAATAACTTTCAAACGAAAAAAAAAAATCAAAATCGGTTCATCCGTTTAAGCGCTACGATTCCACAGACAGACTGATAGACAGACACACATAGCGGCCAAACTTATAACACCCCTGTTTTTAGTTCGAGAGTTAAAAATTAATATAAAATAAATATACATATATGTATCTATCATCCATATGTAAATATAATATTGGTACAAATCAAGCATAGATTATTAGTAAATAATTGAACCACATACAGTAAAATAGAACACAGTAGGTATAATACAGTAGAGGTAGTGACACCGAATACAATTCATTTTTAATTGAATTTCCCAATGATATTTGCACGTAAAATATTGTAAGGTTTGTTCAATTATTCACAAATGTATTTTCATTTTAACTATGCTGCTCTCATCATGTGTAGCCAGCCACTACTGTACGCAAGCATCATGTCCAAAAAGTATATCCTAATGTATATTGAATAAAGGTGATTTTTAACTTCCCAGTTGTTTAAGCCGTTCAATTATGAACTAGTTGAATGCTCTCTAAATTTTCTGTCTGTTGACAGTTTAATGATTGATAGTTGGCAGCGCGTACAACTCAAATATGTTTACAACTAACAACGGTAAAATACGTGCTGCTAGCTCATCATTCATTCTTACTGTTCTGTTTCTATGTTGGCTTGAGACACATGGTCTCAACGCCATTTCTCAAGTGAATTTCAAGTTTCATTTCATTGAATAATTTCAAAATTATTTTTATAAGTTTAAGTTTAAGTTTAATTCAATTCCATTGTTTTCTTTCGTTGGAGAATCATCTTTTCTTCAACCTCAATTATTCTCAATTAAAGTGTTTGTTCATGAAATCAGTTATATTTTTGTGATTTGCGTAATTTCTTTGATTTAAAAGTGATGTGTTTTGTCGATACATTCGTCTGATTCCACGTGCAAAAACCGTTGTGTTCCGATAGTAAAATTAATTATTAATTCTTTCAATATAATTGTGTAATTTTCATTATAATCTTTACAAATGTGAATTCTATAATTAAACATTTCTAAACGTACTTTCCGTTCGTGGTCATTTTTTTCATTATCGATCGCGCGAACAAAAAATGATATCGACTTCGTGGAGGTGTCAAGCGAAGCGTATTAACGGCAATACGATCCGAAAAGAATTTTCATAAAATTTGGTCGAGTAGTTTCTAGCTGAGAAACCTTTATTTTTAAATTTTCTGATTGATATCATTCGGATAAAAAATGATGTCGACTTCGTTGAGGTGTCTCCTGTAAGCGTCTGTAAGCAAATCGTTTTCTATGAAAATATGCGTTATAGTATAGTGAAAATCAGTTAAGATACAAACATTTTATCATTATTCATGTTATTTTATCATTTCTCAGTGCGATGGCGTTACGAAAGCGAGGTGTTGACGTCTATGCCGTTTGAATGTATAGTTTAGAAAAACCATTTTCAATTGTAAGGTTCCCTGAAAAATAAATTTTTTAATTTTTCTTAGTAATTTTTAGTTAGAAAAAAAATTAATTAAAAAAAAACAACTTTTCTATTGTCATTCATAGTCTGTTGCTTTAATGTTGCTCCTGTCAAAGGCATTGCAGGTGCAAAATCTGCCAATCTTTAGACAAATACAAATTTCCACTAACTCAATCTTCACAAACAAATCCTCGGTAGATACTTTAGCCATGTGGTTGCACTGTGAAACAATACAATTTTATCAAAATAATAATAAAGCACTTAAAAACCGGACCCGATGAGAAGTAATTCAAATTCTACTGTCTCCTAAACTCATCTCACTAGGCCTATGTGTACGTCATCTTATTATAATAAAGACTAGCGAAAATTAAAATGACATTTACAAAATTGTCTGAATTTACTCGAAAACAGACTTCAATTCCCTTAAAAAGGCATTAAATTTTTCTCGATACTTCCTTCAATGATTTTTTATTTAGCTTCAGGTGAAAGAAAAATATATATTGAAAATTAGTGGGTATCTTTTTACTGCGTTTTCAAAGCCACACACTTCTCTGCCTCCCTCTGTATATGGAAATCATGTACACTTTGAACCATGATAGATACAGGTAGCTACCATTACCTACAAACATTCACACATATCCATAAAATATACCAAATAGTTACTTTGTGTGTGATAGCGGAACAAGTATTATATACCAACAACGTAGATAATATTTTACTAACTGTATAGAAAGGCTTGCCATCATAGTATTCTAGCCACTCTTGTTGGCTATTTTATCTCTATAGGGTGGCTTAAATTGTAACATCAGGACATTATCAAATGGCTGGTAAAGTTAAAATAATGACTTTTTTAATACACGTATAAACGGGAAAATTATATATACAAATTCTTTTCTAGATGCAAATAGAGAATATTACCAAACCGATCGCTTAGAAAATTGAAAATATGGTACACAATACTTTAAGTCATACAGTCAAATTTCCAATTTTTGTAAGCAGGTGTTTTGGCAATATTCACAAACTTTTTCTTCGGCAATTTCGACCCCCTGATTTTAGAAACGAATGCTTTCTGGCCATAAGTATTTTGGGAAATTGTTATTATTTTTATCATTTGATGAACTTCTGCTGTTATTACATATACACAACAATGCATATTAAAAAAGGGATTGGCGCGAATATTTCATAATGAATGTTACAAATTTTACGAGTCTTTTAAGCGTTAAAGACTTCCCTGGCGAAATATTGAAGATAATAGATGAAATGTGAAGAAGAATAAACTGCTTAGTCTATCCACTTTTCGAAAAAATACTTAAAAATCAATAAACAAATGATTTTTATAAAGAAAGTAATAGAAATGGAATGAGAACTTGGTTAAGCAAAAGTGCGTGGTATTTTAAACCGACGAGTGTAAGTTAGCAAGGAAAGTAAGGTTGCCTGATCACAGCAGTTTGTGGAGGTGATGGCACTACGAGAAATAGATATTACTGAATATTTTATTGTCCAGAGACATCTATCCTCATCGACAAAATAACAACTTTAAAATCCTTGAGCTCAGCCTACTTAGCCTAAAAGGTAGCATGGGACTGCCGAACGTCTTTAATTTGAGCTAGTGGAACAAATCTATAAATTAATATGAGCTAGTGGAACAAATCTATAAATTTACTACGGAGATTCCAGGGAATTGTGAAGCCGAAAAGCTTACAAAAAAGGGCACAAGACTGTCGGATCCAAGCATCACTACGCATGCGGAAGTTCCCTTAGTGAAGGAGGTAATCTTGACAAAGATCATTCTTAAATGAAGGGCAGAAGGCACTTATGATATTGCAAGACAATTATGGTCGATATGCAATCTTAAGCGTTCCGAAGATCTCCATCTCACTCGGCAGGCATGTTTAACGGTTGGGCGGCCTATTGGATCATCACGATTATTGCAGGATCTATCACTGTGAAGATAAGGAGGAAACGAAGTGTCATTTTGTCTGTTACTGCCCAGCTCTTGTCATTAGAAAATGGACACATTTGAGTTAGCCATTCTTTGTCTATCTTTCCGATCTGAAGTTCGTGGACTTCAAAGCACTATTACTACTCTAAAACAGCTATAAATATTTAATGGAGGCGGGGGTGGAAAAACCTACTTTTATTATCACAGCGGCTCTTATGGTATAAGTGCGTCTCATTCTAGGGCAGCCCTTCTTACCATACCAAATCAAACCTACGGAGACTAACTTTCTGATTTGATGTATATCTCGCATACCAGTAATAAAAGTGAGGATTCCTGTACAGAGTTTTACTAACTGTATAGAAAGGCTTACCATCATATAATGTTTCTACTACTCTTGCTGGGTCTATTTTACCTCTACATATGATAGAAGAGAAGAGTTATATATAGAATTGCTAAATTTAATTTGTGTTTTACATTGCGGTTATGTCCAATGTATGACCGACCTGAACACCATCAACCAGACCATCATGATCAACCACCGACTATTATATATACCCTAATGGTAAATCATCATACCCACATATTATATTCATTTAGAGGAGATACGAAACTACAGTACCTACGTTATACACCTTCATATAAAAAACGGTACTGGGTACGGCTCTTGGGATACAGATGCTACCTTAACATGGAAGGTTCAGAGTCTCAAATTGTCGTAAAATAGCGGGAAGCAATCAAGTAAGTAATAAGAATAATAAAATTAATTCAGACAGTAATTGTAAGTCAGATATAATTAAATATAAAAGATAATGATCGCATATTGCTCATTTACGAACTCAACCTCACTTTCTACGTCCTGAACACGCGATAAAAAATTCAGCTTAATATGTCTTTTCGTTTTTGAGTTATCGTGCCTACAGACAGACAGACAGCCAGGTATGGATTTATATGGTGATATTATGAACACCTTTACCAAAATTTAGTTCGCAACATCAATATTTTTAAACGTTACAAACTTGGGACTAAACTTAGTATACCTAACTTGATATATTTCATATATAGTGTGTCCCCGGATAGAGGTAACTATACTTGTAAATTTCCTTATTTTGCATTTTAAGAAAAAAAGTCATTCTTTATAAGAAGTTTTGCGTATTCTGAAAAGTATGTTTGGAATATTTAAAGCTTAATGTACAGGGTACCTAAAAATTTGGAATCACTATTTTTATTTTTGGTAAACTACTCTTCTTTTTTATAAGTTGGCGAAATGTTACTAAAAAAAGTTACTCGCAATTAAAAATTATTACTCTATACAAAATATCAATATCCGTGCACTTTACTTATAGTATCATTTTTTATTTGAACAAAAGCTCTAATTATAAAAAAACGTAAGAAAGAAAATAATAATAAATCAGCTAACATGTACTATCCGAAAGCGTAATTTTTTGTGGACTAGTTTAGAAAATTAAAAAGAACATTTATTTTCTCGGATAAATATTCAATAAGAATAGAATTGTCAAAGTTGGAAAGATCTTCTTGATATTTTGTATAGAGTCATAATTTTTAATTTCGAGTAACTTTTTTTAGTAACATTTTGTCCACATTTATAAACGAAGGGTAGTTTATCCAAAAAGAAAAATAGTGATACCAATTTTTTGGCTAGCCTATATATTATTTAGAAGTTTTAAATATTCCTCCATACTTTTCAAAATAAGCGAAACTTCTTATAAAGAATGACTTTTTTTCATAAAATGCAAAATAAGAAAATTTACAAGTATAGTTACCTCTTTCCGGGGACACACTGTATACATGGTATACGAAATTTCTTATTTTTGCCTTCATTTATTGCAAAGTCAAGTTTTTCTATGACTAAAATTGATATCGAAAACATACGAAGGATATGTTTTACAAAAACTATCTAATATGATAATATTTCAAGAAACATTTTTCAGGATAACCAACAATGAATGAAATAATGAACGTTAATCTTGTGTAGCCATTGTACTAACCAAAAAAAAAAATGTTATACATTTGACCGATTATTATAAATCATTTTTGATGGGACACAAATTTGGATAAAAAAAAATTAAATTAAGTATTTAAATAAAACGAAGAGATGTCTCTTGAAATATTAGGAATAGGGGTGGGGGAGGGAGAGAAGAAATTCTCTAATATTTTATTTTCACATCGGAAGAAATAGTTTAAATATGATAAATGCTCTTTTACTAAAGTTTGAAATAATTGAGAAAAATATCATTATTCAAAAAGATTAAAGTGATTTATATTACTAATCTCTTCTTTCTTAGACAAAACTTGCGAATTCCTATCAAACTTGAAATTCAAAATCGCTTTTAAAGGTAGATATTAGAATATTCTTTCTCATTATGAAAAATTCTGGGATAGTATAGAATATTCCAGATCATTCTAAACCATTTTAGAAAATTCTGAAAAATTATTGAATATTAGAAAGAGTCTCATAAGCATTAGTGCCATATTTTACACTCATATGTTCGAAGCCATAACTGAATAATCCAACTTAAGCCTTAAGTGAACTAACAGAAACCATGTGTGAAGTTCAAATGAATGGTTAACAGATAGTAGACTTAATGCTTAACTTCTCTGTGTGTACTGAAAACTACTAACTATTTGTAAAATTATTTTGTTTTTCGTATTTAGGTTGTTATTATATCTCAGGTGGTTTAAAACAAAAATTCTTACTATGTTCATGGACTCACAGACCAAATAATTTGTTACTTGAGCTAAACGTTTAGCTTGAGCCAAAGTCTCTAAAATATCCTATTCGTAAGCAGCATTTAAGGTAGAGAACAGTTGAGACAACCATAGCGTTGCCATCTAAAAAAATTTGGAATAAATCATGGTATAGAAAATGAAAAATTAAAATTCTTGAAAAATAACAATTAACTAAACTTTTACTTTAGAAATTGTGAAAATATGAGACTAAATTGCATAAATAATATTTCTTACATTGTAAATTAATATAATTACTTATTTAAATTTGTTAGAAAATATTATGAAATTTTCAATGTAAACCATATATTCAAACCATAGAATTACATATCCATCCATACAGTTAGTTATATTAATCGTATATTGTTATCATGGAAAAAGCCTGAAATAAAACTCATGCACGGTGTCAATCCATTTTCTCTGGAATTGTTTTTCATTTAATAATATTACTAATAATAGACAAATTCGCGCAAACTTATCTGGAAAACGCTTCACTTTTACATCGGACACGTTTTAACAAAGTATGTTTTTATTAATCAAAATTTTCATTTGTTCTTCAGTTTTTGAAAGTGGGTAGTTTTATGATTATGTTTTTGAAGTAAATTGTATAAAAATAATTTTATGACAGTGTCGCATTCATCAATGATACTAAAAAATACTGTTTTTCATTCCTGAACAATTTTATGATCAAAATCATGTGAGATTCTATACGCTATTCTGATATTGATAGTCAATCAATCAAATTTTAATATTTAATCATAAAATTTTTCTAACCTTTGTACGTATATGTGTATAAAATCTTAGATATGTCATGATACCTGATTGCAGATAAAAAATTTTCTTTTAAATTTGTTAATGCAAATTAATGACCATAAAGATAATACGGTCATAATTAGCTGCCTTTGTTTTAAAATCTACTGAGCTTTTGGTAATTCCCAGTCACAAAAGTATTCGTTCGTCATGCCAGTGAGTTTACTTTTTAAAAAATAGATAACAGTAAAGAACATATTTTGAGTCGGAAATTTTACAATGTAAATACTATTTTAAATCCCAATAAAAGGAACTTTAAGAAAAAAAAGGGAAAAAATTTTTTGCGTTTTCTAGACATTACCTTGCCTGAAAATGGATAGGAATTCTAGTTTGGATGCCATTCACATCAACTGTTACATCGAAAAATAATGTTTACTTAAAAAAATAAAACAGTTTTACGATTGCTTTTTTATTACGCAAATTACACCTTAGCGCTTATACTAAATACGAAATTGAAAAAAAATCGGTAAATAGCATTAAAGTTTCAATTTTTTTGTTTAGAACGAAACAGACTATAAATCACATTCTCAGCAATTTTTCGAATGGGTCTCAAATTTAATTTAAATAAGTAGCACATTTTTGAATTAATAAGATTTCAGATTTTTATCAATTTTAGATATAGATTTTAAACCAATATATTTTGAAGTAAACGTGGATGAAAAAATTCTAATTAGGTTAGGAATGTTCTCCAAAATGAAAAAATGACAAATTACCATATGGTGTAACGAATATTATTACTCTTGGAAAAGAGTCTCGGAAAATTCACCGTTACTTATATATTTCAAAATAGTGCAGTCAAAGATGTTATAAAAATCGGTAAATAGGCAACTTGTGTGACGTAAATGTTAAGCGTTTGTCAAATAATCGAAAACTATCATACATGTATAACGTATACGTAGTTCAAGTTGCCTATTTATTAATTTTGTAAGTCAACTTTAACATTGATCGTTTCATTGAATTAACAATTTATTGTTAATTAACAAATAGAATAATTTGCATTCTATGAAGTTTTAGAGCGGTTTCTTTCATTTAACTTTATTTGTGACATCTTTTATTGTACTAATAGTTGATGAGAAAACTCTATAGAACTAATTTTTTCGAACATCTTTTTCAATATGTATGCAATATAATAATATGTGTCGACTACATTTCTTCTAGTAAAAAAATGACAGAGTACCTGAAGTATGGTTGATGATGGTATCCATCTGGTAATCTTAAACATTTTACACTCATTCCACAATACAGATCATCATTCATTCGTTCATACATTCGCGTGTACTATGACGATAAGTGTCATCAGTTTTACAGTTGTAATAAATGATAGAACATAAGTTTTGCTGCTATGCATCTATAACCGTCTCTCGTCGAAAGTATAATTTTTCTGGTTAAACTTTTATTATTATATCATATCGTCTTCATGTTCTAGTTGTGAATATACCTAGAAAGTATTATATAACATGTATGATATACATTATGTTTTATTAAAAATTAGAAAGAACAAAAAATTTGTTGAAAAATGAGACAATTCCCTTGCTCTGTCGTGTATGGAAAATGGGAAATGTAAAATATATATAAAAAGTTTTATATAAAATTCCCGGTTGTCATCATCAGAAATATATAAATTTAAGTCTTTGTAGTATGTTTTCTGACGATGACATCCAGGTCTGTCAAATCCTGTAAGGTTGTAGAATAAAATAGGGGAGAGGAGGCAACTTTGAACATAGGCCATTCAGTGTCTAAAGTTTATTGGAAGAAATCGTGGATTATATTGACATACTGACGCGTATTCGCTCCGAGCATGAATTTCGTTTCCATGACAACGATACACTACTTTAATTATAGAATTAATGGATGCATATATAATTGTGTGGATTGCATTGAAAACTTACATTTAAAATTTAATATTCTTGTTTCACAAATTTAAATAAATAATTACGATAATTAACATTTGAAAAATAATATTTGTACAATTTGATTTCTTATTTTCACAATTTTTAATGCATTAAGTTTAATTAATTAGTGTTTTTCAATCATTTTAATTTGACAGTTTCTATATCATTAACATGTAAATAATTGCAAATTAGTCATAACAGCCCACTTTATCTCCAAAATTTTTCACTTAAAGCGCTGGCATCGATTTTATTACCCCTACCATGACTACGCACACAACGAATTGCTGTCATTTGTCATTTTAAATATATGACAGTTGAATAACCTGGTAATAGTTATCTACGATACTAGTGAGATAACAGCATTATTAACGTACGCTTACACAACGAGTGTGTAGCACGAGTTGGACAATCGCAGAAGTACGTTAATAATGCGTTATCGCACTTATATCCTACAAAACTTTGCTGGCGACTCTAAATTGTGTTAATAATCGATAATTATTATTTAAAATTTGTCATTATTTTGTAAAATTTGTCATGCCTTATTGAGAAAAATAGAAAATTGAAAAAGTTTTTATAATAACTGAATTCATTTAAGCCCTAATGCGAGAATGAATTCATTATCACACTAGGTAATGAGTTATTTTTCCCACGCATGAGTGAGAAAAGTACTCCTTTTCTCACAAACCAAACGTAGATAAAAGCTTTTTTTTAACTTCTAAGGTTTTCCTGGGCGAAATTTATTGAAACGGTGAGTGTTTTACTTTCAATAAAGATTTAATAAGAAATCACAGCATAGAAATGTGTACCGTTATCAAAGTGTTTTTTTGGAAAAAAAGTTTGAAAGAACAAGTGGGTTCAGATTTGAAATAGATATATTTGAATTAGGTATAATTTTGGTTAGTAATAGGTAATATTTTTACTTGTTTTGGTGGTAAATTTTTGTTTTCTTTTTTTAAGTAGGTAGTAGAAAATTTTTACCAAGTTTCTATTTCTCTGTAGCTTTATTACTCTGTAGATTGTTAATTTGATCTCAAAATATAAATTTTATTTAAAATGTTTGTTTATTAATTATTTAACAAACACATGTTAAAAAATATACAGTTTTTTGGAAATATGTTCCTTTTCGCACGTTATTTGTTTGCTGATTGGGAGTTAAAACCAAAAAAAACTCCATCAGACACCAAAAACTTACTACGTCTAAATTACCTAAGAAACTAAAACTTTTTCAATTAATTTAGGTTGCCATGAATATTGAAAAAATTTAAAAATATTATAGGGACCGTGCATCTAGAATGTCACGCCAACTAGTGACTAAAAGGTGAACCTTTTGGGCAATAATAATAATATACTATTCCTCAGTAACATGTGATTTTCGATTGATTTGTTTTTTATTGAGATAAATTTTTTAATAATTTACAATGTCTTCATCAATAAAGTCGTGATGTATAAAAGGTTGTTCATAAATTTGCCGGTGAAATTTTAAGCTTTTCCACAAAATACTAGTATTTTTTCGTGGAAGGAGAGTAAGCGTTTAAAATGGATAAATGCAGTCGAAAAATATGTGTAAGTAATTAACAACTATTACAATAAATAAAAATATATTTTAAGTTAATAAAAAAAAAAAAATTTCTTGATATGTAGAAATTAGTTAGCAATCATGAAATAGATAAAAATTAAATAATAAAAATATAACCTACAATTTTTTTTTTTTATTTCAGTAAAAATCCGAAAGACTGGAAGCCGAATAAAAGTACAAGAATTTGTAGTGCTCACTTTATAAATAATAATAAATCTGAGCATCCACTTCATCCATCCTATGTTCCTTCCATTTTTCCGGAAAAAAAAAATACTAAAAATTCAATTCAATCTTTGCAACGTTATGAACGTTTGAAAAAACGTCAGTCAAAGAAAAATAATAATGTGGAGTTAATGATGATTGACAATGTAAATGAAAATCAAGAAAACAATAATTTAGCTGGAAACAACAATAATAATAATAATAATAATAATAATAATAATACTGTGACATAAGAATGGAGCAAGACCCATTTGACAGTTACTCAACGATCATTACCAACTAAACAAAAGAAAATTTAATAAACTTGTTAAGATCAATTTCTTAATGTATTTAAAAAAATATTTTATTAAATCAATAAATAGTAAAAATAATAAATAAATTCATACATACTGTTAGTTTGACATTATAAACTTTGGATACTTTCGTTTGAGCAACCACATTTGCGGTAATGACAACTGGATGATTTGAATGCCTTTTTTCTATAACATTCAAAACATGTCCTGATTGAAATAACATCTGTCCTTTCAAATCATTCTGACCACGAATATTATGATTGTTGTTTATTGGCAAAAACCGTACTTAATTATTTTTTCCATTTTTTTTTCATTTAACTTCATTTATTATTACTAAATTTTTGCCCATTTTGTTCATACTTTTCACACTAGAGCGCGCGAGCTTCGGCTAAAGTGCTGCCTCTACAGTTAGTGCACGATCCCTATTGTACCTACCTGTCATTTTTTGTCGAAATTTTATGTTTTATCATTTAAAAAAATTGAGTTGTGAAAGTTATCAGAAGTAAATGAAAACAGAGATAATTTCAAGTAGCACAATAAAATTTTTATGTTATGTCATAATAAATCGCTTAATCAAACCAAATGTAATGTACATATTGGGTTGACTACTAAATCAGAAATATATCTTTTTAAAGTAATACTACTAGACTTAAAGTAGTTATAAATTAAGGAATCAAACAAGTACTTTTGACCCTTAAAATTAATACCTTATATTTTGAGAAAAATATATTGTAAATAAAAAAAGTTGGCACTACAGTTTTAATGTCCCAAGGTATGAAATGAATAGTTTCCTACCGGATGTCCCACGACATCTCTCGACCTTTTTTATTTGAAAATAATAATTCCAAACTACATGTGTTCAATCCTGCCCCAACTACAAGGCAAATCCGAACATTGATAAGCCTGTTTGTAAATGAATTTTAAAAAATATGAATTAGCTTCTATCCGATTAGGTTAAATATTCTAAAGGACGAATCACACGGTATATTAAAAAGAATGTATATGTAAAAATATGTATGACTTGATGTATATAAATTTATCAATGAAATAAGATAGATAACCTTAAAAGTAGTAGAAGCTCAAAATGATGGTAGCAGCGCATCAGAGCATTGAGTGTGTAGGTAACGGCTTCAATCCCTTCCCTCCCTCGCAAACACCCACCCATTCAATACATTATATAATATGTATATATAGGAAGAGAAAATATTATGAAATATGAGCGCTTATATATGGAAAATTGTTTGAAAGCATTGTTATATTACAACTACATATTCGCTCCGAGCGTGAATTTCGTTTCCATGACAACGATACACTACTTTAATTATAGAATTAATGGATGCATATATAATTGTGTGGATTGCATTGAAAACTTACATTTAAAATTTAATATTCTTGTTTCACAAATTTAAATAAATAATTACGATAATTAACATTTGAAAAATAATATTTGTACAATTTGATTTCTTATTTTCACAATTTTTAATGCATTAAGTTTAATTAATTAGTGTTTTTCAATCATTTTAATTTGACAGTTTCTATATCATTAACATGTAAATAATTGCAAATTAGTCATAACAGCCCACTTTATCTCCAAAATTTTTCACTTAAAGCGCTAGCATCGATTTTATTATCCCTACCATGACTACGCACACAACGAATATATACGTATTTTAATGGAAATGTGGGTAAAGGTGGTCTGGTTGACTGCTCACATTTCCCGTGAGCTCGATCAACTGTGTCCCCTATACTGTAAGTACTTTTACAATGCACAATATATGTAAAAGATGACGCTCAAGAACAACAACAACAACAAGAAATGTTACTACTATAGTTTAGAAATCACGTGAAGGAACGGGGAGGAAGAGTACCAAACTTATAATGTATTCGATGGTTCGAAAAAAATGAATTCATCTGTATTATTATAAAATGTTACCTTTCAGAAAAGTGAATATCAAAATAAACATTCAAAAAATAGCAGTATTAAATTTGTTTTCCTTAGAAGAAGTCTTACCAATCACTCCAGACGAACTCACGATAAGAAGAAAGAAATAAAATCCAGTACTTACCTAAAACAAAAAACAAAAAAATCAATTAGCTCTTAATTTTAGAAAATTTGTTATTAATACTGTAAAATGTGGAAATTATAATGATTTTTGAGAAGTTCAATTTGTAGACCTTTAATTAAGAATTTTGACAAATTGAAAATGATTCTAGTTTGTAATTTAATCATTTAGCCATATTGTATACTAAAAAATAACTAAATCAGAAGCGGAATAAATATCTTTATAAAATATAATGTTTATAAAAATTCGCTACGTTGTTTGTTCTTCCTAGACAAACACACTAAAATGGCCATGAATGCACTATTTCCAACATGAATGCACTTGTCGACAGATTTGGCCTATTTTTTTAGGCTCAGAATAATGTTAGCTTAATTTTGATTGTTTAAATCGTGAAATAATCAGCTGCAAATTCCGCGATTTCTCCATTTAAAGCATGTCAAATCCCCTGCCCTCTTACATTTTTTACCGATATTAAAAAATTATCCCGACAAATTGAAAAAAATTTGAAAGGAATTTTTTTAGAATAATGTTCTTAAATTTAATTTCTCGATAAAACTCTGTCGAAAAAAAAAATGGCCATAGCTTTTGCATAGTAACTACAAATACCATGCTGGAAATACCTTAACTAGAACTATATTCAGCAATTATAAGACGCCACTAATGTCGGACAATAGCTTACAATGATTGAAAAGTTACAAAAATTATTGAATAGGACTAAATCATTTCAGATGAAGAATTCTCACTTCACCAATAGAAAAGTGAAGTTGTTTTTTTAAAAATCATTAATAATCTGCAAGATATGAACGTTTACAATTCCTTATTAAACACAGAGGAAGGTACCCACTAGTGACGTCATTCGTGGATATCGCCATAGAGATTACATAAAAAAACTTTTTTTTGTTAAAAGGAGATGGGCAATCTTTGAATGCAATCTTTGATTGCTTATAACTTTCTAATTTCAAATAATATGTCCAATTCGACATCAGGATTATTCCCTATTCAAACCCAACTTTTTGTTTAATGTAAGGCGTGTTGTAAGGATATTTAAGGACTTACTTCAAGATTAATACTACATTTAACGTAATTTGTTCAATTTTTTTTCGCCAAGAATATACAAGTATATTTTAAGATTCGTGTATATGCATCTCGTACTTACAAAAGTGGTTTTTCGTCTAAACTAGCAACAGCTTCCACATCAACAGCACAAATAACATGAAACCATATGGTTCATAGCGTAGGTAGGTGTACGTATTGTATGTAAGTGTGTAAGGTATTTGATATTTCACAAAAACTTAGAAAATAGAACCTGACAATGTGTGTGACAGTAATATTTGTATGAAATAATAGAATTTGATATTTCAAAAAACTTGTCTACTGCAAGAGGACAAAAACATACAATATATGTATAGTACCTAGGAGAAAATTTTTATTTTTAAATGACGGGGATACCGTTTACCCTGAACACCAGGTAGGTACCTCGGAGAGCTCTTCTGACGTAATATTCTTGTCCAGCGACCCCAAACACTCCCAATATCAAGTTTGGAATCATTTGCATCACTATTAACCCAATTGTGAATTTAGTATATTTACGGTTAATTTAAACGGCAATTATAAAATGCATATTACTTATGCAAATTAAATATTTTAATTTCTTATAAATCAATTTAGGTCACAAAATTTCCTGCTCTGACAAATCGAATACCGAAACCCGCATTTAAAACCAATTTACTACTAAAATTTTTCTATCCTTTTTTTCGAACGATTTTTTTTTTTTTCGTTTATTATATAGCTACTCATAATTTTGCCTATTAATGTGAGCGGATCTGAGGTAGGGAAGGCATTTCACTAAAATAAATAATAGCTGTTTTCGATATGAGAGGTAAATATCATTTAATCAAAGTATTTTACATGAAACTTCAAGAAAACCATCTTGAATGAACACAACAAGACTTTAATGATTATAAGTAAAAGCTCTTATTTGAAAATAAAATTCCTTAGGGACATATCTGTGTTGGAGCATATTTAATATATTAATATATAAATATATACACGAACATTCAAACAGTTACCTGGAAAATATATTTTAGTCTTATAATTTATTTCCTAGAATTTTTACAAAATAAGAAATCAATCAATAATCATTAGGGACGAAGAAATAAAATACTACATTAGAAAAAAAAAAAGATGATTTGTTGTAAAAAAAAAAATTTTGGATGTTTGATTTGATATGACATTTATTACTAGATGCGTATATACTTTTTGGTCCTTCATTTGCAATCTCAAACTAATTCGAGGACCACGTTTACATTTATGAAAATATAAACATCTCTACATAATGCTCCATAAGACTCGAAGGAATTGTTTTACACAGCTAAATTTGCCATGAATTGTTTTACATTTACTATTTTAAATTTTTTCAGAAATCCTTAATTGATGGTTAAAAGTGATGATCATAGATGGAGCAGTAAATTGACAGATTAAATTTATTTTTCTGTTTAATTTTTTTAAATATATCTTTATAAATTGTAGCTCATGTGTTATTCTGATGTATGAGTTATATTGTTGTACAGTTTCATTCAAATCCGTTCGGTAGTTTTTACATGCAAGCGAAACAAACAAACAAACATCCTTACTTTCACATTCATAATATATAGAGATAGCTCATGTGTTATTCTGATGTGCGTGCTATATTATTGTTAAGTTTATTTCAAATCAATGCGATAGTTTTTGCGCGAAAGCGTAAGAAAAAAACAAACAAATATCCTTACTTTCATGTTTATAATATACTAGAGTGATACCCACCCGCTTCGCTGGGTTTAAAAGTAAAGATTGCTCTCGCTTATCCCCTTTCTATAACACTCGAAATAATGGTAAGGATTGTTTTACACAGGTAAAATATATGTATTTTTTTCTATTTTTTTAAATGTATATATGTAATAGTCGTAATTATTCATTGAGTATATCAGAAAAGATGGCCGTGAAATATTTTATATTGGATATTTTTACAGAAATCTGTAATTTATGGTAATAAATTTCGATTTTTGCCCCAATTCCTAGATCAGTTTTTTGTATTTTTAAAATACGTATTTTCGACTACCAAGTAGTCATCATCAGTAAGAATTAGCTAGTGAGTGTTACTCTTTGCTAATTTGGTGGCGGACTGCACACTGTTACATTCGTGTTTTTACAATTTATACTGTTCACAGTATCTGTCAAATTGTAGTGTCAGTGGCGCTAACCAATCAACTGCCATCAGTTGACTAGTCTGGCCAATGAGCATGATACTTGTGCGCAGGTCCATTCGAGTATTTTTTGACGTTTAAAATAATAAATTACAAATCTAACCTAAATTAAAAAACTATAAATAAATCATAAAAATAAATAATCCTTTATCTTTATAACGTATTGACAATTTTTAGAAATTCAACCTTGATTTTGCAATTTTTATTAAATCCGAATTTGGAATAGGCCCTTTGTCCAAGTTCATTGCTTCATTACCCATCTTTTGAATGAAGATGCTTTCATAAGCGTCTAATTCGCAAGGATTGGGTACTGATTTTAAGAGCTTAAGGTTTGATTTGTCGATTTTGTGGTCGTTTTCGATAACGTGAGCGGCTACACATGATTTTTCAATTCTTCCATATTTTAAATGGCCCATATGTTCTTTGAATCTTGTGATAATTTGTCTTCTACTTTGACCTACATACTTCTTCGAACAATTTTGACATCCAATGCAATATATTCCCGATTGTTGTTCCATGTTGATTTTATCTTTGGGATTTCCAAGTAATTGTTTTAATTTTGTTCGACTAATGGGTGCTATTTTTAGGTTATGTTCTCCAACCTAAGAGAACGGAATTCGGATTTAATAAAAATTGCAAAATCAAGGTTGAATTTCTAAAAATTGTCAATACGTTATAAAGATAAAGGATTATTTATTTTTATGATTTATTTATAGTTTTTTAATTTAGGTTAGATTTGTAATTTATTATTTTAAACGTCAAAAAATACTCGAATGGACCTGCGCACAAGTATCATGCTCATTGGCCAGACTAGTCAACTGATGGCAGTTGATTGGTTAGCGCCACTGACACTACAATTTGACAGATACTGTGAACAGTATAAATTGTAAAAACACGAATGTAACAGTGTGCAGTCCGCCACCAAATTAGCAAAGAGTAACACTCACTAGCTAATTCTTACTGATGATGACTACTTGGTAGTCGAAAATACGTATTTTAAAAATACAAAAAACTGATCTAGGAATTGGGGCAAAAATCGAAATTTATTTCGACATATCCTAGAGTTCTCATTTATTATCTTCGATAATATTTATATTTATGGTAATGTCAAATTAAATAAATTTTTAATTTTTTTTATTTGTTATTAATATATCGTTATAAATTATATCTCATGTGTTACTATGAAGTATGAGCTATATTGCTGTACAGTTTCATTAAAAACCATTCGCTTGTTTTAGCGTGCAAGCGTAACAAACAAACAAACATGCTTACTTTCGCATTTATAATATACTAGCTGTGAACTACCCGCTTTGCTGGGCAACATCCCCACTTGCACCCCTCCCTCCACATTTCCTTGCGTTGGATAACAGTTTTGTAATGTACACGTCATGCTCTTTTATTTGATACCCCACTTAGGTATATTTGTAAATATTCAATAATTCCTTCCCACTTTCTCGCTACACCTTTCTACCCTCCGAATGTTAAAAGTAGATAAAAACAATAGATCTTTGAAGCTGGTTGTACATCGTGTCAATATTTTAGCTTAATCGATGCACAACTTTTTTAGTTTTTGAAGCATATCCCTTTCAACCCCTATTTCAACCCCTTACTCTACTATAATATGGATGTTTTATACATAAAAACCTTCCTCTTGAATCACTCTATCTATTAAAAAAAACCGCATCAAAATCCGTTGCGTAGTTTCAAAGATTTAAGCGTACATAGGGACATAGGGACATAGGGACAGAAAAAGCGACTTTGTTTTATAATATGTATATTTTGCATTTTTATTTAGCTGTTATGAACATCATACTGATATTTTTCTAATGGTTTCTAAACTCACGAAAATTCCAACCATTTTACTATTTGATAATATCAATTGATCACAATATTTTTAATAAATTATCAAGCTTTTCTTGTTTTTTAAAACTTACACCAAATTTCTTATTTCGTATTAATAAAGAGTAATTGATATTAAAGGATAATTAACATTGTGACCATGTACTTTTTTCAAAAATAAAGGTAAATATAGTAAAAACTCAAAAAGTTGCAAATAAATAATTTGTACTTGTTTTGACATAATACCCATGTAATTTTTCATAATTAGAATTAAATATGATAAAAACTAGATAAGTTGCAGTAATTTCTGTTTTCTCTTAAAAACGCATTACTTATGCTACTAAAAATTCCCATATTCGTTTCTCTTGAATACATAATGGGAAAATTATAGTTGAAATTAAATTGAAGTTATATATATTTTGAAAACTACTTTAACTCCAAAGATAAGATGATGACGCATTAAATAAACATAAATATACTAGAAAAAAAAAATTTTGTATAAATAATAATAATATAAAAAATAAGAGAAAAAGAAAACATACACAAGTAGAATATATAGCAAAATAATATTTTTTTAATATGTTTTTGTGTATATACATTTTCACACTGTGTTATGTTAGCACAGAAAGTAATAATAAACATGTATACAAACAAACACCAGTTGGTTTTTATATTCTGCATATGTACAGAAACAATCAGTAGCAAAAATACTCTACTGGTACTTGAGCTAGCCAGTGTTGCCAACTATAAACTCTCAAGCTCACTAAACTGACGATAAAAAACCACTGAAAAACTACTACGTAGCCAGAATATTTTAACTACCTAGTTTTACCAGAATATTCTTCAATTTTTATTTTCAATAGGTAATAGGGTATAATCCTGATGTCGAATTGGCCATATTATTCATAAAAATCTGAAACTAGACTTGATACCATCACAAAATTTGAAAGTGAAATTAAAATTGATTAAAAAACGAAGAAGTTATAAGCAATCAAAGGTTGCCCATCTCCTTTTAGCAAAACAAAGTTCTAAATGTAATCTCTATGACGAGACCCACGTATGATATCACTAGTGGATATCTTCCTCTTTGTTTAACTTGGAATTTTCATACCTTGCATACTAGAAAAGATTTTTAAAACCCAACTTCACTTTTCTGCACGTACCTATAGTGAGATTTCTTCTCCTTAAGTGGTAAACAAATTTAGTCCCTTATTAACATAAATGATACTACCTCGATGAGCGAGACGTGATTTCCGAGATAAAACGACGTTTCAAAAAATTAAACCTAGTCATATCGATTTCTCGTCCCCGAAACCTCCTGCATACTAAATTTCATGAAAGTTTTTGAAGCCGTTTCCGAGATTCAAATTTCCGAGATAAAACAACGTTTTCTAAAAATGATACCTAGCCAGATCGATTATTCGCCCCAGAAACCTCCTCCATACTTAATTACATGAAAATCGTTAGAGCCGTAGCCGAAATTAAAGTATCCGAAATACAACGACGTTTTAATTTTTTTATCTACAATAACCCGCCAGCACTCGCGCCATTCGTTTGGTTATCTTTAGTCGCGTGATGAGAAATTTGCCGTATGTTCTGCACAAGCGTCGAATATTTTATATCGAAAATGAATATGCGCATTTATTGGCGATGTTTTATTATAAACACAAATAAATTTAAGAAAGATGTACCTACATCAACGATATCGTCGTTTATGAAACTTATTATTAAAATTATTAATGACAATTCGTTATTTTTACAATTAAATTCGTAAACGGCTCCTATCGGGCAGAAGAGAAACATTTAAATTACAGAAGTGCACTAACCGGCTCGAAAAAATAAGAAGATAATATTTTTTTCGTTATTCGTTTATGCGCGTAATGAAATATAAAACAACAATTTCTGAAGGCTTGAAAAAAATATATTTGTAAAACTGCTTATGGGTTGAAAAAGTACCGGGGTTTTTGTAATCCGTCAACAAAATACTTAAATAACCAATACAAAAATTGTTCTGTCCAACACTGGATAAGTAATAATGCCCATTGTTTGAAAACTTTAAAAACGGTGATCCTTAATTTAGTATTCGACAAAATGATATTTAAATTTTTTACTCAATTATCTGCCTAATGATTCACAACAAAACCGGATATCCTATATGGTGAAATTAAAGCCTATATGGGCGACAGAAACCCTTCAGAGTCCACAACTTTTATAAAAAAGTTGATAAGCTGTTACATATGGTATAAATATGTTTTTCTTAAATTATATAAAAGTATATATATTTTACTTTCACATACTATAATATGTTGTTTTTAGTTACAGTTAGTTATATGTAACAATAACAAAAGTGTTATATAACATACATGCTATGTGTTACATATATTGTAGGAGAAATATATGAAATTCAGTTAATACTAACAAAGTCTAAAAAGCAATTAATGTATGAAGAAAACAGAAAAACTTTGTAGTATTAACGACAAAAATAATTATTAAAGCAAAATTTTGTTATTATTGGTACAGTTGTGAAACAAACAAAGGATCTGGGAACATTTCCTTAATAATACTGTTCTTCTGTGGTCTAGTTAAAGCTTGTTCTTATGCTTGTTTAAGGTTATACGGTTACTACCCTTAAGCAACAAAGCTGCTTAACAAATTTTGTTATAAAATTGTTAATCAATAATGAAATTAAAAATTTAATTTTTGAAAGAGGTTAGTATTTAGTTGTTGAATTTCAAACATATAACATTTGACCGAAACAAAACTTCTACATATGGTTTACTTCATTGAAGATACTGTCAAGTGCGTCAAATTTCACTTTGGAAAGTTGTATTTTTAACCCTCGAACCAAAAAAAGGGATGTTACAAGTTTGACCGCTATATGTATGTATCTGTCTGTTTGTCTGTTTGTTTGTCTGTCTGTCTATCTGTCTCATCGTTGCGCCTAAAGGGGCCATCCATAAATTACGGCACATCAATTTTACCCTCCCCCTAGTCACAGATGGTTACATTTATGGGGCCCCTTCTCCTCTCCTAGGTGTGACATCAATTATTTTATAATTTAATAGAAATAATTTAAATAAAACAGCAGTTTAAATTTTTAATAAAAAGAAAAAAACAGTTAAAAATCTTGGTTTTTAGTGTTTTTTTGTTTTTACTTATAAATTTTGCGTTTGTATTTAAAATTTTAACATATGACATCACAAAGCTTTTTACTACCCTCTTACCCCTTGTCGCACATTGTCACAATTCGTTGACTACCCTCCTCCTTAACGTGTAACGTAATTAATGGATGGTCCGAAACAAATGAACCTATTTTGATTATTTTTGTTTCGTTTCAAATGTAATTTAATGGAGAGTGCTCATACCTATGTTTCAAATGTTTCAAGTACCAGTTTAGGGTTCCGTACCCGAAACAACTAAAAAATAGGCCATGATCCTCAAAATGGGTTCAGTTTTGAGAAGGCTCTAAGGAAAAAGGTAATTTAATGGAGAGTCTTCTTGGATATGTTGCAAGTGCGAGTTTAGTATTCCGTACCCAAGTTTGTCGGGGGTTATTTAAATTTTGTAAATTTCACTTGTATTATATTTATTATACCTTTCGATTGATAAATATTCTTTATTTATAATATTAAAATATATTTTTACTCATTTATAATTTTTTTATAGAACCTTGGATCTAAGGTATTGCAAATTTATCACACTTTGTTTTACATTGAAAACATCAACTAATTTCCTTCTCCACTATCTAAAGATCTTGGTACAAAGAGCACCATAGTAGTAACACACTACACATATTACATACATGAGAGGAATGATTTTGAACATTTCAAATGAAGTTAGTTTTATAAGTGAATGAGACTTGAGTTTATATATGTATGTATGTATATTCTATAGATGTAGAATTATATAGAATTCATAGAATAGCAATAGATAGAGAAAAAGATGAAAACGACATGTTGGGTGTTGTTAAATACTATTAAACACGTACTTTTGTACCAATTGGGGATGTTGGTAAATCCAATAATATGAAAGTAGAATTACTACTACTGTGTAGTAGAATTACTAGTTGTAGTATAGTATCAAAGTTCTGTTACTATATACGTTTAATATTATATTTGTATTAAAAAAGAGTATAATATAGTTAGTTGTATGTGTACTGGATGTCTTATCAATCATTGGGAAAATGTAAGTTTTAACAGACGCTGTACAGTGGAGTATTTATATCAAATTTCTGGGTTTGGTGTAGTAAAATAACCGCTGCATCACAAACAGGCCACTTGGGTTACCTCTCCCCCGTCTATTTTTTAAGCCGCAATCTACCTACTCTTACGGATGCTGTTATTATTGTTGCTTCTCTCGATTTACCGTGTCATTCAAGTTATGTTTACTGTGTTTGCTAGAGCAATTAAGTAAAGATTTATATTGTATATTGAAGAGGGAGGTTTGCGCTTTATTTAATTGTATTTAATTTTAATGTTTCTATTAATATAATTAATATATCTGATTCACATATTTGCTGTTAAAAAAGGTAATTGTATACCATGTATATATGAAATATACATAGTATATTATGTTTAGTCCCAAGTTTGTTTTGGTATATGTGTTCATAGAATCATGTAATTAGTCCATTTTCGGTTATCCGTCCGCCGTCCGTCTGTCAACACGATAACTCAAAAACAAAAAAAGATATCAAGCTGAAATTTTTACAGCGCACTCAGGATAGTTTAACACAAGTTTTAAATTAGAGATAGAACACAAGTTTAAAAAATGTTCCTTATCAAAAAATGAACAACTTTTGTTTGAAACATTTTTTTTTGAACATCATCACTGTGTAATCACGAGGGCACACATTAGATGCAAATTTTATAGTATGTATTAATATGGGATTATCAGTCATGTATGTGTGACATTTATGTATGTGTAATGTGATAGAGAAATTAACACTGTCTGTACATAGTACATAGTATTTCAACAATTAACTCAGTCAATTGTTTGTTTTTACTTGTTTTTCATTAATTTATCATAGTCAAAGCCTTTTGTTTGTGCCAGGTTTTGTTGGACAAAATTTTTTGTAAGAAGACAAAGTTTAAGTATTCTATAATATGTTTATGAAGAAAAATCTTTTTTTCCGCAAATTTGCACGTTTTCTTTGAAAACTAGGATAAGGATAGATTAAAATAGCTTAAGGCAAAAATCCAAAAGAAAACAGCTTAAACTTTAAAATTTTTTTCCGATTCGTTAAAATTCGAAATTAATCATGTTGTTAAAGTATCATTCGGTGTTAGACTTTTCACTTTTTTCGTTGCGCAAGAAATAAACTATCTTTGCTAAAGGTGAAGGAAAATGGTGGGCACTGGTGGGGACTTCATGTAGGGACCCGAAATGAAAATTGTGTATTACGCAAAATTTAGGCAGTCAATATGTAGAAATGTAGAAGGTAAAGGAATCAGCTGTGCACTAGTGGGGTTCTTGTTTTTTTTGTACCTTGGAAAAGCAAACATTCAAAAAACCTATAAAATTGGCTTTCATTACTACAAAAATTTGAACTCAAGAAAACTTGGAAAATTCAATTAATGTGCAAATTATAAAAGATTAGCAATTTTAGGTATTGGTATCACGGAAATGGAAATTATTTAACATTCACTGAATACCAATTTGTTCAAAACATAATCTGTACATATAAGTAGGTCTCTCTGAGTTTCGCATTATGATAAAAAATAAATAAACAATAAATAAAGCAAAAATAGTTAGGAATCACATATATAGTTTTAATTATAGTGTACTAAAATACCTTAAATTTTATTAAATCTGTATAAATCGTAAAAATTCAAGCTGTATGTGGATTATGAGAAATAAATAATCTATCTAATTTTTTTGTGAAAAAAGTGGCTTTTTGAAATATAGTTCAGTAAGTAGTATTAACATTTTTGAATAATAAATTGTAAACAATTTAACGATTGGAATTTGTGAAGGAGGTTATAAGGAATATAAAAAAAGCCTATTTCCCAGCAGGAAATTTAGCGGGTGTTTTTGGGGGTGAAAAAGGAGTGGTAATTTGTATAATTGCGTTTTCTGACTTAAGTTGCGGTCAAAATGAAATGGGTTCAATAGAAAAGTTCTTGATCACGTCAAAATCTAGTTATTTTTAACATAACCTCATAATTTACGAGAAAATGGTGAAAACCGTCTTTTTTTTGTTTTTTTAATCTAATTTCTCGATTAATAAAAAATTAATTATTACTAAATTAATTTTTTTCGTTTTTCGCATTTTCGAGCGTATTCTTAAATCGTTCGTATATGGCATTTTCATTTTTTTAGAATATAGATGTAAATACAAAAAAATGAGCCAGTTTTTCTTTTGAAGAAATTTTTAACGAAAAAGTTGAATATCTTAAAAACTACTCGATAATTTTACTTGAAAAAACTTGGTTATTAAGGACACAAACAGATATTTTTTTCATTATTGTCATTTAAATTGGACTACTTTTGGATAAATAGGAATAAAAAACAAAAAAACCAAATTAAGACGGGTTTTACCATTTTCTTGGAAATTATGACGTTATATTAAAAATGACTTTGATAAAAGTTTTAGATTTTTGAGTGATCAAGAACTTTTCTATTGAACACATTTACAATTATACAAACTACCACACCTTTGTCACTCCCAAGCACACTCGCTAACTTTCCTGCTGGGAAATAGGATTATTTTATATTCCTTATAACTGCCTTCATCAGTTCCAATCGTGATCGAATTTTTTGATATATGTTATTATAATAAGCACTCGGTATTAATTTGTATGTTATTATCAAAGAATCATTGATAAATTTGTGTGGCTTAAAATGCATATCCCAGTAATTGAATACTGCAAAAGACGGGAGGAGCATATAACAGAAGGAAAATTATAAGAAAATAGTGTTTTATTTTTTATTGAAATATTCACGAAAACTTAAATTTTACGACTTAATTAAATCGTTAATGATTAAAAAAAATACCACCAAATTTTTCGTATTTCACACTGCTTCGGTTATCCAACTGTGTATTTTAATGAACTTTTAAAACAAAATAAAAATAAAAATTTTAACAGCCTTATTTAATTGTCTCATTTGTAACAATAAATTTTTCCCCAATAAATAATATCACCATTTTCCAATTGTAAAATGCCTGACGGAAAAGTAATAAAATTAAATTTTTCGTTCGATTGTCGTCAATGTGTCGTTCGTTTCGTTGGTTGATGTGTGAGAGTACGATATAAATAGCAGGGGGTAATAAAATCTAAAGCCCATAAAATATAAAAAGGAAATGAAAAATTATTTTTTAGGTGAATAAATTGGCATACAATAGTAGATATAGGATAAATGGAATTTTGTGTTATTACTTTTATTTTCATATTTTTAAGTAAAACAAATTTATGGCTTCAAGTGTAATAAAATTGAAAGAAAATATTCATTAGGTAGGGGAAAACAAGTGAATTTAATAACAATTCAGTCTTATATTGAGTGAAGATACGAATGAAACCAGAATACCAATATTTATATCACAGGCATGGACGAGTTATTTTGTCGAAGTCACCATTGTTATAACATTATTGTGTGCCCTAAACTTTATTGTGTGTCTCTTTATCTAAGTCCGCATTGCTCACAGAGGAGGCAACCAGACGGGTATACGCCTCTTCTACCTATCTCTGTCTTACTCGTATTTTTGGTTGTCACTGGTTAGGTTGCCACTGTCTTACTCGTATTTTAGTTGCAGAAGTCTGAGGGTCTTCAGTAAGTCCATTTGCTCATGCCTGATTTTTATGAAGGTACAAAATATATAAAATTACTAGACTTGCATAAGCAGGTTTTATTTGGTTGTTGATGATTTTATAACAAGTAAATATTTGAATGTGTACTTGATTCAAGAAAATAAGTATGTTTCAGCCAAAAATTTTTTTGAACCAAGAAAATTATGACTTCTTACCATGTTAAGAACATATTTTCTTGGAATTAGCACTTCTTTCTACTGTGTACGTCAAAAAAGGAGTTAAAAATATTATTAAATGCCCCATGTACCCATTTCATTAAGGCGTGTAGTCAACTAAGCAATTTGTGGGACGTAAATGTAAAAAAATGCACTAAAAATATTGTAAAAGCGTCAAACAAGTGAAATTTACAAAATTTAATAAACACCCGACAAAAGTGATTTATTTTTTGGAAACTTAGCTATAAAATGTTCTCAATCAAGTCGGTTGGGCCGTTAAAGGGCTACGATGTCACTGAGAAACCCACGGACACACAGATAAACACTTTAAACTTAGAACACTCCTTCTTTAATCAATATCAAAGTGATGATCGAGGACATAAGATGAGATGAAAAGGATCCTTAGAGAGCTATCAGTTTTTGGGACAAATTTTTGGAAATATTTCAATTGAAATTGAAATATTTGAGTTGACTTTGTTCTTTTGAATTATTGTTTTGAATTACCTGATTATTTTACCATGTCAATTTTCAAAATGAATTAAGCTTATTTGACCATTCATTTCCATAGTAATTATTTATATGTTAAAATTATGTCTTGCCGTTTCCAAACTGATTCGTTTTGAAATTCTAGCCAATTATTAGTTTTTTCGGGTACAAAACTCTAGGCTCGCACATGAAACATAGCTAAGAACACTCTCCGTTAAATTACCTTTCAAATGAAACAAAAAAATTAAAATCGGTTCATTCGTTTAGGCGCTACGATGCCACAAAGTTTTGGACAAAGTTTTGGAAAAAGTACGACTGCCACAGTAAAAATGGTCACCCTCTGTAAGATATTTTTTCTTCTACAGGAACCGTAAAAATTTTCGATTAGTTAAAAATCACTCCATAGTATATTTTGTAAAACAGAACGAAAAGACATTTTTACTTTATTAAGTGTACAGAAGAACTATTGCTTAAACAATTACATGCAAAAATTTCATGAAATCTCCACAAATTATTCGGTAACATAATTATTCATTAGTAAATTTATATGGCGCCAATTGTCTATCGCGTGTCTATTAACCGCTGGAAGTAAAAGATGTATACTTCCGTGCTCACAACTTTACTAAATTATTTTTAAACGAATAACCTTTTCTCTATTTTTTCTTTCTTTTCTTTTTCAGTTTCGTGTGAAAATCGTAATAATTTCTTTAAAAAAATCGGAAATTTTTTTTTAATTCCGCCTCAATTTTTACTTGTTTTTAAAGGTGCTATTTTAATGTCTTTGTCCTGTAATAAAAATTTATCGATGGATTCAATCGTATGTCGTAAAGTTCGAATAATTCATTATAGCAAAGAAGCTTTTAAATAATATTGGTTGAAATACAAAGAAAATCAAAAGTGTGTAAGCTAAGACAATGATTTAAGAAAACAAATATATTTAAGAGACATGCTTTCAATGAAAGAAAACGTCTATGTTTGTATTGTACAGGGAGAAAACTTATTATTTTACTGTTATGTCTGTTAAAAGCTTGTTCTTTGAAAATATTCCCATCTCCACAAAAATTAGCTAGACTAAATTTATTTATTTTTATATTTTTATTTATATTATAAATGTGAAAGTAAGGATGTTTGTTTGTTTATTTGTTACGCTTTCACGCAAAAACTAGCAAATGGATTTAAATGAAAGTGTACAGCAATATAGCTCATACATCAGAATAAAACATGAGCTATAATTTATAAAAATATATTTTAAAAAAAAAAAAATTAAATTTTTTCTGATATTTTACTGCTCCATCTATGATAATCATTTTAAACCATTAATTAAAGATTTCTGTAAAAATTTATAATTGTAAATTTCAAACAATTCATGGTCTTCTTTTCTGAGATATGACTCAATGAATTATGACTATTTTACACTTAAAAAAAATTGTGCACATATTTTAGCTTTGTAAAGCAATTTCTTCGAGTGTTATGGAAGGGGAATAAATGACATCAAGAGAGGTGGAGGCTATAAAGCAGTGAGTTTTACTTTTAAGCCCAGTGAAGCGGGCGGGTATCAAGCTAGTTTTTGTATAAAAGTGTAATTTTTGGAATTTTATTGCCCTTCTGAAAATGGAAAATAATAATCGCTAAATACCCTCTCTTTATGCTTGCTACACATGCTAAAAGAATACTGTTCGATTTATTCGCCATCATTTAATTTTGAGATTAGAGGAGCATTCGAAATAATCGAAAACCTTCTAAAATATCAGAACTCGTCAAAAAAACTCCTTTATTTCTAGGCTTTTTAGAAGAATATGGTTGTTTTATTCAAAATCACTTAACCGGTCAGCACTTCCGTTATAAGCATTCTCACTCGATTTAAACCCTTCTAAAATATTAAACTAGTCAAAAAAACTTCTTTATTTCTATGCTTTTTAGAAGAATATGATTGTTTTATTCAAAATCACTTAACCGGTTAGCACTTCCGTTATGAGCATTCTCAATCGATTAAAAACATTATTTACATTTATTTTTCAATAGTGTACTTGTGTGGAAGAAACTTTTTCTATTCTCATATAATTTTCGAATGATGAAATAATTTAAATTTTACAACCCACCTATAGTTTTAAAATGTATTTTTTCGAGCCCTTCAAAAGTTGCGAGAATTTCTCTTACCACGAGACTAAAAATGTAAGAAAAAATATTACCTTTGGAAATTTTCGGGCCTGTTCGTGTTCTTTCGTTCGTCTACGGATATTCGTGTGTATAAATCGTTAAAATATATTTATCAAAAGTTTTGCAATGACATCATATTTAATTGTGTAATAGTTTTAGTGATAATAACTGTGGCGATAATTAATAATTATTTATTTATTTTAAAAATAAGTTTTTGTAAGTAACTTTTATCATCACTGTTGCAACGTTTTGCTTCACCCTGTATTTTATCAGAAATTTGTACCATCGATCCTACCTAGTGATACGAGTACGACTGACTACTGTAAACAAAATGACAATGACAAATGATATTAATACTCTCCTAATTCATTATCGATGCTTGATCATTTGTAAAGCATTTTTCATTTGATTGACATCGTCATTTCAACTTTAATTATCAGCTCCATTGAATGGCAGAATCGAGTCACAAAACAAGATCAAGCTTTAGATACAAATGAATATATAATTGGTCCATATACCTATGTAGCTACAGAGTGTCTTAGTAGGGAACTAAAATATGGGCAATAGGGAATGACTATCGATTTTTTTTTCTTTTTGGTGCTTTTATAAAAGCTCATTTATGTTGCAAGCAGCAGCGAAAAATTATTTTTCAAATAACTATAAAAACGATCAAGTATAATCATAAATTTATTTTCCAAGGACGGCGCCTTCCGGATCAAACGATGGATAACTTTGTTATTTTAAAAAATAAATTTTTAACACAAAAATTTTTTCTTATACTTCAACTTTGGTATCTAATGTCAAGTATTTACAGAATAAAAAGTTTCCACCAAAAAAATATTTCAATAAAAGAAGAGAAATAAGTACTTGATTGAAATTTTGTGTCAATTCTATTCCAACAATTTTTAAACTTAAGAAGTGAAAACAAACAATTGGCTGAGTTAATTGTTGAAATACCATGTATACAGGACAGTGTTGATTACTCTATCACATTACACATATACCTATACATGTCACACAAACATAACTGATTATTCCATAAAATACATAATATAAAATTTGCATCTAATGTGTGCCCTCGTGAGTAAAGAGTGATGTTTACAAAAAAAAGTTTCTAACAAAAGTTGTTTTTTTTTTATAAGGAACATTTTTTACACCGAGACTTTTGTTCTATCTCTAACGGTTTACAAGATGGGTCCTACGGACCCAAGACCCAATTGACCTATGTTACTCATTTACGAAATCGACCTCACTTTTAACGTCCTGCGAGTGCGCTGTAAACATTTCTGCTTGATATATTTTTTCGTTTTTGAGTTATCGTGTACACAGACGGGCGTACAACCGAAAATGGATTAATAAGGTGATTCTATGAACAGTGGACACCTTTACCAAATTTTTTTTCATAGCATCAATATTTTTAAGTGTTACAAACTTAGAACTAAACTTAATATACCATGAATATTTCATATATACATGGTATAAAAATCGTAAAATCAGAATTTGACAAAAAATTTGAATCTAAAAATATCTTAGCAAACATTTTTTGAAAAGCAGGAAAAGAAACACATTACAACGTAAAAATTATTAAATCATTTATTTTCGAAAATTAAGTTTTTTTAAAGACAAGAAAAAAGTTTCATTTAAAGACGTACAATTAATTACAAACAAATAAATGTAGGTATTATTATTTTTTAAATGTTATTAAAGTAATATTTAGTTTGTTATATATTTAAGCAAAATGTAAAATCTTATTGTAAATAATTATGAATAATTATTGTTAATAAAAATATTGTTGATGACTTATGATTTATAACAAAATAAATATTATTATATAAAATATTAATGAATGAACATTATACTTAAATGTAGAGTAAATTCCTGCCATAAGTACCCATGTCTGATTCCAAATCATAAACACTACCGTTGATAAGGAAAAATAACCGAATTAAAATATACTAAAAACATGAAGAAAAAAAAAACAAATTTAGGCGGTTGTGTCTTATATCTAGCGGCAATAAAGAATATTCATGAACATGAAATTGATATCATCTTTAGGAAAATTCGGACAAAATTGAGCTGACAATTATTAGAACAAAATTGAGGTGGAAAGTTTTCTGTCTCCCAATTGAAAATTGAACCAGGTTTCGTGTTTTTTTATTACTTAAAGATCAAGTGTTGTCCCCTCCAAGAAACTTGAGCATTTGTAGCATGTATCTTATATCGTAGCAATAGCTGTGACTTTTTAACTACATTCCAATGCCAGTTGTCTTATTTTAAACTATTCAGCTAAAATTTATTTTAACAAAAGGTGTTTGGAAAAGAAAAGCGCTAAGTGAAAATTGTTATACTTGGAGAGGGGTTCATAGAATTCGTATATTTGACCTTTACTTATTTAGGCTGTTTAAAAATCAACTCATTAATTAATAACACAACGTATTCACCATCTACGCAAGCTAGCCAACCGCCTACGGACAGAAAATTTTTACTTTTTTTATTGTAACATTCTTAAAAAAAATTGTTGGTCAAAAGGTTCCCGTTTGGAGCCCCGCGTAGACTTTCAAAGACTAAAAAAATTGGCAGTGTCAACAGTAGCTTGAAATGGCTAAGTAAAGAAAAAAAGCTTAAAACACAATACTTGTAAAAACGGCACTGAAAAAACAGATAGTTCATTGGTTGCTGAAAAAAGTTTCCAGCAAAAATTGTTTGTTATTTTCATACAGTTTAACTTTCAATTTTAAACTTTTCCTGTATTGCCTATCGATTATAAGAATAAGTTGATTTTTGAACGACTTTAGAAAAAAATACTTAAATACTTACACACAAAACGACAAATGCTACTGTAAGGGCTATAAGAACTGTAACTAGTTCGTCCCAGACGAGATACCATACAGTCGCAGAAAGAAACATTGTTACGGAAGCGATGGCGAGTACAGCAATTACCCATATAAATTTTCGAAATATCCACTAAAATATAAACAATGTAAGTGTTATTTTAGTTCAACTGATTCAAATTATAGCCAGTGTACGTTTATGGAATTATCGAAATTTCTCTGATTTCTCTGCCATTTGAAGGACTGATAAAGATAAAATTTTGATAATAAAGAAAAATTCGGCTTAGTGAAGAATTTAAAGAAATTTTGTTGATCAATTTTTGTAGTTCAGCACTTTTTATGCTTGCATTTAAAAGTAAAAAACTTTATTCGCGTTTCGAAGAAGAGGAAAATGACATGTTTAATTATATTTTGAGCCTTTTCGTAATATGCTGCCAAAACTTTCTTTTAATGTAGTCGGTAGGAAAAAAAAGATATCTTAGAAACGAAAAACAAGATACTGCAGTTTTATAAGTTTGACACTCGAACCACGGTTAAAATTTTTCTTTATTACTGAACATATCTTTATTAATCAAAGGTGTGTACAAAAGGAATAATAGAAGTTTGCTTCATTATGGGCTTAGTTACTGTTTCAATAAAATAGTTTGAGGAATATTATAACCATGAAATTATAGTATCATTTTCATCTCGAATAAGGCTTACTTATTTTAAATGGTGACATCAATTTACTTACATTAATATAGTTTATAGCTATTAAGGACACTAGAATTCCAACTAGCAACAAAATTAAAGCTGCGATTATTCCAGCTATTTTGGTATGGGCTTTAACAAGAAGAACTGAAAACGCCACAAACACAAAAGTCTAAAAAATTATTATACAATAAAAAAATAAATCAAACTGAATCATATGGGCGACTCCTAAGAAACTACAAGTACGATACTATCATGGTAGATTATATCGATATAATTTTACTGAATTGTGTAAAGTACTCAAGTTTAAAATTTTGGAATCGTGAAAGGAATCGTTTAACATACCCTTGCGATGAAAGCGAGCAACGAGTATGGATTATGGATTTTTACATCATGATTAATCATTTCCAAAATGAATGTAGTAAAACAAACAAACCTTAAATTTGAAAATAAATTCATTTTAGTAAATAAAACAATCCCAAAGAATTTAACACTAGTTGAAAATAAATCATACCCAGTTAAAATAGCCAGCAAGATATACCATTTGTTTTTCATAAGATTATCTTTCCATTTATCTCTGAAATATAAGGTTTATATTTTAAATATTTTGTGTACCGTGTGCCTCATATTCTCGCTTCTGCCTCGGTCGGAAGAGCAAAATATTTCAATATTGGTCTTACGAAAAAATTGTTTTCATTTTTCCAGGCTCATAATTTTATATTATAATTAATCTAAATTAATAGAAATTAAACAAATCTTAGTTGATAAAACCTGAGTTATTTTGTATGGTTTCTAAATATGAATATGATTTTCGATATTTGCTATTAAAATTGGAAAATTTGGTAATTTTTTTCATTAAATCCTTCAAAAACAAATTCAGGATAATAAAAATAATTTTCTTTGAAGAAAAATATCACCATTTGAACAAGTTTTAATTGAAAAAATTACTAGTTTCAAGAAAATATGTCCTTAACAAGATAGTCAGTCATTGTTTTCCTTTGAGTACTAATTTTCATGAATTGCGTATTGAGTTAGTTCACTCATAAAATTTTATTTCTTAAAAGAACACCAACAGCTAAGTAATTGCTATTACAACAAATAAGTCGTTTTTTTACTGTGTATCAAATGTCACAAAAATTCCCAAAAAAATATATAATTTGGACATTTGCTACCAAACTATGAAACTTTGTAGACCGTGGGACACTACTTTCCTCTACGAAATTTTTGAACAGGTTGCGTTTTTGCACTAGCTATGACCACTTGATAACTTTATATTCAGAAAAAGTGAACCAAGTACGTATTCCAAAACAAAACTCAAATTTTAAGTCATCATTCTTTCTTTTCGAAAAAAATTGTTGAAGAAAGTTTGGTAGACTCGTCAAAAGGAAGCCACTCACAAAGTTTCAATTGCAAATTTATCATATTAGATTAATTATAATTATTTTCATTAACAACTTAAAGAATATTAATAGATTTTAGAAAAATTAATTTTAATAGATTTGGAAGCTAAATAATGCAGAAAGAAGTTTCTTACGTTAGTAACATTTTACATAATAGTAGAGCTGCTGTAACTGGACCAATTGCAAATAAAGACAGTACTAAGGACATAAAGCGTTTTTGTAATTCGTGTGGAAGATACCATGGTTGATTTTCTACAATCACCTAAAAACATGTCATAAACTTGAGTAATTTAAATGATAATCAATTTACTTCATCGATATTTTTTATACCCCTGCTGGAGATGTTGCTACTCGAACAACAGATGAATGAGCGCTCATTTTGATGGTTTATAAATTACTTTTAATTATATGCTTTTGGAACATTTACAACCAATGTTTATTTTCATTTAAAAAAAATAATAAATTTTATAGTACTTGTCATTTTTCAAAATATTCCACATACTTTCAAAATATTTTCAGTAGTGACTATTTTTTTTACTATGGTTACCTTTTATTTTTCAAAATATATTTTGTAAAAAGTATCTAGCTGTCTAATTTTTTCTTAAATATTCTGAAAGTGACTTAATTTATTACTTAATGTTTTAATTAGTACGAATTTCTATCGCCAGTTGGCGAAATTTATCTGATATTAATTGGAATGTTTTGATTGGCCTTTAAAAATGATAAATACAAGTATTGTCATCTGGTGGTCTAAATTGGAACTACTGAAATCGGACCCGCTACTGATTTTAATTAGTACGAAATATTATCGCCAGTAAGCGAGTTGCATCTCCTAGTTATCAGTTATGGTATTTTTGGTGGAATTTAGTGAGAATTTCTTCCAGTATCCAAATTGATACCGGATATTATAAAATTTATGTAGAAGAATCTTACGTAATTATTATTTTCTTCAAGACGAAAGCTGCTATTACTGGAACAATTGCAAATAAAAAACAAGTGAAAACAAACAATTGACTGAGTTAATTGTTGAATTACCATGCATAGACAGTTTGGATTACTCTATTTCATTACTCATACATACATGTCACATAAACATAACTGATATTCCCATATAATACATATTATAAAATTTACACCTAATTTACGCTCTCACGGGTAAACAGTCATGTTTACCAAAAATATATCAAACAAAAGTTGTTTTGTTTTTTATAAGGAACATTATTTTACATTTAAACTTTTGTTCTATCTCTAACTTTACAAGTTTACAAAATTTAAATGGTTTACAACATGGGTCCTACGGACCCAGAACCCAATTGACTTATGTTGCTCATTTACGAACTCACTTTTTACGTTGTGAGTAAGCTATACAAATTTCATCTTGATATCTCTTTTCGTTTTTGATTTATCGTGTTGGCAGACACACGGACAGACGGACAGACAACCGGAAGTCGACTAATAAGGTGATTCTATGAACACCTATACCAAAATTTTTTTCGTAGCATCAATATTTTTAAGCGTTACAAACTTGGGACTAAACTTAGTATACCTTGCATATAACATATATGCATGGTATAATAAGCTTGGGACTAAACTTAGCATACCTTGCATATTACATAAATGCATGTTATAAAAACACTAGGAATATAAAACGTTTTTGTAATTATTTTGGAAGATACGATAATAGTTGCAATAATGGAAAAAAAAAATAAAATAAAATTAAAATAAATGATGCAAAGCCTGGAAATGCATGAATTTCCATTTTATCATTTTAGCCGCATAAAATTACTATCCAAATTTTGGCCAACGCTTTTATGGGCTTTATTTAAAAACCTCAAATGAAATTAACGAATATTATCGTTCAACTATTTCATCATTTGTATTTTTATCCTTTCATCCATAATATTACAAAGTAATGGATATCTTGGAATAAACGTACTAAAAAACCGTTATTCGACAACACATACAATACAAATATGAAAGAAAATAAAACGAAGTTACCTGAGGCAGTGTCTCTTTACTTCATTTATGTTCACTGCTTTTTTTTCAATTTTTTTTTTAAGAAAAAAAACACATTAAAGAATGAAGAAATTATATACAAAAGCTTCATCGAGGTTGAATAACCTGGAAGAGTAGACTCAAATGTCAGTTGAATAACTGTTTGAAGTGGCAAAAACATAAGACGAACAAATATACTAAGACGGTCTGGTTTGTTGCTGTCGGTTCTAACAACAATATGGACGTATTATGGATAGAATAGTTGGAAGAAAACAAGAAGTTAAACTATCTTTATTATAGTGTATAAGCTTCGATATCACGTTCATCATATGTTTTAGTTACTGTTCAAACTCAAACTATGAAAACACTAGGTGTTCCAGTATGATAGCAATTTGAGTTTACTAAACACTTAAGGGAAGTGTTAATCTCTATCTCTATCACTATATATTATAAATGCCAAAGTAAGGATGTTGATTTGTTTGTTTGTTTGTTTGTTACGCTTTCAGGCTAAAACTAGCGAATGGTTTTTAATGAAACTGTACAGCAATATAGTTCATATTTCTGAATAACACATGAGCTATAATTTATATCCATATATTTGAAGAACAAATAAAATTTAATTGATATTTACTATTTTAAATTTTTACAGAAGTCTGTAATTTATGGTTCAAAAAAATGAATATGGATGGTCTATATTCAATATTTTGAACCATAAATTAAAGTATTCTATAAAAATTCAAAATAGTAAATGCCAAACCATTCATGGCCAACTTTTCTGATATACTCAATGAATTATGACTATTTTACATTTAACAAAATTCAAAACTGTGCATATCAAAAGAGGTGGAGGCTATAAAGCGGTGTTTTTTTACTTATAAGCCCAGTAAAACGGGCGGGTATCAGGCTTGTCGTTCATAAATTGAAATAAATTGTTCATATTTTAGATTCCAGGTTATCGCTGAAATATACATACGAAAAACTTATTTTTTCAAACTTCCCCCCTCAATAAAATTTTTTGCACAAGGGGGATTGATGGGGACTTTTCACAATTCATTTATAATAGTATTCTGAACATTCATACCAATTTTTAGCTCTATGGGAATTTTTGTAACCTTCAAAGTGTAATTTGACTGGATAAATCTAAAGATCTGAAATTATGAAATTTGTAACTATCATCTCTGGTGCACTTTGTATGTGAATATTAAAAAAGTTATGAAAAATACATTGGTATTATGTGTGAATGAAAGATAGTTTTTTCTTCATTTTTTGCTTGCACTTCTTCAACTGTCATGTTAAGAATACTCTCTATATCGTTCGTCATTCGCATGAATCTATTTACTATTATTCGTTGTGTAGAAAGTGTAACTAAATCGATTGCAACGCTGCTCTCTTGAAATTTGGAATAAATCAGTCGTCTAATTTAAAATGCGATTATTTTTCAACTTTTTTCTAAAAATTGGCAAATTCATAAATAATATTTTCAAATATTAAATTATTTAGATTTGTTAGAAAATAGTATAAAAGTTCCAATGTAAAAGTTCCAAATTATATTAATAAAGTAGTGTGTCATTACCATTGAAACTTCTGAAATAAAACTCACGCATGGTGCCAATATTTCATTGGAAATAAAAGATATTCAAAATGTCTAACATAACAGGCACAGTTCATATGATTTTTCAACGATGTAAAATTACCAATTTAAAAACTCCGGCTTAAAAGGTAGCGTAAAAAGTGATATTTTTTATAATTTGGGTATTACATATAACTTTTTCGAATCCGTTTTAAAATTTAGCTAAATAACAAACCCATATGTGATTTACAAGACGCTTTGAGACTGTTTAAGTTGCTTCTAGACATGAATGTCACTCAGGTTGAAGAATCGCTGTTTATAAGCTAGGTACTTGCAACTTGAATCGTCACTTCATGGCTGTTCTCTTTTGACCTGATAGTCTAAATTTTATTTAAATATTTTTTTAAGCACTCCTGGCCCAATCGAAAAATATTTGAGTGATGCTTCCAATGCAAGACATTCTAAGCATTGACAACCAGACAGCGATTATAGCAGCTTTACTAACACCAACAACCATACTCAAAATTTTAAAATTTCCTTCTGGAACGTCTCTGGCTATAAAAACATATACAACGCTTCCTCTGATTACGAAAATATTCTAACGGAATCTGATATAATTGGTCTCGAAGAAACCTGGTTAATTGAAACTGATGTTCCCCTACCTACATTCCTGGAGAATTTTGTGTCTATTGAATGTAATGCCACAAAAGAAAAATCAATGGGTCGTGCTAGTGGAGGCCTCATCCTATTAATTAAGAAAACACCAAACTTCACATATAAGATTTTGGGCTCAACTAATTTATTTATATTCGTCAAAATTTTCTATGAATTGGAGCCCATCATTGTAGGTGTAGTATATTTTTGACCGGACCTTGATTCACAACGTTCTATCAGTTTTCTGACAGAAACCATCAACGAAATACTTACGACACACGAATGCATGCTGATTTTGGTCGGTGACTTTAATAGTCGGATTGGTGTATTAAATCAGGACTTTGACGAATCAGTTTTTAATCATTCGCACTTGTCCTACAAAAGAAAATCGTCAGATTTAATAGTTAATAAGCGCGGTCGCCTGTTGGCCGAGTCTTTTAATGCCATGGATTTCGTCGCCTTAAATGGTAGGGCCCCCAGCGACCCTATAGCTGCTCCTACATATATAGCTTATAATGGTGCTAGCGTTATCGACTTAGCATGGGTACACGGTGCATACTTGGACCTGGTGAAGGATTTCACGGTGAACGAATCAGGTGAATCTTCCCATTTATTGTGCTCCATTATTTTGGAAAATACTTTTCAGTCTCGTTCTTTTCCAGGCTGCAGAAACCATCAAAAGCTTGCCTGCGTTTATTCCGATTATTTTCAATGGAAGGAAGATAAAAGTTTTGAATATGCAAGAGATAAGCGCCTCTACTTCAACAGTCAGAGTGTTGACGAACTTTTTCAAAATCTTTTGTATTGTATCTACGATTCGGCTATTAACTCAAACTTGGCCGTTCAACACAAAGTTGCACTCACAAACAGTCATCCCACATTAAAGAAAAATTGGTTTTCGAAGGACTTAAGAAATTTGAGAAGGGCACTAAACACTGCTTACAAAAGAGCAAAAAAGCAAGGATTTATTGAACCTTACCTACATGAATATCGAAAGCTTCGAACCGAATACAGGATGTCAGTTAGGAACGCTAAACTGGACTATTCAAGAAGAATTACGGATGCAATAGCCTGCGCCAAAGATAATATCGAGTTCTGGAAGGTGGTTCGTAAGTTTTCTGGTAATATAAACTCCCGAAACAACGATCTTGATCCCGATGTCTGTTTTTCATATTTCTCAAACCTATATGGTCAAAAAACTCAACATTCTCTGTGTTTTCATGACTCCTCTCACCCTTTTTTAGACAACGAAATCACCCTCGACGAACTTCAACTTGGTCTGAGTCAAAGGAAGAATAACAAATCTCCAGGCATCGACGGAGTTACCAATGAATTCTACAAACACCTACCTCCCAACTGGATCCATTATATTCTGAACATGTTTAACAAAATCATATCCTCTGAAACTCTCCCAAAACAGTGGACAGAATCTCAAATTGTTCTTATTCATAAATGTGGAGATACAAAGGATCCGAGAAATTACCGTCCGATTGCACTGTTAAATACACTGCTTAAGCTGTTCACGACTATATTAAATTATCGTTTGCAAACCTGGATTGAGGAAAAAAACCTACTACCGGAAAACCAAAATGGTTTCCGAACCGGTCGCAGTTGTGTTGATAATATCTTCATCCTGAACTCACTGCTAACGATTCAAGTCCAAATCAAGCGCAGACATGTCTATGCTCTGGTTGTAGATTTCAAAGCTGCGTTTGACTCCTTAAACCACGAACTACTGTGGGCAAAATTATACGACATCGGAATCTCGGGGAAAGCACTAAGAGTGGTTAAACATCTTTATACCAACGCTAAGGCAAGAATTAAGTTGCATGGAAACCTATCGAAATACATTGATTTGACGTCAGGAGTTCTACAGGGGGAAACGCTATCTCCAACTTTGTTCAACCTCTTTATTGGGGATATTGAAGACTCATTTCGCGGGGCTGGCTTTTCTGGGCTAGATATAAACCAAAAGTGTGACCTGCTGACATTGTGCTACGCCGACGACATGATAATATTTGGGTACTCTCCGTTTCATATTCAACAAAAATTAAACCACCTCTCTTCATACTGCACTAAAAACAAATTAGTTGTAAACATCAAAAAGACTAAAATTATAGTGTTCAGAAATTCACCAAAGTGCAAAAATCTACCAACCTTCACATACAACTCAGAACCAATACAAATCGAACAACAATGTGTTTATTTAGGAGTGAAATTTAGTTCGACTTGCAAATTTCTCCAAGCCACGAATAACGCCATTAACAAAGCCAACATTGCTAACGCCCGAGTGAAGCGAATCCTAAGTTGTTGCAAGTCCGACTCCTGGTCAACCAAATGCCAACTGTTTGACAGCATCTCACGAGCCACCTTGCTTTATGCTTCAGAGGTCTGGGCTTACAATTACATGGAGAAAGTCGAATCAGTCCAAATTAAATTTATCAAGTCGATCCTCTGCCTTGCAAGAAGTACTCCAAACTTTATGGTTCGTCTGGAAACACGTAGATCTAACATCTCGATAGAAATCGTAAAAAGAATTCTTAAATACTGGCGTCACCTCATAACCACTCCAAATAATAGACTCATAAAAATATGTTATAATCAGTTATATGAATTTTCTACATCGGACATATCCTGTGATGGTAATTGGTGTAATCAGCTTCGAAACATACTGACGGGCGTGGATAGAGTCGAACTTTTAAACTCTCATCGAGTTGAAACTATTAAAAATGACATTGCTGAAGTTATTGACCTCTACTCGAAGAAAATGCACCATAACGACTTGGAATCATTAGAAGCATCCCACTACAGTGACATCTATGGCCACTTATTCCAGCTCAACAACTACAATTATGAGTACTTGAACATCCGCTGTGCTATATCTAAGTTACGCCTTATTACACAAATAAAAACAACAAGTCAGTTTAGTTTTCGATTACTAATTAGTAACCAGCAATACACCTTAAACTATAAAGAAAGATGCCCAGTTTGTAACACTGGTGAAACTGACGACCTATATCACTTTTTTATCAGATGTCCCATATATAAGGCTTACAGATCTCAGTATTTGAAGTATTCCTTATCATATATTGCAAACAATATAAAACCCTGGTTTAGTTTATTCCATATAAACTCATATGAGCAACTAAATGATATATACCACTTTACTGTAAATTCTTTCCGCCTAAGAGCATTCGTGCTAAATGAGTAACTACCCAGTCTCGAGTTAGTGTCCAATGAACACTTCAATAATCTTGCATTTATTACATTGTTTATCTGTTTTAAAAAAAGTTCTACTCTTTGTTATTATAGATTCACATGTCTATTTTGATTATAAATTTAACATTATTATCTAAATCATATTTTATTGTTATTTATATTATTATTGTTTTTTATATTGTTATCTATAATATTTATATTTATTGTTATAGTTTATAATTTTATATATTTATGGTGTTTTACAGATTTATACAAACCCAGAATTAGTTACATATAATTTTCTATTTAGTACTTGAGATGAAACTTTTCTTTTTTTTTTTTTTCTTTCTGTATTTGTTTTTTTGGAATCATATTAGTTACTACTTGTATAAACATACATATTTTTATTTATTTATTTATTTATCCGTTCAATGCAACTGAACGCTTCTTTGTTATAATCGCTGTACGATAGTCAAACAAATAAACGTTATTATTATTATTATTATTATTTAAATATTTAAATTTTTTGATTAAACTCCCGCTTTTAATTTCATTCAATTTATTATGATAAGGCAGTACCCCGTAAGTCATGGTTAAATCCCAATATTTTTATAACATGTATATGAAATATGCCAAGCAGGGGCGGATTTATGCGTAGGAAAAGTAGGCCTGTGCCTACGGCAGCAAAAAAATGAGGCGACAAAAAATTCGCTTCAATTATTAAAAATTTTTTTGTTTAATAAAAATGTGAATTTTTTTCAATTTTAGTCAATTTTGCGTGAAACAATCATTTGAAAAAGTCGCCACTTCACTTAAACTATATTTAGTCACTATTTTCGCGAATGTCACTATCCTGGAAGTTTTAGAACGTTTCTCAGAAATACTATAACCTAGCCTTCGGTCTTATTTTGGTCATTTGTACTATGTCAGAGACTGTACTGAAGTATTTGAATCGTTTTAAATGAATCATGGTAGACAACGACTAAGCGGGTATCAGTACTCTAAATTAAGAAAAAAGAGAAATTGAAAATAGATGTTAACTCATCGAGAAAAATCAACGACCTTACTTATGATTAAAAAGTTATTTTATTTATTATATTAAATATTTTTCAATTTCCAAATAAATAAAACAGATTTTTGTTTATAAAAAAAGGCGGTACTTTGATGCCTGCGGCAAATTCGTAAATCCGCCCCTGATGCCAAGGTATACTAAGTTTATTATACCATCTATATGAAATATACCAAGGTATACTAAGTTTAGTCCCAAGTTTGTGACGCTTAAAAATATTGATGCTACGAAAAAAAATTTGGAATAGGTGTTCATAGAATCATCTAATTAATCCATTTCCGGTTATCCGTCCGTCGGTCTGCCTGTTAACACGATACCTCCAAAACGAAAATTGACATCAAGGTGAATTTTTAACAGTGTGCTCAGGACATAGAAGGTCGTGTTCGTAAATGCAACATAGGTCAAATGGCCCTTGGGTCCGGACTACCAATTTTGTAAACCGTTAGAGATAGAACAAAAGTTTGAATGCAAAAAATGTTTCTTATAAATAATAAACAACTTTTGTTTGAAACATTTTTTCGTAAACATTAGTATTCACCCGTGAGAGCGCAAATTAGGCGCAACTTATATATATGTATATAGTATGTATTATATGGGAATATCAGTTATGTATGTGTGACATGTATGTATGTGTAATATGACAGTGTAATCAACACATTCTATACATGGTATTTCATCAATTACTATTATTATTTATTCCTTGAACATTAGCTATTCACAACATGTTATAATTGAATGTGTCATACATGAATCGTCAAGATTTTTTCAATAAATTCTTTTATACGTATGACTTAGCCATTAATTACGTATCAAACCTCAATATAAAATTTATAATAAATATTTCATAAAGTACTTAGTTTTATATAAAATTTATATATTCAAACAATGTCAAATACATATGTTATGCCTTTTGTATACATCCTTTTGACCATATTTTCAAACCACATACGATTTTACTTTAAGTGTACAGTGGTGTTCGTTCTGTAGAGCTTTCTGTAGAGTTCCATAGAGTTTATAACTTTATATTTCATCGTAATTAGTTTTCAACAACTTTATAATTCATTACAAATTTATAAGTTTATTATGATTATTATTATCTGTTTGAAATCTGTTTTAAGGCTATGTACACACTTATATCAGTTATGGAGCGTTTAAAAAAAATAGCCATGTAGTCCTTAAGTAGATATACAAGGATTGAATTATACTAGGGATTTATTTCAATAAAACTACATAAATACATTTTTTGATTAACAAAGTTTCCAAAAGCCACAAAAAATTCCTAGGTCATCGGGTTTTTTTATTATTATTTTATCGTTCAAAGTTGGCTGAAAAAATGATGATTTATATAGGTTATCCTTTTAAATTGGATATTTCTATACCAAAAAGTCTAGAGAGTGTGATAAAAAACTATCTAAAATATTTAGACAATCTTGTAGTTTATAATAATACCATAAAATATAAGGTTGCCGATGATAAAAACAAAATTTTAATTTAATTATGAGTTCATCGAAGAGTCATCATTTGATGAACAGAGACGACCATAGTTGGAGTATTGATGATTATCAAATTATAAACATCACTTTCACACAATATTATATATATTTTTGTAGTTGCGTGGTATTGTAAAGCCAAAAATAACTCGAGAAACGGAGGTTAAACCCCATTATTATTATTATATTATATTAAGAGCCTAAATGGCCGAGCGGTCTAAGGCGCTAGTTTTAGAACGTTGGACTATTTAGACTTAGGTTGCGTTGGTTCGAATCCACCCGCATCAAAAATGTAATTGTAAATATGTATGTAATAGAATAAATAAAGATAAACAAATAATGATGTGGGTGGCCTCTGTGATTAGGCGTGCGTCAGAAAAACGGAGGTTAAACCCCCCATTATTATTATTATTATTATTATTATTATTATTATTATTATTATTATTATTATTATTATTATTATTATTATATTCCCAAAAACCACATTTTCTATGCATATGTACAAACCACTCTTTTTCACGATCATAATTATCTGAATGGTAAACTAAAAATTGTCCTATTTTTATCTTCTCTAAAACCATACTTATTCGTCTTTCGAGAAAGAACAAAATTTTTTTTAAAAGGTTATTATTGCACAACCAAAAAGGATAAATATTCACTAAATCATTCTTACCTGCATATAATGTAACGCATTTTTGGTAAATAAGTGATGTAATGAATTTACAACATATATTATTCTCTTATATAATTTTTATGTTATGTAATATAACATGATCCATTCAAATAATATTCTCAAGTGAATGTAAAATAAACTATAGTGAATAAAAGCACATAAAAAATGCAATTTTTCTTACATAACATCGTTGTTGTGAATGAGTTTTGATTATCATGGGAGTCATTTAACAGTTCTTCAGTCAACAAAAATTACATTTGGATGAATGAATTTGTTCAACATTTTTTTTTTACGAAAATACTACAGCTGGTACTTAACCTAGCAAAATAACATTGTGTAAGTATTCTACGTCCTATTTTCTAATACGCTAATCTTGGGAAAATAACTAATGACGGCAAGCGGACAATATAGCAGTCATTAAGCTAGATTAAATGATATAAAAAACAGCAACGGTAAATAGAAGTGACGGGTAAAACGATTTTCTCGATCGTAAAGTATTTTCATATTGTGAATATTAATTAAGTCTAACTAAGCTACGGAGAAAGTGCCGTATTGATCATTTAAGTAGCCTATGAGGCTGCCTAGGAATCTCCACGAAAAAAGGAACTTCACCAGAAAAAAAGTTGTACCTTTTGTTACGTTTACATTAAAAATTAACGGCTGTTTAAGAAGCCATTCACCAAACATCCTCCTACGGACCACAAGAGTCAAAATGTAAATTTTGTGTGTTTATATAAATTGAGTTTTATTGAGGTAGGATACCCAATTTCATAATTTGGATAATCCTTATCCTTTACAAGTGATTTAAAAAAAATCATAATTAATTATTTTTGTTTTATAAACATAAATTATTTAAAAAATAAAAAATAGATACAAAAATAAGACAATGTACAAAAACAAACATTACGGACTAATACATTATATTCTCTCAGGATCTTGTTCCACAACAAGTGACAGTTCCATAACAACACATAAGTACCGTTCCATAAAAATACATTCCAGGTAGTAAATCATTTCGATACATGGCTACGGATAAACTAACCAACAGCTCCTTAAAAATAATAAAAAATTGCAGAGGCTTAAATAAAATCGCCCATATGAGTAGATGAATAAAGTACTTCCAGAGACGGGACAACTGCTTCACCAAATCTACCAGAGTTTATTTTAGTGTTTGAGCGTAAATTTTCAATCGTCTTTTCGTGTTCCTATATATGCTAGATAGCGTTAACATAATGACACTTTTCCAGCGTTAAAATAATGACACTTATAGCTGAGAAAGCGTACTATAGTGTTGAAATTTTGGAAGAAAATATATATATGGTGTTGAAATTTTGGAAGAAAAAAGATATTGTTGTGACTATTTCATAAATGTATGGCACGCCATTTTACTATTTAATAGGCTAATTTTTATCGAGAAAAAAATTAATTAATTATTTTTTTTCAATCAGAAATTTTATATTTTATATTTTGTAAAATAAATCTTAGTAAAAGAGAGATTGATATAAGATAAGATGAGAATTAAAATTATGATGATAACATAATAAAAATGTATTATTATTATGTATCATCATAATAATAATTTCAATAATTATTATTCAATGTATTATTATTATGATGATACATAATAATAATACATTTTTATTATGTTATCATCATAATAAAAATGTATTATTATTAGGATGATACATAATAATAAATCAGTTAATTTTATTTGAATTAGATTTAAAAAAAAATGATTGAATTAAAATTATGTACATAATGGAAATAGAGAATTAAAATTATGTACATAATAAAAATGATTGAATTAAAATTATGTACATAATGGAAATAGAGAATTAAAATTATGTACATAATAAAAATGATTGAATTAAAATTATGTACATAATGGAAATATATGGCACGCCGTTTTACTATTTAATATGAATTAAAATTATGTACATAATAAAAATGATTGAATTTAAATTACGTACATAATAAAAACGATTGAATTAAAATTATGTACATAATGAAAATTATTATTATTATGATGATAACATAATAATAATGTATCATTATTACGATCATTTTTTTTCGGACATAGTAAAATGGCGTGCCATATAAATGACTGCTTAGATAAATTGGAAATATGACACATGAACTAAGTATCCTTCGTGAAATGAGGTTTGCATTGCTAAATTACGAGATAAAGCAGTAGAGGATGTACCGTCACCTTGTTTGAGAAGAAATTTACTGAGTACCGCTGATATTAACCGGGCTGCTGTATTTGAATAGATTTGAAATTTAGCTAAATCTTTTATTGTGGGTCCTGTGGGTCCTATACCTAGCAGTATATACTTACAAAAAATATAACCAAGACCGCTAAAACACAAAAAATTGTACTTAAAATATCTTCTTTGTAAAAGAAATATAAAACACAAACAATTATACTGTCACATATAATGACGACAGCTCCAGTGTATGTTATCCAATTCCACTTTTGAACGTTAACCTACAAATAACAGAAGAGAAATAAAAACATTCTTGGAACTAATCATCATTGGTATCACATACTGGCAAACAGGGAGCCTACGTGGCCGAGCGGTCTAAGGTGTTTGTGACTTGGACCGTTTGCCTACTTAGAAATAGATTGCGGGTTTGAATCCAGGCAGCGGCTGCGTGAACTATTATAATTAATGTGGGCGGGAGAATTGTTCACCTTGTCGTTGCTTAGATAAGAACGAAGTGACCGACTCCACCCACATCAACATTGTAATTGTAAATATGAATGTAGTTAAAATTAATAAAGATTAATAAATAATGATGTGGATGGCCTTTGCTATAGGCGTATATATGCCAGAGAAACGGAGGTGAAACCCCATTATTATTATTACTGGCAAAACAGAAATAATTGCTGAAACTGTTTTGTAAAATAACAAGGTCCTTCACTTTAATAATTTAATTAACCTGTTTTAAGAATAAGAAGAAATATTTATCTTAATTAATTTTATGATGCAAGCAAAAATTTTCGCAGCTTCGTGAAAGAAAATATTCTGCTTTCTAGAATTTTCCCAAATTAAGTAACTTTTAGGTTCACTATAACATAACAACGGAACGTGGACTAGAAGCAATAGAATCAACTTGTATCTATTTTCACTGCCCGTGCCAGTTTCAAATTTGCCAGTATGTACTGAATGCTTTGTAAAAATCTGGATATATACCCGACATACTTTTATACATTGTAAGGTAAAAACCTCGACTGCAATAGACACCATAAGCAAATACATCACTGTAAATACTATTCTTAATTCAAATATACTTGTTAGTAGCAACCAAAGAGCAGTCTGACAAGGAAACTAAAAAAAAAATTAACTAAAAATCTTAACTTTTATTTAAGAAATAACGAATGAAAGATGGAATTATATGCCGTAAAGTTCTCTGCCGTTTTTCGATCTAACGTTTTTTGTTAATGAGTTAGTGCTTATTGAATAAACTTTTCTTAAGTTTCACGATGAGTATTGAAAAAACCGAAATTTTAATCATAAGAAAATTTGTAAGAAATAAATTTACTTCAATTTATTATAATCAGACCATTTTTTCGTTAAGCTTCATATTAACAAATAAATTTTTATTAAAAGATTTAAAATTTAAAATCTGAATATTTATCAAAATTATATATTTTACTGCATATTTTACTAAAAATAACTCACCACATTTATAAGAAACAGAACAAAACTAGACATGCCAAATTTATAACGAATATCATAGAAAAACATTAAAAATACGATAGTTACTGTCGAAAATCTAAATGAAAAAGTAGGATTGATTAATATTTATCGCTGCTAATTGTTCGTTTTAGCTAAAAATAGATAATACATACAAAATGGAAAAAATTACTAATGCTGTTCCCAAAATACTATGTAAGGCATGTAGATATTTTTTGCTAAAAATAAAATATAAACTTTAAGTTAATAAAAAATGAAAATCACTATTTTGTTCGATTAAAGATTATACTGAATCGATAAAAATATTGAAAATTACACCTTTTTGTTTTATTTAAAGAATAAAATTTTATACATCGAAGAAAAAAAATATTTTTGTAAACAAACTACATTTTGAATTAACCAATAACCAGACTCCAGAGTTCAACGTTCTCTATCAAGTATAATATTCATGTACAATGTGCGTCAATCGATTGATACATCCATAAATCTCTGGTTCTGGCAAAAGTTCAGTTTAAACGAGAATATCTCTTTCTATGATTTAATTGTTTTCTGCGGTTTCACCGGGGTCTTCGAGATCATTTAATTGTTAACTGCAGCTCCTAACCACAGGGAGATAGTGGAACACTTTAGAGTTTTTTCTCAGCAAGAAAATAAATATTTTGATTTGAAACATTTTCTTCGAATAGAGGAAATGCGACTTAAAAAACAGCCAAAAGACCAAAATTAATAAAAAGCACCTTGAAAACAATTATTTTGTCAGACCCAGAGTTTCATACGTAATGAATATCAAAATATTTTTTTATGTATCGCATTAAGATATGCATCTTGTGTATTTATCACTTCTAAGATTATATGAATATATAAAAAGGATTCTGTTAACTATCTTGTTTTATGTAATAAAATTGTCAAGTTTGACGAAGTGTTAGCTTCGGATTACCACACTGATCTGTTTGATTACAGAAAGAATGTCAAATAAATTATAATTGAAAAAAAATTTTAAAAAACGTACCTCCAAATTCCTAAAACCAAAAAAGAGACACTGCCTATAAGTCCACATTCGAATATGAGTAGAACAATGGTGATGAAACACTTTTGACTTTTTGGTTGGCTCCAATAATCAACTCCATAAACAGATTCCTTGAAATGTTAAATTTAAAATTCAACTTAAAATTAGCATATGTTAAAATTTCATTTTTTGATTGTCAATTATCAACAAGTGCGACAGTCTGTGCCAGGATGTTCTATTAATAACCCGATTGACCACCTTTTCATAAGCCCGGTTATTAATTTTGAGCTTTCCAAAAATAATTCTTTTACGATATTTGATTTTAACAATGAGTTAAAACAAAATCGTAGAAGAGTTTTAGTCACAACCCATTTTTTATTTTCATTCGATAACTGTATTCCATTGGCTAAGATATGATTTGCCCGAGTCGTTAAAAATTGAAAATTAGTTTAGTCTAACTTGGTCTGCGATAATCATTTAAGTTTTGGTGCGACCTCTAAGTCTATAAAATATACATATATATGCAATACTTATTAAATAGATTTAGTTTTTTTATTTATAAACTACTATTTGGTAAATGTTTACTTATCTCACGTTTGGTAAAATTGGATTTTGTTGAAAATTCCATCACTGACTCGTGCTAACTCGACCCCATTAAAGGCATGGCCAACCCGTAGATCACAGGGTAGAATTTAGTCAGCACATCACTACCTTATCTAGCCTTACTTTCGAACTTTCATTAAAGACGCGATTTAATTTTTTCAAAACTTTTTTCATGCGTTTTATGTATTTACGGCCACTACTATTTTTACTTTTCTAACAATCAAGAGACACAAAACTTTTATTTGTACAAACAATTATCGCGTAAAAATATCGTTGTAGAAAAAAAATGTTTTTGGTCCCTTTTAACCAAAAGTGAGATAAGTTAGCATACCAATGATTTACCAATTCTCCTCCTTCGATGTTTCCACCAGGAAAACTTTCTGTAAAAGCATCCGAATCTTTTGAATAGGTGTTAAAAGAAATTTTATTTTCCTTTTCCGACAAGAAAGATTCTTTTCGATCTGGGTCCTCACCCAAAATAATTGGTCTAAGATAATCCTAAAAGAAGATCGAAAGATATTATTTTTACTTTACGATTTGTTTCGCCAAATTCAAACAGAGCTGATCAAAATTGGAAACTATAATCCAAAATATTTATATACAATTATAGTTGGGAAACTACCTTAATCGAATGTCAAATGATCAAATGAGAATTATGGCATCTTTGTATATTTGTATATTTTCAGGATTAAAATAAAAAGTATTTACGTGAACTATACTAGATTTCGATTCCAAGAAGTCCTCAGAATTTTTATCGTATATCGGTCCGTTTTCCTTGTCTACAGTTCTTATCATTTTTACCACGATTTGTCTATTACATACTTAGCCAAATAAATTTTCAAATGTGTTTCCATGGAATCTACAAATAATAACAAAGAGAAACGGGTAAAAAAAAGGGAAGAAAATTCGTACTGCAAGAACTGCGTTAGCTAAGCAAATTTCCTCAATGTTGCATTTTGAATTTTGAATTTTTAAAGAATTTTACTTCGAAAGCTAAGCGCTTAGTAAAAAAAATTATAACAGTACTTTTTTGCTTAAAATTGATCAAAAAATACAAAAATATTTTTTATTTTGGAAAAATTCAAAATTTTTACTTTGCGACATATTGATGATAGTTGTCCCTAGATAGCGATGACTTCTGGCCAACTCTTGGTGGTAAGAAGGGTACTGAAAGTGCGAAGAAAGTACAAAATAGCAAAATTTGATGAGGTTTTTGTGTAGACTACTTTTTTTTGAGTGGATTAATTTTTGATAGTAAATGACTGAGCGGTGCTAACTATTGGAAAAGGCGAAATTCATGGAATCAAAACCATTTACCTCGTAGTATTGGGAAAATCATTTATCCAAACAACAAACTGTGACCTTAAAGAGAACTACGATAACAGGTATATTAGTTACAGGTAGTTGTTAACTCAGTTACAGTTCATGTTGAAAAACCACAGTAATTTATTACAATACTGTTCCAATAGACGCATTAACTGAAGTGTAATAAAACAAGTGAAAACAAACAATTGACTGAGTTAATTGTTGAAATACCATGTAAAGACAATATTTATTATGGAATCGTTTATTTTTTTTTACGCCATGTAAGTAGATAACCACATACATGTAACTGCTATTCCCATATAATACATTCTAAAACATACTACAGTGATGTTTACGAAAAAATGATGTAAACAAAAGTTGTTTATTTTTCTATAAGGAATATTTTTTATACTAAAACTTGTATTCTATCTCTAACGGTTTACAAAATGGGTTCTACGGACCCAAGACCCAATTGACCCTATGTTGCTCATATACCAACTCAACCTTACTTTTTACGTCCTAAGCACGCTATAAAATGATCAGCTTGATATTTCTTTTCTTTTTTGATTTCTCGTGTTACATATTTTCTTCAATTCTAACGGTTTACGAATAAATGTTATAAATAAACAAGTGAAAACAAACAATTGACTGAGTTAATTGTTGAAATACCATGTTCAGACAGTGTTGATTACTCACATAGACAGTGTCACATAACACATACATACCTGTCACACATATATAACTGACATTCCCAAATAATACATACTATACAATTTGCACGTAATTTGCGCTCTCACGGGTAAACAGTGATGCTTACGAAAAAATGTATCAAACAAAAGTTGTTTATTTTTTTATAAGGAACATTTTTTACGTTTAAGATTTCTACCTCTAATGGTTTACAAGATGGGTCCTACGGACCCAAGACCCAATTGACCTATCTTGCTCATTTACGAACTCGACTTCATTTTTTATGCCCATTTTTTATAAAAAGCTTGATATCTCTTTTCGTTATCGTGATGGCAGACGGACATACGACTGACAGACGACAAACAGACAGACAACCGAAAATGGACTAATTTGGTGATTTTATGAACAACTGTCCCAAAATTTTGTTGGTAGCATCAATATTTTCATGCTTCAAAAAGCTCGATTTATTAATGGTTAAAACTACTGTTTGACTGCTTGACGTCATTCAATATTAAGTCTTTGAAGCAGAAAATTGGGTGGCAGATTTCCTCAATTTGGTTCCATTATTACGTAATACTTAATACGCATTGAAAATGTATTTTAAATAATAATGAAATTCAATAATAAACATAAATGTCGACATTTTAAATAAATATCATAAATATTGTGTTAAATAAAATCACTATAATAAAAATGATGAGTGAATTATTTAAAATATATACACAAAGCATTATTAGATTGGCATATAATAATAATTCGATCTATCTAGAAAATATTATATATATATTTATATTGAAAGGAATATATTTCTTGCTTATGATGACTGACGACTACGATGATACTACAAACAAAATGGGAAAATACTTTCAAAGAAAAATAATATTTAATGAGAAAGTTGTTCAGCATAAAGCAGCATATACAGTATGTCACAAAATCACCCAAACTAACGCGTGATACAAATTGAAAAACTTGCTTTAATCAAAAAAAAAAAAAAAATACACAACATGTCATATTATCTTAATTATATTAATTTTATTAAACGAATGTTTTATTATTAAATATGGAAAATGATGTCAGCCAAATGGCGCTTCTGAAACTTTTGTAGCAGTTTAGTGGTTCGATGTAATTTTTTATGACTCTTCGCAAGTTTCTTTAAAGGGCTATATCCCGTTAGAATTTTCAAAGAATTGATTTTTTGCATTTCCGGCATATAAGTATATTTTCTGAAAATTTCTAGTTAATCCGATAAATATTCACATGAAGAAAAAATTAAATTGAATGTAAACGTCTTGAAATGAAACGCGTTTTTCTCGAAATTGCATTTTCAAAGTCAGTGAGCAAGATTTTTCCGATCGGTTTCGATTTTTTCACAATCTTCTTAGGTATATTCCCCAGGTATTGATCCAAGGAATAAGATTTAGACTACTTTAGTCATTTTGTCAAAAATCATAATTTTGACTATTCCTACGATGAATACCTGTACACATTTATCGACTAAAAAAATTTTCTAGATTTTTTCATTTTGGATGATCAAAACCAGAAATATGGTGCTCACCGCTAGAAACCTTTTTTTAGAGGACCTTCAGTAGATCATCTCATATCAAATTTTTGAAAACGGACAACGGGACCTTAAAATTGAAAAAATGTCGAACATTTCTTAAAATTAAAAACGGTAATTGACGAAATTCCTTCTTCGCTCGTTAATAGTGTATCATATCGACACCTGTCAAAGGACTTTACAACGTCTAAGTATGTCGTAAAGAATTATGATTGCTTGTTGGTTCGGTGATTTAGGGACACCCTATATATACTCAAAGTATTCATAGTGTTCACACAGAAGAATATTCATGTAATAGAATCACGTATTCGGGTGATACATTCATATCTTGATTGTGTTTGGGTGGCAGTTTTTATAGTGTTTGTATGAAGCAGAAAAAATATCTGATTTGTACTTCGGATATAATTTATAAAATATTACAAGCATATATACTACGTTTATTTATTTTCGAAAAATTACTAAATATTACTAAGAAAATTAAAATTTTTTAAATTGATTGTTCATGAAAATGGTTTTTCTAAAGTATAAATTAAAACGGCAGTGACGTCAACACTTCGCGTTCGTAACGCCTTCGTACGGAGAAACAATAAAATAACATGAATAGTGATAAATGGTTTGTCTCTCAGCTGGCTTTCACTATATTATAACGCAAATTTCCATAGAAACCGATTTGTTTGCTGCCTAAACAGAGGTTAATACGTCACTACCGTTTTATTTATTTAAAAATATAATCAATGCAACTTCTCACTATTGACCATTAGATAAATAATTTTCTATGGGGGGTCTAGAATCGCTGCCAGATGCAAGCTTTTGGCACAGTTATTTGGACGAAAACTCTCACTCTCTTTTTGGAAAAGTCTAAGCTGCAACAAATTCCAAAATAATTTTTTTTTTCGTTTTTTTCCAAGGTTTCGATTTTACCGTTACAAAAAATCGCAAAAAATCGCGAAAATATTTTGGTCTCCAAAAAATTCCATAAAAAAAATTTTAACAATTTTTATCTAAAAAAATAAAAAAAATGGGATTTAATTGACGGTTAAACTTGAGAGAGAAGAAACTTTCTCTCAAAAAGATTTTTATAAGGAATAGGTACGAGAGCATGAAGTGTGGATTCAGATTTTTTCCTTTTTCAATTATTTCAAAAAAATCCTAAATCCGAAATTGTCTATCTATTCAAGTTTCCATTTTCAGCTATATCTTTCATGCCTTAGCTACATTATTCATTGATATGAACTACATCTGAAGTATTTTATATTGTCAAGCACCAATTTTTTCCTTCTCAACACTATTTCCTATTGCATAAGGTATCCATATCAATTCACTTCAGCATGTTTATGCTAACGGCAACTGCACGGTGTCGAAATTGTATAAAGAATCAACGAGTTATCGATACTATTTTTATATGTACACCAAACCAAGTGCCCTTACCTCTCTACGCTTATCACCCCGGCTCGCGTTTTTTCTCTTTATAGCGCGTTATATATTTCAATAATAAATTGTGTTACGACATTTTTTTTTTTATATACACACACACACTCAATATGACTGGTGAGAGGATCGACACACTTCCATAATTTTGTATGTCACACGTTTCAAACATTTTAAGTTTTATTAAGCAAATTTAAACGTTTTTATATTTTTCATTATTATTTCCATTCCATTTGAATTTTCTCATTTTCTTTGCTACTATTTTTTTTAATGCGTGAAAATTTGCGTACACACCATATACTATAGTTTTTCTTTTAGCGTTCCGTACTCAAAACATATGAGAGACACGAAACAAGTCAATGCGGGACGTACTCTCGTTAAAACTGTTTTGAAGTTTTATCTAGTGGGAAATAAACTAATGAAGTCAGACATTCACTAGGGCGGTGATAATCAGGCTTAAAACTCAAGAAAACGAGTAAAAACAAATAACTGCCTCAGTTAATTGTTGAAATACCATTTGTAGACAATGTTGATTACGCAATCGTTTGTTTTTTTACGTCATCTTAGTAAAGAAAGATAGCCACTCTCAGGGAGCCACGTATACATACATGTCACACACACACACACTGTTTACTCCTTTTTTGAACTTTTGTTTTAAGATATCTGAATCTATCCTTATCTTAGTCTTAAAAGAAAGGCGCAAGTTCACGCAATTTTTTTTTCATAAACATACTTAAAGAATACTCAAACTTTGCTTTGTTACAAAAAATTTTGCCCGACAGAATTTGAAAGCACAAACCTTCGTCTTCAATAACCAATAGAAATCATCATTCAATTTCACTAAGAAATACAGTAAACATGAATAAAATTACATGGTAAATCGAGAGCGACAACAATAATAACATTCATCCGTACGAGCAGATAGTTTGAGCCTTCCAAAATAGGACAAGGACAAAAACTTTTATCAAAAAATAACTTTCAATGCAAAACAAAAGAGTTGAGTTTGACATTTTGGTCAGAAATTTGATATAATTATTCCCGCTGTGCGTTGTATCAGTTTTAATGTTGGAAATACACCTAGAAACGTTTACATCCATAATATTGACTACTTTGCTGAAATGATAATGTTTGGCTTGTGAATAATAATTTCTAGTACGGAACACTAGATGTATAAGTACAACTTACACTTGGCCGATTTTTTTTCTTGTTTTTTTTTTTTTTTTTTAACTTAATAAATTTTGTATCTATGAGGACTGTGTGAATGTGAACAAACAACATGTTGTTTAGTTTATTTATGAGACTGTGAGATGTTTATTTCTCTTATTTCTTCTAGTTTAGGGAGTTCATTACGAAGTAGAGCATTTGTTTTCCTTTTTTAATGTTTTATTATTTAACATGCTTTCTTCTAATTTCTTTATATAAAGAATTTTTTAATATAAGTATAATTTTTATCATAAATTATGTTACTAAAACATAGTTTTTATATTCAAAATATTCCAGATAAAATATGATGATGTATACAGCGAGTCTACTTTAGTTGGCTCCATATGGAAAACTTTTTGGAACTATATTCCTTATAGCACGTTATAATTTGTTTGCTGGTTGGGAAGTAAAACCAAAATATATGCAACAATTTTATACGACCCCAAAATCCGACGATATTATCTAGGAAACTAAAACTTGTTTAATCGATTCAGCAAGCCATGAATTTTGAGAATATTTTGAAAATATTTTACAATCAATCAAGTTGTATTTTTATCCAAATTTTATGTTTTTCATTCAAAAAATGAGTTGTGAATTATAAGAAAAAGTTAAACATGATAGAAATAATTTAAAGTAAGAAAAAGGAAATTTTATGTTATGTCATATTAAATATCTTGATCAATCCAAATGAAGGTAATGTACGCACATATTAGGTTGAACACTAAATCAGAAGTATATAATATATTTTTTTAAATTAAAATTAATTCATAAAGTATAGACTTAAAGTAGCCTTAATATTTAATTCTATAAACAATAAAACAAGTATTTGACTTCATAAATTAATACTTTCAGAATTACCAATGCTCAGAAACGCAAACAGTATCGTGAGAGAAAAAAAAACCATTTACAAGAAACTAATTACACTAAACCTGCAAGGTAGCGTACCACAAAAGTAATATTAATAATAATGACACATATAGTTGTTTATATTTTCAAGTAATTTGGGAATTATGTTTTTTTTATAGCAAACCGACTACAAGCTACACTGAATATTTTAAAAAATAGAGAGAAGGAAAAAGCACAAAATGATCCTACAAAATTGAACATGTGCATAATTAATCATTCAAACCAGCAAAAAAATCAAAACAAATCTGAGGAAGGAAGTAAGCGCTACATTTATAATATACGAAGATACGATAGGAACATAGTTTCAAACGGGTGGCCTATAACATCTCTCGTTTTTTTTACTGTAAGGTTTACGTAATAAAGTTATTCTTTTTTAAAAATCTCTGCTTTCGAAAATATTAACATTTAGTTATTAACTTTCGGTATCATATTATACAGGGCAATTGAAAAAGTTCGATGGGAATATTAAAGGTCGTTTAGAAATGTTGACTGTATTTTGTACGATGGTACGGAACCATTCGTGTGCGGGGCCAACTCGAACTTAATCGGCTTATTTATTCTCTTTTTGCATATTTCATACCTTTATTAGGCTTCATACCTTTTTGAAGACTCCAAATGGCAGACGAGAAGAAACATGGAAACGCTTTATCATGGGCGTACGCAATGTAAGGTCCTTTTCCTTATACGTTTTTATACAACTATGTATAAAAACAAACTGTGTGTTTCATAAACATTTCTCTGATATCCATCCAATTACAAATTCAAATAATCATTCATCTCTATTCGAGAATCACAATTTCAAAAACTTTTATTTAAAAAACACCCTGCTTACACACAAAGCAAAGAGTCAAAGACACCCAATCAAAACTTTTTATTTAGAAATAAATCTTGTTACTTTATATATCGTGATATTTTTTTTCCTCTACTTTCATGATATAAGTTTTATTTTTATTAGAAATACGGAGAAAAAAAATACACAATTTTCTTTATACAAAATTGTGTCGCAAATTGGCACACAAATTGTGATTATGTAAAATGAGCTTGAAGCGAGATGGAAAGATAGAGCTCGTACATTTTCTTTCTAACAAAAATACAGTTTTGAGCTCTTTTGATAGAAAATTTTTGTTTTCATCCCAAAAATCGTAACGTATCTCCGAAAACATTTTGAAATTACCTCCTGAGGTATCTGCAGTACGTTAGATTGCTACCTGAAAAATTTTAGTTCAATTTTGATGGTGAATTATGTTATAATTTGACAATATGAGACGAAAAATCAGAAAAAAATTTTTCCATATCTGGAGTAATTATTAAAATATCGAAAATTGAAAATTTTGCTTAATTATTTAGCTTTCGATATTTCAAAAACCAAAGCAGACACGGAAAAAATTCTTCATTCTTAATTTTCGTCTACATCCATCAAGTTATTACAAAATTCATCATCAAAGTTGAAAATAAGATACAAATAATTTCAACCTTAAATCTAAAATTGCCTTGGTGCTCGTTCAATGAATATGGAATAATCAAAAGTACACTTCTTCGATTGATTCAATTTTTTTTCAATGTATATCTGATAATCTTGGTCGGACACATGTCCATAAATTGTATCTCCTTCATCCTGTTTTATGAAATGTCATAACAATAAATATAATTTTTTTTAATTTTATTAAAAATATATCTTTTTAAATAATGTGCTATTCTGATGTATAAGCTATATGATTCGCAGGTTTCATTCAAATCCAATTAGTTGTGTATGCGCGAAAGCGTAACAAACAAGCAAACAAACATTTAACCATTCTTTCACATTTATATTATACTAGATTGATACCCGTCCACTTCACTGGGCTTAAAAGTAAATACCACCACTTCTCCTGAACTCACTTTTCCTTCTTCCATATCACTCAAAGGGATTGCTTTAAAAAGATAAAATATTTGCAGTTTTCAATTTTTAAAGTGTAAAATAGTCACAATTCATTGAGTATATCCGAAAGGATGAGAATTAAGTATTTCAGAAAAGATAGCCTTGAATTGTTTTTCACATTTACTATTTAAAATTTTTACAGAAATCTTTCATTTATGATTCAAAATGATGTTCATAGATGGAGCAGTAAAATGTCAGATTAATTTTTTTTTTTTGAAATATGTCTTTATAAGTTACAGCTCATGTGTTATTCTGTTGTATGACCTATATTGTTGTACAGTTTCATTTAAATCCATTCAGTAGTATTTGCTTGAAAGCATAACACAGAAAAGCAAACAAACACAAACACACCCTTACTTTCACATTTATAATAAATCGGGATAGGGCTTACATCTGATTTCTGAATACAATAATTTGCTAAATCAAAAAGCTCTTGATCTGATTTTTAGTGTAGTCATATTCATTACAACTTGTTATTTTGTGTGTGAAGTATATAATATTACTAGAAAATAGGAGGAAAAATATTACCAAAGTAACCAAGTACAACTCTAGCTAAAGAGCAAGCAGAATGTAGAATATTTACGTATGTATTTTTATATTTTGTGTATAAATTATTTAATGCGTTTCATCTGAGTATATAACGTGTTTATAATAAAACTGTTGTATGCTTTTAAGAACCATATATGCATCATATGTTCCAGTAAAAGTCAAACAATGATAAATGTCATCAATAAAGAAGTATTGGGAAGAAGTCACGACAAAATCCAAGACAAAACTTTGTCAAAAAAGTACCACAAGGTGACATGAAACGAATTGAATAGAAAATTCTTAAGAAATTTTCAGAATAGCAAAATAATTTTTGAAGTAAAACTTCTTTAGGCACGCTTGACTGGGGAGTAAACTGAAGAATGTATGATCAGAATGTTACGAAAATGTATGATCAAGTTTGTTAAGAAAAGTGTGATCAAGTTGAGAGGGAGATATAAGTTAGTGAAGATAGAAACAGATCAAGCTTGTTACGAAAAATGTGACCAAGTTGAGAGGGAGATATAAGTTAGTGAAGATAGAAATAGAGAGAGAGTTACGTTTCAACATGAAGGTTATAAAGAAGGAGAACGATCGCAATATAAAATATTGTCCCCAAAATATGGACAAAATAAGTGAGGCGCTGGGATCGCTAAGTTGTCTCATTAAATGCGGGCTGTTGTGCGCTAATATACTACTTACCGACGACCGCGCGGCTGGTGGCTGAAAATGAACTATAAATTATACAAATATTCAGGGACAGGTGCGCTAATGCTTTAGCACGTAGCGATCGTTCTCCTTCTTTATAACCTTCATGCGTTTCAAAAACATAACAACATCCATGTCATACTATAAGTATATAAAATAATGTCAGTAAGGATCACTTTCTACGCTCAGAAACTTCACCTTCCCTTTTGTTTAGTGCCACGCTTTGCAGTTACACAGCTGAGAATAAATTGTATTCAAAAAATCTTTGCACTAAGCATGACTCTAATGCATTTCAGCTTAAGGCGAAAATAAATTTCTCTACACATTTTTTTGCATAAAGTAATGTCGTAGTAATTGGAGGATCATCTCCATGTTTTCGAGTGCGTTATTCTGAAAATATTCCCAGATTTACAAGGATTCTATTTGTTAGACGTAAACATTTACTGCAAAGTATAACTTTGATGTCAATAAATTCAACAAAATATTATATACACATATCTGGGGTCGTTAAACTCTTCTTAGATTGTAGATACGAAAAAATATCAATTACGATAACATTTTAAGAACCACTGTTCAAAAAACCATATACATACAATTTTAAAAGCTTTGCAAGGATTTTTTTCCTATTTTTTTTATATGTATATTCTTTTATAAAACTCTCTGGTTGGCAACAGTTTATTGTTGATGTTTACTAAACTAGACTTGTGAATGAAGAATGCAAGGAATATTGTGTGAAAAAGCATATCATATAAATACATTTAGGATAGCATAGTGTATAAGAGTTAGCAGAAAAAAAAGTATATATACGAAAATAACAGGAAAATATGTGAAGAAAAATCACTTACTACTCAGAAAAACCTTTGTATCAATTGTAGATATTTTTTATATATACTTTTTTGAGTAAGTAAGCGATATTTTAAAATATATTATATACATATATGTATACATATACAGAAAACTGCATTATCAGCAAGTTTTTTCGTTTTGCATTCAGTTTCGTTTTCTTTCATATACTCGTCTAACTCCAGCATTTGAGGTCATTAGTCTTGCGTGTATATATTTTTATATTGGAAAAATAATAATAGAAATCAAGTTCATCGAATCAATATCGAGTTTTCATCTGTCAAAAAATGATAATAGTTAACCCGTCAGCCATTCGGTAATCTTTAGGCGCAAGATGAGCTAAATATAATTTTGTATTAATTTATTTTTTTACACTAGTTAATAAAAAATAATTTGAATATATTATTATTGTTTGAAGTTTGAAACTGAAAATATTTCAGAGAAATAATAGAAATAATTAAATTTATTTTCATTGATTTCACCGTATTTTTAGACGTTTTTAGAAGTTTTTTTTAATTTACTAACTTACAAAAGTACACAAACAAATGAAACAAATATCTGAAGTTAATACTTTTTTTTGCTTACACCTAAATTCGTGATGAGAGAAATTATCACAAGTTCTGAAGGAATGGAGGAAAAAAAATTTTTTTAGCCTGTAGATAGGTTGAAAAAATCTGAAAAATTCATCATTCGAAAACAGATCAAGCTATCTTTATCTCTATAAATTATAAATGCGAAAGTAAGGATGTTTGTTTGTTTATTTGTTACGCTTTCACGCTAAAACTAGCGAATGGTTTTTAATGAAACTGTACAGCAATATAGCTCATACTTCAGAATAACACATGAGCTATAATTTATAAAGATATATTAAAAAAGAAAAAAAAATGTAAAATTTAATCTGACATTTACTATTTTAACTTAAAATTGACAAAAATCTGTAATTTATGGTTCAAAATGATGATTATAGATGGATCGGATCAATAATCATCATTTTGAACCATAAATTAAAGTATTCTGTACAAATTTTAAATCGTAAATGTCAAACCATTCATGGCCAACTTTTCTGATATACTCAATGAATTATGACTTTACTACATTTAAAAAAATTGAAAGCTATGCACATCAAGAGAGGTGAAGGCTATAAAGCGGTGTTTTTTACTTTTAAGTCCTGTGAAATGGCGGCTATCAGGCTAGTATGAAAATAAAAAAAAGTTTCAACTACATATACCATTTGAAAAATAAAAATTTTTTATGTTTTAAATTAAGCATGAGCAAAATGCTCATAACGCAAGTGCTAACGTTTCATCACAGACCCTCTTTATCTTATAAGAATTGTTTAAAATCAGATTGTTTTATGATTTTTATGCCTCGAGAGATGGTACAGATTTTGGCAACTTAATTAAACATGAACAAAATTTTAGGAACTGTTTTTCAGTTCATGACAACTTTTTCATCTATGAAAAATCTCCTATTCGAAACATTATTTTTGAGTGGCGCTACAAATTTTAAATTGTGCTACAGGATACCAACGAAATATACGATATTCAACAAAAATTTTCAATTTTTAGAATGATTGTTGCTGGGTACCCTGTTTTGTTGAGAAAAACTTCATTATTCATAGATAGCTTTGAAGTTTTGTAGTTTTTATTGGTCTTGGGATGCAGTTAAAAAGTTTATGAACCTCTTTAAATCAAAGTCATGGGCTATGAAATTTTACACATGTTAAAACATTTTCCCCAATGAGTTTTCCCCAAAAATTGCCATAAAAAGTTGTTTTCAATATGAAGTATTTTTGACCTAAGAATATGCATGTTGACTTCCAGCGCCATCATACTTTTGAAATAGCTCCAATAGCTCCAGCAGCAAAATTTTTAACACGTGTAAATCCACTGTTATTGGCTAAAGCGAATTCGAAAGATTAAAAATTTATCATATAAAAACAGGTGAAAACAAACAATTGACTGATTTATTTGTTGAAATACCATTTATAGACAGTGTTGATTGCTGTATCACTTTACACATACATATAACTGATATACCCATATAATACTACAATTTGCGCTCTCACGGGTAAACAGTGATGTTAACGAAAAAATGTTTCAACTTTTGTTCTATCTCTAACGGTTTACAACCCAATTGCGGTTTACAACCCAATGACCTATGTTGCTTTATGTTCATTTAGGTCCTCAGCACGCTATAAAAATATCAGCTTGATATCTTTTTTCGTTTTTGAGTAGTCGGGATTACGTTTTTGATGGTCAGACGACAGATGACAGACGACAGACGACAGACAGACAACCGGAAATGGACTAATTAGGTGATTTTATAAACATCTATACCAAACTTGGGACTAAACTTATTTTACCTTAGTATATTTCATATACATGGTATAATAAACTTAGTATACCTTGGTATATTTTATATACATGGTATAAAAATTGGTAATAACAAAATTTATTTTTTATAGTAAAGAGGTATTTTTTATAGTAAACCATTATTACTAAAAATATTGCATATAAAATATATTTACATCTAAAAACAGCAAGAAACATAAAATAACACTTTCATCTAAACTGTTATCACCATACAGACAACCTTCGATAAAAACAAAGCTATATTGCTTTTATATTTATGCAAGATAAGGTTGTTTTTAGCTTCGAATAATAAATTCGCAGAAAATTTTAAATTAGATATAGTAATTAATCTAGCTGAATAAATTTTATTTGTATAATTAGGTCTAATATGGTACTAGAATCTGTCTAAGAGTTTTTATTCACTTTACTTGTACATGTATTTCAAAGATCTAAGGTTATCTTGATCTTCACTACCGGTAATAATTGTCGTTTTATATTTTGCTCAATATTTTACACCCTTTTTGGTGGTACACTTCACATATCAACGGGTACTGGTTGATATTTCTATTTGGGACCATGTGCTTGTTATTTTAAGTGTGTCCCACCCCAGGACAGACACTCTAACCTAACCTAACCTAACCTAATCATGTGCCTGTTATACTGTGTTGATGTGATACAGCAAAATAAAAGTTTTTGAATTCTGATGACGTCATAAAGTAAAAAAGTTCGATTTTTTTGATAACACAAGCAAGTTTGATCCGATCTTCTTGTAATTTTTTTTGGAAATCGACTAATTTAGGCCATACTTGTTAGCTGTTATGTCAGATAAAATTTGGATGTGAAGAACAAAATTAAGTTTTTTAGATTCTAATGACGTCGTAAAGTTAAAAAATTCGATGTTTTTGATAACACAGTCAAATTTGATCGGACCTTATTGGATTTTTTTTAAAACATAGTAATTTTGGGACATTAATGATGTCAGTTTTTTTCTAGCCACCACTAATGTGCCTAATTTCAAGACCAGGACTCCAAATTATGGAAACATATCCTAGTTAGGTTAATTTTTATCACAAATTTGAAAAGTATGGCCCAAATTGAGTAGAATTACATACTTGGTTTATCCAAATTAGGTAACATTTGGATGTGCAGGTTTTCCGCGGTTTTGCACGGATGTCACCAATCTAATCCAATTTCTTATGTTAAATACTATCAGTATACGAATTTTCCTCAAAACTGTTAGAGCCGATCCCGATATATATAACGCGCAATCTAAATATCCTAGAGCTATTGCGATTGAAATGTTTGGCCTTGAATGTGGTCTGGTCTTGTAGAGGTAATTTAGAAAACTATTTTCAAAGACAAAACAATCCCGTTTTTATAGACATGAATGTGATTTGAATATTGTCATAAGCATATAGTTTTTGAACAAAACCAAAAGATATATCCAAACTATTCATAGATTATTATTGTTACAGATAATAAAGCAATAAATGAGAGAGTATCATGATTGTGAATACTGTAGTATACAGTTAAGTATAACTGTTATTTGGCATTATGGTAATGGGTGTGCAGTTTATATCCAAATATAGGGCAAATGATCATTACATTCCCTATCCTTTATTATCAAGGTATTATGTATGGTGATCCTTAAGGATGTGCGAGCCAGAGCAATTTTGAATAAAAGGCTTGATTTTTTTTATATGAAGTTGGACTAAATTTTAGGGAGAGTTGCTTGATTATTTAAATAAATAAATGACTTCAACCACCCCCCCCCCCCCCAATATTTTTAGAAATGGTTAAGACGTATCCCAACTTCATACAAAAAAAATCAAGCTTTCTATTCAAAATAGCCCTGGTGCTCGTCCATCCTTAAGCAAAACCGCATCGTATTTCTATTTCGAACCTCATAAACTTTTTCTCTTATTAGCTCATATGTCGGCTATAGCGATCAATCTTCATGGAAATTAGTCAGTAATTGCGATTGACATGATCACATATGGACATAATTTCCCAAACTATGTGTCGCTTATAACGACTAACGATTATAATTTTCGATAAAATTTGATGGCCCCTGCAATGTCATCATGACCAATTTTGACTGTCATTAGTTCTAACGGTGATGCCATTATGTTACTTTTCATTAGAACTATAAAACATGCCTACTAATTTAAAATGATTGAAAGTTTCTTTGTCTCGGACACATCAGGAATATTGAAACCGAAGGAGGGTTAATAAAGGTTACAAAATAATAAATTTAGAAGGTGTCTGATAAACGGAAACAAAACCCCTTTATTCATGCTAAGATAAATACTGTATCAAGTACCTCATTAATCTTTGTGTCCTGGAATTACTTCATCATTTCTAATTGCGAAATCGAGTTTAAAGTAATCTTTTCTTTAATCAAATAGATTGAAGTAGGTGATATTCAAAATCACAGAATCTAAGAACTTCATTTGGACCACAGGGAGGTTAGGAATAATCAAAGGGGGCTACATTGTAACTTTAGGCTCAACACCCTAGTTTTATAATCACACAATGTAAATAATGTATATACTTTATCTTAAAAGGGTTTAGTTATATTTCTGAATTTTACTTTGAAAGTAAAATACTGGCTTTGAAAAAACACAAAATGATTAAAGTGGTCGATAAAAAACTCATCCTGTAGATATATAAGCTAGAATGTTTGTTATCGTTTCCCTTTTACAAGTGTACTACTATACTTTTTGAAATGATATAACCTTCTTTTTTTTGTTTTTACTACTTCTAGTAAAATTTTAAATAGAATGCGTTTTCCGTAAGTAAAATACTTTGTACATTTACGTAAAGCTACAACTATTTTCTAAGAAAAAGAACAATTATTAGTTTTATTTATACAAAGATATCTTTAATGTTCTTTATGTTAAAACATAATCATAACATTTTTAAATAAATGTTGCAATGTTTGTCGTGTTTTCATTTATCGGCGTTCTTTATATCCAATTCTGTTCAAGGCAGTGTATTTATTTTTTGTTTAAATTAAAAAGATTACCTGAAATTAAAATAGAAATATTTAAATATCTAGTACCGAAGACGGCCGCGCCGACAATTAACAAAGTGTGTGTCGCAATGAGTGCATTTTATAGTTTCTATTCCTGGTTTATAGTTTCTATTCGTGGAGACTAAAATGATATTATTTCATATATTATTTCTAACGTCAAAGATAGCGCTGCCGTACGCCCATAAATGACGGCGGAACAAATAAATGTAAACCTGATATGGGTACCGGGATACAGGGACATTCCAGGCAATGACCTTACTAGAGTCACCCTCTCTTTGACGACCTCTCCGACCTAAAGTCCGTCGACGTCAAAACTCTCCTGCTGTTCTTAAACACCTGCAAATGGTTCATGGAGTAGTGGCCGGGGATGGGCCAACCCTTTTTCGGTATCACAACGGACCCTTTGGTTTAAGTGTGTCCAACCCCAGGACAGCAACTCTAACCTAACCAAATCATATATTAGTTACACGGCGTCTTGCATACCAAAAACAAAATTTTAACGAAAAATCAATAATAGTTAGATTGAAAAAGACTATATAAATGTAAAATAAACTTTACTAAACAGACGAGATCTTACAAAACTGGTAGCTCACATACCTGAAACTTAATAACAAAAAGCAGGAAAACGAACACGGTGAAAAATTAATATACATTTTTAGCATGCTCAATCTTTCGAAAGTAGTAAAATTTTCAAAACTGTGTAAATAACCTTTGTTTTCTAAATTTTATTCTAGTTAACCAATTCATATATAATTGAACATATATTTTTTTAATTTCCACTCTAATTTGTACTCTTATATAAAATACAGTGTACAAAATTGATTATTATATTTTATTCAACACTAACCCAAACATAAAAATGTATTCTCAATAAATAGAATGCCGTAGGAATATTTTATGTGAAAATGATTTTTTATTGTTGCATTGAATTTATTTTATTAATAATATTTGTACTTTATTCTATTTATTATTATACCATGCATATATGAAATATACATAGTATATTAAGTTTAGTCCCAAGTTTGTAACGCTTAAAAATAATGATGCTAGGAAAAAAATTTTGTCATAGGTGTTCATAGAATCACCTAATTAGTCCATTTCCGGTTGTCCGTCCGTCCGTCCGTCCGTCTGTGGACACGATAACTCAAAAACGAAAAAAGATATCGCGCTGAAATTTTTACAGCGTACTCAGGACGTAAAAAGTGAGGTCAAGTTCGTAAATGAGCATCATAGGTCAATTGGGTCTTGGGTCCTTAGGACCCATCTTATAAACCGTTAGAGATAGAACAAAAGTTTAAATGTGAAAAATGTTCCTTATCAAAAATTAAACAACTTTTGTTTGAAACATTTTTTCGTAAACATCAATGTTTACCCGTGAGGGCGCCAATTAGGCGGAAATTTTATAATATGTGTACAAACTATACACTAAATGTCGGTCGGTAATGCAGAAACCTATAAAGTCATTTACATATGTACTATACCTTATTAGTTATGTATGTGTCACATGTTTGTATGTGTTATGTGATAAAGAAATCAACACTGACTATGCATGGTATTTTAACAATTAACTCAGTCAATTGTTTGTTTTCACTTGTTATAATTAATTTGTGTAAGTAACAAAAAAAATTGAAAACAGTACCTGTACCACAGTATATAGGGATCAAACCTCGAAATTATTTTTCTTGACTCCGATTGAAATAAAAATTTGATTGTAAGAAGATAAAATCCCAAGTAACAAAAGGTATATTATGCCGAGGGGTGCTTTTGACGGGGGTGGTCACTTCTAAGTCGTGGGAAAATATTAGTGGAAAATGACAAGAATCGATTGAGAAATAAATTCTAAGCAAAAAGTGCCATTTAAGTATATTTCGAAAATTCAATACTTTTCGAGTTATTGACGATTGAAATTCGGAGTAATTAACGCCAAATAATTGACAAATTTGGAAACTTCTTCGAATTTCGAAATATACTTCAATGACATTTCTTACTTAGAATTTATCACTCTATTCCGTTGTCATTTTCAAGACATATTTATCCACTCTCTAGAACGAGTGGTTACCCCTGGGAAAATGCACCACTCGGCCGCATATAACTATTGATCTAAAGAGTAAACATGGCTTAACTCCAAATTTTCATCGAAATCGGTGCTATAAGTCAAAATTTGGAGTAGATATTATTTATTTTTAATAAATATTAATGTCATTATTTGATTATTTATTTTGTATATTATTTCGGATGACAATTAAAATAAATTATTATTTTTTATATATTTTAATAATACAATTAATTCATTTGAATTTAATTCGGGTAGATTGATGTATAAAAAAATATATTAATTTTAATGGATCAATTTTATTTTTTGAATGAACTATAATATTAACGTCCAGGAGAAAATGACACAGACTCATTGAAAGCTTGTTATTGGTGTGAAACAAAAAAAAGGGCGAACTGAGGTGGTAGAAAGCCCTTAACCAGTATTTGCTCGTATGTAGGAGTGACAATAGGTAATGAAAATCCATTCTTAACACATTTTCTTCTTATGAGATTCAAGAAAATGTTTTAGAAACAACTTATTAACAATTAAAAGCACCAGAGGGCGAAAAACGTGTACGAACATGACTGAATGGTCTACAAAAAGGGAGGGCACCGTTGTGTGTTGCAGCTAGATTTGTACTAATAAAATACAATTTTCAGGCATAATAGAGAAAGTTTTTTTTAAATCTGAGTTTTCTGGGTTTTAGAGTTTCCTTCCTTGTATTTTTCTATATATAATGCCAGATTATTTTTTGTCGGTAATTTCATTCTAATCATCTTTAAGGTTCTGCTTGATGATTTTTCGATATATATCCACTTATTTCCACCAGATTATTCGATAAACTATTTGTATGTAAATTATAATTGTAAATATTGTGTATATTATTAATTATTATTAGGTTTATTACTTCAATTACATATTTTTCATTTTATGTGTAAAAATTAATATATATGTATAATTATTGATTATAATAATAATTATTTTAAATATATTAATTGAAACAATAATTTTAGTATATTTGCTGTGGTTTTAACATGGCTCAATAGGCCTTTTCATCGATTTCTTATTGTTTCGGACGTTTGTCAAGTAAAAAGAATTACCCAACGAACAGCGCATTTTGAGAAACATAGAAGATACGTGATATGTCTTTATACTTGAACAGTTTTTTTATATCTGTCCGAAACAAAAAAAGAATCGTTTTTGTAAACGAAAAGGTCTATTCATTTCGAAAAGTGAAATGGTAAAATATTTAGGAAATTTAAAACAAAAATTCAAAAGAACAAAGTCAACTCAAATATTTCAATTTCAATTAAAATATTCCCAAAAACAGAAAATGATAGCTCTCTAAGTATCCTTTTCATCTTATCTGAAGTCCCTGACCATCACTTTAATATTTATTAAAGACGGTGTGTTATAAGTTTAAAGTGTTTATCTGTGCGTCCGTGTGTTTCTTAGTGACATCGTAACGTCTAAACGGTCCAACTGACTGGATTTGAGAACATTTTATAGCTAAGTTTCCAAAAAGTCGGTAAAATAATTCCAATTTGTCGAGGGTTTTTTAAATTTTGTAAATTTCACTTGTTTAGTTGAAAAACAATATTGACCGATAATTATTTAATTAATTATATTTAGCTACTGGCGTTGACTGTGATATTTATTACTTCTTTAAGCACCCAGAGCAGTTTCAAATGAAATGCATATTAAATGTATGATATGTACCGCTTGACAAGAATTATTTAGATCTCTTGATGTGTAAGCCAGAAGCAGGTCACAAGTAAACTTTTGGTCATGGTAGTGCTACTTCCGTCCACAAATCGACGTCCGACATTAAGTTGCAGAGTTTTTGTTTGTTTTTTTTTTACATGATTTTCTTTCTCAGGTTTTCTAGAAACTTTGCAAATTTATTTACTCAAACTTCTGAGCATAAAAATTCTGAGTAGAATGAGACAAAATTGCCGTATGGATTACTAAAAATTCGTTTTTCTTTCGAAACAGTGGCAAATAGAGGAGATATTAGGACTTTTCATTTTTAACGACAAAAAAGAATTTATTGCTTTTTAACCCCCGAACTTAAAAAAGGGGTGTTATAAGTTTGACCACTATGTGCGTATGTGTATGTATTTGTCTGTATGCCTTTATCTGTTTGTGCCATCGTAGCGCCTAAGCGGATGAACAGATTTTGATTTTTTTTGTTTCGTTGAAAAGATAATTTAATAGGAGTGTTCTTAGGTGTGTTTTAAGTACATGTTCAGGGTTCTGTACCCGAAAAAACTAAAAAGCTGACGATGATCTTCAAAAACGGGTCAGTTTGAAAAAAGCTCTGAGGAAAAAGGTAATTTAATGGAGAGTGTTCTAAAATATGTTTCAAGTGTGAGTTTAGTGTTCTGTATCCGAAAAATTTGTCAGAGGTTTTTTAAATTTTGTAAATTTCACCTGTTAGGAGTATTTGATGGATTTCCATGAATCAAATCATGAAAATCGATAACGTGACAGATTTAGAAAGTGATCAGACTGATAACGGAAAAAAACGATCTCTAATCTAATATTTCATTTCGATCAATTGTAATTACAAAAAATTTCATTCATAGAATATTATTTTTTATTTTTTTAAATTTGGAGTATATATTTCATTTATTCAACATATTATAATGGTACCTACCTACAGGCTCCATAGGCTTTATATGTTTGGTGAATGAGATCAACGCATCAATCAACAAAGATCAAAATGTAATCCTATAATTTTATTATAGAAAAAGATATGTCACAACTGTATAATGCTTTTCGTACCCGCCCATATGTGTGTATATATTGTACAATATTATACTTTTACTATACCTATTGAAATTTAAAGTCGATTACATTGAAATAACAAAATTTCATTATAATTTAATTCTATTTTCACAAAAAAGAAAAAAAGAAAAATATTTATTATATATACAACATATTGGAAAATTTTTTGTATTTATAAATGAAATAACCGAAGTAGTAACGAAAATATATATTTTGTAAGCAAAAATAACTTATAAGTTTCCTTGTCAAAATCTTTAAGGAATCATATTCTATTCAAAAATCAAAAATGTTTAAATCTCTTTTTTGAATGATCTCTCGTTTGTTTGAATGACACTGTACAGCAATGTAGCTCATACTTCAGACTAACACATGATATATAATTTATAAAGATAAAAAATAAAAAATTTTAAAATTAATTTAATTTGACATTACCATAAATTACAGATTTCTGTAAAAATAGGCACTAAAAAATATTTCACGGCCATCTTTTCTGATATCCTTAATGAATAATTACGACTGTTATACATTTCAAAAAATGGAAAACCATACATATATTTTACCTGTGTAAAACAATCCCTACCATTATTTCGAGTGTTATAGAAAGGGGATAAGCGAGAGCAATCTTTATCAATCTTTACTTTTAAACCCAGCGAAGCAGGTGGGTATCACTCTAGTAAATAATAAAACAGGATATTCCTCTTAGATAGAGCAGAGGTAAAATCGGAAAAGGAAAGAGAGGTAGGCCCAATACCAGTTCGATAAAGTCAGTAGAAAAGGATAAAGTCAGTAGAAAGGAGAAGGAAAAGTCAGTAGAAAGAAAACGGAAATAGGAATTGAAAATAGGAAATAAAAAGCCGAGGACAGAAGCCGATGGAGACATGTCTGCTCAAAAGCTAAGGGCCATTCAGGTCTGTAGCGCTGATCTATATACATTTAGTAGATGAAATTTTCCAAATTAAACCCAAAATATCCAAAAATTTCCGATGTGAAAACAAATATTTTTTGTTACGAAAATCATTTTACTATGCAACAACCAGATTAAACTACGATAATTTCCTTAAAGTGGAGTTAAACAAGCGCTGAATAAATAGGTAGATACTTAATAACCATAGTTATTTACAGACAAAATTGTTCAAATGTAACGAATTTAGCTCTTTTATTGCCCACTCTTTGATTGGTCTTGTTATTCTACAGACCAGTGCTGCTGCTTTTAACACACTTTTATTAGCATCATACGTATGTTAGCCTGTAACGGAAAGTTTGAACATGATGTTGACCCTCTTAATAACGTCGGATTAACTCAAAATTTGGCATGCTTATCAAGGATTGATGACAATACAATAATTTAACAAATTTGTTTGGTTATCCTGATCTAGATTTTCAGGATTACTAATCCATATATAAAAATATATACATTTATTTGTGCTCTCACCAGATATTATACTAAATTTTTTATAAATAAATAATACTCTAAAAAACTAAAAAACCACAAAATAAACAAAAGTTTAAAAAACCTGGAAAACACGCCTTCAAAACTAGGTAGAACAAAAAGGTAGAAAATAATTTCTTTAAAATCAAAAAATCATTTTACCGTAAAAAACGTGAGATCACTTAACTTTTACCAATATCTGTCTATAAAATATTTACAATAATTGAAATTTAACACCCCACGCTTTTTTACGATAAAATGATTTTTTTGAATTGAAAGAAATTATTTTCTACCCTTTAGTTCAGCTTGTTACAAAATACTGCTTTTTAGTTTTTTTAAACTTTTATTTATTATTATTCCCGATGTATTCAGATAATTATCAGATCAGCTATTCCAATTAAATAAGCAGTCAAAACCTCAGAAAATGATAACATACACCTTTCAAACCTTTGAAATACCTTGTCTGTCGATGTTTACCAAATTTTAGCAATATGTGCTATGCGTATTCATAAACTTGATGATTTTTAAAACCTTTAAAATCCCAATTTATTCCGTAAACAAACTTAATAGCTCGTTACATCGGTAATTAATGAGAAAAGTTAAAAAAAACTTGTATCATTAATTGTAAACGAAACATTTTGTAGAAAGTAATTTTGTCTATCATCATTTACGTCGCCCTATTAGCTCAGTTGGTTAAGGCGTAACCAACCAATTCTGTCCGCGGTATGCTTAGGTTAGCGGGTTAATTCCCGCCGTCGCAACAAAATTAATTTAATTAATAGTTGTGATGGGCTGGTGTAGAGCATAATATATGCATGAAGCAGGTGCCTCTGAAATTTAGGAGCTGATAAATGAAATTATCAGCGGAAAGGTGGTAAAACACATATATGGTATCACAATTTGCTCTATAGCCAAAGCGAGTCCCTTCGTGGACAGCCAATATAACCTAACCTAACCTAACCATCATCATTTACAGGTTTTCTGTGTAAATGTATAAAGACGTCCAATTTTCTCAGAACGGAATAATCAAAAAAAGGAACGTTTCTTGGTTTGGATGAAATGCTTTTGAATTTGGTTTTATTGGAATTTGAAAGTAAAATAATTTTCGGTTTTTGACTGTCATAAATAGGGTATTGAGCACTCTATGAGGAAGAAACACAATATGATTGTTGATGATATAAAATGAATTTTTTACAATTCAACAGTTTGCTCTTTTTCTTATTTTGTATTTGATTTTATAATTTGTTTTCCATATCAGTTTTGATAATGAAATTTGTTAAATGGATCGTATAAAGAATTATTTTTTCTTTTAAATTAAATTAAATTTTTAATACCATAGAAATATATTATTTAGGTACAATACACAATACCAGTGGGGTTGATTGCTGCCTTTAAAATAGGTTGGAATTTAAATGACAATATTTTCTTATTAGGGACATAACAGAGAAAAAAAAGTATATATATATATATATATGATAATTTTAGCAGTTTTATTATGTTTTTAAAAAAATAAACGTTTCTGCTATTCGATTTTAGTTTCTGAATTTTAAAAGTGAAACAGAATTAGCTTTGATTGAGTTGATTTACTTTATTTTGCAAATATACTTAGATAGTAGATTTATGTCATATTATAGATAGGCAACTGTACAACAATGGTTGGTGATTTAACATGGCGTTTAACTCGTCACCACTAGCTTTATGAGCATTTTGCTCATAAACCTTGTTTTAAACGTAATTATAACTTTAATTTCGAAATTTTATATGTGGTTGAAATTTTTTTTCTTTTCAGATTTTTTCAACTACAGTTTTTAAAATAACAATCCGCTTCACTGGGTTAAAAAGTAAATACCACCGCTTTATAACCTCCACCTCTCTTGATCTCACTTATCCCCCTTTCATAACACTAAAAGGGATTGTTTTACACAGCTAAAACATATGCAGTTTTCAATTTTTAAAGTGTAAAATAGTATTCATATTCATATAATTCATTGAGTATATCAGAAAAGATGGCCATGAATTGTTTGACATTTATAATTTTAAATATTTACAGGAATATATAATTTATGGTTCAAAATGATGACCATAGATGGAGCAGTAAAATGTTAGATTGAATTAAATTTTTTAAATTTGTGATATATATTTTTATAAATTATAGCTCATGCGTTACTCTAGTGTCTGAGCTCTATTATTGTTTAGTTTCATTCAAATCTATTCATTAGTTTTTGCGTGAAAGTGTAACAACAAACAAACATCCTTACTTTCACATTTATAATATATATAGGGATATAGGAATTTTCAAGCCCTTCCAAAATGTTCGTCTTATCGCGAGACTGAAGATGTAAGCAAAAACAGGTCTACGAAAATTTTCGAACCTGTTCGTTTACTTTTTAGCCGACTTTAAATTCCAAAAAGGCGGTTCCCAATTCGACTGTTTCTTCTTCTTTTTATGTTTGTTATCTCAGAACTTTCGACAGGGGGAACCGATTTTGAAGAATCTGGTGCTTTCCTTTTTTATTTGAAAGCTGGTGCATTCCATTTCAATTTGGTCCAGTTTACACAACTAAATGGCATCCATGAGAAAACCATATAAGTCTTTAATTTGCATTAAGTATGAGCGCGAAAAATGGGCGAATAACTCAAAATCACGCCAAACAATTTCGATGATTCTTTTTTTAGTGACAAAGTAAAAGTCACTAAAAATCACAAAATAAAAAAACTTTTAACAAAAGAAAAAAACCGATTTCAAAAAGTAAAAAATAAAAATGCACTAAAAATTAAAAAAATAACGAGAATATAATGTAGTTATATTTTTTGAGTCAGTGTCAGCCAAGGAAACAACTGTCCCAGAACAGTTTGCATTTTTATTTTTTTTGCTTTTTGAAGTCAGTTTTTGTTTGTTAAAAGTTTTTTTATTTTATGATTTGTTTATATTATAACTTTTATTGAAAGCATTCTTACTGGTACATAGCCTATAAATATATTTATTTTCTATATAAAATCGTCCTTTTTAATATGCAAGGAATCAATGAATTCAATAAATATTTGCGGTATTATTAATGAAAATGATTAGCATTATTTCATTTTTATTCTAAAAGAATTTACTTATTCAAATTCGCGCACTTACAAAGCTTAAACACTTTACAAAGACATTGCGAATGGAATTTCTTACATTTATTTTTTAACTGTATCATAAACAATAATAGCAATCGAAAACTGGCTTTGCTGTTTAAATTACAAAATTTAGTAAACAAACAAGAATAATAAATATTGTTCTTTATGTAAATAATATGCTTTAGTAAATAATAGCTTTGTAGTACTATAGAAGAGGTCATTATTTTAGCATCCTGTGTATATAATATTAGTTTTTTTTAAATTTAGTTCATTATGCAAATATTTAAAGAAAAAAAGAAAAACATGTAGTTCTAAAGAAGAAAGCTTTTTTTTCTAAAACTGTTCTTTAAAACTTTGTTTCAAATGTATTTAATACGATCATTTAAAAAAGTTCAAATTGATCAATTATTACTTTGAATAATAATTGATCAATTCGTCTCTACTCTCCACCCATCCGATCACCACTATATATTATCTATTATTTGAATTGCATATAATACAACTTTTTTTCAGTCACGAATATATAAAAAAAAAACTAAAGTAGAAGTAAAATAAAAAAAAAAAAAACTAAAATTGAAGAAAAACTTTTTGAAAAGTTGACAACAAGAATAATAAAGTTTTCAAAATAATAGCATAGCATCATAGTTATAGTTGTGTAAGGAGAGTAATAGAAAGATGTATAGACATTTAAATTATTTCATTTCTTGAATTTATTTCATGTATACATTGAAGATGGACATCCCGTGGAAAAGTCAACGGTACACATTTAATTACTTCAAAAATGACCATTTTGATCTATTATGGCTAATATCTCGTTTTGTAGTTAATCAATCAACAAATAACTTCAATAAAAGTTGCAGAGTTTGATGGGGGACATGATGTTCTGGCATCAGATTGGATCTAGTTTTTCGGCTTGATATAATAGTCAATTTAGATCCGAAAAGGTAAGTGACAGAATAACACTTCAATTAGAAAGTTGACCCTCGTAAAATATCTAGCATTTTTTATTTAAAACATTTATTCGTAAACCGTTAGAATTCGAGAAAATATGTTGTCTCAAATTAATTTTAACTATTTTGTCTCAAATATCTTTCTCGAGCAAAAAACAGCAAATTTTCGACCAGTATTAAGTACTGGAATATAAAGCAGTACTTATCTTTAAAAGAGGACGACGTTAAATATTCAATTAAATATTATATTATTTTAACCTATCAGTTTTCGTGTCATCCTTTCGTTAATTTTAAGTCGCATAATGAGAGATTTGCTCAGGAGTTCTGTTCATGCGTTAAATATTTCGAGGGTTAAGTATTCTTTAACATTGTAAATCATAACCTTTACATAATTTTATATAAATATATTTTTTAACGTACAAGCTAATTATAATAGTTTGATTACGTGACTTTTGAATAATAAGTGAAAATGTTATAGTAGAGAAATTATCAAAATAATTAAATTCATTTTTTTACTAACTCACTAATGAAATACAACACAAGCTACTAATTTTATTACTAGTTTTTTTATTACTAGGTACTGAGTTTTATTTTATTACTAGGTACTGAGTTCGACTTATATTAATGTAACGAAAGTACACGAAAAGACCAGAAAATTTCCGAAGTTAGTATTGTTTTGCTGACACCTTTACTCTTGCGATGAGAAAAATTCTCAACATTTTTGAAAGACTTCAAAACAATTTAGTTACATTTAAATAATTAGAAAAATTCATTGGAGAATATACAAAATATTATACGAAGATAAAAAAGTTTCAACCATGCATGCTATTTGAAGTATGAACGTTATTTTACTTTAAATTGAGCATGAGCAAAATGCTCATAACACGAGTGCTGACGTGTTAATTCATGATTTTCCAACCCTTCTGATTTGCATCAATATTGCAAATAGTACATTGGATCAACAACAAAATAATATATAGAATTCTAATATGGAGAAAGATAAAGTTTGTTTCATTCTTGAATTATGTTAAATAGTTTGTGACAAATATATGTTTCTAGTTTTTCGTTCTATAAATAAATAAATAATTCTACCACCTTCTAGATATATGTCCTATAGTTGACAACCAACCACAAGAACTATTAACCAAACCCTAGCACAGCCGAAGATAAGGCAAATACCGACGACAATATAACTATATAATATAAGGAAAAAATGATGGAAAATTTGTATGTCAGCCATAGCAATGAAATATTTCGAAGCAATACGAGAATGATGGTTTTGGGAAATTCACTTTGGTTAACTTATAGCGAGTATGCTCGACGATGATACTCCGCGAGAGGGTGCATAAGAACTTACAGATGTTTTTTTCCCGACTGAGCAACGCAAAGGAGTGGTAATGTGTTTATCAGCTAAATATGTGTGTTCCTATCTGGCTTACTAGAGACCAAACGCGTGGACCGATTTTGATGATTCAGACGTCAATCGATGTGTCTTAACCTTGGTAGTGCTACTGAAGATATGGCAGTCATGAAATTTTAATAAGGGCGATCACCAGACTCCATATTGTGAAAATGTGTGCTCCTTTGTGGTCCACTAGAGACTAAACGCGTGGTCCGATTTTGATGATTCTAACGTCAATCGATTTCTCTTAACCTTGTGAGTGCTACTAAAGATATGGCAGCCATGAAATTTTTGATGTGGCAACCACCAGAAGCCATATTGGGACAATGTGTGTTTCTATATGGCTCACTAGAGACCAAACGCGTGGGCCGATTTTGATGATTTAGACGTCAACCCTGCTTCAATGAAATAACGAGATTTCGAAATTTACTGCCTTATAATCATAACTTAAAAGTGTAAATTAAAAAAACAAATTTAAAATACCAAAAAACCCGACGATTTTGGTTTTAATTAACTTTTTGCCAACTTTTAATAAAAAAAATTTAAATAAAACAATAAATTTAAAAAATCAAAAAGCCCGAGTAAAAATTAAACCAAACTTCATAAAAATGACCTGAAAAGAAAAAAAGAAGTACAACAGTTTACATAGCGACTTTAACAGTCGGGTCCCATTATAGTCTATACCGGTTCAAATCTTCCTGATAATGGGTCCCGACTGTTAAAGTCACTATGTAAACTGTTGGCCATTTTATTCTTTTCAGTTCATTTTTTATGAAGTTTGGTTTACTTTTTACTAAGTCGGGTTTTTAATTTTTTAAATTTATTTTTTTATTTAATTTTTTTTTTAAGTTGACAAAAAGTTAATTAAAACCAAAATTGAAGCTTAGATTCTGTCTAGTACTTGGTAAAAATTTTGTGCTTTTATTCGTAGTGTACACACTATTATGATAAAGCTCTCTGCCATACGTAAAGTATTTTGAAATATTTATCTTTTTTGTACAAAAAACATTACAATGAATTAACTTCAATATCCATATTAGGTACAAGGTACTGGAATATAATAATTTAATATTAGGCATAAAACAATTTTCTCCGTGAAGTAGAAAAAGCATAAGAACGACATTCTTCTTATTCGTGATATATTTCATAAATTCTCATCCCCAGCATACTCATAAAAAAAAAAAGTAAAAAGACAGACAGTAGTTTACTTTTTTGAATTATTTTAAAAAAATTCATAAACTTTCTTTTTTTCTGCAGACACGCAGTAAAACTTTTTAAAGATAAGAGGGTGAGAAAATCATTTTTCGTAAAAATTCATGATGCAATGTATTTTTTTCAATTCATTTCATTTGTCAAATACTTTAAAGGGCGTTGGCACATATGTGTGTGTATGTGTGTATGTGTGTGTGTGTGTGTGTAAGTGTTTGGTGAGAGAAAATATATCTTTAGGGGTGATCTTCATGATAAATATTCTAGTCGGCAAAACGATAATCTTATAATTTTAACTTTATGCCCTTTAGACTTTTTATCACTTGTTTGACACAAAAGAAAAAAGATTCCTATCTTGTATTCAATCTGAATTTACTTATTTGTATTAATAATGTAGAGCTTACGTGGTTAGGCTAGGTTAGGTTTGTAGTTCGCGAGAGACAAGCTTAGGGCATAGGACCAATTGTGATAGCATATACAGGGTGGGTCATTTTAATATATACACCTAACTATCTTGTTTTTTTGTAAACCAATAAAAAAAAAACAAAAATTCGTAGCTGCGTTAGCTAAGCGAATTCCCTCCGAGATTGGAAAAAAAATAACACATTTTTCTTAAAATCGAATATTTATTTTTTTATTTTTTCAAGAATTTTTATTTCGAAAGCTAAGCGCCTAGAAAAAAATTACAAGAACACTTTTATTCTTAAAACTGATCATAAAAGACAAAAATATGCTTTATTTTGAAAAAATTAAAAATTTTGTACTTTTCGGATCCTTCCATCCCTTATTTATTGGTCGATTTTTCTCATTTACGAACTTGGCCTTTCAAGTACCAAAATTCTTCTTGATACCAAATTTCAATCAAATCGGACTTAAATTGCGACCGCTAGAGAGTTAACAGACACATAAACGTACAGATACATATGTATATACATATATACATAACAATAGTCATTTTAACGATAGTCATTTTTGACATCTAGAAGGTGGGAACGATGAACATTTGATGAAATTTTGCAAATTTCCATCATCAGTACGAAATGAATAGTTCCATTTCTTTCGGTAATTCGCTGATAACTTCATCAAAAGTATCAGAGTTTGATGGGGCACATGTTCTGACATCAGACTGGATTTACCTCTTCGGGTTTCTTTAGTAGAAAATTTATAGCCTAAACGGTAAGAGGTATAGAATAACAATTAAAATTAGAAACTTGATCTTCATATAAAAAAACAAATTTTGTTCAAAACAATTTTTTCGAAAAACGTTAGCTTTCGCATCTAATGCGAAATATATCATTACTGCATTTAAGAAAATAGACTAAACATTTTTGATGAATTTCAAATATACAGTAAATCAAGTGAAGACAAACAATTGACTAAGTTAATTGTTGAAACACATGTATAGACAGTGTTGATTACTGTATCACATTACACATACATACATATCACTCACATATAACTCATATACTCATAGAATACATTCTATACAATTTGCGCATAATATGCGCTCTCACGGGTAAACAGTGATGTTTACGCAAAAATATTTCAAACAAAACTTTTTTATTTTTTTATGAGAAACATTTTTTACATTTAAACTATTGTTCTATCTCTAACGGTTTACAAGACCCAATTGACCGATTTTGCTCATTTACGCACCCGACCTGACTTCTTACGTCCTCAGCACGCTATAAGAATTTCAGCTTGATATTTTTTTTCGTTTTTGAGTAATCGTGATGACAGACGGACAGACGACAGCAGACAGACGACATACAGACCGATAGACAACCTATAGCAAAATTTTGTTCACAGCATGAATATTTTTAAGCGTTAGAAACTTGGGACTAAACTTAGTATCCCTTGATATGTTTCATATACATGGTATAAATAGAATTAGCACGATGACTACTAGTTTCTGCGCAATAACTTTGAGATTTTCTCCAGAAAATATATATTTTTATACATATTTCCACGAAATTAAAGAGATTCTTGATTTTCTTCATTTGAAAATATTTGAAGTTAAATAAGCAGTTTTTGATCACCTGTAGATGTACCAAATACTTTTTCAAAATGTGTCTTAAGTTTTGTTAGAATATCTATGTTATAAATATACGAATGAGAGATGTATGTGTTATTTAGTGTCTATTTTCCAGCAGTAAAACACCACCAATGATCAAAAATTCTACTAAAGTCAGAAAAATATTCTACTTAAATATAAATCACTACACAAAAAAAGCAGAACATTGAAGAACATTTTAGATAAAAATAAAATTTATATAAGTGTAAATAAATGATACAACCAGATAATGCCATAGGCACAAGATTTCAACCTAACCAAGCCCACTCGACCATATTTTGTTGTTCTAATCAATTTGTGTAAGGATATAGTTCATGTTATTTAGTATTTGGTATTGTTTCTATAATGTCTTGAATTTCGGTTATTAGGATACATAAATAACTACTCGATTATGAATTTAATTGAATACAAGTATATTTTAATGTAAAACATTCGTTTAAAATAGAGAGACACGTTTTTAGAAAAAAAAATAATAATGACAACTAACTTAACGTCAGATTATTATAACAGTACTACCAACATAGTAACAACACAATACCGTAGTGTGCAGGACAAAAATAAATCGATTTCTTGAACATAATGCTGGACAAAAATTAATTACTGACAAGTGAAAACCACCAATTGATTGAGTTATTTGTTGAACTATCCTGTATAGAATACCCTGTATTGCATGTCAGTGCTTGCATTATTTTTTTCGGTTGCCATTTGTTTTGGTTTTCCAATAGTATTTTCTAGATTTTTTTTTCGTGTGTCGAAAATGTTTCACAAAATATCTAGTTACAGCTACATGCAAATTTTCAACTCCCTATCTTTCAATATTTTAGAGAAAATAGACACCAAACTTTTGTTCAAATTTCAGGACTCACGAGTGATGTATACAAAAAATTTTTTTTATAAAAAAAAAAACATTTTTTACATTTAAACTTTTGTTCTATCTCTAACGGTTTACAAGATGGGTCTAATCTTGTAAATGAGCGTATAGGTCAAGACCCAATTGACCTATGTCGCTCATTTACGAACTCGACCTCATTTTTATGTCCTAAGCACGCTTTAAAAATTTCAGCTTGATATCTTTTTTCATTTTTGAGTAATCGTGATGACAGACGGACAGACGACAGACAGACAACCGGAAATGGACTAATTAGGTGATTTTATGAATACCAAAATTTTCACATATACCAAAATTTTGTTCATAGTATCAATATTTTTAAGCGCTACAAACTTGGGACTAAACCTTGGTATATTTCATATACATGGTATAATAATGAATAAATTTTGCTTGCAAAAAATTGATCTATTGACTCTAATTTCACAAATTCGTTTTTCCACACACCTTACAATGTTTAACTGTTTTACAACAAACATTTTTTTCCCTTTGATTCATCTGAAACATATCATTCTGACGGTAGAACTGAGTCTCCTTTAAGGTGGTTGAGGTGCTACAGAAACACAATAAACTAAAAGTTTTGAGAAATTGTTCTTTAACATTCTAGGTCACAATTAAATTTTTTTTCTTTTTTAATTGTCTGAATATTAGACAATATTCCGTAAGAAATATTAATTTATCCCAAATTAATATTTCTTTTAGGAATTCAATTTTAAGTCACCCCAACTTGTTTACTGCAAAACATTCATAATTTTCAGACAATCTTTTTAAAATTTAATGGTGACTACTAACCATGTTTAAGAGAGTTTCTCAAAAATTTAAGTTAAAAAATGTTCAGTTTTCAATGCGGTGTTTTGTGTGTAGAACGTCAACAACCTTATGTTAGTCTCAACAACAACCAGCGCTAATGGACGGATGATGGGAGGTGTATGTGTTAATCATGATGTCATAACGTATGATTAGTTTCATATAATATAACTACACAACTACTATAACATTTTGACTTGAATTAGAACATTTCAGGTCACTAACCACATTAACTGATGAACATTTCAGTTGAAGTTGTTCATATAGTAAGTTGTCATTATGATTATTGTCCATTATACGTCAATTGTATTATATTATAATAATAAAGCAGTGCTAACAAAAATGTTTGAAATGTGTTTTACTTTAGCGTTCCCTAATCATGGCAATACTACTCAATCTTTCAAGCTTTAATTCTCTATTTCGTGTTTACAAAGTAGGTGGAGCGCAACTCTCTTATGAAATTTGCAGTAAATCACACGTCGTGGAACTATGTTCCTTAACGCACGATATTTGTTTGCTGGTTGGGAGTTAAAACCAAAAAAACTGCAACAGACACCTAAAACCAACATCTAAGTTACGTAAGAAACTAAAACTTTTTCATTCGATTCCGGTTGCCATGAATTTTGAAAAATTGCAAAAATCTTTTTATAACTGTCAATGTGTATTTTTATCATAATTTTATGTTTTATCATTTAAAAAAACTGAGTTGTGAAAATTATCAGATGTTAATGAAAACAGAGATAATTTAAAGAAAGTACAATGAAATTTTTATGTTATGCTATTATAAATATTCTAATCAAATCAAACATAAGTACTCTTATATTGGGTTAACTAATAAATCAGAAGTATGTCTTTTTTAAACTATTACTACAATCATTTCATACAGCAAAGACTAAAAGTAGCTATAAAATTAAATTCTTTAAAGAATCAAACAAGCGTTTGACTTTTAAAATGAATACCTTAAATTTTCAGAAAAATATTTTGTAAATAAAAAAAGTAAGTGCTTCATTTAAAATGTACCAAGGTAAAACAGAAATATAGTTCCTACCGGGTGTTCCACGACACCTCTCGACTTTTCTTATGAAAACATGACTATTTTTAAATTGTTTACATGTAATTGGCCCTTGGACTCTTGGAATAAAACTCATGTAGAATTCAGATAGGTAAATAAAATTTCGAAGTTTGTGTCAGATAAAGAAATTATAACGACATGATTGCGTAATTCATCTACTGCGTGCATATTCGATAGATGCGACCGTTTCAGTAATTTCGTTGAAAAATAAATTTGGTTTCCTTCTGCCACTATTTCAGTACGATCGCTATATTTGAGTCCATTTTCTACAAATAGTACACAATAGATCATAGGGCTTTAAGTGACCCACCAAAATAGACCAAAGCCACCATTTTAATTCAGCACTTTGAATCTATTTTATTTAAGGACTTTTGTAGCAAAATGCTGAGCATAAGTATCTCCGTAAATATTATATGACGAAAAGTGGATAGATGATAAACTATGGTAAAATTTATTTTCCCAAAATTGAATCATTTATATTTTAAATTTCAATTTTCCTAAAATAAATCAAAGACTCTTGGGTTTCACACAACGAAAGTGTATTTGGGTAGTAAATACTTGTTTAAGTAATATTGCAGTTGCTGCTTTGAAACAGCAAATAGTTGATTAATAAATGCCAGCCCAGAATCGACCTATCAGTTTTAACAGGAATAAAATATATATCTTAAAGACATGAAATGCTCGGCGACTGGGTTTGAAAAATAAGTTTGTCATATATTGGCTTTATGGACAGAAAAACCTCATTCAATTGATCAACTTTCTTCTATATGATACCCAAATTTGCTTATAAAAGTATTTAATGGAATTTTTCAATATGAAAGATATTATTGAGAAAAATCCCTTGGTTGAACACTATTAGTCCTTGTTAACAAATCCCAAAGAGTATGTAAATTTACTTAAACAAAGTCTAAAAATTTCAATCTCAATTTTTGCTTCTTGTTATTCTACTTGATAAACGTAAAAACAATACTAATCAAGTACATACTAAAGAAAGACAAGGCAACATTGCTTATTAACTAATAATATTATATACTAGCCCGACCCGTATAGATAAAAATAACAAACAAAACAAACAAACAAATTTCTCAGAAAAGTGGTGGGTTTTCGTTCAAATTATTTGTCTAGCGTGTTTTTTCCTAAGCGGTACATTTTTAGACCGTGAGTATATTTTTCGTAAAACCTAGAGATAATTACTTTGAAAATGAGGGATGAATCACGGAATTTGATAAAGGAATAAGGAAGATAAGGGTAGGACAGAAAAAAACTTGCTAGAGTAATAATTATATTTAAGATAACATAAAAAAAATTTGCCCATGGGAAATGTAGTTTAAGTAAGTTAATAATAACCATTATAATGAATACACGCACAAAATATACAAGGTTCTGTTTTTCTTTTGTCGACTGTTGTTATAGTAGCATAATAATGTTATTCGTTTTGGGTGTAAATTGTGTTACGTTATATACATTTTGGGAGACATAATACTCGTAATAGGTCTGTTTGTGCTTTTTAAATAATATTATGAGAACGTTTTATTAAGGCAATTACCATAAATTTCGTAGTTTTTATTTTTCTTAGCTTCATCCAAAATCAATTGTTTTATTTATTATTTATACTTTTAAGTATTTCAGGATAAGTAAGTTGGTAGTTGACTTTTTATGACAAACTTGGTATGTAACAGGTTTAATAACACCTTCAAGGTTTTGGATACAACAATGATAGCTCACCAAGGCCAATTTTTGGCTTTTTACCTGTAGGAAAACAATTTTTATATGCCCAGAAAAAATTAAAGATCGTTTCGGAAAAATCAACGATTTTCCACAGTTTTGTGCAATTTACTCGAAAACTATGTATTTAAGAGAAAAAATAGTTAAGTTCAATTTGCCTGTAAAAACAGTGTACAATTTGTGTTTTTTTTTGTTTTTGTTTTTCTTTTTTTTTCATTAAAAAATTTAGGGAAAAAAATACCATACATAATATTGTTAAGCATAAAGAAATGTGTAATTTGATTGTTTCCAATTTTGTCTCATTTATGGAAAAATTGATATTTAAAAAAAATTCCCGCGTTTTTCCGCAGATTTTTAGAAATTATTCAAAAACTATGCATTTTAAGGAAAAAATACTCCGTTACAAAGTTATAGAGTATAAAATGTTCAATCGAAATGTATAATAATTTTTATCTGCTTACATTTTTGACCACTAGAGGTCGGAAAATAATTATGTATGTCTCGTATAATAAATATTTGATACAAACCTAACTATGTACGCCTCGTATATATTTAATAAAATATAGATTTTTCTGAATTCGCAGGAAAAGAGTAGGAACAAGCCCCAAAGGTACAGGTATTAATGAAAAATTAAAAAAAATACGGAAAATTTTACAAATATGTTTATATTTCAGAAAATATGAAACAGTTTCAGCACACTATTCGATCGGAAATTTTTCGTCCGGTGACTTTGCACTATTCGCAAAATAATTGATAATTGAATTGAGTGGTAATAGTAAAATATAGTTAGATTCCCGAAATCACCCTATTTTTTCTGTACATATACTAATTTTTATTCCACAGTTAAATAGATAAAAATTAATATAGGTGGCATTGCCGTACGCAAAAATTTCAGTAAATTTGACCTAACTTGATGGGACTATTCGTTGTGTGCGTAGTCATGGTAGGGATAATAAAATCGATGCCAGCGCTTTAAGTGAAAAATTTTGGAGATAAAGTGGGCTGTTATGACTAATTTGCAATTATTTACATGTTAATGATATAGAAACTGTCAAATTAAAATGATTGAAAAACACTAATTAATTAAACTTAATGCATTAAAAATTGTGAAAATAAGAAATCAAATTGTACAAATATTATTTTTCAAATGTTAATTATCGTAATTATTTATTTAAATTTGTGAAACAAGAATATTAAATTTTAAATGTAAGTTTTCAATGCAATCCACACAATTATATATGCATCCATTAATTCTATAATTAAAGTAGTGTATCGTTGTCATGGAAACGAAATTCACGCTCGGAGCGAATAGGTAATAACTAAACTATTACAGAAACAAAAAGTTAGAATATAAATTGAAATTATATATTTCGATATTTGAGAAGTAGAGAATATTTCATCAGACATAATCCTCGAAAGTGATTTAATATATGTGCTTAATGTTCATACCATTTTTAACAAATTAAAGCTCATCCCGTGTTTACCAATTTTAATTTTCAACTTTAATTTAAGTCGTTCATGTATTTATCAATTTCTCTCCTGTGTTTATTTAATAAATTATAACTTTAATTTTAAATAATAATTATTCTGAACAAGTATTACACACTATCCCTGATCAGTATACAAGTATGTTAGTATCTACATGTAAGTAAGTAATATGTATATTTATTTACATATTATGTTAAGTCAAATATATTTATGTTATACAAAACATAATATATTTACTTTTGGATAATGTAATATATAGCACATAAATAAATCAAAAGATACATAATATATTTTTACTCATTCCTACAGGATAAATACCGTACATACATGTGTGTGAGTGTTGAAATGTATGCGTATGAGTAGTAGTAGTACATACACCTACTGTATCCTTCAGGAAGCATGAGAATATTTGAATATGTTTGTAAATATCTTCCTATAAATATTGTTTTACAAGGTTAAGTAAACAAATCAATAATTGAAATATTTAAAGGGATAAATTATTTAGTTTCTTGTTTGTGCTCTGATAATTAATTTGCGACAAGGTTTTGTAAACTAACTCAAAGTTTTTTGTAAACAGAAACTACACTGATAAAACGAAGTAATTTGCTTAAATCGAAACATTTTCAAATCGAGTCAATTTTAGTAAAGAATGTGGATTTTAAAAGCACAATCAAAAAGAGGAATGTCGTTGTTCACCCGGTAGGAACTATGATCCTATCGTATCTTCATATATTATAAATGTAGCGCTTACTTTTTTACTTAGATTTGCTTTCATTTTTTTGCTGGTGTGAATGAATGATTGAATATGCAGATGTTCAATTTTGTAAGATCATTTTGTGCATTTTTCTTCTGCCAACATTTTTTTTAAACAGTCATTGCGACTTCTGATTTGGTAGTTATTCCAATATGTGCGTACATTACCTTCCTTTGGCTTGATCAAGATATTTTATATGACATAACATGATATTTCCTTGTACTTACTTTAAATTGTCTCCATTATCTTTTGATAACTCACAATTCATTTTTTTGAATGAAAAAACATAAATTTTGGACAAAAAATACATATTGACAGACTTGAAAATATGTTTACATATTCTCAAAATTCATGGCAAGCTGAATTGATTAAAAAAGTCTTAGTTTCCTAGATAACCTAGGTTTTGAGACCGTTTTAATTTGTTGCATTTTTTTTGGTTTTACCTCCCAACCAGCAAACAAATTAGAACGTGCGATAAGGAACATAACAAAATATTTTCTTGGTGCAAGAAAATATTTCCTTGATTTACTTTAATTTTTAAGCAGTTAGATACTTATTTTCTTAAGTATTGATGCAAGAAATATTTACTTGTTACAAGAATATCAACAGTCAAAAAAACGCGTTTACTTCAATCCAACAATTATTTACTGCGCAGTGCAGATCAATTGCTCTGACCTTTTCTTCTTCTGATGCTTCGAATAAGATCATCAAAATGGTTGAGAATACTGAGTAAGAATCGGAAGCTTTTAGTACTGTATGACAATTGAAGGATCTAAAGGAAAACGGATGTTACTATTTATGTGTGCGTTTATATTTTATGCTCAGGCTTTTGTTGACGCAACGTGAGGAAATCTTTTTTATTCAAAATGTTAGTTTTTCGTTAAAATAAAAACAAATTTGTTCTAAAAGAGTTTTAATATTTCGTTGAAGGAATTATTAATTGGCAAAGTTTGTACCTACAGATGATTTCCACGATCGTTGTCATCGATATCCTGAAAGCATGGACGACTCTTTTACCTTTTCAATCAAGTTATTTTTATAAACTTAGTAAAAATAAAATACTTCAAAGAAATTACGACTGCTATAATTCAAGAATGATTTGATTTGATTTACGTAGCAGATAGAAATTCATCACTCGGTCAAATTGTTTGCATGTGCGATAGGCGTATTTTACAAAATCAAAAATAAAATAGCTTACACAGTCTTTGAAAGAAATACAAACTAAAGATGTAAGGTAAATGTGGCAAAATGGAAAAAATTATTTTCTGAATAAGAATTTTAAATTAATCGTTGATAAGTGAATTAATTTAATTATTCACTATGTAGGTTACGTTAGAAAATCCATTTGATAAATTTGAAATATCCTCCAAAGGTTAAACTTCTACCAGGGTATGAAATAATTTTTAAAAGCAGATCTTATATCAAAAGAGAATATTTAATAATTCTCCTTATTTCCCAAAAATAAATAACGCCGTTAAAATGATCAAATGGGAATCAATTTTCTATTGGCCCTAAACACTTGTTAATCTAAATCCACTTAGAATTGAGCCTTATATAAAAACCTGCCTTTTTATTATCTTGTTTCATAATACTACCGTAATTAATCCCGTTCTGTTCTTTTGACCATTGATCCCTTATTTTATGAAATTTCAAGTCCAAGGTATCTCCTATTCTATTCTCTCCTTTTCCAACTTTTGGCACTGTAGCCCACTCAAAGCAGTTGTTCGGTTTTAATTCGCTTAGTAGAAATACGATTGCAGACTTAGTTCTCAATAGGCATTGAAAACATCAATGTACATTAAGAAAGTATAGTGATTTATAACAATACTGTTCAAATGTATGAATGAAAATTTAAGTCTGCTCATGGTTAGCATATTGATTCCTGAGCGTCACTTAAGATTTTTCCAGCGACGTTGTTACAGACTAAATCAAAGATGTGCAAGGTATTTAGACACATTTACTCTACTCTCCTACTTAAAGAGCGTTAGCTCGTTCTTATACATAACATTTCGCTCTTTATGTGTTCGTTATGATTAGAATGGAAGAATAGAGGATGTTGTATAGCATTAATACAAGACACACATGGAATTGTTTATGATAGTACGTAGCCGTCATTGCGTATATATTTGATACAATCCTTGATCTAGTGACTCTCATACGCCTTAAGGAACTGAGATTCCTTTGAAGGATGTTTACTACACACTACCATATATATAATATGTTTTTGTATTAGCATATCAAAACTTCGCGTATTGCTTTGAATGTTGAATGTGTTAGTATGTATATGGATGAAGTGGAATCAACTTTGTGATAGGAATTCACAACAAACACGTGTTGTGAAGTATCTTTCTATAGAGTTTGAATTGCCTTATGTACTCATGTTACTATCATTGAAAAAAACTCGAGAAAATCATTAAAAAAGTTGTGTTTTTTGAATTTGCTGTTTTTGCTTGCTAGTTGATTGCGCGATTGAACGACAAGAATTATCCACTGTAGAAATTACTCTTCGATGTCATCCCCAAATTTACACTATTCAGAAAATAATTTTTATTCAAATCACAAAAAATGTATTATAATCTTTTGCCAATGTTTGAAGAGTTCAAAGTTTATGAAACTTGCGATACTTAAAGGGTACTTTTGATCATAAGATTAAAAAATCGGATTTAGTTAATGATACGATGAGTAGTTTTTAGTTAAAACCAAAAATCTGGTATGAAAAGTTTTTTCCGTACATATCTCGTAAAATACTCATTTAATTGTCAAATGAGCCATGTTTTTTCGTTTTTCAAGTCCAAATTATTCTAAGAGTTCTAGCGTCTTAGATTAAGTCGTCTTTGTAGTTTGAGTTATAGCCTAAAATCCCGTACGAACGTATTATTTCATTTTAAAAGCTTCTAGACGTAAAACGAGCTGGTGGAAAAAAAACTGTTTGTGAAATTTCTCTAGGATAATACTTTTTATACCATGTTTATATGAAATATATCATAGTATATTAAGTTTAGCCCCAAGTTTGTAACGCTTAAAAATATTGATGCTACGAACAAAATTTTGGTAAAGGTGTTTATAAAATCACAAAATTAGTTCATTTTCGGTTGTCTGTCCGTCTGTCTGTAAGCACGTTAACTTAAAAACGAAAAATGATATAAAGCTGAAATTTTTACAGCGTGCTCAGGTCATAAAAAGTGAGTGGAGTTCGTAAATGGGTAACATAGGTCAATTGGTTCTAGGGTCTGCAGGACCCATCTTGTGAACCGTTAGAGATATAACAAAAGTTTAAATGTAAAAAATGTTCCTTATAAAAAAATAAACTTTTGTTAAACATAAACAGTTATGTATGTGTGACACGTAAATATGTGTAAAATGTGGCTGTGTAACAACACAGTCTATACAAAAAAAATATTTATTTCAACAATTAACTTAGTCAATTATTTTTTCACCTGTTTTATTTTATTTTACAGAATTTTTGTTTATTTTGGAACAAAATTAACCTTAAAAAATATTTATTTCTATCAAAATGGGAGAAGAAAATGCTTTTCTGTTTCTTCAAGGTTACTTTTTTTGACAAATTGAAAATTCAAAATTGCGTCTAGAATTTTCTCGCGTTACATGTTACGAACGAGAGTTTTACTAGCTCACATTATTCATAGTTAAACAGTAGTGAAAATACTATCCTTTAATAGATTATCCGTCCTTTCAAACCTGTAAAGTATTTACAATATCATCATTTTTTTTACACTATAAAAGCAAAAACATTGCACACCATGTCAATAATTATACAGGGTGATTTTTTAAAAAGCTTCCACTGTTATATTTCGATGTGGAAGAGTGACTACAATTTTTTTTCCTTAAATGACTTAAAAAATCAAACGATTCCGTAATCAATATTGTCTGGTATTTCAATAAACTAGCTCGGTCAATTCTCTTTACCATTACTTAGTGTTTTTAAACCCTGCAGAATAATCCAAAGACTGTACAGTCGCTTTATATCGTAAAAATTAAAAAAAAAAAGTATACTCGCCACATATTGCTTCTTCTACAAAATGGTTTACTTCTATGACTTTTTTGTACGAAAAAATAGGGAGATTTAACTATGGCTTGTCTTTCTTGAGTCTATTGCTGATGTTGTTTGTTCAATAACAAGTCGTAATGTAAGATGGGAGCGAATTTCTTGAATCAAGTGGAAGGGCAAGGATTTTCCGAAAATCACTCGCCGTGTTTTTAACGGCATTTTGGACATGGATAACGCGTACACCATAGATATCAAAATAGAAATTGAAACCCTATAAATACAGAATCAGTAATAACTACTTGTATGGTACATACCATAAAGTATATAGGTACTACACATGAATCCTGATGATGTGGTAAACACATGTTTACATATTTTCTATCCTATACAATATACTGGGATTTATCCTTTCAGATCAAGTTAGGTATATATTTGTATTATATCCACTATACAATTAATTATTAGCAAATAGGTATATATTGTGGTGAAATATTGAATTATTAAATGATATGACAGTGTCTACTTTTATGGTAACTATGGGTAACAGTAATCCAAATGGTAACAATCCTTAATGCCCTCTTGGTGATAAAGTTCAACAAAACATGATTATTAAAGTTCATTAGAAAACATGTTAGTTATTGTATGTTACGGATTATTATCAAAGGATACACGAAACTGAAAGTTTTCAAGAGGATTGAGCTTCTAGGAACCGCATCATGTAACGTTAACCCTTTTGTATATTTTGCGTTTCATTCCTATAAAGAGATCATAGATAAATCAACTCAACAGGATCACTTTATCAACAGGCTTCAATTTTTAACACGTTTTTATAAGTTTCATTCGTTTGTTAGTATGCTTGCTTGTATGCTTGTTTGTTAGTATGTTAGTATGTAACGGAAACTTTGAACATGATTTTGACCCTCTTCAAAACGTCGGATTAACTTGAAATTGGGCATACTTATCAAGGACTGCTGACAATAAAATAATTTAATTTGTTTATTTGATTATCCTGATCAGGATTTTCAGGAATAACGTCTGCCAAATTTAAAATACATTTATTTGTGCTCTCACCATATTTATACTAAATTTTTCATGAATAAATAATAGTTTAAAAAATTAAAAAAGTCAAAATAAATAATAGTTTAAAAAACTAAAAAACACACTTTTGTAACTAGCTGAACTAAAAGGTAGAAAACTTTTTTTTCAATTCAAAAAAATCATTTTATCGAAAAAAAGCGTGGGATGCTTTTTAAGATATTTTATAATGGCTTTACTTTTTCCAATATCTGTATATAAAATATTTACAATCATTGAAATTTAGCACCTTACACTTTTTTACGATAAAATAATTTTTTTGAATTTAAAGAAATTATTTTCTACCTTTTAGTTCAGTTTGTTACAAAAGCGTGTTTTTTAGTTTTTTGAACTATTATTTTTATAAATGTTTTGGAAATTGACTTTGAAATTATAATAATTACCAATTATGTACTTTATGTCGACCACCCAAATGAATTTTCTAGTAATTCTTAAGATTGTTAAGGTCAGAGGTTCATCATCACTTATAAGATGAATAGCTTCTGGTGTAGGTATTCATAAATATAATTTTAAATGATGAATAATTAAATAAGCTGTCACTAACTTTAATAAGGTTAAAAGACTTACTTAAAGACTTACTGATATGAAGATGCTAACCACAAGAACACAAAGAACTGGCCGCAAGTACATAAATAAATCTCAACTGTGATGATATCAGTAAGTTTTTTGGACGAAGATCTGCAGGCTTTTCGGTGGAAAACCGTCACTATGCAATACAGAATCTTACTTTGATATTTTCATTCTCATTTCATTATAATGTAATGAAGACAACCACACTGTCACTTTAATTGCTAATATTCATACCTGTGTACATGAGCTTGTTATACATTTATACTAGAATTCTATGTATCTAGTTTGTATCAATTCTAGGTAGTTTCTATCTAAATGTTTCCTATTTAAAGCTAGAGGTAGATAGGTATAAGTCTTTGTATGTCTTACGTACCTATCTATCTATACAAGTTATTATTTACATTGGTAAATATTTGGTTGAAATTGTATATTCATAAATGGAATTTCCGAATTTCTATATAATATAATGTATTATACATAATAATATATGTGTATGGTAAATAGAGTTATATGTAAATATAGATATTAATTATATATTACAGTTAGTCATTATATGAAACCATAGATGAATATTAGTTAATTTAGATAGCTTAAGTGGAAAGAAATATAGGTTTTAAGCTTAAAACTAAGTTAAACTAAGAAGATGTCAGAATAAACACCAAAATGCTTTAAATATTTCAGATTATATCATCCTTGAAACTTTTGCTAACGGTACACCTATTTGAATTTGAAGATCCTGGAGAAAAAGGTTAATTCCGAATCCACAAGCCGACCATGTAAAAAACTTAGGATTACACTTAGATAAGCGACTCACTTGGGTAAAATATATAATGACCAAAGGTATAGAAATAGGTCTACATTAGGAAGCTCTTTTGGATAACCGATCACAATTGTCACTAAGAAGCCAACTAATTCTATATAAGGCGACAAAGCCTATTTGAACCTACCATAAACCCTGAAGAACAGTCTCTTCCTCCGATGTCGAAATTTTGTAGAGAGTCTAAAATAAATCGCTAATGATTATAATCAATGCTTAAAACTTTATTTTTGCAAACATAAAAACCTACAAAAAGTGTAACAAAACGCCTAAACAGCCTTCCAAAAAAGCTTGAAGGAAGAAATCTAATTGTCTCGTAGACTTAAACGACAATTGCCTCAAGATATTTTTGCCGAGAGTTTGCCGAGCATGTCAATGAGACTCCAATTTATCTTCAATCAAACCTACTATTTCATGTCTCAGCTAGGAGACAGATTGTGATATAACAAAGCGATAAGATAGACTGTGAGCACATTGACATTAAACTGAAAATTAGATTATTTCACTTCGCACGTATACTGTTTATGCCTACATCTTTAAGTTGGGATTTAGAGCTTTTCATGCCATGCATTTTGAGGCAATTTTTAAAAAAGTTGCTAGATTACTTGTATCTATGAGCTAATTGGCCATATCATTTACAAGTACGAGTGATGCCATCCTATGTCTATAAAAACCTTCATTACCAACCAGTCAGGAGATATTTCTTTTAGGATAGAAACAAAGAAAGCTAGTCGAAGCAAGGAAGCAATATATATTTAATATTCGAATAATCATATAATTAAGGTAATATTATATTTATTATATTTTGTTTGAGTTTTAACCCCCCAACTAAAAAAGAGGTACTGTAAGTCTTACCGCTATGTATGTGTGTGTGTGTGCCTGCCTGCCTGTGGCATTGTAACGTCTAAAAGGATGAACCAATTTAGATTTTCTTTTGTTACGTTTGATAGGTAATTTAATGGAGAGTGTTCTTAGCTCTTAGAGTGTTTCAAGTTTAGGTTTCGTACCTAAAACAAAAAAAAATAGGCCATGATCCCCAAAATCGGTTCAGTTTGGAGAAGGCTCTGACGAAAAACGTAATTTAATCTAAAGTGTTCTTGGATATGTTTCAAGTGCGAGTTAAGGACTCCTTCGTATCCGAAAAATTTGGTCGAAATTTTTTAAGTTTTGTAATTTTCATTTGTTTAAGTTTAAAGGAAATTCAATTTGAGTCAGCCCTCCTTACACACACATATCACATATATTTATGAAGTGATAATATCACTTCTGCAATCTTAATTTATAATTAACATCTCTTTTGTGAATCCATATACGTGTAATATATAACTTTATTTGGAATTAGTTAACAATTAATTATAAATTTGATACTAAAATGAAAGATACGATTTTATCTACATAATATTAAATGTAGAATAGTTACAACTTATTCAACATATCATTTATGTAAATTAAATTTAACATTTATGATTTCTATATGGATATCTTTAAGGTATATTTGAATAATAATAATAAATACAAGTTAGACCCTTGCGGAATTTAGCTACCGTAGTTGCCGCAACCCGTGGCTACACTGTACCTAGGGCTAAAAAGCACAACAAACAACAAATTTCGTAGAAAAGTGGTGAAAAAACAAAATTTCTCAAATTAATATTAGGTGAATTAAGAATAGTAGTTATATGTCTAGAGTTTTACAAGAATATCTGTAAAAACTAATTATACAATACAATATAACTTAATATATTGTGTGTGAATGCATTGTTTTATAGAAATTCAATTAAGAGCAAAAATATTTTGTAAATGAACATTTTGTTTGATCAGTAGGTTAGTGCTTTTCGGGGTAATCAAATTTTTTTTCCAAGAACATTTTGTCAGTATCGGATGTGTGTTTTACATTTTTTATCAAAGCGTATCCCTGCGCAGATAATTTTGTAACAATGAATATTGACATTTTTAAAAAAGCTTATTTTTGTTTGAAACATTTTCTGCAAACCGAAAAAATTTTTTTAATAAAAAAGCTTTGTTTTTCTAAAAAGACGGATTTTGAAAGAAGGAACGAACAATAATTAATAATAGTTTGATTTTCGCTACTACTGTCTAAACTATGCGGTATACAAAAAAATTCTTCTCCCAAAAATGTTTGTATTTCTGTAAAGAACAACTTTCTAATCTAGTATTCGTCTACTGAGAATCAGAGTGAGATTTCAATTGAACCTGAAAAGGTTACCTGAGTTTAACGTATATGTCAAGTTAAAAAAAATATATAATTGTTGTTTCTTTTTTTTTTCGAGAACTTTTTGCGTTTTTTAACACGCTTTTATTTGCTTTTATGTATGTTAGTATGTTCGTATGTATCGTAATTTTTGAACATGATTTTGACCCTATTTAAAACGTCGGAATACCTCGAAATTTGACATACTTATCGAGGACCGATGACAATATAATAATTTAATAAGTTTATTTCATATTCCTGGTCAGGATTTTCGGGATAAACGATTTCCATATATGAAAATATATACTTTTATTTTCGCTCCCCCCATACTTTTATTGAATTTTAGATAAATAAATAATAGCTGAACGAAAAGGTAGAAAATAATTTCTTTAAATTCAAAAAAATCATTTTAGCGTAAGAAAGTGTGGGGTGGTTTTTAAAATTTTTTATAATGACTTTACTTTTACCAATATCTGTCTATAATATATTTACAATAATTAAAATTTAGCACCACAAGCTTTTTAACGATAAAATAATTTTAAAGAAATGATTTAGTTGATTCGTAGTAAGATTTTTATGTTTTAAATTTTTCTCCAGCAGAAATTGCCTCCTACTATCCGTTCTTTGATTCAAATCCTGAAATTTTTTTCAAATATTTGGTATTATAAAATATATCATCAGAATCGAAACTCTCGAGAGATTAAAGGGATTCAATGATAAATTTGAGCTTATGGGACTAAACATATTAAATATTATTACAAAAATTATTCTAAATATATTGAATTTTTTGTACATTTTGTTTAATATGTAAAGTTTGTCTGATAAAATACACAAGGACCAACTTTTAAAGTATATTATAAGAAAAATAACAGTGGAAAAATAAAACAATTTTTTTTTAAACAAACTTTTATATTTCTACATATTTCCATTATTTATTTTTATTTATTGTTTTACTTCGTGAATATTTTCCTATTTTTTCATTTCTATACATAATATTGTTTAAAAGATTATGGTACAATCTAGAAAAAGAAATTCATATTTAAAGTCTCGTTATTCAGTTGAAACTATATTTTAAAAACAATTTAGAGAATTTTCTAACCGACTCCAAAAGAGGGATGTAACCATTATATGTATCTACTCATTACCTGAAAATTTAATTCGCTGAAGATTTTGAGAATGTTTCCGATATTTGTTGACAGATGCAATTATCATGATTTTTGGTGTCAAAATAATCCTAGAAAATGACTTTCATTGAAATATAGAGTTAAAAAAATTGTGCGAAGTTTTTTACTCCACAAAAAGAAGCCTTGTTGAAAATCTCCGATTTTGATAGAAACTTTTTTTTTTTTGACTAATTTGGATTCGGTGAAAACGATGCCACTGAGTCAAATAGGATCTAATTTTAGGTATTCAAGATAGCACTCTCATAGCTCTAAATTTCCAAATTCGAAGGATTTCCAGATATTGGCCTTGAAGATCCAATATCTGGAAATCCTTTAATTGGGGCGGTTAAAGCGTGTAATTTTTATAAAGCTTATGTTAACTCTAACAAATGACTTTCATTAAAATCAGAAATAAAAATACCTTTGCAAAATTTTAAATTTTTCGGGAGGCTAAAATAGTTTGATAAAATATATTTTTAACTGACTTCAAACAAAAAAGGAGGAGGTTATCAATTCGACTGTATTTTTTTAATGTGCGTTACCTCAAAACTTTCGACTGAGTGAACCGATTTTGATGATTCTTTATCTGCTTGAAAGCTGGTGCTTCCCGCGTGGATAGTTCTGATAACGGCATCCATGAGAAAAAAATCAAAGTCTTAATTTTGCATTAAGTATAAGAGGACGAATAGCTCAATATCAGGCCAACCAATTTCGATGGTTCCTTTTTAAGTGACAAATTAGTAAGTGTACTACTGAAATAAGAAATACTTTTAACAAAAAGAAAACCGAATTCAAAGGAAAACAAATTAAATTAATATGCACTAAAAAGAAAATAAATATATTTTTGGAGTCGGTGTCATCCAAGGAGGACAAGTCGGTGTCAAGGAGGACTATTTACAAATACAATAGCAATTGGAGATTGTGTAATCAGAAATTTAAACGATACGACATAGTTAAGAAATTATCGAAATTCGTTCCAAAAAAGAGGTTTTGTGGAAAATTATGCTTCTGTATTTTTCAAAAATAGCAGATGGAGCAAATAAATGCCAATAGAAGCTTTCAAAACATGGAAAAACATAGTTTTTACCACATTTTTTCAGAATATTCATATGCAAAAAACTGGCTTACCCTACAAATTAAAAAGTAGGAAAACTTTTTCAAATCCTCATAATTAAAAGAAAATTATATTTCCAAACCTAAAAACATTACCAAGCGTTTGGTTACTTATTACACTAAAGCTTTTAATATCAACAATTATTTTCTTCAGTAAAAATAAACAATGATAAAATATTTTAGTTAAACATTTTTATTAAAGGGGGAGAAATTTCCTACTGAATCGTAAAGTAACGAAGTTGGGAAATAAAACATTGCGAATCATTTATAAGAATTTTTTCTTTTTAATTAAATAATTCTCTATTCAATATTTTTCAAGTATATACTTTTTTAAAGGAAATTATATTTTCTATGCTATTAGGTGCTATCAAGTATAAAGAATATGAAATTCATACACATTGGTAATGCTCCGTGTGTTTCAAAATTAACCCTCAAATAACGAGGCCTTTACACGGTACAGTTTTTACCTTCAGTTTTTGTTGTATATAAGCCTTCTTGTGCGAAAATTGATACTGAAAATGAATTTGAGGACGAGACAAAATTCAAGAGTTGCTATTTTGGATTCCAAATAAAACCATTTATTTAACTGTAGTACCATGAAATAATTCATTAAATAAACCATGCAGACTTGAGGAAGGAGAGTATCTTAAAAAAAGCTTCGATGTAGGGAGGAACGTACTTGTGGTACTACAAGACAGATATGGTCTGAGTACAATCGCAGGCGTTTCGAAGATCTTATATCACTTCCAAGGGCCTTTGTTCGTAAATTTGTTGCGGCTCTTACAGGACACTGGTTGGGTAGCAGGCATGCACAACGCCTGGGCCTGGCAGTGTATCACGACTACTGCTGGAGCTGTCATAGTGGTGAGGAAGAGGAGACAATGTCTCATCTTCTCTGTCGCTGCCCAACTCTTGTCATGAGGAGATGAACTTACTTGAGCCAGCCTCTCTTTGACGACCTCTCCGATCTGGAGTCCGTCGACGTTAAAGCTCTCCTGCTGTTCTGAAACAGCTCCAAATGGTTCATGGAGTACTGGCCGGGAATGGGCTACCTTAAACAAAAATGTTTAATATTTTACGATGGAATTTTTTTCAAATTTGATAAAACTTCATATGTTTACTAATGAGGTTACTGGATGGTACGTAGCTTTTGATTCACACTGCATTAAATGTAAACATGTATCAACAATAATGCAGATAATATGAAAAAACCAGCTTTGTATTTCAGTAGAATTTCATGTCGAAAACCCCACACACATTTATTCATACAGATCGAACAGACGGACAGGCAGACAGACAGAGATGGTATTCCTTTTATACTTGTGAGGAGTATGATATTCCGTCTTTACAGACAGTAGATAGATCTATGTCGTTCTAATATGATTTTGTTACATCACGTTTCAAAGCAGGTATACATATAACTACGTATCTCTGGTAGGTAGGTAGCTTCCCAGAGAAATATACCTATCTATCCACGTAGAGAGGTAACAATATACGTAGTATATGTATGAGGGATTCTTGTTCGTTCCATCAAATTGATTTAAGATTAGTAATACAGCACAAAATACGATGTATATCTAGATGATGACGAATATGAAAAGAACATTTCTTGTCCTCACTATTCAATTCACTAAGATGTACAGGGTAGGAATATTATCCTAACATTTATTTATTACAAAGAGAATTGCAGAAGAATACCGCGAAATATATATCAGGACAGTTAAGAAGATAGTCTAGGTAGACTCTGTGCCACTATGCTGAGGATACCAGGACGTATAGTTAACTTGGTAAAAAAGATTTTTAAATCATATCTGTTTTTGTGCCTTTTGATATAATTTCATACGTCGGCGGTATACGCAAGAAATAAAAACTTTGAATCTTCTGAAAACGCTTTCAAAGGCTAATATGATGGATACATATTGAAATTTTGCAAATAATATCGCAATCGAGGGTTTTGCACAGAATTTTAACTTATCATATTCTTTACTTTAGTCAGTAATTAATTAATTCCTCCTTCAGATATACGACATGCTATAGAATATCTCAATACTATAGAAATTCTCACTTGCAAAGAAAATGTTATTCAACCTGTATATTTTCAGTTGATAAGGTAGATATCTAGAAAAATATATTATTATATGATGATCTCCCTTTTTGCTTCCATTTTTATGTATAGAAAAATATAATATTAAAAATAATTTCAAATACACTCTTGAATGATCAACAGAAAACATTTTTGTATAAATTTAATCAATTTCGTTCCCTTAGTATCAACAAAATATTCGATAAAGCGCATGGATACAGGTACTGAAAAATAAAATAATTTTAATCCTTTTTTAAAATCAGGGAAAAAAAATATTATTTAAGTTTAGCAGAAACATTTTCTTCCGTTCTTAAATTTTTTATAAACATTATTGGTCGTTACATAAAATTTTAAGCTCTTACGATAAGAGTCGGTATATTTAGATTCATTACATTGTCACAGTCTTTGATGGAAACTATTGTCATGTCTTTTAGGATGTACGAGCGCCGGGGCAACGTTGGCTAAAAAGCTTGATTTTTTTTTAAATGTATTTGTATTAAGTCTTAATCAATCCTGAAAATTATAGGGAGGATGTCCGATTATTTAAATAAATAAATGACTTCAAAAGTAGGCATATTAAACATTGGTCATATGCGAAAACGGTAGATGGATTATATGTTTTCATAGATTTCTCCAAGACTAATCAGTAAAATAAACAATAAAAAATATTTTACATTAAAGTTAAAACCTTAATAAATTATTGAAAAAAAAACCGTTGTGCCCGACTAATTAAGGATGTATGAGAACGGTAGTGGGGACACAAACTAAAAATCATTTATACTTTCAATTTAGATGGTGAATTATGTTTTAATTTGACAATATAAGACAATAAGTAAGAATAAATTTTTTCGATATATGGAATAATTTTCAAAATATTGAAAATTGAAATTTTTGTTTAAATATTTATCTTTCGATAATTCGAAAACCAAGGCAGATATTGAAAAATTGCTTTTTTATTTTTCGTCTATATTCATGAAGTTATAACAAAACCACCATCAAAGTTGAAAATAATGTGCAAATAATTTCAATTACAAGTCTAAACTTGCCCTTGTGCTCGTACTACCCTAAAATTTTGCTTAGTTTGCTTGAATTTGTCATAATTTGAGAAATGTTTAAGGTATTTTTAACAGCATGAGAGAGAATGAGGTATTTTAGAAAGAGAAAAATATAATTATCTAAATACTACTTGTATTAGCGCAGTAAATCTTTCAACACTACAACGAATTCTATCACATACATTGACGTTTAATTAACTTGTTTTCCTCAATAAAACGCTGCAATTTTCAAAGTTTTCGTAAATGTAATCGTTGTAGTCTACACTGAAATGAAGTCACTTACGAAGTTTCATAAGAGTATTATTCACGAAATCATAACCCTCTCTGTACTGTAGACTATTAATATGTAACTATGTACACCATTTTGTGTCTAGAATAAAAGGGGTACAAAGAATCTTTTGATATAAACAATTGCTATTATGTAACTTAATTTTTTTACTTTTTATCCTTCGAAAAATGTATCACCATCGTGTTACATACGTGTTTTCTAATTATAGAGAAAAATTTCATTAAAATTGCACCCTTTTGTAAATAAATAAAATAAGGTTCATCAGTCAACTAATTGTTTACCTGTGAACAGGTAAATAGCCTGTTTATATATTTTTTTTAATAACAGTGATGTTAAGGAGCACTGTTACCGTAACACAGAAATATAAAAACGATTCGTCATTGGACCTAAATATATATTAGCAACTCATTAAGAATAAAAATTTGAAAGCTCGGCTAGTATTTTTGTCAATCTGGCTAGGTGTTTTATCTTAGCGTACCAAAAACATTTTAATTGCACTGCAAACTTAATAAGCAGGTTTTAATCTATTCAACAACATTTTTACCTTTTTGTACAATATTTTGATATACATGACAAAAAATTTCAAATGGATGCATTACTCTAGAAAAAAGAAATTGTAAAATAATCGAAACTGCTCCGCAATAAATTAAACAAACGATCCGAAACATCGGATAAGACTTTATTATATTATAAAATTGACATATTATTATTGTAATATTTTTATTGAAAGCAGCCAATTTTAAAAACAAGTAATGAGGAACAGGCTTAGGTATTTATTGGATTTAATATAACATTTAGAAGGATGTAGTTGGGTAAGGGTGAGGTTAAGCAAAGATTACCCAGTTACAAAACTTACTTAAAAAGACATTTTAAATAATATTTGATCAATTTCGGGTAGGGTTGAATTGACCACTTTTGACGATTTCATCCTCTCCAGCTAGCTCAGCTCCAAGGGGAGGTGTCCCAGAGGGGAATTATATCAAACCTAGGGCCTTGTTGAAATAAACCCTGACACGAAGTTTCACTGCTGTCCCCTCAGCCTCCCTAGAAAATCCCATTTTCCTATATTTTTAAAGGTTTTCCCTAGGGTGAGGGCCTTCTCGAATTTTCCTACATATGTGGCTTATACCAATCCTAGGAACACCTTCAGGTCTAGACTTGTGCCAAGTTTAATCGAAATCGTTACAGCCGTTTTTGAGAAAAACCCAAAAATTCTGTTTTGCCCTAGAGCGAAGTACCCTTGAAAAAAGGCCTAGGGAAAAAATGAAAAAATCGTCTGGAATTATGACCAAACAGAACCTATGTACCGAGTTTGAGAACAACCGGTTGAAAATTGAAAGTTCCAGCTTGGTAACAGGCATACCGATATATATATAAACCCACTTTTTAGAATCAGGGACTCTCAAAACGTGTATTTTCGTTGAAACCCCGATATCGATTTTTTTTCGATCGCAATACTTTATTATATTTATAATATAATAAAGTAAAAAAAAAAGGAAATATAAACTTGTTTTTTACTAAAAAGGTGTAAAAAATTTGAAATTTTCGTCTTACCCTACATTCTTCGTGTCAAATAATCATAATGGAATAAAACATTCGGGAACTTACCTAAAACAACAGAAATAAAAATTAGTATAGTTTGTTCTTTTTTTAAAAAATAAACAAAAGTTTAACAATTCTTATTGATTATGAATGTAAATTAAGTGTTCAATTTGGTCTAGATAAAATTAAAAGCTACTATAAAATAAACTTTTTGAAATTTTACGAAATTGATGATACTAAACCTCAAAACTTTCATTTATATTTATACTATTTATGAATTAATATAAACAGAGAAAAGGAAATTATTATTATTTATTAAAATTTAAATGCATACAAATTATTCTCAAACAATAATAAACTTATATCTATTTAACAACAATATTTCCTTCATTATATTCTTTGCACGTTTTTTGTTAAAAAAAAATGAAGTGTAGTAAATCAAGAAAAATAGTCACGTGATACAATTACCACAAAGTGAAAATGAGATCTAGATAAAATTATAACTGATGGTTGTTAACTGTATACAAATGTATGGCCGTTAAACAGAGTGTTTATTAAGTCATGATTGTTAATATGAGGACGATTTAAAAGTAATTTTTGAAAATTCGTGGAGGCGAAGATTGGGACAAGTAAGTGTGCCGTGAAATTTGAATGATGTTTGTATTCTAATGACAATTTAATTTCAAAAAATACGAAATATTGATGATTTTGACCCACAAAAAATTTAAAATTAATTTTTTGTCTCAGAATTTTATGGAACTTGAAATACATGGTAACTTTGACTTGAAACAAACGAAAATCTGGTTTTTTCAACCATAAGAAAATATTTTTTCGAGCTGTTGTCTAGTTGGAAAGCGATTTTTCAGATCGATTTCTGATGAAATCGGAGAAATACTATCTGCCTTATGGTCATGCGATCTGAGTTTGAATGGTTTTTTAGCTCATAAGTACTATGGTCAAATATTCATTTCATACTCAAATAAACACCATTTTAATATTTTTGGGAAAAGGTAATCTTCTATACTGGGTTCCATAAAAATTTCAAACAAAATTTTTCCCTGATTTTTGAAAATTTTCTTTAGACTCTTTGAAAAAATTTGCAAACAATTTTTATCCCTGAATTTAATGAAACTTGAAACATATTGTAATTTTGACCTAAAATTTACGAAAATCTAGTTTGTTAGACGGTTAGTTGAGTTTTTCCGAGATATTGCCCAAAATCCCCGTTAAAAAGCGATTTCTCGCATCGGTTTATGATGATACTATAGAAATTATGTGTCTCATGGTCATAGAATATAAATTTGAATGCTTTTTGGTTCCTTGGCACTTTGAAATACCAAAAATTGTGAAATATTAGTGCTTTTGTATAACTGGCAAGAATTATATAAGATAGCACTTTAAATCAATCCGAAAAATTGAAATGCGTATGCTATTTTGTACGATAACTGAGACATCATGCCTCCGTTCATCGTCAAATAAACGTGATTTTTCGATTTTTTGGGACAAAGTAATCTCATATAAGTTTTTATTGAAATAGGTTGCAAAATATTTTCCCTGATATTTTGAATATTCTTCTTCCCTTTAAGAAAATTTTCGGATCGAATTCTTATGAAAATCCAATAATTAAATTGAAAATTTCTAGATGATATTTTATTATTTATTAAGTCCTAAAATAAAAATAAAAAACCGTGTCTAAAAAACAACCTAAAACGTCAAAAATTCTTAGTTCTACTGATATTTAAAACAGTAATTTATAAAAATTTTATTCCAAATGGCCATCTATAAAACGGTTTTCGACGTATAATCTTTAATCCAATGTGTAAATAATATAAAAATCGTTTTAATTCGATTATATTTACCCATGACCCATGGTGTAGTTCTGGAAACAGTTTGATGAAAATGATATTTCTCGCCGTTTCTTATATTTCACATTTTATCATCTAATCGCTGGTATATATATTACATGGGTCTAAGAAATACCACAAAACTGTATAATAATTAATGCCTAAGTTTTCGTCTATCAAGATATATTTTAATTTACGGCGAATAATAAATATTCTATTCCGTACAAGATCATTTATTTACTAAAATTTCAAGGAATAAAACCACGAAACAATTTTTGTCATCTAATAATTATTATAATTAATAACATTTTAACTAAAAACTGAAATGGTAAACTATTACAGTAAAGTTTTCATAAACAAACCACTTTTATAAAAGGGTACTATGTTCATACGATGTACATACACACACAAACACGTAGGTCTAAAGCCTGGCGCAATATTTTAGAGTCACTTCAGAACGGATGAAAACTTGAACGTTTTTACAGAGCATGGTTAAAATTGATAAACAATTATTTACGTCGATATTTAAATAAGAAGATAAATTGCACACTTAACGAAGCAGGGTTTCCATCGTCTGTCTGTCATCTCAATAATTTCAATTTTTATGCGGTTTTTCCAATCATCGCATTTGAATATAAAACCCCTGCAAAAGTCATTTAAAGTTTTCCTTTATTATCTTCTTTTCTCTAAGAAAGCGAGTAAATAGTATAATATTAGTTTTTTGAGTTACAAACTAAATGTTTAGGCATGTTTATGGGTTAAATTTTGAAAAAAAAACAGCAGAAATCTATGAAATACTTAAGCCATTCAAAGAGTTCTTGGAAAAAAAGAAATAAAATTCAGTCTGCAAGTGATATCTTGTCATAACGTCGTCGCATAGAAGTTCTTCTTGGTTTTCGAAGTATTATGAAGTTTACAGATTTTTTTCAACCTATTTACAGTTTAAAAATTTTTTTAAATATTTCAGAAATTGAGAGAATTTCTCTCATCAAGACAGTAAAAGTGTAAGCAAAAAAAGATTAACTTAGGAAATTTTCTGGCCTATTCGTCTACTTCCGTTAGTTTAGTATGAGTCGTACTCAGTAAATAAAAAAAAATTGTTATATAAATATTGTGAAATAAGTTAAAACGAATTTAATTATTTCTCTGATCTTAATTTTTCACTTTTAAATATCATTCAATAATTTCGATTTCAAACTATTTTTAATTAACTAATGCGTTAAAAAATGATACGTGTTTTTATAACGTTACGTGTGAAAAGTTGTTCTTTATGCTTGTGAAACTTGGACCTTGACAGCAAATATAATAAAAGCAATAGATGCTTTTGAAATGTGGTGTTATAGAAATATTCTAAAAATTTCATGGAAGACAGATATATATACCTCAAACAGTCAATTAAAATTATCGGACATTCACCAGAACTAAGCAAGACTGCAAAAAAGCGACAATTAAGCTACTTTGGGAATATTATTCGATCAAACAAGGTGGTTTTATTTGGTAAAATTCCAGCAAAAAGAGCAGTTGGAAGGAAAAGAAATTAGCTGGACCGATAATTTAAAAGCCTGGATTGGAATGTCTTTGGAAGAAATCTATTTGGAAGAGTCCCGGAAAAAAGGAAAATATGGAATAAAGTAGTCTCCAACATCCCTTAACGGGATATAGAATCATACATACATACATACCATGCGTTAAAAAATAAATTTATATAAATTTATGTAGAGGTATAATGATTTACAAAGTTAAAGAATAAGATGCGAAATAATTGACGCATGTTCAGAATGCGTGAGCAAATCTCTCATTAGAAGACTAAAGATTTACTGAACAGTCGACGCGAGTGCTGATGGGTTAAATACACCACATTGACAGCAGCTTCTCCAACTTTCTTCCATTCTAAAACACACGGTCCTAGAGCTAATATTACAAAATTCATAGAAAATTTCTTTTCCATTTATATTTTAGTTTGATAAAATATGGTTGAATAAAGTTTTATAGTTAAGGGTTTCATTCACTATTTTATTATTATTGTGCTCTCTTATCAGTTTGAGAAATCATAATGAATGCCATGTAAATTTGATAGTGAATGTTATAATGTTGACCAATTTTTAATGAATAAATTAGAAATAGTAATTTTATTTTTGGAGGGTGGGTGGGTATATATTGAAATGGTTACCCGTCGTGTTAAATACTGTTTTAAATGGAAATCTGTCTGTCGTTTTTGAAATTAACTTTCAGACACGTAAGTCAATTACTAACGTTTTTAATCACAAGTTCAAATGAATTTTTTAGACAGTAACCAAGGTCCTTAGATTCATTTATAAAGAAAAGTCTTTCAATGCAATGTTTGAACAAAGTGTCTGAAATGATCAATTTATCAAACCGAATTAAAAAGAAAATTTTGAACTGTTCAACACAAATTTGTGAGAAACAAACTTTATTTTTTTATCTCCATAAATTTTGTTTCTACGGAATTCAGGATTCTGTAGTTGTCATCATTTGAATTACTTTATATGTTTGAAATAGAAAATCCAAAATATTTTGGGATTCTGTTTGGTATTGAGAAGATCTCAAATCTGAATTGGAGATATATTTTTTGGGAAAATACTTCAGGTATCAGGTAAGAAACAATTTCTATCGTAATCGTATTCATACAAAAACAAACATAACAATTAGGAAGGGCCGTAACGGAGGTACACAGCGTCGGTGGTAAGTATTTATTATGCGCCTTATGTATATATTGGTATCGGCTCTAACATTTGTGGTGAAAATTCGCGATGCTGATAGTATTTAACATAAGAGTAAAAACAAATTTGGGGAGAGTACCCTTAATCATTGTTTGAGCTATTTCAAAATGCGCGGTATTATTTTATGTCTAATAGTGTTTTTCGTTATTACATTGGTATTGCATATCACTAACCATGTATAACCACATCTAACTCGGCTTGTATTAAATACCGATGCATTTTAACTTATATAACCGGACGATCATCTTGATCGTCCGGTTCCTTCATAATGTAATTTTTAAATCTAATTCAATCTCTAATTTCTGGAGGAGAATCATATTCTCTCCAAACTTATTTCGAATCAATTAAGAGTGTTTTTTTCATATAATACTATATTTTTCGTCTTTGCGCAATTCACATTTCAAATTTAACGGTTTTCGGTAATGATATTTTTGAGTGCTACCACGTGCTAATCAGGTGTTATTTGTAGTAATATAATAATAATAATAATAATAATAGGGTTTAACCTCCGTTTCTATGACATATACGCCTATAATAGAGGCCACCCAAATCATTATTTTTGAATCTTTATTTATTTAATTACAAATTATATTTACAATTACATTTTTGATGTGGGTGGAGTCGGTTACTACGTTCTTATCCAAGCGACGACAATGTGATCAATTCTGCACTCCCATTAATTATAATTGTTCACACTGCCGCTGCCTGGATTCGAACCCGCAACCTATGTCTAAGTAAACTAACGGTCTATAACTAATGCCTTAGACCGCTCGGCCACTTAGGCTCCTTAATACATACAATTTTCTTCAATTTTTTTTTATTTGTAGTATTTTTTCAACATTAAATTCAATTTAAAATAATCAGTGTAACAATATTAATGTAATGTGCTTTTTGGATGTTATTGCCAATTTGGACTGCATGGTTTTTTTTTGTATGGTCGAAGTTATCAACGTGGTGCCGTGTTTAACGTTGCACAAGGCTTGAGGTTTGATTGACACTAAAATTCTCCCTTTTTCAACTTATTTCCCAAACAAACTTCATCGTACTTCGTATTTTTCATACAGTCCATTAAGTCAGTCAGTCTAATTGTTGTTCGGGCTTTGCCCCTACAATTATGTAATTTTACCTTCAAGAGTCTGTATCAAAAAGTACCATTTTGGCAATTTTGATAAACCAAGTATGTAATCCTACTAAGTTTGGGTAATACTTTCCAAACTCTAATCGGTTTCAATAATTTAGAGTCCTGGTCCCAGAATTAAGCACAAAAGAGATGGTTAGCGATAAACTGTTATAACAGCTGAAAAGAATGACCCAAAATTAGATTGTTTCAAAAAAAACCAAGTAAGAACGAATCAAATTTGTCTGTATTATCAAAAACATTGAATTTATTAACCTTATGACGCCATTAGAACTAAAAAATTACTGTTGTTCTATCACATCCAAATTTCATCCAATCTTGATAAACCAAGTATGCAATTCTACTAAATATAGGTCATACTTTTCAAAACTAGAAGGAAAAAAAGTAAGTGGAACTGTAAATTTATTGAAATTTTGATTGCAAATTCTAAATATTTAGGAAGACGATATCGATTCTTGCTGGTTGGGGGATCGGAGAATTCAACAAAACCTTGGCTATTCAAACGAAACGTATTTTTCATGGTCAGTTGAATGAAATTAATATTTAAGCGTCTCTGATGAAACAGTGGCTCTTAAACTTCAAAGTACAAGATAATATAAAGAGTGAAATAAAAAAATGGAGAATCATGTATTTCCACACGTATTTCGTAGTGGATATTATTTTTGGGTGTTTGCTATTAAAGGAATAGCATACTTTTACATTTCGACCTAAACTTTTAATTATTAATTAAAATTGTTGATTGGATAATTTTTGAAAAAAAAAGTGAGAAATATGAATATAAAAGTGTTGGTGCATGCCGAGTCAAGTTACAACCGCTTAAAATATCTCTCAATAATCTGTTTAAATATTATGTTATATAATAATCTGTTTAAATATCATCAAGTATTCTCTTAGTTGTGACTTTTCTTATTCGAGAATAATGCAGAAGCGCTGCTGAAAATATTACTTTTTTTATTTGTATAATTAAACAAGTAGATATTGTTTGATAAAGCCTAAGTTAAAAAGTGTGTTCTATGAGCCCATGTATAAAGATAAAAATCATTAATTTTAGAACGCTTTATTTGAAATATGTAAAAATTCACAAAGCGTATTTTTCTGTAATACAAAATATATGTATTTTTATGTTTTCTGTTTTTAATTTAAAAAAATAAAAATTATTATCAAAGTCAGAACACAAAATTTAAATAAACAATAAAATAACTGAAAATATATTAAAAAGTTTGAGAGTAGGTAAAAATATGAAAGTAGAGTGTGGAGCAGAGAAGTATGCGATTTTGAAAAATGTATAAAAAAAACAAATTTTTCCAAATTATTTTTTACCTTAAAAACTTATAAAAAGGCAATTTCAGAAAAATTCTATAAAATGAAAGTGTGTATTATTAAATGTATTTTTAACTACTAGTTTAAATTAACCAAATTTAAAAAACCCTCGACAAATTTTTCGCGTACTGAACGCTAAATTCGCATTTGAAACATACCGAAAAACACTCTCAATTAAAGTATCCTTTTCCTTAAAATCTTTTCCAAGCCGATTTTGAAGAAAATCGATAATTTTTTAGTTTTTTCGGTACGAAACCCTAAAATTGCACTTGAAACATAGCTAAGAACTCTTTGCATTAATTTACCTTTCAAACGAAACAAAAAAACCAAAATCGTCCCTTCAGGATAGGCGCTACGATGCCACAGGCAGACGGACACAAACACATAGCGGTGAACACCACTTTTTTAGTTCAAGGGTTAAATATAAGTAAATTGTATTTTTAACAAGTAAAATTGTTGAAATTACAAAAATAACACAGATAATAGAGAATTTCTTTACTGCAGTTATTTTTGTAAATAGGTCTTTAAGGTGTTCCAACGGTTCAGAATTCTTGATGGTGAAGACGACATTCTAAAGAAAATGCCACCAAAAGAAATGTTAAGGCGTATTTTTGCCTGAACGGATGCCACGATACATACACTCGCTTTGTCCTGACCTCTTATCTGAAAGACTTACAGTTACCTCGAAATTTGGCACAATTACGCGAATTTTTCGCTTACTAGGACGATAAAAATGGCCAAGATCTTCCAAAAAATGTCAATACACAGTTCTGAATGAATTTTTCTTTTTGTAAAACTAGTCAACCATTTAAGCATTGGGCGATGTTGAGTTAAATGATTCATAGCGTGAATTAAGTGTGCCACCAACATTTAACGTTTGAAACCAGCGAAAATATTTACAACATTTTATATACAGAGTTGTAAACTTCAGAAACTGAAATTAAATCATATTTTAACGATTTAAACAAAATTATTCGATTTGTTTTACACTGTTTTCAAAATCGCATACTCTTTGGCGTCATTCTCTCATCTCCACTCTGTATATTTTCAACAAATTGTCATGAAAGTCACGTAATTATATGCGTTTTTTTCCATTATATTAAATGTTGTGTTTTTTTTTTATACTATTATTTTAGGTACAGTTCAATATTTTTTTTAACAAAACAGAAAATATTTACTGTATTTGTAATTCCGAATTAAAATAAAACGTGGTAAAAATCACATGACTGCTTCTATGAAAACATGTGTACGTCCAAAATATTTCAGTTCTGTTCGTAAAATGATCTGTTATGGCCATTAAAATTTTCTGTGAAATTTTATAGCTATTATAATATTCTGAACGCCTTTCAAGATTGCCACTTTATTGCGGATGAAAAGAAAAATAAACCAAAATATTAAAAATTAAAATAAAATATGAGTAGGTAAGCACCATTAAAACTTCAACCTGAGACAAAAATTGTGCCATTGATGAGACTCAACTATATAAGTTTTTGTAAAAAAAAATTAAAACGTTCCAATTGGGGTATACAGTGAAGAAAAGAAAACTCTTTCAGTGCAGAGTGGTTGCAACTATTTTCTAGTGTATTCTTACGAAAGATGAATTTTTCTTTATTGTTCTTATACTATACAGTTTCAAGATTCATGTAATAAATATTTATAATATAGATTTTATGTGGTTAAAAATTAATTTTTGTACTTTGCACAAGTTTGTGCTAAAGTACTTTTAGTCTCATGTCGTCATAAATACTTCAAATCAACACCGATTAAAATTGATATGCATGGATTGAATAATACTAAGGATTTCAATAAAACTTTATAAATGCATTTTTTGATTAACAAAGTTTCTAGAAATCATAAAAAATTCCTAGGTCATCGGGTTTTTTATTATTATTTTGTCGTTCAAAGTTCCATCAAAGAAGATCCATCATTTGGTGAACAGAGACGACTAAAGCTAGAGTTTTGATGATTGAAGAGAATTATCTATATTATCAAATTTATAACCAGCACTTGCACACAACATATATATTTTTGTAGTTGCGTGGCATTGTAAGCTTAAATTAACATATAACTTGACTACAAAGCATGTATTTGGTTTATATGTATATGTACCATGTATATAAACCCAAATTTTTTTACAATACTGTAGGGAAACAAACACCTTAAGCTTTCTTCGTTTGAAAAGTCCAAACGTTGGGAAAATATTAATTTTAAGTTCAGCCGATTGCAATATTTTCAAAATTTTGGGAAATATTTACACAAAACTTAATGGCTGCGAGGATAATTAATATTAATATTTCCATTTGAATCAGAAAACCGAAATATTTCTTGAATGAAACATTCCCCTTACTCTATTAAAGGCAGTAAAGAGAATCAGCATTTCTAAAACTTAATTTTTTATTACAAAAACCACAAATTAATAATCGTTTTTTCAGTGTCGTATACACTGATCACAAATTGAAACCCTCGAAAATGACCTAACTAATTGCAAATGGTTATTGTTCATTTCGGTATATCTAAAAATGTAATGATGGAAGTAGAAAAATAAAAAGCTAACAAAAAAAAAGTACACTAACTGACAAGCATAGCAAACATTTGATGAACTTAAATTAAAGGCAAAATGTTGAAAGCATAGAATGAGTTAAAATGCATGGGGAATATCGAAACTGGAGTATAAAATTCAGTAAATTTACAGCAGACTGAAGTAAAATGTGAAAAAATATATTATGTCTTCAGTTTTAAGTGACTATCTTACCTATATGAATAGTCCTATACAAAATTTAGCCCTTCATAGTTTTCAAATGAACTCAGTTAGTGCTGGCGCTGGTAGGAGCTCAGTGGGAAAAATATGAGGTCCGCATGTTGTCAATTGATTCTTTTTCAGAGAAGCATATAGGTTAATATTCCGGATGTTGCCAGAAACCCTATTGATACCTTTTTTGTGTACTCCCCCTCAAAAAAAACAGTTAAATGCCAATTTTCTGAACAATGTAAAACTACCTGGGTCATTTCACGTAAAAAAAGAATCCTTTTTCAAGCTCAACGTTTTCAAGTTATTGATAGTTTCATATTTAGGAAACTCAAAAAAGGTCATTTTCAACGCTGAAAAATAATGCTTAAAAATTAAATTTTGGAGCTTCTGAAAATCCTAAAATGATCTTTGAACATTTTTTTATAAAGTTCTCAAGAGTAATTACAGATTTCTGATTTTAAACACTCAATTTTTAAGTTTTCAAAAGATGTTGTAATTCTTATTATAACATCGTTTGAAAACTTAACAATTCTTAATAATACTGAGTAAGACCGAAATATTCAGTCAGAGGTATGCCAGAGATTACACATTGTTATTAATGGGAATTAAACATCCTTTGCATATTTTGCATACGCAACTAGATCCAGCGCCTTCTCTATTTACACTGTTTGAACATCTAAGCAAATTCCGCTAAAATTATAACCAATTTTTTCAACAGTATTGTAAAATATGATTATTATACCATGCATAGGTATATGTAATATGCAAGGTATGCTAAATTGAGTACCAAGTTTGTACCACTCTTAAAAATATTGATGATACGCACCAAATTTTGGTATTGGTGTTTATAAAATCACCTATTTTTATTATATAGTAGACAACGATTTTTGTTTGCGACAAAAAAAATTTAATAAGTACTTCCATTTTTAAGTCCAATGGATTACTCAAAAATGTTTTCAAATGTAAATAAGCTGGTTGAGTTTATTATAACAAATTGTATAGAAATTTAAAAAAAGATTGGATTTTTAACTATTCGTTTTAAACAAGCAACTTCGATTGTTCTATACAGAAATTTTACTTTTTTAGAAATATTGTTCCATTATTAAACTTCTTTGGATCATTTTTAGTTACTTGCTTCGAATGTAATTTGCCTGAAGTTAGTTATTCTTAAGGGTGAACGATAAACTTATCCTGGCTAGTCAAACTATAATCGTCAGAATTTCCCCAATCGATGTCACAACTAACAACGCATATATTCACATGTTATTTTATTTTAATATGTGTAACATATACATATATTTGTAAAGCCTACTAAAATTAACTATACATATTCGAGTAAAACATATACATATAGTAGTAGTGAAGTACGTAAACAAATCCGTGTGAAGGGATGGTTTGAGAGTGATCGGGAGGTGATGGCATGGGTTGAACGATATGCGGATGCATATGAAGAGAAAATATGTAAAGGAAAGCATATAGTATTTGTATCCATGCCAAAATAACAATGTCACTATATTTTTATACATAATAATATATAGAGTAGAGGATTATGCCTTGAAGAAAGTGTATGATTTACCAGAGTAAACAACCGAATTATTGTATATTTGCCGTTCTTTCAAGCACATATAATACCAGTGAAATTTACAAAATTTAAAAATTCCTCTTAGAAAAAAATTTTAAATTCCTCCACTCTCCATTAAACTACCTTTTTCCTTAAAGAATTCTCCAAAATGAACCGATTTTGAAAATCATCGCCTATTTTTTAGTTGTTTCGGCTATGGAACCCTCAACTCACACTTGCAATATAGCTAACAACACTCCCCATTAAATTACACCTCAAACGAAAAAAAAAAATTAAAATTAGTTCATCCGTTTGGTGTTACGATGCCACAGAAGGATAAAGACAGACAGGCAGACAGACACACATAGCGGTCAAACTTATAATACCCTTTTTTTGGTTTGAGGGAAAAAAATAGAAGTATTCATAAAATACGAATAATATTAATTGTGAAACAAGGTACGACACTTTGTCCTAAAAATACTGAATATACACTTTTTTTTTTTTGAAAAATAAATTGTATTTAAATAAATTTACAAAAAACAACATAATTTATTCTTTTGTTTATTCATTTCGAAGAAAAAAATAACTGGATTTTTGTTAAGTATGCATACAGTGTTTCGAACTAGAAAATTATACGCATCAAAATATGTGTAAGGTTACATTACTGATTTCATGATACGATAGAAAAAAATTGTAAATTCTAAATTAGGTACACTTGTATAATGTATATAGAATTCGTTTCTAGACTCCGACTATCAGAATTAATTCAATAAACAATTTTTTGGTATATGGCGTTATTTGCAATACATACCTAATGGCGGTTTTTACAATATTAATTTCATATAAATATTAATTTCGGGACCTTAAAATAATTCAACGAAGTATGAAATATTGTTTGATAAGAGAATAATTGGCTCACGCCTTAGATTTTGTAGGCGTTTAAAAACATTAACTTTATTTTCTTCATTTATCGAATATACATATCGAACAAAATGCGCTAAGATATAAAGAGTAGATCCGTAATTTTTACGACTACACCTGTTATTATTATCCTACGATCGACTTTAATCGTCAAAGCATCATTTTATGTTGGTAGACACCGAAAACTGTCCGAATTTAAAATTTTGATGACCATCGTAATAAAAAAAAAGCATATTTTTAACATAAAAAGCTAAGTTTTTTATTGTCATAAATGTAAATACAGACGCTAACTTTTTTTTGATATGAATATTATAGCTAATAAAACCGATATTAAAATATTATAACAGATTTCTCTAAAAAATAATTTTTTTTCTTATATGAATACGCAAAAACATAACTGTGGTGGCTATGACCTTGGAAAGTAAGACCAATAATTTTCTGCCTTAATATAGGATTATATTCATTCTCAAATTTAAAAATATTTTAAATTATTTCTCACGAAAAGTTCTCGAAAGTATGAATTTCATTAGTTATTGCTGATAACTACGGATTATTGAAATTTAAAATAAATTCTGTAAGCTTTAATCTAGGCCTTGGGTAAATGCCGTAGAAAATTTTATAGAAAGAAAAGTCAGTACACAACACTTTTGTTTTATCTAAAAGACTTTCCCGAAAAACCGTACACAATGAAGATGAATGAAAAAATCATCACTGCCTTTGTCAAACACAAAAAAGATTTTCGAGCTATAGACAATATTTTAAAAGTCACTTTACGTTTGATGCGATTTTAAGTTCAATAAGAGAGTAAAGAGTAATAGTTTACAATCTTTCTACGGGCTTCATAAGGGTGCAGGGCTTTTAAAGATCATCGCATATCTAGGCACAGACAGCGGGAAGCAACTTTGTTTTATATTTAGTAGTGATAATACGCAAAGTCAATGAGGGGTAGATGGAACTAGTTCGGAATCTTGATCTGTTTTATAATATAATAAAGTATTGTGATCGAAAGAAAAAATGGATATCGGGGTTTCAACGGAAATACACGTTTTGAGAGTCCCTGATTCCCTGAGTCCCTGATTAAGTGGTTTTTAAAAAATGTTGCGTCCGTCGGTATGTCGGTATGTCTGTTACCAAGCTGGAGCCATCAATTTTCAACCGATTTTTCTCAAATTCGGTACATAGGTTCAGTTTGGTCTTTTTTTAAGGGTACTTCCCTCTTCGATTAGATTTGACACAAGGCTAGACCTTAAGGTGTTCCTAGGAATGGTAAAGGCTACATATCCAGGAAAATTCGAGAAGGCCCACACTCTTGGGAAAACCTCTTTTTTGGGCTTTTCTCAAAAATGGCTCCAACGATTTCAATTAAACTTGGCACAAGACTAATCCATAAGGTGTTCCTAGGATTTGTATGACCCACATATCCGGGAAAATTTGAGAAGGCCACAACCTAGGGAAAACATTTCAAAATACGGGAAAATGGGATTTTCGAGGGAGAGGCTGAGGGGACAGCAGTGAAACTTCCTATCAGTGTTTATATCATCAAGGTCGTAGGTTTGATATAACTACCCTCTGGGGCCCCTTCCTCTGGAGACGTGGAGAGAATGAAATCGTCAAATGTGATCAAATCAACTCTACCCAAAATTGATAAAATATTATTTAAAATGTCTTTTTAAGTAACTTTTGTAACTTTGTTGATCTTTGCTTAACTTCACCCTTACAAAACTACATCTTTATAAATATTATATTAAATCCAAAAAATACCTAAGCATACCATATGATTCCAAATATACCGCTATGCTTCTATCTATAGCTGATATAAAAAAATAAAATTTGGGAAAAATAATAAATTATCAAAAAATAACCTACCTATTACTAAAAAATTATTACCTCACAAAGTTTGAAGAACGATTTTATTCCAAAAAATAAAATAAATTATTGTAAAAAATCGCAGCATTGTTGTAATGACGAAGGATCAATTTTTCTTTTTAAAAATACATTACTAAAGGTTTCTGGTAATTATGTAAGGCAATTTAGATTTTTTCGAGTAAAAACTAATTCTAGCAGGTTTTTATTTAGTAAACTGTTTTCGTTCAAGTGCAAGTGAAATAAAACCTCAAAAATCGCAAAATCGCATGATAAAATCGTATAATTATTCAAATTGTTCACATAATCAAACTAATCAAATAAAGAGATAAATAAAAGTTAATTAAGCCAAATTAGTGAAGTTAAGAAAATAAAGCTTTTCCTTGTTTTTAAATAATTCTTACAATTGGCTGCTGTCAATCAAAATATTACAAGAATAATATATCAATTTGATAATGTAATAAAGTCTTGTCCGATGTTTCGGACCGTTTATTTATTCGATTATTAAAAACAAAAATTTGTATTAGAGATAAATTTTCGATTTGAATTTTCAGGGCACATATGATCATCTTCTTTCTACAATAATATTAAAAAATACAACCAAAAATGGATTAAAATTTAAAAAAAACTGTTTTTACGATTCCATCGTAGAATTATGTTGAACATATTTAAAAAAAATATTATATAATGTCAACTGTATTAAATGTCAGATTTTTTTTTATATCAATGTAAAAATTTACTAATCCTCTTCAAAATGCTTCTGTTTGTGTTTTTGTTTTTTTGTTTTTTAAATAAAACAAAACAAACAAAAAATTACAAAAAAGTAAAAATATTAATGGTTAGTTTAAAATATATGTTTACTAGATGATTCAGAAATAATAATAAATTGCAATAAAGAAAAATAAGCTATACGATTTTATACGTAAGAACACAAAGTCGAGCGAGTATCGAGGACGGAGAGTTGATGTTTATAGTGTCTCACCTGACTTCGTTCGTCTTATTCAACCTCGCTAAAAACATTACTTCTTATTCAACTTCATTACTTCATGAAAAGGTGGATATAAATCAACCTATTTTTAACCCCCGCAATAAAAAAGGGGTGTTATAAGTTTGCCCGCTATGTGTGTGTGTGTCTGTCTGTAGCATCGTAGCGCCTAAACGGATGAACCGAGTTTAATTTTTTTTAGTTTCCTTTGAAAGGTAATTTAAAGGAGAGTGTTCTTAGCTTAGGGCGAGCTTAGGGTTCCGTACCTGAAAAAACTAAAAAGTTATCGATTATGATATATAATTTTAACATATAAATAATAATTACTATGGAAATGAATGGTCAAATAAACCTGATTCAATTCATTTCGAAAAGTGAAATAGTAAAATAATGAGGTAATTCAAAACCATAATTCAAAAGAATAAGGTCAACTCAAATATTGCAATTTCAATTAAAATATTTCCAAAAATTTGTCCCAAAAAATGATAGCTCTCTAAGTATCCTTTCCATTTCCTTGACCATCACTTTGATATTGATTTAAGAAGGAGTGTTATAAGTTTGAAGTGTTTATCTGTGCGTCCGCGTGTTTCTCAGTAGCCCTTAAACGGTCGAACCAACTTGATTTGAGAACATTTTATAGCCAAATTTCCAAAAATCGGTTTATAAGTAAGAAATCGTATTTATCGGGGGTTTTATATATTTTGTAAATTTCACTTGTTTGCTTAGGAATTGGACAACCCCAATAGGCAACTCAGAGATAATCTGTCTTTTCAAATCTTCTAAGGCAGTTTTAAAAGGCAAGAAATTAGGATTTAGAACTTATGGATTAAAAGCAAGAAATTTGGATTTAGGATTTAGAAAGCAGGTTTTCCCTGAGAATCTTTTCAAAATGAACAGCTTTTTTGTAATCATAGCTAACAACACTTGCGATTAGTTATCACCGGTCCAACAAAAAAAAACTAAATCAAAATCGTATATTAGCTATATGCTGCCATAGACGGAAAAAAGATGGAGATGCTAGGAAATTGATTCCTCTTGGAAGCAAGTAAGGATTAAGTTAACAAATTTTTCTGAAGTGTGGTAAAACTGGAATAATATGCATAAATAGTTAACGCCATGCGGAACCTATGTCGATGGCCACGCAATAAGAATTTATGTTTATAAAAAATTTTTGATACAATAATTTTGAATTCTGTTTTTTGCAGAACAGTTCCAACACAAATTAGACGATTCAAGCGTTATCTGAATCACCCAAAACATCTTGTACAGGGAAAAAAATGATGCAATTTACAATTTCTGTATTTGTATTTTTAAAAACAACTTTAATATAGAAAAAACTAAAAATGCGATTGTGAAAATGTGTGAATATTAACAAAAATTACGGTTTCATTTATTTATTCACAGTGAGAGAGAGATAGGCACACACAGAAAGCCAATTTTGTGAAATGTAAATATACACAAAATTATACAAAAAAAAAAATTGTCGTTTGTTTTATTTCTTGACTGTCGAAAAAATATACATTAAAAAATTGTTTAAAATCAAATTAACGCGCTATCAGTTTTGGTGCAGCAAAACCTCATTCTAGCGTTGCATGTTTTGTATTAATAAAACAAAATATTTAATTTTCTTTTTTTTTATGTTAACTTCCTGATAGGAATTAGTGTTTTCACCAGGAAAAACAAAAAAGTTTTTTTATCTTTATGTTTTCAGGTGTCAAAAATGTTAATAAATTTTTTTTTCAAACGATCCTTTCCGCGAGTCTATAATGAAGTGGAATTTCTGTCATTCAAAAAGAATTTAAAGGATTGATAAAGGTGAGCTTTTTAATTTTTTTTTAATAGACCGTACATGTCAAGGTGTTTTGATAAGAAAACCAGAAAATCGATATTAATTTTTACAAAAAAAAGTATAAAAGGATGATTAATTGATAAATAAAATTTCAAGTTTTTGGTATCAATTTACGGTATCGAAATACCTTAAAGAGTTAAAATGAAAACAAAACTTTAAAATTTTATTTATCAATTAATCACTCTTGTCTTGGTCTTTTGTGAAAAATTCATATCGATTCTCTGTACGGTTTATGAGAAATGTGCCCTTTTTTGTAAAAAAAAAACTGACTTTGATAGTTAATTTCTCCTAAACTGTTCAGAGAATCGAAATGAACTTTTCACAAAAGATGTACGAAAGGATGATTAATTGATAAATGAAATTTCAAATTTTTTGGGTCATTTTAATTTTTTTGGTATTGAAATATCTTAAGGGAAAGTTATCGATAACACAATACGTGCAAAAAATGTCAGGAAATATTTGCAGAACGTTTTGAAAAAAGGAGTGTAACTGTAGAAAATAAAATCATTTTCAAAATGTTTCGATAGTTGTAAAGCTTCTGCTATTTGATTTTATGTACTGTGGGATCAACGTCTTTCTATTTGCTTGAATTAGTCCTCCAAATGACAAGCAAAATAAATCAAGAAATTTTCAGGAACTTATTGGATGGGCTCTTAAAGAATCATATCCACACAGCCTAATATTTTATATTTATTTAATGGACTAATTGAATATGGTTAAGGTTGTATAATAACCAGTTGTTTTAACAGTTTAGATAAGAAATAATATACTGATAAGAAAAATGGATTTTTAACGGCGACTTAAAACTTATTATTATATAGTTTTTATAGTTTTTATTTTAAAATAATTGTTAGTAACCTCATAATAATTTCATATAATTGCTAGATAAATTTTGATAAATTATTTTGTCGTTGAATTCAACTCTATCGACGATTAATTATCGTGGAAATAGTACGGGAATGAATATCATTTTGAATAAGTAATATTAAATAAAAAATTTGAAGGAACCCATTCGTTTATGACGGTAGCTCCTAGACAAATGAACTGTTCATAGTCTCGCAAACATTAACATCTCGCAACATCGGTGCTACGAAATGATCCCTTAAAGTAAAATACTCCCTTGCTATTTTAAGTGAACCATTAAAGATAGATGGCTTCCACGTGATCAAATTCATCGTTAAATAAATACCTGTGGCGACGTAAAAGCTATTTGATGTTTCTTAACCAAAATAATAAAAACCTATATAACTCCTTTATGTATTAAAAATTTCTTGGAAACATTTCTCGTCAAACCACTTACCACAAATCAAAAGATAACTTCATTTAAATATATTCCTTATTCATGAATAAACTTAATTATAGAATAATCATAATTAAATTATAAGTAATTCCTGTCGTTTTCTTTTTTCAATTCCGAGAAAATATCTTTGTATAAAATTAGTCTATATTTATCGTCTAATTCTGAGAAAATATCTTTATTTTTTTCATCTATATTCATTGAGATATTCTAAGAAAAACATCTTTTTTGGAGATAATTAACTGAAAAACAATCGTTTTTTGATTATTAAAATGGTTGGTTTATAATTTTTTAACATAAAGTAGTTTTTGTCTCTTTCAAACCTTTAAGTTTTATTATGTTTTAACAAATTGTAATGTAAAATTCAAAGCGTGTGGTGCTCAGTACATTCAATTTTTAAATTAACTTATTTGATAGATATCAACCACACCACGTTTTAAATTTTTTTGTATTTTAATTCTTTTAAACTATAATTTATTAAAAAATTTAGGAAATTTTTGGATACTAAAATGAGATCTAAAGTATCGTAATTTAAACTCAATCTAAGTTCTACTGGTCTGGTTCATAGCTCATACGTCTTGAAATAACCGCTCTTGATAAAATTGTTCTGTTTTCCTTACAGAATCAGTATTTAACCTCAGTTGAATACTAACTGAGAAATTGACTAAAAACAATTTTTTGTGGAAATAATGATCAATTTCTTTCTCTAGAGAGCTATTGGGCTTATATGGATTGGCTTGAGCTCAAACCATCGATAATATGTTTAATAAAAAATACTTTTTAAGAGAAAAGCTTTTATTGTACTAAAAAGTAGAAATAATTTTATCTACAAGTCACTCATACCCGACTATTTGTAAAAGCTTGAGGCGGTTAATTTAAAATATCAAAAATGAATTGAAACGCCTCATCTTTTCCACATGCCTAATTACTTTTCGATTCATCCTTGATATTAAGCGCTTCAAGCTTTTAAAAATAGTCGGGTATGAGTGGCTTAAAGATAAAATGATTTTCTACTTTTTAAACCAATAAAAGCTTTTCCCTTAAAAAGTATTTTTTATTAAAATTTTTAATTTAAGACTAAAAAAATGTATTAATATAAAATATGGTGGAAGCGATGGGAAATCAGAACGGTGCAACCTTGAATTGTCATCCAAACTTAAGGTGCATGTAAAATTTCAGCTCAATCGGTTGAAGATATCTAATTCAAAATCCTTACATACACTGCAAGTTAAATAAAAGCTTTTAAAAAAGAAAACCAAAAAGTCTTCGATATTTTCGGGTTTTGAAAATCTACAAAAAAAATTTTTTCGTTATTAACGGTTTTTCCAATACTATTTGGTCTTCAATTCGTTGGTAGTAAATAAAACAAATCATTCAAACCATTGATTATATTTAAAAAAACTTAATAACATGAAAAATATTTCCCTATTAATTTATTTGAAAGATTTTGACCTATTTATTGTTTTTATGTTGATATTATTAATATAAGGTACTGGAACGATATAAGGTTTACCTACATCCAAATCGTCATAAATTCACTAAATTAAATTTTTTTTTTTAAAATAGCCATTAGTAAATTAATTGCTTATGCAATAGTAATAAAAATTTTATAAACATGTCATTTGATAATTTTTTTTTTTATATTATATATATGCCCACTAGCTGTGAACTACCCGTTTCTCTGGGCAGCTTCAATTTTAAATAAAAAAATTATAGTTAAAACCTTAACTCTATATGCCTTCACTTGCCCTCCTTTTGTTCACAATTTCGCTTAACCTCTAAAAGTATCTGTGTTTCTTTCCTATATTTTGCATGTATTATACATAAAAATCTTCCTCTTGAATCACTCTATCTATTAGAAATAACCACATCAAAATCCGTTGCGTACTTTTAACGATCTAAGCATTCATAAGGATATACGAAATAAAAAATGTGTCAAAAAAGTGACTATCGGCCATCTTAAGGCAAGACCCAAAATTACTGCAAAACAACATTTTTCTTTAATCAAACCATATAATATATGATAAGAGTTATCATTAAAACTCAACGTTTGTGATAGTTTTTACACATGTTCACGAAATATGAAATGAATTTGTCATTGAATACTTATTTTTTTAAATGTAGGCCACGATGAACCCGGACCATCATTTGGTCCACTACCTTAGATTTTATATTTTTTTCATAAACAGAATAAAATATAAACGATATGGCATAGTAGTATATTCAACCCAATTATGTGACTATTATTTATAAATAAATATACGAGCATATACCTATACCTAACTATTAAATTCACATACGTGAATTTTACAATGTGTACCAAAAACCCCTGGCAAAATAAGAACTATTTGTTTTTGTTCAGTAACGGATAATAGTGAAAAATTCTATTTCCTAATTCACCAATACGTAAGGTTGTCATTTGAACTCGTTACTTCCCAATTGAAATCATTGAACCTATAGGATATTTTGGTCTAAATGGTATTTGAATCTTTCTAACTTCTCTAATTAAAAGAAAATTTACCTTTTCACTTAGTATACGCCTACCAAATGTTGTTTCTCAAAGCTGTGTATTAAGACGTGTCCCAATTTATTATTGTATCCTGAATTACAATAGTTCTATTAGGTTTGAGTTCAGTAGAGATTTCATTTAATAAAGCACAGTTATTTGAGAAGTTAATATATATAATATAAGGAAGCACCTTATAACTTTTTGTAAAGGAACGGGGACAGGTATAGGATTGTATAACCTGAGTGTTTGAGCCATTTCAAAATGCGCGGTATTATTTTATGTCTAATAGTGTTTTTCGTTGTTATTACATTGGTATTAGTTATTACATTGGTATGTACAATTTGAAATCGTTGAAAAAACGTTTCGTGGCTAGAATCTTAGCCTTATAATCGAAAATTCAGGTGTTTGAAATTAAAAAAACCAGAAAAAAATATTTTCTATATAACTATGCAATAGTGAATATAAGAGTATTAAATTCTAGTGTGAAGTTCGGAATTATACAAGGTGGAGGAAGTTATTTTCGAATCGGCTCTGTAGCTGAAAATCCTGTTATATGTAGTTAAGGTATTTCCATCTGAGTGGAAGGGAACGCGATATCTTGGAAAGAGAAAACTATAGTTCTCTAAATTTCACTTGCATTAGTGCAGTAAATTTGTCAATGCCACGACGAATACTCTTATATATTGCTCATCTGTGTAACCAGCATAGTTGGTAAATTAAACAACGTTGCGGCTTGTACACTTTTGGATAAGCATCAAAAAGCATCACTACGTACCAAAAACGCGAATTAGAAATGATGAAAATTTCTTCTAAATGACTTCCTATCTTTAAAGGACAACTTTGAAAATTTATAGCAGCTAACAAAGACGATCAATGCTTCTTCAATTTTTAATACAACTTTATGTCAATGAAAGCCACGTTTTTGTATTGTGTTCAAAACTACTGTTATCTCATGTTTCATAAGTAAACTTGCCGTGAATAAAGTTAAAGTTCCAAAAGTCCAAACTGGTCCTTGAGCTTTATACATAAAAATGCGTCTCAACTTATTGGTACCCATGGTGCACTTGATACACACACTATCATTTTTGTTTATGTGAATTCATATATAAAAAAAACTGTAACAACGATTAAGGTATAAAAATCAACCCTAAGCCTCCCCCAAATAAACCTACCACACACACACAAACATATAATTGCAAACGTTTTACTAACATAAGTTGTCAAACAATATCAACGATAAACACGCAAGGCAATGAACCGGAAATATACATATAAGGAAATACCTACTTAAACAATATGCAATAAATAATAATCAGTTTTATATTATTGGTTTGCAAAATATTCTAGGTATAATCATTTTCAATATGGGCAAAGATTTTACAGCAATTATTTTAGGCGTAAATTTTAAAGAATTTTTTTAGGCAAGAAACATTTTTTTGAAAGAAGAATAACTTTTAGGGGATAATTTGTTTTAACAATGTCTCAAGTATTATATCGTTTATTGCAATGGCTGTATGAAAACTTGGGTAAATGACAAAAACTGAATTTGTGAAACGTACGCATGAATCTTTAAAATAAAAAATTAAATTAAAATTTAATAAAAATCGAAATTAGAAATATTTAAAGATTATTTTCCTGCTGTTTCTCGGGAAACGAAGTTTTGTAAGTCTCTATTTTGCATATTTCTAAAACCAACCGAAAACAAATTCATTTTTGTCGATTTTAAAAAAGGGTATAACATAACTATTCCTTTTCAAAATATAATTGGCTTAAATTTTTTTTTGAAACAATGTGCCAAAAGTCAATTTTTTTCTGTCACAAAGGATATTGTTCTGCCATTTAATAGGCTTGAAGTTTTCAGTTAGTGCCTTATTAACCTCATATTGCATTTCAATTTGTTAGTAACTCCCTGTACATAAAAGTATGGAGACAGGAATGAAAAAAGATGGAAATAAAAACAATAAAACGAAATTATTAACAAAAAATGTGAGTTAGTTTAGTTTTTATTTTGGTTTTTTTCCAATTTTATAACAAATATGATATTATTTTTAATAATAATAGTTTTGATTTCGATTTATTTATTTATTTTTTATTTTTTTTTTGTATTTCCTATATTTAAATCATTTTGTTTAACTTTATATTTTATATAGTTGTCAAAAATTGAATCGAATACGTCATTATTGTGGATTTAGAAAAAACTGTCGATAACTGATTTAAATCTTAAATTAGTACTTTAACTGGATAGTCTAACTGATGACGCAGAACTTCATGAAATGGCAGATATCGTTTATATTTTGATAATTTCTTCATATCTCGGGAAGGCGTTGCCTTATTAACTTCCAAAATTTTAGAAAAAAGATATTATTATGAATGTTGCCAAAAAAACTACTCAGAAAACTGGAAACTTGACACTCAATGCCCCTAGTTGGCATTCAATGCCACAAATGAGACTCTTATTCTCGAAATCATGAAGAATTCTTGTCTCATACTGCCAAATTTCCAATTTTTCTGAGCAGCTGTTTTAACGATATTCATAAAACAATGTTTTTCTTGGACAATTACAACATTCTGTACCAACAAAAGTATCCTTTCTCAGCTGTAACTGAATTCAGAAATTATCATCATTTTTACCCAACATTTGTTCTGCTAACAAGTCCTGCTGTAATAACTTGGACCTTTATAATTATACCATGTAAATGAAATATACCAAGGTAAACTTAGTTTAGTTCCAAGTTTGTAACGCTTAAGAAAAGTGATACTATTAACAAAATTTTGGTATAGGTGTTCATAAAATCACCTAATTAGTACATTTCCGGTTGTTAGTATGACTGTCTGTCGTCTGTCTATCCGTCTGTCATCACGATTATTCAAAAACGAAAAGATATATCAAGCTGAAATTTTTATAGCGTACTAAGGACGTAAAAGGTAAGGTCGAGCTCGTAAATGAGCAACATAAGTCAATTGGGTCTTGGGTCCGTTGGACCCACCTTGTAAACCGTTAGAGATAGAACAAAAGTTTAAAAGTAAAAAATGTTTCTAATAAAAAAATAAACAACTTTTGATGAAACATTTTTTTTGTTTACATCTGTTTACCCTGTTTACCCGTGAAAGCGCAAATTAAATAGTATGTGTTATAAGGGAATATCAGTTATATATGTTCGACATATATGTATGTGTAATGCGACAAAGTAATCAACACAGTCTATAATTGGTATTTCAACAATTAACTCAGTCAATTGTTTGTGTTCACTTGTTTTAGTTAATTTTTCTTCAATATTGACACAATTTCTGTACTTTTAAATAATACCAATTGCAATTCACTTAATTGTAGCCACTAGTGTGATTTAAGTACCTATTATTAACTTAAAAGCGAAAATTTTACAGTCTACAATTTTCTCAAATCCGAATATTATTGGCGAAAACTTAATGCATGCTAATCAATTTTCTATTGCTGTATTTATTTGAAGTAAAATTTATTAACTGCATTTCATGACAAATTTTTATTGATTTTCATGATGAAAAATATTTATAACATTTTTAATATCCAACATAAACATCATAACATCACTATTAACTATAAAAAAATTTTTGTTACCTGTTGCAAAAGTTAAACAACACATAACTTACCGAATATAAAAAAAAAAACATGCAAGTCAACAAATAACTCTGTTTGCACCTAAAAATATTGGGGGAGACAAAGTTATTTGATATGGGTTAATATTGACGCTATAAATATGTCACTTCCATACGCAATATATATAAAATTGTGCGTGAAAATTTTTCAATATCCACTTAAAGAGAATTTAATTTATTACAGAACTGTTCAATGAAAAGAATATCTACGATTTCAGAAAAGTATTTGTGGTAATTTTCCGTCACAATTTTTGAACGCTTTAAATTTAAATTTCTTTTGTCTACCTAAAATATCATTGAAACTAATCAATCAAAATTTTTCATTCCATTGATCAGACTATTGATTTCGATTCCATTGATCAGACTATTGATTTCAATTCCATTGATTGAATTATATTTCAATGTTTCGTTTTTCAAAATTTTTCATAGTGTATCCTCTTCTTTATGTTTTGATCATTAACGTTTTGAACTGATTATTTTGGTATAGTCGTAAATTTCTACCTTGAAGCTGTTTAGACTTCAAAATAATGTGACCAAGGATATTATGAAGTTCTAGAAACAATCGGAATCCTGAAGACGGGAAGAAAAAAGGCCATCACATTTTTTATGTTCATCGATCTGTATATGCCTTTCAGAACGCTTATTTTTTCGAAGGCATGATTTACGATCAAGACAATTCGGTCCAAAGAATGATTGGATGGGTTATTCAATGCATAGTATAAAACAAAGTCCTTTCCCTCGGCCGGTCCCTAATATCTATGTATGCTAAGGTCTTTAAAACTATGTAACGGATTTTGTGCGGTTTCTAATAGATAGAGTGATTTGTGAGGAAGGTATAGTACATGCATAACATAGAAGAATAAAGGGTTGAAATAGGGATTGAAAAGGATGTGTTTCAAAAACTTAAAAAGTTGTACGAAGATTAATCTCAAATATTGACAAGATATGCAATCTGCTTCAAGGATGATTTTTATCTATTTGTAACCTTCGGGGGGTAGAAAGGTGGAACGAGAAAGTGGAGATGAATATTCGAATAGTTTCAAACATACCCAAGTATCACGTGTACATTACAAAACTGTAGCCCCTATGCAAGGGGATATGGGGGAAGGGAAGGAGATTCTGATATAAATTGAATTTCTTATTAATTGTATAATTGTAAGGTTTGAATTGTGTGCCACAAAATTTCTGTTAATACAATTCGCGACTCCAAGGTACCATATACAAAAGCTTTCAAGATACCATTCTCTTCTCTTCTGTCATGGTGGTTGAGGAGGGTGTAACATTATCTTATAACATATAATTAAATAACACAAAATAGAAATTTCTTGTTATAATTAAAGCTGTGAATAGTACAAAATAGATTATATGTTTTTTTTTTTTTTTTTTTTTTTTTTTTTACCATGAAGATCGATGTTTACACCTTCTTCAACCGCCGTTACAGTGCTATCTTTGGTATTTTGGAGTCACATATAATGGTATAGCTTTTGATTCTGTGGATATGCAGGGCTTTGTATGGTCATTGTACTCAATTTAAGAATGGAAGTAAAATTCCTTAATAAAAAAAAAACGCCAAATTTGTGGTCATCATTTATTTTATAGTCAAAACTATTACGACCATGAAGATGAATTTTGTCTCTATAAAAATTGAAAACACATAAATCCAACAGAACCTTTTCATCTACAACAAACAGAAAGAGATTTTCATCAAAAACCATAAACACCAAAATATGTTTTTCTCATACGTAGTAGATACGTAGAGTAGCCGTAGTATATAGTTACGTAGTAAGTACGTGTGGTCCAGCAGACTATAAAGAAAAACACTATTATATGTTTTAATATGTTTTATCAATAAATTCATGTGGTCTGTGTATATAATAGTTAGGTTATAATACCCTTGTCGCACATTGTATCCATTCGGATACTATTTGTACTGAGAGCTTTTGTCGTAATGATGGTGGAATATCGAACATACTACATTTTTATACCATGTATATGAAATATATACAAATTAAGTTTAAATAAATACAAGATATATTTAGTTTATAACGCGTGAAAAGTAAACGCAGTCTGTCTGTCCATCTGTCTACTCGTCTGTCTATCAACGCGATAACTCGATAACTATTGAGTTCGTAAAAATGTTCCTAATAAATAAACAACTTTTGTTTGAAACATTTTTTCGTAAACATAACTCTTTACCCCCGAGAGCGCAAATTAGGTGCAAAATTTTTAGTGTATATTATATGGGAATATAAGTTACTTGTGTGTGGCTATCAAACAGTGGATCATACCTTTTTTTATTTACATGACGTAAAAATACAAACGATTGGGCCATCAACACTGTCTATACATAGTATTGCAACAATTAACTCAGGCAATTGTTTGTTTTCACTTGTTTTCACTTTTTTTTTTTAAATCTACGATAGACTTTTCTACTTATTTGCAAAAAGTAAAAAAGTTTTGTTTTGTGATTGCAGTCCCTATAGTACAGTTAAAGATGTTACAAATTGGAAAATAAAAGAAACTATCCGCATTTTGCTAAAACCTCATGGAATGTGTTTCTTAGCTTAACAATAAATTGTTAATTAAAGGAAACCGTTAATGTTAAAGTTGACTTAGAAAATTAAAAGAAAGGGGCAACTTGAATTACGTATACGATAAATAGGCAACTTGAATTACGTATATGTTATACATGTATAATTGTTTTAGATTATTTGGCAAACACTATAATTCATACAAGTTTCCTAGCTACTAATTCTTTAAGTGAACTTTAACATTGATCGTTTCATTGCATTAAAAATTTATTGTTTACAAACAAATAAAAACATTTCTACCACTTACCAATGCCTTACTAATGAGACTTGACACCTTAGAAACATATTTCATGAAGTTTTAGCAAAATACGAACGTTTATTTCATTTCAACTTCACCTGAAAGTATTCTATTTTCGATTGTTCATAAACGCTCAATACTTTTCTATATAAGTATAGCGGCACATTAATAGTTTTTACGCAAGTTTCCTTTAGTAAAGAGTAAAACTATATATATTCTCCACATATTTTATATACCATATACGGTAGAATAACATTAACACACACACACATACACAAAGTAAATCCGTTAGAGAGTAGGTCGACATTCATAGAGAGCAAGGCGCCTTTTTGGCTTTGTTTATCACATAAAGATCATATATAGATGATATACTGTAATGGTTTTATTCACCATTTGAATACGTCGTGTTCAAAAAGTTCGAGACTCCCATTCCAAATTTAGAAAATAATGACTGAAAATATGAAAAATAACCAAAACAAAAGTTGTTAGATTTTTGCTTTGGATTTGATGCTAACTTTGACCATGAATTTTACTTTAAGATCAAATTTTTTTTTTCATTGAGATGCATTTAATGATTAAATGAATTCACCATAAAAGTATTCGAATAAAATTGCTGTATAAGTCTAGTCAAGAAGTTCAAATTGATGAAATATAGAAACAGTGATCGTAAAAATATCTGTGATAGCTCGTTGGATTCAAAATTATGTCTTGAAAAATGTGCCAGAAGCATTTTTAAAGCACATAAAAATTTGCAGAAGTTTTAAACAATGAAAAAAAGGTTTTTCGTTTTTCGGAAATATATCATAAAATATTAATGTTTTAGGAATTAAAAAAAAAAATCTTGAAGAGGAGGAAATTTTGAATAAAGATCGCTTACTCTCAGAAGTCTGTCCTCATTGTTTATAGTTTTAAGTAAACGCTGAAAATAGATCTCTTTGCATCATTTTAAGATTTTTTATTTCGTAAAAAATGAATATTTCACATTAAACAATTTTTTTAATGTATTTAATATTTGGAAAAATTATGGTATATTTTGAACAGAGAATACATTATCGTTGAAAATTTATCTAAGAGCTATTTTTTGAACAAGTAAGACAATTGTTTATTTAGAAAACCTTCCTTGTGAACTAAAAAAAAAAATGTTTAAAAAATTGGAGTAAAAATTAAAAATTTTTTGGCTTCGTGGAACCCTTCTTATATACATTTTATTACTTTGTTTATAAGAATTTTTTAAAGTTAACCATAAATGCATAATTTTTCTTTTTTTTATGCATTCTTTGCTAACTTAATGTTATTTTGACCCCTTAAGGAAGTGTGAAACTACGTTTTGCAAGCAAAAAAAAAGTTGTGCTAAAAAAGCGAGATTTACATCGCATTTTGAATTTTTTTTTTTTTTTTTTTACATTTGCAACATTGAATATGCAGTTTTTGAATATGATAATAGGATGAACAGCCATTTAAGAAGAAATGTTAGATGCGAAAAGCTAATATAGAGGGAGCGTTTTTGGTCAGATAGATCAGGAAGATAATACAAGGACATGTTCAACGAATGGTTATATGTAGAAAGGTAATGGGAAGATTAGAGAAAAGTATTAGATGTTTTCATTATATAAGAGTAAATGCTAAAGAGCAATTTGGAATACTACAGTGAATTAAAAACGACTCTAGTTCGACTGTCCCTAAAGCGCTATTGATCAAGAAGAAAGAACCATTCTTGAATATATAATAAATCGAAACGATATTGTATAATCTTTTCAAATTTTACACCTGCATGTAGCCCAGACAATGGGTTATGTCTAAATTTTATTTCATAAAATTGATTGTCTATCCATTCTACAGGAGTGATTGGCGAATCAGTAAAACTCTACTGATAGATTTGTCTGGAGAACTAGTGAAAATTAAGTTGGTATCAGCACCTGTTATTGCCTTAACTTGAACCAAGAAAAACTTAAATATATTTACTTTATATTCTTCCCAACACCTACAAAAAAAACTATAAATTGTTTTTTATTTTTTTGTATATTTAAATAACTAAAGCGTGCAACACATTTAAACTTACGGATTGTGCTATTTTAAATAAAACATTTTACTTCTATCGCGACATTTTTATTATACCTGGAGGTGCTATAAAATGAATTAACTTATTTTTCCAAGATGATATACGACCTTGGCATGTCGCTTTCACTGTCATCCAGTAAATTCTAAATTCATTATAGCATACTATGAAGGAGTCTATGACGCTCTACGGTCATATCGGGTAGGTAATAAAAAACTGCATAAGGTAAATGCGTATATTGAAGCAGTTTTCTCGAGAGTAAAGTTATGACATTTATGCTTTATGAGTTTAAAAATTATATCCTTAAGTACTTTATAAAGCTGAAGAGTTTGTGTGTTTGTTTGGTTCAACGAAATAATGTCAGGAATTACCGAATTGAACAAAAAATATTTTAGTGATGGATAACCCATTTATCGAGAAAGTCTATTAGCAGAGTTATGGTTTGGTTAGGTTAGTGTGGCTGTTCTGGGGCGGGACACACTTAAACCATAGGGTCCGTTGTTATATCGAAAGCCATTTGGAGTAGTTTAGGAACAGCAAGAGTGGTTTGACGTCAACGGACTTCAGATCGGAGAGATCGTCAAAGAATGGCTGGGTCAAGAAAGTCTTACTCCTCGTGACAAGGGTTGGGCAGTGACAAAGAAGATGAGACATCGTTTCTTTCTCCTCCTCACTGTGACAGCTCCTGCAGTAATCATGATACATTGTCAGGCCCAGGTGTTCAGCTTGCCTGCCATCTAGTCAGTCTCCCGTAATAGCCGCAACAATTTTGCTAATAGATGCCCTAGGAAGCGATATGAGATCTTCGGAACACCTACGATTGTACCCAGACCATTAGCAGAGTCATTATTTAGTCAAAAACATCGATTCCCTTCAGAAAATTAAAGAGGCCAATTTATTGAATATGTTAATTAAAAAAAAGCGCTGAAAATTTATGATTTTTAGCGACAATTTTCATTGTTTTAAAGTTTTTGAATATAATAATCGCAATTGCTGATAAGAGATTCTGTATTATGCCTAAACATGGACATATATACCTAGATTTGTCATATATAGCACAATGTCAATCCAGCTGTACGTTGCTTACTTGCTTAGCATAACGGAATGGTTTTGTAAAACAACTGATTCGGCAATCTATCTGCGACATATATATCAGGTACTGTGTTTCTATACCACAAGCAATAGAAAAGAGAAAAGCTTATATTAGTTATCAGCTTATTGTGAAATGGGGCTGACATACATTTCAGGAAATATTTAATAGTATTTGTGACATATCTACTTCCGAAAAACCTTTCCTTTATAAAATAGATACATACATATACCATATTATAAATCTATAATGGGACTACATATTTTATATATGGTTAACTACTACGGGTTCATACAGCTTCAATTCCATGAAAGGTATAATCAAATACAATTAAAACCAACAGTGGGCTGATATACGATATTCATAATTAATAGAATAATCATATTCATGTATATACAGAGTGTTTATAAAATATTGGAAACAGAATTGTTCTTAAGTTTGTAATAATAATGTTAGCAATATATAAGCCTCAGTGATGGACGGAAACAAACAAATTTAGTGGCGAAGTAGCTGTAAAACGAAATAAATTTTGTTTGTACCCGACTGCTGCTGACGGATGTTTATGATTTTCAAGTGTGTGCATGTATGCACTTTTTTTTTTTTGGTCAAAAATTTCGCAAAAAAGATCGCATAGGATTAATAACAAAATTGTTTTTATTTTTCAAAATATTTTGAAAATTATATACAGATTTAGAAAAATTTTAGAAAGCGAAACGAAGAAATCATTTTTGTAATACATCGCAATAAGTTTAATTAAGAATTGTATACAAAAGTCAACAGATATCTATTTTTAAAAAAATTTAAGTTTAAAGGTTTCTATTTTAAATGGCATGTACTTTTAGTTAAAATTAACTATGTAATCTCGATAACTGAGTTTTTCTCATTATTTTTTTAGTTAAACAGACAAAAAATTTATCTCTAATATAAGAACCATTTAAAAAGTCTCCATACAAATACCAATTTGAATGTCCCGGTAATATGGGAAAAAAAGGCCAGTGGTTTCAGATACCAAAATGCCACTCCAATAATATTACACAAAAGACTATAAACTAAGACTAAGAAGACTTTATATAAAGGGATAATTGACAAAGAGCTGGACCGAAAAATGTAAAAGAACTTTTCTCTTTGAAATGTAATAATTTTTATTCTCCTTTTGTCTACTGTTCATGACTGGTAGAGTCAGTCACCTTCTTGATTATCAATGCTTTTTCATACTGGCTGAGAGAACCTTTATTTGTATAAAACAAGAAGTTGACGCGCAACTTTTAACAGTTTATGAAAATTTAAAAAAAAAAAAACTAGCATTTTGATTTGTCCCGTTTTTCCATACCAAATATACTTCATTACCATTAGAAAACTTTCCGCGGTAAGGAAAAGCTGAGTTTCCCCTATTACGCAAAGTACATCCTTTCTGAATTAAAAATTATCGCTTCACCATTTTAACCGTAAAATAATTACCCTTAATAAAATAATTTTATGGATGGTCATATAAGTGTATGGTGAGTATACATGGTTTACATTGAAAGTTTAATAATATTTTCTGACAAATTTCAATCAGTTTTGTTGATTTACATTTAATAAATATTATTTAAGTAATTTCGATTTATTTTTTCACAATTTCTAATGCAAAAAGTTTATTAATTGCTATTATTCAATTATTTTTATTTGACTTGATTGACTATACCTATTGTATATAAACAATTGAAAGATCCTATTTAAAAAAATAAAACGTTTAATGAATCGCAAATTTCATAAGAGAGAAGTCTGCTTTCAATTCACTTGTCCCATCACCTACTTTATGCATAACCAATAATCGTTGTGGAAAATAAACAATAGTTTTACGATTTGGCTTACCTACCGTGAATAAAAATATTTATCCCTATTTCTATCCCTATTATATTATAAATGTACTTAACTGTACAGTAATATAGCTGATATATCAGAATAACACATGAGCTATAAATTAAAAAGATATATTAAAAAATTGACATTTACCATTTTTTTTTAATTTTTACAGAAATCCTTAATTTATGATCCAAAATGATATTATATATGGAGTAGATCTATGATCATCATTTTGAACCATAAATTAAAGAATTCTGTAAAAATTTAAAACAGTAAATGTCAAACAAATTATGGCCAACTATTCTGCTATACTCAATGAATGATATGACTATTTTACATTTAACAAAGTTGAAAACTGTGTATATCAAGAGAGGGTGGAGGCTATAAAGCGGTGGTTTCTTATTTTAAGCCCAGTGAAGCGGGCGGGTATCAATCTACTAGTTAATAATTTACCCTCACCAATCAATAACTCTCAAATAACATTGAAGTTAATGGAATTCTACTCTCGATAAGTAATTAATTTCTTCTATCATAATATAATATAATTGTAAACTATAACATCCAATGTAAAAAGATTACCGTTATCTTTTTACATACTATAATATTAATATGAACTTAAATTATAGAATATAATATAATATTATATATGCTTTTGATATATTTGATCAGTCAAATACAGAGAGTAGTGGTTAGTTTTAAAAGTGTATCCTCTACATACATGTATGTATAATATAATTAAATAGAATAGTTTTGTCTAACAAGTAGAAGATAATGTTTTAAAATGTTTAACCATCAAAATATATTATATATATAAAATAAACTTTTACTGAATTGTCATTTAAATGTGTTTTCATATTTATTTGTTTATGATTTGATCAACGTTTACTCATCTAAAACTTATCCTTGCTGAATTTTATAATTATCTTTAATTAAACCTTTTTCGTAGTGTTTATCAGATGAAAAAAAAATTCGAAATCTAATGACGATTTATTAATCTATATCAAAATTTATACATTTATAGTTATAACTACTTGAAATTGTCTGAGGTTTGGGCCGCAATAAACATGAGCAAGGTTAAATAGATTTGGTACTTTGCTAAAAGAAGGCATTGGAAAATTGCTATAAAACCTATAAATTTTTTGAGATAAATTAAATTTCAAATTAGAAAAATTTCTTCATGTAATTAATACAAACTTATTGCTCCTTATAATACCAAGTACATATGAAATATACATAGTATATTATTATACTATATGTATTGTGTATATGGAATATGCATAGTATATTAAGTTTAGGCCCAAGTTTGTAACGCTTAAAATATTGATGTAAAAATTTTAGTATAGGTGTTCATAGAATCATCTAACTAGTCCATTTCCGGTTGTCTGTCTGTTCGTCTGTCATCACGACTACTCAAAAACGAAAAGCGATATCAAGCTGAAATTTTTATAGCGTGCTGAGGACGTAAAAAGTAAGGTCAAGCTCGTAAATGAGCAACATAGGTCAATTGGGTCTTGGGTCCGTAGGATACATCTTGTAAGCCGTTACAGAAAGAACAAAAGTTTAAAGGTAAAAAATGTTCCTTATAAAAAAATAATCAAATTTTGTTGGAAACATTTTTTCGTAGACATCACTGTTTACCTGTGAGGGCCCAAATTATGCGCAAATTGTATAGTATGTATTATATGGGAATATAAGTTATACTTGTGTGGCATGTATGTGTAATGTGACAGAGTAATCAACATTGTCTATACATGGTATTTCAACAATTAACTCAGTCATTTGTTTGTTAACACTTCTTTGACCACATTAAAACAGATGTAATACTTTGATGATTTTATATCTTCAACAATTCGGTTTTTCTCTGCGCTTCCACCATTTTCATGTCATGTTATTTTATTATACAGAATAATAGGATAATATTAAGTGTATCCAATTTTGACGTCGCCATATAGAAAAAATTGTTTATTATTTGTTTATGAAAACAATTTATTCTTGATAACAATTCTTGCATGGCCTAGAACGCGATATGAATAATTTTTAGAATTCTACAAAATTTCTTGAAATTACCTTTATTAATTACAATACTAGCTTGATACCCGCCCGCTTCACTAGGCTTAAAAGTAAAAACCACCCCTTTATAGCCTCTACCTCTCTTGATCTCATTGACCCCTCTTCAATGACACCTGAAGGGATTGTTTTACGCAGCTAAAAGATTTGCACAGTTTAAAATTTTTTAAATTGTAAAATAGTCATAATTCATTGAGTAGAGCTGCCATGAACTGTTTGACATTTACTGTTCTGAATTTTTACAGAAAAATTTAATTTATAAACTCAAGATATGTGTAGAAATTCAAAATAGTAAATGTCAGATCAAATTCAATTTATTTAATTTTTAAACATCTTTATCTTTATAATTTATAGCTCGTGTGTTATTCTGATGTATGAACTATATTGCTATACAGTTTCATTAAAAATCATTCGCTAGTTATGACGCTTGTGAAAGCGTAACAAACAAACAAACAAACAAACAGCCTTACTTTCACATTTATAATATAGAGGGATCGACGATATTTACTGAAAAAACTTAATTCCAGATAAAAACAGTCAAATATCCAATAGTATCGATCTAAAGAATTTTTATTCTTTATTAAAGAAGAATTTAACATTCTCATTTTCTTTGGTTTACAGCATTATGAAATTAGAATTTTTGAAACTTCTCGAATATTTCTTAAAATTTAAATATCAGATATTATATTTTTCAAGCGTTTTGAATTATTTACAGTAAAATAATTTCATATAAATCTTATTTTAAATAGAAGTATAAAAAATGAAAAAATAGCGTCACGAATGAAAAATTGTATTATGAATACATTTTTCTTGACAATTGTTGGTAGATATTTGATTACTTAAGCTAAATTAATATTACCTACTTACAAGATGAAAAAAGATACAAATAATAAATGAAAAAACCTTTTAGAAAATGGTTGTAGGACAAACAAACACAATACTGTGATAAAACATGAAAACATTTATAAGAAAATATGTTTTGAATAACTCATGTAACACCAGTCTGTACATCTGTCTGAAAACAACCAATTGACTGAGTTAATTATTGAAATCACATTACACATATACCTATACATGCCACACATACATTACTGATATTCTCATATTAATGCATACTATAAAATTTGCGTCTAAGGTGTGCCCTCGTGAGTAAACAGTAATCTTACAAAAAAATGTTTCAAACAAAATTGTTTTTTTTGTTTTCTTTCTTTTTTTTTTTTTTTGATAAGGAACATTTTTTAAATTCAAACTTTTGTTCTATCTCTACGGTTTACAAGATGGGTCCTACGGACTCAAGCTCAATGGACCTATGTTGCTTATTTACGAACTCGATCTCACTTTTTACGTCCTAAGTGCGCTGTAAAAATTTCAGGTTGATATCTTTTTTCGTTTTTAGTTATCATGTTCACAGACGGACGAACGGACAACCGAAAATGGATTAATTAGATGATTCTTTGCACACCTATGCCAACATTTTTTTCGTAGCATCATTTTTGAGCGTTATAAACTTGAGACTAAACTATGTATATTTAGACCATATATACATGGTATAAAATACCGTAAATAATTCAAAGATATTGCAATCTGGTTGATATTATTTCTTAGCGATTATTTACTGAGGTATAACATTACAGAATTTACGTGTTTTTTAATTTGATTTATTTTTTTCAAAAGTTTACTAAAATTTACTAAGAAACAGTGAAAAAAAACAATTCACTGAATTGGTTGTTGAAATATCATAATATCATGTATATACAATGTTGATTTCGCCATCATTTGTTGTTTTACGTCATATTAGTAAAGAAAGATAGGTACTCTTACACACAGAGTAATAAGAGTATCTTTCTCCCCACTTCCTATTGATACTCTTGTTACTTTGTATGTAAGAGTGACAATTCTTTTTACTTGCGTCGTAGCTATCTTACAAATCACTGACCTAGTTGTTAAAGGTAATAAATTTTGGTATTTCTTGGGTCAAAATAAGCAGTCAACCAATTTTTCACCGTTTTTTGGCAATTTTCTTGGGAGGTAAAATCGAGAAAATCACAAAAATCCTCTCTTGATGATTTTTTTTGTAAAATTAATTTTTACTGAAATATTTCCAATAATAAGCTTTATGAAGCACTGTAAGCTACAAAACTTTGTTTCGATCAAATAATTAATATTGAAGTGTTGTAGGCAATTATGAATTTTTCATTATCTTGAAAATTGAGTTTGTGGACCATAAAACTAGCACAAACATGACCTGGATGTTATACGATGTATATAAAATATATCTAGTTATACTAAGTTTAGTCCCAAGTTTGTAACGCCTAAAAATATTGATGCTACCAACAAAATTTTGGCATAGGTTTTTATAAATCTTCTAATTAGTCCATTTCCGGTTTTCCGCACGCCTGTCAACACGATAACTCAAAAACGAAAAAAGATATCAAGCTGAAATTTTACAGCGTACTCAGGACGTAAAAAGTGAGGTTGATTTCGTAAATAAGAAACATAGGTCCATTTGGACTACGAACCCATCTTGTAAACCGTAAGAGATAAGAACAAAAGTTTAAATATAAAAAATGTTCCTTATCAAAGAAATAAACAACTTTTGTCTGAAACATTTTTTCGTAAACATCACTGTTTACCCGTGAGACCGCAAATTAAGCGAAAATTGTATAGTATGTATTATATAGGAATGTCAATTAAATATGTGTGACATGTATGTATCTGCAATATGACCTAGTAATCAACACTGTCTACACATGGCATTTCAACAATTCACTCAGTCAATTGTTTGTTTTCACTTGTTTTAAATTGATTTTGTAAGCGAACCCGTTTAAAAGAATATGGAGGTAATAATTGCATATAAACAAGAATGTAGGGGAAGCTATAAACTATTTATTTCTGCAAGACAGGATAAATCAATCATTTCTAGTTCAATTTGCCAGGACTTCACCCATTTACCTATATCTACTATAAATATGTAATCAATAACATATTAAAACACCTTTTGTAAAACAACTTCAAACCTCGTTTGAATGATGTTTACAGTGTACCTTCTGGTGAATACGGAAGTAAAAAAATTATGTTGGTCATTTATTTTTATTAAATCAATAAAACACAGAATTCGAAAACAAGGAATAGAATGATGAAGAGAGGGGAAACGAGAAAAAAAAACACAAAAACACTTAGTTAAAAATAAGTAAGTTAATGCTGATTTTATTATTTTTGTCATGCGAGTGAAGTACAGTGAGTTAGGATATTGTTAGGGACAATCCTGTTGTTTCATTTTTTGCTGACCGAAAATTGAATATACTTCGATTGAAAGATCGATTCGTTAGAAAGCCTGTCGAAGAATCGTCGCTGACTAATGTTCGGTAGGTTGATATTTGATAATACGACTCTTGTTATCTCTTCTTCTCTGCACTTAGGGGAAAAATGCACATTCGAGATGTTCAATTTTGAGCTACTGGAAGCAGTTAAATTAAAAAATATTTGTTTGTCGTCGTAACTGGTTGTTATCAAGCAATAATCGGGCTTAAATTTACAAACCTATTAAAAAATTTGTAGCTGAAAATGGTTAAAATTAAAGTTTCTAACGTGGTGAACGTTTAATCTGGTACGCGATAACAATCAGTAAGGCGGTTGGACAAAAATCTTTATTTTAACTCCTTCTGGTAGCCCAAAACCGAAAATTTTTAAGACGTCGTATTTCCCAGCTAAGCACAGCGAACAAACAAAAGTTCTGTGTTATCACTAAACATCAACCTATGAATCATCAGGCGGTTAGGATTTTTATACAAAGACTAGGTTGATACCCGCTCTCTTCGCTGGGATTAAATGTAAAGGCGATAGGGGAACGGATTGTTTTACACAGGTAAAATTTATTTTTCGAATTATTATAAGTCCAATTAGTCTTTATTCATTGAGATCAGAACAGGTGACCATGAATTGGATCTCGTTCACCATTTTTACAGAAATTTTTTATTTATTGTTCAAAATGATACACATAGATGGCATCGTGAAATGTCGTGGACTACATTTTTTTTAATAAAACAATAATAATAATAATTATTATTATTATAATCTTTATAAATTATAGCTCATGTGTTAGTCTGATGTATGAGCTATATTGTAGTGCTGTTTCATCCAAATCCATTTAGTACTTTGTGCGTAAAAGCGTAACAAACAAACAAACAACCTAACTTTTCACATTTATTATATACTAGAGTGATACCCACCCGCTTCGCTGGGTTTAAAAGTGAAGATTGATAAAGATTGCTCTCGCTTATCCCCTTTCCATAACACTCGAAATAATGGTAAGGATTGTTTTACACAGGTAAAACATATGTATGGTTTTCTATTTTTTTAAATGTATAATAGTCGTAATTATCATTGAGTATATCAGAAAAACTGGCCGTGAAATATTTTATATTGACTATTTTTACAGAAATCTGTAATTTATGGTACCTAATGTCAAACTAAATTAATTTTTATTTTTTTTTATTTTTTTATTAATAATATAATGTGTTATTCTGAAGTATGAGCTATATTGCTGTACAGTTTCATTAAAAACTATTCGTTAGTTTTAGCGTGAAAGCGTAACAAACAAACAAACAAACAAACAAACATGCCCACTTTCGCTTTTATAATATATAGAGATAGAGATAAGGATCGGGATAGGAATGCATGTATCCCAGACTCCTTATCTAATTCCATAATTTATTTAGTTTTTTCATTACCAAGGTAAAACGGACTCTGTTTTTCACCTCGACTAAAAAAGGAAGATGATTCTTTTATCTCTTTACACCTTAACTAAATTGTAAAACATTGGAGTGCCACCAACCATTTGAAAATCCTCTGTACTCGTTGTAATAGAAACGACATTCACTTTGCTTTTGCTTATGAAAGACTAACTCCTCTACATTATGTTGTGAGAGAAATGTATTTTTTATATTTCCACGGTGCGTCCCATGAGTATTGTTTCCTAGAATAATCATTTAAAATGAATAAAATGCTTTTAATGGAATTCCATAGTATTTTACTTCAGCTACCTCCATTACTTTGACTGAATATGAATGTACACTCAAATTCAATCGAAAGTGAGAGAATAAATTATTTTTGGTCAAATAGTAAAATCTTCAACATAAACTATTACAGCGTGCTCAAGACGTAAAAAGTGAGTTTGAATTCGTAACAAGCAACATGAGTCATTTGGGGTCCATTTTCTCCATAACTATAAAGTTGACAGCTTACAGCTAGAAATTTGACAGCTTACAGGTACCTCTAACTAGTGGTTTTGCGAGAGATTATCGAAAAACAAAATAAAAGTCTAGAAAAAACTTTTCAAAACCCAAACAAATGAAGGCCCATAATTGTGTTGGTTTTTTAAACTCTTCTAATTTATTAAAAATAATGCAAGCACACTGACATTCAACATTTTCTACACAGGGTATTTATACAATTAACTCAGTCAATTGTTTCGAATTTATTTATTAAGAGAATTAAATTACTTATAGTTTTCTCAGAATGTTCTAAAATAATTTTCTTTTGAAATTATTTTTCATTGTATATTTAGTTTAAAATCCTGAAAGCTTCGAAGATTCTAATACCGGTTAGTAAATTTATGAATAAGGTCACTCAACTGTAATCGTTACTTTCGCTTGGAAAAAACAGTTTTCACGTCAATTTAATCGATTTTTGATCTTCACTAAGGAAAACTAAAGATAACTAAAATGAACTAAAAAGATTTGATTTTTATTTATTTTCAGAGCAGTTTAATTTTATTCTGGACTTAGCCGTACATGTACAAATAGGATAGATGGCCGTATTACTATGGGTAAGAGACAAAATGGATGCTGGTTGGCGTAGTTGTGGAGTAAATGGTAAGCTGGTGATGTTATTTCATTTCAATTAGGATAATTGGTATTAAATAAAACAGTTGAATAATATGAACACAATTAATCTAAATTAAAATCAAGTTAAAAACTCAAAGAATTTTACTTTAATGAAAAATAAATTTTAACATACTTGTGTATTCGTTCTTGTGCCTTGTATGTATTTTGTTTTTTAACACATAAATATACGTCTTGGGGTATAAGTTTAACTAATTTACTGATTTGTTTTTTGCTGATTTGTTTTAACATTTGTATTCGTAAAGTGTTTAAATATTTCTATTCGTGAGAAAATATTAGTTTGTTCTTCGACAGTTATTTGTGTCAGTGAATGTAGTAACTCAAATCAATTTGAAATATTGCCATGAACAGAACAAAAATTCATAAATTGGCGGTCTGACTTAAGTAACGAATGACTTCTGTAACGAAAATCGATAAAATTTGAATATCACCACAATTTTTTTTTATGTAGTAATAACTTTTTCCTAGGTGAAAATTTTCGTAATTGGTTCTTTTGATCATAACCCTGTTTTGGCGAATTTCATCAGACACTATATTTTGTGGAATTTCGATCAAAATGGTTTTGAAATATTTTTCCCAAATATTTCTGTAATACAACAAAAACCTAATACTGAATAATTTTTAAATTATGCCACAATTTAAAATTTTTTCGGCACTTTGTACGAGGACGCTCCATTACGAAGAAAAAAATTTCAGGGTTAGGTATAAACAAAGCATTTCTAAAGGTGTATTTTTGTCAATGACTTCATATTATGTTGATGAATAATCTTAGTGTTATGTTTATAATTTGAAAATTTTCGTGTAAAAACAAGAATTTTGAAGTGAAAACTTCAATAGGCGCGTTAGACAATATTTAATATCTCCGAATAGAGGTAACTACACTTTTTCTGATTTTCCTTTTTAAGAAAAAAAAGTCATTCTTAATAAAAAATTTTGCTTACTCTGAAAGGTATGTAGACATATTTAAATCTTCTAAATAATGTACAGGGTAGCTCAAAATTTTGAATCACTATTTTTCTTTTTGGTAAAATACCCTTCACTTTTAAAAATTTGCACGCAATTAACAATTATGACTCTATACAAAATATCAAGACGATCCATGTGCCTTAATTAAAGCTTTTTTTTCGAACTAAACACATTTTTTAAACAAAATCCTATTATTTATTTTTTTTTTAAAGGCAGTGTGTGTATATTTATCTCATTCTGTGATTTTTGGTTTTAAAAGATTTTCGTCGTCATTTGGATCACAATGAGAGTGTATTCTTCGGTAGGTTAGGAATGTATAAAAAAATTTATTTTCTCGGAAAAAGCAACATTCACTAAGAATGAAACTGTCAAAGTTAGAAATATCTTCTTGAAATTTTGTATTTGAGTCATAACTGTTAATTGCTAGCAACTTTTCTTAGTAACATTTTGACAACTTATAGAAAAAAAAGGGTAGTTTACCAAAAAGAAAAATAATGATTCCAAATTTTTTGCTATCCTGTACATTATTTAGAAGTTTTAAATATGCGTACATACTTTTCAGAATCAGCAATTTTTTATTAAGAATGACTTTTTTTCTTATAGTATAGTATAGTTACCTCTATCGGAGGACACACTGTATAACCTACATTTCAAAAATGTGAAGGTCATGATATTGGAGATAAAATATAAGAAAGTTAATTAAAAATATTCCACAATATTTTTGAATTGAACAACTGAGATGTCTTCATTATTTCACCTCCTATTGAGTGCCTAATCCAAATTTATGATATACGTACCGTATCATATTAATAAATTTTCATTTTTTTTGTTTTTCATTGGTAATATTAAAGAATCATATTTACGATATTCTAACATATAATGTTAGAATTTATTAACTCAAATATACATATTGTAAATTAAATATTTCCGGAGCTGTTTTTTTCATATGATAAGGGGTTTTTTATACATAAGTAAAAGAAATATGTATTGTGTAACCTTATACAATTTATACAGCAACATGGTTCAAAAAAATGCCCTCAGTAACAATTTTTTTTAAGTGATAACTAGTACGACACTATGAAATGAGAATTTCTCACGGAAAATTTTTTAATGAAGAAAAATGAGATTTTAAGTATGGTGTTAGATGGTTGAATGATCCACAATCGAAGTTTTATTTTCTCTGCGGTATATGTTAAACGAAATCTTTGACCATAGATTACGTATCTATTTATTGAATTCTTACAAGACAGATTAATAAAGATCTTTTGTCATCAAAAACACACTACGAGTCCCTTGTTTATTAAAAATGATTTTATTAGTAAAGTCAATTGTTCTTCCTGTTTTAAATTGCCAATAGATAGTAGAAGCTTTAATGGAACATAACATTGGGGTGAAAATTAATGGTAAAATAATTGATAACCTAAAATATGCAGACGATACAGTACTGTTAGCATCAAGTGAAAGTGATTTACAAGCTATCGTGGTTAAAATAACCAGCGTAAGTGATCAATGCGATTTAAAAATCAATATAAAAAAAACTGTGTATGATATTCAGTAAGGAATCTGTTCAACCTCCACTTAATATAAAATGTAAAGGCATAAACTTGAAGCAAGATGCCTAAGTGAACTACTTAGGAAAACTATTCACCTGTAATTATGAACAAATAAGCGAAATTAAACAACGTATATCTGTCGCTAAAATTAATTTTGTTAAACTCAAGGATTATTTAACCAACAGAAAAATTGTGTTTTAATAATCGATTTAAAATGTTAAGGTACTATGTGTGGTCCGCGCTACTATAGTCGTGCGCAACTTGGACATTAAAAAGTGTATGTGAAGCCAGACTGAAAGAATTTGAAACATGGTGCATCAGGAAAATGTAAAAAATAAAGTGGCCAGAGAAATTAAGTAACATTAAAGTATTCCGTAAGGTTAAATATGAGAGATGTTTAGTTACATTAATTAAAAAGATAATATTGGGACTTATATATAGAGGAAATAGATACGAAATTTAAAGACTAATAATGTGCGGTAAAATGGATGGCTTTGTATCAAGAGGTAGAAAGAGGATAACGTGGATATCGAATATTAAAAAATACTCTAACTTTAAATCATTCTACAGTTTAAAGTCGGTCGCAATAGACCGAATTCAATGAGATAGAGTGGTCTCCAAGATTATGTTATAAAATATGGAACTTCATGATGAGATGAAATTGCCAATTGTATAATTTGTATTTTTTTACTTTATTTCAACGGGGTTTCAACGGAAATACATGTTTTGAGGGTCCCTGATTCCAAAAAAGTGGTTTTTAAAAAATGTTGCGTCCGTCGGTATGTCGGTATGTCTGTTACCAAGCTGGAGCCTTCAATTTTCAATCGATTTTTCTCAAACTCGGTACATAGGTTCAGTTTGATCATAATTCCAGACGATTTTTTCATTTTTTCCCTAGGCCTTTTTTTAAGGGTATTTCCCTCTAGGCAAAAACAGGATTTTTGGGGTTTGCTCAAAAACGGCTCTAACGATTTCGATTAAACTGGGCACAAGGCTAGACCTTAAGGTGTTTCTAAGATTGGTATAAGCCACATATCCGGGAAAAATCTAGAAGGCCCACATTCTTGTGAAAAACTTTTTTTTTTGGGTTTTCTAAAAAACGGCTCAAACGATTTCGATTAAACCAGACACAAGGCTAGACCTTAAGGTGCTCGTAGGATTGGTATAAGCCATATATCCGGGAAAATTCGAGAAGGCACACACTCTTGGGAAAAACTTTTTCTTGGGTTTTCTCAAAGACGGCTCTAACGATTTCAATTAAACATGACACAAGGCTAGACCTTAAGGTGTTCCTAGGATTGATATAGGCTACATATCCACGAAAATTCGAGAAGGCCCACACCCTTGGGAAAACCATTTTTTTGGCTTTTCTCAAAAATGGCTCTAACGATTTCAATTAAACTTTTCACAAGGCTTAACCATAAGGTGTTCCTAGGATTGGTATAAGCCACATATCCAGGAAAATTCGAGAAGGCCTCACCCTAGGGAAAACATTTCAAAATGCAGGAAAATGGGATTTTCTAGGGAGAGGCTGAGGGGACAGCAGTGAAACTTCGTATCAGGAACTTTATCAACAAGGTCCTAGATTTGATATAACTACCTTCTGGGACCCCTTCCTCTGGAGGGAATGAAATCGTCAAATGTGGTCAAATCAACTCTACCCAAAATTGATAAAATATTATTTAAAATGTCTTTTTAAGTAACTTTTGTAGCTTGGTAATCTTTGCTTAACCTCACCCTTACCAAACTACATCTTTCTAAATATTATATCAAATCCAAAAATACCTATGCCTGTTCCTCATCACCATATGATGCTTTCAATCAAAATATTACAAGAATAATATACCAATTTTATAATATAATAAAGTCTTGTCCGATGTTTCGGACCGTTTATTATATTTGTTTTCTTGCATTTTTGTTTTTTTATTCGGATCTGTTCTATAGGATAGATGTACTATTAATGGCTTATGATTTTGCCAAAGTGTTATCGAAAATGTTTTAAAATACTGCCAAACTTGATAATGAAGGGTCGATTTGTAATTTCTTGCAGTCACACTATTTCTTAACAACAAAAGGGAAAAATAGAAAGATTACAAAAATTTAAAAGTTAAGAATATAATGACAATTTTAGAACCTATTAAGCATACGTATTGCTATTATATATCAGAGGTTTTTTTCGTTTCTCCAATTTCAGTTTTATTCAAAACATTTCCTGCAATTCTTGCGAAGTACACTAATTAATTTTATGATCTTATATCATGCGTGTATACATTATTTCACATACCCGGTACCAGTACAAGTTCAACAAAACATTTGACCATACCCAACATAAGTGGTTATTATACATAGCTGATAAAGTATAATAAGAGTTGTATCTCACATCGATCGTGCGTGATAAACATTCATAAATATTAGTGATTTTCACAAATCAAAAATGAATAAAATAATATTTATGAGAAATTGTTTTATTAAAATATTAACCTACCTACTTATTCTATTCTCCTGATCAACAAATATTTGATTAATGATTATGATAATATTTTTTATTATTCAGCTAATTGATATTTTTTACCTACTATCATTAATATGGGAAATACTTTCAGAAAAAAAATTGAGAGGTGTTCACCCGATAGGAACTATATTCCTTTCTTCTACTTGAAATTTTTCTGAAAATTTTAGATATTAATGTTAGAATTCAAATAGTTGTTTGGATCATTAAAGAATTTAATTTTATAGCCATTTTTAGTTTTCACTGTATGAGATAATTGTAGTATTAGTTTAAAAGAGACATGCTTCTGATTTAGTGGTCAACCCAACATGTGAGTATATAACGTTTGGTTTGATTAGAATATTTATATAAAAATAACATTATGTTCACTTAAAATTATCTCTGTTTTCTTTAACTTCTAATAGCTCTAACAACTCAATTTTAAAAAAATGGTAAAACATAAAATTTTGACAAAAAATACAAATTGTGAGTTATAAAAGGACTTTTGGATTTTCTCAAATTTCGTGGCAACCTGAATCGATTGAAAAAGTTTTAGTTTCCTAGATAATCATGATATCGGTTTGTGGTGTCTACAATGTTTTCAATATAATACCGACTTAATTGGGCACACTGTAGAAGTAAAATCGATGGAATCACAGGAAATAAGCTAGAACTATGGATATTTATTTAATCTTTATTTATAATCTTTAATAAATATTATACATATTATATAAAAGTTATATCTTGACAAATATCTATATATTGTATATAAGGTTCATCCCTAACAAAATATTTGAAGTAAAAACGTATGTACATGCAGGAATCAGGGCCGCCTTTATTCGACGGCGCGGCGCAAGAGGTGATAGGCATGCGATCATAGGGTTCTGAGGGGGTTGTCAATCGTCCTTTACCTACACACATACTTACATTCAGCTACCGGCCCAGTGATCGAGCGGTCTAAGGCCTTAGTCTTTCACCATTTGGCTACTGACTGGGTGGTTGCGGGTTCCATTCCAGGCAGCGGCAGTGTGAACAATTATAATTAATAGGGGTGTAGAATTGATCACATCAAAATAGTATATGTAAGTAATTGTATATATGTATATAGTTAAATAAATAAAGATTAACAAATAATGATGTGGGTGGCCTCTGTTATAAGGTGTATATGTCAGAGAAACGGAAGTTACACTCCATTATTATTATTATTATTATTTCATTATTACTTACATTCAGCTCGATACAATCACCTTGCGACTTGCAATGTTCAAGCTTATTTAGATCTTATTACGTCAAGCACTAAATTTATTTTCCAAAAAACAGTCGCGGGAAATTCAAAAAGAGATTGCGGCTGCAAGTTAATGCGTGCACACTACTGTCTAGTCTACCAACAAAAACAAAAACAAGAGTACTAGAGAGAAACCAAAAAAAGCACAAAGTCTCATCTTGGAAGATAAGGTAATTCATAAAAATAGATCAGACATCAACGAGGGAGGTCTATTTGATGAGGTAGCGTCGCGTCTTCTATATTTTTTCAAATAAAGACACAACTCCACTCGATCTAGTTAATTATATTTAATAATTAAACCGTATTTTCTAATCCTTCAACATTTTCATAATCAACATCTTTACGTTATATGTCAACCACTTCATGTGACAGTAGCAGAAGGCTAAAGGTCCTTTTGGAAATTGAAATTTATCAAAAACTACTTTGATCAAATTTGGCCAAATACGCATCGAATCGAAAATGGATTTTAAAACAGACGATATCATTAAGAAGTTTGCCGACCTATAAGATAGAAAAATTGAATTTTATGTTTAAAAATGTACCTTATTGGAGTAACTATTAAATAAACAAAGAGAAAAGTGTTTTTGTTTTTAACACGCCTTTATTAGCTTCATTCGTATCCTAGTATGTCATGGAAACTTTTAACATGATTTTGAGCCCTTTAAAAACGTCGTATTAACTTGAAATACTTATCAAGGCATACTTATAAATCAGGATTTCAAACTGATCAGGATTTTCAGGATTAACGATTCCCATATCGGAAAACATATACATTTACTTGTGCTTTCATTTTATTTATACTTAATTTTGATAAATAATAGTCTAAAAAACTAAAAAACACAAAATAAATAATAGTTGAAACAAATACGTTTTTGTAAAGAGCTGAAAAATAAGGTTGAAAATAATTTCTATAAATTCAATAAAATCATTTAATCGTAAAAAAGCTTGGGATGCTTTTTAAGATATTTTATAATGACTTTACTTTTACCAATTACTGTCTAAAAAATATTTACAATAATTGAAATTTTGCCTCCCACGCTTTTTTTAGGATTAAATGATTTTTTTGAATTTAAAGAAATTAATTTCTACCTTTATGTTCAGCTCGTTTTTAAACTAAAATTATTTATTTTGTTGGTTATGGGGTTGCAATCTGATTTACGCACCCCAATGCTCATTATAGTAAAGACAGCCCTGAAAGGAATACAGGAATATAATATGTATTATGTATAAACATATTTACAATGAAAATAATTGAATGTGACAATTTCTTATTAAACTTGTTGACACCTAAATTAATATAACACATATTTTCATCTTTATACCAAAAATATGCTTCTTGAATTGTGGAACGAGTGAGATAGTGACTAAAATAAGAGTATCTAGAAAACAGTGAACAGTAAACAGAACAGATTTGTTGCCGTATAATATGTAATATATATAAATATACAGTGTGTACGAGATGCACGTACTCCTTTTCATAAAATTTTACTTTTAAGTCTAACCAGATACAGAAAAAATATTTCAAGCGAAAATTATTTATATCAAAGGAGAACATCTTACAAGCACCTTGGATTGAACTGCGACTTTTAGGACCAGTTAAAAGGCAACTTCTTTAGTTGGTGATAAGATATAGACTACCACTTGTTATTGTCTCGCTAAGGGTATTAAATCAGAAAATATTTAATTTTTTAATACTTATAAAGGATATTATAATACAATTATCATAAAAATTTGAAAATAAATATTAAACATAAGTAAAGTTTGTATCATGAACAACCAGGCTGCGGTTTAACTTTCTTAATTCTAAAAATAAAAAAATAATGTCAGAAATTTTCGAAAATCTAACTGAACATTGATGAATTTGTTGTAAAAAAAATAAGAGCCAGAATTATTAACTGTTGATATTTTTTGCGAGGTTATTCAATTTTATTTTGATATAAAATTATTCACTTATTGAAATTCGTACTTTTCGTAACTTTCCACACCAAATACTAATATTTAATATTTTTGTAAATACCATGGAGTTTCCAAATTATGTTGGGACAGGATCGACATTCTAATTTCTGCTTCAAACGAGCAATGAAAATGGATAGGTTTTTACCTAATTTTGATAATCAAAGGCCAATCCTATGAAATTTTCCACTTTGATACGAACATTTTCGCTTGAACCATTTTTCTGTATTTGACCTACCTTTTCCTAAAAGAAAGATCCCATTAAAGGGATGCTTAGGATTTCTGGGACTTTCTGTACATAAATATTTATGTATATGTCTTATACATATATGTAATATAATAACTTGTTTTTAATTTAATACTACATGTTATCCTGAATACAAATAACAGGATTATGTCTATCCATTGTTTTAATACATAAATATTATACCTATGTATGTATAACATTAAATAAATATACAGGATGTTCAGAAAATTTGAGAACCACCCTGGATTTTAGAAAATGACTGAAAAAAATGAGCTAAACAAATTAACTGTTGTTAGATTTCACTCGTATAATTTAATGAGGGCCCTGGTTTTGACATTAACATTGACCATGCCCATTACTTCTTGATCAAGCTATTTTTTTAAAATTAGGTTCTTAAATTATATAAGAATGTACGACCACCGAGGCAATTTGAAATAAAAAGCTTAATTTTTTTATATAAAGTTTTATATACAGTCTAAATCAATTCAGAAAAATTTAGGAGCGGTTGCCAGATTATTTAAATAAATAAGAGACTTCAAAAAAGGCATATTTAACATTGGTCTTGTGGTAAAACGGTAGATGATGGATTATATATTTTCATAGATTTCTCCAAAACTAGTCGGGGGAAATTAAAAAACTACTTAAATTAAAGTTAAAACCCTAATAAATTATTGGAAACAAAAAAAGTCGTTGTGTCTGACTAATGAAGACACAAATTTAAAAAATATTTATTTTCAATTTTGATGGTGAAAATTATCAATATAAGAAGAGTAAAAATAAAATTTTCGATATCTGGAATAATTTTCAAAATATTGAAAATTGAAAATTTGGTTTAAGTATTTAGCTTTCGATATTTCGAAAACCAAGGTAGATATCGAAAAATTTTATTCTTAGTTTACCTCTACATTCATGATGGTTGGCAAAATATTAAGAATCGGCCCTCTTTGTTAATTTGTAGTTGGCTGAGTTTAAAATTCTGATTTAAGTATCTTAAAAAATGTGACCCATCTTTCTGTATAATTGTGCAAAATTTGAAATCCATATTTCTATAAATAACGAAAATATGAGGGTGTCATCATCTGAAATGTGACACACTCGATAAGCAGATTCTTTCTATTGTACTGTAAAAAACGCAATATACACGCTAGAAATTATAGTCAATAGCTAACTAGGAACTTCAATTAATAGTCACTGGACACTCTTTTTATACCATGTATATGAAATATATCAAGGAATACTAAGTTTAGCCCCAAGTTTGTAACGCCTAAAAATATTGATGCTATTGAACAAAATTTTGGTAAATGTCTTCATAAAACTACCTAATTAGTCCATTTCCAGTTATCTGTCTCACGATTACTCAAAAACGAAAAGAGATATCAAACTGAAATTTTTATAGCGTGCTGAGGACGTAAAAAGTAAGGTCAAGTTCGTAAATGAGCAACATAGGTCAAATTGGTAGGACACATCTTGTCAACCGTTAGAGATATAACAAAAGTTTAAATGTAAAAAATTTTCCTTATAAAAAAAAAAACAGGTTTTGGGTACATATAGGTATATCAGTTATGTACGTGTGACATTTGTGTATGTGCAATGTGACAGAGTAATCAACATTGTCTATACATGATATTTCATCAATTAACTCAGTCAATTGTTTGCTTTCACTTTTTAGACATTACAATTAGCTCTTACTGTATTAAACAAAGTATAGCGCACACAGCAGTACAGTATCGCAATATTTGTTATAGGATGTTAGTTTATGAAGGTAGTAAAACTCAAACACCCTGCCCTTCTATGAAAGTCAACTGGATTTTAAAATTAATGCAAACAACATTGTTGTATAGTCATAAATGTTCTCATAAATGCAAAGTATTTAAGACTTAGCCAGGTTATATGTTTTTCTCATATTCATATAAATATAATTTTTTTTATAAATTTTAATCTACATGTGAAAATCTAGTGTTTTTTCATTTAATTTTTCTAGGAAATATGATTTATATTTATGTGTAAAATTTACCACAATATTGAATTTCATGTAAAATAATTATTTTATTATTTCGACAGGCATAGCTGGAAAAAATTATTATGCGGTTAAATTTTTCGAGGAATTCATTTCATTAAATATTTATGCTTTTTGAAGTTACTAGAATAAATCGGTTGGATAAAAGTTTCTAATGATTAATCATAAAATGTAGATAACAAAACAAAAAATTAATTTTTTCAAAATATAAGGATTATTATTTATTTATTTTTTTTAATTATACATCTGGTGATCAGGTAATCATCACGTTATATCAAACACCAATCAGATGTACTTTGAAGGTACTATGTCACGCTATATGAAAGTCTATGTAAGCTTACAAATACAACTTGCATACACATAAATGATATTATTTCACAGTTTGATGCCATCTAAGACGCCATGATACTTTACCCGGTTTTAAAAATAAATTTGAATTGGTTTTTTAAAATGCAAAATACATATGGTAAATAGCATATTTCGTTTTTAAATAATACTTTCTAGATGCAAATCGGAAACTAATGTAACGTCTCAACCAATTTTTAAAATTGAGGACAGAAGCCTATCTTGAGAATGGGCTATAAATGCTTTTTGAAGGGATTCTAACAATAAATTTGGGTGATATTGAGATCAGAGTCATGATCCATTGTTCCCAGGAAATGCTCCCAAAGTAAAAGAATATATAAACTAAAATAATCATAGTGCCAAGGTAAAAAGTAATAATATCGGAATAGTCGTAGCATGAAAAAAACATAACTTGTTCCAGATTTATGGTTTTATTACAAAATGCACAAAAAAGCCACACACAAAGTCGTTCTTTTCCATAGAATCAACATGTAATTTTTTGTAATAATAAACAAGACAATAGAGACACTTTACAACGTTCATTATTGTATAGTGAAACAGAAAATATTGTGAAACCATGAACAACACAAAGCTTGTGAAACAAAGGGATGAAAAGACACACACACACACACACACACACAAAACAGCAAGTAAAAATTATTTTAAATATTAGTAATGTTATTTTCTTGTTCTATATATTTTACAAACAAATGTTCCACTATTTTTCCTGTTGCTATATTTTTAATTTCGTGATAAGAAATTTGAATAATCCCACTCGATAATCAAAATTATTAACTTAAAGCAATTTTTATTTTCCGAAGCATCTTAGCAAAGCTTGGTCTCTGTTTCTCGCTTCTTCATATAAGAATATTGAAAAGTTATCATTTTTCACAAGCATGAGAGTGACGTGAATAACGTGACGTTTAGGAAAATTTATTTTCTGTGATCGAAGCATAAGATAACTACGGCCAAAAGGGTGACAAAAAGTGTTAAACCGCCTTTACTATTAAATGATACCAAAGCTGATAAATTTTTCGAGAACCTATTTTAGAACGCCTGAACTTAAGAAATTTCTGCCCTTATTTAACTTTAGGAGAGATGAAAATCTCGCACCTGAGAGTGGTTATGTTAGCGATTGAATTGGCGTTAGCGATTACTATTAGTGTGGATTCACGCTAGTAAAGAATTTCTGTGTGGCAAATTAAAATTTGCTATTTGATTTTAAAACAAGGTCTTGTTTTTACACAATTGTTTAGTAAATATTAATAAAACTAAATGTGTATACTGGCTTAAAAATTTCATAAAGCCATTCGTCAGACTTGCTCCTTAAATATGTATATAAAATTAATATCAGTGTAAAAAGTTAATTGTATATTTTTAAACACAAAATTTGACAATTCGATTTGTGTCATTTGCAAAAATATATCGTTAGCAAAGTAATAGAAAAACATTTTTACTGTTATTTACAAATAATAGTACAATTATTTAATCGGATTCATGCCAAGCACCTTAACGGACTGAGCCGTATGTGCTCTAGTCACAATGTGTAATTTTTTCAACGAATTTTATTTTTGTTTACTGTTTTTTTACATTTACTAATTTAATTCTAATTTATGTGTGTTTACTTAATTTTGTAAACAGATTTAAACGTTAAAGTCTTTCGATTATTATTGATGTTTATGATGATACAATGGTGTAAACTATAAATGACTTGTCGAGTAAATAATAGAATTGAAAAAAATACACACAAGTTCAGAGTCGAAACCGAGTCTTTTGGAAATCCTTTCCAACATTTAGAAACCAAGTATAAATCATAGAAAACGAAATAAACTTTACTATGAAACAAGTGGCCTTGCCACCAAGACTCATAGTCAGGACGACCTTTTTCTGATGGTATGTTTTTATTATCATTCCTTATAAATTATATGCAAATGCATATAAATGAATGTATATAGGATTTATATGATGATTTTATACACTTTGAGATTATCTATCTATGTGAATATAATAAAGCTTTAATACGGAAATGTACAGGTTATTGAGTTGTTATTGTATTAGGATATCCGGTATGTAAGTGTAGGTATTGATTCAAAAGTGAAATTCAATTCAATAATTAATTTATTATCGGAATAAAATTTCTTTTAGTAGGTGGACTATTGACTTTTTTAAAAGCTGGATAATAATGTTTTTATATATCATGTATGCAGGATATACCTTATTAAATTTTAAAAGCAAAATATTCAAAAAATAAGTTTTATCACGAGAAAAATTTTCAAACAAAAGTTATTGTACGTAAAGAAAGGCATCTGACGTTATTTCTAACTTGGCTATATTCCTTGTAAGAGTGGTAATCGATAAAGTAGGCGGTATACAAGGTGATTCATGGCATAAAAGCAGGACTTTCAGTTACCTTATATCAAATGATATCAGCTAACGTACAAGTACACTTATGGCCAGAAAAATATCCTATCTAGATACGGTGTATTGTAATATTGAAAAGAAAAGCATGTTATTGTAAAAAGCGCTAAATTAGCAAATCAGAAAAATTATAAATTTGATACACAATGCCCTAGGTTTGGAGTATCGCTACTCGTTTATGTATTTTCAATCAATAAAATGCCAATAGAGATTTTTTTTCTCAAAACGGGATCATGACTCATTAATATCTCCCACCACTGATTTGGTAATTTATCATAAGCCTTAACGCATGAATGATTTTTTCTTAAGCAAGAATGCACCATTAATTAACGTAGGATATTGAAATTGTAGGAAAAACATGTTATTTTAGACGTATGGGAAATCTGACAATATTCACATATTATTTTTCTTTTGAATATTTCAATATCTTCTACGTAATAAAAGGCGCTTTCTCAGCAAGTAACTGTCATTATTTTAAAGAAATCCAATTTTTACCTATCTACGTATTTACGCCACATCAAATAAGATATCACAGAGAGTGGCTTTACGAAGTACACAATGTTTTTGTTCTAAGAAATCTAACTAAAACTTCAAAAATTTTCATCTCATTATATTCAATACGGCTTTTATTTTAATATCCAGGCAGCATCCGGAGTTTGGTGAACATTGCTTGGAACCAAAATGGTTTACGAAAGAATCGTTTGAAAAATACATAATAAACTTATTAAGTGTCACCGCAGACTCCCTAAAGCAGGTGTTTGATGACTGTAGCCTCGATCCAATCGTGACCAGGTCTATGCTGACAAATCTCTGCAACAACTTGCCAAATAGAGGGTCAAAAACCAAATTCACAAAGTTAAGAAACAGAATTTCCGAGGAGTTCAACCTTCCGCTCGTTGAAAAAACCATACAGTCATCTGGATCCAAATCCGAAACAGACCTATAGACCTACTTAGTTCACCCAAACATTGTATTTAAGTGCAGCCGCCAAGGAGCTGAGTTGTCAGAGCGACTTAAATAAACACGATAAAAAAATATAAAAAACTTATTAATGAAATCTTAAAACTTTATCGTAGTAGTTTCGTCATTATTTTCAAAAATTCTCAGGAACGTCCGAACTTTTTGAACACCATATATGCTAATGCAAGAAGTACAGTGCAAGATCAAAATGCGGTATCTAAGACTTGTGGTTCATTAGTTATAAGAATTTTCGCAGCCAAGTAGTTAACAACTATAGTTTGCTAGACAGCTTAAATACAAATCGATATAAAATATTGCCTTATTAAAACCATATTATAAAATAGAATATATAGAATTTTCCCCTGCATTATATTACAGGTCCTTTTTTTTATGGCAGCACCTTCGCCCTCAAAATTTGTAAGGATATTGTGCATTTACAGTATCTACGTGATTCTCAACCCATTTAAATAAAAAAAATAACTGCCTGTAATTTAATGCATTATGGGCAAGAGTAACGAGCTTCTCTATTACATGTAGTATTATATAAACCCTTCAAACCGTTTGTAGAAAAAATTAATTATAACTTTTTAAATCTAATTTCCGCACTTAAACCCTTTGACTTTAATGTGCAATTATAAAAGTTAGCAACACCTATTTACTATACACAATAAAACATGCAAAAAATTATTATGGTACTCATTTAAATATTGAAAATGAAAATGAACATTCATAAGTTTTTATGAAATATATCTATCTCACAAAAACATTAATGTGAAAATCATTTTACCCTTGTGAGAACTTTAGAACTAAGGCCGGGTGTATTATTTGATTGTTCTTTCAGAACGGCTTGAAGGGCTGTTGTTTCTAGAATGATATCCAAAACATATCCAGAACATATCTTTTAGTGGTCTTAGAAAATCTATAAATACACGCCAAGCTTAATAGTAAAAAAATTTCTATTTTCTAGTCCTAATTTAATTAATTATTAATAAGTAGTGACTAGGTGGAAATGAGACTTTGGGGTGTAAGTAACATAGTAAACAACAATTAAACTGGAGACCCTTGGAAATTACGAAAGGGGGGTTAATTTTAGGGGTTGAAAAAAATTTTTTGCGATTTAGAGCAAAAAGAGACCTTGTAGCGGAAAATGATCATCAGGAAAGTTCTTGATAATAATTAATTGTTAAATTTTTTTCAACATAACATCAAATTCCATGAGAAAATCGCGAAAAACTGTTTTTTTCGTTTTAATTTTTTTCTCGGTCAAAACAAATTAAAGTGTTTTTAACTACAAAGTGAAAGTGTTTTTAACTACAAAAAATTCATGAATTTTTATGAGACCAAAAAACAATTTTTTCTTAGAGACTTTTCAAATTTTCCGTTAAAATTGCTCATTTTTCAGCGACAAACTCTCTTGATGATTTTTTCGATTTTCATATTCTGCTTGGGCTTATTTAAGCCGTTGAAAAGTCTATTTTTAAATGGTTTGTCTATGTTTATGGTTTACTTTCCATTCAACTGCTTAAAATCTTGAAAAACCGAAAAAGACGATTTGTCGTCTGTAAACAGGATTAATCCAAAACGAAAAGAGATATTAAGCTAAAATTATAGCGTGCTTAGGACGTAAAAAGTGAGTTAAAGTTCGTAAATGAGCAGAATAGGTCAATTGGGTCTTGGATGCGTAAACCGTCTTGGAAACCGTTAGAGATAGAACAGAAGTTTAAATGAAAAAAGTATTTCTTATGCAAAAATAAACATTTTTTGTTTGAAACATTTTTTCGTAAACACCACTGATTACCCGTGAGGCTCAAAATTACATTAAAAACATTAAAAAGTTTGTATATGTTGAAACAAAAAATGCAAAGGAAGTTCGTAATGGCAATTTTTGTAGTGCCCGAGGACAAATCAACAAAGATGTTCTCGCTTTGTTGACAAAGCGAATTTTAATTAATCATTTTCATTCAATTATCTTTTTTTTTAAACGTATCTTCAATAACTATCTATTGGTTTTTCTGCGCAATTGAAAATTTTCCAGGCAGGACCTTGAATATAGCCTCTAAATATATATATTAGTTATTCTGCAATGGTTGTTCAAAACAATGTATAGCCTTAGATCTATGATTTTACCCTTGTGAAAATGTATAAACTGTAATTACTAGTATGCATTAAACATAAATCGAAAGGATATTAACTTAAAAAAAGGGTAAATAAATTTCCGATAAGTCTTAAGGTTGTTGTGTACAAACCTTAAATAACAATCTATTTATGTAATGGTATGGGGGGAATGGATATTTACAGAATGTTCAAACCCAACCATTCATTTAGTTTCTCTGACTGTGCCATCGTCAATGGTTAATTTAAAAGTATATAGATTAACGATATTCCATCGTTTGTAGACATCGTCCCGTAGGAAAAGGAGGTATGCTGTTTGTATAAAAGGTAAAAATTATAGTACCAAACCAAAACTTTACCTTTACTACATCCTCATAAAGATCAAAGACCTCGAAATATTATAAAAAATGAACACATCCTAAAAATTCAGGGCCGAATCATAAATTCAAAAAAAGAAAAAAAAAACATTGAAATCATGGCGTAAAAGAATTTGGGTGAATTTGGGCATTAAAAAAAACAACAGAATTAGATACAATCGACATTAAATTGGATGTGACATCTGTTTCTGAAGAGCAATGTATATGGATCAAATCGCCCTAGTTCGTTGAAGTTCACAAAAGGCTTAGTGCAAAATGATTGGATGAAGAATTTGCCGAAGAATGAAAAATTTCTTTGGATAAAAGCTTGGATTGTAAGGTGCCCAGTTTCTCGGTAGAGAATGACGATTCATATGAGTAAGTCTCTATGTAAGGTAACATGTAGAAAACACCTTAAAAGTATTTCTAATTTACTGTCGTAATAAACATTAGTTCGTTAATTTGAGTTGCAAATAGAGGTCCTACGACCGTACTCTTTTTTCAGGAAAAAAGGTCTATGCCTATAACATAATAATTTGTATACAGCGAATATTCAGAAACGTTACGATCCTGTCCAAGAAAATATAAATTTTTGATAACCAACCACAAAATTCTATCACTTTGCAGCAGCTTGAATATTTCGTTGACATTGCAAACCCATGTTATTTCTTTTTAAGATACCTTCAGTCATTATTTTGTGGAAGGTAAGTATAAATTTACCACTTGAGATCCGGCTCTTGACTAGGATTGTTAAATGATAGAGGTATCCAAATTGTTCTTTCATCTATACGATAAAATTTGCCACACAAGGAAGTCATTAATAGTAGAAACGTAAATAGTACAAGAGGAGGAAAATAAATTTTCGACTTAATTTTCCAAGCGACCTTTAGAAATAACTATTAAGCATAGTATGACAATGAAATTGTTTCGCAGTTCCAAGTAAGGAAATATGTTCAGCGACCAAATCCATTAAATTTTATTCAGCTCAACCCAAAGATTTTAAATGAAAAAAAAAAAAAAAACTTTTAACAAAAGAAAAACCGACTTCAAAAGAAAAACATTTCCAAAACAAATTAATATGCACTAAAAAGTAAAAACTAACGATGATATAATGTAGTTAAAATTATTGTAATTTTTGGAGTCGGTGTCAGCCACGGAAACAACTCTGACAGAACAGTTTGCTACATTACCTTGGCTAACTCCGACTCCAAAACTAACAATAATTTTAACTTCATTTTATTATCGTTATTTTTTTTTACTTTTTAGTGCATATTAATTTGTTTTGGAAAAGTTTTTCTTTTGAAGTAGGTTTTCTTTTTGTTAAAATTTTTTTTTATTTTGTGATATTTAGTGAATCTGAAGTACACTAACTAATTTGTCACTAAAAAAAGTTTAATCGAAATCGGTTGGTTTGGTACTAAGTTACTCTTCCTCTTGTCGTGCATACTGAATGCAAATTTAAGACTTTTATGGTTTTCTCACGGATGGTGTTATCAGAACTGGTCCAAATTGAAATAACACCGCAAGGGAAGCACCATCTTTTAAATAGATAAAGAATCATCAAAATCGGTTCATCCAGTCAAAAGTTGTAAATTAACACACATAAAAGAAAATACAGTCGAATTGATAACCTCCTTCTTTTTTGTTTAAGGTCGGTTAAAAAGAATGCATGCTCTTTTTCGAAGACATTCTGTAGAAACACCCACAGATTTAAGTTTAAGTAAAAGTGTTTACTACTATACACCCATTTTATTAATACTATCATGAAAATCATAGCTAGTAGCTAATATTTAGAATATGGTGGTTGTTACAACAGTTTTGATTCAATGAACTGTAAAAATAAACAATGATATTATGTGATACTAGCTGTTAAACCCGCTTCGCTGGGTTGTTTTTGCACATTTAAATATTAAAATTGTTAAATGAAAGACTTTTTTTTTAATTCTCTCTGTGTGTACGGAACAGTAAGATTTTTTTGGCCGGTCCCAATATTATGTCTACACTCTCTGTGTGTACGGAAAAGTAAGGGAAAGATCGATAGAAACCCATGGAACATTAAATAATATTCGAGAAAGTTCTAGAAAATTCGATAGAAATCCATAGAACATTCCAGAATGTTCGAGAAAATTCTAGAAAATTCGATAGAAATCCATAGAACATTCCAGAATGTTCGAGAAAATTCTAGAAAATTCGACAGAAACCCATGGAACATTCCAGATTGTTCGAGAAAGTTTGATAAAATTCAATAAAAATCCATACAACATTCGAAAATATTCGAGAAAGTTCTAGAAAATTCGATAGAAATCCATGGAACATTCCAGAATTTTCGAGAAAAATCGAAAGACATTTGCGCCAGTAGCGCCATCTAGTGAAAATTGTACTATTGACAGTGGGGCCTATTGTACTATTAGAACTATTTTTTTAATCTATTTTCTATGAATTCCTAGATCATTTTTAATTCCACCCCCACCAAACTCCCTTATTCACAATAGGAGCCTAAGGGCTACCCAATAACATAATCCCCTACCGAAGGTCAATGGTTAGTTTTAGGGAAAATCGGGGACATACAAACAAACACTCTCTTTTTATATATATAGATTCCTTGTTTGAGTACCTTATACATGTATGTACGTACGTACCATTTTGTGGTTATGTTCACTTTAAAAATTTTGAAAATGATGTCTTTGGTTTATGTTGTTTGACATTTTTAGTGTTGTCAAATGAATTATGCATAAAATAAATTTTTAAAACTTTACTTTTGTTGCTGTAAAAATTGATATATTTGTATACCATATGTATAAAATATACCAAGGTATACTAAGTTTAGTCCCAAGTTTGTAACGCTTAAAAATATTAATACTATGAACAAAATTTTGGTATAGGTGTTCATAAAATCCCCTAATTAGTCCATTCCCGCTTGTCTGTCTGTCGCCTGTCATGACGATTAATCAAAAATGGAAAAAGATATCAAGCTTCAATTTTTATAGCGTGCTTAGGACGTAAAATGTAAATGAGCAACATAGGTCAATTGGGTCTTGCGTCCGTAGAACCCATCTTGTAAACTGTTAGAGATAGAACAAAAGTTTAAATGTAGAAAATGTTTCTTATATAAAAATAAACAACTTTTGTTTCAAAAATTTTTTCGTAAACATCACTGTTTACCCGTGAGAGCGCAAATTATACGCAAATTTTATAGTATGCATTATATGGAATTATCAGTTATATCTGTGTAACATGTATGAATGTGTAATGTGGCGGAGTAATCAACACAGTCTATACATGGTATTTCAACAATAAACTCAGTTAATTGTTTGTTTTCATTTGTTTTGTTAGAAAATATCGGTAGAGATATACCTTTAAATGCAACTTTAATCGCCTTGTACGCTGTATTTTTTCCCTTGTGCCGATTCACTGTCCTCCAATCTTATTTTACTACCTTCTTATTACGAATGGTAGCTAAGTAGTACTCCCCGGTCTGAAATTGCCGATTAAAAGGCAGTCTTAAAACCTTTGAAATATGAAAAAGATCTTCATTGAATCAATGTTTCGTTTGTAAACATGACCAAAGTAAGTCAGCTGTTTTGTTAACTCAACTTGTTTCCTTATTACCAATAGTCGATTCAGTGACTTAAATTTATGCCAAGAAAGTCTTCTATTGAGTGTCAATTTTTACAGCTTAATTACTTTGAAGAAAACGTTTGAATTGTTATTCCATGTATCTATACATGAAATATATCAAAGTATACTAAGTTTAATCCCAAGTGTGTAACGCATAAAAATATAGATGCTACGAACAAAATTTTGGTATATGTGTCCATTAAATCGCCAAATTAGATCTTTTTCGACTGTCTGTCGACACAATAACTCAAAAAGGAAATGATGAAGTTTTTTTTATTTTTCAAGCTGAGTTTTTAAATGAGCAAAATAGGTCAATCGGGTCTTTGATCCGTTGCAACCATCTTCTCTGCCGTTAGACATAGAATAAAAGTTTTAAAGTAAAAAATTTTCCTTATAAAAAATTAATTACTTTTTTTTATTGCAACATTTTCTCGTAAACATCCCTGTTGGAAACATTATATAACATATACACAGATATATATTGTATATATTTTAAATTTATACGTTACATATATTATGTATGTGTTTGTTTATTACTATATCCACTGAGGACGTGGAAGCAAAGATACTCCTTTCACTTTGAGTGGCTATCTTTCTTTACTTATATGACGTAAAAAACTATAGATTGTGTAATCAACACTACGTATACAAATGTTTGATTTCACTTGTTTTTATTATATTTTTTATCACTTTTCATGAAAGGGTAAAATTTAGGAGGCCTCGTTTCTTAATCTATAGGTAACGGGATCTTAGCTGCAAGGATATTTTTCTATTTTTTAGTTTTTCAAGGTGAGAAGAAAAATGAAATTTAATTTTAGTCGTTATTTTTAAAGCATTAGATAAAGTAATTTCAGCTAAAATAAATCAAACAAAGACAGAAGTTTACGCATAAGCCTATTTGGAACGCTCTCGAAGCGTTTTTAACTTTTAAGCAAATTCACTGTTCAGAATTATCCCAGTGAACCCGTTTATAAAATATTTTTTTCCAAAATATCAGACCAAGAGAACTACTAATCCTTCCGAGCGAGACATTATTAAAATTAGGTTATGTTCAGATATATTAACATATTCATAACTTGGATGGAGTCGATTAAGCCTAAATAGCACCAATATTTTACACCTTTAGTATTCCAGAAGGGATACATACATACATGAAGGTACATGTAAACTTTTCACAAAACAACCCATATCAGTACCCTACACAACACAATATTTACTACCCCTGTATATTATATAATCACAATGTACTTATTAGCTATGGTACTCCTTATTTCCTCATGGGTAATAGCATTGTATTTATTATCTACTATCTTTGTTCCCCTTTTACATGTTGACAATGACACAACAACAACAATATATATATCCGAGGCATACGAGCATTATTATAATAATAACAAAACAACACATGGTACTTGTAAGTAAGTTAAGTACAAGAAGATATCACCCTTCATTAAACATGCACACGCCCTTTTCTTTATAATAATAAATGAACGATTAATGTTATATGTAGAGATGGTGTCATGGGTGCTCTTTCTTGATGTAGTGCGTTAAAACAATGTTATTGTGGGTTCATGTATGATTTCACTTGCTCGGTTCGTGTTAGTTTAGGTGAAATGGGCTATGACATTCCTAAGTAAAATTCTGATAGAATTTGTTTTAATAGAATCGGCTCCATAGAGTATTCCTTAGTGTTAAAGTTTAAAGTCACTTCACATTTTCGGTCTAAAATTTTATTAATTTCCATTTTAGGCCATTTTAAATCTTGTTTATGACACCACTTTATGACATCAATAAAATGCAAACAATTATTGGGCAACCCTACCTGCTAAGATGACAAAAGCGTGATCGTAAGCGTTATCCTTAGATTAGAGGATTTGATTACCACCGTCTCAACGAAAAATTTAGTTACTGTGATGGGTTTTGCATCTCAAAATAATTGAGAAGCTGATAATTGAAATCATTAACAGGAAAGGTGGTAAAACACATACCTATATGGTATTAGAATGGGCCTTATTTTCTAAGTGCGAAGTGGTCAACCAATAAAACCTAGTTATATAAAGTTTTTTCACTTTCTCGTTTTGGTGATAGCTTAGATGAAATGGGCTCTGACACTTCTAAATAAAATTCTGACAGTAGAATTGTTATAGTAGAATCGACGGTTTTATATAGTAATCCTTAGTGATAAAGTATAAGGTCCAATTTTTAAAATTTTCGCTTGAAGATTTCATTCCTTCACTCTCACTCACCCCAACTTTTAATTTTGAAATGGCACTTTCTACTTTGTGATTTCTCATATGAAAGGGCATCAAATTCTCCCTTTAAAAAAATGAAATCGAGATTGTTTCTTAAGACAGACTATGCACAGAATTCAGAGGGTATGGATTCTATCTTCTGGGTAGTCTACTTTAAGAACCAATCGATCGATTTTAGCATTCGATCGATTTTTTATCATGGGTAAAGTGAGAATTATGCCCTTTTAAATCATGTATAACAAGGTAGGGAGTGCCACTTGAAATTTCAAAGTTGGGGTGCCTACGAACAAAATGGTGAAATTTAAAATTCTCTAGATACCATTTTGGAGCTTCCCGCTCGATATGTAAATCGACGTGCTTTCACTCATAACAATAATAACATCAGGTCAAGAGTTATTAAGGTTGGATACTTTTGAACTTTACACAGTATAATGTTTTACCATTGCGAATTATTTTATATAGAGACTAGCTTGGTACCCGCCCGTTTCGCTGGTCTTAAAAGTAAAGACCACCGGGTTACAGCATCCACCTCTCTTGCTTTCTCTTGCTTTCTCTTGCTCTCATTTATCCCCCTTCCATAACTCTCGAAATAGGAGTTGATCAGATCAGTATCAGAACAGGTGACCATGAATGGTATTTCCTTTAAAATTTTTACAGAAATATTTAATTTATGGTTGAAAATGATGCTCATTGATAGTGTAGTTAAATGCCATGGAATAAATTTAATTTTTTTAATTATTTTTTCAAATATATCTTCATAAATTATAGCTCATGTGTTAGTATGATGTATTGTACAGTTTTATTCAAATCCATTCACTAGCTTTTGCTTGAATGTGTAACAAACAAGCAAACAAACAACGTTACTTTCACATTTATAATATATAGAGATAGGGATAGGAATTATGTGTATATTTGTATTATTCAAATATATTTTTAACATAATAATAATAATAATAATAATAATAATAATAATCAGCCACTGGACCCACTTAGTGGGTATAGGCCTCTCATCCACTTTTTTAAGTATATTTTAGTTTAGTTTAAGTTTATTTTAGCTAAGTTTTTTTTAACTATTCTTTAAGTATATTTTAGTTAATATTTCAAAATTGTAATTTTAACTGTGTTTAACGATTGTTTTATAATTTATTAGAATTGTTTAGAACGAAATAGTTAATAATACTGGAAATTATTGGTCATTTTCAGTGAAAATAATATTTAACTATCAAGGAAACAAGTTTAAAATCCTAATTAGGCTTTAAAGGTTAGTATCAATCAAGTTCAAAATAAATTGTTTGCTATATTCGCTGTAGAATTTTTATAACCTTATTGGATAGAATGCTATTTCTTTTAAATATTTTAGTCCCCCGTTAGCAATGGTATCTTGTAACACAATCGAAATGAATACCATTTCCATACAAATAGTTTAAAATTTCTATAATATTCAAAAGTAATTCTATTTGATAAAGTTATAAAATTCTACAAAGATTCTAGAAAAACTTGTTTTTAACATACTTCGTAATACCAGCGCCTTTAGCACCTTGCATGTATGTAAAATACACTAGTGACTCGTTTCAAGAAACGTCAAGGTAGACGCCTGATAGATGGATGTTAGTATAATATATTCATGAAAATAAATAAATGATTAAAATCTAAATTCTATGGAAAAGATTTTAATAAATATTTGATTGCTGTTCATTATAGAAGGTAGTGTATACTGTGGATCTTAATCTTTAATTAACATGTTACTTTAGAGGAAAAGTAGTATAATTTATGAAAATTATCGAAGCTATACTAGGAATATCATGTCACACGAGTTTACAGTCAGGCACCAGACAATGTTTTGTATCACTAATATAGCCCGAAGATGAAGAAGATTAGGTACTTTATTCTTACCAATCAAATCAAGTAATGTGGAAATGGACTTACCTGAAATTAAAAAAATAGATTAGTAAAGCAATTTATTAAAATATTAACTTTTTAAAAATCATTAGGGAAAATGAATGTGGATAATATTTCAATCTAACTAATAACATCCATCCAGACATTCTTTATTAAACTAATAAGTATCGTCGCGTCGTTATAGTTACAAATTTAGTTATAGTCAAATTGATGGTATATCACTGCCAAAGCTCGACGATAAAATGGCTTACAGTGAATATCAATTGGTTTTAATTTTTAAATAAATTCGAGAAAAATATTTCAAGAAAAATTATTATAACTCTTTAAATTTAATTGTATTCGGATGTAGTTAAAATAAATAAAGATTGAAAATAATGATGTGAATAAATATCTGAAAAACGAAGGTTAAGCCCTTTTATTATTATTATTCTTCGCAAATAGCTCGTATCACGATGACGGGTAAACCTTGATCTCCGGATTATTTTCGACCTAGACTTGCAGCTGATAAGATAAAAGCGCATATTGGTTTAAGAAACATTTGTCAAAAATCGATTCGATTTCGCATACGAAAAATATAAGTAAAAACAAAGATAAGAAATTGCCGCGTAAGTTTGACACATCTTTCTTGAATTAACTTTATCATCGAATTTAATTTTAAAGGTAATATTATTGATTTGTTGTAGGGCGTTGCGATTTTATCGTATTTTGGTAATTTATTTTTAATTTTAATTTTAAGAAGTTTAAGTAATGCCACTGAAGAGAATTGCAAAGCAATCGAAACCGGTCTAGCTAACTAATAATAATTTTATAATCTAGCTAAATATATTTTTAATGTGGGTCCTGAAGGGAATATATTTTAACAAAATGCATAATACAGCCCACAGAAATGATCATCCTAATTTGAATAATCATCGAGTATTTATTCCCCATTTGATAACGTATTAGAGATTATTCGTATGTATATGACAATAAAAACCATAATTCGGTCAAATTCCGTTTTAACTGTAAGTGCTTTGGCATGATTTTGAATAAGCTGAATTGGCTGAATTGTGTTGAACTGAAATCGCTGAATTTTTGAAGATAATTGACGATTATCTTCATAATTATATATTTTATGATATTTCATAATTTATGATATTTTCTAAAAAATTGTGTAATTTTCAGACAATCTATTAAAAAATTTTACTTATGACTTCAACCTGAACAACTATTATCGCGTAAATCTGTTCACAATAAAAAAAATTATATTAAAATTTTGATTGTAACATATGTATTAAAATATTTGATGAAACTATATAAAAATTTATGACGAGGATAAAAATTACTGCCCATTGAATGTTTAATATGGACCGTTTGAAAAGTAAGCTATCAAAATATTTTAAAATTTACTATCATATGTGATTAATAACTTGTTTATTTTACTACCCGCGTTGATTGTGACAACAACATACCACACTGCATGTATGGATATGGTTTCGATTAGATAAAAAATATATATTATAACATGGAAAATTATGCAAATTTTCATGATTTAATGTATAAAATTTAGTTTTTTTTTTTTCTGTATGCTCATTAACATTTTAACAAAAGAATACTACGTGTTCAGTATAAAATGTTTAGGTAGTTGGTACTTAAAGTTCAAGCACTGGCTTATGTTTTAGCAGTTTTGAGTGCGTCACTCTTACATATGATTTGCAATTGCTCTGTGAAAATTGGAATAATGTATCCCGCTTTCAACGAAGATGGTAAGGTTAGGTAAGGTTATGTAGGCTGTCGACGAAGGACACACTTAAGCTATAGAGCCCATTGTGATACCGTATGTGTTTTACCATCTTTCCGCTGATAATTTCATTTATCAGCTCCTCAATTTCAGAGGCTGAGTGCACCTCCTTCATGCATATACCATGCACTACACCAGCCCATCACTACTTTTAATTTTTGTTGCGACGGCAATCGAACCCGCTACCCTAAGCATACCGCGGGCGGAATTGGTTACGCCTTAGCCAACTGAGAATATGAAATAATATCACAGGTTCTTCTGCCAATTTTAATTATGAGTATCAATCTGTTCCATTTCTTTAAATGATTAAAATAGTAAGTATTAGTATATACGCCAGCAAAATCTTACAAAAAACTAAACTAACTAAAATAGAAACATACGATGTAAAGCTGCATTTCTGGTATATTATTTGGATCCCTAAGAGGAGTGTGAAACTATCGTCTTTCAAGAAAAAAAATTTGTGTAACCTGCGTAATAGGCGAAAAAATATTTTCACGTATTACGCAGGTAGCACAACTTTTATTTGCCGGCAAAACGAAGCTTCTCAATCTTCGAAGGTGTCCAAATAACATACTAGTTAATTTGTACTAGTTTTCGACAAATTTGAATTTTTTTATTTTTCTAACAGCTTCCAACCAAAATAATTAACTTCAAAGGAAATGTTGCAGTTGGACATCCGGTAAAAGAGGTCAGTATTCCTACTGTAGGTACATTTGTGACTTTTTTTTTGTTAAAATTAACTTATAGCTCCAACATTTGCATAGATGATCATGGCTTACGTTTTCATACCTTACTAGATTGATACCCGCCCGCTTCACGGGGCTTAAAAGTAAAGTAAAAACCACCGCTTTAAAGTTTCCACCCTTTCTTGATATACACAAAGACTTTCAATTTTGTTAAATGTAACATAGTCATAAATTCATTGAGTAAATTAGAAAAGTTGGTCATGGTTTCTTTGACGTGTCTTTACTACATTTTACTTTACACTATTTTAAATTTTTACAGAATGCTTTAATTTATGGTTCAAAATGATGATTTTGAAGCATAAATTAAAGATTTCTGTAAAAATTTAAAAAATGGTAAATGCCAAATTAAAATCAATTTTTAATTTTTTTTTAAATATATTTTTATAAATCATAGTTTATGTGTTATTCTGATATATCATATATTGCTGTACAGTTTTATTAAAAACCATAAGCTAGTTTTAGCTTGAAATCATAACAAACAAACAAATAAACAAACAAACATGTTTACTTTCACATTTTTAATATATTCGTTGTGTGCGTAGTCATGGTAGGGATAATAAAATCGATGCCAGCGCTTTAAGTGAAAAATTTTGGAGATAAAGTGGGCTGTTATGACTAATTTGCAATTATTTACATGTTAATGATATAGAAACTGTCAAATTAAAATGATTGAAAAACACTAATTAATTAAACTTAATGCATTAAAAATTGTGAAAATAAGAAATCAAATTGTACAAATATTATTTTTCAAATGTTAATTATCGTAATTATTTATTTAAATTTGTGAAACAAGAATATTAAATTTTAAATGTAAGTTTTCAATGCAATCCACACAATTATATATGCATCCATTAATTCTATAATTAAAGTAGTGTATCGTTGTCATGGAAACGAAATTCACGCTCGGAGCGAATAGGGATACGGATACATGAAATGCATTAAAGTATATTGAATTTAGTCCCAAGTTTGTAACACATTGAAATATTGAAACGACACATAAAATTTTGCCTAAAGAGTTCATAAAATCATCTAATAAGACTATTTTTATCTGTCTAATTACCCATCCGCTAGTCGGTCAATCAGCACCTACTTGCGGATATGTCATCACGTTAACTCAAAAACGAAAAAATATAGAAGTAAAATTTTTATAACGACCTTAGGACGCTGAAAGTGTGTTTGAGTAAATAAGTAACATTGGTTAATTAAGTTTTAGGTCCGTTGGAAAAATTTTGTAAACTAAAAAAGATAAAACAAAAGTTTAGCCTAAAATATATTCCTTATGTAAAAATAAACAACTTTTCTTTGAAACATCTTCTTGCGAATATCTTTGCGTTCTCCCGGGGGTCCAAACTTGCCTGAACTTTGTAAGGAGCTACAGATAGTAAGTGTATTGTTTCTTATTTTATATTAAGCCCAGTGGATAATAGAAAAATTTTGCCGTAGTCTACACTGCCTATATTAGGTATTTCAACAATTGACTCAGTCAATTGTTTATATTCACTTGTTTTAAAATAGATTATGAATTATGGGCTTAGAATTGTATTACATCCTTTGTGTATTTTATCAGATTAATATACTTAAAAATAAACTTTGTAAATGAATTAAGAATTGTTTCTTTACATCCCACGGAAATACTAATCAAGGACGTCTCTGAATAAATGACCAATTAACTACATTCACCAACTTTGATACAGTGCTAAACAACTGACATTTATTTTCTAAGGAATTATGGGTTATTTAAGTGGATTAACAGTCATGGCTCGTGAATTTTAATGTTGAGTCAATAACTGAACTATATGTATATATGTATACAGAAAGGTCACTAAATTAATTTGTAGAATAGAAGAAAAAACCTTAGTAGATTTATAATATAAGCGTCTGTTTCGTTACGTAAATATGATAAAAGGTATCTCCCCAATGAACAATTTGTTGATAGAATAAGTTAATTAAAAAGACAAGTGAAAAAAAAATTGATGGAGTTAATTGTTGAAATACCCTATATAGACAGTTTTTGAATCAGTGCTTGTATTATTTTTATAAATAAGTTAAAAAAAAATTTTATAACTAAGTTAAAACAACAGATTTTTTTAAAAAGGTAGTCAGTTTTTCCCCGAAAACTTATGAGTTAAATATATCAGTCCCTAGTTTCTAACGGTTAGAAATAATGATGTTACAAAGAAAATGTTGATAAAGTTGTTCATAAAATCATCATTTTAGTATATTTTCGATTGTCCATCTATCCATCTGCCCGGTTATCCGTCCGTTACACGACAATTCAAGAACAAGAAGAGATATCGTAATGAGTATTCGAGAAGTCTTAGAAATTTCAATTTTTTTTAACCCCCGAACTAAAAAAATGGGATTATAAGTTAGACCGCTGTGTGTGTGTGTGTGTGTGTGTGTGTGTATGTGTGTTTATCTGTTTTTGGTTTCATTTGAAAGAAATTTATATTTAAAACAATAATTCAAAATAACAAAGTCAACTCAAATGTTTCAAATTCAATTGAAACATTTCCAAAAATTAGTGCCAAAAAATGATAGGTCACTAAGTATCCTTTTCATCTTATTTGATGTCCTTGACCATCACTTTGATATTGATTTAAGAAGGATCGTATAAGTTTAAATTATTTATCTGCGGGTCTGTGTGTTTCTCAGTGGCATCGTAGCCCCTAAACGGTCAAACCGACTCGATTGAGAACATTTTAAAGAAAAGTTTCCAAAAATCGGTTTAAAAGGAATAAACTTGTCGGGGGTTTTTAAAATTTTGTAAAATTTACTTGTTGTCTTAAGTTAGACCCTCATGAGAAAACAAAAACATTTATGTGAAAATGTTTCATACAAAAGTTGTTTATTTTTAATAAGGAACATTATTTGATTTTTTTCTATCTTATGGTTTATATGATAATCCTACGGGCCAAAACCTAATTGAAGTGTTGCTCATTTACGAACTGAAACCCGCTTATTACGTCCAGAATAGGTACTCTAAAAATTTCAAATTCTCTTTTCGCTCTTGAGTTATTGTGGGATAAAAAGACAGGCAAAAGGACAAACTAAAATAGATAAAATAGATTAGATAAATGACTGAATGTATATCTAATCCAACATTTTGTTTGCAGCATCAATATTTCTGGGGACTAAACTCATTATACTCTGACATACTTCATAGTATATAACAAGTAGTATAAGGTATAAATAAAACAATAGGTAAACATAACCTTCAAACTACTTATACCATATCATTTTTACTACAACAATATATCTTTTTTTGTTTGTTAGTAAGTATAACGTCACGCATACACATGCTGAATTCAAATAATCGAGTTTTGTGACCATTTAACTGCGTTACTTTAGTACTAAATCTGGATATAGAGTAGAAGGATGGTTACGTGTTGGTTTGTTTTTGAAATTGTTGTATTGTATTTTTTCACAAGTTCGAAAGGTATTGTTTTATCATACACTTTACATGCAATTATTTTTTGCACACTTCTAATTGTGAAAAAGTAAACAAATTATTGAAAATACCGATATTCACAATGCTGTTATGAGCGGAAAAGTCTCTTCATGAGGCACTTTTCCAAAAGAAACACGTTTTTGTGCCGTTAAGCAGCAACTCAAACTTTAACCTAACGTGTCACATCACCTGAGGAAAGTAATATAATATTTTCTTCCTCTAAAATATGATATTTTATTTATCAAATTTTATACAGAAATAATAATATACATATGCAATGTATATTATGCTATTTATATTTGAGTAAAGCTCGAATCAGAAAAATGGACCTTATTAAAAATCTTTATTAAAAAATTATAAAAACTTCTTGTACTTGAGTAATTGTGTTGACAGACGGGCAGACAACCGACAAATTAAGTGATTTTTTTAACACCTATACAAAAATGTGTTCGTAGTATCAATATTTTTAAGCACTACAACTTTTGAACTAAACTTAATATACCTTGATATATTTCAAATATATATGGTATAGAAATCGGTTTATCCATTTCGGGGCTTCCATGCTGTAGACACATAGTCACACATAGCGATTAAACTTATAATACCACTCTTTCTTGTTCGGAGATTACCACCCAGGAGGCTCGGGTTCGATTCCCGGTATCGGAACCATTTTATAACACCGAAGATGTATATTTAAATTATTTATTATTGTATATAAAAAAGTTACATAATGTTTATGTATTTGAAGGAGACGTTAGCTTGTCGACATAAATGGTCGAACTGATTATTGAATTTAGAATCTTGTTGATGTAAACTTGGTTTCCATATAAATTGTTTTTTAGAGGATAACTTGATTCCATTACAAAATACAAGTGAAATTTAAATAAAAAAACTCCGGGTACGGAACCCTAAACTCGCACTTGAAACTTAGCTAAGAACACACTCCATTAGTTTTCCTTAGAGCTTCCTTCAAATTGAACAGATTTTGAAAATCGTCGCCACGAATACTCCACATTAAATAATAATACTAATCCGTTCATCCGTTCAGGGGCACGATGCCACAGACAGATACATAGAAACACAGACAGACATAGCGATCAAACTTATACTCTCCTTTTTTTGGTTCGGAGGTTAAAAACAGATATTTATAAATATTGCTTGCCTCTCATGCATTTACGTTTTTCTTAATAGAATTCGTTCAATCTTTCTGACATACAATTATACATAAATATTACATATACAGTGAAATTCTTCTTAGTAAGTTTTGCTGCGTCTTCTATATAATACGTATAACAATAACTGTTGTCTAAAATTTATAAGTTATAAATATAAAATAACATACAATGTTTTTACTCCCATTGGAGTCATTTAAAATATGAACATATACCTATTCTACTGTTAGTACAGTAAGTCTGTATACTAAGTGTCACTACTGTTATATTTTAAAAATTTTAAATACTATTGTTACTGCAAATCTTATTGCTATATTATCATGTACACGGTTTTAAAACAATTTTATTACATATACGAAAATAATTTAAGTTATAAATATTTTATAAATTGTTATGAAAGCTACGAAAAATAATTGACTTCGTTGTCAATTATTTTTAGTAATGCTTCTTACTACACAGACATTTTTTGTTAATTGATAATTCGTATTATTCTGTGACAAAGGCGAGTGGCGTGTGCGTTTTCCGTAGGCCAGGTTTCATTGGGGTGACAGTCTTAGGGTGCTAAAATATCAATATAATTATTAAGAAATGCCGATATTTATTGCTAATATAAATAAAAAACAAGTGAAAACAACCAATTGACTATGTTAACTGTTGCAATACTATCCACAGACAGTGTCGATTACACACACAATCGTTTGTTTTTTTACGTCATGTAAGTAAAAAAAGATAGCCACACATACATACATGTCACACATACATAACTGATGTTTTCATTTAATACATACAGTGAAGTACAGTAAACAGTGTTATTTTCAAACAAACGTTGCTTGTATTTTAAAAAATGACGTGCCCTACTGATGCAAGATCCAATTGACCTATGTTGCTCATTTTCATTTATTGTGTTGAAAGACGGACGAACAGACAGCCAACCGGATTTGGACTCTTCACTTAGATGATGTTATGAACACCAATACCAAAATTTTGTTCATAGCATTAATATTTTCAGGTGTTACAAACTTAGTATACCTCCATAAATTTCATATATACATGGTATAAAAAGCACGTCACTTCAATCGATAGCCTACAAAAACGAAAAAAAAGGTGATACGAAATGAAAAGAAAATAAAGCAAGAATTCAATATATCCCTGTCATCCACACACAATTCATGTATTGTTTTTAAATTTGGAACCTAGAGTCAGTCATTTTTGTTAAGCCACTTATTTATGTCAGTTGTCAATAGATTTATAAATATTTTTACAGGATATTTTTTTATTGGTCTGCCATAATACTGCAATTATGATTACAGTAGCGCTACATGCTTGAACTATTTTGCTTTCATTCTTATTAGTACAATAAAAGTAAAGATATTACGGCAAAATAAAGGAAAATGAAAGAAACCACTCAGATTTTGCTAAAACCTCATAAAATGTGTTTCTTAGGTGTCAAATATCATTAATAAGGCATGAGTTAGTAGCGCAATGGTTTATAGTTCACTTAAAAAATTAGTAATAAGACAACTTGTATGACGTAAATGTTAAGTGTCAAATAATCGAAAACTATTATACATGTATAACGTAAATGTATTTCAATTGCCTAAGTATTAATTTTATTAGTAAAATTTAACATTAGCCGTTTCATTGAATTAAAAATTTATTGTTTATTAACAAAAACAAACATTTACGCCACTAAAACTCATGTGTTACTAATGATGCTTGACACCTAAGAAACACTTTTCATGAGATTTTAGCAAAATGCGAGCGATTTCTCTCATTTTCCTTTATTTGTTACATCTTAAACTGTACTATAATATTTTGCACAGTTTGTAGCCAGCCTGTACAAATATTATATGTACATATCTCTATAAGTTTAAAAAGTGATGAATTAATATATTCGTAACAAAGTTATAACAAGAAAATAAACCATTTCTGTTTTTGTGTGTGGCAATATAAAGTATTCGAAGCAGGTTTTTGCTAAAAAAGAGAAGAACTGAACTTTTTGCACACCATTATATATTTCTTTTTAAAGTTTTTTTTTTCTGTTTTTTAGAATAAAAATTAAATATGTTTTTTTATTGTTAAGCTGCTTTTGTGCTTTTTATTATTTTATTTCCTTTTATTTCTATTCCACCATTGTTGTATTGAATAATAAAAGAAATTTTTATGTATGCATGTATGGTTTATATATATGGGAAACCGTTACGTCAGTATCAATAACGTTTACGATTTGGTAGGTAAAATTGCAAATATTTTCAAGATTTTTGCACAGGAAATTATTTTGATGAAATAGTTTCCAAAAATCAAACCTTCAATAAATAATAATACACTTTAAAAAGCAAACTTCATCGAATGAATCACGACCCCTTTAAAAAATAATACTATCTGAAAAAATAAGCATTGATCAATCAGTTTTTGTCTCGGAAGATTTGCAACATGAAGATCATGACCAATATCATATAATGCACCCAAAACTTGATCAAAAACACGACCTTATTAGCTGTACTGTTTTGAGAATATTTGCCGTGAAGTGAGATTTTTCCCAATTGCTTTTTATATTTAATCATTACGGTCCTTGATTCATTAATTTCAAAAAAAAAAAAGAAAAAGAAAAAAGTTTTATCATTATCATAAAACTTTGGATATCAGGGACTACATGATCCACTTTTTGACACATCAGTCGAATTGCATTCCAAAGATGGTAGTACAAGCGATAGAATAAGGTTGATCTACATTTGAGACATATTTTGAATGAAATTTTATAGATTTTTAAACACTAATAACATAATTTTCCTATCGAAAATTGTTCATATTTTTTAATTGAATGAATTTTAACCAATTTTTTCACTAACAGTTTTTTTTCAGGCAAGCCTAAACCATTATTTTCCTTATTAAAATAGATTTCATACCATTTGAACAGGTAAATCAATATAGGTAACTATATCGATATGTTAACCAACCGAAATTGGTATCTTAAAAAATATAATTTAATTACGAAAATAATGGTATAGGATTGTATGAAGAAATCGTTCATGGAAAAAATTTGTTAAAATAAATAATTAAGAATTGCTGAGAAATTGAACTGTTTTCGATAGAACAACTATGATAGGAGTGAAAATCAAAAAAATTTTATTGAAAAAATGTCTCATCTGGTTATCCGTTACTAACTATGTTAGTTACGTCTTACATGAAAGAGTCTTGTATGTAAGACGTAACCTAAGATCATATATTTTAAATAGATGAGCCCAGTGTATACCAAGTATATGTATTTTGGCGTCACAGAGTAGATTAACAAAGATGAAAATACAATATTCAAACAGCTGACGGAAAACACCACTTTGGAGGCCTGGTATTCAATGCGCATGATCGTATAACCGGAATCAGCTGCTTCAATGATGTGTTTATATTTCAAATTCATATGTGCTTAAAGTAAATAAATAAAATTTTATTTTATTTTAACGTTCAAACGAGTAATATTGTTAGATAATTTTGCGTTAATTCTATGATAAAAAATTTTTAAAATGGTAAAATGGTAATTTGTACAAAATATACTGTTTTAACTTTATTTAAAAGTGGTATAATCTTTAAATACGCGCCAGGATATTATGTTGTAATAAATTATTGTTAATATATATTATTATTTATTATTAATATTGTTAATATATATGTTAATATATATTAAGACATGCGTATTATGCCCCGATATTTACTATCCTTGTCAATCTACTTTGAGAGGTGGTTCTCACTCTGTTGGCAATTTCAGTAGTGAATTTTCAAAGGACGTAACCTACTATGCATGCAACATCAAGGCCAATAACAAATTAACGACATGGCACTAGTAAACTATTCGCAGAGTAGGTAATCTTTCGTTTAGATATAGTCATTATAAAAATTATGTATTCTCGACGAATAATTTTAAAGCACCCGGTATAAAATGCTTGAAATAAACTTGTCAGTTGCCCTTTAAAAAAACGACTATTTTAATATCTTTTTTTTTCTTCTATTCATAAGTAAATTTATAATTTCCAATTCTAAGTTTTATAAATACACTTATATAAAAAAGTATCTGAGTATCTGACTACCTTTTGATAAAATCAGGAAATTATATAAAAGAAACCTTTTACTATTAAAAAAAGAATCGTACCTACTAGTTTTTATTATGTAGACTACCATAGTCGAAACTATGTTACGAATGGTTTTCATATGGTCTAATTTACCATGATCAAATTTTATTCAATTTTCTTTACTTAATTTCATTTGGTTTATGGTCTTTATGGCCTTATGGTCTTTCCTCGTCTCCACTTGATGAAATGGCTTCTTGAAGAGTTCATGTTAACGTCCCTTCGATTTAATAATTTTTTTTAACCCAACCATACTGGAGTCAACCGTTTGATAATCTTTAGTATCATGATGAGATATTTGTTCACGCGTTATACACATGGGTCAAATATTTTAATTTTATATAAATTGGCAGTACATAGTCGGTGTGGTACTAAAATCGTGTGAGTGCGACTCCTGTAGTCCACACGACTAACTTCCCTGAGGGGGAAAAAACATTAAAAAAAGGTCTTGTTAGCCTTCATCGATTATTCTTCGAACATGTACTACAGCTTATGCTAGAATGAGTAGCCCAATCATGTGTTAATGTTAAAACTGGTTCGCGAGATAATCGATGACACACACACACAGACATCACATTGAAAAGATTTGATTCAGATATTGCGGCCTTGAAACCGCTGGGAAGTCAATAAATTTATTTTTCAAAGCACTAGTTAATTTAAAATAGTTTGTTTACGTGGTTATTCAATGATGTTAGAGGGTGAAAATCTTAGATCAAAGAAAAAGTAATTATGTTCATTTTAACTAATTGTACTATAATTTACTATCACAAGTTTTTTTAATTTACTGAAATACTCGAATATCCCCGAAAATTTCCGAATTTAATGTTTTGCTCCGAACTTTACTCTCGTGATGAGAGAATTTCTACTTATTTCTGAAAAAAAAAGAAATTATTTTTAAAAATGTAGATAGGTTGAAAAAATTAAAAAAATTCAAAATTCGAAAGTAGATAAATTATATGAAGATAAAAAAAAGTTTAAACCACATATACCATTTGAAACTTAAAAATTTTTTATGTTTTACATCGAGCGCTCAGAATCAGGACTGTGTATTAAACAATCTCAGCCTTTAATAAATCATCTCTATTTTTCATCTCAATCACTTCGATCCTAATATGACAATGTAAGCGAAAGAATTCTAAACCGAAAAAGAGATACGTATTTACAAACTATTTCCAAAACGTACTGCAAGAACTTCCATATAATACTTTTTAAAAAAGTGTTACTCCATTTATAGTCAAAAGAATATAAAACCAGTGAAAACATAAAATTGACTGAGTTAATTGTTGAAATAACATGTATAGACAGTGTTGATGACGCAATCGTTTGTTTTTTGACGTCATGTAATTAAGGAAAGATATCCACTCTTAAATAGCCACACGCACATAACTGATATTCCCATATTAATATATACTATTAAATTTGCACCTAATTAGCGCCCTCGTGGGTAAACAGTGAGATTTGCAAAAAAAAATTTCAAACAAAAGTTGTTTATTTTTTTCTAAGAAACAATTTTTATATTTAAACTTTTGTTCTATCTCTAACGGCTTAGAAGGTGGGTCCTACGGGCCCAAGACCCAATTGACCTATGTTGCTTGAGAATACATATACGCGACTTAAAAATTACCCTCAGAAAACATGATATTTTGGTTCTTCCCTAGAAACGTCTTTAAAGAAGCTTCGGATTTTAGATATTTCTGTTCTCATGAAAAAAGATAAGATTAAGTACGTCAACGAAAATTGCTGATTTTAAATTTTTTTAAAACTTTTTTACCGTTGCTTATACCGCGCTGGATATTGTACTAGTCATTATAAATAAAAACGTATTTGAATCAATTTATTTGGGCTGTAATTTTTTAGGCTTATTATACCTAAAGCTTAGTATATTAAGTTTAGTCCCAAGTTTGTAATTATACCATGTATATGAAATATACATAGTATATTAAGTTTAGTACCAAGTTTGTAACGCTTAAAAATATCGATACCATGAACAAAATTTTGGTATAGGTGTTAGAGGTAAACCGTTAGAGGTAGAATAAAAGTTTTAGTTTACATTTTTTCGTTAACATCACTGTTTACCCGTGAGGTCGCAAATTATGCGGAAATTGTATAGTATGTATGTTATGGCCATATCAGTTATACATATATGTGTGACATGTATGTTTGTGTAATGTGACAGAGTAATTAACACTATCTCTACATGGTGTTTCAACAATTAACTCAGTCAATTGTTTGTTTTTACTTGTTTTATTAATTTATAATGATTTATTTTATCTAATTTAAGAAGGAAATTATAATTTTGCGAAGACCGAAAATTGGTTGCTTTTCTACGTTGAAGCGTTGATTAATGCAACCGTTCGTAGATAGAAGCGTACTTCATCCTTACTTAAATTCAAAATAAAAATATTTGAAATTCCGTCTTATTTAAATTAACTCTCGAAAAAACCTTGTTAGCTCTCGTAACATAACATATAAATTAGTTTATTCTTTAAATAGAACATAGAATATATAATATAAAGAAAAATATCCATTTTTTTTTTCCAATTAATGTTCCTCCACAATTAGTTACGACAATTATTTAAAAAAACAAAAACAACATGTAATTATAATGTTTCTGTTGTGTTTTATTTATATATTTAAAATAATAAATATAGGACAAAATGAGTTAAATAAACATTTTTATTTTTTATAAAATGTATTTAGAAAAAAATATAAAAATAAAGTGGAGAAGGATGACATATAAACTCTTTTAGAAAAACATAAATATTGTTTTAATAGTATCATTAGTTAAATACTACAGAAAAACATTTAGTATTTTGACTTCCATTTAATAGTAATATTGTTATAAAAATATTAAATGTGTAGTGAAACCTCTTTATATACCTATAGCGGGCAGGCAATAATAAGAAGAGAACGAAGTACGATTAAACTTGCCAAAATTTAAATTTGTTTCGATGTAACGTTGATCTTTAAACTTTAGACAACTCAAATTTTTTGGTCTGTGAGGAAGAGTGGTAAATTGGTATCACTGATTTTGATTAGCCTATCGTTATCGCTTTCAACTCAGTACATAACACATATATGTTAGGTTAGGTTATATTAGCAGTCCACGAAGGACATACTTAAGCTATAGAGCACGTTGTGATACCATATGTGTTTTACCATCTTTCCGCTGATAATTTCATTTATCAGCTCCTCAATTTCAGAGGAAGAGTGTACCTCCTTCATGCATATACCATGCACTACACCAGCCCACCACAACTTATTATTAAAATAATTTTGTTGCTACGGCGGGAATCGAACCCGCTACCCTAAGCATACCACGGACGGAATTGGTTACGCTTTAACTAACATATAACACATACAATCTGTTGTAAAATTTTAAATCGGAAAGAAATATTTTATCTATATTGAAGAATCTAAATTTCTAGTAAGCAATATTAATTTTCGCATATTTCAGTTATTTCACTAAAATGAGACTTTAACGAAGCGAAATTTTCATAAATACTTTTGCTTGCTTTTTGAGTTTGGATTAAGATTTACTTAGTGCGAAAGTAAATTTAAATTTAAACCATAGTTGAATTGTTATGTAGTAATGTTTAGATTAACATTATTTAGTTAACTTTTGGAAATTGGCTTCTCAGATTTTATTATTTTTTAACCCCAGAACTAAAAAAGGCGGTGCTATAAATTTGACCGCTATGTGTGTGGTGTGTGTGTGTCTGTCTGTCTGCCTGTCTGTGGCATCGTAGCACTTTAAGGTCAAATTGATTTTTAGATTTTTTGTTTCGTTTCATAGGTAATTTAATGGAGAGTGTTCTTAGCTATGTTTCAAGTGCGAGCTTAGGGTTCCAAACCCGAAACAACTAAAAAATGGCGATGACCTTCAAAATTGGTTCAGTTTGGAAAAGGCTTTAAGGATAAAGGTAATTTAATGCAGAGTGATCTTAGATATGTTTCAAGTGTGAATTTAGGGTCCTGTTCCTGAAAGGCCTGCTGAGATTTTTTTAAAATTTTGTCACTTATCCACAAATTTCGTATACCATTTGTTTAAAAAAATGTTATTAACAATCCAGTAGATCAAAAATTTTTTAAAAAATTTGAAACTATTTAAAGAGTTGAAAAATGGAAAAAACAAGGCCATTGTAAACTTTTTTTATACTTTATAAATTTTTTCCATTTTTTTTACGTACTCAGTAGCTTAAACATACCGTGCTGGCAAAAATAAAATCAATAAAATTACAAAAATTAAAATACCTGATTTTTATAAAATCAATATAAAAACATCATGAAAAATTGGTAATGTAGGTATTTTTTATGCACTTGAGATTTTGTTATTTTTTTTAATCTCACAATATTGTAAAACTTGTTTATGTAAAAGTTTAGATCATTTTTAAAAAGAAAATAATGATATAACGATCGAATATATGTTAATAATAAATATTAGAAAGAGGTTTTACTATATTTAATAATATCTATATTATACTTAAAAAAAGAATTTCTTACTCGTTTGTTAATTAGTTTTTCAATTTACAGTCATTTATACAAACAGAGTAAAAAAAAAAACACATTAATGTTCAAAGATATTTTATATTTTAATGAAATATAAAATTTTTTTTTTTTAACTGTTTACGGTCTTAAAATCCAGAAATGTTTAAACTTTTATTTTGTATTTTTATACTTTTTGATATCACTTATAGTTTTATTTTAGCGAGATATTTAATAAATTCAACCACTTGTTTGATGTGAAATGACCGCAACCCTAGATTACATGTTGTCTGTCGATCTCAATTACTATACAATATAGGATTTGAGATATTTTTATATTCTGTGATATACATGTATTCGTTGCGTGCGTAGTCATAGTAGGGATAATAAAATCGATGCCAGCGCTTCCAGTGAAAAATTTTTGCGATAAAGGAGGCTGTTATGACAAATTTGTAATTCCTTACATGTTAATGTTATAGAAAATATCAAATTAAAATTATTGAAAAACACTAATTAATTAAACTTAATGCATTAAAAATTGTGAAAATAAGAAATCAAATTGCACAAATATTATTTTTTAAATTATCATAATTATTTATTTAAATTTGTGAGACAATAATATTAAATTTTCAATGTAAGTGATAAATGCAATCCATACAATATATGCATCCATACAATTTTATAATTAAAGTAGTATATCGTTACCATGGAAACGTCTCACACACGGTGCGAATAAAGGCATGCTCAAGAAAGACTTTGTTCCAGTTACAGAAATGAATGATTTAAAAAGATTTTCTAAAAGTTTGCTTTTAGATATTGATTAGTAACAGCTTACTCATTTTCAGATTCCCACTAAAACCCTCCTAACTGTCACTTCATTATGATTGTAATAATAACAATAATGGGGTTTAACTTCCGTTTCTCTGACATATATGCTTATAACAGACGCCACCCACATCATTATTTGTTAATCTTTATTTATTAAATAACATTCATATATACAGTTACATTTATGATGTGGGTGGAATCGGCTACTTCGTTCTTATCCAAACGACGACAATGTGATCAATTCTACTGCCCCATTGATTCAATTTTAATTATCTTAGACCGCTAGAAGACCGCTTAGTCTAACGCCTCAGACCGCTCGGCCACTTAAGCTAGCTTACTCATTTACCAATAGGATAATGTACTAAAATCATCTCAAGCTAAGCAATGTAATCACTGCAATTCAGCGATATGCTTGAGTGTACCATCCAGTTGGACAAAGGAAGAAGGACTTTCCTTACGAGAATAACATATGGCTTTTTATCAAACTTTCTTGTATTATGGATTCTCTTTCAAATGTGGCTTCTGTAAGTTTGTTGTATTGTGTATATGTCATTAAATATCCTTATTAATTGTATGTGTTTCATCGTCATATAAGACTTTTGGATAGTGTCTTTTCGAAAAATTGGTTTATTTTGGAATTAAGAACAAATAAGAACGACAACGTGCGATAAGGAACACGTTGTCGTTCTAATTTGTTTGCGAGTTGGGAGGTACAACCTAAAAAATAAAAAAACCAAATCAAAAACCGATAATTTTTACCTAGATCACCTAGGCAACTAAAACTTTTTCAATCGATTCAGCTTGCCATTTGAATTTGAGAATAAAACAAATTTGTAATTTGTATTTTTTGTCAAAATTTTATGTTTTTCATTAAAAAAATTAGTTAGGAAAATGAGTTATCAGAAGAAGATTATAGAGATAATTTAAAGTTCACGGGAATTTTATGTTATATCCTGATAAAACTTCTGATTAAATTAAATGTAATGTAATGTACGCACATATTGGGTTGACTATTAAATCAGAAATAAGTCTTTTTTAAACTTATATTACAATTTATACAGTAAAAAGTAAAAGTAGCAATAAAACTAAATTCTTTATAATATAAAATAAATATTTGACTTCTTAAATTAATACTTAAAATTTACAAAAAAAAAAAAAAAAAAAAAAGTAAGCGCGTAAGAGGAGGGCTTAGTTCTTAATGGGTATCCCACGACAACTATTGTTCTTTTATTCTTTTTCTTTACTCAAACTTCAGATAAGGAAGTGAATCATCCTATATGAAACATGTTTATCGCACCTTAGTGCGTATTATGAATAAAAATTTTAAATTTTTGGAATGAATTCACTTCCTCTCATGCTATACGAATGTGGTTTCTTGTTAATAAATGTATTTCTGAACTCTAAAGGTTTTTTTAAAAAATAAACGTTTGCACCTCTTCCAAAAATAGCCACTTTACTAAATGCAGTTTTAGGCATTCAATGCTTATATGGTTAATTATATAATGTTGTTGTAAATTAATTTTTCAAATACAATTTTTCCTGCTACCTAGTGCTTCAATTCTTAACCTCGAATTTGATATAATTTTGCTTGGCTATTTTCTTAATCTTATAAATGGTTTCTACTTTTATTTAAATATCATATTTTTAAGTTTAGAAGCGTACATAAATATAAGCATGATGATGCATGTTTATTATATCTTTAAATGATGCATGATGCATGATGCATACACAACCCATGGATGCAAGAATGCATGACATTATTGTATACTCAGAAATAAGTTACTGTCATCTAAATACACACACATGCACGATTGTAAGTGACATTGTAAAATAAAGTTTATATACAACAATAAATTTATTATATTATTTATTTACACGTAGCAAGCTCACTATAATAAAGAGATAGATGCATATATGAAGCTCAGTACCTACAGAGATATATGATGTCATATGTTCCCTTTCTAATAGAAACTGATGATTTTCATCCAGAAAATTAAAAATTAAAATTTTTGGAACTATGTTCCTTATCGCACGTAATCGTTCTGATTTGTTAGCTGATGGGTAGGTAAAACCAGAATATGTGCAACAAAAAAAAACAAACGTTACCGAAAACCGGCCATTTTTACCTGAGTCACCTAGGAATCTAAAACTTTTTCTAAGCGATTCAGCCTTCTATGAATTTTGAGGATATACAAAAATATTTTTATAATTTGTCAATTTGTATTTTTTATCAAAATCTTAAGTTTTTTCATTTAAAAATTATGGAGATGAGTTATCAGTCAAATATCAGTAGAAATGAGCTGCCAGAAGTTAAAGATAATAGAGATAATATAAAGTAAGTGCCAGGAAATTTTATGTTATGTCATAATAATGATTCTAATCAAACCAAATGTTAGGTTGACATCGTAATCAGAAGTATGTCTTTTTTAAACTAATATATCAATTAATTGATACAGTAAAAAGTTATAGTAGCAAAAATTTTCTTGAAAGAAGAAAACAAGTATTTGACTTCTAAAATTAATACCTTAAATTTTCAGAAAAATATATTTTAAATATATAAAGTAATCGATACATTTATAAGGAATGAAGATACGATAGGAAAGTAGTTCTTACCGGGTACACTCAACACCTCTCGCCTTTTTCTTTCCCATAAAATGGTTCTTAGAAAAAAGTAAGAGCCATATACATGAAACGGCACCTTTGTATGACTCCAACTAGCTTTTATAAAAATTCTAAGTAGGAAAGGAGAGCTTAGATGGAGAAGTAGATAAAACGCAAGCTGTAGATTTTTGAAATTAAAGTACCATCTAAACATGGTTGTAAAAGATCCACTTTTCTAAGGTTTTATGTTTACAAAGAGATATTTAAAATTTTTTATGTTAATAAATTTAGAAATATGTTATTTTATTATCTAGCAAAATATTAACTAATTATAAAATATTAACGTATTAATACTAAAATACATATTAGAGATATTTTCTATGGCATTTATTACTACGAGCTATTAATATTTACCAAAACAATTATCAAAACCTACCACTTGGAAATGAAATACATGATTATAACACTCGTCATAATAATGATTTGCATATTGCAAACTATAGATTGCAAAAGTCTCTCCGGAAATTTACAAGTGAATTGTACAATAATCTTCCCGGAGAGTTAAAAAACATAGAGAGCATGCCAAAATTTAAACGTGAGCTGAAGAAGCATATTGTAACGTCGTGCCCATATAGTTTAATTTTATTTATTTAATTTTCATGTTGACTATACCTACGTACGTTTGTATCTTATGGTGAAAATAAATAATAATAATAATAATAAGATATTATAATATAATTACCATCATTCACTACCAATTACCATAATTCGACTTGAAATTACAAATAATTTGAAGTCGATTGGCCGTCTCTAACTCGAGATAAGTTAAGTTCAGCTCATTAACATGGAGAGTAAAGGGGAGGTTGTGTTTTTAACAAGTTTTTAATTCTAAAAAAAAAAAAAAACTTAAATTAATATTTACTAAAAAAAATAACTGAACATTGATTTATTTGTTATAAGTTTAAAACAAAAAAAGAAAGTTATTGACCGTTTCATTATTGAGATACAATAACTCAAAGTTACTGTTCAACAGAAACTTATTATTAGTTACTCTATTTGTGGTTGAATAGAGATACCTATATAAACACAACATACATAATATTGTGTTATTTTTAAACTTTCAAAATAATAAATATTGGTATACAATATTTATTATGACAAACGGTCGCGCGGTACATTTGAGTTATAAATAACACATTATTTGACTCAAAGCGTGTATTATATTCCTGTCCATAAAGATCAAAATATTTTTACACTATTGTACTGAGGTCACAGCCTTAACCAAATTTTACAGTAAAAATTCGATAAATTAATTACTTGGCCAGAAAGTGGTCTGTATTCTAAAGGTAGTTACCACTGCAGCTTATTATACGTATACAGGTACATAGTTCATATGCATTTCTGTTATTAGTTATATGTATATATGATGATACATAATAGATTATTATACGTGACATCTTTATATTCAACTATACACCTTAACGTAATACTTAAATGAAGAAATAAGTTTATTAAGTGATAATATAAAGAAAGGATCTTTATCTAAATTCTTTCTAAAATTTAGATTTTTAATATTTTACTTTTGAAGTTAGAATTTGTTCTCCTAAGATATAGAAACATTGAATTATAACTGGAATCCAATATATTGAATTATTAACTAAAAATATGTCATTTATTATTTATTTTTGTTAACTTAATACTGTATATGAACTTTAAACGACAAAGTCTTTCGGCGTGAGAAATTGCTTGTGAAGTCAATCTTAATTTTAAAAAATACACATATACCGTCAGACCAATAAAGGGCTCTACTCATACCAAGCAACCACAACTGCATAGCAATAGTATGTCTAGGTTTTGGGTAACAGAGAACAAGGTCTTGGGTCCAAAGGATTTATCCCCTTCAATATTTATCGGATTTGTTTAATATGAAATTTGAATCAATATTTAAAGTTTCCTAAAAATTTTCAACTCTCTATCTTTCATAATTTTTGAGAACAAAAGAAAGTTCAATTTTGAACTTATTTTGAACCATAGTGGGAAAACAAAGATATTTACGAAATAAAAGTTCCGAACAAGGTTTTTTTATTTTTAGTTAGGAAACATTTTTTAAACTTCAATTTACGATGAATCTGTCTACGACCCATGATTCAATTGACCGAGAGTGCTCGATTAAGAACTCGGAGTCACTTTTAAATTATTGATCACGCTATTAAAGCTTGATAGTTATTTTCCTTTTTGGGTTATCGTGATTACGGGCTGGCAGACGGACGGGCGGACAGGCGGACAAACGGACAAACGAAACGATCTAGGTGGTTTTATGAACATCGTTATCAAAATTTTGTTTGTTACATCAATATGTCTAAGTCTAAACAAACCTGGGACTAAACTTAATATACTCTGTTATATTTTATATGTAGGGTATAAAAAATGAAATTATATTTATATATATATATATATATATATATATATATATATATATATATATATATATATATATATATATATATATATATATATATCTATAAATATATAGGAGACTTTCTATAGATATAGATAGATAGATAGATAGATAGTCACTCATCACGATATCTCTGGAACTATAAGACCTAGAGACTTGAAATTTGGCAGGAATATTCCTTTTCCCAAGTAGAGGTCAGCTAAGAACGGATTTTACGAAATTCCACCCACAAGGGTGGTTGCGGGGGTGTTCATGAATAAAAAATTCATATTTTTCAATTATGGCTTTTAATAGTTCAAAACTTGGCCAGAATGTTTTAAATTACATTTAGAAATTTTTTTAACCTTCGGAGGGTAGAAAGGTGTAGCGAGAAAGTGGGAAGGAAATATCGAATATTTACAAATATACCTAAGTGGGGTATCAAATAAAAGAGCATGACGTGTACATTACAAAACTGTTATCCAACGCAAGGAAATGTGGAGGGAGGGGTGCAAGTGGGCATGTTGCCCAGCAAAGCGGGTATATTTTACGCCACGCAAAGCGGGCGGGTAACAGCTAGTATATATATATATACATGTCTTGATTGAATTAATAAATGGTGGAAACGCAAATAAATTATGCTGCCATATAAATTATTACTCTATATTATACATTTATTTGCGCTCCCACCATATTTCATTAATCTTATTTGTATAAGTATATTTTTATATTAGGCGCAGACGCTTTTCTAGCGTTTGTAATGAAATTACACGAATCGTCGATAAACAATCCATTGTTAATAAAAACATCAATCTATGTTAGACCCTGACATGATATACATTCCATTATGATTCGATTAAAAAGAAATTTTAATGTTTGCTACTTTTGTTTCCAATTAATAAAAATCTTATTGGTCTTTTTCTATATATTTATTTAAAATTTTCTAAAGTCATAAAAATGACGTTTTGATTCGTCAAAAATTTTCAAAAATAATAATTATTTGATATATATTACTAATACTTTGCAATTTTTGTTTTTTTTTCTATGGTGTTATAATTAATTTTTTGATGAAAAAAAACTGCAAACTAGAAATAAATTATGAATGAAATGGAATCGAAAAAATCGTAAATTATGGAAAACGCAATTAATTCCAATTCATGACCAAATTCTGGGTTTAAATTCTGGGCGATTCAAAACATCCATATCTTTATTCTTTTTTTTTTTTTTCGAAATGCATCTAATTATTTTCAAATCCAAAACAGTGTATGACGTTTTTGGCACTTTTTCGTCATGATCTTCTTGAATTATGACTATTAATTCAAAAACCTTTGTTAAAAATTGTACAAAATAAAATATTTTGATTTTTTTTTTGCATTCGCTATATATTTGTGTGAATGTAGAAATTTATCTGTAAACATTGTAGAATGTTTCTTTTAATATTATGTGTTGCGTTGGGAAACAAATAACTCCCGTATCTGATTTCATGCTTATGTTCATCTCATCATGTATTTTACTGACTCTCGACTCTCAAGATGAGAGAAGAAAAGCGCGCGTGTGTAAACCGAGATTTGTTTGGTAAAGTTTATTTGACATCAATCTTATGTACACACAACATAAATAAAATAACATATTCAAAAGTTAATAATAAGCCCTTGAGTATGAACGAAGCAGAATGTACGTACGAATGAAACAGAATGAACTTGAAAATTTTTGTTTATTCTATGGAAATTCGATTTGTAAATTTTTTCTTTCTCGATATTATTTTACACATAAACTATAGCAGTGGGGTTTGTTAAACAAATACTTATTTGGATAAAGAAAGGGAAAATGACTTTTGTATGAAAAGTTTAAATTTGGTTCTTCACGTTATTTCACAGATTAAACTGGCAAAATGTCAAGAACATGGTCAGAATATATTCCAAAATCGATGTTTGATCCGAAAAGAGACACGAAAAAAAAATTGTATGTGTATAATTTTTATAGCATGTATAAATATATCAAGATATACATAGTTTTGTCCCAAGTTTGTAACGTTTAAAAATATTGATACTACGAAAAAATATTATTATAGGTGTTAAAATCACCATTTCAAGTTGTACGTCTGTCGTCTGTCTGTTCGTTTATCATTACGATAACTCAAAAACGAAAAAGATATCCAGCTGAAAGTTTTATAGCGTGCCCAGGATGTAAAAAGTGAGTTTGAGTTCATAAATGAGCAACATGGATCAATTGGGTCTTGGGCCCATAGGACTTACTTAGAACTTTGTTTAGCACAGTGAGACAACAGTCGGTTTAAGTGAGTTTGAAGACTTTATGACGATCGCAATATTTTTTCCACTTTTTTAGGTTTAACTCCTTTGGCGCAGCTCAATTATAAAACAACGTTTATTCAGATTGTGTATATCAGGTTCAATGACAACAAAAAAACTTAACATATTTATAAAACAATAGAGACGATATTATACCTATGAGAACTTGCGTTATATATTTATTATATAAGCTTTTAATATTATTTGTACATAGTCCTTATACCATCGGTGATACACACATACAGATATATTGAAATAACATCATCGCGTATCTATTGTTTTTTCATAATATTCTTCTTTTTTCGGTATGCTTTATTTTATTTTTATTTTTTTTTTTATATATACTTTTTTCTTTTTTTCTTCATACACAAACAAAACAAAACGTCAAATCTCATCTATTGTAGTAGTTACAGAGTTACTCATTCTGTTTCTATACATATTATATTCTCCTATTATCAAATCGTGTGACTGTGTGTTCTTATAGTGTGGGAGTGGTGTGTTGTTATGTGTGTGTGTGTGTGTGTGTGTGTGTATTGGAATGATGGCCGTTATTTGTGTTTGTGTGAATGTGCTTTGTTGATTACAAACAGATCTTGAATTTCTGATTCTTTTGTGTAATAAAAGAATAAAAACAAAATAATAACAGTAGTCGTTTTGCTATGTATTTTTTTCTGGATTTGGACAGGGTGTTTCTCAATCAATCGTTATTCTATTTGTTTAAAAATAATTGTAACAATATCTAGTTTAAAGATAAGGCTTTATTATGTTTTCCTGTACAAAGTAAAAAGCAGTACCTCCATTTTAGGTATCTCTGAATCTATTTTGACTAGTTGATAAACTTCCAAGAAAGTGAGATGTACCCCGCATAATATTTTCTATAATCTAGGGCAAAAATACACAAATTTAGTTTATTTATCTGTACAGATTCAATGACATATGTAGTCGGGGATAGTCCAATCAAAATCAATTGTAATATATTTCATAAACTCAATTTTTGCAGAAGCATGAAAAAATCACCAATTTCAGATCCAAATTTGTTTAACTAAAGCAGCCCTAAAATTGGATGATTGGTTGTTTTAAAATTGAGCTGGATAATCGTCGGTTCAATTGACCTATAGACAAACTTGGGTCATCACCGAGAATTTTAACTCACTTAAACTATGAATGCCTGAAGTAAGTTTTTATAATTTTAAATAATGTCCTACGAATAGAAACTGATGTTGAAGGAAAACTATTTTGACTGAAATCAAATCAAATTGAAACTATCCTCCTTTTAGAAGTCGGTTTAAATTTACAATGAATAAGCACACATAGTAACAAAACACAAAGAACAACCAACAATTTTCGTTTCGTTCGATCTCCACAATGAGTAGACATTGTAGTTAGCATAAGTATAGCAATCCCTTGTTAATAATAACACATATTAATAATTATTGATCATGAGCTTACAACGAACTTCGAAGATTTATTATTTATACGGGACATTTTTCATTACACATAAACTTTTGTTCTATCTCTAACGGTTTACAAAACGAGTTCCACTGGTCCAAGCACAGATTGATCTATATTGCTAACACGAGTACGCCATAGAAATTTCATCTGAATATCTCTTTTAGTTTTTAAGTTATTGTGATAAGAGGCACACAGATGGATGGACGGATAACCGACACTGGACTAATTAGGTTCGTATCATCAGTATTTTGTTAAAAACTTGGGCCTAAAATTGGTATTCATATATACAGTATAAAGAAACAACTGTTGTATTTAGTATAAAAATAACACAAGACCATACCGTCCTTGATAGAAATATAATTATTTCAAGGTAATATTATTAAACTAATAAAGATAAGATGTCTGCGATGCGGGTCATAATAAAAATAGGTTAAACTTATTAAATTATTGCTAAAAATAAAATAGCAGAAATGTGGTTCTGGCGTAAAATTTAAAAAATTTCCGGGACAAGTAAAACAACTAATGTGTAAGTTTTACAGATAGCACATAAATCGCGACAACTAGCTTATAGTGTTGAATGGAAGTGTTGAAAGTCTTGTGTTAACTGGAAGCATGAAAGAAAATTAATAATTACACTTTAAAAAACTGTCATGAGCTCAAACGCTTGGCATATGACAGGAGTGAGTGGAAAATCGAGGCAGTCAACGCCTGTTTCAGGCATGGCACTCTCATCATCCTTGTGTGCAAGTTATCAAGCTAATCAGACAAGTAGAAGAAATTTAAACTTGACTTCTAACATTTTTTAACATTGGTTGTCACAAGTGAATTTAATATAAGCGTGTTAAAATCGCAGAAATAAGGAAAACATAGACAATTTGTTTTATTATGAGCTCACGGTCTAATAGTGTATATGTATGTATTTATTATTAGTAATGCTCTAAATGCGTGTAATCCTTTGATTTATAATAACATGTTCTATAATATATCCTGCTATTATTATTATTTTTTTTATAAATACATATAACATGGATTTGAACTGACTAGCATTATGAATGTAGTTGTAGATATATGTATGGTTGGTTTTTAAATACAAAATACAAAAGCTTATAGTCTTTGTTTATCGTCGAAACACTTTGTTTAGTTCTGATTTGTATAAATAGTCAGTTCTGATTCCTATTATTTTATAAATACTACGTCTATTTACACGAGAAAAGTTTCTATCATTTCCATTGAATTGAACATGAAAATGTGTCATATTAACAGCTCTAATCTTATTGGGAAAATCATTTTGCTATGCAATAATCAGTGGCGTTAAATAGATCTACGAAAACCGCTATAACTGATTTTCAGAATTTGTTACGGTCTAAATCGCTGATTTTTCCTTAGTTTAAAGTTTAATCTTCACTATTATATTGACGGCGTCCTGGCGCTGGCTTAGTAATTTTTCAACAAAACTGTAATGAATGCAGAGAATATAATCATTAAGTTTTCACTTCGTATTTATTTACTGTCTTGTTATATTGAGAATGGACGTTTAATGAATATTAACAGATCAGTGTTTAACTCCTCATTCAAAGTCTCGCGGAGTATTTTTAGGAAATTTTAGCAGAAGAGAGTCCGTACCACTCTTGTCCTGGGGTGGAAAATCTGATTATCTAATGCACTTTATCCTCGATTGAACTTAATCAGAAGAATCTCTTTCATTTAATTTGATGTATCTTCTTTCCATGAAAGTTGCCAAAAAATTAAAAAAAAATGATTTACATTAAACTACTGATGGAAAGCTCTGCAGAGATTTACTTTAAACTACTGATGGAAAGCTTTCCAGGGATATTTATCTAACAGAGGAGATATGGATTAGTTATCAAGCTGCAATACATTCTTATTTTGTCTCTTCCGAGTTATACATTCGGCAAGTTTCTTAAATATTCTTTAGATGCTACCCCCAAAAGAATGTTCTAAGGAATGATTGGACAAATCTTTTTACACGCATTCAATTCGAACGTAAAAACAGTTTATGGAATATTTGAAAGTTATCGTGCTAATGGAAAGTTTAATTATTTTATCATGCATATTATAAATAATTCTTTTGACGTGACAAAAAAATCTACATTTTTAAATCATTGACATGCATCATACTTTTGAATAATATTTTATATTTATTATCATATTCAAAGTGATTTACGGATTAAGAGACTGTACTCAAAAATTTTCTTTTAATTGACGATTTAGTTTCAAGCATAAAGGAGACACTAGCAGAGTAAAAAAATAATAAATTTGTAAAAAGCTTAAAAAGAGATATGCTTTTAACTAGTACAGTTAATAAGCCGGAATACATGGAGAAGTTGGGAAACAACACCGATTTTAATGAAGTCTTTGTAGAGTGCTTGTAGGACGACTTTGAACGACAAATACTTAGTTTGTAGATTTTCAGGTTACATGACAGAGTTCGTGTAATCTGACATAGTATTCGTTTTCAGCGACCAAAAACGCATACGAGACGACAATTTTATGCCAAAATAAGTATTTAAAAAAATAGAGGGCCAAATGCCCCCTTATGACGAGGTTAAGTTGGCTGCATAATCCTTGGGGTTCTAAAAGCACGTTACAAAAAGTTTCATTATAACGCTATTTCCCAACTTTTCCACTATTGAATCTTTTTTCTGGCTTATTCACTGCATTAAACTTCAACAGTTAATTTTTTTTTTCGAGAAAACATTTACATTTTATGCTTTAATTTTTAAGCAATGAAATTCTTACATTCTTTAATTTAATTATAAAATAATAGAAATTAAATTTAATAATAAGTATTTAGATCGTTGATTTAAGAACTTTTTATTGGTTGTGGAGCACCAACTAATAAGTAAACACGTTTACTTCAATCCAGTAATCCTTTTTTTAATTTAATGTGTAGAAATTTATTAAATATGAGAAACAAAATCAATAGATTAATTAAATGTAGCTATTTTTTATTTTGTTAATATCGTGAACGAATAAACAGTTTAATTTTATCCTGATTTTACATAATTTTCTTCATCGTAAGTTTGACGTAATAGGTTGACGTTTTTTCTTTAAAAATTCAAAAGGTTAGTAAAATAAAAATGATTGTTATATTATGTCGTATAATAATATCTATTTCTTCTTCAATGTTTATGATGTTTGCATTATTTGTTAAAGACATACACTACACTCAAAATTTGAATCACACAGATACGGATTCCTTTGTGCATAAACATATAAGTACGACAATCATTAATATGGAATGATCCAAGCTATAAAATTTCTTATTACAGTTATACTCGAGGTTGTCTCCTTTTTTCTAGATACATGCTATTGAAATTTTGGAAGAAAAGGGATTTCTTTGGAAAATCACCAAAACATCTGCTTAGAAAAGCTGGAAATTTGACTATATAAGCAAAGAAAATCATTCATGATTTAAGGCTTATGTTGATAAATTATCATTGGTAGATGTTTGAGTGCTATCGTCTTGTTTCAAGAAAGAAACTGTAGCATTGACCTTATAGTAGAGTTAAAGATGTTAGAAATAAAAGAAAATGAAAGAAACCGCTCGCATTTCGCTAAAACCTCATGAAATGTGTTTCTTAGATGTCCAATATCATTAGTATCGCATGAGTTAGAGCCGCAAATTCTATTTGTTAATGAACAATGAATTGTTAATTCACTGGCACGGTTAATGCTAAAGTTGACTTACAAAATTAATATATAGGCAATTTGAATTACGTATATGTTATACATGTATAATAATTTTCGATTGTTTGACAAACACTTTACATATAGGTCATACAAAATGCCTTATAACTAATTTTTTATATAAACTTTAAGATTGATCGTTTTATTGAATTAAATTGTTTACTAACAAATAAAAAAATTTGGGTCCCTAACTCAACCTGTTTTACTAATGATGTTTGACACCTAAAAAACAAATTTCATTTTTGTAAAATCTTTTACTGTACCATTATTGCAAATATCATTATGCATCCTTATTGCATTATGTATCAAATTTTTCGAAGCAATTTATAATAACAATATCTGGATGACCGAGCTTTGCTCGGTTATTCGCCAATAGATGTCAGCAAGAGTCATAACAGACTACTCAAACGCCTCCTTTTTGTTATGTTATAATTTGCATTGTATTTCATTAACTACGTTATACACCAATAGATGTCAGGCACAGTCCTATTTTACATTGTATGTTTCAATTTTTCATGAAAAGACGGATAAAACGACATTTCTGATAAATGAAACCTAGCTAGATCGACTTATCGCCCCAAAAAACCCCTACATACTCATTTTCATGAAAATCGTTGGAGCCATTTCCAAGATCGTTTATATATATATATATATATATATATATATATATATATATATATACAAGAATTGCTCGTTTAAATATATAAGATATTTTCCCGAATAAAATACTACTGTTATAGCTTGAAACATCCTGTATAAACATATACCTACGTATGTACCCGCTAAAGAACATTGTACTCTGTTCTCTGGTTGTTGGTTGTAAAGACTGTAGAACTGTACATACTTCAATCTTATAGTTCCTGTGTTGTATACTTTACTTACTAAACAACGAAGAAGACATCACAACTCGAACAGAACTTAAGAGAATACGGTATATGAGATACCGTTGTTGGTTGACACGTATAAAACACGTTTGGCTGACTCTTTTAGTAAATTTTTATACTTTTTCTTGATTTTAACAACTTTATGTTCTATTTTTTTTTTTTTTTTTACTACTAGTGAGTTTTTTTTTATACCTTTCGTAAATACATAAGATGCTGTGAAAACTATCACAATACATGGTATCTGAAAATTGAGAGTGTTTTCAAAGAATAAATTTTGTTTATGAAGCATTAGCTATAAAAAAGCTAAGTCATTAGCTAATTCGTACTAATAATGACAACAATAAATTTAAAACTAGCGACTTTCCCTGGTTTCACGCGGGTGCAATGTTGATACTAAATATACTACTGAATGCCTTTTTATACAAAAATGTATTTATTTACGATATCACATTCACATAAACCTCTATAATATCCGTTTTTTTCTACTATATTATGCATTTTATACATATAAACCTTGAAAAAATCACATCAACATCCGTTGCGTAGTTTTAAAGATCTAATCATACATAGGGATAGACTGCGGAAAGCGACTTTGTTTTATACTGTGTAATGATGTTACTACTGTATTTGAAATTTAAGAAAAAAATTATGAAGATTTAGTGACAGTTGGAGCATTTAGAATTAAATTTGTTTTAAAAGTAGAGAGATGTTGGTACCAACTGTTTTAATATAGTATGACAAATAGCTCGTTTCGTAGTTAACCAATCAAAACACTACTTTGTCAAAACAGACATTAGATTGGATCTGGTTCTCCGAACTACATGTTTAGTCAATTAAGATCCTCAAAGATACGAGATAGAATAACATTTTAGAAAGATCCTCCTAAAAGAACCAATGTTTTCTATTTCAAACAATTTTTCAAACATCGAACAGTTGAACATTTGACCATTTAATCGAAAGAAAACACACAAGTTACAGAGAAATGCTTTAGTCAAAAGTTGTCAAGTGCAATAGAGGACATTGGCCTGTGCTCATGACTTTGATCTGAATTCTAGTTTCAAGGTCATTTGATTTTCAAACAATCTTGAAAATTTGCCTGAATTAAATTCAGACAAATGATCTTTATTGTCTACAAAAGTGATATATTTTGTTTAAAATTTTTTTGTTAAAGCAAGCGGTTTTTCTTTTGAATAATTGCATATTTTTAAGTCTTATTTCTACCGAAAGCTAATGATTCTCCAAAATAATGAGGATAAACATTTTACTTTAAAGTATTATTCTATCTCTTACCCTTAAAGACCTAATTTGCCTACAAATGCATCACGGAAAACTAGGTACAATCGATTGATAGAACATTATGCCCTCCCCCGGGGGGCATTGAATTTTATAAACTTTTGTTTTAATTATTTTTTGATTGGTTTACAAAACAATAACTCGTTTCATGATAGATAAAAATGGCCCACCCCGTATATTTACTATGCTTATATGGCTGAAATTCTTCATACTGGAATCGTACTGAAGAAAATAGGTGAAAGTTAAAATTTCTTGCATTAATGTCGATTGAATAAAAATTTTTCGTATCTAAGATAAAAATAGCTCTTACCACTCGACTGGGTAATTGACAACCTACCGGATCTAAGCATTTTTGCAAATGAAAAATTGTATCTTCGCATTTTACTATTTTTTGTAAGGAAAACAAAGCGAAAAGGAATCTGTTATTCCAGCCAAATCAAAACAGATTTAAATGACAATAATTTTGAAACACGCAGTTCGATGCGCAAAAAAATAGGGTGTTAGATTATTTTCATCCTGTTGAATCACTGAAATCAAAATAACTTGGATATTATGACAAGTATTTTTTTTGTACATTAAAGATTAAATATAAACAAAAACAGACAATGTTTTTATATTGGCGTTGACTTAAAATAAATAACAATAAAAAACTTACTGTATAAAAAAAAGTAACGTAAAGTAAAAATAATATTAACAAACTGTTGAAAACTTTAATTTCTTAAGTCGCTTCGATACCAAAACGAAAGTGTTCCCAAAAAACTGAAATTTTGTGTGTCAATCAATGTCGAGTAGTTAACATGCCTTATGTATAAATTTCAAGTCGATTCACTGTACAGTTTAAGACAGATTAATTATTAATTATATGAAGAAGTCGAAATAAATGTTGGTTTTTAGTCAATAAGCGCTTTCAAAAATTACATTAAAAACTTTTATCAATATTCCTCAAGTTTAAGGCTTTAAAATCATAAAAAAATTAAGAATTATGCATAAAATTGAAAAACTTTTTTTTTGTAAAAACACTGACTTTTGATAGTCAATTTCTCCAAACCGTACATAGAATCAAAATGAATTTTTCACAAAAGACGTATATGTGGGTGATTATTTGGAAAATAAAATTTCAAATCTTTGGTATCATTTTCATTTTTATGGTATCGAAATACATTAAGAAAAAAAAATTAAAATTGTATTTATCAATTAATCACTTACGTATTAGTCCTTTTTGAAAAATTCATATCGATTCATTGTATACGGTTTATGAGAAATGGGCCTTTTTGTGGTAAAAAAAATTGACTTTGATAGTGAATTTCTCAATAACCGTTCAGAGAATCGATATGAATTTCACAATTCAAAAAAGGAGTATAAAAAGATGATTAATTGAAAAATAAAATTTCAAATTTTTTGGATCATTTTCATTTTTTTGTTATCGGAACACCTTAAGTATAAATCAAATGAAGAGCACTTTTTCTTTTAATAACTTTTTTTTTTGTATTTCAAATAAAATATTAAGAACTAGAGTGATACCCACTCGCTTTGCTGGGTTTAAATGTAAAGATTGATAAAGATTGCTCTCGCTTATCCCCTTTTATAACACTCTAAATAATGGTAAGAATTGTTTCACACAGATAAAATATAGGTATGGTTTTCTATTTTTTTTAAATGTATAATAGTCGTAATTATTGATTGAGTATATCAGAGAAGTTGGCCGTGAAATATTTTATATTGACTATTTTTACAGAAATCTGTAATTTATGGTAATGTCAAATGACTAATTTTACAGAAATTTGTAATTTATGGTAATGTCAAATGTCAAATTAAATTAAATTTTTTTTTTTCAAATATATCTCAATAAATTACCCTATTTATAATATATAGAGATTAAGTTTCCTTAGTTTTAAAATTCTGTAAAAATCAAACATTTATAAAGTGGACCAAAATATGAACACATCTTGAAATTTTGACTTAACATTTTCTTTGTGATAAAAGCAAATTCGTAAACCCATTCAATACCCTACATTCCAACTTATTTACTTATACTTGTTCGTTAAATTAAAGACAGATGTATTTCAAATACCTGAGACAGCTCAGTTTTACCGGAAACATTTTTAAATCCATCAAAACAACCCCTATTATACATATTCTAACAGAATATATTATCAGTATCAATCAAATCAAATATTGACTAGAATACCTATTTAAAGGGAAATTGACTTTCTGAGATTTATAAACGCCTATCTATAATGCATACATAGAAAATGTGTCTGGACAACCAAATACCAAATTTATTACAGCAAAATTCGTTCTTCTTTCTACCCTTTCCGTATTTTTGTGAAAACAAAGTTGCACACCACATAAAAGATGATAACATTCAATTGATTTATTTGAAACCATAAACCAGAATCGATTTATGAACTTATATTTTGTGTTTAAATATTAAACTACTTTATCATTAAAATAAATTGACTTCATACATTGGGTAAGGTAACAACTACTCTAGGTAAGGAAAACCTATTGAATTTAATCCATGGTGGACACTTACGTTTACTTATCAGACCACTAACTTTTGAATAATAACACTGGTCAACACAAATTTTTAACAGAAGCATGAGTTTAATTTTTTAAAGGTTTTTGACGTGCTAGATACGATTCTGAGCGCAAAATTGCTACTTCACGTCACGTTTTCGTGAAATTTGCCTCTTTATATTGAAAAAACTTGTTTTTCCACTAAATTCAAAGTCATATTTCATCGGTGAAATATTTACGATATCGGTGAATATTATTCACTCCCCTTTAAAAGTCATTTTGAATTTTTCCAAAAGTTTTTTCCAGGAAATAAAATAAATAGGTAAATACATAATTAGAATTAATGAATTATACCTAAATATTTATTAGTAGTAATATAATGTCTATTTTAACTAATTATACAATTTCTGGAAGAGTAAAAGAGATACCGGAAGGATTCAAAAAGTATTCTAAAGAAAGAAAGAACGAAAAAGAAGTCTTCCAATTTCCATATGAGAAAACAATTACAATTAGAGGCGTTAATTTCGAATATAACCAAAAAATGGGTTTTTTTCTTTTTTAGTTCAATCAACAATGTTTTGGAACATCAATGTTACAAAAAAAAAAAAAAAAAAAATCAAATTTTGTTGACCAGTGTAAGTTAATTCTAGTATTCGTTATTAAATTATATAAGCTGTTGGTGTTATTGCAATCTTTATAATAATAATAAAAATAATTCTGTATTTAAACGGTCAGTTATTACAGTGGGTGTTTTTTTTCGTTGCAAATAGAAGCAAATATTAGGTTTTTAAATAAAAAATATATGGAAAGTAAAAAAAAATATTATTTTATATACAGGATGGGCCATTTTATTCTATATTGGCTAATAGGTCGTTTCGTAGATAACCAATCAAAAATGGGAGACCATTTTAAGATCATTTTCGGACTTCAGATTGAATCTTGTACTTCGGGTTACTTTAATAGCCTATTTAGAATCTAAACGGCAAAAGATATAATAACGCATTAAATTAGAAAGTTGATCCTCATAAAAAAACTTTTAGTAATTTTTATTTCAAACATTTCTTCAAAAAACGAAAAAAAACTTTCGAAGGAAATGCGACTTAAAAATATGTCAGGAATTGATTTTAAGTTGTGTTAGTACATTGACTCGATCAACGGAAAGATACGCTGAAACTTTCAATTTGGACTTGTTGACCGACTGAATAACTTCCTTAAACTGAAAATATTTTAAAATTTATTTGTGTACAAACTTATTTATACAATCCTAAAAAAAACTTACTTATGACTTGGAATGGGCTACACAACAAATTAGTTTGAACAAGAGTCAGGAAAGTTTTATGAGGTTTCCGTTAGGTTTACAAATCGAGAAATTCGTTTTACATTTTATGAAACATCTATGATATTCATTCAGGATTTCCATGTTTACTAAATGAATAACATATGATAAATCTAATGGGATTAATGTCTCACACAGGTCTGGCATGTGGCAAACTCCCAATTAATTGCACTATTTTGTTACGAGAAACATTTTTTTATTTCGTTTATCTGGATGAATACAACAACTTAAAACCAGAAATTTAATAGGAGAAAGTAACTGCTGCACTATTTCAATTTTCATAGTAGTTGTTGAGTTTTCCAGGTAGACGTAATGGCGGTATACAACCATAGCTATAGACATTGAATATGTATGTATTCAAAGTGGGAAAAGTGAGATGGTGAGATAACACATAGTGAAGCCGGTTATAAGAGGGCACCAGGAAATTGCATGTCATATCCTGTTCACATACATCTCAACATAGTGTTGTTGTATACATATACAAAGTGATTCAAGTTATAACAATATCAATTCACCATATGTTAGAAAGCTTTAGGTTAGGTTAGAGTGACTGGCCTGTTGACGAACAAACTTAGACAATAGTCCGTTATGATACCCAAAAGCGGGTTAGCCTATCTGCGACTAATAATCCAACTATTTATAGCTATTTAAGTATTCCTAGCTATATGTATCTCGAGTATATTATTTTAACGGTACCTACTTTTTTATGAAGTCCGGTTCAGGCCACTAGTAGTTAGGCTACTACCTAGGAGGTTGTCGGTTCAAATCCTGGCAGCGGCAACGGATTAATTATAATTATAATTAAAGCGGCAGTAAATTGATTACATTCTCGTCGTTTTGACAAGATATAGATGAAGTTTAAAATAAAATAAATAGAAAAAATAATGATGTTGGGGGCCTCTGTTATAGATGAATACTATTTAAACTTGGACCATCCTGTAAAACGACTATATATTTTATAGAAGGAACTCGAACCCGGTTTATGGATGTATATACCTGCGGCATATACACGACATTCATATACATAATGTAAAGAAAGTTAAAACATAATACGCAGACTAATCTTTACTATAGGTTTGTCTATAACTGAGTCTTTGTAGACTTGTTTGGTATAGATCGATACTTCACTATGCCCAGGTGAATGGTCTTTATTACCAGAGGGAGTTTAGAAAATAAGCTCAGAAGAATTGTCTTCGCTGATGATATCAACACTGACGGAACTTCGCTGAAATTCATGTTACCTATGTAAAAGTGTGTTTTGTTTTGTTTTTTTTCATAAATGAAATTTTTATAAAGTTGATTTGGCGGTCCATTAGGAAAGGTTCACATTATTAAAAAACGGTCTACCTTCCTGCATACTTAAAAGACATACGCTTCTAATAGATTGACATTCTTTGCAAACAATAGATTTAAAAAGGGCATTTTTGGACTAGTTTGCAAAAACAGTTTAAAATTTTGCAAATACAGTTTTTGTCAAAATTTTTGTCGAAATAAATTCACAATATATCTTTCGGATTTAAATTCATTTGTATCGTCACTCGGCTCGGGTACTCTCAGTTTCCATGTTCATGGAAACTTTCCCAATTTGCATATTGATAGTGGTTCAGCTATTGCCTACTTCTGATAAAGACTTAAGACCCTGAGGCTATTGTTTCCTGTCAAAATGGTGTGTGCTTTCGTTTCATATATGCCAAAGTGGTCTGGAAGGCACTGCGTTTTCAAACTACGACGCATTTATTCCAATTTACCGGTACACTGTTGAAACTATAAAGTGAAATTTTTGTTATCATTATCTTGTGGAATTTTTCATTAAAAATTTTTTTATATATCAAGTGTATTTTGTGATGTCATTATATATGATATTTAAAATCTGTTAAAAGTCCTCTGTGGTTTCTTCTTAACCACAAATGATATGGGCAAATGGACAATGCCGAAAACTTGAGTACTGGGTCGCACAGTATTGTTATAAATAGTTAAAATTGACCTACGTGTATTCCGAATTGATCTGAATATACAATATATAATAGCTTCAGTAAGTACGATTTTTTTTTACCTTTTATATAGAGGTGTCATGAAAGTTTCAAATGAAATTTTTCTGGTATTTAAATTTAACAAATTCATTTCAACTTGTAATGTCAAGGTCTCACATAAATATAACTATTATCTTTACCTGATTCATTCAATGGTTATAAATATTCATTCGCATACTATACTTACAAACATAGGTGTGTAGAAGCAAGTTATGTACCTTTGACGTTATACTTTTGGACAGTATCTATTACTTGAAAGTAAGTAGAAGGCATTCGTTGTAGTATTTCAACCCCCAAACCAAAGAGAGGGGCGATATAAGTTTGACCAGTATATGTGCCTGTCTGTCTGTCTCTCTATCTGTGGCATTGTCGTTCCTATTCGGGTGAACCGATTTTATTTTGTTTTGTTGAAAGGTAATTCAATGGAGAGTGTTCTTAGCTATCTTTCAAGTGGTAGTAAGGGTTATGTACTCGAAACAACAACAACAAAAATTGACGATGATATTCAAAATCGATTCAGTTTAAAGGCTCTAAGGACAAAGGTCATTTAAAGAAGAGTGAATAACTCCGAATAAATATATAATTTTAAATTCACCTGTGTATATAACCTTGTAGTTAAACGCAGTATAAAAAAAAAAGTTTTTTAAAAGTAAGTATCTTATTTTCAAATATTATTAGTATTCTTTATAAGTATTTTAATAGAGGATGTAGTCTTGGGTTTCTATTGTCCGCTTCTCATGTGGAAGGTCTTCCGGTCAAAATCTATTTACGTCAATAAGCTTTTGAGGAATTAAATTTTTTTCTTTTTAAATTTTGTCACATAATTTATAACAAAAAGTACATGGTTCCTGACGATTTTATAAGCTTATTAACAACTGGAGTGATACCCACCCGTTTTGCTGGGTTTAAAAGTAAACATTGATAAAGACTACCGTGTTATAGCCTTCACCTCTCTTGTTTTCGTATATCCCCTTTCTATATCACTCGAAATAATGGTTTGGATTGTTTTACACTGATAAAATATTTGTATGGTTTTCTATTTTTTTAAATGTAAAATGGTCGTAATTACTCATTGAGTATATCAGAAAAGATGGCCATGAGATATATTACATTGACTATTTTTACAGACATCTGTAATTTATGGTAATGTCAAATTAAATTTATTTTAATTTTTTTGTATATATATTTTTATAAACTATAGCTCATGTGTTATTCTTATGTATGAGCTATATTATTATTAAGTTTCATTCAAATTCAGTCATTAGTTTTTGCATGAAAGCGTAATAAACAAAAAAAGAAAAAACGAACAAACAAACAAACATCCTTACTTTCAAATTTATAATATATAGGGATTAAGAATAATGCTATGTTGACAATGTTATAGCTCTTAAATATTTGATTATACAGATGAAAAGTTTCAATTTTTATCTCTAAAAGAAGCTATAACTCTACTTCTTCGCCTGAATGTACCATTGGGTAAAATTGCTTAAAAATATTTTTTTAATAAAGTTTCAAGAAAAGTGAATGACAAAGAGATGAAAATAACAGAAACAAATGGACCATAATTTTGACTAAACACCAAATCTCTAATGTTGGTGTAAGTTAGCGTAAAATGACTTTTAAAGTTAAACTTTTTTCTAAATGTTCAAAGGTACACGACTTGCTCCTACGTATAAAATACTTTGTATGATAATGTCCGGACGTATCAATTCCGGATTTAAATTGTAATTAACAATCTACAGTCATTTGCAAATTAGACATATACTTAACTAGTTTGCTAAAAGTTTCTCTAAAATTTAACTAATTACTTATATCCTTATCGTACAAACATACATACACGGAGAATGCTATCATTTCAAGCAATGTGGAAAAAAAGGGTTCTAACCATGAAAGCTATACTATTACGTACGCCCATCTTATTTTTTGTTACATATAGTTTTTCGTTTCACAAGTATACCCTTAGTTTGAGCTTGGGATAGATTATAATATACGTATTATGTTTGATGTATTATATACCTCGAGAGATAGTGATGACTTTCATAAATCATAAATGCAAACCATTTTATTGTGTTATAAATGCGAATAAAGAAAGCAATATATGTCTAATGAGACTTAGGCCGGCTGATTATACTTTATGATTTTGAAATTTTTTTTATGGGGTTTAACCTCCGTTCCTCGGACATATACGTCTATAACAGAGATCCCGCACTTCATTATTTTACCATATATATATGAAATATATTAAGGTATACTAAGTTTAGTTCCAAGTTTGTAACCCTTAAAAATATTGATGCTACGTGCAAAATTTTGGTGTAGGTTTTCATAAAATCCATTTCCAGTTGTCCGTATGAATGTCCGCCCATCCGTTCGTCCATCTGTCTGTCCGCCTTTCCGCCCGTAAACACGATAACTCAAAAACGAAAAAAGATATAAAGCTGAAATTTTTTTAATATGCTCAGGACGTAAAAAGTGAGGTTGAGTACGTAAATGAGCAACATAGGTCAATTGGATCTTGGGCCCGTAGGACCCATCTTGTAAGCTGTCAGAGAAAGAACAAAATTTAAATTTAAATGTTCCTTAAAAAAAAAAATAAATAACTTTTGTTGTGTAGCGTGAGGGCGAAAATTATTAAGTTTGTATTGGGAATATCAGCTTTGTATGTGTGACATATATATGTGGCTATCTAAGAGTGGCTATCTCTCTTAATTTACATGACGTTAAAAACAAGCGATTACGTAAACAACATTGTCTATACATGGAATTTCAACTATTAACTCAGTCAGTTGTTTGTTTTCACTTGTTTTAAATCCTTTATATCCCAGTATTTTATCAACAACCGAATATAATTAACTTTTTATGATATGGGTGGAATCGGTTACTTCGTTCTTATCCAAGCGACGACAGTGAGATCAATTTACCGCCCCAATAATATAATTATTCAGATTGCTGCCGCCTGGATTCAAATCCGCAAACTAAGAAATCAAACGGTTAAAGTTGCTTGCGCCTTTACTACAACCGCTCGACCACTTACCCTCTTATATAGATGAAATTGAAATCACAGTATATTTTATTTGTTTAAATACTATTCTTAATTGCTAATATTAAAACAGTTATCAAGCCTTTGGCGATATAATTTTTGGGGGTGATGGAATCGTTTGATAACTGAGCAAAATTTCGAGAGTTTAAAACGGCCAAAATTTGGACAATCTTTTCCTCTTTGAACTTAGACAGCGATAAAGTTCGTCTGATGCACAGTAATTGGATAAATTAATGAGGAATCAGCACTAAAGCTACTGAATTTGAGTCTGGCCAATAAAATCAACATTCTTTAATCATAACTACATAATATAAAATTTTAATCGCTAATCTAAAATTGGAATATTTTACATCTCATGATCTCGAAAAGTTATTCGAGAGCAAGTGAAGCACTCTCGTATCTTGGCTCTCGAACTAAACGAAAGTTGTTTTTGATGTAGTTAAATAAAGTAGATAAATGTGTACATACCTCATACAATATTATGCAATGTTTTTTTTCTTTTCTAATAGAAGATAAAAAGTTTCAAGAAAAAAAATTACCCGAACAATGTTAAAGATGTCTGTCATTTTTTTAAATGTAAACAAAAACCATGGAATATTGTATGACATGTATGGTCTATGTAATTAATTCTAAAGCTATTGAGTTGGTATGACAAGGGATATATAACCTTTGAACTCTTTGTAATCGAAAACCATTTAAAACATTATAAAAAAATATATATATACTGTGATTGTGTGTTATATTGTGTTAATTGTGATTTATAAAACGTTAATTTGAAGCACATGCAAAGATTCTTTTTTCTTTAAAACTTAAAGGAAGCTTTTTTTTTTAATATATCGTCAAGAACTTGAAGAACTTACGATCATGAATTGCATCTTTTAAAAATTTCAACTCTATTCCATTTTTCAAAAAGTTATCACAGAAAGTTGAAAATATGGGTAAGGTTATATTGGCTGTCCACGAAGGACACACTTAGGCTATAGAGATCATTGTGATACCATATATGCGTTTTACCAGCTTTCCGCTGATAATTTCATTTATCAGCTCCTCAATTTCAGAGACTGAGTGCACTTCCTTCATGCATATACCATGCACCACACCAGCCCATCACAACTATTAATTAAATTAATTTTGATGTGACGGCGGGAATTGAACCCGCTACCCTGAGCATACCGCGGACGTATGTCGTTACGCCTTAACCAACTGAGCTAATTTTGAGGTTATTTTACTATATTTTAGGGTTCGGTAGCAGACAAGGTCGATGCAGAGATATTCAAGAAATCGATATCGATCAATAGAAGCAGAGATATTCATGAAAACACGCACAACCAAAACAATGCAGAGATATATTGTCCTAAAACCACGTCCGGAAGGTCGTGCGGGTCGTGCGGAACGTTCTGGAACCGAAAAACTCTTGTTTTTGTTTTTTTTTTTTTTTTTTTTACAACGAAAAAAAAAATATTAGAAAAAATTCCCCTTCTGATAAAATTTTCCGAATTGATCATCAAAATCTGGTAGATTTATCCCACCTTAATGAGATAGTGCACAAATAAGGAACGTATTGCAAATTTCTCTGACGCTACAAGATCCTAGAAACCTACCGGATATATTTAGAATACTGGATGAACTCAAGCTTTAATAAAACTGACTTACACAGGAAATAAATACAAGCGCCTATTAAAAAAGCTGTTTTATATAAATAATTATTATTCTTAATGCTTTGTATTCCTTTTTTTAATGTTTATTTTATATTTGTTTTGATCTATAAGAAGACATCAAATACTTTTATCATTTACTTCAGTTTTTTTTTTCTTCTTATCTTTGATACAATGTTTATAAAAAAAACTCAGTTTACAAATCATTAATTAATAATAATAAAACGAAGAAGAAGATATTTCTGAGATAAGAAAGAAATGTATCAGGTTTCGAATTTGTAGCTCTGTATTTATATCCCATATCACTGGTATTTTCCAATTATTGAAACGAGTTATAAATACTTCATTCAATACGAGAATGCTGAGTCTATGAGTAATACCCTGGCCGAGTGCTGAGCCGGTTTTCGTGGCCGATTGACTTCCACGAAAACGACGTAGGGTTTCGGCGTATTTTTTTTCTGCTGATTTCAAAAGTTTTTTTCCGTTTTTTTCGAAATAATGGTGCAGTAAATTTTTATATACAATTGTTTTTATCGCTACCAATCCTGCTACGCAATGATTTTTTTAACTCTGAAAACGTATAATATAATTATATCCTCTAAAATTTACCTTCCGAAATAATTTTTCCAAAATATCATTTCGAATAAAAATGTTTCAAAAATTTCGAGGGGAAATCGGGAAAATAGCTTTTTCCCCTCAGGTCTAATGAAAATAGAAAACTCTGCGGCGTCTGCTTTTTAAGCTCAAGTATCATGCAATGCCCAAATCTCTATCTCTATATATTATAAATGCGAAAGTAAGAATGCTTGTTTGTTTGTTTGTTTGTTACGCTTTCACGTTAAAACTAGAGAACACATGAGGTTATAAAGATCTATTTTAAAAAAATAAGTAAAATTTAATCTGACATTTACCATTTTAATTTATGGGTCAAAATAATGATTAATTCTGTAAATTTTAAAATAGTAAATTTCAAACCATTCATGGCTAACTTTTTTGATATACTCAATGAATTATGACAATTTTACCTTTAACAAAATCAAGAGAGATGGAGGCTATAAAGCGGTGTTTTTTACTTTCAAGTCCAGTGAAACGGACGGGTATCAGGCTAGTATTATTTTAAAGGAAGTTACGGTTAAAAATCATGAAATTTAACGAAAAAATTACTTGTAATTTGTTAAAGCGTTTTGTACGTATAGTTAAAAATAAAATACCAATAATATGTTATATCTATGTATTATTGCTCTATAATAGACAAATATTTTCAACTTTACTAGACAAATAAATAAAATTTAAAAATATAAATAACACATATCTTTACTAGACTTGTTTTTTCTCGGAGATATGATCATTTGAAGTTAGATGCCGATACTCGAATTAGTCACATTTACTGTAGCAGACTGCATTTGTCAATTATGTAGGGGTCTCTACATGCCTTTATCTTGGGGGGAGTTTAATCGCAGTCTTACGTGAAATTTTCTAAGTCCAAATTAATTTTAGGAATCTAATTCCATTTCGGATGGAAAATGGTTTTCGTCATTCTATAATATACACTTCGAAATATATTTAACTTCCCAGAGGAAGTTAATGTAATGGGTTTGCCGCAATATCCGAATCAAACCTTTTAAATGTGATGCCTGTGTGTGTGTGTGTATGTATATGCGTATGTTCGTTCGAATTCTTTCGCCTCGATTATCTCTCGAACCAGTTATACATTAACGCGTGACTCAACTTATTCGACGCGTAATCGCGTATTTAAGAACTGAAAGTGTTTTCAACAGAATTAATTGAGCCGTTTTTACTGATTATAAAAAAACTGGAAAAATCTGAATAAACAGAATCTCTGGATAAAACACATCATTTATCTATGGAGATAATGATCGTTCCAGGATAAGCTGCAGTACATGAATAATCTATGAAGTCTAACAAGACCTTTTTTTAATGTCTTCCCCCTCTGGGAAGTTAATCGTGTGGACTCCAGGAGTCGTATTCACACGACTTCAGTACCACACCGACTATGTACTGCCAATTTTTTAAAAATGGATCTATTAATATCATTAAAAAGTTATATAATCAAACTCCTGATAACATTAGATCGCTGAAGGGGCTTTGTTTAAGAAAAGGTTAAAATTGTATCTCATCGATAAGTGCCTGTACAATATAAATGAATTTGTTTTTAAAACTGTTAATAGGTAGAAAAAATGTGCAAAATTCATAGTTCGAAAATAGATAAAGTTATATGCAAAAGTTTCAACCACATAGACCATTTGTGTTTTATTATTCATGTTTTAAAACGAACGTGAGCAAAATGTTCACAAAACGAGTGCTGACAGGTTTAGATAAAAAACAATACTGTTAAAAATGTATAAACCGCTTTAACTGACATACAAAACAGTGAATATATACGACACACGAAAAGAATGAGGATGAAATGGGTAAAAAAAATGGTGATCTATCTGATTGATTATAAAGCTTGTTAAAAGCAGACACAAAAGTAATTGGATTTAGAAAGTGTCTAATTCATTAAGTATTACAAGAATGTCGTTATTCTTTATTTAACATGACATTCTACACAAATCTGAACTGAAAAACATTTATTTGAGAATTTGTATTTTTGTATTGTGTTTTTTATTTTTTATTTTAAGTATATATCTACAATGTTGATTTAAATTTATTCAGATGAATTTTTCAATAGAATAAGTATCTCTAAGTATGGTACGTCACTTTGAAGTATTGTTTTAAAAATATAATTAGTGGAACAAAAGTGCATTTCTAAAATATTCAACACCAATTATGTATGTTTTAGAAATAGAACATTAATTATTTAAAATGTTATACCTAAGTGTATACTGCTTCCATACACATGGCGTTTTGTTTCTGAAATAATTTTTAAAATAATAATGGAGATAAAAGTGTGTTTCTCAAATTATCATGGATATCCCGATCATCTAAGTCAAAGTAAGTGGTCAACCTTGGAATCTAACGGAATAAACTGACTTTTTGTTTAAACCTTTATTTTGATAGTACAATCGTTATCTCAAAAGTCACATATGGTCATGCATGTGCGTCCTCAAATATTAAAGGTCAAAGGTCTCGAAAATCAGTTTTTTGTGAATATCTCCTTTCTATTGCCTTCAATCGCATTAACACTCATTATAAAAGTTGTAGGAGATAAAATTTTCTCGAAATATTGTCTGTAACTTTTTTTTGTATATTGAACCGTTTTTGAAATTCACGATTGGCCCTGTCTATTATACGGCTCTTTAACTTAATTATCGATTAAATATTACTTAAATAATTATTTCATTCTATAAATTTATAAATATTGGCCCACGACCGAAGTACGCTAAGCCATGCGCACCATCTTCTGCGCCCTTGATTTTAAAAATAATTCAAAATACAAAAAAAAAGTTTCAGACAAAATTTGTAGAAAATTTTATCCTCTTCAACTTTTATAGTAAATGTTAATGCCATTGAAGGCAGCAGAAACGAGATATTCACAAAAAACTGATTTTCGAGACATTTGATCTTGATATCTAAGGACGCGCATGCGTGACCATATGTGACTTTTGAGACAACATTTGTACTATCAAAATAAAGGTTTATACAAAAATTCAGCTTATTCCGTTAGATTCCGAGGTGAAACCCTAAGATGATTGGAGTACCTTTATTTATTTTATATAATTAGAAACAGATAAAGAATAGTAGAATTAGTTCCGGAAGTTTTTGCTTTATGATAGGGTAAATCAACATGTTTGTTTAAATTTAAGGGAGTGTTGCTAGACCAATTCAAATCTTTCGGGACCCGATAATGGGCCCCGAACGTTAAAGTTGCTATGTAAGCTACTGGACTCGTTTCTTTCTTTTCAGATATAATCTTAACACAGTCAGGTGTTGATTTTTTTAAATAATTTATTTTATTTTAGGCTTTTTAGTGTCCCGGTACTAAAACCATCCTCTTATTATACTATATAAAAAGTTTCAATCCAATTTATTACTTCTAATTAAATTTTAACTTATAATTTATATACATTTTTACAATCCCATTTTAATTCCCTTTATTTCGACACCCTATTCGATGGTTTTTTTTTTTTTAAATTATAAACATATTAGTCAAAAATCCTTCTTGTTTTTTGTTCAAATATATACCTAAGAACACTTGAGTTTTGATGACGAATATAACGATATCTTAAATGTAGAAATCCATCAAGCTTTTTAGACGATACGAGGTAAAAAAAAAATTTACAAACAAGTAAACATGCATACAAACAAACATAGAAGATACGCGCGGAAAATATAACCAGTTTTAGAGAGTCGGGTAGAAACTGCTTTCTGAACGGCCTAAAAAGTATCATTTAGATTAAGTCGCAGCCACCGATATCGTTTCTCTGTTAAATGCAAACAACGGCAAAGCTAGTATTGCTGGAAATTGTATCCCAGATATGCACACTAGGCCCCCTTCTTTAAAAACGGCTAAAACTTTTTTAAAAACCGTTTTGTCTCATGGGAAAACTTATCCAAATCCCCTTTATTCATTTTAAAACAATAAAGCAATTATAACTTTGTGATATAATTATTACATTTATGTTTAATTTACCACAGAATAAACAGTTATTATATGAAGTGAACCATAAACTTTATAATACAAAGCATATAAAATCATGACAAATACTTAATTCATTTAAAGCTCTATCACAGCATATAAAATAAAATAAATAAATTATTTTTAATTATTATCTAAAACTTTTGAACTTTTTATTATAAAATAACATTATATAAAAATAGATATAAAACACTAACTAAACTGGGTCGTTCTAGTCAGTTTGTATTCCATTCCCAAATGTATGCTAAAAAAATTTAATAATATCAATTGGTAATAATAAAATAATGGAATAAAAATGGTGTAATATTAGTACATAATAATATAATATTCATATAAATAAAATTTCTATGTAATTATCTATGGGAAAAGTGTTGCCTTGTGTATTGTATTTTTAGAAATATACAGAGTATGTCACAATAAAAGACCATAGTTTTTTTTCTTTTCCACACAGGTATTCGTTGTGTGCGTAGTCATGGTAGGGACAATAACGTCGATGCCAGCGCATCCAGTGAAAAATTTTGGCGATAAAGGAGGCAGTTATGAATAATTTGCAATTCTTTACATGTTAATGTTATAGAAAATGTCAAATTAAAATTATTGAAAAACTCTAATTAATTAAACTTAATGCATTAAAAATAGTGAAAATAAGAAATCAAATTGCACAACTATTATTTTTCAAATGTAAATTGTCATGATTATTTGTTTAAATTTGTGAGACAATAATATTAAATTTTCAATGTAAGTCATAAATGCAATCCATACAATTATATTATTAAAGTAGTGTATCGTTACCATGGAAACGCCTCCAATAAAACTCACGCATGGTGCGAATAGTGTTCGTTTTATACGTAGTCTACCGAAACTTCCATTCAATTGAAAAAGAAAAACATGAAAGTTTAGTTGATTTTATTATTGTACGGCAATTTTCCTTAATATAGACCGAAATTCATGCGATATATGGTTATATAAACGTTAATAGTGCACGATTTTTTATTTTCTAGGTCAAAACTATTATTATTCCCCCATTCATTGAATTTTCTTGAGGGGGTTCCTTGAGAATAATTGGCAAAATTACAATAAATTTCCTGTTCCGAAATGAAAAGCTCTGTTTCGGATTGATTCTGGAAATTTATCGATAAATAATCATAGTCGAATAAGCTAGTTTTGTACATTTCTCGAATTCCAAATAAAAATTATATGTTAATCTTTTTTAATTTTGACGAAAACCTATTTGATTTTTGTCGACTCAAAAAATTTCTCTGGAATATCATCACTCGTTTACGGTATCCCCTTGATTGATTACCCAAAAACTATTATTTTGACTGTCAAAGGAATCGACTTTAGTATTTTTCGGGCAGAATTACACCAGAAACCAATTTCTGTGCAAATCGGAGACAATAAAATTTGCTCGACTTTTGGCAAATTCAAGATATTGCTCTGGAACTTTAGTATACCATTGACCGTTATCTTAAAAATCATTATTCCGATCGACAAAGGGACCCGATTTTTCGATTTTTCGGGTCAAAGTGGCACAAGAAACAAATTTATACAAGTCGGGGATGAAAAAGGTCTCGATTTCTTCTTAGACGTACGTGCCGCTTTGAAATAATCAAGAAAATCAGAAACAAGTTTATATTTTGGAATACGACAAAACTTGGTACACAAACGTAGATTTAATAAATATAAAAATTGGGTTTAATTAACTATTAGATTAGCAATAGTTTTTAAATTATCGCCTAAACTCAAAATATCTATAAAACAAGTGAAAACAAACAATTGACTGAGTTAATTGTTGAAATACCATGCATATTCAGTGTTGATTTCTTTATCACATTACACATACAAACATGTGACACATACATAACTGATAATCAAGTATAGTACATATTATAAAATTTCCGCCTAATTGGCGCCCTCACGGGTAAACAGTGATGTTTACGAAAAAATGTTCCAAACAAAAGTTGTTTAATTTTTGATAAGGAACATTTTTTACATTTAAACTTTTGTTCTATCTCTAACGGTTTAAAAGATGGGTCCTACGGACCCAAGACCCAATTGACCTACGATGCTCATTTACGAACTTGACCTCACTTTTTACGTCCTGAGTACGCTGTAAAAATTTCAGCTCGATATCTTTTTTCGTTTTTGAGTTATCGTATCCACAGACGGACGGGCGGACGGACGGACAACCGGAAATGGACTAATTAGGTGATTTAGTGAACACCTATGACAAAATTTTTTTCCTAGCATCATTATTTTTAAGCGTTACAAACTTGGGACTAAACTTAATATACTATGTATATTTCATATATACATGGTATAAAAAATACTCATTAAATATATACACGAAAACCTGGTTGGTTTTGAAATTGAATGATAAATTTGTATGGTTTCATTCCACTGATGAAATTGCTCCGGGATATTATCACTTGTTTACTAGTTTAATCGATATTTCTTCTTCCCATTGTCAAGAGGTAAATGTAATTTCTCAGAAACTCTCCTCTATATTTATAGAACAAAACAATACAGCCTAAAAACATTTGCTGCCTATTTTATATTTACCAAAAGTAATAACAATATTTCAAAGTTGAAAAAAAACAAACCATTTGTCTGCAAGCACCAACAATGTGTTACTTTTACTTTCCTATCAATATCAATCGATGCGATGTAAGAACTTTCGTATACTAAATTCAATTTTCAATGTTGAATAATACATGGAACCAGACAGCACCATGTACATGGTCTATTGACCATCTGTGAACTACTACCATTGGACATCTTATAGCTAAAATATTTATTTTACAAAGACAACAAGACCATATAAATTATCCACACGGTATTTACTTGTATGGTTTTAAAGGTACATTTACACTTTAACTAGACTTACCCAGCTGAATTGGAAAGGCAGGTTTATACGTCTATTTTATACCATGTATATAAGAGATATATAAAGATATACAAAGTTTAGTCCCCAGTTTGTAACGCTTAGAAATATTGATGCTACGAACAGAATTTTGGTGTAGATGTTCAAAAAATCTATTTCCCGTTGTACTTCCACTATCCGTCCCTCCGCCTGTCTGTCTACAAGATAACTCAAAAACGAAAAGAGAAATCAAGTTGAAATTTTTATAGCGTACTAAGGACGTAAAAAGTGAGGTCAAGTTCGTAAATGAGCAACATAGGTCAATTGGATCTTGGGTCCGTAGTACCCATCTTGTAAGCCGTTAGAGATAGAACAACAGTTTAATTGTAAAAAATGTTCCTTATAAAAAGATAAACAACTTTTGATTGAAATATTTTTTCGTTAACATCCCATTTCGTTTACAGTGGCAAATTAGGTCTGAGCATTATACATGTATTGTATCAAGTATACATTTATTATATAAATGTATCAAAATATATATCAAATATATTTTGAAATTTTCAAATATATATATATATATATATATATATATATATATATATATATATATATATATTTGTTTATTGATATTTCCACTGAGGAAGTGAGAGAAATATACTCTCATTACTTTGTTTGTAAGAGTAACTTTCTTTCTTTACTTACATGAATTCAAAATCAAATGATTGCGTAATCAACATTACACATGATATTTCAGCAATTAACTCAATTGTCAATTGTTTGTCTTAACTTGTTTTAAACCTACTGTTAGATTTGCTCTAGAGGTAAAGTAAAGGGAAATAAAGCTATTTCAGCTTATAAAAAAAACCAAGGGAAGTTTTTTACAAAACAGGATTTTCGAAAAATAAGTTCCCTGAGCAGGTAGACTATGAATACCTATAACATATCCAAATTTCAAATCGATTCAGTATTAAGTTTACGCATTCTTATCTGTAAAACCATTAGCTAAGTTTAACCATTTTTGTCCGTAACCAATTTCGTCCGAGATATGCTTTGGGTAGCGGGTTCGATTCCCACCGTCGAAACAAAATTAATTTAATTAATAGTAGTGATGGGCTGGTGTAGTGTATGGTATATGCATGAAGGAGGTTGCACTCAGCATCTGTAATTGAGGAGCTGATAAATGAAATTATCAGCAAAAAGGTGGAAAAACAAATATATAATATCACAATGGGCTCTATACCCTCAGTGTGTCCTTCGTGGACAGCCAATAGAACCTAACTTAGCCTATCTGTAAAACCGTTTCTTTATAATTTTCTTTTTGTTCACCAATGAATAATTAAGAGGTTTCTTAAAAAAATTTATAAAGTTTCAAGTTTCAAAGAATGCTTAAAATTTGTCCATAACAACCTTAATTTAGAAATCTAAATAGTTGGCATGAGTTTGTAATATGTATAGTTTTCTAAGAATTTGTATGGGTAATATATGAAAATATTTACTTTAGCTAGCAAATAATAATACGGAAAACATTTCAGTCGGATGAACCTACATTAACTTGTTAATAATTTCGTTTACAGAAAATAATCATGCTTTACGTTATTGGCAGTTGTTTGAATGTTGTATGAAACTTCACATACATCCTTAGGTCTGTTTTCAATGCAAAAACATATTTATAAAAAGCCAATACAGTTAATGAAATAGTTGCATATACGTTATTTTTAAATAAAAAACCGAAATAAAATCAATTTTATCGTTTAAGAGCGACGAAATCATAGCATATACACACTTTGCCCTTCAATTTATTTCAACAGCTCTCGTCACAAATATATTTCCATGAATAATTTAATTTTCTAGGAAATAAGTCAAAGAAAAAAATTTCTGTGGAATTATTATTTTTAATTAAATAAAAACAACAAGACTTTATTTATAATCTCTATCTCTATATATTATAAATGTAAAAGTAAGCATGTTTGTTTGTTTGTTTGTATGTGTGTTTGTTTGTTTGTTTGTTACGCTTTCACGCTTAAACTAGCGAATGATTTTTTATGAAACTGTACAGCAATATAGCTCATGCTTCAGAAAAACACATGAGATATAATTTATAAAGATATATTAATAAAAAAATTAAAAATTAATTCAATTTGACATTACCATAAATTACAGATTTCTGTAAAGGTAGTCATTTGACATTACCACAAATTAGAGATTTCTGTAAAATTAGTCAATATAAAATATTTCACAGCCATCATTTCTGATATACTCAATGAATAATTACGACTATTATACATTTAAAAAGATAGAAAATCATACATATATTTTACCTGTGTAAAACAATCCTTACCATTTTTGCGAGTGTTATAGAAAGGGGATAAACGAGAGCAATTTTTACCAATCTTTACTTTTAAACCAAGCGAAGCGGGTGGGTATCACTCTAGTTTTTATAATAAATTTGCTCCGAAAGTCAACGGGTCGTGATAAATAGGGTCTTTGGAGACAAAAGCAATTATTATCTTATGAAATAAATCAATGTGTTCGCTTATGATTAATGATTAAAATTTCTTTCTTACTACTTTAAGATAAATGTTTCCATTTCCTAATAAGCAATAAAAAAGGGTAAGCCAGCCGTTCTTATCAAAATAATTTTGATGGTTATAAATATCTTTCTGAATATTTAATTTATTTCTAGATAAGTATTCTGAATTTACGGTTACTCATATAGTATGATCAAATATTGGGTTCGAACACGAAAAATGCTAATACCTGCTAAATTCTGCCTTCCAATATCCGATCATTTTTGCGCTGTTCTACAATGAAAAAGCATAAAGTTAATGACGGCTTTCAGGATGAAAATTATAATTTTATACCAGAAGAATAATATAAATTTTCTTTGATATTATTTCATAGAAAACTTTTTAATATTTTTTTACAGAGGATGTAAAAAATTCGATTTTTATATGCGGAACCATTGTACGTTTAATTTAAAGAATTTATTGTGGCCAGAGAAACGATTCCATAATTAAATTTTATTGAAAGTAATGTTCAGAAAAAACTCTAAGAATGGATACCATGTTAAAAAAAAGTTTGTTTTAAAAAAAATAAAGAGTTGACCGTTCCTTAAAATTGAATAACTAAAAGAGTTGAAGGTTCTTTAAAACTGAAGAACTAAATTGTCACATTGATTACAAATTTTACTACAGTATTAAAATTTTTAGCCACCAACAAAACAGATAGGTCTAATAAGCTCAACGTATCTGTGTGGCATCGAAGCTCCAAAACAGTTGAACCGATCATTGTTTAGAGGTTATTTGATGAAAAAAGTAGTAAGGTTAGTAAGGTATGGTTTCAAGGTTGATAGGATTCCTTTACCAATAAAAGTTACCAGTTAAGAGTTTTTCTTGAAATGTAGATAATTTTGTAAAGAGCTTTTTCGTTCGTCTTTATAAGCTGATTAAGGATGTCAAGAGCTTTGAAGTCAATTATAGAACACCTTGTATATATTTAGAATGATATAGACTATTAAAAAAATGTCTATGGATACCTAATTCCATGGCTTTTTTTTGAATCCAGAATCCAGAGTTTTAATAGACAATTTACCAAACAAGTACATACAGCCTTGTTTTGATATAAATGGCGCTCAAATTTAAGAAACAAATGTTAAATCGTTTTATTACGAAAAAAACGATAAAATTTAACGGAACCTGTTTATTTTTGATTTGCCTCTCTTCAAAACCATTATCAAATGGCGATTGAACAAGAAGATCAGTAATTTATAACTTATATTTGAACCAATCTGTAATATGAGTAATATTTTCTTAGAATTTTGTATTATCAACGTCAATATTAACTTTTGATAGTACTCTCAAAAGGTTTTACAATTTGATTTAAATGGATATAACTGAGTAAATAATTTATCTGGCTAAATAAAATCAACCTTCTCATTTCAGATGTGGTGAACGGTCAAATTAATATTGACCTTAGCTGTGGTGCCTCGCCGACATTAACATAAATTTTTTAGATCATTAGGAATCAGGACTAGACTCCATAGAATCGGTAAATATATGGGCGGTGAATGACAGCAAAGCAAACAGAAGTCATGTAGGATATGCCCATTTTTTATGAGCCAATTCAATTGTTTCTACTCTAAAATGATTTTGATTTAATATTTTTTCCACTATAAGTAAAGTAAGTTTTTACTACAAGTCCTTTTTATACCATGTATATGAAATATACCAAGATATACTAGGTTTAGTCCCAAGTTTGTAACGCTTAAAAATATTGATCCTACGAAAAAAATTTTGTATAGGTGTTCATAGGTTAACATAAGGTTGTCTGTCCGTCTGTCCGTCTGTCTGTCAACACGATAACACAAAAACGAAAAAAGATATCAAGCTAAAATTTTTATAGCGTGCTTAGGACGTAAAAACTGAGGTCGAGTTCGTAAATGAGCAACATAGGTCAATTGGGTCTTGGATTCTTAGGACCAATCTTGTAAACCATTAGAGATAGAACCAAAGTTTGAAAGTAAACAATTTTTCTTATAAAAAAATTAACAACTTTTGTTTGAAACTTTTTTTTGTAAACATCACTGTTTACCCACGAGGGCGCTAATTAGATGCAAATTTTATAGTGTGAGTTAATATGGGAATATCAGTTATGTGTGTGTGGCTATTTAAGAGTGGATATCTTTCTTTATTTACGTGGTGTCAATTAGGTTCAATTTGAAGCATATGAATTAAATATTTTGAGATAAACAATTTTTGACAAATATGTATATCTTTACCTTATTCATCATAAACCCTTGTTTTGATTCATTTTTTAAATTAATCTCTAAAACTGAAAAGCCTGACTAAAAAAAAAAGAGACAGATGAGAAAGAAAAGGTGACGTGAAAATGTTGAAAAATAAATTGGCCACTCTTACCTTACTAATAAAATAATAAACGTATATTTTATTTAACAAGAAATATCTACCCGAAAAATATAGAATATAGGAGATCATATATGTTTTCCGGTAACAAATTTTTAATTAAATAATAATAATATATATGTTTTTCTTGCAGCGTTTTATATTATTATTTTTCTCTCGAAAATTAAAAAACTGAATGAAAATTGCAATATAATACCTGTTATGCGAAATTATCGGATGTCACTCTTCACCTATGGTGTATTGAAATTATAAAATTACTTTCAATTCTAGGGCTCTTTATACCATGTATAGATGAAATATACATAGTATATTAAGTTTAGTCCCAAGTTTGTAACGCCTAAAAATATTGAGGCTACGCAAAAATTTTGATAAAGGTGTTCAACAATCATCTAATTTGTTCATTTTCGGTTGCCCGTCCGACCGTCCGTCCGGCCGTCTGTCAACATGATAACTCTAAAACGAAAAAAGATATCAAGCTGAAATTTTTACAGCGCACTTAGGAGGTAAAAAGTGAGGTCGAGTTTGTAAATGAGCAACATAGGTCAATTGGGTCTTGGGCCCGTATGACCCATCTTGTAAACCGTTAGAGATAGAACAAAAGTTTAAAAGCAAAAAATGTTCCTTATCAAAAAATAATCAACTTTAGTTTGAAACATTTTTTTTAAATATCACTGGTTACTCACGACAGCACACATTAGATGCAAGTTTTTATAGTATGTATTAAAATGGGATTATCAGCTATGTATGTGTGACATGTATAGGTATATGTGTAATGTGATAGAGTATCATCACTGTCTATTCATGGTATTTCAACAGTTTACTCTATCAATTGTTTGTTTGCACTTGTTTTAAATACTTTTTGGTAGTAAAACAATCAGTAAAACAAGGTATAAAAAAGAAGCAAGAAAAAAAAAAAAAATGAATCCATCCATTCAGCATCATTGCAATGGTTGTAACTCAATTATTTGGTTGAATTATTTTGATTTTAAAGTGAATTTATCCAAATGTAGGCTCATGTATGCACTTTTTAATTTGTAGCAAATATTAGAAAATATTTTTAAGCCAATTTCCACAGTATGTGTGGGAATTCAGGTGTTTTATTTAAACAGGTGTTTGTTTTGGTCTGTGGACGAGACAAAATTATGATCGCTAGACTCAATCAGTTGTAGTTTGAAATAATGACCAGGTCTAGAGCTATACAACCTCCATGCGCTAGTAAAAACCACCTATTTATAGCCTCCACCCTCTCTTGATAAACACAGTTTTCAATTTTGATAAATGTAAAATAGTCATAATTCATTGAGTATATCAGAATAGTTGGCCATGGTTTGTTTGACATTTACTATTTTTTTGAACAGAATACTTTAATTTATGGTTCAAAATGAATTTATGATAAATTAAAGATTTCTGTAAAAATTTAAAAAATGGTAAATGTAAAATTAAATTAAATTTATTTTTTTATTTTTTTAAATATATTTATTATACTGTATTTGCAACAGATAAAGTCATTTATACAGTAAATAGTTAATTAATAAAATAAAATAGAGTAATTGCAATAATACATATTGGTTATATTTGATTTCTGAGCCCTGCGTCTTGAATGAAGTTGAGTACTTTTGTAGTGTTTTCGATATTATCGGATAGGATGTCTTTGATGTGGCCTATTATGTTATTTTTCTATGGTGACAGGTTCTTTGCAGATTGTGCATATAGGAATTGTGTCTTTTTTGATCAGGTGTTGATGTGTGAGTTTCGTATGACCAAGTCTCAGTCGCCTTAGTATCACTTCCTCTTGTCGGGCGAGTTGGGTTGAGGTTTTCCATTCAATTTATTTATTTATTTTTTTTAAATATATCTTTATAAATTATAGTCCATGTGTTATTCTGATATATCAGCTATATTGGATTTTTTAACGTGAAAGTCTAATAAACAAACAAACAAACAAACATGCTTACTTTCACATTTATAATATATAGGGATTAAACAACAATTATCTGAAATATTGAAAATCTTTTTACAGGCTGGACTCTTTGGCGGACACCCTATACATATAGGGTAAATATTTGCTTTTTCATAAATATTTTATGTTAAAATAAAATAAACAATAATAATTTATTTTTTTGTGTTGTTTTGTTTGTAAATACCTAAACGATAAATTTAATTCATATTTTAGGTAAATAGGTTGAACACTAGGTGATGTAGAGTACGAGAACACTAGGTAATGAGAATGGTATACGCAATTCGTGCATATGTGACGGAAGCGGATGGCATGGCTTGTAGTATTCCTTGTCATTCCTTTTGTACTTTTCCTATTTGGTGTTGTTCGAAAACATTTTAACGGCGTTGATAACAAGAAAATAATATATTAAGTAACATCATCAGACAATATTCAAAACTGCATCTTGAGAAGATATTACCAAAGCTTCCTCATAAATCAATTTGATGAGACAAAAGTTTATGTCAGAGGATGCTTCTATTTCTTTGTATTATTACGAAGGACACACTTAGGCTATAGAGCCCACTGTGATTCCATATATGTGTTTTACAACCTTCCGCTGATAAATTCATTTATCAGCTCTTCAATTTCAGAGGCTGGGTGCACCTCCTTCATGCATATACCATGCACTATACGCTATCTTAAGCATAACGCGGACGAAATGGGTTACGCCTTAACTAACTGAGCTAATAGGGCGACATAATCTAACCTAGATGAAGGTTAATCAATTACATATAATAGAAAATTTCGAAAACTGTTCTAGAGAAGAAAATATCACATATTGCCTGCACTATAGTACCTGAACGGTGAATTTATTTTCCATATAAAAAAATCTTAAATAAAATTTATAAAAAAAAACGGACGACTGACAATATTTATGTGTTTATTTTTTTCATAAATATCTTTTTTCTGTTATGAATAATTTCAATTTTCCATACGATACTTGTTTTTTTCAAACGGTGTTGATAACCCAACAATTATTTGTTTTTCATGGTGGTATATCTGTTTTTCAATTAATTTGATGCACCCTTCGCCTGTGACACTAAAAAGAGTGAGCGTTTTAGTGAAACATTTTTATGTATTCTAACTTATTTATAAAGATCTTCTTTAATAAAGTAGAAACAAATTTCTCAATTTTGGATAAATATTCGAGAGATAGACTAGGGAAAAGTTATTTCCCTTTAATCTGTATAGATCCTGAATCGATAAAATGCACTAATCAAAAATAATTTTTTGGGTAAGAAAAAATAATTTTTTGTAAACTTCAAAAAGTGTTGTAACATAAATATTTTTGAGAGAACTTTTTCCATATATTTTTTGAAAACAATTTTGCGAAAAACGTTTGCCATTCGAACGTATACTACCATCATTTATAAGGTTCAAATATGTTTAAAAAAAATACTCGCAAATTATAAGAGGGTCATCATAAATATTGTTACGGGATTCCTTACTTATACCCTCATACACCACTGTCATCACGGACCATTTGTGAGTCTTAACCCATAGCATTTTATATTTGTTACAATAAAAAAAATTTATAAATAAATATTTATTAAATACCCTACAAACTGTTATACAATGGTTTATTATTACCTTCCTGGACGGTGGCATTATCGCTCCTAATCGGATAATTTGATTTAGATTTTTTTTCTTTTTTGTTGGAAAATGTGAAGTGCGAGTTAAGGGAATTGCCCCTGATTATAACCAGAAAATAGTTAAAAAGGGATGATGAAATTTTTTTGAAACAAACCTTATAACAGTCTCGATCAAATTATCTTTCAAAAACCAAATCAAAATCGATTCATCTATTTAAGAACTACAATGACACAGGTGAATCGATCAGACCTGAATTTATGTCGGGAGTTTCTCTATTTATTTTAATATTATTCAAATAATAGGATATTCTACTATGTTTGAAAAAGTACTTCAAAATGTTTATTTTCCTAATAAACACCTTACCATAACATTAAATTAAATTTTAAACTTTTTTTATCCTCGCAAAAACGCTGTCAGACATTTTGGTGGCGTAATATTGATAAAAGCAACAGTCGTACATGTAATTATTATGTGTGTAAATAAAGTTGATGGTAACATATCCAATTACTATGAAAGCTATCAACAAATTAGTAATTAAATTTTTGCCTATATGATATCACAGCATGGACGGCTAGGGCTTTAGTTCACATGATACACAAATTAAAAATTACGGCTTTTAATTTTAATACAGTAAAACAATCATGTGCATTTATGACTCAAAATTACAATATTCATGAATAGTTCTACATAAATTTTAATTTTTTTTTTTAAATTTCATAATTAATTTTCCACTACCGAAAGTACCCTTTTCAGTTTAATTCATATGGAGATCAAGGTGTGATATTCAGATAGTTTATCTTCTTAAAATTGACGGATATTTTCTTTCTTTGTTTTCTTATTCTAATCTACCATTTCGGCTGCCGGATGTAGCGTGTATCAAGCGGAAGTGATGGCTATTCATGAGGAATGTGAATGTATAAGACTGAACACCTTTAGTTGCAGGAACATTACAATCTTCACAGACAGCCAAGCCGCTCTTAAATCCTTCAGCTCAGTCTATCTAACGTCAAAGGTAGCACAGGACTGCCGTACGTCCTTAAATGAGCTGGCGGAACAAATGAATGTAAAACAGGTATGGGTACAGAGACATTCCAGGAAATTTCGAAATGGCAAAATGCTGCCGGATACAAGCATCAATAAATATCCGGGACTTAGAACTTGCGAACCGCAAGTTGCTCTTCAAAGAGGATATACTAAAAAGGGACAATCTTAGATGGAGGGAGGAACGTACTTGTGGTACTACAAGACAGATATGGTCTGAGTACAATCGCAATCGTTCCGAAGATCTTATATCACTTCCAAGGGCCTCTTTTTCTCAAAGCTCTCCGGCTGTTCTTAAACAGCTCCAAATGGTTCGTGGAGCAGTGGGCGGAGGTTTGCCAATCCTTTTTCGGAATCACAACGGAGCCTATGGTCTAAGTGTGTCCCACTCAAGGACAGCCAATCTATCCTTACCTAACCTATTCTAATGAGAAGGTAATCGACGACTCTGCGATAACTTGAACTTTTGTCCTATATTGAACAAAGTATCGTGTCTGGTGTCCAACACTTTGAAATATATAATTTTATAAGTTTATTTTTAGTGTCAGGCCAAAATCTACATAATCGAATTGTAAATCAACTTCCTAAAACAAGAAACAAATCCGAAATTCATTTAAGCCGGCAATTAAAAATAAGTCGCGGAAAGAATTTAAAAAGAGAAGCCTTCTCAATATCGTCATTGGTTAGTGTCGTTGCCCTCTCTTTGGACTAAACGCACAGAAATTTTTGATTTGTTGCAAATAAGTCAGTTTGCAGCTTTTACCATTAGCAAAATTTTGAGTGCTTAGGAATGAATAATGATGGCTTTTCAATTTTAGCTTAATAATTTAGTGGACATAAGATTTACAAAAAAACAATTAAATATAATGATTTAATCTCAATTACAATGGTTTATTATCATAAGTAAAATAAAAAATACAAAAGAAACAAACATAACAAAAAAAGTGAATTGTATGAAAATGTTGGTTCAACAAATTTCCCGGATTATGTGAACCATAACATTGTCGTCCAATGAATAGAAATGTGTTTGTAGAATGTATGTAATGGGCTTGCTTGGCTCTTCGTATATGTGAATAAACATTAAATTAAGTCCAAATAATATAAATTCGATAATTTTAAAATAAACAAACAACCCAGTATACAAATATACAAAATGTATATGCGATAATAATCACACAAAACCTTAACAATATTCAACATGTTCTCAAAATTGGACAAAATTTGGATCTAAATTGATGCCATAGCTAAATAATATTAAATAAAAAATTCATAGCTGTGTATCAAGAAAATCTCTTCATTTAACCCTACTAGCACAGTTGGTTAAAGCGAAATCAATTCCGTTCGTGGTATGCCTAGGTTAACGGGTTCGATTCCAACAAAAATTAATTTAGTTATTAGTTGTGATGCGTTGGTGTAGTGTATGGTTTATGCATGAAGAAGGTGCACTCAGCCTCCGAAAACAATTGAGGAGCTGATAAATGAAATTATCAGCGGGAAATGTGGTAAATCAGGTATATGGTATCACAATGGGCTTTACAGCCTAAGTGTGTCCTTCATGGACCGCCAATATAACCTAACCTAACCTAACCTATCAACAAAATCTTTTCTAGTCGTTAACAGATACGGAACCCTAAACTTGCATTTAAATAAATGAAACCCATACCTGATAGATTGATAATGCACCTTTTTTAGTCGGAGCTAACAACGTTTCTGCTAAGCAATGAAGTTCTCCAGGCTGTTGATAAGATCCGTATGCAAGTTATAATTAAATCCGGGAAATCATTAATTTTTATATATATATATATATTTTTTTTTTGGGAAAATCAAATTTTTTGTTCTACAAACAAAACTTTTTAAGCTATTGGGCCTTTTTAAGCAAAAATACAACTTGTGAGCCAAGCATAAAATATAAAATTCAATGAATTTCTCGAGTCAAAGATGACATGAAAATGGTTTTTCATGCCAAGTATCTAAGCTAAAAGTAACAGAGCTGCTTAAAATACCTGATTGCAAATTGTTATTTTAATTTTCAATTCAGAAGTTTAACGAATGATTTTCAGTGTTATTTGTGATTGAATTTTTATGATTACCATTGTACTGTTGTAAAGTAATTTTGCTGTATTATTTGGTAATAAAGAACGATTATTATTATGATTATAATTATGATTATTGTTATTATTATTATTATTATCATACTTTTAGTATTAAATTTCCAATCAGTTATATTCGAAAATAATAGAAAAACAATACACATGTATATATAGATTTATTTGTACGTATAGTAGGGGAGAGTTTAGTATCACGGATCCAAATTTACATTTATGAACTAAAAACAGTTTCTTAAATGTAACAACGGATATATTTTTTGTTTATAACACTATTATTTCTACACAATAGGTATTTTTGTAACAGTTTAAATACCTACTATTGTATCCAGTATATCACATAGTATTTTCAGTTATTGTCACGCGTTCCAAACTTCGTGAGTAACTTCGTTTTAGCGAGTATTCTATATTATACCATTGCGAAAAATGCACTATTCTCGAGTTTCAATCCTTTTAACATGTCAATTTACCGCGTATTGATTATTTACGAAAAAGCTTGATTTTTATATGAAGTTGGACTACGTATAAATCAATTCTGAAAATTTTAGAGGGTTGCCAGTGGTTGCCCTATTATTTAAATAAATAATTGACTTCAAAAGTAAGCATATTTAACATTGGTTTTATGGTAAAACGGTGGATCGATATTTTCATAGATTTCTCCAAGACTAGTCAGTTGAAATAAAAAAAAAAATTTTAATTATAGTTAAAACTTCAATAAATTATTGAAAACAAAAATCCGTTGTGCCCTACTAATTAAGGACGTATGAGGACACAAATTTAAAAAATGATAATTCACCATTGAAAATATTATTAATTGACAATATAATACGAAAACTAGAAATATCAAAAATTTAGGTATCAAGCTTACAATATTTCGAAAAACCAAGGGAGATATCGAAAAATTTTATTTTTATTTTTCGTCTACTTTCATAAAATTATAACAAAATTAATCATCAAAATTGAGAATAAGGTACAAATAATTTCAACCTTAAATTTAAAATTGCTTTGCTGCCCTTCCTTACAAAAAATTGGGTTGACTGTTGGTGTTATAACAAGAAAATAATTTTTTGAGACTTAATTCAAAAAGTTGGAAAGTTTTTTAAAGTATAGATTCAAGGCACTACACTCTCCCATATTATATAAAATGTTATTATTATTATTTGATATTTTGTTAATGGTATTATAATTCCATTGAACAATATCCATTCAAACATGGTTGTGGGTGTTCTCTGAGTATTTGTAGGTGTGGGAGAGTCATCAGTCGCATTTACAACAATACACACAATATACGAAAGTATAAGTCAAAGTTTATTCGAACTTATTTATTATTTATTTGTAATAATGTAAAATTGTATTTATATTCCATTTTGATTTGACTGTTTTTTTTTTATTGTTGTTATTTTTGTTAATTTTGTTTTGTTCCTGCAATTCCGTATCAATAAATCTTTAAAACAGATCTATTTTTGAACGACTAATAAATAACTGTACAAAAGTTGTGCAAATACTAAAATTTGAGTTGTTGACCTAATTTTAAATAGAAATTTGAAAAATTTATGAAATTATCGACTTAAGGTGTTTGTTTCCCTACAGTAATGTCAAAAAGGTTTTGGTTAATTGCACGGTACATACATATAAACCAAATACATGTTTTGTAGTCAAATAATGTGTATATTGTGTGCAAGTGCTGTTTGTTATTTGATAATATATCTTCAATCATCAATAATACTATAGTCGTCTCTGTTCTTCAAATGATGGATCTTCGATAAAATTATAATTTAATAAAAATTTTGTTTTTATATCATCGACAACCTTATATTTTTATGGTATTAATGTAAACTGAAAGATTGTCTAAATATTTTGGTTAGATTTTTATCACATTCTCTAAATTTTTTGAAATAGAAATATCCAGTATCATTTATTCAGTTTTTTCAGCCAACTCTGAACAATAAAATAATAACAGAAAGCTCGATAAGCTAGGAATTTTTTGGGATTTTTGGAAACTTTGTTAATCAAAAAATGTATTTATAAAGTTTTATTGAAATCATTAGTATTATTCAAACCTTGCATATCTCCTTAATAAAAGAAGGACTTTTTTCGGTCGTTTTTGTATCAATATCAATTACTGTTCATATATAGCGCAGGGATTTAATATATTTTGAAATAAAGAATTCAGAGTAAAGTCAATCCCAGAGTCATCTCATTTTTAGTAATCTCATTTTTCTTAAAACAAGTGAGTTTTTCTAACAGTTCTAAAACAATGATTCCGGATTTGTGATAAAATTTAAATTAAGTTTGTTTTTCTAGCTTCGTTTGTCAATATCGTCACTACATATTTGCATGATGATTCCCTTTAAGTAACTATTCTACTAATATTACGTAAATTCAATATTATCGTTTTAGTGTTTTCCTTTTGGAATCTACAGGATCGGCCTAAACATTTCGTTTTGCAATTAACCAGTCAAAAAGTAGCTTAAACAGAAGTTGTAGAGTTTGATGTGGGACATCATGTTTTGACATCAGATTGGACCTAGTTCTTCGGGTTTTTTGTAAACCAATTTACAAATTGATTCTTATAAAAAAATTACCAATTTTTGTTCAAAACATTTTTTGAAAAACGTTAGCTTTCGGAGGAAATGTAACCTAACAATATGTCATTATCTCTATCTCTATATATTATAAATGCGAAAGTAAGCATGTTTGTATGTTTTGCTTTCACGCTAAAAATAGCGAATGGTTTTTAATGAAACTGTATAGCAATATAGCTCATACTTCAGAATAACACATGATATATTAAAAAAAAATTTTTTAATAATTAATTTAATTTGACATTACCATAATTTACAGATTTCTTTAAAAGTAGTCATTTGAACATAAATTACTTAACTTATTACTTTTTACTTAAATTATTTCTGTAAAAATTTCACGGCCATCTTTTGATAAACTCAATGCATAATTACGACTATTATACATTTAAAAAAATAGAAAACCATACATATATATTACCTGTGTAAAAAAAATCCTTACGATTATTTCGAGTGTAATAGAAAGGGGATATGTGAGAGCAATCTTTATCAATCTTTAAATTTAAACCCCAGCGAATCGGATTGGTATCACTCTAGTTGAATTTATATTTTAGATTTTATCTATTTTGAACCCCTCGAACGATCACTCGAATGTTTATAAAAATATACCCAAATGGGGTATACCTACAATAAAAGTGCATGACGTGTACATTACAAAACTATAAATTACATGAAAATCCTTTTATTTCCCTGCAATCATTATAACAAAATGCTTAACCGAAATTTTTTACATGTAGTATATAGGTAATCATATTAAAAAAACATTAAATTTAATGGTATAGAAGTGTTTCTATAACTTTTACTGCTTTTTTTTTCTATAAAAGTTTCGATGAATGTTTGAAAAGTAATCTAGCACATAGTATTTATGAGTATTATAAGTAATTTATTTCTAATCTCAATTGAATTTTGAATTTGTTCAATTAATTATACCGAGAAAACATACCTATTGAAAAAGGGTTAAGGCTCTTATGTAAAAATTTTAAACATGCTTTGATTGGCAAAAACTTTATATTTTTTATACCATGTACATATGAAATATACATAGTATATTAAGTTTAGTCCCAAGTTTGAAATGCTTAAAAAAATTGATGCTACGAAAAAATTTTATATAGGTGTTCATAAAATCACCTAAAAAGTCCTGTTGTCTGTTCGTCTGTCTGTCTGTCAACACGATAACTCAAAAACGAAAGAAGATATCAAGCTGAAATTTTTGTAGCGTGCTTAGGACGTAAAAAGTGAGGTCGAGTTCGTACATGAGCAACATGGGTCAATTGGGTCTTGGGTCCGTAGAGCCCATCTTGTAAACCGTTACAGATGGAACAAAAGTTTTTCGTAAGCATTACTGTTTACCCGTGAGGATGCAAATTAGGCGTAAATTGTATAGTATGTATTATATGGGAATATCAGTTATGTATGTGTGATTCGTATGTATGTGTAATGGGAAATGATGTACGAGTAATCAACACTGTCTATGGGTGGTATTTCAACAATTAACTCAGTCAATTGTTAGTTTTCACTTGTCATGCTTAGTTTCGGTTAAAATACTCTACTAGGTTTGTTTTCAGTCTTTCAAAATTTTACAGCATGAGAGAGGAATAAATGTTTCTAAGAATAAAACTCTTTGAATATTCCATATTTTATTTTCTATAACGAAAAGTCTATGAAACTTCATACCTACATAATAAATTACAGTTTTAAAAAAATGTTTAACTTTTTTATTTTTAATGGAAAACTTTTCATAATTTTTAAAATAAAAAACCCTCTCCTTTTCTCACACCTTTAAAAACTATAACTATAAAACACTTTTAATAATTTGTTGTTTTTAAAAACATATGAAAAAAATTTTTTAATCAGCTGTCAAAATATTTTCTTATGAAAAGTATTTCTTTCACGTCAATTAACTTTCAGAAAACATTCATTTCCTTTGTATAATACATTGGAGTGAATGAATGGTGACAATGATTACAACTTTTTTCTTGGAAAATTTGTTTGAAAATAAAAATTTTTATATGTTCTTTTTAAATTTTAGGTTTCACTTTCTTGTCGATTTTTATTTTTTTAATTCTAGCCCTATCCCTATATATTATAAATGTGAAAGTAAGCATGTTTATTTGTTTGTTTGTTTGCGCTTTCACACCAAAACTAGCGAATGGTTTTTAATGAAACTGTACAGAAATATAGCTGATATATCAGAATAACACATGAACTATAATTTATAAAGATTTATTTATAAAAAACTAAATTAAATTTGACATTTACCATTTTTTAAATTTTTACAGAAATCTTTAATTTATGGTTCAAAATGATGATTATAGATTTAAAAAAAGGATTTATTGTACTAAAAAGTAGAAAATAATTATTTCTCGGAGTCACTTATGCATGACTAATTGTAGAAGCTGTAATGCCAAACTAATTAGTGTATGAGATATCGAAAAATTGTATTCTTATTTTTCGTCTACATTTATGAAGTTTAAAAAGATTTACCATAAAAGTTGAAAATAAGGTACAAATAATTTCAACTACAACTACTTGCCTCGGCGCTCGTACAACCTTAAGCCCGCTCAAACATTAGCTCAAGTCATTCAAATGACAATCTTTTTACAATATTCACCTAGATTTCGTGTTCATTTACCCTAAATACAAAAGAAGTTTGTGTTATACATTATTTTTCATTTAAAATTATTTAATAGATCGGTTTTATATTATGGTCATAAAACAAAAATTTACATAACTTTTTTAACGTCATGAATCATAATAACATTCAACTCTACTCATTCATTCATTCATAATTTTTTTAAATATATTTTTACCTATTTAAATTGCATTGAAACAAACTCCACTTAATATTTCATTCAAGCATAAATTAAATGAAAAATTTATTTTTGTGTACACACACAAAACTCTCATTCTATTCATTATTAAAGACCGTGAGCCCAACATAAAACAGGATTCATGCCAAACGGCTTAATCAGTTGAATTATATGTGCTTTAAAGTGTTTCAATACTAAAACGAACGTGTTACCGAAACTGAAATATTCTGTGTCAATTAGAGAGTATTTCATGCGCCTTCTGTATTAATTTCAAGTTAATTTTCTGTACTGTTTACGATAAATTAATTATTAAAAACAGCCATTTTTTACATGGTGGTATATGAGGAAGTCGTTATAAATGTTAGTTTTTTAGTCAATATGTGCTGTTAAAAATGTTTTACCATTTACATAAAAACTTTTATCAATATTCCTCAAGTTTTAAGCTTTGAAATCATGACCAAATTAAGAAGTGTGCCCAAAATTGAAAAACTTTGGTAAAAACACTGATATTTGATAGTTAATTACTCCTAGATCGTACAGAGAATTGATATGAATTTTTCACAAAAAAACTATACAAGAGTCATTAATTGATAAAAAAAATTTTTTTAACCATTTTCATTTTTTTGGTATCGAAATACCTTAAGAAAAATATATAATTTTTTCAACTCAACGATTTTTACTTTATTATATTATAAATATAACAAGTGAAAACAAACAATTGACTGAGTTAATTGTTGAAATACCATGTATAGACAGTGTTGATGAAGCAATCGTTTGTTTTTTGACGTCACGTTAATAAAAAAAGATATCCACTTTTAAATAGCTACACACACACTGATATTCTCATATTAATGCATACTATAAAATTTGCACCTAATAAGCGCCCTCGTGGGTAAACAGTGAAGTTTACAAAAAAATTTTTCAAACAAAAGTTGTTTATTTTTTTATAAAGAACATTTTTTACATTTAAACTTTTGTTCTATCTCTAACGGTTTACAAGATGGGTCCTACGGACCCCTGACCCAATTGACCCATGTTGCTCATTTACGAACTTGACCCCACTTTTTACGTCCTAAGCACGCTGTAAAAATTTCAGCTTGATATCTCTTTTCGTTTTTGAGTAATCGTGTCCACAGACGGACGGACAACCGGAAATGGACTAATTAGATGATCTATGAACACCTATACCAAAATTTTTTTCGCAAGCAAATTTTTTTAGCATGAATATTTTTAGGCGTTACAAACTTTGGACTAAACTTAATATACTATGTATATTTCAAATATACATGGTATAATAAAGTATTGTGATCGAAAAAAAAATCGATATCGGGGTTTCAACAGAAATACACGTTTTGAGGGTCCCTGATTCCAAAAAAGTGGTTTTGTTACTAACTGAAGCCTTCAATTTTCAACCAACTTTTCTCAAACTCGGAACATAGGTTCAGTTTGGTCATAATTCCAGACGATTTTTTCTGTAGGCCTTTTTTTAAGGGTTCTTCCCTCTAGGCCAAAATTGATTTTTGGGGTTTTCTCAAAAAGGGCCCTAACGATTTCGATTAATCTGGGCACAAGACTGGACCTTAAGGTGTTCCTAGGATTGTTATAAGCCACATATCCGGGAAAATTCGAGAATGCCCACACTACAGGGAAAACCGTTTTTTTTTGGGATTTTCTCAAAAAAGGCTTTAACGATTTCGATTAAACTTGACACAAGGCTAGACTTTAAGGTGTTCCTAGGATTGGTATAGGCCAGATATCCAGGAAAATTCGAGAAGGCCACACCCTAGGGAAAACATTTCAAAATACAGGAAAATGGGATTTTCTAGGGAGAGGCTGAGGGGACAACAGTGAAACTCTGTATAAGGGTTTATATCAACAAGGTATAAAACTAAATTAAGCCAAATTAGTGAAGTTAAGAAACTAAAGCTTTTCCTTGTTTTTAAATAATTCTTACAATTGGCTGCTTTCAATCAAAATATTGCAAGAATAATATATCAATTTTATAATATAATAAAGTCTTGTCCGATGTTTCGGACCGTTTATTTTAATTTTGTTTGTTTTGTCAACATTAAACTTATTTCTTATTTGATGTTCGTTTACTAAATCTTGTACACAAATTTAAATGTCAAAGTCTTTCTATTATCATGATGTTTTTTATGATACAATGACGTGAACTATAAATAACTTGTCGAGTAATTAAAGAGAATTGAAAAAAACTGTCCATGATTCTTTTGGTTTATTCTTTTGAGAATCGATAACCGTAAATTTGGTAATGGAGGTTGTAAAAGGTTTATCGCAAAAAGGTTTAAAGGTTTAACTATCGCAATGAAAACTGTTGAAAGAATTGAAAATTGACTGGACAGTGCATTCAAAACGAGAAGAAAATTTCCCCTTTTTTCTTCACGTAATGCATTGCCAATGGCTCTGTAGAGGACATAAAAAAATCCGTCGGATTAAATACTTTTATTGAAATGGATTTTTGGCCTTTGTAGATTTTTGACCACATGCAATGTTGAACGCGGTTAGCTATCTAGGTGAATCTGTAAAGAAGTTTAAAGCCTAAAAATCGTAAAAAAGGAGATGTAGCAGGCTAGGAAGTTGACTGCCCAATAATGACAATTACATGACAAAAATTGTGAGTATCTTGCCATATACTCCTCTAGTTTTTAATCCTATATAGCAGTAAAGATGCTCTAAGCTCTAAAATGAATTGCTCAGTTGACCTTTGAGACAGTGAATATATTTTGTAGAATAACTTCTATGACAATACAAAGACTTAATAACTGCCGACAAACGAAGCGAGAAACTCAATGTGTATAACGACGTACAAGCCAAGGTTTCTTTCGTAACAAAATTTTTCATAATTAGTCTACAAAAAATCAGATAAAGATGATCGTGGAAATTTGACATGATCATGGACATACGATCTAAAACCCTCTTTTTATATTAATTACCTCAAACCTTTATCCATATGGTTACAATTTGTTTGTTTGTTTGTTTGTTTTATTTTTGCTTTTTGTTTGCTGTTTGAGTGTGTAGATTGTTATTATATAAAAATAAATATTTTAATGTTTGTGGAGCAACAAACACAAGAGCTAGCTTCGTAGAGACAGCTTTTGCGACAGGGGTATAATAAATTTTATTGTTTGACATTTAAAAGTACTTTTGAGAATGCGAAAAAAATTGTATTCATTAATTAGTTGAACAAAAAATATATATATATATATATGATACTTTGTAATTGTATTGAACTATTCATCAGAGAAGGTTATAGCAATTATATGTACGCCTATTTTTTTATCTTACCAACACAGTATTTCCAGCATAAATAAAATCGATTGGGAAGTTTAGTCCAAAGTTTGTAACGCTTAAAAATATTGATGGTATGAACAAAATTTTGGTATAGGTGTTAATCATTTTAATTAGGTGATTTTGATAAAATCACCTAATTAATCCATTTTCGGTTGTCTGTACGTCTGTCACCACGATAACTCAAAAACGAAAAAAGATATCACGTTGAAATTTTTACTGCGTACTCAGGACGTGAGGTTTGTAAATGAGCAACATAGGTCCATTGAGTCATGGGTAGGACCTATCTTGTAAACTGTTAGAGATAGAACAAAAGTTTAAGTGTAAAAAATATTGCTTATAAAAAAATAACCAACTTTTGTTTGAAACATTTCGTAAACACCACTGTTTACCCGTGAGTGCGCAAATTAGGCGTTAATTGCATAGTATATATTATGTGGGAGTATCAGTTATGAATGTGTGACATTTTTGTATGTGTAATGTAATGTGATAGAGTAATCAACGCTGTCTATGCATGGTATTTCAACAATTAACTGAGTCAATTGTTTGTTTTCACTTGTTAGTACTAATTTATTACATCAAAAAAAAAAAAAAAAATGTATAACTTAAATGGTTGTAAAATTACGAGTATGAATGCTAGCTTAATATTAAGCTGGGGTACTCACATTATACAAATTTCAGACGCCAGTCTAAAAATGTATTAAAATCAAGCATTTTTAAAAGTTATTTAACACATCTATAAAAAAAATGTATACCTTGTGCTTTTTAAATTCTTTTAAGTTTAAAATAATGTCATATGTGCTAGCTTAATGCATACCGCGAACGGAAGTGGCTACGATTTAACCAACTGAGCTGCTAGGGTTGACAGCACATATACCCATGTCTTGAACAAAATAAAAGCAATACATTTTTTTTTATGTACTTAAATAGCTACAACTGTACTGGAATTTAATACACTCTTCAATTTTGCTTGTCCTGAAATTGTTGTATTGGCTTAATAAAGCAAGACCTGCGTATTCGATAAATCGTGTAGCCAAAACGCTTAAATGAATATTGATTGATAGAACACGTTACACATTTGGCAAAACACAAATGGCATTATTTACGTAAAATTGTATTATTGAAAGACCCAAAATGAGTAAATCAAATAAAATTATTATTATTATTATTATTATTAGACCTATGATTAAGTTTCCCAAGTCCTATTAATTCAATTATTAAACGCCAAGTGTCCAAGAGTCAAATATACCTACATTTATAATTGAATTATTAATAAATAATAAGTATTTATTATTGTAATTAATGTGTCTATTGTGTTGTTTCCCAGACAGTATAATCTACTTAACAAAGTAATCGTCTTATATTGTGTTGAACTTGAAGTTATATAGGTATAGTCTTTCTATATACAGGAACTTTAGAAAGCTTTAAGGAAATGACATGATCTGCTTACTTATAAATAATAAGTTAAAAATAATTTTTACAAAAAGTCAAGTATCATGTATATCATGATGGCACTAATTCTTTTAAGTGCAGAATTAACAAGAAACCAACAATTGACTGTGTTAATTGTTGAAATACGTTGTATAGACAGTGTTGATAACTCTATTATATAACACATACATACATGTCACACATATACCTGACATACCCATATAATACATAATATACAATTTGCGCATAATAAAAATATGCGCTCTCACGAGTAAACAGTGGTGTGAGACGAAAAAATGTTTCAACCAAAGTTGTTAATTTTTTTATAAGAAACATTTTTTACATTTAATTTTTTTGTTTTATCTATAACTGTTTACAAGATGGGTCCTACGGACCCAAACTCAATTGACCTATGTTGCTCATTTACGTACTCGACCTCACTTTCTCTATAGACAGACAACTGGAATTGGACTAATTAGGTGATTTTATGAACACCTATACATAAATTTTGTTCAAAGCATCAATATTTTTATGCCTTACAAACTTTGGACTAAACTTAGTATACTTTGGTATATTTATATACAGGGTATAAAAACATAGATCCATATTAATACCTCTGATTAGAAATACAACCGTCACATGAGAACTCTTTGCCCGGAAAAACGATTGATGTAGTCTTAGGGATAGATAATCAAAAAGTATCTGATAGTACTCTATTTAGGTAATATTGCCATGAGTTTCATTACTATGACGTTATTTACAATTGTGAATGTTATATGGAGTCCCATACTCCATTGTACATTGTGCGTTTATCAATACGCATTATTGATCTCCGTTCCTATTTAGTATAGGCTCGTAATCGCTATGTCTGTAGTCACACTGCTCGTCACTCTATTATTGTTAACCTTTTTTGTAATTTTAATAAATATAGTTGCTATACCATTACTAACATCAGTGACATTACTGTGTTAAATATTACTATTCGCCAGAAGTATTCTGAATATGACCCAATCAGTATGACACCCATACTGACATCAACTCATAGGTCTTAAATATTGCTCATGTTCCGATACATTCCAAAGTGAAATCATCTATATTTAAAATTTTATAGCTAATCAAAATTATCGAAACCCTACAATATAGCGTTTACGCCTACACTTTCATAGTGATATCGGTAGAATATTTTTTACCTTGAGTGCGATGGCTGATTTGTTATAATAATAGTACTGTAGTTTTGGATTAATAGTCCATGTGCATTCACTGACGTAACAAACTGTAAAATATATTTATGTTAGCTAACTATATGTAAGTAAAATGTTTATTTAAGTTTCCGATTTGTAAAGAATCATTCCTTACATACTGCTAGAGAAAAGAATATTTATATTTCTATTTTATATATATAGTAAACCACATGTAATTAAGAAAACCTTAGTAACAACATTGGCACTTTAGCAAGCATTGATTCATATTTATCAATAAAATTATTTACATAGGCCTTCCAAATACAAACCATCATTCCCTATTTCATCACTTTGGAGTGGAGATAGGAGGGTGAAAAATACAACCCATTCTTATACCTACCAAATGTACAAAAACTAAATATATCATATTAAAATCGGTCAAGCAAAATCGGTGACACGATATTTTTATATATTATATAATTTATTACCCATACTATTGCCTATATTACTACAATCTTGGATAAGTAAATTTAACATTTACTCCGTATTTTTTTACTTTGATATTTAACTGATTCTGCTCCACGTAACAGCCAGTGTCTTGTTTGTTAAAAAAACTACAAAACAATAATGATAACAACAAGCATTTTAACAAACTCAGGAAAAAAATTGAGACTATTGGTGCCTCCCGTAAAAATTTTTACCTTATATTTTTAACCGATTTCAAACAAAAAGGAAGAGGTTATCAATTCTACCATATTTTTATTTTTTTTTATGTATCTTACCTCAGAACTTTCGACTGGGTGAACCGATTTGGATGATTCTTTATCTATTTGAAAGTTGTTGCTTCCCATGTGGTACCATTTCATTTTGGTCCAGTTCTGACAACGGCAACCATGAGAAAACCTTAAAAGTCTTAAATTTGCATTAAGTATGCACGACAAGAGGACGAATAACTCAATATCAAGCCAACCGTTTTGATGATTTTTTTTAGTGAAAAAATAGTTAGTGTTATTCAGATTCACTAAAAATCACAAAATAAAAAAAACTTTTAACAAAAAGAAATTCGACTTCAAAAGAAAAACTTTTCCAAAACAAATTAATATGTTCCAAAACAAATTTATATTCTTTTTGAAGTCGGTGTCAGCCAAGCTAATTTAGCAAACTGATTCGTCAGAGTTGTTTTCTTGGGTGACACCGACTCCAAAAATACCAATAATTTTAACTATATTATATTATCCTTATTTTTTTACTTTTAAGTGCATTAATTTGTTTTTGAAGTCAGTTTTGATTCGTTAAAAGTTTTTTTTATATGAGGAAACTTTAGTAACTAACTCGTAATAGCCTAATATTTTATTATATAGTTATTAAATTTTTTTTATCATTACAACAGTCACCCATTACTATAACTTACTTAAATTAATGAGCATCATTGTTTAATTATATATATAAAACTAATTTTATTCTATTTATACCTATTTGTTACTATAAAAATCATTATTTTTTATTATGTACTATAATTTAATTTTAATTATGCATTTATTTAGATAAATTACAAAATATTATCAAAGGATTTTTAATTATGAATTTGATAACAATCTAAATTACTAAAACCAAAAATCATTGTTTATTTAAAAATAAAGGGTAATTGGATATTCATAAAAATATTTATTTACTAATTTGAAAATAGTTATAGTTCACATAAAAATAATTATATTTATAAATACCTAGAATTTAAAAACTAGGATTGTCAGAGTTTATTTATTGTCATTTAAAAAAAGTAGGCAGAGATGATAGTGTGATGGAAGTAGGTAAGATCCCTATCCCTTATCCCTTATATATTATTAAATGTGAAAGTAAGCATGTTTGTTTGTTTGTTACGCTTTCACGCTAAAACTAGCCAATGATTTTTATCGAGAATGTACAACAATACAGCTGATATATCATAATAACTCATAACTATAATTTATAAAAATATATTTAAAAAAAAATTTAATAACAAAATTTAATTTAATTTGACATTTACCATTTGTTAAATTTTTATCCATAAATTATTTTATCCATTAACCATAAATTAAAGAACTATGTAAAAATTTAAAATAGTAAATGTCAAAGAAATGATGGCCAACTATTCTACTCAATGAATTATGACTATTTTACATTTAAACAAAATGAAAACTGTGTATATCAAGAGAGGGTGGAGGCTCTAAAGCGGTGGTTTTTACTTTTAAGCACAGTGAAGCGGGCGGGTATCAATCTAATAGACCATAAAAATCGCCTCTATCTTGTGTGCGTTCGACTATCTAGAAAAACATTGGGATATAACTATACTGTATATCTGAAGATTAGTTTTCAGAAAAACATGTTTCTGAATCCTTCAACAATCGAAGTTTTCGAGCCCAAAGTAAAGGCAAGATTTGAAAGTCATAAGTTTGATCAACAGTTCAAAGAGATTTTTGCTAGGTAATTTTAGATTCAAATAAGCCTAAAATATGAACATTGTTGAAATCGGTCACAGAAAATTTGTCTCGGTTTTTGAAGTCATTTGCGGGGTCCTTTGAAAAATCAGAAAAAAACGGGAATAAATTTTAAATAATCGATTTTGATAAAAATTAATAAATGTTTTACTATTCAAAATCGTAAATCTAGTTTGGGCGACTATATGAAAACTAGCTTTTATAATCTCAGCTCCTGAAAAGGCTGCCAAAATGGAATTTTCATATTCGAAAGCGGAATATAGACATATTTTAAAAACCGTATGTCTGAATAAAATGCAGATTTTTGCAGATTTTCGTCCCTTTTAGGCTTCAAGTACTCTAGAACATGTTATCATTAATGGGTGTAAAATTATGTAAATTTTTTCAAAGTTGGGAAATATATATAGTTAGCGATTTTAGTATAAATTTTGATTAGGGTATCTATGGCCATTTGGGAATTAGAATACATGCTTCTAAATTTTGCAATACATGCTTCTGAACCCTGTTTTAATCGAAATTTTCAAAGTGAAGAAAGTGAAGAAATTTTTGATACGGTTCTTACGGTCCATTATAAAAATCACAATCATTTTATAATGGACGCTTCAGAAGCCTGCAACAATCGAAGTTTTAAAATTCGAATCGAATTCGTTATAAGGGCATATTTTGAAAACAATTTGACTTTTTCCAATATGATTAATATGATTAATATGATTAATATTGTAAAGCAAGATGTATGACTCACACTTATTAATGATTTTTCAAGGGTGCACTGGCCAAAGTCCTAAGAAAAATTATTTATTTTTGTATATTTTATTGCTTCGTTTAAAAAATAATTAATTCTGGTGAAAAATTTTCAATAATTATACGGCATCAATTTAAACTGAACCAATAAATACTCAGAATTCTAATCAGATCAATATTCCATTGTTTACAAACAAAGCGAATAATAGTTAGAAATCCGATTGTGTGGGATTTCTATTTATTATTATTATCGTCATTAATTTCCATGTTACCATAGGTCTAAGGCCTATGCATAGTATTGGACAGCCATTTCCAAAGAGATACAAATTTGACATCTGACTGACATCTCGTTCTTTCGATCCGCGCTCAAAATGCTTGCGGATCTTTGTTTATTCATTTATCTTCTTATTTGAATATCCTTCTCAGTAAATATTGATAAGTTTAATGCTTGCCGAGGATAAAAAAATTTCGCAGAACCCGAGATTGGGAAATATCCGGTTATAAAAAAAAATTGAAGTTATTATACACGACCCAAACTTCAGGCTATCAAATTATATCTCTTATGTCATGACTTTCCAAAAATAACACCTAGCCCTAGGCTTACAAATAGATTTAATTAAAAATGGTAAAATATTCAAACAAAAGTTTGTTTAATTAACAAAAGTAAAATTAATTAATTAAATATAATAAATAAATAATAACGAATTTTATATTTTATATATTTGGTGTCCATCATAATTATAAAACAGTATTTAATAAAATTTTATCGTTCAAACAAAACAAAACAAAACAAAAAAAAAGGTAAAAAGACTTCTTTCTTTACTCAAGAGAGTTTCATTGCAAGTGTTTTAACCTTATGTACCGTGAAATTATTTTGTCAAACGATTATGTAAATATATTTTGAATTGGATTAGTTTAAAGTTGTGTCCACAGTAAATGTATTTTATTTGATATTAGATAGATTGTGTTCGATGTCTTGTCATCTTCGATGCACTGTCATCTTTAATGTATAGTACAGAAACTCGTAGTTATGGGAGCGTTTTTTTTTATTTTCCGCGGGGTTTCAGTGAATTTTTCTTCCCAGGTTTCAATTCATTCCTCGTCGAATGCTGAAAACTATATCTTCTAGCATGTCTAGCAGTGCTTCAGAAAGAGTATTGATCATTCAGTGAGTAAGTATCAGTTATGCCGTTCTCCATCCTCTATCTCAAAAATGATAGAACGAATGAAAACATGTATTGGATAAAATATGTCGCAAATTGTATACTGTACAATTTTTATGAGAAATGTTTACCTCACTGGAGAAACTATTATATAACCTAACATGACTATATAAAAAAAATTCTGCTGATTATCTCTCATTCCGAGGATGACCCCATTTTTATGCTAAAGTCTCCTTTAGCCAAGATTTCCTCCATTGTATATATTTAGAGTGAATCCAAATAGTTTCAATCAGCTTGCATTACAGCTAGGCAGAAGAGCGTCCAATTTTTATCATAAAAGAATAGGAGAGTACCATAATATAATTATAAAATTCTAAGAAGAAATTTCTTTTGCAATTTTAGAATCTTGTATGAATTAACGAAAGAAGCTTCGATAATTATCGTAATTTTATGAATTTCCGATTACTTTTAGGCAAATTGAATTGTTTATAATACGCGAGATGGTAGAAAATAAAAGTTTATACAATTTATCCTTTCACTATTTTTTCCCATTTGTTATTATTTTAGAACATTGAAACATTGTCATATCTTCATAAAAAACAAAAAGGAAAAAAGCTTAGAGGATAAATTATGGTAAATTTTATTTTCTACAGCTTTGCTGCATGCAAAAATTTAATTATGAGTATCTAATATCGAAAATTTCTTTAAATCGCAAATGATAATAACATGTATCTTGTTAATAGTAGATAAATGTAATTTTCTATAACTGTTTTGTTTAAATGAGACGCCATTTGAAGAAAGATTATTAAAGACCTGATTTTTTTTTAAATAATATAATTTTGTAAGTTAATTATACTCATTGTACGTTTCTATGAACAACTCTTTAATAATAATATATTGTTTGTGGATGTAAATATTTGAAATGTTTAACTTCTTTTTTAAGTTCGTTAAAAATTATACAAGTAAAAGTATATAATAAAAGTTTATATAAAATATTCAAAAATAATTCACAAAATCTTGGTTGGTTTCTTTCTTAACTTTCATAATTAGAATTGATAATACCAAAAGTTAATTTAATGATTTATGGTTTTTTGTTAAATCACACAGGCGGTAATAATTGCATAGATAATTCGTAATAATTTTTGAAAAATTTTACATTCATTTTTAAAATATTTTGTTAAATAGTCTTACTGTAGATTTTTAAATGTTCTGGTTTCCGAACCCAGAACCTACAAAAAATGTTCACGGCAGTTTCTCTATTGAAAAAAAAATTTGTAAAGCCTTCACGTGAATCGAAAATAGCGATGAATTCTTCTTAATTTTTCAAATCAGAAACAGATTAACTTCAACCTTGGAAAAAGCAAGTTTCTACGATTTGGGGTGATTAATAATTACTGTGATTATGCTATCTTTGTTTTCTGATAAACTAATACTTTCTTTCATTTTTGGATGAGAAGAGCCTCCATACAAGTTATTTACACTTACATAAATATGCAGAGATATAGAATGTTTGGATCAGAAATTTTGGATTCATCAACGAGGAATCAGAGAACTCCGTGATTTAGTTGCTAAGGACCCCTGTTTCCTTTTATTTGAACTATGTTCCTTATCGCACGATATTTGTTTGCTGGTTGGGAGTTAAAACCAAAAAATACTGCAACAAACACCAAAAACCGACATCTTGGTTACCTAGGAAACTAGTACTTTTTGTGCCCTTTGAGTGCCACGAATTTTGAGAAAATGCAAAAATCTTTTTGTAACCGTCAATTTGTATTTTTTGTCAAAATTTAATATTTTATCATTAAAAAAAAAAATTGTTGTGAAATTTACCAGAAGTTAAAGAAATCAGAGAAAATTTAAAGTAAGTACCTAAATATCCTAATCAAACCAATCGTAATGTACTTACATAATGGGTTGACTACTAAATCAGAAGTCTTTTTTAAACTAATACTACAATTATTTTATATATTTAAAGCTACAAGTAGCAATAAAATTAAATTTTTTAAAGAATCAAACAATTATTTGACTTCTATAATTAATATCTTAAATTTTCACACAAATATCTTGTAAATATAAAAAAGTAAGCGGTACATTTATAATGTACCAAAGTACGAAAGGAAGATATGCCCTGCCGGGTGTCCCACGGCACATCTCAACCTTTTTATTATTATGATTATTATTATAAGCATGTGCTCAATAATTGATTCATAATAAATTCATAAAACAGTTCGTAATAAAAAATTAAAAAATGATAAAAATAAAAAATAAATGCATTTTTAACAAAACAATATCGCCATTATTTAAATATCAATCGATATCAACATGATATAAACATTTTAAATATATATATGCCCTACTTTTAGATTGTTACATTATATTGATATAAACATAATATGGTTTTGAACTTAACAATATGTATAGACGTAAATATACAAAGGGTTTCCCATTAAAAATGATAAAACTTTAAACTTAAATTAAACAGTTTGTATAATGTATATAAGATATATCGTAGAATTGCTTATGAAAGTTAGAAGAAATAATGCCAACGATGATTTCAAATCGAATCTTAGTGAGTCGAATAATCATAAAAAAAGATCGATAGGTGTCGTGGGACACCCGGCAGGAACTTTATTCCTTTCGTACCTTGGAACTTTATAAATGTAGCGCTTAATTTTTTTATTTATAAGATATTTTTTTGAAAATTTAAGGTCATAATTTAAGAAGTCAAATGCTTGTTTGATTCTTTAAAGAATTTAATTTTATAGCTACTTTTCGTTTTTACTGTATGAAATAATTGTAGTATTAATATAAAAAAGACATACTTCTGATTTAGTAGTCAACGCAATATGTGAGTACATTACGTTTGGTTTGATTAGGATATTTATTATGCCATAAAATAAAAATTGCATTTAATTTACTTTAAATTATCTCTGCTTTCTTTAACTTCTGTTAAATTTTTTAAATGATAAAAAATAAAGTTTTGTAAAAAAATGCAAATGGGTAGTTATGAAAATATTTTTATATTTTCTTAAAATTCTGGGAAACCTGAATCGATTGAAAAGCTAATAGTTTCCTGGGTAATCTAGATGTCCGTTTTTGATGTCTGTTGCAGTTTTGGTTTTAAGTACCAATCAGCAAACAAATATCGTGCGAAAAGGAACATAGTTCTAAAATTGCATTTGTCACATAAAATTCTTTCACTGAAGCAGCAAGTAACGTTTGGTTGGTTTCACACAAATTTCAATTTTAAAATTTTATCATTCTGTTTAGAAAACCTTTTTTTATATATATTTATTTCTACAACATATATGAATCGAAAAACTACATAAATTAATTTACATATTTTAAATGCGTGTTATGGTGCGTGTTTGAAAATTGAACACACAAACCGTTTACCACAAAATATCATGCGCGTTTTTTATGAATGAGATTATATCTTGTCAAAGTCAGACAATAAAATACAATATCATATACAGCCTTTTAAAAAATATAAATACGGTCGTATGCACAGAGTGATTGATAAGTTTAATAACATTCTAAGACGTATTTTTAACTTTTAAATTAAAAAAAGGGGTGCTATAAGTTTGACCGCTATGTGTGTGTGTCTGTGTGTTTGTCTGTCTGTGGCATCGTAGCGCCTAAAAGGATGAACTGTTAATGTTTTTGGATTCATTTGAAAGGTAATTAACGGAGAGTGTTTTTAAATTATATTTCATATGCGAGTTCCGATCTCGAAAAAACTAAAAAAATTGGCTATGATATTCAAAATCGATTCAGTTTGGAAAAGACATGACGTATAATATGAGTAACATTTGAATTAAAAGTGAAATGGTAAATAATTAGGTAATTCAAAACAATAATTCAAAGGAACAAAATGAACTGAAATATTTCAATTTCAAATAAAACATTTCCAAAAATTTGTCCCAAAAAATAATAGCTCTCTAAGTATCCTTTGCATCTCATCTAATGTCCTTGACTATCACGTTGATTTTAATTTAAGAAGGAGTGTTATAAATTTAAAGTGTTTATCTGTGCGTCTGTGTGTTTCTCAGTGGCATCGTAGCCCGTAAACGGTCGGACCGTCTTGATTGAGAACATTTTATAGCGAAGTTTCCAAAAATCGGTTTACAAGGAACAAATCACATTAAGTCGGGGGTTTTTTAACTTTTGTAAATTTCGCTTGTTCATTGAATCCAAGTGGTCTTTGATTTTATTAAATGCCAAATTTAAATATATGTTTCTTACTCTTCATCTTTGGATGTGTCATCGTAATAAAAAAGGCAATTCTCGTACTTACCTAGAAAAATAAAAACATAAAAATCAATATTTATAAAAAAATAATAAAAAAATTTCATAAAAATATAATATAGATATGAATCCAATATTACACAGTAAATAAATAAACGGCGGAAGCGCAATTAAGTTTCCTTCATATAAATTCATACAACGTATTACATATTTATTTGCACCTCACAAAATATTACTTATTCAATAATAAATATTCTAAGCTTTTCAAACAAGCAGTGTTTCAAAAAAAAAAAAAAAAAATCAAATTAAAATTTGGCTGTTAAGCTGATTTCCATATAAAGTTAACAATATTTGCGAATTCAAAGAAAGAATAGAATAACATAGTGCACCTATTCGATTAAAAATCATTGGTGCAAAATTCAAAAACAACGTGTAACGATAAAAAGGATATGTTACGAACCCCTATTTTAAATCTAAATCTCAAATAATTTTCTTTAAATTTTCATTTTAGTTTCCAAGGTAATCATACTAACGTCAAAAAATTTTATAATACCATAGTATTCATGTGGTTAAATATTTATTATAAAACAAATTTTGTATAAATTACATTGAATCTCTTAAGAATGAACGCAAGTTGGAAAAATTTAGAGATCAAATAAAAAAACTTGTAGTCAAACACTAATAATAAAATTATTTTTTGTTTTTTAAATTATTTATTATAATATAGTATGTACTACCAAAAACCTAGCTAATATAAATTCAATTAAACAATATTTCCTTAGAAATGATCACATAAATATTTCAGTGGAAGTGTACAGTGCTGATTACATACGTACAGCACGTTAAATTCAATCTTGGAAAAAATACCTGCCGAAATATATTTTCTTATTCGAATTATTTAAATTATGAAAAATTTTCATGAATATTTTAAGAACCTGACATAATTTTTGTGTATTATTTTGAGACATTTAAACTTAAACAGATTCCAATTGAGAGCTAAGAACTTTCTGTGTTCCCCCTTCAAATAATTTATTGCCTAAATTAAATTCATCCCCAACATAATCGGTAAACTGTAACATACTGTAAATTACAGTACATACACTTTTTACATACATTTTGTAATCGGTATGTGCCTGTATGTGTTTTTGGTCGTAAACATCATGACAGTTATACAAATTGCATTTCGTGTAATTTATATGTAATATATTGTATTGTGATTGGATGGGGTTTTATTCGTTAATAAATATTGCGGTTACATGTGGATGTATATTCTAAAATTTTATTTTTATTGTCAATTGTAAAAATATTTTTATTTATTTTTCATAAATATTTTTGTGTAATTTTTACAATGACTAATTAAAGTTTTCTATCATACTTTTAATTATATTTTTGGTTAATAAAATCAAATATTGCCAAGATGGGTTAACATTCTTAAAATAAAAAATATTAACAACTGTGAAAACACAGATTCTTTAAAGAAAGATAAAATAAGGTAAAAGAATAAGCTTTTTGTTATCAGAATTACGAGATTCCGGAGCGAGAACACGTGAAAATATCCATAAAATTAAAATAATCGAAATGTGGAGTACAAGATCAGCAATTTTTTGTGGATATCACTATTAACGCCATACTGTGTTCTATATTGAGGTGATAGTAACATAAGCAATAGTTATGCCGGAAGATGGGAGTCAGACCCATACTTGTTTGCGATACCCACAATCCTTCTGGTGGATTACCCTTTTCAATATTGTAATATTTCTTATGCTAACATATGTATACTACAATATCTGTCTCTATACCATAACAGCATTTTAGTAAACGCCATGCATTTCTTACCGACAAAAGAAAAATTTTCAAATATTTGCAAAAATGGGTTCAAATATTTTAAGTTTAAAATAATAAATTCTGATCCCAAATTTTAAATCCAAAAACTCTTTATAAATTTAAAAACTCTTTATAAAGTTCTTTCTTCGAATATTTTCGTTATATAAAGGTTTTTTAAAGTGTTCCAATTCTAGAATTGCAATTTTAAAAACAGGGGCATTATTTAATTCCTTTGTCTACCTTTCTGCAGAAGAAAAATTTGTAGTTAATAAACTATCCATATAATTTACAAGTTTTAACGATATGTTTTGTATATTGAGAGCTCATAAATATTTCAATCAAATGCTTATATTCTGAAATTTAGAATAAATATTCTAAAATTTGCTTGCGACGACAAACGTATTGTACAAATTATTTTGTTTTCAAAAATGGCTTGTTAAGAAGGTGTTAGATGTATAATCTACTTCAATTTCAGATATCATTTCATATTTTTTGACAATTGTCAATAAAACTACGAAACATACTTCAGTGGAAACTATTGTGGGAGAACTAAGATTAAAAAAAACTACAACATTCATTACATGATAAAACGACATTGATAGCAGAGCGTACGGGAAACATGATTAGTTTACAGTCAATATCTCGATGAAATACCTCTCATCAAACTAGAATCTGTTTTGTGTTGTTTTATCCAATTTATTCAAACAGCACCGTTATGCTATTGCAATCTTCTAATTTAATCTGAACCCAGATATTTTATCCAAAGTATTAAATTGATTTACCTGATTCTGTCGCAAATATTTAATAAATAAAAATACTTTCTTAATAAATTAAAAGAAAACACAGAGGAGAATGATATTATTGAATATAGTAAAATTTTATTTTCTTTATGTTAAAAAAAAAGTAAACAAAACCATTTTCTTAAAATAACCAAGATCTTCTTAAATAAATAAACTTGAAATGCATTTTCATGAATAATATTATTTGATTTTCTTTCATCTTCAAGAATAATAAATAGAGATGGCTTCTATGAAGGTAGGGGATTCTAGGAAAAGGACATCGATCGACTAAGTGAAATATTAATGTTGTATCTGAGCAAATTATAATTAAACTTATAAATGTATATTTAGTTTGATGATGAAATTTTTATCTTTTTCGTGTTTTAATGAATCAAATTATTTTTACATTATTACAAATGTATCGCTCTTTTCGAACAAAGTTAGATAACGGGTGTATCATTTATTCCTCAGCCAAGGCCCACCATCTAAAACTGATAGACCTAGTACGCAATTGAGGTTTAAGACTAGCAACAGGCGCATATCAGAGTTGCCCTACAGAAGGCCTATACTGTGAATTAATGAACCATCTTGAAAACAAGAAGACCATCCGAACTCTGAGTTATTAACAAAACACAAAAACTTAGAGACTTTCACCATCAAGGAAAAATATACCAGGCCATTCATAGCTAGACTACAAATACTAATTAGAAGCATTGAATATGTATTTCCAGAAATTATAAAAAAGATAAATCCGAAATACCACCCTGGAGAAGGCATAACATCATCTGACTAAAAGACCTAGAAGTTCATCCTAAATCTAACACCCCATCAAAAATTAACAAAAATGAATTTTTAAAAATTCGAAATATGCATCCCAATCATACTCCAATATACATGGGTGGTTCAAAACTAAATAATACAAGTGGATATGCCTTTATTACTAACAACCAGGAGGAAAAATTAAATTCCAACGGACATGCAGCGTTTATACGGCCGTAGCAATGGCAATCTTTGCAGCTGTAAAATATATTGGTAAAAAAAAGGAAAAACATAATTTTTACAGACTCGCGCAGTACAATAAATGCCTTAACATCTAACGAGAACTCAAGAAACCCTATAATTTATAGCACAAAAAAACTAACTGAGCAGCTCTCGGAACGGGGCTATGAATTGATTTTTGTTTGGATACTAGGCCAAGCTGGTATACGTGGAAATGACGAAGTGGACAGACTAGTCAACGAAGCTGTAGATAATGGAAAACTTATATCGTAGATACCTATAGAAGATGAGATATACAACATAAAGAGTTCGCTCAGAGATTCATGGCAGGAGAGATTGTTGAAGTCTAATGAGAAATTGGTTGAAATTTAATGTACAAATGGCTAGTGGGATTCATCATATATGCATACAAGAGGAGAGGAAAGAAGTGGTGTTGGCTAGATTGAGAACCGGTCATACATGCGTGACACACAAATTCATTTTTGAACACCAGAACAGACCTCTTTGCTACAAGTGTCAAGTGAGTCTAACTCTCAAGCATCTTCTTGTGAAGTGTCAATCAGTTAAAGTTTGCCTATCCCACCAGGGATGGGATGACGGTGATTTGAAAGATCTTATAGGTGATAGAGTGACTAATGTTAATACTGTGATGAAAGTTCTTAAAAGGATTAACGTATTTAATAAATTATAATTCGACTATCGTAACCTGACTCATATTGTATCTAATAAAACTGGTTTGATTGAAGTTTACATAACTCTACACCAATATCAAATAAACAAAAACATTATACAAATAAATACAAATTACATAAAACTTGAAATTACCAAGAAACAAATTTTATATATTAATTTTCAAACGCAAATAGCTTCAGTAGCTGACGCGTAAAAAAAAAAAATTTGTGAACTTCTTGAGAAAAATAATGGGTGATTGAAGTTTACATAACTCTACACAGTCTACACTAATATCAAAAAAACTAAAACATTATACAAATAAAAATACAAATGATATAAAACTTGAAATTACCAAGAAACAAATTTTATATATTAATTTTCAAACGCAAATAGCCTCAGTAGCTGACGCGTAAAAAAAAAAACTTTTGAACTTCTTGAGAAAAATAATGGGTGATCGATTTTCAGTTGCCTATGATTGCAACTATAAGTAAATTAGAATGATGTGAATCTTTCGGCTTAGTTAGAACGTAGTTCCTATCGGGTATCCCGCGACACATCTCGTTCTTTCTTTACTTACATCTTTCTTTATCATCATTTTTTCTTGAAAAAAGTATACAAGATTAGAAGACTTTTTTATAAACGTTATAGCAACATATTCTTTTATTATGGTAATATTTTCATGTAATTTTATATGACCCGTAAAAACACATTGATATACAAAAGTTTCCAGTATTGTATATAATAATTTTATTCAAAAATTTTTCAAAATTAAATTCATACTGATTCAATCAAATGAAAATTTAACTTTGTAAATCTATATAAATAAATAAATGGTACGGTACAAAAGAATTTATGATATTACATATTTACGATTCATGAGAGCTGAACGTAACGTTTTTAAGCGTTTTAACATCTCGTGTATCGTTCGAGAGTTCAGTCGGTATGTTATCAAACACGTTGTAATTTTAAAGTTTGTTGAGGTGTACATTGCATTCAAATACAAATTTGCATTGTATAGGGTATCACCCAAATTTTTCAATAGTTTAACCAAGATAAATCATCTTCTAGTTTACGTAACAGCGCTTCATAATCGCTGTTTGATTTTTCTGACACAAGAATTTCGTCATATATACAAAAAATCTATCTGGTACTATGTGAAACCCGCCCGCTTTGCTGGGCTTAAAAGTAAAAATTGATAAAAACCACAGTGTTAAAGCCTTCACCTCTCTAACTTTCATTTTTCTCTTGCTCTCACTTGTTTTCCATAACACTCGAAATAATGGTAGGGATTGTTTTACACAGGTAATATATATGTGCGGTTTTCTATTTTTTAAATGTTAAATAGTCGTAATTCATTGAGTATATCAGAAAAGATATCTAGGAAATGTTTTACATTGACTATTTTTGCGGAAATATGTAATTTATGATAACGTCAAATTAAATTAAATTTTTTTTAAAATATATCTTTATAAATTATAGGTCATGTTTTATTCTGATGTATGAGCTATATTATTTTTAAGTTTCATTCATATCCCTTCATTAGTTTTTGCGTGAAAGCGTAACAAACAAACAAACATCCTTAGTTTCACATTTATAATATATAGGGAGAGTCATCTGGTAGTGTTACTTGGAAACTTTTCCGGCAGTTTTGAAAGTGAGTGATATTATAGATTTTAAGGTACTCTTTCTAATATTCACTTTGCTACTTCGTATCATTTCTGCTAGCACCTCCAAATTGGATAAATGGCGTCGAAAAGCAGTTTTTTGACAAAATATTCTTTCCGAGTCATTTTACGAATAAAACATATATGTCAATTATATATTATATAAATATAATACATATACTTAATTAATTAAACTAAAAAACTTTCCTACAATTTATGAGTTAACAATTTTTTCCCTAATTCCAATTTTTGGGTCTACAAGGTGCTAGTTTTTAGCCCCAACCTTCATCCATACTATCAATCAGTATCCTCCCCGAATGCACTCTCCCTACTTTACTCCGAATGTACTCGCACTCACTACAACATACTCGTCTTACTTCGAAAGTATATCTCAGTGCTATGGCTAACAGCCAACTTTATTTTGATTTTCAGAATAAAAACCGGGGATACACAAGAGAATATGTAAAAATGCACTGCAAATCATTTTTAGTGTGTCCATTTTTTTTTTTTGCAAATGTCAAATGTTTAATAAATAAATAATTTTTCCCGCTAGCAACCAAAAGCTTCCAAGTTTCTCGAGTACGCTTTTGAATGACATCCTGTAATGAGGTATGCATATAACTAACATACATCGATGGTTGTACTACACCAACTTACAATATCTATGTATTTTATGACGTCATCATATCGCTTCGATATGCAATAGTTACAATGAGTGCCTCTTCTGGTTGGTATAGGTAGATACATATCTATTATTTGTTTGTTGAACTTAAACGAAGCAGCACAAAATAAACCACATTTCCACAAGCGATAGAGAAATATTTTCAAATCGGTTTTCTGGTTCTCTAATAGATATAAGAGCTAGTTTTTTTTTTACAACATTTCCTCTCTTTACATTTGAAACTGTTATTCATATTTATTTAACTACATTTATATTTATGTTTTAATACTTTCTCATCAATAGTAATAGAAAGGAGACAATAGTGGCACATCTGAACATTTTCAATCCCCGAACTTAAAAAGGGTGTTATAAGTTTGACGGCTATGTGTGTCTGTCTGTCACACAATTCATGTGCGAGTTTAGAGTTTTGTGCCCGAAAAACTAAAAAATTGGCGATGTACTTCAAAATTGATTCAGTTTGAAAAAGGCATAACATAAATAATAACTATGAAAATGAATGGTCCAATAAAACTGGTTCAATTCATTTCGAAAAGTGGAATGGTAAAATAATTATGTAATTCAAGCCAATAATTCAAAAGAACAAAGTCAACTCAAATATTTCAATTTCAATATTTCCAAAAATTTGTCCCAAAAAATTAAAAAACTCTCTATATCTTTTCATCTCATCTGATGTCTTTGACCATCACTTTGATATTGACTAAAAAAGGAGTGTTACAAGTTTAAAGTGTTTAACTGTGCGTGCGTGTGTTTCTCAGTGACATCGTAGCGCTTAAACGGTCGAGCCGACTTGATTGAGCACACTTAAAACTAAGTTTCCAAAAATCGGTTTACAAAAAATAAATCGCATTTAGGTTTTTAAATTTTGTAAATTTCAGTAAATTGCACTTAAACCTGATTGTGGAGTTTTTGTGAAGAGGGAAGCTTACAGTAAAAACCAATTTTTTAAGCCACAGATTCTCACAGTCTAGCAATTATGCGATTTATTTTTTGTAAACCGATTTTTGGAAACTTAGTTTTAAGTGTGCTCAATCAAGTCGGCTCGACCGTTTAAGTGCTACGATGTCACTGAGAAACACACGCACGCACAGTTAAACACTTTAAACTTGTAACACTCCTTTTTTAGTCAATATCAAAGTGATGGTCAAAGACATCAGATGAGATGAAAAGATACTAAGAGAGTTTTTTAATTTTTTGGGACAAATTTTTGGAAATATTGAAATTGAAATATTTGAGTTGACTTTGTTCTTTTGAATTATTGGCTTGAATTACATAATTATTTTACCATTCCACTTTTCGAAATGAATTGAACCAGTTTTATTGGACCATTACCTTATATTGATAAGGACGAAACATCAAGAACATCTAAGTTGTGAGGTTTTTAAACAGTTGAGGAAATACAACTCTGTTTCCTTAAATGATATATTTCTGTGAAACAAATATTTCCAAGCTTGATTAGTAAAGTTAAGATATGAGGATCGCTGAATGGCAATGAACCCTCGCACATTCATACAGTGGTATCTCGGATCAGTACCTTAAATACAACTATTTCTTTAAGCAATAGATAAATAAAAACAAAATTATACAATTTCTAAAACCCAGAAAACGGAAAATGGAGATTGTGCAGTTTAAGTTGCCCTTCAAAAAACAGAAGGTGATTGAAAATCTGTATAGCCACCGATCAACTTTGAAAAGTAGTATCTATGTATAACACGATGTCGAAAGGGCGGAGAAAAAAGGAAAGAACTGCAAGTTGATATAAAAGAGGAAATGGGTTTCTTAAAATTACAGTAAGCAAACGTATCCGGAGGGACATGTTTTGCGTCTTTATCTCTTAAACCTTGGTTGGTTCTAATTATACCAGATATTTATGTACTTGTAATAACCTAGTATTATTAAATTGATGAAAATATTAAATATTTTATAAGAATTTTTCTAGAAAAAATAAAATACTGACATTTTTCTAATAAAAAGAATAAGTTTGCAAAAAATTTCGTTTATGACTGTCAATATTTCTGTAATAATTTGAAGGGACATACTCATTCAATCAACAGTAAATTTTACGACATCACATATATAACCGAGTAGCAACTTTCGTATTAACCTCTCATCAACGCTCTTGCGTAGTATTCTCGCCAAGTATACTCGACAAAGTTAGCCGAACATCTGTCTCACTTCGTAAGTATCTCATTTCAGAAACTGGCATCGAAGTGGCAACACCTGCTGTGGCAGCTCTCTGTGCGTATAGTCACTATAATTATCTTCAAGTTTATAACAATAAATGTGAATAAAAAATGTGAAAATGAAGCTTACGCCGTGTTGCTTGTAACTCGGATAAAAAAATACCGCTTTTTAAGCGAAATCGGATGAGGGGAGACGAGAATATGCGATACACCATATGTGTGACTACCACATTTTTGCCCCTCGCGCGACCTTGTCCTACTTTATGAGAGTTGAGAGTGATTAAAATATTATTGAGAAATTTGTCCAGAAAAATTAAATTACTAGTATCTTTCCAATACATAGAAATTTATTTATCAGATTTAAATAAATTTTCTATGAGAGTGTCAATATTTTAATAATAATTTCCGAGGACACACAAATTGAACAGTAAATTTTACTAGACTATAAAGATAACCAAGTATCAATTTTCATATTCAAAATTTCACCTCACTTTACTAAAAAGTTAAATTGTATGACTGAAAACTTCCAAATTAAATCGTTAAGGAGTTATAAAATAATTATCAAACAATAATGAAACTTACATCTTGAGAAAAGTTACAGAAACAATTTTTTTGTTATTAATTTCACCGCCATAATCTTTTGTGTACATTCACACACAACACACATTTGATGTTTTCTAGTTCGAGTTTCAATCATTCATTTTGTTCATACAAAGAAACAAAAGCACGTTGTCACTGATGGAGAAAGTATATACAATATAGTATAAGTAACAAATAATACATTAGAAGAAATCACGCCTCAAGTCCCATTAAACTTTGATTAATCTTGTTATTTTGTTCACACCTGAGGGATTGGAGTGGATTTTCTTGTCAAATGTAATGATATCTCAAACAACAAATGGATGGATCAAGCTACCACGAGCAATGTAGTAGCAGTAGCTTGCATTATTATTATTATTACAGTTACCTTATGTTTATTCGTTGTTTTCCTACCTTTCGTATCATCAACAGGGTGTACAAAAAATTTTTTGCAAAAAATTGAGTCGACTCCAATCAATAATTTTCTTGTGAGCAAACACTCTTTCATTCAATTTAAAGATCTATAGTAATTCCATATACCATTGCTGTTATCTTTTATGACTTAAGCCTGCTTATGACTGCATATTGAAAACTTGACGTCATTTTACAAGGTTTTAAATGTTCTGTATTTTGTCGATTTTCCGGTGCCGACATTTCTAATATCATCTTTTTGCAGTAATGTCTGGTAGATAATTAAGAGTTTTTTTGCGATAAGCTAGGTGAAAACGTCATTATGTAACTCAGTGTACGTACTATGTAACTTGTGGAAAAACTTTTAAAAACTCATAAACATCAGGAAGTTCTGTTCGCAAATTATCCTGCATGCGGATATCTTAGGAAAGGTCACTGTTTGATAGAATGAAGGACGCACTTGTGGTTCTACAAGACCGATATGGCCTGAGTACAATCGTAGGCGTTTCGAAGGCCTTAGCTCACTTAAAAGGACCTACAGATGCCAGACACGATGAAGAGAACAGGTAGACTTGGTTTACTGGTTTATCACGAATATAACAGGATTATTATAGGAGGGGGAAATGACAACAACCTTCGTCATCTTCTCTGTTACCGCCCATGAGTAAAGGGCTTATTTAAGTCATCCTTTCTTTGACGACCTCTCCGACCTCGAGTTCGTTGACGCCAAAGCACTTCTGCTATTGTTCGATAGCTTCAAATTTTTCGTTGAGGAATGGTCGGGAATGGGTCTTTTCAGTGTCACAATGGATTCTATGGTCTAAGTGTCTCCCACACTTGGGCAGACATTCTCATCTAGCCTTATCATCCGTATTTCAGTATTTAATAGTCATAAATAAAAGTTCGCTTAGCTAGAAAAGTAGATGTTAGGTGTAGCCCGAGCTAGAAAGTTAAATTTTTTATCCTTGAAGGTATGACACACATAATCTAAAACACCGTGTATACTGGCGGTTGCTATAACTATATGACTAAAGTAAGCAAGTGGCATCAACATGTATACAGTTTTGTAATTCTAGTAGAAGTAGACTTTTGATTGCCTCAAGCAAGAAAAACAACTGACAGAGTTTTGTAACTAGAGTTTTTTTCTTTTATTTTGTTTTTTTGTTTTTTTGAATACCTATACTACTGACTACTAGTAGGAATTTTGCAACAAAATCTCATATCTCTATGTAAACATCATCATCACTGTATAATTTAAATTTGTTTCGTTTGGCTTTAGGGCAATTGATGTCTTGGGTCGTTTTATACTTTGTATAAAGAAAATATATTTATAATATGTAAAGGGTATTTTATTAGTAAAATTTTTAGATTTCTCATATAATAAAGTTGATTGTGAGATCAATCAGCGATGAAAGAGAAATTAAAAAATGTTTATTTCTTTACCTTTACCTTTAACTAACCTCGCATTTCTAGTCGTTCAATTTTCGATATTTCTTTAAAACAAATCAATTGACTTGAGTTAGTTGTTGAAATACCATGTATAGACAGTGTTGATTACGCAAGCGCTTGTTTTTTTACGCCATGTACGTTATTCCCATATAATACATACTATAAAATCTTATAATTTTATTTGCGCCCTCACGGGCAAATAGTGATGTTTGCGAAAAAAATTTTCAAACGAAAATTGTAAATTTTTTATCAGTAATTTTTTATATTTAAATTTTTGTTCTATCTCGAATGACTTACAAGATGGGTCCTACGTACTAAAGACGCAATTGACCTATATTGCTCATTTACGAACTTAACCTCACTTTTTACGTCCTGAGCATGCTACAAAAATTTCAGCTTGATATCCCTTTTCGTTTTTGATAAGTCCGTCCCTAGACGAACATACATACGGACAGACAACGGGAAATGGACTATTTAGGTGATTTTATATACACCTATACCAAAATTTTAATCGTAGCATCAATATTTTTAAGCACTACAAACTTGGGGCAAAACTAAATATACCTTGATATATTTCATATATACAGGCCTGAAAATAAGACATATTCTCAATGACTGAATAACAAATGCCAAAATTGATTAACCACATTTTCCCAAAAAAACGTGTCTGAAATTATTCGAATGTACCTATGTTAGTATTATTTTGTTTGTTCCGGAGTTCTAATAATTTTAGTCGAATTCTTCTATCGATTTCTGTGGAATGTCGAAAAGAAAGATTACACAATTTGTGTTTTTACAACAGTTTCATAAAACCACTTCCGTTTAATCGATCCCTTTAATTGATCCAGCTATTCAACTTTTGTCGAATGAATTCGATTTTTGAAAAATATTTCAAAAAACAAAGTTGAAGAGGAATATCTTTTATTGTTAAAATCTCTTTTTTTCTATCCACTTATGAGATAAGATCAAAAAAAGCCCGTTTTCGGTTGACAGAAAGGTTTAAAGTTGAAAGTTTGATCAATGGCTGATTTTAAATAGGCGATTTTTAGTTTTATAATTAACTAGCGACCCGCCCTGCCTTCGCACAAAACATCCCATCACATTAGAAACCTCAAAAATCATCACTGTCCTCTACCATATTAAGCATGACATATTATACATATAAATCTTCCTCTTGAATCACTGTATCTTTTAGAAAAAAACGCGTCAAAATCCGTTGGGTAATTTTAAAAATCTAAGCATACATAGGGACAGACAGATAGCGGCGAAAAACGGCTTCGTTTTATACTATGTAGTAATGATATATTTGTTTTAAAAGCGCCATTGTTATTTAAATAAGAAAACATTTTATCGTACTTTTGTGACCTCTAAGAGAATCCGTCCAAATTTGAAGAAAATTTACTTTGTAAAATGTATTCGTTTCTGTTCATCTGGTTCACAAATAATTTGTATTTTAATAACATAGTACAAGATCCGAATTAAGGTCGACAATTACCCATTTGTTTACCGAATGCAAGTATTTTTTTATAAAATGTAAAATATTTACAAATATCCCTGTTGAGGTTGCTTAAAGAAATCTCGTCAAGACAACTTTAAAAAAAACTAAAACTTAGAAAACTTGTAAACTTTATGTTTTGACTGATATTTTATGGACAATCAATAGCACAGTATTTGCAATAAAATTATCTTTATTTAGATATGCGAGTCAACGAATTAAAAGATGAACGTAATTACTATTCACAACCTGTATAAATGCGAAAATAGTGAACGAAATGAGACAGACAACATAGCTGTTGCATATTCTTTATGGTTTTTTCTTTCGAGTAGATCAAAATTTGTTAAACATTCCAGTCAGTGAAAAATTTCAAAAAATTTTACTCTTGATATTTTCACTAAAAGTAGTCTGGACCACATTTTTTAGGCAACCCATTGCAGTTACATTTGTTAACATTTTATATTTCATAAAAAGTAACTTTCATTCGGTAAACAGATGGGTGAGGGTCGATCCTAATTGGGCTCTTGTACTAACATATTTTATTTGCAATTTTCTTTTCATGTATAGTGATAATGATTCACTATAAAATATATTTCATTAAGATGAAAACTATCAAATCAAAAGTGTATTAAAATTGTATTTAAAAGAATGTTAAATAACAAAAACTATTTTATTTCTACATAGAATTATAATATAGTCGTTTATAAATATTCAAGAAAAGGAAATGTTTCATTAAAATAATTTTCCATTTTCTTATAGTAACATAGAAAGGAGTGTTAGTGTGTTTATTGTATATATCAACAATTATATACTTACAACTAAACAAAATTCTAAAATATAAATATCATATATGTCATTTTGTTCAATATATGATGTGAAATACCTTATGTTCAATGCACAGTTAAGCCGAAAATTTTAAACTACTGCTTTAAGAACCTAAGTACCTACACCTCACAAAGGTGTACGTTAGGTTAGGTTATATTGGCTGTCCACGAAGGACACACTTAGGCTTTAGAGCCCATTTTGATACCATATATGTGTTTTACCATCTTTCCGCTGGTAGTTTCATTTATCAGCCCCTCAATTTCAGAGGCTGAGTGTACCTCCTTCATGCATATACCATGCACTACACCAGCCCATCACAACTATTAATTAAATTAAGTTTGTTGGGACGGCGGGAATGGAACCCGTTACCCTAAGCATACTACGGACGGAATTGGTTACGCCTTAACAAACTGAGCTAATAGGGCAACCACAACGTTGTAATTTTATTATTATTTGAGATGTGGGCATAGAACCTCACATTTAACATACATGTATGAATGATTTTTCAGATTTCCTATAAAATCTGGATACCACTCCCGATCTACAATTTCTCGAGCTACTTACTATTAATTTTTTGTATGCATAAAATGAAAACATTTGTATTTTATCCAACAGGGGGTAAACCTGAAGTTAAATTAGCCATATTACCCATAAAAATGTAAAACAAAGTTTTATATGTAATCTCTATGGCGATACCCACGAATGACGTCTCTAGTGTGTATCTTTCTCTTTGTTTAAGTAGAAATATTAAACGTTCATATCTTGCCCACTAGTTTAAATTTTTATAAACCAACTTCACTTTTCAGCACGTCCAGCGCGAATTCTTCACCTGAAGTGATAGAAAAAATTTTGTCCTGTCCTCTATTAGCTGAAAAAGTATTTGGTTTAGATTTCTGGCCATCTTTACGATAATATTTGTTCATTTTTGTCAATTTCAAACCATTTAGAAAAGTTTTAAAATTTTCATAATATTTTATAAATTTTCTTTTTTAATTTTGATTTGTGCAATTTTTCGGATAATACATGATTTTTTGAAGCATTAAATATGGTGAAAGTTAGCTTAGCCGTGAAACTTGAATCCTGTGTTTACTCGATTGACTCTAGTGAATGTGTCAAACTCAAACTGGAATGATAACTCACTGGGCTCGAGTTCGTTTACACTTAATTTTGTACGACCGAGTATATTCGGTGACAAAAATGAAGAATGTCTAACTAATTTTTTGGATTTTACTTATGATATTATAAATTAAATGAAGGAATTGAAAAAATGATATATGTATCTACCAGTTATTCTATGAATTTCTGCGAGTAGGAATGCTATGAAATTTTACGCTCATTATTCGTATTTTTATATATTTAATTATTGCCAATTTCTTTTTTTTTCTCACAAGCAATTTTTTCCTAATTTCCTTCTTACTTCTCCTAAGCGTAGAAATTGAGTGAAAAATTCTGAAAACAGCTAAGGCAAATCTGGTTCGAGTTGCAGGTAGGGTAAACAGTACGCTCGACTCACTCAGAATATCGAGTGACTTAGTTCACTTACGCTAGTGCTTCACAAACACAAAAACTCGAGTTGCATCACATGTCAGCTCAAGAAAACTTCAAAATTTATATGTTAAATATATGCATTGGATTTAGCTTTGAAGACTCAATTTTATCTTAGATTAAAAGCTCAATTATAAATACTTTTTTTGTTTCATCCGATTTTCATTTCCTCCGATTTTGTTTCATCCTTTCCTTGAAAATACTATCTGACAACTCAAACTTATGACACTATTAAAATTTCCAGAAATGACATGATTAGTTAACTGCTTAAATTTTTTTTAAATATCAAAAAAAGAAATAAAACCAGTGAAAACAAACAATTAACTGTTAATTGTTGAAAAACCATGTATTGACAGTGTTGCTTACTCTATCACATTACACATATACCTATACATGTCACACATACATAACTGACAATTCCATATTAATACATACTATAAAATTTGCATCTAATGTGTGCCCTCGTGAGTAAACAGTGATAATTACAAAAAAATATTTCAAAAAAAGTTGATTCTTTTTTATAAGGAACATTTTTTACATTCAAACTTATGTTTTATCTCTAATGTTTTCAAGATGAGTCCTACGGACCCAAGACCCAATTGACCTATGTTGCTCATTTACGAACTCAACCTTAATTTTAACGTCCTGAGTTCGCTGTAAAAATTTCGGCTTTATATATTTTTCTCGTTTTTGAGTTATCGTGTTCAGGCACAGACGGACGGACGGACAGCCAAAAATGGATTAATTAGACGATCTGATTAAGTGATCTATGAACACTTATAGCAAAATTTTGTTGGTGGTATCAATATTTTTAAGCGTTACAAACTTGGGACTAAACTTAATATACTATGTGTATTTCATATATCCATGGTATAAAAAATCGTTGGATTATTTCAACATGTTTTCTTATTTCTCAACATGTTATCTTGTATTATTTATATTATATAGAATTAATAATGTGAATTAATAATGTGAATATTTTAAAATAGTAATTATTTACTATAATATTTAAGTTATGTTTACTAGTTGCTAGAAATGAAATTAATATTTCTTCTAAGTAATAACATTTAAGTACATACAAACAAACAAACTAACATTCATTCATATACATAAAATATAAAATATTAATTCACTATTTATTATCAAGGGTATGTAACATGTATTCCCTTATTTTATACGTACATACTTCCATATGGATTTAAGGGAAGTGTTCTGTTTAAAGATCAAAGCAAGAAAACTTTAAAAGAATATGTATGTATCCAATTTCAAAGGTGACATTTTCGTTTGAAAATAACGTCGGAGATATTTTTGTCAAAAAAATAATAATAATATAGTGAAAAAATAGAAAAATAGATGGCTATTGCCATGGGTATCGAATACCTTAAGGTTTTCTTAATATTTTGTTAAATGGGGGAAATTTTTTTGCACGTCTGTCTGTGTCAAAAAAATTGCATCGGTTTTAATGCGGTTTTCTTTAGTTTAATATATATATCAAAGTACTTATTCTAATTCTAGTCTCAAGTTTGTAACACTTAGAAATATTGATCATACGAACAAAATTTTAGTAAAATCACCTAATTAGTCTTTTTTCGGTTAGCCACACGATAACTCGAAAAAAAGAGATATCAAGCTGAAATTTTTTTTGCGTGCTCAGGATGTAAAAAGTGAATTTGAGTTCGTCAATGAGCAACATAGATAAATACCGTAAATTAGTATCATTTTGTAAACCGTTATAGATGGAGCAATTCAATATAAAAAAAGGTTCTTTATAAAAGAATAAACAACTTGTTTGAAAAGTTTTTCGTAGACATCACAGTTTACTCGTGAAGGCGCAAATTAGTCAAGATTTAGGTGTCCAGTCTCTCCAGAACTATAAAAGATGCGGAGATGTTGTGTTACATCTAATACACAAAAAAAGGCAAGTGTTTGTTTTCCCTTGCCCTTTTAGCTACGTTTGGTGAAAATCTTCCAAATTGAAGACCACCACCCTACCTTTTGACACTATAATAAAACTATAACTAGTAAATTTAATAAGCATAACTAGTAAATTTAAAACCTATAATGTGTCCGTACTTTCATTAGAAAATTTAAATTATGTTTAACACTCGAACCAATGTGGTCGCTGTAATTTAAAATATTCTTTTAAATTTTTTTACTCTTTAATTAAAAATAAAATTAAAAATTATCCAATAAAATGTATACTTTATAGACTTGAAAAAATTTTTTCGTCATAAAAAGAACTCAATTTTTATTTAGAAAACTAACTGAACGAGTTTTTCAACCGTTTAGAGACACCAGAATTGATTTCTTGTTATTTCACTTTGACAACAAGAAAAATGATAAAAGCCTTAAGCGTTTTTCTGATTGGGTGTCTATCAATTTAAGTGCTTAATATTCTAGTCATTTTTTAGTGAGGATATCGAGTTTTTCATCGTAAAATATATAAAAATTTCTAATTCTGAAACAAACTAACTTGCTACTATAAAGTTTTATTTTCTTCAATTTTTAAATGCTTTTGAATTAATTACCTTTACTTACCTTATTTTCAACTTTGATGATGAATTTTGTTATAAATTCACGAATATTGACGAAAAATTAGAAGCAAATTTTTCGATTTCCGCCATATTTTTCGAAATATTGATAGCAAAATAATTAAAGAAAATTTTCAATTTTAGATGTTTTAAAAATTACTACAGGTATCGAAAATTTTATTCTTAATTTTCGTCAAGTTATAACATAATTCACCATTAAAATTGTAAATTTTTTTTTTAATTTGTGCCCACACTACCGTGCACATACATCCGTGCACATACATCGGGCACAACGTGTTTTTTTTTTTTTTTCATTAATTTATTAAGGTTTAACTTTAATTTAAATAATTTTTTTAATATGCACAGGCTAGTTTTGGAGAACTACCTAAAATTCAGAATTGATGTAGACTTAGTCCAACTTCATATGCCCTGCCGCTTGTACATCCTTAACTACTTCATTACTCAATTTATAATAAAGTAGTACTATGCTGTATGAATGAAATAATTTTTTTTTTTAAAGTTTCTCAATAATAAAATTTCCGAACTCAAACAGAGAAATAATTTTTAATGAACAATATGGAAGTTCCATATCCATATTGTATAATTTTCATTCCAGTTCCAGTTATTAAATGTATTGTACTATTATTTTGAATACATGTATGTTGTGTATTGTATGCGTATATCACATAAATATTATTTAAGAGCACTTTTTACACAATAAAATTTAATTTATAAGCCATGTATGAAATTTTAATAAATATTTTACTTCATATTTATTCATATTTTACATTTTACGTTCTTTTCCATAAATATTAAAATCCAAAAATATTATAAATCCATTACAGATGGACAATTTTTTTATAAATGTGAGAGAGAAAGATGACATTTTATTCATTTTTTTAATTAACTTTTTAGAAGCTAGAAAATGGTTTAAGTGGAATATCGTTGAATATTTCTGTCGAATTTTGTGAAATATTATTATGATAATCCAAAAACATTTTTGATCATGATAGATTCTCTAGAATTTTGTAACAGATTTATCCTAGAATTCATAAACAGATCTTGATAGAAACATAGAAAACCAGTTACTTGGTTGATGGAACTAGCTATCCGCGTAAGACACACCATAAGTAAGACAGGCCATTAGACACTCGAAAATTTCTAGAAAATCGTGAAATGAAAAAACATTCAAAGCAAATTTTTTAATACCATTCAGTTGTGAACATTTCGAGAATTACTCAAAACTCGAAGGTAAAGAAAATCAGTTTTTTGAAGATATCTTTAATTATTTATAAACTACCTAGATTGATATCCGCAAGCTTTCCTGTGCTTAAAAGTAAATACCATCGCTTTATAGCCTCCCTGATATAGACAGTTTTCAAATTTTGTTTAAATTTATTTTATTTAAGGTTAACATTGGCGACCGCAGAGATTTATACGTGTTAAATGTAAAATAGTCATAAGTTATTGAGTATATCAGAATAGTCGGCTATGATTTGTTTGACATTTACTATTTTAAATTTTTACAGAATTATTTAATTTATGGTTCAAAATGATGATCATAGATCTGTTCCATCTATAATCACCGCTTAGAATATTAGCCATTTCATTTATTAGTGAATATTAATAATTTAATTAAAAATACTTGTACGTTGTGAAATAGAGGCCTTAGTTTTTGTGCGCGATAAAGACACGGGTTCTATTATAGTTAGTAAATCCGATTATTTTCCTTCAATTCAATTATTATCCTTGGTAATTATAGTACCCACATTGTATTCGACAAAATCTAAGGTGAGTGGCAACATTTTCCGTTTAATTATATTCTTACAGTTCATTTTTTAAAAACAAAATTATTTATTTTTCGATAATATGTTAGAAAATTGTAGCAACGATACCAAACACAATAATTAATTAATATTTAGCTGAAAAAAAAGAAAGAAGCCAATGCAAAGCCAAAGGAAACTAAGTCATATTTTGTGTGTAGTTAATTTATTTTCAGTTTTCTAAAACCACCTTTTTAGCCCCCAATTTTTCTGTGTATCGGCGTATCTGTGTCATCGTAGCTGCCAAACACATTCAGCGGTAACGATTACTTTTATATGGCAATTTGATCGAGACTGTTCGTAGCTATGTTTCAAGCTCAAGTTTAAAGTTTCGTACCCAATAGCAACTCGAAAAGTGGTGGTGATCTTCAAATCTGTTAACAAATTTTTTTGAAACGTAGCTAAGACAACTTTTGATCAAATTACCTTTAAAACAAAAAAGAAAATTACAATCGATCCATTCGTATGCCACAAACGAATCGACCAGATCAAACTTTCTGTCGGGGGTCTCATTTAATTTTTTATTTACTATTATATTACAGTAATCAAAAGCATTCATATTGTTTCGTGCAAGCAATGCTGTTTCTATTCACTTTGTATTATAAATAATTATGCAAATTCTCATTAATTTAAATTGCTCTCTTACTAATGTTAAATTAACAATTATGATTATTTTTATGAAACATGTTTGAAACATGTTCTTTTTTTTTAAATGAAAAAAATAAAAAATAAAATAAAACATAAACTGTGATTTAATATTCAGAGAATCAAGTCAGGTGTGAATGTATCCACCAACATTTTACTGCAAGTTCCTGTTTATTATCATAAAAACTAGGGTTACTCTGATGGAAAAAATGTGTACAGCAATGTTATGTATAAGCCATAATAGCTACTAATTTATACAAATAATCACGAGAATGTCGAAGTCGGCGTTTTTTCCTTGTTTTCGGAAAATAAAAACATAAACAACAAAATATGACTCTTCCGGACATATATTGGCTAGTATATACATTGTACGTGGCTCGTTTCGTATGTATTGTTAATTGTATAATGTGCGGTTGGTGTGGCTTTGTCAGTCTTGGTTGATTATAGCTTGTGTAATATACGTATCTTAGTATCGAAATAAAGTATATATACATTACCGGGAAATTCAAATTGGTATTTTGGCAGAGACATTTTAAACGGTTCTCATCAAGTGATAAAATTTGTGTCTTTTTAGCTCAAAAAATACCGAGCAAAGCTCCGTCATCCAGGTACTTGTCTTTTAAGCAATGAGCCAAGAGAGTGTGTAGAAGACAGAAGATATATTCTTGTCCTGTGCCGTTTCTCTTGTGACATTACAATTGAAGTTTAAGAGGAGAAATAGAAAAATCATTTACATTAAGAAAATGTACTTTTAGTAATTTCTACGAATCTTTGTTTTACAAAGACCCCTGGAAATCCTAGTAAATTGTTGTTTCTAGAAATATAAGAAAAAACTAAAAGACCTATTTCACAGTTATAACAACAATCACGTCTTAACAATCACGTGATCTATAGAATACATACTACATATTATTATTACAATTTAACCTACTACGTATAATCGAGGAAATAAAACCGAAAAACAGACTACTAAGGAATTGACTCCTTGTCAGTTCATTTTTATGGTAGCTGGTGGAAAACGGTTGTCTGAGTGTACTCAACAAAGTCATATACATGCGTACTTATGCTTGTGTTTACGTCTTAACAATCACGTGATCTATGGAATACATACTACATATTATTATTACACTTTAACCTACTACGTATAATCGAGGAAATAAAACCGAAAAACAGACTAACTAAGGAATTGACTCCTTGCCGGTTCATTTTTATGGGAGCTGGTGGAAAATGTTGGTCTGAGTGTACTCAACAAAGTCATATACATGCGTACTTATGCTTGTTCGATCTACCCCCTAAGGGTGGGAGGACTGAAGTACCCAATTTGGTGGGATTTCATATGTTGGCCAATTCTTAGAATTTTTATCCCTGATAAGAATGAAGTAAGATAAAACTGTCGAGAGTGAAAAAGTGTTTAAAATAGTCCTAAATATAATATCTAATTTCAAGTCAAATTTTTGACCAGATTCACAAAATAATCTTTATTTTCTTCAATAACAAATTTTCGATAAAAGGAGTTTGTTGAGTATACTCAGGCAAAAAATTTTCCACTGACTCATATAAATCATCTGACGGCGAGTCTATTCCTTGGTCAAATGCTTCATTTCCTACGGTAACCAGTTAGTTTATGAAAAGAAAAACGTAAGTTTTACTGTTTATTATATGCAAAGATCTTAATCATATTGTAAGGTTATGATTCTAAGGTTACTAATTAGAAAAAGGTTGGAATTAATAAGAAAAATAGAGCAATAGTCATATATTTTAAAATGAACATGTAAACTTTAAAATGTTGTTTTCTACCAGGTAGCAGCATTATTATCAGAATGAATCTTTGTTTGATTTATGTGATCATTATTTTATTTATAAGATAATATTATTAATGCTCACGTTTTAATAATATAGTTCAAACGTGTATTTCCCTATATTATATACACCGTGTCTAAAAAATTCAGCAGCTAGCTGATTTTCTTAAAAAAAGACCCCATGAAACAAAAATGATCATAGGGTCAGTTTTAAAATTAAAACCTAAAGACCACCTTTATTCTGACCTTGGAAACAAACTCTGGTAACTTGATACTTTTAGTCCTACATTCTTGAAAAGTGGGACCTTTATTCTGAGTTTGAAAATATTGCGAAGGTTTGCCCAAGGGCAAATTAATATATAAAATGATATCTAACTTGGTAGTTTTATAGTCACACATTCTTGAAAAGTGGGACCTATTTTCTGACCTTGAAAACAAACTCTAAGGTTGGTCCAAAGGCAGCTTAATATATTCCAATGGCAACTTGGTAATGTTAGTCCCACATTAAAAAGTGAATACCTTCAGATATGAATTCATGTACTAAGATAATATGTTGTCCAGAAGTAAGTTGAGAAGTCAAAACACTGTTTCATGTTGTAACAACATTACTTTTTCGTTTTTCGGCTCTATGTTGTAAGAGCTGATTTTGTTGTGATATAGTCAAAGTACGAGCAAGTGGGATACCAAAAATTCCAACAAAGGACGTTTATACATGCTAGAACGTTACATTCCAAATTATGAAGAATTCTCAAATGGCCCAAAACAGAATTTTTCATTTGAATTTGAATTTCCATCAAAGGTCGTGCTCAAGGTCAACTTCAATGTCATAATTTAGATTATCTAGAAAACGTAGCCACTTTTGTAGGATGTATTTTTATCTTGGACTGTGTTTTCTCTTTTAGAAAAAATTTTCATTTAATTATCTTTACTTATATGAACCTATTTTGTATTCTTTTCAATTTTGTTTAAATACCAATTGACGTATTTCGCTAGTCTTGTTCAATTCAAGGCCTTAAGCAACAAAAACATACTTATTATACCTTAATTTTCTAATTTACTTATATAAAGAGAATATATTTTTTATATCTCTACACAAAAACACAATTTTAGCCAGCTTTGTATGGTCTATAATGTTTATGTCTAAGATTCACAAACAGCCATAAATATAAATCAAATAGTGTCAATGTATTCGACTACAGAATAAACATGGATAAAAGTCGGTAGTTTATATGGTTAAAAGGTACAGAATATCATGCTAATATTATTAACAGACATTTCATACTATATCATAGACCGATAACTATGCTGAAAATCGGTAGCTACTTCGATCATAATCCTGATGCTACTCTCACCAATTGTAACGTTATCGGATGAATCGGGAGTCTAATCTAAATAAGCTTTTATTCTACATTAAACTACAAATTTTTTTAAGTTGTTTTGCGTTTTCTCAAGGACATGTAGGGATGAATAATACATTTATATCATTTCCTAAGTTTCTTAACATGTAAGTACGATTTTTGATGGTTTTATCTAAAATCGCAAATTGATTATACGCGTCTGGAAAACATAGAAAATCATCTGAATCTCTTGTTGATTCGTACATGTTCTTGTTCTGCATTCCGTTTTGTATTCTTTATCAAATTCTTCTTAAAAATCGTTAAGACTTGAATAAAACGAATGAAAATTATTATACTAGAAATGGAGTAATCTCAACTGATACTTTCAGTGTTCAACTCTTACCTATGTTCCATACTATATCTTGGTCTATAAATGCAAGAAATGTGATGATATTAGCAACTTTAATGCATTAAGAAGGCATAATCAAAGAAAATGTGAGTGATTTTACTAATATTAGTTTAATGTTATTGATTTGAGTCGATACTTTTATGACAAAAAATAAAAGGTCATTGATATCTGTGTGATATTGTTGTTGTAATATCACGTTATCGTTTCGAGAAGATAAATGGAAAATTTATTTTTATTTTCGTTTTTACTTTTTTGTATAAAATGTATGGCTTTCACTTCCATTAGTAGAAAGCCCTAATCAAATTAGTGTAATTGATATGTACATACAGAATTGAACACTTATTTTTTAAAACTTCGAAAAATAGTTCAAAATTAGGTACCTAGTTTTCTCAACTGGATAGAAAAGTTTACATTTTTTGAATAAGTAGATCAGTGAAATCTTTTGTTTCGCCTTCTTTTTCAGTCAAGAAGTGGTTATGTTTTTCAAGCGTATCTTGTATATGTAAATTTGTTTGTACATTTCTTTATTACTTCGTATCTTCCAAACGGTTAAATGAATTTCATAAAGGTATCACCCCAAAGGTACTTAGACAGACAAAAATAGTGGATTTTGGCGTGAAATAGTATTACGATAATTAAAAAAATTAACCAAGCCTTCGAATAGGGAAAATATAAGTAATTAAAAGAAAATTACAAAAAATTTAATTAGGAATATTAAATCGGTTTAGTAAGTTTTAATATAGTATAATTATAGCAAAAAATTCAAAAAACCCCCGACAAATGCGATTTATTTTTTGTAAACCGATTTTTGGAAATTTAGCTATAAAATATTCAAAATCAGTCGGTTCGACCGTTTAAGGTAGTACCAGCATGGTATTTGCAGTTTCTATGTTAAAGCAATGGTACAATTTTTTTTTCGACAGAATTTAACGAAAAATTAAATTTAAGAATTTAATAATGCTTACTATTAATTCCCAAAGTTTCAGAAATTTTGACCGTTTAAAATGGGAAATAATTATGCCAACGTCCCAATTTCGATCAATTTACGTCAAAATTAATATCTCGAAAGTGAAAATTAATTTCTAAATTTTTTTTTTAGAATTGTATTGTATAATGATTTTTTTCTACTTTTTCTTCAATATATAATAATATCATAAAAAATAGTTGGAGAGACCGGACATTTTACATGCTTTAAATGGGACATGAACCTCAAAATCGCGAACTTTGTCTTTAAATATCTCGCGATCTAAACGGTCAAAAATTATGAAATTTTAGGAATTCATAAATAAAGCTATTATAAACCCGAGAAAAAAAATTTGAACCAGATTTATTTGTTCATTCATTTTCATAGTAATTATTTATATGTTAAAATTATACGTCATGCCTTTTACAAACTGAATCGATTTTCAAGATCATCGTCAATTTTTTAGTTTTTTTCAGATAAAAAACTCTAAGCTCGCACATGAATACATAGCTAAGAACACTCTTTGTTAAATTACTATTCAAAGAAACCAAAAAAATTAAAATCGGTTCATCCATTTAGGCGCTACAATGCCACAGACAGACAAAGACACAGACACGCACACATAGCGATCCAACTTATAACACCCCTTTTTTTTTTTAGTTCGGGGGTTAAAAAAAAAACAATGCCATTAATTTACAAAGCGAGATAAACAGTCTAGAAACATTATTGGGAATATTTGAGCCGATCTAGACATTGGTGGGGATCCAGCTGTTAAAGTCGCTTTGTAAACTACTGGCCTTGTTTCATTCTTTTCAGATTTGATTTAATACAGTTTGGTTTTTGATTATTTATTTATTTATTATATTTACACGCTTTTATTAGCTTGGCATGTATATATGTAACGGAATCTTTTAACCTCATTTTCACCCTCTTAAATATGTTAGATTGGATTTAAAGTTCGCACACTTATAAGGACAAACGACAAAACGATAATTTAATAGGTCTGCTCAGCTATCCTGATCAGGATCGTCAGAATAAACGATTTTTTTAATCTGAAAACTAAAAAGTATAAAATAAATAATAGTTTAAACTTGGGATAACAAGTAGAAAATAATTCCATAAGAACACCATTTTGTGGCACATAGTATACCTTTAGAAACAAAACAAAACTTCATACGAAATCATTTACTTTGTGAATGATATAATCTTTTTCATTCTTAATTACTCACGGAAATAATCTCGAAAACTCACTGATAAAGCCTAGTAGTATTTATTTTCAATAATATCGAAAATGCCTACACTAAAAGAAATAAAAGAAAACTTATCGTATTTAATTCAATAAATTGTAATTGGTAACACTATCCTATTTTTATAGACATCATGTATCAATAAACAATGGATGTTATATATGTTGTATAAACATACAAAAGTTGTAATATTATAAAAAGTATAATTTGAAAAAGATAAATATACACAAGAATGATATGTATTAATAAAAGATAGATATACTAAAAATGTAGCTTTTATACATAAAGGATGTCATAAAATTATTACCTAATACAGCAAACTTGTCGTTTGAAAGTATGGGGTAGTCTGCATCTAATCCGGTAGTTCCGATTTTTTTTTTTTTTGCATACTTTTTTAAGATGTTGGCCTAATGAATAATACAAGTTTGTGACCTCGAGCGTTGAACGCAACTTTGTCTAACAGTGAAAAATCCGTGAAAATTTTGGATTTTGGCGATTATAACCCTTAAAGACTAGTTTTTTTTATAAATCTCCGACTCCAAAAATAACAATAATTTTAACTACATTATATTATCGTTATTTTTTTACTTTTTAGTGCATATTATTTTTTTTGGAAAAGTTTTTTTTTTTTTTTCATGTAGCCTCTCATTTAAAAAAAATCTACAACTTTTGAAACATCCTTTATTTATACACGAATGCAATAAGTACCAATCCACTTATTAGTTTTTATTATCCGGTTTTTCTGTTCGAGAATATTGTAAATGTTTACTTATATATATTTTATATTATGTCCAAATATTATTTCTTATAGATATGGGTTTGAAAAAAAAAATTGAAAAAAAAAAAACATGTAGGCTAGCATGAGAAAAGTTTCGATGAAAAATACTCACGGTGTTTCAAAAGGTGAAGTAACGTTGTAATAAAAAAACTTATACCGAACAGAAAACCGACTTCAAAAGAAAAACTTTTCCAAAACAAATTAATATGCACTAAAAAGTAAAAAAATAACGATAATATAATGTAGTTAAAATTATTGTTATTTTTGGAGTCGGTCTCAGCCAAGTAAACAACTCTGACAGAACCGTTTGCTACATTAGCTTGGCCGACATTGACTAAAAAAATACTTTCTATTCGGTAAAAGTTTTCTTTATTTTGTGATTTTTAGTGAATCTGAAGTTAGTGAATCTACACTAACCAATTTGTCACTAAAAAAAGAATAATCGAAATCAGTTGGTATGACATTTGGTTATTCGTCCACTTGTCGCACATACTTAATGCAAATTTAAGACTTTTATGGTTTTCTCATGGATGTCGTTATTAGAACTGGACTAAAATAAATTAGGATCACATGGAAAGCACCAGCTTTCAAATAGATAAAGAATCATCCAAATCGGTTCATCCAGTCGAAAGTTCTGAGGTATCGCACATAAAAAATAAACAAATTCTGTCGAATTCATAACCTCCTCCTTTTTGTTTGAAATCGGTTAAAAAATTGTTCCAATGAAAATAAAGTTTATTTATACGCCCGAAAATTCTATTTAAAACTTAAATAAAAAACCTACATTTTCACTTCGAACAAAAATGTAGTCAATAGCGAATGCATCGAAAAATTAAAATAATTCTTGAATTGTACCCGTCCGCTTCGTTGGGAAATTTTCATTTTAAAAGTAAAGATCACCGCGTTATACTGTTCACCTTCCTTACCCTCATTTATCCCCCCCCTCCTTCCATATATTATTGTAATGTTTCTTTAAAATTCATACGGTAGTTTTCGAAATTTTCTAGCGAAATCCGTGCTATAATAGATGAAGTTACAAAGAAAAATTAAGAAGGGATGACTTCGCAAAAAAAGCAATTGAATTTTGGTTTGAAAATTAAACATTAATTAATTCTTCATGCCGAACTTAATCTCATCTTAAATTTTCGACTTTACCTATATTTTGAAGTCAATATTTTATGAAATACATATCTGCGGAATCCTAAAAAATTTGATATATACTAAAAAAAGATACACTCTAGAAATTTATTATTAATTTATTTCTTCGTTATGTATGTTTGTATGTTGAGGGTTAAATAAAAGAGTTTGTCGGTGTGTTTTTTTTTTTTTTTTTGGGCTGTCCTTTATTTTTTTTTCAATTGAGTGTTATTTATTTTATTAGGGAAAGTTTGTGTTGTAAGGGACTTACATACAGTTTCCTTATCATATTCTGCCTATTTAGTGTCATTGAAATATAAGTGATATATAAAAAAAACATAGCTAAATGAAGAGTGAACCGAAATATTTTTTATGCGTTTGTCATTGAATCGATCGTTTTCTAAATAGCTCCAAAAACCCAAGTTTATCTTCACTCTTTCTTATGCATTCTTCCATCATAAACAGAACATATTTTTCTTAATTCTTATCGCTACTTTTTTTTATCATACATAGAAAAAAAAATTCTTGGTTGAAGCTCACTTAGTATAATTAATTTCGCATTGTAGCTTTTGCTCCATTTTTAACTCCCAAATAAAAATAAGGGGCCATGAGTTTAACATGTTTGTATATCATACCTGTATCTTTTTATCTGTGTATCTGTGTGAGTTCCATTCCAAGAGCAGATTTTCTTGAAACATAACTAAGAACACTATCGATCAAATTACTTTTTAGACAAACAATAAACCAAAAAGGCTCCTTCTTTTGATTCGAGGGATCAAAATGGGTATTGCGTGATTGGTCTATCTACCATCTTTAAGCAAAATTTTTTAATAACCGAATTAGGAGTTTATAAAAAATAATCTTATAAGAAGTAAAATTTCGCTTGAAATATTTTGTATTTGGTCCGTATTTCGTTTATCCGTTCGCTTGCTTAAAAATGCTTCAAATTGATAGTCCTTCCTCTTTGCTTTGCTATTGGTCTATACTCGCTTTTTATTTGTTTTGGGTTTTAGATAGAGAAACATACTATACAGGGCGTTCTGTTATTGACTGCAGATCGTTGGCCTACAGAATGAGTTCTTAAAGACGAAGGAAAAAGTTATTTACCAATTTTCGATCTGAGGCCTACTTTGCGAGATAATTAACAAAATAAATTAATATTATGTTAATAAAAAATAAATAACTTTATCGAATCACAGTTCAATAAAATTTTGAAGGATGGTATTAAATTATTACATAAACTAAAAAATATTATTACATAAACTAAGAAATAATAATAATAATAATAATAATAATAAGAGAAGGAGAAAGTAGAATGTGCATACAATAAACTAAACTGATGATGACTCAATCAACTAATTCAGACTTGCATACAATATTAGGCATTTTTTGAGTGTTTTTATTTTATGTATGTAAATAGAATATAGGAAATCTCCCACCATCCTTCAATATTTTATTGAACTGTGATTCGATATAACTATTTACTTTTTATTAATATTATATTAATTTATTGTGTTAATTATCTTGCAAAGTATAGGCCTAAGATCCAAAATTGGTAAATAATTTTTTTCCTTCGTCTTTATGAGCTTATTCTGTAGGCAAACGATCTGCAGTCAATAACAGAACGCCCTGCATGTAATCTTTGCTGTATTATGTTCGTTTTTGTGCCTAGCCGTAGAATTACTCAAATAAAATAAGGAAATTGGTAACAGTTACAAAACATTTTCATATAAGAAAAAAACAATTTAATAAAAAAATACTTAAAAATATAATAATAATATATTAAAGTTTCAATAATTAAATCGAAATTGTATATTATTATTATTATTATTTATAACTTGATGAAATTTAAGTACACGCAAACAATTTTGGTTAATTCATTTGGTTTGTTTGATTCTGATGTTCTTCAACAATAAAATATAATTATCATGTCAATTTATGTATAAAATTTCATATTATTATCATAAAATATATGCCTGCATCGATAATATTAAAAGTGATATTTTAAAATAATTCTAATGAATCAGACTATTCATTACGAGTCTGTTATCGTAGGAATCTATGGAAAATACTTATAAAAAGCATGTAGGAATCTATGGAAAGTAATCTTAGCCTAGCATCTTAGCACATTGAGGAAATAATGAACATTGAATCTCATATCCTAGACAATTACGTGTAAAGAAAAGAGTAATTTATCTGTGTGTCTGTTAGTGGCGTCGTAGCCCCTTAACGGTCGAACCCACTCGATTGAGAACATTTTATAGCAAAGTTTCCAAAAATCGATTTACAAGGAATAAATTATTTTTGTCCGGGGTATTTTAAATTTTGTAAATTTCACTTGTATAATGTTTAGATGTAAACTATCTAAATAAATTTAAATCATTAGAAATTTTCATTAATACTTAAATAATATTTGAGGCTGGAGAGAACTTGGTCACTACAGAGAAAAAAATGGTCACTACAAAAGTTGGACAGTAACAAAGAAGATCTCAAGATGAGTTATCATTTCTTCCTGCAATAAAAGCTATCAATCACTGTGACAACTCCTGCAGTAATTTTACTATATATTTTCTACGTTTCACTAGTATAATTATAATAAAACAACATGGATATTATAACTGCAACAGATATTACGTCTTGTTATTCGTATAAAAGTAGCTATACCCAAATGACATATAATTATAATTTATTTTATTCATAATATAATTGTCTTTATTTCTGAATTAAGGTATTTGGTTCTCAAAAAATATGGGAGATGATTTAAACAATTTCATGTCATCTTTTACAAAAGGTATACGTATAATGATGATGTTATTAATTCCAACGATAAAATTATATCAGTAATTAAATAAAACATTTTATTTTTTAATAACAAGCTTTAGCTTTTGCTTTACTTATACAGAAAACATAAATTTTGCATTTTAGAAGTCAAAAATATGTAATTTACACTTCCTTAAAAATTGTCTTGTTGTCTAAGTCTTCCTTTTTCAAAAAATCTTAGTAGCTTGAAGCGACACTTTTCAAATTAGAAAAATGTGCCTTGGGAAATATTGTATTAAGAGCCAGGCCAAAAAAAATTCGATGAATTAACTATGGCTGATAATTTGAGGAATAGTTATAGTAGTAATTATAGTCAGTCAAGTGAACGATAGAACAGGGGTCAGATATATGCTATTGAAACAGTGCAGTTTTACGTGGTACTAAAATGAATTTATTAAAGCTGAAAATTGTGATGCTCGTATATTGCTGTATCACAATTTTCAGCTTTAATAAATTCATTTAAATACCACGTAAATCATGAATCATACCTTTTTATTGTTCACAAATAAGTACTGACTGACTAGCCCTGTTCTAACGTTTAACTAACTGACTGTCATAACTGTTATTTATATACAATATACAATCTGTATAACAATTTTCAGCTTTATTAATTCATTGCAGTACCACGTAAAACTGAACCGTTTCGATAGCGTATATCTGATCCCTGTTCTATCGTTCGCTTGACTGACCGCAGTATGTGTGTGTACACAACTACTATAACAAAATTTTTTGGCCTGGCTCTTCCATTTTATACAGCCTTTATGCCATTGTCTTAACTTGATAACAAAGTTGACTGGGCCCTATTTTTCTTCGAGATTCAAAGTTGGAAAAGCTGGAAAGATGGTTTTTCAAAATTGAAATTCGTTTATCATTTTTCAAATACATTTTGTTTTTGTAGTTTTTCTCGTTTTTATCTTAAAGGATGAAACAAGATATATATTCAGTCACAAACCCTTCAGGTTCGTCAAAACTAAAAATGAGGCTTCTATACTGTCTTAAGATTAAAAAAAACAAAAAACAGGAAATCTGGAACTAAAAATTAGAACCTTAAATCATAAACTCGAAATCTTCTCAAATGTCTTTATTTATTTATATCAAATATTGATTTTTATCTATTTTTACAATTACTTATAGGTTTAATTTGACAAATATCAAAAGTACCATCAACAAGTATCAGGTTTTAAACCAATTTAAATGCATCCAGATATATGGAGAGTTTTAGTATTTGTAATTTTTAATAAAGGTATTAGGCAAGGATATTAAACTACTGCACTAAAGAACTGTGATATAGGAGTGAAAATTCATGGACACGTGCTAAACGTATGTTATGCTGATGATACAGTGTTGATGGCAGAAAATTCTCAGAATTTCCAAATTTTAGTGGATAAAATACTAAATACTAGTGAAGAATGGCACCTTAAAATTAATGAAAAGCAAACTAAAGTAATGGTATTTACACGGAAAAATGACAGAAAATATTAAAATAGAGTGTAATGGTGTTTAACTTAAACAAGAATTTAGATACCTGGGGAAACTCTTCCACAACAATAACAAGACTGGTGTTGAAATAAAATCAAGAATAGGGCAAGCAAAAAGTGTATTTTTGAAACTAAAAAGTTCTTAACGGATAAAAAAATAAACAAAAGTATACGTGTGCGGTTTTTAAAATGTAACGTTTGGTCAGTTTTTCTTGTGAAACTTGGACCTAGTCAGCAAAAATAATAAAAACAATTAATGCATTTGAAATGTGGAGCAATAAAAAGATTCTAAAAATTTCATGGAGCACATATACATCAAATAGTAAAGTGATTAAAATTATTGCACTTTCACTAGAACTGAGCAAGACCGTCAAAAAAAGACAATTAAGCTACTTTGGGCATATTATTCGATCGAACAAATATGATATGGTCAAAATGGCTTCATTTGGTAAAATTCCAGCTAAACGAGCAGTGTTGGAAGTAAAAAAAAATTAGCTGGATGGATAATTTAAAAGCCTGGACTAAAATGTCATTAGAAGAAATGTGCAGAGTCCCGGAAAAGCGAAAAACATGGACTAAAGTAGTCTCATACATCCCTTAAAGGGATATGGAACCATACATACATACAATTTTTAATAAATAATCGTCCCCAATTGATTCTATAATTTCGAATATTATTCGATCAAATATTAAATAGTAAAAATAAAACTATATTTTAATAAATTTGTTATGGGTTTATCGATCGCGTTAATGTTTGCAAATACATACATATTTATAATGGCAAAAACACTAACACATATATATCCCATATACAATGTGTGCAATTAAATAGGCACCATATTGAGAACTACTTTTTGTGTTTTAAATAATTATTATTAATAAAAAGTCGTAGTAGATTGGAAGCAATATGAATTAATCAGATGTAAATTGTTTTGCATTCCAGCACGAGGTTTGTCGAAGAATATAAATTTTGGCTGAGAATACAGTACATTTATTTTCTACAATATCCGCAATATTTATTGAGAAAAGTTTTAATTTATAATTATAGCCAGACATTCAGTCTATTTACCATGACCAAACAAATTTCGATATTTGTACTAACTCTTCTCATAGTATTGCGAACTTTTTGTTTATAGTATCAATGTGTCTACAAGTCGATCTGTTGGCATAAATTATCAATGCTAATACAGAGACTCGCTCATAGCTCGAAAACTACCCGTTAAAAATTTTGTAGCTGTGAGAGCTTTTGAGCAGAACGGTCCGATGAACATTTTGGGGGCGGTTTGAAAAAGTTTCACAGAAAGCCATTTTGCTAGTCGTATACTAAAACTATATTATATTCGTAGCTTTGGTAGCCTGTAGCTCGTAAACTACCCTGAGATAGGCCCTGAGAGTTTTTGATCAAAATGATCCAAAGAACATTTTAGGGTGGTTTAGAAAAAGTTTCACAGAGAGCCCTGTTCGTATATAATATTGCGGGGTCCTTCACAATTTTCGACAAATTTTGTATACGAATGCAAAAACTTGATACCTGATTACATCATATTTCATTCCAGGCAATGCAGGACTTTTTATCAAAAATTATTCCTTTTCTTAAATAAAAAACTTTTTTATTTGGTGCCAACTTAATTGGACACACTGTATATAATAAAAACGACAGCCAGCAATAAGTTGCATGATCGCATGATTCAATTTAATTTCCTGTCACAAAAAACGTCAAGAAACATATAAAAGATCCTCTGATATCATTTCTTCGCATACATATTTGAAATTAAAGCTATATAACACAACGAATAAGTTTTTTTCTGTATTATTTTATATACATATAGATGGCTTGGTTTTCTTCACTCTCTGATGATGTTGTGATCGTGTCTCATTTTAATATCAACAGTTAAAAAAAATAAAAAAAGTGAAAATAAGCGCGGTGTGAACAGCCCTTAGCAACCAGATCTGAAATTTCCTGGTTGAATAAATGTGGCTTCAACCGCGGGTAACTTAAAATATGGCAAAAATAACCGGCAGAAACTGGGTCTCAACAGACGTTGAATATACAGGCTGGCTTTTTTTACCTACTTGAAACTCGATAAATAAATTTAAGCGAGAAAAATGCTTCATACGGAAAATGTTAGTTTCAAAGGCATCTCGAAGTCATAGTTTTCTGATTCAATTAAAACCTCAGTTTGATTCATAACTGACAAACATAAGTTGAACATAATTAATTGTAGAGAGCTTTACTTTGTGGAACTCCATAATTAGGATTGAAGAAATAAAATGTCCAATTTTCTTTGCTTAGTCCTGCACTTTTATTTATTTAATATTTTAATAATTTAAATATTAGGATTTTAAAAAAAAATCTTAAGTTGTCAAATATTATATAACACATTCTTTTAAAAATATGTCATGAGAATTTTGGTATATAAACCAAAACAATGAAATGATACTTTACAGTTATGAAAATGTCTATGTTAGACGAAACATGTCAAAAATATGTTATATTATTAAAATATTAAATAAATAAAAGTGGACTAAGCAAAGAAAATTCGAAATTTTATTTCTTCAATCCTAAAAAGTTGAACACTTCAAATGTTCTTTAAAAATTCACAAATTTTTTTATAATTGATAAACAGATTTCAGTAATTGACAAAAAAATCGAGCTTTTTGTGCGTTTGTTCATCCAGTTTAAACAAAAATATTCTTTATGGAAAAACAAACGACTTTGATTGGATATATTAACTTTCTCTTATCGAAAGTATTCATCTATCGATTACTAATCCAGGAGTAGAATGAGTTTTTCATTGAACTTGAAAATTATCAAAACCAGGGTCTTGATTTCCGAAGGGGGGGGGGCGTTCTGAAAATTTTTAATTTCACAGCAAGCTTTAAATTTCCTGTCGCTCTGAAATCTCTGCCAAACTACATGATTCTGATCATTTAAAATCTACTACAGTCGATAATTATACATTCATTGACTTGGTTTTCGGGATGATTACAACAATTTCTGATCAGGAAAGTTAATATACGGAAGAAAAAAAAAAGCAATTTAGTACTTATTATTCGCCTATAATATTCGTACACTCTAATGCCTTTTTACACTGGTTTATTTAGTAATACAGGGGTTATTATTTTGTAAATTATGCGACAGGAATATTGTATAATTTGTTTTGGGCCTCATAATTCTCTTTTTTTCTGTTGTATTTTTAAAAGCATTCTCTAACTGCAGTGATTATTTTGAGGGTAAGAGATTAAATTTTAACTAATTAACTAATGTTTTACATAATCCTCATACAACATTATTCTACAAGCGCAGAATATTTTTGAGTGAAGGTTCGTTTGCCAATCAAAATGAAATAAATTAAATTCACAATCAAATCATCACGGAAATATGCTGTTTGCAAACTGATTTGCAACCAAAACCTAGTGTGTGTAAAGTCTTAAATTCCCAGTTCTCAAAAAAATATTATTTTTTCTAAATGCAGGCTTTAGGCTGTTTTTATCGTTACCCTTTTTCTTATTAATCGAAGCTGAGATTTTGAAGTTTCATTTCATTAATTCTTTGAAAGCTATTAAGGCAAGAAAAAAGTAATTTCATCAGCTAGCTTTTTGTGACTTTTGGGAACGTTATAACATTTAATTAAACGAAGGAAATTGAAGAAAAGCTAGAACAACATACTATTTCATTTTCTTTGGACGATAAAAAAACTTTCGTAACGATCATAAAGAAATTTTTCATGGACAAACTCTTTAACTTTCATCATGAAAGTGGAACATAAAACTAAACAATACTTAAAAGATAATAATAATTTCATAATTATGTTGATAGGCTATCATAATATAATAATAACTGTCCACTCAATAGAGACAGGGTGTGCTCTCGGATCTTTTTATACTTAAGCGTATGCCATTTGTGTGAGATCTATTTACACTGGAGCAGGTCTCAAGTACAGCTTTGCTTATTATTTCTCGAAATTGTGTATCAATAGTTGAAGCGCTTCTATTTACGGTTAGTTAATAAAGAATGAAAGATATACGTATGCAAAATTTCGCTATTACTTTCAAAAAGGTTGTTTATGGATCGGTCGCAAATAAATATATATAATTTCTCAGATGAAAATTTGTTACAAAGGAAAAACAAAATCTTTATTGTAATAGATTTTAAATTTACGAAAACTACAATGTTAAATGGCAATTGTATTAACGTTAAGTATCGAAATTATTTTTATTAATGTAATGTAATAAAGCAAAGCGAAACGAATTACCATATTTAAAATATTCAAAACTAGAAAAAGTCCCGATCTCTGAACAAGTCAGTTAGCCAAATTGCATTAAATCCAGTATCTACCAAAATCACTGACTGAAAAATTCAAGTCGGTCCTAGATTATTTGGAATAATTTATATCTACAGGAGAGTTAGGCAATATACTTAACCCATGCGTAAGTGAATGTCGACAAAAGGTGAGATTACGAATTATTATCTTTTCGTTTCTAGAAAAGTACATTTTTAACAGCGAACCAGGTACCCCTAGTTTATTTATTTATTTATTTATTTTTTTAAGTAGAAGTGAAATAATTTTGTAACATAACCACTTAGGCAACACAACCACTATTGGCAATAATGTGGTCGATCAGTCAATGGCTTTTTGTAAGCGCATGAAAGCTTCAAACGACTTTTTGAATATAAAAGATACCGTTATTCGCAAAAAAAAAGTTTAACCAATCTACACTAAATTATACTCGCCCGACCCATGCGTAGTTACGCTCCAGAAGTTACCGTAATCCGTGTCTACCCTGTATCCGTGGCTAAAAACAACACACAACAAATTTCGTAGAAAAAGGGTGAAAAAAAAGTTCTTAATTAAATATTAGGAGAACATGTATTAAAAATAGTGAATATATGTCTAGAATATTAGGAAAGCATCTGTAAAAACAAACATGTGTGCCTAATAAACTTCTTATTTAAATTTATGATATTTTTTCGTTTAAACTATATGTTTAGCGTGTTTTTTCGTAAACAGTACATTTTTAGACCGTGAGTATATTTTTCGTCAATCCTAGACATAATAAGCTTGAAAATGAGGAATGAAGAATTTGAGAAAGGAATAAGGTAGATAAAGTTAGGACAGAAAAAAAACTTGCTTGAGTAATAATATATCAAATAAGCTTCTCAAGCACTTTGTTACTAAAATATTAATCAAGGCACAAAAGAGTTTTAACCAAAGTCATCCTGTATAATATAAAAGTGTTTTATGATATAAAGTTGACCTTCCATTAAAATAGAATTTTCATATTATTAGTCTACTTGTCCATAATATAATATTATCTGTGAACTGACTGACTCTCCAAGTCTATAATATATATCTATAGAAATTCTAGAACCTATTCTTTACTTTTATATATTATATATTAAATAAATGATAATAATATTGTCTTAAAGTCGTTATCTTACTACAATTAAATGACGTTTATTTGAACGACAAAAAATATTCTTTTTTTTTTATAATATAACGATCTTCTTCTAGTGACTATATGTACCATTCACTAACGAAAATAATGCTTCTCAAACAATGGTTGATAAAATTTTGATTACCCTAAAAGGAAATTCTAATTGGATTTACCATTGGGAAAACATACTGAAAAAACTTGTACGAAAATACAGTTTTATTAATATCCCAGAAGAAGTTAATGTAATGGAGCCGATTTTGAAAATCTCCAGTTTTATTTTCTCCCGAACAGAACTTAAGAATCTTCAAAAAATCTCTCTCTTTCCATAATTGTGAATCGAATGTGGCAGCAAGTCTATGGCAACCACTCGGTTCTCTATTGTCACATGTCTTGAAAACTTTTGCCCTTCGATTGTTGCAGGGGCATTTTTAAAATTGACGATAGCATCGATTGCCTGTAATTTAGGTATTCAGACTCTTTATGGTACCTGAAGAAGGAACTAACAAGAACTGTTCGAGAGATTTGAACTCAGTGGGGTCGTCTAAGAATGACCAATTCTAGTGTCTTCACATAGAAAGAGCTGGGGCAATCTTCAGTAAATATTACGGTTCAATATTGAATACAGCATGTCGCATTGAAGATAAAGATCATATCCTCATACTTTCGTTATTTATAGGAATATCGATTTGAAATTTTGCACTTTCATACAAGGTGGTGGCTCATATTTTTTAAGATACTTAATCGGAATCAAGATTCATACTAAGCCTACTACAAATTGACACATAGAGACGATTCTTAATAGTTTGTCTAGCGACAAAGATTGGCGTTAAAAATTCGAATTTTTTATTTGTTCATTATTTTGAATTTTACTCAAAATTATTACAAATTTATTGAAATATATTTGAATACATATCCCATTTGAATTTATCAATTCGTGAAGTTTTTACATTCCATAGCACACTAGTTTCAAAGTTTATTTTTTAATTTTATAATTAGTGTACTATAGAATGTAAAAACTGGACAATCTGATAATTTAATAGTGTTATGTATTCAAATATTTCAATAAACTTGTAATAAATATGAGTGTGGACCAAAATATTGAAAATGCTAATTTGTGTAATGAAAATCGGTTTATGGGTATAAAAAATGTACGAAGCAAATTTTTCTAATAGTTTTTTTTTCGATATCTGTGACCATCTCTGACACTAGGCAAAATTTTAAGAATCAGCACTATTTTTCAATTTGAAGTAAGCTGACTTAAAAGTTCACATTTCGGTTAACTATCTTAAAAAATGTAACCCATCACCCTGTATATACCTTAGGCTAGGTTATGTTGGCTGTATATGAAGGACACCCGTAGTCTATAGAGCCCATTGTGATACCATATATGTGTTTTACCACCTTTCCGCTGATAATTTCATTTTATCAGCTCCTCAATTTCAGAGGCTGAGTGCACCTCTTTCATTCATATACCATGTACTACACCAGCCCATCACAACTATTAATTAAATTATTTTTGTTGCGACGGCGGGAATCGAACCCGCAGCCCTATGCATACCGCGGACGGAATTGGTTACGCCTTAACCAAGTGAGCTAATAGGGCGACTGTATATACATTAGTCAATAAAAAAAAGTTTGAGAATAATAATTTTTCTGATGATTCTGAAAATATATAGAAATGTGGATAAAAATAATTATTATTACTTTAAGATTTATTGTGAGTAATTGAATTTTGTTTTTTAATGACACACATTAAAAAATAAAATTATTGTTTTTTTTTTTTTTTATAAGAATTCTTTTTTTTTTCTCTTCATATTTTTTTATTTATTGGAAAAAAGCATGAAGACGACACTCTTGAAGGCGATTCATAAAGGAAGAAATCGTTTCATAAAAAAAGGTCACTTAAAGGCATGAGTATGACAATAATAATGTCCTTACGCACATTTATCAATACCAATATATCATTTACTGATAATACAATATACAGTCTTTTTATTTTATCCATAAACTAAAATGCCTTGGGTAAGGATTTGATGTATTGTATGATAACTGAAATTTATGGTTGATTAAAAAACGTTTTTAAGTATATATTTTATAAAATATTTTTTTATTTAACAATTGACTGAGAATTGTTGAAATACCATGTATAGACTGTCTTGATTACATACACATACATGTCACACATATAAATCTGATATTCCCATATAACACATACTTTTTAAGGAACAGTTTTTTCACTAAAATTTTTGTTCTATCTTAAACGGTTTACAAAATGAGTCCTACGGACCCAAGCCCCAATTGACCTATGTTGCACATTTACGAACTCGACCTCACTTTTTATGTCCTGAACACTCTGGACGGACGGACAACTGGAAATGGACTAATTAGATGATACCATGAACACCTATACCAAAATTTAGTTCGTAGCATCAATATTTTTAAGCGTTACAAACTTGGGACTAAACTTAATATACTATGTATATTTCATATATACATGGTATAAAAATGAATTAGTGATATGTGGTCAGAGGCTATTTATATGGGTAACAACGGATGAGGTTAACAGGAAGGAAAAATTAATTGTAATTAAGGTCTAATTAATAGTATAGGAAGACATACAAATCACTATATCATTTTGAAAATTTCTCTGTTATAACTCTCGTACATGAAATCGGAACTATTTTTTCTTGTCACCAGTACCTTAACTTATCTAATCAGTAAAATTATAGTGGCTTAAAATTAACCCCGAATCAACGATTCGAAATTTTTGATAATAATCTGCCTTGATTTTGGGTTGGTTTTGGACCTCTGTGTCAAACAGCTTTTTTAAAACCGTAAGCACTCGCTTCAATCTTTCGGTAATCCTTAGACGCGTGATAAAATATGCCTAAGAATTTTTGATTTTCTAAATCATAACCTCTACGTAATTTTATAAAAATTTATTTTTAATGCTCTAGCTCATTAAAAATAGCTTCATTCCGTGCTTAATGAATAGAGAAAGAAATAAACTAAATAAATGGATTCATTTTAACCAATTTCACCATATTTATATCAGAAGTTTCTTTTATTCACTGAGTCCGACTTAAATAAAACTAACGAAAGCTGAAGAACTGGCCCAAAAAGTTTCAAAATTTATATTTCTTTGCTTACGGCTTAACTTGAAAAAAATAATTTTTAAAAAATATGAAAAACTCATAATTTGAAAATTGAGAAAATTATATGCAGATAGAAAAAGTTTCAACGACTTACAAAAAAATAAAAGTTATTTTTGTTTTAAAGCGAGCATGAGCAAATGCCCATAGCATCGAGTGCTGACGGATTAACACAATGTACTGCTTTAGTTTTAATCGTATTGAGAGCTTTTTTACATTGTCATTGTCCTACCTCTCCCGTGTATTACTATGGCGTGGCATTTGATTGTCACTTATAATAGGAACCCTTTAGGAAGCAGTTTAGGCATGGACTTAGTAAAGATTTAATTTCTCATTAAATTATTTCATCGTTTAAATAGAAAAAAAAATCATCATAAATTTTTAATAGCTCCCAAATAAATTACTTTTTTTGTTGGTTTAAATTAAGTAAAAAAATTTAATCATTTTGAAAGTCATAATCGATTTAAACGATTAGTTTTTTGTTGTTGTTTGTCTATGTCTGTGATATATTATTAGCTTAGAAACAAAAAAGTAATTAGGTTTTTTTTTTGTAGAAATATAAATGGTTTTTTTTTCTGTTCAAAACAATGGTTTTATTTTTAGTATCACAACATAGTTCTGTCGAATCAATTATTATGTGCGTCAATCAAACTTTAATTGAATTTAAACAGATGATGATTCATACTCACTTTTACGTCGTCTGATTAATTTTCATGGTCCTTGATTAAATTTTGTTATCTATGACCATACGTTAGCCAAATTCTACATTAAAATCGCAAAACGCGAAGGAAAACTGCTTTTTAGGCTATTTGGACCACTTAAGGCAGTGTGAAACTACGTTTTGCAAACAAAAACAATTCAAATTCAAATTCTCCAAACTTTCGGACTTTTTCCATTTTCTCACCTATTACTCAAGTAGCACAACTTAGCTTCACACTTCCCTAGCGCGCCCAAATAACATACCAAAAGAACAGACTTTCATCGCCTTCTGGCTGCGATTTATACAAGTTTCAAAAATTTGAAAAAGTATTTTGCAGACAACTTTTTTTTGTTCTTTTAAAAAAAATTATCATAAGACTCATTGAAACAACCTACAAATTTCCATCTATCTTTTATACTTTTGGAGAAAATTTGCCCCGCCCCCTTCGAGAAACAGCGATGTTTACAAAAAATTGTTTCAAAAAACAGTAGTTAATTTTTTAAAACGAACATTTTTTAAGTATAAAATTTTGTTCTTTCTCTAACGGTTTAACATAAGCAAAATTCAATATTTTAACATTTTGAAAACCATTTTTCAAGCATCGTATCGGAACCACTATCAGACATATGGAGCTATGGTTTGGCATAAATTGGAAAAACTCCAAAAATTTGCAGTTTTTCGTGGATTACGCAGGTACCACATCTTTTCTTTCTTGCAAAATCTAGATTCCCTAAGGGATTCAACTAGCATACCAAAAAAAAGCTTTAAATCGCGATTTGCGATTTTAATTGTTTTTTTTTAGTATGCTTTTACTGGCGTTTTAATCAAATATCAAAAAAAAAAATCTTAAGCATCTAAAAGTTCGACTTAACATTAGTTAACGTCAACAGGAACAACGATAGCAGCAAATTAAAAATTTTTCAGTGAAAACTAGAAACTTAAATTGTAGAAGATGTTGGAAAAATGTGGCACATAATTTTCATTCAACTTATGTTATTTTGTTACGTGTTTCTCAATGATTTAAAAATTCGATTAACTTAATTTAAAGATTCGATGTTTACACTTTCCCTAAAATGTATTCGCATTGAACAAATTAAATTTAAATTAAAAGTACAATACTTGTGTTAATCTTTATCAAAGTAAAATTTTACACCTGATAAGAATGAATATTCATATAATTTTGTGAAATTAGAAATGTCAAATTAGACGAAACAATTAAATAATTTAATTTAAACTTTAAACATCTTTTGCACCTATTTATTGTATTTTAAATATGTGTTAAAAGAAATTTATATTATTCTGTTCTAAAATGGTGTACAGTTCTTAAAAATATCTACAATTTATCACTCAAAAAGTTGCTCAGACAATAATTATGCTGGCTGCAGAGAGAAATTGCTCTTAACTCCAGAAAGAGCAACTTTTGTGGTGAACCGTTCAATAAGGTTCAAAGTATTTTGATTGTAGGTTTGGTTGACAGTAATTAAAAATCTTTTAAATTAGAGTAATAAGCACGATCAAAAACATTATACGGATTGGCAGAAAAGGATTGACAGAAAAGGTAACAATCATTAAAACACACGAACACGAAAAGAAATATGTACAAAAGTGAAAAATAAAAAAATAAAAAAAAAATAGAAATAAATAAATAAGTAAAAAAAAGAAGCACACAAAAAAAAAAAACCTACTTAAATCTAAAACACACACACAAAATAAAAAAAACAAGAAAAACCACTCAAAAAAAAAAAAATTGAATTAAAATCACGCTAGCGTGTGAACGGACGTTAGTACACGCTAACGTGTGAATGGCCACCCTGCGCAACAATTATTAAAAGTTAACAAACAAAACAACGTAGTTCGGTGTATGAATACACAACGGAGCTAAAAAGCTCAGACAATTTTAAAGATGAGGTCTCTTGAAAAAATCACCGTTGAATGGTACACATCAAGGATAAAAATTTATTACAATCAATAATATACACGTTCGTGCCCGCAACGCGAGCACGTTTTAATATTACATCGTACAATTGATGAATTGGGCAATTTAATCTGGAAATAAAGATAATTGGTTTAACTTCAAAGAAGTGGACTTACTTGAACGATCAAATTAATTATACCTGGACATTTCATCGACGGCTGGTGTTGTTTGTTTGGCTGTGTACCGCTCGGTTTCCTATGGTGGTTTTTCCTAGATTTTTAAGGTACGGTTGTTATTTTTCTTCTGTTTTAATCCGTTTTGTTAGTAATTGGAGATTTACCTACAAAAAAAAAATTCAAAAACGTTTAATATACGTAGTTTTAAAATAAGCGATTGAACATTTCCGATTCGATTTTCATAAAATATATAAATTTTGTTGTGTATGTGGACCAATACCGCGCTTAGAAGGTAGCTGACCACGAGTTTAGACAGCCCTATTTACGGGTGTCTCGAAAACTCGCTCGGAGCTGAACTTCGCGGTCTTTAATCTTCGCTGTATTCTGCCCCGTGTAATGCTTGACTAAATCGAGTCACGGGTCAGATACCGAGGATAGTGAATTGGTTCACTGCACAAGAAGAATTTTACGCCAAAATCGGAAATGTTCAATTCAAACTAGAATCACACATTTTAATAAAACAAAGAATAATAAAAAAAAAAAAAAAACAAAACTTACTTTAATAAGGTTATGTCGCCTTGTGATTTTTGTGAAGTTGTGATCTTTTTTAGTTTCTTATTTTTTTTTAATTCATTTAATGATTTTAACTTTAGTACTGACATATTTGTAAACGCTAAAAACAAAAAGAAAGAATATTTATATTTCAATTTAAATAAATTACTTAAGTGTTGAAATAAAAACTCACATGTGTTTTGTTGTTGTCTAATACTGTGACATTTCTCTGATATAACCCATAGAGTTGTAGTTGCTTCACAGACTACTACTCCATCCTAGACCGTTCCCTTTGTCCACTTACCTTTTTTCTTTCAGATTCGATCACACTTACTAAGATCGCGGATAAAAAAAAAACGCTTCCACTTGTCATCGATGCCACAGTTGGCAAGTTTATAGAAGATTTTAATATAAAGTCATCTTAAAAATGCCATAGTGGCTTGCTAGATTGTTACTAGATGTTAGGTTAGGTTAGGTTAGGTTATATTGGCTGTCTACGAAGGACACACTTAGGCTATAGAGCCCATTGTGATACCATATATGTGTTTTACTACTTTTCCGTTGATAATTTCATTTATCAGCTCCTCAATTTCACAGGCTGATGCACCTCCTTCATACAGATACCACTACACCAGTCCATCACAATTATTAATTCAAATAATTTTGTTGCGACGACGGAAATCGAACCCGCTACCCTAAACATACCGCGGTCGGAATTGGTTACGCCGTAACCAACTGAGCTAATAGGGCGACCGAGTCACATAAATGCAGACCTATAAAGTTGCTCTACTCGAAGCTAAGTGCATCTGGGATCATTGTTATTTTGGCTACGGGATCAACAAAAATTATTTTTGATCTTTCGAAAGCGAAAAGATTGATACCATAATTGAGGATTTAATGAATGGAAAACCAGGCGTGGTATCCTAGCATCATGGAAATTTCAGCGGTTCAGACAGCGGGTATTTCATTCTTTCGAGCGTCAAAAATATTATTTTTTTGCAATTTTTACTAAAATTGCAATTATTATTAAAATTAGAATATCCGTAAACCCACATTTAACGGAATGTAAAAAAATTGAGATTAAGAAAGTACCAGTTGAATTAAACCAGCAAATTTTAAACCATACCTATCCAAAAATCTTTTCTAAACATTTTATTCAAAAACAACTTTATGATACCTTACTAATGACGATTTTTGTGGTACCAAGAAATCTATGAGTTTCCCTAAAGAAAAGTACACGGCTTTCGAATAGGACCAAATTAATAGACACTAATTCAAATTTTCAGACACCCATAAATGATATTCCTAAACTTACGAATGTCGCTAGACTTTTAAGCATTATGCGAAGATAATTGATTTATTTTTAATTTAAATAGGTTTATATTGATGTGAATAAACAAGTAAGTATCAAATGTTTCATAAACTGAACATGAAATTAAGTGTTTATTAATTATTAACATGTGACAAATACCATGTTATTACTTAATAGAATCATAGATGACGTTTACTATTATATGTACAAAGTAGTACTTATTAATGTTCCATTAATTAGCTTCTTTAAGAAGCCATTTGCCTTGAAAATTGATATTAAGAAAGTTAAGGTTGATATTACTAAAATTTATTTATTCTGTGATTATTGGTTGTGACAAGTTTTGAAAAAATCTGTCGAAGGGTTTTTGGAATTTTAAAATTTTGTGGATAGGAAACGTTGACGTAAATGTAAGAAAGTGCTCTAAAAATATGTAACTGAAGTTTCAACTAGTTATTAACTGAAAATTATAAAAAAAAAATGTAGGCCGCCGTCCACCGATTTTATCAAAAAATGATTCTTTATAATGTACTGAATAAAAAAGTATTAGGTCATTTTTGAATTCAAAGGGCCCAACACCCTCTCAGGGCACTTTGAAAATTTTTAACATATACATAACTGACCCTTATTGACTTCCGCCGTCCACCGATTTTTTCAAAAAATGATTCTTTATAATGTACTGAATAAAAAAGTATCAGGTCATTTTTGAATTCAAAGGGCCCAACACCCTCTCAGGGGACTTTGAAAATTTTTTACATATATACATAACTGACCCTTATTAACTTCCGCCGTCCACCGATTTTATCAAAAAATGATTCTTTATAATGTACTGAATAAAAAAATATTAGATCATTTTCCAATTAAACGGAAGAAATCCATCCCCCACCCCCCCCGGGGGGGCACTTTGAAAATTGTTTACATATACATTGCTGTACCTTATTTTTATCCGCTGTCTATAAATAATGCCAAAAAAGGATTCCTTATAACGTCCTGAAGAATTAACTAGCGCGGCAATTTTCGCCCATCACCCCCGTGATTCGCTTTGAAATTTTATTTTTTTAAATGAAGTTTTAACTTAAAAATTTTTAATTAAAATTTCGAAAATGATATAATACTATTTTAATATTACTAATAATTAGTAATAACTACTAATAGTTATAACGCTTAAAATATTTTAGTAGTTCGTTTTTAATGACCAAGAGATATATGTTTTTTCATTTTTAATAAACATTCTGTATAGTTCATTCTGGGTTCGTACATGCTGCCTGTATATAAAACACATCATATTATTTTATTTAAGATACTGTTTCAATTTTAAAGTTTAGTCGCTGGATTCGTCTTGTAACTTTTATTTGATTAACGTGAATATTAAATTAATAATAATTTTTCCAGTAAATTATTAAGAACAGTAAGTAAAACTCATACTAGGACAAATACAAAATTTCGATTTCTCTTTTTTGAATTCGTAATACTAAATTTCTTACCTTGTAATAAAATTTTCCTGATTTTCATTCATTCATTCCTTGTAATAAAATTTTCACTGATTTTCATTCATTTCACTTTAATCACTTTCAACATTTAAGAAACAATGCTTTTCACAGATTTTACAAATTCACTTAAAAGAAACACTCTGAATTAATTCAAAAACTACATATTCCATTTATTAAAACTCTGAATTAATTCATAAACTACATATTCCACTAATTAAAACTCTGAATTAATTCAAAAACTTAAAAAATCTTCACCCACTACACACTGAATTAATAACATAACTAATTCATCATAAAAATTTTAACTATTGAATATCGAAAATACATATTAAAATGAATTAAAGAAGATATACATTTATCAAAGAGAGTAAAAGATATTCAAAAAAACAATAGTCCTGTCCTTCTGTCCATATGTTTAATTGCATCAACACTCAACGATATTTAGATTTATTATTGTAAATTTTAATCAAGTTTCTGCAGGTTCATGACATTTTTTAGAGAACTGTACTGTGGATGGACAGAAGAATAGAACTATTGTTTTTTTGAATATCTTTTACTCTCTTTGATAGATGTGTTTCTTCTTTAATTCATTTTAATATGTATTTTCGATATTCAGTAGTTAAAATTTTTATGATGAATTAGTTATGTTATTAATTCCGTGTGTAGTGGGTGAAGATTTTTTAAGTTTTTGAATTAATTCAGAGTTTTAATTAGTGGAATATGTAGTTTATGAATTAATTCAGAGTTTTAATAAATGGAATATGTAGTTTTTGAATTAATTCAGAGTGTTTCTTTTAAGTGAATTTGTAAAATCTGTGAAAAGCATTGTTTCTTAAATGTTGAAAGTGATTAAAGTGAAATGAATGAAAATCAGTGAAAATTTTATTACAAGGAATGAATGAATGAAAATCAGGAAAATTTTATTACAAGGTAAGAAATTTAGTATTACGAATTCAAAAAAGAGAAATCGAAATTTTGTATTTGTCCTAGTATGAGTTTTACTTACTGTTCTTAATAATTTACTGGAAAAATTATTATTAATTTAATATTCACGTTAATCAAATAAAAGTTACAAGACGAATCCAGCGACTAAACTTTAAAATTGAAACAGTATCTTAAATAAAATAATATGATGTGTTTTATATACAGGCAGCATGTACGAACCCAGAATGAACTATACAGAATGTTTATTAAAAATGAAAAAACATATATCTCTTGGTCATTAAAAACGAACTACTAAAATATTTTAAGCGTTATAACTATTTATTAGTAGTTATTACTAATTATTAGTAATACATATTAAAATAGTATTATATCATTTTCGAAATTTTAATTAAAAATTTTTAAGTTGAAACTTCATTTAAAAAAATAAAATTTCAAAGCGAACCACGGAGGTGATGGGCCCTCTAAATCGAAAATTGCCGCGCTAGTTAATTCATCAGGACGTTATAAGGAATCCTTTTTTGGCATTATTTATAGACAGCGGATAAAAATAAGGTTCAGCAATGTATATGTAAACAAGTGCCCCCGGGAGGGGGGGGGATTTCTTCCATTGAATTGGAAAATGATCTAATATTTTTTTATTCAGTACATTATAAAGAATCATTTTTTGATAAAATCGGTGGACGGCGGAAGTGAATAAGGGTCAGTTATGTATATGTAAAAAATTTTCAAAGTGCCGTGAGCGGGTGTTGGGCCCTTTAAATTCTAAAATGACCCAATACTTTTTTATTCAGTACATTATAAAGAATCATTTTTTGAAAAAATCGGCGGACGGCTGAAGTCATTAAGGGTCAGTTATGTATATGTAAAAAATTTTCAAAGTCCCCTGAGAGGGTGTTGGGCCCTTTGAATTCAAAAATGACCTCATACTTTTTTATTCAGTACATTACAAAGAATCATTTTTTGAAAAAATCGGTGGACGGCGGAAGTCATTAAGGGTCAGGTATGTATATGTAAAAAATTTTCAAAGTCCCCTGAGAGGGTGTTGGGCCCTTTGAATTCAAAAATGACCTAATACTTTTTTATTCAGTACATTACAAAGAATCATTTTTTGAAAAAATCGGTGGACGGCGGAAGTCATTAAGGGTCAGTTATGTATATGTTAAAAATTTTCAAAGTGCCCTGAGAGGGTGTTGGGCCCTTTGAATTCAAAAATGACCTAATACTTTTTTATTCAGTACACTATAAAGAATCATTTTTTGAAAAAATCGGTGGACGGCGGCGACCATTATTCAGTTATGTATATGTAAAAAATTTTCAAAGTGCCCTGGGGGGGTGTTGGGCCCTTCGAATTGGAAAATGACCTAATACTTTTTTATTCAGTACATTATAAAGAATCATTTTTTGAAAAAATCGGTGGACGGCGGCGACCATTATTCAGTTATGTATATGTAAAAAATTTTCAAAGTGCCCTGGGGGGGTGTTGGGCCCTTTGAATTGGAAAATGACCTAATACTTTTTTATTCAGTACATTATAAAGAATCATTTTTTGATAAAATCGGTGGACGGCGGCCTACATTTTTTTTTTATAATTTTCAGTTAATAACTAGTTGAAACTTCAGTTACATCTAAAAATATCGTATACTAGGCAATTTTTGTGACGTAAATGTATTAAATGCTTGAAAAATATCGTTAAAGCGTCAAAAACCAAAGTTTTTTTATGTTTTCTTTTTGGAAAGCGTAAAGTAACGTTTTTTGTTGCATAAACAGAATCTGTGATAAATTTTCTTAATGATGAAAACTTTTTTTAAGCTCATTCATCGATTTATTTTTGTACAATATGCCTTTTTCCTCTAAAGATTAAAAAAAGATCCTCTAGATGGCAGCATATATTTGTACCTCCCCCTAGTGTTGCCATCTAGCGATTCTTTTTTGAATCTTCTGAGTAAAAAGACTAATTAAAGCATTATATTTTTTTAAAAATACTAATAAAAATTCTTAACTAACTACATAAGACAAATTATAAACATTATCATATTATCATTAAATCCGGACATAATTAATAATTCCTGGCCTTTTTCCTCTGAAGGTTAAAAAAAGATCTGCTGGATGGCAACACTAGAGGAGGGTACGAATATATCCTGCCATCTAGAGAATCTTTTTTGAATCTTCAGAGGAAAAAGACTAATTAACATTCTTGTGATTTGTTCCATAAGATACTATGTTAAAAATCACAATTTTAAAATGAAATAATTCAAGAGGACCCAAAACTGTGTTTATTGTGATTAAGAGACAACTATTATTTACTGCAAAATAAAATGAACATTCACCGTACTTGCTTAAACAGCCGAACCAAAATTATGTTAAAATAAAAGTTCAACAAAATTTTCGTCAAATAGATTTTTATTGTTTTTTATTTTTAGTTATTAAATAATAAAATAAATATAATTGCTAGTGATGGTAGTGATGATCTCACATCTAATATTAAATAATTAATTTACAAATTAAATTTTTTCTTTTTTTTTTAATTTTAAGTGTTCACGAAAATTACAGTGCTCGCCTTAAATAAAGAAAATAAAAATATCATCATGACTTTGAAATGGCACAAATTCTGCCCTAAGCAAATAATGAAATTTGTAAGAAGCGGGTACATTTTTTATAAGCCTGTAGCACTCAGTATAAACTACCCCTCTAAATACGATAATTTTCATTTATACTTAATGAAATCGTGATTTTCATCTCATAAGATTCATTAAGATTCTCTTTCCTAATAGAATATATTAGGTACTATGTGGAACACTTGAATGCACCAATAGGTTATAAGCACAATTATAGGTAGATAACTATATTGTATAGTGGTACCCCTGTGATAAATTATAGTTGGTATTTAGAAATTCGTAGAACCTGTAATTGAAATACAATTGTGGTTTGCGGTAACTACAAATACACATTTTCAATTCACCGTATATAATCCACTTGTTAGAATCATTCTTACGGAGCGTGCCAGTTAGAAAAGAACATTTACGACTTTTAGAAGGTTTCAGAGAAGTAAATAAAAGAGTGGAAACGAATAATTCTCTTTCAGTTTTCCATCTTTGGCTATAGAAGGGAGATTTTGAATTTTATTCTTGAAGTCAACAAATTTTGTGAACAAAAGTGATGAGGGCGAAATGGAAGGAAAAACTGTAAATTAAGTTTCGTTGTAAATGAGGCTAATTTTGTTACCCGGGGGTTTTTGGGTCGCTGAACTTGAATGCTGGCAGTGCACACCTTGCTTCGTTCAGTTTTACGAGAATATGTAACATATTTCGTCGAAACTCGTTACTCAGACGTTTTAGGAGCCGCTGATTATCACTACTACTAAAAGAGCCCCCCAAGTACTTGGTGTCTAGGGCGGACAAAAGGGGGACCCCACAGGTATGAAATATGTTACATATTCTCGTAAAACTAAAAGAAACGAAATATATACTGCTTGCCCTGAGCACTAAAACTTCATTTTTCAAGGTAGTAAACAAATTGTCTCAAGTTCTACTTGATCGATACATTTGAATTTTGGGGAGAATCTTCTTTATATTTCCCTACCGTCTTAGCCTTGAGAGAAAAAACATCAATTGTGAACCTTCTTTAAAACTTCAAAAAAGTTTTAAAAAAATTATAAAACGATAAACGAGAAACGATAGCGAAACGTCTACTGATTAAGAATTTTTTTAATTTTTTTGTTTCAGGACACTTCAAAGGTTGGATTTGTGCCAACGAGGATGAACCATTTTTTTTTTGTAGCCCCCACTTTACCCAGGGACTGTAATTCGAAGCATTTTTGATTTTTTTACCATTTGTGAATTTGTTTTTGTATCTTTAAAGTGTCGAAACAGGTCACATTATAATATGGCTGCAAAAATGTTTTTAATTTTTTGTAATCTTAGTTTGAAAAATGTCAAAAAGTTGGGCATCTAGACCAGAATATCCCCTTGTATGTAGAGAGTATCCCACATTACAATTAAAATTAGTGTCCATTTTTTTGGAAGTAAACCGTGCAATTTTTTTTTAAAAACTCTAAATTTATGTTTATGTGTTGAATAAAATTTTCCTTTAAAACTTTTTTATATGAATAACAAAAACATTTGATTCAATTTGTTTCTGATATTGAGTATCCTTTAACGTAAAATTCAAAAACAATGTTCATGAATACTGTTTATAACAGTTATGTGTATCATTTGTTTATGGTACATCTTGTACAACATCGTCATTAGATTCAGCAAACATGATCTAATCAACCTGATTTCATTAGAGATTGTTTATAAGATCGTAAAGAAACCTACCAACAAATATATTCTATTTCCAAAAGTAGTTAGTAATGTTTCTAATGTGATTATAATATCGTTTAGTTTTAATCTAATCCACTTACGCCAATTTTTTTTCCTTTCATATTGTGGCTGTTATTAAATTTGATTGATATAACACATTTAATAACAGTAAAGAATGTTTTCGCCTTAAATCTTGCAAATTTTAGTATATTTTTGTCTAATATTGTTGCGAAAACAAAAATAAGTAGTATTTTTGCGAATGGTTAAATTTCGTTGGAAACTCACTCTAGATTTTTATGTTATGTTGTTTGTTGGTGATAGATTAATACTGTCCTTTTTGGTTTTGTCACAATATAACTACTACTGCTTATTAAAAATGATTGCTTACTGCTAATGCAAGCAATTTCGGAAACGGATCCAATGATTTTCTTGAAAATTACTATGCAGAGGTTCTTTCGGGGGAAAAATCGATCCAACTAGATTTTATTTTTAGAAAATGTCCTTTTGACCATCTTTTCCGGAAAAACTGAAGTATTGACTGCAAAATGTGACTATTCTGACATCTATTGGCCACGAAATAAAGTACATTACGGGGTCATTCAAATTGTTACTCAAAAAATATCAAGTAAAGCTTGGTCATCCAGGTACTATTCGGACGCTATGTCGAATTTGCCATATTACGCATAAAAATGTATAAACTAGACTTGATACCATGACAAAATTTTCAAGCGAAATTAAAATTGATTCAAAAACGAAGAAGTTACAAGCATTTAAATGTTGTTGAACATCTCCGTTTAGCAAAACAAAGTTGATTGTGTATATTCTATGGTGATATCGAACAAAGACGCCACTAACATATATCTTCCTCTTTCTTAATAAGAAATTTTAAACGTTCATATTTTGCGTACTTCTAAATATTTTCCTAAACCAACTTCACTTTTCTGCCCGTGCAGTGAAAATTCTTCACCTGAAGTGATAAAAGAAATTTAGTCAACATGCCTTATTCACTCATTTGCTATTATGTATGCATACGAAAGCAAAAATATCTAAGTAGGTATTTTTCAATTCAAATTAGGGTTTAGGATTTAGGATTAAATTAGTTGTGTGATGTTATTCATTTCAATCAGAAACTAATTAAATCAGATGATACACCAGCAAACCCTTCTATAATTATCTTTTAAAAGATGATACATATATGTATCAAATTAATACCCATATGAAATTTACCTATGCATGTAGTCTTAGAACAAGTTTACAGGAACGCATCCATTTTAGTATAGACAAGACATTGTAAGCTTCGAAATATGCAATTTTAACCTATATTCTTTTTGCAAACAAGTAAATATTTGGAAAATAATTTGGCCTGAAATAACAGCTAAACTGGGTTTCAGCATGCGTGAACCGGCCGGAACTTGCGTTATGAGCATTTTGCTCAAAGTCGATTTAAAACATAAAACACTTTTACTATTCAAATGGTATAATATGAAGCTGTGACTTTTTTTACTTTTATAATATTTTATCTTCAGTTTTCACCATCAATATATACTTTTATATATATATATATATATATATATATTTATATATATATATATATATATATTTATATATATATATATATATATATATATATATATATATATATATATATATATATATATGTATACTAGCAGACCCGACAGACGTTGTCCTGTGAAAACGTAACTATAATTCATTAATACCTATACTATGATTATTCAGCCTGCTAAACCCATCCCGCTAAACCCAAATTTCAAATTTATTGTTAATTATTTATTTAATAGAAATAGTTACATTATAATTGTTAATTATTTATTTAATAGAAATAGTTTTATTATTGATTTCTTAGAAATATCAAATTGTCATCACGTCATTACATGTCTGTCATTATACGTCAATTACATAGCTGTCATTTGCGTTTTGTTATTCCATGTCTGATTCTTTTTTGTTATACCACGTTTTATAGTGACTGACGTTTCATGTCAAGTCCTATGTCCTTCTCCTGGCTCTAAACTACCTTCCTGCCAATTTGCAGCTAAATCGGTTCAGTTATTCTTGAGTTATAAGTGGAGTAACTAACACGACTTTCTTTTATATATATAGATATATATGGAGAGAAAGAAAATTTCTTTCAAAACAAGAGTAAAGAAGTACAAGTAAAAAACATTTAGTTTCGGAAATTATCGGTCCTGTACGTGTGCCTTCGTTAGTTTAATATAAGTCTTACTTGGTAAATTAAAGAAAATTGTAATAGAAATATTGTTATATTAGTAAAAATGAGTTTAATTCTTTAGATTATTTCTCTGCTCTAATATTTTAACTGTTAAACATCATTCCAACATCATTCAAACATTTTCCAATCACGTAATCCAACTAATTTTAAGTAACTAGTGTGTAATTTACTTAAAATTATGTAGAGGCTATACTATACAAAGTTCAAAAATATTTAACTCACGAAATATTTGACTCATGTTCAGAACGCGTGAGCAAATCTTTCATCACGCTACTAAAGGTTACCGACCGGTTGAAGCAAGTCCTGACGGTTTAAATAAATAGATGGATATTAAAAAACCATCTAATTTAAAAAATACTATTCAGATATATACATGAACAATCTAATAAAATTGACTACTCTTTGAAGAAATTCTATAGACCACTTCTGTTTTTTTAAGATGGAAGCCTGGTTGATACTCGACTTTCAAAAGACAAATACATATACGTAATTTTATGAATCGTAGGTATGGATTACAAAAAAGTTCGTTGCGACAGATAGCAACCTACAAAAAAAGATATTATAGGTAGAAGCAAGAAAATCAAAGAGAATTCGTCGCAATTGCAAAATGTCTATGGTTCTATTGTTTTTCGACGATTCGGTTAATGAATTGATTTTTAAGTTTAACGTTAAACTTCAATGTTCACATTCCTATATATTATAAATGTGAAAGTAAGGATTTTTGTTTGTTTGTCTGTTTGTTTGTTACGCTTTCACGAAAAAACTAATGAATATATTTCAATGAAACTTAACAATTCAAGTATAGATATACAAGCGTCAACCTGTATAATGAATTCCTACGTAGTAAATGTGAATGTATCACCATTGAGCTATATATGAAGAATTAACATCATTCGTTGAGATTATTTGCAGTTGATAAAGAGCTAGATGAAGCAAGCATTTACTCACAAACTATATATCTAGTCTGTTTTGGTATTACACAGTTGTCACGTGTGAAACCTGTGTGTTTGTTTCTTTAATTAGTTCAAGTGTTTGTGACTGATTGTATTCAGATATTGAATAATGAATGTTTATAAAATATTGAAGGCAGAGTGTTTTTTTAAAGATTCATAACTTTATATAAGAATAAAACTATATATTGGATAGATAATTTTGTGATGTTAATGTATAAATATGATTTCAGTCATGTGACGATTATGACGACAATAAAATGGGCATAGTGCACAAATGGTTTCGCGAACGAAATCATTATCTTTGAATTGATATTACATATTCGCTCCGTGCGTGAGTTTCGTTTCCATGGTAACGATACACTACTTCAATTATAGAATTGTATGGATGCATATATAATTGTATGGATTGCATTTAAGACTTACATTGAAAATTTAATATTATTTTCTTGCAAATTTAAGTAAATAATTATGATAATTTACATTTGAAAAATAATATTTGTGTAATTTGATTTCTTATTTTCACAATTTTAAATACATTTAGTTTAATTAATTAGTATTTTTCAATAATTTTAGTTTGACATTTCTATAACATTAACATGTAAAGAATTGCAAATTAGTTATAACAGTCTCCTTTATTGCCAAAATTTTTCACTGGTAGCGCTGGCATCGATTTTATTGTCCCTACCATGACTACGCACACAACGAATAAGCATGTTGCCCATCTCATATGTAAGTATTTTATATGTGTCTCTATGGTGATATCGGATAATGACATCATCAACCTATATGTTCCTTTTTGTTTAACTAGAAACTTTAAACGTTTATATTTTACTTCTTTACTTCTAAAGCATTTCATAAACCAAATTCACTTTTTTACCCGTACAATCACAATTCTTCACCTGCAGTGGTAAAAAAAAATTATCGTTTCGATCATTTTGACCGCATATTTCGATAATTTTGAATCAAACAAAATCATTCTCTACCAGAACCACCGTCGTTTTCTCTGGTGATCCCATTGTAGCATATACAGAACAACGGGGCTCTCATCTCAAACTATGGCGCAGATCAAGCCTATATTCAAAAAATGCGTTGTCATTTGAAATAATTTGATCCAGTAAGGTGAAATTTCATTTTAGATCTTCAGCAAAAAATATTTGAAAACTTTTCAGGACTGTACCCAACAGTTCACCGTACAAGCTTTTTTCACCGTACAGCTAGACTTTATATCAACGTTCAACATTTCTAAAACTCTCTGTATATATGTTTTTAAGCTTAATAATTATAACATATAGTAATTTGTTATAATTCTAGATTGTAGTATTCATATAACAGCAGCAGCATATTTGAATCATATTAATTATTTACACTGAATTTAATTTACATAAACTATACCATATGTATGTATGTATGTATGTATGTATGTATGTATGTATGTATGTATGTATGCATGTGTGTGTTGTATCAGTTGAGTAATAAATTCTGGTTCTGTTGCATCTGTACAATGAACGATATTTTGAAGATAATTAGAAATTTCTATATGTCTATAATAATATCATTATTATTGAATTCAGAGCTTGAAATGTTAGCAGTATGGGTATTACAACAATGCTTCATTTTTATTGTTTGATTTAATAATACAAATCGAAAAATCAACCTCGTATAACCTTGAGCTTTATATATTACAAGCTTGATACCCACCTGCTTCGCTGCGTTTCAAAGAAAAAATTTCTATAGACCACCGCGTTATAGCATTTATCTCTCTTGTTCTGACTTATCTCCTTCCCATAACACTCGGAAAAATGAAAAAATGGTACCCAAAGGTTGTTTTACACAGGTAAAATATATGTGAGATTTTCTATTTTTTTCATTGTAGAATAGTCATAATTTTTTGAGTATATCAGAAAAGATGGCCATGAAATGTTTTACATTTATTATTTTTACAGAAATCTGTAATTTATGTTAACGTCAGATTAAAATTAATTTTTTTAAATATATATTTATAACTTATAGCTCATGTTTTATTCTGATGTATGAGCTACATTATTGTTAAGTTTCATTCAAATATATTCATTAGTTTTTTCGCGAAAGCGTAATAAACAAACAGACAAACAAACAAACATTCTTACTTTCACCTTTATAATATATAGGGATGTGAACATGAATTACTTAAGCATTACTAAAATTGGCTTTTACTTTGTGGAAACAACATGTGATAACAAAATAAGTGGAAACAAACAACAATTGACTGGGTAAATTGTTGAAATACCATGTAAAGACATTGTTGATGACGCAATTTTTTTTTTTACGACACGTAAGTAAACAAAGATATCCAGTTTTCCAGTTTTAGATAGCCACACATTCATGATATTTCTATATAATACATGCTATAAAATTTGCATATAATTTGCGCCCTCGTGTTTACAAAAAAAATTTCAAACAAGAGTTGTATATTTTTTTTAGGAATATTTTGTTATATTTCTAACGGTTCTAGGTTGCTCATTTACGAACTCAATCTTACGTTTTTGAGTTATCAGGTTAACAGACGGGCAGACAGACAGACAACCGAAATGGATTAATTAGGTGATTAGGTAGCATCAATATTTTTAGCGTTACAAACCTGGGACTAAACTTAATATACTGTGATATATTTCATACATACATTGTAAAAATAGATAATTTGCAAATTTTATATTTACAAAATTAACGATTATTGTGTGGTTTTTATCAAATATTTGATTAAAAAAAAACGATGGAATCCTGTATTTTGGACATTTTCAAATCATGCTTGTTCTGTGACTTTTTTCACCAAACTTAGTGGGTATCTAGATGTGGGAGTTTTAAGAAAAATCACTTTTTTAATCATAAATTTTGTCAAAAAATTTCACGATTATCAAATGGTTTTGATCGAGTACTTGATTAGAAAGCCAACTGTTTTTATGTTTTTGACTAAATATCCTTACTCTACTACGACTAAAAACTAAAGAACGAAGGAGCAAAAGACTCAATATTTTTACATTTTCATCAAAATCGATTTTATTACATTTTTTTTAACGACTATTCCTCGAAAACGGTTACATAATGTAAAAAATGTCCACACACAAAAAGTGTTGGTCAACTTTCTTGATGACAAAATTTTAGAAAAAAAATGATTATACCTTTAAAACATCGACACCCAGAAAACGGCGAGGGTAGATGAAAAAGTCAATAGACAAAAATTGTTAAGAAATGAACAGAAAATAATACCCAAAACGTTTTGAATCAACTTACTTCTTCAATCATCAATCACTTTTTGTTTTGAACACTTGTATCTATAAAACGGCAAGGCTTAGGAAAAAATGTCAAGAGAGAAAAATCTTAAGAATAGTTCAAAATTATAACATTCAAGAGATTTTATGATTTTTTCGTTCAATTGGTTCTTACGAACTACACCAAACATTTTGCGCCCAACCCCGTAAAAATGGGTTGTAGTTTGAAGACCGAATAATTTTTGAAAAAATCGCGATCATGTACTCGGTTACAAAACAAAACTATCTCATTGCACCCAGTAAAAATTAGAAGAGCCGGAAATAATTAAAATTTGATTAGTTAACCGGCTTCAATCAAAAAAGGAGGAGGTTATCAATTCGACTGGGTGAACTGATTTTGATGATTCTTTATCTATTTGAAAGCTGGTGTTTCAATCTGTGTGGTCCCATTTCATTTTTGTCCAGTTCTGACAACGGTATAAATAAGAAAACCATAAAATTCTTAAATTTGCATTGAGTATGCACGACAAGAGGACGTATAACTCATTACCACGCCAACCCATTTGCGATTATTCTTGTTTTAGTGACAAATTAGTCAGTGTGCTTTAAATTCACTAAAAATCACAACAACAACAAAACTTTAAACAAAAAGAAAACCGACTTCAAAAGAAAAACTTTTTCAAAACAATTTAATATACACTAAAAAGTTAAAAATTACGAAAATATAATGTAGTTAAAATTATTGTTATTTTAAGTGTCGGTGTCAGCCAAGCCAATGTAGCAAACATTTCTATCAGAGTTGTCTCCTTGGCTGACACCGACTCCAAAAATAACAACAATTTTAACTACATGATATTATCGTAATTTTTTTACATTTAAGTGCATATTAATTTGTTTTGGAAAAGGTTTTCTTTTGAAGTCGGTTCTCTTTTTGTTAAAAGTTTTTTTTTCCACTACATATTTATTATTAATAACAAAATATTATAATACATTTTATGATCAATATATAATGAACGGAAAACTTTTAATGAAATAGTTTTCAAATTATATAAAACAAGCGTATAAAAAAAATTTTTAATAAAATTTTAATTTCAAAAATTTAATAGGAAAATTATTAAATAACTTGTTCAGTTTTTTTTTTTTTTTTTTTTTTCAAATTGATGATATTAAACAATATATCAATATAATATAGTTTTAATTGAATTTATCAAGTGCCTGCTGTTATTTGTAATTAATTAATATTCTATGTGCAATTTTTTTTAAAAGTTCTTGTTTTGTTCTTTAAAAAGAAAGTTTATGCACAATAAGTGAAGAAAATGTTATGTATTATGAAAATGCAGAGACAAAATAGGTTCATTAAAATACCCATTAGATTTAAATTATTCGATGAATCGAGGTAAATTAAAAATGTTATAAGATAAATTGTATATTTTTAAACTTCAAACTACTGTCTATTCCTGTTGTAGTACAATAAATTAAATATCTAACTGCAAAAAAGTTATTAGAAATTTGCCACAGTTGATTGTTAGGTTGTAAAAATTTCGTTCCAAAAGTCCAAGCCCTTATTTTGGGAAAATTTTACGAATAATGAAAACCCAGTTTTTTTAAATTTACAAAAAAATTATGCATCAAATTAAAAAAAAAGTTCAAATCAAAGTTTCAGCTGATATATTTTATGAAAACAAGTGAAATTTACAAAATTTAAAAAACCCTAGACAAATGCGATTTATTTTTTGTAAACAGATTTTGGGTAACGTTGCTATCAAATGTTCTCAATCAAGTCGGTTCGACTGTTTAAGGGCTACGATGTCACTGAGAAACACACAGACGTATAGATAAACACTTAAAACTTATCCTTCTTCAATCAATATCAAAGTGATGGTCAAGGACATCGCATGAGATGAAAAGGATACTTAGAGAGATGTCATTTTTTGGGACAAATTTTTGGAAATATTTTAATTGAAAGTGAAATATTTGAGGTGACTTTGTTCTTTTGAATTATTGTTTGGAATTTCCTAATTATTTTACCATTTTTATTTTCGAAATTAATTGAGCCATGTTTATTTGACCAGACCATTCATTTCCATAAAAATTATTTTTATGTTAAAATTATATTTAATATCTTTTACAAACTGAATCGATTTTGAAGGTCATCGTCAATTTTTTAGTTTTTTTGGGTACAAAACTCTAAGCTATCACTCGAAACTTAGCTAAAGTTTAGGGTTTACTCTTCACGATATAAGAGTTTTTATCTTCGATAAAGAGTTTTTATATAATCATTGATATTTTAACCAATATTTTTCACTTTAAAAATAAAATTTTACATGTCATAGAAATTAATTGTTTACCTTATAGACAAGTTTTAACATTTTTCACCTTTACAAAAAATAAATAAAATCGTCACTATTTACAAAAAAACATATTACACGAGTCTTACTTATGTAGGTAGGGTAGGGTAGATAGAGGAGTGGATATGATATAAAATATTCGATTCATGTAATGTCATAAGAGATTGATTGTATTATTTGGTATAAGGAGGAAAAGTATCAAAATATTAAGCTTGATATATTTTCACGGTGTTACAAATAATCCTCTTATTTTCCGTGTGAGATTATTTTATATAGGTATCTATTCAATGTTATTAGAGTGATGTTTTTTATATCTAATTGAAAACAGTTATAGAATATTTTAACGATGAAAACAATTTTCAAAACTTATTATTGAATCTTGTTTGTTTTAATACTCCAATCATCTTTGGGTTGCATCTCGGAGTCTAACGAAATAAGCTAAATTTTTGTACAAAACATATGGTTACTTGTGCGTGTCCATAGAAATTTAAGGTCAAAGGTCGCAAAAGTCAGTTTTTTAAGAATATCTTGTTTCTTTTGCCTTCAATCGTATTAAAAATTATTTTGAATATTTTAGAGTATACAATTCTCAAAAATTTTGTCTGAAATTTTTTTTAATACGTTGGTTTGTTTTTTAAATAGAGAGCGCAGAAGATGAAGCGCTTTCTTTAAAGTACTTCAGTGTCGGGTCAATATTTATAAATACAAGGTATTAAATAATTATTAGCTTGATACCCGTTCGTAGTACTAGCTTGCGTTAGCGTACGTTTCACTTTGCTTAAAAGTAAAAAACACCGCTTTATAGCCTCCACTCCTCTTGATGTGCACAGTTTTCAATTTTTTTTGTTAAATGTAAAATAGTCATAATTCATTGAGTATATTAGAAAAGTTGGACATGAATGGTTTTACATTTACTATTTTAAATTTCTACAGAATACTTAAATTTATGGTTCAAAATGATAATAGATCTGCTCCATCTATAGTCATTATTTTGAACCATAAATTAAAGATTTCTGTAAAAATTTAAAATAGTAAATTAAATTTATTTTTTTATTATATATCTTTATAAATTATAGCTCATGTGTTATTCTGAAGTATGAGCTATATTGCTGTACAGTATTATTAAAAACCATGGGCTAGTTTTAACGTGAAAGCGTAACAAACAAACAAACAAACAAACATCCTTACTTTCGAATTGATAATATATAGAGATTTAATGAATAATTAAGTAAAAATGAATAATTAAAGTAAATAAATAATTAAGTAAAATTTAATGAATAATTTAGTAATAAACCAGGATTTTTGCGACCTTTGACCTTTTATTTTCTAAGGACGCGCACACGTTAGATTCCGAGGTTGACCATTTCTTTTTTTACTATGTTGATTGGTTCTACAGCAGCAATATAAAGTCTATAGCAGCAAACTTCAGATAATATAATCTAAATTTGGATATTTCCTACTACAGAGGTTTGATGAGCCATTTTTGGATATTAATTTTGAGTAATATTAAATTAAAAAACCACAATTTCTAAAACCGATAAACAGATAAACCGATTTTGAATTTTTGTTTGTTTATAAGGTACTTTAATCAAGAGAGTTCTTACCTATATTTCAAGGATAATGGACTATGGAACCCTAAGCTCGAATGTGAAACATAGCTAAGAACACTCTCGATCAACTTACTTTAGCACACTTTATAGCACATTTAATGTGTTATAGAAAATTTTGTATGAAATGCATTTTATTATAAACTACTATAGGTTCTTAAAATGAAATTAACAATATTATTAAATAAGTTTTTAGAAAACATACAATAAAAGATAATTGGGCATGTAATTTTGATATGCTTATGTAAGGATAGTCATCTGTAATAATTCGAAAGAATATTAAAGTTTTCAATAAAAGAAGAAAAAAACAAGCGAGATGTGTTGTGGGACATTATATTCATTTTGCTCTAATGTATGAATTTATATTGAAAATTACAAAATTCATAAAAAATCTTTTAACGTGGGGCTTGACTTAAAGACCTTCCGTATGAGGAGCAGGTCTCCGTTACCACAAAACTATGGTCTCCTTCAGAATACTAGTAATATTTCGATATCATAAACTAAACAAAAATTGTCGGACATTTTTATGACTGATTCTGTAACATTTTTTCCATGGTATGAAAAAACTTCTAAATTTCTTTCGGGCAAGATCCTTAAAATGAAACCCGTTTATCGCCACAATGTCATAAACAAAAGCATGTCTTATCGTAAGTTCTCTTTTGAGATAATTAACTATGTTTGTACTTGGGATAAAATAATAATGCCATTGTATTAAAATTAAATACAAAAGGCCTATGCTCTACCTCTTTGTGAAGATGATGTATAATACACCTAATTACAGTATGCACTATACTAATGCTCTGGTGCTATTGATTTAGATATTGGTCCAAGAGCCAACAGTACCAAAACCTGCCAGAAATATTGGTCATAAATTTTAAAACTTACTAGTTTTTAATCATGATTAGAAATACACAAGATTTTTAACCGACTTCAAACAAAAAAGAAGGAGGTTATTAATTCGACTGTTTGTTCGACTGATTATTTTTTTTATGTGTGTTACCTCAGAACTTTCGACTGGGTGAACCGATTTTAATTATTCTTTATCTATTTGAAACCTGGTTCATCCCGTGTGGTCTCATTATGGTCTCATTATGGTCCAGTTCTGACAACGGCATCCATTAGAAAACCATAATAAATCTTTAATTTGCATGAAGTATTCACGACAAAAGGACGAATAACTCAATATCACTCCAACCGATTCATTAAAAATCACAAATTAAAAAAGCTTGAAATAAAAAGAAAACCGACTTCGAAAGAAAAACTTTTCCAAAACAAATTTATATACAGTAAAATGTAAAAAATAACGATCATAAAATGTAGTTAAAATTATTGTTATTTTCGAAGTCGGTGTTAGCCAAGCCAATGTAGCAAACTGTTCTTTCAGAGTTGTTTTCTGGCTGACACCGATTCCAAAAATAACAATACTTTAAACTACATTATATGATCTTTATTTTTTTACTTTTAGTGCATATTCATTTGTTTTGGAAAAGTTTTTCTTTTGAAGTCGGTTTTCTTTTGTTAAATAGCTTATTTCAAAAATATTATAGTACAAACTTTCACAACCGATGCGATGGTCTGATTGAAATTTGAAATTGAAATTCGTATACCATAAATATACGAAATATATGAAGGTATGTATACTATATACCCAACTTTGTAACGCTTAAAACTATTGATGCCATGAACAAAATAGTATAGGTGTTCATAAAATCAGCTTATTAGTCAATTTTTTATTGTCTGTCCGTCTGTCTGTCGACACGATAACTCTAAAACGAAAAAAGGTATCAAGCTGAATACGAGTTGAATTTTGCATGTGATTCAGTACAAATGCTTTTAAATAACTAAATCGATAATAACTCTACCAATAAAATATTTTTCAATTTGGCTAACAATACTATAAACTTTGATTTGTTTAAATGAGAACAGTTTTTCAACATGAAGACAAAAAAAAAATTTTTGTTATTGTCTCTGATTCAATTTTTGTGTTTGGATTGTTTAGAAAAACAGAGAAAATCATGGAATCATTTGTCTTAAATGAATGTAGTATTTAAAAAGCAATAAAACAATAAATAAGTATTTAAAAATATCAAAATCCCGACTTTAAATAAAATCTGAAAAAAAAGAAACAAGCCCAGTAGATCACATAGCGACTTCAACAGTCGGGGACCGTTTTTAGGAATTGAAATATTTTAGGATTTGAGCCATTCTCTTAAGTCTCAAATAGGGAAAATAGTGACTATGCACTATTTTGTGGTGAGAAGAATACCACTATTTCAAATAGTGGTATATTTTTCACTAGCAAATTGTGAATAGTCACTACCATGAGACAGTAGATTTTATGTTAGACTTTTTAATCTAAGTCAGCACTAAAAAAAAATCCTCTCATTATAACTGTATTAAAACTTTTTAAAACTTTTTATTTTATACCATGTACACATGAAATATACGTACTATATAAAGTTTAGTTCCAAGTTTGTAAAGCTTAAAAGTATTGATGCTAAGAAAAAAAATTTGGTGTAGGTGTTCATAGAATCATCTAATTAGTCCATTTTCGGCTGTTCGTCTGTCCGTCCGACCGTCTGTCAACACGATAACTCAAAAACGTAAAAAGATATCAAGATGAAATTCTTGTAGCACACTCAGAACATAAAAAGTGAGGTTGAGTTCGTAAATGAGGAACATAGGTCAATTGGGTCTTCGGTCCGAGGGACCCATCTTGTAAACCGTTAAGGATAGAAGAAAACTTTTATTGAAAAAAATGTTCCATATAAAAAAATAAACAACATTTATTTGTTAACATCACTATTTACTCACGATAACACACATTAGATGCAAATTTTATAGTGTGTATTAATGTCAGTTATGTATGTGTGGTATGATTAAGATATATGTGTAGTGTGATATAGTAATCAACATTGTCAATACATGGTATTTGAACAATTAACTCAGTCAATTGCTTGTTTTCACTTGTTCCTAATTAAATTTAAGCAAATAACTTATATATAAATATTTTTGTAATCTCATTTTAACTTCCTTTATTTTGATATCCTACCCAATAAGTTTTGATTGATTTTATTAACGCATTACTATTTTGCACCAAAAATCCACCATTTTGTTTTTTCTTTCAAATACCCATCTAAAGACTCTTCGGTTATTAAGACAAATGTAACGATACCGTAAAGCCGTTTAAAAGATACGAGGTAATAAAGAAATTAACAAACAAAATATATACATACATACGCGCGAGAAACATAACAACTCCTGGACTGTCGGGTAAAAGTATGTCTATCTCACTTATTTGATGACAGACAATTTAAATGAATTGGCTCTCCCACTATATAAGGTATTTGATACTAATAATCAAATACCAATATACAGTGGTCTGATGATCTGTCGTATAGATGGTTTAATTATATTATGTTTCAATTAAGTAATCCATTAATTATCAAATTATATGTATATGTAGATATATATAAAACACAGGTGCTTACAACAACGAACAAATGGACGTCACCAACATTATTATACAACACTTATGTTGGGTACTAAGTATAAATAAATATGTATAGGGGAAAATAATATATTTTATGTTTTGTAAATGATATCAAATATTTAAAGTTCATTAATCAATCGATTAGAAAAGTATCTATTAATCGTTATGAGTAGTATCGTGTGATTTATATTGTTTGAGGAAAAATCCAAGTATAAAAAATGTAATCGTTCTAGTAAAATCATTCTTCAGAAATTTGAATTTCGGAAATTTGAGCTTTAAACTTTGTTCCTAAATCAATTTTAATTTATAATTCGAACACAAAAGTAACATTTATACCTTACTTGTTGACTTTTTATGACAGTGTATGTTAAAAGAAAGGGTTTGAAATAAGATTAAGCGCAGGAAAATGGCAGAAACTGTGAAAAGGATTGAAAAATGAGATGTAATTTTAAAAATAATAGTTTAAACAAACTAAAAGACACACTTTTGTAACTAGCTGAATTAAAAGGTAGATACTAATTTCTTTAAATTCAAAAAAATCATTTTCTCGTAAAAAAGCATGAGGTGCTAAATTTCAATTATTGTAAATATTTTATAGACAGATATCGGTAAAAGTAAAGTCATTATAAACTACCTAAAAAAGCACCCCACGCTTTTTTACAATAAAATTTAAATAAATTATTTTTTACCTTTTAGTTCAGCTAGTAAAAAAGCGTGTCTATTAGTTTTTTTAAACAATTATTTGTTTTCTGTTTTTTTATGTTTTTAGACTAATATTTATTTAAAAAAAGTTCAATCTTAACATGGTGGGAGCGCAAATAAATGTATGTATTTTCAGATATGGAAATTGTTATTCTTAAAAATTCTGATAAGGATAATCAAATAAACTTATTAACTTATTCAAAATCATGTTCAAAGTTTCAGTTACACATTAACACACTAACATATTAACATACGTGTGAAGCATACGTAAATAACAAAACTATTTTCCAAACCATTTGACTTTTTAACTTTTCCCGTCTATCCAGTCGAAATATCTTTCGAACATAAATGGCAGATAAAAGTCGAAAACTTCAATTTCCGCAGATTCGTTTGTCAATTCTCAAAAGTACTCCACAAATTCATTATAGAATTTTCTTAGACCTGGAATTTCCAGAAAAGTATGTAGTACACGAAAATAGCATTAAATACAATGCATTTCATAAAATTTTATCTTGTTTTAAGCGGCGGTTTTATTTTTCACCTACCCAAATGTTAAACCTATAGCTAATTTTATCTATCAAATCACATACATTATCCTATTTTGTTTTGTACCCAAAACTTTCTAAGAAAATTATTTCGTAATTATATATTTTCAACCATTATACAACTTTGAATGATAAATATATGAAATGTTTTGTTTTTGTTTATTTTCTACCCTTTTAAATATTATCAATCACACTGTGTTTTCTACATCATCAACGGTAACGTAGGCAGTTAGAATTGGGTGTAAATAGAAGAATGAACACCCTTCTATCTGTATGTAACTTTACAAAATTTTATTATTGAATATATTATAAAATTATACATGTAATTTTAGTGATTAATTATATACAATGTTATAATAATTATTCAAACTAAAAAGTTTATTTTAGGATGTAGATATTATATAACTTTACTCACATCAAAACAAGTAGCATATATACAGGATGTTTAATGATTCCTTAACAAGATTTAAACTTTAGCTTACTTGTTTGACCATATAAGACTAGAGTCAAAATGAACGATCATTGAGATATTGCAATTTTTGAATATTGACTTTTGTTTAACAGATTAATTTCTAATACTGAGGATTCTTTAAATAAGAATAAACAATTCAAATGGTGTTAACTAAAACTAAAATATTCGATGTATGGCACAAAAAAGTGGGTAATAATTTTAATTTTAATGTAAAAATACAAAGCGTGGGGTGTTCTCTACATTTATTCTTTAAATAAATTGATTTGATAGGTAAAAGATTGTGTACTCTTCGGGTAACAAAGTATAATATAAAAAAAATAAATTAATTTGGATAAGTTTCGACCTGACGTTTATGTGTGTGTCTGTGTGTGTGTACGTATACTCACTGTCAAAAAAAATGCCACCGTTAAAACATTCTAAGCGTACTCATCATATGTTATGTTATAATAGTAACACTTAGAATGTTTTAAAACGAGCATTTTTTTTTACATTGAATATACGTCCGTAGACATTTTCTTCGTCGTCGATATCGCGAAAACAAAAAAAAATATAGACTGCGTTGAGGTGTCGATCGATGCCTATTAAAGGCAATATGATCCGAAAATAACATTCATAACATTCGGTCGAGCCGTTTCGATCCAGTCGAGCTTTAATTTTTTTAAATTTTCTATATTTTTTATTATGCTGAGTAGTTATTTGTGTGAACTTCAAAGGTCGCACCAGAATATGTTTATTTACATATAACTAGTCTTGTTTGCAAATTTATTTTTATTGTGAAAACTCGAAATAAAAAAGTTCAATAATATCTTCTAAGTAGTATGGATTCCTATCCTTTACATGTTTAATATCGGCTCTTTGGAAATTAATACAGATACGGTCACTACTTATACAAATTTTTTTTTACAACTTTATGTCGTTAAAAAATACATTTTTCGAATTTTTGGCCCATGACGTTAGAATAGCTTAAGCCCGTTAAGGGCATCCTGTATTATATATAGGTATATAACTTATAATGTAACATATATATATATATATATATATATATATATATATATATATATATATATATATATATATATATATATATATATATATTATGTAGTGATGTTTTCCTTATTTCAACTATGATTACTTCCTTCTGCATGTATCTATGTATCCATATCCTATAAACATGTTAAGGATACCGTAACGAGTAAAGACAAAAAATAGTTAATATAACGTTAATTTTAATTATTTTATAAACTAAACATACTATTAGCTGAGCTAATTGTTGAAATACTCTGTATAGAAAGTTTTGAATGTCAATGCTTGTATTAATTTCTTTATCAATTAAAAGAGTTTAAAAAACTAACACAATTATAGCGGTCTTTTGAATGCCATTTATTTAATTTTCGAAATTAGATAATTTTCAAAAGTTTTTTCCAAAATTCTTACCAACGAAATTAGATAATTTTCAAAAGTTTTTTCCAAAATTTTTTACTAAATTATTGGTTGAAGCTATTTGCAAATTTGCAACTCTATCTTTTATAGTTTTGGAGAAAATGAACAACAAAGTTTTGTACTAATATGTCCACTTTCACAGGGAAACAGTGATGTTTACGAAAAAATGATACAAACAAAAGTTGTTTATTTTTGTGTCAAACAAAAGGAACATTTCTTACACTCAAACTTTTGTTCTATCTCTAACGGTTTACAAGACCTTGACCTATATTGCTCATTTACGAACTCAACCTCACTTTTTACGGCCTGAGTACGCTTTAAAAATTCAGCTAGATATCTCTTTTCGTTTTTGAGTTCACGTGATGACAGATAAATGTACAGACTGACGGACAGACAGACAACGGGAAATTAAAGGTGATTCTATGAACACCTATACCAAAATTTTGTACGACAGACAGTGATTCTTGTGAACATCTATGAACACCTACCAATTCTTATGAACATATAATTCCATTTCTATGGAAACCTACACCAAAAATTATTGTTTTTAAGCGTTACAAATTTGGGAGTAAATTTCGTATACCTTGATATATCGATAACAAGCTATCTCGTTAGCCATTAAAATTATTTAAGAGTTTTTAAGTACGTTCTTATGTATAAAAAAAAGAATGGAATAATGTGTACTGTGTGTTATGGTTATGTTATGGTTATGTATTACTGTGTGTGATTGGTATTGTATGTTCACAAGCTCAATTGATAAGTCTAAGTCACCGATTGGATTCATGTAAACACAAATACAATCTCTGTTGTATACATAAAAACGTCCGTAAGAGCTCTTCTTATTTTATGTAATACAAATGGCGATTTGGTTTTCAAACAGTATTTACATACATACTGTGTCCAAAAAATAAGGTGACATTTGAATTTAAACTGCGCACGTTTGTTGTGCATTGTTTATTCCTTCCACCCGGCCAAACAGTCAACAAAGAATATTATTTGAGCGTTATGTGTCATTTGCGTAACGCTATCCGCCTAAAAAGGCATTGTGGAACGACAATTCATGGTTTTTACACCACGATAATGCATAATCCCACACTGCACTCATAATTCGTGATCATTTCGTCAAAAACTCAACCCATATCGTTTCGCAACTACCGTATTCAGCAAACTCAAAAGACCGCTCCGAAGACGCCGCTTTGATACGATTTGAGGAGATTCAAGCCGCAGCGAAGACGGGACTGAAGGCAATCCCGGAAAGTGACAACAACCAGTGTTTCGAAGATGGGAAAATCCGTTGGCATAAGTGCATTGCATCGAGATATGATTATTTTGAAGGGGATGAAATCGATTTGGAAGATTAAATAAATAATTTTCAAAATAAATACAATGTCACCTTATTTTTTGGGCACAGTGGTATATACTGTGTATAAAAACATAGATTGTTAGAACCAAATAAACATAATTCGATTCATACTTAATCGAATTAATATATTTATTTAATAGTAAAACCAACATTATATAAACATTTGTATGTATACTAGCTGTGAACTACCCGCTTTGCTGGGCAACATCCCCACTTGCACCCCTCCCTCCACATTTCCTTGCGTGGGATAACAGTTTTGTAATGTACACGTCATGCTCTTTTATTTGATACCCCACTTAGGTATATTTGTAAATATTCGATAATTCCTTCCCACTTTCTCGCTACACCTTTGTTCCCTCCGAAGGTTAAAAGTAGATAAAAACAATAAATCTTTGAAGCTGGTTGTATATCGTGTCAATATTTGAGCTTAATCGATGCACAACTTTTATAGTTTTTGAAGCATATCCCTTTCAACCCCTATTTCAACCCCTTACTCTACTATAATATGGATGTATTATACATAAAAACCTTCCTCTTGAATCACTCTATCTATTAAAAACCGCATCAAAATCCGTTGCGTAGTTTCAAAGATTTAAGCGTACAAAGGGACATAGGGACATAGGGACAGAAAAAGCGACTTTGTTTTATAATATGTAGTGATTTGTACGTACGTACGTATGTAATATGTGTTATCGTATGTATTTATGTATATGCAAATAAATAATAAATATAAAACAACAGCAGCTCATATGTCTCTTATTAAATGTATAATATAATTAAATATTTGCAATTGACAAATGACACACATATTCACTAAACAATATATATATATATATATCAATTCATTTTAAGATTAAAAAACGTTTTTATACGATAATCATATTATTAAATATGACATGTTTTTTTATTCATTTTATTTATGAATATGTTGTGGTTTAATTTTATTTTTAAGTGGTTGGTAACACTCAATTTGTGTTTATTTGTATTTATTCTATGAATTGTGTTTTTTATTTATGTGAGGGGTGAGATTTTTTTTTACCCCTTGTAGATGAAGTTTAAAGGGGATTAGTGTTATTTAAGTGGTTTTAATTAATTGGTATTAACTTAATATTAATAAGTGGTTGCTACTTGAATCAAAGTACAATTATTTATGAGTTGTCTACTCTCTTGCTCAGTACAACGGTAGATGTACGAGTAAAAACTTCTACAATGTATAAAAAGTAATAGTTCTAAGAAAATATGTTCCTACCATGGAAGCAAGTATTCGCACCGTGCGTGAGTTTTATTGGAGGCGTTTCCATAGTAACGATACACTACTATAATTATAGAATTATATGGATGCATATATAAGTGTATGGATTGCATTTATGACTCACATTGAAAATTTAATATTATTGTCTCACAAATAATTATGATAATTTACATTTGAAAAATAATATTTGTGCAATTTGATTTCTTATTTTCACAATTTTTAATGCATTCAGTTTAATTAATTCGTGTTTTTCAAAAATTTTTAATTTGACAATTTCTATAACACTAACATGTAAAGAACTGACTACGCAGACAACGAATATATTAACTTGCTATACAGAATTTTTATTCAATATTAGCGGGATGAACGAAGCCCACATTTCTGTCTTTCATTTGTAGCCTGCTATATAAGCCTCTTTCATTAAGATAGTACGAGTACCAAGGCAATTTTAGATTTAGGATTGTTAAAACTACATGAATGTAGACATAAAATAACAATAAAATGTTTCGATATCTGTTTAATAAAATGTTTCGAATTTTCGATATATCGTCATTTTATAACATAATTCACCATCAAAATTGAAAATATATATTTTTTTAAATTTTTATTCCAACCACCGTGCTAACACATCCTTAATTAGTCTGGCAAACCATTAATGTTTTAACTTTAACTAAAATAGTTTTTTTTAATTTCCATCAACTAGTTTTGGAAAAATCTATGAAAACATATCATTCATATACCCTTTTCCCATACGAACAAAGACCAACGTTATAATATGCCTACTTTTGAAGTGTTTTATATATTTAAATAATCGGACAACCACCCTAAAACTTTCAGAATTGATTTCTACTTAGTTCAACTTCATATAAAAAAATTAAGCCCTTTATCTAAGATTTTAAAAAAAGGGAAAACATTTTTAATATTTTCGAATTTTTAAAATAAAATTTCATGAAAATAAATTGTTTTACTAATAAAATTTTAAAAACGAAACAAAATTAAATCAGTACTTTGAACCTTGATAAAATATTTACAAAAAATAAAAATAAAATAGGGCAACGTATAGAATTAGTAAACAAGAAAGTATATTTTTGTATTTAACTTCTTTGTTTTGTTTATAATTACATTTTATACTTCTTCCTCAGAAAATAAAAGTTTATGTGTAAAATTTTTGTGTTAAATTTAATAATATTACACACAAATAAACAACAACCGATCCGATCTGATGTTCGATGTAAGATCATTTATACAAGTAAAAGTTTAATAATATACAAAGTGGGACATATGTTGACATACAGTACTAATGCTATTTGAATATAGTCTAGTCGACAAGTTGAAATTTGTGAAAAATAGAGATACTGCTCTTAAAAAACGTGCGGTATTTCGTTGGATTTGTAATGATGTCTAGAAAATTGCACCAGCAGCGTTTTTCGCACAAGTTAGACAATTGTTAATAAACAAAACTTTCTCGAATTTTCGTTTTCATTGAAAACTTAGAAAACTGTTTAAATAACTAGAAAATCATGCAAAAAAGAAAAATCATGCATTTTTTGTTAACTGATTTTTTTTTTTAAGTATTAAAATTTTTTAATATCTTTTGAAGTCTTTTTTTTTTTAGTTTACAATAAAGACGCAAATTCGAGAAAGTTATGTTAATTAACAAGATCTAACTTGTTCAAAAATCAATCAATCAAAACAAATTATTGAATCTAATCAGAATACGCCATAATTATTTCAAACTTTTAAAATTAATATTTAATACCTAAAAAAGTTTTTGAGTAAAATATACTTGTTTTGACGATACTACAAAAACCTAAAATTGGCGCGTGGAGACCTACTTTCAGAGTTAAATTAAAACTACAAATAATAGAGATAGACTTCCGGAAATTTCCTATTCTTTAAGAATCTTATTTTTTAATTTCATAAATATTAACCTGTTTAACATTTTTCATTCATTTTAAATTGTTTTAAATAAATTAAATTGTTTTAGTAAATTTTTCCAATTTTTTATGGGCGTTAAAAAACGCTTTCGGCATATCTAGGCCTTATTCCGAATCCAAAGGGCTATCGTACATGTTTTTAACAGTAGTATTTCTATTTTTCAACTTTTAGGCTAGACTAGTAATGGACAGTGTTTTATTTCAATTTTATACAATAAATTAGTTACCAATATTGATTAAAAAACAGCATTGCATTTGTGTACACTTACTAATGACTCGCTCTATATGTGTAGTGAATGTAAGTTACAGATGCTTTTTTTTTACAAGTAAATAATCTTCTTTCAATCAACGAAGTTTTTAGCAAACTTCCGATTTCCGCTTTCTCGTATTATTTATTTGAATAGACAGAAAACTGAAAGTTTTTGATGAAGTATAAAATCTTTAATTACACATATTGATGAAAATACTGTATTGTTAAATTTATAATACATACAAGTGGTTTTTCATAAAATTGAGGAAAGTATTGTTTGCATACTTTTTCTTGTATTATACCTCAGACTACAGAGAATTTATTCCTGCATTAAATTACAGGAGTTGTATTTTTGTTTAAATAGGTTCAGTATCACGTACTGAATGTAAATAAGGAAAACTGTTTTAAGCTATATCTCCATAACCGTGCTCTTTAGACCAAAAATTGTAATAACCTTTATTGTAGATAATTAAATCACCTACCTCTTCTAATATTTGTTTAAACAAGAAAATGATAATAACTTAACTTTTAAATCTACAGATTTCCTAAAACTTTTACTTTAAACTTTTTTTTCTAAAATTAATATTTATGACGTTGTAACGCGTTTAATGTTGCATTACAGCTACAGATAATTGAGAATTTTTTCTTGCGTTAATTTACAGGAGTTTTTTTTTCTAAAAATTTGTTTAGTATAACGTACTGAATTTAAATACACAAAATCTTTACACATTTGGAGGGGAGAAATGACGCTATTTGGAGAAAAACCGTTACGGCCTATAACCCCGCAACCGTGCACTTTAAGCAAAAATGGTAATAAACTTTGTAGATAATTAAATTTCCTATCTTTAAAGTCTATTATTGTTTTTTTAATAAAATAAAAATTCAAGGGGTAGTCGCTGCTTTTGCAGGTAAGAAGGCAAATTGTTTATTGCTAATTATGTTACTAACGTTAACATTTTTCATTAATTTATTAAATTTTTACAAATTCACTACGTATACTTTTTTTGTATTAATCTTGCACCCGGTTATTGCAACATTAAACGCGTTGTAACTTCATCAATAATAATTTTAGAAAAAAATGTTTAGAGTACTATTTTCCAAAAGGTAGATAATTTCATTATCTACAATAAAGATTATCATTTTTTTTTAATTTTTGGTTTAAATTGTACGGTTATTTTTGTAAGGATTTTGTGCATTTGCATTCATTACGTGCTACTGAATCTCTTTAAATAATAACTCCTGCAATTTGGTGCATTATGGACAAAAGTAATGAGTTTCTATATTACCTGTAGTTTTTTTTCGATTATACCAACTTATAAATTATATTGTGCAGTCAAGCGACAGAAAGACAGAGATATTTGAAAGGCAGAGCTTGTCGTTAAGGCCGTTTATTCACCTGTTTTGCTATGTGCGTTCATAGGGAAACAGTATGCAAATTTTAAAATAATTATTCAAGTATAGTTATCGATATTATTTTCGGGAAATGTCGATTTTTATTTTCCATTGAATCCCATGTTAAACCTTGCTTTTTGTCACTTTTTAAACTTAAAATTCAACTTAATTAATTCGATAACAGCATAAATTAACTAAAGCCTCCTAAACTGAATAAAGTCTCATTAAAATTGATTAGCCCGTTTGATAACTTGGATGGCTAAAAAAAAAGGACACACACTCTCGTCTTCGACTTATTTTATTAACTCTTAACAAAAAACGTACCCCTTACTTAAAAGCAGCTATTTTCTCTTTACTATCCTTTTTCAGTTCAAAAAAAATCAACTGTCTTTTCACTTATAACTAGTCGAAATGTACAAAAATCTTTGCAATCTATAATTAAAAAATATGAATTTAAAAAAAAAAAAAAGTGGAAACTCCCGACATAAAATCAGATCTCTCATTGATTCGTTTGTAGCATTTAGCTCCTAAACGGATGAACCGATTTTGATTTTTGTTTGTTTGTAATATTCTTGGCTATGTTTCAATAAAATCTATTCAGTCTTTTGAAGGTCATCGCCTCTTTTGTTGTTGCTTTAGGTACAGAACCCTGAGCTCGCAATATTTCTTGACAATATTATTTAATTTATTCAGTTCTGAGAGTTAGATTTTATAAAAATTGTTTTCTCAAAAATCCATCATTAACATTTTCTAAACTCTCTGTAAAAAAAACATCTATCTTTGTTATATTATTTATATTAAAAAGCAATGATTCTGTATCTTTATATATTTGTTAAGCTTAATAATACAGGATTTTGTTTGATCGCTTAGTTAATTATTTTGTTTGTTTATGTGTTTTTTATTTACTTTTATTTAGTTACAATATAATAAAATTCAATGATTTTTTATAATAAAGTTTTTTAAGAAGATACTTCGTTAAGAGAAAGAAAAAAAATTAACTGAATTTATAGAAGATCAAACGATTCTTTGTATACTTAATACACTCTTTAGTGAATTGTCTGAAGGAAATTTCCCTGTATCGACGAAGGGATTGCAGACAAGAACTTTTCAAATACTTTTCACTTTTAGTAAAAGAGAAGGTATAAGGTCGAACTTCACCCATCTGATAACTAAAGACATACATTTTATGAAATTTAAGTGATTTATTAACACGCTTATCATAGTTTTTCAATCCAAAAGTGTTGCTGGCTATTTTTAATTAAATTAATTTGAATCAATTTTTTAAGACACGACAATTTTCAATCATTTCTATAATTGTCATTTTCCAGCCATTTAAAAAAACTGAAATTGTGATTAAAACCTTTTTTATTACGAAACTTTACCTTTATCAATCAATATAATACTATTATTTTCGTAATTAAATTATCTTTTTTCTGGTATCAATTCGATTGGTTAACGGATTGGTGTAGATCTGTTCATACCATACAAACAAGTAAGCCAATATGCGTAACTACATCGATCCGTTAACCAATCGAAATTGGTATCATAGGACAGATGATTTCATTACGAAAATAATGTTATAGGTTTTCCAGAAAAAAATCTTTCACAGAAAACATTGATTACAATTTAATTAAATTTAGCCATGAACACTTTTCCAAAGAAAAACTATGATAGGCTTGTTTATAAATCAACAAAATTTCTTAAAAATATATCTCATCTGGCTATGAGATGGGTGAAAATCGATCTTATACCGTCTCTTAGACCATTTCCAAAATTTAACCTAAAATAGCATTCGTAATTATAAAACTATCATATTAAAATTTTATAGTTATACTAAAATTATTACGGCAAAACTATTGGCAGTTAAACATTTATAGGTCTTAAATTGTATTTAGAGCTGAAACTTGCAGAATTTAAGAAGCCAGAAATGATAATACTTTATCCTTCCTTTCTTTCAGTAAGAAAATAAAGATTAAAAAAACTTTGTTTTTACGTTGACCCATCTCTTATTCAAGCCCAAATGAAGAATTTCTACGCGCAATATGTCTGTATAGTACAGTAAAAGATGTTACAAAAATCGGCTAATATAGGAAAATGAAAGAAATCGCTCGCTTTTGGCTGAAATATCATGGAATGTGTTTCTTAGATGTCAAATATAATTAGTAACGCATGAGTTAGTGGCAAATTGTATGACGTAACTGTTAAGTGTTTATCGAATAATCGAAAATTGTTATACATGTATAACGTATACGTAATTCAAGTTACCTATTTCTTAATTTTTTAAGTTGATCTTAAACATTGATCGTTTCATTAAATCAAAAATTTATTGTTTATTAATAAATAGAAACATTTGCACTACTAACTCATTCCTCACTAATAACATTTGACACCCAAGAAACACATTCCATGAGGTTTTAGCTAAATGAGAGCGGTTTCTTTTATTTTCCTTTATTTGTAACATCTTTAACTGTACTAATAGTGTAAAATCTACAAGAATAAATAACGTTTATTTATATATTAGTTCTAAACACAAACAGTTCTATTTGTTGAGCTTAGACACTGATGGTAAACATGCAAACAAAATTATTTATGTAGTAGGTACTTGAACATAGAACAAATTTCTACGAAATAGTATTAATATTGTCATTTGCCTTGTTTCTATCGAATATTTGGTAAATATTTGCTAATGAAAGATTCACTTATTATTGAAAATAAATCGGGTGCTCATACTGAAGTTAAATTTCTATGATTCAGGTACCAATACCACTAGAAGAGGAATCAAGGTAAATTTAGAACTAAAGAAAAATGAAATTTAAGTCGTGATTTGATTATCGAATTTAGGAAAAGTGAGCTTTCCGATGAATGTTTTATCTGCCGTATGCATTAAAAGAAAATTTAAGACAGTGAAATGCACGGGGAAAAATATCACGAAGTTTGCAACAGTTGAAAGAATTGTCATTTTCCGGATATTTCAAAAGCTTACAAGATTTTTTTCGTTAAAATTTGCCGAAGAACTTTTGGAAAAGGTCTCAATTCTCAAAGGTTTTTAAAGCTCTTGAAAAAATTTTCGTTTGATTGACTGGTGATTTCTGTATTCAAAAAACACATTCTGAATTTATTCGTTTAATTCGTTTAATCAATATGGATAAAACGTTTAGTGGGTTCATGGTTCATTCCTTAGTTAATGGTAATTAGAATTTCTTAGCTATAAGAATTGTTTTGATTCGAAACATTTTGGAGGACGTATGGTACTAGAGATGTCATCGTTTAGGATGGTTGAAATTTTTAATATTTAAATTTTTTAATTTGCCTGAATTTTTTCTTAAAAATCGTTATTTTATCAATAGCGCTATTCCTCAGTGCTGTCGAACTACCACAAATGTTTAACTATTTAACTTTAACAATTTTTTTATCTTAGTGTTTTCAAGAGAGTTTCTGCTCGTTTAAAATTTTATATTGATTTGAAAGAAAAAAGTGTTATGCTATCAATAAAATTAATATTCGCGTATCACGAAATGTTTTTAAATAAAGAGTTTTTCATTAAAAACGACAAAACTTTCAACTTAAGTTAAACAACTTGAACATTTTATGGAACTTTGTGTGATATAGATTTCGACACCAGCTGAATGTAACGTATCCGAAAAATATAATTTAGCATAAATTCCATTTTATATCATCACTATTTGTGTATAATTTTACGAGTACCCTTAAGTAAAGCTCGCATATTGTTTGATTATTTACTGGAGCGATTAATTTTAATTTTCTTTTCAAACAATATAAAAATCGTTAAACACTTGTTCTAAGAAAAAGCTCTATAATTTGAATTTGCTGTTTAATCTCTATCTCTATATATTATAAATCCGGAAGTAAGCATGTTTGTTTGTTTGTTACGATTTCACGCTAAACTAGCGAATGGTTTTTAATGAAACCATTAAGCAATATAGCCGATACTGCAGAATAACACATGAGATATCATTTATAAAAATAGATTAACAAAAAGTATTTAATAAAATATATAATAGTCAATATAAAATATTTCACGGCCATCTTTTCTGATATACGCAAAGAATAATTATGACTATTATATATTTCTAAAAATAGAAAACCATACATATATTTTACCTGTGTAAAACAATCCTTACCATTTCTTCGAGAAATCGATTTCTTTCATTCCTTTAAACTCAGCGAAGCGGGTGTGTATCACTCCAGTATTACATATAAGGTTGCATAAAGATTTTCACAATAAATAAAAAATATTTTACAAAAATTTTATGGTCTCTCAATTACAAATCTTTAAATTTAAATTCAAATTTTTTTTTTATTTTGAATGAAAAACTCTTTAGAAACAGAAATATTTCACCTTGAATATTAAAAGAATTTCTTTGAATAATTTTTGTAACAAAACCCACCAACATCAAACACAAAGCATTACGTTATGAATTCATAAAATAATTGTAGTTTTAAGCTCAGGTAATATTAGCTGATATTCAGTATGCTTACATACACAGCCTAATACGCCTACTTTAAAATTGTATATTACCGAATGTGACGATAGTAAAACCATACTGATCCAAGCAAACATTTTTCTAATCAAAGATTTTAGCACGTGTGTGTGAAAAAAAGTAATTCTCCATGATTTTCCAATTCCACACTCATCCATGTGCTATTTATAAACATTTTTTCAGAAAAAAACACAATCTCTTATTTCATGAAGAATTCATAGTTTATGTGTGAAAACGAAAAAAAAATTTTTAATCAAAAAATTCAAAAGCATTATATTTTCCCATTTTTCCAACATATATATTTTAAATTTGTTTGAGCTTTCCTTTGTGGAAGTCCATTTTTAATAAAACGTAAAAATATATCCTTGTATATTTTAAACAAATTTATTTGCAACTAGAGTGACCCACCCGCTTCGCTGGGTTTAAAAGTAAAGATTTATAAAGATTACTCCCGCTTATGCCTTTTCTATAACACTCGATATAATAGGGATTGTTTTACACAGGTAAAATATATTATTTTTTTAAATGTATAATAGTAATTATTCATTAAGTATATCAGAGAAGATGGCCTTTATATTGACTATTTTTACAGAAATCTGTAATTTATGGTAATTTCAAATGTCAAATTTAATTTTAATTTTTTTTTTAATATATCTTTATAAATTATAGTGCATGTGTTATTCTGATATATCAGCTATATTATATATGTATAGCTGTACAGTTTCATTAAAAACCATTCGCTAGTTTAAGCGTGAAAGCGTAACAAACAAACAAACCAACAAACATGCTTACTTTCGCATTTATAATATATAGAAATCATCCACGAATATAAAAAACAACGTGATCTTATCCGTAATTTTAAATAAATCTTTATTATATATTTTTGTAAATATTAACTAACCAGTAAAAAAAATTTCCCATTAAAAACACATTTCTCCACTGATATAAATTTTTTTATAAATAAAATCAATTTTAAATATATAATATTGAAACTATGTTCCTTATCGAACAATATTTGTTTGCTGGTTGGGAAACCAAAGAAACTGCAACAGTCACCAAAAACCGACATCTAGGTTACCTATCTTATCTTTTTATAACTGTCAATTTGTATTTTTTGTCAAAATTTTATGTTTTATCATTAAAAAAAATTGAGTTGTGAAACTTATCAGATATTAAAGAAAACAAAGATAATTTAAAATATGTGCAATGCAGTTTTTATGTAATATCATAATAATTACCCTTATCAAACCAAACGTAATGCAATCAAATATTGGGTTGACTACTTAATCAGAAGTATGTCTTTTTTAAACTAATACTGCAATTATTTCATACAGTAAAAACAAAAAGTAGCTATAAAATTAAATTGTTTAAAGAATCAAACAAGTATTTTACTTCTAAAATTAAAACTATAAATTTTCTGAAAAATATCTTGTTGGTAAATAAAAAAGTAAGCGCCAAATTTATAATGTTTCGAAGTACGAAAGGAATATAGTTCGTATCGGGTGTCTCAGGACACCTTTCCATTTTTATTTTCCCATATTACCAGATATTTATTTTTGTTAATTTTAACTAGTAAAATTATTTCCTTGAAAATCAAAAACACTTTTTCCCACAAATATAAAAATGCAACTTGGATCGTAATGGCTCTATTATCACCATATGTGATTGTATTCCAAATTAGTATCATAGATTAAGGATCTGAGTTGTATTTTTATGAAAGAGCTTTTGAACACATTATAATTTCCCTTCACTTAATTCACTTTATATATTAAGGCATCATTTTCTAGACATATTTTTTTAATTGAATTATGGTACAAGTTGAGCTTTCTACGCAGAATATATTGTCAAGTATATTAGAGAGTAACAAAAGTGAATCACTAATGTGATTAAACAGCAAAGGTCTTTCAAGGTTGAATGATAAATAATCAAATTTATCAGTGGCCCAATAATACAGTGATTTCGTTGGCATAAAACAAAATTTTATTTGTTCCTGAATTTATATTTATTTCGTGTAAAAAAGGTTTTTTGGAAATGTAAAAATTTTTTTTGGAATTCATTAATAATTAATCGTATTCACAAATTATTAATTTTGACGTTTTCGATTCATTACTTTGGAAAATTTATTTCTTCATTCATTTACTATTTCCGGATCTAGAAGACATGATGAAAAGTTATCCTCAATAAGCTTGCAACAAAATAACTTGATAATTTTTGCTCAAAGTAATTTCGACCAAACTGGATTGGAAGTCGATTAGAAATTGTTCAAAAACACAATTTTTTTTAAATATTTTGTCAACGGTATTGTAAAAGCTCGTCTTTATATATGAAGATAAATCTTGAATAATAAATAAAACAATCGAAATATATCTTGTCCACAGTCTGAGGGTAATGGTTGTTAAAGTAACCAAAGTAATATTCTTAGTATGGATGATTCCATAACAAAGTGTAGTACTTTTAGTCTTAAGTACCACAATAATATTTTTTCTTCGTAAATATTAAGTTTTCATTAAAATTACATTATTTATGTTTATAAGAACGTTAAAATTCCAATTATTTGAAATTTTATCAGAGACTTTTTGATTCTTATTAATTCATTATACTCAAAAATAGCGTTTTAGTTCATTATTATATATTGAAAATGATTTTAAAGTTTCTTTTGAAATATAACTCAAAGTACAACTATTCTGTAATCCACAGCGAAGGTAGTGTCAGTCACGTTTTATTTTTCTAATAAAATTTCTTCTAAAATACTAAGATTCTTTATTTTCCATTTGCCAATCAATTTTTTTTATGTAATTTTTCCTTCATAGAGAAATATATTCGAAGTTTAAAAACACTCTGGAACGCGATTTCCATTTACATGTAGTGTCAGTCACATTTTCATTTTGTTAAATAGATCATATGTTATAAAATTGTATGAGCACAGTTTTTTCTATAAGGGAATAAATGTAGAATAAAAAACTATACTAAAGCTGAAACCGTTTACATAAAAGTATTTATAATATAACGCAAAATAAAACCCATTTTGGGTAAAACGCAGTGTTAGTCACATATGGAATCACTATCATGACAACTATGGATCTCCTTTTAATTAGAGCACTGAGAAATATGAATCATCAGGTCGTAACACTATCAATCGTAAGCACAATTTAAAATATGTCTCAAATAAGCGTGATAAAAAACTATTGTTTCAAATACAGCAAAGAAATTCACAATTTCTCAACTACGTCCAACCTCTATTATTTTTTATAATATCACATTAGAATTTCGTTTTCGATTGAATTATTTTTCTCTATTTTATATCGAAGAAGATGTATTTTTTTTTTAAATAAATACAAAAACCGTTTTTGTTATGAATGATAATTATTTTGGAAACACCTTGCACATAGAAATTTGTACGAAAATTTTTCGTGTTGAATATATACAATAAATAACAAAATAATCTTACTATCTTTTGCGCCTGATGATAATTCAAAATGTACAATAGATAATTTAAAGATGATAAAAAACCATGTTTTAACAAATGATTTACTACGACGCATTGTTGAATAATGTAAAAGTGTTCGCCATAAATAGTTGATCATTAAAATGGGTAATGTCATTATCACTTGTTGTTCCTGGTACAACCATGAAGAAATACAATTCCTTGTTGTTGATAATAATAATGATGCTGCTGATACGGGAGCTTCTGTTGATGATGATGAGGTGGTCTGTTGTTGTGGAGTAGTGGTAGCACCAGGAGTTGTAGAAGATATTAAATGTTGGCCGGTTATTATTCGTATCATTATTAAATACAGAATTTTAACACCACTCCCGCTCTAACAAAACAATTTGCACTAAATTAAACGTATTGTGAATATCAGAAAACGTAGAGAGAATCACTACCACTTTTTAAATAAAACACTTAATTTTTTTTCTCTGCCTCTTTTTTATTTTTGAAAACACACGCAATAATATTTTAGACCGGGATTACGAAGCACACAATCACGCAATTAGGTCATTTATCAATATTATAGAAATTTTATGTAATATTTTCACGATTTTCTTGTTTTTTCTTTATTTTATAAAAACAATTGCACATAACAATTGGTAGCAGAGCGTGGTTTTAAATAGCACTTTTAAAACAATTGAATTGAACGATTATTGTTGTTGTTGAAGCTTTCGGATATTTTTTTATTTTTATTTCAGTTGTATTACATTTTTTATTCTCGCACGTAATGGAGTCTTTTCACTTTGATTTAACTTTTAATTACCTTGAATAAAAACAAATAATTTAATTTAATTATTCATTTCTGAGCAATAATATTAAAAATTCATATAAAGACATACAAAAAAAATTGTTTTTTAAAAATTGCAAAATAAAATAAAAAAATAATGCTTGAGATAGATTGTTGAAAAAATAAATCAAGAAAAATAATAAATTTTCCAAAATAAAAATAAAATCTCATTCACACATGATTTATTTGACAGAACCGAATATCACACATAGAATAAAATAAAAGAATATTTCATGCTTCTATGAATCTGATTCAATTGTTTCATGACGAAAAGAAAATCGAAAAAAAAGGATAAATTTAAATGAGAAAGAAGAACACTTGGATAAAAAAAATATTGGAAAAAATTAATTAAATAAAAAATTATTTCACAGTAAAAAACAAAATACAAAATTCGCACAAATACACTTCAAATTGTAAATTATAAATTGTAATTAAAAAAATATTAATTACTCGATTTAATTATTATGTGATTTGCTATTAATTAGAAAAAAACTGTGACTTGTTTAAAGCCAAATACACTACGGAAGTTATATCGTATGCATATTGTCAGGTGGAAAAAATAATTATCACGATTATTTTTTTTTTACAAAACTTAAGTACTCGTTAATTAATCCTAATGAGAAGTAGTAACCACATTTGTTTGCACAATTTTTTTTAAAAAAATAGGAACTAAAAAATAAATTAATTGATTCGTAAAAAAATCAATCAATTAAAAATTGATCAATTATGTAAAGAAATAAGAACCACCATAATTTTTGTTTTTTTTAAATTTTTTTTTTGCTTTTCTGTAAAGATACACACGATAAAATGACACACGAGGTGGGCGGTAAAATACACGCGGCACGGCGTCCTGACGTCCTGATGTACGTCCCTTGACTAGTTACTATATACCAGTGAAACGGACGTTGGTGACGACGCTGTGACGACATACGCTCGGTATAATACCGAAATGTGTAAAATAATGTATGCGCAAGCGTTCAAGCGTTTGTACAAATATGAACTATATATGTATGTTCAAGTTTTACTTTAACATTTTATTAATAGTTATCTTATTTTACTGAACGTAATACTTCCAAGTATAAACGTTATACAATTTTTTTTCCATATTTTCTTTTTTCGTTTGAAATAAGAGATGTAACAAGTATTTCATATTTTTTTTCGAGTAAATTTGTTGTTTTTTTTTGCCGAGTTGTCGAGGTACTTTTTCATTTGTTTTATACTCTTAAGAGCATATACATAGTCAAAAGTTTAATTAATTAGAAGAAGAGTAGGTATGATTGCTTTAGAAGTTTTTGTATTTTTTTTTTTTTTTTTTTTTTTGTAAAGTTTTTAATAAATTATAACGAGTTACTCATTTTGAAATTGAATAACATTGTTTTTGTATACATGCAGTAATTATAAATAATATTATTTTTATCCTAATTAACAAAATACGATGAGAGGTATGAAATATGGATCACTTTCGAAACGAAATAAATTTTTTATGTATCAATACTCTTGCATGAAGAACTGGCCCAGTGGTCGTGCGAACTAAATCGTCTTCAAAACTCTAGTCTACTGGGAGGTTGTGGGTTTGAATCCAGGCAGCGCCAGTGAGAGCTAATATAATTAATGAGCGGTAAAATTGATTATACCATCGTCGCTTCGATAAGAACGAAGTAACCGGCTCCACGCAAATCATAAAAATTTAATTATATATTGGATGTAGTTTAAAATACAATAAATATAGGTTTAAAAAAAATTACGATGTGGGTAGCCTCTGTTGTAGATAGATATCGGAAAAACGGAGGTTAAACTCCATTATTATTATTATTATTATTATTATTAATACTCTTGAACGAATTAAATATGATTGTTTTATTGAATATTTTGATTCAATAGAATAATTTTCGAATGAAAAAATAATAATTTTTAGTATAAACAAGTGAAAACAAACAATTGACTGAGTTAATTGTTAAATACCATGTATAGACAGTGTAGATTACACTGTCACATTACAAAAACATACATGTCACACATACATAACTGATATTCCCATATAATACATACTATACAATTTGTGCATAATTTGCGCTCACACGGGTAAACAGTGATGTTTACGGAAAAATAATTCAAACAAAAGTTAGTAATTATTTTATAAGGAACATTTTAACGTTTAAACTTTTGCTCTATCTCTCTCTTTCTAATGGTTTACAAGATTGGTGCTACGGACCCAAGACCCAATTGACCTGTGTTGCTCATTTACGAACTCGAGCTCAATTTTTACGTCCTAAGTACGCTATAAAAATTTCAGTTTGATATCTCATTTCGTTTTTGAGTAATCGTGATGACAGACGGACAGACGGACAGACGACAGACAGACAACTGGAAATGGACTAATTAGGTGATTTTATGAACATCTATACCAAAATTTTTTTAAAGTATCAATATTTTTGATCGTTACAAATTTGGGACTAAACTTAGTATACCTTGGTATATTTCATATACATGGTATAAAAATTCACTTATTGGTACTGAACCATGGAGAACTTTTTCTTAATGAATTTTTCTAAAGAACTTGTGAGACAATGTTTTTAATTGATACATAATCTTTTCTGACTCAGATCTCAAAGTTTTATCCACTTTAAGAAGTTCTAGTTAGTTTCTTGCAAAATAAAAAATTTGTAAGCCAAAATTGCTTTTATATCCATGGGCGTTCTCAGTTTTTGACTCAAAAGAAAGACACAAGACAAAATTTTGGCCTAACTTTTAGCAAGACATAAATTTTTGATCCAAAAAGTTTTAAATTCAACAATATTTAGGCCCTAACTTGAAAACCCACTTACAAATGTTCACACAAATGACCCGCTGGAAATTACCCACAAATCAGTATTCACTAAGATTTGGTCGACAATTCCATGTTTGTTACAAACCGTTTACTTTAAATTACAACGTATGACCAATGTTTTATGTCAACTACAGTTTAAGGTCGACATTCCAGAAATTGATGAAATTCAATTAACTGCATATGGTAAGTCCTTCCAAAGTTTTGTAGTCTTTTGTTTTTTAAACTTACGAGGTCAAGAGGACTCAAAAAATTTAGTTCATTTAACGACTAGGTAAGTAATTGTCGAAATATTGTACAAAATCTTTTTTGCTTCGGAAAATGCAGTTTTTAAGGTAAAATTGGCCCAAATATTGAAAAATTGCGTTCAATTAACGATTGGAAGGGTATCAACCACCAGAAATCGATCCAAAGAACCGTTTTTCAGGAATCTGAATACTTACTTGTTTATAAATTCCAGGAATCTATACTTACTTGTAGCAACGCTACACCCACACGCTTGAATCGATTTCCATTTTTTAAAGGGATTTCCTCCTTTAAGCTCTCGTATTTTGGATGAAATCCACTCGGTTCCTTCAAGATCATATACTTTTTCAAAATTATTGCCGGAATTTAATAAAAATTAAAATATGGAAACTGCATTAATGCATTGAAGTATGCAATCTCTTCCTCAAAGGGTAAGTGGTATTATATTTTGACAAAAGATTTTTAAAGTATCATGTATGAGGGACTTCGGGACTTCGACTTGTATGAGAACATGTATGAGGGACTTCGAGGTGCATTAAAATTTGTAATAAATGTAAAAATTTGGTTTCATAATAAAAATATGTACCTAATTGGTAACACATATTTATAACACTGTGAAATGTTTGCTATATAACATACATACAAATGGAAAAAGGATACGAAAAAGTTACATATAATTTGAGTCACTAACATAGAACAGAAGTGACGTAGTTTGTTTCGTCCTAGACCGGACATCTAGAGGATCCGCATTCGAGCCCCGGCCTCTATGTACTTTTTTACTTTCCTTCTATTTCTCAAAAAAGAGTGTATTAACAAGTTTGTTTTTTAATATTTTTTATTTATTTTTCAGTGATTTCTTAACTCCCAATTCCGATTAACTATAATAATAGAATATTTAAACACTCCTTAAGAATCACTTTCAAATTGAAATCCCTATCCCTATATATTATAAATGTGAAAGTAACCATGTTTGTTTCTTTGTTTGTTTGTTACACTTTCACGCTAAAACTAGCGAATGAGTTTTAGTGAAACTGTACAGCAATATAGCTGATATATCAGAATAACACATGAACTATAATTTATAAAGATAATATATTTAAAAAAAAAATAAATAAAAAAAATTTAATTTTATTTGACATTTACCAATTTTTAAATTTTTACAGAAATCTTTAATTTATGGTTCAAAATAGATGGAGCAGATCTATTCGTTGTGTGCGTAGTCATGGTAGGGATAATAAAATCGATGCCAGCGCTTTAAGTGAAAAATTTTGGAGATAAAGTGGGCTGTTATGACTAATTTGCAATTATTTACATGTTAATGATATAGAAACTGTCAAATTAAAATGATTGAAAAACACTAATTAATTAAACTTAATGCATTAAAAATTGTGAAAATAAGAAATCAAATTGTACAAATATTATTTTTCAAATGTTAATTATCGTAATTATTTATTTAAATTTGTGAAACAAGAATATTAAATTTTAAATGTAAGTTTTCAATGCAATCCACACAATTATATATGCATCCATTAATTCTATAATTAAAGTAGTGTATCGTTGTCATGGAAACGAAATTCACGCTCGGAGCGAATAATCATCATTTTGAACCATAAATTAAATTTTTCTGTAAAAATTTAAAATAGTAATTGTCAATCAAATCATGGCCAACTTTTTTGATATACTAAATGAATCATGATTATTTCACATTAAACAAAATTGAAAACTAGTGTATATCAAGAGAGGGTGAAGGCTATAAAGCGGGGGTTTTTACTTTTAAGTCCAGTGAAGCGAGCGGGTATCAATCTAGTTAATTGTAATTGTCTAATATGATTTAATTCTAGCCGATTGTCAATTGGATTCAACCTTGAACGCACTATTAAGTATGTATTAAAATATTAAAAATATGTTTCCGTTATGTACAGATTAGTCCATACATTTCCGTTTGGCAAAGAATAATTTTTTTTATTACATTAACTGTCTGTTGCATCTAAAACTGATAATGAGTGTTGAATAATAAAAAAGGTCTATGATTAACGTAAGCTATTGTATTACTTTTTACATTCACGTTAAAAATGATCAGAAATAATAGAGAAAAAAATACTCGAAAAAATAGCAAATTGATAATTATTTTTCGATATTATTCTTTGTAATTAACTCATATTGACATAATGAGGTTATTATATTACCTATATACGTCTACCTGGGTACACAAAAACATTATATTCATATACAAACGACCATACCATCAGATGAAAACGTATTGAAAATAATATTGCATAAAAAGTTTTAAGAAACCTCCGACATAAAATCAGGTGTTATCGATTCGTCGAGGCATTGTTAATCCTAAACGAATGAACCAATTTATGTATTTTTTGCTTTGTTTGAAAGTTAATTCAATCGAGAGTTGTTAGCTATATTTCTAGAAATTCAATCCATTAAAAAATTGTCTATTTATAAAATAATAAAGTATTGCGATCGAAAAAAAAAATCGATATCGGAGTTTCAACGGAATTACACGTTTTGAGGGTTCCTGATTCCAAAAAAGTGGTTTTTAAAAAAGGTTGCGTCCGTCGGTGTGTCGGTATGTCTGTTACCCAGCTGGAGCATTCAATTTTCAACCGATTTTTCTCAAACTCGGTACATAGGTTCAGTTTGGTCATAATTCCAGAAGATTTTTTCATTTTTTCCCTAGGCCTTTTTTCAAGGGTACTTTCCCCTAGGCCAAAACAAGGTTTTTGGAGGTTTTCTCAAAAACAGCTCTAACGATTTCAATTAAACATGGCACAAGGCTAGACCTTAAGGTGTTCCAAGGATTGGTATAAGCCACATATCTGGCAAAATTCGAGAAGGCCCACACCCTAGGGAAAACCTTTCCAAATACGGGAAAATGGGATTTTCTAGGGAGAGGCTGAGGGAACAGAAATGAAACTTCGTATCAGGGTTTAGTTCAACAAGGTCCCGTGTTTGATATAACTCCCCTTTGGGACCCCATCCCCGGAGCCGTGGAGCTGCACGAGATGAAATCGTCAAAAGTGGTCAAATCAACCCTACCCAAAATTGATCAAATATTATCTAAATGTCTTTTTAACTTTTGTAACTTGGTAATCTTTGCTTAACCTCACCCTTACCAAACTACATTCTTCTAAATATTATATTAAATCCAATAAATACCTAAGCCTGTTCCTCATTACCGTATAATTACAAATATACCGCTATGCAGATGCTTGTAACTATAGCTGATATAAAATAAAATTTGAATAATATAATTTATAAAGAAATAAATAAAACTTAATTAAGCCAAATTAGTGAAGTTAAGAAACTGAAGCTTTTCCTTGTTTTTAAATAATTCTTACAATTGGCTGCTTTCAATAAATTATTACAAGAATAAAATATCCTTATTCAATAAAGTCCTGTCCGATATTTCAGACCGTTTATTCTGGTTGTTATGGGATACGGAACCCTAAATGAGCACTTGAAACATTTGTTAAGCACTTGAAAACTCTTGATGAAATTACCTTTAAAAAAATCGGTTCATCTGTTAAGGCATTACGATGCACAGTCAGACACACAGATAAATAGACATAAAGAAAAACGGGTTGTGTTTTTTTTAATGAAAAATTTATTAAATTTCGTTAGATTTTAGGAGGTTGTAATGGGGCCTTGGTACTAAAATTTTTTTATGGCTTTAAAAGACGTTCATATAGCCAAAACATTGTGTGAAATCAATTTTTGGATAACATCAATAACTACGAAAATATTAAGGACTTAAATGTACAAATAGAAAGAAAGAAAAATAACACTTGGTGAACTGCAATTGCCATAGAGAGGTTGTATAACTTGCAATTGCCATAGACTATACATTTCAAAAGTTTTTTGGCAAGACTAAGAAAGTATTTAATTACTTATATTTTCTACGTTTATCAATTGATTTTAATTTTGATTTCAGATCTTGTCATCTATTCTCGCACATTTTCAAATTTTAACGAAAGATCGACACTGAAATCGACACCAGGAGAAAGGCCTATTAAACATCTGCATTTTTAGCAAGTTTTTTTCTGTCCTACCCTCATCTTCCTTATGCCTTTATCAAATTCCATGATTAACCCCCCATTTTCAAGCTTGTTATGTCTACGTACTACGTACAAACTTATTATACTCAAAACATTATTAGGCAAACATGTTAGTTTTTACAGATGCTCTCCTGGTACTCTAGACATAATTATTATTTTTAATACACCTCCTAATTTAAGAATTAATTTAAGAATTTTTTCACCAATTTTCTACGACATTTGAAGTTTGTTGTTTTTAGCCACGGGTTTCGGTAATCACGAGAGTGGAATTCCGCACAGAATGTAAATGCACAAAATCGTTATAAATTTGAAAGGCGAAAGTCCTGATGTTTTGAAGAAAACAAAAATGATAATAATCTATTGATAATTAAATGATTAAAACAGGTAGTCGCTGCATTTGCAGGTAAAATGGTTAATTATTTACTGCTAATTATGTCACTACCATTAATACTTTTTTACAAATGTATTGAATTTTCATCATTACACAATGCATATACAACGTTTTAATTAACCTTGAACCCCGATATAGTACAACATTGAACATGTTAAATTTTCATGAAGAATTCTCGCATCGAATATTCAACAAGAGTATATTATAATTTGTTCCATATATAATATTTCATCTCCAATTACGATTAAATAATAATAAATGATAGAAAATCAATCCATGTATAGTAGTAGTCATGCATTGTTCTTGTATTGTGTATGTAGAAATAATAATAATAAATACCATACATAGGAGAGAAAGTTCATGTTAATAATAGACTAGGAGTCTGTGAGCTACCAGTTTTATTGTCAAACTAGATTGATTCACTGGGCTTAAAAGTAAAAACCACCGCTTTATAGCCTCCACCCTCTCTTGATATAAACAGTTTTCAATTTTTTTAAATGTAAAATAGTCATAATTAATTGACTATATAAGAATAGTTGGCCATGATTTGTTATGATATTTACTATTCTAATGATCATAGATCTATCGATGATCTATAATCATCATTTTGAACCATAAATTAAAGATTTCTGAAAAAATTTAAAAAAGGTAATTGTCAAATTAATTTTTTTTTTAATATATCTTTCTAAATTATAGCTCATGTGTTATTCTGATATATCAGCTATATTAGTGTACATTTTAATTAAAAACCATTCGCTAGTTTTAGCGTGAAAGCGTAACAAACAAACAAACGAACAAACATGCTTACTTTTACATTCATAATATAAAGGGATAGGGATAGTGGTAGGGATATAATCAAGAAGTAAGAAGAAAATATAAGTGCAAGTTTATCGACAGAAATTAACGAAGTATAACTTCCATTCTGGATAAAATTAGAAGACATAAGTACTTTTCTTAGAATGCCCAATTTTTAGAATATTACATTTATTCCTATCAATTCTACACCTTAATGATACTTATCAAATATAATTCCCTTTCTTCCCGATTGGAACACCGCCTTCCTTGACCATTGCTAACACACGTGCAGAAAAGAATTGTAACCGGTGTTTTTTTAAATGAACCCATACTTAAAAGAAAAATATTTTTAACATCATGTTTGAAGATTTTCGATTATTTTCACACACATTTTTTTTATAACTTCGGATGACGAATTCTCGTTTCACGAAGAGAAAAGTGAAGTTTAAGAACGCTTAAAATTCCAAATTGAACAAAAAGGAACATACTCACTAGTGACGGACGTCATACGTGGGTATCGCCATAGAGATTATATTTAAAACTTTGTTTTGCTAAAAGGAGATGGACAACCTTTTAATGCAATCTTTGATTGCTCATAACTTCTTCGTTTTTTAAGCAACTTTAATTTAACTTTCAAATTTTGTTATGATACCAAGTTTTGTTTTTTATTTATATGGGTTATATGACCAATTAAACATGAGGATTATCCTTTATTGCGTTCGTATTTTATCAATAATCGCCGAAGGTTTTATTCCAAGTGTTCAACCATAGAGAAATGACTTAACATATCTCCAAAGAAAATCAGCAAATGGGATAAGATTGCATAGTATTGAAGGGCATTTAACAAATCGATTACGTGAGATTTTAACATTTATATCAAAACTTTCCACTCAAATTCAATTAAATTTCAAAATTTCAACAATTTTCAATCGTTGGTTTTGCGTAAGTCTATTTATTATGCTTACTTTGAAATGGAAGACCAAACTAACCACAACGCAACAGTCATATCGGTTATCAAACAAACGAGTGTTGACAACGCAAAGATGTGAGCTTCTAAAAAATATATTGCTTTGTATAATTCCCGATATTTGTTTTTTCCTTCTAGAAGATCGCTAAAAATCGTCGTTGTTAAATCTGCAGTGGTGGATCCAAAAAAAGTAGACATAAATCTATAGCGTATATGTGAAGAATACGGAGAAATATAGCAAGAAAACTATAAATATGTTTTTTCTTGGATTGATATTGAACTATTGAGCAGTACAATCGAATTTAACTTAATCTCACATTGACTCCATATGAAAATATATACAAGAAAATATTTTTAGGCAAAAAAACTTTTTGTTTCGAATTTAAAAACATTTTAAGACACACTGATCATGTAAAAACGTTTAATGTAATAACGTTATTTTAAAACGTTTCCCAAATTACGTTTTGTATTATTAAAGGCATGTAATTTTGGGAAAATCACTGCTGACGTATAGCTGTCAATATGTCAGTTATGAGTAGGCGCGAATCTTAACAAAAGTTGCAGTGGTCTATGGAATAATTAGATCATTAAAAGAGGGTGCTATTTAATAGACAGTTCATTGATAAATTTGAACATTATTGTTGTAAATCACTTAGGAAAAAACAAACCAAAAAAATTTTCTGTAATAGTGTCCTATTTTGGAATGCAAGGGCTGAGAACTTCAGAACCTAACCAACACCTCTAAAGTCAACAAACTCAACCAAATTCGTAATTACAACAATACTCCGGCCTATAAAATTTTCGATATATTTTTCCCGTTTTTTTCGGATCTATTTTTTCCAGTTATTTTTTTTCGATTACCATTTAAAATATCGGTTATCGCATGTGAAAATTAACTTTCAAATATTTATTAATTAGGTTTAATTAAAACATCAATATGCAAAATTACTGTCTTTGATCAATATAATTGCTTGAACATCGTTTATTTTATTATACTTTTTTTTTTTTGTAGGGAATTATCAATGTGCATCCTAGTACTTTTAGGCAAAAACATTTTGTCTACACAATTTTTTCTTCAAATCAAGAACATTGTTGAAGTATGTCAGATGCTCCCAGCCTACAATTATTTCACGTTCAAACTAAATAACCTACCACTCTCATTGATCATCGGACAAGGGATCGAGAATCTGTGGAATGAGATCAAATAATAAACATGTGGAATTTTTTGCTAAAATAATAATAATAATAATAATAATGTATTTATTTTTTTTGTTATTGTTATTATTAATAGTCTCATTACATAAATAAATTGTTATAATTTTTTTCTCTCTGTACGTTAATCGAAATAAGTATGGAAAAAAATGGTTACAAAAAAAATTTATTGTGAAGATTATGATTGTCTGTAGTTTTTATATAAAATTTAGGAATAATTTCATTTATGAATGTTATTTTACCTAATATGGTTAATTGTTTAGATTCCTTATATAAAATCAAATCTACTTAGATTTTGGAAATTGCTTTGAAAAAATACTTTTCTGAATGTACATACGGATAAATCGATATTTAAAATGGGATTATTTCTTGGCTAACTTGGAAACTAATCGAATATGAATCGAATAACATATTCATGGAAAAAAGTAAGTTTTGGAAATGGAACCAGTAATTTTTTTTTCAGAATGGGAATAATATATTCTCGCCCTTATTGGCAAGAAGATGATTTTTCATATAATTTTTTTTTTTTAAATTTTTTAACCGACTTCAAATTCAAAAAAAGGAGGTTTCGGCTGGTTGAACCAATTTTGATGAATCTTTTTTTATTTGAAAGCTGGTGTTGTCCGTGTGGTCCTATTTCAGTTTGGTCCAGTTCTGATAAGTGCATTCATGAGAAAATTATATGAGTCTTAAATTTGCATTAGGTATGTGCGCGTCAAATGGACAAATAACTCAATATCTTGCCAACCGATTTCGATTATTCATTTTTAGTGGCAAATTACTAAGTGTACTTCAGATTCACTAAAAATCACAAAATAAAATAAAACTCTTAACAAAATTAAACCAAGTTACAATTATTGTTATTTTTGGAATCGGTTTGATTGGCTGACACCGACTCCAAAAGTAACAATAATTATAATTACATTAAATTGTGGCTATTTTTTTACTTTTTAGTGCATTTTTTATTTCTTATTTTTTTAAGTCGGTTTTCTTTTTGTTAAAAGTTTCTTTTTACTCCAATATTTGAAAGTAATCATGAAACCTGTATGGTGATATATTGATTTCATGATTAAATCGCAATCCGCTTCGAATCGGTATGCGCATAATGAGTATTAGTTTAGTTGATCATGTGAAGGGAAAAAAGGGCCGTTTCTAAGCCGAAGGGGACCACCTTAATAGCGGCAATGATTCTCCATTGCACTAATTTCAGGTTTTTTTTTATATGAAAACACTAATTTCAGCTTATTTTTATATGAAAACATAACTCATTTCTCGGCAAATTTACAATACATGATTTTGAGTCAATTTTGATAATAATCCGACAAATTATTTAATTACTTATATTATTGAAATAAATAATTTTGAGTCTTTGACCAGTTTTTAATTAACAGTAGGTATTTTTCGAAACAAAATGGGGTAGTTTAGTTGAAAATAGAATAATTACAACTATTTTCAAAGTAGCTTTGTAATTTTGTTACTTTAGAAATATTTTAGGTTGCTAATAATCATAAAAATATAGGCACTAAAATTTATAGCTTTAACGTGTTACTGGAAAGAATATCTTGGTTTTATATAATATCCTGGTTTGATTTTTTGGAATAACATAAGCACCATTCCCATTTTTCTTTTAGTGTTCGAAATCACCCCCTCTTCTTCCCTAAATGATAAATTAGCCATTACAATGTATCATCATATAAGCGGATATAAAAACAGAAAATTAGTGGAATGAAAATTAAACTTCTCTTAATGATTTATTTTGATGTAAAGAAATATTTTATTTACAGAATATATATAAACCAATACAATAGAGAAAATAAACTATTAATCGTTTTACAAACTTTTTGTAAAGAATCACACATTTAAATTCACACATTGAAAATTTTAATCATCCCTTATTGTTAAAAATCATCACCACAAATGTATAACAAACATGAAAAAAATTAAACTCTAAACCACCCCTTCAAATAAATTCCTGTTTAGAATGGCATACATAAAGGGTAATCCAATAAATGGCATATATGTATCAAGAGTAATCCAATGTAAATTGAAAAATTCAAGAAAATACAAGACTCACTATCATAAACATTGGTAGTGGTCGAAAAACAGTGTCAGGTTTTTTTTTATACCATGTATATTTGAAATATACATAGTATATTAAGTTTAGTCCCAAGTTTGTAACGCCTAAAAAATATTGATGCTAGAAAAAAATTTTGGTATAGGTGTTCATAGAATCACCTGATTAGTCCATTTCCGGTTGTCTGTCTGTCTGTCGTCTGCCAGTCCGTCGGTCATCACGGTTACTCAAAAATGAAAAGATATATCAAGCTGAAATATTTATAGCGTGCTGAGGACGTAAAAAGTGAGGTCAAGTTCGTAAATGAGCAACATAGGTCAATTGGGTCTTGGGCCCGTAGGACCCATCTTGTACACCGTTAGAGATACAACAAAATTTTAAATGTAAAAAATGTTCTTGTATCAAAAAACTAACAATTTAAAACATTTGTTTGATTCATTTTTTCGTAAACATCACTGTTTACCCGTGAGAGCGTAAATTATGAGCAAATTGTATAGTATTTATGTTATGGCTATATCAGTTATATATGTGTGACATGTATGGATGTGTAATCAATACTGTCTATACATGGTATTTCAACAATTAACTCCGTCAATTGTTTATTTTCACTTGTTTTTAAATGATATCGTCCAGACGTTTCTTATATTTAATAGTACATAGTTATGAGATATTAGCAGTTTCAAAATAAATTCCTTCTATATAATATTTGGGATTAATTGGAAAAATGTTAGAACAAATTTTTTCTGATTGAACTTTAAATTTTTTTGCTTAATTACAAGGAAATAAATTTTTTTAAATCAGTTTTTCATTTCTCTTTCTTTTGGAATAGGGGATAATCCGACATCAGGATTGGCCATAATACCCATAAAAATGTAAAACTAGACTTGATGCCATGGCAAAATTTGAAAGTGAAATCCAAATTGATTAAAAACAAAGAATTTATAAGTAATTAAAGATTGCATTTAAAGGTTGCCCATCACCTTTTAGCAAAATAAACTTATATATGTAATCAATATGGCGATATACACGTATGACGTCACTAGAGGGTACCTTTCTCTTGGTTTAATTGGGAATTTTAAACGTTCATGTATTCCATACTAGTAAAGATTTTTAAAAACCAAGTTTACTTTTCTATAGTGAAGTGAGAATTCTTCATCTGAAGTGATTAAAAAAATTTTTTCCGATCGTCTATTATTCTAATTTCCAAGGGGAGGTCATTAATCATTAACGAAGGATGTTGCCAGGCTAAATCACCAGTTAGTGAATAAGCGAGTGCTGACCAATATAATTTTGGAGGTCTGTTTCGTAACATTTTGTTACATAATGAAGAAATAAAATAATAAAGTTTTTTACACGCCTGCTCAAAAAAGTTTCAAGTTTTTTGGGTTCATGTATGTGAGAACCAAAAAGTGTCGTATTGTCACCAAATAGTTGCTAAAATGGTTGACACTGATTTTGCAAATTTTGATGACAGGCCAATGATAGATTCTTGGGTGGCGATAGTAAGAAAAATTGCCGCATTTGGAGATTGGAGAATCCACACGAGCTCCTTGAAATGGTATTGCATGCCCAAAAAGTGACTTCATTGATGTTGTATTAAAAACGTGTGCCAATAAATTGCAAAGGACAAAGTGGAACATAACATACCGTTTACATGTCGCCTTATTAGCCCAGTTGGTTAACGCGTAACCAATTCTGTCCGCAGTATGCTTTGGGTAGCGGGTTTGATTTCCGCCGGCACAACAAAATTAATTTAATTAGTAGTTGTGATGGGCTGGTGTAGTGCATAGTTTATGCATGAAAGAGGTGCACTCAGCCTCTGAAATTGAGGAGCTGATAAATAAAATTATCAGCGGAACGGTGGTAAAACACATATATGGTATCACAATGGGCTCTATAGGCAATGTGTCCTTCGTGGACAGCTAATATAACTTAACCTAACCTAACCTAACCTAACCTAACCTAACTTAACCTAACATAACCTAGCCTGCCGTTTACATACCGAAATAGAAGACGGAGCACCCGTTGATACATGTTTTATATAAAACTTTATTATTTCCATTATAAAACTTACGTTCTTACCGGAACACCCTTTACATGCATATATACATGTGCAATAGGTAGACACGTAATTTTATAAATGATTGTTTGTTTTTTTTTCTCATCCCGAAAATTAAACCGTCCTACACATTTCGGGTTTCACTGATACTCTTCTAATTCGTACAAATTCATTTAGAATGAATTTATATACACCTACGAATAGTAAGGGTTGGATGTTTAGCTTTTGAAATATAATTTAAGGGTGCTTTACACGTTAACTGATACACCGATAATATGAATGGAGTGGATTACTCTCTTGTGATAGAAAATAAGCCTTAGTAACTAGTTCTTTTAATGCACCTACTAGAAGGGAAGGATTATTCTAGAAAGGAAATTAATGGAAACACATTGCCTGTAAAATTTTATCGAAACAAAGAATCAAGCTGCACAGGCGACCTGGTAGACTGCTGAATACAGAAGTGTTCAGTAGCTCGATTACAGATGAAGCTATTACGCATTTGTATAAAAGTTTTTAATCTGTGTTTACAGCTGAAGCTGTTACACATTTGTAATGCATCTGTGCATTTTTGTGCTCGTTTTGGGTTGTTGAACAGTTATTTAATCGATAGTGTTCATAGCTATATTCCAAATTTGAATTCCGGATAAGCAGCTTTTCCGAAACATAACTAAGAACACTCTCGATCAAATTATCTTTCAAAGAAACAAAAAATCAAAATCAGTTTATCCGTTAAAAAGATTTGATGTCACAAACAAATCTGATTTTGAGCATCGTAGCTCCCAATCGGATGAACCGTTTATTGATTTTTGTTTAAAAGGTAATTTGATCTAGAATCTCTTACCTATGTTCCGAGTGCAACTTTTGTAAACTTTTTGTTTACAAAAAAATTGTAAAAAGTCACAATATTTGAAATAATTTAAAACGATTTTTTTAGCTCCACCGTACACCTGATCTCTGACGTCAATTCGACAAGAAATGACAATAAAACAGTGTTAACAGTCGTATTACTATATATCGTTAATATCAACTTTAAAGGGATATTGTCTATATTATATCATTTCTGAAAGTGAAGAATAAAATGTCACAAAAAAATCGACCCAGGATATTCAAAATCGATCCAGACAAAGGAAATCAAAACCGAAAATATTTATTTTTATGGTATGGGAGTTTTTACTGCAAGATGACAGGTTCAATGCTTCCGAAGTTCGTGAAGTAAAAGCAATTTTGTGAGTACTAATTTTAATAAGAAAATGCATAACATTCGAGAAAAAAAATGTGATTAATAAAATTTCATAAGAAAATTGTAAGGTTTTCGAGGAAGAGCTATGAAGACTTTTGGAGCATGTTGAATTTTGGTAAATTTCATCATATCTAGTAAAACCAAATGTTCATCATGACAATGATAATATTCGTACTATACATACTACAAAATGATCTGCGTAACAATAATAATCAGAGGCACAGAGACACAAAACACGCCCGATATATTGCGCGATTGTTCATCGTCAATATTGACCGATTTATCTGTCATTGCTGGTTTATTTCATTCGCAATTCGTATATTTATGATAATTAAAAAAAGTCAAGTGACGAACTGACGTCACAGTCATATGGTTCCAAAAAATTAGAACATTTATCAATATTTACTTTCATTTAAAAAAAAAAAATGTGAAGAAGATCTATTGCATTCAGTTTTTGGAACTCAATGATTTAATATGAAACTATCGTAAGCCGGATCACCATTCAGCTTTTTGTGAACAGAATCTCAAGAACGTTACGTGATGTGACATATCACCATCAAACATCACATATAAGCCTTCTGTGTGTGATAGCCTTTAATGGTTTCCATGTTATCCATGAAAATGAATAGGGGTAGTTTTATGTATAAAATAAATTTGCAAGCCTTAATAGTAAAATTAATGAATATGCACAAAATGAATACCGTTCCATTGATGTGGAATGTATCGTATTATCCACACATCTAACAATCATTAACAATAACATTATATTTTATAATTGTTCAAAAATGTTCATACATACATACATACATACATGTATGGATAGATATAAACAGCTCAGGGAATAACCGGGAAGATTGACGGGGATGTACAGTTGATTATAATACAGAGATTTTGAAAATTTTCAACGATAAGGGGCCATTTATTAGTTACGTATGCATGATTTTTACGATTTTTGACCACCCCCTCCTCCTCAACGTAAGCATACATAAGATTTTCGAACTCCCGCTTCTCCATTCTTACGTAAAATTCAATCTCATTTAGCCAAATAATAAAAAATTGATAGTAAAGGATCAGTTACACTAAAACTCACAGTCTGGCATAAATTAAAGATTTTTTATTCTTTAACACAGAGATTTTAGTTCGCGATGTACAAACATTTTATACCATGTATATGAAATGTATCAAGGTATACTAAGTTTAGTCCTAAGTTTGTAACGCTTAAAAATATTGATACTATGAACAAAATTTTTGTAGATACATTTGGTCTGTCGTCTGTCTGTCCGTCTGTAATCAAGATTACTCAAAAAGGAAAAGAGATAACAAGCTGAAATTTTTATAGCGAGCTAAAGACATTCAAAGGGAGGTCAATATCATAAATGAGCAACATAAGTCAATTGGGTCTTCGGTCCGTAGGACCCATCTTGTAAACCGTTAGGGATATAATAAAAATTTAAATGTAAAAAATGTTCTTTATAAAAAAATATACGTGAGAGCGCAAATTATGCGCAAATAATATAGTATGTATTATATGGGAATATCAGGTAGTGTCAATGTATGTATGTTTCGCTATGTTTCTTTACTTATTTGACGTAGCAAAACAAACGATTATGTAATCAACACTGTCTTTACAAGGCATTTAAACAATTAACTCAGTCAATTGTTTATTTTCACTTGTTTATAATATTAAATTTCAACTCATAAAATCTTACGTAAGATTGGGTGTAAATTTATAATTTTTTGACACAAAAACTTCCCCAAAAGCTCAAATACGAAATCCAAAGAATTGACGATGGAAAATCTGAAAAATCTCAGAAACTATATTTCTAATGCTCAAACTTCGAGATTTCCTTCGAGATGGCAATTATCGGACAAATCGGAGAATAAAATATTTTTAATTATTCTTTTCATTTTTTCAAAGGAACACGTCTTAAGAAAATCGAGAAAAAAAACCGACAAAATGAAATTGTTTCCAATTTTCCCCCAAAATATTGTTTTCAATTAAATTGGTAACAGGGAAAACAAAAGCGCTATCTAAAAATCGATCCATGATTCTCAAAAGAGCAGCCTTATCATTAAATTAATTTAATTTTCATAGTTATTCAACAATATGGCATTTGTTTCTCAAGATATCCGACCAATAGAGTCGCCGATTCTATTGAGTTATTTATGAGCGAAAAACGACTGTCTTGAACGAATAAATTACATTCTACATAAACACTTTCATTATTTTACAAACTCTCCGTTGAACATAGTTTAACTGATTAATTTCTGAATCGGATGTGTATGACCAAAGTGAGATAATATTCAATAGAAAATCATTAGAGAAGGATTTGATATGTGAATACGGACAGACATGTCTGTGATAGCGAAGTTTATTTGTTTGGTAACATTACTTATTGTGCTATTGCCTTTTACTATTCAATCCAATTTTTATCCAGACAGAGTGTAACAAAGAAGAAGGATAATTGTTTAAGCATAAACAATTTTCATTAAAATAGAATAACTATATTTTTATAGTCGTATCATTCCTGATGACGAAAGGCCAATTAAATAAAAAATACTTTTTAATGGACAAACTTTTATTGTACTTAAAAGTAGAAAATAATTATTTCTACGAGTAACCCATTCATGATTTTTTGTAAAAGCGGAAGGTGCTCAAATTAAAATACCAAGTATGATTCGGATCACCTCAAGCATTTATGAGTGACTCATAGAAATAATTACTTTCTATTTTTAAGTACAATAAAAGCTTGTCCTTGGAAATGTATTTTTATTTAAATTTCTAATTAAAAACTACTGGTGAGTGGGATCGATTGAAAATCAGATCATTATTACTATAAAAATGCATTGCCATCCTATTTACATATGTTAATCATGTTCTTCTCAGCAAATCAAAGCTTCTAAGCCTTTTCATTAGATTTTTCACCATATTGAAATTTAGATTAATGGTACATATGAAGTTTGTTCTTTTTCTTTAAAATCATGATACCGCCCTCTTTTTCACCATTTTCAGATACGTACAAAGACAGATCTCGGTCACTTAGTCTCAGATCGCTTTTGGCTAAGGAGAGTTGAAAAGTAATAATGTGTCAAAAAATAAGGTGACATTTGAATTTAAACCGCCCGGCCAAACAGTCAACAAGAAATATTATTTGAACGTTATGCGTCATTTGCGTAACTCTATCCGCCTGAAAAGGCCGGAATTGTGGAAAGACAATTCATGGTTTTTACACCACGATAATTAACCATCACATTCTGCACTCATAATTCGTGATAATTTCATCAAAAACTACACCCATATCGTTCCGCAACCACCGTATTCACCTGATCTGTCGCCGTGCGACTTCTGGCTGTTCAGCAAGACCGCTCAAAAGACCGCACCGGGGACATCGTTTTGACATGATAGAGGAGATTCAAGCCGCAGCGAACACGGAACTGAAGAAATCCCGGAAATTGACTACAACAGTGTTTCGAAGATGGAAAAATCGGTTGGCATAAATGCATTGCATCGGGAGGGGATTACTTTGAAGGAGATGAAATTGATTTGGAAGAATAAATAAAGAATTTAAAAAAAAATACAATGTCATCTTATTTTTTGGGCACAGTAGTATATAATATAAAAGAAAACGTCTCCGAGTGTTTAACGTGGAGAGCGAATCGATAAAACATGTTTTCTATTTTCATTCACTTACCTAAAATGCCTCTCACACACTGAAAATCGCATTGTGCCCTTTACAAATCAGTTTCTCTTTCTCACATTTCGTACGTTTTTTAAAACTTAAAATTAAATATAGAATTCAGTAAACAACAAAGTCACATTTGGCCGTTTCGGAAAATAGAAATCGAATTTTACAAAATATATATAAAAACTCGTAAATTTATATAATTTCCGCTGAAACCTGATAAAGATTTTCTTACCTATTGAAATCTGGGGTATTGATCTCTTAATTAGAGCCTATATTTACTTCAAACCATCCATGAAGGTAATTTTAATGTTTATAAACAAGACATTAGAAATTTTAAATTATAAATCATAGCTCCTAATTTGGTTGCCAATCCATTATTCTACGCACTGTATGACAGAAAAAAATTAATAATAATCAATACAAACTTTCTCGAAGGCTAACCTCAAAACCGAACACGAAAAAAGAAATCAGAATCAACCACCAAAAACATATCATCCCTTAAATAACATCCCAAATAAATTTTAATGTTAAAGACCATTAAAACCAAACTATATCTCTTTCGATTTATCTAAAACAATTGATGACGAAAACTATAACATCGAATGTAAATTCCAATTGAATTATTCAAAGTTTATATGTGAATGACATTCGATTATTTTCTATATATATATATACACAAGTTTTCATCTCCGAAAGCACGCACACTATAAACAGATGGACCGGAAACTGAATACTGATGTTCAGATATTATTGTTTTTGGAACCCACCACCACCCTCATAATAACAAATAACAACAAACCCATGGTAAATATGACTTTTAAATACAAGATCAACACCATGCTGTTAAACTTAACTCACACGTCTTTGTGTCATGAACATTAATAATAATCGCCTAACAACAAATTATAAATTAATTACTAATGTTAACTAACAAACAAGGAGTGAAATTTACAAAATTTAAAAAACCCCCGAAAAATGCGATTTAATTCTTGTAAACCGATTTTTGGAAACTTAGCTATAAAATGTTCTCAATCAAGTCAGTTCGACCGTTTAGGGGCTACGATGCCACTGAGAAACACTTTAAACTTATAACACTCCTTCTTAAATCAATATCACAGTGGTAGTCAAGGACATTAGATGAGATGAAAAGGATGTTTTCTTGATGAAAAGGTTCTTTTGCCTAATTATTTTACCATTTCAATTTTCGAAATGAATTGTGCCAGGTTTATTTGACCATTCATTTCTATAGTAATTATTTATATGTTAAAATTATATGTTATGCCTTTTCCAAACTGAATTGATTTTGAAGATCATCGAGAATTTTTTTGTTTTTTCGGGTATGTCGCTCTAATAGCTAAAAACACTCTCCATTTAATCGCTTTCAAATGACATAAAAAAAAATTAAAATCGGTTCATCCGTTTAGGTGCTACGATGCCACAGACAGACAAACACACAGACACAGACACAGTAAATTTTTACATGGACCGTGACGAAATAACGAAATTTTGATTTACGAAGTGAATAGAATATATTTCTATCAGAAAAATTACAACAACTAACAACACATCACCATCCTTGTGAAGTAAATCTTTCATGATGATTCAAACGAAAATGTTGTTGTTTATAGTCTTAGAAAGTGTTACGTGATGGCGTCATTGTAAGCGTTATAGTAGATAGTAGTCAAAGTTTATCTAAAAACTTTTAATGCTTCACAACAAGAATTATATTATTTTGGTGTACTACAACAAACACTACACACATCTAATTTTACTTTTATGTTTATCACATATAAATAATATACGTTTTGTATTTATTACGCAGTATAACGCCTTCTTTATAAATATTTAAGGTGTTTACATATTAAAGGTTAGGTACTGGAGTGATTTTGTTAAATGATGTATTTTCTTAATCATACAGGATGGTCCAAGTTATAACAGCATGACTTAAAGAAATGGTAAATAATGTTGAAATAATATCAATTTCTATACCATGAATATATGAAATATACATAGTATATTAAGTTTAGTCCCATGTTTATAACGCTTAAAAATATTGATGCTACGAAAAAAATTTTGGTATAGGTGTTTATAGAATCATCTAGTTATTCTATTTTCGGTTGCCCGTCCGTCTGTCAACACGATAATTCAAAAACGAAAAAAGATAGGGACGTAAAAAGTGAAGTCGAGTTCGTAAATGATCAACAAAGGCCAATTGGGTCTTGGGTCCGTAGAATCAATCTTGTAAACCGTTAGAGATAGAACAAAAGTTTAATTGTAAAATATTTTACTTATCGAAAAATAAACAACTTTTGTTTGAAACATTTTTTGTAAACGTCACTGGTTCCCACGAGGACACACATTAGATACAAATTTTATGGTATATATTAATACGGGATTATCAGTTATGTATGTATGACATGTATATGTGTAATGTGATACAGTAATGAACACTGTCTGTACATGGTATTTCAACAACTAACTCAGTCAATTGTTTGTTTTCACTATATATAGAAATTTCTAATTATCTTCATAATTGTTTTCTAATTGTTTCGTATACTTTATAACGACATTGCAATTGCGTTTCTATCGAATGAACGTACATTCGATAGATGCGACTTTGCTTTGTAGACAAATATTACCTAAGCAACGCCTGTTCTTTGTACTCCTACTTTGTATTTTCAAACATAATTCTTTAGTTTTATTTCTTATTTTAGATTTCAACATTTTGGCTATTACAGAAACCCGAAGAACTAGGTTCATCATGATGCTAGAACAAGATGTTCCCCATCAAAGTCGGCAACTCCTGTTCAAACAGTTTTTTGATTTACTTTTTGTTTTTGTTGTTTACTTTTTTTTAATCATGCATACGATATTTATTTACATTATGGTCTCTTCGATTATAATTGATGTTTTTAACATGATGCATACAGTGTAAACTAAATATTGGCAAATATATTGTCTAGTAATTCCAATTAGAGAGAATTGACTACAGAACGAGCTATTAGCCATTACAGATTAAAATGAACCACCATGTACAATGCCAAAATACTTTCCTAGAATAATGGCAAGTTTAACTGCATGAGCCCAATATCAAGCACCCTTGACTTTGTTAAAATACAATATCACACAAGGCCTCATGCTTTTGCAATTTTACTAAGCACTCCTTTTCTCAAGATTCTCAATAATATTTTGTCATTTTCATCACCCGTTGCCTAACCACTTGACTGAAAAATATCAAAAACAAATCTTAGAAAAGCTTTAGTTTGTACATAGGATCTACTCGCTATTAAATGTTAAATGAATAATAATCATCCTATATGTAATGAACCACTTCACTATTGTTTGATGATTATTTTAATAATATGAACATTTTTGAATTATACCTATTCGTTCATTAGCTAAATTTGAAAACTAAAATGAACATCAATGGTAATTACAAGTCTTTAGTTAATTAATTTTACAACTATCTAACCAGTGTGAATGGATACCAATTAAAATGGATTAAATAGTACATTTAAAAAGGTGTTAATGTATAAAAATCGTATGTAAGCATTTTGTTTGCTGGTAAATACGCTACAAGTATTATGTTATTGTTTCTTTGGGAATATTAGTTTTCCATTCTAGGTCCGTAGACAGGTTAGAGGAACCACGCTAGTATCAATTGAGATGTTCAGAAAAATCTGAAGTCATCAGAATCCTAGTCAAAATATTCGTGCAATATTACGCTTGTTAAGGCAGTACGACCGCCAAGGCCACTTTAGATTTGTGGTTGAAATTCTTTGTACCTTATTTTCGACTTGGATGATGAATTTTGTTATATCTTCATGAATGTAGACGAAAAATAGGAGTAAAAGCTAAATAAAATTAAACAAAATTTTCAATTTTCGATATTTTAAAATTAATCCTGATATCGACAAATTTTATTCTTACTTCTCGTTTTATAGTGAACTTACTAGTTTTGGAGAAATCTATGAAAACATATCATCGATCTACTGTTTTCCCATAATACCAATGGTAAATATGCCTACCTTTGAAGTCATTTATTAATTTAAATAATCGGACAAATCTGCCCAGCTTCATATAAAAATATCAATCCTTTTATCCAAAAACCACGAATAAACTAACTAAGCCGAATGCTATTTTTATAAATTTAAGAAAAAGTGATAATCTTAGGTCTAACCGAAGTAAATTTTGAAAAAAGAAAAACAAAAAAATCCGACGTTAACCAATAAATGTTCAGTTTGTATGTTAAAAATTAAATTTGTATTCAAGATGTTTTAAAAAGTCAGCAACGATTGCATATTGAAAATCTATTGCTCATACCAACGCTTCCACTTTTTCTTTTGACGATAGCTAGGCGGATGTTACCTCTTAGGTGCTCTAACAATGCAGGTTTGTTGATTGACACGACTCTTAAGATAGCCCTCCGCTACAATGATACACACGCCTTACCATATCTCCTTACAGTTTCCTTGAGCTATTGCACAATGATGCGAATTTTTTACTCACAGAGATGGTTAAATTGGTCATAATCTTCCCGTAAGAGTCTATACACAGTTCTTACAAAATTGTTATTTCTGTAGGATAAGCAAGCAATTTGATTGTTGATTCATTTCGTAAATGATTTCAAACTAACATTTGCTGTTTGAAACAAGCGAGCACGATTTAGAAATAGTACTTACTCAAAATTTTTATTTGATCTTTATGATTATTTTGAAAAAGAAATCGTATTGAACAAGAAAATTCAATATCCTTTAATAATAAATAGCTTAACTAAATTGAAAATCAATTCAAATAGATTTTTGTCAAGATTAAATTGTTATTCACAACTTGCTTTAAATAGATATTAAAATAAGAATTTATAGTTATTAAAATATTTTGCATATATAACACCCACTCTTGGAACAAATTTCTCCACTAGTATGATAAAAAAAAATTGGTCAAGTATGAGAGTGATCTCTATATAGAGGGGGTCGTATACTTCACAAAATATGTTGATCAAAGTAAGATCGCTTTAAACAATTTAATGTGATAGTAAAGTAAACACAAGTGAAATTAACAAAATTAACAAAACCCCCGACAAATTTTTCGTGTATGGAACCCTAAACTCGCACTTGAAACATATCTAAGAACACTCTCCATTAAATTTCCTTTTTTCTTAGAGCCTTCTCCAAATTGAACCGATTTTGAGGATTATCGCCTATTTTTTAGTTGTTCCGGGTACAGAATCCTAACTTACACTTGAAACATAGTTAAGAACACCCTCCATTAAATTATCTTTCAAACTAAAAAAAAAATATATTCTTCCGTTTAGGCGTTACGATGCCACAGACAGACAGACAGACACACACACACAAACACACACACATACACACACACACACATAGTGATCAATTTATAACACTCCTTCTTTTGGTTCGGGGGTTAATAATCTTTAAACATTCAATTTATATAAAAACCAGGGCCATTTTGGGATTTTTCTACTATTATGCAATTAGAAACATTTGCGATTGTGTTCTTTTCATTCACAACCGTCTTGTTGCAATTATTACTGGAATAATTTAAATCAAGTTGGAGACTTTTTCTGACAATATTCTTAATGTCCCAAAAAAGGCAAACCGAATGATGATATTTGGAGTGAATAATCAACTGAATTTTCCAAAGGTTTTTTAAATAAGTTTAGATTTTACTAGGTTCAGGTTATGGATTTTGTAGGAAAACTTAGGAAAATGACAATTAAATCATAATTATGCATGTAGCAAAATATAATTTCTAAAAGGATTATGCGGTCGATATTTCAAAAATTACTCGGCATCGTCAAATGAATCCAACATTTCATTAAACTCGTTAAACAAAATTCAAAACATGAAACAGAACCGTTTTGACATTAGTTTCTGCACAGACCCCTAAAAAATGAATTGAATTATAAGTATATAACGTAGAAAGCATACAATATACTTAATATATGTTAAAACATTTACATATAAAAAAAACAAAAAAATAATAATAATATTATATACATTATACTTAAGAGCGAGCTGCTAGCAAGCAGTGATAGACCATGAGCCCATAATTTATAATGGTTACTTTAGTAACCAAGAAATTTGATATTTTACTCGAATGTAAATAATTGACAATACAAAAAAAAACAAAAAAAAAAACACGCTTTCTAGCACTAAGTGGATAATTATTTATATAGTGTAAAATTTTAAGCGTGGGGTGGTAGCTATCTAACAAAATATCTAACGAAACGAATAAATGTGAGAGAGCACCCCAAGCTTTTAATTTTACATACAGGTACAATTATTATCCACTTTTTTGTATAATATAAAGCATGTCTTATTTTTTAGTCTCACTGAATTAAAGATTGTGTAGTTAATTAAAAGTTTGTATAACAAAGTAGAATCAAATAAAATTGTAATAGCTTGAATGGGTATTGACCAAACAAACTTCCGTATGAGAACCTGTCGCCCCAGTCACCATTCCATCTCATTGTTGACATTACTTCATTTCAAGATAATATCCGAGTATATTTTCAAGATCTCAGCGCCGCGATAGTTAAAAAATAACTTTTCAATAGGTTAGCGACCTGAAAGTTTTCATTGAATAAAATGATTATAAAACGATCATGGAATGCATTGCTATATTTATTAATTTTTAACCCCCGAACTAAAAACAAAAGAGTGTTATAAGTTTGGTCGCTATGTGTGTGTGTGTGTCTGTATGTTTGTGGCATCATAGCGCATAAACGGATGAACCGACTTTAATTTTTTTTGATTTCATTTGAAAGCTAATTTAACGGAGATTGCTTTTAGCTATGTTCAAAGTGCGAGCTTAGGGTAACATACCCGAAAAAACTAAAAATTGACGATGATCTTCAAAATCAATTCAGTTTGGAAAAGGCATAACATATAATTTTAACATATAAATAATTACTATGGGAATGAATGGTCAAATAAACCTGGCTCAATTCCCTTTGAAAAATGAAATGGTAAAATAATTAGGTAATTCAAAACAACAATTCAAAAGAACAAAGTCAACTCAAATATTTCAATTTTCATTAAAATATTTAAAAATATTCATCCCAAAATATTATAGCTCTCTAAGTATCCTGTTCATCTCATCTGATGTTCTTGACTATTAATTTCATATTGATTTAAGAAGAAATGTCATAAGTTTAAAGTGTTTATCTGTGCGTCTATGTGTTTCTCAGTGGCATCGTAGCCTCTTAATGGTCGAACTGACTTGACTGAGAACATTTTATAGCTAAGTTTCCAAAAATCGGTTTACAAGGAAATAATTGCATTTGTCGGTTTTTTAAATTTTGTTTATTTCACTTGTCTTTTAACTTTAAAGGCAAAAAACAAAAACGTTGAAAAGCACAAAAACGAAACTTTTTTTAAAACGAAACTTAATAGTATTAACCCTCAAAATGGCAGACAAAAATAATCATGGATCTTTTGCTTTTGATTAGGCTTACGGTCGATGACGGAGTGCAACAATGTATGAGTATTACACACTTTTTTGTACATTTACTCTACTTTACTCCCTGTATATATTACATCGTTGTACTTTAGGAATATGATATTCAATGTACTTGAATGTACTTAGTGAATGTATTTATTATTTAACTGTTGTAAGACTAACCAATTTATTCAACTTAAATCGGTACAGCTACGTATGAGTTCTTCGCTAGGATCCAGGAGACTGAGGTACGTATGTAAGAAAAATTTCATTGTGAAAACAAACAATTGACTGGGTTAATGGTTGAAATACCATGTATAGACAGTGTTGATTAAGCAATCGTTATTTTTTTACGTTATGTAAGTAAAAAAAGAAAATCACTCTTAGATAATCACACTGGATATATAATGGTGGCTATCTAAGAGTGACTATCTTTCTTTACTTACATGACTTAAAAAGTAACGATTGTGTAATCAACACCTTTTATACATGGTCAGTCATATAACTGATAACACACATAACTGATCATCTCATAGAAAACATATTATTATGTTATACCTTCTTTGTGCCCTCACGAATAAAAAGTGATGTTTACGAAACGTTTCAAACAAAATTTGTTTATAATCAACATTATTACATTTAAGGTTTTGCTCTATCTCTAACGGTTTTAAAGATGGGTCCTACAGACCTGAGACCCAATTGACTTGGTATCTCTTTTCTTTCTTGAGTAATCGTGTTTACGGACAGACAGACGGGCAACCGATAACGGGGTAAGTAGGTGATTTTACAAACACGTATACCAAAATTTTGTTCATAGCATCAATATTTTTAAGCGTTACAAACTTGGGACTAAACTTATTATTCCTTGATATATTTTATATATAGAATGATAAGTGAAAACTTAAAACTTAGGAATAATTTCGTTTTTTTAACATATTAGCTAAGTTTCGAACATATTGGCCACGTTTCGCTGTGGATTTGTCTAATTTTGGGTATAAATACAACTACCTGTCAAAGTTTCAAGTAAGTCCATCGACTGCTTTTTGATGTATGCGGCTACAACCTTGCAGAAGCCCAATGTTTATATATGACATTCAATGGGAATGGTGTTTCTTACCTTCAGTAATCGTTCGTGAATGTTTTCAACGTGATATATATGTCGAGGTATGGGAAAGCAAAACCATGGTGACCACCAAACCAGAAATTTAATACCCCTACTTAAGCAGTATTAAAATCGATTCAATGGCGTCGACTTCAAAGCGTAATTGTTCACAAGAAAATATTTGATTTGATTCGTTACTTAAAAATTATTTTTTACTTTTTTTGTGCATTTCTCATCGGTTCTATTTTTTGAAAAATTTTTTTTCTTTTAAATCGTTTTTCGTGTATCTAAAAATAAACTTGGTAGTATGAAACCAGTTTTAACAGATATACACACATACAGTAAATAAATATATTTTCATACAACTTAGTGTTGCAACAAATGCACTTTTATGCACACCACTGAATTCGATTATCGTACAAAACATAATTCTTTGTATAGTAGCGGCAACACATACATATCTAAAACATGTTCACATACGCTCCCATACTCATCTATGCTCTCAAGAAGAATATCTATATCTATATCTATATGCACATACACCAGAGTGAATATCAAGCGTGAAACAAAAGAAAACTATGCTATTTAGTGCTTGTATTTGATGTAGAGATTCTATTTTCAATGAATCTTGAGTGGTTTTTAGATTTCAAATCTTTATCATTTATAAGAAAATCTTTATCTTCGTGTTCGCTTATTTATCTAACCATAGAGGCATAAAGGACTTTTTTTAACCTAATGTACCAGGAGAAACGAACCGCTAACCTAATGTAGTGCTTACTTAAACATTTTTTCGAATTTTAAGAAAGCGAAAAATGTTTTAAGTAGGAAAAATTTAGCAAATATTTTGGTTAATTTTTTTTGTTTCGTGTGCCTATAGGGATGTTAACACATGCTAGAAATTCATGAAAAGTTATATTTTTCACATAAGACAGTTTTAAGAAACATAAAATAATATTTTAACAAGTGAAATTTACAAAATTGAAAAAACTTCAGACAAATACGATTAATTCCTTGTAAACCAATTTTTGGAAACTTAGCTATAAAATGTTCTCAATTGAGTTGGTTCGACCGTTTAGAGGCTACGATGCCACTGAGAAACACACGGACGCACAGATAAATACTTTAAACTTATAACACTCCTTCTAAAATCAATATCAAAGCGATGTCAAGTCTCTCATCTCATCAAGGACATCAGATGAGATGAAAGGGATACTTAGAGACCTATCATTTTTTGGGACAAATTTTTGGAAATATTTTAATTGAAATTGAAATATTTGAGTTGACTTTGTTCTTTTTAACTACTTAATTATTTCACCATTACACTTTTCGAAATTAATGGAGCCAGGTTTATTTGACCATTCCTTTCCATGGTAATTATTTATATGTTAAAATTTTAAAGATCATCGCCAATTTTTTAGTTTTTTCGGATACGGAACACTAATCTCGCACTTGTAGAACACTAATCTCGCACATAGGAACACTCTAAGTTAAATTATTTTCAAATTAAACAAAAAAAATTAAAATCGGTTAATCCGTTCATGCTCTACGATGCCACAAGCAGACAAACACACAGATACACACTCAGAGCGGTCAATCCTTTTTTCTAGTTCGAGGGTTAAAAACGTAATTATTCGTCTTTTATTAAATAAAATTGATTAAAATTGCGTTATTTATTACCCCTTGTCGCTTGACGGTCTAATTTCAAATACAAATCAGAGTGTGATGACGTCACCGATGGAATTGCTTAGAATAATATAACCTGTTATAACACAATTTCTTTCGATAATTTGTAACAACAACATAATATTTACAATTTTTATTACAACTAATAACAAAATAATCATTATTATCACAATGGAGGCTGGATTCATCAAAGTATGTAATCTTAGCGCAGCTTAGAAATGAGAAAGGATATTTTCTAAGTAAGTACCCATATTTTTACTTGTATTAAAATTTTCTCACAAAATTCACACGAAAAAGTCTTTTTTCAATTAAGAGTTTGTTTAGGTTGAATTAAACTGCTTCAATCAGTTTTGCCATAAATTTCACATGGAAAACGTTTTTCTCCAATATGAAATCGTTTATGATGAATAAAAGTGATTTTCTAAGTAAATGTTTTTTTATTTCATAAATCAAAGAAGTCCGGGTTCGAGTCCTGTTCGAGTAACCTCTTTCATTAAATTAAATAATTGTTGCTGTTAATTATAGGGAAAAATACGGTTTCTTTATTGTAATATTCAAGAAGATAATTGTACTAACTATACGCTCAGAGGGCTACCACAGCACCTTCTACCATTTTCATGTCAGTCATAGCAATGAGATACTTGCGAAGTAAGACGAGAATGGGATAGTAAGTGCTTCACTTCAGTTAACTTTGGCAAGTATACTCGACGAGAATATTTTGTGACAGTGTCGATGAGGGGTAGCATTTGAATAAAACAAGTGATAATAAGAAGCTTTGACAAATCCCATCCAGAATACTTTACAAGAGTTCATAATTGATATTTAATAAAGCCTATTATACCTTATATTTATCGACGAAAATATAATTCTTTTCAGTAGATATTTATTTAATAAAAACATAATATTAAAAGTTAACCTTGTCTACAGTTCTTGTAACTGTATAAGTAAGAAGTCTTAGTAAATTGTTTTGTAAACGCCAATAGCAAGCAATATGAACTTACCTGCAACAGTGTTTCTGTATGGAAACAAATATAATAAGCTTTATAAAATATATATAAAATATATATGACAAAGCTTGGGGGCTTGCCACACTACATTTTATAGTACGAACTGACTGCAATGGAGTGTAACACATAAGCACAAGGTGATTGTTGATAATTGAAGCGAATAATTTAAAATAATAATATAATAACTTTATAACCCTTTTTACGATGGGGTTAGATTTCTGACAGAAAGGTTAGGTTTGGTTAGAGTGGCTGTCTTGGAGTGGGACACACTAAGACCATAAGGTCCGTTGTGATACTGAAAATGAGTTGGCCCATCCCCGGCCACTACTTCATGGACCATTTTAAGCTATTTAAGAACAGCAGGAGAGCTTTGACGTTGACGGACTTTAGGTCGAAGAGGTCTTCAAAGAGAGGTAGACTTAAGTCCATCTCCTCATGGCAAGAGCTGGGCAGTGACAGAGAAGATGATACATTGTCTCCTCCTTCTTTCCACTGTGACAGCTCCTGCAGTAGTCGTGATACACTGAAAGGCCCAGGCGTTCAGCATGCCTGTCGGCCAACCAGTGTCCCGTCTGGTCCCCGTCTGGAGGCCTTTGGACGTGATATAAGATATCCGGGACGCCTACGGTTGTACTCAGACCATATCTGTCTTGTAGTTTCACAAGTACGTTCCTCCCTCCATCTAAGATTGGTGTTTTTTAAGATATCCTCTTCGAGGAGTTCGCAAATGGAACTCCCAGATATTTATTAATGCTTGTGTCCGGCAGCATTGTGTCATTTCTAGCAAGCTCGTGGACTTCACAATTTTTTAGAATGTTCCTGTGTCCCGGTACCCATACCAGATTAACATTAATTTGTTCCTCCAGCTCATTTAAGGACGTACGGCAGTTCTGTACCACCTTTGAGGTTAGATAAACTGAACTGAAGGATTTGAGAGATTCTTGGCCGTCGGTGAGGATTATAATGTCCCTGCACCTAAGGGTGTTCAGTCTCTGACGGGTAATAAATAAGGAAATTTTTCTTACTAAATTTTTTTTAAAATTATTTTGAAGGGATCAGTTATAGAATCATTTTTACCATTTTTATTCAGTTTAAGTAACAACAATATCTTTTGTCAACAACAAAATTTTGTGCCTACATAGGGAATGACGAAAAAATTTTTTCATCTTTAATAAAAGCTTGTCCATGTAATAAACAGCAGCGAAAAATTATTTTTCGAATAATTATAAAAACAACCCAAATTAAGGGCATTAAAATTTGCTTGTATCCTTTTCTAGCAAAACATAATGTTGAATGTCGGATCTCCCTGTCTTATTAGTGGTTTAAAATTTTTAATAACTGCATTACTTCGCCTCTAATTTTAATTTCACTTTTTATCATCTATTTTACGGCATATTCGTATTTTGTTAAGAAATGCGAGGTAAAAAAAAAAAACATCTATATTCCTTATTGGGACATGTTCTTGCTTAAGTCAAAAGTTCGAAAAGATCTTTTTGCTTTCCTGTTATCGCACGTCAAATCAATTTTTACTCCCTCACTCAAATATTAATTAAAAAAACTTTTTATGTAGGCCAAGTTTGTGCCCCTTAATTTGTTATAGTTTCTTCTTTTCTATTCTGCTTGTATTTTCACTTGCACAAACAAAAATCCGTGATGGTTTAAAATTTTTGAAAATTCCATTTATGTTTCCAAATTTTACTGCTCTATGTATATACTTGTCGAATGAAATATTTGAAAATATTATGTTTGCACAATTTGTAAAATTTTATTTTGAAGGTGGATTATGATATTTGGTATCGTTTAGGAAAATATAAGGCTAACGTACATTTTTTATAGTTATTTGCATCCATTCCGAAAATTGTGCGAGCGTAGTCTTTATATAGTCAAGCAACACTAACCTAGATCAATTTAGAGATAGCCATTATGAGATAGGCGAGTTTTGATTGCCCCCAGAAAATTTAAAATTAATCAATTGACATTCAACCGTATGCACCCGTCATCCCACTTTTTGAAATTTGATGTCCTTCAAGTGTCCAACTACGGACGTAGTCCACTTTGAAGAGTGTTTACCGTATCGAAGAATCCTATTTCCAATAAAATAAGACAAAAACGAAATAAGATCTCTCCATATCGCTCTTAAGTAGATGAACTGATTTTAAGTCTTCATTATTTGGAAGGAAATTTAATCGAAAGTTATAATAGCTAGAACACTGGGGAACAAACTACAAATAAGAAAACAACATCGGTTCATCTCTTTAGGAGCTACGATGTCACATACAGACACACAGGTACACAGACACTTTAAACTTATAACACCCATCTTTTTAATGAGAATTAAAAATGAACACTGACTTTATATTTAAACTAGATTGATACCCGCCACCCTCTCTTGATATATACAATTTTGTTAAATGTAAAATAATCATAATTCATTGGCCATGATTTGTTTGACATTTATTATTTTAAATTTTTACTGAATTCTTTAATTTAAAAATGGTAAATTTTTTTATTTATTTTTTAATACATCTTTATAAATTATAATTCATGTGTTATTCTGATATATCAGCTATATTTCTGTACAGTTCCATTAAAAGCCATTTAGAGTTTTAGCGTGAAAGCGTAACAAACCAAAAACAAACAAACATGCTTACTTTCACAATCTTTATAAATTATAGTTCATGTGTTATTCTGATATATCAGCTATATTTCCATACAGTTTCATTAAAAACCATTCGCTAGTTTTAGCGTCAAAGCTTAACAAACAAACAAACAAACAAGCATGCTTACTTTCGCATTTATAATATATAGAGATTGACAAAAATTTTCTTAAACTATAATAAATCATCCTTTTACATATGAATGAGTAAAATCTATGTATATAATATCACTTGAGTAAGTAATATTTTCTCTTCTTAAAAATATACACAAAATACATGCACATAATAGTAAAGCTATCAGTTTAGATTATAAACTCATGATATGAATAATAATTACATTGAGTCAGTTGCTGCCTTCTTGCTTGGTCATGTTGCACTCTAGACGCTTTGTTCCGCTGTCATTATATAAACTTATTTTTATATTAACCTATTGATAACACATAACGAAGTGCATCACAGGAACACGATAAACGATTTTATCTTATCTGGCTAATTAATATTAAAATTACAGCCATACTTATGTGATCTGAAAACTTTTTTATACCATGTATAAGAAATATATCAAGGTATACTAAGTTTAGTTCCCAGTAAGTAAAACTTAAAAATATTAATGCTATGAACAAAATTTGTGTCTTCATAAAATCATTTAATTAGTCCATTTCTAATTATCTGTTTGTCTGTCTGACCGTCTGACAACACGATAAATCAAAAACGAAAAAAGATATTAAGTTGAAATTTTTAAAGTGTGCTCAGGACATAAAAAGTGAGGTCAAGTTTGTAAATGAGCAACATAGGTCAATTGGGTCTTGGGTGCGTTCGTCTCATCCTGTAAGCCGTTTGAAATACAACAAAAGTTTAAGTATAAGAAATGTTCCTAATAAAAAACTAAACAACTTTTTTATGAAACATTTTTTCGAAAACAACACTGTTTACCCGTGAAGGTGCCAATTATAGGTTCGTACATTGTATATAGTATGTATTATATTAAAATTATAAACTTTTCCAAAAAAAAAAAAAATGCACTAAAAATAAAAAAATAACGATAATATAATGTAGTGAAAATTATTGTTATTTTTGGAGTCGGTGTCATCCAAGGAAACAACTCTGACATAACAGTTTGCTACATTAGCTTGGCTGACACCGACTTCAAAAATAACAATAATTTTAACTACATTATATTATCGTTATTTTTTTACTTTTGAGTGCATATTAATTTGTTTTTGAAATGTTTTTCTTTTGAAGTCGGTTATCTTTTTGTGAAAAGTTTTTTATTTATTTTGTAATTTTAGTGAATGTGAAGTACGCTAACTAATTTGTCACTAAAAAAAGAATCATCGAAATCGGTTGGCGTGATATTGAGTTATTCGCCCTCTTGTCGTGCATCCTTAATGCAAATTTAAGACTTTTATGGTTTTCTCATGGATGCCATACACTTACATTTTGGTCCGAACTGGGCCAAAATGTAATGGAACCACACGGGAACCACCAGCTTTCAAATAGATGATCTCATCAAAAGTGGTTCATCAAGTCAAAAGTTCTGAGGTAAAAAACATTAAAAAAAACAGTCGAATTGAGAACCTCATCCTGAAAATTTAATTATAAATACACTTCTCTCTTATTTAAGTGGTAACATTCATTGAGACAATGTGTTTCTTTCACTTAAGTGGTAGCAATCCTTTCTACACTTTAAAAATTGAGGTTTTAAAGTAGTAAAGTCGGTTTTAAAGTCGTAACCGGTGCTATAAGTTATTACTTTAAATAAACCAGCAAAAAAAAAACATAAACAAAAAGCTGTTTATTCGTTCAAGGTAATTTTCTATGACATTTTGAAGGGATTTTAGGTAGTCCAAGAAACAAAAATAAACCCAAAAATTCAATATCAAATTTTTGGCTAGGCATACACTTTGATACACAAGTCTTATCCTATCTACAATGCTTACAGTTTCCTTGAAGTTGCACAATGATACGAACTGTTCGCTCTATATTCTATACACACTTCTTACAGAATTGTTTTTTCTACAGAAGAAGTGGGCAATTTAAATGTTGATTGAGTTTCAAACAAGCGAAGGCATTCACAGACGCCTAATTTACAGAGTTTCAAACATTTGACACTGAAATTGAATCATCATTTATTTTTGTAAATTCTGGTGGAAGCGCAATAAAATTATATGATACTAGCTGGGAACTACCCGCTTTGCTGGGCAACATCCCCACTTGCACCCCACCCTCCACATTTCCTTGCGTTGGATAACAGTTTTGTAATGTACACGTCATGCTCTTTTATTTGATACTCCACTTAGGTATATTTGTAAATATTCGATATTTCCTTCCCACTTTCTCACTACACCTTCCTACCCTCCGAAGGTTAAAAAAATTTCTAAATGTAATTTAAAACATTCTGACCAAGTTTTGAACTATTAAAAGCCATAATTGAAAAATATGAATTTTTTATTCATGAACACCCCCGCAACCCCCCTTGTGGGTGGAATTTCGTAAAATCCGTTCTTAGCTGACCTCTACTTGGCAAAAGGAATATTCCTGCCAAATTTCAAGTCTCTAGGTCTTATAGTTCCAGAGATATCGTGATGAGTGACTATCTATATCTATAGAAAGTCTCCTATATATTTATAGATATAGATTCTTAGTATGTACTATACATTTAAATGCGCCTTCACCATTTTTGTTAATTTGATTTCTTTGAAAGTTAAATTTTCTTCTTACACTGATTACATCTCTTTGCCTCATTATATTTAAGCATTTTGTACAAGTATATCATAACTCACATACTTTAATATTATCAAATCCAACAAACTATTTTAATAAATAAATATTTAATAGATTAAAAATGTTGACCTTGTGTTTATCCCGTTAGCACTCGTGGAAATCGTTCAGTAATATTTAATTCCGTTATGAAAAATTTACTCATGTGGTCTACACATGCGTCAAATATTTCAAGCGTTAAATATTCTAAGCATAATTAAATTCTTTTTAATTAATTTTCCCATGTTTCTGCCACGTCATGTTTTAAATTTACTGATTTATATTAAACTAACGAAAGTACACGATCAAGCCCGAAATTTTTCGAAGTTAATATTATTTGCTTCAACTTTACTCTCGTGATGAGGGAAATTCTCACAATAACTGAAGGCCTTGAAAAAAAATATATTTTTTAAAACTGTAGATAAGTTGAAAAAATCTGAAATATTCATAATTCGAAAAAATATAAAATTATAAGAAAATAGAAAAGTTTCAACGATATATAACCATTTGAAAAATAGTATATTTTATTTTTAAATTTTATGGTTTATTTATGTTTTAAATTTAACGTTAGCAAAACACGAGTGCTGACGGATTAGAACACAATTTGTTTCTAAATAAAAATATAGAATTTCTATAGTTTTTCTTAGAGAATTTCCTATTAAATCCTAATATATTACGCAAAGCATGCTTTCAGAATTTTATTTTTCTTAGAATTAACGTATTTTGCATGGTATGCCAAATGTTTTAAAAAGCTCTCAAGCGTTATTTCGCGTTATGCAACGCAGAAGAAAGCACACTTGCTAATCAAGTTAGATTATTTTAGTTTTTTCTTTTTTTCGTGAAAGTAAATTAACTTAATTAATAAAAATATAAAAAATTAATAAATAAAGTGAATTGGCTGGAAGAGTATAAGACAAAACTGAAAATTGAAAAGAGTTAATTAATAAAATATCGTACCACAAATTACAACTCCACAAATACATTGTACATTTAAAACTGATGTTGTTGAGAGACAAAGAAAAACTTATTATTCCCGAAATAAAATGAATATCTGTCTTAAATGATCTATACCTACATCTGAAAATTTACATTTTTTTTTACCAATTAAAAAATTTCAGTATTATGTCAGGCCATGTGATCGAGTAATAAATTTCAATTGCATGCATTATTTAATTTAAAACTTAAAATTTAGGTAGCATAACAAAAATGGTTCTTTACAAATTTAATAATATAAAGACCGTGAACCCACATCGAAACGAAATATATATAATTATTTTTGTCTGTTTACATATAAAGTTTTAACTGTGATCTGAGTGTCGAATTTATAGAAATCGAGATTCTCAATTTTCGTGAGTCAACGGTTTAAGATAGTTTAAGCAAAAACGGATTGAAATAAAAAATTAACCTATCTCTAATAAATTTTGAAATCCAGTATCGCGGTTTCTCCATTTGGTATAAGTGCTAATATAGACGATTACCTACCAAAAGAATGAAAAAATGATCCAAAATTAGTGGGTTTAAAAAAAATTAACTGAAATACGATTAAATTTGACCAAAATAAAAAAAAATTGATTTTTTGAACTTTATGACGTCATAAGAATCCAAAAAAATAAATTTTTCTCTACCACAGGTAAATTTTATCCAAATTGGATCAATCAAGTAAGTACTCCCACTAAATTTCTTAAACTCTAATGAATCTCCATTAAATTTCGAAAATGCAATGTCGTGTTTTCTACATTTGGTATAGGGCTAATATAAACGAAACTACCACAAAAATGAAAACAAATGACTCAAAATCAATTGGTTTCAAAAAAATTTTCACTCAAAAACGGTTTCCCAAGCTGGCGATTGCAACCAGAAACCATTATTACAACAATAATATTTCATCATAATTCGGATACTACAGAAGAAATAAAATGAAATTCTGCATATATTGGCATTTTTAACGTCAATTTGAAAATTGACCCTTTTTCTGAAGCACCATATCTCGATAAAGAATGGGCATACATACACGTTTTAAAATTATAGGACATTCAACACTCTAAAGAAAGTTAAGAAATGTTTTTCCGTAGGACGTAAGGAAAAAGTTATTAAGGAAAAACTGGAGAAAGGCCAAAAATTTTGCAGTTTTTCCCAATTCTCTTTTTGCACAGGGTCCTCCAGGTCAAAAACTGAAAATGTAAATTAATCATCCCTGAATAACATTCCAGACTTTCATTAACTTCCGATTTATTTTCACCTTACCCCTTTGTTTCCTACTTGTCGACTGGACTAGCATGTGTAACTTATTTCAAATGAGAGATCCAGGTTCGATTTCCGGTATGTGTGTATTCTCTTTTTTAATTAAGATTAACTCTATAAGTTATTCATCATTGTAGTCGACGCCATTGTATCATAAAAAACATCAAGAATAATAAAAAGACATTTGACGTACTTGTCTACAAAATTTAGTAACAAAAAATAAGTAATAAACATACTCAAAGTTTTAACGCCGTTGTAATCAATTTGTTTTTAAGTGTGAGCTTTCGGCCTATAAAATTTTTATAACTGCAACAATAGCTGCATTGAAAATATTTTTTTGAAGATTAAAACTCTTCCATTTCTTTTATAAATACAAAACACTGCTCTAACTATCTACTCTATAACTTGAATATAAAGCTCTTGCATAGATTTTTATATGTTTTGTTGTATATTATGTAGACAACCGACCAAGACAAACCACGACCACGAACTAACTCCACCATATTCTGTGGTAATATATTTTTTATTATTACTTTTCTCATTACAGGCTACACAATTTATTCAGTATAGAAAAAAAAAATAAATAAATAATAACAAAAAGAAAAAAGATAAATAAATAAAACAAATTTTAAAAATAAAGGAATAAATAATGAATTGGTGAGATTCATTACATCGCGTTACTTGCATTGGCCACCAACAGGTTTCAATTTTGAAACGGAAATAGTTTAGTAAGAATAATTGTTTTTTCCAATATTAATTATTAATAATATTAATTGTTTTTTCCAAAAGTACATCGTAACAGTGTCAAAAGTCTATTTGTTATGTGTCAAAAGTCATTTTTTTTATATTCACTATATTTGATCAAGGAAGGAATAAGACAAGGCTGTTAGTTTCAGCCAAATAGGTATGATATCGGTTGTCTGTCCGCTTGTAGACACTCTAACTCAAGCAAAAAGAGATATCAAGCGAAATTTTTACAGCCTTCTCAGGACGGAAAAAGTGAGGGTAAGTTTGTAAATGAGCAACAAGGGTCAATTGGAACTTAGGTCCGTGGGACTCATCTAATAATCCGTTAGAGATAGAAAAAAAATTTAAATGTAAAAAATGTTTCTTAGAACAAAAAAAAACTTGTTTCAAATATTTTTTCGTGAACATCACTGTTTACTCGTGAAGTGGGAAATTAGGTACAAATTAAATAGTATGTATTATATGGGAATAACAGTTATGTGTGTATGTGTAGCTATTTAAGAGTGGTCATCTTTCTTTACTTACATACAACACTGTCTTTACATGGTATTTCATCAATTCACTCAGTAAATTGGTTGTTTTTCCTTTTTTATTATACTTATATATTCTCAATAAGTCCATTTGTAAATTTTGTAGAAAAAAACACCACATTTTCGAAAAGTAATCACAAAAATAATTCAATAGAACTCGACCTTTTTCGTACATTATGTACAGATCCTGACCGATCTTTTTAGTAACCGAGGCTCACTTCCTATCAAAAATAACTTAAACCACTGGCGAAATTTTATTTACTCCAAATACAAAAATATCTTTTAACTTATGCGAAAATTTAAAATGAAGCCGCATTGAATTCAAAATAATTTTCTATTAATGGAAGTAAAAAGAAAAGTAAAAAAACATATTGAAACAATTTTAATATTACAAAAGTTAAAATTATTTATATAATGATATATAAACCTAATGGTGCTTTATATATACCGATTGCCTTTTAAATGGCTTGATTGGCATTTGTTGTGCATTATGAATTCCTTTCGCCCGGCCACACAGTCAACAAGCAATATTATTTGAACGTTATGCGTCATTTGCGTAACACTATCCGCCTAAAAAGGCCGGAATTGTGGAAATACAATTCATGGTTTTTACACCACGATAATGCAACATCCCATATTTCACTCATAATTCGTGATCATTTTGTCAAAAACTCAACTCATATCGTTCCGCAACCACCGAATTCACCTGATCTGACGCCGTGCGACTTCTGGCTGTTCAGTGAGCTCAAAAGACCGCCCCAGGGACACAGTTTTGATACGATAGAGGAAATTAAAGCTTCAGCGAAGACGGAACTGAAGGCAATCCCGGAAAGTGACTACATCCAGTGTTTTAAAGATTGAAATATCCTTTGGCATAAGTACATTGCATAGGGGCGGGATTACTTTAAAGGGGATGAAATTGATTTGGAAGAATAAATAAAGAATTTTCAAAATAAAAACAATGTCACCTTATTTTTTGGGCACAGTAGTACTTATACAGACTTTATCGATACTTACATTCTATCACTGTATCTATCGATACAGACTTTCACAGTAACGATGGTGGAAAATTAAAAATTTATACACCTTATATATTTAAACGAGCAATTCTTGTTTATATATATATCTGGAAATTTAATATGCAAGGGAAAAAACAAAACTTGAAAACATCTTTTTATCCGTGCTTTCAGGAAAACTGAAAGATAAAATTTTTTTTAATTGAGAGCAACCTATTGCTTTATCGACACTGCAATATATACTCAACCGAGGTTTCAGTAGATGGCGTTGCTAAGCAGCAGACAATTTATCAAAAAATATAGTAAAATACCGAGCATGCTAGGTCATCCAGATACTATCCATTGTACATCTAACCTTTTTAAGGACAACCGGTATGAATGCACTTATATAGGTATACGTGTATCTCTTTCCAGATACATTTTACAATACAGCTATGTATTATAATATGAAGAGTAATAAGATGTATAATAAAACAAATAAGTTCAGTTAAAATTAATAAAGCTTCATTTCATAATACCAACTGCATACACTATATATACACTAAACTACACTACTACCACATACATACCCATATACCCATTATCATATTACCTACAGGAAAATACTATGGATAGTAAGTTGGTATCATTGTATTTATGTAACTAAATGTATATAGTTATAGAATAGTTACAAAGCCATGTCATACCAACATTACAATACTAGCAACAAAGACTGTGGAAATGACTATTGTATTTAATATTAACACTATGATAATTTTCATCTGTGCTGGTTTTGGTTGAGGGTCTTAAGTTCAATTCATTTCGAAAAAAAAAAATAAAATCAATTTTTAATTAATAGGGGATAATTCTGATGTTGAATTTTTACACATTTTCAATAAAAATATAAAACTAGACTTGATATCATGACAAAATTTGAAAGTGAAATTAAAATCGAGTAAAAAACGAAGAAATGATAAGCAATCAAAGGTTGCCCATCTCCTTTTAGCAATACAAAGTTTTATATGTAATCTCTATGGCAATACCCACGTATCGCCATCCAGCGTCACTCGTGGGCGTCTTTCTCTTTGTTCAATTAGGAATTCAAACGTTCCTATCTTGCATATTATTAAAGATTTTTAAAAACCAACTTGACTTTTCTATTCGTGAAGTGAAAATTTCTTATCTGAAGTGATAAAAAATATTTATTCCGATACCTTGTTAGGAATGTTGTAAGTGTCATTTCAGTACTTGGAGGAAGGTAGATAGTGAACCGACTCTTGCCAAATAACTATTTTTTTCGCGAAAACGACATGGCAAAGAGTGATGAATCGATTTGACCGTTAGTATAGGAGATGGTATTAGGTCGACCTTCACCCACCTCATAATCAAATCAGACATATTTTTTTAATTAATTTAATTTTAATCATTTTTTTCATGAACGATTTTTTGCAGGCAAGTCTATGCCATTTTTTTACCCCGACTATACAATGGCGACGGTTATGTGTTTGGTACATATGTATGTATGTTCATCTATTCCCATCTAGCTTCTAAACTACTGACCATAATTTTACAAATGAGATATGATTAGAAGCATTTTGATTGCCCGATGGTTATAGGCTATGTGGCGTCACATTAAATTGAATATGGCACTCTCTACAGGACATAAAGCTATGATCGAAAAACAAATTTCGATTTAATGATAGCGTGTTTGGTATCAAATTATAGGGCGTAATTAGCGCTTTTCAAATGTATATATATATATTGTTATACTTAATCACGAAATTATAATCGCTAAATTGTTTAAATTGTATGTATTTTCGTCTGTTCCCATCTAGCTTCTAAACTACTTATCATAATTTGACAATTGAGGTATCGTTAGAAGCGTCTTGATTTCCTGCTGGTTATAGGCTATGTGGCGTCACATTAAATTGAATATGGCGCTCTCTACAGGACATAAAGTTATGATCGAAAAACAATTTTCGATTTAATGATAGTATGTTTGCTATCAATAATTATAAATTGTTATACCTAATCACACATTATAGCCTCAAAATATTTTTAAGTGTATGTATTTCCGTCTGCTAGTTATAGACTTGTAGCCACAGACAACTAATTATAATAATCAATATTAATTATATATGCTTGTACCTTCACATTAAATTGAATTAATTGAATTTGAATTTTTTTAATATAATGATGTATGAATTTTTTTTTATATTTAGCACTAACCCCAAAATAATTTAAATAAAATAAAGTTTAAAAATTAAAACCCCGACTTCTACAAAATCAAAAAATTTAAAAAAAAGGTTTGAAGGAATTTGCAAAAAAAATTCGAAAAATTCAAAGTTTGGTGTAATTTACAAAAAAAATTCGAACAAAGTTTGATGTAATTTACAAAAAAATTTCTAACAAAGTGTGGTGTAATTTACAAGAAAATATTTTCATCCGAATTGTTATGATAAGTAAAATTATAATTACTGTCGGGGGGACCTCCAGGATTAAAAAATTTTCTACAGAACGGTCTCCCGACAGTAATTATAATTTTACTTATCATAACAATTCGGATGAAAATATTTTCTTGTAAATTACATCGAATTTTTTTTCCAACCTTGTTTTATATTTTTTAGAGCGAACGAACCGATCTATTAGTCAATCCAAATAGATATCACAAAAAAGATAATTTAATTACGAAAATAATTGATATAGGCTTGCCTCCAGAAAAACCGTTCATGGAAAAAAGTGATTCCATAAAATTTTATAAAAAATATGTCGCATCTGATTATCAGATGGAAGTATTTCGACCGTCTCGAAATTCTATCCGTCTATTCTATCACTAAGAATAATGTGTCAAAAAATATAAAAAACTACAAATAATCAAATCCTTAAATGCAAAAACATATTTGGCTTCTTCTTTTCGAATAATGCACCATGTAAATGGGAATTTGAACAAAAATTATAAGACAATTAAACTAAAGTTTAAAACGGCTACGTCTCGTTTTTATTAAATTAAGGCTTTACCAAGCAATATGTTTTAAATGTGCCATGCAATTTACATGTTTTTAGTTGCTTGAAAAAGTCTACAATAAAGCCGAAACGTAGCATTTTAAACAATTGTTTAACTGTTTTGTGTTTTTTGTTCAAATAAGTATTTTTTTTTTTTAAATTTGAAATTACTTCCGAAAGCAGAATATGCGAAAAATAGCTTTTAAATTTATACATCTAATTATCTTGTGAGAAATTGTTATTTAGAATCATGCTAATCTTATTTTCAACTAGAAGTTGGTTCATTTTCATCGACTCTTCGAAAAATGTTCGCAATCAAATCATTAGAAGAAGCATTTCTTTTAAAACTTAACAATGGAATAATTTAATACTTTAAAATAAAAATAAAAATGTAGCTGATTTTGTTAAAAAATTGTGCTTTTTAGCTTAGTTGCTTGAGAAAGTCTACATAAAGCCGAAACGTAGCATTTTAGACAATTGTTTAACTCTTTTGCGAAGAATAGCTTTAAATATTCATCAAATTATCTTGTGTATTAAAAAAAAATTGTAAGTGCTTTTGTTTAAAAATTGTACTTTTAAGCTCATGGTGTTACACAAGTGCCTTCGTCTTATAACACCAAAACAAAACGTGTTATACGTTTGACAGCTATCTGTGTGCCTGTCTGTCTGCCTGTGGCATCGTAAGATCTAAACGGATGAACCGATTTTGATTTTGTTTATTTCGTTTGAAAAATAATTTAATGATGATCCTCAAAATCAATTCAGTTTGGAGAAGGTTCAAAGTAAAAGGTAATTTAATGAAGAGTGCTCTAAGATATGTTTCAAGTTCTAGTTTAGAGCTCTGAACACGAAATAGATGTTTTTTAATTTTCTAATTTTAACTTGTTCACACTTAAGTAAACATTTGTATTTTAAATCCGCTCATCCTGTGGAAATTATTAGTTGATTAAAAGCTTTCTCACACGCTGCCAAAACAAAACGATCTAACATTGCAAGTTTAAAGTTAAAAAGAAAATAAACAATACGGTAGAAAAGAATTAACATAATATATAGAATTCCTTATTTTTAATTGAGAATGCCTTTTTTACCAAAAAAAATCTTGAGATAATTGTCACACTATATAAAATAGGTATTTATTATGTAATATTACTTTTTTATACAAAATTTTTATGAAATAAATTTGTTTTAAATCTTTCTTTTATCATTATTATACGAATTATTATTACTAACAAGGGGATGAAGGTAGGTAAGCATCATGTACAATGAGATATTTTATATACATGCATATATTTACCGGTTCGTGTAGATAGATAGATACCTAATGTCTGCTATAGATATATTTATCTACATTCTACATACCGGAACAAATATTTTAAATGTAGTTTATCAAACTTTTGTAATAATATTTTTTTTTTAATAACAAATTTTATAACCGTTGTTCTTGTTTTATATGAAATAACATTAGAAAATTATATATGTAACATTTCTGTAACATTATTTTTACTGAGGTATTTCTTGTGCTTTTAGAGCTTTGGTTAAAAAATCCTTTTTAAAATAAAAAATGTAAAAAATTAACTAATACTATGCTTAGGCTAATAAAATTCGTTAATTGATTATATTCCAAAATCACACTATCTAAAAACATAACAAACCTATACATGAAAAATAAATTTTACCTTTCCTTTTCTTATCAGCAAAAAGTCATCAAGAGAAGCGATGCGTCGTGATTTTTGTCGTGAACTCCAAAACAAGAAACGCCTTCAACTTATCGATTTGAATATCTTACTGTTGGAAAGTATCCACATTCAAAAATTATCCCCTGTTTATGAAATTGTAAGTCAGCTTGCGATTACGGAGTTAGAAGAGCATCTAAATTAATCCATTGGTAAGTAACGTATTTTATCTTTCTGAAAATAGTGAAAAGATTGAATAGGATTAATTAAATCCACAAGGAATTTTAAATTCGAAAGCTGATTGTGTTAAATTCCTGAAATTATAGGGCCAAGATCGTAAAATGTAATCAATGAGTTTCAACATTTCCCTAATTGTGTTAAGTCGAATAATCATTTCATGTTAAGATAATTGATTAATCGACTTGTTTGATGTTATCGTATCGAGAGATTTTTCCTAACTATTTTTATTTTTTATAACAACATTTCGTTTTTTCTGTATTTTGAATTTTGAACAACGTATTGATTATAGCTTTATAGGTTAAATAAATCTTGTTTTAAATTATTGTATTTAATTCACAGGCGCATATTTTTTCCACAGATGTGTATTATATTATAGACCCCCTAAGCGTTATAGATGTCTAAAGTGTTTGAAAGTATTTATTTTTGTCATTAATTTGTCATATTAAAATATTTATTTCAGAGATCCAGGACTAAGTAAAAATAGGGCCTAGGGTTCTATCTACATATTATTGATATTCCATTACTACGCTTCGTCTCTGCTACTAGAATAGCAAAGTATTCAATAACAAATAAAACACAAACCCCAGAATGAAATTAATATTCATCCATCGACTTTCATACTGAAGACATTCAAGCCGATTTGAAAATTTTTCTGTATAATAGTATAAAAATCAGCAAATTTCAGCGATAAAGAGGGGATAGAAATACAGTTAAAAAGCTTTGATTACCTCGTATACTCTCTAAATTGCCTTAGTGGATTGGCAAATTGTATGGGAATTGAGTTAATATTAAAGAGATCTGTCAGGGTGGTCAACACCACCCTCTAACCCACATTTTTTGACACCTCTAGAGCTACTCAAAATTGAAGAATTATCAGAGAGCCAAGTGTTTTTTGAAGAACAAAGCGCTATTTTTATTTTTGAGGATATGACCAGATTAAGATCAAATATACAATTCTTAAATTTTTAAGATAGTTTATTCTACATGTCTTTTTATCGGCCTGGATAATTTTAACTGTTGAAAATAAGGCGAGGACCAAATTTTAATCAATATATACTAGGCTAATAATGTTCTTTAACCAATATTATGACAATTTCAATAAATAATTTTAAAAAAAATGTTAACCTAAATAAATTTGTCAATTGCAACTTGAAAACTATCACACATTTAAACTAAAAACTCATCAAATATTTAATTTAAAAATAAAATTAAAATAATACGCTATAATTCGAAATATTATGACACGTACAATTAAAATATGATTCGTCATTTCTATTATAAATTATTTATTAAATTTTAGAGTACATGCTAGTAATTTTATATTTATGTGTGTGTTGTGTGTAAAAAACATCACGGGTATAGTCAAAATTGGTTATAACGACTTACGTTTTAAAGATGAACTGCTTACAACGACGAAAATGGAAGGTCCCGGCTAAAGCTCTATATAAACACACATATAAATTTATCGGCTTTAATGGCATCGGTTATAACGACAAATCACGTATAGCGACAAAGATTCATTGGAATTATAAACTAATATATCGGCGATAGCGACGAAAATAAGTAAAAGCACACTTTTTACAAGTACCTATATACTTTTTCAGTTAAATACAACACTATCGCAATATTTGTATCCTAATGAACCTTATTTTGAGTCTTATAAATTTTATTTTTATAACATTTATATGAAATATTCAAGGTACACTAAGTTTAGTCTCAAGTTTGTAACGTTTATAAATATTGATGCCACCAAGAAATTTTTGGTATAGATGTTCATAAAATCACCTAATTAGTCCATTTCCGGTTGTCTGTCCGTCCATCCGTGTGTGAATCAAGCTGAACTAAGGTAAAGTCGAGTTCGTAAATGAGCAACATAGGTCCAATGGGTCTTGGATCCGTAGGACCCATCTTCTAGACCGTTATAGATAAAACAAAAGTTTAAATATAAAAAATCTTTCTTATAATAAAATTAACGACTTTTGTTCGAAGCATTTTTTCGTAAACATCACTGTTTACTCGCGAGGGCGCAAATTAGGCGCAAATTGTATAGTATGTATTATATGGGAATATCAGTTACATATGTGTGACATGTATGTATGTCTAGACAGAATAATCAACACTCTCTATACATGGTATTTCAACAATTAGCTCAGTCAATTGTTTGTTCTCACATTATATCGGTTTTACATAGCGGCCAATCATCGTTGGAATAAGTAAGACCGATATGTGTACATATACACGCATACTTTAATATAGAATTGTTGTTATCGCTTAAAATGCCTATCGGTTATAACGATGAAATTTGTTAGTCTCATTATTATCATTATAGTCAATTTTGACTGTACTATTATATTGAAAATAGAAAAATAGAATGAACCAGTTATAGACAAAAAATATTGAGTATAGACTTTAATACTGTTGTTGTAATTTTAAAATCGATTACAAACAATTGACTGAGTTTCGATTTCAAACCGTTGACCAAGTGAAAACAAACAATTGTGTGAGTTAATTGTTGAAATATTATGTATAGACAGTGCTGATTACACAATCGTTTTTTTACGTCATGTAAGTTATGACAGATAGTCACTCTTAGATAGCCACAGTCGTGTATGGATAACACAACTGTTGTGATAAAGGGCTTTTGAGCTTTTGAACAGAATAACAAAACCAATTAGGTAACAGTTTTGGAAAACAATTCTGTATTAAAAAGTTCATCTCATCATTGAATTAAGAAAACTTGCTTATCCTGCGTGAATTTCTTACTTTATACATATTAAGTTTTTAAACTTCTATGATCAAACTATCATAAGCGTTCTATATTAAAAATATATAGTTTTTGGATAGTATACAATTAATTCATAAAATACTAAATTTAATTTCGATGTATCTCCCAATTTATTGAATAGATTTTCATCAAAGTATTATTTGTTTATAGGTAAAATGCTTCCATTTAATAATGAATATGCCAATCATTATTCATAAACAGAGCGGTATAAAAACCAGTCCTCTCAATTTGGGACGATTCAGGTTTCTTTATCGTATACAGAAAAAGTAAAAGAACACAATAAAAGCGTCAACGGAAAAGTGTTGTTTTTATTTAATTGCACGTTATTTATCTGTGAAATCTTCACCTAGAATGAAAAATAAATAAATGAAAACAAACAATTGACTGAGTTAATTGTTGAAATACCATGTATAGACAGTGTTGATAACCCTGTCACATTACACATACATACATGTCATACATATATAACTGATTTTCCTATAAAATACATACTTTACAATTTATGCTAAATTTGCGCTCTCACGAGTAAACAGCGATGTATACGAAAAAATGTTTCAAGCAATAGTTTTTTATTTTTTTATAAGGAACATTTTTTTATATTTAAATTTTTGTTCCATCTCTAATCGTTTATAAGATGGGTCCTACGGACCCAAGACTCAATTGACTTTATTGCTCATTTACGAACTTGACCTCACTTTTTACGTCCTAAGCACGCTATAAAAATTTCAGCTTGATATCTCTTTTCAGACAGACGACAGGCAGACAGACAGCCAGAAATAGACTAATTAGGTGATTTTATGAACACCTATTCGTTGTGTACGTAGTCATGGTAGGGATAATAAAATCGATGCCAGCGCTTTAAGTGAAAAATTTTGGAGATAAAGGGGGCTGTTATGACTAATTTGCAATTCTTTACATGTTAATATTATAGAAACTGTCAAATTAAAATGATTGAAAAACACTAATTAATTAAACTTAATGCATTAAAAATTGTGAAAATAAGAAATCAAATTGTACAAATACTATTTTTCAAATGTAAATTATCATAATTATTTATTTAAATTTGTGAAACAAGAATATTAAATTTTAAATGTAAGTTTTCAATGCAATCCATACAATTATATATGCATCCATACAATTCTATAATTAAAGTAGTGTATCGTTGTCATGGAAACGAAACTCACGCACAGAGCGAATACCAAAATTTTGTTCAAAGTATTAATATTTTTAAGCGTTACAAACTTGGGACTAAACTTAGTAAACCTTGGTATATTTCATATGCATGGTATAGAAACATTTAAACTGAAAAAGCATTTTCTACTATGATTTCCATTGTCGCCACTTTGAGGCTACAAATATGACTCAATAGACTAACGAAGCAATCATTTATGTTGAAGAGGAAATACTCTTGTCTTTGTTCGATGAAAATAAGTGGAATCAATTCAATTTAAAATTACTTGAATAAAATTTACAAATTTTTAATAGGAAGAAAATACTGTTATTTTCTCAACGGGTTTAACGATTCGAAAGTATAATCTCGAAAAAGTATAGAAATGTTTACCTTCAACACGCACCCAATATATTTTCTATCGTTAAGAAAATTGCATGTCTTTATTTTTGATTAGTTAATCTCGACAAGAGGGTGGAGTAGATTAAAAACATGTTAATCAAACAAAGAATTCAAATCAAATGATTAAAGTGCTCGATCAATGTCCACGTAGTAATTTTCTTTTTCGACGTGCTTTATATTCAAATAAAAATAATTTTTAATAAATTGAGTAACGAGATTTTCCACTAGGATATATTTTTGAGGAGATGTGTTTGGAAAATTTATATTTTTCTATTTTAATAGAATTATTAAAATTATTTCGATTATAAGTATTCAGACGTGTCTTAAAGATATCATTGTAATGAATAGATAAATTAAGAAAACATACATTTAAACTTAAGGTAGTACTATCGGTAATAGACTTTGCATTCAGAATTTAATAAAACTTGGCATAGCTGTTCTTTATTATATCATAAATAACCAGTTAAATTTTTAGGGGCCTTCAGAGAAATGAAAAAAAGATATTTTAACATTGATCCTTATGGAAAATCACAGATTTTATTTCATTTCACAAAACTGGACGTTCAGATTTTCAGTTCTCTGAAGGCCCATAAAAATTTAACTGGCACAATTGTGATATAATAATGGACAACTATGCCAAGTTTCATTAAATTCTGAATGCAAAGTCTATTACCGATAGTATTACTACCTTAAGCAAATTAAGCAAACACAATATTCTTATGAAAATTTAAATAGATATATTTGTTAAAAAGATTGAAAAATAAGTGTTTTACTCAAAGAAAATGAAAAACAATATTGAAATATACAGGGTGCTTTTTTAACTTGAAAAATGCGTGAAACTCGAAACATAAGTTTAATCGAGAAAAATGCTTCAAACGAAAAATTTTAATCACACATCTCATACGGTTATGGAATTCAATCTAAGTTTTCCGGTTCAATTAAAACCTCCATTTCCGGTTCATAATTGATAAATATTCTACGAATAATTATAAAAAAGTTTTTCTTTTTAACAACGCAAATATTTTCTGTTTGAAACATTTTTTTGTAAACCGAATAGTTTAGACGAGTAGCAAAGATATCCTGTAAGACCCTATAAGAAAAGCATATCGGCTTTTTACGTGTTTCTTCATTAAATTTGAACAAAAAATGATCTTTATAGAAAAACATATTTTTCGAAGAGTGTCAAGATTCCGCAGAGTGCATATGAAAAAACAATTTTTAGGAAAAAATCCAGGTCAAACTCAATCCTTTCGTAAGATGTGCACCTATAGACCCAACTTTTTTTGATTGAAGGATTTTTGTTGATTAAAATTATTTTTCGAGTTTCAAGCTATTGCAACTTAAAAGAAAGGACACGCTGTATACTACTTTAATAAAGCTATGTTTTCTGATTGTTTATTGGTTTGTTTAAATGCACTAATCTGTGGAATGTTGGATTCAAAAACTTATATTTGTCAGCCAGTAACATGGGGTGTATTTTATTAATTTTTTTTATTTTGGGGATCCGCACCAAAAAATTAAAAACCACGTAATTGTGATCAAAAGGGAGAATAAGTTAGAGCAAGAAAAATATAAACTGTGAGGCGGTAGTCATAAACTGCTTCAAACACGCAAAAATCCTTTGATCCAGTCTTACAAAATAACCAGTTGCGTGTTAATAAAGTTGCAATTAGTTTTGTGCTTCACAAACTTCGTATTTTAACATCGCTGTCGATGATTATTTATAAATTATCTTAACGCGTGAAATTCTAGAAGCTTTCTGAAACAGAAATCTCAAGCTATGAAAATTTTCGTAGATGGAAAATATTTTTCTGAAAATTATCAATTACTAAACCTGACCCCAATTCTATTATAAATTCATTTAATTTAAATAAATAATATCACAAATCTTTAAGACATGTTTCTTCGTATTTTAAATTTGATCTTATAAAATCATGTAATATTTTTGTATGACATGTAAAATGTGCAACAAGGTAGCTAGGGTAAATAAATATACTAAATATAGCCTCAAGTGAAATATAACTTTAATATCTACATAGACAAATTTCATATCATTAACAATACAATGGGTGACTCTTTTATATGCAGTGATAAATTTTATAAATGCTCACGTACCAACTACTACTAAATAGTAAAGATATGAGAAATGTTTAATATACATGTTGCAGATGGATTTCCAAATCAGATGTTTTACAAAACAGTTAGTTGTTTTTACAAAACAGTTCCGTTATGCATAACAACGTTCATCTGAATTGCCATTGCGTTAACATTAACAAAACTACTTATTTTTAGACTTTATTTTGAATGACTATATAGAAATCACAAAAGTTAATTGCGGAAATACCATGTATAGACAGTGTTGATTATGCAATCATTTGTTATGTTTACGTCATGGCTAAAGATAGCCACTCTTAGATACACCTAATCGTGTATATATAACACTACTGTGGTCTCACACACACACATCCGATATTTCCATATAATGCATATTACAAGATTATAATCTAATTTGCGCCCCTACAGGTAAGCAGTGATGTTTACGAAAAAATGTTTCGAAGTAAAGTTGTTTATTTTTTTATAATAACATTTATTGTATTTAAACTTTTGTTCGATTTCTAACAGATTACGAGATGTGCCCTACTGACCCAAGATCCAATTGATCTATGATGCTCATTTACCAACTGAACGTCAAGTTTTACGTCCTGAGCACCCTATAAAAATTTTTCCTTGATAAATCTTTTCGTTTTCAAGTAATCAAAGCTTTCACACAGACGGACGGACAGCCGGAAATGGACTAATTTGTTAATTGTAATTTTTTACAAACTTTTATCTGACATATAATTTCACATTACATTATCTCTAATTTAACCTCATATACTTTTGAAGGTTTTATATAACCACTCATCGTTGGCTGTTGCATTGATAAATACAAAACGTTGCAATGCAATGCAATTTTGCGAATAAAGTTCAGTAATAGGGTATTCTACTATATTTGAAAAAAGTACTTCAAAGTGTTGATTTTGCTAATAAAAAAAAACCACAAAAAATTTATTCCGGAAAAATACACACGCTTTCTTTCCAAAAACTTTGAACCATTTTTAAACTATCAAAAACGCGGCCATCTAATTTGGTGACGTAATATCGGTATCTTTATACAAAATAACACAGATAAGTTTGACAGATATATTCACAGACAACTAATTATAATAAATATAAATATTTATTATCTATGAATATATTATACCCAGCTGCCTACTCTGAACTAACTGATGATCTGTGGTTCATACCGATATGACATCACATCAGGGATTGCACGCGTTTTAGGTTACGTGATATACAGTTTAAAAATTACGATTTTTAATTTTAGTATTATAAAAGAAAAATATGCTTTTATGAATCGAAATCAGAATATTTAAGTATATTTTTACATACATTTAAACTTTTTTCAAAGTTCATAATTTATATTTCACTATCGAAAGTACCCTATTGTGGAAACCGTTAAACTTCATCAGTTGTTTTCCATAACGAAAGTGTTTTGTAATACAGCTAACGTGTTTCAAACAACAGATTTGGCAATCTGTCTTCGACTTATATATTATATATATGAGTATACCTACAGTTTTGTTAAATACAACTTGTTACATTTGTTTTTTTTTTTTTTTTTTATTATAAGATATCATTACAAGTTGAAATAAACATTATTGCAAAAATAAAATAAGGTAAAATTGAATAATATGTGAAAAAATTAGTAAAAATACTCTTTATTGAAGAACTGGCACTTGAGAAAATTACATTAAATTCGAAACAAAATTTTGGTTTGGAATACAAATAATTGCGTTATAAAATCTTTGGAATAAAGATCGTTTGAGACCTATCGAAAAATCTTCCAAATTCATTTTTTTTTTAAATATTTACCTTTTTACCTTCCCACCCCATATAAAAATACAACTTTTAAGTCCAATGCTTTTGCGAAATGTCGTCTGAAATTAGATACAGGATATTTATGATTTTAAGCGATATTTCATAAATAATTTATCCAATCTTCAAATATGAACCCAATTTTTGTATCTTTTAGGTCAAAATGAAACAATGATTTTTAGCAAATTTTTAGCAACAAAATTTGTTTCCGATTTATTTTGGTCCAATACGACAAAAATATTATTCACTTAAAAAATGCATGATCGGAAAGTAGGTAACAATAATTAATCCAATTATCGCATGAATACATTTTCTGTTTGTTTTTTGAGTAAAAACAATCTTATTCAATATTCTTAACAAATTTGGAAAATAATGTTTTTTATAAGTAGCTCGACTTTTTCAAAGCTCCATAAAAAATTAATTTGAAAAATTCGGTTTACGATTTTGAGAAAACAGGTACATAGGGTCCCAAAAAAAAAAAAAAAAAAAAAAATCGTATTAATATGACGAGTTCCGAAGTAATTCTGGGAAATCGATTAGAAAAATCATTATTCAGAAAAGTTATTTTTGAGACTATTTTATAACCTAATATTATTACTTAACCATATCAGACAGGTTGACCTTTTATAAAAAAAAAGTTTCCATACCTCGCTCGAATAAAATAAGTAGTACATTCAAGAAAGCATAAATAAAAAATTCTATGAATCCCCATTGTACCCTATAACCATTTCACTAATGATTACAATATTTCTATGACATTAATAGATTTGAAGATACGGAAAAAGGAAAAGCAAAAATATTATATTCTTAAATACAGAGACCACTTACAATTTATCTTAAATTTAGGGTGAGTCTTTATAAAGAAACGCTATATACCTACACAAGGGTTACAATAAGATTGTGCGTATATAATCAAATTTGTAAAGAAATTTCAGATAGAGGAGTGGTTGTTTTTTTTTTCACCAAAAAATACCTCTTCAGTTGATATAATGCTAATATTTAAAACAAGTGATATTTCTTTGAAATTTATTATCATTTTGTCTGTCTGTTTGTTGAAATACTTTACAAGTCAATAGAGTGTAAGAAATTTTTCCTCCTGAGAATGTGAAAAATGTTTCTTTTTAATGGTGTGCTAACCAAAGTTTATCTTATCAAATGGTATTTCATTGAAAATGTTGTTTTTATTATATAGGGGAGAAAAACATCTTTGAAGGCTCGAATAATTCAATAAAACTGATTGGTTTTGTTATTAATTTATTTTCGAAAATAGTATATTACGATCCTAGGTAAGAAAGTTGAATGTCCTGGTGTGTATGATAAATCGGCCGTGACGAAGCCGAAGCTTTTTTATTACATACGCCAAGAAATCCAACTTTCTGGTCGTGGGTTGTATACAATTTTTCTGTATACACTAGCTGAAAGTACGGTCTACTAATCGTTTAAATAACGATTGAAGTTTGTTTAGTAAACTCTATACAAATTATTTTACAGCAACAAGCAAATATCAAGCTATGACAACAATGTTAGGTACTATGGATTGTAGAATTATAATGTTAGGGGAGCTTGGTCAAATTTTCGCACAATTTAACCAAGTTTGAGATCAAATCTTATCGATAGGTCTGTATTCATGATTTCTGGTGGACCATTACACTCGAAAAAAAATTAGCAAAGGCTTATCAATACATAGTATAGAATAAAGTCACTTCCGTCTCTCTGTCCATAGTACCTATATATGCTTAGACCTTTAAAACTACGCAACGGATTTTGATGCGGTTTTTCTAATAGATAAGAGTGTTTCAAGAGGGACTTTTATGTATAATACATGCATATTATAGTAGAGTAAGGGGTTTGAAATTTGGAGTGGAAGAGATGTGCCTGAAAAACTCAAAAAGTTGTGCATCGACTAAGCTCAAATCAAAGTATGCAACCAGCATCAAGGATTGTTTTTATATATTTTAAACCTTTGGGGTGGAAAGGTGGAGCGAAAAAGTGGGGATGAATAATCGAATATTTTCAAATACACCCAAGGGGAGTATCAAATAAAAGTGCATGACGGTATATAACTAAAAGGTAACCCCTACGTAAGCGTATATGAGGGGAGGGAGAAAAGGTGGGAATGTTTCCCAGCAAAGCGGGTAGTCCACAGCTAGTTGTCTATAAAAATTGACTGAGTTATTTGTTAAACAACCCCTACAAGTGTTGAATATCAGTGCTTGCATTATTTTTTTTTATAAATAAGAAGAGATTAAAAAACTAACACAATTATCGAGGTCATTCGGAAATTTTCAACTCTCTATCTTTTATAGTTTTGGAGAAAGTGAACACCAAATTTTGTCCTAATTTGTACCTTCACAGATAAACAGTGACGTTTAAAAAAAAATGTTTCAAACAACAGTTGTTTCCTTTTTTATTAGAAGCATTTTTAATATTAAAGCTTTTGTTCTATCTCTAACGGTTTACAAGATGGGTCCTACTGGTCCAAGAACCAATTGACCTATGCTGCTCATTTACGAACTTACCCTCACTTTTTACGTCCTAAGCACGCTATAGAAATTTTAACATCCCATTTCGTTTTTAAGTTATCGTGTCCACAGGCAGACGGGCATCGGGCAGATAAGCTGAAATTGACTAATTAGGTGATTTTATGAACACCTACACTAAAATTTTGTTCTTAACATCAATAATTTTAGGCCTTACAAACTTTGGACTAAACTTTGTATACCTTTGATATATATTACATATATACAGGGTATAATTACAATTAAAATTATTATACATTTTTTAGAGCAATGAAGCGAGTTTTGTTTTAACAACTGAAATATACATTCACTTTTAATCAAGTCAAGTAGAGATACAAAACTCAAACCTCACTCTTTGCAATAAACTCAATTAAAAATAATAAACACTATATATAGGTGCATATAACTAATATCAAATATCCATTATCATGATACCATCGTTGTAATATTTCGCTTTACTGTACGTAGTTTGATGTAATACAATTATTTATCAATCACTAAGCAATGAAAAAAAAAACAGTACCGATCCGATCCGAACGGTTCAAATACCTATCAAGTTTTTTTAATATCCATATTTATAACTCGCACGATATAAACTCGAACGTGTAATATTACGTTGGTATATGTCGTGTATGTTCTCACCAAAGTAATTATTATTACTTTGCATTGACCAACAGTTGCACATACGTACCATATCGTATACAGGATGGTATTACAGTAGAATCTCGATAACTTAAACCTCGGTAACATAAAAACCTCTGTTACTTCAAAAAATACTATGTTCCCTTCCCATCAGAGTCCAAAACCTTTATAACTTAAAAGACGCAACCTCTATAACTTAAATAAATAATCTCTGTATAGGCCCTCAGTAACTACATAGAAACATGTACATACCTCTATATTAACTAGGGTACATAGAAACATGTACATACCTCTATATTAACCTTTAACTAACATAGACACTTGATAACTTAAAACCTCTATAACTTAAAATATTTTGTGTTTCCCTTGGACTTTAACTTATCGAGATTCTACTGTATTAAGTTGTTACAAATTGTCAAAGAAACTAAATTAAATTTTAAATTTCGATTGTTTCCCGAATTTTCTAGTTCAATTTTTGAATTACATTTGGACGTATTTCGACGACCGCGTGTATTTGACATTAACAAGTGTTTTGACATTTTTGTCACGTTCTTTTACATATATCTAAGTCTAACCTCATATAATAATACGTCAGACTACAGAGAATTTTTTTCTACATAAATTTACAGGAGTATTTTTTTATTTAAATAAGTTCAGTATCAGGTACTGACTGTAAATGCACATAATCCTTACAAAAATAGGCGGGAGAAGTGCCTCCATTCTAAGGAAAACCGTTTTAGGCTATAACTCCATTACCGTGCACTTTAGACCCAAAATGGTAATAACCTATATTGTAGATAATTAAATTACCTGCCTTTTTTGTAAACAAATTATTTTTTGTATCACTAACCTTTTATGACTTTTACGACTATGACGATTTACTTATTTACTATTTGACCGATATGCCTTCTAATATTTGTTTAAACAAAAAAAATGATAATGACGCGTTTAATGTTGCAAGCTACAGATAATTCAAAATTTTTTCTTGCACTAATTTACAGGAGTTATTTTTTCCTTAAAAGAGGTTTATTTTAACGTACTGAATGTAAATACACAAAATCATTACAAATTTGGAGGGGGGAAGTGCCGCCATTTTGAGAAAAATCGTTACTGTCTCTAACTCCGCAACTTTGCACTTTAAGCCAAAAATTATAATAACCTTATTAATAAGTCATAAATGGTTAGTGAAAAAAAAAAGTTTACAACAAAGGTAGGCAATTTAATTATCTACAATAAAAGTTTTTACCAGTTTTGGTCTTAAGTGCACGGTTATGGAGATACAGCCTAAAACGGTTTTCCTTAAAATGAAGGCACTTCCCCCACTTATTTTTGGAAGGATTTTGTGCATTTATATTCATTACGTGATGCTAAATTTATTTAAATAATAAAATAACTCCTGTAATTTAGTGTATTATGGACAAGAGTAACTAGCTTTTATATAACCATAAAAATAATAAAATTAATATTAGTTATATTGTTGTTTAAAGACCATACAAGTATACAATACGTCATTCATAGGCACAAATCAATTCAATACAAAAAGAAATAAACAGTATACAATATAATCGATATAAAAAATTATATTATATTCATTAAATAATAATAAACAAAATAAATAATATTCTTATATAATTTCTAGATTTAAATGCTTTATATGCAGTACAGATACAAACAATAACAATAGATTAGGTAAGGATATGTTATACTGACTGTCCACGAGAGATACACTTAGGCTATAGGGCCCATTATATTACCCCCTTTCCGCTGATAATTTTATTTATCAGGTCTTCGAATATTTTCAGAGGTTGAGTACATCTTCTTCATGCATTTACCATGCACCACACTAGCCCATCACAACTATTAATTAAATTAATTTTTATTATGACGGCGTGAATCGAACCCGCTACCGAAGGCATACCGTGATCGGAGATATTTACTATGCATCAAACTGAGGCAGTACGGTCCAAAATAATAATGATGGTTAAATAATATTAGACAGCAGGTGACAGCATTATTAATATGCGAAATTTGCGAGTGTTACAATCGCAGAAGTACGTTAATAATGCATTTTCATACGTTTATGATACAAAACTTAATCTACGCCTCTAAAATGTGCAAATAATACATACTACTTAGCAAATTCTAGAATTGTCATGTATGTTCTATTGCATATATTTAACTATAAAACGATATTGTATTTTTTGTATATGTGCGCTAATTGTTAACACCACAACTTATGAATTATAAAATAGTTTATTATCACAATGAATTCATAACCGCACTTGGGTGATAATAAACTATTTTTTACACGCATACTGAAAAGTATTTCTTATCGCACGGGCGTAGATAAATGAAATAATCTTTTAGTAGATTTTTAAATAAGCTTAACGGTGTTGTTAGTCTAATAGTGAGCAAATAATGAAAAAAATTGTTCTTGCAAAATCAACCGTCCGATGTGCAAAGTCTAATAAAAGAATAGTTTTGAAGATTTTACACTTCTAATCGATTTTAACTTCTAATCGTTACAATGGTAAATGCTATTTTATATGTTAAAATTCAGTAGTTATGAAAAACAAATAAACGTCTTCTAGTTTCTTTTATTAATAATTGCAACAAATATTAAATAAATTATGATCAAAAATAACAAAATAATTGAAAAATATTCGGAAATCAAAGTTAAAATTTTTCATTTTCTTAAAAAATTATTCAATTTTAAAACGAATCATTGTAATTTAATTCTTCTTTTGTCCCTTTCCATAGAGTATATACACCAACATTATAAAAGGCAGATCTTATAAAATACAAATATTATATAAAAAAAAAACTTTTTACAAAAAAAAAAACCGACTTACTTAAAAGAAAAAAAAAAAACGATTCAAAAACAAATTAATATGCACTAAAAAGTAAAAAATAACGAAAATATAATGTTATTACAATTATTGTTATTTTTGGAGTCGGTGTCAGCCAAGGAAACAACTGTGACAGAACAGTTTACTACATTAACTTGGCTAACACCGACTCCAAAAATAACAATAATTTTAACTACATTATATTATCGTTATTTTTTTACTTTTTAATGCGTATTAATTTGTTTTGGAAAAGTTTTTCTTTTGAAGTCGGTTTTCTTTTTGCTTATTTTTATTTTATTACTTTGTGATTTTTAGTAAATCTGAAGTACACTAACTAATTTATCACTAAAAAAAGAATCATCGAAATCGGTTGACGTGATGTTGAGTTATTCGTCCATTTGTCACGCACATATTTAATGCAAAGACTTATATGGTTTTCATAAGGATACCATTGTCAGAACTGGACCAAATTGAAATGGGACCACACAGGAAGCATGAGCTTTCAAATAGATAAAGAATCATCAAAAGCGGTTTTCCAAATCAAATAGATAAAGAATCATCAAAAACGGTTAGTCAAAAGATCTTAGGTAACAAACATAAAAAATACAGTCGAATTGAGAAGCTCTTTCTTTTTTGTTTGAAGTCGGTTAAAAAAAATACAGTTGAATTGAGAACCTCTTTCTTTTTTGTTTGAAGTCGGTTAAAAAGGCAGCTCTATTTATAAAATTATCAAAAGTATTTCCTAGACTTTCTCAGTCTAAATAAAGAATAGAAAATGGGTTTTCATCATCTTCTTTGTAACCTAAAATAAGTGAATTTATTCAAATAATGCACTTCTTGAAATTTATTTTTATACAAAAGAATATAAAATGAATGTACCAAGTGCCATCCTGTACTTGGACAGAACATGCATGCATTCTATATTTATAATTATAACATTGTCCATAGAGAGTATCAAATTAAATTGTAAGTGAAGTCATTAAGTTGGTTTGGCATCATTAGTTTTTCCTTTAATGTATTTATTATATGCATACTACTATAGTTTGCCAGAATTAAATTGTAGGCTACGTAATTTTTTTTTATCAATCGCTACTATAATTTTTTTTTTCTTGTCTAAAAGAAGTGACGCTTTTGATCACAGATGATCAAAATTAAATCATTTAAATAATTATAATATGTTCTAACAACAAACTTATTTACAAAATTTCACTAATGAACTATATGAACTTTCACTATTTATATATGCATATATTTTTCACGTCGAAGTCCATATGTGATTTAATTGTTATTAGAACTGAAGCTGTATGGAAATTTCAAATATGACCCTGAATAAAAATAGGGTACTTCGGTAGCAAAAAATAAATTATGAAATTTGATAAAAATTAAAATTTAGGTAGAAATATACTTAAACTTTCTGATTTTAAGAGTTAAAATCAAAAGTCGTAATTCTTAATCTTGATATCATGTGATCTAAAACACGAGCCATCATGATGCGACATAAAACAAAAATAATATGCATTATTCACTTATTTAATCATGGCTGTTCTAGTAATTGTAGGTTTTTGTACCATCAACTGATTGTTTTTACCAATATTACGTCGCCAAAATGGCTGAATCAGTTTTTTTGTGAATATCTCGTTTATTTTGCCTGCAATCATGTTAACATTTATTATAAAAGTTATAGAAGATAAAATTTGGTACAAACTTTGTCTGAAATTTTTTTTTTTTTTGTACGTCGAATAAATTTTGAAATTTAGGGCGCTAATCTTAACGTACTTCAGTGCTGGGTCACTGTTTATAAATGTAAGGGATTAAAGAATTATTTAACTAGTATTTAATGAATAATTAAGGAAAAAACCGTAAAATACACTGGGATTCACGATTGACCCTGTCTATTATACGACTTTTTCACTTAATTATCGATAAATACTACTTTAATAATTATTAAATACCTTAAAACGGTCCCATGTATAAAAAAAAAATTTCAGACAAATAGTATCTCAGCGATACGTACCTTAGCGCAGAGTTAATAATATAAATTAAATAATTATTTTAAAAGTAATATAAGATTCCGAGGTGAAATCCTAGGATGATTGGATTATAGTCAAATTTCAGACATTACAAAGATTCAAATGAACATTGGGTAGGGATCGATTTTTCAGATTTAATAACATAGACGTCAATAAAATTAAAGTTATGTTACGTCATGCTATGATGTTTTTTAAAACAAATACATAACTAGATAGATACTAGGATAGATATGTACGTTATAGGTATAGGATGCATGATCGATTTATATTGTTAAGTCTGCAATTAATGTTTTTATGCATAATAAATTTAAAAAAAAAATCTGAATATTTTGAACAAGGTTGTAAAATACAACAACCAGATATCAGTTTTAATATTAAATGCAAGGTCTTTCAGTTTAAGAAAGAGGGGTGTTATAAGTTTGGTGGAGGATAGACATTATTGTCTCCAGCGCTTTCATTCATCATTTATATTTGTTTTATTAATGAAATCAGATAAAATGAGTCTTACATCTAATAACAGTTCCGCTTACTGTCTTAATTTGTGCATATTCCAACAAAAGAAAAAACGAAAATTGCTGACTTTAACAATTTTTTAAAAATCATTTGTCTTTTAAGCATCATAACCCGATCATCTTAGTTAAAATAAGTGGTGAACCTCGGAATCTAACGGAATAAGCTTAATTTTTGTACAAACCATGATAGCACAAATATTGTCTCAAAAATGGACATATGGCCACGCGGCGAGCGCGTCGTTAAATATTCAAGTTCAAAGGTCTCGAAAATCAGTTTTTTGTGAATATCTTATTTCTTCTGCCTTCAATTGCATTAACAATTATTATAAAAGTTGTATAGGATAAAATTTTCTACAAATTTGGTTTGAAACTTTTTTTTTGTATGTTGAACCGTTTTTGAAATACAGGTGCGCTCAGCTTAACGTACTTCAGTTCTGGGTCAATATTTAAAAATATAAGGTATTAAATAATTATTTTAATAGGTTTTAATGAATATTTATGGAAAAAATCGGATAATAGACTGGGATTCACGATTGACCCTGTCTATTATACGGTTTTTTTCACTAAATTATCGATTAAATACTATTTTAATTATTATTTAATGCAATATATTAATAAATAGTGACCCAGCACTGAAGTACGTTAAGCTAAGCGCACCATATTCAGCACCCTCTATTTCAAAAACGGTTCAACGTAAAAAAAAAAAAAGTTTCAAACAAAATTTGTAAAAAGGTTTTGTTTTCTACAACTTTGAATGTTAATACGATTGAAAACAAACGAAACGAGATATTCACAAAAAAAAGATATTCGAGACCTTTGACCTTGAATATATAACGACGCGCACGCGTGACCATATGTGACTTTTGAACATTTGTACTATCAAGCTAAAGATTTGTTCAAAAATTCAGCTTATTCTAAATTATACTTTTCAATCAGTTTTGCTATTGCTACCACCGTGCAAGATGTAATTCTAACAAGTGAAAAAAAAAAACAACTGACTGAGAAAATTATTAAAATATAATGTATAGACCAGGTTGATTACTCTGTCACATTACACATGCATGTCACACACATATAACTGATATACCCATATAATAAATACTATACTTTTTGGTACTCTCACGCGTAGACAGTGATGTTTACGAAAAAATGTTTAAAACAAAAGTTGTTTATTTTTTTATAAGGAACATTTCTTATATTTACTTAGTATACCTTGGTATATTTCATATACATAGTATAATAATTAAGAAAAAAATTTCAAATCATTTGAGTATTAGGAATGTTTAGTTTGATTTAGTTTTGTAATTGAAGAGTGTAATTTTAATTAATTTTTCCAGGCAGAAATTCGGTTGCATTACTAGCTCGAATCTCATGTTGATCACAGCAATCAGCAATCGTGCTCTTGTATCATAACATTTCTCAGGAACTTATACTGACGTAGAGTAAGTGTATAACATAAATGAAATCATTAATTTGAAATTGGTTGGAGAGATTGCAAAAAAAAGAGATTATTTTAACAGATAGATTACCTTAACAGGTTAAAATACTGCCAAAAATAAAAAAAACAGCGAGACCTGTCATGGGACACCTGGTCAGAACTATGTGTTCGTTTCGCTATAAATTATACAAAAGGCACTTTTATGTAGGTTTTCTGAAGTGAAAACTTCTTTAGCTGTAGTTGAGCACTTTTTTGGCTGAACAAAAATCGTGGAACTCTCATCATTGTCACGCGTAATCGCCACTCTCCAGCACATTGAAAACAACGGTTATCATCCCAGCACTGAAGCTAAGCAACATTGAGCACAATTAGTTCTATAATGGGTTTCGCTTGAAAGCACTGGTTGGTAGCTTTTTTTTATTATTTATAATAGTTTTTTATACACACGTTAATATAACTTAAGAAATTTTAATTATTTATACTATAATTATTTAAAACAAGTGAAAACAAACATTGGACTGAGTTAATTGTTGAAATACCATGCACAGACAGTGTTAATTACTCTATCACATTACACATACATACATGTTGATGCGCAATCGTTTGTTTTTTTGACGTCACGTAAATAACAAAAGATATTCACTTTTAAATAGACACACACACAACTGATATTCCTATATTAATACATACTATAAAATTTGCACCTTAGTAACGCCCTCGTGGGTAAACAGTGATGTTTACGAAAAAATGATTCAAACAAAAGTTGTTTAATTTTTGATAAGGAACTTTTGAGTTGTTTAATTTTTGATTTTTACATTTAAACTTTTGTTCTATCTCTAACGGTTTACAAGATGGGTCCTACGGACCCAAGACCCAATTGACCCATGATGCTCATTTACGAACTTGACCTCACTTCTTACGACGGACAACCGGAAATGGACTAATTAGGTGATTTTATGAACACCTATGACAAAATTTTTTTCCTAGCATCAATATTTTTAAGCGTTACAAAGTTTGGACTAAACTTAATATACTATGTATATTTCATATATACATGGTATAAAATTTAAAAAGAAAGAAAAAAAACGGTTATTTCAAAGTATTCACTTCCGTCAGCAGTCTCCTTGGCTGACTCTCTTTTATTGAATCCAAAAAAATTTGTAAATAGTTTTTTAGAAACGCGTTTGATTCTTTGGTCGTTAAATTTTCGAGATACAAAGCAAGTAAGAATCGTGAAAACAACAAAGGCAAAACAGTGTGGAGGAACATTATCATTTCGTTGCACTTCAAAACTTAACATCTCTATGATTAGAAATGTATATCATTCTTACTTGATCCCTCACATAGCCGTTAACTACCAACTATAGTACGACTTTAGTATATAATTTTTATGCTATCTTTATATTACACTCACAATCAACATCGTAATAATAACAATTTCAAGTACGTAAACTCACTCGTGCACTCCTCGTACAGTACGTCGACGGTATAAGTATACCTACCTTGATTATAGTTAGTTACATTAGGTAGTAAAAAAACTTGGTAAGATTAAATATGGATTATAACGATAATTAATTTTTAAACTCATCATAAAAAATATATTCATAACTTTTGTACTTGCATTCAACTGAATTGTGTAAAATATTTAAAAAAAAAAGTTAAAGATTCTTTTTTACTTTATTTTCTAGATATTCTCCAACTCCTAACACAGTTTTTTTGTTTTCTTTCTAAAATTTTCCAATGTATTTTGTTTTTGCATCATTTTCTAACAGTTTTTATTTATATACTTAACCCAAAATTAATAATAATAATAATATAATTCATTATTCATATGCTCAAATAAGCTAATCTGATATTATAATAATAAAATATAGTTCAAAACTAAAACCACGACGTTCTTACAAAATCGTGCTCTTATAAGTGTGAAAACAAGAAAGCATTTTCACCTGAAATTGTTATGATAAGTAAAATCGTCATTAGACAGTCACGCAAAAACTACTGAATCGATTTATTAAAACTCTACAAAAATATACATCGGACTAACACCTGAACTAGATAATTTATAAAGATACTAGCTTGATACCAGCTCGCTTCACCACTTTATAGCCTCCACCTTTCATGATCTCACTTATTTACTTTTCATAACACTCAAAGGATTGTTTTCCACAGCTAAAATATATGCACTATTCATGGTTCCAAATAATGATCATAGATGGAGCAGTAAAATGTCTTTTTTTATATTTATTTTTATAAATTATAGCTCATGTGTTATTCTGATGTATGAGCTATATTGTTGTACAGTTTTATTTAAATCCATTCGCTAGTTTTTGTGTGAAAGCGTAATAAACAAACAAACAATCATTCTTTCTTTCACATTTATAATATATAGGGATTTAAAAAAAAATTTAAAGGAATTATATTTAGTCTGACCATGTGCCATCTATGAACATCATTTTGAAATATAAATTAAAACGTTTAACGTTCTCGTTTTCTGTAAAAAGAATGGTAAACGTTAAAATGAAAAAAATACAATTTTTGGCTATCTTTTCAGATATACTCTATGAATTATGATATTTACGTTTAATAAAAAAAAATTGAAAACTGTACATATATTTTACGTACACATTGCTTTCTCGTGAGTAAGCAAATTATCACAAAACTTTGTTGTAAAGTTTCTCCAAAACTATAAAAGATAGGCAGGTGAAAATTAACAGGTAGCCTTAACTAGTGAGCCTCAATCCTTATAAATAAAATCGAACAAAATATTCTAGAAAATACATCGATAAATTTTCAAAACTTTTGTAAAGTAGCACAAATTGCACCATAAATTTGTTGATATTTTTAACTTTTCTCATTTTAAAAAAATAATAAATGCACTGATATTCAACATTAAGTATTTTAACAATTTTCTCATCAATTTTTTATGCTCCGTTGTTTTTTATCTCGATCCCATTTCATTTTGGAGTTTAATAAATTTTTATATAATGTCCAACAGGAAACACTGAAATAAAAGTTGGTAGCAATAGTGTGGATACAGACATCCACGGAAAAATTTCAGACAGTAAAAGAAATTATAACTTTTGCATGAAATATTTTCAAATAACTTCCATTTTAGTTTCCACCATCAGTTAAAACACAAGTTATATACACCTTTCCTTCCATTGATGTAGCTTCATCTAGAATCTGCAATTTTTTTGGAGTAATTACAATTTGCCCTTACGAATTATCTGTAGCTCATTTTAATCTCGACAGTCAACTCAAAACAAATTAAAAGTATGTTTTCCTTAAAATTTTAAATTAATCCACACAATTTTTATCGAGTTCGTAAACCGAAAATGAAAAAATTTTCCATTATATTTGGCTTACTATTAAAATTCTGTTCCAAACCTTCTTTTTGATATTTTTTCATTTTGTACGACTTTTAACTTACTAAATAGAAGAGTTTTACTAAATGGGTCTGATAAAAAAACTTTTAACAAAAGAAAACCGACTACACAAAAGAAAAACTTTTCCGAAACAATTAAAATTGTCTGAAAAGTAAAAAAATAACGATAATATAATGAAGTTAAAATTATTGTTATTTTTGGTGTCAGCCAAGGGAACAACTCTGACAGAACAGTTTGCTACATTAGCTTGGCTGACACCTACTCCAAAAATAACAACAATTTGAACTACATTATATTATCGTTACTTGTTTACTTTTTAGTGCTTTTTAATTTGTTTTGGAAAAGTTTTTCTTTTGAAGTCGATTTTCTTTTTGTTAAAAGTTTTTTTTTATTTTGTGTTTTTAGTGAATATGAAGTACACTAACTAGTTTTTCACTAAAAAATGAATAACCGAAATCGGTTAGCGTGATATTGAGTTATTCGTCCTCTTATAGTGCATACTTAATGCAAATTTAAGACTTTTATGGTTTTCTCATGGATGTCGTTGCCTGATCTGGACCCAAATGAAAAGGGATCATACGGAAAGCACCAGTTTTGAAACAGATAAAGAATCATTAAAATCGGTTCACCTAGTGAAAAGTTCTGAGGTAACACACAAAAAAATACAGTCGAATTGATAATCTGCTCCTTTTTTGTTTGAAGTCGGTTAAAAAGAAAGAAAATGGTGTTAATTTATATCTTGAAAACTAGTCGAATTTATAAATGAAAAACTATCTCTTTATGTGAATCGAATCAGTTAGATTTTTTATATAGACTTAATGGCTGTATCATCAAAGAAAATACTAGTAAACAGTGGACACAAAAGAAAATCACTAGAATGCAGGAAAAACTTGACAATATATCAGTTTTTTTTTATTCAGTTTTATACCCAATATATTTTTCATCTCAATTAGTGTCAGTAATTACTGTCAATCAAGGAAATATGAAAGAAACTTGATTGTTAGTACAATACTTTCTAACTGTGGGCAGAGTGGCTCTACACATACAATTTTTTGTAGTGATGAGCAAAATGAGTCTCGGTCTTTCAGTCTTGGTAATTCTTCAAGACAAATAGTACAAGATCCGAATTAAGGTCGACCTTCACCCATCTGTTTACCGAATGAAAGTTATTTTTTATGAAATGTAAAATATTTACAAATATCCCTGTTGTGGGTTGCCCTAAAAAATATGGTCCAGACAACTTTTAATAAAAATATCAAAACTGGGAAAGCTTGTAAACTTTATTTTTTGACTGATATTTTGTAGACAATCATATAGCACCGTATTTGCAATAAAATTATCTTTATTTATATATGTGAGGCAATCAATTAACAGATGAACGTAATTACTATTCACAACTTAATTTCGAGTAGATCAATATTCGTTAGATATGTAAGTCAGTGAAAAATTTCAAAAAATTTTACTCTTGATATTTTCACTAAAAGTAGTCTTGACCACATTTTTTTAGGCAACCCATTGCAGGGATATTTGTTAACATTTTATATTTCATAAAAAATAACTTTCATTCGGTAAACAGATGGGGGAAGGTCGATCCTAATTGGGATCTTAGACTAAAAGCCTAATATAGTATCACTTCAGCAAGACCAATACCAAGACTCTATCTATATGAATGAAGATTAAGGCCAAGATCCCCAACTCTGCAAGAGACCAAGATTTATTTGCGAAAGACTAAGACTCACAACAATTCTTTTACCAAATTTATTGTTGAAAATAGTTAATGAATTCGCTAGGATACTTTTCATTCTTTTTTTTATTATTCATTGATTAAAGTTTTCTTCCGCGTTTTAAGTAAAACCAGAGAAATAAAGAAATAAACAATAACTAATCAACTCACTTTCGGTTATAAAATAGTTTGGCAGACAGACTTTGATTCTCTGTTCGCATCATATCATTTAAATGTAAATAATTAATTGATTTATTTTGTCATGATTATAAAAAGAAATATTCAATGGAAACTTTAAAGTTCAAAAAATGGTTGATTCAAAATCAAAAAGAAGGCTCTATTGGCCACGACTAAGACTGAGATTGTTTTTGCACTTTGAGTTTATAAATCATGATTCCAAACATACCGCTTGTGAGAAGAAAATTAAAATTCTCTATAAATATATATATTAACCAAATGAATTTAAAAAAAAAAACCTATAGTAACATGACAAACATGCATACGTTGATCTATATTTGTTTATAAAATTATTAACATGGGTTTCCCATATACATAATTCGCATCCCCTTTTTGGGCTGAATTTTTGAAAATCCTATCGGATGCCTACGTCATACAAAGAACACGCTCTCCAAGATTCAGGTCTCAACGATCAGTGGTTTAAGCTGTGCAATAATCCGTCAGTCATTCAGGACAAGGAATTTTATAGATATAGATTTCCGAAGGAAGTGGAGCGCACAGATTTTTGAATTTTACGAAATCGTACTCCCTTTTTACATCCTTTACGCCACTTTACGCAATAAAAATTTCAGCTTGGTATCTCTTTTCGTTTTTTAATTACGGGGGGCGAACGCCGGACATCCGGAAATGGACTAATTTTTTGACACCTTTAAGACAATTTGTCAATATTTGTAAGCGTTACAAACTTGGGACTAAAATTAGAATACCATGCTATATAATTCATATTTACAGAAAATAAAAAGAAAGAAATATATATATTATATATAATTCATGTGTGTCATTTCAATTTTAAATTTTAATAGATTCTTAAATAATATAATTGTAATTCATTTCGTTTGGTTTATTTCAAAATATTGTATATGTTATAAGTTAATTTGAATTTTCTTATATAAATGTTAAGGAAGAAATTTATCTCCCTTATACAGTGTGCACAAAAAATAACAAACCTAAGAACAAAATTATTTAGTCATGCTATTAATCTTCGACACATTTAAAATTCAAAATTAAAATATCAGATATTTTTGTACATTCGGTAGGTATGAGAAATTTGTACATTCGCTAGGTATGAAAATAGGTCGTAAAGTATTTTTCATCCCCCACCCTAAGATCATAGGATGGAGAAAGAAGGGATGATAGTTTATACATGGAAACCCCATGTAAATAATTTTATAGGCAAATATAGATCAAAGTTTGCTAAACTGTCAATGTTACCAAGGTTCCATGTGCGTGGTAGTCTTAAATAACATAAAATTTATTTTATTTTATAAAAAATTATGGTACCGCATCAAAAAATTAAAAAGAATTAGAGTTGTATGCGAGCGCATTAAAATGAATTGAAGGCCATCTAATTGATCAAGAGATGGAAGGAAGCATAGTAAAGCTATATATGAATTGGAGCTGCAGGATATCTAAGATTAATAATCAACGATCAAAAGGCATTATGAAGTAAATTCTAGGCGAAACGAAGTTCACCGAGTCATCTAGTTTTTTGAACTATGTTCCTTATCGCGCGATATTTGTTATATCCCAAAATCTTTATAATAACTGCCAATTTGTATTTTTGTCTAAATTTTATGTTTTATCATTTAAAAAAATTGAGTTGTGAAAGTTATCAATAGTTACAGAAAACTGAGATTAATTAAAGTAAGTAAAATGCAATTTTTATGTTATGTCATAATAAATAATCAAACCAAACATAATGAACTCACAAAATTGGGTTGACTACTAAATCAGAAGAATGTCCTTTTTAAACTAATACTGTAATTATTTCAAACAGTAAAAACTAAAAGTAGCTATAAAATTTAACTCTTTAAAGAATAAAACAAGTCTTCTAAAATTAATACCTAAAATTTCCAGAAGAATATCTTGTAAATATAAAAAGTAGGCTCTACATGTATAATAGACCAAGGTACGAAGGAATATAGTTCCTACCGGGTGTCCCGCAACATATCTCTAGCAATACTCGCAAAGAGCTATCGTAGCAGCTGTTATCACTTCGATGTCAACCGTAGAATTGAGAAACTTGCGAAGTAAAGCGAAATAAAATGAAATAAAGCTTAATTAGTGCTGCACTTCGACTAACTTTTGCGAGTATACTTGATGAGAATAGATGAGGGGATACAATTTCGTACATCGAAATCTGTTGGGTATGGGTATGGAGGTTAGCGGGCCATGCTCGAGCATCGGGCTCGAAGTAATGGTTCAGAGCACCTAGCCAAATAGACCCTTGTACTATATCCCCGCTACACTTTTCAGTGGCTATTATAACCAACTGATGTACTGAAACTCAGGATCTGCCTAGCGCTTAGTTTCCTTATTTCTTCTGGTTCGACTATGGCCGGACCAAACCATTTCCTTCGCTGCTGTATGAGCGCCGGGTCAGTAACAGAGAAAGTGGATCGATGTTTCTTCTGAATTTTCTCCGCATCTGTCACACGCGGGAGATTGTCTTTTTCCAATCTGATGTTGGAACTTGTTCAGGTTATCATGCCCTGTGAGTAACTCTACGATGACTCTAATATCAGCTCTGTTTAGCGCGAGTTTCCTTCACCCAACAGGCTTTTGGCGATTCGCCCTCCCTCGTAGCTGGTCCATGCCTTTAATTGTTGGTTTTTCAGATTATCTCCTAATCTGTAAGACCTTCTTGGTATGGCATCCTCGCAAGCTTTTCTTGAGTGGGAGCCATCAAATCGAAATCAGTTAAAGTCAAACACATTGATCGTGTCAACATAAATGCATAATAATTCATTATTTGTTCTAGGTCGCACACAAAACTAAGTAAACATTCATATAAATAATTAGCATTACACATATTCTAATTCATTTGCATTACAATTGTATGGAATACCTTTAACACATCCGGTATAATTAAGTATAAATTGTGCAATATCGTATAAAATCGTACAATAATAATTTGAACTAACAATGAATACTAAATATATGTATTCTATACTTGTAGCAGATAGAGTAGGAATGAGAAAGCAAAAACAACTGGCTATTGTATTTATAATAATATATGCTACTACCACCTTTTGCATTCATTGTATGTTACTGCTGCTTTAGTATCGTAAAGTAATATCTTTTAAATATAAAATGTAGAGCATAAAGTTTAGTACGTTTATATTGAATTTGTTTGGTAAACGATTTATATTTTTTATCACAAAAGTTAAACACGTTTGATTCTAAACTTTTTAAATAATAAACTAAAAAATGTAGCATTTTAAAAGTTTTCTAAAAAATCTACGATAAATAAATGAAACTAAATTATCACCAACATGCTTGAGAGCTCGTACTTCAAATCGAAATCATTTTCTTAAATACTTTTATCAAACCTTAACTTGAAATTCAATTACGATCCTTGAAATTTTATCGCTTGCAAGCCCTGCGTATAAATCAGCCATTTAAGGCTTTTTTAAAGCTAATTCTGTTTTTATACCATGTATATATGAAACTAGCTGTTACCCGCCCGCTTTGCGTGGCGTAAAATATACCCGCTTTGCTGGGCAACATTCCCACTTGCACCCCTCCCTCCACATTTCCTCGCGTTGGATAACATTTTTGTAATGTACACGTCATGCTCTTTTATTTGATACCCCACTCAGGTATATTTGTAAATATTCGATATTTCCTTCCCACTTTCTCGCTACACCTTTCTACCCTCCGAAGGTTAAAAAAATTTCTAAATGTAATTTAAAACATTCTGACCAAGTTTTGAACTATTAAAGGCCATAATTTAAAAATATGAATTTTTTATTCATGAACACCCCCGCAACCCTCCTTGTGGGTGGAATTTCGTAAAATCCGTTCTTAGCTGACCTCTACTTGGCAAAAGGAATATTCCTGCCAAATTTCAAGTCTCTAGGTCTTATAGTTCCAGAGATATCGTGATGAGTGACTATCTATATAGATCTATAGAAAGTCTCCTATATATATATAGATATATCAAGGTACACTATGCTTAGTCCCAAGTTTCTAACGCTTAAAAATATGGATGCTACGAACAAAATTTTGGTAAAGTGTTCATAAAATTCATTTCCGGTTGTCCTTTTGTCTGTCCGCTTGTCAGTCTGTAAACACGATAACTTAAAATCGAAAAGAGATATCAAGCTGAAATTTTTATAGTGTGCTCAGGACGTAAAAAAGTGAGGGCAAGTTTGAAAATAAGTATAAAAGAAAAAGGTCTTGGGTCCGTAGGACCTATCTTATAATCCATTACAGATAGAAAAAAAGTTTAAATGTAAGAAAATGTTTCTTAAAAAAAAAACTACTTTTTATTGTAAATTTTTGCGTAAACATCACTGTTTACTCGTGAGGGCGCAAATTCGCTTGAAAACATTATAGTATAAATACACAGGTACCTACCTATTTTGAAATACATTACATATATTACGTATGTGTTTGTTTGTTGTTACACACATGAAGTAAAAAAACAATCGAATGCATGTTTTCACTTGTTTTGACACTAAACTTTAAACTTTGTCACTTTTTGTTTTTCAGTGCCAAATGCCTTCATCATCTGTTTAAAGTCAAAAGTCCCTAATTAAGCGGTTAAAGAATAAATTACAAGGTTAGTCTAAACACTTGTTGAGCCAATGCATTTTCTTGGAATTTATTTGAAAAATAGATATTTACCATATACAGGGAGTTCTGTTATTAAATTCAGATCGTTATCCTGCAAAATAAGCTCATAAAGACGAAGGAAAAAGTTATTTTCCACTTTTGGATCTGACGCCTACTTTGCGAGATAATTTCAAAATAAATTAATATATCTTTAGCGAATCACAGTTCAATAACATTTTGAATGAAACCAATAAAACACTACTTAAAGAGAGGATGTGTTTTTTATCATAGTGGAAGGCGTTTCAAAATTATTACAAAAAAACTCTATTTGGCTACTTTTATTTGTATAAAAACTAATCCATTAAAACCTGCACTACGTTTCTTGGTAAATTAAGGATTCTACGCAACTTATAGTGCGAATATCACATGTGTTAAGCATACATTTGGCAAAACGGACCATAGTTTGATAAATATATGCTGAGATACACATACACCGAGACAAGCCAAAATATTGATGTTGTGTGTTGAAGTTGTAAAGTGATACAATGTTTAAGATAATGTGTTCTTTCTTTTTCTTTCTCCCCCTGCCCCGTACCTATATTAATATATAATTTGATATCTCCCACATCCAACTGTCTATTGGTGAATTATTTTTTTGGTTTTTTTTATAAATAATAACAACAAAATATTTTTTCACTAACTAATTAAATCAATTTACAATCAATTATTGTTTTAGGATAGTCTCCTCTATATTCTATAGTGACACCTCCTAATTTAATGAATTTGATAGGTCTGTGAATTCATAAATCTTTCTATTTTCCCATAGTCACATCTCCCGAATCAGGCCTCAGATCAAAATTTGGTAAAGAGCTTTTTTGTTCGTCTTTATGAGTTCATTATGTATGCCAACGATCTGCAGTTAATAACAGAACGCCCTGTATAATATCTCATAATTTATGAAAAAATATAATAATTTACTATCATAAAATTATATATAGGACTAGATAAATTCTCATCGTAGACTTCTTAATTTTTTATCGGTTTTCAGAACAAAATAATTGATCATTTCTTAGAACGAATATTCTTTATAACTTTTTTGTTATCATTATAATGGACAATTTTTATTGTTTTGATTACAAAAATGTTAACGCTTATCGTTTTCATTTGTATTTTGTGTAAACGAATTAAATATTGAACATAGTATGGGGTTTTATTTTGTAAGAAAGAGATTCTAACCAAACCATCTTCCAGTATTGTGATAAATTGTTTCATATTACTAATTAATATTTATGATCACAGATAGCAGATATATGTGTATAAGTTTAGTTTAGAAGTTGAAACAGACAAATACGAAGATATAAAGAATAAAATCAGGAATATTAAAAAACTTGAAAAAGTATTTACGATACAGAACTTTCTAAAATTATTATCTGAGACTCTTAATTTTGAGGTTTTTTGCAAATAAATATTCGTCCTGTTCACAATTAAAACGCTTTATGGTAGAAATTAGAGCATATTGATACTAGGCTCAAGCGTGGTTTACCTGCATTTGTCACTGTTCCTAACTTTGCCTCCATATCGCTATAAGAACGCCAACCTTCAACCATAAAGGACTATTCCGATTGAAACCTCAGGATTAATTATTAAAACTTATGACTACTTACGGACCTCGATCAAAATTTAGTGCCGAACAGCACAGGTGTAAATAATAAATAACGAGTCACTAACGAGCATTTGCGACATTTGTTCTTGAATATCCTTACATCACGAATATAAGCCCTTAATTTTCAATGCAAAGAAAATGGTAGTAGCCTACAGGTCTCCAAACAAAAGTCGCTGATGGAAATAAAAATGGAAAATGTCACTGAACTGTACAGAATAAAAAAAGGTTGAAAAGCCAGTTGGCTTGTTCGGATTTTGTACATTTCATTGCTCATTTCGGATTCCCAAAATAAAATCTTCGTACGTAAAGCCTATACAGAGTCTATGTCATTAGTTCGTATTTTATGAAATTATTAATTTCTTCAATTTAATATTTCTAGTCTCTTAGTTGTTACGCCACTGATAAAAGGTCATTTACAATCTAAAAGTTATTTAGGTCTACATGCAAGAATAAAAAAAAACACAATAATTCTTTCTTCTCTATAATGAACGGTTATCATCATCGTCACCATTGAACAAGCCGAACAAAATGGAGTGTCACATTTCAACAACAAAAAAAAAGGCATACACAAAAAAGAAAACAGAAACTAAAACAGTAGAGAAATTATAATACAGAAGAAAAGAAGCGCGAACAACAGCAATCATAGACACAATTCTTTTGTAACATGATATTATCTTTTAGCGTTGAATGAGAAGCATAACGAATAGAACATTTAGGGTCTAGGAGCAAGTGTAGTAAGTGATAGTCCTTTTACAGCGAGAACATTTGTTCGAGAGCTGGCAAAGTTTTCGAGAGTTTATTTTAAAGCGATTGAATTTCGAATATTCTGTCCTTATTGAACTGAGGTATGAATAAAGTAATTATCGCAGAATCTACGCTAGTAGATATATTCAGACTTTTAAAGTTCGGCATGAGAAACGCGATACTCGCGATTTAAATTGTCCACATGTTTACAAAAGAAAATAAAGCTTGAATGAAGACAAACATATTATGCAAAATTACAAAAGCACGTGAAATTTACGTTGAAATAAAACTTGAATTGAACTATGCCTTTAAAAACTGAAGATGGAGAAAGATGTTCCTCCATCGAGAACACTATGTTCTGTTAATTTAATTGAAATTTAACTTGAAATTAACATGAGAATTTGGCGTTGAGAATCGTGTATCTCAAGTCGTCTCAAGTCGGCATAAAAACAGAACAGAACGAGAGAGTTGATAACACGTATTTTCTTCTTTTATTAGTTGTAAATATTTTTGAATTATACGTGTTACCAATCACTTAATGCGCGTTCACCACTTTCTTGGTTGAACTGGCTAAACAATATTATATTCTTTATTAAAATTATAAAATTTTGAAATTAAAAATATAGAATTAAAATTTTTAAATTAACTAAAATAGTTTGATTACGTTTATTTTTTACTAGTACAATAATAGCTTGCGAGCTGTAGCAACTGCGCAAAACTGTCGGTAGTTATAATATTTTGCTAAAGAATATAAAAAAACATTTCAAAAATTATCTTGCTTTAAGAAAAGACATATCAAAATTCTGCTATATTCAATTAAATAATAAACTATTTTCAATGCGTAACCCTTATAATCTAGGGTTTATAGCCGGGAACATCTCTTTGAAGTGACCTAAAAAGTTTTAATTACTTCGTTGAGGCCCTGGCAAAATTTTTGACTATTTGCTTAAAAAGTTTACAGAAAAATAAATTCCTGGCTATGAAAAAACTATAATAAAAATGAGTGGTTAGGCTTGATCTAGGCAACCAGCGTCGAAAATTTACAGCCTTTCTGAAATGGCTATCAGATTCCACGGCTGGTTCTAGATCTATGTAGTGTGACATACCAAAGAGCAAGCAAAATGTCGTTGAACACAAAACAATAAGTTTGTCTTGTTTTGTTGTATGTATTATTTGATTTTATTTCTATTTAGTTCTGGTTGTATAAGACGATGTCATGACGATGTTACAGCATCGTCATCATCATCATAATAATAATAATCATCATCATCGCCACAGAGGCTTTATAATTTGTTTGCAAATGATACAAAATGAAAATTTTATTATAGTCAATGGCGGAGCTTTCATGATAATTTGAAGTTATAATATTTAAAAATTTGGGTTAATATGATGTAATACACCAAGAGTCAGGCAATTATATTGTCAAATTGATCGTGCGCTGATAAAAAGTACAAAAAACTGATAAAAATCTGGTATAGTTCATCGAACAAGTCAAACTACTCTTTTGAATAATTTCATTAGTCAGTTTTAAATTTAGGCAAGGGAAAACATACAATTGACTGACTTAAAAGTGGAAATACACTGTATTAGAAAATTTTAAAAACCAACACATTTATGGCGCCAATTGCTTTGGTTTTCAAAAATTTCGAAGAGGCTCCCTGCAGATTTTCAAGTTCTCATCTTTTATAGTTTTGGAAAAAGTGTGTATATTTTATGAGGAACATTTTTTACAATTAACCTATAGTTCTATCTCTAACGGCTTACAAAGTGGGTCCAACATACCTATGATCCAATTGACCTATGTTACTCTTTTACGAGCTCCAACTCATTTTACGTACTGAGCACACTATAAAAATTTCAGTTGCATGCCTCTTTTTGTTTTTCAGACATTATAAAGACGTGCATACAGACAGACGGACAAACGGAAATGTACCAATTAACTATGCTATACACTATAAGTGTTTTTACGAAAACGCATTCCCAAATGTTGTTGGTATCATCAATATTTTTCAGACGCTCAGATCAAACTACATATCGTCAAAAAGCTATAGAAATCGCCACAAAATCAGATCTAATCCATTCGTTTGTGGCATCGTAGCTCCAAATCGAAAGCATCGTTTTTTATTTTTTACCCCGGAGCAAAAAGTGGGGTGTTACAAGTTAGACCGCTATGTGTGTATGCCTGCCTGTGTGTATGATTACCAGATTTTTTTAATTAATGTAATTTAATGGAGATTATAAGGTAATTTAATGGAGAGTCCTCTTCGCTATGTTTTAAGAGAATTGGTTCAAGTTGTAGATAGCTTTAAGGAAAAAACCGAAATTGTCAGGTGTTTTTTTAATTTTCGAAATTCCATTTGTTATGTTTGAAAGTTGATTTGATTGAAAGTGTTCTTAGCTGTATTTCAAAAAAGTCTGCTCAGCTGTTTGAAGATCATCACCTTTGTTTCAGTTTAAGAAAGCTTATAATAGCTAGAAAGAGGTTGTAATCTTCAAATGGCTTAGCAGATTTTCTGTAAAACTAGCTAACACACTTGATAAAATTATCCTTCAAAAATAAAAAAATTCACACCGGTTGTTCTGTTTTGCAGCTACGATGCCACAGACAGACAGCTTACAACAAAAGAAGAAGAATCGAACGAAAGCTTATCTATGACAAATTTTCCAATGCGCTAAAACAATGCACTTTATAAACAAGCGTACAAGCGTAGAGCTAATAGAACCTAACCTAACCTAACCTATTTTTTTGTGGTGACGGGTACAAACTCTGTAAAAACTCTATAAAATAAAAGCTCACTTAAACCATTTTTCAGAAACAACTATGCTACCAAGGAACTATTAATAAGCTCAATATGTCAAAGAAAATCTTTTTACTTTTTAGTATTAAATTTTTACATATTTGAGTTTCTAAATTTTTATTTTTGTTGATGATAACATAGAACATTAAGACATATCTCAAAACTAAAACACAAACTACTTATTTAAAACAAAATATAGTAAATACAAGTTTAGATATTTGTTCACTCTTTACGAAGTTAAGTGGCTTCATTTGAGAACACGTTTATCTCTAACTTCTTCTTTCACATACAACAATGTCGAAATAAAACACAACAATATGTATGCAGAAATACAGAAAGTTACAGAAATCTTCTCAAAATTTACACCACAATCTCGTTGAGGAGCAGCTCCATGTCCAGAAAAGAACTAGTTGACATAATTCTATCAGACAGATGGGAATATTCCAATGTATGCAAATATAATTTGGGCACGTTACGTTTCGTTGGGCAAGAAACAGAAACACCAAAATATCTTATTTTACCAAATCAAAAAATATTTTAACTCTAATGATATTAGCTTTAACGTTTCCAGCTAGTCCTTTCTTCTAAATATATGCATCTAATCAGTAAAATGCATCCGTAAAGTCCGTAAAATAAATCAATAAAGTCATTTGTTTCGGTCCATGCATAATTATTTAATAAGGATCTGTTGAGCAACCCTTTATGAATAAGGTAGATGATATCGAATTTGCCTCATAACCCATAAAAATGTGATTTGATACCATAACAAAATTTGAAAGTTAAATTGAAATTGATTAAAAAACGAAGAAGTTATTCAAAGATTGTTGCCCGTCTTTCTCTTGCAAAACATGTGTTTTATATATAATCTCTATGACGATACCGTGCAATGACGTCATTATTCTATATCTACCTCTTTGTTTAATAAGGAGTTTTCAACGTTTAAATTTTGCCTACTTTAAAAAATTTGCAAAAACTAGCATCACTTTTTTGTCCATTCAGTGAGAATTATTCACCTGAAGTTACAAAAACAGCATCACAAAATTGCAAAACTAATACGATGACTATGTTAGAGACACCTGAAGTGCCAAGTATTTTCATATGCATTAGATTTGATTTAACTTAAGAGAACCGGTAAATTATCTGAGGCGATACTTCGGAAAATTCCTACATTTCTTCACATAATTCACAATTCAGAATATGTTTTCTAAAGTATGTTTTAGATTATTTGTTGGAAACCTCGTACATCTAATCAATAAACTTTCGACTATACTCTTGAACTCCTTACTTTATTTTGATTTTACTTCAAATAAGCTTGATGAAGTATTATTCCTAAGTCAATAATGATTTCGGAGTTAATACAACGCGGTCAATTTGAATTACTCAGATTGTTAAATTTCTCCATGTAATCCTTGAATTTGTTTCGAGTTGAAAACATATAAGTCAGTACTGAAATGTGTTTTTGACTATCGAAATCATCACGATTCCTACAAAACACTTTAATTCATTTTTCACTTAAGTCAAATTAAATTCCACAAATTTATACGTAACATTCTGTAAATACAAAATATACACAAAACATTTTCAGTGATTCAGTCAGTTAGACGATCTTGTCGTCAGTCGTAGAAAATAATGTTACAACATTTAAAGCAATAGAAATAAATATTTTGTTTCTCGATATTCTTGTCAAGTTTTTCGTCGAAACGATACTTACGAACGTATTATTAAACAACATCATAGAAAAAAAATGTGATCTTTATCTTTATATATAGAATATTGTTAGCATTGTGAATTTTTCTTTCTATTATATTTTTTATATACTTTATTCTTTTAAATAGATTTTGATTTCCTTTTTGTAATGCACATAAAAAAGTATTAGTCACGTGTTTCCCAAACCAATTAAAAATAATGACCATTTTGGAGAAATAATCAAATACGGTATTTACTTGTTAGCTCTCACGTTAATCGTTCGGTAATCTTTAGGTGCGTGATGAGAGATTTTCGCGTAAAGTAGCATAGAGTTAGGCGAAGAACGAGAATGTGGACGTAATACTTCTAGTACAATCTGTTGAGTCCGTTGATCGTAACTACGCTCTGCTACCATGTTATCAGATACCCTACCAGCATTGAAATAATCGCCATGCATTTCTTACCGTGCTATACTTCGGCTATCTTTTGGGTGTATATTCGGCGAGAGAGTATATGCAGGATTAGAGATGAACTAACCATTAGCTCAAAAACAAACCATTATGTCGCGAAAATCACCCTTTACATAATTTCATTACTTTGGTGCTCGAAAAAAAAAAGAAATTTTTAATTATCAAATAATCTAATTAAAAGAAGTTATTTAATATACATTTTGCGTAAATTAGTTGTTCAACAATCTTACTCTTCTCGTACGAACAACCATCAAAGAAGATCAAAGTCATTATTGTCATATAAAAAAATAAATACCATAACCCTTACCCATAAATCTTTTTGAAACGTTTCTGTCAACATAAAAACATATACTACATGTTATAGAAATATTGTGTTAAAAATAGACGAATTCCCTCCACTCCACAAAATATATACGCAACAGAGAGAAACATGCAAGAGGATTGTGTACGAACGACGAGGGAGTATTATGTAATAAATGTGTATGTGGTCGATTGAAACGTTGTCTTATCAATTGTATACTTCCTCATCCAATATAATAGCAGCTCTTAGCTTTTATTAAACAACATTCTTTATTTATAGAGAAACTTTCCAAGAAAATTAATAATATAAACCAAAGTATTTGGAAAAGATCAAATTATACCTTTTGTTTATTAATTATGGTATATTAATTGGCTATTTTTACTCGATTTCAACGAAAAAGTAAAGAAGGGAATCTTGAAATTTATTAGAATTTCTTTCGATATATTTGTCATTTGATCTTTTAAAGCTCAATCAAAATACATTTTATTTTGGACTACTTTTTATACTTTCTGATCAACTGAAAAGGATATAATTATGGATCGAAAACTAAAAGAATGAATATTCTTATTCCCCTAAGAGATAGTTATTGATTGGACGATATGAAATCGTACTTTTGGAACATGGAACGCATTATCAAAGTGGATTTGTGGATATAATCCGGATATATCCACCGTAGACTTATACCAATAGGCTGCTATATATTCTTGAACTTTCAACTTTTGCAATAGAGATTAAAAATAAAATAAAAGATCAATCGAATGAGAGATGGTGACGCAGGTCCCTTCTGAAAAAACCCATCTCTTTTCCCAAAACTTAAAATTGGTTTACTTCAATGACTCAAAAATTCGAAGGCAATATAAGCCACGAAGTTTAATACAATGAGGGTTCTGCTTCCGCACAGAATCAGCCTTAACTCGGCCTCATTATTAGCGATCAAACAGAACATAGCCAATTTTACCCATGTGTATTATTGTACACTGAATCAATCTTATGTGAATATTATTTCAATTAAGTAAAGACATAGGTAGTTATATACATTGTTTATGAAAATTAAAGCTTAAATTCAGTAAATTTGAGCATATAAAAACAAAAATACAAAAATCATGTACATATAAATGTTTCGTTGCCTTTGTGGTCAGGTATAACTTCCATGCACTTTTTTTAAAGTTGCACCTACTCCTTCGTTGTTTCAAAATTAAATATGCTCAAAGAGTGCAAAAACCGCACCTACTGTGAGCGACAACTACCCTGCGTATTTTGTTTTAAGGATATTAGGGTTTAACTTAAGCTGGACTAGGATACTCGGCAAAAACGACACTAGCTTAGCCATCTTTCGCAGTAAAATCATAAGAAAATACGTGGAATCCATTTGCTCTAATATAATTAAGTTGTTAAGAAAATTTATACTAGTTCAAAGTTAATTAAAGTTTAGTAACTTTTGTCTAAAAAACTAAACTTAAAGAAAATAGTACAACAAATCATTATGGTAAATATGTAACTATGTTAACTATGATGACGAAATATCATAAACTAAGTTTTATACATTTAATTTTATTTGTGTAATTTATATATATAAAATAATTATTACTTTTAATGAGACGTATGAACAATGAAATTTCATCATTTGAAAATTCATTATAAATGAATTTTCATAATAATTGTAGAAAATGTGATAAATAAAACCTACTATGAAATAAATTTCTATAGGTTGTCTTTATTCAACTATATAGCTGAGTAACTATAAAAACAAAAAGGATATAAAATATGACAAGAGACATTGAATAAGTGTATACACAAGTACAGAAGTGTATACTTCAAGTTACTTGAATATCAAAAACGTTAAACACTTATTGGGAAAAGAGCTGTCATCGCTGCTATTGTAATAAATTACTATGGTTTTATTAGGTCCGGGGTAGATGGACTTACGGGTGAGATGGTCATTCAAGTTATGTTCGTAACTAGTAGCAAGATGGCGCTTGTTTTTATTCAGTTCGGTTCTGTCAGCAAAGCCACCAGAAGCACGTGCAAAGTAATAGTGAAATGAAATCAAAAAGTACAAAAAAAAGCTAATTACATCTTACCTCGTGTTGAAAAAAATTCCATTACAACTTTTAATAATTATGTTTTATTACCTATGTTTGGTGTAATCGATCTCTTGTATTCTAACCTCAAGATTTTAGTCAATGCCTAGTCTTTCATTTTTATATTGATATGGCCTTCTCCCCCGGTCAGTTAAGGAGAGATGGCCACATATGTTCCAGGGTACGTTATCAGAGAGTAGTGAGGATGAAGAAGAGCCAATACTTTGTGATTCATATAATGATACTGAAAATGAACAACACAATTGTGCTGGGTGTGAGGAAAATTATTTCACTTGTTGAGTTGTTCACCCAACTTGTTGAGGACTGGTTGCAATGTTCCATTTGTTCATTTTGCGTTCATAAAAACTGTACAGAATATGACAACATGTGCTCACAGTGTGCAAGAAAGGAGAGTACAGTAAAGAACTGGCCATTAAGCAAATGAGCAGAAGAATAAGAAGAGAGTATAGTAAAGAACTGGCCATCATACCCCTACTACCATGGTCATCTTTCCCGGACAACTCGGGAGAGACGGCCAATCGAGAGTTATAGTTTATGTCTTTTTTACAATTTTATTTGATTGGAATTTGTTTCTTTATGGTTAAATGATTAAAGATTGATCTTAAATAAATATTTGGAAAAAAATACCACTAGTTTGATTTTTACAGCATTTTAAATAAACTACGGCCATCTCCCCGGACTTACCCTATCTATTTATTCAACGCCAGCTGAAGTACAGTTTAAGCTTGCTATGGTAGTTCTATTTTAAGCTATTGGTTATTACCTTGCTAAATTGATTTTCCAAATAATTTATTGCAAATTTTGATGAGTGGATAATAGTAGATTTCATTTCCTACCTTTACTTTTCACGTATTATCTAATTATAGTCACAAATCGGTAGAGGAATCGAAAGAGGAAGCTGACATATATATCAGTCTGTTATCCTAGGTGGCTGAAATTTAAGAAAATTTAACATACTTTCCATGGAAACGAAATATATGAAAAAGTTTAATTAAAGGGCGTGCTGTGAAAATAATAGTTAGAAAAAGTTAAATTAAATGGCGTACTGTGAAAATTACAAAGAGCTGTTTCGAATGACGACTGGTTGTTTAATTATAAAAATATATTAATCCAGGATGTTTTTGAAAAGTTAATATTGCAAATTGATTTTGTGTAATAATTAAATGTATCTTTATTCAACAGTAAAATATACCAAAGTTTTCAGAGAATTTATCTAGTGGAATTTTTATTGTATCGACACTACGGAAAAATGTTACAGTATTATACAAAAATATAATAATTTGGAGCTTTGGATACAAAAATATTTCTATGTAATTCTAACATTGAATGAACACAATGTATATCTTGTAAAGAAGACATTCTACCTAGACAAAACTAGAAAATAAAATTATCGTTGAAAGATATTTATTTTCGTTGTAGTTGGTAAGTTGACTTAATATCATTCATTATATAAAATATACAGGGCTTATAGAAATTCTAGAAGTATTTATTTTACAGCAGTTCATAGCGATCCTAACAAAACCATGATTAGTGGATCATCTTCGACGGCATATGAGGCTAAAATCCAATCACAATCAAGATGTTGACTAAATTTTTTTGATGACTTCAGATGAAGAATTCTCAGTGGAAGGGAAGAAAAATGAAGTTGGTTTTTGAAAATCTTTAGTAGTATGCAACATACAAACGTTTGAAATAAATTATGAAATAATTATTAATGTTATTTAAAATAAAAATTTATTAAGTATTGAATAATTAACTTTGACAGCAATAAGTTAAAAGCTCTCAACTCTGTCCAAACTGAATACTTAATAAATTTTTTTTAAATAGCAATATAATTATTATTCATAATTTATTTTTAATCTATCAAAAACCATTCATTAGTCAGTCTTAGTCAGAAGCAAGTTCTTTTAATTTTTAGTTACAATGTTTCTGATTGGCTGCCTATTTTAATTAATAGCTAACTATCCGTGCTTCGGATCAACAAATGGAAGAGGACTTTTCGTCTAAGAATTTTTTTTTTCTACCTGATGCAATAAAAGTGTGCTGTACTTACGGGGCACCCTGTATATATAAATACAGAATTTTCTTCTAAGAAATATCATTCGTTTGTAGTTTTAGATACATACATGTTTCACTGAAATGTATGTATTTATTATATACGTTTCACTAACGTGTAACAATTTACACGTTAATTACCATACGTTGACATACACAATACCTTTGTACCATTCTATGAAATGTAGAATTAATGTCTATATATACGATTATTCATTAGAAACGGTGTAAATCTGTAAGAAAAAGTAACGTTCAAAATTAAATTTTGGTACCAATGAAATGCCCGTCAGATATGGTTTAAAACGAATGGAGTCATTTTCCCATTGTTCGGCTCATTTTAAGGATTCCGTTACAAGGGCTCCGCTGTCCTTCTATCCATCTGTGTATGTAACTATTGCCTCTAAAACTTTAAAATATGTAAAAATGAATTTAATTATTTATAATATTTCTCTGCTATAATATTTTCAATCTCAAACATCAATCAAGACTAAACATTACCGAATGGTTGACGCAAATGCTGACAGGATAAAGCATAAACTTGGTTAAGTAATTTTTCAGTCATAAGCTTTTAATGAATATCACTTGCTGAACTAAAATTTGGGCCTTAAATCTCTGTATGACCAGATGTTGTCATATGAAGTGATTGTGAAATTTATATCAAATAAAAATTTGTGGCAAACGGGTTCTAAACATACTTTTATATCACAAGGAAAGACGTTCTTATAATACAGAGCATTCCAAAACTATGGAAACAGTCGAATAACTCGGAAAAGACATTTTGTTTTGAAAAATGAAAAAGATAATAATTCAAAAAACCAAAATCGACTCATGAAATGTAAATTGAGCTTCCCCGCTTGGGCCTTGGGCTGGAGCATGGGTCAACTTTAAAATCTTAAATGGAAATCCCAATTTTGTGTTACATATTCAGATTTTCTATGATAAAAAAAAGTTGATTTTATCAAACAATTTTTTTTCGATTCGCATTTGTCGCGCAATAATTGAAAAAATTGATTTTTTTTTTTAATTTTGTGAAAAATAATAAATTATTACTCAATTTTCATAAAATTATCATGCAAATGCTTATTTGAAGTAATTTTTTTCAACTGGGGTCAGCCTTACAACTACTTTTTTCCAGAGGTGTAATTTTTATAGAAATTACGCGGCAATTTTTTCCGATTGTAGGTTAACTAATGCGATTTGAAGGGTTCGAATTTCTTTGCATTAGACAGATTCAAAAACAAGTATTTATGAGTTTTTTCGATTTTCAAAACAAGGTACCTTTCTTGAGATACTTTTTGAATGCCCTGTATATCTACTCAACACAGATCACTTTGAATGTAGAAATGTCTGCACTTGATGTTTCTGAAATTAACTAGGTAAGTGTTTTTCATCTTGAAAATTAATTGTATTTTCTAAATACATTTCTGCGAATTCTAAGAAAAGGTATATTATTTATACTGAATTTTAATGAAAAATTACTTATGCAAGTACTAAGTATGAAAAATTATGAACCGTACTTTTAATTATTAATTAACTGTACTATGATAGTTGGGTCTACAGTAGAACATGGATAAACGAGAAATATTTATAAGTAAGCATAATTTCTTGATTTCTTTAAAACGTTATGAAGTGAAATGAATAAAATAATTTAAGCGTATTTTTAATTAATAATTAACAATACTATGATAGCTGTCTCTATAGCAGAACAGAGATAAGATAGAAAACTTTTACTTTACTGGAAACACGTTGTGAAGTGACATTAATGAAGTATTTTTTAAGGTGTTCACACTAAAAGAGCTATTTGTAGAAAAACCGGTCGCTTAAGACTTGTAACTCTTGATGTCTGAGCTTTCTTATCGTTAAGATTCATTCAATTTCATTCATTAGTTTTTGCGTGAAAGCGTAGCAAATACACAAACAAACTAATATCTTTACTTTCACATCTTTAATTCAAATGCAAAATCAAATTCAATTTATCCATTCTTTTTTAAGCAATACAATATTGTACAGAACAAGTAATTAAAAGGGATAGGGGAAAAGAAAGGAAGAGTATGCAGCTATGGCTGACTTTGTTAGGAACCATCCCGGCATTAACGTGCAAACCTAATGGAAAACCAAAGGTAGGACAGCCGGCATCTGATACTAAAAGATCAAATGCCTCCCGAGTATCACTCATAGTGTGATTCGGTTAAGGATTAGGAATACAAGTGGTACTTAAATGATTTTACATAAAAAAATTAAACTGTAAATTACATAAGTCAAACTAAAATATTTTCTCAGTTGAATAGATATGTTATAATATTAAAAAAAAAATAAATAAAAAATAAAATTAAATTTAAATTTAAAAAAAAAAAAAAACAAAAATTCATTTCTTTTAAAATGAAACCAGTATAATTTAAATTTCAATTTTCTCATTATTATCAATTCAACTGAGAAGTCAAATATTTAAGAAATATAAATCCTTACAAAAAAATACTAATAAATAAATAAATCTATCCATAATACAAAAAAGCAATTTGTAAGTCACCTAATAACAATGTGTTTATATCGATAAATAACAAAAAAAAAAAAAAGCAAAAAAACAAAAAAAACAAAATCTCGTCTAAGGCTTATAGAAACACTTCGTCAAGGGAATACGGACAAATAGTCAATAAGTACTTTTTCACTGCAGTTATGAAAGTCGATCTATCTTTCTCCATTATAGAATTAATTGTCTTACAACTAATAAATTGATTGTACAGGCAAATTGCCGGGCTTCGAGGTCCTAAATCTACACATTTAACATCGCATAAGGAGCTCACAGAACTGTGCTGCTGTCTTGTATATCGATTTATACTAACTTTATTCGTATTGAAATATTGTTTATTTTTCAGGAAAAACTTTGACGACTCAAGTGCATAAGCACTGTGAAACGTCCAAATTTTATCTTATCTTTAAACATGTCTACAACTTTCAGTCTTTTTTAGACTAAATATAAATCTAATAACCTTTTTTTGTAATATTAAAACTTTTTTGTCGCAGTTATTAGAGCTCCATATAATAATTCCAAACGACATGATCGAGTAGAAGTTTGAATAATAAATAAGCAACATATATTTTATATCAATTCTTTTTTTTCATCATTCCTAACTGAAAACAAACTTTATTAAGTCTTGCACATAGTGAATCTATGTGGACTTTCCATTTAATGCTACTGTCAAATGTGAAACCCATAAAGTTTATATTGTTTGATAAGCCGAGAATAATATCTATCCCATTAAATTGTATCATATTAAAAATATAATCGAATAGACCATGATGTAAATAAATATCGTATGCATGATTAAAAGTAAACAAAAACAAAAAGTTATAACATCTTACCCCTTAATATTATTATTGACTTTAAATTTTGAATTTGAGATTTATTCAAATTCAAAGATAAACCGTTAGAATGAGATCAATCATTTACTAAATTAATTGCTTTCTCGATCATGTTGCCCAAAATCGATTCATTTCTATCATGTACAATCATCGTGATGTCATCCGCATATAGAAAAACATCTCACGTAACATCGTAATATATCGGGATTATTCATATTTGCGACTCAAAACTCAATGATTTGTAGATTCCAGGTTGAATTTCGTTTGAAAAACGAATATAAACTTTGAGAATTTATACGTTTAAAATTGCTACTAATTTTTTACAAAATAAAGAATATTTCGAACCGAGTGAAACCCTGATGAAACTCAATTTTAATTTCATCGTAGAACCTGAAAATAAAATAAATATAGGGTGTGCCATTTAAAAAAATACAAGTTTAGTACTTTTCTTGTTTTTCGGACATCCTATACATTACGAAGATAATTTTAAAATGTAGAGCCAATAAGCCTCCATTTTCTCAGAAAAATTTTTTTTTTAATATCTAGCAATTAAGCCATAATATTTTGTGTCGTGTAACGTGAATAACACTGTATGTAGGTATATTATAAACAAGTGAAAACAAACAATTGACTGAGTTAATTGTTGAAATACCATGTAAAGAAACTGTTGATTACTCTGTCACATAACACATACATACATGTCACACATATATAACTGATATTCCCATATAACACATACTATACGATTTACGCATAATTTGCGCTCTCACGGGTAGTGATTTTTACAAAAAAATGTTTAAAACAAAAGTTGTTTTTTTTTATAAGGAACAATTTTTATATCATGTATATATGAAATATACATAGTATATTAAGTTTAGTCCCAAGTTTGTAACGCTTAAGAATATTGATGCTACGAAAAAAATTTTGGTATAGGTGTTCATAGAATCATCTAATTAGTCCATTTCCGGTTGTCTGTCTGTCTGTCTGTCGTCTGTCGTCTGTCCGTCTGTCATCACGATTACTCAAAAACGAAAAGACATATCAAGCTGAAATTTTTAAAGCGTGTTGAGGACGTAAAAAGTGAGGTCAAGTTCGTAAATGAGCAACATAGGCCAATTGGGTCTTGGGTCTTGGGTCCGTAGGACCAATCTTGTAAATCGTTAGAGATAGAACAAAAGTTTAAATGTAAAAAATGTTCCTTATAAAAAATAGACAACTTTTGTTTGAAACGTTGTTTCTTAAACGGCACTGTTTACCCGTGAGAGCGCAAATTATGGCAAATTGTATAGTATTATATGGGTATATCAGTTATATGTATTAGTGTGGCATGTATGTATATGGTATATTAACTCATATCAGTCCATTGCTTGTTTTCACTTGTTTTGTTTACTACCGGTTTGTAGATCTAATGATAGTTGTAACGAAAAAGACTATTATCATACAAAATAGATAAATTTAGAAAGTTTATTATTTTTAAGCTTGTTTGAATCTTAGACACTAAAAATTCGTAACATTGACATTTCAGATAATTTATATTTCTACAAATATTAATTTCCTGCACTATTAACAACTTTGAAATAATGTATAAGAAAATGCTACCACCTGTTATTTGTAACGACAAATGAATATCATTTATTTTAACCTACTTCAAAAGAATGGAGATGTTTTCGATTTAATTATGCAGACATATAATTTATATTATTAATAATTAGTTAAACCATATATTTAATATGCAAGGTATACTAAGTTTAGTCCCAAGTTTGTAACGCTTAAAAATATTAATGCTATGAACAAAATTTTGGTATAGGTGTTTATAAAATCACCTAATTAGTCCATTTTCGGTTGTATGTCCGTCTGTCCGTCTGTCTGCCAACACGATAACTCAAAAACGAAAAAAGATATCAAGCTGAAATTTTTACAGCGCAGTCAGGACGTAAAAAGTGAGCTCAAGTTCGTAAATGAGCAACTTAGCTCAATTGGATCTTGACCTAAGGGTCCGTAGGACCCATCTTGTAAACCGTTAGAGGTAGAACAAAAATTGAATGAGAGTACAAATTAGGCGTAAATTGTATAATAGTTAGTATGTACCTATTATATGGGGATATCAGTTACGTATGTGTGTACTGTCTATGCATGGTATTTCAACAAATAACTCAGTCAATTGTTTGTTTTCACTTAGAGAAGTAAGTTACTTCTCGGGAAGGTTTGTTGGTATAAACATAGAGGATTTTACCAATAAGTTCACCATACGTGAATGCATGTAGATTTCACCCCAATAAAGCTTGAAAAGTTCACGAAAAAAAATGTCTTAAAACGGATGCTTTTAAAACAAAATCCACCGGAATAGAAAAGACAAGGGGAGGGGGAACTCATTCCGTGGAGGATTTTTTAAATGACTTCATCATGAAACATGAACACATACTACCTATATCGAAAAACACCTCCTCGAGATTATTTCAGTTTATGGGGTTTCCAACGGCCAATTTTTTTAGTTAGTTCTATTTTTTTAAGTACGTTCCATTTTTCTAAAATTCAAATTTCATAATATTTTCTTTCCAACCTGATATTATTATTTTATAAAAAACTTGAAACTATAAGAAGGAAAAACTAATTATAATAAATAAATTCTATAACGAAACAAAATATTAAACCGTGAACCCATAAATGAAAAAATGAAAAATGACAGGATGTTTGCAACTCTCAAAAACGTTGAAAAATTGAACAATTAAAATTTTTTCCACTCTTAAGTGCAATAAAGTGTTGTTTTTTAGTTTTCTTAAACCTTAATTTATTTTTTACCCGACTGCGCGACGCAAAGGAGTCGTAATATGTTTATAATTCTATATACGTTGATTCCTGTCCATCACATTTTTATGATACTTACGTCAATCGTGTGGGCCCATTTTTATGATTCTTACGCCAAGTCGATTTTTCTTAAATTTGCGACTATCATATTGTGAAAAAGAAAAATTTAAATGCGATGAACTATGTTAAGTGGGGTTACGTTGAATAGGTACTTGAAAATACCAACTAAAAAGTGAAAAAAATAAAAATAAATTTAAAAAATCCAAAAACCCGACTGCTTTATATTTGAACTGAAACGAAAATATAAGTCCAGTAGTATACATAGCGATTTAACAGTTGGGAAGATTAACCACGATTGAGAAGATTTAAGCCGGTCTAATATTTAATGATTCTCGACTGTTAAAGTCGCTATATATACCATTGTAATTGTTTTTTTTTCTTTTTAGTTTTAATATAACACAGTTGATTTTTTTATATTTTAGATTTATTTATTTTTTCCTATTTTTTGTCTTGCTTAGTAACAGATTATGTACTTTTTGGGGAACAAAGTAGAATAAAATAAAATTCGAATAACAAGGTAGTGTTTCGACTTAACGACCTTCTACATGCGGGCACCCTGTTACTATAAAATCCATCTCATTGTAGATATTTCAAGATAATAATATGAAATTAATAAAGACAAGACTAAAGACCTAATATCGCGGTGATCCTGGTCGGAATACTAGGGTAAAGTGACTGAAATATTGTATTGTCACCGGACCTTGATACGTGCGCAAAGAGTTTTTTATATTGTTAACCGGCTCAGTGGTCGAGCGGTCTAAGGCGTTAGTCTTTGACCGTTTGGCTACTGACAGGGAGGTTGCAGGTTCGAGTCCAGGCAGCGGCAGTGTGAACAATTATAATTAATGGGGGTTCAGAATTGATCACATTGTCGTCGCTTGGATAAGAACGAAGTAATCGAATCCGCCTACGTCAAAATGTAACTGTAAATATGTATGTAGTTAAATAAATAAAAGATTAACAAATAATGATGTGGGTGGCCTCTGTTTTAAGGCGTATATGTTAGAGAAACGGAGGTTAAACTCCATTATTATTATATTGTATATTGTTAGTGAGATAGTTTAAAGTGAAGCTATTAAAAGCGTGTGATTTCGCTTCATTATGGGCATACGGTCTATATTAATAATTGCAGTTTTATATTCTTTCATGACAATGTTATTGTTTTGTACAATATGGATATTTATTTATCTTTGCAAAAACAATCTTATTTTGTTCTTTAACAAAAAAAAAAGAAGAAAAAAATCATACAACCATAAGAAAAAGAAAACCAGGAAAATACAGAAACAACAAATCTAATAGAATAGAAAATTTATATAAGGGAAATCAATTTTAAAAATAATAAACAAAACAAAAATATTACAACGTAGTGAGTCATAAAGTATGCTTTCGTCTGACAAATATTGTTCTCATTTTGTTCTGCATATTGTATTTTCATGACAATCAACTTACTTCTCTTGTTGTGCCGTGTACGCTACCTAAGAGTAAGACATTCTACGTGTATGGTCCACCAATCGACTGTAGTAAGCCCACCCCGATAACACTTAGTGGCAAAGGCTATAACTAAAGGATTTTTTGGGTACTTAATACTCTAACAAATCGAAAAAAATGGATTGTTTGTGTATTTTCTGATATTTGCCTGATATTTGCCAGAATTTATTTAACGCAGTCGGGTTTTGATTTTTTTAATAATTTATTTTATTTTAGACTCTTTAGTATCCCAGTACTAAAAAAACATTCTTAATATATTAAAACTTTTTGAACTAATTTGAGCAGTATCTCTCTTTCGTTCAATTGCCGTATTATCATTTCGCGTATTGTAGTACGATGATATTTCAATTTGATAACTTGCCTCACTGCTAAACTCTATAGCGACTGGTCGACTCTTCATCCCCAATTTTATCAAAACTGTGCGTATAAGATAATTTTGAACCAATAGTGCAAAAATCGCATTCATTTTTTGATTGGAGAAGTAGTATTTGAATCGTTCAAAATATCAAACTTATAGTCATTTTTCGAATTGATTTCGGGCAAAATCAAAGAATCGGTTGTTAATGATGAAACGTTATTAAGCTGTCCAGAAAGCCAAAACTCAAAATTTTTTAAAGGACTACAATCTGATCGCAAAAGAAATTCGCAATTCAAATCGTAAAAATCACAAACATATGTTTTCAATTGGCGTACAAAATTTACAGGCAGGATTTACTACGATCAACTTTGTAACTATAAGGTAGTTTCATAAATATGCTCCAACTCCCAAAAGGTAGCTACACAACAATATATGTACGTATAAACAACAATGTAGACCATCTCAGTGTGACAGCGGGTTGTGTTTGTTCCATGGACGATGTTAGACTTATGAGCATCACACCATCATGCATTCATTGTAGTAAGGTACTCAAAAATGTCTTCACAAAATAAAAAGAAGAAAAAAGAGTTTTTTGTGCATTCACCTAACTTTTCAATTTACTTCTCATAAAATCACCTGCTTGTTGTTTTATCATTAGAGACTTGAGTCGACAACTGTGGTGTACTGTGCCAAGGCACTGCTCTGTCGGTAGTTCAATAGGTTACAGTTAAAATTATTTGCTGCCTTCACTTGTCAACCCTAGTGGCTCGGTTGATGAACTAGAACCAATTCCGTATGGGGTTCTCCCGTCACAAAAAAATTTTATTAATGCTTGTGATGGGCTGGGGTAGGATACATGCATGAACGAGGTGTATTCAGCCTCTCAAAACCCTTGAGAAGTGCATAATCCACGGATTATCAGCGGTAAAATGATATCACAATAGTTTCTTTGGAATAAGTGTGTCCCTCGTGGACAGCCAATGCAACCTAACCTAACCTAACATTTCTTCAGTTAGTAAGGGTGGTGCTAAAAGCACTTACCAACTTGCTGGTAATTTTTATATATTTAATTAATAGAAATGGTATTCGCTGACATTTGTTTGGAAGTAGAAGTTTTCAAGCGGTCAAAAGTGAGACAACTTTTTATTTAACAAAATGTTTATGCTTTTATTCGATAGGATATGCTTTCAACAAGTTTTTTTTTTTAATTTGAACAAAAGCAAAACCATTCGCACGTATCAAAAATTTTGTTCATTTTGTTGCTTAAGGATTGAAATTATGTAATGCAAAAAATAACGTTCAAATATCCACGAGTTTTGCCGAAAAAAATTTTCAATTACACCAACTCTAAGACTTTAATCATACGTTAAATATTCATTTTTAGTCCCTCAATAGTTTTTCAATTGTTCCCATCATATCCACTTTAGCCATAGAAAATAATAATGAATTTAATTTTAATAATTGCCAAATTAGTTCAATCATTGGCTAGTTAGATCCTTTTTTCTTTCAGAAACTTGGAAAATAAAGATAAAGGAGAACTAGTGGTTGGAGTTGTGGTTGATGTTTTCAAGACATTTTCTCCACAAAAAAGTTCAATGTCTAAACTTCAAAATAAAGGGAAACATAGTTTTATCTTCTACATGTACTAGAGTTTGATGTTTCAACTTTCATAATGTTTGACAAAGGACAGGTTTGACGAAATTATACCTGACAAAAACCAAAGCATGACAATTTTCACGGCCATCTGCCGTACTATAGTGAAATTGACTAAGAGTTTTCAATAGGCTGGCTGGTGTTGATGTTATATGTATTCACTGTTTTTATTTATGATGTTATCAACTTAAAAATAAAGTAGTAATACATGGTACCGTCGTAAATGATGAAGCTTTTATGCTCACATCGAATAAATTGAATTGATAAACGAAGAACTTATTTTACTATTTAAAAAAAGAAGTAAAGTTTGCTAAATTTAGGAAACAATCGAAGTAAAATCGTATACCCTTTTACGTCGAGTGCTCAAATTATAACGTTTTTAAACCCCCGAATCAAAAAAAGAGGTGTTACAAGTTTTACCGCTATTTGCCTGTCGGTCTGTGATATCGTAGTACCTAAACAGATAAACCGATTTGGATATTTTTTTGTTGCGTTTGAAAGCTAATTTAATGGGGTGTGTTCTTAGCTATATTTCAAATGCGAGTTTAGGGTTACGTACCCGGAACAACTAGAAAATATGCGATGATCCTCAAAATAAGTTCAGTTTGGAGAAGGCTCTAAGGAAAAAGGTATTTTATTGAAGAGTGTTCCTAAATACGCTCCAAGTGCGAGTTTAGGGTTCCGTACCTGAAAAATTTCTCTTTTTTCTTAAATTTTTGTAAATTTCATTTATACTATAAAGACGCTGAGATATATTTAAAATTAGCCAATAAGAGAAAATTAAATTTTGATATACGTACTTGATCCATATTTTTAACTTAAGAGGGCGCTACCACATCAAAGAAAAGACTTTATGATGATCTTCAAACCTTCCCAATGTAAAGAGCCATTTCGCTTTCATGTTAAGTAAAAATCCAGAAAAAAATGAGATGTCGGGGAACACTCGGTAGGAACTATCTGTATATTCCTTTCGTACCTTGGTACATTAAATATGTAGCGCTTACTTTTTTAAAAATGCTTGCTTGGTCCTTTAAAGAATTTAATTTTATAGCTGCTTTTATTCTTTACAGTTTTAAATAATTGTAGTATAAGTTTAAAAAAGACATACTTCTGATTTAGTAGTCAACCCAATATGTATTTATTATGACATAACATAAAAATTGCATTGTACCTTAAATTATCTCTGTTTTCTTTAACTTCTGATAATTCTCATTTCCACAAAATTTTTGAAAATGATAAAACATAAAATTTTGACAAAAAATACAAATTGACAATTGTAAAAAATTTTTTCATTCTCTCAAAATTCATGGCAACCTGAATCGATTGAAAAGTTTTAGTTCCCTAAGTAAACTAGTTGTCGCTTTTTAGTGTCTGTTGCAGTTTTTCAGTTTTCTTTTAGTTTTAACTCCCAACCAGCAAACAAATATCGTGCGATAAGGAACATAGTTCCAAAAACGGTCCATCCACTTGATTGTTTTCATTGATTACTAAGTTCAATCTTGCAATCCAATTAGTATACACAACAAAGTAAACATAAATGGTATAAATTTTATGTAGAAACAGAAACTTAATAAATAAGAAACTTATTGTGATTATCTTCTTAGTCAAAAATTCTTTATTTACTTACTTTATTTAATTTTCTTTTAGTTTTTTGTATGCATGTATGTGTGTGTGTTAATAACCATTAAAATGAAAACTAATTTAATTTTCACGACTTTTTTTTTCTCGTATACGTAATATAGTGTTTTTGCTTCATGTAATATTATGTTTTTCATGTAATATTATTATGTCGACAACAACATATACAACGCTTGTATTATACGTCCTATAAATTGTGCGTAAATTTAAATAAGTACTTTATTATATTCAAGTTTTTTATTTTTTGTTTGTTTTTTATTTTATGTTACATGACGTGTAAATTTTTATTTGAATCTACCGGTTGTCACCTCACTAAATACTAAACTTAATAAATTAAATAGTGGCAATAATGTTGGAAGTCTAGCTTTCTGTTTACTGTTGAAACTACCAGCCTTTCTTGTGAAAGGTAGAACAGAGCCTCGTTGTAGGTGTTTCACATCGACCTATTAGAACAATTTGGAAATTCAACTCTATGTTCCTACCTTTTCGTGGACATTCTATCAGAAGGGGAAATTCTATCAGAAGAGTGTATCATCTATTTCAAGAGTGAGCAAGCCACAGTACCCTGCAATCCTCGGAATACAATGTGAGTCTCGTCTATCATTTGTTTCATTTTCCTGTAAATTCTGGTTTCTTCTCCTTTCCTGCTCAATGTCTTCCAATTTCCTGTTCACTCATTCATCTAATGATTAATGGCATGAGAGTAGCACCCTTTCCTTGTGTCAAGTGATTTCTAATAGAGAGCTTAAGAGCTGCTTGGTCATATGAGTAAATAGAAACTTGCCCCACCTGCTTATTTATTACTTCCTCCATGGTTGAAGCTTATCGACAATGGCTGTTTGGTTATGGGAGCTGATAATAATACATGTCCCGTTTTTCTACCAATAATTTCATTGTTTTTATTGTTATTTACTGCGCTTTCAATAGCGAGGGTCATTTGCGCAGATTGCAAAAAAGGAAAGTATGTATATAATAAATATTATGTTATGTAATCTTTATATTTTTGTGAGAAGTTGGGTGGTATTTCATCCTTGTTTTCAGATAATTTGCATTTAAGTGTATTGTTTCAATATAAAGCTAATTCTGATAAGGTACTAATTTTCTATGTAGATATTAGTTTGAAATTTAACTATTACACCAAATCTCAATTTTATGCGTAAGATTTTAGAACGCAAATACTTAAAAAAAAAATTAGTGTGGTATTCTGTACAATTTATATATTTATCCATTTTTAACGCTAAAAGTCTTTCACAACATGTTAAATTCAAACAAAGCTAATTTGAACAAAATGTATATTTTTTAAATTCTATGATCAATAAATCCTACAATCACTAAATTTCTGTATATTCTTTTTGAAGGGGATACATAATCTAGTGATATTATCCCATAATATCACTTTATCATACTTCTGTAATAAATGTAATGTAAAATGTACTTCAAATTATAAAACTACTAGAGTAGAGACGTATCTTGCAGCTGCCCTCGCAAGTAGACAGACACTCACAACAAAATACGCGTAAAAATTACTGCAACACTCGACTGGACAGCTGAAAACGAAAAATATAGTGTCTAGCAGTCCAAATACTGTCCTACTCGTATTCACAATAACTTGCTAGCTTTAATTCAACGATTATGACACTAGTTCGCACTCTATGAATCATGCTTTAGTGTTTTATTAAAGATTTTATTAAAATTTAGTCTACTATTCATCCTGGACACCAGATACCTTCTGTTCGGAGACAAATTCTGTTGCGATATTCGTGTTCAGCGAGCCCAAAAATCCCCGAGTAACGAGTTTGGAATCATTATCACTATTCACAGAATTGTGAATTTAGTATTTACTTTCAATTTAATAGAGTAAGAGCCAGCGCCTGCCAGACATACGTTAAAGTATAAAAGCTGAAATTTTTTTTGCGTATTCTCACTGGTGTAGGGACCAATCTTTGGGGGCTACAAACCTTGACTAACGGTTCCTTCGGTAGGTAGCAGGTAATCAGGGGCGCAATACCCGAGCTCTCTCTCGTTAAAGTATAAAAGCTGAAATTCACACAGAGTGTTCAAATGACCATTTTAAGTCAATATTGAAAAAGACATATCAATCCATCCAACTAACATTAGAAGACATATCGGTCAAATATTCAATAAGTAAATCGTCATAGTTGTATAAGTCATAAACGGTTAGTGATACAAAAAAAATTAGTTTACAAAAAAGTAGGTAATTTAATTATCTACAATAAAAGTTATTACCATTTTTGGTATAAAGCGCACGGTTATGGAGATATAGCCTAAAACGGTTTCCCTTAAAATGGAGGGAAACCGTTATTTTTTCCCCGCTTATTTTTGTAAGGATTTTGTGCTTTTACATTCAGTACGTGATACTGAACATATTTAAATAATAAAATAATTCTTGCATTGAAATAAGTTCATAATCATGGAAGAAAATGTAGATAATTGTGTATTTTTGCATTTGATCTTCTACCACGTCTGGGGGAGTGTTAGCCCTTTCGGATTGATCTGCCTTTTTCAATATTGACTTAAAATGGTCATTTGAACACTCTGTGTGAATTTCAGCTTTTATAATTTAACGTGAGAGAGCTCGGGTACTGCGCCCCTGATTACCTGCTACCTACCGAAGGAACCGTTAGTCAAGGTTTGTAGCCCCCAAAGATTGATCCCTACACCAGTGAGAATACGCAAAAAAAATTTCAGCTTTCTCTCTATTAAACAGAATTCACAAAACCGCATTCAAATGCGTCATAATGTTCAAATTTTGCGAACATCAGTGCTTCGTTTCCGCCTCTAAAATAAAAGCTTGCAAAATAGCTTGACTAACTTCATTAATGATTTTTCCAATACCACATCTAGTTTAGCTTTTATAGAAAAAAATCGCCTCAAAAAGTTTCTTGCAAGAATAAAACCAAGTATATCAACGTATATGTGTTTGTAAAAAAATAATCTCTGTTCGTTTTAAGATTGGAATTAAAACCATCGAACGTATGTTCGTCTGAAGATATTTGTGTATGTATGTGGACGAGTTTGTGTACATACATAGAAATGCAAACAAGATATCCAAAACGTGCATCGAAAACCAACATATATTTATTTTATTGAATACAAAAATTTTTAAATTTTGTTATTATTTTATATAAAGCTTTTTGTTTATGATACAACATGGTCCGTATTTCAAGGATTAGAACCATTAAAGCACTACCAAATCAAGAAAAAATTATCATACTGACGGTCACAATACACTGTCATTGATGCTGGACAAGAAGAAACTAAAATGCTCCATTTTCTCTTTCGAAGAGCATCGAGAAGTATTTCAACGTTGGTTAAAATAAGGGGAAATTGACCGTTTCCTTTTCTAAGGCCATTATTCTTGATTTATTATTCAGAGATTTTGCGTCTAAGATATTATAGAACCGTACCAATTACAGAAGTTCTCTATCAAATATTTATTCTATGATTGTGATTTTGAACGAAAATCTTGTATACTGTGTTTTCTATAGAAATTTGATCATTTGCTCGCTTTAGGGGTTGTATTGGAAAATGTTCTTTCTTACCAATACAATGTAAAAGGAATCTGTGCACTACCAGTTTTGATCTTCATATAAATATAGCATTACAACCATTGTTTTCAAATTTTTTGAACAATGATAAAATGTAGTTTCAGATTTTCGATTTGCAGAGAAACATTCCTAACATACTGCTTGTGAGAAGAATAACAAGAATTCTCTTTTGTAAATATTGTAGATCACATGAAGTTAAGAAAACCTTAGTAACATTGACAATATAACAAACATTGGTCTACACTTGTTTATAAAATTATTTACATGGGGTGTCCATGTACAAGCAATAATCCCTTTTTTCTGCAACAAAGAGACTTTCCAAAAATCATTTTATCTTATTCATCGAAAATGATTCACTGTGAACAAAAAAAAAATTCAAGTCAATCGGGTGATTAAGAAATCTCTAATTGAATCAATCAGCCTATTTGATGGCTTCGTCTTAGCTATTATTTTCAAGGCATTTAGAAAGTAATCTAAAATATATTAGTTTCCATCTCTTCCACTATAATCATATACTATTTATATACCTACAGATTTACTATTTCCAGTCACTTTCATGGAGTATTTTATGACTCTCACACGGCATAGCTATTTTGACTTGCCCACACTGTTTTAAATATTAAAAGTTGATGGTGGGGTGGCAGTGTTGTACAGTGGCATTCAGTTACAATAATAATATTGTTGTATTTGTTGTTTGTTGAATATTCATTCAACAATCAGATCAGATATCTATTTTAAGATAAAAAAGTATGCTTTATGAATATTAATTCAGATGAGTAGTAGTAGCGTATAGTTCTATTTTATTATATACTATATGGGTTGTTCTACAATCTAAGGAATGTTCCGCGTCCCATCGAAAATATCACGAAAGCTGTGTTACAAACTAATTTATTTGTAAAACATACTATTATCTATTTCTCTCAAGTAGCACCTAAAATAACTTAATTATTTTCTTGACGTAATTATCTGATAAAGTACCAAATTCTATGGTATCTGCAATGTCCCATGAACAATCTAGTCAAAAGTTGAAAAAAGTTTTTGTGACAAAAAAGAGGAATTCTTGGCAAAAATGGCACAGTTTTCGGATTACGTGAGAGAATCCATTTATTTGATATCAGATTCGTCATCAGCGACCAAAACTACCTCTTAGATAAAAATTTGGACGATAAATACTTAGTTTTCCAATTTTGTGTCAAAAATGGCTCGATTTTTGGAATACGTGATGGAATTTATGTAATCTGATATCGGACTCGTATTCAGCAACCAAAAATTCATACGGGATGACAACTTGAACCCAAAATTAGTATTTCAAAAAATTTGCTCCCTATATATGTCCCCTTTACTAGGACTAGGATGCTGTTTCCTCACTTTTCTACTTTCGGCACTTTTTCCCGGTTTATTCATCGAGAATGAGACTGAGAACTATCAAGGATTCTGAGAACTTTATATTAAAATATTGTTGGCGAGTGTTGCTCAATCATGATTAAACAGCTGAAGGGAATTTTTTTTGAAATTTAGCACACAGGTAGTTTAAAATCTGGATAAAAACATAGATTACTTCATTAATTCCTGGTTCCAATTCCGAAGTCCGTGAAGACACTTTTAGTTGCCTGCCGCTTGACTTTTAACGATAAATCTGAAACTTTAAAATATGTTGACTTCTAACCAACATAGGCTAAAAGGCGTTGGTTACATTCTTGATAATACACTGAAATTCGCAACTAGAATGTACAAAATTTATTGGCCCGAAATCAAACTCATTTTTTCCCTTGGTTTGTAGAACAACCCAAATATGATTTTATGTTTCTCTGCTTTTGAAATGTGTATTTTACACACGTTATAAAAATATTCTGAAATTATTGTTTTATTCGCGTTCGTATTTATTATATATTTTATGCTTGACTTGTGGCTAAGAACGAATTAAAAAATGTCATCACGTGGGATATTTATTGGATATTTCATTTACAGTCGCATCAGAGCTGTTTGCTCTATTTACATTCTGACAGGATTCATCCTGAAAGCTTTCGTTGTTGATGCGGTTAGACCTTACCAATTTATTATATTCAAAATATAAAGAAATCCCCGACATAAAAACAGGTCTGATCAATTTGTTTGGGGCATCGTAGCTCCTAAACGAGTGAACCGATTTAGATTTTTTGTTGTTGTAAAGGTAATTTAATGGAAAGTTTTCGTAACTATATTTCAAAGAAATCTAGTCAAACATTAGAAGAACATCATCTTTTTTCTAGTTTTTCTAGTAAACTAGCACTTGAAATGTAACTAAGAACACTCTCGATTAAATTAACTTTCAAAAAAAAAACTAAAAATCAAAATCGGTTCACCCGTTTAAGAGCTGCGATGCCACAGGCAGATTTGTGAACGAAAACCATCGATCGATATGATTCAGTTATTAGAATGGATAAACATTATTTTTGTTCAATGAGACAAAAAAAGTCTGCAAAAATGATAAGAAACCTTAAGACCACTAATTTTGTTTAGTCTACTATGTTATTCCAATTAGTGTCTATATATGGCAACAGAAAAAAAATCAAACGTGAAAAATGCAATAAATTACGAGGAAGATAATAACTAGAAAATATATACATCGAAAATTATGTGCGTACAGTACAGAGTGTTGAAAAAAACAAAAACTTTTTAATTTTCACTACATAATTTTAACCTAAAATACTTATCTTCTCCGTAAATTACCGGATAAAATCAAATAAAGTACTTGTAACATTGTGAATATTACTTGACTCTACGATCTCAGTACTTAATCCAAGAAAATGTTATTTGAGTGCTTAAAAATTAAATTTTAGCAAAATTTAGTTCTTACTTTAAAACAAGTGAAAACAAACAATTGAATGAGTTAATTGTTGAAATACCATGTTTAGACAGTGTTGATTACTCTATCACATATTATACATACATATATGTCACACATGCATAGCTGATATTCCCATATAATACATACTATACAATTTACGCCTAATTTGCGCTCTCACGGGTAAACAGCGTTGTTAACGAAAAAATGTTTCAAACATAAGTTGGTTAGTTTTTCACAAGGAATATTTTTTACATTTAAACTTTTGTACGATCTCTAACGGTTTACAAGATGGGTCCTACGGACCCAAGACCCAATTGACATATGTTGCTCATTTACGAACTCAACCTCACTGTATACGTCCGAGGACGCTATCAATTTTAGCTTGATATCTCTTTTCGTTTTTGAATAATCGTCATGACAGACGACAGACGACAGACAACCGGAAATGGACTAATTAGATGATTTTATGAGCACCTATACCAAAATTTTTTGCTTAGCATTAATATTTTTAAGCGTTGCAAACTTAGGACTAAACTTAGTATACCTTGCATATTACATATATGCTTATAAAGATAGAAAAAGTTTCAAGCACAAATATAAAAGATTTTTAATTTTTAATACAAGCATGAGCAAGATGCTCATAAGGGAGTGCTGACATGTTAACAAATAATCACGACATACGCTAAAAAATAATTTGAAACAGGTTGTAAACTAGTTTCTATTCGATCAGTTCAAACCGCTTTCGCAACGAATCTAGAAAAAATTTTGCCACACTGTAAGTTTGAAATAGGATACATATAACGACATACATAATCAAACATTTCATACTGGTGTTTTTTTTAAGCATATGGAGTAATATTCGGAAAAATATAAGAGGTACGAGGTGATCGTGGAGTTATAAAATGTACGAACGACAAGAGGAGAAATGTGTTTTGCAGACTGATTTATTATTATTTGATGAATAATGTAGTTAATTTCATTTTATTTCTCTCTTACTGATAAATGAAATATTGATTTGAACATTTTTATGTTTTGTAAAGGTTCCATAGAGTGATTCAACCAGAAATAGACAGTTTTCAAAATTAGGCTATACGATTAAGTGATAGGGAATATTCATGTATTTTTTTTATTTTTTTAATTCATTGTTTACACCGTTATAACAAAATAAAAAATATAAATACTGCTTAAAAATGCTGTATTCAAGTGTAAAAAAAATATTAAAAATACATTATAACTTTGAGAGATTTAAACGCAGTTTTTTTGCGCTCTCTGTTGATAACGTATTAGTACGTGATCTGTCAATTGGTGACAGTTCAATGTATAATTTACACTTTAAAAAAATGAATTTATAACACAGAATTTGTACTCGTTATCATTAAATTTTCTAACAAAAAGCCGTAGAATAATAGAAAGCAATATAATACTTGGTAATACCTTGCAAAAAGTAACTAATTAATACCATACAGTATGTCAACAAATTTGACAAGCCAGTACTATGATGTCACGTCCGTTTAAAAATTTGAATTTTCCGTTTTAGAAATTTTGAATTTTTCTCACTGAATTTGTACTTTTATTAATTAATTTTAAGTAATTAAAAAGGAATTAATTACTAAAATAATGGTTTAGTTGAAATATGCAGCTAATAAAGTTACGGAAAAAAAAAATTTGAACCATATTTAAATTTCATGAATATCCCCTATTGGTTAACAAATTTTGAATAAATTTTATTTCGTTAAATTTTGATTTAGTAAACATTCTACCGTTGACTAAAAACTCGTCTGGTCTATCTGTTATAATTTTGAAATGCCCAAAACCACAAAAATGGTTTTTCATCAAGAAAAAAGTAAGCGGTATTTTTTATTACGCTGATAATTCTTACTTCAAAAGCTACAGTGTTTTTTTAGAGGCACTTCTTTGATTAAGCAATACTATTTAGTTTAATAACCGACTTTGCAGCATACAGATGCTTTGTGTTCAGTTTGTTTGTCATTTCATAATAAATAGACTCGAGTCAGAGAAGCGCATTTGCAAATTGTTGAAATTTTTCATTTTTGAAACATTTTGATAAACATTCACACAAAGGACCTTTTTTTAATTAGCCACAAAGATCGAACGATCCAACTCTTTTAGATTATTTTCTTTGGTGATATGTATAGTCACTTTTTACGCCAATAAATCAAAAACTATAGAACAGTTGGTTATTGTTGAAATACGACCACAATTGCTGCGAAAATTGTGTAAGAATTGGACATTTAGATTGCGTTGTCTGAAAGTCTTTCCCATAAGCCAGTTTCATTAATATTAAAAATATTTTCTCTGTTTTATTTTAATTTAAAGTTTTGAACCTCTAAAAAAAGTTTTTTCTCAGACTTTATTCCATTTTTTAATGTAACAAATATACGTACTCAAATTGTTATAAATGATTTACATGGCTGTCCAAAACAGAGGTCATCCATATTATTATTTAAAAAAAACGCTAATATCAAAATTTTGGCTTTAAATTTTCAATAATACAAATTTTTGGTATATTTAAATTGATGAGCTCATTAAATAAACAAGTAAAAACAAACAGTAGACAATCGTTTGTTTTTCTACGTCATGTACTTAAAGGAAGTAAGATAGCCACTCTTACACACAAAATAATAACAGTATCTTTCCTCTCACTTCTTCAGTAGATAAAATATATGCTATAAACAAAGAAACACATGAATAATATAGTAACGTATAATTTCGAACAAAAAGTTTTTTATTTTTTTATAAGAAACATTTTTTTTTACATTTCAACTTTTGTTCTATCTCTAACGGTTTACAAGATGGGCCCTACTCTACCTCATTTTTATAGTCCTGAATATGCTCTAAAAATTTCAGCTGAATATCTATTTTCGTTTTTTTTCGGCTTCATATCATTTTTCAGTTATCGTGTTGACAGGCAGACGGACAAACGGACAGACATTCAGGCGAACAGCCGATAATGGATATAATGAGCACCAATATCGAAATTTTGTTTGTAGCAATAATATTTTTATGCGTTACAAACTTGGGACTAAAATTGGTATAACTTGACATATTTCATTCATGTATTCATAAAAAGAAACAAAAATAGTCAATTATTCATTCCAACGAGACAGCTTCTCCAGAAAAGAGGACATTCCCGTGAAAAGAGGACAGTGACGCCCAAAAAGTATTTTGGCCTTTTATACATATTATATCTCAAAGAACTCAATTTCCTTTGTCGTTAAAATTTTTGAGTATCTCTTTTTATCACCTATGGCATTTTGACTGCGAATCATATTTTTTTAATAAAATAAAATATTTTTTACAATATTTTTTTTCATAATAATGCCTTTTGTAACTTTGAAACAATAAGACATTTTGTGACAATTTAATTAAAATTTTTTTATTATTATTACAGATTTTATTACGATTTCATTATTATTAATAAGCTTATTATAATCATTTAAAAAGAATATAAATAAAATAATAAAAAATGAAATATGGGTAATTCAAAACCTTGGTTTCATATTCGTTCGATAGGGATTTTTCTATCATACAACCTTCAAATTAAAATATCAGTAGGTATGCTTTTATTATTTTTTTTTTATATTGTCTAGAGTGAAATTCCATGAGAACTAACCTTAAGGCAGTGAAAATTAATCATTAGTTTGACCGTCATCATGGATTTTTTTATTGAAATACGAATGTATGAATATACAGTGTGTTAATTCTTTTATTGACGACAATTTTCGAAAGCTTCTTCGGGGATTCGAAAGGATAAACATCAAATGATTAAATTGCTTATGAACAAACCAGGTGCTTATTTTGAAAGTCACTAAGAGAACAAAAAATAAAAAAAAAATTAATATGCAAATTAATATGCACTAAAAAGTAAAAAATAACGATATTATAACGTACTTAAAATTCTTGTTATTTTTGAAGTCGGTGTCAGCCAAGGAAACAACTCTGACAGAACAGTTTGCAGCATTAGCTTGGCTGACACCGACTCCAAAAATAACAATAATTTTAACTACGTTATATTATGGTTATTTTTTACTTTCTAGTGAATATTAATATGTCTTGGGAAAGTTTTTTCTTTTGAAATCGGTTTTCTTTTTGTTAAAAGTTCAAGAATCATCGAAATCGGTTGAAATATTGAGTTATTCGTCCTCTTTTCGTGCATACTTAATGAAAATTTAAGACTTTTACGGTTTTCTCATTGATGTCGTTGTCAGAATTGGGCCAAAAATGGGAACACGCGAGAAGCACCAGCTTTCAAATACATAAAGAATTATCAAAATTGGTTCACCCAGTCGAAAAATCTGAGGTAAGACACATAAAAATAAAAATAAAAATAATACAGTCGTATTGATAACCTCCTCCTTTTTTGTTTGAAGTCGGTACAAAATAAAGTACAAAATTTTGAAGTTTTTCAAAATAAAGAACATTTTTGAATTTTTTTTTTATCTGTTTGAAACAAAAAAGTACTCGAAAAGAACTAGTGATTTTTTCTCTTACTTTTTCTCTAAAAATTCTTAAAAAATTAAAAATGCAATATTCGCTAAAAATGTGTTATTTTTTCAATCTGAAGGACTTCGATTAGCTAAGGCTGCTGCTGCACTACGAATTTTTTTATATTACGAAACCCTCAAAGTTCCTATATTCCAAACGTTCATACTATCGGGAAAATATCGACAAACATTATCAAATTCCACAAAATAAACCTTATAGAATAGCAAATAAATTTTTCGATCTTGTAAAGCTATATTTACTGAGTTAAATTGAATCATTGAATAAATTTATTCGTCGAAAACTGAAGTTTACTTATAATCAAAATATGAAGAGTCAGTATTGGTATATTTAACAGTTCATTTCGTGGAATTCTGAGTAAATATAAAATCTATGTAAGTGTTAACTATTGCTGAGAATAAATGATAGATTAATATATTTTAGCAAGAGAAATCTAATAATTGGCGCATCGCATTCACTGTCGTATGTTTATATTCATTGCAATTCCTGTTTAGAGTGGGCGCTGGATGGGGTTGAGTGTGCAAAGTATGAGTACCGCATTTTGTCAATTGATTGATCTTGATCAGAAAATCTTATAGATTTATGTTCTGGATCTTGCCAGAAACCCCATTGGTACAATTTTTCCTTACCCCCCCCCCTCCACAGAAACAGATAAATGACATTTTTTTGAATCATGTAAAAGTTCCTCTAGGTTCTATGGGTCATTTAACGTCACAAAAGGCTCTTTGTAATTTTTTCGTAAACTTCTTCGTTTTCGAGATATTCACAGTTTAATGTTTGGAAAAACTCCAAAAAAGCCATTTTAAAAGCTGAAAAACGGGGGTCACAGTTACATTTTTGAGCTTATCAAAATTATAAAATAATGTTTGGTAAATATAACACGGTAAATTTAATTAAAAAATTGCATAGTTATGCACTTCTTTATTCTCCAATGTTAGATTTTCAAAAACCTTAGAGGTTTTCGATATACTAGAAGTGCGAAGTTATTTTAGCCAGATGTATTTCAATATTTTTTCCGTCAGATCTTTTTTAACTGATGTAATTTACCAGGTATAAATAATTAAATGAAACAAACTAATTAACTCAATAATTTATAGATTGATACATAATTAATACGTTTTGTCAAACATTGTTATTTATCTGTATCTCAAATATACTATTTATATACCCACATGACATTAACATTCAAACATTTATGTACAGTGTGGTTTAAGTTTTAACAGAATAATTTTATCAAATGAGACATAACGTTAGAATTATGACACTTACATTTCCCAACATGCTGACACTTACAGCTGAGAAAGCGTCCAAATTTATGATTTGAATAGAAAATTTTTTACTAGGACTGTGTTCTATCTATAGTTAGACAAGTGAAATTAACAAAATTTAAAAAACCCCCGAAAAATTTTTCGGGTACTGAACCCTAAACTCGCACTTGAAACATATTTAAAAACACTCTCCATTAAATGACCTTTTTCCTTAGAACCTTCTTCAAACTGAACCGATTTTCATCATCGCCTACTTTTTTAAGTTGTTCCGGGTACGTAAGCCTAAACTCGCACTTGAAACATACCTAAGAACACTCTTCATTAAATTACCTTTCAAACGACGAAAAAAATTAACAAAATGGGATCATCCGTTTAGGCGTTACGATAGCACAGAAAGGCACACACACACACACACACACACACATAGCGGTCAACACTGCCACTTTTTCGTTCGGGGTAAATAAAACACAACTCGGTGATGGTATTCTATTAGCAGAGAATACTAGTTGCATTGGAATATTTTTCTATAGAGGCAATGCTGGGCCCAAAATTCTCACTTGCGATACAAAATTATTGTTTAGTCTGCCCGGAGGATCTCTGAAAATACAATCTGTGGACTATTTCTCAGATTCATAGCACATATTAATTTTTTAGGCCAATAACGAAGGGATTTATATTTCCCTCGCAGGAAATACCAATAACAAAAAATTCCATATGCAGATTTTAAATTTTAGAAAAAATGGGTTTTTAGGAGTTTTTGTGTCAAAAAGGCTGCTTAGAATAATTAGATTTTTGGAATATAACCACAAAACATTGGATATTGCATAACTTTATTTTATTTGCTAGTTTAGGAGATTTTTTCTGGTTTTCCAAATTAAACACCATAGACATTTTCGTTATTTAAAACATGAAAAATCCTTAGCTGAGCCGATTTGGCACACAGTTAAAGACACAAACAGAAACACTCACATAGCGGTCAAATTTATACCCCCCCCCCCGTTTTTTTTAGTTCGAGGGTTAAAACTGTATTATGTTGAGACTTAAGTTTATGGTTTGTATTAAAAGATACAAATAAAGTACTGCTTCATACGTTCAAGATAATACAGGAATGAAAATAATCATATCAAATTTCTATTTTTACCAAAACTAGGACCTGAAAACTTTCTAAACCTTTTTTCTTCGATTAAATTGACATATATGTTAATTATATACACTTATTTTAATACATTAAATATGTACATATTATATATAATGCATGGTCATTTAAATAACCATGCTTTTGAAAGTGAAGAATTGGGGTTATTAGAGAGGGATAATACTACGTCATAAAACGTATAGGTATAGAATGAAGGGTACAGAAATGTTTGATATAATTTGACCAAAATTAATTGATGATAGCATTTAATTGAAAGGAAATTATTTATTTGTGTTATAGACAGGACAAGTGAGATTATTTTTAATGTAAAATCAATAGAAATTTTATGCTAAACTCATTGTTTCCAAAAATACATTTTTATTTTTTACCGATTTTAAAAGTACCTGATGTGATAGATGTTTGTGCTTTATGTCACGATTCTCAACTATCACTTTTCGGTTCTACAGATATCCGGTGTTATTAAATTGTAAAACTTTTATTAGCTTTAAATTAAAATTTAAAAATGTTTTTATTTTTTTAAGTTTTTATAATTTACTTAGCTTGGCTGAAACCGACTCCAAAAATAACAATAATTTTAATTACATTATATTATCGTTATTTTTTTACTTTTTAGTGCATTTTAATTTGTTTTGGAAATATTTTTCTTTTGAAGTCTGTTTTCTTTTTGTTAAAAGTTTTTTTTATTTTGTGATTTTTAGTGAACCTGAAGTGAACTAACTAATTTATCACTAAAAAAAGAATCATCGAAATCGGTTGGCGTGATATTGAGTTATTCATCCTGCAAATTTTTGAGCAACCAAAAAAATGCTGAAACACACCTAAAAAAGTTTTCACTAAAAAAACACCCAGCAATATTTGATTTCAAATTGCAAATAAATCTCAAATTAATCTTAAATACACATTTTATATCATTTTTCAAATTTTCGCTTAATATATTTTTTATGAAAAGAACTTGGCACTGAAATATCCCTAATATGACATTATTACCTACATCATATAATATAATAAAAGACTTTTAAAATTCCCATCCAAACAATACATATACCAACTCTACCATAAGTAAGTGAACAACAATATGTATTTTCATTCACATTTTCCATACCACAAACAAGGTACAGCAGAGAAGTGTGCGTTTTTGAAAACTCTGTAATATGCAATCAATTGTACGAAATAACTTTTTTACCACTCAAATACCTATATAAAGCGGCTGTAGGGGCAATTACGCCCATACAAAAAAGAGGAGAATTAAGCGGACAGTTTTGAAATGAAATATGTACTCACATGTATTTCGATGTTTATCTCGTGCATAATGAGGTTTGGTCAAACCTCGATGATATAAGCTTCTCGAACATTGCACATGGTATCACGATGATAATTTCAATTCAAACACAAATGTTTAATTAACGAATTCAAATTTTGTTAAGATAAGTAATTACACAATACATTTAGGTTTGTACACTATTGAAAAAAATTTATGATTGATTTTACTATCAAAACACAACGGTTTTTGTACGTGGAATCAGACGAATGGATTGACAAAACACATCACTTTTTAATCAGAGAAGTAACGCGAATCATAAAAATATAACTAATGTAGGAAAAAATACTTTTAATTGAGTAGAATTAATGTTGGAGAAAGATGATTCTCTAATGAAAGAAAACGATTGAATTGAATTAAAATAAAATACATTTTGAAATAATCGGACAGCCCATAGGCTGGCTGTCCGATGAACGCGCGAAGACGAATGTTTATTACAGCAAGTTGAACAGTTCATAGTGGTTCAGTAATAGCCACTACCAACCTAGTAATAACTAAAATTACTGTTATTGTAATAAGAATTAAAGAAAGGTAAGTATTAAGGAAAAAACATATAAATAAAAATACTTTTTAAGGATCAAGTTTTTATTGCACTAAAAAATTGAAAATAATTTTTGGATTGAGTCACTCATATTTGACTATGTAAGAGCTACATGCGCTGTATTTAAATTTTAAGGATAGTAGAAGGTTGTTACTTAAATAGTATGTGTTATTTAAATTTAAAATTTCAAGCTAAGAACATATGTATACCAAATATAGTGGAAGCGATGCGAATATCAGGTGACGATTTTCCTAAATATGTATTGTCATCCTATTTACTCGTGCATTCAAAATGTAAGTTTAATCACAAACCGGCAGGTGAAACTAAATAAAAGCTTGTAATTAAATTTGTAAGTGAATATTGTTAATGAAGTTAATTTAAGTGTCGACCATCATTTTTTTCGTCTACCACATTTTCCCCACCATTCGTTCAGTGCCATAATAGTGGCGGATTCCCTACCATTGCCTTTACGCCGTAAAGAAACTGATTTATTAAAACAATATCGAAGCTCTGAAACTGCGTTTTTGACAAGATTTGATTTAAATTCCACAAGCAATACTGTAGCATTCGCACCTTCCACGAGTTTTATTTCAGGATTTTCCTTGGTAATGATACACTACTTTATTCATATGATTTTATCTTCGCCCGTGAGAAAAGAAGTACTTTCCTCACTCTGTATGCGTGGGAAAAATACACTAAGGCGGTAATCTTCAGTTGCTATAGTAAATATGTTAATTTTCTATTTACCTCAATAATCCATGACAAATTTTTAATATGACAAATTTTATGACATTTTAGAGGTGTAATTCAAGTTTTCTATGATATACGTGTGATGAACGCATCATTAACGTGCTTCTGCGATTGCCAAACTCGCGCTACGCTTTCGTTGTGCAAATTTCGCTGGCGTACGTTACTAACGCTGTTAACCCACTAGTATAATTAATAACTATTGTGGATAACATGTAAGTCAATGCTCTGTATACATGGTTTACATTGAAAATTTGATAATATTTTCGAACAAGTTTAAATCAGTTATGTGAATTTACATTTACAAATTTTATTTATGCAATTTTATCTTCAAAATATCACAATATCTAACGCAACAAGTTCAATTAATTGTTATGATTCAATAATTTTTTTCTTTCTTTTTTGGACATTTATTACATTTTTTAAACTATGTATCACGTGACCTAAAATGCGGGCAATTCCTGATGTGATGTCATATCGGTATGAACCACAGACCATCAGTTAGTTCAGTGTAGACAGCTGTGTAAAATATATTCATAGATAATAAATATTTATATTTATTATAACTACTTGTCTGTGAATATATCTGTCAAACTTATCTGTGTTATTTCGTATAATGATGCCGATATAACGTCACCAAATTGGATGCCCGCGTTTTTGACAGTTTAAAAAAGATTTAAAATTTAAATTAAGTTTTTGGCACGAAAGCGTGTGTATTTTTCCGAAATAAATTTTTGGTGGATTTTTATTAGCAAAATCAGAAGTTTGAAGTACTTTTTCAAATATAGTGGAATACCCTATTCAGAAAAATTTATGAGGCTTCCTTTTTACACTGTATTCAAAATCGAACATTTCTCTGCTTCACCCTGTCCTCGCATACATATAACAGAGTATGTGTTTGTTTAATCATAAAAGGTTATAGTGTGAGTGTTTTATTGTATTTTCCAATAACAATGAGGTTACTAATATAAAAGCATCAATAGTTTTTCATTAATTACATTGTAAATATATTATACTTAATTAGATTTTCTATTCATTGAAATATTTTGAAATTTCTACTACATTAAACTTGGTACTTGAGGGTATGTACCTACTACTGTATATTGTATAAGATCATGCATAAGTACATACATAGATACAGAATGGGCCTACAAAAATTTGCCCGAAATTATGTTTAGTTTCATGTGCGATCATAATTTACCATTCCTTATTTAGGTTTTGATTAGAAATAACTAATCAATGTCTAATTACATCTGCATGAGCAATTTTCAGCTGTCTATGAACAACAAGACTTATTTTAACGGTTAACGGGATTAATTAGAAAGCGTGCCGAAGATTGGTTGCAATAAATGTGTCGGCAGTGAACTTAGAAGGTCAATTAAAGGTTTATTTTCCTCTACCTGCAACAGCTATGAAGCAACAGTGGCCCATATTTTCCATTTGAATCAAACATGGGGCCCAAACCTATTTCATTCCTAGTCTATGATTGGTTTAATGTGTAACGATATTGCATTATAGGACAATCCTACTAAGGAAGATTTTATCCATCGATTTTAATTGAAACCTTTATATGGGTCACTTTTAGACATAAAAAATTATACAGATGTACGGCCTCGCCATATTTACGATTGTTACTTATAGTAACGCAGTGAAACTAAAAGCAGAAAATTTATAAGAAACACATAACACGATCAGTAAAATATTTTAAGAAAAACATATAACACGGTAAAGTACAAAATTTGTATAAACAGTATCCGAATACTCAAAACAGAAATATTAAAAGTATTTTTAAAAACACAATATAGCGATAGGAATCAAATGCCAAAACTCAAAAACACGCTAATACAAAATTTCTTAAAAAAATAAATAAATATAACAACGCATTCTATAATCGTTCTATAATCCTTTTATTCAATGAAAACGATCAGCTAGGTGACCTAATGAAAAGTTCATTTTGTTACTATTGCGTTACTGATATCTTAAAAATATACTCGAATCCGAATATATCTTGCAAAACCAAATAAAATCCTTTATCTTTTAATAAATGTGTTCTTACTAAATTAGGTTAATGGTGATTTTGTCTCCTAGCTTTATATCATTTCCTAGAGTATCAACAGCTTTGTAAAATTAGTTTCCTAAAACAGGTTTATATTGTCATTTTCATCCAACCTGTGGAAATAAGCAGCTTTAGGTTAGTTTTGATTATAAGTAGACCATACGTAGAGTTTTTATCATTCGTTAAATGTCGGTGAGAATATGCCACCACATATTAAAGTGTTCAGTTTAATCGAATCGAGTTAATTCAACAATCTACTTGCATTGCAATCTCATACTGTCTGTATAGAAAACTCGATAGCAAGCGTCGTAGATTCGGAGAAGGTTAAAACGGCTTATTGGATTTGCGTCTTAACAAAAACGCTTGTTTAACAATGGAATTAAGCGTTATAGAGTCAGGCGATAAATACATTATATACACATAATGACTGAATAGTTGGTCACATCCTTTGAACCTTCGAAAAAAAGAAGTAAATTTTTTTTCAATAAATAAAATCGTTTGAATTTTCAAAAAAAAGATATGTCACTTTTCTATACGATAATTTGTATTTTATAAAACTCTAGGTGACTTCCTGTATATTGTTCCTATTTCGCTATTTCCTGTTGTATTACCTACCTATATTTTACATTCAATTATACTTACGTAGCAAATATTTTGATTTGTAAGAAATGTGAAAGAATTCCCTTGGTACCTAATCTATAATGAATTAAATTATATTTTTAATTAATGTTTATTGAAAATACACATATTACAATCTAATAATTAATTATTATTAATAAATATAAAATTTCCTTTTTTTCCAAATTAATTTCCTTTTACGGTTGCAAATGTGTCGATTTAGTACCCATAATATGGAAGCCTGAATGTCTCACTGTAAATTTATGAGAAAGTGGAGCTAGCATATTTCTTAAATGTGTCCTACCCACAAGTATAAAATCAACTTTTAATAAGTGTACTTGTGACTTGTGGCATTATGGAAACGAACCTTTTTAAGATGTCAGTCGGTGATGACTATCGTTTAATTAGGCAGTACCAAAACTGTCTGAAATTATTAATAATTGTATGTCCGGATTTAATAATAATATGATAATGTTCATAATTTGTCTTATGTAGTTAGTAAAAAAATTTCTTTATTTAAAAATATAATGCTTTAATCGTTAAAGTTTTTCTTTTGCATCTGCACATTCCTAATTTCTAACCTTTAAAAGTATTATTAAATGTTTATTATGATATTTAATTAGAAATCTGCACATGACAAAATACCGACACCTTCAAAGAGGTTTGTTTCCATAATGCCACAAGATACGAGTACACTTAATAAAAGTTGGTTTTATACTTGTAAGTAGTACACATTTAAAAAATATGCTAGTGTAGCACCACTTTCTGATAAATGACACTGAAACTTTCAGGTTTCCGTACCTAGAAACCGGGTAAGTCTTCTGTATGATAAATTCATAAATTTATAAGTTGTAAAATAATGAAATCCATAATGGAGAGGGATGAATTATGTTTTGTTACGGCAGTTAAAAATTATAAATATTTGTCCATTTTCTTTAAACGAATTTTTGCATCTAACATACAATTTTTCTTTCATTTTAAATTTATAGATATCCACTTTTTGTTATAAGGTGACTTAGAAATGGCTTCGCAATTTTTACTATGGAGAATTTATTATCTATGTTACGGGTTCGATTATTAAAATTTTCTAGTTTATAAATACTCTTATTTATGAAAAAAGTACATGGGCACTATATCAATACAAGTAGAAATTAATTTGAAAATTTTCGAGTTTTTACCATATTTTCTCTTATTGATCAGCAACCACATATACCTCCTAGAGCACAGTTTGGATGATAAATACTCAATTTGTGCCAAAAAAGTGAATTTCTTGGCCAAAAATGGCACAATTACCAGAAGATGGGCAGAATCTGTGTAATCGGTTAATGGATTCGTAAACAGCGACCAAAAATACCTCATAAATAACATTTTGGACGGTAAATATTTTACGATTTTGTGCCAAAAAGGGAAATTTCGAGTCAAAAATTGCACAATTTTTGGAATACGTGACAGAATTTGTGTAATCTGAAATCGGAGGCGTATTCAGCGACCAAAAATACCCACCCACTGCATGATGATTTTCAGTCAAAATAAGAATTTCAAAAAAAAAAAGTTTAGACTCTTTGTCCATTTTTAACTAGGTTTAGTTGGCTGAATGTTCCATGGGGTCCTAGGCTAGGTTAAGTACCTAGCCTAACCATGGGGTCCGATAAAACCGTTAGAAAAAGTTTCATTAAAATCGGGACTGTTTCCCCACTTTTCCACTTTCTTGGCTTAGTAATTGGATTATCTTTTATCTATAATATTTCCAAGAACATACTGTATATGATACGAAATTATAGATTATTTCATTAAAAGGTGAATTTTATAAGAGTCTGGTAATATAAGTCTCCAGTTTTTCTAATAAAAGGAATATCTTGTTTGAAATCGTAACCATTAACATCATAAAATCAGGACATATATTTAAAAGTCCTTTAAAATTGAATCTACATATTAACATTATTTTTATGAGTGTGCTTTACGTGTGTGTGTGTGTGTGTGTGTGTCAGTGTGTAAATGTATGTGTGTAGCAGTATACTACGCTACTAATTAAATCATGTTATGTTTCAAAAAGTTTTTAAAGCTCTTAATTATAACAAAAACTCGCATAAAAGAAAAAGACATTATCTTTAGAAAATAATAAGTTTTTCTTTTGGTGTTGCTTGCCTCTCCTTGCATCACAACAACTCATCGCATAATGTTACATAGGTAAAAATATCCGTGTTGTAGATTTCCACATTTAAAAATCATTTTGTAACGAGATAATTCGGTTGATTTTGTTAATTTTTTGTATGAAAAATTGGATGCGTATATGTAGAATTCGTTTAAGATTTTTAATTTTCATGAAAAAAAAAGAAACTTTAGATAATAGACTGCCCTAATCATGGAGTGAAGGCTAGGTTTGGTTATATTGGGTGTCCTCAAAGGACACACTTACGTTATAGAGCCCATTGTGATACCATATATGTGTTTTACCACCTTTCCGTTGGTAATTTCATTTATCAGCTCCTAAATTTCAGTGGCTGAATCATGGGGTTTAACATTATTGGATTTTTTTCCATGAGGTTTTTTCAAGTCTTAGGTTTCTGACAAAAAAAGGGTTGGGTCACTCACAATATGAGAGAGAAAAATCAGTGGTGATACAGATCTTAGAATTTTACGGGCTAAATAATGAATAGCAAAACTATTCTATCAATTTTGGGACTGCCTATATTGGGCATGGTTTTGTACTTTCTCTTTTTTTTACCCGCCTGCACTCGCATCAATCGTTTGGTAATCGTTAGATGCGTGAGGCGTCAAATATTTTATATAAACAAATAAAATAAACAGTATGCTTATTTATTGGTAATGTATTATTATAACATAAATAAATTTAAAACAAGTGAAAACAAACAATTGACTGAGTTAATTGTTGAAATACCATGCATAGACAGTGCCGATTACTCTATCACATTACACATACATAGATGTCACACATATATAACTGATATTCCCATATAATACATGCTATACAATTTACGCCTCATTTGAGCTCTCATGGGTACAGTGATGTTTACGAAAAAATGTTTCAAACAAAACTTGGTTATTTTTATAAAAGGAATTTTTTTACATTTAAATTTTTGTTCTACCTCTAACGGTTAACAAGATGGGTCCTATGAATCCAAGACCCAATTGACCTATGTTGCTCATTTACGAACTCGACCTCATTTTTTACGTCCTCAGTACGCTGCAAATAGATATCTTTTTTCGTTTTTGAGTTATCGTGTTGACAGACAGACGGATTGACAGACAGACCGTCAGACAACCGAAAATGGACTAATTAGGTGATTTTATGAACACCTATACCAAAATTTTGTTCATAGCATCAATATTTTTAAGCGTTACAAACTTGGGACTAAACTTAGTATACCTTGCATATTACATATATACATGGTATAAAAGACGTACCATCAACAACGTTTCCGGCATTTCTGATACCTATTCTTAAAATTAATTAATAATTATAAATGATTATCACAAATATTTGCGCTAAAATTTAAAAATAAAAACTTAATGACCATTCCTTATTTTTACAAATCACTTCGTAAACGGCTCCTATCGGGCAGACAAGAAATATTCAAACTACGGAAGTACAAGAACAGGCCCAGGAAAACAGGAACAGGAACAGGAAAACATGCGACGTTAATATTTTTTTCGTTACGTGTTTATGGGAGTAATGAAGATCGCAATTTCTGAAGGGAAAACATATTTTTTGCAATGGTAGATTGGTTAAAAAAATCTGAAAAATTTAAAATTCTAAAATTAATAAAATTATATGAAGATAATTTATGTTTTAAATCGAGCGTGATAACGCGATTGTAGACGGGTTAAATTCGAAAACTTCAGATATATATGCAAGTACAGTAAGTTCAATCGAATCAAAATTAATTTAATTCTGGGAGATATTTTCACAAGTGAACTAAAGAATAAAATTTTCCGAAAATATCGGCATTGTTAGAATTAATTACTAAATTAAATTTAATTTAATTTAGAACTAAAAATAAAATTTATTTCAGGATTTTCTCGTCAATTGACGGATTTCTCGATTTCTATATCGTTTTCCCTCAAAGGTAAGAAATTGTGCCAATGAATATACGACAATTTGTGAATTTAATAGAAGTAGATTTCCAGTTAGTTTGAATATTCCGAGAAGCGTCATTATCCATAAAAATATTTAGTATCTATGTTTAAAAAAATTATTACATGCGAGCAGCATATCTTCAATATAAAGATTACGGTTTACTTACTATTATAAATGTTATATTTTTCTTCCTCGTAAATTTTAATTTAAAATTTAAAATAGAACAAAAAAAAATGTTATTTGTGTCATAAAAATTATGTTTATTAAAAATTCTTCTTATACCTATTCTTTTTATACTTATACAATGTTTTTTTATTATATATTATACTTTTTAACACACAAAATATAATAATTTATGTATGTTTAAGAAAGAAATTGTTTACGAATTATAAGATAATTGAATCAAAATTACTTATCTGTAAGTAATTTTTTTCAAGGTTACCTTGAAATAAAACGGGAATTAAATTTAGAATATTTTACACGAATGAACTATATTTTTATCTTTGAAATAAGACGCATAATGTTATTTGGTTGTTATAGCTGTTGGCCTCGGATAAGGATTAGGCAGATTGTTAATTTCAAAGAATTTCCATTCGCAAGTTTTTTGAATCGTAAGCGTTTTTAAGGGGGGGGAGGGAGGTAAATCTTATATAAAAATTTTATCTTATGCCTTGTAATCCTCCTTTCATCTTACCTTGTAAGAGTTTCCTCTTACTTTTGAAAATGATGAAATCTAAATTGCGGAATAAATTCTCAAGCATAGTTCTTTTGGTTTTATTTCGTATAATATGGGAATATCAGTTATGTGTGTGTGGCTATTTAAGAGTGAATATCTTCCTTTATTTACGTAACGTCAAAAAACAAACGATTGCGACATTAACACTGTCTATACATGGTATTTCAACAATTAACTCAGTCAGTTGTTTGTTTCACTTGTTATTTGATGTTTTCTTTATCAACTACATCTAAACAATTGAAAAATACTCATATTTTAAATAAAACGTGTGATTCATTGCAAATTTGATAAAAAAGTAGCATTGCGATTTATTCAGTTGTCCTCTCCGCTTATTTTGCACACAGCGAATACTAATAACGAGTATCTAAGGAATGAAGTTAATAATTTCTATCTATTAAAACAATTGATTGGAAATAGTATAATATAATCATTTTTGTGGTCGCTTCTCAATACAATAGACAAAAAGCTAATCAATAAAACGAGATTTAACAATTTAGAAGGTGGAATTCATGACCATTTAACTCTTAACGTGATTCCTTTGACTGCACTTGAGCATGGGAGTCGCAAAGAGGGGGCTAAATTAGGGGGAGCTGCCCCCCTCTAGAGATTCCCAAAAATAATTCAAAGTTTATCCATTTGATTTAAAAATGCAATATTCTACTAAATTCAAACTTTCAATGTCATCGATCCAATCGCATTTTAAGTAAATTGATGATTAAATAGAATTAAATTAAAAAATTTAAAACAATACCATTTTCACATATTTTCTCTCCTATATTTCGACTTGACTGATTTGTCAAAATATTATTTAATGATGTGCGAGACCGTTTATTAAATATTTAATTATAATATTGAAATTTTAGAGTGTTTTGTAGTATAATAAAAGTCACAATCCAATGTCCATTCAAAATTTGAGCCCTCTGGTTTATTGGCTGGCGACGCCCCAGCAATTGGGTGTCTGGCTTTCAATGCGTAGATATTAATAAATTTAATCACGAATGCTTTATGTAAATCCCAAAGAATCGTCTGATTATAGATTCAGCAAACTGTACTATCTCTGAATCCAATGTCCATTCAAAATTTGGCCCATCTGGTCTATTGGTTGGTGACGCCCCTGGACTTCGGTGTTAGTTAATAGTCTGGTTTTCAATGCGTAGATATTATAAAACTTTTCACTTATTCATTCATTGTAGTGATATTCGATAAACCACTAAGAGAGGATAAATGTTCATTTAAAATGATCCACAAAATCACCTCTTCAATTGTTATCCCATATCTTCCTGTAAATTCCCTATCCTGTGTGTATTATATACTAAATATATATATTATTTAATTCTACAATAAGCATACAAATATACGCCTCTATTAGTGTGCTTAAATGTGTTGTGTATCTACAGATGTAAAAGATTCACCAAGTGTGGTGCCAGCGCTGGACAATCGGAGAAAATACCTTCTTCAGTAAGTAATAAACAAAAAATAAACAGGTGAAAGTAATAAGTGAAAATTAGCAATTGACTGAGATAATTGTTGAAATACCCTATGCAGATAGTGTTGAATATCAGAGATAATTTTATTATTTTTAATAACAAGAAAAAACTTACGTAGGATATAAAGGCGATAAAATTTTTTTTGGAATCTACACTCTTTGAAACAATTTTCAAAACAAAAAAATATTTCCCCGAAAATTGGCTCTTTTGACATACACAATATTTTTCAAAGGAGCACCCTAGAAAAAAATTGCAAATAAGAAGAAAAGTTGTTTATTCCGATTTATAGACCACGAGCCCATTATGAAATTTTCTGGTGAAATAACGCAGTAAGAATTATATTGCTTCTAAATGTAAGAGTAAGTTTAAGTACCATGGCGTCATTTTTGCGTAGTACAAGTGAGAAAATGAATTTTATACTGCACCACCAAATATGTACGTTGCTAGATACTAACTCTGAATAAGTATTCGAAACTATTACACCAAATTATATCCTGATAAACCAAGTATGTAGTCTTACCAAGTATGTCGCAGATTTATAGAATGCGGGTACGTGGTACCCTTATTTGACAAAACGACAAAACGGCAAACATCAGCAAAAAACTAATACCATTTATGAAAAGTTTGACCCAAAATTAGTATGTTTGAAGAAAAATTTCACTCAGATCGGATAAAATTCGGTTGGTTTATCCAAAAATACGATTTTTACTTCCCAGAGGAAGTTAATATAAAGGAGCCGATTTTAAGAATATCCAGTTTTATATATTTCCGCAGTTCATGATCGCAATATCCGAATCAAATCTTTTCAATGTGATGTCTATATGTGTGTGTACGTATGTGCGTTTGTTCGTATGTACTTATGTTCGTTCGGATTCTTTCGCCTCGATTATCTCGCGAACCAGTTGACATTAACACGTGACTGGGCTTACTCGACGGCGTAATCGCTTATTTAAGAACTGAAAGAGTTTTCAGCAGAATTAGTGGAGCCGTTTTTTAAAGGTAATAAAAAAAACTGGAAAAACTGAATAAACAGAATCTGAAAAGTGGATAAAACACATCATTTATCTTTGGAGAAAATGATCGTTATAGCATAAGCTGTAGTACATGTTCGAAGAATAATCTATGAAGGCTAACAAGACCATTTTTTTAAATGTTTTTCCCCCTCTGGGAAGTTAGTCGTGTGGACTACAGAGTTCGCACTCACACGACTTCAGTAATCAAGATTAAAAAAATTTAATTTTGCACTAGCATACCCAAATTACATCCGATTTTGATGAAAATATCCTAAAAAAATACCCTTTGTTGATCATTCACAATCTTAAAAAATAAATGAGCTTTTCTCTAACAATATGCTCATGTTTTCCTAAATTTTGAAAACCTTTGAACAATTCAATAAATTTTTTTCATAAAACCCACAGTAAAAATTTTTTCTTTTTGGTAGGTAAACACAATTCGTGGACATACTGTATAGACGAATGCAAACGCACACTTACTGAACTGACTATATAACCAACCACAAAGTGAATGTCATTTGTGCTTGTTCATTGTTCGTACTGAATTAATTGGAAACTACTGTTTTAGTATTCATGACGAAATGAATATTTCATTATTGAATTGATTTCACTAGCCACCTAACGTTACCATATATACATACGTATAAGTGTACAGTAAGATACGAGAAAAATGATACACTTAACCTGCCAGCAGGTTATAACTCGCGTTATAAGCGTTTTACACGAGTCAGGTAGGTATAAAAATCCGACAGGTATACACTCAGTCATAACTTCGTCAATTTTGTCCGGTTGACTTGCAATTTAGACACAACATTCTTGAGATGTTATGAATTCATTCAAAATAAAAATAAAAAATTGGGAAAAAAATTGTAAAACCCTATTCCCCCCCTTAAACTTGCATAAACAAAAATTATTGCAAGCCAAGTAGTGATGTCACCCAAGACGCAATGACATTCTACAGTGTTTTCGAAGTTAATTGGAATTGGTTTTTGAAAATGCAAATTACATAATCTAAATAGTGTTTTTTTTTTAATAATACTTTTTTGATGTAAATCAGATACGAATGTAACGTATAAACCAATTTTTCAAATTTACGACAAAAGCCTATTTGTTGTGAATATTTTTATGAAGTGACGTGTACCTTCTCTGCGCCATAGATATAATAATATATACGATATTTAGTTGGTTATGTATCTCATTATTGTTTTTAGTTAATACAGCGTTAGTACTTAGTTGGCTCTAATAACAAACTCTATAAACCTTGTTATTGTACAGGAGAGGTAGGATAGTAGGATAGCTGTATAAATGTGGATAGATGTGAATTCACAATTCTAAATCACTCTATTCTCTATTATCTATTCAACATGTGATACCATAGAAACAGATAGATAGACATTCAATGTTGAACTCTATAAAGTATGTTCATATCAAGTTGGACATTTCAATCGGAGTGGTCAAGATACGGTTTATGATGGCAAGGAAGTAATTTTCGTAAGTTCAAATATATGATATCTGCAGATTATGATCTCATTAAACGTCTTATACTCATGTAAGGTACAATTTAAGGTTTGGATTTTAGTCGTAATATTTGCAAATTAGAAAATTCACGAAAAATCCGAAAATCAAATATACCTACGTTGTACGGTTAATGCTCTACTTGATTTCTGTTGAAATTGAAACTGGGAAGTCAACAAACACGGAAAAAAGACCTAAATTACCCTAAATACAAGCGAAATCAAGTTTCTTCATATTTATGCAAAGGAAAATAGGCTTGCCGTTTCTATACGAATTTTTTCAAAAATTACAAATTATAAAATGAAATGGTAAATAATTTATAATCGGTCTGTTTTTATTAGTATACTATACAAAAAGTTAACAAAATGATAAATTTAATAAGAATAATTTAAACAGTACCTATTTCCTTACCCTTCCCATCCTAAACGGACGGACCGATTTTGATCATATTTTTGTGTGAGTTCAAGTGGATGCGAAGATGGTTTACATTAACAATCCGGTCCACTACAAAATGTTTATGAGGGTTCCGCAACGAAAAATGAAAACCCATGATGATATATCACATTACATTTTACTATTCGAATGTATTTATTTGCGCTCCCACCATATTTATCTAGAATTCCAGTCTCCATGACTGTTAATCTTCTTTTTTTCAAACAGCTCACTTTCAGTATCTCTCGCCAGGGAGTTGTTTGTACAACATTTCATGTTCAGTAGAGCTTGTCTATATTTTTATGTAATAAACTAATAATCTGTGGTTTAATTCACCTACTATTAAATACGATACTAGCCAACAAAACCATGAATTAAAACCATAGAAAATAAATAAAACTTGGAAAATTTAATACATTTTTCAAATCGCTGACAACTTTTAGGAATGTTTGTCTTTTTTCTAATTTTAACGTTTTTATTTTAGTTCAATTCTTGGTTAGCAATGAGTGAAGAAAAATGACCACAAAGATTTTATGTAGTGTTTAAGAACATCCTTTAATAAATGGCAAACTTGTTAATTATTAGTTAAACTTACTTCTCCTTTTTGAACTAGAAGGACTCTCCTCTTTTTAGACATTTTGGAAACTTATAAAATTATTATTAATACATATTTTCACAGGTAAGTCCTTATAAATATTATACCAAGTATTTTGATAACACAGAGATGAAACAACAAGTATTAAGAGAAAGTTTTAACCTCTGCCCTATTATATAAAATATGTCAGTGGTTTATTAAATGTAACCCAGTCAAGTGAGTAAAAGTCGATACAGATGGAAATATTTATATGAAATATTGTTAAATATCCATTAGCTACCTTTCCAATATCAAATATAAAATATTCATTCTGTCGATACAAGTAGGTGTTGTTAGATAAATTATACAAATACTTGTTCTAGTATTTTCTATTTAACTTTTTACTAAACTACTCCAGATGGAGAATCAACTTTATCAAGGAAATAGGAAATTAACTAAGTACAGTTAAAATCGGTTTTAACGACATTGAAGGGACAAACAAATTTCGAAAGGGTCTAACAAAAGGGCTATAACCAGTAGTCCTTATAAGATAGAAGTAGCTTTTTATATTAAATTGAAAGTATTTAATTCTATTTTATATAAAAGGAATTGTGATTTTTCGGTCAACGATCCATTTAGATGTCATAAAATGCATCATTTCTATATACAAGGTGTTCTGTAATTGACTGCAGAACTTTCGCTTTCTGAATAAGCTGACAAAAAAAAGAAAAAATATTATTTACCAAATTTTAATTTTACGCTTCATTTAAGAGAAAATTACCCTATATTAATAACTTAATAAAAATATATACATCAAAATCATACTTATCCAAAAAAACACTACTTACATAGAGGATATGTTTTATCGTAGTATGAAGAAGTGACCTAAATGCAAAATTACTCCCCAAAAAATTTGGCTACTTATATAATTAAAAAAAAGAACTCATAACCAAGTTTTATTACACTCGCTTTCTTTGTAAATTAAGTTTTATAAGCAACCTATCGTGCTCATGAAACATGCCTTAGCATGTATTTTAGCAAAACGGACACTGTACTCACAGGCAAACTGCGACGCATTTTAATTAACATTAAATACCAATTTTAAATTTCATAAATATTAAGTAATAATTACGTATACATTATACGTACATCATGCGTCGCGTTCTTTTCCTTTTGTAAAATAATAAAATAAAATAATCTGGGTTTCAAACCCTTTTCACTATTTCCAAGTTATAGCGACAGATGACACTCATAAATATGTATTTCGGCGTATATCGCGTAAATTCGTGGATATACGAAAAAAGCAATCACTCTTGTGTCCGCTCAAAAAACAGGAAAAAGAAATTACTATTGTGGTCGCTTTTCAATCATGCAGATCAAAATGGTCTAGCTATGGTTGTGTAATTTTTATTTTTTAAAAAATTTTAACTTCAGTTTAAATTATCAACGTGATAGATATTTGGTGATGTATTCGTTCTAAATTATTATTAATTTTTTTTTGTATCTGAAATTTCACATCGATCTAAATTCATAATATGTTCCTTTTGGTTTTATGACTTTCGTCATGTTTTAATTTGATTCTTGTTCTGGCCATCGTTCACATTTAAACTGAACCGCGTGGTTCATGGCTTTCATTTCATTCTTTAAAACATGTAGTCAGAATTGAAAATTTTAAATTCAGTTGCATAACGAAGTTTGACGTTATCAACAACTTTGATTAAATTTAAATTTCCTTTCAGTCAGTTTATCGATGCGTAATTTCAGATACCTCATCGTTATTTGATAACTTTTAATAATCCGTTTAACAAACATAATTTGGTTGTACAAACAACGGCCATATTGGTCTAAATTTCAAATCTCGTTACCTCGTGTAACTTTGGAGCGCTTGCGCAACATTTCTTAAATTTCCGACTTTGCGTTTAAAAAAATTTCGGCCTCGTGTTGGTAGAATCAAATTGTGTTATGTGGATGCAATAAATTTCTTCATGAATATCGACCAGCGATAGTCACTTCTGGCGGTATTATTTTCAAAATTAAATTTAATTTTATATATATAAAGAATATCGCAGGGGTATCCAACGAATTTTGGATACACCCTTTTAAGCGGCATTTCGCATTTAAGAGGTTTATCCTCCCCAAAGTTTGTAATAAAATACATTTTCTTTGATTTGTTCAATCAGAATATCCTAACGTAACATTCACAAATTTAATTGTAAAATTTCTAAATTTGTTTCTTGGTAAATCCAATTTCACTTGATATCGTAGATTATATTTTAAGTTGTATCAAATTTGTAAACTTTCGTAGATGATCGTCGAGGGCATATATATATTAAGAGAATATTCAGTTTATTTTAATCTTATTTTGTAAGTAATTTTCACTGCGGGCTCAACCTTTCGGGGGATTCATTTAATTTAATTTTCTATTGGGTTATTTTTAGTTCTCAGCTTCGACGGTCACCTATCGAGATATTCCGACGATATTAATTATACTCTGTAAATATTAATTTTAAAATTAAATAACTGGTTTAACAAAATAAACCTTGTAAAACTCACGTGCCGATTCTTTCTTTTCGTCGAAACCAAAATACCATCACCCATTTTCCCTAAGTACCTTCCACTATCGACTGCACCTGAGGGGGTTACCTCTGACCTCTCCACAGCTTTTATGACGCAGCTGTGGGTACAGTCAATTAATTATATATATAGAAGCTCATATTAAATTACAGGTGTCTGCAATCGAGATCCTACTTTCTTGCAATTCGATTCAATTGCAAAATAAGTAAATAAAATTTATTATCAAGATTGTAATAACCAACAAACTCATAATCTAAACAACCTTTAATCCAACAAAGCAATTCTCTTTATTCTTCTTCGCGTCAAAACTACGCTATGTATATTGTGTTAAAATTGTAAGATGATAATATTTGGTTTTAGAGTTCTTTGTTTTTTTGTAGGAATTTCGGTCTAATCTATGACACTCTTCCACACTATGACAAAACAAACACATCCTCTGTTTATGTAGTGTTTTATTGGATAAATTTTATTTTGATAAGTGTATTGTTTATTAATTGATAAAATAAGAGTAAGTTGATAGGGTATTCTACTATATTTGAAAAAGTACTTCAAAATGTTGATTTTGCTAATAAAAAGCCACCAAAAAATTATTTCAGAAAAATACACACGCTTTCTTGCCAAAAACATTTTTAAACTGTCAAAAACGTGGGCATCCAATTTGGTGACGTAATATCGGTATCATTATACGAAATAACACAGAAGAGCTTGACAGATATATTCATAGACAACTAATTAAAATAAATATAAATATTTATTATCTATGGATATATTATACCCAGCTGCCTACACTGAACTAACTGATGGTCTGTAGTTCATACCGATATGACATCACATCATGGCTTGTCTGCGTTTTAGGTCACGTGATATACAGTTTAAAAATTGCGATTTTTAATTTTAGTATTATAAAAGAAAAATGTGCTTTTATGACTCGAAATCAGAATACTTAAGTATATTTTTACATAAATTTACATAAACATTTTTCAAATTTCATAATTTTTCTTTCATTACTGAATTATCTCGTAAATTAGGCCTCGGATGAAAATTTGGTAAAGAACTTTTCACCTCTTTTTTTCTCACCTTATACAGGAAGCGAAAGTTCTGCAGTCAATTATAGAACATCCTGTATACACATCACGTATTGTAAGAATATTAAGTCTATACGCAGGTCAACATTATTATATTGCATATAAACAAAATATTATTATTCCATATATTTATATCAAGATTTACTTTTTTTTTTGTGTTGATAACTTCATATTATTTATAGTCTGAACACAGTCAAGGCATAATATAGAGATCCTAATATAAAAACTATATCATCTTAGACAGGGAGCCTATAATGATACAAAACCTTCATGATTCTTTTCGTCTGCATTTTGAGGACTAATAAAAAGAGACATAATAAGTTTGATAATAGATAAGTTAAATTGTGGCTCGAGTATCGAAATCATAGTTACATTAAAAGAAAGTTATCGAAATTAGGATGTATAGGAAAAATGGCGAGAAGTTGAAGTTGCCACCTTCGAAGGGGTTGAAAAATGGTTTTGATATTTACAACTGCACAATAACATTGCTTCTACCATTTTTCAATCCTTTTGACAGTTGGTAACTTCTCAATAACTTCCTTTTCGGTTTTCATAACTTAGAGAAACGATCGAAACTCTGACAAGGGTAGACAAAAAAAGAAGGAAATGTCCCATCTTTATGAGCTTACGGTCTAAGTGTGGTATATGTGGTAGTATATGTATGAATGTGGTAGTATATGACCTTCTATTCAACGCCATGTGATACGTCAACACACACATAATCTATGATACGTGATCAGATTATTTAAGTATAGTGAATACAAAAATAACTAAGTCAAACCGGGGTGTAGGGGATGTTTTAACCAAGAAATAAATAACAGTCAAATGCATAAGTTGTTTAAGAGTGATTCAATAAAATTCTGATATAACGAAAGATCAAAAGCTGAGACAAATCTAGGTGAGATGTACTGAGTATTTTTGGATGCAGTGACTTCTAAAACAAAGCTGACAATAATGAAATAAACCATTATAAGAAATTATTGTTGAAAATGGTATGGAAATTTAAATTAAAATCTCTATATATTATAAATGCGAAATTAAGCATGTTTGCATGATTTTTAATGAAGCTGTACAGCAATATAGCTCATACTTCAGAATAACACATGAGATATAATTTATAAAGATATATTATTTAAAAAAAATAAAATAAAATAAAAATTAATTTATTTTGATATTACCATAAATTACAGATTTCTGTAAAAGTAGTCATTCGACATTACCATAAATTACAGATTTCTGTAATAATAGTCAATATAAAATATTTCACGGCCATCTTTTCTGACATACTCAATGACTGATATACGACTATTATACATTTAAAAAAAAATAGAAAACCATACATATATTTTACCTGTGTAAAACAATACAATCCAATCAATTATTTCGAATGTTATAGAAAGGGGGTAAACGAGAGCAATTTTTATCAATCTTTACTTTTAAACCCAGCGAACCGGGTGGGTAATGAGTATCACTCTAGTAAATATTATTTCGCTTTAAAAATACTGTTTTCATTTTCATTTAATTCACACGAGAGATTAAGACTAATGTTTTCTCAAAAGAATACGTTTAATTTAAACAAAAAATGTTTGTGTTTTTATAAAGAAGAACTTTCTAATTTATAATGTTCCACTAATTTTTGCCAGTTATGTTTAATAATTAGAGGGAGGTTTTAATTGAACCGGAAATCTTTGATTGAATTCAATACCCGTAGATGTGTGCCATTGAAATTAATATTTTTCGTTTGAAGCAGTTTCTTCGATTAAACTTATTTTTCGAATTTCACGCATATGTCAACTTAAAAAAATCACGCTGTATACATTTCCGTGAGAGTATCTTATTCATAAAAGTTCTGCAATTATGATGCACAAATGTATAATGACGACATGTTTAAAAATAATAATCACGTCGCAAAATTTCATTTCAGAATACCAAAACTGCATATTTATTAATTTTATAATTTTCAATTGCCTTTAAGTATCATCAAAAAATACAAAAAGTTCAACCTGAAGTATTAATGCTTGTTCTAAAACAATATTTTTCAACGATATAAGTAATCTCAACGCAAAGCAACAATACTCTATCGAGGCAATCTACAACACACGCATAATTGTCGTTCCATTTGAATTATTTCCAAAACTAAGAGTGTAAGAGCAGATATATTGCCTACCCTCCCCCCGAATAAAACACTCCTATCAGCCAAAGTTTTGTATTTTGCCTCCTTTCTTTCCAATGTCTGTAACCCGCGGGATAACAATAAATAATTCGTTGTGTGCATAGTCATGGTAGGGACAATAAATCGATGCCAGCGCTTCCAGTGAAAAATTTTGGCGTTAAGGGAGGCTGTTATGACTAATTTGCAATTCTTTACATGTAAATGTTATAGTGAATGTCAAATTAAAATTATTGAAAAACACTTATTTTAATGCATTAAAAATTGAGAAAATAAGAAATCAAATTGCACAAATATTATTTAAATTTGTGAGACAATAATATTAAATTTTCAGTGTAAGTCATAAATGCAATCCATACAATTCTATAAATAAAGTACTGTATCGTTACCATGGAAACGATTTCAATAAAACTCAGACACGGTGCGAATACCTAAACACTATTCAAATACTTGTTTTCAATTGTAGATAAATGTGGTAGAAGCGCAAATAAATAAATAGTATATAGTAAGATCTAATGTATATATTTTTTTATATGCGTTCCCACCATTTATTTCATGGGATTTAATTTTTGTATGGAGTTTTTTGGTTTTAAGGAAAAAATTATATCAAACATTTCGTAAATAAAACGTATATACATACTTTATATCGTTTTTATATATTTAATTTTTTGGTTTTCTGTTTAAAAATGATAACAATAAACTTTCTGTGAAATTTTCCATGAGTAAATCAATTGAATTGAATTGAAATGTAATCACGTAAATTAAAAGTTCATCATAATAGATCATATAATAAAAAAATAATGTTAGCATATCAAAAACAGATGTTCAGATATAATGAACAACAACAAACTAAAGAGAGAACTAAATACATATCAAACATATTAACAAGCTACAACACTGTTATCATAATAATCAAAAAATATAGTCCCAGACTAAATGGTCCATCATTTACCCTTCATCAATCGGGTGATATTTCAGCACAGATCTGGTTGCGTCGCAGCGATATGCCGCAATGTTAATTTTTTTAAAGCGTTGTTACATTGTGGCAATTTATAAACGCGCCATTTTAAACATAAACAATTACATTAAGAAATTTTTTTCCTCCGTTAATATACACAAAAAAAACGTATATTGAAAAAATTTTGGGTGTAAAAAAAATTGTACAATAGAATCAATTTTATGTTTCATTTATGATCAACTTTTGTTTCACTTTGAAACAAAAGTTGAGTATTTTTTTTGAGAAAAATTTTTTACATTTCAATTTTTCTCGAATATTTTTCGAAGATACTCACTTTTTACGTGCTGAACCTTTGAGATATCGTACTGACAATTGGACAGATGGGCAGTCAAGAATGGATTAATTAGGTGATTTTAAGAAAACCTATACCAAAATATTTTAATCGTGTCATTAATATTTTTAAGCGTTTCAATCTTTTGTTTTAGCGTTAATCGTTACAAACAATATACTAAAATCAGTATATGTATTTCATATATACAGGCTATGAAAATGTACCAATTGCTACTGGACTAACATCTAACGAAAGTGAGTAAGTACTGTTCCCCACGAATTGAATTTTCGAATTTAATCATCAGTCAATGTGATAAATAAATTTTGTTTTTTATAAACTTTTCGTAAAAAAGGCAGACAAATTTTACCAAATATTTGTTGATGTTTATAAATAATTAACACAATTTTATTTTGATACTTTAAAAATCGATAGAAACATTATTCACAAATAATACATAAGTTTACAGACAAGTCCCTTGCCCCAATGAATCTAGACTCAAATTTGGACGCTCCCACAATGTTAAAATTTTCCCATCGATAATGAACCCAAATTTTTACATTTGTTTTAAGCTGTTATATATATTATGTGAGTTAAAGTCACTCATAAATGCCACTTTGAATAGCTTTTATCATTTCAAAACATTGAGATTACCAGTTGGGATACAAAGGTGAGGTTGAACACTTTAGTCTATTAACGTAAACTACGCATTTTGAACAAATTGAAAGAAATGAAAAAATTACACAGAAGTCAGGACTCGAATCCAAATCCTGTACTTATCCGTCATATCTGTTCTATATGAGTAACTCAAATTTTATGAAACCTCTTCGTGCCTTTATATCATACTAGCTGTGAACTACCCGCTTTGCTGGGCAACATTCCCACTTTCCCCACTCCCCCCATATTCCATATCCTTTTCTAGGTTACTATCTATCACCTAACTAAATTTCATCAAAATCCGTTCAGCCGTTTAGGCATGATAGAGTAAAACTCCCAGCAAAAACCATAAAAAAATCACTAACTCAATTCAGTTTTCTGCCTACTTCCTACCCCCTAAGTACGATGGCGTGATCATTTTGATCTTATATCCGTTTTTAGGTAACCATCTATTACCTTACTAAATTTCATCAAAATCTGTTCAGCCGTTTAGACGTGAAAGAGCAAAGGTCCCAACAAAAACGACAAAAAATCACTAACTCAATTTAGTTATCTGCCTACTGCCTACCCCCTAAGAACGATGGCGTGATTAGCCTATGACCATTTCTAGGTTATCATCTATCACCATACCAAATTTCATCAAAATCCGTTCAGCCGTTTAGGCGTGAAAGAGTAACAGACAGACAGAGTTACTTTCGCATTTATAATATTAGTATGGATGTATGTTTCTGTATATAGCATACAAAAACAGTTCACGCAGCTATATAAGTGATACAAATTACATATTTTTAATATGAAACCAATTAGTTTCAAATTTTTATGTAAGTCAAGATATAACAATAACAAAGTTAAGTTGTTTTAACTTTTATGGAAAATTGTCAACATCTGTATGTATACAAGAATTCTATTATAAAACTTTCAATTATTACGTAACAACCATACAATAGTAACTACATTTGTAACGACCAAACTATCAAGAAATGGGTACGAGTAGACAAGATGGGTACATCGAAAAATCATTATCAGTGGTTCAACATCTGTTCCATTCAAAGTTTCATTTAACTGTATTCAATGAAACATTTAACTGTTTATTTGTGATTAATTCATAGGAAATTTGTATGGCTAGATTTGAATAAATTAAATAAAAAATTAAAGAGAACGCCGAAAGTCATGTCAGTACCTCCTAAGAGGATAATTTTGCTTTTGATTTTTTTTCCTTCTTTTTAAGAAAAAAGCTATTATACAAGAAAATCTGCACATCTGCACAACCATTTGAAGATCATCACCTTTTTCCCAGTTGTTATCGGGTACGGAACTCTAAACCAAAACTTTAAATATAGCTAAGAACACTTTCGATCAAATTACCTTTCAAATAAACAAACAATCAAAATGGGTGGATTGCATTAAAAGTTATGAAAATAAAAGAATAAACTGCATTAAAAATGTTTTACATTTGTAAGAAAATAGTATTAAACTTTCAATGTGAGCCATATATAGAAACCATAGACCTTTATGTCAGTTTATTCAGGTTATTCAGTTTATATATATATATATATATATAAACTGAATAACCTGATAAAATGTCGTAACCTCGTTTAAATGTATAAGAAAAGATATTGGATTTTAATGCTTAGAAGGACTCTGTCTAGCGATAGAAAAAAAAACAATTGTCAGAACGACCATAGATACATAAATCTAACGGAAACGTTGTTTACAATCTTGAAACTATACGCATTTTTCATAAGCACATAATAAAGGTTACTGCAACAATTTTTATTGACACATATTTTGTTGAAGAATTAAATAAAACATTAAAATAATAGTTTTTATTTAAAAAATGCATTTAAAAACACACACAACTATAAAATTAAACCTGGGAAGCAAATATAGCACAGCACATTAAAATGTATAATAAAGCATACATCTTCTGCCTCTTTAATCATTGAAATAATCAACTGATTGTAACGAGAATGGTTGACTTTTTTAACTCGTGAATATAATATTTTATTTTTTAACTCGTATATGTAATGAAAACTCCTGAAATAAAACTCATGCACGATGTGATTACAGATTATTAGATTTTTTGGATAATAAATCTTGCCTGCCAACACTTTTCTGATTACTATCGCAATGGTGATGCATAAAGAGCAGTTTCGAATAGTCATCAATGATATTATCTGTAAACATACATATCTGTATAATATACAATAAGCAATGTCTACACTTACGTACAATGTTGAGATAACATCTATTTTAATCCAAACCTAAAGATGTTAAGCTTTAAATAGTCTATTGGGCTACTTAAAGCTCGTCAAAATTTGCTAAGCATTTGTAGAATAGTTAAATAAATTAAATTTTAATCTACGATAACCTACAAACCAAAACTATTTTTACATTCATTGTAAACTGCATCTGCATACCCTGTTTATCTGATGTTATTCAACTTTCTACAAATGTTTGTTTCAACAATATTAAATTAACATGCTGTGAATAACAATACTGTTAAGGCAGATAATGGCATAGGTAAAACTAACAGCTTTTAAACATATATTCGATATTTATCGAAAATATAATTTACTTCTAAATAAATGAAACATGTTAATAAATCAAATCTACAAGTTTTACATATCAACCAAAAATATTCCTAAAAATAAATTTACTTCTCTTATTCAGGAGTTGTTTATTCGACACTTCGAATTTATTCAGAGGTAGTATTCAGCAACGTCGTAGATATTTGCTGGTACAGTGGTGAAGCACCAAGGAGTGTGACATTCAATGTGTGTGACAACCTACTTTAACATACAAAAAATTTTAGCATTCGAATTTAGATGTGCAATTCTTTTTATATAATGACTTAATTTTTAATATGTTAATATAATTTAATGATATTTAGGGCCCAGAAGACGAAATAACTAACAAAATTTTGGCCATTAAAAGAGACCCTAGAGTTTTTATTCGAAAAATAAATAAATTTTGTTATACCCTTAAATATCTGCATAATATCATGTAAAAGGGAAAACTTTAAATAAACGCAGAATACAGATTAGAAAAGAATCCTCATTTCTGTCTGACAAATTAAAATTACATTCTTTAACTATAAAAGTAAATCATATTATAATTACAACCACAATAAAATGATTTGCAAACGTTTGTTTTTAATTATGTGGCGCTATTCAGCAACGGCGAAAGCTTCTGGCAATTATAATTGATATCGCTAAAAGAACAAGAGAAAAGATACACATCTTAAAATTATTTTAAAATTACCACACATGCGTCATTTCTACGCAATTTTAAACAAGCAGTGAATAGACTGTGGTGCAACCCTTGGAATCCATACTTATTAGTTCCCAGCATAAAAAATAAGTATAAAAAGAAAATAAATAAATAATTAAAAATCCGACCGACTCGAAATGACTCGATCGACACTTCAACTTCAAATACTCTTCAACCAAGTAGATATAATTTCTTGTTCGCTCGATATCGGATACGAAAAAAAAAACTCGCCGGACTCGAACCGACTCGAACGAATGTTATAAAAATCTTCCGGATCATATTGCTGTTAATACGCTTCGATCGAAAAGAAAAGAAATATGCAAATATGCATGTCTTAAATTTAACTTATTCGATACATTGCCAGTCTTATATCAAAATGATGAAAATTAAAACAGCAAATACAGATATTACAGGGCCAAAACAAATAATTGTTCAGGGGATTTTCCATAAAGCTGCAGATATTGGCATATATATTAATATATCGAAATGTAATCTAGTCTAAGAGTGAGGTGAGTGCCATGAATTATTGAATTACAAAATTATTCATTGAATTTAAAGTTTATTTCAAGTTATGTGCTATGAATAGTTTCGTTTCTCTCTTTACGTTTGTTTCAACAATTTATCATGTATTGATTATTAACTTTGTACTTTTCATCATAATTCAATTACAATAAATTTTAGTTTGCATTCAAAATTTTGATAAATTTATTAGATGCTAAAACTTGCATCGGTATAATTTGCCTCCCTTAAAAGTGAAAATAAACAATTGACTGAGTTAATTGTTGAAATACGATGTATAGACAGTGTTGATTACTCTATCACATTACACATATACAAAACTGATAATCCCATATTAATACATACTATAAAATTTGCAACTAATGTGTGCCCTCGTGAGTAAACAATGATGTTTGAAACAAAAGTAATTTATTTTTTTATAAGGAACATATTTTACAACTTTTGTTCTATCTCTAACGGTTTACAAGATGGGTCCTACAGACCGAAGACCTATGTTGCTCATTTGCAAACTCGACCTGCCTTTTTACGTCCTAAGTGCGCTGTACCCACCTTTCCTCTCATATTGGCCATAAGTTCCTAATTCAATATTAAAATTTAAAATATTTATTTTTTATTTGTGGCTCCACTACCGTGCTCGCACATCCTTAATTAGTCGGACAAAACAAGTTTTTTTAATAGTGTGTTTTCAAAAGTTTATTAAGATTTTAATTTTATTTTAAATAGTTGTTTTTTTAAGTTCCCTGACTAGTTTTGGAGAAATCTATGAAAACATATCATTCGTTTTTCTATAAGACCAAATATGCCTACTTTTGAAGTCATTTAATAAATAATCGGGCAAACCCCCGGGAGTTCCATTTGCGAACTGCAAGTTGCTCCTGAAAGAGGATATCCTGAAAAAGGCCAATCTTAGATGGAAGGAAGAACGTACTTGTGGTACAGATATGGTCAGAGTACAATCGCAGGCATTCCGAAGTTCTTATATCACTTCCAAGGGACTCTGCTCGCAAAGTTGTTGTGGCTATCACAGTACACTGCTGGGCGGTAAGCATGAACGCTTAGGCCTGGCAGTGTCTCACGACTACTGCAGGAGCTGTCACAGGGGTGACGAGGAGGAGACAATACCTCATTTTCTCTGTCACTGCCCAGCTCTTGTCATGAGGAGATGGACTTACTTGAGCCAGCCTCTCTTTGACGACCTCTCCAACCTAAAGTCAGTCGACGTCAAAGTCCTCCTGCTGTTCTTAAACAGCTCCGAATGGTTCATGGAGTAGTGGCCGGGGATGGGAAAACCCTTTAACGGCCTCACAATGGACCCTTTGGTCTCAGTGTGTCCCACCACAGGACAGCCACTCTAACCTAACCTTATCTAGTACAACTTCATTTTAAAATAATCAAGCTTTTTATCCAAAACTGCCCTGGCGCTCGTGCATTCTTAATTGAAAATATTTTTAATTTAACATGAGCAGATATAAACATCCAAGAAGGTATAATATATACATTTAGTTAATAAAGATACATGTAAAGTATTATATTATTAAAAAATGTATTTACTTAGTTTTCTAAATACGATGTTAGTAGTACCCATAGTAGACAGGGAACAATGTTGTACCATTGACCACAATTATGAAGATTCTATATCGCTTCCAAGTTACGAAGATGTAATATCGCTTCCAAAGGCCTCGACAGGAAGAAACGATGATCTTCACTGCCACTGTCAAGTTTTTGTCATGAGGGAATATTCTCACTTGAGCCAACCTTTTATATATTTTTAGAGCCAGTTTTTAATCCTCTACACAACAAATATGAGTGTTATAAGTTTTGCAAATGTATTTGCGTATCTGCGTTTCTGTCTGTGGCATCGAAGGTCCTAAACGGATGAACCAATTTCGATCTAGCTCTTGTTGCATGAAAGGTGGCTTAGTCGTACTGTTTAAAGAAAATATGATTAGTCCGAAAAGTTTCTCAAGAAAAAACAGCAGTTTTGTTCTCTTAAGAGGCTTGCTCCTAGACCAGCCTGTCTCGCCAAATTGGGATCAAAAATTTTTCCCTAAGCGTAGAGTAACAGAATCAACTGCTTTAAAGTGATTGTAAACCTACAGTATTGTAAAAATTTTTGGTTTATTGCACGGTCCATACATATAATCTATTAACATGCTTTGTAGTCAATTAATGAGTTATTTTTAGCTTTACAATACCACGCAACTATAAAAATATATAATGTATTGTGTGCAAGTGATGCTTATAAATTTGATAATATAGATATCGCTCTTCAATCATCAATACTTTAATTATAGTAGTCTCTGTTTATCAAATGATGGATCTTCGATGAACTCATAATTAAATTCAAATTATGTTTTTATATCATCGACAACCTCATATTTTTATGGTATTATGATAAACTACAAGATTGTCTAAATATTTTAGATAGTTTTCTATCACACTCTCTACATTCTTTGATATAGAAATATCCAATTGAAGAGGATAATCTATATGATTCATCATTTTTTCAGCCAACTTTGAACGATAAAATAATAATAAAAACCCGATAACCAAGGAAATTTTTGTACTTTTTGGAAACTTTGTTAATCCAAAAATGTACATGAAATTCCTAGTATTATTCAATCCTTACATTTCTCTTAGAAGTAGAATTTGAATTAAAATACCATACATAATAGTTACCTTGTAAATAAGTAAGCACTAAAAGCAAAAATTTTTACTACTGAAAATATTCCTCCGTTTTATTGCACGGCTACAATTGTACAAGCACATCATATTATTGCTGTATCATGGATATCAACATCCTTTAGAAACTGAAGAGCAGTTTTAAATTCTTCGTTCACAAGGTACACCACCTTACCCTGTACTTTTAGAGATAGTATGTTCGTATTATCGTAGGTATAATACTTTTGAATAAATTAAACCACAAAGTGTATAGTAATTTGTGTGTAAAATATAGTAAAAGATTTACTACTACCACTGAAGTGTTAAAATACTTGACTAGGAGTCGGTTAGCTAGTGCTACCGGTTAGTTAGTTGCATATAACTTAGGTATTTTATATTGTGTAACGTTTAATAAAATATATTTTATATGGTATTTTTATTCCAAAAAAATTTATATTGTTTACATTATGTTTGCATATTTAAGGTTAAACGGCTACTATCCGTCATATAAAAAATTTCGCCTCAATAAAAATTATTAAAAAAATTAGTCTGTATGAATTGTTTTGTGCTTACATGCTTGTATTTTGATGATATTGTGGCATTTGGATTTGATCGGAAAACTGAAAGGAGAGGGGAATCGTCTAAAGAAGATCAAACCTTAATGCTGGATAAGCAACAATCGATGAAAATTATCTGACATCGATTTTCCAATAAACACACTGAATTTAACACGTATTTAAAACTTGCAAAGTTCAACAGGAAAAACGCTATATTCATTTAAATTGTAAATCTTTTTTACGACAAAAAGTAAGGTACGAATCAATCCATGCAAACTATGCAGGAATACAAAAGCTCGTGAAGTTTACGTTGAAATAAAACTTGAATTGAATTACCACTTACGAAGACAATAGTTTAAAAGAAATTTAGAAATTATGCTATGAGAAAACTGAAGATGAAGAAAGATGTTTCTCCATCAAGAACACTAAGTTAAGTTATTAGAAATTTATGTTTTGAATTTTACTGAGAAATTCGGTTGTGACGTGATGTGTCTCAACACGAACATTTAATTAAATAAGTGAATATTATGAGAGTAAAAACCGTTGTTAAAAGCAGCATAACAAATTTTGAATTAAACGGTGTATCAACCGAAAAACTTAATCTGGCAAATTTAGTGTGCGTTCAACGCTTCTATGTTTGAATGGCTTAAACAGTACGTTATTTTCAAATTGGATGATGAATTATGTTATAACTTCACGAATATACTTCATAATTCACCGTGTAATTTCCTAATATTAATTTTGTAGAAATCAATGAAAACATAACATCCGTCTACCGTTTTACCATAAAACTAATATTAAATTTGCCTACTTTTATAGTCATTTATTTATTTAAATAATCGGGCATACCTATGAATTGCCTTGGTACTCGTACATCCTTAAAAAAAGCCAGGATCTTCAAAATAAGATAAGATAAAATTTTTCAAAATAATGGCCAACTGCTATTCCACTTCATACTTATAGATCTTTCCTTTTTAAGGAGGCAAATCTTTAATTATTTCCACAATATATTTTTAGGGTGGATTTTTATTTTTAAAGAAAAATTACAATGTTTTATATTTCAAAAAAAAGCACTTTTGAGTTACATATCAAAATTTTATAGTGATTTTACATTTTATATTTCAGTATCTCATTTACATCAGTCGGCTATATATGAATGTAAAAGCTTTTACTATCATCAACAACATACACCTCGGAAAATCTACCTCTATCTTTGGCTGATAGTAGTTTACTAGTATCATTTTTTTTCTGACCACAGTGAATGAGAAAATGATTGACGATTTTTATTTAAAAAGTTTGTGGCCACAAGGAACCATGGCATATAAAATTTGACGCAAAGTTTTAAGGAAGTTTTGGAAACAAATGACTTCAAATTTCACACAAAGTACTGAGTATGGGTATTTAATTAAAATAACATTCAACTCCACGGCCTTGAATGTTTTCAATGTGGCGCTTGCTTAGTCTAAACATTCGTTCTACTATACAAGCTCTCAGCTGGTTTTTGTTTTTTCCGACTAATTTTAATGACGTGTAAAACAAAACTAGGGCTTTGTTCGAAAATTATTATTCACGGCCTGCTTTTTTCAAGATATTCTCTGAGATTTGAAACATCACTTTTTATGGTTTGAGAAGGCAGATCTTCTAACATTTGATTTTATTATATAAAGATACCTTGCGAATGTAAATTCTCCATTAAATTACCTTTTTCCTTAAAACCTTTTCCTAACTGATCCTCTTTTGAAGTTCATTGCCAGGTTTTTAGTGTTTTTGAGTGCGGAAATCTAAAATCTCGTTGGAAACGTAGCGAAAAACACTTTCCATTAAATAACCTTTCAAACGAAAAAAAAAATCAAAATCCGTTTAGGCCCTACGATGCCACAAACAGCCAGACAGACAGACAGACAGACAAACAGACATACACACACACACACACACAGCGGTCAAACTCATATGTAACACCTCTTTGTTTAGTTCGGGGGTTAAAAATGACAATTATTACATTTTCTAACAAAGAATTTATTCGAAACATATGCTCAAGAAAAACAAGACCATTCAAATTAGTTTGATGCTTTCAAACAACACTATAAAAAGTGAAATTTACAAAATTTAAAAGACCTCCGACAAATGTATTCCTTGTAAACTGCTTTTTGGAAACTTAGCTATATAATGTTCTCAATCAAGTCGGTTCGACCGTTTAGGGGATACGATGCGACTGAGAAACAAACAGACACACAGATAAACACTTTAAACTTATAACACTCCTTCTTAAATCAATATCAAAGTGATGGTTAAGGACATCAGATGAGATGAAAAGGATACTTAGAGAGATATCATTTTTTGGGACAAATTTTTGGAAATATTTTTATTGAAATTAAAATATTTGAGTTTACTTGGTTCTTTTGAATTATTGTTTTGAATTACCTAATTAGTTTACCATTTCACTTCGAAATGAATGGAGCCAGGTTTATTTGACCATTCATTTATATGTTAAAATTATATGTCATGCCTTTTCCAAACTGAATCGATTTCTAAAGATCATCGCATATTTTTAATATTTTTCGGGCGCGGAACTCTCCGTTAAATTAACTTTCAAATTAAACCAAAAAATTAAAATCGGCTCATCCGTTTAGGTGCTACGATGCCACAGACAGGCATAGCGTTCAAACTTATAGCACCTCTTTTATTAGTTTAGAAGTTAAAAAGAAAATAAAGAAGAGACTGGTAGAAGCGAAGTAGATCTGATAGGGAAATTCACAGGTTGTAACCATACGGCTTTGTGTTTATGGAATGCTCTAGTTGAAAACTGTATTTCAGAACTCGGGCAAAATATACAGCTAAGTTCTTGAAGCCTTCATCCGTTTGTCTTTTATGCAAAACTTAAGTATTTTCTCGCACTTTTTAGTCTGTAAAATACGTAGCACCGGGGAAAATATATATGCAAACACTTTTCATTTACTTTTTTTTTGCATGGCCGCACGATAGTATCCATATAGTGAGTTTGTTCCAGTGTTTATTATGAAAGTAATTAGATATTACTTAAAAATATACATATAAATATTACGTTTGATTAAATATTCATTTAGAAATTAAAATTAAAACAGAAAAAAAAAACTACTTTACCTACCACTAGCTAGAGAACCGTCTGTGGTTTGTGTCTGGGATTCTTTTGATTAATCTGTTCTGTGTCTGCTATTTACTATCCGTATGTTTTATTTTTACTAAATTTTACTTTTTTTGTTTTTTTTGTTTTTTTTTTACACTTTTAAATAATTAAAGAGGATTTCAGAAGGTATTAATTTTTAATTATAACACATCTGATCTAATTTTTTTACGTATTTATTTTCTACAAAGAGTTAAATTTTTATACTATGTATATATGAATTAGATCAAGGTATAATAAGTTTAGTCCCAAGTTTGTAGCGCATTAAAATATTGATGCTACAAACAAAATTTTGATTTAGGTGTTCATAAAATCACCGAATTAGTCCTTTTTCGGTTGTCTGACAGTCTATCTGTCAACACGAAACTCAAAAACAAAAAAAGATATTCTCGTAAATGAGCAACATATGTCAATTGTGTCTTGGGCTTATAAGAGCCATCTTGTAAACCGTTAAAGATAAAGCAAAATTTTAAGTGTAAAAAATATTCCCTATAAAAAAATAAACAACTTTAGTTTGAAACATTTTTTCGTAAACATCACTACTTACTCATGAGAGCGCAAATAATGTAGTATGTATTTTATGGGATTAACATAGGATTGGCTATCTAAGATTTCTTTACTTACATGACGTAAACAAGCGATTGCGTAATCATCACTATCATGGTATTTCAACAGTTAATTCAGCCAATTGTTTGTTTTCACTGGTTTCCTATGTTATTAATAATGGAGAACTTTATATGAGAAACATATGGATGCTTCAAAAATCAGACAGGTTTTTGGAATTATAATCTCATTATAATAATATAATGAACAATCTGAAATATAAATACAAAAGAAAAGGTCGATCTTCACCCATTTAATAAACAGATGAGACACATTTTTTGTAAAAATTTATTGATTTTTAAACATTCCTATCATAGTTTTTCTATTGAAAAGTGTTATAATAATAATAATAATCATGGGGGTTTAACCTCCGTGTTTGTGACATACGCCTTATCACAGAGGCCACCCACACCATTATTTGTTAATCTTTATTTATTCAAATACAAACATACTTACAATTACATTTTTTATGTGGGTGGAGTCGGTTACTTCGTTCTTATCCAAGCGACGACAATGTGATCAATTCTGCACTCCCATTAATTATAAATTGTTCACACTGCCGCTGCCTGGATTCGAACCCGCAACCTAAGTCTAAACAGTCTAACGTTCTAAGACGACGCCTTAGACCGCTCGGCCATTTAGGCTCTCGATTGAAAAGTGTTCATAGCTATTTTGCATTGAATTAATTTCAAGTCTATCGCCAAGCCTATAACATTATTTTCGTAATTAAATTACTTTTTTTCTGATACCACTTTCTAGTAGGAGTAGGTCGTTTATACCATATGAACAGGTAAGTCAATATTGGTAACTAAACCAGGTAAGTCAATATTGGTAACTAAACCAGGTAAGTCAATATTGGTAACTAATTATAGAATTGTATGGATGCATATATAATTGTATGGATTGCATTTATCACTTACATTGAAAATTTAAAATTATTGTCTAACAAATTTAAAAAAATAATTACGATAATTACAATTGCAAAATAATATTTGTGCAATTTGATTTCTTATTTTCTCAATTTTTAATGCATTAAAATTAGTGTTTTTCAATAATTTTAATTTGACATTCACTATAACATTTACATGTAAATAATTGCAAATTAGTCATAACAGCCTCCCTTAAAGCCAAAATTTTACACTGGAAGCGCTGGCATCGATTTTATTGTCCCTACCAAAGCTACGCACACAACGAATAGACTTACCAGAAAAAACCGTTCATGAAAACACTATTCGGTAAAAATATATGATAGGAATGTTTAAAAATGAATAAAATTTCATAAAAACTATGTCTCATCTGGTTATCTGACGTTATGTCTTTAAGAACATATCAGAAATTTCTTCTGAAAGTCAGATAGCTGTGAAAGTTTCAAATTGACTAAGCTTTCAGTTATAACCATTCATAACTATTTCTCCAGTATTACACTAAACTTAATTAAGCACACACCAAAATTAGTTTTCTTTTTGAATCGAAGTCATAAAGCTTGCTCACTGTAAAGCATGTAACGGTGGTTAATAAATTTTTAGTATTATGCATTTAGAAAAACTTTTTCCTAAATACATTAAACAATGCCTCCAGGTACCTTTTATATACAAAATTTGTCATCTAAATATACTTTTAGTCTTAATTTCAAAATCTCGGGTAAGATAGATTTTTGTTTCGTGGTTTTTTCCCCACTTATTTTGAATTGTTGAGTATAATGGATAAACGAAAGAAAAATTTTATAACTGGCCTAGTAGTAAATAAGTAATATTTTCCGTACAATAAGTGTCAAAACTATTTTTACTTCCATGATGATGCTTTCATGAAGGTTTTTTTTTCTTACAACATTTCACATTTGGTCTTCAACATTTCACATTTGGCATAGCCATGCGATCTTGTTGCATCAAAACGTTTTATGTTTATGTAGGTTTTATTTCGGTTCGTTCACTCAATAAATTATATTTCAATAGCTTGATACCCGCCCGCTTTACTGGGCTTAAAAGTAAAAACCACCACTTTATAGCAGCTATCTCGCTTGATTTCAATTATCCCTCTTCCATAACAATTCAAAAGATTGTTTTACACAGCTAAACTATATGCAGTTCTCAATGATGCATAGAAAAGATGGCCAAGAGTTGTTTTACATTTACCACTTTAAATTTTTACAGAAATCTTTAATTTATGGTTCAAAATGAAGATCATTGATGAAGGAGAAAATTGTCAGATTAAATTTATTGTTTTAATTTTTTTTTTTTTAATATATATCTTTATAAATTATAGCCCATGTATTATTCTGATATATGAATCATATTGTTGTAAAGTTTCATTCAAACCCATGTAACAAACAAACAAACAAACACGCAAATATCCATACTTTCACACTTATTATATATAGGGATAGAGATTTCGTAGCGTATGACATTCTGTAAGCTTTTGTGATTCAAACTTCCGAATATAAGCGCTTTTCAGAAATAATTTAAAATTTAAATTGATCGAGATATGACTATGAAATATTAACATTGATATTGATATTTCGAGATAGATGTAGGTAGTTACTTCATTTATAAGAAAAATACTATGGTGTTGAATTTTACTCATTTGTTAAATTTTACACTCATCGTGGAGGGGATAAGATGATTCAAGTTATTAGACCTGAAAGATTTTTTTAACTAATCCTTTATAAGACTTTTATTCCACGAGTGAATATTTTTAAAATTCTTCATTGAGATTTAGCCGGCGGTAAGTAACTGAATCAAAAGTAACACAAGACTATCGAATATCTTTAAATGAGCTGGCGGGACAAATTAATGTAAACCTGCTATCTGCTAAAACTTGTAAAATGCTGCCGGACACAAGTATCAATAGACATCCGGGAGTTCCATTTTGGAACTGCAAGTTGCTCCTCAAATACTTTAAAAAAGCCCAATATTAGTTGGAGAGAGGAACGTACTTGTGGTACCACAAGAAAGATATGGTTTGAATATAATCGTAGGCGTTCGAAGATCTTATATCACTTCCAAGAATCTCTATTGGCAAAACAGTTGCGGCTATTACAGAACAGTGTCCAGCTCTTGCTACGAAGAGGTGGAGTCACTTGAGCCTACCTTTCTTGGACGATATCTCAGACTTGTAATGTGTTGACGTCAAAGCACTCCTGCTGTTCCTAAACAGCTCCAAATGGTTCATGGAGTAGTGACCATAGATGGGCAATCCTTTTTTGATATCACAACGGACCCTATGGTGTAAGTGGACCACACCTTAGGACAGCTAACCTAAGCTCCAGTAAACTCGAAGCTAACCTAAGCTCCAGTAAACTCGAAGCTAACCTAACCCAAGTAACTTAATCAAAGTTGATTTCACAGCCATGGAAGTGTTTAATATACACATGAAAGCTCTTACATTCATATCAGAAGTGGTCTTTTTATATTTTTTGTTTTGTTTTACATGAACAAACAACAACACATTGTATTTAAAAAAATTAACAAAAATATATTGCTGTTGTTCAGTTTACTTGTGCTTTAGCGTCTAGCACACACATAAGGTATGTTCTTTTTGAATACTTACACTATTTTCACTGAGTGTAAGCAGAAAAGGATAGGTTTAAGCAACGTTCGTTTAAGCATCGTCCTTTTCCATTTGCACTCGATGTACTACACCAAGACAAAAAGAACAAATTCCACACACAAACAAAATACAGATGAAATGAAACGAACAAACATTCTCACACAAAATGAATTATTTGAGACGTGTTGTTATACTTTTATATTTATTTTTTTCTCTCTTAGTTTCTTAATAGCTCCACTAATCATACAAAATAAAATGTTTTTAGTGCAGAGAGAAAAAGAAGAAGAAAAAAAACGCGAAAAGAAATAGTAAATGACGAATAAAAGATATAGACCGACTGACTGGTGTACTTTATATTGTTAGTGTACTATTCGCGCGCCATACGGCTCATTCGAGATATGCAGTAGTATTTAACTAGTAACATAACAAAGCGTATGCATTGTAGTCGTAACCTTTTAGACCTTAGCAATGTGATGAGTGGTTTTCTTTGGTAAAGAACATAGTGAGTATAAATGTATTTGCCAGTCTTACCCTCCAATTTTTCTCGTGTGTTGGATTAGGTTGCGTTGGAACACATTTTTCGATTAACCCGACGGTATCAATTGGTGCGTCTGAAGCATGACCCAAAAATTTTCTTATCTTGAAAAATTCTAGTTCTCTTTCGACACAATAATTGAGTAATTCCCAATATTTCATAGGGATGCTGCGTTCTTTCTGGCAAACATCTTCCTCTCTGAAATTGTAGCATAGCAACACGATTTTGTAGCATCAAACACTTTTAAATTTAAAAATCAAGTTTTGTCTAACACCAAATTTTAAGAGACGACAACTTCGCAAACTTCAAGTTTCTCCAATGTCGGAAAAACTAATTTTTTTCCGACACTTTCCGAATTTTTTGTTATCCGAGTATCATAAAAGATGCCTATGGGAATCATAAAAATATGGATATCCATCCAAGTGAAGCTTACGGGGACGATTAACTACTTTTCGGACACTGTGAAACAAAACGTCTATTTAACAAGCATGGTCGCACTTCCGTTATTACCTTTTTGCTTAAGCTCGATTTAAAACATAAATAATTTTTATTTTTTAAATGATTTATGTGGTTGAAAATTGTTTTTCTTCGCATAATTTGATCAATTTTAAAATTATGAGTATTTCACATTTATTCAACCTATCTACAATTTTTTTAAATAAATTTTTGTACGCCCCATAAAAATTGTTAGACGCCCCATAAAAATTCTCTAATCACGAGATTAAAATTGTAAGCAAAAAAATATTACCTTTGCAAGTTTTTGATCTATTCGTGTACGTTCTATTAGTTATGTAACTTTTTACGGTGAAATCGTTGTTTAATTTTTAACTTCCCACTATAGAAAGTTATCGTAATGGATCCGATTTTCGAAATCGGACTGGAGTTACTTGTGTGGATTTAAAGGGTTGCACCAGATTCTATCCACGGCTTGTTTTAAATATTGTAATGTCATAATATAAAATTGTTTAATAATCATAGTGAAAATAATTGTGATAATAATTTATGGTCATTAATTACTTTTAATTATCACTTTAATAAATGCAGATGACGTTATAAGTAACTTTTTTTATGATTTATTTATATAATAATTTTTATGAAAAGCATTCTTAATGATACATAACATATAAGTTTATTTATTTTCTATATAAAATCGTCAATATTATGCAAAGAATAAATACAATGAGTATTATTAATGAATATGATTATGATCATTTTTATTTCTGTTCTAAAATTAATCACTTATTCAAACGCTTACGCAAACCTTTCATTACGAAACTAAAGATTACCGAACGGTTGAATAGATAGCAATGTTGTAAAGTTTAGCTAAAGTAAGTTGAAAATGACGCACGGATTTCTAGACGTGTATTTATCAATAACAACATATGCTGACGAGCTTCGTAATTAAAAGCCCTGGTGCTTGAAATTTTTTAGCTGTCAGTAGGAATGATCTTCAAAAAGTGTCTAAACCGTTATAAAACATGTTATTAATTTGTACACACTATGACAATACATATTAACACAACACAATGTGGAAACATTACACATAACATGTATATACTTCGTTATTTTGTATTATTTTTTTCCATCTTATGCCAACATTATAAGTGTAATGTTTTAACAGCCACATAACGCAACACACTGTGCTTGCTAGAGCCATGAGCTGTGAGCTGTGCTAACAGTCAGCAAGCGAGCTATACACACTCATCTAATAATATAAATCATAATATAAGAAAATGTAATTGTTGAAATGTTTTCACATTTGGAGAAAAATGTATATACATGAAAGATTATTTTATGATAAATAATGATGATGATGACGATGATAATGATGTTAGTTATATTCAGTGTTACCCAGCTTAAATAATTTTAAGAGAGGCGAAATATTTTATTTATTTTGTAATATTTTATTTTGGGTAATAGGTTACTCTCGGTGTAGTGAAAAATAAATTATGAAATTTGATAAAAATTAAAATTTATGAAAAAATTTACAAAAAAAATTCTGATTTTGAATCATAAAAGCATATTATTGTTTTATTATATTAAAATTAAAAGTCGTTATTTTTAATCTATATATAACATGTCCTAATTACTAATTTATTGATATCTTTCATATCAATTGTTACTATCAACTTCATTTATACATATAATAATTTAATACACGACTGTTGTTTTTACCAATATTACGTCAACAAAATGTCTGATAATTTTTTTGCGACAATAAAAAATGTTTTAAGTTTAATTTTATGGCAAGAAAGCGTGTTTATTTTGTCAAAATTCATTTTTTATGACTTTTTATTAGGAAAACCAACATTCAAACTTTCTACACGCGGTTTTGGGACAATTTATCTCTAAATTGTTTTTTTTTCTTGAATATGCTTCTATTGATCGGATTGAGATGAATAAAAAAATAATTGCTTGTTAAGAATTCATGCATCGACTACTATCAAACTCTAAACATACAGCAAAATAAAAATAATATGAAAATCTCAAAACCAAAATCGCTATAAACTCATATTTTAAAATTTCTCTGATAATTTTTCGAAAAATTAAGGAATTGGGTTGAAATATTGGAAAAAGATGTAGCTTATGCTTATAAAAGAGGGTGGTTAATTTAAGCACGTCAATTTTGAAAAATAGGATTTTTCTGTAAAGTTTCAGCGGCTCATTCAGTTCTAGCTACTCATCGGATTTTAACTTTTTATTTTAATTACAGTTTTTTTCATGTTCTTTCGGATAGTGTCCATGTTTTTTATCAAAACCTGGTTATGATCCAAAACATAACAAAGCATACAAAACTCGAAAAAATCCTGGTTTGCATCATTACGAGCTACAACAATGGGAAATTTCTAATTTTTTTCAGGTTTTGAAAAAAACCGTATTCAAATCTGAAAATCATAGTTAGCTTACTTTTATTTTTCTACTATACGGTATCTGGTGGTCGCCATATAGAATTTTCATGTCATATCTTCAGTGACCCTTGCAAGGTTACGACAACTATATTGACATAAGAAGAATCATCAAAATTAGCAAACGCGTTTGGACTCTCGTGTACCACATAGAACAACATACATACATTGTCTTTTCACATGTTTACAGCTGAGTATGAAAGTGTGGTGTTAACAATTAACCCGACAATATAAATAATCTCTAGACAATTTTAAAAAGAAATAAACAATATCGTTTTATATTGCTTAAATAGAGATAAAAAACATATACAAGTAAAATATACGCAAGAGAACATACGTGACAGTTCTAGAATTTGCTAGACTGTACGGTAACAATTGATTGTAACTATATAAACAGATTACAATTCGGACTCTTTCAGTTAACTACAGAATGAGTAAAGTTTTATCATCTATCAGAGTAATGTTAAAATAAAAGTATTGTGAACTATATTGTAATTGTGTGTAGTAAAAAAATTTGTATAATTATTTGAGTATAGACAGTTCATTTTTTCATTACACAAATTCGATTACGTTAAGCCCGCTACAAAAGTAAAACTCTACAAAAAAAAGTAATATTCTACAATTTGTAATTGATACACATACTACAATTGGTAATTGAAATTATGTTTAATACATCGACTGATTAAGATGTTTGACGCGAGCACTACAGTCTCATATCAAGCTCGATTGAAATGTAAATGAAGAAAGGATTATATTATAATAAATAATGATGATGATAATAATAATGATTTTAGTATAATTCGGTAACACTGAACTTAAATAATTTTAGGAAAACAAAAATATTTTATTTATTTTTATATTCTATACTTATTATACATTTGTGAGTAATTAATATTAAATACAATTTTATATATTTTATGCACAGGAGTGTTATTAAAATTAATTGTTTGAAACCTTCTAGTATTTTGTTTTTAAAAATTTTGTTTAGAAAGGTGTCCTAATAGATCATGATATCATAATAAAATAAAAATTGTGCGTTGCTTTTTATATCCATCTTAGAAAATTGATAAATATAAGTTTTAAACAAAGCCGATATCTGGAGAAAATTTGGCTCAAAAAGGATTTGTCGAATTTGAAGGTTTATAAGAAAACGCCGAAAATATAAAAGATATGAAACAAATTGTATTCTATTCGAATAAAAATCGTCCAATTAGTTAATTGGAACCAAAAAGTTATGAAAATTAATTTATTTGAACGATATGCGTGTGTCTAGAGATACGACGCAGTAAATTTTTTGAATTTAAAATTTGAGCCCTATGAAACTGATATTTAAGGAACCTTTATTCAAAGTGAAATCATCCTGAAACGTGTTTCCGTGAAAATTAAGGAAAAAATTGTATTATCTTTATATGACTTTCCCTGCCAAAAGTGAAACTTTTTTAACCCCCGAACAAAAAAAACAGAGGGGCTATAACTTAGACCGCTATTTGTGTGTGTTGTCTGTGTGTCTGTCTGTGGCATCGTCGCGCCTAAAGGGATGAGCCGGTTTTTATTTCTTTTGTTTCGTTTGAAAGGCAATTTAATGGAAAGTGTTCTTAGCTATGTTTCAAGTGAGAGTTTAGGGTTCCGTATCTTAAAAATCGGTACAATTTGGAAAAGGCTTGAAAGAACGAGATAACCTAATGGAGATTGTTCTTGTATAAGTTCCAAATGCGAGCTGAGAGTTTTGTTCCCATAAAATTTGGCAGGCGTTTATTAAATTTTGTAAAGCTCATTTGTTTAATTCATTTGGAATTTTTTTCCGAGATATGATATTTCGGCAGGTCATATCTAAAGAACCATAATTCAGAACGAATTAAAGACACTTGCATTATTACACGAAAAATATCTCCCTACTTTTGACAATGTATGACTAAAAAGATATATATTTTTTACCTACTTTTGACAATATATGACAAAAAATTTTTAAAATTATCATTGATTTAAATTTATATGAAAATCCTTTATTTTAAAACGGTAAGAATGGCATCCGAAAGAAAAAATAAAATAAAATTTGGGTGAGCATATTGAGGGGTATAACAATTTCCCTTCAGGAAAACATAAGTGCATTAACCATTTCGGATTATTTTAAATACTATTTGTTCGAAAGTACCTACTTTGCGAAATTAGATCCTATATAACGTTTATAAAAAAAAAAAAACATTTTTAATGCGGTATATAAAAGGAGATTTTAAAATAAAGATTTATAGATGAAATTGTAGAAAATTTCCAAATAAATACGTACATTACACAAACACATAATATTCGGCAACAGTTTTCGAGCTTGTGGTGATATTATTGAAAACTTCATAACATTTCTATGTAGGTACCTACATACACATTCATAGAGGTGGGATACAACAATGATCCTCCTGATTGTATATAAAACAAGTTTCACATATCCTTTGTAAATGTTTGGCATAACTTTTCCTAACCACAACTAGAGAGCTCACCTCAAAGCTTCACAAACATTATAATATATTCCCGCGCAGTAGTACTACCCTACGCCTCTCCCTTCCACTTCATTCTTCACCCTTTCGCCCATATTGTGTGTATGTGTATATAACGACTTTAACTTTCAAGTATCTCTTTACTCTTTTCTATGCTATCAAATATATAGAAATGCTACTAAACATATTTAAGAGGTACAAAATAACTAATTTGATAATGTTTCAAAAAAAAAGTCGATTGGTCTACACGGTAACGTGCGGAGATGGGGCGCTCTTCTCGTTCTCTTGGAATAACAGAACGCCACGAAATTGTTGATTTTGAATATATCTTTTCTTATTGGAATTAGGAATGGATGATGTACTTGAACATCTAAAAGCAATTGTGTTCAACATTGAAAATTTTCAAAAAAAAAAGCTGCAAAATTTATTATCGAGGTATTCTGTGACTCCATGAACATAGCTTAAGATCTTTTTGTTTAGACAATTTTAAGTCGAAAGTGTCTTATACACTTTTGTCCGAAACCCAATAGTTAAGTAGCTAAGTGCACAGTTAAATTTAACCAATAAAAGCATAGGCAACGTCGCTCTTTAACTAAACAAAAATTTGTTCGTTTATGGTAGGGTCTCTAGTTTCTTGAAATTTTATATTTCTCGAAGCACGAGAATTCTCGACCAGGATTTCTCGAATTGAATTTATAACAAATTTAACTGATAAACAGGGTGGGTTCATTTATTCTATAATGGCACAGAAATTTGGGAGATCATGTTCTGACAGATTTGACCTAGTTCTTCGGGCTTCTTTAACTTTTAACTTTAGAAAGTTGACCCTCATAAAAAAACTAACAATTTGCACTAACCACGAAAAATTCTGTAGCCAAAAGTTGTCAAGGGCAATAGAGAACATTCGCCTGTGTCCATGACTTTGTCCTACAATTATCGACAAACTTTAAGCGTATTTTCTAATGATTAAATGTCTAATGTTTTCTAATCACATTTCGTCTGAAGAGTAATATTTTTGGAAAAATGTTTTAGTCAAAAATTGTTGGTTTTTTATGGGGGTCAACTTTCTAATTTATAGTGTTATTCTGTCTCTTACCGTTTAGAATCTTAATTGACTATTCAAGCAAACGGAAGAAATGGGTCCAAAGTGAAGTCAGAACATGATGTTCTCCATTAAACTCTTCAATTTTTGTTTGAGTTTTTTTTTTATTGGTTAACTACAAAACGAGCTGTTGGCCAGCCATTGTAGATTAAAATGACCCACCCTATATGAGCTCAGATAAATCCAGTGGTAAATTTTAAGATACCACAAATGACCCTCAAATTAGATAAACTGTACTTGGCTGGTCTAAATAAAAAGTAAAGAGTAAGGTACAATAAATAGTCTTTAATTAAATAAGAAATAGTAAAATTAAATCAACAAAATTACTAGTACATATTTGGATAACTATAAAAACTTAGTTAACAAAACAAACATATTGCTACCAACTTAAACGAGAAGCTTTTTCTTTTATAATAATTATAAACTATTATGTTATTAATATCACGGTCATTCGTTTAAGTAAATCATAATTAGCTTTCAATACTATTTTTTTTAAATTGAGTATTCTCTGTCGATGTTGGCTTAATAGTCACTACAGTTTGACTTTAGTTTCTGTTGGTTGAATGGAATTTTATAGTTGAAGTTCAAATAATTCTTTGTCAAGTTTAAGTCCTCTTCACTGTCATGCTTTGCGATGTTAGAGACTTCGGTTTAACGAGAATTTTACTTTGAATTAAATCTATTATCTATATGTTATATGAGTGTTTTTTTAGGGAATTTATTTCTCGAGTTCTCGAGGCGTTGACTTTTTTTGCGTCTCGACTGAAGATAAATCTCTAGATTATAAACCCTAGTTTGTGGTCAAAAAAATTAAAATTCAGGCCATTTTTTTCACTCCTCCTCACTTAAAAATTTAGCCTCTGCCTTCTTATTTCTAACTAAAATTTCACTAGAGTCCAACTTTTTTCCATTACACGAAATATTTAAGTGAGTTACAATTTTAAATTTTAACGTGTAAGTTGTGACAATGTTTATACGTTAGCGTGTAACTAGGCAGAGCTAAACAAGTCGGTTGGAAGACACATAACTTCTATATACACAATTAAGTTTGCTTTGAGGTGTTAGATTACAAGCAAGTCAAATGACCGTTGCATAATGATTGTCATTTCTTTCGTTAAATTACAATAAAAAGAAACGGATTTTTACCAATTTTCATCCCTCAAAAAAACAATGAAAAATGCTGACTTTTAATGTGAATACAATTTGTATGTGTAATGTAAAGCTTACTCAAAATCATCCTTCAAAAATTTTTGGCCAAATTGCATTTTAAGGGATTGATTGATCCGAAACCGTTTTTCCGGAGGGTTACCTTGTTAAAAATGAAATTTTTCAATCTGTTATTTCGACTTTATTTTGAATCCATTGGTGACAATCCCTTCTTTCTAACATATGTAGAACAGAAAAACGTTATTTTCGGGTGTTTTTACGCGCGCTCTTTTAACAGTTCACAAGTCAAGCCCTTCAAATGCAATTAGGGCTTGAATTATTTCGTAATGTTGTTCAGTAAGCTTTACACTACAAAGAAAAAATTTTACACATACTCAAATCTGATATTTTCATAGACTTTTTGAGAGATAAAAATCGCGTTTTTTCAAATTTTACGAATTTTTACTCGAAAACCGGAGGTTTAGAGAAAACTATGTCTACGACCATTATTTTGTTAAATTTTGACCCCAATTATATAAAAAAAAATTCCAAAGCAATTCGATCAAGATCACTTTGTTAAAAAAAAATTAGTTTAAGCAATATTCTACCGGATTACCCAGCGTCAACCTACAGTTTTAACTTCAGGAGCATGTTTCAAATAGATTATGAAATATGCCGGATTTGACGGATTCAAATCCAGCATGATGGATTTTGCTGGGTATATTTTGCTTAATCACAGCAGGAATTGCTCTTCCAAGGAAAAGTGTGCTTACTTATTTTCAATCGACTGTTTCTAATGTTTTTATTAAGAATTTACTCTGCCTATAACTTACTTATAATCGACTTTTCCTGTAACATAAATCATTTAGCTGTTGTCAAGAAAACCATGAAAGGCTTCACACTCGTTGATTTTGGTTTATCCATCCATCCATCCATGTTTTACCTTAGTCGGCACATGGAAGTTATATTGTCAAAGCATATTTTTATGAGTTTTATTAAAATATCCATCCTATATTGAAAATTATATATCTATCGTATTCTTTTAGTGTTTCCATCGCACTTGCACTAGATTGCTAGATGCTCCGTTCATGCTTTAGGGAATAATATTTAGTTTTTAAATTAATTGACTCAAATATTTACATTATACGCATTATTGAACTTTACAGTAGATAACAGGTTATTTTTAATGGTTAATAAAAATTTATTTTATATTAGAACTTCTTATTCTGCATTGGAAGCTGTGTGGCTGTGTGTTTGGTGTATATTGAAGCGTTGCTTATTAATTAAAATATCTTTATGATTTTAATGAATGAAATTCTAACTTTCATCGATTTTTTAATAGGTAGGTTGGAAAATTGTTTTTCTAAAAAAAATGTAGAGTGAACAATTTCGATATCTTCAGCCGTTTTCAACGATCAATTTTATATATATTTCTCTTAATAATTAACGAAAAATATATATGAAATTGATCGTTTTGAAAACGGATAAAGATATCGAAATTGTTCACCCTAGGTTTTTTTAGAAAAAAAATTTTCCAGCAACTTTTGTCTGGAAATTTTTTTTATAAAATCAATTAGTTTCAAGATATTGTTTATCAGCATTTAAATATATATTTGGCCGTTTTGCCCAATTGGCGGAAAAATGACTGAAGATATCAAAATTTTTGATTCTACATTTTTTTATTTAATTAAATTTTCCAACAAAAGTTGTTTATTTTTTGATAAGGAACATCTTTTATATTTAAACTTTTGTTCTATCTCTAACGGTTTACAAGACCCAATTGACCCATGTTGCTCATTTACGAACTCCATCACACTTTTTACTCCTGAGAGCGCTGTAAAAATTTCAGCTTGATATATTTTTTCGTTTTTGAGTTATCGTGTTGACAGACGGATGAACGGACGGTCGGACGGACGGATGGACGGACAACCGAAAATGACTAATTAGATGATTATATGAACACATATACCAAAATTTTATTCGTAACATCAATATTTTTAAGCGGACTAAACTTAAGATACTGTGTATTTCATATATCCATGGTATAAATATATAAGAAATTGAAAAAAAAATATTTTTGCTGATTTGATTAGTAGTATAACTTCGAAAGGTACTTCTATACTACCTTAAACTGCTGGTATTTTATAGAGTTGTGGCAAAATTATAAAACATAGAATCAAATACTCGATAGGTAACTATTGTGTTTATTTAATGCATAATATTTAATGATTTCGAGAATTCATTAAATTTATTTAAAAATATTACTTATGACAGTGTATTCTGTGTAGGTATTGTGTTATTTAAATAAAAATTAATTTTGCAAATATTATGCTAAAATATTGTAATGTATATACTATGACCATTTAATTATGCAAAAACTTAGGCAAGCGTATAAATAATCGGGAGTTAAAAATTATACATACGAAAATTTTTATTTTTATTTTTACAAAAACTAAACTAGATCTATTTCTCTTGAAAAAGAAATATTCTGGATTTAACCTCCGAACTAAAAAAAACGGGTGTTATAAGTTTGACCGCTATATGTGAGTGTCTGTGTGTTTGTCTGTCTGTGGCATCGTACCGCCTAAACGGATGAACCGATTGTGATTTTTTTGGTTTCATTTGAAAGGTAATTTAACGGAGAGTGTTCTAAGCTATGTTTTAAGTGCGATCTTAGGTTTGTTTCCGTACCCAAAAAAAGAAAGAACTTGGCGATGATCTTCAAAATCGATTCAGTTTGGAAAAGGAATGACATATAAATAATTATATGACATATATATTAATTATGGAAATGAATGGTCAAATAAACCTGGTTCAATTCGTTTCAAAGAGTGGAATGGTAAAATAATTAGATAATTCAAAACAATAATTCAAAAGAACAAAGTCAACTCAAATATTTCTATTTCAATTAAAATATTTCCAAAAATTTGTCCCAAAAAATGATATCTCTCTAAGTATTCTTTTCATCTCATCTAATGTCCTTGCCCATCATTTTGATATTGATTTAAGAAGGAGTGTTATAAGTTTAAAGTGTTTATCTGTTTGCCTATGTGTTTCTCAGTGGTATCGTAGCCCCTAAACGGTCAAACCACGTTGATTGAGAACATTTTATAGCTAAGTTTCCAAAAATCGGTTTACGGAACTAAGGAATAAATCGTGAATTTGTCGGGGGTTTTTGAAATTTTGTAAATTTCACTTGTTTCAAAAACTATACTAGATCTGCTTCTCTTGAAGAAGAAATATTCAGTATATTTTTGGCTCATTTTTTTTACAGCAACAATATCTTTTATGAATTCTAAAACTCGAGAAAAATGGAGGATATCAAACTCTTTTTTAATAGAATACACAGCATTCTTCTTTTTTTTACCTCTTTTTGCTGTGTATTACTTTTTCATATAAAATTCATCTTTCCATATGCTGCGATTGGATTTCATTATAGATCTTAACTTAAAACATTTGTTCAATCTATTGGCGGAGTTCTAGAGGATAAAAAATTGATTAAAATGAGAACTTACATCATCTTAATATATTTTTCTTGAAATAATCAAAATGATCTAGCTTACAATTTCAAAATAAAGCGTTGTTCAAGCCGTTCAAAAACAGAGCTTCTCACAACAGTATCACCTTGTGACTATTGAGAAGTATTTTAGCCTTATGTTTGTTGTAGTATGGTTAGATTAGGTTACCTAACTTAACATAGGTTACCTGTCCTAACCTATGTTATAGTATAGTCATTACTGTGAAGTAATGTGACAGCCATTACAAAAACCTTCAAAATTTCAATAAATTGCATTCCAATTCATGCTGAAATGCTCTTAAAGCATTGTGTGATTGCTAAAATGTACAATATTTAGAGACTTAATGAAGGGAAGTTTGCCATTAGTGCCGAGGCTCTCGCAACGCGTTTCAACTGCAGGATTACATTGGTACTAAAATCATAAAAATTTCAATATTATCATTCCAATTCATCCTGTAACTAACTCTTAAAACATTGTATGATTGCATAAATGTGCAATATTTAGAGGTATTTCACTTAGTATGCATATTGCCCACAGTCATTTTCTATACGAACTGTATAGAATTGTAGACTCCATCGAAAGACTGAACCATAGAAGGAAAGTACTTTGTATGTTATATGTATGTAAAAACACACCCAAATGGTTGAGCGCTATGTGCTATAAGGATGCCTATCTAACAACCAGCAAACTAAAGAACTTCAAAATTGCTTATTATATTCATAGACCATAACTAAAATGTACGCTTTTAGTACACAAATATTTAGCAAAAATTGAAACGGGCTCATAAAATCTAACCAGCATTATAAATTAAAATTTTCAAAGAAATTTACTGTTAATTTGGGTTAGCTGGAAATGGTTTCTGAACTATTTTAAGAAAAGGAAAAAGGTTTCAGGTTTTTTTATATTGCGTCAAAAGCATAAAATTTGTAAAAATTAATTAAGATAATATTCAACAAATAAGCCAATTATAAATATGAACTATATTTGTTTACAAAATATTGTATACGAATTTTAAACGTCTTAGTCTTTCGATTGTATATTGACCTTTTTTATGATACAATGTCGTAAACTATATAGACTTTCAAGTCATATAATAGATTTTCCAATCAACTTAATTAAAGAGAATTGAAATGACTTTGGAACTAAAAATTTGTATACAAAATTTAATAGACAAACATAAAAATTCAAAGCTAAACAAAACAAATAAAAAATTGGTTGCGTTGAAAAAATTACACATTTTGTCTACTGCATATATGGCTAAGTTGGTTAAAGTGCAAAGTATGAATCCAAGAAACCTGGGTTCGACACCTGGAATGATTTTTTTTTCTTTTCCTTTTATTGGGAAAATAATAATTCTACGACACTGACGTACGGACACTCTTTATGGACAGCAATTTTACTGGTTTCGGGCTTCATATTTTGATGATTTTGATCAAATAAAACTATATTATACTAGAAGGGGAGAAAATGTCTTTTACTCGAAAGCATAATAAACAATTCTCCCGGGCCTCACACACTATTTTTTTACGAATATGGGATGAATTATTTCTTTTTGCGCGATTTTTCGTCCAACGACAAATAGCTAATTAAATTCGATACAAATCTTTGGAGAACTCAAATAGTAATTGTATCAGTGTAGAAACATGAATGAATCTTCATCATTTTTCAGAGAGAATTTCCAATTTTCGTAGATGAACACATGTTTTTAAAGGTGGACTTGACAAGAGCATCTCAAATTTCTATTCTATTCTATTTTTTTGAAGGTGAATGTACTTACGCTACTAACCATTCCGTACACCACACGGTCACTGCATTATGTTTACGTATGCATCAAACTATTCTATCGTTTTATCTCCAGAATTTATCATTACATAGAGCTTGTCCCTTCCTACAGAGTGTTCCAAGATATAACAGTAGATTTTCATTAAATGGCATATAGCGTTAAAATTTTTTTTCTCGACACAAGGTTATGCCACACACATATTAATGTCATTAGTTTTCGTAATTCATCACCATTTGTATTAAATCATGAATTATCCTGAACTCATATTGTTAAATGTCAAATATTTCAAAGCAGGCGTTTTATTACAAAAATATCCTTTTACGTCCAAAATTTAATCTCCCTGTTCCTGGAAGAGAACACTTCTCGGCTATTCAATATGTGTAAAATTGTTGGGGGGTACAACTTAATCCATCGCAGCGCTGACTTCTTACTAAACTTGCAATAAATCATTCTTTTTTTTTAATTATGACTATTTTTCAATTTTTTACAAGTATTTGGTAAAGTAAATATCAAAATTATTGAAGAGTAACAATTAATTAGGCTTGTACCATTAAAAATAGTAAAAATAAATTGCATAAATAAAATTTTTTAAATATCAGTTTACTTAATAACTTATTTAAATTTGTTAGAAAATGGTTCCTACTAAATTTTCAATGTTAACCAAATATACAATTTATAGACTTGCATGTTCATCCATGAAATTATATTAATAAAGTAGTGTTACCATGGAAACTTCTGAAATGAAACTCATGCACGATGCGAATAGGTGTAAGGAGAAATTGTTATTATTTTAACGTTATCTATCATTTCATGAAGTTGTCCTATTATTACTTGGACCATTCTGTATATATGTTCATCTTTTCAAAACTAAAATTTAATACCCTTACCTTGATATTTCTACAACCCATTCCTAAATGGGTCTGTGTGTAGATTGAATCAGAACCTACCAATTTGTTACTTTGTTGAGTTTACGAAATAGCTACATACGGGACAGAACAACACAGAAAGATGACATACCACACACATAGACAGGTAAATAGTGAAATGTTTGTTGGTTTTCGTGGATAGACCTAATAATTCTATCTTTTCTATGATCAGGGAATATAATTAAGGTTTTTTTTTTATTTTCTTTTTGAATGGAGCTTTGACAAGAAAATAGAGAAAAATACTAGAAGAATTGATAGTTACTACTTATATATAGAGTTTTCTGTATTTTAGAATTTTGTTTCTTTGGAAAAGAATTTGTTTTTTTTTTTAAATAACTTCTACTCAAAATGGTCTCAGGTGGGTATAATCTTTGATTAGTTCGATGACGTTGAGCAATTGTGAAAGCTATGCTTCTTGAGTAACTACGTCATGGACCTTGTCAAATTTCGTTAAATTTTATCGGCAACTAACGTAGAAATTAAAAAGCTTTAAAGTAAGCAGCAAAATGCAAGACTAAATACTAACTATTAAGCAGCAAAGTAAGCTTCTTTGCAACTGACAAAAATATTTAAAAGAACGAAAATTTTTGCTTAGAATTCTTTCTTTCGTCGAAAAAGTTTTCCAGTTACAAAAAGATTTTATCTCGGTATAAGAAAAATTTATTGTCCCAAGAAAACCTCCTTCACGTGTACATTTCATTTTATAGGCCTAGTTGACCAATTTTGCTCATTTACGAACTCAAGGTCAGTTTTTACGTCCTGAACAGGCTATAAAAATTTCAGCTTGAAATTTCTTTTCGTTTTTCAGTTATCGTGTTGACAGACGGACAGACACACAACCGGAAATGAACTTATTAGGTGATTTTATGAACACCTTTACCAAATGTTGTCCGTAATATCAATATTTATAAGCGTTACAAAGTTGAGGCTTAACTTAGTTTTCCTTGATATATGCATGGTACAAAAATCGGAAGCAATCATGCGGACTTTCGACAGAGGTGAAAACTGTAGTTTATTTTGAATTTCCAAACTGATTGTAATATTAAAAATTAAAATTTCATAATTCTTGTATTAAAATTATTAACATTAATCCAATATTTTTCGACACGTGAGAAATTAAATTTTTTGTTGTGTATCAAGGTAGATTTGATGTAAATACGTGATAAATTAAATATAACTAATTAAATATATTAAATAATTTATAATTTTTATATATAAATTAAATGAATTTAGCGAAAAAAAAAGCTACTTGAACCGGGCTCGAAAGCTAGCCTCCTGTGTCGCAGTCGGATAATAGATATCTAATGTTCAAATATCAATACTAAGATCTATATAATAAAAATATTAATAATAAGATCCTGTGGCACTATATTTAGAGCAGAGCCTCCCTTCTGTGAAGAGGAATATAGGTTTGGAACTTCTAATTTCGATCCCGATTTTCTTGGCTTGTGTTCCCATATTTTCATGAGATATTCTAGATTTTTTCAACCATTTCTCCCCATTCGGTTTTTTTCTTCGCATCTCTTGACCAAAGGCAACCATATATCTTCCTTATTTCTTCTACTCGCCTTTTCTTTAGCCTTCCCTGGTCATTTTTCTGTCTAAGGGTGCCATTCTGTGAGTTTTTTGCTCCACTTGCCTTTATCTGTTATTATAACATGACCAGTCCATTTTAATTTTAACCTCTTATGGCCTTCACAATCGGGTTTGTTCTGAATTTTCCAGAATTTGCACGGCTACTTGGCCACTGCACCCTTATTGACATATTATGAGTCATCATCATGTTGATGATGATGATGATGATGACGTAGCATTCGACGCGATTTTATCCTACCAAAAAATCAATAACACAACAACGTTTTAAATAAACCACCATAGGTGTTGAATCACACTATAATTACGAAACGGTGAAGATGAACTCACCTGTGCTACTCGCGTGGATGCCTTGTATTGTCTTTGACTTTGTCCGGCTTTGTGCTACTTCGCATGATTTTAGAGGAGATTTTAATATCATTAAAAACTTGGCATTGAAAAAAATATTCCCTGTACTTACGAAATCTTCTTTCTTACCAGATCTTAATCAAACTTATTTGATTAAATTTTTTGTATTAGATAAGGAACAAACGGCATATATATATATAAATACTTGATCTGATATGAACATAAGAATCCGTATCTCATGCTGGCTGATACATTCACTTATCCTATTAAACATATACATACAACTCTCTAACGTATTCGAACATTTTTCGTAATCCAAATAAACTCATGTTAGAAAAGAATTCATGTAAGCAAACATACCCACACACATCTTGATACCTATTTCAAGGGGATTGTTGTTGTGATATTAACACTGTTGGGAACAATTTATGCACAACATTTATATTCATATAGTAATAATATACTATTGTTCACCCTCACTAGCAATACGTATAATCAAACCGGAGAAAACTGAACGGTATATGATGACTTAATCCGCCACAAAAAATATTGAATTGGCAATAGGGTATTCTACTATATTTGAAAAAGTACTTTAAAATGTTGATTTTGCTAATAAAAAGCCACCAAAAATTTATTTCGTAAAAATACACACGTTTCTTGTCAAAAACTTAAATTAAATTTTAAAGCTGTTTAAACTGTCAAAAACGCGGGCATCCAATTTGGTGACGTAATATCGGTATAAGTTTGACAGATATATTCATAGACAATTAATTATAATAAATGTAAATATTTATTATCTATGGATATATTATACCCAGCAGTCTACAACTAATGGTCTATGGTTCATACCGATATGACATCACATCAGGGCTTGCTCGCGTTTTAGGTCACGTGATATACAGTTTAAAAATTACGATTTTTAATTTTAATATTATAAAAGAAAAATGTACTTTTATGACTCGAAATCAGAATATTTAAGTATATTTTGACATAAATTTTAACTTTTTTCAAATTTCATCAATTATTTTTCACTACCGAAAGTACCCTATTGGCCAAATTCTATTGCTAAATTCTATTTGTTACCAGAACTCGCACTTGAAACATAATTAATAACATTTTCGACCAAATTACCTTTCAAAAACAAAAAACAATGGCTTAGGAGCCATGGTGCCACAGACACATACACAGATATACAGACACGTTTAAATTAAAATATCCCTCTTTTTAGTCGGGGGTTAAGAAGAAGTTGATTTTCAAAAACCAACTTCACTTTTCTGTCTGTCGAGTAAGAATTCTTCACCTGAAGCGATAAAAAAATTTAGTCAACATCCCTATTAATGGATGAGTCAAATTAATAGATACCACATATTCAATAATCATGTCACGCTGATTCAACATTTTCCCAACTCGACGTTACACATTATTTTCTCATTCCCTAATCATAAACTGTCACCTATTCCTTATATTCTATTAACACAATACATGCATACATATAAAATGAAGTGTAATCTGATTGGAACATTACGATGTGTTTATTATGTATACATGATTGCATATTTAATACCCATATGAGACAATTCTTATACATATAATACAACTGAAATCATTTAACTGCTTTAGCTTACCTACTTTTCTCAAGATTACACAGAAAAAATATAATTAGGTACCACCCATTAACTTCCTTGTACACTGATGTAGATATAGGTTATAGGCTTCGTTTGGATTCATAGGTTTGTCCTGTTTAAAAAAACCCTTAACCTCTATAAAAACATTTAGTTTGAAATATTTTCATCATTAAGAAAAGCTCATTATATTATATTCTCAATACCCATTTCATCCTTCTCTTCCCGACAACGTATTTATCAACGTCGTTCTTAAATTTTTCAAGTATAGGACATGAGCACTACAGATAGTCGACCATGCCATCTTCTTTGCCATACTCCCAACAGAAATTGTAATTTGTGATCCCACATTTGTTTAATTCATTAAGTAACCTTGACGGCACACTTACCGGTGATAGTTTCCGTGGTTATACACACTAGCTCCCTCTTATGAATTAGTACTCACTCTGTCTTTGCCGAGAAATACCACAAAATCTTGATACTGCTAAATCTCTCCGTGCTTTTACTATTTAATTCTGTCGATAGTAACTATTAGTGCAAGACTGGAAATCCTGTCAACAGAACCAACCAAAGTAAATAGACCTTCCTGTTGTTTGTACGCTTATAAATTTGTCAAAATATACTTAGGGGTAGAAAAAAGAATTTATCTATTGCAATCTGAAAACTGAACACTTCTGAGAACATTTTAGAAGTAAAAAATTAAATGTTTCCCAATTCATACGTTCGTACAATCAAGCCAAAAATAGGCAAAAAGTATTTAGGGATATTTCCGCCTTAAAACAAAATCTAATTCCATTTTTCGTGCCTTTCTTGCTACGTGAAGCAAGTAAAAAAAATTATCTTTTGAAGGTTTACTTTATACATATAGAAATTGTTTTTCGTGGTTTCTTTACTAAGACAAGGAAGTAAATAGAACTGTCTTTTGCAAGTTTACTCTATACATATTGAAATTGATTTGTGTTGAGTGAAGAATAAAAAAGTCTTTATGGTTTGAATTTATTATATGTCGCATATTATACATACATATATACAAGATTATGGTAAACGCATGAATTGTTGAGCGTTAGAAAATAATGCGTGAATTATTTACATTCGATTACAACTGTGAAGGGGAAGTTTATCGCATATTGGGTTGAACATGCGATCAAGTCCAAAATATATAAGAAAATAAGAAAAGTTCCAATAAGATTTTAAGGTAATCAAGGCACAAAAGGCATAAACATATTTCTCTTTGATTTGTAGCTGTGTATTTTTCAGAATATCTCCAAAATCGCTCCTAACGACTTTGAGCGATATCTCGAAAACTATTCACCCAATAAACCGAATTTTTGCGAAAATATATTCTAATTTCCTCGAATGAGGCTAGATTCTAGATTCAAAAAACATGGACATCTAACTCATTTAACGGTTAAATGAGTGTTTTGCAAAAAAAGTTTCCTTCCCGGATTTTAAAAATTTTAGGCGACATCTAAGAAACTATTCTCCTACTTGGTTGATGAACCATATTTTGTGTTTTTTAGGACAAGTTCATCCAATAAACAGTTTTTAGTTTCATGATAATACGAAAAAAAAAAACAAAATTTTCTGGTTGGCATGACTTAAAGGATACCCTTAAGAAAATTGCGACATTTTTAGCCAGAAAATACAAAAACGAATTCCGTCGGATAAATTTCTGTCGACTTTTTAGAAACTTGCTGTTGAAATGGAAAATGGCAAAAGTGCTGGCTAAAAAAAGCCATGAAAAGTATAATAGTAGTTCGATGGCGACTAACTTTGGTTAAGTATAAAAAATTGGTAATCAAATGTGGTGAAACGCTACGGAAAAATTACTTTTCTCACCTAGGCCAGGAAATTTAATTCTCGTACTGTTATTTGTTTCATTTGTTTCATTGCCTGTTAACCAATAAAGATAGCAGAAAAACAGATTTAATACCAGAAATAAATTTTTTTATCCACGCTTGGCTAGTTGACCTATTTTATTGTATGAGCCTTTAAATCAAACTCACTGTATTTAATAATAACACAAGTAAATTGTTCAAAGAAACAAATACAATATGTATTTTATCGGAATGTTACATTTATTTCCCATTTTTGTGTTGTTCATTCGTTAAACGACTTTCTAAAAAAAAATGTAAAAGAAACAAGGAAACTTAATAGTTAAAGAACCATTTTCTGTACATGTACATGCAATTCTAGTTACATATGGAATACAGAATGTATTCGAATCAATATTTATTTTACAGTATTCTTAATTGATTAAAATACATGAACTTCTAAGATTTTTTCCATTATGACACCAACAGCTTCTAATATTATTTGTCTATTTTTAACCCTCGGCTAAAAAACAGGGTTGTTATAAGTTAAACGCGTCTGTATATCTGTGTATATGTGTATCTGAGTGTCTGTCTAAAGCATCGTAACTCCTATACAGATGAATCTATTTCGATTTTTTTTTTTGAAAGGTAATTTGATCGTGAGTGTTCGGTTCTATGTTTTAAGTTCGAGTTAGGAATTACGTAACCGAGTTTTCTAGTTAATTGTGCATTTTTTTTTTCAATTTTCTTGACCGGTCATCTTTGAGGGTAGAAAGTCGAAAAAAACAAACAAAAATGTTCACAACTAAATCAGCTTGGATGTTAACACCAAAAAGGGGGCTAAGCATTTTCCTGAGTGGCCGATTTTTTGGTATGAAATTTTTACAAACTAATAAATAACTGTGGAAAATTTCAAATATGCCATACTATTTTCTTTATTATCATGACTTTTGATTTAATTTTGTTGGGCTAATAATGAAATTATTTACAAGTCTTCTTGCTGACTTCCAAATGGCAACAAATATATTAATAAAACACGCAAAGTTTTTAACTTTACTTATTTAAATGATTTCCTTTTATCTTTTATGTTTAATTACTATTGAATTATTTAAATATGATTTGTAAAAATATTTTTGTAAATTCCAATAGTTAGGTTTTACACAATAATGTTATCATAAATGTTATAATATTGCCTATATTTCTTAATAAATGGAAATTATTTTTAATGCTGAAGTTGATAAGATATCTGTCGATGGTGCTAGTTCTTTTTTGAACAAGTAAGTTAAGGTTAGGTTATATAGGCTTTCGAGGGACACACTTAGGCCCTAGAACCCATTTTCATAGCTTATATGTATTATACCACCTTTTCCGCTTATAATATCAGCTTTTCAATTAATTTTATTAGCTGAGTTCACCTCCTTCATGCAAATACCATACACTACACAAATCCATCACAAATATTAATCAAATTAATTTTTGTTTTGACGGTGGGAATCGAAAATTGGTTACGCTTTAACCGGCTGAGTCACCAGGGTTGTCAGGGGTTCTGTCCTGAGCCACCATTAAGTACATGGACCGAGCGTCAAACGATTTAAAATATGCCAACATCTTAGGTAATTGCTTAGGTCTAATCCATCATGGCAGTGGTGTGGAAATGTCAAAACCAAGTATTGTTGTTATACTAGTCATTGTTGATTCGTAAGAAAAAATTTAAAGTGATATGTGATAAAACATTTTGTGATTTGAAAAAGTGACATTCAATATTTCTTTTTTGATAAATGTCCCTATATTGTTCATTACCTCAGCTGGCACACCTCTCACCGTATGGAAAGATAGGCGATACCAAGACTATGTACTGAATGGCCTAAAGGGTTTTGCATCCAACAAATACTAAAAGTTTGAAGAACTCTTCTACTGAAATATCCTGTAATAAAAGAACATAGAAAACATTTTCATTGTACTAACAACATATCACTTAAATACAAAATGACATCAAAAGAGTTTTCAAATGGCCACATGATGACACAACAATGTTGTTTGGATTGCTTGGTTGAGGCTACTTGGTGCATACACAACACACATTCGAAGTCACACAGATGCATGCATGATACGAATTAGTGGCAGAAAAAAACCACTAAATACAGTCCAAGTTCGAAAAAATTGACAAGTAAATCGAATTTGAATGCGGTTTACCGCATTCGATTCGTTAGAGCGTCAGAAAATTTTGTGACCTAAATTGATTTATAAGAAATAAAAAATATGCAATTTGCGTAAATAATATGCATTTTAAATTAACCGTAAAATTACTAAATTTACAATTCGATTAATAGTGATGAAAACGATTCCAAACTTGTTCCCCGGGAACATAACTTGATCTCCAAGTTATCACGTATCCAGGGTAAACGGTATCCTCTTCGTCTACTGGAGTTTTTGAGAAATTTGTCATACAATCGATCGAAACTGCTTACTCGGGGTTTTGGGGTCGCTGAGAACGAATATTGTGACAGAATTGACTTCCGGGGTACGTGGTGCCCAGGATACTCGAGGTACTATGATACCCCGAGCACCCAGATTACCAGGTACCTGTTTCTCGATTCTGTCGTGTGCGGCGACCCCAAAATTCCCGCAAAACGCTTTTGGACCGATTATATAACGAATTTCCCGAAAACTTCAGAAGAAGGCGGGGATACTGTCGGAACCATTATTCGTGTTCAGCGACCCCAAAAACCCCCGTGTAAGAAGTTTGGAATCATTTTCATCACTATTAACCGAATTGTGAATTTAGTATATTACGGTTAATTTAAAATGCTATTTTAATTTCTTATAACAGAATTTCCTGACGCTCAAACCAATCGAATCCCGAAAACCGCATCGAAATCCGACTAACTAATCAAATTTTTCGAACTATGACTGTTTTTAGTATTTCGTTTCTGCGACTAATGCATGCTACGAATGAACCAATAATGTGTGTATCGGTTTTGTGTCTATGTGGATGCTGCTGTGTTCAACCGGTGGTGTGTTAGTGTGTGTCTCTTCTTTATCTTTAACCCGCATTTAACAAACTCTCTCTGATTCTATGTACTACAATTTATTTTCTATAAACGAAAAAAAAAATTGTATATTAGAGTTTGTGTTATTGCATAACTTGATTTTTCTTATTCAATTTAGTTTTCGATTCAATGTTTGTAATTTTCTTTTTTAAACATTGTTCGAATATTTTAACTAGAAAAATTCTTTTTGTGCATATTTGTGGAAAGATTTGATTACAACTACAGATCAGTTAGTATGAGATGATTGAAACTGAAATAACATTTCATTAAGTGAAAAAAAATTATTTATATTCGCCATGGGAACTGATTCTAGCGCTGTCTGGTGGTAGAAAATAGAAGCTGCCTATGACAAGTCAAATTTATTTTATTTCGGCATTGTGGCACATCACATAGTTTAAATAATTTATTTATTTTTATTTCACACATTATCAAAATATAAATAAACAATTCAATCATAGCCAAGCATAAATTTGACTTGTCATAGACAGCTTCTATTTTCTACCACTAGACAGCGCAAGAATCAGTTCCCATGGCGAATTTCGCATGCGGACGTTAATAATACTCTTGGCCCACTTGTGTCGTAAATAACTAGTATACATTTTACTAGCTTGATACCCGACAGCTCCACTGGACTTAAAAATGAAAAACCACCGCTTTATAGTCTTAACCTCTCTTGATCTCACTTATTCCCCTTCCATAACACTCGAAGGGATTGTTTTTCTCTAAAATATATACAAAGTTTTCGATTTTAGCGGATTGCCGAAGGAAATGAAACTTTTGCTTTTGTACTGAGGATGGAATTTTGTAAAAATATCTTCAAATATTCATCGATCTTTCCTATAGATATCAAAAATGACCATCGATAAATTTGGTATCAAGAAGGGTTTTGGTATTTTAAAGGTCAAGTTCGTTAATGAGAAAAATCGACCAAATAATAAGGGTTGCGAGATCCACAAAATACAAAATTTTGAATTTTTTGAAATAAAAAATGTTTTTGCGAAATTTTTTAAGTGTAAAATAGTTATATTATATTTTCATACAAACTTTCCTCCCCTATTACACCCTTTTGGGGGATGAATTTCGTAAAATCCTTTCTTATGTGACACCTATTGTATAAAATCGATATCTTCTCAAAATTCCAAACTTCTATTATAAGCGATTCAGGCTAGGTGTCGATATATCAGTCGCGACATTGAATATTCCCCCTCCAGATTATTTCCACTATCTGAAATATTTCTGATTTTAAATAATATACAAAAATAATCAATTCGAAAAAGAAATCATCAAAATCGGAGCTGTCATTGAGGGCTCCCTAAGAATAGCTATTTAATGTATTCCTTTATCCGACTACATATAGGGATAGGGAAAATTTTAATGGTAAATTTTATTTTGTACGAGTTATTTATAGCATTAAACGTTGAATTAATAGGTGTCATTTTGTGAAGTGTATTAAAATAAAATAAATTTGAATATTCATAAAGCAAAACAGGTGTAAAATTGTAGATAAACTAAAATATTTACATATCTCAGTTTGCAAAACAAATAGAAAAACACACCAAAAAAAAAAAAAAAAAAACTAAAAGTTGAAAAATAACAAATGCATTTTGCATTATGCAAAAGGTGTATTCACTGCTGTGAGTGTTTTACAACATAGCAAACACAATTCCTTCAGGTGTTATTTCTGACATTTATTCTATTTGATGAAACATTGTTCTGTGAAAAATTCTAATGTATAGAAAGAGAGACGAGCACGTTAGAAAACTTTATTTAATGAATGTAATTTTCATATAAAAATAGTTGATGACAATGATTTTATCAACAAAAAAAGTTTTTACAAATGTTTTTAATAATAAAATCATTAAAATTCTTACTAAAATTTGTTCATTCTTTATGTGGAAAGTAAAAAGATATGAAATAACATAAAAAATCTTAGAAATTTGACTTAAATTATTATACTTGAATCAAATTTGATAGCTTTTTTCCAAACCATTGTATTTTAGTAGATAAGGTGATATATTTCTATTTTCCAATAAAAAAATTTGGAAAAATAAAAAGACTGAGAGGTGTCGTGGAACACCCGGTAGGAACTATATTCCTTTCGTACCTTCATACATGATAAATGTAGCGCCTACTTCTTTTTTTATTTATAAGATACTTTTCTGAAAATTTAAGGTATTAATTTTTATAAGTCAAATACTAGTTTGATTCTTTAAAAAAATTAATTTTAGAATTTCTTTTAGTTTTTACTGCATTAAATAATTGTAGTATAAGTTTAGAAAAGACATACTTCTGATTTAGTAGTCAACCCAATACGTGAGTACACTACGTTTGGTCTGATTAGGATATTTATTATGACATAACATAAAAATTGCATTGTACTCACTTTAAATTAGCTCTGTTTTCTTTAACTTCTAATAGCTTTCACAGCTCAACTTTTTTAAATGATGAACATGCAATGAGCATAAAATTTTGACAAAAAATAATACAAATTGAAGATTTTTGTATTTTTTCAAAAATCCATGGCAACTTAAATCGATTGAAAAAGTTTTAGTTTCCTAGGTCACCTAGATGTCGATTTTTGGTGTTGCGGTTTTTTTGGTTTTAACTCCCAACTAGCAGACAAATATCGAGCGATAAGGATCATAGTTCCAAAAATGTTCCACACAATAGTATTTTTAAGGGAAAAAGATGCCATTTTAAGATCGATAGTTTATTTTTCCACTTTAAACCAGCTGCAAATGAATAACTAGGCTACTTTTTATTGTTGGTTACTCTTGGAAACGATTTAGAAAATCTACTACCAGTCGAAGGATTACCCCACATCGATGAGTGGTTTCGGTAAGCCTTTTGTTATCTGAAAGATTGCGGGTAATACGTGACAGACTCAACTATCATCCCGTCAATCGTTCGGAATCTTCAGTCCAGTGATGCGTCAAATATTTTGTCGCCTCGGAATGAATAATGAATTCTAAAAGAACGATATAAAACTTTGATAGGGTACTTTAAAAACAAATGCTTATTGACTTTATATATTCATAGAAGAGGTATTAACATTTTAAGAATATTAAAATTGTACAAAAAAATAAGTTTCATACATCAAACATTCGATATGTATGTTCGATATTATGTGATCATCATTATGATCTTTTCAAACTATGATAGTTTCATCGATAAAATTTAATGGTGTATAAAATTTTATGTAAATATTTAAAATCAAATGTCCGTTACCAATTTTAAGATTAGTTTTATATACTTATGTATAATTCTTAAAGCTTATAAGTAGGTAACAACCTTTGTTTTTACGTTACAATTTTGTACATTTCTTTGTAGTAAAAAAACTGACGGAGCTATGTCAGTAGTTTAATATTTTGTACAAAGATTATTGGCACCTATTTGTTGCGTTTGTTTATAATTTCTCAATTTAATTTTTCTACAGTTCTTGCTTTCAGAAGGACGAATCGACTTTTATTTGTATTTTGTATTCAACACATCCAAAATAATTTTATTAATTAGGTTTCAACTGAATTTCTATTTATATCACCGCAGTTCAGTTAACTTGGATGCTTTCTAAGCGAATACAAATTTATGAAACTATACACTACCCTCGTGAATTTTCTTTCCTATTCAGGGAAAATTTTATGATTTTTTCCAAATTTAGCGATTATTTCACATACAAAGGTTTATAAGAGTATTATGATCGTAATTTCGAGACCTATAAATTTTATTTTCATACCCTTAAAATTTATATAAACATATCAAACAGTTCTTTTTTATAGGTAATATAGTTTATACCAATTTTTCTCTTATCGAATTATTTTTCCACTTTAAAAAATATAATTTTCTTAAACAAAAAAAAGACGTTAAGTATGTCTAATGTTTATAAAAATAAAATAAACCAATATTTATTTATAGAGATTCTATTCACACTTCTATACAAAACTGAGCCATTTTTGATTCACATAGAGTCAGAGACGGACTTCTTTTTTTTCTGCCCTAACGCGCCACGGTTGACTGGCCACGCCTTTTGTTTGGCATCAAAAATTGTAGATTTTATTGAATACCGAAAAACTTAAAGAACTAGGACTATCGTTTTTATTTATTATACGTATATAATGTGTAATAAATTTCTTTACAGTCGTAAGGAAAAATAATTTTCGATCTTCCAAGATCATATCGTTAATTAAGAACTTTTTTTTTTGGACTGGTGTCAAGAGTGGTGGATACTGTAAGACATTATGTTTTTTCAAAACAGATCTTGTTTGTTCAAAACACATCTATATACAGGGTGGTCCGAGCTATAACAGCGGGATTTATCAATATCCTAAGCGTCCTTTTCTAGACAAAGGGTGTTAAATTTTTGAAAAAAATTATTTTGACTATTTCTTAGAAAAATTGTAAATATGGTATTCAATATCCCAAGCATGAGACATTGCATGACGTAATTGTGTTTGCAATATTGATTCAATCAAATTAAACATGAAAAGGTGGTGAACCATCGATCAAATCAGTTATGTTTATTTTCTTTGATATGTTGTTTGCAATGTAAAGGCAATGTAAACTGGAAGTTTTCGACCTCGGCAAACGACCGAATGCCGACAAATATAAAAAACAGTTTTTTTCAGTGTTTGTCGATTTTGAACTGGGAGGACTGCTTTTTCATGAAAAAAAGCAGTATTTATTTTTAAAAGAGATTAAATTTGCAACAAGTTTGTCTATTTTTTCAAGTTATACGATTTTTCGCAAAATTGCATCTTGTAAACCGTCAGAAATAGAACAATAATTTAAGCATTAAAAATGTTTATCAAAAAATAAATTACTTTGTTTTGAAACATATTTTTGTAATGATCACTGTTTGACCGTGAAGGCGCAAATTAGGACAAAATTTTGTTGTCCGTTTTCTCCAAAACTATAAAAGATAGGGAGTTCAAAATGTGCAGGTAGTTTCAACTAATGGTCTTGTGAAACATTTTGGAAAAACGCAAAAAAATTCTAGAAAATAAACCAGTGATGTTTACGAAAAAATGATCCAAACAATAGTTGTTTATTTTTTATAAGAAACATTTTTTACATTTAAACTTTTATTCTATCTCTAATGATTTATAAGATGAAATTTTGCTTAAAATCTTGTAACTTGAAAAAGTTGACAAACTTTGAATAGCTGTATCTCCAAAATTGTCGGTCATTTAAATACCGGTTTCATTTCAAATTGTCTAATTTACCATTCTTTAAAAATTAATACTAAGTACAGTTTTTGAGGAAAATCGGCAAAACTGAATAAGGTCAAAATTTTCGAGGTTTTAATTATTTTTCGGAATGATCCGATCGTTTGCCGAGATCGAAAACTTGGATTTAACAACGCCTGTACATTGCAAACAACATATCCAAAAAAAGAAAAATTCCGAATTTGATGCATGGTCCAATGTTAAATTTCTCTACCACTGGTTTTCGGAGTATATCACTATAGACCTTAAATTCTGAAGGATTCTTAGGTAATGCTGTGGAATTCCTAATTTTTCAAGTACAAGCTGACAGTTCCGTTCTCGAAAAAACTAAAAAATTGGCGATGATCTTCAAAATCGATTTAGTTTGGAAACGACATGACGTATAATTTTAACATATAAATAACTAGCTGTTACCCGCCCGCTTTGCTGGGCAACATCCCCACTTGCACCCCTCCCTCCACATTTCCTTGCGTTGGATAACAGTTTTGTAATGTACACGTCATGCTCTTTTATTTGATATCCCACTTAAGTATATTTGTAAATATTCGATAATTCCTTCCCACTTTCTCGCTACACCTTTCTACCCTCCGAAGGTTAAAAAAATCTTCTAAATGTAATTTAAAACATTCTGAACAAGTTTTGAACTATTAAAAGCCATAATTGAAAAATATGAATTTTTTATTCATGAACACCCCCGCAACCCCCCTTGTGGGTGGAATTTCGTAAAATCCGTTCTTAGCTGACCTCTACTTGGCAAAAGGAATATTCCTGCCAAATTTCAAGTCTCTAGGTCTTATAGTTCCAGAGATATCGTGATGAGTGACTATCTATCTATATCTATAGAAAGTCTCCTATATATATAAGATTACTATGGAAATTAATGGTCATATAAACCTGGATCAATTCATTTTGAAAAGTGAAATGGTAAAATAATTAGGTAATTCAAAAGAATAATTCAAAAGAACAAACTCAACTCAAATATTTCAATTTCAATTAAAATATTTCCAAAAATTTGTCCCAAAAATGATAGCTCTCCAAGTATGCTTTTTATCTCATCTGATGTCCTTGACCATTACTTTGATAATGTTTTAAGAAGGAGTATTATAATTTTAAAGTGTTTATCGTCTGTGGATTTCTAAGTGGCATAGTAGCCCCTAAACGGTCGAACCGTCTTGATTGAGAACATTTTATAGCTACGTTTTCAAAAAACCGGTTTACATGGACTAAGTCACATTTGTCGGGGGTTTTTTAAATTTGGTAAATTTCATTTGTTCTTACATAACAGCACTCCATATTCAATAACGTGTAAACACAGCCTAATATTGTTCTATATAAGTAACGTCTTTTTATTACCTATAGATAAATAAAAATGATATCTTTCATTTGTCTAGACACTTAATGTCATTATCACTTGTATCGAATAACATAAACAATAGACATAGTTTATTTAAGAGAACGTAATAAGTTACTCAACGATAACTATATAAACTTATTTATACGTATCATTAAGCGTGAAAACATTTATCATAATTCAATAATTATATTTGAATATAACTAATTGAATTTTATTTCTTTTTGCACTTTTTCTAGACAGAATAAATATTAGAGAATTGGAGGGAAATGAAGCTATTGCTTTTGTACTTATAATGGAATTTTGAAAAAATTTCTTAAAATCTTCATCGATCCTACCTAATGGATGTCAAAAATTACCATCGTTAAAATTTATATTAATAAATATATGTATTTATATACATATATTTATCTATACGTTTATGTGTCTGTAAACTCTCTAGCGGTGGCAATTTAAGTCCGATTTGAATAAAATTTGTTATCAAGAAGGGTTTTGGTATTTGAAAGGTCAAGTTTGTTAATGAGAAAAATCGACAGATAAACAAGGGGTGGGGAGATGCACAAAATACAAAATTTTTACTTTTTTCAAAATGAAATATAGTTTTGTATCAGTTTTCAATAAAAAAAATACTGCTGTGATTTTTTCGCTAGACGCTTAGTTGTTTTTTTAAAATGCAATATTCGATTTCAAGAAAAATGTGTTATTTTTTTAATCTCTGAGGGAATTCGCTTTGCTAAAGCAGCTTCTGCGCTACGAATTTTTGTTTTTTTTAGTTTATTAGTTTATGAACTTCTCCCACTTTTGTAATATGGTTATTAAAATAGTTTTTTCAGCCCTTAAGTAAAAGATGTGTGTTATAAGTTAATCAATGTACCAATTTTGATGTTTTTATTTGAAAGATAATTTGATCGAGAGTGTTCTTGCTATGTTTCAAGTACTAGTTTCGAATTCCTTACCCGATAACAGCTAGAAACAAAGTGATGATCTTCTAACAAGTGGGGAGATTTTCTTAAAAAATAGCTAAGAACACTCTCCATTAAATTACCTTTTAAAAAAACTACGATGCTACAAATGGATCGATCAGGCCTGATTTTATGTCGGAGTAGATATAGAGATTGGAAATGAAAATTTTGACGCAGACTTACTTTGACATTACAAAAAACTTGTATTCATTGTACTAATTATGTACTTTCGTTTCTCACTGTTTCATGAGACAAATAAATAACTAATTGCCCATTTCATGCAAAAATAGTTATATACGAATTACGATACAAGTGGATAAGAGAATTATAAACGTACGCATGTGAAATTACGTAAATAATGCGTTTTTAAATTTTACCTACGCATCTAAAATATGAAAATAATGGGTAATTATAATTTAAAATTTGTCATGAGTTATTGAGAAAACTAGAAGGTTAATTTGATTGGTTGAGAATGATCCTGTTAAAACTTATTTGATTGGATTAGATTGATTGAAACTCTTTTTTTTTATCTTATTTGATTGGATAAAAACGAGTGTGGTCAAAAAACGAATGTAGTAATGAAAATGAGTGCATCAATGCGTCAATGAGTGAAGAAAACAGGTCTTTCTTATGGGCGTAGAAAAATTTACTTGTCGCACTTAAACAGGTTTCATATGGAAACAACTGGGAGTAAATATTTTCAATCAGAATTTTTTTTGTCAATACCAACCGAAAACATATTTTACTAAAAGTTGCTTTAATTGTGTATAATAGCTCTGAATTCTATTTTGAAATATTTAATTTAAATTTTATTTTTTCTTAGTTTACAAACTTTGATATCTGCGCCCCTTTGTAACCTAACGCCTTTAGGCATGTGCCAACTTTGCCTTATAGATTCTGTGAATTCTTCTACTTCTGTGAATTCAATAGATATCGATGAATTTGATGCATTTAATTTATTATACCATGTATATATGTAATATATATCAAGGTATACTAAGTTTAGTCCCAAGTTTATAGCGCTTAAAAATAATGATGTAAAAAATGGAAATTTTGAAATAGGTGTTCATAAAAAAACCTAATTAGTCCATTTCCGATTGTCCGTCTGTCCGTCTGTGATCACGATAACTCGAAAACGAAAAGAGACATCAAGCTAAAATTTTTATAGTGTGCTAAAGACGCAAATAGTGAGGTCGAGTTCGTAAATGAGCAATAGGCCAACTGGGTCTTGGGTTCGTCAGTCTTTTTGTAACCTTTTGTTTGAAACATTTTTTTTAACGTCACTGTTACTTGCAGGTATCTTAAACTAGTATAGCCTTGTGAAAAATTCTCGAAAAACGAAAAAAAATTCTAAAAAATACTTTCGATAAAGGTCGCCATAATTGTGTTGTGCTTTTTAAACTAAAATGTATAAAAAAAAAATCAAGCGTGGATATTCAATACTTCCTATACAGAGTTTTTTCAATTTTCAAATGAAGGACCATCCAACTTTCTATATAGGGTATTTTAACAATTAACTCAATCAATTATTTGTTTTTACTCATTTACATATTGAATTCGATTTCAATTGGAAATACATATACCAATTCACTTCCTGGAAGGCTAGCTACTGTGCTATATGTACATAAATTCTCAGAACAATTTCCAAATGAAAGACTGTCCAACTTTCTATACAGGGTATTTTAACAATTAACTCAATCAATTATTTGTTTTTACTCATTTACATATTGAATTCGATTTCAATTGGAAATACATATACCAATTCACTTCCTGGAAGGCTAGCTACTGTGCTATATGTACATAAATTCTCAGAACAATTTCCAAATGAAAGACTGTCCAACTTTCTATACAGGGTATTTTAACAATTAACTCAATCAATTATTTGTTTTTACTCATTTACATATTGAATTCGATTTCAATTGGAAATACATATACCAATTCACTTCCTGGAAGGCTAGCTACTGTGCTATATGTACATAAATTCTCAGAACAATTTCCAAATGAAAGACTGTCCAACTTTCTATACAGGGTATTTTAACAATTAACTCAGTCAATTTTTTGTTTTTACTTATTTACATATTAAATTTGATATTTATTGGAAATTAATATATTTTTTCACTTCCTGGAAAGCTAACTAGTATTTCAATTTTTAAATGAAGGACCATCAAACTTTCTATATAGGGTATTTTAACAATTAACTCAGTCAATTGTTTGTTTTTACTTGTTTACATATTAAATTTGATATCTATTGGAAATTAATATATTTCACTTCCTGGAAGGTAGCTACTGTGCTATATAATCATAAATTCCCAGAACAATTTTCAAATGAAGGACCATCCACGTAATGATGAAGCACAGTTTAAAATGAATGTACAATAAGGACGATTGTGTAAATAGAGATGTTTCAGACTGTAAAATTTATTCACCATTGTTAATAATCTTATATATAGGTTATGTTATTTACTAAAATAAATGATGAGATAAACTAATGTATTTATGGTCTCTTGATTTCTGTATTATTATGATGTATATTTGACAGTAAACTCTTGATAAAATTATTGTATTGGTATATGCTTCAAGAATGTCGAGTATATCTGATTTCAATAAGAGTACACCTTTATGACGTAAAATATTTATTAATATACTGTGTTCACTAATAGCTCAACTTTACCTAATTTTCCAATGCATAGTGGAATATTTATACCAAATTTCCGGACAAAAGAAAACTCAACTATTTTGTTTTGCATTGAAAGTTGTTTTTTGGTGTGGTTAAATAACCACTCCATCACAAACAGGTCACTAGAGTTATCTTAACCCCGCCCCGTCTGTTTTGTATGCCGCAATCTACCTGCTCTTACGGATGCATGTTCTTATTGTTGTTGTTCTCGATTTACCGTGTCATTCAATTTACGTTTACTGTGTTTGTTAGAGCAATTAAGTATTGATTTTTTTTATATTAAAGAAGAAAGTGTGTGCTTTATTTATTAGTTTTTAATGTTAGTGTTTCTATTAATGTAATAAAATATTTGTGAATCATATTTGCTGTTAAAAAGGTAACTTTTTTTCATTAAATCTATCAATCTCAAACCTTTTTGTTTATGTGCCCCTTTATGCCCTACAAAATTTTTTGTACCAAGGAAAATTTTAAGTATTCTGTAACATGTTTATGAAAAACAGCGATCTAGGTGCGAGTCGAAAGACCCACACGGCTAACTTCTCAGTGCTAAGGATAAAAAAATATCATATGTTTTAATACTTTTTATATTATTATTCAATTATTATTTTAAATAAGTTTTGCCATGTAGTAAATTTTTTTTAATTTCAAGGGGCATCGTCTCCCGAATTTCAAGGGGCATCGTCTCGCAGGGGCTTCGTCCCCTGCATCCCCACTGACGTTAAAACTATATAAATGATAAGTGATAATAATGACAATTATATAATTTTTCTTTCGGCACAAAAAACGGCTTGACCGATTTTGCTCAAAATCTTATGAGGTCTAAGTTACATAATTATGCGTTTAATGAAACGCATATTCCCATGTCAATATCGTTCCCATGTCAATAACGTTCCCATGCCAATATCATAATTTGCTCTCGAGATAGGCGAGGTGAAAGTTGAATCCGAACATACATACATACATACATACATACATACATACATACATACATACATACATACATACATACATACATACATACATACATGTGCACACACTGACATCCTTTTAAAAACCATACTATTCGACTGTAAAGGCCTTGAAACGTGGAGATATGTCAAAATTTTCAATTTGCAAAATCGGACCCATTACAATAACTATCCCACTGGGAAGTTAAAAAAAATCTTGCGCGAACTTGCGCCTTAAAGGATAGAGATTAAGATAGCTCAAGTCAAGAGTCAAAAATAGGAGAAAACAGTTTTATAGTGAAAATTTGTAACTTATAATTCCATATTCACCTTAAGTGGAAACAAAAGCAAGTAAAAAAGTGGCTCAGGAGCAAAAAAAAAAAAACAAAAAAAACTGAAGAAGATAATGAAATAATTGGGTTTGAAGACAAATATGATAAAGACGAATGTTACTAAAAAAAATTTTGTTAATATTGATAAATAAAAGTTACTTTTGTATCTAAATAGTCTTTTGAATCAATTTTGAGTAGAAAATTCTCTTCATTATATTTTGTCCGGAAATTTGGTATAAATACTCTTCTTTGCTATGGTGGCCGACTTGGAATATTTGAGCATTCCTTGTTTTCTACCAGACATCATAATGAAGAAATACACTATATGCTTGCGCCAGTGACAAATTGTGGAATGAAAATTAGTTAGATAAAATTTTTTTTAAACCAATAGAGATTTTACTCAATTTTTTGTGATAATCAACTAATTTAGCGAGCCATCTATTTTGTTGTCATATAAACAGGATTTTGGTATGTTAGGTCAAATTTACCTTTTGTTCTGAGTTTTAAAGATGTAGAACACCTTTTTCATATTTATATTTCGGAATTTATTCATTGTCGTATTGGATTTTAAAACTAAGAAATACTCTATCTAGCGATAGAAAAAAAAACTATAATTACCAACGCTCACAGATACATTATATTTAACGGAAGTGATTTACAATCTTGTTAACCATAGCCACATACCAAACACATATAAAAGAGTACAGAACATTAAAATGTACAAAAAATGTTGTTTAAAGTATGGTTTTCAGTTTTTTTACTAGTTGCGCTGGCGTCTTAGCTTTAAAATCAAATATTAATTAAAAATTTTTTATTTTAAGGGGTGTTTTCACCATAATAAGATATTTTACCTGAGTAGAAATTGTTAAACTCATCGTGAACGCAGCATATTTTTCTTACGGTTTCATATCATTTGTACTATAAATAATAAAAATTAAATTTGCTTCCATCAATTAATTAACAATTGATAATAAGGTATTTGTGTAAACAATGAGAATAATATTCATTAAAATACAAAGTTTTTATTATACGGCTTAAAAAAAATTATGTACTTATCGACAGTGAAGTTACATTAATTCCTAATAAACTAATAATTTAAACGAACATAAATGTTCTAAATTCATCGAAGTGTAAAATAAATTTCATAAAAAGTCTCAAGTTGCATCAAGATGACTCTCCCTGCACTCCACATATATTCAAAGATACTCAAAATATTTCTACTGAAATCTTCAAATCGAAAATTTCAAATCACAAGGTACAAGAGCAGTTAGATATTACAAGTCCCAAATTTAAAATCTTAACTTGCCGACAAACCGTTTGCGGCAATTTGCGCACTCTGGATCTATAAAATTGAAAAAAAATATTCCATAAAAAACCCAGTAAAGTGAAATAAATTATACGACCCTTTGAAGCAACAGTAGTTTAAACTAGACGAAGAAAAAAACGTCTTATAAGACTTACTCCTAACAACTCAAGCCCAATCAAATATAATTTTATCCAATTTAATTATGGAAAAAGGTCACTAAATAATTTCATAGAAAAATTATTGGATTTGATTTAGTTATTCGTATGAAATCAAAAAATTGTATGGCCTCCAACTACGATTCTATACTTAGATTTTTAAATTTACCATTCTTAGTTTGCGTAGTCGGGAAAGAAAGTTAGAAGACATAAAATAAATTGCAAAGAAAACAAATCCAAAAATATACGCATTTTGTTCCGATTTATCAACAGTCACATAGCGTTCTGTATCATAAATGTTAGCTAGAAAACAAAACAAACATAATATAGGTTAAAATTCACTTGAATACGTTAATTGTTTTAATTTCCGATATATAATTTACCATGAATAATGTCCACGTTCAAAAACCTCACATCAGAATACTCCAGAGACCTTCGAGTTCATTCAAAACTATATGCCTTCTATATTACATCTGTACGTTATACACAAACTGTCCCTCAAAAATTTTACGCTCTTCTTTTTATGATTGATTTAAAACTAAAAAATTGTTTTTACCTCAGACTACAGAGAAATTTTTTCTGCATTAAATTACAGGGGTTATTTTATTACTTAAATAGGTTCAGTATCACGTACTGAATGTAAATGCACAAAATCCTTACAAAAATAGGAGAGGGAAGTGCCTCCGTTTTAAGGAAAACCGTTTTAGGCTAAATCTCGATAACCGTGTTCTTAAGACTTAAAATGATAATAACCTTTATTTTATATCAATAACCGTTTATGACGACTATGACGATTTACTCATTGACTAACATTAGTTTAAACAAGAAAATGAAAATAACTTTTAAATATATAAATTTCCTAAAACATTTACTTTTAACTTTTTTTTCTAAAATTAATATTTATGACGTTATAACACGCTTAATGTTGCATTAGAACTAAAGATGATTGAGAATTATTTCTTGCACTAATTCCCAGGAGTTATTTTTTTCTAAAAATTGGTTTATTATCACGTACAGAATGTAAATGCACAAAATCCTTCAAATTTGGAGGGGGAAGTGCCGCCATTATGAAAAAAACCGCAACCGTGCACTTTAAGCCAAAAATGGTAATAACCTTTTTTGTAGAATTAAATATCCTATCTTTTTAGTCAATTTTTTTTTTATCTTAAAAAAATTTCAATCGTTGATTGCTTTTTATTGCTAATTATGTCACTAACTTTAACATTTTCCATATATTTATTGAATTTTCATCATTACGCAATGTAAATTTTTTTTTATGAATCTTGCACCCGGTGGTTGTAACATTAAACGCGTTATAACTTCATAAATATTAATTTTAGAAAAAAATGTTCAAAGTCAATGTTTTAGGAAATTTATCGATATAAAAGTTTAGTTATTATCATTTTCTTGTTTAAACTAATATTAGAAGACATATCGGTCAAATAGTTAATAAGTAAATCGTCTTAGCCGTTTAAGTCATAAACGGCTTGTGATACTAAAAAAATTAGTTTACAAAAAAGGTAGGTAATTTAATTACCTACAATAAAGGTTACTAAAATTTTTGGTCTAAATTCACGGTTATGAAGATATAGCTTAAAACGGTTTTCCTTAAAATGGAGACACTTCTCCCGCCTCCATTAATAAAATAACTCTGTAATTTAGTGCATTATAGACAAGAGTAATTAGTTTCTATATTACCTGTAGTATTTCTAAAAATTGTAATAGTCACAACATCTGCCAATGCTTCAAAGACAATATCATGCCTAAATCACGAAATGTGTTGGATCTTTTATTTGCTTAGGCGTTTGCCATAGTATATTTCACCAAAGATTCCAAATTTTCCTGCAAATTTTAACTTCTAAATTAACAGGAAAAAAACCGCATTTTTGCCTGATAGGATAAATTGATTGGTATTTAGAAACCATAGTAATTTATAATCTATATATATATATATATATATATATATATATATATATATATATATATATATATATATATATATATATATATATATATAAATGAACTTTTGTTTCTTCTGGTCATCGAATCACGTTTGAACAGATGAAACAATTTCGCTAAATTATTTTTTTGTTGTGTTAATCATTGTCAGGCGTCTTGCACGGAAGAAAAAAATTAAGGAAATTGAGCGGAACATTGGTAAATTTAAGAAAAAATATTAAATGCAATAAATGGTGGAAACGCATATAAATAAAGCATTACATTGTATCTTTATATGTACTATGTATTTGTTTGCGCTTCCACCATATCTAAAATAGAGAACAGGTATTTGATTAATATAGGTACTATTCATTATTATTCAGGTAGTGTGAATGGTGTGAGGCGTTGCTGGACTCCCATCATCCGCGTCCCCAGGTGGTGGATAGGGGAATGCCCCCCAGTCAAAAGCAGACTAAACTAAGCTATTGGTTGGCGGCTCCCGCACCAGTGCCAACATCAAATAGACTTACGGAACTTGAAACCACCGATCTACCACAGAACTCAGTACAACTGATAAAACCTCTACCCTTCTTTATAGACAAGGCTAGCAACATCCAACCACTGTCGAAACTGCTTGCAGATGTGGCATGCAGGGATTATGAAATCAAAATCCTACAAGGGGAAAGGGTTAAGATCCATTCAAAATCCAAAGGGGCATATTCAACTATATATAAGGAACTCAAAAACAGAAACACCGAGTTCTATACTTACCAGCCAAAGCAGGACGGAAGTTTCCGAGTGGTCTTAAAACGTATACATCATTCGACTAATATTGACAAAATAAAGCAGGCCCTCGAAGACTTACAACACATACCCAATAACATCTGGAACATAAAAAACAGGAAAACAAAGAAACCTCTTCCAATGTTCTTCGTTGATTTGCAACCAAGCCCTAACAATAAGGAAGTGTATAATATCAGATCACTTCTTATCTGCAGAATAGAAGTCGAACCACCAAGGCCTAAGCGCGAAATTCCTCAATGCTCCAACTGCCAACATTACGGCCACACACAAAAAATTTTGCCACAGACAATCCAGATGCATTAAATGTGCCGTAAAGCATCACACAGCAGACTGACCTAGGAAAAAACGCTCTGATAAAGTAAAATATATCCTTTGTGAGGGCAACCTTCCTGCCAACTACAAGGGATGCATTGTCTGCAAAGAACTCCAAAATGTAAAATATCCACCTTCTTACCACAAGAACCAGAAATCTAAGAGGTTGGATTATGCATTAAAAAACATCCAAACAGATACACCTGGCATTACCTTAGGAAAATAATATGCAGCAGCCGCAAAAAGTAACCACATCGAACCAAACACAACAAACACAGAACAGCAAAACATCTCAGATATTCTCCAGACCTTTAATACTACTATACAGACTCTCATGACCCAAATGCGTGCAAGTCGGTTAAAAATTGTCCTCTCTTTCAATTATCATATACTACTGATGTTGTTGTTGTTTTTTTTTTTTTTTTTTGTAATTTAGACTTATTTATAACTGCCATATTGACATAGAGAGCATTTTACGGTTTGCAATTCACATCACTATCAAAATTATCCACGTTTTAGTGCAATAAGTCGTGTTTATTTTTAAACTACAATTTGACGTGATACTACGGGAAAAATATTTAGCGGGATATCCTGTACAGACGTATGGGTAAAATGTAAACATTTTTCTCCATAGTTTTCCATATAAATATGAAAAACATGTATATATACCATACGTGTTTACTTGTTCGCTTTTAATTTCCCCGTGGAAATTGTTATAAACCTGTATAGTAGTTATATAGGTATATGGTTCTGTTGTTACTACTACTATTATGGCTTCAAGCATAGAAAAGTTATGGAGGAAACACCATCGTAGCAGTATTGTGCCTGCTGCTTTTGGTATAAAGCTTTTTCAAACCTATAACAGCTACAGGTTGAAAACTCTTTGGGTACCTACTACTTTGGATATGCATACATGTTTGATATCTCTGTTTTACTATTATATAAGGTACTAGCTTGATAACTGCCCGTTTCGCTGGACTTAAAAGTACAAAAAACCGCTTTATAGCCTCCACACTCTCTTGATGTGCACAGTTTCCAATTTTGTTAAATGTAAATTAGTCAAGTTGGCCAATAATGGTTTGGCATTTAATATATATAATTTTTACAGAATACTTGAATTTATGGTTCAAAATGATGATTATAGGTCTGCTCCATCTATAATCATCATTTTGAACTATAAATTACAGATTTCTGTAAAAATCTAAAATAGTAAATGTCAGATTAAATTTTATGTTTTTATTTTTTTTATTATATCTTTATAAAGTATAGTTCATGTGTTATTCTGATATATCAGGTATATTGTTGTACAGTTTCATTAAAAACCATTCTCTAGTTTTAGCGTGAAAGCGTAACAAACAAACAAACATCCTTACTTTCGCATTTATTATATATATAATATATAGAAATAGAGATAATAGTTGCCTTATATATTCAAAAGTTTATTATATTAAATGTCTATATATGTGTTCGTTCGGACACATATTTTGTCATATTTTAAAGTTTTCAATAATAGAGTGTGTATTAGTCGAATATAACGTTTCAAATTGGATTTTTATCAGCAAATGAGGAAAAAAGTGTAGAGTACCGTAAATACTAGCGAAAAATATTATTTCGCTTGCATACAAGGACACTTTTAAAACAGATGAAAAAACGATTCATCTACTTTCGATCAGCTCTGACAGTTCTAAATTATAATTGCATAAACCTGTGGACCAGCTTGGTGCTTCTTCTCTTCGCTATGCAACAACGGTCAGACAAATAAAAATGCGAGAATCTTATTCAAATACATCAACGAAAATTCGAAGCCCGCGAGCTACGTTTAAATTCCCTTAGAGATTGAAAAAATAACATATTTCTCTTAATATCGGTTATTTCATTTTTATTTTTGCAATAATTTTTATTTCGATAAATAACTGTTAAGAGAAAAAAATTACAAAAGTGCTTTTTTGCCTAAAAAAAAATAAAATAAAATATATATATGTATATATATATATATATATATATATATATATATATATATATATATATATATATATAAATTTTAACGATGGTCATTTTTGAAATCTATTAGGTAGTATTGGTGAACATTTGAAGAAATTTTTACAAAATTCTATCATCAGTACCAAAGCAATAGCTCCATTTCCTTCGACAAATCGCTAATAATAATCTAATCTTACACCATAAGGACGATCCAACGAGCTTCTCAGATAATGCTTCACCATCTTCATGGTTATGTTAGGCTAGGTTAAGAACATAATAGAATCGATATCAATCTGAATTGTACTCCGACCACAATCCAATTATGTTAGAACCACACGGTAAGAAATGTATGGCGTTTAGTATAATGCTGGTATGTCGGGAGACAGATACTATAGTGTTAATACAAGGAATGTGAACTAGTTATAGGTAATATTATAATATTGAATATGGCAGTGCACCAGAAGTATTGTGATATCGCCAACCAGTACTATTCCCGTCATTTGTTAAATCACTATGGCATTCAAATCAATACTGACATAGTGCAATCAAAAAAAAAAAAAAAAAAATTGTTTATCGTGTTCATAAAGAAAAATCTCGACAAACAATTGTTTCCTGCAAAAGCATCAACTGAAAGGTGTTGATTGTTTAATTAAACTTTACTCTTTACTGTAAGATTAATACAACTGCTGTCATTAAAGCCATAAAAAAAGTCACTAAATCACTACAAAGAAAGAAACAGGCAAAGCAACAATTCTTTGTTGCACGTTTTCTGGTTCTTGTTATACAATTTCAAAAGTTTTACATAGAAATTTGTATCCCTTTTCAATGATACTTCACACAACCAAGTATGCGAAAAATAATTTTGTTGTTAACAGAAAACAAACCTTTTTTTTTTCATTTCACGAATCATTGAAATAATTCTTCCTTGAAACAGTATTAACTAAAAATCAATTTATTGATAAAAATTCATATTATGTTATATCCTGATTGTTTTTTAGTCGTATTATGTTGTTCATTGAACTCGTGATTGAACAAAATAATATTCATAAATGACGATGATAATTTTCCATCATACTAAGGAATCAAAATATTTATAAAATATAATTTTCTATATAAGGCTTTATTATAACATTTCCTAAGATTGTGTGTTTTTGACCATGTGTAAAAAATTTCTGATTCTTGTTACCTTTCTTATTGAAAATAAATAAAAACAAGTGAAAACAAACAATTAAATGAGTTAATTGTATAAATACTTTGTATAGACTGTGTTGATTACTCTGTCACATTACACATACATACATGTTACACATATATAACTGAAATTCCCATATAATACATACTATACAATTTGCTCATAATTTGCTCTTTCACGGATAAACAGTGATGTATACGAAAAAATGTCTCAAACAAAAGTTTACACAAGACCCAACGGTTTACACAAGACCCAATTGACTTATTTAGCTCATTTACGAACTCGTCCTCACTTTTTACGTCCTAAGTACGCTTTAATAATTTAAGCTTGATATCTCTTTTTGTTTTTGAGTTATCGTGATGACAGGCGGACGGACGACAAACAGACAAACAGACAGACAGACAAACTTGGTACTAAACTTAGTATATCTTGGTATAAATTTCGATTTTTGCCCCAATTTCCTAGATTAGTTATTTGTATTTTATAAATACGTATTTCGACTACCAAATAGTCATCATCAGTAAGAATTAGCTAGTCGTGATTACCCTCATTATGAATGTTACTTTTTGCTAATTTGGTGGCGGAGTCCCAAAAGAGTATCATTCATAATGAGGGTAATCACGACTAGCTAATTCTTACTGATGATGACTATTTGGTAGTCGAAATACGTATTTATAAAATACAAAAAACTGATCTAGGAAATTGGGAAAAAAAAATTTATTTCGAAATATCCTAGATTTCTCATTGATTATCTTCGATAATATTTATACCTTGGTATATTTCATATTCGCTCCGTGCGTGAGTTTCGTTTCCATGGTAACGATACACTACTTTAATTATAGAATTGTATGGATGCAGATATAATTGTATGGATTGCATTGAAAATTTAATATTTTTGTCTCACAAATTTAAATAAATAATTATGATAAATAATTTACATTTGAAAAATAATATTTGTGCAATTTGATTTCTTATTTTCACAATTTTTAATGCATTAAGTTTAATTAATTCGTGTTTTACAATAATTTTAATTTTGACATTTCTATAACATTAACATGTAAAGAACTACAAATGAGTAATAACAGCCCTCTTTAACGCCAAAGTTTTTCACTGGAAGCGCTGGCATCGATTTTATTGTCCCTACCATGACTACGCATACAACGAATACATGGTATAATAATAAAACGCATTACTAAATCTCGGGAACTTGGACAATAAAAATAATTGAATTTTCAAAGTTTTCTCAACGTTTCGTTGGTGTTTATTTCCAACTTCTTCTGGAGATGAAAAACATATTACATTACAATAATTGCATATTTTTCATTACAATTATTACATTCATATTACTATTTGAGTTTAATATTTGTATTGTGAAAGAAGTGGAAAATAAACACCAACGACACGTTGAGAAAACTTTGAAAATTTAATATATTATTTTTATTGCCCGAGATTTTTAAGTTCCCGAGATTTATTATTTCCCTTTATTATTTAATCATGGATGAAAACAATCAGAATTTTAACAAAAATAATAATGGAAGTATGTTTGAAAAAAAATTGCGGTTTAAATCTCGGCCCATGTGTCATACTGTGTGTGTCGCATTAAAGATGAAGACACCATATTTTTGTTATTTATAGGAATAATATATGAAATTGTTACAAAATATAACGAAAAAATAAAAAATTGCGAATTTTGTCATTAAAATCCACTTTTTCTTATAATTTTTTTCGATATCTCCAACCATCTCTGACGATATATATTAAGAATCGACCCTATTTTTGAGTATGTAGTAGCCTAAGTTTAAAGTTCGGTTAAGTATCTTAAAAAATGTGAATTATCACCCTGTATGATTTTGCAAAATTTCAAATCGATATTCTGATGAATAACGAAAAAATTAGGATGTCTTCATCTTAAATGCGACACTCAGTATATGTTAAGCGAAGCAAGTTTTAGGTTCAACTAAAAGAAACTTTCTCTGTGTTGATGAGCTTGAAAAAATCCGTGTGCTAGCAACTTTTTAACTGCTTGTCAGTTATTATTAATATTTTTATTTTTTTCTAAAGTGGGTCAAAATTTAAATCGTTCATATTCTCTAATACCAATCTTGACAAAACTGTGAATTACAGGTTAAGAGAATCACGAATTTTCTATTCAGTGTGAGACGCTGGTCTGTTGTATGTGTAGAATGTAGATATTTATAAAAAAGCAAAAAAAAATCCCTAGTAATCTTATCATAAAATACCTTCAATAACAGCAATATATTAACAATTTTAAATTGACTTCTCTATTTCTTCTATTCTGTGTTTGTTATCCCTTTACTGTTTTAACATATTTATAAGAACTCAACACGAAATACAACAACAAATTGGATAACAAATTTATATTAAATATTAAAATGGAAAAAATGTTTCCTGTCTTATACGTGAGAAAGTCTAGTCTAATATACCTATAATCAATGTTGTTGCACTGAATATCTCTAATTTAAGAATACACCCAATCGATTGCTAAAAAGTAAACCGGGGAAAATAGAGGATCGTAACCGGATAAACTCAAGTACGATTTGCTTTTATAGAAAAATAGTTGCAGGCATCGCATACTAGCGATTTCAAACCAATCGTGTAAGAATTCCCGAAAATTGTTGTAAAACAAAATAACTAAAAACTGAAAACAATTTTTGCAGCTTGCCAAATAACTTCCATATCGATCTTACAAATGTTACACAATACTGACAGACATTTCCCTTTCCCCACTAGCAAACAAACTACTTTTACCCTTTTTTGATGTTCTGGAGGGAGAGGGATAGGGTTAAATGTCTGCTACTATTGTGTAATGTACCTACGGTCGTTATGGAAGTTAATTGTTAAGCGGCAGAACTTTTTTTCAGTTTTTACTAGCTTTATTTTACAGCAGTTATCAAGATTGGTCTGCCATTATTTTCCCCGGTTTATAAAAAATAGATGACGTTGCTTCCAGATGGTTAGGGTTAAATTTTTTTCCCCAGATTTTAACACACTCCTCTATCTATAAAAATGGCTGTTCTGACATATATATGTCGTATGAGAGATAATGCTCTACATCGACTCAGGAACTGACTTACTACGCGGCAGAAAGTTAGGATTCATGGAGTTTTTTACGTTCCATATCCTAGTAATTATATAATTTATTTTCCTCCAGTGTGGATAAAACAGCATTTTCTCATTTTTGACCCAAAAATTACAAAAAGCGAGTCCTTTTCATTATGGGACTGATAGTTTCTGAGATGTTGCGCAAAATTGTATGAGGCAATATTCGGGAACTCAGTCGATATTTCAAAAATAATGCCTCCAATAACAAAATAAACAATATTTTCATGTCAATGGATTATTTAACGACAAATTGAATATTTTTTGAGATTTCTCTAGAATTGCTTCGATATGAAAGCTCTTCGCACTTGATTTAAAGGATAACCTTAAAACTACTTAACCAATAATTGAATGAACTCTGGGAATTTATGGTAATGAACTGGAAATTTATGTTTTTTTTAATCAAAATTACCTTATTGACAAATTTTAATCATATTCCAAAACCAACTTTTTTGTGTGATTTTCTTGTTTTATTTTAAAGGGTAAAATTGTGGGGAATTAAGAAAATTTCGAATAATTAGGGAAATATTTTATCTTTAAATTGGATAAAAATTAAAATTGAACAAAAATAACCTGACAAACAATTCAGTTTTAATTGATTTACGTATGTCGGTTATCCAGTGCATTACAAATAAGTTAAAAGGTCATGGGTGGTAATGAGATATTACAAGAAAAGGTAGAAATAAGAAACAAAAGACAGATAGAGATAGAAAGAGATTTGAAAAATCAATATATCGTTTGACATACGCATTGAATATATTCCAAGCATACATATTAGCGAATTACCTTTTGAAAGAGAATTAGTTAATGCTTTTGTACCGATGATGGAATTTTACAACCACGTAAGAATTGTGCCAAGTATCGGACGAAAATAGCCCTCGTTCAAATTGTCGGTGTTAATTATTTATTTGTCAATTATTGCCCGTTCGAAATCGAAGTTGATGCCTAGATTGATTTCATTCTCAATTTTCGGTAACTGATTTTAGTATCCTTGAAGTACTGATAATAGTATACCAAAAAATTATCGTACAAAAGGTGATTATTTTTCGATAATTTGTTGATTAAAAATCTGCCTCGTGGGAACTTTTTAAGCAGAAAATACCTGAAATCAGACACACAATCAACATATTATATCAAAATCGCAAAATATTATTTTCATTTGAATTTCGATTGATTTTTTTATTCAATTAATTTAAAAGGAAAGTCGTAAACAGCTTCTGCGATACGAGATTTTTGTTTAAGTATTTTTATTATATTTTAAATTTCTCAACAAGTAATGCTGCTTTTAATCCCCGAACTAAAAAAAAGGGGTGTTATAAGTTTCACCGCTATGTTTGTGTGCCTGTGTGTTTGTCTGTCTGTGGCATCGTAGCACTTAAACGGATGAACCGATTTTAATTTTTTTGTTTTCTTTTGAAAGGTAATTTAACGGAGAGTGTTTTTAGCTATGTTCAATGTTCAAGTGCTAGCTTAGGTTTCTGTACCCGAAAAAACTAAAAAATTGGCGGTGTTCTTCAAAATCGATTCAGTTTGGAAAAGGCATGACATATAAATAATTACTATGGAAATGAACGGTCAAATAAACCTGGTTCAATTCATTTCGAAATGTGAAATGGTCAAATAATTCGGTAATTTAAAACAATAATTCAAAAAAACAAAGTCAACTCCAATATTTCAATTTCAAATAAAATATTTCCAAAAATTTGTCCCAAAAATGATATCTCTCTAAGTATCCCTTTCATCTCATCTAATTTCCTTGACCATCACTTCGATATTGCTTTAAGAAGGAGTTTCATAAGTTTAAAGTGTTTATTTGTGCGTCTGTGTGCCCTTAAACGGTCAAATCGACTTGATTGAGAACACTTTATAGCAAAGTTTCCAAAAATCAGTCAACAAGGAATAAATCGCATTTTTCGGGGGTTTTTTAAATTTTGTAAATTTCACTAGTTAAGAAGGGATGTAGTTAGTTTACGCAGATTCTACGTGTCGAATATTTTATATAATATGGTAAGGCATAACATATTGGAGAAAATTCAAATTCAGAAAACGTTCTATGCACAATATCTAAATGTGTGTGTCTGTATTATGTACAATTAGAAAGAAGAGAAAGAAGAAGAAATAATAGAATGTTAAACTATTGTATGAAGAGTTACGGTTATATTCATGTTATTACCATAAATATAAATAAAAATCATTTACCAATTATATGAAGAAACATGTTATTACTTTTTTGTTACATTTTCTTTCTCTACATACGGTGTGGGCTATATTAATCGATCCACCCAATTATGCCCCTAGGAAAGTTCTCAAGTTATCGAGTAAGGAGGGGTGAATAGATTAAAATGCCCACCTTTTTATGACGTAATAAAAAGTAAACAATGGTGTTCACTCTCCACCCCCAAAATAGTAAAAGAGGTTCATTTGCTAGTTGGAAGGTGGAGGAGTTTAATGTCTACCATTATCTCGTAATGTTTGTGCGGTCGTTATGGAAGTTATTTGGCAAGCGGCAAAACTTTTTTCAGTTTTTGCTAGCTTTGTTTTACAGCAGTTTTCGAGTATTCACAGTCATACTGGAAGTCTGCGACGTCTCCGACTACTTTTCCATAAATTGACACGTTATAACAAGAAAATCACACTTGAGTTTATGCATTTATGATCCACTTTTTTCCGATTTACTTCAACCTCACTCCCCTCCGAAATCGCCATAAAGTTTTGTCTGCCGGTATTTTGCCCGGTGTATAAAAAATGAATACTTTGACTTACCGTTGCTTCGGTAAGTTATTGTCTACTTTTTTCCTCAGATTTCTACACCCCCTCTAAATCTATAAAATTGACACATCTACTCAAGAGCTTATTTTCTACGCGGCAAAAAGATTTTATGTATTTTTGGTCGTGCCATATCCTAATATAAAATAAATATCCAATGACCGTAATATTGGCGAACATCGAATATCAATATAAAAATAAAATCTTCTTAGTCTAAAATAAAAAAACATTTTTCACTTGGTTTTCCATCACTATATAAATAAATAAAATTATTTGGTCGTACAATGTTTATATGTGTCACTGGATTATTTAAGAAACGTTAATTTAAAATAAATTTAGAAAGATTGCAAACCAATGATATATTGTGAACGAACAATAAGATTCAAAATCATATGTTTTCGTTTTCGTAGGACTATAAACTAACTGTTAGATTACAGTTTGATGATTTTCAGTCCCTTAATTAGATGATTTTGCAATGAACTTTTCATAGATCATTTCTTGCATATAAAAATAATCCCGGTGAAAAAACTTCCCTTTGATTTTTTAAGCGCAAAAACCTTTATTTTTCTAGGCTATAAAATTGTTACAGTAAAGAAAATTATTGCTCCAATCCCTATCCCAATATATCCCTATATATGTATTATAAATGTGAAAGTAAGCATGTTTGTTTGTTTGTTACGCTTAAACTAGCGAATGGTTTCTAATGAAACTGTACAGCAATATAGCTGATATATCAGAATAACACATGAACTATAATTTATAGAGATACATTTTTTTTTTTAAATAAAAAAAAAATTAATTTGACATTTACCATTTTTAAAATTTTTACAGAAATCTTTAATTTATGGTTCAAAATGATGATTATTGATGGAGCAAATCTATTATCATCATTTTAAACCATAAATTAAAGAATTGTCACTAAATGTCAGCAACATTATTTTAAATTAAATTATATAAAATAAAAATAAAAATTTGGCAGTCATAGGGAAGTGAAAACTTAGTACTTTTAATATACAAATTTGAAATTTCATAATATTTGAATTAAAATTATCAACATCAATCTGGTTTTTCTCTATCTATTAACTACGGAAGCCTGAATAGTTCACTGTCAATTTATGAGAAAGTGGCGCTACACTAGTTAATTTTTTAAATGTGTACTACCCACAAGTATAAAACCAACTTTTAACAAGTGCACTTGTGGCATTATGGAAACGAACCTCTTTGAAGGTGTCGGTATTTTGTCATGTGCAGATTTCTAATTAAACGTCATAATAAAAACTTTTACTAAATACATAATTTTCTGTCGAGAAATGAGGAAAATTAGCAAAAAAAAAAAGCATTATATTTTTTAAATAAAGAAAATTTTTAACTGACTACATAAGACAAATTATAAACATTATCATATTATTATTAAATCCGGACATACAATTATTAAGAATTCCAGATAGTTTCACTACTGTCTAATTAAATAGGCATCACCAACTGGCATTTTCAAAAAGGTTCGTTTCCATAATGCCACAAGTCACAAGTGCACTTGTTGAAAGTGAACTAGTATTTTTTTTTAAACAGTAAGTTTTATACTTGTGGATAGTACACATTGAAAAAATATGCTAGTGTAGCGCCAATTTCTCATAAATTGACAAATATATGTATGTTTATATGTTTTTTTATAATTTAAATATATTACGGGCTGTACAAGATTATGACAAAATATAAATACAATTCAATTGAAATAATAATTAATATACAATCATTTGATTTGTGAACAGCAACAGATATACTGCTATAAGCATTTCGGTGATGCGAATGCGCGAGATTTCACTCATCCAAAAAGCGTCTCACGCGCACAGCACACGACCGCTGCGCATGCACCAGTCATGAACATGTAGGTGACGCGAACCCATAACATTTTCCCCTACCAAAAGTGCCCAACGTCGCTAAAGAAGTTTTCACTTCAAAAATAGTGTACACAAAATCAACAGGCTTATTTATCATGGCTTTTTCTACCAATCACGCTCTTTGCGATTACGATAACGAAATTACGATTTTGCTGGTAAAACATTGTTAGTTATGTTTTGACCAACGAAAATGTAAATCTTATTGCTTTTCTCAATCTATCGTTAGTTTATAATTTTCTTAAATTTATTTATTAACTAACGATTCTTACAATAATCCAGTGACAAATATATATCGAGATACATGGTGCATATGGTCTGCCTGGTTGCCTATCACAACACATTTATCTTAAGTCTTAAGCATTTAACAACAAAAGCAAAATCTACATGTTTTGTATCTATTTTACTGGCATTTGGTGTTTACTGTCCATACACACTGGAACTGGAATGGTGGTGTACTAGACTGGTGTTATATGTGTTATGTGTCCTGTCCTGTCCCCATATATACACACACTTTGTTTGCATGGACATTGAAAGAAAATTTATGAGTACCCTTTGATTCTAAACATATATATACATATAAAATGGGTAAAGTGCTATACCTCAGGAATAATGTAACGTGGAAGGCCCTTCGATATCTATAAAGATATTGCTATCTGTTAGTTAATGATATTGCTATCTAGCTGCTAAATGAAATCAAAGTTGACTTACACCAGGAGGTATGCAATCAAATAAATATTTGCTCACATTCAGGGAAATTTTGCTTTTGCTGTTTATTTTTTTGCAAGTTGATACGTTTTATATTTTAAATTACACTCTACCAAAATTGCAGCTTAACTCTTGCCATAAAGAGATAAGCTCACTTGAGCCAGCCTTTCTTTGACGACCCCTCCCTCTGGAAGAACGTCGACGTTCATGGAGTCAACCTTTTTGCGGTATCACTGTTGTCTAAGTGTGACCCACCCCAGGACAGCCACTCAACCTAACTCGCAGCTAATTGGTAGGTGCTTTGGTACTTTTACATGTCATATTTCAATTATAAGCACAACATAAAGTGGCATATTGACTCTAAATAAATTTAAAATTATCTGAAGATTTTAATGGATGTTTAGGGGGCTATAACCAGTTAGAATTTTCAAAAAATCGATTTTGCATTTCCAGAATGTATGTATACATTAATATACTTGCTGAAAATTGCAAAATGATCCGCAAAATATTCACGAAGATATCTAAGGGCGTCTGTATACTAAATGTCTTTTTAAACTATAATCACGTTTTTCTCAAAACAGCGTTTTCAAATTCAGCGTGCAAGATTTTTCCAACCCCTCGACCATTCGGTTTCGAATTTTTACACAACCTTCTTAGATATTTTCCCAAGTATTAATCAAAGGTGTAAGATTTCGGAAAATTATTTCAAGATTTTAGACCACTTGAAATGGATTTTTTTTTGGCCGCTATTTTGTCAAAAATTAAAATTATGACAATTTCTTCGATGAATACATTTATTCATTTATCAACCAAAGAAACTTTTTGGATTTTTTCATTGTAGGTAATGCAAACCAGAGATATGCTCACTGCCAGACACCATTTTTTGGAGGTCTTCCAGGAGCAGTCTACGGGATCTTTGATTTTTAGAAATGGCCTATATGTATACAAAACTTTTTCTAAAAGAAAAACTTTGAGGGTTTCTAACTCTAAAACTGTAAAGATAACATGTTGAAGAAATTTGGTTTATGTACAATCATTGGAGTACATCGTGTTTCCTGAAATATTATGATCTTGTACCATGAATCACGAATGTGATAATGATAAAAAAAGTTTTGATCTTTTTTATATTCTATAGTTGTAGATAATAGAAATGTTATTTCCATTGTTATTTTTATATAGTGATCCAAGGTACAACAATCCCCCCTCCATGTATTATATATATTCACATTATATTAATAATATTTTATATGTGATACTGAACTCTCATGTTTAAAAACCATAAATCTTGATGAATACTCACCATACCATCATGAACCGAATGGATGGTGCCATTCGGACACTTTTCTAACATTCATTCGTTTTACAGATACACATTTACATGTATGGTGTAAAACCGATATTTATTATAGACTATTTAAGTATATACGGATTGTTTAAAATATTACAGGTCAGTTATAATGACAAAAATGAAAGTCTATTTCTGGTTGTCTGTCTGCCTGTCCGCCTTTTAGTATGTAAGCACGATAACTCAAAAACAAAAAAGAACGAGAGATGTCGTGGGACACCCGGTAGCAATTATATTCCTTACGTACCTTAGTAAATTGCAAATGTAGTGCTTATTTTTTTTATTTACAAGATTTTTGCTGAAAATTGAAGGTATTAATTTTAGAAATTAAATACTTGTTTGATTCTTTAAAGAATTAAAGTTTATTTACTATTTTAACTTAAATAGCCCATACATTCATAATAATTCATAATGTGAGGACGAAGTAATGAATCAAATAGAATCTTTGTAGCCCAAAAGCGGATTATAAGGAATATCTTTCAGATTAGCAGTACAAGTACTTGCAAGAAACTGTTTATAAAACATAAGATTTTAACTTATTGGGGTATTTATATATATGAATTGTTAGTATATATGAAAGAAAATAAATACTTTAAAAATAATACATATAAGGTTAATGACACAAGATTGACACTTAACTATAATTTTGCTCACAAAACTAGTTTCTTTGAAAAAACCCCGGTGTATACCGGTTTCAAACCGTATCCAAAATTACCGAAAGAAATCCAATCAGAGGTTAGGCTAAATCAGTTTAAAATTAAATTAAAAGATTATTTAGCTGAAATAGCTCCATACCATTTATTTTTCTAATTGTACCCTTTAATTTTGTATACTTTTGTTGCAGAAGTCTTTTTCAATAAAATTATTATTATTAAAGAGATTCAGGCGGATTCTTTCATTTTCGTCGTTATTATGGTTTCGTCGCTGTAACCGATTTTGACTGTATCTGCATAAGTAAATCTATTCTTATAATAAATTATCTATGATTTAATACTGAATGTATTTGTTTTTTTGTATATATTATTTTCATATAATATATTTATTTTCTGTAAATGATTTCAAAGAAGAAATATTTATTATGTTCGTTTTTTTTTCAGAAAATTAAGAACATACCAAAACCCAAAAAAGATATTCCACAGTCCAAACAGCAACCAATGTAAACGACTTTGTGTATACTTATTTGAAACTTACATAGGTCAAGGGTCAGACAAAATGTTTTAAAATAATTCAAAACGGATGGGCATTTGAGAGATCGTTTCGAAAAAACTGTCATAGACTTGTATTATTAAGTTTACAAAGATAGTTTTTGTCTATAATGATAGATAGGCTTACAACGATAGTTTTTTGGAAACGATCTCTCAAGTCTATGATGCCAAACCAAACTATCATTGTAAATTAAATAATCAAAGCACTTTTATAATTGTCGTCTATGATTATCAACAAATACTTTTTTCTAGTGCCATCTATTATTATAAAATTAAAACTATTTATATATTTGAATAGGCCTTTTCATCTATTTGTTATTCATTTTATCACATTAGTTTTAAATCATTTAGAACGAAACAAAAGTGATTCGTGATTTTAAAATGAAAAGCCCTATAGTTTACAATTACAAATTTTTTAATTTTCTATTATTTGTTGTTATAGCGACTCATCAAAGGCTCAGCTCAGACAGACAGCGGAGTCTTAATAATAGAAGGCATTATTCATTTTGTTCGATACCTAAAAAATTGATATTTCCCAATATAATTTTTTCAATGAAAATCAATTTTATTGTCTGACCCTAGGGCTAACAAGCACACACAGATTACATGTTGTATTATATGGGGAATTATAGATGCTGTCATGTCAACACCAAATTAATTAAATTATATTTCCTTGTAATAATTATTTTTGATTAAAACACACTTTTATTCCAAGCAACAATAATATAAACACCACCATTTTACTCTCATTTTCATTAAATACCTTCTTTCATTCTGTTTAGGTAAATTTTATTTACACTTTTAGTGTAAAATATTATTTCGATAAAGATAAATCTGATTTTTAAGACTCTTTAATTTGGGTCACTTGCATGTACCAATTAATCAGCCTCCTCCATACTTTTGTGAAGTAGCACAAAGTCGGAGGAGGACTCTCGACACTTTCTCTGATCTGTGGAATCTCGACACTTTTGGAATCTCGCCGGTTCACGACTCGCCTTCGTCCAACTTGGCTATAAAGGCGATCTTTTATTTATATTTTGACATGATAAAGAGATAATTTTATAGATTTTGAGTTCATTATAAAGTTAAAATTCGATTATTCTTTTTGTCTTGCTTTTTTTAATAATTAAAATTAAATTACTTCCAGCATGGTATTTGCAGTTAATATACTAAAACTATCGTAAACCTATCCAAAGTTTCAGAAATTTTGGCCGTTTAAAACACGAGATAATTAATGTTTTAGTTCCCAATTTCTACCAGTTTGAGTCAAAATTAATATCTTGAAAACAAAACGACATGGTGCCATTTTTTCTTGTAGAAATATTCCTTTGAACTCTCTTACTTTTTTTTCAATTCTATCGAGCGAATTTTTTTAATTTCTTAAAATATCCGGGAGACAGTGAGTATAACATGCTCTGACCTTCGAATGCGATCTAAACTATCAAAATTTTTGCAACTTCGGGCCAACTAACATTATCCTGAACCTGTGAAAAAATAGACCAAATATTTTCACAAGTTAGGCCATACTGGACATACCTGAAGTGGAATAATTGCCAATTTCAATTTCTTTCATTTTTTAATTCAAAGATCCATGGTCAATTTATTCTTCAAAATCTATTTTAATATGAATTTTGACTCCTTTTAACCTGTGTGTTGAGAAATTACAAAATCAAGAAAATTTAATTGTATATGCCATAAGCATTAAATAATACAGACAGACTTTATAGGCAGATAAACAAACATAGTACAATTTTTTGAATTCCAAATCAATTATCCATAAAATGAAAACAATTAATAATCCATATTTGTTTACAACACAGATTTTCAAAAATAAATTCATTCTTAATACAAAGACCGACATACGAAATATATGTTAGACAAAATAAGAAAAAGAAAAATGAGAAAAAAAAGTAAGGAAAGAAGTATTTTATCCGGATAAGAGATTTTATAAATGTTTTATACAATATGAATATATAAATCCAATACCAACTAGTCAAATATATATGTCCCTCTTCATACTTTCCTCAACTCTTCCGTCCCTTTCCACGATCAAGGAGTGCCGTAAGTATAAGCATAAACACAGTGCATTCAGTCATCTTATTCTTCAGCGAGTACTGCAAATTTTTGAAAGTTGAAAGAAGAATTACTGTGAATAATAACATTTGTTGACAGTCAATTTGTTGCGTAATAAAATCCGCAAGACATATCAAAATTTTTATGATACTACATATATATATATATACGCTTAGAAATATTGATGGTACGAACAAAACTTTGGTATATTTTATTCATAAAATCACTTAATTAGTTCATTTTCGGCTATCTGCCCACCTGTCTGTCAACACCATAACTCAAAAACAAAAAAGATATCTCGCTGAAATTTTTATAACGGTCAGAGATAGAACAAAAATTTAAAAGTAAAAAAGTTCCTTAAAAACATAAACAACTTTGGTTTGAAACATTTTTCGTAAACGTCACTGCTGACTCTTGAGGTCGCAAATATATAGTATGTATTATATTTGCATATCAGTTCAGTGTGGCTATTTAAAAGTGGCTATCTTTCCTTACTTACATGACGTAAAAAACAAACGATTCCGTAATCAACACTGACTATACATGGTATTTCAACAATTAACTCGACGCGATAATTTAATAATACAAAGGCAAAGGTAGAATCTCCATCAATATTCTACAAGCAGGGAATTTCGCTTTCAAGTGCGGAGCGTCTCTCTACCCGACTGTATAACATATGATTCGATTTTTTGGCACTGGTGAACTTGAAAACTGTGTAACCGCTATAAAACATAACCGATTTGAACTAATTTATTGATTAAGAAAAAGATGCAGGACGAAAAAGGTTAAGTTAATGCTAAAATGCCTTTCATCACACTTTTAAGTTCGTTAAATGCGTCTTTTTAATATCTATATTTTAATATCGGGTCAGCTCCCAGAAAAACCTTCTGAGTTCATAAAAACAGGACGAAATTTAATAAACCCTTTAATCTCTCTTTATTGAAATACACACAGCAACAAAAATATTTCCGTAGTGATGGATATATAAATGTCAAAATTTTGTTATTTGACAAATTCGAATTTGTATTGCAAATTGTACGTTGACTTTAAATTGATTTTTATTGTAAATAGCACATCGAATGGCTTAAAACTTCTAGCAAGTCTAGTAAGTTGTGTTAGCATTACACATTAGCGTGAGCGTTAAATCTGCTACGAGTTCTATCGTTTTTCTCCTGTAAATTTTAGTTAAACTCTCTGTATTTCCCGTGTGTTGTAACCGTTCGTATTTGGGAGAGTATAAAACTTTTGTACGAAAAGGAAGATTACAAACTTCTATTGAACATACACTTGAGAAATATATTCAAATCATAATAATAATTGAACTTTTCCAAACTTTTCCTATTGAGTATGCGAATTTCTTCTATATATATATATATATATATATATATGGAAAACGATGGAAAACGGTTTGTATGGAAAACGATGTTTTATGAAAAACATTATTGTGATGTAAGAGAGAAGTGGATTGTAGATAAAGATATTTTATAATATGGGAAAATTCATTTTAAATCAAAGAAAAACATGAAGTATTAAATTTATTATAATCATTATTATTATCAAATTTTACATTTTTTTATATTTTTGTTTATGTGAGTGAAAAACTTTTACACTTGTTTGGTTTGTAAACATACTGTAAAAATTTTTCAGAAAAACTATTATCACAATCATTTTGAAATAATCAATTAGAATGTTAGTACAGGCTAATAGAATTTTTAAATCTAATTTTTGAGAAGTCTGATTATGATGTAACACGGCTCATTTTGTTCATAATTTAATTAAGAAAAAAGTCATACTTTTAGAATAAACCCAACGAGCCTCTTTGTATTCTAAACCCCCGTTAAAACGGATAAAGAAATTCAAGCTCAAAAAAAGTGAAAATTCAATATGACGGCCGAAAAATTCCGTTTTTTTATAAAAATTGACATTTTTGCTACCAAAATGTGGCAAAAAAAAAAAATTGTCGGGAAATCTTCCTTTAAAGGGGTTTTTCAGATTGCTAAATGCAAATGTCGCTAAAATGAGAAAAAGTGCAAATTCAAAACAGCGCTCTGAAAGTTCTATATCTAGCCAAAAATGCACATGTCGCTAATATATTTATAAAACAACAATTGAAATTTACAAAATTTGAAAATCCCCGACAAATTTTTTGGTTACGGAACCCTTAACTCGTATTTGAAACATGTCTAAGAACACACTCCATTAAATTGCTTTTTTCTTAAAGCCTTTTCCAAACTGAGCCAATTTGGAACATCATCGCCAATTTTTAGTTTTTTCAAGGACGGAATCCTAAATTCACACTTGAAACATAGCTAAGAACACTCTCTATTAATTACCTTTCAAACAAAAAAAAAAAAAAAACAAAATCGCTACAGGTGTTTAGGCACTACGATGCCACAGACAGACAGATAGACACATAGACAGATGGAGAGTGTTCTTAGTTATGTTTCAAATCAGAGAGGTTCCGTAGCCGAAAAATTTGTCGGGGGTTTTTTAAATTTCTCTTGTTAAAAAAAATCGCCGATGGGCATTCACTTGAGTCAGTAATTTCTGAATTAAGAAGACATTTAACATTGTCTCAATAACATGTAATGAATTAATACTAAATACGTTAGCGACATGTGTATTTTTGGCTAGAAATAGAATATTCCGGCCGACATTTTGACGAATTTCTCAAAATTTTTAATTTAATATTTTTGACAAACAAATTTTTGTTGAACAACTCAATTATGAAACCATATTCATATATTCTCATTTATGTTTCATACATAATTATTCTACTTTACTTTCAGAAGAATCATCCAACCACTAACAATAGGGACAGAAGGGATGATCTCTTCTATAATTTAAAAAAAAAGAAAAAAAGTCGTACAAATTTTTTATCTGACCTATGTGTACTCAACGAATATAATATTCTACTATTGCATGTAAAGAGTTGATGCGGGCTGGGATGATACATCAGAAATTGTTTCAAATATAAGGTGTCACAGTAGATAAAGAGTAGTGAAAGTACCTTTGCAAGATAATTTTATTTTCAAATATTTCTTCGCATTCGAGCAATCAGGCATATTGATAAAGAAGCTTGTTATTTCCTAAAGGGAATTTTTGTGATTTGTTTAAAAATTGTTTGTTTATATAATAGAAAGCTTTTGGCATTAAATTTTTCCTTTTATAATACAATGGCAACATCCTTTAAGCCTCGATCGTTCTTAGACTAACTTCACTCCATATTACTGTTATCAATGTGCTTAGCAAGGAAGTAATTTTTATATTAAAATGCTTCTTAATTTCTTTTTCTAACTTCTTCAGTTATATCATTGGTCTAAGAGACGGTGTAAGATCGATTTCCACCCATCTGATAATCAGATGGAACATATTTTTACGAAATTTTATTGATTTTTAAACGCTCGTTACATAGTTTTTCTATCGAAAAGTTTACATGTTTTTTCAGGCAAGCCTAAACCATTGTTTTCGTAATTTTATTATCTTTCTTCTGATACCAATTTCGATTGGTTAACAGATCGATGTAGTAACCTATATCGTCATACTTGTTCATATTGTATGAACGGATCTACACCGATTTGTTAACTAATCGAAATTGGTATCAAAAGAAAGGTAATTTAATTGCGAAAATAAAAAAAGCCCTTCATGAAAAAAAATTGATTAAAATTATTATAATTAAAAATTGTCATGAACACTTTTTGATAGTAAAACTATGATAAAAGTGTTTAAAAATCAATTAAATTTCATTAAAAAAATGTCTCATTTGGTTATCAGATGGGTGAAGAAAGACCTTATACCGTCTCTTGTACTACATAGTTTTAATGATATTTGAGAAAACCAGAAATACTTTGCGACAAAAAAAAAATAAAACTTGACTCACTATTTTAAATGATTGCAAAAGGATTCCAAAAATCTATGGCATTTTTCTTTTTCTTTTCTACAGGTTCAGGAAACACGTCAGCGGAGTTGGCAAAAGAACTTACACCACGTAAGGCTAGGAAAATTAAGTTCTTTATAGTTAACGCCATTGTATCATAAAAAACATCAATATTCATCGAAAGATTTGGACGTTTAAATTTGTATACAAAATTAAGTTTATAACCATTTATCATAAACCTAGTATGTTATTATCAGAGAAAGTTAATATCATTTTATTAACATGATTTTTGTTGGAACATATTTGATTTGACATCCTGTATAAAATTATTTTTTTCAAATTTAAAAGTTGATTATTTACTCTTGCCTGAGTGGTGTATGCATGAAATGTATTAACAAAAACACAAAAACGAGTACATTTTATTTCATAAAATCTTTCTTTTTTGTTCTGAAATATACTTTGACAATTTTTGTCATACAAACGTTTTTGTATGTGGTTTGTTTTTCAAATCTGACATATTAAAAAACACAGCAAAGAAAATGATAAAACAGAGTCACTAATTATAATTTTTATTTGATTTTATTTCGGGATGTAAATATACTGTAAATTTTTAATGACAATTATCTACAAGATTATATTGAATCTTTTACTACATGAGATGAAAAAGGAATCTGTGCGAGATGAAAAAGGAATCTGTGTTTTTAGTCTTCAGAAATATTGATACTAATAGCTCTTCAAGTATGAAAAATTAAACAATAGTTATCAATGTTTAGAATGAATTAGGATCAGTTCCTAGTCCGAAAAATATATTTGGACTATGATCTTCCCCCCCCCCTCTCCCTTACATCAAAGGTTATAATTCCAAAATAAAGCCTATTGCGATAATTCACAATCACGTTTGCTTCGAAAAACAACTATTTAACTATTTTATTTGTCGCAAATTGAATCTGGACGTCGTTTAAACTATCGATAAAAGATGAAAAACTAAAACGAAACTGATAAATAGTGTCAACTATAAGCGTGAACTATGTATATCCAATTCATAGCTAATCATAGCTAAGACCAATTTTGATCAAATAAACTTTCAAACAAAATTAAAAAAACAAAAAGAAAACTGACTTCAAAAGAAAAACTTTTCCAAAACAAATTAATATACACGAAAAAGTAAAAAATTAACGATAACATAATGTAATTAAAATTATTGTTTTTTTTTTAAGTCGGTGTCAGCCAGGGACACAACTCTGACTTTGAAGTCGGTTTTCATTTTGTTAAAAGTTTTTTTTATTTTGTGATTTTTAGTGAAGTACACTAACTAATTTGTCACTAAAAAAAGCATCGCCAAAATCGGTTTTCGTGATATTAAGTTATTCGCCCTCTTGTCGTGCATACTTAATGCAAATTTAAGACTTTTATGGTTTTTTCATGGATGACGTTGTTAGAACTGGACCAAAATGAAACAGAACCATACGGGAAATACCAGCTTTCAAATAGACAAATCGGTTCACCCAGTCGAAAGTTTTGAGACATAAAAAATACAGTCGAATTGATAACCTCCCCCTTTTTTGTTTGAGGTCGGTAAAAAATCAAAACCGGTTCATCCGTTTAGGAAAAACGATGTTACAGTTAGACACGCAGATATACATAGACATTTTAAACTTACAGTACCCCTCGTTATAATTCGGGAATCGAAAATTATTTTTACTTAACTTTTATAAAATTAAAAGATAAATTAAATTTTCTTAATGGATGGCAAATATTTATTCCCAATGACAAATTGTCTTTATTATTTGGATTATTACAAGTCAAAGGTTGATAAACAATTTAAACTGAAAACTAAAAGTTGGAAAATTAATCAATTAAAATAAAAGTACAAAATATAATAATTTATTTCCAAATAAACAAACATCTGTATATTTTATATATGTATAGAAAATTATAAAATATTATAATTGACCTTATTTTTCACTTTGTAGTAAATATCCCAACCATTTCATGGTATTGAATACCAATACCATGGTAGGTACCAGAAAACTGTTGTGCTTGGTAAATGTGTGTGTATAAAGTTCACCACATCTCATACTAAATCATCTTTTAAAATTTTCATAATGAAATTAAAATCTGAAAAACAAATTTAATGTTTATTAAATATGCTTACAATTTTATTTAAAACTATTGACTTACAAAATCAGTTCGCTGCTTGACTACTTAACAAACCATACGTAGTATTTATCTCGGACTCTGGTGAAAATGTCTATGGACGGGAGAAATATTTCTGAAAAATTGCACTAGGAAAGGGTTTTAAAATTAATCTACATTTCTACAGATATTTATTGAAACAGAAACCTACTTGCAATAGAAACAAAGGAACTCAAAAATTGACTTAGTAAATTGTTCAAATCGTATATAGACAGGCTTGATTACTCTAGCATATTACACATACACACATGTTACACATACATAACTGATATTCTCACATAATACAAACTATACATTTTGCGCCTAATAAGCGCCCTCATGAGTCAACAGTGACTTTTACGAAAAAATGTTTGAAACAAAAGTTGTTTATTTTTTTATAAGGAACAGTTTTATTTTAATTTATATAATATTTAGTATTTTGTTCCATCTCAAACGGTTTACAAGACCCAATTTATCTATGTTGCTCATTCACGAACTCCACCTCACTTTTTATGCCCAGAGCACGCTATAAAAATTTCAACTTGATATCTTTTTTCGTTTTTTGTTGTCGTGTACACAGACGGGCAGGCAGACAGATAGACAAACAGACAGACAGGTAATCGAAAATTGACTAGTTAGGTAAGTTTTTGAACTTCTATACCAAAATTTTGTTCGTAGCATCAATATTTTTAAGCGTTACAAACTTGGGACAAAACTTAGTATACCTTGATATATATTACGTATATACATGGTATAAAAATTTTCTTGTAATATATTACAAAGCGTGGCTTAGTATACACCGAGCAGTATTGTTGGAAATTGGGGAATGACCGTTGGAAGCATATAGTCGAAGAAACGAAATTCGAAAAATTGGAACAGTAAGTCAGATTTGAATGCGGTTTGCGGCATTCGATTCGTTAGAGCGTCAAGAAATTTTGAGAACAAAGTTGATTGATAAGAAAACTTAAAAATATGCATTTTGTATAAATAATATGCATTTTAAATTAACCGTAAATATACTAAATTCACAATTCTTTTAATAGTGATGAAAATGATTCGAAACTTGTAACTCGTGAGTTTTTAGGGTCACTGAACACGAATATCTCACAAAATTGTTCTCCGAGGTACCTAGTGCCCAGGCGAAAAGATATCCGCAACGTCTCCTGGAGTTTTTGGGAAATTCGTTATATAATCAATCCAAACTCGGAGATCAATTCTGTCACGATATTATTCCAGCTTTTTACAATTTACAAGTTTATGGTTTCAAGTATGATATCATTATGCATTTTCTATATTTCTAACAAAAACAAAAATAACAATTTAAACCCCCAAAATAAGTATATATACGTATATATAATAAATTAAATTAGTAAAATTGTATTTTCTACCCTTTTCAAATTTATTATTATTTTCAAATAACTGTACAACTGTATATAAGTATAAAATGATATATCTTTATTTTTCACAGACAATATCATTTTTAGTATTTTACTTTATACCCATCTATGTTTACCTACACCATTTTCATTTTTCACGTTAATTACAATACAAATAAAATTTTTCTCATTATTCATAATTTTATGAAAACTTTTTTTTTATAAAATTTGATTAATCATATTTTATTCTTGTCAAATGTAATATTATTCTTAAAAAATTTTTTTAAAGTTTATTGTTTATATAACTGCAACTGTGGATAAAATAAACCTTTTTCAGTCATAATCCAAGATATTTGATGGGAAAGAAATTCAAATATTTAATCGTGGCTCGGGTATCGAATTTATAGAAATCAAGTTTTTTTCACGTACGCCTTTTGTCAATTACTTTGTTTTAAAATATACAGAAGGGCGATTTTATGTGAGACTGATACCATATTTGACCTAAAATGCGTTTTATTTTGCGCCATATTATTAATACTATTTGCCAACTGTTTTAATTTTAGTATAGATTGATTCTACATTTATCCCTCCTATAATAAAAAAGGCGCTTATAAAATTTTATGATATATGATTTATTTAACAAAATACAAATGTGACTGACACTACATGCAAAACAAAGTCGCGTTCGAGAGTGTTTTTAGATATCTTTCTCAATGCAGGATTTATGACATTAAATTGTATCTAGGATTACACAACATTACAAAATTATTGTATAATGGTAAAATAACGTGTGAAAACAAACAATTGAGTTAATTGTTGAAATACCATGCATAGGCAGTGTTGATTACTCTATCACATTACACATACATACATGCCACACATACATAACTAATATATCTGATATTCCCATATAATACATACTATACAATTTGCGCCTAATTTGCGCCTTCACGGGTAAACAGTGATGTTTACGAAAAAATGTATCAAGCAAAAGTTGTTTTATTTTTTATATGAAACATTTTTTACATTTAAACTTTTCTTCTATCTCTAACGGTTTACAAGATGGGACTAATTGACCTATGTTGCTCATTAACGAACTTGACCTCACTTTTTACGTCCTGAATACGCTGTAAGTTATGGTGTTGACAGACGGACGGACGGACGGATAACCGGAAATGGACTAATTAGTTGATTTTATGAACACCTATATGAAAATTTTGTTCGTAGCATCAATATTTTTAAGCATTACAAACTTGGGACTAAACTTAGTATACCTTGCATATTACATATATGCATGGTATAAGCATATTACATATATGCATGGTATAGAAACTATAAGGATTTTAGATTCAAATTTATTGGAAAAATAAAACGTGATGACACTAAAGAACAAAACGTGACTGACACTATCGTCATTTTGGATTACAAAATAGTTGTATTTTGAGTTCTATTTTAAAAGAAACCTTAGAAATTAATATTACACGACAAAAGATAAGATTCAAAACCATTGATGTAAATGATACTAAATGATAAAAATGTACTAAATGATATTTTTGAGTACAATATTAATAAGAATCAAAAATTCACTAGAAAAATTTAAAATAATTGGAATATTAACTTTCTTCTATACATAAATAATGAAATTTTAATGAAAACTTAACATTTACGAAGAAAAAATATTATTTAGGTACTCAAAGTACTGAAAGCTAAAAGTACTACAGTGTTGGCACCATACCAAAGTATTTTTAGCCCCCGGAATAAAAAAAAGGGTGTTATAAGCTTGACCGCAATGTGTGTCTGTCTGTGTATCTGTAGCATCGTAGTGCCTAAACGGATGAATCGATTTTGATTTTTTTTTACTCGTTTTAAAGGTTATTTAATGGAGTGTGTTCTTAGCTTCAAGTGCGAGTTTAGGGTTTCGTACCCAAAGAACTAAAAAATTTTCGGTAATCATAAAAAAATCGGTTCAGTTGGAAAAAGGCTTTACGGAAGATGATAATTTAAAGGAGATTGCTTTTCTTTTTCAAGTGCGAGTTTATGGTTTCGTACCTCAAAAATTTTTCGAGGGTTTTTAAATTTTGTAAATTTCACTTGATAACCATCAAAAACAGCAATATTTTTTTCCATTCATGGTACACTTTTTCATGGAATCACCCAGTCAAACCGTCGTTGAATTACTCGATTTTTATAAATTCGATACTCCAACCGTGATATAACCTGGATTTTTCTTTGTCACCAAACTTACTATAATCAATCCTCAACAAGGCAGACAGAAACAAGCTTAGTTTTGTTTGACTATAATCTCACGTCCTATTGAAGTTGTCTACTTTGTGATAATTCTATTTAATCAATTGAAAAGCTATTTTTCTTGTCAAACCCTTGTAGCTCAGTTAGTTAAGGCGTTACCAATTCCATTCGCGGTATGCTTAGGGTAGTGGGCTTCATTCCCGCGGTCACAACAAAAATTTTAACTAATGGTTGTGGTGGACCTGTGTAGTGCATGTTATATGCATGAAGGAGATGCTCACAGCCTCTGCAAATAATTGAGGAGCTTGAAATGAAAATTAAATTATCATCAAAAAAGGTAGTAAAACCACATATATGGTATCACAATGGGCTCTATAGTCTAAGTGTGTCAATCGAGGACAGCCAATCTAACCTTACCCAGCTTATTTTGCTTAAATTGTATGTAAGCGGTATAAAGTTTAAATCGAGAGCACGAACATTCCTATAATATCCAACAACATACAAATCTCCTTTAATTTCTGACGCGTTTATGCCTCTTCTTCTTCTCCTTAACAGCCCACAAATATCCATCTTTCCTGACCATTCTCTTTTTATCGGAGACGGTATTCATGCAATGAAGACACAAATTGAAAAGGAGAGTATTTTCATTTTTTACGAAGTAAATAAAAAACAATGTTAGCTTTTAAATTGAGCATTTTTTCAAAGACGAGATAATTTTTTTTTCTTAAGTTTTTTGGAAATTTACTTATAAATGATACCGTATTCAAATAAGAAAATTATGGCAGTACTACACTTCAAATGTACTTCAATTATTCTACAAAGTTTTAAAAAAGTTCTATTCTGAAAATACCATTCTTTAAAAATATATATATATAAACAGTTTCGATAATTTTATTGCCTTTTTGTTTTCATTTTAAAGTTATTTTATTACACTATTATTATTATTACATTATGTGTATATGAAATATACATAGTATATTAAGTTTAGTCCAAAGTTTGTAACGCCTAAAAATATTAATGCTATGAAAAAAATTTTGCTAAAGGTGTTCATAGAATCACCTAATTATTCCATTTCTGTTTGTCTGTCCGCCAGTCCGTCTGTCCGTCTGTCTGCCAACACGATAACTCAAAAACGAAAAGAGATATCAAGATGAAATTTTTATAGCGTACTCAGGACGTAAAAAGTTAGGTCGAGTTCGTAAATGAGCAATGTGGGTCAATTGGGTCTTGGGTCTTCCATCTTGTAAACCGTTAGAGATAGAACAAAAATTTAAATGTAAGAAATGTTATTTATAAAAAAATAAAAAACTTTTGTTTGAAACATTTTTTTGTAAACATCACTGTTTATCCACGAGGGCGCTTATTAGGTGCAAATTTTATAGTATGCATTAATATGGAAATATCAGTGTGTGTGTAGCTATTTTAAAGTGGATGTCTTTTTTTATTTACGTGACGTCAAAACACAAACGATTGCTTCATTAACACTGTCTATACATGGTATTTAACAATTAACTCAGTCAATTGTTTGCTTTCACTTGTTCTTATAGCTATGTTTAATAGAAATCTAATCGGCCGTTTGAATATTAAGTACTTACAATGAGCAGATTTAGATATTGAAGAATGTTTAGTTATTATTGATCCAATTGGGTCAATTTTCTTCTTTTTTTTAAATTACAAAATATATTGATCAATTGATACTATTTTTGATATCGATTGATGCTCTTTTTAACCCCTGAACCAAAAAAAAAACGTGGTGTTACAATTTTGACCGCTATGTGTGTCTGTCTGTGGTATCGTACCGCCTAAACGGGTGAACCGATTTGGATTTTTTGGTTTCGTTTGAAAGGTTATTTAATGAGGAGTGTTCTTAGCTATGTTTCAAGTGCGAGCTTAGGGTTCCGTACCGGGGTAATTTGTCGGGGTTTTTTAAATTTTGTAAATTTTACTTCTTTCTGTTTAATTTCTATTTAAGCATCCTCCAAACACCCGAAGTGGGCGAGAAACTAGAATGTGTACATGGTGTCTGCGGTGTCTCGTCTGTTCTCACCTCACCTAGATCGACTTCGCTCGAATTGCGGCTTTTTATATTCTAGAATAACCGTGGATTAATTTCCCATTCTTATTTGCTCCATATCACTTTTTACTAACACTGTAATCTTCTGATTATGATTCAATAATATACACCATTCAAGTATCTACCACTACTTATCAAGGTCATCCAACAATATCTTTAATAAACAAAGCATATTATACAGGTGATCTAAAACTTGAAGTGCACCGATAATAAAGTTTTAGTATTACAATCGGGATTTAAGTGCAACTCACATCAATGGTAAAGATTACTCTAAAAAAATCCTATTTCGATAATTTTCATTCACGTTTAGTTCGAAATATAATAATTTACCAAAGTCATGGTTATAGACTAATTGGAGCCTAGCGAGATTTTCTTTTCAAGATATGAACTATACGGAATTCAAGTTCAGAATCAGAAGGTCTAGTAGCCACCTCATATCTTTAAAGTTGTTAGTTATGTGTTAAAATTTTTGGAATTTTTTTGTCAAAATTACCATGGGAGCAGAATTATTTTCGATTATTTCTGATTTGATTTTTATAAAAACATCGTTTTAGACTAATTCGAGTCCAACCAAAAAGGATACTGTCCGTTAAAAGATGATAAAATTGATATTTTTCGAAATATGAACTCTACCGAACTCAAATTCAGAATCAGAGAGTGAGAGTAATTTTTTTTGTTGTGAAAAAGGGTATAAACTCGCTACCCTAAGCATACCACGTACGGAATTCTAAAAACACTTTAAGGTATTTTGATACCGTAAAAATGAAATTTTATTTATCAATTATTCATTCTTTTATACGTCTTTTGTGTAAAATTCATTCTCTGTACGTTTTATGAGAAATTAACTATTAATGTTAGTGTTTTTACTAAAAATCATTTTTTTCATTTGTATGCACAATTTTGGTATGGTTTTTAAACTCTGAACTTAAAAAAAGAGGTGTTCTAAGTTTGACCGCTATGTTTGTGTGTGTGTGTGTGTGTGTGTCCGTCTGTGGCATCGTAGCGCCTAAACGCATGAACCGATTTTAATTTTTTTGGTTTTTTTTAAAGGGTAATTTAACAGGGAGTGTTCTTAGGTATGTTTCAATTGCGAGTTAGGGTTCCGTACCCGAAAAGAAAACTAAAAACTTGGTGACGATCTTCAAAATGCTTTAAGGAAAAAAGTAATTTAATGGAGAGAGTGTATTCCGTACCGAGTGTATGTATACTCCGTACCCGAAAAATTTGACGAGGGTATTTTAAATTCTGTATATTTCACTTGTAAAGCTTAAAATGGTAACAAATTTTTATGCAATAAGTACTTATTGACTACAAAAACATTTACTAAGACTTCTTCGTATACAACCATGTAAAAAGGGCTGTTTTTTATAATTAACTTATCATAAACCGTACAGAGAATTGACTTGAAATTTATACAATAGCGGTATAAAATACTCATTAATTGACACACAAAATTTCAGTTTTTTTGTTAAACTTTCGTTCTGGTAACGAAACGCATTAATCAATAAAGCTATCGGGGTTGACAACAAGAAAAATTTACATCTTATAAGAACAAAAATAACCAAGTTAAAGCGTTAACTTCAATTTTGTAATTTTTTCGATCATCGAATTTTTTTCTTGAATTTCAATCATACTCTAGATTAATGTCATTTTTCAAAGCTCATCTACCAAATTGATACATTGAAAGAGAATGAAACGAAGGAGTTGGAGGGACACGGGGTAATATTATTATACATATACATGTACACTGTACATAACACTTATCAATAGACGTGGTAACTACTCAAATATGTCTCAATGACTTTTCATCACAAGTACACGGTATACTAAAATATATAAAGATATTATTTTGTCATTTATACACATTTTGTTGTGTATTATACCGAAAAAGAAAAAGACAGAAATATGTTGTACATAGGATAATGTAAGTGAGTTGTCAGGTAATAATGTCATTTTCATCTATTCTTTTATACTTTTCTAGTCCACAATTTTATGTAAAAATCTTAATGGAATTCTTAAAATGTTAACGAAGTTTCTTTGTTTAATTTTGGGGAAAAAGTTTTTCAAGTCAAATAGTAGTTATCACTTGTGCCAAATGATAATTTGTAGAAATGTATGTTAAATTAATACAGAAAATACTTTGGGAAATTAAGCTAATGTTTAGATACTTTAAGTTTAAAATTTCCTGTTTAAAATTCGTTTGATATTCTATTTATCATTTATTTATCATCAAATTACAATATACTTGATCACAAAAGATCTTAAATTTATAGTTCCTAGCCTAAACTTTACTTATAAGCCATACAATATTTATAATAATAATTTACATCGTTTTTAACCGACTTCAAAGAAAAAAGGAAGAGGTTATCAATTCGACTGTAATTTTTTAATGTTTGTTATCTCAGAACTTTCCACTGGTGGAAAAAAAAATTTTTAATTTTATTTATCAATTAATCATCCTTTTATACGTGTTTTGTGAAAATTCATATCGATTCCGTATACGGTTATGAGAAATTAATTATGAAAATCAATGACTTTACCAACAAAAATTTTCATTTTTTTTGGACAGTTCTTACTTTTGCTAATGCTTATATAGCATAAAACTTGAGGAATATTGATAAAAGTTTTTTATGTAAATGATAAAACATTTCTACAAGCACTTATTTACTAAAAAACCTATACATTTATTACGATTTCTTCATATAGAACCATGTAAAAAGAGCTGTTTAAATACTTCATTTATCGTAAACCGTGCAGAGAATCGATTTAAATCTTATACCGAAGGCGTATTAGATATTCTTTAATTGAAACACAAAAATTTGATATTTTTTGGTAACATTTTCGTTTTGTTATCGAAACGCCATGAACTGGTATCTTAGAGTAGTGAACGTGCCCGCACAACTTTACCTAAAATCTTCACACATAATGAAATGAACAAAACCAGAAATAAAGAGTGTTAAAATGAAATAAATTGATAGTGTTGGAACAGTGGTATATATTTGTGCATTGCCTTGCATTGCATTCATTTCCATTGTTGTAATATAAATCGCATTAAGATGTAACTTAAAGGAATAATTAAAATAAATTTATATTGTTAATTATATATTCATTTGTATTAATTATAAGAAAATACCTATCGTTGTTGTGTGTTGAAGGTGTTAAAGGTGTTAGGTCCACACGGATGTTACCTATCTACCAGATACTAGTCCAAGGAGTATAGACCTAAAAATACTATATATTTTCTTCATACATCTATATATATATAAATATTATGTTGGTTTGTGTACGCTTCAAAAACTCAAAAAGTTCTGCACCGATTCAGCTCAAATTTTTACACGATATACAACCCGCTTAGAGGATGGTTTTTATTTATTTTTACCCTCTGCGCGGATGAACAATCAATTATTTTCAAATATACCCAAGTAAGGTATTGAATAAAAGAGCATGAAGTATACATTACCTACATAACTATAACCCCCGACGCAAGGGGATATGTGAGTGGAATGAAAGTGGGGATGAACAATCTGAACTTTTATATCGGGAGGTTGTCAAATTTTATAAAATTTAGAAGCAGCTAGTAATATATATAAATAATAGAGATGTGCAAAATACTAATGAAAAAGTATTTGAAATACAAGATGCAAAATACCTTGGTGAAATATATTTAAAATATAAAATACTAGCGACCCGCCCCGACTTCGAACGTGTGCAATGCTGATACTAAATACACTACAGAAAAACTGTGAACGTTGTATATAAAAACATAGCGGCCCGCTCTGGCTTCGCACGGGTATAAAATATATAGCCTATGTGATTAAAATCTATCCAGTAGTTTTGATTTATTCATTACTGCCCGTGGCCCGCACGCGTTAAATTTGGAGTAAAACAATCCCCCTTTCCCTATATCATGAAGATTTCCTGCTATCTTTGGAATATCTAAATGTAATTATTTACGACATCACATTAGAAACCTCAAAAATAGCAGTACTTCTCCACTATTTAATGTATGTTATTATACATATAAACCTTCCTCTTGAATCACTCTATCTATTAAAAAAAACCGCATCAAAATCCATTGCGTAGTTTCAAAGATTTAAGCATACAAAGGGACATAGGGACAGAGAAAGCGACTTTGTTTTATACTATGTAGTGACAAGATACTTTTTGATAGTTGGGATAGTTGAGCAAATTAGACCAGAATCCAATTCCCATAATATTTGGGGTTCTTTACTATGTATAAATTCTATGATTTTTGTATTTCAACTATTTTTAAGTTTAACTTGCTAAAAAGTGGCGTATCTCGATCAAATTTATATTAAGTTTTTATAAAGTAAGTTATTATTAACCAGAAAATAAGAACTAACTTTAATAATTTCAAACAAGTTTTAGGCCACATATAACCCCAGCCCACATATATATGTCCTCTAATTGTGAAAACTCTACTAATACATTGTCTATACATATACTCAATACACACACACAGCTGCTTTATTTATTACTCATTTTTTCTTTTTTAACAAATCGAACAAGACTCGGATTCCGTATCGATATCAAAAAATTATATATAAAACAAGTGAAAACAAACAATTGACTGTGTTAATTGTTGAAATACCATGTATAGGCAGTGTTGAAAACACACATACATACATATGTGACATATTTAACTGATATTCTCATATAATGCGCAAGTGTTGATGCGCAATCGTTTGTTTTTTGACGTCACGTAAATAACAAAAGATATTCACTTTGATATTCCTATATTAATACATACTATAAAATTTGCACCTAATTAACGCCCTCGTGGGTAAACAGTGATGTTTACAAAAAAATTTTTCAAACAAAATTTTTTTATTTTTTTATAAGCAACATTTTTTACATTTAAACTTTTGTTCTATCTCTAACGGTTTACAAGATGGGTCCTACGGACCCAAGACCCAATTGACCTATGATGCTCATTTACGAACTTTACCTCACTTTTTACATCCTGAGTACGCTGTAAAAATTTCAGATCGATATCTTTTTTCGTTTTTGAGTTATCGTGTCCACAGACGGACGGACGGACGGACGGACAACCGGAAATGGATTAATTAGGTGATTCTATGAACACCTATAGCAAAATTTTGTTCGTAGCATCAATATTTTTAAGCGTTACAAACTTGGGACGAAACTTAATATACTATGTATATTTCATATATACATGGTATAATAATGTTTCATTAAGATGCTTTTAAAAAAAATTACAAGAACCGTTTTCGAGATGTATAGAAAAGTATCTACTTTTTTATACTCGGTATACCTCCAGCAAGTTAAAAGAGGATAATCCTGATGTCGAATTGACCATGTTACCCATAAAAAAGTAAAACTAACTCGATACCATGACAAAATTTGAAAGTGAAATTAAAATTGATTAAAAAACGGAGATATTATAAGCAATCAAAGTTGCATTCAAAGATTTTCCATCTCTTTTTAGGAAAACAGAGTTTTATATGTACCTAATTTCTATAGCGATATCAACGTATGACGTCACTAGTGGATATCTTCCTCTTTGTTTGGTAAGGACTTTTAAACGTTCATATTTTGGATACTAGTAATGATGTTTAGAAACAAACTTCACGTTACTACAAGCCCAGTGAGAATTCTTTACCCTATTATGCATATTTTCATTGTTAATATCTAATTCTATATTCTTTATATTTCAATTTTATTGAATTCCTAAGATAAGCCATTTCACGAGTGAATTGTCTTAACAAATAATGAATTCATGGAAATAAAAAACATCTCTGATAACTCGGTTGATGTTTTTATAATCATATTTTGCCCATTAACCTTTTTACAATCGTAAATATCTAAAAATCACTGACTGGGCTAGATCATACATACATGAAAGTATTAACGAACATAGCTTCTGTAGGTACATGTATGCCTTATGTATGTTAGCATTATAAACTAAAACAATTGCTAATGTTAGTACGCATATATGATATAATTACTGTAATTAAAAACAGTTCGTTAGGTTGGCTACAACTCCAAGCTCATGCTACAGTTATAGCATAGCATTAGCAACACAACACTATCAATTCCATTATATTATTTTAAGTTTACAAGAATAGTGTTAGTTTATTATAATTCTCGGTATTAAAGGCTAATTTGAGAAGTTTGAATCATTGGTCATGCAATAAATTGAAAAGACATATTAATATAAGAAAACTTTAAACTTTGCAGTGGTTTTACACCATCATGAGAGTCAAAAAATCAATTTATTTGAAAATAAAGTAAAATTTCTTAGAAACAAAACATTAAAGGCACACTAACAAAATATCATTCAAACTCAAATGATACAACAAAAGTTCTAAGAGACGATATAAGGCCGATCTTCACCTATCTGATGATATCCAGAGATATTTTTTACGAAATTTTATTGATTTTTGAATACTCATATTATATTTTTTCTATCGCAAAGTGTTCATGGCTATTTTTAACCCCTGAACTAAAAAAAGGGGATATTATAAGTTTGACCGCTATGTGTGTGTGGATGTCTGTGTGTCTGCCTGTGGCATCGTAGCGCCTAAACGGATGAACTGATTTTGATTTTTTCGCCTGAAAGTTAATTTAATGAGGAGTGTTCTTAGGTACGTTTCAAGTGCAAATTCAGGGTTCCGTACCCGGAAAAACTAAAAAACAGAGTGTTCTTAGTTGTGTTTAAAGTGCGAGTTTAGGGTTCCGTAAACAAAAAATTTTTTAATTTTATTAATTCAGTTTTAATTAATCAATTTTTTCCAATAAAAATCTTCTCAGGCAAGCCTACACCAATATCTTTCTTCTGATACCAATTTCTTGTGATACCACGAGGAGAAATCAATGATTCAAGATGACCAAAGATCGAGTGTTATGGAAGTCGATGTGAAAGGCCTTTGCTCAACATTTGGGATAGTTGAGCAAATTAGACCAGAATCCAATTCCCATAATATTTGGCGTTTTTTACCATGTATAATGTCGTGTTGTGTTTGATTTCTGTAAAAATAGGAAAATTTTGATATTTTTTAGAAAATTTCTAATAATTTTCAATCACTTTCCCATGTTTCGGAGACATTTCTCGATTAAATTTATATTAAGTTTTTATAAAGTAAGTTGTTATTAACCAGAAAATAAGAACTAACTTTATAAAAACTTATAATATAAATATAAACGAGAAATGTCTCCGAAACATGGGAAAGTGATTGAAAACTATTAGAAATTTTCTAAAAAATATCAAAATTTTCGTATTTTTACAGAAATCAAATACAAAACGATCAAATACTTATTTGTGTTTTTGTATGTATAAAACTCCCATTATAAAGTTGTAGCATGACATGATTATCATTTACAAATAGCACATGTATTTAGAACATTGCACAGGATTGAAATATAAATCTAATTAATGCAAAAAATCAAACCTTTCTTAAATATTATTTTACCCATATTTTTCATTCCATCAGATACCAATGGAAACATGTATTTATGGACAAAAGACCATTAAATAATTTTTTCCGAGATATGAATCTTTGATTTTCTCACAATAAAAACAGTTTTTGAAACTGAATGCAGATATATGAATTTATTTTTTAGAGGATACACCTAAAATATTTGAAGTTTTCGAAAAATCATTCAATATGCAGCACTCCACTAAAGCTGTTTTAACACAAATACTATTAGTGAAATGAATATATGCATTCAACACAACATAGATGATAATTATGTAATAGTGCTGTGTTATGTTGCATTATCGTTATCACATACTACAGCTAACAGATATACATGTACACACATTTATACATTACAGGCCTGGGGCCCATAATGAAGTTGTTTTATCAGTCTTTTTGAGAATTGATAAAGATATGTTTGGTAAAAGACAAATTTGAAATTTTTAATAAGGGTCGAGTGTCGAATTTATAAAAATTAATAGGTTTTTCGACGCTTGTTTTATATTTGTCATATACGTTCGAAGTTGAATTGTTCGCCATTTTTCACTCCTTTCGACGGTTGTGAAAATTTCCAATGTTTTCGCCGATTGTCTTGTCAATTTATTTCTTTTACCGAAAATGACAGACAAAAAGTAATAATCGAAAAACACGAGAATGGAACATATTGATTTGCATAAATTTATACTCAAGCCATAATTAAAACTTTAAATTTCTGTAGAACCAAACTTGTATCATTATAAATACTCTAAAAGCAAGACAAAAAGAATCATTTGGTTTTACTTCATTATGACCTCATGGTCTATTGCATATTACATACAGAATGTAGCAGATAAGTGTGTGATTTTGAAAGCTTTGTTCAAGCTTACAATTATTTAAAATTTCCTTTTGTCATCTTAAATTATACAGAGTATTTTTTTTAAGTTGATATATGCTTGAAATTCGAATAATAACTTTTATCGATAAAAATGCTGCTCCAAAACTGGTGATCGATAGAGATATAAGCAATTTAAATTAGAAAATTGTTATTGATTAAACAAGGAACATTTTTCTTCGAAATATTTTTCTGTAAACCGTATAATTTAGGCAAAAACGAGCTGAAAAGTTTTATCCAAAACTGTTTTTTCATATCAAAATTGTTAATTCGTATAATTATTTCTGCGAAATCCTAGGGACTCTTCGAAAAAACTACCTATAAATACAATAAAAGTGGTTTATTTATCTATAATGACCATTTTTGTTCGAATTGAATGAATAAACGCACATAAAACTAGATTTTTACTAATCAATTACTGTCTAAACTATTCGCTTTAGACACAAATTTTCATTTTTCGTTCATCTTATGTTTGTCAGTTATGTGTCTGTAATTGAACCTGAAAACTTAGATCGAATTCGATGCCGGTATGAGATGTGTGGCTTTGAAACTAACATTTTTCGTTCGAAGCATTTTCCTTAAGAATGATGCTTGAGTGTTTATGTTTTTAAAAAAAATTTATAAAGTTGTCATGCCGCACATGTTGTAGCATTACCAGTGGGATTTAAACCATTTCTTGTCGAATCCAATCTTTCAGTGCGTTTTGATAAAACGCTTTTATATCGTAAGCGCATAGCTAGGGTATTAATGACTTCCTTGTGATTTAAGAATGACCTTGAAAACGTGATAGATGAAAGAAAACATAACTTACTGATTTCCAACAAAAAATTTTTAATTTTCAGTATTGATTTAACAGGTTAATAAAGTTTACTTCAAAAATAATTAATTATCTATCATTAATTTTCTAAAATGGTTCTTTTATATAAGTTAGGATTTTAAATTTTGCTCTTTAAATAAGTCCAAGACCCTCCATTTAATAACTTTTCCCATCACAACACATTATAATTTACATAGCACATTAGTGATTGTTGCTCAATTTCTGTGAGGTTATTTTTTTCCTCTTTATTTGTTCCAAAAAAAAATTTGAGAAATTAATGGGATTATTATTTTATAACATTTTCAAAATCGTACTTTTGTCTCCCCCACACCCCTGTACAGGTACAAGACTGTACTATGCTATACTTATATATTGTACCCAGTACTGTAATATCCTAAACTATATATTAATTATATCTGATATAAATATTATGTATTATTATGCTGATGTGTTTTGTGTGCTTGCCACAAATATTTTACATAATTACAGAAATAAATGATTTTCGTTTTTTAGCGGTTTTTTTTAAAGCATAACAAAAAAATTCCTAAAAACGATAATATTTGGAATTGTGAATCAAAAGCTTTGAGAATAATATTGTACTCATAAGCCATTACAGTCCAACACAACCAAATTAAACAACAATGAATAGTTTGAGAGATAAAACCGAATATATGTATTCAAAATATAACACTTCAGATAGACTTCAGATCAACTTTCGAACGACTCCGTAACTATTCGACCAATCATCAAATATACATTTTAGAGCGTGACTTGTAGTCGTCGGGGTTTTAATTTATAAACTTTTTAGAAATTATCTGTGTTTTGAATTTCGTTAAAACTCAGCGTATAACGTATAATTTTAACTCAATAAACAAAAACATCACATTTGTTTGACGTTTTGGATGAGTAGATTTTGAGATTTTATCCATAAATCCGTAAAAAAAGTGATTTTTCATGTTGATTTCAGGCGATATTTTACAGGCAGTTTAATTAGCAATCAAATGAAATGGATTTTTGATTCTAAGATCGTAATTATTGTTTTTTCATTACATTTCCGATAATCTTTAGGTATTAGATAAAAATAATTTAATTCAATGAAAATTCCAGTTTCAAGCAAAATTAAACAACAGATAAAATGTGCATAGAATTTTTATCCTAAAACATTATTTCACAACATAATCATGCTACATTTTATATATTATACGATATAATGTTTCACCTAAATATGATAGATAATAGGTATGCTTGCATATCACTAGTAGGTAGCATATTAGGATACAATACCTCCAAACTATTCATACAAATGATAGATAAATTATCCCACACGTGAAATTTACAAAATTAAAAACCCCCGAGAAATGTTTCGGGTACGGAAGCCTAAACTCGCATTTGAAACGTAAATTAGAACGCTCTCCATTACATTACCTTTTCCCTTAGAGACTTCTTCCAGCTGAACCGATTTTCGGGATCATCGCCTATGTTTTAGTTGTTCCGGGTACGGAATCCTAAAATCGTACTAGAAATGTAGCTAAGAATACTCCCCATTAAATTACAAAAAAAAAAAATCCAAATCGTAGCGGTTAAACACATAGCATCCCTTTTTTGGTTCGGGGGTTAAAGATACTGAATAGTTTATAAAAATTATTTCCTAATATTACTTAATGTGGACCAATATTCAGTTTCGTCTCTATAGCTTTTACCGAAAACTAGACAAATATCGATTAAATATAATAAAGAAAAATAAAATTCTTAAAAAAGATAAAAAACATACCTAAAATTTGTGGGAATAATTTAGGATTTTTTAGCCCCGGCTAACAAAGAGGGCTGTTATCAGTTTAACGTTTCTGAATATCTACGTATCTGACTGTGGCATTGGAGCTCTTAAAAGGATGAACCGATTTTTATTTTTTTAAAGGTAATTTGATGGAGAGTGGTCTAAGCAAATATATTTGGAGCTACGATGCAACAAACGAATCGATCAGAGCTAATTTTGTGTCGAGAAGTTTTTTAAATTTTTAATTTATATGTTAATTGCATTCGTATTTTTTATGTTTCCTAGATTATGGGCTATCTGACTCAATTTATTTGATAATAACTTTTGACCAACGATTATTAATCTTTGTTAACCTGCAGGTCTAATTCATTTATAACTATTCTATGCTGGTCCACCCCCGCTTATCCCGCCCCCTAAACACACACTTTTTTACTATTTTTAGGACAAATAGTCCCATCTCTTGGGGCTTACTGCGCTCGCATACTACTCCTGTGCTTGGTTTCGCAAAACATAAAACTTATTTTAATTTTAAATTGAAAATAAAATAAACCCCATGTTATTTAAAACAAAGACTACCTTCTTAGATTTTAATTTTTTGTTGCGGTTTTTTATAAAATAAAATAAAGTCCATGTGTTTAAAAACAAAGACCTATTCGTTGTGTGCGTAGTCATGGTAGGGACAATAAAATCGATGCCAGCGCTTTAAGTGAAAAATTTTGGGTTAAAGGGGGCTGTTATGACTAATTTGCAATTCTTACATGTTAATGTAATAGAAATGTCAAATTAAAATTATTGAAAAAAACGAATTAATTAAACTTAATGCATTAAAAATTGTGAAAATAAGAAATCAAATTGAACAAATATTATTTTTCAAATGTAAATTATCATAATTATTTATTTAAATTTGTGAAACAAGAATATTAAATTTTAAATGTAAGTCTTAAATGCAATCCATACAATTATATATGCATCCATACAATTCTATAATTAGAGTAGTGTATCGTTACCATGGAAACGAAACTCACGCACGGAGCGAATTGCTTTCACCAAATTATTAAGATTGTTAATTAATATATTTGTATATAAAGTTATTTACATGTGGTTCCCATATACAAACTATCATCCCTCTTTTCACTACCTTAAGGTGGGAGTAGAAGGTTAACAAATATTTTACAACCTACTCTCATGCCTGCTGAATGCACAAAAAAAATCATTCATTAAAGCCGTTTCGGAGGAGTTCAAACACAAATACGGTTCCACGAGATTTTTATATATTAGAGATTCTATAAGCACGTACAACGTTGCCCAATGGTTAATTTCTCGCTTGATCGATTGTATAATATTATATAAAAGTGGTTTTTTATTAAAAATAAATCCTTTAATAAATGCAAAATTAAACTATACATGCTATAATGTAAAACCGGTATAGAGTGGCTTATAATTCAATAGATTTTACATTTTAAGATAAAAAAAACTAGCTAAAAAAATCATGTCGTTCTTTCTAATCATACTTGATAGTTTGATGTTCATCGAACGTTTGAAATAATCGAATGGTATTTTACAAAAATTAAACCCATTCTTTTTTGCGTGGCTTTGTTTTTCAAATTTTCCTAAATTTTTCCCAAATAAATTTCACAAATATTAGAATAATTTTATAAATTCAAATAATGTTCAAACTTTAAACTGGATCTCATAATATACTCAATTATTCGCCACTTTTTACATGATATACTCGTACAAATAATATAATTTCGTAAAGAAAGTTCGAAATACATTCAAAAATGAATATTTCTCTATCTTCACCCCATAAGGGATAAAATATAAAGGAAACTTGTATGAAAACTGTGTAAGAATTTATTTATTAAAATTTCTTAATTTACGAAAGTCATGAGGGATAACATTCGTTTGTAGAATTAAAAATAAACTTATCTACTTTCCATTCTCGACAAACATTCGGTACTTGTAACATTAGGCATGTACGTGATGCATATAAACTTTCACACAGTAAAGCAAGTACAATTTTATATTAAATAAAAATTATTTTGCATAAAAAATACATTTTTTCCACTGCCATATTACTGGAGTAAATCTAAGCAAAAAAAGGCTGTTATATGGATTAAAAGTTCGAGCAGCGAAACTTTGGGGTTTTTCTTTTCACATCAAAATAAGTATTTTTTGAAATTTTTTACTTTCCCGGAGTGGTGCAACATGTTTAAAAAACAAAATGGCGTCAAAAATGAAATTTTTTTCAGAAATTTTATCATTTTTATTTTATATTCGCAAAAGGAGGCATCGGTGCATATCCAAATTTGGTAGGTTTGTAGTCCATGTTAAGAACTACTCCTCATAATTTTTTGGTGGGGTTTCGTCCCTTCCCCTCCCAGTTATATATATTTGCATACATACATATGGTAAAACAGTTCATTTGACTATAACTTGAAAAATATAAAAAATTTAACACTTTCTGGAAATAATTGTTTGGGGGGTGTATGGACTGGCTTTGGGGGGTGTTTTTTGCTTTGGCATGAGAAAACTATTTTTAAAAGAGGTCTATATGGTTTAAAGCAAAATTTTTAAGTTTTAACCCCCGCGCTGTAAGGGGGAAGGGGTGTATGAAATAAATGTATCTTAAAAGATTTTAAAAAGAGGTCAAAATAGTTTAAAATGCTAAAGTAACCCAAAATTTTAGATGCTTTTATTAATATAGCACTTTTTACAACATCCACCCCTTCCCCTCCCGTTTTCATATTTTTTGCAAATTCAAAATTTTTATGACGTATAAAGGGGTTTTGGGGGTCGCTGATCTCGAACTTTTGGCCCAAATAAGTACACCCCCTAAAAATATTACAATTGTTTTTGATAATCTATTGCAAAATTCGAGATCAGCGACCCCAAAAACCCCTTTATACGTCATAAAAATTTTGAATTTGCAAAAAATATGAAAACGGGAGGGGAAGGGGTGGATGTTGTAGAAAGTGCTATATTAATAAAAGCATCTAAAATTTTGGGTTACTTTAGCATTTTAAACTATTTTGACCTCTTTTTAAAATCTTTTAAGATACATTTATTTCATACACCCCTTCCCCCTTACAGCGCGGGGGTTAAAACTTAAAAATTTTGCTTTAAACCATATAGACCTCTTTTAAAAATAGTTTTCTCATGCCAAAGCAAAAAACACCCCCCAAAGCCAGTCCATACACCCCCCAAACATTTATTTCCAGAAAGTGTAAAATTTTCCGTTTTTCGCAAAAATATGGATCAAGGAGTCATTTTACGGGTAAGCCACTTATTATAAAATCGAAAGATAATAAAAAATGCTACAATTTAAAAAAAAATTTAACCTCGTAGGACAAAATGGCATAAAATGGCAGCCATTTTAAACAATTCCCTAAATTGGAAATTTTGGCCGAACTATTTAACGGATTTCGCTAAAATTTTAACCGAAAGTTGTAAGTAATAAAACCTACTATTGATATTAGTTTCATTAAAATCAATCGAATATTTTTCAAGTTATAGTCAAATGAACTGTTTTACCATATGTATGTATGCAAATATATATAACTGGGAGGGGAAGGGACGAAACCCCACCAAAAAATTATGAGGAGTAGTTCTTAACATGGAATACAAACCTACCAAATTTGGATATGCACCGATGCCTCCTTTTGCGAATATAAAATAAAAATGATAAAATTTCTGAAAAAAATTTCATTTTTGACGCCATTTTGTTTTTTAAACATGTTGCACCACTCCGGGAAAGTAAAAAATTTCAAAAAATACTTATTTTGATGTGAAAAGAAAAACCCCAAAGTTTCACTGCTCGAACTTTTAATCCATACACAAGGCGTAATTTCACTCTACTATATAAATTATATATAAATCAACTTGAATAAAGTTAGATGAAAGATATAGAAGCTATGTAAAGCACTCAGGTGTACCAGTTTCTAATATAAAATAGTCAAGTAATTGGATATTTATCAGCGAGTAAATACATTTACACTGATCAGAAGGTGATTTAAAAAGTCACTTCGTTTTTTGTTTTAAACTTATCCCATTAGCATTTGGCTTTTCATTTTGACTAGTTTGAACATAACTGTATACGAAGTGTTCGAGGCCCATTAAATTTTAGAAGATAATTACTGAAAAAAATAAGTTGTGCCACTTGCGTTATAGCTGAAAATATTTTTTTACCTATTACGCAGGTTGCACGTCTTTTTTAAATTGCGAAACCTAGTTCCACACTTCCCTAAGGGGTCCAAATAACATTTAAAATTCAGCCTTACAGAGCCTTCCGAACGTCATTTTAGTTTTAGAAACTTTTTCGAATAATATTCTAGCAAAATATTTTTTCTTTATTTTTCAACAAATTTTCATAAGGCGTACTAGTTGAAGCTAGGTACTAATTTTCATATCTCTATCTTTTATATTTTTAGAGAAAATGGGAACGAAAGTTTTGACGTAATTTGCCCCCTCACGAGATAATTTTTTACATTTCAGGTAGCAGAACTTTTTTTGCTTACAAAACGTAGTTTCACACTTCCCTAAGGGGTCCAAATAACATACAAAAAGCAGCTTTACATCACGCTTTACGATTTTAATGTAAAATTTATCTGACGTAATAGTTTTAATATTAAATTTCACATGCGAAACATTTATAGTAAACTGAAATTACATGTTGTTGGAAATTGTAATAATTTTATATCGCGCTTGTAATAATTTTGAGTGTACACCAAAATAATGAAATATTCTAAGCAAATTTTTCGATTAATTATTTTCGATATCTCTAACCATCTCTGACGCTGGGCAAAATATTAAGAATCGTAACTATTTGATAATTTTTAGTAGGCTGAGTTAGGTCTGGTTTCGGTTAAGTATCTTAATAAAAGTGACCCATCACCCTGTATGAGTGTACAAAATTTCAAATCGATATTCCTATAAATAACAAAAATACGACGGTGTCTTCATCTTAAAAGCAAAACACTGTATGTTAAAATTTCACTTTTCAAAAAAATATTGTTTTCGAATAGTTATTTTATAAAATACTAGATTGATACCCGCCCGTTTCACTGGGCTTAAAAGTAAAAACTACCACTTTATAGCCTCCACAGTCTCTTGATAAACACAGTTTTCAATTTTGTTAAATGTAAAATAGTCATAATTCATTGATTATATCAGACGAGTTGGCCATAATGTGTTTGACATTTACTATTTTAAATTTTTACTGAATTTTTTAATTTATGCTTCAAAATAATGATCGTCTGCTCCATCTATAATCATCATTTTGAACCATAAATTAAAGATTTCTGTAAAATTTAATAAATGGTAAATGTCAAATTAAATTAATTTTTTTTTTTAATATACCTATCTTTATAAATTATATCTCATGTGTTATTCTGATAGTTTTAGCGTGAAAGCATAACAAACAAACAAACATGCTTACTTTTACATTTATAATATAGAGGGATAGGGATATTTTCTAAATGAAGAAATCTCGTTAATTGTAATTTTAATATTACCTACTTACAAAACCACTTAACAAAATGTTACTTTCTGATTTTATTACGTTATAAGCATGACCTCGGAATATAGAATAAGATTCAATTTGCTTCCTTGATTCGTTTCTAAGCGATTGAATAATATTTTTCACATTTTAATTTCTAACAGTTTTTGTGATAATATTTAGTTTATGTTGCTTTATTCGATAACCCAGACAACGCAACGATAGCAATAATGATTTTGTTATCAAATAATTCAGGTCCCATATATAATAATACACACATTGTTACAGCAATAGGTATAGTGTATTTTACATGATGACCGTGTGCCTAAAATGAGACTAAATTTTGGATCGATAAAAATTAAATTTAATTTCTTATCGTAACTTGAATGAAAAAGTTTTAGAACCGAGTTTTCCATTTTTCTTGTTTTTGAATGATTGGATTTTGCCCGTGGTATACAGAGTATACCATTTTAATCTATTATGGCTAATAGCTCCTTTTCAAGTTAGCCAAATAAAAAAATAGCTTGAACAAAAGTTTCAGAGCTTGATGAGGAGCATCAGATTAAACCTAGGTTCTTGGGTTAAATTTTGCTTTAAACGGCAATTTAGATCCTAAATAGTAAGAGATAAAATAGCATTTTAAATTAGAAAATTTTTTGCCAAAATTTGTCAAGGACAATGGAGTAAATTTGCCTGTGTCCATGACTTTGAGAATCCAATTTCACGGTCATTTTGCCTTGATCTTCATATGACCTTGAAAATTTATACTGACAACTTTTGTCAAAAAATTTTTTCTAAAGTTCGTATTTGCGTTCGATTAAGGTTCAATCTAAAGTCAGAACATGATGTCCCCCATCAAGCTCTACAACTTTTATTTAAGTTATTTTCTTATTGGTTATTTACAAAAGAAGCTGTAACGCATAATTAATTAAAATGGTACAGCTTGTATGTTTAAAAAAATTATTGACAATGCGTGAAGAAACCAGGTTCATAAAAGTTTCGTTTAATTATAGGCTCACGGTCATATAGTGATCATAGGTATATGATTAGCTTCATATAGCTTCTTCCTTCGAACTTTAAAATAAAATCAATTTCCATAATTTCAACCCTCGAGCAACGTTTATACTCTCAATTTTCTTTGTTACGATTATCAATGTTTATCAATCGCCAAAAGTTAGATGCGTTAGAAAATTTCGCTTTATAGTGGGAAATCGGGTTAAAGCTCACTATCTTATGGGGATCATATATGCATATATTTACCTTCAGGTATAGCTTCCTTCTTCGAACAATAAAATAAAACACATGAAACTCGAAAGTTGGGATTTTGAACCAATTTTTTTTTTTTTTTACAAAAATCGAAATATTATTTATAATTTTTCCTATGCACAGATGATTAATTTTCATCTCTATAGGTGCATGCTATATATGTGTATTTGAGTATTATATGTATATATGTATGTATATTATCCTGGCAATAAATAAATAAATATGTTTTATAACAAAACTGTTTTTATTTTTTTTCATGATAATTTTAAAGTTACAGACAGTATTAAGAAAATGTCTGAAAAGCGAAAACACCCGACAAAAGACATGTTCGTAAAACATCGTTGTGACGTAATAATGTTAATTGAATAGTATACACTGTATATAATTATTAATTAACATTATGACGTTACACGATCTTTTACAGACATTGTTTTTGTCAAGTGTTTTTGTTTCTCTTTTGAAAAGTTATTTTAAAACTGCCTGTAACTTTAAAATTATCATGAAAAAATAAAAGCAGGTTTCTTATAAAACTTATATGACCTTTCCATTCTTGTCAAAAAAAAATATATATATATATATATTTTTTAAATCCCAATTCTCGACCAACGGTTAAACTTTCAATTTTCTGTATTACGTTTATCAATTTTTATGAAGACAGATACATGGTAATTTCGCTGTATAATGAGCTCACGATCTAATAGGGATCATATATGCATATGGTTAGCTTCAGATAGCTTCTTCCTTTCGAACATACCATATAGTGATTCACATATATTTCTCAAGGGAAATATGTTTAGATATGGCATAAGTGAACAACCTGATATATCTGCATAAGCTTTATAAGACAAGGCAAATCCATTCCAGACATTGTTGTTGATAATATTGTGTGCATCGAACAAGTAAGTTTGTATAGAAAATTATATCAAATAGGTAGATATCTATTTATATTTATTATGGAGGAGGTAGTTTTTTTTACCCAAACTTTAATCAATTTTGAAAAAGTTAACTAAAATAATCCATCCCGTGGAGCTAATATTTCAGAATGAAAATTTTAGAAATTTAATTTTTTTAAACTAATTTGTCTGACATATTTCTTTGTCTCAATAATTTGTTTCTTATTGGACATTGTTGAGGTAAGATTAGATTGGCTTAAAGAGGTTGATACAAGTGAAGTTTTCAAAATTTTAAAAACTAAACTCGCATTTGAAACATATCTAAGAACACTATCCATTTGCCTTTTCCCTTTTTCCAAACTAAGCCGATTTTAAAGATCATCGACAATTTTTAGCTTCTTTGAGTATAGAACCCCAAATTTTCTTAGAACATAGAAACATAGCTTAGATCACTCTCCATTAAATTACCTTTTAAACAAAACAAAAAAAATCAAAATCGATTCATCCATTTAGGCGCTACGATGCTACAGACAGACAGACACACACACACACACACATCGCGGTCAAACTTATAACATCCCTTTTTTTTAGTTCAGGGGTTAAAAATAGACTTGTATATCCATGTACTTGAGCATATAATTCATGCAGGCCTATACTTTAGTTGTTTTATCGAGGAAAACTTTTTGAACTTTAAAGTGTGTTTTCGAACCTAATAGTACCATTAAATTGATTCGACTTTGTATTTTTTCTATATATAAGTTATTTTAAATCAGAATAAAAATATCGAACTACTTAAATTAAACTGTGTGCTTTAAAAATGTACTTTGTTTTCTTTTTTAAATGCTGGGGCCTCGATAAAACAAACTCAATATGTCACATTCAATATGAAGCTTACCTACTTTTAGTCATTGTCGATATATAATATAATCTTCGACTTTTCGAAATTTCTTACACTTACATGGATTTTTCTAATTATTTTCATGACAATAAGCACAAATTATTCTACTGTTACTTTTAAATATTTATAATCAATGTTCAAAAATTTAATTAATTAATTATTTAGTTATTTAAATAAATTTTATGTTAACAAAACAATTTGTGAAATGTTGAATCATTTTTATTCACATTGGAAATATTACTAAAATAATGCATTATCACTTCTACCCTTTTACTTAAGGATGTTCCCTCGCCAGTAATAGAAGAAAATAAATTAGTAGATAAGGATCCGAATTTTTAGTATGTTATAGTTCACGAAATATATTATTGTATAAAACAAAAATTTGGGTACCTTACCGTTCAGCTAAGAGAGTTTTTATTAATTAAAAATACACTAAATAACATAATCTGTTATGAAGATGGTATGTTATTTAGTGTATTTTTAATTAATTAAAACTCTCTTAATTGAACGGTAAGGTACCCAAATTTTTGTTTTATACAATAATATATTTCGTTAACTATAACATACTAAAAATTCGGATCCTTATCTACTAATTTATTTTTTCTATTATTGCCGAGAGAACATCCTTAAGTAATTTTGAAAAAACATTTTTAAAGAAAACAAGCCAGCGGTTGTCACATGTTAAAAGGGTATCATAAAATGGACAACATTATTTATATAAATTCAATCCCCATTAAAAGTTCATAAACTTATTCATTTGATGAATCTTTGTAGGGCTTTGTGTCTCGTGTTAAATTAAATTTAAATAAAACGATTCCTTTCAAAGTGAAATAAATAGTTGTTTTAAGCTTCCAAACCAAAACAAGGGGTGTTATATGTTTGACCGGTATGTGTGTCTGCCTATCTGTATGTCTGCCCGTGGCATCGTAGCGCCTAAACGGATGAACCGATTTTGATTTACTTTTTGTTACGTTTGAAAGGCAATTTAATAAGGATTGTTCTTAGCTACATTGCAAGTTCGAGTTTAGGGTTCCGTACCCGGAACAAATAAAAAATAGGCAATGATTCTTAATGGAGTGAGTTTTTAGATAGTACGAGGTTAAGAGTTCTGTACCCGAATAATTTTTCGGGGGTTTTTTATATTTTATAAATTTCACTTGTACATATATAATTCAAATTCCTACACCATATCTCATGAGTTATAATACAATATTTACAGTATCTGGGTGGTTTCTGGTTTTATAATATTATGGAAACATTATGGTATTTTCCATAAAACAATCAGTGAGATCATTTCATTCATTGTTTACAATCACCCCTTGTTTAGCGGACGTGATGGTTGCCGTACCCGAGTTTTGCCCGTTGACAATGAATATACCCCAAAAAATTCCTTCACGTAGAGTATTTCTCAGAGTAATCATAGGGATAACATATCAACGTGCCTAGCCTGTTTCTTAAAAAAATCACTAAAGCATTAAATATATTTGTTTTCGATACCATACCAGAATTTGTAGAAACCATCATTTATTAATTTACAACTTCTAAAAAAAAATTAAGGTTTCTTTTCGAATTGAATAACTTTACATTTGTTGTTTACTCAATAGTTGCGATCGACCTTGATGCCGAATTACTATTATACATTTTTTTTTGGTTTGTAATTTTTAAGCATAAAGTTAAAACATAAAGTTAATTTTTAAGCATAAAGTTAAACTAATTTTATCTTCAACAATATTTTCTACTTACTTGATACTTACAAAGTTCATAGCACTTTTTATACGATTTTGTTAGGCATTCACCATAAGTTTAAAACCACTATAAGAAATATATCTTCCATGTAATCAATTTAAAATTTATTCAGAATTACATTATAATTTTTTGTTATGTCTGGTATATGGTTCGTTCAATAATTATTCGATTACAAATTGCTTACAAATATCTTTTTCACTACCAATGGAATGATATCAAATGACATTAAAAGCGTAGATAGATATTGATATTAATTAGCATATTTTAATTTAACACATTATAATTGAATATTAATTAGTTTTAAACTAATGTATAGACAGAGTGTATTTCAGTTATTTATCAAATACTGATCAATCACTTTTTCTTGAGGCCATTTCAATAAAAGAGAGAAAACTTAGACCTGATAAGATTTTCAGGAAAATCGGTCAAGCCGTTTTTTGTACCGAATGAAAAATTGTTATTATTATCACTTATCATTTTTTATCAATTTTCATTCATATAGTTTTAACATCATCGGGGGGTGCAGCGGGCGAAGCCGCCGCTGGGGGCTGGGAGCGAGGCCTCCTGGAATGAAAAAAAAAATTTACAAAAAATAAAAAATAAAAACGATATAAAATAATAAAAGTAATCATAATAATAGGGCATCTGCAATAGTTTAATTTTAATAAAAAAATAATAATAATAAAAATAAAAAAATAACAACAGCTTTTAAAATAATAATATAATAACAATAGAAAAAATATTAAAACATATGATATTTTTTTATTCTTTTCACTGGGAAGTTATTCGTGTGGACCTTTCGGGTCGCAGCTAGACCGCTCTTTATTAAATATTTTTGTAGGGCTTGAAAATGGATGTATCTATAAAAAAATATAAATTTTATCGAAAAGAATGTTATATTAGTTCCCAAATAAAATTGTCCAAAATAAAATTATTCTAATTAAAAACCATATTCTAATTAAAACCATACGTATACCTTGATTTTTACAGGATGTCTCACGGTGACCGCCCTTTAGAAGTTTCTGGAGAACCAGACATAAAAGATATCCGAAAATTTTTATTCCATCATCACTGCTTGGGACCTATCTGCCTAAAATATTTTAGGATCTGTGACATTTTCGGTTACACTGGAAGTTGACCCTTAAATCGTTATTTCAAATGAGATGCCTTATTTATTTTAACATAACTTGATAATTCAGAGTATCTTTTGTAATAAAGTGACCCCCCTTAATCCTCTATGAAGTATATGATTTTCATTCAACGAGTGTTAAACAGTGTCGACAAAAAAAATTTTTTTTTTATGAGGCCACCAGTTTTTTATTTTCAAGTTCGATTTTTTCAAAATTTCTCATAAATGATTAATTTACGTTCCTATAGCTAAATTCTTAAATTCGGAGTTTTAAAAATTGATTTTTGATGCAATTTAACACTTATTGAATGCAGGTGCAATTTTAAATACTTCAAACTGGAAATTAATTGTTTTTTGATATCCCACGTGTGACTTAATTCTTTAGCTTTTAAATAAGCCAGATTCTTTAGCTTTTAAATAAGCCGGATGTCTCCCTAGAAGGTCAGTTGGTTAAGGTATAACCAATTCCGTCCGCAGTATGGCAGGATGGGCTGGTGTAGTGCATGGTATATGAATGAAAGAGGTGCACTCAGCCTCTGAAATCGAGGAGCTGATAAATGAAATGATAAGCGGAAAAGATGGTAAAACACATATATTGTTTCACAAAGGGCTCTATAGCCTAAGTGTGTCCTTCCTGGACAGCCAATATAAACTAACCTAATCTAACCTAAATAAGCCGGATATGAACGTTCTACTTAAAATGGAAGTTACAGCTTTTTTACAACAAGTCTATTTGCTGCAAAAATCGTAATATTTGTAAGGCGTGTAACTACACCCATTACATTATGTTGTATTCTGTCTGATATTTGTATGTAGTAATTAATATACCAAAGTAATTATGATAATTTCAATTTCAAAACTTTAATAAGAAATTATTGAAGCGTTTTAAGTAATCAAATGATGGTGATATTATGAATTCTATAACGTTCGTCATTTTATATTTTTAATTACAAATTTGTAATGAATACAATCTATTTTTTTCACTGTACAGCTCTAAAATCTAGTTTTAATACTCTGTATATATGAAATATATATCAAGGTATACTAATTTTAGTCCCAAGTTTGTAATGCTTAGATATATTGAAAATACGAACAAAATTTTGGGACTCATAAAATCAACTAAATAGTTCATTTCCGTCTGCCAACACGATAACTCAAAAACTAAACAGATATCAAGCTGAAATTTTGAGTGCTCAAGACGAAAAAACTACTTTGAGTTCGTAAATGATCATGGTTCTGTAGGAGCCATCTTCTAATCTGTTGGATAAAACAAAAGTATACAATAAAAAATAAATTACTTTTGTTTGAAACATTTTTTCATAAACATTATTGTTTTCCCGTGAAAAAAGCCAATTAAGGCAAAACTTTAGTACCCATTTTCTCCAAAATTTGTAAGTAGCTTCAAATAGTGAGCTTTTTAACAAAATTTCGAAAAGAACAAATGAAAAAGTATTCTAGAAAATACTTCCAAAAATTTTTCTCTAATATTCGAGATTGTCTATACAAAGTATTTCAACAGTTAACTCAGTCAACTGTTTATTTTCACTTGCTTGTTTATAACTACAGCGCACTTTTTTTGGAAATAGATTTTATTTACAAAATAAACATACCATGAAGCTTTACTTAAATATGTGATAAATGTCACTATGTACAGATGTGGGAATATACAAAATATGTTTTAAAGATTGACATATAAATATGATATAGATCACTTGCATGCATTAGTCTTTATAGTCAGGGCCTTATTTACACCTTTTTGAATTTTATTTTAAGACCTTTGATTCATAGATTGATTGGTCTAGCTTGTGGCGGAGTTATTATGATGGTGAATAATAGCAATGAATATGTTGGCGAAAATCTCTTTGCTTCAAGGTTTATGTTGAGTGCAAGTTTTGAGTCTTAAGCGGACTGCTTGCTTGTGTTCTTTATTTTGGCAGTAAGTACTGACTTTAAGGCTGTTGCCTCCCTACAATATTGTAAAAATGTATGTATACACATCCTTAACACACATGCTTTTAACATGCTTTTATCTATACTGTATTGTACTGTATGTACTCTCTATGATGATAAGCATTCGTGATTCTGTATATAATAGGCATCTCGCTTACACTACTTATACTCTAAATATAATTGTTTCTGTTAGACAAAAAATCTAAATTACTTTCAGTGATTATATCTCAAGAGTGGAGCAGTCATTAATTTTGGTTTTTTTTTTAGCTCAAAACAAATACAAGAATGTTCAGTTAGTTTTTTGAAAATATCTTAAATCTAGTTTTTTTTCTAGAGTTTAAAAACACATCAAAACACTAACTTTCACATGTACACATGTTAATTACCCGAACTTTAATTGAATTTAACTCGAGTTAGAGATCGTCAACTGACTTCAAATTTTTATGGTTAATGTATTTTTATATTCTTAATAAGTATACACTTAACTAGAATTTTCTATCGACATGCCCATAGCGAGACAACAACCTTAACATTATCATATCGTGATGGCATCATTTCGTGACAGCACCATGATGACATTAATAAAGGAACATATCTTTTTAACCGACTGCGGGACGCAAAGGAAAGTTATATTTTTATCAGCCAATGTATGTTTGATCGTTTTTTGCCTTCTGGAGACCAAACGCGTATATCAAGATCATGAGACTGTCACTTAAGGCATGTCAGTAATCAAAATTCAATGTGGCGATAACCAGACGCTATATTGTGAAAAAATGCAAGTCGGCGGACATGTTAACCCCACTTAACTTAATCGTTGAATAAGTATTTGAAAATTCTTACTAAAAAGTGTAAAATTAAAAAAATAAAAAAATCTGATGTTAAAGTCGCAATAGTCCACATTGCGACTTTAACATTCGGGACCCGTTATTATATTGTGATTGTTTGAGCCGAGCTAGATTTTTTTGTGTCTAGAACTTGAGAACTATGATTTAGATCTATTTTTAAATTGAAGACTTTTTTGAATTTTACTATTTTCTACGTAACTGACGTATATGAATCTCAAACCATTTGATTATCAGTTTTTAGAATTTTATTTTTGTGGGATTAATAAATCAAAAAGCGTGAATTCAAAAGCAAATAATAAAAGTTTCTAGCCATGGAAATTTATTTCAGTTGCCTTTTTTTTAAATACGTCTCTGTATCCAATGCATTTATAAAATATATTATGCAAAATTTAATATAACTGACATATTTCATGTGTTTATACAACTGACAAACTTTATACACTGCCATTTTATGTGTCAATAATATTCATAAAAATTCTGCACTATGTCAATAATAATAGCTAAAATTATTACGAAAACAAACATTTTATTTTAATATAAAGTCAGAAATAGTTATCAAAAATTATCATAAGAGCCCATTTCTGATGTCAGTCAAAATTTTTTCGATCGAAATTTTTTGTGGTATGCGGTTTTAAATATGCGGCTTATTTTGTTGTCAACCAATCAAAAAATAACTTTAACAAAAGTTGTAGAGTTTGATGGGAGATCAAACAATCCATGACCATCATGTTCTGATGGTCAAAGAGATAAATCTGAGTTTTGCTGGTGATCTATAGTCCTTCCAATGTAGTTGTCATTATGTAACGGGAGTGAGGGGAATCTTTTTTTCGGTTTTTCGGAATCAAAATTTTGGTATAGATGTTCATAATCACCTAATAAGTCCATTTTTGGTTGTCCGTCCGCCCGTCCGTCTGTCAACACAGTAACCCAAAAACGAAAAATGATATCTAGCTGGAATTTTTACAGAGTACTCAGGACGTAAAAAGTAAGGTCGAGTTCATCAATGAGCAACATGGGTGTTGGATACGTAGGACCTATTTCGTTAACCGTTAGAGATAAAACAAAAGTTTAAATGTTAAAAATGTTCCTTAAAAAAAATAAATAACTTTTGTTTGAAACATTTTTTCGTAAACATCACTGTGAGGGTGCAAATAAACGCAAATTGTATAGGATGTATTTTATGGGAATGTTAGTTATGTATGTGTGACATGAATGTATGTGCAATGCGATAAGAGTCATCAACACTGTCTACATGGTATTTCAACAATTAACTCAGTCAATTGTTGGTTTTCACTTGTTCCAGCATAATTTACGTCACCTAAGAAGTGAAAATTGAACTGGTCGGCTTACTTGATCTTGCCTAAGGAGAAAAAAATTTAAAAAAGTATATTAATTGTTTTGATATTTCATAAAAAATGGTAAAGGCTTATGGACAACTGATCAACCAAAGTTATCAGACATACTCATTACAAAAAAATTAATTAACTAACCGTTAAACCAATAATTTGTATTATGTAAAAATGGTAATTTCTTCTTTTTTTTTTGGACGAAAAGACAGAGCCGGTTTTCTGTCTTTCGTGATCTGTAGTCTTATTCGAATGTTGTTTTCATTACGCAAGGAGGTGTGGATATTACCTTTTTCGGTAATGGAGACATCATATTGTATGTACCTAGTTATTCGAGTTGCTTCAATAGTCAATTTAGATTTTAAAAGGTATCCCTAGAATAACTTAAAATCCTTAAACCTGAAGAGCCTTTATCTAAGCTCTTCGTAAGCTTTATAATACGATACAAAATATTTATTTAAATCATACAATATTTTACAAAGTCTAATAACATCCTATAATTTTATATATTTCGAAAACAAAAGTAATACAAGATAAAACAGTGCCTATACTCCACAATAAAAATATACTTTCTAAGTCGTAGATGCTTAAGCTAACACGGCCATTTTTACCTAGATTTGTATTTTTTCTATTTCGAAATTGAATATTCATTAATTTTTTGTACTTTATCTAAAAAAAAAAATAATTCAATTATATTATTTTTAAAATAATAATATCACACACATAACTAAAATAAAAACCTGTTCAATAATTTGGGCAACAATACCAGATTGTTCAAGTCTTAGTAAAAATTTATTGTATTCTAGTAGAAATGGTGAACTTTTACGGAATAAAGCATGCGGATTTGCATTGTAAATTTCTTGATCCATTAATTGAAGTGTTTCAATTGCAGTTTTTGACAAAAAATCCGGTGTGATGTAACTACCTAAAATTTATAATGAATTTTATAAATAAAACAGCAGTACATTTTTTACATACAATAATAATAAATAAGTAAATTAATATTGAATAACACACAAAAATAAAATTCGTTGAGCTAAAAAAATTTCGCATTATATATATAGCCCAGTTAATTAACCTGTCAACACTGGCGTCAACCGTTCTTTAATTTTTAGTCGCGTGATAAATGACATTTTGCGGACGCGTTCTGCACCTGCGTCAAATATTTCGCCTGTTAAATATTCTTAAACTTTCTAAACCTCTACATAATTTTATATAAAATTTTTTTTTAGTGCACTAGCTATTAAAAAAAAGTTTGATTAAGAAATTATCTTATTAATTAAATTCATTTTAACTAATTTCAACATAATTTTATCTCACTTTCTTTTTAATTTACTGAACACGACTTATATTAAACTAACGAAAGTACACGAACAAGCCCGTAAATTTCCGAAGCTAACATTTTTTGCTAACACCTTTACACACGTGATGAGAAATATTCTCAGAATTTCAACAATTTTTTTTTTCAACTGTACGCAGGTTGATAATTCTGAAAAATGTATAATTCGCAAATAGATGTTTTATTATTAATTTATGTTTTAAATCGAGCTTGAGCTAAAAGCTCATAACGCGAGTGCTGACGAGTTAAGGCGCTTGGCATGAATCCAAGAGACCTGGGGTCGATTCCTGTTTGTATCATAAACATTATTAATAATCTAAAATCGTCTTTTGATGTTTATTTTGTTTAACAAAAAAATTTTGCAAAAAAAAAATTTCTCCAGCTGCTTTAATAAGCATAATAGTTTAAAATCTGAGGAAAAAAGCTTTTCTATTTTACGTCCAAAACTTTTGTTCATTTCGCAAATTCCACTAGTTGCAGTATTTTTCTTCTGGAGTAATTAAAAAGATACACCTACTTTCTATCTAAGATTTGTGTATTTATCCAAAAACTTGCAGAATTCATCGTCATATTACGAATAATTAATAGGGTTTTCCAAAAGTTTTTGATTACAGAGAGCGTCGGATTAATTTTGGAGTGGATTATTTTAACTCCAAGAAATATGATTAATACAATACATACCATCACTTAGTTCGTCCACAATATGAGCGAATTTTCGAGGTGGTAAGCTTCTTAACTTTTCATTATCGTAAACTTTAAATGTTCGTATTAACTCGGTTATTACAGACTGGAAATAAAACACAGTAATCACAATTTATTAATATTTCTCAGAAATACATAATCTTAAATACTTACATGGTTAGAATCGATTAAGGGATAAATCCAGCCATAAGCATTTGTGCCCCATTCCATTTTACTATCAATCAAATCTTGTAACGTTCGTATTGGCTTCTCATATTGAGGCAATGTTAAAATTGCTGATAAACCACTTATGTATGCCGAACTAATTACCAATGCATGAATGAAACTTAATCCGAAGATAAGGCGATGCGTAAACTTTGAAATTAGCAATTTATTTGAGACTGATTGTAAAATTGTCAAATAATAGATGATAAACGATGCTTTACCAAACCCATTCAGAGTTTTAAACAGAATTTGACGTTTAAAATATGTGGATTGTGGTTGGACAATCCATAATAGTGGACGTTTTCTTGGTTTTCTATTAATCGACTGTTCTTTCTGAATCAGATAGCTGAGAATTATTGATAATGTAATCATTGTACAGAATATAACTATCCACATTGATAGAGTAAATGGAAATGTAACAAGAAGAAATTTGTTCTGTTTTCTGAAAACAAAATTTTGAATTCATTGGTTATTTAGTTTGAATCTTTTTATTTCGGATTATACTTTATAAAATAATTACAGCATTGAAACAAAAATTATCTGTTTGAAAAAGTATATGTCTGGCAACTTTCTTTTTTCATGTCTGCTTATTTCAGCTTAACAAGTGAAAATATTACATTTACAAAAAAAAAAATTAAATTTACCAAATTAAAAAAATTCCCGAGAAATACTCTCCACTTAATTATAACACTATCCATTAAATTTTTTTTCTTAAAGCCTTACGTGGCCGATTTTTGGAGATCATAGCCAATGTTTTAGTTTTTTTGGGTACGAAACCCTAAACTCGCACTTGAATCATAGCTAAGAATACTATCTATTAAATTACCTTTTAAACGAAACAAAACAAAATCAAAATATGATCATTCGCTTAGGCGCTACGACTCCACAAACAGATAGACAGACAGGCAGACACACACACGTAGCGGTCAAACGTATAACACTCCTTTTTTTAGTCGCGGGTTATAAAATAGAAAATGCCAATGATATTTAACAAACTACGTATGAATTTCTCTTACCTAGGTGTAGGCACAAGACATATGCTACGAACATTAATTATTCCATAAGCAAATTCAAGGAATTTACTTGTGTAGGCTTCCAAAACCATTCCACCTATATTTAGAAAGAATAACCTAATCATTCACTTAGAATTTCGAAATTATGAAAACATTTACCTAGCGCAACATTATGTTTATTTTGTATAACATTACCAACGACACCGTTAGTTGTACCATTTTTAAATATATTACCCCATCCTACGGGGTCTATTGTAAAATTTAATGAAATGTTATAATGATTGGCATATTCCCGCAGTATTTGTACTTCGATCCCATCGATAATCGTTTCTGGTTTAGTGTTTGGATAAACAAGTATATCTTCTATCAAAATAAAAAATACTGTTTTACAAAAAAAATTTCTAAATTACCACAAACATTTTAAAGCTACTGAACAATTTTAAAATGTGTATAATATATAACGTGATATCTTAGGCAGTCGAAAAAATAGGTGTAGACCTTCATAAAGACGTTAGAATAAAGACGTCCAGCACAGAAAAGATTTTCCAAAAAAGATGCTGGTCTTGTGCCAATAAGTCTTGGTATTATAGAGTTAGATCTCGGTCTTGTAGAGTTGCGTCTTGATCTTGGCCTCGATTCTTGGTTGCTTGGTTTTATTATTGGTCTTGTCGAAGTGATAAATATATTGGTCTTGGCCCTGTTCTTGAAAATTGGCCGAAGATCAGGCCGAGATTGAAAAAAGTTTGATATTTATAAAAAGATTTATATAAAAACTCTGAAGAAAGCAATTAGAAACATATAAAGTTCTGTAACTTTTAGTTTTATTTTTGAAACTTACTTTCAATAACTAAGTATGGTGGGAACGTTGGTATTGTAGTTACATTTAAAGGCATTTTATACAAATTCTTTACTTTTGAAGGAAACAAATTAGCATTAAATAAAAATGATTGATTATCCTTAAACCAATAATCCACCAAAATTAATTTTGGATCGTCCATTTCTCGAGTCACTATTTTATAAGTCTGCACATCAAACATTTCAACTTGGTCCCCAACATAAAAACTTGAATTATTTTTATTCATAATTAAATCATCTGGATAAATAATTATAAAATCCGGTATAAATTGAATTACTTTCGATGTTAAAACTGTATTTATTAACGACATATTATCGTCATTTTTATTTATTATGAAAATAAATTTTCGCTTGTGTTTATTCTGAATTGTAAGTTGTACATTAAAGTTGAAAGTTTCAAGAAAATCAAAAACATTCGCCTTTTCAATAATAAATGAATCACAGCCAAGTTCCAATGAATTTAAAAGTATTTTATCAAAATCATAATTTAGATTTGTACTTGTTGCTGGCAGTGAATTAATTGTAATTACTGGCAAAATTAAATTAAAATTAAAGGCATTATTTGATATAAAAACTGTACAATATGTTTGATTTAAGAAGTATTTTTGAAGAATCGTAGTTAAAAGTAGTTCTAAGCTATACATTTTATTCGAATTTTTTCTTTCATACACATAAAAATCTTATCTCCATGATAATTTTCATTTGATAATTATCAGTTTTTCATTATTCCATTTAAATCTTGTATATCTCATTATTTGAAATAATAGTCTGATTTCAGAAGAACATTTCAAGTTTTTTTTAGCTGCTCTAAGCAAAGATAAATGTGGATAATATTTCCTAAAATTAGGACTTAATCCTCCAATTTACGAAAATGATTCTGGATAACCAATGAAGCAACTTAAAAATTTCTTTCAATATACGGCGATCATTTGATTTTAATTTCCATTTAATATCAATTTTACTTGTCAAATTCAAAATGAAATGCAAAAACCAAACGAACCAATCAATTCTTATTTACTATCTGAAATATAATTATATTGAATAATTACTAATAGACTTTGGGACAGAAAAGGTGCTTTGTTAAATGTTTAATAGGTACATATTGAAATACTTTGTGGATGGCTTACTTTTGATAAGTGTATCAAACTTCTCTCTACTACTTTTTTCGAAAGTGTTGCCTTTTGAAGTGAGCATGATAACGGGATATTTAAGCTACCGGTCTGAACGGGATATTTAATCTATCGGTCACAGCATGGAATTTATCCTGGAGCGTAAATTAAAAGTTAATAAAATAGATATTCATAAGATAGTAATTAATCATTAATAATGATCTTATTTACTTATGATCGAACTGTTTTGTATCGAGTCAATTCGATAGATAAATCGAAAGAGATAAAAATTGTATACCACCGTTTTAGCATTCGGAATACACACTGATATTACTTTTATTCCCGACTTTGTTTTAATTTTTATTTCAAAATTAATTTACTGTTTCTATTCCATTGAATATTTAAGTAGGTAATTACCGGTTAATAACAGAGATAAATGAGCCAAAACGCTGAATAATAATTGCAATTTCATTATTCTTTAAAAAATTAAAAATATAATAATTTATTTTTTTTTATTTAGAGACATTTGGGACCCGGTTTTAGTTATTTTTAAATTCCACAAAGGTTTATTTCAATAGGTCAAACAATTTTTTCGAGTAAAACACGTTTAAAATTTTTTATGCATATAATTAATATACTTACTTGTCCTTAGTATGCGATTTTTGAACCGAATAATTTCTCAAAAGCTCCTTCCTAACAAAAAAAAGTAAAAATAAAATCGATTTTTAACAAAAAATATCCTTTAAGAAATTATTACACCAAATAAATTATATCTAACAAATAATACGTGCGCATCCAAAAGTAATTTTATCTAAATAAAACTATAGTAAAAATCAAAAAGAAACGGTAAAAAAATGATATTCACAATGTTTACACGCAATTCATGAAATATTTGAGTTGGAATTCATTGTAATTTGATATTTAATTATTTTAATGTACAAAATTTGATATAACTTTGGCAAATCAAAGGGTGGAGTTAGTTTTTTCAGCTTCGATGAAGTCAGTCATGGGCTGATTGGCTGAAAATAAAAATTTCGATGAAAATATCAATTTCTTGCGATGCTCTACTTCCTTCTTTAATATACAAAAATTTTTTAAATCGATATCTTTCATATCGCTACTTAGAAGGACATACGAAAGTGGATGTGAAACACTAGATCTTACAATAGTCCGAGATTCAAAATTCTAACATACTACTGCTATTGATATTTTTTAGTAATTCGAGATACTAACATATGTACAGAAATCTAAAAATTAATATTAATACCATTGTAAACTCTGAATTTCTTTGGCTTCAACAATAATTTTTTTTTATTAACCAAGAGGGGTGCTGTGGCATCGTAGTTCCTAAACGGATAATCCAATTTTGAATTTTTTTTTTTTAAGGAATGTTGATCGAGTCTAGGATTCCACACCCGATAACACTTTGATGATCTTCTCAACGATTGAGCAAATTTTTCTGAAATGTAACACTTTCGATCAAAATGTTTTTCAAACAAAGCAAACTCAAAATCGGGTAACCCGTTTAGGAGCTACGATGCCACGAACGAATCGATCAGAATTAATTTTGTACCATGGTAGCTCCTAAACGAATGAATCGATTTTAATTTGTTTTTGTTTAAATGGTAAGTTGATTGAAAGATTGGTTAGCTATGTTTCAAATTCTTTTAGGGTTCCATTCTCTATAACAACTAAAAAAAAGTGATGACCTTCAAACGGATGAGCAAATTTTCTTGAAATATAACTTAGAACACTCTTTAGCAAATGACCTTTCAAAAACAAAAAAACCAAATCAAAATCGACTCAATTATTTAGAAACTAAAAAGCCACAAATGGAACGATCAGACCCGATTTTGTGTGAGGGGTTTCTTTAAATTTCTAATTTATGTGCTATAATTTTTTAGAAACAAAGTTATTTTTAGACTACCAAAGTTTTATTTGATCAGTATATCTGATTCAACCGTCCAAAATAGATTTATATTTTGGTTCATTCAAAAACAATTAAAATCTCTGATCAACCCACCTTCAATATGTTACAAACTTTCAATGACCAATATTATTTGCTAAAAAACATTGGGTTAAAATGACGTAAGTATGATATTTGGTGGTAATGTTATTTCGTAATATTCAGTTTTTTTTTCGCAAACATTTTCAAATGATACATCCTTTTTGTTCAAGAAATTTTATTTTGTGACATTTGAATGATACCCAAAAAGTGATGATAAAAAAAGGTAGGTATGTATAGATATTATTTTACAACCAGTCAGTCTACCATGTATTTTGTATGAGGGTTAACAAAATTCGTTCTATCAACGTCATTTTATTATTTATATTGCGTGATTCATTTTAATCGAATAAGGTATGGAATTTTACAAGCTTTTATTGAAGTATTCTCTTGGTACGTTAAGCACTTTTTGGGTGAACAAAAATCATGCAACTGGCGTCATCGAATGTTTGTAATAGAACTCCTCCTTTTGAAGTGTGTTCAAGCGAGGATGGTTAAGATACACAATTCGGTCCACCACAAAATTATTTTGAAAGTGCCGCACCAAAAAATTAAAACCCATGAAAAAAATTGGTGGAAACGCATTTAAATGATATATATAATTACATCTATTCAATTGTATTTATTTGCGCTCCCACCATATTAATTTTGAATTGCGAACAGCTATTTGAATAGTATTGAGGTATTATTTATGATTGTTCAGGTATTGCGAATGGGAATTTATGAGAGCTATATGCGAGTGCAGCGAGTGCCAATGCCGAAGGCTCCATCCAGGCAGTAGGCCTGTTATTCCAAAGTTTTAAATTTTCAATTCCGTCTTCATTGCCCAAGACAGACTATCTTTTTTTATAGTTTCACCTGTCCATTTTTTGAATTCAAATCTTGCAAGTTAAATTTGATCTACTTTCTGGGTTTCTGATTGAGCTGAAATTTGGCATGCTTATGTAAATGACATGCCAATGAATATTTATGGTATGAACGCGATTTTCCCATCCATGTTTTATGTAAGTTTTTAGTAGTGTCCGACCGAAGGTTCAGTTTCAGACTTTCTGCCGAACTTTCGGCCACACCGAAACTCTGCGTTTGTGAATTATCGCGCATCGTTCGGCTAACTTTGAGAGAGTGTCTGCTGAGTTTGCCGGCCAGCCCCGTGTAATTTTCTTGTGACTTTTGTGTTGTGTTGTGTATGCGTTCTTGGATTTGGTTTTATTAATTTTAACCTGTCAAATATTGAAACAACAGCCTGCTATCGGTATGATTTAATTGTGTGTGATCTTCAGTTCTTCTTCTTGTTTGTTGATTTTAGCTTTGAGAAAACACAGTATGTAAACAATATTCCTTTAATTTGTAATAAATGCCCGACAATATCCGACTTTTTAACTACGAATACTAAAGTAAATTAGTGTAGTCGAATAAAAATATTTCGTTTTTTTTTATTTTTTTCCAAGAAGAATTTAATATTTTGTTAATATTAAGGTATAGTTTTTTTTTTTTGTTTATATGTTATATATGTTTGTTTATAGCAGTAATATAAAAGAATTAAATATTTATTTTTCAGATACTCCAAATTATTGTTTTTTATTTGATTTAATACGTGTAAACTGTCTGTATAAGAGTAAAAAATAAGCCAAATTTCAGTAGACAGTCAATTTTTAACATATCTAAAAAAGTTTCAGTTTCGGCTTCGGCTGAAACTCGAACTTTTCACTCATACAGTATTATTTGTAAAAAAAGAGACTGGAGGGGCTCCGAATCAGCCTTGATACTTTAAATTGAGCGTTCCCAGTTTATACAAATAGTCATCTATGATACACAAGAAAAATTATATGCCACTTTTTAGTACAATAAAAGTATTTAATAAAATTCTGAATTTGTTACCAACAAATATTATACAAAAGCCTCAAAAAAAAACTTTTTCAAACAAAATGTTGCATATATTTTACCAAAGAAAACGCAAATGCTAAAAATAAAGTTGGTTTTTATTTAAAAAATGAAGGTAACCATCATTGGACCATGAAACTGCCTACTTTAAAAACATCTATTTTATGGGATAGTATTTTCTTTTCCAAAAAAATGGACCTCTTCGAAGAAAAATACCTGACTCGAATAAAATGGATCAGCCTGTATATAAGATCAAATTTGACTGTGTAGGTACTGCCACAACTCGAAAAATACTACGAATGAGAATGTAGAATTATGTAGAATTCCCTTAAATGCCCACTAAATTTGGTACTTCCTCTACTTTTCTAATTTTTGATCAAATTTAACGTATCTAACAAATGAAAACAAACAATTTATTGAGTTAATTATTGAAATACCATGTATAGACAGTGTTGATATCCTTTTTTAAATAGCCACACACACATAACTGACATTCCCACTATAAAATTTTCAACTAATTAGCGCCCTCGTGGGTAAACAATGATGTTTACAAAAAAATGTTTCAAAAAAAGTTGTTTATTTTTTTATAAAGAACATTTTTTTCAATTTAAACTTTTGTTCTATCTCTAACAGTTTACAAAATGGGTCCTACGGACCCAAGACCCAATGACCTATATTGCTCATTTACGAACTCGACCTCACTTTTTACAGATACATATTTTTTATAAATATTTCATCTTGATTTCTCTTTTCGTTTTTGAGTTATCGTGTTGACAGACAGACGGACAGACAATCGGAAATAAGCTAATTAGATGATTCTATGAACACCTATACCAAAATTTTGTTAGTAGCATCAATATTTTTAAGCGTTACAAAGTTGAGACTAAACTTAATATACTATGTATATTTCACATATACATGTGCATAATAACTCTATTCATTACCAAAATGCTACCATTGTTTTTACATTTGGTGAAAGAACTAGTGTACGAAAAATATTTTCCAAAGTTAGAAGATTTAACTTACTAATTCTGTTAAATTTTAACCAAAAATTTGATATGTTCTATTATAGATATGATTCGTTCTCCATCGAGACGATTTAAATATGAAATCCAACCATTACACCGTGAGTACCTGTTAGATATATTTATAATTAATTCACTTTAAATAAAATATTTGCATTTATCGACACCCATCTCTCAAAATTCCATTTTCATTAATTACTAATAAAAAACAACAATTGTGTTGGTCTATTGACAAAATTATAATTTAATGTTTATTTAAACTGAATAGTTCTGTTTGAATTGATGTTTTCTATTATTTAAACATTTAAATTATCAAAATTATGATAGTTTTTGAAAAAGGCCATCCAACCAGCCAATCAGCCCAGCTAATAATATCCAAACATTTCCAACAAAACGTATATTTTATATGCACATTCTTTTATTATTATGAACATAATATTCATATATTATAGTCATAATTGTATTAAATTATGATACACACTGAGGTACAAGCAAAATGAAAAAAAAAAGTAAAATTTTTTTAATTCTCTTTAATTAAGATTACTAGACAAGATATTTGTCAATATTTAGTTTACGCTGTATGTATCATATTAAAAATCATAAATTATAATCGAGAGACGATGATGTAAATAGATATCGTATACATTATTAAAAGTAAACAAAAACAAAAAGTAATAAAACTGTTAATTAAGGTGTTTTGATATCAAAACGAAAGTGTTACCAATACGTCTTCTGTATACATTTAAAGTCGATTCTTTGTACGGTTTACGAGAAATTAATTATTGAAACAGTCCTTTTCACATGGTGGTATATAAAGAAGTCGTAATAATAGTTGGTACCATTTATATTATAGGTGTTCATTAAATTATCTAATTAGTCCATTTCCGGTTGTCTGTCCTTCTGTCCGTCTGTCTGCCAACACGATAACTCAAAAACTAAAAGAGATATCAAGATGAAATTTTGATAGCGTCTCAGGGCGTAAAAAGTGAGGTCGAGTTCGTAAATGAGCAATATATAATAATGGGGGTTTAACCTCCGTTTTTGCGACGCATGTCTAATCACAGAGGCCTCCCACATCATTATTTGTTAATCTTTATTTATTAAATTACAAACATATTTACAATTACATTTTTGATGTGGGTGGAGTCGGTTACTTCGTTCTTATCCAAGCGATAACAGTGTGATCAATTCTGCACTCCCATTAATTATAAATTGTTCACACTGCCGCTACCTGGATTCGAACCCGCAACCTAAGTCTAAATAGTCAAACGTTCTAAAACTAGCGCCTTAGACCGCTCGGCCATTTAGGCTCTAAATGAGCAATATAGGTCAATTGGGTCTTGGATCTTGTAAACCGTTAGAGATAGAACAAAAGTTTAAATGTAAAAAATGTTCCTTATAAAGAACTTTTGTTTGAAACACTTTTTTGTAAACATCATTGTTTACCCACGAGGGCGTTAATTAGGTGCAAATTTTATAGTATGTATTAATATAGGAATATCAGTTATGTTTGTGTGGCTATTTAAAAATGGATATCTATTGTTATTTACGTGATGTTAAAAAACAAGCGATAGCGTCATCAACACTGTCTTTACATGGTATTTCAACAATTAACTCAGTCAATTGTTTGTTTTCACTTGTTTAAGCTTTAAAATCATACCAAAATTAAGAACTGCGTATAAAAATGAAAATGACTTTTTTTTTGGTTAAAACACTGACTTTGATAATTTAATTTCTCCTAAACCGTACAGAGAAAAGGTATGAATTTTCAAAAAAGACGTATAAAAGTAGGATTTATTTATAAGTAAAATTTTTGATCCTTAAACAGTTTAAATAAAAATGATAACAAAAATTTAAAATTTTATTTATTGCCCTTGTATAGATCTTTTGTGTAAAATTCATATCGATTCTCTTATTCGAGTATTTATATGTTTATTTTTATACCATGCATATATGTAATATGCAAGGTATACTAAGTTTAGTCCCAAGTTTGTAACGCTTACAAATATTGATGCTACGAACAAAATTTTGGTATAGGTGTTCATAAAATCACCTAATTAGTCCATTTCCGGTTGCCCGTCCGTCCGTCCTTCCGTCTGTGGGCACGATAACTCAAAAACGAAAAAAGATATCAAGCTGAAATTTTTACAGCGTACTCAGGACGTAAAAAGTAAGGTCGAGTTCGTAAATGAGCAACACAGGTCAATTGGTCACTTGACCAATGGGTCCATAGGACCCATCTTGTAAACCGTTAGAGATAGAACAAAAGTTTAAATATAAAAAATGTTCGTTATCAAAAAATAAACAACTTTTATATAAGTTGTATATGTGCAATGTGATACAGTAATCAATACTATTTATGCATGGTATTTCAACAATTAACTCAGTCAATTGTTTGTTTTCACTTGTTTTGTAACTATTTATTATGCTGGGAAGTAATTTGTGTGGAATTCAAGAGTCATAGTAAAGTCTACCCTCAGACATACCAGATCGTACCCTTGGCTTGTTAATTTCCCACTATAGGAAGTTGTTGTGAAGGGTCTGGTTTTCAAAATTGGAATTTTCAACATATCTTTAAGTTTCATTGTTTGGACAAGGCACTCTCATCAATTTGGAGAAGAAGTATGTGTGTGTGTGTATGCGTATTTACCTTTATTTGATTGATATCTCGCGAACAAAAAATGATAACCACTTCGTTGAGGTGTTGATCGATGCGTATTAAAGACAATATGGTCCCAAAAGAATTTCAAAACTTTAGGTCAAGCCGTTTCGAGTCGGGCAAGCTTTTCCTTATATGTTATCCTGACCGATATCGCGTGAACAATAAATACTATCGACTTCGTTGAGGTGCCGATCGAAGCGTATTAACAGCAATATCTTCCAAAAAAAATTACATAACATTCGGTCGAGTCGTTCTTTTAAGAGAGAACAATTTATTATGCTGAGAATCAATTTATGTGGACTTCAGGTGTCGCACCAGACCCTACCCCTCAGGGCTTGAATCGTTTTGCACTCGATAAAGCAGGAGTTTCGTTATTCAACCCTATAAACAATTTTTTTAGATTTTCGAGGACCGAACGGAAATTTTTGGCATATTTCATTTAAAATACCAGTCAGTATATTGCATTATAACAAAATATAAAATATTATGTATATATTTTATAATATTCACATAAAATATCTATTATTGATATCATTAATTACATTTACATTATATGCATGTATGATAATTTAATATAAAATATACAATAATAAATAATATATTATAATTAATAATTATTATAGTTATTATAAAATATATAAAATAATATATTTTAAATATTCATAAATTTTATCCAATATTTGTATATATATTAGTATTATTATTATTATTATTATTATTTTTGCTAATACAAACAAAAATTTATCTTGTTCATATTTGTATTTTGTTAACTTTTTGTGTTTAATATAATTAAATAAAAGATGGGCAATTCATGATATTTATTTTTAATGTTAAAAAAATTAAAATAAATATCAAAAGTTGAAGAAAAATTAGCAAATTCATGGTTATTAATTAAACTGTAATAATACCAAAGTGGTAAACAACATAACATTAAAAAACATTTAGTAAGCTTATTATGATCATCAGTTCCCGAACAATGAAAAAATTGTGAAAATCGCCGAAGATATTAAATAATTTTTCAATGAGTATTAAATGTCCAATCATCTTGGGGTTTCAATTCGGAATCTGAATGAATAAGCTGAATATTTTTACAAACCTTCATTTTGATAGTACAAAAGTTGTCTCTAAAGTAACAGATGATCACGTGTGTACGGTTTTTGATATTCAAGGTCAAAAGTCGCAAAAATCAGTTTTTGGAGAATATCTCGATTTCTTTGCCTTCAATCGTATTTGCATATATTATAAAAGTTGTTGAGGATAAAATTTTCTACAAATTTTGCCTGAAACGTTTTTTTAAATGTTTAACCGTTTTAAAATTGAGGGTGCCAAAGACGGAGCGCTCAACTATTCGGATCCTATAAATAATTCTTTAATACCTGATATTTATAAATATTGACCCTGCACTAAGGTTTAAAAAAGGTTTCACACTAAATTTGTAGAAAATTTTATCCTCTACAATTTGTACAATAAACGTAAAAAGGATTGAAGGCAAACGAAACAAAATATTTTCAAAAAATTGATGACCTATACCTTGCATATCTAAGGATGTGCACACGTGAGCATATGTGACTTTTGAAACAACTTTAACACTATCAAAATAAAGGTTTATACAAATATTCAGCTTATTCCGTTAGATTTCTTACAATTTCTCCACATGTGAACGTGACAGAACCAACAAAGTCGTAAGTGCTTAGAGAAATAGAAAACTAATTTTTAAGCACACTAAATATGAAAATAAGACTACTTTTCCTGATGAAAAGAGGCAAATGTACAGGTTAGAAGAAAGAATAGAAATAAAGAACAATTTTTTTCTACACATATTTCAAAAAAAACTAAAGTTGAAATCATTAACGAACGTGACCCATGTTACAAACTTGTTATAATTTGACGCACTCTCGAAGGACTTGTTTTTTTCCCCTGTATACAGGGTGTCACGGTATACAGGGAATATCGATTTATAGAGACATGGATTTGAAGCTACTATAAATTCACAAATAGGGCCAATTATTAATATTTTGCCTAGCGTCCGATATGGATAGAGATATCGAAAAAAATTATTAGAAAAAGTTGCTTAGAATGTTTTTATACCCATACCAATGTCCATTTCAAAATTCTAATTTTTAATTTTTATTCTGGTCTTTACTGAAAATTATTACAAGTTTATTTTTTTATTTTATAACTGGTATGCTATGGAATGTAAAAACTGGACAAATTGATAATTTAATAGAGTTTTCTATTCAAATATTTCAATAAACCTAATAATTTTGAATGTAGACATAAATAATGAAAAAATTACGCAAGTGCGAATTTTGTCATGAAAATCTACATGAAAATCTACATATGGGTATACAAAAATATTCTAAGCAACTTATCCTAATAATTTTTTTCGATATCTCCGACGATAGGTATAATATTAAGTTTTTGTCAATTTGTAGTAGGCTGTGTTTGAAGATTTCGGTTAAGTTTCTTAAAATATGTGACCCATCGTCCATATGATTCTGTAAAATTTCAATTTGATATTCATAAAATAAGGAAAATATGAGGATATCTCCATCTTAAATGCGACACACTGTATATTATGTATAAGGTATGTACATGCCCAGATAGGTACCTGCTATTATATAACCAATAATGTTTTTACTTGGAATATCATTCTATTGTTATTTATGGCACACGTGACATACAAGTGACATCTTTAGGTGGATATCTCATCCTTATCTACTGATTATGTACCATCATTTGTATATTTATAGGAAATCTCGTTTAGTATGATATCCACGTACAGTCCTCATAAAAATAATCAAGGTAGGTTGAAGTGTAGATTTGGAAGTTCCAACACTCGTCCGAGAGTACAGTATAATCTATAACGGGTAGCAGTTCGTTTTATTGTAATTCAATCAAAATCTAACATATACGAAAATTGAGTTTGATGGAGGAGATCATGTTCTGGCATCAGATTAGACCTAGTTCTTTGGGTTACATTAATAGCCAATTTTTTTTTTTCATAGAGGTACGAAAAAGATCTTCCAAAGACACCGCCATCATTAATACTCCGCCGCCCATCTTCCGGCAGATTGAACGATGGACGGTAGTGTGGCGATTTACTCACTAAAAAACACTCCTCTCCCCTCTCCCCGTAGATGGTACGGGGAGGACTAGATTGGAGCCGCGTTAGCATTACTTCAATCCAGTCTGTGCTGCGTCTCACGACGCCTACTCCTGGCTACTGGTCTCTTTCTGCGATTTTGTTCTTTAAGAGGCGCTGCGCGTATGCTGCGACAGCTGACCAGTTTTCTTTTTGTTTGATCATATAGGTCACCAGGCTTGAGGGAGAGAGTCCTTCCACCGTGCACACTCGAAGAACGTGTGTTCGGCGTTGTCAATTTTGTCCGGGCAGTATTTGCATGTCGGCTTGTCATGTAGTCTCATCTTGAAGAGATAATCGTTGAATTGGCCATGGCCCGTCAAGAACTGGGTCAAGAAGAAGTCCGTGTCTCCGTGTTTCCGAGAGAGCCAATAGCCAATTTAGACTCTAAACGTTAAGAGATAGAATAAAACTTTAAATTAGAAAGTTGGTTCTCATAAAACACTAACTTTTGACCAAAACATTTTATCGAAAAACGTCAACTTTCGGAAGAAATGAGACTTAAAAATATATCATTATTGCATGTAATCGAAATAAAATACGCTTAAAGTTTATCGATAATTGTTGGTCAAAATCAGGAAAATAGATAAATGCGCTCTATTGCCCTTGAAAACTTTTGGCTAAAACCTTTTCGGATAGTTAGCGTGTTTTCTTTCAATTAAATGCAATAATGACATATTTTTAAATCGCATTTCCTCTGAAAGCTGACGATTTTCGAACAAATGATTTGTATGAAAAATGTTTTTTATGAGGATCAACTTTCTTATTTAAAGTATTAATCTATCTCTTACCGTTTAGGATTTAAGAACAAGATTTCCACCATCAAAATCTTTTATTTTTTAATTAGTTAGCTTCAAAACGATCTGTTTACCATTTCATCTCCTTAACTATTTGTAAATTGAGAGGTTGAAAAAACCTTCTCCATGAATATACCACTACATCAGTCCATTGCACTATTAAATAAAATTAATGTTTGTTGTGATGACAGAAATCGAACCAGCAACCCTAGTTACCAAACCAAACTAAACCAAAACTTTTTTACAATGCTGCAGGGAGACATGCACCTTAAGCATGAGAAACAAAACGATAGATGAATTACCCAAAGTAAAAATTCTGGTAGAGTGATCAAAAAGTTAAACTTAGCTGGAAAAATAAATAGACTTACTACAGCAATCGGTTTGGATATTATTTTTACGGATGAACCGTTATTGATTTTTTTTAAAGGTTATTTGATCGAGAGTGTTTTAGTTCAGGGTTCCGTACCCGATAAAAAGAGGTGATGATCTTCTAATGGTTGAGCAGATTTTGTGAAAACTAGTTATAGAACATTATCGATCAAATTACGAATGAACCGAAAACGAATCAAGCAGCCTTGATTTTATGTCTGGCGTTTCTATGAACTTTTAATTTAATATAATATTTGTATTTTATTTATTGCTGTAGGATCTTCAACTATGCTTAGTGTTGAGTGAATTTATTCATTCTCTTTAAAAAGGATGTTTTCGTAATTAAATTAATCAATGCAGGTAATTATTCACTTTAAACTAACTCGAAAACCCACTTGAACTATGAAACACCCCCTTTAAAATCGTATATTTTACGACAGCACTATACCCTCCTGTTGAGTGAGGAGTAGATACGATATATACACATAAATATCATTTCACATATACCTCTCCTAATACAATCATTTTTCTTTTTAAATATCTCTTTTTATACTACAACAACTAAAAATGTTAAATATATAATATGGGATTTACAACAAAAATGTTAAAAAATATGGGGTCGGTCAAGTTAGTGGTGGGGTCGATGGGTTGATCGGTCCATCGTTCTGTCAGTGAAATGACCTTAAAATTGTCAGCTCTATTCAGTACATTATTATATATCCATGCAGACAATATAAGTCTCTTTTCGTGAATGAATGGATGGATGAACAACAAAAAAAAAAACATGAGGTGATGAGTGTGAAGTGTGCCGAGACAGATCAGCAACTGTCTCATTAAGTATATCTAATAGCTACTCTTTCAATTAATTAATCAAAACAGGCTATTCGCAACGTGCATTAGTTTTATTTCAGGAGTTTCTATAGTTAGTAACACACTACCTTATTGATACAATTTTATGGGTGGACGCCTATGATTTTTCTACATGGTTTACATTGAAAATTTGATACTGTTTTCCAACAAATTACCTCGCAATATAAGATAGAAAAATGACTTGCTGTGAAACTTTTTCTTAAAACGTAGTTCTTTTAAATAGGTATTTACAATATAATTTATGCTATTTCGTCTTTTTTTCACAATTTCTAATGCAATAAGTTTAATAAATTGTTTTTGTTCAATAATTTACATTCGACATTTATTATACCAATTTAATAATGTAAGTAATTTTTTTTTAAATTAATAATTCCGTTTTTTTAATAATCAGAAATAGTTATATTTTTGAATAAATAAAACAGTAGTGACGTATAAATCTCCGTTGAGGCTGTTACCCAATCAGTTTCTATGGAAATTTGCGTTATAATATAGTAAAGCCAGCTAAGAAGCAAACCATTTATCATTATTCATGTTATCTTATCATTTCTCCGTGAGATGGCGTTACGAAAGCGAGGTGTCACTGCCGTTTAAATTCATAGTTTAGAAAAACTATTTTCAATTGTAAAATTACATGAAAAATCAATTTAAAAAGGAATTTTTTTAATTTTTCTTAATTAAGTAAGCATTCGAAAAAAATAAAATAAACAAACATACAACTTCTCTATGCAATAACAAAACCGCAAAAAATTTCACCGCAGAACTACAGGCATCGGATATTCAATGAAATGATGCGACGCATAGGTAAATACAAGTGCTATGATATTTTAAACTCGTTTAACAAGTACTATAAATATTTTAGGCTCGTTATTGGGGCAAAACCTTTATGTTTTAATCTTCAGGACGAAAACAAATACTTTTTATCAGATAGTTAGAAAAATGTATATATGTCTTGTTAAACGATTCGAATTGTTTGATTTATACAAATTTTCTACAAAAGACATTTACATAAAAACATTTTTTAAATTAAAAAGAAGGAAATCTCAACAACAGTGGCTTTTCAAGATTCAGTGATTTCTTTTTTTTATCTATATATTTAAGTATTTATATTATCTTCTCTAAGGAATCATCTTCATCCGTTTTTTTTACCTATTTGTCTGTGGTTACTATTTGAATTTGTCACTAAAGCGATAGATGGAATTCAAAAACTTGACATTTATTTTTTGAAGGAATTACATCTGAGTGCTTCTTAAAGTAATCTCCTGAACTCCTGAAGTTTACTTTCTCTCACGAATCTGATGGCATTAAGCCTCAAGTTATGGTTTTAATTCCACATTTCCTTGCACACATTTCTCGCGAATTTTGCAGCCTGGAATGAGTGCAGCCTAAAGCGTCTATAGACTTTTTGAACCAATGTTATACAGCTGCTAAATGTATATAAATAGTGAATTGGGTTTTAGCATGACTTTTTTTTTCCTTTATCAAATCTTACTCATGTAACAAGGTTAGGTTAGGTTAGGTTATATTGGCTATCCACGAAGGACACACTTAGGCTATAGAGCCCATAGTGATACCATATATGTGTTTTACCAATTTCATTTATCAGCTCTTCATTTTCAGAGTGCACCAGCTTCATGCATATACCACGCACTACACCAGCTCATCACAACTATTAATTAAATTAACTTTATTGCGACGGCGGTAATCGAACCCGCTACCCTATGCATACCGCGGACGGAATTGGTTATGCTTTAACCAACTGAAGAAAAGGGGGACTTCATTATAAAAACAACCTTTATCTTGGTCCATCAAGCCATCAAAATTTTGTTTTTATCTTATTCTAGCAAAACATGGAGTAGCTACGCTATAGTATATGGCTGATAGACACACTGACATCATTGTTCTTATCAGATCTCTTTGTTTAATACCTGTCTTTAAAATGCTTATATCATCCGTATTTCTTGGCCGATTTTAATTTTAATTTAACTTTTTGTCATCTAGCTTACGGTTTTTTTCATATTTAGTTAAGAAATTCGAAAAATTAATTTCATGCAAATACCCAATTGTTAGATTTCAAAGGTATACCTACTCGAAATACAATTATTATTTTTAAGTTTTCCCGAATAGATAAAGACATATTTTTGCACTCCTCTTCTGCGAGCTTTACCATTTAGGAAATAAATAATAACTTCAAAATTATTATTTATTAAATATTTTGATCATATTAAATAGCACAATCCCAATGACACTATTGAGATCTTTTGTGTAACTTTGTCATCTATTATTGATAGAAATTGAAAGACAGACATGGCAAACAGATAAATACAAGTTTATAATTATGTTTATAATAATTAAACAATATATTATATATCAATTATAATAGGGTTGCCTATTTTATCGATGAGTGTTTCTATGCGAGCAACTCCACCGAATGAATCAGTGTAACACTATTGAGCCAAATTTGGCAGCCAAATTTGATCTGATATCTTTAATTTTATAAACACTTTCCCAAATTCTACTCAAATTTATTTGAATTATATATTTAATTTATTCAAATAGGAAAATCTTTGCATTTGGCTAAATCAATTTCTTTTCCGTTTAACGTCTCTAGGTCCAATTATTTTGGTTAAACCTAAATTTAAATTAAGTAATATTTTTTTCAAAGTTATATGTTTTCAAGGTATTACTCTAAATAGTGGAACTCCACACTTAGTTTATTAAAATTGGATAAAATTTGGTTTTAATAAAGCAAGATACGGACAGAAAAATTCGGGTTCAAACTTTTTTTTTTTTTGGAATAGAATTCGCCCATCGGAATTTCTGTCTTCAGACTTCTTTTTTATTTTTTGAGTTCCCAGATGGCATAATCCGTAAAATCCGTAAAAAAACTCATTATAAGAGGCGTTTCTCACGTATAACGCAAGTTTTAAGGATTTCGTACCCAAAGGTTATCCAACGGAACGATATGACTAAACTCAAACTTTGCTGTCTGTCTGTCCGCACTGTATCTCATAAACCGCAATAGTTATACAACCAAAATTTGAGTATATATCATATAGCACAGCTGTGCGAAGCGTAGATCAGTTTAAAATGGAATTATCTATACCACTTCAACAACCAGTAAAAATAAATAATAATATAAAAATAAAAAAAAGTCAAATAGGAGTTTAGGGTTCCGTGAAAACAAACAATGCACTGAGTTAAATGTTTTAAGACCATGATTGTTAATTACTCAATCGTTTGTTTTTTATGCCATGTAAGTAAAGAAAGATAGCCACTCTTTGTCTGCCGCAGTCATGTATACATAACACGACTGTGATTCACACACACATAACTGATATTCCCATATACAACTTATTTTGCACCTTCACGGGTAAACACTGATGTTTACGCAAAAAATGTTTCAAACAAAAGTTCTTTATTTTTTTTAAGGAATACTTATTACATTAAAACTTTTGTTCTATCTCTATCGGTTTACAAGATGGGTCCTATAGACTCAATTTACCTATGTTGCTCATTTACGAACTCAACCTCACTTTTAGTCCTGAGTTTCAGCTATAAAAATTTGAGCTTGATATCATTATTCGTTGTGTTGCTTGATATCTTTATCATGGATTATCGTGTTTACGGGCAGACGGACAACCGTAAAAGAACTTATAAGGCATTATTAAATTATGAACACGTATACCAAAATTTTTTCGCAGCTTCGATATTTTTAAGCGTTACAAACTTTGGACTAATCTAAGTATACCTTGATATATGTCATATATACATAGTATAAAAAACACAGTGTTATATCTTGTACGATGGTACGGAACCCATCGTGTGCGAATCCGACTCGAACTTGACCAAATTATTTTTCTATTTTAAAGCTTTTCTCCCTTTCCGGTACTATATTAAGAAACCTTCAAAAGGCAAAGAAAATGTTTCTAGGTACAAAAACATATAATATTTATGCAAAACCATATAATATTTATATTGAAAGGGCAACCCTTAATATATATACGCATAAAAATTTTCTTATCGTTTGTACTGTAGGCTATATACGAGTTCGTATGCTGTATGCCGTATACCATTACTATACAAACTTGATACAATATATCTTATTATTATTTAATGATCAATAGATGTTTGATACTGATAATAATCAATTCTTACTCCCTATATATATGTGACATTGCTAACTAGGTACATAGTCACACACAAAACAAGAAAATGATATCATGTTACAACAGACAATTCATACAGAACTACTTTTATACAGGATGTTCTAGAATTGACTGCAGAACTCCAGAATTTCTAAATAAGCTTATCAACACGAACGAAAAAGCTCTTTTCCAATAACTTGAAAACGGAGAACTTTGCGAAAGAATCAAAACTTGTCTTTTTTACATGAAATGAGCCAAAAAAACTCCACGGTAGCTTTGCTTGGTTCTAAAAATTAACATTTCACTGTTTCAATGGAAGAGGTGAGCATATACAAAAATTGGAGCAATAGAGTTTCAGTCAACTTCCGGAATATTACTCTAATTTGATTTTCGGAACAAGAATGCGATCCAGATATTTTCCAAGCTTAAGTATATACCTCTGGCTCCTGGTATATCAAAGAAGGTGTCTTATTAACAATATTTTTGCTCTCAGAAATCAGTCTGTACCATTTCAATGACTCTGTACCATGAGCAATGATAATCGAAGAAAGTGAGATAGTTTGATAATTAAATGCGACGATAAAGACAGCATGTTTTTGAACTTCATATAAATAAATTGTACAATGCATCCAAGTTCATCTGTCATTCGATAAATTATCTAATTATTTCGGAAAGTACACATCAGATCGAAATTTGGTAAAGCTATTTCGTTCGTCTGAATAAGCTTATTTGGGAACCCTAGAATTCTGCAGTATAGTGTTCCATTTTAAATTTGATTTCTGGAAGATCAGAAGAATCAATCATTTAATTTAAAATAAAAATTCAAACACAAATGTTATGAGAAAAATTCAAGCAAAAAACTCTTACATTACAAAAGGTGGCCTTAGCTTAGCAAGAATCGACGACCGAAACTTGCAACTTGTCAACTGGAAATGAAATGAAGCATGTTGGAAGTAAAACTCCATGAAATAATTAGAAAATACGTAACATAAGTTTCAGAAATATTATCTCGTATTGACCATCTAAAATGGGTTTGAGCAGGACCCATGCTACGATTTTCCTAAATTGAATAAACGTAGCAAACAAACAATAAAACAAAATATATAAATAAAAATTCATTTTACCTTGGAACTTAATTTTCAAGCCACTGGAAAATATATATTTTTTTGGAAAAGGTCGATGTTCAAAGGCATACTGAACTGAGGGATATTTTGCAAACTTTGTAAATAGATATATAATCAAAACTTGTGTTCGCAATCAAAGTTGGAAATATATAAATCGCTTTTATTGTAACTTCAAGTTTTTATTATTAGAAGATTGAAAACATCGTTTTAGTGAGGGAATACTTTAGTCCTTATACATTTCCACTCTTTTCTTACAAATTGTTGCCTGAATAATCAAATTTTAAGCAGTGTTTTCTCAAGAGAGAGAATTTTCAGAAAGGCCATATTCAAAAAATGGTGGAATTAACATACAGGCATGATTTTCAAAAAATAAAAAAATTCAAATTTATACTTTCTGTTAAAAACATTTTGTATTTTGCTCTGCTGCTTAAACAAAATTTCCATTTGTCTAAATTAAATGTAAACAACCTGTATGTAAATACATATATACTTTATGTACATTGACAAGGTATTTCATTCATTACACTAAAAGCTTCTATATATGCCGTGTTTCTATAGTAAGCACAATATACAAAGTGGTGATTATTAAGTCTGCTTACAGCAAAATAGCGCATGACATCGAAAACGTATTTGATATTTAAAGGTTGCTAAGAAAAGTGGGGGGCGGAGCTCATTGTACCTATAACTCATTATTCCATAAAAATTGCATAGAACGAAGTATCTGCTGTTAACTTTAAAGAAGTTAAGTTACCATAGGTTCTATAGGTCATTTAACGTCAAAAAGACAGGGTATAAAATTATATTTTTGAGTTTATCATAATTCTATAATAATGTTTGAACATCTTTTAATAAAGTTCTGAAGTTCTTTTTGAAGAGTTATCCAGGTTACTTCATTCTAGAGGCTCAATTTCCAATTCTTAAAAAGATATTTAATTCCCATTATTAACAATAAGTAAGACAAAGATTCTAAATATTTCATTCTTACACACTGTTATTAATAAAAATTTTAACATCTTTAAAGAATTAAAGGTTGAGGCTTTAGAATTACAGAATCTGTAATTACTCTTCAGAACTTCATAAAGGATGTTCAAACATTATTTTAGAATTTTGATAAGCTCATAAATGTAATTGTGTGCTCCGTTTTTCAGCTCTCAAAATGGTTTTTTTTTGGAGTTTTTCCAAACATTAAACTGCTAATATATCGAAAACGAAGAAGTTTAAGGAAAAATCACAAAGATGCTTTTTGACGTGAAATGACCCATAGAACCTATGGCAACTTTTACATGTCATCTAACTGTTTCTGTCGAGGGGGGGGATGGTATGCAAAAATTGGACCAATAGGGTTTCTGGCAAGATTCACAATATTAAGCTTTTCTAAACAAGAATCCATTGACAAAAAGCGGTACTCATACTTTGCACACTCAACCTCATCTTGAGCCGGCACTAATTATTAAATTATTTTTTATTTAAATAAAATTACAATTATATATCATTATTTAATAAAATTAATTTTTGACAATGACATACATACCTTCAACGCAAGACAGTGCAATGTTGCCAAGTCTTACATACATTGTTATAATTTTGAGTGTAGACCAAAATAATAAAAAATGTGAGTATAAACAAATATTCTAAGCAACTTTTTCTAATAGTTTTTTTCGATATCTCCAACCATCTTTGAATCTAATCAAAATTTAAAGAATCGATCCGTTTTGTCAATTTGTAGTAGGCTGGATTTAAAGTTCAGATTTCGGTTAAGTGGCTTAAAAAATGAGACGTATCGCTCTGTATAGCGTTGCAAAATTTCAAATCGATATTTTTATAAATAACGAAAATATGAGGATGTCTTCATCTTAAATACGACAAACTGTATATATCTAATAAAGAACGATATCAATGTATAAATATTCACAATATTAAGGGTAACCATTGTCTTTAACAAAAGAGAAAGTTGATCAATATCAAATTGTATTTATTAATCTGTTAAAGTTTATTACCTTGCAACTAATTTTGTAAGACATCAATGATTTTGTTATATTCATGGTAATCTCTTTTACAAAAAATTTGACCGAAATTATAGCGCACTAAATTTTATTTACATCAAAGTATCCTCAAGAGAATATCATATGATAACTTTTCTTGAAAATTTCAGAATCACCCCGACATAAAAACTTTTCATACCCGATTTTAAGCGATATCACAAATTCTACTCACCCACTTGTGGAATACATGTACAATTTTTGAATTTTTTAAATAAAAATTACCAAATATTCCAAGTTCGGTCAAATTCGATTTTTGAATTTTTTAAATCAAAATTGGAATTTTGAACCAAATTTTTCCTTGACAAAAATGGGAAGATCATATGTAAGTTTTATAACAAAACTTACCTAACATTTTTTTTTTCGAGCGTTTTCGTTTCTCTTTTGAAAAGTTTTTTAGAACTGTCTGGAACTTTAAAATTATCATGAAAAATAAAAAATAAAACAGTTTTGTTATAAAACTTATCTAGGATCTTTCCATTTTTGTCAAAAAAAGAGGAAAAATCTTTTTTTTAAATCCCAATTACCTAATTGGGGTTCCACTAACGCATTCTTTTTTTTTATTCCATGTATATATGAAATATACATAGTTTAATAAGTTTAGTCCCAAGTTTGTAACGCTTAAAAAAAATGATGCTACAAAAAAATTTTGGTATAGGTGTTCATAGAATCACCTAATTAGTCCATTTCCGGTTGTCCGCCCGTCTGTCCGTCTATCTGTCAACACGATAACTCAAAACGAAAAGTGATATCAAGCTGAAATTTTTACAGCGTGCTCAGGACATAAAAATTTGCAACATAGGTCTATTGGGTCTTGGGTCCGTATGATCCATCTTGTAAACCGTTAGAAATAGAACAAAAGTTTAAATGTAAAAAATGTTCGTTATAAAAAAATTAACAACTTTTTTTTGAAACATTTTTTCGTAAACATCACTGTTTACCCGTGAGGGCGCAAATTAAGCGCACATTATATAGTTTGTATTATATGGGAATGTCAGTTATGTTTGTGTGACATGTATGTATGTGTAACGTGACACTGTAATCAACACAGTCTATACATGGTCTTTCAACAATTTACTCAATCAATTGTTTTTTTTTTTCACTTGTTCAATCTATATTTAAATCTGATTATATCTGTTCAAAGTTAACAAGCATAAAACTATCTTCGATAATAACGACATTGTTTTAACTTTTTCCATATATAATTAAAAACTTATAAAAACGTTTTTCTAAGCACACATATTTACTACACGTTATTAACATAGAAAGTATAACAGGAAAATATGAAAATATAAATTAAAAAAAGATAAGAGAGAAAAACCTTTTATGTGCCTTCTACGTACACGTACAGAAAACTGACTATCAATGATGCTTGTTACCATAATTAAGTAATATGAAAATAATAATTAATAATTATATTTTAATTATGGTTTCATTTAATTTTATGTTTACAATCTAGAAATTGTAAAAGCAGTTACGTTAATTATTAATTATAATGCAGAATATTTTATAAATATTTACTAAATAATTATTATTTTTATACCATGCATATATGAAATATACATAGTATATTAAGTTTAGTCCCAAATTTGTAACGCTTAAAAATATTGATGCTACGAAAAAAATTTTGGTTTAGATGTTCATAGAATCACCTAATTAGTCCATTTTCGTATGTCTGTCTGTCTGTCGTCTGTCCGTCTGTCATCACGATTACTCAAAAACGAAAAGAGATATCAAACTGGAATGTTTATAGTGTGCTTAAGACGTAAAAAGTGAGGTCGAGTTCGCAAATGAGCAACATAGGTCAATTGGGTCTTTCATTTTGTAAACCATTAGAGATAGAACAAAAATTTAAAGGTAAAAAATGTTCCTTATAAAAAAATTAACAACTTTTGCTTGAAACATTTTTTCGTAAACGTCACTGTTTACCCGTGAGAGCGCATATTATGCGCAAATTGTAGTATTATATGGGTATGTCAGTTATATGTGTGTGGCATGTATGTATGTGTAATGTAAAAGAGTAATCAACACTGTCTATACATGGTATTTCAACAAATAATTCAGTCAATTGTTTGTTTTCACTTGTTTTTGTTCTATTTTGTTTTCACTTGTAGATGCTCAAACTATTCATTCGACTTTAACGAAGTTTGTCCTAATAAAACAAACTAACTCGACCCGAGCGGAATTCCTATCCCGTAGTTACCGTAGCCCGTGGCTATCTTCTATCCGTTGCAAAAAACAACAAACAATTAAATTCGCAGAAAAGTGGTGAAAAAAAATCAAAAGTTCTTAACTCAATTTTAATTAAATATAGTAATTATATGTCTTATGTATTATTAGAGCATCTGCAAAAAGTAACATGTTTGCCCAATAAACTTATTATTTAAATTTATGGATATTTTTTCGTACAAATTATTTGTCTAATGTATTTTTTCCTAAGCGGTATTTTTTTTTAAATTGAATATTTTTCGCCAAACCTAGACATAATTAGTTTGAAAATGAGTGAATCATATAATTTGATACAGGAATAAGGAAGATAAGGGCAGGGCAGAAAAAAACTTGCCAGAGTAATAATATATAAGATATTCACTAAATAATTATTATTTTTACACTTAGTTTTTCTATATTCATTTCACTTGTTCCTAACTATTCAGGCGTAGGTGCTCAAACTATTCATTCGATTTTAACGAAGTTTGACCAAATCAAACAAATTAATTGGCCTATCGATAAGACATTTTGAGACTGTTTTATTTCTACCCGAAAATAGTAATACGATAATTTAAAAAAAATTAACAAAACCTATCCAATAGGGTATCAAAATAAAGGAAATTAAAGGGGGATTACAAAAATGTATATGAGTTATATGTTTAAATTGAATTACGAATAATACATTTTTTTTAATGTTTTAATATTGTAATAGAGAGTTTTTTTAACTTCCCAGTAGGATAGTTATTGTAATGGGTCCGATTTTGCAAATTGAAAATTTAGACATATCTCTCCGTTTCAAGGCCTTTAGAGTCGAATAGTATGGTTTTTAAAAGGATGTCCGTGTGTGCACATGTATGTATGTATGTATGTATGTATGTATGTATGTATGTATATATGTATGTATGTATGTTTTTTTTTTTTTTTTTTTTTTTTTTTTTTTTTTTAAGGGGGGAAATGCGTTTACGCATTCTACAAGCTTAGATGTTTCGCTTGGATATGTCGGACTCGAACATTGACTGATGACTTGCCGATGCTAATACCGACTAAAACCTTCCCTTTTCTCTAGCCTCTGATCTCCACGGAAACCGCCGTTAGGCATTACTTCGCAGAGGGAGGAATTAGCTGTCGCTCTTCCTTCTTGTGGCTAAGGTGTTATTTTACCTCCCTTCTAGTTCCTGTCTTTCGCTCTCCTTCTTTCAATGGAACGCAGCTCTGTAAGGACTTCTGTGGCAAAAGTGCTTGTGGCGTTCCAGGCAGCTATTGAAGACAGCATTGCTTCTACTATCGTCTCTGGTTGGATTCTCTGGTTCAGGATCCTCTCTAACTCATTACGCAGTGGATTCAAACGAGGACACACAAAGAAGACGTGCTCCGCATCTTCAGCGACTCTTGGACAGGACGGGCACTCAGGAGAATCATCGTGCTTGAAGCGGTGAAGGTACTCCCGGAAACATCCGTGTCCTGATAACATTTGCGTTAAATAATAGTTGACCTCGCCGTGACTCCGGTTCAACCAAGCGTCAATCCTTGATATAAGGCGGTGCGTCCATCTGCCCTTCACTGCAGCGTCCCACTGAAGCTGCCATCGACTTATGCTCTTCTGCCGCTCTTCTATTCTAAACTCCTCCGCGCTCATTGTGGTTGACCTCTTTCGATGGTAAAGATTTCGTCTTTCCTCAGCTAGGACTCTGAGAGGCAGAGTTCCAGAAATAACACACGCTGCTTCTTCTGATGTTGTGCGAAAGGCGCTGGCTACTTTTAAGGCACTAAGACGGTATACTGGTCCAGCCTTTCTCCATGATTCTTGAGTCTCTAGTGCATCAGCCCAAATTGATATTCCATAAGTGAGCACTGATGTGACTACTGATGACAATAATAGCCTTCTGCTTTGCTTTGGGCCGCCGATGTTAGGCATCAGTCGTGCGAGACTAGCCCTCACTACTGACGCTTTGGCACTGACGTGTTCCACCTGCTGCTTGAAGTTGAGTCGGGCATCAAGCATCACTCCCAAATATCGGATATAAGGTTGTGATGTGATTTCTTCTCCGCCGATCTTCAACTTGATGGTCTCTATCACTTTTCTGCTGGTAATAAGCACTGCCTCGGTCTTATGTTTGGCCAGTTGGAGGTTCACTGTGTCCATCCACCGGTTAACTAGCTGGAAAGTGATATCAAACATGTGACGAATCTCGTCCAGGTGTTTAGCGACAATCACTACGGCTACATCGTCCGCATACGCTACAAGTTTGACGCTTCTTGGAATCTTTAGTCTTAGCAGCCCGTCATACATGATATTCCAAAGCAGTGGGCCAAGGACAGAACCCTGTGGAACACCTCCAGTGATATCGTACTCTTTTGGACCGTCTTTTGTGTCGTACTTTAGGACTCTATCTGTAAAATAGCTAGCCACTATCTCGCACAGGTATCCTGGCACGTTCTTCTCTTGAAGAGCTTGCATAATGATGTTCCAGTTAGCGGAGTTGAAGGCGTTCCTAATGTCTAATGTAGCCACCAGGCAATATTTCTTCGTACCACCCTTCCATCTGGTCCCTGCGATTGCATCCTTCGCCGTTTCAACAACCAGGTTAATAGCATCCAGGGTTGATCGTCCTTTTCGGAAACCATATTGATTGTCTGCCAGGAGTGGATCGACTACTGCCTCTATTCTTTGATGAATTATACGCTCAAATATCTTACCTGCTGTATCCAACATGCAAAGTGGACGGTAAGATGACGGTTCTTCCGGGGGTTTTTTTCCTTTGGGAAGAAGTACTAGACGTTGTCGTTTCCACTTCCGCGGGAAAGTCCCTTCCTTGAGGCATGCGTGTATGTATGTATGTATGTATGTATGTATGTATGTATGTATGTATGTATGTATGTATGTATGTATGTATGTATGTATGTTCAAATGATGATATTGACATGGGACCAGTTTCATTTAACGCATAATTATGTAACTTAGACCTTAGGTTCTGAGCAAAATCGATCAAGCAGTTTTTTGTACCGAATGAAAAATTGTATAATTGTCACTATTATAGTACTGGGATACAAAAAAGTCTAAAATAAAATAAATATTTAAAAAATAAATAAACGGTCCGAATCATCTGACAAGATTTTATTATATAATAAAATTGATATAGTATTGATATATTTTTCTTGTAATATAATGGGTAATATAATGCTTAGAAGGATGTAGTTTGGTAAGGGTGAGGTTAAGCAAAGATTAGCAAGTTACAAAAGTTAGTTAAAAAGACATTTTAAATAATATTTTATCAATTTTGGGTAGAGTTGATTTGACCATATTTTACCATTTCATTCCCTCCAGCTCCACGGCTCCAGGGGAAGGGGTCACAGAGGGTAGTTATATCAAACCTATGACCTTGTTGATATAAACCCTGATTCGAAGTTTCACTGCTGTCCCCTCAGCCTCTCCCGAGAAAATCCCATTTTTCTTTATTTTGAAATGTTTTCCCTAGGATGTGGCCTTCTCGAATTTTTCTGGATATGTAGCCTATACCAATCCTAGGAACACCTTAAGGTCTAGCCTTGTGTCAAGTTTAATCGAAATCTTTAGAGCCGTTTTTGACAAAATCCCAAAAAAAAAGTTTTGCCTAGGGTGTGAGCCTTCTCGAATTTTCCCGGATATGTGGGTTATACCAATCCTAAGAACACCTTAAGGTCTAGCCTTGTGCCCAGTTTAATCGAAATCGTAAGAGCCGTCTTTGAGAAAACCCAAAAAAAGTTTTTCCCAAGAGTGTGGGCCTTCTCGAATTTTCCCGGATATGTGGGTTATACCAATCCTAGGAACACCTTAAGGTCTAGCCTTGTGCCCAGTTTAATCGAAATCGTAAGAGCCGTCTTTGAGAAAACCCAAAAAAAGTTTTTCCCAAGAGTGTGGGCCTTCTCGAATTTTCCCGGATATGTGGGTAATACCAATCCTAGGAACACCTTCAGGTCTAGCCTTGTGCCTAGTTTAATCGAAATCGTTTGAGCCATTGAGAAAACCCCAAAAAAAAAGTTTTTCCGCAGTATGTGCGCCTTCTCGAATTTTCCCGGATATGTGGCTTATACTAATCCTAGGAACACCTTAAAGTCTAGCCTTGTGGCCAGTTTAATCAAAATCGTTCTTGAGAAAACCCCAAAAGTCCTGTTTTCCTCCTAAGGGGAAGTACCCTTAAAAAATGGCCTAGGAAAAAAATGAACAAATCGTCTGGAATTATAACCAAACTGACACATTTACCGAGTTTGAGAAAAATCGGTTGAAAATTGAAGGCTCCAGCTTGGTAAAAGACATACCGACATACCGACATACCGACGGACGCAACATTTTTTAAAAACCACTTTATTGGAATCAAGGACCCTCAAAACGTGTATTTCCGTTGAAACCCCGATATCGATTTTTTTTTGGATCACAATACTTCTATTATATTTATAATATAATAAAGTAATTATTATATTTATAATATAATTAAGTAAAAACCCGACTGCATTAAATAAAATAAGAAATAAAATAGATAAAATAAGACAGAAATAAGTCCATTATAGTTTACATAGCGATTTTAACAGTCGGGATCCATTGTAATTTAGAACGACCAAATCTTCCCAATAATGGACCCTGACTGTTAAAATTGCTTTGTAAACTACGGGACTTGTTTCTTCCTTTTCCGATTTTACTTAACCGCAGTCGGATTTTTTATTTTTTATTTTTTATTTTTTAATTATTTATTTTGTTTGTTGTTTTAGTTGTAGGTGAAGAAGCTACTTCGTGTATTAGCTTAATTTGCTCACTTTTGTTTCGAAGAATACTGAAGTGATTATCCATTTTTACTAGTATGAGGAAATTTAGCATGGCTGGCATTTAGAAAAAATCGTTTTCCTTTCTACGTAACACTTCCATAATGTTTCCTAAATAAAATATGACAATTTTCCACGATTAAGGCAACACTAGTATTTTCCAATGCACACCCCCCCCCCAAAGCATAAGCTAGAAATTGAGTCACCCATATATGTCACTACTTTACGTTTCAATAATTTTTAAGACAAATAATGTTGATAAATCGAATTTTATAGAATTTTGTGAATCTAATTATTATATCAAAAACGGTACCCATTTTCTAATCCAATCTTAAACGTAATTGTCGACTGAATTGGTTTTCAAAAAAAAAGGTTAACTTAAAACTAGAACAACCTATTTCAACAAACAAATCATACCTCAAGGTTTTTCTCAACAACCAGAAGATAAAATCAGGAATTTTTTTGTGTTTTTACATCAGATTATTATGAGAGAAAATTGGATGATGATAATGACAGTGAAAAATGGCATAAATTTAAATTTTATAAGATACAACAATAACAATAATATATAATCAAAATGGAGAGAATATGAACGCAACAAAATCTGGTGGATATGCTTCTTAAACACTGACTAACAACTTTCTGACTACAGCGTTTATTTTTTACAACTTTGTTTAATTATTCCATTTTAATAGCACAGTCGAGAAATTCATTCTATTTTACTAACAATTACGGCCTCGAATAAAAAGTCGCTTGTAAAATTTCTATAACGTTCAGATATCGATATACTATTTGAATAATAACCGAAAAATTGTCTACAGTTCTGCGTCCTTTTCTGAATAATTTGATTAGAAATTTCTTTGACGAGATAGCTGATAAGAGTAGTGAATAACACATCAAAATAATTATTTAAAATTTTTGATCTTCTAAAGGTTTTTTGATCTTCTTAATTGACAGACCTTATGGCAATACTTTGTGAACTTAACTTTCCAATTTTCAATTGGCAGCAATTTCTAATAGAAGATTTACTTCTATTTTACCTTTAATAAATAAATAATAATAAATAAATATGTAAATATAATAATGAATATTTACATATTTATTTATTATTTTTATATATTACTTATTTATTTACTTATTTAATAATGTTTGTTTACTAAATTTTAAAATGAAATTTTTTCGATTATATTTGATGTTTTTTATGATACAATGGTGTTAAATATAAAGAAAATAACTTGACGAGTCAATCTTAATTAAAGAGAATTGAAAAAACAAAAACATCAATTATATTCGAAAGACTTTAACTTTTAAAATTTTTATATAAAAAGGAAATTCGTTGAGTAGAAAATTACATATTGTGCTTAGAGCACGTTGGTTATGACGCTTGGGATGAATCCGAGAGATCCGGGTTCGACACCTGATATTTAAGTTTTTTTTAAATCTCCTTAAAAAATGAACTTGTTACCCTTGTAGACCCTGTGCCTTATAGAAAGCATGCCAATACAATTTTTTTTCATATATAAACCATATGGAAATCCTCGCCAATTCCCCTTCAATAAAGTCCAAGTTGGTAACCTATTCAATCCTGATCTGCACGTGATAACCTGTCTTCAACTTGAGATACATACTTCAAAGCTATCATAAAATAATTTTTTTTTTCAATTTTTGGTATGAAATCAAAATTATTATACCAGAAAGTTAGAAAAATGAGAATATACGATGACGGTGGAACCAACCTATATTTTATGTAAACACAGTTTTCTTTATCTACAAGGACGGAAATGCTTTACGGAGGCACGTGAACCGACATTCTTTTACTAACAGAGAATCTTCATCGTTTGAGATATAATACATAGTACATACAGCATAGTATAGGGTACTTACACAGCATTTGCCGGAGGCATTTCCATCATTTCAGATTTATTTATCTTTGTTTTCCTCTTTTACCGACTTTTGTTGAAATACAAGTTATATTCGTTTTCCTATTTTTTCTCGTCATCAGCGTGCTTATGTGTAGGTTGCACAATTTTACCTTATTCCATTCAATCAACGGAACATATCCTTCATATAGGATGAAATACCCAAACAAGTAAAATGAGCAGTAAAATGCAACAGTAACCCTCCAACCTGACAACGATTAATTATAAGTCATGGGGCAACAACCCTGTAGTTTCATGGATATGGAGAAACTTGTTTTCCGTTTAGAACTCCAGGTTCAAAGTGGTTTAATTTCTTTCATTATGATACTGAACCATTTGGAGTTGTTTGAATAAGCAACAGTGGTAGCCCATGAATCTTTTGGAGATGTTTAAATAAGCAACAGTTTTTGGACAGCAAAGGACTTCAGATCGGAGAGGTTGACAAAGAAAGGATGCCAAAAATGAATCCTTCTTCTTTTGGTAGGGCCTGTACAGTGGCAGAAAAGATAAGGCATCGTTTCGTCCTCCTCCCCACTGTGACAGCTCTAGCAATAATCGTGATGTACTAGTAGGCCAAGTCACTCAGCTTGGAGGGGCCTAATAGTTACAACGATTCTGCTTATCGAGTTCTGTTTAAGTGACATCTGCGGATAGTCTACGATTGTACTTTGACCATATCTGTCTTGGTGTACCACAAGTGCGTTCCCCCTTCCATCTAAGATTGACGTTTCTTATTTTCATTCAGAAACAACTTGTAGTTTGCGGAACGGAAGTCCCAGATGCCGATTGATGCTTATGCTCCATCATTTAAGAACGTTTGGCAGTTTTTTAAGGCCTGCTAGTGTTGGGTAAATTTTGAATAAATTCTAGTAATTGATACACACAATAACTAAACGTGGCTATTACAATGAGGGCAACTTGGAGGCTGTATGCTGGATTATAAATGGCAACCATGTGAAAATCTCCCTAAATATTTAGGGCTCTGCATACGAACGACATGTGATATTATGATATTATGCATTACATAAAATTATGCGAAAATGTACCTTCTGATTCAAAGTCGAATTTAAGGGCTCCCTAAAAAATATGTGTCATAAACCATAATTTACGCAAGTTTTAACGAAAAACTTCAGAAATTGTTCCTGTAATTACAGCCCCTTTGAAATGAAATATTTTCCGAACAGGGCTTTCATTTTCTTAGAGGAATCAAAAATTTCCACTTGAAAACGCCCCTCTCAGAAATTGATACTCACAATGTTTCGGTCTCTTATATTTGTCTCACTCTGTATATGTAACATTTAAATACAGAAATTGTATAAACAAAACTAATTTTTTTGTATTTACATATTTTAAAATTTTATCTGTATTTATCGTTTGTGTGTGCTCAGTGCTCTGCAAGTGTATGCAAATTTAATTATAACCAAAAATTAATTTTCATATTTCTTTTTATATAAAATAATATTCTTTCCTCTCATAATTGTATTTCTGACTTTTAATTTTCTTTTTGCTATGTTTTATTTAAGAATAACTCTTACTCTTATCCTTTTTTTGTAAATTAAAGTAAATAAACATCTATAATCGAGTCATTAACCTCTTAGGGACTTCTCTTGTTGTTTAGATTAAAAAATCGACGTTTTATGAATTGTTTTTTTAGCGAAACTTTATCATTTATGGCAAGAAACAAAAAAATTACATAATATCATGCAAGTATTTAAGAGTAAAGCTAAATTTTTTTTCGTATAAAAACATATTTTGTGCGAATTGATTCTAAGTATCACGCCAACCGATTTCGATGATTCTTTTTTTAGTGACTAATTAGTTATTGTACTTCCGATTCACTAAAAATAAAAAAATAAAACACTTTTAACAAAAAAAAACCGACTTAAAAAAACAATTCAAAAAAAAAATTAATATGCACTAAAAAGTAAAAAATAACGAAAATACAATGTAGTTACAATTTTTTTTATTTTTGGAGTCGGTGTCAGCCAAGCTAATGTAGCAAACTGTTCTGTCACAGTTGTTTCCTTGGCTGACACTGGCTCCAAAAATAACAATAATTGTAACTACATTATATTTTCGTTATTTTTTACTTTTTTATGCATATTAATTTGTTTTTGAATTGTTTTTGTTAAAAGTTTTTTTATTACTTAGTGAGGTTTATTTATGTGTTTTTTTTGTTGATTTTATATAACGTATATATGTATTTTTATTTATTATCCACACAAGAACTAAATTTTGAAATAAAATCTAGATGCTTCAAGTTATTGATGTCCAATGCTCAAACAATTCGAATTATTCGATGAGGTTATACATTCTATTTTAAGTAGAAAAGATTTAAGACTCGGGAGAGAATTGTACAAAATAATTTTTAATCCTGTTTTACGTTATCTAGATTTAAGCTATCGAGATTCAACTATATCTTCTTCTAGAGGCTAAATATCAAAATTACCCGAATCAAAATTTAAAGCGAGAGTGCCTCGGGCGGAATTGTGCCTCGGACTCAAAACAGGCTCTACTGCCATGTTAAATAAAGTACGAATTTGAACTTTGTAGTGGTTACCCACTTTGGGGTTCAAAATTGCATCTGAAAGGAATAGAGATTATTGCATGGCTTTCAGTGGTCAGAAAAAAAGAAATAAAACAAAATTTTGTAATTCCTACTATATTTTTCTAATCACTAAACGTCAGATTTAGTTATAACTTAATAAACGAAAACGAATTGCACATGTTTTTGAAATACCAAAAAAATTAGTTTTTTTGTCAAAAAATGATATAAATATGACAAATTGATATAAATTTTTCAAAATATAAAGTGTTTTACACTAATAAACGTGGGTAAACATTTATTAAAATATTGTAGACAATTTGAATCTTGATATCTCTCTTCTTTACCTTGATTAGTAACTTATTAGAATGAATGTTTTCATAAAACTTTTTGGCAAAATTCATATAATTTTCGAATAATAAATCTTAATAAACTAAAAATACCGTCTAATATTGTTGTAGTTTGTTGTACCTTCTTCCTACAATAAAATGAAACGACCATAAACTAAATAGATTTCAGAAATGTAGCAACTCTACGAAAATATAGCATTTATCATTGACCGTTTTGTCTATATCACTTCTAATTGTACACTTAGCTACATTGAAGAGAAAACATACAACATAGACCAGTATTTACTGAAAAAAAGAGGTTCTTATTGCCCTAAAAATCCACAGACAATAAAATTTGATTGGTTTTGTAATTAAACAATAAGTTCCTGGAGTATCTACTAAAAAAATTGTCCCAGGATATTACTCTTCTTATACAATAGTCAATACCTCTAAATTAACTCGTCCAACCACCAAGGAACCTGATTATGTGTTTTTTGGAACAAGTTCTAGAAAACATTATATTATATATTATGAAATTATCTTAAAAAAACAAGTATACCCCTTAATTTTGAAATTTTCTCAAGAAAATAAGTATACCCCTTCCGAAAAACTAGGATGATTGTGAAAAACATTTTTAACGAAAAAAATTTCACGAAACTACCTATGGTCCAAACAGTACAAAAATTCAAATCATTTTACGATGGAGTGAGTAATTTTTGAGATATCGCTTGAAATCATGTAAGAAAAGTGTCTATTTTGGTGCAATTCTAGAATTCTAAAAAATCCATCTTATCGTCGGAAGAGATTGATTTTTTAAGGGTCCTTGTGTCTCCCAGTAATCGAAAAATATCAAAATGTATTTTTTTTTCAATTAAACGACTGAAACGACAAACTTGGTCTGCCTTTTGAGGCCGTGATAGCGCCCTTCGTGTATGGTTTTAAGCAATATCTTAGAAAACACATGCCCATCAAGTGGATTTTCTTGTATTTAGACAAAAATTACTCTACAATTATTTTTATACAAATCAAAAATAAGAAACAAATCAAGAAAAAGCATTTGCTTCGGGAATTTGATGAAACACAAATAATTATAGTAATTTCAACCAAAAAAAAAGAACAAAGATCATTCATTTAACGATGGGAAGAACAGTTTTTGGAATATCGTCTAAAACCCTACATGAAAAGCTTTTATTTCGGAGCGATAATTTCGAAAAACGTCCACCTAATCATTCAATCATATTGATTTTCATATGTCGTTAGGTATTAATTACTCTTAAAAAATTTTTGTGAGACATAAACTGAACAAATTACACCGAAGATATCATCCATTGAATTAATACAGTTTTAGAGATGTCTCAGAAACAGATCCTTTCATCAACATTAAGGTCACCCAACTTGTGTATTTTTGGGCCAAAATGTCCATTTGAATGTGAAATTAACCTTCCATTATTTCATTTTTGTTTCATTTTGGATACCGTATTGTATATCATTTCATTCATAACACATCGCTAGATATAAACATACATTCTCTTCTAACACAAACGTATACATATATGCAATAAGTTTAACAACTAAAACATCTTCTTCTCAAATACCTTGATGATAGTGGAGCTGTGCAGTACAAGATTAGATCCTAGTCCGAAACTTCGGTTGGGACGCCGATCACATCAATTTTTAGAATCTCTCAACAAAAAAAATTTTTATATAACTCCAATAATTTTCATTCATGCTTACTTAGAAATGTAACAATTAACAAGTGAAAACAAGCAGTTGACTGAGTTAATTGTTGAAATACCATGTATAGACAGTGTTGATTACTCTATCACATTTCACATACATACATGTAACACGTACGTAACTGATATCCCCATATAATACAAATTATAGAACTTACGCCTAATTTGCGCCCTCACGGGTAAACAGTGATGTTTACGAAAAAATGTTTCAAACAAAAGTTGTTTATTTTTTGATAAGGAAGAAGTTTTTACATTTAAACTTTTGCTCTATCTCTAACGGTTTACATAGGTCAAGACCCAATTGATGTGATTTTATAAACACCTATACCAAAATTTTGTTCATAGCATTAATCTTTTTAAGCGTTACAAACTTGGGATTAAACTTAGTATACCTTGCATATTACATATATGCATGGTATAAAACTTAGTATACCTTGCATATTGCATAGTATAAAAATTTGTTTAAAACATTTTTTCGTAAACTGTTTACCCATCAGGGCGCAAATTCGGACAAAACACAGAGGCACAACCAATTTTCCGGTTTATAGACAGGTCTATAACAAAACTAAATATCAGTTCACATATTTTATTTTGAACTATATGAATCTTTGAGTTTTCATGAAAACATATATCTATCTATATATATTTCCATTTAGTAGAAAACAACTATTTTCACAATAGACTTTGTGTTGTCTCTTCTCTAAAAACACATTGCACATTCCTACACTCACTTTACTTTACATTACTTTAGTTTACTACCTTGCTAGTAAAGGTACTATCTAGTCATAAACATTGTAAGACAAAACTAATACAATCACTTTAGTAGTTAGTACTTACTATACTAAAGATCCGACAGACAGTAAGGTATTGTATTCACTTCGGAAATCTATATCACTTCAAAGATACCACAAATATTAATTTCATCGAGTGCCAAAAAAGACACTTACTGACAAAGGTAAAAACTTAGAACTTTAATAAATTTTAATTTTTAATTAAAATTTCATAATTTGAAAATGAAAATTATTAAGATACTAAATAAACCTGCCACGTTTCGCTGTAGCTTTATCTAATATTATTTATTAATTAAATAAAAATAATCTGGAAAAAGATTTGGCATATACAATATAGCTTTCACCATTAGGTGTTTTTTATATATGCGTTCTGATGCGCATAAATGCAATGACTTTTCAAAATTTGACTCGACCGCCATAACTATTGCTAAAGCTACTATTCCCTCAATACAGTATACAGTAAGACATTCACTCTAATACAGTATGGCATTCATTGACATAATGATCCGAAACTGACATATTCATATCCACAAAAAATTTCTGCCCGTGTATAAAAACTTTTAAAAATAATAAAAAGCCAACAGTACATAATGTTCTCAAGCGGTCTCCCATCCCAGTACTGACTGTGTCTAATGTTGCTTTACTTCAGCGATCGGTCGCAAACCAATTCAAAATAAACTTTATTAAAATATACAAAACTACCATAAGTAAAATTTACAAAATTTAAAAAACCCCCGACAAATGCGATTTATTTTTGTAAACCGAATTTTGGAAACTTAGCTATAAAATGTTCTGAACCAAGTCGGTTCGAAAGTTTAATTAAGGGCTACCATGTCACTGAGAAACACACCGACGCACAGATAAACTCTTTAAACTTATAACACTCCTTTTTTAATCAATATCAACGTGATGGTCAAGGACATCAGATGAGATGAAAAGGATGCTTAGAGAGCTATCATTTTTTGGGATAAATTTTTGGAAATATTTTAATTGAAAGTGAAATATTTGAGCTGACTTTGTTCTTTTGAATTATTGTTTTGAATTACCTAATTATTTGACCATTTCACTTTTCGAGATCAATTGAGCCAGGTTTATTTGACCATTCATTTCCATAGTATTTATTTATAGGTTAAAATTATATGCGATGCCCTTTCCAAACTGAACCAATTTTGAAGATCATCGTCAGTTTTTTCGGGTACAAAACTTCAAGTTCCCACATGAAACATAACTAAAAATACTCTCCGTTAAATAACCTTTCAATTGTAACCAAAAAAATTTAAATCAGTACATTCGTTTAGGCGCTACGTTGCCACAGGAAGACAAACACACAGACACACACACATAGCGGTTTAACTTCTTACACCTTTTTAAGTTCGGGGGTTAAAAATACATTCGCATAGGCTGCAATATTAAGTAAATTTTTACTATATTTTTTTTTTATATTTAATATTTCTAGCTCTAATTAATGCTTCTGCCCTTAATTTCTCCTTTATTTATTTGTTTAATATTTTATTTGTTTTGTTTACACTTAAATGAACTATATTCTTTTTAACATTACTTGTATTTCTATTTAACTTAACAAGTAAAGGTCGTGAACCGGTATTTTCAACCTGATATGTACGTCATATAGTAGATCACCAAACCAAAATTTGTAACCCCTCCTAAAAAACTATTATAATAAAATCGCTCAACGTGGCTATAGAACTGTTCACTTCAAAAATTAAATTCTGGATTGTGTAATTTTGAGTTCAAGTGTATATAAAAAGTTAATCAAAAAAACAAGAGAAAACAAACAATTGACTGAGTAAATTGTTGAAATACCATGTATAGGCAGTGTTGATAACTCATTTCACATACATAACTCATTTCTCATGATAACATTTCACATACATACATATCTGACATATTTAACTGATATTCTCATATAATGCGCAAGTGTTGATGCGCAATCGTTTGTTTATTGACGTCACGTAAATAACAAAAGATATTCACTTTGATATTCCTATATTAATACATACTATAAAATTTGCACCTAATTAACGCCCTCGTGGGTAAACAGTGATGTTTACAAAAAAATGTTTCAAACAACAGTTGTTTATTTTTTTGTAAGGAACATTTTTTACATTTAAACTTTTGTTCTATCTCTAACGGTTTACAAGATGGGTCCTACGGACCCATGATCCAATTGACCCATGTTGCTCATTTACGAACTTGACCTCACTTTTTACGTCCTAAGCACGCTGTAAAAATTTCAGCTTGATATCTCTTTTCGTTTTTGAGTAATCGTGACCACAGACGGACGGACGGACGGACGGACGGACGGACAACCGGAAATGGATTAATTAGGTGATTTTATGAACACCTATACCAATTTTTGTTTTGTAGCATCAATATTTTTAGGCGTTACAAACTTGGGACTAAACTTATAATACTATGTATATTTCATATATACATGGTATAAAAATCGCTCAACGTGGCTATAGAACTGTTCACTTCAAAAATTAAACTCTGAATTGTGTAATTTTGAACTCAAGTGTAGATCAAAAGTGAATCAAAAAAAAGTTAGTGATCTGGCCTTCAAAGGTTACATCCACGATTTGTTTTACCTTCTCTAGTTATAAAATAGTACTATCTATCTATAGGTAGGTACCTTTACAACTATTAAATAGGTACAAGATAGGTATGTACTTCGTACTTACATTGTCTGAAGAGTTAAAGTTATTGTCTCGTCTAATATACACGAGTTAAATTAAAACAAATTTGTTTTTGTAATTGTTCTTTATTAGAATTACTTTCATTTCGTATACCAGAAATATCTTTATTTTTTGAACATAGATGTCTATATCATTCCTAGATCGCTAATTTGTTACCTGGCAAGTTTATCTATATTTATTCGTTGCATGCAAAATAGGTGTAAAGAGCAACTGAATTGATCGCAACGCCCTTCTCTTATGAAATTTGCAATAAATCATACGTTTTCTTTAAAATATGGCTATTTTTTAATTGTTTACATGTAATAGTAAATGTCAAATCAAAATTATTGAATAATAATAATTATCAACTTCCCAGAGGAAGTTAATGTAATGAGGTCGCTTTTGAAAATCTCCAGTTTTACATATTTCCGCGGTTTCAAGGCCTTAATATCCGAATCAAACCTTTTCAATGTGATATCTGTTTGTGTGTGTTCGTATGTGCGTATGTTCGTTCGGCTTATTTCGTCTCAATTATCTCGCGAACCAGTTATGATATTCACACGTGACTGAGCTTATTCGACACTTAATCGCGTATTTCAGCAGAATTAGTTGAGCCTTTTTTTAATATGAATAAAAAAACTGACTAAACAGAATCTGAAAAGAGAATAAAGCACACCATTTATCCAGGGAGATAATGATCTTTCCAACATAAGCTGCAGTACATGTTCGAAAAATAATCTATGAAGGCCAACAAGACCTTTTTTAATGTTTTTTCTCCCTCTGGGAAGTTAGTCGTGTGGACTTCAGGGGTCGCACTCACACGACTTCAGTACCACACCGACTATGTACTACCAATTTTTACACTTGTTGCATTAGAAATTGTGAATATCAGTGACAAAATTGCATAAATAATATTTTTTAAATGTAAATTAACATAATTTGTTAGAAAATGATATTTAATTTTCAATGCACTATGTTCCATAGACTTATATTTACATCCACAAAATTATATTAATAAAGTAGTAGTGTCATTACTACTGAAACTCCTGAAATAAAACTCTTGCACGGCGGATATATAATTTTTGTTACAATCTGTTTAATAAATATTGTGGGAGCGCAAATAAATACATAATATATAGTAAGAACATTTAAGAAATTTCATTTAACTGCACTTCAACCATTTTAAATATTAGATTGAAAGAATTACTCACAAACCTAATGGGAATTGACTCTCAAGTAAATTGTTCGAATTTTTGAAAAATTGTAATTTTAAACATTCTGAATAATTGTCTGAATGAAATCATAGAAAAATAATGAACAGTTTTGAAGTTATTAAGCATTTTCTCAACTAACAAACAAATATTTATCATTATTATTTCATAAAGGTGATGATTCTTTCTTAACAAACTATGAAAATAAGTACCTTATGAAGTGGAATTAAATTAAACTCGGCCAGGAACTAGATACCGATGATATAAGCATTTTAAACTCCTAATTAGACAGATACTAGACACAGAGATCGGATATAGTATTTGCTAAAAATCCGTAAGAACCCTCTGCAAAATTTCTTTTTGCTATAGAAAGAGATAAAAACAAATATTTTATGGCTTTTATCTTGCTGGTTTATATTCGAAAAATAGTTTTTTTATATAAAGCAAAAAAAAACGAAGTGGTCGTAGTGTGCGACAAATTCCGTGCTGCGTTTTTTCAGAACGGCAAATCAAATATAACGTTAATGCTTCATTTGAAAACGCAACCTTTTCGAAAAAAATCTTAGAGTAAAGTTTAGTAGACTCGTCTAAAGAGGGCCAATCACGAAGTTTCAAGTATGTATTTATCGTTAAAAAAAGCCCTTGGTGTCCACCCACGGTCTATTATAGTGTTAACAACATAAACAGTTCAGAAAAAAAAACTGGATTCACATTTCACTACTACTACGATTAAAATATCATTTTCTTAGTACCCATACTTATATTCCACAATTTTCACTTCAATTCAGTCAATTTGCGATAATTTTCATTTATTAGGTAGATATAAATCGAATAACCTTAAGATAATTTAATATCATTTGTGTACTACCACAAAACCAATGACTTCAATCATTACACATAAATTAGTTTTGATTGATTTATTGAAATAATGTTGTTTTGATTTTGTACAAACACAAATTGAATGGTGATGATAGACCAGAGGCTCGTACCTAAAAAATTTGTTTATTTTATTACCGTTGAGACTTTGTATATGTGTTCGTTATGTCCTATTGGACAACTCGTTACGTAAGAAAATTGTCCCTAGCAGGGTGTTCTCACGAGGTAGCGGAAAGTCTTGATTCGTGGGACATACGGTAGAAACTATATTCCTTTCGTACGCTGTTACATTATAAATATAGCGCTTACTTTTTTATTTACAAGATATTTTTCTGAAAATTTAAGGTTTTAATTTTAGAAGTCAAATACTTGTTTGATTCGTTTGATAAGTTTTTAATTTTATAGCTACTTTTCGTTTTTACTGTATGAAATAATTGTAGTAATATTTTATAAAAGGCATACTGCTGATTTAGTAGTCAATCCAATATGCAAGTACTTTACGTTTGGTTTGATTAGGATATTTATTATGACATAACATAAAAATTGCATTGTACTAACTTTAAATTATTTTTGTTTTCATTATCTTCTGATAACTTTCACAACTCTTTTTTTTTAATGATAAAACATAAAATTTTGACAAAAAATACAAATTGACAGTTATAAAATGACTTTTGCAGTTTCTCAAAATTCATGTCAACTTGAATCGATTGAAAAAGTTTTCTAGGTAATCTAAATGTCGCTTTTTTGGTGTCTGTTGCAGTTTTTTGGTTTTAGCTTCCAACCAGCAAACAAATATCGTGCTATAAAAAACATAGTTCCAACACGTTTTATTGGTACCATGAGTCCAAACGCCTTGCACTAAAAAATTTTCTTATGCAATAAAGTTGTCCAACAAGACACAAAAAATACAGTTATACGGCTATTTTTAGGTGCAGGCCTGCGGTCTACTACTAACGATATATGAATTAATATCTAATTACATTACAAGATCACATTGACTAACATAAATTTATAGCAATTATTGATTAATCATCAATAATGCCACCAATCATATGCTAGATTAGAAATGTAAACAAATACACACACACAATCTTAATGATATGAAATGAGCTACGAAATTATTATTGACAAATATATCGTGATTTTTCTCTATCACATCTTAATCATATCCAATTTTAATAAACCAAGTATGAAATAATACTAAATATGGATCATACTCCTTAATTTTTTGGTCGAATTTAACCTACTTTAATAAATTTTGAAAAATTTATCCCAAAGTGGATTTCAAAAAAAATTTCAATCAGATCCGATAAAATTTGGGTGTATTATGAAAATAATCGAATTTTTTAACTTTATGACGTCATCAAAATAAAAAAAATTAAATTTTGCTCTATCACATCCAAATTATGTCGCAATTTTAATCAACCCAGTATGGAATTATACTAAATTTGGATCATATTTTTTAAGTTTGTGGTCAAATTTAACCTTCCTCTAAAAATTTTGAAGATAGTGGGGTCCTGGTACTGATATTTCGCACAAAGATGTGAGTTAGCTAAAAAATAACATTAAAAAGGAAAATTTTGATTTCAGATTTGCGTACCTATATCATGAAAATAATCGATTTTTTAACTTTATGACGTCATCAAAATAAATAAAAAAATATTGCTCTATCACATCCAAATTATATCCAATTTTAGTCAACCAAGTATAAAATTATACTAAATTTGGGTCATACTTTTTAAATTTGTGGCCAAATTTAACCTACTTATAAAAATTTGGGGCCCTGGTTCTGATATTTCGCACAAAGATGCTAGTAAGCTAAAAAATAACATTAAAAATGAAAATGTTATCCCAAAGTTTGTTGGTTAGTATAGTAGGTTTAAAAAAAAATTTCATTCAAATCGGATAAAACTTGAGGGATTATGAAAATAATCGAGGAGATGCTTAAAATTGACCATTGGATTCAAAAACAAGTGCAATCTTTCTAATGAGCTATTAAGATCCAGATTTGATCATTTTTCGCAGAGATACAGCTCTTTAAAATATCAGTAAAATTTTGTGTGCAAAAACTACCGTTTATTACTTTTACATGCAACACAGAGGTAATACCACACTCTGTACTGTGAGTAGTCAACTCTGTACTTGAGATTAAACAATATTTAAAATAAATATTAGCTGAAATGTATTTAGAATTAAACATATTACACTCGTATGAGAACAGATACTGAATGTTATTGTGACTTAAATCTAATATATCAACGCTGTTTACTATAGCGAGAGCATTCATGGAAATCAAGATGTAAAAGCTAAAAGCTGATCGAGATCTTTTAGTGACATTGTGTTTTGTTTCAATATTATTAAATAACATATTGAATGATTACTAATTAATCTGTCATTTAAAATAAATTTTAAAATACACACTTTATTGCACTAAAAAGTTTAATAGTAATGTAAAATTCAAAGCCTAGGATACTCTCTAGATTCATTCTTTAAAATAACGGATTTGGCTGATATCGAGCACCTCACGCTTAAAATTTGTCACCTCACTCTTAATCTCGTCTATAATAAGGATAACAAATTAGAAAAAAATATAATTCTAAGATCGTAGATGGGTTTCTACTTAACGACCTTCCGCATGAGAAACGGACACTCCAACCACTACACCATCTTATTGTTGAGATTACTATTCATATTTCAACATAAATTATTGAGTAATAAAGATAAGATCATTTATCCTGGTGAGGTCAGAATACTATGATTAAGTTATTAAATTATTGTACTGGTATAGGCCTTGATGCGTGTACAGATTAACTGGATTATTAGAAGTAGGTTTAAATTGATTACTAGGATTTTATTACATTCTTTGTAGTTTATTTGTTACAAGAGAAGCTGATACAAGCGTGTTAAAACAGTACTAGTTGCAAGAAAATATGTTCTTAACATAATAGCCAGTAAACATTTTCTCGCGTAAATTTAATTTTTAAAGAATCTAATACTTATTTTCTTGAATTAATTATTGAGATCATAGACTCAACAAATATTCGTTTTTTATAAGAAGTTAAGAATATGTATTGTTTCTGTAATGAGTAATGACTTTTAAATCAGCTGTATATTAATAAAATGTTAAACATACATATTTAAATCCAAGTTTATTTATTTGTTTACTAAATTCATATGACATATCATATACAATTTATGATGCAAACATATCATGGAGCTAATACTACCGTCGTTTTTAACTTTTTGTTCATTCTGTACATCCTATTCTGTTCTATCCTATCATATCCTATAATTTTAAAGTTTAGATACATCGGATTTTGTTATTTTACAGCACAAATATCACTAAATTATTTTTGCCCCATCGAGAATTTAAGATTATTTCTTGCCAGAAAGGCTCATTGAATAAATTTGACATATGGCAAACAGAAAGAGTCATCAAAACATTTTTAAAAATTCATTAAAGAACTATGAATTATTTTAAGACCTATATTACAAAAATTTTGAATAATTAAAGTCAATTCTTAAACCCTTTAGAATTTGATATAATTCTATATTTTCTAATTAACTCTAATTGAAATTTTTAAAGCATCTATTCATACTAATACGAATGTTAGGAATTAACCAAAACATTAACAAAATTTTAAATTAATTTTTAACCCCCCATCTAAAAAAAGGGGTGTTATAAGTTTGACCGCTATGTGTGTGTGTCTGTGTCTTTGTCTGTCTGTGGCATCGTAGCACCTGAACGGATGAACGATTTTAATTTTTTTGGTTTCCTTTGAAAGGTAATTTACCGAAGAGTGTTCTTAGCTATATTTCAAGAGCGAGCTTAGGTTTTCGTACCCGAAGAAACTAAAAAAATGGCGATGATCTTCAAAATCGATTCAGTTTGGAAAAGGCATGACATATAAATTAGTATGGAAATGAATGGTGAAATCAACCTGGCTCAATTCAAAACGTAAAACGGTAAACTAATTAAGTAATTCTAAACAATAATTTAAAAGAACAAAGTCAAGTCTTAATTTCAATTTTAATTAAAATATTTCCAAAAAATTGACCCAAAAAATGATAGCTCTCTAAATATCCTTTTCATCTCATTTGATGTCCTTGACCATCACTTTGATATTGATTTAAGAAGGAGTGTTATAAGTTTAAAGTCTTTATCTGTGAGTCTGTGTGTTTCTTAGTGGCATCGTAGTCCCTAAACGGTCGAACTGCCTTGATTGAGAACATTTTATAGCTAAGTTTGCAAAAATCAGTTTACAAGGAATAAATCGCAGTTGTCGGGGGCTATTTAAATTTTGTAAATTTCACTTGTAGTATAAATAAACTTTGGGATGCAAAATACTCATAAATATGCATAAATACTCTTGGTTTTGACTTTTGCTTGGATTACTTTTCTAGTTTTGCGATCATAAACATATGGAAGCTTAGTTTTTATGCATGGTGTCCCAAAAGTATGAACTCTTGGAAATCTCCTGGAGAAGTCAGGGGGTAAAAACTGATAACTACCATATCCAGCGTATTGTTTCACGAGAAATCCAATGGGCACCTTGGATTTGACCTTGAACGTAACCTTACTGCTACAGCGAATCAAAAATTGATTTTTCAAATAGAAACTGCTATTTTTATTACAGATTTGGAAAGAGCAAAATATTTTACATCGAATTATGACTGGAAATGACTTTCAAGGTCATGCCAAGGTCCAAGATACTATTTCATAGGAAACAAGTGGGACAATATAACAATCCTTTTTTTTCAGTGACTCTGCGAAATCTTCAGTTGCTTTCATACTTTTGTGGCACCCTGTATATAAGATATGCAATGGCTATAAAAATTTCTATTAAGTAACCGCACCTACTCTCTTATTCGTTGTGTGCGTAGTCATGGTAGGGACAATAAAATCGATGCCAGCGCTTGAAGTGAAAAATTTTGGAGTTAAAGGGGGCTGTTATGACTAATTTGCAATTTTTTACATGTTAATGTAATAGAAATGTCAAATTAAAATTATTGAAAAAAACGAATTAATTAAACTTAATGCATTAAAAATTGTGAAAATAAGAAATCAAATTGTACAAATATTATTTTTCAAATGTAAATTATCATAATTATTTATTTAAATTTGTGAAACAAGAATATTAAATTTTAAATGTAAGTTATAAATGCAATCCATACAATTATATATGCATCCATACATATCTATAATTAGAGTAGTGTATCGTTACCATGGAAAAGAAACTCACGCACGGAGCGAATACCATTAATATTACAACATAAAAGACATATAAAACTTTAATACTTATTAATTCTGTTGCATTGTGTACACTGTATTACATATTGATACACCCTGTACACATATAAACATTATATAGATTTGTTTGTAAACAAAACTGTCAGCAATATGATAACCATGATTAGTCACATATGTGTGTATAATAATTATTATTATTATAAATAAATGTTAAAATATCCAGGCAATGTTTTCATTATGAATTATTATATATAATTAATAATATAATGCCTGCGATTTTATATTATATGTTGTAACATATAATACTACAACTCATAACTAACTTTCACCTACCCTATACACCCACCCATCTAACAAACCAGAAGCACCTACACCCACTTATGGAATATACCTTTTAATCATTATATGCGTTCATGGAATGTGTCTCAAAATCAGTTGACTAGTGACATATGTCCAGCAGCAATAATGTAGAAGCAAATTTAACGGTAGATTTGTAACGTTTACGCGATTGTTAACGATCCAAAACTGTTCAGAGAAGCGGCGGTGGAGATTATGTATTATGCTAAATACATGGACACCTCATCTATTGCCAACTTTAAATAAGCCAAAAAATCCTAAATTAAAGTATTTTTAATGATTAAAAATATTTTTTTATGTATTTAAAAAAAGTTACATTGTGACGTATAAAGTCTGATAACACGAAAATGTTTCTGTTATTTTTTATCCGGTCAAATAAAATCAAAGAATAGGGAAAGAACAAAAGTTTGAACCAAGCTCTAAGTTGGTAGGATTGTTCAAAACACCATCATAAATAAAAACTAATAAGTACTCTTCGATCAATCAATACTTTTTAACCCCTGAACTACATAAAAAGGGATGTTATAAGTTTGACTGCTATGTGAATGTGTGTCTGTGTGTGTGTGTGTATGTCGGGGGTTTTTTAAATTTTGTAAATTTCACTTGTACAATATTTTCTAAGCGCTATCGTCTCCTAGATATAACGCTTCAAAAAGTTGAAAGAGTTACTATGGATTTATTTATGGCTTACATTGAAAATTTAATAATATTTTATAACATAAGTAATTACATATCAAAATTACCTTTAATATAAAGTTTTATCAAAATTGGAGGCAAAAAAAATTTTCTCGATTTTTTGCAATTTTCTTACCCCTTTACATACCCCTTAAGGGATACATACCCCTTTAAAAAAATCGAAAAATTTGCAGAGAAATTTTTGTTTCGGAATTTGATAAAACTTTCTAATATAAAGAAATTTTGACCCAAAAAATACAAAAAAGGGTTAATTTGACAATTGATCGAGTATTTTTGACGGTGGCTCTTACGAAAAAAAAGTATCGAGTTTTTTTTTTACATTTAATGAGCTGATCTACAATTTTTATCTGAACTAATTTTATGATGAAACTCACCGTTTTGTTGAAAATAGCAAAAAATCCGTTTTTGTGACTTTTGACTCGTTTTTGTAAATTTTTCTCAAATATCGGATCGATGGGGACTCTTTAGATTTCATTTACGATAATGTTTTAAATAATCCCACTTACTTTGAGCTAGGTGCGAATTTTTTTTCTTTCGGATGTTTAATTTGATCGAATAATTTTACCATTTTATGAATCCAAGAAAAGAATCTGAAAATTTTAATTTCGTGAACTGTTCAATTATGCGCAATCATAATTATTTTATTATTAAATTATTTTTTATTTAAATTAATAAAAAATTGCAATTTGCCAAGCGTTACATATTTTTACTAAATTTTATACATTTTGTGATAATTTTTGTTAATTATCACAAAATGTAAACTGACGTTTGAACACCCTGTAAGTACATTTATATCAATGAATTTTAAAACTATAACAATAATAATGATTATAATCATACATAAATTATTTATGAAAATATATTTTGTATATAAAAAGAGATTTAATTTACATTTATGAAGAGTTAACTGTTTGCTGTTATTACTCTCATTTGGTGTATGTTGTGCATGTATGTTTTTAATATAGTATAACCTGGCTAAGTAAAACATCAAGGGACCCGCAAATTTGTCTCATTTATAGATGTATTCCATCTACCCAGTGTATCAGATATCCAGGTATAAATAAACATCTGTGTCATTTACAGAGGATTCCATAAAAAAAATTTGGTAATTCACAGGCAAAATGTTATCACCTTTAAAAAATCTTGGAGTTTTAGATTTCCCGATTAATAGGATAGGCAGCTTTTCAGTTCCTGGCATGTTAGTACCAAGAAGTATTGTAACTACTCTTTACTAAGTTTTCCGCCATGACAGGAGTTTCTTTTTATGGTGTAAGTTTTATCGGGTAGACACTTATAAAATAAAAACGCTTCGTATGCGTTTTAAATATCAACAACATAATAATTTCGCAGAAGAACTGGCAGGTCTTAAATCCATCGGCTACGTTTGTTAACATCAACAGCGTTACTTTCTCCACAAATTGCTTTGAAAACTATACTGTTTCTTTTTTTTTAAACCCTTCCAACCAACCATTGCTGTTACAAAAATTATGAATTCCAAACCTTCAAGCGAAATGTTATGCCTTTTCTTTAATCATCAGTCCACTTACCGGAAAGTTTTTGTTATGTGAAAGGTTCTCGAAGCATGAGACGATTTGAGCTTTCGTTACGGTATTTTTCAAATAAACATTCGTATGATAGTAAAGCGAAACTAAAACTGAAGGTCATTGAGGCTCAAAATTAGTTAAGTGGGGAATTTGCGGGTAGAATAAGAATAAGTAAGTAAACAAACAAAACGATGTTATCTCAGTTCTCAGTTACAGAGGTTGATGCTTATAAAATTCACTCGCTATCTCAGTCATAGAGGTAACTATTGCTTCGTGACACTAACAGAGGTAATTCAGTGCCAAAGTGTTGGGATCTCAGCATGAGTTCCAGTTATGGAGCTTTCTCAATTATCTAGATCCCACTTAACCAAGTTTCACTGTATATGTAGGAATGTATGTGTATGTTTGTATAGTTCAAATAATTACAATAGTTAAAATAATCATAGGTTCATTATTTTATTTTATATACCTCTACTGTGTAAACTGATCATGTAATACGTCATATATTGGTGTTATGGGTATTTGATTTTTTTGGAAAAATCATATTCACCTAAATATAATCACATGACTAAAATATTATAAATAATTAAAATTTATAAAACATACCAAAAATCTAATATAAATTGAAAAACTGCGAGCCTTTATTGAACCGAAAATATTATTATTCTTTTTGTCTGCTTTTTGGGACTTGATAAATACAAGTTTGATAATAAAGACAATTGATATCTATGTTGAATTAGTAGGAATAGAATTTTTGATTTTCCTGTAGCGATTATGTGAGCAGAAAGCTATTAAAGATGTATGAGCATAACAATAATGTTTGAGTTAAAGGCTCAAAATTTTTTTATAGATACTCTTTCACTCAAAAGCTTTGTGTTCAAAATTTCAGCTTAGGTATCCATGCAAATTTAAAATCAAAATAAAATACATTGCTCTTATGGAGAATTCTCAAAACTAAGAACTCATGAAAATAAATAAAAAAAATTTTTAATAAAAGTAAACATATTAGCAATGACATAGAAAAGTAAAAACCCAAGTGTCTCCATTCATATAAGGGATGTACGAGCAGGGTAGATTTAGGGTTGCAATTATTTTTATCATATTTTCAACTTTAAAGATGAATTTTATTATAGCTTCATGAATATAGGCGAAAAATAACTATAAAATTTTTCGATATCTGCCTTGGTTTGCGCCAGATATTGAAAAATTGTATTCTTACTTTTCTTGTTATATCTTAAGTTATAACATAATTAACTATCAAAATTTAAAATATATAATGTTTTCTATTTGTTTACCTGAGATTACTTGCTTATACATCCCAAAAATAAATATGAAAAAAAAAAGGCAGAAAGTTGAAAATGACTTCATTTTGTGGAACTGAACTCAAATTTTAAACCCTTTAAACAAACTCCGACCATTTAAGTTTTTTTTCTCCGTATTTGTCTTTTGATATACATGACAGACAAACACACGAAAGTAAAAATATGTTTTTTTTTTCCATAAATTCCATAAAATATTTTTATCTTATTTTCAACTTTGATGATGAATTTTATTATAGCTTCATGAGTGTAGGCGAAAAATAAGTACACAATTTTTCGATATCTGCATTGGTTTACGAAATATCGAAAGCTGAACAATTAAAGAAAATTTTCAATATTTTGAAAATTACGCCAGATATCGAAAAATTGTATTCTTATATTTCTTCTTATATCGTCAATAGAATTTAGTTTGTAAAATAAAATATAGTTTATAATAGTTTGTAAAATAAATAAAAAAATTTTACGACTAAATAAATTTATCACCTCTAAATATTACTGAAATCTCTTTAAAATGCATTCTTTTTTAAATACAAAAATGCCTTAATTGATAAACATATTATGTGTTTTCATAAATGTATAATGTTTGAGCTTTAATTTTGTTTATTTTTTAGGAAAATAAATGTTTTTTCGTAATTGCTATCTCTGAATATAACAGGACATAATTTTTATTTTTATGATGTACAAAGTATCAAAAAAGTTATCACAATCTTTAATTCTCAACCTCAACAATTGTAGCAACTTATATATCTTTTAAATCGTCTTTTCATTTAAAATCATATAAAACTTTTGGAAATAGGGTAAGTACAATTATCAATATAAAATAAATTCACATCTTTTTCGCTTCCTGAGACTTCTTCATTATCATAGAATTAAACATTTTCATGTAGGTCACCTAAGAATCTAAAACTTTTTCAAGCGAGTTAGCTTGCCAGGAATTTGGAAAATATGAAAATTGTTATAATTTGTCAATTTTCATTTTTGGTCAAAAATTTTTCATTGAGAAAAAATAAGTTATCAGAAGTTAAAGATAACAGAGATAATTTAAAGTAAGAATTAGAAAATTTTATGTAATGCCATAATAACCTGATCAAACCAAATGTAGGTAATGTACGCATATATATTGGTTTGAATAAGAAGTATGTCTTTTTTAAACTAATATTACAAAATTAATTCATACAGCAAAATGTAAAAGTAGCTATAAAATTAAGTTATTTACAGAATAAAACAAGTATTTGACTTCTAAAATTAATACCTTAAACTTTCAGAAAAATATCTTGTAAATAAAAAAATAATGTTTGAGGGTACGATAGGAACATAGTTCCTACCGGATGTCTCACGATACTTCTCGTTTTTTTTATAAGAAATATTACTAATACAACAAAATAATTTTTTTTAAGTACTCGGTAATAAAATTATATTTTCATATTTACTAAGTTAATAAGCTTAAGTTTTACTTCAACGAACCAGGTGAAATTGTATACAAACATTATATATACTCACATAAAAATTAAAATTCAAATATAATAATATTATCATGAAAATACTATATAATATTTTTATTCAGTCCTCCTAAGTTTGTTTGGCAAATACCTCTCTCATAGTACCTCCATAATACCTCACTAACTACCTCTCATGTAGTATCTTAAGCATTTAATAGTTTAAAATTATACCTATGTTTTTAGTTACAGTTATAAAAGCCCAACAAACCATCTCTCACCTATGTTTTTCCGCCTGTACATTTACTGATTTCGTGGGATAATCTGTTGCTGACTTTGCAACTTAAATAAAATACAATAATATCATTATTTAAATAAAAGCATTGTATATGTACAAAATGTAACAGAAACTACATTTAATATTTTAAGATGTCAAATGTTAATTTATGGTAGTACGAGCGCCAAGGCAATTTTAGATTTAGGGTTGAATTTATTTGTACCTTATTTTCAACTTTGATGATGAATTTTGCTATAAATGTGTGAATGGAGACGAAAAATAAGAATACAATTTTTCAATATCTGCTTTGAATTTCGAAATTTGGAAAGCTAAATAATTAAACAAATTTTTATCGAAATTTTCGATATTTTGAAATTTACTGGATACAGATATCGAGCAATTTTATTTTTACTTTTCGTTTTATATTGTCAAGTTATAACATAATTCACCATCAAAATTGAAAATATATTTATAGTATAATAAGTCTAGTCCCAAGATTGTAACGCTTAAAAATATTGATGCTAAGAAAAAATTTGGTATAGGTGTTCATAAAATCACGTAATTAGTCCATGTTCGGTTGTTTGTCCGTCTGTCTGTCAACACGATAACTCAAAAACGAAAAATGTTAATAAGCTGAAATTCAGCGTGCTCAGGACATAAAAAGTGAGGTCGAGTTCGTAAATGGGTAATATAGGTCAAGTGGGTCTTGGGTAGGACCGTGGGATCCATTTTTTAAACCTTTAGAGATAGAACAAAAATTTTAATGTAAAAAATGTTTCTTATAAAAAAAATTACAACTTTTGTTTGAAACATTTTTTCGTAAACATCGGTGTTTACCCGTGAGAGCGCAAATTAGGCGCAACTTATATAGTATGTCAGTATGGGTATATCAGTTATATATGTGTGACATGTATGTATGTGTAATGTGTCAGTGAATCAACACAGTCTGTACATGGTATTTTAACAATTAACTCAGTCAATTGTTTGTTTTCTCACGTTTTTTTAGTTTGTCAAACAATTAAATGATGAAAAAAAAGTTTATCGTTTTTCGATAATATTTCATAAAATATGAATACCTACTTAAGAAATTTTAAATAGAGATTCTTAAAGAAGAAAAAATTTCCAGTAAAAAATTCCCCCTCCCGGAAGTCTATCTTCATTATTTATAATTTTAATTTAACGCTGAAAATAGATCTTTTTGCCTCATTTTCAGATTGTTGTAATATAGTCAAAAACGAGTATCTCACACTAAATAATTTTTTAAGATATTAAATATTAATTTAAAAATTTGAAAAAATTATGGTTTATTTTAAACACTTTCAAGAATTTACTATCGTTAGAAATGCATCTGCAAGTTAATTTTTCAAGAAGCTAGACAATTGTTTATTCGGAAAATTTTCTGGAATTGTAAACTGAAAAAAAGCTTTAAATAATTGGCGTAAAATTTGTTTGTTTCCTGGAGCAATTCTTATATATACTTAGCAAGATCACGTCAAAATATTTAAAAAAAATTTAATACTTTGTTTATAATAATTTTTTAAGTTAAGTTAGTACGAGCGCTAAGGCAACTTAGAACTTAGGGTTGAAATTATTTGTCCCTTATATTCAACTTTGATGATGAATATAACTTCATGAATGTAGACGAAAAATAATAATAAATTTTTTCAATATCTGCCTTGTATTTTTAAATATTGAGCTAAATTAAATAAATTAAACAAAATTTTCAATTTGCGATACTTTAAAAATTACTCCACATATAGAGAAATTTTATTCTTACTTTTGGCCTTATATTGTCAAGTTATAACATAATTCACCATAAAAATTTATATATATTTATAAATTTATTTGCCCACTACCGTGCTCATACATCCTTAATTAATCGGGCACAAATGTTTTTTTATTTTCAATAATTTATTAAGGTTTTAACTTTAAATATTTTTTTTTAATTTCCACCGTCTAGTTTTGGAGAAATCTATGAAAACATCTATCTACCATTTTCCATAAGTACAATGTTGAATATACCTACTTTGAAGTCATCCAACTTCATATAAAAAAAATCGAGCCTTTATTAAAGCCCTAATTGCCCTACCGCTCGCACATCCATAACAAAAAAAACAAAAAAAATGAAAAATCATGCATTACAAATAATTATGGAAACTAAACCAAGTTTTAAAATTCAGACTAATGCTTAGTCGTTTTTATGCTTAGTACTTAGTAGTACTCTTGCCCACGTAAGTGTTACTAATTTTACAATTATTTGATTAGAATCTTTTACGCTCTGTATAAAATGGTATAAACATATAGACATACAATAGTGGTGTTATTGCAATTTTCATTTAAATTATAAATAGAATATACATAATATATATGTGTATTGTGCATGCATATAAAATTTTAAATGAAAATTATATATTTATATACTGTAGGAAATGAAGCATTTGATTCAGGAATTGTCTCCTTGTCAGTATATTTTTATGGAAGCCGGTGGAAAATGTTTGTCTGAGTGTTCTCAAAAATGTCATATACGTGAGTGTGCTTTTTCGATTTACGCCCATGCGGCGGGGCAGCTGTTCCCTACTCCGGACACCATGTTGTCTTTATCAAACATTAAAAAAAACTATTGGATTTTATATTTCGGACAATTCTAAGTATTTTTTTAGTCCTTTACATTTTTTACTTAACCTCACCATTTTCGAGATATAAGCATTTGAAAAAAAAATATTGCGGATTTTTTCCGAAATCTCGTTGTTGACGAAAATAAAGATTATTTCGTGATGCATTAATATTATTATATATCGGTATATTCTAAACATTTTTTTTTACTCTTGACAATTTTCATCAAAGCTCATCCTTTCAAAAAAAAAATTACGTATTTTTGCCAAAAATACGTTTTTGACGAAAATGTAGATTATTTTGTGATTCTGTTTAAAAATTGGATTTATTGGAAAACTATATAACATTTTATTTTGGAGTATTTTAAACACTTTTGGACTCTTTTCATTTTTTGCCTAAACTCACCAATTTTTATATATAAGCTTCCGAAAAAAACGCATATTTCGGCTTCAATTTCAGCTATACATAAAAAATATATATTTTTAAGCTTATTTGTTGACATTAATTATAGAATTTTGATATTTACATTATGAAATGTTTATTATTATGTTTTAGGCTTTTCTAAGAGATTATTGATTATTTTCATTTTTTACTTGACCTAAATTTGAAAAATTAAAAAAAGTAATAGTGTCCAGTGATATCGTCTACATCATTATTTCAACTCGATTATGCCCAGAAGAAGATTTAATTTATTTTTATAAGCCAAAGCAAGGAAGATCCAGATAGTTTGTCCAATTTTTTTTATGTTTAATAAAGACAACATGGTGTTCGTGAGTAGAGAATTTCTGCCTCACCGCATGTGCGTAAATCGAAAAAGCACAAGCACTCAGGTATATGACATTTTTGAGTATACTCAGACAAACATTTTCCACCGGCTCCCATAAAAATCTACTGACGAAGAAACAATTCCTCAGTTAGACGGTTTTTTTGGTTTTATTTCCTCGATTACGCCATCGTTTATAAAACTTTTATATTATAAATATACAGCATATAACATAAATAACACCGTATTTCTGGGAAATTAATACGAGATGCCATATAATATCAAAATTTTATCGATTTGGTGTACCATTAACGCGATTGGGCTTCGTTAACTATCTTTTATTACCATGTATAATATGAAATATGTGAAGGTATACTAATATTAGTTCCAAGTTTGTATCGCTTCAAAATATTGATCGTACAAACAAAATTTTGATGTAGGTGTTCATAAAATCAACTAATTCCGACTGTCCGTCTTACCATATGTCCGCTTGTCACCACGATAGCTGCGTAAAAAGTGAGGTCGAGTTCGTAAATGAGCAACATAGGTCAATTTGGTCTTGAGTCCGCAGGACTCACACATCTTGTAAACCGTTAGAGATAGAACAAAAGTTTAAATCTAAAAAATATTACTTATAAAAAAATAAACAACTTTTATTTGAAACATCATTGTTTACCCGTGAGGTCGAAAATAATGCTCGAGCATTACATAGTATGTATTATATGGGAATATTAGTTATGTATGTGTATTTTCACGTTTTAGAGATAAAGTTTTGTGAGATAAACGTGTGATAATGCATTATTAATGTATTTCTGCGATTGCACAACGATTGCGTAGCTTGGTTCGTTAATAATGCTCTTTACCCATTTGTATGCTAAATAACTAACTATAGAAATTTCCAAGTTTTATGTTCTAAAAGTGACAGTGCCTTAGGACTATAAACTTTGAAGTCTGTAAAAATGATTCGATGGTAACTGTTGTCAAATTTTAAGAACCTTAACTTGAATAAAGAAGGATTTCTTTGAAAATTATTATTATTTATTTGTTTTGGGTTTACAATGAAATTTTAACATTTTTGACTTATTTTGACCTAAGGAATCCATTTTTCAGAGATGCGGAGTCACATCCGATACACTCTGTATATATTTCGAATAAATCCAATGTATTCCATCTAGTATATTTGTTATATGATTTTAAATTGATAATAAATACCATACAAAACAAATACTTTTAATTAAATAGATCGACAACTAATTAAAAAATAACAACATCGATCACTAGTGGATGATAATTGTTTTTCAAAACGAATCGTTTATTTTGTTGTTTTTTTTTTTTTGCATGATTTACAAAAAATGGTGGTAAATTAAAATAATTATTTTTATTTCCAGTCTTGCAATTTTTGTCAATTTGTTCATGCAGATTTAACAAAAAAAAATTAAACATATTGACCTCCAATCATTAGGCCATTTTTTTTAAATTTATATGGGAAACTGCTTTGTCAAATCAGCAATCATTTTCGAATTGGTTTTTACACTTAATGATTTTATGACAAAAAAATTTATAATAAATTGAAATAAAACAATATAATATTTTATTGATCAAATAATCATATTAACAATCATTAAAAATTTTAAATACATTTTTAACAAGTGAAAACAAACAATTGACTGAGTTAATTGTTTAAATACGATGTATAGACAGTGTTGATTACTCTATCACATTACACATACATACATGTCACACATACATAACTGATAATCTCATATTAATACATACTATAAAATTTGCATCTAATGTGTGCCCTCGTCAGTAAACAGTGATGTTTACAAAAATATGTTTCAAACAAAAGTTATTTATTTTTTTATAAGTAACATTTTTTATATTTATACTTTTGTTTAAATAAACAATTGACCTATCTTGCCCATTTACGAACTCGACTTCACTTTTTATGTCTTGAGTACGCTGTAAAAATTTCAGCTTGATATCATTTTTCGTTTTTGAGTAATCGAGTTGACAGATGGACGGACGGACAACCGAAAATGGACTAATTAGATGAATCTATGAGCACCTATACCAAAATTTTTTTCGTAGCATTAATATTTTTAAGCGTTACAAACTTTCGACTAAACTTAATATACTATGTATATTTCATATATACATGGTATAAAAACTGAGTTGATTAAAATTAACTATCTAATTAAATGATCAGCTGGGTTTTCATTCGGGGGATACCCCTGAACATATTCCAAGAAAATTCCTTCTACAGAAAATTTCAGAAAAAAGTACCCAGATATTAAACCTGTAACTCAAGGGCATATTAAAAACTGTGATTGGAAAACCGATGCCTAAAAATATTTTAAACGATTGTTCGGTTTACAGTTAACATTATTGTTAGATGAGATAGCAAGTCAGGGTAGGTATCCCCGCTTGGCCTAAATTTACTATTGAGTTGGCTAGAGAGTATGTGATAAGCCAAGATATTTTTGAATTTATTAAATGTTTTGGCTATTTTCTAAATGTTCCCTCTCCAAAAATTTAGAAATCCTTTATTTTGCAGAATCGTAAAACACATACAAATATGACAGAAGACAAATATTATTCGCCCTTATAAATTAAATAAAAGACAACTATGGAAACATACATTGAATTTAAAACAAAGGAATAAAAAAGAAAATTATTCGAAAATACTTGCTAAAAATTATGTGCTTGAAAACTGAAATTCGAGCTGCCGCATTCGCGACAGCAAAAACTTGGACTATTTTTTTATTATGTACAAATGAATTTTTGATTGGTGATCACAAACAATCTCATATTGGACCCATTGATTCACGAAAACGGAAGTCGTTAAAGGCAGGAAATTTTTTTAATTAAATTTAAATTTTTACTTAGAAAAACTAGTAATTTTTACCCGATTTTAAACTAGATAATAATGGAGTTTTAACCTCCGTTTCTCTGACATAGGTATACGCCTTATAACAGAGGCCAACCACATCATTATTTGTTAATCTTTATTTATTTAACTACATACATATTTACAATGACATTTGGTGTGGGTGGATTCGGTTATTTCGTTCTTATCCAAGCGACGACAATGTGACCAATGCACCCCCATTAATTATAATTGTTCACACTGCCGCTGCCTGGACTCGAATCCTCCCAGTCAGTAACCAAACGGTCAAAGACTAACGCCTTAGATCGCTCGACCACTGAGCCGGTTCCCGATTTTAAACTTAAATTAATTCTTTTTTATCTTACATGGTTTTCTAACAGCACGAATTCTGAGAAACTGAACACATAAATATAATAATTTTTTTACATTTGATATTCAACATAGTTATAATTTCTGACACTATCGCTTTAACCTTGTAATATTAATTCCCCTTTTTTTTTGTAATTTCATTTTACTGCTGTGTAACTGTGCACACATATAAAGTATTAAAATAAGAATTCAAACATAAGTACTTCACTTAGATATAATATGCAGGTATATAAAATAGTTTAGGAAGCGGTGAAGTAAAAGAAAACGATTTCTGAAAGAGTCGGAAAATCGAATAATTATTTACTAATAGGAAGCCAAACTGGCATAGTAGCCGAGCGAGTTATGGCGTCTTTACTTGCTTTGGCTACTGGCCATTTTTGTAGATCAGTTAGTATTCTTCAAAAATATTTTTTGCCCATTTTATGAGTTTTATTAATTAAGAAGAAACCATTTCTTTTCAGTTCGGAAATGAAAACTTTGATAAAGAGGACCTCCCTATTAATATTAATGTTTTATATTTGGAGATAATTTTCTAGAGGTGCACAGCAACCATTTTTTCGGTACCGAAAGTAAAAGAAAATATTCGATTGTTTTGACCCACCCAAGTGTAGATGTAGATGCACCCCCGTGAATGTAATCCTGGTGGCGCCCGTAGTTAATATGTTAAAAACATATATTCTTGCTGAGAAACGCAAAAGAGTGGTAATATGTTTATCAGTCTGTATCTATGTCGCACACTAGATATGAATGTCAAATGGGGTATCATTGAATAGCTATTAATTTGGTTAACGCGGCTCTAGAGCGACTCAAAGGACCAAACATTCATTCATTGGCTGAAAATGAAAGACTACAAAATATGGTTAGTGGGGTATCGTTGAATAGGTATTTGAAAATCCTTACTAAAAAGGGTAAAATGAAAAAAATTATATTAAAAAATCAAAAAACCCAACTGAGTTAAATATAAACTGAAAAGAAAAAAACAAATCCAGCAGATTACATTGCAACTTTAACAGTCGTGGCCCATTAAAATCTATACCGTCTCGAATCTTTCCAATAATAGGTCCCGACCATTAAAGTCGCTATATAAACTGCTGGACTTTTTTTTCAGTTTATATTTAACTAAGTCGGGTTTTTTGACTTTTTAAAAAAAATTTTTTTACCGTGTACATAAAATTATTCCGTCGCGATTTTTTTCTTTTTTCTTTTTATTTCTATTTTCTATAATCAGTTCTTAAAAGAACTATAAATAGATCTAGTGACTATAAGGGTGACTTAAGCGGTAATCTACCCACTAGCGATCACCTTAATATGCTTAAACTAAGTATATGAATTGCCTTAATTTAATGAATATGTTGACTGTTAAAAGCTAAATCTTAAATCTAGCTCGTTTTTTCTGTTTAGTCTGGTAATTGGTAAATAAATCTAAATCTTAAATCTAGCACGTTTTATCTGTTTAGTCTGTTCACACTGTCACACTTGTCCAAGAGTTTGATAGCTTCAGAGTTTGGATGCTGCTCAATGCGTACCAGGTATCTATCACTGAAACGCGCAATTTCTTCACACACTGTGGTCATTCGAGACTTCGGTGAATATCGTCATTACGCACATACCACGGAAAATCCATCTGAATGCCATAGGTCCACACAGGTTTAAGTATTGTTGACCGTCGCGATTGGCTCTCAAACTATAAGATTGAAGGTAGAAAACCCAACCTTTCCAGCACCGTTTTATAAGTATATTATGAAAACGAATAATTCAAATGGTTAACTTATACTGCTATTACTGCTATTGCTATGCACACCTTTCTTCCCTTTAATATATTAAAACATAAGCATACGAAATTAAACAATATTCTAAAATATTACATCAAAAAATGTACACTATGTTACAAGTCTTTTAATAAAATTATTAATACTATTACAAAGTCGATTATCGTTAAGTAACATACATTATATACATTTAATTAATTATTTTTAAGAGGTCATAGTTCTGTAATTACTTTCCATATTTTAAAATTATCTGAAAATCGATTTCCTGAATTTATTTATAAATATACAAACAATTTAATTTCTTACCGTATCTTTCGAGAAAGTTATTTTAGTTTATTTGCAATAAATAGGTAAGAGTCGTATATAAGACTTTTTTATGTAATATGTTAAACAAATTTATTGATTACAAGATACATAGAAAAAATCGCGGGAAGTTACTGGTTAAGCTTGGAAAATAGTTTTGTTTTTTAAAATTGTAATTCATTTTTCAACTCTTTTTTTAACAGTTTAAAACTGGTTGATATTTTTTCCTATATTTCCTATTTTCATTAATTTATATAAACGCAGCAGACAAAAAATAGTCCAAAAATCGAAAAACTCGATTTCAAGTCACGATTAAAACTACAAATTTCTTTATTACCAAACTTATCTCTATCAATTCTCAAAAAGAATCCTTTAAATCTTGCTTCATTATTCAGCACACGGCTTAAAAGATTTTTTATATTTTAGGTTTTTCTTAAAACTTATCTAATTCGAATTTTTCGTTTCTATAATTTTCAGAAAGACTTACTACCGATTATATAGAAACTAGCTACTCTTTGCTTATGACGATTTACTTATTCACTATTTTACCGATATGTCTTTTAATATTTTTTTAAACAAGAAAATGATAATAACTTAACGTTTAAATCTACAAATTTCCTAAAACATTTTTTTCTAAAATTAATATTTATGACGCTATAACTCGTTAAATGTTGCAACCACCGGGTGCAAGGTCAAATAGTCAATATGTACATCATCATAGTCGTATAAGTCATAAACAGTTAGTGATACAAAAAAAATTAGTTCAAAAAACAGGTAGGTAATCTAATTATCTACAATAAAGGTTATTAACATTTTTGGTCTAAAGTGCACGGTTCTGAAGATATAGCTTAAAACAGTTTTCCAAAAATGGAGGCACTTCCCCCGCCTATTTTTGTAAGGCTTTTGAGCATTTAGATTCAGTACGTGATACGGAACCTATTTAAATAAAAAATAACTCCTGCGATTTAAAGCAGAACATAATTCTCTGTAGTCTGAAGTAACTGTGTTTTTGTCGCAAAGCAAAATATGGACGTCCAATTCCTATAAAACTTACCATTTTTGTTTATATAAAGCAAAATATGGACGTCCAATTCCTGTTTATTTATCACAAATTTATTTGAGATTATTCAAACCGAATTTTTGAGAAAAACTTAAAAAAATTTTAATGCTTTTAAAACGTGTACTGGAAAATAAACAGTTTTGAGAAAACTCTCTTTTTTTCATATAACAAAATCTATATCCGTTCAATTTCTCTAAAACTTACTATTTTTATTTATTTATTACAATTTTTCTTGCAGCTAGAATATTTTTCAGCGCTTTCAAACGAAAAATTTTAGGTGGAAAGTGTTCCAAAGACTTAAAAAAGTCTTTTCTACGAACTTATACTTTAAAAACGTTGTTAAATGGAGAATTCATCAAATAAATAGCTGAAAGCATTTCATTTCATAGATTTAAGCCTCTTTAAGCTAAATCAAATTGGGATTTTGAATCAAATTTTTGGTTTGACAAAAAAGGAAAGAACATAAATAACGTTTATAACAAAATTGTTTTTATTTTTTCATAATAATTTTAAAATTACACTGTTTTAAAGGAACTTTTCAAAAGAGAAACGAAAACGCCTGACAAAAAAAAAATGTTTGTAAATATCGTTGTTACGTAATAATGTTAATTGAATAGTATACGCTGTATACAGTTATTAATTAACATTATGACATTACATGACCTTTAGGAACATTTTTGTCGGATGGTTTCGCTTCTCTTATAAAAAGTTCTGTTAAAACTGCCGGTCACTTTAAAATTATCATGAAAAAATAAGAAATAAAAACTCTCTTTTCAATTTTGTCAAAAAAAAAATTTTTTTCAACATCTTAATTGTGTCCAACAAGAACGACAAGACAATGACTTTGCGTTTCGTAAATTGTGAATATTTTATACTTGACTTGAGTTCTTCAGAATGTTATATACTTTTTTTTAACCCCCGAACTAAAAAAAGAGGTGTTAGAAGTTTGACCGCTATGTTATGTGCCTGTCTGTGTGTGTGTCTGTATGTCTGTGGCATCAGAGCGCCTAAACGGATGAACCAATTTTAATTTTTTTGGTTTCGTTTGAAAGGTAATTTAACGGAGAGTGTTCTTATATCAGTTTCAAGTACGAGTTTAGAGTTCCGTACCCGAAAAATTTGTCGGGGGTTTTTAAAATTTGTTTTTCTCTTGTTAATAGACAATATTCATGTTTTTTTTTTAATTCATTGTTTACACCGTTATAACATAGTAAAAAATATAAATACTGGTTAAAAATGCTGTAATTAAGTGTAAAAAAATATTTAAAATAGAGAATAATTTTGAGATGTTTAAACGCAGTCCTATTGGCGCTCTCAATTGATGACATGCTAATATTTGTCAGTTGGTGACAATTCAATGTACTGTTTACTACAGGTGTAATACCCACGTATGTAGTATTTATAGTATATATCCATGGTAATACCATACAAAATATAAGTAATTAATACCATACAGTATGTCAACAAATCTGACAAGCCACATGACGTCACGTCCGTTTTAAAATTAGAATTTCTCTCACTGAATTTGTACTCTTATTAATTAATTTTAAGTAATAAAAAAGATATTAACTACTAAAATAACGGTTTAGTTCAAATATCCAGCCAATAAAGTTACAGAAAAAAAAAATTTGAACCAAATTTAAATTTCATTAATATTCCCTATTTGGCTTTTTCATTGGAAAAAATCATAGAATGATTAATATGACAAAAAAAAATTATGGTGAATAAAAAGTGCTGTTACACACTATAATAAAAAATAGCAGAGACTAGCAGTCGCTAGTCGCTAGTCTCTACTATAGCAAGTAACGTATTCCTAGTATAGGTATATAATATAATAGCTATAAGCTATTGCTTTATTAAGCTATAATATTTACATATACATAAAATGTATATGCTAACTGCTATTCTAAAAATATTATATTGTATTATATACATATATATAAAATATAATTCGTACATATATAATATTTAAATTTGTAATATAACACTGACAAAAACACTGTGTGCTGTTTTGTTTTTCATTAACAAAACGGAAATGGAAAAATGTTGTTTCTTGTAAAGTTGTTATTCACTGAAGTGGTGTAAGGAGAATTCGTGTTGTATTCGAAAAATAAGATTTTAACTTTTACATTTCTACTGAAACCCTTATTATGGTTCGAAAACCATTCGTATTAAACACACCTTGATAACATTTCTTAATTTTGGTTTTAGTCATTAACAAGTCGTTTAAAGTCCTAAGAGTAGATAAGCTATACCAATTCGGGATGACTTTTACTCGATTTAACATGTACTTTCCCATAAGGAAATCCAAGATCGATTCTGATAATTTATTAAAAATAATACAAACACAGATTATCAATACTGTCATACAGTTTATTTCAACGAACAACTCTAATTGGGATTTTGAAAAAATAAATTTTTTTCTTCTTTTCGACAAAAATGGAAAGATTATTAATAAGTTTTATAAGAAAACTGCTTTATTTTTTATTTTTTCATGATAATTTTAAAGTTTTAGGCAGTTTTAAAAGAACTTTTCAAAAGAGAAACGAAAACGCCCAACAAAATAAATGGTCGTAAAAGATCATGTAACGTCATAATGTTAATTAATAACTGTATACAGTATATTATACTATTCAATTAACATTATTACGGCACAGCGATGTTCTACGAACATTTTTTTTGTCGAACATTTTCGTTTCTCTTTTGAAAATTTATTTTGAAAATAGTTATTTAAATATAGTTAATGATCTTTCCATTTTTGTCAAAAAAAAAAATTCGTTCAAAATACCAATTTTAGACTAAAGTGGTAGGTTATGGACTTATAGATCGAAATATAGAAGAGGAAGTTTAATGGGTGTTACTTCATTTTCTAATCGTTTTTAATCTGGAATAATGTAGTTTTTTTGATTTACATTATCCTTGAAACATTGAAATTACTTTAAAACAAGTGAAAACAAACAATTGACTGAGTTAATTGTTGAAATACCATGTATAGACAGTGTTGATGACGCAATCGCTTGTTTTTTGACGGTACGTAAATAACAAAAGACATCCACTTTTAAATAGCCACACACACATAACCGATATTCCTATATTAATACATACTATAAAATTTGCACCTAATTAACGCCCTCGTGGGTAAACAGTGATGTTTACAAAAAATTGTTTCAAACAAAAGTTCTTTATTGAAGTGAAACTTTTTATGGGACATTAGCGTTTTGTCATGAGAGTTAACTCGTCGAGCTAACAAAACTGTTAAACTCCTTGTCTCTTTCTTATTACCATTTACTCTAGCAGAGTGAGAGAGGCGGAAAATCAATATATGTTCTGTATATGAGTCAAGCAGTATTTAAACTCCTTGTCTCTTTCTTATTACCATTTACTCTAGCAGAGTGAGAGAGGCGGAAAATCAATATATGTTCTGTATATGAGTCAAGCAGTATTGATGTTTTTTATTTATATAAAATTTAGGACTAGTTTAGACTTGTACAATCTTACGTACGTAGAAGAGCAAGTAAGTCTCAGTTCATCAGAGAAAGTCGTTGTAACTAGTGTTGCTTTATTTATGGAATTACGAAAGAAGAATGTTTATGTATATGTAATATATATATATATATATATATATATATATATGTATATGTCTATTAAATTATTTCATATTAAAAATTTTTTAATATTGTTTTTATTCTCAGTTATTGTCAATGAAGATACAAAAAATGTATGCGTCAGTCCAAAACTAACAGCGTCAAAAGTGAAACTTTTTATGTAATTCAAAAACTGTCAATGAGTGTACAAAAAAATACATTGCAGCAAAGAAAAATTGACTGGAAATTATAATAAAAATGATTTATAATAAAAATCAAGAAAAATCTACAGACTATCCCGAATTAATTACTACGGAAGTTTCACTTGTACGTATATGTATATAGTTTTATGTATATGTAAATAATAGTACGTACGAGTGAAACTTCCGTAGTAATTAATTCGGGATAGTCTAGATTTTTCTTGATTTTTATTATAAATCATTTTTATTATAATTTCCAGTCAATTTTTCTTTGCTGCAATGTATTTTTTTGTACACTCATTGACAGTTTTTGAATTACATAAAAAGTTTCACTTTTGACGCTGTTAGTTTTGGACTGACGCATACATTTTTTTTTTTTTATAAGGAACATTTTTTTCCTTTAAACTTTTGTTCTATTTCTAACGGTTTACAAGATAGGTCCTACGGACCCAAGACCCAATTGATCTATATTTCTCATTTACGAACTCGGCCTCACTTTTTACTCCCTGAGTACGCTATAAAAATTTCAGCTTGATACCTCTTTTCGTTTTTGAGTTATCGTGTTGGCAGACAGACGGACAGACGGACAGGCGGACAGACAGGCAGACAACCGGAAATGGACTAATTAGGTGATTCTAAGAACACCTATATTAAAATTTTGTTCGTAGCATCAATATTTTTAAGAGTTACTAACTTGGGACTAAACTTAATATACTATGTATATTTCATATATACATAGTATAATTAGCCTGTTTTAGAACTTTGGTCTACTTTAAAAGCTACTTTAAAACAATTCCATCTTAAAGATTTAAAAAGCACTCTGTATATGTGTTATAAAGTTAGCCAGAGCAGCGCATGGAATCTAGTAAAGTGGTAAAGTTACATTATTTTATGTGGAAGAATCATCATCAGTATCATCTTATCCTTCTCATAACTTGAAATATATAATATTTATATTATATATTTATTTCATATTATGTACACTATACTTATAATACCTACATATATATATATATATAAAATACATATTTTTCAAAAGATGTACATTATTTTATGTAACATATATTTAGTAAACATTTCTTTTTATAGTTTAAGCCAAAGAACCCTTTGAAAATTAATTAATCTCCTAAGTAATAAAAAATCAATTGTAAAAATGCATTTTTAACATGTCTTTCTTTCAATTAAAGTGGTTCGGCTGTCACGTGACTAGTCAACTAATCAACTAGGCAATTTGTATTACGTAAATGTAAGAAAATGCTCTAAAAATATCGTTAACTTTTCTCTTTGGAAAACGCCACAAGGCAATGTTTTTTTCTTTTTGGATAAACAGAATCTGTGATTTTTTTCATGATGAAAACTTTTTTGATGCTCATTCACCGATTAATTTTTGTATAATTAACATTATTGTGAGTTTTTCCGTAAGGTACCATGTTAAAAATACAATTTTAAAATGAAATAATTTTGACCCGCAAGAGGCCCCAAAACTGTGTTTATTGTGATCAAGGTACTTTGAGCTATCATTTACCGCAAAAAAAATGAACCTTCACCGTACTTGCTCAAACAGCCGAACCACTTCCATTGTTATTCAAATCAAGATGAGCATTTCTGTGGGCTGTATTAGTGGGTGGAATCGGTTATTTTGTTCTTATCCAAACGACGACAATGTGATCAATTGTGCATTCCCATTAATTATAAATTGTTCACACTACCACTGCCTGGATTCGAACCCGCAACTTAAGTCTAACTAGCCCAACGTTCAAAGACTAACGCTTTAGACCGCTCGGCCATTTAGGCTCGAAGTAATTAATAATAATTTTATAATCTAGCTAAATATTTTTATTGTGGGTCCTGAAGGGGATATATTTTAACTTTAATTGTTAGGCAATATAAATAATATTTTGTGTTAGTGTTTAAAGTACGGTTTTTCTGAGGAATTATGTTAAGTTAAAATTACGTTAGTACACGTAGTAATAAACAGTTAATTTTTTCTAGTATTCTCGTTTCTAGAGTTGTATTCTCGTTTGGCCAAGATTTAGTTATTTAAACAAAACTCGATTTTTTTCGAAAAAAATATAAGATTTGATTTCCAGGTAGTTAACCAATAAAAAAACTAAAACGAAAGTTGCAGAGTTTGATGAGGCACATCATGTTATATCAGAAAGTTGATCCTCATTAGAAAACTGCAAATTTTTCTATGAAATATTTTTTCGAAAAACGTTAGCTATCGAAGGAAATGCGACTTAAAAATATGTGTTATTGCATTTAATCGAAAGAAAATACGCTTAAAGTTTATCGATAATTGTAGACCAAAGTCATGGCCTATAAGGACCGAATTTTCTCTAAGACCCTTGACAACTTTTGTCTATAGCATTTTTCCGTAGTTAGTGTATTTTCTTTCGATTAAATGCAATAATGTCATACTTGGCAAGTTATCGTTATTTATGTTATTTCCTCCGAAATCTAACGTTTTTCGAAAAAAATGATTTATACGAAAAATTTAAGGGTCAACTTTTTGACTATTAAAGCACCCCAGAGAACTAGGTCCACTCTAATGTCAGAACATGTCCCCCATCAAATTCTGCTACTTTGTCCAAGTTATTTTTTAATTAGTTAACTACAAAACGAGATATTTAGGTGTTTAGATTAAAATGGCCCACTCTGTTGATTTGTTGGTGATATCTGTAAAAATTTGGATTCTAGATCATCAACTGTTACGAATTATTTAATGAAAAATATTATCCGATATTTAAGTGCACTCACCTATTTTACGTTTTACCTTGAAGTGGAAATTAATTTTCACTATTCCATTGATTCATTGATGACATTATAAGCTACTTTTATTGTAACCAGGTATCATATTTAGGTATATACCTTTCGAATGTCAGTAGCGTAACAAATGAAATAATATGTACCTAGCGTTAAATTGAAAGAATGCTCATCGATGTCATTTTTCCCCACATAAAAAGCAAGTGGAAAATGTTTCATATCACCTTTTCTACCTTTAATATTTTATTATTTTATTTTTATGTAGACTTTTCTCAGCAACTAAAATTTCCAACATAAAAAAAAACATATTCTAGCGGAAAACATCTAACATTATTTTGCGTTAGGTGTTAATTGTGATTATTTTTATTAATAATATATTTTAAAATTCGATCTATAGAAATTGAAATATTTTACTATTGCCAGTGTTTTCACATCTAATCTCTACATGACAGCTGACGATCTTCAAATGAAAGAATAAATTTTCATCAAGCATTAATTGTTAAAATATTTCAATACCGAAAAAATGCAATTGCTCCAAAAAAATTTTTGGATTTTATTTTTCAATTAATCATCCTTTTATACGTCTTTTGTGAAAAATTCATATCGATTCTGTGAACGGTTTAGGAGAAATTAACTATTAAATTCAATGTTTTTATCAAAAAAAGCTTTTCATTTTTATGCACAGTTGACGAATATTGATAAAGTTTTTTATGTAAATGGTAAAGCATTTTCAAAAGCACTTATTGACTGAAAAACCAACATTTATTACGAAATCTTCATATACCACCATGTAGAAAAGACTGTTTTTAATAATTAATTTATCGTAAACCGTACATAGATTCGACTTAAAATTCATACAGAAGACGTATTCAATACACACTAAATTGGAACACTAAATTTCAGTTTTTTTTGCAACACTTTCGTTTTGGTATCGAAACACTTTAATAAACAATTACCAATTTAATCTGTTTTTTAAATGTAATACGCTGAAAATCTGTTTTTTAAATGTAATAATTCACGTAAGGTTTTTTTCCAATACATTTAAAATTTTTCACTCTCAGATATATTTTCGTCTATTAAGATAAGAAGAGGACTATTCTGCGCTACTGTTTCTAAAAGAACTCAAGTTACCCAAAATACATTAGTGCAGTTAATTTCCCTTATATGAGACACACATAGATATGCAATTTTTCAAAAGAAAAAAAATATTACCTTACGAATACACCAACAAATGTTGGTAGATTTCACCGCTTACGCTGTTACGACGAGTTGATATTACAAGGCTTGTAAATGTAAGTGGTTTGCCTTGCTTCCTATATAACGATATGAGTACCGGGTCATTCAAAAAATAGAATAAAGTTAGCAATATTCTCCCATAAAATCTCTTTAAAATTGGAATAAAAGCTAGTCCCTGACTAGCTTTTTAAATGTAAGTTTCCAAATGTATTATCATATTATCATATGTAAACTTAATTATGCAAGGCGCATAAAATCGCAAAAAATTTTACCTCATTTCTGATATACTTCTCAGTCTTGACACAGAAACATAGAGAATCTTGATCCGAAAATTAAATTAACAAAGATAAATGCATTAAAGCAATTAATAAAAGGTTGTTGAGGCGCCACAGAAAAAGAAACACCATTAACTTAAAATTTTGAGAAATTGTTCTTACAAATGTTACAAAGTCACAATTAAATTTTCAAAACGATTGAAAATTACGCAATTTATTCAGAAATAAGTATTAGTTGGGAAATGTTTACTGAAAATTACAATTAATATTTAGGAAAACTTGCAATAAAAATTCGTAATTTTATAAATTCCCAAAAAAACTTATGTTCAACTACGGTAAGTTATTTCCTGAAAACCCCCAATAATTTTCAGACAATCTTTTTAAAAATTTAATTCTGATTTATTGACATGTTTAAGAACAATTTCGCAAAATTGTAAGTTAATAATTAATACAATATTCATTTTTTTTTCTGTAATGAAATAATATCCTATTTTCTGGATGTGCGTTTATAATTTGAAAACTAAAAACTACACGAGCTACCATGTATCCTTTCTTTTGAATAACCCTGTACATACTAAAGTATATATAGTTAGTAGCTTGATTTGGTAGAGAACATCATCTTATCGTCGAGTACTCCTTTTCAGAACTAGCTTGCTGTATTGCTGGTGCAGAGCTACCTAGAGACAAACTAACTATCCCATTTAGCAACGATGTTGCTTTTTGTTAAAACCATTTATTATTACTCAGCGTAAACGAAACAGTTTATTTTATTTTATTTTTTTAATATCATACAAAAATAGTTATATAACTACGTTGCTTATTATATGCTTGGTTCGTGCCTTGTAGACCGTAGGCCTATAATGAAACACAACTTCTGTGGTTATTTAGGTCTGCCATTTAAACTTAAGAAAAACGAGTTTTACGCTTTTCGTATTTTTGAAGATTTCTTCTCTCTGCCGTATATATTTTTTTTAAAATTTGTCGGCAACACAATACGTAATAAAATCATCAAGAAGTTTGCATGTGTAGATAAAGGATGATCCAAAGATCCAAGTTTGTTTTTCCAAACATAAAATGTAATGTTATTTTAAAGTGATGTCAACCAAATGGTCGCCTTTGGACCTTCTTCAGCAGTTATTCGTTTGAGGTTATTGTCTATGACTTTTCGCAACTTTCAGGGGATTTCGACCATAATTTGGCGAATGTTAGGATTTACTTGCTCCAACGTTGCAGGTTTGTTGATATAGATACGTTCTGGAGAAAGTTATAGATAACTTTCATTTAACATGGAGAAAAAAAAATCCACCAATAATACACAAATCGAAAAACTCGTTTTTCTTAAATTCGACACGCGAGTCATAATTTAAACTTGATTTTTTTCAGTCATAATCCATCATGAAAATTTTAGTACATTATGAGCTCACGGGTTAGTAGCTTGGTAGCTCTTCTGTGTTATCCTCTTTACCACAAAAGTGCTGTTAACTTGTACATTAAATTTTTCAATAAATTCAACAATAGATTTTTTTTTCTATATTTGACTTCCATTTAATTTTATTTAATAATTTGTTCTCTTTTTTTTTTTGTTTCCTTTTTTTTCGAGAAAACTCTGAGATAAATGTTTGATTATTATTAAAACCTATTTCAATTCTTATGACTGTATTTTGTTGTTGCTATAGCGGGCTTGATTATGTTTTCTAAACATTGAGTTACAGACCATAAATCACGAAAACTTAAATTTTCTCTCGTAAAGAATCAGGTTTATTTAAATAGGCAAGAGCTCTGGGAACCTATTATCTTGCTAACCATAAATCTGATCGAATTTTAACCACAAACGAATTTTAAAAATTGTTAAACGTTTTTCTCATATTACCGTACGACCATAGGTTAGGTTAGGTTAGGTTATATTGGCTGTCCACGAATGTATATGTATCATATATGTGTTTACCACCTTTCCGCTGATAATTTCATTTATCAGCTCCTCAATTTCAGAGGTTGAGTGCACCTCCTTCATGCATATACCATGCACTACACAAGCTCATCACAACTATTAATTAAATTAATTTTGTTGCGATGGCGACAATCGAACCCGCTACCCTAAGCATACCGCGGACGGAATTGGTTACGCCTTAACCAACTGAGATAATAGGGCGACACCGTACGACCATACTCTGCATAAATATTCAAAGCGAATTTCATAAATGCCTTATAGAAGTAAATCACACGCAGTGCTTCGAAAATTGACTGAAAATCAAAAATATTTTTCAACTTCCGGTACCGCTGCTTTTGTACGGCACTTGGTTTTCCCTAATTTTTTTGTAAGGTTCTTACACTCGGGAGAAATCTGTACAAAATACTTCACCGTAACTTCCCATTTTTTTTCCTGGTGAGTCATTTCATCCGAAAAATTTTTGCATGGGCTTGTAGTCTAATATGCATATTTATTTTTACACATACATCCATATGAATGTTTCTATAATCTACAATTCTACACATACATAAGCATTTCTTTTCACCACTAAAATTTCTGATAGCTTATTTATTTAATTCATTCAGAGATGGCCAGACTATAGTTCGCAATATACCTTCTACAAGAATTGGTAAATAAATTTTTCAACAACAAAAATTGAAAAAAAATATAAAATTATTTATATTTTTACCGATGGATCGAAATTATCCGTTGACGGTAATAATTGTGTTGGCTTTTCCATTTAGGCAGTTAATAATGACTATATCTTATCTCATAAAATTCCAGATCTGGCATCGATCTTCACTTCTGAGTGAAGTTTACCCTTTAATATATGCCCTACAATTAATAATTTCATCACAAAATGATAGTGTGATATCAGCATTGGCAGGTTTAGGAGGCTTAAAATACGAATCCCTTCTAATCACTCAATTAAAAATAAAGGCCTCTGCCATAAAGTCAGGAAAAGATTTGAAACTAATCTGGAAACAGCTCACCTAGGGATAAATAGAAATGAATTTCCAGATCTTTTAGCTAAAAAAGCTGCAATAAATGGAACACTTTTAAACGAGGCAATACCATTCACTGATATTACCAATAAAATACGTGTTGAGATTGAGAAAGAATAAATGAGCTGAAATTTTTTATTAGAATTATTTAATGGTAGTGGCAAATTTTATAACAAATTTTTTCGCAAACCAAAAAAACCATGGTTTAGTAATTTAAATTTATCAAGAAAAGCTATAGTTTCGATAAATAGAATAAGAAGTGGACACACTTCACTTAATTAAATGCCATCTACTCAGATTTAAAATAGTGCCTTATGACGTATGTGAATGTAATCTTGCTCAAGATAATATTGAACATTTGTTTTAGCAATGTGTAAACTTGGAACAACTAGGATCATAAATATCATAGCATTTATAGATAATATAAAATTTATAGATATAATAAATTAATTAAATTGTAAATGAAAATGAATTGTAGGTATATTTGCTAGAAATGGCTATGTAAACCAAATGTTTAAAGGCCAATAAAAATATTCAAATTCAAAAAACCTTCTACATGCAAAAGTATCTACATGCTACTAATGGAAGTAGCACGATGTCAACAAAACTTTTTTAATTTACCATCATGGTTTATTTAAATAGATACAACAAATTGTTTCAATTAATTTAAGTGTGTATTTGCATAAAATTGCAAATTTGCAAGCTGTATACAAAAGGTATCTCGTTATGCTTTCAATGCATTTTGTAAATGTACTAGGAATATTTGAAAAAAATAGTTTTAACTGATAGCCTTGCATTTGGCACGAGTAATTAATCACACTATTGATGCACTAAAAAATTTTTAATGACTATTTTACCACGACAAGAAAGGAATGTAAGAACCCTTTAACTGTTTAACTCTGATTGTAGGTTCTTAAATGTATCTACCGATTTTAATCCACAATTGTTTTTAATATAATTAACAAAACTAAAAAATTTTTGTTGTATTTAATTTGGTGTATAATAAAAAAAAACTTTTAACAAAAAGAAAACCGACTTCATAAAGAAAAACTTTTCTTAAACAAATTAATATGCACTAAAAAGTAAAAAAAAGAACGATAATATGATGTAGTTAAAATTATTATTTTTGGAGTCAGTGTCAAACAAGCTAATGTAGCAAACTGTTCTGTCAGAGTTGTTTCCTTGGATGACACCGACTCCAAAAATAACAATAATTTTAACTACATTATATTATCGTTCTTTTTTTACTTTTTAGTGCATATTAATTTGTTTAGGAAAAGTTTTTCTTTTGAAGTCGTTTTTCTTCTTGATAAAAGTTTTTTTTACTTGATTTTTAGTGAATCTGAACTACACTAACTAATTTGTAACTAAAAAAATTTACAATATGTATTTTGCATTTTCAAAAACCAATTCAAATTTTATTCGAAAACAGTGTAGAGTTTCATGGCGTCTTGAATGACATCACGCCTTGCATACAATCATTTTTGTGTATTCAAGTTATAAGTAGTTATGATCAAGTAACCTGCTTCATTCTGTTAAAATGTATTGTTGCTTATACATAGCGTTTCACATGGCGTGATATAATACTTTCACAATAATTCTGATTAGTGTTTGCTATATCCTTATTCGTAATAAAAAAAAATAATAATTTTGTGTTTTGTTAATCTACATATCATGATTAATCATTAGAAACTTTTATCCAACCCGATTTATTCCTAGTGGACAAAAGGATGTTCTTGAAATTAAAATGTTATTTTTTTCATCAAAGCCACACGTCTATTATTTCTGTAGTCAAAAGAAAGTTTACTGAGAGAATCATAATTGAAAATTACAATTAACTTTAGCATTGTATTATTATTTGTATAATAAAATGCCTCCAGCAAATAAGATCAACATTGAAATTACTCGAATCGATTAGCACATCACATAGGTACTTACTTAAAGAGAAATATATTATTCCTAGTATTTGAAATTAATAGATAAACATTTAAAAGTTGTAAACTACAGTTTCCTTCATTAATGATCAACGCTATTATGCAAAACTATTTTCTTAAATAATACAATCAACGTGGTAGTAGTGTATGCCCTAGTTTTACTTTTCAACATTCTATATATAATAAAGGATTGAATTTTAAATATGGAACATGATTGTCCAGAAACCTATTATTAATTTTCTAATAATTATTGTATTTATTTATATTCGCAAAGATTAAAATTCATCACTCCGGAGCTGCAGAAACTAAAAATATTATCTCTTAAAAATTCTGAAAATTAATCGCTATTATTCAAAATCCTACAAAAAATTCGAAAAATATAATCCAAAAGTGGTGCTTTTGATGGGCTCTACTTTAATCCATATGAAACAAGTGAAAACAAACAATTGACTGAGTTAATTGTTGAAATACCATGCATAAATAGTAATTTTAATTTTATTACTCCAGCACATACATATACAATTTATATAATACATACTATACAATTTACGCTTATTTGCGCCCTCACGGATAAACAGTGATGTTTACGAAAAATGTTTCAAACAAAAGTTGTTTATTTTTTGATAAGGAACATTTAATTAAGGAAAATTCTATTTAATCCAAATTACCTAACTGTGTTCTGAAGCCTACTAATTTTTTTCAACATATTTACCATTTGCATTTTCCAAATTAAAAATCTATTAAATTTTAGTAAAAATTTGAAAAATATGGCCCATTTGCAGGATTTGTATACATGGTTCATCAAAAAAGAAGATCGAACAAAATTTTTTGTTATCACTTCAATTGAAGAATTCTCACTGGACGTGCAGAAAAGTGAAGTTGGTTAAAAGTCTTTACTAGTATGCAAGATATGAACGTTTAAAATTTCTAACTAAACAAAGAGGAAGATATCCACTAGTGACGTCACACTTGGGTATCGCCATATAGATTACATTAAAACTTTGTTTTGGTAAAAGGAGATGGGTAACTATTGATTGCAATTTTGGGTGCGTTTGGCAGAAAAAAGCGCTTGAGAGCGCTTACTAGCGCTGAAAAACAAACTGTACAGTTTTCGGCCAGGGCATGTTTGCTAACTTCCATCTCTTCTTCATCATTCACAACATTATCTAATATATTATTCATTATTGGTAATGGTAATTTTTTAATATGAATAATTTACAAACATATATTTAAATTAGGTTAGGTTCCCCGGTTAAAGCTAACTTAGCGTCCTAGAGGAATATAGCTATTTACTATTTGACAGCGCTTACCGATTAACAATCGCCATTTTGCTTACAAACGCACCCTTTGTCACGCTATCAAGTCTAGTTTTACATTTTTATGGGTAAATATGGCCAAATTCGACATCGGGATTATTCCCTATTGGAGATAAAATATGTGTATGATAAAACAGGAGCAAAATCAAATATTTTACATTTTCATTACATCATAGAGTTAGTCATAGATAAAATATAGTAGTGGGAAGAGTTAGTTATATATCAGCTACTCATTATTTCTTGATAAAAACATTTTGATCAAAAACTATTATAAATTTGTTTTTATTTGAAGTCAGTTAAATATTTTCTAAAATGGAATTCTTCAATATTTATAATCTTTAGTTCATGACAATATAAACATATTTGCCTAAAAATATAATCGGTTGTGTTGTATATGTATAATATACTTTTAGGTACATCAAACAGTTAGTTTGATATGTAAAACTCAAAATGGATTTGAGTTTCTTTATATTAAGTCACGTATTTTCATCTTTAAAAGGTTTATTTTATATGTTAACTGCATATAGAATACTCAAGAAGTGGTGTATGAATCGAACGGAAACGAGTATAGAAATATTTAAGCAAAAAAAATTGTTATTTACATGTTTTATATTTTCTATATGTGAAACGAGGTGTTCGAAAAGTGTTTATATTTACGAACCCATCTATAATTTGAAAAATATCAACACGGGTTAATATCTGTCTTTCGGAAAAAATAGTTTTTCGGATTTCGAAGACACCATCGAGTACAAAAAACGATTTCCGTTTTTTCATATTTTCTAATAATAAACGTGGATAGTAGAAAACTGATCAAGCAGATGGGCTAAAAGCATCAAAAATCGATTAAATGAATCAGAATTTTGGAAATTACTTAATCCCTACCCGAATCCGCATTACAAACTATATTTTCATTTTTCAAATGTGACATTCTACTCAGAAATGTTTCGAGTGTGTATATAGTTTACTAAACTTAGGTACATCCAATAGGTGCTCCTTCGGGTCGCACCCGATCTAAGGGAGCCAGCCGAGCAAAGGCCAGAGAGGCAAAATTGAGAGCGCCGAGCGTTTCCACAGAATCGTCAGTTTTTCTCATGGTGAGTAATCTTATTAAAATTACCATGCACCCTTAGCAACCCGACAAAAAAGTTTTTCTAAGGTTTTTCTTTAAAGAAATGCTACTTTTGCATATCTGTCTAGGCTTTAAGTCCCTAGACAGATCAGTATCCTTAACCATTCTTCTGTATACTTTTTGAATACTTCGTATAATATATATTTTTATCAGTAAGTATTCGTTTGTGGAGTGGGCTGACTTTTAAAAAAGATATAAACGTTTTTAGATTGTGCCAGTCTTAAAAAATATTAAAAATCGATCATAATTTTAATCTGTCAATAAAAAAGGCCTTTTTATACCAAATAAAGTAACAAAGCATGACGTTTGTAAATATTTAGCGTTAAAGGCAAAAAACATTTAGCAGTTTCGGTCGTATTATTTAAAATCTCAAATGAATATCTTGTAAATTGTCTTCCGAATTGTCAAATTATCGGCATGTGCTTTTCCAAGTGCATAAACCTCGAAAAATCACAAAAAATTAAAACTAGCTAAAAGTATAACTTTGTAATGGCTCGCGAATGGTATCATATAAAATAGATATTTCTAAAATAAAATTATACTTCAATTATTATACCATGCATATATGTAATATGCAAGGTATACTAAATTTAGTCCCAAGTTTGTAACGCTTAAAAATATTAATGCTATGAACAAAATTTTGGTATATTTGTTTATAAAATCACCTAATTAGTTCATTTTCGGTTGTCTGTCCGTCTGTCTGCCAACACGATAACTCAAAAACGAAAATAGATATCAAGCTGAAATTTGTACAGCGTACTCAGGACGTAAAAAGTGAGGTCAAGTTCGTAAATGAGCAACATAGGTCAATTGGGTCGTGACCTATGGGTCCGTAGGACACATTTTGTAAAGCGTTAGAGACAGAAGAAAAGTTTAAATGTAAAAAATCTTCCTTATCAACAAACAAAATAAACAACTTTTGTTTGAAACATTTTTTCGTAAACATCACTGTTTACCCGGGAGGGCTCAAATTAGGCGTAAATTGTGACGGATGTGTGACATATATGTATGTATAGTGTGATAGAGTAATCAACACTGTCTATGCATGGTATTTCAACAATTATCTCAGTCGATTGTTTGTTTTCACTTGTTGACAAATATTTTTAATTTAATTGTTCCTCAACAAACGTTAATTTCTTTAAAACATCAGGTTGTAAACCAGGATCCGTGTTATTATCCGCTGTGAAAATATTCAATTCATTTTTGATTTTAAATTTATGACAAATACAACAAAACACATCTTTATTAATTTGTAAATCAAACCAACGACGATGACATACATTGCATACTTCAAAATGCAAATTCTTTTGAGCAATCTCAAAATTTTCTGCATACATTTTAAAATTAATATCATCTTGATAAAGATATAATTCTTCTTGATCTTGTTTTCGTCGTCTCACGCTCTTTACGACCCGCCAACGTACGACGTCGTGGCATTTTATTGCTAAAATTACAATTAATTAATAAATAACTTTAAAATTATAATAACTATAATTAAAATTTTTTCATTACTTGTATTAATATCACTTAAATTTTTAAGTTATTCTACTGTAGAACTGCAAAAATTAATTGTTTATGTTTTGTTATCACGTTTTTTGTATTTTTCATTATGAAGTTTTTTAATACTTGAAAGAATCTACAAATGGCCACTCAATTAAAATTAATATTAAATGTAGCCAATTATATATTAGTATTAGATGTAGCTCATAGATGGTGCCACTGTCTCTGCATATATATAGATTGTATACATACATGTAATAAATAAAAAATACAGTTGTTTTTTATTAATTATTATTTATATAATTTTTTCTAAAAATAATGATTGATAACACATCTAGACATAAATATGGAACTACAACATTTCATTTCATGTCTAAATCTTTTGTATTTTTTTTGTAAAGTTTACCACCAAAAAGTTACATTTTAACCTAGTAGAGGCTCGCTTCGCTCGCCTGATAATATTTTTTAATGTTTCTCAACTCATTTCATTAGTTAAATAAGACATTAAAATATTTTAGATTCATTCATTTTTACAAAGCTTTATGTATAGTCGTTGAGTCACTAACATATATGCCATACAATTCATTTATGTAGAGTTAGTTGCCTATAACCACACAATAAACTTCTATGTAAGACATTACATTTGATTCATGTTGTACAACGCGTGGTACAATCTGTTATATTGGGTATACACCATTGTATATGAAGTTCGTTCAAATATGTATTCGTACCAATTGCAAGTTTGACAAACATAGAATAAAATTAGAACAAAATAAATAGTTCAGTCGTGACATGGTCGTGACTTCATGTTAGATAAATCTGTCAAACTGGTTGTACGATTTCATATACCAACATTCGTTATTATTTGAAATTTGATAAGATTAGTTGTAAGGAATAATGGTATCAATAGTTGATAACGAACATTGGAGAGCTTTCATTAGTAAATACAAAAGTTTACCTGAATTATGGAAAACAAACGATGATAGCTACAAACATAAGAACACACGACAGGCAGGTTGGGAAACATTGTTGGAATACTTCCATCGAATTGATCCCAACGCTAATGTGGATACCCTAAAGAGACGCATTAACAATATGCGAACATGTTATCGACGAGAATTGAAGAAAATCGAAAAGAGTGAACAAATGGGTAAAGTACATTTATACGAACCAACTTTATGGTATTTTGAAGCATTTGAATTCTTACGTGATCAGGAAACAACAGATTTGCCACAAATATCTTTTTTTGATACTGATAATGATATTAAAGAAGAACCTGAGGTATGTATTAACAGGTGTAAATTGAATTTTTGTTAAATTTTCGATAATGGATCTTTTTTCTAGCAATTTACGCCTGCAGTAACGAAAAGGAAAAGAAATCAAGAAGACAGTGAGGATCCGATTTTTCAACAACCAGTACAACATCTGGATGAAATGAGAGGTTATCAAATCAAGGATAATTCCGGGCTGAGGGAGAATTCTCCATGGGCAGAGATTGTCACAACAAGAGACGAAGCAGCAATATATGCTGATGCCTGGGCTGTTTCATATCGGAAAATGAATGTAGAACAACGGCTATACGCAAAGAAAGCTATAGAAGAAATATTAATATTGGGACAATTGGGTCAATTAACCTTAAACAGTGTGTTAATTAATTCTCAATAATATAGAAATGGTCATAATGACTTTGGTCATTCTCAATTTTTTATAAAAATAAAAAATCTCCAAGAATTTCGATGCCTCATCAAAATCAATCTGAATAACTTAACACAATCCATTGACATATTTTGGCATCCAAATCCGATATTCAGAGTTCAGAAATCCTCATTTTGGATAGATCTGAACCAAGGAACTCTACCGGTCCCGTTCTGCCAGTTGTGTTGATTAGTTCTGAAAATTATCATAAAGCTTTCGAATGGATTGTTCAGTCTGCTTCGAAGATTTAATAATTCAAAGAAATTCTTAATAAAGTTAAATTTTGAGTCTAAAGATTGAAAATAAAAATTTTACAATCAAATTTTGTATATTTACACAAGTAAATAGTACGATGAAATAGAGTTTTATCAAAATTTTTTTAAATGTTGGCCCAAGAAGAGCATTTAGGATCATGACAGATAAAGTTTACCAAAATTGTGTGATCTTTTTCGCTAACAATTTTATTGGAGAGATCAGGAAAAAATAAAATGTGAAAATCTTATCTATATACTAACTTCTTTAGAAAATACCTATGTTTTTCCATCATCCAAGTAGCAGATATGCGAAAATTTGTAATCACAAAGAATTGTAAAAATTTTGTTAGAGACGTTTTTCTGTTTCGATAATCTATTAAAATTTGCAAAAATAGAATTTTATATTATATTTTCTAAACTCTTTTATTAGTTGCGGGTAGTTGACTTTAAAATGACACTGAAAATGAATATTTTTCGGTATTTTCTTGTATTAAGGTAGTCCGGCTGTTTGAGCAGGTACCGTGAATGTTCATTCTTTTTTTTTTGCGGTAGATGAGAGTTCAAAGTACCTATGATCGCAATAAATACAGTTTTAGGGCCTCTTGCCGAGCAAAATTTTGGATTATTTCATTTTAAAATTTTAATTTTAACACAGTACATTATGGAATAACTCACAATAATGTTAATTGTACAAAAATTGATCGGTGATTGAACTTTCCACGTGACGGCCGGACTACTTTAATGTAAATAAAACATCCGGCTTACGTTCTTTATTGATTCCAATATGCTGACCAGTGCTTAATGCATTAGAATGAAATGTTAATGGTACTGGTCAGCAGATATACTCGCATCAATTAAAGATCACAAACCCCATATACCTAATACAATGAAAAAGCCGGATGAAAAAATGTCAAAAAAGTGGCCATGCCCCTGCTGGGCTCTATGCCCTCTTATGACTAGGTTAAGTTGGCTGAATGTTCCTTAGGGTCCTATAAACACGTTACAAAAAGCTTCATTAAAATCGGTGTTGTTTCCCTACTTTTCCTATGCATGCCGGCTGATTGGTTGTACTAATATAGATCTTCACCCTTCACAATTGGCTTTTCGAACATGTTTAAACTCCATCTGTATCTATAAAAATAAATTGCTGTGCGTTAGTCTCGCTAAAACTCAAAAACGGCTGGACCGATTTTGATGATATTTTGTGTGTGTGTTCAAGGGGATTCGAGGATGGTTTAGATTCACCATTAGGTCCGCTACAATTGTTTTTGAGGGTTCTGCACCAAAGAAACTAAATTTCATTAAATGGTGGGAGCGCATATAAATAATATATTTCATTATTATTGCGACTTACTGTATACTATGCATTTTTATTAGTATTGAGGTGTTGTTTAATATTAAAATTACTTTTTTATTACAACTAACTATGTACTATGCATTTTTAGCAGCGAGCTCCACTATTAAAGGCTCCAGCTAGGCCGAAGGCTGATGGGTTGGGGTTTAGCAGGATAGAACAGAGGTAATAGATAAGAGTAAAATTTGGGTTTAGTTGGCCTGTTGGGATGAGCTAACGGGTGGGCTTAGCGGGCATAGCGGGCAGCTAAACATAGTATAGATATTAATGAATTGAAGTTACGTTTCTACAGAACAACGTCTGTCGGGTCCGCTAGTGTAAAATAAAAAAATAGATATTTTAATAAAATTTATTTATAAAAATAAACTAATATAAAAATGTACACATTGATTTTCTCTTATTAATATAATTACGAAAAATAATTAACAAATTATTCAATATACACAATTTGTTTAAACGCTAAGCTTTTTGAATAAAGCTTCATTGACCAATATTATTTAGTATACCTAAAATGTAACTACCTAGATCTTCATCTTGTGACGTCCATGATACAAAAACATTCTTTTGTTCACCGTCATCACCTTCAACTTTAACCAACACGGATTCAACAGAAATCGAACCATCCGTAAATTGTACTGGCCACGATGGTAAATGATTTCGTATTAGCGTTAATAATTTATCAGCTGTTGACGCAGCTGTCCCTTGATCTTCGATACGGACAGTTGATGTAAATCGTACAATATGTCGCTTAATACCGGCTTCACTACAAGCCATATCCACGTCCATTAAACACAGCGAATCATCTTTCATTACTAAAACCCCATGAACAACTCGTCTACGTTTTGGATCGGGCGGTAAAGCATTATATTTTTTCGCTTCACTTTTCAATAATGGTAAAGCTACATCGACTGGAATTGTAATCGGTGTTGTTATCACACAAGTTTCGCCATTAGCCGGATTAAAACAATCAATGTTAAATTCTTCTCGAATTTTATCTTTTAAAAAATCCATTTTGGGTCCTTCCCCATGTACTAACATAACATTTTTTGGTTCACAGTATTGTATTAATTGCATGATACCTTTTGCATCTGCATGCGCACTGAACGACATATATTCAACAGCCATTTTAACTTCAACAATTTGTCGATTCTCAAATTCGATTTTTTTCGCTCCATTTAATATTTTATGTCCCACTGTCCCTTGTACACAAAATCCGGGCATAATAACCATGTTGTTTTCACTTGGCGCCCATTTTTTAAAAATTTGTAAAGATAACCCAGCGTGTAACATACCGGGTGTAGCAAATACAACCATTGCACCTGGATTATCTATGTATGAACGATCAAACGGTTTGATATGTTTAAAATCGAACATGTTTCGTTGTACGAATGTTTTTCGAATTTTCTGATTTGTCCATGTTATGAACATTTTATAATAATTATTCGCTTTTTCAGTTAAACCTAATGCAAAATATACGGGAATTTTTAAATTCATTCGTTCCCAATATGTTTCGAGTAAAATACATAATTCTTGAGCACGTCCTAAAGCAAATACGGGAATTAAAACTTTACCACCACGATCGACACATTCGTGTACTTTTTTAAGAAAATCACGTTCTCTGCATCGTTTTGAGTCACGAATTGTTGTAGCGTACGTTGATTCAGAAATTAGTAAATCTGGTCGACATTTATCGATCCAAGCTGCACCCAAATGTCGATCTGGTGTCATATTATAATCTCCTGTGTATACAACTGACTGGTTACCCACTTTTATCCAAAACATAGCTGCACCTAAGACATGCCCAGCGTAATACGCCTTAATTTCTAACTCAGAATCAACTACCACAGATTGATGTAATGTAACAGCTATAACCTTTTTCATGCAGTCTTTAATCATTTGGGATGTGAAAAAATTTGTTTCACCTTTACGTTCAACCGTTACTTTACGCATATCTTCCAATAAAATCGGTGCAATTGCTTTCGTTGGATGTGTCATATAAATTGGTCCTGTATATCCAACCATTTCTGACATATACGGTAACGCACCGCAATGATCCAGATGAAAATGTGATATAATAACACAATCTATATGACCAGTTAAAGGTCCTTCGGGTGTGATATATGAAAAATCTGGAAATCTTCGCTCATCATTATATCCCATATGCATACCGCAATCTAACATTATATTTTTACCACCCATTGATAATAAAATACAACTACGGCCAACATCCTGTCCAGCACCTAATGGTGTTATCTTAAGATTTGGCATTATTTTCTCTAATTATTTTGATCATTCGAGTTTTGAGTTATCAACACACTTTATAACCTCTTTAAGGTTAAATTTTCAAACAATATTTTAGTTTTAAATATGTCACATTCAGATACTTTTAAGGTGATAACCTTAAAAATGAAAAGTTACTAGATAGAAAAACTTAACAATCATAGATAAAACAATATCTTTGTTAACAATAGTTTTGTATTTTAAAAATGACCTCGTCAATTAAATATTAGAATCTATTTTATAATCGAATAAGGAAAAATGCTTTCCGTTATGACTTATGTCTAGTCTAGAGTAGCGATGGTCTTTTAATAACGAAAATTTTCGGGTACGGGACCCTAACTCGCACTTGAAACATATCTAAGAACGCTTTCCATTAAATTACTTTTTTCCTTAGAGCCTTCTCCAAACCGAACCGTTTTTGAGGATCGTGGCCTATTTTTTACTGGTTGTTTACGGGGATGTGAGTTCTTAACAAAAACACTAGATATAGTATCTTTTAGCTAGAAAACCCAATACACATTATAAGAGGAAATTAAATTTTGTATCTCTATTAGTCTATTCCAGTGCTAATACTTTGACTAAACTTGGCGACTTTACATCATACCCAGCTCCTGATTACACTGCATCTATTACTTCAACATCACATCGTCAAACTAAACTAAATCGCCTAACTTAAGAACTATAGATCATTTTACGGGAACTTACCTGTATCCAAAATTATTTTACAAAAAAAATATTTTTTAAAACAAAGACTATCGTGTTATAGCCCTCACTTTCCTTGACCTCACTTATCTTCTTTTTTGGAACGAGCAATCACGTTGTTCCATACAAATTTTGCCTCTGTTTTTCAGCCCTTATTGGTGCAATTTCGGAAAATCCTTTCTTATCGAATGCGTACGGCATACAAATAACCCATCCTCCAAGCTTCAGGTCTCTACGATCATCTGTTTAGGTTGTGTGTTGATCCGTCTGTCAGTCAATAGTTCAGGGCGAAAAATTTTATATGTATAGAGGAGATTGTTACGATAAAAATCTAGTCGTAAAGATTTAACTATTAATCTTATCTTCTTTAAAAGTAAATACATATTATTAGATGCATTTCTAACACCCGAATAACTAGATTTCCGTAACACTGTGTACAAGATTTTATTTAAGGGTGGCCAAATAAGTGGAAATATATTAGGAAATTTATTTAGATTTATTTTTTTAAATAACAAAATTATATCAAAACAATAAACATTGCATAATAAATATTAAAAAAATTAAATAACAAAAAAAAAGGATTGTAAACAATTTTTGAGAACACACTGTTTAAATAGCTGAAGCATATAAGTAAGTAAATAAACTAGCCAATAATATACATTTTGAGACTAGTATTATTGATTTTATGTAAACAATTTATAATACCCTAGCAGTATTTTATATTTTAATAGTCTTATTCGAGTTCAAGGGATATGTTTAAAATAATACTAAATAATAGTACAAATAATAAGCCGGGATGCATAGGAAAAGTGGGGTGACAGAATTAGTGTAATCTGACATCGGATTTGTATTCAGCGACCAAAAATATCTACTAGATGATAATTTTAAACCAAAATAAGCATTTCAAAAAAATTTGGGCTACATAAGCCCCTCATTGGGACCCTATGCTATTTCCTGACTAGGTAAAGTTAGCTGAATGTTCCTTGGAGTCCTATAAACACGTTACAAAAAGTTTCATTCAAATTGGTGCTGTTTCCCCACTTTTTCACTTTCCGGCTTATTCATTGTATTATAAGAAAAATTTCAATACTGATGTTGATTTTGTATTTTAAGCAGATATGTGAAATAATTAACTTCGTTGTCCTAATTGACGCCAGTTAACTTCTGCGAAAAATGGATGAGCTTTTATATTTTCAGCACCATTTAATCCATACCCTAAACGTTCTTCGGGACAGTGTACTAAAAGCTAAAAATACATATTTTGTACAAAATTTTCTGCTGAATAAAAATTCTGCATTAATAACTTACTTGCGTTAATAAGGATTCAGCTACCGGGGATACAAATTTAGGAATGTTTAAAACTGTATTTGGTGAGAAAATTCCTGGATGACATTTATAAAAATTCTAAAAAAAAAACAATATTTATTAAATTTCAGGAACATTAAAGGAAATAACAGCTCTCCCAATCACAAAAAAAACTAAAATCTGTGAGGACCTAATACAATGTGCATTGAGACATTTTTCCAGAAAAGGTCGTTAAAATGTGGAAATTATTTGGAAAGCCCTTTCTATTTCAAACACCCCTGAGAATGTATTAAAACAATTTAAATAACTTACCAAACTTGTCAGCATTTCATACAATATCACTCCAAAACTCCACCAATCAACAGCTTTGGTCACAGGAGAAATTGTACTTAATTCAGGAGCTGTATACATTACAGCTGGATATTCAGGGCATCGACTTACTTCAATATTTTCCCAATAATACATATACGATAATAATAAATTCCCTTTTTCATCGAGAAGTAGATTTTTTGGTTGTAAATCGCTGTAAAACATTATCAAAATAAGATTTTTCGCTCAACATTTCGTGTAATATCTTAAGAATTCTAGTTTGGGAGATGCAGGTTAGATTAGGTTAGGTTAGAGTTGCTTTCCTGGACTGCGGCACACTTAGACCATAGGGTCTGTTGTGATACCAAAGAAAGGAAGAGGCCCATCCCCAGCCATTACTCCATGAACCATTTGGAGCTGTTTAAGAACAGCAGGAGTGCTTTGACGTCAACAGACTTCAGGTCGGAGAGGTCATCAAAGAAAGGCTGGCTCAAGTACGTCCATCTTCTCATGTTAAGAGCTGGACAGTGACAGCTCCAGCAAAAGGTCACGGCACACTGTCATGCCCAGGCGTTCAGCTTGACCTCCGCCCAGCCAGTGTCTAGTGATAGCCGCAACAGCCTTGCTAATAGAGGCCCTTGTAAACGATCTAACATCTTCGAAACGCCTACGATTGTACTCAAATCATAAAAAAACCGTAACGTCTGATATATAAAATCAAGGATAACCCCTTAATGTAATTAAGTGGTAGAGATTTTAATTACATAAATTTAATGAAAGATTTGGGAGATGGATGTTATAAATAAAGGAATAATAATAGATTTTAAAAAAATGTAACTTACTAACAAACGATACCAAGTCGATGCAACGATTCTAAGGCAACAACTAACTGAGATGCAAACATAATCACTGTACTTTCAGACACACGTGGCCATTGCATTATACACTCTTCACTCCAACAATCCACAAATTCAATATCAACTTTACGAGATTCTAAAAATTCTAAATTACTAATATCTACAGTTTCATTTACAGGCGGTTTCAATTGTTTATTTTTCTCTAGCAGATCTGACACAGATTCTAATAATTCTTGTGCATTTTTCAGTAAATTTTTTGTATCATCTGGTATTTCAGGTTCATGATTGTCTTCTAATTCCAAATTATTATTTGTATTTTCATTACTCGTATCATCATTTTTTTGTTTAGAGCAATAATCATTAATTAAGTCCTTATAGCTATCTTCGACGTCATTTTCGTTAATTGTATCAGGTACGTCTTTACTTGAGATTGAGGATTTACGATTCTTAAAATAATTCCACAACATTCCACCTCTAAAAATTTTAAATAAAACATTAAGCCCGATTTTGTTATTTAAAATGTGAAGGATCCGCGTACTACGCAAACATTTATACGTCTCGTTGGAGACTACACAACAGACTGTCAATAATTCTATAGTTCCGGAGCCAAAGCGAGATAAAGCAATATAACATCTTCCACATCAATTTCGGTACATTTAAGGGTCGTAACTGCTTATGAAAGGGTTGAAGTTTAAAATAGGCTTGACAGTCTAGTACAGGGGTGGCGAACCTTTATGTATCAACGTGCCATTTTTTTATAAAGGAATGTTTAATGAGACCATAGATATGCCGTCAAATAATTCTGACGTGATTATTAAGAAACGCAAATGAGATCTATCATGACTGTTTGTGCCTTGAAGCTTCACATTCAATTCATTGAAATGTTGTCATATATCTGTAAAAACATCAATTTTGAAAGCCATATAACATTCAACTACTGTGGGTATTATTCAATTTTTCCCTCATTTTGAAGAAACAGTCTGATTTATTAAGGGGTGATAAAAATGTTTGAGTAATATGAGCTATAGGTGTTCCAAATTCGATGATTTTTCGCAGAGATACTGAGATAGCTGTTTGAAATTTTGGTAAAATTTTATGTCAAAAAAGTTTTCCTTTAATACTTTGGTTCAGTATAATATTTCATAGTCAAAATCGGAGGCGTACCCAAAAATATTGTGTTGCATGCCATTGGTTCGCCATCCTTGGCCTAGTAAGTGAGAGAACCAATTAATCTTACCTTGCATACTGTAATAAAACATAAATTGAATTTTCCGTACAAAAATATTTATATAATTTGACCATGAAAGGTAGACTTAAAGGCAAAATTGGTAATTCGTTACGTGATAGTGAATTTTTACGTATTACCTAAAAATAAATAAATCTTAATGAAATCAACCAACGTTCTTGGTACATAATTTATTCCAAAATTTGATTTAAAAACTTACCTTAATTATATATAATTCAGACGTTTTTTTATATCTTACTAACATTACTGAAGATAAAATATCCACAATTTCAATGGAGCTAAGTTCACCTAAAGGTCTTTCCACTTTAAGACTATCCGCAATTTTCATGGATATATTATCCTGCAAAAAAAAGAAATTTAATGTGTTTGTCTTCCTACTATATTGTAAAAATGGTAGTGCGGACACAAATTTTAAAAAAAATATATTTTTTCAATTTTGATAGTGAACTTTCAATTTTGATATTATATTTTGACAATATAATACGAAAAGTAAGAATAAAATTTTGCTCAATACTCGATATCTGGAGTAAATATCGAAAATTGAAAATTTCGTTTAATTATTTAGCTTTCGATATTTCGAAAACCAAGATAACGAAAAATTTTATTATAATTTTTCGTCTACATTCATGAAGTTATAATAAAATTCATCATCAAAGTTGAAAATAAGGTATAAATAATTTTAATACCAAATCTAAAATTTCCTTAGTGCTCGTACTACCTTAAATAAACCTTACAAATTTTGATTAGTTTTTTAAAATTAGTAGAAAAGTAGGCTTTCTCAAGGTAAAATTATTATACAAGATTGCGATTTGTACAAAACCATCTTATGACTACGGATATAATTATAAGAAAAATTACTTCCAAAATCTTGTTCGATAAAAAATTTTTCTAAAAGAAAGAATTTTGAGAACCAAGAAATATAACTTACATTCCAATTTTGATCTTCAATATCAAAATTTAAATAAATATTATAAATTTTTTCCGCTTTTAATAAATATTTTGCTACTTTATGTCGAACAGCTTCACGTCGATCCAAATCTGGATCATCTATAAAGCACATAACAATCAAATTACAAATATGATTCAATAATTTAAAATTCAAAAATTATTACTTTTTGCACCGTTCAATAAACTAGCAATTCCTAATTTATAACTACTAAACGCTTCTTCGTATTTTTTAACCGATTCACATTCTGTTGCAAGTGAAATATGTTCAGCTGCTTCGATCATATACTGCATTTCAGGTTTATCATGCCAACTTTCATGTATTGAAAATTCTTCCGATAATGAACTGCTAATTTTTTTCGATTTTGTTACATTATTTTCGATTGTATTCAATTCAGGTATGCTTGGTAGATTTGTATCGGATAACGATTCAATTTTTTGAGGTAAAAAATCAATATTATTAAAAGTATCCAAGCTCTAAAAAAATTAAAATTATTAGATCATAAATACTTTTTTCAATATATTATACAGGCGATAATTGGGAGAAAAATAGTAGCTTTTAAAAAAAAAATACTTTGGAAAAAATCGGAGAATAGGAAGTTATTTTTTTTTTAAATCGAAATGGTGCAAAAAACCAAAACTTCAATTCATGGCCATCTGTTTTGATATACTAAATGACAACAAATTAAAACAGTCCCTACCTCTATTTCGAGTGTTTTAGAAGAGGGATAAAAAAGAGCAAGGTAGATGAAGGCTTTAACGCGGTGGTCTTTACCAGTTTCTATTTTTAAACCCAACGAAGCGAGCGGGGGTCAAGCTAGTACACTATAGTTTGAAAGTTCCCTTTTTTTGAGTTTTCACGTTTTCATAATGCATCTAGGAGATTAATAATTATGCAGAGGTTGTAAAGCAACTCTTAAAGAAGAAAATGTAAATTTAAAATAGAATTCAAGTCGTAGGATGCTTCGTTATCGATCGCGTCCGGCTTCTCCAAAGCATCTATTTTTGGATTTTCACAAATTGTGCACAAAAACTTTATATTATTACAAATAGATACCATTAAAAGCTACTAATTTGAGCCTTCTTGTAAAGTTTCCATCGGATTTGGCTTCAGATAGTCTCATTTTTTTGTTTTTTTTAGTGCTATAACCCTCAATTTTTTTTAAATGCTTTTCCGTCTTTTTTTTGCTCATTTACGATTTTTTTAAAATGATTTCCTACTTAGCTAAGAGAATAATTTTTCTATTTTTCTCTTAACTATCGCGTTGAAAAACGGGATGAGTTAATTTTTTTTAAAACAGAGGTATTTTTAATGCTGAGGTATTTTCCACTGCATATACTGCACTATATTTTTGTCATTCTCACCTGTGATGAAGAAAGTGTAATACTAAAACTGCTGCGTGTTGAAATTGAATCGGTATCACTTATTGTTGCTTTATCTTCATCTGAACTTAACGAATTTACAGATACAATGTCAGGTGGCAAGGGTAAAAGTAATTCGTCACGAATTGCGTCAATATTACCCTTGATTTGATGAATTGGTACATAGCTTGACTGCAAATACAAAAATTTGTTGAGAAAATCATTTACTCAGAAGCGGATTATTATTAACATGGGAGGAGGGGGTGGCTTTGTCGCTAACTTTTATAAACTGCTTACAGTATTTTCTTAATCCATATATTAAATATTAAATAAATACCTCCAAAAATTTAACAAATACATCAGTAGTACATAATGGTGGATGTTTGCCAACAAATTCCAAAAAAGCTAATGCTGATTTTCTGCGTTCTTCAATAACAGCTTCTGAAAATCTATTTGATTCACTAAATTAATACAAAAATCTTACAATATGTTTAATATTAATTTTACCTCCGAAAATACGACGATTTAGCAAGTTTTGGAAAATTATAATTAACAGCGAGATCTTTGGAACGTTTCTTTAATTCTTTATGTAAATTTTTAAAGTCATTAAATCGCTTCCATGCCACCAATTTTGTGATTGCATCCGGACATGCTTTGGGATATACCTATTAATACAAATTTTCTTGTTATCATTGTTAAATTTGGTCAATAACGACTTTCAAGGATTTAACTATGCGATTTTGTCAATTATATCGAAATAAGTCGAAATTAAAAATTTTGAGTATCCCATTTTAGTTTAGCAAATTTGTAAATGAAAGTGAAGACATAGTAGATAGGGCCTCAAAAATTGATAAATTATATAAGTTACCTGGTGGTCTAAGTTGGAAGTACTGAAAACGGGTCCACTTCCCGTTTTAATTAGCACGAATTATAATCGCTAGTTGGCGGGAATTATCTGATTTGAAATTGAATATTTTATTGGCCTTTAAAAATGGTAGGTACAAGTATTGCCATCTGGTAGTCTAAATTGGAACTACTAACAACAGGTCCACTACCTGTTTTAATTGGTACGAATTATTTTTGTCAGTTGGCGGAATTGCAACTCCCAGTTATCAATATTTAATATATTTAGGAGAGATTGAATCAAATAACGTCTTTAAAAAAATTAAGAAGCGAAACAAAAAGCCGCTCGACTCGGAAAAGTGGTACATTGTTACAAAAATGTATGCCATATATACCAATACGAATCTGATCTGCAATGATTATCATAATCTGATTAAAATTATGCTCCACTCCACAAGTCATAGTAAAATACTGTGACTTGTGCTCCACTCCACAAGTCATAGTAAAATACTGTGACTTGTGCTCCACTCCACAAGTCATAGTAAAATACTGTGACTTGTATCAGTTGTACATTATGTTGTACATTATTCATCTACGAGGATGTAGTTTTTTTTGTGGAAGATTATTCAATTTTTATTATCAATTCGAAGCTCCTTACTTACTTTATTCAAAATATCTGGATGACCGAGCTTCGCTCGGTTATTCGCCAATAGATGTCAGCAAGAATCATATTTTTCACTTTAGACTACTCAAACGCCTCCTTTTTGTTATGTTATAATTTGCATTGTATTTCATTAACTACGTTATACACCAATAGATGTCTGATAAATTTTTCATGAAAAGACGGATAAAACGACATTTCTGATAAATGAAACCTAGCTAGATCGACTTATCGCCCCAAAAAACCCCTACATACTCATTTTCATGAAAATCGTTGGAGCCATCTGGATGACCGAGCTTCGCTCGGTTATTCGCCAATAGATGTCAGCAAGAATCATATTTTTCACTTTAGACTACCCAAACGCCTCCTTTTTGTTATGTTATAATTTGCATTGTATTTCATTAACTACGTTATACACCAATAGTTGTCTGATGAATTTTTCATGAAAAGACGGATAAAACGATATTTCTGATAAATGAAACCTAGCTAGATCGACTTATCGCCCCAAAAAACCCCTACATACTCATTTTCATGAAAATCGTTGGAGCCATTTCCAAGATCGTTGATATATATATATATACAAGAATTGCTCGTTTAAATATATAAGATTAATTAGTATAAAAGCATACAAGGCTCCACAAGTTAAATATATAGATGTACCGTGAGATATAGCTCACTGCGTGCAGTATAAAGCAATTTCAAGTCTTACAAGTTCTATCTAGACGTATACAGTCTATTATGACATATCGTGTGCGGTTAAAAACCTCGCACGGCTTGAAAATCTCTGTATAAACGCATACCGTGTTTTATAGCTTACCGTGTGAGATATAGAACCATTCACGGCTTAATAATCCCAATATAAACGCATACCGTGTGTTATAGCTTACCGTGTGCGGTTAAAAACCTCGCACGGCTTGAAAATATCTGTATAAACGCATACCGTGTGTTATAGCTTACCGTGTGCGGTTTAAAACCTCGCACGGCAAAAAATCTCCGTAGAATACGCTTTCCCATCTGTATTGTGTATACCGTGGACGAGAGTATACCGCACACGGTATGTTACATTTCTGTAGAATACGCTTTCCCATCTGTATAATGTATACCGTGGACGAGAGTATACCGCACACGGTATGTTACATTTCTGTAGAATACGCTTTCCCATCTGTATAATGTATACCGTGGACGAGAGTATACGCACACGGTATATGTTACATTTCTGTAGAATACGCTTTCCCATCTGTATAATGTATACCGTGGACGAGACTATACCGCACACGGTATATTTCATTTGCTTCAAATAAGCCTTCCAATCTATATTGTGTATACCGTGGACGAGACTATGCCGCACACGGTATAAGGGCTCGACGGCATAAAGAGTATACCGTGAAAAAGTATACCGTGCACGGTATAAAGGCCCCACGGTATAAAAGGGCAAAAATAATTTCATACCGCGTCTAAATAGACCGTATACGGTATACCGTGGACGGTCTAGACCGTAGACGGTATTGTGTGGATAGCCACTTGCTAAAATTATATTCGTGTCATCGAAATGATAACTGCCGTTGCGTTCAAACAAAACTTGGAAAAGATGTAACCAATGATTACGATTCAAAAATAGGATATTCACTCCAAATAGAAATTAATTTACAGCTACTTATGAATAAAAACCGGCCTAAATAAGCCTAATTCTTGATAAAATAAAACTCAGATTCATGGTCATTATAATAGACACGTAATAAAAACATTTTGATAAATATAATTTGCATAAATCATGTGATAAATTAAGTAAAATTAATTGAAAATTAACGAATTTTTCTGAATTATATTTACCATAGACGTGACTTCATATAACGTAAATCCATCTTTGTGTTTACCCACATTCAATATTTGAAATAAATGAACCCAATTATCGTTTTTGCTATTCATAATTACGATTAAATTTTTTCATCGCATTTTATTATCGGTTTTATTAATTGTTTTATTTTATAATATTAAATTGAACCACCAATAAATGACACATAAAACGTCATTCGTTTTAAAAAATTGATTATTATTCAGTACAGTGACGTGTTATATTTTGTTAATTTAAATATTTTACTTTTACGATTGGATGAGTGGTTTTTGATATATTGTTTAAAAGTCATAAGAAAAACGATTTCAGGCGATATCTTTAAAAATTGCAAAAAATCTAGTAAAATTTTTTATTTCCAATTTCGATAATAAACTCGGTGTACATAGAGTAGTTTTAACAATTAAAAAGACGGTTCATTTCAAGGATTTGATTTGATTTCAGGTGATGTCTCAGAAAGACTTCTTGAGGAAGGCCTTCCCAAGATGTTAATAAGAATTCCAAATATGACGTCTTAACGACCTCGTTTTTCAGAACTCTTAATCAAGATGTCTTTATTCAAATTAAGATGAGCATTTCTGTGGGCTGTATTATGCATTTTGTTAAAATATATCCCCTTAAGGACCCACAATAAAAATATTTAGCTAGATTATAAAATTATTAATTAGCTAGACCGGTTTCGATTGCTTTGGCAATCCTCTTCAGTAGCATTAAACCTCTTAAAATTAAAAAGTCTTAAAATTAAAAAATATTTACAAATCCGAAAAAAGAACCGCATCAATCTGAAACAAATAATAATAAAATATTACCCTTAAAATTAAAATAAAATTATTTACCCGATTATAATAATAATAAATCTTTATGTTACACCCTCTAAAATAATGTAACTGCCTGCTTTCACCTAAAACACAATAAAATATTAAGTTTTAATCCTAAGATAGGATTATCGTTATGAAAATATCAGAAAACTGAGGGATTAAGCCTGAAAATAAAATGTAAGATAAGAAACGTTGTAAATATAAAATAAAAAACACAGAAATAAAAATAAAGAGAAAATTAGATTACCAACAAAATAAACATTTTAATCCTCGGTATACCTAAAACAGAATAAATAATTAGAATTTAGAAAAACCTGCAACAAACCAAAATAAAATTAAATGAAAATAAGCATTACATTTTATTTTCAGGCTTAATCCCTCAGTTTTCTGATATTTTCATAACGATAATCCTATCTTAGGATTAAAACTTAATATTTTATTGTGTTTTAGGTGAAAGCAGGCAGTTACATTATTTTAGAGGGTGTAACATAAAGATTTATTATTATTATAATCGGGTAAATAATTTTATTTTAATTTTAAGGGTAATATTTTATTATTATTTGTTTCAGATTGATGCGGTTCTTTTTTCGGATTTGTAAATATTTTTTAATTTTAAGACTTTTTAATTTTAAGAGGTTTAATGCTACTGAAGAGGATTGCCAAAGCAATCGAAACCGGTCTAGCTAATTAATAATTTTATAATCTAGCTAAATATTTTTATTGTGGGTCCTTAAGGGGATATATTTTAACAAAATGCAAGATGTCTTTAATTTTTATCCTAAAAATACAAAAATCGGTTTATTTGACGATTCAATAGAAAGTTTTCGAGATATCTTTTAAAAACAATACGAAGAGTGTGTAAAACCCGTAGATCGTAATTTACTTTAGATGAAATAAAACTATAAAAATTTGAATGTAATTTGTAAAATACTTTTAAATTGAATATTCAATTTGACAAAATAACTATTATTAAATTAATAATATTTAGGCTTGTCCTTGCATGACATTATTTTGACGTATATATATGAGCCCGCTCAGATTTACATATCCAACAGAGTGATTTTCGAATATTTTTTTTTTTTTTTTTAAGTCGAAAATACCTTCTAAAAGGAGTTTTTATTTAAGCACGAAACTAATAATTGAATAATTATAGGCAGAAATGCTACGCCACTGAATCTTCAAATAAAATATGTTGGTAGTGCTGTAGTGCTTAAGGTTTGTAAATTAAATTGTAAATGAGAAAAAATGTGTTCTGAAACATAACCTCAAAGAATACTCCAAATCGTAATAAACTTTTTATAAAATAGAATTGTTATTTCATTTTCTTAAATTTTAAATAATCGTTATAGTTGTTAGTAAGTAAAATCTATATTTTATAAGATGACAGTGATGGACACGGTCGTAATGGAACACTCTGTCTCAGAGGGTAAACGTTTATTTGATTCATTTAAGCATGCTATAAATTTTTTTCAAACCGTTTCTAAAATATAAATTTTTGTCTAGACGATTCAGAAGAATACGAATCTGGGGGATCAGAACATTCCGATAATGAAAATGCATCAAATTCAGCTAATGAATCTGCCAACGAATCGGATAATGAAAATTCAGGAAACCAATCCGAAAATGAAAATAGCGGTGATGAAAATAAGGGTGTAAATTTAGGATGGGCAGATTCAATTGCAAAAGTTTTAAAAACAAATAAACCTAAAGGCAAAAAAACACTTGTATTATCAAAAGCGAAAAAATTAACAGATTTAAAAAGGAAAGTACCTGAAAAAGATGAAGATCCTGGTTTTGAGATTGAAGGCGAAGTTAAAGAAGAAAAACCAGAACCTGAAATTAAAGAGGAAAAAGTTGTTGGACCTCCAAGAAAAAAGGTATAAAACAAATAAATATCCTGATTTCATTATTTCAGGATATTAATACATTTTTTTTTTCTGTTTTAGAAAAAGGAACTACCGTCATTTCGTGTAAAACCAGACGTCCTCGGAAGAAATCGTGAGAAAACTTTACAAAAGATTGCAACACGTGGTGTAGTTCAACTTTTTAACGCTGTTCGAACACAACAGAAAGATATTGCTGTAAAATTAAAAGAAGCTGGACCTTTAGAACGTAAACGGGAGAAAGTATTAAAAAATATCGATAAAAGAGCTTTCTTAGACGTACTCATGGGGAACAGTAAAAGCGAAAGTGTTGATAATCCTGTTAAAAGTGATGAAGATGAAATTAAAGACGAAAATAATAGCGATAAAAGAAATCAAGAAAAGAGTAAAACAGGTTCGACGTGGGATGTATTACGGGATGATTTTGGAATGGGTGCTAAAATGAAAGACTGGGATAAGGATCTCTCAGGAGATGATAGTAGTGAACAAGAAAGTGTAAATGATTCAGATGATGAAGATTGATAATAAATTTAGTATAAATAAAATTTTATTAGTATTTTTAATTAATATAATTAACAATATCCTAATGTTAAGGTTTTACAACCTTTTTTTAATGGGTGAGGCTATTCAGACACTGCCGTGTGTTTAGCGTGGGTCTTACGATAAGATAATTTGAAGTAAGGAGATAAATAGAATAGTATCGAAGTTTTTTTTGAGGTTTTCTCAGATTTGCTGAGAATCAGTGAATGAACGCAATCACAGGGAAAAGCTATTAATTTGTAACCAGCTCCGACAACGCATTCATATTCTACATAAAAAATGCTTTAAGAATTGTATCGCTGTGAAGCTGATGCGTCTAAGGTAATAACCAAGTTAGGGAACAAACAAAAGTATCACAAAGTAGGATTTTTACCTGACGTTCTAGGTGCTTTTATAAGAAAAGTCGCTAACGGCCGTTAAATATCCGATAGGGTCCGAATGGCCTTGCCTACGTTTTTTAATATGTATAAATTAAAATATTGAGCCATCCCCTAAAAAGTTGTCCAAGTTAATTGCTTAACATTTTTATGATTGTACGTATTTCTTGGGGAGAAAGTGGCTATTCGAATTCAGCCCGAGTTCGGATGAAGAAACTAAAAAGAACGGTAGGTAAATGACGCTCAACGTGTTTAGTGATTAATTAATTGCACCTTCAATATTTTAAAACTCTCGGTATTATAACACCACTTTTATACATAAAATTAAATATTAGTTAAAAAATTACATAGTTCATGATTTTTAATAGCACAAACACTTCGAGATTATCGAATGATGAGTGAATGTTCGGTAGCTGCTTGTAATGCAAGAGACACTTGTAACGGTGTTGTTGAAAATATTCGTACTGGTAAACTCCAAACCATTGTTTCAATTGGTAATTCACTAGGTCCTTGCCAGCCACATTGATCTAAACCAGGTGGAATTAACTGTTTGCTTGTACTCGTAACAAATTCAAAATGTAGTCTCCATTTCAATGTCACTAAATAACAGATAAAATATTTTTTGTAATTCTCACAAAGTTCTAAAATGTTTAGAGAAAATTTATATTTTTGGTGTTTTAAAAATAATTAATATTATTATTATTTAAAATATTTCTCGAAATAATCATGGTTTCAACCTCTGGTGTTGTGAAAGGTTATTATTATTTCGAAAGAATATACGAAAAGGACACTCTCGTGGGTTTAGCTTGAGTCTCATGTGAAGATAATTTGGAGTATATAATTAGCGTTAACAGAATATTATCTAAGTTTGTTTGAGAAAAATTAAATAGTTTTTCCCTGTGATTGATTGCGTTCATTCAATGATCCACGAGTTGGTCATGCCTTTCCTGGGGTCGAGTTAGCACGGGTCAGCGAGTTTTTTGGCTTTTGGTTAACCCTATGATTACGTTCATCCACTGATTCTCAGAAAATCTGAGAACAGCTTAAAAATTTAGATAATATTCTGTTGACGCTAATCATCTATACTCTAAATCATGTTAACGTGCGACTCACGTAAACACACGATAGTGTCCGCATAACGTCGCCATTATTATTTTCATGTTAAGACAATTTTAAAACAAAATTTATTAAAAACTAGTGAAAGAAACTATTTAAATTGAAACAATTGAGTTAATTGTTGAAATATTCTTAGAAAGTGTTGAATGTCTATGCTTGAAACCAAGACAATTATGGCGGTCTTTCGGTCGCCATTTATTTGGTTTTCGAAAGTATTTTCGTTTTTCGAGAATGTTTCACAAGACCATTAGTTGAAGCTACTTGCAAATTTTCAACTGCTTATTTTTATACCATGCATATCTATATATATATAGGAGACTTTCTATAGATATAGATAGTCACTCATCACGATATCTCTGGAACTATAAGACCTAGAGACTTGAAATTTGGCAGGAATATTCCTTTTGCCAAGTAGAGGTCAGCTAAGAACGGATTTTACGAAATTCCACCCACAAGAGGGGTTGTGGGGGTGTTCATGAATAAAAAATTCATATTTTTCAATTATGGCGTTTAATAGTTCAAAACTTGGTCAGAATGTTTTAAATTACATTTAGAAATTTTTTTACCTTCGGAGGGTATAAAGGTGTAGCGAGAAAGTGGGAAGGAAATATCGAATATTTACAAATATACCTAAGTGGGGTATCAAATAAAAGAGCATGACGTGTACATTACAAAACTGTTATCCAACGCAAGGAAATGTGGAGCGAGGGGTGCAAGTGGGGATGTTGCCCAGCAAAGCGGGTAGTTCCCAGCTAGTATGTAATATACAAGGTATACTCCCAAGTTTGTAACGCTTAAAAATATTAATGCTATGAACAAAATTTTGGTATAGGTGTTTATAAAATCAGCGTACTCAGGACGTAAAAAGTGAGGTCGAGTTAATGAGCAACATAGGTCAATTGGGTCTTGACCTATGGGTCTGTAGGACCCATCTTGTAAACTGTTAGAGATAGAGCAAAAGTTTAAATGTAAAAAATCTTCCTTATCCAAAAATAAACCACTTTTGTTTGAAACATTTTTTCGTAAATATCACTGTTTACCCGCGATGGCGCAAATTAGGCGTAAATTATATAGTATGTATTATATGGGGATATCAGTTACGTATGTGTGACATGTATGTATGTGTAATGTGTAATCAACACTGTCTATGCATGGTATTTCAACAATTAGCTCAGTCAATTTTTTGTTTTCACTTTTTATTTATAGTTTTGGAGAAAATGAACACCAAACGTTTGTCCTAATTTGCGCCCTCACGGGTAAATAGTGATATTCACGAAAAAATGTTTCATACAAAAGTTGTTTAATTTTTTATAAGAAACATTTTTTACATTTAAACTTTTAATCTATCTCAACGTTTATTAGATCTCAAGGCCCAATTGACCTAGTTGCTTATTTACGAACTCAAACTCACTCTTAAAATGAACCAAGGTCGTTTTTGAATTATAGTGCCGACAGACGAAAGGACAACCGGAAAGGAACTAATTAGGTAATTGTTCGTATCATCAATATTTCTAAGCGTTACAAACTTGGGACTAAAATTAGTATTCCTTGATCTATATTTCATATTAGTAGTATAATAAAAGTTGATAAAAGAAATGTATAAATTATTTTAAGTTATAGCACTTATTTTGTAAAAGGGTAGAGTTTTGTTTATAAATTTTAAATATTACGAACTTATCTTAACAAATAAACATACCTAATGGAGTAGAAAAAGCCGGCGTGACATGTAATGGAACCGGTAAAATTAATTGGGAATGTTTTAAACCCAAACAAACTTCATGATGTTTATTAAACGTGATAATCCGTGATCTTTTCGATGGCTCTTTATTATTTTTACTTTCAACTGTTGTAACTTCTTCACATTGTAAAGACACCGATAATTGTACACAAGACACCGTTGCAATTGAAAAATCAAACGTTCCAACAATATCTTCACCCAATTTATATGCATTTTTAAACAAACAAAACCTTCCAACTTTGCCCCTAGTATTTGAAATCATATAAAAATTTGGTTGTCGTCGTGCTGTTATATTTTGTAGACTTTGTAACGCTAATTCTAAGGGTGTTTCTGTCGGTTTTGTTTCTAGGAATGGATTTGTTGGTGTTAATTCTTCGGTTGTATCGTTGCAAAGTAAACCTGCTGCATCCGTTAGTCCTGATATACTTAATGGTAATATTTTTAAAGGTACTCGTAATAATTTTATAGGACTATTCACTCGTTGCGTTCCAATTGTTATCTTATATGAATATTTAATTGCTTGGCCTCGATAAGATGGTGGGCCATCATTTGGTAACACTTCTTGGTATAAAACTAAAAAAAATTTTGAATTTAAATAAATCTTAAATGGAAGGGGTCTTTATATAAAATTAAAATTAGTAAAAGGTAACACTTACATGATTTTGTTTCTCCTGGGGATAAACGTAAATCACAAAATAAAATAACAGGCTTAGTAGCCACTTCAATATATCCAGATTCGTCACATGGCGTTAATGATGTTTCACTATTTGTTTTCGGTTTAGTTGCCCCTAACGGATTTTTACCAATTTTTCCATCTGTGGTACATAAACAATCGATTTGAGCTGAAGCCCATGCTAAACTTTCAAAACTGTCATCGTGACTCTGAGAGGTTTGATAATTTGGTATCGGCGGATTGCTAAACGTAATGTAACACTCAACTGTTTCACCGATTAAAAATACCGAGCCTCTAATTAATTTTGCTTTGACTTCAATCATTTTCGATTTATTTTGACATTTTCAATTTGACATTTCCGTTTCGTAAACATACGTGTAATTTGAAAAACGACATGTCTATTTACACGGTAACTCGTAAAACATTTGTTTAAAATAATATGATGTCATGGAATCCAATCAGACCCAAAAAATAGATTACCCAAACCATCTTAGCTGAAAAAATTCCCTTGAAAATAGTGATAATACATTCTAGCGTGAATTATTTTGGTTAAAAATATATCGCATTAGTTATATCCACCGTATTGATGAATATTTTAGTTAAGTATGGTCTATATTTCGGAGTGTCTATTCGTGCCACCCACCACGCATATTTGTGCCAATAATTTCTCTCGCGGTCTCACCCTGTGATCCACAGATTGGCTATGCCTTTAATAGGGTCAAATTAGCACGGTTTTGCGAATTTTTTGACCCTTGCGTTCACCCTGTAATCTTTAAAGGCACGGATATTCGTGGCGGGTGGCAATATCAGAGCAGCACTCATTGGATTATACATAATCAAAATAATCTTGTTACGTGCGTATAATGTTAGAATTTATTTGTGTGTTAGCGTGTAAAGAGTATCTTTTTTAAAGAATGGCGGTAAAATACAAAGTTTTTTTTTATAAATATTTTCTTTTTATTATAATAAGGGGTAATAAGAGATAAAAATCATAATGAGATAATAATTGGAAAAAAGATTCAATTTTATCGAAGTTTTCGTAAGCAAGGTTAAATTAAACCAGATTTCAAAAAATTTGGCATCGGGAAAATTTGGAGAAATTAAATCCGAAGTAATTTTGGAAGTATTTTTTTTACAATTATTGCTGAGATAACAATAAATTATCACCAAGTAATTCTGAATGAAATTTTGATATGACGTTAACATAGTTATCATAACCTTATTTCTTGACATTTGGGCTATCCTCTTACGGATTACCACTTAGATTATGCCATATGGTCATGAAAACATTTTGAGGTTAATCTACCGAAAATTTTATTTGTAAATAGTATTTATTGTTAATATTTAAGAATATTTTATATTGAAAAATGAGTGTAGAAGTAGAAAATGTTGAAAATTTAAAAATATCCGAAAAAGTGGATAAAGATGATGATGGAGATGTTGTGGATCCATGGAATGTAACCAGTAAATCGGATAAAGGAATTGATTATGAAAAACTGATAAGTATGTTCAATTTCAAAATTAATTTATCTTGAAACCTTTTGTGGATGTTTACTTTTTACCGAGTGGCCTAAAAAAGTTTACAATAATTGCTTATTAAACGTTGTTCTATGTTTTTCAGAGCGATTTGGTAGTTCGCCCATAGATACAGAATTACTAACACGTTTCGAAAAAGTCACAGGAAAACCAGTACATCATTTACTAAGAAGGGGTCTTGTATTTTCACATCGTGATATGCACACTATATTAAATATGCATGAAACTGGTAAAAAATTCTTTCTATATACGGGTCGTGGTCCATCCTCGGGAGCGATGCATGTAGGTCATTTAATCCCATTCCAGTTTACGAAATGGTTACAAGAGGTATTTGATGTTCCATTAGTGATACAATTAACTGACGATGAAAAGTTCTTATGGAAAGATTTATCATTAGAAGAAGCGAATAGATTAGCGTACGAGAATGCCAAAGATATTATTGCTATTGGATTTGATGTGAACAAAACATTTATATTTTCTGATTTAGATTTTATTGGGTAAATATCTAATTATTAATTTACGATAAGGCTATTCGAACACAAGCGGGTCTCTAGCGTGAATACTTTTTAAGAAAAATTATCTGAAAAGATGGTTATTATCATTACAAGTTGGTTGGGTTGAGTTTGTCGACTATAGATGAGTTGGTTGGGCTCTGTTTTTAGTCCTTGCGTTCAAAAATGGGACACTGTTACAGAAAACGGAAATATTTTATTCACGCTAAAGACCCGCTTGTGTACTAAAAGCCTCACCCATTAATTTATTAACACTAACTGGAAACACTAAAAAAATCCATTTCGATAACACTTGAAACCGCTCTTCGAATAGGATTAACAATAGGGAATATTCATGAAATTTAAATTTGGTTCAAATATTTTTCTTCCGTAACTTTAATGACTGGACATTTCAACTAAACCATTATTTTAGTAATTAATATCTTTTTAATTACTTAACATTAATTAATAAAAGTACAAATTCAGTGAGGGCATTTAAAAATTTCTAAAACGGAAATTCCAATTTTTATACGGACTTGATATCAAAGTACGGCCTTGTCAAATTTGTTGACATACTGTATGATATTAATTAATTACATTTTATATGGTATTTCATTAAATTATACTATTCTACGGCTTTTTATTAGAAAACTTAATAATAGCGAGTGTAAATTCTGTGTTGTAAATTCATTTTTTAAAGTGTAAATTATACTTTGAACTGTCAAAAATTGACAGATCACATACTTATACGTCATCAACAGAGAGCGCCAAAAAACTGCGTTTAAATATCTTAAAATTATAATGTATTTTAAATATTTTTTTAACGCTTAAATACAGCATTTTTAAGCAGTATTTATATTTTTTACTTTGTTATAACGGTGTAAACAATGAATTAAAAATATAAAAAAAATACATGAATATTCCCTATTATCCAATCAAAATCAATTGTCAGATAGTGAATAGAGAATTTTATGCCCTTTCAAATGATGTATCACAAGGTAGGGGATGCCATTTGAAATTTCAAAGTTAGTGTTGCTGGGAGTGAAGGGATGAAACCTAAAATTCTTTAGGTACCTTTTTTGAACTTCCCCTTCGATATCTTAACCGACGTTTTTTCACTCAAAACAATAATCATATCAGGTCAAAAGTTTTGATACTTGAGAAATGAACACTCTGTATATCTCCTATCATTGGCAGACTGTAATAAATTGTTTTATTTTTTCCTACCACTATCTGACAGTCTAAATTGAATGCATTACATTTATTGTCAAATTATTGTTAACAGACAATGTCCAGAATTCCATCGTAACATCCTTAAAATACAAAAACTTGTCACATTTAATCAAGTGAAAGGTATTTTTGGATTTGGTGATAGTGATGTTATCGGAAAAATAGCATTCCCTGCTATTCAAGCGGCTCCATCATTTTCATCATCATTTCCATTCATCTTTGGTAATGCTAAAATACCATGTTTAATACCATGTGCTATTGATCAAGATCCTTACTTCCGAATGACACGAGATGTTGCTCCTCGACTAGGATTCTTCAAACCGTGTTTATTACATGCACTGTTTGTTCCCGCATTACAAGGTCCTCAAACAAAAATGTCAGCAAGTGAATCAAATTCAGCAATATTTTTGACGGACACACCGAAACAGATAAAAAATAAAGTGAATAAACATGCTTTTTCTGGAGGACAACCGACACTAGAAGAACATCGGGAATTGGGTGGTAATTGCAATGTTGATATATCTTATCAGTATTTACGATTTTTCCTTGAAGACGATGAACGTTTAGAGCAAATTCGTAGTGATTATACGAGTGGAAAATTATTAACTGGTGAAATTAAGAAAATTCTAATTGAAACGTTACAACCAATTATTCATGAGCATCAAGAACGGCGTGCTAAAATCACTGAAGATAAACTTAAAGAATTTTTCACAAAACGAAAATTAAATTTTTAACGTTAAATGAAAATTATTATTTTTTAAATTAATTTATTTCAATGCTTTTACAAGTGCTCATGGTATTTATTTTTAACGAAAGAGGAGATATATGGCACAAAGATTTGTATTGAAGGCCAAATTTTGGAAAATTGACCGAATTCACTATGAATTTTATAGGACGGGTGAAATGGTTTATCTGTTAAGCATATTTTTTCTTTTAAAATACCGAATACTAAATAGTATATTACTTTAATAGTAATTTGTCACTGAATTTCTACAACGAATTATCACAACTTACCATGGATCACATGCTCTTTCATATGCATTTTTGAAAATAGAATGAGCACCCGTACACGCTTAAATTAATATTGTAGCTTTGTTATCGTATCAATTTTTATGAAACTTTGGATTATCATTGTTAATAATGAAAGCGTGTAATGTTTGGTAAATCTTGATGCAATAATTAAGCTCTGGATGATGGCCAGGTTATGAACTAAGTATTTAGAATTTGTAATTTAAGTTTTGCAATAAACGTAATAAAAGAAATTTTATTTTATTTATTTCTTAATCTGTATAGATGGTTTTCGATCCAATTTCAGGAATATTATACAACAAAGCCAAATGAAAAAGAGTTTAAAAGTTCATCTTAAAAATTTCCGAGATCTGGACTTTTTTAATAAAAATAATAAATATTAAACAGTCGCTCAAAACATTACAATGTGAACCTACAGATTAATTCTGTAGCTACCGTAAAAACATTAAACTACTCTTCACCTGAATGTACGGTCATCTACTGATTAAAGACAAACGTTTGACGCATGCTTAATTTCCCTTTTTATATTTTCAATTTTTTTCTGTAATTTTGTTACCTTTATTAACTCCTGATGCAAAAAGACGGGTTCCATAATTGTGCAGGGGTTATGTCTGTGGCATCGTAGCACCTGAATGGATGAACCAATTTTAATTTTTTGTTTGTTGAAAGTTCTTAACGGTTTTTGCAGGAAAGCCTATACCACTATTTTCTTAATTATAAATTATCTTTATTTTGATACTAATTTCGATTGGTTAACAGATCGGTTTAGTTACCTATATGGCCTTAGCTGAACATACCGTATGTCAAAATAGGTAACTGTACCGATCTGTTAACCAATCGAAATTGGTATCAGAAGCAAGATACTTTAATTACGAAAATAATGATAAAGGATTTCCAACGAAAATTGTTATGAAAAAATTGAACTCTTTTCGATAAACAAACTATCACTGGTGTTTTGATATCAATCAATAATCAGAAAATCTGATTATTGATATATATATATATATATATATATATATATATATATAAATTGATATAAATAACAAATTGAAGTATAGCATTTATACAAAACCAACAACTACGGATGTAGTTATTCCAAATTCTTCATTTCAATCATGGTCTGTCCTTAAACAGTTACGTATACCGACTTTTACATATTCCTTTAGATAATCAAAATTATAAAAAAGAATTAAATATCATCAAATTTATTGCAAGTAAAAACGGATACAACCCTAAAATTATAAACAAATTAGTAGAAAAAAAAATAGAAAAAATAGTTTTGAAATATGGTTATCTTATATATATAGGAGACTTTCTATAGATATAGATAGTCACTCATCACGATATCTCTGGAACTATAAGACCTAGAGACTTGAAATTTGGCAGGAATATTCCTTTTGCCAAGTAAAGGTCAGCTAAGAACGGATTTTACGAAATTCCACCCACAAGGGGGGTTGCGGGGGTGTTCATGAATAAAAAATTCATATTTTTCAATTATGGCTTTTAATAGTTCAAAACTTGGTCAGAATGTTTTAAATTACATTTAGAAATTTTTTTCACCTTCGGAGGGTAGAAAGGTGTAGCGAGAAAGTGGGAAGGAAATATCGAATATTTACAAATATACCTAAGTGGGGTATCAAATAAAAGAGCATGACGTGTACATTACAAAACTGTTATCCAACGCAAGGAAATGTGGAGGGAGGGGTGCAAGTGGGGATGTTGCCCAGCAAAGCGGGTAGTTCCCAGCTATAGTATATAAATGATACAAACAAAGAAAACAATTGGGTCTCTCTACCGTATACAAGTTTTGGATCGAAAATTGGGACTTTATTCAAAAAATAAAATTACAAGATTATATTTTCAATTCATTTAACGTTATCAAAATTATTAGTAAATAATAAAAAAAAAACTTCAAGTTAAAAAAAGATAAAGAAAATTCAAGTATTTACCAAATTAACTGTGCAGAATGTCCCGTTAGGTATGTAGGGCAATCGGGTCGCGCACTCAAAGAAAGAATTAATAGAGGAACATATAGTGCATCTATTCGACTAAAAAACATTGGTGCAACAGCTTTTTCAAACCATTGTATTCTAAATGCCCATAAATTTGAAAATAAATTCAAAATTTTACACACATGCGAGAAAGTTAAGCTTATGAACGTTTTAGAAGGGTTAAAATTTGGAAAAATTAAAAAACAACGTGTAACGATAAAAAGGATGTATTTACGACCTCCTATTTTGAGTCAATAAATTTCAAATAATAATTTTCTTTAAATTTTATTCCAGTTTCCAAGGTAATCATACGTCAAAAAATTTTATAAAACCATGGTATTCATTTTGTTATATTTATCATAAACAAATTGTGTTTAAATTAGATTGAATCTCTTGAGAATGAACGCAAGTTCGAAAATTTTGAGATCAAATAAAAAAATTTGTAGCCATACACTAATAATAAAATTATTTTTTATTATTTTAATTATTCATTATAATATATGTAGTAGGTACTACCAAAAACTGAATACTTAAACCGAATTATTAAAAGAATTAAGTTGGTTTTGAAGGATCTTTACTAGTATGCAAGATATTAATGTTTGAAATTCCTAATTAAGCAAAGAGATTACATATAAGACTTTGATTTAATTGCTTAACGATGTTCCAGCATGGTATTTGCAGTTTCTATGTTAAAGCAATGGTACAATTTTTTTTTCGACAGAATTTAACGAAAAATTAAATTTAAGAATTTAATAATGCTTACTATTAATTCCCAAAGTTTCAGAAATTTTGACCGTTTAAAATGGGAAATAATTATGCCAACGTCCCAATTTCGATCAATTTACGTCAAAATTAATATCTCGAAAGTGAAAATTAATTTCTAAATTTTTTTTTTAGAATTGTATTGTATAAACATTTTTTTCTACTTTTTCTTCAATATATAATAATATCATAAAAAATAGTTGGAGAGACCGGACATTTTACATGATTTAAATGGGACATGACCCTCAAAATCGCGAACTTTGTCTTTAAATATCTCGCGATCTAAACGGTCAAAAATTATGAAATTTTAGGAATTCATAAATAAAGCTATTATAAACCCGAGAAAAAAAATTCGGCCAAATCTGTCGAAAAGTGATTTCATGCTGGTACTACCTTAACTTCTTCGTTTCTTAATCAATTTTAATTTCAAATTTTACCATGGTATGAAGTCCAGTTTTAAATTTTTATGTGTAATATAGCCAATTCGATATCAGGATTATCCCCTTTTGTAAAACTAGTAGATACGCCGTATTCAGACAGATTTTTTAGGTATAGGCAACTGTTGTTACATACTTGTATAGATCGCATTTCTAAATTCTAATAGAAACTATATTAATGGGATATTATATCAATAAGATAATAAAACAAACGTTTTATAATTATTTATTTAAACAATAAAGGAACAAAGTTTATTTTAAATAAGAACGTATATTTGCATATTTTTAGAAATCTCAATTAACTACGTTACTGTAAAAAAAGCGTACATTTATATTTATCACACATAATTCAAATTAAAGAAATGTAAACATTACTTCTTGAATAAAATAAACATTTCTTTTAAAATTAACCATATGGCATTTAAAAATATTGGTAAAAATGTAATAATATGATATTTACATATTGAGGGACACCAAAAATGTGGAGAGAAATAATTAATTAATATTTTCATGGTCTTCGAAAAATGTGAGGGACTTACATAATTTTTGTTATTCAGTAACCTTCCACGAATACTTTGAAGCGAATTCTATTTATGGCTAAGCCCTTTTCCTAGCTATGTTAACTTAATCGTAAAACGAACGAAAATTGGAATACTTAATATTTATTGTTATATTCAAAGAGGAAGGGTTTCAATAGATTTCGGTTAGTAAATTTAAAATAAGCATACAAAAATTTTTGGGCTTATTTGAATCCCGCGATATTGAATATATCCCGCTATATTGAATAATTTGGGCAGGGACGTATCGAGGCTACATAGCGCCGTTGGCAAACTTGGGGAGAGTAGCCATAATCATGTCATTTTACCTTAAAGAGTCAGTACATTTAATTGATAAAATTTTAAAATTTATTCAAATGGGAGAGTATCAAAGTAAAATATTGATTTCTCTCTACGCTTCCGAACATATTTTTAAGGAACCAATTACTCTTCAGAATGATACTGGGGTATTTTGCATAAGGAAATGATTAATCTCCAAAATCAAAATTTTGTTGATAATAAATAAAGTAGGTAAATAATACAGAGTAATACAAACAAAATTGGATTAAAATTGTAATTATTATTAATATATTCGCTATTCTATAAAATGTATCAAAAAAGTAAGATTTTGGCAATTTTGACAAACCAAGTATGTAATCCTACTAAATTTGGGTCATACTTTTCAAATTTGTGATCAAAATTCACTAAGCTCTAATGGGTTTCAAGAATGTGAAGTCCTGACCCCGGAATTAAGCACATAAGTGATAGCTACCGAAAACTGACATCACAGCTGAAAAGAATTATCCAAAATCAGTGGGTTTAAAAAACAATTCCAATAAGATCGGATCAAATTTGCATATGTTTTCAAAAAATTTTTGTAACTTGATGACATTATCAGAATTCAAAAAATTTAATTTTGCTCTATCACATCCAAATTTTATCCAATTTTGATAAACCGTAGAATAATATAACTCAATGTAATATCATATAAAATGTAAGTAATGAATACCATACAGTATGTCAACAAATTTGACAAGCCAGTACTGTGATGTCACGTCCGTATAAAAATTTGAATTTTCGTTTTAGAAATTTTTAAATGCCCTCACTGAATTTGTACTTTTATTAATTAATTTTAAGTAATTAAAAATATATTAATTACTAAAATAATGGTTTAGTTGAAATGTCCAGTCATTCATTCAATAAAGTTACGGAAGAAAAGTATTTGAACTAAATTTAAATTTCATGAATATTCAACCTAGTTCTAATAGGTTTCAAGAATCAAGAGTCCTGGTTCCGGAAATAAGCATATTAGTGATAGCTAGCAAAAAACTGACAACATATTTAAAAAGAATGACCCAAAATTAGTGGGTTTCAAAAAAAATTCCAATAAAATCGGATAAAATTTCCCTGTGTTTTCAAAAATTCGAATTTTTTAACTTCATGACGTCATCCAATTTTTAAAAATAAAGTATGTAATCCTACTAAATTTGGGCCATACTTTTCAAATTTGTGAGCAAAATTATCCTCGTTCTAATAGATTTCAAGAATGTGGACTCCTGGTTCCAGAATTAAGCACATAAGTGATAGCTAGCGAAAAACTGACATTACAGCTGAAAAGAATGACCCAAAATTTATGGGTTCCAAAAAAATTCCCATAAGATCGGAAGAAGTTCGCAATTTTGCTCTGTCATTTTTGGATGAAAAATTGGATATTTACTTTATTTGCTTGTGAGCTATAGCGTAAAATTACAAATAAATATTTAGTTTTGAACAATTTTTAAATTTCGATACATTAAGAGAAGACGTGAAGAGAAAGATGATCAGCAAAAATGACTGGTCATGGTAAAAATATTATTGTTGTACATTTTCTCAACACTTTTCAGTTCATTCTGTATTTACCACTTAAATATTATTTTAAATGGTAATAAATAATAATACTGTAAAGTATCTAATAAAATGGTATAATATAGATATCGTTTGTCTTATAACAAATACTTCGTACTCAATGCTCAACGTCGAAATCAAATATAAACATCCACACTGTGCCCTGTGAGGCTGTGGTATTCTAATAAAGTTGTTTATTTTTATTTCCTGCATATATGTGTGAGTGATTTAACCATATTTAAAAACTAACATATGTATTTTAGTTATAAAACACATATTATAAGTGTATACGTTTTCTTAAAAATTAGATCATTTAATTATTATCATCAGGCGTTCTTCGCAGCTTTACGCACGTTACATTACATTATTATCTAATTGATTATCTTTTGTGAAACTTCTGTTATTGGAGCTTGTGGAGCTATTTTTTATATACATGTTAATACAGAAATGTAAAAACGATTGGCTATCCATGTATAATAAAAAAAATTTTACGATTTCGATTTGCACACTTTTAGAATTTTAAAAATCATTCTATGAAACTGTGTCTGTTGGCTTCTTTGACCTTCTTTCATTTTATTAACGCGATTTTTTAATCAGATATAGTTTAAGGACCAGAAAGTACCACAGACTATTTTTATTCAAAAAAATGACCCAGTCTTCGAGAAAATTATTTTTATAATTTAAAATTAATCTTTATATGACAATGAAAGAGGTAGATATTTAAATTGTAAATTATAATATTATAAACTAGCTCGACTGCTCCTGTAGTTACCGTAGCCCGTGGCTAAAAACAACAAACAACAAATTTTGTAGAAAAGTAATGAAAAAAATCAAATATCTTAAATAAATATTAGAAGAACATTTATAATAAATAGTAATTATATATCTAGAGTATTAGGAGAGCATCTGTAAAAAGTAGCATGTTTGCCTAATAAATTTATTTAAATTTATGATATTTTTTCGTTCAAATTATTTTTCTAGAGTGTTTTTTTCCTAAGCGGTAAATTTTAGAACTGAATGAATTTGATAATGGAATAAAGAAGAGTAGGACAGAAAAAACTTGCTAGAGTAATAATACCTATGTAAGATAATTTGAGTGACTAGCGCATCCACTGCCATTTGGTACTTAGTGGCAACTACTCCTCTTTGTTTCCAACATCAAATAGGCTTCTAGATTTAAGTTAAAAGTTTATAAATTTAATTATAGAGTAATTCATTTTTCTCCTTTTTCCTCATAGGGTTAAAATTAATTGGTGTAATTGATACCTTAAAGTATTCACGTGCCTTTCGATTGGTAGTCAATTTTAAGCTACTTTAATCCTTTCATCACTTGTAAACTCTTAATTCCAACTTTGCTAAATTCTAAATTGATTTAAATTAAATATGGCTGAGCTGATAAAATTGTAGTAGTCTCAAAAAATGGGGAAATATTGTTTCAACATAATAGACACGATGAAACATTGAAAATTTTCTATTTTTAAGTTTTCTAACTTCTTATTATTACTACTTACCCCTTTAAAGTCACGACTTTGTTGTAATTTGATCACGATTTATTATTGGAGTTTTATTAGTAGAGTGAAATTACGCCTTGTGTATGGATTAAAAGTTCGAGCAGCGAAACTTTGGGGTTTTTCTTTTCACATCAAAATAAGTATTTTTTGAAATTTTTTACTTTCCCGGAGTGGTGCAACATGTTTAAAAAACAAAATGGCGTCAAAAATATTCGATTGATTTTAATGAAACTAATATCAATAGTAGGTTTTATTACTTACAACTTTCGGTTAAAATTTTAGCGAAATCCGTTAAATAGTTCGGCCAAAATTTCCAATTTAGGGAATTGTTTAAAATGGCTGCCATTTTATGCCATTTTGTCCTACGAGGTTAAATTTTTTTTTTAATTGTATCATTTTTAATTATCTTTCGATTTTATAATAAGTGGCTTACCCGTAAAATGACTCCTTGATCCATATTTTTGCGAAAAACGTAAAATTTAACACTTTCTGGAAATAATTGTTTGGGGGGTGTATGGACTGGCTTTGGGGGGTGTTTTTTGCTTTGGCATAAGAAAACTATTTTTAAAAGAGGTCTATATGGTTTAAAGCAAAATTTTTCAGTTTTAACCCCCACGCTGTAAGGGGGAAGGGGTGTATGAAATAAATGTATCTTAAAAGATTTTAAAAAGAGGTCAAAATAGTTTAAAATGCTAAAGTAACCCAAAATTTTAGATGCTTTTATTAATTTTAAACTATTTTGACCTCTTTTTAAAATCTTTTAAGATACATTTATTTCATACACCCCTTCCCCCTTACAGCGCGGGGGTTAAAACTGAAAAATTTTGCTTTAAACCATATAGACCTCTTTTAAAAATAGTTTTCTTATGCCAAAGCAAAAAACACCCCCCAAAGCCAGTCCATACACCCCCCAAACAATTATTTCCAGAAAGTGTTAAATTTTACGTTTTTCGCAAAAATATGGATCAAGGAGTCATTTTACGGGTAAGCCACTTATTATAAAATCGAAAGATAATTAAAAATGATACAATTAAAAAAAAAATTTAACCTCGTAGGACAAAATGGCATAAAATGGCAGCCATTTTAAACAATTCCCTAAATTGGAAATTTTGGCCGAACTATTTAACGGATTTCGCTAAAATTTTAACCGAAAGTTGTAAGTAATAAAACCTACTATTGATATTAGTTTCATTAAAATAAATCGAATATTTTTCAAGTTATAGACAAATGAACTGTTTCACCATATGTATGTATACATATATATATAACTGGGAGGGGAAGGAACGAAACCCCACCAAAAAATTATGAGGAGTAGTTCTTAACATGGACTACAAACCTACCAAATTTGGATATGCACCGATGTGTCCTTTTGCGAATATAAAATAAAAACGATAAAATTTCTGAAAAAAATTTCATTTTTGACGCCATTTTGTTTTTTAAACATGTTGCACCACTCCGGGAAAGTAAAAAATTTCAAAAAATACTTATTTTGATGTGAAAAGAAAAACCCCAAAGTTTCGCTTCTCGAACTTTTAATCCATATAACAGCCTTTTTTTTGCTTAGATTTACTCCAGTATATAGGATTTTCTGTAACAAGCAGTTATATTATTTACTACAGCAAAAATTTTAGTTTGGGTTTCTAAAAGGTTAATTTAGAAGATGACAAAATTTATTAATTACTGTTACCAAAGCTTACAATTTCCAAAGGATTTTTTCATAATTTTGAGCCTTCCTTAAGATTTTGATCGCACAACCATAGACATGAAATAAATTTTTCCTTACCAACTCTACAAAGTATAAAGTTATTTGATCGTAATACTTTGTAATTTTTCAACAAATTTTTTAAATAAATTTCATATTTTTTGAATGGAATATTTAGGGACGCTAATGATGTGTAAATTATAAACTTTATTATAAACAATAAAACCAAATTATGTAAACAACACTCAAAATAACATAAACATTATAAAACTTAAAACACATTATTATTATTATTATTTAAAACTGTATACAATATCATCTATCTCATCTTATGCATATTTTAGGATTCCGTACACGCGAAACGCTAAAGGTTGTTTTTTACTACTAAACCCAAATTTATTTTTCCATATAGCTTAAAAAGTTCATTTTCAAATTTTGAAGAAGTTTCATTTTTACACATTATGAAAGAGTTTGATGCGCCCGATTTTCGATCCGTGATGTGGACTTTTTTTTTGATCCTACCAATCTTCTTCGCTTCAAAATTAAGTCTTTGTGGCAGCATGGTGGGTATTTGGAGCCGTTGAATAAGTGTATGAGCTTATGATTTTATCGCAAATGACTGTTAAAAAATGATGAGTTAAAATTAATCAGAAATTAATAAAATTAGCCCCATAACGAATTCGATTAATTGTCCTGCAATTACTCCCTGGAATAATTTATTTCGATCCGTTATATAAAAATTACGATACAAACTTCATAGAGCTAAAAGTGTATAACATATTAAACAAGATTTAACAAGATCATATAAAAGGCGAAAACCTCGATTATAGCTCTACAATTGTGGATTTTTCTACCCTGCGGTCACAGATATATTGGCCAATCTCCCAAATTTAAATACTTTTACGATATTAATTATCCAACATTAATGGGGATGGCGATTAATTTTTTTTAAAATCACTGCAGGTGAGAAATTCTCACTGTACGGACAGAAAAGTGAAGTTGGTTTTTGAAAATCTTTAGAAGGACGCAAGATATGACCGTTTAAAACTCTTAATTAGGCAAAGAGGAAGGTATGGGTTAGTGACGCTATTGCATGGTATCACTATAGAGATTGCATGTAAAACTCTGTTTTGTGAGAAAGAGATGGGCAACAATCTTCGAATGCTTATAACTTCTTCGTTTTTTAATCAAACTTAATTTAATTTTCAAATTTTATTATGGTATCAAGTCTACTTTTAAATTTTTACGGGTAAATTAACAAATCCGTTAACATTCATCTGTCCAATTAGAAGGCGAATGTATCATCCGCCTTTCTGGTTACTTAAGTACCTATTTACTTAAATAATCCGTTTTTCTGAGTTTCAAGTACTCATATCCTCAAATAAAGCAACAATTCATACTTACTCGAGCCCATCTTATGATGTGTTATTTTATTCCAATAGTATGCGTTTTGTTTTAGACGTTAATTAACGTTATATTTGTGATGTTCACATTAAAGAGTTTTTTCCAATAAATTTTGATAAAAATTAAAAAAAAAAATGTTATTTTTGTTTTGTTAAATTAAAAAATGGAGTTTTATTTGAATAATAGTTAACATTAAATCAATAATGCATTGTACAACAAATAATTCAAATATATTAGAAACAAAATTCGACCAACCATGCAATACGGCAACGACATCAAAAGAAAATATTTTAAAATTTGGTATGGATCGTATTTTATCGAATGACATTTGTGGAAAACGTCGACAGAACGTTGAAAATTTATCACGTATGTATTTAGGATAAGAAGTGAAAATTAGTGTATTATCCTTTTTGGTTTCATTGTAAAAAGAAGGGTTTTGCAAATGTGAAGCGATTTTTTACATGTTTTAGTTTCTATATCTATGCAACGGATGTGTAGTTTAATTATAGGATGCTTCTTAGGTTTGATGAAAATCTTCTCAAGCTTAAGGATTTTCAAAAGTTAGTGTTGGGCTGCTATGATATATATAACTGTGGGGTGCTCTAACAAGCAACATATTTGAAATCTCGCTTGTTCTTCATGTAATTTTTCTCTTTAAAAATGCGCCATTACGTAATTACGAAGGTATTTAGTTTGTGCTTTGTTTTTTATAAACTACGGCAGACAAACCAATTTTCTAAAAAACCACAAAAAACGCAAAATTCAATTTAAATCTCCATTATGTACAGTTGTAAAGCATTAATTTTCTGTATTATCAAACTTACCTTTATAAATCCTTCAAATTTCAAAAGACATCACAGAATTTTTACTTCTAGGATCAAATTTTTTTTTTACTTAAGAGGAATCGAAGAACTTTGCGAAATATTTTTTTGGCTAATTTGAGGAAGATTATCTAGTATATTATATAGTGAATTAAAAGTTCATAAAATATTGAAAGAAGAGGTTACTATAATAAAATTTCTAATAAAATGATAGAAAATTTCAAAAAATACAAAAAAAAAAAATATTTCAGACAAAAGGCGTTGAGAATATTTTTTCATTAATAATTTAAAGCCACGCTTAGTCTAAAGAAAATTTATTATCTAATAAAAATAATAAAAATAATTTTTTGAAAAGATTTGTTTTCTTCTTTTAAGGGCACCCTAGTTTCTACAATACCAGTACAAACGAAAACATTGGTAGCAATTATAACTTAGGAAATGCTCAATCAAAATTTCAAATTAAAGTTCCTTGCCCAATTCGACCGATTCCATCCAGAATACGTAAGTAACAGCTTATAAACAATTTAAAATTGCACTCAACAGTAAACAATTTTTTTTGTAGATTCGACTCGATTAATGCCTATTTTAACCGAACCAAATCGGCATACAAACTCATCACGTTTGGCATCGTCTTCATCGCCAACAATTTCAAATAAACGAAAACGTTCATGGTCTCGTGCAGTATTTAGTAACTTACAACGAAAAGGTTTAGAACGTCGATTTCAAATACAAAAATACATTACAAAACCTGATCGACGGTTATTAGCCGCTACACTTGGTTTAACTGATGCTCAGGTAAAAGTATGGTTTCAAAATCGACGTATGAAATGGCGACATTCATCTTCTGGTACAAATTCACTTGATAATAAAGTTGCACAAGTTTCCGCTGATTCTACACAAATTGATAGCGAAATTGCAGGTGGATCATAGTCCTTAAGGTTACAAAATGATATCGATTTGTGTGGCTAAAAGATTTATTACAACAAATGACAAGTATTAGATAGCGATTACTATATTACTACTAGCTCGACCCGTGAGGAATTCCGCCGTGCGAAACCCGTAGCTAAAAACAGAGAAATAATATGTAATTTTCCGAGAGTAATTTTCTTTCTCCTTATTTTTAGGCAATTTCAAGACAAGTATGATATACAAATTACAGAAAAACAAAATTAAATCTTAATGTTATTTAGCTAGCCTGTTTTTACCTAAGCAGTAGGAAAAAACATTTTTAGACCATGAGGTTATTTTTCGTCATTAGCCAGCACAATAAGCTTGAAAATGAGGGGTAAATTATGAAAGGAAAAAGAAAGACCTTGCGTAGACAGGAAAAGCAGGCTAGTAACAATATATAATACAAATCATGTGGCAATTACCATCCTTATAGTAATCGCTATTTGATAATAAATCTGAACAAAATTACGTCTCGAAAATCAGAAAAAATGTTACTACAGAAACTCAGCTTATAAAAGTAAAAAGGAAAGGGTAAAATACCGTGTTTTTTAATCCATACGGTTTATCATAAAAATTATCACTAATAAAATTCCTTGCATTTTTTTGCTCAAATCGGCAACTGCAGGAACATGGAAGGGATAAATATTATCGCTTATAAGCTGCAGTGTGAGAAAAATAAATTTTGGTATAATTGAGTGGGTAAAATTTGCAAATAGCAACTTGTAAGGAATTGAATTAGATTTAATTTTACTTTCGAACAACGCTTACCTACAATAAACAGCATAGTTTTTGGAATGTTTAAAAAATGATATTTGACTCTTCCTTTAAGGGAGTTCCAGAAGATTTTATTTTATTTTAGACGTGTTATCTCTTGTTGCAACTTGATCCAAATTTTGGATGTTTTTTTTTTTGAAACAATGCTTGTACTATAGCCTTGACTTTACAAAATATTAATTTTGCGATGTATTATATCATTTTTATTCTTGTAAATAAAATAAAAACTATTTTTTTGATAAGTTTTTTTTTTTTTTGGTTCCTATGAAAATTCAAAAAAAGAAAATTATAAGTTTTATTTAATATCTTTTACAAAATTAATCGAGAGAAATTTTTAATTTGTGTGCATTCGAACTTAAAAAAATTGAGCTATATATATTTTATGGTTTCACAATCAGTTTAACTGGTTCCATATATCGATAGTTATCGAAATTTACTTCTGGTTTCTTATAAACTTGTAGCGCTGATGATGATCTCTGACGGATTCCAGCATCCTTCTTTATAGGCAACTTAACAGATATTTCCTCAGGATATTCTTCATAATAATAATCGTCTGATTCACCTTTGCGATCGACTTTTTTACTGACTGAATCGAAATTTGCTGATTGTCGATTTTCACGTTGACTTTCACGCTCGCGAAATACAACAACCGGAGCTGCAGTCTATAAAAATGTTAAAAAACTGAATGAATGAATTATTTTTCAATTAATCATCCTTTTATATGTCTTTTGTGAAAAATTCATATCGATTTACGGTTTAGGAGAAATTGACTATCAAAGTCAATTATTTTTCCAAAAAAATGGCATATTTCTCATAAACCGTACAGAGAATCGATATGAATTTCCCACAAAAGACCTATGCAAGGGATTAATTGATAAATAAAATTTAAAATTTTTGTTATCATTTTCATTTCAACTCTTTAAGGTATTTCGATATCGTAAATTGAAAATGATGGTAAAGATTTTAAATTTTATTTAACAATTAATCCTTTTATACGTCTTTTATGAAAAATTCATATCGATTCTCTGTAGGGTTTAGGAGAAATAAACTGCCAAAGTCATTGTTTTTACCAAAAAAAAGTTTTCGTTTTTATGTACAGTTCTTAATTTTGGTATGACTGAAAAGCTTAAAACTTGAGGAATATAGAAAAATTTTTTTATGTAAATGGTAAAACATTTTTAAAAACACTTGACTAAAAAACCAATATTTATTACGAAATCTTCATGTACCAAAAAAAAATGGCTGTTTTTAATAATTAATTTATTCTAAACCTTACAGAGATTCGTCTTGAAATTTATACAGAAGGCGTATTAAATACTCATTAATTGACACACAAAATTTCAGTTTTTTGGTAACACTTTCGTTTTGGTATCGAAACACCTTAAAAAAGCAAGGATTTTTAAATAATAAAAGATTAGGCTTACAGTCGTTGTCGTAGGTGCAGCTGTTGCAGCCATTTGATTCATATGATCTCGAATACAACTTTGTAAAATATATAAGAAGAACAGAAACGATAGCAATGTTAGAGCTGATATTGCTGCACTGTAATCTTTCGCTTTTTCATGGCCAGAATGTTCGTAATGACCCCCTCGATTGTGTTTTTTATGAAATCTGCAACGAAAAATAGTTTTTGTCATCACTTGTAGCACAAATGATAAATAACAAGTGAAAACAAACAATTGACTGAGTTAATTGTTGAAATACCATGCATAGTCAGTGTTGATTTGTTTATCACATTACACATACAAACATGTGACACATACATAACTGATAATCAAGTATAGTACATATTATAAAATTTCCACCTAATTGGCGCCCTCACGGGTAAACACTGATGTTTACGAAAAAATGTTTCAAACAAAAGTTGTTTAATTTTTGATAAGGAACATTTTTTACATTTAAACTTTTGTTCTATCTCTAACGGCTTACAAGATGGGTCCTACGGACGCAAGACCCAATTGACCTATGATGCTCAGTTACTTGAACTTGACCTCACTTTTTACGTCCTGAGTACGCTGTAAAAATTTCACCTCTATATTTTTTTCGTATTTGAGTTATCGTGTCCACAGACGGGCGGACGGACGGACGGACGGACGTACAACCGGAAATGGACTAATTAGGTGGTTTTATGGACACCTATGACAAAATTATTTTTAAGCGTTATAAACTTGGGACTAAACTTAATATACTATGTATATTTCATACATACATGGTATAAAAACTGAAGGCCATAATTTTATATACACAAGCAAAAACCACATTGATTATCAGTCATCTGGAAGATTGGGAATATTTTTTAGGTTTTTATAAATTTTCGAAATTTGTATTGTTAAGGCTCAATTCATCTTGTAAAATTATATTAAGAAATATCTAAAAATCCTGTATACAAGGTGTCTACTTAAATTGGCTACATATGAAAAACTTTTTTTTTATAAGGTTTACGAAAAGAAGTTATTCTTTATAAAAATCCCTACGTTCGAAAATCTTAACATTTTAACATTCAGTTATTCACTCTTAACATCGAATGTACAGAGTGTTTACAAATAGAATTTTGATGACGTCAAAAAGGTAAAAAAATTCGATTCTTTTGATAACACGTGCAAATTTGATCCGATCTAATTGAAATTTTTTTTGAAACCCACTAATTTTGGGTCAGTCTTTTCAGCCATGATTTTTGCTAGCTATCACTTATGTGCTTAATTCCGGGACCAGGACTCTACATTCTTGAAACCTATTAGAGCTAGTTTAATTTTGATCACATTTGAAAAGTATGACCCCAATTTAGTAGGATTACATACTTGATTTATCAAAAAGGATAAAATTTGGATGTGATAGAACAAAGTTAAATTTTTGTGATTCCAATGACGTCAAAAAGTTAAAAAATAGTTATTCGATTTTTTTGATTACACAGGCAAATTTGATCTTATTGGAATTTTTTTGAAACCCACTAATTATTAGGTCAGTATTTTCAGTTGTGATGTCAGTTTTTCGCTAGCTGTTCCTTATGTGCTTAATTCTGGAACCAGGACTCCACATTCTTGAAACATATTAGAGCTAGTACTAACTGTGCCCAATGTTGCGAACAATTGTGTGAACAATTGTAATTAATGGGGGTGCAGAATTGATCACACTGTCGTCGCTTGGATAAGAACGAAGTTACCGAATCCACCCACATCAAACTGTAATTGTAAATATGTATGTAGTTAAATAAATTAAGATTAACAAATAATGATGTGGGTGGCCTCTGTTATAAGGCGTATATGTCAGAGAAACGGAGGTTAAAACTCCATTATTTTTTTTTTTTTTATATTAGAGCTAGGTTAATGCGAAAATTGTTTTTGCTCAATGCCGAATTTTACCGGGTCTAGACAGATATTATTATCCAAAATACTTGGAATTCATTAGATTGTAATTAAAACTTGTTATTAAGGATGTATGAGCATGACAACAATGTTTGATTTAAAGGCTCAAAATTTGTTTGTAGGTAGTCTTTTACTCAAAGAATATGTGGTTAATATTTCAGCTTAGGTAACCGTGCAAATTTTTAAGAAAAAAGTCATTAAAAATCGATATAAAATACATTGGCTCTTATGGAGGAATCTCAAAAAACGACATATTTTGGAAGTTTTTGATAATTTTCATTTGGAATGAATGAAAACAAATTTAATACATATTAGCAATGAATTAGAAAAGAAAAAAACTAAGTGTCACCGTCCATATAAGGGATGTAAGAGCAGGGTAGATTAAGGGTTGAAATTATTTTTATCTTATTTTCAACTTTGATGATGAATTTTGTTATAACTTCATGAATGTAGACGAAAAATAAGAATTAAATTTTTCGATATGTGTCTTGGTTTTGGAAATATCGAAAGCTAAATAATTAAACAAAATTTTCAATTTTCGATATTTTGAAAATTAAGCCAGATATCGAAAAATTTTATTCTTACTTTTCGTCGTATATCGTCAAGTAATAATATAAATTTATCATCAAAATTGAAAATATCTATTTTTAAATTTGTGCCCCCACTACCATGCTCATACATCCTTAAAAAAAAAAGAAGATTTTGAATTTTTTGCATTGTAAACCGATTATTTTGCATACAATTTCTAAAATATATTATTAAACTTACTTTTCTTGTAATAAATATTTAATTTGATTGAGTTTATCCTGTAAAGGATGTTGTTTTTTTACTACATGATAATAATGTTCAGTATTTTCACGACGTCCACCGAATCGATCAACAACATGTGGTGGTGGTGGTAAATAATGTCCAATCGGACCAGGACCAGGACCTGGACCAGCTCCGGTAGCAAATGTTGGATTAACACCACTCAATAAAGCCATTTCTCGGTATAGTTTTTGATCACTAAAGCTATGCCAACAACACTACAACTTGACAACACAAAAATATTTGAACTATAACAATATGGTATTAACAAAGTTGGAGTTATTTAACGTAACGATATAAGTTTAGTGTAAGAAAACATGTAGTTTAAATTTAACAAATTTTATGTATTAAAGCAGTGGTACTAAAACCTTGAACCATGATTTAAATAAATGAGTTTTATATTTGCATTAAGAAAGTACGAGCGCCAAGGTAAGTTTGGATTTGTGGTTGAAATTATTTGTACCTTATTTTCAACTTTGATGATGAATTTTGTTATAACTTCATGAATGTAAACAAAAAATAAGAATAGAATTTTTCGATATCTGCCTTGGTTTTCGAATTACCGACAGCTACCTAAATAATCAAACAAAATTTTTGATATTTTGAAAATTACTCCATTATATTGGCAAGCTATAACATCAAAATTGAAAATATATATTTTTTTAATTTGTGTCCCCACTACCGTGCGCATACATCCTTAATTTGCCTGACACAACAGGTTTTTTTTTTTTGTTTTTTAAATTATAAAGGTTTGAACTTTAATTTAAATTATTTTTTTTTAATTTCCACCGGATGGTTTTTGGAGAAATCTGTGAAAACATATCATCCTTCTACCGTTTTATTATTTTATTATTTATTTGCCTACTTTTGAAGTAATTTATTTATTTAAATAATTGGGCAACCCCCCCCCCTCCAAATTTTAAAAATTGACTTAAACTTAGTCCAACTTCATATTTTAAAAAGTCAAGTCTTTTATCCAAAATTGCCCTGGCTCTCGTACATCCTTAATACGCCTTAATATGACAAACAATCGTACATCCTTAATTCACCAAAATCCTATAAGCAAAAAATAGTTATGCTACCTGCGTAATCCGGGAAAAACGACAAAAAAATTAGGTTTTTTTTTTCAGTTTTGGTAGTTCAATTCAAAACTATGACCTTGTGACATTAATTGCTACTGTCATTTTGAAAGTATATTAAATTTGAAACAATTGAAGCCACAGCTCCGTATGTCTAAAGTTTTCGGGGATGTGATGCTTGAAAAATTTACATGGTTTTCAGAAATGTTCAATTTTTGCTTATGTTAAAACGTTAGAGATAGAATAAAAGCTTAAAAATATAAACAACTTTTGTTTGAAACAATTTTTAGTGAACATCATTGTTTTCTCGTGAGTTTTTCTAACACATATAAAAGATAGAGAGATGAAAATATGTAGGTAGCTTCAACTAATGAGCCTTACGAAAAATATACCAATTTTTGTAAACACATAATGATGAGTCAGAAAAAAATTAAAATTTTTATTACGTGGACAAATTAAAAAAATTTTTGTTACTACCGATTAAAAAATACGAGTGTTATTATTATTAATTTGTAAAGTACTTGAACTTTTTCACAACGAGTAATTTTTCACAACAGATTCAAGACGACATTAAACTTGAAATTATTGCAATGATATAATTTTTGTTATTCTTATGAAATATAAGTACTTGAAGTAATTTGCAAATTATCTTACATCATAAACTATCATTATCAGTGCAGCACCAATTTTCGGAATTTTTTCTTTTAATTAGATTCACAAACAAATCCATCAAAAGAATTTTAGGTTCAGAATTTTTACTATTTGAAGGGTATTGATGATTAATGATAGGGAATTCATTAGATCGTAACCTTGGCATATGAAAGATACAATCAAATTTATCCATTCCCAACATACGGTCTAATCCTTCCCAATATTTTTTAAATAATTCTGATTGACTATATTTGCGGTTCGATTTATTATTAGCAGTTCAAAAAACTAGTAATACAATAAAAAATAGATTTTTTCTTGCATTAAATTACAAGAGTGCAGTACAGGAGAGAATAAATAAATCGTAATACAGTAGACCCGCAGTAATCCGGCCTGTCTTGTTCGACACCCCTTGTAATTCGACATAACTATAACGATAATTAAATGCATATTTATTGTAAATACCTGAAATTAGTGTTTAATTTGTCGGTTTACAAGGTATTCTTTTTCAAACAGTTTCGGACTACAGAGAGTTTGTACATGTATTCTATAGTCCGACAAATTCGATTCAACACCATCTTGAAAAATGTTTTTCCGATTACTGCGGGTCCACGTCGTATAAGTCGTAAACGGCCAGTGATACAAAAAATTATTGTACAGAAAAGGAGAAAAATTATTGTACAGAAATAGGAAATAATTAAAGATATAATATTAATTATCTACAATAAAGGTTATTACCATTTTTTGCTTAAAGTGCACGACGCTCACAGAGATATAGGCAGAGATGGTTTTTTTTCAAAATGGCGGCACTTCCTACAAATTTCTATGAATTTTGTGAATTTACATTCAGTAGGTTAGGTTAGGTTAGATTGGCTGTCCACGTAGGACACACTTAGGCTATAGAGCCCATTGTGATACCATATATGTGTTTTACCACCTTTCCGCTGATAATTTCATTTATCAGCTCCTCAAGCCCATCACAACATTTAATTAACGGACGAAATTGGTTACGCCTTAACCAACTGAACTAATAGAGCGACTTAACCTAACCTACATTCAGTACGCGGTAATGAAAAACATAATTCCTGTAATTTAATACATTACGGACAAGAAGTAACGAGCTTCTTTATTACCTGTATTATAAATTAGATGACGTAGGTTACTTTTTAAATATTTTCAACAATTTGTACCGAAAAAGTAGTAATATTCATATTAATAATGATGTGACGTAATGCTTTAGTGACTTCAATGATTGTTGGAGTTGTGAACCATTACAACAATGATAGAGTACCTACATTTTGAGATGAGTGACTGAGCAACATTTGTCATTATTCTTAGTTAATTGTTTGCATGTATAAGCATCATTCTAAAATTCTAATACCTTTTAGCTCTGGGTCTTTAACCTAAAATTAGTCTTTTTATTATATGTATAATAAAATGCATATTATATATTCAATTATGAGTTTACCAACGTGATATGAAAATTGTTAAGTTTTAACAGTTAAACGTGTTTCTAGAAATTGAAAGTGCTCTATTTATCGTTATATAGCTTTGAAGTGTACTGTTTTTTTTTCTAAATAAAAGCACAGAATATTGTAAACTCAATCACCAAGATTGAATGATAAAAGGGTAGGAGGAATAAAAATTTGGTGGAAGCGTTTGGAAATTAATTTAAATGAGTCCTAAAATTTCGCAATCAATATTTCACCCTTCCCGCTTTCTGCACTTTGAAGTATGACCTGATGTTCCCTTCGCTTCCACCATATTTGATATACGTACGTTTTTATACCATGCATATATGTAATATGCAAGGTATACTAAGTTTAGTCCCAAGTTTGTAACGCTTAAAAATATTGATGCTAAGCAAAAAATTTTGGTATAGGTGTTCATAAAATCACCTAATTAGTCCATTTCCGGTTGTCTGTCTGTCTGTCTGTCGTATGTCGTCTGCCCATCTGTCATCACAATTACTCAAAAACGAAAAGAGATATAAGTATTCTGTATTAATAAAAAAAAAGATAAGCTTTTCATTGTCTATGGAATGAGATATTAGATAGTTTTTATAGATAGATAGAATTTTTGGTACCAAGAAAAAAGTTCTTGCCTCATTTGTTGAAAAGATAAAAAACTTATAAATTTGCAGTTTTATGTATGAGTGTATTGAGTATATGTACAGATATAATGTCTTAGTATTGTGCATTGTTGTCAAAAATAATGCATGAATATAAGAGCACGTTTTTATGGACTTAACTATAACGAGAGAACTACCTTAATAACTCCAAATTTTCTTAAAATAAACTTTTTTTAGGTAGGTATATGTAAAATTAGTATATTTTAAATTCCCCTCAGTTAATTGAAATTCCCTTCAGTTAATTGTGATTATTGTTTCAATTTTTAATAGATAACTAACTGATAGTGATACATAGTTTAACACAAATAATATATACCCCTGCTGTTAAATTACCAGTAAACAGGCAAACTTAATAAAAGAGGAATAAAACCACCTGGGGCTATAATCCCTTGGGAATATAAAACGTTCAAGAAACATTATATCTATGTTTTCAACTACAACCCTCTAGCGGTAGTAAATAAGAAGTATCAACGATCAGCGGAGATATAAACCAAAATTATATTTCACATATTATTGATTTCAATAACCAACTATAAAATTAGGTATTTGATTTTACCATTCGATACGATGAAAGAGCTTTTATCAATAGTAGCTCAAACACAGAAACTTAGAGCGTACCATCTACTATTTAACTTCATTTATCTAATAGATAGTATAAAGGAATTCGTAAACATGTTACGAAACAAAATTGTGGTGGAAGCGATTTGAAGAACATGTAAAATACATACAAATTTGATTAAGGCATTGTTACCAAAGTAGTTTATTTCTATCTGAGGAACGCTTTAAGTGGTGGAAATTTATTTAAGTCAAAAATTTAATAAGATGCAAATGTCTAGTAACAAATATGCTTTTCATTTTTGATAAGCTAAATTAAAAAAGTATTTAATTTTTATATTTATCGACTAAAAAAAGTCATTTTCTACTTGAATTTTCGAACAAAATTTTTTATTTTAAATTATGAATAAAACGATAAAAAAAATATTGTAGTTAAAATGTATTTTGAAATTTTTTAATTTTCAAGTAAAATTATTTTAAAATATTCATCCCTTACCTTCGTCATTTCCATTCGTGAATTATCCTAAATTTTTTTTCTAATTTATTTATCCTATTCATTGGGTGATCGTAAAAGAAATTTGATAAAAATCAAAATTTTTTGCTGTTCTTAAAAAAGTTAAATAAATTAAAGTGTGTTTTTTATTTTAATTTAATTTTATTTTTTTTTCTAAATTTAAATTGTATTTTAAAAAGCTCAAAATATAAGTACAAAAAAAATATTAAAGTAAAATTTATACATTACATAGCAAATATATTTTACACAAAAAATTAACAAACCAAAAAGGTAATTGCTTAGAAGTAAGAATTCATAAAAAACATAAACTCCATAATCCTTTTACGATAAGAGCCAAACAATTTTGGTAAGATAAGAGCCAAACAATTTATTCTAGGTCTAATAGATTCGAAGATATTCAAGGTGGTATTAATGCTAGTCCACCCAATATAAAACGACTGTCGAACTTTGCGAGTCCGGCAGATAAACAAATTAAATTTATATTAAACAAGTGAAAACAAACAATTGACTGAGTTAATTGTTGAAATACCATGCATAGTCAGTGTTGATTTCTGTATCACATAACACATACAAACATGTGACACATACAAAACTGATAATCAAGTATAGTACATATTATAAAATTTCCGCCTACTTGGCGCCCTCACGGGTAAACAGTGATGTTTACGAAAAAATGTTTCAAACAAAAGTTGTTTAATTTTTGATAAGGAACATTTTTTACATTTAAATTTTTGTTCTATCTCTAACGGTTTACAAGATGGGTCTTACGCACCCAAGACCCAATTGACCTATGATGCTCATTTACGAACTTGACCTCACTTTTTACGTCCTCAGTACGCTGTAAAAATTACAGCTCGGTATCTTTTTTCGTTTTTGAGTTATCGTGTCCACAGACGGACGGACGGACGGACAATCGGAAATGGACTAATTAGGTAATTTTATGAACACCTATGACAAAATTTTTTTCTTAGCATCATTATTTTTAAGCGTTACAAACTTGGGACTAAACTTAATATACTATGTATATTTCATATATACATGGTATAATAATTGTTTTACTTCTAAGCAACTATCTAAAAATAATTTAACAAATAAATAAAATTTTTAAATTAAGCATCTAATACATGATTTAAATATGCAATATAACAGATAGCTAATCGTAATATTTCAATTTTTGATAATTTCTTATCAGGCGGTAAAGTTGGTAATAATTTTCGTAGCTCTGAAAAGGCAACATTAAATGCTTCAACTCTAATACGTTCTCGTGTAGCATGCGCTGTACGATATTTTTGTGTGGCTCTTCTTCGACGGCGACGTTCTTCACGGCTTAATGCACCCATTTCACTTCTATGATCCCTAAATAAAACAAAAAAATTTGTGTAGTGAAAACAAAAATGTTAATAAAATTTGACATTCTAATAAAATGACTGAATGAAGTAAAAACTTAAAATTTTGGAATAACTGTGTTTTTTTGAATTTTTAAATTAATAATAGTATGAATAATTGAAAACTCATAATTTGTAAATTGAAATTATTAACAAATATACAATGGGTATAAAAAACTATTATAAATAATAAAAAGGCAACAGCACACAGTATTCTCAAGCGCTTTCTCATTCAAGTATTGACTATGCCAATTTTGGTTTATCTTAACCTTTTTTACCGTGGTATTTATGCCTCGTGGTATGCATTCTTAAGTGACGCGAAATAATAAGTTTTACCTCCTAACAAAAAGCTCAACGCAGCTAAAGCAGTTTTCATTTAAGACAACTATCCATGACACAAAAACATTTCGTGGACGATTAGGTTGCAAGTGAAGAAGTCTTAATAAATGAGGGAACTGACATGGGATACTTTTCAGCCTAAAAGAAAAACTTTCCTCAAAAATATTTTTATTGGAAGATTAATTTTAACCAAAGCTAGATGTTCTGGCCTTCGGAAAAGAATAAATTGATTCCTATTTTATGTAAGTATACATGATCGCTGCCTGTTTACTGACGAAAGCTTCATTATTTCTACCTATAAAACAACGCGAGTGTAGCTACCTTTAAAAGCTCATTTTCCTAAAAATATTATTTATATATGGTTATGCATGTTCTTAAAACGAGGGACAACTTTTCATATATATAAATATATCCAATATATATATTTTTTCTTCAATATGCGTTTTTATGTGAATAAGAAATATGAATATTTGATAGATCTCATAAATTCAGTTGTGACTTGTGTCACATAGTATAACTGAAAGTCGTAAATAATGATTGGATATCGAAAAAATAAACACGATAAGATCGAAAAAAAAAATTTAAAACATATATCTATACCCCCCATTTAATCTATTAGAGGGTGCATAAGATAGTATACAGTGTCATATCAAGTAGAAAAGGTATTTTCTTATTTAGTTAAAACAATTCTCAAATGAAATACTTTGTAATTTCTGAAAATACACATTTTTACATTTTTCCAGTGACAAAACTAGCAATATTATAAAATACGGTTTTTACTTTATAAACATCGAACTTTGAGTCCAACTATCAAAAAAGCATCAATTATCAAAATCAATATGATTGATTATCATATCGATCATCACATGAAATCGAATAATTGAAGATTTGTTACACACTAAGAATTTACAAAGAAACAAATAATTTTAAGTTCTATGTATAGGTATGTACTTATGCGCCCCTCAGTATGTAACTTCCAAAGTAAATTCAGCTTACGCGTTTGGCCTTTTTTCTATGAATGATATTTCTTTGTGTGGCAAATTTTAGACTATTATTGGGAAAATTATTAATGACGTCAAACAGTCAATATGGCAGTCATAAGCGGGCATAAATCTTGAAAAAGCAATAGTCTTGAAAAAGCAAGAGTGGACGATTTTGTATTAAACATTTCATTCATACATTTTAATAGTATTGTTGTAAATTACTATGCTTTCTTAATATATAACTTATTATTCAATACCTGCTGAAATCCAATTTAAACGCTTGTTATCGGAGTTCTATTTTAAGATACGAGTTGTCGAATAATTTATATGCAGAGCATACAAACTTAGACAGGTCAACCGGAAGTTTCTTTTTTTCGACTTTTTTATCTTTCGAGAATTTAATTGCCTTCGTACGAGCACAATTTTAAATTTAGAGTTGAAATCATTTTTACTTTCTTTTCAACTTTGATTATGAATTTTGTTATAACTTCATGAATGTAGACAAAAAATAAGAATAAAATTTTTCGATATCTGCCTGGATTTGCGAAATATCGAAAGCTAAATAATTAACCAAAATTTTTAATATTTTAAAAATAACTCTAGATATCGAAAAATGTTATTCTAACTTTTTGTCTTATATTAGCAAATTCTAACATAATTCACTATCAAAATTGAAAAAAAAAATTTTTAATTTGTGCCCCACTGCCGTGCTCATACATCATTTATTAGTCGGGAACAACGGTTTTTTTTTTGTTACCAACTATTTATGAAGGTTTTAACTTTTATTTGGTGAAATCTATGAAAACATATCATCCATCAACCGTTTTACTATTAAACCAATGTTCAATATCCCTACTTTTGAAGTAATTTATTTTTTTAGATAATCGAACAATCCCCCCCCCCCCCCTTAAATTTTCAAAATTGATTTAGACTTGTCCAATTTTATATTAAAAAAATCAAGCTTTTTATTTTAAATTGCCTTGGTGCTCGTTAGCCACATAAAATATATGAAGCAAGAAGAGTTTTTATGGACGTTCTTATGTATAAAACAAAGAGGAAATGTGTACTGTGTGTTATGGTTATGTGTTACTGTGTATGATTGGTAATTGTATGTGTATAACTTCAAGTGTTGATTCTGATCGGCTGGGTTAATGTATACACATATACAATCCCTCTTTGTTTTATACAGAAGAACATCCGTAAGAACTCTTTTTACTTCATTTAATATAAATGGCTTACGATATGGTTTACAAACAGTATGAAAACATACATATATTCGAATGATACGTTACCTTCTTCGAATATTCGGTGTAATATTTGTAGTATCAGTTATTGTTTGAAGTACTTCACGTGAATTTGATGAATCGCTGAATAAATGACTGGATAAAACATCATTCGGTGGACACTTATTAAATGATTGTGGTGTATCTCGCATATAATTCATGGCATCACGACCTCCAGGTGTAAGATGTGGACTCACTGAAATTACTAACATACATTTCAGATCATAATTGTAAACGAAAAATACTTAGTTTTGAAAAAATTCAAATACACTAGAACCTCGATAGCACACACTTTTTAATCGTTTAAATGTAAAACATACAGATATTTAAGCATTGGCCCTCTAAAATATAGCACATATAGAGGAAAATGTCGCCTTTTTTATGAATATCTTACGAACTGTATTAGATAAAAATATGAGACTATAAAAATCCCTAACTCAAATTTTTTAAGGTTAAAAATTCTATAGCTCAAAATTTTTTCTTTGGGCTTAAAACTTATCGACGTTCTACTGGGATAATAAAAGTTTAAGCTTAAATCCTTAAAATTTTTTTCAAATAATTTATGCGAATATTAACAATATTCTGCGTGTGAAGAGCAATTCGTGATGGTTAAACGGATATCTAGCTAAGCGGTTATGTTCAGTCAAGCTTATTTGAGTTCTGATTCAAGCTAGTGCAGAAGCAGTAGGCTTACTGATTCGGAAAGGTTGTCTGAATTGAACTTAATTTATTACGGACTGAACTTCCATCCTTATAATTTTCTTGCTAAGCATGGACGATAAAAGTTTCACCTATATTATTGTAGGTACAAGGGACGGTATAAGGTTGATCTTCATCAATCTGGTTATCAGATGGGTGAGATCGATGAGCATCGAACTTGGTATCAGAAGAAAGATAATTTAATTACGAAAATAATGGTATAGATTTGCCTTAAAAAATCGTTCATGGATAAAATTGATTAAAATGAATTTAATTAAAAATAGCCATGAATACTTTTCGATAGAAAACTATGATAGGAGTGTTTAAAAATCAATAAAAATACATAAAAAAAATGTCTCATCTGGTTTTCAGATTGGTGAAGATCTACCTTTATACCTTTATATCTTTAAAATTCATCGGAGATATGCATATTCAATTTTTGAGAATTCTCCGAATTCGTTAACAATATTTTGGTCTCTGTATGAGAGGTGTCCTTAACAGAATTCACTGTTTGCAGGAGAAAAATTTCATTTGTACGAAATAAAATTCTTTATTAGGTAGTATCTCTGTATTATACCAATAGTTCAGGAGCTGCAACTATGGCTCCGATTGATTTTCTATGTTTATAGCCTTCTGATTTTCTATTTTTATTGTTCTAGTATAACCTCTAAATGAAAATTCAACCAAATTTTTTTTTTCATTCCCCTATCAAATAAAATGAAGGTAATATAATTTCTCAATAAACACGTATTTTTCTTTTATTGATACAATTAATAAAATTTTCACACAGACATTTTTCTTATTTAATTATCTGATTATCTATCCCATTGTATTTGTTTAATATGATTCAGTACAATATATGGAACATAAAATATCTACATAAAAATATAATTATTATTTAATAATTTTTATTGGTGGGTGAAATGTGTGGGAAACAACTTGTCAACAACTATAGTATGTAATCATAATTTGACTTTTCGATTCATCATTCATAAATTATAATTATCATATTACATACGAATTGATTGATAAGTTTTTTTAACATCCCTAAAAAAAGAGGGGTATAGTTATAACTATGAAATAATTTGACCCTTTTGAAAAATCGAAGACCCGAAAATTATCATATGAAAATATAGTCATATTAGGTATTATTCGGAGTCTATCATAATTTTTGCTAAATTTCTGGAAAATAATTCGGCAATCCAAATAACGGAGAAAAGTACTCAGAAATTTCTCAAAAATAAATAAGTTTGTGGAGACCAGATAATTTCTTTATAGAAAAATTTTATATACTTCAATAGTCTATTGATTAGGTATTAAAAAACAGGCCAATAAGGAACTAAGGCGTTCACGGTTTCTTATTTCAGGAACTGTTCAATGGGTTAAAAATGAAGAAATAATCGCGGGGTGCTAATAAATGAGAGGGTGGAAATTGGAAGATAGTGGTGAAAAAGCATCCCTTTTGATTTTTTCCAATAATCTCGTAAACTAAGCAAAATTTCAAAAAATTTTATAGAAAATTTTGCATCAAATAATGCAACTAAACACTAATTAGTCCATTTCTGGTTGTCCGTCCGTCCGTCCGTCTGTGGACACGATAACTCAAAAACGAAAAAATATATCGAGCTGAAATTTTTACAGCGTACTGAGGACGTAAAAAGTGAGGTCAAGTTCGTAAATGAGCATCATAGGTCAATTGGGTCTTGGGTGCGTAAGACCCATCTTGTAAACCGTTAGAGATAGAACAAAAGTTTTAGTGTAAAAAATGTTCCTTATCAAAAATTAAACAACTTTTGTTTGAAACATTTTTTCGTAAACATCACTATTTACCCGTGAGGGCGCCAAGTAGGCGAAAATTTTATAATATGTACTATACTTGATTATCAGTTATGTATGTGTCACATGTTTGTATGTGTTATGTGATAAAGAAATCAACACTGACTATGCATGGTATTTCAACAATTAACTCAGTCAATTGTTTGTTTTCACTTGTTATTGTAAAAATTATTGTTTCGCTCAATGAAAAAAATTATTTTGAAATGCTTCCACATTAATCCCTACATAGCCGGGCTAGGAAACAAAAAATTTGAATTTCTCTATACTAATTTTAACAGCCGACGCTGCCACTTGTTCACAATGAAACAAGTAAACGCCTCATACATATATATTCGTGCATACGTGCAACACATGAGCGTATCTCTCATGGGTATTGTATAAAATATCTTGTTTATTGTTAAATATTACTACAATGTTTTTATATGCATCAATGTACCCACAAATAATATAAAATAATAATAATTTCAACCCCTTCGTATTATTTAATTATTATAATTTTCTAAGTGGGTTGGTTTTTGGTTATTTATTTGTAACAAAAATAATATCATAATGCACATACAAAAAGTGTTGAAATCAATGATCTTATAAACACCCAAGATAATTTGATTACCATATCTTTTGGGAGTTTTAGTACTGTTTTGATTGAATTTTGTAATGTTTGATTTGCTTATTATACTTGTGGTAAATAAAAGGCGAATTTTGCTACTAGCCAGGCAAACAAAATTACAATCGGATTAAATTTGTTGTGGTTTCCTAGTATTTTCGATAAGCTAATACAAATGTATATTTTTGGAACAGATTATTGTAGAATTGAAATGCTTGAAATGGCAAACTTTTATCGATGGCTGTAGTGCATAGTAATAAAAGAATTATAAAAGTGAAAAATACATATAACAGCGACAGTGGGAAAAGTCAAAGAGGAAAAAAAATTTTAAACATTTGCTGTACCAAGATCCCAGCTCTAGAAACACAAGTTTCTTCAATTTTGGTAAAGGTATTTTAAATATTCTAGAGAAGCGACGGAAATAGACATCGAGAAAATATAAATGAGTTTTTTCTTTGCTACAAGTTGGAAATGCTTCAAAGTAAAGGTTTAGTAAGGCTTAATGAGTACTTAACAGTGATCGACCAAGCTTACGATTTAGGCAAGTTTCGGAAAAGTTTCGATTTTGGCAGCGGATTTTTTCAAATTTTACGAAATTTGTATTCGAAAACAGAAGGATATAGAGAAAAATGTGGTATATTTTTTGTTAATTTTGACCCCAATTATATGATACAATTCTTTCCGAAGCGATTTGGTCAATATTATTTATTTGTTTAAGCAAAATTATCTTAAACAATATATAATATTTTAAACGCGATCCTGTAACAATTTTCCATGCGAAAATTATTCATGCTCAATGGCGGATTTTATCGGGACTAGGTATGTTTACTACATGAGCAGTATACAAAGATTTAAAAAAAGTTTCAAAACTACTTGTAATTCTTTTACCAACGATTCTGTTTTATTAATACAGTTAAATATTTATTACGGTTTATATACAAATCGAAAAGCACATCCAATAGATAAATAAGAATATTTTATATAAATTTTTAATGCAAGTACTTGACGGAAATCATACTTTATTACCTCAAATCAGTATAAAGTCTTATCAACACCACTTTTTATTGGTGTCTATGGAATAAAACAACTCATTCACTGTACATATATATGTATAGAATTATTGATGCGTTTTTGTAAATACGAACATGTATAATTCTATATATCTGTATTGTATATCGATATGTTTCTCCATTGTGTGATACTGTGATATATTTTAAATATTTATGAATATAGTCCTTTTAATATTGTATTCTTGTAAATTGGTATCAGTTTGATAATGCGAGGATGTTTTTTGTAAGGTCTTTAAAACGAATAGACGCCAGTGTTACCAGATTATTTGTTTCTCGAACCCTCTTGACGGAGCGCGTGTGTAGCCAAAGTAGCCAGATATTTTTTTCCGAAGTAGCCAAGTTACGACGCTGTGTTTCTTATGACCATAATGCGGCGCTAGTTGTCCTCAAGTAAGCGCCAATATTTAAATGAAATATACGTGTACGTGTATATAAATTTTTTTTCTTTTATTTAAAATTAAAATATTTTACGATTAAAATGAATTTATTTATTCATAGATTTTACGTTTGAGAAAGAATTATTATTAAAAAACAATCTAAAAAGCGAAAAAATCTATAAAAACGAAAATAGCCACTTTGGCTATCAGTAGCCAAATGATAAAATTCTTTCGCCTGATTAGCTATTTAGGAGCCACAATGGCAAAAAATCGCCACATCTGGCAACCCTGATAGGCGCATAAGCAATTTTTTTAAGGTAGCACGAGCATCAAGACTATTTTAGATTTAGGGTTGAAATTATTTGTGTCTTATTTTCAACTTTGATGATGAATTTTGTTATAACTTCATGAATGTAGACAAAAATAAGAATAAATTTTTTCGATATCAGCCTTGGTTATCGAAATTTCGAAATCTAAACAATTATGTCCTACTACCGTGCTCATACATCCTTAGGGCACAACGGGTTTTTTTGTTTTCAATATTTTATTAAGGTCTTAACTTTAATTAAATAGTTTTTTTTTATTTTTCACCCACTAGTTTTGGAGAAATCTATGAACAGATATCATCCAACTACCTTTTTACCATTAAACCAATATACCTACTTTTGAAGTCATTTATTTATTTAAATAATCTAGCAACCCCCCTAAAATTTTCGTAATTGATTAAGACTTAGTCCGACTTCATATAAAAAAAATCAAGCTTTTTATTTAAAATTGCCTTGGTGGCCGTACATTCTTAAGTTTATACAATTAATTTTTTTCTTCAATTTAGGAGGATGTAAATCAAACACGGGTGTAACAGGCGGAATCTGGTCACAAATAATTTAAGGAAAAGTTTTTAAGTGATCTGAAAGGATGGAACTTTCACTCTAATAAATACCTGTTCACAATACTATTCAAATACCTGTTCATAATTCTAGATAAATATGGTGGGAGCGCAAATAAATACATAGTACATAGGAAGATGTAATATAATTCATCATTTATATGCGTTTCCACCATTTATTGAATTTAATATTTTTTCTTAAATTTTCTAGCTCAACTTTCTTTTTTCTTTCATGCAAACCTTCGCCTAACAATATTTTACACAACAATAAAAAGAATTAGCGAAATTGTTCCATCCGTTCACGCGTGATTCGATGGCTAAAAGAAATAGTGGTTCATTTTTACATAAATAGATTTTCGTTTTTAAGCAATTTGACGAATTTGAACAATTAAAAAGTTCAAAATAAAGCAAATAAGTTCGTAGCGATGTAATCTTGGGATTTAGGAACGTGCTTTTTCAGTTGATATATCCATTTACGTTCTTTTTTAATAACGATAGCTCGAGAACTGACACGGACAACCAATGCGATTTTACAGGTTCTAAGAAATAAGAAACTTGAAACTAAAGAACTAAAAAAAGGACTTTATTGATAGATTTTTATTACGGGGAACGCTAATTTTTGAACTACTTGCAGGAGTAAAATTTCTCAATCCGTCTTTTAATCTAGAAAATTATAAACAGCATTTACTATAAAATTAGAATTATCAAGAGTTGTACTATCAATCATAAAATTTCACATATCTAACTATGATATTCTTTCTAGCTTAACTAGGATAGAATTTATCAAAATTTGAGATAGCAAACGAAAATTATTAAATATGGTTTTTGCCTAATTTTCACTTGTTCTTCGATTGACGTGTATTATTTGGCTGAACTTTACAGGCACGATTACGGGTGTTACAAAAAATCAGACAATGCACAGCTTTGATTTCAAAAGTTCGTTTTTAACAAAATTTTCTGTAGCTTTATTTGCTTATAAATAGATTTGTCTCTGGTGAAAAGTTACAAGATGTAAGTTAGACGACTAAGTTCATTCCCGAACTTTTTGTGTGTAGAAGGATAATAGAATTTAAATTAGAAAAATTGAGGATTTCTAAAATTTTCATACAAAGTCGACTGGAGAGGTACTATCCAAGCAGCAAAAGACCCGGGATTCGATTTCCGAATGATGGGAAATTCTCTATTGTAATTGTGAAAATAGCTTTAATTGATTTTTATGTTTAAATTTTAAGTTACTAGAAAAATATTGTAAATTATTTATAATAAATTGCTATAGTTGCAGACAAATTAATTACTTTTTAAATGAAATTAACTGATTCATTTCATAATTACAAAATTATTAGGATAAAATGTTATATTCTTACATTTTTAAAACAATACAAATGTCAGTCACACCCTTCTTCAAAAAGAAATAATGGCCGCCCGATTATAATTTTTTCTCATTTCAGATTTGATAAAAGCTATAAAATGGATAAGCTTAAATTTAAAATCAAAACATTTTATTCTGACGCGATATATTTTTTACAGAAAGGATCAAAAACTCAATAATCTCAAAAATTGGAAATTTTTCTCTTTTTTTCCTGGTTTGAAATCCGGTTGTATACTTTTAAAGTTTATGGGTTTCTTAAAGTATATGTAGTAAAAAGTTTCAAAAATTATACAAAAAATTATTGATTTGCCATTATTTTTTTGATTTGAAAGTTTTTTTGGTAAGAAAAAAATATATAATAATAGGTAAATTAAACTTACTTGTGATATTTAATTATCTAAAATAAATTGTGGTAATTATTACAAAAAAGTAAAAAAAAAATCAATTTTCACACAAAAAAAATCACATATAAAAAACACTTTGGATTCTGGATCAAATTGAAAGTTGTCTATCTTTAGAGATAATATCTATAACTATCTATTCCAGAGATGTATCTACAAAGATAAATGCAGCATCCAATATTGTTCCAGATGCTCCTCCTTGTTGAGATGAGATGTAACCAATCATTTGACTGGATACGCCTGAAATCAATATCTGTATTGTTATCGTTGCATTGTAAGGCGTGATAAACGTAATATCGTATAATCGTAAAGGCGTGATATATGTAATGTAAATGCATAAATATTATTTATAATTCATAATTTGTAATTAACCAAAATATTAACTTTTATTTATAATTTAGAAATTTATGAGAGCATTGTTTTTGTTTCATCAAACGTTTGAGACGTTGCAACTGTGTATAGTGGGATTACTGTTAAATCGAGAAAAGTTTGCCACAAGGGCTTATTCGTTCAGGTACGTATTTCCTTTTAATTTTTTTAATTTTGTGGTAGGTGAAGTACCTTTTTTTCTTTTCTTTTCTGTTTTTAATAAAAAGAAGTGGATAATAAAATGATTTGAAAGTATAGCGTGGAATATCGGTTTTATACAGACTAGTCAGCTTTAAATTGCCAAAAAGTATCTACTTGGTTGTGAAGGAAAAATATACGCAGAAATGGGTGAAAAGTATAGAATTTCACGTTAAATTATGCGATGGTTAAACGTTAAATAAATTGTTGCGGATTGAATCTGCTTTGTAAGAGAAATAAGACAATAATAAGAGACTTGTCTTAATTACATGATGCATAAGACTTCCTAATTTAAAAAAAATACAATTTTTTAAGCGTATAATAATTTCTAATTAAAAATTACTAAATGAAACAGCAATTGGTTAAAATAATTTAAAATTTGAATGGTAACTTTACAACAAAACAGAACAAATTTTCTTTCTTGAAACATAGCTTAGAACACTCTCGGTTAAATTATCTTTCAAACAAAAATAATCAAAATCGGTTCATCCGATTAGAAAATACAGTGCCACAGACAGACACACATAGCGGCCAAACTTATAAAGCCCCTCTTTTTACGTCGGTGGTTGAAAAGGATTTCCAATAATACTGTTGGTATTTTACAATTTACAATATTTTCTTGGGTCAGGATTCTTGCAAAAATATTTTTGTCTAAGTACATTTTAATATTTTTTATTAAAGAAAAAATTGTTTGCGCCAAGAAATCTTTTTTTCTGTGCACAAATATTTAACTAAATATGTTTACCATATCAGTTATTTCTTAAAATTATTCCTATAAGCCTACCTAAAACAAATTCTCGTGAAAATTAGTGGCCGACGAGTTTTAGAATACTCATTTTTGTCATTTTTATCTCATATCTCGAATAAATTCAGTATATCCCCTGAATGTAAAACCAAATTGGCGTGACGGGGGGCGAATTTCGGCCACTATCTTGGAAAACTCAAATATTTCGTGAAACGTTCATCGCACGATAAAGATGTAGGAATCATTTTTGTAGTTAATAACATTATCTATATCTTTTATACGGAATTTTTTTCTGTATACCTAAATCACATCTTTTTCATGATACTTGAAAGTATCTTAAGTTTGGAGCGCTATAAATAAAAACCTATGCATTATACAGAAAAAAATTTCAAATAAAATTTATAGAAAAAGTTATTATCTTTAAAAATGATCCCTACTTTTTTTGTCGTGTGGTGCTCGGTTCACGAAATATTCGGGCTCCTCTGGCCCTCCAAGTTGGGTTTAAATTCTGCAGTAAATTGCATTATGAACTTACTTTTTTTACTCTGGCTATTTTTCAAGGTAATCGATCCATTAGAAAGAAGTTGATTTAAAATAAATTCTAAAATTTTATTACATTGTTTGTAAGTTAATTAGTTACAATTGAAGCTAATAAAAGCGTGATTATGAAAAAACTTAAAATTTGTCTATAACATAGTACAATAGAAAATGAAAAAAAACATTTACGCATTTACTTTATTTCCGAAACCCTAAAGGCTTTGGATTCGATACTTAACAAAACATGTAAATTTTTTTAATCTATATTAGTTAGTGCTAATTATTTTAACTCTATAAATCATGACATGAATAGGTCAAAAATAAAAAATCAATGATGTATAAATGTAAAAATATATAGTTTATGTGCATTTATTATGAAAAAATGCAGGATGATAAAAAAATTATAAATTCCTTTTGTGTATGATTATTATTAAAAACATAAGTCTCATGTCTTTTCTTTTTAGTTGACTATTGTTATTGTTATACTAAATATTTTATGATTGTGGTACCAGTCACTGTTCTAGACTTCAAGTAGATACTCTTCTCTTTTCATCAGGAAATATTACTATTATAACATTTCTATAGATAGTAGGATATAGTTGATTTTATAAATAAAAATTATCTAATAATAAAGTTCGGTAAATCTTTTTGAAAGCAAAAAAATTCTATCAATATCTCAAAAAGTCTAGACGTAAACCCTAAACGAAGAAAACATTATCACTAATTTGGTGAACGTTTGACGTGAAATGAAATAATAAAATTTTGTCAACTAAAAATAAATTGGTTGGATAAAAGTTTCTAATGATCAATCATGATATGTAGATTACAAAATATTAAATTAATTTTTATAAAATATAAGGATTATTATTATTTGTAAAAAATAAATCCTTTAAAATTATACATCCGGTCACGTGACAGCAAACGCCAATCAGATATACTTTGAAGGTACTACGTAACGCCATATGAAAGGCTCTGTGAGCTTACAAATACAAAAACATGTAAACTTGCAAATACTTGTATACTTGTATATTCCAAAATGATTGTATATCACGGTTTGATGTCATTCAAGACGCCATGATACTATACACAGTTTTAGACGTAACTTTGAATTGGTTTTTTAAAATGTAAAATATACATAAGGTAAATAGTATTTTTTTTTAAATAATACTTTCTTGGTGTAAATCACATACTAATGTAATGTATAAACCAAATTTTTAAATTTAGGACAAAAGACTATTATACTATTAGCTAATTCCAACTTTTGTTGGCTACATTGTAGAGGAAATAGTTTTAATGGAGAAAATCGTGCAAAAACCTTTGGAAAGACTAGTGTTTTTCAAAGTAGGCAACAACGACCCATTGTGCGCAATAAAGGCCTAGAGGAGGAGAGGAGGGTGGTAAGGCTAATTTTTATAGGATAAATGAAATAAATGTACTAGGATAAGAACATTATAAGTTTGAGAAACTCTAGAATAGACCATTATAAGATTGGGCATTTTTAATTAGATTTGTTTCATTCATAGATTTGAACAAAATTTTTATTAATTACTATGGTTTCTTAATATTAATTGTGCTTCAAATATTAAACTATTAGGTCATTCATGACGTAAACTAATTTACTAAGATATTCGATTTCAAGTAGGTAAAGTTTGAGAATATTCAACGTCATTAACCTTGGATCAAAAAACTTACTGTACCAGTGATAGATAATAATAGGTATTCACATTAAATTTTACAATTATATTCTCTTTTGTTATGTTTTACCATGTTCAAGTAGAGAAAGAAAATTATTATTCATCCACATTCAATAAGTACTAGAAAGAAATTTTTGCTCTTTATCAATGATAATTTGCTATCATCTCGAATGCATTATTTTTTAAACATTTTAAAATTTCGTCTCTAACAAGAGAGAAGTATTTAAATTTTTTGCTCTAAAATTATTTAACTTTTAATACCCTAATTCTTTATACCATCCTTTTTCTTTATATCAACGTCTCAAAAACTTTTTAAGGACTCCGTCATAAATTAATTTTCTGATTTATTGTGATTAAAGTTAGTTCAATTTGACTCCTACACACAATACATGTTTGTATGCAAACATTCTTATATTATATCTGGTTGTGTGTATCATATTATATAAATATATAATCAATAGTCTTATTTGATAGTCACGATATTATAATTGTAAAATGTCAAATAACTTTAATGTATAATTAATTATTAATAATAACGATACGATAACAAAATCATAGATAAATGATATTAATGTTTGCTAATATACCTACATTAAATTATACAAATATTATTAACGAAAAAAATTAACGTCATTATATGTCTACCAAAACATTACAAAATAAAAATACAAAACTTCGAAAAAATTCAGTGAAATTTTCAGAAAAATTCTTTTTTCTCAAAATTGAGTTTATGTCTAGGGCTAAAATTTACCACACTTTTTTTATGATCATAAGTTACCTACATCTTTTTCCAGATTTCCAACTCAATTACTTCATTTTTCGAAAAGTGATCAGGTAAAGTTGAAAATATAGGGTAACTGCGGTTTTCTTGAGATTTAAAGGTTATTTTGCTACGTTTAGGGTACGATAACAGGCAAGGTCGATGCAGAAATTTATAACAAACAATTCTTTTTTTATTTGTCTCAATCCGGTCAGTAGAAGCAGAAATATTCAAGAAAACGTCACCAAATAAAAACAGTGTAGGGATAAATTGTCCCAAAATCGCGTGCAGAAGATCGCACGGAACGTTCCGGAAACGGAAAACGCTTCTTTTCTCTGTTTTTTACAACGAAATAAACTTATTAAAAAAAGTTAAGCTTCTCCTACAATTTTCCGAATTGATTATCAAAACCCGGTAGATTTATTCCACTATAATAATATAAGTATAAAAAAATTTAGAAGTTTCTGACCGTATGCCCATCACACGAGTCTCAATAACAGTAGAACATACCCTCGTTCTCGGGATCAATGATTGTTACAGAGATAGATAACTTAAGCTCGTTTCGCAGTTAAAATAAGTTGCAGTTGAGAAAGAATGGCTATATCATAATCTAGTAAGCTATTAGTTGAATTGAATTTGAATACAAGTCCAAATTAAGAACGCTGGAAAGAAAAATTATTTTAACTTACATTCTTGTTTCTCGTGATCGTTTACATGGTCGATAATGCAGGCCTATAAATAACCGTAAAAATTGTGTACCTACTTATTTCGAAATTTATAATGAAAAAATCTCATCAATAGAAAAAAAAAACAGTTTAATTTTTAATAATCAATAAATCATATTCGAATAAAAAAACCTTATAACCTAAATATATATGCAATAGTTGTTAAAGATAATCAAATTTCTTTAAATTGTACACAAAAATGCAGTGAAATATTTTTAGAATTTTACAGTTGAACTGTTTCAACCACAATTACTTCAGGCTACAGAGATTATTTTCTGCATTAAATTACAGGAGTTATTTTATTATTTAAATAGGTTCAGTATCACGTACTGAATGTAAAAGCACAAAATCTTTACAAAAATAGGCGGAAGAAGTGCCTCCATTTTAAGGAAAACCGTTTTAGGCTATAGGTACTTCCATAACCGTGCACTTTTAAAAAAAAAAGGTAATAACCTTTATTGTAGATAATTAAATTTTCTACTTTTTGTGAAACAATTTTTTTTTTGTATCACCAACCGTTTTTGATCTATACGCCTATGACGATTTACTTATTTTTTATTTGACCAATATGCCTTCTAATATTTGTTTATACAAAAAATAATAACGTAATTTTTAAATAAACTGCCACCATTAAACGCGATTTAATCATTCTTAAAGATAGATTGTTTACAAAAATTTAGTTTTCAATTAATAGGTGGTATGGGTTGACTGGAAAATATGATAGTGGAGCTGGTGGCAGTTTTTAAGTCATCAATACATGAGTAAGCAATAGGGAATATTCATGAAATTTAAATTTGCTTCAAATATTTTTTTCTCTAACTTTATTGGCTGCACATTTCGACTAAACCATTATTTTAGTAATGAATTACTTTTTAATTACTTAAAATTAATTAGAAAAGTACAAATTCAGTGAGAAAAATTCATAATTTCTAAAACGGGAAATTCAAATTTTTAAACGGACGTGACATCATAGTACTGGCATGACAAATTTGTTAACATACTCTATGGTATTAATTACTTACATTTTGTATGGTATTACCAAGTATTATATTGATTTCTATTATTCTACGGCTTTTTATTAGAAAACTTAATGATAACGGGTGTAAATTCTGTGTTGTATATTTTAAAGTGTAAATTATACATTGAACTGTCACCAATTTGACAGATCACGTACTTATACGTCATCAACAGAGAGCGCCAAAAAACTGCGTTTAAATATCTCAAAATTATAATGTATTTTAAATATTTTGTACACTTAAATACAGCATTTTTAAGCAGTATTTATATTTTTTACTTTGTTATAACGGTGTAAACAATGAATTAAAAATATATAAAAAATACATGAATATTCCCTATTGGTCTTCCTAGCCGTAAACGTCGCAGAGTCCGGCCGCAGGGTACAAAACCAATTTTAAATATACAATTTGACCAAATACGAAACTTGTTTTTAACGATTAATAAAGTCAAAGAAATGAGAAAATGTTAGTCTTCCATTCGAAAAATGTTGAAAAATGCGGCCTTCCAGGTGGTAAAATGTTGAAAGGTTGAGCTTTTTTCAGTAGATAGTTGGCATAATAAGCAACCGAAAAATTACCATTTTGCATTAAATTACAGTTGTAAGCATCGTCTTTCAAGAGCTTCACGCCTTCCTAGGTCTCAGATATTGCAAAAAAATGTTAAAATGTACAAATTGACCAAGGTTGAGCTTTTGTCAGCAGATAGTTGACGTAGTAACTAAGCCGAAAAACATCGTCTTCCATTAAAGCACAACTGCAAACATCGTCTTCCAACAGCATGAACCAATCTTCAAATGCATAAGGGGTACAAGGGGGTAGTGCATCGAGTTTTTTTGTTAGCGTCTTAAATATTTTGATTGAATCGGATATTTTCTGTAATAAAAGCACTCGTGCTTTATTGGTTTCGGCAATCTTCTAGAAACAGAAGGTACATTTTACATAAGAATTCCTCTAGTACAGAGAAAATTTCTTGCATGTGGCCATTTTCTAAATCGCTTACATTCGCAAAATCATTCAAATATTTCTCGCTGTATAAAATAGTAATCGCAATTGATATAACCCGATGATGCTCTGAATCGTTTCCCTATATTTTTCCGCATATGAATAGATTAGAAGGGGGAACTTGCATAAACGATTTTGCGATTACTTAATATGCCAGCTACCTACTGGTAAAAGCTCAACCTTGGACAATTTGTACATTTTAAAATTATTCTTACAATGTCTATGTCTAACACCTGGGAAGACGCATTTTACAACATTTTTCGAATGGAAGACTTTCTCATTTCTTTGACTGTAATTAATCGTTTAAAATAAGTTTCATCTTTGCTCGAAATGCATATTTAAAATTGTTTTTTACGACGTTTAGAACTCTTCAACCGGACTCTACAACATTTACTTGGAAGATCAATAGCTCACTCATGTATTGGGTCAGTACTAGCGACAAAATGTCTTCTCAACCTTGCTCAATTGTGCGAAAATTTCTGCCACCAGCTCCCCAAATATTGCTGATATTTATGATTTTCAAAGTTTAGTATACAAAAAATTATTTATTTATAATATAATAACAATTGTTTTGATTTAGGATTTATAAAAAGTTTTACTGTTTGTGTATTTATGTATAACTGAAATTGAATTTTTTGTTCATTGTCTTTTAAAATATATATTTCGTGCAGGAGGTTCTATCAGCATATTATTCAATAAACAGGATAATATTATTCAGGTCAAATAAAGATTAAAAACTTGAAACAGTAGTATTTGTTTAGATCTGAAAATTACTACAAGAATCGAAAGAAAAATCGCTAACTACAGAAAAAAGCTTTAGCCATTAGTTGACAAGGGCATTAAAGACAATTCGTTTGTGTCCATGACTTTGACCTACAGTTATCGATAAGCTTCTAGCGTATTTTCTATCGATTAAACGCAATAATGATATACTTTTAAGTCGCATTTTCTCCGAAAGCTAATGATAGTTTTTTTATGAGGAACTACATTATAATTTCTATCTCTGACCGTTTAGAATTTAAATTGGATATTAAAGAAACCCGAAGAACTTGGTTCAATCTAATATCAGAGCATGATGCCCCCCATCAAACTCTGCAACTTTTGTGTCAGTTATTTTTTGATTGGCTAACTACATAACGAGATATTTCTGTCCGTCTGTCCCTCTGTGGACACGATAACTCAAAAACGAAAACAGATATTAAACTGAAATTTTTATAACATACTCAGGATGTAAAACATGAGGTCGAGTTCGCAACTAAGCAACATAGGTCAATTGGGTCTTGGGTCCGTAAGACCTATCTTGTAAACCAATATAGTTAGAACAAAAGTTAAATATATAAATGTTGCTTATATTAAAATAAACAACTTTTGTAAACATCACTGTTTACCTGTGAGAGCGTAAATTAGGACAAAATCTTGGTGACCATTTTCTCCAAAACTATAAAAGATAGAAAGTTGACAATTTGCAGGTAGCTTCAACTAGTGGTCACCTGTGAAACATTCTTGAAAAACGAAAAAAATTCAGATCATTCGAACACACTTTCGAAAATTCCGACAAAAAGCCGGCATAATTGTCTTAGTTTTTACTCTCCTAATATATAAAAAATAATGCAAGCATTGACATTCAACACTTTCTATACAGGGTATTTCAACAATTGTTTGCTTTCACTTGAATTTTTTTTATTAAAGCGCAACTACGCTTCAAGCGAAAGCAACAAAACACCACTTGTTGCAAAATCTTCAAGTGTGTATCAATTTTTAGTTCTATACAAATTTTTCCAAAATTGTATGTCTATTTTGACTGGATAATTTTAGTTTGTAGACATTTTCAATATTAGTAGACAGCTTCGAAACGTATTACAGTTTTTTTTTAAACCATCATGCTTGTATATATTATTATACCGGATAAAATGAAAGAATATATAAGTTAGGAAAGAAGGAAGCACATCCATAGAAACCATTTTTATAAAAAATACATAGTTTGTTTTGTTACCCTGGATCCCGAACGTATACCTATACTAACTACATTTATTTATACAAATAATTTGAGAAAATAAAATAATTCATAAATGTATTTGTCACGCGAATTCTACTGTTTAGTTATTTACATTTAGTTAATGATTTTGGACAAATAGAAAAATAAAGAAACGTAAAATAAATAAACTTAAATGTTTAGTTACCAAATAGTTTTTTAATAGTTTTGTTGTGTATAATGGCGTTAATGCAAATTTTATTGGCAAATATTACGCATGAGTCATCGATATAATAGAGATAATGGCATTCAATTTTCGAGCTGAACAGGTATGTTACGCACGTTTGGTTAGGTATATTCTTTAATGATAGTTTTTTAATCATTCCTTGTTTACATAAAACAAGTTGTTTAGTTAATCTACGAATGCTCTTCGAATATGCTTTGTTTACACAATAGAATTGATTTTTCGGTGTTTTAATTACGATGTATTTGTTTCTTATTTTCAACTTTGATGATGAATTTTGTTATAAATTTATGAATGACAAAAAATAAGAATAAAGTTTGCGATATCTGCGTTGGTTTTCGAAATATCGAAAGTTAATAATTTAAACAAAATTGTTAACTTTCCATATTTTGAAAATTACTCCAGATATCGAAAAATTGTATTCTTATTTTTCGTCTTATATTGTCAAGTTATAACATAGTTCACCATCAAAATTGAAAATATAAACAAAATTTTTTTTAAATTTTTGTCCCCATTACCGTGCTTACCTATACATCCTTAATTAGTCGACCGCAGCGAGTTTTTTTTGTTTTCAATAATTTATTAAGGTTTTAGTTTTAAATATTTTTTTATTTATTTCGTTCAGTTTAACCACAAAAAATGAAAATGTTGAACAATTATTTATCAAAGTTGTCTGCAATAAGCAAAGTATACTCCTAGGTGCTGTATACATTCCTCCATCGTCAAGGTTGGGTTCTTATACCTCGCATTGCGAATCTATTGAAGAAATTCTAAGAAATGATTCAAAATTCAGATAAATATTAATTGTAGGTGACTATAATTTGCCGGGCATATCATGGTCAAACGAAGCTATCCCCAATCATACTTGTAATTCTCAGGTAATAGTTGATAGTTTTTCATTTTTTCATCTGTATCAACGTAATTTTATAACTAACTCTTTTAATGATTCTCTTGACCTCTTATTTTCATCTACTGATGATTTATCTGTTACTCGAGCTGAACCTTTGCTTGTTGAGGATAGCTACCACCCTGCAATTTCATGTAGTTTAGATATAACTTTCGATGTTTCCACAATGAATAAAAGTTGCCACCTTTTAGATTATAAAAATTGTAATTATAATGATTTATCTCTAGCCATTAATAGTATTGATTGGACTGGTGTGTTTGATAATTTATCAGTGAATTCAGCTTTTGATAGTTTCTATGACTGCCTGATGGATAACGTAAGACAATTCACTCCTGTTAAGAAACTTTATAATAAGACCTATCCTGATTGGTTTTCTAGGGAACTTAAATTAGCTATTTCAAATAAAAAAATATACCATAAGCTTTACAAACAAACCAATTCAATTCGTTATTATGATCTCTTTACTGAAGCTAGAAAAGCCTGTAAATTATTGGTAAAACAACACCATAACTCTTATATTGATTTAGTACAACAATCTATTCCTCAAAATATAAGTTACTTTTGGAATTTTGTTAATAAACTCAAAAAATCAGGAGGAATACCAAATCATATGTATTTAGATAATGTAACTGCCGATGATCGTCAAGGTATAGTCAACTTGTTCGTAGCTAATTTCTCTTCTGTTTATGAAACTGCAGCAAATACAAATCCAAATTTCAGTTACCCATCATCTGTTAATATTAACTCATGCTATATATCTCCAGAAATTATTTATAAAAAGCAAAATTCTTTAGATGTGAATAAGAAGTCAGGTCCTGATAATATCGCTCCTCTGTTACTAAGAAATCTTGCTGAAATCTTAGTCAATCCTCTTACATACCTTTTCAACTATTCTCTTGCAACTGGTGTGTTTCCTGACTGCTTAAAAATAAGTAGAGTAGTACCACTTTATAAATCTGGCAATAAATCTGACGTTCGTAACTATCGCCCAATCACAATTCAATCTACAATTGCGAAAATCTTTGAAAGTTGCGTGTTGGATTTTATTAGTCCATTTTTCAAAAATATTATTATCTCGGAACAACATGGTTTTACTCAAGGACGCTCAACTAATACAAACCTCTTAATATTTCAAAATGAAGTTCTTAATGCATTTGAAAGAGGCAATCAATTGGAAGTCGTTTACACGGATTTTAGTAAAGCGTTTGACAAAGTAAACCACAATATCCTTATTTCCAAACTCCAAGCCTATGGTTTCTCCGGCCCATTATTGGACTGGACATCCAGTTATTTAAGTGGAAGACGGCAATTCGTTAATTTGGAATCTTCTTCTTCTTGTATCTATTTAGCAACTTCAGGAATACCCCAAGGTTCACATCTTGGACCGTTCCTTTTTTTGTTATATATTAACGATATCAAACCATTCTTACAACGTTGCTCCTTTCTGTTATTCGAAGACGATCTTAAATTATTTTTGCCTATTTCCTCTGATAATGACTGTGCAATTCTTCAAAACTGCATTAATAAATTAGATAACTGGTGCGAAATTAATCAATTATATCTGAATTACTCCAAATGTTCCATCGTTAGTTATTATAAAAACAAATCCCCAATTTTCAATCCCTACACAATTAATAGTCACACACTGGCTCGGTATGAGAAGTTGCGAGATCTAGGTATAATTATGAGTCATGATTTGTCCTTTGCTCATTATATCGATACCACCTGTAAAAAGGCTCATCGAATGCTAGGCTTTATTTTTAGAACTTCTTCTAACTTTACAGACATGAACGTTTTACTTACCTTGTATCTTGCATTAGTTCGTCCTATCTTAGAATATGGTACATTAGTTTGGTCCCCGCACTATGAATGCTACATCGACAGAATTGAAAGCGTACAAAGAACATTTTTGAGAATGATTGGTTTCAGACTTGGCTATACATTTGACGACCATAATTATGAGGAGTTGTACAGTAGATTTTCAATTGATTTGTTGATTAAAAGACGAGATACAGCTGATATGGTATTTCTATATAAATTACTTAACAATACAATAGACAGTTCCTACCTCTTAAATTTAATTAATTTAAATGTTCCTAATGTGAACTTAAGAAAAAATCAATTATTTAATGTTCCATTTGCCAAAAGTAATTATTTATTTCACAAACCAATTAATAGAATAATGCGTAATGCCAATAACTTCTGTGATTCCATTGATTTTTTTCAACAAAATTTATATACATTTAAGAGAAGTATACAAAATAATAATTCTTAGCCATAGCACTAAAATTCGTTGCTTTAATGTAAAAGTTTTCACTTTCTTTTATTTTATATATACAAATTTTTTCTGTTCTTTTAAATTATATTTTATAACAATTTTTATTGTATTTATTGTAGATATTTATATCATTTTTTTTTTTAAATTATTGTATTTATTTTATTCCTACATTTATTGTATTTCTATATTTTATATTTTAATTATTTTTATTTATGTACATACTAATTATACTTGTAAAGGGTTAGCTGCCCGTTTATAATAAATAAATAAATAAATATTAATTTCCATCGACTAGTTTTGAAGAAATCTATGAAAAATATCATCCATCTAACGTTTTCCCATAAACCAATGTTAAATATGCCTACTTTTGAAGTCATTTATTTATTTAAATAATCGGGCAACCAGCTCCCCCTAAAATTTTCAGAAATGAATTCAACTTAGTCCAACTTCATATATAAAAAATCAAGCTTTTTATCCAAAATTGTCCTGGCACTCGTACATCCTTAACGTCGAATTATTAAAAATTACCTACACCGTAAAAAGATTTGTAAGAAAATAATGTTCTTAAGGTATTTCGATACCAAAAAAATCCAAAAAATCCAAAAATATTGAAATTTTATTTATCAATTAATCATCCTATTATACACGTTTTTTGTGAAAAATTTATATCGATTATCTGGTTACGGTTTAGAAGAAATTAACTACCAAAGTCATTTTTTTACCAAAAAAGGCACATTTCTCATAAACTGTACAGAGAAACGATATGAATTTTTCACAAAAGCCCTATTAAGGCCCTGTTTCACAAGGGTGATTTATTGACAAATGAAATTTTAAATTTTTGTTATCATTTTTATAATAATAGTATGAAAAGTTAGCACTTTTTACTAACTATTTAAATTTTATTTTATCTGTTTGAAAGCTGATGCTTCCTGTGTAGCTCCATTTCATTTTAATCCAGTTCTGACAACGTCATCCATGAGAAAACCATAAAAGTCTTAAATTTGCAGCAAGTATGCACGACAAGAGGACGAATAACTCAATATCAATCCAACTGATTTCGATGATTATTTTTAGTGACAAATTAGTTAGCGTACTTCAGATTCACTAAAAATTACAAAATAAAAAAACTTTTCCAAAACAAATAATATACACTAAAAAGTAAAAAAATAACAATAATACAATGTATTTAAAATTATTGTTATTTTTGGAGTCGGTGTCAGTCGGGCTAATGTAGCAAACTATTCTGTCAGAGTTGTTTCCTTGGCTGACACCGACTCCAAAAATAACAATAATTTTAACTGCATTGTATAATTATCGTTATTTTTTTACTTTTTAGTGCATATTATTAGTATAGGAAAAGTTTTTCTTTTCAAGTCGGTTTTCTTTTTGTTAAAAGTTTTTTATTCATGCTTCTAAAAAATCTTATCTTCACGGTTTTTGCTAGTTAACAACGATTTTAGAGTGAAGAAAAACTAAGCAAAAAAAAAATCATTTTTACTTAATTATAAATAATGATGACTAATTTTAACATAACATCTATAACTATTTGCTTCAGAAGAAGATATTGTTTTTGTTATTGGCAATCATAAAATATTTTCCATCATGTTTGATTTGATAATATCACGCAATATTCTTACATCATAAACATATATGGCTTACAGAAAATACATGCCATGTTAACGTTATATCTATAGATACGTTACTACGATAGTCTACATTGTATCTAAGATCAAACTGATTTGAAAACTTTTCCTATTTAAAAATTAATTTTTTATGACTTTTATGGTTTAATGTCGCCTTTAAAACATCACTTCGAAGGTGAAGGTTGTGTTAGATTATTAAGAATGTACGAACGCCAGAGAAATTTTGGTTGAAAGGCTTGATTTTCTTATTTATATAAAGTTGGACTAGATCTAAATAAATTCTGAAAATTTTAAGGAGGGCCCGATTATTTAAATATTAAAATGACTTCAAAAGTAGGTATATTTAACATTGATCTTATGAGAAAACAGTAGATTGATGATATGTTGTCATAGATTTCTCCGAAACTAGACGGTAAGATTAAAAAAACTAAAGTTGAAACCTTAATAAATTATTGAATACAAAAAAAAACCCGTTGTGTCCGACTAATTAAGGATGTATGAGCACGATAGTGGGGACACAAATTTAAAAAACTATATATTTTCAATTTTGCTGGTGAATTATGGTTATAGCCAGACAATATTGGACAAAAAGTAAGAATAAAATTTTGAGATATCTGGAGTAATTTTCGAAATATCGAAAATTGAAAATTTTGTTTAATTATTTAGCTTTCGATATTTTGAAAACCAAGGCAGCTATCAAGAAATTTTATTCTTATTTTTCGTCAACAGTCATGAAGTTATAACAAAAGTCATCATCAAAGTTGAAAATAAAATACAAATAATTTCAAGAACAAAAAAAACTTGCCTTGGCGCTCGTACTACCTTTAAACACTAAAACACACAATACTGCAATTTTCAAGTTATAAATATTCATTTCCTATCGCTTTCGTAATAAACCAATAGCAAATTTCTATGAATTAATATTATATCTGATATTTGGAGGATTGATTAAGTTTTCCAATTAATTACAATGCGGTTTTAATCGGGGATCGAATATCGATTGTATGTGAATTCGTATTTTATGATTTACAGATTTTTTTGAGGAAAATGAAAGTCATTTTATAGAGTTCGAAACTATTTTTCAACCCTTTCGACAATCACAAACTGACTGTCATTTGTTTGTACCTATTTCTTGTTTTTTTGATGACTTTTTAATAATATTTATATTTGACAAAAAATAATAAAAAATAAAATCGATTTCTTTGAGACTCGAACCACGGTAAAACAATTTTTTTTTTCTATATTACCAAACTTACCTTTATTATAGTCAAGGCAGACAAAAACAACCATAGAAATTTTGCTTTATTATTCATTTCGGAAACTTTGAGATTTTGTGACAATTTTTTTGTTTAAATTTTGCAAATTTAAATTTAATTTGTTATCTTGAAAATATGCTCAGAATAATTTATAAATGATATTCTTTTAAATATTTTCGTGGTAAAATACCTACCTGTATGTAAGCAAAGAGTACATATAATGTTTATTGTGTATATAACTATTCATGAACTATAGGGTGGCCAAATACATACGCATAACAAAAAGTAGGACATCCGGAATATTAATTTATAAGCTTTTCTGAACAAGAATCAATTGAGAAAATGTAGTCCTCTTGTTTTGCACACTCAATTCCATTCAACGCCTGCAATATTAGTCTTCTCAACACTTCCACAGTTCTTATTCATCAAAATCTATACCAAAATCTAAAAAGATCAAACGATCATATATGGCTTTCATTAAAGACACAGGCTTTTATTAAAAATAACCAAAAATGTCCATGAAAGGTTAAACAGATAAGAGAGGCATATATCAAATTTCCAGGCAAAAGTCAAAAAAATCAACTCTTTTTGTTTTGCATTGAAAGTTGTTTTTTTTGTGTAGTTATAGATAACCAATCCATCACAAACAGGTCACTTGAGTTATCTTAACCTCTTAACCTCTCTGTTCTTACAGATACATGTTGTTATAGTTGTTAGTGCCATTAAGTAAGGTTTTTTTTTTTATATTGAAGACGAAGGTTTGTGTTTTATTTATTAGTATTTAATGTTGATGTTTCTATGAATATAATTAAATATTTGTGATCCATATTTCCTGTTAAAAAAGGTAACTTTTTTTCATTAAATTTATCAAACTCAAAACTTTTTGATTATGTGCCCCTTTTTCCCCGGTAAATTTTTTTGGAACAGGGCAAATAAGTATTCTATAGTATATTTATGAAAAAAAAAACTTGCACGAGCTAGCGTCTTTTCTTTTAAGACAAAGGCAAAGATAGAGATTAGGATTCAGTCAAAACTCAAGGAGCAAGCAGTTTTCCAGTGAAAATTTGTAATTTACAAATTCCAAATCACCTTACGTGGAAACAAAAGCAAGCATAGATAAGAATAAAGTGGCTTAGAAGCAAAAAAAAATTGAAGAAGAAAATAAAATAATTGGGTTTGAAGGCAAATATGACTAAAAAAAATTTTTATTATTATTTTCAAATAAAAGGTACTTTTACATTTAAATAGTCTTTTGAATCAATTTTGAGCATAAAAATCACTTCATTATATTTTGTCCGTAAATCCCTATCTCTATATATTATAAATGCGAAAGTAAGCATGTTTGTTTGTTTGTTACGCTTTCACGCAAAAACTAGCGAATGGTTTTTAATGAAACTGTACAGCAATATAGCTCATACATTAGAATAACACATGAGCTATAAATTATAAAAATATGGACATTTAAAAAAAAAAATTAATTTAATCTTTTGAATTTTTTAGAGAAATCTTTAATTTATGGTTGATAATCATCACAGATGGAGCAGAATGATGATCATTTTGAACCATAAATTAATGATTTCTGTAAAAATTTAAAGCAGTAAATTTCACAACTCATGGACACCTTTCTGATATACTCGGTATACAAAAAAATTGAAACTGGAGGCTATAAAGCGGTGGTTTTTACTTTTAAGCCCAGTGAAGAGGGCGGGTATCAAAATAGCCTGATATAAATAATCCACTGTGAGCCGTTTTAAAAACAAAACTCCATTTCGGACACCCGTTATATAAGCCTATGATGCTACCTATAGAACATTATATTATTAATGTAAATTACTATTTTCTTTAGTACCATTCACTATATTAAACGAGTTTTCCCCTTTTATATATAAAATATAATATTCATTTTCTCATGGAAAAACTTTCAATCAATTCTTTAGAAAAGTTTTCTGTTAGTTGTTTCGCGGTTGTCGTTCTGTAGTTGATGCTTCAATATTGTCAGTGGTATTATTATATAATACTTGTATATCAATTGGAACCACAATTTTTATGTAACAATAACTAATTACTGTCATCTATTGTTATACTTTTTTAATCAATCAAAAAAATTTAAATAAAAAACTGTTACTTTTCTTTTAAATTAAAATTTTAAAATTATATGTTTTTGAAATATTAAAATGTTTTATGGATTTTAATTTGTGTTTTTATATGTAATCAACAAGCAGACGAAAAACTTTTGAGGTATTAATTATTTAAATATGGTTTTTTTACCGAGTGCTTTAAAATTTTATCTAGTCTTCGAAAAAATAGGAAACAAGTTGAACTTTGAAAAGATCTTTATTTGCTTATTCTGACCTCCAAAGTCCCTTTGATTTGAATTCCTAGTTTTTATTTTATAGTGGATGAAAAAGGGTAAATTTATGTAAAATGGAAGATTTTTGTAATTTTTTAAAAATTACAATAAACAATTAAGGTACAATTTTATATACAACAATTTTCATCGTCGACAAAATTGATAGTTCTTAAGATATTTATCAAAACTCGATTCAACATAATTTTTCAGAATAGGTTCAGAACATGCAAACTAAAGGCTCCTTCAAGTTCAGTTTGGTTCTTATTCTTTAGAAACTGCACATTAGAAAAATTTCTGATTTTACCGGACTAAGGAAAAAAAAAACACAGAGTGAATGTAAAAATCAGGTTATCTCTTTTAATTTTTTGAAAAATGCTCTGTAAATATTGTTTGATGCAAAAATATTTTTTTTCTAATTTTAAAGAATTTAATAATTATGAAGAAGCGTCGGAAATTATCTAAGATATTTGTATATGAATAATTCAATAACCTAACTTATAGTTCCTTATACAATTCTATGTTCAATAATAATTATTTACCTGTATATAAGAAATATATAGATACACAGGGTATTTACCCTTGATGTATAAGTATACTAATTTTAGTCCCCAGTTTGTAACGCTTACTTAACGCAAATATTGATGATACGAACAAAATTTTGTTATGGGTGTTTATAAAATCACCTAATTTGTCCGCTCGCCTGTCTACCCGTCCGTGATCCCGATAACTCAAGAGATATAAAGCTATAATTTTTATAGCGAGCTCAGGACGTAAAAATTGAGTTTGCTTTCGTAAATGAGGAACATGACAATTGCAAACGTGTCTTGTAAATCGTTAGAGATAAAACAAAAATTTAAATGTTATGTTCCAAACTTATCGTTCCAAAATGTTTCAAAATGTACAACTTTTGTTTGAAACATTTTTTCGTAAACAGTACTAGTTGATTGATGAGGGAGCAATTTAGGACAAACCTTGGGTGTTCATTTTCTCCAAGACCATAGAATAAAAAGGAGTTGAAAATTTGCGAAAATTTCAACTAGTTATCTTGTGAAACATTTTCGAAAAATGAAAAAAAAATCAAGAAAATATTTTTGAAAATTTTCATATTCAACACTTTCTATACAGGGTATTTCAACAATTAACTCAGTCAATTATTTTAAACATAAAATTAATAAAATTATCGAGTGAAAATACACAAAATCTTTACCTGAATTCAAAATTATTCTAGTGTCTACTGCCGGCAAGTTCCTAAATACGGCAGTGATAACACCCGGTATTATTATATAAAATATGCAATGTTATTATTGTACAAACTAATATTAATTAAATTAATAAGAATATTAATTGACAAAAATTAAACTTATTACATGACTGGTTTATCGGAGATATCTCCGCTATAATTCAATTAATTAATTTAGAAGGGTTTTTTTTCGTGAGTTTGACCTTCTTTCACGGTCAAACATAGCAAGTTAAATAAAGGAAATTCCTTTGATATAATACATAACATACTAAATTAATTACCCAGCACTTCATTCCTAATACAATAAGTTTAAATTTCTCTTTTCCTTAAGCTTGGTTCAAATTAATCAGAATTACTAAGACTTAGTAATCACTGCATTTTTTCTCTGTAAATGTCAATTAAGATTAGAAAAACAGTTTTTGCGGGTTTAATAATCTTTTTCACAACATTAGGCATGTCAAAGAAAGGACGAACTTTTTTAGAAAACAATTAATCAAACTTATTGAACCATTGATCGAACCTACAGTTTTGATATAATTACATAAAATCCAGCATGCTTTCTAAATTAGTATACGCCCGAAAAATATTATTCCGCAAAATGCTCAAAAAACTCCCCAAAGTTGACACTTGATGAAGATTTTGTTAGGAAAATGATATTTTTATACCATGTATATGAAATATACCAAAGTATATTAAGTTTAGTCCCAAGTTTGTAACGCTTTAAAATGTTGATGCTATGAACAAAATTTTGGTATAGGTGTTCATAGAATCATCTAATTAGTCCATTTCCGGTTGTCTGTCTGTCGTCTGTCATTACGATTACTCAAAAACGAAAAGAGATATCAAGCTGAAATTTTTATAGAGTGCTGAGGACGTAAAAAGTGAGATCAAGTTCGTAAATGAGCAACATAGGTCAATTGAGTCTTAGGTCCGTAGGACCCATCTTGTAAATTAGAGATAGAAGAAAAGTTTAAATGTAAAAAAAAAAAAAAACTTTTGCTTGAAACATTTTTTCGTAAACATCACTGTTTAACCGTGAATTATGCGCAAATTGTAGTGGGTATATAAGTTATATTTGTGTGACATGTATGTGTGTGTAATGTGACAGAGTAATCTACACTATCTATACATGGTATTTCAACAATTAACTTAGTCAATTGTTTGTTTTCACTTGTTGGATTCAAAATTTGATTAATCGAATTTTCTGTACGGCTAAGAAAAATTCTTTGGTGAAGATACATCGTGCAAAAATAACTCTAATTTTCTGAGTATATTATCTCAAATATTTCTAGGTCAACAATAAAAGGATCGTTTCACATGTTTTTTCCTTTTAAATTGTTACATATTGTTAGCTCCGTCATTCATCCCTTAAATTCGGACATTAAATTATTATTATTGTATGTTTATTTGTATTATCAGAAATATCTGGTCTCCCTTTTATTCTAAACAACATCAAGAAAAAAAAAACATAGAATAGCATGTATACCGATATATGTATGTCCTGTATAGTAACTACTGTATCCCTCAAATAACATATTTATATGTATATTGCACTATTATTATATAGGAATATAGAGGGGTTTGTTGTGTATATTGTAAGTGGTGTTTAAGGATTATCTAGTGCGACACTTCTATGATCCTGAAATGATTAGTGACACCCATGAGGATAACACAATACCTACATTTATATAGCTCTACGTACTTGCATAATATATACAGAATGTACAAAACTTTTTTGACTAATTTGCCTAGAATATTACGCCAGTCAAATTCTATATAAAAATCGTAAAACACGATGTAAAGCTAAGGGATCCAAATAACATATCAAAAAAGCAGCTTTATATCGCCTTCTGGCCGCCATTTGTACTAGTTTTCTAGAAAACTTTTTTTTCGTCTTTTAAATATTTTTTAGTTAATAATAATAATTATTATTATTTTATTTTAATAATTAATAGTATTCATTAATTAAAGCTATCTACAAGTTTTCGTCTCTCCATCCTTTATATTTTTGGAGAAAATGTACACCAAAGTTTTGGTCTAATTTGACCTCTCACGAGAAAACATGTTAAAAAAAATTGTTTCAAACAAAAGTTTTTTTTTTTTTAGAAAGATTTTTTACATTTAAATTTAAACTTTTGTTCTATTTTACATTTCTGAAAATCGTGTAAATTTTTCAAGCATCATATCTCAAAAACTCTCGTCTTTTTAATGCGCATTTTTTTCGTCAGAGCCGTAGATTTTTTTTTTCGTTTTGCCAATATAGCCGTGTCTAAATGGGAATGTTATATTTATCACGTTATCACCCAACAAATAAAAAAATTACAGTTTACAATTTCATTGATTTAAGCCTGTCTTTGAGTTAATTCTATCAGACTATATAACCATAAAAAATGATCGGATATGAATCACTTAAAATTACATTCAAAAACTTGAACTATTTAATTTTCGAATGATAAACTCCAAAGTTCACTCGGCAACAAAAATTAACGAATTTCAACAACTTTTTTTTGGAATAAAAGTATCTTTTAAGTTATGCTTACATTTGAAGAGTTTATGAATATATTCAAAGGCTTAATCCTCTCTAAGCGCTCCTAAATTTCAGTCATTGATTATATCCTTTCACAACTAGGGAAAAAACTTCAAAAGTATGACCAGATACGCTTGAAACCTAAATGCTCCATTATTTTTCAAATGGCCAACATTTCATTCAAATGAAAACAATTACCTTGAAAAAATTCAATACAGTTAGTTCATTATACCATGTATTTATAAAATATATCAAGGTATATTAAGTTTAGTCCCAGGTTTGTAACGCTTAAAAATATTGATGCTACGAAAAAAAATTTGGTATATAGGTATTCATAGAATCTTCTAATTAGTCCATTTTCGGTTGTCCGTCCGTCCGTCTGTCAACTCGATAACTCAAAAACGAAAAAAGATAACAAACTGAAATTTACAAATGTACTCAGGACGTAAAAAGTGAGGTCGAGTTCGTAAATGAGTAACATTGGTCAATTGGGTCTTGAGTCCGTAGGACCCATCTTGTAAACCGTTAGAGATAGAACAACAGTTCAAATATAAAATGTTCCTTATAAAAAAATAAACAACTTTTGTTTGAAACATTTTTTCGTAAACATCACTGTTTACCCGCGAGAGCACAAATTGTATAGTATGTATTATATGGGAATATCAGTTATATATGTGTGACATGTATGTATTTGTAATGTGATAAAGTAATCAACACTGTCTATACATGGTATTTCAACAATTAAATCAGTCAATTGTTTGTTTTCACTTGTTTCCATTTAAATTCACAATAGATTAGGTCACTCTGTACTTGCTACATAATACAAGTGCATGCAATATTCTTCACATGTGTTAAAGATGTCATTGTTTAAAAAAATGTATATATCCTTAATCAATTACAAAAAAATGGTTTTTTAACAATTACATATGTTTTCCGAATTGTAATTTCTGCATAATAAAAAACGATTGTATACAAAACAACTCGACTCATGTCATGTTTCTAAAAATCTCCCTAAATTGTTTATTTTAGTTTTAATACTCGAATTTAATTTCCAAACACTATAAAATTTTCATTTGAACCATAAAAATTTTGGATCATAATAGTAGTCTGATAAATGAGCACTCCGGAACAACTAAAAAAATAGGCGATGATCTTCAAAATCGGTTAAGTTTGGAGACGTTTAGGGTTCCGTACCCGAAAAATTTGTCTTAGGGTTTTTTATCAAAGATCAAATTTAAATTTCGAGATGCGGATATACAGTGTGTTCATTTCAAAAGTATCATGCCTTCATATGGAATTCATACCTTCCATATTCTGTGTAGTCTACTTAAGAACCAATTAATCGATTTAATTATTTTTATCATGGTTGAAAAGAGCATTCTATGACCTTTTACATTAACAACAAGGTAGATTGCCATTTGAAATTTCAAAATAAGAGTGGCTAGGGATGAAAAGATGAAATATAAAATTTTCTAGGTACCATTTTTGAACTTCCCCTTGGATATCTAAATGGACGTGTACTCACAACAATAATCACATCAGGTTAAGAGTTATTAAGGATGGATACTTTTGGAATGAACACACTGTATATAATAGGGAATATTACTTAAAATTAATTAATAAAAGTGCAAATTCAGTGAGAGCAATTCAAATATCTTAAACGAAAATTCAAATTTTAAAACGGACGTGACGTCATAGTATGTGGCTTGTCAAACTTGTTGACATACCGTATGGTATTAATTACTTATATTTTGTATGGTATTACCATGAATATATACTATAATTACTACATACGTGGGTATTACACCTGTATAAACAGTACATTGAACTTTCACCAACTGACAGACCACATATTAATAAGTCATCAAGAGAGAGCGCCAAAAGGACTGCGTTTAAACATCTCAAATTTATGATCCATTTTGAATATTTTTGTACACTTAATTACAGCATTTTTTAAGAATATTTGTATTTTTTACTATGTTATAACGGTGTAAACAATGAATTAAAAATATAAAAAAAATAGATGAATATTCCCATGGTAGAACTAGAGAAGATATGCTCATATGCAGGTAGGAGTAGGATGAGGACATTGTCTCACTCTCTCGCACGGTACCCTATCACCGCCATATTGCTTATTTGTTCATAGTGTAGGCGGTGAGTAGGTTTTGTATGCATTTACGGGTCTTACCGAACAAGGAGTGTATTTCGACGTATTTTGACCCGCTGAAACCGAATTTTCAGCTTGCTCATCGCTCAGAATCGGGGGGGGGGGGGTTATTTATATATAAGTTATTGAAAATTTAGTATAAATATTTTGTCCCATTTTATTCTACATGAAAAAGCAAATATTTCCTATTTACATTGATAGGACCAATTGAACCGGAGATATGGTTAAAATTGTAAACAAAAATGATTTTCCATAAGGTCGGAATCACATAAAAATACGTTTTATGAATTACCAAAAGAAAACCCCACATAATTATATATGAGAAAATTGCAAATTTGTTCTAGTTTAAGAATCTTTGTGGGCACTCAGCGCCTACACTATTCCGTTCGAGCTGTCAAGTTGGTCAATGTTTTGTTTAGATATTTGCAATATCAAATTGTCTCATAAAAAATTGAAAAAATCTGAGGCGCTTGTGTAAAAAGTTTATTACACAAGGATTGTTCACATAAACGTATTCACGTTTTTTACAACATTTAAACCAGGAAGCGGGAACAAGGTAAGATGGCGTCGACTGGGTACGTGTGCGAATTTAACCAAAACTCGTCCTCCATCGAGCATACCTTGTCTAATTCTACCAAGAATATTCCCTATTAGCGATAATGAACGATCACTCTTGTATGTTGAATAAAATAACACCAACCATTTTCCTACTATTCGAAAAAAAAACTGCAAGTCTAGTCCTACCATAAGCATAATAAAATTTGTAGACTATCAAAATTGGATCCAAAACCAATTATCAAATGTAATTGATGTAAGGTAGAATGATAATAAATAAAAGTAAATTGCATTGAAAATAAGTTTTTTGTTAAATAGAAATTTTACTAGTTAAATTATCCTTCTCGATGACTACCAATTTAATATTGGTAATTGAAACAAGTGTTTAGTAACACCTGCCATGTACAATATACATTCACTATATAAAACATAATATACTAAATCGAAGGGTATGAAGAATTTAGGATATTATTTTTATGTCTAAGACATTTCATGAAATAGAATTTCATGACTTTATATCGAACTCAAACAAATTTAATAAACAATATGGTGGAAGCGCAAATAAATGTGTAGTACTATTAAAAGTCGATATGTTGGATAATTTACTTGCGTTTCCACCATTTATTTACTCAATCATCATTACATAATATAAAACAAAGTCGCTTCCCGCAATCTGTCCCTATGTATGCTTAGATCTTTAAAACTACGCAATGGATTTAGATGTGGTTTTTTAATAGATAGAGATTCAAAAGAAAGGTTTTTATGTATAATACGTTCATAATATAGTAGAGACATGCTGATAATTTTAGAGATTTCTAATGTAATGTCGTAAATAAACACATTATTGTATTTAAAGGCATTCTGAAGTATATTTAGTATCAGCATTGCACCCATGCGAAGCCATCTATATAAGGTGTTCTATAATTAACTTCAAAAATCTTATTTTCCTAAATAAGCTTATAAAGACGAACGAAAAAGTTATTTAAAAAAATTTTGATCTGACGCCGAATTTCCGAGAAAATAAACCAAAATAATTAATAAATTTATCCAACGACATATCACTTAGAAATAGAAGGATAACTTTATCGTGACTGGGTGGGGATAAATAAAAATTTTAAAAAGTGAGTTAGATAATTTGATAATTAAATGCAATGATAAAAACAACAATTATTGCTGTCTTTATCGTTGCATTTAAAAAGGTGAAATAGATAATGTTATAATGAAATGCAACGATAAAGACATCCTTTTATTTATAAGTGTTTTGTCATTAAACAATTTTATGTATTGATTTAGATAATTATCTCGGAAATAGATCAAAATTTGATCATGACCTTTTTCGTTCGTCTTTATAAACAAGAAATTGGGAGTTCTACAGTTAATTATAAACACCTTAGGCACTTAGATGACAGACATACTCATCAACGTAGAGACAAAACCGCTGAACCTAGAATAATGAAATTTGGGTATTTTGCAAATTATCACCTCATGTATAAATAGAGGTTGAAAGTTCGTATAGAGTAGGTGTTATTTTTTGTAAAAACACTCTTAAATGAAAATGACCAAACACGCATTTTATTTAGGGATTTTCAAGGTGCAGCCCCTAGAGTAAAAAATAAGGGTTGAAAGTATAAAAATAACAAAAAGATTGAAAAATCACGAAAGCTTTCAAAGAACGTCGAATTTTTTGTACAATTGCACTCGTTAAACCATTAAACATTTCAATAGTTAAACATTTCAATAGTTTTTTTTTTTTTTTTTTTTTTTTTGAACACATGTTTGAAATGTTTAAAAAAACCTCAATTTTCCCTATTGCCAAACTTCATTTTATCAATCCTCCAATTTTCGCATCATTATGGCCTATATCCTAGAAAAAAACAAATATTTAATTTTTTTAGTATAATATTTCTAGAGTATAATATGTCGATAAAGAAGAATTATAATACAATAACTACAATAACTAATCAAATGAATGGTCAAAATACTATTTATTTTTATACCATGTATATATGAAATATACATAGTATATTAAGTTTAGTCCAAAGTTTGTACGGCCTAAAAATATTCATGCTACGAAAAAAATTTTGGTATAGGTGTTCATAGAATCACCTAATTAGTCGATTTCCGGTTGTCCGTCCATCCGTCCGTCCGTCTGTGGACACGATAACTCAAAAACGAAAAGAGATATCAAGATGAAATTTTTATAGCGTACTCAGAACCTAAAAACTGAGGTCAAGTTCGTAAATGAGCAATATGGGTCAATTGGGTCTTGGGTCCGTTGGACCCATCTTGTAAACCGTTAGAGATAGAACAAAAGTTTAAATGTAAAAAATGTTCTTTATAAAAAAATAAACAACTTTTGTTTGAAACATTTTTTCGTAAACATCACTGTTTACCCGCGAGAGCACAAATTGTATAGTATGTATTATATGGGAATATCAGTTATATATGTGTGACATGTATGTATGTGTAATGTGATAAAGTAATCAACACTGTCTATACATGGTATTTCAACAATTAAATCAGTCAATTGTTTGTTTTCACTTGTTTCCATTTAAATTCACAATAGATTAGGTCACTCTATACTTGCTACATAATACAAGTGCATGCAATATTCTTCACATGTGTCACAGTCTTATTAGGTGCAAATTTTATAGTATACATTAATATGGGAATATCAGTGTGTGTGTAGCTATTTAAAAGTGGATATCTTTTTTTATTAACGGGACGTCAAAAAACAAACGATTGCTTCATCAACACTGTCTATACATGGTATTTCAACAATTAAATCAGTCAATTGTTTGTTTTCACTTGTTTTTAAATAAAATTTTATGTATTATTCATTGTTATAAAATCAGTTTAATATTATTATGATAAATTATGGTAATGTTAATATTAAATTTTGTACGCTATTTAAAATTTTGAAAACAAAGATGGTCTGTTGACGACCCATACTACCTTAAAATCCATGTAATTGCCCACAAAATGCCTAAACATATCATGAAATTCCCTATTTCTATCATTTCTTGTAACATATAGTACACTGCATTGGAAGGTTATCCTCCACGTGACTGAGTAGTTTTCACCCGAAATTCAATTTGATATTGTTAATAGTACTTGTTACAAAAGGGGAAACATTTTTTTTTCTGCTTAACGACCATACCAATATAATAAGTATAACGCCTTTTTACAATTGAATTTATATCAAATAACGTGATTTAAAGCTTATTATTTTTATACACCAAACAATATTATATTGGCGTTGGTAGTGTAGCTTCTATTTACTGGTAGATTACTTTAATGATATTTGTATTTACATATGTAATATCAATTAAATGTTTCGAAGGGATTGAATCCTTTACGGTTTTTTTTATGGATTAATTTTTTTATGATTAATGAGAGAGTTATAAATCTTGAGATTAAAATTTGTAAAATAAAAAAACGAATTTATTTTAAGGATTTTAGTCTATAATTTACGAGATTAGAAAATTTGTAAACATCTGTAATATTAGATACTTTATATATTTATAGTAACTTTTACATCGATGTTGTGAAATGGCTACGCGCAAATAAAAAATTATTAAACAGTGCTTCACACAATAAGCTTCGCAAATCAATTTTCTGTCAATTTATGGATAGTGTGTTACATCTGACTGAACTCAGAATAAAACTTATGCAAGAAATTTTGTATTTTCACGTTCGCAATAAGGAATATTCATTTCTTTTTTTACTTTAATAAAAGCTCATTCGAATCATAAATAACAGAGAAAAATCCTTACCTATAATATAAATGCCAAAAAAGCTCTGTTTGCCTGTCTGTGTGTATACGCAATAACTACTAATACCGATTACAGAGGTAGTCTGAAGCCTAAGAAAAAACATAGGCTACTTTTTAATGCGAAAAAATTAGACAGAGCCGATCTTAATTTTAATTTAACTTTTTTCATTTTTACGGTACATTCATATTTTGTTGAAAAATGCGAAAAAAAAAAATATTTTGACAGATTAAAGCTCCCGAAAATTAGATTTTTAAGAACTCTGTGCCAGTCTCCAGTCGTCACTTTTGATGTATTCCTCGAGGATCTATCAAAATTCATAGTTTCAGAAAGTTTAATTTAAAGCCATTCTAGTCTGAAAAATATCGACATATTAATAATAATAATAATAATAATACAAAAGAGAGCTGCCGCAAATGATTTCCAGCACCTATACCAAGGGGTTTTCTTGAGAAAAGCCTGTAACCCGAAAGTAATGTCTTCAGGTAAGAGAAGCCGCACAGAAAGCCTACAGCTACTATGTATTCAATTTTTCGGAACCAAACATTTTATACATGATACCCTGTAGATTACTGCAGGTATAAATAACATGTATGGAAGTTTCATCGTCCTCCAGATCATCAGAGAACTTGAGTTATGAAGGCAGTATTTCAGTCGACAGTGTTCCACCACTCTTCTCAAATACATCAACATAATAGGATGTCTCATTTTTTCGCTCTCGCAGTAAGCTGAAAAAATACTTCAATTTGACTAAAATAAAGGAAAATTTTGAGTGAATTGCGTGGATAATATTTCGAGTTTCGAGTTACAGTTCTTGCAAAACTTTGCCTTTTTTCTACCCTTTTGCCACCTCCAAATCTGATACTCGTTTTTCGATGTCAGGATTCCAGGAGTACTCATACGAAAAAGTTTATGTTTCTGTTTGAAATCCTTCAAAATTTTTCTTCATTTAGTCGAAAAGAGAATTTGTGAGCTTCCTTCAACCTCCGTGGCAGAAGCATAAAAATTGAGATACCCTGTCCTGTGCATCTTACGGTCAATTTATAACTCCCAAACTAAAAAAAGGGGTGCTATAAGTTTGACCACTATGTGTGTTTCTGTGTTTTTGTCTGTCTGTGGCATAATTCTTTTGGTTTCATTTGAAAGGTAATTTAACAGAGAGTGTTCTTAGCTATGTTTCAAGTGCGAATTATAGTGTTTTGTAACCGAAAAAAACTTGGCTCCATTCATTTCGAAAAATGAAATAGTAAAATAATTAATTCAAAACAATAATTCAAAAGACAAAGTCAACTCGAATATTTCAATTAAAATATTTCCAAAAATTTGTCCCAAAAAATAATAACTCTTTTAGTACCCTTTTAATCTCATCTTATGTCCTTGACCATCACTTTGATAATAATAATAATAATAATAATAATCAATTTATTTTTGACTCAATAAGAGTATAAATATGTCATACAAAGAAAAGAAAATCATATTTGTACATTTAATAGATCACACTTGTACGGACACAAATCAATTAGATAATTTTTTAAACAACATTTGAATCTGTTGAAATCTTGTATTGATATTGATTGAAGAAGGAGTGTTGTAAGTTTAAAGTGTTTATCTGTGCGTCTGTGTGTTTCTCAGTGACATAGTAGCCCCTAAACGGTCGAACCGACTTGATTGAGAACATTTTATAGCTAAGTTTCCAAAAATCAGTTTACAAGGAATAAATCGCATTTGCATAAATCGCATTTGCCGGGGGTTTTTTAAGTTTTGTAAATTTCACTTGTTCATAAAGAAAGTGCAGAATTCTTCATGTATATTTTGATTTCAATTCTTGTGAGAAGATTCAGAGAATCTTAAACATTGATTCTCTGAAACCATATTCGAAGTCGAAAAAAAATTATTTCGACTTTTTGGGGGCCTGAAAATTTATTGCTCAACCACTATGTTTTGTTTAAGGTTAATGGAAATTAATTTTGTTACAGTTTGATACTGAATTTAATCCAACTAATTTGGGAAATTGGGAAGTACCAAAATGGTATCCAGATAAACCATGCATCAGAAAAGGTTGTACAAAAATTATATCAAATGATCAAGGGCATATATTACCTGGTCTAAAAAAAACTTCAAGTCCTTGGGGTAATTATATTGGAACATGGCAATTACCAAAACGCATAACTAGAGAAATAGGTAAACACATATTTTTTTCATCTAATAAATTGGCTAATTTCTATATTTGATAACTTTTTTTCTAGCTAATGAATTAAACCGTCCTGATCCAGAAAAGGTTGAAGCTCGTCGTAGAAAATATTTATATGAAAAGAAGTACCTTGAAAAAAATTTTGGTCCAAATCGGTTTGTCTCCAAAGATAAATCAATCAGTCAAACTGATAAAGATAATACCACTACAACTCTCTACGTTAATAAAAGGGAAGCTGACAAATCAATTGCATATAATGATGAAAATAAACCATTAATACAGAGCGCTTCCATTTTAAGCGATGAAGAACGCACCAATTTAAGCGATGAAGAACGCCTTAAATTAAGAGAATCACCCGCCAATATAAATTTGGCTACTTTGGTAAGTGATGCATGATTGGTAGACGTTTTTTTTCCAACTTCAATAATTATTCGAAATTAGAAATTTTCGCCACTTTAAGGTAGTACGAGCACCAAGGCAATTTTAAATTTAAGGTTGAAATTATTTGTACCTTATTTTCAACTTTGATGCTCAATTTTGTTATAACTTCATGAATGTAGACGAAAAATAAGAACGCTATGTTTATATATCTGCCTTGGTTTTCGAAATATCGAATAATTAAACAAAATTTTAAATTTTCTGTATTTTGAAAATTACTACAGATATCGAAAAATTTTATTCTTACTTTTCGTCTTATATTGTCAACTTATAACATAATTCACCATCAAAATTGAAAATATATATATTTTTTTTAAATTTGTGTCTCCACTACCGTGCTCAAACATCTTTAATTATAGTCGGACACAACGGTTTTTTTTTTTTTTAATAATTTATTAAGGTTTTAACTTTAATTTAAATAGTTTTTTTTTAATTCTACCGTTTTCTCAAAAAACCAATATTAAATAATATGCCTAGTTTAGAAGTCATTTATTTATTTAAATAATCGGGAATACCCCCCCCCCCTTAAAATTTTCAGAATTGATTAAAACTTAACTTCAGTCTTTTATCCAAAATTGCCATGACGCTCGTACAATTTTGGATAAATCCTTATCTAGAGTAATTTTGACCTAAACCGATGACTGAATGAATAGTTTCTGAGATATCATGCAATATCAAATGCGTAAATTGAGATCACGGAGCAAGTAAACAAAAAGTGCGAAGCCAATAATAATTCATATTGCCCCAAATGTTTTGGATCCACACATCAAAAAACTTTGAAAAAGTTAAAAATATTTTTGTTTTCATTTTATTTCATTTTAGGTACAGCCTGTATTATGTTCCGTTCATGAGTCAGACAATTACTAATGCCTAAACTAAAAATTGTATGTCAAATATAATTATGTAATTATTTTTAAGTAATATAACTTTTTTTTCATAAATTTACATGTCTTATCATTCTTTGTAAAATGGAAATAAACTGGTAGCCTAAAGTGGAAAATGACGATAACAATAAACCGTACACACCTGGCGATTTAACATCACCAAGACATCGACATCATAGTCATGAAATGCTGAAAAGTACACCTAACGAGAAACTAACATTACCTCAAATAAATCAGTCACACGAACGATTATCTCATACAAGTGAAGATCAAGTTCCACCCGAAGTACAAATAGCCATTCATAATTTTCAAACAGCAAAAACATTCCATCGCGAAAATTTAGAACATCAACCTTTACCCGAAACGGTAACTGATCCATACTATCGACGATTACAAATGCAAGGACATCAACATCCAGGAATTGCTTTAAAAATTGAACCCATAGTAACCGGAGTCGGTTACAAACCTTACGGTGGTTATAGCCCAACTCAATGTACAAAATTAAAAGTATATCGTCCGAAAACTTGCACTCCTTGTAGTAAACAAGATCGACATATAAAAAATAATCGTCCAAGTACAACTGATAAGCGTAGATCCGTGCATACAATTATCCAAAAAGATATTACACCAATTGAATTAGCGATTTGTTGGGATGTAATACCGGAAAATCCCGAGGATGAACCAAAACGACCTGTACATATAGATGGGTCTAATGGTTCCGCTGCGCCAGCAGTATTTACAAAAGTTTATTCACCAAAACCTGAAGACGAACACGCAGAATCAACTCGAATACATACGCAATCATTTTTCGAAAAAGTCGAAAATCCTCAACGTGACCCAGGTGATAATGACGACTGCGATATGAATCATCACCAAAGAGCAAAAACAGCTTGGTGTGGAAAGACTGATAAAGATTTATGTAACCACATAAAACAAATGAAAATTTCTGATAATGGTCATGATGGAAAACATTCAGATAATGCCTCGCATTCTAGTAGCAATAAAGATAGTAAAAAAAGCAGTAAAAGCAACAGCCATAATTCACATTCGGCATACAAAAATAACGACGCAGTAAATGATCGAATACTAGAAAGACAAAACCATCATAGTCATAGCTCACCAAATTTATCCGTTTATGGCGATAAAGTGAAAAAATTTACAAAATCTTATGAAAAACTTACACCAGAATACAAACAATTATTTTGTCGACCATGTCCGGCATGTGAAGTAAAAAATTGGGAAAAGGAAAAAATTCGTCCGAAATCCGAATATAAAATGGCATTTAAAGCGGGAAAACCAAACAGTAGTTCATCCGATTCAAATTCTTATGGATCACATAAACCTTATATATGCGTTCCAAAACCAAGAGATCCATTTGTTAGAAAAAATTATCGAATTACAACATTGGCTCCACCATTCTGTTTAAAACCAGAGAAACGGGACTGTGAATACCCTGAACATTGGCGATTAGCAAGTGTTTATCAACATTCGTATAAACCAATGCAAACGCGTAAACGGCCTTTATTAGCAAGTGTTTATAATTAATTTTTATTTATTATTTAACAAGCTTGCTTGGGAACCATTATTTTTTATTGTTTTGTTTGAAAATAGGAGGATTCAACGAAAAATTTTTTAAGTTAGGAGGTAATATTCGCGAGATTACATAAACGAATGCTAAAATTTGTAACAAGATTAGATGATGGTCATATCAAACTTAAAACTTGGATCAATGGTTTCGATGTGGCGCCCCGAGCGATAATGTCTTACTCATAATATTAAGATCATTAGCATTCTGAGTTTTAGGTAGCTCAAATCGCCTCCTCAATTGTAAATAAAACATCCAAAAAGTTGAAAAATTCCATAAAATTTAAAAATTGAGAAACGGCGGACTTCCCAAAACTCTAGGGTTAAGGATTTCTATTCTAGTAAACGATTGAACTTCTTGTTGGGAAGAGATTTCAGTTATCAGGCCCGTGAGCAGAAAATATCCAGGGAGTCGGGGTTCAAACTTTTGTTTATCATGTTAGTTCATAAAGTCAATAAAAGTGATATTTAGTAACTATTCAAAAAGTTAAAATTCTGCGACGTAAAGAAAAAAACTTTTCCAAAACTCTGTGCGCATCGACCACTACACCGCGATGTATATTGCGCGAGACTAAACCGTTCAGCCGATCTTCAGACATTGTCGATCTATGGTATCTTTGTGTCAAAAAACGCACATCTATACACGGAGATATATTCTAGAATTTGCGTTTTTTATCACACAGATGTATGTTTTGAGACGATGCAAAGTTGAAAAGGAGCGTTCAATCGTCGCTGTTGTCACAGACAAAACTGCCAGAACGCGAAGCATTTGATTGATATTCGGAAACGCAATATCTTATAATCTTTATTGCAAATATCGAAATCTTCGAGTGAATTTTTGCCGTCCCGTCAAATCCGTCAATACGTTATCGCGAAGGTTGAACTTCGTCGACAAAGATGTCGGGGGGAATCATCGTGCAAAATTGAAAAGGCTAATTCAAAAACTTGAGCGCAAGAGCCTTCATCCAAATTTTCTATTTTATTGAGAAAGAGACAAGCAAAAATTAATAAAATGTGGTGATGAATCAAAAATCGATCTATAATCTTCAACTGAATCAGTCTGTACATTCGAGCGTTGAATCTGTTATGACGCGAACGTTTGCTTCCACAATTCTATGTCGTATTCATCGTAGATATTGCTCGTAGAATCAGCCAATTCGGTAACGTCTCTTCTAAAGTACTTGACTCAAAGACAAAGTCAAAGAATGTACCGAGCTCAAAATATGCATGGATATCTGACTAATCAGTGGAAATGCGTTTCATAAATAGGTGCATTTACAGGACAATATTGTTAATTCAAATTTATGTAGAGAGAAATTCTCAATGAGGAGGGTTTGATCCCCAAAAACCCTCCCGTACGCACGGGCCTGTCAGTTATGACCTATATCTATTTTTCACTAGGTTTTATTAAGAATATTTGCTTTTAATTGGGAAATATACTGTTTTTTAAAATTATTTTTAGCTATTTATTATATTTGATCTGGATTTTAGTGTTTTATTTATAAGTAAATTTTGTTAATTTATTTTAATATTTATTTATTGTAAATAATAATAAAGTAATTGAAACATGTAAAGACGGGGTTAGAAATACCTCCATATTTCATCCGTTACGTTAATACCAGAAAAAAATGCGAAATAAATACAATAATTAAACTGATGTTCAATAATTTTAATTTAGTTAATCTAGAAAAAGTTAAATAATTATTTATAAAAAATTTATAAGATCAAGTTATTGATTTTTACCTCTATAATTACTGTTTTATAAATCAAAAAGAATTCCATGAGGAAGTCTTCCACTTAAACATATATAATCCAGGATTGAATATTAATTAAACTAAGAGAATTAGCTTATATTTTGTAATTTTAAATTATTTTTAAAGTCATAAAATCTGTCCAATTAACTTGAAAAACAAGAAACTGACGGTTGCAAAATAAATGTCGCAACATATTTTCACGTTTTTTAAATAATATATAGAAATGAGACTTAATACAAGTTTCTTATGTGCTAATAAAATATAAAATAGAGAATTCTTTTTGATTGCTTTTTACTTGTAACCTAAACCAAAAAAGCTATAATTTTAAACTGTTATTGGTTCAAAGATTTAAAAAATCAAAAGAAATGTTTCAATCAACAACATATAACTAACATTTGTGAATTTTTTTAATTTTTTGTACTAAAATTCAATTAATAAAAAACGTTACACAAAACTTAAAATTTTAAATGTCATTTTGGAATTAAAACTAAATTTCAAATAATTTCAATTCCTTAATCCTCAAATTTCAACGGCATAAGGTTGGGTTAAGTTCTATGATAATTCTCTACCTCTGTGTTCAACTAAAACACCAAAGAAAACGTCAAAAAAACAATGTAGAGATAGAAACCGCATGCAGAAGATTGTGCGTATAGTTCCGGAATCGAAAAACTCCTTTTCTGTTTTTAACAACGCAAGAAACCTATTAAAAAATATTAGTTAGCTTTTCCCAAAATTTTACGAATTCTCAAAACCCGGTATAGTCCAGTGCACTAACAAAAATCGTAGAGGGGTGACCCAAAAGTTTTGACACTAGATTTTTTTATTTATTCATTCGATAGGGGGTTGTTTGGAAACCTTAAATCTGATTTTGCGTTTTATTCATTCAAATTTGATGATTTTGATGTCGTTAGACTTCCCTGTATTTTATCTTCAAACCCTTTTATGTCAAAGTACACGCTCGGATTGATAACAAAAAAGTTATTCGAGTTCAAAGTCAAAATTTTTTTCGTGAATTTTTTTTTCTAACGAATTTTTGAAAATATGCGTCTGTTGATAAACTGAATGTTTTTTGAAAAGGGTTGAATTACGCGTAATTTGATATGCCTACCACTTAAATTGTCGCCGAGCAATCCAAGCCCAAAGTCCAGTGCACTCACGGACTGACCCAAAAATTGTTGACACTATATTTTTGTATTCATTTATTCTTTAGGGGATTGTTTGGAGACCTTAAATCTCATTTTGCGTATTCGAGAAATTAACCCTTTCGCCGCCATCTTGGAAAATGATTTTTTTTACATTTTGGTCTATATCTTGCGTTCTATTCATTCAAATTTGATGATTTTGATGTCGTTGGACGTTGGAACAAAGGCAAGTTTTATCTTCAAACCTTTTATATCAAAGTACACAATTCGAATGATAGAAAAAAGTTATTCATGTTCAAAGTCAAAAATTGGATTCATAGTTCGCCCGACATTTGCCTTTTCCCGAATCTCAACAATTTTTTTCCATCGGTTCGGGGGTAGTTGCTGATTAGTCAATTTATTGCCATCAAGCTGATAGAGTTGGTACAGAGTTCCTCGAGAAAGTAACAGGGCAGCTTTTCGAAAACACCAAGCTGCATCGAAAAGATCGAGCCAACACTTTTGCGACCGTGCCCCATAGCATTTCTGTCGACTCCGAAAAAATCACTATTTCTACTGAAACAATTTTTCATAAGATGATATTGACTCAAAGGACGAGCCAGGAATTAGCCGAATGTCTTCAAGACGAATTATCGCCTTTTCCGTCATCTTTATTTGCCGATGAAAGCTTGCGAAAAACACAAAATTCAGGGAAGTTCAATATGTGAAGTTATCGATGGAGAATTTTTGCTACACGGAGTAATTTGCCCACGTAACGCATCATTCAAGGCCATTTGTGCGAATTACGTCAAGTACATTTCAAGTAACTACAAAGCCAATCCAGTTATTGTATTTGACGGCTAAAAAAAAACGCCGAAAGACTCAGGCAGACAAAAGGTGGACGTGCAATTGATATGATTTTTGATAAGTCGAGAATATTTTCGAAGAAGAAGCAGACTCAGTTCCTTGCCAACGAACGCAACAAAAAGAACTTTGTAGAAATTCTGAAAAAACACTTGTTGGATCGTGAATTTTTTGGTAAGGCAAGCATGGAAGGATGCCCACAGGGACGTTGTTCAAGCGGCCATACAAATGTTACCTAGATTTGACTCCGTCATAGTCGTGGGCGCGGACACCGACCTTCTTGTCCTAATTTGCGCAATTTCAAAAGCGAAGAGGAAGAAGAACGATTGCATCGAAACTATATTCCGCGACAAGCTTTAAAAACGAGGATTTGTTGGAACATATCTTGTACATTCACGCATTTTCGGGATGTGACACGGTATCGGCGATTTGCGGAATGGAGCAGAAGAAAAAAAAATAACATCAATTATTTTCATTATCATTATACAGAGTGAGATATAACAATACATTAATTCCAGGTTTCTTATTGAAGATGATTTTTTGTGCATGCACGACACCATGCGGCACGGCTTGTGGCAGCAGAAAAGCAGGGTTGAAATATTCAGTTCTGTGCAAAGTTTGTTGTGGTGAAACATGCAGAAACAAACCCGAAAGTGCACACGATGGTACCAATGAAGATGACGAGGATTCAAACGACGGCCTACCAACGATGGTCTCTATACCTGGAATGAGACAAACAACCAAATGAACAACAAATACAACATCCATCCTTGATAATAATGTAGATGAAGAAGTAGACGACAGTTATGACAAGTAAGTGCGCTGGACTTTGGGCTTGGATTGCTCGGCGAAATTCAACCAATTTAAGTAGTACGCATATCAAATTACGCGTAATTCAGCCCTTTTCAAAAAACATTGGGTTGATCAAAAGATGCAATGCACTGTTAAAAAAGTATTTTTAAAAGTCTGTTAGAAAAAGAAACTCACGAAAAAAATTTTGACTTTGAACTCGAATAATTTTTTTGCTATCAATCCGAGCGTGTACTTTGACGTAAAAGGGTTTGAAGATAAAACGCAGGGAAGTCCAACGACATCAAAATCATCAAATTTGAAAAAATAAAACGCAAGATATAGGCCAAAATGTAAAAAAAGTCATTTTCCAAGATGGAGGCGAAAGGATAAATTTCCTGAATACGCAAAATCAGTTTTAAGGTTTCCAAACAACCCCCTATCGAATGAATAAATAAAAAATCTAGTGTCAAAACTTTTGGGTCAATCCGTAAGTGCGCTGGAGTAGTAGATTACCCAACTAATTGATTCGGTTATTTCTTAAAAATTCAATAATATTTGTAAATAAAACTATTGTTCATTTTTATTTGTAAAAAATACAAAATTTAATTTAATCTTACGTAACAAATAATAAAAAAAAAAAACCCCCTCAACAAAGAATAAATAAAAATAACAAATAACAAATTTTCATACTCAACCACTTAAATATAATTTTGTAAATAAATAATTCTCGATGGAACAATAACTTCTCTACAAATTGGACACTCTTTTCGAATTTGACACCAATCACCAATACATTTCCAACAGAATACATGGCCACATTGTGTAACACACTCATTTTTACGTGGCTCCAAGCATAGAATACATTTTGTATAAATTTGTAAATTTGTTTGAGTACTACTTTCGTGTGCTTCAATTATACTATCATCAGATGTGGATGATTTCCATAGATTCATTTTCGTATAAACATTTATACCAAAATTTATTAATGTTAGTAATCCAAGAATTTTCAATAATGATCTTGAACTCTGTTCATCATAAATCGGGTGGACACATCTCTGAAACAAAAAATCGGTTAAGTCTCGACAATGAAGACAACTTCGGTTTTTTAGTGATAAATACTTACATAATTAATACTAGTTAATCGCTTCGGAATGTCTGGATACTGTCCATTAAAATAGAATTCAGCCTTTTGTAATTTAACAATAAACGGTAAACATTTCTTCAAAAAACGAACTGTTGCTAAAATAGCTTGTTTTGCATCTGGCAATAAATCATCGTTCTCAATAATTTGTTTCTCTAAATGTTCTAATAATTTATGTGAAATCGATTCACCAAATGTCTCTAATATTAACCACAAGACATGTACCTATAACAATTAAATCTTATAAAATAAAAATCTACGTGGAATTGTTTAGAACTTATTTAACATACAGGTTTACTAGGAAGAAATCTTTTCGTACCATCAACACGAATAAGACCTGTATACTCTTCACCTAATGTTTGAAGGCATGACAAGGATGTTAAAATATAGTATAAAAATTTTGATACACCATCGATTCTTTTGTGTTGTTTAAAATTTAATTTATTTATACGTAATTTCATTAAAACATTAATAAAATTTTGGTTAATATCGTTTATAATTTCATCATCTTTTTGAGTGGTTCTCAAAATCTGTATGTGTAATTTGCTATCATTTGCCTTTGACATTTTTTAAGTTTTTCTCAATCTTCTCATTCCAAAGGTTCATGACATTTTATTTGTTGACATTTAACTTTTAGGTTAGAATAATTTAAAAAGCTAATTAAAAGAAAGGGAAACATTCCATTTTTTCTTTATGTGCAACCGTCAAGTGCATCCTTGGTGCAACTTAAATGTTTCTGGCGCTGACGACAAAGTAGACGCGTTTAGTCAAAAAGTGCCGCTCTTATGTGGTTGCGTTCTACCTAACAGTGGTGACTGAGTGCCGAGCGGTGTAAATCACGGCAGTTGTAGTCACCATTTGGTCTTGAACGGTATTTTCATATGTATAATATATTTGAATTTGGGAATTTGTATTTTCTATCTTTTCAAATACTGAGTTAAACATGACAATATTATTATTGATTCAAAATATTTTCAATTTAAAAATGAAATTTACAAAATTATAAAACCTCCGACAAACGCAGCTTGTTTGTAGCTCGATTTCTTGAAAGATAGCTAAAAACACTTTCCATAAAATAACCTTTCAAATCAAAATCGATTCATCCGTCTAGGAGCTACGGTACCACAGACACGCAGACACATACACACACACATAGCGATCCAACTTGTAATTCCCCTATTTTTGTGTCGGATGTTAAAAATAACAAGTGAAAACAAACTATTGACTGAGTTAATTGTTGAAATACCATATATAGACTGTGTTAATGAAATAATCGTTTGTTTTTTGTCGTCACGTAAAGAAAAAAAGATATCCACTTTTAAATAGCTACACACACACTGATATTCCCTTTGAAAATTCACTACTGGAATTGTCAACAGAGTGAGAACCACATCTCAAAGTAGATTGACAAGGATAATAAATGCCGAGGCCTGTTCATAATACGCATGTCTTAATATACAAAATAATATCCTGGCGCGTATTTAAAATAAGATTATACCACTTTAAATAAAGTTAAAACAGTATATTTTGAACAAATTACCTTCTCACCATTAAAAAAATTTTTTTTTTCATAGAATTAACACAAAATTATCTAATATTATCACTCTTTTGAACGTTAAAACAAAACAAATTTTTATGTACAGTTGTGAATGTGAAATATAAACAGATAATTGATGCAGCTGATTCCGGCCATACGATCATGCGCACTGAATACCAGGCCTCCAAAATGGTGTTTTTTCTGTCAGCTGTTTGAATATTATACTTTCATCTTTGTTAATCTACTCTGTGACGCCAAAATATACATACTTGGTGTACACTGGGCTTATCTATTTAAAATATATGATCTAAGGATATTCCCATATTAATGCATATTATAAAATTTGCACCTAATAAGCGCCCTCGTGGGTAAACAGTGATGTTTACAAAAAAAATGTTTCAAACAAAAGTTGTTTATTTTTTTACATCCTGGGTACGCTATAAAAATTTCATCTTGATATCTCTTTTCATTTTTGAGTTATCGTGTTGACAGACAGACTTACAGACAACCGAATATGGACTAATTAGGTGATTCTATGAACACCTATACCAACTTTGGACTAAACTTAATATATTATGTATATTTCATATATACTTGGTATAAAAAGCAGCAGAGTCGCTTCTATGAAATGAAGATTTCTTTATTATCAAATAGTTATTTGACAGGTGTTTTCATTTACTATAGCGGCTACAATGAGAACCAAGCCCAGTCCAGTTATTTTTTGATAATCAGTAATTAAAAATGGAGTCCGGTTGATTTGTCGAGTGTTCAAACCTTCAAACATTAAACGCAACCATTAAGACTAAATTTCGCGCCAACTGCTATAATAATAAGATACCATTTTTGTTTGTCAATTTGGTGCTCGAAATGTTCTATTAAATAAAGTGTTTTAAATAAACTCACTTAATTTTTTAATTTATTTACATTACATTTCAAAATATGGAAGTGATAGTTTTAGATGATAAGGAACCAACAAAGAAAAAATTAAAACAATCGCGATTACCTTTTCAATCAATTAGCCCTAAAATAAAGTTGTGTGATCCATCTAAGAAACGTAAGTTATCGGATACATCGATAACTGAAGGCGAGAGAGCTGTAAAGCAAGTGCGGTGCGATAGCAAGGAAAATGATTCCGAATTAATTAATGTAATTAATCTAAGTGATGGAGAAGATGAACCAAGACCGGCAAATCAGCCAGACATAGCAACATTTTTTTCAAGTCAATCGAAAACATTGAAAAATGGTAAGCGTGGAGAAGTTGATAAAAAATGTGAAATTAAAATTTCATCTCCAATTGAAACTGATTTGAAAAAACCATCAGAAATTAATAAGCCTAAAGAAGAAATTGAAACCAAAACTGAGAAAACTGATACTGTTACTTCAGACACAGCTGTTGTTAAAGAATGTTTTGTAGACCTTAGCTCTAGTAAAGTTAATGAATCCGAAATTAAATCTAATTCTGGTGATAGTGATGAGGATTTAGTTGAAATGGAAGATTCTGATGACGAAGATGAAGAAGTTGCTGAGGAGGAAGATGAAGACCAAAGTCAAACTTCTATTAATGGTGATTTCAATACACCGAGCAAAAAAGATGGATTAATTAGTGGTGATGATTTAACACCGAAAAGTACGAACGTTAATAGTCCTTTACGAAAACTTACTCCAAGACAGGTAATAAATTAACATTAAAATTTTCTTTAATCTTAATCAGATTTTTATCTTCAAGCATATGTTACCAAAAACTCTTTGACTCGATTGTGACGATAAATTCCTGTTACAGAAATTACTACTATTAATTTCTAGCTGGATATACAGGGTAGGTCATTTAAATTTATAATGGCTAATGGAGGTTCTGTAGTTAACCAATAAAAAAATAATTTAAATTAAAATTATAATTAAAATTGTAGAGTTTGATCGGTTTGATCATGTTTTGATATCAGATTGAACCTAGTTATTCGGAGTACTTTAATGGAAAATTTAGATTCTAAACGGTAAGAGAGTTTGAAATTAGCTTTCGGAGAAAAGGTGATTTAAACGTATGTCATTATTGCACTTAATAGAAAAAAATGCGCTTAAAGTTTTATTGATAATTGTAGGACCTAAAGATCTGTTTAGGGTCTAAATTGACTATTAAAGAAGCCCAAAGAACCGAATCAAATCTGATGTCAGAACATGATACCCCCATCAAATTCAGCGACTTTTGTTTAAGTTAATTTTTTGATTGGTTAGCTACAAAACGAGCTATTAGGCATTGTAGATTAAAATTATCCACCCTGTAAAGCTTGTCTGTGACTGGAATTGGAGAATGTGTATTTTTGACCTTACTTACTTTAATTAAGTAATGATCGAAAAATCGCAAATAAAAAGGACTTCTAGCGACATTTCAAAAACCACTCGTTCGATCGTTAGATAAACCCTATATTTTTTAAATTACCCAATAGACTAATTTCTTCGAAACTTCGAAACAGAATATGTTTCGTGATTTTTCCAAAGGGTACTCCATAAAAGAATCGCAGTAAATCGAGCAAAATTGTTTGTTTCCTATTTCGATAAAACTTAATACATATAGAAATTTTAGCCAATAAAAATGAAAATCCGGGTCATTTGACGATTGGATGAGTAATTTACAGGATTTAGCCAAAAGTCGTTTACGAAAACGGTATTTCATGTCGAAAATGGTATTTCAGGCAATACTTGGCAAATTATTAATACTGTCATAAAATAAATTAAAATTTTATGTTTCATGAGTGGAAATTGCCTTAGTAAATTCATAAATAGGGATAAAAAATTTTTTGTTTTTTTGAAGTGTAACGATAAAATCTTTAGAAATCCAGTAAAAATATTCAACAAAATTACTTACGATTTGGGTATAAATCTTAAGGATGTACGAGCACCAAGATACGAGACATTTTAAATAAAAAGCTTGATTTTTTTATATCAAATGGGACTAAGTCTAAATAAATCAAGTGAAAACAAACAATTGACTGAGTTAGTTGTTGAAGTACCATGTATAGACAGTGTCGATTACTCTGCCACGTAACACATATATACATGTCACACATACATAACTGATTTACCCATATAATACTACAATTTGCGCATAATATGCGCTCTCACGGGTAAATAGCTTACAAAAAAATGTTTCAAACAAAAGACCTCACTTTTTACGTCCTCAGCACACTATAAAAATTTCAGCTTGATATCTTTTTTCGTTTTTGAGTAATCGTGATGACAGACCGACGGACGACAGACAGACAGCGGGAAATGGACTAATTTGGTGATTTTATGAACACTTATACCAAAATTTTGTTTGTAGCATCAATATTTTTAAGCGTTACAAACTTGGAACTAAACTTAGTATACCTTGGTATATTTCATATACATGGTATAAAAATGTATATTTTCAATTTTGACAGTGAATTATGTTATAATTTGACAATATAAGATGAAAAGTAAGAATAAAATTTTTCGATATTTGTAGTAATTTTCAAAATACCGAAAATTGAAAATTTTGTTTAATTATTTAGCATTCGATATTTCGAAAACCAAGGCAGATATCGAAACATTGTTTTCTTATTTTTCATTCATGAAGTTATAGCAAAATTCAGCATCAAAGATAAAATAAGGTAAGAATGATTTCAATCCCAAATCTAAAATGGCCTTAGTGCTCGTACTACCTTAAAATCTTTTCCAAGGTAATTAGGACCAAAATTATCTATCGAATCAAAGCAATAATGATACTGTGGTGCGAGTAGAGGTGGGAGTATTTTTAATAAAAAAAAAATTTCGAAAATTTAGGGCAGAAGTTTGTTTGTAACATTTTGAATAGATTTGTGTGTTTATTTATTCATAAACTCCAGAATAACATTTTTGTTTTTTATGTATCTTTAGTTACAAAGAAAATTAGAATCTCAAAAGAAGCAAGAAGAAAGAGAAAAATTAAAATTGGAAAAGTTAAAAAAATTGCAAGAAGAAAAAGAGGAAAAATTACGAAAAATTCAAGCCGAAAAAGAAGAAAAACATCGACAAAAATTAGAGCGTGAAGAACAAAAGAAGAAAGAACGTGAAGAAAAAGAAGAAGCAAAAAAGAAGGAACGTGAAGAAAAAGAACGTAAACGTTTAGCTGAAATCGAACAAAAAAATGAAGAGAAAAAACAAAAAGAGGAGGAACGTAAAAAACGGGAAGAGGAAAAAGATGCCGAACGCCGGAAAAAGGAACTAGAAACCATTGAAAAAGAATTAAAAAAGAAGAAGGCAGCTGAAGCATTTGCGAAATTTTTTGTACCAAATACAAAGTCTGAAACGAAGAAGTCGAATGAGAGCTTAAATGATACAGCTGATTTTAATTTTATGCCATTCGCTGTGAAGAGTGATATGCGCATGGCACCACATTGTAGGGTGCAATTTACAGATGAAAATAAAATGAATTTAGATAATAAATTAAATTCTGATGTTGATAAAAAAGAGCTTTATTTAAATGAATTGAAAAATGGAAAACCTGTTGGAAAATCTACTAGAACGTATGAAATGGTATCCAATGACCAGGAGGACGAGGATGTTGTTGTAGTCGGTAATTAAAAGTTTTTTTCATAAATAAAATGATTTAATTAATTTAAAATTGAAATAAATTTGAAAAGAAAAATCCAACTACTTAAAAAATCCAATTAAAACCTTTTCGACTGAAGTTCTTGCCTTTAGATGAAATGTTGAACTTTATTCTAAACAATTTTTTGTATTTAGCTTTGGCTAGTTTTCGAGATATGAATCCAATTATTTTTTTTAAATTTTTTGAATAGTTTAATTTATATTTCCTTCAAAGTAAGCCAGTTTGGTTTATTGGGTAAAAAATAGGTAAAATTTTAGTCAGTATGAAGGGGTTTCGAAGAGATTTAATAATATTTTTTAGATCCATTTCAGTCAAAATTTAATTAGAATATCTTTTTTAACTAACCTATCTCTAAAATTTATATTTGCGATTTTCAGATGAATTACTTGATGCCGATTGTATCGTTGAAACAGCACCACGTCCACAAAAAATGAAAGTAAAATTGTTACAATTTCAAGAAAACCGTCGTCCACCTTATTGGGGTACATGGCGGAAAAAGAGTAGTGAAGTCAAAGCCAGAAAGCCGTTGGGAACAGATAAAGTAAGTCATATAATAATAATTCTTTAGTAATTTAAATATTTAATACAAATTATTTAAAACTTTTATTTATTCGACGAATATCTCTCAAAATATTCGATAATTACAATAATTTTGGTACGTGTTAATAATTTAATGTTTAATAAAAAAACAAAAAACAAAAAAACAAATTACAAAAAATTATTTTTAGAGACACGAAATTTGATATTTAGATAAAAATATAAAATATGTTATTTAAAATTAGGCTGAGGGAGATAATGTATTTAAAATTAGGCGGACTTTATCAGCCAAAGTAGGGGAAATCGATAAAATTAGACATGCTTCTTTTTTCAACATGTGTTTCAGCAATACATTGTTTTAAATAGAACTGTCCAATGATCCAAAATAATAAAAAATTTGCTTCCCGTATATATGGCGCAGCCAACTAACTTAATTAGCCGTTCCATTGAAAGCCTAATCTTTTTACTAAGCGGCGCCGTTCAATTATTAGTGGCCTGAACAATATTTAGTCATTCAATCAAACAGCTAGGCTAATAACTTGAATGAATAACGTTAAATTGTTTGCCTAGACTATTTATTTAAATTTAGTTGCACTTTCTTGTAAACCATTGGGTCTACAAGGACGGTTCTAATATCATATTGTAGCAAATTTAGTCTACTCTCAAAACATGAAAAAATTCTTCAAAAATAGACCTTTATGGTTATAATCGCCAAAATTTGAAGAAAAAAAGCCGAAAAATTTTACAGTTTATTTCGATTATTAACAAAGTTGCGCTCGAGCTCACAAGTTTTTATTATGCAGAGGGCCAACATCACAAACAAGTCTGCTAAAACAGAACTAGCAGATTTGACTTAAGCTCTGATGTATAAGTTACGTTGATAAATTTTGAAAGGCATTATTTCGGAAACTATTGGGTCTACAGAGTTCATTCTGGTCTCATATTGTTGCAAATTTAGCCTACTTGAAAAGGTACTATCAAAAGCTAATCCTTAAATATTATAATCGACAAAATCTGTGTTCACATAATAAACAAGTTTTCGAAAAATCAGAATTATCGGATTTGTCGCAGACTGTAATGTATAAAGTTACTGTAACATAAGCTGCGATGACCCCTTTATAAAAATGAAACACAAATTTAAAATAAAAGAAACATTTTTATATTTATAAAATTATTGATAAGTATTTTTACAGTAATTTTTACAATATTCAGTCATAATATATTTGCCGTTTACGATACGACCTTTGTCCATAATACGAATTAAAATTTAAACTATTACTTTGTTGTTGTTGTTGTTGCTGAGCTGCAAGTCGTCGTCGATGAACTTTGCGATGTTTTGCTAGATGATCACTACGTGAAAAACATTTTTCACATAATTCACATTTATATGGTTTAACACCCGAATGCGATCGCTTATGTCGTGCTAATTCATCCGATCGTGAAAATCGCCAATTACAATTTGGCCATGTACACGGAAACGGACGTTCACCAGAATGTCGTCGTAAATGTGCTTTTAAATGTGACGCTTTTGCATAAATTTTTCCACACCCTTCATACGTACATGTGAAAATTTTTTCTTGCAATGCTGTTTGATCAATTTTTGTTTTCGCACTTGTGTTAAATTTTGGTGTTTGAATTTGATTTTTCGTTGTATTCGGATTAATAATTTTATCATGAAGTAACGATCGTCGATTGTTATATTTTAAAATATGTTCGAATTCATAAAACTTATCACTCGTTTCGATATTATTTGCGTTTAAATCCAAATTTATACCTAATATTTGCATAGGAGCTACCGGTGTATGAGAATATAATTGTTCGGCACTTTCTTTTAAAAAATCCTCACATAATTCATTGCACAAAAGTGTTTTTTCTGGTAAACGATTCTGATAAATTGTACTACTATAACAACTTTCGTTGCTATTTTCAAATTCTTGTGTTAACAAACAATCTAAATCTTTTTCTAATTCAAGTATCACAAAATCGGTGTTTGAAATATTATCGGGTATAACATAGTTTTCAAGTGTGGTATCGTCCTCATTGGCTTGTATATCAGTTGGTGTTAATAATGGCGGTAAATCTAAAAAATTAAAATCAAAACCATATTCAGCTAAACTATTTGTTTCACGGCTTTCAATATTTAAGTATGTCGGTAATTGTAAATCTTCAAACATCCTAAAACAAAAGTAACATGAAAAAAACAATTTTTTATTTGAAAAACATCTAAAATATTTTGAGAAGCATAGAAAATGGGATTATATTTCGGAATAAAATACAAGAGTATTATAAGTTTTGTTTCAAATTTGTGAAAGCTATAAGTATTAATCGTAAAAACAAAAAATTTCAGGTACTAAAATATAGGTATGAAAGGGCCCTGTATTAATGATGACCCCTCAACCGCAGCCTCGCAGGCATCCGTATGTACAAAGCGAGTAGATTAATGCACAAAAGTTACACTCTTATAATGCACATTGCCTATGCGGCCTGAGAAACCGTAGATACAATAAATAATTTTCACTTTTTTCGGATTCGAGACACTTTTAGTGACTATATTGTTGATAAAACTAGCATTCACATTTGGAAAACATGTCACTATATTATTTAAAAAGTTCTATGCTTATTTTCTATGCCTTTCAATATTTTGAAATTCTTACGTTTTGCTTTCTGAGGAAAACAGAAAAATATATTAAAAATTTTAAAGTGATAATAATCTGCTTAAATTTCCCCAAAAGTCAACGAGCACAATAAAAAAAGTAACGGAAAAACCAAATATTTAAAATTTTTGTAACTCTCCAACATGAACAATGAAGCCGGTTTATAACGCGCGCACTGATGAACACAAAATTAAATACTGATGTTGTTATATGATTGATCTAGTAAATAGGAACAAATCGATGAATGCAATTCTATCCAAATATCAATTAAGATAAATAAATAGTTAAAAATCGTTTAAAAAAACCATACGCACATTGAAATATACACTAGACCGTACGTACCAAGCACTGGATATCTCCAATCGTCCGGTCCTGATTTGATTGTATTTTTAGTTACTTGATACGAAAATATTGTATTCATCCCGAAAATCGCGATATAAAGTTTTATAGTTTTACCTTTGATGGTCGGCTCTAATGTTTTACGTTTCTTTTAAAAAAAATTATATCTGGGCAAATTGATGAGAGATAGGTTAGGTTAGAGTGGCTCTCTTGAGTTGGGACACGATTAGACCATAGGGTCAGCTGTAATACGGAAAAAGGATTAGCTCATCCCTGGCCATTACTCCATGAACCACTCGGAGATGTGGGAGATGTTGTCAAAGAACAGTTATCTCAAGTGAGTTTATCTCCTCATGGCAAGAGCAAGAGGACAGTGGCAAAGAAGATGAGACATCTTTTCTACCTCATTCACACTGTGGCAGCTCCTGCAATAATCGTGATGGTAGGGGCCCAGACGTTCAGCTTGTCTATCGACTGGCCAGTCTCCTGTAATAGCCGGAACAAGATCCTTCGATGATGAGATAACTCGTGAAAATACAATCGATTTTAAATTATGATTGATAGCGTTCTACATGAAATTTTTGTTATTCCATTTTGAGCATAGTCGTGCTTTAAAATAGGGTTTTAGAGAGAAGAGGCAACACTAAATTTGGAATTTTTCTGTTAATTTATCGTTTCATCATATATTCCTTTCATCGGCTTCAATTTAATCAATATAATTTTGAAGGAACCCAAAGGCGACGTTATCCAACTAAATAAAAATTTCGCTGATCTTCGATACCTTATGTCTCACGGGGAAACACGAGCCATTTATTTTTCGACATATAGAGCTGGGTTTTCGTGGTCAAAAACGAAACGATATACTTGAAACTATAGCGATCTGATCTGATCTGTCTGATGTAGGAGAACCTTTCTGGCGGCTCTAGCCACGTACAGATTTTTAGAGAAAAGCGAACCAAATCCTCCACAAAAAAATCGTCTTCGGAAGTTCATAGAGGTAAAGCATCAAGAAATTATTGAAATTGGATCTAAGGATCATATTCACCACAATTTGTTTCTGTTTTTATCTTAGTTGAACACATTATAATGTCATCTCGATATTTAAATGTGCTTTTAATATGGAGACGTGTGTGGTTTGTTGTTAAATATATTAAATTTACAATTGTGATAACATGAAGTTATCCCATGGGAGATCATAATTTGATTTTAGTAAAACACTATAACGTAATAATTATCGTTAATATGACTTAAAAAAACTGTTATATCTCGTGTCGCTTCACTCCTAGCACAAAAGCCATGTGCTCCATTATACACTTGTGTGATTTCTCACTAATAAGGTGATACCCTTGGGAATTGCTTTGTATTTTTTGTAGTTAATGATTTGTTTACAACAAAAACATGGAAGTACTGAGAGGAATTTGTGATGTATGGTTTTATAATTATGGTTACAAACATATTTATTTAATTGAAATAATATAAACCTGAATTTTTTATTCCTTTATGGAATTTAGCCTCATGAAATATTTAATACAAGGCTTCACTCGTGTTCAATATTCATTGGCTTATATACTAGTAGTGCAATCTACTTGACTGTTTAAAAATTATCAGTTTTTTCCCAATTATATACAGTGAAACCAGGTTAAGAGAGACATCAAGGGGCCTACAAAGTCTCACTTATAGAGACATTCCACTACCCAGTGTCTCAGATATTCAGGTATAAATAAATAGCTTCCAACCAACCATTGATGCTATAAAAATTATGAAAACCGGGCCTCCGCGCGAAATCTTGTGCCTTTGTTTTAATCATCGGTCCACTTACCGGAACTTTTTTGTTACGAAGTTGTTTCACCCATGTTAGCAAACACTGTTCAAGTTCAGGATATTCTGATAAACATACACGTTTTAGTTTTCCTTGTCCTTCAGAACATTGTGATTAAATTTTATATTGATTCTGAATTTTTCTACAAAGAGTAGACTTTGGCACATTAAATTCGACACGGACTGCATCGCTTGTCTTCCGACTTTCATAAACGGATATTAACTTCAGTTTTTCACGTACTGATAACGATTTGAGCCTTAGTTTCGGAATTTTTCATAAAATATCTGTATGATAGTAAAGCAAAACTAAAACTGACGGTCATTGAGGCTCAAAATTAGTTAAGTGACGAATTTGCGGGTAAAATAATAATAAGTAAGTAAACAAACAAAACAATGTTATCTCAGTTCTCAGTTACAGAGGTTAATGCACATAAAATTCATTCGCTGTCTCAGTTATGGAGGTAACTATGACGATAAAATCGAAAGAACAAATCCCAGATATAGAGGTTTGCTTCGTCCTGCTAATAGAGGCAATCAGTGCCAAAGTGTTGGGACCTCAGCGTGAATGGAGGTTTCTCACTTATTCAGACCCCCCTTTATCAAGTTTCACTGTATTAGTTTGGTTTGCAATGGTTTTTTTAAAAGAATCAAATAAACAACCAATGAGATAATTTAAAAAAAAAAACAATTGTTCGAATTTTATTTGTTGAAAATTGGAAAATAAATTTATGACGCAAAAATACGTAATTTGAGACATGTTAGATACAGAGAGATACAATAAAATAACACATATTAAAAATTGTAATAAAAATATTCAAGGATACGATGATTTACAGGAACTTGATAAATTTATCTCTTGATAGGAATGCAAACACTAAATAAAATCATTTCATTAAAAAAAAATTTACAAAGCTAAAGTTATCATAGAAATAATGCTATTGTGGTTTTTTTTCATTCATGTTCCCCTCCCCTCCACTCTCTTAATATTTTCGCTACCTATACATTTAGAGCTATGGATCTCTTACAGTTGTTGACAACATTTTTGGATATGTAAATAACATTTCCCCGAAACTTTTTTCAAATATTTGATGTGTACCGATTGGATAATATTTATGGAGCGTTGGTTTTTTGGGCCTTTCCCTCATCCCCGTAAAATTATTTTATATTACATAACTACCCGTTAAGTAACAATACCCCTGCAATAAATGCGCACGTCATGAGGCTAAAACTATTTTTAAATTCTATATGCTTTAAAACTTAAAGCATATAGGTTCTTCATATTTCATATTCATAAATATTATTTTAAAAACAACTAGCGAAGGCTCCAGCCCGGGTGAGGGTTGACATTTCAAAAAACAGAGTGAACAGATACAATTTATGGCCTTTTTTATACGTCATTTTTAATCTTCTATATGATTCCAAAATAATAAAAATGATCGTTTTATAAAATTTGTATAAAAAACTGATATTTAGTTCATTGTCTTACTAATTGGGAATTTCTCTTACTACATTTCTTTGAATTTACCAAAATATGTATTTGTATTATTAGATAAAATATTCTTATCTCATAAAACAGAAAAAAATTTTCTGCATTTTGTAAACGTGGATTAAAAAAAAAAATATTTTATTTTCAGAAAATATTCGATTATTCAATTGATTCCGATGACGAATGGGAAGAAGAAGAACCTGGAGAATCACTACACGGCTCTGACGATGAAAAAGATTCTGATTGTGATGAAAAAGATGAATACGATATTGATAATGAATTTATGGTACCACATGGATATTTAAGTGACGAAGAAGTCCTTGGTGAAGATGATGAAGGCCAAACACCAGATAGTCCAAATGCACATAAAGTAAAATTGAAAGCACTCGAATTAGAGTTCCAAGCAGAACTTCACGAAAAACCAGAACGATTGAAACCACGTATCTTTGGTTGTCTCTGGGCCGACAAAGATAATAATTATCCCAAACAAATTCCAGAACCAATTCAACGTTACTTCCGTATACGTCGTATTTTATACAATAATCCTGTGATACTTTTATCGGAAGATAGTGAAGCATTTGTAACAGTTAAAAGTAATAATACAATAAGACGAAAAAAGATACCAGAAAAATATTTCCCCGATTTAATACGTCTATTACATGGGAACAACAATAATAAAGTATTTTTGTATAAAGAATTCAAGACATTTATTAGTAGTATTGAAGAGGATTTAGAAATTAGTCGAAAAAGTTTTGATGTCAAATTAAAAGAAATTGCTGAATATAAAGCGTGTCCTGATGAAGGTCCCATGTTGAATAAACAATGTTGGTATGTAAATCAAGAATTTCGTGAGAAATATAATAAAGACATCACATTACCAAATTATTGGAAATATTTCTTAACACCAAAACGGCAAAGTATTGTTGCCACTAATGGTGGAGATGGAAATACTTCAATTGCTGAAACACAACCTGAACCGAAGGCTGAATCGAAAAAAGTGAGTGCTACTGTTGATATTACGAAATATATTAAACCATTGTCGGAGGAAAGTCGTCGACAACAATTAGACGAATCTGTTAAATCAGTGAATTAAAAACATAAAAGAAAGTTTTTATCTATTTCTTTAAATTAATTGATTTTTAAAGAAATTCCATAAGACTATTTTTATTCTGTTGTTGAAAATTCGATAGTTATCTCTAAATAAATAAAAAAATCTTCATGGCGATTTATACGATTTATTTGGACTATATTTGGTTCACCGAAATTCTCCACAAATAGATCAACATCTGCCAAATTTTTTTCGTGTTCTGGATACTTACGTTATATACCAAAATTATTACAAAAAAACATTTTTTTAACAAAGAAAAATTAAAGAGTTGAACACAAGGATATTAAAAGATAATTTAATAATTTTGGAAAACTCAAAAAATTAATTTTGTAACAAAGTATTTTAGCCTTCAAAACGGCCATTTATACGTTTTTTTTTTCTTCAAATATTAAACCGCTTATAACTCGAAAAACACTCCGTTTTTTTAATTTTATGTGTTATTCCTTGCTTTATCGATAAACACTAAAAATAAGTCCAGTGCATAACAAAAATTTGGAAGGTCTGGTTATGTTGAAGTGATAATCATAACCTTTAAAAGAATTGGAGGTGCTTTGGGCGTATGTATATTAATGCAATTATTTTTCCATCAACAAGTCACGCCCAGTTTTTTTTTAAAGGTTTTCATGAAACGAAAGTGAGAAAAAATTCAATTTTAATTAGAATTTGTACGCCAAAATTTTTTTAATTTTAAATGATTCACTGTTTTAATTCAACTTTTAAATAAAATTAATGAATATTTACGGATTTTATTTCTAATTTTGTAGGATTTTATGAACCTACTATATCTATTCCGTCAGCAAACTTAAATTCATCGCTGGGGATCTGTTAACGTCAAGCTCGGGTCAGATGGCAGTATCGTAGGTGGTTCAAATATTTTAATTCATAAATGGTAAAGAATAGAAGTTCTATCAATGTTTTCATAGTTTTCCTATGAACTAAAAATTACCTTAAACTTTTGCAGAAAGGAAAATTATATTTATTCACTCTGTGTTTATACAAGCATTTATTTAATTTCATCTGTTAAGTTAGAGTTTGAGTCAAAGGTGGTTTCTGAAAATTAGGGTACTTCCTGTTGGCATATAGAGCTGAAAATCAATGGCAAGTTTACATCAGAGATGATTGAAGCGGTGAAAAATTAATAGATTTTACCCGTGTTTAAAATGTTCCCTGAGTAGGAATCGTTCCTTTTTTTTTTTTTTTTTAATTTTTTTATTATGAAGTATTCTACTATGATGTGACGTAATATTGGTAAAAACACAACAGTCGTATATGTAATTATTATATGTATAAATCAAGATGATGGTAACATAACCTACAATTACTATCAAAGCCCTCAACAAATAAGTATTTAACGCATATTATTTTTGCCTTGATGATGTCACATTAATGGCAGCTCGTGTTTTAGGTCACGTGATATACAGATTATAAATTATGACTTTTTATTTTAATTTTGGAGATTTTAATATAATAAAACAATAATGTGCTTTTATGACTCAAAATAAGAATATTTAAGAAAGTACCCTATTTTCAGTGGATTAAAAGTTTGTACTTTAAAAAGTTTTTTGTTTTATTTTTTGGGTATTCGAACGTTTACATAATCAAACTGTATGTAAAAATTTGTTGCAAATTTTTTACATCATTTTTATTCATGTTGCCGACAAATATTATTTAAAAGTTTACGCCAATAAGAGCCAGCAGTGATACTGCTGTGATCGAGTTTGACAATCGGGGATCCTCATTCGTCAAATTAATTTTAATCAATCTTGTATATAGACTAGGACTTCACAATTTGGATATGTGACATTTTTTTGTTTGTTTTTTAAGTACAAACAATTAAAAACAGTCAAACATCCAATTTTAATCAAAATAATTTGATTATTTCAAAATTAAGTGCCTTCGAAAATTATTATAATCGATATTAGCATAATTGCTAAAAAATGTGTTTTTAAGATGGCACCTTATAAAATAATTTCGTTTCGTTTGCGTTTTCGGAAACTTAACTGGTGTCAGTCAAGAAATTTTCAAAAAATTGATCAAATTCTGATAGAAATTCAATAAAAAATCTAATGATATTTTGTAGAACATTCATATGGAATCGACGTTTGGACTATTACCTTTTCCGATATTTTTACTTTTTTCCTACCGTTGTAAACCTAAGTGCCTTTTTTACAAATTTTTATTCCTTATACTATACATGTTTCGTGTAATCGGTTTATACAATATTTCGAGAAACGTTTATTATAATTAAACGCAAGATAATATTATGTTTCCCTGTAAATTATAAAAAAAACTCTTCATTACTTCATGTTAGAATAGTTAATTAAGCTGTTTTATGAATTTAATTCTTTATTTTAAATTAAGCTCTAAGTGATTGGATGTATATTATTAAAAAATTTGTTTTAATAAAAATATTTTAAACTATTTCAACATGTTAAATTTAACCCAATTTAATATGTGTTCCAAGATCCCTAGTCACGAACCTATTTAATAAGGGCGTGTAATTCCTAAGTCGTCCTATAAGCGCCCGTGTCTGAATTTACGGCGCTTATCTGGATAGGGTCTAGGCATCGTTCTTTGTGTACTTTGTACTGCGTATTAGGCTGTATTTCTCTCGAACGAGGGAGACAGCGATGTTTACTCAGTTGAAACTGTTTTCACTTCCAATTGATTGAAAACAAAAAACAGTCTGACAGTACAAAGTACGCAACGACCGAGGTCTAGACCTCACCCAGATAGACACCTTCTTTCCTGGTAACCCCCTCCACTCGAGTTTCACGTCCTTGCTATGTGGGTTCGCGTCCCTAGTTATATCGAACAGAAAAAGAAAGTAAGTCATGGCATGACGGCCATTTTAGATCTTTATTTTTATAATGATCAAAGTTTGCGTATTTCAAACTATAAAAAATTTAGACTAAAATATAAATATTTATAAAAAAAATTTTTTCGGAAATACCTACTAAAAATATATTTTGAAATGTCAAAAAGTGGGGGGAAAGTAATACATTACACATATAGGGAGCAAAATTACGAAACGTCTCAGATCTCATGTTCATTGTCATGAAATCTGAAATATTATTTTTTTGCACCCGTGGTGTGTATACTATTTTTCTGGTCGACCGAGGCGGAAAGCGGCAATTTCGTTTAGCACACGAGACGAAAGTTGACACTTTCCACCCGGAGGAGAGAATAAATTATTTGACATGCTGTTAATTTTTAATGTTTGTTATTTTGTTTGTTTGTTATTTTTGAATCAAATGCAATGGAATGGTTTCAGCCATTATTTACAACTGCATATACTAATTTTGTTGATACGAGATCAAAAAGAAATAGGGAAAGATTTGAACCAATTTAAAAACAGTAATCATAGTACCATTGAATGAAAATATTTTTCCTTGAAATAGTTTGACAATTTTCAAATGGATCGGCTGAAACAAGATCAGTAATTTATATCAGTAAACTTGACAATAGACCTATTCATTTACAAAAAAGATATTTCTTTTCTTTACTAGAATAATTTTTTGACAACTGTCCGAAACAATATCAAATCGATGAAAAGGCCTATTTTTCAATGGATCGGCTAAAACGAGATCAGTAATAACAAATAAATAAGGATTTGAACCAATTTAAAAATGTTTGAAAACAGTAACCATGACAAAAACCAGTAACCATAGTAATCATGGAGGTTATAAAGAAGGAGAACGATCGCTATAGAAAATATTGTCCCCAAATTATGGACAAAATAAGTGTAGCGCTGGGATCGCTAAGTTGTCACATTAAAAGTGGGCTGTTGTGCGCTAATTTCAAATGATCTATCAACGTTTAATATACGTGTATATAATATCATTCAAAGGAAAAAAATAGAAGCAAATAAAGAAATTATTATTATTATTTACTAATGAATAAATTATAAATTATCTTTTCTACTTTATAAATTTATCTATACTACTTTATAAATTTGAATGGTATTAACTTCATCTACTTGTACTCATAAACAGCTAACTTCCCAGATACTACTTACCGACGACAGCGCGGCTGGTGGCTGAAAAATGAACTATAAATTTTACAAACTTTCAGGCACAGGCGCGCTAATGCATTAGCGCGTAGCGATCGTTCTCCTTCTTTATAGCCTCCGTGATACTAGGAAACCGAGGAATGAAACTTCACTTTTCCCGAAATCACTCTTAGCGATGTTAATTGAAATTTTGTGCTCGTTTAGACGTTGGAATAATGCGTCGAGATGCTCCATGTGTTGTTCTTCGTTATCGCTGGCGACCAGGAAGTCGTCGATATAAGTAAAGACGAAATTTAAGCCGCGTAAACATTCATGTATATAACGCTGAAAGGATTGTCCAGCGTTGCGGAGTCCGAATGGCATAACGGTGAACTCAAACAAACCGAAGGGTGTCGTAATAGCTGTTTTCGGAACATCGTCGGAATTGACGGGAATATTATGATATGCTCTGACGAGGTCTATTTTTGAAAATATGGTTTTGCCGTGTAGGAAGTTCGTAAAATCGTAAATATGTGGGATTGGATATCGATCGGGTATTGTTTTGGCATTCAATGCTCGGTAGTCGCCGGTAGTTCTCCAAGTTCCATCCTTTTTCTGGACCATATGGAGTGCGCTAGCCCATTGACTTTTTGAAGGGCGACATATTCCCAGTTCCATCATCGTTTGGAATTTTTTTTGTGCCATTTTTAACTTGTCAGGGGCAAGACGTCTGGGTCTAGTCGTAACAGGTGTGCCACGGGTGTCGATGAAGTGAAAAACGCTTTCGCTTACTGCGCGATTCGCGAAATTTGCCGGTTTAGTTATGCTGGGATATTTTTGCAGAAGAACTGCATATCGATGGTTGCGATCAATAGTTGAAATGGCTGAGGTGATGGCCCGAGTTTGGCTGCGTAGTTTTGTGTTCAAAGCTGTTGTTGAATCGACAAGTCTACGATTTTTGATGTCGACCATGAGATTGTGGAAGGAGAGAAAGTCAGCACCGATGATTAGAGCGTCGACGTTTGCAACTGTAAAAGTCCATTTAAATGTTCGGCGAAGACCCAAATCCATCTGTAAGGTCTGTTCGCCGTATGTGTTGATTGTTGTTCCATTTGCTGTGTATAGCTTGAATTCGGCTGGAGCATTGTAGACTTTGTTTTTGGCTGGTAGCACGCTGATGTCTGCTCCTGTGTCAATCAGGAAATTGTAAGCGGTTGATCGATCGAAAATAAATAGGCGACGTTGAGGTTTGAGGCCTGGGTCACTGGTCGCCTCTAGTGACTGGCTTTCTCGTTTTCGATTGCTGTACTTGACCCGTAAAGCAACATGGTGATTGGCATTTTCGGGCTTTTCTTCTGAAAGGTCTGTGGTAGTAGCATAACCGGTTTAACCGTCGAATCTTAGCTGTCAACTCGTGTATTTGCTGTCGACGTCGTAAATCGCCTGTGACCTCTGAGCTGCTTGTAATTGACTGGTGCGGCGTCGAGTAGTTTGTCCGCCATTTCGGCGATCTTATTTAGGCTGTCTGAGCTGATGGATAGAATTTGTTTAGCTGAACTTGGAAGTCTGTTGAGGAACATTGGTTTGAGGAATTCGTCGCTGATGTTGGCATCTACTAGGGCACGCATTCGTCGTAGGAGTACCGTGGGTTTTTGATCACCCAGCTCCAGTTCAGTAAGAAGCGTTCTCACTCGTTTGTTGTCTGAATCCGAAAACTCATTGATCAATCTTTGCTTGAGGGTTTCGTACTTGTTTGTCAGTGGTTCGTTGTCGAAAAAATCCTGTATGCGCTCGAAAACCGATCCGTCGATGGCGGCGACGATGTAGTTGAACTTGGTCAAGTCGGTTGTAACGCCGGCCGTGAAAAAAGTTGCCTCTACTTGCCTGAACCAGATTTTGAGGTTTTTGTCCCAAAACATTGGAATTTTGACGGAAGTTTTGGTCAGGACGTTCGGTTCTGTTTCGTTATGTTGTGGTAAATTTGCTGACGCATTATTTAACTCAGCCTGATTGTTTTCGTCGTCAGGCATTGTTGTCGTTATTCGATTCGGATTGTTGCAGCTTTAATTGTTGCGCTTGTAGTAGTCGGGGTCACCAATTTGTAGTGAACAATTTATATCACAAAAAAAAACTATTTGTTTTATTGACGTTTAAAAAATTTCACTACAATAATTGATCCACAAGAGCTTGCACTATTTTTGATTGTTAACTTGATTAAAATGAACTTATTTATTGTACTGACTAAAAGCGTTGCCTGCTCTGCTTTATATAGTATGTTGTATCGAAAGAAAAGAGATGCTAGAAATATCTGGAATAAATGTAAAATCGCTGATTTGAAAACAATCGAACATATATATAAAAAGGATGAATATATGTTCTCGAATAAAGTAAAGCAGGCCGTTTATGTGTGTGACAGAAACAACCATAATATCGAGACATTCAAAGAAAGTTCTAGAGTATGGTTGACTAACCATAGCGAAAAAGTAATTAAGAAAGATATGAATACAAAGTGTATTCATAGTCGAAGGTTGTTGCTGTTACCACAGTTGTCCTACATGGACAGCCAATATAACAGCCTAACCTGACCTAAATAAAGAAAGATTAACAAAAAAACACATGCATAATATATGTAACGTAATTTAAAGTATAAACAATAGTCACCTGTATATACATACTATATAATGTTTCTAACCTAATTTGCGCTCTGACGGGTAAGCAGTGTTTTTACGAGAAAATGTTTCAAACAAGAGTTATTTATTTTATGATAAGAAACATTTTTTACATTAAAACATTTTTTCTCTTTTCGTTTTTGAGTTATCATGTTTACAGACAGACGGACGGATAACCGGAAATGGATTTTATGAACACGTATAGCAAAATTTTGTTTGTAGCATCAATATTTTTAAGCGTTACAAACTTGGGACTAAACTTAATATACCTTGATACATTTATATACATGGTATACAAAAAATTAACTAAACTTATTGAGTAAGATATTAACAGGAAATGTTTGTCACCCTCGACTTCCCCTCGCGCGACAAGGATCATGAGATCTCAGACATTCTATACTTTTGCTCGCTAGATGTGTAATATACTATTAATTCCCTTTAATACCAATAATTAATTTATTGAAATTATTAAGAAATTTTGATGAGTGTAACTGGCACATTGATATGCTTAATTATAATACAGGGAGTTTCCCTCACCCAACAGGCTTTTGGCGATTCGCCCTCCCTCGTACCTGGTCCATGCCTTTAATTGTTGGTTTTTCAGATTATCTTCTAATCTGTTAAGACCTTCTTGGTATGGCATCCTCATTACCGTTCCAGCCAGAGTGTCCGGGGATCCAGGTAATATTGACTTTATTGTTCCTCGCCAGGTTGTTTAGACTGTTTCTAGTCTCCTTGACGAGTTGCGATGACACTGTACAGTTTGATAGCGCTTTGAGTGCTGCTTGACTGTCTGTGCAGATGCTAATCACATCATCCCTCAAGTTGGCCAATTGGAGGTAGTCAGCACATCTCATGATGGCTACCAGCTCCGCCTGGAATACAGTATTGTAACTGTCCAACTTGATGGATGTGTCATTAGCCCTTCTTGGGCCGCAGAACCCTGCGCCAACAACCTCTGCGGTTTTGAAGCCGTCTGTTAACCAAATTTGGCCATGTTTTGGTCCTCCGCTGACCTTCCAGTCCTCTCTCGTTGGAAGGCATATCTTGTAGAGTTGCTCCTCCATCGGTAGGGTTCTGATTTTGTCCTGTGGTTCGTTTTTAAGAGCCAACAGTTTACCTTTGAAAAGTTTGGACAGGTCACTATTCCATCTTCTCAATTGTCCTATACAGTGTAGTCTGTATGCAGACCTCATTGCTGTACTTTTGATGGTCAGAGAAAGCTGTGGTACATCCAACAGAGCTCTAAGGGCAGCTGTCGGAGTGCTTTTCCTGACTCCACAGATACTTCTCAGAAAGAGAGCCTGGATTCTCTCCAGCTGTCTTTCGGCAGTTGTCTGTTCTATTTTACTCCACCAGACCAAGGCAGAATAACCGAGCCTGGAAATTATGATAGCCGTGTAAATCCACATTAGCTGCTCTGGTCCCAGTCTCCATCTTAGGCCGACGCTTCTTTCCAACCTTTGGTATGAAGGCAACCTTAGTCCTCTTCCACTCTCTTGGTGTGAAGCCTAGCACGATGCAGCCTCTAAGCAGGCCCGTCAATTTCCCGAGGAAGACTTCCAGGCCTTTCTGCAGAAGCACCGGATATATTCCATCAGGTCCTGGTGCTTTAAAGGCTTCGAAAGAATTCACCGCTCTTTTAACCAGTTCTGGTTTTACAATTTTCGCTGCCAGCGACCAATTTTTCCTTCTACTCCGATTCGGTAACTCAGCTTCAGCTGGGATCCCAAATTCGATGTCCGGGAAGTTTCTCTCTATTAGGAGTTGTAAGGTTTCCTGTGCTGAGGAGGTGTATGTACCATCACTTTTTTTCAGAAACCTTAACCCCTCGGTTTTATTCCCGGCGAGAACTTTTGACAGCTTCGCTACGTCCGACATAGATTTCGTGTTGGTACAAAAATCTCTCCAAGAGTCCCTCTGGTTTTTCCTCAAAAGGTCTCTGTAGACTTTTTGACTAGCTTTATAGGTCGACCAAGCTCTCTCGGTCTTCGCTTTTTTTGCCCTGTTAAAAAGCTTTCTCACCCCTCTCTTCAGGTGTTCTAACTCCTTGCTCCATTTCAGATGGTGACCTTGCGTCCCACCTTTTTCAAAGGACAGTTTTCTTCGTATGAAGCCTGGATTGCATCTCTGAGCACACGGTCCGTGTTTTCAAGATCCTCCGGCGTTCCATACCTACCCTGAAAGTCCGTTAGCAGGGATTTAAGATCCTCTACGTAGCCTATCCAGTTAGTCTGTCTGGGATTTCTTCTCCATTCAGTTTCTTTCAAGATCTCCGTTAATTGGGCCCTAATGAGCCGGTGATCTGATAGCGATGGTTCCTCAGAAACTTCAATTTCTGATTCTGCTCCTCACATTCCTGTTGCAAAGTGTGAGGTCTAAAACTTCTTGTCTTACCGCTGTGACGAAGGTCGGTTCCGACCCTCTGTTCAGGAAATCCAAGTTTTCTTCTGTAAGGTATTCCAGAAGATCGAGCCCTCTCCCATTATTGTCTGTGCTGCCCCACGCCTCGCAGTGCGAGTTGGCGTCACATCCAATAATGAGGTCAATGTTGCTCTCTCTGCAATGCCTGAATCAAAACATATTTGAAGTTAATAATTTTTCAAAAATGCAATATTAACTAACCTGTGTAACGCATCTTATACGAAGATGCCTCGTTTTAGGGTGACAGATCGTTCTCAACGAGGGCACATAGGACTCTTGGCCTAAGTGCTAGGGACCCACTTGCGTGTCCCTCTCTTTTGTTTTATTAATCTCTGCTCTAATAGATGTTATACGCTATCTGCTGCAGTGCACAATTGACGCACACTCTTGCACCACCGACTTTCTAGAGTTCCATTTGAAGCCATACAGCCTGAACTTGGCAGTAACGTGCCTTTCGTTTCTATTCGTGATGTGTAAATACTTAGATCTTTGTTGATAGTGGTTGAGCCTGCTAAATAGGCTTAAACTGTCTTTGGATTTGACGTCATTGATTAACTCGGTCAAAGAAACTAATCTAATCGATTTTTTAGCTTGAAGATTTCCGGTCTCACTGCTCAAGTTAGATAATCGTAACTCATGTAGTTTCCTAGAAAAGTAATCGTTCCAGTTTTCACCCTTACACAGCCTTTTACAATATTTTTTACCCTGTTTGACCCTAATGTCAATTTAGAGCTCTCCGCACACACAAATATTCAACTGGTTTAACTCCCATTTCTAGATCTACCGCTGAATTGGATATAGATTTAGCGACCAACAGTATTTCTTTATAAAAAAAAATATACCCAATAATATTGACAGTTTGAAAATTATGTTCTGAATTGAAAAAAAATTTTATTTATTAGAATTTGAAGATATTTTCAACACGATTAAACTTATCAAAGCATTTTCGATAACGTGAAGATTTTTTCTCATCTTCTTGAAGAAAGTGTCAACTTTCTGCCCACAGTGCAAAATAAAGTTTTCGCTTTCCGCCAACATTTTTTTCACCCTAGGCTTCACCTCATGCAACAATGAACATGAGATCTGAGACATTCCTTACTTTTGCTCCCTAGGTGTGTAATGTACTATTTTTCACACTCTGAACTTTGTCGCCCCTGTAAAATTTGCCACCCTGGCACTAGCCCCCATTGTCCCTAGTATAAATACAGAGCGACCTCTACCAACAACGATATCAACCGCCATCGTCAAAAAGTTATAGAATACGGGTACGCTGGGGGTAAGTAAACGATATTCTAAAAGAAAGACTTTTTTTAATTTCAATAAATAAATATTTATTTGTTTATTAAAATAACAATATTTTTATGTTTATGATCTTTTAATTCATTTTGATTGGTAATAATTAGATCACAATCTTCACATACGTATGGAGGTGTTGGTGGTCTTAATTGTACAAGTCTTTGTTTTACTAAACTCTTCTTAAACTGAAATGTTTTATTATGACCATCACACGGGGCTGGTTTTTCTGTAGTATGTATTTTTAGTTTATGTTTAATTAAATGGTGTTCTGAGTTAAATTTTCTTTCACATTCGTCACATGAGAATGATTCTTTCCCAGTAGTATGTAATCGTTTATGTCGAACTAAATTCTGTTTTATGTTAAATTTTTTCTCACAAACATCACAGGAGAATGGTTTTTCTCCAGTATGAATTCGTTCATGTGCAACTAAAACGCATTGGTGTTTAAATTTTTTTTCACAAATATAACATGAAAATGGTTTTGCCCCAGTATGTGTTCGTTTATGTCGAATTAAAAGTTGTGAGTGAACAAATTTTTTATCACAAACATCACACGAGAATATCTCTTCTCCAGTATGTGATCGTTTATGTAGAACTAACTGGTGTTTTTGGATAAATTTTTTATTACAAATATCACAACCGAATGGTTTTTCTCCAGTATGTGTTCGTTTATGTCCAACTAAATGGTGTTTTTGGATAAATTTTTTATTACAAATATCACAACCAAATGGTTTTTCTCCAGTATGTGATCGTTTATGTAGAACTAATTGGTGTTTTTGGATAAATTTTTTATTACAAATATCACAACTAAATGATTTTTCTCCAGTATGTAATCGTTTATGTACAACTAAATGGTCTTTTCTATTAAATTTGTTTTCACAAACATCACAAGAAAATGGTTTTTCTCCAGTATGTCTTCGTTTATGTAGAACTAAATTGTGTTTTAGGTTAAATTTTTTATCACAAACATCACACGAAAATATCTCTTCTCCAGTATGTGATCGTTTATGTAGAACTAACTGGTGTTTTTGGATAAATTTTTTATTACAAATATCACAACCGAATGGTTTTTCTCCAGTATGTGTTCGTTTATGTAGAACTAAATGGTGTTTTTGGATAAATTTTTTATTACAAATATCACAACCAAATGGTTTTTCTCCAGTATGTGATCGTTTATGTAGAACTAATTGGTGTTTTTGGATAAATTTTTTATTACAAATATCACAACTAAATGATTTTTCTCCAGTATGTAATCGTTTATGTACAACTAAATTGTCTTTTCTATTAAATTTGTTTTCACAAACATCACAAGAAAATGGTTTTTCTCCAGTATGTCTTCGTTTATGTAGAACTAAATGGTGTTTTTGGATAAATTTTTTATTACAAATATCACAACCAAATGGTTTTTCTCCAGTATGCGTTCGTTTATGTAGAACTAAATGGTGTTTTTGGATAAATTTTTTATTACAAATATCACAACCAAATGGTTTTTCTCCAGTATGTGTTCGTTTATGTCCAACTAAATGGTGTTTTAGGATAAATTTTTTATTACAAATATCACAACCAAATGGTTTTTCTCCAGTATGTGTTCGTTTATGAACAGTTAAATAATGTTGTTGCTTAAACTTTTTATCACACACATCACATGAATACAATTTATGTTTGAGTAATTTTTCATGGTTACGTAATTCAATTTCAGTTGTAAAAATTTTATCACAAAAATAATTTTCCTTTAACAATTCATGATAATTTAAATCAGTTTCAGCTTCTTCAAATATTGCATCATAGCTTTCATCTTTTAAAATTAATTCTGAATGTAACTTATTATCACTAATATTGTCACATATTTCATTATTTTTCGAATCCACTTCATATAATAATTCGTCATTAACCTCTTCTTTGATTTCTAATTTTAAACAGAATTCTTCATTTTTCACATTTTCACCTATATTTTGTTTATATTATTATTTAAATAAATATTATAAATAAATAAAAAGCACTTACCGTCCATTCTTTTATTAATTGTGTTCGTAATGTTTGAACATAGAATATATAACCTAACGGATGTTTGAACAAAAAGGGCCGAATAGATAAAATTTTGGGCCGAATCCACGGATCTAGTAATTATAGTACGGATCATGAAGGTTATAAAGAAGGAGAAAGATCGCTATGTACTAAAGCATTAGCGCAACTGTCCCTGAAAAAATGTAGATTTTATAGTTCATTTTCAGCCACCAGCCGCGCTGTCATCAAGAAGTAGTATATTAACGCACATACAGCCCGCATTTAATGATACAACTTAGCGATCCCAGCGCCTCACTTATTTTTTCAAAATATTGGGGACAATATTTTCTATTGCGATCGTTCTCCTGCTTTATAACCTTCATGGTACGGATGTAGTATAAAGTCCTACTTTAGACAAAGGGGTGTATCACTCAGGGGGGAATCAATGTGCCTATTTTTGATTGGCTGCGTCTCTCATTTGCGGGGAATTCAAATAGAACGATAATATTTCGTGTGTTTTAGATTTTAATATTTCTATATCCATGGTTTTAGCAAAGAATACAGATACATACTAGAACAAACTATAATATATTTAGCGTGGAATATTAATAAAATTTATTGAATCATATATCAAAAAATTGCTCTCTAAATGCTCCATCAGATTCCAAAATTGCTCCAATTATTAAATTATCAATTAATTAAATATTTGCAATTAAAAATACAAAATTTTATTTTCCAATATCTCAGTAAATTGATAGTTTTTCCTAACGTTTTTGCTATCAATAAATTGCTCCCGTTTATTTCTTTCGAGATATGACAATAACGATTTATAAATATCTATTATTTTTGCATAATTAATTAAAATTAATAATTGCAATTCAAACAGGTATGTGATGACGTCATTCACAAGGGGAATGTCATAAACTGGGGGGAGCGGGAAGGGAAAAAATAAATGTCGTGAATGGTGTTACATAAAAATAAAAAAGATTGCACTATCAATTTGAATTTTCCTTGTTTTATTTCAATTTAAAATCCTATACCTCTAAATTAATCACCCTTATGTATTTTTAAAAAATTTTATCCAATCATTATCCTTAAATTATTGATAAAAAGTCCCGAATTTGGTTACTCGGAAATCTCGTTAATGGTTTATTGAAATATTTTTATTTAAATAGAATTCCTTAAAAAATATATATATATTTTTTAAGGAATTCTATTTAAACTAAAACATATAAGAGTATAGATATTCTAACACTGGGTAATTGAGTTCGTAAAATCTTTGGCGATGGTTCCAAATCATTGATTTGTATCCATCTATCATATATTGAATGGGTATATGCAATATAATGCCCCAAACCGTTAGGTATTATGGACGGACTGGACTCAATTACCCCAGATAAAATATATGTTTTATTCACTAAATTTAAATTTTTAGGGATATCGCGCAACTTACTTTTCAGTAACGGCTGTTTGTTGATTTGAGAAAAAAAAATTTTTTTCGTAAAAATGATTTACGTCCAAACATAAATAAGAGGAAAGCGTTACTGTTCGTCCCACCATTCGTCGTGCTTGACAGTTTTTACAATAAAAACTTGTTTTTTCTATTTCATTTAAGATACTTCTTTCTAAACTATCGAAGCCATAATTCCAAACTAATGTGGCATTCACATTTAAAATTGACATTCGCGTTTTTTTCATTTATTGACTCATGGCCAAGCATAAGCCCCTCACACAGCCTTGAAATGTCTTCTCGGCAGTCAATGCGGTTATTTATTTCTGGGTACATATTGCGTAAAATTTGCAGTCTTTTTTCGTAAAACTTAAAATTCGCGCCATTTTCTGCATACAAAATTACAGTTGAAAAATATTCTGATTCGCTAATTTTAAGTTTTACGAAATCTCTAAAATTTACATATTAATTATATAGCTGGAGCAACTTTGGAATCTGAAAGAGTATTTACGGAGCAATTTTTTGATATTTTCCGCTGATACATATGATTGTTTATTTTCTTTTAATATTTAATTAAATAAAACAAATATTATAACCATAGATAATAACTACAATCTATCGTAATATATTTTCATGTTTCCCCCCATTCCCCTTGTGTATGTAAAATTTTGAATTTTGAATTTAAAATATTTAATTACATATTAATTATATAACTGGAGCAACTTTGGAATCTGAAAGAGTATTCACGGAGCAATTTTTTGATACATATGATTGTTTATTTTCTCACTTATTTTTTCAAATATTGGGGACAATATTTTCTATTGCGATCGTTCTCCTTCTTTATAACCTTCATGGCCTCCATGATAGTAATACTGAATAATAGGAATCTTTTTTGAATTGGCTTGAGTCTTCAATCGCAAAAACCTATTGCCATCTCATGGTATAAATTCTAACTACATTCGGAACTGTTTATTACATGAAACCTTCATGGTTACCACACAATAGGATTCGGATGAAAAATTTTTTTGGCAACGAAAAGAATACTTGAATTCAAGCTCCGTATACTTAGCAGATAAAATTGTTATTTTTCACTCAAACTATTTCCATTCATTTGGGAATCGTTTGGGAGGATTTGGGAATATAATTTTAGAATTTGGGAATTATTAGTTTTCCTGTAATTAATAATTCTTTTTTCAGCGTATAGTTAGCAGGTAGGAAATTAAATCCACTTAATTTTTATGTTATTCGAAAGGAAATCATTTGGGAATTACGATAAACACGGTTTCAGAGTTTGGGAATGTATAATTAATTAATTACACCTATTTTTTAGTTGATTGATAGGTTATGTTAATTAACCGTACACCTGAACCATTAATTGTTATATAGCAGTATAGCGCCAATATTCAAATATTACTGAATAATTTATTTTATAATTTATGTAAATGTTAAGTTTTATTTTGCCTTAAAACTGTTCTTATTCAATTGGAAATCGTTTGGGAAGATTAAGGAATATATTTTTATTATTTAGGACTGATTAGTTTTCATTTAATTAATTAGTTCTTCAAAGCGTATACTTAGAAGGTAAAAAATTAAATTTTCACCATTTGTACGTTATTTGATAATAATTTACATGGAGACTAATCTAATTAATTTGGGAATCACATTAAACACGGTTTCATTATTTGGGAAAGTATAATTAATTTATTAATTACATTTATTTTTTAGATGATTTTTTGTGGTTATATTAATGGCGGCAATATTCAAATGTTACTTCATTTACAATAATTTTGTTTTTTAATTTGTAGTCTAAGATCCCAATTAGGATCGTCCTTCACCCATCTGTTTACCGAATGACAGTTATTTTTTATGAAATATAAAATGTTAACAAATATCCCTGCAATGGGTTGCCTAGAAAAATGTGGTCAAGACTACTTTTAGTGAAAATATCAAGAGTAAAATTTTTTGAAATTTTTCAGACTTGCATATCTAACGAATATTGATCTACTCGAAAGTAGGCTATAAATAATATTCAGCAGCTATGCTGTCTGCCTCTTTTCGTTCACTATTTTCGCATTTATACAAGTTGTGAATAGTAATTACGTTCATCTGTTAATTCATTGCCTCACATATATAAATAAAGATAATTTTATTGCAAATACGGTGCTATATGATTGTCCACAAAATATCAGTCACAAAATAAAATTTACAAGCTTTCCAAGTTTTGATATTTTTATTAAAAGTTGTCTGGACCATATTTTTTAAGGCAACCCACAACAGGGATATTTGTAAATATTTTACATTTCATAAAAAATAACTTTCATTCGGTAAACAGATGGGTGAAGGTCGACCTTATTTCGGATCTTGAACTATTATGTAAATGTTTATTTGACATTAAAACTATTTTTATTTAATCGGGAAATTTTCAAAGATCCAAATATATATATTAATATATATTTTTTATTTAATCGTTTGTAAAGGTTTGTTTGAAATGTTTTGGGAGTGATTAATGTCAAAATATTCAATGGATATTTTCTATATGATCATTTGTATCATTTTTTATGTAGGTGCAGATTAATGCTTTATGCGAAACTACTTTCAAATTTTTCTTATTTTTATTAAAGATTAATAATTCGTCCAATAAAAGAATTGTTAATTAGGAAGTGTGAAGTGTGGATAGGATGTGGATAGGAAGGAAAATTATTGATAGTCTAACTGTTTATTCTAATAAAGATAAATAAATTGATCATGAAATAAAAACTGCATTTGTATTGATAAAATTGTAAATAAAATATTTATTCTCTTATAGTAGATACAGGTACAAGCTAGCGTAGGAGGTATTTGAAATGTATTTAATTTGGTTTTCTTTTTGTACTATATAATTTCACATATTTGGTTGAGTTGGTTTGAGCATTTTACAGAGTTTTTAGCTTGAAAATAAGTTGAATCGAGGAAAATGCTTCAAACGAAAAATGATATATTCAAAGGTACACATCTTATACGGGTATTCAATTCGATCAAGTTTTCGGGTTCAATAAAAAATTCAGTCTGATCCATAACTTACAAACAATAGCCGAGCACTTACTTTTTTTTTTTGTAAATAACCGAATAGTTGAGACATAGTTTTAATTTTTTTGCGTGTTTCTTCATTCCAATTTGAACAAAAAATGGTTTTTATGGAAAAATAAACCACTTTCATTGGATTTATTGGAAAATATTTTTCGAAGAGTGTCTTGATGACGTAGAAACAATTATAAGTTATAATTATTTTGGGTAAAACTTTTCAGTCCGTTTTTTCGTTAACTATACTGTTTTCGGCAAATGTTTCGAACAAAAATGTTACATTTTTAACCATAAAAACTTTCTAATTTAAAGTGTTTCTCTATCTGTTCCCAATTACGGAGTAGATTGAGCTTTTCATTGAACTTGAAATCTTAGGTCAAGTTTATAAATATCTGCGTAAGATGTGCGCATATTCACCCAAAATGTTTTGTTTGAAGCTTTTTTTATCGATAACAGTTATTTATCGAGTTTCAAGTATATGCTATAAACTCTTTATATGAAGCAGGGATCAGGCGTACTTGAGTTTGCGAAATTATATCAATTAAAAACGGGAATGCATTAAACACCATATATTATCTATGCCAATATAGTGATAATATATCGTATTTTCAAATGAAGTAACATTTGTATATTGCCGCCATTAATATAACCACAAAAAATCAACTAAAAAATAAATGTAATTAATAAATTAATTATACTTTCCCAAATAATGAAACCGTGTTTAATGTGATTCCCAAATTAATTAGATTAGTCTCCATGTAAACAATTATCAAATAACGTAAAAATGGTGAAAATTTAATTTTTTACCTTCTAAGTATACGCTTTGAAAAACTAATTAATTACATGAAAACTAATCAGTCCTAAATAATTAAAATATATTCCTAAATCTTCCCAAACGATTCCCAGTTGAATAAGAATAGTTTTAATGAAAAATAAAACTTAACATTTACATAAATTAAAAAAACAAAATTATTGTCAATGAAGTAGCATTTGAATATTGCCGCCATTAATATAACCACAAAAAATCAACTAAAAAATAAATGTAATTAATTAAATAATTTTAGTGTCCCAAATGATGAAACCGTGTTTAATGTGATTTCCAAATTAATTAGATTAGTCTCCATTTAAACTATTATCAAATAACGTAAAAATGGTGAAAATTTAATTTTTTACCTTCTAAGTATACGCTTTGAAGAACTAATTAATTACATGAAAACTAATCAGTCCTAAATAATAAAAATATATTCCTAAATCTTCCCTAACGATTTCCAATTGAATAAGAACAGTTTTAAGGCAAAATAAAACTTAACATTTACATAAATTATTCAGTAATATTTGAATATTGGCGCCATACTGCTATATAACAATTAATGCTTCAGATGTACGGTTAATTAACATAACCTATCAATCAACTAAAAAATAGGTGTAATTAATTAATTATACATCCCCAAACTCTGAAACCGTGTTTATCGTAATTCCCAAATGATTTCCTTTCGAATAACATAAAAATTAAGTGGATTTAATTTCCTACCTGCTAACTATACGCTGGAAAAAGAATCATTAATTACAGGAAAACTAATAATTCCCAAATTCTAAAATTATATTCCCAAATCCTCCCAAACGATTCCCAAATGAATGGAAATAGTTTGAGTGAAAAATAACAATTTTATCTGCTAACTATACGGAGCTTTGAATTCACTTTAAATATAAAATTAAATGAGATAATTTATTATTTTTGGAGTAAGGACGAAAGGTGAATTTTCTGAGGAGAAAAACTGTTTTATGTGATCATTATGAGATGGCAGTATAAACCAACCCAATAGCTAGCGACCTCCTTTTGTAAATGTAAAACATAATAATGTAATTAAATTCGCCATTGTAATTGTCACATTACTAAATAAAAAAATAAAACTAAAATTTTTGAAATATATCTTTGTAATTTGTGTGTTTTGATATTGTTTGATAATTGTTTCAAATTAAATAAATATACAGGTTTGTGTTATAATTTATTGTATACAAGTTTCAATTCATTTTTAGCATAACTACTTCATAAGTATCCTTTTATTGGTTATTTCAAACGATTTATTTTACTTAATTTTGTAATTCAAATGAAATTTAAATAATAAATTAAATGTATGTAAGCTATTAAATAATCGCCTTTCGAAAAAAAAAACAAAAGCTACCTATAAGCATAGATCCCCAAATTTTGTTTTTTGGAACTGTTGTAATCAATAGGTCAATTAACATGGGTTTGTTTTGAAAATGAAAACAATTAGGAGTAAACTCAATAACTTAATTTTTTGTTTATAAACTAGTACATTACGTCTTTGAATTTACCTAGGTAGTACCCTGTACGACAACTCGATGTGATTATCAAATCATAACATACGAACTGTCAAAATTCGATGTTAATTACACCTTTTAATTTTTGATAATTGAAGAATAATAATTTAAGATGATAATTGTCACGAGAGAAATTATTGCTGAAGACTTGGTAAATAAATGAATGCCAGAAAAACAAAAGAATTTCTTTTTGAAATTTTGTTATAAAATGATTTCTGGCTAAAACAACACATCTAGATTTTAATTCATTGAACAAACAGATTCAGATTAGAGCGATTATTTGAATCGAAAGAAAGTTGTTCTAAGCATTCTTGTTACTCAGTGAATTTAATCTCTTCAGTAAATTTAAGTTTAAGTGTTCTGTTTTCACTTGTAATTAGATAAACCGAGACTTTTCAAAATGTGTACAACTTCCTGTTTTGGATAATCAATAACCTATTTTAATCTTGATAGATTCGGGGAATCTTGATAAATTCGGGGTCAATAACCTATTTTAATCTTGATAGATTCAATTTGATTATACTATAAATATTTTTTTGGCCAACTCATTTTGGTATTTCGATACCGTAAAAATGAAAATGATAGCAAAGATTTGAAATTTTATTTATCAATTAATCATCCTTTTATACGTCCTTTGTTAAAAAATACATTTCGATTCTCTGTACGATTTAGGAGAAATTAACTATAAAAGTCAGAGTTTTTACCAAAAAAAGGTTTTTCATTTTTATGTACAGTTCTTAATCTTGGTATGATTTTAAAGCTTAAAACTTGAGGAATATTGATAAAAGTTTGTTATGTAAATGGTAAAACATTTTTAAAAGCACTTATTGACTAAAAAACCAACATTTATTACGGCTTCTTCATTTACCATCATGTAAAAAGGGATGTTTTTAATAATTAATTTATCGTAAAACGTTCAAAGCATCGACTTGAAATTTATACAGAAGGTGTCTCAATAATTGACACACAAAATTTCCGTTTTTTGGTAACACTTTCGTTTTGGTATCAAAACGGCTAAAAGATTTATAATGAATAAATTAAATTTAATAATAATTGTTTTTTGTTTTAGTTCATCGACATTTTCAACACTTATAAATAAAACGTTGTACTTTGTATCTTGAAACTGGTAAGTTTTATCTTGCTTTTGGATAAACATTATAATATCAACAATAGTTTTGGATTTTAATCAGCAATTGGAATTCATTAATAACAAAATGATTGAATATTTTGGATGAAATTTGTTTAAAACATTGTGTTTTGATTTGTAATTAAGAATGACTACGTCTTGCGTTATCTTTAATTTTATAAAGATACTAAAAGTAAAGGTAGCGTAGTGATTCATCATAAATGTAAAAAAGTGTAGTTTAAGATTCGTTTATTTACATAATTTTCAAAATATTGCCTTTATTTCATAAATAAGATAAACTGTGCCTGTGAGTACGATTATAAAAAAATATGATTGGGGCATCGTTTAAGTTTCAAACAAAATGCGTAATACTGCCCACAGACATGCTCATCTTAATTTGAATAAAATCGAATTTGGTATAGTTTGAACTTTATTGTTTGCTTTAGTTTAATTATTTATTTATTATATTTTTTGAAAAAAAGCAAATACATTCCAACGCTTTTTTATTTCGGAAAATAAAATGTATTTAAATGCGATTCTCTATTTAATTTTCTGAGAACAAGGGATTATCATTGATTATTTTTACTGGCCTATTTTAATTATAATCATTGTTTGGAGTATTAGAAATTTTACTTTGCACTTGAAACTGTGAAAAAGTACATCTTTAAAATGACTAATTTTTTTTGGAAATGGTTCCATTAACCAATTAAATTAGATTAAATTGTCAAACTTAATATCTGTAACTAGTTACCAGTACGTTACGACCTTTGCGGAAACAGTCAAAATGAAGACTTACCTTCTCAATGATTGCTCAGTTCTTGAGTTTTTAACAAATATATGATTTTAAATAAAAATCATCTAATATGATTTTTAAATGAAGAATAAATCTACCGTAGCTCTCACGGGTAGACCGATTTGAGTTGAATGCAGATATTTTTGAAGTGAAACTTTTTATGGGACACTAGCGTTTTTGTTTGAAAGCTAATTTGATAAAAAGTTGATTTTGTTCTTAGCTATGTTTCAAGAAAATAAGAGGAGGAATGTTTTTTTTTTTTTAATTTTGCAAACTTCACTTGTTATGGCGTTACGTTTAAATCAGGCTCAGTTATAAATACTGGAAGCAGGGTTGTAATTAAATTTAGAATATTTATTTAGAAAAGAGTGAAATACTTTGATAATATCAGCTAATTAGAGTACTCGAATACACTTAAAGTTTCTGCTCGTGAATTGTCGAGAAATTCTTTCGAGATAAAAAAAAAAACTCAACGCCTCGAGAAATAGATAACAGGTAGTTAAAAGAAACATCCATATAATACGTGACGAGTCTAAGGGTATTGCAAAAATAATTTTAGTTATTTAGGTCTACTGGGCAACGAACGCATACTCTTGCAAAATGTACAAAGCTGTAATGACTATTCAGCCAACATCGACGAAGAATGAGCTTGTTTTCTCGTTATCAGGAAACATTGTCACTAAAATAAGAAACCACTTGTATATCTGAAACCCTAATTAATGCTCTTGTATTTATGAAAGTCTAGTTTATAAGAAAAACGCTTTGAATTAAAATTTAATTTCTTTGTTGATTATTTTGCGGGTTACTTGTTTAATGTTAGTTAGCCAACTATGTTCAAATTAAAAACATAGTATTGAAAGTTCATTATGATTTTTTTAATCGAAAGACTGTGATGTTATTAACATCACAGGCATTTTTAGTTTAAGTTGGTGGCAAAATGTTTCATTTATTTGTTAAAGAAGTTTTTATAGTTATCTAAATATGTACTAGTAATTTTGTTGATTTAATTTTGCTAATTATTTTTTATTTAAGGTAGTACTTACGGTAATAGACTTTGCATTCCGAATTTAATGAAACTTGGCATAGTTGTCCATTATTATATCATAATTAACCAGTTAAATTTTTAGGCGACTTCAGAGAACTGAAAATCTGAACGTCCAGTTTTGTGAAATAAAATAAAATCTGTGATTTCCCATAAGGATCAATGTTAAAATTTCTTTAAAATATCTGTTTTTCAATTCTCTGAAGGGCCCTAAAAATTGGTTAATTATGATATAATAATGGACAAATATGCCAAGTTTCATTAAATTCTGAATACAGAGTCTATTACCGATAGTACTACCTTAATTGTTCACTGTCGTACATTTAGGAACGGGTAGGAATCTAATTATTATAAAAAAGTTAGGTATTACTCAACTCTTTACTTTTTATGTATAGACCAGCCGAATATAGTTTGTTTTTTTATTAATTTGAAAATTTCTCGAGATACTCGATAAACTCGAGAAATCCTAGTATAGAATTATTGTGTCTCGAGAAATAAAAAAGGTCGAGAAACCAGAAACCTTAAATACACTGTACCAATTAGTAGCATGTGCCTACTGGAAGTCTCCCAATAACAGAAGGAAAAATCGAGCAATCTTTACTCTTCAGGTGATAGTGTACGACCACGTCAAAACCTTGAGTATCAATCATTTTCCAGCTATCTATGTGGACATTTAATTATTTTTGAAAACCGGAAAGATGTATACTTATACCAACTTCTCTTTGGGGGTAGTTCTCCAAGGAATCATTTTTTCAATCTGTAATTTCAAAAATTGTATGTTAAGTTTTAAATGCTATTGATCTCTTGGCTAATATTGTCGACTGTAAACGTATGTGAATATATTTAGCAATATCAGTTTTTAAACATAAATTTTTCTAAAATAATTATTTTCGACACACCTTGCATAATTTTAATTTGGATTTGATTGTCAATAAAACTATTGTCCCTATGATGAAGATCCGTTAGAGTATTTATTTATTTAAATGACAAATGTCATTCCACTATGCATACATAGCGTATGTTGAGTTAAAGTGCGTCGAACAGGAACCACGGTATTCGCACATTCATCATCATGGGTTTTCTAACATATCGGATCACAGATTCACTATATGATACATTTTTATTGAATACAGAGCTGTACTAAATTTATTTTTTACTTGGAAAATCACTTTAATTTCAACATAAACCAATTCATATTGGAGAGAAATCTTTTTCATGTGAAATTTATGATAAAACTGGTAGAAGCAGTTTAATTCAACCTAAATAAACTCATAGTGGAGAAAAACCTTTTCCATGTGAATTTTGTGACAAAACATTTAATACATAATTTTATCATGGGTACTTACAAGGATATTTTCTTGTTTCTAAGCTCAACTGCACAAATATCCTTGTTTCTAGCAAAGAAACTTTTTTAATACCAAAGAATCAATAGTAGACAAGTCATCTAATTGAGACACTTTTCAAAAAATGGTGTAATACCCTATTAAATATTTTACTGTTAATAGAGTCTACGCATCTTAATTATAAAATGTATCTAATTATAAAAATGTATTTAAATTTTACATTTTGAAATTTCGCGCATAATTTAACGAAAACACTCAATGCAGTGGACGCCATATTGCTCTGGGGTTTGGCGTCAGTTTGCTGTGTAAACAATCGCACTGATATTTTGGAAGATCATCTTTTATAATTTAAAGTATTTAGTTTACACAGCCGTATGACGTAATAATAATAACATGGTGGCTTCTATTTCAGGAATTTTAACATTTTCCTATTGCTTTTTGTCTAAACTATCTCAAGAATATATTTTTATATTTTTTTTCATGTATAGTAAAATACTCTATTTTACACCGTAACAATGAAATTAATTATTATTTAAAAGATCCATAAAAGAAACTATAATACACCACTGTATTTCTTTTTAAATAATACTGTATACTTAAATACAAAGTGGGTCATTTTAAAATTTAAAGGGACCTAAAAACAATTTGTCTTAAAATTGTTTTTATCTGGAGAATGGTTGATTTATAATTTTATTTACATTGTACGGTCAAGAGTAGGAGTTGAATTAGTTCAGAAGCTACGCTGAGCTACGTCAAGGGAGAGTGACAATGAAGTCAATGTAAGTAAAGAAAGTTAGCCACTTTTACACACAAAGTAATAAGAGTATCATTCTTCTCACTTCCTCAGTGGATATAGTATATGCTATAAACAAACAAACAAATACATAGTATATGTAACATATAAATTTAAAGTATATACAATACCTGTATAGTGTATACATACTATTTAATGTTTCTAACATAATTTGCGCCCTGGTAGGTAAACAGTGATGTTTACGAAAAAATCTTTCAAATAAAAGTTGTTAATTTTTTGATAAGGAATTTTTTATTTCTAACGGTTTACAGGATGTTGCATATTTACGTACTAGACCTCCTTTTTTACGTCCTAAGCACGCTTAAAAATTAAAACTTCGCGTCTCTTTTCGTTTTTAAGTTATCGTGTCCACAGATAGACTGGCGGACAGACCGACAGGCGGACTAACAACCGGAAATGGACTAATTAGATGATTTTATGAACACCAATACCAAAATTTTGTTCGTAGCATCAATATTTTTAAGCGTTAAAAGTTTTGGACTAAACTTAGTATACCTTAATATATTATATATATATACATGGAATAAAAAGGGTGTTTTTTAGTTTTTTAAAACTATAATTTAACCGCAGTGAATCTTTAAGGTTTGGGCGTTATGGCATGTCTATAAAACCGACAACATAACAACATTATAATCATGTATGACACTTTTTAATTACCACTTTGTACATACATTCATAATACATACAATTTTTGCAGGTAATTTTGTCAATTTCTATACGCTATTTTAATTTAATATGGTATATGATATGTATTCTCATGTGTGAATTATTCATTTTCACATTTGACACTGGAGTAGATACATTACTCCCAGTAATTTTGTCGGGAATTTTTTTTTTTTTTATTAAATAGTGTCATAGTTTAAAATAAATTAATTTGATTTTTAAATTACTTTGCTTTTTACTAAGAAATTTATTTTGCTAACATAACATGGATTTATAAATATTTAAAAAAAAGTTTTATAAAATTTAAATTCAAGTGAATTTATTTGGAAATTTTTTCAAGTAAGTATAATATTTTGTTGATCGAATTTAAGCATTATACATCATGAGCGTTAGATCTCAATAAATTATCTTTTGATTTCGTTTTTTGTTTTTATTTTTTGGGGACAGATTGGTCGATGGTCAATTTTCTGTTTGAATCAAATTTTAGAAACAATAGTAATTAGTATATTTAGTAGCAATAATAAGAGTCATGGAATATGCTTTTCCTTTTGAAATACACCCGCTATTTTTATTTTAATCGGTACGGGAAAATTACTTTTCTGGTAGAGGACCCAGTTACCATTTAAGGATGTACGAGCACCAAAGCAATTTTAAATAAAAAGCTTGATTTTTTAAAATGAACTTCGACTAAATCAATTATGGAAATTTAATTTTATTGGGGGGGGGGTCCCCCCGATTATTTAAATAAATAAAGGACTTCAAAAGTAGGCATATTTAACATGATTTTATGGTAAAACGGTAGATGAATGATATATATGTTTTCATAGATTTGTCCAAAACTTTCGGTGGAAATTAAAAGAAAAACTTAAATTTATTATTTAATTTATTTATTATATAATTTGTTTAATTATTTAGATTTCGATATTTCGAAAACTAAGAGAGTTATCGAAAAACTTTATTATTATTTTTTGTCTACATTCATGAAGTTATAACAAAATTCCTCATCAAAGTTGAAAATAAGGTACAAATTATTTCAATTCTAAATCTAGAATTACCTTGGTGTTCGCACTACCTAAAAATACTAGAAAAATAGGTTTACCTGCCTTATTAGGCTACTTGAAAGTCGCTATTGTTAAACAATTTTAGAAAAAATTATTTTATCCTTATTGCGATTGATACTGTAAAACTATAGGAAACAAACTAGTCTTCTTGATCGTGAATCCAGAACAAAAAAGAAGAATTTTACAATTTTGAAGCACTGACTGAAGCACGGTGTTGTTTGAAAAGATCATTCATTAAATGTTTCCTAATGTATGACAATGTGGAAGCTTCAGAAAGAGTAAAAGATACGCATTTTTACTCTTCGCAACGAATTACTTCTGTCCACTTCCATCATAATAAAGACACAAAGATTAAAGGTATCTTGTTTTACACAGAGTGATCCAGGTTAAAACAGCAAGATTTCATCAAATGGTAGACAATATTAAAATAATGACCATGTCTCAATAGATTTAGAGCCGGAAAAGCTTCTTTTTCTAGATACAGGTTGTTGAAATTTTGGGAGAAAAATATTATCTTTGTGAATGTCGCCGAAAATTTTTTTGACAGTATGAACTATCGACGAAAACTAACGATACAGACATATGTGTGCCATCGTCCCGTTTCGAGAAAAATAATCAATAATGAAACTGCCTTTATATTAAATACATCAAGGTCATGCAAAGGCCTATGCTTGGGGTATTGTGTACCAAATTTCAAATTTTTCTAACCAACCATTTTGGACAAGTTAACAATAATATCCTTTTTTCTAAAACGCCCTGTTTCTAGAAAAGAGCTGTTTCTCAGCTGTAACTTTATTGAAGAAATTGTCATTATTTTAACGTTATCTTCTATTTGATAAATTCCTTTTATTGTAGCTTAGATCACGCTGTATTAAGGGTACCTACTGTTTGTGACTCCCTTCCGACTAAAACTATTTGTCACTCCCTTTCTTCAACGGGATTTCAATGGGTGTATAATCCTTGTAAATTAAAAACTACAAAAAAGTTTATGTAAAAAGTTCAATGAAATTAATTATATATAATATGGTTGGAAAAACTTATCAAAATCATAATAGCATGAACAAAGTTAAAGATTATTAACCGTTTGTTTAATTACATAAATTTTAATGAATAATTATCAAACTCTGCTCAAAGATTACCTACACCATTTTCAATGGTTCAGAATTGAATAATTTATTTTCAAAAAAATTTTTTTTGCGGAAAACTGTGTCTGGTAGATTGCTAATATTATAAATGTGAATGTCAGTTTGTATATTTGTTTTGATTTTGCGTCAAAACAGAATATAGTTTTATAAATTTGAAAGACGTCAGCCATTTTTGTTCTTCTTTTTTCCTCAAAATTTGGAGACATTGATTGTGTAGCATTTTTGCACAGACACTCAGTTGAAGAGCCGTCTATCATGGTTTAATCAGTAGATAATAATAATAATTATAATAATAATGGAGTTAATCTCCGCTCCTCCAACATAAACGTCAATAACAGAGGCCATCCACATAATTATTTATAATCTTAATTTATTTAAATTAAATCCGATTAAAATTAAATATTTATGATGTGGGTGGAGTCAGTTACTTTCAGTTCTTGTTATCCAAGCGACGACAGTGATCAATTAACCGCCCCATTAATTATAATCGATCAGACTGCCGCTGCCTGGATTCGAACTCGCAACCTAAGTCAAAGTAATCAAGCGGGTCAAATTGATTGCGCTTTAACTCGCCCTGCCACTTATTATTTGATTTAATCAATATTTTAACTATAGTTTAAAAGAAAATTAAGCAGCTGTAGCTGCTTAAACTTTATTTTTACAACCTTGCCCAACAGTTTGAATGCGTTCTTTTTTCTTCGAGTCCCCCATTTCAAAAAACAGTGAGCTACCAGCTGTCATTCTGTCTTTGCTTTTTCATTGTCAATGCCACGCAAATAGGCAAACACTCAAACCTTGCATTATTTTGGGACATCGTTGATAAGAGTGGGAGCGCTGAGTAGTTAATAATTACAAATTTAGCGAAGCTATGCGCGGTGAAGTTTTATATTCGCTAAAAACTAAGGCTTTATTTTTGGTAATGTAAACGCTCATTTAATTTTTATGTCTCATATTAACTGTTTTTTTTTTAGATTATTATGTCAATGCATGAAAGTAATTTTCTCATAACGTAAATGCAATTATTTTGTCATACTTTATGAATTTTTGACTTACACATAATTTTATAATTTTTACAAAATGTAATTTAACTGATGTAATTAAGACAGTGTTGATTACAATTATGTGTAATATGTTAATTGAGAGTTTGTGAATTTATTCAAACTTGACCAATATGCATTATGTTCTTGAAGATGACATATGTTTTAAATGATGTCTTAAAGTAGTACGAGCACCAAAGCAATTTTAGATTTATGATTGAAATTATTTGTACTTTATTTTCAACTTTGATTGTGAATTTTGTTATAACTTCATGAATGTAGACGAAAAATAAGAAAAAGGTTTTGTGGTATCTGCCATGGTTTACAAAATATCGAATTCTAAATAAATTAAACAAAATATTCAATTTTCGATATTTTAAAAATTACTCCAGATGCCGAAAAATTGTTTTCTTACTTTTCGTCTTATATTGTCAAGTTATAACATAATTCACCATCAAAATTGACAATATATATTTTTTAAAATTTGTGTCCCCACTACCGTGCTTATACATCCTTAATTAATCAGTCAGGAACAACGGTTTTTTTTTTTTGTTTTCAATAATTTTTTAAGATTTTAAAATTTAACTTAAATATTTTTTTTTGTTTAAATTTCCACCGACTAGTTTTGGAGAAATCTATGAAAACATATCATCCATCTATTTACCATAAAACCAATATTAAATACGCCTACTTTTGAAGTCATTTATTTATTTGAAGGCAACCCCCTTTAAAATTTTCAGAATTGATTAAGACCTAATCCAACTTGTTATAAAAAAAAATTTCAAGCCTTTTGTCTAAAATTACCATGACGCTCGTAACAGAGTGGCCACTAATTGGGAAATCCATAAATTATATGTGAATATCATTGATTGGAAATTATTATGTAAATCAGGGAAAATTGTCAATAAATTACCCAAAAACTAAATTAATTATTATATTTTTTGGATTTTAATTACCGTGGTCAATTATTTCGATTCAAATCTTCTTCGATATTTTTCGATTTAATCTGTAATTTATTTTTTAGGAATTTATTGATGTGCTTAAAAAATGCCAATAAGTTTAAAATTAATGTTATCTCTGTTTTTGGAATATATAGGGTAAAAAAGTTTCGCAAAAGTTAAAAATTTTGTTTATTTGACTGGATGAGTAGTTCTCGAGATGTCGCTGAAAATTTATTCAGAATATAGAGCTTCATGTGGGATTTTGGCAGAAATCGTTGAAAATACTCGCACAATCGTCAAATGAGTCCGATTTTTGAATTTTTTTACTTTCTAAACTTTATAGATGTTATTATTTTATTCAATACAAAATCACTCTATAAACTGAGTCTAAATTTTGAAACAAAAAGTTATCTGTGATGTTTTCCCCTTAAGAAAATCGCAAAAAATCAAGAATAATTTCATGTTTTCCAATTTGGATAAAACTCATTGTATAAAGTAATTTTGACCCAAAAAATTCAAAAATTGGGTTTATTTAATGAATGGATGCATAGTTTTTCAGTTATTGTCCAAAATCTTATATGAAGAGCGATTTTTCGGATCGATTTCAGTCGATATCTGAATTGTTTTTTTAATAACGATTTATTACTCTAGAAATTCTAACAACTAAGATCAATTTCTTTCATTTGTAGAAGTTCCTAGTCAACCTGTTAGAAAATATTTTATGGTCAATTGAACTGGAACTTAGAGTAAATATTCATTTTATAAAATTCCCAAAGCCTCCACCATAGTAACATTTAACCATTATTAGTGAATCAATAGTACACGTATTGTATTTAAATTAAGAAATTTTACGCGATAACAATTTATCTGACCGGACTGTCCAAGTAAAATTACCATAAATTGAATGTATCTTTCTTATATTCCAAGGCTGCATAACGAAACTAATTGCCACTTACAGCTTCTCTGGGACTTTTTCAATCTATTAAATAATCTATGGTGTAATATTTTTCACTTTTTCTAAAAACGATTATTCAAAAAGAAAAAATTGATTACATTAAAAAAATTATTTTTACATCTATTATAAGTTTTGTACGTGTTTCTAATTCGTTTTATGAGGTTTTCTATTAAGAGCGCCCGAACTTTAAATTTAAATTATATGAGTTGTGTATGAGCTATTACTTTTTTTTATTTGAAAAAGTATTTGGGATAGCTTTCTTTTGTAAAAACAGGATGTTGAAACTTTGGAAGAAAAAAAACATATTTTTGTAAATACTTCCAAAATGTATACCTAGAAAAAAATTTGACAGTATGAGTTAAGAATTTTTCATTATTTAAGGTCTATGATGATACATTACGAAAGCTAGCGGTAGAGTAATGGGTGTGCCGTCACCCCGTTGCGAGAAAAAATGTCTTCTTCCTCTTGAATCTACTAAAATTTTCTGGTTCTGTAAATAGTTAGTTACATCACGCTTCGTCGAAACGTGAGATTTCAGGTTATCTACAGCCTCAAAAATATCCTGAAAATGACCTGAAAAATAAATTACTACCGAAATCCTGGAATAATCTTGGATTGTTTATACAAGTTCATAAAACTCCGTGAATTTTCTAAATATTTTAAAATAATTATATTTTTTTACAAACTTTATTTGAGTTTAGTTTTCTTAAAAGCTTTGTATCAAAATACAGGATGTCTTTCTTTTTTAAGTTTACATATGCTTGAAACTCGAAAAATAACTTTTATCGACAAAAATGCTTCAAGTTAAAAATGTTGGGTGCGTGACATCCAACATTAACATTAAACTTGACCTAGGTTTTCAAGCTCAATGAAAAGCTCATTCTACTCCATAACTGATAATCGATCGACACTTTAAATTAGAAAGTTGTTATTGATCAAAAAAGTACAATTTTTGCTCGAAACATTTTTCCGCAAACCGTATAGTTTAGGTAAAAAGTGACTGAAAAAGTTTGCCCAACATTTTTTTTTCGTATCAAAATTGTTATTTTGTATAATTGTTTCTGCGAAATTTAAGCAGTCTTCGAAAAAAAATTTCCAATAAATCCAATAAAAGTGATTTGTTATTCTATAAAGGCCATTTTTGTTCAAATTGAATGAACAAACGCACAAAAAGTTAGAGTTTTGGTATCAATTACTGTTTAAACTATTCGGTTTACAAAAAATGTTAGTATATTCATAAAGAACAACTTTCTAATTTAAAGCGTTGATCTAATGTTGATCAGTTATGAATCAAAGTGAATTTTTAATTGAACCTGAAAACTTAGGTCGAATTCGATGCCGGTATAAGATTTGCGCCTTTGAAACTAACATTTTTCGTTTGAAACATTTTCCTCGATTAAATTTATCGACTTTCAAGCCTATGTTTAAATTAATTATGTATTCACATGACACTCCGTATGTATTATTTATTTAACTCATACTAAACTTTAAGCATAAACCCGTGCTTAAAAAAAATTGTTCATTTGGAATTTTCCAAGATTTATTGTTAAATATCCTAGAATAGTCCTGGAATAAAATATTTTTGGTTCTACAGTACCCTGTATTTTTTTTCTCATAAACACTGCATTGTTTAATTTAAGTTTAAAGTTCGGACACTATTTATGGAAACCCTTTATTTACCAGTATTGTTATGATTGCTTACTGCATGGAGTGAATCTCATTATAATTTTATAACACACACAATGATGTGAACATTTGCGTGAGAGAAATGACCGATAATGACTATCTATAATTTTTCAGTTTTTTGTTTTGTTCGCTAATATAAAAAAAATAAAAAAACGTATAAATTTGCATCCGGCATATTCAGCAAATATCCGTTTTATTTACAATCCTTTTATTATGTTATGTAGGTGATTGTCATCTCATATAAAATCGCGTCTGTTTTTTTAAGCGCACTGGTGTTCAGTTAGTTTTTCTGGTCGGTGTTTGTAACGTTGGATAATTGAGAATAATTAATTTTATTTTGATATGCATATTTTTTTTTATTGTATCATTTATGTGTTTAATTTTTTATAGTCTATTTATCGTAGAATGGAAAATGATGTATAATGCTTAATTCTTTATTCTTTAATTTACTACAATAATTGGGATTGACAATTAAGTTTGTAATGATATGTACCCTACCATATATTTTATGTTAATGCCTTCTAATTTTCATCTTTTGTGGTATAATTTAATTTTAGAAAACAGAGAAAGTTTGACTTTACCGTGAGAAGGCTTGTATTTATACCGTTAAGGTAGTACGGCCAATATTAAACTTAAGGTTGAAATTATTTGTACCTTATTTTCAACTTTGATGATGAATTTTGTTATAACTTCATGAATGTAGACGAAAAATAAGAATACAATTTTTCGATATTTGTCTTGGTTTTCGAAATATTGAAAGTTAAATAATTAAACAAAACTTTCAATTTTCAATATTTTGAAAATTATTTCAGGTATATAAAAATTTTATTATTACTTTTCGTCTTATATTGTCAAGTTATTACATCACCCACCATAATAATTGAAAATATATATTTTTTAAATTTGTGTCCCTACGGTGCTCATAAATCCTTAATGAGTCGGTTTTTTTTTTTCAAAAATTTATTGAGGTTTTAAATAGTTTTTTAGGTTTTAAATACTTTGATAAAATTTTTTTTTTTTTTAAATTTCCTACGACTAGTTTTGGAGAAATCTACGAAAATTTTAATATGCCTACTTTTGAAGTAAATTATTTAATTAAATAATCGGGCAACCTCCCCTAAAATTTTCAGAATTGATTTAGACTTAGCCCAATTTCATATAAAAAAATTAAGCTTTTATACAAAATTAAATTAGATAAATTTTCACTTTGAAACATTTCAATATCTATAGAGCAGTTGCCAACCCCAGTGGCTCAGTTGGTTGAATAAAGGGCGGCGACTTTTTTTATATCAACGTGCCATTTTTTCTAAAGAAATGTTTAATGAGGCTATAGACGTGTACGATACTTCCTAGTTTGAAATTCTTTGATGCATTTATTACAAGACTACAAGCACATGCTAAAATTTTTCGGATGAAATGAAATTTTCAGGAATCATGTTGAATAAGATAAAGTAAGTTTAAGCAGCATGGTGTCATTTTTGCGCGGTACAGATTAGTACAGGTGAGAATATGAATGTCACACCCCTTGATGTTTTACTTCTGCACCAACAAATATTTACGGCGTTGCTGAATACTTACTCTGCATAAGTATTCGAAGCAAGCGAATTACATAAATGCCGTACAGTAATAAATCACGTAGAGCTGTGGGATTTGACAGAAGATCAAATATTTTTTTTAACTTCCGATACCGAAGTTACCGGATTTATTTCTCTATCAATTTTATGTAATTCGTTTCGAATACTTATGTAGCGTTAGTATCCAGCAACGCCGTACATATTTGCTAGTATAGGGATGAGCCACCAAGGGGTTTAACATTCATATTCTCACCTGTACCGCGGAAAACTAGCGCCATGGTGCTTAAAATTACTTTTACATGTAGGAGCATCTTTTTTAACATGATTCCTGGTGAGTCATTTCTCCCGAAAAAGTTTAGATAAGGCTTGTCTAATAATAAGTGCATCAGAGATGTGTCGATTGTTATTTTTGTTATGCACTGTAGATGTACTTGTATAATTAATTGCACAAAAAATGCACTTATTACATATAATATTATATGTAATCTGATGCATTTTTTGTGGAATTGAGTATACCATCGATAAAAGATGCAAAAATGATAAAAAAACTTCAGGATTTTTACATATTTTAGGGCGCGGCGCGACAGACTATTTATCGAAAGTCTAGGTGTACAAAATTCTCAGTCCAAAACCATTTCCGAAACCGTTTTAGTTAATTTTTTGTTGTTAACATAAATGGCGCTTGGATTTACGAAAGAAAGTAAATGTGAATGAATGATAGCGGAATAATAGATTAGACCTGTTTTTTTGGAGGAATTCCAAAAATTAATGGCATCTAGATCATATCCCTGGTCTATTTTTCAGGCTATATGACTGGTCTAGATTCGAATTAATAACCATTTAATATTTTACAAACTTAATTGTTAATTATGTTATTGTCCCCATTTTTAATTAAATTATTATGAAATTTTTCTATTTTAGCTAAAATGGACAAGACTATGTGTCTTAAAACATTTATGCTTGTTTTTATACTGCAAATATCACAATTTAATTGTGATCATGCTGGAAAAGTATGGGAAGTAGTTCCAATAAAAAATCCATTGGAAAAAGAATCAGATTCCGTAAAAATTGTACCAGTAAATCAAGATTCAGTTCTTGAAGTTCATCAAGTATCTGGTCATGGAGATCGTATAAAACGAGAACCAATGTATCATGTGTTAGAATCAGAAGGTTTGAAAAGCCATTTCGAAATTTTACCATCAACTGAGAGCACACAATTTGATGCATCCACATTTTGGCATCGAGTTGGTAAACGAGCTGTTGAACTCCAAGATGATCCAAACAAACCACATAGTCGTGGACCTGATGGAGATAAAAAGTTATCTGATAAATATACAAACATTGATGAATCGAAAAATGAAGCCCTACCTGATAAAACCTTTACAAATAATCGCGAAGCACGTGGTGCAACTAAAGAACAATGGATTAAACAACCATACCCAGTAGATTTTCAAAGTCAAAAGATTAATAGTAACGATCAACGAACATCTAGTTCCAATAATGACGATCTAACAGTACGAGCACCAAGAGTTCACTTTGTAACAAATCAAAAACGTTTAGATGCCTCTGAAACACGAGATCGGCAATCAGATGTGCAAAGAGTTCAACCATCCCCGAATACAGCATCTGCTATAAGTGGAGCACCAAGAACAACCCGAATGTATGACAGTCGCGGGGAAGTAGATTCTCCACCTTCTCCAAATCTACGAGTTTTTGATCCATATGAATATAAAGACCGACGCCGTTCATATGAAAGAGATTATAATCGATATGATTTAGATACTCCAAGGTACCCAACTACACGATATAATGAATATGAATTAAATCATAGACTTCCAGCTCAAAAGAAACCCCAGCGTATTATTTATTATGCAAGCTTACCTGAAGTAGTTCGAACACCTCCGAATGTAGACTTACGATATCGATCACCAGAACCACCTCCACCGTACGATCGTTACGACAGGCATTATGGGCAAGGTTTACATGATGGCCAAGTGACATCATCACCAGTGTCCGTTGCTGATACAAATGCTCCTGTATACTATGATCGAGACAATCGTTATGATTTACCAGCAACATATATTCCACGACATTACCGAAAATACCCGAATGGTCCACCACCGCCACCACTGTACCCGGTAAATTATGGTAGTTATCATTCCAGTCAACTTGGATATGAAGGACCAGAACCTTTACCTCCACCGTATAGACGACGACCATTTTACCCAGAAAACTACGAGCGTAGACCATTAGGTCCCCCACATGACTTGATGGGTGTGAATAAAGAACGTTTAACAGATGTGAATCGAAATCCTGATGATATTCCACCATCTTCAGGACGACGTGATAAAATTAATGGACAATATTTGTCTTCAACCAAAATATCTGCAGCTGTTAATGTTAAGGATAATGATAGAAAAATTCCCGAACGAGTAGTTTACGCAGACAGAGAGCGGCAGTACGTTTATGCACCACCTTCATTTCAATTAGCCGATGATGAATCTGTAAATAACTTTGATGACGACTCACGTCCTTATTAATTTATTGGTATCTAAAAAATTAGTATCATTGTAGAAACAAAATTATTAAAAAAATTTCTAGAAAACATCACTTTATTGTTATAAAGCACTTCAATATTGGGAATAGAACAGCCAGTAAACATAATAATACAGAGAATAAAGAGATTTTACTTCGGAAAAATTCCTGGAAAGCTGGATTTTTGCATGAAGCTTCTTTCGTGGCTCCCAACAAAATCTCAAAAGTCCCCATCAATCCGAATGCCTCTACAAAAGTTATCTGGAGTCAAAAGTCACAAAATACAATTTTTCGTGAATATTTTGTTTCCGGTCACTATTATCGAAAAATAGTGGTTATCAAATTTGTACTTTAGGAAATTTCCTACAAATAACATACAATTACTTTTTTTCGTGAAGCTATCGGTTTCTATAAATGAAATAAGTATTAAAACACAGTTTGGTACAACTTTTTGAATCGAATTTTCTTAAAAACCGTTAGTCTTACGAAAAAAAGTAATGTATGTTTTTTGTAGGAAATTTTCTAACAATTTGATAGCCGTAATTTTTTCGATAACAGTGACCGTTAATGAAATATTCCCATTGTGTGATCTTTAAGTTACCCTAGGGAACTTTTATAACGGCATATGGATCGATTTTGATCGAAACTTTTGAGATTTTGTTTAGAACCACAAATAGAAGGTTCATACCAAAATATATACAGCGTTCCGAGAATTATTCCGAAGTTCGATCTTTATTTATTATTCCCTGGATTATAAGATCTCATTTCGGTATCAAAAGTAGAAAAATCGGATTCAAATTTCATGTTAACGTTTTAAGTAATGTCAGTTGTTTCAGTATTATAGTTCATTAAAATTACTGTAGACTTTTTTATTTCAAAAAGATTCTTTTCTCTTTCGGACAATGCATCAAAAAACTATTCCTAATATTTTTTATGTTTTACGGCAGCTATTTGACAAAAATAAAATATATTTGGTATTTCCTTTACTTTATAGTTTTTTGACAATTGCTCGAAACAAAAGCGAATCAATGAAATGGTCTACTTGACATTCATTTATTTTTATTATTTATTACTATAATATTTTTTATTTATTTATATTTTTATTATAATTTCTTTCTTTTATATTTTACAAAATTTGTTGTATGTAATATAAAAAAAAATTATTCAAGAAATGGGTGTATTTATTTTCATTTACAAATAAACGTACCTGTTAAGATTTATTTATCCAGATTTATTATTTTGACCTGATATTATCCATCTGGTAGAAAATTTATCTGATATTTGGGCAATTATATAACTTTATAACTTTCAACTCTGACATTTTGGTTTTAGGAATTGTGTCCGTAAATAAAGCGTATTTTAGAGCCTCCGAAAAAAATATGTTGGTATTTATATAAGAAACATTTTCGAAATTTTAAATTTTGCTTTATTTTTCTAACTAGGATAAAGTACTATAATTTAACTTTTTGTTTTCGTTTTCGAAAGTCGTTTTCGGGTAAATATTCCTTATATTCAAATGTAGTATACACTTCCATGTCTTTATGACCATGCCACAGACAGGCATGTAGACAGACAGACACAAACACATAGCGGTGAAACTGACACCCTTTTGCTTTTAGTATCGGCGGTTAAATACTATGAAGTTTAAAAATGCAATTAACCATCAAAATTAAAAATTTCAAGTTTTTGGTATATTTTTAATGTTCACTTTTTGAAATTTGAGAAAAATTAAATTAAGAAGCAAATAAATTTTAAAATTAAATTTTTTTTTAAATAAAACAAAAAATTTCACATATCAAAATTATTCTTTATTCATTTATAATTTTTAAGGACATTATTTTTCCTTTTGACACATTTGTAAATCGGCACACGGATTACATATATTTTTACATCACAAAACAGTTTAAACATTATACAATAATTACGTGTTATACGTGAAAGTACAATTATTTGATTCTTAGAAGTTAATTTCTTTTCGATGAAGTGTTTGGAGATTGATTATTATTATTTTTATTAGAAAAACAAATGTTGTATAAAAAGTGAGCTAATTTTTGTGGGAAATCGTCATCACAGTTTGATGTTACTTTCCTGTATTCGGTCAACCAACTATCCAACTAAAACCAAAATAAAACGTTTTGTGAAATGTCTTAGTGAACTTAAGTATTGAAACATTAAAAACTTGGAAATTTTTGGAATTGTGGGAGGGGTGGTGAAAGTTAATTTCGTTATTCTTACAAAATAAAAATTCAAAAACTCGAAAAAATCCAGATTTGCATTTGCATGGCGCATTTAAAACATGAAAAAAATTGGAAAAATTTAAATGGGTGACCTATCGAATGATGCAAATCTGGATTTTTTCAGGCAAATCTGGATTTTTGCTACTTTGTTTTGTAATGTTTCGGCTTATAATCAAGTTCTGAAAAAAAAAACCGTTTACACTATCTGAAAGTACAGTAAAAAACCTGCTATTAAAAAAAAATTTAAATTTATTTTTTTTCAAATCCGATGATTGCCTGAACTGTACAAGCTGTTGTAATTTTTCTGAAAAATTCGTGTTCCTCAAAATTCAGGTTATGTTTGGGGCTAAAATTTATTACTCTTTTTATGATCATAAGTAAAACCTTTTTGCAGTATTTCAACTCAATTCCTTCATTTTTCGAAAAGTTGGCAGAGAAAGTTGAAAATGTTATGGTCCTGCGGTTTTCTTGAGATTTTGTGGTTATTTTGCTATGATCAGGGTTCGATAGCAAGGAAGGCCGATGCAGAAATTCAGAATAAACAATTATTTCTTTTATTCGCCTCAATCCGATCAATAGCAAAGCAGAGATATTCAAGAAAACGTCACCAAAGAAAACAATGTAGAGATAAATTGTCCCAAACCGCGTGCAGAAGGTCGTGTGGAACTTTACAACGAAAGAAACCTATTAAAATTTGCTTTCTCCCAAAATTTTCCGAATTCATTATTTACCATTCTCGGAGCTTTGGTATTGTAGTCTTCATGACAGTCTTGAAACATTTCTCGAAGTTCGGTAGGTGTTAAATGCAGTATAGAACATGCCATTTCATGTGCTTTCCGTACAGGATCATGATCGCCATACTTTTGATACAAATGATCCTCTACCATCCATAAAAATTCTTCGATACCAATCTCATATTTTTTTAACCGTTCATTGGCCGAATTATTTAAATCGTTCAATTTAGTATTCATTCGAATTTGTCGTGCAATTTCCTCTTGCCTCTCACTTAGAGCTTTTTCTATTTGTTTCTGTAACTATTAATACAATGTAAAATGTAATAAGTTGCCAATTAATAAGATTGTTGATAGCTAATGCCCATGCGTTTATGTGTCCTTTTGTAACGCTTGCTTATTATCTTTATTTTGTGAATATGTGGTCCTGCTCCCCCTTGTTCTAATTGTTGCTTAATTGGTAAACATATCTTTTTTAACATTTCTTTAGTCATTAAAAGCGTGTGTGAATTTGAACCCTAAAATTCATATTTTCCATATTAAATAGTCTAAATGCAGATTCGAAAAAATTCGCATCAAATTAAAAATTGGAAATTTAAGACTAAAACGAACTATTTCTAAAATCATATGTCAAATATATAGTAATTCAAATTTCCCTTAAAAATGTAAAACTGGACTTGATACCATGACAAAATTTGAAAGTTATATTAAAATTGATTAAAAAACGTTATTCAATTTTCATTCAAAGGTTGTCTCTCTTCTTTGCGAAACAAGTTATATGTAATCTCTATGGCGATATTCACGTATGTCGTCACTAGTGGGTATCTTCCTCTTTGTTTAATTAGGAATTTTAAACGTTCATACCTTGCATACTAGTGAAGTGATAACAATAATTTAGTCCGATTCAGTGTTCTGTAAAAGTTCTTGGGTATAAAAGTATAAACTAATAGTTGTATAAAAGTTCCAAAAAAACATTAATTCCATTTTCAAAAAGCTAACGTACTATCAGCCACAATACGACTTGCGAAAAAATACTTCACAAGGTATTTTAAGCCCTCGAAGTTTTTAGAAAAATCATTTTTTGGGATTTAGAGTAAAACTTTTTCCCCATAACTTTCTCGCGAGAAAAAAACATAATTCAGGGATATTCAAAATCGATTTTTGGGTTGATCAATCAAAGAGTTAATTTTCGGATAAAGCGGAAATGAAAATAATTGTTTGAAGTTAACACTAAATTATGTACATGCCCCTAAACGAATAAACTAACCCTTTTTCAACCCCCTGCGAATTTTTCCCAAGTTACAATTTTTATATTTATTTTGACGAGACAATTATTTTTGTCCTTTAAAATAAAGCATTTGTAGTTTTAGACCCCCCTCTCCCTTTAATTTTTTATTTTTTACTATAAAATCAACAAATGCCTGAGAAGCCGAACTGATTACGTAGTTCCCTTAAAAATTCTACTTGAAAGGACTTTTATTGACATAGATCGATACAAGGAATGTATCACTTTCTTGATTTTCAGATCATGAGAAGGACTTTGACAGTTGCAATCTTAATAAATATAAAGTACTTACTTCTTCCATTGTAAATGAATTTTTCTTATTAATTTCTTCGATTAAACGATTTTTATCTTTTCCTAGTTGATTGACCAGTTTCATTAGTTCACCTTCACGTTCTCTCATAGCCTTTAGGTTGTCTTCTAATACTCTCATTTCATTTGTAATTATATTACATTGTCTGGACGCTTGTGATTTTAATGATTGATTTAATTCGTTAGTGCTAATTGCATTTGTTAATTTTGATTTATATGCTTCCAATAATAACTGTTTGTTATGACAAACACTCTCCGAACGAGATAATCTAAAACAAATACAATATATTAATTCTAAAATTAACGAAATTCGTTTATAATAAAAAAATTACGATAGACCAATCGCCTCAAAAATGTATCGAAACTTTAATCTGGTTCCTCCAAAACACGCTAACAGTCTACTCCGATAATTCTCAATCACATTTACTTCGAAAAGTAACAATTTAGCGTTTTTTTTTGTTAAGTAAATTCGATTTTGACCCCGATTGAATACCGGAAGCTGAAACTAAACTGATATATGGCGTCATGTTTTTACATATTATAGAGCGATGCAGACTATTCAACATAAGTCTATTGATATCAAATTTTCAGCCCTTGTTCGAATCGGTTTTAAATTAAAGTTAAATAGCCGTTTTGTATAACAGTTATGTCAAATGATGCTCAAATTTGAGAAAACAAAATTTTAATCCTTATATTTTGAAGTAAATCGGAATGAAAATTATTGAGGCTATGCTAAAAAGGTTTTTTGGAGGGATTTCAACAATGGATGTGACTGGTGATCCATTTTACGGTCTAGGAACTATTCTACGAATTTTTTAAGTTTTGAAGAATTTTTTAACTATTTTGAGCACTACACAGAGATATTTCTCGAAACTGAAGATCATTAAAAATAGATTGGGAACATCAATAAATCAAGAACGTTTGTTCAATCTGATACTTCTTAGTTTGAAAAGCGACATACTTCCTGGTATTGATTTTAATGATATTATCAACCCTTTTGCGAATAAGAAATCGAAGAGTGCTTGTTTAACATAGAATTGCGAAACGATTGCAAAATGAACAAAACGCTGAGAATAAACGTTTGAAATGTATCATGCATGAATCCATCGATTGTTGGCTCCGGGGCCCCCGAATTCTAAACCCGCCTTTGAGCTAACGATTTTATAAAATCTCACTTTAAAGTAAATGTTTTGCTCTTTCAATTTATTGTTTTCGAAGAATTAATTACTTAAAACCGACAACTTGACTCTAATAGGGTATTCTACTATGTTTGAAAAAGTACTTCAAAATGTTGATTTTCCTAATAAAAAGCCACAAAAAAAATATATTTCGACAAAATAAACACGCTTTCTTCCTATAAAATAAAATTTTAAACCTTTTCATTCCCACAAAAACGCTGTCAGTCATTTTGATAACGTAATTGGTAAAAACAACAGTCGTGTATGTAATTATTACATACATAAATTATGGAGTGTTGAGTAAAAGGAGAATCATCTCTGTATATAAAAAGTGTCCATAAAGTCATGTGAAATTGTGGTGGCGCTGCCGTAAGCTGATGACGGCATTTGAAAGAAAGTATATGCACATAGTATATACACATCGAATCATCAGTGGTCATTAGCGCCTTTTTAGTTGGTTTTGGAACTGTAATCTAACAGCTTTTTGACCTAAAATTATTATGAAAGCCATCAACAAATTAGTAATTAATGTATATATATATATATATATATATTTTGCCTATATGATGTCACATCATGGCGGCTCGTGTTTGAGATCACATGATATATAGATAAAAAATTACGACTTTTTATTTTAATATAATAAAACAATAATGTGCTTTTATGGCATAAAATCAGAATATTTAAGTATATTTCTACATAAATTTTAATTTTTATTAAATTTCATAATTTATTTTTCACTATCGAAAGTACCCTATTGTTAGAGACAATTCTGTGATTAGATTAACAGGAATTTCATTTGCTTTTGAGGTATGATGTTTCAAAATTGCCGCCTGAAAATCTGTTCCTATAAATATGCCTCCTTTCTGGTAATTGTTGTAATTGCTGAGAATTAAAAAACCTATATTTTATGACCACAAGACATTTTCGATATTATTTACCTAAACTTTAAGTTATCAATAACACCATTTTGTTCTTCAAGATTTTTCTTCAATTCTTTAATAAGTTTACATTGATCGATAACTTGTTGTGTGGTCTGTTTCAATCGTGTATTCAGTTCATGTATTTTCGTATTACTGACTTCTTTATTTGGTTTATTGTCATTTAATACTGGATTTGATTGCTTAATCATATGATGTTCAACATTTCTATTTTCTAATAAATGTCCATTATCATATTTCTGTGATGATGGTGACATGATACTTTGCATATTTTGTGGTTCAGATGTAACAAAACAATTACTTGATGTAGGGTATTTATTGAAGTGTGGTACTGACTTATATTGCTCGGCAGAATGGTATTCATATTTTATGGGATGGTATCGTTGCTGCTTATTCTTGTTATATTGCTTTTTTAATTTTAAAATCTGCGATAGAAATTGATAATTGTTTAACCGTTTATTATTAGTCAGGTTTTAATGAATATCGTAAATTTTGCAATAAGAAGTTAATAACGTTTACCCTTCGATATAATTCGACAGGTAATGTTGAGAGCATATTGATAAAAGAGAAAATTGAGAAAATGTCACATTTTTTGAAGTTTTTTTTTCAACGACTAACTTATAATCACAGAAACAACTTTATCTCTGATTTATGACGGGGGCGTTAATTGTATTATTACCTTATTTATTGCTTCGTCCATTGAATGAATTTTAGTGGCGGGAGATGCTATCAATTTTGTTAAACTATCAAACTATTTTGTAACTTTCTTACTGATAAATTTTGACTTACATGCGCTCAATAAAATGTATACATTTTTTAATCCTAAATTATTATGAGTAAAATTTTGATTGACAAGAATTTAATATTTTTCAAAGCTTTCTAGTAGTATAATATTTGTTTACAGAGTGTTTCAGGATGAATAGTAAATTATTATCTCCCATTCTAAAACTTCAGAATAACACCTTTTGTTGACAGAGATTTTATATTTATTTTGCATATCTTAGGTAAATATTAAGTTCCTATAAACATTTGTCCAATTATACCTAAAGCATTACAAGAGGCTAATCCTGCGTTTTTGTAACGTTTAAAAAGAATCGGTAAATCCATGTATTTAGGAACTTTTATTTTCATATTAGGTTTCTGAATTCCTTAAATATTTACTGTTTCATCTGAAACACCCTGTATACTTGATTTGTTTGCGATTTTCGTTATGCCGCACTATTTTTATCAGATGGCATGAATTACGTTTGTTTTATCATAAATAAGGTTTAAATTTAGAATCACGAAGCGAAAATTCTAAGAAACTAATTAATTGGTAATTTTATTCTTTCCAGAAAGCAATATATGCGTTACACGTAAATCGTTCGAAATAAAGGTTAAAATCTATTCAATTTTGATTAACTCGGATCTCAGCCAGCTCAATACAAACATTTTCATGCATTAATGATATTAAATTAATAAAGATTAAAACATAATGATGTGGGTGGCCTCTGTTAGAGACATAAATGTCTGATGAACGGAGGTAAAACCCCATTATTATTATTATTATTATTATTATTATTATTATTAATTTAAAGAAATCCACGGCAAAAAATCAGGTTTGATTCGTTTATGGCATGATAGCTCTTAAACGGATGAATCGATTTTGATCGAGAATGTTTTTAGCTATGTTTCAAGAAAATCTAATCAGCCGAGAGGAGACCATCGTATCTTCTAGTTATTTTGGGCACGGAACCCTAAACTCGCACTTGAAATATAGCGGCAAGCATTCTCGAACAAAATATCTTAAAAAAACAAAAATCAAGTTCCGTTCACCCGTTTAAGAGGCACGATGCCACAGTCATATACACAGATACACAGACAAGCTAAGCTTTCCCCCGCCCCCTTATTTGTTAGACTAGCGTGAAAAAAATACTAGAGAAATTGTTAACCTACTCTTTGCTTAAGTTGTCTTATTTCAATCTTTAGTCCTGTATTCGACTTTCGAAGTTTATTTTTTCGTTTTGGATAATTTCCACTACTACTGTCTGCTGTGGTTGATTGTAAATATGTTTTCTCTTTGCTTTCAGATGATACATCTGGAATATTAACCCAATGTTCTTTTAAGTTTTGCTTTACTTTAAATAAATCATCTAATCTTTCGTTTAATACTTTTTCTCGCTGTAAACATCTGAAAATAAAAATAGATAATATATAGAAAATTTCACCTTGGATGAAGAAATTAACAATTTTAAAATTAAGCCTTTAGGACGTAAGTTTATCCAGGCTAGATAAATTTGATAGTTCCAATCCGAACTTAGATTTGTGTTACGTAATCCGGTATATTACATTCGAATATGATTTCTTTTAGGGAAAATCGCATTAGTCCCAGATTGACGCTCCTACTTAAGGATGTTTCCAAAAAATTGAATTTTTGAAAATATATGAGACTTAAGTTTCAAGTTTAACTTTTTTTGAAATACTTATTTTCTTAATACAAATGCCATGCATTTCATCACTGTAAATGTATTTTATGGAAAAACGGGTCCCGCTTGTTATGATTTTCTGTATAAGAAAATATTTATCATGCTTTTAACTAACTTATATATTAGTTTTCCAAATTAATCTTAAGAAAATGAGCCTTGTTATATAATAAAGCATACCTTTAAAAACACATCACTATAGGATTTATATGTTAAAAACGAAAACTTGCAAAGCTGGCAAATTTGGGGTATTAATAAAGTAATGCATATGCACGATTTAAATATAATCTTAAGAAAACGTGATTTTTTGGGAACGTCCTTAAGTTATCTTAAAAAAACAATAAAAAACTTACGCTTGAAATTCCTCTTCTATACATCGTTTTTCATTTTCTAGTTCTTGAATTCGGAACAATAAACTTTGATTATTCAATTTTGAAATATCAAAAACAATTTGTTCAATTAAAAGTGTATTAGGAGATACAGCATCTACATTCAAAGACGTAGTAGGTGATATGTTTCCATTATTCGGGTATTTGTTCTGAGACAGTAACGTTTGTGTAGCGATAGATGTTTTTTCAAGGCTTCTGTTCTTGGGTTCAGGTATATAAAGGCTGTGTTTTGAATTTGATAATGCGTAAGATATCATCCATTGGGGTAATATTTCATCGTTTTCTGAAAGAGTTTGTCGCCTATAGTTCTGACGTAATTTAAAAAGATTTTCTGATTCATTCGAAGGTATATCTGTTGTATTTATTTTTCTTTTCAATTTTCTTACAGGCTTTAATTTCCTATCGCACTTATTATATAGTAAATGTGAATTTTCATAACTTGTGCTCGTGGTAGGATTTAAACTACTAAAGTGTACATGACTCGAAAATTTCGATTTTGGCTTTTTGATTACATATCGTGGAGGAGCTTTTTTATTTAATGATCTAAAATTTTCACGCCTTTGGAGATTTTGTGATGAACTATCATTTTGAAACTTGGTATATTTCATTGTCGACTTTTGGCCTTGACATTTTTGAGAATTCGTTTGAGGTAAGTAGCTCAATTTTGAATAACTTGGTGCGCTTTTGCTTTTATTAATTTGCAAAGATTGTATTGAAAGTGTGGGCTGTGTTTTTGGTTCATTTATTGGTACACTTCTTGTTGTTGGATCTGTAGAAGAATCGGAACCCTTTAAATTTTTTGCCACAGTATTCAGTAAATTGGAATAAAGATTTCCTTCTGATTCGCGCAAGGCTTGTTGTTCTATAATTACTTTACTAAGTAATGCATTATTTTCCTTTAATTCTTGAACGAAGTCATCATCTTTTGATGGTTGATGCGTCACCTGAAACAAAATGTGAGATTGTAAAATTGCTATAAAGCAGCCATATTTTTAATCATCGATAAACAAAATTTTTCATTCTATTTTCCAGAGTAATTAGGACCCAAAAATCCACTTCATAGTTGATAAAATAGTTATCTTCATTTAATCGTTAAATGAACATTATTTTTGTAATTTTTGGGCCAAAATTATCTTAATCAGGGTGTCTACTTAAGTTGGCTACATATGGAAAACTTTTACTTTTAAAAAGGTTTACGAAAAAAAGTTATTCTATTCAAAAATAGAGATATGTAGAAGTGTATTTAAAGAATTTTGTAAAAGATGTATAAAACGCGAAGTTGGTAATTTGAGGCAAAAACAAACTTTTTTCCCCAGGCGCTTAGTTTTCGAAATAAAAATTCTTGAAAAATTAAAAATGTAATATTCGATTTTAAAGAAATGTGTTATTTTTTGTTCAATCTCTGAGGGAATTCACTTAGATAACGCAATTTCTGCTCTACGAATTTTTGTTATAATCATTAAAAAAATTTTTTGTCATTACTTTTTTTTATGGTTGAAAATAACCATTATTAAAAAAAATAAACAACCTAAATGAATTAATAGTTCTAAGGGGTTAATTCTTGTTATGAGACAGCCCATAAAGAGTCCTGTTACGTATCACATAAAGAGTTTTTCCTTTTTCAAATATAATTTTTGATGTATCATTAAAATTTACACTTGTTGAGTAAAACTTTTTTTTATGTAGAAATGTTTTTTATAATCATCTCATAACTGTAGAAGATGTAGTTATGGTAATAAATATTTTTACCCCTTACATTTCTGTCAAAACCTCCTCAACTTGTAATTTTGTCACAAGTAACTTGAACGGGAGGTTTTCTTACATGTTGGCACACGTGAAATTAATTGAAATTGTAAAAAATAAGGTAAATAAATCCAAAAGATTTGCGCATTGTGTGATTCGATCCGAAAATGACTCGGCACGTGAGCAAGACTAAAAAACGTAACACTATCGTGCACTATCTTCTATACCCTCCTTTCTCATCCACATCTTGCGAGTATTGTCACCATCGCACTCTCGTCTAGATCTGTAAATTATTTGCTAATTAGTTGCCAAAAAACCATTTTGTTGCTCGAATTTTGTTTAACGTTAAGCTAGCGTAATCAATAAAGGTGTGATACATTTCGTAAATGCAAGTTTTTTTTTGGATTTTTGTTACTTTAAAAAAATTTGGAAAAATTAAGTTTTTCCAATTATGACAAAATTAATATTGTCCACGCTAGCTAGTTTAACTCCTGATTTTTCCGTATAAAACTTGCGGAATGGTGCATAGAATCAGCAACAAAATAAAAACCCAAAGTCGAAAAAGTTTAGAGACCAATTACCTAACAAATCAGTCACGCTAGCCTTTACTGCCGATTTTTGACGGAAAAGTTCTGTTATAAAAAAACCGTTTATTTAATCCTCCTTACCTATTTATAATCTATATATGTATATATATATACTAGCTGTTACCCGCCCGCTTTGCGTGGCGTAAAATATACCCGCTTTGCTGGGCAACATCCCCACTTGCACCCCTCCCTCCACATTTCCTCGCGTTGGATAACATTTTTGTAATGTACACGTCATGCTCTTTTATTTGATACCCCACTTAGGTATATTTGTAAATATTCGATATTTCCTTCCCACTTTCTCACTACACCTTTCTACCCTCCGAAGGTTAAAAAAATTTCTAAATGTAATTTAAAACATTCTGACCAAGTTTTGAACTATTAAAAGCCATAATTTAAAAATATGAATTTTTTATTCATGAACACCCCCGCAACCCCCCTTGTGGGTGGAATTTCGTAAAATCCGTTCTTAGCTGACCTTTACTTGGCAAAAGGAATATTCCTGCCAAATGTCAAGTCTCTAGGTCTTATAGTTCCAGAGATATCGTGATGAGTGACTATCTATCTATATCTATAGAAAGTCTCCTATATATATAAGATATATATATATATATATATATATATATATACATATAAGCGATTTACCACTGACTGACTCATCACGAAATTTTCGAAACTATCGATCCGATTAACTTCAAATTTCGCATACTTACCTCTTTCGTGACATAGACGTCCACTAAGAATTTTACGAAATTCCTATCCCAACGGAATTTTTTATAAAAAAAAATTTTTCATAATTTGATCTTAGTTTTATGGTGGCAATTTTTTCGTGATGTAAGCCTACGAGTTATTAAACTACAATAACGGGAACGCATTCCAATACACAGTTCCTGATGGGTTATGTGGAAATCTGTGTATTCATTGACTGCCACTATATTATCCTATTTAAAATTTGAAAAATTTACAATAAATATCAAATCGAAATTAAACATTTCGTTAATAAAAGAAGTATGATTCACATCCAAATGGTTAGTGTGCCCAGCGAAGCGAGCGGGAATCAGCTAGTAATTTATAAGTAAGCCCTCCCCACACGGTTGCAAGTTTGCAATCAGCCGGTTTCCGTGATTATTTCTTTAAAAGTGATAAATAAGCAGTGTGTATCCAAAAAGTTGCTTTTTATCTGTCAATTTTTATCTAAAACATTGATTATAATTTTCTTATAACCACCTCTCTTCATATTAATCGCAATATTTTCTATTATGCATTGTCAGTTAATAGCGTTAAAAATTATCAAAAACAAATTTCTACGACTGGGATCAAATTTATTTCATTTTCAGACAATTTTATGCTGATGTTATAACAACTATGTACTTCACATTGCCTATATATTGAAAATGAAAGAATTATATAAAATTCTGTTATATCTTCTTTTATAAATTTCTGATTAAATTTGTTGTTATAGATAGGGGAAGTTATTGTCATTTATTACAATTATAGAAGGGCTCAAACAAGACTACTTTAATTAATATATAACATATTTTTATGAGACAGTTTTTTTGTCCGTAAGGGGTTGTTTATAGCGTAAGGTGTAATATTTTGTCTTAATGTTTTTGATTTTAATGCATAAATGATGTTTTTAATATCGTTAAAAAAACTTATAATTTTTTTTTACTACGTCAAATATCTAATGGAATTATGTGAGTAAATCTGTTTTATCAGATATTTTTAAAATATACCTTTGTATTAGGGGAAGTGTGATATTAAAAGAATAATATTATATTTAACGTCTATATACATATCAACGTAACAAAGTTAAATGTCGAAAGTCAAAAAAATGTAATTGTCAAATTTCATCAAATTAAACCTCGAAAATTGAAAATAACTAAAGTAAGAAATTGTATCCTTTCCACGAAATACATAATTGTTTTCATGTATAGCCTCTTGAACTTTGCTGATTTTGCCCCACGCTTCTCTTGGAATGTAAATAAGAATGTCTTCCGCTCTTTATTATTCCATGCAATATGCATATATGTAATATGCAAGGTATACTAAATCTAGTCCCAAGTTTGTAACGCTTAAAAATATTGATGAACAAAATTTTGGTATAGGTGTTCATAAAATCACCTAATTAGTCCTAAGAAAAATAGTGATGAAAAATTTTTGGCTACTCTGTACCTTATTTAAAAGTTTTATATATGCCTACATACTTCAGAATAAGCAAAAATTTTTAGAAATAATGACGTTTTTTGATAAAATGCAAAATAAGAAAATTTACAAGTATGGTTTGTGTCACCTTTAACCGTGGACACGCTGTATATTTTTAATGAAGTGTCGCATTGGTTTTTTTGTGATTTTGGCTCGTGAAAATCAGTTTAGTTAATCAATATATCAGAAATCATGTTTTACGAACGTTTGATCGTAAGAATTTTTTATGGAAATCTCGATATCTTAAGATCTTCGAATCTTGCCAACATCTATGGTTATCTATCTTATATACGTATAAAATAAATACTGTATTATATGCTTTGTAGCCAGAAAACATGAATAAAGATATACAAATTGCATTTTTATGGTTGGGGCATTTCTATAAAAATTATAAATTCAAATATGTCTAAAGTAAGTTTAATTACACAGAGATGATAAAACAGCTGTTATGTAGTCGATGGTTTGGGGTATTCTTAATAATATATGATTGGGGCTTGGGCTATACAAACCACAGTGTACAACATGATTAAGATAATATTTATATGTGGTTGAGAGTTTTTAAAAGTGGAAGAAAAGATGTGATATTTTTTCTTAACGATTTTCATATGATAATCCAACATCCACCACTCTAATGGTGTAATTAAAGGAATTAAGTGTAACACCTGAGTACGCCAGTATATCATGTCATGACGTAATTGCTATCCCAACATCAATTTAAAAATAGTTTAAGATCTTACGTTTTAAGAAAACACATTGTGTGTTTACAGTGTATGATATTTTATTTATAAAGGAATTAGCAAAAAGTTGGGTAAATAAGCTGAATTTTTTTACAAACCTTTACTTTGATGAAATGTTGTCTCGAAAGTCACATATGATCACGTGTGCGCGTCCTTAGATATTCAAGGTCAAAGGTCACGAAAATCAGTTTTTTGTGATTATTTCTTTTTTTTTTTTTACTTTCAATCGTTTTAAGATTTATTATAAAAGTTGTAGAAGATAAAATTTTCTGCAAATTTTGTCTGAAATTTTTTGTGTGCGTTGAACCGTTTTTGAAATAGAGGGCGCAGAAGATGGAGATCTCAACTTAACGTACTTTAGTGCTGGGTCAATATTTATAAATATAAGGTATTAAATAATTAATTAAGTAGTATTTAATAAATAATTAAGGAAAAAACCGCAAGTGTACTTGTTGACGAAAATTGCTAATTTTAAGTTCAATCGAGAGAATGTTAATAATTTCGACCCAACTGAAGATATTAGCCAGAAACTATGTTTTAAAAAATCTGCTTAGCCGTTTGAAGATCATAGCTTCTATTCTAGTTTTTTCGGGTATGGAACCCTAAAATCGCTCTTAAAACGGCTAAGGCAACGCTTGATCAAATTACCTTTCAAACGAGAGCGACGATGCCACAGATAATCAGATACGTAGACATTCAGATACATTAAAAACCATTTTTTAGCCGGAAGAGAAATTGGCTCTGTATGATAACATTGACAACTTCTGATTTTTTTCGCTTAAAAACAAGTGAAAACAAACAATTGACTGAGTTAATTGTTGAACTGCCATGCATAGACAGTGTTGATTTTTCTATCACCTTACATATACATACATGTCACACATACATAAACGATAATCCCCTTATAATACATACTATACAATTTACGCCTAATTGGCGCCCTCACGGGTAAACAGTGATGTTTACGAAAAAATGTTTCAAACAAAAGTTGGTTATTTTTTTATAAGGAATATTTAAACTTTTGTTCTATCTCTAACGGTTTACAAGACCCAATTGGCCAATGTTGCTCATTTTCGAACTCGACCTCACTTTTTACGTCCTCAGTACGCAGTAAAAATTTTAGCTTGATATCTTTTTTCGTTTTTAAGTTATCGTGTTGGCAGGCAGATGGACAGACAACCAGAAATGGACTAATAAGGTGATTCTATGAACACCTGTACCATAATTTTGTGCGTAGCATCAATATTTTTAAGCGTTTCAAACTTTGAAACGCTTTGAAAAATTCATGTCTCAAAATTGAAAAATGAAATATAACGTTTCCTTTTAACTTTAATTTATAAATTTTTATTTTACTATTTCTATACAGTTTCAAAAAAGTAAAATTATGTATGTTTACTCTAGCGTTAATCTTAATTTTTTATATGAAGTAATTCAATTTAATTTCAGCGAGACTTGAGAAAAAAAATTGCGACTATAGTTGTTATATATACATCATATATAATTATTAGTAAATAAGCAAAAAAGAAAATTTGTAATAATCGTTATATACAGACGTGGAGAGTGAAATACATATACATACACCTATCGAATGTGCGAAAAAGATGAATGAATTGTAAAGTCAAGTTTGTGAGGAGAAATATTTATGATGACCAGTCTTGATCGCGACATTAGTTGGTGACACAAGTACGACGTCGCGGCGTCCTGCGCTCTACTTGACGGTGGGCGTCCATTCGATATGGGCGTTTTATATACGGTTATATGTTACACATTTATCAGAGCATGATCGCGATGATAAAATCATATCGGGAGGGGCTCTCGTAAGCTATTTTTTTTTTTGCATTTTCATCTCATATAATAAGAAAAAAATATGAATTAGCAAATGTACATAATGTATATTTTTCTTTTTTGTCATATATAATATTTATGGAAAGTAGATGAAATGAAACTGTAGAAAATGCTAATATTAATATTTTCTGTTAAAATAAGAAGATAATGTCGTTAAAAAATGGGATACATTACACATTCTAAGTGAAATGACTAATATTGAATACCTTATTCGTTCAAAATTAATATTTTGTACCACGAAACAAATTCTTATATATTACATTCCCTTAAATCCAATTTTTTTTGCGAATTTATCGAACTAACATTTTTTATTTAAAATATTTTTGTTCGAAAATCGTAAGCTTTTGGAGAAAAAGTGACTTAAAAATATGTCATTACATTTAATCTAAAGAAAATACGCTAGCTTTAGGAAAGTTTGATAGACAAAAGTAATCAAGGACAATAAACGTCATTCGCCTGTGTTAATAACTACCCAGGTAAATTTTCTTACTTTTTAGTATCTAAATTGACTATTACAGCAACCCGGAGAACTAGATTCAATCTGATGCCAGAACATGATGTCCTCACCAAACTCTGTAACTTAGGTTGAAATTATTTTTTGGTTGGTTAACTAAAAAGCGAGCCATTAGCTATAATATATTAAAATGGTCCACCCGGTATACCCTCTAATTAATGATCATAAAATTATAGTCGAAACTCGATGGTTTGAGAGTACCATGGATAATTTATAAATACAGTTTCGAGTTTTGAGGGTACCCAAAGTTCGACACACAGGTGTTTAATTGTTTCTTTATACAAATTAAAAAAAAATGAGCACACTTTATATATGTACGTCGTTATATTGAAGATTTTTTCCCACATTTATGTCGAGGTACTCAAGATGCCCATATAGTATCATTTAGAAAATATACAGAGAAAAAAAAACACCGAAGGTGACTAAGTGCCTGGAGACAAGATACCTAGGGTAAGATTAAAATTTCCTTTCGAAAACTATTGAAATGAATAATGAAATAAAACATAAAACTAATAAAATAAAACTTAAAAATTTTTTACTTGAATTGCATTTTGCCTATTTTTTACGAAATAAAAAAAATCAATTTTAATTTATGTTTAGGATTGAAAAAATTCAATTACAACTTATGTACAAAATTTACATATGAATATTCAAATAAAATCTCGTGACGGTCGCGGTGGTAATCTGATCCCATCTTATTTATTTGCGGTTCAAATAAACTAAACTTATTTGAACCAGCACAAAACCTCCGTATATAATACTATCCTCATCTAATATACAGTGTGTCCCCAGATAGAGGTAACTATACTTGTAAATTTTCTTATTTTGCATTTTAAGAAAAAAGGTCATTCTTTATAAGAAGTTTTGCTTATTCTGAAAAGTATGTAGGAATATTTAAAACTTCTAAATAATGTACAGAGAAGCCAAAAATTTGGAATCACTATTTTTCTTGTTGGTAAACTACCCTTCATTTTTATAAGATGATAAAATGTTACTAAAAAAGTTGCTCGCAATTAACAATTATAACTCGATACAAAATTTGAAAAAGATATTTCAAACTTTGACAATTCCATTTTTAGTGAATTTTTATCCGAGAAAATAAATTTTCTTTTTAATTTTCTAAACTAGTCCACAAAAAAAATACACTCTCGGATAGTACATGTTAATTGATTTATTTTTATTTTCTTTGTTATGTTTTTTTATAATTACAGCTTTTGTTCAAATCAAAAATGATACTATAATTAAAGTGCACGGATCTTCTTGATATTTTGTATAGAGTCATAATTGTTAATTGCGAGTAACTTTTCTTAGTAACATTTTGCCAATTTATAAAAAAGAAGGATAGTTTACCAAAAAGAAAAATTGTGATTTTAATTTTTTGGCTACCCTGTACATTATTAAGAAGTTTTAAATATTCCTACATACATTTCAGAATAAGCAAAACTTCTTATAAAGAATGACTTTTTTTCTTAAAATGCAAAATAAGAAAATTTACAAGTATAGTTACCTCTATCTGGGGACACACTATATATAAGAATGTTTGAGCCCGAAGCGTATTTGACAATACTTTGTATTTCGTGATAGAATTACATGTATCTCGTGATAGAATCTCGTACACAAAATTACGATGTTGGCCATCAAAGAAAATGTCAGCAACTATTCCATTACCTTTTTTCCAGCATATCCCAGTAATCCAAATCAGTCTGACTGTTATTCATGATTCTCGTTTTTGTTACGAAGTTGCTTGATTTATGTTAGCAAACACTGTTCAAGTTCGGGATATGGTGATAAAAGTATACATTTTTACACGTCCTTCAAAACATTGTGATTGATTTTTATCTTTATTCTGAATTATTCTACAAATAGTAGATGTTGGCACATTAAATTCGACACAGACTTATAACGTAATTATAACTATTTGCTTCGTTTCGGCATTTTTCAAATAAACATTCGTATGATAGTAAAGCAAAACTAAAACTGAAGATAATTGAGTCTCAAAATTAGTTATGTGCGGAATTTGCGTTTAGAATAAGAATAATTCAGTAAACAAACAAAACGATGTTATCTCATTTCTCAGTTACAGTGGTTAATGCACATAAAATCCACTCGCTGTCTCAATCATAGAGGTAACTATGGCGATAAAATCGAAAGAACGAATTCCAGATGTATAGGTTTGCTTCGTCCCACTAACAGAGGTAATTCAGTGTCAAAGTTTTGGGACGTCAGGATGAGTTTCATTTATGAAGGTTTCTCAATTAACCAAGTTTCACTGTATTATAAAAATCATAATACAGTGAAACTTGGAAACGTTGTTGCGACCCTTCGGAGGCGTTGCGATTTCCCATGAGGTCGCAACACATATTTTGAAAAACACTTCTACACATTGTTGTGTGTACATAGACGTTAAAATGATCTAAACTAATAAAAACGGTTATTGTACGCTACTGTATTACTTTAAAACTACACATATGAGACATGAACTAATGACTTCATGATAATTTTGAAATAGATACTAATCGTAGTAGACACACACAGTTCTCTTCTTTATTCTTTGGTGTGTATTGTTGTTTAAAAATGAATGAGTAGTGTCCGGTTACTTCTGTTTATTTTATTTTATTTATTTTTTATAAAAAAATAAAAAATAACACACATGGCTTCTTTATCGACATTAGATGTAGATATCATAACCAACTTGTATATAGTTATGTGACATAAAAGGACAATAATATGAAACTTTATAATAAATGGTCAACTTGATTATCTAATACACATATCATACTGTATTCTGTATAATAACCAGAAACTGTAACCAGAGATGGCTTTTAATCAATGTGACAGTATTTATTTTTTATTTAAGTATTTTTGTATTATGAATATTAAACTAGTTGAAATTACTTGTAGCTTGATCCTCGGGAATTTTTTATTATGTTTGTCTTTAAAAAAACCAAAAATTGTTAGGTAAATTTCTGATTTCCCGTAAGGCAAATGTTTGCACTTTGGAATCTAGAAAATTTAAAAAACCCCCGACAAATGCGATTTATTTTTTGAAAACCGATTTTTGGAAACTTAGCTATAAAATGTTCTCAATCAAGTCGATTCAACCGTTTAAGGGCTACGATGCCACTGAGAAACACACGGACAGTCAGATAAACACTTTAAACTTATTACACTCCTTCTTTAATCAATATTAAAGTTATGGCCAAGTACATCAGATGAGATGAAAAGGATTCTTAGAGAGCTATCATTTTTTGGGAAAAATTTTTGGAAATATTTTAATTGAAATTGAAATATTTAAGTTGACTTTGTTCTTTTGAATTATTGTTTTGAATTACCTAATTATTTTACCATTTCACTTTTCGGAATGAATTGAGCCAGGTTTATTTGACCATTCATTTCCATAGTAATTATTTATATGTTAAAATTATATGTCATGCCTTTTCCAAACTGAATCGATTTTGAAGAGCATTGCCAATTTTTTAATTTTTTCGGGGACAAAAGTCTAAGCTCGCATATGAAACATAGCTAAGAACTGTCCATTAAATTACCTTTCAAACGAAACAAAAAATATTAAAGTCGGTACATCCGTTTAGGCGCTATGATGCCACAGACACATAAACACACAGACACACACACACATACCTGTCAAACTTATAGCACCCCTTTTGTTAGTTCATGGGTTAAAAATAACTGACTAAAGTTTGCCAATCTTCTCAATGCAAAAATTAGGCAGTGTCAGTACAGATGAGTCAAAGTTTCTTCCTCCTCCTCACTACTACTCTTCATGCAGTAGTTGAGGTGCACTCTTAGGCACAAAGCATTCGACATTAAGGAATCAAAAAGCATGATAAACAATTTGCTTTTATGTTTAAAAAATAATACTAAAAATATGAAAATTAGAAATACAAGAAATTTAAAATATTAAACACGTCAAAGTAAGAATATCAACCACCTCTGTCGGTGAAATCACATCCTGAGTGGATCTTTACTAACGAAACATGAATACTTGTAGTTTAGAAAGTAATATAAAAATAGTTCAATAAAAATTAAAATAGAAGATATAGCAATAGTTCAGAAATATGCACCTACATGGTAGCATCTGGTGGATTATACTGACTGAGAATGAAAGTGATAATCGGTTCGATTCTCGTTCAAGTGTATATTTATTTATCTACGCCCGTTAGATAAGAAGTACTTTTCTCAATCAGTATGTGTGGGAAAATAGTTTATTACCACACTAGTATTCCATTTTTCTCAATAACTCATGATAAATTTTAAATCATAATTATAGTTTATTTTCATATTTTAGAGGCGTAGATAAAGTTTTGTACGATACACGTGTGGTAACACATTGTTAACGTATTTCTGCGATTGCCCAACTCGTGCTAAGCACTCGTTGTGCAAATTTCGCAGGCGTACGTTAATAATGCTGTTATCTCACTAGTATCGTAAATAACTAAATCAAATATCAAATTCATGGCACGATTTGATGTCAAGATTGTTAAATTTTTGAATCTTATTATTTTATGTTAAAGCAAGAAAACGGAAAATGCAGATCGTTTATCCTGCATACTACAGTTATTCATCCTTAATTTTTCCATTTCATCTATAAATCCCCTACACAAAAAAATGGTGTTATAACGGTGACCGCTACGTTTGTGTGTGCCTGCCTGCCTGCCTGTCTTTGTGTCAAATTTTGTTATAATAAGAGGTAGAAAATAACTTTTCTTATGAGCACACTAACTTTTCTTATGAGCTTTTACAAATAGTCATTTATGAGTGATTCGTAAGGAAAATTATGTTTGACTTTTTAGTACAATAAAAGCTTGTCCCTAAAAAAATATTTTTACTTTAATTTTTCATTTCGTTTGGTTTGCTCATTTGGATCCAGAATATGAATTTGATGGCGTTTGTTCTCGTTCCCAAAAATTTTGAGATTCAATTCGTGAATAAGCTTTATTGATTAGAATAATTAATATGGTAATTGGGGAAATCGGAAAAAATAGATCCAGTATTGTTGTAATTACAAGTTGGTTGGGTTAAGTTTGTCGACTATAGAGCAGTTGGTTGGGTTTGAGCCCTGGCTTTCATAAATGGGACACTATTATAGAAATTTATTTCGGTCTATTTTTTCCTAAATCCAGTAATTGGTAATGCAGTTCTATGAAGATTATATAATAAATCCATTTCGTTGAGTTTACTCTGCTGGTAATTCTGCGACCAACTGTATATTTATCAATTGGTGGCCTATTTTTAAATGAATAAACATAATAAGAACAGTGACATTTGTATAAATAAAACTAACAGTACTTTTTAATCATTGCGCAATCAAATACAATTATCATTTGATGTCATTTCATTATACATCGCACATGCATCGGTATGGATGGTCGGATGGTCTTCTGTGGTATGTGATAATATTTTGTTATGCGCCAGATGAGTGCTTTAATTATAAAATACAGTAGTTTAATTGTATGTAACTATTTTAATGAATAATGTATCAGTTAGCGATGTGTGACAACAAGGACTCTGATTGTCTGACGAGTCTTCTTTTATATTCTTCGACGAACGGGTCATTGTCACCACACCATTAATAAATAACAAACACTATAAGTACTCTAATAACAAGTAAGCAGTAAATATCGTATGTAGAGTCACCGGAAGTATGGTCTTCAAGCAAACACACTCATATATGACCATCTTAATTTTAAATTAAACGTATCATTATAAATTACTTTCAAAACTAATTTACATATTGTTTCTATTTTTCATGAAGAATAGATAACATGAGATCAGAAGATATATAGACAAATTGTTTATTTTGTGTCCTCAAATAAGCAATAGAATTATAGTTACGATGAAAAAAAAACTATTAAAAAAATAAATTTATCGCTTTATTTTTATTATTATATAAAAGAACCATTCTAACATTTATTTTTTATGGCTTATCTATGTAAACTTTGAACTTAACATAGCCTCAAAGAAAAAAGCCTGGAGTTGTGATGCCACTTTATCTAGGGGGCTAACTCACCAGTCCGAAGCTCGAAATAACTATTCATCAAATTAGTCTCGCAATAAAGCCGTTGAAAGTTACTTAAAAAACACGCTAGCTAGAGGTAAATGCTAGGGCCAAAAGTTGTCAAGGGCAATAGAGGACATTCGTCTGTCCCCATGACTTTGACGTAAAATTATCGGTGAACTTAAGGCGTATTATTTTTCGATTAAATGAAATAATGACATAGTTTTTAGTCGAATTTCCTCTGAAAGCTAACGATTTTCGTAAAAAAATTAGTTTTTTATGAGGATCAACTTCCTAATTTAAAAAGATATGCAAGAATTGAATAATATTAGATTTCAATTAAACTTTATAAATACATTTTTTGACTAACAAAGTTTCCAAAAATCACAAAAAAATTTCTAGGTCACAAGGCTTTTTATTATTATTTTATCGTTCAAAGTTGGCTGAAAAAATATGAATCATATAGGTTATCCATTTCAATTGAATATTTCTATATCAAAAAATCTAGAGAATGCTATAAAAAACTAACATATTTGGAAAATCTTGTAGGTTATAATTATACCATAAAAATATAAGGTTGCCGATGATATACAAACAAAATTTTAATTTAATTAATAAAATTCGAAGATCGATCATTTGATGAACAGAGGCGACTATAGTTAGAGTATTGATTATTGAAGAGCGATATCTATATTATCAAATTTATAAGCATCACTTGCACACAATATGCTATATATTTTTGTAGTTGCGTGGTATTGTAAAGCCAAAAATAACTGATTACTTGACTACAAAGCATGTATTTGGTTTATATGTATGAACCGTGCAATAATAAATAACCTTTTTTACAATACTGTAGGTTTACAATTACCTTAAAGCGTGCACGGGCAAACGTAGCTTAGAGAAAACACTCATTCTTCTGTATCTCAAATACGAGTAAGACAGTGACAACCAAAAATACGAGTAAGACAGAGAGACAACATTTTTGTTCTACCTATCTCATTACTACAAGATAAACTGAGGTAGACGAGTCGTATACCCGTCTCGCATCCTCCTCTATGAGCAATGAGGTCTTGGGTAAAGGGACATACAATAAAATTTATGGCACCCAATAAAGCTATAGCAATAGTGGCTTTGACTTAAAATAACTCGCCCATGCCTGCCTCTTAAAGTGTTATTCTATACCTTTCCTTTTACAATCTAAATTGACTATAAGAGCAACCCAGAGAACTAGGTCCCATCTGATGTCAGAAGAGAATATCCCCCATCAAACTCTGCAACTTTAGTTAATGCTATTTTTTTATTGGTTGTTTACAAAGCGAGCTATTAACCGTAATACATTAAAATGGTCCACCTTGTATATTTAACTCCTGTTAAAACGCCGTTTAAGCCTAGTATCGTAGTATGTTAGTCTTCCGGTTGTCTTATAGCAAAATATTTCCCTAATAATGCTGCGACAAAAATAATGAAATTTCCTAAACGAAATGACATTCAAATTACTTATCGAGACTCAAATATTGCATATAAACATCTTCGAAATGATAATAAAGAAATAAACATCAAATAAGCAAACAAGCAAATGCAATCTTCGAAACAAAAGTTAAAAAAAAAGAAACTCGAGAAAATATTAAGATGAAAATAGATTCATGTATACAATTGATGTAGGTAAAAAGAAAAACCTTCGTAAATATATAATACAATCAAGATTCTAACACACACATTAATATATAGCAAAGTAATTGAATTTAGCTTCAAAGTGAGCGTGATTAAATTTGAATAATTTATTTTATACTGGAATAGAATTGTACACAATAGTGCTGCACACACAATACTGTTTTACTGGCAAAGAAATAGGAAAAGCTACCTCTATCTGCACACATAATACGGGAATTGGTAGAGAATTAAAGGATCGTTCTCTCGCAAGTTGATAATAAGATGTGAATGTTATATCTATTTAGAATGAGAACGCATACATTTCATATTAGGTATGCGTACGAAATATAACATCAAATTATATTGGGGACGTATACTACTTTCTTTTTTCTTTTAAATCCCCAAAGAAAACAATTGTCGGCGACATTCTGAAATTAAATTAATTTTTTTCTTTGTAACTTTAAAATAATGTTTTTTTGTTGTCTTATTTTTTAATCAATTGTTGCTCGAGGAAAATAAATGTACAGCCATGATACTTGGTCGTTTAAATCAGGCACTAAGTAAGTCACTTAAAGTGAGGTTTGAGGATTCGGTAGCTATTGTATCATTCATTTTTCTTCAAAAATGAAAAGCTTTTTTTAATTTTTGCAATACCTTTGTTTTTCTTCAAAAAATCATCTGTTATAAATATAATGTATACTGTAATTGCTATAAATTCCTTCCCTAAATATTATAAATGTGAAAGTAATGTTGTTTGTTTGTTTGTTTGTTTGTTTGCTGTACAGTAACATAGCTCATACATCAGAGTATCACATGAGCTATAACTTATAATGATATATTTAAAAAAAATTAAATTTACTCTGACTTTTTACGAAGCCATCTATTACCATCATTTTGAACCATGAATTAAAGATATCTGTAAGAGTTGAAACCGTTAAATGTAAAAATGGTAAAAATACAATTTATGGCCACCTGTTCTGATATACTAAATGAATTATGACTATTTTACTATTTTAAAAGAATTTATTAATTTTAAAAGAATTGAAAACATACATGTACGTTTATTTTACCTGTGTAAAACAATTCTTACCCCTATTTTAGGGGTGCTTTGCTTTTAAACCCAGTGAAGCGGGCAGGTGTAAAGTCAGTATAAGGATGATTTATTAAAAAGAAAAATTATTGGAAAAATATTGGTAGAAGAAGTAGATTTATAAAAGAGAAGGAGGAAAATAAAGAGATTTTCAATTTCCATATGGGATAAAAACTGTAGAGTGTTGTTAATTGTTTCAAATATAAGCGAAAAACGAATTTTTCCTTTTTCAAGGCAAAAATAATTCAGAAACTAGATGAATTAGAGAAATTCGAACTCATCACTAAACTCTGAATTCGAATTCAACACTCTAAAAACTATAAGAAATGTGCTTTTGCATCTATGTGGCACAAAAAACAAAACCAAATTTTTCCGACCAGTGTAATTAAGGTAGTACCTACACGAAAGTGATATTTCAAGAATTTCTCAAAACTCAGAATATAAAATATTTAATTCATAATACACATGCTGTTAAAATTAGAAGATGATTTACCATGTCATACATGAGATATTAGCAATTAAAAGTGACGCAATTTGTACGTGTACATGGGAGAAGCGTATAAAAATACACAAATTTACAAATATTATATTTATTTATCAATGAATGACGTTCACCATCTCTATGAAAAACTAATATAATGTAGAATACTATATTTAGAAAATATATAAAAAAAAATAAAAATTATTTACCATATAGTTTCGATAAAAAACTTAAATAAATAACTTGTTTTAGCGATGTTTTTTTGTGGAAAGGATATGAAGACTAATGTTAAAGTTATATATCATAGAGTGTGTGTGTATACGTATAGGAGATAAATTAGTGTGTAACTACAGTCTTGTGAAAATAATATATGGTATATGTATAATAGTCATAGCACAGTTAATGCGCTGAATGATAGTATTAGTCCAAAACTTTTTGACTGGACTGTCGCGGAGGAACTACCTTAATGTAAAATAATTGTTGCGACATGTTTCAGTTAATTTAACAATTATAAAATTTGGTTGAATTTCACAACTAAGTGGAATTTATTTTCGAATTATTACGCATTTTGATAAAATAAAACTTCACTATGTTTAGTTAGAAAAATATCTTTCTAACACTATACGTATGTTCTATTTGGACGTTCAACTCGATAATATTCGATTTAAATAAATTATCCTATAAACATTGTTTTACTTGTACAATAAATTAAAACGTTTTAGAAGTGATAGTGGATATATTTTTCAATATATCTCTCCAAAATGTGTATCAAGATTTACAATTTCCGATATGGACCAAAAAGGTATCGTGTCAGCAACAGTAAAAGCTAATTACTCCCTGGATGATTTGCTATTGATCTGTTAGAAACTATCTTTACACTCGATTGTCTACATATAAAAGATATATTACATACATAATATTAAAAACTTTTTTTTAGCTTTAACATACAAAATTTCTAGGTTATCGATAATAGTGAAAATGGTAAAAGATAGACAAAGTGGAGGTTAGGATATAGATAAACATTTTCCCATGCGTATAATTATCATTGTTCCAGCTCTCAGGTATATGCACACATTTTATAGTGGACCATTTGAAAATAGATTTGTACTATTTCCTAGTATATGAAAAACTGATTTCATTCAGGTAGAATAAATATCTTTTACAATTATACATATAAAAGGTATGATTAAACAAGTGAAAACAAACAATTGACTTAGTTAATTGTTGAGATACCATGTTTAGACAGTGTGATTATGCAATCGATTTTTTGTTTTTTTTTTTTGTTTTTTTTGTTTAGGTAATGTAAGTAAAGAAAAATAGCCACTCTTCCAAACAAAGTAATAACAGAATCTTTCTTCTCGCTTCCTTAGTGTACATAGTAATAAACAAGCACATACATGTTATATACAAACATGTACACTTGATACAAGACAATGTATACATACTGTATTTGTTCTAACCTAATTTTCCCCATCACGGGTAAACAATGATGTTTACGAAAAAAACATCATTGTTTCAAACAAAAGTTGTTTATTTTTTATAAGGAACATTTTGTATATTTAAACCCTGTGTTCTCTAATTGTTTACAAGATGGTTCCTACGTACCCAAGCTCCAAATGACCTATGTTGCTCATTAAAAACTCGACCTCATTTTTTACGTCCTAAGTACGCTATAAAATTTTCAGCTTGATATCCCTTTTCGTTTTTTAGCTATCGTGTTGACAATGGACAACCGTAAATGGATTCTATGGTGATTTTATGAACATCTATTGATATATTTCATATATAAATGGTATACAAGTGAAATTTACAAAATTTAAAAAACCCGCTGCATTTTTTTCGGGTACGGAACCCTGAACTTGCACTTGAAACATCTATGAACACTCTCCATTAAATTACTTTTCAAACGACACAAAAAATCAAAATTGGTTCATTAGTTAAGGATGCCACAGACAAACACACCGACAGATAGACACACACACATAGCGGTCAAACTGTTAACACCGGTTCGGATATTAATAAGACAAAGGGGTTCTTATTACTCCTATTAACAGTCTTGTTCAAAAGTTTCTCAGTCCGGAGGGGGACTTTTAATATTGGTTCGGGGATTACAAAGGCAAAAGTGTTCTTATTACTCCTATTAACAACATTTTTATTTTGAGAGAAATTAAACGGCATGTTACAAGTTCTAACTGGGGTCCGGGAAAATTATTGGCAACTCATTATAGCAGGGACAGGAATTTAGGCTGTCGGCTGTCGACAAGGTAGCGTCTAACAAGAAGAAAAAGTTATGAGTTGTTATTTTGACAATAGCTTCTAAATTCCTATCCTTGCCTCTTTATCGTTTGCGTTAAATAAAATTTTAGCAGTTATTTTACAGAATGTAACTGAGTTTTAAAGTTCTGTAGAGACAATTTATTGTGCTTTGTGTCTTCTTGAATTGAAAGTTTTATTACTTGCATTGTTTAAATAATTTTATGGTTGTTTATTTGCAAAAAAAAAAAAAAAAAACTTTTAACAAAAAGAAAATCGACTTCAAAAGAAAAACTTTTCCAAAATAAATTAATATGCACTAAAAAGTAAAAAAATAACGATAATATTATGTAGTTAAAATTATTGTTATTTTTGGAGTCGGTGTCAGCCAAGGAAACAACTCTGACAAAACAGTTTGCTACATTAGCCTGGCTGACACCGACTCCAAAAACAGCAATAATTTTAACTACATTATATTACCGTTATTTTTTTACTTTTTAGTGCATATTAATTTATTTTGGAAAAGTTTTTCTTTTGAAGTCGGTTTTCTTTTTGTTAAAAGTTTGTTTTTATTTTGTGATTTTTAGTGAATCTGAAATACACTAACTATTTTGTCACTAAAAAAAGATTCATCGAAATCGGTTGGCTTGATATTGAGTTATTTGTCCTCTTGTCGTGCATACTTAATGCTAATTTAAGACTTTTATGTTTTTCTCATGGTTGCCGTTGTCAAACTGGACCAAAATGAATTGGGACCACATTGGGTAGCACCAGCTTTCAAACAGATAAAGAATCATCAAAATAGGTTCACCCAGTCAAAAGTTCTGAGGTAACACACATGAAAAGAAAAAAAAATTACAATCGAATGGATAACCTCCTCCGTTTTTGTTCGAAATCGATAAAAAAAACAAACAAAATGATATAAAAATATGCTACAAATATATTTTATAAGCGCAAAAAATTTACACCAAGAGAAGTTAATTTACACAAAAAGGTGTAAAAACAATTTTCAGCAAACCAAGAATATATAAAAGATACGGCTAGGTTATAAATTCTAATTTGTAAAAAATAAGTTTATCACATATAATACAAACACATATTATATATTACCACCAAAAAAAAATTTATCTCATAAATCTTAATATTATTCTGGTAAATGAAACAAGGAAGAAAATGACAATATAATACTCATAACTAAAGAAGAAAATATTGTATTATTAAAAACAGCATGTTATATACCTTTTACCATTACATGCAGGGTCTTCAATATGTGGTGGGTATATGTGAGAAAGAGAGAACACATATACATTGGAAAATTAACTGTAAAGATGCACAAAACACATGAAGCTTAGAAACCTGTTTTTTTACTATTGATACAAATCTCTATTTTTATAAATTACTATCTTGATACCCGCAGGTTTCACTGGGCTAAAAAATTAAAAACACCGCTTCATAGCTTCCACCTCTCTTGATGTGCACAGTTTTCAATTTTATTAGATGTAAAATAGTCATAATTCATTGAGTATATCAGAAAAGTTGGCCATGAATAGTTTGACATTTACTATTTTAAATTTTCACAGAATACTCTAACTTATGGTTCAAAATGATGATTATAGATCTACTCCATCTATAATCATCATTTTGAAACATAAATTAAAGATTTCTGTAAAAATTTAATTATATGAAATATACATAGTATATTAAGTTTAGTCCAAAGTTTGTAACGCTTAAAAATATTGATGCTACGAAAAAAATTTTGGTATAGGTAGAATCATCTAATTAGTTAATTTTCGGTTGTCCGCCCGCCCGTCCGTCTGTGAGCACGATAACTCAACGAAAAAAAGATATCAAGCTGACAGCGCACTCAGGACGTAAAAAGGTAAGGTCGAGTTCGTAAATGAGCAACATAGGTCAATTGAATCTTAGGTCCGTAGGGCTCATCTTGTAAACTGTTAGAGATAGAACAAAAGTTTAAATGTAAAAAAATGTTCCTTATCAAAATATAAACAACTTTTGCTTGAAACATTTTTTTTGTAAACATCACTGTTTACTCACGAGGGCACACATATGTGTAATGTGATAGAGTTTTCAACACTGTCTATACATGGTATTTCAACAATTAACTCAGTCAAATGTTGTTTTCACTTGTTTTATAAAAAAAGGCTTAAAGGCTTTTTTTCATTTTGGCGGTGCAATTCATTTACGAATAAAATCGGTTCAAAGAAAAGAGGTTGAAAATGAAGAAAAATTTGATGTGATCGTAACATGATTTCTTAGCTTTTAAACTACGCTAAAAGAGGCTAAGTGGACGAGTTAAAGCGCAATCGACTTTAATCATTTGACTACTTAAAATTAGGGTTCGAATCAAAGCAGCGACAGTTCGATTAATTATAACTAATATTGATCACAATTTCGTCGCTTGGATAAGAACGAACACCACATCATAAAAATTTAATTTTAATCAGATGTAGTTTAATAAATAAAAAGACCCAATTGACCTATGTTGTTAATTTACGAATTCGACCTCACTTTTTACGTCCTCAGACGTGACTTGATATCTATTTTCTTTTTTAAGTAATCGTGATGACAGACGACAAACGACAGGCGACAGATAACAGACAGACAACCGGAAATGGACTAATTAAGTGATTTTATGAACACCTATACCAAAATTTTGTTCATAGTATCAATATTTTTAAGCGTGGCAACCGTAAGTATATCTTGGTATATTTCATATACATGGTATAAAAATACATAGAAATATTTCAAGGAAAAATATAATTTTCTTGAATATTTGTATTCACTGTTTTATTGAAAACACTGTATAAAGTGTCTGGTTGTGTATGATAAAATGTATAGAATCATACAATATACCTACTAAATATTAACACGATGAGTTATAGTTCACAGAATGTCTCGTAGATGCTACCACATATATTAAACTCGCTAAAATAAAAAAGATACTATTTAACATTCAAATTTTATATCACAGCGTTCTTTTTCCTCCTATGGAGGCAAAAGTGGCTGCAAAAGTCTACTTATGAAATTTCTGATGTATTTACTTAATATTACTTATTAAGGATTCTCATTAGTCATAAAAACCCCGTGACATTTCATAATGTAATATTTACTACGACTCTAAAAATTTAAAAAATTTGGTACTTTTTAGTTTACCCTCCTCGTAATTGCGAGATAGCTTTACTACAAAATTTTCAATTTTTTGTATATTTTGACTGCAGGTATACGACACATCTATAGAGAAATATATAAAAGAGATAAATAGGTAGGATATGCAGTAGCTTATTATATCAGCAGTAGATGTAGTTTGTATTGTGCATATAATTTATTTGTATAATTTCACTTGTATTTTATAATTTCCTTCGGGACTACAAACAAAACGTAACCATCTAACAACATCCTATATGTTGTGTATACGTTATAAATAATTTTCTTTCTATATTGAAATGAAACAAATATTACAAAATTTTGTTAGGAATTTTTTTATGACTTTATTTGTGTTTGGAGACACAGTTCTTATCATTTTTCTGTTATAGTTTTCTTACAAGTTAACAAATTATCTATCAGGAAGGTTTACTATCGCAATCATGTTTCAAATTTTCCTAAATTTTCACAAACGCTAACTGTTTATTCAGATTTGAGTTTTTGGTTATCTATTAATAACACGTAACATGTTTTTTATTTTTTCAGATTACGCTAACTGTTTATTCAGACATATTTTTTATTTTTTCAGATTTAATTATATCATTTCCATTGGGTAAGTAATTTTTCTCATTTTTGTTAAGTTAAACTACTAGGAGGTACCTTCTTCACTTCCTGGTCGATTTAAAAGGTTTGATGAAAATAAATCTTTAGATGTATAAGTCGATTTCGCAGTTGAAATTTTGCATGTAATGAATCTTATTGACGGCAACTCATTGCCTGGACTTATCAATAAAGGGTTCTAAAGTTTTTTGTGTCCTGAGAGTGCCCTGCTTGAATTTCTTTCAGGGTAATTTTATTAGAGCTGGGAAAAGTTGAACATTTGCGATGCATATGCAACACAAAATTAAAATGCAACCGAGATGAATAGATTTGCTCAGTGATAGCATTTTAACCTTTATCATAACTGCATTTATGTTTTTTGTCTAGATAGATAGACTAAAAATCACAGAGTAAACCGAAGCTCTTCTAAGAATAATTCTTTTCATGTCTTTTGTCATGCCTTTTTTTATAAAAGACTTGATTTTTTTTATATAAAGTTGGACTAAGACTAAATCAATTCTCAAAATTTGAGAAGGGTTGCCCCATTATTTAAATAAATAAATGACTTCAAAAGTATGCATATTTAACATTAGTCTTTGGGGAAACGATTAATGGATGATATGCTTTCATAGATTGCTAGTCGGTAGAAATTAAAAAAAAAAATTTTAATTAAAGTTAAAACTTTAATAAATTATTGAAAACACATTAAAAAAAACACATTGTGCCTTGACAATATAAGACGAAAATTATAAACAAAATTTTTCGATATTTGAGTTAATTTTCAAAATATCGAAAATTTGACATTCAATATTTCGAAAACCAAAGTAAATATCGAAAAATTTTATTATATTTTTCGTCTACATTCATGAAGTAACAAAATTTATCAACAAAGTTGAAAATAAGGTACAAATAATTTCAACCACAATTGTGGTTGCCTTGGCGCTCTTACTGACTTAAATGCGTAGAATAATTTGTACAGCTCCAATGGAATAGTAGTCTGATTTTGTTCAAACTAGAAAACAAAAATCATTAAATTTTCTGTGGTCCAAGTTCCCCGAGGAGATTTTTTTGGCATATTTGAGTTTCAGGAAATATTTACAGAGGTAGAGCCATTTCAGCCTAATCTTCCATTCTGATTTGACCACAGATTTCACACTAGAGTTCCTATTCTGGTAGTTTATGTATTGCTTCTCTTGTGAAGCTCTTACCTAGAGTGAGCTTTCTATGTAACCGGTTGAATGCTCCGACACTGTCCCTTCTATAGAGTGATGATTTGAAAAAGAGCAATAAACAATTTCAACGGACGTTGATTTTGTAAAGTGTTAACGTTATAAGATGCATTAGATGTTAAAGTAAGGATACGCATTAATTAACGAGAATTGAAAAAAATAGACTCTAACCAGGATTCGAACTCGGACTTCTTGGATTCATGCCAAGCGCCCTACCATTCGACACAGAGTGCAATTTTTCCAACTCATCGAATTTTTATTTTTACTTTGTTTATTTACTTATTTTTTATTATTATTATTTGTTTTGTTTACTTTAATCATGTATACGATATTTTATTTACATGAAAGTCTCTCGATTATAATTGACGATTCTAATATGTGTGTGTATAATAAGGATACACAGCTTAAAATATTTAATGAAGACCCAATCTTTATAAACACACCCTGTACGTAATAATAAACATAGATCAGCATACACACTGACTGTATTGCTTAGATATAGATTATATTACATATATATTGTTGTTGTATAAGTGAATTGGCTAGTTCACGTAGCGTAGGTTTGATTATACATGTATTGATTTATGTATAATCTATGAGAATAATGTACTTACTTTACGTATGTATGTATGTGCGTTTCTTATGTGCTGCTCTTGTAAGTACCACTTTACTACATTGTAACTGAAATGGATTTTATACGTATTTAGATTATGATAAAAACCTATACGGAGTGAAACAGCAACAGTGCGTGATTTTGAAAACTCTGTAAAATGTTATCCCGTCAATTTTTCCAAACGATCTCTATATAACCTTATGCTTAGTAAAATAGCATTTAAGAATTAAAGATCATAAGAATTAAATCAATTACTAAAAAAGTTGACTCTATTTTTAAGCAAATTGTCTTGTTATACCCTGTATATATGAAATATATATCAAGGTATACTAAGTTTAGACCCAGGTTTGTAACGCTTAAAAATATTGCTGCTACGAACAAATTTTTGGTATAGGTTCATAAAATCACCTAATTAATCCATTTCCGGCTGTCTGTTGCCTGTCTGTGGACACGATAGCTCAAAAACAAAAAGATATATCAAGCTGATATTTATATAGCGTGCTCAGGGCGTGAAAAGTTTGTATATGAGCAACAAAGATCCATTAGGACTTATCTTTTAAACCTTCAGAGATAGACCAAAATTTACTGTAAAAAATGTTCCTTATAAAAAAAAAAAATAAGTTTTGTTTGTTAGGACAAAACTTTGGTGTTTATTTTCTCCAAAACTATATGAGATAGGGAGTTCAAAAAAAAAAGTTTGCAGGTAGCTTCCACTAGTGGCCTTGTGAAACCTTTTCGAAAAAACGAAAAAAAATTTTAGAAAATACTTTCGAAAACCAAATTAATGGCGATCGAAAGACCGCCATAACTGTATTGGTTTTTAAACTCTTCAAATTTATAAGAAAATAATGCAAGCACTGATATTAAACACTTTCTATATAGAGTATTTCAACAATTTACTCAGTTAACTGTTTGTTTTCACTTGTTTTTTTGAGTAAATTTAGTTAATTTAGTAGTTCAATTCCTTATACATTTTAAGTTGAATAAGATGGAGTTCATCTTGGAGTCTTAAAGTTACTCACCGTATGTTGTCCGCACATTAAACAAATGGGACGTAACCAACTCCGTCCTAGATCGTCCTAGACCGATTATCTAGAGGACCCGGGTTCAGTCCCGACTTCTTTGTAAGTTTTTAGTTGCATTTTAACTTGTTTAAATGAAAATACGTAATGTGCGATTTCGATTGAAGTGCATACACTTATTCTCATATATTTAGTGGTATAATGTGCTAGGATAATAAAGGTTATTAAAAGTATCATGTATGAGGGACTTTGACTTAAGTTCACAAAAATTTGAAATAATAATAAACAATTAAATTAAATTGTATGGTGCTTTTAAGTCAACATTGCTAATTAAGGTAGTACGAGCATCAAGGCAAATTTAGACTTGTGGTTTAAATTATTTGTATCTTATTGTCAACTTTGATGATGAATTATGTTATAACTTCATGAATGTAGACGAAAAATAAGAATAAAATTTTTCGATATCTGCCTTGGATTTCGTAATATAAAAAGTTTAATAATTAAACAATATTTTCAATTTTCGATATTTTGAAAATTACTCGAGATGTCGCAAAATTTTATTAATAATTTTCGAGACTGTCAAGTTATTACATAATTCACCATCAAAATTGAAAAAATATATTTTTTTTAATTTGTGTCCCCACCATACCGTGCTCATACATCCTTAATTAGTCAGGCACCACGGTTTTTTGTTTTGTTTTCAAAGACCCGTAATCATTATTATTATTTAGTACCTATTAGGTGGTAAAAGACAAATTTAAAAGAAAAACTTAATGGAATTTTTTCACGTTTTCAAAACCGCAAAACTCTCTGCCTCCATTTGTATGTGTACTATGTACTATGTGGAACGAGCCAGAGTAAAAACAAACAAGCAAACCACACGATACACGACATATTATTGTGGACATGGACATGTAATGTCACCATGCTCGCACAAGATAGTATTACGATGTGCACTCTTTCTGGTTTACCTTAGTTATGTTGATTTTTTAAAATTCTCTGCGAGAAAGCATTTTGTTTCGCTCTGAAATTAGAAATTTTATGATATCCTTACATTTTGAGGTGGTACAATGTATAAAGCATTTGAATATGAATATAAAGGATGTTTTTTTTTTTAAGTTGACTTACTTTTGAAACTCAAAAAATAACTTTTTTCGATAAAAATGCTTCAAGTAAAAAATATTGGATCTATAGGCACACATCTTACACAGACATTAAACTTGACTTAGGTTTTCCGACTCTAAGAAAAGCTCAATCTACTCTATAACATTTTTCCGCAAACCGCACAGTTAAGATTATGTCGGACTGAAAAGTTTTGCCCACAATCGTTTTTCATATCAAAATTGTTATTTCGTGTAATTGTTTTTGCGGAATCTGGACACTCTTTCTAAAAAAACCGTTTTTATACAAATTGAATGAAGAAATGCACAAAAAGCTAGATTTTTGCTATCAATTACTATCTAAACCATTTGGTTTTAAAAAAACTTTTGCGTTTAAAACAAAGAATGTTTGCGTTTCTATAAAGAATAACTTTCTAATTTAAATTATCGTCGAATGTTGCCAGTTGTGAATCAGAGTGAGGTTTTAATTGAACCTGAAGACTTGGATCGAATTCAATACTTGTATAACATAACTTGTATAGCTTGTGGAAAATACCGAAAATTCTAATTTGGAATTCCTACTTTATACTTGGCAACTTTTAAAAGAAGATGGTTAAGAGATATTAAGAAAAATGCGCGAATTAACTTTTTGCGCAAATCGCCGCGCGATATTGAACGAAGTTGTTGAAAATATTAGGTGTTGTAGAAAGTTATAGGTGTTGCTTCTAAAGATTCTATCCACGTTTTATTTTAGTAATGTTGCTTTTTTTATAGATAGTTTTTACATGGTATTGTGACTTTCTTGAGACTATGTTGTAATAATGATTACAATCATGCAAAAAAATATACTGTTCTTCGTTGCTTAACATTGGGACTGATTGAACGATTTGAAAAGTAATGTAATTGTATATTTTAATGATTTTCAAACTGTAATTATTAGTATTGAAGATCTTTTCCAACAAATAATTAATGCCTTTCGTTATTATCAATTTTTAAATATCCTTGAATAAGTTTTATTTTATTTTTTTAATTTGTGTTTTAATTTTGTGATTTGTGTTGATTGCAGTATTTCTGTCGTGTTTCTTGAACCGGAAATAGTAGTGTGAATTTGTTTTAATTGTTGTAATTAAATGTTGAGATAGAATTGATTCTTGTATATTCGTAAAGAATTTATATACAGTGGAGTCGAGATATGAAAAAAGACACAAATTGAATGAAAAATTTTCTTCAAAGCTTTGATGTATTTGTGAAAGGAAGCTTTAAAAATTTGTTATTTTTGCACAAATTTTCCTTGAAGTACTCTTTATTTGTTTCTTTTCGAAAGCCTGCATATTTCGATTAGGTTTAGCAGGAAATAGTTATGATAATGATTTTAAGCCTCAAAACAAGTTGCAAAACTTAAAAAACATAAAAGAGTATACAAATTTGTTTTTGTTATTTTCCGTTATGGTATACACATTAAACAATAGACCGCAGTCTATAATTAAAGTTTTAAGGTAGAGTGATTGTATCAAATAAATACACAGATAAATTGTATTATACAAAATTTTTTTCCCCATTTTTGGGCCACTAGCAGCCGTTTTTTATTTCTGAGGTCACCTCCCACCGGGAATTTCTCGAATTCCCATATGATCAGCCCGCCCCTGTTAATTAATGATTTTTCCAATACGACTAAAGAGCTGGTGAACTTTTAACAACTGTTTGGGACCTACGATAACACATACAAATACACAAGCAACGTAAGACTATTTATGAAGGTCTTTAAGGCCTCTTCAAAAAAACTATTAATATTTTATTTAATCTTAGTCGCCCTATTAGCTCAGTAGGTAAAGGCGTAACCAATTCCTTCCGCGGTATGCTTAAGGTAGCGGGCTCGATTCCCGCCGTCGCAACAAAATTAATTTAATTAATAGTTGTGACGGGCTGGTGTAGTGCATGGTATGTATATGCATGAAGGAGGTTCACTCAGCCTCTGAAATTGAGGAGCTGACAAATGAAATTATCAGCGGAAAGGTGGTAAAACACATATATGGTATCACAATGGATTCTATAGCCTAAGTATGTCCTTCGTGGACAGCCAATATAACCTAACCTAACCTAATCTTAGGTAATATCATTCGACCTCTACTTAATCGTAAACAAATGCCTCTTTCCATTTCGTAATTGTTTTTTATATATTTTAAAAGTTTTAACTATCTACAAACATTTGTCACCAAGAAAGTCTTTGTCACCACTTCAAGATGAACATATTTAGATTCATGTGTTATACGATAGTTGGTTATATAGATGTGTCCACTATTGAAATGATTCACGTTCCTTTATACATGTTGTATAGTGAAAAATAAAAATAATTTTTCCGTACAAACACATATCGATTGATTAATGGACCATGATTAGTAAGAATATATAATATTCAATGAGATTGTTCAAACATATATATTTGAAAAAAACAACAAACATTCGAGCATATTAAAATATATGCTAATATTATTGTATAATAATATATTATGTGTACAAAGTATTTACCGGAGATTCGAGGTAGATATTAGATAAAATGTTCCTGAATGCATAATGGACGGCAATAGGGAATATTCATGTATTTTTGTATATTTTTAATTCATTGTTTACACCGTTATAACATAGTAAAAAATATGAATACTGTTTAAAAATGCGTTAATTAAATGTAAAAGAATATTTTAAATACAAAATAATTTTGAGATGTTTAAACGCAGTCTTTTGGCGCTCCCTGTTGATGACGTATTAATATGTGACCTGTCAATTGGTGACAGTTCACAACACATTAACAACACACAATTTACACTCGTTATTACTAAGTTTTCTAATAAAAAGTCGTAGAATAATATAACTCAGTGTAATACCATACAAAATATAAGTAATTAATTCCGTACAGTATGTCAACGAATTTGACAAGCCAACACTTATCGTAAAAAAGCTTGTGGTGCTAAAATTCAAGTATTCTAAATAATTTATAGACAGATATTGGTAAAAAAAAAAAGTCATTATAAAATATCTTAAAAAACACCACACACTTTTTTACGATAAAATGATTTGTTTGAATTTAAAAAACTTATTTTCTGCCTTTAAGTTCAGCTAGTTATAAAAACATGTTTTTTTAGTTTTTTTCAACTATTATTTATTTTGTGTTTTTTAGTATTTTAGACTAAATATTTCTTTATCGAAAATTCAGTATAAATGGTGGGAGCGCAAATAAATGTATGTATTTCCTGATATGGAAATCGTTAATCCTGAAAATCTTGATCTATGCTGATAATTGATATCAAATAAACTTATTAAATTATTGTATTGTCATCGGTCCTTGATAAGTATATCAAATTTTGAGTTAGGCCGACGATTTGAAGAGGGTCAGAGACATGTTAAAAGTTTCTGTTACATACTAACATACCAACATACGTATGCAACTAATACTAAAAATGATGAGCCACTAAAGATAATTGAAATTTTTGGACAAAATTTTATAAATGCTTGAGAATCTTCTGGCGTGTATTTCCACTGTCGGAGCGTTTTCAAAGAAAGTGTAGAAAGCTTCTATAAAAAGGTAAAAGACAAAGCTCTTCTATTGAACCTAACATAGTCTAGTAAGTGTTTCTCGTATTATAAGTGCTTTCAGATTAAAGGGACACAGGTGAGACTTAGAAAAAGAATCTACGAATTCCGCCTTCAATGTTTAAAGATCTTTTTGTATAATTGTATTACTATATGTTTTATAGCTAGAATAGTGTATAAACCTTACAATGATGAAAAAGATGCTGCTTTTATAAATCTGGTCCAGTGTACTAGAAATATACACGAGTCATTCGTTTGACTCTTGATCACATGGCTCTTGTATATTATTGCATGTGAGAATGTCTTTCTTTCTTTACACATTTTAATGTTGATTTTTGTTACTGAGTATAGTAAAAAAATCTATTCACAAGTTGGTAATGAAAAAAATAGTTGTACTTGACGTACTTTATGTTTAAGATAATATTACTTTTCGAAGTATTGTTTTCTCACTCACGATTATACATCAACAATTAATTATTATCCCATATAAATATTTTACTACATATTTAACCCTTTAAGATTTTGTGTGTGTACAATCTGTGAAAAAGAGTGTTTTAAGGTTTTTCGAGCGCCAAGTTTAGAATTTTGGTTGAAATTATTTGTATCTTATTTTCAACTTTGATGATGAATTTCGTTTTAACCTCACGAATGTAGACGAAAAATAAGAATTAAAATTTTCCAAATATCGGATGCTGAATAATATAACAAAATTTTCAATTTTCGATATTTTGAAAATTAACTCAAATATCGAAAAATTTTATTCATAATTTTCGTCTTATATTGTCACATTATAACATGATTCACCATCCAACTGAAAATGTATTTTTTTTTTAAATTTGTGCTTCCATTAAATCAGAATGGAAGATTAGGCTGAAATGGCTCTACCTCTGTAAATATTTCCTGACTTAGGTATGCCAAAAATCTGCTCGGGGAACTTGGCCCGAAGAAGATTATATGATTTTTGTAAGTTTGAACAAAATCAGACTACTATTCCAGTAAAGCTGTACAAATTTTTTTTACGCATTTAAGTCAGTACCACCGCCAACACAAGTTTAGCCTTTGGGTTGAAATTATTTTTATCTTATTTTCAACTTTGATGATAAATTTTGTTACTTCATGAATGTAGACAAAAAATAAGAATAAACTTTTTCGATATCTGCCTTGGTTTTCGAAATATCGAATGCCAAATAATTAAACAAAATTTTCAATTTTCGATATTTTGAAAACTACTTCATATATCGAAAAATTTATTTCTTGCCTTTCGTCGAGTTATAACATAATTCACCATTAAAAATGAAGATATATATTTTTTTAAATTCGTGACCCCACTACCGTGCTCATACATTCTTAATTAGCCGGACACAACGGGTTTTTTTTGTTTCAATAATTTATTAAGATTTTCTTTTTAAATAGTTTTTTTAAATTTCTATCGACTAGTTTTGGAGAAATCTAGGAAAACTTATCATCCAACTATCGTTTTCCCATAATATCAATATTAAATATGCTTACTTTTCATTTCAGTCATTTATTTATTTAAATAAGCGGGTAAACCCTCTGAAATTTTCCGAATTATTTTGGACTTAGTCCAACTTCATATAAAAAAAATCAATCCTTTTATCCAAAATTACCCTGGCTCTCCTACATCCTTAATATTTGAGTACATTATACTTAAGAAAATTTCGGTTCCGTTAATTTTCAGTTAAATTAATAAAACGACGGAAAGAGGGTAAATTGGAAAAATTATTTAGAAGAATAAAATTAAGAGAAAAGTCCAATAACCAGTGAACGAAAAAGGGTAAAGAAATCTTTTAGACACTTTGTGGATTTAAAATCTGGATAATATATTTTTAAATTGTAGAAAGACTTTCGCCTATTATTGATTATTATGATTATATTTCCATGGTAACGATACACTACTTTAATTGTAGAATTGTATGGATGCATATATAATTGTATGGATTGCATTTATGACTTACATTGAAAATTTAATATTATTGTCTCACAAATTTAAATAAATAATTATGATAGTTAACATTTGAAAAATAATATTTTTGTAATTTGATTTCGTATTTTCACAATTTTAATGCATTAATTAAGTTAATTAATTAGTGTTATTCAATAATTTTAATTTGACATTTGCTATAACATTAACATTATTAACAAATAATTGCAAATTAGTCATAACGGCCCCCTTTATCGCCCCCCCCCCCCTTTTCGCTGGAAGCGCCGGCATCGATTTGTATTGTCTCTACCACGACTACGCACACAACGAATTGTCAAAAATAAGCCGTTTTCGAGTATGTTGAGTCCCAATTTATACATGTGTATCTTATGTTATATGTATAGTTTTACTGTTTGTAAAACAATAGTATATCTGAAATTATTATGTTATAAGTTTTACTGTAATTGATCATGACATATGTCAAATAATTTTTGTTGACAACGATGTTAAAATAATATTCGATGATTTTATCAAATTTGATTATCAATATAATATGGAATTTAAAAAAAATATTCGGTTTTTATTGTTTTTTGTTTGAAAATAAAATAAAAATTAACAAATTGAAATGATACGACAAGAATCAATGCCGACACAATATCACAATCGTTTAGAAAGTATTTGACTTTATGACATAACAATAAAATAAAAATCTGGTGTCACCGTCAAACTACTTCCATGTTCAAAATTTTCATACATTTATATCGGTTGACTCTTAAGGTTTATTCGAGGTCCATTAGCATTATGCCGATCTGCTTTGACAACTGGCAAGACCAATCTGCATGAAAATACGTTCACATTGTACAATCGGCATAATTTTAGGTCTATCCGGCTTATTAGTCGATAACGATGAACCATTAAGCATAACTAATACATTAAATGAACGAGAGGTGTCGTGGAACACCCGGTAGGAACTTTGTTCTTTTCGTACCTTGGTACATTATAAATGTACACATACTTTTTTTTTATTTACAAGATATTTTTCTGAAATATTAAGGTATTAATTTTAGAAGTTAAATACTTGTTTGATTTTAAAGAATTTAATTTTATATGAATCAATTGTAGTGTTAGCTTAAAAAAGACATACTTCGGATTTAGTAGCCAATATGTGCGTACATTACGTTTGGTTTGATCAGGATATTTCTTATGATATAAAAATTTCATTGTACCTACTTTAAATTATCTCTGTTAGCTTTATTTTCTGATAACTTTCACAACTCAATTTTTTAAATGATAAAACATTATTGTCAGTTATACAAATATTTTGCATTTTCTCCAAATTCATAACAAGCTTAATCGATTGATACATGTCGATTTTTGTGTAGTATTTTTTGTTGCACTTTCTTTGATTTTACCTCCCAACCAGCAAACAAATCCGAACGATAACGTGCGATAAGTAACATAGTTTAATTAGTTCCAAAACTAAGTTTAAAGTACCAATATCAAATTGTCTCAGTAAAAAAATAACATTTAATTAGAGGATTTGGAAGCGAAATTCTATGTCTTGATATCTGACGGAGGTTTTTGAAACATTTTAAGAGTGTCGAAGATTATACATCTATTTACCAATTCAGTTGATTGATTCTCACATAAATTTGCTTATTTTACCATGGATATAGCAAATATTACTTATTTTTACCCTTTACAGCGGCAATGTTGGTTGCATTCAGATTATTATAAAATTTGATATAGAAGTGGATGCCATGCGGGATGAGATACATTGCGTGCTTTTTGTTTTGCCTCGGCAAAAATTTGACTTTGTTAAAATATTGTACCCGCATACCCTTCAATTGAGAATCGAAGTGGAGACGAAGCATCAATAATCTTATAATATTCTGAATTCAACCAACCAACATGGTCCCTGCAAAGTATAAAAATATGTAATTTTTACTATATCCATGATAAAATTAAACAAATTTATGTGATATTTGAATTTGTATTATGTACTCTTCGACACTTTATAATATTTCATAAAATTCCTATAATTTATATCATACCACCGAAATTCTTTTCCAATTATTGACATCTCTGTTTGAGAAAAGTTACAAGATTAATATTTCAGGGTTAAGTATATTTTTGTAATTTTTAGTACTAGATTGAACTTAAGAGAACACGTTCTCCATGTGTCTAAAAAAGCACCTATACTGGTAATGCTATTAACTGGCTCAAAACATGTTAATCCAATGACAACTCACTGAAGCAGTTTACAGTATGGAGGTCAAAAATAACAAATGGACAAATTCAAATGAATTTATATTTGATTGTGATTGTAGTATTTTTGTTTTCTTTTACCATCTAGCAAGCAAGCAAGCACAAACAAACGCAACGACTCGGTATATTATGGTCTATTGTTCCACACCTTTGCATATTTTCTGATACCAAACATTTATATATTTATTTACTTTGTATTTATTGTGAAAAGTATTTAAAATTTTTCAACTTTGTTTAAAAAGGTAAAACCACATTACAATGTCTAACATTTGATTGAATAATTAAATAAAGGTTTTTATTATTATGTACAATTTATTTTAAACCACAACTTTGTCAACCTTTTTACACAAAAACAGAAAATTACCTTAGGAAATAAATACCGTAGATTAAGTATTGTGTATTTTTGTTATGGTTGTATGAAAAAATGTTCATTTACATATGAAGTCCACAGGAATTTTCATCGATATGTGGAGCATTTATATCTAAAAAATGTTTTGAAATCAACCAAAACATATTTTCTTATTTAAGGTATTATATACACGTTTTTTTTTTTTTTAAACTGCCGCTGCCTGAATTTGAACCCGCAACCGAGAAAAAAGTAGCCAAAGGATCAAAGACTAACGCCTTCGACCGCTCGACCAGTGAGCTGATTCAATGATCAAGTGCGTTTACTTAACTGTTGATATTCTTGTAATAAGTATTTCGTGAGTCAACGCTCTTAATACTAAATTTATGGGAGTCTTCCCGTGTGAAGTCCTTCCCGTGGTTTCAAAAAATCTATTTAACCATTTAATGACTACGAATTTAACGACTAACGACTAAAAAAAAACTTTACCAATATATTCTACACATGTTAAGAATCGACATGTGTAGAATATATTAGTAGACTTTTTTTTTATTTAAATTCGTAGTCGTTATAAAGATTCCGCAATTAAAAGCATTTTTCTAAAAACGCGTTTTTTAAACTTTCTTCCAACTTAACTGGAGAACGGTTCAACGGTTTCACTTGAAATTTATCCAGTAAACTAAGCACATGTAAACGCACAAGACTAGACCTACCCACAATCTTCGAGTGTTTCTATTTGTTTCGTAACGAAGACATTAAAAAAACTTTTTTTTCGGCAATCTTCCAAATCTTCTGACTGATTGGCGAAATCGTGGAAGACGTTAGTTTTCGATTCGGGTGTCTTCGAAGTGGTATAACTTCCGTTCCAATGAAAATTTTTATTTGAAATTTTTTACATAATCTTAATATAAGGATAAATAAATGATAAAAACCTCAATGTTACCTTTTCATCGTTAATCATAGATAATCATCATAGATACCAAAAGTTTCAAATCAAAAAATCTCCCTTAAAATTTAATAATACTCTCCCTTAAAATTTAAAAAGTAGTACATATCCAAATAAACACTTTTATTATTCGAAATTCTTCTATTATTCGAAATAGATGACAAAATCCTAAAATCTTACCATAGAATCGAATAATAATAATAATAATAATAATAATAGAAATGATAGTTTACAACCGATAAGGGCGAACCGAAAAACTAATCAAAGAAAAAATAAAACGTTATTGGATGTAATTGCCGATATGCTCCATTGAGATATCCTATAATAATACAAAAATTATATTAATGGTTTTTTTTTCTTACACCGAAAGAAATATTTTGATAAAATTATTTCTATTCGTACATTATTGTTTTGTGTGGAATTTATTTTTATTTCTTAGTCTGCAACCACTATTTTTCTAAGAATATTGTCTAAATACTACCAAAAATTTTTAAAATGTAAAAATGCATGATTTAATAGACAATATCAATTTAAGAGCCTCTTTTTTTCTAGTCTACGCTAAGGACTCAAGGACTCCATCCCTTTTATGTTCCCGCATTCAATTTCTCTCATGTATAGCTTGATTTTAAGTTTGAAACGATCAACCACGAAGTATAATATCTACCACGATATAATTATATCATGTATACATGAAATATACATAGTATATTAAGCTTAGTCCCAAGTTTGTAACGCTTAAAAATATTGATGCTACGAACAAAATTTTGGTATAGGTGTTTATAAAATCTCCTAATTAATCCATTTTCGGTTGTCTGTCAATATGATAACTCAAAAACGAAAAATGATATCAATCTTAAATTTTTACAGCGTGCTCAGGACATAAAAAGGGAGGTCAACATAGGTCAATTGGGTCTTGTAAACCGTTAGAGATAGAACAAAAGTTTAAATGTAAAAAATGTTCCTTATAAAAAAATAAACAACTTTTGTTCGAAACATTTTTTCGTAAATATCACTGTTTACTCGCGATGGCGCAAATAAGACGCAAATTATATAGTATGTATTATATAGGAATATCAGTGTAATCCCAGTCTATACAAGGTATTTCAACAATTAAGTCATTCAGTTGTTTATTTTCACTTGTTTTTCTTATATTTAGTTCTGTCGTGTAAATTTTTTAAGAAAATATTGTTTGTGATAAGTTTATAATTTTTCATGCTTCGTATTTACATTTTGTACATTTTTTATTTCTTTGAAGTGTAACCCACTGATATTATAGCTGAAGGTGGGAGCGAGGGAGCTTTAGTTATATTTTTCTTCAACTCATCTACCCCTGTATATGTTATATTCAACATTTGACTACATAGTTTTAAATTAGATCAGTCACTGTAGCTACAGATAAGTTCTACGACACGTTAGGCTACAGAAATTTTATTTTATAGTCATCCAGTAAAATTAAATCATATGAAGCCTGTGCTTGCAATTCATTTAAGGAAAAATAGAAAAAAGTCGTCTATTAACAAAATTAAAATAAACTAGCCGTGGGTAGAGTCTGGTGCGACCCTTGAAGTCCACACGAATAACTTCCCATTCGATAACTAAAAACTCATCGAATCGTATGAAATTATTTTCGGATCATCTTGCGGTTAATATGCTTCGATCGGCACCTCCACTTCAACGAAGTCGATATCATTTTTTGTAAGCGCGATATCAATCAGGATAAAATTTAAAATAAAGCTTGCCCGACTCGAAACGGCTCGACCGAATGTTCGAAATTGTTTTCGGATCATCATTGCCTCTAATATGCTTCGATCGACACCTCAACGAAGTCGATAACTTTTTTTTTTTTTGCTCGATATCAACGGCGAAAAAAATGTCTGCATAATGTTCTCTAAATTGGTGTTAATGCCTTGTCCTAATCAAGAAACGTAAAGATATGTTGAAAATTTCGATTTCGAAAGTTAGACTCATTACAATAACTTCCTATATTGAGAACTTAAAAAAAATATTTTAAAAAAATTAAAAATTGTATCAAAATTTGTCTAATGAAAATATACAGTGTGTCCAATTTTGTCGGTACCATATGGAAAACTTATTTTTTGTTTTATGAAAAAAAGTTACTCTAAAACTGGAAGAGAAATAATCAGATATCAATTTTTTTGGCTTTCGTATACGATATTTGTCAATATTTGCATATTTTGCTCAGGAGTCTTAAGTTTTAGTACCTTATTTTTTTACAATATCACCAATTTTTATTCAGAAAAGTTGATTTTAACTGAAAACTTCTGCCAGATATCCAATATTATCTATCTAGTATGAAAAAGCAAATTTTTATATTTCAACTTTCTTTTCTCTTTATTTGAGAATCGAAGTGTTGACAAATTGATACTACATAGAATTTGTTTGTGTTTTATATCGAAATATTATTTCGATATTAGATCATCGAATGAACGGACTATCTTCTAATGGCTGGTCTATACCTGTATATTTGCCTACATATGTATGCAAACATAGAAAGAGAAAAAAAAAACAATTTGACGATGGAAGTTTTAATTAAAAGTTGCCGTTGAAACCTAGTATATTATAGCATATATTATCCATATATATGAGACTCAGTTCTTGTTGTTGAGTAAGTAACAACTGTAGTGTATACCACCAGACAAAACTATCTGTATAAAACATAATATATTATGTTAATGGCATCATACAATTTTAAATATAATGTTTTAGTGAACATTAATGTTTTGTGTTGCTTAGTTTTTGAAAATTCAAAACAATTAACTATGTGCCTTTTTTTTGCTTATTTTTTTTGTTGCATATTTAGAACCGTCAATGAAAGATAGCTAAAAATCTGTAAAACGTGCAAAGAACAAACTTTCAGATAATTCAACGATTAAAGCTTTTATACACATGGTTCTTACTGATACAATTCCTGAAGTTAAAGGTACCCGAAATCAGGTTTTCGCAATTTCTTCTCGAAAGAGAACTAGGTGCACAATTACAACTACTTTTGTTCCTTACTTTCCAAAGTTGAGCGAGGTATTGGAGGAAGTTCACATTTTTCCAATATATTTAATGTTCCCTTGTGGAGAAAAGGCAAAAAAGACCTGATAGTAGTCAACATCTGCCTTTTAAGAAGATGGAATTAACAGCTATCGTCGTTTTGTGTCGTCACTTTTGAAAAACCTTTGGTCTTTATTCATGGTTGTAACTCGGTTCATTTCATGTTGCGATCACCTACTTTCAGTATGAAACGCCATATTGATGGTGGTTAACTAATGTACTATATGGACAAACTTGCAAACAGACAGGAGGCAAATAATGCAGTGAAACTACGAAAATCGAGGCACGAAAATGAAAGTCTAAAAACTCGAGCCGCTGTTAAAATTTCTTTTTTCTGTGCTATCAAACATATCTTTATTAATTCTCCAAATAGCAGACAAAAAAAAAACATATGAAATTTCGTTTTAAAATGGGCTCACGGTCACATTAAGTCAATTTGAAATTATTATTATTATTTTTTTTTTTGGACGTTAAAGTCAATTTAGAAATTAATATGATTGTGTCTTCATCATAAATGCGACACACTGTATATCTTAATTATGCTTATTGGGAAAAAAATCTCGAAGATGCGGGTTTCTTTTTTGGTAAAATCTTCTGACAAACAAAGATGTCAACAATTTTTCTTAAAGATAATAACATTATTGTTTTTATCAATAATTTTTTGAAGGCTGTTTTATAACATAATAAAAAAAATAGCTGAAATATTTTAATATTTAATTTAAGTAATACATTAAAACGAAATGAAATGAATGATTTCGATATTTAATATTAATAGAAATACAAAGAAAGACAACAAAGAATAACATTCAAATAGTAAAAATAATTTGTATGTAAACATCAAAGGAATTTAAAACTTGGGGACACACTGAAACATTCCTTTTATAAAACAAATATTATTTGTATATAAATGTATGACGTATTTTTCGTCTGACTGTCTGTTACGCTAACGAATGTCATAATACATGGTTTTAGTAAAATGCTTTGTAATGTTATATTAAATCACAGTTGGTGTAGTTCAACATTTTTTATTAGTATTTAGTTAATGTAGTGTTATTGAAAGTTACGAAGTTGAAAAATATTTGTTGATAAAGCTCGAATACCTATCATGATATTAAAAAGCTCCAAAGTTTCTACATGTTAATCAATATTATTTTAAAAGTTAATATACCAACCTTAGAATACTGTAAATTTGAGATTAGAAAAATAACGCTAATCATCTAAAAATCGGCTTCAGTTCTATCAACTAGTGATGAAGTGCATGGGACACTGTGGAGCAAACTCTGAACTAGGCAATTTATGGAACCTTAAAAAGTTTATTATCTACCAAAAGCAGTGGGTAGAAAAAGGAAACTTTGGAAGATAAGGTACGAGAAATGTTAGGACCATTCTATTCGCATCGTTTATGAGTTTTATTCCAGATGTTTCTTTGGTAATGACACGCTACTTCATAAATATAATTTAATAGATGTTCATATAAGTTTATGATTTATATACAGTTGGGTAAACATTTCGTTAGCCATTTATCACTATCACTACATATTATAAAACAAAGTCGATTTTTCTGTCCCTATGTCCCTATGTCCCTATGAACGCTTAAATCTTTGAAACTACGCAACGGATTTTGATGCGGTTTTCTTTAATAGAGTGATTCAAGAGGAAGGTTTTTATGTATAATACATCCATATTATAGTAGAGTAAGGGGTTGAAATAGGGGTTGAAAGGGATATGCTTCAAAAAATAAAAAAGTTGTGCATCGATTAAGCTCAAATATTGACACGATATACAACCAGCTTCAAAGATCTATTGTTTTTATCTACTTTTAACCTTCGGAGGGTAGAAAGGTGTAGCGAGAAAGTGGGAAGGAATTATCGAATATTTACAAATATACCTAAGTGGGGTATCAAATAACAGAGCATGACTGTACATTACAAAACTGTTATCCCACGCAAGGAAATGTGGAGGGAGGGGTGCAAGTGGGGATGTTGCCCAGAAAAGCGGGTAGTTCACAGCTAGTAATATATAAACTAAGAAGAGTTTACTATATGAAGTAAGAAGTTCTTATGCATACAATAAAGAACAATCACATAGCAAGGTAGGTTTGATGTGCTTATTGACAGCGATCATTCCACATGATCGCTGTCAATTGCCTGGCTATGTGATTGCTATATGCATAGCCAACGTGCCTACCTATGTGATTGCTAAACAACACTTCTGTCTTGTTTTCTTTGTTTTATGCATAAGAACGTCTTACTTCACATATTATATTCTTTTTACTTCATATATTATAAATGGTCAAATGGCCAAACTGTATATGGTTTACATTGAAAATTTAATACTATTTTTTAAGAAGTTTAAACAAGTTATTATGTTAATTTATATTTAAAAAATATTATGTATTAAACATAAAAGTTTTTATAAACATGGATCCTATATGAAACCTTACAGAAATAAAAACACTTCTTATTTCTGTAACGTTTGAGAATACATAACTAAGATATTGACTATTTCTCCTGGAACATTCTGTATGACATGGTTTTAATATAATATGTGCTGGAATTATTTTCTGAAGTAAATATTTTTATCTTTATTTATAGTGCTTCATGCGGTCATATCAACATATTTTACTCTCAGTTTACAACACGTGATTTTATTTTATTTAATTATTTCAATAAATTTAATTACCTTTTCAATCTGTGACTTTAATTTCCGATATTTCATTTTGCAAAATTCAATTTCTATAATGATGTTTAATAATTCACATATTCAATGCTATCGAAGAATTATTACTCTGCTTCATTTGAACACAGTACATAACAATTTACTGACTTTTAAATACTCCGAATAAATTTGTTGAGCTTGTAGTGACATTGTGATTGCGTTTCTATCGAATGTATGTACATTGAAATGAATGTATGTATGAAAAAATGAAAATGATGCAAAAAATTTGGAAATTTTATTTATCAATTACTCATTATTTTATACGCCTGTTAAGAAAAATTCATATCGATACTCTGTACGGTTTAGAAGAAATTAACTTGTAAAGTCAGTATTTTAACTAAACTATTTAAAATCGGACATCGATAATGAACATCTATTCCAAAATTTGTTTGCTACCATCAGTAACATAGTTAATATCACACTCCTGATATATTATTATATGCAACGCTACTCATAAAATAAATCCTACATTCAAAAGTATATATTGGTCATCATCGATATTACACGATTATATAATGGAATATTTATATTATTTCTTGAAGTGGAACAACTAACGAGAGACTAAACCTAAGATATTAAAATACACGACATGACAGTAAGATATACCACCACATAACTATTAATAAAACCTTTCTAAAAAGAAAAAAAATTAATCGGTGTAGAAGAATAATCGTCAAGTATATAAATGTACATCTAAGTCGCAGAAACGAAGCAATGAAGTTCGAAAAATTTAAACACTAAGTCGGATTTGAATGCGGTTTTGGATCAAGATTTGATTTAAGAAATTGGGTGGCCAAAATTGATTTGTAAGAAATTAAAAATATGCAATTTGTATAAATAATGAATGCATTTTAAATTAACCGTAAATCTGCTAAATTCACAATTCGCTTAATAGTGATGAAAATGATTTCAAATTTGTTACTCGGGGGGTTTTGTGGTCGCTGAACACCAATATCACGTCATCAAATTCTCGTCTCCTGATATTTTTCGGGATATTCATGTTCAGCGACCTCAAAAACCTCCAAGTAACAAGCTTGGAATCATTTTCGTTACTATTAAACGAATTGTGAATTTAGTATAGTTACAGTCAATTTAAAATGCAATTAAAGAATGCATATTTTTAATTTCTTATAAAACAATTTAGGTCACAGAATTTCCTGATGCTCTAACGAATCGAATGCTCGTTCAACTTCGATTAACTATACAAATATTTCGAACTTTTTTAATGTTTCGTTTCTGCGACTATTTATACACTATTAACAAGTGTAAATTTATAATAAATATTTAAAAATAAATTTAGATCATCTTCGAAAAAAATACAAGGAAGAAACGTTATGGCACTCCTACATATATAAAACAAGTGCTCGATAATCATAAAGTTTATAATAGTCTTCATGTGATATGGCAAACAACTCGACTCAGTCACTGACCACTCAACCATAACTATTATAAACACCCACATTACAAATATACAAACGTACTTACGAAGTTACGATACGATACTGCAGTTCAAATAACACAAATCATGTGTTTGATCTTTGAAAAAGAATATCTATGTGAAGACACTTTATAAGAATGTTTATCTATACGAAAAAAAAAAGTTTTTGAACATACTTTTTTTTATGAAAAACTTAATTGACAAAAATTGAAATTATATCTGCAAATTTTTTTATTATTTTTCAACCACTCAATTTTTTTGACTTACCTTATTTAATATTTGAGATCCGACTTGTATGAAGAAAGCAAAACATGAAAATTCACAAACACGCCAATAAAATCTTACAACAAAACAACTAAAATTGCAAAACGCGATTTAAAGTTGCATCTTACTTGGACCTCTAAGGGGTGTGTGAAACTACGTTTTTCAAACAAATAAAGTTGTGCTACCTGCGTAATCCGTGAAAAACTGTAAAATATACGGACAATTTTTGCAGTTCAATTCAGAAACTGCGAGCTTTTGATATTAGTTGTTACTATAATTTTTAATTAAAGTATATTAAATTTGAAACAGTTGAAGCCAGCCCACAGTTCCGTATGGCTAATAATTTTTAAGATATGATGTGTGAAAAATTTTAATGGTTTTCAGAATTTTTAAAATTCGCATTTTGGTTAAGGTAAACCGTTAAAGATAAAACAAAAGTTAAAATTAATTATTATAATTAGGTATCTTCTACTAATTGGACTTATGAAAATTTTTGAAAAGAACCAGAAATGAGTTTTCTTGAAAATAGAAAACTATGAAAACTACGAAAAATTTAAAAAAACTAGTACAAATGGCGTCTAGAAGGCGATGTGAAGCTGCTTTTTTGATATGTTATTTCGATCCCTTAAGTTGTGATACCTGCGTAGTAGGTAAAAAACTGAAAAAAGTCCGAAAATTCGGGACACAACTTCTTTTTGCTTCCTTCAAAAATCGGGAAAAAATTTTTGCTTTCAACTTCTTTTTTGACTCATAAAATTCGAAAATCCAGTCTATTTGACGATTAGATGAGCATTTCAGATATCGCTCAAAATCATGTACAAGGAGCGATTTTTCGACATCAAGTGATATGTTAAAGAATATTTATCTAATAATAATTAAATGACCCAGATATTCTTTATTTTTGAGTCTTAAAGTAGGTACCCTAAAAATCAAGAAGAAATTTTTGAAATTTTTGCAAAAAACTCAATAACTTTCATTTAGAATAGAAATAAAACAAGTGAAAACAAACAATTGACTGAGTTAATTGTTGAAATACTAAGTATAGACAGTGTTGATTACTCTATCACATTACACACACATACATGTAACACATATATCACTGATATTCCCATATAATACATTCTATACAATTTGCGCATAATTTGCGCTCTCACGGGTAAACAATGATGTTTATGAAAGAATGTTTCAAACAAATGTTGTTTATTTTATAAGGAACTTTTTTACATTTAAGTTTTTGTTCTATAATGGTTTACAAGATGTAGTAAGATGAGTAATCGTGACGACAGACGGACAGACAACAGACAGACAGACAGGCGGAAAGGGAGTGTTGTTATAAACACCTATAGCAAAATTTTGTTAGTAGCAAAAATATTTTTAAGCGTTTTAAACTTGGGGCTAATATATATAGTATATTAAATTTAAGTAAATTTTAGTATACCTTGATATATATTTTATATTTACAGGTTATAATAAGATTATTATGGGTAATTATTACTCTCAAAATAAACAAAAAATTTTATTTGACAATTGAAAAAATAGTTATCGCCTGAATAGGTACTTTCTGAAATTAATTGGCCTGGAAAAGAAAATGGAAATGGACATTGGCAAGCTTTTCAACAGTGGAAAAGCTTTAAAGAGAAGGCTTATGATGGATAAATAACTTTTTTTAACGAAGGGTAACACAATAACCACAGCCAACCGAATGAGCCTTTGTTCTAAAATTTTTTATTGCTTCGTTTGTTATCGAGCCAAAACATCGTGTGAAATTAATTTTTGAATATAATCAATAACCACGAAAATATGAAGAATTTAAACTTACAAATCGAAAGAAAGGAAAATACACTTGGTGACGTCATAACCTGAATTGCCGTAGAGCCTACATATCAAAAGTTTTTTTGCAAAAATAAGGTAGAAAAAGTTATTTAATTGCCTATACCTTTAATTTTAATCATTCGATTTAAATTTTGATCTCAAATCTTGTCATGTATTCTAGCACGTTTACAAATTTTAACGAAAGTTACAGTGAAATCGACATCAGCACAAAGGCGTATCTATTCAGTTCCAGCACTGCTGGTCGAGCAATCTTACCTATTTTGATTATGTAATAAATATTATTATGTTCCACCCATACATGGACATTCATCTACATTTAATAATAAATATTTAAAATTTGTTGGTTTATTGTTCTAAAATTTTTCAAATCTCAGTGTACGAGTATAGTGTTTGTCTCTTGTAGTTTGTGGTTACATACATAGGTACAACAAGATTAGATTACTTATACAACATTTACTTACCATTTTAAGATTCAAAACACAAAAACAATCTTATCTTTACCATTTATCTCAAATATGTTACATAATTCTTGTATAATTTTTTTAAGTACAATATGGTTCTATTGTTGTTGTCTCTGCGTATAATAATTATTGTTTATATGCAGATTTAAAAAAAATGCAGTTTACATAATTTTAAATGCAAAAAAAATTCCAACCTGTAATGGAGATGAGATTTGTTTTTAGGTTATGAATCGATTCATGACCAAAATCAGCCTTGCTTTTGTAGGATTTTTACAATAAATTTATGACAAAAACACATAGAATATCGGGGAAAGCTTATAAAAAGATTTGATAAAGTAAAGAGATCATTTTATTCGAAAGTGGTGCGGAAAATCGTAACAGATTTCTTTTAGGAATATTCTTTCGATTAGCAAATTTCTTGAAATAGTAAAAGCCGGAATTCAAAGATTGTCTTATATCATTATATCATTAACAAGTGAAATTTATAAAATTATAAAAAAAACCGAAAAAAATTTTCGGGGACGTAACTCTAAACTCGCACTTGAAACGTATCTAAGAACTCTCCATTAAATTATATAAATTATCTTTATACACCGCGTTATATAAATTATAAAAACCCCTTTTTTGATTCAGGGTTTAACAAAAAGAGCGTTAAAAAGACTAATTTTGGCACTTTAAAAATTTTCAAAAATGAGTTTTACGTGTTATTTCGAAATGCATTTCAAAAGCATTACAAATAATATTTACAAAATTTAAAAAACCCTCGACAAATTTTTCTAGTATGGAATCCTAAACTCGTACTTGAAACATATCTAAGAACACTCTCCATTAAATAACCTTTATCCTTAAAGCCTTTTCCAAACTAAACCAATTTTGAAGATCATCCCAATTTTTTAGTTTTTTCGGGTACGGAACCATAAACACTTGAACACACTCCATTTAATTATAAAAATTAAAATCGGTTCACTCGTATAGGTGCTACGATGCCACAGACAGACACACAGAAATAGCGGTCAAACTTGTAACACCTCTTTTTTAGTTCGGGGGTTAATAAAAATAAATGTAAAAGTAATTTCTAATAAAATGAAGGTTAGCTTAGATTGAATTTCTGGAAATGGTATACTAAAGTTAGGACAGTAAAATAGCAAACTCATATTTTTCGGAGTTTATCATTGGTTTAATCTATTTAAATGTTATTTTTTGTAGAAAATTCGTAAATCATTTATTTAATTTGTTTTTCATATAAAAATAATATCGTATTATCAGTAACCAAATTCAAATAGTAATAATAATAAACGTAGTTAAGATGAATTAATAATGAATTTTTACATATTTATTTATTGTTGTCTCGCACACTAGGAGGTGCTACATCAGCTTTTTATTTCATTTTTGTCTTATTTATAGTATAGAGTGTTTAAAAAAATTATGTATCGTCACAAAATAATATAATTTCAAATTTATAGGTTTTATTCATTTTTTGTGAATGAAGTGAAGTAAAAACTGTTTACTTAGCAATGGCTTGCGTTTTAAATTAACTAAAAATTCTGATTAATAAAAGCTTCCGATAAGTTTTTTCAGCTTAGTAACAACCAACAAGTCTATTTGCCACGATGGCACTTTGTTGTTTAAATTTGTTATAACAAAAAGAGTCAATTGGTGTGCTCGACTGCCAAGTGCTAAACTAGTTGCCCACGGATTCTTTAAACAGACTATTACCCACAATTAGGCAGGAAGTGACCTTTTACCCACAATTAAGCATTTAAGTTAATTAAGCATATTTTTATTGATTAGCAGTAATCAAGTTATGACTGCTTGAATTATCTGAGGGCTTCGCATTAGCTATTGGGAGAACTTGTTGGATGATCCCTGAAACTCACGGTATTCGTAATAAAGCCGTAAGTGGTCAACTTTTGAAGCAATGGCCAAAAACAAATAAAAAATTTATATCTGTTCGTTCTGGAGACGTTTGATGTCCAGCCAGAACAGTTCTTAACTTGTTTGAAATGCCAAAAGTGAGAAAATCGATTTGAAAGAAAAGAATATAATCCATTGTTTTATTGAGACGACTTTGAAAAATGACAAAATAAAATAGGTTTGGACTTAAGCCATGTAGTTTTCCCGAATTTTATTTTTTCCGTTTTCGTCGTATGTAAATTGTTTTTACAAGCTTTTATTTATTTTCATCTGTTCGTTGTTTGTAATAAAATCTTGCAGTTTAATTTGATCCACTTCTCGGTTTCGAATTGAGCTGAAATTTTGCAAATCAACAATGCATTTTTATGGTTTAAGTAACAACCAGATATCCCCATCGATTCCGAAATATTTGACATACGTATACATTTTTTTTTTTTTTTTTTGGTCAATTTTAAGCAAAAAAGTACTCTTGGGATTTTCTCTAGTTATCGAAAAAAAAAAAAAAAAATTGAAAAATTGTAAATGCAATATTCGATTTTTAGAAAAATGTAATATTTTTTCAATCTGTGAGGAAATTCGCTTAGGTAACGCAGCTCCTGCGCTACGAATTTTTTCAATTTTATATTAAAAATTATAGTAAAAAATCCTTTTTTAGGAACAAGCTTTTATTATAATATAAAGTAGAAAATAATTTTTCTTTGGTTCACTTATACATTTGTAAAAGCATGAGGTGCTTCGAATGATCTTGATATTTTAAATTGAGCATCCAATAGTCATGTATGAGTGACGCATAAGAAAAACTATTTTCTACTTTTTAGTACAATAAAAGCTTGTTCCTAATAAAATACTTTCTATTTATATATCCAGTATTAATAAGTATAGTGTTATATGTAAGGTGACGATGTGCTATTAGGTATATATTGTTTCAAAAAAAAAAAAAATGCATTATCATTAAAGTGACGTCGTTGATCGCACGCGTCTCTTTTTTTTTTCTAATAATATTATTTAATAATGGGAATAAACACATATATTTCAACTAATAATGATAATAACCCGCCACCGTATCCGTTGTGTTACTTTGCTAAACTCATGATTCTCAATTTGTCTCGATATTAACATGTTATATAAACTGCGGGATATTGTATGTGTAAGACTGAGGAGGATACCTTAATAATATTAAAAAGACCCACTAGCTGTGGTTTATTTTTTGTTACTTCTTATAATATTATTATTATATTTATGTATCACAACGCTAATGTAATAATGACATTGTGAACATTGGATGAGACGCTGGATTTTTTTATCGTATTTTTGTTTTTATGACCCATAGACTTGGTGGTTTTAAAGTAGACAAATTAATAAACATCTAGGGCTTTAACATTTTGTTAAAGTTGTTATCTCTATGAGCTTATTGTCAGAATTTTTTTAAATGTTAATTAAGGATATTATTTATACAATTCCCATTAGTTTTAAGTCGATTTATAATAGTGGGAGATATCATACATTTGTTCTCTTCTACAGAAAAAACAAGTATTCTTTTAATCTATCGGAAGGTATACTAAAATGGTGTAAGAGCTTTTCGAATATATCGTGAAAAATGTACCATTAGAAGAATATCAAATCAGAACACAGACATTTCAGTTTCCAGTCATTGAAAGACGTCTTAGGAAAATGGCAGGCTAAAACCTGAACATTGCATTAAAAAAATCGGTGATCACTGAGAACAATTACTTTGAATAAAAGTATTAATAAAGATAATAAATTGGGACTGCCGAATTTTTCGAATTAATTCGAATTGGCTGCCTTTGAAAGCACCTTCATTAAAAAACTGGACAAGGAAACAATAAACTTGGATAAAAGACCTATTCCAAATTTAAATTGAATAAAACTTTCAAAATGAAAATTAAATTTTTAAAATTAATGATGGAATTTGAAGTTGAAAAGTTATTCAGATGTATAATTTATTTTTAACCCTCGAACCAAAAAAAGAGGTGTTTGAACGCTATGTGTGTCTGTCTGTGGCATCGTAGTGCCTAAACGGATTGAAATATGATTTAATGAGGAGTGTTCTTAGCTATGTTTTAAGTGCGTGCTTAGGGTTTCGTACCCGGAACAAATCAAAAATAGGGGATGACTTCAAAATCGGCTCAGTTTGGAGAAGGCTCTAATGAAAAAGGTAATTTAATGGAGAGTGTTCTTAGATACGTGTCAAGTGCAAGTTTAGGATTCCGTACCCGAAAACGGTTTTCGGGTACGGAACTCCGGAACTAGGGGGTTTTTTAAATTTTGTAAATTTCATGTTCACTATGCTTGCTCAAATAAAAATACCTACTAATTAATTATTCGTTTATAATTATATTGTTTATTTAAAGTGTCAAGGTCCAAGGTAAATCAGCTTCGATTGACTATTAAATTTTGCACAATTAATTTATATCTTCTCCTGCCTTTACTTCATCATCGGCATCAATAGATTTTCTCATTTTCTGTCTTAAAGTTTGGACTCAGTGACAGCGAATATTATCCTTTTTTGATCGCGGGAGAAAGTATATCAAAATAAAGTAAATGTAGACTCATTTTTAAATTTTTTTTTATGCGAATCCTTTAAACCCAATATTGGACAATTTAAAAAAATAAGTTTACACTACAAATCAATTCAAAGATTTCCGATACTATTGACGAATTGGTATGAACAAAACTTCCTTGCACAACAAAACCTTATTGACATAAACCCAAGAATTTTCACGTTTTATCGAACTACAAAGGTCCAAAACTGATATTTGTTAATTTAACCTCGTGGTTGATCTAGTATATTCATGTAATAGTTAATGGTTTTAAGTCCATAAAATATATATTATAATCATGAATTTTATATGACGAAGTTTCAAACTAAGAGTATTGTTGGGGACGTTAACATACATATATAGCAAGAAGAACTGAGTACAGACACACAATATAATGTTTAATGTTTTCGAGTTAAAAGTTTTGTATGTTACGACGTGATAATGATGTTAGCGCTATACACCCATATAGTTAATAATGTGTTTTATACCCCGCTGTTGCTACTGCCATTTTAGCCATGCCCAAGATATCCAAGCTTCGTATGAGTTTATCTATACCTTTATTAATATATAAACTATATATATGGAGGAATACACAATATTGCTTAAAAACTTTATATTACCTATTTGTTTACGAACTGGGAATTGATACACTTTTAACTTTTATAGTATACGAGAGTCCGTAAGTATTTATGTAAGTTTGAAATTTTTAAAAAGAACTTTTTTAAATTAAATTAGTTTTCAATTTGATTTTTTCTCTGTTGATTGAAAATCAAAACAAAAATGATATGAATAGAAGCAAAAATGATATGGGCGCTGCTGTTGCGTTCCCAACCATACTGTTAAAAACACTAACATACTTTTTTTCGTTCGTTAATACTTTTGCTGTTCTACAAAAGTATACAAAAGTATACAAAATACTGCTTTTATGTCCGCTGGTATCGGAGCCATGCGTAAAGTCTTTATAAAATGTACAGAATACTATTGAGTACTAAAAATGATAAAGACTTTTCAGAGAAAAAGGCAGTTGACAAATGATAATATATGCTTAAAAAGTATCTGATGGCTTACTAAACATAAAAAAAAATTATTTCTTAATTATCTCTGTTCAGTACTAAAGTTTTGATTGTAAAATTATCTTTGAAACTTTCAAAGATAATAAAAAGTTGATTGCATGTGCTAAAAGCATCCAAAATTTTTTCTTATTCAAACAATTTGATACTTTTTTTTGTCGAAAAAAGTTGGCAATCCTAGCTGCATATCATTCAATCTATATGTATGTATAAGCGATTTACCACTGACTGACTCATCAAAAAATCTTCGAAACTATCGGTCCGATTAACTTCTTTCGCATACTTATCTCTTTCGTGACATAGACGTCAGCTAAGAACGAATTTTACGGAATTCCTATCCTAACAAGAACGGGAAAATAACGGAAACGAATCCCAATACACAGTACCTCATGGGTGATGTGGAAATCTGTGTATTCACTGACTAGCGCTAACATCATTATGGACTGGCACTATATGTTCCTATTTAAAATTTGATAAATTTACAATAAATTTAAAATCATTAAATGTGAAGAATTCACGAAAATTCATTTAAGCTACGTATATATCAAAGTAAACGAGAATAGTACACAAATTTTCCCTTTTTTATCGACCATCGAGAGCATGTTTGCAATTTTTGATATACCAAAGTGCAGAAAGTCTCAATTCATAAATATAGGTAAATGGAACCTCACAAAAACTTAAAATTATTTAAAGTTGATCATAAATGTTCCGTTCAAGATGAATCGATTTGTGGAGTTAAAAAATCATAAGGAAATAATCTCTGTTTTTAATACCTTGTACATATATAATATATATCAAGGTATTTTAATTTTAGCCCCAAGTTTGCAACGCTTTCCAAGTTTTCATAACATTAATAATTTTCAATTGTAATAATATTAACAATTTGTCCATTTCCGTTTGAAAAACGAAAAGAGATATCAAGCTGAAATTTATATTTATAGCATGCTTGGAACGTGAAAAGTGAGTTTGAGTTTGTAAATGAGCAACATAGGTCAATAAGGTCTTGGGTCCGTAGGGCCTATCCTGTAAACCGTTAGAGATAGAACAAAAGTAAAATATAAATTGTTCCTTATAAAAAAATAGTTATTGTTTGTAACATTTTTTCGTAAACATCGTTTTGCCGCGAGGGAGCAAATTAGGCCAAAACTTTGGTGTTCATTTTCTAAAAAATCATAAAAGATATGCAGGGTATTTCAACAATTAATTCAGTCAATTGTTTATTTTCACTTTTCTTTTTTATTGCTTTACAGTTACCAAAATTAATTGAACAATTATGTGAAGAAATTACAGGCGTAATTGTGATCTAGCCAATTTTAGACGCAATGCTTGCCTCCAAACTACTGGAGGTTCTTATTTTGAATATAAAATTTAATAATTATAAATTATTTTGGTTAATGTTAACCAACTAACAAATGCAATAAACATGATAAAGCTAAACTGTTTCAATATTATTAACTTCTATAGTTAACTTAAAAAATCTGTATCTCTTAACCTTCGGCCAAAGTTTCAGATAAAATTTTCGTTTATTTTGAGGGTTTTTTATATTTTAAGTTTGGCCATTTAACACGGGAACACCTCGTATTTTGTATTCTTAATTACTATGACAACAATTTTGTAAAAATAAATACTTCATAATTATTTTCGATCCTTAATGATTGGTAGAAATAATAAACTTATTGCTCATCGAATTGTTATATAATAACTGAAAAATCAATAATAACTGTGGATGAAATTTGAAATCGATTGTATAAGGTTTGATTAATTAACAATAATAACAATGATAATATTGATTAGTGAAAAATAAATTTTCACTAATCAATAGAAGTTTTTCTTGTAAGAGATATATCTTGAGGTTTGAGTAAAGGTATTGTATTTCCAAAGCAAAGAAATTAAGTTCCCGAAATTCAATTTGAAAAATTTAATTCTTGGGTTCCTAGGTTTGATGTTGAAATTTCAATGAGTTATTATAGAAGAAATATACGATATTTGAATCACTTTGTATTTAGAATTAAAATGTAAACTTTACCTTGTATTTTCTTTGTGTCCTTAAGTTTTCGCCTCTTAAATGATAAAATCCCCAAATTCCTATCACTGTGAACACCGTTTAATGTTTATTTTCGTTAGAATGAATAGAATGAAAAATTTGTATTTTGAATATTTTCATATTTTTGTTACAGTTGTGAACTGGGATTACTCAGGCCACATGAATTCGTGCAGGACTGCAAGAGTCGTAAGTAATAATGTGCCAATATTTTTTGTATATCTAGGTGATTTTTACAATTGTTATTTATGACAAAAATAAGTTTAAAAGATTTGCTTTTTTAAACTGTCCGTATTATTACCGAAAAAATCAGTTGAAGAGGTAATTCGATGGTATTCATACTTTTAGGAAAAAAAAATGTTTCATGGGTTTGTAGTATTATAAAGTGTTTGGGTGTTTGCTTTTATTTCTCTTCAAATAAAAAGAACTAATCCAAATGGTTTTGATACAATCTGGAATACTTGATAATTAAATAGACGTTTAATATTGAAAAAGTATCAAACACATGTAGTGCCCTTCCATAAGAAATTGTCTTTTTCTCTATTTTTAGTCTTCGTAAATGCACTTCGGGCTGTCTTGTGATGCCCTATTTTGGGGGCTCCATTATTACTGATAACGAAACTTGATAACGAAATTATATCCCAAAGAAGCAACAAATCAGTCGTTTACTCACAGAATGTTAATGAATTACGAGTGAAAAGGATTACTTTTATTCCAAGAAAAGTTCGTATTTCTTCGGGCATATTCTGATTGAAAAAAATTACACAGGCGTAATAAAAATATTAAATTATTGTTTTTTCAGTCAAGGTCTTTTAAACTCAAGTTTTAACAACAGTAACACTTGTAAAATTACCTTCATTTCATTTGTACATACTAATTTTGGTTTTCTTTTTTTACGTAATTTTTAACATTTTGTTTTTCATTTGCAAATTTATATTATTTTGGCACTATTATTTTTACGTGTTTTGTGTGTTTTTGCACGGTTTTGTCATATGCTTTAAATAAATGTAATTGTTAAATATTTCAAGTAAATGTAGAAAAAAAAGTTTCCCTGTTGGAAAATCTTCCACAAAAGACTTTTATTTTTAAGAAAAATTTATTTTTTAGTGAGCAAAAAAAGTTTAAATATTAGATAGTATCATTTCCAAGAAAATGATTTTCTGTTAATATCTAAACTAAGATATTTCCAAAAAAATATATTTTCTTGACATGAAATCTTTTGTGAAATTTTCAAATAAAGTCATAAATTTAAGAAAGGTAATTTAATTCAGAAATTTTATGAATATAATATCTACATTTACTAGATTTATTAAACTTTTGAAAAATAATCTAAATAATATTAATAAGGAGGTTGTGGACTAAGAGCTAATGATAAATTTTTTATAAAGATTTCGTTATATTGTCAGATAAAATTCTCCTTACTTTGAGCTTTTGATTATTTTTATAAATTTTTTCGGAACAAATTTGAATTCGATTTTTAAGGGACTAAAATAATTCTCTTATCGTTTCGGTAGACAGAATCTTTCAGCTTTGAATAAAGTTGCATTTATAAAAAAAATCCATCATTGGTTCTTAGTATCTTCACGGTAAGAAATTTATTGTGGATATTACTATGTCTGTATTGAGGGAATAGTAATATTAACAATAGTTATGGCGAACGCGTCAGGCTCATACTGGTTGGCGATACTCACAATACTTCTGGTGGATAGCTCTATTCAATATTATAATATAACTTATACTAACATAGCTACTATTTGCATCTTTCTCTATATTATATCAGAATTGTAGTAAACGCCATGCATTTCTTACCGTGTAGTTTCCATTGCTAGGGACTATTTTCATTTAAGAAATGATCTAGAATTTCTGAATCGTTAAAAAAAAATGTTACTATGCAGAAAAAGTTTGAAAACGATTAAATATTTCAACTCTCAAGACTCGATATTATTAAGATAAGAAATGCGCTCTTATTGGAAATAATTTCAAAAAATTTACATTTGGAGTTCTGTTCGTATAGTTTTGTCATGTCCAACCGTCTATTTTTTTTTATGAACTGTCTCTAATTTAGCGGTCGTAGTTCTAGTATATGTATTTAATCGTTCCAGGCTTTATTTGCATTTTTATAAGGTTGGAATACCGAAAATACAAGTTTAAAAGGAAACGTTTATGTAATTGTAATAAGGAAACGTTTATGTAATTGTAATTGAAATCACAAAAAAAGGATAAAATATTTTGTTTCAGGCTAAAATGTCAGGAGAGATGAAAGATGCCACTAAAACTCAACTTTAAACAGTCAGGTGGGAATCGGAATACATTATCCAGAAATACATTGCAAGCAATACGTGCACCACTTCAAAACAACAGCAACAACAATAGTGGTGCGAGTGAAAATACCGTAGTTTTATCACGTGTTCGTGAACGATTTCGGGAACGTTTAGAAAATATTGCAAACGTGGAAGACATGAATTCCAAACGACGTGGTGCTGTTGTTTCTTCATACTCAAATTCTAGCACGGTTGTATCCGTCACCGTTCCAGAAGCTACAGCATCCACATCATCAATTAGTGCAACCCCAGCAAATTTAACAAGTATATTTGAATGTCCAGTATGTATGGACTATGTTTTACCACCAATATTCCAATGCTCGAATGGGCATTTATTATGTTCGAATTGTCGACCACGTTTAGCAAATTGTCCCACATGTCGTGGTGAATTAGGTAATATACGAAATTTGGGTTTGGAACAAGTCGCAATGATGGTTGAATTTCCATGCAAACATGTGAGCACTGGATGCAAAGAAAAATTTTTAGCTGGTAAAAAAGAGGATCACGAAGAAATATGTGAATTTCGACCATATAGTTGTCCTTGTCCGGGCGCATCATGCGTATGGCAGGGTAAATTAAATGGTGTGATGAAACACTTAGAATCCTCCCATAAAAGTATAACGACATTACAAGGGGAAGATATCGTGTTTCTTGCCACGGATATTAATTTACCGGGTGCTGTTGATTGGGTAATGATGCAAAGTTGCTTTGGACAAAATTTTATGCTAGTCTTAGAGAAACAAGAGAAATTTGATGGTCATACCCAATTTTTTGCAATTGTACAATTAATCGGGCCACGTAAACAGGCGGAAAATTTTGCATATAGATTAGAATTGAATGGACATAGACGTCGTTTAACATGGGAGGCAATGCCACGATCAATACATGAGGGTGTTGCATCCGCAATACGAAATTCAGATTGTTTAGTATTTGATACGTCCATAGCAAAATTATTTGCTGAAAATGGTAACTTAGCGATTAATGTCACTATTTCCGTTGTTTCCTAATTTATTTAAGTGTTTCAAACAAAACAAACTTACTTAGAAATATATTTAGGGAAAACAAGAATGTAATTTGTCGTCGATTAATTTAATTTTTATAATTGCGTTTTAAACATTCCACTATATCTCTGTTTTCATCGAAAGTTTTACAGTTAGAACATATCCTGTAAGTGTATCATCGTTTGCTCGAAAAATATTCTAGAGATTTTTTTAAAAATAAAATTAAAATAATTTATGAAACATGTAAAAAATAAATTAATCGTTGATAATTTTTAAACTTATATTTAAAATATATATAATTAAAAATGTTTTACGTTATATACTTATTAAATGTGGTTGTATTTAAAAGAAAAAAAGTACCTACATATTTTTTAAATTAATTTTCTTACTTTTATTGTGACGTGGAGGAGGGGTTTTTCTATATGAGAAAGAAGGGTGATGGGTATTAAAAGATTATATTTAAACAATATAGGATCAGGAGGCTTCTTAACAAGACAAGACGAGGAGAAAAAGTTGTTGAATTCTTTCACTTTTGAAGTGAAACTTCCTTAGGAGCGTTTGTATTTGATATTTGTTATCTCGGTATGGTGATAATGCCTTTTCTTTATAGGAAAGTAGAAAAACTTAAAACTTGTCATATCAAATCCAGAACACGTGAAAAATATCTAAGAAAGGAAAGTATCGTATTGGTACAGTAAATCTGGCATTTTGACTGGAAAAAATTACAATACTGACTCTGAGGTTATAGATCGTTAGGGGGGCATGTAAATAACTTAAAAAAAAATTAAGAGAATTTTTCGTTCCGCTGTTTTTGAGAAAATCCAAAAAAATGGGAAAAAAAATTTGGAATGCGTTTTTCTCGGAATCTATTGATTTAAGGGAAAAGTTTTTCAAATAAAAAATGTAGAAGCGATGTCAGCTACATTTTATGTCATTGGAGCAATGTCATACGAGTTAAATTACAAAAAGTAGGTGGCGTTAAAGTATCAAAAAAAGGGTTTTCCACGGTTTTCATTAAGAAAAAATGATTTTTTTGTAAAAGTGTAAATGAAAAAGTTGTTTGACTCAAAATTAGCTTCAACTTTTATTTAAACAATTTTTTTGTAAAACTTACCGTTTTTGAAATACAGCTGGCTAAAAAATCTGAAAGTTAAGTTTTTTAAAATTTTGAAAAGGAGTACTTGATTTCCTTTTTATTTTCTTGGTTTATTTTAAACATACATTGTTTTACTATAGCTCGGAAACGGTAAGTTTTTCATAAAAATTGTTTAAATAAAAGTTGAAGCTAATTTTGAGTCAAACAACTTTCTCATTTACACTTTTACAAAAACATCATTTTTTCTTAATGAAAATCGTGAAAAACCCTTTTTTGATACTTTAACGCCACCTGCTTTTTGTAATTTAACTCGTATGACGTTGCTCCAATGACATAAAATGTAGCTGACAATGTCTTCTACATTTTTTATTTGAAAAACTTTTCCCTTAAACCAATAGATTCCGAGAAAAACGCATTCCAAATTTTTTTCCCCCATTTTTTTGGATTTTCTCAAAAACAGCGGAACGAAAAATTCTCTTAATTTTTTTTAAAGTTATTTACATGCCCCCCTAACGATCTATAACCTCAGAGTCAGTATTGTAATTTTTTCCAGGTCCGGCCTTTTTTTCGTCTATATTGACTGAATCATATCTCGCGCTTGGCAATTTTAATATAATTGACTGCAGACCTCTTCACTTTCTGAATAAGCTGAAAAAAAAATGCAAAGAAAAAGCTTTTGACCAAATTTCGATCTGAAGATTATGGGAAAAATTGAAAAAACTTCGGTCAGAATATGGAAGAGACTTTCACAAAAATATAAAGTGATTAAATGGTTTAATTTGTTGTCTTTATTTAATTATCAAATTATCTCATTTTTTCCATTTTAGGATTTTAGGATAGGAAGTACAAAAATTTAATTTTCGTGGTATTGTTTTTCAGCTTTGAAAATTATCTTTTTGTAATTTTTCCAAACGTTAAACTTCCAATAACTTGAAAAGGTGAATTTTACGACAAATCGCAAGAGGTTTTCTGGGTCATTTTGAGTGAAATGATCCAGAAAACCTAGGGTAGCTTTACTTGATTCAAAATATCAATATTTGACTATTTCTGTGGAAGGGAAACGGTATACAAAAATTGGAGAAATAGGGTTTTTTTGATTTATAAAATCATAAGCATTGATTGATATTTTCAATATTTGAGATTAGGAAAACAAAGATGATCCAATTTACCTTGATAAATTTTTGTGGAATTTTAGAACACATGTATCGATAACAGAATAGGCAGTTTACTTTATAAACGACTCACCGTAAAGGCTGACCCTAAAAATAAAGAGTTAAATGCTTGACATATCCGGCTTTGCAACATCTTTCATCCAATAAGTTTAAAGTCTTGTACGTATTATTTTTGTTACTAAGTTTTTAATTTTTTTGACATAATCGAACGAAAGGAATCTCAAAATCTTAAATAATACTAATGTTTTTTTGTATTTGGATATGAGATTTTTATAGTTAAAGGTATATATCTAAAAAAATTCAATTGCTCTTATGACTCATTTGTTGAAAATGCCCTTGGATGAAAGCTGTTGAAGGAGGTATACTGGCGACTTAATCACAAATTTTTTTCCCGTATATGTACTTCAATAAACTCCTTGGAATCTGAAGAGATATATGTATCTCTGATTCACTCCTCCTGCGTTGCATACTCATTTGTTTATTTTGATTAATTCACAATTAGAGAGGATATTGTTTCAAGATTTGAGACTGAAAATGTGAATTGTTGATTCACTTAAAATACAGTTACCAGAAATGTTTTTGTACTGAAACCACTCAAAAATTACAGACAAGTTGAAAATTTGCAAATAATATTTGATGAAAATAAAATTGTATGTTCTTGTTCAGGACATGCTTGTCAATTGACATGCTTGTCGAGAATTACAAACTTGGCGTCGAAGGAAGGGATGAATCGAAAGCCCTCCGTAATTTTCGAATATCAAACATTTAACAATTTTTGACTTGTTTATAATTTTGAATGGTAAATAGCTTAGGGGACTGTACTAATAGCCTTGTTTTAAAATATGATTTTTCGTACTAGTTAAGCGACCTTGAAAATGAAAATATCACAATAACACCTTTAACACGTGCTGTAGAAATAAGTGTCTGTCATGCACTAATTTGTACCCGTTTTAAAGAACATTTAGTTTTATGGAATTTTATTGCACCGTTTCAAAACCCCACCACTTTTATAAATATTTCTTTATACAGATATTCATTTTTCCAAAATGGATGTTTCTTACTAAATTTTATTAGTCGTAAATGTGAATGAAAATTAAAATTATTTTAAAGCCCAATGAATAAGTTCTTCCGTGTATACACGGTAAGAAGTTTTTTTTTGGATATCACTATGTCAGTATCGGTGTGAACGCCATACTGTGTACTGTATTGAGGGTATAGTAGTTACAGCGAATAGGCAATACAGTAGGTCCGCACGTCTACCTTTTGCTTGTTAAAGACTTTCTACTATCGATAGCCACTACGTACAAGCTAATCTTGCTGTGGGACCCGTTCCCGTATTTTGAAATTTTTACTGAATCGTGCGCGAACTACCATAATTTTCTTTGAGAACAAACATGGGTTCTAAATAAATTTAGTAAGACAATTTTCAAAGTAAATATGAAACTTAATTTTCAATTAAGCTCCAAATTTATTCTGTATACTTTGCCATGGGCAATATTCTTCACGTTTTTTCACATTAAAGGTGCTGATGTGTTACAAAAATCGATTGACAGATTTTATCACGACTTTGATTTCATTTAATTTAAAATCACATGATTGACTCCGATTAAAATTAAAGAATGATAATTTTCAAGATTGTGTTGAATCTGAGCTTGAATATTGAATTTTGACCAGTCATTTGAGTGAAACTCAAATGCTAAAGTTGAAAATTGTTTTCATTGTATTTAATTATTTTGTAAATTTAGTGTCTGTCCATCCAATGTAAGAAAACTGTGCCTTCTAAGGCTACGTTTGACTAACGGAGAACACTGATACTCATTTTGACATCAACTACGCCCGTATAATTGTAAACTTTTTTGGTATCAATATCTGATATGCTGATCAGGAATAATAATAACAAAAAAAAAAAAAAAAAAAAAAAAACGATGCAGTGAGTGAGTCTCCAGCACCTAGATCAAGAGTGCTCTATGCCCTCCTTGAGAACGACCTGTCACCCGAAGGCGAGACGCTTTCGGGTAAGAGGCGCTATGAAAATCGGGTGAAGCTATAGGATTCTGTCGAGGCCAGATGCCGCGCAGAAAGCGCACAGCTTCTCCTTCGTTACCTCTCCCTGGATTGATGGATCCAAGATGTCGGACACTGAACATTCTGAATCTGACCCCCTACATATTTCTGCAGGTGCGAATAACATGTATGAAGGTTTCGTCATCCTCCATAGAGGCTCTACATGTGGAATTATTAGAGATCATTATGTGTTATAAAAGTGATAGTTCAACCGACAGTCACCTTTCAACGGTCCTACTACCTTCCTCAAAGGTGCTCTAGCAAGTTTCAGACGAGCACAGTCAGTCGAATGGCCTAGGTGTGGTTATACATAGTTTGACCTGTCGCATGCACTGCGTAAAGTCCCATTATTCAAGATAAGCTTGTCGTAACTATTCTTGGTTCGAAAAATTTAGGAGCATCTTGCTGAGGGAATAGGGCGAAAGGGGCGTTTGATACACCTCCTCTCGTGCCAAGGAGTCTGCTGCTTCATTCCCTTTAACGTCAGAAATACTCGGTACCCAGATCAGCCTGACTGTGTTGCTCAGTGCCAGATGATTCAGCCCCTCGAAGCATTCGTAGACTATCCTTCGATTACTGGTCAGGAATGCTACTAGTTGTGGGTTCGATTACCACGCACAGGCATACGCTTTTTAAATCGGGTATTTATGTTTAGATGTAAAATGAATTGAAATGTGTAAATAAATTGATAAAAACAATTTTCATCTTTTTAAGAATTATTTCTCGAACCAATCTTAAAAAACATATTTTAAGTATACGTCTTAAGAACACACAAAGTGCTATTTAAGTTTTTTTCTTTTTTTATTTCATGTAAATAAATATAAATATTAATTTATTATTTAAAAAATATATATTATTTTATTAATATTATTATTATTATTTTAATTTTTGTTAATCATTTTTCACTGAAGGATGGATATAATTTGTCCCATACAAACAAACGAATTTTGTCATGACTAAATAAATTTTTTAACTTATAATTATCTTCTATTTGAGAAAAAATTGTAATCATTTTCTATTTTTTTTTTTTTTTGAAATGAGACAGCATTTTTTTGAAATATATCTTTATTTAAATGCAAATAGGGAAGTGCAATCCCATATGAATATAAAATTCTTCCTTTTTTTACAAAAATTTAATAATTCCGAAAAATAATAAAATGATAAATAATCAAGTGGGACAAATTTTAGCTTCACACAAATATTCATTTTTTTTTTGTATTGTATAAAGCTGTTATTTTATGAATTCAATAAATATTTTTCAATATACTATTTATTTTATTCAAATGTTTTTCCTATTCTCTCACTAGCTTGAACGTACCGAGTGGAAAGCTGAGCAAGTTTACTCCCCCCTGGATTTGGATTTACTATTATCAAAATGGTAATGTATGTGGTAATGCCAACATATTTTTGAATTTATGAAATTGTTGGTCAAATAATTCTGATTCCCACCTTAGAACAAAATTCCTGAGTACACATATGACCATTTGGGAAAATCCAGAAAATTAACCCCACTCACATAAGAGGTAACCAAAGACTAGCAAAGGAAATGGTTTAAGATAAAATACGTTCTACGGAATAATCAAGAGAAATAAATACTCAAAAGTTAAAATAATATCTTACTCGGGCAGTCAATTAAAAAGCCAATATTAAGAAGTGAAAACAAGCAATTTACTGAGTTAATTGTTTAAATACCCTGTATAGAAAGTGTTGAATGCCAGTGCTTGCAACTTTTTTTTATAAATTAGAAGAGTTTAAAAAACCGACACAATTAAGGCGGCCTTTCGGCACTAGTTGAAGCTATCTATAAATTTTCAAATCCATATCTTTTAAAGCTTTGTAGAATATGGACACCAAAGTTTTGTCCTAATTTGGGCCATCACGGATAAACAGCGAAGTTTTTTATATTTAAACTTTTGACCTATCTCTAACGGTTCACAAGATAGGTTCTACGGACCCAAGATCTTGACATATGTTGCTCATTTACGAACTCAACCTCATTTTTTACGTCCTGAGCACACTATAAAATTTCAGTACGATATTTCTTTTGGTTTTCAGTTATCGTGTTCATAGGCGGAGAGACATACAGACAGACAACATGGACTCTAGATGATTTTATGAACACCTTCACCAAAATTCTGTTAGTAGCATCAATATTTTTAAGCGCTACAAACTTGGAACTAAACTTAATATACGTTGATGTTATATTACATATATACAAAGTATGAAAATTGAAAAAATGAAAATTATAACCGATTATGATGTCACTGACCTTTAATTGTTGTTCACTTGTTGGCAGTAATGAAAATTGCTGAATTTCTTTTTGTGGTTGTTCCATTTTGGGAGTTTTTGAATTGTGGCTTGGGCTCTCATTTTGAATAGATCTGCAATTTATATTTAAATATTTTACTTAAGTATGTATCCAAATGCAAAAACTAGTTAATCTAAAAATCGATCATTTTAGGTTCTTTGGATGTTATCTATAGACGTTATCGGTCAGACGAAAAGCAACCACAAAAAAATTTTGGGGATAAATTCACAACTTTTAAAATTGGCACATTCATTTGTTGTGTCAAAATAAGAAAGTTTTGTGACATACTTCAAATAAAAAATGACATAAAATGACAAAATTTGAAATTTTTTTAACTTTTTAACATTTCAAGGTAGAGAGAAATATTTGTTTTCTATTGTTAGTTCTACCAGTGGGACACGCTGTAGAAATAAATATTTGCAGCTTATTGAAATAAAAAGATACTTATTACTATTTCGATCACATAAACATTACAAATATATTCGTCACGTATGTAGTATGTGTATGGTACCCAATATGGTAAGAGCGCTGGCATCGTTTTCCAGAGTTTTTTTTAAGGCGGATGAATTCTAGATATTTCCTTATTGAACTCTGAGATAGTATCTGAGATCGGCTGCGTTTATTAACGCTGGATGCACATTTGTCAAGCAACCAAATTTATGTTGGGCAAATTAATATTACATTCTTTCTTTATTGATATTAAACTAAATTTATATTAAAATTATAACCACATTCAAATAATTTGAAGACTTTTTTTCTTAATTATTTGATTAATTATCGAATCTAGCGCAGTGTTAACAAAGAACTGGCAATTATAATTTAGTTTGCAAAAAAAGGATCGGTAAAAAAAATAGAAAGATGGTCTTAAAATGATTTTAAAACAAGTAAAAATAAACTGACAGGCAGAGACAGTATTTAAATCAGTGCTTTCATTATTTTTTATAAATGAGATAATACTCCCTCCCCCCACCAAAATTGACCTGTTTAATTAATTTAACCCTTTAATATTATCGGATGGGTTAAGTGTGAAATTAAAATAAATAGACTCAATATTTGAAGCGACCTACAAATTTTCAAACCTCTATCTTTTATAGTTTTTGAGGGAATAGAAACTAAAGTTTGCTATAATTTGGAATCAGGAAAAACAAATATATTTACGAATGTTTCAAACAAAAGTGGTTTTCCATGAGAAACAGTGTACACGTTTTAAACTTTTATTATATCTACTAGAATTTACAAGATAGGTCCTACGCACCCAGAATCCAATGGGCCTATGTTGCTTTTATACGAACTTGAGCTCACTTTTTGGGTACTGTGCATGATTTTAGCTCGATGTATCTTTTCATAGAAATTTCGTGTTGATGGGCGGGTGGGCAAACAGAAATGAACTAATTAGGAGATCAATACAAAATCTTGTCTGTAGCATCAATATTTCTAAGCGTAATAAACTTGGGACAAAACTTAATATATTCTGATATATTTCATACATTCGGATATAAATAGTTTTACCCCTCGCTAATTTCTATTCGATTTTAAGGCTAAGATGTCAAGGCTTCGAGTAAAAACATGTAAACTATACTTAAACAATTCATCTGATTTTATCATTGAATCAAAAGTTTAAATGTGCTGGAGTCTTTTATAAATGTATAGTATGCGCGTATGGCTTAAAAGACTACTTTTTTAAAACAAACATTTTCGTTAAATATTATGTAAATATGGGCGTTGTAAACTATAGTTCTTTTTTCTATCGCTAGATAAGAGTCCTTAGTATTAAACTCCAATAAGAAAAGTGATATTCAATCAACCGTCTTAAAATCAACTTTTTCTTGACGTTGCCAGCTCTGATACCATAAGTAACTGCATTAAAACTAATTACAGCAAAAATGTGTGCAATCTATTATAATATATAACACATAACATTATATTACTTTAAATAAAAGATAGATGAAGATTTACATTTCCGGATAAGAATAAATTATTTCAAACATATGTGGTACCATCAGATCAGCATGGGTAACTGGAGTTGAGGACTGAAGCTGAACTGAGAGTGGTTAGCTGGCTGGCTATTGACCACCACAGTATGTTACCTATGTTTGATTATTATAAACAATCGCGGTCATCACATAACATATCGTGGAAGTAAATGGGTTTGTTCACAATCATCGTTTTTATTTGCAAAAAAAACTCTTTTTTTATTATCTATAGTGAGATATAATTTTATTTAGCAGAACATAAGTAATGACATATTCACATGACCTTGCACTAATGATGGGCAAATTGGTACTGAATAATATATTGGGTGTCCAAATTCTGCTGAATGTATAATTTACAAATTACCTTATTTAAATTTTTTAGGTTTTTTGGTATCCTAATATTATATTATCAGTTCCTAAAGGAACTATAAATAGGTCTGATGAATACATATCATGAACGATAACTACCCATTGATTGTCACTTAATCGAGTTTATAGTATGTAAACTACAATTAAAACTATTTATGTAAATCTAAATCTTAAATCTAGAACACTTTGTCTATTTAGTCTAATTACTCTTTCACTATTGTCTAAGGGACTGATTACTTCAGCACTTGGGTGCCTTTCAAGGCGAGTTAGTTAACTTTCACTGAACCGCGTAATTTCTTCAAGCACTGTGGGCACTTCAAGACTACGGTGAATGTCGTCATTATCACACTGAGTGTAAATAGAAAAGGATAGTATTATTATCCTTTGCGACCATTTTCGAGATAGAGGGTTAGGGGTAAATAAAATAAGTAAAAATTGATAAAAATTTCTGTCCGTTAACAAATAATATCCCTAATGATCGCACATACGTTACATACTGCTGGCACAAATTTCCCCTCTAACTCCTCCCAAACGCCCGAAAAAGGTTAACATGGTTTGGTTAATATTAGTCTGGAAGGGAAGAGGGGATATGTCTGCTAGTATTACGTTACATTTGTGCGGTCGTTAGGGGATTTATTTGGAAAGGGGTAGAAACTTTTTTCAATTTTTACTCATTTTAATTCCTCCTTGCTCTCGATTTATGAAATGGCCGCTCTGGCATATATATGTCCTAAAAGAAAAAAGGATCCACATGGAAGAGCAGCCCTTTTCGAGATAGAGGAAAAGGGGGAGATAAAATTAGTCAAATTGAGAAAAAATTCAACTTCTTACCAAATAAGTACCTAATGATCACCCAAACGTTACATACTGCTGGTAGACATTTCCCCCTCTCTCCTCCCAAACGCCCGAAAAGGGTAACATGGTTTGATTTATATTAGTCGGGAAGGGAAGATTGAATATGTCTGGTAACACAACCTAACATGTGTGCGGTCGTTAGGGAACTATCCCTTCCCTTCTATCTCGAAAATGAACGCTGTGACATTTATATGTCCTGTGAGAGAAAATGCTCCACATTGACTCAGGAGCTTATTTACCACGCGGCAGAAAGTTTGGATGCATGGATTTTTTTACGTCCCACATACTGGAATAATGGGCAAATACCAAATTTAAAAATTCTCAGCTGATATTAGTCAAATTTAAATTTCTATCACTTTAAAACCTTATGACCTTTGGTTCTTATGACCTTGTGATCTCTTTATCTTAGGTTAGGTTAGGTTATATTGGCTGTCCACGAAGGACACACTTAGGCTATAGAGCCCACTGTTATACTATATATATGTTTTACCACCTTTCCGCTGATAATTTCATTTATCAGCTCCTCAATTTCAGAGGCTGAGTGCACATCCTTCATGCATATACTATGCACTACACCAGCCCATCAAAACTATTAATAAAAATAATTTTGTTGCGACGGCGGGGATCGAACCGACTTGGTTACGCCTTAACCAACTGAGTTAATAAGGGGACTTTTATTTATCTTACTGAGACCATTTTGATCCTACCATAACAGTTTCTGAGCAAAATGGATTAAAACTATTATAGTTAATCTTATGATATAAAAATGGTTGTTTTGCACCATTTTTTTTTTTTGTGTATTTACAAACAAATACTGAATAAATTAGATTTCATAGGCCCAAAATATAGTTTGAGATGTCAAACAATTTTAATTTTATTTAATTCGACAGTAATATGAATTAAAAAACTATAATATCTCGACCGTAAAAAATTTTTATATGATGTCCAACCACTATCCACTTTTCAATGCCATAAAATATGCTTGTGAATAGATTTACTTACGTTTTAAATTATGAACTTTACGACATTTTTATATTTAAAGAAAGATAATTTTATAATTTGTCATTAAAAATGGTTTTTTATATATAACATCATAAAAGAAAAAACATTTTATATGACTGTGTTAATTGAAATTAATAATTAATGTTGATGATTTTATTCCCAGAGACCAAGTCAAGTCAAGTAACAAAATATAACATTATTATTAATTTATAATGGAAACATTAAATTTTTGTTTTATTTTTGGCGCTACATTTGGTTACGTTGGATTGATACGTTTTGGTAGATGAAGAGTGCATAGGTTATGTACTACATTCCAAATTTATATATCAAGAAATACTGGTTACTGTTTAATACTTAGGAAGAAAAAACTATAAAATATTTAATTTTTTTTAAAGTTTATTTTTATTTTTTTAATGTGCGATGATGTTGAATTAAATTCATAGAGAAGACAATTTATTAATGTTGCTCAAAAGAAATTATTGAGAGCAATATAATAATGTGATATTTTTTCTTTGATCTATTTTACAATTACGAATCGGAAAGTGTACGTGTAAAATTATTTTGCAGTATTGAGCAAACTCGACAACTTATTCAAAATTCTTAGTAGGAGAGGTGTCAAGTCCATTAGACACGAAAAGCAAGAAGAGCTCTATCAAAGTGATCGATTGATATGACAGACGAGGATGTGTAGAGTTAGTTTTATATTTGCATGGCTTTTAATTAATTTATTTTATCAAAAGTTTACTTTGATTAAATTTTTCATGTGATTTTATAATAGGGGATAATTCTTATATCAAATTGGTCATATTACCCATAAAAATGTACCTCAAGCGCCGAACGCAACTTTGCCAAAAATCGGAAAATCCGTGAAATTTTCGGAATTTGGCGAATATAACCCTTAAGGACTAGTTTTTTGATAGAACCTTTTCAGAAAGTTTTTAAAGTAGACTAAATTTTCTACAATATGCGTTGAAAGTGGACTCTGAAGACCCAATACTTTAAGAGATAAAGCCTTTCAAAATATCGATGTAAGTTTATACATCAAAGCTAACGTCAAATCCGGTAGTTCTGATTTCAAGCAGACTTGTTTATGATGTTGTCCTAATGAATAATCCAAGTTTGTGACGTCGAGCGACGATCGCAACTTTGTCAAAAATCAAAAAACGCGAGAAAATTTCTTAAAAAAAGAGTTTCTTCTTTTTCTTCGAGAAGGGGGTGCTTTTCGAAGTACTCTTTTAAGATGTTTTTAAAATAGATTAAATTAGCTACAATATGAGACTAGAATCGTCAGTAAAGACCCAATAGTTTCCGAGAAAAAGCTGTTGAAAGTTCCTCATTTTTCTAACTTCGCAATTTTTTGCAATATTTCAGTATTATTTCTAGCGGGAAGTAGTTCCACTTACCTCCGACGTAGTCTGCTAGTGTTTTTCAAGGTCAAAATTCATTCAAAAGACACAATATTGCAAAAAATTGCGAAGTAAGAAAAACTGATAAGTTTTGAAAGGATTTATCTCGGAAACAATTGGGTCTGCAGAGAGATTTCTAGTCTCATAATGTAGCCAATTTATTCTTCTTTAAAATCATCTTGAGAAGGTACTTCAAAAACAACCCCTTAAGTTGCGCTCATCGCTCGAGGTCCTAAAATTGGATTATTAATTAGGACAACATCATAAACAAGTCTGCTAAAAATCAGAACTACCGGCTTTGACGTTAGCTTTGATGTATAAACTTACGTTGATAAATTTTGAAAGGCTTTACCTCTTTATCTAAGAAAGTATTGGGTCTACTGAGTCTATTCTCGGCGCATATTGTAGTAAATTTAGTCTAAAAACCGAAATTTTCACGGATTTTTCGATTTTTCACAAGGTTGCGTTCGGCGCTCGAGGTCACAAACTTGGATTATTGATTGTAATAACATCATAAACAAGTATACAAAAAATCAGAACTACCCGATTAGATGCATACTACCGCATACTTTCAAACAACAAGGTTACTGTATTAATCTAATCTTCTTTTAGCAATTAAAGTTTTATATGTAATCTTTATGGCGATACCCACGTATGACGTCACTAGTAGGTATTTTCCTCTTTGTTTAATAAGGAATTTTAAACATTCATATCTTGCATACCGGCAAGAATTTTTTTAAACCAACTTTACTTTTCTGCACGTCCAGTGAAAATTCTTCACTTGAAGTGATAAAAAATTAAGTCCGTTTCCTTGAAAATGGCTTTTCTAAACTGTAAATTCAAACGCCAGTGACGTCAACATATCGCTTTAGTAACACTACCGCACAGAGAAATGATAAAATAATATAATTTTACATGGAAACTATTCGAAAATGTAAATTTACCGTATTTGATTGGCTCTCAGCCTCTATAGATATCAAGACGGTCACAACTAATCACAATTGGTATGTTTTTTTTGTTTTTTTTCAAAATTAACTATTTTTTATTCATAGTTAATAAAAAAATGTGAATTATTACTTTAAAAAAAATTTCATAAATATATATAAGATGAATAATTATTATTTCGAGAAATATTTAATTCAACTTCTCTATTGGCTCACTGCATGCCAAATATATAAGAGAGGCGAAAAGTTTCTACGGCAACCAAAACTTAGGATTGGTTGGAAAGGGGGCATTTTTAGAACAGTAAACACGAAAAAAGGAGAAATCAGACCAAAGTAATGGACTTGTGAGGGAAGGAATGTTGTATGAGTCTGTCAAATATATAAAAATAGGTAGGGTGGAAATGTTACGATACCAGCCTTGACTTAAGTGCGAAGTAATTGTAATTTAAATTGATACTTAAAATTTATGGTCTCAAAGTTTTATTTTTCCTGCTTGATTATTAAACTTAAAATGATCTCATCGTATGGATTGAAGAACACAAAAAAAAATAAAATAATAAATAAAAGCAGGTTGTTATACAAAAAAGAAATCGCGTGTGAATTATCTGCTTTATCATTTATGACAATTTTATCTTATTTTAACAATCAATTGCCTATAAAAAGAACTAACTATAAAATATGTATTGAATTTTTTTGAATAGATGACAACTTTATAGTTGTATAATAATGACAATGACACAGTGATAAGTGATTTCAATGTGATAGATACAGACAGAGATAAAAAGATCGTGTATTTAATACACTGATTTAAACAGAAAATGAATCATAAATATAATTTTAATAATAATAATAATGACTTGAGTACCTCTATATATAAGTCCCCAGCGCGAAAAATGGGACATCCAGATCAGAATTTAGACAAATTTATCGAGCTTAGAATTGCTCTACTATTTCAGTCCTTTTTCAGAATGCATCCACTTCATTTTTAGTCGATTTCATCGTTTTTTAACTGAGTTTAAAGTGGTTATTGGCCAACTTTCTAACAAACAGACTGCGAGATTCTTTATCGGTGTTGTTGTGTAGGGCAATAGAATCGTCGTAAGTTTTCAAGGGCAATAGAGGACGTTCGCCTGTGTCCATGACTTTGACCTACAATTATCGATAAAGTGTTTTGAACAAAAATTTTTAGTTTTTTAATGAGGATCATCTTTCTAATTTAAAGTGTTCTATTATATCTATATATATCTATTACCGTTTAGAACCTAAATTATTTAGTAAAGTAACTCGCAGAATGAGGTCCAATTTGATGACAGAACATGGTATCCATCACAAAACTCACTTGAACATAAATTTTGTACAAGTTATTTTTTGATTGGTTAACTAAAAAACGAAATATTTAGGTGTATTGATTAAATTGGCCCACCCTGTATATAGTTATATATAACGACATCTAAGAATACTGAACAAAACTATTATCAGAGTTATGATCTTATACAGGGAGTCTCACCTATGAATACTAAACAAAACTATTTAAAACTTATATGTTATGGCCTCTACAAACTTTCATATCCTAGTTCATTCATCATCCCTTCAAGTTTTATTTCGTGACAAAAAGTAGGCTATGTTCTTTCCAAGAGTTCCTCTTCTATTTCTATATTGGTGTCTATCAAAATTGGTTTTGCGGTTTATGCGTGAAAACGTATCAGACACACAGAGTAACTTTCGCATTTATAATATTAGTTAGAATAGAAATTTCAGGCTGTTGTCTCCGTACAGTATTGTAAAAATATTGTATACTACATCATACAGCAATAGCATACATGTATACACTTGCTTAGCACTCACATTTACACTATATGTAAAAATAGTAATAGTTTTATCTCTATGTAATGTACTATATGTATTCTGTATGATAAATAATAATAATGACATCTCTTTTACACTATTTATTCTCTAAATACATTTTTTTCTGTTATACAATAAATTTAAATAACTTTGAGTAATTATATATCTCATGAAGCGATCAATAATTTTGGTTTATTTATTTATTTATTTTTTTTAAACTCAGAACAAATTCATGAATGTTTAGTTAGTTTTTTGAAAATATCTTAAATCTAGTTTTTTTTTCTAGAATTAAAAAACCTGTTAAGAACACAACATTTCCTATGCTGTCCATGTTAATTATCCGAGCTTTAATTTAATTTATCTCGAGTTAGAGACGGTCAATCGACTTCAAATTTTTTGGGTAAATATATTATTGATATGTATACACAAATTTAGAATTTTCTGTCGATATGCCCTCAGCTAGACAACAACTTTAATGTTATCCCAATATCAATGTTGATCAAATTTATGATACTCTCATAGAATGGCATTTTGTTGTTGTCAACTTGTGTAAGATATGGGATGACCTGTGGCGGTTAGTTTTTTTTTTGTCTTCAAGAAGTGGAGGCGGTCGACGGTTAAGTCATGCATGAATGATAACATCTCATAAAGAAAGAGAATATTGGTATCGTACCCAATAACAACAATGAGATACGACATGTGTTTTTTTTTTTGTTATGTTTTTTTGAGTTTACTATGAGTATGTCACCGAGAAATATCAAATGGAAAAAACTATATTCAAGACAATTTTGACATGATATCCAGAAAACGTGAAGAATTTATTAAAAATCTTAAATGTAGCAATATAATTAGATTTATAAATATTTTAAAATATTGTTTTATGGTATACTTATTCTACGATTATTACCTTTGTTAATCATACCCGTAGAAATATACGAAATAATACAGTAGAACCTCGATAAACATTAAAATAAAGAAAAATCTTTATGAATTTTATAAAGTTCTATTATAACTTTATCTAAGTTTATATTCACAATTTTTTATGATAATACCGACTTAAGGAGTGGACATTCTATATGCAGATATTGATAGATTTAATGAGACAAGTGTACTTCTAGTGTGGGCACTTAACACATTAACATAAACCGTTCAAAATTATTCTGAGATATTGCTTTTGTTTTGAATTTCAAGCAATATCTGATATACTGCTTGGAATATTGTCTCCACCGTCAAATAAAGACGATATTTGTATTCTTTGGGGTAAATTAACCTTTCAGAAACAAAATATTCATTTGAAAATTTGTTGATTCTTTTGTTTTTTTTCAAGGGATCCTTAAGAAAATTTTCAAAATTCGAGAAGAAAATGTGGCTTCTAATTTCGGTAAAATTCATTATATAAAGTAATTTTGACCCAAAAATTCAAATATCGAGAGTATTTCACGATAAGCTGAGTGGCTTCTGATGTATCGTCAAAAATACACAGGCAAAGCGCTTGCTATGTTGGATTTCAGTCAATATTGTAGAAATTTTTCGCCTAGTATTCAAATGAACTGAATTTTCATAATTTTTGAGTTAAAATTATCCTACATACCAAGTTTTATCAAATTGCGATACAAAAAGTTGTTTGATGATTTTTTTTCTAGTTGTCAAAAACATAACAAGAGCGATTTGTTTGATCGATTGCAGGCAATACTTTAGAAATTATTTGTTTAACGATCGGATGGATTGAATTTTACCCTACCTACCAAATCTCGATACTAAAAGCTATTTGTATTTGTTTATCCAAAAATTATATATTGTCAAAAATCCGTACTCTGAGCGATTTCTATGATCGATTTCAGGCGTTATTTTAAAAACTATTTGAATTAGGCTCAAATAAACTGAATTTCCGTAATTTTTAGGTCAAAATAGGTACTAATTTTTATCAAATTGCTTACTTAGGCCGAACATACACTTAATGGTATACCTGTGCATATTAGAGCACATACATGCTACGATTAACTGACAGATTTCTACTCAGCCGAAGTAGCCACAACTAACAGGTTCGCCGAACACACACTGCGCAGTTAATAAGAATCGAATTTCGATTCTTTCCGGTCGAATGTATAGGTTTGCTTGTAGTGGCTGACACACACGCTCCGGTTTACTTGTATATGTGATCTGTTGAGGTAAATCTCTCCGGTATACCGTAATGTGTATGCCCGACCTTATATTTAGAATCGTGTATTCACTATTGTACAAAAAAACAAAAATGGATTTTTTGATTTGTCCAAAAATTGAACTAATATCGGAAAAATTTAAGTCTGTTTATTGAGGTTGTATGTCGTATCAGAACGTGTGTTATCTGCTTCATATAATAAACTCAAATGCATGTACAAAATCATAATCTACATATCTTTTAAATCTCCTGCTGACCATTCACTATTGAAATAAAATAAATGCATCAAACTTTATAGTATACATCTTGGTCTTTTTACATAACGGCGTTACTGTCATTTCGATTTTTTTTATATAACAGTCATTTAAATAATCATATGACCTAAAAGAATATGTAAGTATTCAGTCATTTCAATGTGTCTAAAGTCATCAAGTGATTTTTTTGTTTGTTATGTATTGCGGGTTATCGTTTTTGAGGCTTTTTATTATATTCTATTACAGATGTATCGTAGGTCATTCACATTATATGTTACTATTAAAATATTTTTATACAAGGTGTCAATCGAGGCGTCATTCTAATAATACGCGCTTTTGGGAACTTATGTTTGGGAAACTACGAGAGATGTTACTATTATTCAAGAATACAATTTATTTTTGGAACTATGTTCCTGATCGATATTTGTTTGCTGATAAGGAGTTAAAACCAAAAAAACTGCAATAGACACCAAAAACCGACATCTAGGTTACCTAGAAAACTAAACCTTTTTCAATCGATTCAGGTTGCCATGAATTTTGAGAAAATGCAAAAATCTTTTTATCACTTTCAATTTTTATTTTTTGTTGAAATTTTATGTTTTATCATTTAAAAAAAATTGACTTGTGAAAATAATCAGAACTTAAAGAAAACAGAGATAATTAAAAGTAAGTACAATGTAATTCTTATGTTATGTCATTATAAATATCCTAATCAAAAAAACGTAATGTACTCACATATTGGGTTGACTACTTAATTAGAGGTATGTCTTTTTTAAACTAATATTACAATTAATTCATACAGTGAAAACTAAAAGTAGCTATAAAATTAAATTCTTTAAAGAATTAAACAAGTATTTGTCTTCTAAAATTAATACTTAAATTTTCAGAGATCTTGTAAATAAAAAAAGTAAGCGCTACATTTATAATGTTCCAAGTTACGGAAGGGATATAGTTCCTACCGGGTGTCCCACGACACCCTTGATCTTTTTTGTTTTTATGTAAGTGATTTCGAAAAAATTCAGGTTTTTTTATGGTTTGCGAGTTTTAATTAGCTTACCTTTTATTAAATTAATTTTTGTATTTATTTTACCAGTAACTAATCATTGGGATTGGTAAGATAAAGTTACAAAAGTACGAAGCGTTCCAAATTTGATTACCCTCGGTCTTAAAAAAAAACTAAAAAAAAATCCAGTTCATATGTAGTTACGAAGATATCCCCAAAAATTTTTCCTATGTATACAACTTCATATAGGATTTCGAGCGACATCATAGAAAATACTCCAGCAATAATCAAGTTAACCCGATTTCTGTATATTTAAAGCTGAAATTATTCTGTATACCTAAATTTATAGATTTCAAAACAAAAATATGATTGAGATATTTTCGATTTGTTTAAGATAAAAAAATTAAGAAAATATTGAAAAAATCGCGATAATATTTTGTTTCCAATTTCGATAAAACTCGGTACCTTTATTAAGTTATTTTGGATTCTCGTATTGATTTTAGGTAGAAAATATTTGCCAATAGTTAAATGCACTGAATTTTAAAGATATTTTTGTCATATCCTACTAAATGTTATTGTATTTTTTTTGCAACTAAATCACAATAAACCGAGTTGAAATAAAATTGTAAAAATCACCAAAATTTGGTTTTCGATTTCTAGATATTGCCTGAATTTTTATGAGGGAAAATGCAATTCAATTTGGCCAAAATTTTTCCTTGTTAGTAGGATATGGACTTTTATTACGTCTGTAATCATCCACATAAAAAGGTATTGAATTCAACGCAAATTCAAAATTATTGTCTGTCGAACTGTGAAAATAAAATTTAATAATAGTAATTTTACTCGTTAATTTATTTTTTATATAAAATCATTACCTATTAAATTATTAAATTAAATTATGATTTCGTAACATTTATTCTTATAAATAATAAAGTATGTATATGTTGATAAAATGTTTTTATATAATTTATATATTTAAAAATATTATATTTAATAAAAAAAAATTAATTTTATTAGCTAGGTATAGGCATGTAATATGTATATATGTTGTTAATAAAAATAATATGATGTAGGTGAGTAAGTTGACATTATACCGATTTGAGAGCGTGTGAATATTTTAAAATGTTAACGCCTTACTATACGTATCTATCCGTACTTACTTACTCATTCATTTAAATGAATGGTACTGAGGTTTATCTATAGAAATAAGAATATAATTGAAAGGACTGCATACTTATATTTTAAGTTTAAGTTAACTTGCCAGCTTACCAGCTAACTAGATTGCTGCACGATTATGTATAAGTCGCGAAAAATCTTGATAATCTTGCAGTATCGTCTTGTTCTCATTAACACCTTAGCCTTGCAACGTATCGGAGGAAAAAATTAGCAGAAAGAATAGTTAAATTTTGATTTATTATATTTTTTTAACGAGAATCTTGTTGAATTTTATTTTTATCCAAGGTCTCAAACCGCTTGACCTAGATCGCACATTTTTGGAACTATGTTCCTTATCGCACGATATTTGTTTGCTGGTTGGGAATTAAAACCAAAAAACTGCAACAGACATCAAAAACCGACATCTAGGTTAAACTAAAACTTTTTCAATCGAGTCAGGTTGCCATAAATTTTGAGAAAATGCAAAAATCTTTTTACAACTGTCAATTTGTATATTTTTCAAAATTTTTGTTTGATCATTTGAAAAAATTGAGTTGTGAAAGTTATCAGAAGTTAAAGAAAACAGAGATAATTTAAAGTACAATGAAAAATTAATATCTTAAATTTTCAAAAAAATATCTAAAATAAAAGAAGTAAGCGCTACATTTAAGTACTTATGTACCAAGGTAAGAAAGAAATATAGTTCCTACCGGTGGACCACTATCTTATCTATATCGATCTTTTAATCATTATCCACGTATACCATTTTAAGTAATTTTTGCTTTAAATCGAGAGTGAAAAATGCTCATAATGCGAGTGCTGGCGTGTTGAATGGACGTCCATTGGAAATCATCTTCATCTTCATTGGTCATCTTCTAGTTGAATTTTATTTTGACCGTTAGAATCATTTAGAGACTAACAATCACTAGCCAACTCGGATTATTTGTAACTTTATTATTTTTCTTCTTATTTAACGTTAAAAAGATGCGTTTTTATTTTATTTTTTTCCGAAATTGTTTATGCATTTAAATTACAATTAAAAAAAAAATATCCGAATAGCTGAAACTTTTTGAACCTGTAGTCAGTCAGAACTTAAATAGAGTAAATTGGAAAACGGCAAGCAATAATTTTAGTTACCGTGGCAAATTCATCCGTTTTTGTGCTGAACAAAACATAAAAAAAAGGGTACGAGGAACTTTTTTTTAGTATATCTCTGTTTATTTTCGTGCAAATATAGTTTCCTCTATTTATAAGCTAGATAATCTGTAGAATAAATATCGTATGCATGATTAAAAGAAACAACATTAATAGTAAAACAACAAAAACTAATAATCTGTAGAAAGTTTTTTTTGATCCCACTAGTCATTTCACTCTCAATTTTTTCCATCCCCTGGAAGGGAGGGCTACCACCCACTGTGAAAAAAAAGCACCACTTTTGTTTCTTGAAGTCTTATCTACCAACCGTTAAATTTGCCAGTCAATGAGAGCTATAAGAAAGACTTTAGAGGTTTAATCCTTGTTTATTGGAGTATCCGTGTCTCATCTGTTATTCAAAATATAATTTCCTTTTTTTATTCTTACTTCTATGGTTTTACTATATTCTATTATATCTAGTAAATATGTCTGATTATTGCATATATTGATATTAGTTTAGCTGGTGGTGAAAGTGACAATTCATTTATTTATAATAATTTTAACGTGACAATAGTTTATATTATTATCTCATGTATATGTTTGAAAATAATAATATTAAAATATTATAATCTATTTTATTTATATATATTTATTATATTTAATGTAGGTACTCCTATTGTACAATTACATTTAATAATTTACATTAAAATAATTGGTCAAGTAATGATTAGGCAATTTTGCGATAGTATTATAATAAGAGTCAGTAACGTAATGTTTGTTACTACTTTTGTAATTTTTTTGTGTCTTAAGAAATAGGATTGAAATAGCAAAATCCATGACTTTAAAGCTTGTGCGGTAGCTTTAATTTTTTGTACTATAAGATGGCAAGATGGCATTCCATAGAAAACTCGATTTGTTGCCAAATAAATCCGATTTTTGTTTGTTTTTTTTGATCATAATTACTCAAAATATTAAGTTTTATAAACTCCGAAATAAAAAGATGTGTGCAATTTATTCTATTTTTTTTAAAATTAAAAAAAAATTGAGACTTTTTGTCTCCAATTTTAATGAAAATCGGAAATTACTCTCCTAATCGTACCAACTGATTTTTGCTTAATTTCGAAACAAAAATATTTTGTGATTTTTTCGATAATGTAAGTAGACCAACCTCTTAGTAAATTTCGAAAAATCGAGAAAAAATTTCCGTTTTCAATTTCGATAAGATTCAGTATAAAATGTAATTTTTGATCCAAATAATACAAAAATCGGGTTTATTTGATGAGTGGATGCATAGTTCCTTAGAAATCCTCCCAAGATCCCAAGATTTCTAGTTGATAAAAAAACTTAATTTTCTCTACTTCTTGGTTCATCAAGTACATAATCCTACTTATTTTGTGCCATTTGTTCCAAATATTTGGCCAAATCATTCAGTAATCCCAGTCATTCTTTCCAAATATCTGGTCAAATTTAACGTAACTCTAATAATTTGGAAAATGGAGGGTCATGGTTTCTTTATTTAGTATAAGGGCTAATAAAAACGATTAACTATCTCAACAAATGTAAAATATGACCCAAAATTAGTGGGTTTCAAAAAAATTCACTCAAATACGATAAAATTTGGCCAAAATATTAAAGAAATTGATTTTTTTTAACTTTATGACTCATAAAAATACACAAAATTTGATTTTGCACATAAAATTTAGATCAAGCAAGTATGTAATCCAAATAATTTTGGACCAAAATCAAAATATATGACCTAAAATTAGCGGATTTCAAAAAAAATTCTCTCTACTACGATAAAATTTGGCCAAAATATGCAAAAAATTGATATTTTGTGAAAAATCTAATTCACATTTATGACTTCTTGCTAATGCATGTGGTTTCCCAAAGTATAATTTCAACAGAATGTAGTAATTATTTTTTGAGGATAATATAAAATTTCCTCTATTTATTTTAAGCTAAGAAGTGTGATTTTAAAATTACCGTGGATTTCAAGATACAATTTTCACCATCGGATATCGTCCTTTATGATATCGTTTATTTCTGATACGAGATTTTTAGAAAATATTGGCGGATAGTAAGAGTTTTACAGTGACTATTGAATATTTTCGAATATACCTATTTGGATAAACATATGATCGTTTTTTACCTATTTTTATGGTGATTGTATTAACCTAGTTACTACTATTTAACTATTTAACTGGTGACATTTGATATAAACATTACCAACCATACCTTTTTATTCATAAAATAGATAATTTATATGTTTTTATTAATATTGTCACAATAAAATATTGTTCTCATACATTCCCATAAAAAAATCAAACAATGCTCATTATAATAAGTTGTTTAATGTATTTTTATTGATGACATATTGAAAAAACAAAATTATAGGGTGTGCAAGGGAAATCTAATATTTAAACATATAGATAAAATGTAGAAAAAATGAATAGTTTAAAATCGAAATACGATTATTTTAAACTAGAGTGATACCCACCCGCTTCGCTGGCTTTAAAAGTAAAGATTGATAAAGATTGCTCTCGCTTATCCCCTTCTATAATACTCGAAATAATGGTAAGGTTTTTTGTTTTACACAGGTAATATACATGTATGGTTTTTTATTTTTTTAAATGTATAATAGTCGTAATTATTGAGTATATCAAAAAAGATGGCCGTGAAATATTTTATATTGACTATTTTTACAGAAATCTGTAATTTATGGTAATGTCAAATGACTACTTTTACAGAAATCTGTAATCTGAAGTATGAGCTATATTTTCATACTTACTTTCGCATTTATAATATAAAGAGGTAGAGAAAACAAGCATGAAATACAGAGGAAGATAAAAATCTGAATTTTATAAAAATGGTCTTTATGTCCGTGAATTATTTTGGTCTACAACTATTTTTAATTATTTAATTGTTCATTTTTATAGTATCTTAAGTCTCGAAGTCGATCCTTCCTTTCACACCAAACACGATAATTTAATTTTGTAAATTTCGGTTGTGGGCTTTTTATGAAACTAAAGCTTGAAAGTATTATTTTGTAATTTATTTTTTCGTTGCAGAATTGATGAAGATTGCCTACAAAAACTTTTTGTATCTTCAAGCTTATTGCCACTTTATTTTAATCAATGGATAAGTTATCGAATTGTATTCAGAAATAGAATATCGAAATAATTTGGCTTTATGAGGTTTCAACCCACCCCTAGAAATTTCTTAGATATCATATTTAATGTAATATATGTATTTATCTACTATTTCAAGTAATGTGGTCAAAAATTTTTTAAAGACATCAGAAGTTTATGGAACGATTAGATTTCGCAAATATGGAAAAAGTCTAATAAAGATTTTTTAGAAAATTTGACTAGATTTTGGTATTTTTATTTATTGGCAGTACTAACTAATATCTAGATCCAAACTTTATGGTCTGAATACATTTTAAGTAAAGGAGAGAATTTGTAAATCGTAAATATACTTGTGTCTAACTCGTATTATTCGAGAAAAATCAAATTAAAAAAATTTTGTATTAAATAATAATGATCAAAATGTATAGTAACGATTTTTCTTAAGTTCGATACGACTATAGACACCCATAGGGTAATTCTTTGGAAACTTTGATATATTTAGGTATAACAAAGGAACATTAAATTTATTGCAAAAAATCTAGAAGCAAGAATTTATAATATTTAATTTGAAAAATGTATTCGTAATGAATATATTTGTAATAATTCAGAAATCAACTTCTCACAACGACTTTTCGTACTGAACTGTGCATAATTAAATTTCTATATATTTATCCAAAGTTCATGGCCTGAATACATTATAAGTAAAGTTACATTTTGTTAACCGACTTCAAACAAAAACGGAGGAGGTTATCAATTCGACTGTATTTTTTTTTTTTTTTTTTTTTTTTTATGTTTGTTACCGCAGAACTTTTGACTGGGTGAACCGATTTTGATGATTCTTTATCTGTTTGAAAGCTGCTGCTTCCCATTTGGTCCCATTTCATTTTGGTCTAGTTCTGACAACGGCATCCATGAGAAAATCATAAAAGTTTTAAATTTTCATTAAGTATGCTCGACAAGAAAACGAATAACTCAATATCACTTCGATGATTCTTTTTTTAGTGAAAAATTAGTTAGAGTACTTCAGATTCACTAAAAATCACGAAATAAAAAAAACTTTTAACAAAAAGAAAACCGACTTCAAAAGAAAAATTTTTCCAAAACAAATTAAAATGCACTAAAAAGTAAACAAATAATGATAATATAATGGAGTTAAAATTATTGTTATTTTTGGAGTCGGTGGCAGCCAAGGAAACAAATCTTACAGAACAGTTTGCTACATTAGCTTGGCTGACACCGACTCCAAAAATAACAATAATTTTAACTCCATTATATTATCATTATTTGTTTACTTTTTAGTGCATTTTAATTTGTTTTGGAAAAATTTTTCTTTTGAAGTCGGTTTTCTTTTTGTTAAAAGTTTTTTTTTTTTAAAAGTGATAATCAAATTATAATTCAGAAATCAACTTCTCGCGACGACTTTTCGTACTGAACTGTTCATATCAACTGACCTGACTGCATATATTTTCACAGCACATCCATACTTAAACTTCTATATATTTATATACCACAAAACCATGCTAAAATTTTTCGGGTGAAAAGAGCCAACAAGAATCATGTTGTAAAAGATGCTAGTATATGTAAAGGTAAGTTTAAGCACCATGGTGTTAGTTTTGCGCGGTACAGGTGAGTACAGGTGAAAATATGAATGTCTCACCCCTTGATATCTCATCCATGCACCAAAAAATATGTACGGCGCTGGTGGATACTAACTCTGCATAGGTAATCGAAGCAATTTACATAAATGCCGTACAGAAATAAGTCCGGTAATTTCGGTACCAAGTGTTAAAACAAAACTTTTGATCTCCCGTCAATTTTTGAAGCCCTATGTGTCTATTTCTGTACGGCATTTAGGTCATTCGCTTCTAATACCTATGCAATATCAGTATCCATCAACGTCGTACATATTAGCTTGTGCAGGGATGAAATACCAAGGGGTGTGACATCTATATTCTCACCCATACTCACCTGTATCGCGCAAAACTGAGGGAGCACACATAGGAGCACCTGAGAAATTTCAGAATGGTTTTGTGGACTATAATGTTGTTTCTTCCGAAATAATCCTCAATTTTCCTTATCTACAGCAACCTCAGATGCTAGCATACTAATTCACAACACCCTTTCATGACAGCCCACAAAACCATTCCCGTTACGGTATCGATCGATGTCGAGTAGACACTATAAATGCTTAGAAAACGTCGTGGACATATTGTATAATAAAAAAAATAATTAACATCATAGGAAAAAAGTCGACTAATTAATAAATACACAAGCTACATTAATTTTATTTAAATCACCTACATAATCAAACAAGGTAAACAACTTTCGTAGTAAAATATATGCAAAAAAAATTAGTAAAAGAAAAAAATATATAAAACTTAATAAATTTAGATTACAAATTACGAGATTCAAAAAAGATATAGGAAAAACAAAAATATAATATACAGATATGAATATTATAGACAGATCTGTATATATCTGTATATCTGTAGAGTGTAGTCGTGATGTGTAAATTAAATGTATCATATTTTAATAATATAATTTATAGTTAACTTATTCATGACATCAACATAATTAAATTGATTTCAATCAAAATAAATGCGAATTGCCGTTTTCACTTTTCTATGTTCATCATTATTATCTATTCCATAGATATATATATATTTATTTTTTAAAAAGTACTATGTGTTATAAAAGTTGAATATTCATTAGTTGATGGAATCAAAAATCCAATATGCAATTTCTAGTTGATGTTTTGTTTAACTTTTAAAATATTCCTTAAATAACACTGGTCAACACAAATTTTGTCACAGAATCATGACTTTACTTTTTGAAAAGTTTTTGACGTGCTGAATATGAATCTGATTGCAAAATTGCTTCAGCACGTCACGTTATCGAGAAATTCGTCCCTTAACATGAAAAAAACTTGTTTTTCTTCTTAATTCGAGGTTATATTTCACCAGTGAATATTTTTTCCTCACGAAAACATTTACGTCATCAGAAAATAACATTAATTCCCCCTCAAAAACCATTTTCCAAAATCTTTTTCCAAGAAATAGAATAGGTAATATATAAATATATAAGTATAGAAGTAATAATTAATTAATTAGTAGTAATACAATGTATAGGTATTTTAACTATAATAAATGTCATCTGATTTCTCGAAGAGCAAAACGGATATCAGAATGATTCAAAAAGTATTTTAAAGGAAGAAGGGAAGCAAAAGGAAATCTTCCAATTTTTCATATGAAAAAATAATTACATAGTGGCGTTACGGAATTTCAAATATAACCAAAAAACGAATTTTTCCCTATTTTAGCTAAAAATATTTCGAAAACCTTATGTATTAGAGAAATTCTGAATTCGAATTCGAATTTAGCACCCTCAAAAACTATAAGAAATGTCTGTCGCCAATCAATGTGACAAAAAAAAATCAAATCTTGTTGACCAGTGTAATTAATAATAATAATAGAGGCCAATCACCCCATTTGCTGGATAAAAGCTGCCTCTTGTTTTGGACCCTAAGTGATGACTCCTGCGCCTTCTGGTGTAGTATCTAGTAGATGAGACGACAGTGTAGTATCTTTTCGAGTAAAAATTTGGCTGTCAAACTGGCTGTCCGCAACAAGAATATTTGTCGAAGTCAGGCTTTTCTTCAGGTTTATTCTTCGCTTGACTCAACGGTCTTAGGTTGGTGTCGACTGGATGTTTAAAAGTAACCGTATAAAAGCTTGGTTGTTACACACTAGCTGCAAAATCTAGTCGAGATGAATTGCACTGATAGATCGTTCTGGTAAATTTATATGCCTTAAAATAAGACTTTTAGAGTGGATGAGCCCCAAACAAAAAAGTTAATAAAGGTGTTATGCGACTCTAATCTTTTCTTACTGGTAAATGAAAATTGAATCGATATTAATCTGCATTTTTTTTTAATTATGCCGATTCAATAAAAAAAATTTCTAAAAAATAATAGAAAAATTCTCAACATTCCTAGAAAATGGTAAAATTCAGGAAAAGAAACCGAAAAATTAGTGTATCCTAGAAAAAATTTCCACGCCAGTAAACATTTGTGGGAGTTGGTGGAAAATGTTTGTACGAGTATACTTAAAAAATCAAATTCATGCGACTTGTGCTTATTCGATTTACGCTTATTCGGTAGAGCAGATGTTCCCTACTTCCGAAACTCCATTTTCTTTATTTAACATTTAAAAAAAAATAAATAATAAATAAATTGGATTTTGGACAATTTTAAGTATTTCTTGATCATGACATTTTTTACCTAAGCTCACCGTTCTCGAGATATAAGCCTTTGAATAAAAAGTGAAAATTTTTCCGAACACTCCTAAGCATTTAAAAAAACCATATGATTTATATTTTGGACCATTCTGATTACTTTTTAACTTCTGACATTTTTTTAACTAAACTTTTTTTTTAAACAAAATAAAGATTATTTTGTGTTTCCGGCCAAAAACTTGACTTTAAAACCATTTGATATTATATTTTGAAACATTCTAAAGAGTTTTTGACTCTTGAAATTTTTACCTAACCTTGCCGTTTTCGATATACATATACAGAGATGGTCGTTCTTCTCTCTATCCTCCATACCTTCACAACAAGCAATAATTTTTATCAAAATATGAATAAAATCTATGATAAAAGATTATCTACAATAAAATCTAATCTTTAAAAACTTTTATAACACTCTGGAAGTTATCCACCATATGCACTGAGTTTTATAATATTATATACATCTAACAGTAAATGATGAATTATGGTTTGTAATAAGTACCTAAGGCGTTAAGGTTTTTTTAAAACCAGAACTAGCAATATTTTATATCCACTGATGTAGGTGCACATGTAGATGGGTACTGAAATCTAAGACCAAAGTATTGTAGTATTTACTCTTAAGGAAAAACGCGTTTAAAATTTAAATGAATTTTCTTTTTAACTCCAGTGCAGTCAAAATTGATTAAAACGACCAAATTTGGGTCGTTATAACCGATAGTCGATATACGCGATTTGTACATTTTTCTATTAAAGTGAAAGTATAAGATATATATACAAGTAGATATATACAGTGTGACGCACTTAAGATGAAGACACTCTCATATTTTCGTTATTTATGGGAATATCGATTTGAAATTTTACACAGTCATACAAAATGATGGGTCACATTTTTTAAGATACTCAGCCTACTACCAATTGACAAATAGGACCGATTCTTAATATTTTGCCTAGGGACAGAGATGGTTAGGGGAGTCGAAAAAAAGACATTTGCTTAGAATATTTTTTATACCCCTATACCCATATTCATGACCAAATTATCATTTTTAATTTTTTCATGATCTTCCTCCTCTTTACTCAAAATTATTACAAATTTATTGAAATATTTGAATACATAATTCCCGGTTTCTGATTGAGCTGAAATTTTACATGCACATTTTGTTTGGTTGAAGATGTAGTTAAGGTTGTGGCGTCCTGATTTTCCCATCACTTCCATCATATTTGATATATATATATATATATATACATTTTTAATAAAAAATACTTTTTAAGGGACAAGTTTTTATTGTACTAAAAAGTAGAAAATAATTTTATCTATGAGTCACTCATACCCGACTATTTGTAAAAGGTTGAGGCGCTTAATATCAATAATGAATCGAAAAATAATTAGGCATGTGGAGTAGATTAGGCGAACCGATTCATTTTTGATATTTTAAATTGAGCGCCTCAAACTTTTACAAATAGTCGGATACAAGTAACTCATAGATAAAATTATTTCCTACTTTTTAGTACAATAAAAGCTTGTCCCTTAAAAAGTATTTTTTATTTATATTTTTTTTTAATTTTTTAACTAGTTATAAAAGTTAATTTTTTTATTTTATAACTAGTGTGCTATGGTCAAAACTGGACAAATTGATAATTAAATAGTGTTTATATTCAAATATTTCAATAAACTTATAATAATTTTGAGTTAAGACCAAAACAATGAAAAAATTAAAAATGCTAAGCATCTTTCTCATCAAAGATGCTTAATCTAAGCAACTTTTCTAATAGTTTTTTTCAAAAAATGATTTCTGAATGCAAGAAATTGTTTTTGGAATTAAGAATTATCATCACAATAATTCTTTTTCTGCTTTTTATAATGCAAAAATATTCTTATGTCAAGAAAACCATTTTTTATGTGCGTTGTAATTTTCTGATTTAAGGTTAAATACTGGTACAACAAAATACCATAATTTCAGTATTTTTGTCATTCCATCAGTATTGCACCACAATACGCACTATCAATGAAATAAAATATGCTTAATAAATGCCTAAGTCAAAGGCTTGATTTTTTATCCGTAGTTGGACTAAGTCTAAATCAATCCTGTAAATTGAGGGAGGGGGAAGTTACGCTATTATTTAAATAAATAAATGACTTCAAAAGTAGGCATATGTAACATTGGCCTATTAAACAGTAGATGGATGATATGCTTTCATAGATGTTTTCAAAACTAGTCCGTAGAAATTAAAAAAAAACAATTCAAATTAAAGTGAAATGAATACACTATTGAAAAAAATACCCGTTGTGCACGATTAATTAAGGATGTATGAGCACGGTAGTGGGGAGAAAATTTAAAAAAAAAATTATTTTTAAAATTTTGATGGTGAATTATGTTATAACTTGACAATATAAGAGGAAAGGTAAGAATAAAATTATTCAATATTTGGAGTAATTTTCAAAATATCGAAAATTGAAATTTTTTTTTAAATATTTAGCTTTCGATATTTCGAATACTAAGGCAGATATCGAAAAATTTTATTCTCATTTTTCGTCTACATTTATGAAGTTATGAATGAAATTCATCATCAAGTTGAAAATAAGGTACAAATAATTTCAACTACAAGTCTAAACTTGCCTAGCGTCCCACCTTAAGAAAAACAAAAAATAATATTACGTGCTATCAATTTCCATACACATAATATATGTAAAATTAAAAATAACTGTCGTTTAATAAATTACCGTAATAATTGAACAAGAATATTAATTTACACATTTGTCATAATATTAAAATTAGTCATTTATTAACTATAAGATTATAATATATTTTATATATTATGTTAAATACATAAATAATTTTATTAAAACGACAAATGACATTTAAATAAAACAAAAAATTAATAAAATTTTATAGAAATTATAATAATCATAACTCATTTAGCAAAAATATTATATATAAAACCTTCGTGTTGCGGCAGCAGCACACTGGGATAGGCTTTAGGAGTAATTGGGGACTTCTTATTAATTAATGGGAAATATTGAAAGATTAATCGAATTTTTTTCGCTTTTGAAAATTCGTATTATTTTTAACCTCCGAACCATAAAAATTGGTGGTCTGTGTGTGTTTGTCTGCGTGTCTGTCTGTGACGTACCGGATGTACCGATTTGGATATTTTTGTTTAGTTTGAAAGGTAATTTAATGGGGTGTGTTGTTAGATATGTTTCAAATGCGAGTTTTGAACTCCGTACCCGAAACAACTAAAAAATTGTTAAGAGGCGATGATCTTCAAAATTGGTGCAGTTTGGAGAAGGCTCTAAAGAAAATGGTAATTTAATGGAAACTGCTCTTAGATATGTTTCAAGTGCGAGTTTATGGTTCCTTACCCGAAAAATTCTGGGTATTTTTCTAAATTTTGTACATTTCATTATAAATAAGTTATAAATAATAGTAGCTTATAAGTTGTGTACTAAACAATAAATACCAATTTTTAGCGTGTTATTTTAACGCACATACCTAATAACAATCACTTATCTAGAAAACTAAAAAGCTAAAAAACAGCAACTTGTGGAACTGGAAGAAGATTATGAAGAATTATTTGGCTTATTGTATGGTTCAAAAACTTTAAAATTTGGTTTTACAAAACGATTTTCATGATTCTGAAAAAAACTATTTAACTTATCGATTCCAATCTTTGTACAACTTGTTGAGATAACCAGTGCCCTAATACCCAAAATTTGTCAAAAATTTAGTTTGATTTCTTCATTTCCGACCATCGAAAGCAACTTGTGTGAGAACCGATTTTTATAGCCATAACCGTCATGGTAAACTGTTTTTTTTTCCAATAAAAAAAGAAAGTTTTCTTTCAATTTAATACATGCGCATTTTAAATAGATAATTTTTTCCCATAAATACTACACAAAACTTCACAAAAAAAAAAAAAATCCAACAAGATGTCGATTTTTTTTGTCTAAAAGTGAGAAATACACCTTGAAAACAGAGACATGTTAAAAAGAAATAAATTACAAACAGATTTAGTGCCTATCCTTAATTAAAATGGCTGAAATTATGGCTAAAATTTACAATATTAAAGTTCCTAATTAAAGGCTGTTACAATTATGCTGTGTATTTCTTTTAATCGTGAAACTTTTCGATCGAAAAAGTTTTAAGTATATAAACAAGCACATTTTAACTCTTTCAAAATTATTCGGTCTACATACTTTTTCTCGCTACTTTAAGGGGTATTAATGGCCATTGCATTTAAAACATGTTTTCACCAGAAAAATAAATTACAATTAATATTCAATGAAATGTACAGGAATACAGGTTTGTTGCTTTACGTCGATTTATGTTTAAATTTTGTCAATTTCATTTTTTATACGGCAAATGCGACAAATAGACGCCAGTATTTGCTTTTTGTTTCGAATATGAATAGATGTGTTATGTACACGTATTGAACAGATATAGATGGTTTATTTGAAAGTTAAATGGAATGATGATTGAATTAATAATTATTATATTCCTGGCAGTGGCACAAATAGTAACACATGTAAGTGTTAGCTTAGCTTATCAATTATTTATGATACCAATAAACATACAAAACTTATTTATAAATGTATATTCAAAAACCACATGTACGCATATTGACACTTACACTACTGTTCTAAAATTTAATTAACCACTCGGGATAATTGCGGAATTTACTTTAAAAAGTTTGGTGTAGTTATTAGCGTTATCGGTAAGCCGGTAGCAAAAAAGGTTGTATAGTGGAGTAAATCTACCAGATTTTTGTTATAAATTCGGAAAATTTTGGGAGAAGGCTATTTTTAATAGGTTTATTTCATTGTAAAAATAAAGAAAAGAAGTTTTCCGATTCCTGAACGTTCCTTAAGACCTTCTGATGCAGTTTTGGGACAATTTATTTCTAAATTGTTTTATTTGGTGACGGCGTTCTTGATATCTGTTTCAATTGATCGGATTGAGGGGAATAAACAAAATAATTGTTTGTTATTAATTTTTGCATCGACTTTGTCTGTTGTCGAATCCTGAACATAGCAAAATAACCCCAAAATCTTAAGAAAACCGCAACCTCATATTTTCATTTTTTGTGATAACTTTTCGAATTGAGTTGACATTCTGGAAAAAAAGTGTTACTCTGATTTTACTAATCATAAAAAAGTGTGCTAAATTTTAGCCCGATACAAAACCTTCATTTTGAAACAAACGAATTTTTCTGATAAACTTGACCATATCGTACAGTTCAGACAAATCATCGGAAAAAAAACGTATTTACATTAATATCTGGTTTACACCAAGAAAGTATAATTTAAAAAAAAATAAAAAACTAACTACCTAATGTATTTTGCATTTTAAAAAAACAATTCAAATTTACTTTTTAAACAGTGTAGTTTCATGACATCTTAAATGACATCAAACCGTGACATACAATTACTTATGTATATGCAGGTTTACAAGTATTTGCAAATTTACATGTTTTTGTATTTGTAAGCTTACATAGCCTTTCATATGACGTGACGCAGTACCGTCAAAGTCTGATTGGTTTTTGCTGTCCCATGACCGGATGTATAATTTTAAAGAATTTTTTTTAAAAATATTAATAATCCTTGTATTTTATAAAGATTTATTTTGTGCTTTATTATCTACATATAATGATTAATCATTAGAAACTTTTTTTCCAACCGATTTATTCTTAGCGGGCAAATGCCTATTGTTTTTCTGTATACGTGAAGTTAGTTTTCATCGGGGCATGTAGAAGTTACTTTTACCGGAGTAGGTTTTATTTTCGTATCTGCAGTGTAAAATACTTTATATTCAGAGTAAGTATAAATCGTGTACCTCAATGATACCGTTTTGCACTAAATGGATTGAACATTTAGTAACTTATTATACACTTGTTTCTGTATTATATAAATATATGTTTGCGTGTGTCATTAATTTGTGGTTTGAAACTGAATGTGTTTTAATGCAACAACAGAAAAAACGAGCCTCGTAATCTCCATCATTTAGAAAATAATACAACTTTACGTTTTTATCTGCAAATTATTTTTTACTAAACTTGTGTGTATTTGTGTTGTAAAATGCTTTTTATATCAATTATTTGTTGAATAAAATGATATTAAGGTTATGCGGCTACTATTATCGTTACATTTAAATATGTATAAATAAATATGCAACGATCAAAGTGAATTATTAGTAGTAATTTTATATTCAAAAATAGCTTTCTAGTAGGTCGTTTTTCCCGTTTTTATGAGTTTAATTTAAATTGTAATATATCAGTGAATACCTATTCAATTTAATCGAAATAAGCGCCATATGAATCAGTGCACTTTTGCCAACAGAACACCAGTCGATTAATTCCGTCGGCATGAATATTGGGTCATCGCAATTCAATGAATTCGCCGAAGGTTGTTTTTGCCTGGTCTCGATTGGCCAAGGTTCTATCGGTGAGAAATTGTGCTTTATTGGTTAAATATCCAAGTGCTTGAAAAGATGGTAGCTGGTTGGAGAAAGGTTTGGGAAGTATGGTGGGTGATTCAGAACCTCGAAGCTCAATTCGTTTAATTTTCGGACGGTGATTAGTGAAACGTGTGGACAGGCATTGCCGTGGAGCATCTTTTGTTGACCAGCATTGATGAATTTTTCGGTATATTTCGTCGATTTCCACACAATAGAAGTCTGCTGTGATGATTTGGCCCGATTGCAGAAAGTTATAGAGTACCCACTTTTAAAGCTTTTTGACGTTTCCAATACGTTTTAAACTATCAAAGAGTCAAAAATATGGGAAAAAAATTACAGCATTAATGTATAGAGTAAAAACTTCTCTATCAATCAGTATATACTATTCTAGGGTATGGCACGTAAAAAAATCCATGAAGCTTAACTTTCGGCCGCGTGGTAAATAAGCTCCTAAGTCGATGTTCTTTCATATGGCAGAGGGGATATTTTCGAGATATAGGAGAAGGGAAAAATAAAATTAGTAAAAATTGAGAAAAATTTCTGCCCTTTACGACATGAGCGTCCCAATGATCCCACATGAATCGCATTTAATCTAAGTGTTAAGAGTATTTTTATAATATATTTAAACTACAACTCGTAATTATTAATAAATTTTAAAATATATTTTAACAAAAGCTTTATTTATTATTTTTGCAATAAAACGAAAAATGTAGGTGTATTGACGATTATATACGAATATATTATCGATATTTATTGTAATATAAAAGATAATTTTTAAAACTCAATAAAATATCTAAACATCATTATAAATAATATAATTGAATAGTGGCCCCAAATTTGATATACAAACAAGATACCTACAACTTTAGTATACAATGATACAATGAATGACGGACGATGCGTAAAGCAAACATCGCGGAATTTTATAAAAGGAATATTATAAAACATTAGTTGTTGATTTATGTATATGCAATCTTTTTCACGGAATATGTTCGTTCAATAGTTATTTTAAATAATAATTTAAATAATTAATAAAGATTTCATGTAAATCAATTTTACATTTCATTTTTCACCCACCTTTTCTCTGGATACGTCCAGGGTATTGGCATTCCGCAGATAAAGAGAATTTTATTAAAATAACAAAATGAGTCATCATTTTGCTTCCGTGACATTTCTGGCATAATTTGTTCAGTATTTTTTATTTAACCCTACAGTGGTAACGTTGGGTCTGTCAGACCCAAGCACTTTTATTACGTCATTTTAAAACTAGTTGAGAGTGGGTTTTCCTTATAACCACCCGTGTACCTTCCTATGAGTCCTTCCTAAAGCTAACCTATATGAAAGAGAAGATTTACTGTTATCAGTTGTTGTTAAACTTGGATACAAAGTTCAACTTGGGTCTAATAGGCCAGTTAATTTGTATAAGTTTAGAATTTTTCCTTGATTTTTACTTTTTAATATCATTCCTTATATTATAAAAAATTAAATATGATTTGTCCATAAAAGCTAAATATAGATGTTGGAAACTGTGTAAAGAGTTTTGTTCACCTTAAAATAAAAAAATATTAGTTTATAAGATGTTTAAATAATTGGGTCTGGTAGACCCAACGTTACCACTGGCAGGATTTTTGTCCACGTTACCACTGTAGCGTTAATCTGTTTTTATTTTTAATCCTCGAACCAAAGAAGCAGTGTTATAAGTTTGACCGCCATGTGTGTGTATCTGAGGCATCATAGCGCCTAATCGGATGAACCGATTTTAATTTTTTTTTGTTTCGTTTGAAAGACATTTTAATGGAGAGTGTTCTTAGCTATGTATCAAGCGCGAGTTTATAGACCAAAAGATAGGCGATGATTCTCAAAATCGGTTTAGTTGGGAGAAGGCTCTAAGGAAAAAGTTAATTTAATGGAGAGTGTTTTAGATATGTTTCAAGTGCGATTTTTTAAATTTTGTAAATTTCACTTGTATAATAAGAAATTTATTACAAAAATCTATTTTGCTCACAACTGATTATGATCTTAGCTATTAGACATAGACAATAGCCCAGGATCAAAGCCTGTAAAGTCAGCAATAATTCCATGTTTCTGTTCACTCTTTCACTTGACAAATTAAAGAATCTGATGAGTTTCAAATTTTTCATCGTTCTTATATGGTTGAAAACACTAATCTGAAAAATTATCTGCGTGGAATACGTTTTTCATTTGTTGTGATCACCAATGAATAGGTTAGGCAAGGTTATAATAGCGGTCAACGAAAGATACACTTAGGTCATAGGGCCCATTGTGACGCCATATATCTGTTCCTCAACCCATCACAACCATTAATCAAATTAATTTTTTGCTGTGACGGTGGAAATCGAAACCGCTGATTTAGGCAAACCGCGTACGGAATTGATTATCCTTTAACCAACTGAGCTACTAGGATTGACTCGCCAACGACTAACTGTTCTGAATGATACTGACTCGATGAATGATACTTTCACATATAGCAACGGTATGCATTTTTTTCTAGAATCCACATTTTCATACAGATCTGTGGGTAATTTTAACACGTTTCATCGTAATCGTGTTCTGTGATCAAATGTTAAAATTCCTCAATCAATTGCAAAAAATTTGGGTGCACGAGAAAGAGAGTGCTTGCTGAAAGCGTGAATGTGTTTCAAAGATAATAGTTCGTTAGTAAGCGTGAATTGACGTAATTTGTCCATTACTGTTCATAATTTGGTTCCCACAAATCTGGGTTGTTTTTAAACTTAAAAAAAAACGATGTATGAACAAAAATTTTTCCTGTTTTTTAACAACTTTTGTACGCAAAATATAAACAATACGGTAGTTATGTAATGTCAAATTTGCCATACTATACGTACAAATGTAAAACTAGACTTGATACCATGACAAAAATTGAAAGTGAAAATGAAATTGATTAAAAAGCGAAGCAGTTATAATATTTCAAAAATTGCTATCCATCTCCTTTTAACAAAACAAAGTTTTATATATACAGTAGAACCTCGATAACTTAAACCTCGGTAACATAAAAACCTCTGTTACTTCAAAAAATACTATGTTCCCTTCCCATCAGAGCCCAAAACCTCTATAACTTAAAATACGCAACCTCTATAACTTAAATAAATAATCTCTGTATAGGCCCTCAGTAACTACATAGAAACATGTACATACCTCTATATTAACTAGGGTACATAGAAACATGTACATACCTCTATATTAACCTTTACCTAACATAGACCCTTGATAACTTAAAATATTTTGTGTTTCCCTTGGACTTTAACTTATCGAGGTTCTACTGTATTTTATATGTATCTCTATGGTGATATCGGGCAATAACGCCACTTATCTAAATTTTTCTCTTTCTTTAATTAAGAATTTTAAACGTTCATATTTTACGTACTTCTAAAGATTTTCAAAAACCAACTTTTCTCTCCGTAGGGCGAGAAATCTTCACTTTAGCTGATAAAAAAAATTTAGTAAATATTTCTTGTTTCGAAGCTCTTTGACTCTTAAAATGTTTGGTACTGAATAAAATACATATTTATTATGTGAAGGATAATAAAAAATAAACATATCATTTTTATGATGAAACAAAAAAAAAACATACTGATTGGAAAGTGTTGCCATTACCGCAGCAGGACATATGGCATAAATGTTTATGAACATATCTTATTCAAATAATCGACCGGCATTGCAACTACTCACTAAACATGTACAATGTAACGTATAACGATAGATATAGCCGTGTATATTTTTTTTTCAATGTATACCGCCATGTACATAAATAACGCGTCTTATATGTACGCTGTGATATCGTATGTGATTTTGTTCACAATAAAAGTGCCATCTACATTATAAAATAACTACAAAATATTTTAATATTTGCAATAAATCAATAAATTGAATATTGTTTTTATATTATAATATTATACACTTAGTTTTTTATCGTTATCACCATCTTTCGTAAGGTTTTATTAACTCCATTTATCGTTTTTATTTGGTTTTATTTTAAACTTTTTTATTTTTATTTTGCATACGCAAAAATATTTATTGATACATTCAAATAGTTCCCAAGTATTTGATGTGCTCTTTTCATTCCATGTGCTCTTTCCCGCTGATTCCGAATTTTTAGGGGAAAGTAGTTGGTTGTATTTTGAATTTTTCAAAAAATTTGTATTTGTTCAAAACTAATTATACAGGGTGTCCCGTAAGTACCGCACGCTTGTGTTGCATCAGGTAGAAAATCTTAGACGAAAAGTTCTCTTCAATTTTTTAACCCGATGCACGGATAGTTAGCTCTTAATTAAAATAGGGAGCCAATCAGAAGCATTACAACAAAAAATTAAAACCACTTGATTCTGACTGAGACTGATTAAGTCTTGAATAATTGATTTTGGTAGTAATAAATTAAAAGCTCTCGACTGTGCTCAAACTGAATACTTAATAAACTTTTTTTTTATTAACAATAATAATTATTTGATAATTTATTTTTAATCTATCAAAAATCATTAATGAGTCAGTCTCAGTCAGAATCGATTTATTATTAATTTTTATAATAATGCTTCTGATTGGCTTCCTATTTTAATTAATAGCTAATTATCCGTGCATCAGATCAAAAAAATGGAAGAGGACTTATCGTCTAAGAATTTTATTTTCTACCTGATGCGTTTTCTACCTAAATACTGAAATTTTGTTTAGATGCTGATCGATATATAAACATCTTATTTTGTTCAAATTTTGCAATTTATTATCCGACTTTGTCTACTACTTTTGTTTAAAAAGAAATTGTAATTTCCCAGAACATTGCTGGAAATGTTTGGAGTAAAGCAGCATTTTGACAAGTTAACTTAGCGTAAAAAATGATTGATTTCCATATAATAATAGGCAAAAGCTTAAAACTGATGTGAAAATGAATAGAAAATCTTATTTCGAATTTAAATTGGAAAGAATAAAGAATGTAATAATGGTCCTCTTTAATGCTTCCAATGGCTTCCATCAAATTTACAAACATTTGATTCACTTCATCGCTTGTTTCGAAATATATATGTTTATATATATATTATTTTCTCTTATTTGAATCAACATTAATCTTTAATCGCTTTGTAACATGGAAAACTAGAGGGATATCTTTGACGACACAATCGACATTATCTCATTGCCCCACACTTTATCTTAACCTGTTATGGGATTCGAATCCCAAGACAAAAATTTCACCAAAAAAAACTGAAATTTTATGTGTCAATTAATGAATATTTAATATGCCTTCTGTATAAATTTCAAGTTCGATTTTCTGTACGGTTTACGATAAATTAATTATCAAAAACAGCCCTTTTTACATGGTGGTATATGAAGAAGTCGTAATAAATGTTAGTTTTTTAGTCAATAAGTGCTCTTAGAAATGTTTTAACATGTACATAAAAAGCTCTTGTCTATATTCCTCAAGTTTTAAGCTTTAAAAATACACCAAAACTAAAAACTGTGCTTAAAAATGAAAAACTTGTTTCGGTAAAAACACTTGATAGTTAATTTTTCTTAAAGTGTGCAAAGAATCGATATGATTTTTACACAAAAGACGTAGAAAGGGATGATTAATTGATAAATAAAATTTAAAATTTTGTGTTTTTACCAAAAAAGTACACATTTCTCTTAAACCGTGCAAAGAGTCGTTATGATTTTTTCACAAGAGTTATTAATTGATAAATAAAATTTTAAATTTTTGTTATCATTTTCATTTCAAGTCTTTAAGGTATTTCTATGCCGTAAAAATGAAAATGATACCAAAAATTTGAAATTTTATTTATCAATTAATCACTGTAGTGAAAAATTCATAACGACTCTCTGTACGGTTTATGACAAATGTGCTCTTTTTTGGTAAAAAGACTGGCTTTGATGGTTAATTTCTCATAAACCATACAGAGAATGGATATGAAAGATGATTAATTGATAAATAAAATTCCAAATTATTGGTATCATTTTCATTTTTACGGTATCGAAATACATTCACAACAGCTACCATAATGAAACCACATGCCATTTATAACAATAAATTGAAAATCTACTGTTTTCACCCTACTTTAAAATTTTCAAATGATTGTAGGTAAAATTTCTTAAGAAATTTCTAAAACCTACAAAATTTCAAACTTAGGATTATATTTTGTCTGTATATACTAAACGTCATTAATAAATTTGACTACTATTGAATAATATACAAGCTATAATTAAGTGAATTGCAGTATAACCTCTTTATACAGAATTTGTGTATGAAGCTGACATCAAATTTTTTAAAAGTAACGAAAATTAAAATCACTTATTAAATATATGATTTATATCCAGTATTAATAGAATACTGAACTACATCTATTTACCTTAATTTAAGTATATAAGTTGCCCCTCTAAATTTTCTAAATACATAAATGTTATTACTATACAAGTATAAATTTTGTCTTGAACAGGTCACAAAGTCATTAACTTTCTAATAATATAATTTATTTAATCATCTATTAACAAGTACACTTATACATTAGTTCACCATATAAGCAAGTTTTTGATTAATGATAATTATTACGTGATTAAAAATAATTAATACTTGTTTTAAATAATTAATCAATAAATTGTCAATAAATTACATTCATAAACAATATACAATTTATGATACAATCGTATCTTTGGAATTATTCTGCTTTTAACATAAAAACATTAGTTTTAAATATCTTTTTTATGCACAGTCTGTTTACTTCTGAATTAGTTATTGGGATTTATTTTAATGTTAAAAAGTGGAAGCAATGAGAAATTAAAGAATATATATATGCTCATTAAAGGACCCCGTAATATTAGATAGGAAAATAGCAATCTGTGAAACATTTTCTAACTCACCCTAAAATGTTCATTCTGATAAAAAACTTTCATGGCCACATAAATTTTTATCGAATAGTTTTCGAGCTACGGGCTCTCAAAGCTGCGAATATATGTATTATAGTTTTTAGTATATGCCTGAGAAAATGGCTGTTTGTGAAACTTTTTAACGAGTAGTTTTCGGGCGATCAAACCTACACATGTATTTATAGTACCTATATAAAAAGGAGCGAAACTTTTCCAAACCATAATTTAATTGGACTATCAACCAAATCCCCAGTAAGGTGATTACCTTACAAAGGTAAACAGACTGTATTTAGTTTGAAGATTGGATAGAGTCTCGATAATTGGATTTTAATAAAAGTTAGAGGTGTGCGATTGCTAGATTTGTCCCGATTACTGGGATTGAAAACATCATTCAAATGTACGTATTTATTCGATACTGTACCACGGCATTACACACTTGTTATTATGATGCTATTGTGTTTTAGAATCAAACCAATGAATCATAGATCGATATTATGTACAAACAAACAATATCATTTTTGAGTGTTTGATAGAGAGCTGTGTGGATAGTGGAGGGGGAATAAAAATGATCGGATTATCGAATGCTCCGATTACCGAGACTATTTTGTATAAGTTAATAAGTTACAAAATCGGTCCTGAAATATCAAATATTTTCGTAGTAATTTGTTTTGTGTGCACTTTGAATTAGGAGGTTGTGTATTCGAATCCTAGAAGTGGTTGTTTGTCAAAAACGGAGCTGTTAATTAATTAGAAAGTTAATTACCATCATACAACATAATTTTACAGATTGTTTTTGCTTTAAATCCCTTCATTATATAACTTAGGGCCAGTGAACGCGGTTAGAGTAAGTTAGCTGTACGCCTTGATGCTTAAAATTTATTAGAATTTTTATAAGACGCGGGCTTGCTGGGATTTTTAAAATTTACCATTAGCAATAAAAAATTAAATAACGCAAAAGACATAATCTATAAAGAAAATAGGTTTGATAAAATTGTCACCAAATTAGTGACAAAAATATAACTTTATGAAGAATATTTATAAATAACGCTGAATACATTTTAGTCAAAATACGATTCAATATACAAAAAATTCATCTGGACATTGAGGCCGATTTGAAATGCTATTTCTATAGATAATCGCTATGATATTAATTATTTGCAAATTTATATGTTCAAGTGTCAAGATCAAGATGTTTTTTTTTACTTCCTACATAAAAATAAAAAAGTCTACGATAGAATATTAAAAGGTCAAACAAGTTGACAGTGTAGTGTCTGTATTAAGTTTATTGAGTTCAAGTAAAGGCTAGTTAAATATTCTTGTATATACAAAGTTGTCCAAAAACATGTAACCACGTAAAAGGGAAACATTGTCTTCAAAACTAATCCTGCCATTTAAATAGGAATATAATAATACATTTTCCGAAAAAACTTTACCATTTAAATGAGCGAGGCTTGTATTTTAAGAACATGATATAATTACTATTTTATTACATATGATTTATTATACCATGCATATATGAAATATATCAAGGTATACTAAGTTTAGTCTCAAGTTTGTAACGCTTAAAAATATTGATGCTATAAACAAAATTTTGGTATATGTGTTTATAAAATCACCTAATGAGTCCATTTTCGATTGTCTATCCGTCTGTCCGTCTGTCTACCAACACAATTAGTCAAAAACGAAAAAAGATATCAAGCTGAAATTTTTACTGCGTACTCAGGACGTAAAAAGTGAGGTTAAGTTCGTAAATGAGCAACATAGGTCAATTGGGTCTTTGGACAAAAATGTCTTTCATATACTTGGTAACATCTTATTGAACAACTCTGTATATGTTCAGTTAAGTAAAAATCAGTATTGACAGAAAGAAAGTCGTATATTTTTTTACATATTGCTAAGTACTAACAAAAAAGTTGACCATTTTGCCTAGTTTTGCATTGAACTTTGTTAGCTAGCGGTATCCGGATTAATATTACTTATACAGACAAAATATCAAAAGATGACATTAAAAAATTATATGAATTATGGTTTTCTCACAACATATTCAAAGCAGTTATATATTATTTGTTTTTAAATTTAAACACTGATCGATATAACAAATTTACTGATCAATATAAAAGCCTGGATAGTGAATTAAGTCAAAGAAAGCGTCGGAAAAAGACGCTATCATAAGTTATTAACTTAAATTACTTTACTTAACAGCGCATACTTTACATACCGTCTTCTACTGTTGACACATCAACTAATGCTAAAACTAAAAACATCCGCTATCCCATGTTTGGTTCAGATCAGTGGCTTTCAAACAAAAATGATTAATAACGTAATTAAGCTATATTGTAATCTAGTTAGAAAAAATATTTACTTTATTCTGTGCTGTGTATAGCTCAAATGATTTGCATTTTCATTAGACCTGAATTTACATATTGAGCCACATGGACCGTGGCCTTAGGCGGAAAATTGGATCATGATATTTTTGCGTACATATGAATTTGATTTTAAACATGAAGAAAAATGTTGAAGATGTTGAAAAAATTTCATACTTTTGAATTTCACAAACATATTCTAAACCAAAAGTATACTTTTTCATACGCTTTCTGAAATAATGACGAATTCTTTAGCATATAGCATGCCTACCTATTAACGCAGTTGATTAAGGCGTAACCAATTCCGTCCGCGGTATGCTTAGGGTAGCGGGCTCGATTCCCTCCGTCGCAACAAAATTAATTTAATTAATAGTTGTGATGAGCTGGAGTGTGCATGGTATAGACATGAATGAGGTACACTCAGCCTCTGAAATAGAGGAGCTGATAAATGAAATGATCAGCGGAAAGGTGGTAAAACACATATATAGTAGTACGATGTGTTTTATAGCCTAAGTGTGTCCTTCGTGGACAGCCAATATAACTTAACCTAAGCATTTAGCAGCGATAAAAAAGATTTGCGTGGAATTATTGTTTTCAGTACAAATTTAGCTAGCTGTAGCTATTAAGACATACTTAAATCATAGAAAAGTATAAAATAAATATTTTTTCCCAAAAAATAGAACCAAAACAAACAAATGCGCAATAAAATAAATAATAATTTTTGAAATGAATACTTGATCTGACTGAGTACATACTTTTCTTGTGAGCGTATTACATTTTGAAAAATTGCACAAATTTTTATGGAAATAGCTAAATGATGATTATGTATTAAACATAGATACTTATTATTAATAAGTAATTGCAATTTAAAAAGTAGATATATTGAATTTTTTTGAATTAATTTCTTATCGACCATCAAAGCCACTAGACATATACCATATCTGACAATATCACATTATCATTAATTAAAAGACTTGGGTGGTAACCGTACGAGCGACGTTGGTCGATGGAGCTAAGCAGTTTATAATGTTATTTCATTTACACAGTAGTGACAAAATAAAAAGTTAAGATTAAACATAAAAACATATTAATGCTTTTAAATATGGAATTGTTGTAATGTCATTTGACCGTTTTTGTAATAAAATGCACTTAATAAGACAAGAATGTCTTATTTTTTTTTAAAGTTGTAAAATAATAATGTATTTGTGAAGTGTGCTTGTTATTGAGTGTCCGATGTCCTGTTATATCATAAAAAATTACAAGAATTGAATATTCCATTTTATCATTTGCGTATAAAAGATGGTTTTTATGAGTTTTTAAAAGTAAAACAACTTTCCCTAAAATTACTTACAGGGTGAACCATTTTAATCTATTATGGCCAATAACTCGTCTTGTACTTAACCAATCAAAAAATTAATTTAAAAAAAAAAGTTGCAGAGGTTGATGGGCATTTGGACATTGACTTACACTTTAAATTCGTTAGTTGATCCTAACATTTTTCATCTAAACCATTTTTTCGAAAATCGTCAGCTTTTGGAGGAAATACTACTTAAAAATATGCCATACTTGCATTTATTGGAAAGAAAACACTACGGAAATATTCCATAGACAAAAATTGCCAAGGGAAAAAGAGGACATTCGCGTGTGTCCATGACTTTGACCTACAATTATCGATAAACTTTAAGCGTATTTTATCTAGAATAAAATGCAATAATGGACATATTTTTAAGTCGCATTTCCTCCGAAAGCTAACGTTGTTCGAAAAAATAACAACAATTATAGTTTTTTTATGAGGGTCAACTTTCTAATTTAAAGTGTTATTCTATCTCTTCCGTTTAGAATCTAAGTTGGCTATTAGTTAGCAATCCGAAGTACTAGGTCCAACCTGATATCATAACATTATGTCCTCCATTAAACCACATTTTTTTTACAGTTATTTTTTGATTGGTTAACTACTAAACTAGCTATTAGCGATTATAAAGTAAAATGAACCACCCTGTATACCTTTAAATAATGTGTAAGGATATTTTGTCGAAAATTTGCCTATGTAAGAGACCTAAAATGTTTAAATGGTAATTCCTGTTTCACTTTGTGCCCTTATTTAGTTGTATCCAAACTTTTTAGCAGACTGTATATAATTATGAATTCTTTTATCTTACCTTATGCTGTATTGCGCCGGGAATCCAAATTTCTTTCTTGCAGCATGTTCTGCTTTATTTGCTGACATAGCCTTTAAAAAAGTTCAACTTTAATTAGACGAATTATTTAGTGTTGGAAAACTTATGTTAGAGCAAGAAATACTTTTAAAGCCAAACTTTTGTAATAATTTAAAACAAAAGCTGCGAACTATTTTAATGATATCTAACATCTCTAGCTTTTATGTATGATGGCTCAGGAGTAAAATATATTATTTTCTACTTTTAATTTTGTTATAATTTACTATATCCCGTTGTGCTAAATAAAAATAGGCATTAAAAATAAAGCTTAGCTCTAACTCTACCAATGTCGCTGCCAACGTAAGTCTATTTTGTGGCGTATTTAGTCCAGTTACTGAAATAGTTAAAATTTCGGCTTTTTTCAGACTTTGGTCCTGATTATGGACTAGTTTTTGATAGTACCTTTTCAGTATGTTTTAAAGCAGTCGAACTTTGCTACAATATGAGAATTGGATTGTCTTTGTATACCAAATAGTTTCCGAGGTAAAACCTTTCGAAGTTTTTCATATTTTCGAACTTTTTTGCAATATTTTGTACTCTGTCGTTCTGTGTTAAAATTTTTCAGATTTAAGGGATGCTACGAAGAATTAGGGTCAAAATTCGTTCAGAAGGACAGAATATTGCAAAAAATTAAAAAGATTGAAAAAATGATAAATTTTTAAAAGCTTTATCTCGACACTATTGGGTCTCTAGAGGTAATTCTAGTCTCATATAGTAGCAAATTTAGTCTACTTTAAAAGCATCCTTAAAAGGTACAGTGTTTCGATTTTTGACAAAGTTGCGTTTGGCGTTCGAGGTCACAAACTTGGATTATTCACTATGCTATCATAAACAGGTCTGCAAAAATTCAGAACTACCGGATTTGACGAAATTATCCCGTACTTTCAGGCGACAAGGTTACTCAGTTAATTATACAATTACATTTTTTTATACTGTTTTGCTTAAGGTTGAGGGACGATAGTCATGTTCAAATTTAAATGTTGAATTAGAAACTGGCCATAAATTTGATAGTAAAATTCTTAACATCCACAAGGCAAATTTTAGATAAAAGTTTCAAATAAATTTACCTGATTATTAAGATTATTAAAAGCAATGAGATCCACTGAATTTCCCCGACCAGACGATTCATAATTTTCGTTCTCTTTTTCAGAATTAAATGAGGAAGATGACGATTCCGGCAATTGTAAATTCGGTACAACCTTCGTTGTTTCTTCTTCAATTAAAATTTTATCGTTATGCTCGTTTTCTTTTCCCGCTGGAACGTTTTTCCATTTATGTAAAATTTCTTGTACAACATTTGCTTGAGCAGCTTTTAATGATATTAATAATTGCTCGTATGTTTGTTGCTCATTTATTTCATTCCCACTATAATTTTCACGTAATGAACCAGAACTTGGAAGTGATATCTCCTTGGAACTTTTACCACACAAAGATTGAGGCGTTTGTATTGATATGTCTTTTTGATCATACGTTGATGTTTTCTCATCAATATGGCGACAATAATTCGATTTCACAGTACGTGTCTTTATCACACTTTTATCTTCAGTACTATTTCTATCTTTTTCAACAAGATCTAAACAATATTGTTTGATATTTTTAACAAATTGTAATTTCTTCTCATCTTCTTCCAATGAGCTGCTTGCTGATCGATTTGGAAATAATAATTGTTTTGGAATATTTTTGCTGGTTCTATTACGTATCGGTGATGACCATCTTGACTTTTCATTGTTTTGTATTTTAATGGAAGTACGTTTTGGTTCACGTATTGTTGACTTGAGTGTATTTGTACGTTTTGCATTTTGAATGGATGTACATTCACTGCTAACTCGTTGTGTTAATAATCGAGATGACGAAATTTTTCGTACTGTAATTATTTCATTTGTTTCATTGGGCGAATCAACAATTTCATTGTTATTGTTGAAATGTGTTGTTGTCTTTGATCGTATTACACGGATTTGTTGATTTGTTTCCAATTTATAAACATCTTCTTCGAAACTTGTTGTACACCAAGAACCATCTTCCTCGGAATCATTCATTTGTTAACTGAAAAATTAAGAACAACCTTACTTTTTGAAAATATACAGGTTGCTTTTTTAAGTTGACATATGCTTGAAACTCGATTAATAAGTTTTATCGATAAAAATGTTTCTAGCAAAAAGCAGATAATTTAATAGGCGCATTTGATATCTTCTATAATAATATCTACGCAATTATTAAACTTAACAGTTTTTCTGGCTCGATGAAAAGTTCACTCGATGTCATACCTGGTAAGGAAAGTTTTAATTGACTAAAAAAGTAACATTTTTTGTTCGAAACATTAAACAAATATGCCCTAAAATCGTACAAAGAATCGATATGAATATTTCACAAAAGACGTATAAAAGTGTGATTAATGACAAATAAAATTTTTAATTTTAGATATCATTTTCTTTTTTACGGTAGCGAAATACCATAAGACTTACAACTGATATTTTTTTACGGTGTAGAAGGATTAAATGTTATAAAATTTAAATAAGATATTTTGTCTTTTGTAGTGTTACTATATGGTATAGTTTACTATAGAATTATCCCTTCCTTAAGATAGCGATTTTTTTATTTACAATTCTGTATAAAGAAAAAATATATTTATCCATGAATGTTTAAGTAAAAGCTTCAATAGGATTATTTCATAATTTATATCACATAACATAAATTTTATATTATAAAGTTATTCTATGTAAACTGTACACAGGGACAAGGAGGAATGGGAATTTTGTTTTATTAATTATTTAACCAGAGGCGAAAAAAAATTATTTATGTATTTTTCAAGAAAAAATTGATTAAATACATTAATAAATTTTAAAGTACTATACAGGGTGTAACGCAGGAATCCGAAGGTTATTTCTATAAAAATTACTTATGGCTTCAAGCAGTCAAATATGGCAGTATAAGTAGGCTTAATTTTAACAAACAGCAAAAGTCTATGGAATGACTCGACTGTTTAAAGAGAAGGCTATTTTTTACTAAACAGTTCATTCATACATTTGAACAGTATTGTTATAAATTTCTATGTTTCTTAATATCTATTTATCCAAAGACTATTGAAACCCATTTTAAGGCTGTTATCGTAGTTTTATTTACAATCAAGAGTTGTCGCACGGCAACCCTTGATATTCACCATAAACAGAATATCTGCGATGTATAGTTTCAAAGATATTTTGATAGAAATAATTTACATGTTTTACTAAATAAACAAGTGAAATTTACAAAATGTAAAAAACTCCAAAATAATTTTACGGATAGGGAACCAAAAACTCGCACTTGAACATACCTAAGAGCACTATCCATTAAATTATCTTTTTCTTAGAGCCTTTTCGTAACTGAACCGAATTTGAGGAGCATGGCCTATTTTTTAGTTGTTTCGGGTACGGAACAGTAAACTCACATTATCTGAAACATATCTAAGAATACTCCCCATTAAAGTACCTTTCAAACTAAACGAAAAAAGGCGCTACGATGCCACAGACAGGCAGATATCCTTTGTTTTTGGTTCGGGGGTTAAAAAACTATCTCTCAGTGTCCTGTTTTTTCTTGCTTACGAATGGGAATTTTCAAGTTTATAAATCTGAATTACCATTCGTAAATATTAATTGAAGACATATCAAGTTTTTACCAAAAAATTATTTACAAACAGATTGAAAAGAGACGGATTGTCGAAGAAAGAAAAAGAATGCTATAAGTATAAGAAATAAACTACACACGATTTGTTTCTTAATAATGTGAACCAACCATACAATAATGACCGTATCATTAATGACATACGACATAACAACACTCACAAATTTCATTTCTGTTTTAGAAAAACTACTGTTTATAGTCACGCTACGAAATATGTGAATGTAATACGATTAATCTAGCATGTATTGGCACCCGAATGTGGAATATTTTCTACTTAAACGTACTTTTAACATTGACCAGTGCCTAACGATTATGGTAGAAGCTGTCACAGTAGGGAGTAAGAAGATCCGATGTCTCATCTTCTTTGTTACTGTCCAGCTCTTGCTATGAAGAGATGGACTCATTTGAGTAAGCCTTTTTTGACGATCTCTCGAAACCGAAGTCCGTTGACGTCAAAACACTCTTAATGTTTTATAACAGCTCCAAATGGTTCATGGAGTAGTGGGCGGAGCTAAACTAATCCCTTTTTCGGTATCACAACAGAGGCTATGGTCTTAGTGTGTCTGACTACAAGACCGCCACTCCAACCTAACTTACTTTTAACCTTGCTATGCAAATAAGATAGTAATCCATCGAATTAAATTAAAAGTTACTCTGAATGTATCATACTATGCAAAAATTTCAAAAGAAGCATTGAATTTGATTTAACTCTTTTAAAAGATAATTTTGTCGTAAAGCAAATTGAATTTCCCAAAACAACAAAGGTTTTCAATATAAGATACAATACTTTTCTGAAACTGTTGTGATGTATTATTACGTTTTTAAAAAAACACACAAATTTTCATTAATTCCTGTATTATTTAATTAATTCTAAGCAGTATGAATGAAGCTTCAAAAACTATGTTTGACAGGTATAAACACCTCATTGCAAAATATGAAGGCAAATTCGTGTATAATATTTTGATTGATAACTCTAAGTAAAGCAACTTCGAAATTCTTTTGGAGAAGCTACTATTAGATAGATATTACATATTAGGCGGCCTATTTTTCGATGAGGAAAGTTATTTGTATGTAAAAAATTTAGGGAGCTCATGTTATCTCCTACCGTATTTTCCATTAGTAAAACAGTTTTAAATACCTATAAAAAGCTGAAAATTCTTTATGTTTCGTTAGAAAAAAAGATGCCCTAATGTTTTATTATAACCATTAGAGCCCTAATGTTTTATAATAAAATTCTGTTTCAGAAATTGAAAAACGAATTTTCCGAAATATTAGTCACACGGAAACCACCTAAATTTTTCTATCGAATTAAAGTCAAAACTGATATACCAAATTTTTAGGCCTCATCGAGATAGAAACGTGAAAATGAAGGGCGTTAACATTTTCTAGATGATTAATTTAAAGTCATCTCATTTTCAATTCTGTACTGCTATGCATGTTACAAATTTTTTTCTCCTTTATTATGTCGTTGTGATGGAAGATATTCCTACTTACTTCAAAGAATTGTCGTGGGTAAATTGACTAAAATTCAAACACTCGTGCGCAAACACATGGTGGATTAAACGGATGTTATATCTATATGTAGCGAAAGTAATTTACGAGAATAGGACAATGTGGAGCTATGTGTTATATATGACCATCATCGTATATCTACTCCAGTTTGCAACTACACCCACATCATTCTGTTGATGTTGTGAACTATATAGTTTGGGGTATGACACAAACCGTAAGTACTAAAAGTATATGATTGTGATAAGATGTAATGGGATTTGATGTTAACGCCTTTCTTGTTGTATATAATAAATAAATACAATATATACACATAAAAATAATAATGGTTCAATGCGGTAATTACACGAATGTCATTTGTTTTTTGTGCCCTAAAAATAAATTAAAAAGAATTTATCACCTTTTTACCTCTATGTATACAGAATACAGTTATTTTTGGAGTCGGTATCAGCCAAGCTAATGTTGCAAATTGTTCTGTCAGAATTGTTTCCATGGCTGACACCGACTCCAAAAACAACAATAATTTTAACTACATTATATTATCGTTATTTTTTTACTTTTTAGTGCATATTAATTTGTTTTGGAAAAATTTTTCTTTTGAAGTCGGTTTTCTTTTTGATAAAAGTTTTTTTTACCTCTATATATTGTTAGGCCCTGGACAGCGTTATCCCTAAAAACGTGGCTCTAGCACACTAAATCATTCATATTATTATTAAGTAATAATATTTTAAATAACCTAATTTGAAATATTTATTCATTAAGCTAGTCAGCTAATTTATATTATTAAGTTATGTATGTTAACAATCACAATAATTGAATTGAGGCATGGTTTTAATTATATTTTCTTGTCAGCAAAAATTAACATTTAATATTTTCATTTTTACGTCAGAATATTTAATATACTGACCTAGAAATTTTGTATTTAAAGACATTGGAAATTAATTAGAATCATACAGTGATTATACAATTTGAAACAACATCGTTAGAATACAGTGATTATACAACTTGAACATCAATTCGATTATACTGTGATTATTATAAACTAAGTTTTAAAAACTATTAACTTCAAACATCAAGTCAAACAATAAAGTGATATTATCAAACAATAAAAAAGTCGTATTCATTAATAAGGATTCATAAGGTCTCTCCTTACTAAATAAAAGACCTTTGGTGGCAGCATCTTCCCCTGGACCCCATACGCAAGGCAGTACCGTAACATTGGTGTGCAGCGGTGGAATTCAGCACGTTGGAGAATTGGCAGGAGATCAATTTCTACTTCAACGGTTCACTCCAGTGATTTGGTTGAATAACGAACCTACAGGTTAGTAAAATTTTCATTTTAATTTGAAGTTCTCTTTCCTGGTATAAAAATTCCCAAAAATCTTTTTTGCAAATATACTTCCTTCCCAAAACATTTTGCAAATTCAAATTATCGCATTTTTATACCTTTAAAAAGTTGTATAGTCCTGTATCACTTTCCTATCTTCATTTTTTTACTTAAAATTTTCTTTCAACATGCTTTGTAACCCTTTTGACATGACTTACCCCTACACTTGTCTAGTGCTACCCTCAGACAAGTCAATATTAAAACAACAAACCTTTAAAACTAAACGGCCTCCCAATAACGCGATAGAAACAAATAATTCCTTATATGTTCTTCATACAGAACGACTCGTTAATAACGCGATACAAGCAAATATTCCCCTAAGTGTTCTTCTCACAGAACGGCCCCTTAATAGCGCGATAAATGCAAATAATTCCCTATATGTTCTTCGTACAGAACGACTCCCCTGTAACGCAAATTATATTAACCCCTCACAACACAACGGCCTTGTACTACCTTATCATTCACAAATACTATTTCCCTATACGATACGTTTCTTGATAAACGTTCTTTACGAATACGAATTTCCAACGAACTATACTAACACGTATTCTATTAATATGTACCTTGTTAAAATTCCTCAAAGCATGAAAATTCTTAAAACTACTAAATTCAAACGAAAAAAAATCCCAAAACTAAAAAGTCCCTTTCAAATCGCGACCCCTATCTTGTAACTTAAATCATGAAATATTCTACGCCCAATCTATACGTTTCGTTTAATCTTTTTATCTCTACATAAGTCTCAATTTAATTTAATACAATCTCTCAACACGGCATTTTACACATTCTGATAAATTATCCAATCTTTAAAACCCTAATTCCTATTCCCAAACGAGAACATTAAATTATGCAGAAAGTTTTACTGGATTTGGATATGGCTAACCAAATTCCTGAAGGAAACTGTGAAGTATAATTGTTCTCGGAACCATCAAATGGACAACCCAGAAACTTGTCGAAGTTGGAAGTGGATATTAAGCCATTGGTCACTGGAATCACAATTTATAATGGAAACAACGTATACACTACATACGCCCCCCCCCCCGTTACATTATATCTTATCTTCGATTTACTCTCCCTGGCGTCTTGCTGAATGACGACATTTATGGATAGAAGCAACGTATTTATGGCATCTCAAAACCAAATACTTCAAAACCTTCTACCATATGTTAGAAAAACTTCTGAGTGTATTCCTAAACCGACCAATGCAGTTCGACAACGACAACAAGTAATGGAAAATTCAAAATGGTTCACATTTCTTCAACCCCACGAGATTCAACTCTACTAAATCAACACAATCCTACTACTACAACTAAACCTCATCAACAATCATCGTCAAGAATCAGTAGAATTAATTTTTCAAGGACAATCATGTTTATTATTAAAATTTTTATTTTTATTTTTTTGCAAAATTGCACAATTGCAATAATTTTTTTCTTTTTTCAAGTTCACAAATATTTTACAAATAATTTATTGTACTATTCATAGTAAAACTAATTTTTTTTGCATAGTTGCAAAATTATTTCATTCATTTATATATCACGTTTCAACTAATTGTAAAATGAAATTGTTTAAAACTTAAAATTTTTTTTTTCTTAATTCATTCAATTTATAAACAATTTCATTACTCATCAAAATGTAAGTTTCTTTTCTTTTTATAATTGATTTAACGAAGTTATCCTTATAGTTTTCCAAGTTGTTTATTTTGTAAATTTTTAATTTTTCTTTAAGGGATAACTTTGCTTCTGAGTTAGATGAAAAATAATTTGCAATTATTTTCCCTCTAAAAAAAAGTCGGAAGGTGTGTTAGGCCCTGGACAGCGTTATCCCTAAAAACGTGGCTCTAGCACACTAAATCATTCATATTATTATTAAGTAATAATATTTTAAATAACCTAATTTGAAATATTTATTCATTAAGCTAGTCAGCTAATTTATATTATTAAGTTATGTATGTTAACAATCACAATAATTGAATTGAGGCATGGTTTTAATTATATTTTCTTGTCAGCAAAAATTAACATTTAATATTTTCATTTTTACGTCAGAATATTTAATATACTGACCTAGAAATTTTGTATTTAAAGACATTGGAAATTAATTAGAATCATACAGTGATTATACAATTTGAAACAACATCGTTAGAATACAGTGATTATACAACTTGAACATCAATTCGATTATACTGTGATTATTATAAACTAAGTTTTAAAAACTATTAACTTCAAACATCAAGTCAAACAATAAAGTGATATTATCAAACAATAAAAAAGTCGTATTCATTAATAAGGATTCATAAGGTCTCTCCTTACTAAATAAAAGACCTTTGGTGGCAGCATCTTCCCCTGGACCCCATACGCAAGGCAGTACCGTAACAATATACACTATACAGAATACATGAAATTTTAGATGTTGCAAAATGTTTGATAGCGAATGGGTTTCATAGGTGTCAAATATATGATATTTGGCTAACTCTTGCCTTACTAATGAAGTAAGGCATGAGTTAGTGGTGTAAATGTTTCTATTTGTTAATAAACAATAAATTTTTAATTCAATGAAACGTTTAATGTTTAAGTTGACATACAAAATTAATAAATAGGCAACTTGAATTACGTATACGTTATACATGTATAATAGTTTTCGATTACCTGAAAAACAATTAACATACATAGTTGCCTATTTACTAATTTTTTTTTAGTGAACTTTAACATTGATCGTTTCATTGAATTAACAGTTTATTGTTTATTAACTAATAAAAACATTTGCACCACTGTCTCCGGCATTACTTATGATATTTGACACCCAAGAGGCCAAAAAACACATTCCATGAGGGTTTAGCAAAAGGTGAGCGGTTTCTTTCATTTTTCTTTATTAGCCGATTTTTGTAACATCTTTTATTATACTAAATATTTTAAAATTAGAAAATATTGTAAAGAATTTCATCTAGACAGCAAAGTAATAGAATTGAAAAGTGATTATGATTATGATTATTATATTATAATAAGGTGAATGTGCTTTGTAGACTTTAAAATTGTATTACAATAAATGCAAGTGATATGCCTCTGGAGGAGCACATCGCAATTTAACATCAAACCAGTATAGATACGTATATAATATACAGAGGCAGGTGATTGAGGTATCGTGACTCACGTCTCATAATGCAGAAGGTGTAATCTTCATAAACCACCACAGATCGTTCATACAAGCATACTAGATAATAAGTATATTGAACGAAACCAAAGCAGTTCATACGTATAGAATTAAAAATATTTAGTCTAAAATCTTGTGGCTGGTACTTTTCGCATACTGTAGGCAACGAAGCATTTGATCACGGAAAAAACTCCGCGCTGGTACATTTTTATGGGAGCTGGTAGAACATGTTTGCCTAAGTGTCCTGAACGTTGATAAATAACTTGGTAGAAAATACAAAAAATGTATAAATAGCTAAGTTTGGACTCAAGATCGAATAAGTGTTTAATAATTACATAGAATCATAACAACTTGAACAGTGTAATTATGAACAGAAATAAGTATAGATAGACGATATGTAAAGTCTGTTGTTTCCTTGTAGTTTGATGTTGTTCGGTCGTTGATCATCATCATTGATATACTGTTTGGATATTTATGAATCCAGTATAAAACGATGTATAGGTACTATGTGTAGGTATCTGTGCGTTACAAAATGTGCACAGGTTTTACTAAGTGATATTACTGTATGATATGTTACAACTATATCACTTAGAATGGTAAAGCCTGTGCACATTTTGTGACGCAGAGATACGTGCATTCACGTGAATGACACTTTTTTTTTCCCCCGACTATAAAAATCAGGTCTATGCATCGTTGATGGACATTTTTATTTCGCTCGTTTTCGATATCATTTGCATATGCTATTTTTAATTTGTTAACTTCCTAGCAGAAATCGAAATTTTCAACATATCTTTACGTTTCATGGTCAGAAAATAGCATTAACAACAATTTGGAGAAGTATGTCAACTTCGTTGAGGTGTCGATAGAAGCATATTAACGGCAATATGATCCGAAAAGAATTTCATAATATTCGATCGAGTCATTACGAGTCGGGCTTTTTATTTATTTATTATGCTAGGGTGTGATTTTTGTGCATCTTAAGGATCGCATCAGACTTTCACCACGGCCTTCTTATTTTCTGTGCCGCCTTTGTTGATTAAGCAGGGATTAATAACGAAATTATAATGCCAAGAAAGTTTTTTGATGTGGGTCATTGTGCTACCCTATTCTCTTGGCTTGAAGGATTTTCAGTTAAAGCACTGGGTTTCTTAGATAATTGGGATCCATATAGGAGTGTTTGTTTTTCAAGTACTTCGCAGTTGGTTATCATTTAATTATGTTATCCTACTCATTGAACTTCAAAAGTAAGTGTCGTTTGTGGTTTACAAGCGTGATTATCGATTTAAATATTGAGGGGGCGGGGAATTACTGGAGGCCATGGATGTTTACTTTTTATACTATTTTATTTTTTCCAAAAAAATTATACTTTCTTAGGATAACTAAATAATAAATAAAATATAGTAAGAAAAATAAAGCTTGGGTGCTTAGTTCATCACTTTTGATGGTTCACAGTGGTGAGTAAGGAGCAAAAAAACTATTACAAATACCAACAGCTGTATTCTGTGCATATTAATTTACAAGATTAAAATGGATTTTATCACTAACAACTCTTTATTATTTTGTATTTCATAAATCATGGTAATTAGTATTTACGAAAAATAAAAAATATTGAATAAAAAATTACAAACTATACTTATTTACTAATTATGAATACATAAAATGTAATGAAATGTTCTATGTAACACATAAAATAAATCATGGATATTAATTTTTATACAATAATTAATAATTAATAAAAAAAAAACATGTTATTTATTGAACCAAAAAACTGTTATTATCCATTGTTAGATTATAATTTTTGAGTTGGGAGGTCTTTTCTATGTAAGTTTCATCTATATTTGTCTAAATTATATACAAGATGCATCATTTTAATCGATACATCCAAAAATTTCCTAAAATATACCAGAGCTAGGTATATAAATCTGACCAAAATTGTCGAGTTTGAAGATGGTCATCTTATTCTAAGCTTTAATTTGACCTCAGTGTTTGCGTTAAAACTCCTTATCGATAAGAGAATATTTTAATTTAAATTATCAAATTGTTCCTCAATCTTCATAAACAACATTTATTTGAAATATTTTTTGAAAATACTTTCGGAGGAAATACGATTTGAAAATGATCTATTTTTATTCATGTTATTAACAAAGAGGGGTGACTTTCGTGGTCCTCAAAAACTTTTATCTCAACGATTTTTCTGTGACGTGTCGTATTTTCTCCGAAAGTATTCGATTTTCGAAAAATTGTTTCAATAAAAATTGTTTGTTATTTACAAGTTTTTATTTAGTTTCAGCTGTCCGTTGTTCGTAATCAAATCTTACAAGCTAAATTAGCATATGTAAATCGATGTTAATGTATTTTTACGGTAAGTATGACCTGATATTCTCATCGCTTCCGCCATTTTTTTTTATATACATACCACCTTACTTCCACCATTTTTTAGTAATATTTTTTAATATTTTTTAGGGGAAATTTTTTATTTTACTTAAAATTAGAAAATAATTTTTCTTATGAGTTACTCATAAATATGACTATTTGTAAAAGGTTGAGGCGCTCCAAATCATCCTGATTTTAAATTGAGTGCATCCAGCTTTTACAAGTAGTGACTCATAAAAAAAATTATTTTCTACTTCTTAGTTCAATCTATAAAAAAGTATTCTTTATTTAAATTATTTTATGAGGAACAATTTAAAGGCTCTTATATCTTATCTCTAGGTACTTACGTTGACTCCTAACTGACCCCAAAGATCTAGGTTTTAATTTAAATAGATTTTGGATGTAGCAATTAAAATGACACACCTTGTATATTAAAAAAAAATGTTTTCATATTTAAAATTGATTCATTAAAGAAATTTATGAAGATATGGTAAAAATAAAAAATTGCGGTATACTGTGTGATGATTGATAGGCCAAGTGGCATAAATTACATAAGAACATAATATATGAAAAGATTTTATTATTTATTGATAATTATAGAAAGTATAACAGAAACATATGATTATGATTGGCTAGTGTTTTTAGATCCAGAACTATTCAAAGTTAGTTTGTTCTTTTACACTTAGTGTACTACACTTTTGTTCTTTTACACTTAGTGTACTACACTAAGTGTAAATTGAAAAAGTTCTTGTGTACTACAAGGATTATTAAGGTAACTAGACACCAATAATAATTTAAAATCAACAAGTGAAATTTTTACTAAATTTAAAAAATCCTAGACAAATTTTTCGGGTACGGAATCCTAAACTCGGATTTAAAAAATATCTAAAAACACTCTCCTTTAAATTACCTTTCAAACGAAACAAAAAAAATCAAAATGGATTCATCCGTTTAGGCGCTAAGATGCCACAGAGAGACAGACAGACAGCCAGACACACACACACACATAGCCGCCAAACTTATAACACTACTTTTTTTAGTTCGGGGGTTAAAAGGGGTGTATATCGTATTAATAGTTTTAAGTAATTTCCATAGTAACTAATAGTAAGATTATATAGAACAAAAATGTCAAAAATATTGAATGAAACGTGACAAACTGCAGAGAAAACTATTTTCTAAAGAGTGATCCAATTTCAGTTTTCGACGTTTGCAACACTTGCAACTGTTAATTAAACTGCCGTGAGTACTTTTGCTTGTTTCAAACTTCAAATGTTAGTTTAAAACAAGCCCATTTTATTTACAATATGAATATTTTAACTAACTTTCAATGCTTAAATTGTACACTTGTTCGCGGCGTTTAATATTCGATATACATGATAATCGTGAAAGTTTGGATGGATGGATTTGTGAAAATTTGGTACAGAGATTACTCTAGTCTGGAATATCACATAGTCTGGAATAGCACTATCCCGTGGGATAGATTTGCTTTGATTTTTCATAGAGCAAAAGATCGGCATGATTTATTTGGATAGGTAGTGGTAGTTTAGTGGTCATAAAATGACATAGGCTAATTTCTATCCCAGAAAAATGTGCGGTTTCTATGGGATAGCATACAGGAATCGTGTTTTTTAAAGGGTTTTGTAAAAGTTCGAGAAATAGATTTTTAGCGTATTTTTCTTGAGGAGACTTGATTAATTTACACAGTAACGATAAAAACTTTTCAAATCTGTTTTAATCGGGTAAAAATATAACTATAACATTAAATTTTGTGAGTTTAAAAAAAAATTTAAGAAATCTCTACACAATTATCATTTTAGTAGTATTAAGGAAGAAATTCCAAATTTTGTGTTTCAAAGTTTTTTGTATGTTATTAATTCAAATAATTTTCTTTTGTTTACAGATTCCCTGCTAATCATTCAAGGAATAGTTTAGTATCGTTTCGATACATAAACATGGACCGTTTATCAGAGAAAGAAAAAGAACGTCAGATACATACCGCATTGTATAATAATGTCGCTCTTTTATGCACTGCACACGACAATCCAAAACTATGTGATGGCTCTCGTCTACAAACTCATCTACGGCCAGATATGTTCATAAATGCAAATAAATTCGCTTTCGAACAAATCACCTATTTTTTATTAAATATTATTGATCCAAATTTAATTAAGAGCGTACCATGGCCATTATTAGATAAAAAATTAGAATCTGAATTTCGTAGTAAAGTCAAACAAATATTAAATGATCTTAATTCGAAATACAAAGATGCACGGATTCCTGCCACACAAACCTCACAAATGCTTACACCTGGTGGAATTAAAATTGCCAGAATTTTATTCTATTTATCTGAGTTAACAATCTTGGTGTATATGAAAAAGTTATTGAACGATGATGAAGATGATGAACCGATATTTCTACCATTTGTTGCAGGCGCAAATGCTTCGGATCAACTTCAAAATGTTGATAACGTTATAAAATATGAAAATAAAAAAAGTTGGGAAACTTATTTTGAATTAAATAATCAAATAAGTGAAACTATGAACACTGCAAAAAATTATGCGTCAAAATTATCACCACTTATGAATGAAGTTGAAGAATTAAAACAAACTTCGAAGGAAATTAATGATGACAATTTTTTAGAATCTGTATTGGAAATTACGAAAAGTTTAAACGAAGTAAAAGGGTATGAAATGTTAATTGAAGATACTCGAAATGCTATTCATTCCACCGTAACTAATGTTAATAATTCTGGATTTACTTTTGAAAAGGATTCGTTTGATCTACGACAAAATCTTGCACGGAAAATATTAAATGATCAAAATGAATTAAATATAAAGGAACTTCTAATATTAATCGATAGCGTTCTTAAAGATTTTATTGTAAACTTAACACAGCAACCAATGTTTGATCTAACCCAATTGGATGATTTCTCCATAAAAATCGTTCAAGATTATGAGTTATTTTTACATAAAATCGAAACGACTCATAATCCGGAATTAAAAGAACTAAATACGTTGCTACGTGAAAATATCGATAAATATAACGAGGAATTATTAAAAAAGTTTAACGCGGATGATACATATTTAAAGAAATTAACAACACCTGAATTGGAGTTTAATATTCCAATCACTGCAAATGATTTTCGATCAAAATTAACAGGTACATCATTCATACGTCGATCTTCATTCTTTGACACGTTAACCACAGCTAAAAAACGTGCAAAAAGAGCAAATGATAATAAAATGGCATCCAGCGTTAAAAGAAATTTAATGGGAGATAACAAATCAGTTTTAATTGGAGATAACAAATCAGGTTTATTGGTTCAACCACCAAATGCAAACAGTACAATGAAAATACTCACACCTTCTTCGGTCGATAATCGACCACCGAATGCAAGTAGTACACCAGAAGTTACAATTTCAAAACCATTAAGTGGTCATAAACATGGTAGTAAGATACGTCAATTATTGACAAATAGTCCTTTAACAGAAGTATCCACACAGAGCGAATCGTTCAATATCAGCCAAGAGATTTTGGATGTACTTCAATTAAATGATGAACTAGATTCATCTGAAATGTTTCCTAGTGCTTCAAAATTTTAACTATCCTTTTTTTTTTTTACTTTTTGATTTGTTCAAATGGGTGTGCCATAACGTATTATTACTTGTTCCAATATTTATTTGTATTTTGAACCAATCAAACATGAAAATTATTAACTCGTATTTTGTAAGTAGTTTTTGTAATTATATAAGTTTAGGCGAAAACCTGAGAGTAAAATTACACAAGTAAGATGAGCTTCTCCCAAATATGAATCATTTGGTAATTTTTCAATTTATTATTTGTAAAACATTTGCAAAGTAACAATAATAATTAATTTTATCACTTAATTGGGATTTTGAACAAAATTTTTTTTTGACAAACATGGAAAGATCATACATAAGTTTTATACCAAAACTGTTTTTATTTTTTACTTTTTCATGATAATTTTAAAGTTGCAGGAAGTTTTAAAAGAATTTTTCAAAAGAGAAACGAAAAAGCTCGAAAAAAAAGAATGTTCGTAAAACATCGTTGTGACGTAATAATGTTAATTGAATAGTGTACACTGTATATACATATTAATTGACATTATGACGTTACATGATCTTTTACGAACTTTTTTTTTCGGGCCTTTTCGTATCTCGTTACCATGAAAAATAAAAGCGATTTTGTTATAAAACTTATATCTTTCCATTTTTTCTCAAAAAAAATAAAGTTTTTTTTTCCAAAATCCCTATTCCACTTTTTCCAGCATAAACTATTTTTACGTTAAACTATTTAGAAGTTAGGTATTTCTCAAATTCACTCGCTCGGCAAAATTGACGATCGTTAATAATATTTATCAATTGTAATTTCATATGTGCCTTGAAAACAGTTATTATGAATTTTTGTATGCATTTTTAATAAAAAATAATTTTGAATTTTTTCTTGTTTATATTTCTTAACCTCAGAGATTTGTCTTAGAGATAAAAGATAGTCAGAATATATTAAGCTCATATAATCTAAGAAAGGCAGGCGGATAAAGGCTTTAATTTAATAAAGGCGTTTTTTTTTTTTTTTTTTTTTTTTTTTAAATTTAATTTATTTAATAAAGGTGTTTTTTAACGCTTATATTTCCAAAACGGTGAGAGACTGTAAGCCCATGCTAAATTTTTTCGGGTGAAATGACCCATCAGGAACCATGTTGAAAAAGAAGCTCTGTAAAAGTAAGCACCATGGCGTCAGTTATGCGCGGTACAGGGTCATTACAGGTGAGGATTGAAAGGCACACCCCTTAGTGTCTCACCCCTGCATCAGCAAAGATTTACGGCGTTGCTGGATACTTACTCTGTATAAGTATTCAAAGTGGATTGCATAAATACCGTACAGAAATAAATCACGTCGGGCTTCACTCGAAAAATTTTAACATGGGCTTGTATTCTTTAAGTTTCAAATCAAATATTTGATAGAAACCACGTGATATTCGTGATTTTTGATAATACCAAATTATCATTAAAAATATTTTGTTTCAATCATTTTTGAGACACAAATGTGAGTTTTAGGAAAAAATGAAACGAGATAAAAAATCGTGGAATAATCCAATATACAAGGTCCAGTGGCTGTTTTCTCAAATTTCATGATTTTTCAGCAGAATTAGAAGATTGCGAAAGCCAATCTTTCTAATCAATATGATTCTATTTTACACAATCATACGAACATTTTCAGTCGGGTTCCTTAAAAAATCATATTGTACTTTAGAATTGCAATCTTAAATGCTTCATTTCCAAAAGGAATCACTGAAGTATTCTAATAGATTATTTAAGTAAGATGTATTTTGCAATATACAACTTCTTTCAAGATAATAATGCGGCGGCTGCACTTGTAACCTTATTCGACGTCGGATTTACAATCAAATTAGTGGACACCGCAGTAATTGGTCATTTTTTCCACAATATCTTAAAAACGGAAACAAACCTTTTACTGAATTTCTATCAAAGTGAGTATAGCTATACACGAAATTTGAGCAGCTGTGGCTTTCAGAAATTCGACCAGATTCTGTTGTTAGTTTATATTCATGTGATCATGGATGATCAAAACTCTTGAAAAAGTTATGGAACATCACATTTGAATCTATTTACGAGGTAAGTGAACTTATTATTGAAAGCACAAACCCCTAGACATTTGTACTTTTAACTAAAAAAGAAAATAATGGGGGGCCAAAATAATCTATAAATTGATCTGGCATAAAAGTAGTTAAACGAATAGTAAAAGAAAATGAAAATATTAGATTTTCTGAAACTTTATTTGTGCTTTTAATATTAAAAGATTCATTTAATCTAAAAATATCGATTTTGTATAAATTAATAAAAATTGCTGAATTAAGTATATAAGAATTTACTAAATTTTTATTTTAAAATTAAATCCATCTTATCCCATAGGAGACACCCTTTATAAATAGAAATATTAATTCACTTAACCCGCACGTATTGTATTCACTTAATTGCATATAATCGGTCAAATGTCACTTACTTGATTAGATATTTTTGTCACAGCTGTGTTCACAAAACTAATGTTCTGTAATAACTCTTATATCTTGTACGATATACACCGTCTATGTTTGCTTTCTATGTCAACAAGAATAACACTAAGAATGGAGAAATGTTATAATAGAGCACATTTAAAACGAAAAATTACATTTATAAAGCTTTGCACACCAACAATAACATAAAAATATATTACAATCCGTCATAAAATGACGTACTTTCTCATTCAATTTGACATTGTTGAAAAAATTAAATTTTAGAATTTTTATTTCAAAATTTTATGTAAGATTTGTCACGTTGGAGATTTAAGCAGTAATTCTTGTTTATTTCAATTATAGTTAGTTTAATTGATTCTTGCTTATGAGAATTTTCGGAAGTAGAACATTGTTTTTCGTAGGACCAGACAAGATAATATAAAAGGAGGTATTCTAATCCTGCAATGCATGATGGTAAATGTGTCCAGCGTTTGACATATGTCAACTAAAGTACTTTCATGGCTACTGCCATAACTACCATAATAATAATAAATTTCTTAAGTATATTTTATTCGTTGTGTGTGTAGTCATGGTAGAGACAATAAAATCGATGCCAGCGCCTCCAGTGAAAAATTTTGGCGATCAAGGAGGCTGTTATGACTAATTTGCAATGCTTTACATGTTAATGTTATAGTAAATGTCAAATTAAAATTATTGAAAAACACTAATTAATTAAACTTAATGCATTCAAAATTGTGAAAATAAGAAATCAAATTACACAAATATTATTTTTCAAATGTAAATTATCATAATTATTTATTTAAATTTGTAAGACAATAATATTAAATTTTCAATGTAAGTCATAAATGGAATCCATACAATTATATATGCATTCATACAATTCTATAATTAAAGTAGTGTATCGTTACCATGGAAACGCCTCCAATAAAACTCACGCACGGTTCGAATAGATATCTAAAGTATTCTTAAACTGAGAAAAAATTTATAATATCATTTAAAAATCAGGTAATATCATTTAAAAATAAAAAAAAATCTAAACAATTTATTTGCGAACAGTTAAAAATGCTCAAATATGCACTTCGAGAACTAAAAACAACAAGATTTTGGTTCTCTATTATTCACCGTTATATCTATTATTCAAAACATTATCGCATATTTTGTCGCATTCAGGGAAAATAAGTTAGTGTTTAAAATAACAGCTTCCTGAAAACTACATGTTAAAAGTTCATGAACATTCTGCAGATGCCATAATGATTTTCCATAGCTAGTGAAAACTTCTTCGGCTTTTTTCAGAAAATGATATACTGCGTCACTAGGATGCTTTAAATGATCACGATTTATTGCATCTGTGTAGTCAGAGCATGTATTTGACAAAGGTACTGGAGAATTATTTGCTCTTTCGCATACTTCGCAATCAAGGACGACAAAACAAATACTGCCCAACCACAGAGATAATACAGTCCGTATTTTTTAATTTCCGTTAATTCATAATTATCAGGTATTTAGATGATATGTTGTGTTTCATCAACTAAACAGTGAAGCTCTTTAATTTTTAGACTTAGAAATTCGAATATATTATCGTTATTATTATATATATTCGAATATTATAATATACGCTTATCAATCTAATGTTATTTATAAAAAAATATTTATTATTATTATGGGAGTATTTTAGTTGACAGTTAGTTAGTATGCTGGACACACTAGTGGCGGCGCAACCGCTTGAAGGATTAGACTACCTTCTTTTTATATTTTCTTAGGGCCAGGAACAGCAGAATAACAAAAAATCATATAAATATAGACGTAATATTTTAGCTTGTGGTATAATCAAAATCCCGCGAAAGAGAACCCTTCAATATCGAAAATTTCGGAGGTGAAACAGTCGTATGACTAATTATAACGAAGCCATATAAATTTCTAAAGGTTTATGATGACAATGACATCATATTATGCTGGCGAGCACTTAATCTATTAGTATCTAAAATAAAAAACAATTTATTGATTCGTTATCATTTATAAAGTTATTAAATTTTATATGAGTGTTTACAAAGAAATCAACTTTCATTAGTTTTTTAATATTACATGAAGTAGTAGCAAACTAAGTTATTAATATAATAAATTTAATGATAAAATAAATATTAATTTATGTCATTATTATTATTATTAAATAAAGTCAATTGTTTGATATCATAATGGGAAGGATCAAAGTAAAAAAATAAGCCGAGTTAAAAATATTTTAATTTTTGAAAAATGTTATCGAAACTTTGGTAAAAGTCTTATCTCAAGTATCAAGTGATAGTGGCTCTTAAGGTATTTCTAACGACATTGAGACTAAAAGTAGTTTTACACGAAATATTCCAATTGAGTACTTTTCAACGACATAAAATTGTAAAACATGTGAAATTTACAAAATTAAAAAATACCTCGACTAATTTTTCGGGTGCGGAACCCTAAACTCGCAATTCAAACAACACTAAGATAACTCTCCATTAAATTACCTTTCAAACGAAATAAAAATCGGTTCATCTGTTTAGGCGCTACGATGTTACAGACAGACAGACACACACACATAGCGGTCAAACTTATAACACCCCTTTTTTTGATTCGGTGAATGAAGCATTGGTCGATACAAAACCTAGATATGTTTCAACAAATTTTCATCCATATTTTCCACAAAATTGTAATTTTTATATGGTTATAGTTTTTTTCTACTGTTTATTTTTTCAACCGTTGGAAACTAAAGATCAAAAACTTAAAATATCGTTCTATCCTAAAATATGTATTATGAAAATTAATGAAAAATAACTATCGAGTTTATATGGTGGTTTATTTAGTTAATCACTCTTTGGATAATGGGTTATTTTATCTGCATTTGACCAATAGATTCATGTTTAAAGTATATGATTCAAAACTTTTAATACTAGTAGTCCCGAACGAAATATGGTTAGAGGCGAAAAAAAGTTTCCAATAAACTAAATATTCAAACGGTATTCATTTAGTATTATTTTATATTTGCTAGCGCTGTATTTCTCATAAAGAAAATCTTGCATCGTTTTCATCGTAAGTCATCTACGAACTATGATTTTCTTCGTTAGAAATTATTGAACCGTATTTATCTCTCCGATTAGCTGGTATTTTAAAAGCTTGAAAATTGTTTTCCACAAGTAAACTAGATCAGCAGCCAGAGAATTTGACTTTAAAGTTGGATTGTGATTCTTTTGAAAAGTAAATTATTCAAATTATAGGATGAAAAATTTCGCCTTCCGTCATTGAATGGGAAATTCTTGAATGTGCCTAAAGCCAATACGAATCTTTTCGGCAAATTTGTTCCTAAAATCTTATGTGAGACTCTTTGATGGGTAGTATTGTCTAAAATACCAAGATACCCATATTTCTATGCAGTCATGAAGGACGACCAGATTCAACAGTGTCAAAAAGGTTGAGAAAAAGCCTTTCCCGATATGGAAATAACAAGAGCCTTCCTTTAGTGGGAAGAGGGATTGTATATAATAACTTTTTGTCCATTAAGAATAAATCGGATGGATATCAGAGTTTTTAATTATTAATCATGATATGTAGATCACAAAAAACAAAATTAGTTTTAATAAAAAATAAAGATTATTATCATTTTTAGAAAATAATTCCAGTAAAATTAGGCATTCAATCACGTCATAACAAACACCAATCAGAAAGTGTTACGTAACGCCATACCAAACGCTATTAATGCTGTTTACATTTTAATTGAACGAACCAGATTATTTAATTTATTGTCATATATACAAAAATGATGGTTTATTTACAACTGGTTACAACATTCTTACACAAAAATGATTGTTTGGCAAGTCGTGATGTCATTCAAGACGCCATAACACTCTACACTGTTTTCGAAGTTAATTTGAATTGGTTTTTGAAAATGAAAAATACATAAAGCAAAAAGTGTTTTTTTTAAAATCGGTAATACTTTTTTGGTGTAAATCAGATATATAAACCAATTTTTCAAATTTAGGACAAAAGCCTATTGTCGGACCATGTTCATACATATACGAATCAAGTAAATAACAAGTACATACCTACCCTATGTATGCGCCAAAAGTGTCTGTATATGATGTAAAAGAAAAGTGCAATGTCACGAAACAGTAATTTAACTCTATAACAAACATTTGTTCTCTATACTCAGCACACACGTTTTTCCGTTAATTTGATATGTTTCCCAAGTGAGTTCTGCATGATGGTAAGTACGTAAGCACAAGCAGTAAAATCATTATCGACATTCGTATACGACAACTAACGACTATGTACCAAATCTATGGATGAAAAAAAAAACAATTGACTGAATAAATTGTTGAAATACCCTTTTAAAAGAGTGTTGAAAATCAGCGCTTGTATTATTTTTGTAAATAAGATAAGTTTAAAAACAAAAGGTTCATGTAGGATAAAGCGGCTACCATTTTTTTTTCGAATTTTTTTTGGAATCTACCTGCTTTAAGTAAAACGAATTTTTAAACAAACAAAATTTCTACCAGCAAACTGACACCTTTATAATCCCCTTAATATTATCGGATGTATTAACCGGCTCAGTAGCCGAGCGAGCTTAGGCATCTTTATTTGCTTTGGCTACTGACTGGGAGGGTTGCAGGTAAGAATCTAGGCAACGGCAGTGTGAACAGAGATAGTTAATGGAGCGATAATTTGAACACACCGTCGTAGCTTGGATAAGACCGAAGTAACCGACTCCACCCACATCATAAAATTAATTGTATAATCGAATGTAGTTTAACAAAGAAATAAAGATTAAAAATAATGACGTGGGTGGCCTCTGTTATAGACGTGGTCTGCCAACCGGAGGTTTAACCCCATTATTATTGAAAATATTATTATTAAATATCAAATTAGAACCAATAAATTCCCTATCTGAAGCTAACTACAAATTTCAACTGCCTTTATTCTTTATTAATTTTCCGGAAAATGGAAAGTAAAGTTTTGCCTTAATGTCAAAAATCACGGGTTAAACAAAGATGTTTACGAAAAAAAGTTGTTTACTTATTAAAAAAAAAAAAAACAGTTTTTACATTTTAACTCTTGATCTATCTCTTGGCGTTTACAAGATGTATCCTACGGATCCAAGATTCGATGACCCTATATTGCTCATTTACGCTCATCGTGATGTCGGGGACACACACGGACAAACGAAAATGGACTAATTTAGGTATTTTATGTTATACATTTGGGACTAAACTTAATATACTCTGATATGTTTCATATATAGGGTATGAAAACAGAAAAATCCTTCCGTATAGATACTTATTTATAATAGATAGAAAACCATAAGCATGCCACTTACACTTTTACAATGTCAAAAAGTCGTTTCCAGAGATCAATTTGCATAATATCTACGTCATCGTTCTGATTATCATCCAATAAATGAATGGTTGAATGATTACTTACATCGGCCACAGTAAGTATGTCGATGGTTGTTTACGAGATGTATTATTTGATGACTCTCGTTAGTAACATAGAAGTAAGAATATAAAAGGAAGAAGGAACCATTTTTATACTTTCAAATGTCACTATAGGCTTTTAACAATACCTATGGCGACCCATTGACGAATTGGGCGAATGAGGAAGCTTAGGTATAGAAAGAAAAATTATTTGACAATGCCGGTCAACGGCCGTTGTGTCAATAAGATTAAAAGAATGTTTTACAGTTTTAATTCTTTTTAATAGATCGCATTTTAGTTACAATATGGTGGCTATAAGAATCCGTTGGAAAAGTAGGACTTGCAGGCAACAAATAATTCTTAAATTAAAATATAAGTGCAATTAATAAATAATTTGCAGCTAGCTTTCACAATCAAAAGTCGTTGCTTCTCGTTTTAAAAAATTATTTGTTTAGCTGGATTTGATATACAATTAGTGAAATGAATGTTGAAATTTAGATAATTGCTCGGTTAATATTTGTCAAATTGAAATTTTTATAATAAACATAGCAGTAGAAAATAACATTATCTATCTTTTCTCTATAAATATATAGGAGACTTTCTATAGATATAGATAGTCACTCATCACGATATCTCTGGAACTATAAGACCTAGAGACTTGAAATTTGGCAGGAATATTCCTTTTGCCAAGTAGAGGTCAGCTAAGAACGGATTTTACGAAATTCCACCCACAAGGGGGGTTGCGGGGGTGTTCATGAATAAAAAATTCATATTTTTCAATTATGGCTTTTAATAGTTCAAAACTTGGTCAGAATGTTTTAAATTACATTTAGAAATTTTTTTAACCTTCGGAGGGTAGAAAGGTGTAGCGAGAAAGTGGGAAGGAAGTATCGAATATTTACAAATATACCTAAGTGGGGTATCAAATAAAAGAGTATGACGTGTACATTACAAAACTGTTATCCAACGCAAGGAAATGTGGAGGGAGGGGTGCAAGTGGGGATGTTGCCCAGCAAAGCGGGTAGTTCCCAGCTAGTTAATAATAAAATTGAAATAAAATTTATCTATCCTTTTAGTGATTTTTTCTTTAGCAGAAGTTTATTTTCCTGCTCTTCAATCGAAATAGGTTTAGTAGCTCATTTTAAATGCTACATAGTTCCATCTGTTTTATCTAATAGTATTCCATTAATATTTTAGGAATGATACATTGCAAAATAATAAAAGTTCACTTCCACTCATATACTTATTTCCATGGTTCATACATAGCTTGTATGAACCCACGCAAGGTTTAGTACACCGACCCATATCGTTATTAATAGCGAATTTATTATGATTATTTTTGATAGAAGCGTATTTCTTGTAGTGGTAACATTTGGTTTTATTTTGATATATTAACAATGACCTCTAGAATTTTTTTTTCTAATGTGTAGGTACTCTTTTTCTATTGTGTAGTCAAAAAACACGAGTGGCGATGTTTGAACTAAAACCGTTTCTAAGCCCTTTTTAGATTTCTTTTAATTGTTTTTATTTACATATTTAAGTAAAGTTGACATAATTAGGAAGGTGGAAACTGCGAGAAATAGTAAAATCGATAGAACTCTATACTGACATAATTTGAAAACATGTCTCCATCGCCAAATAATGGCCGTTCAATCGTAAAATCAACCAGTTCATGGCTTTGACAATTACCTTTCAAAGCTATAGTTCCACCTAATTTGGACAATATTTTAAAACGTATTCAATCAATTGTTATATGCAACCGATTTTTACAATTTTTGGTTCAAAATTACACTTTAAACCAGGTTTGGTCGAATTACGACATAAAAATATTTTTTGCGACTTTTTGAAAGGATTACCTACCTCTAAGGAAAATTGCGAAAAATCGAGATAAGTTTTGTACCAAAAATTTTAACAAATAAGGCTTTTGGTTTGATAATTGGACGAGTGTGTAACTTTTGTACGTCGCAAAAAATTACGAAAGGAAATTACAAAAATTACGATATACCGTAGGCCGGAGTAAGTAAATAAAAGGTCTAACGCCAGACAGTAAGCAACGAAACAAATAAAAGTATGCGCATGAAAATTATAAAATTATTCTACGTTTTTCATTGAAACCTGATGATATACATTTTTTTTCTACTCCAATAGGGTATACTACTATATTTGAAAAAGTACCTCAAAATGTTGATTTGGCTATTAAAAAGCTACCAAAAATTTATTTCGGAAAAATACACACGCTTTCTTACCAAAAACTTAAATTAAATTAAATTTTAAACCTTTATTAAACTGTCAAAAACACGGGCATCCAATTTGGTGACGTAATATCGGTATAATTATACGAAATAACACAGATAAGTTGGACAGATATATTCATAGACATCTGATTATAATAAATATAAATATTTATTACCTATGGATATATTATACCCAGCTGTCTACACTGAACTAATTGATGATCTATGGTTCATACCGATATGACATCACAACAGGGCTTGCCCGCGTTTAGGTCACGTGATATACAGTTTAAAAATAACGATTTTCAATTTTAATATTATAAAAGAAAAATGTGCTTTTATGACTCTAAATCAGACTATTTAAGTATATTTTTACATAAATTTTAACTTTTTTCAAATTTCATAATTTATTTTTCACTACCGAAAGTACCCTATTGTACTCCACCATGACAAAAATAATATACAAAAACCATGTGACAATATTTATTAAAAATATGTTTTATTTCAAATTTGGTTTTTATTGTTACCAATTATTACAGTTCAATGTTTATTTGTCAAAACCTGTCACCATATGTATTATGTGAACATGTGCAGCGACCGATGTAAGTGTTAAATGTGAGGAGAGAGGTGTCATATTAGTTGTGTGGAATTAAATCTGATATTTATTTAAAACTGTATATAAACAAAAATATTTTATGGGGCCATTGATATTCATTAAAAAAAGTTTAGTGAAATATACGAAAAAATTCTACGAAATTTTTATCCCATGTATATATGAAATATACATAGTACATAAGTTTAGTCCCAAGTTCTTAACGCTTTAAAATATTGATGCTACGAAGAAAATTTTGGTATAGGTGTTCATAGAATCATCTAATTAGTCCATTTTCGGTTGTCCGTTCGTCTCTCAACACGTTAACTCAAAAACGAACATAGATATCAAGCTGCATTTTTATGTAAACATCACTGTTTACTCACGAGGGCACACATGAGATGCAAATTTTATCTATACATGGTATTTCAACAATTAATTCAGTCAACTGTTTGTTTTCACTTGTTTTAAATAATAATTAACAGTTCTTGTCGTCAATTTCTTTCGTTTCGATGTTTTAACTTCAAATAGAATTGTGGACGATATCTTAGAAACTACTCGTTTAACAATTTCAATATCTCGTTTAACAATCAATTTTTTTGGGTAGAAATAACTCAAAATATCGACTTTAATCTAATTCAAAAATATTCATTCTTGTTTTTTATTATTTTTCTAATGGATTCTAAGGAAAATCAAGCAAATTTGTTTGTACCCGATGAGAATAAATTCGAGTAGGTATATATGATTATATTGACCCAAAAATACAAAAATGTGATACTCTCGATGATTGGTGAAGCAGTTTCCAAAATATCGTCAAAAAACCGCTACGGATTGTTTCTCGAATCGATTAAGTGAATTGTATTTTTCGATAATTATCTGTATAACAAATCCAAAAACCGTGCTAACAAATGTTTTGCTTAAATCATAAAAAACAACGAGAAGCGTCGTGGGGCACACGGTAGGAAATATAAGAAGGAATTGTAATAAAATTGTATTTAATAATTTCGTTTTCAAGTTTACATTTCTCAAGTTATGACATGTGAAATTTACAAAATTGAAAACACCCGAAAAATGTGATTTTGTCCTTGCACCTTTCTCCATACTGACCCGATTTCTTAAAACATAACTAAAACATTCTCCGTTAATAATCTTTCAAACAAATAAAAAAATTGGTTTAGGCGCTACGATCCCCAGACAGACAAGCATATATAGCGGCTAAACTTATAGCAGCCCTGTTTTTGCGTTGGGGATTCAAAATAGATTGGGTGAATGGGAATGGGTTCGAACTTACGGCCATAATAATTTTTATGAAAAGCAAACGCCGTAACCACAAGACTCATTGAGAATAGCTTAAATATTTCAAGTGTTAATAATAAAAATAGGGTTTTACCTCCGTTCTTCAGACATATACGTCTAAAATAGAGTCCACCCACCCCATTACTTTTAATCTTTATTTATTAAAACTATAACCGATTACAATTAAATTTTTGTGATGTGGGTGGCGTCGGCTACTTCGTTCTTATCCAAGCAACGACAGTGTGATCAATTTACCACCCCATTATTTATAATTGAACAGATTGCCGATGCCTGGATTCGAACCCGAAACCTAAGTCTAAGTAGTCAAAACGATTAAAATCGATTGCGCCTTAACTCGCTCAATCACTTAGCCTCCCATTTCAAGCGTTGAGAATAAACAACCGAAAAGGTGTTGGTCGGATACTAGTTTTTAAGATTTTTCCAAAAATCTCTTGTGAGTAAACTTAAAAATACCCAAATTTTCTTTCTGATGGAGGAATTCCAAGTAAACCAAATTTCTTGTCTTTTCCAACTTGTCAATAAACGTGCTTTTTTTACAAAAACCTACTACCCCATGACTTAATTGAATAAAGATTGGTAAGAAAATATTTTTAATGAAAAAAGTAAAATCTTTATTTTATGAATTATGTAGTTCGGGTTTGATATCCGGTCAGTAAGGCATGGTCTCATCACAGAACGTGTGCATCATAGCAAAGCGATTGATCATTTCCTGTGAATGTCCTTATAAGTAAAGCATACAAAGTTAGTATGTGGTATTATATACGTACTTAGGTATGATATTATATGAAGAAAATGTTTTTGTTTGCATCAACCGGAATTACAACGCATAAATTCAAAGATATCCGGTTCGACCATAATAATATATACCGAGATATACACTTTATATGTCGAAGTTTACTTACTTACTGGTTGATAGATGTGGCTATATCGATATTTCTATGTGACTTGAATATTATTGTTTATCTTATCAACAATTGTACATTTTTTTTCTTTTAATATAATATAGAAAGGTTTACTTCTTAGAATATTGTTTTTCGATTTTTTTCACTATAGTATGATTTGATTAGAATCGGCAGATGTCGATTTCAATGTATCTTTCGTTAAAATTTGAAAAGGAGCGAGAATAGCTAACAAGATCTGAAATCAAAATTAAAATCTATTGATAAACATAAAAGATAAAAGCATTTGAATAATTTTTTCTTATTCTTGCAAAACAAATTTTGACATGCAGTCATTATGGCAATTGCAGCATGACATCACCAAGTGTTTTTTTCCTTTTTTTCTATTTCAACATTTAAATCTTTTTGTACATTTAATTTCTTTCAAATTGTATATTCAAATCATATTTTCGTAGTAATCCAAAAATTGATTTCACTCCATGTTTTGGCTCGATCACGATCGTCTTTTGAAGCAATAAAAATATTTTTGGACAAAGGTCCATTGAATTGTTTTTATTAACGATAGTAGTTAATTTTTGCTGAACGGATCCCAAATTCTATCTATTTTTAACTATTTAAAACTCAGTTGGTTAAGGCGTAACCAATTCTGTTCGCGGTATGCCTAGAATAGTGGGTTCTTGAATCTGAAACAATTAATCCAAGCAATATGGCTGAATGGAATTTTGATCAAGTTTGCTTTTCTTAACTCTGATTTTAGTAATGTTCAATCTTTATACTTTTTGTAAACTTATCTAATTTAGTTTTTGATAACTTTATTTATTCAGATAAGCTAACTTTGCATAACGATGAAAATGACAAGATTAGGCGATCGATTTCGAGAAAGATGTTTCTGGAGACGCAAACCAGCACCTACAAATGCTCTTGTAGCGGTTTTAAACTCACTTTAACCGCCAATCAGATCATAAAACACAATTTCGAAAATTCGTTAAAATCGAAATTATTGTATATTTTAAAACTTGCACTTAAACAGCGAGGGCAAAGTGACATCTTAACTGCAATTAAATACTGAGGAGAAGTATCACAGTAATAGTTACAATACTGTCCATAAGTAGGTCAAAAATAAGGAATCACAAGTTATCCTACAGTTTACTATACTTAAGCAGAAACGATCAATAATCTGTAGTATTCATGCCGGCTTAGGAGAAATGCTTATCTTGAGAGGATTTAATGGAAGTAGGCATCGCAAAAATGATGTGATTTATTAAAGAAAAAGAAAGTTTTAAAGCTTAGATTTAGAATAGTTTAAAGATAATTTTTTAGGAATTCAAAAATTTAGAAATTTAGAAATCAAATACACCATCTGGCATCAGTGTGGCGAGTAAATTGCTTTACTTGCCTCTCCCAGCTCTATACACGTCGTTAAATGTCGGTTTTATTGTTAACCTTGTCATAAAATATTTTCTTCATTATTCATATTCCATGCTTTGAAAAAAGAAATAAAAAAAAAGGAAAAGAAAAAATGTTTATATTATTATAAAACAAACGAAGATTACATACACTTAAACGTAAATTAAGGGAAATGATAAAAATGGAATGGGGAAAAACAGTGGCAGTAAGGTTATTTCAAACACACTTCCTTGTGTATTTTATTTAATCTTGTAAGACATATCTCTTTATAACAGAATTTTTTTTTTTACTTCTCCGGGTATAAATAAAAAAACATTAATTTAATCTCATTTCCCCAGTCAACACACACACACTACAAAGTCGTCAAAATTCCTTTATTGTAGGGGGGTTACGATATGTTTTAACGTTGTCATCATCAAAGTTATGTTTCATCTTTTTCACTTCAAATTCTTCTTTAATACAAAAAAATACGCAGTTGGTACGTTCTCATGCTTCTTATCGTGATAGCCAGTATTCCCTATTTATCAATAATTTTAACTAATTTAATTTAATTTTAGTTTCATGAAATCCTAGGCTTAGCTGTAGCGACTACCCAGTATGTTGAACACGTTAAGACCATAAGGGCTGTTGCTTTATCTAGAGGAAGCTTATGCGCCTCTATTTACTATTCTATGAATTATTTGGAGCTGCCAATAAACTGCATTTGTTTCACATTGTTGCCAAAGAATGATTGTTTTCTTATCAAAAGCTGGTCAGTGATAAACAAGATGTCAGTTAGCTCTCATTCCCCTGCCTGCTTGTAAGTTGGTATGAGTGTTTCACCGAGGCTACGAAGTTCCCTCGCCTCAAAGAAATATAAATTAGAATTGTTGTTTATTCTCATAATCTCAATATCTCATTCAAACGATAATATCATTTTAGTATTGAGATTTTATAATAAAAAAGGACAGAGAAATAATAAGATAGAAAGAGAGAGTTTAATCTTGATACTATAGTCGTAAACATGACTGTGCTTGATAATTTTATTTTGTTAAGTGAAATTTTTTTTAATATACTGTCATTTCAGGAATCATACAAATTTTACCTAGGCCGAGGCGAGTTTACATCATTATACCTCGACTGAGAATCAGGCGAGGCGAGGGAAGTGAACATTCTACCCCTTCCGAGACCAAGGCGAGGCGAGGTGATACTAAAACCTCGATTCGCCTCGTATCTCGTGAAATACTATTTCGTATGTTGGGCTTCCAATCAGAGTTCGTTAATGGTTGTAACAGAGAAGGCTTCTGCAATGTTTCTTGACTAAGTGTCGATTTATGTATCGTTTAAAACTAGAAGAAAACGAGATTTGCGTGAAAAAATACCAAATTGTTATGCTGCTAGCGTCTGACTTATTGTAACAACATTGTAGTTTCACGTAAAGAAAACTGACATAACTTGTTGCAATGTGATGTTTGCTTTGTACAAGGAAAATTTATGTTTAAAATGTTATTATTTTTTACGCGTGTCAACTTACAAATCTCTTTTTATACGACAAATTATCTTTCGTTTATATTTCTAAGGGATAACATTTTTTTATGATGCGCGTATATATATTAGTTGATTTATATTATCAGATAAATAGAATTTATCGAATTATAAAATTTATTCATCAATACGTATCAATTTTTGTTAAGAAATTTAGAGGGTCTTACAGTGTAGCCTATTAATTATGTCTTAACAAGTGAAATTTACAAAGTTTATCAGACAGGTTTTTCCGATACCGAACCCTAAGTTCGTACTTGAAACAAAGCTAAGAACACTTTTCGTTAAATTACCTTTCAAACCTAAAAAGTGAAATCAGTTCATCTGCTTAGGCGCTACGATGCCACAGACAGAGAGAGAGACACACACACAGATACACACACAACTCGAACAGTATGGCTTCCAAAAAGATCGATCAGACGAAGTAAATCTTGTCGTCACCACAGCCAAGAATGCAATCGCAGGGACCAGATGGAAGGGAGGTGCTAAAAATAATTCTAGGTGGCAACTTTGGACATCAAGAACGCCTTCAACTCCTCTAATTTTGCCTGCATTGTGTGGTATCTAGAAAGGAAAAGCGTACCAGGATACCTGCGTAGGATGGTTGCGGCTCATTTCGGTTTGGTTCTAGGTCTACTCTTGTGGAACATCATGTATGATGGTTTGCTGAGGCTAGTTTGCCAGTAAATGTTTAACTCGTGACATATGCAGATGACGTGGCCATATTGATCGTCGCAAAGCGTCTTGATGAAATAAATCTTGCTCAGTTTGGCTAAGGCTAAGGTTTATTTTGGCAAAGGCTAAGGTAATTTAATGGAGAGTGTTCTTAGATATGTTTTAAGGTAATTTAATGGAGAGTGTTCTTAGATATGTTTTAAGTGCGAGTTTAGGGTTCCGTATTCGAAAAATTTGTCGCCGGTTTTCTAAATTTTGTTAACACTTGTTATAGATAACGTAGGTAACGTTGATCTCGTTTTCTCAAAAAGTGTTGATCTTTGAATAAGTAAAAAATATTATTTAACTTAAAAGAAAAATATAAGCAAATATTATTACCTTATGCAATAATAAAGTTTTGTTAAATATTTAAAATTTATGTTATTTTCAAATTATAGGAACTATAATAGACAGTCTTCTAAGGTTATATACTAAATAAAATAACCTAAGGCTCTTAATGCTTTCCTTGACTATTTGAATGGGGGATAATTATATTATTATTTCCTATACATATTTAAAGTATTGTCGTCAGAGACATTTACTTAAAGATATGGTAGGTAGTAAATATTATCTCTTCTATATAAATTCTAAATGAAAATTATGCTTTGATAATGCTTGAATAAATACCTTTAAGGTATAAAATAATAATATCTTTGTATATAAGTTGTAAGTATATACAAATCTTATTGTTAGTATTATATATTATTGTTGATAATAATTAATATTTGTCATTCCTAATTTAAACTTAATTAATTTTGTGACATAATGTTATTTTCCACGCTTCAATTACTTTGCAAACTACTGTGTTTTGTGTGATGATTCTGTTTTCCCCTATTTTAATTCTCATTAATTATGTAGAAAATTATTTTATCCAGTTGTAAATGTTTGAATTTGTTGCGTTTAATTATATGATTAATTATTTAATTGATAAATATAATGAGCAAATTGTTTGATTTAAATATTATAATTCATTTGAATATTATAATATTATTTATACAGGAAATTGGAGTATTAGTAGAAATAAACTTTTATATATTTGTAAACAAATCTTTGTACTTTACATACATTCTTTCTTAATCTTTGTACTTTACAATTATAGCCCACAGCTCGAATTAGTGATAGATTTTGTTGATTACCATACATTTGTAACTTCTTGCTTTTATAAGAATGTGCTTGAAAACTTGATAGGAATGGAAAATTTTGTAAACTACACTCTAAGTGTAGAGAGCTAGAATAAGTGTTTCACGAGGTACGAGGCGAAGTTGTGGTATAACCTTGCCTCGCATCGCTTATTTTATGATAGCCCTCGCCTTGCTTAGGCCGAGGTACAATTGTTACCATCTTTGACTTAATTTTCAAACTGGTTAGAAAATAAATGTCCATAAAACACAGAATATAAATTGCCTATTCTCTAAAATTTGTATGACTCCTGGAATGAAAACAGTAAATAAAAAAAAAGTTGGCAACAAAATAAAAGTATGCTTGATACTCGTGTATACAACTGTGTTATCTAGATCTAGAACTCTAAAAAACAAAAAATAATTAAAAATTTTTTTCGAGTATTTCTTAATTATTATTTAATTTATAATTTATTTAGTTTCTTCTATATAATTTTTAATTAATAAATATTTTTCCTAAAATATATAAAAAAAATCAGAAGAGGTAGGTTGCCTCGGCCCAGGCAAGGTTTTTGTGACAATTCGCTTCGCCTTGCCTTGGTTTTTGGAACAATGTATCTCGCCTCGCCTTGGTTCATAACGAGGCTTAAAATTTTGAACCTCGCCATAACTGAGGCACTGAGGCGAGGCGAGGCTACCTCGTAGCCTCGGTGAAACACTAGCTAGAACATATACACCGCCTAAAGATACTATTTGGCACTCAATTATAATTGGCCAAGTCTGAATCTTAGCATGTATTGAAGTACTTCCACGCTTACTAAGTGCGTAACATGAGTGGGAAGTTGACGTCACCGAATTGCGAAATAACTACATTGAAAAATTTGTTGGAAAATACTCTATTGGAGGATTTATGGTACTTAGCGCTATCTTATTCGAAACACCTATTACTGAGATGCATACCTTCCAATCATAGGATCTCAAAAATTTGCAATCATCAACATGTATCAGTTAACTGTATCTAAAATTCTTTCATTCAATTAGTACTTATAGACTTTTTAGGTTTATGGGTCCATACAAATAAATTATTTCATACTATAAATTTTACACAAAACATTCTCATTGCAAACGATTTGTGTTCAATGCACGTAACGATGGTTTGTATTAGCTATGACTATGTAAGTGTAGGTACAGTAGGCTATAGGTAGGGTGGTTATTTACAAAATATAGGTACTAAAACCAAATACTACGTATACTATTACTATAATACTATACAAAAACATAAATTTAGGGTAAATTGTGGTTGAAATGTCTTTCTGTACTTTCTTCTTGTCCATTTCCCATGATGATGTCTGTAATTTATGACATGTATCACAAAATCAAATTATAAATTAAAAAGTTAAAAAATTTCCGAGATGTTAAAAAAAAGTTTGAAACCGTAGTAAATAGACGACTAATTAATGGATATACTGTTTGGTTATTGCAATATAAAAAAAGAAAAATAAATAAAAAGAGTTAGTATTTTTTTTTAAATTTTATTGTTTATGGTAAAAAAAACTAATTTATGGCAAAAAATAGTAAAAACATAGCTTTCAACTAAAAGCATATGTTTAAAACACGTTTTGACGATGATAATTCTAAAAAGGTTCTAAAAAGAGGATGCGAATCGGTTCCTACGCTAGCATTAGTTTCAGTGGTCAGAAACAAAAAAAAAATGAAACAAAATTTGGTTATTAACATCTTCTAGTCCTGAAATGTCAAAATTAAAAAAACCACAAAATTGCACATGTTTTTGCGAAAGAATGGGTTTTGTTGGTCAAAAATTGATAAATAAATGGCAACAACAAAATTATTTATTTTTGACAGGTTTAGGATATTTTGGGACTGATAGGCCGAAATTTTTTTTCTGAATTCGTTACTTGTCATTAGTCAGCGCTTGGACCATATGATAAACCAAATAAATCCCCATAAGCAACTTGTTGTTTTGCAAGTTTCTGTTTTTTAGGCTTTTAGTTTTTTAAAAGTGATTGTTAGATATAAGGCGCGTTAAATAACAAGCTAAAAATTAGTATTTTAAAACACGTTACAAATTTAAAAAAAAGTTGATTTTTTTAAAAACAAAAACCTCTTAATTAAGTTTTTCGATCTTTGATCAGCGGTCACCCTATTAGATCAGTTGGTTAAGGCGTAACCAATTCTTAGTCTCTGAAATTGAGGAGCCGATAAATGAAATTATCAGCGAAAAGGTGGTAAAACACATATATGATATCACAACGGGCTCTATAGCCTAAGCGTGTCCTTCGTGGACAGCTAATATAACCTAACCTGACTTACTTTATTGTGTGTCTTTATGTATATCAGTGTATGTATATCATATTGTATTATATGTAATCCGTGCATTTTTTGTGACACTGACAATGAGTATACTATCCTAAACAATTAAGATCATTCTCGTCACTTGCAGAAAACACATAAATACATGCACACAAAAAAATCAGCCTTATCCACTGTCATGAACCATGAATCAAACAACAGACTGCACCACGACTAAAAAATGAGTACCTGCGTATTAAATTTTATTTAAGTATTTTCTCCTTTTTTACAGGTTGCCATGTAAAGACTAGTTGAGCAAGAGTAAAAAAAAGTTGGCTGAATCAATATGATTACTAATAGAAGCTGCACGTTCCGGGAAAATGATTTCCGGGAATGTTTCTTTTTTAATATTTCCTGACATTCTAGGAACTAATAAGCAATTACACTTTCGAAAATAGCAAATTTTGTATTTTTAAAAATCATATTTTTCTTAGAATATACGCGAGACTATTATTGTTAAGTATAAAAAGATATTATTATGTTTTCTATATTTATTTGAAATGACATTTATATGTGTAATATTTAATAGTATACATTATAGTCGTATTCACGAATGTTCGAATAGCCTTCCAATCCCTGGTGTAACATTACTGTAGAGTAATGCTTGATGAGATGCCCTTTGTATATATATGTACGACATTCTAGCATAGCTAGTATTGCTTGTGCATCCTACTTCATACGAAGTATAACATATAGTCAAGTATTGTACACACACAATTTACGAAGGAAGGAAAGAGGGCTTTACCAACTCGACCAAGGTTAATTCCTATGAGACATACAAAACACATTGGACATCGTAATCGTCATGACCATTCATTCATTCATTTTCTTCGAGGTGAAATTATTTTACAAACCAGTAAATTTATAACAGTTAAAGTTTACATTCACTAGTATTTATAGTGTTGTTATGGAGGAAAAGTTTCTTAGATGTTTTAAAAAGATTGTTGATCTATGATTGAAGAAAATACGTGAATAGCTCATTTGGTAGCCATACTTAAGCAGATCTTATGATTTTCAATTTCTACAAAAAATGGAATGACATCTTTTTGAACGGATTTATTTTTTACGAGCTATCTCTCGAGAGCTATCTATATAAGTGCATTTAAAATTGATCGTAAATATACGAAGTTCACAATTCGGTTAATGGCGATGAACATGATTCCGAACTTGACACTCGGGAATTTTTGAGAATTCTCGAATATTACGTCGGAATTTTTTTCTCGAGGTACCTGTTTTCGGGAAATTTGTTATATAATCTGCCCATAATCGTTACTCGGGTGTTTTTTGAAAAATATGAATATCCCGATAGAATCGGCTACGAGGTACTTGATGTTTGAATCGATTATAAAACGAATTTTCCGCTACTCCTGGAGACGACGGGGATACCGTTTATCCTGGGCAACAGATACCTCGCAGACCAATTCTGAAGCAATTTAAAATGCAATTACCTATAAAATGCATATTATTTATGAAAATTGCATATTTTTAAATTCTTAAAAAATCAATTTAGTTTACAAAATTACCTGACGCTGTAACGAATCGAATGCCAAAAACCGCATTGAAATCCGTCTTAATATTCAAATTATTCGAACTTCATTGCTTCGTTTCTGCGACTATTATAATTTTGATCTAAGAGCCAGTATAAATTGAAGAATTCCAGTTTACCTGTTTTAATTTCAACCAGATGTGTTTACGCTAAGTAAATCTCTCTTCTTAAAATTGATGAGCTTCCGTTTAGGCCGATATTAAATTACAAGGATAATGTAATAATAAATATAAAAATCATTATGACCGATAGAAAGAACGGGCTATCCGAGCCCGAAATAAATTTTGAGATGTTATCGTTTTATTAATATCATCCTAAGCGTCTGTTAATCGATTGAGAACATCAGAAAGAGAAATTCCAAGATAAGAAAATTATAGAAGATATAAAGAAGATATAAATGTTATATAGCTAGTTTCACTTTAACTTTTCAAATTTATGTACTTGCAAAGTGAACTTGAAAGTGCCAAAGCGTATGCAGGAAAATGTTGTAAGACAAGTTTGACAAAAAAAATCTCAAATTAGACTTTTTCCCACGACGGGATTGATAAATAATTTGTAAAATTTTATTAATACTATTTCCTGGCGGTTTTTCTTACATCAAACATTCTGTTATCCCAATAAATATATTCTAATTCTTAGCCGTAGATGTCGTATAAGCACGCACATATCCGCGTAAGAAGATAATAAATACTTCAGATTTGCCTTAAAACATAAATTTTGGAGAATACCTACATTGTTTTATAACGATACCTTATAGTTTATAAACAGACATTAAAAGAAAAACAATAACCAAAGTATTTGAATATATTAAACGCCGCTAATAAATTTTAAAAGACTAATTATCTATTACGTAATAAATCCTACTGACAGTCGGTGTAATTAAAGAAAGAATATAACATAATATAGGGAGAGCTTGGTAGGTACATTCAAGCGATATCCATTCTGTTCCGTCCCTTCCCATTTATATTACCTATGTATAAATATAGGACAACTTACAAGACATATTGCTTCTTTAGGCGATTTATATAAGCCTAAAGTATAATGCTAACTCTGGATGGTATGATGGTATGCCTAAATAATTATCTACCTTAAAATAATTTGTAATTATATTTGATTCCAATTAAACAAGAATAGTGTTATTTGAAACATAAGATATATTATCTTTGTTTAAATTAAATTTAATAACTATATGGGCTTGCTTCTACCATGAATGGGTTTATTGTACAAATTAATTGTTACAAAGAGAGCTTTTAATGTTTGAGTTGAGACAATGGTTTGTTTAAGAGAGTTATTGTTATTTTGTTTCTTGTTATATGTTTGTTGTCTTGGTTTAGTTTCTTGTGAAGAATTATTTACTAAAACTAATAAGATGTTTGCTTTATTACTCTAAAGACACATGATTGTTGATTACGTTTATTAGTAATATTATTTTATTACCAAATTATGAATTAATTAAATCTTATATAGAATAATTTACAGATATTTTAAGGGAATTTTCTCATTTAAAATTTTCAAAAAATCAATTTACATAAACATCTTTCTTAGTATCATAAAGATTTCTAAAATTTAATGAAATTTGAAGTAGAAAAACAGTTTTAGCATGTATACATGAACCGATTTCTATACATAGCGGTTCTTTGTAACCAATTTTAAATGCGTTGTTCTTGAAACTATGATTTTAAAACTGTTACACCGGTCTTTAAATATCAAAAGGTTTTCGATTCGTTATAATAAAAATACTAGTATAGTTAATAAGCCGGGATGCATTGGAAAATGGAAAAATTGGGAAATAGCATCGGTTTCGATGAAACTTTTTGTAACATGTTTATGATTCCAGGGAATATTCAGCCAACTTAACCAAGTTATAGGAGAGTATAGGGGCAAAGTGAGGGGCATATGTAGCACAAAAATGTTTTGATATGCTTATTTTGTTTTTTGTTTTTTTTTTTTTTATTATCATTTGGTAGGTATTTTTGGTCGCTGGATACAAATCCAATATCGTATGACACGTTTTCTGTCACGCATTTCCAAAATCGTGCCATTTTGGACTGGAAATTTATTTTTATTGGTACAAAAACGGCCCAACTAAGTATTTTTCGTCCAAACTCTGCTGTAGGAATATTTGTTCGCTGATTAAGAATCCGAAACAGTGCTCTAGGGTTTTTTTCGGTCGCTGATTTCGAATCGCATGTTAGATTAAACGGATTATTTCACTTCTCTCGAAAATCATGCCATAATTGCCTGTAAGTAAAAATTAAATATTTTTTTCTGAATATAGTATCTAGAAACTACCTGATATAATTGCCTAAATCTAAAATTTAGTATATTCAACGTCAATATTTCATATTTTTTTGACAAACAATTGAAATTTTTTACAAAAAATGGCACAATTTTCGGAAGATGTGATAGAATCCGTGCTATTTGAGCGACTTAAAATGCCTCCTAGAGCACAGTTTGGGCAATAAATACTTAGTATGCCGTTTTTCGTGCCAAAAGTGTAATTTTCGATCAAAAATGTCATGATTTTCGGCATGCGTAACAGAATCCGCTCGATGAATCACCAGATTCACATTCAGCAATCAAAAATACTTATTAGATGATAATTTTAAGCTCAAAGTTTACTTTAGTTTTTACTAATCTTTATATTTTCTATTAGTTTTTTCAAGACTACAGGAGAACGAGATCAAATCAGTCAATAGTGAAACTGGTTTCTAAGAATTATTCGAAATGGATACAAGCTTAAAAAAATTCGTTTTATCCCGTCACTCGTAAAGAGGTGGTTAAAATTGCACATTTATATAATATTGAGAAGTTCAAGAAGAAAGGTAATACAATTTGAAAAATAAACAAATATTTATTATATTTATTAATAACTATAATGTAAATTAATTCAATACAGTACAGACGTCGTTTATTATTTTAAAATTGAATCATCTGTCGCGATAGCAAAGACACTTAAGACATATCTTTTGAAGATGGATGAGACATTAAACAGATACATTTTATTTAATGCCAACTAAATACCAACAAATCATTCTCTCAGTTCCCAATGTGTCCGTCCTAAAAGTTAAAAGTGTTTTTTATTAATAATTGACATTTAACACACGATCCATTACATTTTATTAATAAACTTTTATTTTAAAATAATGTGTTCGAGATATCTAGGAACGTATGTTTTTTATTTGTTAATTGAGAATTGAATTCTATTTTGGGTTTTTATCAAAAAGTGTGTCACTGATACTCTTACCATTAATTCTATGTTGTTCAATAAAGTAAAATGTTTTTGAAATATAGAGGGTGATGTAATCTATAAAGTACAACTGAGTCTCAACATAAAATCATTGACGACATCTGTACTGTATAGAATTAATTTACATATAGTTATTAATAAATATATCCAAATTATTAATTAGAATTAAGGTAAGGAACTAATTTTTCTTAAACTTCTCAACATTATATAAATGAAATTGAATTACGGCGACGTTACGAGTGACGAGGAAAAACGAAATTTGTTTAGAAGTATTATAATAATAATAATAATAATAATAATAATAATAATAATAATAAGGGCAGGCAATCCCTAACCTCACGTCCGAGCCTAACACTAGGACACGTGCCATACCCGGTAACCATCAATTCCGCTCAAAGTGATGGGCTAACGAGGTGGGTCCGTGCTGACTCAGCGGAGCTAAATGAGTCAAATCCAAAAAATGTCAAATTTGAGAAGCAGATTTTTCGGTCCTCAGGCGGGTAGTAGTCGACCCAGTCCTACAGAACCCCGCCCCCCTGCAGGTGACGCTTCTACCTTACCTACAGGGGGTAGCTCTCACGGATATGAGGGAGAGCAATCAAATTTGGCTTTGGATCCCAGGCTAGTCCCGGAGACTAGACGTGCCGCTGACGACGAAGAGCCATCTCAAGGCACTTCTCAAGAAAGTCGAGCGAGCACACAAAACAGTCGTCTTCAGCGCTTTCAATGGACGAAGGCACTTAAGGCTGACCTGCTCACTTGTTACGAAGCAAGTGAACCATCTAGACGTGGCTATATGGGCAGGATGCACACCCTCTGGTGCGAAAAGCATCCCGAACTTTCCCATATGAAATCGCAACATCTACGCGATCAAGTATCCCGTCTCAAAAAAACCGGATTTGACAAACCCCGAACAGGACAAGAGAAACGATGCAGGACTACGCAAGCGGAAGTGAATCGAGGTGATGAGATAGAGCCGGCTGCTATTGGTGTAGTTCATTCTACACGTGAGACATTAGTCGCTGAGACGCAGGATGGAATATCTCAGGATGAGCCAGTATTAGAAAGTGAGAGATCTGATACTGAGACACAGGATCGGGTATGTCAAAATACCCCACCACCACCTGTGTTAGAGGATTCACCACCTACGCCTCTGATACCCGAAGATATCCCAGCACTACCTGTGTTAACGGCGGAAACAGCCACGCCACTCACTTCGACCACGGAAGCGAACGTAGAGGAAACTCCGATCCTTCCTGCTGAGCCACCAAACACTCGTTTGGAAGAGCTTAAAGAACGGTTTCAAAATATCCTGTTCAAAACCGATAATGACCTTTCCAAACGCAAACGTCCCAAGTACCGCAAAACGTTTGCCAAAGCACAAGAGCTTGCTTTAATCAACCAGATCATCGACGATCATCTGAATCACACAAGTAGCCTACTCGAAATCGATAGCTCAGTCTATGCTGCAATGTGTGCTCTTTCTCCTGCCCCCAAGTCTACTGAGACAGCCGAGGAGAAAACACGCAAGCGTATAGAGCAACTTGACTCCAAGTTGACCCCTCTACGACAGACGGTATCACGTATCGAGTGTGTGTTAGAGTACCAGAAAGCTGGTAAACCCTTCACCCCAAAGGTGCGAGCCTTCGCGCGTGAACTCAGGCACCAACACCACACACTAAACAAGGGTATCCTGCTCACTATCAAGCAGCGAAACATTGAAAAGATACGTGCACTAGCTCTCGCTCGGAAAAAGCTAGTTAAACGCGAGAAGTGTATTCGAGAGAACAAGATCTTTGTATCGAATCCCTCCCGTTTATTTGCAAAACCCCCTTCTCTCGTCGAGAATCCACCTTCGATAGAGCAAATCGATGGCTACTGGCGTGATTTATATGAAAAGTCGACTAGTGTAGATAAAAATATAAGACCAATCAAACTGTTCGAAAGGTTCTGCAACGCGCGCCTAGCAGAACAAGCGGTCCTAACATCTGTTACCGCTGATGAAGTATCCCTTGCTTTCAAAGGCAAGAAGAATCATTCGGCGCCTGGCATGGATGCTGTGTCCAACTTCTGGTGGAAACGTTTAACTTCCACACACGCACATCTTGCTAGGCACTTTACTTCATACATCCTTGGGTACGGGACCTTTCCAACGTGGTTCGCGGAAGGACGAACAGTTTTGATTCCCAAGAAAGGAGACCTTTCAGTTCCGAGCAATTATCGCCCGATTACATGTCTCAATACCGTGTACAAAGCGTTCACCTCCATTCTTAATGAACGCATACTCACAACCATAGAACCGGTTTGGCAGATGATATACGAGCAACGCGGCTCCAAACGAGGTATATCAGGTTGCAAAGATAATCTTCTTGTTGACAGATGTATCTGTCAAGACGCTCGTCAGTATCAACGCGACCTGAGTATGGCCTGGGTGGATTATAGGAAAGCATTTGACACTACCTCTCACCAACTCATATTGGTGCTGCTCAAATGCTTGAAAATTCACCCCGATATCATCAGATGCATCGAAGAGCTGTTACCTTTGTGGAAGACCAAATTTACCATTAGATGTGGTAAACGTACTGTCTCAACAGATCTGGTAACGTATAAGCGTGGTGTCTATCAAGGCGACAGCCTTAGCCCGCTTTTATTCTGCATCTCCCTTATGCCCCTTTCCTTGCGCTTGCGAGAAGAAACTGGTTACCGTTGTGGCACCCCGACTGATAGGAAGCATCAGGTAACTCATCTATTCTATATGGATGACCTGAAACTTTATGCTTCTTCTGAGAGCAGTCTATCTCAAGCTCTCAAAGCTGTCCATCAGTACACGAAGGCTATTGGCATGGAATTCGGACTTGATAAATGTGCCGTCATTCATTGTAAGAGGGGTCGTGTCCCTGATTACGATGCAGACGTGCAGCTCACAGATGGAAGCATCGTTAAACATCTCGATGAAGAAGAGCTCTACACATTTTTGGGTGTCGGTGAAAACCACATTCAAAGTGTGTCTACTGTCAAGGAAGCTCTTCGCGGCAGGTATAGGCACCGTCTTCGACAAATCTGGCAATCAGAATTGTCTGGGATCCATAAGATCCGTGCTACTAATATGCTTGCAATACCCATCCTTCTCTATTCTTTTGGTTCCATCAAATGGACAATAGAGGAGCTTAAGGAACTTGATAGAGGCACTCGCAAACTCATGAACGTCAATCGTAGTTTGCACCCACGTGCTTCTGTACCGCGTAATTACCTCCCACGCCAACAAGGAGGTAGAGGTCTCCTATCCGTTGAATGTCTACATGATAGGGTAGTTTTAGGAATAGCTTGTCAGGTCATAAATAGTTCTGACCCTCTTATGGAACTCGTGCGCGATCATGAGTTACAGGGTAAAGGAGCATTCTTGTTCTCTGCAGCACAACATGCAGCGTCTAAATTGGGCCTTGCTTTTGATCCATCTAATCGTGATCTTGATGATAACGTGGTCCTTCTCTCCAAATCTCGACTTCGTTCAGCTGTGAAACGAGCTGAAATACGCTCCCTCTTCGAAGATCATCGGAATCGTGACCATCAGGGAATGTTCTACCGTCATCTAGACACCTGTAGTCTTTCCGTTGATCTTACGTTCGCTTTTCTACGATCAGCTGGACTCAAGTCCGAAACAGAAGGCTTTATCATCGCTGCCCAAGATGGTGTGATAGCGACGCTAACTCACCAAAAGTATGTATATAAGAAAGCAGTCTCCACCACTATGTGCAGAGCATGCAAATCTCAGCCGGAGACGCTGATGCACCTCATCTCGGCATGTCCTTCTTATGCCACGAACACCTACATACATCGCCATAACGCTGCCCTCCGCGTGCTGTACTACTTCTTGAGACACAAGTATGAAGTGGACCCTACGCCAGTCCTACCATATGCTCCAGGCGAGATCGAGTCCGTCGTCAAGAACGAGAAATGCATTATCTTCTGGAATTTCTCGTTCCCAACTACCAGGCAGCTCTCTGCTACTAAGCCTGATATAGTGCTCCAGGATATCTTATCTAAGACTATGTACGTCATCGAGTTCTCTGCGCCTGCAGAAACGAACATAGTCACGAAGGAGGAGCAAAAACGGACTAAATATCTTGATCTCTTACAAGAACTACGACAACTACACCCTGGCTACTCAGTCAAAATGGTTGTCCTCATTATCGGTTGCCTAGGCGGAATTTGTCCTACTCTCGAGATGAATCTATCTCAAATTCCGGTCTGCAGGTCTCATCTTCGTCACCTTATCTCTTCCATGCAGAAGGCTGTCATTATAGGCACCCTTCGTACATTGAGATCGCATCAGACTGTCTTCAAGTAACAGCCCTTGAAGTTTCTTTTTTTTCTTTTTCATTTTCTATTTTTTAGTAGGTTCCACATCGCTGCGGTGCAGGGACGGAGCCTGCTTGACCAGGACATTAGACAGACTTACGTACCACCGACTCGGAAAACAGACGGACCAACAGACGTCGCGTGGACTGACGGACGTACAGACTACACGGCCACAAGTCAGTGAACTTTCTTCAAAAGACGTAGCTGCCTTGTGAAGATTTATGTCTCTCAAGGAGATGGGAGGCTCTGGGCTGTAAATCCTGTATCCTCTCTCCCTCCTTGGCAGGCATGAATTCGTTAATTTCAAATTTTAAATAATAATAATAATAATAATAATAATAATAATAATAATAAGAGCCAATCATCCCAAAGGTTGGGCAAAGACCTCCTCCAGATTACACCACTCTTTTCTATTGAGAGCCTTCCTTGACCAGCAATCTCCCGCAAACGATACCAACTCGTCCCGCCATCGTTTGATAAGACAGCCTTTCCTTCGGGTAAGATTATACGGTGTCTATACAGTAGAACGCAGTGTCCATCTGCAGTCTCTAATTCGGGAAATGTGTCCCGCCCATCTCCACTTAAGAATTTTTACACTGACTACGACATCCTTAGCTTTAGTTTTCCGTCTAATTTCGTAGCAACTTATCTTATGGGCTCTACGTATACCCAGAATTGAGCGCTCCATGCTTTTTTGACATGTTAGACGCTTTTTGTAATCTTTGTTTGTTTGTATAGGCGCTTGTTTGGGAGCCATACGTTAAGATGGGCAACACACATGTATCTAGAACCTTTACCTTGAGAGTTAATGGTAATGAGTTGATTTGAAAACATGTTTTAATGTCCAAAATCTTTTCCACGCTTTACACGTTTTTGCCTGCACCTGAGCTTCGGCCGCATTTTCAAAGGATAGAATCTGCCCTAGATATTTAAAACTTGTTACGGTATTAGAAGTACTATCTATCTTGAAAAAATTCGTACTGAATTAGCTAAGCGAATTCCCTCAGAGATTGAAAAAATAACATATTATTCTTAAAATCGAATAAATGTATTTTTTGTTTTCTAAGAATTTTTATTTCGAAAACTAAGCGTCAGGAGAAAAAAAATCATAAGAGCACTTTTTTTATTAAAACTGATCATAAAATACTAAAATATTTTTTATTTAAAAAAAATTCAAAATTTTGAACTATGCGCACCCCCTCTCTCACCCTTTGCTTTTCTGTCCATTTGAACGAACTAGACCTTTCAAGTACCAAAACCCTTCTTGATACCCAATTTCATTCATATCAGACTTAAATTCCGATCGCTAGAGAGTTTACAGACACACAAACGTATCGATACATATACATTTATAAATTTTAACGATGGTCATTTTTGACATCTATTACGTGGACTCGATGAACATTTCAATGAACATTTGAAGAAATTCCATCATCAGTGCAAAAGCAATAGCTTCATTTTCTTCGGCAATTCGTATCCATATAAATTAACTGGTTTCATCTCGCGTTCGTTTAGCCTGAAAAAAAAACTTACATCTTGATAAGTGAACGACCACGCCTCGATTATTTTTTTGAATAAATTGGTACAAAGGACGATCAGTATCTTGATGTCATGGGATGTTTTTCTTATTTTTCACCTTCTTAAAGGAAAAGTAAGGATTTAAAATGAATAATTCGAGATTAAATTAAGAGCAAAAAGTTGCCTACATTCTGGTAAGTGATGACCAAAGTCAATTTTGGCCTTAAGCCTTGGTCTTGATTTGCAGCGAATGTAGCTGAGACTAATAATTCAATTTTCGAGAACTTTATCAAATATCTGGTGCCACCATTACGAGGTAACTGTTAATTCCTAATTATTCGAATCGAAATTCAACGACGTCTGCCAGTAGCTTCAAATATATATCCACAAAAATTATTCGTAAATGTGTGGGAGGAAACACAAATTATGCAAATTTCCTCATTTTGCAAGCATTGTTCTAGCATAAGTCTATTCATGGTAAAATGGCTAAATATACTGCGCATAAATTATCTACAAGCTGTTACAGTGGATGCCACTAGAAACATTCTTGCCACAGTTTTCGCATCATTTACAGACAACTTTCCGCAAGTGCATGTCAAAATAATAAAATAAATAAAAACAAATGAAAACAGTGATAGCATAATCAGAAATATCTTAAAGAATCTTAAGAAATAAAGTCAAACAAACAAAAAATGAAATTTTTCAAACTCTTCTGTTAATTTGATTCGAATGTTAAAACTCCCATCTTTCTAGCATGTGTAGAACAGAAAATCGTTATTATGGTTGCTTTTTTGAACCTTCTATTCAAGCACTTAAAATGCAATTAGACCAAACATTTTCCACGTGAAAATTATTCATGCTAAATTACGGATTTTATCGGGTCTATAAACTTCTTTTCAATTTAAAACAAATTTCTATACAAGATCATGGTAATTACAAAGCTAATTTTATAAGAAATTCGCAATACATAAGAACCACGAAGCTCTTAAATACAGAAGAACCACGACATTTTGGATGAATTATTCCAGCTTACTCTGGAAATTGTTACAGCTTTTTGAAAGTGACATTTTATGCTTACTTGAGTTAATTAAAAATCTCTCATTTTTACAAAATCGAACATAAATCATTGGCCAGTAAAATTTATTGTTTTCTTTTCGTTATCACAACGTGTGAGTTTAACTTAGGTATTCGATGACAAAATAGGCAGTTAAAATTCACGTAGACAGTTTGTACGTGGTGATCGTTTAAATTTCCCTTGATACCATTGCATTGTGTATATATATTTCTTATGTTGTGACATTTGCCAACATCACACCACCCATGTATTTAGTAACCGTTTGTGTTAATGTTCTCAACTTAGATGCAGAACACGATGTCTATATGTACCACATATAATACTTACTTATACCTAGACCTACAATGAATGTCTTTTAGTCTTCTTTTTTTTATATGTTTGTTCGATTTGTTGAAAGGGATGAGAGAATAATGCGTTTACGTTACATTTATTGCTGTTATACACAAATATTTTTTATTCAGAAAAAGTTCTACACGACACTCTTATGCTGTTTGAAAATACCTACTTCGGTAATTTTTCTGCAAGAATTCGAGACAACGCGCAAATCTTCAAAAGCAAAAAAAAAAAAGAAATAATGATCGTATAAATACGTGTGATACCACGTTGGATTCGGAATAATGTCTAAAAAAATGTGCCAGAAACGTTTTTCAGCACATAGGTTAGGTTAAGTTATATTGGCTGTCCATGAAGGGCACACTTAGGCTATAGAGCCTATTGTGATTCCATATATGTGTTTTATCACCTTTCCGCTGATAATTTCATTTATCAGTTCCTCAATTTCAGAGGCTGAGTGCACCCCTTTCATGCATATAACATGCACTACACCAGGCCATCACAACTATTAATTAAATTAATTTTGTTGCCCCGGCGGGAAACGAACCCGCTACCCCAAGCATACCGAGGACGGAATTGGTTACGCCTTAAGCAACTGAGCTAAAAAATTGCAAGATTATAAGATATTGCGTTTTTTGCCAATATTTCATAAAATATTAATGTTCAAGAAATTTTAAAAAGATTCTTAAAGAGGAGGAAATTTCCAATGAAAAAGTTCCATTCCCGGAAGTGTATCCTCATTATTTATAATTATAATAAATTAATTTTTACCGCTAGAAACAGATCTTTTTTTGTCATTTGTAGATTGTTGTAGTAACGTTAAATATGAGTATCTCACACTAAATAAAAATAATAAATGTTAATTTTAAAATTTGAAAAAATTTTGGTGAATTTGAAAAACTTTAAATAATTTATTACCGTTTGAAATTTATAAAAAAGTTAATCTTTCAACAAGTTAGACAGACAATGGTAAATTAACAAACTTTATCGAATTTTTGTCTTAATTGTAAACTAAAAAAAATGTTTAAATAAGTGGCGTAAAATTTTTTGGCTTCGTGTAACCCTTTTTATATACAGGGCGGGCTATTTTAATCTATAAACCTAAATATCTCCTTTTGTAGTAAATCACTAAAAAAATAACTTAATTGAAAGTTTGATGGAGGACATCATGTTTTGACATGAAATTGGACCCGGTTGTTTGGGTTTCTTAAATAGCCAATTTAGATCTAAAACGGTAAGAGATAGAATAACTCTTTAAAAAGAAAGTTGATTCTCATAAAAAAACAAACAATTTTTGTTTGAAACATTGTTTTCGAAAAACGTCTGCTTTCGGAGGAAATTCGACTTGCATGAAATATGTCATTGCATGATTGCATTAATCGAAAGAAAATACAGAAGATTTTTATACGACGTTTTATTAAGGAAAGACAAATTTTGGCGATTAAATTGAAATAAATATGGTATTCGTGTAAAACCTGAATTGTATGAAAAAACAATAGAACAAAATATTATTAACCATAAAAGTTTTCCCTTGAACACATATAAATAATTCTAATGTTCCATGCAGATATTTATTATATGACATTCAAATTACAAACATATAGAGATCATTATAATAAAATAATATAACTTATCTAATGCTCTGGAAAACAATTTTCCACACATAATACATATATTTTTCTTACCTCTATATACAAACTATAACGTATATCTATAACATGATATCTATCAAAATAATTCAATTTCACATATAGGATTTCCATAAGCCCAACCACAAGTATTTGTAAAGCTACAAAATCGATGATTTTAAGTTCAAAAAAAAAGTTTATTTTTTTAACCGACTTCAAAAAAAAAGGAGGAAGTTATCAATTCGACTGTATTTTTTTTATGTATGTTACCTCAGAACTGGGTGAACTGATTTTAATGATTCTTTATCTATTTGAAAGCTGATGCTTCTCGTGTGGTCCCATTTCATTTTGGTCTAGTTCTGACCAAAATCCATGAAAAACCATAAGTCTTAAATTTGCATTAAGTATGCACGACAAGAGGATGAATAACTCAATATCACGCCAACCGATTTCGATGATTCTTTTTTTAGTGAAAAATTAGCTAGTGTACTTCAGATTCACTTAAAAACCATAAAATAAAATAAACTTTTAAGAAAAAGAAAACCGAATTCAATGTCAGAGTTGTTTCCTTGGCTGACACTGACTCCAAAATTTAAAATAATTTTAACTACATCATGTTATCGTTATTTTTTTACTTTTTAGTGCATATTAATTTGTTTTGAAATAGTGCATCTTTTGAAGGCGGTTTTCTTTTTGTTAAAAGTTTTTTTTATTTAATTTTCTCATAAGCATTTCCAAAAAAATTTTTGTATATTGTCTTTTTCGATTAATCAATTCGTCACCTAACTTTTGATTACAAAAAATTTCTTTTATGATATCCTGTTTGATGAGTCGATTCGTTATTTAACTTCTAATGTACAAGGTTAGGTTAGGCTAGGTTATATTAGCTGTCCACGAAGGACACACTTAGGGTGTAGAGCGCTTTGTGATACCAAATTCCGCTGATAATTTCATTTATTATTTCTTCAATTGTTTTGAGAGGCAGAGCACAGCTATTTCATGCATATACCATGCACTTATTTTTGTTGGGACGGAGGAAATCAAACCCGTTACCCTAGGCATACCGCGAACGGAATTGGTTACGCTTTAACCAACTGAGTTACTTTGCTTGATTTGATGAACAAAATCCTTCTTTGTTTGTCTGTAATGAGGGCAAATCTCAATAACGTCTGGCTTCCATAAATATGGTGGCTTAGGAACAATTCTCTACGCAGAGGTTTTGTGGCGCTCAGATTAGATTTTTTTTCAACAAAATATAATATATCTAATGTTACATTTATATTCAACAAATATACAGAGTATAAATGACACATTGTAAATTGCTATTTTTATTTGAATAGTATATCAAACTAAATTGCATATGTATTACGCCACTGAGCATTTATAGCCTCTTTTAAAAATATCTATCGTCAAGTATTTTTTAAGTGTAATGTTCTGAATTATACGGAGCATAGATGTTTATGTTAACTTTAGATTCATTAAATAATGATTCTAGCTACAATCTCGCTTAAATACATTTCAATTTCAATGCTGTTTTTGCAATGTTTTATTTATAATGCACTTTTCCATACAATCCTAGTAATAGCAATAAATCCTAGTAGTCGCAACACCTCCGTTTTTTATTGAGTCCCAATTATCGAAATTATACTGTATGTCGTTTTCTATCGACATGATAAAGTGTCGAGGAAGAAAAAAAGAAAGCATCGCTGATGAACAGATACAATTTGCGTTGTGGCAATTACTTCGTAAATGTTAAAAATGTAATTGGAGTAATTCTAAAACAAATGAAGCCAAAATTTTTTTGCTTTTTAGTCAGCTGACATGAATTGTGGTAAGGTGTTAATTATTATAGCAAAAGGAGTAGAATTTGTATTAAAGTAGTATGAGCGTCAAGGTAGGTTTAGACTTGTGGTTGAAATTATTTGTACCCTATTTTCAACTTTGATAATGAATATTTTTTTCAAAATATAATTTTAGTTTTCGAAATATCGAAAGCTAAATAATCAAGCAAAATTTTCAATTATCGGTATTTTTAACCGACTTCAAACAAAAACGTAGGAGGTTATCAATTCGACTGTATTTTTTTTTTTTTTTTTTAATGTTTGTTACCTCAGAACTTTTGACTGGGTGAACCGATTTTGATGATTCTTTATCTGTTTGAAAGCTGGTGCTTTCCGATTGGTCCCATTTCATTTTGGTCTAGTTTTGACAACGGCATCCATGAGAAAATCATAAGAGTCTTAAATTTGCATTAAGTATGCACGACAAGAGGACGAATAACTCAATATTACTTCGATGATTCTTTTTTTAGTGAAAAGATTAGTTAGTGTACTTCAGATTCACTAAAAATCACAAAATAAAAAAAACTTTTAACAAAAAGAAAACCGACTTCAAAAGAAAAAATTTTCCAAAACAAATTAAAATGCACTAAAAAGTAAACAAATAATGATAATATAATGGAGTTAAAATTATTGTTATTTTTGGAGTCGGTGACAGCCAAGGAAACAACTCTGACAGAACAGTTTGCTACATTAGTTGGCTGACACCGACTCCAAAAATAACAATAATTTTAACTCCATTATATTATCATTATTTGTTTACTTTTTAGTGCATTTTAATTTGTTTTGGAAAATTTTTTCTTTTGAAGTCGGTTTTCTTTTTGTTAAAAGTTTTTTTTATTTATAAAATTACTACTAATATCGAAAAATTTTATTCTTACTTTTCATCTTATATTGTCAAGATAAAACATAATTCACCATCAAAATTTAAAAAGATATAGTGTCCCCACTACCGTTCTCATAATCCTAAATTAGTCGGACACAACGTGCTTTTTTTGTTTTCAATAATTTATTAAGGTTTTGACATTAGTTTAAATAGTTTTCTTTTTAATTTCCACTAGTTTTGGAGAAATCAATGAAAACATACCATCCAGCTACCGTTTTCCCATAAGACCAATGTTAAATATGCCTAGTTTTGAAATCATTTATTTATTTAAATAATCCGGCAACCCCATCTAAAATGTTCAGAATTGATGTGGACTTAGTCCAACTTCATTTAAAAAAATTGAAGCCTTTTATCCAAAATTGCCCTGGAGCACGCAAATTCTTAAGCAGAAAACCCTTGTGTGGAGATATTGGTCACCTCTGGATAGTTGGTCTGCGCTTATCACGGAACAATCTCAGAGGTTTATTAGAAAAGGTTTGAAACTTATTAAGGTTTATTAGCGAATTTTGAGCAGACCTATTTAGCATTTTTGCATTTTTATGTAAAGTTACGTTTGCTCTTAAGCCGTAACGTTACCAAACGATAACATTTTCAATATTAAAAATTTAGAAAAACAATTTATTTGAAAATTATGAAAAATCTATTATTAATATATTGTGTGGATTTAGAGAGTAAAGTTATATGAAAATTACCAACCTATTTCTAAAATATATTCATGTACCTATGCTGTTATCCTAAACTAAAACCACAAGAAGTCAAGTACTAAATATGTATATGTAGTTTTTGGTATATAGTCATCTTGTTGAGTCTCCAGCGGCTAGTAACGGTTTAGTCCCTATGACCACTAGGTACTACAATGGTATGTTTGAAGTTATGACATAGGTCATATATATGTATATGTATAGTATGTATATTGTTTGCCACATTTTAGTTATAAATCCTTCTCTTGGATGTGTTAATATATACCTGAATATTCCTTATAAATACCGTCCATATGTGTAGATACAGTTAAACTGTAACTTTGGTCACTCATAAAAATTTACCAAAATTTGTTGTTACACGATGTGTCTTGGATTGTTGGATTTGACGCATCCTTGTTCAACACACAGGTCATATGACTTGTCCAACAGTGGATAATATTGTATAATATAAAAACAGAATTCTCAAAAATGTCTTGAGTTTTCAACGACTGTAATCCGGAAATACTAGCACAGTTTACATCTTTAGCTTTAGATCTTGCTAATGCATTATGAGTTCTTGTTATATCTAAAATGATTTTGTCTTTTTATCGACGATTTCATTTTTCTGAGTCTCAGAAAGGCAAGAGAGGCAGTATATATGTGAGAAAAATTTATGTATTGAAATCAGTTGATAAGTCTTGCTTAAAAATATCAACGACCAATACTTCTTCCAAGTATTTGCTTCACCTCTACTTCTGCTATCACCATCATCTTCTGCTATCACCTCAACGCCATGGTTCTAGATAAACGTTGAACTACCTCGCACTAAGAAGAATACTTAGTCTGAAATCTCAGTAATGCCGTTGTTACACAATCCCATATTACCAGGCATTAGTTGTAGTCTAGTTTAACGTATATTGCGTCCAAATATGGTGAGCCCTAGACTTGTTGAGTAGGCCTTATTTAAACAAGACGTTAGGCTCAGGATATTTTTTCAATGTCATAATTTTATGACCTTTATGCCTTTAGTACAGAAATACAAGCAATGTTTGTAGATTATGAAGCAGGCCAATACACAGACAAGAATCAGTTTTTGAATCCTTGAATGCTAGTCTTGAATGAAAATTAAGCCATGCCAAATTAGTGAGGAAATTATACTTTTGAAACCGTTCGCAGAAGAAAAACATCTATTTTTAACATCCGAACCAAAAAAAGGGGTGTTATAAGTTTCACCACTATGTGTGTTTGTCTGTCTGTGGCATCGTAGCGCCTAAACGGATGAAACAATTTTGAATTTTTTGTTTCCCTCGAAAGGTAATTTAAAGAACAGTCTTCTTAGATATGTTTCAAGTGCGAGATTAGGGTTCCGCACCCGACTTTTAGTAAATTTCACTTGTTTCGTATAGCCTCCAGATTATGCTACCATACACAATCGCCATAAAAGATAAAGAATGTAATCGATGCCATTAATGGCACATGTATGTCTTGGTTTGTTAGTTCAAGACCACACGACAAAAGCAACTTTTGTGCTGAATCATTCTGCCTAAATCTTTGCGATATACGATTTTAGTTCTTTCCTATAGAGGACCCTGGTATTGACATCAAGATTGTTGATATTTTCGATTGTGACTTCAACGGTTTTTATATCCATCCCGTTTCATTAGTTTGATCTGTTTAAGATTTCCATTGAACTCGAAAACTTGAAAAATAAGTTTAACTGTAAGATATTTTCTTTCCTTCGAATTTTCTAAAACAAAACAAAACTTATAACATGTCGTATAGTTTTGTGTGTGCATATAATATAATATAAATATTGCTATAAATATTAAATGAATTTTACAAAAGGGATTTATTATACCTTTTTGTATGCTCTGCTCAATTCAAAAACTATATGTAGATTTTCTATTTATTGCTTTGGCTTTGCAATATTTGTTTTTTATTCTTTTGAATCTACATATGAATGAAAAATATGTATTTTGTATGACCAACAAAACCATCTTATCCCTAAATACATAAAAGACAAAAAGGTATTTATTTATTTTAGTCAAATTGTTTCTCAAATATTTTCTGGTAGTGATAAAATACTTTTCGTAATATTTTATATTTTGATATATAATGAAAGTCACGTTTTTTTTGTTTGCCCAAAGAGGACTCTTAGTATGATTTGTTTATCACTTTTAACCTTCAGAAAAGTACTTTATAAGCTGTTGTAAGTAATAATATAATTATAATAATGGGGTGTTACCTCTGTTTCTCAGACCGTCTATAAAAGAGGCCACCCACATCATTATTTTTAATCTTTATTTATTTGTAGAACTACATTCCAATATAAAATTAAGTTTTTGATGTGAGTGGAGTCGGTTACTTCGTTCTTATCCAAGTGAGGGCAGTGTGATCACTTTACCGCTCCATTAAATTTTTTGTTCATCCTGCCGCTGCCTGTATTCGAACCTGTAACATCCCAGCCAGTAATCAATCCAAGTTATGACGCCTTAACAAACTCGGCTACTAACCGATTTAAGCTGTTGTAAGTAACAAAAATACATATTCTCCCCGGACGGAAAGTTTCAACTTTCGTTCCATTTGTGCCAAACGAAGTTGCCGTTATCCGCCTGCGTCGAGCATAACAAATATACACACCACGGGAGCATGTTAAGAATATCTCAGATCTCATATCTCGAATTTGTCACAATGAACATGAGATCTGAGACATTTTTTACTTTTGCTCCCTGGATGTATAATATACTATTTCTTCGTTCGATATATTGTTAAAGCGCTATAGACAAAGTGCCTATTTCACGTTTAATCTTATTTTGATATGAGCATCAAAAAGGACTGGCTACCTGCATATTGTACTTTTCCTTATTTTATGCTTTACTGTCTCGGCAAAAACCGATGCATTTATTTGTTTTTTATTATTACACGATATGGTCTGAACATGAAGGTTCATTAGTTGCGGAAAAATTGCCATAGATAAGGACATTTGCCATAGAAGACCTTCTTTATTTTTTATAATTAGTAGCATGGCAATACCTCTCCTAGAAAAATTCAGAATCCTGGCCATGCATATTGCTTGCAGTCCCTGATTTACGAAAACTGACCCTTTCCAATGCTTATCCTTGTCAAGATGATGAACTTGACATTTTCTCCCCTTTTGAAGAGATGTATACATATATAGCTCTAAATTAACTAGATACTTTAAATGTAAAATTTATTACAATACCAATCTTTAGTATATTTATAATTGCATAAATAGAAACCATATATATCTAGAGTTTATTATATGGTCTGGTCGGTCGTACAATGTTGCTGTAAACCCATAAAGTGGTCAATTATTGTGTCACTTGACAAATGGCAATAGCTATTATATGAACTTAAACTATATACGTATAATAAATTGTTATTACCATTATTACAACAATTACGATCAATAACGTGTATATACTTTCAAAAAGTACCTATGTATGTAGTTAACCTTCGATCTTGTTAGATTTTAACAATTGGTAATATCTCGCTCTGAAATTATTCAAAAGAAAATGAATTTTATTGAGAATTTAAATTTTCAATAAAATTTGTTTGGGTATTTTAAAAACTTTGGGTATCTCAAAACTTTTAAAAATTTTCAACATACTTTTACCACCTTTCAGAAGCAATAGTGTATGGGACTTTTTTTTTGCACCTCAGATGAAAAATTCGCTTTTTTACGAATAGAAAAGTGAAGTTGGTTTTTAAAAATTTTTACTAGTATGGAAGATATGAACTTTTAAAATTCCTAATTAAACAAAAAAGAAAATACTCACTAGTGACGTCATACTTGGGAATTGCTATAGAGATTACATATAAAAGTTTATTTGCAAAACGGAGATGGACAACCTTTGAATGCAATAGTTTCTGCGTTTTTTAATCAATTTTAATTTCATTTTCAAATTTTGCCATGGTATCAAGTCTAGTATTACATTTTTTCGCAAAGTTTTTGACTGTTTGATCGTTCGTATGCCAATCATACACCCAAAAAGCATATCTGTCGTTTTAACCTATGGATAATTTCGTCTGTTCCATATGTAGATCAAGCATAGCTTACTTTAATGTTGAGGGCTGGTAGACAGAACCTGCATATTTTCTTCGTGAACCAAAATTTTAGCCTAGGAAACGAATTATTCTTCCGGCAAAAATGAATTTTTAATATTCAATAATAATAAGGCTGAATAATTTGTTCAAATGTATATTGTAATTATACCGTGCATATATGAAATATATCAAGGTATACAGAGTTAAGTCACAAGTTTTTCCCGCTTGTTTTAATGTTTCGTAACATTGATGCTACGAAAAAACTGTTGGTATAGGTGTTCATAAATTCACGTAATTAGTCCATTTTCAGTTGTCTGTCCGACTGTGTGTCTGTCGACACGATAACTAAAAGACGAAAAGAGATAACAACCTAAAATTATAGCTTGCTTAGGACGTACAAAGCGAGGTCCAGTTGATGAATGAGAAACATTGTGTGTGTGACATGTATGTATGTGTGGCTATCTTTCTTTATTTATACGACGTAAAAAAACACTGTCACGTGGTATTTCAACACTTAACTCATTCAATTGATTGTTTTCACTTGTTTTATTTTTACTCAGTTTGTCACTACAACTTGGCAAATTTGCGGGAGGAATAAAATATCATGTTAACCCTCATTTTTTACAATATAAATTCTTGAAAATCTATATAATTATACATCTATAATAATGATGCAAGGTGTATACCATTTTGACCACTCTCCGATTACAAAAGCAATTTATATGTATAATATTTATGTCCTTTTTATGTGATATATGTATAAGGATATGTCATTACAAACTGGTATCCAGGGACATTAAATAGGTCGTTATTTTTAAACAAATAATTTTTATTTTTGAAAAAGGGAAATGGGTGTATTTCTGACGGACATTAATTTGACTTTCTCAGATTGAACTGATTTTTGAAGTATGTCTGTTATTATTACAGACATTATTACAATTATATTTGTAAATTAACATTAAATTATTGGAATGAATTATAAATAACGTCTTTTGATTGCCGTCTGTTTAATGTTTAGAGTGTCGATTGGGACACGTGCTACTGTCTTTTGATAAAAACTATGTTGGTTTTTTTCAATTATTTTTAGCTGTTTTAATGCTATTTATTCGTTACTCGATATTAAGGTATAATTATAATATAAGTTGCTGTGTTTAAACATAATATAATACATTATATCATTGAAATTATGATTTTCGGAATTGAAACTTATGTTTTTATTAATTCATTTTAGAAAATAAGTTCTAATTTATCGATCCCAAAATAAGTGACTCTAATTTTAAAAAGTTCGCTCGTACAATCTAATGGTGGCCATGGATTTTACCTTAAACTTTCATCATTAAGGTCACTTCAATGTCAAGGCTTTTAAATGGGATTCTTAAATAACTAAATTAATTCTTTATAAAAGCATTAAAATAAAATTGTTGAAGAATTTTCATACTAAACATTTGAATACAAAAAAGTACCATTTTACAGACGTTTTCATGACATTTTTCGCATCGAACTTGTTCTGGAACACCAGTGTTGTTTTTTCATTAATTTTATTACATTGCAAAGTTGTGAAAACTATTCTGAAATTTAATTCTAATACTTTTATAGAGAATTCATTTAATTAATAAATCATTAAAGAATTCCATTTTTAAAAATCGGCTTGGCTTTGAAGTGACATTCATGGTCAAGATTAAGGTCAAATCTAAGGTCACCATTAGATTGTACTAGCGAAATCTTACAACTTTTGTATTGGTTATTTTTTTCAGTCATTATTTTTTAAAACATTTGGTAAATTATACAGTTACCATTCCTTTTTTCCAATATCAATATTTAACCAACATTCCTTACATTATTAGATTGAAATTTCTAGGCCTCGTAAGACGATGGGCCCATTGGGAATTCCTGCTCTGTGTGTTTTTTGAATTTCTATTAAATTTGGCATTGAAAAATCTTGAAGAACTCGCATTTTTTTGTTTTAATTTTTACTGCATTGATGTCTAAAGTTACCTTCCCGATTTTATCCATTGTAAAATATGTTCAAAAATAAATTATATAAGAAACTTTTATAACCAGCGTGCTATGGAATGTAAAAACTGGACAAATTGATAATTTCATAATGTTATGAAATCAAATATTTCAATAAACTTGTAATAATTTTGAGTAAAGACGAAAGTAATGAAAAAATTAAAAATGCGAATTTGTCTTGAAAAGAGGCATATGTGTATAAAAAAGTTTTATAAGCAAAATTTGTTTTTTTCGATATCTCTATCCTAGGAAATATCTCTATCTCTGACGCTAGGAAAAATATTAAGAATCAGTTCTATTTGTCAATTGGTAAAGGCTGAGTATAAAGTTCCGATTTCGGTTAAGTTTCTTAAAAAACTGGACCTATCACTCTGTGTGGCATGGCATATACAAACTTTCAAATCGATATTCCTATAAATTACGAAAATATGAGAGTGTTTTCATCTTAAATGCGACACACTGTATGTAAAGGCCAGTGTAAGCCTTCATAAAATTTTCTTATAATGACGCCAAAACTAAAACACAACAAGTAAAGTATTTTTGAATTCATTTGAATCAATAAATTCAATTTTAGATAAAAAGACAAACATTAAATTGGCTGGTTTATTTTTAGTCTCTTGAAACATGACAGAAATAAATATTTACAATTATTTGATTGAAATAAGTGGCGTATAGAATATTTTCTTCATCAAATGTCTTCAAGAAATTATATTTTATTAATAGCAGAAGAGATGAAGGGTTAGTTAATTATATATAATAGAATAGAATTTCTATATACGAACAACGACATAACAATAACGTCCAAATGAAATAACTGTCACTCAAGCCTACACCAATGTAATTAGATTGTTTGACCCTTTACACAATTGCCCTTATTGTTTAGGTTGTTATTTATGATAACTCTCTGCAAACAACGTTGACAGTGAAAGGGTTAGACATGATATTTCCTATAGGCAGGCATACCTCTTAACATATATAACGAATTTCTTATATTATTATTTTCATAAATGACATAATTTAATAAAATAATAACTTGTAGTTTGCTATATTTACAAAACAATAAGTATGTATTGCTTAGTTTAATATTGAAAGATACAACAGTTTGGTATCTAAATAGTACAGTTAAAGATGTTATAAATCCAGGAAAATGAAAAAACTAGCATTTTGTTAAAGCCTGGAATGTGTTTCTTAGGTGTTAAATATCATTAGTAAGGCATGAGTTAGTTGTGCAAATGTTTCTATTTGTTAATAAACAATAAATTGTTAATTCAATGAAACGGATAATGTTAAAGTTACGGCTTAAAATTTACTAAATAGGCAACTTGAATTACGTATACGTTATACATGTATAATAGTTTTCGATTATTTGAAAAACACTTAACATTTACGTCATACAAGTTGCCTATTTACTAATTTTTTAAGTGAACTTTAACATTGATCCTATGATTGAATTAAAAATTTATTGTTTGTAAACAAATAGAAACATTTTCACCACTAACTAACTCATGCCTTACAAATGATATTTGACACCTAAGAAACACAATCCATTTTAGAATCTAATATGACTAGAATCAAAAGCAACCTGAGAATTAGATCCAGTCTGATATCAGAACATGATGTCCCTCACCAAACTCTGCAACTTGTGTTGTATATTTTATGATTGATTAGCTACAAAATGAGCTAGAAGCCATAATAGATTAAAAATTTTTAATGTATCGTCAGATTCCTCATTGCGATTTTCTCTATCGAGAATATATACGTATATATCTATCTCTGTCGAGTTTATACGCCAATGAATCTTGTAAATTCAAAAATATTGGATTTAAGTGATTGTATTTTATAAGGGTAACTTTTGGAACTACGTTCCAAATCTCACGATATTTGTTTGCTGGTTGGAAGTTAAAAAAAAAAAAAAAAAAACTGCAACAGTCACCAAAAACAAATAGAAACATTTGCTATATATAACACTTAACTTATTTCAAAGACTGCAGTATTATTTTGGATAGTTAAAGATCATGATAATTAAATAGATCAGCGAACTTAAACGTTTTTTAATTATTTTAAGTAATTATTTAGGAATTAGCGAAAATAGCGGAAACTGGAAACTGAGTTATACGTAATTCATGCAGAATAAACGAATAATAAATAAATATCTCTTAAGTTTGTATACCGACTTTTACATCCCTCTGTATTTAAAGCTAAGCTTCTGTGACATAAATATATTTTTATGATATTTTTTTTACATCAAATATTCAAATATTGTAGTTAAATTTTAACACAAATAGTCACACCATATTAACAGCGTTTATGCAACCGTATACAAACACAGAAATGTAATTTAACCCACATAATATGTTTATGTTATCTGCCTTTTAAATAATAAATGATGGGAGCACTAGGTTCCATCTGTAAAATGTGAAAATTGACTAAAACAAAATAAATATTGACATTAAATAATGATACTTACTGTTTGTTATAGCAGCATTCATTTAAAGTACCATATACTAAACAATTATACATATAATAATATATCCATTGACAGTAATATTAAATGAGTATACTGACCACTAGTCAGTAATTATCATTTGTCACAATGTCCACTCAAATGAAAATAGGATACAAGAAGTATGTAGTATAAATGTTTTGTACGTTTTAAATGTGTATAAACATGAAAATGGTGATAGTTTATTTATTTAATGGGTGCTTACTTGTTAAAGAATTTATATTATGAATGTTAAAGATGGATGAAAAATAGGAAATTATATACGTCAAGTGAAAATAAAGAAGATGAGGTAATAGAAATACACTGTATAGACAATGTTGAATATCAGTGTTTGCATTATTTTAAATAAATAAAAAAATTTTAAAAATACATTTATGGCGGCCTTCCTATAATTTGTTCCTTTTGTCCCCGAATTTTCATGGTTCACACCCAGGTACTCTTTCTTATTCCACTGTACCTGAGTGTGAAACGTTAAAGTACCCAGGACAGGAAAAATATGAATATCTATAACATATTCAAACTTCAAATCGATAAAGAAAAGAGTAGAATCGCAGTGCTTGAAATTCAATTGTACCTTAAACCATTCTTATCTAACAAACAGCTTTTTTTTTATAATTTTCTTCCACCAATTAATTTTTAAGAGGATTCTTAAATAAATAAAAGTTTAAAAAAACTAAAAACACGCTCTTGTAACTATCCGAAATTAAAGTTTCTTTCTTTAAACTCAAAAAAATTATTTTATCGGCAAAAAGCGTGGGGTGCTAAATTATAATTTTTGTAAATATTTTATATACAGGCTAGCTTAATACCTACCCGCTTCGCTGGGCTTAAAAATAAATACTGAAAAAGACCACCGTGTTATAGCCTTTACCTCTCTGGCTCTCTTTTTATTTAATGGAAAATATCGCAGCGCACGTAAGGATAAAGATTTTTTCGGGTCATTTTTTACACCTTCAGTTACATTATTGGACTTTTAGTAAGGATCCCTGATTTTTTTGATAATGTAATATAGCCTATCTTTTAGCTTTCCTCGATAAATGTACTATCCAACACAGAAAGAATTTTTCAAATCGGACCAGCGGTCCCTGAAGTTAGCGCGTTCAAAAAAACGAACAAATTCTTCAGCTTTATAATTAGTATAGGTAGGTATTGGTAATAGTACAGTCACTATAGAATATCTCAAAAAACATTCCACGCTTAACGATTAAATGATTTTTTTTTGAATTTAAAGAAATTATTTTCTATCTTTTAGTTCAGCTAGTTACAAAAGCGTGTTTTTTAGTTTTTTCAAACTATTATTTATTTTGTATTTTTTAGTTTTTTTGGCTATAATTTAGTAGTTTTTTAGGTAAAAATTCAGTGTAAATATGGTGGGAGCGCATATAAATGTATATATTTTCAGATATGGAAATCGTTATTCCTGAAATTCTTGATAAGGATAATCAAATTAACTGATTAAATTATTGTATTGTCATCGGTCCTTGATAAGTATGCCAAATTTCGAGTTATGCGTTCTGAAGTGGACCAAAACAATGTTCAAAGTTTCCGTTACATATTACCATACTAACATGCTAACATAAGTATGAAGCTTATATAGGCGTGTTAAAAATTATAAAGGCTCACGCCAAAAAGAATGATTCATTTCAAGGCGGAGGAAACACACCATAACTGAAAACTCCTAAATTGTCTTTTGAAATCGTATATTTATTTTCCTTAATTGAATTTATATTAGGTTTTTGGTAGTACATACTATATTATAATAAATAATTAATTTTATTATTATTGTATGACTACAAGTTTTTTAATTTAATCTCAAATTTTTTCGAACTTCGTTCATTCTCAAGAGATTCAATTTATAATTATAAACAAATTTTCTATAAATTAGATTGAATCTCTTGAGAATGAGCGCAAATTTTGAGAAATAAAAAATTTTTATTATTTTAATTATTTATTATTTATTTTCAATATTTTTATCTATTTTGCACAATATTTAGATTTCTATACTTAATATTGATTAAAAATTTAGAATAAACAAACTACATTCTTGAATAATACTTCAACTTCAAATATCTTGAATAATATAAAATAAATGAAATGTATCTTGTCTTTAACGTATCATTTGATATGGTTAATGATATGAAATGAATTACAGTACTATTTCCTACATAAAAATTTAAGATATCGGATGTTAATCAATCAATAATAAATCAATATTTAATTAAGAATTAAATTGAATGTTATGATCAGATTCATATATCCCCGAAAATGTGTTGATTTTCTTAAACAGCAAGAGTATGTTTCTACAAACATACAAAGTATTTTCTTGTTTGAATAAGGTTTTCAGTGGTTGTATTATCCCCCAGGTAATATAATGTTAGGTATATTATCTGTACTGCATCAAATATAGCTTCTATCTATGTATGCGTACAATGTTGTTATTCCAGAATCGAAACTCGGGCGGGCTTGTAGACAGTGATGATTCTCATTTCGGTAAATTGATTTGTCTTTCTGGCCATGCACTTAAAAAAAAAAAACCTTTACACAAACACAGATTTAAACTAGAAGTTTTCTGTATTCTATTTAAAACTTTCAGCACATGACCTATTTAACTAAGCTAATTTACTCTGGCCATGAGAAAAAAAACTCTCACGGGTTCATTGCAATCTCATACGCATTATTGCACTTTGTTCAAGATAATCACGGTATATTTTGAATTTCAAATCTTAATATATATATTTCTTGTGTGCGTGTGTATGTAATTGAACTCCTCCTAGACGGCTGGACCGATTTTGATGAAATTTTTTGTGTGTGTTCGTGGAGATTCGAGAATGGTTTAGATTTACAATTTGGTCCAGTACAACTGTTTTTGAGGGCTCCGTACCAAAAAAATGAAATTTCATTAAATGGTGGGAGCGCATATAAATCATATCACATTATATTACAACTTACTATGTGTACTATGTATTTTTTATTGTCAATAGGCATTTATTAGAGCCATATGCGAGCGCAGCGAGATCCACTGCCGAAGGCCAGGCCAAAGGTCGAAGCTCAGGCCGGTCCAATAAATGGGAGTTAAATTGGGGTTTAGCGGGATGAGTGTAGCAGACAGGCTAAACGTAGTATAGGTATTAATGAATTGTAGTTACGTTTCCACAGGACAACGTCTGTTGGGTCCGCTAGTATTATTTAAAAATAAAAAGGAAAAGATAAACCAAGACATAACCACACATAATCAAATCTCCCATCCTTTAATATTCTGGTCATGAGAAAAATATGTTGGCCGAAAGTTAATATTTTTGTGCCTACACCTTTACACCTATCTCTCGTAATGAGAAAAATTTTCACAATTTCTGAAGAACTTAACTTGTCGAACGTATTTTGTACAGCAAGCTCCTTCTAACACGATAATTTTGCCATTTAAAAATTACCATGCATTGCTTTTATCAAAACGCATGCATCATAAAAAGGACATAAAAAATAACAAAACAGTTAGGATAAAGACACACATTTAGCCTTCCCATTAATAATACAAAAAAAAAAAAAACAATCCTCAATGTATAAATAAAACAATTATAACAATTCTAAAATGTATTACGCAGAAAATTACAACGAAAACACTTGGTATTAATGTCACTACTCAATCAGTTTTGACTAATGTTCTGTTATTTAAACTTGTCAAGCAATGTGGTTAAAATAAGTATTGTGTACACTCGTCTGGTATATTGTTCTTACTGTACATTTAGACTAGGTATTCTGGTTTCTATCATTTCTACGCGAATTCGAATACAATTTCAGATTATATTCATTGGGTGGGCTGGGAAACAATTGATGGACCTAATTGTTGAAATACCATGTATGAACAGTGTTGATTACGGTAGTTTGATTACTATTGTTTTTTTATGTCATGTAAGTAAAGAGAGGTAGCCACTCTTAGATAGACAGACATAAATACATGTCACACACACACATGACCGATATTCCCATATAATACATACTATATAATTTGCGTCCTCACGGGTAAACAGTGGCGCTTACGAAAAAATGTTTGACACAGAAGTTGTTTATTTTTGTATAAGGAACATTTTTACATTTAAGTTTTGGTTCTATCTCTAACGGAAAGGTCCTACGGACCCAATTGACCTATGTTGCTCATTTACAAACTCGACCTCAATTTTTACGTCCTAAGCACGCTGTAAGAATTTTAACTTGATACATTTTTTCGTTTGGAGTTATCGTGTTGACAGATAGACGGACAGACAACCGAGGCAATGGAATAATTGGACGATTTTATTAACACCTATACCAAAATTTTGTTGCATCAAAATTTGAAGCGTTACAAACTTGGGACTAAACTTAGTACACCTTGATATATTTCATATAGATGGTATTAATATAAACCGACTTGGTTAAAAAAATTTGATTGTAAAAAAACATTGAATTCGTACAGAATTTCAAGGTATATCTCTGAAATTATTTGACTACTTATCAAATAAGTCCAACTTTTACATTTTTATTTTAAACAATAAATTTTTAAATCGATTTTTACAAATTGAAAAAACTTCAAAAAATACGAAAAATTTGGGAAAATATTTTTTTTGGAATTCAATAAATCTCAGTAAATTTAGCAACTTTTACACAAGAAATACCAAAATCGGTTTTTTTAACGATTTAATGAGTATTTTTAAAGATCCTGATTAATTACCAAAAAACGGGCGCCAGAAGACAAAAAAACCATTAAAAATAACTTCAATTCATAATATGTACTATACATTCTTTTATGATTCCCTTCAATTCAATTCAATTTATTTATACTTTTTTTAAACAATACAATATTGTACAGAACATGTCATTAAAAAAGGATAGGGAAAAAAGGAAGGGGGAGGTATGCAGCTATGGCTGACTTTGTTAGGATCTATCCCGGCATTTACCTCGTGCAAACCTAATGGAAAACCATAGAAAACCATAGGTAGGATAGCCGGCATCTAATATTAAAAGATCAAATGCCTCAAATCATCTTCAAGAAGAAGGAGCTCACAGAAGGCACCCATATTTCCTAGTCTAGAACATTTGTTGTTAACGAAACAAGTCACAATCAACAATCTATGTACGAGAGACAACGTGCTACGTACGAGAGGAGACAACGAAACTAGGCTTCGAAGGTGGTATGTTTTTTTAAACTCTCACATTGCACATACAGATGAATTGATGATACATTTTGTTCTAGATAATACAAATAGAGGGACTATAATATATATATAACATAGCAAGCAACAAAGAAGAATTACCAGGCATACTTATACAGAAAAAACACCGTAGAGCTATGTGGAGCTGTATAATTGTTGTAGGTATGAGTTAGCTAAATGATGTAGGAAGAGCATTTTGTTGCTTTAGTGGTTTTTTTAACTGTCTTTCATTTTAGTACAACTGTGCTGACTTATTATATATTATATTTTTAAATTGTCTATCGTGTATTCGAAATTATTCGAGTATAACGTCATAACTCCCTGAAAAGTTGTTCTCGAAGGTACCCAAAGTCCTATTTAGTAAGAAACGTGCACGCCTCAAAAGAAAGAGTTCTTTGGAAAATGATGGAGGTTTTCAATTGCCTTTCCATTTGTTTTGAAAGAAGCACTAAGCCCGATGATTTAAAAATATCATCATTTCTCTACTTAGGTAATTGTCAATTACCTTCTTATTCGAAATGGAACTATTTCCTGGGATATACAAAAAGATATTCACTTGGAATTATCGTGTAATTTTGGGAGAATGTGAAGTGCCCTGTGGCCTGATTCACATGCTCATTGAAGCGGTCAATACTTTTCCTGAAGTAATACCATTTGTTCTTATTCTCTAGAGTTTTCCGTGAAAAAATCTTTACAAAAGCTCTTATTTAGGTTGCATTTTATATTATATATTCATTGATGGAATAAATATTTATAAAGAAAAGCGGTTTTCTAGATAAGAATGGTTAAAGTTACAAATGAAGTTCAAGCACTGCGATTATACCCTTTAACCTCCCATTAAAATGGTGAAAGAAAATTTTGAGACTTTTCTTTCGCCATGTGGAAGAGTGTTTTTCCTGCCCTGGACCATAGAAATTTTTCTTATTCCAATGTACCTTAGTGTAAAAAATGAAAATAGGAAAAAATAATAGGATTTTCGAAATGAAAATTTCAAATCATTATAGAGTAATAGGTATAATCGTAGTGCTTGACGATAAATTGTAACTTTAACCATTATTATCTGGAAAAAAGGATTCTTAAAAAAATTTCACGCAAATCAAAAAATGTTTCATGCAAATGAAAAATTTGGCAAACAATGTCACAAAAATAATACACTTAAGATTTCAGAAAGGAATATTATACGGTACAAACTATAATAAGCATAATATTCAACGTCATCAAAGTAAAATGAGTTGGTGCCGTTTTAAACAATTACAAGATTTAATTAAAACTCTGGCTCCCGGGGCGTACAAGTGCCATCTATCAACTTGGTGGGTACTCGTTATATCGTATATAATACCTAAACCTATATATACATACAAAACGCCTGTCGAAATTCATATACTATTACATTCTATATGTAATATATACAATATACAAGAATCGAACCCTTAAACATCAGCAGAGAATTGTTTTTTAAGAATACTTATTTGCATTTTCTATATTATTTATGTTGTTCAATACGTTCAGTAAACTGCTTAGTAAATTATTCATTCCAAAGTGATATTGATAGATGACTGTTTTGTGTTGATTTTATTTGTTTTGTACAGGTGTCATATTTATATGCCATTCCAGTAAAAGTTCAAGTAAAATAAAAATATTTTTAAATTACAAGTTGCTATTTAAGATATTTCTATCGGAGGGAGAGAGACTGCGATATTTTGGAAAATTAAATCTTTGGAGTTTTTCGTTCAAAACTATTTTTAAGCTCATGTCGTTAGAAATACCACAAACGATATTAAATAGTTGGAAATTAAATTCAAAGACATCACATGCACCGATGTATAAAAAGCGGGGAGGGGTGTGTTAGGTAAAAATCAACAGTTTTGGTGTGTTAGAGGGTAATTTTAGAGTACCTCCCTCCCTTAATAACCATATACAAATGTGCCAAAAATCGTCGCCGATATTGTAGGCTTAGGTTCTTTTGGAACCTCAAGGCGTGCTTGTGCCCTTATAATTTAGTCATTTTAGTTTCAAGTTGACAAAAATATTTCTGTTTACATAGAAAAATCGAGAATTTTCAATATAAATACGCACAAGTCCAGAAATGCAAAAGCACAACAATACCTTCCAGCAGTAAAATTTCAACATTCTCAGGATAATGAATTTTGGGGATGATACTGATAATTAAGAGATGCTCAAAACGCATATTCCCGTTGAAAACTCCACACAGAATTTTTTTCATTTGTACTATTTTCTTTACTTTGTACAAAGAAAGTTAAAATTTTAATAATTGGGTAAATTCTACAATATAAATGCGATGTAAAAACCTGCAAAATCTTTCCTTATAATGAGAAGTTTTAATATGAGATTAAGGATGTAGAATGTTTTTTGGTATTTTTTTAATGAATTTTTGAATTAAATATTTCTAAGAAAAGTTTTCTTTTTTACCAATGTTTCACCAAATGCACATCGATACAAAACTATCACCTTCGTAGAAAAACCGCTGTAGTTAATAAATAAAAAGATGTGTGCTATTTGGGCGCCAAAATACCTGAACAAAATTTTTTTTAAATGATTTATACCGCAATTTTAAGACAGAAATACGAGTGTCTGGAATACGGCAGGAAGCGGTTATGAGTGGATTCGAAGAATTAAAATTTTCGGAGCGACTGTTGCGTGGTGAAAGCTTTTCTCCTCTCAGGCAAGGAAATAAAATTAGTGCTAGTATTATTTCTATCCATAATAATAAGATAGTTAGTAAATTGAAGTGTGTATCGTGTATATACTTCTTTCTACGTGATAAAATAAACTTTTTCATGATTTCATATAATTCATCAATATTTTATGTCGTATATCTCTCTAAATAAAAACTATTTATTAAGAAACATATAGTACATACATCAGTAGAAGAAAAAACTAAACTAAACCAACCCATAGGTCTTTTATTATTATACTTAAACCAAATACTAAATGAGTATATTTCTTCTTACAGTATAGGCCAGACTCGACTCCTAATGGTATGAGTTATGTTTTATGACATTTGTGTTAAATATATTGTATGCGTAGAAGAAGGGTGAGTTAAGTATATCTTAGAAAATCCGATATACTATAGAAATCGATGTATGCAGGATGTGGCAAAGAAGCGTGCGATTTTGATAACGTTGTTAAAAGGCATTCTTTAAATTAGTCCAAGCTTTATCTTTACCACTTTAAATTTAGAACATCAAAACCTTGTTAATAGACAAAAAGCTCGTATTTTTCGAGTGAAATGGCTCTGTAAAGCTCTAAAATTTTTCGAGTGAAATGACTCACCGGTAATCAAGTTGAAATTTTGATATATGTGTTCAAAAAATCACGTAATTAGTCCGGTTATCTGTCTATTGTCTGTCGTCTGTTGTCTGTCGTCTGTCGTCTGTCGTCTGTCGTCTGTCGTCTGTCGTCTGTCGTCTGTCGTCTGTCGTCTGTCGTCTGTCGTCTGTCGTCTGTCGTCTGTAGTCTGTCGTCTGTCGTCTGTCGTCTGTCGTCTGTCTGTCTGTCTGTCTGTCCGTCTGTCATCACGATTACTCAAAAACGAAAACAGATATCAAGCTGAAATTTTATAATGTCCTGAGGACGTAAAAAGTGAGGTCGAGTTCGTAAATGAGCAACAAAGGTCAATTGGGTAAACCGTTAGAGATAGAACAAAAGTTTACATTTAAAAAATGTTCCTTATAAAAAATAAACAACTTTTGTTGGTAACATTTTTTCGTAAACATCACTGTTTACCAGTGAGAGCGCATATTAGGCGCAAATTGTATATGTATGTGCAAAGTATTATATGGATATATCAGTTATATGTGTGTGACATGTATGTATATGTAATCTGACAGAGTAATCAACACTGTCTATACATGGTATTTCAACAATTAACTCAGTTAATTGTTTGTTTTCACTTTTTTTTTATATGAAAATTCTATATGGTTTTTCTAAGTAGTTAGTGTTAGATTTGTGTTGTATGTATGTATGTCTTCGAAAATATTACCACTATTGCCACTTTCCCATGTCCATTCATATACTCATTATCAATCTAGTTGTATGTTATCGAGGGGTCAATAATTGGGTTTCAAGTGAACAACTATCTTTCATTTACTATAGTAATAATAATAATAATAATACTAATATTGATGGAATGTACAATAGCTGTTAGATTCTTAACATGGTTTTACACTTTTTCTGTTCAACGTGAATAGTTTGACATGTCAAAATATATTTACGAAAGAATTTCTATTATTAATTAACTATATGACAATGTAAATGAATATCAATAGAAAAATGTACCACACTTGAAACTGAGTGAAATTTTGAACAATCAAGGTCATTTAGACTTTTCAAACAATAATTGATTATATGATGATTTCGTTACAGTTTTGCATAAATTTATAACTGAGTATGATGAATGTATAATGGACGGATTACCTTCTGACCTCCCTTTCAAATTAAAAGATATAGTCGCTTATAAACGCGACAAGAAATAGAGGGGTCGTGGGACACGTAGGAACTATGGCTCTATCGTATCTTCGTATATTATAAATGTAGCGCTTACTTTTTTATTTACAAGATATTTTTCCGAAAATTTAAGGAATTAATTTTATTAATCAAATACTTGTTTTATTATTTCAAGAAGAAAATTTTAGCTGTTTTAACCTTGTGTTATTAGTGTGGACAATTTCTTCTTAATAGTTCATTGGTTTGTTATTATTTTAACTTTTCATTATCTAATAAGGAATTTTTCTTTGGAATAATTTTAAAAGGAATAAATGATGGTAAACAATTAATAATTAACGATTGATAAATTGTAATTAATTGACAGAGAATTTTTCACATAATAAATGTCACGTTTCATATCATTTATTCTGAAAGACATAATTGAAAAGAGTTTATAATATATTTTCTTCTAGAATAAACTAACATAATGCTAAACTATTTATTTTGGAGGGTTCGCCAGAAGAGAGTTCATGTCATATAGTAGTAAATCTGTGGCATGTTGGTTTGGCAATGACAGCTTCACTAGTTTCTAAATAAGAACCATTAAAATGCTTGTGTTCTCTATATGTACAAAGATAGCTAGACTAATTCTATTCTACTATCTTATCTCCCCAGGTATGTCCTTCTTTCTATATTATCCTTAAGGAACAAAAACAGATGCTATTGTTGTGTGATCACTTATGCCTGAAGGTGGTCAACTCTCTAGTCAACATCTTCACAATACTCGTAGCACTACGACTGAAGTAGTATACGACTGTAAGTAGGTATATTTCATGATAAGAATACAGTATATAATACTATGGTTAGTAAATTACTTAAACTCTTATTAAACAAAAGTTGTATATGTATAAGCAAATAACGGATTCATTGGCGGCTATACCACTAAACTTTTCCTAACCCACCCTAAAATGTTCTTTGGATCGTTTTAATCAAAAACTTTCATGGCCACAAAACTTTTTAACGAATAGTTTTCGTGCTACTGGCGATCAAAGCTGCACATATATTTTATTTATACAACCTATATGATTAGGAAAATGGCATTCTATGAAATTTTTTCAAACCGCCCCCAAAATCTTCTTCGGGTCCTTCTGAATAAAAGCTTACCACCACAAAATATTTTTAAAGGGTAGTTTTCGAGTTACGGATGATCAAAGCTACACATACATTATAGTTATATAGTCCATAACTCGAAAATTACTGACTAAAAAATTTTGTGGTCGTGAGAGCTTTGGATCAGAACGATCCAAATCCGATTTTGGGAGCGGTTTGATAAAGTTTCACAGAAAGTCATTTTCCTAGTCATATACCAAAACTATAATATATTCGTGGCTATGATCTACTCGTTAAAAATTTTGGTGATCATGACAGCTTTTGATCTGGATGATCTATTTTATGGTGGGTTAGAAATTGTTTAAAAAAAAGAAAGAATTTTTCCTAATATTGCGAGGTCCTTTAAAAATTAATTATTGTACTCCTTGTGATGAGCGAAGCTACGATTGAACTTAGTTTTTTCTACATAATACAAAAGGAGAAAATCAACGAACTATGACGACCTCGAATAAATTGTGAAAAATGTTTTGCACCGTCAACCCGTGCATAATGTGATAAATATCAAGTCCACAAAGACAATTGGTTGAGTAAATTGGGAATTATATAGGTCAGAAAAAATGACATGATGATACTGCTGTTGCAATATATAGAGCTAACGAGCTAATTTTTCACATATTTTATAGTGAGCCGCCACTGTTGATAATGTTAGATAGATATATACACATATGAAATAAATAGTGTTTCTAAACATGTACGTTTTCTTAACAAATCTTATTGTCCTTTGTCTTTCACGTGACTATCTATTATTATTTTGTTCAATCGTATTTCATTTAATGCCAACATAAAACACAACAAAAATATCTACACTTTCTTACATAAAAAAGGACACGTATAGCATGTGTAATTGTTTCCATATATATTCATTCTCTTATCTAACTGAAAAATTTTTTTTTATCAAATGAAATGCGAATTATTAATTTAATGAATGAGCATGAAATAAGACAAAGTTAAAATATTTATAAAATTATTTAACTAATAATCAAAATTAATAAAGTATTATATTTTTTCCCACCAATTCTTTGTACTATGGCACCATTTATTCTACGCATATTATTTCCAAAATTACATAAATTTCAACATTATTTTCAAAAATTTCAACTGATACAAAATTAGTAGACAATATAATATTTTCTTGTTAAGTATAAAAGAAATTTAGATAAATGGAAAATTATAATATTCAGAACCCTATATTTATTTTGGGGAAGCTATCGAAGTTTTTAGTGCATTAATCAATAAAATTGATTAAATCGCTAAACGTTTATTCGAAGAAAATGAAAATTGAACCATAGAGAGATTCTAAGTTTGTTAAAATGTTTGTACATACTAAACTATGCAACTTTAAGTTGTTTGTCTGAATGTCTCTCTATATATATTACATGTTTTCATGTACTTGAAGCTTTGAAGTATGTTTAGCATTTTCCTGTATTTGGATATTGTTTTTTTTATATGATTTTCCTGTTATTTTTATATGTATATGTGAAATATATCAAGGTATACTAAGTTTAGTCCCAAGGTTGTAACGCTTACAAATATTGAAGCTTTCAACTACATTTTGATATAGATGTTCATAAAATCATCTAATTAGTCTATTTTCAGTCTGTTCATTCGTCTGACAGCACGACAACTCAAAATCGAAAAAAGATATGAAGCTGAAATGTATAGAGTGCCTAGAACGTGAAAAGTATATAGGGTGCTTTGGACGTAAAAAGGAAAATCGAGTTCGTAAAAGAGCAATATAGATCAATTGAATCTTGGATCCATAGGGGCAACTTTGTAAACCGTTGGAGATAGAATAAAAGTTTAAACTTAAAAAATGTGCCTCATAAAAAAATAAACAACCTTTGTTTTAAAGATTTTTTTTCGTTATCATCACTATTTGCTCGTGAGATCGTAAATTAGGCGCAAATTAAACAAATGATTACATAATCAACACTGTCTTTACTTGGTATTGAAACAATGAACTGAGTCATTTGTTTTCACTTGTTTTTGATGGAATTTTCAATGGTAGTCGTTAGCCATGTTTCATGAAAATTCATTATTAACGTCATGAAGTGGTCATAGTGTCCGACCAATTCCCTGCTGCGTTTTTTCAGAACGATAACATATTCATTTGAAAACGCAACCTTTTCGAAAAAATTGTAGAGGAAAGTTTGATAGACTCGTCAAAAAGAAGACACTCAAGTATGTATTCATCATTTAAAAAAACCTTTAATTTTACTTTTTTTTATTAAATTAAGGTTCGGAAATTCAGTTTGGGTCACCTTTAAACTAGATAACCAGTAAAAACAATCACTGACAGTTCCAATACTCCAATAAGGAAACTAAATAAATTTGGGACTTTAAGTTTTGCGAATCTCATCATGAGCATTTAATATTCTTGATTCATACAAGACAAAGAGATTTATTCAAACACTCAATACTTACTAAATTGACTAAATTTGATTATCTATTGGATAATTTTCTAGAAATGAATGAAATGAAGTTTTTCCGTAATGTCACACATTGTATAAGAATAACATATATAGAATAATGAATGTTAGTTTGGTGTGTTGATCACTTTACTTCATATAATAATCACACCATCTTTGTTTATGTACCCTAATCGTGATGTCATCAAGTTTGATGAGCAGCTAGTAAATAGTAGTATAGTAGTAGTAACCAAGTAATTAGGTTTCTGTATAGAGTTTTGTTCTTTTTATACCATGTATATATGAAATATACATAGTATATTAAGTTTAGTCCCAAGTTAGTAACGCTTAAAAATAATAATGCTAGGAAAAAAATTTTGTCATAGGTGTTCATAAAATCACCTAATTAGTCCATTTCCGGTTGTCCGTCCGTCTGTGGACACGATAACTCAAAAACAAAAAAAGATATCGAGCTGAAATTTTTACAGCGTACTCAGGACGTAAAAAGTGAGGTCAAGTACGTAAATGAGCATCATAGATCAATTGGGTCCTGGGTCCGTAGGATCCATCTTGTAAACCGTTAGAAATAGAACAGTAGAAATAGAAGTTTATGTGTAAAAAATGTTCCTTATAAAAAAAAAACCAACTTTTGTTTGAAACATTTTTTCGTAAACATCACTGTTTACCCGTGAGGGCGCAAATTAGGCCTAAATTGTATAATATGTATTATACAAATTGTATATGTATGTGCAATGTGATGTAATCAATACTATTTATGAATGGTATTGATGTGGGTAATCAACACTATCTATGCATGGTATTTCAACATTTAACTCAGTCAATTGTTTGTTTTCACTTGTTCTATTTGGAAAAGTTAAGAACTTTTACCGTTTAATGCGCATGTATTCATTTGTGATTATTTCTTCTTCCAATTCATTAAACTCAAACAAATGATATGCAGTATGATTTCTACAACTCTTACAAAAATGGTCGTATTTATCTCCGGCCAATGTGGTGTTACTGATCATTGCAGGTGCCCTTTAAAGAGTCTTTTCACTTTCAAAAATAAATTTTTTGTGTTGTTTAGAATACCTACTCCAAAAATTATAAATCAATATGCGCATTATATTTAAAGTTATAAATAATATAAGTTTATACTTATAGTGGGGTATATCTACAGGATTTTGATAATCAATTCGGAAAGAAAAAGGTTTCTTTCATTGTAAAAAACAGAGTAAAGGAGATTTCCGGTTCCGGAACGTTCCACACGTCCTTCTGCATGCAGTTTTGGGACAATTTATCTCTACATTGTTTTATTTGGTGACATTTTCTTGAATATATCTGTTTCTGTTGATTGGATTGAGGCGAATAAAAAAAAGAATTGTTTTTTATAAATTTCATCGACCTTGATTGCTTTTTCGGAACCCTGAACATAGCAAAATAACCTCTAAATCTCAAGAAAACCGCAGAAAAAGTGATATTTTCAACTTTCTCTAATAACTCTTCGAAAAATTTAGAAAAATCGAAATTTCATATACGAAATTTAGTTCCATTTCGGATGCCGAATCGTTTTCTTCATTCTATAATTTACACTTCGATTAACATCTTATTAAAATTGTATTCTTTATTAAAATTTTAATGTTTAAATTTTTTTATTTTTATCCATTTTAAATTTTATAAATAATAAACTTTAAGAGTTTGGTGTTACTGATTCTTTTCAATTGTGAAGACCGAGATAGAATTTTACGTAAGAAGAAAAAGATAGTTTTGATAAAACTTATGTACCTTTATATGGGGTAGGGAGGGTCAAAAATCGCCAAAAACCTCCTTCAATAATTAATGAATTAATAGGTACCTAATTGTCGTAGCCCAAAATATCTACCAAATGAATTTTGATTTAAACAATTTCAAATCCCACCTTCCATTCCCATGTTTTACCCTGTGACCAACGACACATTAAAAATCAGAGCTAAAATTCGGTATGCGTTTTTCTTGGTATAGTATTTTTTTAATCTTTTCTATCGATTCATCCTGTTTAATCATACAAATATCACACACACAACACACTAATAAATATTTCTGATAGATTTCTACCAAGAGACATTAGTTATTTTCACTTCTGATGTATAATAAAACTCAAGACTAAAGTCGAGAAAGACATTTTTCTCTATCACTTAACTATATCAGAATTTAATTTTCTTTGATAGATGTGGATATATTTTCTCTATGAGGGTCTCTTAATTTTTCGTTTTCTTAATATTCATTTTGTTTACTTTGTTTATAAAACTTTTTCAGGATATTTTAATATAATAGTTGTAATTAAAAGGTTTTATACTTAATTAGATAAAGATAGATAATCTGTTATAATCAAGTCAGGAAAAAATTCGAATCAACTCACCAATCAACATGAGGTTTTTTTAGTTTATTAAGAAAGTCATTCCAAAAAAAGTGAAATTATGTCTATTGAGAAATGGTAAGTAATCAGGTGGTCTAAATTAGAACTACTGAAAAAGTTGTCCACTTCCTGACAAATAGTAGAAAATTTTATCGCCAGTTGGCGGAATTTATCTAATCGCCAAGCATTGCCATCTGGAAGTCGAAATTGTAACTACTGAATTCGGGCCTTCGTCTGATTGCCAGTTGGCGAGTTGCAACTTCCAGATATCAATAATGATTGAAAAGTTAATTTTTCGCCGGTTTTGCGCATACAGTATATAGTTTGCAAGTAAATTTCTTCAAAGTATTATCGAGTACCTACAGTATTTCCCGACTTGACTTTCATTATATCTTTGCAACCGTACTTGGTAGAAGAAAAAATAAAAACACAAAATATTAAATGCAATCAATGTTGGAAACGCATATAAATAATTTATTACAGTATCTTATGTGCTTATGTATTTATTTGTGCTCCCGCCATATTTATCTAGAATTGTGAACAGGTATTACTAATTGATAAGTAAGGAGGTAGTATTGATTATTATTCATGCGTTGTCAATAGGTATTTATTAGAGATATATGCGAGCACAGCAAGCTCCAATGCCGAAAACTTCAGCCAGGCCGAAGGCCGAAGGTCTGCCCAAGAGATAGTAGTTAAACTTGTGTTTAGCAGGCAGACTAAGCAGGGGGGTGGGCGTAATAGACTTAGCGGGCGGGCTAAACAAAGTATAGCGACTAATGAATTGGAATTGCAGGTTAATTAAGATTAATAATCGCTGATCAATAGTTACAATTCAATAAATTGTAGGTGAAACAAAGTTCACCGGATCATGTAGTATACGATAAATATATTAATAAACTCTACAACTAACGAACACAAATAATATGGTAATAAGGTCTAGTGAAATCATTTGAATCCATTTATTTTGAAGTAAGAATATTTATTTCATCTTGTTTTTTATATTTACATTTTTTCTAATTGACCAACATCCTTTATCCAACAGACTTTGAAGAAGAGTAAAAAAAAAATATATATAACATAAAAATATCATAACCCTTAAATATTTGTGCAACACAAATATCAATTAATATTAAATAAATATTAGTTCACTTGCAAAAAAAAATTATCTAATAAGATCAAAGTAATATTCGTAATCGAAAATTACTATCCACATAAAACGTCCGATGTTAGTATTTAGGTACGTATAATTTTATCTAAAGTATAAGTTGTTATCCAAGTATGTACCCTAAACCACTAACGTCTATTAAATATCGTCCAACATGATACCTGCTTGATATTAAGGAGGTCTTCCCGAATATAAAAAATGGTGTATGAATGTCTTAAGTTTTGATTTGTTAAAATTAAAATAACTACAAAACAATAATTCAAAATAATCAGTAGAAATTGTTTCATTATAAAAGAACATAGGTGAAAAACGTTTGGGTATTCGTTGCTATGTGACGGAGATAATAAATGGATTGTGATGAAATTAGACATGGATACAGTAGAAAATATGAAATACTAGTTTTAATATATAAAATCCTCTTCCGGTATTTTAATAGAACGCGTGTTATTGGATGCTGCCTACTCCGACCCGTCTAAATCGAATAGCAGAAACGGATTTTAGAAAAACGTTTGCCTGGTTGTCTGTATGCTTGCGGTAATCTCTCGATTTTTCTAACAATCTTGTTTTCCATGGAAAAGTTCAGTATTCAGTTATGGAAAAGTTCAGTATTATATCGGGCTATTTGAGGATAACTTTTTTAAAGGTCGCGGATCATAAACCTAAACAGGTACTCATGCTGTATTAAGAGTGAAGCGAGTTTTGAACCCGATACCATATTGAACCGATTTAACTCCCGAACCAAAAAAGGATGTTATCAATTTGATCGATATGTATGTGAGTCTGTCTGTCTATCTGAGTGTGGCATCGTAGCGCCCAAACGAACGAACCGATTTGCATTTTTTTTGTTGAGCTCAAAAGGTAATTTAATGGAGAGTATTCTTAGCTATGTTTCAAGTTCGAGCTTAGAGTTCCGTACCCGAAACAACAAACAAAAATAGGCGATGATCCTCAGCATAGGTTCAGTTTGTAGAAAGCTCTAAGGAAAAAGATAATAATGAGTGTTCTTTGATATGTTTCAAGTGCGAGTTTAGGGTCCGGAAAAATTGGTCGGGGGGTTTTTTGTAAATTTCACTTGTTATATCCATTTATTCAATCTTTCCATTTAATTCGATGTTCATTCTAGAATATAGTTAGCGGATTCAAGGAGGTGGGATAACTGACCAATGAACCAAGCGAATATGAAAATTTGACTATATCGGGAAAAATTATAAATCAATCGAGAAAGATGACATGATTTAAGAAAATGTAAAATTCATTTTCACCTAACGAGTGGCTCTCCTTAACCATAACTACATTTTATACCAACGTATATAGAGATGAGGATGACTATTTACAGGGTGACATACTGTACTACCCCCAAGGGTATTACACCGATCAAATTGATGGAATCTTTACTTATATGAAATGTTCAACCTGGGGCAGATACACGTGATTGAAGATTGCTACTCTTCCATAGATATGTGTACCATTGACGATTAACCTAACCAATATATAGGAATAAGTATAGTTACACCACTTATGGCACAGGTCAATAACAGGATTGTATTTACTATCAGAGCTGATCAATATTGGTTATGATGCTGTACAGTTTATTTACAGCATAATATAAAATACTAACTTTTACCTGCGGCTTCACTCACAAATATATAGGTATTCTGATGATAAATTTAATTAGTGAAGAGCAAAGTCTTCAACTTTGAAACTCGCGTTAAAAATTATCCTTATTTTTCAAGATAAATCTCTTAAGGCTAGTAACCCGATATTGTATCGTAGAGATTAGTGAGAATATCTTGAAAGCGAATAGCCTAGTTAATTTTTTACCGCGATAATCTTCTCTCTTGGGATAAAATTAGTCTAATTTTGATCTGAAAAGAAAATCGCGTAAAAAAATTTCCAGGACATTAGCTTTCAAGATGGAATACAAATATATGTGAACCCGCTATCGTATTGAAGAAATATATGAGAGTTTCTTGAAAACTAAGGCGTTAAGAAAAAATAATTATCGGATCAAAATTAGTCCAGTAAATAAATTTTATCAAAATCGGAAACAAAAAAAAAAAAGTTAAAATTCGAGATTAAATTTTTTGTTTCTGATATGGGTAAAATTAATTTTCTGCACAGTTTACCCCCAAGAACGTTCTCAGAATTAATTTGGTATCTTCACTTCAAAGACCATACAAATTCTAAACCAAGGGCCCAGAGACTATTACTGATTGTCAAGTTTTAAAGGCATAAAATTTTAAACAGACTTCACCTTACTTTTCCAAAAAGTATAATAAAAATCATTTACTTCCACTTACAAGACTGTACAAGCGACCTGTTTTTATTTGTTTTGTAGAAGCTTCGATCTATTTAGAGATGCAGTTGGATCCGCCCTTTGTTAAATTAGAAGCGTAAGTGGGAAAAACGAAGGATGGTTTAATAAAAAGACCTTAATCATTGCTTATTGTTATATACTTTGTTGTGAAAGTTTTAAATCAAGACGTACAATGATGTGGGGTTAAAGTTATGCAAAACACAAATTAATTTAACGTGGATCAAAACAACGTCCTGTACCACTGATCTGTGATTATACTCTGAGTCATTTAAAATGGCAGTTGAAGCTGTCACCCTATAATCATATCTCTTATGAGGGATACATGCAAATATTATTGAGAACGCCTCCAGATGGAATCAGTACGAATGATTCAAGGTATACCAGAATATGCTTTATGATGCAACATGGTCTTTTGTATTATGAATCGCATTTCAAAAAATATAAATATAATAATAAAATTGTCTTTAAAGAGATGTACAAAATGAAATTGTATAAAATTCACCTCTGTAATATCACAATAACAAAAAAACACAAAAAAAAAAATTGGTTTCACTATTTTATTGAAAACATTTTCTTATTTTCCCTTCGTTTTCGTCTTCTGTATTTTTATATTCACTTTAGGATCATCAAATACAACTTATAATCATTTCAAATGTACCAATAAACATATTGTATATCATGAAATAAAAATAACATAACGAAATATGTTAGTACATGTACATGCAGGAATAACACTAGGAATCTACGGGAAACATCATAGTGTATAAATGATAATCTGATCTCGAACAGAACCAGAACTCTTCATACTACATACACACACACATACATACAAATCGGGAAGAAAACACTCCGATAACTTCTACACATGAAAAAATTCACATACCAATTTCGTGTGAACAAATTTGTGAAAAATTATGATACTTTTAATTAATACTTTTAACGAATTGAATCTAAACAGAAGAAAAAGCATACATGAAAAATTATTTTTTAACGGTTTTTCTTTTCTTCGAGTAACCTATAAAGAGCTAAAAAATGTGTTTCAAGAATAAAAAAGTTGTGCAGTTAGCTTGAGGTCAGTAGAACAGGTTGGCTAGTTTTGCTCCCTCGGGGCCAGAATTTTTATAAATTCGGTTCCAAATATGGAATAAATTAAACAAAAGGAAAGTCTAGGATGTTTTCGTCAGTATGGATCATCATATAACCTAATAACTTTAAAAACAAAGCTGCAAATATTTTTGATATTTTTCTGCGAATAAGCATAATCTCTAACTTGCGGAAAACTTATTGACATAGACATGTTCCCTAGAAAATACTAGACATGACAATGCACCGAAAGTAGTAAAGAGTTTATAACTTTTGCAGCTTTGGGTGGCCTACTTTGACACGGTTAAAAATGACGTTAGGAATCGTTGAATGCTTCAATTCGATTTATAATTTATTAAAAGACCCCGCGCGATTAGATAGACAAATGACTTTCTGTGAAACTTTTTCAATTTGCCCCAAAATGTTCTTCGGATCGTTTTGGTCAAAAGCTCACACGGTCACAAAATTTTATAACCAGCAGTTTTAGAGCTACGGGCGATCAAAGTAATTCATATTACCTTATAGTTATAGTATTATATGTATAGGAAAATTGCTTAGCGTTTTGGTACTCTCCAAATGTATAATTACTGCTTCTATTGGTATAAAATTTTTTTTAAATAATTATAACACCAATAGACCTTTTTCATGAAAAACAGAAATGCTTTTTGATAATTTTTTATGAAAATATAAATAATCGAGTAGAGCCTGTAACTCAAAAATTACGCATTTTTAACAATAAAAACACTATGAAAAAAATTGTTTAAAAGTCACAATATTTAAAATATTTTAAAACGATTTTTTTTGGCTCCGCCTCATACGTGGTCTGTGATGCCAATCCGACAAGCAATGACAATAAAACAATGTCATCAGTTGTATTAATATATCACTATTATCAAGACATTTATTTTCATTTAAAGAAAAGAAAAAAAAATGTGAAAAAGGACTATTGAAAATGGGAGTTAAAAATTAATACTCCCTTTTTGCCCTAATTACAGTTGGCTCTCTAAATAAGAGAACAAAGCGTCTGAAGGACCTTATGAGTTTGATCGATCGAAAATTTACTAGATGTCAACTTGATAAATTTTGTAATAATCTTTCATTCAAAATACATTCTTTGGAGAAAACGTAATCATAAGAATGTCGCAATAGGTTAAAAATATTTCGTGTTTTATAGTGTGTTAGCCGTATTTGGGTTTGGTGTGTTGATCGTTGGTTGAGTATGCTAGCTAAGTCAACCGTGTTTGGTTCATGGTATTTGGCCAGGTGATTTCCCTGGTGTGTGTATATGGAGGTACAAAACATGTGTACGTAATATATACATACACTCACATATTATGATAGTAACGTGTGGTACGTTCGGTTTAAGCATTTATCATGATAAATTTGATAAAAATATATAAAAAAATAATAAGAGCGTGGAATATGTCAAATGTTATGTTCCTCTTCTGTACCATATGCCACGTGTGTTATCGTTATACTATAACCGTTATGCTATGACAATTTAAAGACAGGTCTCTGTTGAATAATAAATTGAAAATAAACATAATTTCATCTATAACACACACATACAGGGATTAGTTAGAGACCTGGTAAAATTGTGACTATAACATTGTTTGTTTGTTAGAAGAATAACGATAAGACTTCTTAACAAGTCGTAATTACGAGGCTAACAGTAAATACCTCAGAATTTGGTAACCGTATATTTCCGATGGCTTAGCGGCATTCATTTTGGTCTTGTTTAACTCGATATAATTTTGGGAAAATTTAATGGGATCGTAAAACCATGGTAAAGAATATGATATCGTAGGAGATTTGGGTCAATAATTTCCTTTTGTTTTGAAATTTAAAAATCGTAAGAAAGTGGTGAATCTTCTTCATTTTCTGGACGTGAAACGTGTTTTAGAGGGTTAATTAAATTGTGGGAAATTTGCTAGTGAAATGCATGAATTGCTAATATATTGAAAAGTCTTCGTAACGTTATAATTCGTAGACATCAATATTGTATTGTGTTCTCACGGTTTTTCTGTTTTGTAATTTTTTGACAGAAACTTCTAAAACACGTAAGAGGGCCGAAAATTCCTTATTTAAAACTTTTTGTCATTTGGAACTTTTAAGCGTATCGCTTTCCAATGAAAAGTTTTATTATAGAATTGACTTAATAGTAAAGCGGGCTTAAAAGATTAGAACTATTTCAAAAAATAAAAAACGAGACTCAAAAAACAAGCTCCTCTCGTTCTAGTTAGAAGAGAGTGAAAAATGAGGTAGCCTTGGTCAAAATCATTACGGTTTATTAATTTTAATTCGCTGATCATTCCTCATAATTAATAATAGACTGTTTCACAGAGTTTTATTAATCCAAGTTTGTTTGAAGTCTAAAATCTTGGTCTAAGTGATCGAAACTTAAGGTCGAACTTTACCCATCTAATAACCAGATTTTATGAAATTTAATTGATATTTAAACACTTCTATCATTGTTTTTTTATCGAAAAGTGTTCATGACTATTTTTAATTAAATTAATTTTAATCACATTTTTCCATGAAAGGTTTTTTGCTTGCAAGCCCATCATTTTCGCTATTAAATTATCTCTCTTCTGATACCAATTTCGATTGGTTAACAGATCGATGTAGTTACTTATAGACTTAACTGTTAATATTGTATGAACAGATCTACACCGATCTGATAACCAGGTATGCAAAAAACTGTTCATGGTAAAAATTGGTTCTAATTAATTAAGTTTCATGAATACTTTTCGATAAACGTTGATTGGAGTAAAAATAATATACAACAATAAAATTACATTAAAAAAATATGTCTCATCTGGTTATCAGACGGGTGAAGTTCGACCTTATACCATCTCTTGTACTATCTGTAGGATTAAACTAATATCTTATTGAATAAAACATTTTCTTCATCGTTTGTTTATTTTCCTATAATAATTAAATTAACATAAAAATTCTTTAACTGGTTGAGAACATATTTCCGGTAAATGTGATAGTATTGTAAATTTAACTAATTTTTAATGTTTTTTATTAATTTTTAATATTATAAAATTCTATTAAAACAATTGAACAACACCAATATTTTAATAACACAATTTTTTTTGTTCCATTACATAAAAGTGCAGGCATAAAGAATATTATAGTTGTAATATTATCTATACAAGCGATATATGTTTGTGATGTGTTGCAAAAGTATACCACTATATACCTACATGTAGAGCTTGTATCCACCATACATGTTATGTTGTAACCACTGAATGATGACACCAGAGGCACTTTTCTGTAATTGCCATCTACCCACAAATATAGAACATCAACATAATTCACCATCCCTATATATGAAAGTCTGCAATACCTATATTCAATGATATAATATTATATAGTGGCTTTATTTGGATACAGTGTGTCAAATATTTGAGAAAATTTACTGTAACCATGCTTGTTTTATCCATTTAATAATAATTTAGTCTAAAAAATTTTAACAAAATCGTTAATAGTGCAACTTAAAAACTAAGAACAGATATAAAGAATTAAAATATTATTTGCTAACGCAAGTTAAACTTCCATGGTATTTGGATCCGCAAAGAACTTTGTTCTTAAAACAAGCACAACTTTTATCTTTGATCTAATTAGAAGATTATTCGTGAGATTGTATATCCATCTCGTTTTGGGCCTCCCTCTTCTTGTGTTGTAAACTTTGGCATTAAGTACATTTTTAGGCATTCGGGAGTTGTACACGCGTTGTATGTGACCAAACCATTCAATTCTGCGAGCTTTGATGAAACAGGCCATGTCTCGATTTTACAAAATGTTATTTATCTCCGCTATGTATCGGATTCACCATTCGTTATTTTCTTTCATTCCGCCGTATATCGTCCTGATTACTTTCCTTTCGAATTTTCTTTCCGAATCATTTTCGATCAGCGCCCATGTTTCTCCACCATATGCCACTTCTGGGCGAATTAGTGATATATCAATTTGCATTTTTGCTTTGAGGTTTAATAGTTTGTTTTTTTTTTTTTCACTTAAGAATACTACAACTTTGGCCGTGAAAACCAGTTTTTAATATTCTCGTACTACCAATTTTTGGTCACTACTTTGCGTAAACGCAATCAAAGTGTGATAAACATCAACAATATTCTTGCTTGCCGACGCTATATTGACAGTACGTTGAATTCAGTGCCAGGTGGTAGAAAGTAGAACTAAATTAAAATCAGTAGGCTAGGCAGGTAGTTAAACGTTATCAATACAAGTCATTTGTCTCTTTGATGGCCGCTTTGTAAGACGGATAATTAAGCTTGCTTACTAGGCCATATACACATTTGCCGCTTTTGTTGCTTCTGGCTTTTTTCCTATTTTAGAAGGGACTGGAAATTTTGAGCTGAGCAAAAACAAGAATAATATATCGTTTTAAATGCGGATTGCATCTGTAATAGCCTAAACTGATATTTCAAAGGATTAATAACATTTTGATCCATGATAAAGGACTAAAACATTCTAACAACGTTAACAATATTTCAGCACCAGGATAAATTTTCAGGATTGATTTAAGCACGCTGTATAAAATTGTCAGGTATGAGTACATAAATATTATGCTGTACTAATGTTTTATATTTGTAACACAGTGACTTTTATTTTAACGTAGATATTTGACAAGTTAACATTCTATGTTTATGTATAAATTCCCATATCGAACGCTTAAAATATGATACAGCATATTAATATTTATTTTTATTAGGTCTTTCATGTGACTTCTGGGTATTGAGAATATATGTAATGTATAATATATATATATATATATATATATATATATATATATATATATATATATATATATATATATATATATATATCTATAATATATTACTTATGTAAATATATTATATTGATACAGATAAAAACATGTGTGTACTTAGGACATAGAACTGTTTGGTGAATATAAGAAAGAGTACTATTTGATTTGTCATAGAAATAAAATTTGATTTTCACATAATTTTCAGTTAAGTAACCCCAATAGCACTATATTTATTTATTATTTTTCCCAAAAATATTATTTATAGGTAATAATAGGTAAATTACATATTACCTGTACCTTATTTGCGATTATTGGTAAAAGGTATAGATTTTTTAATATGGTTTTGAATTCTTAAAAGTTTTATGATTAAAGGTCCCTTATATACAAATATATCAATAAACTTTCTTGTTTTTAAAAATTAATGTATTAATTAATAAATTATAGTCTAATTTATTTTCTATAATTCTTCTTTTTATAAATACCTAAACTTTACCTATTCTAGAGGTGAAATTATAAAATTCATGTTGAAAAAATCAGGAATTTAATTAAGTTTATTGTTATCATTTTGCTTTAGGTAGTACGCGCACTAAGGTAATTTTAGATTTAGGGTTGAAATTATTTGTGACTTATTTCCAACTCTTATGATGAATTTTGTTATAAGTTCATGAAAGTAGATGAAAAACACCTTAAAGTAAAACAAACAATTGACTGAGTTAATTGTTTAAATACCATGTATAGACAGTGTTGATTACGTAATCATGTAAGTAAAGAGAGATAGCCACTCTTACATAGCCTCAAAACATAACTGATATTAGCATATAATAAATACTATATAATTTGCCCCCTCGTGAAATAACAGTGATGTTTACGAAAAAATGTTGCAAACAAAAGTTGATTATTTATTATAAGGAACATTTTTTACATTTAAATTTTCTATCTCTAACGGTTTACAAGATGGGTCCTACGGACGTAGGATAGTATTCTCTCTATCGTGCTTACGGACAGACAGACGGACAAACAGACAGGCGCACGGACTAACTGAATGACAGACAGACTGACTGACAGAATGACGGACAGAACACCCGAAATGGACTAATCAGGTGATTTTATGAACACCTATACTAAAATGTTGTTCGTAGCATCAATATTTTTAAGCGTTAAAAACTTGGGCCTAACTAAGTATACTATGATATATATTTCATATATACATGGTATAATAAAAAAACATTTTTTCAATATCTGCTTTGGTTTTCGAAATATCGAAAGCTAAATAAAGAAACAAAATTTTCAATTTTCGATATTTTAAAAATTACTGTAAATTTTAAATGAGAATTATGAATAATGAAATATGAGATTTTCCAAATTTTGTCTCTCGATAAAATTACCATGTCTTCAAACTTTTTTCTCCTTGTCTAGTATACTCTAAAATTTTAGTCATAGACATTTAGACAGATCAAATCTTAGAACAATGATACAATAAAACGACAAGATATTTTTAGTTTTACTATCAATTATCAGGATTCATATCTCACGAGGAAATTAAAAGTATAATATTTTTTCTTCAAAAATTTGAATTTTATAAAGATAAATGACGCCATTTATGAAATGTACAACGTACATTGTTTTTAGGGTACTTTTTTAAATTTACCTTTAAAATTTGGGGAATCAGAGATTTTGTACTCTTAAAGCTCTAAATGATAATGTTTTAATGATATTTAATCTAAAAGTTATTGTATTAAAAAAAATTATTAATAAAAAGATGTATCGTTTTTTTTCTTCTTGCAAGTGCAATAAAATACAATGAAGACACGACTATTTAGTTGTTTATTGAAGATATTAACCATGCAATAATGCGAAATATAATATCTTCTCAATATACACAATAAACCAACAGTGCAAGCGCGTCTTGCATATAAATTATATCTTTGAAGCAGTAATAAAATAATACTTGTTGATTTAATGCTAATTTTTTTTACAAGCGTTTGACATTGTAGTCGATACAAGGTAACTACACCGTAATTTTTTTATTCATTACGTTCGTAGAGTAAATGAAAACGATTGCGTATTAAATGGTTTTATATTCAAAATCATCCATCTGAGAAACTCAGTTAAGGAAGATTTTGGTTCCTTATTTATAAGGAACTTAAAGAATCTGCAATGCTTCACTGTTGCTAAATTTGAGGCTGGTCCTACAACCATTGCAGCCTTTGACCAAACATAAATTACGAGAAAAAAATTAAGCAAATCACAATGTCGATATCTTCAGTAGATTCAGAAACAAATGATAAAATGCAAGCACCTTCATTGTTTTGCAAGCACCTTCGATTTTAATTTTAAAATTACATGGTTATTAAATATTATGTAATCCCTACTATTATTTAGAGAAGAGAAGCTTCACAACAATATTCTTTGATGTGCCAAATTTTTATATTGTCCTTAACTTATTGCATTAACGCTCGATTTGCGCTTCGGCTTTGCATATTCCGTTATCTTTTCGTTTTAAGAAGTACGTTTGCTTCGAAAAATACAGATATTTTAAAAATATCACCGGCACCAGTAAATTAAATATCTGGAATCGGGATTCTTTTTAGAACTTAACTAAATATTTGACCTTTTCCACCTTACTCTATGCATAGCTCGTTTCCTCTAGCGTCTTGGTCTCTCTTTATAATTTAACTCTCAAAGAGGCAGATTTAAACTTCATAGCGTGTTCTCATATTTGATTAAGCCAGAAGATACAGAAATATCATTCTGGTTTAAAAGATATTCTGAAAGAAGGCATCATCCGCCATTATCACAATACGAGCAGATTACACCATTCTCTACTCCCTAAAGGATATATATTTTTTAGTTTGCAGTAATTGGTGAGTCGCCTAACTAGGAATTTTCCTTTCTTTTCTTTTTTTGGAAATGGGCTCGGTTGAATTTGCAACATTTTATTCAACAATCATTTCTCTTGTTAGCATTTTTCGACTACAACTTTTTTTTAGGCATAAATCGTCTTTGTTGTTGATGTAGACCTAATAGACCTGGAGCCCGTAACAGTAAAACTGAACTTACACGGATTTCAAAATTTCACATATGAATCAATACTATTTAACGAAAGGTACAATATGGACTAGGTGTGCCAGGATTTATCCCGGCAGAAATATTTAAAAAGTTTAGTTTTTCTGTCACGAGCTCCCCGCTTATAAGAAGTTTCGGGGCTTGTAAGTTTCACTTCGCCGATATTTTTGAACAAACAGAGGCAAAATCGTTAATTCACAATTGGCGATGTAGATAAAAACTGATATAATAAACCACCACTTGAGGACAAATTATAATCGCACATACATTTGGTATGCACTTATTACCAGAGCATTAATAAATTAAAAGAGTGTATAATAATATATTTATTACATTAATGGACACGTATAATAATTCTCTTCTTAGTTATAAATTTAAATTAAAAATTTATATAATCATTTAGTTTCACAGTTGGATATTAATTAAACATGCCAATTTTATTTTATTAACCATATTTTATATCGGTTGCATACGTATGTGCAAAAAACAAAACTAACAAGTGAAAACAAACAATTGATTTTGTTAATTGTTGAAATACCATGTATAGACAATGTTGATTACACTGTCACATTACACATACATACATGTCACACATAGAACTGATATTCCCATATAATACATACTATACTCGCGCGAAAACAATGATGTTTACAGCATAGGTTACAACGGTTTACAAAATGGGTTCTACGGACCCAAGACCCAATTGACCTATTATTGCTCATTTACGAACTCGACCTCACTTTTTACGCCCTGAGCACGCTATGAAAATTACCACTTTATATCGTCTATCGTGTTGGCAGACAGACGGACAGACAGCCGAATATGGACTAAATAGGTGATTTTATAGACACCTATACCAAAATTATGTTCGTAGCATCAATATTTTTAAGGGTTACAAACTTGGGACTAAACTTAGTATACCCTGACACATATTACATATACACATGGTATAAAAACTAAAAGATGATTCGATATTAATATGAAGTTGGAGATAATTCAATATTTGTAATATCCATACCGTATGAATTTATAAATTGAAGTATCTGAGATCGAAAATAAACAATTAATACAAATAATCTGTAATATTACGAATGTTATAGATTATTTCAATGGTTTGCATTTTAGGAAATAGTCGCCACTGAGCGGTTCGTGAAAATGTTCTCTGAATACTCGTTTGGCATAATTAACTCATAGTTAAAAATAATTACCAACAAAGATCTGAATCGTGCTTAAACTGTCAAAAAAATATCAGGAATTGTTTCGAATTATACGAAATTTTGTCATTTTTTACTCCCTACTATCAAAGAGGGTTGATATCAGTTTAACGTCTCTATGCGTCTGTACGTCTGTTTGTGGCATCGTAGCTCCTAAACGGATGACCCGATTTTTTATTTATTTATTTTTTTGAAACGAAGGTTATTGATCAAGATTGTTAGTCGCGCAACTTTATTGTGTCGTAGATAACGTGTCCTGTTTTTCGGTTTTGTGTGAACCCCCTGTTCCACACTTATATCGAATTTTTGAAAATCCATGAACTTCAAATGTGTTTTAATTGATTTCTAACTGTAGTTAGATGCAAAAACTATGCAAAAAACTATGTTTGTGTGTGTTTCATTCCATTAACGAAAAGTGAAAATTAAAGTCGAGCCTTCATAAATGGGATCGCCTATCGTGGACCCCTGTTTACATCTCAAAGATTCCCATTTCTTTTTTTCGTTCGCATATAGACTTATTGTAGGTCATCGTGGACTCCTTGGGGTTTATATGGACCATTTTAGAAATTACTGTTTTAAGCTTTGTTTCAAGAAAATCTGCTCAGCCATTTAAGCATCATCCGCTATTTTCTTGTTGTTCATGAAAATATATCAATTAGAAAGGAAATGTGATATTTTAACGGCTGAGCAAATTTTCTTGAAATATAGATAACTCTTGATCAAATATTCTTTCAAAAAAATAAGATCTCTTCATATGTTTAGGAGTTACGATGCCACAAACGAATTGATCAGATCTATTTTGTATCGGAGATCTTTAAATTTTTTATTTATATATTATTTTAGTTTTTGTATGTGGATTTTCTGTCGTCCATTGATTGGATTTTCGGATAGTTATCAATTTCTTTACGTGAATATATAATCAATAGGCACTCATTGAACATGGCTAGTCAGCGATTCAGTGGTATTTTGACAACTTATCCACTGATAATTATTAAAATATAAAATATTCAATTATAGAAATTGACAAAAGTGTGAAGCGGCCAACGAACTAATTCCTATACGAGTCGCCAAAATAACTGATTATAAGACTATTAAAGAAATATTGGCTAAAGTTTAATAAAATTGAATTATAATTGATGTTATCCTTGGTGACTATCAGAATGTAAAATATTGACCGACTTAGATTAAGTACCTATTTTCTCGTTGAAATGGATGTTAAAAATCTGGATCGGTGTTTGAATTTTTACTATCAAAAATTAGAAATGAATACGATTATTGTTGGAGCATCGGTGACCATTTCGGGATGCCTTAGAAGGATGTCTGTCATTCAAACCTAGAGCTCTTAACGTTAAGAAATATAATTGATTTTATTATTTCTCCTAGAATTGAATTGCCTTTTGAGTGAAAGAAAAGTTGAATTTTTTTACTTAAAAAAACACTAATCTATTGATAGACAATTATTACAACATGAATCGAAGCGAAATGGACATGAAATGACATGATCAATAAACTGTAAACTGTGTTTCCCTTAAATCAAAAATAAGTTTATAAATAGAAAATAAAATCAAATTTTCCAGTAAATTAAATACAAACTACATTGACATAAATGTGATGACCACCACAGTAGCTCTGACTGTTGATTACATATGGAATGTGATAGAATGAAATGAATTTCAGTTGCTGTCAACAATCTACATTCTCACAACAACATCTTCTAGAATATGTGTTGTGATAATTGTAGTACAAAAGATTGTTCTGAATTCCTTCCTTCATTCGAACTAAAACTATTATCAAGATCTTCTTACCCAGTAAATAAATATTTTGTTTGTCTTTTGCTAAGAGAGAAGTAAGTTTAGTAGAAGGTAGTGGTGATTATGGTGTTAGAAGGCAGGAGTAATCATGTAGTACGTGACATGTGAAAACATTAATTGTCCGTCACTTGTGTCTGTCATTATTTTGTGTGATTCGTTTGAACTATTTATGTTCTTACACAGAATTTGACCAAATATTTCGGTTTTAGTTCGTATACGATTCATATATTTATCATTAAAAAAATTGGATATGACCGCCACATAAATTTTTTTTTCTAGGATCAATATTCCTATTCGTTATAAACTTTGAAATAAACTACTAATGTCCGCATTTTCCTCAATTTTTGAATGTCAAGAACTAATTTGAAATGCCACTACCCGTCCTTTCGACTTCTAGGTGTTTATGCCGTTCAATTAACAGTCTAACCTTTTTACTAAACAGCGCCGTTCAACTATCGCCCTGAATGATATCCAGCCTTAGTGTCTAATACAACATTTAAGGAACTGGCTGACTGATGCTTAGCCCATTCATATAACAGGGTGACTTTTTGACAGAAAAAAAGAAATATCTGACATTAGAAATTGTTTATTAAAGTAGTTGAAATTATAACAAGATATTACTTCGTAATCTTGAGATCAAATAGCGTAATTTAAAAACAAAATACACTCGTAAGTAATTAAAATATTATTTGTTAACGCAAGTTAAACTTCCATGGCCTTTGGATCAGCAAAGAATTTAAAAAAAAAAAAGCACATCTATATTATTGCTACATTGATGCACAGTAGGATTACAATTAACTCTCTTATTGGATTTTCAGCAATTTGTTGGGCATAGTTTGTATCTAGTACCATACTCAGTGCCAACTTATTGTCACTAGTATTCCATTGCACTTTTTTATGTAAACGCGATCAAACTGTGAGAATCACCAACAAAATTGTTGCTTGTCGGCGCCATGTTGACAGTGTGTGATCAGCACCAAGTGGCAGAAAGTGGAACTAAATTTAAATGACTAGGCTAAGCAAGTAGTTAAACGTTATCGATCCAAGTCATTTGCTTAACTATTTGATTGAATGGCTGACTAAGTCACTTGCCCTACTATTTGATTGAATATTGGTCAGGCTGCTAGTTGAACGGGGCCGATTAGTAAAAAGACTAGAATGTTGACTAGAATTAAAGACTTGAATGGCAAATTAATCTAGTTGACTGCAAAATATCATATAATATGTAACGAAATGGGGAATCAAGTTTAAATTCCTACTCGTAAACGGAAAATATAAGATAGTTGATTATGAATGGATCTCAAATTTATCATTGGAACTGTTAGAGAAAGAAGAAAAATTATTTGAACCATTGTTATTTTTATACATTTGGTGCTGAATATTTAAACAATCCACTCTGTTAGTTTATATTTTTATTTGTCTGGTGATATCTTATAGGTATACTACGTGATATAACCTCCAAAGTTGTAGCTTTTCGTTATATAAAGACATAGAATTTATACTAAATAATATTTACTTAAATGTTAATAAATATTACGGACCTATTTTACTTTGTGGTTACCATTTATCCTACACCGTTCATCATATTGAGACATTTACAGGATGAATTAATTATGATATATTTGGGCTAGCCAATTTCTTTACTTTATGAGTTATTCATGTTAGTAAACATAAAACCTTCTCTAAATATAAATAAGCGAGATATCACTGACTGACTGACTGACTCATCACGAGATCTCTAAAACTATACGCCATATTGATTCGAAGTTTAGCATTTTTATTCATTTCACGTCAAAATAGATTTTTGGAAATTGAGCTCCTAGCGTGGTGAAAAAGGCAATCAAAGTTTAAATGAAAAACCTTCATTTATAATCAGGAAAAATTAATTTAATTTTTTTAATTAATTAGGAAAAAACAACGCCAAAAAAATTAACGCCCAAGAAATTATTATAATAACAAGTTAAAACAAGCAATTGATCGAGTTCATTGTTGAAATACCATGTGCAGACAGTACTTATTACGCAATCGTTTGTTTTTTACGTCATGTATATAAAGAAAGATAGTAACACATACATTCATGTCACACACACATAACCGATATTCCCATATAATATAAACTATATAATTTGCACCCTCGCGAGTAAACAGTGAAGGCGGACAGGCAGGCAGTTAGGCAACCGGAAATGATTTTACTAAGTGATTTTATGAACACCTATAGCAAAATAAGAGATAAGTGAGGAGAAATCAAGGCTATATAGCAGTGTTTTTTGTTTTTAAATTGCCCAGAGACGCGGGCAGATAGTAGCTATTATTTTATGAAGGTACATACAGGAGAAATTCAATGTGTCTCTGCGTCACAAAATTTGCACAGGTTTTACAATTCTCAGTGATATAGTTACTGTTATAGAAATATCAATTAGAATAGTAAAAACGGTGCAAATTTTGTGACGATGAGATACATGGTATCGCAAATATCTTACCGAATTTTGGGAAAATGAGGTACATACAAATTTTCTGTGTTTAAAAACTATGACTCCCATAATATTTTACACTTGATGTATTATTATATTTCGTTTGACAAATTAAATGTATAAAAAGTTTATTGGAGAGAATTTTAAAATAAAATAAAAGTTATTTTTATATGTAATTGTTTATATTATAGATCGTTTTAAAAACCATTTGTATTTTGTATTTATATTTGTTTTATTAAAACGTATAAATTACTCACCATCGAATGACACAAAACATGAATTGTATTTATAAGTTTATAAATATATAATAAACTTTAACACAAAGCAGTGAAGTCCTCATAAAATCTTTTGAGAACCTACACATATAGACTTAAAATATTTCAAAGCTGTTGCGTGGATACTTCACGTGAGATTTTTACTTCCGCGTAGAATATAAAGAGTTGAGTTGTTCTGTTGAGGCCAAAATTAAATAACGAAAGTTCATTTTAAAAGCACACAGTTTAATTTAAGAAGCTCGATCTTTAAATTCTGATTTAAAATAACTTAGCAAAAATATAAATTCAAATCAATTAAATTGTACTATTAGGCTCGAAAGTTCATTTTAAAATTCAAAAAGTGGGCCTCGATGAAACAACTCAAGTATAAAAGCTGGTTGAAAATTTTTTTTTTTTGGACTGAATCCCGAGATATTTTAAAATATGAATTTTTTTTCGTATGATCTCAATTTTTATTTTTTTTAAATCCTAGTTATTCTAGAAAAATGAAAAAATTTATAAAATACAATTTAATTACCAATTCTTTATTGTGCTTTTTATTAAATAACACATAATTGATAGAGAAAGGAGCATAGTTCCCACCGGGCATACCACAACAATACACGCAAGTTTGTCTATTGATTATAAAAACTGGTGGTGTATGCATATAGTTTATGTGTTTACAATAATGGCATATAATATTAAACTAGAGATGTTTTTAATACGATATCTATAATCAACAGATTATCATAGAGCTGTGTATGTAATTTTATGTATCGTTCGTTGGTGGTCTTTGGTGACAGTTGGTAACACTTGGTAGTTTTATATTACCTACAATGGCAATGCATACAAAAAAAACATATATTTATTTATTGAAATGAATTCCGTTGAGAAATCTATTGTACAGTCAAACGAACTTTCATAAGCTCGTAGTGAGCACTATGGTTGAATATTTGTAATCAATGTTCAAAAATAAAATTAATTATTTCATTATTTTAAATAAATTTTATGTTAAGAAAATAACTTGTTCAATCATGAATCATATTTATTACTGAATAAAAGTATCCGCAGATGTATTTTAAAATAGGAAAAATATTGTAAAAAATATTGTATTTTCACGTCCTTTTGCGATCAAAGCATGTTAGCATGTGTCATAGAGTCGTATATTTCGTTTGTGTAAATTGAATAACATCAACCACCACTGTCAGTTCATTAACTTATTATTTTGAGGAAACTTTGTAACCTTTGATCTCTCCTGCTTAAATTAATATTTTCAATTTAAATTTTCAGATCATATTCTAGCAACTATAATCGTAATATATTTCTCTGATAACATTTTAACATTTTTATTTTATTTTATCATTTTGGTAGTACTATAGAAGATACCTAAAAGTGGTCTTACTTTCTAAAAAAAACCAGTATCAGCGGAATTTTTTGATTGTAGTTTAAAATTAACGTTCAGGCATAAATTGATAAAAAATTTTCCGTCCCAAACCAGAGAAAACAGGTCCAGAGAAAGACAGAAAACAGTTTGAGGGTGCTATAACCGTTTTCTGTCTACTCTAGAAATCTGATTATCCACTGTCTTGTTTAAACCGAAATTTATTATGTGGAAGACTAATCGTATCTGCATATGTAGCGGAGCTCTTTCGGGTAACAAAATGAAAGAAAAAGAAACAAAATCAATAAACCAGAATATGAAGTTTTCATAAATATTCTAGGACTTAACAATAAACTTGACATAAAGGCTTCATGTGATGCGATTATTTGACTTCAAAAATAGAAAAGATAATTTATGAATTAAAAAAATTTATTGAATTAATAAAATAAAATTAAAAAATAAAATTTATAAATAATGGTAATTATAATAAAAGGTGAAAAAAAGTTTACATACTGCATATGTAGGACCTCACATTTATAGCCTGATGACAAAAATCAGAAATCACAAAAAACAGCGGGATTAACACACAATCTTGGGATTTGCCTTGCATTATTAGTTTTAATATTGTCCTAGCACAAATATGGCTATGGAGTCTTCGCCTTACAGTGTTGAGTATTGGTCCCGCTCTTGGTTTCGAAAAAAAACTCAGTCTCGGAGTCTTGTTTTTGATCTTGCATCAACTTGTTTTGAACTTTAAAGTTTCGATTGAGTTTTATTGTATTATTTCAGAATTTTTGGGGTCTTTCTTTTAATAATCATTGCCAAATTATTCAATTAACTACATGCACTTCATATTCAAAATAATAAGAACAGATAATCAATGTCTATCATCTAAGCTATGTTATACCAAAAGATAGTATATTAGTTATAGGTTTTTCTTGATTTTTATGGTTTTAAAATGGGAAAGAAAACTTTTCTTAGGTAAAATAAAAACGGCCATTGAAATATTCTCTAGGGTGTTAATTAGTTATTTTCAATAATAAGTAAAACTCTTTTTATGAGTCTTACACAAGTCTTGGCCTTAATCTTAATTCATATAGACAAGATCTTGCCATTGATATTGTCGAAGTGGTAATATATATTATTATTGTCTTGGTCTTGGTCTTGAAAAGTTTGCAAGATCAAAACTATAAGACCGAGACTATATTTGCTCATCACTAAAACACAAAACAAAACAAAAAAAAAAAGATTCTCATTCATCTTGTAGAACAACTAAAAATAAATTTAAATAAAGGAATTAAATAAATAATTAAAATATAATTTTCAACAGTTGTTTTAAGGATTTAATAAGTGTAATAAAACTTATACAATACTAAATTAATAATATAAAATGCACCTTATATAATAAATGGTTTGTTTTATATGTAAAAATGTTTTCGTTATATTTCATGTTGACACCCTGACAAATTCCACAAGCTGCTTGAACGTCATCCCCTCAATATTAAAATGCATGTATAAAAACCACTACATCCATGTTTTTGTAGCAGTAGTATTAATCATTTAATTAATTCCCTTACAAAATCCAAAATAATAGCATTAATGGCACGATATTTTTATTTTCAAAACAATCTTTCTCTAACGGTTGCTCATTTACGAACTCGACCTCGCTTTTTATGGCCTGAGCACTCTATAAAAATTTTTGTATCTTTTTTCGTTTTTGAGCTATTGCGTTGACATACAGTTAGGCGGAAAGAAAACCGAAAATGGACAAATTAGGTGATTTTATGAACACTTATATCAAAATTTTGCTCATAGTATCAATATTTTTAAGCTTTACAAACTTGGGACTAAACGTAGTATACCTTGATACATATTATTACATGAAAAAAAAAACGCTTTTATACATGGTATAAAAACGCATGTAAATAAACAAAGTTATCATAATAATTGTTCGAAGTATCCACCATTCACACGCATATGAAAGACTTACTCGACGAATAAAATTATGTGGTAGAGCGTTGTAAAGACGTAAAACAAAAAACCCCTATGCCTTATTGAGAATTTTTTTTAAATAAGAAATTATCTAAGAGAATATAAACAACACATCCACAAATTTTCTACATCACAAAGTAAGTAAACACATTGAAAACTGTAACCTCGAAGAAGCTGATGCTATCCTTCTATTGTTAATTGATTTTAGTCTCTGTCATTCCAAAAGAAATTGAGGTTTGAATTTATAATCGCTGTGGCAGTGGTGAACTAGCCACGTAGCACGAGTAGCATAAGCTATAAGCCCCCTCCATTTGAGGACTCTTTCGTAGACAGCCAACTCAAAAAAATTTAGTTTTTTTTTTGGGTTTGGAAAAAATTTCCACTGTGGCAAACTTCTCACGGTTCCTCTGTGGGGTCCCAGTCTAAAGCAAATCAAGGCTCTTTGATAGAATTTTCTTATGCCCGCGCTACTCAATCGGGCAATACGTAGAGGTCTGGTAAAGAAAGAGAATGTTTACACAAGTTTAGGGTATGTTTACGCGATAGCGTGAAAAGTTCCTTGAAAATCTGTTTGTGAAACGAGCCTCAAGAATTATTTTTGAAAGGGAGAACCCTTCATATGATAGATATCGTTTGAACAAAATTTGAAGATTTCTGTACAAAACTAAGTTGAAACTACTGACCCATATATATTTTGTTTGTTCAATCAATGTATTTGTACAACATGTATGTATGAAGTTTAGGACACTGTAAAACATATTCGTACAACCAAGTTGGGGGTATATAAAACGGCATTCTCATAATACATAAGAAGACGTTTAAAAATAAGGGGAAAAATCATAGAGAAGAAATTCTAAAATATATCTTATCTTTAATCAGGATATTTTTGGTTTGTTATATGCACAATGGTTTTAGACTCTTTCATAAAAATATCTATCACTTATGTATGCAGAGATCAAATACGTGTGCGTTGGTTCAATGAGAGAGTGTTGGTTTGTATGCTTGGGGATGGTAGTAAAAGCTTTTATTTGTTACAATTTCATTCAAAATGAAACAGTAAATGTTTACGGATTTCCAATAGTGTAGGTTTGTTCTTTTGAACGAAGAAATCGAATTTTATCGTTCACGTACCTACTTTCAATATCAAAGTCATACAATCATTTTTAGAATTAATTTTTTTAATATTTAATATTTAAATTGTTTTAGAATTTTTGTTTCTAATACCAAAAAAAAATATTGAGTAAACAGCGTCTCCAACTCTCCCTATAATTGGGCGGAAACTGAATACTTATAAAATTGTCCGTTGTCCGTTATAAGATCTTGAAAACACTCAATGAACGTGTGAAAAACTAAATAAAAGGTAGTCTAAAATTATATTCTTTGGGCACAAGAAGAAATTACTCTAGTGAATTTCCTAATGCAAAATTGATTAATAAAACTTTGAAATCTGGGAAACATAATCAGGGAGTTTTATACTTCTGGATGATCACTATACCTTTACCTTTAAGTTTTGCTGGGGTGCAAAGTTATTCAAAAGCCTCTTTACTTAAGTTGTTTTTTATTTCTGGAATGTACATATATTTGAATATATTATCTGAAAATTTTAAGTTAATCCGATAAATATCCACGTAGATAAACATATAAAAGAAATTTAAGTCTGTGTAAACGTCTTTTAAAATTTTATACAATCTTCTTAGATATTTTCCCCAAGCATTAATCGAAGGAATAAGATTTCTGAAAATGATTTCATTATTTTAGATCACTTTGAAGTTGGAAAATTCTTGAGTCAACTATTTGTCAATAATTATAAGTTTGACTATTCCTTCGATCAATAACTGCATTCATCTATCGGCTAAAGAAATTTTCTAGATTTATTAGTTTTGGATAATCCAAACTAAAGATATGCTGCTCACCGCCAGATACCTTGTTTTGGAGCAAGGTACTGGAGCAATACCATATCAAATTTTTGAAAACGGACAACGGGATCTTAATTATTAATGTTATTAATTAATTATTAATATTATCCATTATTAATGTTAATAATTATTAATGATATCAAGTGGTCATAGTATCTGAAAAATTCCATACTGCGTTTTTTCAGATAACGTTGAAAAAAATCGCAAAGGAAAGTTTAGTAGTCTCGCCAAATGAAAGCCACTCACGAAGTTTCAAGTATATATTTATCATTTAAAATAAATAATAGTTTATAAAACTAAAAACACGCTTTTGATACTAGCTGAACTAAAATGTAGAAAATAATTTCTTTAAATTCAAAAAAATCATTTTATCGTAAAAAAGCGTGGGATGTTAGATTTCAATTAATGTAAATATTTTATAGACAAATATTGGTAAAAGTAAAGTCATTATAAAATATCTTAAAATGCATCCCACTTTTTTTTACGATAAAAGTTCTTTGAATCGAAAGAAATTATTTTCTACCTTTTAGTTCAGCTAGTTACAAAAGGGCATTTTTGGGTTTTTTTGGCTATTATTTATTTATCAAAAATTCAGTATAAATATGGTGGGAGCGTAAGTAAATTTTTTTATGTATATTTTCAGATATGAAAATTGTTAATCCTGAAAATCCTGATCAGGATATACAAATAACTTTATTAAATTATTATATTGTCATGGATCCTTGTTAAGTATGCCATATTTCGAATCGTTCTGAAGGGGACCAAAACCATGTTCAACAATTTCCGTTACATACTAACATGCTAATACACTTACATACGTATGAAGCAAATAAAAGCATGCTAAAAGCTCGTGGTGTCCCACGGTGTAGTACGCAAAAGTTTTAAATTTGGTTTTCATAATAAAAATAACATCGATTGACAGACAAAATTCAAAAATTACCGAGCACAAATATTGGTTATGCTACTAGGAATCGTAAGAATAGATTAGCCAACAATACACAATAATTTCGAAGAGTATAAACATAAAATAAATGAAACGAAAATATAAAATGTGAATGCTTCTCATCGTAGAAAAATCAATACTTGACCATGCTTTTCTGCGAGAGTGTATGTTAGGTATAGTAACTTTTTACTACAACAACAGTACACTCTACTTACACAACTGCTACCGACATCAGACGACGCGGACGTAACGAATACTCGATGTAATACGTTTGCAATATATAACAAACGAAACGCGAAGCTGGAGTAACGGCAATGTCGAGATCCAATATCATCTCTGTGTATTTAAAATAGTTTTTCTCGAATGCTATATAGAAATCAGTCGTATTTAACCAGTAGATATTTATTATTTTTTCCTCAAATAAATAAAACTTTGTTTTGCTAAAATAAACAACACAAACATATATATAGAATTTGTTTTCGAACAGCAAAAAACTGTCTGCATATAAAAAATATTACAAAAAAAAAAAAATTAATTTATAAATAAAAACTGTTTTTTGCTTGAAGGGCTTAAAACTAATTATAAATGTAGATTACTGAGTAAATTTTTCATAGTCAGATTATATTTTAATAACAAAATTTAAAATAAAAGTTTCTAATTTTTTATATTTGCACAATGAGTAATGAGTAAAGCTTCATCAGCTTGTATTGCTGAAATTGTAAAATCCTTAGACCATACTAGAGAAGGCATCAAAACCTGCTTAGACCTAACTAGAGAAGCCATCGAAGTACTCATCATATGATTTTTGGAACTATGATATTTATCACACGATATTTGTTTACTGTTTGGGAGTTAAAACCAAAAAAACTGCAACAGACACCAAAAACCGAGAGCTAGGTTAGGAAACATTAGAAACTAAAACTTTTTCAATCGATTCAGCTTGCCAGGAATTTTGAGAAAATGCAAAAATATTTATGGAAGTGAGTTGTGAAAGTTTTCAGAAGTTAAAGAAAACACATGTCACAATAAATGTTCTAATCAAACCAAACGTAATGTACTCACATATTGGGTTGACTACTAAATCAGAAGTATGTCTTTTTAAACTAATATTACAATTATTCCATACATTAAAAACTAAAAGTAGATATCAAATTAAATTCTTTAAAGAATCAAACAAGTATATGATATCTGAAATTAATGGGTTAAATTTTCCGAAAAATATCTTGTAAAAAAAAAAACCGCTATATTTATAATGTACCAAAGTACGAAAGGGAAATAGTTCCTACCGGGTATCCCACGATACCTGTCACCTGTAAATTAAAAAAAAAACACCCAAATAAAAATAAAGTCATATTACAAATCCAATTTTATTTACATGAGTCCAATTATATTTTTTGTTACAGAAATTATAGTAAAATTCAAGTGGAGTCTTTTGAAGAAATCTTGATTGAAGTTTTCAAGATATTTTGCTCGCGTCAAAACTTCACAATACACTTTTATACGTTGAGTTTCAAATTCAAAATTTAAAATTCACGGGTTTAAGGCTGCAAGTACCTACTTATGATTTCATAAAGGTGTAAACATAGCATATCAGTTTCTAAACAAATCATTGATCAATAATTGCCTATTTTACATACAAATGAAATAAGTAAATTTAAAAAAAGAATATAATTTCGTGGTTTTGGTTGTAATTTTAATTTTTATTTGAAGTGACGATTAATTACATTTTTAGCATCTTTACATGCATCATAATTAATAGAATTTTAAATAGATAATGTAACACATCAGTTTTTTTTTTGTACAAGTGTACAAAAGGTCAAATTATTTATTTTAAAAATATCTACTTTAAAAATTTCTTGTCTTTTTTAGATGCTGCCAATCATTTATAAAAAAAAAAAAAAAACAAATCACATTCTTGATGAATTACTGCCTCATATAAAATGAGAAAGGTTATTTGAAAATATATGAAATAAGTACTGGTCCATAGAAAATACGCCTTTTACATACCGTTACTCAATGTTACACAATTATTTTTTTTAAATTGAAGTTTTTAAAAACTGTTCTCACACCTGGATTTCTGACACAAAATTACTATCAACGAGAAGACATACTTTAGTCATACCCATGAATCATGCAGTCAATAAGATTTAGAGGTTCAAATTTACAAAAACTTATTTCAACGATTTTATATTAAGGGAGAGCTGCCCATGATAAGTTAACTAATTTTTATAATAAAGTATCGTCCAAATTGAGTTTTTTAACTTTAACCTAAGAAGAAAATTACTTAAAAACTCAAAAAACCCGACTGAGTTTAATATAAACTGAAAAGACAAAAACAAGTCCAGCAGCTTACATAGCGACTTTAACAGTCGGGACCCCATTATTGGGAAAATTTGAGCTGGTCTAGATTTTAATGGATTCCGATTGTTAAAGTCGCTATGTAAACTGCTGGATTTTTTTTTGTCTTTTCAGTTTATATTAAACTCGAGTTTTTTGGTGCTTTAAATAATTATTTTTTAATTTACTCTTTTTAGTTAGTATTTTCAAATACCTACTCAACGATACTTAACAGAGTTCGTCGACTTTTATTTTTCAGCCTATTTTTTAATGATTATTACGTTAATCGATTTGTCTTTTTAATAGCAGTTCAATGATACCGACATAGTTCGCCAACTTTCATTGTTTGCTTTTTCACAATATGGCGTCTGGTGGTCTCAAATTGATTTTTCTTTACTGCCATATCTTCAGTAGCGCTCACAGGGTTAAGACCAATCGATTCACATAAAAATCATCAAAATCGACTCACGCGTTTGGTCTCTAATGCACTGACGTCTGGTAGTCAGCATATTAAATTTTCTTTACTACCTTTTTTCAGTAGCACTCCCAAGGTTAAGACAAACAGACAGACGTCTGAATCATAAAAATCGGCCAACGCGTTTGGTCTCTAGTGAGACAGATAGGAACACACATATATAGCTGATAAACACATTACCACTCCTTTGCGTTGCTCAGTCGGGTAAAAAAAAAAACACGCACAAAATGTAATATTATCTTAGTTGTATGAATATTAAGTATGCTCCATTTAATATGAAAAATGTCCACCAAATGGCTGCCTCTAGACCTTCTGAAGTATATTATTCGCTCGAGGTAACTTTCTGTGACTGTTCACAAGTATCGGCGGGTTATTTCTACTATAACTTGGCGGATGCTAGTTTCTAGATGTTCCAGCGTTACAAGTTTGTTGATATAGATGCGACTCTTAAGAAAATCTCGCAAAGAAATTCAATGGCGTATTTTTATACAGAGTGTCTTATTAAGTTAACATATGCTTGATACTCGATAGATAAATTTAATCGAGAAAAATGCTTTAAAAGAAAAATGTTAGTTTCAAAGGCACACATTTTATTCCGGCATCAGATTCGATCTAAGTTTTCAATTCAAATCTCACTCTAATTAAAAACTGAAAAACATTAGATGAACGTTTTAAATTAGGAAGCTGTTCTTTATAAATACGCAAACATTTTTTTGTAAATCGAGTAGCTTAGACAGCTGATTGATAGTCAAAATCTAGCTTTTTGTGTGTTTTTTCATTCAATTTGAACAAAGATGGTCTTAAAAAAAAACAAACCACTTCATTGGATTTATTGGAATATTTTTTCCAAGAGTGTCTAAATTTCGCACGAAATAACAATTTTGTTTAAAATTTTTCAGTCCGCTTTTGCCTCAAAGCCGTACGGTTTACGGAAAAATGATCCGAACAGAGAAGAGTGAGTGATTTTTCACTTGAACCCTTTTTATCGATAAAAGTTATTTTTCGAGTTTCAAGCATATGTCATCTTAAAAAAGACACCCTCTATATACCTTATCTCCAATGCTTGAAGTTTCTTCGAACTTTTGCACGATGATGCGAATTTTTTGCTCACATGGACGAATAAATTAGAAATAATCTTTCCGTAAAAGTCTATACACAGTTTTTTTCAAAGTTGTTACATCACTCACTAATTTCTATAAAATTAGTGAGTGATGGGCGTTAGTTACTTATATCGTAAATGAATTGTTTCAAACAAACATTTGTCATTTGAAACAAACGAAAGTATTCACAAGCTTTTAATTAACAGTTGTAAGCATAGAGAAATGAAATTGGATCATCCTTTATAAATAAAATTACAGAGGCTGGTTAATAAAGAGAGAACTAGGGTGAAGATTCCAGATATTTTGAGAAATTTCTCGAAAATCGTTGAATTGCTATAGCATTGTAGGGCTTAACGTAATCAAATTTATGTAATAAAAAACGATATTTTTATTTCTTTTTGGAATTGTCTAGATTACATCTGTTTTTAAGATAGTACTGTACGTGTGTGTTGGGTTAATTGTTAACACCACAGCACTAATAGATTCGCGAAAATCATGTTTCGCAATGACCATTGAAATTACTTCTAAATGTATAAAGTAATACTTACATAAACATGATTTTTTTTAAGAAGAAGATCCGGATTGTGTTATTAAAAAAATACCATTTCTTATTATTGAGTTAAAAATAAAAGAGATGCTCTACCTACAAAACTGATTGTAATATCGCCTGTCGTATATTTTGAGTGGTTATTCGTCATTGTTGAAAATCATTCCATCAACAGAACTGTATACAATTATATATACATTATATACACATGTATCACATATACCGCATATAATATATAATTGTGTTGAATGTTCGATAATCACATGTAGGTGTGTGTAGTGACCACAAAAACCAACTTTAACAAATTTGAAGTTTACTTAATAAATTCAAGAGATTATTTTCAGCTAATAAATTGTTGGTCTCATATATCAATCTTAATCATCAAATAGAAAATTTTAAATTGGTATAAAATAATTGATATTGGTATAAAAGTTTCTTTCTACAATGAGTAACATACACTATTTACAAGAATAATTAGCAAATTCATACTGATGATAACTACATAGTTGTCGAAATGCGTACTTTGAAAATTGAGGCAAACATCGAAATTCATACATATTCTAGTGTAGATGATGTATTTCCAAAAATAATTTTCAGCTAATATTTTTTGTCCTCATATATCAGAATTAAAAATTGGTATATAGTGCTAGATGCCATACAACTCCTGAAAGTTCATGAAAAATTGATATGAACTTTCAGGAGTTGTATGGCATCTAGCACTATATATACCAATTTTTAATTCTGATATATGGGGCTTCGTCAACCCGTCGTACTGCAGCGAAAGCAACCGGCAATTTAAGTTTTTGATAGTCATTCAAAAACAATAAACTTATTATTTAATATCCATAACATTTAGCCTATAAATTTTTCATGAAAAATGACAATACGGGATCGATCTTAATTTTTTTTATCACTTCAGATGAAGAATTCTCACTTCATAAATAGCAAAGTGGAAAGTTGGTTTTTAAAAATCTTTACTAGAATTCTTGATTAAACCAAGAGGAAGATAGCCACTGGTGATATCATACATGGGTATCGCCATAGAGATTACATATAAAACTTTGTTTTGCTAAAAGGACATGGGCAACCTTTGAATGCAATCTTTAATTGTTTATACCTTCGTTGTTTTTTAATCAATTTTAATTTCACTTTCAAATTTTGTCATGGTATCAAGTCTAGTTTTATATTTTTATGGGTAATAAGGCCAATTCGACGTCAGGATTCTTCCAGGACATTTTTTCAAGAGTTGGCGATCATTGCCCAGTACACTCAGTAGTTAAGTGAGCATGAAAGATTTTTCTTTGTAGTTTCAGCTGTCTGAATGGCCTTTTAAGTTGAAGTTCAAATAATTCATAGTTGAATTTGAGGTCCACATCATTATCTTGGTTCACGATGTCGGAAATTTCGGTTGAACTAGAATTTTAGTTTGAATATTATTATCATCGTATTATATGCTTTTTTTTTAGTTACCTAGCGCACCAAATGGATTCCTCGAGTTCTCGAGACTCTGAGTTTTTTCCTGTCTCGACTAAATATCGATTTCTTTAGGATGCTCGAGGCGAGAATTCTCGAGCAGAAACCCTAACGACAAACAGTTGATTGTCCATTGCGTTAGAGAAATTTTTTTCATAAATTACTAGTTGTGCGAAGCAGTTACCTTTTAGGCATGAATTTTAACTGCCAGGTTTTAGCCTAGAAGTGAAATTGATCGAACAATGCCTTGTATAAACCCGGCATGGCCAAACGTGGCTTAGATAAATCCCTCAGATTTCTGTATCTAAAATACGAGTAAGACAGTGACAACCGAATCAGTGACAGCCAAAAATACGAGTAAGACAGATAGACAACATTTTTTTCTCCCTATGTCATTACTATAGGAGAAACTGAGATAGGTAGAAGAGTCGTATACCAGTCTCGCTTCCTCCTCTATGAGCATGCGAACTTGGATATAGAGACACACAATAAAGTTTATGGCAGACAATAAAGTTATAATAATGGTGACTTCGACGTAAAATAACTCGCTAATGCTTTGTTTAAACGAGTGATGCCTTGTGCCTTTGTTTTTTCAACAAGTTAAATGATTTACAAATAAACTCAGCCAGCCTGCCTATAATATATTTATTTCTTATATTTATTTATTTTACGTGTGACATGAAATGTTATTTTATTTGTCAGAAATATTTTATATACAATTTCGTATATATTCTTGTGTTGGTCTTGTCAAACGTCAAAACATCTTAAAATAAAATGTAATTAAATTTGAACAAGCCATTTATGGATTGGTGTACGACTGTACGAGTATAGTAAGTGTAAGTATTTATGATTTATGAATGACCTCTTATGCTCAATTTTCATTTTTTCGGTACCTTGGATGAACTTAATATTAAGTAATCATTTTGTTTATAAATAGCTAAATATTTTTACGTAACAATTTGTAGCTATCATTTTGAATATAAACTCTCACAACTGTAGTCTCTATACCAATTAGGAAAGAATTATAGCTATTGGAAGCTAAAATCTTATATTCCTTAATGATTTTAAACGTCCTTTGCTTTTGTTGCCCAACATGAAGGAAAATCTGGTTTTGACCAATAATTTTATTTTGTTTCATGTAATATGCCGGGAGTTATTTTAAGAAGAATATCTTGCCTAAATTCTAAGAAAGTGTTGAAGTTTATACTTGTGGGTAGAAAAATTATGAAAAATTTAAATTCCCATGCAAAAAAGTCGTGAAGGAATTAAGAAATTCAAAAATACGTTTTATTACACTAAAAAATGGATAACAATTTTAATTTTAATGTAAGTTTAATGCTAAATTCAAAGCATGTGGTGGACTTTACTTGATTCTTTAAATTAGCTAATTTGACTAAGATCCACCACCCCACACGTTACATTACAATTAATATAATTTAATTTTTTATTTTTAGTCACGCTAAATTAAAAATTATGTAGTACCTTTCTGTAACAATGTAGAATTTTTATTATTTTATTATTGACGTAGATGAGTTTTAAACTGACGACCTTCCGCTTGGATACCTTAAGCACAACAATTCGCTCTAGTTGACAGTACTATTAATATTCCAAGATAATATTATTAAAGTATAGATATAAGATTATGTTTGCTGGTCCTGTCAGGATACTAGGATAAAATTAAATTATTGTATTGTCGTCGGATCTTGATATGTGTGAAAATTTTCAAGTCAGCTGGATAATTATAAATAAGTTAAAATTGACTTCTATTATTTTACTACATTGTTAGTTGGAAGTGAAGTTAAAAATAAAAAAAAGAGTAAATCATCGGGACTGTCGCCGAAAGTTTTGGAACTTAAAACTTTGGAGTAACTGCTTTTTTTAAATGATTTATTATGTATGAATTATTAAAATTTCATAATTTGTAAATTGAAATTATTAACAGTAATCGGAAGTTATCAAAGATTAGAATCGCTTAGTTAATAGTGAATTGTACAGCTTTAATTATTATTATATAGTTGTCGGTTTTCTCGATTTAAAAATTTCCTAGATTACGGTATTATATCTGTAGATATATTCATAGTATGTTGCTGACGATGATTATGGCGTACCAATTGATGACGCGCATCCATAAGATTTTACTCTACGAATAATCATCAAAGCCCATAGAAGTTTTCACTTCAAAATGAATCAATTTGAACAAAATATTTCATTTAATTGTATTATCATCATTATAAATAATTCTTTTTTTGTAAGAAAAAGGGTATACTTTAAGGAAATAATTCAGTCAACAATACCCATAAATATTTTGAATATAATATCACTACTATTCTTTTCAAACATAAACAAAAAAATCAATTTTTAAATCATTATTTTTATAGGTATTTCCACGACTACTGACCCAAACGAAAAGGAGGAAATCATTTGTTTTATGTTCAGAATTTCATTCGTTTTTTTTTTTTTTTATTTTTTTTTTTATGTACTTTGGGTCAAAAAAATGAGTCATAAGTTTGATCGAAGTACATGCATGTGGTATTTTTACGACCAGTTCTTATTTTATATAGTGTTGAAGTTTAAAATTGAATTTATTTAGCCTCAAACAATATTTTTTGAATATCGTTTAAAACAGAATAATAACAAATTAAGTTTAATTTCACATTTCCTCTTTCTCTCGACGAATTTTTAAATTTTGTAAATTTCATTTTTCATTGACAATATTTCACATCGTCTCCTAAGTACTTAAGAAAAAATGCTTTAGTCCCACTTGCCCCTGACGTTCTTGCAAAGTTATTATTATACCTCAAATATAATTTAACGTCCAATGAACATGTATTTAAACTGACAGTAGGTAATCATGTTCTGAGAACTTAAAGTCGGAAACCTTTTCACTGATAGAAAGGGAGTATTTATGTTTCTTAATGTAAATATGTTATAAGGAAAACATATGTAATAAAATAAAATAATATTATATAATGAAATATATATAATTTTTTAACTATAATTTATGTATTTATTTATTTCTTTATCTTATAAAAGATTCATTAAGATAATTTATCATTTTATATCATATTCACACATATGTATATGTGTTGTATACACTACTTTACACTTTACATTCATTAGTTTGTTAACAAACATTACACTTTACATCAAACTTCATTCAAATGTGACCGAATCACCAGTACACTTCAATGTAATATAATTCAACAATCTGGAAAATTAATTCGAAAACGAGGAACATAAACCTTCGTTCTTTCAAGTCTTCAAGTAATATAGTTTAGATCTTGAAACTAGGGGGTCACACTTCAATTTATAGCCTTGCAAATCAAAAATTGTAAAAAAGAGAGGTGTCGTGGAACACTCGGTAGGAACTATGTTCCTATCGTATTTTCGTATATTATAAATATAAGGCTTACTTTTTTTACTCATATTTGCTTTTATTTTTTTGTTGGTTTGAACGATTGAATATGCACATTCAATTTTGTAAGATCATTTTGTCTCGTCTGTCTATATTTTTTTAAATATTCAGTGCGACTTGTAGTCAATTTGCTATAAAAAAAACAGAATTCCAAAGAAATGAAAAATATACAACAAGATAAAAATTATTTGAAAATACAAATAACTGTATTTATAATTAATTATAAATATTAATTTTGTGGTAAATTAGTTTCTTGTAAATGATTTTTTTAATTTTTTCTCTCACGATACTGTTTGCATATTTCTGTGCATTGGTAATTTTAGGTTTAATTTGTTTTTTTGGGTTTTTTTCTCTCACGATACTGTTTGCATATCTGTGCATTGGCAATTTTGAAAAATTCAAGTATTAATTTAAGAAGTCAAATATTTGTTTTATTGTTTCAATAATTTAATATTTTAGCGATTTGAACTTTTAACTTTAATGAATAAATTGTAATATTAGTTTAAAAAAGACATACTTCTGATGTAGTAATCAACCCATAATGTGGGTACATAACCTTCATTTTTCTTGATCAAGATATTTTTTAGACATAACATAAATTTTCCTAGTACTTTCTTTAAATTATCTCCATTATCTGTAACTCCCGATAACTCACAACTCATATTTTTTAATGAAAAAACATAAATTTTGGACAAAAAATACAAATTGCCAAATTGTAAAATATTTTTGCATATTCTAAAAATCCTTGGCAAGCGATCGAATCGATTAAAAATGTTTTAGAGCTAGCTAGCCTACATGTCGGTTTTCGTTGTCGTTTTTATTTGTTGCACTTTTTTGGTATTACCTCCCAACCAGCGAACAAATAGCCATCCTCTGTAGGTATACAGGGAGGATCAGTTTAATCTATCATGGTTATTAGCTTGTTTTAGCTTAGCGGAATAATTTCTCGTTACTATTAAATCAAACTCATTTTAGATCCTAAAAGGTAAGAGATAAAATTAAACTTTACGTTAGAAAGTGAGGTTAGGTTAGGTTATATAAGCCGTCTACAAAGGACACACTTACGCTATAGAGCCCATTATGTGCCATATATGTGTTTTAACACCTTTCCGCTGATAATTTCGTTTGTCAACTCCTCAATTTCAGAGGCTGAGTGCACGTCCTTCATGCATATACCATGCACTACAGCAGTCCATCACAACTATTAATTTAATTCATTTTGTTAGGACGGCGGGGATCAAACCCGCTACCCTAAGCAGACCGCGGACGGTTTCTCATAAAAAACTAACATTGACCCGCTGCATTGAAAAATGCAAAACGTTAATGTAGTTTTGCATGTTAAAGTTCAGCGCTAAATGGCTTTAAGCTGTTTTGCGTTTCAATTAACGGTTATGTAAAACTATATGTTGTAGGAAAATGTGTTTTTATCGTTATACTTCCGTCCACCGTTTTCGTAAATTCGTAGCGAGAAAAAGAATATACCAGTTTTTAAGTCCAATCATAATAGCACAGATCTACTTGAAAATTTAAATACACGCTATTATGCCCGCCCTAAATATTTGGTTCACATGGATGTCTAGTGAAAAATTTTTAAGAGTTTTAAGAAAATGATCTATTTATTTATCGAATTGAATATGTTAGAGCTAAAGTGTACTGTGCTCATCAGAATTCTATTTATTCCATGAACAGAATTAGTTCATTGACCATTATTATGAACAAAAGAGCATTACATTATCGTACATAACGTAGCGCGGTGGTCATGATTTGCAATAATTATTTTTATTAATGTAATGATATAAGTTTTAGTTAAAAATTATGGTTTTTTTATTATGAATAATATAAACAGATTGCTATGAATTAAATAGTTTGTAATATGATGGAGCCAAATTAAATTTTTTGAATTCTGATGCACTATAAAGTAAAAAAATTCAATTTTTTTAGTAACACAAGCAAATTTGATCGGATATTATTGCAATTTTTTTTGAAATCCTCGGATTTTGGGTTATTTTTTTCAGCTGTGGAGTCAGTTTTTTCGGTAGCTGTTACTTAAGTGCTTAATTCCGGGACCAAGACTCCACATTCTTGAAACTTATTACAGTTAATTTTGATCAAAAATTTGGAAAGTATGACTCAAATTTAGTAGAATTTCATATTTTTCAAAATTGGATAAAATTTGGATGTGATAAAGCAAAATTAAATTTTTTGGATTCTGATGACGTCATTAAGTTGAAAAATTTGATTTTTTTGACAACACAGGAAAATTTAATCGGATTTTATTGGAATTTTTTTTTGAAACCCACTAATTTGAGGTCATTTTTTCAGCTGTGATGTCAGTTTTTCGCTAGCGATCATAAATGTGCTTAATTCCGGGACCAGGACTCCACATTCTTGAAACTTATTAGAGGTCGATTAATTTTGATCACAAATTTGAAAAAGTATGACCCAAATTTAGTAGAATTACATAGTTGGTTTATCAAAATTGCCAAAATGGTATTTTTTGATACATTTTAATGAACATCGAATGTATTAATATAACAACTACAATTTTAATCCAATTTTGTTTGTATTACTCTGTATTATTTACTTTATTTATTATCAACAAAATTTTGACTTTGGAGATTAATCAGTTCTTTATGCAAAATACCCCATTATCATTTAGGAGAGTAATGAGTTCCTTAAAAATATATTTTACTCGGAATTTTACGATAGAAATCAATACTTTTATTTGATACTCTATCATTTGAATAAATTTAAAAAGTATATCAATTAAATGTACAGATTCTTGAAGGTAATATGACACGATTATGGCTACTGACCCCAGTTTTGCCTTTACTCTTATGTTACATACTATCAGTATACGAATTTTCATCGAAATCGTTAGAGACGATCCCGATATATATTAGGTGCAACCTAAATACTATCCATCGGCGCTGTACCCTCGTTACGGCACTGCATAATAATTATATTTTTTAAATTGGTTCAATCTACACGATGAATATAAAATATATACATCAAACCTAGGAATTTATCATGTTATAAATAAGTTACAAAATGATCAAGGGCAACAAAACCATTTTCGGACCAATATTTTCACGTAAATGAAGCCCTTGATTCTTAATTGTGGTAGCCAAAAGGCAGAAATTAACATTATTCTACAATTGTACTATTATTATTTTTTTTAAACTTTTCATGTTAACTATGTCTCTGTGTAAAAATAATAATATTGTTGACAAAATAAGAAATTGTACAAAATAGACGCGTTAAAACAAAAAAGCACGCTACATTTGACGATATGCTACAAAACATTGTGTTATATAAACTCGCCTTCTATAACTATACATCATGTAAATGTCATGAAGTTGGTAATGATTTTTCATGTTGGCACCCCTGTCTGTCAATCTAAACTAAACTTAATTTAGTTAGTGTCTATTCATTCGTGAAAACAGAAATTTGTACACATGGTTTTATATATATCCATATACATGGTGGAATATTTACAAAAAATTTGTCCAACGAATCTTTTTTTTTTAATCTCATATGTCTTTTTCAACTTCAATAAAGTTTCAGATTCTTTAAAAATTTTCACTAAATACTTTTGAATAGATTTTTCCCGGCGCTTCCATCCAATTTTTATATTACTGACTCAATGACATTTACGACAAATAAGTATATAGCTTTTAACGTATTAAATAAGATTGGAGGGGATTTTGGGTCTCTTTTACTTGGTACCAGAAGTTACCTGAAGGAAAAGCTTTATTATATATTATTTTTTTTAAGCCTTCGAATGTATTTACCCACAAAGGACTGTCGCTTATTAATCTGCGAGAGACTGAAAAAGCATATTCTACACAAAAAAATTGTTCTTGAACCAAAATTATTTTTGTGATTTAAGACAAGAAACATTTCTTTGTACAAAAAATTTTATCAACAAAATCTGCGACTTCTTGTGATACAAAAAAACTATTAACCAAAAATTAAAACTTATTTTGTGTAGAGAGTCGAAAATTTTAAGAAACCCCAACAGGTAACGGAAAAATTTAAAAGATTGGGCAGTTTTTGAAGAATGTTGCTTAACTTAGGTTAGGTTAGAGTGGCTGTCCTGGGGTGGGACACACAAGGACCATGTAATTCGTTGTGATACCGAAAAAGGATTGGCTCATCCCGGGCCACTACTCCATGAACCATTTGGAGCTGTTTAGTAACAGCAGGAGTGCTTCGACGTCGACGGACTTCAGATCGAAAAGATCGTCATTGAAAAGCTCGCTCAAGTGAGCCCTTCCCTTCATGGCAAAAGCAGGGAAGTGACAGAGAAGATGAGACATCGTTTCTTCCCCCTCCTCACTATGGCAGCTCTTACTGTAGCCATGATATACTGTCAGGCGCAGGCAATTAGTGTGCCCGGTCTAGCTTGTGTCGTATAGTAGCCACAACAATTTTGCTAATAGCCCTTGAAGACAGCCCATATCTGTCTTCTAGTACCACAAGTACGTATCCATTTCTCCATTGGCCATTTTTAAAGTATCCTCTTTGAGGAACAACTTACAGATCGTCATTACTAAAAATACTCAAGCCGAACTCAGTATATACAAAGTTTTTAGTTAAATAACTCTGTCAGTTGTTATATTTTCAATTTTTTAAAACAAAGTAAATTGTTTCACTCACACATTTACAAAACTTACTCAAACACAATAATAATTTTTAATAATAATAAATGAACATCTGACTAATGACAACACATCCAAAACAAACATTTAAGAAAATAATTAATATATCATTTGGGTGTAACGTACACTTTTCAACCCTACATTTTATATTATATTTTCTGGAATGAAAGTTTCTCGTTGTCATCACATATAATTACAAAGTAAGCACAAAGTGTTTTTGTTATATAACATTTGTGGAAGAATAAATATAATTGAATATATGTATTCGTTCGTCAATGGTGGATGTCATTATGCAATATCATTTGATAAATAATCGTTCATTCTGTTTGTATAGTTCAACTATTACATTCGTTATATTCTAAGCTTATTTTTATAATAGTAAGACAATAAATATGTTCTGTCAGCATTTTCTGAAAGCTATGACTTTAACGTGTATATCTGCTTTTCTGTCCAAGGCATCCCAGCTCTCAAAAGGATGAACCAAACTTGGCTCGTTTACAACGTAATTGGACAGAGAGTGTATTTCACTATGTTTCAAGAAAATCTGCTCATCCGTTAGAATATCATCACCTCCTCTTTTCTAGTTGTTATCCAGTACAGAATCTTAAAATCGCAATCTAAGAACACTCTCGGTCAAATTATCTTTCATATAACAACAAAAAATTGAGATTGTTCTTAGCTACGCTTCAATTCTGAGCTTAAGATTTCGTAATCTAATAAACAATAGAAAAGTGCTGATGATCTTGAAACGGATGAGCAGATTTTCTTGAAATTTAGCTAAGAATACTCTCGATTAAATTACCTTTCAGGAGCGACAATGCCACAAACGAATCGATCAGTTGCTTTTGTGACATTGTAGCTCCTAAGCGGGGGAACCGATTTTGAATTATAATTTTTTGTATGAATAGAAATTTGAATGGCAGTGTTCTTAGTGATGTTCCATGCCGAAACAACTAGAAAAGAGGCGATGATTTTCAAACTGCTAAGTAAATTTTCTTGAAACATAATAAAGAACAATGTCGATCAAATTTCTATTCAAACATGATTCATGATTTCACAAACGAATTGTTTAGGTTTAAACTTCTTGCAAGGCATTTTTTATCTCAAAGTGTTGATATTTCTTTGAATGGCCCGGGAGATCAAGATTCAAAACTAAGTCTCCATTGAATACCGCCCCTTAAGTACCAAAGCTTTCGCTTTCGAAAGTTGGGTGTATTGCTGGAATAACACTCCCCACTATCCAAATCATTCCATAATTCTTTCTTACATTTTCAAATCAAGGTTGAATTGATGGAGAAAATCGACTTAATCGCCAACTATGTAATATGTGACAGTGTTCCATTGTACCAATGTCCATTCTTCTTTGGTCTGTAGACACGCAGAGAAAAATTCAACGTGGCTTAAGCATATAACAATGACAATATTGTCTTAAATGTGCTTGAATTTAACTGCCGTTAATAACTATACCTCCATAATTTAACATCTATTTCGTTACAAATTGGAATGCAATGAATATAAAAAATCAATTATATATTAGGCAGAAAATAGAATGATGGAATTTTTGCTTGTAAGTGAATGACAATTTGTGTAAGTAACAAAATTGTAATTATTATTATTAAAATGTGGTTGTATGTTTTGTGGCATGATTAATCGATTTTTAAACAGATTTTCGATTATTATTTTTCAATCAATTTGGATTTTTTTGTTTTGGCATTAGAGAAATAAGTTTATGATTTATGAAATGTATACAATTTGCGTCATGTGTAAGAAATCGGAAAGATTATTTTAAGTGTTGATTAATAATATTTTAGTGCATTATTTGGAATAATTCAGACGTTTTTTTTAATAAACGATCATTTTCTAGACTAATTTTGACTCGAAAGATAGAAAAATTGGGTCACATGAACAATTAGACGAGTAGTTTTTGAGATATTCGAATCGTATGTAAAAGATCCCGGAGCAATTTCTTCAGCTGATACCTCAGTAACTTAATGAACAATCGTAAAATCAACCGCAGCATTTATGGATTATATAGGGTAATTAAAACCCAAAAACTAAAAAATTTACCCCATTAGACGATTAGATGAATACCCTCGAGTATACTACAACAACGCTTCCTGATTTTTGTATTTTTTTGGTCAAATGGCAAAAATCGGGATAATTATTTTGTCCCCGGTTTGAATAATCGTTTTCTAGAGTCGTTTTGAACCAATCTAAATAAGAAACAAATGGTGTATATATACGAGGAATTATACTCCGTAGCAACTTCTTCACTCAATATTTCAGAAAAGAGGGGTCGATAAGGTCTCATTTCCGCCCCAGAATAATGAGAAAAAAAGCATACTATTTGATGTTTTCTTTATATATTCTGATAGAAGACTACAATAATATTACTTGTAGGACGCTAAACTTTGGCTAAACTGTAATTTTTGCTGAAAATGTTAATAGAAAATTAAAAATAATATGCTTCTTATAGAAAAAAAAGTTGAAATGTTACTGAAAATGTCACATTTTGATCAAAAATTACAGTTTAGCTAAAGTATGGCGCCTTACAAGTAATATTAACTGTAGTTTTTTTTTCTAATAATAAACTCTTTCATTGTGGCGCGGAAATAAGGTCTTATCAATACCTTACCTTTGTCCAACTATCATAATGTCAAATAGATTATATCCTTTGAAAAAATTACAAAAAAATTGGAAAACGCTTTTTGTATTCGATTTGAATATAATTTTTTAAAGCCATTTTGTCCCAAAAAATGCATTGACATACAAAGGATCACTCGAAGCAACATAACGTCAAGTGTCAGAATTCATACAAAACAACGGTCTAACTTAGGTACAGAAGAGTTTGATAATTGCAAGCGAGCGAAAAGTATTCCGATTGCTGGACATTTCCGATTATTGGGACTCTACTGTACCTAATGTAATCGTGTTATATGTAATATTATAGCAAATTTTCATGTTTATTATTTATATAAAAAAGATATTTTTAATAATTTTATGATGTATTACTCTTGAAGAAAATCAAGGAATATATTTTATATTAAATAACAAAAATGAAAGAGCATGTTAAGTATGCTCATTACTTCTTCATACACAAAATAATAATATTAAAATATTACACGCAATCAATGTAAATTAGTTAGGTTAGTTTGTGTAATAATGGGGGGTTGGTTAACTAACAATAATCAAACACTTCACAACAAAGATAGGTAAGGTACTACATATTGTTATTATATCTTATAATTTTATCGAAAAATATTATTATTAAATATTATGAAGAATTGTATTATAATTGTGCGCATGCGAATTAACTGACATATCCGGTATAACATACATAACGGAAATTAAACAATTTCCCATATTGGACGGAAGTTATTTCATTTGGTTGACACGAAATTACTACATTTATTTTAAACTTGTAATGTATGGAGAGATGGTTTTATAGAAAGAAAAATAGTCATCTAGCTTTTAGGTTCTTGCTATAAAAATCTGTTATTTGTAGAAAATATTTATGTCTGTCAGTTTCTAGTTTTCTATATAAAACTTGCACTCTACTACAAGCTTTTATTTAGTTTAAGACAGTACGAAAGCCAAGGAAAGTTTAGACTTGTGGATGAAATTATTTCAACCTTATTTTCAACTTTAATGAATTTTGTTACAACTTCATGAATGTAGACGAAAAATTAGAATAAATTTTTCGATATATGCCTTGGTTTTTGTAATACTGAAAGCTAAATAATTAAACAAAATTTTCAATTTTCGATATTGCTCCAGATATCGAAAAATTGTATTCTTACTTTTCCTTTTATATTGTAAATTATGATATAATTCACCATCAAAATTGAAAATATATATTTTTCTTAATTTGTATCCCCACTACCGTGCTCATTCATCCCTAATTTGTCAGGTAAAACGGTTTGTTTTTGTTTTCAATAATTTATTAAGGTTTTAACTCTAATTAAAAGAGTTTTTGCTTTATTTTCCACCGACTTGTTTTAGAGAAATCTATGAAGACATGTCATCCATCTGCCGTTAAGACCATAGGTAAATATGTTTACGTTTGAAGTAATTTATTTATTTAAATAATCGGGAACCCTTTCCTCGTAAAGTTTTCATAATTGATTTAGACCTGGTCCAACTTCATATTAAAAATTCAAGCCTTTTAACTCTTATTTCCCTAGCGCTCGTACATTCTTAAATAGAAAGGGCCTTATACGTATATTAGCGTTCCGAAATATGGCTTCTAGAGTTCGGAAATGATAATATGAGAACAGTTTGCACAATTCATAATATTTGTTGGTCCCGTCTAGCAATTTTAGAACCCGTTGATATAGTATTGGGTGGCCGGAATTTTAGGCTCAATTACTGTCTGGATGCGATATCTCTTTTGGTCAAGTGCCGATAGGCTCATGTAGGTATAATATCAAAATTGTTCTTACTCTAAAGCCTTCTTACTTATTGAGTTCTTACTCATTGAGGGATGGGAGAGACTACGAGTCTCGATAATCTGGTCTCAATAAAAACCAAGGAATTTTGGATTACTAGATATGTTCTTATTATTAAGATTATAGAGATTATTAAAATTCTCACCAGGGTCGAATTTAGGATCGAGTCACGGTCTCAGGGCCCCTACCATTCGAGGGCTCTCTCAAATTTAGGTAAAATATAAAAATTGTTGGTATGTTAAAAATTGATCTCGAATTCGATAGAAACTAAGAAAGGATTTTTAACGCAAAGATTGTCTAGTATAGTTGTAGTTGTCGAATAACTACAGTTGACAGACCATCGCTTGTCGAATCTCAGTTTGGAAAGCGACATTCTCTGCCATATGAATTTTGATGATATTGTTTTACTAATAAGAAATCACGCAAAATTTATTTTTAATTAGAATTATTAACGAATGAACTTTTTTGTATGCTGCACGTAATCATATTATTTTACTTGAGTTTCTTCACTATTTAATTTTTTTTAATTTTAGCCCCTGGGCCTCCGTATTCTAAATACGGCTCTGATTTTCACAGTCGTAGAGTGCGGTGTAGAAAGAGGATGACGAAAAGAGTTCCAACTAGAAGGCGCTTCAGATTATCGAAAGTTCGGATAACTGAGTCTCTACTGTAAAGTAAACAAGCCTTGTCACTAGAAAGCTGGTCTCTTTCTAATGCTTCAAAGCTATTAAAATAAAGGAGTATATTGGACAGAAGATATTCAAGATAACTATATGTGTATGATAGTCAAAATATATTAAAGACGATGTTTATTCAAGATGAACAAAGATGATGAGGATGGCCACTCAATATATGAATGACTAGATATATTTAATGGCTAATTTCACTTAAAATAAAATGGACAAGCACATACATTCAGACAGGCCGACACACACATACATACATAAACAAATAATGTAAAGTTGACCTTAGAAGACGAATAATAATAATAAATACCGCCTCCCTTTTAAGTTTTGTTACCCTTCTGTGTTTTATTATAGAATCAAAAAGTCAAGTCAAGTCATCTAAAAATGAAATGCTTTTAACTTCTGGGTGATTTTTTATCAACAGTAGTAGTAATATATGTATACATAATATGTAGAACACAAAGTGAGTACATGAGCTGGCATCAAAAGAAATTATTATGGATTCGAATGAAATATAGTTTAAAATATCTTTTTGTCTGTTATGTCATATAAAATTGTACATATTAGACAATTTCTCCCTGTTGTTCAAAATAGATAATGGAACTGAATTTGTATGAAGTGACACATTCTTTATGCTATGGGTGGGTTAAGTTAGACTGGCTGCCCTGGGGTAGAATACATTTAGACCATAGGACTAGTTTTGATACCGAAAAGAGGGCTGGAAAGAGGGGGAGGAAAAGAGGGTCTCCAGCAATTACTCCATAAACTGTTTGGGGCTGTTTTAGAACAGCACAAATCCTTTGAAGTCAACGGACTTCAGGTCAGAGAGACCGTCAAAGAAAGGCTGACTTAAGTGAGTCCTCTCCTCATGGCAAAAGCTTGAGAGTCACAGATACATCGTTTCCTCCTACTCCCAGCTTTGACAAGTCCTGCAATCATCGTTATGCACTTGTACCTAACCAGTGCCCCGTATTTTGCTTATAGAAGAAATTTAAATTGACATAAGAACTTGGGATCGTCTATATTGTATTTCGACCATATTTGTCTTGCAGTACCATAAGTGCGCTTTACGGTGTGACTCACCGAGAGTTTCGTAGTCAAAATTTGATTAGACTGCGTAAGAAGTAGCAATCTGTTATGATTTATTAACTTGAAATCTGTTTAAATAAGTGTAGGGTGCAACTGTTTCCATACAAAAACATTGGGTTTTGAGAGATTTCTCATTCTTGATGATAAAAACTGCACAAATCTTTCTTTATAAAATTGATGTTCAGCAATTTATTATTGCGTCGGCCGTGTACTTCTATTTTGCTTATTACCCTCAGTTGGTTCCAGAGAGAATAAGGTTTTGGAAGCAATTCGTAAGAACTAATTTATGACACAACATTTATTAAGCGCACCGGTATTGCCAAATGATCATTCGAGCCACAATTGAATTTGGACAAAATAGTGGGCAGTATTCTTAATCTTTTATTTTATTCCCTGGCTAAACTGTTTTCTAATCTGAAATTATCTAACTTTTTGAATCGATTCGAGCGTACACGAAATTCGTTGCGGGGACTATTCAAAGTATGTTTCGTCAAAGAAGTAGAAGCCTTCTTAAAAATAACAAGGGTTTTCTTATTAATTCTAAATAATCTCTTATAGTCCAATTATAGGTCATCGAATCTCATTGACTATGCGAATATAAATAAATGCTGATAATATTATTTATACTCTCAATTGATTTTTCATTAGGTAAGTAATTTTAGATAAGTTTGTTGAGAATCAAATTTGTATGAACCATCTTTTTTTTTCTACCAATAAATATTATATCTTCTTTTTTTCCCAAAATGTTTGGATACAGTACCTAATGAAAAGATTTCTTTCTTTATTAATTTAATGTATTCATACATTTTTAGTACGCACTAAATGAAGAAACTTTACACAAATCATTAATAATATATATCAAAAAAAAAAAAAAAAAAAAAAACATAATTGATTCTATTGAATTCAAAAAATAAAATATATAGATTGAATGAAATATGAGTTTTATACGAATTAAAACCATTTCAATATATTTCAACAAAAATAATAATATAATATCCATTAGTATATCAAAGTAGGCGGAATTAATTTATTAAAAAAAGTAAATTTATATATTGATGATATTTTTATTCTGAATTTTATTTTTGTCTGATGTAGGTAACTTCTCTCAAAACTACACATCTTAAATATAATGGATAGGAAAATATATATTATTTAAATGACAAGTATCATTTTATTCAGTTTTATTCCGACTTACAATCGCAGTTTTGAGTTTTATCTTCAAGTCCTTAGATTGTCAACGAGTATAGCAAAATTTCAATAGCAAAAATATAATATAGTAATATCCCTAAATATCAAAATTAGTTATAATTAAAAGAAGAAAAAGAATAGCTCATGTCTTTAGAAAAAAAACTCTTTTCTAAATTGAAGAAATCTTTTAAAACAATAGTCTTTATTCTGTTTATTCAAATAATAATGGGTAAACCCCCATCCTGAGCATTATTGCCAAGAGAAGAAGCAAAATAGATTTATGCCGTGTTATGAAATGCATTTTGTCCATATTCTTTAGGGAACATAAAAAACTTCTATGCTTTTTCGGCTCTACCTTGGAATTAGTGCGCATCATGAGCTTTTTTACTCCTTATTATTTGCGTTTAAAAGTCCAAAGCTTATACGAGGAATTCATGCCAAAAAAAGTAGTAAAATATTTAGGGTACTAACCCATTGTTTCACGTCCTTTAGCAAGTAAAGCCAATTTCTATTAGAAAGTTCAGGGCTCAAAACTTGGAATTGCTTGGTTTATATTTGCAAAGCTATCGGAAATAAATTTTGCTGTAACTGACCGAAAAGACAATTATGTATTAAATCATTAGGCTAAGTTAGATAAGAGTGGTTGTCCTGGATTGGGATACACTTACACCATAGGGTCCGTTGTGATACCCAAACAGTGTTGGCCCATCCCCGGCCACTATGCCCTGAGCCATTTAGAGCTGTTTAAAACAGTAGGAAGGCTTTGACGTCAACGTACATTAGGTCGAAGAGGTCGTCAAAGAGAGAATGGGTCAAATAAGTCCATCTTATCATGAGAGCCGGACAATGACAGAGAAGATGATGCATACTCTCCTCCTCCTCCCTATTGTGACAGTTCCTGCAATAGTCGTGATGCAGGCGTTCAGAATGCCTGCCACCCAACTAGTGTCCTGTAGAAGCCGCAACAACTTTGCTAATAGAGGCATTTGGAGGTGATATAAGATCTTCGGAATGTCTACGATCATACTCAGACCGGTCTTGTATTACCACAAGACCGGCTTTTTTCCACCACATCTGAGATTGGCTTTTTTTAGGATATCCACTTTGAGAAGCAGCTTGTAGCTTGCGAAAGGAACTGCTATTGATGCCTATTGATGCTTGTGTCCACTGGCATTGTGCCATTTCTAGCAAGCTCACCGGCTTCATAATTTCCTGGAATGTCTCTGTGTTCCGGTACCCATACCAGGTTTACATTCATTTGTTTCACCAACTCATTTAACGTACGGCAGTCCTGTGCTCCCTTTGAGGTTAGACATTCTGAGCTGGAGGCTTTTATAACTGCTTGGCTGTCGGTGCAGATAGTAATGTTACTGCACCCAAGAATGTTCAATTAAGTGATTAGTCTTTCTTCTAAAGGTCATAGCGATGACGGATGGTTATTTTTGTTTAAAAATCCCATGGTCTCGTTATATTATACATAACATCAAACTATATGATAGTGAATATTTAAATAATTATTATTTGTTATTTCTATAAATGAAAATAGCAATATGGTGGATAGAGTGTACAGTGGTAATGTTTTTATAGATAATTAGGCCTTTTAGTTTGGTACTTTTAGTTTAGGTACCAACATACCATGCATCCATACACAGAATTCATAACGAACCATATATTATTTGAAAGTATGATGATGGTCTTTTCAAAATCATTTTATTTTAATTACTGATGTACTGTATATTTTGTACATAAACCAATGTGATATAGGATACACTCAAATTCAATATGGGGTCTGGTGGCTATGTTTGCTGGGCTTGACTATGTATGGATATTTATAACGCATCACATTTAACTAATGTTGTAAAACCGCGTAATAGAATTCTAAAAACTCTTTTTATATATTCATTTATTTTATTTAGGTTAATCACATTGAATGCATTCAAACATGTTCGAAAATATTCACTCATAATGGACATTAGTACAGTTAAAGATGTTACAAGTAAAGGAAATTGGAAGAGACATTGAAGATATGGCAGCCATGAAAATTCAATGTGGCAACCACCAGACGCCATTTTGTGAAAATGTGTGTTTCCATCTGTCTCACTAGAGACCAAACGCGTTGGTCGATATTTATGATTCAGACGTGTACCGATTTCTATCAACCTTGGGAGTGCTACTGAAGATATGGCAACCATGAAAATTCAATGTGACTACCACCAGACGCCATTTTTTGAAAATGTGTGTTGCGCGTGGACCGATTTTGATGATTCAGACGTCAATCAAACTCTCTTAAATTTGTGAGTGCTAGTGCTACCTTATGAAAATGCAATATGACGACCAACAGACGCCATATTGTGAAAGGTATGTATGAGGGTTCCTATGTGGCGCACTAGATGCCAAACGCGCGGGCCGATTTTGATCGACGACGAACTATGTCCAGTGGTGTATCATTGAATTGCTGTTAAATAGACTATTCGACTGACGACGTTATACACATTAAAAAAATAAAACTGAAAGGAAAAGAACTTATTATAAATAGCGACTATATAGTCGTTTGTATAGTGACTTTAACAATCGGAATCGATTAAAATCTAGACCGGCTGAAATCTTCCCAACAATGGGTCCCGACTTTTATTACAGGGAATGTGTTTATTAGCCAATATGTATATGTATAATTAATTATAGGGACCTTCACTTTATGGAACTCCATAATTGGGATTTTAAGAAATAAAACTTCCAAAACTGCCTTAGGGTCTTTATGTGTAAAAAATTATTAAAGACAATGGAGTAGGAGATGTACCTGGATTCGAATTGAACCATCGACGACAGAATATGATGTACTTCATGGTCTTAAATTACAAGGAACTACTTTAGATCAAGGTGTAGTTGATTAAAGTTCACGTATTTTTGTGAATAGTCAATCCTATGTAACTACTTAATAAACCCAATGGTATTAACTCCCTCAATGAAATGACAAGATTGCGAAATTTACTGCCTTATAATCTAATAATAACTAAAAAGTGTAAAATAAAAAAATAAATTACAAAAATAAAAAAACAAGACTGAGTAAAAAGTAAACCAAACTTCATAAAAAATGAATTGAAAAGAAAAAAACAAGCCCAGCAGTTTATATAGCGACTTTAACAGTCGGGACCCATTAAAATCTATACCGGCTCAAATCTTCCTAATAATGGGTCCCGAATGTTAAAATCGCTATGTAAACTGCTGGGCTTGTTTTTTCTTTTCAGTTCATTTTTTATGAAGTTTGGTTTACTTTTTACTCAGTCGGGTTTTTTTGATTTTTTAAATTTATTTTTTTATTACATTATTTTCATGTGAAGAAGACACTCTTGGACTTCCGTGCATTGTAGAGTAATTATCAAGACGCGTTCTAAGTTAAAATATTGCAGAAATAAGGAAATTCGTCCAAGGCGAATAACATATCTAACATATAAATAAATTCCAAGGACTTACTCAAACTGAAATAACCATTTTATTATCATCAGTGTACTATCGTCTATTAGTCTTTTTAATTATAGTAATGGTATTTTGTGAAATGCAATACAAAATACAAAATGCACCCATATCCTATATATAATGGATAAACCACCTTTTTCTGTGTATTTCTAGTAAAAAAAAAAAAAAAAACATATTATTGTTCGAAGAGCTTTATATGTTTTTTTTTGGGTATGTATAAAAGAAATGGTTATTTAAATTTGTGTTTTATTTGATGTCATACATAAAGCCATATTAGTTTGTATGAGCTTTGTAGTTTTTATTAGCTTTATGAAATAACGGGTACCTCAAAATGACCGCATTCAGTCCTTATTGGTACGGTAAAATCTAAGCACAAATGCAAAAATTGCACCATCCCCTCTAACCGTTTCTCTACCGAGGTTGCGAGTTCGAATCCAGGCAGCGGTAGTCTAAGGAATTATAATTAATGGGGTGATAAATTAATCACACAGTCGTCGCTTGGATAAGAAAGAAGTAACCGACTCCACCCACATCATACAATAAATTGTGTATTCGGATGTAGATTAAAATAAATGAAAATTAAAAATAATGATGTAGGTGGCCTCTGTTATAGATGGATTTCTGAAAACCGGAGGTTAAACCCTATATTATTATCATAAAGCTCAAAATTCGAAGTAGTAGTTTAAAACAGATATACCTTTCATGAATCCATTCGTTAATTTTCATTAAAGCAGCAAAAATGAACAATTGATTGAGAACAGCACTTTTTTTAGACGAAACGAACACTACAGTAAATTTTAAGTGGAGAAAATCAAAATAGCTGTAAGTAAAGCAAAGTAGACACTTCGAAACGTAATTAGTGCAACAATTTTGTCTCTACGTTTTAAAATGAGCACGTGTCCATTAATGATTTCTATATCAAAATTACATAATAATAATAAATGACACTATTAAACAAACAAACAAAAAATATTAAACCTTAATCTAGCAATTAAAAAATAGTACAAGAGCCGAATTAGGATCGACCTTCACTCATTGTTTACCCAACAAAAGTTTTTTTTTAAATGAAATGTGAAATATTAACAAATATCCCTGTGATGGGTTGCCTAAAAAAATATGGCCAATAGTCAAGACAACTTTTAATAAAAATATCAAAACTTGGAAAGAACTATGCAATAAAATTAACTTTATATAAAATTATCTTTATTTAGATAGGCGAGTCCATGAAATAACATATAGACAACTAAATATTTAAAGGAACTTTATCTCTGCGAAAAATCGTCGAATTTAGACCAGAAATAGCTCAAAACTCCTTCCTTTTAGTTTTAGAATCCATGGCTTAAAATTTTTTTTATCACAACCCTTGCCTCTTTGAACGGTCGATTAAAAAAGTGAGAAAAAGCGAAATTTTTTATGAATTTTATAAGCGAGCCAAAGTTTTCAAAATTATTTTCATGCAAAAACTAAAACTTCCTTCTTTCAAGAACTGGCATACTATTTTGTAAAATCTCTTTCACTCTCCAACTTTTAGATTTTAAAACGTTTCAAAAAACATAATTTTTCAAGATTTGATTAATTTTTGTATGGAAAAATTTCATTTTTTTGGGATATTTTTAAAACGAAAAGTTGAAAAAGTAAAGGCGTTTTTACAAAACATTATGCCTGGGCTTTAAAAATGCAGTTTAAGTTTTCGTACGGTATAAACAAAATTTCAGAACGATGATTGTTTCAGAAGGTACAGGATTTTAAATTCAGAATTTTGCTTTGAAAATATCTTGGTCTAAATAGCTCGAGGTAATTTTGTAAAAGCATATTTCGAATAGAACACGTTAAAAGTTTTTGTTACGTTTATTATCATTATACATAATACCTATCAAAAGTCAGCGATTCCTGGACCATATAATAAACCTAATAATTCCTCATAAGACGCTAAAAAAATTCAGCTTGATATCTCTTTCCGTTTTTGAGTAATCGTGATGACAGACGGACAGACAACAGACGACAGACAGACAGACAACCGGAAATGGGCTAATTACGTGAATTTATGAACATCTTTACCAAAATTTTGTTCATAGTATCCATATTTTTAAGCGTTACAAACTTGGGACTAAACTCAGTATACCAAGGTATATTTCATATACATTGTATAAAAAATGAATTTTTTTAAACTGAAAAGACTTCTTGAAAAACTTGCCGGTCAAACTCACCTAGCTCCTAGACCAAAAATGATATTCTGTCAAATTGCAGTTATGTACCGTGCAGTGTAGAAAATATTTAAATGACCATAATGTTTTTATATAATTTTATGTTCATAAAGTATTAAAAAAATTGTAATTAGTAATACAACAGATTGTAATACAGCATAATAATAAGTAATATTATTATACTTATTTAATTGTAATTTAAACGATAATTAATACCATAAGTATTCTTTTATTAACATAAAAAAAAATGTGAGCCATTTATATATGAATAGTATATGATGTTATGGTATGTTTATAAGACAGTAATAAATTCATGTACTGAAACGAATGTTATTGGCCGGAACCGATTCTTCCGGATGGTCACCGGAATTTTATTATATATACTATACCTATACTTTTTTTTTTATATTTTATTGCTTTATTGTTGAATATATCACAGTATTTTAAGTAAAGGAAATCACAATATTGTAATATTACACACCAAGTAATTTAAGTGAACAGAACAATGATAGCAACACGGATGAGTTGGAGAGTTGAAATTTCGAAATACAAAATTTTGAAACATTCAAAAACAGCCTGGCTCAAATAGAAAACAGCCCGTCAGAAATAATACGATCTTAACAAATTACAATACGGATAACAAGGGTAGAAAAGGTTTCAGTTAAAAAATGCAAAAAAGTATTTTTCAATTAAAAGATACATACTTACTAATTTCAAGTGTTTTTCTATCTCTTATTTTTTCGGATCTAAATTGACTATTAAAGCAACTCGGAGAAATAGATCCAATCCGATATCATAACATGATGTCCCCCATCAAACCTTGCAATTTTTATTCCAGTTATTATACCATGCATATATGTAGTATGAAAGGTATGTACTGAAACTGATATACTAAGTTTAGTCCCAAGTTTGTAACGCTTAAAAATATTGGTGCTAACAACAAAATTTTGGTATAAGTGTTCATAAATTCACCTAATTAGTCTATTTCCGGCTGTCCGTCCGTCTGCCTATGGACACGATAACTCAAAAACGAAAAAAGATAACGAGCTGAAATTTTTACAGTGTACTCAGGACGTAAAAAGTGAGGTCGAGTTCGTAAATGAGCATCATAGGTCAATTGGGTCTTGGGTCCGTAGGACCCATCTTGTAAACCGTTAGAGATAGAACAAATGTAAAAAATGTTCCTTATCAAAAAATAAACAACTTTTGTTTGAAACATTTTTTCGTAAACATCACTGTTTACCCGTGAGGGCGCCAATTATGCGGAAATTTTATAATATGTACTATATCAGTTATATATGTGTCACATGTATGTATGTGTTATGTGATAAAGAAATGGAGAAGCATGGTATTTCAACAATTAACTGAGTCAATTGTTTGTTTACACATGTTTTTTTATTGGCTTACGACAGAACGAGCTATATTACATGATGGATGAAAATGGTCCACCCGGTATGTGACACTTGATATTCTTTGATTTTCAAGTGCATCTGATTTCTTTACGTCATATTTCTCAATAGTTATTGGTTGAATACAGGGTGGGTCATTTTAATTCGTACAACTAATTATCTCGTTTTGTAGATAACCAATCAAAAAATAACTGAAAAAAAATTTCAGAGTTTGATGGGGAATATTATGTTCTCAGATCAGATTGGACCTAGTTTTTCGGGTTTCTTTAATAAATAATTTAGATCTTAAATGGTAAGAGGTAAAACAAAACTTTAAGTAAAAAATTAACAATTTTTGTTCGAAAGAAAACATGCCAGCTACAAAAAAATGCTTTAGCCAAAAGTTGTCAACGGCAATAGAAAACATTTATCTGTGTTCCTGATTTTGACCTACAATTATCGATAGACATTAAGGGTATTTTCTTGTGATAAAATGCAATAATGTCATATTTTTAAATCGTATTTACTCCGAAAGCTAACATTTTTCCAAAAAATGTTTTGAACAAAAATTGTTAGTTTTTTTATGAGGAATAACTAATGTAATTTAAAGTGTTATTCTATTTCTTTCTAAATTGGCTATTAAAGAAACCCGAAAACCAGGTCCAATTTGATTTCAGAACATTGTCACTTCATCAAACTCTGCAACTTTTGCTTCAGTTATGTTTTGATTGGTTCACTACAAAATGAAATATTTTGGTGTATATATTGAAATGGCCCACCCTATATAAGACAATAGATCCGGGGAATCAAGTAGTTATAACATTCTTTTCGTTCTTTTCTCCCTGTGTCAATCAGACTTGTCAATCAGAGGGTTTTAATTCGCCTTATTGTCTTATAAATGCAACTGTAATACTCTGAAGATCTGTCTGTCGATTAAGGATCTTCAGCTTCTTGAATAGCCAATATTAGCAATTAGCCTATATTTACATATTCTAGAGGTTTTGAATTTATCTGTAAGACTATTTACGATAAATGAAGTAATTTCTGTGCTGTTTAAAGTTTAACACACAGGGCTTGAGTTTGAACTCTTGATACCGGAAATCTCTCGTTAACATACCAACTGCCGCGACCGGATCCATACTTTTAAATTTTGCTTTTAACCAAACATATTTACTATATTTGTGTAATAAGAACTTGTATCAATAATGATATCAAGTAGATTTATACATATTTATACAATATATAAGTACATTTACAATATTTATTTATTCATATTAGACAAGTATGATTATTAATGAAGATATTTTATAACATATATAACATATATAGAGTCAATTAATCGTATGTACTTGTATAAATACTCTTATGCATATCGTTAACTTTAACTTTACATAGGTAGCTTCAGCCTTCGGGGTTCCTCGTTTTCTGTTACGTAGATAACGTATTATGTGTACTAATAAAAAACTTTAATAAACAATATTTTTAAAGAAAAAAGTTTTTTATTATACTAAAAAGTAAAAAATAATTTCTAATGTAAACATTCATACTTGACCAATTAAAATTGTAAAACTTGAGGCGCTCTTGAAATCATCCTTGATATTTTAAATTGCCTTGATATTTTTAATAAAAGCTTCTCCCTTAAGAAGTATTTTTTGTTCGAAATTTGCACTAGTTGATAATCCATATTTATTAAATCAATAAAGATTTTGTTCATAGGTAGGTATATCACCGAATAGCTATAACATGTATATCACCAAAGATATTTTTGAGAAAAAAGTATGGCACCTTTTTTACATTTGCTCAGTGCAGATTTTGTGACGCAAGATATATATTAGGGAAATTAGGTCATGCCAACTATAAATATACATTGTCCATTGTCATCTGATTAATATGCATTGTCCATTGTCCGTTATGCAGCTTTGAATCATGATGGACCTATGGAATTTCTAAGCTTAGTCTTTAATGTTAAATAAAGCCTTAAAACGCTTTTGACGGACAGTTTTCTGCCTTGTCATCAAAAGATGAAAAAATATCCTAGATACCTGTCTTGGTATTAAGAAGAAAAAACAATGCAATGCATTTTTAAGCTTATAGGAGAAGTTCACCAATAGTGCTTTATCGTTTGAATGAACTCATGTATAAGACTGCAGTTAAGAAAATATGGTGATAATTTTGCCTGAAAATTGATCTAATGAGCCCTAATAGGAAATTCACCGATGAACCCACAAAAAGCTTCTCCCCTTTAGGTTAAAGGTATTCCACCGCAAGTTATTTGTACACCTTACAGCCTACAAAAACCCAGATGAAATAGGTAAGATCCCGTAGCCCTGAATTATTCATGTAAGAAGTCCTGGAGAGAAGCTGTTTTATGACATCCGATGGCCTGATAAAAAATAACGACAGGTATAGTGGAACACCCGGTAGAAACTATATTGCTTTCGTACTTTGGTGCATCATAAATGTGGCGCTCAATTTTTTTATTTACAAGGTATTTTTTTCGAAAATTTAAGGTATTAATTTTAGATGTAAAATACTTACTTGTGATGTATATAGCCGGTTGTACATATGACCTCAGTTGTTAAAAGTGCAGCCGTTAAACTAAATTTAAAAAAAATTTATTATTACTTTAAAAAAGGCATACTTCTGAATTAGTAGTCAACCCAATATGTAAGTACAGTACGTTGGATCAGGATATTTATTATCACAACATAAAAATTGCATTGTATAATTAATATATAATTGCTTTCTTTAAATTAACTCCGTTTTCTTTAACTTAGCTTTCACAACTCAATTTTTAAATGATAATAAATTAAATTTTTACAAAAAATACAAATTGACAGTTATAAAAATATTTTTGCATTTTCTCAAAATTCATGCCAATCTGAATCGATAGAAAAAGTTTTAATTTCATAGGTATCATAGATGTCGGTTTTTGGTGTCTATTGCAGTTTTTTGATTTTCAAAAATTGTGCGATATGGAACATAGGTTCAAAAACTTTTCTCTCATAGAACATGAACATGACACTCGAAGAGAGACCCACACCTCTTGCCTTTAATTAATTCCAGTTTTTAGAACATTTTGTACATGCTGTACATATTATATGTTTACATCTTATCTTTATATCATCATCATCATCAACAACATCAACATATTTGCTAATAGTCATTTAATATTAATAAAATATAAACGACTTTATAAAAAGATTGAAGATCGCAGCCAGCGCGCGGTATAAAACTTTAAAATGTACATACATGTATCTACATTAATGTTTATACGTTAAGTTGTTGTATAAATAAATGTACTTGTATGTATAAATCGTAATGTTTTAATTGTCTGATTAATAATTTTATATATACCTACGAATAGTAATTACCATATTATGTTTAATTACATCAGAGTGTCTTAAACGACTGAGTCTATTTTAAACATTAAAGTACTAAACTGGTATAAAAATCATAATCTAATTTGATTGTAATTTAATGTAATATGGGCGAATGAAATGGGAAACTTACACTTCACTGTAGTTTTAAATTTCCAGTATAAAAAAAGTTGTAATCAACCCGGAAAACGATCTGGTATTAACGCCAATCGTTGTACAATAGCTTCAAGGCTGAGAATAGGAGTGCCAAACGCAGTAGAAGTTGGAAACTTGGAGAAAAATAAAACTGGCAATTTTCTGTTAATATTAAAAAACTAGATAGTTGATAATTAGTTAAATAGAAAATCACTTGAATAATAATTTATCACATGCTAATTTTTTCTGTAATAATTGATTTTATGAATTTGTATAAAGAAATAAATATTTTTCCAAAAGAGGTACTGAGTCGTTATGTTACTCAATACAATAATTAACATTGCATTATTTTAGGTTATGGAAAGTTATTTTCATCACTTGAATTTGTAGACCATACTCAGATTAACAACTTCTTAGTTTAAAGTTATCCAAACTGTACAGAAATAAAATTGAGGGTACAAAGAAAGACCAATAATAATCGTAATATTTGCCAGAAACCTATTTGTTATATAAAACAGATAGATTCCGAAGGCAATTAACACATAATAATAACTAACTGGTCGATGATATCGCCCTATTAGCTCAGTTGGTTAAGGCGTAACCAATTCCGCCCGCGGTATGCTAAGAGTAGTGGGTTCGATTCCCGCCGTTGCAACAAAATTAATTGAATTAATAGTTGTGATGGGCTGGTGTAGTGCATTGTATATGCATGAAGGAGGTGTGCACCCAGCCTCTGAAATTGAGGAGCTGATAAATGAAATTAGCTTTGGAAAGATAAAACACATATGGTATCACAATGGGCTCAATAGCCTAAGTGCCAATATAACCTAACCTAACTAACTGATCCCGTGAACTTCGTTTAATCTAAAATTATTTTCTTTGATTACAAAATATTGATGCTACGAAAAATATTTTGGTATAGAAAACTATTTTGGTATATTTTGGTATAGTCTCAAAAACGAAAAGAGGTATCAAGCTGAAATTCTTATAGCGTGCTGAGGACGTAAAAAGTGAGGTCATGTGCGTAAATGAGCAACATGGGTCAATTGGATCTAGGGTCGGAAGGACCCACCTTGTAAATTGTTAGAGATAGAACAAAAGTTTAAATGTAATAAATGTTCCTTATAAAAAAATAATCAACTTTTCTTACAAGCATATTTTTCGTAAATATCACTGTTTACTCGTGAGAGCGCAAACTATGCGCATATTGTGCATTATGTATTATATGGGTATATCAGTTATATGTGTGTGACATGTACGTATGTGTAATGTGACAAAGTAATCAACACTGTCTATACATGGTATTACAACAGTTAACTCAGTCAATTGTTTGTTTTCACTTGTTTATACTGAAAACTACTATACATACAAAATCTATCTGCACATGTTGATTTGAATTGTATTAAATTGTTCAAATCAATAAAATAAACTGTTGTTTCTAAAATACATTCACCTTTAACAACTATCAATTAACATAATTATGAAATTATCAGTTCTAGTATATCTAAACTGAATGATTACTAATTATGAATATCCTTAAACTTATAAAGTATCTACATATCTACATACAGTCTTAAATTATGATCGTTAAATGTATCTAAAGAAAATAAAGAGATCGTTATGTTTATACGTATTTATATGTATGGTGAAAACAATATGAAATGAATTTTAATTTTTATACACGGTGTTTAGTATAAAATCATCTCTCAAAAAACAATTGACTTTTACGTATCTTAAGATAAACAAGTGAAATTTACAAAATTTAAAAATGAAACCGATAAATTTTTCGGGTATGGAACCCTTAATTCGCACTTGAAATGTAACAATGAACACTCCATTAAATTACCTTTTTCCTTCAAGCCTTCTCCAAACTGAACCGATTTTGAGGATCATCGCCTATCTTTTAGTTGTTCCGGGTACGGTCTAAAAAAAACTCTAAACTCGCACTTGACACATAGCTAAGAAAACTTCCCATTAAATTACTTTTCTAATGGAACGAAAAAATCCCAATTGGTTAATACATAGCGGTCAAATTTATATGAACCCTTTTTTTGTTAGGGGGTTAAAAAGCGTATTAAATTAGTATTCTATAAAATACGTATTCATTAAAAACGAAAAATGACCAAAGGTCTCTCGAAAGAACTCATTCTGATTCCTTCACTGTAGGTTTTTGCAAAAAATGGGTATAGTTTTCATCATCCTCCATTCAAAGCTCACAAATTGTAGATTGTAGAGATGGATATAATGGATATAGTTAGTATTGTAAGCTGCTCTTTAATTAATATCAACAGAGCTTCTTTGAATGATCCAGCGAGCCCGTAAAATAAATTTGAAATGTGCTAGGAAATTTTGATGAAAACCAAAAGGTCTAGTTAGGAATCCAGTTTGATGAGAATATTTGGTTAAATTATGCCTAGGGTAACGGTATCGATTGCTGTCGTCACTACAAAAATTAATTTAATTTAAAGTTGTAACAGGCTGGTGTAGTGCATGGTATACACGTGAAGGAGGTGTACTCACCCTTTCAAAATAATGAGGATGTGAAATTATCATTGAAAAGTCTGATAATTGAATGAAAAAGGATGACAAAGAACTTTCCAAACCTCACTATCATATTATTTGAACCAAAGGCTTTAATTATGAAAATATCAGAAACTTTTCCAAGGTTTGTCTTATTGATCAATTTACTCACTTTTAAGATAACATACTGTACAACTCATACGTACATCGAACGTAATAAACAATACTAAGATATTGAAATACACATACTATCATGGAATAGAGAAAATGCTACATAATAGTTAAGGTAGTATACTCCTAATAATTAGAGACAAAAATATTTTATATAATCTCCTATTTTTTATATTGAGTATACTATCTTTGGCAGTAAATAACCTATAAACATGGTAAAACCCAAACACACAGACGCGAGTTTAATTATTTGGTTGGTTTATTATAAGATAATAAATTTGTAACGATCGGTGACTACTTATAGTCATAGACGGTAGACTACAGGCAGGTCAAACGAATACAACATCCCATTCTCTCTCCTATTTTGGAAGGCTACGCAAATGAAATTTTATTTTGGAAAAATTATTTATGACGACAAGAAAACAAAAAAAAGTCGTAAACAGGCTTAATTCAAAAATGAGTGTTTTATGGCTTGACTAGACCATTAAAAGAGTTGGTTATTTTTTATTAGACAGCTCATTCACATATTTGAACAGTTTTGTTGTAAATTACTATGGTTGATATTTATATTCAATGCCTGCTGAAATTCTATTATCGTTATTATTTTGATTGGAAAAAAGGTTGCCCCATTGATTCAATCAAGGCATACATGGAAAGTTTCTGAACCTTGCATCAAATTAGGTATTTTTGTTTGTTTGATGATGTTGTGTGCAATGTTTGTATAACTTGAAAAAAATGGCAAACTTTGAAAAGCTGAATCTCCGAAACTATCGATACTATGCAAACCGGCATGGTCTGAAATTGTTTGCAAATTTAAGCTTCTTTGAAAATAAATACAACAGTTTTTGATGAAAAACCAGACGTTCCAGGTCAAAATCGTCAAAAAACTGAAATAAGGTTAAAATTTTCGAGGTTTTTCTTATTTTCCGGCATAACCTCGTCGTTAACAACTTGGATTTAACAATGCCTTTACATTGCAAACAACATACCAAAAAAATAAAAATACCTGATTTGATGCAAGGTTCAATGTTTAATTTGATTGGCCTACATAGGAAAATGTTTTACCGAATAAAAATGTTATATCAAATTTAGTTAGAATCTCTTTACGATAAAACTACCTTAATAAGAGAAGAAAGATATTTTTGAAATGCTTCATCTATCTATCTATTAAAAACAAGGTAAACGTAAGTATACAATATAGCTCCTCGCTTAAAAACACGTACAAGACATAAGTATATATTTTTCTGGTATTATTGTGTGTGAATAACGACAATGATTATAATCGATGGCCGCCGTAGTTTAAACACGCGATCCCGCAATCAGAACAACGAGTCACGACAAAACACTCCTTCCTCTCTTACTGTTGATGATTCCTCCCAGATGGACATTACGATTTTCTTTTTTAAAAACTACATATATTTATGTGTATTGTGTTTATATACAGTGTGATCATTTCAAAAGTATCCACCCTTAATATCTCTTGACCTGATGTGCTTTTTTTGTGTGAAATTTAAAATTGTACCCCCTACCTTGTGATACCTCATTCAAAAAGGCATGAAACATAAAATTTTCTAGTTTCCAATTTTGAACTTCTCTGTCGATATTTGCATCGACGTGTTTTCACTCAATCATATAATCACATCAGGTCAAGAATTATTATGGGTAGATACCTTCCATTTTCTGTGTAGTCTATCTTGAAAACAAATCGATCGATTTCATTTTTTTTATCATGTGAATAGATAATTTCATGCCCTTTCAAATGACGTATAACAAGATTGGGAGCTGTTTGAAATTTCAAAGTAGGGATCGCTGGGGGTGAAGGGGTGAAACTTAAAATTCTCTAGGTACCATTTTTGAACTTCCCCCTCGATATCTAAATCGACTCAAAACAATAATCACATCAGATCAAGAGTTATTAATGGTGGATACTTTTGAAATGATCACACTGTATGTATTAATTCTTAGTTAAAGAGATAGGTGGTTTATTTCATTTGTTTAACATGGGATCCTATATTTTGTCATAATATATTCAGTGCTCCAAATTTTTATAGATAGCATATATTTATAGGGTCTCCCAGAGCGATCCAACTTTAATTTTAAATAAAACAAATTTTCGCAAACTGTGAACCATATTTGTATTTATTACGGGTCTAGTTTTATAGTTAATCAATCAAAAAATAACTTAAACAAAAGGTTACCATGGACAACAAAAGTCATTCATCTGTGTTAATAACTTTTAAGCGTCAGTAAATTTTCAAGATCTTTTGACGATCAAGGTCCAATGACTTTGAAACTAGAGTTTTAGGTCAAAGGGCATAGATGAATTTTCCGGTATTACAATTGCCAACCTTTGGCTAAAGCATTTTTCTGTAGCGTGTTTTCTTCCAATTTAATGCAAATATGACATATTTTCATGGCTCGCATTTCTTTCGAAAGCTAACGATTTTAGAAAAAAAATTTTTAAATAAAAAATGTTAGTTTTTTTATGAGTACCTATCAACCAACTATTTTATTTTCAAGTTTAATGCAATCTCTTACTTTTTAGGATATAAATCAACTACTACTAAAGCAACCCGGATAATTAGGTCAAATCTGATGTCAGAACATGTTGCTGTTCCCCATCAAACTCTACAACTTTTGTTTTAATTATTTTTGATTGGTAAATCGGTCTTTCATATTTAAATTAAACTTAACTAAATCTTTTCTCAGACAACACTGAGCTTAAAACACCCCTCTTATTAAATATAAAAAAATCTTAACATGATTCGATAATAATGGCAGTATTTTACTGCAAATTTTAATCGAAATAAATGTTTGATACATTTGAGACCTGATGAGCAGTTGGTTACTAATTTCAATACAACCACATTGGTAGAAATTCAAAGTTATTCTCTTATATAATTCCAATGCGTAAAACACACTTGTCAGTTATCTTTAAATTCTACTAGAACAAAATCTATATCCACGACTTATTTCCAAAATAAATTCGTGATTAATTTAAAATGAAATATTTAGTCTCTTATCATCTGTACTCACCTTTATATTAGCTCAGGAAAAAGAGTCAAAAAAAAAAAAAAAACTTAATAAAACTTATTTTTTATAGGCAGGCTATTATTGTACTAAAAACTAAAATAGTACCTCACTACATGGGCAGAAAGTTTGAAATTTGATGCATTATGGCGCACAGTTCAGAACCCTCAAACTTTTATGTATACTATCTTTTTTCAAATATAGTGGAAGTGATGGGAAAATCAATGCCATTCAATTTACGCATGCTTGCAGCATTTCAGCTAAATCGGTAACCGGGAACTGAGTCAAATTTATCTTGCAAGATTGGACTACAAACAACGTGCAGGTACAAGTGAAAATTACAAAATTTAAAAAAACCCCAAAATAAAATAAAAAATCGGGTACGGAATCCTAAACTTGAATTTGAAACATATATAAGAACACTCTCCATTAAATTGCCTTTTACCATAAAACCCTTTCCAAACTGAGACCATTTGGAAGATCATCGAAAATTTTTAGTTTTTTCGAGTACGGAACCCTAAATTCGCACTTGAAACATAGCTATTAACACTCCTCATTAAATTACCTTTTAAACAAAATCAAAATTGGTTGATCCGTTTGGCTCTACGATGCAACAGACAGACAGACACACATACAGGCACACACACACACAGTGGCCAAACTTATAATACTTGTTTTTGTTCAGGGGTTAAAAACTTGTCAAAAATGACTTAGTCTTACGACAGATGTAATAGCGAAACTGTGGCGAGAAATAAATTATCGTTCTGTCTGTAACGTAAATGTGACGAAATTATCTAAAAATAATTTTCTGAAATCAATTTTCAAACTAATTATCATCTCATTTTCATTTTTATAGGTAAGGGAATATGAAATTGCAAAAACCAAAAGATTGAATTTCTATATTGATTGTTTGAATATATTTATTTAACCCGCTTTAAAAGAAGTTTTTCGGATTTAAGTCCTTGAATTTTGTAAATTTCACATTTTCATTTTTATTATTTTAAAATATTACGTATTTCAATTCCTGAATTAAATATTTATTAAATATCCTGGATTAAATATTTATTTTTAGAAAAACACATGGAATATAAGCATTTATTTTTTTTTCACAATAAGTAAACATTTAATAATACATGAAATTGCATCAGTTAATTCAACGAAACTTTATTATTAAAGTTTCAATATTTGACTTTAAGTTAAGATAGTAATATGTGTATGTATGTATGTATATTGTTATGTTAACTAACAAGTTGAACCTATACACATCAAGAATGAGATTATGGCTTCGTTTACAGTGTTATTCATGAAAAAAGAAAACAATTAAATACTCATGATGAATATTTTATAAGAAAAGTAATTAAAAAATTTGGAAAACGTTTGACCCTGCAGGTCATCCCTGTAACTTCCCGCTAAGTATTGACTCATAACGAGTAAAAAATTTTATCTATTCTGATGTTATATCCACTCGCATTTTTTATGGCATCATTGATAAAAAAATCATTTTTATAAAAATCATTTTTATCGCTTTTTTTCGATAACGATATAGTACGAACAAACAAACCGATTTCGACCGACTTGGTGGCGATCGATGTAGTTTTCACACATCTTTCTTGAGAGCTGATTATTTTTTGAAATCGATCGGTAGTTCTCTGAGCTCAAAAATGAAAATTTTCGATGCTTTTGAGCTTCTAGCTCAAAAATTTCATAGACGTTTGATAAAACACTATTTTTTAAATTTTCAAATCGCGATAACTTTAGAATGAATAAACCGATTTTCACGCGGTTGGTGACACTCGACGCAGTTTTTGAAGCTTCATGAAGAATCTGTAAGTTTCAATTGATAGAACAAAAAATTTTTAGGTTATTCCGAAAAAACGCTTTTTTGGGTTTTCTTTCGTCAACGATAACTCACGAACGAATCAACCAATTTTGACCAGACTGGTGGTGATCGACGTGGTTTTTTGATGTTGAGAGCTGATTAGTTTTTGGAATTGATCGATACAGCCGATTAAAAGTTATTAAAAAAAAACCACTTAAAAAAAATTTTTTTTGCAGTTTTTTTGAGATTTCTCGAAATCTATCGGTTTGAATCGGTCCAACTAGGCCTCAAAATCTAAGTTTGGTCAAGCCCTTTCGAATGGCACAAACCGCGATCAAATCGGACATCGGCCGTTCAAAAGTTATGAGAGGTTTACATACACACACATACACACACACACACACACACACACACACACACACTTACGGAATATCCATTTGGGCTGACGCACTAAAGACGCAAGATTCCTGGAGAAAGGCTGGACCAATATATCGGATGAGCGCACTACGAGTCGCAAGCGCTTTTCGCACAATATCGGAGGAAGCGGTGTGTGTCATTTCCGGAACTCTACCTCTTAGAGTTCTAGCTGAGGAAAGACAGAACCTTTATCAACGAAAGGCGTCAACCACACTGAGTGCTGAAGAACTCAAGGCAGAAGAACGACAGAAGAGCATCGCACGTTGGCAGCGTCAATGGAATGCTGCAGAGAAAGGCAGGTGGACTCACCACCTCATACCACGAATTGATGTTTGGCTGAATCGTAACCACGGTGAGGTCAACTACTATCTAACACAGATGCTATCAGGACATGGCTGCTTTCGAGAGTATTTACACCGCTTCAAGCACGATAATTCTCCGGAGTGCCCGTCCTGCCCAGGAGTACTTGAAAATGCGAAGCATGTTTTCTTCGAGTGTCCGCGATTTTCTACACTGCGTGATCAACTCGAAAGTATCTTACACCAGAGTATTCAACCAGAGACACTAGTAGAAGCAATGTTGTCATCGAGAGCCTCTTGGAACGCCATCAGCACATTTGCAACAGAAGTCCTCATAGGCTTGCGTTCCATCGAAAGAAGAAGGGCACAGGACAACAGCTAGAAGAAAGAAGGAATAACATCTTAGCTAGCAGAAGAAAAAGCAGTAGCTAAATTCTCCCCCCACGAAGTAATGCCTAACGGCGGATACCGTGGAGGACCAGAGTTCAGAGGATAGCGGAGGTTTTAGTCGGTATTAGCATTAACACGTCATCTTAAGTTAATGTCCGAGTCCGACATACCAGGCAAAACATCTAAGCCAGAGATTCATAAATGAATTTCCTTCGCTATATAAAAAAAAAAAAAAAAAAAAAAAAAAAAAAAAAAAAAAAAACACACACACACACACACACACACACACACACACACACACTCATACATACATACAGCCATACAGACACCCTCGCGGAAGTAGTCAGCTTCCTGACACCTTAAAACGTCGAGATCTGATGAAAACTCGATTTTGGCAAAACGGGGTGAAAACAATAACTTCCCTATTTTCTTAGCGGGAAGTTAAAAATTATTGCATAAATTTTTGATTAAAATAATACTGTTTAGCGGAGAGATATCCGTCAAGTTATAATATTTAGTTTGATCCTTACAGTTATTTGAAAATAATGTCGATGAACAAAATTACCAAGAGACGAGTGATAATAAAAATACAGCCTAACTAGCCTTTGAGAATGAGGTAAAGGTCTCTTTCATTTATCTTTATTCATCGTTGCTTGGTCCATTACTCATCTCCATTGGTTTGATATAATCTTAGACTTCTCTTTCGGCTACGATCATACAGTATCAGATTTACAATTTTTGAACCTGGCTAAATGGTGCGTTCATCTAGAATGGAACTTGCAAAATTTCTTGAAAGCATTTTTTTAAAAGCTGACCAGTTTTCGCTAGTGATGAGCACCAAGGCCGAAACAAGGCCAAATTAGAGGCAAATAGAGTCAAATTTGCCATATTTGACTCTATGGCAAATTACCATCGGAAAAAGGAAACCCAGAAAAAAAATACACAAAAAAGCGTTTAAAGTGAGACCAAAGTACTTAATGTATTTAAGAGATTATTATTAATATCTGTTTTTTTTTTTTTTTTTTATACCATGCATATATGAAATATACATAGTATATTAAGTTTAGTCCCAAGTTTGTAACGCTTAAAAATAATGATGCTAGGAAAAAAATTTTGTCATAGATGTTCATAGAATCACCTAATTAGTCCATTTCCGGATGTCCGTCCGTCCGTCCGTCCGTCTGTGGACACGGTAACTCAAAAACGAAAAAAGATATCGAGCTGAAATTTTTACAGCGTACTCAGGACGTAAAAAGTGAGGTCAAGTTCGTAAATGAGCATCATAGGTCAATTAGGTCTTGGGTCCGTAAGACCCATCTTATAAACCGTTAGAGATAGAACAAAAGTTTAAATGTAAAAAATGTTCCTTATCAAAAATTAAACAACTTTTGTTTGAAACAAACATCACTGTTTACCCGTGAGGGCGCCAATTAGGCGGAAATTTTATAATATGTGTACAAACTATACACTAAATGTCGGTCGGTAATGCAGAAACCTATATAGTCATTTACATATGTACTATACTTTATTAGTTATGTATGTGTCACATGTTTGTATGTGTTATGTGATAAAGAAATCAACACTGACTATGCATGGTATTTCAACAATTAACTCAGTCAATTGTTTGTTTTCACTTGTTTTAATTTATGATTATACTGTATTTTTAACTTAAATGTCCTAAATACAGTTGGTTACAGTTATCTGGTTTTTGATTTTGTAATATCTTGACAAAATATCTTCGACAATAAAATGTTATTTTGATTTTTGAATGACCCTGTACAAGCAACTAACAATTTCAAGATAAAATAAATACCATATATGTATGTATAATACAGTTACCATATATTTTAAGGTATATACATACCATTTTATAAGGTGTAAGTGCACCACCGATGTCTAACGAATATAAACTAGAAATCTAAATTGTTACCATCGTTATAGTAAATTATATTTAACATGAAGTAACATCGGTTAATTGCTTCTCTGTATATAATAATAATACACTGTTTGTACTTGATCATTTGTAGTTAAGGATGTACGAGCGCCAGGGCAATTTTAAATAAAAGGCTTGATTTGTTTTTACGAAGTTTGTTTTCGTCTTAATCATTTATGAAAATTTTTGTAGGGATTGCCCGATTATTAAATAAATAAATGACTTCAAAAGAAGGTATATTTAACATTGGTCTTATGGAGAAACGATAGATGAATGATATGTTTTCATATATTGGTTCAAAACTGATCGGCGGAAATAAAAAAAAAAACTATTCCTTTTTAAAGTTAAAATCGTAATAAATTATTCAAAACAACAAAAAAAAAACGTTGTGCCCGACTAATTAAGGATATATGTGCACGGTAGTGGGGATAAAAATTTAGGAAAATAAATTTTAATGGTGAGTTAGGTTATAAATTGACAATATAAGACGAAAAGCAACAAGAAAATTTTTCGATATCTGGAGTAATTTTCAAAACATCGAAAATTGAAAATTGTGTTTAATATTTAACTTTCGATATTTATTTTTAAATTCATCATCAAAGTTGAAAATAAGGTACAAATAATTTCAATTGGCGCTCGTACTACCTTAAACGTTAATAATGCAGATCTGTATATAATTTTGGAAGTTATGGAAGAAACTGTTCGTATAAAAACATCTACACGAGAAAAAAATTAACGCAAAGAATTAATTCAATAAATATTTCTCAATAAATTAAAAAATATTTAATGCGCGAAATTTTTAACGCATGTGTAGAGCGCGTGAGAAAATCTATCAGGGACCGAAAATTACCGAACGGTTGGCGAGACGGCCGATTGTGCCTGCTGACCGTTTTTTTTTATTTTGATGGCATCCTATAGTACAAAATTTTCTTTTCCGTTTTTTCAATCGTATTCTTGTGGGGTATAAACGGTCATACATACTCATTTTATTATAACTTTTTTGTTGTTTCAATATAGTCCGTTGATTTATGACCATTTGATCAGCTCAGTTTATTCTAATAATTTGGAAAAATTAAAGAATTGTTGAATAACAGGTATTATGTTTATTAATTTCAATAAGTTAAAAATATTTATTACAGAATTAATAATAATTTATTAGGTATTCAGAAATAAATAATAGTACCTATACATTGTTTAATAAAATCATGAATTTAATTCTTTTTTTTAAATAATTACTTAATTACAGATACATTCATATAAATATTTAACACCTACTTGTGATCATAAAATAATATCTGTTTGATTATTTTATAGAGATAAATATTAATAATAATGGTATTTGAGAATATTACTTTCATATATATAAAAAAAAAAAAAAAAAAAAAAAAAAAAAAAAAAAAAAAAACAATAATACAATTAAAAATGATAAACGGCACTTATTAATTTTGAATATTTAAATTTTATTAAGGCGTGATGTGATACAAATGTATAAAGAGATTATTTCTTTATTCTTTTATCATCAGAGATGTTTTTATACCATGCATATATGTACTATACAAGGTATACTTAATTTAGTCCCAAGTTTGTAACGCTTAAAAATATTGATGCTATGAACAAAATTTTGGTATATGTGTTTATAAAATCACCTAATTAGTCCATTTTCGGTTTTCTGCCCGTCTGTCCGTCTGTCTGTCAATACGATAACTCAAAAACAAAAAAAGATATCAAGCTGAAATTTTTACAGCGTACTCAGGGCGTAAAAAGTGAGGTCGAGTACGTAAATAAGCAACATAGGTCAATTAGAACAAAAGTTTAAATGTAAAAAATATTCCTTATAAAAAATAACCAACTTTTGTTTGAAACATTTTTTCGTAAACATCACTGTTGACCCGTGAGGGCGCAAATTAGGCGTAAATTGTATAGTATGCATTATATGGGGATATCAGTTATGTATGTGTGAATGTATGTAATGTGATAGAATAATCAACACTGTCTATGCATGGTATTTCAACAATTAACTCAATTGTCAATTGTTTGTTTTCACTTTTTTTTTTAATTTCTTCCATAAATGGGTCACAAGTACTTGTTTATTCAATTTAAAATATGCAGTGCCGCATATTTGCAGTGCCGCAGTGCCGCATGCAGTGCCGCATGTACACGCAGTGCCGCAAAGAACAACAAAAATGTAGCTTATTATCACATAAAATTTTCAGTCAAAATGGTTCCGTTGGGGAACAGAGGCAGATTTTCGGAGGCTGAGGCCAATAAATGGAAATTAAATTAAATTAGATAAACTTTTGGGCATATGGCTCCCGCACTGGGCCCCAGGTAGATTTACGGGGACTAATAGCGCGAATAGTGCCAGTGATAATCGTGGGGTAGGGGCACAGAAAAGCTAAGAAATCCAATTTGCTTATGTTAGTTGTACGGTACTGCAAAAATGTTATAATAACATGAATTCAGGGAAATCCTGCAAAGAATCCTCGTATTCCAAATGTGCCATATTGAGCGCAGTTTAAAACCCATACATTAGAATTTGCCCTTTATTCAATGGGCTCTATCAATTTTTGATTTTGAAATATTTTTCGGTATATTTTGGAAATTGCACCTTGCAGAATAACTGTGCAGCTTGCGAGCCTTCTAGGCAGCTCCCAGAATTAGTCACTCCAATATAACGTGTTATGCCTTTTAAAAAATGAATTTCAGAATAAGATATTCGGTGTTCGAGAGTCACCAAGGGCACTCTGAATGTGAGTACGATCTTTATTGTTTCTAACTTCAACTTCCCAGATCGATATCCATAGCATTCTGTTTTTCGTCTTGGAACATCATCCTGTGATCTTCATAATTCGGAGATCATCCGTGATATTGTTCATTCATGTCAGTTTAGGCCTCCATATGCTACTTGTGGTGAAAAATTTGGCTTTTATACTTTTTTAGGCATTCGGGGGTCGTCTATACGTTATATGTGACCAAAGCATTAAATTCGGAGAATTTTGATGAAACGAAGAATGTCTTCGTTCGTTGACTTCTTTCACTCCGCCGTATATCATCCTGAATACCTTCCTTTCGAATTTTATCAATTTTACCTTATCATCCTCGGCCAGCGTCCAAGTTTCTACCCCACTAGGCGAACAATTGAAAAAGAAAATATATTAATTTACTCAACTTGTCATTTTAATTGTTCTAATTTCCTATTATTCCACTATTGACATTTCCTGGAAATCAACATGCGAATATTAACGTCCTTTTTATTCTATTGACAACAAAATACATTTATGATAAAAATTTAAGTGACATTTAGCTAGTCTTCAGGTTGGTTCTATCTTGAGCTAACAACAAGCTAACCTAAGCTAACAACAAGGGACATTCCTGATGTCAAGTTGGCCATATTACCCATATAAAAATGTAAAAGAAGACTTGATACCATGACAAAATTTGAAGTGAAATTAAAATTGATTAAAAAACGAAGAAGTTATAAGCAATTAAAGATTGCATTCAAGGGTTGTCCATCTCTTTTTAGCAAAATAAAGTTTTATATGTAATATCTATGGCGATATCCAAGTATGACGTCACGAGTAGGTATTTTCCTCTTTGTTTAATTAGGAGTTTTAAAGGTTCATATCTTGCATACTAGTAAATATTTTTAAACTTCACTTTTCTTTTCGTGAAGTGCAAATTCTTTATCTGAAGTGATAACAAATAATTTAGTCCGATCCTCTATTGTAAAAAACTTGATTAGCCTGCAGTGTTCTTTTTTAAAACAATATTACGTAATACAATAAAAAAAAACAAAGGAATGATACCTTATAAAAAAAATAAAACGGACACTGTATATATAAGAAATAAATCTATAATATCACATCAATAGGTTGTGATATTTCACTTGTTTGATTATTATATTATTGTTCTGTTATGCTCCCCAATATTGGGGCGGTATACCTCATTACATTTATATACTTACTCTATAAAGGTCAACAGGGCATTATTATAAATGCGTGAGTTGCTGCCGGCATTTCTATAGTCTTTCTTTTCTTTTTTTTTTTGTTTAACTACATTTTTCAATAATCTAATGGTGGTATTATGAATAGAAGACATTAAACATCAACGTTTGAAGCCGCACCTTTGCCTGTAGAAACAAGTGTGATCAGAAATGTATAATAATTCTAAATACAAACAAATCGATCCGTGCAATATATAATTTATCATAATGGTATATTCGCACCATGCATGAGTTTTAATTCAGAAGTTATCATGGTAGTTATATTAGATACTACTTTAGTTATATAGCTTTATGAATGAATCTATATGGTTTACATTGAAAATTTCATACTATTTTCTAGTTATTATTATTTACTTTATGTAATTTTGTAGTTTATTTTCACAATTTCAAATAGTATATGAGTTAGTGGGCAATTATTTCCATTTGTTAATAAACAATAAATTTTTTAATTCAATGAAACGATCAATAGTAAAGTTCACTTAAAAATTAGTAGGCTTGTATCTTGTAAATGTTATGTGTTTGTCAAAAAATCGAAAACTATTATACATGTATAACGTATACGTAAATGAAGTTGCCTAGATATACTAATTTTGCCAGTTAACTTTAACATTATCAACAATTTTTCTTGATAATGCGAGGGGTTTCTTTCATTTTCCTATATTTGTAACAACTTTAACTGTACTACAATGCAACAAGTTTAATTTTAAGTAATTGTTATTGTCCAATAATTATACCATGCATATATGTAATATCCAAGGTATACTAAGTTTAGTCCCAAGTTTGTAACGCTTAAAAATATTGATGCCACGCACAAAATTTTGCTATAGGTGTTCGTAGAATCACCTAATTAGTCCATTTCCGGTTGTCCGTCCGTCCGTCCGTCTGTGGACACGATAACTCAAAAACGAAAAAAATATAGAGCCGAAATTTTTACAGCGTACTCAGGACGTAAAACGTCGAGTTCGTAAATGAGCATCATAGGTCAATTGGGTCTTGGGTCCGTAGGATCCATCTTGTAAACCGTTAGAGATAGAACAAAAGTTTAAATGTAAAAAATGTTCCTTATTAAAAAATAAACAACTTTTGCTTGAAACATTTTTTCGTAAACATCACTGTTTACCCTTGAGGTCGCCAATTAGGCGGAAATTTTAAAGTATGTACCATTCTTGAATATTAGTTATGTATGTGTCACATGTATGTATGTGTTATGTGATAAAGAAATCAACACTGACTATGCATGGTATTTCAACAATTAATTCAGTCAATTGTTTATTTTCACTTGTTTTTATTTGATATTTTCTGCACTGATTTCATGTAAACTATTGTAACGTAGTGATTTATCGCAAAGGACCTCGCACAAATTAGATGTAATCTGCATTTCGGTCAAACTTTTTCAAATTTTGGGGAATGGTAGTTTAAGTTATTCTAAAGAAAAGTTCTTATTGTCACAAGTCATGAAAATGACAGGATTTCATGTTATAGCTAAATTAGTTGGAAAATGAACTTATCTGTATAATATATGCCTAATTTGCCTATGTGTGTATGGGCAAATACATATACAGATAGATATATTCAACAACATGCAAACGTGTGTTTTTTAATGTAAGGATGTTGTTTTCCAACTTTAATTTAGTGATAATTTGAAATCCTCTCATTTTTATGACTGATAACCATGGGAACTTTTATTCAGAAAGACTTAAACTATCATTCCCCAGAATTTGAAAAAGTTTGACCAAAATGCAGATTACATATAATTTGTGCCAGGTCCTTTCTTTAGAGATTTTCACCTCTTTCAGACCTATTCAGTTGTACCCTCCACCTACTTTGGACAAAACGAATATGGGGTTTATCTCTTCATTTTCATGAAAGAAAACAATTAGATTCATTGAACAGTTCTGGGGAAAATTGAGTATACTGTTTATTTCTGAACAGATCCTATTCTAATTATAAAAAGATACGATTTGGTAATACTAGAAAAAAACGTATGCTTTCAAACGTCTTTCAACATGTTTCATTCGATTGTCTGATGCACTAGGTATTTGGTCTTATGATAATAGTGCAAAAAAGACGTGTTATTAGTTTGACCGCTATGTGTGTCCATCTGTCTGTGTGCCTGTCTGTGGCATCGTAGCGCCTAAACGGTTGGACTGGTTTGGATTTTTTTTGTTTCGTCTGAAAGGTAATTTAATGGTGAATAATCTTAGCTATGTTTCAAGTGCGAGTTTAGGGTTTCGTATCCGAAACAACTAAAAATAGGCTAAATCGTTTCAGTTGGGAGATGGCTTTAACGAAAAAGGTAATTTAATGGAGAGTGTTCTTAGATACCTTTCAAGTGTGACCTTAGAGTAAGGTACCCGACAAATTTGTCGAGGGTTTTTTAAATTTTGTAAATTTTACTTGTTATTTAAGATGGCAGAGGCTGTTAAACCTACGAATGTAGCAAACTTAAAGCTCCTGTGTTTAGCTTTACCCTCACTTCCTTTTTTAGTTTTAAATACATCGGAGAATACTCTTACATAAAAATACTGGTCAATTAACTGAGAAACCAACTTAGATAAAGTTTGAAAGAAGGATAGATCACTTAATCCAAGAGAAAAAACAATAATTACTGTTGGTTTTATATTATGTGACAATCATTTATTTTAAGAAGGCAATTAAATAGCTATTGTCAAATTGTTATGTCAAATTAGTGTTACAAAAAACAGAAAAGCAGCTTAAACACAATTAATTTCGTATATAATTACTATCAAGAACTGTACCTACCACCATTATGTTGTAAGAAAACAAAATTGGGTGAACTAATACATGAGAATTAAACGATATTGTCGTAATTCTTAAATGGTACCGCCAATCAGGATTATACTTGTCTATTTAATATTATTTATTATCTTATTTTTCTCAATGCCGTCACTTATATAGTGTGTCGCCTTTAAGACGAAAACACCGTTATATTTTCGTAATTTACAAGAATGTCGATTTGGAAGTTTGTACACGTCTTCAAGGGTGATGGGACACGTTTTTTAAGATACTTAACCGAAATTTGAACTTTAATCTCAGCCTACTATAACTTGACAAATACAGCTGATTCTTAATATTTTGCCTTGCGTCAGAGACGGATAGAGATATCGAAAAAAAATATAATAAAAAGTTGCTTAGAAAATTTTTTATATCCATTTTTAATTTTTCCATTATTTTGGTCCCCACTCATAATTATTAAAACTTTATTGAAATACTAGCTGTTAAACCCGCTTCGCTGGGTTGTTTTTGCACATTTAAATATCAAAATTGTTAAATGAAAGACTTTTTTTTTAATTCTCTCTGTGTGTACGGAACAGTAAGATTTTTTTGGCCGATCCCAATATTATGTCTACACTCTCTGTGTGTACGGAAAAGTAAGGGAAAGATCGATAGAAACCCATGGAACATTCCAGAATATTCGAGAAAGTTCTAGAAAATTCGATAGAAATCCATAGAACATTCCAGAATGATCGAGAAAATTCTAGAAAATTCGATAGAAATCCATAGAACATTCCAGAATGTTCGAGAAAGTTCTAGAAAATTCGACAGAAACCCATGGAACATTCCAGATTGTTCGAGAAAGTTTGATAAAATTCAATAAAAATCCATACAACATTCGAGAATATTCGAGAAAGTTCTAGAAAATTCGATAGAAATCCATAGAACATTCCAGAATGTTCGAGAAAATTCTAGAAAATTCGATAGAAATCCATGGAACATTCCAGAATTTTCGAGAAAAATCGAAAGACATTTGCGCCAGTAGCGCCATCTAGTGGAAATTGTACTATTGACAGTGGGGCCTATTGTACTATTAGAACTATTTTTTTAATCTATTTTCTATGAATTCCTAGATCATTTTTAATTCCACCCCCACCAAACTCCCTTATTCACAATGGGAGCCTAAGGGCTACCCAATGACATAATCCCCTACCGAAGATCAATGGTTAGTTTTAGGGAAAATCGGGGACATACAAACAAACACTCTCTTTTTATATACATAGATTTGAATACATAACACCATTAAATTATCAATTTGTCCGGTTTTTATATTCCATAGCATAATAGTTAAAAAATTAAAAATAAACTTGTATAAAATATGCTAAACAACTTTTTCTAATAAATTTTTTTCGATATCTCTAACCATCTCTAACGCTAGACAAAATATTAATAATTGGCCCTATTTTACAATTTATAATAGGCTGAGTTTAAAGTTGAAATTTCGGAAAGTAGTTTAAAAAATGGACCCATCATTCAGTATGATTATGCCAAATTTCAAATAAATTCCTATTAACAAAGAAAATATGAGAGTTCATCTTAAATACAACACACTGTATAAGGAATTCACTACTTATCGCTAGTTTAAAAGCAGAAATTAAGGAATAGTTGTACATCGGAATTTTTTGATATTTTTTTTATTACAGAAAAATGGAGACAAATCTTAGTCAAAAGTATCCCTTATCTGCTGTATACCTTTTGATAAAGCGCATTAAATCTTTGAAGTAAAGAAGACACAAATTTTAGGAAGTTTCCACATGAAAAACATCTAAAGCTCGGTGGCTTTTCGGCAGTGCTCTCTTCTCATTTTATGCATTTGGCCGAATGGTTTCGGGGATTTGAGTTGAATTTTTTAGAAGTTAACATGTACTTATGTCGTATCATAGGAGCTATACAGCCATTGATATTAATGCTACTTCTACCAATAATTTAACTTATCCTTACGTTTCATTCATCTCGAAGCTATAAAAGAAAAAGAGACTCGGTAAAAGCTAGTTATATTTAAAAGAATAACTAAAATTTTTCACAAAAGTACACACAAAAATCAGTAAAAAGCACCTCTGAAAGGGAGTAAGTATGAGTTGAACTTTATTTCGCTGGGAAACTCATCAGCCAAATCTGTCGATATACTGGCGAACATTTTAAGCAAACTACTAGAAAATTTCCAGATCTCTAGTAAAAATACTCCAAAAAACCTTCATTCCAAGAAGTATTGTGGCAAAAGAAAAAAAATGCTTGCGGAGAAAATTTAGTATTCAATTCGAATTGGTAAAGCTCGGGATGATCTAGCGATTCTAATACGGTCACGTTTGTCGAAACGCGAATATTTATTTTTATGGATCTTTTCCGAATGTTTTTTTTGTATCTTTTCCCAGTTTTTGTAGCACAAATTAGAACATAAAACGAAAAATAAAATATTCTTTAACGTTCTACTTTAAAATTGTATTCGAAATAAAATATATATACATATACATTGAGAATGACGTCATGTTTGTATAGACCGACTACCTCAACTCGAATCGAAATAAATATGTCACGAGATTATACATAGGGGACAAAATAATAAAGGGAATAAAACGACAACTTTGTGTATATAAATACCATCCATAACCTCTCTCATATATGTTTTAGAGTAGTATACTTGTCCTTTTTAACGTAAAACGTATTTGTATAATGTTCGACTCGTTTATTCATATAATAAAATGACATTAAATTCATGCTTATTCATTTGATTTAAATTCTTCGTACGAATGTTAATGTTCTTTTAAACGTACAGTCAAGAGGTACAGAGTGGGTATTTATATCAACTTGGTATATGAAATATACCAAGTTTAGTCCCAAGTTTGTAACGCTTAAAAATATTGGTGCTTTGAACAAAATTTTCGTATAAGAGTTCATAAACTCACCTAATTAGTCCATGTCCGGTTGTCTGTCTGTCTGTCTGTCGTCTGTCCCTCTGTCATCACGATAACTCAAAAACGAAAGGAGATCTCAAGCTGAAATTCTTATAGCGTGCTGAGGACGTAAAAAAAGGGGTCGAGTTCGTAAATCAGCATAATAGGTCAATTCTGTCTTGTAAGCTCTTATAGATAGAACAAAAATGTTCCTTATAAAAAAATTAACAACTTTTGTTTGAAACATGTTTTCGTAAACATCACTGTTTACCCGTGAGAGCGCAAATTGTATAGTATGTATTATATGGGTATACCAGTTATATATGTGTGGCATGTATGTATGTGTAATGTGACAGAGTAATCAACACTTATCTATACATGATATTTCAACAATTAACTCAGTCAATTGTTTGTTTTCACTTGTTTTAATCTCTAATGGCTAATAGCTTGTATTGTACTTACTTAATCAATCAAAAAATAAGTTTAGCAGAGTTTGTTGGGAGATATCATATTCAGACATAAGATTGGCTCTAGATCTTCGGTGTTATTCTATCTCTAACCGTTTAAGATTTAAATTGGCAATTAAAGAAACCCGAAGAACTAAATCCAATCTGATTGTCAGAACATGATGTCCCCCATCAAACTCTGCAACTTTGGTTTAAGTTTTTTTTTGATTTGGGAACTACAAAACGAGCTAATAACCATTATAGATTAAAACGACCTACCGTATAATCAATAATTTTGGTAATTGTGAAAAATTCTGTTTATAGTGAAATAAATAGTAAAGTGTAGAATCTTTTCCAGAAAAAAAAAGAAAATTTATAATACCTGAAAGTATTGTTTTAAATAATTGCCAGGCAAATTTGAGTTAGTTTTCCAAGTTAATGCTTTGTATTTTCGCGGTTTTTGTGAGCAGTATGGATCAAAAACAGCGTAAGAATTCAACTTCAGTATCAAAGATTGCACATACATATAAGTTAAAATATACATCAAGATTCCACACAAGAATCTGAGCTACCAACAAAATAGACGAAAAATTACTTATTCCTGATAGTATCGATTTTCCCAGGAGTATCGATTATTAATTTATTTTGAATTTTTTCCCGAGTTCTACCACGGATGGTGAAGGCCCTGAAGTGGAGGGGGCCAAGGCCAATGGCTCCACTGGCGTCATGGTTAATCCAGCCCGGCTCAAGAAAAATACTTTCTGACATTTAGTTTTCCTAAAAATGAATGTGAAAGTTATAGTTGTGTCCCTGTTACATAATATTCAAAGCGTTAATTAACGCAATCCCAGAACTGCTGAGATTGCGCGTTAGAAGGATCTTAAACTGGATGCCAAAACCTTCCTCTTTTGTAGTTTTTTTTTTTGCCCTTGAATAAATTCATAAAATCGCTTATTTTCAGTTACTTTGAACTGTACACAAATACTTCTTTATACATGTATATACATTATCGAATAAGATTTCTGATAACTTCGTATAACTCACTCACAGAAGGCTAGATTATAGTTTGAGATATACCTTTAGAAATATAAAAAATATAATCACATCTTATGACTTCATATTCGTATGAATATTTTTTCATTACCCTAACGCAGTCAATGAAACTTTCCTGTCCTTTGTCAACTGTCACGAAATGTCACGTGTTTCTCGTATACTACACTTTAAATGCTCCGCCTACACTTTTTGATATTATATAATGTTGTCTCTTTTCTCATTCATAAATTTGTACAAACAAAAGCAGCATTGAATAATATCATAAACAGAGACAGATAAAATTATATCTATTTGGGCGTTTTAAATTTTGCAAGGATTCTTTGAAGACTTTTGCAAGGACTTTTTATACGTAATTAATATTTCATATTTTCAAATCGAACTTCTTGGGAGATCGTCGATGGGATTTTGGTGAATATTTTTCGCTCAACTTTTCGAAATTTTAGATACCCCCTGAAAACAGCTTGAAATCGACCCATTAAATCGCGTTTCAAATGAAATTTCAAGATTATTACGGTTACTAAATGTACCTACTGGGTTTTATCGAAATTGGAGAAACATTTTCTTCCTGATTTTTTGCAACTTTATTAAGGGGGTTTCCCTTGGAAAAATTGCAAAAAACGCAAGCACGTTTTGGTTTCAGAATTTGATGATACTTCAGGTATAGTATTAATTCGTATAAAGCATACAAAAATCCAGATCATTTAAACCTTAGATAAATAGTAGCCAAGATATCGATATATCGATCATGTCAATATCGATTACAATATAAAAAATCGAGCTCAAAATAAATCTACTTTACTAAACTTAATACAAGTTGCTCCATTTTGATGTTATACGCTCTTGAAGTAGCCATTTCGTTTTTTTTTTCTTTTATAACTTTAGAATGGGCAGCGAGATTATGATAAGGTTAGAAAAATCGTTTTGGAAGAAAAACGATTTCAAAAGTGCTAATTCAAGAGCGTATACCTACACCTACTGCCAAAAAGAGCAACTTTTATTAAGGCAAGTTTAGTAAAATTGCCTTATTTTGAGGTAAGCTTTATGTGGTGGAACGTTGTAAAAGCTTTTTGGGGATTCTGTGTATATTAGTTGGTGATCCGCAGGTCAGGAAACTAGGATAAAATTATTAAATTATAATATTAATCGGACCTTGATACGTATACAAATTTTCAAGTTAGCAGGATAATTAGAACTTGATTAAAATTATCTTCTAAATTTTATTATGTTACTAGTTACAAGTGAAGTTAATAAAAGCGTTTTAAAAAAGCATGTGTTCTATAAATCTACCGCTTAAATATAGGATCAGGATATTTTACCTGAGGATATCTTACTTATTAAAATATTTTGACTTACTTGATTGAAAATTATTATCAGCTCGTCACCAAATTAGCATCGAGTAACATACACAATAAGAGAAGTTATGATTAACGAATTCATACTGATGATGACTACTTGGTGTTCGAAATACGTATTTATAAATTACCATTAAAAAAAAGGGATCTAGAAAATTGAGGCAAAAATCAAAATTTATTTCGAAATATCCTAGAGTTCTTGCTCATTTATTATCTTTGATAATATTTATATGAAAATTGTTAGTTAATAAATATTGGAAAAACGTGGCTCTATCCTTGGCGACATCTCTGAGACTTTGCATTAACTTTTATGGCTCCCCTCATAAAATATAGTTCATTTATAATGATGGAGGCACTACTAACCTAGTTTTTCATATCTTATGCTGGTTTGTTTGTTTGAATAGGGATAGAATTTTAGATGTAAACTGTATGTAACCATATTTTATCCCCTTATCATACAAATAATAAACATAAAATACCCTCTTGAATTATTTTGTGTATTTGTCTGTTTGATATACAGATGTGGATTACTAACGATATGATAGTTCCAACAATATTAGAAAACGAAACATAAAAATTCAAATAGCTCGATCACACTTTTGGATTTAATAAAAATTTCAAAGTTAAAATTGAACTGTTAGAATTAAAATTTGATTTTGTATATTATTTTATAATAATAATGAGGTTTAACCTCCGTTTCTCTGACATATGCCTATAACAGATGCCACTCACATCATTATTTGTTAATCTTTATTTATTTAACTATACATCCGTATATATACAATTACATTTTAGGATGTGGATGGAATCGGTTTCTTCGTTCTTATCCAAGCGACGACAATGTGAACAATTCTACCGTCCCCATTAATTATAATTTGTTCACACTGCCGCTGCCTGGATTCGATCCCGCAACTTTCCAGTCATTAGACCTCCCAGTCAGTACTCCTTAGATCGCTCGGCTACTGATCGCTCCCTAAAAAAAAAAAAGTGTATGAAAATATTTGAGACTTACGTTCAAATTTTGAGGGTGGTTAATATTTGAGATTGGGTTAGAACTTAGAAATATTAGACCAAAACTATATATACCAAATATTAGACCAAAACGATATATACCATAGTTTATAAAATATTTATATATGCCTAAAACTATAGAGAAAATCAGAGAAGAAATACTTGTTTTCTTAACACTAAGCTGTTAACATTTCATCACTTTCAATTTTTTTATGGAAAAACGAGTGCCGTTATAATTTTCTTTATAGAAAAATATTTGTTTTTAATTTATGAATATTAGTCTTCCAAATTAATCTTATAAACTTAGCTGTGTTATTTAATAAAGCATACCTTTAAAAACTCTTCAATTTATAGATTTTTATACCATGCATATATGAAATATACATAGTATATTAAGTTTAGTCCCAAGTTTGTAACGCTTAAAAATAATGATGCTAGGAAAAAAATTTTGTCATAGGTGTTCAAAAATCACCTAATTAGTCCATTTCCGGTTGTCCATCCGTCCGTCCGTCCGTCCGTCCGTCTGTGGACACGATAACTCAAAAACGAAAAAAGATATCGAGCTGAAATTTTTACAGCGTACTCAGGACGTAAAAAGTGAGGTCAAGTTCGTAAATGAGCATCATAGGTCAATTGGGTTTTGGGTCCGTAGGACCCATCTTGTAAACCGTTAGAGATAGAACAAAAGTTTAAATATAAAAAATGTTCCTTATCAAAAATTAAACAACTTTTGTTTGAAACATTTCTTCGTAAACATCACTGTTTATCCGTGAGGGCGCCAATTAGGCGGAAATTTTATAATATGTACTACACTTGATTATCAGTTATGTATCTATGTGTCACATGTTTTATGTGTAATATGATAAAGAAATCAACACTGACTATGCATGGTATTTCAACAATTAACTCAGTCAAATGTTTGTTTTCACTTGCTTATGTTAGAAACGCACTTTAAAAAATTTTAACAACTCAACCCTATTAGTTTATTACCCTTAGGGGTATTAATTTACCGGCTTATAAAGGATAATAATGAGAATGCATCAACACGATTTAAACATGATCCTAAGAAAACGTAATTTTTTAGAAACGTCCTTAAGAATGTACGACCGCCAGGGCAATTTTGGATAAAAGGTTGATTTTTTTTTATATGAAATTGGGCTAAGTCTAAATCAATTCTGAAAACTTTAAGGTCGAATTATTCAAATAAATAAATGACATCAAAAGTAGACATATTTTACATTGGTCTTATGGGAAAAAGGTAGATGGGTGATGATGTAGATTCGTAGATTTCTCCAAAACTAGTTAAAAAGAGTTAAAAACTTAACAAATTATTGAAAATAAAAAAAACTCGTTGTGTCCGACTACAATATAAAATGAAAAGTAAGAATGAAATTTTTCGACATCTGGAGTAAAATTTTTCGTATTATGAAAAAATTGAAAATTTTGTTTCATTTTTTTTACCTTTCGATATTTCGAAAACCAAGGCAGATATCGAAAAGTGTTATTCTTATTTTTCGTCTACATTCATAAAGTTATAACAAAATTCATCATCAAAGTTGAAAATAAGGTACAAATAATTTCAACCACAAATCTAAACTTGCTTTGGTGCTCGTACTACCTTAAGTGTCAAATCAAAGGATCACGTGATTCACGGTCGTTGTACAAATACAAATCAACTGATCGAACAAAACCCCCTACAGTACTTTGTAGGAGTATGTAAGACAAAAGAAGGCAGCATCAGTATTTCAAAAACGGATTAAATTAAGTTTTTAGTCAATAATTTTTGATACTTGTACGTCAATACGTGTCAAAATATTGATAGGTGTTTGAATAGCTGAGCAGATGTATAACTTCAGTAAATACACGAAAGAATGATTATTGTTTGTTTTGACTATGACTTATTAGTTAATTTGACAAACGTGATGCGAAAGCCTTATTTATTAAAAATGTATTTCAAATCATAACAGTTTAAATATATTATAATTAAATTGTTCCAAATATAAGCACACTTATTTTAAAAACTGACTTATTTTTACATACATACATAGTGCAATGCCCTTCTAAAGTTAATTTTAAAAGAAATAGAATTTATGGACAAATAATATGTAAACAATTTTAAGTTTTCAAAATATCGAAAACCAAATAATTAGACAAAATTTTTAATTTTCAATATTTTGAAAATTACTCCAGATATCTAAAAATTTTATTCTTACTTTTCGCCTTATATTGTCAAGTTATAATATAATTCACCATCAAAATTGAAAATATATATTCATCCTTTCATATATTCATGCTCACACATCCTTTATTAGTCGGGAACAACAATTTTTCTTTTGTTTTAAATTATTTAAAAAAAGTTTTATCTCTTTTTTAAAAGCGGTAAGGATAATGACTAAAGTTTTAAGCCTTCAGTCTCTTGTATTACGTAGGTACTTACTTAGTGTTATTCCAAGCCCAAATATATTTCTTTTTAAATTAGGTAGGTAGAAAGATCACCCAAATAAAATTATCTACAAATTTGAGTTTAAAATATTTATATTTAAAGCCTGTGACCTGCGTATATTGTAACAAATTATTTTATCACACGCAGAAATTTGAGAGGCTGTTGTCAATCGTCAAAGTCTCTGTGTGTATTTTAAACTCTTCTAAATTATAAAAAATTATTCAGGCACTGACATTCAACACTCTATTCGCACCGTGCGTGAGTTTTATTGGAGGCGTTTTCATGGTAACGATACGCTACTTTAATTATAGAAATGTATGGATGCATGTATAATTGTATGGATTACATTTATGACATGACTTACATTGAAAATTTAATATTATTGTCTCATAAATTTAAATAAATAATTATGATAATTTACATTTGAAAAATAATATTTGTGCAATTGGATTTCTTATTTTCACAATTTTTAATGCATTAAGTTAATTAATTAGTGTTTTTCAATAATTTTAATTTGACATTTTCTATAATATTAACACAACAGCCTCCTTTATCGCTAAAATTTTTCACTGGAAGCGCTGGCATTGTCCCTACGATGACTACGCACACAACGAATAAAGGGTATTTATAAACTCTTTCTCTTTTCGAGTTTATTCAGCAAGGATAAACTTCCAAATTTTAAACATGGGAAAAAAAGTTTGATTTAAAAACAATTTTTAGAGGGCTTCTTTCGATGCAGGGGTTTGATTTTTTTTCTTAAAACAAATAATGGTGGTTTTTTCTTCATTTTTGATAATTTTCGTTTATTTTTAATTTTTTGACATATTTTAAGTATTCTAATCAAATAGTTCTCTTGGAAAAAGGGACAGCCATAGAAGCTGCTTTATGCGTTGTAACCTTAGTTTCTTGACAAGGAGGGTTATAAAATAAAGACAATCGTAAATCTTGTTTATTTTCTATATACACAGGGTATAAAAATCATTAATTTACATAAATAATTTTTTTTTCTCAACATTCAATTTAAGGGCGTTAACGAATGTTGGGCGGCTTTATAAACACAGTGGACAAACATTTCACTAATAAGAATATGTCACCTGTCTACATAAAAATGAACACGATGCTGTTGCGCAGTACGACATTACGACACGGCAGCAACGAGACAACACGACATACCATATACATCTTGTTGGTGACATTCGTGTGTATAATGTGTTATCATATGACCAAGCCAAAGTATATAAATGCGACATTGGCTACGTTGAGCGTGCGCAACACAACCGCTTGCTTTTATGTATACATAAATAAAATACATTGAAATGACATTACGACATTGAAGGCGGAGTTTTAATATCTTATATACTTTAGGTTTAGAGTTATTAAATAGCTTCGTGTAGCTTGGTTTTTGGTAGCTGTATATGTATAAGCTATATGTAGCTATTTTAGTTTTATATATAAGCTTACCACATACATAGCCATTTTCATAATGTACATTATGTACTTGAGTTGGAAGTTGAGTTCAGTGTATTTTGTATGGAGTAATAATATCGACTCACCTGCCAAATACCATATTTTTATGAGTTGCTTTTTTAAAGTTATAACGTCATACTATTTTTATTGTTTAGAGAAATTTATTTATAGTTTTATATCTTTCTTTTTTAGTATTTTGCATAATATGTACCACAGTCATATTAGCTGCAACAAGCCATATTGAATATGGTACAAGAAACGTGACCGAAATGAAATTTTTAAGAAAGCCGTATTGTAAATAATCTTTTTCTTATTGAAATTATAGGGATCATGTATGTCTGTCACTTGAAAGCATAATCATTAAAGAAAACTTGGGAGTAAAATGATTTAAAAAAAATATTTGCAGTCATGGGAACTGCAAACTTTGTTTTTATTTTATTTTATTAAATTTTTAATTAAGTATTAATTAAGCTTATAATTTAAATTTCATAATTATAAATTGAAATTATTGAAACATATATAATACAGTGAGTATTAAAAACTATTATAATTAATAAATAGATAACAGCACACAGATATTCAAAGAGACCGCCCATTCGAGTAATGACTGTGCCCAATATTAATTAACTTTGGTGAGCGGGCTAGCACCGGTGTTTCCAACGTGATAAATATGTCCCGTGGCCTGCTTATCACTTCCGAGGTGACTTCACAATTTTGACCACAATCAAAAATTGCTCAGTACGATGAATGAAGTTTTCACTATAAAAACGTTTTCAAATCATTTCAATGTGTATAGTGTGGCTTTAATTATTATATAATGTGACTAGTTTGATACTCATCCGCTTCGCTGGGCTTTAAAGTAAAGACAACCGCGTTATAACTTAAATCTCTCTTGCTCTTGCTGATCCGTCTTCCATAACACTTGAAATAGGGGTAGATTGTTTTACACAGATAAAATTAATATACTGCAGATTTCATTTTTTTCCGTTTTTCTCCCCTTAAGGGTAATTTTTGGAAAATTTTTTCTTATCGGAAGCCTACGTCATGTAAAGAACACTTCCTTCGAGTTTCATTTCTCTACCATCAGTGGTTTAAGTTGTTTAGTCTGTGGTCTTCAGGACAAAGCATTTTATGTTTAGAAAGACTTATTTGAATAATCAAAGAACGATTATACAGTTTATAAGATGCACAAAGATGTAAATGAAATCTAAATTGCACAGCTTCTCTAAAATATTATTCTGCAACTTTATATAAAACAACATTTGATTACTCACCTCCTCACTATATTTCGGGATATCTCGGAAATTACGCATCAGATCGAAATTTGGTAAAGACCTTTTTCATTCGTTTCTGTGAGCTTAATCATAAAGTAGAGTTTTCCAGGGCCAGTTAAAGAACACCCTATATATGGTGTTTGTTTCATTGCCACTGTTTCGAAATGAATCGAATACCACATATTATACATAAGATGACGTATAACAAAACATACAAAGACACTATATGAAGGATGTATAAATAGAACAAGGAGCACGTAATGTATATAGAGAACTAAGGACATGAATACGAATGAGAAGTACATAAAAGGGTTTTCCATTGTAAGTGTCCGAACTTTAAACTTAAATCAAAATCAAGTCGTGGGATGGGATAACACACGAATAATTTCCCAGTATCTTAAAGAGTTATAAAAGGAAGAATATAATAATAATACCAAATAAAATTCGATCGACTCATTGCCGTTAATACGATTCGATCGACACCTCAACAAAGTCGATATCATTTTTTCCTTATAGTGCTGACTTTCTCAATATTAATTATATCGTGCTGCTCAGCGGATCTGCGGTTTTCATTTGGCTGATAATATATCACTGATAAAAAAATTATAGATGATAAAATTTGAAAATTAAAAAAATCCAGGGTTTTTATTTTTTACAAGATATTTTTTGAAAATTTAAGGTATTAATTTAAGAAATACTTGTTTGATTTTTTAAAGAATCTAATTTTATAGCTTCTTTAAGTTTTTACAATATGAAATAACTGTAGTGTTATACGTCGAATAACTGTAGTGTTATACGTCAACCCACTATGTGAAGACATACTTCTGATTTAGTCGTCAGCCCAATATGTGCGTACATTACGCTTGGTTAGGCTATTTACTATGACATAACATAAAAATTTTATTTTACCCACTTTAAATTGTCTCTGTTATCTTTAACTTCTGATAATTTTTACAACTCAATTTTTTTAAATAATAAAACATAAAATTTTGACAAAAAAATACAAATTGACGCCTTGACGGTTACAAAAAGATTTTTGCATTTTCTCAAAATTCATGGCAATATGAATCGATGAAAATAGTTTTAGTCTCCTAAGTAACCTAGATGTCGATTTTAGGTGTATGTTGTAGTTTTTTTGGTTTTAACTCCCAACCAGCAAACAAGTATCGTGCGATAAGGAACATAGCTCCAATTAAAATCGATGGATAAATATGAAAGATATAGGCGATTGAATAATTTTTTCTATATTTTTCTTGCAAAACAACTTTTTAAATGTTGTGGCAAGTTATGACGTCACAACGTGCTATTTTACTCTCATTCTATCTGTACATTTAAATTCTTCATATTTTCGTAGTTTTGTTATCGAAAAATTGATTTATACAAACGAATGTCGATTCAAGCATTCAAAAATTTTAGGGCAAAAGGCTACTTTTTAAATTTAAGATTAAAGTTTGTACATTCCTAATGATAAACTCTTTATAAAGGACTTTTATAGTCTGTCGGTCTGTCAGTCTGATATGTGTATAGACTATCGCATCGGAACGTTTCTAGTTTCTATATTATATAACGTTGTACATTTCTATACTAACTTATACTACCCCTTTCAAATTGTATCGATTTCCTTTGTGAAGTATAAAGTATATATGTATACAATATATAGCCGTTACCGTATATACCTACTTCGTCTTATATCTATATCTATATATGTGATAGAACAAAAGAGAATCGCGTTATTGTGTGACGTAATATGCATTAAAGGGAGAGTCTCTGGGAAAAATCTGGTGTGGAAAGAACGGTCACACATGGTGACATAAAATGTTTTAAAGGTTAACGGGTCTACACAGGATAAAAATAATTAAAGGTGGTATTAAAAGATGCTCGCAATTATAAATTCCATTTCTTTTCTTCCAAGGCATAGAATCTCATAGAAAAAGGTTTAAACATACAAAAATTTTCTGAGAGAAAAAGGTATTAATCTTTAAAGCATTGTAAAAACACGATTTTCTTTTATCACAGAAAATAGCGAATATTTATAATTTTTTTTCTTTAATAAAAGATTATTTATGTAACAAACAGCTGAGAAAAAAGCCATCAAAGATTCTTATGGCAAGCATATGAGGTCAAAATATTTTGTCCGATCTTGTACTTTAAAATACTTATATCATTCGAATTTCTTAGCCAATTTTAAGTTTTACTTCACTTTGTCATCTCTTTATATTTTTTTTATGAAATGCGTAAGAGATTTAATGCATGCCTACCTCATTTCTGGATTTCCAATTTTGGGAAAATTTTTCTAAATTAAAATATTTGCAAAACAAGATAAGTGAAAAAATTTCCCGTTTTTGCACATAGTTTTTCTTGGTCAAGAATCTTTTTAAAAAACTGAAATCTGTCGCTGCAGTACCAAAAAAAAAAAAAAATTAATTTGGCACATCGCCTAAGATGGCGAACTTGTTATTTTATGACACCCCCATGATTTTTGTATCAAATGGAAGGCTTTGTTGAGAAGAATACGAACAACATATAATCCGGATGACATTATTTTGGTAAGCATGATCTGATTTTCCCATCGCTTCCACCATATTTAATATACACACCATTTTTAGTTTTTTCCCATCGCTTCCACCATTTTTGATATATATACCATTTTTAGTTTTTAGTAAAAAACTTAAATACAAAATACTTTTTAAAAGTACTTACAAACTTTTATTGTAGGTACTAAAAATTAGAAAATAATTATTTATATGAGTCAATCATACATAACTATTTGTAAGAGTTGAATGCGCTGAATTAAAAATTTCAAGGGGATTCGAACAACTTAATCTTAAACAAATAGTATTTAAAGTGATTCATAGAAATCATTATTTTCTACTTTTTAATACATTTAAAGCTTGAGCTTTGAAAAGTATTATTTAAATAAAAAAGAATTGAAAAAAATTACAATTCCCTTTAATTAAGATTACTAGACAATATATTTGTCAATATTTAGTTTACGCTGTATGTATCATATTAAAAATCATCAATTATAATCGAGAGACCATGATGTAAAAAAATATCGTATACATGATTAAAAGTAAACAAACACAAAAAGTGATATTATTTAAAGAGTTAAAATATGGTGAAATAGATGGGAAAATCTGGTCGTGTTTGTCATAAAAATACATTGTAATTTGTATATATAACCATACTTTTGAGTAAATTAATTTTTGAGTTAGTACATTACAAGAGGCAAATTTCAAAAAATTAGCCACTCCTTTAACGTAAAATGCTTTCAAAATGTATTATTACACATTCTGTGAGTTTAATTAAGTTAACTGAGCCGTCGTGCTATACCTATAATAATATCACATTGTCATTTGTACCGACAAATGACAATAATAACTTTGGGCGTGGTAAATATTCTCGAATGAAATGACAGAGTAAAATGTCACCAAATGAAAGAAAGAGAAGTACTACTTCCGTTCAATATTATATGTATATATGGTAGAGTAGGATAAAATGACATTAAAATTGTCACTGGTTGTGTAGCAGTGACAATATAATATGCTCTATGTATTATATGATCAAGAATAGGTAGGTAACGGTCCGACCTATTTTGTTCGTAGGTATATACTCTTGTATTTATATAAATATGTTGAAAGCGTAATGCGCATGCGGGTGATGTTTTTCATGCTATGTTTTTTTTAAACATATGTGTTTGTATGTTTTTATTGTATACGTACAATAAAAAAAAAAATTTATAGAGAAAATAAAATATAACGGTGGAATTGTAAAACATAAGATGTTTTCGTAGGAGAAACTGGGTCAAATGTCGAGAAATGAAATAAAATCTTGTAAGGGTTTGTATATTTTCTTATTAACCGACTTCAAACAAAAAAGGAGGAAGTTATCAATTCGACTGTATTTTTTTTTATGTGTGTTACCTCAGAACTTTGGACTGGGTGAACTGATTTTGATGATTCTTTATCTATTTGAAAGCTGGTGCTTCCCGTGTGATCCCATTTGATCCAGTTCTGACGACGGTATCCATGAGAAAGCCATAAAAGTCTTAAATTTGCATTAAGTATGAACGACAAAAGGACAAATAACTCAATATCACGCCAACCGATTTCGATTATTCTTTTTTTAGTGACGAACTAGTTAGTGTACTTCAGATTCACTTAAAATATGCACTAAAAAGTAGAAAAAAAAATTACGATAATATAATGTAGTTAAAATTATTGTTATTTTTGCAGTCGGTGTCAGCCAAGCTAATGTATCAAACTGTTCTGTCAGAGTTGTTTCCTTGGCTGACACTTATACTTTATCTTTCCGAGGATTCCTATTTTTGAATGGCTACCTACAAATTTATAATTTTTCTATCCTTCATAATTTTGGAAAAATTGTTACAAACAAAACTGTTAATTTTTTTATAAGAAACATTTTTTATACTTTGTTTTATCTCTAACGGCTTACAAGATGGGTCCAACAAACCCAATTGACCTATGTTGCTCATTTACGAACTCACGTACACTTTATACGTTCAAAGCATGCTAAAAAATTTCAGCTTGATGTATCTCCTTTTGTTTGTGAGGCATCGTCATGGCAAATGGACGGACAGACGGACCGTCAGAAATAGAGTATTTAGGTGATTTTATGAACACTTATCCCAAAATTTTGTTTGTAGCCTCAATATTTCTAAGCATTACAAATTTGGGCTTAAAAATTAGGAATTAGAAATTGATGTATATTTCATATATCTTCATGGTATCAAACTTGATGTTAGTTTTGATGAAAATTTTTATTGCAGCGAGTCACACGTGCCGAGAAAATAAATGGGGGAAAACGACATATTTAGTCTCGACAACCCTCTATTGTTTGTTTCTTATCAAAAATTTCCTTATTTCGATTTTTGTTGTTGCACAAATCCCCCCCCCCCACCTATTTTGCACAAAACTAATATACATAATTTAAAATGTTGCCCCTTTGTCTCTAGTCAAATTTATAAACATAAACAATCTATTTAAAATTAAATAAAATCGTAAATAAATAATCAAAAAAATGATATTTATAGAAATACATAAAACACTTTGAACTTTCTATACTAATTAGTTTTTAATTAAACTAGGCTAATTAATCTTAAAACATACAATTTTTATTTTAATGTCTTTGCAAAAAATATTACATACATATAAATCATAATATGACCTTTTTTTTAGAGTGTGTTATTTCTCAAAATAACAAAATCGAATAAAACAAAAATAAATTTATATTAAATCGGACCGCGCGATAATATCAAAAAGAACGACACACAATAAATTATATTCATATTTAGACAATCGCATTGATTTTTTAAATAACTAAAAAATTTGTTTTTCTCTCTGATGAATGCAAATTATAGAAATTTGTTTATTTGCATAAATCAATCACTGTCAACTGATTATCGTATATGTCAAAATGTCCACAAATATATATCACTTTGGAAATTAAACATAATTTTAATTATTTTAATTTGATAATATGTTATTCATACGAATTGCAAACGTTATCATAAATTTTATTTTTTATTTTATTGGATTTTTTGTTGCAAGTAAATTGCACGAATTTAAACAGTTGTTTTGCAAATTGTTAATAAAACCCTGCGCTAGACAAACATTAAAAAGGGCTAACACTGTTTAACAGCGATGGAAACTGCTTTTGAACCCACGCTAAGATGGCCTTTTTGATGTCAAGAAAAAATTCCTAAAGCCACGGACCCTTATTTAAATTCACCCTGTGTTTGGAAAGAGGGAGAAGAAAGAGAATACAGTAATAACAAGTGAAAACAAACAATTGACTGAGTTAATTGTTGAAATACCATGTATAGACAGTGTTGATGCGCAATCGTTTGTTTTTTTGACGTCACGTAAATAACAAAAGATATTCACTTTTAAATAGACACACACACAACTGATATTCCTATATTAATACATACTATAAAATTTGCACCTAATTAACGCCCTCGTGGGTAAACAGTGATGTTTACAAAAAAATGTTTCAAGCAAAAGTTTTTTATTTTTTTATTAGGAACATTTTTTACATTTAAACTTTTGTTCTATCTCTAACGGTTTACAAGATGGGTCCTACGGACCCAAGACCCAATTGACCTATGATGCTCATTTACGAACTTGACCTCACTTTTTACGTCCTGAGTACGCTGTAAAAATTTCAGCTCGATATATTTTTTCGTTTTTGAGTTATCGTGTCCACAGACGGACGGACGGACGGACGGACAACCGGAAATGGATTAATTAGGTGATTCTATGAACACCTATACCAAAATTTTTTTCGTAGCATCAATATTTTTAAGCGTTACAAACTTGGGACGAAACTTAATATACTATGTATATTTCATATATACATGGTATAAAAATCAGTGGATTAATAAACGGGGTACTTGACAGTTGACGGTTGATGTTCTTATAACAAATAAATATCTCTTGAGTCATAGATCTCAATACTTTAGTAAAGAAAATGAGTATTTGACTAGTACTTAATAATTGTCTTGAACCAAGAAAATATGTACTTGTTGCAAGAAATTATATATACTAGCTACCATATTCAGAACATGTTGTATCTGTTGGGAAATGGTGTGGAAATTTTAATTTAAGCAAATATTTATTTCACTTTAAAATAAATTATTTTATTTTCAATTCAATTTAACACGAGAAATCAAGGCTCACAAAGTTTCATAGTATCTATGTCCTCCTTTTTTCAGCGAGGGAAAGAGAACTCCCTTGTTATAACCTATGGCATGTACTTAATAGTTGCGCAATTTACTAGTGAATGTTTTTTTTTTTTCAGATAAAAATTAGACATCTGTTTTTACAACATTATTATAACGTAATATTAGCCCACGGGAAGGTGAAAAAGGTTAAGTTAGGTCAATGGATATATATTTTTTGAAGCTATTATGACACATCGTTTCAGTCTAGACTAAACATCTCTGAAATAAAAAAACTCGAAAAAATTTTTCGATTATAAAAGATCCCATACAAAGTAAATCCGCTAGATAAAATTTTTGAAAGAAGTATTATTTAGTTCTTTGTTGGGTTGAGTTATCAAGTTTTAGTAGATAACTTTTTATTTTGTCTTATTAGAAATTACAAACAAATATATGAGCAGGGGAGAATAGTCAATTACGTACCAATGCGCCGTGATGCTGACAATCAATTCATAAATAAAATGATAAATCGATAATCTAGACAAAGAATTGCAGTTTTCTAATGCGGTTAAATGAAAAAATAAGTTAAATGGATTAATTTCATACAATTTTTTAATAAACTATAAAGGTTATCGTGATTTTTATAAATTGTATCCTGTTTCCTAAATGGTACCCATACGGAATTGCTGAAAAATTATCATTATTAATCGGCATTATAATAACGGCATCTAGAGGCGTGTTATCCGTAAGGGAAACAAGGCAAGTACCTAGGAGTGAGCGCAGGGAAGTTTAGCTAATAATTATATAGGATTTAGTTAAAATTTATCAATCCTTATTTCCGTACTTAATTATAATAAATGCGAAAACAACTTTTTCTCTGAGCCCACTGAACCCATTTAAATGAATTTGGTACTGAGTTAGTCTGTAGCCTGAGAAAGAACCTAGGCTACTTAATGCGAAAAAGGATTGTAAGGGGTTGAAATAGGGAATGCAAGTTTGTACGGAAATTACGTCATTTTCTTATAAAGCTAGAAGCCTGAAATTTTTTGTTTAAGCTTTTGATTAGATATTAAAAGGGGTAAAAATAGGAGATGAAAGTTTTTGTGCGATGGCGTTGACAAAAAAGCTTACGGCCCAGAAAATAAAAATAACGAATTATAGAGAAAAATGGAATCATTACAAAATGTGAAACTGAAATTAACGCCATAACGCAAAACAATTAACGCACAGCCTTCAAGATAAACTTTTTTTAAACTTTATCAGCGAGTCATATGGGCTGTTTTCAAAAAAAAATTAGGGTTTCGCACCAAAATAATAAAATCAACGAAATTATGAACAAACGGGGGATAAGTGACGGCATATGAAGTGAAGATTATCACACAATAATGTTTGTATTTAAAATTGCCCAGCGAAGCGGTTACTTCACAGCTAGTTTAAAATATCTGGTCGCTAGAGGCGATATGGCTCTAAATTTGCCTCTGACAGCATCGTAGGTAGTTTTCCAATTTAAGGGACATCGTTTTTAACTCTTTAGAAATTATAATATTGAGAAAAACATTTTATTGAACCGCCAAATAAATAACTTCGTTGGGTTACAACTAAAAACGGTGGTCGACGTCAAATGCGATGATCTCTCCAACAAAATAACACACCGATCTCATTCACACCCGATCTCATTCACACACACACACCGATGTGTAATTTTATGTGTATTATAGAGCTCTGACTGAGATGTATTTAAATTGTACACACATATATTCAGTGTGTTATATTTATTCTTGATTGCATTTATACAAGCACACACCAGTCTCGTTTATTTTCGCACATATTCGTTTATATCGCGACCGGCACAACTTACCCATATACATAGTGTTGTTGCACGTGGTGTTTTGGTGGGGGTAACCTAAGCCTAGCTTGTTCCCAGCAGCAAGAACACTATGGCGAATGTATGAAACATTTTTATATATTGAATCTAAAAAAAAAATAAATTTAATTACAATTTATTTATTAAAATTATTTCTCTGAAAAATGTATGAAATGTTTTTATAACACCAAAAAAAATCAAACTTTTAAGGACTCGAAATTTATAAAATTTTGCGATAATTTTTACATTTCCCTGAAAAATCCCTTGATAATGATAAAATGTGAACGATTTTATTTTCTATGTGACAGTGATTTATTTTTGTGACCCAAAGATGTTTTTTTTTTCTGTATAGCTCTATAAATGTTAGTGCATCATCTACAAGATTCTAGTTCGAATAATAATGATAGTGCTAAAAATAGTGAAGGTGACAAAAGTGATGATATAGGTCTTCCAAAAGTGTGTACACCCACTTCTACACTCACAATGTATAATGGTCGACCTCGTGGTCCGCCAGCTGCATCTGCATTTCATACAACAGCACTGTCACCATTTCCATTACCGTCGGTTGGATTTCATCCAAATCGATTCCCGCCTCTGAATGTAAGTAAACAATATTTACTAAAACTTTCCGTCGATTAATTAATACAAAAAAATGGAAAAATCGTGAAGTTTGAGTGGGTTTTCAAATTGAACACAAAAGAAGTTGATGATAAATTAAGTTTTTGACATATGACGAAGCATGTCGTTTGAATTAGACATTTGAATATGGGACATGAAGGCGGAGCTCTACTCCCACCCTAAAATCTTCTTTTATGAGTTCTTGTCTTGTAAAGATTATTTTTATAAAAAAAATTAATAATTTTATCTCTGTTTTTGATTGACGTTTTATCATAATTTGAAATTTTATTTTTAAAATTTTTTCAATGTCTGAAGTAGTTTTATAAATTGGCCTTAAATATTTTTATGAATTTTAATAAAGCTGAAATACCTAAATTAAACTATTTTTTAGCACTGCAAAGCGAAGTTTACGAATTTGATTTCAATTTCAATTTTTTATAAAATTTATTTATTTTGATACTAGTTTACTAAACTAATTATTTATTCCGAAAATCTAGCAATATCATAAATTTGTGGCATTTTTATGTTTCGAATTTTCTACAAAATACTTTTAAACAAAATTAGATATTTTGTTTGTGATTATGAACTTTGGAAATTAATTAGACAATTTTTCGGATGTTTTTTTTTTTTTTTTTTATCAAATCAGCTAAAAATTACTATGAAACAAATCCTAACAAAAAATCTAAAAACTGTTATCTTTGAAGAGAAAAACTTCCCTAGTTCATTCTATATTTATTAAAAAAATTCAATTTTTATGTCGTTTCGAAAATTCTCAAACGACTCTTATGAAAATAAAGTAAAATAAATTTTGATTTTAGCCTTTTTTTATTTTTCAAAGTGAGAGTATTTAAAAATTATTTCATATCCGTGCCTTTTACCTGCGATTACTATGAATTTCCAGAAAATTTTAAGAAAACATACATCCTTCAGGCAATTTCAAATTTAAAATAAATTGGTTTTAATAAATAAGTCTCGCTTAGAATAACTGTATTAGAATAATTTATTTTCTTGGAACTCTTTCGGGAAGAAAAATATTGTCAATTTGTAGAGGTAAATGAATACAATATACACAATATTTTTTAATTTATTAGGCCTATTTCATAAATAAACTAAAATTTGACAAATGTATTTGAATCTTCAAGTAAAAAAAAAAATGGTTGGGCTTTAGGAAATAAATTCTAAACTCCTGTATTAACTATTCGAAATTTAGTTTTACCATGTTAATTTTATTTACTTTAATTTTTTTGCGGATATAATTTTTATTCTTCTAAGCCATCGCGAGGACTTTTTAAATATATATGTAAATTGGCTGCATAAATTTTCTATTAATACTAAAAAATTTGGAAACCCCCTAAGATAAAGCAAATTTTTGAAAAGTATGAAATTTCCACCATTCGTGACCATTGACTGTTTGACCATTTGACCATTATTTTAATGATTGATATGTTTATTTGCAAAGAAAATAGAAAAACTATTAAGGAAAGCATGCGGCTCTGCTTTAAAAAATTTTATACAGATTATTTAAAATTATTCTTAAAACGATTTGTAACGGTTTACCCATTGTGGAAGCGTCTGATATATTCAGCTTGATACAAAAGGATATGTCTTATCTATTTATTTGCGCTTCTACCAAATACAGATACATAAATTCCAAAAAAAAATCACAAAATTATACGTTTGATCGATTTATTTAAACAAAAATGTATGTCTAGTTGTTATCGGGTACGGAACTATGAACTCAAACTTGAAACATAGCTAAGAACACTTCCGATCAACATAACTTTCAAACAAAAAATAAAAAATAAAAATGGGTTTATTCGCTTAGAAGTTAGGATGCCAAAGACAGGCACACAGATACACAGACATGTAAACTTATAACATCCCCTTTTGTTAGTCGGGGGTTAAAAAAAGGGGTTTATAATCCTACCAATTATAAAAAAGACACAAATTTAAAGAAAAGTGAAAAGCCAAAAATTTGTTTTTAAAATTTTAAATAATTTAATAATATTATTTTTTATTATATTCAGGATATTTAAATGTTTAGTTTTGTTATGTTTTTTATTTATTTATTTTTTTTTCATCAGTGATTTATAGACGAAATACGTTTATATAAAAATAAAATCGGTAGTGTCCGACCGAAGGTTGATTTTTGACCGAAGCCGATTAATCGGCTATCGCCACAACCTTCGGCCAAAGCCGAGAAGAAGCCGTAAGTTTAAAAAAATGATTTTAAAACTTTAAAATTAAAGTTGATCTCTAGAAGGTAATCTAGAGATTATGATCTCTAGAAGTTGATCTAGAAGTCAATCTAAAGATGATTAAAAAATTACCTATAGAAATATATTTCAAAATAATAACATTTAGAAATAATATGAAGAAGTTCGTAACAGTTCGTTCAATTTCGACGTTTGCTAGAAACCTTCGGCTACAACCGAAATTCGGGCCGAAGTCGAAGGTTTGGTCGAAGGTGGCCGAAGCTTCGGTTGGACTCTAAAATTTGGTAATTTCATAATATGCGTTTTTGAATAGATTATTGGAGTTAGGCTTAAATATTCAAATATAATAGCTTAAAATATAGCCAGTATATCCACCTACTTCGTTGCTTAATAACTTTTTCGTCTGTTTTGAAAATTAACTGATATAGAACATTTGCCTGAAATTCGGCTCTTTTATAAAAAACAGTTTTTCTTCACGGGAGAAATTCTTTCTTAAATCAAAAATTATTGACGAGCGCCAAGACCAAATCTTGATCATGGTCCTATTATAACTACTTCTGTCTTGCATACTTCGTGTTGTACATATTCGTTGTGTGCGTAGTCATGGTAGGGACAATAAAATCGATGCCAGCGCTTCCAGTAAAAAATTTTGGCGATAAAGGAGGCTGTTATGACTAATGTCATGTAATGTATTAACATGTATGTATTTTTGAACATTCTCCAAACTCATGGCAAGCTGAATAGATGAAAAAAGTTTCTAGGTAACCTACATGTCGAATTTTGGAGTCTATTGCACTATTTGTGTTTGTACTTTCCAACCAGCAAACAAATCATAACGTACGATGAGGAACATAGTTACAATATTCTTCAACCAAGAAAGTAATATTTTATAAGAAAAAAATGATATTTATGCAAATTGAATAAGCGTAAAAAAGAAGTAACTGATTTTCATAATCGATTCAATTGATTTTTTTATTTTTTCAATAAAATATAAAAACTATAGGTAACTAACCATAGGTACAAGATATAAATATAAAGTAAAATTAAATTGTAACATTATGATTTAATAGTCCGTAACGTTAATAATTAATAGACAGGTGGATTATACAAACATACAGTACCTTCCTACCTACCTATAGATAGATATAGTATAGGCCTTTAGGTGCTTTTTAAAATATTATAGGTACTGTGTGTTGTATATGATAATAGCACGATTATATCATGTATAAATGTATGTACAAAATAATACCATAGTTTAAGTAAAGAGGTCTGGTCTGTTCAATTGGTATTTTGGTTTTATTTTTTGACCATTAGTGTATTCTCGTTTTTATACCATATATACAACGTGTTCTGATATTAACTGCAGAAACCTAACTTCCCAAAATAAGCTCATCAATTGAGCAACAAAAAAACTCATTTCCAAATTTGGATCTGAGCCCTAATTTGGGAGCTACAGGTATGACAAAAATTGATAAATTTGATTATTCACTGACTATCATTCGATAACCAGTAGCCAATGATAATCAGAAGATATTAGTAAATTTTTTTAAATAGTATTTAAGTGAGGTAGGGATTTTTAAAAATTATAACTTGATTTAATTGGATTATATTATTTTGCAAAAACAAAAATTATTGTACGTAAACAAATAAACTATGTGACAATGGTTGTGGTTTGTTTGCTTAGGTCCAATCATAAATTGTTTACTTATAATTATTAATATTTTCTCAGAATATGTGTAATTATATATATGTAATAAACCAAGGTATATTAAGTTTAGTTCCAAGTTTGTAACGCTTAAAAATATTGATGCTATGAATAAAATTTTGCTATAAGTGTTTATAATATCACCTAATTAGTCTATTTTCGATTGTCTGTCCGTCTGTCTGTTAACACGATAACTCAAAAAGAAAAAAATATATCAAATTGAAATTTTTACTGCATACTCAGGACGTAAAAAGTGAGGTCGAGTTCGTAAATGAGCAACATAGGTCAATTGGATCTTCCTACGGACCCATTTTGTTAACCGTTAGAGATAGAACATAAGTTTAAATGTAAAAAATGTTTTTTATAAAGAAATAAACAAATTTTGTTTGAAACATTTTTTCGTAAACATCACTGTTTACCCGTGAGGGCGCAAATTAGGTAAATTGTATAGTATGAATTATATGGGGATATCAGTTATGTATATGTGACATGTATATATGTGTAATGTGAAAAGAGTCATCAACACTGTCTATACATGGTATTTCAACAATTTACTCAGTCAATTGTTTGTTTTCACTTGTTTATTTTACTTTCCTTTCTACTTTTTGCTGAGGAGTTAAAGGGACCTTTCACCTTGGTGAGTAGAAAGTAAAAAATTAGGTGATCTGTGACTTACACCGCAACTCAATACTCAAAGTTGCGTTGCTTTAATTATGTGATGCTAACTAGCAATGCAATGAAAATAGGTGTTAATTAAGTGCTAAACGGTCAGTCAGGATCGTAAAATTGCCTTATTTACAAACGAGAGCCTCGAATTTCGCAAAACAATGGATATAAAATTCAGGTATTAGGACCAATGCTTAATTAAATATCAGCTATAAAGTATGGAAATCGCATTAAAAAAATTCCAAAATTAGGTGCTTTTAAGGTGCTATCTACGTATCAAAGTCAAAAATTAGGTGCTGTGTAATTTATACCGCAACTCAATACACAGCATATTTCACATGCTTATGTGACGATTTCTACCAGTTTAGCGTTCCAAAAAATCTATTTAAGTAAAGAGGCCTGTTCAATTGGTATTTTGGATATGGTTTTATTATTTGACCATTAATGTATGTACGTTTTTTTTTACTTCCCTTCCTACTTTTTGCTGAGGAGTTAAGCGGCCTTTTCCCTATAAACAAATCAATTTTTTTTTTTTTGCTTCATTTAACTTCATTAAAATTTCCGTTATTATGAGCATTTTGCTCCCGATCGATTTAGCACATTAATTTTTTTTATTTTAGTGGTATTATATCTTAAACTTTATATTTCTTCTTTCTTTTCTATTTATCAGATCTTTTTAATTTGTTTTGTTTGTACAGTTTTTAGTAATTAAGATAGTAGCATCGAGGCAATTTTAGCTTTTGGGATGAAATTATTTGAAAGTTATTTTCTTTGATGATGAAGTTTGTTATAACTTCATGAATGTAGATGAAAAATAAGAATACTATTTTTCGATATTTGCTTTGGTTTTCGAAATATTGAAAGCAAAATAACTATAAACAAACTTTTCAATTTGCTATATTTTGAAAAATATTCCAATATAGAAAAAATATCGAAAAATTTTACTCTCACTTTTCGTCGTATACTATCAAGTTATAACATAATTCATCATCATTGCCCACTACCGTGAGCATACATCCTTAATTAGTCGGGCACAAAAGTTTTTTGTTTGTTTTTCAATTAAGTTATTTTTGTTTTAATTTAAATACTCCTTTTTAATTTCCACCGACTAGTTTTTGGAGAAATCAATGAAAACATATCATCTATCTATCGTTTTATCATAAAACCAATGTTAAATATGGCTACTTTAGAATTTATTTATTTAAATAATTGGGAAACAACTCCCCCCTCCCTAAATTTATAGAATTGATTTAGACTTAGTCCAACTTCATTTCATAAAAAAATCAAGCTTTTTAATAAAAACCGTCTTGGTGCTCGTACATCCTTAAATATAATGAAAGAAAAACCAATATTTAAAAAGTATATTGATCGATACCGGATCGAACACCCACGTATTTTACAGGTGACATTTAAAGATTTTTACACTTATGAGTCTCTAATATTTATAAAAATCGTGTCTTAGTTAATATATTTTTTTTACTATTAATAATGTCGTCTTATTAGAAAGGCAAATTGAAAAAAATTAAATAATAATAACCAATAAACGATTAAGATATTTTTAAACACTTAAAGCTTATAATAACCGCCAAAAGCAAAAAAAAAAATTATGTAAATTGATAGAATACACATCTCATAAGTTATATAAATATCATAAAAAATTTTTAAATACAGGCTGTTACCGTCAATATTAGCTAATTGCAATTAAGTACTTTCAAGTTTTTTTTTTTTTTTGCATAATTGTATTATATAATGTTTCTATATTCGTATCCTTACTTTATATTAATAGTTTTAATTTATAGGAAATAGGGCAATTGAATTATAATAATAAGTTGCTGAGGAAGTCCGATAATAAATGGCGAAACGTTCGAAACGTTCGTCATATTAATTCATTTTCTTTTAGTCCTATTTCCTACGAATTAAAATTAGTATTATTTAATGTATTATTTTTTAAGTTATAAATAATAAATAAAAAGAACAAGAGATGCCGTGGGACACCCGGTAGGAACTACATTAATTTCGTATAAATATAGCGCTTACTTTTTTAATTTATAAGATATTTTTCTAAAAATGTATTAATTTTCGAAGTCAAATACTTGTTTGATTCTTTCAACAATTTAATTTTACAGCTGCTTTTAGTTTTTACTGTATGAATTAATTTTAGTATTAGTTTAAAGATACCTCTGATTTAGTAGTCAAACCAATATGTGCGTACATTGTGCGTTTGGTTTGATCAGGATATTAATTATGACATGACAGACTTTCATTGTACTTACTTTAAATTATCTCTGTTATCTTTAACTTCTGATAATCTTTCACTTAATGTTTTTTTAATGATAAAACATGAAATTTTGAGAAAAAATACAAATTGATAGTTATAAATTATATATTTTTTCATTTTATCAAAATTCATGGCAAGTTGAAACGATTGAAAAAGTGTTAATTTTCTAGGTAACCTACATGTCGGTTTTTGGGTGACGGTTTTTTGGTTGCTCTTGTTTTGGTTAACCTCCCAACCAGCAAACGAATCAGAACGATAACGTGCGATAAGCAACATAGTTCGAATTAGTTTATACATACAAAACAAAGCGAATATCACTTATATTAAATGTATTATATAACGCGCGTAATAACAGTCACTTCCTAAATAATAATAATAATAATAATGGGGTTTAACCTACGTTTCTCTGACATATGCGCTTATAACAGAGGCCACCCACATCATTATTTGTTAATCTTTATTTATTTAACTTCAAACATGTTTAAAATTACAATTTGATGTGGGTGGATTCGGTTGCTTCGTTCTTATCCAAGCGACGACAATGTGGTCAATTCTACCGCCCTCATTATTATTATTTATTAAATTGTTCACACTGCCGCTGCCTGGATTCGAACCCGCAACCTAAGTTTAAATACACGACCGTTCAGAGTCTAATGCCTTAGACCGCTCGGCCATTTAGGCTCTTCCTAAAAAGTCACTTCCTGAAAACGGCAACATGGGGAATAGGAAAAAGCTTTTGCTAGGAGAAGATGTTACTAACAAAACTTTCTTTGATTTTTTTTGTTTCTGGCCACTGAAAGTGGTAACAGCTAATATAATCTACACCGAACCAAGTAAACTATTAGTCATAAATCAGTAAAAAATTAATTAGAGAATAAAATAAAAAGAATACGGATTTGAAATTATTAATATTATAATTTTTTTATTATTAAATGCCGTGTTTAAAATAGATTTTTTTAAAAGTAAAATTAATATGTTTACGTATTAGAATATGTGAAATAATTATAAATATTATTATTTTTATGATTATTGTGTGATGGGATTTATAATATTACCTTTTTTTACTGCTTTTTTTAAATACAGAGGATTTATAAAAAATAATTTAAGAAACATATAAAATATTGGCAGTGGATTCATAAACGGATGCTTCCAGACTTAACTCGTCAGCATTCGCGTTATGAGCATTTTGCTCACACTCGATTTAAAGCATAAATAACTTTTATTTTTCAAATGCTACTATAAGTGTGAAATTTTTTCTATGTTGAAATAATATTATCTATTTTAAAATTATGAATTTTTCATATTTATTCAACCAATCTTCAGTATAAAAAAATATTTTTCTTCAAGCCCTTCAGAAATTAATGCGTAACGAAAAAAGTATTATCTTCGCATATTTTCAGGCCTGTTCGTGCACTTCTGTAGTTTGAATGTTTCTTGTCTGCCCGATATTAGCCGTTTACGAATTTATTTTAACAAGTGAAATTTGCAAAATTTAAAAAACCCCCGACAAATGCGATTTATTCCTTGTAAATCATTTTTTTGAAACTTAGCTATAAAGTATTCTCAATCAAGTCGGTTTGACCATTTAAGTGCTTCGATACCACTTAACTGATGCCACTGAGAAACACACAACACTCCTTCTTAAATCAATGTCAAAGTGATGGTCAAGGACATCAGATGAGATGAAAAGGATACTTAGAGAGCTATCATTTTTTTGGAAAAATTTTTGAAAATATTTAAATAGAAATTGAAATATTTGAGTTGACTTTGTTCTTTTGAATTAATGTTTTGAATTACCTAATTATTTTACCATTTCACTTTTCGAAATGAATTGAGCCAGGTTTATTTGACCATTCATTTCCATAGTAATAACTTATATGTTAAAATTATATGTCATGCCTTTTCCAAACTGAATCCATATCGATAATCATCGGCATTTTTTTAGTTTTTTTGGGTACGGAAACCTAAGCTCGCACTAAGAATACACTACGTTAAACTACCTTTCAAATGTAACCAAAAAAATTAAAATCGGTTCAAGCGCTACGATGCCACAGACAGATACACACACATAGCGGTCAGACTTATAAACCCCTTTTTTTTTGTTCGGGGGTTATTAATGACAAATTGTCCGTTTTTTTTTTTTTTTTTTTTTTTTTAAATTTTAGGGATAATATTTTTGATAATAATTGGTTAATTTTAACCCTAGAGTGGGCGCGCTATGAGCATTTTGCCGCCCGCGCTAAAAAACCTTTAATATTTTTTAAAATAACTAGCCGTTAGACTTGCGCTTCTTAGTAGCTGCCCCCACTCTCGTTAGCAACGTTTGTCGAGAATCTGGACGCCGTCAGTGCGCGGGGGACCGCTGGAGAAGAAGGTTTCTACCATCAGGTGTCGCCCACTCACGTATTAAAAAGTATTATGTAGCATAAGAGAAAAAAAGTCAATAAAAATATTAAGTTTTCTAAAGTCTTTTGTAAACCAAAGTTTATAGAACAAAGTTGAATAAATATGTTGATTAAATATTACTTACTGTTTATTTATTTAAATCCTAAAAGAAAAAATATTAAATTGCTATATTACTAGTCAAAATGGTCAAAGAAAATGAGGCGGCAAAATGCTCCCCACGCGCCTACTGACGTTACGCAAAAAGACGCGCCCACTCTAGGGTTAATAATAAGTTTCATAAATGCTGGTAACGTCTTGCTGGTAAAATCTTTTCATTGACGCGAATGCTGGCGGGTTAAATTGATTTTACAGGGGAAATTTAGTGTGCAAGGTTTCTGCACCTATAATATAGCCTTATTCCTAAGATAACCCACTTTCAAACTTTGATATTTGTAAACATTCGAATAAGTTTAAATTTCGCGCTCATGTTCGATTAATGCTTTCGCAATCACTTAACAAATTTAACGTGAATTTCTTTCCAAATGTTCAAATAATTATAATAATGGACAAAAATTATAATTTTAAGTCAAATTACAAAAATAAAGTGTTAAATAATGAATGTTAAAATTTAATAATAAACAATAATAACAGTTATAAGAAAATATCAGTATATACATAATATTATAGCAGCCATTTAATGTTATTTAAAAAAAAAAATTATTTAAATATAGAATTTAATTTTATAATGATTTAATAAATGGTTTCACAAAAAAAAAAAACAACTCGATTCGGTTTTTATTTAATCACATTATAAATACTGTACCTATAACTAAACTTGTTAAATACCGGATTACACTCAGATTACTCGGAACAAAATAAAGAATGTAAAAATATAGTTTGCAAATATCCAAAATGTATTCAAACTAGACTGATTGTTTTAATTGGGAATAGAATTTTGTGTTGCATTTATAAGGGCTTTTTATTACATTTGAATTACATTTTGAGCGGTTGTTTAATAAGTTTGTTAAGCGATTGAAGCTCTGTACCAGCAACTGTTAAGTAATGCTTGTTAAATACACTGGCCAAAAAGTTATTCTTTCCGAGAATTAGGTAAATTGTTCCTGCTTAACGTGCCATTTACTGCCAGTGATATGTTCCACATAAAATTATGTCAAAGTTTAAATAAATTATTGACTGCGTCCAGCTGAAATTAGCTATACTGAAGGAAAAGATAGTTCCTACCTACAATCACCGCAACTATGTTAGGAAAAAAATTTGCAAAATTTAAAAAACCTCCAACTGTGGCATCGTAGCTACTATAGGGATAAACCGATTTTGAATTTGTTCTTTGTTCGAAAGGTAATTTGGAGTATTCTTAGCAATGTTTCAAGAAAGTCGGTTCATACGTTTAGGAGCTACGATGCCGCAGGCAGACTTACAGATACACAGATATACATTTTCTTGGAACTAAGGACACTGTCAATCAAATACCTAAAAAAAATTCAAAATCGATTCATCCGTTTAGGAGCTAAGTTTCCACAGACAGACACACAGACGCGTTAAACTTATAACATCCCTTTTTTAGCAAGATTTTCACATCAGCTTAATGCAGCCAATATAACACAATCATAAAAAAAATTCGAAGCGCAGGAGCTGTGTTAGCTAAGCGAAGTTCTTCAGAGATTGAAGTACAAGAGTACTTACTTTTTTTCTTAAAACTGATCAAAAAATACAAAAATTTTTTTTTATTTTGAACAATTTCAAAATTTTGTACTTTGTGCACCCGTCCCCATCGCTTGTTTATATGTCGATTTTTCTCATTAACAAACTTGACCTTTCAAATAACAAAAACCTTCTTTATACCAAATTTTATTCAAATTGAACTTAAATTGTGACCTCTAGGGTGTACAGACAAATTAACGTAACCATCGAAAAATGACCATCGTTAAAATTCATATATTTATATATATATATAAATTTTTACGATGGTCATTTTTGACTTTTATTATTTAGGTTCGACGAACATTTAAAGAAATTTTCCCAAAATTCCATCATAAGTACAAAAGCAATAGCAATAAATAGGTTCATTTCCTTCGGCAATTCGCTAAAAACACAAAAGAACACAAGATTTTAAGGGGAGACACCCTGTGTTTATTAATAAAAAATTTTGTCATATTAAATTTCCATATCATCAATGTAAAACCAGAATTATTATAATAATAAATACATATATGTTCCAGACAAGACAAAATTACATATTTATAAGACAAAAACCGTCGTATTAAATCAACGACAATTATTGTAAGGGTTAAGTTCAGTCAGGTTTGTCGTATAGGAGGTATATGTATACGATCCTTGCATATTACAATATTTATTAAACTATTTTTTTTGTTACTTTAAAATTTAAATCACAAATAATAATGCAGACATGTTACTTAAACGAATAAAGGGTTGTTTTGAATTTTTATTTAATAAATATAATTTTATATCAATTTGATATTAAAATATTTAAACCAGTCGCAGAGAGATGATTGATTTAACGACTAAAACCATCTGCGCATGAATATTATTAGTGTCCGACGACCGAAGGTCGATTTTTGGCCGAAGCCGAAGCCGAAGCCGATTAATCGGCTATCTCCACAACCTTCGGCCGAAGTCGAAGATGAGCCGAAGCCGAAGGTTTAAAAACATGATTTTAAAACGTTAATATTAAAGTTGATCTCTAGAAGTTGATTTAGAGGTTATGATCTTGAGAAGTTGATCTAGAAGTCAATCTAAAGATGATTAAAAAAATTACCTTGAAATTTATTTCAAAATAATAACATTTAGAACAATTCGTTCAAATCCGACGTTTGCTAAGAACCTTCGGCCAAAGCTTCGGCTTCGGAATGAATTCAGGCCGAAGCCGAATGTTTGACCGAATGTGTTTTTTTTGGCCGAAGGTGGCCGAAGCCGAAGCCGAAGCTTCGGTCGGACACTAAATATTATAGACATAAATGTGAAAAAAAAGTATGATTGAATTTGGAGATAAACTTACTTACTGTAATGGTAATATAATAATGGGCGAATCATAAGGTATCTATCTTTGAACTTAACAATCTTTGCTTGACACATTTTTCTGAATAACATTTATCTTCCGGAAAAAATACAACTAGTCAGAAAATATTGAGAAATACATCCAGAAAAAAATTTGTTAGCAGAAGCATTGATTTGCTTCTGATGATTAACTATTTTCTGTTGCAATGGGATTTTTGTCTGTTTATTTTCAACATATCTTGTATATATGAAACAAATATGCACACATGTATGCTATTTTTAGTCCCAAGTTTGTAACGCTTAGAAATATTGATGATACCAACAAAATTTGGGTAGGTCTACGTATTCATGAAATTACCTAAGTAATTCGTTTTTGTTTGTCGACCTGTCGTCTGTCTGGCTTTCCGTTCGTCAATTCCCGATAACTGAGAAACGTAAAAAGATATCAAACTGAAATTTTTACTGCGTGCACAGTACGTAAAAAGTGAGTTTGAGCTAGTAAATAAGCAAGTTAGCACAATTGAGTCTTGGATCCATAGGATCCATCTTGTAAGTCGTTAGAGGTAGAAGAAAAGTTTAAATGAAAAGATGTTCCTTTTAAAACAAAAAATTTTTTTTTGTTCGTTGTACGTTTTCTCAAAAACTATAAAAGATAGGGAGTTGAAAAGATTCTCGAAAAATAGAAAAAAACTCTTGAAAATATTTTCAAAAACATTGAAATTTTGGTGGCCAAAGGGCCACCATAGTTGTGTTGGTTTTTTAAACTTTAATGCTGCTTTTCTACTAAGCGGACAAACCATAACAAAGCTCAAACTCAAATAATAACTTAGCTGACTGAAGACTGGCGTGTTTTGTGGCAGTTGAAAAATCCATATTTGATTATTATGCCAAACACGCCAGTCTTCAAAAAAATATTATTTGAGTTTGAGCTATATTTATTTGTCCGTTTAGTGGAAAATCGACATTATAATTTATTAAAAATAATGCAAGCACTTACATTCAAAACTTTCTATACTGGGTGTTTCCACAATTAATTCAGTCAATTATTTGTTTTTATTTTATTGATTTTTGAAACATTCCAAGGCTGGTATTAAAAAAGGGTAATATTCACCTGTATTGTTAGAGGAAAAGTCTTATTACCTACATTTTAAAGGCCATATTATATAGTATTCGAAGCTATTTTTGATTTATTATTTTAAAATGGCACCATTTGATACGCATAATTCGGAAATAGGGCAATGAAACGTGTTTCGACACGAGCCTTATTAGAGCTCCATAATAGCTCTGTCTTTCTCGAATTAAAAATAATTTTTGTTTTTATCATGTTTACGGCTGAACTATAATATAATTATAGATAATATGAATACAAGCTTTTATATATACCACTAGCTGTGAACTACCCGCTTTGCTGGGAAACATTCCCACTTTCACCCCTCCCCTCATATTCCATATCCTTTTCTAGGTTACTATCTATCACCTAACTAAATTTCATCAAAATCCGTTCAGCCGTTTAGGCATGATAGAGCAAAACTCCCAGCAAAAACCATAAAAAAATCACTAACTCAATTCAGTTTTCTGCCTACTTCCTATCCCCTAAGTACGATGACGTGATCATTTTGATCTTATATCCGTTTTTAGGTAACCATCTATTACCTTACTAAATTTCATCAAAATCTGTTCAGCCGTTTAGACGTGAAAGAGCAAAAGTCCCAACAAAAACGACTAAAAATCACTAACTCAATTTAGTTATCTGCCTACTGCCTACCCCCTAAGAACGATGGCGTGATTATTTATAGCCTATGACCATTTCTAGGTTATCATCTATCACCATACCAAATTTCATCAAAATCCGTTCAGCCGTTTAGACGTGAAAGAGTAACAGACAGACAGACAGACAGACAGAGTTACTTTCGCATTTATAATATTAGTATGGATTATTTAATATATAATTTATATTTTAATAATATTCGTATATAATAATAAATATTTAATGTATGATGATTATAGATTTATGTGATATAAAAATCAATACATTATCGAAAATGGAATGGTTTTTTAAATACATACTAATCGTATTATTATACGACTTTTTTAATGTCGTATAATATGGATGATATTCGTAAATGTATATATAATTAATATGTATGTAAATATTAATGTCCAATAATGGGTCGAAAAAATATCCCATAATTTATCAAAATTATACTTTAAAATAGTAATATTTTTTGTGTGAGTGGGCAATTTTTATTCAAAAATTATTTGATGTGAACGCGACCCGTATCATAAGACGTTCTATAGGACCCATAGAGAGATAAAGATAAATTTGGTAAAACATTCAACTGCAGAAAGCTTTGCTTTTCGACTAAAGAGCGTTTACTTTCGAATACGAGTTTTTATACCATGCATGTATGTAATATGTAAGGTATACTAAGTTTAGTCCCAAGTTTTTAACGCTTAAAAATATTGATGCTACGCACAAAATTTTGGTATAGATGTTCATAAAATCACCTAATTAGCCCATTTTCGGTTGTCCGTCCGTTCGTCCGTCCGTCCGATGTTAATCCGATAACTAAAAAACGAAAATAGATATCAAGTTTAAATTTTTACAGCGTACTCAGGACGTAAAAAGTGAGGTCGAGTTCGTAAATCAGCAACATAGGGCAATGGGTTTTTGTAACCCGTAAATCTTGTAAACCGTTAGAGATAGAACAAAAGTGTAAGTGTAAAAAATGTTCCTTATCAAAAAATAAACAACTTTTGTTTGAAACATTTTTTCGTAAACATCACTGTTTACCCGTGAGGGAGTAAATTAGGCGTAAATTGTATAGTATGTATTATATGGGAATACCAATTATACTGGAATGACATGTATGTATGTGTAATGTGACAGAGTAATCAACACTTGGTATTTCATGGCATGGTATTTCAACAATTAACTCAGTCAATTGTTTGTTTTCACTTGCTCCATTTCATTTATGTCTGGCATACACACCGTGGGCTCATGCCACTACCAATTGAATAATTCAATAAAAAATACACAATAATTGTGCCTTTCAGGCCTCCGTGAATATTAAAAGTACCTAAGTTATTTAAAAACTAAAAAAGATTAGATAAATAAATAAGATACGGAATTTGCATGCGTCGAAGAAATAATATTTTTTTCTACAAGCGGACTCCATCTAAAAAGTCTTTCATCACTTGCAAGTCCATACTCTTTGTGTTGTTTCCAATGACTTTATTTTAACGTAGGTAGGTACATATCAAGTAAAAACATCGGCATCGAGGCATAAAACGAAATCCTTGACTTCCACTATGGCAACACAGCCAAATCTTCCTTGCTTGAATTTTACGAGAACATACTAAATATTAATTTTCACTTTTTTTAACCCCCGAACAAAAAAAAGGGCTTGTAACCGCTATGTGCGTCTCTGTCTGTAACATTGTAGCGCCTAAGCGGATAAACCGATTTTGATTTTTTTTGGAAAGAGAAATTTTCAAATGCTTAGCTATGTTTCAAATGCGAGTTTAGGATTCCGTACCCGAAAAAACTAAACAATTGGCGATGGTCTTCAAAATCGGTTCAGTTTGGAAAAGGCTTTTAATGGTAATTAAATGGAGACTTTTCTTTGATATATTTCAAGTGCGAGTTTAGGGTTCCATTCCCGAAGAATTTATCAGGGGTTTTTAAATTTTGTAAGTTTCACTTGTATTTGTCAACATTTCTTGGTATAATAATAATCCAGTTTTTACTTGAAAAAGCGAACTATATTTTAATGCTTGTGCATTAGCGAACTTAAATCTTGGTGTTGGGAATACAAAGAACAAAATTTTGAATTTTTTCAAAATAAAAAGTAATTTTGTATTTTTTAATCAGTTTTAAGCAAAAAAGTACTTTCGTACTTTCGTACTTGAATTTTTCTCTAGACGCTTAGTTTTCGAAATAAAAATTCTTGAAAAATTAAAAATGCAATATTCGGTTTTAAGAAAAATGCGTTATTTTTTCAATCTCTAGGAGAATTCGCTTAGATAACGCAACTTCTGCGCTGCGCTGTGAACTTTTGGTTTTAGTCTTGAAAAATTTGCAAGAGGAAGATCAAGACCGGATCCAGACTAATTTTGCTCATAACTAGGTGATAATAGAATCGAAATTACGACATTTACCATGGGAAAATGAAGGATATTAGAAAAAAATGTAGCGAAAAAAGAATCCGAGTTGAATTTCAATTAAGTAAATAATTTATTTTTGAATACATTTTCAAATACCCAATATCGTGATGACGACAGTAATATACATTTCAATAATATCGATCTGTATATATGTAAATGTATATGTATCTCTTGTGGTAAATTTGTAAAACGACAAAATACTAAACAACATACGGTTTGACATGTTGACAGCCCAATGACTCTCTACACAATTTTTGAATATAATTTCATAGTACTGTAATACTATATAATACACAAATGGTATTTTCCAATTGACATGCGATTGTCATATAAAATGTAATTATACTTGCATGATAAGATACTTAATGAGACAGAGAAAGACAAGCTATATCTAGACAACCACTTATCTCCCACTCTCAATAAAACTTAATAGAAAAAAAAAACCAACAACCCAACAACGAGGCCAATTTAAAAAGAATGGTCAACCATATTTTATAAAATGACCAATGTGTTCTATGATATATGTTTTTATTTATTTCCTTAATAACCCTTGTTTTTAATTAAATTTCTGGCTCATGTTTTTTTTTTTTTCGATTCGTTATTAAAATATTATCTTCCGGTGGTCAATTATTGTGGTTTATCGTATTCATTTTTTATCAATTCTTTGTTTTTTAGTTAACAGAAACTACAGAGGCTTTTGGATCTTATGGAGAAATTTCTGGCACATAATGAAGTTCTCCCAAAAACACATATATTATTATGTCACCTGCTATAGTTGTTTTTTTGGAACTATATTCCTTATTGTACGTTATGATTTGTTTTCTGGTTGGGAGATAAAACCACAAAAAGTGCAACAGATCCCAAACTCCGAGATGTAGGTTACCTAGGAAACTAAAATTTCTTTAATCGATTCAGCTTGCCAAGAATTTCAAAAATATGCAAAAACATTTTACAATCTGTCAATTTGTATTTTTGTAGAAAATTTGTGTTTTTTTCATTCAAAAAAATGAGTTGTGAGATATCAGAAGTTTAACATAAAATAGATAATTTAAAGTAAGTAGGTACAAGGGAATTTTAAGGAAATTTTATGTTATGTCATATTAAATATCCTGATCAATTATATTATGAGTAATGTACCTACATATTTGGTTGACTACTAAATCAGAAATATGTCTTTTTTAAACTAATAATACAATTAAGTATAAAGTTAAAGTAGCTATAGGTAATATTTAATTGTTGAAACAATAAAACAAGTATTTGACAGAATTACCAATGCACAGATATGAAAACAGTATCGTAAAGGAAAAAAGAAAAAAAAAATTAAACCTAAAAGGACCAAAGCACAGAAATGCAAAAAGTAGCGAGAGAAAAAAAAACAATTTAACGAAACTAATCACACTAAACCTGCAAGGTTGCGTACCAAAAAAACAATATTTATAATCAATTTTTAATACAGTTATTTGTGCGAAAGGAACATAGGCCCTACAAGGTGTCCCACGACGCCTCTCTTTATTTTTTTCTTCTAAGAGGATATATTAACGTAATTAAAATAAATCAATGGCTATTATTCAGAAAATTCACAAAATATTTTAACCCGATAGATAAAATTTTATTTGAGGGGCTTAGTTTAATGATATGGGTTGCAAAGGATACTTTTTCGTAGGTTATGGCTAGCAAAGTTTCTTTTGGTTCACTAACAGTCAAAAGGCGAGAAGAATGAGTTATCAAATGACGATTCCAATTTTAACTTAAACATAGAGCAACTCAAACTTCCCGAAACATAGAATTGAAAGACTGGGTTGTGATTGCAACTACCCCATGACACAATTGATTGCCCCAACCAATTCAGCTCTTACAATTCGTACTAGGTATCTAAGAATCATTGCCTGCAGAATAATATTTCACACTTATTTCTACGTTTCTTTGCATTCCTGAATGCGTACAATTGATTACGATACTTCAGGTAAAGTTTATTATGGAGCAAAGCCAGAAAGATATACATACATATATGTTGACCGCAAATCTAATAATCATTATTATCAATAAATAATTTTATGCTTAAATTAGTGATTGTACAGAGAAAAAAAATATTAATATGACTCTACATTATATATCTATTATTTGACTGTTACTTTATAAACCACAATTGAATGGAAATTTTGAAATCAGGTGTTAATCAAACTAATCTAATATTTAATGTTTTTAAAAATACAGTGTGTTAATTTTTTCTGCCATAATTGAACACACTTTGATGAGTTTTGTTGGTAGACAGATATCGACATTTTTTCAATTTTTCTTTATTTCCTTATATCTTAGCTTGTTTGAGTAATAATAATATTACAATAGTTTAGCTAATGCTTGAAAGCCTCTAAGCGGGAGTAATAAAGGGTACCCCAATTTTTGTTTCCTTACTTTAGAACACTGCAAAGTAGAATGTTGTGCATCGCGTGAATCGTTTAACTTACGCTCAACATCACTCAATGCTCAAATTGTTCATTTGTTTACGGTTCAATTAGGTTATAGTGGTTGTTTTGGGGTGGGACACACTTATACCATATAGGGTTCATTGTGATATCGAAAAAAGAGTTTATCCATCCTTGACTGCTACTCTATGAACCATTGGGACTTGTTTAAGAAGAGCAGGAGTGTTTTGACGTCATCGGAATTCAGATTGGAGATGTCGTCAAAGAAAGGCTGGCTCAATTGACTCCATCCCCTCATGGCAAGACAGTGACGGAGAAAAGATGATACTAATAATCGTGATGCATTGGTTGATCCATTCGTTTCGCTTCTTCTAAAGAATTAACGGTTAAGAAGTAACAAGTAAAAACTGAGTATAGACTTTTACGAGAAGATTATGCCCAATTTATTCGTCCTAGTGAACGAACAATTCGTATTATTGTGGAAAAGTTCGAGGAAACTGTAAGTATTGGAGATAGAGAGTAAGGCGTGTTTATGATCGTAGCGTGCGTTTGGCCAAGAAAACTTGATGGGATTTCTTTTAAGGAGGTTTTCTTAAGTATCTTACTTTATCAAAAAACCTGCAACGTTGAAGAACCTTAAAGCTATGATCTTCCAAGATATAACTGAAGTATGCTTTGTAGACGATAAGTCATAGGAAATTATATTATATTTGATAGACTTTAATAAATAAGATGTAATTGGATTCTTCTAGTATGTGGGAATAACTACATCTTTGTTAAACGTGAAAGAACAGCAAAATTTTACGGATACAAAGCACATACATTTTGCAGCCAACAAAATAAGCAAAGAAAAAAGTTTGTTGTTATAAAACACTTTCCGAAATGTGTCTAGCTTTATCACTTTCTATCTAGAGTTATAAATCCTATTCACAACAAGGTCAGACCACAGTTTTATAAAACAAGAAATAATTGATGACCGGTATATATTTATTTATATTCAATTAAGATTATGTTTCATCGTAATAAACCTTCACCATTAAATGAAACCAAATTATTGTTATTGATATATATTTTTGATTGCTAGAAGCGATCGATCTTAATTACTAATTCTTTATGTTTGGTTATATTTTTGTCTAATTTTGATTATTTTACCACAAGTATTGAGGCACCGCACATACGTGTGTAAAGACATTATTGTTTACTTTCATTATTACATAATATATGTATCTATGAATAACTGCCCGCAACATCAAATGGGCAGTATACGTGATTTAATAATTGTTTTAAGCATGAAATTAATAAAAATTTAGAAAAATAAAGGTTTAAACTTTCTGAAATACTCTATTTCACTCAAATTTTATTAAATTTTGATAACCCAAGTATGTAAACCTACTAAATTTGGGTGGGGTACTTTGGGTTTGGTTAAGCTTTAATATTTTTTAAGCATATGGGGTCCTGGTCCCATCATCTAGCAGAAAGGTGAATGGTAGCGAAAAACTACCGTTAAAAGATGAAAAGTTTGACCCAAAATTAATGAATTTCAAAAAAAAATTTCATTCCGATTAAATTAAATTTGGCTGTTTATCAAAAAAATTGATTTTTTTAATTTAATGACGTTATCAAAATCCAAAAATAATAAGTAATAAAAGTAATACTTTTCAAATTTGTCTTCAAAATTAACCTTGCTTTAATAGGTTTCAAGAATGTGAAGTACTGGTCCCGGAATTAAGTGATAGCTAGCGAAAAACTGACATCGCAGCTGAAAAGAACGACTGATGAACGAATTAAATCGATTTTTTAAACTTTTTGATGTCATCAAAATCTATAAAATTGAATTTTGCTCTTTCACTTCAACACTTTATTCAATTTTGATAAACCTATTATCCAAATTGGGGTCATAGAATTAGATCATTGAAGAAAAGTATGTCCCAAAATGAGTGTGTTTAAACAAAATGCGTTCCAATTGAATTTTGTGCTTAATCATATCCAAATTTCCTTTAATTTTGATAAACCAAGTATTTATTCTTACTCAATAAAATTTGAAGTCAAAATTAGCCTACCTTAAATAGATTCCAAGATTAAATTCTAGGAGGAGTCTTGGGCTTAATAAAATACATTCTATCAAAACCAATTTATTTCTCCTAAAACATCACATTCAAGACTTAGACTCTACTAGCCCTTACATGCATTCAGGAGTGCCACATTTAATATATGTTTGATGTTTTTTTTTTACTATTTCTAACGGTCTTCCTAAAAATTAAATCGGTAAATTGGTTAGTGCGATTGGAAATGTGAACTATTAGAAAAAAACACATTTTACAATCTTGATTACGTCACTAATGATCGATATTTTTGTTAGATAACGGCTTTGTCACGTGACATAAATTTCATGAATTTCGGTTGGGATACTGAATAATTTCAAATATCGATCGATTACAAACAAATGAAGAAATTTAAGCTATGCTATTTCGACGGTTTTTGACCTTTCAAGAAAGCTTGTACTACCTTAAAGGTAAGACCCAATTGAGAGGAGATGCAATCAAAGTTAGTATATTTATCCATATCAAATACTTATCACTATACGTATCACTTCAATAAACAAATATACGAACTAGGAAATTTGACTATCACATTTACCACCTTCTTCAAGCTCTTGAACAGCCATGTACGCATTTGAACAGTCACAATCGTTGAATGCTGCCCGGAAGCACTGATAAATTCGGAAAAATTTTAGATTCTTGTAAGTACTTCAAAATGGCTTTATTCTGACTGCGACAGACAGTTGCCTGCCATAGTGGCCACAGTTGGAGGTACTAGACTGTCCTGTGTGCGGCATCCAAGCATTTGTCATATATTGGGATATGTAATGCTGCCTTATGTGACATGTCTCTGATTCTCATGTAGAACCATTCAAGGTACTTACTCAAGGTTATTTCTCACCTGGAAAGGTTGAATATATTTTAAGGTAGTTAAAGTTTATTTAATAGACCATATATGTATAATAATTATTTATAGGCGTTGTATGTACAATAAACAACATATTCCGTGATTTTACAGTAAAATTAAATATTAGTACAGAAAAAGATATTACAAAAATCGGCTAATAAAGGAAAATGAAAGAAACTGCTCGCATTTTGCAAAAACTACAAGGAATGTGTTTCTAAGATGCCAAATATAGTAACGCAGGAGTTAGTGGCGCAAATGTTTCTAATTGTTAATAAATAACAATAAATTTTTAATTCCATGAAACGATCAATGTTAAAGTTCACTTAAAAAAAATTAGTAATTAGGCAACTTATATGATGTAAATGTTAAGTATAACGTATACGTAATTCAAGTTGCCTATTTATTAATTCTGTAAGCCAACTTTAACATTAACCGTTCCATTGAATTAAAAATTTATTGTTTATTAACAAATAGAAACATTTGCATCACTAACTCATGTGTGATTAATGATATTTCCAAACTAAGAAACATATTCCATGAAGTTTTAACAAATTGAGAGCGGTATCTTTCATTTTCCTTTATTTGTAACATCTTCTTTAACTGTACTATATCGTTATGTGTGTTTTAAAATACTTTTTTTCACCCGACTTTCAGATTCTCATGTGTAACTAAAATTTTAGCTAGCAAGTGATGAAGATATAATGCACATATGTGCTCGATAGGGAACGTTAAACGTTGGAATCTGATTGTTTTGCCAGATTGGAGTATATGTAAATAGAGGTATGTATATTGGTATGTGTTGTTACCAAACACATACTATAAAGGTCATGTGAACTTTTATTTTTGTTGTGATTCACGATAACAAATTATTTCAGACACTCAAAGTCATCACATCATATTCGTCATCGTCATCATACCATCTATACCACATGCCATGCCATGATACTAATATGTATGTATATGTGAGTATGTCTTGTACATACTTGATGAACGACTGTCAGTAGTATAGTTCAAAATTGATGTATACCCTGGTGGAAAAAATATTTGAAAAAAGAATAAGTCTTAATAAGTCTTAGGAAACTCTGAAAAAGTCTTAGTAACTTTAAAAAAGTATTAAGAACTCTGAATACCTCTGAATTAGACTAGTCCGAAAACGTTGAGAAATTCAAAGTTCCTAAGACTTTTTCAGAATTTCGTATTCTTTCTTCAAATATTTTTTTCCACCAGGGTAATGGGCTAGCTACACAGCGTTTAATAATGCGTTAATGTATTAAGGATATACAAGCGTCAAGGCAATTTTGGATAAAAGGCTTGAAGTCTTTTAATATATAAATTTCTCCAAAACAAGTCGGCGAAAATTTAAAAAAACTATTTAAATTAAAGTTACAACCTTAATAAATTATCGAAAACGAAAAAACTACATTGTGCCCGACTAATTACAGAAGTATGAGCACGATTATTGGGGCACAGATTTAAAAAATATATATTTTTAATTTTGATGGTGAATTATGTTATAACTTGACAATATAAGACAAAAGTAAGAATAAAATTTTTCGATATCTGGAGTAATTTTCAAAAGATTGAAAAATTGCAAATTTCGTTTAATTATTTAGCTTTTGATATTTCGAAAACCAAGGCTGATTTCGAAAAATTGTATTCTTATTTTTCGTCTTCATTCATTTTGTCTAAGTTCATCAACAAAATTAATCATCAAAGTTGAAAATAAGATACAAATAATTTCAACCACCAGTTTACCAACAAACTTACCTTGGCGCTCTTAATACTTTAATGTATTTTAAGTTTAAATACAGCGATTTCAAAGGTTTTGATGGTTGTAGAAACTCCTGTTCCGTCCCCATTTCCTATCTACCTCACGAACATTGTTTCAGCTACTTTGACATTATATAGGTAAATGTGGCTACTCCTTTAAAAACGTCCTATGGACTTAGCTTTAACTCTCTGTACCTAGCTGATTATACAAAAATTTTTAAAAGTATTATTATATTTGTTTATTATCAATGTTACACCAAATTATTATTACATATAACATGCGTGTAATTATTTATTTAAATATAATTATGAGTATTAAAAAAAAAAAGATTTTATAATGTCATGTTATTTACAGAATGTTTCACGACAAAAATACTATACACTAGGGGCAATATTTAAGATTATTATATAGATACCCATTATTTAAAAGCTTTTATTAAACCTGTTTTGACAACTTTAATTCCATCGAAATGAAAATTGGTGGGAGTGCTGGGAAATTCAGATGGGGGGTGTTGTATTTTTCATTATACGATAAATAATCTAAAAATATATATTGATATAATTTAGGCAGAAAGCAGTCGGAAAATGTCAGTATTACTTTAAAAATTACAAAATAAATTTTTTAATTCATTTCAAGTTTTTTTCACTGAAACTTTCTGTAATTAGTTATATTAAAAAATTAGATACCTTGTTACATGCTTAGTTTTATTGGGCGTATATTTTAAAATAAATAATATACTTGAAAATATTCATTAGTTATTTTTAGTGTGTATAATTTTTATTTACTTTACTGATCAGAAGATTTATGATAAGGTCTTTAATTGTGAACAAAATTTTGTTTTGGTCATTTTATGAAGCATATAGGTTTAAATAAAGCATCTCCATTTACTCAGATTTACAGAAACCCATTTGCACAATATCCTGCACCGAGATTGAGACAAATGCCCCATTAAACCATTCCCTTTTTTAAACTTTTTGATATATTTTTTAATTTATTAATTCGAGGAAATGTTTAACAATGAAAGGGTGTTATAAATTTAACAGGCTTGTGCATCTCTGTATCTGTGTGTTTGTCTGTGGCATCGTATTAGATTTTCTTTTTTGCTTGAAAAGTTATTTGATCGAGATTGTTCTTACCTATGTATCAAGAGCAAGTTTAGGGATCCGTTCCCGATAACAACTAGAAAAGAGGTGATGATCTTTTAAATCCGAGCAGATTTTCTTCAAACATATCTAAATGATCTCGATCAAATTTCTTTTCCAACAACAAAAATTCAAAATCGGTTCATTCGTATATGTACTACGATACCATAGACGAATCGATCACACCTGATTTTAATGTTTCTGGTAAAATTAGTTTGTCCATGTAATCTAATTAACAAAATGACTTGAATAAGTCACATTTGTTATACAGAAAATCACTTTTTTGTACAATTTAATTGATTTTACGGTTGAAATTGTATGTAAATAAAAAAAAATGTATGTAAAATGGAATTAAGGTGTGTTTATGTCGATTTATCGTACAATTATCACTCTGTATAAAAAGGTGATTAAAATTGAAATAGCTAAGCGAATTCCTTTAGAGATTGAAAAAAATAAGACAATTTTCTGAAAATCGAATATTGCATTTTAAATTTTGCAATAATTTTTATTTTAAAAACTTATGCGTCTTGAGAAAAATCACAAAAGCACATTTTTACTTCAAACTGATTCAAAAATATACAAAAATTTTTATTTTCAAAAATTCAAAATATTGTATTTTTTTGTTTATTCGTTTTCATTAATTCCAAGTGAAAATTATCCAAAAAGTTCGTCTTTTGAGCTTTCTCCAAAAGAGGAATGTATTTAATATCCATTTTCAATGATTTTTTTTCTTTCTTTTTTCATTTATAAAAAATTTGCATGGATACATAGGCTGATATTTTAACCACATATTTTTTTAGTAAAAGTCTTCCTATAAAAAAATTTGAGTCTTTAAATGAAAAAATGTTGGCATACTCAGACATTCTTAATATCGAATTTCAATTTTCTCTATTATCGAAATAGACTACAAAAGTTCGCCTTTTGAGCTTTCTCCAGTTCGATGTTTAATTTTTCGGATGAAATGACCCACCAAAAATCATCTTGAAAAAGATGGTCCGATATTTAAACGATCACTATTGCGTTAATTTTGCGCGGAACTGGTGAATACAGGTGAAAATATTATTCTCACTCCTGCACGAGAAAATATGTACGGCGTTGATGAATACTAACTTCACAGGTTTTTGAAGAGAATTATATCAATGCTGTACAGAAATAAATTCGAAAACTTCGACAGCCAAATAAAAAAAAATTTGTTCACTCGTCAATTGCCAAAGCCCTACGTGTTTATTTCGGTACGGCATTTATGTTATTCGCTTCGATTACTTTGCAGAGTTAGTATCCAGAAATGCCGTATATATTTGCTGGTGCAAGAGTGAGATACCAAGGAGTTGGACATCCCTATTCTCCTTTCTGGTGAGTCATTTCATCCGAAAAATTTCAGCATGGGCTTGTGGTCTTAAAAGCGTGCATCAAAATGCCATTCTGCTACTAAAACTCTTATAAAACTATCAATACTGAATATATTCTTTGTAAAGTTTTATTTTTTTCCAAAACATCAAAATGTCAGCTTTCACACAATATGTGAAACCACAAAATCAATTTGATCATCACATGATGTTATGTTACTCCAATTATTTATTATACATTGCGTTGAGTGGATGGAGTTGAGTATGTGCTCGTTCGTTAGTTCTCTTTGAATTGCATGATTATTGTTCAAAAAAACGTGAACAACACTGATGATATTGTGGTTTTCTTTTGTTCAAATCGGCCACAACAAAATAACCAACTACTTACTGTCTTCAACTTAAACTAATCATAATTTTCAATAATGCTTTTGTTTAATTTCAAAAATATATTATCAATTTTGAAAAAAATTTAATAAATAATTTTATTATTATTGTGTGAATTTGTGAAACAGTTGTGTAATTGGTTCGAAAAATATTTTTATTTTGTTGTTGTTAGAGAATTTTCTAAATTGAAAATATAGCTATTGTAGTAAATTTTCTTCCAATATTACACGTTTACTAATTTATCACAGTTCACTCAGAGAACAGCAGTACAGAAGATATATAGAGGGTGTCCCGTGACTCGATGATCATAGTGTTAAGAGAGTATTTTTTGGACAATTTTAAGTCGAAAGTATCTTATATCTTTGTCCAAAAGTTACGGAGTTGAGATATTTAACTTATAACCAGTAAAGACATAGTTTAGTAAAGTAGTTTAATGTTTTATTATTTTTATTACTAGAGGAACAATTTTCGACTTTGCTAAGGATACCTTCTTCGGCGAAAAGTTCTTGCTGGACAGGACGTTGTTCTGCATTAGCTTTAAGAAAATTACCTTTTTCGGCCAAATAAAACACTTGTTTATTAGGAATTCTTCAACAAGAAACCACTGCTGATATTTCCATCCTGGGCTGTTGTCCATTTCCGTCACAACATCCGTAATTAAAATATATATCGGCATGTTCTTGATTTTTAAACGTCGCCATTAAATTAACCTTAAAATTAATTGCATAAAATCAACTAAAACAAGTGAAAACAAACAATTGACTGAGTTAATTGTTGAAATATCCTGTATACAATGTGTTGAATATCAGAGCTTGCGTTATTTTTTTGTTTTATAAATTAGAAGATTTTAAAAAACTAACACAATTATGGCGGCCTTTTGGCCGAAATTTGTTTGTTTTTCGGAAATTTTCTAGAATTTTTTTCGTTTTTCGAGAATATTTCACAAGACCACTAGTTGACGCTACCTGAAAATTTTCAAGTCCTTATTCTTTATATATTTATAAAGAATATTCAACTCTTTATTTATTTATAGTTTTGGAGAAAATGGACACCAAAATTTTGGACTAATTTGCGCCCTCACGGATAAAAATGGACGTTTACGAAAAAATGTTCAAACAAATGTTGTTTAGTTTTTTATTAGGTATATTTTTTATATTGTTCAAATTTTTGTTCTATCTCTAACGGTTTAAAAGATGGGTCTTACGGAACCAAGCCAACATTGACTTATGTTGCTCATTTACGAACTTAGCCTCATTTTTTACGTCCTGAGCACACTAGAAAAATTTCAGCTTGCCATCTCTTTTTATTTTTGAGTGTTTGTGTTAACAGACAGACTGACTAACAGACAGACAATAGGAAATGGACTAATTAGGCGGTATTATGAACACCTGTACCAAAATTTTGTTCGCAGCATCAAGTTAGCATTCGACTTACAAAGTTGGGACTAAACTTGATATACCATGATGTATATTACACACATACAGGATATAAAAATAAAAAATACAAACAATCAAATATCACTAGAATGTACTTGGCCTACTTGAATAATTAACTTTTAACCTTATTTCTCTTGACTATTATTGGGTGTATATAATGTACATAATTCCTTAACTACTAATTCGTTAAGACATCGTAGCTCCTACGTGTAGAATTTTATTTTTTATACTTATTAAATAATTCTGTCTTATTGTGTGAATTTGTGAAACAGTTGTATAATTGGTTCCAAAAAATATAATTTTTATCTTTTTTATTTTATTATAAAAGAAGGGCGTATAATGATATGATTGTCATCTGGTGTTAAAAACCAATTTGTTGTTTACATCGGGCGCACACGCTCAATACTTCCATTCCGGAATTAGACGTTTATAACAAGTTAACGGTTTTACCTTTTTTTTAAGTTTTCAAAAATTGGTTTCTTATTATTTTGTTTTACTGTCTAAAGGTTGATTAATACAAACTACTTAGTTATTATTAATTGTATGAACGTTAGAACTAGATTCTGAGGTGATTGTTAACCTGGTACTAGTTTCATCCTTTTGTCTGTCATCCAACGTTTCCCAAACCACAAAATCAATCTTTTGAGTCGAATAAAGTGGCCTGTTATATAAAGTTTATACAGATCTTAGGTTAGTACTGCTATCAGATTATACGGAACAAAATTTTCTCTATTCGGTTTGGATTTATTTTAGATCCTGATTTACTCCGAATTTTATTTATTTTTTTATTTGTGTCCCCTCAACCGTGCTCCTACATCTTTAATTAGTCTGGCACAACGGTTTGTTTTTTGTACTCAACAGCTTAAACTTTAATTTAAATAGTCCAGCTTTAAATTAAATAGTCCATCAGACCAATGTTAAATATACCTACTTTTGAAGTCATTTATTTATTTAAATAATCGGAACCTTACCCCCCCCCCCCCCGCCTCCTTACATTTTCAGAATTGATTTAGACTTAGTCCAACTTCATATAAAAACAAGTGAAAACAAACAATTGAGTGAGTTAATTGTTGAAATACCATGTATAGATAGTGTTAATTACTCTATCACATTACACATATAACTGTCACATGCATGTCACACATACATAACTGATAATCCCATATTAATACATACTATAAAATTTGCATCTAATGCGTGCCCTCGTGAGTAAACAGTGATGTTCACAAAAAAAAATGTTTCAAACAAAAGTTGTTTATTTTTTGATGGAACATTTAAACTTTTGGTCTATCTCTAACGGTTTACAAGATGAGCCTTACAGACTCAAGACCAAATTGACCCATGTCCCTTATTTACGAACTCGACCGCATTTTTTACGTCCTGAGTGCGCTGAAAATTTCAGCTTGATACCTTTTTTCATTTTGGATTTATCGTGTTGACAGATGGACGGACGGACAACCGAAAATGGATTAATTAGATGATTCTATGAACACCTACACCAAATTTTTTTTCGTAACATCAATATTTTTAGTCGTTACAAACTTGGGACTAAACTAAATATACTACGTATATTTCATATATACATGGTATAAAAATCAATCCTGTTATAAAAATTGCCCTGACGCTCGTACATCCTTAAAAAAATATCATTGAAAAGCATAATTTTGATAAAATTTTGTTGAAATATCATTTTTTTTACCTTAAAATTATGTCAAATCGTTCATTCCACATAAAAATACTGAAAATGGTGTAAAGAGTATGTTTAAGGATGTATGAGCATGACAACAATGTTTGATTTAAAGGCTCAAAATTTGTTTGTAGGTAGTCTTTTACTCAATGAATATGTGGTTAAAATTTCAGTTTAGGTAACCGTGCAAATTTTTAAGAAAAAAGTCATTAAAAATCGATATAAAATACATTGGCTCTTATGGAGGAATCTCAAAAAACGACATATTTTGGAAGTTTTTGATAATTTTCATTTGGAATGACTGAAAACAAATTAAAAAAAAACTTTTTAATAGAAAGTAAACATATTAGCAATGAATTAGAAAAGAAAAAAACTAAGTGTCACCGTCCATATAAGGGATGTAAGAGTAGGGTAGATTCAGGGTTGAAATTATTTTTATCTTATTTTCAACTTTGATGATGAATTTTGTTATAACTTCATGAATGTAGACGAAAAATAAGAATAAAATTTTTCGATATGTGTCTTGGTTTTCGAAATATCGAAAGCTAAATAATGAAACAAAATTTTCAATTTTCGATATTTTGAAAATTAAGCCAGATATCGAAAAATTTTATTCTTACTTTTCGTCTTATATCGTCAAGTAATAATATAAATTTATCATCAAAATTGAAAATATCTATTTTTAAATTTGTGCCCCCACTACCATGCTCATACATCCTTAAAAGAGATGGAGAAAATTAGTATTTTCTAATAAGTAAAAAAATTTGATCGTCAAAACATAACTTTATAATCAATTAATGATGTCTATACACTCAGAAAACACACAATCTTTATTATTTTGTATTTTAGTAACAAATTCAGTCTTTATTATTTATTTGCCAAGTGCAGACACATGTGTTGATGTTACCACGTGCCCAAAAAAATACAAAACCATCACATCATATAGTCAGTCATATACTAGTTGCTTGCTTACTAAAATAATAATATAATTGAACTTTTGTTGTTATAACAATATTATTAAATATAAAAAGGAATATTTATATTTTGTATAAATTATATTGTTTATAATACACATGTTTCACTATACTGTTCATGTACAACTTAAAATAATATATTATAGTTTATATTTCTTTTTTTAATGATATTTTTATACCCTGTGTATATGGAATAATGTTTTTATGGATAAATAAACCTCAAATCACACACACATAGGCGAATAAAACAGTAACTTTATACATTACAGTGTGCATCAAATCCCGTAGTTTTGATTTTTCGCAGACTTGTTTATGATGCTATTCCAATCAATAATCCAAGTTTGTGATCTCAAGCACCGAACGCAGCTTTTAGTGCAATAAATAAGCCGGAAAATGTGGAAAAGTGGTGGAACAGCTCCGATTTCGAAAATTTTTTGTGTACGTATTCCTTAGACCTCTAGGAACATTCAGCCGCACTAACCTTGGCATTGGAAAAAAAACTGAGAAAGTTAGGGTAGTTTTCCCATCCCCAAAACTCTCTAAATAGTAGCAGTGAAAACAAATCAATACTTCAACTCAAAAATCGTCTTCCGAGGGTTTTTGAGGTCGTTGATCATGAATTCAAGATTAAAAAGCAACTGAATATGGTTTCAACCCCATTAAAATTACCCTTAAAGTGATAGAGACAAAAACTTTATTAAATTCAAAATTTTGCCTCAGAAATCGTGTCTCGTGGAGCTTTTAGGTTCGGTGATCACAAATTTAAGGTCAAAAAGCAATTGAGGATTGTTTCAACCCCCTTAAAACTACCCCTAGAAGTGACAATGATAAAAAAAATTGAAAATTCTGAATTTCACCTCAGAAATTGTCTCTCTCTGGTTTTAGAAGTCATTGATAATGAATTTGAGGGCAAGAAGCAACTGAATGTAGTCCCAAGCCACCCCTAAAGGCCACCCCTAGAAGTGACAGAGAAAAAATTTAAAATTGTTCCTCGAATATCGTCTTTCGGGGGGTTTTTGGGGCCGCTGATCGCGAATCCAAGGTCAAAAAGTAACTTGGATGGTTGAAACCCCATTAAAACTACCCCTAGAAATGTCAATGATAAATAAATTTTGAAAATACTGAATTTCACCACAGAAATTGCCTCTCTGCGGTTTTAAGAGTCGCTGATCATGAATTTGAGGTCAAAAAGTAACTGAATGTCACAGCATCCTTATTAAAACCTCCCCTAGAAGTGACAGAGATAAAATTTTAAATTTGAATTCTCTCCTCGAATATCGACTTTCGTGTAATTTTGGGGGCGCTGATTACGAATCCAAGGTCAAAAAGTAGCTGAAGAGGGTTGCAACCCCAAAAAAACTACCCCCAGATGTCTTGCCATCAGATTCACTATCAACGACTTCAAAAACCACAGAAAGACAATTTCTAAAATAAAATTCAAAGTTTTCAAAATTTTTTAATCATTTACACTTCTAGGGGTAGTTTTAATAGGGTTGCAACCATCCAAAATACTTTTTGACCTTGAATTCGTGATCAGCGATGCCAAAAACCCCCCGAAAGACGATATTAGATTAAAAATTTAAAATTTTATCTCTGTTTCTTCTAGGGGTGGCTTTTAGGGGTGGCTTGGAACTACATTCAGTTGCTCCTTACCCTCAAATTCATTATCAACGACTTCAAAAACCGCAGAAAGACAATTTCTGAGGTCAAATTCAAAATTTTCAAAATTTTTTAAATATTGACACTTCTAGGGGTAGTTTTAATGGGGTTGCAACCATTTTCAGTTGTTTTTAAACCTTGAATTCATGATCAGTGACCTCGAAAACCCTCGGAAGACGATTTTTGAGGTGAAATATTGATTTGTTTTCACTGTTACTATTTGGGGATGGGAAAACTACCCTAACTTTCTCAGTTTTTTTTCCAATGCCAAGGTTAGTGCGGCTGAATGTTCCTAGAGGTCTAAGGAACACGTACACAAAAAATATTTGAAATCGGAGCTGTTCCACCACTTTTCCACATTTGATGGTATTTTCCGGCTTATTTACTGTAGTATTTGTAAAAAATCGAAAAATCCGTGAAAATTTTGGATTATAAACCTAAAGGTCTAGTTTTTTTATAAATCCATTTCAGAAAATTTTTAAAGTAGACTAAATTTGCTACAATATGAGACGAGAATGGACTCTGTAGACCCTACACATACCGAGATAAAGCCTTTCAAAATTTATCGACGTAACTAAATACATGAGAGCTAACGTCTAACGTCAAATCCGGTAGTTCTGATTTTTAGCAGACTTGTTTAAGATGTTGCTGTTCCACTTTATTAAAAATCAAAAAAACCCGTGAAAATGTATGCTTTTTTTTTCAAATTTTGGCGATTATAACCCTAAAGGGGTAGTTTTTAAAGCACCTTTTAAAGTAGACTGAATTTATCATTTTTCTAACTTTGCAATCTTTTTGCAATATTTCAGACGTCACTCGAACTATTCTAGCGCGAAAAAGTTCCACTTACCTCCGACGGAGTGTGGTAGTGTTGTTTAGGGTCAAAATTCATGTTGTTTCGAGTCAAAATTCATTCATTGTATTTTGAAAAGATTTATCTCGAAAACTATTGGGTCTGTAGAGACGATTCTAATATCATATTGTAGGAAATTTAGTCTACTTTAAAAAGGTACACAAAAACTACCCGTTGAGAGTTATAATCGCCCAAATCAGGAAAAAAACCGTAATTAACATGGGTTTTTTCGTTTTTTGGCAAAGTTGAGTTAAGGAAATACCGGATTTGATGCAAACTACCCGGTCTGTCGCTATAGTCGTGTTCAGCGTTCCCAAAAACCCCCTGGTAATGAGTTTAATTATTATGCATTCTAAATTGCATATTTTCAAATTTCTTATAAATCAATTTAGGTCACCAAATTTCCTGAGAAAGAAGGCTTAAGCCTTGTATATTCAAATTGTTCATTGATCAAATCACTTTAGGTCATAACATATATATTTTCTCACGTAGGAAGTGATATTTGCTAAGCAACATACTGCAAATGTTTCTACAAATTCGAGTTTTTGAAATATGTAGTGGAGTAGGACACTGAATTTATCGACAAGGTGATTGTCAATTTGGGATAACAATCCAGATGCCTTAAGTTTTTATTCAAACGGTGGTTAGGCTAGGTTAGGCTATATTGGCTGTCCATGAAGGACACACTTAATCTATAGAGCTCATTGTTATACCATATATGTGTTTTACCACCTTCCCACTGATAATTTCATTTATCAGCTCCTCAATTTCAGAGGCCGAATGCACCTCCTTCATGCACCTCCTTCATGCATATACCATGCACTACACTAGCCCATCACAACTATTAATTAAATTAATTTTGTTGCGACGGCGGGAATCGAACCCGCTACCCTAAGCATACCGCGGACGGAATTGGCTACGCCTTAACTAACTGAGCTAATAAGGCGACATTAAAACGGTGACTTAATAAAAAAAAATTTTTTCAGTTTCTTCTGTGATTTTCTTTCACGACCGTAGAGCTCATATCAAGTGCATCCTGTTGTACCTTTTTCTGGTGCCTATGACCATTTCTTCAACTTGAAAATTTAATCAAATAATAAGTACATCGAATTAATAAAGTAAGTTAAAACTAATACATATGGTATACATTTATAATTAACTGAAATCAATTGTTCCCTTTAACTTCGTTTTAACAAAAAAATATTAATTGCTAGGTTTTTTTGTTCTGTTAATTTTTTATTGGTTTTAGGTTTTCTGTAAATTTTAATAATAAAGAAATTGATTGTAAATTTAAGTTTATACATCTAAGTATTTTTTTTCTATTGTTTTCAAAATACTTTCTTTTTTGTACCGTTTGTTCTTTTAAATAATTTTTGACGATTGAGTAATTTTAATGCCTTTCGGAGAAAGTAAAAAAAATATGTTCTATTAATCGCATGTTGACCATTCGATCATTATGAACCATGGAAATACCATGGTATTTTAGGTTTTTGATATCAACTACCTTTCTAATAAAATTACTTGCCAGAAAACGTAGCGAAAAATTTGTTGGAATAAACAGTATAGCAATCCGGCAAGAAGTGATTCACTTGCAACAATGTCAACGCCTTGATGCATGTAATTTTGTTAAAGTTAAATCTTCTAAAGAATGAAGCTGCATTTGATAAATTAACTAAATACGGGATCGGACTAAATTTTTTTCATCACTTCAGATAAAAAGAATATGCTCACTTCACGAATAGAAAAGTGACGTTGGTTTTAAAAAATGTTTACTAGCATGCAAGATACGAACGCTTAAAATTCCTAATTAAATAAAGCGAAAAATACCCACTAGTGATGTCACGTTGGTATCGCCATAGGGATTACATATAAATCATTGTTTTGCTTAAAGGAGATGGGCAACCTTTTTTTATACCATGTATATATGAAATATACATAGTATATTAAGTTTAGTCCCAAGTTTGTAACTCTTAAAAATAATGATGCTAGGAAAAAAATTTTGTCATAGGTGTTCACTAAATCACCTAATTAGTCCATAAACAAACGAAACCAACAACATCCAACTCAAAAACGAAACAAGATATCGAGCTGAAATTTTTACAGCGTACTCAGGACGTAAAAAGTGAGGTCAAGTTCGTAAATCATAGGTCAATTGGGTCTTGGGTCCGTAGGACCCATCTTGTAAACCGTTAGAGATAGAACAAAAGTTTAAATGTAAAAAATGTTCCTTATCAAAAATTAAACAACTTTTGTGATGATATCAAGCCTAGTTTTACATTTTTATGGGTAAAATGGCCAATTTGACATCACTATTATCCCCTAATTACTTATAACCATAATTAATTTGCTCCCGTTACTCAATTTTCTTCAATGGTATCTTGTGTGTCGTTTTCGTGTGTTAAAAAAATTTGGGAAAATTGATTTGGTAAGTTTTTTTTTTCTACAACCGTACACATTTCTGTCACAAGGCTCAAATTTCATTAAGAAATGAATAAATTAAGAACATTTTCGACAAAAGTTTAATGTTTTTGATTGAAATTACGTTACAACTCGACGAAATTAGATAAAGATTATTACTTACTCAAGTATAAAGATTATTATTGACAAATTTTATAAAATTTAAATTTTACTTGAAAATTTATGTATAAATATTTGTAAAATATGTATTGTATACTAAATTTACTTACACTGAATATATGAGTTTTCTGTAGTACCTATATGAGTTTTTGATAAATTATTATTGAAATGTTTGACGTAAAATTCAATTTATACCGACGGACGGCTTACACAACAACAACACATAAAATTTAATTAGCATTTTTCTTAAAATATATTATGTTATGTACCCTCACGTATCTATTTTAAAATATGTTTTTGGAATTTTTATAGCTTTTCGTTTTAGCCTATTTTAACAAGTATATACAGGGTGGGCCATTTTAAATACCACATTACGATCCTGAACGGTAAGAGATAGTGAAACACTTTCAATTAGAAAGTTGATTTTTATAAAAAAAACTATTAAATCGAAAGAAAACACGCCAACCACGGAAAAATGCTCTAGGCCAAGGTTGTAGAGGATTTTCGCCTGTGGCTATGACATTGACCTACAATTATCGATAAACTTTAAGCCTATTTGCTTTCGATTAAATACAATAATGACCTTTTTTAAAGTCGCATTCTATCCAAAAGCTAACATTTTCGAAAATTGTTAGTTTTTTTTATGAAGATCAACTTTCTAATTTAAAATGTTATTCTATCTCTTACCGTTTAGGATCTAAATTAGCTATTAAAGAAACCTGAAGAATAAGATCCAATCTGATGTCAAGATGTCCTCCATCAAGCTCTGCTTCCTTTGTTATGGTTATTTTTTGGTTGGTTAACTACAAAAAGAAATATTTGTATAGGTGTGTATAGCTTAAAATAGCTCACCCTGTATTTACGATAATATTTTAATAAAAATATAAACTCATTATACGTTTAAAAAAATTTAAATAAAAACTACTTTTTAAGAAACAAGCTTTTATTGTTCTAAAAACTAAAAGATAATTTGTCGCCTGAGTCTTTTATATAGGACAAATTAATAAACAAAATGACAAATAGCCCGCAGTCTCACAACACATTATTTCAAGTATTCTTTTAAGTACAAATCCTAAGTGTCTGATGATTTGGTAAGTTAATAAGTGGTGTATGAGGCAATACCAGTTTTCAGGATTTTCTAGTAATCCTTGCGTTTTCACTTTCAAGAAACCAAATGCCAAATCTCTCGGAAACGTTAGGTAAAACATAAGGGGCATGAAGGTATTTTACACGAAAATGCATGTAAGCTTTTTTATTAATACCAACGGCTAGGTCCGTGCACAGGAATTATCCAAGGGAGAAGTTCATACTTCGCCATGTTAGGCCTTAAAGTCAATAAAAACAAGAAATTCTTTTTTCGAGTAAGAGAACTTAATAAGGTCAAAATGTGTTTAGTCACTGTTTTTCAATAAGTTACTTCTAAGAGGTACAGGAAAAACTTTTCCAAAACTCTCTGTGCATCGATCTCTATACCGCGATGTATATTGAGCGATAAATAAACCGTTTAGACTTTTTCGATCGTCGCTGTTGTCACAGGCAAAACTGCCAGAACAGCATTTAATAGACGTTCGGAACCACATCTTTGTTGCAAATATTGAGTGCTTCGAGTTTATTTTTGCAACCCCGCCCGTCAATGTGTTTTCGCCAAAGGTAAACTTCCGTCTACCCAGATGTCACGGGAATCATCGTGCAAAATTGAATTGATTATTCAACATTCGATCTGTATCAATCTGTATATTCGAGCGTTGAGTCTGTTATGACGCGAACATTGGCTTCGTCACTGAAATGTGTTTTATTCATCACAGATACGCTCATGGTTTTGAAGATTTTTTGAACTCTTCTCCAACGTTTCCTCTTCTTTCAAGCAAAATATGTTTTGCAGAATCAGTTAGTTCGATAACTTCGCCAAGATCCAGGTTTTCTGTTTGAAGTACTCGACTGAGAGACAAAGTCTAAGAATGTACCGAGCTCAAAATATTTATGGATTTTTGATTCGTCTTTGGAAATGAGTCTCATAAATGGGTGCATTTACAGAACTATGTTGTTAGTGCAAAATTTATGTGGACATACTTAACGGGAAGGGTTTTGGAGTAATATTAAGTGCAAATATTTATGTTTTAAACACACGACGATATTTATCATAAAAGTAGTACCTTATTAAAGAAAACATAATTTTATTATAAAAAAAAAAAACTAATAATAAATGTATTGTAGTATCAACACTACTAAAGTCAACACAATATTAAAATAATAGATGTCGCGTGTATTATTACATGTACAAAACATTAGTTTGTTATGTCGTTCTTTAGTGAAATGTCACGCGTGTCACGCTCATGCTATGCCATTATAATACATGAGTACAATCACTAACACTTTATCATATAATAAACAAAATTATACTAAATGTAATAGGAGTATACCTACTTACTACTCATACTAATAAAAACATTGTATAATCATAATAATAATCGTAATATTCAGTGACGATAACCAATACTTTATATACAGTGTGTCCACCAATTAATATTTTGTACGATATGGAAAACTTTTTTGTTATTTGTTTTAGTACAAGAAGTTATTCTGGATAATAAAATAATTCTGGAGTTTTGAGTCGGTCTAGATTTTAATGAGCTCTGACTGTTATAAATGCTATGTAAACTGGACTTGTTTCTTCCTTTTCAGATTTTATCTAACGCAGTCGGGTTTTTTATTTGTTGAAAAAATTTATTTTATTTTAGACTTTTTAGTGTCCTAGCACTACAAATAGGTTATACAGTGCAACCTCGATATAACAAATCTGAAGGGAACCAGTAAATATTCGTTATATCAAGTAATTCATTAAACTGAGGTTTGTAATATTGAGGTTAAGTTGGTCTAAAATTCGTTATAAAGAGGAAAAAAGTGTCGGAACCTCTCGCGACATGAATTACATACTATGGAGCATACTAACTCTCATATATTGGTGGCACTTTATACGTTATATAAAGGTTTTGAATTGACGAATTTCGTTATTTAGAGGTATTTAAATTTTTTATTATAGTTGAAAATTCGTTATAAAGAGACTGTTCGCAAAAAATATTCGAAATGTAGAGGTATATTTTATATTGACTCTTATGGACAATTCAAGGGGATTGCGAAAAATTTGTTAAATCGAGGAATTCGTTATATTGAGGTTCGTTATATTAAGGTTGCACTGTATTAGGTGTTGTTAATTATTTTGTTTTGTTAACGTATTACTATTTCGCTTAAAAAATTCGCCATTTTGTTTTGCATTTTCAAAAACGTACCACAAAAAAGTATACCCCATGGGTTTTTGAGATAAATATAATGATCCCTTAAATTTTGAAATCCATTACAAACAAATTTACATACGTACCTACAAGATACGCATGAAAACATAACCACTTCTGCACAGTCAGGTAAAAAGTTATTATTGAGATTTTGAGATCATTGAGTTATTATCAGGATTCGATAGCAGGCAATATCAATCAGGTTATCAATAATAGATGCAGCAGACATATTCAAGGAAACATCACCAAAGAAAACAATGTAGAGATAAATTGTCCGAAAACCGTGCGTGCAGAATGTCGTGCGGAACGTTCCGGAACCATCAAACTTCTTTTCTCTATTTTTTACAACGAAAATGACTTCTCTCAAAACTTGATTATCAAAATCTAGTAGATTTTTCCCACTAAATATTGCATATCTGACCGTAGTTTTCAATTTTTCTTAATAAAGATTATTGACGTTGTAAAAATAAAGGCAGAATTTTCATTTTTCAACAAAAATGTATACGAATGCAATAAATTGATATCTGATTATTTTCTTTTGAGTTTTGGCCATGTAGAAACTTCGATCAAGAATAACTTTTTTAAATAAAACAAATTGGGCACACTGTATATCTAAATATAAAGGCAGTCCAAGAAAGGAGACAAGAAGAAGTTTTATACTTCGGCTTTTGTAGTGTCTCTACAATTTTCAAAATAACAAATGCATCTATTTAAAGCTTTTATAGCCGAATATACAACTATAAAGAAAATAAAAATGAAGCCAAACATCGAAAGAAAATGAAATTATTTAAAAAAAGATCAGAAATATCATAAATTTTGATATATAGAAACTCCATTTTTTACTTGGAACTTGACTGGAATACACAGATAGAACGTTGGAAATAACTGAACGTTGGAAATAACACAACATTAGAAGTTCTCGGACACCTTTTTCTGTGACAACTTGTATATTTAACAGTTTATATTTATTTTTTTAAGTAGGGACACAATAATGATATGGCGATAATAATAATATGAAACGGATGTTGTTATTAGCGACGCGGAATATAATTTGTTAATTTTGTTATTTTATTTAATAATTTTGTTTTGTTTGTTTACCTTCTTCATACTTCAATGTATGGATTACAAATCTACTACCCCCAACCCCCCTTAAAGATGAGCACGTGTCGCATTTTTAATGAAAATTTTATTGGCTTGTCAAAACATTTTTTATACTATATGTCTAGTTATCGTTTATTTCTTCCACAGTAGATAGGAAAATATATAATCTATTTTATTTTTTCAAGGCTATGATAGCCACTTTTGCGCTAAACTTCTCTAGCTGCAAAGAAAAACGACGTACTCGTACTGGGTAAAACAAATACGGAGACTTTTTTGAAAAGTATAAATTCAATTTTGGTCTCGTAAAAAAATCGATACATGTGAGTGTGTATGTATTTTTTTTCTGATAAAGACATATTGAAACAAAATATTTAAAAAAAAAAATATTAATACCAGATCTTAAAATCTGAATCAAAAACAATATTCAAGATATTGGTACAATTTTCCAAATGTCAAAAAAGTCTTCTTGTCTTCGGATTGAAATATAGCGTCTTATAACTTCTGCAGTAAATTATATCATTAGCTCGCCCAAGAAACACATTATTAATTAAATTAAATTTCAAGGACATGCACGTTTACAATTTTTGATTACAAAAAAATTAATACATTAAATTGAATTAAGTAATTAATAAATGTCAATAATTACTATAATAAATTGTTTTTGACTTTGTCTTTGTTAAATACCGATCGACTTTGTCAAGGTTATTGATCTACCTATTTATTACTGAATGTCTATCTTTTGATAATATTGGTATTGATTTAGAGACGTATTTAAATAATTATAATATACATTAAAAATTTAAAGAAACCACCAACCCAAAATCAGGTCTGATCGATTCGTTTGTAGCATCGTAAGTCCTAAGCGGATAAACCAGTTTTAAGAAGTTTGATCGAGAGTGAGCTATCTTTCATGAAAATCGGTTCAGCCGTTTGTCACCTCTTTTCGAGTTGTTATCGAGTACAGAATCGTACTCGGTAAAACATTTTTCGTAGAAATCACTATATCAGTATCTGTGTGAACGATTTGTCCATTGAAAGAATAGTAACTGATTTGTCCATTGAAAGAATAGTAACATTAGCAATAGTTATGGCAGGCGAGTCAATGCAATATGGCCGTCAGGCTCATACTCCTTGGCGATACGCACAATACTTATGGAAGATAGCCCTATTCAGTACTGTCATATTACTTATACTAACATAAGTCAAATAGTATCTGTCTCTATACCATATCAGCATTATACTAAACGCCATGAATTTCTTACCGTGTAAAATCGCACTTTAAACATAAGAACAATTTCGATCACATTACCTAAAAAAAAAATAAAAAAAATACTGTCTACGATATGTCTATCGACGGTGCCACAGACAGACACACAGCCACGTTGAACTTATAACCCCCTTTTTTAGTCTGTGGTTAGGTTAGGTTAGGATAATTTCATTTATCAGCTCCTCCATTTCAGAGGCTGAGTGCACCTCCTTCATGCATACACCATGCACTACACCAGGCCATCACAACTATTAATTAAATTAATTTTGCTGCGACGGCGGGAATGGAACCCGCCTTAACCAACTGAGCTAATAGAGCGAGCCAAAACGAATTAATATGCCCTAATAAGTAAAAAAATAACGATAATTTAATGTAGTTAAAATTCTTGTTAGTTTTGGAGTCGGTGGTTAAAAACAATATTTATTTGATGCGTTTTTTGTTGTTTCAAATTGTTTTTTTTTATCTTTACACCGTTATTTCAACGCTAGTGGTTTCAAAATACAAAAATTCTTGCCTCTCCGATAATTTTCAATCACATTTACTTCTTTACTTTTACACCGGATTATTCCAATCGAATTAGTGACAAACTCAAGCCAGAACATAATATTTTGCTTTTAAGAAAAGCCAGCAAAATTTTGGTCTTGGTTTTGCTTTGTGTCATTATGTAAATGGATCGCTTCTCTTCATATCTGTTTGCTAAACTACGATTAATTTCAGCATCCGAATCCTTAAATATTTATTGATTATATGATTTCATGTTATGAAAACCGTTGAACTTACACAGTAAATAATCAATTTTTTATATTACCACTAAAAGGAGACATTCTAAAATACGATTTTTGTCAAATCATCATTAAAAATGATTAGACTGTTAAGTTATAACTGAATCATGCATACTATTTAGTATAAAGAGAGTATATTATTATGTAAATTATGAATATTAAATAAACATTTTATTATTAAATCTAATAGTTCTCTGTCATTAGAAAATGATATTCTATATGACTATGATGAGACCTTTTATTATTATTATTAATATATTCAACAAAACAACACAACGATATCATAATATTTGATATAATAGTTTATATCAACTCAAAATTCTAACATAATACAAAACCACTAGGTATACAACCCTTTTTCGTGTCTTTTAAACAAGGAGTTTCAGAAAAATTATCAGAAATATATTTGGAAAATAGTTTAATCACAAGTGAAATTAATTTACACAATTTAAAAATCCCTGAGAAATTTTTCGGGAACGGAAACTTGGACTTGAAACGTATATAAGAACAATCTCCATTAAATTACCTTTTTTCTTAGAGCTTTCCCCAAAGTGAACCGAATTTGAGGATCATCTCCTATTTTTTTAGTTGTTCCTGGTACGGAATCCTAAACTCGCACTTGAAACATAGCTAAGAACACCCCTCATTAAATTAACTTTCAAACCAAACAAAAAAATCAAAGTCGATTCATCCCTTTAGGCAATACGATGCCACGGACAGACACATAGGCAAACTGGCTTACATATCAGTAAAACTTATTTGGTTCTGGGGTTAAAATCATGGGAATTGAGGAAAATCCTTCTTAACTTAGAAGGCAAATCAAGAGCCTCAGCCCAATGCTTATACGGGAAAGAAATCGAAGCGAATTGACAGATCACTGCGATATCTGCCCTCTTTATAGAATCCATTCATAATCTATTAAAAAATGTACCCTAGAATAGAAAATGTATAATTTCCGCAATTCTTTGATCAAACAATAATAAATGTCCATCGTAATTTTGATGAATAAACTCAGAAGAAGCTTAATTAGATCCAATACATAGAGGTAGAAGTGAAAACCTTTAACGAAACGATAAAATTAGTCAGAATGTATTAGGGTCATAAAAGCAAGTAAACTCTTGGATTGTCTTGGAGGGAATTTTAAAAACTGTTAAATGTTCCATAATGTAACTTGAAAGACCCATTGTCATTTCTTGGAATATCAAAATGCAATATATTAACAGAAGACCAATGAGTTCAACCATTCCTGGAGAAATCCTCACAGCCAAAGCCAAGTAAATTTTGTGAAAAGTTTACCATGGAAAAGGCCCTTTAAACTGTCGACTTAATAAACCTATACACAAGGTCTATCTTACGAAGTATCCTTCGAAAGATTCCACGTAAGTATTGTGTACATGTTACTCACTTGAAACGTTTTGCTTTCTTAAAGCAAAACATGTTGTTACTGTTTTGGATATCGAAAATTTATCGGTAATCTAATATACATTTGTAAAGTCTCTTCTTTACTCTCGCGAGGTAGAACAAAGTCAGAAGAGGAACGTCGGCTCGCTTTGCATGATTTTTTTAAAATGGCGGTTTCTTGTACTCGAATCAAAAGCAACAGGAGACATCTAGGCGGGCTTCGTCTCCACATTGTCGTGCTTACTTGTGTAGTAAGTAGCTATTGTGAATTATAAGATAAGTGTACTAGCTATACGCGTAGAATGCTATTAAAATTGCTGTTTGCCGCATTTTTGCAATGAGGTTTTTTGGCGGAGTAAGACAGCATTGTGGTAGTAAGTGCTTTATTTCGGCTAACTTTGGTAAGTATAATCGTCGGGAATGTTTCATGAAAGTGTAGATAAGGAGTAACCTTTCGACTGTGTGAATTGGAGCATGTATTTCTAGCTTTTAACACATTTGAATTTTGACATCTTTTAAATCAAAGATTTTATGAAACTCATTGTACAATTTACTAATATAACCCTTTTTGTGTCTAATAGATATTCGTCGTCTCCATGCCTGTTATAGATGTTGTATGTATGGAAGATATCATCGCCCCCAGGGATCTGATCATCCCCATATAAATACATACATACAAACATACACATACAGACGTATATTGACGACACATGCATATCAACATGATCATTATCATTATTGTGATGATGATAATCACTTTTCTCACTCCCTCTCAAATATTATCGTCATGTATATTTGTAAAGATAGACAAATCTATTCTAACCTTAGTTTATTAGTTCTTCTCTTCAACTGTACATACAACATCCTTGGTGACATTACAGAATAATATCATATAGCAAGGCAACCCTTTTAATGAACCCTTTAATTCTTGTTAATATAATATTTAAAAGGGAGGAGTTTATATGTAATATTTAGAGTATTTAGTTTTAGTATAAATATGTGATATAATTTTAAGGTCCTTTGCGAAGAATTTTATATAATATGTACGTACTGATCTGGACATGATAATGTTTTCAATTAAATTTTGATTTGATTTTGAAAATAGTATAACATATAGCTGGACAGACTTGGATTTCGTTGTGCTCTGAGTGACTTTTAGCAAAAGAGGTATAATCCGGAGTGAGATGGATGGTGTACTGTATGTATGTTATGAAGTGAGATGGATGTTGCCCACCAGTGGTATAACAGTATCAAGGGTCATAAATGACTATTTCTTAAAAATTTTTTCCAAAATATTTCCCTAGTTCAGAAAGAAAATTACAAATTTCTTACCGTACCGCTTAAATTATATATGTCACAGTCAAAACTAGCCAGTCAAAAGTACTTTAAACTCAAAAAAAAAACAGGCAAAAGTACTTTTGACTGCATAGGTTGGTCAATTGTAGTTTTGCCTAAGAATCATTGGTTAATAGCGCTTGTGAAATTTGCGGTCAAATTTACGAGTTTTTGACTGGCGCAAATGGTCAAAATTATTTCTAATCACCAAAGGGTAACCGTCAAGAATAACTCGCTATTTAATAATTCTAGTCAAAACAACTCGGTCATTACAACTCTGATAAAACAACTCGACACAAAAACAACTCGATGTCAAATAACTCTGATCATAACACAATTTTTTTTCAATATCTGCCTTAGTTCTTCTTATATTGTCAAGTGATAACATAGTTCATCATCAAAATTGAAAAAATATATGTTTTTTAATTTTTGTCCCCACTACAGTACTCATACATCCTTAATTAGTCGGGCACCCAGTTTTTTTTTCCTTTAAATTATTTATTAAGGTTTTAACTTTAATTTGAATAGTTTTTTTAAGTTTGTACGGATTAGTTTTGGAGAAATCTATGAAAACATATCCTCCATTTACCGATTTCCCATAAGAAAAATTTTAAATATGCTTGCTTTTAAAGTCATTTATTTATTTCAATAATCGAACAACCCCCGTGATTGATGGCTCTCGTACATCCTTAAGAGTAACAAGATTATCTCGAAGTTATTTTTCTATGTAGTATACGTCTTTGTATCATAAACGCAAATAATAATCGAGAATCGACTGTTGTCTGATTAGGTTAAAAGATTGTCCAAACTGCCTCAATGCATAAGCTTAAACCAAGTTTGAAAATTGATTAATTTTTATTGAGAATCAATAAATCATGTACTGTTTGGGTGGTGTTTTAACATAAAAGATGATTGTTTTGATATACACAATCAGAGTAGAAGCCACCACAGTCGAGTATAGAAGATACATACAACTAGATGGATACACGGAGTGCAAAAATAACAATAAATAACATAAATAAAATAACAATTATAGTATTAAGTTTGTTTAGAAATAAAGACAAGATTATATAAACAGTAAATAAATTATTTAAATATACATTTTAATGTATTAATGTATGTACAGGTATAACGATCGTTTTACATAAATATACACATTTGATTTATTTATTAACAATATATGAATGAAAACTAATTCTCTTATTATATGACTTGCTAATTCTGATATGTTCTTTCGATAAAGCACTCACTATGTATATTTAATGTTTATTGTCTTTTATACAACAAATTAAATTGTTGTATGGACTAGAATATGCAATAAAGAAATAACAAGTGAATATTATACTATTAAAAATACGCGTCGTAACACATCTCAAGAATTCGATATGTGGCTTAAAACTAGTTATCCTTACAAGATTTTTACCAACGAAAATTATTGTGCATTGGATGGATGTCAGTTTTGTTGTTCGCAGAAAATATTTAAATTAAAAATGCAGAAATTATTTTCCCCGACACAAGACAAAAGAGTAGCGCCGTTACCTGGCAGGTAACGTCCCTAAAGTACGGGACTCAATAGTTTATTCTACTATATTTGAAAAAGTACTTCAAAATGTTGATTTTGCTAATAAAAAGACTTTCTTGTCAAAAACTTTAAACCTTTTTTAAACTGTCAAAAACGCGGGCATCCAATTTGGTGACGTAATATCGGTATCATTATACGAAATAAAACACATAAGTTTGACCGATATATTCATAGACAATTGATTATAATAAATATAAATATTTATTATCTACTCATATATTATACCCAGCCGTCTACTCTGAACTAACTGATGGTCTATGGTGCATACCGATATGATATTACATCAGGGCTTGTCCGCGTTTCAGGTCACGTGATATACAGTTTAAAAATTACGATTTTTAATTTTAATATTATAAAAGAAAAATGTGCTTTTATGACTCGAAATCAGAATATTTAAGTATATTTTTACATAAATTTTAACTTATTTATTTTTCACTTCCGAAAGTACCCTATTCCAGCCAGACTCTTAAGACCTCATCCATCCCATGTAGCCTTCCGAGCCTTTACTTTGACCTCCTCTCCACTCGGAATAGAAGAATCGATTTTAATATAAGGCGTTCGGCAATAAAAATACGATAAAAATCTAGGAATCGAATGACCTCGTTACGTTTTATGTGCTCAACCTATCGCGCGCAACTTTTACTTTTTGGTAATGTTTGTGTATAAATTGTTTACTTGTGTGCTTTTGACAAAGAATCCATTGTTTGAAAGTGACAATAACCTGACGGACACAGTACAGAGAGCAGTTGTTACTCACCGATACAGAATGATTAGATAGCTACTCAAGAATCGTTCATCGTACATTTTCGGTTTTTTTTTTGGCACACCACATAAAAATTATACTACATAGTATGTGCCAGCCGTGCGTCGGAGCTGACACATTTAAAACACTAGCATTACAGCATTGTGAGAATAAGGTGTTCACAAAATAGTACCCTGAGTTTGAAAATAAATTAATATACACCGCAACACAAGCTGTAAATAGTTCATTGTGCCAAAAATAATATATCGAGAAAGTTACGTAGCTTGAATTCATTGCCAGCCTCCCTTGTCGTAGCTCAGAGTAGCTTTTGAACTAATACCATCCCACTCTTTACCGTATAACGTGGTTATACGGTGCTTCACAACGTAAAAAATGCTATTACATTTTCTGTTACATTTTTTAAGTTGTCGGGCAAAGGATTAAGGATACTTTTGTTGAAGTTGACTGACTCCTGGCTTATGTAAAGTCGCAGTCAGTGGAGGTATATGAATTCTAGCCCCATTTGAACCATTTGTCCATTTATACTCGTCAAGTTATACATAACACAGCACCTACAAAAATTTTAGGTACCTTTTTTTAAATGTAAGGCAGGCATAAGCGAGAAAATCTGCGAGTAAAATCTATCCCCATCTCCCGGCTTAAAGAAAGTAGAAATATATTTCTATACCATAAAAAATTTGGCATCACTTCTTTCTCGTCTAGAGAGTTACATTGACTACAACTCCGCACCATTATTTACCATTTATACAAAGTGGCATATTGCCTTAAAATAGACTTTTTTGGCGATTATTTCATCATGTAATCTAAACTTCTTTCTGTGAAGTATCCTTTTCTGATCTGTGATAGATAACGCCATGGAGACCAAATCTGGCCAATATATCATCTACGCTGCATTATTTTGATTCGCCATTATTGGGTTAATTGTGAAATTCTTAGAATGACTTCAATGTAATTCTGTCGTTTACGTATTGCGTTTGTAGTGGCATAATATTTTAGTAAAGTAAAAAATTCAATTACATTAGTCAAAATGAAAAAAAAAAAAAACATAATATACATTTTATGACTGCACCAATTTAGTGATTCGATTTTTATTTCAGCATTTTAAATTCAATGCTTCTGTATATTAAAATTTTTATTTTTATTTTTTGCATATGTAAAAATTGACAGTAAAAATTTTTATAACAAGCAGTAATAACAATCAAAGTTACAAATTTAATGACAGGAAATCGAAAAAATAAATGACAGGAAATATATACATATATATATACATATAGAGTTTGGTGCCGACGCGATGATACAAGAGATTGATTTATGTACCAAAAAAATTAATTACTAACTTTGGATAAATAAACATAATTTAATTGAATTTTACGGTAATAAAAATTTTTTTTGAAAATTGACTTTGTATTGATTAAGGTTCCGTATCCGCCGAAGTGTTGGTCTTCTTTTTGTAAGAACGAATTATAACAAATTTCTGTGTATTCTCAAGTATATTTGGTTTGCGTAAAAGTTTCTTAATTTTCGCTTATTCCAGAATATAGTCGCTGTTAGGCTTAGAACACAGTCGCAAAATACAGTGGCTCTGTTTAGATTCTAAGACGCCCATTGTTCTTTTAATTCTCCAGGAAAGATGTAGGATAGACGAATCCATGAAAATTAGCTAATGGACTTTCTTGCGAGCTTCTGCTTGCAAGTTTAAGAGTTTAAGGCATTAAAAACTTGGCACTTAGAAGTATTTCCTTATATTTCCTTATTTTTACCACAATTAAGCATATTATCAATATTTTATTCTTCAAGAGATATCTTGTCGATGTTAAATTTTATTTGAATAAAGGATTTGGTGAGGAACTGAAACTACCTTGACGCTGTTTGGAGTTTGGAGAAGAACTTTTGAAATGCAAAACCCCTTTGACGACTCACAAACACAAAATCACACTGCCATCTTAGTAGAGCATAAAAAGAAGAGATAGCTAAAGTTGCGATTGATAAATAAACTGTTTCAAGTTCATACAATTTTGACAATTTTGTGTTGGAATCGCCGAGAATCAGCCTGAATTATATGAGATATAATATGATTAATATAGAAATTTGTATACTATGTATATTTAAGATAAGCCAAGTTTGTTACGCTTAAAATGGTACTACGAACATAATTTTGACATAGGTGTTCATAAAGTCTCCTAATTATTCCATTTCCGGCATTTCCGGTTGCCTGTCTGTCCACCGCTACCGAATTTCATAAAGTAAAAGACATATCAAGGTGAAATTTTTATATTGTGCTTAGGACGCAAATGAAGGGAGGAAATAAAGGGTAACATACTCTCAAACTTTGTGTGTAAGAGTGGCTATCTTTCTTTACTTACATGACCGAAAAAAGACAAGCGGTTGCGTAATCCATACTGTTTGTCAATGGTATTTCAACATTTAACTCAGTCAATTGTTTGTTTTCACTTGTTAAATATATTTTACATTTTTTAATTAACCTGAAAATTGGTGCTTTATCATATTTAATATTATTATTAATTTTCATATCTCAAAACTTCTTCACCGCTGTTTAATTTACGAAAAGAATTATATTTGATCAAATTTTGTACGTAATTGTTTCATTTGTTACATTACCTATTCCGTAAACCCTTGATGTTACGGCTTAGCTCACACCTAGCTATTTCATATATATCACAAAACTGTTTTGAAGAACTTTGTTTTGGTGTAAAATTTTTGTTTGACATTGATTATATGTTAGTATGTTTTCTTTTCATAGTGCTACTGAAATAGATTTAAGATATTTTGAAATTATAATAAATTTTTTATTTAATCTGTGCCAGTATATATTTTAAACGTGAATTATAATACAATAACCGTATTATTTATGATATAATAAAATTTAATATTTAATTTTAATATTTATTCGAATTTTTTTTTTAATGTAAATTAATTTATATGGGTCCTTAATATTTTTGGCATTATTGTCTAAATGTGTTGGCAATCACTAATATTTTACTTTTAAAATGAAGATACTTTTAATAACTTTAAATATTCAGATGTTTTTTTAATGAATTCTTGAAGGTAATACTTTATTTTAACGAATAATTTGTTATCCACACTTTAAGGCATAAATGAAGTTTCAAGAATCTGTCCTGAAGGCTATGTGGAATCCAAATAAAAAATCCTCTTAACGAGATTCTCTTAACGAGAACTTAGGGTCTGTAAGTCTATGTATTTGTTTTGTCCATGTTTTCTCTATAGTTCCTTTAAAATGTATATTAAACTTTGGAGCCTTTATTAGGTTTTCTTATGCCGGTTACATTTTTTCTTCGCATTTCAGTATCCTTAGAATTTATTCTTAGAAGTAGCTTAAACTTTTTTGTTTTCCTCATTGACTGGTTTGAGCCACATCAATAAGTAACTATTAATTTTTTTTCTCATTCGCTTTGCTTTACCACCATTCTATCTACCAAGAGATCTTTTAACAGATTTTTCTCTTAAGATTCAGTCTTAATTACATGACAAGTTTTCCTCCTATGATTCTTCCTCCTCCATTTTACCTTGAGATGAGGAAATTAAACACATATTGTAATTACTTCTAGTCTAGTATAAATTTTGCTTTTTGGCAAAGTTCTTAGTCATTAGCCAAATTTATAAACACAAAAAAGAACCAGCCTGGTTTACAAAAAAAAAGCTGAATTTAATTCCGCAGGGGTGTTGTTGGTCGATAATTTCTATGATTTATCGGTCGTTTGGCATAAATAATCCATCATGTGCTCAGAACATTGTGTAAACTATCATACTTTGTCAGAGAAATCTAGATCTGTTAAATATTTCGATTACCCTATACTTAAAAATTTTTTGTTGGCAACTAAAATCGTATTTAAGTCCTCTGCTTAACGAACACTGTATTGATTCTTTCTCTAATTGTGTTTCTAGACAGAGGAGTAAGTTTGACGCGCTCTATTTTTTGTATCGAAACAATCAAAAAGTGAGGACGTGCATGTTTACCAGGCTTCCGTCAAAAACTTTCCCACTTGAAAATGTTTACTATGCCGAGTAATGACATTTAAAGCCGAGTAACTTGCCGCACTTGAATGACAATTTTTGCTAACATATTTAATCAAAAACGTCGACTGTTTTATTTCTGTCTTTCATTGCATAAGCAATTAATTCTTTATGCTCTGGTACGCTTTTTGACTAAGTGTTTTGTGATTGATTTCAAAATGCTGCGTGAGATTGGTTCGCCATCCCTGCTCTAGGGAGTTTTGGTACTTTTGGTTGTAAATCATTAGTAAGCTGTAAATCAAAGAGTAGAAATTTTTGGACTTTCCTCGATATTAAGTAGCTAATCAGTTGTTATCATTGTCATTGCCGTTTCACATAGTAAGAATAGGTCGTCTATATAAATGCTAAAAAATTGTTTGCTACAAATCAAAACTGCAGATGTACACACAATTAAATTATTTTAAAGATCATATACAAACCGTTACCAAACATCATATCATAATAAGCCTGATTATGATGGAAAAGAATGAATATAAAAAAAATTTATTAAATAAAAACCCTTTCATCATCTAATAATAAACATCAAAATCATCCACGCACCTAAACCATCCCCTCTCAAACCTAATAAAATGCTCCGTGTATGATGCCTTGCTTGCTCTACATTGAACAAGAAAACAATAACAAATTCGTAGCGCAGAAGCTGCGTTAGCTAAGCAAATTCCCTCAGATTTAAAAAAAAAAACATTTCTCTTAAAATCGAATATAACTGTTTAAAAACAATAATTTTTATTTCGAAAACTTAGCTCATGGAGAAAAAACCCCCACCCCTTCTTTATCTGTTTCTCCTTATTTCTCATTAACGAATTTGTCCTTTCAAATACCAAAATCCTTCTTTATACCAAATTTTAGTCAAATCAGACTATATATATATATATAATATAATATAATAAGGTTTAACCTCCGTTTCTCAGACCACGTCATTAACGCAGGCCACCCACATCATTATTTCCAAACTTTATTTATTTGTAAAACTATATCCGAATAAACAATTACTTTTATAATGTGGGTGGAATCAATTTCTTCGTTCTTATCCAAGCGGAGACAGTGTTATTAATTTACCGCCCCAATAACTATTTTTGTTCACACAGCCGCTGCCTGGATTCAAACCCGCAACCTCCCAGCCAGTAGTCAAAGCAAGTAACATCGCCTTAGCTTGCTTGGCTACTGAGTCGGCTTGTATTTATATAAATTTTAGCGATGGTAATTTTTGACATCTATTAAGTAGGATCGATGAATATTTGAAGAAATTTTTTCAAAATTCCTTCATCAGAACAGAAGCCACAACTCTATTTCTTTCAGAAATTCGCTAAAAACCATACATATTTTTATTAATAAAAAAGGAAACCATTATATAATAACTCATATAAATCAAACAAAGACACAAATACTTTTTTGTTATATACAGAAAAATTATGATTATATTAAATGTCATTATTATCACAAGAAGGAAGTAGGATATTATGATTTAATAATTGTATGTATTAAACAAAGAAAACAATACATATTTTTGTTCCATATTTAAGTGGCTGTGTTTTTTTTTTGGGTTCATGTTAGGGTAATAATAAAATAGGTAAAGTATATTGATAAGTAGGTACACACAGAGAAGGGTTAATAATAATACAATGTTAAGTATCATCTATGTGTGTATATATAGGGTGTAATTTTAGGGATGAGTGGGAATATTATTATTATATTACCCCACCACATATACGTAGTATATAATAATATAATAAACAATATTGGGATCATGATGGTAATATATTGGAAAGGGAATAATATGGTAGAAACAGAAAATGGGAAAATATTTTATAACAAACACACATATATTGTATTTCAGTCATCAACTAATAAGGTCGTTTTTTGTTGTGTTTGTTTGTTGGTTGAAATAAATGAATGAAATAATGCGTGGCCATCTTTAATCAATAATTTTATTTCATGTAATTTTGTTTAGTAGAAAACAGTTCAAGTTTCCAAAAAGTGTATTAATTTTTATACCATGTAAATATGAAATATACATAGTACATTAAGTTTAATCCCAAGTTTGTAACGCTTAAAAAAATTGATACTACGAAAAAACTTTTGATATAGGTGTTCATAGAATCACCTAATTAATCCAATTCCGGTTGTCTGTCTGTCTGTCTGTCATCAGGATTACTCAAAAACGAAAAGAGATATCAAGCTGAAATTTTTATAGCGTGCTGAGGGCGTAAAAAGTGAGGTCAAGTTCGTAAATGAGTAACATAGGTTAATTGGGTCTTGTAAACCGTTAGAGATAGAAAAAAAGTTTAAATGTAAAAAATGTTCCTTATAAAAAAATAAGCAACTTTTTTTTGCTTGAAACATTTTTTCGTAAACATCACTGTTTACCCGTGACGGAGCAAATTAGGCGTAAATTGTATAGTATGTATTATATGGGAATATCAATTATACTGGTATGACATGTATGTATGTGTAATGTGACAGAGTAATCAACACTATCTATGCAAGGTATTTCAACAATTAACTCAGTCAATTGTTTGTTTTCACTTGTTTTCTCTACTTTAGGAATCTTTGGAGTAAGGGTGGAAAACCTGTATCAGCGTGTCATTTTTCTTAAAGAAATGTTGTCAAATAACTTTGACTTCGTAATTACTGGGATTCGCAATTAATTCTTTTTCAATGACGTTTCCTACACAAGATCGAGCAAAAACCGCTAGAGACAAGCTGATTTAATTACCTCAGTGTTTTCGTTAAGACATAACAATATAAAAAGAGTCGAGTTAACATACATTTTTTTTTTTGGATCCCTGATATTTGTAAAAAGCTCGTACTAAAAAACGTTCACCAAAAAGTTAGTTTTATATTCTAAAGAGTTAATATCTCTTGAAATACATACTTCCAAATCATTTCGGCCATCAAATTGAAATTAATTTTGCGATTTTTTACAATGGAACCAAAAAAAAGGGTTGTATAAGTTTTACCGCCATGTGTGCCTGTCTGTCTGCCAGTATGTCTGCTTGTGGCATCGTAGCGCCTAAACGGATGAACCGATTTCAATTTTTTTGTTTCGTTTGATAGATTATTTAATGGTGAATGTTTTTAGCTATGTTTCAAGGGCGAGTTAAGGGTTCCGTACTTGAAATAGGTGTTATCATAAAATAACATAATTAATCCATTTCCGGTTGTCCACCCGTCCGTCAGTCCGTCTGTCTGTGAACACGATAACTCAAAAAACGAAAAGAGATATCAAGTTAAAGTTTATAGCGCGCTCAGGGCGTAAAAAGTGAGGTTGAGTTCGTAAAGGAGCAATATAGGTCAATTGCGTCTTGGGACCATAGGACCCATCTTGTAAACCGTTAGAGATAGAACAAAAGTTCAAATGTAAAAAATGTTCCTTATAGAAAAATAAACAACTTTTCTTAGAAACATTTTTGGCAAACGTCACTGCTTACAAGGGCGCAAATTAAGAGCAAAATGTATAGTATGTATTATATGGGAATATCAGTTATGTATGTGTGACATGTGTATATGTGTAATGTGACAGAGTAATCAACACTGTCTATACATGGTATTTCAACAATTAGCTCAGTCAATTGTTGGTTTTCACTTGTTTAAATATAGTTTTGTATCAAGATATGAACATAAAATTTAACAAAACATTAAACGTATTGTTTACTTTGAATAGAATTACTATTTGCTTGTTTATATCATAAGTGTAAAACATTTAAATAAATTGATTTAATTATTATAAAAAATGTTTATTTAATAAACATGCGTCGTTCGCGTACACAAACAATTATTATTAAAGTAAAACATAAAATTAAATTTAATATATCATTCATTTTACTTTATATTTTATTTTTTTGACATAATTGTCAACGTGATAAGATCTTCTCTTGCACACACATAACATATGATTATGAGTGTCATGTTTTTAATAAAAATGTATTGTACATATTATGTATTAATTTGTTGTATGGTGACAAGTTTGATATAAACTTACAACGCCCATTATATCCGTTTAAAATTACATACAATTATTTTAATGATGTATTTTTAATAGTGAACATGTTTGTTTAATTTTCCATAAAAGTTATTAATTAGTATATCTTTAATTTTTTTAATGAGCCCTGGAATTATTACTGTCAATTGGATCGATAAATATTTTCATAATGTGAAATAAATAATAGTTATGTAACAAGCTGAACTAAAAAGTAGAAAATAATTTCTTTAAATTCAAAAAAATCATTTTATCAATTAAAAAATTTTAAAGCAATTATAAAATTTTTTTTGAATTTAAAGAAATTATTTTCTACCTTTTAGTTCCCCTAGTTACAAAAGCATGTTTTTTAGTTTTTTAAACCATTATATATATTTTTTTTTAGTTTTGTAGATCATTATTTATTTATCAAAAATTCAGTATAAACAAAATTGTAAATTCTGAAAATCTTCATCAGGATAATCAAATAAACTTATTAAATTATTGCATTGTCATCTGTCCTTGATAAGTATGCCAAAATTCGAGTTATTCCGACGTTTTGATGAGGGCCCAAATCAGGTTAAAGATTTACGTAACATACTAGCATACTAACATACTAACAATACACATACGTGAAGTTAATAAAAGTGTGTTTAAAAAACAGTAAATTTCAGCACTTTTCAATTTATCTATCTTCAGAGCTTTTTACCTGTAAATTTGTCGATTTTATGATATATTGTATGGAAACAACTAGTGACGGATTTACACAGTTCCGCTAGTAGACTATTTAATTTTTGCCACCCTTCTTTTTTGTCTCCTTGTATATTGATAATTGGTAAGTAACTGGGTAGTCTAAATTGAAACCACTAAAAACAGCCCCGCTTCCTGTTTTAATTAGTACGCATAACTATCACCAGATGGCGTGCCTTATCTGATTTGAATTTGAATATTTTGATTAGCCTTTAAAAATAGTAAGAACAATTATTCCCAACTGATAGTCTAAATTGGGACTACTGAAACCGGGTCCGCTTCCTATTTTAATCAGTAATGTTTGCAACTCCCAGTTATCAATAACAATGATTTTATTTATTTCTGGAAGATAAAATTAATTTTTTAAATCAATTTGCCACCATAGATTTCAGCCTAATCATCCCATTTCACAACTGGATGTTTTTTTTAGGGTCAGTTTCACGTAATCTTAATTGACTACACAAAACCCGAAAACAACAAACAAAAAATCAATATTCCCTGTTGTAAAATTATCAACAATAAAGTAAAAAAAAATATATATTTCCGATCAAACACACAACTATACCAATAATGTACATACCAATCGCACGTATATTAGACTGTGTTATTACAAATGATTGACCACATTTTTATTATGATTGTAAAACTAGATTTAGGAAAAAGGTAAAGAAAATAGAGCATTAATGCTTAAGAGCTATGCTAGTTTTCTCTAACGGCTTGACAAAATTTAAAAACAAACATCTATTTAACTTAAGTCAGAAAATAAACTGTAACGATAACTTGATTCGTAATAAAAAGGAAATAAATATATGATGAAATAAAGTCTTATTATACCATGTATATATGAAATATACATAGTATATAAAGTTTAGTCCCAAGTTTGTAACGCTTAAAAATAATGATGCTAGGAAAAAAATTTTATCATAGGTGTTCATAAAATCACCTAATTAGTCCATTTCCGGTTGTCCGTCCGTCTGTGGACACGATAACTCAAAAACGAAAAAAGATATCGAGCTGATATCGAGCGAAAAAAGATATCGAGCGTACTCAAGACGTAAAAAGTGAGGTCAAGTTCGTAAATGAGCATCATAGGTCAATTGGGTCTTGGGTCCGTAAGACCCATCTTATAAACCGTTAGAGATAGAACAAAAGTTTAAATGTTAAAAATGTTCCTTATCAAAAATTAAAAAACTTTTGAAACATTTTTTCGTAAACATCACTGTTTACCCGTGAGGGCGCCAATTAGGCGGAAATTTTATAATATGTATTATACTTGATTATCAGTTATGTGTGTGTCACATGTTTGTATGTGTAATGTGATAAAGAAATCAACACTGACTATGCATGGTGTTTCCACAATTAACTCAGTCAATTGTTTGTTTTCACTTGTTAAACATGTAATATGGTTTCAAACATTAATTTCCAAGAAAAAAAAACAGTCAAAATATAAATCAAGGTTATATTAGATGTTTCTTCTTTCGAGGTAAGTTTCAATGATTTTTCGCAAGTTTTGAGGGATTATTTCTACTATAACTTGTCGGTTAGCTGTCCTACTTTGTAGATTAGTTACAAAGTATTCTTGGCTGAATACACGCTATGATGATACATTAGTTTTACCCTATCTCCAATGCTTACAGTTTCTTGGAACTTTTGCACAATGATGCAAATTGTTCGCTCACTAAAACGACTACATTTTGTCTACCCGTAAAAGTTTTTACAGAATTATTATTAGTGTAGAACAGTATGAGTATTCACAGCATTCTAATTTACAGAGTTGCAAACATATGAAACTGAAATTGGGTCACCTATTATTAATTATTCGCTAATTTTTAAATAACGATCACTCTGGCATTTATAGAATTCCAAAACGACTTGATCTCAAGATAGAGCTATGCAAAAAATACTTTAAGATATTGATAAGACATCATTACAAAAAGGTAAACATTTGTAACCCAGGTTGGCTAAGCGAATTCCCTCAGGTATGGAAAAAATAAGACATTTTTCTTAAAGTCAGTCGAATATTTTAATATGCATTTTTATTTATTCCAGAATTTTTATTTCGAAAACTAAGAGTCTAGAGAAAAAATCCAAGAGTATTTTTTTGATTAAAACTGGTCAAAAATACAAAACTACTTTTCATCTTGGAAAAATTCAAAATTTTGTACTTTGCGCACCATCACATCCCTTACTTATCTGTTGATTTTTCTCATTAACGAACTGGATCTTTCAAATACAAAAACTCATCAATCAACCTTTTTTGAAAATTCCATCATCATAACAAAAGCAATAGCTCCATTGCCTTCGGAAATTCGCTAATAGAAGACGATAAAGCTCCCAAGGTAGTCAATCATTTAATATCACCTTGTAGATTGTGTAAAAGGGTGAGAAGGTGTGTTACTGTCAATCTAATAGCCATCATGCTATTCATTTATTCATTATGAGATTCGTGTCCTGTCCACCAGTTAGCGTGCACATACATACACATTCCACACATAAGTCCCTACTATATGTATACATATGCATGTATGATTACCATGTTGATGACGTGTCATATAATACCCGATTAATTGACAGACAGGCACATTCAACGCGATTTAATAAAAACTAACCCCCTGAATAACTAGTAGTAGGTATACAAATGTTTTGTTTTTTACAAATGCATTAAGGTAGTACGAGCGCCAAGGGAAGTTTAGACTTGTGATTGAAATTATTTGTACATAATTTTCAAGTTTAATGATGAATTTTGTTATAATTTCATGCATGAGGACGAAAAATAAGAATAAAATTTTTCGATATCTGAACTGGTTTTTGAAATATCGAAAGCTAAATAATTAAATAAATTTTTCAATTTTCGATATTTTGAAAATAACTCCAGATATCTAAAATTTTTTTTCTTACTTTTCGTCTTATATTGTCAAGTTATAACATAATTCACCATCAAAGTTGAAAATATATATTTTTTTAAATTTGTATCCCCATTACCGTGCTCATACATCCTTAATTAGTGGAGCACAACGGTTTTTGTTTGTTTTAAATAATTAATTAAGATTTTATCGTTAATTTAAATAGTTTTTTTTTTAATATCTACCGACTAGTTTTGGAAATATCTATGAAAACGTATATCATCCATCTACCGTTTTCCCGAAAGACCAATGTTAAATATGCCTACTTTTGAAGTCATTTATTTATTTAGATACTCTGACAAACCAGCCTCTATTTTCAGAATTGATTAAGACGTAGTCTTATTTCATATGTTTAACCGAATTCAAACAAAAAAGGAGGCGGTTATCAATTCGACTGTATTTTTTTTATGTGTGTCACCTCAGAACTTTCGAACGGGTGAACCGATTTTGATGATTCTCGCTGGTGCTTCTCGTGTGGTCCCATTTCATTTTTGTCTAGTTCCGACAACGGCATCCATGAGAAAACCATAAAAGTCTTAAATTTGCATTAAGTATGCACGACAAGAGGACGAATAACTCAATCCCACGCCAACCGATTTCGATGATTCTTTGTTTAGTGACAAATTAGTTATTGTACTTCATATTCACTAAAGATCACATAGCAAAAAACCTTTTAACAAAAAAAGTACCGACTTCAAAGGAAAAACTTTTTCAAAACAAATGAATATGGACTAAAAAATAAAAAAATAACTATAATATAATGTAGTTAAAATTATTATTATTTTTGGAGTCGGTTTCAGTCAAGGAAACAACTCTGACAGAACAGTTTGCTACAATAGCTTGGCTGACACTGACTCCAAAAATAACACTCAAGCTTTTTATCCAAAAACTGTCCTGGTGCTCGTACATCCTTAAATGTATGTATATCTGTGTATGTATTGGGGGTTGATATATTATTGTACATATTGCCATTGGCGAAAAATATTGATGGGTAAAAAATTAATAATAATGTGTATTATTTTATTTTGGGATTATAGGGACTCATGTAAAATTGTTAATAATAATGTACATATATATGTAGTTAAGCCGATTGCTGCTGACTGATTACCTCTGGCTGGTGATAGACACTAGCTATAGCATTGGTGTTATTATTGATTTTAAATGAGGTAAAAAAAATAGCATATTGTCATTTAAGGTATTTCGATACCAAAAAAAAAAAAAGAAAATGATGCAAAAAATTTGATATTTTATTTATCACTTAATAATTCTCTTATTCGTCTTTTGTGACAAATTCATATCGATTCTCTGAACGGTTTAGGAGAAACTAACAATCAAAGTCAGTTTTTTCTTTTACCAAAGAAAAGGGACATTTCTCATAAACCGTACAGAGAATCAAAAGGAAACCTGAAACTATCTTATAGACAAAGCTTCGACCCATTAAAAAAAATTACAAAAAATCGAGAAATTGTTTTTTGCTTCCGATATCGATAAAAATTTTTATATAAGATATAATCCAAAATTGGACACGAAGAGCGATTTTCACTTCGAAGGAAATTTTCCACAAAAGACCTACACAAGTTCTTAATTTTGGTATGATTTAAAAGTTTAAAACTTGAGGAATATTGATAAAAATTTAATGTAAATGGTAAAACATTTTTATAGCACCTCAATCCAACATTCGTTTTGGTATCAAAACACCTTAAAAAAGGTTATTAGAACTGTATTTGGTCTAAAAAAAGATGAAAATTGTAGAAAAAAAATTTAAAAAGAGAGGAATTTTGACATTTTACCGTGTTCATGCACTGGAAGTATTAAAATTTTTCCAGAATAATCAAATTATTTCAGAACAAATAAAGTAAGTATAAATCGAAAAACAAGACAGCGGCATGGTTAAACGTATACGTGATTTGTTGCGTAGCTTTTGAGATATAATCCAAAATTTTACACGAAGAGCGTTTTCTCAAACTATAAAATTATTAAATAACCTCGATTTTTGTATTTAATGGGTCACAATTACCTTATAGACAGAGTTTTATCGATATCGAAAACAAACATTTTCCCAATTTTTTCGATTTTCTTATACCACTTAAGAAAATTGCAAAAAATCGAGATTTTTTTTGCCTCCGATATCGATACAAATTATTATATCAGACATAATCTAAAGTTTGACACAAAGATCGATTTTTCCTTCGAAAGGAATTTTTCACAAAAGATCTATACAAGTTCTTAATTTTTTTAAGATTTAAAAACTTGAGGAATATTGAAAAAATTTTATGTACGTAAATGGTAAAACATTTTTAAAGCACTTAAAACCAACCTTTATCCTACTTCTAGTATTCCATTAGGTTTGTACAAAGGCGATACTGGGATAGTTCCTAAATAAGCCAGCCACAGCTGCATACCTTCCTTATTATGATATTATTAGTTTTTTTGGAAATGTCTATGAAGGTTGGATAAAAGTTTATCAATATTATGACGACTTCGATACTGTGTTGGACTGTTATGAATTTCAATTAGAGTGAGAAACAAAAACTTGACATTTTTCAATTATTATTAAATAAAAATCCAAATGATTGAAATAAACATTATTTAGAAAATTTATATCCTTAGGACTCTGAAATCATTCAGCTTAGACTTAGAATTATACACACTTATCAAATTTTGATATTGCTCGATTAATAAGCCGTATAATATAATCGTGATGGACATATTTTGTAATGTTAAATACATTTTAACTTTTACCAGACACGTATTAACCTTCTAAAATCATAATTAACATTTTCAAAAACATAGTAGCAAATCATAACGTTAATTAATTTTATCAATTATAATTATTGAAAAAAAAAAGTTATGATGATAAGTTATTGCAATGCTACTTATTTAATACTATTTACATTTATTATTATATTATGATTCTATCGAGATGTCTAACAAGGTCGGATATAATTATTTTTCCTTATTTTTATTTTTAATAAAATATCATGAACAATACAACTTAACTTAACAAGTGAATAAATAATAAATATATATATACGTCTATAATTTAAATAGTAGATTCCTTATTCTATATGAGTCTACACTATTGGGCAAAAGTTTGAAACCACATACAAGTAGAAGTGTTTCATGATGACAAAAACAACATTAAGGATGTATGAGCATGGTAGTGGGGGCACAAATTTAAAAATAGATATTTTCAATTTTGATGATAAATTTATATTATTACTTGACGATATAAGACGAAAAGTAACAATAAAATTTTTTGATATCTGGCTTAATTTTCAAAATATCGAAAATTGAAAATTTTGTTTAATTATTTAGCTTTCGATATTTCGAAAACTAAGACACATATCGAAAAATTTTATTCTTATTTTTCGTCTACATTCATGAAGTTATAACAAAATTCATCAAAGTTGAAATTAAGATAAAAATAATTTCAACCCTTAATCTACTCTGCTCTTACATCCCTTATATGGACGGTGACACTTAGTTTTTTTCTTTTCTAATTCATTGCTAATATGTTTACTTTTTATTAAAAAGTTTTTTTTTAAATTTGTTTTCATTCATTCCAAATGAAAATTATCAAAAACTTCCAAAATATGTCGTTTTTTGAGATTCCTCCATAAGAGCCAATGTATTTTATATCGATTTTTAATGACTTTTTTCTTAAAAATTTGCACGGATACCTAAACTGAAATTGTAACCACATATTCTTTGAGTAAAAGACTACCTACAAAAAAATTTTGAGCCTTTTAAATCAAACATTGTTGTCATGCTCATACATCCTTAAACTGTAAAGGTGATTGTGAGGATCTAATGCAAATAAAGCGTAAAATGTTTCTTTAAAAAAATGGTGATTTTTTGGATATTTTTTTTAATTATGAAATGAAAAGTACCTACTCTAGAAGCGGGGAATAGATTCTGGTTGGACCTTGATGGGAGTTGGTTTTTATGATGTTATTCATCAGATATAGATGTAGGAAGGGTTTTGCTACATTAATTGCCAAATATTCTACTTTTCAATCGTTTTTATTGTTAATTACAACGATAAGTTAGTGGAATAGCTTTATAAAATAAATATCGCCCGAAATCCCCTTTAAGAAAATTACAAAAAATCGAGAACAAAATTTCAACTTCGATAAAAGTAAATATGGTAATTTTGATACAACATTCTGTGTAATTTTTTCGTTTCTTTCTATCTATTTTCTTTGAAATGAAAATACGTAATGTGCGTTTTCCATTTAAGTGTACAGTCTCACTATCATCTGCTAGGTGGTATAATATGAGAAATTTTGATTATAATGTACAGCAAAAATTTGAAATAAATGTTAAAAGTTGAATTTCGTAATAGAAATATGTAATCTCAAATAAGGTAATTTTTGAAAAATCGATTATATTTGTTGCTTGGTTTATAAGGTTATCGATTAAGTCGCAAAATAATCCGACTGCTTATTCATTCAATCAAAATCATTGCTTATCTTTTAGTTGTTCCGGGGACGGCACCCTAAACTAGCACTTCTAGCATAGCCAAAAAAAAATCTGACAGACAGACAGACTGCACACACACACACACACACACATAGCGGTCAAACTTATAACCTGCCTTTTTTGTACGGGGGTCACAAATATGTATTTAAGGTTAGGATCTACTCGATAAAAAATTTTTCAAGCTATCACCTGAAATATTAGGTATACATTGAATTAAAAAAAAATAAAAATAAAATTTTATAAATCCAGAATTATAGAAGTACGCCCTGTACTGTTCAATTTGATAGTCTAGCCCAAACATTGTACCGTCAAATAATTTTACCCTTCAGCTGGTTTTAGTGCTGATATGAAATTGTGTAGCTTTTATAGCTTTTAAGTCTGGCAAGCCACTATAATATCTCGTTTGTTTTCCCCTAGCTTTGTCCAACTTCGCTATTAAACCGAGTTTTATAACCCAGTCAAAGAAAACAGGAACCATCAAGGCGTATTTTGTCTCCACATTTTCTTGATTACATATGGAGTTTCGATATTATGGCTTGTAAAAAGCATTTCTAGGGTTGCTGGGGAGCAATAAGCAGGATTATAGCCACTTTTTATTTCTGATTATAAATTATTACATTTTATTAGTCTCAAATTTTTGACTGGTAGTGTATATATATTTTTTTTCCATTCATTCTCTTTTAAAACATATAAATTCTTATTGATTGGGGCCGGTTTTGTCACGAAATGATAATGATTACTGATTATTGATACTGATTACATGCTTTTTTTATTATTATTATTCTATTCATTGTAATAAAAACAATTGTTTTTTATTTTAGTTTTTTTATTTAGTTTTATTATTTAAATAGAAATATGTATGTATATATAAAATGTTATTGATGATGTTTATGTTTAAATATCTATTTTATGTTATGTCTTCTACGGTAGAGATTGTCTTTTTGAAAAAAATTTTTGAAAGAATACCATGACCTCTATATGTTCTAATTTGAGTGATATTGATATCTAAGGTTAAGATAAAACAAACCGTTTTAAGAGGATTATCTTTTTGATAAAAATAATTCAAAAACAGAAAATTATTGACTAAAGCTTATCGAAAATTGTATTTTTGTTGACATATTTTATGAAGTGTCAAAATATCTGTTAGGGCAGGCATGGCCGAGTTACTGTAAGTCGAAGTCACCATTGTCATAACTTTATTGCGTGTCATAAACTTTATTGTATGTCTCTTTATCGAAGTCTGCATTGCTCATAGAGGATGAAGCGAGACGGGTACACGATTCTTCCATCTATCTCAGTTTCTCTAATAGTAATGGGATATGTAGAAAAAAGAATGTTGTCTTTCTGCCTTACTCGTATTCTACCCTGGTTAGGTTGTCACTGTCTTACTCGTATTTTAAATAAGAAGTCCTTCTGTAAGTCACGTTTGCCCATGCCTGTTTTAGGGGATGAAATATTTTCGAATCAAATTGTTACTTCCCAGAGAATGTAATAGAGCCGATTTTGAAAATTTCCAGTTTTACATATTTCCGCGGTTTCAAGGCCTCAATATCCGAATCAAACCTTTTCAATATGATGTCTGTGTGTGTGACATATGTGCGTATGTTCGTTCGGATTCTTTCGCCTCGATTATCTCGCGAACCAGTTATGACATTAACAATGGGCTTATTACACGCTTAATCACATATTTAAGAACTGAAAGAGTTTTTAGCAGAATTATTTGAGCCGTTTTTTAATGGTAATAAAAAAACTGGAAAAAAATGAATAAACAGAATCTGAAAAGTGGATAAAACGCATTATTTACCTATGGAGATAATGATCGTTCCAGCATCAGCTGTAGTACATGTTCGAAGAATAATCTATGAAAGCAAAATAAAATAAAATGGGCTTTTCGTGACTATCAAAGCTAATTACTCGTATATTCGTAACTGTCAAAGTGGACAAACTGAAAGTGCCAAGTTTCTTATTTATGGGAAAGTTAACTTTTTTGAGTTGTTATCTTAACTCGAATTACATTATTCTCGTCTTACATTTTAATAATTGAAAATGATTATTCCTTCACCTGAATGTTGGAGGCTTATGAAAACATTTCAATATTTTCGTTTTAATACGTGATCGACTCGCGGGCGGTTTGTCGTATCGGTGAGGCTTGCATATCGTAATGACTTTGGGGTGTAAGCCAGCGGTAGATAGTATAACACTATTTACTGGTAGGGACTCCCATGCTGGAAAGGTTCCAATTAAACCTTGATTAGACTAAGATCCACGAGCCCCCTAATCCAGTTTGTTATGCGAACCTAACCACCATCTTGCACTCACTGAATTTAAATTCTCCTAAATAACGTACTCAATGTCGCCCTATTAGCACAGTTGGTTAAGACGTAACTAATTCCGTCCGCGGTATGCTCAGGGGTTTGATTCCCGCCGTTGCAACAAAATTAATTTAATTTTATTTGTGCTGGGCTGCTGTAGTGCATGGTATATGCACTCAACCTCTAAAATTGTGGAGATGATAAATGAAATTATCAACGGAAAGGTGGTAAAACACATATATGGTACCACAATGGGCTCTATAGTGTTCTTCGTGGACAGCCAATATAACCTAATCAAACGTACTCAATGTATTATTTAAAGACAAAATTTGAACTAAATATTATAACTGTATTATTATTATTACCACGATACCGTTTTTTCGCCTATAGTTTGCTTCCAAAACAACAATTTTGCAGGCAGATTATCTCTTGAGGATTTTATAAAGGATTTAATATTGTGACTAAGTGAGCAAATATCCTTGAACTACTATTACTAATATGCAGTGATTAGATTCTAAAATATTTCACATGAAATAATTTAAATAAACTTTTGGATTAAAAAAAAAATAAATAAATTCTCATTAAATAATCATAAATATTATTAATAATAATTCAAATTTGATTTGTGTGTGTCTTACAAAATCAATATAATATCATTACCTACATTTTTGTGTGTACTTGAATTGTTATTTTATTATTTTTTTTCAAAAATTAAAATAATAATATTGTTTCAAATCATATTATTATTAAAATCAAGGCTATACTTGGTAATAAAGTGTAATCATTTCAATTAGAAATAAATATCAATTTTTTTTTTTTTAACAAATAATATTTTCAAGTGTATGGTAAGTATACTAAGCTGTCGTGCTGAACTCGTGGGAATTCATTTTCTAATTTACGGTGTAAATAAATAGCACTGCCAAAATTAGAAATAATAGGGTATTCCACTTTTTTTGAAAAAGTATTTCAAAATGTCGATTTTGCTAATAATAAACCACCAAAAATTTATTTCGGAAAAATACATACACGCTTTCTTGTCAAAAACTTAAATTAAATTTTAAACCTTTTTTAAACCGTCAAAAACGCGGGCATCCAATTTGATGACGTAATATGGGTATCACTATACGAAATAACACAAATAAGTTTGACAGATATATTCATAGACATCTGGTTATAATAAATATAAATACTTATTATCTATGTATATATTATACCCAGCTGTCTACACTGAACTAACTGATGGTCTATGACTCATACTTCTATGACATCACAGCAGGGCTTACCCACGTTTTAGGTCACATGATATACAGTTTAAAAATTACGATTTTTAATTTTAATATTTTAAAAGAAAAAAGATTTTATGACTCGAAATCAGAATATTTAAGTATATTTTTAGATAAATTTTAACTTTTTTCAAATTTCATGATTTATTTTTGACTAACGATAATACCCTATCGAAAAGCTCTTTCTCCGCAAAAAGTATCGTAAACGAAAGAATCTCTTTTAAATCAAATCAAACACAAAAATTGGGTTCATTTAGCGATTGTGCGACAGTTTTCGGTTTAATTACTTGCATAATTGTCAAATGAACAAGATTTTTGAATTTTTTCGGTTAAATTTACCCTTTAAACTTAACTTTGTCAAATAGGGGATCGGACTAGATTTTTTTTTAACTTCAGATGAAAAATTCTTGCTTTACGGATAGAGAATTGAAATTGGTTTTTAACTTTGTTTTGCTAAAAGGAGATGGGCAACCTTTGAATGCAATCTTTGATTGCTTATAACTTCTTCGTTTTTTAATTAATTGTAAACACTAGAAATCGTTCTGACATTTCTTTTTTTTCAGAAACTTGAACATGACTTTTAATTTTTTGGGTCAAATTAATGTTTTAAACAGAATTTTTGTCAAATTCCGCAGAAAGTATTTTTCTTTTTATGACTTTCGATTTTTCATTGCGTTTTTGTTTAGAATTTTTGCAATAATCTTACATAAGATAATTTTGACCCAAAAAATGCATGATGAGAAATAAATGATTGTTTGCACAGTTTCTGAGATATTTTCCAAAATCTCAAACGAAGAATAATATCTCGTATAGATTTCAGCCAATTTCTTTGACTTTGAAAATACCTAAATAGCTTACATTTTCAATCATTTATATAATTTGGGTCTTAATTACAAGATTATTAATCAAAGCCTTTAAGTAAAAAACGTGAATCTACCTTATTTTAGAGAAGTTCGCTATTTTAATTGTATAATACACAGGTCAAAAAGGTTCCCGTTATTAACCACAGTATCCTTAACGTATATACTATAAGTATATTTATTATAATTTATTAAAATTTACTAACAATGCCAAACAAACATGTCATTAGAATTATTAGATTTTATTTTTCAATTCCTTATTTGTATTTATTAAAAAATAATAAAATAATAATTTTTTCACATATCAAGTGAGTGTAAAGTGTGGTAAATCTTTTTTCTTGACATATGTAGGATAAGTACTCTCTTTCCGCACTCTTTCCCGTGCTACAAATAGCTTATTGGCTATTGACTGCACCCTTTTTATACCATGTATATATGTAATATATCAAGGTTTATTAAGTTTAGTTTCAAGTTTGTAACGCTTAAAAATATTGATGCTACCATCAAAATTTTAGTATAGGTGTTTATAAAGTCATCAAATTAGTCCATTTTCGGTTGTCTGTCTACCTGTCCGTCTATCGGTAAAAACGATAACTCAAAAACGAAAAAATATATCAAGCTGAAATTTTTACAGCGTAATCAGGAAATAAAAAGTGAAGTCCAGTTCGTAAATGAGCAACATAGGTCATTTGGGTCGTAGGTTCGTAGTACTCATCTTGTAAACCGATGAAGGATAGAACAAAATTAAATGTAAAAAGTGTTCCTTGTAAAAAAATGAACAACTTTTTGTTGACAAATTTTTTCGTAATCTTCACTGTTTAACCGTGAGGGCGCAAATGAGTCACAAATAACATAGTATGTATTATATGGGTATATCGGTAATGTGTGTGTGGCTATCTAAGAGTGGCTACCTTTTTTTTACTTTCATGACATAAAAAAACAAATGATTGCGTAATCAACACTGTCTATACATGGTATTTCAACAATTAACTCAGTCAATTGTTTGCTTTCACTAGTTATTATTGCAATCTAATTACCATTTGTGAGCACTTAAGGTAGTTGTGACCCAAGGACAATATTAAAAATTTTCAAAATTTTGTTATAATTCATTAAAAGCCCACGCTGTTTAGACGATTTACCGCGACCAGCATGAAATAATTAGAATTAAATACAGTAATACAGGTGGCATGTGAGAAGCGTGAGAACATATGGCACTCTTTAAATTTTTTTTTCTGTGAAGAAAGTTTAACTCTTTGACAAAAGATTAAAATTTGGAAGAATATTATATTTTGAATCAATAAAAAAAAAAATTAAATTAAATATTACATTTAGAGTATTATTTTTAAAGGAGGGTAGTACGTATAAGTTTTAGACAGAGATTTCGATTTCTTAGTCCACTCTCGGGTGCAATTGAATATTTATTGAACTTGTTGCTCAATATACAGGTTTATATCTTGGTGTCAATTATTATTTATTGAACTATTCAATATTATTTCATTTTTATATTATCTGAAATAATTATGCATAAATAATAGTTAAATGTGTTAACGTTATTTTACTATAATCTAAACATATTGATGACGTAATGATAAACCACACAATGTACGTACGTTTTGTAATGATTGTAATGATTTAAACTTTCATTTAATTTTTTTTTCTTATTTAAAAGAAAAAAATTATTCATTGTTATTTTAAAATGCAGCAGGATTTTAAAAATGATTTATTATGTCAGTCGTAATATAGTATTAAGAAAACATCTTTTAAAAATTTGATTCATTATTTTGATCCTTGATGATTAAGACCTTCAACTGTTCAATCACCATCCAATATGACTTGAATCATTTACCACCCAGAGAAGAACAGTGAATCCGATCTCTGGTTTTTAGAACTGCAATTTTGATCCAAAAGCTATAAGATGTTTTTGCATTTTCATACACTCGAACTTCAATCTTTTGCCAATGAAGTGGATCTTTTATATAAATAATTTACAGAGTAAAAACTGCTAATGTGCTTCTAAAATACCTTTATAGTATTCATTAGCTTCTAAAGTATCAACTATTTAATCTAAAAAACTTTAGCATTTAACGAAAAATGTATACTTACTCTTCATATTCATCTCAACAAATTATTAACTAGTACATGTCTGGGCAATTTCAAAACATCTCAAAATTTTCCATTTTCTCTTACACTATAGTTTTTATTACATAAATTTCAGCGAATAAGGTGCACTTAGACTAAAATCTTTGTTGAAATTATCCGCTGTATGCTAGTTTAAACCGAGATACAATAAAAAGTTAAATACATTGTTCAGTTGCAAATAAAGTGAATTTGCGAGGATATTCTTTTTCCATTATTTTTTAAGATATCAACACTTAAAAATAGTTAAAACTTCAAATTCTAATTACATTTTACAATTTTCAAAATTAAGAATGTTGTCTGAACTGAAGGTTGATGTTAATTGCAGCATATTCAAAAGACGAAAAACGCTTAGGAAAAAGGGAAAGCAAAATATGCAATCCCAAAATAATAATCAAGGGGTGGGGAGAAATTTAAAAAATGTTTCATTTTTCACTCAATGTGTCTATAGAATATATAAAATCCACAGAGAACCGATATCGATATACAGTGTGTTCAATTAAATGGACACCATATAGGAAACTATTTTAATTTATTTTATGAAAATGTTATGCTTGATAAAAGTCCTGAATGGCTTACAAAGCAATACGAGGTTTGTCGAAAAATGTAAATTTTGCCCAAGAGTAAGATATCTTTAATTTTTGAAAGATCGATAATATTTATTGAGAAAAAAGGATTCTAATTGAAAACAAGTGAAAACACTCACTTAATTGAGTTAATTGTTGAAATACTATGAATAGGCAGTGTTGAAAAAGGAATCGTTTGACTTTTCACGTCATGTAAGTAGAGATCGCAGATAGCCAAACATACAGACATGTCACATACACATAACTGATATTCCCATATAATACATACTATATAATTTGCGCCCTCACGGGTAAACAGTGATGTTTACGAAAAAATGTTTCAAGCAAAATTAGTTTATTTCTTTATAAATATTTTTAATTTAAACTTGTTCTATCTCTAACGGTTTGCAAGATGGATCCTACGGACCCAAGACCCAATTGACCTATGTTGCTCATTTACGAACTCGATTTCACTTTTTACGTCCTGAGTATGCTGTAAAAACTTCAACTTGATATCGCTTTTCGCTTTTGAGTTATCGTATCGACAGACAGACGGACAGGCTGAGAATGGACTTATATTAGGTGAGTTTATAAACACCAAAATTTTGTTCGTAGCATCAATATTCTTAAGCGATACAAACTTGTAAATAAACTTAGTTTTTCATGGTAGATGGATAATCTTCGATGTCCGACCGTAGTTTTCAATTAGGAAAAAAATAAATTAACTTTACTCTTGGGAAAAATTTTCATTTTCCGACCAACTTCGTATACGTATGCACAAAATTGACATCTGATTTATTCATATGCAAACCATGTAGGATTTTGTATCAGAAAATAAATAATACAAAAATTTTCCTCATGGTAACGACTAAATTGGACTCATTGTCGATATGGAAAATAATTATATTTTTGTATATTTCAGTTTGCAGGTCCATATGACATTTACACCAGATTTTTTTTAAGGTGTGATTTAAAAAAAAATTAAATACCCGCACACAATAAGATAGATGATTAATAAATAAGCTAATGGCGCCTCATTCACACTATCTAATTAATCTTTAGATTAAAATAATATTTAGTACAAAGAATATTCATTTGTATATTTACCACGCATACTAAACACTTTATTTAAAAATAAAAACAAATAAAAAGTATTATTTTTTTTTTTATAAAATAATAAATTGTTTGTAGGTGTCATAATATTTGTTAACTAATTTGTTTTATAAACACACTGCAAGTATTCTGAGTGTGAACGGTAAACTTTTGTATCTTTGAATTTTTGGTGACAATAGAGTTTGAATCACTATTATAAATACTGTAGGCAACGAAGCATTTGAGAATCGGCTCTCTGCCGAAAATTGGTTGCTGGCGTAAAATAAATTTTCAGAAACACTAAGACAAACATTTTCCACCGACCTTCATGAAAATCAACTGAAGAGCCGTCAACTCTTTGGTAAGACTGTTTTTTCGGTTTTATTTTCTCCATTAAAAACAGTTCCCACTATTAAAAACTATTTGACCAATGGTCATAAATCTTTGTGAAATTTGTTTAAAACAGCTAAAACCTGCAAAAAAAATAAATAATTTTTTATACCAATTATAAACCCAAAATTCATTTTTCTATTCACCAAAAAAAATAAAACTAATTCAAAAACGTCGACTTATTATCTAAAAAACTATAAAGACCTCTTAAGGTAGATTACACAGGTAAGCGTCTGGATTAAAAACGAGTCCCATTAATCTTAGTTAGAGATAATTAAAAAAGTAGTTGAAACTATTTTTGAATACCTACTTAGTGAAGCAGATGCTTTTGAGAGAAACTTTTAGGATTTTCAATTTTTCAATCACATTTATTCTCTATTATGCGGTCAATCCATACCTTCAATCCTTTCCACAATCAGTGGAAGTGGTTCAAGGTACATAAGAGTGTGATCCATGGTACATTTTGGTAATATACTAAGGATCGCATAAAAGAAATATGAATCTAATTTTTATGAATAGATATTTAAAAACGTATGTCATGTTTTGAAAATTAAAAAAAAAAAAATTTTATTTGATTTTTCATGTAATTTTACAATTGAAAATGGTTTTTCTATACTATAAATTCAAACACCAGTGACGTCAACACATCGTTTTAGCAACGCCACCGCACGGAAAAATGCTAAAATAACATGCATAATCATAAATGTTTTGTCTAATTAAACGTAATTTTCTATAGAATAAACTGAAGAATGTTAATTTAGCGTGATTTCGATTGGCTCACAGCCTCCATGGATGTCAATACGTCAATACCATTTCTATTTTTATTTATTTTTTTTTAATATAACTCTTTTTTATCAATAATTTATAGCAAGATGAAATTATTAATTTAAAAAAAAAATTACATACGTATACTTTAGATGAATTATTCTTTCATTTATTGATGAATTTGTGGCAAAAAAAAAATTTCCAGTTCTCTAACCCCAAAAAATGCTTGAATATAGTTGATGAGACTTGGTTCAAAATTTATAATCCAAGGTGCAGTACTCTCCCAGTATTCTGACTAGGTATATTATTATGTATAATATGTTAGTAAGTACATGTTAGATTTCTTAAAGTTTATATGTATTACTTAACAAGATTTTAATGACAATAATAAGTCACAGTCAGTTAAATATGTCGTTAAGTGTGAATTTATACATTACATATTATATGTATATAAAAAGGTGTATCTGTAATAAAAAGTATCTATAGAGTTATATAGTACGGTAAGCAAGTTAGAAACTGGTAAATGATGTATTTTCTTTATATTCTGAAAAACAGTCTGACTAAAAAGGTAAGGGAGGGGTGTGAGAACGAGCCAGATTAAATTTGAGTTTAAATTTGTAATCCTTGATGAGAAATTAATGAACAATACAACAAGTACAAGAAAGAAAAAGAAAGAACAAGAAGAAAGTCAGGGATTTTACCCAAAAAAAATATTAAATGGCTCCAACTAATTTTCATGAAATTTAGTGTGCAGGAAGTTTCCGGGGAGAAAAATGCCACAATAAGTGGCATATATAATATTTTTAGACAATAAGTGCTTTTAAAAATGTTACAATTTACATAAAAACTTTTATCAATATTCCTCAAGTTTTAAACTTTATAATCAGTATTGAATGACGGAGCTTTGCTGGGTATTTTTTAATTAAAAAGACAAATTTTATCTAATGTAAGAACCGTTTAAACTGTCTTCACACAAATGCCAATTTGAATGCCTCGGTAAGGTACTTAATTTCGTTATCTACGATATACGTATACCACGTCCGCTGTCTATCAACCAAAACTGAAAAAGCCACACGGACTTCACTCTGTACAATACATACGAAGCGAACCATGTTTTTCTTGAAAACATGGACCAAGCGACGTTTTCTAAAAATGAAACCTAGCTAAATCAACATTCATTGCATTCTTCATATACCACCATGTAAAAAGGACTGTTTTTAACCCCAGAACTAAAAAAAAGAGGTGTTTTATGTTTGACCGCTATACGTGTGTGTCTGTGTGTGTGTCTGTCTGTGGCATCGTAGCACTCAAACGGATGAACCGATTTTGATTTTTTTGATTTCGTTTGAAAGTTAATTTGATGGAGATTTTCACATGCGAGGGTTCCATACCCGAAAAAACTAAAAAAGTAGCGATGATGTTCAAAAATGGTTCAGTTTAGAAAAAGCTTTAAGGAAAAATTTGATTGCATGAAGAGTCTTCTTAGAGTTTAGGGTTTTTATACCCGAAAAATTTGACGGGGGTTTTTTAAATTTTGTAAATTTCACTTGTTAATAACTAATTCATAAACCGCACACAGAGGATCAACTTGACATTTTTACAGAAAGCGTATTTGTTTTGGAATCGAAACACCTTAACATTTAAAACTAAAGGTAAAAGGTATCATATAATCGCATACAATTTTTATATAACTACAAGTATGATCTTTAAAGACAACACAATACATATAATAAGGTACAATAAGTAATTAGTGACACCTACAAATAAACACATGGTTTTATTTATAGTGAAATCTATTGCTGTTAATAATATATGTAACTAGTTTGATACCCGCCTGCTTCACTGGGCTTAAAATTAAAAACTACCGCTTTATAGCCACCATCTCTCTTGATCTCACCTTCCGTAGAACTTAAGGGACTTTTTTACGCGCTAAAAGACATGCACAGTTTTCTATTTTTTCAATTGTAAAATAGTCGTTGTTCATTGAGTATATCAGAAAAGATGGCTATGAATTGTTTGACATTTACTATTCTAAATTTTTACAGAAATCTTTAATTTATGGTGAAAAATGATGCTCCATCTATGATCATCATTTTGAACCATAAATTAAATGTTTCTGTAAAAATTTGAAATGGTAAATGTCAGATTATTTTAATTTTTTTTAAATATTTTTTTTTTTTTTTTTTTTTTTTAAATATACCTTTATAAATAATGGCTCATGTGTTATTCTGATGTATTAGCTATATTGCTATACAGTTTCCTTAAAAACCATTCGCTAGTTTTTCCGTGAAATGTAACAAACAAACAAACAAACAAACAAACATTCTTACTTTCACATTTATAATATATGTAATGTAGGTACTTACATGTGATGTATTTTTTGACGATATATCTATTTATCTGTCTTAATAATATCCATTACAATATTTTTAATAAGATTTATATGTAATTAATTATATTATGCTTTCTATTCTAATATAATCATAGTCATTTGGCTTTTTAGTTGATATATTATCGAATGTTGAAACATCAAAAAACATTGTGAAATTTTACAATTTAATAAAAAAAATTGAAAGCAAACAAGAGTTAATTGTTAAAACACAAGTGTTGAATATCAATGCTTGTATTCTTATACCATGTATAAGTTTAGTTCCAAGTTTGTAACGCCTAAAAATATTGATCAAACAAACAAAGTGATCATAAAGTCACCTAATTAGTCCATTTCCAGTTGTCTGTCTGTCTGTCCGCCTGTTAACAGCATAAATAAAAAACCAGAAAATATATCAAGCTGAAATTTATAGTGTTTATGGCGTACTTAGGACGAAACATATAAGGTCGAGTTCGTAAATGGGATTCATCTTGTAAACTGTTAAAGACTTTTTAATTATTTTGTCAAATTTAACTTATCGTTAATAAATTTCGAAAATGTAGTATCGTGGTTTCCACATAAGATATAAAAGCTAATATTAACGTATTATTACCACGAAAATTAAAAAATTTGACCCTAAATTAATGGATTTCAAAAAACATTGCATTCAAATACGATAAAATTTAGCCAAATTATGTAAAAAATTAATTTTTGAACTTGACGTCATAAAAATCTAAAATTCTTATTTTGCTGCGCCACACGCAAATTGTATAAAGTATGTAATTCTACAAACAATTGACTCATTCAATTGCTAGTTTTTACTGTTTTTTTTTTTTTTTTTTAATTAGTAGAATTTAAAAGATCAACAGAATTATAGGGGCCTTTCAACCGGTTATTTTAGGATTTAGGTTTAAGAAAAAACGATTATTAACCTACGTAAACGCTTTCTCATCGGCGACTTAATTCAAATAAAGCATTATTTGCCTTAAAAAGTTTGAATTTTTTTTCTTTTCTTTGTTTACTAAAAATTATAAACTTAATATTACTTAATTATAAAATAATAATTATAAGATAATTTGCAACTTTGAAAGTAATTATCAAATTTATTTTGTTTCAGTGGGCATCGGTAGCCTCATGGTTTTTTCGACCAGAATACAGTTCATTTGGACCTCCACCGCATCCCATACCGCCTACAACACCATTAGGGTCTTCTGCAATAAATATTAACAACAATAATAATAATAATAATTCACTAAATATAACAAAATCTTCATCATCAACACCTGGTGGTAGTAACAGTTCCTCACTAATAACAACATCGAGTAACATATGCTCATCCTCACAGCTTCCTCCCTCATCATCATGTCCTACAACTTCTATACCACCAGGTGGAAGTGTATCGTTTGCAACATCAGCAACAACGGTATTAACTAATTCATCAAAATCAAATTCTTTACATGTTCATGAAGACCATGATCGTCGACAAACGTTGTCAACAAAACTTCGGTCATCATCTGGTTCCAATAAATCAGAACCAGTGCGGGCTATGACAGCACCTACAATTTGTACTGTAAGTTATTAATTTAATATACTTTCTTATAATTTTTGATATTTTTTTATAAGCTTCATTTTTTTAAACTAAACTAAACTTGACAAAGGATATTATCACGAAATTTATATGTTTGCTATGATTATTGATATAGTTAAGGTAGTACGAGCGCCAAGGTAAGTTTAGACTTATGGTTGAAATTATTTGTACTTTGTTTTTAATTTTGATGATGAATTTTGTTATAACTTTATGAATGTAGACGAAAAATAAGCATAACATTTTTATACCTTGATTTTCGAATTACCGAAAGCTAAATAATTAAGCAAAATTTTCAATTTTCGATATTTTGAAAATTACTCCAAACATCGAAAAATTTTATATCTTTTCGTTTTATTTTGGCAAGTTTTAACATAATTCACCATCAAAATTGTAAATATATATTTTTTTAATTTATGTCCCTACTACCATGCTCATACATTAATTAGTCGACCACAACCGCTTTTTTGTTTTCAAAAATTTATTTTAGCTTTAATTAAAATTTTTTTTTTATTTCCACCGACTAGTTTTGGAAAATCTATGAAAACATATCATCCATCTACCGTTTTCTCATAAGACCAATGTTACATACCTATCTACTTTTGAAGTCATCAACCTCGAAGTGATTTAGACTTAAGTCCAATTTCATATCAAAAATATCAAGCCTTTTATCTAAAATAGCCTTGGCGCTCGTACATCCTTAATTAAAGAATAATTTCTTATATAATGCTTTAGAGTAGTTTAGAGTATTCTTATCTATTAGTAGATTAATAAAAACAAAGTCACCCCTAAAGTATGTTCTATTTAGGCAACTAAACAAAATAAGATTGCAATGCCAAGCCCAACTCTTTCATGGTTCGAAATCTTTAATTATGCACATCAAATAATTAAAAAGAAATCCTTGATTTTTTCATCTTTAGGATCAAATATATTCAACACTCCTCCGCAATATTTTTGGAGATATTGTCTTAGTTTTTATTTTATTTTTTTATTAAAATTACGTCGAAGCCAATTTGACTTAAACCTCGAGTCATTTAAATAATCCAAACTTGTTAAACTACCTGATTTTGTAAGCTGTTTTTTAAAATAATCATTTTTGTAAGCTGTTTTTTAAAATCATGTAAATATTTATCTCAGCTCAGGTAAATTGAAAAGGCACAGTTTTCTAACTTAAACCCATTTTTCTCACTGAAAATCTATACTTCTACAAATATCATGACCATTATCACCCTTGTGCCAGTTTTTTAATTGCAGTATTTCGTTTTTGAAGAAAGGATGAGCGTTAAACACCAAGCTCGGAAAATGAACGAATAAGTCTGTTTCAAGTATTTTTTCTAATTAACTAAGTAATTCTGCTTTTATCAGAATGGGTCCTGGCTATGTTTAAACTAATCAGCTTAAGATTCATCAACTCTTAGCCGTTTGTGAAAACATTTAAGGAAAATTTAATTTTTTAAATATTGGTTATCCTTAAATCCCTTGTACCTTCGAAGCAAACACAGTCTTTCTACGTAGTAGATAATTTAGGAAAGGTTAGGTTAGAGTGGCTGTCCTGGGATGGGACGCAATTAGATTTCAGGATCTGTTGTGATACCAAAAAAGAAATCTTCTATCCTTGGCCACTACTCCATGAACAATTTGGAGCTACTTAAGAACAGCGGAAGTGCTTTGGGGTCAACGGACTTCAAGTCGAAGAGATTGTCAAAGAAAAACTGACTTAAGTAAGTCCATTTCTTTTGACAAAAATTAAAGTGGCAGAAAAGATACGTAGATAATTTAAATTTGCAATTTCCCTTTCGTCCTTTCATTTTTACCTTGGGTTAAATTAATAGTTTCGCCAAAATAATAAAAATATTGTGTAATTAATTTTTGTTTAAGTGAAAGCTGTTTGCTGTTTCAAATCAGTTAATTTTTTTTAAATTTCAATTCACTTTTTGGGTGATTCTGTTCGCCTAATTACCACAACTTTTATAAATAAAAGATGCAATTGTATACCCTTAAAATGTCAATAGAAAAATAATAAAATGCATTACAAAAGAAATAAAAGAATCCTTTGTTTTCATCTGGTGTGGTTCATTTTCATTTTGATTCGTCATTCTATTTTGTTATATAATGATGGGGGTTGTTAGTAGATTTTTTTGATTGTTATGTTAAGTGTCCTTTGAAAAAGAAGTATAAATTTTTTTTTTTAAGGGTCGATTTCACTAAAAAGTATATTTAATATGATGGCCTTTTTTTGTGTATAAAAAGGTGTGACTTAACAATTATAAAACGAATAGAATTAACCCTCAGTTTATAATTTCCTTAAAACGTGTCAAATTTTAAAAAAAAGACGAATGCTATTTTAATCAGCTGTTGATTGAAATTATTAAATATGAATGATGGCTTTCTATTGAATTCCTATAAGTGCGGCGCAAAATAAGTCACACGGATTAAAATTACACACGGAGTATCTATGCTAAAGTTTGACATTTCGACAGTGTCTGTTTAACCAACCCCAATCCGCCATGTAAATTACTGAGTGAAACGAAATTGTGGCTTTCTTAACTCTCTATGAATAAATGATACTCTTAAGATATTTTTCCCCAGCAATTAGGCTCCCGATATCAACATAAATTCTCCCGAATTCAATAAAGAGAGATATTTTTTTTATATAAGTTAAATTCGAAAATGTCGACATTTAATGCCGATTTAAATTATGGGAAAACTGAATACCCACAATAGTATAATATAAATATTTATTATCTATGCCCACAACATCAAAATTATCGTACAGTATTATAACGAACGGTGATATAATTAGATTATCATTATCTAAGATTTCACTATCTCCCGACATTATAATTTTTTTCTCGATTTCTCGGAACTTTTAGGTGACATCCCTACACACAATTCAATCAAAAATTGATGACTTTTTACCCAAGATGTAAGAAAATACGCAATTATAGATTGCATCGAAGTTTTTTTACTGCTTCATGTAATATAACTACTACTAATGAATACAATACAAGTAAGGAATGTACATATATAGTAGTATGAATACAAATATAAACCTTTCCGGGAACAGAATACTCCTAAAATGTAATACTTTCTAAATTTAATATGGAAAATAGGTTAGGTTAGGTTATAATGGTTGTCTTCGGAGGACACACTTAGGCTATAGAGGCCATTGTGATACCATATATTTGTTTTACCACCTTTTCGCTGATAATTTCATTTATCATCTCCTCAATTTCAGAGGCTGAGTGCACTTCCTTCATGCATATACCATGCACTACACCAGCCCATCACTATTAATTGAATTAATTTTGTTGCGACGGTGGGAATCGAACCCGCTACCCTAAGCATATCGCGGACGGAATTGGTTACGCCTTAACCAACTGAGCTAATAGGGCGACTCTTTCTAAATATTAGTCTATTCTAAAATAATAATTCTCCTTCACTGAGAAAACTCGAAGAGATTGCCATTTTTACATACTTATCCTATCTTTTGCTCGTGTTAAAACTGTCATTTTTAATTTCAATATTCTCATGTTAGGCGTGGTATCTTTTAATTACTTATTTCAAAAGTTTTGACGATTTCATAATAATTTGCCCAACTACCTCAAGATAACTTCGGCAATTGTTAAATTATACATTTTGTTAACATAATTTTTCAAAATTTAATTTTTGTGTCAAAATATCTTCTATCTGCCATCAGAGTATTCGAGGTTTTAGTTTTTGAGGAACATGGTGAAATGCAGAATGTCTTGCTAAAACGAGAGATGTTGAAATAATGATAATTAATAAAACAAGCCTTGAGTTTCGTGTATCTAAGTCGAAAGTATGCTAAAATGTTCTAATTTCTAATTTGTATATACATTTTAAACTTTATGTATAAACACATGTAAAGTGATTAATTGGTCATTAAAAAACTTGAATTTTATATTAAAGGTCTCATTTTTTTTAATGATAAAATAATCCACTATTTTTAATTAATCAAAGATTTATGTCATATATATTAAATATTTCAACTTAATTTTTATTCTCTTGCCAATGAAGAAAGCATAATATATAATAACATTTACATACGCGTTTAAGTTTTAACTCTATTGACTCATAATATAATGTAAATCTCTCAAACGTTAGTTTTTAAAAAATAAAAGTAATGGATTGGTATATGTATCATTTTATAAATAATGATTTTAGGCAAAGAGTACGGTACATAAAACTCGCATGCTGTTTTCGTACTCCGTTAGAAAGAGCCAACACTAGCACGCAACATACAAACCATAAAATGAATTTTCCTTTAATTTGAAAAATTGGTTTATACATTACTGTCTGATTTACACCAAAACAGTATCATTTAAAAAAAATAAACTCTTGAATGTATTTTGCATTTTAAAAAACCAATTCAAATTTACTTCTAAAACAGTGTTGAGTATCATGGCGTCTTGAATGGCATAATTACTTGACATACAATCATTTTTGTATAAGCAAGTTACAAGTATTTGCAAGTTGACATGTTTACATGTTTTTGTATTTGTAAGCATGTATAGCCTTTAATATAGCGTGTCGTAGTACCTTCAAAGTAAATCTGATTGGTGTTTGCTGTCATGTGACCAGCTATATAATTTTAAGTATTTTATTTTTTTTAAATAATAATAATCCTTATATTTTATAAAAATTAATTTTGTGTTTTGTTATTTATATATCATAATTAATCATTAGAACCTTTTATCCAAAGGATTTACTCTTAGTGGGCAAAAGCCCATTGTATGAAAAATATTTGCAAATGATTATGATGGAATCTGTCTGGTACAAATTTTCCCACCAGAAATTCAATATTACTTTATCATAACTTTATTATTCATCTTCTTACAAGAGTAAATATTTTTTGAGCCAACGATTAATACTTCAGTCAAGAAAATCAGTAAATATCTGACTGTTTAAGAATTAAGGTACTTGCCACAAGAAAACATTTACTTGCTAACATTTTAAGCGAATATAACTCATGCGTTTTTTCAGTGTGTTTATAAATTTCTTATATTTTATAGTTTTGAAATTTTACGTTCTATAAATTACTAGACTCGAAATTTTGTTCGGAGATCCCTTTTTTCTATCTTAAACCTCAAACCTAAAAGTGGGGTGTTATAAGTGTATCTGTTTGCCTGTCTATAGCATCGTAGCTCCTAAACGGAAGAACCAATTTAGATTTTCTTTTTTTGAAATGTAATTTGATTAAGATTGTTCTTAGCTATGTTTCAAAAAAATCGGTTAAGTTTAGAAAAAGTTATCAGCAGAAAATCACATTTGTCCGCCCGTATCTTTGTATCTGTGTGTATGTCTGTGACACCGTAGCTCCTAAGCGGATGAACCAGTTTTTTGAAAGGTAATGAGATTGAAAATGTTCTTGGCTTTGTTTTAATAAAATCGGATTTTTAATCTGATTGACTCAAAAATTAGATGATACTTGGAATTTTGTAAGATTAGGTCTCTCGGCATCCACTGTAATGAAATTACATAAAAACTGTACATCACATGCTCCTTGACTATAAACTAACAATAAACGCTCATACTTTCATAATACGTATGTGTAGAAAAATCATTAATTTATTTATAGTTTGTTAAGAATAAAATAATAGCACCTACGCAATATTAAGCTGCTGGCAATATTTACCTGTGAAATAGACTGACAGATACTTATAGCTAGCTATTATAAACTAAAAACAAGCTTATAGTCCGATTGTCTTGTATATTTTATATTATATGCAGACATTTTACTGATCGTTTATATAACTTACCAATTTGAAGTGACAATCTATATATAATACATTAAATGAATGTAATCATTACCCATTTCTTTGTTTCTACAGGGTGGTCTATGCGAAATCAAACTTGATAAGAATGTTTATTTATTACTTATGTTTGTTTACTAAATCTTGTATAAACGTCAAAGTCTTTTGATTATAATTTATTTTATTCGTTTTTAGCTTGCCGAATTATTGTTTATTAAATTGGTTGAGTTACAAAAGTTGCGCTTAGAGCACATATTGCCTAGTTGGTTAAGGGGGCTAACATGAATCAAAGAGACCCGGGTTCGACTCCTGGTTCGTGTGTATTGTTTTAATTCTCTTGAATTAAGATTGGTAATAATTATCTATTAAAAAATTATTTGAAAAACGTACATTTTCAGCACAGAAGAAAAAAATTACTGGATTGAAGCAATCGAATTTACTTGGCTAATGTTCTTATATCCAGTAAACATTTGTCGAATCAACAATATAAATACTTAATTCACGAAAATAAGTATTTGACTGCTTAAAAAAATAAAATATAACAAGCAAATATATTCTTGAATCAAGAAAATATATATTTGCTTACAAGCTAAGAACATGTCTTCTTGCAACTAGTACTTACTTTTTTTACTGAAATATTTACCAGTTTCAACAAATATCGGACTCATTATTGATCATGTCATTGAAATATTGCCACCGTTTTTAGCACATCACCGAATCCATACGATTTTCTTAAATCCTTTCTCTTCTGTTTAAGACTATGGCTCTTTTCTTGATGTGGGTGGACGAAACAATTATATAAAAACTGTATCTACCGCCTTTTGATGGAAACTGTACCTACATTTGTGTGGAAAAGGGAAGCACCGAAAACTTTCACGAACAAAAGCAATTATATTATTCTAATCCATGCAAAGGAAAATATCTATATCATTTATCTACCATTAATTATAATCGATAAACTGCCGCTGACTATATTCCACCCTATATTCTACCTGTTTCAATCAGGCAAATGTTATTTACATTTTCTACCACAACGCAGAGTTTAAGTTCTCGGTAATAGTTTATTACCGCTCACATTTTCACTACCACATGCATTTTCAGGCAATCGAATTACCCAATTTAATGTCAAAACCTGAAAGAAACTTTTGTTTTTTTGTGAATCACTCTGTACATGCTGGATGATTAATAATAATTAATGCCTTTAGGTGTTACTATTTATTTGTAAGTTTTTTGTTTTACAGTTGTTGGTTTCGATTTGCTGGGTTTGGCTTTGCCATGTTTAAGAATGAAAAAAGGTGTGCTTTATCATAAATTTCCCTTAAGATGAAACCTTAATTTTATCATTTGGCTATAAATAAATAAAAAGATTCTAAGATCGATTTAAATCCGCGATTAGTACCTTGACCTACAACTATACAGTTTTTATAACGTGTATATATGTAATATATATCAAGGTATACTACGTTTAGTCCTAAATTTGTAACGCTTAAAAATATTGATGGTACGAACAAAATTTTGGTATAGGTGTTCATAAAATCATCTTATTAGTCCATTTTCGGTTGTCTGTCTGTCTGACTACACGATAACTCAAAAACGACAAGAGATATCAAGCTGTAATTTTTTTACATCGTGCTAAGGACGTAAAAAGTGACGTCGACTTCGTAAATGAGCAACATAGCTCAAGGTCTCGGGTCCGTAGGACCCATCTTGTAAACGTTAGATAAAGAACAAAAGCTTAAATGTAAAAAATGTTCATTATAAAAAAATAAATAACTTTTGTTTGGAAAATGTTTGCAAAATAGGCGCAAATTGTGTAGTATATATTATATGGGAATATCAGTTATGTATGTGTGGCATGTGTGTATGTGTGATGTGGCAGTGTAATCAACTCTGAATATACATGGTATTTCAACAATTAATTAAGTCAATTGTTTGTTTTCGCTTGTTGTTTTTTTTCATCTTCTTTCTGACGAATAGTAATGAACACTTAAATCAAAACAAGAAAAAATTTATTGGGTCTCAGACAGTTGGTACTCATTAGTTTTGGCCCTTTCGTACGTAATTATCCCAGCTAGGCTAGACGCAGGTAAAATTTCGTAGAAATAAGTATTAAATGATCCTGATCTTTCTTTCCATAACTGAGAGAGTCAGCTATCGGTAATTGGCGAATCGATTTCATTATTTGGAAGTATATTTTACGTTAAACGATAATCATGGTAGTCCCGTCAATGAAAAATTATCTTAAGTTACAAACAAAATTATACAGCATAGATACTTGACGTCAAAAAAAGATACATGCTATAAATATTCACAAGACAATTAATTATTATAAATCTTCTTCTACTTAAAATCGTTTTCTAATTGAAATGAACAATAAATCAACAATAAAATAACAACAAAGTACAATATAATGATATATTTTTAAAACGTGATTTCTCATCAATAATAATTGTTGTGTTAAATTTTTATTATTTTATAAGTATAGCCGATTATTTGATCTCTTGTAGAGCGAACAAATATAGTGAAAAATATAATATTAAAATGCTTTAATGGTAACTTTTCTTTCATGAAAGGTAATTTTTGTAAAAAAGAAACGAATTTATTTCTTTCTTATTAAATAATGTTTTCAATACATATACAGAAGTCAAAATACAGTTATTACCTTGTATAAAAGATGGTTCGTTGCATGGGTTTTATTTAAAAACGATAAATTTAATTTATAGTACAGAGGATAATTGTTCAATTCAAAAGATAACACCGAAGTTTTAGTGTGAGATACTTGACAAACAAAACAACGCAATATTAGATACTAAAATAACTTTTTTCTGTGGAAATTTTTCAAGCTGCCCCAAAATTTTGTTTATTTTGTTCTGATGAAAAGTTATAATGTATGTGTAGCTTTGATCGCCCGTAGCTCGAAAACTACTAGTTATAAAGTTTTATAGCCGAAACAGTTTTTGATCGGAATGATTTGAAGAACGTTTTGTGGGCCGTTTGAAAAAGTTTCACAGAAAGCCATTTTCCTAGTCTTATACTAAACTATAACTATGATATATTCGTAGCTTTGATCGCCCGTAGCTCAAAAACTACTCGTTAAAAATTGTTGTGGCCCTGAGAGCTTTTGATCAGAATGATCCTAAGAACATTTTAGGATGGATTAGAAAAAGGTTTTACAGAAAGCCATTTTCCAATTTAATATAGCGGGGTCCTTTACAAATTCATAATTTTGTAGATTTTCTAAGAACATACCGGAAAGGTTATGAAGTTTTTTCCTTTCCTTAATGTTTTAGTGAAGACCTATTCCGAAAGCAGTTTATTGGGTCAAGGAAGTAAGGCGTACTTTAACGTGTTTCGATTCCAATTTGTACAGGTATTGAAATTTACAAAACGCCTTCAAAGAAGATGATTAGCTCTAAAAGCGGATTGCGGGAAAGAATCGGTAGAAGGTAAGAGGATCGATGACAAGAGTCCTTTAGCTTCAGAAATTTATGGGTTTACGGTATGGTATTTACACTAATAAATATACAGGCTGCAACATGTAAATATTATAGTGAATATTATAGTGAATGGCTCATTTTGTAGTAAAATAACTTATAGAAAATTTGCAGCGTTTGATGGGAGACATCATGTTCTGACATCGGATTGGACTTCTCCCGGTTGCTTTAATAGTCAATTTTAGATCCTAAAAGACAAGAGATAGAATAACACTTTGAATTAGAAAGTTGATGCTCAAAAAAAAAAAACTAACATTTTTTATTCAAAACATTTTTTTCTGAAATTGCATTTCATCGAAAGAAAATACGCTAGTCTTCGAAATATTTAAGACATAATAATAACTTTAAAGTCCAGATAAATTTTCAAGATCATTGGAAGATCAAGGTCAAATGACTTTGAAATAGAATTGTAGGTCAAAGTCATCGACACAGGCAAACGCCCTTTATTGCCCGTGGCAACAAAATATTAACTTTTAAGCCTAGATAAATTTTCAAGATCATTTGAAGATCAATGTCAAATGACTTTGAAAATAGAATTGTAGGTCAAAGTCATCGACACAGGGAAAAGTCTTCTATTTCCCATTGCAACTTTTGGATGAAGCATTTTTCTGTAACCAGCTTGTCTCTTTTAGAAAAATGCAACATTCCGTCGCATTCCCGGTTAAAAAAACCGGGTTAACTAGGTTCAATCTGATACCAGAACATGATGTCCTCCATCAAACTTTTAAATTTTTGTTTAAGTTAATTTTTGATTGGTTTAATACAAATAAGCTATTAGATTAATAGATAATAGATTGAAATTGACCGCCTTGTATGTTTGGAATCTAATTCTCTGAAAAGGTGTTAGGAAGACTGGTGCTAGCTTCACTCCCAATTCCTTAAGATATTGGAATTCACAGAATAAATATTAAGAACGAAGTTCCACTCTCCTTCGTTTCATCGCTTAACCTCCGTACTAGTTTATAAAATCATGTATTTACAATATTGATGGTATGATAGAATTTAATGAATAGATTTCACGTATTCCGACCGCAATGGTCATGTATTCTAACATTTTTATTTAATGAATAAAATCCAAAAAAAAAACTGAAAACTGCTACAAAATTTCCCGTAAATTAAAGGTAATCTTTCAAATAATTAAATTTGAACACATCTATTGTAACTTCATGTCATGGCCGATAATTTCCAAAATTTCAATGATATTTTATAGGCAAAAGGAGTTGTTAAAACGTAAGAATATTGTTTCATTCATTAAACCACCCTATATGAAAGAAAACAGTAGTTCTTATCAATCCATTCATTCATAATAAACATCTTTACATGCTTTATAAGAAACTAGATTGATACCCGCTCGCTTCACTGGGCTTAAAAGTAAAAATCACCACTTAGTAGCCTTCATCCTCTCTTGATATTCACAGTTTTCAATTTTGTTAAATGTAAAATAGTCATAATTCATTGGTATATCAGAAAAGTTGGCCATGATTTGTTTGACATTTAATATTTTAAATTTTTACAGAATTCTTAAATTTATTGTTTAAAATGATGGTCATAGATCTGCTCCATCTATAATCATCATTTTGAACCATAAATTGAATATTTCTGTTAAAATTTAAAAAATGGTATATGTCAAATAAAATAAAATTTTTTTTATTTTTTTAGTTTTTTGTAAATGTATCTTTATAAATTATAGCTTATGTGTTATTCTGATGTATCAGCTATATTGCTGTGCGCTTTCATTAAAAACCATTCGCTAGTTGCGTGAAAGCGTAACGAACAAACAAACATGGTTAATTTCATATTTATAACATATAGGGATAGGGGGTAAGGATATCAACTTTCTTTTGTCCATTTCAGACGATAAAGATTTGCCGTTAATGAAGTCACAGATGAACAAAATGTACACGGAAGAGACAGATAGGAATCGAAGTCACACACAGATCAATAATTTTTAGAATAAATGATACTTAACAAGAAGTTAAGAAATTTATATATTATTTAAATATTGTAAAAGTAAGTAATATTGGTAGGGTAGAGTGGTGAAGAAATATGTACTTTCGCAATTTTATGCTTTCAGTAAAAAAAATTATGGTTAGATAAGAGTACGCAGCCAAGTATAAAAGAACACATTAGGTAAAAGAGTCATCATTTGAAAGCGTCACAAATATTAAAATAAAAACACTTATGACATAACTCACTGTATCTCGAACATGGGCAGATTGGTAGCAATGGAATAATCTATCCATTGCAAAAAATTTCGTCCATTTAATTTCAAAGAAGGCGGTATATGCCTTCAAAGTTTTGTCAAATGTCTTGAATTTTACGAAAGAAGTTTGATGAAATTTCACATTTCACAAGTACCTACCTAAATAATAATTTCCGATAAATCCATCGCTACCTGGAAAAAGCCTCCCCAGAGTTATTTATTTTTTGGGGTTTGTATCTGCCCACTGATCGCGCAGAAAGAGAGAGATTTTCAAGATCGAGACTTGGTGGAAAACAACAGAACGATAATTTGAACTGGTATTAAAATCTAGACGCAGCCCCCACGCACGGATTTTTCTCGTAAATCTTCCAGATCAACATTTTGCTTTGAAGAGTTTCAATTTTGTTCTCCACCACAATTGCATTGCAACTAACACTAGCTTCAAACCTTGCATTGTGATTGACAAACGAACCAGCGTATTCTACACTGAAAAATAAAATAAAATAATGACAACCTCATCCCGAAGTTGGCCGTTTCAGATTGAAATAAAATTTTAATATTTTTAAACAATTTCTTAATGATAGGAATGAGTACAGCTAAATATTTGTATTTACGCTAGAATGACATTGAATATAGAATATGAATTCATTGATACAAAATCACAGAAGTTCAATAAACATAATCATTACTTCTATAAAAGAGATCGATTTTAGTTGAAAGTCATGCATTTTATTGATGGAAAATAAAATTGTATCTAATTGGAATATATATCTGTGTAAATAAAGCGAATCGATGAAATAACATTTCTATGCGTTTGCTTTAAATATAGAATTTGGTTTCTACGAGAACATACCTATCATGCCTAGCCTATATGCGATTGTCTTAACTTCATGAAGATTGTTGTTACTAACTTACAGAGAGATAAACTTAGATACAGAATAATTTTATAATATATAACATATTTTTATAAATATAAGACAATACAATCAATAATAATCCATATGTCACTGGTTCAAGTCTGACTCGAAGGTATCTAACCTTTTTTTTTAAGTAAACCTAATTTCTATTCCAGGAATAGAAAAACATAACCTAAAATGCCCCGGTCTGCTCGTGCGGTTGTGTCAATCACTTCACCATTTTGTAATAATATTTTTAAGTGGTAGAACAAATTAAAAAAAGATTATTTAAAACTATATTGCATTTCAAAAGAACAATAGTTGTTTGTTAGACAGTATATTACTTTCATAAAAACAACTCATGAGTTTTTGTCAAATTTACCACTTAACCCCATAGCGTATTTGTATCACATTCGTGGCCACATTCACCATATTTGCTCTCGCGATGAGGTTGATACAACGTTGATATCGGTTATCATTTATATTAAGAATTTTTTTTTCAGTGCAGTACACAACGCATACCTGCACCACTCTACTTTATATTATTTATAAAGTCAGTAAGTAATAGATATAAATATAGTAGAAGTTTAAAAACGTATTTACAACATTGAAAACGTGACTTGAAAGGTCACAACCAATAATAATGCTTATATACATACTTTATACTTTAGTTGTATAAGTATACTTTAAAGATTGAGTAGTTTTATATTATTGTCATATTAGAATTATGACCTGTTGTAAAAATGTCAACTATTTATTACATAATCAAATAAGAAACTTATATATATTTGAATACTTACATGCATACAAGAACTATACACGTTCTTATTCTATAGGAAAATGTACATTCGATGACCTGTAACGTTGTGCTGTAACGAAATACGTGTAAATGTAACGACCCATCAAAATTTCAAATCAATCCATCGATTCATTTTTTACATTTTTGCGACCAAATAGATACGGAAGCTAAATTTTTATATATAACATATACAAGGTATAAAAAACTATTATAAATAATAGAAAGGCTACAGCACACAATAGTCCCTCACAAGCGGTCTTCCATTCAAGTACTGATTGCGTCCTTTGGTGTTTAGCTTCAATGATTGGTCGTGTGGCAATAACAATAAAAAGAACTTTATTAATTAAAATAATTACAGAAATTTAAGAATGTACGAGCGCCAAGGTAATTTTGGATAAAAGGCTTGATTTTGTTTATATGAAGTTGCACATGAAGTCTAAATCAATTGTGAAAATTTTAAGGGGGTTTTCCGATTATTTAAATAAATAAATGACTTCAAAAGTAGGCATATTTAAAATTGATCTTCTGGGAAAACAGTAGATGGATGATATTTTTTCATAGATTTCTACAAAACTAGCCCATAACTTGGTGGAAATTAAAAAAAAAAATTAAATTAAATTTAAAACCTAAATAAATTATTGAAAAAATTGTGCCCGACTAATTAAGGATGTACGAGCACGGTAGTGCGGACACAAATGAAAAAAATAGATATTTGCAATTTTGATGATGAATTATGTGAACTTGACATTATAAGAAAGAAAAGTAAGAATAAAATTTTTCGACTTCTGGAGTAATTTTCAAAATATCGAAAATTGATAATTTTTTTTAATTATTTAGTTTTCGATATTTCGAAAACCAAGTCAGATATCGATTAATTTTATTCGTATTTTTTGTCTACAATAAGGTACAAATATTTTCAACCACAAGTCTAAACTTGCTTCGGCGCTTGTACTGCCTTAACAAGATAAAATAAAGCCATGGTGATCCATAAACTAAAATTATTACCCACTTCTGAAAAATTACTGTAAGAAAATCGCTCAACGCGGCTAAAGAAGTTTTACCAAAAAAAAAAAAAAAGTTTTTCATTTTTATGTACAGTTCTTAATTTTGGTATGATTTTAAAACTTGAGGAGTATTGATAAAAGATTTTATATGTAGGTTAGGTTATAGTTAGGTTAGGTTATATTGGCTGCTTTCCGCTGATAATTTCATTTTTCAGCTTAATTTCAGAGGCTGAGTGCACCTCCTCTATGCATATACCATGCACTACACCAGTCCATCACAACTATTAATTAAATTAAGTTTGTTGCGGCGGAAGGAATCGAACCCGCTACCCTAAGCATAACGCGGACGGAATTGGTTACGCCTTAACCAACTGAGCTAATATGACGACTTTTTCATTTAAATGGTAAAACATTTTTAAAAGCAGTTATTAATAAACCAACATTTATTACGACTTCTTCATATACCACCATGTAAAAAGGACTGTTTTAAATAATTATTTTATCGTAAACCGTACAGAGAATCGACTTGAAATTTATACAGAAGGCTTATTAAATACTCATTAATTGGCACACAAAACTTTAGTTTTTTGGTAACAATTTCGTTTTGGTATCGAAACACCTTAAAATAAGCAGTGATTGTTCCGTTGTTTTTTCGATGGGTTTCACTTGGTATGCATACTTAAGTACATACATATAGATGTCATTTATTCAATTCATCAGATGTCATTTTATTATATTGATGATAAATAATGATGTATATAAAATTGAAACGAATTAAACGAATATAACAACGAGATACATACATAATATTCATATATTCTTCTTATTATAAATATTAAAACGTATTCGTCATACTATTTAAAATTTTTAAATATGTTTGTCAGTTTTATTTCTTTTTACTGGCGCCTCAAATATATTATAAAGGTCTCTTCACTTAAATTTTGTAGATAGTTATAGTTAGAATATTTGTGAATAAAAAATAGATGATAAATAAAAAGTATAAACTTTTGGCTGTGACTAAGAAATAATTTAAGTGTTTTCGTTTTTCTGTATTTAATAATTTATTATTCATTAGTTCAAATGCGTAGAAAAATCAATAAAGCAATCATACAATTACCGTATTTTGTAAGATATTTGGTCTTTATAAATTCTATCTTTTGATAAATTGATCAATAAAAACTATAAAAAAGAGAAAAGTCATTAATTTTGAAGATTATTTTAAAAAGAGTTATTTAATAGAATAACGGATCTCGACTACCTAGATTCTTTTCATGGTTTCATAGTGCCCAAGTCATGAAATTATGGTTACTTCAAAGATTTTCAGTTTGTATATAGAGGCTATGTGGAGCTTACATATTATTTTAAAATTATTTTTAACCGACTTCAAACAAAAAGGAGGAGGCTATCAATTCGACTGTATTTTTTTTAAATGTGTGTTACCTCAGAACTTTCGACTGGGTGAATTGATTTTGATAATTCTTTATCTATTTGAAAGCCGGTGCTTCCCATGTGGTTCCATTTCGTTTTGGCCTAGTTCTGACAACGACATCCACGAGAAAACCATAAAAGTCTTAAATTTGCATTAAGTATGCACGAAGAGGACGAATAACTCAATATCACGCTAACCGATTTCGATGATTCTTTTTTTAGTGACAAATTAGTAAGTGTACTTCAGATTCGCTAAAAATCACAAAATAAAAAAACTTTTAACAAAAAGAAAATCTACTTCAAAAGAAAAACTTTCTCAATACAAATTAACATGCACTAAAAAGTAAAAAAATAACGATAAAATAATGTAGTTAAAATTATTGTTTTTTTTAGAGTCGGTGTCAGCCAAGCTAATGTAGCAAACTGTTCTATCAGAGTTTTGCTTGGCTCCGACTCCAAACATAACAATAATTTTAACTACATTATATTATCGTTATTTTTTTACTTTTCTGTGCATGTTAATTTGTTTTGAACAAGTTTTTCCTTTGAAGTCGGTTTTCTTTTTGTTAAAAGTTTTTTTTCTCACAAAATCTTTTGCCATTGCCAGTGAATTCTTATAATTAATATTTCTAAGCGAAAAAATCAGCAAAATAAATTATAGATATTAAATTAAATTTTATTCATTCTTAAACTGAAATTATAAAAGGTGTCATAAAAGTAAACGATGTCTAAAGTTTGATATTGAATTAATATCAAAGCTCTCAAAGTGTATGATGGGTACTGATGTTTATACATTCTAGAAATGCGCTTTACTCTAACCTGATTCTTACCTGCTACGAGGAAGACATTGACAACTATAAGTGAAACTGAGATAGGTAGGAGAGTCGTTTACCCGTCTCGCTTCCAGCTCTGTGAGCATTGCGGGCTTGGATAAAGAGACACACAATAAAGTTTATGGCATACGATAAAGTTTAACAATGGTGACTTCGCCTTGAAATTTGCCTGATCTCAAAAAAAATAAAAATTCACAAGAAAATCAGGTAGTCAGTAGCCAAAAGAGAAATGTCGATTGCGCTTTAACTCGCCCAGCCACTGGGCCGGTTATAAAATTTTATCTACGTCTCTGAAATGTATAATAACAATATCTGATTTAAAATTAGTTATGAGTTAATTGAGAAAACCAGAACATTAAAAAGAATTACTATTGTAACTTGTTATTAGTTCAATTTCCCTAAAGTATTTTTTATTCGAAAAATGTTTTCTCTAAAATTCTAACTTGCGTTTTAAACAGAGTTTTCAAAGAAATTAAAAGGTTAAACCAAAATTTCTCTTCTTCGGAACTTGGTGCTATTATTTTTATGGCTTATAACACTTTGTAATATTTTTAGACAATTATATCGGTTAATAAAGAAAAATATTTCTCTTAAGGGTGTCTTTTGGCCTCCCATGGGTGTCTTTTATGGTAGTTTAAGTCTTTATCTATCATATAGTGAAATTTCGATCATATCTTACCGTGTAAAATTTTGTGAAAAAAATGTTAAAATTTGTTAAGAGTAAGAGAGTTATTTGATATGAGAAAGTAACTCCCTACCAACTTTTCATAAATTATACTGCTAGTTATCGATTAGATGGAGTGACAAAAGACTGAAAATTAGTTTTTCGAAATATTCAGGTTTCAGTTTTTGCATTAAATAAATGAGTTACTTTGAAATTCATTGAGAAATAAATATTAAACTGAAAAAAAGTAAATAGCAGGAAGAATTTTTCGTAAGGCAACAGGTTAATACTTGGATTAAAGACAATATATTCTTGCTATACTTTAATTTTTAAGAAGCCAAATATTTATTTTTTATTGATTTACCTCCTGTCAGTGCACAATTTACTTCCCCCCAAGCGAAAGGATCTAATCTCTTAAATTGTTTAACCATCATTTAAAACAAGTGAAAACAAGCAGTTGACTGAGTTTATTGTTCAAATACCATGTATAGACACGTTGATTACTCTATCACATTACACATATACCTATGCATGTCACACAAACATAACTGATATTCCAATATGAAACATACTAAACAATTTGCGCCCTTATGTGTATGATAGTGATGTTTACGAAAAAATGTTTCAAACAAAAGTGGTTTAATTTTATATAAGGAACATTTTTTACATTTAAACTTTTGTTATATCTCTTACGATTTACAAGTCGGATCCTACGGTCTCAAGACCCAATTGACCTATGTGGATCATTTACGAACTCGACTTTTTGCGTCCGGAAAACGCTCTAAAAATTTTAGCTTGATATCATTTTTCGTTTTTGAGTTATTATGTTCACAGACGGACTGGCGGACAGACGGACAATCGAAAGTGGACTAAGTAGGCGATTTTATGAACCCTTATACCAAAATTTGGTTAGTAGCACCAATATTTTTAAGCGTTACAAACTTGGGACTAAACTTAGTATACCTTGATATATATTACATATATACATGGTATAATAATTGAAATAAGAAAATGTATAGATAATAATATAATATAAGAAATATATCGGAATAGATAATTATAATTCATAAAATGCCTACGTATACAAATGTTTATTAAACAGTTAAAGAGTAATAATTAATATTGGTAATTAATATTTCACATACATAAAAAACATACACATCTATAACATTTATAAATAATAAATAAATTTATTTATAATGCCTAAGTAGGTATAGGTACATGTTTGTTAAATGTTATACAGGTAATAATATAACATTTTGTTGGTCACTGTTGGCGTTTGGTAAGCGTTTTATACTCTTTCATATGAATATATGGTAAAAATGTACATAGTGGTTATTTGTTGGGCAGGTCTTTGCACGATTCGTCAATCATATGTCGTTTCAATACATTACATATATAAAAGAAAATATGTTAAAAATCATGTACAATGCTTTATTAAATGAACCATTATGGGCAGAAAAAGGTTTTAATAAAATTAGAAAAAAATCATTTTATTTTCAAATTCATTTAAAATCGATTAGTTAAACAATTAGAACAAAGAAATAAAATACCTATGGATAAAATCAACTAAAATAGAGAAAGAAATTTATTTTCATAACAGGTTCTTAAGATCTTTCACTATTTTTTTTTTTTTAAATTTTTAATTGAATTATTTTAAATCCATGGTTCTGACGATAGAGAGATTTATAAAGAAGACTCGCACCATATTTCAAAGTCATGTCAAACACCTCGAAAATTGAGAGACAATTTCGGCAAGGTAACTCGGATAATAATATTACTCACTTTGGATTGATTGGCGATTCCAGATCCCCATACATTGGGCCTTCGTCTACTTCATATGCCATGTCTTGGAAAGTTATTTCTGCCAATCGAGCTGTTTTGGCTTCGTTTGAAGGAGCAGAAGCTCGCAGTACAGATGGATCAATTCGAACTTCGTTACAAGAAAGTCCAGTGTACCTCCGAAAATAAATCGAATTTGGAAAAATCCTATATTCTTAAGAATATAACCTTTAATTCTCAATATATTGCCGTAGTGTTGTCAAATTGTTTAAGAGCTACCAATTTTCAACTTCTTAATAATACCAAAAAAACGTACGCTGGATATCATACTAAAAATTATCTGAATAACAATATCTATTGTAGTCTTTGAATATGCATAATAATTCAATTTCATAAAGTTGGAGTACTTTTACTTACCTAAACTGTACATTACATGTTAAAATTGGTAGGTACACCAACGCACACTGTTAATTTGAACGATAAAAAAATTTTAGATTTCTGTGAGCCAAATTAGTACATATAATAAAGTTGAGTGTGTCATTGAAATGCATGTATAATTTCACTTAAAAAAAGAACCTGATTAAAGATATGGATTGGTAAAAATTTAAAAATAGAAAAAAAATATCCTTAATTTCTTTTTAGACGAGGTCGGAATCCAAAAAATTTAATTTGCTCTACCATATCCAAATTTTATCCAATTTTGATAAACTAAGTATGTTACCCTACTAAATTTGGGTCATAATTTTCAAATTCGTTCAAAATGAATCTAGCTCTAATAGGTCTTAAGAATAGGGAGTCCTGGTCCCGGAGTTATGCACATTAGCGATAGCTAGAGCTGACATCACAGCTGAACAAAATGACCCAAAATTAATGAGTTCCCAAAAACAACCAATAAGAACGGATAAAATTGGCCTTTTTTATAAAAAAAAATCGAATTTCTTACTTTATGACCTCATCAGTATCCAAAACATTTAGTTTTGCGTTATCACATTCTATCCAATTTTGATAAACCAAGTATGTAATCTTACGAAATTTGGATCATACTTTTCAATTCTAATCAAACCGGAATTAAGCACATATGTGATAGCAAGCGAAAAACTGACATCACAGCTGAAAAGAATGAACCAAAACTATTGGGTTTCAAAAAAATTCTAATAAGATCGGATCACATTTGCGTGTATTATTACAAAAATCAAACTTTTTAACTTTATGCCTACATCAGAATCCAAAAAATTAAATTTTGATCTATCACATCTAAATTTTATTCAATTTTTCTTTAATCTAGCCCTTTAAAAATAAGCACTCAAAAATCGTTTTTTCAAATTTCTAGACCAAAATAAGTTAATTAGTATTAGCTAGCAGTTATATAAATAGCAGCCAAAGGGGGTGTGCCTCAAGGGTCAATACTAGGACCAAGATTGTTATTTTATATTGTTACTCTTAACAAACAAAAATAAAACTTTTGGTCTTATCACTATTTAACTAGTAAATTGTATTTATTATTAATAGATACATGAAATCTACCTAAAAAATTAGAATAATTGAATGTAAATACAATGTTATTTTTACATATTTACACGATTATAATAACACCTTGACATTTGCAATCATATATCAAACAAAAAACACAACACCAATTACAAATTTCTAAACAATAATAAAGATAAATTACATGTGTCAATGCTAGAATTATTATATTTCTTTTTTTTATGATTCATTAACCAAAAATGTTTCAAAATTTCAAATCATTAATAATAATATTTTTTGGTTAATATGTGTGTTTATAAAATACTGAAATTACTAGTCGTCGCCAATTGTCAATCAAAACCCACCCACATATTCTGAATGAATGTTATTGCTTTTTAAATAATGTATGATTGATTTTTTTTTTGTACTTCCATTATTATTTTGTGCAGAAAAAATGTTTCGGATATAAGTTGTTTAGTTTAAAGTTTTTTTAAATAAAATTTACTGGATTGAAGTAAAACTTGGTTGTTGATGTTCTCGTATCAACTAAGTATTTTATGAGTCAATGATCTCAATACTTAATTCAAGAAATTAGAATTTGACTGCATACAAATATTTTTGAACCAAAAAATTTAATTTTATTATACCATGTATATATGAAATATGCATAGTATATTAACTTTAGTTCCAAGTTTGTAACGCTTAAAAATAATGATGCTAGGAAAAAAATTTTATCATAGGTGTTCATAAAACTACTACTGTGTCTGTGGACACGATAACTCAAAAATGAAAAAAGATGAAATGAAAGAGCTGAAATTTTTACAGCGCACTCAAACATAAAAAGTGAGGTCATATTCGTAAATGAGCATCATAGGTCAATTGGGTCTTGGGTCCGTAGGAGCCATCTTGTAAACCGTTAGAGATAGAACAAAAGTTTAAATGTAAAAAATGTTCCTTATCAAACATTAAACAACTTTTGTTTGAAACATTTTTTCGTAAACATCACTGTTTACCCGTGAGGGCGCCAATTAGGCGGAAATTTTGTAATATGTACTATACTTGATTATCAGTTATGTATGTGTCACATGTTTGTATGTGTAATGTGAAAAAGAAATCAACACTGACTATGCATGGTATTTCAACAATTAACTCAGTCAATTGTTTGTTTTCACTTGTTTAACTTATCCGTTTTGTATATAGTAAATGTCAGAGGTTCAGTTGGCTGTAATTTAATTAATTTGGATGTTAGCGACAAGCCTCAGAATTGCCATATTACTTTTGAAACAACGGTTTTCGCCAATTTCTATTCCAACGAAACGATTTCATGCTACGAGTGATGCGATAACGTTGCACGGATATGAAGAATTAATTAGCGGAGAATAATAAACTAAAAACTAAAAAGGGTCAAAGTTCGAAAAGTTTGAACAGTAAGTCATATTTGAATGCGGTTTTCGGCATTTGATTCGGTAGAGCGTCAGGAAATTTTTGAATTATAAGAAATTAAAATCATGCAATTTGCATGAATAATATGAAGTTTATAACTGCATTTTAAATTGACTCGGGAGTTTTTTGGCAGCGATGAACATGAATATCACGACAGAATCAGATACTCGAGGTACCCTGAGCACCAATTACCTCGAATATCAATCTTGTTGCTATATTCGTGCTAAACAACATCAAAAACACCCAAGTAACGAGTTTGAACCGATTATATTACGAATTTCCCGAAAACTCAAGGAGACGATTGGGATACCGTTTATCCTGAGCATCAGGTACCTCGGCGGCAAATTTTGATGATCGTGTTCAGCGATCGGCTGATATTCATGTTCAGCGACAATAAAAACCCCCTAGTAACCAGTTTGGAATCATTTTTATCACTATTAACTAAATTGTGAATTTAGTATATTTACGATTAATTTAAAATGTAATAATAAAATACATATTATTTATGCAAATTGCATATTTTTAATACTTTAAAATCAATATAGCAAATTTTCTGACGCATTCAAATTCGACTTACTGTTCAAGATTTTTGTACTTCATTGCTTCGTTTCTACGACTAATAATTTGAATCTCTATATTGAAAGTTTGAGTTTTCCATGTAAAGAATTGTATGTCACTTAATCTAACAAAATTCTAATTAAAGGAGGAATTTGGAAATAAACCAGTTAAGAAGGCCAAGAGGAATCAAGAGATAACCCCAAATAAATTATATCTTAGTTATGCAATCACAGTGCGGAGAAAAGTTAATTTGTTCATCACGGAAAATAAAAAGAGTTGTCCTGGATTTAATAATATTTAGGGTGAGTAAGTAATCTTTTTTAAGAATTGTGTAAAAAACAAAAATATTCCTAATGAATTGAGCAAAATACAAATGGAGTCTAGTAATCTCAGACACAGTTGGTTGAATTTGGCCACTAGTCAAATATATGAGTTCTATTTATGGCAATTTCTACAATGTAGTGAGTTTCTCTTTTACGAGACCCTCTACCACCCTTAGGCACCTTACTATGATAAGAATAAGCTACCAATAACTAGATACTTCAACAAAAAAAAAAACTTAAAAAGTAAAACATTTGGGTCCAGTAGAACATTTGTTTGAATGTTAATGGAAGTCGGTTTTTTAAAGAATAAATATTAAAATTAAAAAAAAAAACTGTTTATTGGGAGTCATTAAATAAATTAATAAACTCTGATGTATATTTTATCTTTGTTTAAGAGCACCTATATATATATATATTGATTAAAATATTATTAATTTTTTTTATTAATAAATAAATATATACATAATATTAATAATATATAATTATAATACTTTGATGTTAAACATTGATAAGCATAATATATTTATTTACATAAATATTTAGGTATATTTTCATTATATAGAATATATATTGATTAGTTATTAATATTATAAAGGTTTGCCATTTAAGATTATAGATATTTCATGGCATTTTTTTGTTATATACACAGATAAGTGAAATCTACAAAATTTGATAAAGTTTTCGGGTACGGAATCCTAAACTCACACTTGAAATGCATCTAAGAATACTCTCCATTAAATTACCTTTATCCTTAAAGTCTTTTGCAAAATGAACCGATTTTGAGGATCATCGCCTATTTTTTCATTTTCCTTGGTACGGAACCCTAAAGTTGCACTTGAAACATAACTAAGAACACTTATTAAATTACCTTTTAAACGAAACAAAAAAATCAAAATTGGTTAACCCGTTTAGGCGCTACGATGCCATAAACAGACAGACAGACCGACACAGCGGTCAAACTTATAAGACCCCATTTTTGATTGAGGGGTTAAAAAAAGGATTTATTAACACAAGAAGCGTTGTAGGCCATGCAGAACTTTTTATCCAGTATACCTATTTTTTTTTTAAATTTAAATATAGGTTTTCCACATTAAGCCGACTTAATTGGACACGCTATATGAGACAAATTTTCATAAATTACTTGATATCGCACATACAAGTTCTTACAAAATAAAATAAATTTTAAAAGTAAAAGTTCTTTCTATTTAGATGGAAATCCCTTTATTAATATTAGTTAATAATATTTATATTTATTTAATAATATTTAATAAATTACCATATTACCTGCAGAACTTGTGTGAATTCATTATTTATGTGTATTTAATAATTTTTTTTTTTGCAGTATTTTGCAATTGTTTTTACTTTCTTTTAACTTACGGATGGTTTCATCACATTTTTTGTCCCACGTATAAAACTATGTTAAATTCAAGGTCGTTTCATATCCTCTTTTTTTTAAGTGACAAATAGTGGGAGCGGCAACTATAAAAAATCTTTCCTTTAGTCTTGAGGATCACATTCGGTGGGTCAAATCGTGAGCGAGGGTTGTATAGGTTTTCATTGAGCAGTACTGACTGTTCAAAAGCATATGATGAAAATTGTCTGGAGTTAGCCATAGACACTCACAAAACCATTGTGTCTATCTAGCCGAATCTATCAAAATTTATTCGGGTATTTAGATTACAATCAAAAACATATCAGTAAGGTGGTAAATGTTTTTTAATCTTTGACAAATTCATGATCTTTGATAGGTTCCTTTTATGAAATGTCTGATGGCTGATCAAAAATAATGCCCAATCAAGTATAAAAATTAAATATCTATTAGAAAAATCACTAATGACGTCAAGCACTCAATATGGTATCTATAAGCAGGCCTAAATCTCAAAAAAAGAACGCTGTATTCTTAATCTCTAAAAAGAGATAGTCAGTCATGGGGACTGGCGATGGAAGTGAAAACTTTAAACTTTGGAATAACTACCCTTTGGCCTCACTGGAGCCTTCGGCATAGCCCTAATAAATATCCATTCACAATACCTGAATATATAATATATAAATACTATTCAAACAGCTGTTCACAATTCTAGATAAATATGGTGGGAATGCAAATAAATGCATTTGAATAGTAAGATAAAATGCAATATATTATTTATATGCGTTTCCGCCATTTATTTCATGCAAACCCTCAAAATTTTTTTGTTGTGGACCGAATTTTGAATCTTAACCATCCTTGTATCCACTTGAACACACATAAATAATAATTTCTTCAAAATCGGTCCATCCGTTAAGGAGAAGTTCAATTTTAAACACCGATGACACGAGTTCCATGATTTTTGTTCACCTAAATAGTACTCAACGTGTCAAAAGAAGTTTTCTCTTAAAAAAACGCTGTATTCTTAGGAATTACTAGATCATTAAAAGATTTGGTTATTTATTGTAATATGCATTTCATTCAACAGTTTAAGCCTGTTAAGGATGTAAGAGCATGACAACAATGTTTGATTTAAAGGCTCAAAATTTGTTTGTAGGTAGTCTTTTACTCAAAGAATATGTGGTTAAAATTTCAGCTTAGGTATCCGTGCAAATTTTTAAGAAAAAAGTCATTAAAAATCGATATAAAATACATTGGCTCTTATGGAGGAATCTCAAAAAACGACATATTTTGGAAGTTTTTGATAATTTTGATTTGGAATGTATGAAAACAAATTTAAAAAAAACTTTTTAATAGAAAGTAAACATATTAGCAATGCATTAGAAAAGAAAAAAACTAAGTGTCACCGTCCATATAAGGGATGTAAGAGCAGGGTAGATTAAGGGTTGAAATTATTTTTATCTTATTTTCAACTTTGATGATGAATTTTGATATAACTTCATGAATGTAGACGAAAAATAAGAATAAAATTTTTCGATATGTGTCTTGGTTTTCGAAATATCGAAAGCTAATAATTAAACAAAATTTTCAATTTTCGATATTTTGAAAATTAAGCCAGATATCGAAAAATTTTATTCTTACTTTTCGTCTTATATCGTCAAGTAATAATATAAATTTATCATCAAAATTGAAAATATCTATTTTTAAATTTGTGTCCCCACTACCATGCTTATACATCCTTAACGTGGTTCTATCTAAAGCCACTGGTTATCGAATGGCAAAATGAATTTCCCAATATCATTGGTGAGACCATTTTCAAATATTCAAAGTGGTTTTGGATTCAATTTTCTCCATTGTTGGATCATATTTTCTCTGCTTTCGTAGGCTTGTTTGGGAAGGAAATGGATTATTCGACATTTAATGCTCTTCATTTTTTCTTCTGTAAAAAGTATATTAAATATCTTCGAGAAACTTCGTAATTTTCAAGACATTTGACAAAAAGGTTTAAATTCTTTAAAAAAACGGTTAAGAAAGGCAAAGTTTTCCGTTGACCATTATAAGTTGTAAACAAGAAATATATCCCTTATGATATTTCAAATTAATTATTGATTGAGTATTCTTCGAAGGAATTGATTCAACATTAGAAGTTCATGAAAATAACCATCCCATTTTATTTAAACAACACCAATATTGAAGCCACATTGAAGACATATGTTTGATGAGCGATAATTATGTGTAAATTACAATCGGAAATGAGTATTTGTGTGTCTGTATTGTGTATGCATAGCTTTATAATAAGGGTGACATACACTACACTCACACGCTATATATTTACTATAACACACAATCGATTGTGATACAAAAAGAGAAGCATTAATAATCAATTTCATGCTTTTATTTCTGCCTTCAATTGTGTTATTTTATATTATTAGATATCTAAACGTATAAATATACAGAGTGTTTCAGTAATAATTTTGTATTAAATATTGGAATAAAATTACACAATGCATGCTGAGCATGAAGGATATTGGTGCGAAATGAAAAAAATTATGTGGACTGGATTTCAGCACTTTTGTAGGCTTTGAAAAATTGCGAAATAGTAAATATCAGCTGGTTTTTAATAAAGAAATTTTCATACTGCAAAAATTGGGCGAAAAAATAAAATATTTATTTAAAATAAAAACTTTTGGATGACAAAGTACTGGATTAAGTTATCAATGAATCGATTTTGCAATTGCTAACTGAAAAGTTTCATCAAAAATTTATTTTAAAATATTTTTTTTTTTTTTTTAGTTGTATATTCATTCAGACAATATTACTTTTCGGGGAAATGTCTATTTGCGCAGGTCTTCTGATCCGCCATTGGTCGAATATAAATAAGGAACCGATCAACCAACGAATTTGACTGTCGTTGCTCCTATATAAACGAAATTACTTACTATTCTCTTAAAATTTTTACCGCAGTTTTTGGTCTTGCCATCAAAAATAAACTGCAGCCACCTTTCTTTTTCAATTTATGTACTGCTAGAAATTATAGTGTCTAAAAACGGAGGTTAAAACCTACTCCAATAGTTACATGTTTAAAATATTTCGTAAATAACGTCGCAATCGATCCATGTTTATAATACGTGTTAGCGGTTTTAGTTTGTGTTTACTATACCCTTTCTTAATATTTTTACAGGGATAACCAAGTTTGTTTTTTATACAAAATGAGACACAAGTGGCTATACAGTTGTATCTATGACATTAACATATCTGTCCGATTTTAATTTATTTCAACTTCGAATAGAATACACAATAAAAATAACATTTAAATTAAAAATTTAAAGAAACCCCTGACACAAAATCAGGCCTGATCGATTTGTCTGTATCATCGCAGCTCTTAAACGGATGAATCGATTTTGATTCTTTGTTTTGTTTGGAAGTTTTAATAATAAATAATTAAATTAAATAAAATTTGAAAGTAAATTGATCGAGAGTGTTCTTATCTATGTTAAAAAAAAACCCTGTACAGGCGTTTGAAGATCATCAATCTTTTCTAATCGGGTTAGAGAAGGTTAGATTATCTGGTACGGAACTCTAAACTTGTTAACAGCATTCTGGATTAAACTACCATAAAAAAAAATCAACATCGGTGCATTCTTCTATGAGCTACGATGCCACAGACAGGCACACAAAGTTAAACTTATGACACCCCCCGTAAGCCAGGGGTTAAAAAGTACAAATTGCTAAAAAAATATTCTTAACATGGAAGCAAGTAAATATTTTTCTTGTTACAAGTAAATATTTTCTTGGTTTACTCTTATTATTTATCTAAGCAGTTAATTATTTATTTGCTTGAATTAAGATGGCTGACTCAAGAAATAGGTATGTACTTGTATTATAAGAACATTAGTAATAAAATAAGCATGTTTACTTCAATTCAGTATTTTGTCTTAAACTGTGTACATTGGCTTATAAAATTGACTGTATATATACTTATGCCCCACTCTGTATCGATTGGTATAAAATATGTAGCGTGTCTAAAATAAATTATAAACTATACACTATAAGGTAATACAAAAAGAAGTATTATAATATCTTGAAGGACTTTTATCTAATAAATAAAATTACCTGCATTTGATATCCATTCAGAGTTGAGTTTGATATCCATTCAGAGTTGATGAAAATAAAATCATAATTGATAAAACTATTGTTGTTGATAAAAGCTTGTGCTACCTCATTTATCATATTTTATAATATTCTTGAATTTATATTTATTATCGTCTATTAATTTTTAACACGATTTTAATATAATTTTTGGTAACTTCGACTGATTAACACAGCAAAACATTTATTGTTGTATGTAGGAAATTAATGAATTTTTATAGGGTTTTCCAATCTCTAGAGTGGTACTGGACTAACGACGGTTTATGCTTTGCTTTAATAAAAGCTTATGCTTGTAACAAACAGCAGACAAAAAACTATTTTTCGAATACCTAACTATTAAAACAACCACGATTAAAGCCATCAAAATTTGTTTATGGTCTCTTTTTACCAAAACAAAATTATGGTAAACATCCCTATTGGAATAAAGAAAAAAAAACCAATCAATATATCAAAATAAATTGTGGTGTATTTTTGTTCCAATAATAGACGTCATTAAAATCAAAAAATCTGATTTTGCTGTATCACACCCAAATTTTATCCTATTTTAATATAGCAAGAATGGTATTCCACTTATTTTGGGCCATACTTTTCATATTGTTTGTGAAATTTAACGAAAGTGTAATATTTTTTAAATTTGACTTATTATATTATTTATTTAATGGTTTTCACATTTGGCATAACGACTGGTATAAGCGAGTCACTAATACAAAAATTGGAAAATAGGACCCACAATTAGTGAATTTCAAAAAAAATTTCTATCAAATCGAAGAAAATGTGCCCAAGATGTCAAAAAAATTGAGGTTTACACTTTATGGCGCCATTAATATCTAAAATTCTGATTTGGCTCTATCATACCCAAATTTTATCCTATTTTAATAAACCAAGTACCTATGTTATTCCACTAATTTTGGGCCATTTTTGTCATATTTTTGGTCCAATTAACGAAACTGAAATAATATCAGAACTCTTTATCTTCTTTGTGATAAAGTTTTCACCTTTCTATATTCACCGAGAACGAGTAAGTTAGTCTATCGACGGTTTTGTAGAACCAGAAATAAGACTAATAAAATGCGAAAATAATCGTTAATAACGAATTAAATTATTATTATAATCAGAAGCACATTTGAAGGGTATGATCCAACGATGTACCACCAATAACTTTAATAAAATATAGTCCAGATTTATTAAATAGGGGATAGTCCTATGTCAAATTGGCCATATAAGTCATAAAAAGGTAAAACTAGACTTGATACCATAAAAAAATTTAAATCTCTATGTCGATACGGCGTAGCTGGTGGGTATCTTCCTCTTTGTTTAATTAAGAGTTTTGGATGTTCACTTTTCTGAACGTTCAGTGTGAAATCTTCAACTGGAGTGCTAAAAAAAATTAGTCAGATCCCCCATTAATGATATTATTTAAAAATTACAGCCACTTATTCGTTGACAAATATCACAAATTTCCTTTTCTACCATTTTTTTCTACAGTAATTTTTTCTACAACTAATATTAATCTAGACATTCAAAGTATGCGTCTAAAGTTTCAAATCTGTGGTTAAACTTTTTTGCAAAGAAGAAGTGAAATTTACAAAATTTAAAAAACCCCCGACAAATTTTTCGGGTATGGAATCCTAAACTAGCACTCGAAACACATTTAGGAACACTCTCCATTAAATTACTTGTCACACGAAACCAAAAAAATCAAAATCGGTTCATCCGTTGAGGTGCTACGATGACACAGACAGACAAACATAGCGGTCAAATTTATAACACCCCTTTTTTTTAGTTCGTGGTTAAAAATAGCCAGGCGAATAGGCTTACAAACATTTTGTAAAAAAAGAGTATTAAAATTAATAATAATAATAATGCGGTTTAACCACCGTTTCTCTGACATATACGCCCATAACAGAGGCCACCCACATCATTATTTGTTAATCTTTATTTATTTAATTACAAACATATTTACAATTACATTTTGATGGGGGTGGAGTCGGTTACTTATTCAAGCGACGACAAAGTGATCAATTCTGCACTCCCATTAATTATAAATTGTTCACACTGCCGCTGCCTGGATTCGAACCCGCAACCTTAGTCTAGATGGACAAACAGTCAAAGGCAAACGCCTTAGACCGCTCGGCCATTTAGGCTCAAGTATTAAAATTGAAAACACCTCAAAACATTTGACTTTGATTTTTCAGGGTAAATCAACAATTTCCTATCAAAAAATAAACATTATTATTAATTTATTTTTAAAATCAATAAAAATATCATTGTTATTCAATAGAATCGTATATTTTTTTTCTTTTCAAAGAATTGTATACCTGTAAATTTAAATAGATGACAGGTGAATTTTTCTATTGTAGTAATACATATTCAAGATGTCATTGCAGGATAATATTTATTTTTCAAATAAGATAATATTGCTACCATATACCTAATATTACATTATCCTTTGTCAACATTTTGTCAACAATATCGTCCTGCATGCAGTATTACAGAAATTATTATATAAATATTGAGTTAAGTTAGAATGGATTTTGTTAAGTCAACATACTTAAGTGGTGTATGAGATGATGATATATTCTAAGGGGACATAAGGAATTCTTTTTTTTTTTTTTTTTTGTAAATTACTTTTGTCAACTTTAGAGATATAGAATGTATGTTATTTTTAAAAGTGTGAAAAGGGATCCAATTTAAAATAACTGCAAAAGGGTATTGAAAACACTTAAGTATCAGAAAAAAATGTCATTTAATAAAAGTGACTCTTCTTGACGCCAGTGACTTGTTTAAGTGGTTATTTTTATATTTAGATGGATCTAAATCTCATTTTATTTTTAACACTATAATACGGGGAGGCCCATTTCAGACCTAATTCTCCAGGTTGCTTGAATAGTCAATTAATAACCTAAAAAGTAAGAGATAGAAGAATAACACTTTAAATTTGAAAGTTGATTGTTATAAAAAAAAACTAACATTTTAGGATGAAATCCGACTTATAAATATAACATTATTATATTCAGATAAATCCCGAATGCTAACGCCTTCGGAAAAATGTTTTAAATAAAAAATGTTAGCCTGTTTATGAGAATCAACATTCTAATTTAAAGTCTTATTCTATTTCTTACCTTTAAGGATCTAAACTGACTATTAAAGCAATCCAAAGAACTAAGTGCAATCTACGTCAAACTCTGCAACTTTTTATACCATGTATATATGAAATATACATAGTATATTAAGTTTAGTCCCAAGTTTGTAACGCTTAAAAATAATGATGCTAGGAAAAAAATTTTGTCATAGGTGTTCACTAAATCACCTAATTAGTCCATTTCCGGTTATCCGTCCGTCCGTCGGTCCGTCCGTCCGTCCGTCCGTCCGTCCGTCTGTGGACACGATAACTCAAAAACGAAAAAAGATATCGAGCTGCAATTTTTACAGCGAACTCAGGACGTAAAAAGTGAAGTCAAGTTCGTAAATGAGCATCGTAGGTCAATTGGGTCTTGGGTCCGTAGGACCCATCTTGTAAACCGTTAGAGATTGAACAAAAGTTTAAATGTAAAAAATGTTCCTTATCAAAAATGAAACAACTTTTGTTTGAAACATTTTTTCGTAAACATCACTGTTTACCCGTGAGAGCGCCAATTAAGCGGAAATTTTATAATATGTACTATACTTGATTATCAGTTATGTATGTGTCACATGTTTGTATGTGTAATGTGATAAAGAAATCAACACTGACTATGCATGGTATTTCAACAATTAACTCAGTCAATTGTTTGTTTTCACTTGTTTTAAAGTTATTTTTTGATTGGTTACAACTAGAAAAGAGCTATCAACCATAATAATAGATGAAAAAGGTCCATCCTGTATGGTGTGTTAACTTTAGGCGGCACCATATGGAATACTTATAGTTATTATTTGTTTTATGAAAAAAGAATTATGTTTTATAAAAACTCCTGAATGGCTTAGAAACGCAATATGAATGTCAAGGCAATTTACTCTTGACCAAAATTTTATATTTTCGAAAAACCTCGTATACGAATGCAAAACTTAATCGAATTATTTCATATTCCGTTCATAGCCATGCAGGACATTTTATCAATAATAACTCTTTTTCATAAAAGAAATAATAAAGATTTTTTACATATGGTGTCGAGTTTATTGGCACCCTGTATGCGACTAGGCATTATCAGTACACTTTGCTGGACAATGTTAACTTTAAAAATAAATTTCATCACATAATAATTCTTGTTGATCCAGAAAGCCAACCTCGACAAGCTTCTTTTTTGTCCAGATTCGCTTGCATAAAGTGTAAGTAATTATTTAGACTAGATAGAACTACGATTAAGTAGAAATCTTGTTTTGATATAAAATATATCATTACGTTTGTTTTGTCTCCGCATTTCAATAACGCATATAAAATTGAAATGCGTAGGGAAAGAAGTAAAAGAAAATTCATCAACGATGATATATCTCGTTTAAATTACTTTGTTCCCTTAGTATTTGTCGTCACAAAAAATCAATTTTTTTTTAATAAGGTTTAATATCGAGGCAAATATATCATTATTATTACTAAGACTACCTTTTTACCTCCGTATAAAGTATTTTATGAATTTATCTTTTAAGCATGTATGTACACGAAATACGTGGTCCTAGAAAGTCAAACGATTATGATGCAGTTTATCTATAATCAAAACTTAATTCCAATATTTGGAGGATTATTAAAATACAAATAAATGGTCCGAAACATCGGACAAGACTTTATTATATTATAAAATTGATATATTATTCTTGTAATATTTTGATTGAAAGCAGCCAATTGTAAGAATTATTTAAAAACAAGGAAATGTTTTAGTTTCTTAACTTCACTAATTTGGCTTAATTAAGTTTTATTTATTTTTATACCATGTATATATGAAATATACATAGTACTTATATTAAGTTTAGTCCCAAGTTTGTAACGCTTAAAAATAATGATGCTAGGAAAAAAATTTTGTCATAGGTGTTCATAAAAACACCTAATTAGTCCATTTCCGGTTGTCCGTCCGTCCGTCCGTCTGTGGCACGATAACTCAAAAACGAAAAATATCGAGCTGAAATTTTTACAGCGTACTCAGGATGTAAAAAGTAAGGTCAAGTTCGTAAATGAGCATCATAGGTCAATTGGGTCTTGGGTCCGTAGGAACCCATCTTGTAAACCGTTAGAGATAGAACAAAAGTTTAAAGGTAAAAAATGTTCCTTATAAAAAATTAAACAACTTTTGTTTGAAATATTTTTTAGTAAACATCACTGTTTACCCGTGAGGGCGCCAATTAGGCGGATATTTTATAATATGTACTATACTTGATTATCAGTTATGTGTGTGTCACATGTTTGTATGTGTAATGTGATAAAGAAATCAACACTGACTATGCATGGTATTTCAACAATTAACTCAGTCAATTGTTTGTTGTCACTTGTTTTATTTGATTTATTTGATTATGTGAACAATTTGAATAACTATACGATTTTATCATGCGATTTTTGATGTTTTATTGCACTTGCACTTTTATTCAGCTACCTATATAGTTTAACAACTGTAAGATCCTATACCAAATGAGTTGTTGACTACTTCACTTTGAAAAGATTCTTCTTGTATTTTGCTGGTTACTTACAACCAAACATTTATTTTTATATAACATCTACCAAATTGTAAGAATTATTTAAAAACAAGGAAAAGTTTTAGCTTCTTAACTTCACTAATTTGACTTAATTAAGTTTTATTTATTTCTTTATTTGATTTATACTATTATGGTTTGGCCTTGTGCCAAGTTTAGTTGAAATCGTTGGAGCCATTTTTGAGAAAATCCCAAAAAAAAGTTTTCCCAAGGGTGCGGGCCTTCTCGAATTTTCCTGGATATGTAGCCTATACCAATCCCAGGAACACCTTAAGATCTAGCCTTGTGTCAAGTTTAATCGAAATCGTTAGAGCAATTTTTGAGAAAACCCCAAAAAAAAGGTTTTCCCCAGGGTGTGGCCTTCTCGAATTTTCCCTGATATGTGGGTTATACCAATCCTAGGAACACCTTAAGGTTTAGCCTTGTGACCAGTTTAATCGAAATCGTTAGATCCGTTTTCTAGAAACACCCAAAAATCCTGTTTTGTCCTAGAGGGAAGCACCCTTAAAAAAAGGCCTAGGGAATAAATGAAAAATTGTCTGGAATTATGACCAAACTGAACCAATGTACCGAGTTTGAGAAAAATCGGTTGAAAATTGAAGGCTCCAGCTTGGTAACAGACATACCGACGTACCGACATACCGACGGACGCAACATTTTTTAAAAACCACTTTTTTGGAATCAGGGACCCTCAAAACGTGTATTTCCGTTGAAACCCCGATATCGATTTTGTTTTTCGATCACAATCTTTTTATATTTATAATATAATACAGTAAAAAGAGTAATAGTTTAAAAAAGTTTCAATCTAAACTTAAAAAAAATCCCAAAGCTAACTTTATTTGAAACGTAAGTAAATAAATGAAAAGTTTAAAATCACAGTGTTTTAGCGGATTTGAGTGACATTTCTAAAAGTTCGAATGAAAAAAAAAAAAAATAACAACCGTTGTCATTATTCGAAAGTATATAAAAAAACCTGCAATTACAAAAAATAAGTTAAAATCCGATAATTTGCCTGATCTGTACGAGTTGTTGAAATATTTAAGGAAAAAATTGATAATATATATCGTTTTTCTCAAAATTGAGAATATGTATTGGTCTAAAATTTACCACACTTTTATATGATCATAACTTACATCTTTTTCTAGAATTTTAACTCAATGCCTTTATTATTTGAAAAGTGATCAGAAAAAGTTGAAAATATGACGTTACTGCGGTTTTAAGGTTATTTTGCTATGTTCAGAGTTCGACAGCAAGCAAGGTTGATGGAAAAATTTATAACAAACAATTTTTTTTTTTATTCTCCTCAATCCGATCATTAGAAGCATATGTATTCAAAAGAACGTCACCAACATAATGCAGAGGTAAGTTGTCCCGAAACTGCGTCTGGAACGTTCCGAAACCTATTTTTTTCTTTTTTTTTTTCAAACGTAATAAATTCATTAAAAAAATTGTTCTAATTGATTATCAAAATCTGGTAGATTTACCTCACTATAACTAAAATAATCTAACATGAATCAATGAAATAATTTCTTTCGACTCACTTTTCGCCGTTACATCCGTAGATACAGGTAGTGTTGCTTGATTTTGAGAGAATACTATCAATAATAAATTTTTTTATGCTTTTCGTTCACCTGTTTTTCAAATCCATCTAAATAAAGTTAATAAATTATAGGTTTGATATTTAATTATAAATCAAAAAATAAATAATATATAACAATTGTTTTTCTATATGTGTGTAAATTGAACCTTCATAAAAATAATAATAGGTTTTTTGTCATTTTCTCAATACACTTGCTTGATTACCTATATTATTTTGAGGGTTTGTAGTTTTTTTTTTTTGTACTTATTCTATATGGAGACATGTTATTACATTTGTACCATTCGGTGCGAAGGTACATACCTACATGATTGTTACCCATGTATACATATAAATTGCATTTATTAAGTGGCGGAGAAGGGTGACACCTAGTGTATTGTCACCAATTCTATGTTTCCTATTCGATATTTGAATAAAAGTGGTTGTTGAATGGTAATTTTAAATGAAATTGAATCTTGAAAGAAGTGGAAAATTTTATTATAATTTGATAATAAAATTTTATATCAAACTAGCTGTACCCTTTCACGCTTCGCTGTGGGACATTATGATTGCATGAAAACTGATGAGAAGTTTAAAAGCTTGGAAATTTTATAAAATTTGACAACCTCCCGATAAAAGGGTTCAGATTGTTCATCCGCTCTTCCATTCCACTCCCATACCCCCTTACGGCGGGGGTTATAGTTATGTAGGTAATGTACACGCCATGCTCTTTTATTCGATACCTTACTTGGGTATATTTGAAAATAATTGATTGTTCAACCACACTTCCCCCTCCATAGCCCACTTGCACCGAGGGTAAAAATAGATAAAAACCATCCCCTAAACGGGTTGTATATCGTGTAAAAATTTGAGCTGAATCGATGCAAACCAACATAAAATTTTTATATATATATAAATAATAATTCGGGGTTATTTTACTTTAGTGTTTTTTTTTTTCGAGAAGGGATTATTACAAGTTAGCAATTAGAATTTTTAAATACTAGCCATTTAAGCATTTCTCTTCTGTATATCCTGTAAACGTCTTCTACAAGGCTCTATGAACGAAATCAGCGAGAATGAATAAATATTCCAGACCTTCGATATTTTCTGCATTTTTTTGGTGTAGCATTCGTATATTTCTTCGTGTCGGATTAAAGAAGAGAAACATCACGTTTCTTTCATTTTCACAGAAATAGTTAAATCTCTTCGATAGTGGGGTAGCTATCATAGGATGAGGTAAGAGGCTAAGTAAGCCTCTACGTAAGCTGATTTTAACCGTTTGTCTACTTAGACTTAGGTTGCGGATTCGAATCCATGCAGCGGTAGTGTGAGCAATTATAATAAATGGGGCGGTAAAATTGATCACATTGTCGTCGCTTAGATAAGAACCAAGTAACCGACTCCACACATATCATTAATTTATTTGTATACGGATGTAGTTTAATAAATAAAGATTAAAATTAATGATGTGGATGGACTCTGTATTAGACATATATGTCAGAGAAACGGTAGTTAAACCCCATTATTCTTATATTATTATAGGACCCGGTGGTGCAGTACGCCTGGTTCCCGAATCTCAGAGGATCCGCTAAGCTTTGAATAGAAAGTAGCATTTACCTCCCGAAGTAAGCAAACCTCACAAGAGAGTCTGTTAACAAGAATTTTTTTTGTTTATTCCCGTCATTAAACACATAGGAATTCTACCCCTCATAAAGACCACTCATAGGAATAAGTTCAAATCACTTATTAGTTTCTTATTCCTATCTAAAATTTCAGGTTAAATCGATCAATATAAGTTCAAGCTACGTGAAAACAGGAGGCGAGGGCGCGCTTTTTTTGTTTTGCACCAGGATCTTTGTCCACCTACCAAATATTTTTTCTGTCTGCTTAGAATTCTAATCTCCTAGAGATGGACTTTTAATCATAGATAATAAATATTCATAATTTTAATTCCAAAGCGCCATGTCAGATGAAATAATAAAGAAACCGAAAATTACATCATTTTGAGATATTCGACAATTATAAGTTTCAATAAAATTGGCGTTTCAGTTATAGAATGTGAAATATTAAGGGATGATTTAAGATTTAAGGTTTCCAATTCATTGAATATTTATTTTTTTTTAAATGCTTCATTGGACGTTTATGATTTCAGTAGCCATCTGAAAAATGTGAATTGTGGAGATAATAGAATCGAAACTTTACTTTTGTATTAATTTTGACAAAGGGTATTAATTTTTTTCTCAAATTCACCTGTAGAAAAATGAGATGCCAAATAATTATAACACTTAATATTTTTACCAAAGTGATAAAAGATATTAGATAAATCTGTTACTTTGATCTTAAATCAAATTTATATTTAAAACCACTAAATAAATTGATATTACTAAGGCGGTAAAATCACACACACATAATCAAATCAATCTAATACCACAACGGCATATTAAAATTGAACAAAAAGAAGAACCTAATTTTTATGAACTAATAAAAATTTCAAAATGTGATCATTATCCTATACATGTAATTTTTTGACCATCTGATTGCAAGTTCTGATATTCACCACGAAAATTTTAAATTTTAGCTTTGGAACATCGCTAATGTTAGGATTATTCTTTAAGATAGTACGTCCACTCGGCAAGTTTAGACTTGTAGTTGAAATTATTTTTACCTTATTTTCAACTTTAATGATGAATTTTGTTAATAACTTCATTAATCGAAACGATAAATAAGAATAAAATGTTTCGATATCTGCCTAGTTTTCGAAATATCGAAAGCTAAATCTTTTCGATATTTTGAAAATAACTCCAGATATTAAAAATTGTATTATTACTTTTCGTCTTATATTATCAAGTTCTAACATAGTTCACTATCAAAATTGAAAAAATATATATTTTTTAATTTTTGTACCCACTACCGTGCTCACACATTAGTAATTATTCAGGTTTTGACTTTAATTTGAATAGTTTTTTTAAATTTCTACTGACTAGTTTTTGAGAAATCTTTGAAAACATATCATCCATCTACCGTTTATCCATATGACCAATGTTAAATATGTTTACTTTTGATTTCATTTATTTATGTTAATAAGCGGGGAACCGAAAAAAAATCAACGCTTTTATCCACTGTTACACTGGCGCTCGTTCATCCTTAACAAGCTCCTGTGGGCATATTTTCACGATAAGATTGTGTCAAAAAATGATAATATGATTCAGATTTGTGGTCAATTTGTTATTATAGCTATTTATGGCCAATAGAGGATAATATATGGAAAATGATTTTTCAAAGAGCAATCTAATACTTTTTATCTTGAATTAAGTATCGAAATCGTTGACTGAAGTAATATTTACTTGTTATAAGAACATCAACCGCCAGGTAAAAAATTACTGGCTTGAATTTGCTTCAAGCCAGTAATTTTTTATAGGGTATTTTTCTGTAAATTTAATATCATCCTAAATAAGTTTAAATAAGTATTTTCCGGCAATCTGAAATAGAACTCTTCGATTATAAGAATGTTCGTCGAAGGTAATAACCTGTAAATAACAGCCTTGAAAACATTTCTGTCTTTTAGAAAACGTAAATTCCGAAATATATACTGGCTATAGAACTACATTGATCTGACCTTTAAAGGTCATATCTATGATTTTAATACAGGTAGATAGTAGCAGCCACTAAAATGAATGTAACGGATTATTTCAATAATAATTAAATTAATAAAAATTATTTTAAAAAGAAAAAGGAATAAAAAAAACGTTCTTATATAATAAATTCAAAATATTTATAACGTAATTACACCATTTTAATAGGCCATAATAAAATCTTTAATAAAATGTATAAATTTACAGTAGCTATCTTTTAGTACTTGTCCATGTGAAATCAAGTGTTTCACAGAGATCGACTACATTAATGTCTTACTAGAGCTTGTCTTTGTTTATAGTGTATCCTTTTAAAATGGTTAGCCTGAAATGAAACCATAAAATAACTGGTACGACTTCCTACTACTTCAATAACCATTAGGAGTTCACAAACAGTAAAAGTACTGTTTTTTATTGACAGATTTTTAATTAGAAAGGACTTTTGGTTGTAAGAAACGTTAAGTAAACCAATCATATAGTAAAAAATATAAAGCATAAAAATTTTATACAAAATTAAAAAAATTTAACCCCATTCTTTGCTCTTTTATGTTGAAAGAGTGTACAGCAGGGGATTAAGTTTAAAATTCTAGGACGAACGATAATTTTTAGAAGTTAAGTTTGAGAAATTTATTTCAATCCAACACTAATAATTCCGTAACCTTGTCGCCTAAAAGTACCGGGTAGTTTGCGCCTAATCCGGTAGTTCTTATTTTGAATTGTTTATGATGTTGGCCCAATGTTAATCATAGGGTTACGTATAATCAGGGGCAAAATTCATTCACATCGACAAAATATTGGGAAACTACTGGGTCTACAGTGACCAAAAATTCTATTGTCATATTGCAGGAAAAGTCTATTTAGGAAACGCCCTGAAAAGGTACTATCAAAACCTAGAATACATATATAATAGGATATAGGTATAATAGAACCTAGTATTTGACCCACTGTTAGTTGCCATTAATAGGCATGCGTTATCATCTCAGCATTGAGCCGCTCATCGACCGATAGAAATTGCCATTGCTCCGCCATTAATGGTCGCTCATGACTAAGCAATGGCCCGTTTTAGGGCTGATTGTTAAACTTTGTATGGGAACTTTAGGATTATAATCGTCAAAATCAGAAGCCGAATTCAGCTCGAGTTCTGAAACTTATTATTTATTGTACCTTTATTATTTATTGTACATCATAAAAGAGTCTGCAAAAACTCAGAACTACCAGATTTGACGCAAACACTGATGTATAAAGTTACTGTAATATACAACTTCAATATTTTTTCACCTTAGAGATGATTCGTCAGACTCAACCTGGCAAGCGGAAAATCTCCATTTTTCCTCATATTTTTCATTGATTTTCGACTTCTCAGCCATCAAATATTTACAAAAAGTTTAGAAAAAATTGAAATAGAATCGCACACATTTCGTAAAATGTTTGGTATTAAAACATTATTAAAGTGTTATTCCAAAATTGAAAAGCAATTAAATGATAAATTTTTTAAGTAACAACGTTAAGATGCCAAATACCAATAAAAATTTAAGTTTTTTTTTTTTATATACTCCATGTTCCAAAAACTAAAATTGATACCATATACACCGTATGTAATGTATACCGTATTATCATGTCATACAAAATAAAGTAATCCATGATATTCTTTAGTTATTTATTCACATTGGTAATAGACCGTGAGCCCATAAGGAAGCGAAATTTCCTTTGTCTTTTTGTCAAACTTTTGTGAGAATAGGGAATATTCATGTATTTTTTTTATATTTTTAATTCATTACACCGTTATAACATAAAAAAATATAAATACTGTTTAAAAATGCGTTAACTAAGTGTAAAAAAAATATTTAAATTACAGAATAATTTTGAGATGTTTAAACGCAGTCTTTTGGCGCTCTCTGTTGATGTCGTTTTACTATGTGAGCTGTCAATTGATGACAGTTCAATGTATAATTTACACTTAAAAAAATTAATTTACAACACAGAATTTACACTCGTTATTATAAAGTTTTCTAATAAAAAGCCGTATAATAATATAACTCAATGTAATACCATACAAAATATATATAATAAATACCATACAGTATGTCAACGAATTTGACAAGTTACTACACTATATGTCCGTTTTAAAATTTGAATTTTCGTTTTAGAAATTTTGAATTTCTCTTACTGAATTTGCACTTTTTTTAATTAATTTAAAGTTATTAAAAAGATATTAACTACTAAAGTAATGGTTTAAATGAAATGTCCAGGCAATAAAGTTACGGAAAAACAAATTTGAACCAAATTTTTATGTCATGAATATTCCCTATTGATAAAGCTAAGTTTGGTAACATAGAAAATTAGAAAGATTTAATCGTCGCTCGAGTGTCGAATTTGTGGAACTCAAGTACAGTGAAACTTTGTGAAAGTGAGATCTGAATAAGTGAAAAACCTCCACAACTGTAACTCATGCTAAGGTCTCAACACTTTGAGACTAAATTACCTCTGTTGGTGGGACGAAGCAAATTTCTATATCTGGGCTTCGTTATATCGATTTTATCGTCATAGTTACCTCTATAACTGAGACAACGAGTGAATTTTATATGCATTAACCTCTGTAACTGAGAACTGAGATAACATCGTTTTGTTTTTTTAATTTTTTTATTCTACCTGAAAATTTCGCACTTAACTAATTTTGAGCCTTAATAACCTCGTTTTTATACCGGGTTCGTTATTGTAACCGATGACCTTATAAGCGAGTTAAATCGAAGAAAATCCTTAATGTTTTATTTTATTATAACTAAACTTTTATCGATCTTTGTCAATCTTCAGGATGCCAGACAAATTAAAAAATGAAAATTACTCTTTATTATGAGCTCACGATCTATGCCAGCCTGATATAATAATTATAATAAAAATAAATACTTCTTGTCATTTTATTTTTATAATTAAATTAATTATCATTACAAATTTTTATGATTATATAAAAAGTAACATAAACTTTTATAAGTCAGACCTATATGAGGAAGTTTTAAGTTTTATTTTGTGTGGCTATTATTCTTAAAAATAAACTATCTCACAGTAGTAGTAAAATGTTTATTGGCTGGAATTTTCAGTATTTTTTTCGATTATTTTATTAAAGAAGAATGTACAAAAAATATTTTGAAACTAATTTTAAAATATCGCTTTTAGTTTTAAAAAATTTAAAGCAACTAGAAAGAAAAATTCTTATTAGACAATTATTATTGCATATTCCGATAGTTTGGTTCTGGCATCGACTGGTGCAAGATACCTGGGCTAATAAAGTTTCTACATCATGCAAAATTTCTGTATGGAGTTTCCTATTTACTACAGAAAGAAAAAAATCTACGAACTTTTGAGATACCATAAAGCTATATTGACATAGAAAACGCAATAAGAATTCTTTACCCCAGTGGGAGAGGTAGAAAGGGACGGAAATAAGGCTTACTTAATAAAGGTTTATAAGAGAGACAGTTCTAGGTGCCTACTTAATTTCTCTTTATCTTTCTCATTACAGTTATACGTGTCTACTTTACCTGTTATCTAAGGAACTAAGAATGATTCACTTCTTTCGCTTATTTATCGACGTCATTGTATTAAATGAACTTTCTAGATTTACAGGAAATATAATCTCCAGTGAATCGTAATCTTCACTGGCTCACAAAATAATTACTTCAAAAATCAAAACGATCCCAAAATTTTATTGAAGTTTTACTTTCAAAAATTTGGATAAGATATAGGTCAAAACGAAATGAGACCAAATCTCATTTCGTGTTTACCTATATCTATATAAAGAGAGATCTTCGATGAAATATGTAATCAAAAAGCACACAAATGTACACTCTATCTCCGAATGTCTTATTTCGTTTTGAACGAACAATTAATCATAGAAAAAATACACAAGTCAAGTGACTGTTTTGTATTAAATTTTTATTTGTTTTCTATGAAAATATATTTATTATAAGTGATATTTTTGTATCATTTTAAAATAAAATAATAATAGAAAATGTTTTTTTTAGTTCAAGGTTATTGAATTGATGTGTACATAATATTATAAAATTATTACCTACTTATGAATATTATGATAATCAATAATCATTAATTTATTTATTTCAAGTTTGTTAAATGAAATAATCAAGTCTTTAACATAAAAATACAATAAAATTTGAAACATTATTAGAAATACAAAACACGGTAGCTTCGAGGAAATCTACTCAACTGGTATCATCTTGTGGCAACATTCAAATTTTATTTTACACTATTTTAGAACTATATAAGTTAGAATGTTTTTGGTCGCGCAGATTCATGCGAGAAACAATATTTCGAGAAAAAATTGTAGAATTACAGTAAATGTTGTTGCAATTATGGATTGTTCATGTAATTGCAGATTTTTTTAGCCGTTCTTTATTTTCAACTTTTCATTCTGTCGAAATAAATTAGAGAGTATCGAATGTAGGCGAAAATGGAAGAGTAACGAACATTAACGAAAATAATTTGTAGTGCAGGAGCTGCGTTAGCTAAGCGAATTCCTTCAGAGATTGAAAAAATAAAATATTTTTCTTCAAATCGAATGCATTTTTAGTTTTCCAAGAGTTTTTATTTCGAAAACTAATTACCTAGACAAAAAACCACAAGCGTTTTTTCTGCTTAGAACTGATACAATTTTTTTGATTGTGAAACAATTCAAAATTAAAAAAATTATAATTAATTATATTATCCCATATGGGTTGCCATGGTTATTATTTGAAAACAAGATAAATTTTGCAATAACACGTTATAGTGGTCTTAATCTCCCGTTAACAAAATTTGCAGCCGTGGATAAATTAAGAATTTGGAAGGGTATTAATGAACAGCTATAGTTAAAGTTGACCAATTTCAATTTCAATTTCAGTATTTTTATTTTAATCAGCTCTTTATTAGATAGGTCAATTGGATATTGGGTTGTTCGAAATTATCGAAAACCAAATAGATGGCGGATGAAAAGACGCCATAATTGTGATGGTTTTTTAAACTATTCTAATTTATTAACAAATTAAATTTACAAAATTTAAAAAACCCCGGCAAATTCGCATTTGAAATATATATAAGAACAATCTCCATTAAATTACCTTTTTCCATAGAGCCTTTTTCAAACTGATCCAATTTTGAAGATCATCGTCAATTTCTTTGTTGTTTCGGGTACGAAACACTTAATTCGCACTTGAAACATACCTAATAATACTCTCCATAAAATTACCTTTCAAACGAAACAAATAAAATGAAAAGTGGTTCATTCGTTTAGGTGCTTCGATGCCACTGACAGACACACACACATAGTGGTCAAACTTTTTTTAGCTCACATCCCTTCATTTAGCTGAGCGGTTAAAAATATTGCACTGATATTTAATAGAGCACTGACATTGAAGGGTGTTTCAAAAACTAACTCAGTAAATTTTTTCTTTTCACTTTTATGAAGTAATGCTATGATAAAAATCCCACAACTCCTCTCTCCGTAGTAACCCGTTGTTCGTGTTTATCCTATCCTTCTCTACTGATTCTAACATTTCAAATATTTCAAACTTTCAGTAGTTATATTTTCATTTCATGGAAATATAAAAATTTTGTGAATGTAATTTAATAACAAAGTAGAGGAATAATTTACAAAAAAATATACATAGAGCAAAATATTTTTAATGAAGGGTAAGTAGAATAGGTGGGTAATTCACAACATCAACATCCACGACAATGAGAGTGAAACGATCCATCACAAGTAAACCTCCTCTACCTACCTAGCGAGTGTAGCTAGTAGCTAGTGAAGTGAACTTCACAATACAGTGTAGTACAGTGTACTCGCTAGCGTCACCAAGGAAACGGCCTAATTAGTGCAATTCACAAATGGTATAGACATAAGAGGTTTGTTGTGATCATTAACGAAGGACTTGAAACTTTACATGGCTATTCAGTTCAGTTCAGTTCAGTTCTAGTCTATACCTATAATATTATATTATAAAGGATTTTCCATTAAGAGTGTCTGAACCTCAAACATTAATTAAACAAATTATATAAAAGAAATGATTTAATCGAAAAGTACTATTAAAACCAACCAGTGACAGTCTACCTCGTTGAGAACTCAAAGTATAGCCTATAAGAAATACTACGATATAGATATAGAAAAAGCTACGATAGCGCAAAAGATGGCGGTCCTAGATGTGATAGCGTTTGCAATAAAAATTTGCAAATCGTCATGAAATAAATATTAGTTTAAATAAACTAAAAAACGCTTTTGTTACTAGCTGAACTAAAAGGTGGAAAATAATTTTTTTTAATTCAAAAAATTTGTTTGTTTTCTTTTTTTTTTTTTCATAAAAAAGAGTGCGATGCTAAATCTCAATATTGTAAATATTTTATAGACAGATATTGGCAAAATTTAAGACATAAAATATCTTTAAATTTTGAACTTAAAGAAATTATTTTCTACCTTTTATTTGCTACTTTATTATTTATTTTGTGTTTTAGTTTTTTAGACTAGTATTTATTTATCAAAATTTCAGTATAAAATATGGTGGGAGTGCAAATAAATGTATATATTTTCAGATAGAAAATCGTGAATCGTGAAAATCCTGATCAGGATAATCAAATAAACTTATTAAATTATTGTGTTGTCATCGGTTATTGATATGTTATCCAAATTTCGAGATAATTCGTCGTTTTGAAGGGGGTCAAAATCATGTTCAAAGTTTCTGTTACATACTAGCATACAAACATACTAACATACGTATGAAGCTAATAAAAGCGTGTTAAAAACTGAATTTTTAATTGTTTTATACAGTCTGCTCTTGTTTGCTTAAAATAAACACCAACTCATTGGCAGATGGTTTCCTGCGATATTTAATTGTTTGCATTTTTTGTTTTGTAATGATTCGACTCATAATCAGAGTTTGAAAAAGGTTTTTTCGTTTTTCTCAAAATTGAGGTCATGTATCGAGTTAAGATTTACCACAATTTTTGATGATCGAAATTTACATCTTTTTCCAGAATTTCAACTCAATTCCTTCTTTTTTCGAAAAGTTATCAGTTATGTTCAGGGTTCGAAAGCAGACAAGGTCGTACAAAAATTCATAACAAATAATTATTGTTTTTATTATCCTCAATCCGATCCATTGAAGCAGAGATATTCAAGGAAAAGTCACCAAAGAAAACAACGTGGAGATAAATTATCCCAAAAACCGCGTGCATAAGGTCTTGTTGAACGTTCCGAAACTGGAAAGCTCCTTTTCTCCGCGTGTAACAACTAATGAAACCTATTTAAAAAAAAATTAGCAGCTCATGTGCAGTTCTCATTTGCAACTGATTTAATTAAATTTTAAATTTCGCACAATCTTAATGAAAAACTCTCTACATATAACTAACTAAATAACTGCTTCCTACGCTTGTTGCGATGGTATTATAGGTAGAGTACTATACTAACTAATTACATTTGATGATATATATGAAATATTTGCTATTTATGTCGCATAATACATCAGCCATTTTTTTTAATGTAGAATATGATAAGAGCCACCATTTTGAATTTTTATAATGGTTCGAAATTTTTGTTGTTGCGTTTGTTTGTTATGAGCAAGACTTCATGAAAATTTCTAATATTTGTTGAAAACAGAAAATATGTAACGTAGAGAATATGTTGAAAACTGTATGATTTTCTTGATCTTACGAAAGATACAATACGAATAAGTAAACAAACAATTGACTGGGTAAATTGTTGAAATATCCAGTGTTATTTTTTTTTATAAATTAAAAACCAATAAAATTATGACCATTTATTTGGTTTTCGAAAGTTTTTTCTAGAATTTTTTTTCGTTTTCCGAGAATGTGTCACAATACAACTTGTTGAAGTTGCTTGCAAATTTTCAATTCCCCTTCTCTTATTGTTTTTTTAAGAAAGTGGACTCAAGTTTTGGCCTTATTTGCACCCTCACGGGTGGTTTTTACGACAAAATGTCGCAATATTTTTTACGTTTAAAGTTTTTTTTCCATCTATAACGGTTTACAAGATAGGTCATACAGACCCAAGGTCCAATTAACTTACGCTGATCATTTTCGAACATAGTCTTACTCTTTACGTCCTGAGCACGCTATAAGAAGATATATCTGTTCGTTTTTGAATTATCGTGTCCACAGAAAGATGGACAGACAACCGGAAATGGACTATTTAGGTGATTTTATGAACACTTATACCAAAAATTTATTCGGAACATCAATATTTTTGAGCGTTACAAACTTGAGTCTAAACTTAGTATACCTTGATCGTAAATTTCATTTATACAGTGTATAAAAAGCAATTTTTAGTGACAATTATATACGTATGAATCTAAATACACTGTAAAAAGCAAGTAAATATTTTCTTTCAAGGTCAAGAAGAGCAGTCGAAAACTAATTTGCTTGAATTAAGTATTGAGACCATTAACGCGAAAATATTTATAAGCTAAATAAACGCGATTACTTCAATGCTGTAACCTTTTTTTCCAGTGTACCTACAATAATAAAATTTGGTATTAGTCATTTACAGCAGCAGATATTTTCTTCTTATTTACAAGTGCTTCTTCTATTCTTAACAACTGAATAAAAAGAAATGATTCAGAATTTTAAAAATTCATTAATAAATATAATATATAAATATTATGAAGGAGTAGTAGGTACCCAACTTTGTTGATTTGTTTTATACATTTTTAGGTGTAGGTATAATAAGGTAAGTATATACATACACACATCTTGAATACAAAAATAAAAACAAATTTATTATATAATCAGCACTTAAAAATATATTTATATAGAGGTACCCTACATTGAATGAAGTTTTTAAAAAGTTTTTCAATATTTATCAACAAGAAAAGCTGTTTTTGTTTTGATGACTATAAAAAAAACATGTACCTTAAGTTTTAAATTAAAAGTGTGTATTAACTTTCTGATTGAAAGAATACTATTTTCACCCTACAAATCGAAATTTGTGTTTTGAAAATTGTATATATGCATGTGTTTGTTTGTTTATTTCTATGTACACTGCGGACGTAAAAGGAAAGATACTCTTATTACTTTGTGCTTAAGAATGGCCATCTTTCTCCACTTACATGACGTAAAAAAAAAAACAAAAACAAATGAATGCGTAATCAACAGTAACTATAGATACATGGTATTTCAACAATTAACTCTTGTTAATTGTGCTATAGTCGCCCTATCAGCTCAGTTGGTTAAACGTAACCAATTCCGTCCGCGGTATGCTTATGGTAGAGGGTTCGACCCCCGCCATCGCAACAAAATTAATATAATTTATAGTTGTGATGGGTTGGTGTAGTGCATGGTATATGCATGAAGGACGTGCACTCAGCTTCTGAAATTGAGGAGCTGATAAATGAAACTATCAGCGGAAAGGTGGTGTAAAACACATATATGGTAAACACAATGGGCTCTATAGCCTAAGTGTGTCCTTCGTAGACAGCCAATATAACCTAAACTAACCTAATTGTAAATAAATTTCGATTTTTGCCCCAATTTCCTGATCTAGGAAATTGGGGCAAAAATCGAAATTTATTTCGAAATATCCTAGAGTTCTCATTTATTATCTTCGATAATATTTATATTAACCTAATTGTGTTATGAAATGCCGATACTATTTTCCAAATGCAACACATATATCTATGCCATTCAAACTTAAACTTTTACGAAATGTACAATCAAAGAAAATGTGGGCATCACTTCGCAAGCTTTTATTAAAAATGATGAAAATGTAAAGTAGAAATTGAGAGAATTATCATTCTTAAGGTAGTACGAGCGCCAGGGCAAGTTTACGCTTGTAGTGGAAACTATTGGTACCTTATTTTCAACTATGATGGTGAATTTTAATTCATGAATGTAGACGAAAAATAAGAATAAAAATTCTTCGAATATGTCTTGGTTTTTGAAATATCGAAAGCTAAATAATTAAACAAAATTTACAATATTCAATATTTTGAAAATTACTCCAGATATCGAAAAATTTTATTCGTAATTTTCGCCTTATATTGTTAAGAGTTACAACATCTAAATCCAAAACCATCCAAATTGAAAAATTTTTTGTGTCCCCATTAACGTGCTCATACATCCGTAATTAATCGGGTACAGCCGGTTTTTATGTTTTCAATAATTTATTAACGTTTAACTTTGATTTAAATTGGTTTTTATAAATCCCACCGACTAGTTTTGGATAAATCTATGAAAACATATCATCCATCAACCGTTTTACCATAAAACCAATGTTAAATATGGTATGTAAATAACCGGGCAACCCCCTCTCCTAAAATTTACAGAATTGATTGAGATTTAGTCCAACTTTATATTTTAAAAATCAAGCTTTTTCTTTAAAATTACCTTGGTGTTTAAGGATGTATCTTAAAAGATTTCTAATAATTATTTTAACGAAACTCGAAAAATTAAGTCTTGTAATGATTTAGAAATAAATATAATAATAAATTTATTCAATCAGAAAGATATTGACCTCTGAAAGTTTATGCTCGCTACGTCTTGATTATAAAAGCTGTATAATTCTTGCCAACCAATCCAAGTTGCTAAAAATATATAATACCTTATTATTATTATTATTATAGAAGTGTTTTGTTATTCTCTGATGATGATGTAAATATAAATATATAAATATTATATAATTCTTTCAATTTATTTAAAACCAAACAAAAAAGTTATTAATTAATTAATGAACAGATTTCTTAACAAACAAAAAGTATTCGATGTGATTTATAAAGTTTTTTATCTATAATTTTTATCGAATATTTACCTACTTACTAACGCCTGGTGATTCAAGTTTGAGGGAAGGGGGGATTTATTTGTATGTAGCATATCTAAGGTTGTGAGTTCAATTCCCGCCGGCAGAACAAAATTTAAGTTTAGTCTCTTAAAACATTTACAAAAACATTGATCTGCACAATTCACCTTTTGTCTTTGCATTGTCATGATGAAGGATAGACGGGCGGACGTGAAAGTTGATTTTATGACCAAAAATTAATTTCATCAATTTTTTTTTTGCGTTACAAACTTGGGACTAAACTTAATATACTTTGAGACAGTTTCTGTATTATTTAGAGTAACTGTGCATAATACTTAAACGTTGTATGCATACATATACAAATGATACACACACAGCTGTAATTTTATAGATTGTTTTTTGTGTTTATATTTTTAACGAACAAGAACCCATTTCATAGTAAATAAAAATTAGTCGGAAACAAATGAAGACAAACAATTGACTGAGTTAATTGTTGAAATACCATCATTAGACAGTGCTGATTACCCTACCACATTACACGTACATACATGTCCCACACAAATACCTGATATACCCATATAATAGTACAATTTGCCCATAATATGCGATCTCACGGGTAAACAGTGATATTTACGAAAAAATGTTTCAAACAAAAGTTGTTTATTTTTTATAAGGAACATTTTTTACATTTAAACTTTTGTTCTATCTCTAACGGTTTACAAGATGGGTCGTATGGGCGCGTAAGACCCAATTGACCTATGTCTATGCTCATTTACGAACTCGACCTCACTTTTTACGTCCTCAGCACGCTATTTCAGCTTGATATCTCTTTTCGTTTTTGTGTAATCGTGACAGTCGGGCAGACGGACAGACGACAGACAACAGACAGGCAGATAACCGGAAATGGACTAATTAGGTGATTTTATGAACAAATTTACCAAAATTTTGTTCATAGCATCAATATTTCAAAGCGCTACAAACTTGGGACTAAACTTAGTATACTTTTTTATTTTTCAGTTGTTTTTTAACAAATTCTGTCGGAAAGTTGTTGAGATATGATTAAAAATATGTCAGTTTTAATCCAGACTTTGATAGCGAATATATTTTGTAATTGACCGCAAAAATTTTTTGAATTTAGCAATTTTCAACGGGATGGTTATTTTTAACATTTACTCAAAATTCGATTTCATTCTGTAAAAGTTGGTTTCGGATATTCAACCTTAGTCCTATTATATTTTTTTTAATAAACATATAATAATAATTTCAGTTTCATACATACATTACAAGTTGATATTTACAATGTAAGTATAAAGTGTTTTGTATTATATAGTGTTGTTATAATATAATCTTTAAGTTGGTCGCTAAATTAACATGCTGTCCCTTCAGGCATTTACATTTTGTTTTCGATTTCAACATCGATACATATCGTATATAATATATACATATTATATAGGTACTCATATAATATAATAAGAATTTACGATGTGATCTAATTGAGTTACTGATCACTATAATTATCAAATTTGTATATTATTTTTAATAAATAGTTGTGGATATTATTATTATTGAAAAGTACCTACATATAATTACTTTATTTAACTTTTCAATCAATTTATGTTTTATTTTTATTTAATATAATCATTATTATATATATATTCATAAGTGTAAGTGAAAAAAATTATATTTAAATATCTTAAAAAAAAAAATATTTCTTTTATGCTGTATTTTTTCCTGGTAGTGTTTGAATTTTTTAAAACATTCTTTTATTTATACTGTTTTAATCAATTTGGTATCTATTTAGATAATAAAAATGAGTCAGTTTCTAATTTAGACGCTTCTCGTGACAGAAAATAGTTGTTAAATATATTCAGAAAACATTTCTAGCCTCTATTAATAATTTTCATTCAACTATACTACCTAATATAACGATTTACTATTTATGTCAATGAAAATGAAAGTATAAGAAAAAACTGCACGGATACGGCTTAGTCGTTATCTGTTCTCGACTTTTATAGATAGTAAAGGGTGATCCAAATTGAGTTTTTTAACTTTGATTTTAAAAAAAACACACAAAAAAAATGTAATATTTTCTTAGTCATATTTTTATGAATCGAATATTAAGTATTCCATTTGAAACGAAAAGTGATGTCAGCCAAACGGCCGCCTTTGGAATTTTTGCAGCAGCTTATTCGTTCGTGGTAATTTTCTATGACTTTTCGCAAATTTTACAGAATTATTTCAACTGTAACATGGTGTATGTAAGCTTTGAGATGCTCCAGCGTTGCAGGTTTGTTGAAATCGACGCTACTCTTAAGAAATCCCAAAAAAAGGTCAATAGCATATTCTTGGTTGGACGCCTTACCCTTTACCCCTCTAATGCTAAATTTGGCACAAAGATGCGAAGGAGTTTTCTACTAGAACGATTAAATCGCACATACTCCCTCCGTAAAAGTCTGTACACAGCTCTTACAGAATTGTTATTCGTATGGAACAAGTATATAATTTGAGCTTGAGCATTGAGCGTTGTTGAGCGTTAGTTAAAAGATTCATATCGTAAATTGAATGATTGAAACTAATATTTGACGTTTAAAGACAGCGAAAACATTCCCATCAGTTTAATTTACAGAATTGCAAACATAGGAAATTTAAGGATTTCTTTTTGAACGGCGAAGTAAACGTGATTCAAAGGTCAGAGGAGGCTATTTATGATATGAGTGGCGTCCAGATTAAAAATACGACCCAATTATGGGACATTATTGTTAATAGACTAGAAATGCCTATTTTGGAGGGATTTACTGAAAATCATAGTTAAACATGGCTTTAAAATTAAAAGGTATACATTTTTTTTTTCTAAAGAAACGTTTTTCAGAATAAATTTAAAAACATTAACAAAGTATAAATTAAAAATATTTCAATTATCTTTTGAAAATATTTTTACGATTTTATAAATTAAATAATTAAAAACCCATGTTATAATCATAATATTAATTTGTTACTCGCATTTTAATGAAAACATGTTACTAAATACATCACAAGCATGTCATATCTACAATAAATTACATTGGTTTTTATAATATATTGTGTAAGTTTAGAACGTATTTTTTATATTCAATGTATTTCTAATCTGTGAAAATAGTGGCTAAGCGGCTCAAGATTTTCTACTTTTCAATTAGTATGGTAAAAAATTTGTATCGTAAAACTTTTATCTCGTCAGCACTCGCGTTATGATCATTTTACTCACGCTCGATTTAAAACCTAAATAATATGTATTTTTCAAATGGTGTATGTGGTTGAAACTTTTTATATCTTCATAATTTTTCTTATTTTCGAATTATGAAATTTTCAGATTTTTTCAACCAAACTTAAGTTTTTATACCATGTATATATGAAATATACATAGTATATTACGTTTAGTCCCAAGTTTGTAACGCTTAAAAATATTTAAGCTACGAAAAAAATTTTGACATAGATGTTCATAGCATCACCTAATGAGTCCATTTCCGGTTGTCTGCCGTCTGTCTGTTAGCACGATAACTCAAAAACGAAAAGAGATATCGAGCTGAAATTTTTATAGCGTACTCAGGACGTCAAAATTGAAGTCGAGTTCGTAAATGAGCAATATAGGTCAACCGGGTCTTTTGTTCGTAGGACCCATTTTCTAAACCGTTAGAGATAGAACAAAAGTTTAAATGTAAAAATTGTTCCTTATAAAAGAAATAAACAACTATTGTTTTAAACATTTTTTTTAACATCACTTTTTACCCTTGAGGGCGCTAATTAGGTGCAAATTTTATAGCATGTATTCATATTGGAATATCAGTTATGTGTGTGTGGCTATTTAAAAGTGGATCTTTTTTTATTTACATGACGTCAAAAAACAAACGATTGGGTCATCAACACTGTCTATACATAGTATTTCAACAATTAACTCAGTGAATTATTTGTTTTCACTTGTTTTCAATATATTTTTTTAAAGTCTGCTAGTATAATTCCATAGTTTGAATGTTTCTTTGCTAGATGGGAGCCATTTACGAATTGATTTGTAAAAATAAAGAATTGTCGTTATTATTTTTTTTTTTTTAATTTTAGTGATAATAGTATATATAGATAATAATTAATTAATTTTATTGATAAGTTTCATAAATGCAGATAACGTTGATGTAGGTGTCTTGAGTCTGTTTTAAATTTATTTATGTTATACTAATACAAAACGTATAAATAAGCATATTTATTTTCTATATAAAATATTTGACGCTTGCGCAAATAGTGTGACAACTCTTTCACCGCGCGCCTAAATAGTACCATACGATAGACAAGAGTGCAGGCAAAGCAGGAGTTAAAACAAAAATTTGGAAACACGCTGTTTCTAACAAGCAAATTTTAAATATCGAAAAATTCATTTTCCATTTTCAGGATCTTCTGTTTATACTTACAATTGAAAAAACAAGTCTTAAGTATTTCTTAAGTAGAAAACTATCGTGTTTTTTTCTGAAAACTTGGTCTTTATTTCAACTGTTTTGTCAGTTATAACATTTATAGGTACCCCGCATTATCTAATTCCAGGTTCCATTATGTCCTTTGTTCAGTAAACATGGCATAGCCAACAAAAGTGTAGACTCTTTTTTAAAAGTAAATCTCGAATTTTTTGAAATGTCTGCCGCGTGGATATCTCGTAGCCTTATTACGATCCTTCTGTAAAAACGCACTTTTTATCTCTTTCCAAACCCAAGAAACAGAATACCAGTCTATTAAGTTTATTATTTCATCGCTAAGACTGTAAGTAAGACTGTTGTGATGGAAGTGAATGACAAAAACACTTTTGCACTATTTTTTATGAAACAGTACCTACAAATCTTTAACAGTCCAAGTACATTTCATAGCCTTGTAATCGTCATGATAACATTGGAATTCTATGAATATAATAGATGAACTATAAGTACGTGTGTGTTGTATACTTAAAAAAAAAAATTTATTTTTATGTTGTGTCTAGAACCTTTTTTTTTTAATAACCAAAAATTTAATTTTATTATGAAAAGAATTTCAATTATTATTTGTAAATAAGAATAATATTTACTGATGACACAAAATGACATTTTTTATAATAATAATTTTTTTGTCAAAAAAATTACATGCCTTGTAATTTGTTGCCCACAAAAGTAATTTACCAGCTTGTTTTCTTAGAAATGATATTTTTGTTATTTAGCCTTAAGTTATATTTTGTATAATCCATATCATAGCTCGGGATAGATGTTATTTTTGTATTTTAACCTTTTCCATATCCTACCTACATACTCTCACTCTGATACCTTAGATATGTAGGTAATGGTTCTGAAAATTCGAATACCCAGATTTCCATATATTTTTAAAAATTCGCCTTTTTTTGCGAATATTTGACTTTAACAATGGATTCTTGCAAAAATCATTGTGAAGATAACGATAATTTTGCATAGAAGTAATTGTTTATTATTAAGTATACAGAATGATCAAAGCTACAACAGCAAATGGTAGATATCGTTAAAAATATTGCATCTCAATACGATTATAGTCGGGAAAGCATATTTTTCTATATTCAAGGTGTTGAAATTCTGGGAAAAAAATGACAAAAAATGAGTATTGATAAAACGGCTGTTAAAAAATTTAAGGCTCGTTCATAATTAAAAGGTTTTATCGTTCATAATTAAAAGTCATAAATTTCGAAGCGGTTGAAATATGGCTGCTCTTTAATCTCGCTTCGAAAAAATCTCTTCTGCCACTGATATCATTGTAAATACAATAAATTTGGTATTTTTTCTATTTTCTATGAAGTCCGTGACATATTAAATTTTTTCGGAACGAAATTCTGGTACGCCTCTAAGTCTCCACCACTAGTTTATCGTCGTTAGCTTTATATCATGAAAAATGGATGACATAGATCACACTGTGTGCTAAAATTTTAAGCATTCGATTTCGTAAAACTTCCTCAAAAGTCGTTTTTTCCCAAAATTACAAAATTTTTTATCTGGAAAAGAAGTTTTTCCGACTATAAACGTATTGAGAAATTATCATTTTTAACGTTATAACTTGGACCACTATAAGTCATAAGCCCTCTTATAACTTGGACTACCTTTAATAGGATGGAAACCCTAGATCCATTTTAGCAATTCGAATCAAATATTCGTCTATTCATCATTGCCTTATTAATTCTATATTTGTAAAGTCGTGTATCATTTAACTAACAGCATTTTTTTTAAACTTATGTTAAACATTGATAAACCATGGGAAACCGTTTTTTTAAATGATAAATATTTACTTGAAACTTAGTGCGTGATTTTTTCGAAAAAGCTGCGTTTTATAATGAGCATGATAACGTCATATTCGAGTTATCGTTTTGGAAAAACGCAACAGGGACTTTTTCGGATACTATGACCCTTGAGAACATGAATAATTGCTAAACAAAAAAATATTTTGTCCGACAAAATCCGAGTATCCAAAAAATTCCCTGCTGCGTTTTTTCCAAACGATAACTCAAATAAGACGTCATCATAGTCATTTGAAAACGCCACCTTTCCGAAAAAAAATTGTAGAGGAAAGATTGGTAGGCTCGTCAAGAGAGGCCACACACGTTCACAAAGTTTCAAGTATGTATTCATCATTTCAAACAACAGTGGTGTCTCACAGTTTTTGAGTATCACCATCAATTTTTAAACTGAAACCATCCAGAATTTTGAACAATACCATAAAATAAATTAATCTTTTGTATATACAATGCATGTTGTAACGCAGAATACACTAAACAACAACAACAACAACAACAATTAATGAATGATGTTTGTTAATTTAAACCTTTTTTATGTTTAGGAGAATGTCACGCGGTCGACCTGTTTAAAAATACCATAATTATCTTTTTTTTTTTGTATTATTATTATTATTAGTTATTTAAAATCGTATATAAATATAATATAAATATTTCATATATAATACTACACATGCTGTGTAATTGTTAATAACCTTCTTTTTAATACAAAAATTTATGTAATACATGTTAATAAAATGGCGTTTTTGAGAAGAGGTGCGTATAGATCAAATGCCGACACGAAAAATTATAAAATTTATGCTAAATTGCCACAAAGTACCGATCAACATAACCGCTTTTACTTCATTGATATTAATAAGATATTTTTATGAAGTTATTAAAAAAGCTTCATCCTTTAATTTTTGACCTCAAAACACGGATGAATTTTACGTTTGAGAGCATAAATTTCAAGATCGAAGAAAATCGCTTCAGAAACATTAGTACAAAATTTGTAATAATATCTCAAAAACTTTTCGTTTAATACGAAAAACCTCTTTTTTGTTATAATAAGGACAAATTTACCCATTAAACTTGGTTTTATCAAATTTCAAAACAAATTTCTTTTGGTGTTTCTCTAAGGATCCCTTAAGAAAATTGCAAAAAATTGAAAAAAATTGTCATTTCTGATTTCGATGAAAGTTAATTTAGTAGACAATTTTGACTCAAAAATTGGGAAAAATTACGATGGGGCGAATAACTGAATTTCTAAGATATCCAAATTTCCAAGAATTTCCATAATTTCAAAATTACTTCGGATGCAATCTTCGCTTAGCATTTCTAACCATATCTCAAAAATTATTCACTTGATAGAAAAAAACCCTTTCTTTATTTTTAGTTAAAAATTGATCTTAACTAGATTTGTTTAAGACGTATAATAAGAGAAAATTGCAAAAACTAGCAAATAAATTTTGATTTCAAATTCCGATAAAAATCAGTACATAAAGACAATTTTGACTGAAAAAATAACACATCCTTGATATCTAAAAACCGCGGTTGAGGATCTGAAAAACTTTTCACATAATAATAAACCATTTTTTGGTATTTTATAGATAAAAATTACCCAATAAACTTTGTGTTATGTTATGGTGATACTTTCCAAGGGTTAAAGACTCTTTAAAAAAATGCAAAAAATAAAAAAAAATTTTTTACGGTGTGATTTTGATAAAACTCATTATATTAGACAATTTGAATCAAAAATTAAAAAATCGGGTGAATTTTACGACTGGTTGCATAATTTCTAAGGTATTGATCGCTTACTATAGATTTCGGATATCAAAATCTATACATACACCCCATTGTAAAATGATCCTGTTTTGTTGTAGATTTTAAATCACATATAGTCCTTTTCCAAGAAGGACATTTTCCCAAATTTACAAAATTGAAGGTTAATATATTATTTCAAATGAGATAGACTTCAAATCAAAAGTCTTGCATTGAAAATAATTGTATTCGAAGTCCTTCATTTAGAATAATGGTCCTTCTTCACTTTTATAAGAATGTTAAATTTATTCTAATGATTCACAGTCAAACCAGACTAAGATCAAACACAACAACGAAATAATAAAAAAATAGCAAAGTCATTGTGTAGATATTTTAGTAGCGAGTTTTTATCACACCCATCATCACCTAGAGAGACCCCGTCAAAAAAAAAAAAAAAACGTTAAAAAAAAACGACAGCTGAGAAGATGTGTGGAATAGGAATTATAATTGATTCAAGATGACACTCAATAATATAAAAAGTATGGTTAATTCAAGGTGTTAAAACTGCATATATATTGGTGAAGCAGAAAAAATTTAACGAATTTGGACAACTTCTTAAAATTAAGTAGGTATAATGGATTTTTTTTTAAATAACTTTCTATAATTTGCTAATAACGAAGTAGAACGTCTAACAATCTCTTGAAGACATGCTTTATTTTGCTTTTTTGAAAAGAAAAAATTATTAAAAGTAGGTCCTCTGCTGGTCAAAAATTGCGAATAATGAACTTATCTCTATATATTATAAATGCGTAAGTAAGCATGTTTGATTGTTTGCTTGTTTGTTTGTTATGCTTTCTCGCTTAATCTAGCGAATGGTTTTTAATGAAACTGTACAGCAATATAGCTGATATATCAGAATAACACGTACAAAAAACTTTACCTACGTCTTTAAAATGTGAAAAAAAACGGTAATTATTATTTGAAATTTGTCATGTCTTATTGAGAAAAATAGAAAATTTAAAAAAATTACTATAGTAACTTGTTATTAGTTTACATTTTGGCAGTAATTAGGAGTGTGAAAATGAATTCATTACGATACTAGTGTGGTAATGAATGCATTACCACCTTTGTGCGGTAAGGAACTATTTTCACCACGCATACTGAGTGAGAAAGTACTTCTAATCTCACGGGCGTAGATAAATACCTCATATTCTTAATTCCCTTTGTTATTACATTACCAGGAGCAGTAAAAGGAAAAACTACACTGTACAGAATTTCCAAATTTCCATAAGATTTACAAATACAAAGAAAGATACAACCGGATGTACCAACGGAGAGAGTTTTTTGGATTCTTGCTCCCAAATGTTTTACTTCTGATGAGCGAGAAGATCTGTTTAATAGTTGGAAAATTTACAAATGAATGATGATTTATTCGCACCGTGCGTGAGTTTTATAGGAGGCGTTTTCATGGTAACAATACACTACTTTAATTAATTATAGAATTGTATGGATGCATATATAATTGTATGGATTGCATTTAAGACTTACATTGAAAATTTAATATTATTGTTTCACAAATTTAAATAAATAATTATGATAATTTATATTTGAAAAATAATATTTGTGCAATTTGATTTCTTATTTTCACAATTTTTAATGCATTAAGTTTAATTAATACGTCTTTTTCAATAATTTTAATTTGACATTTTCTATAAGATTAACATGCAAAGAACTGCAAATTAGTCATGACAGCCTCCTTTATCGCCTCGATCGCATCGATTTTATTGTTCCTGCCATGACTACGCACACAACGAACACTATAAATAGTTCCGATTAAATAGAAAATCGTTTACCAACTATTTTAAAAGAAAGGGCTATTTTAGGTAGAATTTTACCAATGTGCTTACTTGTTTCTTTGTTTATTTTTCTACGAAGCCAACCCAGCGAAAATCGACGAATGAAATTTCAGTCAAATCAAAATCAAATTTTTTTGGCGGACTGCTTTTTTGATTCCAGTACTTTTGTTGTGGTTTTGAGTTATTTATCCAAGGAATACAAAACAGGATATATAAAATCGAAATAATTTTTTTGCAACATTAAATCATTACTAAAAATACTTCAGGTGACAAATGTTCATGATTGCAGCCATAAATAATTTCAATGACAACTAGTAGAGAAAAAAAAATTACAAAACCACAACATTTATTTTTTGTGTAGTTGTTTCATAAACATTTAATTAATTTAAAAAAACACTTTTTAACATAAAAACAAACAAAAAATGTATTTTATAAGAAGGCGACCAAAAAATGATAAACTTTCAGTAGCTACACAATTCATAACAGATAAAAAAAAACTAGTAATACTAATTTTATAAACATTAATGTCATTAATAAACCTGACAATTTTTTTATAAAAACATGGTTTTTTTATTAATTTTAATTAGATTTTTATTATTTCACATAAATTAAGGAGAAGCAAGTACATGAACTAGACAGTCTTTTGGTTGTCATATTTTCCACACAAATGTAGACTTAGCCAGTGTATTTGGTCAACGGGGAAGGATGGGGTTGTTTTATAGGATTCATGAATTGTCCATGAATGTCTTAAATACTTTTTGGTTATCTGGAATAATTTTCAAAATATCGTAAAATTAAAAATTGTGTGTAATTATTTAGCTGTCGATATTATTTAACTTTCAAAAACCAAGGCAGATATTGAATAATTATACCATGCATATATGTATGTAATATGCAAGGTATACTAAGTTTAGTCCCAAGTTTGTAACTCTTAAAAATATTGATGCTACGAACAAAATTTTGGTATAGGTGTTCATAAAATCACCTAATTGTCCATTTCCGGTTGTCCGTCTGTCCGTCCGTCCGTCTGTGGACACGATAACTCAAAAACGAAAAAAGATATCAAGCTAAAATTCTTACAGCTTACTAAGAACGTAAAAAGTGAGGTCGAGTTCGTAAATGAGCAACATAGGTCAATTGGATCTAGGGTCCGTAGGACCCATCTTGTAAACCGTTAGAGATAGAACCAAAGTTTAAATTTAAAAAATCATCCTTATCAAAAATAAACAACTTTTGTTTGAAACATTTTTTTGTAAACATCACTATTTACCCGCGAGGGCGCAAATTAGGCGTAAATTTTATAGTATTTATTATATGGGAATATCAGTTATGTTTATGTGACATGTATGTATGTGTAATGTGATAGAGTAATCAACTCTGTCAACGCATGGTATTTCAACAATTAACTCAGTCAATTGTTTGTTTTCACTTGTTTTTCGTTTACATTCATGAAGTTATAACAAAATTCATCATCAAAGTTGAATTTCAACTACAAGTCTAAACTTGCTTTGGCGCTTGTACTACCTTAAATAATCAGTATACAATGAAGGGAAAATATGACTTTGGTGATGGGACTCAGTTACTCGTGAGTTTTTTTCGGTTGTGTAGTAGTTTATAATTATTATTTTAGGTTACATTGTGGCAAGGTTTTCAAAAATTATTATAAATATTAAATAATTAATACACGAATATATTTATTTATATGATATGAAATATTTTGTTTTAAAAAGAAATTGTCGCTTGTCATGCATACGAAAAATGTACATTTATTAATTTTCAAAGGTCAAAAAATAATTTGAATAACTAACATTTGGTAGAATTTCAATTAAATCGTTTGGTAATTAACAGTTACAGTAGCTATACATATACAGTAAACAAAAATTACAAGATTGAACTAAACACGTTAATTTTTGGCTGTTGGCTGTGTCTTATAACTAGTAAATTTCTTGAGTCAATGATCTCAATTTTTTATTCAAGAAAATAAGTAGATACCCACCTACCTATTTTACTGCTAAAAAATAAAAGTGCAGAAAGTAAATATTTACTTGTTATCCCGTAAAGACTAATCAGGCACTTAATTTAATAATTTGATCAATCAGGTCCTTTTCGGTCAAATAAGATGTTAAAAATGGAATATTTTTTCTCTAAAATTTTCTACTCGTTGCAAACTAAATTAATATTAAATAAAAATTAAAGAAACTCCCGGCATATAATTAGGGCTGATTGATTCGTTTGTACCATTGTAGCTCCTAAACAGATTAATAGATTTTGATTTTTTTTTTTAAATAGTTTGAACGGGAGTGTTATTAGAAATGTTTCAAGGAAATCTACTAAGTGGCTTGAAGATCATCGCCTCTTTTTTAGTTGTTTCGGATACGGAACGCTAAACTTTCACTTGAAACAAACCTGGGAACACTCTCGAACAAATTACCTTTGAAAAAAAAAAAAAATCAAAACTATGTTAATCTGTTTCGGACGGAGCTACGATTCCACAAAATCAGATTATTTTGTGACATCGTAGCTGCTAAACACTCTCGACCAAATTACCTTTTTTGAAATTTGATCGTAATTTGGTCGCGAGTGTTTTTAGCTACTATTTTTCAAGAATATAATTACATTCGTTAGAAGATAATAATCTCTTTTCCAATTTTTATCGGGTACGAAATACTAAACTCGCAATAAAAACGTAGCTAAGATCACTATCGATTAAATTACCTTTCAAATAACATTAAAATCGGTTCATGCGTCTACACATACACTTCATACCCCTCTTACTTACATACCCCTACACGAGTACATACCCGTTTTTTAGCTGGCGCTTTAAAAATCTGCCAATTAAAGATGTGCTTCCGTTTTGACAATTTTCAAACCTACTGCAAGAAAGATTGAAACTTAAACTATGTTTGAGTCGATTGAAATATTTCTCATAGTCTTTGACGTTTCTATGAAGTATATTTCTATATCTAAAATTTATAATCAATTATTTCATACTTAAGGTAGTACGAGCACCACGGCAATTTTAAATTTGAAAAAGCTTGATTTTTTTTTGTACTTCATTTGCAATTTTGATGATAAATTTTGTTATAAATTCATGAATGTAGACGAAAAATAAGAATAAAAAGTGAAAAAAATTAATTGACTGAGTTAATTGTTGAAATACCATGCAAAGACAGTGCTGATTACTCTATCACATTACTCATACATAACTGACATTCCCATATAATACATACTATACGTTTTACGCCAAATTTGCGACCTCGCAGGTAAACAGTGCTGTTTAAGGCAAAATGTTTCAAACAAAAGTTGTTTATTTTTTTATAAGGAACATTTTTTACATTTAAAATTTTGTTCTACTTCTAACGGTTTACAAGATGGGTCCTACGGACCCAAGACCCAATTGACCTATGTTGCTCATTTACGAACTTGATCTCACTTTTTACGTCCTAAATACGCTGTAAAAATTTAAGCTTGGTATCTTTTTTCGTTTTTGAGTTATCGTGTCCACAGGCGGACGGACGGACAGCTGGAAATGGACTATGAACTTTGATGTGATTTTATGACCTATACCAAAATTTTGTTCGTAGCATCAATGTTTTTAAGCATTACAAACTTGGGACTAATCTTAGTATACCTCGCATATTACATATATGCATGGAATAAAAATTGTTCTATATCTGCCATGGTTTACAAAATATCGAAAGCTAAATACCTAATCAAAATTTTCAATTTTCAATATTTTGAAAATTACTCCAAATATCGATAAATTTTATTCTTACTTTACGTCTTAAATTGTCAAGTTATAACATAATTCACCATTAAAATGGAAAATATATCATCCAACTACAGTTTTTCCATAAAACCAATGTTAAATATTTCTACTTTTGAAGTCATTTATTTATTTAAATGATCGAGCAACCCCCTCTAAAATTTTCAGAATTGATTTAGACTTAGAACCACTTATAAAATATCGTTTATGTTAGTAAATTCCACCATAAAATATTTTTATTATGCAATTTAATTTATTTTTCTTTTCTTCATAAATTTTTTGTATCGCTTGTTGTATTTCCAGACGCCAGCGCCAAACAGTTTTTTTTTTTAAACATACAAATATATTTGAACCTATACAAATAATACATACTTTTCATACCATGTAGAATATTTACTTTTAATATTTTTTTAAAATGTATAGATTCCATATCTTTACAGAATGTGTAAATATATTGACACAGTCAACTGTCTCCTTTATAAATTAGATGAATACTTTTGGTAGATACTGTGTATGAGGAGTGATAGAATCCTGTCTCCTATTTCACACAAATTTGAACTATGAGATTGGGTTGTTATTAATTTACTAGGTTGCATAATAATATGACCTATATATGATACAGCGATTGTTAAGTTTGAGGGTATGCATGATTGATATGAAATTAGACACTCTAATATATGCTATACGCCTCATTCCAGTAATTACCGAAGTATACCACAGCATCTAGTTATATTAATTCTATAAAAAGGGTATGGAGCAACAATAAAATATATCTTCAGTAGACCACAAGACCATGCTGAAATTTTTTGCGTTATCCACCAGGAATCCTTCATTTTTGAACGGTACAGGTGAGTACCAGTGAGAATATGAATATTACACCCCTTGCTGTTTCACCCCTGCACCACCAAATATGTACGGCGTTGCTGGATATTCTGCAATGTTTTTGATGCCTGGCATATTTTATCTAACCTCACCGTTTTCGAGATATAATTGTACACATCAGAAATCCTACCTTTCTAGTATGTTCAGAACAGAAAGTCGTTACTTTTGAGTGGTTTTTCGAGCGCTCTCTTAAGAATTAATAATTAAGTGCTTCAAATGCAATTATGCTAAATTTTTTGCGGGATGTTGTTCAGTAATCACTACAAAAAAGTATTTAAGAAAATCTGATTTGTTCATACACTTTTTGAGGAATACAAATCGTAAAAATTGCGTTTTTTTAAATTCTACGAATTTTTTTTCTCGAAAATTGGAGTGTTACAGTTAAATATCTGAGAACATTTTTTGTTAATTTTGACCTCAATTATAGGATAACATTTATTCCGAGGCTATTCGGTCAATATTATTTATTTGTTGAAAAAAAATTGTTTAAACAATATCTTTCTGTGCTACCCACCCGCATCCTACAACTTTACTTTCATAAGCATTTTTTGAGAAATTTCAACGAGAAAATTTTCCATTATTCATGTTCAATGACGAATTTTACCGAATCTATAGTACAATTTAGAAATGTATCAACAGAAAGAAAATATAGGTATTATTTATCATACATTAAAAACTGAGAGTTTCTGTAATTGCACATTAATTTGTAGCCTTTCTGTAATTGCACATTAATTTGTAGTCGGTATAAGATAAGCCTCACTTCTCGACACAGGCATTTCCTGCAGGTCTACACTAGATTTAAGATTTCTAGTGACAATCACAGAATTAATTAAGAGCTGATAAAAACATTTAAAAATATATCACTTCTGTTACTAAGTTAAATCACGTATAATTATAGATTTTTTAATTTTTTTTAACACTCGTATGTTAAGTTGACATTCTCAATATATTAAAAATGTGATAACTGTTACATAACATTTTAGTGTTATTAATCACTCAATACCTCGTGTGTATATATTATAATAAATAACATGTATATTATATTTAAGCCCGTTAATTTATTTACTTATAAATTCGTGGGTTAAGTAATTTATCTTTGTTATAATATTTATGTAACAACTTATATAAAAAAGTAAATAGTAGCACATTAGTGGGGTGTTAAGTAGTTTCCGAACCAACCGGGTTACGTGTGTTAATTATTTATACTAATTCTCATATATTTGAAGGACATATTGGACACAAAAAAAAAATTATCAACAAAAAAAATGTACTTAACAAATTGGTAACGAAATCTTACAAACAAGCTCCTATAGTTTGTTTAATAAATATTTATTTTTTGAATTATATTTCTTAAAAGAAACGAAGATTATGGATTTGAAATTTATATCAATAATAAAGGAACAGAAATCGAGAATAGTCACGTATGGAAGTTCTTTTTGTTTTGTTTTGTTTTTTATTTTTGTTTTTGTTTTTAAATACAGACTCGAAGATAACGGGTTTACTTGGCGGTTCATGTTTTTATAACTCATCAAAAATATAAAAAGAAAATTTTAAAAACATAAAAACCGCTGTATCTCTGGAAAGATTCTTCGAAGTTGGAATCACAATATTTTATTCGAATGTACTTCTAAGTTTTAGAATCTCTTGCTTACCACTTAATGTTTCTTTATACTGAAGTGTGAGAAATGTTACCCTTACATTTTTGATGTCGCCCTATTAGTTCAGTCGGTTAAGACGTAACCAATTCCGTCCGCGATATGCTTAGGGTAGCGGGTTCGATTCCCGCCGTCGCAACAAAATTAATTTAATTAATAGTTGTGTTGGGCTGGTGTAGTGCATTGTTTATGCATAAGGGGGTGCACTATGAAATTGAGGAGCTGATAAATGAAATTATCAGCGGAAAGGTGGAAAAACACATATATGGTATCACAATGGGCTCTGTAGTCCTTGGTAGAACTAAACATATAGCTTAAGCGTGTCCTTCGTGGACAGCCAATAAATCATAACCTAATCTACATTTTTATGAAGCTTAAAAGCGTGAAAAATTTTTGAAAATTATTTTACAACAAATCTGCTAAAATAAGCAAAAGTTTGTTTGGGTGTTTTTTTTTTTTTTGGTTTGAAAATGATCTTTAATAAATGGCCGCATGAGCTTTGACACTTCTACATTTAACATCCTGTATCTTATGAAATCACACTGACATTCCATTAGAAAACTGAAACCATCTGGTTATAAGCCCTGGAATATTATTTTGTAAAAATATTTTCTTTCATTTTTCGTTTTTAAAACATCCGTTTAAAATAAAATGTATTTTTTCCATATTTTAGAATTTTTTTTTCATCTGGTCACATAGATTCGAAAACTTTCTTGTAACTAGAACTTTGTTTTACTGTGTGAGTTACTGAGTTTCTTAACGATTTTGTACCTTGGAACTTTTAAGGCAAAATCATGCTGTTGTAAAAATCATGTGAATCCGTCACATTCATCCAGTAGTATGCTACAAGTGTAATTTACAAAAATTAATTAACCCCCGACAATTTATTCCTTACGATGTCACTGGGAAACATACAGTCGCAGAAACTGATAACACTCCTTCTTGAATCAATATCAAAGTGATGGTCAAGGACATCGGATGAGACGAAAAGGATACTTAGAGAGACTATCCTTTTTTGGGACAAATTTTTCGAAATATTATAATTGAAATTGACTTTGTTCTTTTAAATAACCTAATTATTTTCACTTTTCGAAATGAATTGAGTCAGGTTTTTTTGTTCGCCAATTTCTTTTTTTTTTTTTTGAGTACGGAACACTAAGCTCGCACTTGAAACTAAGTTCACTCTCCGTTAAATTATCTTTCAAATAAAACCAAAAAAATTAAAATTGGTTCATGTCTTTAGGCGCTACGATACCACAGACAGACACATACACAGATACACACACACATAGCGGTTAAACTTAAAACACCCGGGTTTTTTTAGTTTGGGGGTTAAAAACACAGCTAAAACTTCTAAACTATTTTGTCACATGACTGTTTTTGGATACAAGATTATAGCATAGAGTCCACTAAATATGTTAGCTAGGACGTTAAAACTGTCTCCGGAATATTAGGTAGAAAATGGACACCAGGTCATATCATGATCTTATGATTTATACAATATGTTCAAAAATATGCACTGAAAATACTGAATTGTACTTGGCTGTTGATTGTTTCGAGATGATAACAAGAATATATTTCTACGAAAAGAAAATAAAGAAAGAAAGTAAGTTAGTATTCTAGTGTTTTAAATTTTCTTTAACCAGAAGTAATCACAGTACTAGCTATTTTCTTGTAACTAATACTTCGTTTCTTTCTTCAAGGGGTGTCTTCAAGTTTTTCTGATGTTTTGGAACCTCTTAAAACTAGTGGTTTCTTCTTGATTAACTAGATTTGTCCAGGTCGATTTCCACCGAGCAATATTTCACATATTATAAAAATCTAAATATCGATACAAAAAACGAAATTTTTACAGTAATTATCCATCAAACATTATACCAGCTTGTATTATATTTATACGTTTAATATACCACCAGACAAATATACCCTCCAATAATAATAAAATGTAACCGCAAAAGCTTATAATATTTGAATTTTAATAAAACATATTTTTTAATAAACTAGGTATGTATATTTTCATTGTTTTACGTAACATAACATAACATACAATCATGATGAAATAAATTGTTTAAAATAAATGTAAAAAGTGTTCAAAAATTTAAATATAAACATTTAATTGACATTCATAATTTATTTTTAAAATAAAAATAAAAAATATTATAAACAAATTTACATATAAAATATGCAATATGTTGTTTTTGTACGCTCATATCATTTAAAAATTGATGGAAATATGAATGAAAATGTGGGAAAATCGATGATTTTTTTAATTTATTTGCTTTCAGAAATAATTGGGAAATTGATGGAAACGTTAATGAAAATGGGGAATATCGATAATTTTTTATTTTATTTGCTTTCATAAATAATTGGGTAAATGTTTCGGATTTGGATAATAAATTCGTAAACTTTTGGTAAATGGCTAATAATTTTTTAATAGGTTTCTTTCGTTGTATAAATCAGAGAAAAGGAGTTTTCTGGTTTCGAAACGATTGCCTGCTATTGAACCCTAAAAAATAAAATAACATCAAAGTCTCAAGAAAACTGCAATAAACTCATATTTTTCACTTTCTCTGATAACTCTCGAAAAATCAAGGAATTGAGTTCAAATTATGGAAAAAAATGTAACTAATGATCATAAAAAAGTGTGGTAAATTTTTTTCGAAACATTACCTCAATTTTGAGAAAAATAAATTTTTCAGAAAAATTTCAACAGCTCGTACAGTTCAGGCAAATCTTCGGATTTTAACTTTTGTTCTTTAAATTCTTTCGTAGCGCAAACAATTTCTTTTTTTCAATACCTGATTGTGAGCCGAAACATTACAAAACATAAATGCATAAAACTTGAGATTTGCATCATTATAAGGCACAGTAATTGAACGGTTCACGGTTCGATAGCTTAACAAACAAATATTTTTTTTATTCGCCTCAATCGGATCGACAGAAGCAGAGATATTCAAGATAAATGCATGAAAAAGTCACCATACAAAACTAAAAACTGCTTGCAGAATTTTGTGCGGATCGTTGCGATGCCGGAAAATTCCTTTTCTGTATTTACAACGAACGAATCCTGATTAATTGTTTTTCAAAATCCAGTAAATTTACCCAACTAATACGGAATATTATACGATAAATTTTTATGTTAAATGAACTTTCTACATATGATAGAAACACCTTGATCGTCTTTCCTTGCCAAAGATTTAATTTTTCATCATTTTCGAAAGTTGATTTTAACAAAAAGTTCGTAATCGTAAGAATAATTAATGTATTGTTTTATTGATTAGTTCATTTTTTGAGATTTCAAGTGTATTTATTGTGGGGTCTGCATTATAAAAATACACATATTTGACGGTGTACGCTATTAAAAAACATTTTAAAAAAAAAGTACAAACGTTTTATATTTTTTGTCGATTTTTTTATTTATAATACAGCATCCAACACAGCAGATAGAAACTATTTTACTCTTGTGTTTTATTTATTTACATTAAAAATAGTCTCATGGTTTTAACACACCGTCAAATCTCTGAGTGAGCATTAGGCCGTGAGCTCATAATTAAGCGACAATTCGGCTATTCGTTTCGTCTACCTTTTTAAGGAAAGGTTATAAAGTAAAAAAATTTTTAAACGTGGTTCGTGTGTCAAATTTTTAGAAATCGAATTTCTTCAAAATATGGCTGGAAGTTAGAATTATCGAAAGGATTGGAAAATTCTTATGATTAAAAACCATTTTATCTCTCTCGACAGTTGTCAAATTTCTACAACTTTTTCGCTCCAGCATTTTTTTGACGTGAAAACTTCTTTTGGCGTCTCGCGTCATCGTCACCGTCACCGTCATCGTGTCTGTTTGTAATTGAACTCCTAAAAGGATGAACCGATTTTGTGTGTGTGTTCAAGTGGATGCGATGGATTCACAATTCGGTCCACCACAAAATGTTTTTGAGGATTCCTCCAAAAAAAATTCAAACTTGTGAAATAAATGGTGGAAATGCATATAAATATTGTTTTACATTACATCTTACAATTCAAGTGTAGATATTGCGCTTCCACCATATTTATCTAGAATTGTGAACAGCTATGTATACTTTGTAAATATGTGTATACAAATCACAAGTTACTTAGTTTTTACTTCTATCGGCAGCCCCCAAAAGCTGCCCTGCATGTTTTTTTCTTTTTGCAATTGTGTTGTCAATGTTTTAACATAAAGAAAATACCAACATTTTTTTGCAAAAAAAACAAGAAAAACTTCGTTATAATTTTGGTTTGATATGGGCACATGGTCTATGTGTTATTACGGTTATTATTATTATTTTAATAATAATATTAGCACGAAACTTTGTTATTACATCAAAGAGGACAGGAAATATCTGGGTTGACCAAATGTATAGGAATTATTACAATCTGGATTATATCATATACATTCATTTTTTTAATGATTTTTTTTTTTTTAAAGTTTATTTCTGTTTTTAAAATTTTGACACTGTTATATATATGTTGATGCAGTGAAAATCAATTATAACGAAGGGACCAAAAGCTTATAAGGCTCCAAATAACATTTTAATGTTGTTTTGTTGAACTAAAAAAGATATATTAACCTATACTTTGAATAAATGAAATTCTAGTTCCAGAGTCATTCGACGTTGATCTTCAAATTCTCTTGAAAATTTTCCTGAGCTTAAAAGTTTATTAACACAGTCGAATGCTTTTTACTGATCGTGATAATTTTTTTCTAAAAAATGTTTCTAAAGCTACCGCATTTTTTTCGATTAAATGAATGCAATAATGACATATTTTTAAGTCGTATTTCCTCCGAAAGCTATGAAGATTAACATTCTAATTTAAAATGTTATTGTATTTCTTACCTATTTCTTAGTATCTAAGTTACCCATTAAACTAACCCGGAGAACTAGGTCCTATCTGGTATCAGAACAAGATGTCCCTCATTCAACTCGACAACTCTTGTGTTACCATGCATATATGTAATATGCAAGGTACACTAAGTTTAGTTCCAAGTTTGTAACGCTTAAAAATATTGATGCTATGAACAAAATTTTGGTATAGGTGTTCATAAAATCATCTAATTAGATCATTTACGGTTGTCCGTCCGTCTGTGGACACGATAACTCAAAAAAAGGAAAAAGATTTCAAGTTGAAATTTTTACAGCGTAATCAGGACGTTAACAGTGGGACCCATCTTGTAAACCGTTAGAAATAGAACAAACGTTTAAATGTAAAAAATATTCCTTAATAAAAAATAACCATCCTTTGTTTGAAACATTTTTTCGTAAACATCACTGTTCACCCGTGAGGGCACAAATTAGATGTAAATTTTATAGTATGTATTATATGGGAATATTAGTAGGTATTTCAACTATTACCTCATTCAATTGTTCGTTTTCACTTGTTTAATTAATTTTATGATTGGTTAACTTTAAAATGATTAGCTATAATAGACTAACTAAAATGTTTTGTCCTTTATGTATATTTCGGGGGAAAAAAACTCAATGAATCTTCATGAAATTCAAGGAACTGTTCAGAATATTATAGTTTATTAGTGCCTCGATTTCGTTCTCATCTCAATTTTCGAGGAGAAATTTTACATTTAATCGCACCCCATATAATTAAATGAATCGTTAAGATTTTCGTTTACCCAAAAATGTAAAGTATGGCGATCTAGAATATACATATTTTTTTTCTAAATGACGAAAACGGGTACTCTCCATATAAAGTATAGTATAAACATAATAATATATTTTAAACAGTAAGCATTGTTGACATGCGTGGGTTTTAGTTCTATTGTTATAATATGAATAATATAATGAAATTCAATATTTATATAATACTTACATAAGATAATGTCAGCCTAAGTATGTTATAATATTTAAATTTAAGCTTTATGTAAATATAGTAATTTTATTATTCATAATGTAATACATAGCGTTAAGTCCTTCATTACACCCAGATTTAGTTTTTTTTTTTTTACATTCTTATAAATATTTTTATTATTTGAATAGATTACAAACGACTTTATCATTTTTTTGAATGAAATATTTTAAGTGGCTTTTTCCGATTACAAGAACCGCATTCTTTGAAACTCATCAGTTTTGACTATAAAGAAACATATATTATTCATACTTTTGTAGCTAAATTGTCACCAAAATTATTTCTGGTCGATAGAAAATCATTCAATTATAAGCATATCATGTAAATTAAATGTTGAACTCATTTATGAAGGATAATTTTTTAAGGATAAAATACCAGAAAGATGAGATGGTTGACAATCTTGATTAAATTGAGTCAAAAAATACATTTCTCAAATCATTGAAATGATTAACGAAACTTTGATGATTTTTCTTTTCAACACGTTATGAAACGAAAATTATAAAAAAATGTAATTGGCATACTATAATCCAGGAAATAAAACCGAAAAAACAGGCAAACGGAGGAATTGACTCCTCGTCGATAAATCTATATGGGAGCCAGTGGAAAATTTTTGCCTGAGAATACTTAACAAAGTCATATACATGCGAACTTGTGCTTTTTCGATTTACCCCCATAGAATGAGCGAAAGTACTCTACTTCCGGGCATCTCATTCTCTTTACTTTACATTTTAAAAAACTATTGTATTTTATACTATGAGCAATTCCCAGCATTTTTTATCTTTCCTTACTATTTTCGAAATATAAGAATTGGAAAAAATAAATGCAGATTTTGGCCGCAAACTTGTTATTGTGGAAAATAAATTGTGGATTATGTGGATTATTTTGTGGATCCGTTCAAAAATATAATTTGAAAGCAATTAGATATTATATTTTGGACGATTATGAATAACTTTTCACTCATGTAACCTCGCTGTTTTCGATATGTAAGCGTTTAAAAAAAAAATAAAGTACCTACACATTCCTGTCCTGGTCAAAAATTTGATGTAAAACTATATGACTTTGTAAAATTTTAAACACTTTATGACTCTTAATATTTTTTATCTTATCTCAGCATTTTCGATATATAAACGTTTGAAAAAATAAAATAAAATAATTAAAAATATATTTCTATTATATATAGCTAAAATTAAGGCTTAAAGAAGCTTTTTTTTAAACGCTTATACATCGAAAACGATGAGGTAAGGTAAAAAATGTCAATAGTCAGAAAGTCTTTTTAACTGTCCAAAATCCAGAATATTTCCCAGAATCACAAAGTAATCTTTATTTTTCGTCAATAACAACTTTTTGGCAAAAACACTTTATTTTTTTTTTTTTTCAAATGCTTATATATCAAAAACGGCGAGATAAATTAAAAAATATCAAGAGTGAAAACGTATTTAGAATTATTAAAAATAAACAGTCGTATAGTTTTATATTAAATTGTTGACCAGAACCACAAAATAAACTGTCTGTTTTGCTTCTGAATGAAAAGGATTGTAATAGGTCAGAGATATTGTTTAAAAGAATCACTGCAATTGATGTTAGTTGAGTCCCTATTCAATTTTTCAAAAAGATACCTATTATTTAAAGTTATTAAAGGAATACATGGTGGAAATGTGCTATTTTTAGTCTTGATGATTTGATTAAAAGTTTCACTGATGAAATTGAACAGAATCTAAAGGAAATAAAACATATTCTTATCAATATAATTTGCCTTTATAAATATATAACAAACTAAAATGCATCTTTTATTTTTAAAATTTAAATAATATAAAGATAAAAAATAAATTTTTACAAAACTATAATAATTAATACTTAGTTTCAAGACCATAAAAAAATATATAACTGTGAACAATATATTTAGAATTATTATAATTTTGATATTAAACATTTTAATTATTATTATAAAATTTTATAACGAAAAAGGTGGATGGATAAATGTATGAATGTGTGAGAACTTTAAAACATTTTAAACAGGTGAATATGTGTTGATAATATAATTATTAAAATTTTTAGTTTTGCTAACAATTTTTAGGTTATGAAATATATGTATACCGTATGTTTTATAAAAATAACGCTATAATACTTAGATTTAAAACTGCATAAAAAATAAATTTAGCTGTGGCATCACTACAGTTTATGAAATCACTCTCTAGGCAAAGTGTGATTGTTTATCTTCTTGGCGGTACAGGTTTACACGACTTATGGTCGGCTTTCAGAAGTCCTCTCATTTTGCATGGATTCTCCACCTTCTAATAGACAACGATTTCTTTATTAATATTCATGATTTTCTTAACGATTGGCACCTTTTCTTTAACCTATTTCTGGTTCAGATTTGCTTCCTTTTATATTCTTTCGACTTCTTTGCTTTTCGTTTTCATTGCTGACTATCAAAGAGGGTTATTATCAGTTTAACGTGTCTTACTGTGTATCTGTGTGTCTGTCTATGACCATGTAAGTGGTTCCTAAATGTATGAACCTATTTTGATTTTTTTTTTTTTGAAAAGTAATTTGTAAGAGTCTATTCAAGTTATTGATCAAAAGTATTAAACAACTACAAATTTGATTGATTCGTCTGTGGCATCGTAGCTCCTAAACGGATTAACTGATTTAATTTATTTTGGAACTAAATACCTTTTAGATTGTTTTTTAGATGCGGACTAGCCAAAAAAAAGTCCGAACTGAGCGACTCCTTTTCCATACAGTAGTTTATTATCTTCAAATAATAATAACTGATTTACTCAATAAATTATGTCTATTTTATACTTAAAAAATTGAAAACTGTGCATAAATTTTAGGTATGTTAAACAATCTCTTCGAATATTAAGGAAGGGATGTAACTGAGATCAAGAGATATGGAAGGAATAAAGCGGTGGTTTTTACTTTTAAGCCCAGCGAAGCGGGCGGGTAACAAGCTAGTATATTATAATCTTGATAGTTTGTGAGGATGTATGTATGTTTGTGACTCAGTTAACGCAGAAACTACTGAACGGCTTTGGATGAAATTTGGAGCACAGATAGTTTATAGCCAGGATTAACACACAGCATACTTTTTACTTCGACAGTATTTTTCCTTGGGACAATTATTGCTGGCCTTTTTTTTTGGTATTTTATACTTAACAGCTTCTTACAATAATTACAAGAAAGCTCAAAATTATTTCACCTATAGAAAGTTACATGATCAGCGAATAAATTTTATTTTCAAAAAAGCATTCCGCATAAAAAAATTAAAATCCATAAAATTGTAAACAAAAAAGAGGATGATGATGTCAAGGAAAGGAAGGGCTATACCACGATAGTCTTTGTTTTACGAGTTGAAATGGCCTTGCAAAGCGGGCGGGTATCTGCTAGTTCTTTATAAATGAAGTTTTATAATAAAGAAATCTTTCATACACGTATTTAGATCTACATATAACAGGTAGGTACCATGCGACACCAACATACAAGATATCTTTTTATCTCTTCTATATATTAAGTTTTTAGTTTATATTTAAATCCATTGTTGTATGATAAAAAATAACAAATGATTATTATTATGATTATTATTACTATTAATTAAACAATTAATATGGATATGAATGAGTAAGAATCTGTAAATAATTTTTATACTTTTAATTATAAAATTACTGTCATGGTTCACCGCATACAATTGCATGTTCTCAACAAATTAAAAAGTGTATAATATCTAAGTACATATTATATTAGTTAGAGTTTGGTTTGGTTTTATACAGGGTTTTGCAGCAAAGCACGGCCATGGGGCGTTTTTAATAGGGGTAGGCACATTTACAATGTCAAAGTAGCTGAAACAATATTCTTAATGAATTCATTTTAAAACACTCTTTTTATTTGGTGGGTTAGATTATTTATGTAATAAGATAATCCTGCACTAAAGTATAAATAACTATGTTTAAAAAAACAAAATAATAAGAAACTAAGAAACTTATATAGACATGTAATTCGTTTTGAAAAAAAAAAAAATATTATTCTTTTTTTAAATTTGATTGTGGATTAAATTCAAAAAACGAATTATGTATTTTATTAATTACATGTCTATACAAGTTACTTATTATTTTGTTGTTATATCATGTATATGAAATATACCAAGGTATACTAAGTTTAGTCCCAAGTTTGTAACGCTTAAAAATATTGATACTATGAACAAAATTTTGGTATAGATTTTCATAAAATCACCTTATTCCGGTTGTCTGCCTGTCTGTCTGTCGTCTGTCTGTCCGTCTCGCATCACGATTACTCAAAAACGAAAAGTGATATCCAGCTGAAATTTGTGTAGTGAGCTTGGGACTTAAAAAGTGAGGTTGAGTTTGCTAATGAGCAACATTTATCAATTAGGTCTTGGGTCCGTAGGGTTTCAGGTTCAGGCTAACTTTTGCCTTAACCTGAACCACTTTTTCGTAAACATCACTGTTTACCCGTGAGAGCGCAAATTATGCGCAAATTGTGTAGTATGTATTATATGGGAATATCAGTTATATATGTGTGACATGTATGTATGTGTAATGTGACAGAGTAATCAACACTGTTTATACATAGTATTTCAACAATTAACTCAGTGAATTGTTTGTTTTCACTTGTTTTATAAATAGATTTTATACTTTGTGATATGTGATATTGTGATATTCTTATTAAATTCCTTCCATGTTATTACATAAAATAATCTCCCACCAATTAAAAAACTTTATTTTAAATGGATCTATTAAGAATATTGTTTCAGCTACTTTAACATTGTATACTTCTTTTAAAAACGTTCCATGAAAGTGCTTTGCTGAAAAACCCTGTATAAATATAGTAAAATAATATTCTAGTTTTAAATTAAACATATATAGATTTTTCGAGAAGTCAAGAAAAAATTAACTATTTTAATTAACTTACCTATGAACAAAAATAAATTTTATCTTCGCATAACATATCGTATTTTAAATAAGTATGAAAAAGCAAAATCTTGCAATGCTTCGCTGTGGCACATTATGGTTGTGTGAACGAGAATTAAGGAACAATGCAAAGGAAACGTTTCATAGAACTTTAATTTTGCAATAATTTTGGGTATAAAATATTTTTTGTTTTTCGGTTGTCTTGATAAACTCTCGATTAAAGATTTTGACTTATTAAAAAATGATAAATGAAACATAAATTTTTACAAATTTACAAATAAATAATATCAATAAATGTACATTTTAATAAAAATAATATAAATGACATTTTTACACTTAAAAATTTGATTTATTATTGACATTTTAATATTTACGTGATTACCTATAAAAATAACTAACTAATCAATAATATTCATATTCATATAACTACAAATAATAGTACAAAATTATATCTGGTACCGGTTATATGTAAAATAAGACGATGGAATGACCAAGATTATTCGTTGTGTGCGTAGTCATGGTAGGGACAATAAAATCGATGCCAGCGCTTTAAGTGAAAAATTTTGGAGTTAAAGGGGGCTGTTATTACTAATTTGCAATTCTTTACATGTTAATGTAATAGAAATGTCAAATTAAAATTATTAAAAAACACGAATTAATTAAACTTAATGCATTAAAAATTGTGAAAATAAGAAATTAAATTGAACAAATATTATTTTTCAAATGTAAATTATCATAATTATTTATTTAAATTTGTGAGACAAGAATATTAAATTTTAAATGTAAGTCTTAAATGCAATCCATACAATTATATATGCATCTAGTCTAAGATCTCAATTAGGATCGACCTTCACCCATCTGTTTACCGGATGAAAGTTATTTTTTATGAAATATAAAATGTTAACAAATATCCCTGCAATGGGTTGCCTAAAAAAATGTGGTCCAGACTACTTTTAGTGAAAATATCAAGAGTAAAATTTTTAGGAATTTTTCACTGACTTGCATATCTTACGAATTTTGATTTACTCGAAAGTAAAAGCCATAAAGAATATGCAGCAGCTATGTTGTCTGCCTTTTTTCGTTCACTATTATCGCATTTATACAAGTTGAAAATAGTAATTACGTGCATCTGTTAATTCATTGACTCGCATATCTAAATAAAGATAATTTTGTTACAATTACGGTGGCATATGATTGGCCACAAAATATTGGTCAAAAATAATGTTTACAAGCTTTCCAAGTTTTGATATTTATATTAAAAATGGTCTGGACCATATTTTTTAAGGCAACCCGTTACAGGAATATTTGTTAATATTTTACATTTCATAAAAAATAACTTTCATTCGGTAAACAGATGGGTGAAGGTCGACCCTAATTCGGATCTTGTACTAATCCATGCAATTCTATATTTAAAGTAGTGTATCGTTACCATGGAAACGAAACTCACGCACGGAGCGAATAAGTAAACTATTTCCTCCATGCAAGAGTTTAGTAACCATAGGAACGACACAATACTTTATTAATATAGTTGTATGGATGGACATATAAGTTTATGGATTGTGTAAATATATAATATTGAAAATTTAATAATATTTTCTATCAAATTTATGTTAATTTCCATTGAAAAATATTATTTATGCACTTTTGTCTCTTATTTTCATAATTTCAATGCACAAAGTTTAATTCATTGTTATGTACTCATTAACCGACTTCAAACAAAAACGGAGGAGGTTATCATCAACTCGATTGCATTTTTTTATGTGTGTTACCTCGGAACTTTCGACTGGGTGAACTGATTTTTATCTATTTGAAAGCTGGTGCTTCCCGTGTGCTCCCATTTAATTTTGGTCCAGTTCTGGAAACGGCATCCATGAGAAAACAATAAAAGTCTTAAATTTGCAATAAGTACGCATGACAAGAGGACGATTAACTCAATATGACGCCATTCGATTTTGATGATTTTTTTTTACTGACAAATTATTTAGTGTACTTCAGGTTCACTAAAAATAAAAAAAAACTTTAACAAAAAGAAAACCGACTTCAAAAGAAAAACTTCTAAATTCTTCCTCTAAAATAAATTAATATGCACTAAAAAGTAAAAAAAATAACGATAATATAATGTAATTAAAATTATTATTATTTTGTTACTTTTTAATGCATATTAATTTATTTTGAAAAAGTTTTTCTTTTGAAGTCGGTTTTCTTTTTGTTAAAAGTTTTTTTTATTTTGTGATTTTTATTTTTCAATAATTTTTATAAAATATGTCGCACAGTCGATAATGTGAATTGGGAAAATCGGTATGTCATGAGCAAAACTTTTTCTTAAAATAGAACTGTACTAACCTGCTTTAATTGGGTTTCAGGCGGCGTTAACGTATAATAAATCATAGTAATTTACAACAATACTGTTCAAATGTTTGACTCAAGTGTCTAACAAAAAAGTCCCATATTTTAATGGTTTAATCATTCCATATAGGACCATCGTGTTTTTCTTTAAGAGTTCAGCCTGCTTTTGACTGTTATATTGACTGCTAAACGTCATTAGTGACTTTATCAATAATAATTATTTTATTAATTGGCTTGATTTTTACTCAAATAGTTTTATTTTCAATAAGGAATAATATCAATTTAATGGTCGATTTTTTAAGAAGGATTTACAAATTTAAATGGAGGGTTTAACCTCCGTATTTATGACATATGCCTTATCACAGAAGTCACCCACATCATTATTTGTTAATCTTTATTATTCAATTACAAACATATTTACAAATACATTTTTGATGTGGGTGGAGTCGGTTACTTCGTTCTTATCCAAGCGACGACAATGTGATCAATTCCGCACTACTATTAATTATAAATTGTTCACACTGTCGCTGCCTTGATTCGAACCCGCAACCTAAGTCTAAATAGTCCAACGTTCTAAGACTAACGCCTTAGACCGCTCGGCCATTTAGGCACCAATTTAAATGAACCCATGGCCTACTTGAGCCAACACAACTTCCCTTAAGTTGAATGACTCTATTTTCTATGAACAACTTTGCTTGAATATCTCTCTCCGTATCTGCTTTTGACTAAACAAAATATTATGAAATTATGTTGTAGTAAGCAAATTTTCATTGTTTCAGTTCCTTAAATTTCTAAGTAAAATTTCAATTTTTTATATAGATTATCTAAGTAAAGTTTGTAATAGTTAGTATTTTAACTAAAAATTCTATGGAATGCCTTTTTATACTTTACCGGTAACATATTCATATATCTATATTCAATTGATCGACTGATTCATCATAATACTTATCAATTTATAATAATCTTTCTCAATAAAATGACAAAAATATTAAATATTTTAATATTTATGGTAATAAAATGTTAAATAAAATAACTGCTTTTTGTATTTTTTGTATTTTTACATGCAGTAATTTATTTAATTAAAAAAATATTTTAAAATCAATCAATAATATAGAAAAATTAATAAATGTCAATTTTATTTATTGCATAAATTATTTTTTTAATATATATTATTGCGAAGATAGTTAAATTGTTGTTCGTTTGACAGCTAACAGAATAGTAATAGTAACAGAAGGTGTACATTCACACACACACAAAATACCTCACTCTCACTCAACTTCGTCCCAAAAGTAAAACTACCTAATCAACTAACAGGTTGGCTGATAAGTCCCCGGTCTGACACATAGATGGCGTCGCTAGTATTAAATGCATATTATTTTTATATAGTACCAACCTTCAAATGATTCGTGTCAAAATTTGACGTCTGTAAGTCAATTAGTTTGTGAGATAGAGCGTCTTTTGTGAAGCAACTTTTGTTATTGTCAAAAAAATGGAAAAAATGGAATTTCGTGTTTTGATAAAATACTGTTTTCTGAAGGGAAAAAATACAGAGTCCGGAAACTCATTATCAAGCCAAGTTTTTGCTTCCACTGTATTTTTTCCCTTCAGAAAACAGTATTTTATCAAAACACGAAATTCCTTTTTTTCCATTTTTTTCACAATAACAAAAGTTGCTTCACAAAAGACGCTCTATCTCACAAACTAATTGACTTACAGACGTCAAATTTTGACACGAATCATTTGAAGGTTGGTACTATATAAAAATAATATGCATTTAATACTAGCGACGCCATCTATGTGTCAGACCGGGGACTTATCAGCCAACCTATTATTTACTTGATTGATACCCGCCCGCTTCACTGGGCTTAAAAGTAAAAACCACCGCTTTATAGCCTCCACCCTCTCTTGATATACAAAGTTTTCAATTTTGTTAAATGTAAAATAATCATAATTCATTGAGTATATCAGAATAGTTGGCCATGATTTGTTTGACATTAAATATTTTAAATTTTGACAGAATTCTTTAATTTATGGTTCAAAATGATGATTATAGATGGATCAGATCATTAAATTATTCTGTAATAATTTGAAAAATGGTAAATGTCAAATTAAATTAAATTTTTAAATTTAATTTTTAATATATCTTTATAAATTATACTTCATGCGTTATTTTGATATATCAGCTATATTGCTGTACAGTTTCATTAAAAACCATTCGCTAGATTTAGCGTGAAAGTGTAACAAACAAACAAACAAACAAATAAAAAACAAATATGCTTACTTTCACATTTATAATATTTAGTGATAGGGATAGGGATAGGGATTTGTTTCAAGCCATCCCAGTACCATTAGTAATATAAAATTTTTATATTATAATTTGATTATCCTATAAGTAATATTTGTTTGTCATATTTCCCCCGCCCCCTTTCTCAGTAAAAAAAAGAAACCCTTATTCTGGAATAACCTATATATTATAGTTAAAATATATATTTTAAGTGTGGAGATAAAAATTTTGCATTATAAATTATATATGATTAAAATAAAATAAATTACAAAATACAGAAACTTGTAAATTTGCAGCCTAAGCTATTACTTATTGGCATAATAAAATATTTTAAAGTGGAACCAAACCGTAATAACATTCAAACATATAATAACGTACATGATATTTATATACATAGCAAGTCAAAATTGGCATACATACGATACTAGAATGGTTAGTTAATCATAGCATGAAATAAATTTCTTTCTCTAAAAACAGTCCATTGAATTATTGAAATAGTAATTACTACTAATAGTACAAGCGTTTATAAATCTTTCAAAACTTAAGGAGGGTGAAAGCGTTAAGAAAATGAAAGCAAGGTGTTCTAATCCCGGTATTGATTATGATTATTGATTATGAAAAAAAACTTCATTGATTTTCAAAACTTTCTGTAGTTTTGCTTATCAAACTTCGTGAATGTTCACTTTACTCATATAGTAAGGTTGGAAAAAGGTTAAATTAAAACCAGTGAGGTGAATGGCTACCGTAAGGTTTAAATCGCCAAAATGACAGATGAGTTAAAATTCATTTCAAAGAGTGACGAAACCCGGAATTTATCAATTGACAAGTTTGTTTGGAAGTCTACCCCAGTTGGTTGAAGCATAACCAATTCCGTTTGTGATATGCCTATGGTAGGGAGTTCGATTCCCGCCGTGACTAAAGAAATTACTTTAATTAATAATTGTGATGGGCTGGTGTTGGTGCAGTACATGATATATGCATGAAATTAATTCCAACACATAAATGGTATCACAATGGGCTCTTGAGCCTAAATTTGTTCTTCGTGGACAGCCTAGCCTTGGAAGTAAAAAATCCAAGAATGTAATTCAGCATATTGAATTGAACTTCTCGCTAAAGAATACCGGTTATTACTTGGTATAGTGAAATTTTTTCTTCGCAACCGTAACTCAAATTCCTTGAAAAATTGTAGTTCATCCTACACTAAATATTTTGTATAGGCCTAAACAGACATGTCTCCTGCTGATTGAGAGGGATTTCTCATCCTAAATTATTATCCTTTTTAAACCAACCTGTATAAGATATTATATACATATTTTCAAAATTCGTCATAAATATTTGCTAAAATTGGTTTACAACAACAATGTTAGAGCGAATATAATTTCTGTAAATTGCTTCATAAATTTCACAATAATATAAAGTTGTCGAACTTGTGACGGGAGACATTATTATATTACTGTAGGTGAGACAAACTATTATATGCTTGTATTATAAAAGTATAATGTAATTTTGATATAGACGCGTTGAGTAATATTTATTGGCTTAACGTATTACTGTTAAACATTTCAAATATAAACGAATAGGAGGACTGTCGTATCTTCATAAAAAGGTTTATCTCTAAGGATTTTCATTCAATAAAAAACCTGTATTATACAGAGAGTCTAAAAGAGCTACTAAAAAGCTTTTTGAAGATACTCTTTTTTATCAAGACACGGCACATGGAAGAGGGCTCCACAATACGGCTCCATAATTACGCTATGGTTGTTTTCAATAATAATAGAATAAAATGAAATGTCCGCTCTAAAATCTATAAAAGTTAAGACAAAATTTTTTGTGTTATGCCGATTAGCATGCTACATCTTGATATTAATTTGATCGAAATATATTTTGGGACACACGATTTACAAACTGTTGCTTCAGAGTCGCCCTGGTAGCTCAGTTGGTTAAGGCGTAACTAATTCCGTCCGTGGTATGGCCTGGGTAGCGGGTTCGATTCTCGACTTGAGGAACTGATAGATGAAATTATCAGCGGAAAAGATGGTAAAACACATATATGGTATCACAATGAGCTCTATAGCCTAAGTGTGTCCTTCGTGGACAGCCAATATAACCTAACCTAGCCTAACCTAACTTCAGATATATTGTTCAAAAAAAGAACGCGTACAGAAAAAAAAACGTGTTAATAATCAGACAAAGTGTAAGAGGTCTTAAAACATGCATTAATGTTATGTACATAATATCCTTATTTGTGAGCTTTCCTGTAAGCATATCATATCCATGTTATTTATAGGTTATGTTGTTTATGCTATATTTAATTTGATGTTAAAAAATTTCTTTAGTTTGTTAGTCACACGCTATAGAAAAAAAAATTTGGAATGAAAACGATTTTTCAAAGAACTAATAATTCTCACAGCAAATATTCAAACTTTGCTTATATTAATTAATAAGAATAAATAATTAATAATTTATAGAAAAAAGTTAACATGAAATTACACAAAAATAGTGAGTTCCGTTTTTTTTAAGACCGTCTGCCCAATTATTTATTAAATGTAAGTGGAATTCTCAAATTCTTTACCGTTAGTAAAAAAAAGTCTTTGTAACTTGGAACGAAATAGTAAATTATCGCAGTTGTCTGTTACAGTGTCAGAATAAACAAAATCAATAACATCTAAAAACCGTCTTCTCATCCTGCGCCGGTCATTGTCCGAAACATAGCTACTATATATTATGTATAACATATTGTATAAAATATAACATTTATATGCACAAACCCATATTTTTGTGAGCAAAAAAATTGCCATTAGAAATCGAAGAAAAAAAAAAGTATTCGAACAAAATAATTTATTTTTTAACCGATTTTTAAACAAATTAAACAAAGTTTTTCCTGTACAAAAGGAGACGTGGCTATACAGAAAGGCCAATTTAGATTGGCTAAAATTTATTTGATTAGAATTTTATTATTTAATTTTATTGTTGAAAAATGCAGGCGTTGTGCTGAATATTTGTAGTAAATGTTCAAAAGTTAAATTAGTTATTTTTTTAAAATAAATTTTATATGTTAAGAAAATACACAGTATTATAAATACATAAGTATTCTTTTGAGGAAACTTTGTAAGCTTAGATCTCCCGTGTAGAATTAAGTTAAAATAAAAACAATTGAATGAGTTAATTGAATGAAATACCATGTATAGACAGTGTTGATTACTCTTTCATATTACACATACATACATGCCACGCATATGTAACTGATATTCCCATATAATGTATATTTTACAATATGCGCTTTCACGGGTAAACAGTGATGTTTGCGAAAAAATGTTTCAAACAAAAAATTTTTACTTTTTTATGACTAATATTTTTTATATTTAAACTTTTGTTCTATCTCTAACGGTTTACAAGATGGGTCCTACAGACCCAAGACCCAATTGACCTATGTTGCTCATTTACGAACTTGACCTCACTTTTTACGTCCTCAGTACGCTATAAAAATTTCAGCCTGATATCTCTTTTCGTTTTTGTGTAATCGTGATGACAGACGGACAGACAGGCAGACAACCGAAAATGGACTAATTAAGTGATTTTATGAACACCTATACCAAAATTTAGTTGGTAGCATCAATATTTTTAAGCGTTACAAACTTGGGACTAAATTTAGTATACCTTGATATATTTCATATACATGGTTTTATAATTTATTTTAAAGAGAAATTAAATTATTTGTTTTAATTCAAATTTCCACATAATTTCCCAACACGTTGTATAGAACAATGCAGGCAAAGTGTTGGTGGCACCGTGCATAAATTTTGTTTCAGGGGTTCCCATGATAACGAAACATAACTTTATTCATACAATATTATGGATGGACATATAAGATTATGGTTTGTATCTATGAATTACATTGAAATATTTAATATGTACTATTTTCTAACAAATTTATAAAAGTAATTCGATTTAAAAAATTTCATTTATGTTATTTCGTCTGTTATTTTCACAATTCGTAATGTTACCAATTTAATTTTTTTATTATTTTAGTAATGAGAGCCTCCTTAAGCGGCAGTATTATCGTTTGAAAGCACACAGAGTCAATAGAAAATTCTGTATTGCGAGATATTATTGCTAAATTTTAATCAAGTTTTGTATTACGTCCAATGAAACAAGAGCCCAGTTATCATAAATGTTATATATTTATTGGTGATAATTTAATAAACTTCATCATAAATGTTATATATTTATTGGTGATAATTTAATAAACTTATGGATGCTTTTACTGGCCGCAAGAGAGCATTATCTTAATTTTTTGGCGTTCCAAAAATTGTATAAATGGCTACATATATTTTGATGTTTGTACATATAATGTCCTTAAATTCAAATGTTTTGCAAATATATAAATATTTTTTATAAAATTATCGGGTAATATTTTTAAATAAGTAGAGAAGAATTATAGTTATTTCTAAAAGTTAATAGACATTGTTTTGTACACACTGATATTGCTGCACAGGATACAGAAGTAAGAGTAGGGTAGAGTAGAGTAGTACTATCTCTAAATATAAAAATGTTATGTTCGTTTGTGTATTGCTTATAGATTCAAAAAGTTTTACATCAATTGGGCAAAAACTTTAACATGATATATATCCAGCTTCGAGGATTGTTTTTATCTATAATTAACCCCCAAGGTGATGAAATTTGATAAATGGAAAATACATGGAAATAATATTTTATACAAACACAGATCAATAACGTTACAATATATTATAATATATTATAATTATTATTCTCTCAAGCAGTATATTAGGAATGCCTCTTTCTCGATCGAAAATCTGAAACTACATTTTATCGTTGTATGAAAAATTTGAAACAATGTTTATAAAGGTATGTAAAGTTCAAATCGGCAGAAATTGACAAGCCATTGAAAATAGAAATTTTTTACTTTCATAGAATGCATATTTGATACAGAAATACTAATAGTTACGGTTCTATAAAATATCTACCAAATATTTTCTTTCTTCTCATGGCACCCCCGTGTTCTTCCTGTTCATGCACAATCGAATATTTTCAAATACACCCAAGTGGTGGGTTATCAAATAAAAGAGCATGACGTATGCAATACAAAACTGTTATCCCGATGCAAGGGGATATAGGAGACGGGTGAAAGTAGGAAGGATTGATATTTTCAAATATACCCAAGTCTGGTACTACATAAAAGGGCTTGATGATAATCTTAAAAAAATGTTAGTTACATGAAAATCCGTTCAGCAGTTTAAAAGTTGTTTTAAAATTGTACTTAGTTGGAAAATATAATCGTGTAAATAAAGCGAACCGATGAACTAACAACAAGCAGCGATAGCGCTGTTGCTTAACCAGTAGAATTAGGACACTAAAATCTAGTAGCTAGCTAGTGACCCATATGTCGCCTGTTCAAATCCGACACGAAGATATCAATTTTTTTTATAATGAACCTATTAGCAGGTATAAACCTTACATTTGTTTACCTGCTCATGTAGTTGTGACAATCACATCACTATTTTGTTATAATATTTATAAGTGGTAGAATCAATCAAAAAAAGATTGTTTAAAATTTTTTAGACAGTATATTACTTTCATACAAACAAGTCATGCGTTTGTGTCAACTTCACCTCTCAACCCCGTACGGTGATTGTATCGGATTCGTGGCATCATTCGCCATATTTGATGTCGCGATGAGGTTGTTACCTCATATCGCTTGGTATTAAAAAAATTGTTTTTTCAGTGCATACAAGCATAAAGACTTACAGTGAAGTGTGGCAGGGTACAGTTAGTTTATTACTAACTGTTGATGGTGATCATGGATATTGTTGTGATGGTACCTGAAAACCGTGAAATATTTCATTATAAATTGAAATATAATGAAATTCCATTATAAATAACAACACAATGTTATTTATGTATTCTACAACAGTTTTGTATTGTAAAATGTATTTATATATAAAATGTGGTTTTCTAAACTATGTTACAATCAAATGTATATATATATATATAATAATAATGTTTTTATTTAAATAAAATCTGTTGTATAAACAAAACATTGAACAAATTATTATTATTATTATTATATAAATGTTGTATGTTTTCTGTTTAATAATTATATAAAACATTTTCATGTTTTACAAAGGTATGATCTTGTTGAATTTATAGTTTGCAAAAAAAGGTGGATACTGTACTGATTTCATAGGTCGAAAGCCAGGCGGTAAATTTGTAACTCATTTCAGTACAACGTTGTTTTGTTCATGTTCGAATTAGTATAAAATTGATGAATATTCATAGAGGACGATATTCATTCTAATAATAATAATAATAATGGGGTTTAACCTCCGTTCCCCAGACATATACGTTTATAATAGAATTCACCCACATCATTAATATTAATCTTTATTTATTTAAACTACATCTGAATACAATTTAATTTTGATGGGGGTGAGTTCGGTTACTTCGTTCTTATCCAAGTGACGACAATGTGATCAATTTACCGCTCAATTATTTATAATTGACAAGATTGCCGCTGCCTGGATTCGAACCTCCATCCTAAGTCTAAGAAATCAAACGGCTAAAATCGATTGCACCTTTATTTAGAGGCCACTTAGCCTCTGATATTGAAATATGAATATAATTAAATGAAAAATGAAAGAATTATTCGGCCTGAAATCTGAAAAAACGATGTGAAAGTAACCAAAATTCCTACGCTGTATGTGTTTTCTCCATATATGTAAGTATGGTATCATGAGTATCTCGAATATTATTTCTATTGGTAGGTAGCATAATAGGCGGAGGAGCTAGTTAAATCAACCGTAACGCTGTTATAAAATTTGAAATAAATAATCCGTTTTATTTATAATACGACAAACTTTCAATTATTCACATGTAAACGCTATAGTAAATGTTAAATGGAAAAATAAGAATTAAACTTGGATTAGAAATTGTGAAAATAAGAGACGAAATTCCATAAATAATAATTCTTAAATGGAAAATACGATAATTACTTATTTAAATTTGTTACAAACTAATATTAAATTTTCAATGTAATCCATATATCCCACCAAAAACATAAATGTGTAAAAAGGCGTAGATGAATTCCAATAAACTCAATTAAGTCAGCCCAAAAAAGTTGTGAAATCCCGTAGAGAAAAAAATTCTTCGAAAAAAAATTATAAAAATGGCATAAATTTATTGCGTAACTTTTCCGTAAAGAAACATTAAAGTATTACATTAGCAACTTTTCGGTGACTTCATACCTACACGCACCTGTATAGGAGAACAAAAGATAATCGTTAACCCCCTACTATCTCCCTCCTCCCCTCTAATGTTATGACGTAATAATTTTTTCACAACTTTTATGAAACATCAAAATTTAAATTTAAACAATCAAAGTATTCTTTAGATTAAAGTCAAGCACCTACTTAACAAAGGCCTAATTTTTTTTACTAAAGTAAGAAAATTATTGGTTTAAATTTCTTGTCAAGTTTCTCCTTAGTACGTATTTATTTAATATTTTACTTCGCAAGTTTTCGGAATATAAAAACGAATCTAAAAATAAAAAACTTGCGAAGTAAAATATTAAATAAATACGTACTAAGGAGAAACTTGACAAGAAATTTAAACCAATAATTTTCTTACTTTAGTAAAAAAAATTAGGCCTTTGTTAAGTAGGTGCTTGACTTTAATCTAAAGAATACTTTGATTGTTTAAATTTAAATTTTGATGTTTCATAAAAGTTGTGAAAAAATTATTACGTCATAACATTAGAGGGGAGGAGGGAGATAGTAGGGGGTTAACGATTATCTTTTGTTCTCCTATACAGGTGCGTGTAGGTATGAAGTCACCGAAAAGTTGCTAATGTAATACTTTAATGTTTCTTTACGGAAAAGTTACGCAATAAATTTATGCCATTTTTATAATTTTTTTTCGAAGAATTTTTTTCTCTACGGGATTTCACAACTTTTTTGGGCTGACGTAATTGAGTTTATTGGAATTCATCTACGCCTTTTTACACATTTATGTTTTTGGTGGGATATCACTTCTTTTTGCCAGGCAATAGTATTTAAGTTGAAAGTGTTTGTAACAATTTTAACTCACCATTATGCATACATTGAATTACTGTTGAATACTGAGCCTCGTACGTCAAGAAATATGCCGAACAAGATGTCATCAAAATTGTGTTATTTATAAATATTATAAGGAAAATTTCATTTTCATATAACTGATATTGATTATTATATAATACATTCTATGTAATTTACGCCTAATTTGCGTCCTCATGGGTAAACAGTCATGTTTTCGAAAAAATGTTTTATGCAAAAGTTGGTTATTTCTTTATAAGGAATATTTTTTACATTAAAATTTTTGTTATGTCTCTAACGGTTTACAAGATGGGTTCCACAGACCTAGGAATCAATTGACGTATAATGATAATTTACGAACTTGACCTCACTTTTTACGTCCTGAGTACGCATTAAAAATTTCATCTTAATATCTCTTTTCGTTTTTGAGTTATCGTGTTGGCAGACAGATGTGCAAACGGACAGACAAATATTATGTAACTGCAAATATTTAGGCCTTATTTATGGGTAATACGCACAGCTTGATTTCATATGATAGTTCTGCACATGAATTGATCCTGAATATTACAACGGCTCATACAGGGGCCTTATATTTTGTAAGTGCGCATATTTGGGTCTTATATATTGGTATTGCGCACACTTTGATCCCATATAATTGTTCTGCTCATGGGATAATCTGGAATATAACAACTGCGCACACATTGACCTTAAATTTTGTAAGTGTGCATATTTGGGTCTTATATATTGGAAGTACATACAGATTAATCACAAATTATAGTTCGGCCCATGCATTTATCCTAAATCTTACAACTACGCATACGCTGAATTTATATTTTGTTACTGCGCGTATGTAGGCCTAATATATTGCTAGTGCACGCATGTGGATTACATGAAATGTTACTGCGCATGGGTTGATTCTAAATATTACAACTGCGCAAACAGGGACCATATATTTTGTAAATGGGCATATTTGGTCCTTAAATATTGAAAATGCGCATAAATTAATCTCAAATTATAGTTCTGCGCATGCATTTTACCTGAATCTTAGAACTGCGCATTAGCTTAGTTAATATTTTGCTACTGCGCATATGTAGGCCTTATATATTGCTAGTGCGCACATGTGGATTAGATGTAATAGTACTGCGCATGGGATGATCCTGAATATTACAACTGCGCATACAGGGACTTTATATTTTGTTAGTGCGCATATTTGGGTATTATATCCGGGAAGTGCCCACAGATTAATCAAAAATTATAGTTGTGCGAATGCATTTATCCTGAATCTTGCAACTGCGCATACGCTAAATTTATATTTTGTTACTGCGCACATGTAGGCCTTAAAAATTGCTAGTGCGCACACGAGGATTACATGTAATAGTACTGCGCATGGGTTGACCCTCAATTCAAGCAAGTCTCTGTCGAATGTCCAAAATCGCATCTTTCTATAATTTAGAAGTCCCTTAGAATCGGTATAGCTAAATCATTTATAGATAAATCAATTATAGTGGAAGTGATGGAAAAATAATAACGCCACTAACCTTACCATGTTTTGTTATCAAATCTAAACGTGTATACAAAATTTCAACTCAATCGGTTGAAGATATCTGCTTTAAAATTGAGTAATAAGATTCCCCCCCCCCCCATTTAACAAAATATGGCGGAAGCAACGAGAAAATTCGATCAAGTCAACCATAAAAATTCAAAGTCAGCGTGCTTACAAAATTTCAACGTAATCGATTGAGGGTGTCGGCTTCAAAATTGGGTTGCAAGATTATTTATTGTTGAACATAACAATACCATTGTTTTTAAGAAAATAAAATTCGTTGTCATTGCAACAATTAGTAGTAAACACTACAAGACAAATAAGCAAAATGGTTTAAAACTTCTTGTGAAATTATATTTATACTTTTTTTAAATTTAAGGACAAAAATAGTTGGATTTTGCATTAACGAAAAAAACAGGAGTGGTTATTTACTTTCTCGAGGAAAAATGATTGTTTTTTCGAAAAAATGTTTCAAACAAAAGTTGTTTATTTTTATGTAAGGAACATTTTTTACATTTAAACTTTTGTTCTATCTCTTACCGTTTTTTCGAAAATTGCAATTTAATTTTTTACTTTATTTGCTTTTCACGGGAAAACAATTACCTTTACAACAAAATTTTTCATACAGAATTGTTTAATTTTATGCAAGGAACATTTTTTGCATTTAAACTTTTGTTCTATCTCTTACAGTTTTTGTTATAAAAGCAAATTAAAATTTTCCTAATTAATGTAACATAATAATTTTAATATGTTTTCTACATGGTACTTTGAATTTCATAGGGTCTTATTATTTTATTTAATTTTTATAATATTTTAAGTTGGAAATATTGAAATACACAATTAATTTTTGAATATTTATTTAATATTTATTCAAATTTAATCAATATTTAATTAAAATTATATAAATAACAAATTTTTAAGCGTATTTTAGTTTTCCCATACAAATTGTATAGGAAAAAAAACTAGCCTTCTGAATGGTTCATATTTTACCATGTATTTTTAATAGGGCTAAAAATGCACCTTTAATTAGCGAAATTTCCCATTTCCCGTTAAAAATTTTGATATTTGGAAGTTTTTCTGGGGTATGATTTTTCTCTAATTTATTTTAATGAAAACCGCATCTTTCTACTATTTCTCAGTTTTGCTGTGAATTTATGTCAGTGAGTGACAAAATTTCGGGGCGTGGCCGTTTTTTGACGCGTTATTGCTCGGAAACGATGAGAGCCGTGAACGTGAGCTTTGATTTACGGCGTCCCAGGGTCAATATCTACTTAAGTTGAAAGTTTCAACATTATAGCTCCAGTAGTTTCTGAGATATAAGGGTGTGAAAAAGGGCTATTTTATGTCCTGTATATATAGTCACAACAAAAACATTGACATTTCACATATACATCATCATACATCATCATACATTACCCTTTCAATTTTCCATTTTACTTATCTACGCTAACGCACTGTTGTGCTATATGATATATATATAAACCATCAGCTCATATGTTCATCTATACAATTATATTAATGTAGTAGTAGATTATGGTTACAATGGAAACATCCTGTAATGAAACTCATGCACTTTACCAATATTCCTATATTGTTTATTATAAATTTTTTATTGATACATCGTCTTTGCTGAATACTTTCCCCAAACAATATTCATCCTGGAAAAGAAATATTCAATTATGAAAACTTCTGTTTTGGGAAAAGTTAAGTATTAGTTAGGCACTTGACAACAACGTCACAAATCTCCAACCCTACTCTACTGAAACAATCAAAGAAAATTAACTTCTAGCTAAAAGTGTTCGAAGTTTGGCAACTCTCTTTTTAGAGATGCTAAGGTATCCGCTGTACAAAACACGATGCGAAATCTGCTACTTTTGAGGTTATATGCAATCGAACTATTCCAAGCGAAAGCAAATTATGCCGACAATCTAGTGTAATAATTCGTCCCATTTCTTTTACTTGACTTGACTTGAAGTTTCAATTAAAAATTTGCATACAAATTCAGTATACTTAATTATTTTTTAAAACTTATCACCAAAACAATATTTTTGGTATCCTGAATACTTTTAGCAGCTATACAAAAAATAGTGTTTTATAAATCATTTTATTTTCAACAAAAGATCAACTCATCAGTTTTCAATATTTCATTTTCAAATAAAGGTTACAATTGACATCTCATCATCAATTTATTTTTTAAATGAATAGGGGTGTATTAAATATAAAAGAAACAAGTGAAAACAAACAATTGACTGAGTTAATTTTTGAAATACCATGCATAGACAGTGTTGATGACTCTGTCACATTACACATACATAAATGTCACACATACATAACTGATATTCCCGTAATTACATACAATACAAATTACGCCTAATTTTCGCCCTCACGGGTAAACACTGATATTTACGAAAAAAATGTTTGAAACAAAAGTTGATTATTTTTTTATAAGGAATATTTTTTACGCTTAAATTTTTGTTCTATCTCTATTGGCTTACAAGATGGGTCCTACAGACCCAAGACCCAATTGACCTATGTTGCTCATTTACGAACTTGACCTCACTTTTTACGTCCTCCGTACGCTATAAAAATTTCAGCCTGATATCTCTTTTCGTTTTTGTGTAATCGTGATGACAGACGGACAGACAGGCAGACAACCGAAAATGGACTAATTAAGTGATTTTATGAACACCTATACCAAAATTTTTTGCTTAGCATCAATATTTTTAAGCGTTACAAACTTGGGACTAAACTTAATATACCATGCATATTACATATATGCATGGTATAATAACATTTTTTGGTAACCAGAGCGATATTCGAAAACTATCATCTTGATTTCCATTAGTGTCTTTTCCTGATTTTTCATAGTTTAAAAAAAATTGTCTAAAAATTGTTTGGAAATGCGCATTTTACCGATCTACAGACATACCTACTTAATGCTTCTTTTATTTGTATTTTTTTTTTCTTATTCCAATAAGAAAAGAAATATCCAAAATCTACTCGTCCTAAAACCACATTTTCGTGACGTTGCCAGTTGTATGCCATAAAATGTTATTAACAGCTTTATTATTCTTTCATATACAAAATGACATGAGTTAATATATAAATTCTTAGATAAAAGACGCATAAAAACAGCAATGTTTAATCACGCAACACTTTAACAAAATGGACTGATACAACCTAATTGCTGAATGCCACCAGAACAGTTCCCATGAGCTCTGGAATAGTGTGTAGTACTATTATTGATACTTAATTATGTATAATATTGAATAATATGTGTTATCATGTTCACGATAAAAAATAAATGCACTATGAAATAAATACTCAATGTGAATATTAGATGATTTAAGGTCCAATAAACTGCAAAGTATGTGGTTAATACTTAAGACTTTCATAGTTCGGAATAAAAGGTCGATAACATTCATTTATTGTCGCACAAATCCATTATAGCTTTATTTTGAGATTTAAAACGCGCAAATTTACCACGACAAGCATACGAATAAAGCAGTACTAACCATCTCTACAGGAAATGGCAAAAGGTGGCCTTGCGAATAACATTGTTATTTTGTTTTTAGAAACCTAATTGATTCAAAAACTTGTATCTTTAAAATGTCATTGGTGGAAATATTTTAAATAGCGTTTACTATATAATGCAAGTTTCCAGGGTTAGTCTTAAAACCCTTTGAAATTATTTCTTTTGGAAAAATTATTTTTCTTTGAACAAACTAATGCCTTAAATAGAACAATGTTAACATAATTGGCTGAATTTTTTTACAGGCTTTTTATAAATAGATATATATTAACTCTCTTAAAACGAAATAGTGAAAAGTATAACAAATCAATATTTTGTTGTGACTATTCACTATTTTCACTATTTCAAATTTAAGAGAGAAGAAACAATAGCAACTTAAAATAAAACTTTCGACTATATTTATTACAAAGATCATTACTTTTTTTAAGGATATAAGCCTGCTTATGGCCGCTATATTGACCGCTTGATGTTATTATTGATTTTCCTAATATATGTGTATCTTGTTTAATTGTTTTAAACTATTGTTAAGAATAAGAATAGCGATATTTTTATGCCACGTGATTTTGAAACAATTAAAACTTCCAAATATAATAAAGTTCAAAAACTTAAACCCCGACGCTCTTACAAAATCCTGCTCTTAAAAGTATGAAAACAAGAAAACATTTTCATCTGAAATTGTTATAAGTAAAATCGTCATTACCGTCGGGGAACCTCTTTTCGGTCCTGTGGAAAACTTGTTACTCTTCGAGGTTCTCCGACTGTAATGATGATTTTACTTATCATAACAATTTCAGATGAAAATGTTTTCTTGTTTTCATACTTTTAAGAGCACGATTTTGTAAGAGCGTCGGGGTTTTAGTTTTTGAACTTTATTTTATTTAAACTATTTTGGGGTTATAGTTTCGTGATAAAGTATTACAATACATATATTTTGGAAAAGTGCTAATTACACCCTATAATTTGATACCAAACACGCTTTCATTGAATCGAAATTTGTTTTTTGATCATAGCTTTATGTTCTCTAGAGGGCGCTATAATTAATTTAATGTGACGTCACATAACCTATAACCAGCGGGCAATAAAGACGCTTCTAGCGATACCTCATTTGACAAATTATGATAAGTAGTTCAGAAGCTAGGTGTGAACAGATGAACATACATACATATGGACCAAACACATAACCCTCGCCATTGTATAGTCGGGGTAAAAAGATAGCTCACGTCAAGTAAAAGCTGATGGTGAAGTTCTAAGCTGTTAATCCAGAACAAGCGTTCACTGTGTGGAGTTCAGCTCTATCAAATGAGGAATTAATCAAAGGATCCAGGACAATGTGCTAAAAAATGTGTTCAATGAACCTTGGTACTTTCAAAACGAAAGTCTTCATCATGAACTTTAAAACGAAATTATAAACGAGCCTATTAAGCGACAAGTCGTGCGTCACCTTTATTGGTTAACACCTGACGTTAACGAGGAGCTGCCCAACTCCTTGACAAAAGTGATATCGCCAGAAGACTAAAAAGCATGTCAAACTACTTGAGCTTGTCCACTTTTGAAGCAGTGCAGTGAAGGCAATATAACAATCCTCAAAAGTCAGTGCTGTATCAAAGTTTTAAGAATCCACAAAAGTCGGTGCTGTATCAAAGTTTTAAGAATCCACAAAAGTCAGTGCTGTATCAAAGTTTTGATTGTGTGTCCTAATTTTAATATTATTACTTGTAGAAATAAAATATTTCCAAAAGAAAAAAAAAACTGTACGACTTTTCAGTTATCAATTTTGATATATTTTAATTTCAAGGGTTAGTTCTTGCATGGAGAGTTTGGAAATTAGAATATTTAAGAATTTCTTAAAAAATTTTACCTTTTATACGAAAATTATATTTTTTGGAAAAATGGTTTGTGAATACATCTCTGTTAAACATATGTAAGTGGCAGAGCAGTGTATATAACCAAACACATACATTTCTCATATAATAAAATACATATCTTAGTTTTATTGTAGACGTTAAGTAACTCAGCGGTATATATTCTATGTATATATAAAATATATAATATTTATGTTGAACATATTATACATAAAAAGAGTTCGTCAAACATTATAGCTGTAAATGTTTATAAAATAGGCTAGGCTATTGTGGCCATTGAGACTGTGGCTATTCAGACCAAAAGTTCCAGTCTTGTATCTAAGAAGAGTGCCTATCCAGGCAATAAATCTCTTAGAATCTTTTGGAGTTACTCAATTCTTTTGATAGCCAAAGGCAGCAGCAAAAAAGATGTATTATGACTTCCTATTTCCCTTAATTGTGAAATGTCCTGCGCCGACTAGTCGTGATGCATTGATCAAACCCGTTTCATCCTGTTGGCAGATCTATTTAGTATTTTCACAACTTAGTATTATTATTAGAATCTTTAAGGGGCTATATCCAGTTACGTAAGCAAAACACACGTTTTTCTATGAACCCTTTTTGGGAAGAACATTTATTTTACAAAAATATAAAAAACGTATAGGTATAAAACACTTTTAATTTTAAGATATCTAAGAAGATTTTGTAAACATTCGAAAGCGATTGTGCAAGCCGTTTCGGGGAAATCTTGCTCCCCGACTTTGAAAACGCAGTTTCAAGAAAACCGCGTTTAAAGTTTTTCTCAGTTAAAAGACGTTTACATTCAGTTAAAAGCTTTTTTTATGTGTTTATCTTTTTGAATTTTTATGATTCAACTTGAAATTCTCAGAGAATTAACTTAAATATTTGTACATTCTGGAAATGCAAAAAAAAAAATCGATTATTTGAAAATTCTAACTGGATATAGTTTATATTCTAAGGGTATAGTTTCAACGAGGGGCAGTTCTTAGTTTGCAAAGGATGTTTATCATTGATTTTCGTTGACTTTGTACAATTTTTGTTGAGCTCAGTGAGTTTACAATATTCTGGAATTTTCACGAAGTACAAGTTCCAATATGCACGAGTCCCGCCCATCATATTATAATGAATTGACAATAACTGACAAGCGTTTCTTTGCTAATGAGCATCACAAATAGATAACCAACCATTAAACGTTTTGGAACAAAATTTTCCAAATGATCTGGCACAGATTTTGGGAATGAAACACTTCGAGATTTTAGAGAGCGTAATAGATCTAGTAGATCTGGTACCAAATCTCGATGCTAATTGAACTCTTCAAACTTAATTTGATAATATTTCCAATGGCGTTAATTTCTGTAAGCAGCTTAAAGTAACTCTCTGTATCTATAGAAGAGGATATAATCTATCCCATTCCAAGACTACAATTCATAACAACTATAACATTGTATGAATCCATTTATAATGGGTGATGGGTTGAAAATGACATGATATGCTCCTGTTCACAATCTATAACATAATAAAGTATACTATACCTACATGTTTATATGCGATGAAGTGAGATAGTAAATAAACATCATAGACATACAATATTGTTATTCAAATGCAAATGTACATGTATACCGTTTATAAAGTGATTGTATTATTGTTATTAGCAAGCGCAACTATTTTATAGGAAGCTTCATTCTGTCATAGCGAAAGTTTTCTTGTCACTAGACTATGCTATATAAAAATATCCTAGCGTGGAATTTTCAAAAAAACTTCCAACATCAAATAAAATTATGTACAGCTATATTTGTATCATTAAAAAGAATCATAAGAGAAACAGCTGGTGATTTCACATTACAATTACAAAGGAAATGATAAAATATTCATCAAAAACATCTACCAAAAGCTTAAAACTATCTTGATTGAATAAGCTTTCAATTAAAAAAAACATAAAATCATTCTTTTATTGAAATTGGCTAATTCTCTCAATCGGAGGAATGATGCCAGAAGCGTATACGCAAGCAGAGAAATGAAAAATGGCCTGAATCGTCGTCAAGTTTAGAATAGAAAGCTATCTCAAATAACTTGGACACGAAATAGTGAATAGTAGAAACTTACCTTTACGATTTCGTATGAGTAACATCTTCTGATAAAAATAAGCGGCGAAATCAAAATCAAGAAGCTTTTCGCTCTTAGATGCCAATATTAATCAAAAATTTGAGAATGAGAAATTGTTATACATTCTTTGCTGTTGCTTATTAAAGTTGGAGTCAATTGAAAAAGTTATGTTTTACAAAAATTAATGGGTTGAGTGCTTTGAATGTAGTCTGAAAATTGAATTACGCACATGGAAATGGACTGTACAACAATATACAGAGTGTTTTTTTTAACTTGACGTGTACACATACGTAAATCTCGAAAAATAAGTTTAATCGAGAAAAATGCTTTAAACGAAAAATGTAAGTTTCAAAGGTGCACCCCTTGTACGAGTATTGAATTCGAATTAAGGTTTTCAAGTTTATTTAATACCTTACTCTGATTCATAACTGGCAATGTCGTACACTTTAAATTAGAAAGTTGTTCTTTATTTATACGCTAACATTTTTTGCTGGAAAGATTTTTTTGTAAACCGAAAAGTTAAGAAAGTATTTGATAGCAAAACTTAAGCTTTTTGCACATTTCTTCATTCAAATTTAACAAAAACGATTTTTTTTTAGAAAAACAAACCACTTTAATTTGGAAAATTACGTTTCGAACAAAAAATATTTTTTAATCAATAACAAATTTCTTAAAGTATTCATCTATCTATTATCAGTTATGGTGTAGAGTGAGCTCATCATTTCAACTTGAAAAAAATATCTTATATACAAACCTTTCATAAGAGAAAGTATATGGGCTGTTGCCCTTTTCTCGGGCAATACTACATTGTCGTTCCTCGCCCGACTTTATGATTTTTCGCGAGAGTGTGGAGGTGGCATAAAACTTAATGTGGCCCAAAACTTTAAACAATCAACGTTTGCTTTTTTAGGATAGCAGGTTCGATCCCTGCCGACACAACAAAAATTAAATTAATTAAAATCTCTGAGGGGCTGGTTTAGTGCATGGTATATGAATGAAGGAGTTGCACTCAGCCTCTCTGAATAACTGAGGAGATGATAAATGAAATAAGAGTGGAAATGGTGGAAAAACACATATATCGTAAACACAATGACCTCTATAGTCTAAGTGTGTCCTTCGAGGACTGCCTGATTTAATTGATTTAACCTAACGTAACCTAAGGCCCTAAGCAATAAAAAGTGATTTTCCAGGTTGTTGCCTGGTGTATTTACCAAAACTTGTGCTTGCAGACCATCTTTTAATTATAACTTTAGTTGTCATGATTACACCATCTTATCTAAATTACCCTGTACAAGTAAAATGATGTGCATGTATTTATATAATGTTGTTTGTCCGTGATATTGGTGTATTAGAATGTGTATATCATATAGTTACACAGTTGAGCCCTTTTTCTTTACTAGTATATGTTGATGTTGTTGTATGTTCTCTTTCAATATGATCAATCCCAAAAAAGAAACTTGATGGATCTATCAACAAGATGGATGAATCTGCAATGATTCTCAAGGACATTATATACACATATAGTAGTAGTATATTGTGATATATTTATTGTAATATATTCACGTCAATATAAATTTTTAAATTTATTATATAAACACTCCTTTTTTGATTATGTATACATACTTTTTTTTTTTAAATAAAAAATATTGTCAATATCTTAATTGATTTCCTGTCTTGTTGAGTAATGACTAAATTTGATGTCGTTTTTGAATTTGAATAGAACTGTTATGATTTATTGATTTATATTTATGTGGCAACGGAAATATATCCCTAGGGATATTGATAAGTACTACGCTTTTCAAAAACTTTATTTTTTAAGTAGTTTCAATACAATCATTTAATAAAGGTGAACCAATTTCAGTTTCCTATGATAGCAATTCTGTAAGAACTAAATACAAACTTTTAAAGAAACATTATGGACAGTTTAATCGTCTTAGTTAGCGATTACTTCGCACCATTGTGCAAAAGTTTCTAAAAACTGTAAGCATTGGAGATAGGTTAAGGCGTTTATATTATTGTAGTTTGCGTTCAAACAAGAATACGGCATTGAATTTATTTTTGTGAGGTTTTCTTAAAAGTTGTGTCTATGTCAACAAATCTACAACGTTGAAACACCTAAAGCTAACATTCGATATGAACGAGACTAAGAACATTCAGACCATAGTTATGTTAGTGTTGATCTTGACGTTTGGTTGCTTGGTCTTCGTATTGGTTCTGGTGAACTGAATACTTTCGGCCTTGGTCTTGGTCTTAAAAAATTTGCTAGGCCAAGACTGCAAGACCGAGACTTATCTTGTTCATCACTCATAGCTGGCGAAATAGCCCCCGAAACTTGTAAAAAGTAATGGGAAATAACTTGGAAAGGTTATAAGGGTGCAGAAGGTCCGGCATTCAAGATGCTATATTTTTGGTTCTACTTCTTTGTTAACTCTTTGAAAAATTACATGTGATCCATAATTTGAATTTCCTTTGCTATAAATTATATAAATGAAACATTCAACGCAGTCTGGATACGATCGAATATGAAACGTCATTACGTGGCCAAAATTGACATAAGAGATTCTATCATTGGGCCATACTTTGTTGAAAATGACATAAATTCAGTAACCAATTATTTGTGGCACGAAATCACAAGTCTACGTGGAAGGTATGTTACTTCATCGAAAGTTTTGTGAAAAGTTCTGAGATCGCATTGTTTTTGTGTTTTTTCTTGAAAAAATAAGAAATAAACAGTAATGTATTTTAATTGCTTTGTATTTAGAGTTTATGAATTCGTATCCATTGGTGATTTATAAACTGCAAAACTGGTCTGGTTGAGGTAGAAATTGAAAATGTAAGAAGCAAATTTTTTCATACAGCAAAAAATATATTGGTCAAAATTGTCTTATTCAGGAAAAGGATATTTTTGTTATTATTGTCAAAATCCTTGCTAAGAAAAATTTGATATTTGCAGTATGAGTTAATAATTCTTCATGATTTAAGGTGATAAATTACGAAAACTACCGGTAAAGATATAGGTGGGTTATCTTAAAAAAAATCTCCTAATTTTCAATTTTGCGAAGCGTCTGTTTTTACAATATTTACAATAATGTCTCTTTTTTAACCACCGAACCAAAAAAAGGGTTGTTATAAGCTTGACCGCTATGTGTGTGTGTCTGTCTGTCTGTAGCTTGTAGTGCTCAAACGGATGAATCGATTTTTATTTTTTGCATTATTTGAAAGGTAATTTAATGGAGAGTGTTCTTAGCTATGCTTGAAGTGCGAGTTTAAGAATCCATACCCGAAACAACTAAAAAATTGGCAATGATCTTCAAAATTGGTTCAGTTTGAAGATGGCTCTAAGAAAAAAGATAATTTAATGGAGACTGTTCTTGGGTATGTTTCAAGTGCCTGCTTAGGATTAAATTTTGTAAATTTCACTAGTCTAACATTTCAACACGCTGTATCTAGAAAAGGACTTCTCGACTACAAGTGTATTGCGATACTACTATTACTTTTAACGTCACGTATTATTTGATGAGGTTCTTCTATATTATAAATTGAATCACCTTATATATATATTTTTTTTATTATTATTACATTTCTACAATATTTTCTAATAAAATTTAATCAAATTATATCAACAAACAATATTTATATTACAAAAATAGAATATAATAGAGGTATAACATAAAGAGAAAGAAAGAAGGCGGGAAAATGGAACGAAACGCGAATTGTGTTTTGTATAAAATATTATAAAGGAGAAAAAAAATTATTGTATATTGTTTTTGTGTGTGCTCTGTGTTGTGTATTTCGTGATAATATGTCGTAAGTCTTGACACAACACACTCTCTTGGAGTTTGTATTTTATATTCTACAATGAACGGTGGTATATTTTGTAGAATGAATATATAGATAGATACTTACTACACCCGTTTGGTATACAACACCTTTTTATCTGGGAATGAGAGGTGCTCCTAGCAGGGTGCGGTACTTGCCAATAACAACATAACCTGCTGATTAAAAATACAATACATGTATAAAACTTTTATTATTCTTGTATGTGTTTGTAGTAAACTTCTTGTGATCCATAATATAAATAATATCATTCATTTTTACTTCATCAGTTATTATTATGGACATTACTGGGTGATTAATCCGTTTTAAAGTCGTTTGGTAAATTCAGAGAGGTAAATCGTAAAAATTTCTTTTCTTTTCTCATTGTAATGTATATGGTACACTCAATCTTGAAGTCAAGTTTTTTCAAAAACGCATATAATTTTTTGCAAAAACACACATAATGTACTTAGTTTTTCAGTTAAACAAAACACCATCGATATACTATTTTGAAACTTAAAATCTTTATTTTGAATCTTCCTAACTTTATTTTAGACCTTGTTGACTTTTGTTTGAACAACATACTTTCCACGTAGACCTGTGATTTTGTGCCACAAATAATTGGCTTTGTTGAAATTTTGACATTTTCAACGAGGTATGAATAACCAAATTTGATTTAATATAAGTTTTAAAGTTAAAGAATAAGGAAAACCAAAAAGGGTTTTTTGAAAAAAAAAAAAAACTACATCCGTTAAGGCTGTGAACCAATCGGCATCACACTAAATTCACATTTTTTACCTATCGGTTTTATAACGAATATATCGATTATAACCAAGAAATTTGTTGATGTTTTAAATTTCCTAATAAACCGTAGTTGACTTTAGTTTACACTCCTCAAGTAATGGATTATTTCTTCGAAGCTAAAAAGCAGGACAAATTGGCTGAGTTAACTGCACCAGAATCCTCCTTTTGCGGGTGTTTCGGAAATAGAATATAGAGTGAGACTTTTCGAATGCTAAGAAAAAATGAAACCAGAAACATCACTAAAATGGTAATTGAAATTGGTAAGTAAAAATATAAATTATGGGCCTTATTTTTGAAAAATGTTTAATTCTTAATATCGATTTACAATGATCTGCTTCTCGGCAAAGATACTGAAAATGAATCACCCTGTTAATGTAGTCTTATCGTATGGTATAAGAAAAAGGTATAAAAAATAAGAATATGTATTAGCAAATCAAAATAGCCTTTAAATTATTTTACTAAAAATGATTATAAATAAAGTGTGCAAAACTTTTAAACATTGAACATAATATAAATACACATACTGTGTCCAAAAAATAAGGTGACATTTGAATTTAAACTGCGCGCGTTTGTTGTGCAATATGAATTCTTTCCGCCCGGCCAAACAGTCAACAAGGAATATTATTTGAACGTTATGCGTCATTTGCGTAACGCTATCCGCCTAAAATTATGGAAATTATGGAAAGATAATTCATGGTATTTACACCACGATAATGCACCATCCCATACTGCACTCATAGTTCGTGATCATTTCGTCGTCAAAAACTCAGCCCATATCGTTCCGCAACCACCGTATTCACCTAATCTGGCGCCGTGCGATTTCTGGCTGATCAGCAAGCTCAAAAGACCGCTACGGGGACACCGTTTTGATACGATAGAGGAGGTACTCCCGGAAAGTGGCTACAACCAGTGTTTCGAAGATTGGAAAATCTATTGGGATAAGTGCATTGCATCGGGAGGGGATAGCTTTGAAGGGGATGAAATTGATTTGGAAGAATAAATAAAGAATTTTTAAAATAAATACAATGTCACCTTTATTTATTTTTCATAATTAAAGAATATGTCTCTCTGATCAGAAACGATATCTAGATTCACTTGAGTTGGTTATTTAATGGCCAGCATTCATAAACAGTTAGAATTTCAATTCTCAATGACTGGAAGTGCATACGTCTAACAGAAAAAAGGTTTAGAAAACAATTGCATAGTATCAACTAAGAAAATAGAGACAGTTTAAGAATTTAGTACATATCGATACTTAGCTTTGCAAAATGGGTAAATGAAATAGATAAGCAGTTGAATTTATTAACTTTAGCAATGGAGGTATCAGACTTTTCCACAAATCTTTATCAAAATTTAACGAGGATTTGAGACTTTTGACTTGCTATGGGCAATGTGGCTGTCAATTCTTAATTTTTGTATACTTACCAATAGTAGTAGTCTTTATGGTAAAGGAATCCAGAAAGGATAGTAAATTTTGACTTTGTCATCGAAAAACCGCCGGCTATACTTTTTAGCCCATTTTGTTGAATATTAAAACTTTTAAAGTTTTCAAAAGCACCTCCGAAATATATTCGAGTAATTGGCCTATTTGGTCAACTGTAATGGTCAAACTTTTTGATGTATTTGTTCAGACTTACAAAAAGAAAAACAAAAATTAAAATTATTGTTTCAACTGGATTATTGTAGCGGAAAATTAAACAGTTTTATTGTTAAACAGAAACAACTCTATTGGAGTATTATGGCTGTGACAGAAATAAATATAGTAGAGGTTTCTAAGCAACTTATCACTCACTGAATGCTCTTTGTGTACATAATTGTGTAGTGCTGTATAAGATAAAAATTATACCGCATTTCACTACAAGCTTATTTACTCTGACCGATTATAGTTTACTCCTGTAATTCAAAACTTTTTAAACCATGTATATATGAAATGTTTGTCATGTCTGTGGACACGATAACTCAAAAACAAAAAAATATATCGAGCTGAAATTTTTACAGCGTACTCAGGACGTAAAAAGTGAGGTCAAGTTCGTAAATGAGCATCATAGGTCAAATGGGTCTTGGGTCCGTAGGACCCATTTTGTAAACCGTTAAAGATAGATTAAAAGTTTAATCCTTTTCAAAATTAAACAACTTTGGTTTGAAACACTTTTTCGTAAACATCATTATTTACCCGTGAGGGCGCCAATTAGGCGGAAATTTTATAATATGTACTATACTTGATTATCAGTTATGTACGTATCACATGTTTGTATGCGTAATGTGATAAAGAAATCAACACTGACTCTGCATGGTATTTCAACAATTAACTCAGTCAATTGTTTGTTTTGACTTGTTTTACAATATTTTAGCATCCTTCAGACATCACCATATACACATAGTACGTGAATAATGCGTAACAGTTCTTGTGACTTGGTAGAAATAACATTTCGGAGCTATCCCAAACCTCATAACCAAAAAAGTCCCTATTACGTTACTGTATCTCTACGGAGGTTAAAGTGAATTATAAAAACCATAATTTTGTTATTTATTTTTATTATTTTAAACCACAACAACTATACTGGATCATATCATAATAATGAAAATCTACCTTTATGATTAAGTAACAAAATAAAAACAAGAGAAAAAAGTCTTCATAATTTTTTAGTATCCTACCCATCATATTGTGTGCATGTTTTATAATAAATTTTTATATTTTTACACTTCATCTGTCCATTTACTGTACAAGTTTTATCAGTAAAATATTTATTAAATTACAAAATGAATGTTTTAATTTCCTGTAAATTTATCGAGGGTCAAATTATTATTACTAAACAGGTACATATGGGTATCAATTATATTATAGTGTTTTTATACATGAATTAATTTAATACAAAATTATGTACGGAAAAAAAATTAAAAGGATTATATTATGTGTCTGATATAATGTACTCCCACTAAAAATATGTGGTATCGACTAAATTCGGAGTACATTCATCTCTCTAATCAGGTATAGGTTCATCCCTATTGCTGCTTCAAGCACTAAGAGATAATATCAGTGTATCATATATAAAAAATAGGCGAAATACATACATAGTTATATTTCCCTATTTTTTATATGCAGACGACAGATTTCTAACGGCTCAGAGCTAAAAAACCACGTTCGGATATTCGTCGATAGTAATTTCTGAATGGCCACGGAGAGACATCGAAAAGGAAATTAGTTTTCCTATAATATGGAAATGTTTCAAGGAAAAAATTATAAGATACAAATGTTCTTTTCTGAGATACTAATGTTCTTTGATGTAATAATTATATACAGGGTGGCCTATAAAACGATGGACATAGCTTAAGGACGTATTCTTTGGACTATTTTAAGTCGAAAGTGCCTTTTATAATGTTATGCAAATCCCAATAGTTAAGGAGCTATGTGCACTTTTATATCCCCAAAGATAATAGTCAAGAGAAGTAAAATTAATAGTAAATTAATCTGACATGCCATGTAATTGTTTTGAAATTTTGCTTTTATGGTGATATTTAATTGTTGATGTTTATGTTTTTAATTTTTTACGTTCTAATTTTAAGATGAATTTAATGGCTATGATTACAAATCATGAATATGCGGACATTCATTTTATTTACGGATATTTTGACGGAAATGCAAGGACGTCAGTGCGGGAATTTCAGCGGCGGTTTCCTGATCGAAGAATTACTAATAAATGAGAGTTTTTAAATGTGCATTGTCATTTGGTTGAAAAAGATAATTTTTCAAAAGCTAATACAGGAAGCACTTTCCGATAAAGAAGCCATTTTCACATGTTCGAAAATAGTTCTTCTGGAAGTGTAGAAAAAAGTGGTTAAAGTTAATAGTGCCAAAATTGGTTAAATTTAATAGTGGAAAAAATATGAAAGGCACTTTCGACTTAAAATAGTCCAAAGAATATGCTCTGAGGCTGTGTTCATTGAGTCACTAGGCAGCCTGAATATTCTTCAATCAAATCTTAGTAGAGTCCCACTGAATGGTCAAGAGCCTGGGACAGTAAAAACGATTTAATAGAGTTAAAATGTTAAACAAAAAGCTAGTTGATTTTGGAACTCATGGCATTGGAATTTCACAGAACAATAATAAACTCAAACAGTAAGAAAAACGATTGGCTTTTTAGCACGTTCTTGTTGATTTTTGCAAATACCAAGCAGTAAAGATTTTTGGTTTTTTGCATGTCTGTCTATTTTTTAAGATAGAATCCGAAAACCTTATATGGCTATTGTATTTTTTTCATTATTATAATTTATTTTTTAATAGTCTGTATGTCATTTACTTCAATTACTCAATTTTATTTGAATTAAGATGAATAGAAATTACTTGTTTTAATACGATAGAGTAAACAAATAATTTAATTTTGAAGTTTAAATCATCTATCATAAGCGCACAGCAGTGATTATAATCTTCGGATAACTTGCTTGCATGCATTTCATTTTATTTAATTGATTTTATCGATAAAAATGCATTTATATTTGATGAATATTTTACCAATAAAAGCTTTTACTGCAGAGTATTTTAAAATTTTCATTATATAACTTATTATCAAATATCACGTGTCAGCAAATTGTCCAATTAGTTATTTTAATAAAATATATCACCAGTGCTAAGTCTTCGTATGGCCTACTTTAATTCAGATTGCTACCAAAAAAATTTGTTTTCTATAGCTGTTTATGTGGGAAAAAATAATAATTTCAATTCATAGTTCATAGTATTTTTCTTTTCGAATCAATCTATTTTGACCTACCGGTAATTGATCCTCCGGTATATTAAACAAGTCAACCATACACATAAAATTATGTTGATGTGATATGATGTTGACTGTAGAGACGAACTTTTTTTTTATTACAGTATAATTTAGCGATGCGTGTTTCCCACAATAATTGCGAGAAAATCCATTAAATATTGAAAGAAAGAATATGTATATAAAAGAAATACATATAAAAAAAGAACAACATCGTTATTATCACACTAACTAAATAAATAGATATAGAATAAATGATAATTTTTACAAGATATGGATGCTAAGATCCTTAGAGCCGAAGCCAGTGACTTGAAAGTGATGAAAATACTATCTCCCATCTGAGGGACTCCATACGAAATATAATAAAGATAGTTGCAAGACTTTGGTTGGGAGGCACAAATTACCACTTTCTCTGTCACACTTGCTTTGAGACGATTTACACATTTGGGTCACCCAATACTTGATCCACGAGTTGAAATTGGTTGACATCAAATTTCTTCTATTGTGGCTCCTTTCGGGCGACATATTTCTCAAGTAATGGACCTTGTGGTCTAACTATAACCAAGAAGCATCCAGAAAAACATGAGCTCAAAATGGGAAGAAGAGTCCACTTAAATCTCATCAAATCTCGTTTGAACTATATTCAGGAGGCATATTCAAAAATCTCACGCCAACTATAAAAATATATAAAGGGGGGGGGGAGGAATCTAAACTGAATAAAAATCTTACGTAATGAATAGATACAAAATATGCTTGCACGCATAAACTGCTAAATTCTTGGTATTAATTACTGTCTAAACTATTCGTTTAGACATTAATAGACAGCAAGAATTTGGCTTTTTGTGCGTTTTTCTATTCATTTTGACCAAAACTGGTCTTTATAGATAAATAAATCTCTTTTATTGGAAAATTTTTATTGAAAAGTGCCTAGATTTCGCAGAAACCATGATAAGAAATTTGGGGTAAATCTTTTCATTCCTATTTTGCCCATTCTGCACGGCCTGCGGAATAATGTCTCGAACAAAAACTTTTACTTTTTTAATCAATAACAACTGCCTAATTTAAAGTGCTATCGATTACCAGTTATGGCATACAGGGAGCTTCTCATTGAGCTTGAAAACCTAGGTGAAGTTTAATGTCCTAATCTTATGTGTGTCTATGTGTGCTATGCCTGTGTCCTATGTATGCCTAGACACCCAAAATTTTGTGCCTGAAGCATTTTATCGATAAAACTTCGAATTTCAACCATATGCCAACTTAACAAAAACATCCTGTATAAATAAATAAAATTATAGAAAAAAAATTTCATTAAATTACTATTTCTTGCCTCTGTCTGTTCCTAGCTCCTTTACTGATAGAGTTGTTGTAAAATTTTTTGGTAAAAACACTGACTTTGGTAGTTAATTTATCCCAAAACCGTACAGAGAGTCGATATGAGTTGTATTAAGTTTGAAGTGTTGTATAAAAATTTATTTCGATTTTCGAGGTGAAAACAACATCTTTCTATCACAAAGTTAATAAATCGACAAAGAATAAATGATAATTTTTAAAATAATAATTATTACATTAGGCAGTTAGAACTCATCGTTTTTAGAGTCATCAACAACAGCAAACAAACAAACGTATATATTATGCTTACTTACTTGTTTTATTCATTTCCCGTATATATTTTGATTAAACATGTCTTCACTCATTCTTTAACAATTTACGTGATTTAAGTGAAAATGTTTTGTTGATTATGAATTATGATGAAATATATAGGATGCTATCATATTTTATGAAAGTATTTTTAGATTTTATGCAGGAGTAGTAGACATTTTATGTAGTTTTAATGCCAATCCGTGTTCTTAAGGATGTATGAGCATGGTAGTGGGGGCACAAATTTAAAAATAGATATTTTCAATTTTGATGATAAATTTATATTATAACTTGACGATATAAGACGAAAAGTAAGAATAAAATTTTTCGATATCTGGCTTAATTTTCAAAATATCCAAAATTGAAAATTTTGTTTAATTATTTAGCTTTCGATATTTCGAAAACCAAGACACATATCGAAAAATTTTATTCTTATTTTTCGTCTACATTCATGAAGTTATAACAAAATTCATCATCAAAGTTGAAAATAAGATAAAAATAATTTCAACCCTTAATCTACCCTGCTCTTACATCCCTTATATGGACGGTGACACTTGGTTTTTTTCTTTTCTTATTCATTGCTAATATGTTTACTTTCTATTAAAAAGTTTTTTTTTAAATTTGTTTTCATTCATTCCAAATGAAAATTATCAAAAACTTCCAAAATATGTCGTTTTTTGAGATTCCTCCATAAGAGCCAATGTATTTTATATCGATTTTTAATGACTTTTTTCTTAAAAATTTGCACGGTTACCTAAGCTGAAATTTTAACCACATATTCTTTGAGTAAAAGACTACCTACAAACAAATTTTGAGCCGTTAAATCAAACATTGTTGTCATGCTCATACATCCTTAAAATAGTTGAAATTAAAGGGTAATTTTAATTTTATATTTTTAAGTTTGAATATATGGTGATTTTGATCCCACAAATATAATAATTGGTCTAGGAATTGAACAACTATTGAACATCTACCATGAGAAAATAGATTTTGTTATTTTGTGTTGGCATTAAAAATTTATATCTACACATAGAAATTTAATCTAGAATTAATTTGTCTCCACTTCGGTCTGCGTATATAAATTTTCAACTCCAACAGTGGATAGTATTGAATATCAGAACGAAGTCTGCAATTAGGGTCAATTTTTCTCAATAAATACCGTCAAAGTTTACAAAATTTATATTTGCGACAAACTATATACTAAGCAAAAACTTGACTAGACCATTCAGGACTTTTAATCATGAATAATTATTTTCGTTAAACAATTAAGGTGTTTCGATGCTGAAAAAATGATAACCGTGCAGAAAATGGACTTAAAAATACAGAAGACGTATTAAATACTCATTCAAAATTTTAGCTTTTTGATAACACTTTCGTCATGGTATCGAAACACCTTAATAAAAAGTTTTCCATCTGATGTCGACTCAATTGGTCACACTGTATATGCATGATCATACTATTCATTTTATATATGGATATAATATGACGAAGAATATTACTTATAAATTCTTCATTTGTGAAGAATAGGAAATGAAATAATTTTCTACGTAATTCGAATAATTATTTATTAGAGTTGTAGTAGATATGATGCAAAACTAATCATAAGGTCATTTGTACAATTGATTGTTTTTTGTACAACGCATGCATGCAAATACAGTTACCAGTCTAAGTATCTATTTATTGTATGTTGTGTGTTCCATATTCCTTTTAGAGGTGTCGGAGACCACCTTCCTCCATCTATTTCTATCACTTGCATATCTAATTAGATTTTCCAAATTTAAATTTGTCCATGCATTTATATTATCGATCCACTTGACTTTTTTTCTACCTCTTACTTTGCTGCAGTTCATTTGACCTACTAAAATTACTCGCTGTAGCTCGTAATTTTTCCCATGGATTAAATGCCCGAAGTATGCTGTTTGTCTCCTTTTTATGGTTCTGACCAGTCTCGACTTTTAATTTATTGAGCACATCTTCATTTCGCACTTTGTCAGATCATTTCACTTTAAAAATTCGACGGTAACACCACATTTCAAAAGCATTTAATTTTCGTATTGAGTTGATTTTCAGCACCCAAGTCTCACAACAATACAAAAGCACAGACCACACATAGCAATTTAAAATTTGGATTCTTAAACACTTGTTTGGTTTATTGTTAACTAAGAATTTTCTTTATTTATTAAATATGGATTTAGCTTGTCCAATTCTTTGTTTAATTTTCACTGCACTTTCCATATCACTGTTTACTTTCTACTTGTTTAATAATTGTATTTTACACTTTAAATTAATTTTTTTGCCATTCTGTTTTCCTTTATTAAATACCATACAAACAGTTTTTTTTAACGTTTAGACTTAAACCTGCGTTCACACTTGCCTCGCAGACTTTATTTACCAGAACCTGCAGACCTTCTTCGCTATTTGCAATCAATACAGTGTCATCCGCGTAGCTTATATTATTTATAATGTGTCCATTTACTTTAATGCCTTCGTTTATATCGCTTAATTCTTCCATTATTTTTTCCGCATATAGGTTGTAAATTAGTGGTGACACTACACATCTTTGCCTCACACCCCGTTTTATTTTAACCCATTTAGTAAGTCCGTTATTAGTACAAATAGCCGCTTCTTGATTCTAGCAAAGAAGTTACTCTGTTTAAATTCATTCGGGCAGTTGCTAAAAATAACTTTCTAGATACTCGTTACAAAATTTAAGAAACCCCGGATTAATTTAAGAAACCGCGAGGCAATTTCAATTTTTTTTCACTTCATGTGCAAACTCCATGTGCGGGTGACCTTTTCACAAAAAGTTTGTGAATACGATAGGTAGTTACCTCATGTCGAATTTGCCATATTATGCATAAAATGGTAAAACTAGACTTGATACCATGACAAAATTTTAAATTGAAATTAATCTAGCTCGATATCACTCTATGGTGATATCGAGCAATGACTTCGCTAACCTATCTATAATATATTCCTTGCTGTTTAATTAGGAATTTTAAAAGTTCATATTTGGCATACTTCTAAAGATTTTCAAACAACAAATTCAATTTTCTGCCTGTGCGGTCTTCCCTAGATAAAAAAAATTTAGTCAACAATATTCTTCTGTCAAGTCCTTGTTCTATTAAAATAATTTCTTCACGTTTTTTAAAGAAAATAATAAAGTGGAAATATAACTTCGACATGATAATTTTATATATTCTTTGGTGGCATAACTGCTGTTCACATAAATATTATACATATATCATAAATGTTCATAAACTGTCTACGTAAAAAGAAAGCGATACTATAACAACCCATCTACAATTCTATCATCCTCTGGGAGTTCATCTGGACCAGTACGTTCATATACATACATACCATACCATGTAACACCTAAATATATACCTACTATAACATTATACCGCTTACTCATTCTCCTTAACCTTTATCTTAACTCCCTGACTCATTGTTATACATGTCAAGGAAATTGCAGTCAACCTCAATGGGGCCTGCGGGATTTCTAAACGAGCTCAATTTGAATATATTTGACATGGATTTTAAGTGAGCTGAAAATTTAAAAAAATATATTTTATATATGCCGCCATCAACTTATAAATATATTTTACGTTCCTCTTTTTGTTTAGTCCTTAATATTTTCCTTTAAGCGACATAAACCACTGTTTATTATAAAATATTAGACGACTGGGTGTTCCAAAATTGAATGCTTCTAAATGAATTCCAAAATTTTCGATTTACTTAACACGCTTTTATTAGCTTCATACGTATGTTAGAATTGTTGTATGTTAGTATGTAACGGAAACTTTGAACATGATTTTAACCCCCTTTAAAACGTCGGAATAACTCGAAATTTGGCATACTTATCAAAGACCGACGACAATAAAATAATTTAGTAATTTATTTGATTATCCTGATCATGGTTTTCAGGATCCTCAATTTTCGTATCTGAAAATATAAACATTTATTTGCACTCCCATCATATTTATACTGAATTTTTGATAAATAAATAATGGTCTTAAAAACTAAAAACACAAAATAAATAATAGTTTAAAAACTAAAAAACAGGCTTTTGAAACTAGCTGAACTAAAAGGTAGAAAATAATTTCATTAAATTCAAAAAACTCATTTTATCGTAAAAGTGGCGTGGGGTGCTTTTTTTTTTATAATGACTTTACATATTATGTCCTATGATACCGAGGGGGACGTAGGGCCTCATACGACTTTACTTCTACCAATATCTGTCTCTAAAATATTTACAATAATTTAAATTTAGCACCCCACGCTTTTTGACGATGAAGTGAACTTTTTGAATTTCAAGAAATTATTTTCCACCTAGTAGTTCACCTAGTTACAAAAGCGTGTTTTTTAGTTTTTTTAAACTTTTGTTTATTTATTAACTGTTATTCAATGTATCTTTAACCTGTTGACCTATGAAATTACGCTTTGTTTCAAATTACCTTAGCGTTTATATTAGACTAGCAGCGCTCTGTGGTATTATCCAGAGAGAGGGATGTTACCCGCGATTACCAGAGTTTCTATCGTTACTGGTTAAAGTAAAAAATTTTCCTGGGTGAAAATCAGCCCCTAAACTTTTTGACCCCTTAACTTTCTAACCCTATCTATCCCACAAGATCCATACATTTTACCGAAATAATGAAATTATATAGGTGTAAATGTGCTATTGCAGACTATAATGTATCGCTATGCCAAATGTCATCTAAATCCGTTAAGTAGTTTTTGCGTGAATAACAAACTGGATGGATGGATGAAAGTTTGTTATTCACGCAAAAACTACCTAACGGATTTAGACGATATTTGGCACAGCGATACATTATATGGATTAAATTTTTATAATTTACTGAGTTCGAAAGATTATCCATACTGTTATTGCTCTTTCGAACTCAGTAAATTATAAAAATTTGTGATAGTAAAATGGCAAAATTAATTAAAATGAATTTAATTATTTAGATTATTTCTTTGCTATAATATTTTCTTTCTCAAACATCATTCTATAATCACGCCATCAAACTATTTTTAATTAGCTAGTGCATTGAAAAATAAATTTATATAAAATTAAGTAAAGGTTTTTATTTACAAAATTAAAGAATATTTAACTCAAAATATTTAACGCATGTGCAGAACGCGTGATCAAATCTCTCATCACGCGACTAAAGATTACCGAATGCTTGACGTGAGTCCTGACAGGTTAATAAATCATAGTAATTTACAAAATTGCTGTTTTAAAATTACCACTGCTGATTTTTACGTTTTATGCCTGTTTATGACTGCCATATTGACTGCTTTACGTCATTATTGATTTTCTCAACAGTTAATTGTTAATTTCGTAGAAGTTTGAGATACTTTGTAGAATGCTAAATAGAAAATTCGTTGTTTGTTAATACATTGTCTCGTGGGAAAGAATTAAGAAGCTCACTCACTTTGTATGTATGTGTGTATGTGTGTATGTGTGTATGCATATAAAAAGGGGTTGATTTTATATTATTTAGATGTTTGATATTATGTTGTTAGGTACATAATATTATGTATAATAGAAAAAGCTGCTACTTTGTAAAAGTTCTGTAAACAATAAATATGTCAGCTTTTAAGTTTATTATCTTAAGAGTAACAATATTTAACTTTGATATAAATAATTAGTTGTTATAAACGAATCTTTCAACAAAAACTTAATGTTTTGTAAAATATTCGAAAGATTATTCTGTATTATTTTACTGAAATGTTCTTTAATAACAGGCGAATCTTTTTAACATTGAAATTACAAAAAAAAATTATTTACGTTAAGTATATATCCAAACATTAAGAAGATTTTTTAAATCTTGAACCGAGAAAAGAAATATACGCTTACGACCTAGTAGATATTAAATAGCCGTAAAGTACAAGTTTGTAATCAGGGTTAAATTTTTATCACAAATATAATCATTACAATTCATCATGTATGAATTACATCTAAACTTTCTACTCTATAAAAATTCAATCTTATTAAAATAATTTCTTTCTGCAATAAAATTTGACTTTATTAAAAAAATTTTTCATTTTCTTTCTTAAAAATTTCCATTGCATTTAATACGGTAGTTGCCTGAACTAAAATTTGCCATAATACGCCGAAAAAAGTAAAACTTGATAAAATAGGTAATACGGAAAAATTTGAAAATGAAATTAAAATTGATTGAAAAACGAAAAAGTTATAAGCATTCAAAGATTGTTGACCATCTCTTTTTAGTAAATGGAAGTTTTATATGTATACTCTATGGTGATATCGGACAATAGCGTCAATAATCAATATCCGCCTCTTTGTTTTGGAATTTGGAATTATAAACGTTCATATTTTGCGAACTTCTGAAGATTTTAAAAAACCAACTTCATTTTTCTATCCGTGCTGTGAGAATTCTTCACTTGAAATTATAAGCATTCCAACATTGTTTCCCATCTCCTTTTAGCAAAACATAGTTTTATTTGTATTTTATATGTATCTCTATGGTGATATCAGATTATGACGTCACTTACCCATATCTACTTCTTTGTTTAATTAGGAATTTTAAATTTTCATATTTTGCGTACTTTTAAAGATTTTCACAAATATACTTCACTTTTCTGCCCGTGCAGAGAGAATTCTTCACCTGAAGTGATGAAAATTTAGTAAACAAGTCTAATTCTCAAATAAAAGCAAGAAGTAAGTACCTATTGTAGAATGTATTATCCAAGGAAACACGTTATTTGTATGTAGCCGAGGTTATTAAGGGGCCTGGTAAACAGTACCTGTAAAATGGGAATTTTTATTAAAAATTTTTTTGAAATAGTTAACAGAAAGAGGAAATATAAATCATTTTTAAACAAGTGAAAATAATCAATTGACTGAGTTAATTGTTGAAATAATATGGATGAACAGTGCATCATTACTCACACATATACCTATACATGTCACACATACATAACTGATAATCCCATAATACATACTATAAAATTTGCATCTAATGTGTGCCCTCGTGAGTAAACAGTGATGTTAACAAAAAAATGTTTCATATTAAATTTTAACGAATGTCATTTTTCACAAGCAATAACTCCATTTCCTTCGACAATTCGCTAAAGAAGGGTAACCTCATAATACTTATAAATTAGTATTCTTATTTTTTTTAAAACTGCACATAACAAGTTTTAATTTGATATTTTACAGACAAATTTTAATCTTTTTATATTGTATAAAAATTAATGACGTCTCCATTTCTATGTGTTAATTACAATTTTCACAGTGGTATATGATGATCAACCTGGGCCTAATTAAAAGTCGACTGTTTTTATTAAAATTGTAAGTTGTAAAGTGTATATTTTCCCAAGTCTCTAGTGGTACTACTTCTATACTATTATTAAGTTTTACTTTTCTTTCTGTTAAATATATAAATGGGAGTTTTCTTTTACGTATTTATACTATTTAATTTACAGGATAAGTTAACTATAACGTAATTTATTTCAGTGTATATCAGTATTACATACAATACTTAGTATTAAGGTTTCAGAATCTTGGTACTTTTGTATATATAAAACTGATCAAAGTAATAGCAGACGAAAGTAAATAATCAGGGTATGACTCTATAAAGTTAAGTGAATTCTCTTTGAGAGATGTGTGATGAACTTGATTTATAAGAAATTAAAACTATGCAATTTGCATAAATAATATTCATTTTGAATTAACCGTATATATACTAACTTCACAATTCGGATAATAGTGACGAAAACGATTCCAAACTTGTTACTCGGGGTTTTGGGGTCGCTGAGAACGAAGAGTGCGACAGAATTAATCTAAAACGTATCTGGTGCCCGATTCTCTCACCTTCGAATCCTCAGGCTTTTCATGGTAAGTTATTATTAGAGCTTAGAGATCAAGCACATGATTTTTGAAGAAAAAAACGACTTCTTAATGTTTGCGCACGATTTCTTACGCTTTGAGAAGCAGAATCTTGTTTGGGGTACTGGAAACTATTAAAAGAAAATATTATTTCTCTTTTATGGACCTTCGAAGCATGGGGCTATTAAGTGTTTGCACTTAATATTAGATCCTGATTTTTAAAGAATGTCTTATCCGCATCATTATTTGTTAATGTTTATTTATTTTACTACATCCATATTTACAATTACATTTATGATGTGGGCGGACTCGGTTACTTCGTTCTTATTCAAGCGACGATAATGTGATCAATTCTATGACCCCCATTATTTATAATTGTTCACACTGTCGTTGCCTGGATTTGAACTCGCAGCTAAGCCGAACCTAAGTCTAAGTAGACAAACGGGCTAGAACTATCGCCTTAGACCGCTCGGCCACTTTGGCTCTCGGTCACATTTGTCACAATAATCGAACATATAGTTCACAGCAAGTTAACGAATTAATGGTTTTATTTATTAAAAAAAAATTCTTAGCCATGAGGCATAGTTTAAAGAGGAATGGCATAGAAATTCATATAGTATTTTGTCCATCTTGTCAAGAACGTTTTATTCGACTATCACTGTACATAGTTATTATACAGTTTTTATATTTAATAATAATATCGAAATATACGAAAGAGTTGTTCTTATTTTGCATATTCAAACGTAGTCTCTTGAATGCCATTTTATTATTTTACTTTTATTTTAACTACTTGTGAAAATAATTATGAAAATAAATAAAATAATTTTTTTTTACTTTTTTCCACTGTTAGTATTTTTCATGCTGGAGGAAGTTTTATTATTTTTCATAATCATGCTGTTATAAAGATTTAAATATGGTTAGTCATTTTATCATGTACAAAATGAATCGGAGATAACCAGTGTTGAATAAAAGCGAATAACAGTTTTACCCAATTTTATACTCAAAGAAAAAAATAATAAGTTGTTAACTCATCCGTTCATCATCCGATAACAAACTATCGTTCCCTCATTTACCCGAAACTATTCACCGTTTTCCGACTGATTAAATTAAAATTAACAAAACAGTTTCATACACATTTTTATTTAAAAAAATAACTTTTTTTTTTCTAATATATCTTTTTAATTCGAATATCTTTTTAATTGCAGGCGATTCGATGTACAGTACCAAATTGTAGTTGCAACTGCTTTGTTCCTGGTAAACGTCATCTACGCTATTGTGATACGTGTAAACATGGCTGGGTACCTCACGGTAAGTGAACATTTTATTAAGATTTTAGACATCATGCAATAAATTTTTTCAAGAGTTCGCTCTCTTGTTGCATGGCCTACATTAACCGAAAATAATTTGTGTAATAAATTTGTGAGAAAATTTATAGTTTTACAGGTCAAAGTGTGAGTTGTTGGACAGTAATTAAGTATATTAACGATATGATAGCGATAGGTTTTGCGATTGTTTAGGCTTTTGTAAATATGTCGACATTAGTTTGAAATTGTCGAATACTTTCATCAGCACGATATCAAATTTTATGACTACTACAAGCTGCAATATCACCTCCATCGAACCCCCCCAGTTCCAAACAGCTTTGGTATTCCATAATATGTAATACGAATAATTTATCTTTGTTTCATTTATTATTTAAGGTAGTACGAGCGCCAAGGCATGTTTAAACTTGTTTTTGAAATTATTTGTACCTTATTTTCAACTTTGATGATGAATTTTGTTATAACTTCATGAATGTTGACGAGAAATAAGAATACAATTTTTCGATTTCTGCCTAGGTTTTCGAAATATCGTAAGCCAAATAATTAAACAAAATTTTCATTTTTCTATTTTGAAAATTACAGATATTGAAAATTTTTGTTATTTATTAATATATATTTTTTTAAATTTGTAGCCTCACTACCGTGCTCATACATCCTTAATTAGTCGGGCACAACTTTAATTTAAATTTGTTTTTTTAATTACACCGACTAGCTTTGAGAAATCTGTAAAAACATATCATCCATCTACCGTTTTCCCGTAAGACCAATGTTTAATATGACTACTTTTGGAGCCATTTATTTATTAAAATAATCAGACAGGCGACCCCCATCCCCCGTAAAATTTTTAGAATTGGTTTAATCTTATTCCAACTTCATATATAAATACAATCAATTTATCCAAAATTGTCCTGGCGCTCGAACATCTCTAATTAGCTTTTAGTTTCCAGATCGGCTATTTACATTTATTATATGAATTCTTACACACGGATCTTCAAAAAGTTCTAATTCAACAGTGAAACGTCGTAAATGTCGGTTTTGAATTTTAAGGCATTTCCTTTTTTATGTTTTATTTACAAATCAAACTACTTCATTTGACGATCTTTAATGAAATTACTCGACAAAGAGTTAACAATATACACATTGAATATTTAAATAGAAAATTCTGGGAGTAATTTTCGGAAAATGATAAAAAAAATAGTCTTATGATTGATGTTACCTTTGATGTTTTATAAGATCCACTTGTAATAATCCTTGTATCTCTTTCTATCCAAAACATTCTTCTTTATATGTTATTACCATTCAATGACGAGAAGGCGTTTGTTTGTCGATTTCCAAGAAAACTACTTACTTACCTAAGGTACTTATATTCCAGAAAAAAACATCGAAAAAAGGTTGTTCTTTTCTCACATTCTTTTTTTGTAAAAAGTCTAGCATATAGAATATAGAAAAATGAAAATAATATATTTTACAAAAGAAATGACGTAGTGGTAAGGGTTGTATACCAGGCTAATAAGAATGGGGAATGAGTTTGTTCCATGTGGAAAAATATGTATCCCATGGGAACAACATCAATGAATATCATATGAGAAAATATTGTGTATGTAATGTTGTCTTTTTCTTTTCAATTCATAGACAAAGCTTTTTTACAGGTTACACTTCTAACAATTATACAATATTGAAAAGTTAATTTTTCTTTTGCGAAGGCACGATCTTATGAAATTTTTTGTTTTTAAAAACAATATAATGTTAAAAATGCAGCTGAAAATATTTTCAAGTAACCGTTCTTGAAAAAGGGACTAATAATTTTATCGGAAGAAGAAGCATCAGAAAATTTTATTGCAACTATCATTAAGTTGATAAAGTTTTCATTTTATATAAAACAAGTGAAATCAAACAATTGACTGAATTAATTGTTGAAATACCATGCAGAGACAGTGTTGATTACACTGTTACATTTCACATACATACATGCATGTCACACATGCATACCTGATATTCCTATATAATACATACTATACAATTTGCGCCCTCGCGGGTAAACAGTGATGTTTACGAAAAAATATTTCAAAAATGGTTGTTTATTTTTTTATAATAAATATTTTTTACATTTAAACTTTTGTTCTATCACAAGATGAACACTTTTTACGCCCTGACCATGATATAAAAATTTCAGCTTGAAATCTTTGTTCGTTTTTAAGTTATCGTGTACACACGCACAGACGGGCAGACAGAGCGAAAATGGTCTAATTAGGTGATTTTATTAACACTTATATCAAAATTTGTTGGTAGCATCAATATTTTTAAGCGTTACAACTTGGGTCTAAACTTATTATGAATTTTATGTTAGTATTTTTACAAGTAAATGGTCAAATTGCAAAATCATTCGCTTAAAAATGTTCAGAAATAAATGGCAGTAATCTTTAATTCAACAAATTTGATCATTCGCCATCGCCTTGCAAAGTGCTCGCCAGTTTACCGCGGATCTCTCCTAATGAGAATTTTGTATTCTGAGTAATAATATAAGATGATTGTCACAAAGTGCTGTTTCATAAATAGGAGTTTTTGTATTTTATTAGGAAAAGCAATACATTCCCGAACGACCAGGGAATAGTCCGGACCGACGCTTCAGCCGTGGCTAGCATCCATAGGAGCTCGGGAATGTGCTTTTCCTACGAAGTACACACGCTATTTTTTCTGTAACTGATAACCGGCAATGAAACAAATGTCAAATGATAAAGTAAATTTGTCCGCCGAAATTTACTTCCCCGTACTATTATTTGTTTCTCTGCTCGGATAGCATTTAAAATACCAGAAAAATTGGCTTTCTGGCGTTCAAATTCTGTCCACTTGAAAGTAGCTATTGTTTAACAATATCAGAAAAAAATATTTTCTGTGTTATTAAATCACAGTGTATTTTTCTCACTTTTGGTTAGAGATGGTGATGGTCGTTTGTTATGAATAGAAAATAATGGGTGATATGGTAAAAGAAAACTGTTAAATGGAGAATAGAGAAAAAAAATAACCTTATACCATTGCCCAACCCAACACACTGGCCCATGTAATATCACATTTTTCATCACGTTTTATATTGTATTTGCGTGTTTTTCTACCTCCGAAAAGTGACCACTCAATTCACTAAGGATATCTATTTTTGATTTTCTGATGAATAATTTAGGTAAATAAGTTATGAAAAATTGCTTATAGCTGCCATAAAGTTATTAAAGGTTTTGATACAGGGAATATCGAATGGTTTTTCTTTGTTTATTTAGAGTGTGTTTATGTGAAACTCTGCACAGGATCGACGACTTGATACCCAATAATTTTTTCAATAATTTTCGAAACTTTGACACGAAAAGCGACAAGAAGAAAATCCACAAAGATTTCTCATTTCAAACCAAACCATGTGAGCTTAACTTATTATAATTAACGATTTTTTTCAAAACGAAAGTTTAAAAGACTTTCTGCGTGCGTATTCTTCTTCTAGCTAGACCACTTTTCGAAGAAACATAATCATTAGTAAGCTTATAGGTCAATTGTAGGTCAGGTTACATGTTTTTCGTATTTCGTGAATTTTTCACTTCCGTTCATACCACTTTCAGTTCAGGAAAAAACTTTAAGCAAAAAAGTAATTTAATGAAGAGTGTTCTGAAGTTTCAAGTGTGAGTTGGGGTTCCGGTAATAATCGGTAAAGAACTTGCACACTGGAATTTAGTTGTTCGTTGGAATGGACAATAAGTATCTTGACCAATGTACAGTACAAGCGTATATATTTATAAGCTTATGTATAAGTTACTTCCAATATCTATTTGGTAGCAGGTCTACGATATACGCCATATGTGGTCATAAAACGTTTTTCAAATTTTAAACGTGTCGATCATACAAATTGGTTTTTTATTTATATTATATTATTTTTCATTTTAAATAATCATATTGTTTGTCTCTTTTACCAGATATTTTATGTGTTATGGTACGAGGGCTAGTAGACGTTTTCGAAAGTTTATTTTTCGGGTATTTCTTTCCTTAATGAATCACGGTAGGGACTAAACACGTCTTTCACGTGAGAGAAACAAAGATGATGGTTTTTTCTTTCTGAAAAATTATTTATTATTCATAATCTCCATGAAGATGTGTTTTATCATAGTGTGAAGGAGTGACCTATATGCGAAATTAAAAAAAAAAAAAGAAACTCTAAACAAAATCTTATACTTCGTACCAACTTACAACTTCAACGCAATATACATAGTCCGGTTTGTATTTGAAATTCACACGATAGGTTTCGTACAAAATTTAATTACAACAAAAGGTAGTCTGATAAAACTTGGTTTTTATGGGTTAGTTTTTGTAATAATATAAGTGGCCAAATAGAGTTTTTTTATAGTAATTTTGCATTTAGGCCATTCCTTCACACTATGATAAAACACATACTATGTTTAAGTAGTAGTTTATTGGATGAATTTTATTTTGATGAATATATTTTTTTAATTTCTTAATATAAGAGTGGGTTTATTGTATCGTAACTACGGTCACAGATTCAAATTTCACATAAAGCGTTTTATTCTTTTTATTCTCAGCTTATTCAGGAAGCAAAAGTTCTGCATTAAATAATAGAACACTCTCTATAAAAATAGTTTGATAAAATGATATTTGAACATGACTTTTTTCAAAACAGAAGGTTCGTTTTGTTATCTCCTAGAAGTAAGAATAATGGGAATTGCAATTTTATAATATACCATGTATATATGAAATATATAGTAGATTAAGTTTAGTCCCAAGTTTGTAACGCTTGATAATATGGATACTACGAACCAAAATTTTGGTATAGGTGTTCATAGAATCACCTAATTAGTTCATTTCCGGTTGTCTGTCTGTCTGTCCTTCTGTCTGTCTGTCTGTCAACAAGTTAACTCAAAAACGAAAATCGAGATATCAAGCTGAAATTTTTATAGCGTACTCAAGATGTAAAAAATGAGGTCGAGTTCGTAAATGAGCAATATAGGACCAATAGGGTCTTAGGTCCGTAGGACCCATCTTGTAAACCGTTAGAGATAGAACAAAAGTTTAAGTGGAAAAAATGTTCCTTATAAAAAAATAAACAACTTTTGTTTGTAAACATAACTGTGGACATAAATGGGATTATCAGTTATGTGTGTGTGTCTATTTAAAAGTGGATATCTTTTTTTATTTAAGGTCGAAAAACAAACGATTGCGGCATCAACACTGTCTATACATGGTATTTCAATAATTAATTCAGCCAATTGGTTGTTTTCACTTGTTTAAGATTTTGCTTGTTTACAATGGAAAGTAATTATACAAATTTTGTTATAATTCTGAATATTATTTTAACTTGAAAAAATTATTGTTTTTTCACTTCATACCTTACAGTAATAAAATCACAATTAGTTGAATATAATTGATTACCTTTATACATACATTCAATGTATATAAATTGTTGTTTAATATTAAATCTGTAATTAAAGTGCAATTAAATCACAATTGTTTAAAAAAAAAATTTGAATGTTTTAATTTCAAGGTTCATCCATTTATAATATTTTTGTTTACAATATTACGCTGACAAAATCTTTCATAAAAAAACCAAAATCACAAAAGTAAGTTATGCCACCTGCGTAATCTGTGAAAATCTTCGAAATTTTCGAACTTTTTGCGGTTCAATTCAAAAACTATGAGCTTTTGACATCAATTGCCACTATCTTTTTGAAAGTATTAAATTTGAAACAATTTAAGCCAACCCACAGCTATGATTCTTGAAAAATTTACATGGTTTTCAGAAATGTTAAAATTTTGAGTTTTTCTTGAGTAAACTGTTAGAGTTAGCAAAAAGTTTTAATGTTAAAAGTGTTCCTTACAAAAAATTGACAACTTTGGTGTGAATTTTCTCAAAAAATATGAAGGGTAGAATGATAAAAATTAGTAAGTAGCTTCAACAAAAGAAACCTTTTTTTAGAAAATTCCTACTTCAAAATTTTCGAAAATAAATGTAAACCTGCTTTTTTTAGGATGTTATTTGGACCCTAGAGGGGAGTGTTCAACTTCGTTTTACAAGCAAAATAAAGTTATGCTGCCTGCGTTATAGGTGAAAAACTGAAACTTGTCCGAAAATTTAGAACACAACTTGGTTTTTGCTTGCAAAACGTAGTTTTGCACTTACAGCTAAGAACACTCTCGATCGGTTCATCCGTTTATGAACTACTATAACAAATCATTGGCATTATGATTTGATGCCAAACTGATTTTATGTCGGGGGTTTCTATAAGTTTTCAATTTCATATTATTATAATAATATTTCTATAATAGATACCATTTTTGTGAATTGAAACAGAAGGTCAAGTCAAAACCAATCAGTATACAATTTGACAATTATAAATTGGGTACAGATACAAAAAAAAAATAAATATCTATAAATGTAACAAACATGAATTTGACAAATTAATTAAATTACAAAAATATAATATACCAAAATAAATGTAATAATTATTTCAAGGATAAACTTTATACGATTAAATAATTTTTTTTTATTAAATAAAATATATGTAGATATGAACTTATTATTGGAATATGATAATTATTTAGATTGTGTATAAGTAGTTCCGTATTCATAATATCTAAAAATAATAAATGATCTTTTATAAGATGCCTTGTAATGTGGCTTTATTTAGAGTAAATAAATCTAAGAACTGAACTCTCAGATTAAATCGTGATTAATAAGACCTTTGACGTTAAATTTTAGACAAAACCTAGCCAGATGACAAATTATAGTGAAATATATTTATGCCAAATACTTTCCAACAGGACAACATTTACGACAAACACTTCAATGAGTACCTTAATATTTTAGTCCTGAATGCAAAATAAAATTGTGGTAAGAATCCTATGAAAAATGAATGAATTTTGTATTATGTTTGAATTCCAAATAATTCTGAAGGAAATATTCGAAAATTCTAGTGGATTCTAATTTAAAATATAATTTAATTTTAATAAAGGAAAAGTATAAAGTAAATTTACCTTTGATAATAAATCTTTAATTTACAATCAGGTTGAACTAAATCTGTAAAAATTACTTTAGTAATTTTGTTTCTTCAATGCTAATTATTCGAGATCTTTCGAATTCTAAATTCTGTTTTACAAAACAGAAGAGTGTTTGTGTAAAATTTATTAACAAAATGCATTTACAATTTCAAAGTTGCTAAATAAAGATTATATACAAGTAAACTTTCCACTAAGTTAACTCTAATACTCCTTTCAACAGACCTTTTAAAGTAACCTTTTTTACTGTCCGTTTTTTTCTGTAATAATTGAAAATTTAAAAGGCCTCAACAACACTCCTCATGAAATTTTTTTTCGAAATTGTCGATCCGATCAAATATTATACAATTTTAATATGGTTTTAATCTATTTGGAAAATCATTTACGATCTACGATAACAAGATTAAAGTTGGTTTCAACAGGCGTTGAATAAATAGATGTTTATAAAGAAAACATTGTAATTTATAACAATATCGTTCAAATGCATGAATATACAGTCTAATGAAAAATAGTCCACCCTTTTCGTGAATTTGTGTATCTGTGTATCTGTATGTTTGTCTGTGGCATCATAGCTACTAAACGGATGAAGCGTGTTCTTAGCCATGATTCAAGTACCAATTTGTGGTTCCGTACCTGATAACAATTAGATAAGAGGTAATGATCTTCAAACGGCTGAGCAAATTTTCTTGAAATATAGCTAAGAATAAATACTCTTGATCAAATTATCACTGAAGCAAACACAAACATCAAAATCTGTTCATCCGTTTAGGATCTACGAATCCCCAAACAAATCGATAAGACCCGATTTAATGTCGGGGGCTTCCATAAATTTTTAATTTTATGTTATTTTCAGTTTTAAATCTGCTTATGACTGCCATATTGATAACATTATTGAATGAACTTAAACTGCAGTCGATACTGAAAATCGAAAAATTGGAATAAAATCATTGAAAACAATAATTGTTCTAAAAAAGCCCTCGAAGGCATTTATGTGATAATAGGCATTTTGTTTAAATTTAATATTTGTAGTTTTCTATAAATCCATCCAGCATATGTACCCAATCCTATACGCTATAGGTATACAGTTAAAAATAAGTGTGGGTATTATATTATTCTGAATGGTAAATAGTAGAGTATTATAATCTGCGATTAGATCCGGTACATGAAGAGTGATTGCGTTAATAGATGGCAGCACGCCACCATTAAGCCCTAGGGTTTTTTATGTTATGTTAAATGCAACAACGCGCCAATCACCACTATATATTTAACTATTTAACAGTTAGTACAGTACGAATTGGCGAATGAATGCAAACCTAAATTTATTTACAATTCTCTTCGAATTGAGGATAATCTTGATGTCGAATTGGCCATACTACTCCTAAATATGTAAAGTTAGACTTAATAACATGACAAAATTTGAAATTGAAATTAAAATTGATTAAAAAACGATGAAGCTAATAAGCATTCAAAGATTGTTGCCCAACTCTTTTTGTCAAATTAAAGTTTTATATGTAATCTCTATGGTGACACCCACGTATGACGTCACTAGTAGGTATCTTACTCATATCTTGCATACTATAGTAAAGATTTTTAAAAACCAACTTCACTTTTCTATTCGTGAAGTGAGGATTCTTCATTTGAAGTTATAAAAATAATTTATCCGATCCCCTATTGTCCTAATGATGGTATAAAAACATGTTGCCTGGTTGGAAAATTTTTAAAAAATTTTCCTTTCTACAATTGCAAAAATTATTTATTATCTCTCGGGGAATAATCTAAAGAATTTTGGACAGTTTAGAACAAAAAAGATGTCTAACGACTTTTCACTAAAACCAATAGCTTCAAAGATATTAACTATTTAAAGTTGTGGCCGAAAAAATGCGGTCTCTTTCAATCCTAAAAAACAATATCAAAAACCAAAAATTTAAATGTAAAATTTTTTAAGTATTCTTCAAATATCTCTTAACAAAGTTCCATGGCCTTTTAGCCTACTATTTTATCGTATGCTCTTCTATCGTAAGCTCTTCTATTCTCTCTTTCACTCTCGCAGATATGCAAGCACTTAATTATTTATTAAAACAGAAGAGCTTACTTTTTCGCATTTTCGCGAACGCTTAATTATTAATATAACTGAAACTATTAGATTTAGAGAAAATTTGTAAGAGACCCTTTTTGTTCAAATAAGCTAAAAATCATTTGCCGAGGCATAATTAATAATCTTCGCATTTTTATTAAGGAAAGATAATACACATTTATATCATCATTAGGACAATTTGAAGAAAATTGTATATAAAAATTGACATGGAACCGTTTTTTGTACTCATGCGCCGATTCGTACTGTACTAAGTAGGCATAAACTGTAGTTTATACTGTATTTTATAAAATCAGAATAACAACTGTCATTTACATCAATTTCCTAACATGATTTTACATATGTAAACTGTAAAAGTACCTACTCGAAACAAATATTTTCCATTCATGTTGATATGTTGATACATATATGATACAGTTACAGCGATAGGCATAGGAGTTTCCATAATTTTCCCTAATATTTGACGCAAAATTTCAAAAGAGATAAAAAATTTCAGAAAATAATTAGATTTCTCGACGTTATAGTTTTTGAAAGTTTGTTTCAGATACGAAATCTAGTTTAAAAACAATGATACTTTTACCGAAGAGTTTTTAAAATTTTGGATACATAATAAGTAATATAACCACCCATGCAATAATTGATGAAGTAATTGTTAAAATTAATGGAAGCTTGCTTCTATATTGGTTAATCGAGTCGAGTTCTTAGAGCTTGCCTAACCAAAACTTTATTGTCCCTATGACTCTATTATTCGAATAGGACACGATTAAACTTTTTCCTTCGATTTTTTCTAGAAAATAAAGTAGCATCTTGATAAGTTAAAAACCAAGGAAAATATTAAATAATTTATCTACTTTTTAAGCGGTTTAAATAAAAGAGTTTTGAATGGTATATATTTTAACTAAGTGAGATTTGTTTATGTTCTTTGTTTATTGACTATAATGGAAGAGCCAGGCAAAAAAAATTCGTTGAATTTACCAAAGCTGATAATTTGAGGTTTGGTTATAGTAGTTGTGTGCAAACGCATACTGCGGTCAGTCAAACAGACAGGGGTCAGATATATGCTACCGAAACGGTTAAGTTTTACGTGGTACTAAAATGAATTTACTAAATCTGAAAATTGTTATACAGATTGTATATTGCCCATAAATAACAGTTATGATTGTCAGTCAGTTACGTGTTAGAACAGGGCTCGTCAGTCACTTCTTATTGATAACAATAAATAGATAAGATACATTTATGATTTACGTTGTTTTTAAATGAATTTATTAAAGCAGAAAATTGTTTTACAGTTCGTAAATTGCATATAGATAACAGTTATGACAGTCAGTCGGTTCAACGTTTGAACAGGGCTGGTCAGTCAGCCCTTATTTATGAACAATAAATAAATATGTAGTAATTTACAGTTATGACAGTCAGTAAGTTAAACGTTAGAATAAGGCTGGTCACTTGGCTCTCATTTATGAACAATGAATAGATAAGATTCATTTACGATTTTCGTGGTATTTAAATGAATTTATTAAAAACTGAAAATTGTTATACAGCAAATTGCTGTATAACAATTTTCAGCTTTAGTATATTCATGTTAGTCCACCTAAAACTTAACCGTTTCGATAGCATACATCTGACCCCTGTTCTATCGTTCGCTTGACTGGCCGCAGTATGCGTGTGTACACAACTACATTAACCAATTCTCTAATGAGCAGCTTTAGTAAATTCAAAAAAAAAATTTTTTGGCCTGGCTTTTAATCCACTATACATATTGTGTTACATGTTAGTTATTATTTTTTATACATTGAAGGATAAGGAATATCGTATACGTTTAAGTTATAGAGGCTTTGATTTAAAGTAAAAGAGGTTTTAGTTTAGTTTTATAGTGGTTTAAGTTATCGAAAGAATACGGTGTTTAGTTGTATAGGTATATAATTCAATTTAGCAAAATATAAAATAAAGAATGATGAAACAATTATCTTATCTTGACCCAATAAAAAGCATCTACAATCAAAAATTCATTTTATGTGAAATACCTCTATCGCCCAATTAGGTAATAAATACACCATAAATTGATGGTTACAGTTTAAAACACGGAGAAAGTGTAGTACCTAGAATCAAAATTTACACTTTTGGGTTTTTGAAAGTCATTCATTTCCTAGTACTCTGATCGTCCAGAAAAAATGCAAAATCAAAATATTTCACTAGATATAGCTTCTATTTTAAACTATTTTAATGATAATTTTAGAAATTATCAGAAGGCAATTGTCAGATGTGTAATAGTTATTGAAGTGACAACCTAAAGCACTTTTTAGTTGCATGTCCTGCCATCAATTCATCTAGGACAAAGTATTTAAGTTCTACTTTGGAGAATGGTTCAGACCAACAGTCGGAAGAGTCAACAAAGCCTTCATAGAATTAATTGTTTTATTTATTTAATTTTTTATTATTGTTGTTATTTTTATTTTATTTTATTTTAATACTGACCAATAACCAGTGCACAGTGGAGTATTTATACCAAATTTCCAGACAAAAGTCAGAAAACTTAACTCTTTTGCTTTGCATTGAAATTTGTTTTATGATGTAGTTAGATAAGCACTCCATCACAAACAGGTCACTTAAGTTACGCCAACCTTCCCCCTTGCCTGTTTTGTAAGCCGTAATCTACCTGTTATTACGGATGAATGCTATTAATGTTGTTGCTCTCGATTTACCGTGCCATTCCGTTTACGTTTACTGCGTTTGTTAGTGCAATTTTTTTTCTTTTTTTTTATTGAAGGATTCTTTTATTATAGAATAGATTATAGAAAGGATTATTTTATTATATTGAAAACGAAGGTTTGTGCTTTATTAATTAGTGGTTAATGTAAACGTTTCTATTAATATAATTAAAAATTTGTGATTCATATTTCCTGTTAAAAAAGGTAACAATTTTTCATCAAAAATATCAAACTCAAAGCTTTTTGTTTATGTGCCTCTTTTTTCTCGGTAAAATTGTTTGTTACAGGGCAAAGTTTTAGTATTTTATAACTAAGTTATGAAAAAAGTTGAATATAGAGTAAAAACCGAAACATGTCGCCGTATAAATTATAATAAAGTGGCTAAGCGGAAAATACAAGTGTTTAATTTTATTTATTCGCATAACATATTTAATACGATGGAATACCACAAATGAAAGATCTAAGAATATACCATGAATAAAAATAAATTTTGCGCCTTTTCTTTAAAGACTAAGATAAGGCTAAAAAAAACAGCAAGCAATTTTCCAGTGAAAATTTGTTTCTTCTAATTCTAAAATCTCCTAACATCGAAACAAAAGCAAGCAGAGATAAGAAATTACACAAAAAAATAAAATAATTGGGTTTTTAATGACGAATATGACCAAAAAAAATTTTTGTTATAATTGCCAAATAAAAGGTACTTTTGCATCTAAAGCATTGATTTAGTTAAAATTTTAATTTTAGTTAATTCGAATTAAAAAAAAAAAAAACTTTAACAATCAATACAATACCCTAGTAAATACCAATATCTGTTACTAGAATATCGAAACTACAGAAGATTTCAGGTACATTTGATTGTATAGGTGCTACATCTTACCCTATATATTGTAGGCATAGAAAACATTTTTTTTTTCGCATAAAAAAAACTTAATTAACAAAATATCTAATTAAATAGAGAATTTTTAATTCTATGAATTGATGATATATCATCGGGTAGCTATGTAATATATTTTAATTGAATTCACAATAATTGCATGTTATAGTTTGATTACACAATTAAAAATTTAAATTGATTATTATGATATTTCAATATAGATGTACGTATGCAGTAGTTTGTTGCTGATTGAATTTACTACCTATTCATCATAATCATAATTTAAAAAAAAAAATTATAGTCTTTAATTAAATGGAAAAATATATCATTTAAAAAAAAATATTAAAAATTATGGATGTACAGCAACGTAATTGTTTAACTAATTTATTTTATGACCTTATAAAGAAACGTAATAGTAGCCTTTTTAGTTATATAATGCAATATTGACATTTGTAGACATGGTATTAAGGTAGTTCTTTCCCAGTACCAGTCAAAAATTTTTGGCTTATTAAAAAAAAAGTAATCCTCTATTGAAAATAATCCTCCAATAATGCAGGTAATCGAGTTTAAAAAGGTTTCAATATCACTAAATAAATGTAAATATACAAAATCCTTACAAATTTCGAGCGCAGAAGTGCTGCCATTTTGGGAAAAAACATTTTGTTCCATTCCTGTTGAACTTTCGATGTCAAGAGTGAATACCTTAATGTTAATATTTTCGAAAGTGAATACTTTTATAACTTAGTAACTTTTTTTTCGTAAACCATATAAAAAACAAGATTTCCATATGTAGCTTAGACATCTTGTATAACTTATATGTTTAAATAAAGGAAAACTCTGATGTCTAATTGGCCATATTACTCATAAAAATATTAAATTAGACTTAATACCATAGCAAAATTAGAAAGTGATATTAAAATTGATTAAAAAACGAAAAAGTTATAAGCAATCTAGGATTGCATTTACATTCAAAGGCTGCCCATCTCCTTTTAGCAAAACAAAGTTTTATATGCAATCTCTATGGCGATACCTACGTATGACGCCGCTAGTGGGTATCTTCCTCTTTGTTTAATAAGAAATTTTAAAGGTCCATACCGTCATACTAGTAAAGAAAATTAAAAATCATCTTCACTTTTCTATTCGTGAAGTAAGAATTCTTCATCTGAATTGATAAAAATAATTTAGTGCTAATTAGAAATCATAAATTAGTTCGAAAAGTGTTAATATAGTAAAGTAAGAGGGTTTTTGTAATGTAGAAACACTAAAAAGTCTAAAGTAAAATAAATAATTCAAAAAATTAAAATCCCGACTGCGCCAAATTAAGTCTGAAAGAAACAAGTCCAGCAGTTTACATACCGACTTCAACAGTCGGGGTCCAATATTGGAATGATTTGAGTCGGCCTAGATTTTAATGGACCGCGACTGTTTAAGTCTCTATGTGATCATGTGATCTACTCGATTTGTTCCTTTCTTTTAAGATTTTAATTAACGTAGTCGGGTTTTTGATTTTTTAATTATTTATTTAATCGCATGAATTCGCCTTATTTTATGGAAATTCAAACAAATAAAAGGATGATGTATAATCTACAAAAAGGAAAACTGTTATATAGTGGTTGTAATTTCCTTGAAATTCAACGGATACTCGATTGAAAACTTATGATGTAGTAGAAGGGCATTCTTCTTGGTAGAACTTTGATATTACATTCCTTTACTAAGTTCCAGAAATGGGATCCCGAAGATTAAAAAAAAATTTTTGTTTCTGTACATATTTAAAGATTGCTGTATGCATAAGATATAGAACAGGAATACCAACTCAATAATAATAAAGTCTCTTTATGAAAATTGTTGTATTAAGTTTAACATTATAATAAACAAGTACTTGTTTTAACAAGATCTTCAGAACATAAATAAATTACATGTAGTACGCATTATTTCTGTAATACTCCATCCGAATTAGATCAAATATCTTCGACTTTCTGAAGTAAAAAGGCAATTATGCCTTTTCTTGCTAGCTATACTCAGGTTAATACATTTATTTGTAAAACAAAAACTTTATATTTGTACATGCTTAGGAAAAAAAGGGTGATTTCTGAAAAATTCACAATTTTCCTAGTTTTACGTAGTTTATGACAATTTACAAGAAACCTATGCTGTATTTTAGGGAAAAAACTCTCAGCTATATTTTGATTTTTCCAAATTTTTGTTTTTTTCTGCACTATAACGTACGCATTCCCTTGCGGGGTTTGGTAGTGCTATAACAAAAGATTGCAAAGCTGACTTTACAAAGTGGTCCAAGTTGCAACGGTAGATAATTTTAAAATCTTCAAACGGTTGATAATGTTAAATAATGGCAATTTCTCAATATACTTTTTCCCGGGAATCCTTCCTTTTCTACATGGTACGGAATGTATGACATTTACTATAATGCTGGTATGGTATAGAGACAGATACTATAGTATTTATGTTAGTATAGTATTGACTAGAGCTATCCACCCGAAGTATTGTCATTGTCGTACACTGTGGGTGTCAGTCCCATACTACATTAACTCGTCCCATATAACTTTAGCTAAAGTTACCATTCCCTCCATGGTCAAAACAGAATGGCACCGATACTGACATAGATACCCAAACAAATTTTTACCTTGTAGATACAGTAGGTACATTGAAAGTTTAAATTTTTCTAAGCAGATGTTTTGACAATATTCACAAAAATATCTTTTTCTAAAATCACAAAACTTTGTTTTTAGAAAAGAACGTTTTTCTGACTATGAGTGTATTGAGATATTGTCATTATTCTAAAGTTGTCTACCATTTGAGTATTAAATCCTGCTCTGATTACTTGCATCACCTTGTATAAATGCATAAGAAATTTTATGTGCTACAACTTTGAATTGCAGTATTTTTAACCCCCGAACTAAAGACAGGGGTGTTATAAGTTTGACCGCTATGTGTGTGCGTCTGTCTGTCGGTTTGTCTGTGGCATTGCGGCGTCTAAACGGATAGACCGATTTTGATTTTTTTTGTTTAGTATGATTGGTAATTTAATGGAAAGTGTTCTAAGCTATTTTTCAAGAGCTAGTTAAACCCGAAAAACAAAAAAACTGGCGATGATATTAAAAAACGGTTCAGTTTGAAAATGGTTTTAAGGATAAACGGATAAATTTAATGGGGAGTGTTCGTAGACATGTTTCTAGTTCGAGTTTAGTACAAATTTTTCGCACCGGCAAAATTTATCGGAGGAATAGCTAAAAATTGTACATTTTTCTGAAATCACGCCTTTTTACTCCGCATATGAAAAAATTTTTGTGCTTAACTTGAAAGGTATGACTATGTATAGGTGAGTGGCGTTGCTATTTTTTTCCTCTTCTTTAATTTGCATCTATTTCGCACGGAGTAAAATTGTGCATTTTGAATATAATATGTGTTTAAAATGTATATATTGCATCCAATGTAAATAATACAAACAATATCGTCAATATAATGTAAACGACTGAAGTGAATTGCACCGACCGACCGACCAACATTAAAGAATCAACAAAACAAGTTTAAAAACATACATAAACTTTAAAAATATAATGAATAATATCTTCCTTATACAAATTTACAACATGTATAAATAAATAATTCACAATATTTACAATATCCATCCATATACATAAAACTATAATTGAGATATCAATGAAATGTGTCTTTATTGTACAAAAATATCCTAAAAGATTTCCTTGGTCAGCGGTGGTGTTATTTAGCGCCCGTACTATAAGAATGACTCATGAAAAATTGCAAAATAAACGTGGCTATCGACAAAATATTTTGGTTGGGCAATTATGTGGGACAATTCCGATACCTCTGTTTACTGTATAGTCAACGAATCATTCTTATATTACGACTTCCAAATACAATCATCACTTTTGGAGGAAAACGAAACTATAGTTACAGAAAATACCATCTCATGTGGTTTTTAGACAACAAATTGCAGATTTTTGAATAAATAACTTTGAATTGGTACTAGTTTTCAAAAATTTTAAAACTTTTTTGAAAGTATTTTCTAGAAAAAAATTTCATATGGATCACCAGTTGAAGCTACCAACAAATTTTTATCTTTTGTATTTTTAGAGAAAATGAACACCAAAGTTTTGCTTTAATTTGCCCCCTCACGAGAAAACAATGATATTTACGAAAAATTGTTTCAAACAAAAGTTGTTTATTTTTTTATACGGCACATTTTTTACATTTAAACTTCTGCTCTACCTCTAACAGTTTAACATTAGCAAGACAAAAATTTTAACATTTCTGAAAACCATGTAAATTTTTCAAGCATCATATCTCAAAAACTATTATACATACGGAGAAACTTTCAGAATGATAGTAGCAATTAAAGCCCATAGTTTTTTAATTGAGCTGCAAAAATTGAAAAAAATTGGAAAATATTCAGTTTTTACACTATGCAGGTTGAAAAAAATTTTTTTTTTGCATGCAAAAATAGTTTGACACTCCCCTGAGGTGTCCAAATAACATACCATACAATTCATCTCGTTTTGTGATTTTAGTTATTGCTAAATAGCCGAGAGGTTTAAAACGCAATTTAATCGTTTATCTTCTTAGAATTAAGTTGAGGGTTCGAATCCAGGCAGCGGCAGTGTGAACAATTATAATTAATGGGGCGGTAAAATTGATCACAAAATCTTCACTTGAATAAGAACGAAGTAACCACCCACATCATACAATTAATTATATACGGACGTAGTTTAATAATAATGATATGAGTGGCCTCTATTATAGACGTGTGTCAGATAAACGGAGGTTAAACCCCATTATTTTATATTTTTATTTTTGTGGTTTTAGTTATTTTTTTTTTCTGTAAGATTTTACTGGCGTATATTGCAAAGTTGGAAAATTTTAATTTCCTATCGTAATTGATTATCTATTTTTGTGTCTAACATCAAAATAAAAACATCAAAAAAATTATCTGCAATGAAACGTTTATTATTTGTATTCAGTCATTCGTAAAAACATAACTAATTTGCTCCCTAAAAACGATATGAATGTAGCATGTAAGGTAAAATAAATTTTCATAATGCATAATGCTGCTTATAAATGTATGAAAATTAAATTAGATACATATACGCATATCATGTAACACACAGAATACAGCTACTGCAGATACAGTTCTATATGTATAGTAACAGTTCATAATATTATATGTAACCCTCAAAAATATTATGTATTATGTAATAGATTTTAGTGAGTAAGAATGTCATTTTAAAATGTTTTTATTAGATTACAATTCACAATCATACACAGGGTTATATCCATAACTAGAACTTTGGATACAGGGTGTTTACTTAAAGGTAATTCAAATAGAGATTCCTAACTTAAATTAAAACAAGTGAAAAAAACAATTGATTGAGTAAATTATTGAAATACCATGTATAGACAGTGATGATGACGCAATTGTTTGTTTTTTGATGACATGTAAGTAAGGAAAGATATCCACTTTAAGATAGCCACACATTCATAAATGATATTCCTATATAATATACATACTATAAAATTTGCGCCCCCGTGGGTAAACAGTGATGTTTACAAAAAAATGATTCAAACAAAAGTTGTTTATTTTTTTATAATTTACAATGAAACTCTCTAACTCTAACGGTTTACAAGATAGGTCTTACGGACCCAACACCCAATTAACCTATGATGCTCGATTCGATTTAGGGGAACTCGACCTCACTTTTTACGGCCTGAGCACGATGTAAAAATTTCAAATTGATATATTTTGTCGTTTTTGAGTGTTCGTGATGACAGACGGACCGACGACAGATAGACAGACAGAAAACCGGAAATGGACTTACTTGGTATTTTATGAACACCTATACCAAAATTTTGTTAACAGCATCTATATTTTTAAGCGTTACAAACTTGGGATTAAACTCAGAATACCTTGATATATTTCATATACATGAACTTCTCAGTATAAGTTATTGTATGGGTCCGATTTTCGAAGTCGAAATTTTCGTTTCATGTTCAGGTCGTTACGCTTCATGGTCAGGACAAGGTATTAACACCAAATTGGAGAAGAACTGTGTGTTTGTGTGTACGTACGTTCAAGCTAATTTTAAATAATTAGCTTGAGTTTCTTGTTATATGAAGTTAAACTAAATCTAAACCAGTTCTGAAAATTTTAGGGAATGATGCGCAATTATTTAAATAAATAAATTATGGTAAAACGATAGATGGATGATATGTTTTCATGAATTTGTTCAAAACATAAAATTATTATTGAAAAAAAAAATTAACCGTTGTGTCCGACTAATTAAGGATGTATGAGCACGGTAGTGGAAACACAAATTAAAAAAATTATATTCTTTCAATTTTGATGGTGAATTATATTATTACTTGACAATTATATAAGACGAAAGGTAAGACAAAAATTTGTCCATATCTGGAGTAATTTTCAAAATATCGCAAAATGAAAAATTTGTTTAGTAATATTTAGCTTTTAATATTTCGGAAATCAAGGCAACTATTAAAATATTTTATTCCTTTTTTTTCATCTACATTCATGAATTTATAACAAAATTTAACTTCAAAGTTGAAAAGAAGGTATAAATAATTTCAACCCAAAATCTAATTACCTTGGTGCTCATACTATTTTAAGACGATTAAATTGGCAAAAATTTTCGGATATTTTTGGGGAGTACGCACTTGTTAACGCAGTCTCTCAGACGCCAGAAATACTTAATTTGAATATTAAAAGAAATTACAAAATTTATTATATACATTTTTTTAAATTTTCCACATTATGGCAACACTAAAAAAAATAGAAACTGTTGAGTTACACTCAGTATTTTATAATACAACTGCACTCTTCTCTGCCACATTACGTCATAATATTAAAATATTACAAAGGTATTAAATGATATAAATGATTAGAAAATATTAAAGCACATCGTAGCGCATCGCGACGCCTTAGGGTGACATCTCTATATAATATGTATGTGATCCCTAAAAACATAAAAGTTTAACTAACAAAATAATATCATTTCCCCTTTGTGTTTGTGTGTGGATAATGACGGCACCCTGTTGAGAAACAAATTGACAACTAGCTTGATACATTAATATTTTAAAATTCAATTGTTTCCTTTGAGCATTCCAGACGTATATATAATACAATGTTACAAAGTTACCACACGTTTTGAAGTGAATACGAAAAATCGACGTGTATATGAATAATTCTAAAATGTGTTTTAGATTTTTCATACTTTTTAAGTTTGTTCTGTTTCATTGCAAAAATATGTATGCTTCTCAGAATGCATAATGCGGAAAACACATTATTCTAGAAAATTGAATTTTGAGATATATAATAAGGTCTTTATTGATATGCCGAAGCTAATCAAATATTTTATACATATTCTTAAACAAAGTGTTATAAAATTCTAATAAAACAAAACTAACAATGAGTTACACAAAATAAAAATTAAAATATAGTACAAAATTCACAATCACTTACAAAAATTTAAAGCAAAAAAAGAGAAAAATAATAATAATGATAATAATAATTTTAGCTTTCTTCAGCCCTTAGAGCCTTCTTTTTCTCTCACTCATCACTTTCTCTATATATTCCGAAACTATCGTTATTTGCCTTCGATCCTTAAAACATTATCTCTTACTTCCGCACTTATACCCTGACATTCAAAAATAAAATGATTTCCCGACTCACACCCACCACATAAAACACACACTCTCTCACCGTTTATTTTATTTTTATTTTCCCACACATACCTTCCCATTCTAAAGTTAGCCAGTATTCTTCTTATATCTCTGTTTGCAAGTGGTAAGGAGCCCCGTTTTCATAATGCCCTATCTTGTTTAACGTCTCTAACGACGGTAAAAGTGATATACATTCGAACATCTTTTTTCTGTAATTTTCTTCCAGGCCCAGTTTAATTAATTTTTGTTTATGCACGTAGTTCAAATGTAGCCATGTCCTCATGCATTCCTATTTCTTTCATTATTTCAACCACTCCATCTTTCATACTCAGCTTAAAGCTGTCTTTATGTATCGTCTTCGTGCCGTCCTGAATGCGATAGTAATAATTTAAACACTGCCGTCTAAGAAAAGCTTCGAACGGCAACTCACCCAATTCAACAAGTGTTGCTTCATTAGGGTTAGACACTGTTATTCCCAGTATATGGTTTATATGCAGCACAGACAAGACTATTTAATCTTGGATCTATTTGTCCTATTCCCCATATTTGCGCACCATATGACAACACCGGAAAAAGCAGTGCCTTAACCAATCGCAGACAGACACTTACTGGCAAATTAGGATGATTGTTAACACACATTCATACACTTTTGGCTTTCCTTAAAATATTCTCTTGTTGCACTTTCCATTTCCCATCATGTGAAATATACACTCCCAAATATTTAAAATGAGATAATATTTTAATTTTGTATTTTGTATATGTTTAAACAAAGTTATTGGCAACAATACGTCAAAATTGGCAGCAATTGGTAACTCAAAAGGGTTGGAAATTATTTATTTAAATGCACAAAAAAATGCCCGAAACAAAGGAAAACTGAGAGATTCTAATTAAACTTTTGACACACGGAAAAGCCCCATTTGAAGCTGGAGCTGTCTCACTCATTCATCTTTACAAATTCTAAGGGATTTCTAGAAATGCTAGAAACATGTGATTTTCGGCATTTGATGCGCACTTGCTTGAAACACATGAAAAACTTAAACTTTTTCCGAAAATCGGAAAAGCAACTCCAAAATTACGTTTTTCTGTTCTATACGTGATAGACAGATGGGATTTTCACAATCCGAAATAAAGTCAAATTAAGAGAAAGTGTCGAAAAATTTCTCCCCCTACATCAAAACTCCCAACTCCTCCCAAAATTGGAAAAGTAAGCCTAAAACTATTCCTTTTCTTCTTTAGCAGCAAGGAAGATAAGCTTTTTTTTCATTTAATGATTTTTTCGATGACTAATACTATAAATTCCCATTTGAAGCTGACTCACTCAATTACCGAAACAAATTCTAAGGTAGTTCTAGGTATGATAGAAAGATGTGGTTTTCGACATCCCCGGAAAATTGGATAGACACCCACTAAAATTAAATTTTTCAGTTCTATACATGCTAAAAAGATGAATTTTTGGAATTGGACGTGGAATGGCCGGGAGCCTATGGGAAGAATCGAAAAACTTCAACTTTTTCGTTGTAGCCTTCCGGAAAATTTGGACCCTCCTAAATTTACGTTCAATTACTTTTTGGTAAATATTTTTACTGGTCAATTGACGCAATTCAAAATATACCGAGCCAAACACACAAATACAAATTTTAACTCGTTGTAAAATACTTAATAAAAGAATGGCTGAACCTTGTGGGATTCATTTGCAACAGTTTTCTAAATATTTTTGCATATACAGAACATATTTTTGTTGTTGTTTAAAAAACTTTAAGGTTTTACAATAAAAGAACATGCCATGCCGTAGCTGGTTGTTGATATTATATGATGTAGACAACAATTTTACTTGGTTGTCAGCCCCATTTAGTAAAAGATATTGTGCGTGTCAGATGTTTTATAGGATTATGTTGGGTATTATCAATATAGAAGAAAAAGGAAATTCAAAGAAAATTATATTGGGTTGATATGGTGGTTTTTATAGTTTATATTTACACACAATACATGAATAATCTTTTTCAAGTGAATTGATAAATAAATAAAAAATTGAAAATTATTTATTCGTCGCGACTTTTTATATTTATACCATGTATATATGAAATATAAATAGTATATTAAGTTTAGTCTCAAGTTTGTAACGCTTAAAAATATTCATGCTACGAAAAAATTTTGGTATAGTTGTTCATAGAATCATCTAATTAGTCCATTTGTCTGTCCGCCCGCCCGTCTGTGAATACGATAACTTAAAAGCGAAAAAAATATCAAGCTGAAATTTTTATAGCGCACTCAGGAGAACTTATAGGACCCATTTTGTATACCGTTAGAGATAGAATAAAAATTTAAATGTCAAGAATGTTCCTTATCAAACAACATATTTGTTTGAAACATTTCTTTGTAAACATCACTTGTTTACTCACGAGGGCACACATTAGATGCAAATTTTGTAGTATGTATTAATATGGGATTATCAGTTATGTATGTGTGACATATATAGGTATAGTGTGATAAAAAAAAAATGGCGTCAATTTTTAGATAATTCTGAGTTCGAAGAAAAAAATTGTCTTATGTATATAATTATGATACAAATTGAAGAAACTAAAATCAAACATTTTTTGATGGTCGGAAAAGGTAAAAAAAAGTGGTAAAGTGGCCTAATACGGTCTTTCGCGTCAGACACCGTCGGATTGAGTTAAAAATAAAAAAGCTTTTAATAATCTTAGGCGCCGTAAAAAGACTGGTCCATCGATTTCGATGGACCTATTGGCTTCATTCGCAGCTCATTTATATAGTCATTTTACGGCCGACGGTGTCTGAGGCGAAAGACCGGATTACGCCACTTTACCATTTTTGTGGACCCTTTCCGACCATCAAAAAGTGTGCGATTTTAGTTTCTTCAATTTTTATCATAATTATCTACTTAATTCAATTTTTTTCTACGAACTCAAAAAAAAAAAATTCAAAAAGTTAATTTGATCACACTAGTAGGTATATGTGTAATATGATAGAGTGATCAACACTGTCTATACATGGTATTTCAACAATTAACTCAATCAATTGTTTGTTTTCACTTGTTTTCAATTATTTTTTCTTAGAAATTATGAAATGAAATAAGTAAAACTTTTTACAGTTTTTGTAAGTCATGTGGATTGTTAAATCAAATCTTCATGTAAAATACACAAAATTTAATTAAAATTCAATAAAACTACTGCATAGTGTATTTTTAAAAGTCGAACAGTATTCTGAGAAAATTCGATTTAAAATTAGTATTTTCAAGAAACTCTATAATATTTCTAAAAGGCGAAGCTACTAGATTAAAAAACATTTCGGGATTATTCATACAAACATTTTTATATTCCAAATACTTTATTTTGTGCTAAGTTGCGTTTAACAGTCGTAGTAAAACATCCTTTTGTCTAAGTTGGAAAATAAAACTATATTACTTTTAGTAATATAGTTTTGTAACGCAAGTTTGTAACGCTTAAAAATATTGATACTATGAACAAAATTTTGGTATAGGTGTTCATAAAATCAGCTTATTAGTCCATTTACGGTTGTCTGTCTTTCCGTCTGTCATCACTCAAAAATGAAAAGTGATATCAAGCTATAATTTTTATAGCGTGCTTAGGACGTAAAAAGTGAGACCGAGTAAACATCGCTGTTTACCCGTGAGAACGCAAATAATGCTCAAATTGTATAGTATGTATTATATGGGAATATCAGTTATATATGTGTGACATGTATGTATGTGTAATGTGAGAGAGTAACCAACACTGTCTATGCATGGTATTTCATTTTCACTTGTTTAAAGATACTTTTACACGTGTGTTTCAAATTTTTGTCATTGATTTGACTTGCGATGGTAAATATCATTCAACAACGTTAGATATCCTTGCAAATATAATCACAGTTTTATTTAAAACATGTACCTACGTTATAACATATATTTATTTAACTATAAAATAATCAGTAGTTTACTATAAAATTAGTTTTATTATTATTTCAGTCATACGTATGTATACCTGCAATAAAATACTAAAATACTTTAATTAATAATATAGAGATGTAATAGTAAAATAATGATATGAACACGTATAAAATATGTAAATAAACACATCAAATACCTACAATAAACAAATTCAAATTCAAATATGTTGCTTGCAATTATATTATTAAACCAATAAGATAAATCCCAGAGACTTTGAGACATACACAATAGTGCGAATAGTGATATTCAATTGCATTGGTATGACCGAAGAATCACAAATATATCAGAAACAAGTAAATTTTTATTCTCGGGTTAAGGCTTTCTGCTTTAAAGCGGAAAGGGTTAGGATTAGAAATTTTTTTAATTCATTTTCTCCAATGGCAATTAGTTTTGAAGGCGGTTTTGTTGACTGAGTTAACTATTGAAATATCCTGTAAAGAAAGGGTTGAATATCAGTGATTCTTGCATTATTTTTATAAATAAGAAGAGTTTAAAAACCAACACAATTATGCCGACCTCTCAGGCACTATTCATTACAAAATGTCGAAAATTTTCGAAAGTGTTTTCTAGAATTTATTTTCGTTTTCCGAGAATGCTTCACAAGACCAATAGTTGAAGCTACCTGCAAATTTTCTACTCCCTATCTGTTATAATTTTGGAGAAAATGGACAGTCAAGTTTTATCCTTATTTGCTCCCTCACGGGTAAACAGTCATGTCTACAAAACATGTTTCAAATAAAAGTTTTTTTTTTATAAGGACTTACATTTCATTCTGCCTCCAACGATTTACCATTGACCTGTTTTGCTCATTTACGAAGTCAATCTCACTTTTTTGCCCTGAACACTATAAAAATTTTAGCTTGATATCTTTCCTCGCTTTTGAGTTATCGTGATGCCGGGCAGACGGCCAGGCAATCGAAAATGGACTAATTAGGTGGTTTTATGAATAACTATACCAAAAATTTGTTATGCATAATAATTCATTGCTTTAATAATATCATCTTGATATATTGATAGTAACTTCATCGTACAAATGGTGTAGTGTCTATGATATCCGCTCCGTTTGCGGAAGATTGTAAGGTCGGCATACAGCTAAGTTTTTATTTTGTTACCCAAGGACACCCAAGGTAGGTGCAGAATTTTAAACTTAGCGAAACTAAAAAATGAGAAAATAAGTGAGAGTTAGAAAAAAGTAGATTATAATTTTTATTATAACGTAAAATTCAAAGCGTGGGATGGTCGATATATGTCAAATGACGTAACTTTAATGATAAATGTAGTGACTATCCTACGTTTTAAATTGTACATTACAAATAAAGTAATTATCAACTTTTTAGTGCAATCAAGTGAATTTTTTTAATTTTCTAAGCTATAATTTTTGTATTGAGTATTTGAATCTAAAACAATTGACAAAAAAAGATCTTACCCTCATGTTCCTTATTCCTTTATGAAATTCCATGATTCACCCCTCATTTTCAAGTTTACTGTGTCTAGGTTTTACGAAAAATATATTCACGGTCTAGAAATATACTGCTTAGGAAAAATCACGCTGGGCAAATAATTTGAACGAAAAAAACACATAAGTTTATATAAAAATTAGTTTAAATAATAAGTTAACTAGGGTAACATGTTAGTTCTTACAGATGCTCTCCTTATACTCTAGACACATGATTATTATTTTTAATACATGTTCTCCTAATAATAATTTAAGAACTTTTGAGTTTTTTCACCACTTTTCTACGAAATTTGTTTGTTGTGTGTTGATTTTAGCTACGGGTTAAGCTAGTTTCCTTAATTTCTTTAGAAGTTTAGTCTCTAATAAAGATTTAAAATTTTATTCGTATACTCTTTTTTCAATTTTTGCTAGACTTATTATAAAGAGCTCGCTGCGATGATATCAAAGTCTTACAATGAAAATACAACATTGAAAAATAAATATATAATAGAAATCAATAAAAATTAAATGATTGTATATAAACAAACAAACATATTTAATAGTTGGTAGTGCAAGCAAACATTATATGATGATGGTGTGTAGAACTGTTATTATTAGTGTTGTATCGATGTCATCTTGTTGGGAGGTAATCATTACATACCACAAACATAGAAATGTTTAACATACAATAAACATATCACATTCATAAACATATTACAGCTGAATGTCGTTAAATTATTTGTTCCAATCCAATAAAAATAGCAAGTTTTATAAATATATACTTTACGGTAGTCATTATACTACATTCTGAATTAAGAATGTACGAGCGCCAGGGTAGTTTCGGATAAAAGGCTTGATTTTTTTATATGAAGTTGGATTAAGTCTAAATCAATTGTGAAAATTTTAGGGGAGATTGCCCGATTATTTAAGTAAATAAATGGCTTCAAAAGTAGGCATATTTGACATTGGTCCTATGGGGAAAAAAATATTTTATTTAAAGTTAAAACTTTTATAAATTACTGAAAACAAAAAAAATCCGTTGTGCTCGACTTATTAAGGATGTATGAGCACGGTAGTGGAGATTATTTTAAAAAAAAATATATTTTTCAATTTTGATGGTGAATTTTGTTATAACTTGCCAATATGAAACAAAAAGTAAAAAGAAAATTTTTCGATATCTAGAGTAATTTTCATTATATCGAAAATTGAAAATTTTGTTTAATTATTTAGTTTTCGATATTTCGAATTCCAAGGCATATGTCAAAAAATTTTACTCCTAATTTACGTCTACATTGATGAAGTTATAAAATTCATCAGAAAAGTTCAAAATAAGATATAAATAATTTCAACACTAAGTCCAAAATTGCCTTTGCGCTCGTACTACCTTAGAAATTCAAGTTATAGGCTTTTCATTGTGAAAGTACAAACTGCGATATGATGTAAGGTCAATGGAATATTTTCTTGCTTTCGATTTGGAGTTGGTCTAAACTTCATACACCCTTGGACTAAAATGAGAGAAAAATTCCTGTGTATGGCATTGAAATGCGATTTAGCTTCTTGTACCTAAAAAAATCCCCATCTTACTGTCTACTACTGCTCAATTGCCTACATTCCCTTCGATTAATCGCTCCTTGGTATATATATTTTCTATTTTTCTTCCCATTGTTATATAGAAATTAAAAAAAATTCAATATCTTTTGGACTCACAAACAGAAATCACGCTAAAAAGGATGCTCCTATATGTAAAAGTAAGTTTAAACAACATGGCGTCCGTTTTGCGCTGTACATGTGAATACAGGTGAGAATATGAATTTCACACACCTTTGTGTCTCACTCTGTGTAGGTATTCGAAGTGAATTATATAAATTCCGTACCGTAAAAAATCACAAAAGGCCAAAAATTGACGGCATTTCAAATTTGTGTTTTAATTTTCGATACCGAGTAAGTTATTGGAATTATTTATGTATGGCATTTATGTAATTTGCTTCGAAAACTCATATAGAGTTGATATCTAGCAACGCCTTTTGCTGGTGCAGACGTGAAACATCAAAGGGTGTGACATTCATATTTTCATCTATACTCATCGGTACAGCGCAAAACTGACACCATGGTGTCTAAACTTACTTTTACATATAGGAGCCTCTTTTTCAACATGACTCCTGGTGGGTCATATCACCTGAAAATTTTGGAATGGTCTTTCTATAAGACGCACACAAAGCGGAAGTAAAAAGTTTTAATTACACGTAAGATTGGAGTTTTCCATCGTGACTCATGTTTTAACATCTTAAATCTACATGAGTCACAAGAATAAAAATTTTCCAATAACTCTCAACAAATTCCTTAAGTTATATAAATAATATCACTATTAAGATTGAAATCGCTTTTGTATATTAGCGTGGAGAATAATATTGATGAACAGATGTAAATCATGTCCACATTTAGCACCACAGAACACACCGTGTGTATGAAATATAAACATTTGGGCGCCACCATAACACGTACATCACGATGACGACGTCTCTCTAATAGTTAGATTGATAGTTGAATAGACGTCCCGACGCTTCTAATCTAACAAATGCTTCTTAATAATAATATTGATGCATCACTTTTATCTATAAAAATTAGACAGGGTGTGCTACACAGCTTTGTTAAGAGTGAAAATGTCCATGGAATCACAAGGTTGTACTTTATTGCCAAGATTAATCTTACACGATAAAACTCAAGAAGCAATGTGCGCAAGTTTTAACATCTAATTGAAATCTTCTGATTATAATACATTTTGCTGTACCAATAGAATTTGGATGAACCAAGTTTGCAATTTCACAAAATTTTGGTTTCAAAGTTTTAGAATTTTTTCGTGGGACTTTCAATATCAAATTGAATATGGGAAATATCAGTTTTTGTATTTGTGAATTTATGAAAATTAAAACAAATTGCCTTTACTCTACTTAACCGCAAATTTGTTCAATTTTCATAACCAAGTAAGTATTCCACTACATTTGGTTCATATTTTTTGACTTTTTTTGTTATATAGATCAGTTTTGGCCACCATATTAAACATACCAATTTTTCTGTACCTCATGATAGTGACAAAATCCAAAAAAAAATATTTTATTTCAACAAATACAGTTTTCAATTGGCGAAGTAGTCAAATTTATTATATTTTGAATATAAGATCACTTTTGATTACCACATTTAAAAAAATGATATATTTTTGTACTTTTAGAGATTTTTTATAGTTTTAATAAAATCATTATAAAAGATGATTCAATTCCAGTTTCATATGTTTGTTATTGCAATTCTGTAAATAAGAAAGCTGTGAATACAAACACTCACGATATGCATCGTTTCACGATAAACTTTTATGGAAAAATTATGGAAAAATTATGGAAAAATTATGGATCAATTTAAAGGTATGTTGACTAAATTGTTTTATCACTTCAGGAGAAGAATTTTCGCAGTACGGGCAGAAAACTGAAGTTGGTTTTTGAAAATCTTTATGGGTACGCAAAATAGGAATGTTTAAAATTTCTAATTAAACAAAGAGCAAGATGTAGGTTAGTGACATTATCGTCCGATACCACCTTAGAGATACATATAAAATACATATAATACTTTGTTTTGCTAAAAAGAGATGGGCAACAATCTTTGAATTTTAATAACTTCTTGGATTTTTAATCAATTTTAATTACACTTTCAAATTTTGTCATGGTATCAAGCCTAGTTTTACATTTTTATGCGAAATATGATAAATTTGACATCAGGCAACTACCGTATTCGCAGCATTGGGTATTAGGAGAGCCCCAGAAGCATTGGTGATAGGGTACGGATCTGTGTATCATCATAGCATACCTTCATTCGTGCAATATTGTTTATGTTCTGCAATTAACAGCAAAGTGGGAGACCTGTTATTATTGATTTACCATTGTTCTCAAATTTTGGACCTTTCTTATAAATTTGAACTAACACCCCTCATAAATCATCGAAAATTACCTCGAATCGATCAATTGCTTCAGAAGATCCAGAGACTTTTATTTCTTAAATTATAGTTTGGAAATTTCAAATTCAATTTATGTTTATATTACTAGATTCTTATATAGATCCACCCTGTATTCATACATAATAGTGCAGACTGTTTGTTTATAGTGAACTCAGACGACACTAGAACCAATTATACATTAAAATAAATAGCATCAATATTATTGTTATTGAAAAGAAAACAAAATACTTATTACAAATACTATTGTTTGTACAAAATACTGATCTTAAATAATCAAATACTATTTATTTGTTCACTAACTGCAATACCCGGCGTTACTCGGGCTAAAAATATTTGTGACTCCCTCACAACCGGACATCGTGATTTTTTGATGATCCCCTAGTATACAGGATGGGCCATTTTAATTTATGCCCTAAAATATCTCGTTTTGTAGTTAGCCTTTCAAAAAATTACTTTAACAAACGTTGCACTTTGATGGGGGGTATCTTGTTCTGACATCAGAGTGGGCATAGTTCTTCGAGTTTCTTTGATAGCTAATTTAGATCCGAAACGGAAAGAGATAGAATAACACTTCACATGTGAAAGTTGATCCTCATAAGAAAACTAACAATCTGTGTTCAAAATATTTTTTCGAAGAAACGATAGCTTTCGGAGAAAATGCGAATATGTCATTATTGCATATAATGGAAAGAAAGTACGCTTAAGGTTTATCGATAATTGTAGGTCAAATTCATAGACACTAATGTCTTCTTGACAAATCATTGCCTTTGACAAATCCTTTTTCGTATTTTTCCGTTTGGTTTCTTTCGATTAAATGCAATAATGACATGTTCTTATTGTCGATGACATGTCGCATTTTACCCGAAAGCTTTCGTTTTTCGAAAGAATGCTTTAAAAGAATGTCTTTTTTATGAGGGGAAAAATTCTAATTTAAAGTGTAAACTGGCTATTAAAGAAACTCGAAGAACTAGGTCCAATCTGATATCAGAACATGATGTTCTCCACCAAACTCTGCGACTTTTGTTTGAATCAATTTTTGAATGGTTAGGCGAGCGAAGCGAGCCTCTACTAGGTTAAAATGTAACTTTTTGGTGGTAAACTTTACAAAAAAAATACAAAAGATTTAGACATGAAATGAAATGTTGTAGTTCCATATTTATGTCTAGATGTGCTATCAATCATTATTTTTAGAAAAAATTATATAAATAATAATTAATAAAAAACAACAGTATTTTTTATTTATTACATGTATGTATACAATCTATATATATGCAGTGACAGTGGCACCATCCGTGAGCTACATCTAATACTAATATATAATTGGCTACATTTAATATTAATTTTAATGAAGTGGCCATCTGTAGATTCTTTCAAGTATTAAAAAACGTCATAATGAAAAATACAAAAAACGTGATAACAAAACTTAAACAATTAATTTTTGCAGTTCTACAGTAGAATAACTAAAAAAATTAAGTGATATTAATACAAGTAATGAAAAAATTGTAATTATAGTTATTATATTTTTAAAGTTTTTAATTAATTGTTATTAAAGCAATAAAATGACACGACGTCGTACGTTGATGGGTCGAAAAGAGGGTGATCGTAATCGTAATCATTAATGGGTGATGATCGGAAACGACGAAAACAAGATCAAGAAGAAATATATCTTTATCGAGATGATATTAATTTTAAAATGTATGCAGAAAATTTTGAAATTGCTGAAAAGAATTTGAATTTTGAAGTATGTAATGTATGTCATCGTCGTTGGTTTAATTTACAAATTAATAAAGATGGGTTTTGTTGTATTTCTCATAAATTTAAAATAATAATAAACAAGTAAAAACAAACAATTGACTGAGTTAATTGTTAAAATAGCATGTATAGACAGTATTGATTACTCTGTCACATTACACATATACATGCCACACACGCATAACTGATATACTCATATAATTCTGCAATTTGCGCATAATATACGCTTTCACGGGTAAACATTGATGTTTACGAAAAAAAGTTTCAAACAAAAGTTGTTGAATTTTTTATAAGGAACATTTTTTACTTTTGTTCTATCCTTAACGGTTCATAAAATGGGTCCTGCGGACCCAAGACCCCCGTGACCTATGTTGCTCATTTACGAACTTGACCTCACTTTTTATGTCCTCAGCACGATGTAAAATTTTCAGCTTGATATCATTTTTCGTTTTTGAATAATCGTGATGACAAAATTTTGTTCATGGCATCAATATTTTTAAGCGTTACAAACTTGGGACTAAACTTAATATACTATGTATATTTCATATACATAGTATATAAAAATGAATTGACTATTTTCACAGCGGATAATAACATGGATCCTGGTTTAAAACACGATGTTTTAAAGAAATAAACGTTTGTTGAGGCACAATTAAAAAAAAATTTTCGTCAATAATTGAAGTATAATTTTATTTTAGAAATATTTATTTTATATGATACCATTCGCGAGCCATTACAAAGTTATAGTTTTAGCTAGTTAACTACAAAACGACATATTTAGGTGTATAGATTAAACTAGCACTGTATAAGTGCAAACACTGAAAATATTGTCAAGTACATGTTTTAATTTCAACGTTACAGGAAAGTTTTAATTTATGTTTATAATAGTTTAATTTTCCTCAACGTTTTTGCAAGGTGTAACATTGAAAACTTTTTGAATGTCTCTAGTACGGTTCACGCGTGCAATATGTACACAGTACGTACACCTATCAAATTTACAAACAACAGACAATTATTATTATAAATACATAAATACATTGTATAATTTAAAATACACTTTTGCGTGTGTAAAATATAAGCAACGATTTAATAAATTTTATCTAAACGACCAAACCAGAGATAGATGTGTGTGTTCTGTTTTCTCTATGTGAGAGATGATGTATAAACACATTGAACACAGATTTCGTAAATATACAGTGTGTTAAATTGGTTAGCGATTACAGTAAGTTTCATGAATGTAAGTGACATGATACTGCACCAAAACAGGGTGTATGATATAGCAACAAAAGGGTACACTTAAGGAAAAATCAAGTTTTAAACCGGTGCCTTTAAATGTAGGTAACTACTATAACAAACTTAAACTGAGTTTCACCGACGATGAATAAACAGATGGATAGATATTAAGGAATCACAGTAACTTGTAGCAATATTGTGGAAATGTATAAATGAACTGTCTAATAAAAAAATATCCAACTGGTTTAATGGTCATGTCATTCTATTTATCACGGATGTTTTTGGAACAATGTTCCTTATCGCACGTTATTATTTGTTCGCTGGTTGGGAGGTAAAACCACAAAAAGTGCAACAGATACGAAAATACGACATGTACGTAAGAAACTAAGACTTTTTTCATTGATTCAGCTAGCTATGAATTTTGAGAATATGCAAAAACATTTTACAATATGACAAAATGGATTTTTTGTCCAAAATTTTTATTTTTGCATTCAAAAAATGAGTTGTGAGTTATCAGAAGTTAAACAAAATATAAATTATTTAAAGTTTATACAAGGACATTTTTTTTTTTTTTGTTATATTAAATATCCTTGTCAAACAAATTATGGTTAATGTACGCACAAATTGGGCGTAAAAAAAAAGGCTGACTAATAAGTATGCCTTTTTATACCATGCATATATGTAATATGCAAGATATACTAAGTTTAGTCCCAAGTTTGCAACGCTTACAAATATTGATGCTATGAACAAAATTTTGGTATAAGTGTTCATAAAATAACCTAATTAGTCCATTTTCGGTTGTCTGTCCGTCTGTCTATCAACACGATAAGTGAAAAATGAAAAATGATATCAAGCTGAAATTTTTACTGCGTACTCAGGACGTAAAAAGTGAGATCGAGTTCGTAAATGAGCAACAAAAGTCAATTGGGTCTTGGGTCCGTAGGACTCATCTTGTAAAGCCTTAGAGAGAACAAAAGTTAAAATGTAAAAAATATTTCTTATAAAAAAATAACCAACTTTTGTTTGAAACATTATTTTGTAAACATCACTGTTTACGAAAATTTAAATTGTATAGTATGAATTATATGGGGATATCAGTTATGTATATGTGACATGTATGTATGTGTAATGTGATAGAGTAATCAACACTGTCTATGCATGGTATTTCAACAATTAACTCAGTCAATTGTTTGTTTTCACTTGTTTAAACTGATACAATTAATTCATAAAGTATAGGGTTAAAGTAGCCATAATAATTAAATACTGTAATCAGTAAATCTCTACTATTAATCGACTTCAAAAAAAAAGAAGGAGGTTATCAATTCGACTGTATTTTTTTTATTTTTTATGTGTGTTAGAACTTTCGACTGGGTGATGATTCTTTATCTATTTGAAAGCTGGTGCTTCCCATGTGGTTACCATTTCATTTTGGTCCAGTTCTGACAAGGGCATCTATGAGAAATCCATAAAGTCTTAAATTTACATTAAGTATGCACGACAAGAGGACGAATAACTCATCATCACGCCAACCGATTTCGACTATTCTTTTTTAGGTGACAAATTAGTTAGTGTACTTTAGATTCTCTAAAAATCACAAAATAAAAAAAAATTTTAACAAAAAGAAAACCGACTTCAAATAAAAACTTTTTCCAAACAAATTATTTTGCACTAAAAAGTAAAAAATAACGATAATATGGCTCGAGTAAACTAGCACTCTTCATTTTCGATTTGTTTTACTTTGTTTAACCGTATTCAATCGTCAAATCGTGGCGCCACAGTTATCGTACTCTCCCCGATAATATAATGTAGTTAAAATTGTTGTTATTTCTGGAGTCGGTGTCAGCCAAGCTAATGTAGCAAACTGTTCTATCAGAGTTTTCCTTGGCTGACACCGACTCCAAAAATAACAATAATTTTAACTACATTATATTATCGATTAAATTAAAAAAGCATCTTCTGGAAGTTGAGCCGTATAATTACAACGATTTATTAATAGACTCTAATCATTAAAGTATACGATTTGTATACCACAGTTATGGTCTTTTACAAATAAAATATTATTATTATTATTATTATTATTATCGTAATTTTTTTACTTTCTAGTGCATAATAATTTGTTTTTCAAAAATTTTTCTTTTGAAGTCGGTTTTCTTTTTGTTAAAAGTTTTTTTATAAATTATATAGATTGAAGACTGCAGATTTATTAAGTGCTGTTCTTCTCTGAAAGTATTGAAGATTTGGAAAATTGATTTAAGCAATGAAAAATTTGAAGAGAGTATTCAAATTTCTATACGTTTTGCAATAATGTATACTCCAGGAGTGAATATCGATGAGGTGGGCATAAAAATTGAAATTTTGAACATGAATAAGTTTCGATAAGGAAGGAAAAGTTTTCACTTTAAGGCTCTTCGAGTATATTCTAGTCAATTTATATTTACTTAAGCGCCCACAAAATTCTCTAGGTATGTATGTGGTTTTTTTCGGCCAGAAGATATTTGTCTCAAATAATCGCACTAGAAAGCCTTTCAATTTTTAATAGTGTCTGACTTTTGATCATACTTTTGGAGGCATAAATTTTTTAATTCCTTATAGCAAGTTATTTCACATCGGAATTTTGGCTATTGTTTTAGTCTCTACAGCCCTAACTTTCATCCTTATGCGAATATATTGAAGTTTATATTAGTTATATTAAATATAGAAGTTGTAATTTTTCTATAAAGAAATATACATTCAGATCGTTTCTCACAAATAAATTGACAGTCCTGTATATTATAACATATCCACACATTAATAATGTATGTGTATAGTTATTATACTCAAATAAATATATGATGTTTATATTAAAAACTAAACAAATTGGTTGACATCTTGAAAGCATGTAGAAAATTTATTTTATTTACATTTTGGTATGTTTAATCACACATATAATGAAAATAGACGAATGACTTCTTTATAGTTCTGGAATCAATCCAGAATTATATTACATTCTTATACTTATTATGTATACGTGTGTGTGTGTGTGTGTGATATATTTATTTTATAGTCTAAAATTTAAATCATTATAGGGGCATTATTGATGACGAAAATAATTTAAAATAAAATTATGATTCAAAAACTTATAATTAATTAGAGATTAACGATTATTTTTATTAGTCACATGAAAACTTTTTAGACCGCGAGCACATAATGAAACCAAATTTTCATGATTTTTTTTTGTATTATATCTTTATTTTTGTTTCAAATATGAATAAGAATTTTTGTATAGAGTAATTTTCATTTAAAAATTTTAAGACCGCTTTGATAATTGGACAAGTAATGGATCGACTTATATGGTGTATCAGAGATGATATCCTTGAGCAATGTTTTCAGTCGATGAAATCTCAAAAACTTTTCGTTAAATCGGAAAATTTGCTTGGCTTTCATGTCTATGAATTAATTAGGATATTAAGGAATTAAAAAGATTAAAAAGGAGACCATTTGTCGATAAAGGAAGTATTGCTCAAAATTCTTCAGAATTTTAGGTAATATCTCAATAACTACGCGCACAATCGTTAAATGAATCCGCTATATATATATATTTTTTTTTTTGTCAAAATTACCCGAATTTCAAAAAAAAAAAATTCAGAAACAAACAATATTTTGTGATTTTCTTCTTCGAAGTTTTTAAAAGGAGTACTCCTTAAGATTATTAGAAATTTTCGGTCCCCGATTTAAATAAAAATCGTTTTCTAGAATAATTCTGATCCACCAAATAAAAAAAATGGCCTCCTTTAACGATTAAAAATTTCCCTTTCTGTCGTAAAATATATTCTTGCATTTTTAGATAATTTCAGGTAGTTTAAGATTAAATGAGAGAGTTAAATTAAAGATTTTAAGAATCATAATTTTGGGTAAATTTTTTTACCAGTGTGTTAGTGGGCTTGTCAAACAATTTTCCGTATAGCAACTCTTGATTGTACTATTATTGAAGAAACTTTATCAAAAATGAATATTTACCAATAACAAGTTTACAACATGTGGGCTATATGTGTTCCAAGTTTACTTTTGATTTGAGAACAAATTTTATGAAATAAACCCATTTTGAAAAATCGATGACATAATTATAAATCAATCTGATACAATATAAAACGTCATGAAAATTTCCAAAGATTCATAATACTGATAAAAATTAAGGCTATAAATAAAAATTAATATAATCACCATTTCATATTGACAGATAATAATTTACAAAACATATGTATTCCAAATTAATAATAATTAATGAACTACTACAAAAAAAATTATCATGATTATAGTATTAATTTTAAAACTTGTTTTTGTTTTTTTTTTTTATAAGGAACTAATTTTTACTTTCTTGTACTAAAATTAAAGGAAGTATTATGAAGTATTATAGTCACAAAAATATTCAATGGAAGATTTCATTGAAAATGTTCACTTTGATTAGTGTAGGTTAAATTAGTCATGTAGCAGAGTGGTTTTATTATTGGACTTTGAAATAAAAGGATTAGCGTTCGATTCTCATTCACATCCCTGATTTTTTTTTTTAAATTTCATTCATAACTATTTTCTCTAATTTATGATTATATAATTTTGATGGAAAAATATGCGAATTATGTTTAGTTGAAATTTGGACCAATGTGGAGAGAACCCCGCAATATTAAATAAGAAAATGGCTATCCGTGAACCTTTTCTTAACCCGCCCCCAATATATTCTTTATGATCTGGTCAAAAGCTCTCATAGCAACAAAAATTTTTAACGAGTACTTTTCGAGCTACAGGCGATCATAGCTACTACTATAATGTAGTTTTAGTATAGTGCTAGGAAAATGGCTTTCTGTGAAACGTTTTCAAAACACCCTCAAACACAGTTTTGGGGGTGGTTTCATGGGTGGGGTGTTTTGGTTGGTGGGGGTGGTTTGGTGGGGTGGTTTTTAATCAGAATGATCTAAAGAACAGTCTTCTTCTGATTACAAACTCTCAGGGCCACAAAACTTTTTAACGAGTAGTTTTCGAGCAACGGGCGAGCAAAGCTCCATATATATTATATATACAGTACCTATATGATTAGGAAAGCGGGTACTTGTGAAATTTTTTCAAATCGCCCCCAAAATGTTCTTTGGATCGTCCAGAACAAAAGTTCTCACGGTCACAAAATTTGTTAAGAAACAGTTTTCGAACTACTGGCTTTACAACTATTATGTATGTGTAGCTTTGATCGTCTGTAGCTCGAAAAATACCCGTTAATAAGTTTTGTGGCCAAGAAAGTTATGACCAGAACGATCTGAAGAATATTTGGAAAGGGTGGGTTAGGAAAAGTTACACAGAGATTCATTTTAATATGTAATATTGCGTGGTCCTTTCAATATTTCGTGTAAATAAAAAACCATTTAACATTGTGTCATGAAATCCTGGATTTGGAACTATTATATCATCTAGTTGTGAGCCATCGATTTTCAGATTTTAATAGAAATATTTGTTTTGATTGTCCTTAAATTCATTTTGAATCATTTACGAGTATGCGAGGAAGTTATGTGGTGTCTACATCAGACCTTGTTTGATTATAAACAACAAATTTTTTTAAATAATATGATTGAATAATTTAGATCTTAAGGTCCGACACACAAAGAACAACAAATACACAAAAAAAAACTTCAAAACATCTAATTTGATTGATATCCGCAACTTATCATTTGGAAAAATATAAATTTTATTCAGTATTCAAAAATGTTTTTTTATATGTCATTTCTGACATTTTTTTGTCATCAAAATAATAAAATAACTCTCCATATAATAATTCTTAGAATTAATAGTATGTTTTGATATGTATAATTCTACAGTGTTTTTTAATTTTTTTTGTTATTTGTTATTTTCGTTGTTGTATTTATAAAAAGGTTTAATTATAGTTAATGGTTGTACATTATTTGGTCTTGTCTTAGTACATAACACGACAACTTTGTGTATACTTTGAAACGATAGACATTTAATTTGTGTCTACAATGTTACCAAAGACAATGAATGACTTCGCAGCTTTTGGTGAAATATATCTCTTACTCTTTAATGATATTTATCTTCGTCAAAGGTAAAACATACCCTGTGTGTGCACAATTTCATGCAAAAAAATTAAATTTTGGAATTGAATCTTCCTCTCAAATCAATTTATTTCAAAACATGGTGGCAAACACCAGTCAAAGATTTCATCGTTTTCTGTGTTGCTCCAGCACTCCGATCATGGAAAAAAATAAAAATTCTCCAAAAGTGAAAAAATTCCAAGAAATCTTTTTCAGCAAGGCTTTATATTGAAACATGAATAGAGTGGTTGGGATATATCTATCTGTTATTTTTCATCCAACTTCAATCAGACAGAATTTGTTACACGATTCTAAAGATTTTCTTAAAATCAAGAAGGTATGCAGACGGAAATTGATGGAAAGTGGTAGATAGGGTTTTAGAGGTTCATATATTCTACCTGATTGGAAAATTATTTTATTCGCAGGGAGTAACGACAAATAGGACGATATTTTTAGCTGGTATTATCCTGATGAAACCATCCTGCATGAATGTTTCCATCCCAGACCAAATTATTTCCATTACTCACTCCACACTGTTTTCCATACGATATAAAGCTCCTTGCAGCACTTAATGGAAAGTCAGTCACTGACTCTTACACAATCAGGGCTAAAATTACTGACTTCGTTCGTGTGTCTAATCCCACTCTTGTGTCAAATTGAAAATAAAGCACACTTACTGCACAATATGGCATTATTCAAATATTTTTATTAAATTACAGATAGATAAAATATTCAAAGTTAAGGTGTAGTCCACCAAACAGCAAATCAAGAGCAAAATACGCGTGTTAAAGCTTTGATGCTTTTTATTTTATGACAATTAGGTTAGGTTAGGTTAGATTGGCTATCCTAAAGTCGGACACACTTACATCATAGGATTCGTTGTGATATCAAAAAAGGGTTGATCCATCTCCGGCCACTACTTCACGAATCATTTGGAGGTGTTTAGATCAGTAAGAATGCTTTGACGTCAACGAACTTCAGGTCGGAGAGAAGTCTGACTTAATTGAGTTCACCTCCTCGTGGCAAGAGGTGGGTAGTGGCAGAGAAGATGTGACATCGTTTCTTCCTACGCCTCACCGTGACTGCTCCTGCAGTGGTCAACATGCACTGGCAGGCCCAGGCGTTCAATGTGCCTCCCACCTAGCCAGTGTTCTGTAGTAGCAGCAAAAATTTTGCTAATACAAGCCCTTGGAAGTAATATAAGATCTTAGACACCTACGATTGTACTCATACCATATATGCCTTGCAGTACCACAAGTATGTTCTTCTGTCCATATAAAATTTTTCTTTTTGAAGGTATTTTCTTTGAAGAGCAACTTGTCCAAATGGAACTCCCGGGTGGCTAATGATGCTATTTTTAGCTTTTTTCGGGAAGTCCTTGTGTTCAGGTACCCATACCAGATTTACATTAATTTGTTCCGCCTGCTCGTCTAAAGACATTCGGCAGTCCTGTGCTACTTTTGAAGTAAGATAGAGTGAGCTGTTATTTTATGAAAGTACTGGCATGATTTTAATTAAAATGTGTTGATCAGTGTTAACTTTCTGGATTTCGTTTAAACAACATTTTACAATTATTATTGTTATACATTTTATATCGTATTTTATACCAGCAATTTAAATGTCGTGTGTTTTTGATTGTGTGACAGACACGCTGTGTGTTTAAAATGACGTGATATAGCTTTTTTCAATGACAGATTTAACACTTTTTTTTTATTTGTTTCGTCTCTTGTTTGAGTTACTATATTAGATATAACACCATTGCATGATGACATTTATTTTAAGTTCTATGAGCACACAGGCTTTAGTTTTTAGATATTTATTTATGAGTAGTTAGGTTTAAATGCATCACGTGACGCCTTGTAATAGTTTAAACTATGTTATTACTTTATTTATGTATTTTTTTGTTGATAGATAGTGTGTTTTTTTATTTCTTTGTAATATCTTCGAGCATAATAAATTGTCGTCTACAATTTAATTGAAAGAATTTTATCGATTTATTTCTTTTTTTGCTTTCTGATATTTTGGCTTTACACCTATCAAAGTGGAATATGGAATACGGGATCGTACTAATTTTTTTTTTCACTTCAGATGAAGAATTCTCACTTCACCAATAGAAAAATGCTGTTGGTTTATAAAAATCTTTACTAGTATGCAAGATAAGAACGTTTAAAATTCCTAATTAAACAAAGAAGAAGATACCCACTAGTGACATCATACTTGGGTGTTGCTATAGAGATTACTTATAAAACTTTGTTTTGCTAAAAAGAGATGAGAAATATTCTTTGAATGCTTAATGCTTCTTCGTTTTTTAATCAATTTTAATTTCACTTTCAAATTTTGTTTTGGTGTCAAATCTAGTTTTACATTTTTATGGGTAATATGACCAATTCAATATCAGGATTATCCTCTATTTTCATGAATAAATAAGCGAAAGTTTTTACTTAAGTTAATATCTTGACATTTTTTTTTTTATGAGAATAACCTTTCTAATTGAAAGTGTTATTCTATCTCATACAATTTAGGATCTAAATTGGCTATTAAAGAAATCCGAAGAACTAGATTCAATCTGATCTCAGACACGATCCACCATCAAACTCTGCAACTTTTGCTTAAATAATTTTTTGATTGGTTAACTACAAAACGAGCTATTAGCCAAACTTAAAGAATTTGCTGCTGGTAAACATTTTTCGGTTGCGTGAAAATATATCGATTTTTATCAGAAATTTTTGTTTCAAGTTAAAAAGAATAAATATTTAAAAAATAAATAAAAATACTATTAGAAAATTCGAACAAGAAAATGTAAAACAGTATCAATATAAGAATAGTAACAAAATTTATATTCTATATTATTTTTAAAAAACCATAAATTTTAAAAATATCTTCTTCGTATTTCAATGAAATTTATATTTGTAGATGAAAAAAAAAGTGTTAGCACCTGAATAAGCAGTAGAAATATATTTGAGAATAATTATTTTTTATTTTGAAAAATGGCGCAGGGATTATAATCACATAAATAACAATAAAGTTTTAATGGTTTTTGTTTTTGATTAATATTTTAGAGACGTTCCAAGTAGACACATTATTATATCAATTGGTCTAGAGTTAATTTTTGGAATTATGTTCCTTATCGCACGATATTTGGTTACCTAGGAAGATAAAACTTTTTCAATCGCTGCACATTGCCATGAATTTAGAGAAAATGTAAATATCTTTTTATAACTGTCAATTTGTATTTTTTGTAAAAATTTAATGTTTTATTATTAAAAAAATTGAGTTGTGAAAGTTATCAGAAGTTAAAGCTTACAGAGATAATTTAAAGTAAGTACAATGAAACTTTTATCAATAAACTATTATTTATTATTTTGTCATAATAAATATCTTTATCAAACCAAATGTAATGTAATCGCATATTGGGTTAATTTCTAAATCAGAAGTATGTCTTTTTTAAATTAATACTACAATTATCAAAGACAGTAAAAACTTAAAGTAGCTACAAAATTAAATTATTTAAAGACTCAAACAAATATTTGACTTCTAAAATTAATACCTAAAATTTTCAAAAAACATCTAGTAAATAAAAGGAGAAAGCGCTACATTTATAATGTACCTCATAAGGTACGAAAAGAATAGAGTTCTTACCGGGTGTCCCACGACTGCTTTCTTTTTTTTATTCGAATCATCACAAGATAAGATGGATTACGATGGATTACTATGGACGCACAATCCCATGTTATGAGAGATCGTTGAATATGAGTCACATGAGGACTACTACATTATTATAAATTAATTTCGATAAAACGACAGACAAGTAAATTCTCGCACAACACTTTATATCGGTCTCGTGAAGTTTTCGAACTTGTGATCTGGATAGTTTTCGAACTTGTCCAGATCACAAATTTTTGAACTCATAATATTTTAAAGAATGCAACTATTTCAAAAATATGCCCAATAATAGTATTTCGAATTTTACCGAACAATTGAATATACGCTTATCCGTAACATCACCATTATGTAAATATCAATATAAAATAAAAAATGCTGTTTTCGTTAGACATTTTATAATTTCAAAGAAAAATAGCTAGAGACGCTGTTTTCAAATGAATGATGTTTCTAGACACCAAAATATTTTTGGCCAAATATAGTCTGTTACCGATGGAACGAGCCATCACTGCTCTGCGATGAAGTTTAATCTTGAGCAAATTAATTGCCAGTCGTATCAGAAACAATCTATTTTCGGAATATTTTATGAAATCACACCAATACAAAGAAGAAGCGACGATTATCAACACAGCAATAATTTATATCATATATAGTTGGTGTAAACAGCTCAAACGACTTCTATATTTTATAACATATTGTATAAGAATCAAAAAATCAGATCCAGAAAACACAACGAAATAAAAAAAGTCTTGCGACCTCCACAATTATTGCTTGAAGAAGCCAAAACCATCTTATATACACCTTAAAACAGGAAGCGGTTCATATAGCAGGAAGTTTAAAACTAGACTTGATACCATGACAAAATTTGAAAGTGAAATTGATTGAAAAACGAAGAAGTTATAAGTAATCAACGATTGCATTCAAATGTTGTCCATCTCCTTTTAGCAAAACAAAGCTTCATATATCATATCTATGGCGATACCCGCGTATGACGTCACTAGTAGGTATTTTCCTCCTTGTTTAATTAGAAATGTTAAACGTTCATATGATACATACTAGTAAAGATTTTTAAAACCAACTTCACTTTTCTGCACGTTCAGTGAGAATTCTTCACCTGAAGTGATTAAAAAAAAATTTAGTCCGAAGCCCTATTGCTTCTGAATGCATTTTTATTGGTAAATTTTTTTGTATGAATCGAAGCATCTCAGACAATTTGGTCGATTGGTTGAAGTCTTTAATTAAATACAAGCGAAGCCAGCTGTTGGGCCAAATCGGGTAAACACATGCAAGGCAAAAAAAATCTCTGTTAAGGTCATTCATAGAGGGGACAGTTGCTCTGACCTGTCACTTTCAGTGTCCTGTCCATGATTAAATACCGACATATAGAGGTATAACAAATTTTATATAATAGTATTGGATGGAAAATATGTGTTGAACATTTAAATTAATGAATATTTATTGTATATGATTTAGTTTAAATATTTATAATATTTATTAATATAATAACAATATAATACAATGGATTAAATTGTCAAATTTTATATTATAATATTTATGTATTTTAATATTATACAGATAATATATATTTTATTTTATTCAATCAAAAGTTATTTTAAACGCAAATATATTAAAATTTATTTAAAGACTGTCGCCAATCTATGGATATAAAATAAGTTGCTTGGATAGTTATTGCTGTTGTTTTTTAGTCCGGAGCTTAAGATATTGCCATGATCTTTGCTGAAAGAAAGCTAAAAGCTTTTATTAAACTTCACCCAATTTGACCCAACTCTCTGTTTTCGATTTGGCATGTAAATGTAAATCGGAAGACAAACCATATTAATTGTAAGCTTGACCTGAATTTCCCATTGCTTACACCATATTTGAAATACATGTTTTTTTGTCTTAGTTTTAAATTAAAAATTTAACTTAAAAAATTCTTTTTGAGGAACAAGCTTAAAAAAATTGTACTAAAAAATAAAAAATAATGGTCAGTCTCCTACTAGACTATTTGTGAAAGCTGCAGTCGCTCAAATTAAAATATCAACGATTCGAAGCGTCACAAGTTTTTACAAATATTCAAATATGATTACCTCATTGTAAAAATTATTTTTTACTTTTAAGTACAATAAAAGCTTGTACTTTAAAAAGTATTTTTTATATTAAACCTTTTATGAATAGCATGTTTTAAACGTTTTTAACCCCAGAACAAAAAAGGGCGGTGTTATGAGTGTGACCGTTATAAGTGGGTGTGTGTGTGTCTGTCTGTCTGTCTGTTGGTTGCATCGTTGTGTCGAAACGGATAAACCGATTTTGATTTTCTTTATTTCGTTCGAAAGGTAATTAAATGGAGAGTTTTCTTAGCCATGTTTCCAATGCGAGTTTAGGGTTCCATATCCGAACAATTTGTCGGGGGTTTTTTAAATTTTGTAAATTTCACTTGTAAGGGACAAATAATTATAGATCATTTGAAACAAAATGCTTTTGTTATAAAAATGAAATTTGAAATAAATATTTGTTAATTAAATAAACAATTATAGGTTTAAAAAGCGACAACAAAATTTTAAACACTCTGTTCTAATGATTTGTAACATACTAGAACTTTCGTTACGCTGGGCTTGTCTTGGACTTTCAATGCTGTAATCTGTATGTAAAATTTAATAAATCCTGCTCTTAAGGAATACCTAGCAGGTTCCAACGTAAAATAGTGGGAACGTGAGAAAATAACAAATATGTAAATTTTTTCTTATAAGTTTTTCTGGCAACTCGAATAAGTTGATCAGATTTTCATTTAAATAAAGCTATACATATACCAACCCAGCTTCGTAACTATAAACTCATCTAGTTTAGCTTGTAATGACATTGCAATTACAATGTCATTACAAGCTCGTTTCATGAAGAGTGTTCGAATAAAGCTCACTTTGATCGAGAAATAAGAAATCAAAGCAATTTTAATAACTTAGCGCCAGAAGGTGGGCCTAGAACTCCTATTTGTAGTTGCCAATTCGAGAAATATAAGTCAATATAAATTTTCATATTTTATAGAGCAATAATTTTCATATTTATAGACACACAACTAAAATAATTCATTGATTCATTCGTTATTCGTTTGAATCTATAATCGAACCTGCACATCAAACAATTTACACTTTTTTTTTTAATTTTAAATTTACTTTTATTGAAATGAGGACATTTTTACGATTATGTATTTTAATGTAGGACATTATTGTTATGATTATAAAAATAATGTTTTTATCGTTTACACGTGTTCAATAAATATTTGACACGTGTTTTTGGTTAACAATATTTGTATAAAAAAATCGTCAGTATTATGATTTTCTGACTTGTGTATGTGTGTAATGTCTTAGCACATTTTTTATTTGTTTCATATGGCAATTTTATGAACTAAGTACTTTAAGAAAATCAATTGCTGTAAGTATTTCACTTTAAGGATACTGTACCTGTAAAATATGCACACTCTCAAGTCATTATCGATTCAATATTCAATGTAAGGGTCCCCGCAGACTGCAGACTTTTTATCGGACGATAGTTTAGTCGGGTTGGGCTGAAAGTGCGCACACCGAGCCAACTAAACAGTTTGGTTGGTGAACAGGGCGCACACTAGTCCAACAGCCGGCCGACTATTCTCGAACTAGTTTGTAACTGACTGTTGAAGCGGTCGCACAATGAAAATATTGTCCAGGAAAATTATTGGTCTTATCATACTCCGGAAGAGGAAAATCAACAAGAGATTCCGAGAGTATCGGGTGCATCCCATTCTCAGTGATAGATTAGTTAGTGGAAAATTTTACACTATGCATTCCCAATTACTTGATTACCCGAAAAAAATTTCCGCCTATTATTGAATGAGCATTACCAGCTTCAATGAACTTTTCAAGCTAATTGGACCAGCAATAGCGAAGGAGGATACAAATTTAAGACTTCCTATACCTGTGGAAGAGCCAAATCACAGAGCGAACTGAGCTATCGGCAGGTTATATATTCTATGGCTATCGGCCGACTAAACAATCGTCATGTATGCGCGATCGTGTATGCCCCAATACTGATTAAACAGTCGGCCGATAGTTGGCCGACACATAAGTTTGAATGTAATTGGGTACCACATCAAACTTTTTTATCGGTCGATAAAAATCGCTGTAGTGTGCGCATATGCATTCCTCTCCATACTGATTAAGAAGCCGACCAAACTATCGGCCGATAAAAAGTCTGCAGTCTGCGGGGGCCCTAAGTGTAAAGCATCCTATCACACAAGTGAAATTTACAAAATTTTAAATCCACCGAGAAATTTTTTGGATACGGAACCCTACACTCGTACTTGGAACATACCTAAACACACTCTCCATTAAATTACCTTTCAATTGAAACAAATAAAATCCAAATCGGTTCATCCGTTTCGGTTGTACGATGCCACAGACAGACACATAGACAGTCAGACGAGCAAGCATATCGGCTCATAAGATCATTTTTTAATTCCAAATCCATTCTGGATAAAATGTTTTTGGTAAGTCATTTGGTCAGTTAATCATTGCAAAATGATTCTCGTTAATGACTCAGTTATGTAATTTTCGTCGATAGAGAATGGATATGAATTTTTCATAAAACACGTATAAAATGATGATTAATCCCTAAATATTATAAATGTGGAAGTAAGCATGTTTGTTTGTTTGTTATGCTTTCACGCTAAAACTAGAGAATGGTTTTTAATGAAACTGTACAGCAATATAGCTGATATATCAGAATAGCACATGAGATATAATTAATAAAGATATATTTTAAAAAAAATTAAAAAATTTAATTTGCGATTTACCATTTTTTAAATTTTTACAGAAATCTTTAATTTATGGTTTAAAATGAAAAACTGTGTTTATCAAGAGAGGATGAAAGATATAAAGCGGTGGTTTTTGCTTTTAAGCCCAGTGAAGCGAGCGGGTATCAATCTGATATTCGTTGATAATTAAAATTTCAAATTTTTTAAATTTTTTGGTTCATTTTCATTGTTTTGTTTGTTTGTATCGAGCAAGCTTTATTTTCAACAAATTTATTTTCAATATTCTATACGAATGAACTCCATAGTACGTTATCACTTCTGGCTTGAATTTTATTTTTATTTTATGACGCATTTGTTGTTTGATTTATAAAAGATATGTATTTCGATAACAGCTCTTACGTTAAAAATATGGAATGCTTGTGCACACATCGTTATATTTGTCACCTTTAAATTCATTTCATTGACACCTTTTTAAGTTTTAATGTAATTGAAGATAATTGGTTTTGTTCTAAATGCGTTTCTCGAGTTTTGATTTATTATTGATGTAAGAAGATTGTGAAAAATTTAATTACATTTTCTTGAACAAAAAAATTTTTCTTGACAATTTGGCTTGAACAAACTTCACATCTTGAATTTGCTTTGATTTATGGAAGGTTTTGTTTGTAATAACAGTACCAGTAAAATAATTTTTTATGCGTTACTCACATTAACTAATAGTTGTGGCCCGCCAACTGGGGTTAATAATTCGCACTAATTAAAACAATAATTTGGCCCAAGTTCAGTAGTTCCGATTTAAACTTCCCGGTGGCAATACTTTTGTACTTAGCAATTTTAAAGGCCAATCAAAATATCCAAATTCAAATCAGATAAATTCCGCCAACTGGCGATAAAAATGCATACTTAGGAAACAGGAAGTGGACCGCTTTCAAATAGGTACTATTTGTAAAAGCTGACTGCTGTCAATTTAAAATATCAACTCAAACTTGAATAATTAGTCTTTTTAAATGTATGAGAGACTCGTAAGAAAAATTATATTCCACTTTCTAGTATAATCAAAGCTTGGCTCTAAAAAATTATTTTATATTTAAATTTGTAATTAAAAATTAAAAAACGTATGTATGTCAACTATGGTGGAAGCGATGCAAAAAGCAGGTCATACTTACTCTAAAAGTGCCTTCTGATTTGCATACAAAGAAGTGGACTTAATATAAGTAGCATGATTTGATTACAAACAATAGATGGACGAAATTAAATAAAACCTCGTAAAAAAGTTCCATTGACTCCTGAATATGTTTTATATTTTAAAAGGCAATAATCTTTTTTGTCCTGTAAAAATCTCTTGTTTCGAGAAAAATTTATTATGCCTTTCGGTGAAAACAATAATGATATCATTGTCAGCTTCTTGGAATTGGCAGCATTATTATCTTTGAATAAAAATGAAATTGAAGTTTAAGCAGTAATTCCACCTAGATTTTGATAAACAATTGAACATTTTTTCTAAAAATATCCCACCAAAATAAAAATTAAAAAAACTTTTGTAAAATGTTTCTTTCCCATTTATGTGGTAACAACTTTTTGGAAAAAACGAGTCCCATTTACGTGAAAAACATCCTTTTGAACAACCCTGTATTGACTCAAATCAGGTTAGAATCAAATACAAAAATACTAAAATTTGATAACATAGTTTTATTTTAGTATAAAATCTCATCATAGTTTTATTTTAGTTAAGACGTTTCGATACGAAAACAAAAGTGTTACCAAAAAACTGAAATTTTGTGTGTCAATTGATGAGTATTTAATACGCCTTATTTATAATTGTCAAATAGATTCTCTGAACGGTTTACGATAAATAAATTATTAAAAACAGCCCTTTTTACATGGCGGTATCTAGTGCCTTTAAAAGTGTTGCCTAAACGTAAAAAATTTTTATCAACAATATTCCTCAAGTTTTAAGCTTTAAAATCATACCAAAATTAAGAACTGTGCTTAAAAATGAAAAACTTTTTTTTCATAAAATCACTGACTTTGATAGGTAATTTCACTTTTTTTTCATAAAATCACTGACTTTGATAGGTAATTTCTCCTAAACCGTATACAGAATCAATATGAATTTTTCACAAAGGACATTTAAAAGTATGATTAATTGATTAATAAAATTTCAAATTTTTGAATCATTTTCATTATTTCTTTTAATATCATAATTTATTTATCATTTATTCGCATTAAAAAAATTTAAACTTACTTATCTTGGATTTAATAGATGAAAAACTATAGAAAAAAGCAGACGTTCTATTCTACATTCCATTTATAAGGCTGTAAGGCTAATCAATTCAGTTGTAACAAAAAACTTCCCTTCGATATACAACTTTACCTTATTTAAAATTAGATGATTGATTTATATTTTAAAATTCCTGCTCATTTACCAATCGAAATCACAAAACTATCGTTTATATAAATCACATTTATACACAAACATATTAAATATGTCAACACCATTCATTCAATTTCAAACGAATTTAGAATATTCCATTAGATGTTTTTCGCAACATTTTTTTTTTCGTTCAATGTAAACAATTATTTTCCAAACATTACAACCTTGCTTTGAACTGTTTTATTCTTATTTCTGATTTTTAATTCTAATTTTTTATGCTTTATTTATTTTTATAGTCGAAATATGTATACAGGCGATATTAGCATTCTATTAAGTTTTTAAAAATTATATACGTTTTTACTTTTTATTTCATCAAACTATGAATAATTAAGGATGTACGAACGCGCGCGCAATTTTGGATAAAAGGTTTGATTTTTTTTAAATTAAGTTGGACTAAACTTAAATCAAAACATAAAATTATAGGGGTTGGGAGCTTACCCGATAATTTAAATAAATAAATGACTTGAAAAGTACGCAAATTTAACATTGGTTTTATGGTAAAACGGTAGAAAAATAATTGAAAACCAAAAAAACTTGTTGTGCCTGACTAATTAAGGCTGTATGAACACGGGACAAAAATTTTTAGAAATATATTTTGATGGTGAATTATGTTATAACTTGACAATATTTATACAATTTTTTCGATATCGGGAGTATTTTTCAAAATATCGAAAATTGAAAATTTTGTTTAATTATTTAGCTTTCGATATTTTGAAAAACGAGACAGATATTGAAAAATTTTATTCTTATTTATCGTCTACATTCCTGAAGTTCTAACAAAATTCATCATCAAAGCTGAAAATAAAGTACAAATCATTTCAAACACAAATCTAACTTTGCATGAACTTTTGGCAGAAAAAGGGTAATGTTTTAAGCTTATCTAAAATCTTTCTAAAAAGATAAATTGAATTCTCTGCAATTTGTTTGTTTATTTGTTTTGGAGGATTATTTTATCTGTAAAAATGCAAAAATAAATGAGACGTGTGATGGACACCCGGTTGGAACTATGTTTCTTTCGAAATAAATTGAGGAATGCAGGAATGTTAAAAAAACATTATTAAATAATTTTTTTTTGCGGCAAGTGGCAACATAAATATTAATTTTATCAAGTGGTAATTATAATCGACAAATTCCACGCCGCGTTTTTTCAAACCGATATTTTAAATATGCAGCTATCTTTAAAAAACGCAGCACTTTCGAAAAGAGTCTTAGAGAGAAATTTGGTAGACTCACCCAAAAGAAGCTACTCACGAAGTTTCAAGTATGTATTAATATCATTTAACCTTTCTGTCTCACGGTCTATTAAATTGAATTATTAAATCACAATACGATTTTTGTCTATTTTTTTGTGAAAGCCAATTTTGAATAATTGGCATCTCTTTATTATTATTTTTTTAGATCCAAGGCCACTCCATTAATAAAACTTCTAAATAAATTTTATATAGGTTTTTTTTTTATTTAGTGTACGTAATTATATTTCCATAAAATAATTATTGTTATTTTACAATTTTTTTATTTTATTTTGGTAAATGTCAACTTTATAATAATCATAATCATATACAAATTATTTTAAAACTAATAATAATTTTATTACATATTACATTAGGAAACGAGTGAGGTGGATTTGGCGCTTCGGAGCTTGATCAATAACTTACTGAATCTCAATTGAATTTTTAACCGACTTCAAAAAAAAAGAGGTTCTCAATTCGACTGTATTTTTTTTTATGTTTGTTACCTCAGAACTTTTGACTGGGTTAACCGATTTTGATGATTTTTTATCTATTTGAAAGCTCGTGCTTCCCATGTGGTTCCCATTTGGTCCAGTTCTGATAATGGTATCCATGTGAAAACCATAAAAGTCTTAAATTTGCATTAAGTATGTGCGCGACAAATGGACGAATAACTCAGTATTACGCCAACCGATTTCGATGATTCCTTTCTTAATTTCAAATTAGTTAGTGTACTTAGAGTAAAATAAAAAAAACTACATTATAAAGTAACTATATTAATATTTTCTTTATTTTTTATTTTTTAGTGTATATTAATTTGTTTTTGAATTGTTTCTTTTGAAGTCGGTATTTTTTTTTTTTTTTAATTTTGTATAGATATAATATTACATTTTTTAAATTTACGTCGATTTTTGTTCCAATTTGTCAATGAATACTAGACATATAAAATATGGGATCAGATGATGATGAATTTATAGGAAAATTTTTTTTTTTACTTCTTATAAAAAATTTTTTGGTTTTGTATTGTTTGGGTATTTCAAGGTATTTCAGAGTGCGTGAAAACGCGATACCTTAGAACTAGAGAAACTTTTGTACTCAAAATAATAGTTGTATTAGTGCAGTAAATTTATCAACAAAAAAGCGCGTACTTTCATTTATTGCTAACCTGTGCACACAATTCACTTCATGATAAGACGAAACATTCATCAAATGATAATATGATTATTGTGTTTTCGAAATATAACCGGTCAATTATATCCTGTTTAGGCTCAAAGAATCGCTAGTTTTTTTATTTACTTACAGGACGTCTTTTTTAACTTGACTTATGCATGAAATTCGAAAAATATATTTATCTAAGAAAATGCTTCCAAGGAAAACTGTTAATTTCTACGCGTTTGTGCATTCAATTTTCATAAGAATGGTCTTTATAGAAAAACAATCTACTTTTTTTGGGAATTTTTTTCGACGGATTCCTAGATTCAGAAGGCATACGAAAAAACAACGTTGGGCAACACTTTTCAGTCCGTTTTTGCCTAAACTGTACGGTTAAAATGTTTCGAACAAACAATGTTACCTTCAATCGTTAGCTACTCTCTATTTTAACGTGTTCATCTATTTATTATCAGGTATGGAATAAAGTGAGCTCTTCATTGTCTGAAAACCTGGGTCAAGTTTAATGTCTGAGTAAGATGTCTGCCTATTTGTTTGTTTGAAGTATTTTTATCGAAAAACCTAATTTTCGGGTTTTAAGGATATGTCAACATAAAAAAGCACCCATTATATCTGTTTTGTTTTCAAAGTTACTTTCTATAGCAAAAACTATAAATGTTCCAGAATGTCTTAAGTAAGTCTAAATAGTAAGGATTAATATGAAGAGTGCTTTTAGTTTCATTTCGTTAGAAGTGTCTTTCTTAACCGATAAATTGCAAATATTATGCTCGATCATACAAATCCTGATAATCTCTCTAAAAAAAGAATTATTCTCACAAATAAAATGATCCAAATTTTAAATGACTGACTGACTGACAAATTTTAAATCTTACATTTACCACACTCAAAAGCTTCTTTTGCTACGCCCATCAAAATCAATCGGCATCAACTCAGATTGATTAAAAAAAAAGATATTTTTTCGGGAAATAATTATAGACACATATAGTAAGTGGTAAGCATTATCGAAATCGAACGGGGATCGCGTAAATAACATATCGAAAAATTAGTTATACATGATTAGCAGAGACTTCTAAAACACGGAAATATGCAATTATAAATTCTGGTCCTTATACCCACTCTGAGATTTTTAACACTGACCTAACGCTCTCCGATTTTTCCATCAAAAAGATCATGCAAGAGATAGAACATATCGGAAGAAATTGTACTTGCTGTTGCGTAATATGGAAAATATATTTTACGATATAGGTTAGCCAAGCAGAAATCTTGTACCAAAATTTTTTCTTAATTTAGCCACTTTAGGTATCATATTACGGCCTTCAAATACATACAATGTACCACAAATTGAAACGTTAATATGACGATTTTCATGTTGAAAACAAAAACTTTCGATCAGAAAATTAAATACATCTTTATCTTTTGTTTTTGATTTTGTAATTAGAACAAACATACAACAAGTATGCGGTCTTATTTATAATCACTTTGATTTGCGTAAAAAAGAAAGCAAATTATAATGTAATAAAAAAAATTAAAGAAAAATATAAACTAAATTAAAATTTAAACATAAAATTTTATACTAAATAAATGACATGTTGACATTTAACATTTTTTTTCTAAAGATTTTTGTTTTGTACTCATCACAAATCAATCTTAATCAATCTCTTTTTTTTGAATTTTTTTTTTTTAGTTTAATTGGTGTCAAAAAATACATTTTTTTAAATATTTATTTCAACAAGAATATTTAGTACTTGTTATGGAATGATATATTGCATATGAACAAATTTAAAGGAAAGATAGTTCGATGATATTTCGTCGATTATGAATGATCAATAATCGATACAAAGGTTAAATCTTTGAAAACATAAAAATATGTAATAATGTATAAAAAAAATATATAATCTTTCAACAAACTGAATTACAAGATTCAATAACGTAAAATGCTGAACCTGTTTTTATACCCTGTATTTATGACATATATCAGGAGTAATACTTCAAAGGAAATTTTGGTGTAGGTGTTTAAAAAATTATCCAATGTCCAGTTGTTCATAAAATTATCAAAAAAAATATATTTAAAAAAAATAACTCAAATGACACAGGATATCAAGTTGAAATTATATCGGGTATTATATAGGATAGCGGGTATAATTAGGGCATTGAATCGTTGACCAAGAGGAAGACCAAAAATTCAATTTGGATTCTTTATTAAAAAAATTAACTATTGTTAAAAGAATTTTTCGTAAACGTCATTGATTCTCTGCAGGAGTCAAACTAGGGAAACTTTTTAATACCCATCTTTTCCAAAATGTATTAATTTTATCAGATATGCTATATTCTTGCATAAGCATACTCCAAACGTATGAATTAATAAAAAATTTAACTACTAATTAAGCAAGTGAAAACAAAGAAATGACTTAGCTAATTGATGAAATATCCTGTATAGAAAGTGTCGAATGTTGTGAAAAAATAGTGCAAAGTGGTGCTTGCATTATTTTTTATAAATTTAGTTTATAAAATCAGCACAATAATAGCATTTATTTGGGTTTTGCCATTCTTTTTGCCATTTCGTAACACCGTTTATAAGAGTTTTGGGGGAAATTAGTCGAATTTTCGAAAAAGGGAGTGGGGAAGGGTCACCAACTAATTTAAGTAGCTTTTCTAAGGTGCAATTACGAACAAAATGAGCCATGTTAGATCAAAATCGGTTCATTATCAAAAAACTTAGATAGTCAACACTAAATTTACCTTCTTTAACCGCTCTATTAAAATCATCAGCAAGGCTATTTAAGCCCCCAATAAATCATGCCAGACGATAATAGCTCGTATAACTGAATATAAGACTTTAAAATGATGTAAGTTTCAAAATGTCTCAAGAACATTTTTGCATAATTTTTGTATAACATTTTTGAAAAATTGCAAGGTAAAATCACCTGCCAGGCTATTTAAGCCATCACCAAATCATTCCAGGCGATGATAACTCGTATTCTTGAATATTAAACTTTAAAATTTTGTAAGTTTCAAAGTGCCTCAAGAGCATTTTTTGTATAAGAAAAATAGCAAATTAAAAAATTCATAGCTTACTTACCTCGCAGCCTGGTTGTCGATTTCACCATCCACTAATATTTTCAATGTGCCTCAAGTATATACTCAAAAAAGGCACTGAGCTCTTAAGGCATTAGTAGATATCTTTTTTCAGTGTATGCTAATTCGTATTTTTTTTTTTAAAAAGTCTAACTAACACTAATAGATCATTTTCTACAATAAATCTTAAAACAATCATAAATCTACTTCAATATTATACTTTTTCATTTCTATTCAAGCATAATGATTATTGAATAACGGTGTTTATTAGATTATAGGTACCTTTTTAATAAATTTATATCTGTTCTTATAAAATGTATACATAACACATACCTTAAAATATTTTATATATATAAATAAATATTAGTTTAATTATATGGTTATTTAAACAAAGGATCGTTCATTAAACTGTCATTAAAAGAGCCAAAAGTGATTTTATATTGAAATGACAATAAATTGTTTATAAAATAAATGTAATTATTATAATAATATTTGTATTTCTTTAAATGTTTGAGAACAATATATATCTGCTTACGATTTAAAAAAAAATCCAATTTAGAAAATATTTGAATATTTGCTATTAACCTTAGAAATATACTCTTTAGAATAATATTTTTGTTGTTTTGTTTTCAAACATTGTTTTTTCATTTACGTATACCTCAATAGCTTTTTTAATTTTTTTTTTCTTTTTTTTTTTTTAAATGAAAGTAAATGTCCTGATTAATGGGCTAATTTTTTTCCCCGATTTTTTGGTGCCATATGACCGAGAAAACATACAATGAAAATCATTAAAATTCAAATTGGCGAAAACGATCTGGAAACACACGAAGCTACACGAATGGCGTTGTGACGTCATTTAAAGTTTAAAAAATTTAAAAAATATGTGATTATATATATATGTATATTTTTAAATATATCTTTATAAATAATAGTTCATGTGTTATTCTGAAATATCAGCTATATTGCTCCACAGTTTCATTAAAAACCATTCGCTAGTTTTAGCGTGAAAGCGTAACAAACAAACAAACAAACATGCTTCCTTTCACATTTATAATATAATAGGGAAGGAATAGGGATAGGGACATTGTTTCATTGTCATTGCTTGTCGAATTGACATCACAGATCATGTGTGCGGTGGAGCCAAAAAAAAATCGTTTTAAATAATTTCAAATATTGTGACTTTTTTACAATTTTTTCCATAGCGTTTTTATTGTTAAAAATGCGTAATTTTCGAGTTACAGACTCTACTCGGCCTATTTTCATAAAAAATTAACAAAAAGCATTTCTGTTTTTCATGAAAATGGTCTATTTCGTTTGCTAAATCAATTTTTAACTATGAAACAAAAAATAAAACTTAGAAAGAGTTATCTGTAGGTCTTATATTTTTCTTTCGAATTTGAAAATGAACCGGACCATTTTATAATTTTTACGAAGGTATATAAGACTTTTTGATTTTTAACTACTTCATATAATATTTCACAAACACCGTCTTTTCTTAATTTATAGTGAAAATTAAAAAGTTTTGAGCTCTGTTCGAGCTCTAATATTCTGTTCTTCAAGAATTAACCTTTGTCCTTATTTTATAGATAATTTAACCCAGACCTATTTCAAAACGAGATTTTACGAGGTACATTGCCAAAAATATAGATTCGGAAAAATACACCCTGTACAAAATCAATCCCCAGCCTTAAAAATAGGTCAGTACATCATTCGAATCAATTGCTATAATCGTCCCAAAAAATCTTTCTAACCTATTCAGAAAATTTCCACTCATATTTACTTCGAAATATAAAAATTTTGAATTAATATAACGACAAAAAAATTTCCTAAACTCTTTCTAAACTGAGCGCTATAGTGAGTGGACTGGGTGGTAGTTAATCTATTATGATTCATCAACAAATGCAACAAGTATTCTAATTATTTTGACTTTGTAATCTTTCACCGTAGCTCAAATTTGGTCTCGCAGATTTAATAAATTAAATTGTTAATTTTAGGTCATGGTAAGATTAAAATTAGAAAAATTTATTTTTCAGTCTACTTTCTTCCGTAGAATAACATTTGTTCTAAAAAACTAAGGTTATTATTGAGAAATAAAAATTTGGGCCCCAGGATTATATGCTAGGTCCAAGGTTGGTTGAAAACCGAGGCCTTCGTTGGCCTCTGTCAAACTCTGCAACTTTTGTCTTAGTTATTTTTTGTTTGTATAACTAAAAGATGAGCTATTAACGTATATGTCAATAAAAAATTGAAACTGTTTGATAAATCGCGCATAAGGGTTAGCATTTTCCTTAGATAGCATTTTCCTTAACAGTCTATCTCGTCCTAAAATATGTAATAATTATACATCCATATACCAGTTTTGTTTCACTTTTGAAAGTAAAGCGATATTTTTCGAAGTAAATTTCGAAGCAGGCATTAAAACTTTCTTTTGGAAGAAAACTTACCTCATATTCTCGACCCATTTCTTCGCTAGGAACTCGTCCATAGTGCAAATATTTGTTTAAATACCCACCAAGAATGGTGTTTTTATACCATGTATATATGAAATATACATAGTATATTAAGTTTCGTCCCAAGTTTGTAACGCTTAAAAATATTGATGCTACGAAAAAAATTTTGGTATAGGTGTTCATAGAATCACCTAATTAATCCATTTCCGGTTGTCCGTCCGTCCGTCCGTCTGTGGACACGATAACTCAAAAACGAAAAAAGATATCGAGCTGAAATTTTTACAGCGTACTCAGGACGTAAAAAGTGAGGTCAAGTTCGTAAATGACCAATCTTGTAAACCGTTAGAGATATAGCAAAAGTTTAAATGTAAAAAATGTTCCTTATAAAAAAATAAAAAACTTTTGTTTGAAACATTTTTTTGTAAACATCACTGTTTACCCACGAGGGCGTTAATTAGTTGCAAATTTTATAGTATGTATTAATATAGGAATATCATTTGTGTGTGTGTGTGTGTATTTTAAAGTGAATATCTTTTGTTATTTACGTGACGTCAAAAAAACAAACAATTGCGCATCAACACTATGTATTATAGTACCTATGTATTAATATGGGATTATCAGTTATATATGTGTGACATGTATGTTTGTGTAATTTGACAGAGTAATCAACACTGTCTATACATGGTATTTCAACAATTAACTCAGTCAATTGTTTGTTTTCACTTGTTAGCTTTAAAATTACTTCATATGCATTCCGACAAAAAATTAAATTACATATCATTTAAATTCATCAAAAAAAAAAAAAAAAAAAATGAAATAATTTTTATATTATTTTTCTATTATTAATATCATATTAAATATATGAAATTACCATACCACCGACTGACTGTCATTATTTTGACGTCAACTAATTATCTAATCAACAGTAAAAAAAATATATGTATGTATGCAGCATATTATATCTTTTTGTATTCTTTCTGATTTAAACAACTTACGAATATAATAACAAAAAAAATAAAATTAATACTTGTCACTCAATTTTTAAATTTATATCTATTATTTTTGTTTAAGAAAATTTATGTTACTTGTAGTCAAGTAAAAATAGATATTATTTAGATTGATTCTCATTTTTTTATAGAGCTAAAAACCTAAAAATCTGTTGGATTGGTTTTCATTTTTTTATACAATAGAGCTTAAGACGGATCTATAAATATTTTTCAATGGCCTGAAACTTTATAATTTTTTTAAGACTCCTCTTAAATATTCATTGGTAAAAAAAAATATTTATAAAGAAAAGCAGTTCCCCAGATCACAATGGACTAAGAGCCAGCGCTTGCCAGACATACGTTAAAGTATAAAAGCTGAAATTTTTTTGCGTATTCTCACTGGTGTAGGGACCAATCTTTGGGGGCTACAAACCTTGACTAACGGTTCCTTCGGTAGGTAGCAGGTAATCAGGGCGCAGTACTCGAACTCTCTCACGTTAAAGTATAAAAGCTGAAATTCACACAGAGTGTTCAAATGACCATTTTAAGTCAATATTGAAAAAGTAAGATCAATCCGAAGGGGCTAACACTCCCCCAGACGTGGTAGAAGGTCAAATGCAAAAATACACAATTATCTACATTTTCTTCCATTATTATGAACTTATTTCACTGCAAGAGTTATTTTATTATTTAAATATGTTCAGTATCACGTACTGAATATAAAAGCACAAAATCCTTTCAAAAATAAGCGGGGGAAGTGCCTCCATTTTAAGGAAAACCGTTTTAGGCTATATCGCCATAACCATGCGCTTTAGACCAGAAATGGTAATAACTTTTATTGTAGATAATTAAATTACCTACTTTTTTGTAAACTAATTTTTTTTTGTATCACTAACCGTTTATGACTTATACAACTATGACGATTTACTTATTGAATATTTGACCGATATGTCTTCTAATGTTAGTTGGATGGATTGATATGTCTTTTTCAATATTGACTTAAAATGGTCATTTGAACACTCTGTGTGAATTTCAGCTTTTATACTTTAACGTGAGAGAGCTCGGGTATTGCGCCCCTGATTACCTGCTACCTACCGAAGGAACCGTTAGTCAAGGTTTGTAGCCCCCAAAGATTGGTACCTACACCAGTGAGAATACGCAAAAAAAATTTCAGCTTTTTTACTTTAACGTATGTCTGACAGGCGCTGGCTCTTACTCTAGAATGGTTAAAGTTACATTTGAATTTCAAGCACTGCGATTATACTCTTTACTCTATCAATTTGAAATTTGGATATGTTATAGGTACTCATATTCTATCTGCCCTGGTTACCTGGTTTATTTTTCGAAAATCCTGTTAAGATATAGTGGAATAAAAAAAAGTACCTAAGTGTGAACAATGAAAATTAACAGGATTTTTGAAAAATAAAACCAGTGCAGATAGAATATGAGTACCTATAACATATCCAAATTTCAAATTGATAGAGTAAAGAGTATAATCGCACAGTGCTTGAAATTCAAATGTAATTTTAACCATTCTTATCTGGAAAACTGCTTTTGTTTATAAATATTTTTTTCCACCAATGAATATTTAAGAAGAGTCTTAAAAAAATTATACGTCATTGAAAAAAGTGTATAGAACCGGCTTTAAATTCGAAACGTAACAGTCTGTATAGCGCTGGAATATGTTACAATTACAAATAATATAAAATAGTTTTGTAATTATTAAAAAAATTTGCTTTCGACCCTTTGGTAACATCACACACACATGAAACAGCTGTAAGAAACAAAATTTTTCATTTTCAAAAGACAGGAATAAAACAAGTGAAAACAAACAATTGACTGAGTAAATTGTTGAAATACCTTGTATATAAAGTGTTGAATGCCAGTACTTGCAATATTTTTTATAAATTAGAATAGTTTAAAAAATCAATACAATAATACATCTTTTTGTCCGCTATTTATTTGGTTTTCGAAAATATCGAAAATTTGTGAAAGTATTTTCTGATTCTTTTCTTCGTTTCTCAAGAATCTTTCACAATACCACTGGTTTTTATAGTTTTGGAGAAAGCAGTGAGGTTTTCGTAAAAATGCTTCAAACAAAAGTTTATTCCTTTATAAGGAACAGTTTTTATATTTAAACTTTTATTCTGTCTCTACAGCAGGCATGAGCAAACAGGACTTCTGAGAGACTTCTGTAACTGAAATACGAGTAAGACAGTAACAACCTAATCAATGACAACCAAAAATACGAGTAAGACAAAGACACATTTTTTTCTACCTATCTCATTACGATTAGAGAAACTGAGATAGGTAGAAGAGTTGTATACCCGTCTCGCTTCTTCGTCTATGAGCAATGCGGACTTGGATAAAGAGACACACAATAAAGTTTATGGCACACAATAAAGTTATAACAATGGTGACTTCGACTTAAAATAACTCGTCCATGCCTACTCTAAGGGCTTACAAGATGGGTCCTACAGTCCCAAGAGCTTGACTTATATTGCTCATTCAGAGCCTAAATGGCCGAGCGGTCTAAGGCGCTAGTTTTAGAACGTTTTACTATTTAGACTTAGGTTGCGGGTTCGAATCCAGGCAGCGGCAGTATGAACAATTTATAATTAATGGGAGTGCAGAATTGATCACATTGTCATCGCTTGGATAAGAACGAAGTAACCGACTCCACCCACATCAAAAATGTAATTGTAAATGTTTGTAATTTAATAAATAGAGAGTAACAAATAATGATGTGGGTGGCCTCTGTGATTAGACATGCGTCGCAAAAACGGAGGTTAAACCCCCATTATTATTATTATTGCTCATTCACGAACTCGACCTCATTTTTTACACCCTTTGCAGGTTATAAAAATTTCAGCTTGATATCTCTTTTCGCTTTTGAGTGAGTTATCGTGACAGACAGACAGACTGACAATCGGAAATGAAGGTTTGCTCGATGCATCAATAATTTCCAACTTTACAAACATCAGACTAAACTTAATATACTATGGTATATATTACACATATACAGGGTATAAAAATTGTTGATTAAGAAAATCATTATTGCTCAAATCAACATTAAAAGTTAATTTTCGGGAAAAATCCTTACAAAATATTATTTTAATAATAAAGTTTTCATGAAATGATGTAATTATACTTTTCCCACAAATTGAACATCGAACAACTTTTTTGCAAGCCCATTTAATATCAGTGTGAAAAATTATATTAAAATGAAAAACAAAGGCTTCGTTAGAGTTTAAAATAGTCTAGACATTATTGTGTTTAACTTTTCGATTCAGTCTTGCCTATTCTAAGTACCTATATAAAGGTCTAATTTGACAGTACTATTAAATCAAAAACTGAAATCAACATTGATAAAATGTTTATTATGTTGCAATTCTTTTATTTTTGTCCGTCCTATTTTAACATGTTTTATTAACAATAATAATTCTATAAAAATGATATTATTCATATTGTGCAAAAATATAATAATATCAAATCAAATTTAAATTCACTGAACTCGAAACAAAATTTTATAACGCTGAGCGAGTGAAGTTTGATTGATTGAATTAACAAATAAACACCAGAAAGATTTATTTGGGCAGCTACTTCAATTCTTGAAGCATGAATTATGTCAAATTATGTTAAGCGTTAATTCTGTTTATTATTTTATCTTAAGGTATTTCAATACCAAAAAAATTGGAGATGAATCCAAAAATTTGAAATCTTATTTATCAGTTCATCCTTTAAAAAGTCTTTTTTGAAAAATTCATATCGATTCTCTGAACAGTTTGGGAGAAAGGAACTATCAAAGTTAAAATTGATTAATTAAATTTGAAATTTTTGTCAAAATCATTTTCATTTCAACTCTTTAAGGTATTTTGATACCGTAAATTGAAAACGAAACCGAGATTTGAAATTTTATTTATCAATTAATCATCCTTGTGTCTTTTGTGAAAAATTCATATCGATTTTCTGGACGGTTTAGAAGAAGAAAGAAAGTGTTTAAAAAAAATGCACAGTACTTAATTTTAGTAAAATTTTAAAGCCAAAAGCTTGAGGAATATTGATAAAAGTTTTTTTACATAAATGGTAAAACATTTTTAAAAGAACTTATTGACTAAAAAAAAAACAACATTTATTACGACTCATACACCATCATGTAAAAAGGGCTGTTTTTAATAATTAATTTCTCGTAAACCGTACAGAGAATCGACTTGAAATTCATACCGAAAGTGTATTAAATACTCATTAATTGACACACAAAATTTCAGTTTTTTGGTAACACTTTCGTTTTCTTATCAAAACACTCAAACAGTTAACTGTGTCAAAAGAAAAATGACCCATGTGGATTGTAAAGCAAAAGCTAAATATAACTCGTCAAATATGGGCTAGTTCACGTTATGAAATTTTTCGAGTAAAAAAAGTGCTATTTTTGGCATTCAACCATAAGTTATCATGTGAGTCAGATTTACCCGATTCTTAGTTTTACAGTACAGTGTACAATATTTGAATATTTGATTATGAAAGAATCTATAAATTATTTAAAAAAAATAAAAATGACAATTTGTATTGATAGATAGACTGAAATGAATATAAGATGACAGATGACATATATATAAAAAAAATATGATTGTGACCATAAAATATTCAAACCAACAAACCAAGTCGTCATCATGTCAGTCAGATATTATAAGGTCAAGTACTGTCAAAAGATCACACATAAGACATTCAAAACCGCAACATACATGTGTGTAAAAGTATACATTGGGTTTTCCATTAAGAGTGTGAGAACTTCAATGAAGCAAACGTGTAGAAGGAAGTCACCATGTAACATGACGTAAGAGCGTGTCAAATTTTGGTCTATTTTTTATATCTTGATATTTATGGGTTGGGAAATTTCCCTTTTCGTATTATGACGGTGTCACACTGACCGGTGAAAAAATATCCAGTTACAAAAAATCAATACCAAAACAACTTTTATCCAAAATAACTGCGAGGAAATAACCATGAAACAAAACCGTGGCAAACCGATACTTATTAATACTGTATCGACCATTTTCCCGATAAAAAAAGGACATGTTAATCACATCTAGTCATCAACTATTATTCGATTAAAATAATAGCCTTGGATTAGAAGGAGATTGCGATTGACCAACCTCCACCTTGTGTTTCACGAACTTACCGTGCCTTTAATGGAATCAAATAAGCACTGTTTGTAGATTTTAGCCATTCGCCAACCTTACGGTCTCCTTTCTATCCATGTGTTGGCCATACCTTTCATGGGATCAAGTCTATCCTGTGTTTAGGTGAAATGTTTGATCTTCGGGTTGGTCATCATTGGCCCAAATTATTTTTGATACCGGCCTTTTGGTCATGGAGTATTCAGCCACGGATCATTTTTAAAATCGTATATTTTGATCTAGTAGTCAGTGCTTACATAATAATAAAATTAGAAGGGTTTCAAAAACCCACACAGTTACCAAAAAATTCATTTGGTTTTAGAAAATAAGACCACTAGATGAGACTTCCGCCAATTTTTCAACTCCCTCATTGATAAACAGTGATTGATATTTACGAAAAAATACTACTAAATAAGTACTAAGATGGGTCCTACTAAATAAATACTAAGATGACCCAATTGACGTATGCTGCTAATTTACGAACTCAAACTAGCTCTTTACATCTTGAATACGTTATAAAAATTTCACATGTACCAAAATTTTGTTCGTACCATCATTATTTTTAAGCATTACAAACTTGGGTTAAAATTGGTATTCGCTCCGAGCGTGAATTTCGTTTCCATGACAACGATACACTACTTTAATTATAGAATTAATGGATGCATATATAATTGTGTGGATTGCATTGAAAACTTACATTTAAAATTTAATATTCTTGTTTCACAAATTTAAATAAATAATTACGATAATTAACATTTGAAAAATAATATTTGTACAATTTGATTTCTTATTTTCACAATTTTTAATGCATTAAGTTTAATTAATTAGTGTTTTTCAATCATTTTAATTTGACAGTTTCTATATCATTAACATGTAAATAATTGCAAATTAGTCATAACAGCCCACTTTATCTCCAAAATTTTTCACTTAAAGCGCTGGCATCGATTTTATTATCCCCACCATGACTACGCACACAACGAATACCTAAATGTATCTCATTATATATTAAATGCGAAAGTAAGCATGTTTATTTGTTTATTTGTTTGTTACGCTTTCACACTAAAACTAGCGAATGGTTCTTGATGAACAGCAATATAGCTCCTACTTCAGAATAACACATGAGATATAATTTATAAAGATATATTAATAAAAAAAATATTTTCAAATTAATTTAATTTGTACCATAACTTGTAGATTTATGTCAAAGTAGTCATTTGACATTACCATAAATTACAGATTTCACGGCCATCTTTTCTGATATACTCAATGAATAATTACTATTATACATTTAAAAAAATAGAAAACCATACATATATTTTACCTGTGTAAAACAATCCTTACCATTATTTCGAGTGTTATAGAAAGGGGATAAGCGAGAGCAATCTTTACCAATCTATACTTTTAAACCCAGCGAAGCGGGGGGGGGGGGTAGCACTCTAGTATTTCATAAATACAGGATCAAAAATTGTAATCTGTTATACAACTTCATGTATTTAAGAACAAAATGAGGACTATCTTGATGGAAAACCCATAAGATATTAATAAATTTATTTTATAATTTGCATTTGAACATTTATATTGAATGATATTGTCACTGTGGTAAGACATTACTTGTCGTCTAATAATTTTATACACAATTATTTATTATCGATTATGTGATTTATTCGTTTTTAACATCTTTTATGTACTTGATTATGAATACTTTCTCATGCATTTGAATCAAGATTATGTTGGCAACTTGTTTATTTATTGCGATTCAGGATAGAAAAACTGGAAATTTTTCTAGATTTTTGTTTATCAGGTTTGTCAGTGGTGTTTTCCATTACTGCGTGGAATATGTCACAAAATAATTTATGATGACGTAAATAGTATTTTAAACAGACTTAATTAATATAAACAATAGCATTATTTTATTTTTCTGAAAAACCTATAATCAAGTCATGAAAGCATTTTTTTTTGCTGTCCCTCAAAACTAAGAGTTTTGGATTTAAACGACATAAAAGCTGACAAAAGGGAAATTTTCATCTCTACGAAGTATGCCTTAAAATTCGAAATCTGTAAGTTCGTACTTAAATTATAAAACAACTCGTGGCAGAAAGAAAAACTAGACTACAATAAGCTAATGCTCACTTTGAATAAGCCCCGAGCTTGATTTGAGAAGTATATTCGTTTTGATAACAATGACGAAGTTTCCGAATTTTTCGTGTGCGTAATCTAACTAATCGAAAATTCATTTTTCGAAAAAGAAATTTTTTTCATTTTTGCCTTATTTAATGAATGATTTATCAGTCTTGGAAAACGAAATTAAAGGGTCCTGTGAATAGTCAAAGGTGTGGCAAAAGTCATTCTTAGGTAAAATTTATCCTAAATTTAGAAGTGTTCTAACAGGGAAGTTCTAATCGCGAAACTAACAAAATTAATTGTTGTATCGTCAATATAGAAAAGCCGAAAAGTTTAAAAATGTACAAAGTACACACCAAGGGTCACTTTGGAAATTTTAAAAGTGAACACTTGTTTTGGCACGTTGAGCACTTTTTGTGTGAACAAAAATCATGGAACTCGCATCATAGTAACCGTCATCGGAGTTTTTTAATTTAGGTAGTATTTATAAATCAATTCCTGTATATGATGTTTGAAATTTTGAATTGACTAGTGAAAACAAACAATTGACTGAGTTAATTGTTGAAATACCATGTATAGACAGTGTTGATTACTCTTTCACATTACACATATAGTTACCTATACATGTAACACATATATAACTGATAATTCCATATTAATACCTACTATAAAATTTGTATGTAATGTGTGCCCTCGTGATTAAACAGTGATGGTTACAAAAAAATGTTTCAATAAAAAGTGGTTAATTTTTATATAAGGAACATTTCTTACACATAAACTTATGTTCTATTTCTAACGGTTTACAAGATGGATCCTACGGACTCAAGATCCAATTGACCTAAGTAGCTCATTTACGAACTCGACCTCACTTTTTACGTCCTAAGTACGCTGTAAAAATTTCAGCTTGATATTTTTTTCGTTTTTGAGTTATCGTGTTTATAGGCGGACGGACAACCGAAAATGGACTAATTAGATGATTCTATGAACACTTATACCAAATTTTTTTTGTAGCATCAATATTTTTAAGCGTTACAAACATTGGACTAAACTTAATATACCTTGGTATATTTCATATATACATGGTATAAAAATAAATCATACCTAAACCTATCTATGTACCAAAAAAAAATTTATCGCAACGTATATTGAACAAAATTAGTAAAAGTTAATATTTTTTTTGAAGGCTATTTGATTGAAATGTTAAATTATAAATATGTTTTTTTGACAATTTAGGTAGTGAGAGGGCGTAGCAGTGAGATGTGTTTTGAAATGTAAATTTAAAAATGAATAAATTTTAATTTTATTATTATTCAGATTTCATTTTAAGTTTTTTTTTTTCAAATTGTTCATACAGATACACACACATATATGTATATGAAATGAATGAGACCTTCGGCGCTTATCAGATGTAGATGCTTTTAAAAAATAATTTTCAAATTTAAATGTTAATTAAATGCACAAAGTAAAATTCAATAAGACTGTGAGACTTAATTAATATTTCCTTGTATTTATTTTGCTTATTTATTGAAAATAATATTATATCGAGTAAATCGGGAAAAAATGGCCCAGATGTTATAATAGGGTACTTTCGGTAGTGAATAATAAATTATGAAGTTTGAAAAAAGTTAAAATTTATGTAAAAATATACTTAAATATTCTAATTTCGAGTCATAAAAGCACATTTTTCTTTTATTAAATTAAAATTGAAAATCGTAATTTTTAAACTGTATATCACGTGACCTAAAACGCGGACAAGCTCTGATGTGATGTCATATCGGTATGAACTATAGACCATCAGTTAGTTCAGTGTAGATAGCTGGGTATACTGGGAAATACTGAAATCCTTGATAAATTGGATAGTTATTTCACTGAAACTTAAAAGCGATTCGAAAAAGGGCCGAGCATTTAATATAAATAAACTTCCGTTCTAGCCTATATCTCCCTAACTATTTATTAATTCTGTGTTCACTTATTGTTTTTGCTGCAATTAAAGATTCAATTTGCATAGCAAACAAAACAATTGCTTGATCTTTTTTGGAAGTAAACGTGAAAGAAAAATGTCAGAGTAGAAATGTGGAAGATTTCTAAAAATTAATGCAAGTCCAATCCAGATCAGAGTTTCAACTGATTTTCTGGCTAAACACAAGTCTTATAACTTTTGTATTTAAAAATTTTAAGAATTGGGAAAAACCGAGTAAAGATATACAGCCTTTAAATACATAGAGTATAACAGTGAAATTTATAAAATTTAAAAAACTCGCTACAAATATTTTGGACTTGAAATATAAAAAATCCTAAGCATGCACTTGAAGTATAGCTAAAAAGATTCTCCATTTAATTACCTCAAAAAGAAAAAAAACAAGCAATGCCACCGACAGGGTTGTCAGATGTGGTGATAGTGGCTCCTAAATAGCCGATCAGGCGACATAATTTTATTGTTTGGCTACTGATAGTCAAAGTGGCTATTTTCCTTTTTATGGATTTTTGTCGTTTTTTAGATTGTTTTCGAAAAGCAATTCTATCTCAAAATTAAAATTTATGAATAAATAAATGTATTTAAATCGTCAATCGTATTATTTAAATTTTTTAATAAAAGAAAAAAATAATGTTTATACTTTCATTTAAATATTGGCGCTTCGAGAAACAGCTCCGTAATTTGGCTTCTTCGAGAAACAAATAATCTGGTAACACTGGTCACCGACAGGCAGGCAGGCAGACATTCACACCCGTCTTTTTAATTCAGGGGTTAAAAATCATTATAAACATATTCAATTAATGAGCACAGTATTATCAGAGAGCAACATAAACTTTTATCATTATCCTCTTTCAGGAGAAGTCGAGTAAAAACCATAGAGATGATGCAGATAGAAAACGCTAGCCTGTAAGTGGATGCGACATGTATGACGAAAGAGAAGACTATCTGTGAGTTCCCCTGAGTCCTTGTCATAATTATATGTACATTATAATGTACTAGTGTATTACGTATAAGTATATGTATTAGACAAGAACACAGGGGAACTCACTGGCAGTCTTCTTCTCTAGCACTCATAGGAAAACGTAACTTAAAGAAGTCCTTCAGACTTTTGTATCTAAAATACGAGTAACACCGTGACAACCTAACCAGTGACAACCAAAAATACGAATAAGACAGATAGACAACATTTTTTTTCTACCTATCTCATTACTGTTAGAGAAACTGAGATAGGAGAAGAGTCGTATACCCGTCTCACTTCCTCCTTTATTAGCAATGCGGTCTTGGGTAAAGAGACACACAATAAAGTTTATGGCACGCAATAAAGTTATAACAATGGTGACTTCGACTTAAAATAACTCGCTCATGCTTGACTTACAGACTAACAGACCCCTGGCGTTTTCTATATGTATTATCTCTATGGTAAAAAGACATCCTTTATACACAGAGTATAAAAATAATTATAAATATAATCAACACGTTATAATTAGATATGCAACATTAGCTATTTACAATGAAATAATTGCATAAATAAAATATTATTAATATTTATAATTACTAACTAGTAAGTAGTTGTTTAGGATTAAATATCAATGACATAAGTAGGTAATTATAGTAAACACATATACTTTATGTACGTACGATTTAATATAATCAAATAAATAAAAATATTATTAAAGAAGGTATTTTTTTAATTATATTAATCATAAATTAATTCTTACTAATCAATAATCAATTGAAATTGTACAGGGTTATTTATTGATATTCATTGCTTTTATTATATAAATGTTAACATACATTGGTCGTTTATCACAAATTCGTTCACATTTCAAACTAAATATGGACATAAAATTTTGAATAGTACTTAATGTAATTTGAAAATACGTTTAATAAAATCAACAGGGCCGGATTTAAATTTCTGCCGCCCTGGGGCACTGAAGAAAATGCCGCTCTATGACTGAAATTTTATTTTAATAGGTTTGATATCTTATTTTTTAAGAATTAGCATAACTAATTAATTGCAGAAAAAAGAACCGCTTCATAACGAGCTGACTATCTGGTTGCAGATAAAGATTTTAACGCAATTCTTTTTTCAGTATGAAACTGTAAGACTTCCCAGCGATGCGTCGATGCAGTAAAAAAGGTGTATAAAGTTTGTACCGTATGAAAAATGAAGCAGCTTCTGGGGCGCATTCTACTGCGTGAACTCCAACTAAATTCATAGAATGAGCAGCACATAAGGAGCATGTTCTGCAAGATATAATTTCATGAATTCTTGCCTGTAAGCCCGAATAAATCCCTGATACATTATTCGCGTTATCATATGACTGACTTTGACAATCTGAGAGATCAAGATAAAAAAACTCAAGAACAGATAATACAGCAGCTAGCAAATCTTCAGCTTTATGTCTAGAGTTCTCAATAAACATGAGAAAAAAAATTTTTTTAATTCTTCAAAAAAAACTATATTAGTTTATCAATTCCAGAAAAAAAAAGTATCAAATTTTATTTGTTCAAACCTTTATGGAAATAAATTAATTTTATTTTAATAGTTTTCACTAAAATTTAATATATTATAATATACAAAATTTTAATTTGATACATAATTCATAAATTATATTTCTTGAAAGATAAAATGTTTATTTAAAAGAATTAGTTAATTATATATTGTATAGAAAATGTTTTCTCACTTTCAAAATTTTGCCGCCCTAGAAAATTTGCCGCCCTGGGCACTAGCCCCGACTGACCCTAGTGTAAATCCAGCACTGAAAATCAAACTAAATATCTAAATGGAAGAGGAACTCAGGGGAGGGAATCCCCATTGGGGGTGGTATGTATCAAATAAAAAAAAGTTCAAAGTGGTTTTTTTTCGACTTTCTAGCTTTAAAATTAAAAAAATTTTAAAATAGTATATTATTTGCTCATTCAATCAAATAAAAAGTATCCATCTTGTAAACAAACCATTAGAGACAGAACAAAAGTTTAAATATAAAAGCTTTATCTGGTAAAAGTTAGTTGTTACTTAACTTTAATTAAAAATATTTTTGTTTAAACATCACTGTTTACTGGTGAAGGTGCAAATTAGGACCAAACATTGATGTCTCTTTAATTATTTTTAAATCAGCAACTTTTGCACTTTCTTTAGGGAATGCGAACTCAACCTCTTTCAGGTATCCCAGATGTAATAATAACCTAAATTTTATCAAGTGAAATTTACAAAAATTTACTCGCACTTGAAACGTATCTGAGAACACTTTCCGTTAAATTTCCTTCTTCCTTAGAGCCTTCTCCAAACTGAAGCGATTTTGAGAAGCATCACCTATTTTTAAGTTGTTCCGGATACGGAACCCTAAACTTACACTTAGCTAAGAACACTCCTCATTAAATTACCTTTCAAACAAAGCAAAAAATTTCAAATCGGTTCATTCGTTTAGGCTCTATGATGCTACAGACAGACAGACATACATAGCGGTCAAATTTATAACACCCCCTTTTTTGATTCGGGGATTAACAAAAAATAAAATATTCCAAATTCGACCGCCTTGAAATCAGATATTATTTATATTGAATTTCATATTACATTTAAAAATAACTTTATACTTTTTAGTACTATTTTAATAAAAGTACAACAAAATTTTAATATTTTGCATAAAATACAAAAAATGCTTTCTAATAACACTGTATAATATAAGTATCTAAAAGTAATGCATACATATTCTACCTATAAAATAGCCTCAAAGTGTATATCTTATAATAAATTTAATATACCCTCAAGCAATTTTATTTACTGTATGTGCTATTCACAATATATTTTATTAATTAATAATCATTGAGAAAAATAGATTTTTATTCTTTATAATTTATCTGAAAAATGATGTCATCTAAATCTCACGATCTTTTTGACATTTGTATAGATAAATATATTTTATTTATAATTTTTATCTGATATATGTGTATTTATGTTATGTACATTACCTTTACCTTACCTAGTAAGTTTTAGAGTAGATGGTTTGGGTGCTATCATTAACATAACTGAATAAGGTTGAAATGGATCCAACAAAAAATTATATCGTTGGTAAAATTATCTATTATCGAACATGAACGGATACACAGAAAAGGAGTTCATGTGACAATCAGGTGATCATTTTTTAAATATCACAAAAATTGCATATCTAATCGAATTTTTGTGATAGAAACTTTTCATCAGATCAGCAAAGAAACTCTACTTTTTGGTCCAAATTACTGCGTTTTAAATCGGACAACAAAACTTCATTATGATTTTTTCAAAATGATTTTATTTTAAGCATTTAATTAACTTCACTTGTATGCACATACCCAAGCCTGATATAAAGCAATTAGTGAAGCTACATGAATAAAGTGTTTGTAAAAATAAATTAGCAATTACTTAAAATCCAAAAAATTTTAAAATCAATATAAATAACGATAGTTAATTTCTTTCGTGAAAGTGTTAGAAACTAGGCATTTATTTAATATTTAAATAAAAGTTATTCAAAATCTTATACTTCAATAACCTAAAAATAAAAATAACATTTAGGTATTAATTTAATCTTTGAGGATTTAAAATTTAAAAATTATTGTGCAAAGTTTGAAGTGTATTTATCCGAAAGTGTGGACTTGAAAGTGCTTAAAAAAAAAAAAATAAAATAAATTGGGTGAAGGAAAGTCATCTAATTTTTAAAAAAATCTTAAAACATAATTAAAAAAAATAAAAAATAGTGGGTCATTCAAATAATTGAAGTTGATTATACAAAACTATATTGTTTGTAAGTACCAGTGTGGTTGTGTGGTTAAGTGATCGGACTTGAAAATAATACACAGTGACCATTGAAGGTTCAAATCCATCTGAAGTAAAAAAATTTTGTTTTAAGTTATTCTTTTTAAATTATTTTTGAAAGAGCAGCGGATCATAAAATATTGTTATTATATACATAAAAACAAAAACAAAAAATTAACAATGAATTTAGAATTGATATTAGAAGCAATACAAAAATCAGAATCGAATGTTAGACAAGATTTAAACAATATTAACATTAATATCTGCAATCAAATTCAACAAATTAATGAAACCCAAGCCTTGTTTGCAAAACAACAAACTGAATTAAGCAAAAAATGGGAAACTTATGACGAAGAACGTCGAAGGAAAAATATTGTAATGTATGGAATTATGGAATCTGAAACAAACTACTTCGAATTAGATGCGTTGATAAAAAAAGTATTAAAAGAAAATTTGGACATAGAATGTAATCGGCTTGATATAGATTTTGTCAAAAGATTAGGCGAAAAATCTGTGGGAAAATGTAGACCTGTATTGGTTGGATTGACAACTTGGGGCATGAAGCTAACAATATTACAAAGAAAAAAATACCTCAATGGAACCGATATCTTTATAACAGAAGACATGTCACAAAAAACATTACAAAGACGTAGAGAATTAAGGCCAATTTTAGAAAAATTCCGAAACGAGGGCAAAAAAGCCATCTTCAAAAAAGATGATTTGTGGATAGATGGGATTAAATGGAATGAAAACAATTTTAAATATCAAGAAAATGATAAAATCAAATCACATATCATAAATGATAAAAAGAGGCCTAATGAAAATAGCCCCGAAAAAAGTTTTACAGTAAAAACAATTGCACGAGAGTCCAAAAAAAAACCACAAACCGGATCTCTTTCACAAACATCTATTTCGAACTTCGCAAGAATACGATCTAATTCCATGGGTTCTTCAACAGCAAATAATCTAAGTAATGAAAAAGAAAATGAAAAATCAAATAAACTACAAAAAGGTACATAGCCACCATCCGAGGTTCCCGGTATTGAAAATAAGACGAAAAGAATTTGTCAAACGGATAAGCACATGGACTGGATAACAAAAAATAGATATAAACAATTTAACAATCTCTCAAGACGACTGGTAACCGTGAGAGATCATAACCAAATACCTCCTCCCAATATAAAGGTAAAGCAAAATGCTGAAAACACACGAAGAGTAGAACCAAAAACATATATATGCACACTTAACGCACGTACTTTAAAAACGGAAGATAGAATGATCGAGCTGGAAAACGCGTTAAATAAATTAAAATGGGATGTATTAGGTATATCAGAAATAAGAAGAAATTTTACAAAAATAGAAGAAACTGAAAATGGTAACCTATTTCTACACTCATCTGCGATAAATGGGCAATATGGTGTTGGTTTCCTGGTAAATAAGAAATGTAAAAATGACATTGAAGAATTTATACCAATTAATGAAAGAATAGTTACGCTAAAAATAAGAATTAACAAAATGGTAATATTAATTATTCAAGTACATGCCCCAACAGCTGTATCTCCAAACGAAGAAATAGAAGAATTTTATAACAAATTGGAAGAAACTATTAAAATATATAAGAAAAGAATATATTATTTTATAATCATGGGAGATTTTAATAGCAGAGTGGGGAGAGCTAATCCAGGAGAAGAACACTTGATAGGGAAATATCATTTTGGCGAAAGAAATGATCGTGGTGAAAATTTATTAAACTTCGCGTCTAGTCATAATTTAAAAATTGGCAATACCTTCTACCAAAGTAGGCAGAATAAAAAATGGACTTGGTTATCTCCAAATAAAGACAAGTTTGAGTTAGACTACATTTTGATAAAAGATCTAAAAATTATAAATAACATTGAAGTGTTGAATCGTGTTGAATTTGACACTGATCATAGAATGTTGAGAGCATCTTTGGCGATGAATTCTAAACATACCAGAAAAGAAATGCATAAACAGAAACAAAGTTTGTTTGTAAATAATATAAATAAAGATGAGTATACCGCAGAGATAAGAAAAAATCTGGATATACCAACGGATGAAAAACATATTCCTACAAACCAATATTATGATCTGATAAAAAACGGCATTATCAACAGTGCTAAAGAATCAAACAAATGTATGCAAAAAAACATCAAAACAAATAAGTTAACGGAAAAAACTCTCCATATCATTGCCAAACGAGAAGAAATGAAAAATATTAATCCGAGAACATCCGAGCTAGAAAAGGAATATCGTGAAACTAAAAAGCTTGCTAAAAAGGCTATACGTAAAGACATTAAGGCCTATCGTGAAAAAATTATTAACGATATTCTAGAAAAGTGCAATTCGTCAACTAAAAAAGTTAACAAAGAACTCAACTATAAACGCTCGTGGATAAAATCGCTTAAAGATTCCAATGACCAAGAACAATTCAATCGCACAGAAATAAATCTTATAGCCACAGAATTCTATAAAAATCTATACAGCCATGAAAGGGAGTCAGAAATACTAGAAACAAAGTTTGATCTTAATATTACTGATGAAGAAATACCCCCAATTTTAAATGATGAGATAGAATTAGTATTGGAAAATTTAAAATTAGAAAGAGCAGCAGGGCCAGATGGAATTACAAATGAACATTTAAAGTTTGCCAAAGATGTGTTATGTGAGCCGCTGAAAATTCTATTTAATAAAATATTAATAACTGGTAAAATTCCTGAAGAATGGCGGTTGACAAAAATTACACTAATTCATAAAAAAGATGAAAAAAATAATATTTGTAATTATAGGCCAATTAGCCTCACATCAGCTGTTTACAGAGTCTTTAGCAAGGCTATACAAATACGAATTTCTCCAATACTAAATGAATACCAATCTCCAAACCAAGTTGGATTCAGAAAAAATTTTTCAACATTGGACAACATCTTAACTATAAATCAAATTATTGAAAAAACAACAGAGTACCAAAGAACAATATATATGGCCTTTATAGACTTCAATAAAGCATTTGACTCTGTATTTCATAAATATATGATATATGCGTTATATAACAGCGGATTACACTTCAAATATATAAATCTGATCAAAGAAATGTACACCAATAATAAGATGTATGTAGAAACAGAAATATCAGGACCAACTTTTGAGCAAAATAGAGGTGTGAGACAGGGTGATCCCCTGTCCGCTGATATTTTCAACTGCATCCTAGAAACTATATTCAGACATATGGAATGGGATAGTTATGGCTTAAATATAAATGGAGAGTATCTATCCAATCTCAGGTTTGCAGATGATGTAGTAATCTTTGCTGAATCAGCTGAAAAGCTGGAGACTATGTTAATGGAACTAGCTACAGAGATTAAAAAAGCGGGGCTATCCATCAATTATAATAAAACTGCAATCATTACCAACGGTACACACAGAAAAATATCAATTGAAGGGTATGAATTGAAATACACCGAAGATTACATTTACTTAGGACAGCTAGTTAGTTTCGTCAACAAGGAAACAAAAGAGGTGCAAAGAAGATGTATTACAGCTTGGAAGAAATTCTGGTCCTTAAAAGAAATTTTAAAAGGAAACTTTCATTGGACAATTAAGCAGAAAGTCATGGATACATGCATCTTACCGGTAATGCTCTACGGATGTCAAACTTGGTCTAGGAAAGACACAACAAACACAGCAATAGGAGTGTGTCAAAGAAAAATGGAAAGAGCAATACTAAATATACGACTACGCGATAAAATAACAAACAACAGTATCCGTCGTAAAACAGATCTTAAAGATGCGGTCTTCATGGCAAAAAAACTCAAGTGGTCTTGGGCCGGTCACATTCTAAGAACGCAAGATGACCGATGGACTAAAAAACTAATATATTGGACACCTAATTACTGCAAAAGAAGGCAAGGAAGGCAGAATATAAGGTGGATGGACGAATTTAAACGCTATGCTGGTAACGAGTGGACCAGATTTGCAAGGGACAGACATGCGTGGAAAAATGCCATAAAAATCTTGCCAGCAATCTAAAAACATAAAAAATTTAAAATTACTTTTCCTTAAAAATGGAGGAGAGGCCCATACCCACTTAGTGGGTCCAGTGGCTAATTATTATTATTATTATTATTGTATGCACATGCCCAAGAATTTAGCAATATTTCACCTACTGCCACTGAAATTTTGCACACAAGTTTGGTTCTCGTGGCGATCCAATTTTTGGTAAGATTGATGTTTTCTCATCGCTTCCCCCATCATCCCTAGATGCATCTCTAAAGAGTAAAACACGAGGAATATATCGATTTCCATGTATATTTTCGGAACTCTTTACTAAAATCAAATTTTCGAGATTTTCTTGCATCAATCATTTCAGAAAGTTTAAAAATCAACAAAATTCTTTTAGATTTGCATTCTCCTCGTATACGACAGTACCCAACTTACCTAGTCTACATTTATGGTAAGTAAATAAATATAATATTTGTTGTAATTACAACATGATTCATCATTTTGTGTCATCGTTATTGTCAATTTTCTATACTTTATTATTTTTGTGACATTTCTTACTAACTAGTGTGCATGCAGTCATTGAAATAAATGTTTTATTATTATAAAAAATTATTAAACATGTACAAGTACAATTATGGTAATATATGAGAAGTTTATTTTATTTTAAATATTGTATGACTTTATCTATTCTTTAATGGGCTAATAAGGAGCTTGTACTAACTTTTTTTTGGAACAGTAAAAAATTTAATATTTTTATATAACAAGTGAAAACAAACAATTGACTGAGTTAATTGTTAAAATACTATGTATAGACTGTGTTGATTACACTGTCACATTACACATACATACATGTCACACATACATTACTGATATTACCATATAATACATATGTATTATACAATTTACGCCTATTTTGCGTCCTCGTGGGTAAGCAGTGATGTTTACGAAAAAACGTTTCAAACAAAAGTTGTTTATTTTTGTATAAGGGACATTTTTTATATTTAAACTTTTGTTCTATTACTAGCTGTTCTACGGACCCATCTTGTAAGACCTAGTTGACCCATGTTGTTCATTTACGAACTCGACCTCACTTTTTTCGTCCTAAGCACGCTATAAAAATTTCGGCTTGATATCTCTTTTCGTTCTTGAGTTATCGTGTTGACAGACAGACAGACGGGCAGACAACCGGAAATGAATTAACTAGGTGATTTTATGAACACCTATATAAAAATTTTTTTGCGTAGCATCAATATTTTTAAGCGTTACAAACTTGGGATTAAACTTAATATACTATTTTTATTTCATATATATATGGTATAAAAAAAAACGTATATTTGTTTCAAATTTTTGTGTACTTTATATAGTACAAGATCCGAATTAAGGTCGACCTTCACGCATCTGTTTACCGAATGAAAGTTATTTTTTATGAAATATAAAATATTTATAAATATCCCTGTAGTGAGTTGCCTAAAAAAATATGGTCAAGACAACTTTAAATAAAAATATCAAAACTTGGAAAGCTTGTAAACTTCTTTTTTGACTGATATTTTGTGGACAATCATATTTGCAATAAAATTATCTTTATTTAGATATGCGAGTCAATGAATTAACAGATGAACGTAATTACTAATCACAATCTGTATAAATGCGATAATAGTGAACATAAACAGGCAAACAAAAAATTTTTGTTTACAACTAGAAAAGAGATGATGTTTTTCAAACTTCCGATTAACTTAAAAAAGTAAGTAACGGTTCTTTTTTTCAAATCTGCTTTTGACATCTGACTCATAGATCTGATTTTGATATCGTATCTTTCAAACACACACATCCTTTTCAATGGTTTTTTAGAACGTGTATTCACAAAAAATAAAAGAAAAATCTGTTATTATTTTTACCTCTTTTTGTCAAAGGCAATGTGGTTATTAAGAAAATTGAGGTTATAAGTGTGGGCGGGGTGTGATGTTACTGGAAGTCGTACTGGAAATTAATTTCTCGATTTTTGTCTTTTTTAAAAAATTTTTTGCCTTTCGAAACTCAGGCGACGGTAAAAACACCTGCAAAGAAGTGGATTTAATATAATTTGTTACAAAATCTTGTTTTCCAAGGGCTTCTGTCATAATCATTTATTGTAGAATAAGCAGACAGATCTCGGTGTTGATGAATGAACTTTTTTGAAAAGTTGATCATATTTTCAAATTGTAGGATCATTACGGTTCTGAACCACTTCATGAAAACTCAAGATGATTTCAAGTTCAATTGAATGTGTTTGTTTTGTAGATATCTAAAATTTAAAAAATCGCTTAGGTAGTTAATAAATTTGCAATTCCATTTACGATTATTAATCATAAAAATTATATTCATGTACCAATAAAATATTTTATGATTTCATAAAGAACCTTTCAAATCATATTTTGATTTATAAGGTAGGCTATAATCACTTTGGTCACACAATAAGGAACTATTATTATTATTATTTTTTTATTTATTTTATAATATTTATAGAAATAAAATAAATAATATGGGTATAGTGAATATATACCTCTCTCATTTAAAATAAACTATTTTTATTCAGTTAGTTAAGTTTAAGTTCATATATAAAATAAATATGACATCATAATCAAAACCATTGTGTTGTCATACAAATGTTATATGTCTTATATTGATGTAAAAGAAAAAAATTTATGTACAGAGTGTAAAGTCAGTCCAATCCAATATGTCCAAAGAATCCTATATCCTTCAAATGACAGATCAATGCAGTTATTGATTTATGCAACTTATATGCCCTAGACCGGGTATTTAGAGGATCGATACATGGCAACTGTATATTATCGTGTCTTGAAATATATGGTCTCGCCATATGTTATGCAGTACCTTAGAAATTGGCAAAAGCTATTAAAAATATATCGTATAAAGTATCTTTTCATATAAATAAGATTCAATAAAAAATTTAAAGAAATCCAGGTCTAATCGATTCGTTTGTTTCTTTATGTTTCAAGAAAACCTATACATCGCCTCTTTTCTAATTGCTTCACACTTGAAACATACCTAAGAACACATTATCTTTCCCTAATTAATTTTTAAATTAACGTAGAAAGTTTCCTAACCGAGTTCCAGATTACTGAAACGCATTTGAAAATATTTTCTTTCTTTTTTATTAATTTTCCAATCCGCCGATCTGTTTGATTCTGTTAATCTAGAGTATTATAAATCTTGAAAGGTTGAACTATTTGTTTCTTAGTTGGGGCTGATAAATTTTTGTTCAAGCATTTTATATTATACCTATAGCTAATGTACGGGTTAGAAGAATACTATAAATTTTGATGAAATTGGAGGATTGAAAAGAACAAAATATTGGAAATCTCTGAATAAGCAATACAATAAAATATATCCCACATCGAAATTCAAGAATAATTTTTTTACAGCGCAATTTATTAACTACCTTGAACGTCCAAAAAACAGAGGCGACAGTTTTAAAATGTCAATAAAAAACCGTTTTTTTCTTTTCTTTCTATTTGTGTATAGGATCAAATAGGTTTCAATTTCTACAACAAATTCAATCATCGTAAAAAGCCGGAACAAGCATGGATGCAATTTTAGTATTTCATATTGATAAAACTATGAAAATAATTATAAAAGTAACTAACTGAAAATAATTCACGATGTACAAAAGTTTCGCGAGATTTAAATATTATTGGGCTGCAGTTACACGATTATTTCAGACAGATTTGTCTGAAAACAAGTGAAAACAAACAATTGACTGAGTTTTTTGTTGAAATACCATGTATAGAAAGTGTTGATTACTCTGTAACATTACACATATACAACTGATATTCCCATATAATACATACTATACGATTTGCGCATAATTAGCGCTTTCATGGGTACACAGTGATGTAAACGAAAAAATGTTTAAAACAAAAGTTGTTTATTTTTTATAAGGAACATTTTTGATCTCTAACGGCTTCATCTCTAACAGTTTACACAATGGGTTCTACGGACCCAAGGATCTTATTGACCAATGTTGCTCATTTACAAACTCGACCTCACTTTTTACGTCCTAAGCACGCTATAAAAATTTCAGCTTGATATCTCTTTTCGTTCTTGAGTAATCGTGATGACAGGCGGACAGACGACAGACGACAGACGACAGACGACAGACGACAGACGACAGACGACAGACGACAGACGACAGACGACAGACGGCAGACAACAGACGACAGACAGACAGGCAATGGGAAATGGACTAATTAGGTGATTTTATATATACACCTATACCAAAATTTTGTTCATAACATTAATATTTTTAAGCGTTACAAACTTGGGACTAAACTTAGTATACCTTGATATACATATACATTTTATAAAAATCATTGTACAGATGTTTAATTGACTAAGTATTTGTATAACATTCTGTATATTTATAATTCAATATAATTAATTTTATAGTTTATAAAAATTTTATGCAATTCTTTGAATAAAATATTGATTTGAAAAAGTTTATTTTCATTGAACTTAATTGGAAATACCTGATTAAGATTATTTAAGGTGATATATCTTAACTACTACGCTAGTCGATTATTCGGAATTCTAATTGATTAAAGTGGATTATTATGAATTCTCTCTGATAATATAATAAAATTAATTGCTATTTTATGGAAATCACATAGTCAATTATAGTAATTTATGGTAATTTTGAATGAAATTATTCCGAAAATTCCCGTGTTTATCAAAATTATCTCACATCCACAAAAAAACAAAAATTCAAAAGAAGCATAAATTTTTTTGTAGTTAGGGAAAATTTATGGCCAAGAACTTTGTATTTTCTACAGAATCTGCTCCAATATAAGAAATCGATTGTGGCTTTAAATTTAAGCGATAAGTATCGACACATCCAAAAATCAAGGAATCATGGCTTAACTTTTATTCTATAATAATCCTGACTTGATCGCTTTAAAATAGACCAATAACATAGATAAAATTAAAGTAAATTCGAAGTAATGTGATTAATTTACCGCCCCATTAATTATAATTGATCAGACTGCCGGTACCTGGATTCGAACCAGCAAACTCGCAGTTAGTAGTCAAACGGTTAAAGACGATTGCACTTTTACTCGCTCGTCCACAAAGCCAGTTTAGAAGCAATGTTAACTTGCGAGATTTTATTTTCTTAGCTTGATACAACGTTTTTCTTCACAACAGTATTTATTTAAATATGGAGAATTTACATAAAATTTTCGGTTTTTTTTTTTTTTTTTTTTTTTTTTTTAAAATAGTTTCAAATTACCTACTAGCTTTTATAATTACTTCGGTTCAATTTTCATAGTCTCATATATATTAATTATATATTTAGTCTCATATATATTCGGATCAATTTTCATAGTCTCATATTTATTTTTTGAATAGATGAATTCAAATAATTCAAAACTTGCTTTCAAAAATTACAGTCTTATACTTCTATAGGAATATATAGGAATAGGTGTTAATAGTTAAAATAGATTTTCTCAAAACCAACAAATTTACTAAGAGAGTTCTAAAATTTGGAATATTTTTTCCTTATTTTTTTGTGAAAATAGTTTTTCAATTATTAAATACTCCAATATACTTATTCTTTTGATACTATCCTGTCAATATCCATGTGCTAGCTTTATAGACCTGCACTTGACAATCGTAAATGTAAGTATATTATGTTTCGTTTAGTTAGAAACTTTTTTTTTTACAAAAATTTGTGTAAAATTATAATTTATCAAAGTAACAGGTGTGTTTGTTTCTATCTATTTTATAAAAAAAATGAGACAAATAGCACGTTGAAAGCTCCGCCCAAGCCTTACAGCATTTGATTCTGCTTGGGTTATTTTTTTATACTTGGAAATCAATAAAGCGATTTCAATAAAGTTTTATCCTGGAGGGTCTTCTAATTTTGATTTTATTAACTATATATAATTTTCGCTTTCGTTGTTATATAACTTATTTGCATTTAAGTTTGTTCTATTTTGAACCTATTTTGTCCTTATAAAGTAAGTAATTACCATTTTTGATCTAAAGTGCCCGGTGATGAAGATATTGCCTAAAACGGTTTTCCTTTAATTGGAGGCACTCCCGCGCTCATTTTTGTAAGGACTTTGTGTATTTACATTCAGTATGTGATACTGAATCTATTTAAGTAAAAAAATAACTCCTGTATTTAATGCATTAGGTATTATTGTGACCAGAAATCATGGGAAGTCGGATATTCACCAAAATCGTTCAAAGTAAGTAAATAAAATCGCATGTAGCGTAGCCAACCACACACACTTTTGATAAAAAGACATCGGTTTATTGTTCTATTCATGATTTGATCTGCATTATTTTTATATACGTATGTGTTTTTTTATCCCTACCGCATCGATTTAATTTTTTCAAAAAAAATTTTTTTTTTCGTAGAATCGTTTATTTGATTCGTTTTTTACACACCTTTAAGAAATTTTCAAGGTTGTGGTCGCATTTGTCTATTGTTTTAATATCACTTTAATAATAAAAATTCGAAAGATTTTTCTTTGCGAGGTGGGATTGTGTTAACGAAGATTTAAGGCTTGCCTGGATTGTAATCTAGTACAATTTTTTTCGAATAAACTAAATTCATGTACCTATACCTAAATTCTAAACAAGCTAGTTAAAATTTTAAAACAATTGAAGTGAATTGTTTTCGAATCGCTTGATAAAATCAAACTTTTCAATATTTGCACCAAAAAAGCACACAGAAATTACTGGATTGAAATAAACGTGTTTACTTGGCTCTTGATGATCTTTTAACGATTAAATATTTCATAGTCTTAATAGGTACTTGATTTACGAAAATAGGTGTTTGACTGTTTTAAAAATGTTTTTGAACCACGAAAATTTATACTTGCTACCATAATAATTAAGAACATATTTTCTTGTAACCAATACTCTTTTTTATAGTGCGATCTTGTGAAATGATGTCACCAACGTCCTTTTTACAATTTTTCACATGTGAAAGTTAAATACAGAAAACTGGGTGATTCCATGAGAAAGAGTACTATGAAATTACTATTTTTGATGGTAAAAATACTTTATTACCGTACCAAAGCTATAGTACTTTTAAATTTTAGTATCTTAAGTTTCTAAACAATAGTTTTTCTTCGTAAATGTTAAGCTTTCATTAAAATTTCATTAATAATGTTTATGAAAACGTTACAATTCCAATTATTTTAAATTTTATTAATGACTTTTTGATTCTCATTAATTGTACTAAAAAATATCGATTAAGTACACTTGAAATGTTTTTGAAGTTCCTAGCTTGAGTCCCTAGATTTATTTTGAAATACAACTATTTTGCAATCTAAAGTGACGGTCGTGTCAGTAACGTTTTGTTCTAATGTGTCATTCTCCAGTCATTTTTGTTATCTACGCCCGAGAAAAAAGAAGTACTTTCCTCACTCAGTATGAGTAGAAAAAATAGTTCATTACCGCCTTAGTGTGATAATGAATTTATTCCAGCACTAGAGCGGTAACGAATTCTGTCTTCACTTAGTATGAATGAGAAAAATATTGCATTACCGCCCTAGTGAGATAATGAATTCATACCAGCACTAGAACAGTTACGAATTCAGTTACTATAGTCACTTTTCTAATTTTCTATTTTTCTCAATAAGCCATGACAAATTTTAAATCAAAATTATCGTTTATTTTCACATTTTAAAGGTGTATTGTCCAACTTGTGTGTCGCAAATTTCACAGGCAATGTAATGATAACTAAAAACTATAGATCCTACATAGAAAAATATATTCAAAGTTTAAAACACTCTCAAACACGACTTCCTTTTGCATGCATTGAGTTTCATGAGCACATTTTTACTACAGAGAGATAAAAATAGAATCAACCACTAAAACCGTATTCATAATATACGCAAAATAAAACGCATTTTGACTCAAGTATTGGTCCCATATGGAAGCATCCAACCAACTAACAGATTTTTGGATTTTTAATATGAAAGTGAGTTTTTAAAATTATTCATGAAATCCCTAGGATAAAAAAATTTATTTCAAAAATTTCATTATATACATTTACTCAAAATGTACAATAAATCTTATATTGAATAATATGGTTATAACATGACAGTAAATCAACGGTAAATAAATAACACACTACAACTAGAATGGTGCACACACGTAGGGAGTTTTAGTTTCACATATAATATGACCGAGATATCAGATATGACAAGGTCATTTGTCAAGTGTATATTCTCTCCCTAATCTGGTTGTGACATATTTCATTTCTTGTTTATAATTGTATTATAAACTTTATAACATCACATATAGTCGCAGAAACAAAACACTAAAAACAGTCAAAGTTCGAAAAATTTTAACAGTAAGTCGAATTTCAATGCGGTTTTCGGAATTCGATTCGTTAGAGCGTCACGAAATTTTGTAGCCTAACTGATGGTCTTTGACTCATACCGCTGTGACATCACAGCAGGGCTTACCCGCGTTTTAGGTCACGTGAGTGACCTAAATACAGTTTAAAAATTACAATTTTTAATTTTAATATTTTAAAAGAAAAATGTACTTTTATGACTCGAAATCAGAATATTTAAGTATATTTTTACATAAATTTTAACTTTTTTCAAATTTCATAATTTATTTTTGACTAACGATAATACCCTATTCGGTTAATAGTGATGAAAATGATTTCAAATATATTACTCGAGGATTTTATTCGTGCTCAGCGACCCCAAAAACCCTTGAGTAACGAATTTGGACCGATTATATAACGAATTTCTCGAAATGGGCGCCATGTACCTCGAAGACCATTTCTGATGAAATATTCGTGTTCTGCGAATCCAAAAACCCTTGTGTAACAAGTTTGGAATCATTTTCATCAATATTAATCGAATTGTGAATTTAGTATATTTACGGTTAGGTTAGAGTGGTTGTCCTGGGGTGGGACACACTTAGACCATAGGGTCCGTTGTGATACTTACGGTTAATTTTAAATGAATATTATTTATGCAAATTTTATATTTTTATTTTCTCATAAATCAATTTAGGTCACAAAATTTCCAGACGCTTTAAAGAATCGAATTCCGAAAATCGCATTCAAATCCGACTTACTGTTCGAACTTCATTGCTTCGTTTCTGCGACTTATATAAAGTATGTTCTTTTTGATTCGGTGTAGTACATTAAGAGTAAATAGAATAATTTAGTGTTTTATTGTGCGATAATACTATCTTTTTCTACTTACACTTGATGTAGTACACTGAGCTAAAAGAACAAATTTATAGAGAGTTTTACCTTTTTGTGTCTAGGCAAGGATACAGGGTTTTAGTCAATATTTGATTATTATTAAATATTTATAAGATTTTTATAATAATATTATTTATTATAAGTGGAGTTGTCATTTATTAATATTTATACATTTATTATCATTCATTTCACAAAAATATAAATTATTTTTGTTGTTATTTATTTACTTAGGAGGGTGAATTTTTATAATTACATTTCAAAATTATTATTCTTTGTAGATAAGCTGTAAAATAGTGACAGTTTTGGAGGGTCTCATTTACTTGCTTCTTCCGAAGACTAAAACTTCTACTTTTGACCAAAATAAGGAAAATAAAGAATCTGACTAAATTTTTTTATCACTCCAGATGAATAATTCCCATTTCACGAAAAGAAAAGCTAAGTTGGTTTTTAAAAATCTTTACTAGTATGCAAGATATGATTGTTTGAAATACGTAATTAAGCAAAGAGAAAGATACTAGTGACGTCATACGTGGGTATCGCCATAGAGATAACATATAAAAATTTGTTTTGCTAAATGAGAAGGGTAATATGGTCAATTCCACACTGGGATTATCCCCTTTTGCCCGAGTTAACTGCGTTAATAGCATATAGACAAGTTTGTTTTTAGTCTCTTTATCTTCTGACAAATTTTGATGAATCATTTACTCTTCATTGGAGACGACTTGAAGAAGAGATTTATGAGAGTAAATTGTGTGGAAAGCATATCGAAAAATTATATTTTCATTTTTCAGGCTTTCAATCTTGTTGATCAAAAATGGATCTTATAAAAGTTTTTCCTGTGAGTCTTACAGTATCAATTTTAATACATTGCCTAAACACATCTAAAATACTTCGACAACGCAGAAACTTAAACTCTTTTCATAGAAAATAAGACTCTTATTTCAACGTTTTTGCGACTCTATAAACCGAATCCCTATATTTTCCTAATAAAATTTAAAAAAGAATATTTCGAGATAAACCTCGTAACATTATATTTAAAACTGATATATATTTTTATTATGAAACCAAATTTTTACATTCGTTTCAAGTTTTTGTATCATTTATATACAAGTGAAAGTCCCTCATACATGATACATTCAATAGCTTTTTCTATCTAAACATATTATACCACTTAATATATGAGGGTGATACTGTAGACTCCAGTGGATTACGCACATTACGTATTTTCATTCGTACAAATAGGAACGAAAAAATTACACAGAAGAAAATGTCATAATTTGGTTTCAAGAAAAAAAATGTAATTTTTATCACTCATATGGCATTGTAAAATTTGTGTGTGTTCTGTATACACAAACATACAAATATAAAAAAGGCCCGAAAAGATTGCATATAATTTGAGTCACTTCTATATAACAGTGACGTAATAGTATTTGTTCAACTAAAATATGATATGGGTTTCCTTCCTCTTCAAGTTAAAAACCAAAAAATGGAGGACCTTGACTTACCATTATCTTGTAGTCTATTTTACTAAGCAAACTTAGTCATCGTGATCGTTAGTATTTCTTAAATTCGACTCTCCAATCATCACAATAATAAAAATCCGTAATGATATATTTAAAAATTAATGTAAAATATTATTTATTTCTAATATAAAAAAATACGTTTCTGGCCGCCACACAACCTCTGTATGCAAACTTTGATTAACAGACAAAGTTTGAGTACTATGTGGTAGATTATTTTTTTTTTAATTTTCCACTTTTAAGAGTTATTTAAAAAAAAGTTTTGCATAAGATATGGATGAAAATTTCCAGGAATACGCACTTTTTAAATGCCTTATACAGTCAACTCAAGTGCATATTTACTTAGATTCATGATTTGCAAGATTCTAGTGCAGCATGCAACCTTCCTTCGACAGCGAACAGGACGGTGTGCGAGGTCACTGACCTTTTGCCAATATTTGCCAACATATGTCTTGGATCATAGTCAGTTGATGTTTTCCACAGTCGATTCTGGCTCCGTTGACTGTTTTTTAGCTTGATTTACTCGAACAAAAAAAAAAAAAAAAACAGTGGATGGTAGGTCGAATTTTGTAGTACCATAATTTGACTATTATGTATATGTATTTCTATGCTCAGAGGACATATGAAACATAATCTTGGATAAATGTCAAAAATAACTTTTCCCTTGAGAATTGCTAGATTCAAATATTACTGGCCATCAATTAAAAAGATATGTGCTATCAAAGCAGGAACTTTGGGCATGGGTTAAATGACCAGTTGATTTAACCTGACACATTTTAAATCAGAACTAAAAAACTTTTGGATAAATTTTGTTCGAACACAACTTCATAATACCTAAATTTATGACTAATTTAATTTGAACTAAGAAAACGATTCTTATCCTTCTTATTAAAAAGAAACATAGAAAGCAATTTATAAATATGCAGTTGTGTGTGTATAATTTTTGCATGTATACACATACGATGTATAAGTATTATGTACAGTATCACCGGACTGTTGTTACAAATAGTGTACATATATATCAGCATGATTGTTTTACTATAATGGACATACGAATTATACCTTGTAAAACCAATTTTTTTTTTGGCTAAAGGCTTTATAGCCCAGACAAATAAGAAAATAAAAAAGTTGATCTGCCTAATAAATCCAAGTGAAGTTTTGTCACCGGGATTATCTTTTTTTGGATGCAAGAAATGACCTGTGAAAAGTCCATTGCAAAATTATGTGCACAAAAAAACAATTCAAGGTCAAAGGTCGCAAAAATAGTTTTTTTTTTCAAATATCTCGTAAACTATTATTTTTAGCGCAGTTTTAGTTATAATTATTTCTTTCTGAGTTAATTTTACATACAAAAGGTGTTGTGCAAAATATCTGTAGAAACAATAGTTCTCAAGATATTTGGCTGAAAAAATATGAAAAAAATATTTAAAAGATAAGATATTTAGAAATATCCCACTTCACTTGAATTTTTTAAGCAGTAAAACCTTTATTTTCCTGTGCCATTAGCACTAGGTGGGCCAAAAAAATTTACTAAGCAAAATCATGAAAATTATAATCTGTGTATTTACAGTCAGAAAAAGAGTCAGAACTGCTCCTTACTTCTTAGTTGTTAATACAGAGGTGCTGCTAAGGTAATAATAAATATAAATAATTTTTTGAATGCACGTAGCATTACAAACACAACTGAATAAAAATAATATTAAAATAATAATAATATGATTATCAACTATATAATTATATTTATTTATATTTTTTATTTATATTTTTTTAATATAATTATTCTCTGACGAAAAAATATACATTGATTAGATCTGACCTGTGTTCCAACATAGGTCAATGTCGACTTAGCTCACACAAATACATATTTTGTGTTGCTTGTTGGTTGGTAAGTACTGCTAGATGTTTGTTGGTGTGTTATGAGCTGCTTATGAAAATATTCATATTTGACACCTTTCAAATTAGTCAAACTATACAACATATATATGTATAAATATTACTCAGTCAGAGTAGTATACATATATCATTTTGATGCAGTTGAAGACTTACAGTACATACTAATAATATACCCTGTGTAACAGAAAAATTGTCTTAAGAAATATAGCAACCAATTTCTAGTCGCTGATTATGTTTATACAGGCTTTGCTATTTCCATGCATCTGAATATTTCGCCTTTATCTAGTGCTTCAGATTTCTGAATAGCCAATTTAGATTCTAAACAGTAAGAGATAGAAAAATGCTTCCAATTGTTGTTCAAGTTGATCCTCATAAAAAAACAACATTCATCTAAACCATTTTTTCGAAAATCGTCAGCTTTAGGAGGAAATACAACTTAGTAGAAAAAATATGCTATTATTGCATTTAATCGAAAGAAAACACGCTTGATACGGCTTTAGCCAAAAGTCGTCAAGGGCAATAGAGAACATTCGCCTGTTACATGACTTTGACCTACAATTATCGATAAACCTTAAGCGTATTTTCTTTCGATTAGCTGATGTTTTTAACAAAAATTGTTTATTTTTTTAATGATCAACTTAATATCACCCAAAATTAGTTAGTTTCAAAAAAACATTCATTTAAATACGATAAAATTTGGCCAAAATATCTAAAAAATTAATTTTTTGAACCTTATGACGTCATGAAAATACAAAAATTTGACACCTGTTTGTGTTTGTTCAATTTGGAACAAAAAAGTATGTAATCCTACTAACTTTGTGTCATACTTTGCAAATATTCGGTCAAGTTTAACGAATCCTCAATAAATTTTGAAAATGCAGCAACGTGGTTTCCACATTTAGTATACGGGCTAATAAAAACGAAAACTGAAAAAAGTTACCCAAATTTAGTGATTCTAGAATGCTCAGACGCAGATTGAAAATAATAAAATTAATACAGGGGAATTGGAAAATCATTCATTTAATTGGTAATATACGTCTCGGATGTGAGACAATTACACTTATAAACAAGTTTTACTATAAATTTATTCAGCCTATGTAAGACAGTCAATACGGTAAAGTACATTACATATTGTAATATTTTCGTAATTATGGTGTTGATCATGTATCAATTTATTCAATGTCTTTTATATTACATTATATATGTATTGTAGGTATATGTATTTCTTTAATTTGACATTTAATGGGTGTAATTTTCATCAGTTGGTGCTACGTGATAATATAAAGTTCATAATAATAATTATACATACATGCATACAGTTGTTTTTTTTTACAGAAAAGCAACAAATTTACTACTACTATCCGACAATAATATTTATAACTAATAATTGAAGTGGATACTGTTAAAAAATTATTTGATAATAAATTTCCATTTTGGGTGTCTTATTTTTTTGGGAAAGACTTCTATATTACCAATCATTTTACGAATGTTTAATGTGCTAATTGAGCCAATTCTACTTTACTGCTGTAAAGTATGGGGTAGTTGATGAAATTTTGACAAAATTGGTAAAGCGAAGCACAAATTTTGTAAGCAGGTACTAGGAGTCAATTATGGTACAGAAAATTATGGGGCACTATTGGAACTAGGGCAAATGCCAATTGAATGTAATGTCTATAAAAATATCGGCAAACATTACATTAAGTTAGTGAATAACAATAACAAAGTGTTACAGTGGGAACTCAAGGAAAAAACACAGAAAGTGATTTAAGTTGGCGAAATAAAGTAAAACACGTATTAAGAGACTTAAACGTTAATGACGAGATGTAGCAGATTTGTGCAAAAGTTTCTGTATTTTGAAAGAAAAAATAAGACAGTGGGGTTTTGAAAAAATGATGCAGGATATAGAAGAAAAAGCATCTTTGAATTTCTACAGCGGGCTGGCACATTATGAAACGAGCGCAAAATACGTACAGTCTACAGAATTTGAATCGAGAAGAGAATTGGCTGCATTTAGATAAGGAAGTTGCAGGTATATAAACGAAAAAGACTTGTGTGGTCACAGAATCTGTATGATCTGCGATCAACAAGTCGAAACAGAAGTGCACTTAATTTCAGAATGTGTAGGGCTGGAAGAGTGTAGGGCAAAGTACCTAAAAAATGATGTAGATTGGGAAAAATTAGACTTTTAGGAAAAAGCAGATTATTTAGTAATTGCAAAGTTTTTAAGAAAAGTATTGCAAAAGAGGATAAACAAAATATGGGCATAATTGGTTAAAGCGAATTTATATTTATTTTATTATATCATTAGAATTAATTTAATTAAGTTTTTATTATTTTTACGTAAAATGTAAAATTATTATTATTATATTACCGATATGTGAGATTTTATTATACGTTTATTGGAATTGTGTTCCTTATTCGGTGAGTGGGGCTAGATAAAAAAAAGTGTCCGAATGAGACTTTTTTATAGTTTATTATTACAATTAATATTCCGGATATTTCCAGAAACTCGTTTGGTCCAATTTTTGTTCGTAATTGGATATTTCTTTCAAATCTGAATCGATTGACCACGACATCAATTCATTAATTTCCTATTTCGTCATTAAAATGACCAGCAGAAAAATTTCCGTAAAATTTATTTTTATTGAATTAAATAACTTTATCACGTTTGTTTGACGTAATATCTCAGCACCACACCTATTGCACGAAATTTTATTTTCTTAATTTTAAATGTAAATGCCATCATTAATTGTTTTTTAATTAGTTGTTTTTTATTAATTAAATTAATCACACGAAGCAATAAATTATATAAAAATTTTACAACATTTCTATTCCGTCTTAGAATCTGGAGGAAATTTGTCATTATGATTTCTGTTTAAATTCGATGCTTTAAAGCTTTTCGCTATCTAACTCTCTTTTTCGAGATTAAAACCAAATAAAACACAATTCAATAGAAACTACTATGGAAATATACTTTTTGGAAGGCACCTATTCCATTAAAATGAAAAGTCTTAAAACCATAAGAAGATTTTGAAACCAAAATACATTGGGGTAATATTTATGAAAAGTGTGGTTGAAATCTAAGGAAAAAGATGGCGAGCTTTTTCACCCTTGCCTATGAATTTCGAAGGAAAAAAAATTCAACAAATTTAAGTTTGCGCTTTTATTTCACGCTGCTATTGAGTAGTGGATCAACTCAGGCAGCAAGGGTGAACCCTCAACGTTTACATTTTGTTATTAAATCATAAGATATACAGAAAAGTACTCTGTTTTTTTTGAATTTTTGCTCACCTTGTAATTAGATTATCCAAATTCTATTTGACATGAAAAGTATGAACAAAGAACCAAAAAAATATGGACGACCTTGACGAAGAGCCAATAAGTAAATTTGAATATTCAGGTATAGTAAATATTACTGGATGATGATTAATACAATTCGTAGATTGAAATCTAAATTTACAAGATATTTAATTAAGTTTATGATTGTAGGTACTAAAAAAAGGTAAAAGAAAAGATTTAAGGTATTTTCAGCATGGTATTTACAGGTCCTTTTCTCAACTGGAAATATCCACTTTTCGAAAGAATTTAATGAATTTTGTTCACAGGCTAAGGGCTTACTATAAAATTCCACAGTTTCAGAAATTTTGTCCGATGAAAACACGAGATAACGCGTTTCACTCGAAAGCAAAAGAAGGTGGTGCTATTATTATTATTATTTTTTTTATTCAAAAAACGTTTACTCTTGCGATCTAAACAACAAAAAATTCGGCAAATTCGGGATCACACAGCTGACATTATTCTGAGTCTGTAAAAAAAATTAGCCAAATCTGTCGATAAGTGCTGTCGCTGAAGAAACGTTAACTGATACATATTACTAATATCAACTTTTGAATACTAGTTCGCCTTAACTAGGACTAAAATCTAGAACAGGACTGTCGAAAGTCCGCAAGTGAGCTGGCAGAACAAATTTATTTAAACCTGATATGGGTACCATGAAACACTAACATACCAGGGAATTGCGAAGCCGACGAACTTGCTAGATGGCATAGGGCAATCAGACACAAGTATCAGTGGGCATCCGAAACTTCAGTTCATGTACAACATGCTGCTCCTGAATGAAATGCCAATCTTAGAAGAAGAGAAAAACGCACTCTTGGTACTAGAAGAGATATCCTAAGTACAATCGTTGGCTTACCAATGCATCACAACTATTGTAGGAGCTGTCACAATGAAGAGGAAAGGATGTCTCAACTTCTCTCTCACTGCCCAGCTCGTGCCATGAGTGAGTAGATGGACGTATTTGAGTCAACTTTTCTTAAGCGACATCTCTAACTTGAAGTCCGTCGACATTGAAATCCTTCTGCTTTTCTTCAACTTTCGGTATCACAAGGGTCTCTATGGACTAAGTGTATCCCACCTCTGTGTGTCTCAGCCACTCTAAACCTAAGTAATGCGAAATCAATTAGCAAAACTCATCGGTTTCCACAGTTAATAATTGTTTATTTAAAATTGTGGGTGGCGTTTATAAAATATATAATCTGTAAGTATAATAAATATGAGTATTTTCTTATAATATCTGTAAGATATGTACGTCCGTATATTTACTATACACAGATATTTAATAGTAAAAACGAGATACCATAAGTTAAGAACATTTAATCGTTAACTTTCATTTTCTCTTAAGCATAATCAATCATCCATTTCATGTCGTGTACGCCGACACATTGTGCTCGAGGATGCCAAAAAGGTCATCATTCTTTTACACATATGCTATGGAATGGTGTAATGTATGTTTTGCTTGCGTATATGTTGTACATGTATATAAAATATAACATATTCGCAACTTTAACAAAATAGTTACCTTATATTATTACATTCAATACAATTATTATGTATTTGTGTGTTTATAAGTTATAGACTTACAAATTTTACTAGATGAATATTTGCAAACGTTTTTTCTGCTAAAATGCTTTATGTCTCTTATCCTCAATGGAATATTTGGGGATCAGACTAAATTTTTTATATCAGTTCAAATGGAGAATTCTCAGTGGACGTGCAAAAAAGTGAAGTATTCAAAAAATGAAGGTTTAAAATTCTTAATCAAACCAAGAGGAAGATATCCACAAGTGGCATCATACGTGGTAATAGCCAAAGATATTACATATAAGAACCTTGTTTTGCTAAAAGCAATCTTTGAATGCAATCTTTGGTTGCTTACATATTCTTCGTTTTAGAATCAATTTTAATTTCACTTTCAAATTTTGTCATGGTATCAAGCCTTGTTTTCTATTTTTTCAGGTAATATGGTCAATTCGACATATATGCTATGAGCAAATCATTCCCTTTTTCTACAAAATTGTTGAATGCCAATGGGTGTTTCGCCTACACATGAATTTCTTTTCGGTTAGTTAATGTAACTGATAAAAGTGGAGAAATATCGATAAACGTTAGAGCGAGGACTAAAAGAAACAATTTTTTTTTACTTGCCGTTTTAAATAGCCTCTACCACACAAACTCATGGATTTTGTTTTGTATCATCAATTTATTTCGTGACGGTTCTTTCTAGCGTTTATCGATATTTCTCCATCGCTATTAGTTACTTTAAATGACTGAAGGTAAATTCGTGTTGCTATCAAGATCAGGCTTTTGAAGTTAAAGTTAATTTATAGATATTTTACTATTTATTATTATTACTACCTATTTAGTAAAAAAATAATTGTGTTGAAATCGAGTTTGGGATAAAATTTGCTTTTTGCTGATTTTTAAGAATACTAATTTAGTCAATAATAACCTATTTCGTAAGTCTATAGTCTTCCTACTTTTTTGCAACATATGCATACAGGGCTATCATATATATGAGGTCTTTTTGATTATTTAGTACGAATAATAACCGATAATTCGTTTCATTGCTTATAATAGATATTACAGATGCGTCTTGATCGTCCGCTGGTTATAGACTGTGAGACTTCACATTAAATCGAATATGGCGATCTCTAGAGGATATAAAGTTGTGTACTAAAACCAAATTATAATTTAATGACACCATGTTAGGGATCAAATGAAAGTGCGTAATTAGCACTTAAAAAAAAAAAAATATATATATATATATATATATATATATATATATATATATATATATATATATATATATATATATATTATTATACTTTATCACAAAATAAGCCAAAATCGTTTAAAATGTATTTCTTTTCGTCTGTTCCCTCTTAATTTCTAAATTACTTATCATAATTTGACTCATGAGATATCGTTGAAAGCATCCTGATCGACGACTGATTATAGGCATATTTAATTGAGTAATTCGTCCTCTAGAGAACATTAACATTAAGTCATGAGCTAAAAACAAATTTTAATTTAATGACACCTTGTTAGATATCAAATAAAAGAGCGTAAATAGCAATTTTCAAAAAGGTATGTTGTTATACTTTATGAAAGAATTATAACCCGAATATAATAAGTTCGTTACCGTGTTATTCAATTTATTTTACTGTGTTTGAAGACAAAGGTTTGTGTTTTATTTACTAGTATTTAATTTTAATGATTCTATTAATGTAATTAAATTTATCATACTTAAAGCTTTTTGTTTATGTGTCAAGTTTTGTAGTGCAAAATTATTTGTAAAAAAGCCCAGTTTAAGTAGTCTATAATATATGTTTATGACAAAAAATCTTGTGCGCACTACATCTTTTCTTTCAGGACTAAGATACGGACATATTAAGATAGCTTAAAGCAGAAGCCAAAAAAAGGAGCAAGCAGTTTCCCAGTGAAACTTTGCAACTTAAACCCCGCCCACTACTTTTCCGTCCTCTGGAAAACTTTTTAATCTTAGAGATCCCCCGATTGTAATGACGATTTTACTTATAAAACAGTTTCAAATGAAAATTTTTGATTGTTTTCATACTTTAAAGAACGTGATTTTGCAGTTCGAATACTAAATTTCGAATTTTATTTTATGAAGACATCTACTGTTTGATTTCAATTAGCCAATAAATCTCAAATTTCAAACAATCTTTTACAATAGAACCGTCACACGATTGACACCCTGGTAATATTTGTGAAACATGTTACATTGTTTGAGCTGTTTAGTGTCCTCACACATACCATACATATACATAAAGGTAAACATACATATATAAAAATCGGTCCATATCTTTCCAATGTTTTATATACATACATACTACATGTGTATGATGTGTATTTACCTCATCATTCAACACTCACTATATGTAGGTAATGTTGTTATGAGAGTCGTTCATCTTTGACTGTTTATTGTTCTGAAGACAGGTAAATTTAATTGAAAATACTCACTCTCATCATAATCGATTTAAATCAACATTACATTACGTTATATTACTTATAGTTAAGTATTACTAACAAAAAATAAAAAGAGATAGAGACACAAATACAAATTTATATTTTATATACTAATAAATTATTTACAATTTATTAAATTTATTTAATATTATTAGTTTTTAATAATTTGCTATAATAAATTAGCTACAATTTAGATCGTCGTCTGAAAGATATCAATAAAATTTCAAAGAAACATTCTTCAAATTTTACTTTTACAAAACTTTATACAGAAACCATGACAAAAACAGACAAGTAATTATATTCATAGAAGCTTCATTTAGCTCCTTATAGCATAATGTTACGATTACTTATACCAAATTTCTGGTCAAAAGTCAGAAAACTTTTGTTTGGCATTGAATATTGTTTTTTGGTGTAGTTAGATAACCACTCAATCACAAACAGGCCATTTGAATTACCTCAACCTCGTCCCTCGCCTGTTTTCTAAGACATAATCTACCTGCTCTTATAGATGCATGTTATTATTGTTGCCACTCTCGATTTACCGTGTTATTCAATTATTTTTACTGTGAAGACAAAGGTTTGTGTTTTATTTACTAGTATTTAATTTTAATGATTCTATTAATATAATTAAATTTTTGTGATTCATATTTGCTGTAAAAAATGTAATTTTGTTCCTTAAATTTATCATACTTAAAGCTTTTTGTTTATGTGTCAGGTTTTGTAGTGCAAAATTATTTGTAAAAAAGCCCAGTTTAAGTAGTCTATAATATATGTTTAGGACAAAAAATCTTGTGCGCACTACGTCTTTTCTTTCAGAACTAAGATAAGGATATATTAAGATAGCTTAAAGCAGAAGCCAAAAAAAGGAGCAAGCAGTTTCCCAGTGAAACTTTACAACTTATAATTCCAGAATCACGTTACGTGGAAACAAAAGTAAGCATAGATTAGATAAAATTTTGACCATACAAATCCTTTCGGTATATTTTGACCAGAAATTTGATATAATTACTCCACTCTGCGATGGGACAAAACTATATATCATTTGACGTGCCGTATACCTACGTCATTTTGCGTAAAGCTACACTAAGAAAATTTTAGTCGATCGACAAAACAAACACCGAAAATTCAACTAAGTATCAAACAAAATCCTTAAGAAAAATCCTCGAATCAAAATTTAATAAAATTTTGTTTTATAAAGAATCTACAGGGCAACAAATTGTTTAAAGAACAAAATTTATGAAGGTCAGTGTATGACCTTCTCATTGACGATCTTTCTATATTGTTAAAAATGAAGAAATTCTTGTTAAATTTTCGATGAAATTAGAAAAAATGAAAGAGTAATTCTTTAATATTACATATTGTGTGGAAGAAATATAATAAATGCATTCGATATAAAATGTAATAAACCTTTCTATACACATCAAATCACAAACACTATGATAAAAATATAATCAGAAATATTTTATGATTATTATATGTAAAATATGACAGTTGTCTGAATGGCGAATGACCACTATTATTATTGAATCCCTGTTGTAAGCGTCACAAACATTTATAACCTACACAAGCAATGTATGTGTCTGTTTTTGCTTAGATTTTGAAATAAATTCTTTGTTTTGCTCACAACAAGATTAACATATATGTAAAGTATAATAATAGTAGCTCAGTTGGTTAAAACTTAACCAATTCCGTCCGCGGTATTCCTAGGGTAGCGAGATCGATTTCCGCCGACACAACAAAAATTAATTTAATTAATAGTTGTGATGGGTTTTAGTAGTGCATGATATATGCATGAAAGAGGTGCCCTCAATCTCTGAAAATAATTGAGGATCTGATAAATGAAACTATCAGCGGAAATGGTGGTAAAATACATATGGTATCACAATAGGCTCTATAGCCTATGTGTGTCCTTTGGCAGCCAATATAACCTAACCGAAGGATAATAATAATTTTTGAACGCTTTTCAATAGAGAAGGATTTGTTGTGGCTCGTCCAACCTTTTCTGTTCATTTCCCATTCATCAAATTTGCGGTTGCATTTATTATTCAATTTGTCATTTAACTCGAAAATTCCATTAAAAAATTATGCATCGAAAGCGTTTTTCTTGAAAACTATCAATCAAATATCATCTGATTTTCAGTACTTCAGAATGGTTTCCGTCTTGGTCATTACATTTATTTAAATGGGATGAAGGAAACTTGATTGATATTTGAAGTCCACATTCTGAGAGTTATTCAAATCGTTATTATCGAAATCAAAGTAATATATGCGAGATGGTAACCACAGATATAATTGATCTTGCACATAACCCCCCCCCCTGCAACAGAAAAAAATGGAAAAACTTACCTGATGTATATGTTGCAACATTCTTAATTTCCTTTCCTTGATATTTTCCTCTGAATGATCTAAATTTTTACCACATTCTTGAGAATTCCAGGTTAACAAAAGACTTCAGATTTTTAGATTTTGTATGATTTTTAACAGCTGATCAATGTATCAATGATATGAATCAATGTAAAGTTGATATTGTTATGGTTCGAAAGCTTGCAAGGTTTTCGAAAGTTTTTAAGGTTTTATGGTTCTAGCAAGGTTTTTGAGAGATTGTTGAATTTCGGATATTTTTTTCCTTATTGCACTTAGGAAAGAATCAAATATGTTTCGAAACTGAGCGGTAGTGTTACCTAACGCTAGATGCGTACTACTAAAACAACTAAATTTCTGTTAAAACAAATTAATATTTCATTCTATAATTAGAAAAACCAAATCAAATTAAAATTACAGCAACACGAAATTGATTTGTTACATACAGCAAAACAGGATAATTTACATTGATGAAAAGGAATGAAAATGATTTTAAAAAATATCTTAAAATTATTTTCAAATTAGAAATTCACACTATTGTTTGGATTCTCGAGTTATTTCGTAGTTGCTATGATATACAGTTTCTCTTTGCTTGGCATTGAATGGAACTAGAATTCAGCCTCCACGGTGGATTTTTGATTCAGCTCGAATATTTCATATTTTTGGTATACCGATGTAGAATCTCTGATGAATGTCTACTGTCTAGATATCCCACCTAGTTTAGTAGGATAACGAAGGTAAAACAGACTGTTCCTCAATCAATAAATAATACACATTGTGAGTGACCATTGATACTCTGAAGGCAACAAACAAGGGTCACTTGTTCTTCAGAGACATACATAAATAAAATAATACACATAAAATGATGACAAATATCCAAAATATTCATTATTTGTTATAAGAAATAAATTTTATTATAATTTATTAGAATACCATATGATGAGATCTGATAGATGTAGGAGAGAGACTTAGACTTGATGTTTGTTACATTATTATGATGTGTTCTATAAAAACTGACTGCACCAAGTATATGAATGTAATATATTAGTCCAAGCTATCATGGCAGTAATACAAGTAGCAATAAAACATCTGACTATAAAATTAAAATGAAATTAAACCAGAGAAATTTTATAGTCACCACAATAATGAATCTTTGTTAAGGTATTTCTATCGCAGTAAGAAGGAACACGATATCTTAGAAAGAGAAAAAATATCGTTCTCGAAATAGTATAAATGGAATACATCTGTCAACGCTACAACTAATAGTCTCATATTATTTGTACACACAGCATAGCAAGTACACTTTTAATACTATTTTTAAGAAATTTAAAAGAAGTTAAATTCATATGTGTTCAAACTTACGAACTTCTGCTCTCAGAGTTCATGTTTTCCGAAAGACAGACAAGTTTTTTCGAATTATGTCCATTATTTTTCACACATAGTGTGAAGAATATTCCACGATCCTTCCAGAAATTTTCGGTAACAATGAATTTCAGAAGTCTTTGATGAGACAAACTTTTTCCTAGAATTCTTTGAATGTCAATATACAATCATTAAAATACTCGCCTAGATGATACTCTTCTATATACTGACGTTTGTTCGTATCACTAGAAAATTATTGCTTATTATGCCTGTGTTAATTATCAATAAAAAATAAATAAATAATAACAAAAAATTAAAAAAATAATAACCCGTAGTTTTAATCAAGAGTAAATAATGATTTTACAATAAATCACCTTAAAAACTCCTGAAGATGTTAATGTATCAAATTGCTCAGTCCTTAAGTAAGTGGGGATTTGATTTGCTCATCAAAAACTACTTGAATCAATAGTTTCAGAAAGCATGATTTATAAGGACTCCATTGAAAGAAGGAACTCTGTTGTTTATTTTTTTTGTTTGAACAAATAATAGAAATGTACTTCTTGGTCATATCATATTTCTCGTTTAACTATGATTTCCTCCTTTTTATTTTTATGCTTTTTTGTGACGTATTTGATACTGTTGTGGGATCGTGGACAATATGTATGTATAATGGAAAAAATATAATAATGTTACAATATATTATATTGTGTAGGTAATTTAAAAATATATTGTGTAATTTTATTACATAAAATATAATTTATGCAATTTTTATTTAAGAAAAAAAAAATTATGAAGAAAAAAAAAATTTCATTTTATATTTATAGATTTTGTGGAGGTTGATTGAATTGTTATCTTTTTAAAATCTTCGATGTATGAATGAAATATAAGCAAGCATCGTTGAACGTCGTTAGAAAAGTTCAATGTTTCCATAGAATTGTCAACTGGAAATTCTCTTTAGATTATTCACATTGCTTTAATTCCTACGCAAAATTTTTGTTATAAATGCTTTCTTTACAATGTAGTCATTTTTAGTATAAATAAGCTTCATGATTCTTTAAAGAAAGAACTTTTTAATTGGTTCTGTTTTGTGCCTTTTTCGTCCATAACCCATTACTAAACTTAACCATTTCATGCCACCAAAGTTTTATTTTTTGGGTCTTCTGGTGTTCAAAAAATAGATTGTTTTGTCTACCGATCGTCAAAGGTTCGTGGTACGGGGCCAGCCAAGAGCCATTTAATTTTTTTATAATGTAACAGTCACGTCTATGATCTTGGTTTTTGGTCAGATGAAAAGGCATCGAAACTTATCTCGCTTTTTGATACCAAAAATAATACGTACCATGTTGTGGTTAAGTCTCCTTCACATTTCTGCGGAAAATGTGGATGTGATACTTTTGATGTCTTGCCTGTTCTCGCTTCACCTTGGCCTACTTTGCTAAAAAAGTGAGATTTTTTTTGTACCCGAGTCAAAAACAACACGAGTAAGGATAAAATAAAAGACCATTTCTTATTAGTTTTACACCAAAAAATTATTTTCGAGGTAAAACAAAACCACCAATAAAGCAAAATTGCATCCTTTTTAGAAAAAAAAGGATAAAAAGAATAGACTAACCCTTAATTAATTTTGTATAATAAAAATCAATCTAAAATGTTATTGTATTAAAATCGAATTGAATTTAGTAAAAGAATGAAATAAATAAAAGGAAATCGAAGTGGAAGAAAAAATATATATATGAAAAATCGGAATAAGGGTGAAAATGTAAGAAAATGAACACAATATATAAATAAAAACAAAAAGAAGTATTTCTAGTATTCCAGTCAATCACATTCAATTGAAAGTGGCAGAATAACGTATCGACACATTTGTCCTGGATATACAGATATACCTATACAGGATAATTTATTAAAAAGTTTCAACTTTTATCTTTCGAACACAGAATGGAAATAAAATATATAAGGGGGATGAAAATAAAGTAAAAAATTTGTTTGTTTAGGGACGCTTTCATGGTCAAACAGAGTCAACTTTTTTTTTTTAAATGAAACTACATGTTTTTTGTTGCATATTCCTTGGTCTTTGTCGGCAAGAAAGCAACTTTTGTTTGACAAATTTTTTCCATAACTTAATTTTAAGTAATTTTAGTTTAAAAAGTTTCCAAAGAAATAATTTTTTACCAGGAAGTCATAAAAATGATTTATCGGAAAACCAGTGGACAAACTTTTGCCCCAAATTTTTTCCCATATTAGCCTTACAGTTTTAAGGCATAATATTTACTAAAAAAAAGTAGTTTAAAAAAAATACGTTCACCCCTGTTTGTCTATAATGACAAGCCCGTAAAAAAAACAGTTTTCAAACTTTTCTAATTTTTCATTCCGTTTTTGAAGTGTAAGGGTATAAACTTAAATAAAAATCATCCCGTATAAAGTCGAGGAAGATATGGACATACCAAGAAAGATAACCCTTGTTGCTTGTTGTGTATAACGTAGCTACTATCACCTATGTATAACTAAGTGACCAACATACTTCAATTTATGTATATATTGAGTATCCTGGTCACGTCCCAATAAACCATCTTATCTCACACAATCACACTACAGCCACCCATATATATTCATATGGGTACACAATGGTTAATAAGTTCTGGCACCATTCTTTTGTCGACACGGAATAATGCTGTGCTTGTGCGTAAGTGCTTGGTAAGCTAAAGCTACTGATCTACTCTTAGATCGTAAATATCTAAAAAGGGATTCAAAAGTCGTTTCATTTAACTGCAGTCAAAAAACTCTGAAAAGATAGGCAGTCAGGTTCGTAACCCGAAGATTGTCATATTTTACTCAAGAGGTCAGGCTACAACAACATTGTCAAAGTGTTGTTGCAGCCTGACTTTTGGCAACGTGTCAAAGGTGAAAAGATCAAATATAAAGATGAGTCGTTGGAAAACAATGTAATGGGCAATCGACGGCAAAGTTTATGCATTATGAGACGACATCTTAAGGGATTTGAAGGGAAGATATGGAGATTTGGGAGTCATCGCTGACAATATCTTCGAGATTGTAAGATCAAAGTTCGAAGTTAAATTTCTCACGATAGCTTATTAAGTCGATTTCATGTTGTGTAACCTAATTACGTTATGTAGAGCCCATAAATTATTGCTTGTTTTGATTACCCAAGAAAGACACTTGTTCTCAACAGATTCAGTACTGTTTTTGCTCAAAATTGTAGGACATGACTTATTGTTTGGATTAAAATGTAATTTTGCTTCTCAACCCTTCAAGAATATTCAAAATCAATAAACCACGAATCATAGCTGCCATTTTCTCGTCTATTTAAAGGTCTTTGAAGTAGAGTAGTAGTTTCAATATTGTTTTTACTAAAAATTCTAAAGAGATTACGTGCACATTTTTGCTTCTTAGCACATCAAAAACGTTCAAAATCATTAGCACAAGGCCTTCTTAGAACTTCTTCTAGAGAACTTCTTTTTTTATAGAGATTATATACTATGACGTAAACGAATAAAAAGTACTAAACGCTAGATGTAAAGCAAAATGCACGTTGAGTTCCCGATGATTTATATGCTGATGAAAGTTATACCGATATCGGATGGCAGTTCTCTTTTTTGTCTTCGGCTACGTTAGTCTGTATGACTAATTTTTAATCCCAAACTGGAAAGAGGAGTATTATAAGTTTAGTGTGTCTGAGTATCTGTGTACCTGTCTGTGGCATCGCAGTACCTAAACGGATGAACCAATTTTGTTTTTTTATTTCTTTGAATGTTTTTGATCGAGAATGTTCTTAGCCATGTTTCAACTACAAGTTAAGGGTTCTGTACTCGAAACAATTAGTAAAGAGGCGATTATCTTCAAACCGAGTAGATTTTCTTGAAATGTGGGGAGTTTCTTTTAATTTTTAATTATTTTAAATTATATTTTCTTTTCTAGAGTAAGATAATGTAATAAGGGATATGACATTTCTAATTTTAGCGTTTACTTTTTTACGTTCCTAAAAATAATCGAAACGAAACTATCATAATAGAAACGAAAAAATCATAATAGTAGTTCCATTTTTTGGTCAAGCTTCAAAGACTATACAAATGTAACCTATTAATTCTACAAAAGTATGCTGATTTAGATTATATTGACGGTATATGGTTCATTCGACCTGACTAGAATGATTTGGTTGGTTGATTTTTCGTCCGATTCCATATATTAGATTATATTGTATGTGTTATTGCTTTGGCTATATGGTCATTTGTATTATTTATATTCTTAAATAAATTATTGTTTTCAAATTGTGAATATTATATATTATACTTTAAATTACACATCATATCTCTATACATATATAATACAGGTTGCTAGCTAAGTTAGCTACATATGGAAAACTTTTTTATTATAAGGTTTACGAAAAAAATTTATTCTTTATAAAAAGCTCTGCTTTCAAAAATATTAACATTCACCTATTCGCCTTTAACATTGAATATACTGGATGTCCACATATTGAAAAAATTCGATAGGAATGTTAATGGTCATTTAGGAATGTAGACCATTTTGAACAGATATAGGGGAAACGGTTCAAGAAATCATTCCCGAGATATGTTGGTGTATATTTAAAGAATTTTATAAAAAAAACAATCGCATGAATGGAACACGCAGGTGGATACGTTGAGGCAAAAACGAACTGAAAATAACTGTTTAAGAATGAAGTGTTAACGAAGGGAATGTTTTGATCAATTTCAATTAAAAATTTTGCAAATCCTATTTATGAAACACGTTGACTGTTCCAGTCATCGTACTTAAAATGATTATTTGCTAATTTGAAACATTTATAACAAAATAATTAATAGTTAACATTTATTTTCAATACACTACGTTACAATTATTGTTGTTGGCATAAGTCAAAACAGTTATCTTCAGTTCGTTTTTGTCTCAACGTATCCACCTTCGTGTTCCATACATGTAATTGTTTTTCTTATAAAATTGTTTAAACACACTCCTGCATATCTTGGGAGTGATTTCTTGAACCGTTTCCTTTATTGTCTGTTCTAAATGGTCGTTTAGAAAAACGACCATTAACATTAATTAAAGAGAATTGAGAAAGAAAGAGAAAAATACACTCGAACCAGGGCTCGATCCCGGACTTCTTGGATTAATGTCAAGCGCCCTACCAATTAGGCTATTCGAGTTCTAGTCACAGAGTGCAATTTTTTCAACTCATTGAATTTTTTACTTTGTTTATCCACTTATTTATTATTATTACTTTTTGTTTTTATTTACTTTTAATCATGCATACGATGTTTATTTACTTCATGGTCTCTCGATTATACTTGATGTTTTTAATATGATACATACAGGCGTAAGCTAAATATTGACAAATATCTTTTCTAGCAATCCTGATTAAAGAGAATTGAAAAAAAAAACACTCGAACCAGGACTCGAACCCCGACTTCTTGGATTCATGACAAGCGCCCTTCCAATTTGGCTATTCGAGTTTTAGTCACAGAGTGCAATTTTTTAACTCATTGAATTTTTTAATTTATTTATCTACTTATTTATTATTTTTACTTTTTGTTTTTGTTTACTTTTAATCATGCATAAATCATGGTCTCGATTATAATTGATGTTTTTAATATAATGCATACAGCGTAAACTAAATATTGACAAATATCTTGTCTAGCAATCCTAATTAAAGAGAATTGAAAAAAATACACTCGAACCCTGACTTCTTGGATTCATGTCAAGCGCCCTACCAATTTGGTTATTCGAGTTTTAGTTACAGAGTGCAATTTTTCAACTCATTGAATTTTTTACTTTGTTTATCCACTTATTTATTATTATTACTTTTTGTTTTTGTTTACTTTTAATCATGCATAAATCATGGTATCTCGATTATAATTGATGTTTTTAATATGATGCACACAGCGTAAACTAAATATTGACAAATATCTTGTCTAGCAATCCTAATTAAAGAGAATTGAAAAAATTATTGCTAGACAAGGTATTTGTCAATATTTAGTTTACGCCTGTATGTATTATATAAAAACATCAATTATAATCCTTACCCTTATTACCCTTATAATAAATGTAGATAACTTCTAGACACCCTGTATATATCTATAATAGAATAATATATTAGAAATGAAAAATCGATTGCAATAATCGAAATATGGTTTATTATATTACATATTTTATAAATATTATACGAATGTATTATATATTGCATTATATAATATGAATATAAAGTATTGTTTGGTACGTGGACATGTATAATACCTAAGTTCTATTTATTTATAGGAAGAAAAATTTATGCGAACACGCTAAACCCAAAACCATACCTTCGCATTAAATAAATATTGTTTTTATTTAGAAGGAACTAAAAATTTTGAGTTTTTGCTTTAATTTAGACGTCCTTAGTTTTTATTATTACAGTTCCAAAAAATGTATTTGAATTAAAGGAGCTTAGAAGATCTAATATCGAAAACAGCTTAGGCAAATCAAATTTCATGGCGATGTTTATTATGCAAATTTCAACGAATCATTGTAAGTAAAAAATTAATAGCTCATTTTTCTTGAGATGGAGATTCTAAGAACAATTTCCCGTACATGAACCGTACACTTTAAGTGCTAATTTATAACCGGAAAATTCTCGCGTAGAAAAAAGCACATTTAACATAAAAGTCGGTTGCAAACTTTAACAAAAAGTAAACTGCTATTCATAATTACAATATCTACAAAATTTATTGAATCATGTTCATATATTCATGACTAGTAAGTCATAATATGCAATATTGATTGCACTTTAAGTTTATGTATTATGGAAACATTGCAAGACCTTCCACTGTATAAGCGAATTATACTAGGGTGGCCAGTGTTTTATATGTTCATACATTTGTATAGTGTCTAAATAGTACTTTTAATCATTTTCGAATAATAAACAGAGAAGACGTATTAGAGGTAACAACTAACCAAAAGATCAGAATCAGAAAATTTTTAACAGAGTATAATTTAACCATCCAGCACTCCCTTTATGAGCATTTTTCTCACGCTCGATTTAAAACTTTGGTATATGTGGTTGACACTTTTTCATATAATTTTATCTATTTTCGAATTATGTATTTTTCGGATCTTTTCAATCTATCTAGAGAAATCTTTGATTTAAAAACGACTAAAACAATTTACACCGTACTTCTTCGTACCATGTAAATCGTTGAAATTTATTTGTCAAACATATTTCAATTTCATATTATTTAATTGTGTAATAATTTCAGTGATAATAATTAATACTTATTAAATAATAGACCTTTTTCACATTTTTTTCCTTTTTTTTTAAATGAAAAAAAAAATCATTTTAAATTATTTCAAATATTGTGAGTTTGTAACAATTTTTTTCGTACTGTTTTTAAACTGTTAAAAATGCGTAATTTTCGAGTTATCTATTTTCATAATAAGTAAATACAGACGCTGTTGTATGTAACTTATTTATATTTTAAGTTTTATTGAAAGTATTCTTTTATTATTTCTATGGATACTTTTCGACCTAACGAGCACCACAATCACAAGATCACGGCTTTTAAGATACTAAATTATTTAAAAAAAGTGTCAGTTGGGCCCATTTTAATTCCCGAACTTAAATAAAAGGGGTGTTATAAGTTTGACCGCTATGTGTATGTGCCTGTCTGCCTGTGGCATCGTAGGGTCTAAACGGATGAACCAAAATTTAATAGAGAGTGATCTAAGTTATGTTTCAAGCACGAGTTTAGTGTTTCGTACCCGAAAAATTTGTCGGGGGTTTTTAAATTTTGTAAATTTCACTTGTTTGTATACCCCCATTCGCCAACGATGCGATTAAGTACATCGTTCTAAAATGGCAACCCTAGCATTAATTTAATGTTAAATTGCATTATTATCAATAATACAATAATAAATTATTAAAATAATATTAATAATACAATATAATGGTTGGCTGCTTAATAAAATACAAATATGATATGGCCTTTTTTGAGGACCGCACACCATGACAACTTAAATGAAGATGATATTATAGAGAAAACGTATGGATCAATATAAAATAAATGACTTATATTTTATGAAGAAGGTACCAATACAGTTTGATTCATCTTACAACCAGAATTAACATCTCTTTACATAAATTCTAAATAGAGAACGTTTCATTCTGGATTCTCGTTGTTTGATGATTCTGTATGAGTACACTACGGTATATTTTATAATAAAACATCAATGTTGACCCCCGTCATTGAATTCATATTAGTCTACTATTAATAGTTATTATTTTATAATATTTTTGAAGTATTCGTCGTGACTTTTATATGAATTATGTGTTTTTGATATTTTATTTCAATATTGTTTTTAATATACATTTATCATGTATTCTTGTGAAGATGGGTAAAACGTTTCATGGTTCTTTTTGTAATTCAATGGTAATTTATTACTAATACCTTGTGAATTACTTTATATGAAATTTATTCACCAGATTTGAGATTTAAAGACGATAACATTATATTTTCTTTTCCTATATTATCGGGGTCCAAACTTATTTCGTGTGACAATCATGTCGAAAATAAAGATCAAAATGTAGATTTCTTGCTGCTGCTTCTTGTGTTAATTGGCAATGTCTATAAATAGTCAACACAATACGAAGATCTTAAAAAGAATTTAAAAGGTTTTAAGGCCTACATTTCCAATGCTCAAAGTACGGATACAATTTTGCTCTTTCTTATCATAGGCAGAAGTGATAATATATTGTTTATCAAGACTATAGGCCATGGATGGCCAGCTAATGGTACACTATATTTTGGGCACCCCACCAGTCACAAAGTTCATAAGAAAGAATAACATTAGCAACGAACGGGAAAAGATCCTACGAACGCACGTGCGCCGTAGATTACAGTTGGAAAAAAATACATCACAAATATCTTAATCAAAAAGCGAACCAGAACAAAAAGCAAATTGGAAGAGCAATAAAAAACAGAAATAATCATTCGACTTTCATGATTAAATATGTTCGCAACAATTTACATACAAGCGCCGTAAGTTCCTTGGTTGCAAATGTCATTGCTCGGTATAGTTAACCTTTTCAAAAAGGCGAGTTTTTGAAGGAAGCCTGGATAACATGCGCGATGATTTCGATAATAAAGATAAGATAATTCAGCGCGTCAAACTAGGGTCACCCGTATGAACTATGTTCATTTCATACAAATAATTGTATTCGTTGTGTGCGTAGTCATGGTAGGGACAATAAAATCGATGCCAGCGCTTCCAGTGAAATTTTGGCGTTGTTAGGGGGCTGTTATTACTAATTTGCAGTTCTTTACATGTTAATGTTATAGAAATGTCAAATTAAAATGATTGTAAAACACGAATTAATTAAACTTAATGCATTAAAAATTGTGAAAATAAGAAATCAAATTGCACAAATATTATTTTTCAAATGTAAATTATCATAATTATTTATTTAAATTTGTGAGACAATAATATTAAATTTTCAATGTAAGTCTTACATGCAATCCATACAATTATATATGCATCCATACAATTCTATAATTAAAGTAGTGTATCGTTACCATGGAAACGAAACTCACGCACGGAGCGAATAAGTAATTAATTATAAATATTAGTTTTGTACTAATGTGGCACATTACCCACAATTTAATTGATCAGGATATTTTCTACGACATACCATAAAATTTCCTTGCACACTGACTTAAAATTACCTCTATTATGTTTAACTTCTGATAACTCACAACTCATTTTTTTTTTTAATAAAAATAAGAATTTTGGACAAACTTAATTAAGTGATAGGCTCCATGATGGAACACCTTTAATGAACAGAATTGAAAATTAAAATCTAGTTGAATCAACTATTTTTACGTTTGAACCGATGTTAATGAATATTTTTCGAAAACGGCCTTGTTTTAAACTTAAAAACAAATAATAAGAATTTTACTTCGCTAATAAGTGTTGATTAATATCTTCATACCAAAACCATGAAAAAAAAAATAAAAAAAACCCAACTACATACGAATCCATATAATCACCTGCTTCATAAATTAAAAAAAATTAATAATATGAACATTGGTTAGTACTCATATACCACACAGAAATAAATGAGTTGATGATGGTTTTTGTTTCATATTGTCTGTCAACTAATTATTAAACGTGTTTAACATTAATTAACATAAGTATAGTTGTTAATGTGCTAATTATTATACTAATAATAAACATACTTACCAGGGAGTTAAATTTGTTAATGCTAACGAATTTATTTTTACAAAATTATCATAATTTCTATTCAACCATCTAATTATTAATAAGATGCAACAAAATAGTAACAAATAAGACATCATATTTATTAAACGTTTATTAAAAACGTCGGATTAACTCGAAATTTGGCATACTTATCAAGGACCAAAGAAAATAATTTAATAAGGTTATTTGATTATCCTTACCACGATTTTCAGGAATAACGATTTCCATATCTGAAAATATAATCCATATTTATAATGAATTTTTGATAAATAAATAATAATAGTCCAAAAAACTAAATAACAGAAAATATACAATATTTTAAAAAAACTAAAAATCACGCTTTTGTAACTAGCTGAACTAAAAGGTGGAAAATAATTTCTTTAAATTCAAAGAAATCATTTTATCTTAAAAAAGCGTGCTTCTTAAGATATTTTATAATGCCCTTACTTTTACCAATATCTGTCTATAAAATATTTAAAATAATTGAAATTTAGTACCCCACGCTTTTTAACGATAAAATGATTTTTTTGAATTGAAAGAAATTATTTTCTACCTTTTAGTTCAGCTAGTTAAAAAGCGTGTTTTTTGTTCTTTTTTTAAACTATTATTTTTTATACCATGTATATATGAATTATATCAATGTATTCTAAGTTGAGTCCCTAGTTTGTTAATAGTTTAGTCCCAACGATTAAGAATATCAATGATACAAACAAAAGTATGTCTGCCCGCCTGTCTGTACGTTTGTCTATCTTTGATTTAAATACAAGAGATGTTTCTGTCTGTACGTTTGTCTATCTTTGATCAGGATAACTCAAAAACGAAAAGATTTAAATACAAGAAATGTTTCTTATAAAAAAATAAACAACTTTTAACTTTTGTTCCAAACATTTTTTCGCAAACTGTTTATTAATGTTATATATCCACGACTGTGACTATTTCCAGGAGTGATTTTGTAAAAAAATAATTTTTAAAATCAAGTAAATACTTCTCCAGTCAACGATCTCAATACGTTATTGAAAAAAAAAAAATCTTTAATTGGTTAAAAATTTTCTTGAATCAAGAAAGTATTTACTTGCTATTATCTTAAGAACATATTTCCCTGAAACTAGTACTTTTTTACAGTGTATTAGTCTCGAACATGAGCTAATCCCCCCGCTATCTCGTACTAAATGTTGGGAAATTGAAATTAATGCCAAGCATCATCTTAAGCAGTAACTAATTGCCTGTAGATGGCAGACTTTAGTAGTTTATAAGACAATTAATGTTTTATTAGCCGCTAGTCTATAATGAATAATTATTTAAAACTATTTGCTAATATGAATTAATATAATCGATTATATATTAACAAATTGATTCCTCTCTGCACAATTAAATAGTGACATTATCTTATTAATAATACTAATTTATCTAAAAACTATTAATATCACAATTATTCATGTATCGATAAAATTTATTTCAATAAGGGTCTATAAAAAGCAGTTATTAGTCCCTAAGTTAGAGTTCAATGTTTATTACTCATTCACTTCAAGTACGGAAATGGGGAAAAATGGGATTAAATAAGATGGGGAAATTTGTCTAGGAATGCTTTTTTTGTGAAATATAGAAAGTATACTAGACTTTTGCAACAAAGTGACTAGATTTTCTAAATTCTATCTTGAACGAAAACTATAAGTCTATCATAAGTTTTAAGAATGTAGTACGAGCGCCTGAACAATTTTGGAAAAAAGGATTTATTTTTTTTATACCAATTTGGACTACGTTTAAAAATTTTATTGAGATTGCTCGATTATTTATATAAATAAATGACTTCAAAATTAGGCATATTTAACATTGGTTTTATGGGAAAACGGTAGACAGATGATATGTTTTCAATAATTTTTCCAAAATTAGTCGGTAGAAATTAAAAAAAATTTTTGATTAAAGTCAAAATATCAATAAATTAGATGTATAGCACGGTAGTGGGGACACAATTAAATAAATATATTTTTCCAATTTTGATGGTCAATAATTATGTTATAACTTCACAAAATACGACGAAAATGAAGAATAGTTTTTCGATATCTGGAGTAATTTTTAAAATATCGAAAAGTACAAATTTTGTTTAGATATTAAGCTTTCGATAGTTCGAAAACCAAGGTTGAAATCGATAAATTGTATAAAGATTTTTCGTCTACATTCATGAAGTTATAATAAAATTCATTATCAAAGTTGAAAATAAGATACAAATAATTTCAACGCTATGTCTAAAATTTCCTTAGCGCTCGGATTATCCTAAGAAAGTAAGTGACTTAGTACCTAACTATTTAATGCCTTCTTAACTTACGTTATATATTAGACATTGTATATATTAGCCGAGTTAATATAACAGTGGAGAAAACCTGTAAATAAAACTGTGAACTTACTTATTGGAAATAATTCTACAACTTCATTTGCTTCAAGAACTAATAAAAGCGCTTCTTTAACAACGCGTATGTTTAATGTTATAACATTACCTAATTAATAAAATTTTTCGCTAGCTTTATGACTAATACATCAAAGAACCATTACTAAAATCTTTGAAAATAACAATAAAATCAACAATAATGTTTTTCTAAGTATAATAAAGGATTGAATTATTATTATTATTTTGTGAAAATAATAATTTATCAACATAATGCATAATGCATATTTATGTAGAATTAATAATAATTAAATTAGACATAAATTAAGAATGATAAATTACTTAATTATACCTATGTACATGAATATGTATTCATATTTATGTGTGTATATACTTACTAAATGGTTATTAAAAAAGTGACTTCTATACGTATTTTAAGCCCATTATTATTATTAACCATTCAATTGGGATTTTCAACCAAAAATTTTTTTTTTGGACAAAAATGGAAAGATTATATATAAGTTTATATTTTTTTTTTTAATTACAAAACTGTTTTAGTTTTTTATGAAAATTTTAAAGTTGCAGACGGTTTTAAAAGAACTTTTCAAAAAGAAACTTTAACTTTAAAATTATCATGAAAAAATTAAAAATAAAAGCAATTTTGCTTTAAAACTTATATATGACCTTTCCATTTTTGTCAAAAAAAAAGAAATAATTTTTTTTCTTCAAAATCCCAATTTTTAAAATTTTGGCTATCCATTTCTTTTGAATACATTATTCTCTACAAAGTAGCATTCTCCTTTAATCTCTGACTCCTTAAAAGTCTGAAAACTCAACTCTTTTGTTTTCCATTGAAAGTTACCGCAATCTACCTGCTCTTACGGTTGCATGTTATTATTGTTGTCGCTCTCGATTTACCGTGTCATTCAATTTACGTTTACTGTGTTTGATAGTGCAGTTCAGTAAGGTTTTTTTTATATTGAATACTAAAGTTTGTATTGTGCTGATTTCATTATATTGTTTGTGTCAGATTTTGTTGGACAAAATTTTTCTAATAGGGCAAATTTTAAGTATTCTTTAATGTGGTAATGAAAAAAAAAAAATCTTACGCGAACTTTTGCCCTTTCTTTTATTACCACAATAAGTATAGAGATTACGATAGCTTGAGGCAATAGTCAAAAAAAGGAGCAGGCAGTTTTCCAATGAAACTTTGTAACTTATAATTTCATAATCAAGTTAACTGGAAACAAAAGCAAGCGTAGATAAGACAAAAAGTGACTCATTATTGAATAATAAAAGACATTTTTGGGTCTTAGTAGTCTTTTGAATCAATTTTTAGCATCCCTTCATTTTAAATCCCTTGATTTTATTCCTCCACTGTGCGCTGTATGTTTATCAAGGAAAAAGAAAATCGTTGGAACTCTTTCATGGTCCACCTTGTCCATAACGTATATATTATACAAATACACATTAAAAAATTATTGTATGTTACGATTGTAGATAAATACCTGTGTATACTGTATATATTATTGCGTTATGATAAATTTTCTTACCCTTTTCAACACAATATGTCCTCTAGTCAACTGTCTCTCGATTTTTATTGAAATTTACATTCTTTTATTTTTTTATTGCCATGCGGGGAAATAAAGGAAGTAATTATTTTACGGTTTATTATTGAATTCTGATTTAAAGAATAATAAAAAAAAAACATGTGAAATTTGATGTACCCTATAATTAATTACCGTGTTTTTTTAAGAAATCAGTTTATGTATAAATTTTAAGAACGTTATAATTATGTTAATTAGTCGGTTCGTCGACAATTTCGCACGATTTTGGCACTTTTTTATGTGCAAATTATTATATTAATTTTAAAGGTCAGGGAATAACAGCTTAATTAAGAGTACTTTTACGGTTCTAACAAGTATTAAGTATGTGTTTACAAAAGACAGTTAGAATTTTTAAGAAAAATAATTAGGAAAAGGAAATGAGAATTTGTAACGCTATTCTGGATAAATTTTATTAATAATATTATTAATAATATTTTATCCAGAATATTATTAATAATATTCTGGATAAAATTCTTTAAATGTAAAAGCTGGAATACCAAACAAATTATTCTTCTGGAATACGACCGAGTTAAATAAAGACTATATTGGACGACGCTTCAAATACGCAAACATGACTCTTGTTATACCAGGTATATATGAAATATATCAAGGTATACTAAGTTCCATGCTTGTGACGCTTAAAAATATTGATGTTACGAACAAAATTTTGGAATAAGTGTTCATAAAATCACCTAATTTGTCCATTTCCGGTTGTCAGGTCGTCTGTCTGTCTCTTTGTGAACACGATAACTCAAAAACAAAGAGAGATATCAAGCTAAAATTTGTATAGCGTGCTTAGAACCTAAAAAGAGAGGAGAGTTCGTAAATGAGCAACATAGATCAATTCTTGTAAACCGTTAGAGATAGAACAAAAATTTAAATTTAAAAAATGTTCCTTATAAATCAAATTACAACTTTTGTTTGAAAAACTTTTTCGTGAGCATCAGTGTTTACCCGTGAGGGCACAAATGAGGTTTCAAACATTATTAAGTTTCTACACAGGTATTGTATATATTTTAAATTTTTCCGTTACATATATTATGTATGTGTTTGTTTGTTTATAGTATATGTCGTTACATATATTATGTATGTGTTTGTATGTCCATTGAGGAAGTGTGAAGAAAGTTACTGTTATTAGTATGTCTGTAAGAGTGGCTCTCTTTCTTTACTTACATGACGTAAAAAAAACAAACGATTACGTAATCAACACTGTCTACAAACATGATATTTCAATAATTTACTCAGTAAACTGTTTTTTTTCACTTTATTGTCGTTTTAATTTCTATTTAAAAAGGGCGGTTGAAATTCAAATGGATTTTATGGTTCCGAAAATTTAAGTAACAAATGTTTTATGTCATGTTTACATATGAACTCAAGCATTATGTAGAACAGAGCTTTGATCTAAGCTCAGCTTAAAAACATCTTAAAAATGGACCTCAGGATAATGCGATTTTAGGTTGCTGTATATCGATCGCTTCGGTCACGGGGGGTTTTGTTTTCTGAATGATTTTCTGATTGGCATAAAGATTACTATAGGCAAAATCATTGCGGTTTTTCGAGCTAGAAATTTCTGCCAATCGAAATATTTACCGTACGGTATTAAACAAAAGATATTATCCACAAAAAATTTTGGTTTAAAACTAACGTTGTAGAATGGCCAAGTAAAATAAAGGACCCGAAACATGGAAAATGGATTCTATGTTGCAGTGCACTTGTTAATTTTCCGTCATTATAGTGAACGCAGGCATAGTTTACTGGCTTTTTAGCCATCTCACAACGGTAGCGACTATGTGACACATGAAAGAAATGATATTTGATTCGTATTTAATACAATCCTTTTCAAAACTCATGAAATAAACAATACACTTTTGACATTTTATCAGTATAATTAACATTAATTACAGGAATATAATTATTAAAATATATATATAATAGCAATTTTAAAAAATATTACAGGACACATAAATTTGTTGATAAATAACATTTTAATAAAACACCAAGGGCAATCTCTTCAGACTACATCTTCCGTTCGTGGGGTGTTATGTGTTACTTTGACGTATGCAAAAAAAATTATATTATTTATTATAATACGGTATGAATATATTTTAAGCTGTCGTATTAAATTCGCATTTTTTTGAGATATTGGCGATATAATATTTATTTTAGACAAATGCTGCTGGCCGTTCCTACTAAAATATCTTGATTGAAAAAGTCTAGATGCACAGTCTATAATCTCTCGGCCAAGAGTAAATTCCTCGGCTAACTTTACGAAATGTTTGTTTTTTTTTTTTTTTGAAAAATGTGATATTTTGAAAAATTTTTAAAATTTTTTGCCAAAAAAAACTGATGGTTTGTGAACCTGTAACTCATAACTTCACTAAATACCAATTTTGAAATCGGCACCTACCCATCCAAATTGGACTTACCTGACGTGAATGGATAGGTTTTCTTGACACCTTAACTTTCTCATTTTTTATGGCAAGAAAACCGTTTTTTGACTTTTGCGAATTTTTTACATTAACTTAGCCATCGATTAGCCGTAAACAAAAAACGATATGTTTCCTGTGTCTATTGTTTTCTTTTATTACAACCAATTATTTCTGATAGGAGTCAACCATTTCGCAGATTTATTGATTTAGTAACTTTAGCACCCATGTAAAAAATTTAGAATGAAGCAGTGCAATACTTTTGTACCCCGACTAGCACAGAGAGATGTTATAAGTTTAACATGTCTGTGTATCGGTTTGCCTGCTTGTGGAATTTAATATCTTAACAAATTAACCCATTTTGATTTTTTTTTTTGTTGTTGAGATGATAAATTGAGTGTTTTTAGCTATGTATCAAGTGCGATTTTAGGGTGCCGTACCCGTTAACATTGCTAAGAATACTCTCGACCAAATTACCATCCAAAAATCAAAATCAGTTCATCCGGTTAGTAATTATGGAGCCAGAGGTGAATCGATCAGACCTGATTTTGTATCGAGGGTTTCTTTAAATTTTTATTATATGTGTTAAATTTTTATTATATAAGGGAATTTTGTTGTCATTATCTTCGACAGTTAAGAGGATTCAATTTGGATGTAATTGTTTGGGTTATATTAGTTTATGGGCTCGATCAGTGCTGTCTTATATTGAAAAGCTTTTAAGCTTGGAAATATTTCTACATTTTAGCAAAACTCTATATTTTCTTGATGTCTACTCCCGATCCTTCTAGATCACAGTTTTATTCTTCGTCAATTCAGAAAGCAAGTCCAATTAATTCCATGTTTCCTTTACGTCTTTTTGACAGAGTACACCACGTACAAAAACGGGGTACAAAAATACAGAGTACAAAAAAAAAATGTGAAATTAACAACAGTGACGTAAAATAAATAAAAAACTTTAAGAATAATTGCGAATTATAAAAAAATAATAATAAAAAAAACATCCTGTACATAATATTTGAATAAATAATTATTGTGTTATTTTATAAAGAAACAATTGCATGCATGATGATGGTAAATATGGACTGGACTGGTGGATTGGACACCGTGAAAATGTTGACACGATGGACAATTTATCATAATAATTAGAGTTTATTGCATACGACATGAATATATATCAAATTGTAATAATTATAATATGTATGCAATAATACACAGGTACATTGTACAAGTATACATACTTTTAAACTCCTACAAATAATATAGTTAAACCTTTCCTGTTATTATTCTGTATGTTCAAGTAAATTGTTATATCTGCAATTCATAACTAACGTGTTTTAGTGATGGAACATACCATACAGATTTTATAGAGAATCTATCGTATCTAGCTTAGGAATGAAATCGTAGAATTTTTGGTGGAATTATTTTTTAAACACGTGAATTAAAAACTCTTTTCTGTCAAGAACGGGAAGGAGTTGGAATGCTAAAGAACTGCGTGAGCACGGATCATGTATAGGAAAATTATAAAGGGTTTACTACAAGAAAGAATGCAGAGTTCAGTGCTGAAAAAAGGAGTACGTACATGGAACTACACTCCAAAAAAAATTGCATATTTTATTATTTTAAGGTTCTGCAAAAAATGTGTTCTATGCGTATTTTATATAATACTAAATGACCCGGTGAACTTTGTTTCACCTACAATTGATTTAATTGTAACTATTGATCAGCGATTATCAATCTTAATTAACCTGTAGTTCCAATTCATTAGTAGCTATACTATGTTATCTCGCCCACATATCCGTTTAGCTCACCCGCAAGTCCACCCCCTTCAACTAATTTTACTAAATTTTATTATTATCTCTAGGACAGGCTTTCTGCCTTCGGCCTAGACGAAACCTACGGCAGTGGAGATCTTTGCGCTCGCTTGTAGCTCTATTAAGTACCTATTCCTAATACATATTTTGTTTTCCTCTTACATACTACTACATAATTATAGAATTTATTGTGAACATGTGTAGATTGAATAATCCGAAGGGTGCATGAACTAATAAATAAAGACCTGTTCAAAATTCTAGATATATATGATGGGAGCGCAAATAAATACATTAGCACAGAGTAAGGTTAAATAATGTTTTTTTTTTATGCGTTTGCATCATTTATTGCATTTAATATTTTGTCTTAAATTTTCCGCTCAACTTCCTTAATAGATTCTTTCTTAAGAACCTTCTCCTGACTATAATTAACAAAACAAAAAAAGAATTAGCGAAATTGTTCCATTTGTTCTCAAGTTGTAGCGTGACTAGGAGAAATGGGGTTTTATCGATTATATCGATGTATAATCAGCCATTTGAGGGATTTATGAAAATATTGTAACGTTCTGCCCCCGTTGATTTGATACAAAAATAAAAAAAAACATCACTAGGATAATTCTGTGAAGTAAAGGTATGTTAAGAATTTCGATTTCGAAAATCGGACCTATTACAATAACTTCCTATTCGTTGTGTGCGTAGTCATGGTAGGGACAATAAAATCGATGCCAGCGCTTCCAGTGAAAACTTTTGGCGTTAAACGGGGCTGTTTTACTAATTTGCAATTCTTTACATGTTAATGTTATAGAAATATCAAATTAAAATTATTGTAAAACACTAATTAATTAAACTTAATGCATTAAAAATTGTGAAAATAAGAAATCAAATTGCATAAATATCATTTTTCAAATGTAAATTATCATAATTATTTATTTATATTTGTTAGACAATAATATTAAATTTTCAATGTAAATCTTAAATGCAATCCATGCAATTATATATGCATCCATACAATTCTATAATTAAAGTAGTGTATCGTTACCATGGAAACGAAACTCACGCACGGAGCGAATACTGGGAAGTTAATATATTATAACGAGTAGTAGGTATATAATATATATACGCTCAAAATGTCTCATTTCTTTTGAAAATTTTTTGAGTAAAAGTTTACATATCATCTTTATATGTTGCTTAGCAGTCAAATAATGAACGTTAAGACGGCTTTCCGAGAATATAATTTGGTTCATCACTAAATGAATTTAAAATAAAAATATTTGCAACTGATTATAGAATATGTATTCATATATGTAAATTACTACATATTCAAAAAGTATGAATTTATAATTTTTGATACTACTTACATACTATATTGTATTGCATGATAGCTGACTGAAGGTAGAACCTACATATTTATTTATTTCCAATGTGTAATCATAATTTTTTTTGTAGCCCTTCATAAAACTTCTGTTTTTACCTATATCATTCGCCAAAACATTAATTTGAACGTATAGAATTGTAAATGTGATAATTACTATAATTATTTGATATAGAATCCTGTTTCTTAATTAATGAAAAACTTCAGGGTATATGAGAATCTTTAAAAAATGGATTTTTCGATTGTCAAATCCTATTAAACCCAAAACTTTCATAGTGGATTATTTAAATAAAACATATCGTGTTTTCGAGAAAAGTAAAATCAAGAAATGCAGCTTTTCTTAGAAGTTTGAGGCTTGGTAGATTAAAAATTCGTTCATGCGTAACATATTGTTGAAAGAGAATTATTAAGACGTATTGAAATTTGATCAAATTCTTTCTAAAACGAGTATCATTGCTCAAAAATTTCGCCCTACTATAACAACAGGTACCATGCGCAAAAAGTGTTAATCATTGAGTTCCATTGATTATGGATATATTTAGACGGAAAAAGTAAGTCGATCCGTCTCATGCTATTACGAATTAAATTATTTATTAATGAAGTTCGAGTTTCTCTTCTTGCTTTTGATTCGGAAATTTTCCCAGTTGATAAATTGTATTCTAACCTCCTAGTTTGTATAATTTGTCTTAAAATAACAAAGTTTGAGCACTTTGTCATTGGAATTGTGTTTAGTCCAAGAAATAAATCGATAAAACCACATCACCGCTGCTTCTAGGAGTTTTTCTGGACTTTTTGTGACGGTTCACGACCCGAATGCATACAATAAAACAGGCAACACATAACATTTTATCCCGACGATAAAATATTCAATAAAAAGTGTGACCGAGTTCCAAGCCAGATATGCTGCTACAATCGATCAACCAGATTTGACCTTGTCGGACCTCTTTGTGTTCTCGAAATGAAAATTTTACTAGCTACTATAAAATTCATTTTAAGTCAAGCGAGCTTATAAAACAAAATTCGTCGTAAAAGACGAATACTATTTGAGGCATTATTATGAAACATTTTTCTAAAATAGAAAAAAATGATAAAAGTCTACAAAATAAAATTCTACAAAAAAATGGTGGGTTGAAATTTTTTTGTACTTTATTTTCAACTTTGATGAAATTAATTTTGTTATAACTTCATAAATATGTAGACGAAAACTACGAATAAAATTTTTCCATATTTGCTTTGATTTTCGGCATATCGAGAGCTAAATAACTAAACAAAATTTCCACTTTTCGATATTTTAAAAATTACTCTAGATATTGAAAAATTTTACTTTTTTTGTCGTCTTATATTTTCAAGTAACTTAATTCACCTGCAAAATTGAAAACATGTATTTGATAAAATTTGTGTCCCCAGTCAGGCACAACGGTTTTTTTTTTGTTTTCAAAATTTATTTGGGTTTTAACTTTAATTGAAATAACCTTTTTAACTAGTTTTGGAGAAATCAATGAAAACATAACATCCAATTACCGTTTTATGGTAAAGCCAATGTAAATTTTTGCCTACTTTTGAAGTAATATTTATTTAAATAATCGGACAACCCCCTTTAATTTTCATAAATGATTTAGACTTAGCCAAACTTCATTTAAGAAAAAATTAATGATTTAAAATTGCCTTGGTGCTTGCAAATCCTTAATGATTAAGAAAAAATCGTAATTCTATTTTAAAGATTCCCCGGTAGCTTTTAGTCAAAATACAGAAACTATTTTGCAAATTAGTCTGCTTATAGAAGTCGAGTGCCATTCAAACCGGAGTGTGAAACTCACAATACTTTGGACATAATCAAAAACAAAATGCTTCTTTTATAGCTTCTTATTTTCAAAGCATGTTTAAAACATATTTTTAAACTTTTAAAATACATTTAATTAGACAATATTTTTTTTATCTACAACAAAATAATTACCAACACTTAAAATGTTATATTTGTATATATTGTATATATTTTATGTATAAAACTTTAAAATTATTAAAATAAATTTTGGCTGCCACTTGAGTTTTGTTTTAAAAATATATTTAAAAAAATCACTAATGATTTTTTAAATGTATAAAATTTAAATATTTAATTTGATCAAACATTTTATTTTATACACATTGCATAATTTATAATATTGAACGATATTTATAAATATGAAATGGTAAACTTGTTGAAAACTTAATACAACTTTTTATACCATATATATGTAATATATACCAAGGTATACTAAGTTTAGTTCGTTTAGAGGTATTGTTCGTGAACAACATACATCAAAGTCTTGGGTTCGTAAGACCCATCTTGTAAATCGTTAGAAATAGAACAAAAGTTTAAGTGTAAAAAATGTTCGTTATAAAAAAATTAACAGCTTTTGTTTGAAACATTTTTTCGTAAACACCACTGTTTACCCGTGAGGGCCCAAATAAACATTCTATAGTATATCTATATAACCAACAGGTTCCTATAAAAACACAAAAGAATGCGTAATCAACACTGTCTATACATGGTATTTCAACAGTTAACTCAGTCATAAGATATCTTCCCAAAAGAAAATACTCCGTATTGAATAAGCGCTTCAATAAACCATTATCAGATCAAATGGAACATCTGAAGGTACAAAAATTCACACTCAGCTCAAAGTTGGTGGAAAAATTTTCACCGGGTCAAAAGTCACAAAAATGGTTTTTTCGTGATTTTCAGCAAAATGATAAGTTTTATCATAATAATAGTTAAAATAGCTATTTTCGAATTCTATTATTTGAAAATAGAAAAATGAAAATTAACGAAGAACATTTTTTGTTGTGGCTCGGACAGAACCTTGTGTATCATTTATTTTAGAAAACCATGTTTAAACATTTCAGGGGTGGTATTGAAGTGTAAACAAAGGATTGAGAGTGAAATATCTGTTCTAAAATGTTTAAGTTCATCTAAAGTTACTATATTGTGTCAAGTAATCTTGGCCTTAAGAAATAATTGACTCAAAAATATTGAGCCGATACAAAGACTGAGCATCAAGTGTCGGACATGCAAGGAGAGTAAATAATTTATTTAAATTACTCTTAAAGTGGGTCTGTATAGTACATCCCTAATCATTTTTAGTATATGTATATTTTTAGAGTGTCGTTAGACAAATGTTTTACTGAGAAGACTATAGACTTCATCAGTATTTTATATCAATTAGTCATTTTGCAAACTTTACCATTTATTGTATGAGCCATAAGCATATCTTTTGGGAATTTTATTCGCGAAAAATTTCAATATTTTTAAAAACAATATGAATTTGTACTTGAAATTTGTACGTATTTGCATTTTTCATTACTCATCTCGTTTCTCCTTTTTAGTGGGCATTCTTTTTAAATTTTTATATGGTTTCCAAATCCGAAATTGTTCGGTGTAAATTTTATGTCTAATTGGCGTCATATTGCTTACAAAATTTCCTTAGTAAGAATACTAATTAGAGAGACGCTCCAAATGGACCCCTGGATACTTACAACAAGAAGTACTCTGTCCCCACCTTTATAACACCCTCTCACCCGGAGAGAAACATCGCCGGATAAGAGATGCTATATTCATCAGAAGAAGATATGTGATTGTTCTGAGATCAAATTTTACCTCAGAATCATTCCGAGGATTGATAGGTACAAAGTTTCACACTCAAACATTAAATATTCGACTCCCTGAAAAAGGTATTTGTTCAATCGTGAGTGTCCTTCTCAACTATTCAACCACAACTAGTCTCTCTTGAGTTTCAACACATTCAATTTGTCTAGAGGTGACTACGCGCAGATAGATCGATCAGTCACTCACCCTGCACAAAATTCCAATAATCAAGATGGGCTTGTAGTAGTCTGCCTTGATCGATTTTTATTTCAACCATTATTTTTAGAATTGAATTTCGAAATTTTTAAATTCAAAAATTCTGGTTTAAATTGTTTGTACCTAATTTTCAACATTGATGATGAATTTTTTTTTAACTTCATGAATGTAGACGACGTTATGTAAAAAAAAAGCAAGCCTTTGATTCAAAATTGCCTGGCTCTCGTACATCCTTAATCAAATAACAAGTTCACATCTAATCAAAATTAGTTTCAAATACGGGTGAGTATTTTCAATTCTATTGCCTTGAGATAAAAGTTTATTGAATAAAAAATTCTAAATTTTATAGTTATCCCAAAAAAAAAAAATAACATTATACACAAAACGTCAATATAAGAGTTTATTACTTTTTATAATATCATTTCAATAATAATTATTATTTTATTAAAGGTTTACACACATATACATAAAATAAAAGTAACCAAACCTCTCCAAACATATAATTGTCATGTTAATTAGATAACATTACAGCAAAACAACCAAGAGACAATTCAAGGTCTTTACTTAACTTAGTAAGTACATTTAAAATATTGAGTGTAACATAATATATTTGTGAGAAAGAATTTGACTTATTTGCACCTTAGCCTGTCATCCGAATAGCTAAGATCATCTGGATATAATCCTGAATGATAAATTTAAAGATTTTATGATACATTCATCGTTGCCCTATTATCTCAGTTGGGTTAAGTTAACCAATTTCGTCCGCGGTATGCTAAGGTTAGTGTATTCGATTCCCGCCGTCGCAACTAAATTAATTTTATTAATAGTTGTATTGGGCTGGTGTAGTGCATGGTATATGCATGAAGGAGGTACACTCAGCCTCTGAAATTAAGGAGCTGGTAAGCTGGTAAATAAAATTATCAGCGGAAAGGTGGCAAAACACATATATGGTATCATAATGGGCTCTATAGCTTAAGTGTGCCCTTCGTGGACAACCAATATAACTTAACCTAACCATTGTCCTCTTGATTACTCCCCATATCGAAAATGGCCCTGCCATGTATATATATATATACTTATATATTATATATATATTATATACTAGCGGCCCCGACGGACGTTGTCCCGTAAAAACGTAACTCCAATTCATGAATACCTATACTACGTTTAGCCTGTCCGCTAAACCCATCCCGCTAAACCCCAATTTAACTCCTATTTATTGGATTGGCCTGACCTTCGACCTTTGGCCTGACCTTTGATAGTAGAGCTCGCTGCGCTCGCATATGGCTCTAATAAATGTAGTACACATAGTATACATAATGTGATATGATTTATATGCGCTCCCACCATTTAATGAAATTTCATTTTTTTGGTACGGAGCCCTCAAAAACAGTTGTACTGGACCAAATTGTAAATCTAAACCATCCTCGAATCCCCTTGAACTCACACAAAAAATTTCATCGAAATCGGTCCAGCCGTCTAGGAGGAGTTCAGTCACATACACACGCACTCAAGAAATATATATATTAAGATATATATATATATATATATATATATATATATATATATATATATATATATATCCTAAGAGAGAAAATGCTCCACACGACTCAGGAGCTTATTTTACTCGCGGTAGAAAATTATGGTAATGTTTCTTTGCTTGCAAAGTTACTTTTAATAGTAAAAACGCGAACTAAAAATGTTTCAAAATGTCTTTTAAACAACATGGATATTCTTTACGTGTTAAATATCGACAACATTGAAAATTTATAGCAACTAACAGAGACGAAACTACCTCTTTGCACAAAATTATGTAATAATTTCGTGTAAAATTACTTTTAATCTCATATGGATAGAAATATTTGAAGTATTCTTCTTAAACTTTTATTTATATAGTTATTGAAATAAATACCACGATACTCGAAATAAAATATTTTAATTTATATAAAATTTTACTTCGAATATCGTGGTATTTATTTCAATAACTATGTCTCAACTCGAAGTCAACAAGAATTCATCCTTATTTTATTTATATGTTTACGTACGATCATTTTTATTTTGCCTACAAAATATTTCATCAACAAACCTGTAACACTCTGTGTTTACACATACAAATATAAATGTAATAATATAATCATTTTTTTATTAATTTAAAAAAAAATGTTTGAATGATGAATATAATAATATCAAATGACATTGTAAAGTTAATCATATTCTAATAAATTACTATTTATCCATTCGTAATAGTAATTATATTTATATATATCTTGCTTGCTTACTTAGGTACTTACTCTTAGATAGTAATTAAATTTCGTCTTTTTATTTTTTTGATATTGCTATTTTGTATTCTATCATAATATTACAAATAATATCTATACTTTATAATCATTAATAAACAATTATGTGAGAAGGAAAAAAACATTAAAGTATTATAAACTGTAATTGTTATTCATATTTTTTTGTGATAACACCACTATAATATACTTATTGATTCGCTGTTTTAATGATATATGCACGGTGATTTTATAAAGTAGCTACGCATACCTATGCTCCCATGGCCCTAATAATTTTATATGCTTTCGACCTAACATTCTTGACATCGGTTTGAAAAACGAGATGGTACTGGAAAATGCAAACGAGAGATAAGATGATAATAAGAATGCTAAATTTGGATAATTATTCGATAGATATTCGTAAGGTAGACGATAAATATTCGAGAGGAAGTTAGGAGAATTGCATTTAATCTTTGTTGAATTTTAATCTATGAAAAGGTATACTCAATGTCACAAAAAATGCTCGTTTTAAAACATTCTAAGTGTTACTATTATAACATAACATATGATGCGTACGCTTAGAATGTTTTAACTATGGCACTTTTTCTGACAGTGAGTGTACTTCTAACAACTCCAAAATTTGTCAGAGAATTAAGACTTTTCTTTTTTTTACTTCGATTTCTTCTTAAACGTACTATACGATCAGATATTTATTATTCTTAATAAACAAGGCCAGGCTAGATGATATATAGCAATCAATGATAGAACTGAGACGAGACAAGGATTAAGAAAACTTTTACAAGTGGGAAAAATACAAGAATCATGTTTCTGTCGATATTCTCTCGGTAACTTCAAAATCCGATATATGATATGAAGAAACAGATGTATCATGACAAGAAACGATCCCACGATCACAGACTGGTGATATTACTTAGATACCTGTCGAATTCGAGATCCATTCAAATTAATAATGTATTAAAAAGCATATAATTATAATTAGGGAGATAAGATATACTTTCCAGCATTGTTTATAGATTTTGTTGTAGTGCCTAGGTTAGGTTAGGTAAGAGTGGCTGTCCAGGGGTGGGACACACTTAGACCATAGAGTCCGTTGTGATACCGAAAAAGGATTGACCCATCCCCGGCCACTACTGCATGAATCATTTGGAGCTGTTTAAGAACAGCAGGAGAGCTTTGACGTCGACGGACTCCAGGTCGGAAAGGTCGTCAAAGAGAGGCTGGCTCAAGTAAGTCCATCTCCTCATGACAAGAGCTGGGCAGTGACAGAGAAGATGAGACATTGGATCCTCCTCCTCACCATGCATGCTGCCGCAACAACTTTGCGAACAGAGGCCCTTGGAAGTTATTGTACTCAGACTATATTGTCTTGTAGTACCACAAGTACGTTTCTCCATCCATCTAAGATTGGCCCTTTTTAAGATATCCTCCTTGAGGAGCAACTTGCAGTTCGTAAATGGAACTCCCGGATATTTATTGATGCTTGCGTCCGGCAGCATTGTACCATTTCTGTCAAACTCGTCGGCTTCGCAATTTTCTGGAATATCCCTGTGTCCTTTTGTTGTAGTGCCTAGAAAATAAAAGGTACAAGTGTTAAGTGTTAAGTGTCGGTAAATTTATTTCGATAAATTTTTTAATTAACAAACAAAAAATTTTTATTTTTCTAGCATATACAAAATATCTAGCATAAATGGTCAAATAAAAATTTCCATCACTTCTCTATTCAAAAAAAGATACATCTTCTATTTGATGATTAACTTTTATTGAAAACACAGGACAATGAAATTAATATTTTTACTTCGTGGAAATATCTAACGATAAAATTACATCTATGAAAGAGCACCATCAAAAATTTAAAACAAAAAATTTGAAGCTTGAAGTCATATTTAAAAAAATAAAAGTTGTATAATTAGTGACAATTATAAATTTATAATAACTATTATTTTGTCCAAAAGATGTTACCGTTGGTAGATGGGAAATAAATTAAAAAAAAAAAACGTTACCACTATGATGGATAAGACGTGTATTTTACGAACATACTTTTCCACCAAATGTCTCCCATTTACGTAGGTTAAATGTTATTGAACAACCCTGTTAAATGTAAGCAATGTTATTTATGTCTATTTTATCAGAATAAATCTTCATAGTGGAAAATTCTCAGGAGACCTTTTGAGCTGTTAGGGAGTCATGTCCGTTAGTCGAATGAGAATTTAAAATATTTTATGTGGTTTCCAATGACAAAAAAAAGTTGAGCTTTTGCTTAAGTGAGTGGAGATTAAAATAAGTCACACATTGGTTGCGTAGTTTATAGGCCCTAAATTGATTGAAAGAATCATCTAGGCTGAAAGAATGATAGAAAAATTAACATGCAGTGAATAACACGATAAAAGTGTACGAGACCTGTTTTTATACCATGTATATATGAAATATATCTTAGTATATTAAGTTTAGTCCCAATTTGTAACGCTTAAAAATATTGATGCTACGAAAAAAATTTTGGTATAGGCGTTCATAGAATCATCTAATTACTCCATTTTCGGTTGTCTGTCTGTGAACGTTGATAACTCAAAAACGAAAAAATAAATCATGCTTTTTACAGCGCACTCAGGACGTAAAAATTGACGTCGAGTTCGTAAATGAGCAACATTGATCAGTTGGGACTTAGGGCCGTAGAACCCATTTTGTAAACCGTTAGAGATAGAATAGGTTTAAATGTAACAAATGTTTTTATAAAAAATAAATAACTTTTGTTTGTAACATTTTTTTGTAAACATCACTGTTTACTCGCCAGGCCACACATTAGCTGCAAATTTTATAGTATGTATTAATATAGGATTATGTATGTGTGACATGTGTACAGAGTAATTAACACTGTCTGTACATGGTATTTCAACAATTAACTCAGTCGATTGTTTGTTTTCAGTTGTTAAAACAAAATTTACATTACTAAAACATCAGAAAATTGCACAAATCGAAGTACCTCAATAATATATAACCTTCAATAAAAATATATTATATGATGTTCAGAATTAAGGAAATTGTAAAATTGAACGTCAATTCTCCAAACCACAAAAACAAAAAGGAAATCAAGAAAGTGAATTAAAAACTTAATTATTTTAATTTTTTCAACATGGTGTAGTAAATAATATATATGTAAATATATTAAATTAGGCATTTAAAAAACAATTACAAACAATTATATTTCATGATTGTATATTTGCCTCGAATTCAATGTTATGTTGTCATTTAAACATTGATCACAGCAACCGAAATATATGCACTCCTTTAAAAGCTGTTTTTATTTGTACTATTATTATTTGAATTCCATAATCTCATTAAATTATTTTAAACAAATATCACCATTTTTTCTTTGCATTTTCACGGTTTCATTATGTATCCACTAGATTAATAGTTATGTAGTGACCCGCTCAAAATAGTGCTTTTACGTGAATTTATTCAAAGGCAAAAAAAAGGAAGGTCTCGGGATCTTATTTAAAACCCTACAAACGCGTAGTCTCAAAAGTGATATGGTTGCGTTATATAGCACTATGTATGAATAAAAAAACGATTTTTTGCCAATATCTTAGAGACCATCAACTTTATGAAAAACAGTTTTAAACAAAATTTTTTTCCCGAACAAAAAATGTGGAATCAAAAATTTTGATATTTTTCCAAAAATCGGGAAAAGAGACCAAATATATATTTATATGCTAATTAACAATATCTTGAAACTAATTGATTTTACAAAAAAAAAAGTAGAGTGAACAATTTCGATATTTTTAGCCGTTTTCAAAACGATCAATGTCATATATATTTTTCGTTAATTATTCAATGATTTAGAGAAAAATATATAAAAATGATAGTTTGGAAACGGCTAAAGATATCGAAATTGTTCATTCTACATTTTTTTTAGAAAAACAATTTTCCAGCAACTTTCGTTTGAAAAATATTTATATAAAATCAATTTGTTTCAAGATATTTTTAATTAGCATATAAATATATATATATTTGGCCGTTTTTCCCGATTCTCGTTAACAACTGTTAACGGAGAAATGATTTTTTTGAAAATATCGTAGGATGCTTCGTTACCGATCCCGTGCGGAAACGTTATATTATCATTACTTTTTATTAAAAACTAAAATTGGAGCAAAGAACGGAGAATAAAACGTCATTTAAGCCGCGAAAAAATGCGATATTTTTGCGATATTTTTGCAAAATCTGTTTTTTGCTTCTTTCTGATTTTTTGAAAACAACTGCCTCTGATTTTTTCTTTAGTAAGTTTACTTTACAACTATTATCTTTATCCTAATTATCTCGTTGAGAAACCGGACGATAGAATTATTTTAAATTTTATACTTTCTTGCTTATACTTCTTGTCTTCAGCCAATATTCCTTCCTTCCACCGATGATGATGATAGGTTGGTTCTATAAGTTTGGTTGCACCAATCGTTTACTAAAATGCTATTCTACAAGCTTCGATCGATGCCCTGTGGATTGTAAGGGGTTTTAATTTTATTTATTTGTTTATCTTTTATAGCATGTTTTTCCTGGGCAATAACCAGTGATGGTTTGCCATTTTCATCCACTGGGAGTTCCAGAGCTCCATACATTAGTAAATCATAGCCCATTTCATTCTTTGTCCTGGTACCCTTTTTATCAACCCTATCTTGTTTTATGAGTTTTTTTAATATTTTGAATATTGACTACAATTTGTTAAGTCCTTTTCATATGATCAATTATCTTTTTGCGAAAGAAAAGTCGATCCAATTGGGTCTCTTTCATGGATTTGAGTTTTCATTTTTTGAACTTAGTCTTTCGGTTTTATTGCATTATCTTGGATAAGGATTTCATCAGACTGTGTGCCATCTTCACTTTATCTACTACGACTTAAAAAGATTTTAAAAGATAATTTTTGTAAAAATGATAAAAGTTTTATAGAGATTTGTATAATTGAAAGATTGGAAATATTACTTCGAGGATTTTAATAATAATTAAAATATAAAAGCTGTTCAAGGAACGTCAAATGAAAGACTTTTCTTGTTGATTCCAAACTTCAAAATGTTTTTTTTTTCCACACTGTCGTAATAAAATTGAAATATTACACCAAAGACACTCGCTATCTTAATTTGGGAATGTATAAAATTTGACAATTTATATATTAGATAAATGAATTATTCAAAAATTATTATAATTTTAGGAAAATTAATAATAAAAATAATTTATTTTTAAATTTCTCTGTAAACTAATATTTTGTTTTATTTAATTTTTAATTTTATTTTTTTTTTTTTTTTATATAAAGAAGGGAATTATAATTTGCATTTTATTCATATTACTTAATTGAATGTAATAATTGAACCTACTACATATTATTATTGTCAGAGAGAAGAAAAGAAAAATCATTAAAGCTAATTATGCAAATTTATAATAAAAAAAATAAAAATTAGAATATCCATCATCAACACTATATACGTACATATACAAAGTTTAAAAGTTATATAGCCGTGACGGATATATTAAGAAATGAGAGAGTATGGTGTATGGCGCTCTGTTAGCGCTGGTAATAGATGTGATGTGATATGACGGATACTTTTAATTTAAAACATTTTTAAAAGTCTGCTGTTTATGCCAGGTAACTTCAATATACACTTTTTTCTTTTGTTCCTTCCCAGATTACCGTTTATAAGCTTCATGATTTCGTACAACCTCGTTTGATGCAAGTCCGTTACTCCTTTTCCATGCCCTCCCTTGTGCTTTCTCCGTGGTTATTGAAGTATATATGGAACAGATAGTTTCCAAAAAAAAGAAAAAAGTGAAGGCAAATATTTGAGATTTATTTAAAGGGTGGATTCTGTTAGCACTTGGGAAAATTAGACAAAAATTAAGGGAAATTTTTTTCGATATATACCATAGTTTTTGAAATATTGATGCATTAAGATTTAAAGAAAACTACTTATAGAACAAATAACAAATAAATGCCATTCATTTCATCATTTTAAATGTATTTTATGGAAAAAAAGTGCCGCTTGTTATAATTTTTTGTATAGGAAAATGTCTTGTCATGTTTTCCAAATTAATCAACAGAAAATTAGCTTTGTTTCATAATAAAGGATATACTTAAATATTTCAATATAGGAAAAACGCAAACTTTAACAGCTCAAATCTATAAATTTAACACCGTAAGGGGTATTAAAAAATTTATCTGCTTATAAAGGGCATTAATGGGAATGTATATGTATGCACACGATTTAAAGATTGTCCTAAAAAAATGTGATTTTTTGGAAAGGTCTTTACGTTGTTCAAGACAATTTCATTATAAATCATAATGTATTAAAACTTTGGAATAATTGTGTTTTTTTTTTTCGTTCAAATTAAATATAGTATATATATGTGTATTTTATCAGAATAAATCTTCATAGTGGAAAATTCTCAGAAGACCTTTTGAACAGTCATATCCGTTGGTCGAATGAGAATTTGAAATTTTAGAAATCATAATGTCTTAAATTTTGGAATAACTGTGTTTTTTTTTTCGTTCAAATTAAATATATTATATATAAATAAAATTTGATAATTTGTAAATTGAAAATTGATCAAGTTTTGGTATAAAAAGCTATTACAAATAATAAAAAACATATTTTCATGGGTCTCGAACGCAAGTTTTTTTAATTGTAACCAAGAAGTGATAAGATTGATGCACCAGGAAGGTTGAATTCGGATTAAATTTTTAGCATTTAGTTTCAACCGCCCCTGGCATAACGGTTACACAGCTTGAGTGCTTTTTCTCCATTTCTAAAATGAAAAACGTTCCTAACGAATTTTATACTTCGAAAACTGAAATATCTTACCTCATTTTTTACATTTTTTCGTATTATTACAGCAACTTTATACATTACAGTATGCATCAAATCCGGTAGTTCTGATATTTCGCAGACTTGTTTATGAAGTTCTTCCAATGAATAATTCAAGTTTGTGACCTTAAGCGCTGAACTTAACTTTGTCAAAAATCGAAAAATCCGTGAAAGTTTTGGATTTTGCCGATTATAACCTTAAGGAACTAGTTTTTTTATGAAACTTTTTTGGAAAGATTTTAAAGTAGACTAAATTTGCTACAATATTAGACGAAAATAGACTCTGTAGACCCAATAGTTTCCAAGATAAAGTCTTTCAAAATTTATCGACGTAACTTTATACATCAAAACTAACGTCAATTCTGGTAGTTCTGATTTTTAGCAGACTTGTTGATGATGTTATCCCAATAAATAATCCAAGTTTGTAACCTCGAGCAACGAACGCAACTTTGTAAAAAATCGAAAAAACAGATTTTGGCGATTATAACTCTAAACGAGCAGTTTTTGAAATACTTTTTCAAGATGTTTTTAAAGTAGACTAAATTTTCTACAATATGAGAATAAAATTGTCTCTGTAGACCCAATAGATACTTTCAAACGACAAGGTTACTATATTATATATTGTGCTGACCTGTCGGTCATTTTTAATAAAGACCAATTTTTAGTTGATTGTATATGGAAGTTAAAAATACATCACATTTACAACTGATGATATTTTAATTGGTCTTATTTTGAATATTTAAATATTTTTACATAATGTAATGTATGTTGAAAATACTTGGGCCCTAGTATTTCTTCAAAAAAAAACCATTATACAAATTTTTTCATATTTAATGGCATTTATAATTAAAAGGGAGTTTGCGAGTCAATCTTTATCTTAAAAGTGACTTTATTTTTTACTAATGTGCAGTCCTGTTGATATTATCATGTAAAGTAGAATCGTTTCCAAAAAACGACACACATATTAAATTCGGATGCGAATGTGAAATGATTTTTATTATGCCAGTAAAATCTTACAAAAAAAAAAAAAAAAAAAAAAAAACTGCTAAAATTACCAAAAGCTACTTTTTTGGCATGTTATTTGGACTCCTTAGGAGAGTGCGAGACCACGTTTTGCAAGCAAAAAAAAAGTTGTGCTTCCTGCGTTATACGTGAAAAACTGCAAAATTTTCGGACATATTTCAGTTTTTGCAGTTCAATTCAAAAGCTATTAGCTTTGGACTTAAGATGCTGTATCATTTTGAAAGTATACTAAATATGAAACAATTGAAGCGAACCTAAATTTCTTTATGTCTAATAGTTTTTGAGATGTGATGCTTGAAAAATCTCAGAAATACTAAAATTTTGAGTTTTGCTTATATTAAACGGTAAGAGATAGAAAAAAAGTATAAATATAAAAAATGTTCCTTATACCAAAAAAAAAAAACAATTTTTTTGTTTGAAACCGTAAACATTTCCGTAAACATTATTGTTTTCTGGTGTAGGGGCAAATTAGGGCAAAACTTTGGTGTCCATTTTCTCCAAAAATATAAAATGTAGAAACATGAAAATTTTGTAGGTAGCTTCAACTTGCGAGCCTCATGAAACATTTTTCAAAAATCCTTACAAAAATCAAAAAAAGTTTTCTAGAAAATATTTCGAAAAACTTTCGACAACTAGTACAAATGGGAACGGAAGCTGCTTTTTTAGTATGTTATTTGGACTCCGTAGAAAAGTGTGAAACTACGTTTTGCAAGCAAATACAAGGTGTGCTATTATGTAGTGTGATCAAATTAACTTTTTGAAAAAAGTTTCCTTAAGAAGATAATTATGATACAAATTGAAGAAACTAAAATCGAACATTTTCTTATGGTCGCAAAGGGTCCAAAAAAATGGTAAAGCTGCTTAAACCTGTTTTTCGCGTCGGTTACCGTCGGATTGAGTTAAAAATAAAAAAGCTTTTAAGAAGCCGTAAAAAGACGGAAAAATGAGTTGCAGATAAACCCGATTGGTCCATCGGTGACCCCACAAATTGCAAAACATTCAATTCGATTTTGCTAATTAGATAACTTTATGATCACTTATACCAAAATTAAGTTCGTAGCATCAATATTTTTAGGCGACACAAACTTACTATACCTTGATATATATTACATATATTCATGGTATAAAAACATTAAATTATATAGATATATTAGAGCTTATTAACGTTTAAAAATAACCTATTAAAGTTATGTACACATGAAACATTACCTGTTTTTTAATTACTGTTTATTTTATTATATCCATGTATTATTTAATAATGTAATGATTACTATCGTTGCGTAAAAGTACATTTATTCCTGAATATTATTAAGGACAAAGGGTACATTTTTATATGCTTAAGTAACCATTATAGCCCAGGTACATGTAACCATACTTTTTTAATTTATAAATTCATGTCTAAAAATTATTGTGTAGCTTTATTGTGCTTAGACTAACAACTTTTTCATGAAGAAAACTTCTTGTAAGTGAGCCGTTTCCCTTTTATGGTAATCGAAAAATTTTGACCGCGTCGACAAGCTTCCTATTGACGGGATACATTTTTATTATTCCTATAAGGTGCCTACCAAAAAAAGTGAAAATTTGAAATTTTGGTGTAACTGTGTTATCCAAAGTAAAACACTGTTTTGTTTTTTTTAATTAATTATAGTATAATACTAAAGTCATAAATTGGAAATTGAAATTAGTAATATCCTTGCTAAGCCCGGCCATGTTTCACTGTGTCTTTGTCTGATATTAGTTTCTAGAATAGAAAACAACAAGTGAAATTTTCAAAATTTAAAAATCCCTCGACTAATTTAACGCTTACGGAACCCTAAGCTCGCACTTGAAATATATCCAAGAACACTCTCCATGAAATTAACTTTTTCCTTAAAGCCTTTTTCAAACTGACCGAGATCAACGGAAATTAGTTTTTTTCAGGAACGGAACCCTAAACACGTACTTGAGAGATAGCTAAGAATAATCTCCATTAAATAACCTTTCAAACGATGCCACAGAGAGATAGACAGACAGCTAGCCAGACAGGCAGACAGGCAGACAGGCAGACAGATAGACAGACACAGACACATAGTGATCAAACTTATAACACTTCTTTTTTTTAGTTCGGGTGTTAAATGTAGTCTAGAAAACCATTTAAAATTTATACTTGAATTCCTTTTTTCAATAATTTTCAAATATTATCTTATTCAAATTAAGATGAGCATTTCTGTGAGCTGTATTATGCATTTTGTTAAAATATATCCCCTTAAGGACCCAAAATAAAAATATTTAGCTAGATTATAAAATTATTAACTAGCTAGACCGGTTTCGATTGCTTTGGCAATCCTCTTCAGTAGCATTAAACCTCTTAAAATTTTAATTTTAAGACTTTTTAATTTTAAGAGGTTTAATGCTACTGAAGAGGGTTGCCAAAGTAATCGAAACCGGTCTAGCTAACTAATAATTTTATAATCTAGCTAAATATTTTTATTGTGGGTCCTTAAGGGGATATATTTTAACAAAATGCAAATATTATCTGTCTAAATTTTAAGTCAATCCATGGGCTACTTTTTTACTTTTGCCGTCGTCATATAAGATATACAACAGGTATAAAAAGCTATTACAAATAATAAAAAGGAAACTGCAGAAAATGCTGTCTCCCATGCAAGTACTGAATGCGCCCAATATTGCTTAACTTCAGAGTACGATAAAAACACCAATTCTTTCAAGCCAAAAAGTCCATACTTTCCCCGATATTTTTTGTAGTGGAAAAATGTTAGGCTAAGCATAATTAAACCACATAACAATTTAATTATGAATTTCGGAAAATCAATCAAAATCAAATTGTTGCTCTCTGGCACCAAGACTATTGTTTATATAAAACAGAAAATATTATATACCATTAATATAATATGGTCTGGTCTTGTTTTTTAAATATCTCTCTTCCTGATATGCAAATTTTTTCTATTTACTTTTTATATTATACAAAAGTAAATCATTAAATTTTTATTTGACTACCATTAACTGTATGAAATATACTTGCAGTTGAAATGTGTACACAGAAATATTTTGAAGACAAAAATTTACTTTGCTTCATTATACCTGTACATTAATTGTCCTTTATACAGTTCCATACTTTTCGATTCCAATATTTTTTGAGGTAGCAAAAATAGATCATGAAAAAAGGGAAATCTTTACAATTTTATTGTATATTTTAATAATGGAATTCGATAAAAAAATTTTAGTAAAAAAAATTAAAAATGTTCTTCAGCTATTGATGATATCGCAAGCGTGTAAAAGCTTTGAGATATCTTTTGGAAAATTTGAAAACATTCCGAGAAAATTCAAAATATTCTGAGAAGGGCTTTCATTTTTTCAATACTTAAGAACTTTTTTGTAGATATTGTGAAAAATGGAATGAAATTTTCTTGAGCAACGTTCGCACTATCAATATATTGTCAATATTGACAATATCATTGATCGTGAGTATGGAACCATTGATGGATTGTCAATAAGTACATTTTTGATATTTGATGAGTTGGTTTCATAGAAGCAAGAAAAGATAGATAAAAAATCTTTAATTTAGCGTGACTAAAAGATAAACTATAGTTTAAAAGAACTGAAAGAAAACACAATTTATTTCACTAAAAAGTGGAGAATATTTTTAATTGTAATATAAAATTTAAAGCGTGGAGTGGTTGATAGTGGTTAAATAAGTTAATTTAATGCATCAATGTAGAGACCATCCCACGCAACTATAATTTCTTAATTTGTTTGGCTTAATTTGTTCGTAATTAAGTATTTATTGATCATATTTATAGGTTTTCTTAGCCTGTCAGCACTTGTGTCAATTGTTCGATAATTTTTAGATGCGTGATGAGCGATTTGCCGCACGTTCTGCGCATGCGTGAAATATTCCACGCGTTAAATATTTTTTAAATTTTTTAATTATTACCTGATGATTTTATATATAATTCATACATGATTTTATATAAATTTATTTTTATTTCAGTAGCTAATAATTAAAAATTCTTTATCTTCGATTAGTTCAAATAATGTTTTAAGTAAAATAATGAGAAAATGATATAGATATATATATATATATATATATATATCTATTTATCCATCAACTATACTGTAAGGATTAAATTATGGAATTTTTAATTGAATTGGATGCACATTGTAGAATAAGCCTATGTTCAAAAAAAAAAAAAAAAAACAAAAAATGCTTTCAAAATTATAATATAAAAAATTAAAACAAATCGTACTTACTTATCGACATCAGTTAAACTTCTTATTCAAATTAATTAATAATTAACAATTATTATTATCACAAATATTTTAAACAAAAAAATATCGACATTTGATTATTTCTTCAAATAAATTCGTGAACAGCCCCTAATGGACAGAATAATAAATATTCAAACTGTCATAAGAACACGAACAGACCCGAAGATATACGAAGTGAATAATTATACCATGCATATATGTAATATGCAAGGTAAACTAAGTTTAGCCCCAAGTTTGTAACGCTTAAAAATATTGATGCTACGAACAAACAGGTGTTCATAAAATCACCTAATTAGTTCATTTCCGGTTGTCCGTCCGTCCGTCTGGGGGCACGATAACTAAAAAACGAAAAAAGACATCAAGCTGAAATTTTAACAGCGTCCTCAGGACGTAAAAAGTGAGAGTTCGTAAATGAGCAACATAGGTCAATTGGGTCTTGACCTATTGGGCATCTTGTAAACTGTTAGAGATAGAACAAAAGTTTAAAGGTAAAAAATGTTCCTTATCAAAAAATAAACAACATGCTTAAAACATTTTTTCGTAAACATCACTGTTTACCCGTGAGGACGCCAATTAGGCGAAAATTTTATAATATGTACTATACTTAATTATCAGTTATGTATGTGTCACATGTTTGTATGTGTAATGTGATAAAGAAATCAACACTGACTATGCATGGTATTTTAACAATTAACTCAGTCAATTGTTTGTTTTCACTTGTTTTTATATTACAATTGTATGCGGCTTGTCAGAAAAGAGACCAAAATTTCTGAAAGGTTTTAAAAAATTTGAAAAATTTATAATCGACAATAAATAAAATTATATGAAGATAAAAAAGCTTGAACCACATATACCATTTAAAAATAAAAGATATTTATAGGTTTAATATAGGGTGAGTCAAATATTGATGGTGTATTTGATGCTAGATGCAATCAATATCTGATTACCATGTTATATCCACTATCAGGTATCATTTTATAAGCAAAAATATTATTTATTATAAATAAAGTAATGAATTATTACAATGAAATGTAAATAATATTAATAATAATAATAATAATACTAATAAATATAATATGTATTGTTTATTTAAAATAAATAATATACTAAACAATAATAATATGTAGATAAATATATAACAAACCAAACATACAAATAAATATACAAACATCCTACAATTATTATTATTATTATTATTATTATTAACAATAGTAGCAGCCAACAGTAATAGTAAATATAAAACAAAGTTAACATCATACAAACAATTTCATATTTAATTGTTGCATCTGTTAATTGATGGCATGCACTTTTAGATGCTAATTACAACAGCACGTACCAACAAACATAGTACAAGGTAGTATAAGTAAGAACCACATTTAAACTTTATGTATAATAACAAGAATAAATAATACTTGGATCTTGTAGGTAAGAGAGTTGGCAACGTTATCTAGAGGTTATTTGAAGGTGCTTGTCTCCCTGCCTGTATTGTGCATGAAACTAAAACTCTAAATATATACTTCTAATTATTTTTAGCATGAAAGTATTTATCTTCCGTTATCTAAGAGGTATTTTTAGTCGCTGATTACGATTCTGATGTCAGATTAACAGATTATGTCACTTATTCTGAAAACCATGCCATTTTTGGCCAATAATTTACGGTAAACTAAGTATTTATCGCCCAAAATTTGCTTTGGTAGGGGAGTCCAGTGTCAGACTACACAGATTCTACCAGAGAATTTGCGAAAATAGCACAAATTTTTGAAAAGATTTTCATTTTTTGGTAACTTTAATATTTATCGTCGAAACTGTGCTCTAAGGAGCATTTTTGTTCGCTTTACTTCCAAGAATAATGTTTAACTATCCGGAAATCGGATTCATAATCATCGGCCAAAATTACCTCCTAGAGCAAAGTTTGGACGATAAATACTTAATTTTCTCGTTTGTATTTCAAAAAATGGAATTTCGAGTAAAAAAAATTTTTTGAATACGTATCAGAATTCGTGTGATCCGACACCGGTAATTCTACTAGATGACAATTTGGACTGCTAATGGCTCCCACTGGGGCCTTATGCCCTTTTTATTTCTAGGTCAAGTTGGCTGAATGTTTCTTGGAGTCCTATAAACACGTTACAAAAAGTTTCATTGAAATCGGTGCTGTTTCTCTTCTTTTCTAATAGCTGTTTTCTTACATATTTTTCATACTTATTTTTCAATAAGTAAAGAATTACAAAAAATCCAGCCGGTTAAAAATCAATTTTTTCGTTTTTTCTAGGCATATTACCAGCTCTTATACCATGTGTATATTTGCATCTTCCATCTTCCATCTTGTATCTGTATAAATATGAATATGAATAAGTATATTTATTTATTTATCCATGAATAAATAAAACAATTCATCTTTAAATTTACAGAGTGTCCTTGGCTGGATGGAGTAAGTTTAAGAACGTATTCTTTGGACAATTTTTAGTGCCTCATACTTTTGACCAAAACCCAATAGTTCAGAAGTTATTGGTTCTATTGAATTTACCCAATAAAAACATTGTTGAGTAAAGTAGTTTAATGTTTTATTAATTCAAAATTTGTTTTCGTACTAGAAGTCTACTAGAAGGAGTATTTGCGGCCACGTTAAGAATTATTTCTTCGTCAAAAATTTCTGAACGGGACGTTTTGCATTAGCTAGAGGAAAATCACCTTTTTGACACATGACAATGTATATTTAAGAACACTTCTTTATTAGAAATTCTTCGATCAAGAAACCGCCGCTGATATTCTCGCTCTGACGCCTTTGAATTTCCGTTACAATATCCTGAATAAAGTTTATATCGGCATATTCTTGATCTGTAAACAGAGCTATTAAATTAATTTTATAATTACAACTTATAAAATAAAAAATTCATAGTGCAGGAGCTGCGTTAGCTAAGCGAATTTCCTCAGACATTGAAAAAATAACACATTTTTCTTAAAATCGAATATTATTGCATTTTTAGTTTTCCAAGAATTTTTATTTTGAAAACTAAGCACGTACAGAAAAAATCACAGGGTACTTTTTTGCTTAAAACTGATCAAAAAATAAAAAATATTTTTTTGCGCACTTCACTACCACTTTTTTTTCTGTCCATTTTTCTCATTAACGAACATGACCTTTCAAATACCAAAATTCTTCTTGATACCACATTTTATTCATATCTGTGAAAAATTGCGTCCGGTAGAGAGTTTACAGACACATAAACGTGTTGATACATAGGTATTAATACACACACACATATATATATATATATAAATATACATATATACATATATATATATATATATATATATATATATATATATATATATAAATTTTAACGATGGTCATTTTTGACATACATTAGGTAGAATCGATGAACATTTGAAGAAATTTTTACAAAAATACCATCATCATCAGTACAAAAGCAATAGCTACATTTTCTTCGGCAATTCAAAGAAAAACACAAACATAAACCATCAAATGTCACCTTAACAACAATTTGGCAAAACAATTACATGGCCTACCAGATTAAGTCTACCCTTCTATACTATTATCTCCATAGTGCACATATAACTCCTTGACAATTGGGTTTCAAAAAAAAAAAATCCAAGCTATGTCGATCGAGTCACGGGACACTCTGTATAGGTACAATAGTCATTGCAATAAGCCAAGAGCTGGTAAAATTTTGTGCAATGAGGAAAAAAAGCTACAACCAGTTTTCCTTCTCTCATCCTTCGGTTAAAATAAATCAAATACTTTTTACTAGAATGAAGGATTACTTCTTTCCAAAGTGCTGGAGTGCGTTATTATAAACCGTGACAACGGAATGAATTGAAATATTTTATAATTTGCATTGCTTTAATGTTAATTTTTCTGTGTACAATTAATTATTTGCATGGTTAATCCGGTCGGTGACTTTGAGAAACTAAATCGATTCACTTATAAACGCGCAAGTATCTGTCTTCAATCACAATCATAAATAATTATTAAACGTAATAAGTTCATAAATAAACAAGTAAAAACAAGCAATTGACGGAATTAATTGTTGAAATATCCTGTATAGAAAGTCTTGAAAGTCAGTGCTTGCATTATTTTTTTATTAATTAGAAGAGTTTAAAACTGCAATACAATTATGGCGTCATAAATTTGGTTTTCAAAAATTTTTGAAAGTATTTTCTCGATGTTTTTTTTTTTTTTTTTTTGAGAATTTTTCTCAAGACCATTAATTGGAGTAGGCTTTTATATTTTTGGAGAAAATGGACACCAAAGATTTGTTTTAATTTGCGCCCCCATGGGTAAACACTGATGTTTACGACAGAGTGATTCAAACAAAAGTTGTTAATTTTTTTTATACGAATTTTGTTGAATCTTTAACTGTTTAAAAGATGGGTCTTACGGACCCAAGACACAATTGACCAATATAGCTCATTTACGAATTCAAACCTACTCTTTACGTCCTCATAACGCTAGAAAAATTTCAACTTGAAATCTCCTTTTGTTTTTGAGTTATCATGATGACAGCAACAGGCGGACGGACAACTGAAAATACACTCTTAAGGTGTTTTATGACACCTACACCAAAATTTTGTTCGCTGCGTCAATATTTATTTTTATGTGTTACAAACTTGGGACTAATCTTATTGTACGCTGATATATATTACGTATATACAGGGTATAATAAATGATGGAATAATTTAGTTTAAAATTCAAAAATCTTTCTTTCCTGTTCACAAAGTAACATATAATTATTATTAAAAATGAAAAAAAAAAACACAGAATTATGAAATTTATGGTTGAAATGAAACAAAGGCTATCAAATATAATCATAAATTCAATTAATTTTTATGCATCGTTCGTTATAGCATCGTGTTGTCTTTACAGTTACATATTAACGTTTTCATTTCTTCTTCCTTTAAACTGATTTTGTAAAAAAAAAAATAGTAGTTACATATTGTATGTAATATGTATGTAAGATTTTATGCCTATTTGTTACTCCCAAATTTAATTACTTAAATGTAATAAATGTAATAATTGTTTCATAACATTATGTAAATCAGTATGTTGATTATTCAGGAAGTTATTAGATGTACAAATATTGATTTCATACCAGTTAGTTTAAACGAGATCATCACGAAAAACAAATCTCTGTACGGTGACATCATGATGATATTAATCTGATCCTTCAATAGTCTAGGAGGAAAAAACTAGAAATAATCGAGTATAATAAAGGAGTTCGAAAGTCATTTTCCAAATTTACAAAATTTAAAAAACCCCGACAAATTGTTCGGGTACGTAACGTAAACTCTCACTTGAAACAGCTAAAAACACTCACCTTTAAATTAACTTTCCCACGAAAAAAAAAAAAAAATTTAAATCGGTTAATCCGTTTAGGCGCTACGATGCCACAGACATACGCACAGAAAGACAAGCACACACATTTAGCGGTCAAACTAATAAACCCCTTTTTTTGGTTCGAGTGCTAACAAACACAAAAATGTAATATTTTCTAAGTTATATTTTTAGTCATCGAATATTAAGTATATTTTTTTTAATATATGAAAAATGATGTCAGCCAAACCATCGCCTCTGAATGGAGATTTTGCAGCAGTGTATTCGTTCGAGGTTTTTTCTTTGACTTCAAGTATACTGATTTCAATTATACTTGCCCCTGCAGAAAAATATAATATCCAGCTTTATCCTAATCTAGATTGGTCGAGTTCCATGATTTTCTAAAATTTCTCCAAATGTATCTTTCGTCAAGGCTTATCGCAAAATATTTCCTTCCCAAGATATTTGTAGCAGTGTCTATAAAATTAAAATTAAGTGCAATTAAATTTTACTATCATATTATCAATTATCACTTTATAATGTTAAAACGGAGCTAATCAAAACATTATACTTATTGCACACATGTGAATAGGCCCGTATCCAGCAGCGTACTACTCACGTAGTATAGTTCGAGATTTGAAATAAAATAACAAGTATTTTAATAGTATATTACGATCCTGTGCCAGTAAGTCCGATTTTCTGGCGTATGTGATATAAAGTGAAGACCTGAATTTCTTATTTTTTCTATTATTCATCTTATTCAAGTTATATCTTTGAATTCAAATTTGTTTTAAGCGGGAAACCCGTGACAGTAACACTACACTTATATGTATTTCGAAATTTCGCATATGAATCAATGCTATTTAACTATGGGTACAATATGGACTAGGTGTGCCAGGGTTTATCCTGGCAGATATATATTTTATATGTATTTTGTACTTTCATGGAAATTAATTTGTGAGAGACCACTTTATTGCAAATTTTATCTATTTTCAGGAAAATTTTGTTGTGATTTTATTGGAAATTTGGGTCTATTTTCGCAGATGAAAGATCTGTTTCACTGATTTTTAATATATAAAGCCAATAAAATTATACCCTTATCACGGAATTACTTTTTTTTTAAATTTGTTTTGAATTTTACTTCCGAGATATCTTGGTGTGCCAGCTCAAAATCTTAACAAAGTGTTTGTCACACCAGTAAAAAATAAAAAAATTCCGCCAAAAAATATTTCTGCCACGATAAAAGCTCGTACACCTAGTATATATTATGCCTATCATTAAATAGCATTGATTCATATGCGAAATTTCGAAATCCGTCTAAGTGCAATTTTACTTTCACCGGCTTTGTAGTTAATAAAATAAAAATTAGCAAAATAATAGAAAGTAAATTTTAAATGCACTAGGAATGTCTAACAACAAACCAAAAAGTTTCTTTGTCTTTGGCTTCTGGCTTGTAACTCTATGATTCAGCACTGACTATCGTAATATGATTTTTAAAACACTTTAAGTTGTGTATTAGTTTGTTTTTCTTCGAAAATTCTCTACGACAAAATTTAGTATAGGAATTACCCTCAACTTCCGATAATGGCAAACAAATCACATTTGTTAATCCTAAATACTTTTTGAATGAAAATTATGTCAACATATAAATTGTGAAACACAAACTCAAAAATTGTTACATAAACCAAAATTATTAAAAAATATTTTATAATTAATTTATGAAATAATATCATATTTTGATTGTCACATTCACCGGATACACAATTAATTATTAAAAACAATTTTTTGTCGGTAATTTTTTTTTTAAATTGATTGATTCCGTTATGTCATTTTAAGTTGTTGCGCATACATTAATGTACAAAATGAGTAAAAAAAAGTACGCTTTAGGCTTGATAACCAATTTGTTTATGAATAAAAAAATCATTATTTTTTCAAATAATTTTAAGTGATTAACCAGTATCTATCCATAGACCGTAAGATGATGATGACAAATAAAAGTGAAACATTCTAACCCTGCCACGGAAAAGAATATACTGACGAAAAACTACCGTGGCATCTACGTGGCTAACATGACGAACAATTTGATTTTTAATTATAAAAAATAAAAATCAGCGTGATTTCGTTGATTATCTATGTTTAAAAATGAATTCTATTGCAGAACCTAGCATTGTGAAACAAGCGAAGGCAAAAGAACGATAGAGATAAATGCAAAACGGTAGGTTTTTAACCATCCAAAATATGAAACGATTCCGTTAATATCGCAAACAACATTGGAAAAAAATGTAATAGATGTTCTAAATTGACACAAAATGTGCTATTATTATATTTTTACTAATCGCATATTAAGTAAACTCCATTTATTATAAAAAATAATCTCAACCAAATAGCCGCCTATGGATCTTCTGCAGCAGTTTATTCGTTCGAAATAATTTTCTATTACTTGTCGCAACTTTCAGGAGGGGGGTTATTTTGCCCTGAACTCCTCTCTCGAACTAAAAAAATAAACCATTGGCGTGTCCTCGGCTATTTATTCTACGATGACACACACGCCTTACCCTATCTCCAATGCTTACAGTTTCCTTGAACTTTTGCTAAATGATGCAAATTGTTCGCTCACTAGGACGATTAATTTGGCCCTGATCTTTCCGTAAAAGTCTACACACAGCTCTAACAGAATTGTTCTTTGTGCCTAATAAGTGATCAATTTGAACATTGAGCGTTACTTTAATGATTCATATCGTAAATAGAATGTTTGAAACAACATTTGACATTTAAGGTGACTGTAAACCTACAGTATCCTAAAAAAGATTTGGTTTATTGCACAGTACATACATTTCAACCAAACACATGTTTTGTATTCAAGTAATGAGCTATTTTTGGTTTTACAACACTACGCAACTGTAAGAATATATAATGTATATTGTGTGCAAGTGATTCTTATAAATTTGATAATATAGATGTCGCTCTTCAATCATCAATACTCTAACTATGGTCGTCTCTGTTCATCAAATGATAGATCTTCGAATTTTAATAATTAAATTAAAATTTAGTTTTTATATCATCGGCAACCTTGTATTTTTTTGGTATTATTATTAACTATAAGATTGTCTAAATAGAAATATCCAATTCAAAAGGATAACCTATATAATTCATCATTTTTTCAGCCAACTTTGAACGATAAAATCATAATAAAAAGCCCGATAACTTAAAACATTTTTGTGATTTTTGAAACTGTGTTAATCAAAAAATGTATTTATAAAGTTTCATTGAAATCCTTAGTATTATCCAATCCTTGTATATCTCCTTAAAAAAAATTAGGACTTAAAATTGAACGAAAAGAATTCTTGATATATGTTATCCACGTTCCAGACAAAAATGAAATACTTTTCAGTATTGTACGAAGCAGAAGAAAGAATATAAACAGCACCCAAATTTATCACTATCTTACAGTCTACCATTTCAATTCTCTCAGTACTTCAGCTAAGTATTGAATATATAATAGAAATGTTATTATTAAAGTTATATTAAATATCTACAAAAATGAATTTAAATAACTGTGTATTTTTTTTTTTTTTTTTTAATTTCCCAAAAAGTAATTATTTAATACACACACACAAATTTATTTACATATACAAGTGAGTACAGGACGTTAAATCAATTTTAAAGATCATTTGACCCTGGTTTTATGCTAGAGATGAATATGCCTAATGTATGGCTGTTCGCGAGAAATTGACAACTGGCATGTTAATTACCCGTGCTGCCCTTCATTGTGAATATCCTTTACAATGATTACTCCTAACAGGAAACAGCAAGTTCCTGTGGCGACATGCAAGTTATTCGGCTTAGTGCGTAAAGTATTTGTGTAAGTGCGAGCTTAGGGTTACATACCCGAAAAAACTAAAAAATGGGCAATGATCTGCAAAATCAATTCAGTTTGGAAAAGGCATGGCATATAATTTTAACATATAAATAATTAATATGGAAATGAATGGCCAAATAAACGTGGCTCAATTTATTTCGAAAAGTGAAATGGTAAAATAATTAGGTAATTCAAAAGAATAATTCAAAAGAATTCAGCCCAATCAAAAATTTCAATTTTAATTAAAATATTTCCAAATATTGATACCAAAAAATGATGATTAGTATTGATTTAAGAAGAAGTGTTGTAAGTTTAGAGTGTTTATCTGTGCGTCTGTGTGTTTCTCAGTGGCATTGTAGCCTCTTATGTCGAACCTACTTGATTGAGAACATTTTATAGTTCAGTTTCCAAAAATCAGTTTACAAGAATTAAATTGCATTTGTCGGGGGCTTTTTAAATTTTGTAAATATAACTTTTATTTGCCTTTTTGTAAGTTTCTTTCTGGTGAAAAGTACAAGGCTTTGATATATAAACAAAGAAAAATTTATTAAGCATATTATCTAAGCTCAGGCCAAATGTTATTATCCTGGCTCTGATCCGTGACCAGGATTTATCCAAGGAAAGGGTTCAAAATATTGGTCATAAATTCAAAAAAAAAACGAGAAACTCTCTTTTCTGCTAGATACAGAAGAAACCTTCTATAAAACTCTGTGCGTATTGCGTACTGACCTCTACATTGCAATGTATAGTCAGTGAGGCTGAACTGTTTAGCCGATCTTCAGACGTTGTCGATGTAGAGTATGTTTTGAGGTGACGCAAAGCTGATAAGCAGCGTTTATTCTTCGCTGCTGCCACAAGCAAAATTTAATAAAATATTGCGATGATTAAAACAAATCGATGTATGGTATGCAAATTGTAATCCGGAAATAATCTTCAACTTGATCAGTCAGTACATTCAGACTTTCCTAATTCCATGCCGTATTCATCGCAGATATCAATCGCGTGTTTTTCTGTACTCTTCTCCAGCGTTTCCTCTTTTTTTCAATCAAAATCAAGTTCGCGACATCATGCAGTTCGATAGCCTCGTCAAGATCCTGGTTTTTCTAGTTCTACATTGTTAGTTCAAATCTATGTTGAGAGATTCTCGACAGGAGGTGCTTTGGCCGCAAAGCTCTTGTTTTTAAGAACTATAAATATAATGTGACCTAGGTGGTTATGCAAATTGTAACATTAACTAATTCAGATAAAAAGTTCATAAGAGTGTATTTACGCCGGGAATATTTTGCAAACTTTATCGCCATTTATTCTGTTAAAAAACACAAAAAAAATAATCATATTTTCTTCTTAGCTGTAATCAATTTTTCATGGCAATAACAATTTTACTTTAGATTTTCAAAATATAATTTTCATAAAAAACTTTTTCAATATTAAATAAAAAAAATTTTTCAATTTATTTATATTAAAAAAGAAAAAACAATTTTTAAAAACCACAAAAATGTATTTTACAATACGACGAAGTAAATAGATAGATATATATGGATGGAGAAAATTCTGATACATTTTAATGAAACTTAATATAATATTGTCTTGTTGTTTTGATAATAATATTTTATTAAAATAAAACACAAAATAAACAGTATGTTTTTTAACTTTACTGATAGCAAGTTATGGTTTTCTACACGAAAAATTTAATCGTTAAATGTGTGAAACGTATATCTCTGTAGAAGTTTATGTCTCTGTTTATGACTCGTCGGGAAATTTTCATTTATGGTGGAGATCTATCAAATAAAAAATAATCACACCATAACAAAGAAGAATTTGGGGGCAAGAATGAAATCATTACGTTTTGAGATGTACACAAGTTGAAATTAATACATATTTTGTCGCTTTGTTTTTTGCCTTTTTCTACTGCAGGTTTTTGTCTTTTGATGATAATTATAATAGCAACAGAAACAAAACGTTATAAATAAGAGATTTCGGAGAGGAAAGAACACAAAATTTTGATCAGGCATACAAAGGGTTAGGAGAACGATTTAAAAGTCGTTTAAAATGTCCTTGTTTCTTTACGATAATTTCTACATCCAATTTCTCCGAACAACGTTTATTTTTTAGAAAAGTTTTTCCTTAATTATGACTAAATGTTTTTGTTTGGTTATTTTGTTTCTGACCATTGAAGGCGATGCTAGAGTGGGAACCGATTTTTAAAGCTATCGTCGTTCTCAACGTGTGTTTTCAGCCGAAAATAAATTTTGCATAATATTATTTTTTCCCTCCTAAATATTAAAGCTCTAAAAAAACCACTTGTCTAAAAAAGGAAAGAGACCCGTTAAGATTGATATTCAAATAGGAAAGTAATTAAGTAAGAAATACAAAATTCATTTTGCCTGGAAACTGAAATGCCGCCTTAATTCTTTGTACTAAATAATGCAATTTGAGATGTCATGGATAATGATATGTCTATGTTTTACTGATTTAGCTTCTAATCTGCCGGGCCGTAACGAGGGTGCATAGCGCTGGTGGCAAGTATTTAGGTTTCGCCCTATATATATATCGAGGTCGGCACTAACGATTTTGATGAGAATTCGTATACTGATAGTATTTAACATAAGAGTAAGGGCAAAATTGGGGAGAGTAGCCATAATCGTGTCATTTTACCTATCTGTGCACTTGATAAACATTTTTCATTTATTCAAATGATAGGGTATCAAATTAAAGTATTGATTTATCTCTACGTTTCCGAGAAACATATATTTAAGGAACTCATTACTCTCCTAAATGATACTGTGGTATTTTGCATAAGGAACTGATTAATCTCCAAAATAAAATTTTTTCGATCCTTTTTGAAACCTACTACTCGCTGTACGATAGTCAAACAAATAAACGTTATTATTATTATTATTATATTACTAGAGTCTAGGTTAATTTGTGATGAAAATTAACCTAGCTCAAATAGGATTCAAGAAATTCTAGTCCTGGTGATTATGACATCATCAGAATTCAAAAAATTTAATTTTGCTCTCTCAATAACCAAATATCGTGTCCAATGAATATACATTTTCAGATTGACAGACTACATAAAACGCTTCTGATATCTTGATAATATTATTATATTACTTACTATAACATTTATCAGAAAATTATTGGTATATCTCCTAAAGGCCTTATCCACATGGGTTATTTTCTGTGTGTATTTTAAAACATTGAGCAACAAACCAAGCGCAAAACAACAGCAGTACACAAAAAATACAAACAAGCAAAGGTTAAATAAAATTCCTTTAGTGTTTCGTACACATACAGATAATGCTTTTCCAGTTTTACCATTATACTTTGTGTGTGTGTTTTTGCTGACTAGTGTTCACATCGTTCTTCGTTCATTAAATACACGCGGGAAGGGGTGTGTATGTTCCCATGGGACATCATTGTACCATGTATACATCTATAAATTGTAGACAACAAACATTGGAATATCTTTCTACTCAATGTTTCAAAAAATGTTACCATGTTTATTATTTTTTGGCTATGGCCACACCAATTTTGGCTAAGCAACTGATGACAAGGCAAGCTACACTAAACATATATTTGAGAGCGGCCACAGCATCAATCTAGTCTTCCTCAAAACTAGTCCGTTTATTTTTCCATCTAGTGAGACTACGACAATTCCATCACTGAGTGGTAAGGAAATGTGAAACAAATTGTTCTTGAGCATACTCGTACGCTAAATGCCAATGTATTCCCCGATTTCCGGACGTTTCGGATAAATACGATTAATTATTTAGATTAATTAATAGAAAATATATTATTGTGTCAAATTCACCCGTTTGGGGTACAGCCATGAGCACCAAGACCAAAATAAGACTTGTCTGTAATTTGACTGTCTGCATCTTACACACTAAGACTTGAACTTTATTTTGTGTCTTACACACTGGTTTTGGCCCTGTTGTAATTAACTGTCTCTGCCTAGCATATCTTGGTCTTACACATATGCAAGATCAAACAAGACTTTCAAGACCTAGACGAATGTGTAAGACAAAGATGTTAAGCCCATTACACGAAAATCGTTAAATAGAAATAGTCAAATACAGTCTTGGTCTTGGACTCGCTCATCATTAAGCCTAAGTAAATTTTATGTTATTCGCGAATGGTCGGGTAACAGGTCGAAAAGATTTTCTCTCTTTAGAGAACCTCGACAGACAAACATCCACATCAAGAATTATTGAAACGACTACATACCTCTTTTCCCATAAAGGTCCTAAAATAGTGAATAATTCAATGTTATTTGGATCCCTATTGGTAAACCCTTAAAAATAATAAAGAGAAATTACTCACTGGGAACGATTACTTGTTCTTCAAATCTGAGGACTATTAGAAAATTATTATGTTTTTTTAGTCTTTTTCATTTGAGCATCGAACATTTTATAATGATTTTCTCAGATTTTAGAACCATCCAGAAAACGGGAGGAGGCAGAAAAGGTGGTAGAAAGCCAGGAACGAGGAAAACAAAGAAATTTTTGATAATAAATAAAATTTAAATATGCGAAATGCCACAATTTTGTAACATTCTGTATATAATACCTATAAAAACGCTATAGAATGCTTACTTTGCTCCAAGGATATAGATATATTTTCATCCCTAAAAGGAGTAATAAGTCCTATATACAATAATAAAGAGTTAACGGAATGTTTTGTTGATCATCCATATCTACTCATTCCATTGTCTGACATGAGGTGGTTTCATTCAAAACCACCCTCAAAATGTGTATTCGCCTATCATTTTACTTAGTCAGTCATCACATCACACAGAACGAATATAACACAGTGGACGCTCAGTTCACAGAGATCTATCTCTTCGTTTCTCTGTGAATGTGAATGTTTTCTCTATTTATACAGGGTCATTCATAAACAGAGGAAGTACAAAATTTCAATAAATTTCTTTGGTGGTTGAAAAAAGAACAGCTACATACATGAACATGATATCACAAAAAATTTATGGATTTCCTTTTAGCATTGATTTTCGAATAATACCTTGCATGTGATATTTTACGTCTTTTTTTATTGTCTATGTTATACCTTTCTTAAAAGATTTGTAAGTGTTCAAGACAGCTAAACAAAAACAGCCGAACAACTGTCAAATGAAGCAGCCATCACTTGTTCTGAGACACTATTAACCAGTTAACTGTCTATCTCCTTACGAGGGGAGACAGTTAATTGGTTAACTTTCATTAATAATGATAAAAATTAATAATTATTAACGAATTTTAATAATTAATTTAATAAATGAAGATGACGTTGTTGCAAGTAACTTTTTTTATGATTTATTTTTATTATAATTTCTGTTGAAAGCATTCTTACTGGTACATAACCTATATAAGTATACTTATTTTCTACTACGGGGCTAGGGATTACTGAACAGTTGATGAAAGTGCGGAATGGTTAATGAACCCGTATATGGGAAGAAGGATATTTCTCTCTAATTAACTTCTTTTCAGCAAATAACGACATTATATTGGAAAATATTATAATTTAACAGTGAATTTCGTTCCGTTACCCATTGAACTTTCACTTGGATAGAGGATCAACTCATTATATATACCATGAAGTTGCAAACAATGCAATTGTCTTTATACTGATTGGTACGATCTTTGGTTTTTAAATTTTCTTAAAAGTATTATATCTTTAAAAACCCAATCAAAACTGCCATTCGAGCAGTTCGAATGGCAGCCGGATTCATGGCCTCGATTCAATGTGACATTTGATGTGGCGAATTTTAAAAATATGCGTAATTTACACAAGGTATATTATAAGTTTTGCTTTTGCAGCATACATATTTTGTTTTTATTTCAAGGCCACGGAGTTTTTGAGTAATGGTGCCCAGACATTGCTCTAGCAAAGGAAAGTAGATGGAGTAGATTGGCAAATTTTTTATGATTGTCTTTTGTATGTGGTGACCATTTAGCTAAGCTATCAAAATTCAATTTGGTAGCTGTGAAAATGTATTTTTACTAGTGGCAGTTCGTACAGTTTATATACTTATTTATTATTCACTTATATTACCATTTCTAAAATTAATAATTAAGATGTGAAATACATTTGTACTCTTTCTGAAAGACACTGTATTTCTAAAGGGTTAAATGTTGGGGAATCAAACAGACGGTGATGGTATAGGCCACTGAGAATAATAATAAGAGTTATGCATGGAATGAGACTGAATACTATCGTAGTACGTTCAGTGGAGAGAGAATACTACTGTCTATATCTATCTGCTATAGTAAGTAGAATATCCGGTATCATCATCCCTCTGGTGAGGAAAGGAAAAAATAAAATACGGAAGCTATTCTAAATTTATCATCATTAAGACAAATTTTATATTAGGCTCAGCTTAATATGTTCCCGTGGGATATTATTTATATATACAGGACTAATAATATTATTATGTATATTGTGCACATACACAGAAAAGAGGTACATGTTTTTAGGTATAAGCGAAGCGTCTTTTCTCATTGTAGTTATTATAGACCGTGATCTTAATTTAAAGTTACCGAAATTTCTATGATTATTTTTTATACATTTGGAGGATTGATAAACGTAGGTTTGGTAAAAAAAATTACGGAAATCAAGGTTTTCTATTTTTGTGTTTTAACTTTAGCATTTGCAAATTTTTTTTTGTTTGCCGCTTATATTAATAAAAAATTATTGGCAACACAATAATCAAAAACATGAAAGGAAGTTTGAAACGAAAGTGTGAAAGAGTTTGAAAATCATTTCTTCTCTTGGATAAACTAAACTTCTTAAATTTCTTAGAAAAACTTAAACTTTTTTTGACATATACAAACTTTCTAACATTTAAATTTCCTTTTTTTCAAATTCATACTGAAGATGACCAATTGGTAGAGGAAATATGCAATATAATATTTTTGTACAGTTTTCATTTACTGCCTCTAATAATGCATATAGGGTGGGCTATTTTAATCTATACATCTGAATATCTCTAATTAAAGACAATAACGACATTTTTTTAAGTCGCATTTCTCCAAAAGCTAACGTTTTCGAAAAAATATTTTAAACAACAAATGTTAGTTTTTTATATGGATCAACTTTCTAATTTAAAGTGTTATTCTTACTGTTTAGAATCTAAATTGACTTATAAAGAAACCCGAATCTGAACCTAGGTCCAATCTGATGTCAGAACATGATTTTCCTTAACAAACTCTACAACTTTTGTTTAAATTATTTTTTAATTGGTTGAATACAAAACGAAATATTTAGGTGTATCAATTAAAATGGCCCACCCGTAAATTTCTACTATTTATTTACACGCATTGGGTTGCAAATGGCTTCCTTTACTTATATAGGTAAAAAATTGTTTTAAAAGCAAATTCGTTGAAATAAAAATCGTTTCAAAACAATTTTCATAAATTTAATACTTGATCATCGCCAATACTCAAACTGGCAGGCGAAAAATTCATAGAAATTTCGTTTCATTGTGAGCTCACGGTCCTTTATATTTTTTATATTACTAAACCCTTTGTAATAATTTTTGCTAAATTGTACATTTTATTTTTAAACATGAGCTATAGTTTTAATTAAAATATTTTTTACTTATTTTTTATTGTTCTTGTTTGTAAAGATTTTGTTCAAAGAGTTTTCATGTTAATAATATTTTTTAAATTCTTTTTATTTTTCTTAATTTTCTTGAATTTCTTAAGTTTTTGTTATCGAATATAAAAATAAATGTGAAATGTAAATGTGACCAAATTAAGTCTTGTTTCATATATTAACAGTTCAATTTCTTTTTCAGGTAAGGATTCTTTCAATTATTTAAGAAAATGATGAGTATAATTGGTAAGTTATCAATTAAGACTGAATATCTTGAATACCAAAAAATTTTTTAATCTAGTAAAAATTATGTGCTTTTTACCTGAACTAACGATCAAGTTAGAAGCAGCTAGAAGGCTAGATCGAGTTATAAAAAAGTTGAACATTATAAATTAAATTAAAATGTAAATTAACAAACACATTCAACTTTATATAATACATTTGATTATTTCATATACCAGTGATTTCCTCAGGCACAGCTCTCTGGTACAGACTAGAAAGAGCCATATTATCCTCCTGAGGACAACTTATTATGAGATATTATTTTCATTTTCATATACAGGCTGTTTACCTTCATGTTTTTACACATGGAAAACTTTTTTATTATAAGGTTTACGAAAAAAAAGTTATTCTTTATAAAAATCTCTGCTTTTGAAAATGTTAACATTCAGCTGTTCATCTTTGATATCGAATCTATAGAGTGCCACCCACAAATTAAAAATGTTCAATACAAATGTTCATGGTCGTTTAGAAATGTAGAACATTATTAGAACATATAATAAAGAAAACGGTTCAAGAAATCACTCCTGAGATTTATTTAAAAGAGGATTTAAACAATTTTGTAGTTGTGGATTTTAACAATTACATGTGTGAAACGCGAAGATGGATACGTTTAGGCAAAAACAACCTGAAATTTCTCAAGAGTGATTTCTTGAACTGTTTACTTTAAACGATCATTAATCGACCTGTCTCAATTTGTGGCACCATGTACATTCGATGTCTAAAGTGAATATCTGAGTGCTAATATTTTTTTATTTTTTTTAAAAAATAGCTTTTTTTCGTAAATCGTATTATAAAAAAGTTTTTCATATGTAGCCAACTAAAGTAGACACCATATATATAGTTCGTTAGTTTGTGTCCAAATAGTATATCTATACAATGTTTTTAATTCATTTAAATTGTAGATTCAAAAATAGGTATACAACTGAACTTCCCGTCTCCACAAATATAAGATCCTGTGAAATTATTATTTACATATGGGAATTCCTTTAACTTTTTTCATGTATACCTACCAACCTTTAAATGCATTTGGGAAATTTTTATTTAAAAATGTTCAAGATAAAATTTAATAATAATAAATTAAAACAAAAATCACAAAAACCCAACTGCATGAAATATGAACTTGATGCATGTACCTACGAATGAATCATAATTGCTAAATTCTTAAAAGACAAAATAAAGCCCTTGATTTAATCTTTTGATTTTCTACTTAATACTTCGACTATTTTTTCTTCACCCATCGGGAAACCAGATAAAACATATTTTTTATGAAATTTTTTTGATTTCTAAATACTCCTATCATAGTTTTTCAATCGACAAATGTTCATGGATTTTTTAAATTAAATTAATTTTAATCAATCGATAAAGGATTTTTTTTTTCATTCAAGTCCATATCATTATTTCTGTAATTTCAGTATCTTTCTTCTCATACCAATTTCGATTGGTTAACAAATCAGTGTAGATTTGTTAAGACCATATGAACAGGTAAGTCAATACGGGTACTACAACGATTTGTTAATCAGTGGAAAATTATTTTTGATAATTTAATTACGAAAATAAAGGTAAAGGCTTGTCTGACAAAAAAACGTCCATCAAAAAAATTGATTAATATTAATTTGGGTAAAAATAGTTATGAACTCTTTTCGATAGAAAAACTATGATAGGGGTGTTTAAAAATCAAAATTTCATAAAAAATATGTCTCATCTGGTTATCAGATGGGTGAAGATCGACCTTACATCGCCTCTTGTACTAAAACTAAATGATATAGAAAAACTAAATGAAAGTTTTTATTTGAACACTATTAGTTATAAAACTGAGCAAATAAGGTAAGATTAGATAAGACTAAGAGTCGCTGTCCTGGGATGGGACACATTTTGACCATAGGGTCTGTTATAATACCAAAAAGAGGGTTGGCCCATCTTCAGCTATTAATTCATGAACCATTTTCATTTGTTTAAGAACAGGAAGAGTGCTTTAACTTTCACGGAGAGGTCGTGACTCAAGTCGGTCTTCAACGAAAGGATGAAGTCCAACTTCTCATGGCAACAGCTGAAATGTGACCGACAAGATGAGACATCGTTTTCTCCACTGCCACACAGTGAGAGCTTCTGCAATAATCGTGATCCACTAGTAGACCTAATCAAGCCTGTTCTCTAGCCAGTGTCTGTCACCCATCTAAGATGGGTGTTTGTTGGAATTTCCTGATTCAGGAGCAGCTCGCAAACTCAAGGAATTGCTTTTAATTAAATAAAAGTCGCTTTGAGGACATAAAGGTGGTGTCGCATCGCATAATATTAACGGGCAATTAACACTAGAAAACTTTAGTAAATTGAAATAGGTACAAAGTTGGGGTACTTTTTTGGAACTGTTCAAGAATTTGTGTAAACTCGGTTCTTAGGAAGTCCAATAACATTTTTTTAAGAAAGTTCAGCAAGTTTTTCCAGAAAAATACAAAAAAAAAACTCTTAGAGCTTTCACTGCGCTTAGCACTGGTTTAATAATATACAACTTTCACTTTATGGTATTGAAATATATTCCTTTCAAGGTGCACAGATTTTTGATTTTACCATTTGTTTTTAAATTATTGCATTATTATTTTAATATTCCCGATGTGAACCAGATAATATATAAAATTAAAATATTAAAATATGGGTATATATGTAAAAGACGCATAACTTTAACAAAATACCATTAAAAATAATTTATGATCACTAAATAAATCATTACGATAATATAAACAAACTATTAAAATGTTGTCATCGCATAATTGAAAATAACATTTTAATACAAAAATTTTAATGTATGCATTATTTATGTCTCAAAAACTAACTTCACTCTTTATACTCTTTGGTTTAAAATCACTTTCAATAAAATATATTTTGTGGTGAAATTTTTATATTCTGTACAATATAAAATTTATTGAGTTAAGGTAACCGGCTCGCGAGTTAAAGTGCAATCGACTTTACTCGTTTTCTGACTTTGTTCGAATCCAGGAGCGGTTAATTGATCACACTGTCGTCGCATGAACAAGAAGGAAGTAACCGACTCCACCCACATCATATAAAGATTGAAGTAGTGATGTGGGTGGCTTATGTTACACTTGGATATCTGAAAAACGGAGGCTAAACCCCAATATTGTTATTATTGAGTTCACGTGTGCAGTAAAGAGACAAATAAATTGTACAAACATAATTTACCTAGAAAAGCCTAAGAAATTATTTCGATTTTCTCATCCTGAAAGGAAAAAACTAGATCATAATTGATCTAGAATCCACCATAAGAAAATCAATTTTCGAATACAATATACAAGAGAATTTGTGTATTCTTCAAGAAGGTACGAGTGTCACGGAGATACTTTTTATTACCCTTTTTTTTGTCTGACATTATTGCATGAGTTTTATTTCAGGAGTTTTATTGGTAAAGACACACTACTTTATTAATATAATTTTATGGATGTACATATAAGTCTATGGTTTGTATATATGTTTACATTGAAAATTTAATATTATTTTCTAAGAAAATTACTTAAGTTTTGATTGAAAAATAATCATGTTTTAAATAAAACGTGTGATTTATGGCAAACATAAGACAACGTTGTGTTCGATTAAGTTGCCACCTCCACATACTTTGCACACAACGAATAGTAAGATACACATCAGATGTTTTGAAAATCGATAAACTTTTCGAAATTATGAAAAATTTAGATCTTCTAACAATTGTAAATGCTCTTAAATGATAAACACAGAATACATTAAATTGTTCGTCTTTCCATACCACAATATATTTTTCTATTCTTAAAATCCGAAAATATCGTATTCGTCGGCGGACAAACAGTGGGCCCCCCGAAAGTTAACTCCTTATTAGTCTATCTGAAAGTTTTACTTATAAGAGTTGAGAATTTCGCAATCTTACAAAGGTTTATTTTAAACTCTCCTAAATTCCATATTTAATCATTCCCCAATCAAAATCTTATTTTGATCGTTTTTGATATGGATGTTACAAGGTATTATTAAAATTAATGGGAAGATTCTTTTTCCTACATTTTAAGTCGCCAAAATTAGTAAAATCCAAAAATAACAACATTTATTTTAGTTGTTTTTGAGAATTTTAAGTAATCCATCGAAGTATCCTACATTTAAAATCCATCGTGAATTCCACAACCATGTACGCAGTTTTATAATCTTCTGAATTTTTATATAGCCTTCATTTTACCAATGTTAATAATTATGTGAAAAGGTTAATTTAATAAACAAACATATATAATAAAATGTAAATATCATAATTAATAATTAATTGTTTAATAAAATTAATATATTAGGATTTTACATTGAACTTTGCATGTTAGGTAATTAAAAATTTTTATACTGTCAACGATTAAAACATTCTAATATTTTAATTTAAATCGAAAAACTGAACTAGGTAATTAAAATTTTTATGGTTGCATGTGATTATATAGTTTCACTTTCAAATTGTCACATAAAATTAAATGTTTGTAGGCGTTATTCTTTGGAAAAGTTAACATAAAGAACACATATATTTGTACTGATTTTTCATGCATTTTTGTGTTGGGGAAAATGTTTTCCATTTGAAAAACGGTGTCTTTAAACAGAACTACGATAACAGCTTTATTCTGGGTTCCTGCACGCGTTGCATAAAATATAGCCCACTCTTTTAATGGTCCATTCATTCCATAGACAACTGCTCTTTTTTTAAGATATGTAATTTCCTCAATATAAAAAAAAAAAGTCGAATCACGGTGAACGGATGATACAATTTCGCTTATTCTCTTTTAGTTGTGTTAATTATTGGCGGGACGAGTTGGTATCGTTTGCAGGAAATTACTGGTCAAGAAAGTCTCTTAATAGAAAAGAGTGGTGTATTCTGGAGGAGGCTTTTGCCCAACCTTTGGGATGAAAGTTTGCATGAAAGAAACAATAAAGTGGAGCGAAACATCAGAAAATTTAAGCAAAAATATTAAATGCTATAAATGATCAAAGCGCATATTAATAATGCATTACATTAAATTTTGTCGTTAAAGGAGGCTGTTATGACTAATTTACAATTCTTTACATGTAAATGTAATATATAGTGAATGTTGAATTAAAATTATTGAAAAATACTAATTAATTAAACTTGCATTAAAAATTGTGATAATGAGAAATCAAATTGCATAAATATTATTTTTTAAATGTAAATTATCATAATTATTTATTTAAATTTGTGAGAAAATAATATTAAATTTTCAATGTAAGTCATAAATGCAATCCATACAATTATTTATTCTTTCATCCATACAATTCTATAATTAAAGTAGAGTATATTTACATATTTATCTAGAATTGTGAACAGGTATTTGAATATTATTGAGGTATTATTTATTATTATTCAGGTATTGTAAATAGGTATTTATTAGATTAGGTGATGGCTTCAGCTGATGAATAGTTACAATTAAATAAATTGAATGTAAAACGAAGGAGCTATATGGTAGTGCAGCGAGCTCCACTGCCGATGATTTCAGCCAGATCGAAAGCCTGGCTGAAGTCCTGGCCGAAGGCAGGCTAAGCAGAGTAGCTAGCTTGTGGGTGGGCTTAACGGGCTTACCGACTGGGCATAATATAGCTATTAATGAATTGGAGCTGCAGGTTAGTTTGTATTAATAATCGCTAATAATTTAAAAATTAAATTAATTGTGGCTGAAGCGAAGTTTACCGGGTCATCAGTGTATAATAAATAAGAAAAATTGAAAAAATCAATTATGGGTGCCTTTTAGGTCGCCATTTGTTTTGGTTTTTGACAACTTCGAAGTGTTTTTGTTTGTTTTTTCGTATCAAAATTGTTATTTCGTATAATTTTGCTGCGAAATCTAGCCACTTTTGGAAAAAAATTTTCTTTTTCCAATACCTGAATAATAATAAAGAATATGTCAATACTATTCAAATACCTGTTCACAATTTAACTTATAATAAGTTCGACAACTTCGAAGTGTTTTCCAATTTTTTTTTCTTTTTTCTAGTATGTTTCACAAGACCACTAGTTTTTTGTTTATTTTGACTCGATAAATACATATTTTCAATTATATACACATAAATATACTAATTTTTATTAAAATAAAATAAATTTTAATATTAATTAACAAATATATGTATAATAAAATATATAATACATAATATATAATATAAAATAATATGATGATAAAATAATTAAATTAGTTTTTGTACAAGTAATTTGATATCGCGCGTACAATACAACACACACCATCTCCATACTTTATTATTATTTTGCGGGGTAAAACTTTTGATTGGTTTTGTAATTAAGGAAATCAGACTTGTGTGTAAGGTTGTATGACTGTATGTATATGTCAGTGTGTGTGTGTGTATGTTAATTACCAACAACCAACAAGAGAATAGAAGACGCAATTATATATTATCCATATAATACCATATGTATTACAGAGTATGCTAATTCTTTACCCATATTATCATAACCTTACGACTAAGCACTTTTTTATTCGCACCGTTCGTGAGTTTTATTGGAGGTTTTTCCATGGTAACGATACACTACTTTAATTATAGAATTGTATGGATGCATATATAATTGTATGGATTGCATTTATGACTTACATTGAAAATTTAATATTATTGTCTCACAAATTTAAAAAAATAATTATGATAATTTTCAATTGAAAAATAATATTTGTGCAATTTGATTTCTGATTTTTACAATTTTTGATGCATTAAGTTTAATTAATTAATGTTTTTCAATAATTTTAATTTGGCATTTTCTATAACATTTACATGCAAAGAATTGCAAATTAGTCATAACAGCCTCCTTTATCGCCAAAATTTTTCACTGGACGCGCTGGCCTCGATTTTATTGTCCCTACCATGACTACGCACACAACGAATAGGTTGTTTTTTTAAGCAAATATTCAGAAAGGTACATAAGTTGAGAATCTTAGGACGGTTAAAAGTATATAAATAAAAATACAAATACATTCTTTAGTTTTAATTATGTAACTCAAGCAATGACTTTTATCCAAGTAAATCAATAAATGTAAGTTATAAACTTACATTTATTGATTTTTTCAATGGAATGAAACCAAATTTGTATATCATAAAATAAATCAAAGTATAATAAATTTAGTCACAAGTTTGTAACGCTTAAAAATATTGATGCCACGAACAAAACTTTTAGATGTTTATAGGATTACCTAATTAGTTCATTTCCGAGTGTCCTAATTTCTTTCTGTCCATTTGTGAACACGATAACTTAAGGAAGAAAAGAGATGAGCTGAAATTTTTAAAGCGTGCTCAGGACGTAAAAAATGAGGTCGTGTTCGTAAATGAGCAACATAGAACAAAAGTGGAAGTGTTAAAAATGTTTTTTATAAAAAAAATAAACAACTTTTGTTTGAAAGATTTTTTCATAAACGTCATTGATTACCCGTGAGTGCGAAAATTTGTCTATTACAATGTACACTGACGCAGTGAGTAGAAAGATATTTTTATTACTTCGTGTGTAAGAGTGACTATCTTTCTTTAATTGCATGACGTAAACCATCAAACGAATGCGTAATCAATACTGTCTTTACATGGTATTTCAACAATAAACTCAATCAATTGTTTGTTTTCATTTGTTATCACTATATTTAAAATATACCTAATTTTTTAACTAAACTTTTTATTTATCGGTATACAGGATCAAAGAAGACCCAAAAAACAAACAAAATCCAGTTTATTTCACATCCAGGTAATTTACAAGATTTTCATCACCAAAAATATTTTGTAAAGATATCGACACATTTTCGATCAAAATTACTTTTTGATCTTGCGACTATTTTGAATCGCAATTACTACAACAAATTAAAAAAAAAAAAAAAAAAAAAAAAAAAAAACATGGTTACTGAATTTTTCGATGTGTTCATTCTCACCAAAATTGATACTTTTCAGTCCTCCGAAGCTGAAATGAGAAAATAGGTCACCCTTCTCTTTCATCATGTACGGAATAGCACCGTGTTTAATATAGAAACAAGACTCTAACACTATCTTCATGACCGTTTACATTCCTCACATGGAAACACATAAAACGTGAAATAAACGATACTTCTTTTATTATTTAAAGCAACACAAACTTTTTAATTTATTTGACAATGTTGACGAACAAAGACAAAATGATTTTAATACAATAAAACAATATAAGTCTTTGTCTTTTATGTATGAATATTATTTATCATAACATCTCTTTTACTTAAAACATTACTCCTCCTTTGCTTGTCTTGTCTCTCTACATAAAGTTATTCGTTCGTTCGTTCATATACTTTATACTTCTTACTTGTTGCTTAACTAAACAAGCAAAAGAGTTTTAATTACAACGGTAGTACGTGGTAGTATAGGTATGAAGTATGTATATCGCCTGTTTACTTCGCCTGACTTCGCTTGCACTTTATATAGTCAGTCATATTCAAATAATATTCCATCTGACAAAAGACGTGATCAATATGACACTTTAGAAACAAGATTCATAGTTTTCTGCTTAAGTAAATTATTGTGTCGATTCGATATAAAAATTCGATAATTTTGGCAGTCTCTTGATTACCTTAACTTACTCGACAAAAATTTTACATATAAAGTGTCTTTTAACTTGACATGTACTTGAAACTCGATAAATAAATTTAATCAACCTAATAAATAAATTTAATCAGGCACACATCTTAGAAGGGTTTCCAATTTTCCGGCTCAATTTATTCCTTCCTCTAATTCATACCTGACACACACTTTAAATTGGAACGTGATTCTTTATAAAACGGCAAACATATTTTGCTTGAAACATATTTTTGTAAACCGAATAGTTTAGACAGCAAATGATTGCAAAAATGCTGCTTTTTGTTCATTCAATTGGAACGAAAATGGTCTTTATAGAAAAACAAACCACTTTTATTATATTTAGTAAAAAAAAATTTTCGAACAGTGGTTAGATTTCGCAGTGGTTATACGAAATAACAATTTTGATACGAAAAAACAATTTTGGGTAAAACTGTTTTTGCCTAAACTGTACGGTTAAAGTGTTAATCTATAGATTTCCAGTTATGGCGTAGAGTGAGGTTTTCATTGACTTTGAAAACCTAGGTCAAGATAATGTCTGCGTAAGATGTGCGCCTACACACGCAACATTTTCCTTTGAAGCCTTTTTATCGATAAAATTTATTCTTCGAATTTCAAGCGTATATCAACTTAAAAAAGACACTTTGTATTATTTAACATCAGGCAAAAAATAAGCCCTCGTCAAAAACATAGTGGTATTATTGAATATTTGTTCAATAATAAAGGATGATAACTCTTTCAACTCTGTAAATTAGAATGCTGTGAATAATTTTGCTTGTTTCAAACGTCTAATATTACTTTGAAACATCTATTTGCGATATGAATATATTTACGAAAAGATTCTTGACAATTTAATCATCTTAATAGGCGAACAATTTGAACCACTGTGAAAAAGTTTGAGGAAACTGTAAGCATTGGCAATAACCTCCTGAATCTTGCGAAAATTTGTAGAAAAATACCTCAAATGAATAAACTGCGTTAGAAGGTACAAGGACGAAGTATATTTAATACTTGATTAATAAACTTAGAATATTAAACTTAGAATGAAACTTAAATATAACTTAGATATTATGTCATGTGTCTTTTATTTTTTAAATTAAAGTTTGGAACTCAATTGATCATCTTTTACATAAACTCACCTTATTTCTTTTAAAATAGGTAGTTTCCATCACTATGGGCCATTTGGTGGTAAACAAGACTCTCTTATAATAGTATTAATTATTTATAATATCAAAATATATTTTTGACAATACTAATATTCTTATTTGTATTGGAAAAATCACTAATGACGTCAAGCAATCCATCTGCCAGTCATAAGTCGGCTTAAAAGAAAAAACAGTGGTCTAAGAACCATATGGTAAAATGAATTAATACTGTATCTTCAAATCCATAAACTTGTTGGTTATTATAAGGTAGATATCTCAAAAAATAAAAAGATATACTATCTATGGTGAGAGAAAAACTTTATGTTTCAATTTTCAAGATGAAATTATGAACTTTCTATCCGAACGTTACAGATATTATTTATATTTAATATAACTTTCTTATGGAATCATAAAGAAGGAGAATCGTATGTATTATTTATGATGTAAAGTATTCTATTTCTTTGTTTAATAATATATCGTAATTTTCAAGAAGTTTATAGAGTCTTATAAAACAATGTTGTTATTGCAGTTGAAATATAAAGCAACCTCTATGAGATATTTATGACAATATTGAGTATATTATTATCTAACATAATTGAAAAGTGTCTACACAGACGTTTTATTTCACGATTCTAAAATTTCAAAGTTCTATAACTTGAAAACATTATAGCTTGTGTTTAAAAGATAATTTATGATCGGAAAGATATTTAGAATACGGTTGTTACCTGATGTCGTCAAATTAGCTATATTACGCATTAAAACTTAAATCTACACTTGATAACCATGACAAAATTTTGAAAGGAAATAAAATTGATTAAAAAAACAAAGAAGATTAAATAACCATTCGAAGATTGTTTCCCATCTCCTTTTAGCAAAATAAAGTTTTATATGTATTATATATGTATCTCTATGGTGATATCGGATAAAAGCGTCACTAACCTATATCTTCCAGGTCCGGCATGACTATAAGTATGACCTCCACCTTCTCGTTCCTCGTTCGACTTTGTGCTACTTCGAAAAAGTTAAAATTCACATAGAAGCAAATAAAAAATAGAAGTTTCTATTTTATATTTCAAAGAAAATTTAATTATTCTCAAACCATTTTATTCTTATGTTGCAAGGTACCTAAATATTGCCAAAATAAACGACATTTTACTGTAAAATAATAAAATATTTAAAACAAACAAAGACAACACGTTAATTTAAATGGTTCTACAATTTGAATGTTCCACTTTAATTCTTTCGTTCCTTCTGATATTCCTTCGTCTTTTATTTCTATTCTTGTTCTTCATGTTTAATTACTAAATAATGTCAACAATATGAAATATAGATGACATTAAAGTGGAATGTAAAGGGTATATTTACATATAGGTACAGAGTTTGTTAAAAGCTCTTATCTACGCCCGTGAGATAAGAACTATTTTCCCGCTCATTTTGAGCTGGATAAATAGTTAATTATACCGCACGCATTTGCAAACAATCAAATTAGCCAAATTTCTGTTAAAGTCTGAACCAATAACAAGTTACTGTAGTAACTTTTTTAGTACTCTAGTTTTTTTCAATACATGTTTCGTAAAAAACTATTCCCAAATACTTCTAGAATGGTACGTTCACTCTTTGTAAAAGTTGGAACTTCTGGTTGGGCACCGATATTTCGAAAACTTCTCAGCCATTCGTTAAATGAACCGTATTTTGTATTTATTTGATCAAAATTACTCTATATTCATTAATTCCAAACCCGATTATAAAGGGGTACGTACTCCTTAAGAATAGTGCAAAAAATCGAACATCTTTGAGAGTTGGGCGAGTAGTGTTTGAGATATTGAAAGAGATCGTTAATGATGTTTAATATCCCAGAACCATTCCGTCAGCTTATATCACAGAAATTCTTTATTTGAAATAACTTTCGATTTTTGTCCCAATTTCCTAGATCAGTTTTTTGTATTTTTAAAATACGTATTTTCGACTACCAAGTAGTCATCATCAGTAAGAATTAGCTAGTGATTACTCTTATTATGAATGTTACTCTTTGCTAATTTGGTGGCGGACTGTTGCAAACCAAACAGATTTTATTTATTATTCCTTATTAGATTATTTTCTTCTTCGTTTTAGATATTAAAAAAAAAATCTTTAAAGAAATTTCTATCCATAAATTTCGAAAATCGATTCATTTAACAATTGGTCCTACAGTTTCTGAAATGTGGTCCAAAATAGTCTCAAAAGAGTCATATTCCAGAACAAGTAAGCAAAGGTTTCTTTACAATTACAGTTGTATGTTTTTTATAAATTCCTAGTGCATTTTGTAAGTTTTCTTGGTTTAATAAATTGGCATTTCTATTTTCTTTCTGCCATATGACCTGAATTTTGGAACACTACATATTAAAACAGTATATACTCACTCATGTAGTTATTTATAAAAGTTATATTTGCAATCTTCTAAGGTTATGATCATAATTACACATAAATGATTAGACTGAATACACATATACAGTTTAGATATAGGATGTTCAATTTAAAGCTTTTAAAAAAAAATATTTTTTCGAATGGAAAGCCAAATTATTCTCTGACAATTTTTAATAAAAAATAAAAGCTTGAGGCGTTCAATTTAAAATATCAAGACTGCATCGGAACACCTCAAGCTTTTACCAATAGTATGTATGTAATAGTCATGTATGAGTGATTCATAGAACAATTATTCACTACTTTTTTAGTACAATAAAATGATTTTGTTATTAAAATTTTTAATCCGGGATCGGACTAAATTTTTTTTTTTTGTTACTTTAGATGAACGAACGAATAGACAAGTGAAGTTGGTTATTAAACATCTTTATTAGACTAGAACTCCTAATTAAACAAAGAGGAAGATACCCACAAGTGACGACATACGCGGTATTGAGATTACAGATAATACTTTGTTTTGCTAAAACAAGATGGTAAATTTTGTAACAATTCTTTGATTTCTTATAACTTCTTCGTTTTCTAATCAATTTTAATTTCACTTTAAATTTTGCCATGGATTCAAGACTATTTTAAATTTATATGGGTAATAAAGCCAATTTGACATCATAACTAAAATAAATATCAAATATGGTGGAAGCGATGGGAAATTCAGGTAATACATACCATAAAATGCATTGTCATTCGATTTATATGTGAATGCAAAATTTCACCTCAAGCAACCCATCAAATTTTTCTACTTAAGATATTTTTTGATTGTTTAACTACAAAACGAACCATAATAAATTAAAATGGTCCACCCTATATACATATAGCTCTGCACTAAGGATTTTGTTCATCCCTTATCGCTATGCTATTGTATGTCTACTAAATATTTGTTTAAGATTATCTTATGCCTTTTTCATTATTTATTCTGTATGTCTAAATTATGATTACACAAACGGTGTATGTTATTCTTTCAACGAACTTTATGCTTTAGACGTATATATCCACGTTTTCACGTTTCACCCTCTATTCACATTATTATTAATGTTACACAAAATAATAAAAATTATGTTACGTTTACAGTTCATCTTTTTAATAAAAAACAAATAAATTTCGTGTGCGTTTCGTATTTTCGGCGTTCATCAATTTTGTTCTTATAAATAATAAGAAATTTAAATAAATTAATATTCATTTAATATTATATTTTCTTGATGAAACAAACACCAAAGGCTTTCAGACTACTTAACAAATTGGGCTCCGTAAACCCAATGACGATTTTTTAGGAACCTAATTAAAACTATTTAATGGGTTATAATTAACCAATCAAGTTGAAAAATAAAGGATATATAATTTTACGTTATTGATTTTTGTCCACCTAAACTTAAATAATTACTGATTTTACTCCATTTAACGTTAATTTTACCTATTCGTCATCAAACAATTACGTTATTTTACTTAAATTTTTGTCATATGTCCGAATCAAATTTAGGGAACCCCAGTGGGGAGCATATGTAGTCCAAATTTTTTTGAAATGCCTATTTTGGCTTAAAATTATCATTCAGTAAATATTACACGTATTCCAAAAGTTATCCCATTTTTGATCCGAAATTCCACTTTTTTGCTCAAAAACGGAAATGTTTGATAAACGGATTTTGTCACGTATTCCGAAAACCGTTCCATTTTTTGCCAAGAATTTCCATTTTTTGGAACAGAAAAGGTAAACTAAGTATTCATCGCCAAAACTTTACCCTGTTTCGAATTATTTTTGGCCGCATATTACGATTCCGACGATTACATGGATTGTGCCCAACTTCCGAAAATCGTGCCTTTTTGGCTAAGAATTTCTCTTGTTGGCACAAAAATAAGTATTAAACGTCCAAACTGGGATATAGGAGAAATTTTTGGTTGCTGTTTACGAATCCGCTGTCTGATTACACGAATTTTATCACGTCTTCCGAAAAGCGTGTCATTTTTTGACAATAATTTCATTTTTTCGGCCAAAAACGGCAAACTAATTGTTTATCATAAATGACACAATTTTCGGAACACATCATAGAATCTATGTAATCGGATATCGGATTCGGAAGCAGCGGCAAAAAATACATGTAAGAGCAAAGTGCGGAGGACAAATACTTAGTTTTTAGTTTTGGTACCAAAGAAGTAATATTCTTGATCAAAAATGACATGATTTTAGGAATACGTGACAGAATCCGTTAATCTGATACCAGAGTCGTAATCAGCGACCAAAATACCTCATAAATGACAGTTAGGATAATAAATACTTGACAATATATACAGAATGTTCGATTTACATCTAGGCATATAAATATCACGAGTATGACAGCGTACATGCGTTAAGCAATGCATCTAAGTAAGAGGTATTATAGGTGTTATATGAAATTGCAAAAGTGTCTTGTATCGTGGCTTTGTTTGTTGTAGTTCATCTATTCAACTAAGAAATTCCCACTCTCCAAGCGTCTTACAACTATCTCAACGCATATCGAAGCTTCAACACATGTATATAATGCCTCTCACTTAGATGCATTACTTAAAGCATGTATTCTGTCATACTCGTGATATTTATATGCCTAGATGTAAATCGAATATTGTGTATATAATCTGACATAGGAGTTGAATTCAGCGACCAAAAATATCATTATTAGTCAAAATAAGCATTTCAAAAAAAATTATGCTACATATGCTTCTGACTAGATTAAGTTGGATGAATGTTTTTATAGGGCCAATAAACGCGTTAAATGTTTAAAAAAATTGGTGCTGTTTTCCCACTTTTCCTACGCATCCCGTCTTATTAATCGTACTACATATTAAGTTATCAAGGTGATATTATATTGGAACTGAAGTTTCAGCAAAAGAGCTCAAGAAATTTTTTTTCCACGTAATTTCTGAACGTAAAAACTACAATTGTACCTATAATCAATAGTTTTCTTAACAAAATATTCAACTTAATTGATCAAAAATTATTTACAATTAAAACATTTTATTTATGTTAATAAATCATAATTTTTCCATGCGATATATAAATTACTAGTTCAGACAAATAATAAATTATATAAAAACATAAACTGTAAGAAAAAAATAAAGTTTTGATAACCTTTTTGTAAAAAAGATGACATTTATAACAAACTATTCATGTTATACATATATCGTAAAAAGAATGTCAAAAACATTTAAAATAATAATCATTTTTGACTAATTATAATGATTATTGCTATTGTGACATTTATAATATTTATATAAATAAGATATAGCGACAATAATTACCAATTATATTACCAACTTTTGACCTATTCGATAAATTTTATTATATATGTGTGTTTTTTATTATTTAAGAAAACAAATTATTAGTTCTCTTATATGAAGTGTGTGTTTTTATTCAAAAACTAGAAATCAAGAATGTTGTTGATAAATGGTGAGAAATCAGGTGGTCTAAATTGGAACTACTGGAAAAGCAGTCCACTTCCTGTTTAATAGTACAAAATTTTATCGCCAGTTGGCGGGATTTATCTGATTTGATCTGAATATCTTTATTGGCTTTAAAAAATGGTATGTACAAGTATTGCACATCAGGTAATCGAAATTTTAACTACTGTATTCAGGTCTTCTTCTGATTTTAATTAGTACGAATTATTATCGCCAGTTGGCGAGTTGCAACTCCCAGTTATCAAATCGCCGATAAGTTTATGGTAAAGTATTCGATTTAATTGTGGTTCCCACAGGTCATTATGGTTCTAATATTATTCATTCTTTGTTACCATTAAGTAAATAAAAAAAATTTTAAATCATTTATAATTTTTTCATTATTTTGATCCACACTCATAATTATTTCAAGTGTATTGAAATATTAGAATACATAACACTGTTCAATTATCAATATGTCCAGTTTTTACATTCCATAGCACACTAGTTATAAAATCAAAAATAAACTTTTATAAATAGTGTGCGATGGAATGTAAAAACTGAACAAATTGATAATTTAATAGTGTTATGTATTCAAATATTTCAATAAACTTGTAATGATTTTGAGTAAAGACCAAAATAATTTAAAAAAATTTTAAATGTGAATTTTGTCATGAAAATTGGTATATGGACATAAAAAGGTCCATATACCATTCTAAGCTAGTTTTTTCGGTATCTCTAACCATCTTTGACGCTAGGCAAAATAATAATTTGTCAATTTGTAGTAGGCTGATTTTAAGGTTTTTAATTTTTTTAGGCTGTAAAGGTCTGATTTCGGTATCAATTGTAAGTATCTTTAAAAATGTGACCCATCTCTATGAATGACTATGCAAAATTTCAAATCGATGTTCCTATAATTAACGAAAATATTAGGGTTCCTCTTAAATACGATACACTGTATATATACATATTAATAATTTATTCAATCGGAAATAAATTGGTGAGGTTTCTAAAAGTCAAATCCATCACGGCTTTTTTTTTTAATAAAAAAACATTTTATATTATTCATGTGATGAATGAGATTAATGATTTTAAAAAATGTCAACATAGACATATTTTACAAAATATAATTTTATTTATAGATTTTATTAGTTTGACCAATTTTTTAAGATTGTATTAATTAAAATCAAATTTTTTTATTACATCAATAAAATTTATCGTCAATGAAAAATTAAGTATGTAAGGAAAATCTTTTCTTCTTTTTAAAGGTTGATCCAAATTGAGTTTTCTTACTTTAATTTTATAGTTACTGGACCTTCTGTATCAGTCTATTCTTTCAAGGTCATTTCCTATAACTATTCGCGGAGTTATTTCAGCTAAAATCTGGCGAATATTAGTTTTTAGTTGGTCCTACGATACAATTTTTTTATATAGACGTAACTCTTCAGAAAACCCCACAAAAAGAATTTCGATGGCTTATACTTGGCTGAACGCACGAAACGATTATACACACGCGTTGCCCTATTTCCAATATTTTTACAGTTTCCTCGAAATGTTATACAACGATGTGAATTGTTTGCTCACTAGGGCGATTAAATGGTATATAATCTTCGCGTAAAAGTCTATATACAGTTCTTACAGAATTGTTATTTCTGCAGCACAAGTGAACAATTAATTTCTGCGTTGAGGTTGAGCCTTAGTCATACGATGGAATGTTTCAAATTAGTAAAATGTATATTTTCATCGTAGGTTTGCTCGAGGATTCTTTATACAGGGTGCTTTTTTAAGTTGACGTATGCTTGAAACTCCAGTTTGTTTTTTGTCAAACAGTGCCTAAATTTCAAAGAATCAATTATACGAAATAACAATTTTGATTCGAAAGAACAGATTTTGATAAAACTCTCAGCCCGTTTTTGGCTAAACTGTATGGTTTGCGAAAAAATGATTCGAACAAAAAATGTTAATTTTCTTAATCAATAACAAATTTTTAATTTAAAGTGTTCGGAAAGTAGTGCGTTTTTTATGCAGATGCAATCATTTTTTTTGTGTGTGGTACCTACTGCATTGCTCGTTCAGGTTCGTTAAGCCACTAGAATTTTTAATTTGCTGACCACCAGTTACTCAATATGAAAAACTTAAATTTTCCAAAATATTTTGCATGAATCACGGAATAATTATTGTGTAATAACATTTAAAAATAAATACATTTTTTTTTTTTAATCTTAACACTTATAAACATCTGTACTAACACTAAAAAATCGAAGAATTGAACCAAAGGTCATTGGCACATCATATTATAATAACAATCTAATTCAAAAATTTACTATACAATAAATAGTCTATTTCAGTCAAATTTCAATAAATATTTATTTAAGAAAAAAATGTGGCTGCTGAAATTAAAAATCTGTTCTGATTAATACAATTTGTACATCAATAAAAAACGTATTTAAATAATCATTGTGATAAAATATATAACTGTAACTAACTATAAGGCCGTCAAAAGTTTATCAAAATTAGTATGGCGACAATTTTAACGATATCACAATATTTTTATATTTAAATAAAAAATTTTAATTACTTTTTGAATCTATTAAATATGTAAGTTTATTACTTTATTTATATTTTAAGATGTTTTTATTAAAGCAGAAAAAAAAAACTGAGTTAAAAATTAGAGACATTAAACACAAATACACAGATATATAGATATATGTCTTTGTTAGTCGGGGGCTAAAAAACGATGGATTTTAAGTTCATAGGACGTGAAACTTTTTTGAAGGAAATAATTTTATGGTAATAAAAAGGTGAAATTTACAACAGAATCGATTTTAAGGATGGGTATACTTAAGGATATATGAGGGCCGGGAAAGATTTGGATAAATGGCTTGATTTTTTTTTATATGAAGTTGGACTAAGTGTAAATCCATTCTGAAAATTTTAGAGGGGATGGGGTTACCCAATTTAAATAAATAAATGACTTCAAAAGTAGGCATATTTAACATTGGTTTGATGAGAAAGAAAAAACCTTAATAAATTGTTGAAAAAAAAAAACCGTTTTGTCCTACTAATTAAGGATGTAGGACCACAGTGGTGGGGATGCAAGATTAAAATTTTTAAATATCTGGAGTAATTTTCAAAATATAGAATATTGTAAATTTTGTAAAATTATTCAGCTTTCGATATTTTGAAAACCAAGGCAAATATCGACAAATTGTATTCTTACTTTTCATCTACATTCATGAAGTTACAACAAAATTCATCATCTATGCTGAAAATGAAGTACAAGTTATTTCAACCACAAGTCTAAAATGCCTCGGCGCCCGTACCACCTTAAATGAATAGAAAATTGAAAAATTTCGTTTTAATGAAATATTGTATGAAAATGAATAAATTTGTTTGTATTTTTATCGAGTTTTATAGTGGTTTCAAAGCCTCATGTCAGAAAATGTCTATGTTTCTAGGATTGTAAGCTCAAAAAAATTGTTAAGATCTGATAAAAGTATCGAAATTGATTAAATTTGTAAGTCTCTTGGTCATTGTAATCTAATTTAAAATCATCCAAATCTATTAACACCCCGAAGAAACACATTTGAAGTACAGTTAGCATAAAAAATATTATAAATCAAAAAAGTTATCTTAGATGTTTTTTAACATAATGTTTCTTACTTTAGGGAAGACGACATTTATATGTACATACCATTGAATTCATCTTCCTCCATTATTAATTATTACTTATTTATTACCGGCCTTAAAGCCCTTTCAATGAATATATAATTTACATAGATGAGTTGTAACTAATATTATTAACATTGACAAAAAAAAACTATCATTCTATCAAATAGATAAAAGAAGCCACGGCGAATGTGGCCTTTGGAAACTAAGCCAGTATATTTCTGACTTTCGAATATTTCTTTTCCTTGTTAAAGGAATAGTAAATTTCGTTTCGCTATGAGATTATTTTCCTTTCTTTTGAATTGAATCCAGAAACAATTTTTTCTATGCAGGAGCTTTATATATAAAGGGTCGAGAAAAATTTCTATTCTACAACTTTCCCTGCCATAAAAGAAGATCGAGAGGTGTCGTGGGCCACTCGGTTGGAACTATACTCCTGTCGTAGCTTGGTACATTATAAATGTAGTGCTTACTTTTTTTATTTAAAAAATATTTTTCAGAAAATTTCAGTTATAAATTTTAGAAGTCAAATACTTGTTTGATTCTTTAAAGAATTTAATTTTATAGCTACTTTTAGTTTATTGTGTGAAATAGTATTAGTATTAGTTTAAAAAAGATAAACTTGTGATTTGTAATTCAATCCAAATGTGTGAGTACATTATGTTTGGTTTGATTAGGATATTTATTATGATATAACATAAAAACTGTATTGTACTTACTTTAAATTATCTCTGTTTTCTTTTAATTCTGATAACTTTCACAACTCAATTTCTTTAAACGATGAAACATAAATGTTTGACAAATAATGCAAATTAATTTTCAAATTTTCTCAAATTCCATGGCGAAAAGGAATCGATTGAAAAAGTTTTAGTTTCCTAGATAACCTAGATGTCAATTTTTGGTAAATATCGTGCGATACAGAACATAGTTCCATTATTTTCAATTCTCTAGTAAATGATGACTTAATAAAAGATCCGTCAAAATTGATCCTCTTTTGGCCACCGTTATTATAGATACTCTAAAATCTAAAAACTCTTTATCCAAATTCTCAATTTTTTGCTGAAATCACTCACAATCTGTTTGTCCTTGAATATTTTAAAAGAGCATCGGAAAAACAAAAATTGTTCCCAAAAAGTCGACAGTTCAAGGTGGTGAGATTTTAAGGGAAAATATTTTGTAAAAGTTATCGAAAATTTTGAGAAAAACTTTACCAAATATGGTCACTAACGTGGTAGTTTTCAAAATATCAACTTTCATAATTAATTACATGTCCAGTTTATCTAATGCGATGAAATCCCAAAGTGCTCCACCATCTGGTAAGATTTATGATTGAGAGCGGATTCTTTCGCGAATAATTGTCCGTTAAATGTTTGACCTGTGGCAGACTGGCAAGCGAACGATAAAATTTAAGCAATCATTTTTCAAATATCTCCCAGCTATTGTCATGCGATTTTCGACGAGTATGCAATAACTTTCTATCAAAAATTTGAAAAACTATCATTCTATCAAATACAAGAAAAAAAGAAATGATGAAATAACTATTAAGTGATATTAAATATCACTAGCAGCGGATGAATTGTATGGTCAGACAGATAGACTTTATACAATATTAATAATAATAATAATCATAATAAAAATATTCAAGAAGAATCAAGAAGCAGCCAGAAGAAGAAGAGATATACTCTAATGATAATGACAGATGACTACGCAGTTATGTAGAGTAGTGTAAATGGAAATCATCTCCGGCGGCTTTTAGTCGTCTGACTCCTATTGTGTCATCATATATACATATATACATACATACATACATACATATAACATATCGGCATTAAAAAGAACGACAATTCATTCTGACTATTATATTGTATAAATGTATGTTTTGATGTAACGAAATGCGATAGTTTATGAAATGACTAGGTAGTGATCAGCATAGGCTTATTTTTAGCTTTCTTACTCGTAGTCAAACACTCTTCCCAGAGATAACAAGCTACTAAAAGCACGTACTTTTAAGGATGTATGAGCATGGTAGTGGGGGCACAAATTTAAAAATAGATATTTTCAATTTTGATGATAAATTTATATTATTACTTGACGATATAAGACGAAAAATAAGAATAAAATTTTTCGATATCTGGCTTAATTTTCAAAATATCGAAAATTGAAAATTTTGTTTAATTATTTAGCTTTCGATATTTCGAAAACCAAGACACATATCGAAAAATTGTATTCTTATTTTTCGTCTACATTCATGAAGTTATAACAAAATTCATCATAAAAGTTGAAAATAAGATAAAAATAATTTCAACCCTTAATCTACCCTGCTCTTACATCCCTTATATGGACGGTGACACTTAGTTTGTTTCTTTTCTAATTCATTGTTAATATGTTTACTTTCTATTAAAAATTTTTTTTTTAAATTTGTTTTCATTCATTCCAAATGAAAATTATCAAAAACTTCCAAAATATGTCGTTTTTTGAGATTCCTCCATAAGAGCCAATGTATTTTATATCGATTTTTAATGACTTTTTTCTTAAAAATTTGCACGGATACCTAAGCTGAAATTTTAACCACATATTCTTTGAGTAAAAGACTACCTACAAACAAATTTTGAGCCTTTAAATCAAACATTGTTGTCATGCTCATACATCCTTAAAAAACGAGTTAAACAGTAGGATTTTATCAAATGGTATGTTAAAATTATGCAAATTTATCAATACACTTATAGTCGGAAAAGTGTCCTTTTCTAGATACAGGTTGTTGAAATTTTAGAAGGAATAGGATACTTTTTTGAATATTTGAAAAAGGTAAATAGATATAACCCCAAAAAAGAAATAAAAGTTATATGGCGCCGAATTGCGCCTTTGGCCAGGGAGTGGTAACCACCCCTTCTAGCTAGAGGAAAAATGTATGTTGAATCTGTTGAGAATCAATATATTAATAAATTCTAAGCAAAAAGTTTTAATAGCATTTAAGTATATTTTGTAAAGTCAACACTTTCCGAGTTAGTCGCGATTGAAATTAGTATTTAACGTCAAATAACTGCAAAGTATTTAGAAAAAAGTATAGTGTGCCTACACTATTTAATATACTAAACAAGATGTTGTACTTTTTTTTTATATTTTATTCAGCACAAAAACTGATGAATGTACCATCGAAACTAAAATTAATATAATCCCAAATTTACATCGAAATTGGTGAAATAGGTCAAAATTTAGACATTTCGTGTTTTTTTCTCCTCGTTTTTAGGAGTAATAAGATCGGTAATTGAAAGCAGAATGGCATATATCTCTCTTGACCGATATATGACCGCTGACAAAGGGCTTTTACAAACAGCTTTAAAACATTTCTTTTTGTTTTATTTTGACTTAGAAGATCAATAGATTCAATCACTAACCTTGATAAAGAACTGTACATTTCGCCAATCGGAATGATTTCAGCACGTGGATTCTAGACATTATACGCATTGACGAATTCTTTTTCGTTGTCGAATTCAACGTCATGATGATGCTTGGCTTGCTTGCTTGCTGCTGCTACTCACTAAAATTCTTAATTGTTCTTCACAAAACTTTTTTTTTTTTAGAAAGAAAAAAATAACCAACCTCCTCTTCCTCTTTTATGAATATACATTAAATTTTTATATAACCAAGTTGTCGTCTTATTTTTGAAAAATCATCATTTTATCGATTTGTTATAATGAATTTATTTATTATTTATTCATCTCTATATTGTATCGAGAGGATATTTATAGGGTGTCTATAAAGTCAGTAATCCTTGTTAATACATACTTTGAACTCAGGTTATTTCGACTGTCAGGCCCCTGATCAATTTAATGGGACTATTTTAGCTATTTACTAATTTGCAACGTTTCAAATTTATTTAATTCTTTATCAAACCTCTTAGCAGTCAACAATTCTTAACTTAACTTCTCAAGCTAATAGGTATAAAGTCTGGTGAAGAATTATGTAATTCCAAACGTTGTGAATTAGAAAATAACCTTAGTTTTATTATTATTTGAGTTTTTTTTGCTAAGCACTTAGGTATTAAAACACTTTTTTACATTTTTTATGGAAATTCCACATATTTTCCATAACAAGTTGTAATTTCCTTATTGGATTGATACAAGAGCAGTAGGAACAAATTTCAATCATTAATCGGGTTGAAAAGAAATGATATAATTATATCAAGAAGCTCCATTATTGTCAGAAAAGACTTGGTTTGTGAGAAGATGTTTGTCGGTGGAGTTTTAGATATAAAAGTGTTAGTCATGAAATTGGATACATTGTGTTAGAGAGATCGATTAAAAGATTAGCTCAGTATATTACTAAATTTGAAAACAGCCCCTTCCACTCGTTTTAGAAATAAATTGGCACGACGGTTCACTCTCCAGTCTCCACGGCTGGATTTAGAAGTCAAACATCGTCTCTTCTTCCTCTCTGAATTCTTTTTTAAGATCTGCGAAATACAGCATCTTTCCCGATTAGAAATTTTCGTGTGCTTCTAATTGGGAGCCAGCTGGGTTGCCCAGTTGGGTCCAAATGAAAATATTGATCAGTTCCCGATTACAATGATAATAATTTCAAAAATTTTAGCACTGGACTGTGCTCCCAGGCAAATCCCAATGTGCAAAAATTAGCATGTTATATAATATAGGCTGGATTGTCCCACTGAGCTCCCATACACGTAAAAATTTAACAAAACTCATGGTGGTTTAAATTAAAGGTTCGACAATTCATTGATTTATAATGGGCTTGACATAGCATCTCATCCAGAACTCAACTTGAATTGCCCACCGGGACATGCCCCATCAATAATCAATTGATCGCAATTAGCCTTTTTCCTCTGAAGATTAAAACAAGATCCTCTAGATTGCAGGATATATTTGTACCCCCCCTAGGGCTGCCATCTAGTGTATCTTTTTTTAATATTCAGAGGACAAAGGCCTGGAATTATGAATTATTGTATGTCCGGATTTATTGATAATATGATAATGTTTATAATTTGTCTTATGTAGTTAGTTAAAAATTTTTATTAGTATTATTTAAAAAATATAATGCTTTAATTAGCCTTTTTACTCTGAAGATTAAAAAAGATCCGCTAGATGGCAACACTAGGGGGGGGTACAAATATATCCTCCCAGCTAGAGTATCTTTTTTCAATCTTCAGAGGAAAAAGGCTAATTGGACCCCTTGATCGACACCGTGGATGTTATAATAAGGCTCGTCTTATGATTTGGAACTTTGTTCTTTTATGACTTGGGAACTTATCTTCAAGCATTTCTTTCGTGCCCTCATCAGCTTGGGATGATTTTTATAAGAATGTTTTCGAATCGCCTATATAATTAAAAAATAAAAGTGTTTATTTTTGCTTATGAATTATGATTATTATATTATTTTAAGAATGATTGAAAATGCATTTATGTTCTCTTATCAAATGTAATCAATCGATTGACGATCTATTAAATAAATGATTTTATATAAAAGATAATGAAACAAATCTTTTGACAACATTGAAAATAAATTAATATTTATATAAAAATTTTAATTATAAAACTGTCTAAAATATCATTATATGAAGTTGACACATAGGTGAGTTTTTGTAGCTACCATAACGTCGCCTAAAGATTTAAAAAAAAAAATTAAGAACTAGCCGGTTTCCGCCCGCTTTGCTGAACAATTCCAACTTTAAAAACGCATAGTCTCATAGAATATCTTTCAATAATAGCTTTATCTGCATTTTTTGGCTAATAATTCACTTGGCTTCTGACTTTGAGATCGAAGCTAGTTTTTCAGTATAACCAATGAAAACAATTTTTGAATTAACAAGTAAAACCTTGGGCCTAAAATGTAGCTAGCCCAGTAAATCTGTGCTAGTCCAGGAATACTGTACAAGGACATTATTAAAATAGTTGCTCTTTTGAAGTTCTGAGATATGCTATTTTTTAATTGTCTTGCCAGATTAAAATAATGAATTTCTGTTGATATTTTATTTCAGTGGAAGATAATTGATTGTTTGACACCGTCGCGTCGACATTGGCTTGATATTCAAATCGACATATAAATAGAACTTTATGCTAAATTCTTTTTTAATAGAAAGAGATACCAACAAGTCTTTAATAGCTTTTATTTTGGCTGTTTTTATAGTTATTCGAACAATAATTTTTTAGCTAGTATTTGTTACATGAATTACCTTTTAATAAAGCAAAAGAAAATCATCAAAATTTTGCATGATCTTCTAATAAGAATAAGAAACATCTGCAGAACAAGCTACATAGAAATTTAAAATTGACTGGACCGAGAACCTAAAAAGAATGGCTGTCTCAATATCACCCGAATGCTGTGTTACAAGATGATTTTCAAGAGTCTTACTTAGGTTTCGCTCGAATTTCTAGGCAGTAACAAATTACCGAGGCGTTATATCAATATTTATTTTTTATTTTTTTATTAATTCAAGTTTTGTTTTTAATTCTTAATTTTTGGATGCTAACCAAATATTGATTTCTATTTGTTAATAAATAAATTAAAATAAATCAAAAGATTCACACGTTTTAAAGTTTTAGTTATACTTCCGATTAAAAAGGATATTGTTATCAGTAATAATTATCAAAAACTATATTGATTGTAACAAAAAAAAAAACCTTTTAATAATTCTCATAGAAAAGTAGACAAAAGATTTCGTATTCAAAATGTTTGATCACAGAATGGGTCAACAAAAAATTTATTTTAATTAAAAATACAATATGAACCAATAAAGAATCAATACAGAAAAAAATAAGTAGACGAAAAAAAAGTTTCAAAAACGAATCAGATGATAATCGTATTGGAAATCATTTTTTCTCAAACTGATGACAAGAATGATATAAACAGAATACTATAACTTTGAAAGCAAACGCCCTTATATTGTCTTATGTACAAGTTGATCTATAAAAACGTTATAAAAGGCAATAGAGTATTCTCGTTAGTCAAAAATAAATCATGAAATTTGAAAAAAGTTAAAATTTATGTAAAAATATGCTTAAATATTCTGATTTTGAGTCAGACTTTTTTCTTTTAAAATATTAAAATTAAAAATCTTAATTTTTAAACTATCTATATCACGTGACCTAAAACGCGGGTAAGCCCTGCTGTGATGTCACAGCGGTATGATTCATAGACCATCAGTTAATTCAGTGTAGACAGCTGGGTATAATATATACAAAGACAATAAGTTTTTATATTTATTAATATCAGATGTCTATGAATATATATGTTAAACTTATTTGTGTTATTTAGTATAGTGATACCCATATTACGTCATCAAATTGGATGCCCGCGTTTTTGGTAGTTTAAAAAAGTTTTAAAATTTAATTTAAGTTTTTGGCAAGAAAGCGTGCGCATTTTTTTGAAATAAATTTTTGGTAGCTTTTTATTAGCAAAATCAACATTTTGAAGTACTTTTTCAAAAATAGTGGAATACCCTATTAAATTGTATTTTGTTCTAAAACTTAATTTCAAAGAAAAATTCATCAAAATGCTTCATCCAGTTTTTTTTCCTGAATCTATTTGGTGTGGCATGAATTATTTCGAATTTTAATTTGAAACTCTTTGGAGTTGCATTCTTTTGTGAGTCTAAACATTGTCATTTCCCACAAGTCGACCAATGGGAAAACCAGCAGTAGTCTTCGGAATAGCTAAATCATTAAGAGTGGATTTTTTTTATAAGACAGTTATTTTATACTTTTGAACTGCGCTGTTGTAAATTACTATGGTTTTTTTATGTCCATCATTTAACGCATGCTTAAGTCCAGTTTAGGCCTGTTATCATAGTTCTATTTCAAAGCAATTGTTGTCGAATGGCAGAATCATTTTCCCAAAATCTAGTCTGAAATAGCTAACTGTGGATGGCTGTAAAATAGTGTAATTTTCACACTACAACTGCCTTAAATTATCGGAGCTATTATTTATTTGACTTTGTAATGGCTCGGCGAGAGGGGAGAGACATATATAACAGCATAAGTTTCTTACTCATAGTTAGTTCAAAGTTGAAGGCCACACACTTTTTCTGAAACTTATTTTTCAAATTTTGCGAGCTTATTTGACCGTACTGCTCATGTTACCGTTAAAAGAAGTGGTCGCGTAGCTACAGTGATGATAATCATAATTTTAATTGGTTTTTCAAAGATTTAGGGATTTTTGGGTTAATTTGTTGGTACTGTAGATACGTCGCTGATCTATACCAAAGCATTGCTATAAATGGCAGCTATAAAGTTTCACCGTGGGTTATACTGTACATTTGTCTGCTACGTTTGCCATCGCTTTGCCAAGTTGACAATCTTATAGCTGTTATTATTCATGTTTATTGATGTTTGTCGTTTTCGCAACTTCGTGCAGCAAGAACTTATGTTTGACGCAGTAGAAAAATATTGGAGACCGTCACCAATTAAGAAACGAGTAACATACACAATAAGAGTAATAAATACTGATAATGACTACTTGGTAGTCGAAATACGTATTTATAAAATGCAAAAATTTATGCAAGTAATTCTAACAAATTATTCTGTCGAATGTAAGAATGAATTTTTCATTTGTAATTTAGTTATATTTTGTTAAAATAATCAAAAAACAAAAACCTGACAATTGTGGGTACCTTTATTTGCACAATCCTGTAATTTGCATTTCCAGGCTCTGTGAGAATTTTCATAAAATATTAAACCGTCTGCCGAATTTTATTCAGCAATAAAAAACTTTTCCACGATGTATTTATCAATTATATTTATACAGAAGAAGTTTTTTGGTTTCGACGAAACAAAAATTATTTACTTTACGCTTAAATAGATCAACGAATACTTTGGTTTTTGTAAGCTAATAAACCATTTAAAAGATACAATATCTATGATCGCGACTTAGTTATAATATTGATGAGAAAAAGGATGCAGAACCGGATAAAAAGAATAATAATAATCGGGCAATAACAGTTGATCCCTATATTATACACTTACTCTTATATATTTATAAAACGCCCCCTACAGTGTCTCAAAAAAATTGATATATTGAACTGGTGGGCCAAATTTTAATTGGATGATATTTTTTATCTTTAAATAAATGATAATAAAAAAAAGTAACAAAACCACCCCGTGTGTCGTCCTAGTGGTCCGTAGTTCTATATCCCGTCGAGACAATCGTCGCATGTTGTGCTCGCTCTATTTTGTGAGTTAATGCCATACGGACTTATGATGTATCCACGGATGGAACCATTGGTTGTTTTAATAATTATCGATACAAAGAGATAGCAATTTAAAGAATTGTTAGTTGATGAATTATGCATAAAAATGACGATTATTTATTTATATTTAAATTATTTAAATTAATAATTATTGTTCAAATTGAAAAAGATTTTTTAATGCAGACATTCTTATTTTTTTAAAGATTTTTGTTTAATGGTACTAGAGCTAAGAACGACATAAAAATTTGGTGTCAAAACGGTTGGATTATGAATATTTCGTTTCTTATTAAGTTAGGATGAAGTAAGCCTAACACATGCGAGCGGTTGTGTTTACGACGCTTACTAAACTTATTTTCTTGTCTTTTTAGCAATATAAATTTTATTTGCCAAACAGATTTATCGTTGATAACATCGCACCAGATATTATTCTAGTAAAATAAAAAAATCTTTTGAAATTAGTTGATTAATATACCTATAATTTTCCGCCCCTGGGTCCAAAAGCATGAAAGTTTGCACACATGAAGTGTGACACCATGAAGTGATTTTTGGAAGTTCATTCCCTAAGGGGTTAAAGCGAGGGCTGAAAGTTTGTATGAAACTTTGTCGATTTTAAGGTTAGAACTGTAAACAAATGATATGTGAGCACATGTTTCAAAACGAGAGTTTACTGTATCACTTTTTTATTTATTCTTTAAGCTGCGCTATGTTCCAAGGGGATGGCAGTAAAGTTGATGTAAGGGTTAAAGGGCAGGATATGGGTTTTTAAATTTGACATTGTCTATTTTATGAGTAGTATATAGCGGGTAAGTGAGGTAAAGATAAGTTCTCTAAATGAACTAATGACTCACTTAATGAATCATTTATGGAATCCATTGAAATTATCACGAACGAAGTCGTGGGCAAAAACTAGATATATATTATTTAAAACTTTACTATATATATAATTTAATACTTTGCTAGCACGCATTCAGCGTTAGATAATCAACCAGCCTCGATTGCAAAACATACTTCCCTCCTAATTAAGTGCAATCAGAGGTATCTGAAATTAATCTATCTTTAAATAAACTTTCAAAAACTTGGGCAGCTCTCGTAGCAGAAATGTTTTTCTTTTTTGCCGGCCTGCATTTGTATCAGTCTCAAATTTTGACAAGTTATAGTTGATTCTGCACACAGCAACTCTATAAATCTCCACCAAAGATTTTTCACCGAAAATTCATGTCATAAATTTAATAGGGCAGTTGTTAAATTATTGCCTCGTAAATGTTGCTTTGTTAAATGATGAATACATACTTGAAATTTCGTGAGTGGTTTCCGTTTCGGTAGTCTACCAAATTTTTCTCAAATGAGCACGATGACGTCATATATAAGCTATCGCTCTAAAAAAACGCAAAGAGGAATTTTCCGAACACTATGACTACTTGATAATATCAATAATTATTAAACAATTAAATATTTTGTACGGAAAAAATACTGCACTGATGAGCTTGTCTACCGCCTCAAACATGCCGTACTAAGTATTTTTTTCTTTCAATACATACGTAGGTTATTTTTGCTTAATAATAATTAATGTTATCAAGTGGTGATAGTGTCCGACAAATTCCCTATTGCGTTTTTTCAGAGTGATAGCTTAAATATGACGTCATCGGGCTCAATTTAGAACACAGCATTTTCTAAATCTTAAGGAGAAGTTTGGTAGACTCACCAAAAGGAATCCACTCACGAAATTTCAAGTATGTTTTAATTAGTATACAAATCAAACTTTCTATTCCACGGTCTATCTAGTGTGCGAAAATTATTCTGAATTATAAGCTCCACAAAAAGGTGACTAATTTTTGTAGCTCGAACCAATTTCAAAGCATTAATTTGTAAAATTTCAACTTTTTGAATTCATATAACTAGACCAAAAAAATATAGAACATTTAACAAATAACAATAGTATATAATTATTATGCCCGTTTGTTTGGAACTTGTAGGTAGGTATAGCTAGATGAAGTTTCCAATTTTAATTTATGAATATATGATTGCGTCCAACCTTATAAGTGTATGTCATTAAGGTGAAAGAGAACAGTGTCATAAATGATCTTCTGAGAACTACTCGTCAATAATAAATAAACATTATAATAACATATGTGTTCATACGAATGAAAACCAGTGGTATCTAAACCCTGCAAAGAAATTGAGATTTTCTTTGTTCATACATACAATCAACTTTTTATATAAGAATTATTAAGAATATAATAAACTAACAAAATTTTAGTATAAAATTGCCTAATATTTGGTTCATAAAATATTTGGCTTATCAAAAAATAAACAACAGTTGTCTGAAACTTTTTTGTATAAAAATCACTGTTTATCCGTATGGGTCCAAATTAGGTTAGAACATTATATAGTATGTAGGTTTGGTTAGGTTACGTAAAAAAAATGGCATGGTATTTTATAAATTAACTCAATCAATGGTTTGTTTTCACTTGTTTTAATTCAAATTATTGGTTTTTTTAATGAATATTGGGAAAATTACAAATCGTCACCTCAGGCAGTCATTGCAGTCAAAAGTATGTCTAAATCCTAAAAAAACCGACAGTGGTCTATGAAACGGCTAGACCATTAAAAGAGCAAGCTAATTTTATTATTAGACAGTCCATTCATGTGTCTGAACAGTATTGTTGTAAATTGCTATAGTTTTATAATATCCATTTATTTAAAAAAAAAAAGCCAGCTAAAACCAATTTTAAGCCTGTTATCGTTGCTTGGTTAAAATTCAATCGATAGTTTACCTACCGATGAAGGTTTATGGCTATTTTTAAATAAAATAACTTTAATCCATTTTTTGCATTAGCGGGTTTTTACAAACAAGCCTTTGCACGTTTCGATTGCTTAACAGATCGGTGTAGTTAACTATATTGGTCTTTTATCGTCTCCTGCACTATCACCATAAAATCACTAAGAGAGAAGTTTAACGTGTGATAAAATACGTACAAGCCATATATTCGACTGCAGAATTATAATCACGCGGCCGCATACGATTTTAGTTATGCGATTGCTATAATTCATAATTTGATTTAAATGCTATTAAGTAAGGAACATAGAAATTATTCCTATTTGTTATTGAAAAAAAAAGAATTATTTTTTCACATAAGAAATGTTAAGTTAATAATTCACTTTCAATTATTTTGTTTGAGTACTACTGATTCGCTGCATTCGTATGCACATACATATACATCGTATATATAGATAAACGATCTTTTCGAATACTAATTAAAAAACGTTTATAACAGGTTTTCACATCATAGAATCATATACAGTGTGTCACATTTATGATGAAGACACCCTCATATTTTCGTTTATTATAGGAATATAAATTTAAAATTTTGCATAGTCACACAGGGTATTTTGTCATATTTTTATGATACTTGAAATAAGAACTTTAAGCTCAGCATACTACAAATTGACAAATGGGGTCAATTCTGAGGGTGTCTTCATCTTTGGTTAGGTTAGGTTATATTGGCCATCCAGGAAGGACATACTTAGGCTATAGAGTCCATTGTGATATCATATATGTGTTTTACCACCTTCCCACTGATAATTTCATTAATCAGCTCCTCAATTATTTTCAGATGCACCTCCATCATGCATATACCATGCAGTACACAAGTCCATCAAAACTAATAATTAAATTAATTTTTGTTGTGACGGCGGGAATCGAACCCGCTACACCAGGCATACCGCGAATGGAATTGTTTACGCCATAACCAACTGAGCTATAAGGGTTATCTGTCTTCATCTTAAATGTTACACTCTGTATCTATAAGATAAAGCATATAATATAATATTTAAGAAGGGTGGTATTTTACTACGTATGGTTTTTATTATAGTAAGTATATATAAAACTGACCATATACCCATTATATTATACACTAAACTAGTTAATATTTTAATTATATACTAAACTGATTATATATTTGGTCTTTCTCTACTGTGATATATAATGACGGACGTGGTTCGTACAAATTATAGTTACAAAAAAAATCTGTACATTTTAAAGAAGGAAAGACATTCATCTTTTGTTTTATATGTGTCTTCAAATTTTAATCTTTGGGTTTTCATAATTTTTTTTTTCGTTGACATTTTAATTGTTCTATTTCTTTTTATTTCGTTTTTATTGAATTAATGACTAGTTACTCAAGATTGGTTCAAGATTTATTACTATATATTCTTACGAACTGTCAGGAGGAAGGGAGTACCAACGTATTACGCATCCCAAATTTACCACCGGATTTCTACCGAGACAGGGGTGTACTTGTCGAATATATTAATTGTAGCCCCAGAACTTTGATTTTTAACCCCCTCTTTTTGTGCGTGTCTGTCTGTCTATGGCATTGTAACGCCTAAACGAATGAACTGATTTTGTTTTTTTAGTTTTGTTTGATAAGAAAAATTAATGGAGAGTGTTCTTTGCTTAATATTTCAAGTGCGAGTTTGGGGTTTCGTACCCGAAAAATTTGTCGAGAATTTTTTTAATTTTGTGAATTTTCTATAACTTTACTAGCAAACATAGATCTGCAATTAAAAAATTGCCCAATAGGCGATGAAATTCCAAATCGGCTAAGTATGGAAAAGGTTTTAAGGAAAAAGGCAATTTAATGGAGAGTATTCTTAAATATGTTTCAAATGCAAGTTAAAGGTTTCGTAGCCGAAAAATTTACCGGGATTTTTTTAATTTTGTAAATTTCACTTGTTTAAGTACATGAATGTGTTTAAAATTGAGGTTACCCAGCGAAGAAGGTTAATAACTGCTAGATTAAATTAAAAATTCTGTAAGAATTTTCCCTTCAACAATTTTTCCTGTATATCTGCCATTCCGCAATGTTTTCATTATGGAACACTAAATAAAATGAAAAAAATTGTATGTATTTACATAAATAATAATTTCAAATCAAAAAAAGTATATCTTCTCGTATTATTAAAAAAGTATACGAAAAATTGGAACGATTTTTATGCGACATAATGATTATAGCAGTGGGTGTTCATTGGCGGTATATATTACTAAAGATAGCCACAATAGGGGGTGAAAATAACATACAGAAAATAACTCTACACCCTATATAATATATACATTTATTTTACACAAACAAATACACACACAACAATATTAAACTAAAATTTGACCGCACATCAGGGATGCCGATTTTTACACAAAATTTTTTTTATATTATGACGGGGTTGAAAAGTTATATCAATATATTATTAATTGTTTTTAAAATCATTTATTATATTGTTCTTTTTATACCATGTATATATGAAATATATATCAAGGTATACTAAGTATAGTCCTAAGTTCGTAACGCTTAAAAATATTGATGCTACAAACATAATTTTGGTATAGATGTTCATAAACTCACCTAGTGAATTCATTTCCGGTTGTTTGGCTGCCCGCTTATTAACACGATAACTCAAAAAAGAAAAGAGATATATAACTGAAATTTTTATATCGTGCATAGGACGTAAAATGTGAGGTTGAGTTCGTAAATGAGCAAAATAGGTCAATGGTACCATCTTGTAAACTGTTAGGGATGTTTCAAACAACTTTTGTGTGAAACATTTTTTCGTAAACATCACTGCACATGCACTGTTTACCCGTGAGGGTGCAAATTAAGCGCAAATTATATAGTACGTGCTATGGGAATATTAGAATATCAGTTTATGTGTGGCTATCTAAGAGTGGCTTTCTCTTTCTTTTCTTACATGACATCAAAATACAAACGATTGTGTAATCAAAACTGTCTATACATGGTATTTCAACAATTTACTCTATCAATTGTTTATTTTCACTTGTTAATAATATAGATTGTTATAATATTTTTCTGGGCATTATTTTTAAAAGCGTATGCATTATTTATTAAATTTACTAAGTTTAATGAATAATAAACAAATTAATAATCTGTCTCTCCGAGAATCTACTGTTATAAGTAAGAAATAAGATTTTAAAAATTTAGCCAGTGTTCATAAAAATTCGACTTGTATTCTATGTTAATGCAAAAATTAATGTGAATACTTTCAGGAAAGTCTAATTACAATTAATATGAATATTGCTATATTATTTACAGTTTTCAAACATGGAAGAAGCATTCGTTTTCGTAACGTTTTTTAACCGACGAAAAATTAAGAGGATCTCAAAACCTGCAAAAAACCTTTATTTTAAAATTATTTGTAACTTATTTTCAACTTTGATGATGAATTTTGTTTTAACTTCATGAATGTAGACGAAAAATAAAAATAAACTTAACCTGCCTTAGTTTTCGAAATATCGAAAGCTAAATAATTAAAACAAAATTTTCAATTTTCGAAGTTTTGAAAATAACTCCAAATATAGAAAAATTTCATTCTAACTTTTCGTCTTATATTCAAGTCAAGTTAGAACATAATTCACCATCAAAATTGAAAATCTAAATTTTTTTAATTTGTGGGTCCACTGCCGTGCCCATACATCCTTAATTAGTCAGGCACAACGGGGTTTTTTGTTTTTAATAATTTATAAAGGTTTTAACTTTAAATTAATAGTTTTTTTTTTAATTTTCATCGACTAGTTTTGGATCAATCTATGAAAACATACCATCCATCTACCGTTTTACCATAAACCAATGTTTAATATGCCTACTTTTGAAGTCATTTATTTATTTAAATAATCGGGCAATCCCCACTAAAATTTTCCGAATTGATTTTAACTTAGCCCAACTTCATATAAAAAAAAATGTTGTTATTTAAAACTGCCTTGGTGCTAGTACATCCAAAATGTATGTTGCTTTTTTTAGAACTTTGTGTATTTGACAATGTTTTGTTAATAAGGAGAATACGATATAACCACTTTAACCAATCTTAAATGGTTTGCTTGTAAATAGACAGTCAGAAGAATTAAAATTTTCCGAAAACAAAACCATATTAGCAATTCCCTTCACCACACTACAAATGTTGTCTAGTTAATTACAACATCTGTATAAAAACTACAAAATAATTCAAGGTACATCTGACTGGAGGGAGGTACAACATCGTACCCTCCACTAAATATGGTCTACATTGTGCGATAATGGTCAACAAACATTTTAAATTATACCTAAATGGCAAAAACTAACATTATATATAACAATGACAATAAAAATAATAATACATGAAAAGATATAGGTAGTGGTATAACAATGACTTGAATGGATATTGTTGAACTTAACCTAGCATTTTATTTTTAATTGTAATTATCCCCTTATACTTTTAATTACGTATAAAATGACCATATAAATATATAAATAAACATTATTTAAACAATTATGAAGAACCGTCTTTTTATTTTTATAATATTTAATAATAGGGTTACCCAAATTGGTTGTAATAAAAAACATTATACGAATACAAGCTGGTTTTTATATCCTGTGTCATGTATGTTGCCCAGTCAAAGCTATTAACAAGTTAAAAGCACTTTAAACTATAAAAAACTGCAAAAGTACTTTGACTAGTTTTAATCACTAGAGGGAAACAAACCATCATGAATAACTCGGTCTTTAATAACTCTGGCCAAAGCAACTAGCACATTACATTTCGGGTAAAAACAATTCGACACAAAAACAACTCTGGTCAAAACAACTCGGTACAAAAACAAATCACATTTTTCCCACGACTGCGTTCGTTCACTGATTCACGTGTTGGCCATGCTATTAATGAGGTTGAGCATTGGCCTGCGGGTTTATTGGCTTTCTGGTTAGCCGTTTGATGATGAGTTCATTCACTAAACCACGATGGGTTAATTAGAGGAGTTTTTTTTATACTGAGTTATTTAGACCGGAGTTGTTTTTTCTGCAAGCTGTTTTTGTGCCGAATTGTTTTTACCAGTATTGTCGTGGCCGAGTTGTTTTAGTATGTAGCCTCGCCAGAGAGTCAGCCAAATTTACTTTTCATTGTCTAGAATGGAAATAAAACTATTTATTTTTCAATATTTTTTGCTGAATAGTTTATTACAAAGTTTGGTATTAAGACAGTTCTATACACATTTTTCAATTGCGTGGAATCATTATTTGATTGGCGTTAAACTTTATAATTTTTTTAAGACACCTCTTAAATCTTAATTGGTAAAAATAATATTTATTAGGAATTTTTATTAGAATATAATTTATTATGAATATTTAAGAGGAGTCTTAAAAAAATTTGAAAATTTTCACGCCAATCATATAATGATTTCACGCCATTGAGGAATGTGTAAAGAACCGTCTTAAAAGTGAAACAAACAAAAAGGAACAAGTACTTAAAAAATTACAATAAATTAACGAAAAAAGACAATTACGTTATAGTTTTTTTTAATGATTATTAACTTTAATTGAAGATAATATAATTGCTTTCAAAGGAACGTAAATTACTTTTAACTGTTATTTCAGCTAAAAGTACTATTGTCGAAAGCCTGCGGTCAAAAGTACTTTTGACTGATTTTGCCAATCAAAAGAAGTTTTGACCGGTTAAGAGTCTTGACTGTAACATTTACAGTACCTATGTAGGACAACTGTGGTAACAGCAACAACCTTCGACTATGAATACACTTCGTACTCTTATGTTTCTTAATTACTTTTTCGCTATGGTTAGTCAACCATACTCTAGAACTTTCTTAAAAACAAATGTAATTTTGAAATACTATAGAATTATCTAGAATTCTAGACAATTCTAAAAAGAAAAAAACAATATCGTTTTATATTACTCAAACAGAGATAGAAAACATATACAAGTAAAATATATGCAATAGATTACACGTGAATGTTCTAGAATTTGCTAGACTCTACGGTAATAATTGACTGTAACTATATAAACGACGCACAGCGTGCGATACGGTCTGATAACAATACAGACTCTTCAAGTTAACTACAATACAACATGTAAGTTCATTTTAATCAAGTTAACAATCAAAATTAGTGCAAGCTCTTGTGAATCAATTATTGTAGTGAAATTTTTTAAACGTCAATAAAACAAATAGTTTTTTTGTGATATAAATTGTTCACTACACCTACACTTATAAAAGCACGGAACCAGAACATTTTAAGCTCAATATTAGCTTCATAAGAAAGAAGAAAACAGACTCGTCTAAAAATGCAACACTTAAGAAGAAATAACAGGCCAAACAAATAATTTTAATGAAAAAATAAATCATACATATAATAAGGGTATTAGGCAAACATGTTTCGAATGTAGACAAGAAGACATCATTAAGAAGTAACAACAGATATTTCAAAACTATTTAACTATTTTTAAAAGCAAAATATTTGATTTATTTCACCACTTTTCTACGTAATTTGTTGTTGTTTTTAGCTACGGATACAGGGTATCCATGGGTACCGGAAGCACGGTGCGGAATTCCGAACGGGTAATATAGCTAGTTTATTTAAATGGTTATATTTGCATAGTTAACTTTTACATAACATTTTTAAAATTTAAGGGACACAAGTCCCAAAGTGAATGTTACAATAAAAGTTAAATACTTTTTATATAAATATCGTCATTAACAAACCTTTAATATCCATATAAAAACCATACAACAATACATATATACTGTTATTGTTAGCTATATAATGGTCTTTTGTTTTTCCGTTTTTCTGATATCTCATGTTTAATTTTCTGTTGTTTAAAGTCTTCTTGAATGAACAAGTGGGTGCACCTACCATAACACAGTATAAATGCTGATTAGAAAAAATGGTCGAGAAATTCCATTCGACACCCAGTAAGAACCATGTTCCTTTCATTGTAGATTTATGTTTTATTGAATAACAAGCGCAATGAAAAAATTGTGCTTTAATTAATAGCATTAAACTTTTATTTAATTATTTTTCAATTCGTTTTTCCATTATTTGTTTTGTCTTTTATCAAGCTAAGAAAATATTATTATTAATAGGAGATCGCACGAAAATTTTTCAGGTGAAGAATTCTCACTGGGCGTGCCGAAAAATGAAGTTGGTTTTAAAAAATCTTTACTAATATGCAAGATATTTACCTTTAAAATTCCTAATTAAACAAAGAAGAAGATTAGTGATACATGGGTATCGCCATAGAGATTACTTATAAAACTTTGTTTTCCTAAAAGCAGATGGGCAACCTTTGAGTGCAATCTTTGATTGCTTATAACTTCTTCGTTTTTAATCAATTTTAATTTCACTATTTTTCAATTTTGTCATAGTATCAAGTCTAATTTTTCATTTTTATGGGTAATATGTAAAATACATATTCCCTCATATTCTCGATATTTATAGGAATAGGAATTTAAATTTTGCATAGTCATACAAGGTCATGGGTCACATTTTTTAAGGTACTTAACCAAAATTTGAACTTAAAACTCAGCCTGCCACAAATTTACAAATAGGAGCGATTCTAAAAATTTTTACTAGCATCAAAGATAGCAAAAAAAATTATAAGAAAAAGTTTTTACATCGATAAACTGCCTACGATAAATTTTTTTCTACTGGTCTCATTCTACAAGCAGATGTAATGTAATTTCTAATTTTAATGGGAAAAGAAATATCCAAAATTCAGTCATCTTAAATCTCATTTTTCGTGACTTTGATGGCCCCAGCTACATCAATTTGATAATGAAAATTTAGTAACAAATTCATAGAAAATACGAGAAAATATTAAATTTCATATACAATACAATATTATTTAACTCTTTTTCTATATTCTTATAACATAGGCTGTCATACCCATGTTGTACAAATTTATTTATAAAATTAATTAATTAATATGTATATATAAAATATTTAAAATATTTTTTTATTAAAAAATACAATTTTACTCTTTTACTGCTCAATGCTGTAACATTTATGTGTATATGCATCATGTTCATCATCATATTGTTCTGTTCAGTTTGTTGGACTGTGATTTTTGTAACATTACCAATGTTACAATGTAACAGAAGAGGTACAGAGACGAACAATCATCATTTTGAATTATTATATATGTGTGTGTGTGTGTGCAAAAAAAAAGTGTAATGGGAAACTTTACCATAATTACAGTGAAAATTCTTTATAATTTGAGCACGTTAATTAAGAAATATCAAGTGAAAACAAACAATTGACTGAGTTAACTGTTGAAATACCATGTATAGACAGTATTGATTACGCTGTCACATTACACTTACAATCATGACAAACATACATAACTGATATTCCCATATAATACATACTATAAAATTTGTGCATAATTCGCGATGTGATGTTTAGAAAAAAATGTTTCAAACGAAACTTGTATATTTTCTTATAAGGAACATTTTTTACATTTAAACTTTTATTCTAACTCTAACGGTTTACAAGATAGATCCTATGGACCGAAGACAAAATTGACCTATGTTGCTCGTTTACGAACTCCTCCTCACTTTTTACGTCCTTAGCACGCTATAAAAATTTCAATTTGATAAATGTTTTTGTTTTTGAGTTTTCTTGATGACAGCCGACAGACAGACAGACAGATAATCGGATATGGACTAAATAGGTGATGAACATCTATACCAAAATTTTTTTCGAAGTTCTTCGGATCGTTCCGACCAAAAACTCTCTCGGCCACAAAACATTTAAACTAGTAATTTTCGAGCCACGGGTGATCAAAGCAACACATATTTTTAGTATCTATATGACTAGGAAAATAGCTTTCTATGAAAATTTGGAACACCCTCTAAAATGTTCTTTGGATCATGCTGATCAAAAGCTCTCACGGCTACAATTCTTTAAAACGAGTAATTTTGGAGCTACGGGCGATCAAAGCTATACATGTATTACATCTATAGTATCTATATGACTAGAAAAAAGGCTTTCTGTAAAACTTTTTCAAACCACTCCCAAAATGTTCTGCGGATCGTTATGATCAAAAACTTTCACAGCCACAAAACTTTTTAAGGAGTATTTTTCGATCTATAGGCCATCAAAGCTAGCTATACATATATTATATTTATAGAACCTATATGATTATGAAAATAGCTTTCTTGGTAACTTTTTCAAACCGTCACCAAAATTTTCTTTAGATCGTTCTGATCAAAAACTCTCACGACCACAAAACTTTTAAACGAGTACAGATCTTCAATTATAGAAATGAGACCCAATTCATACATTTTATGGTCATATCTACCCTGTCTATTGGACAACTCATTTCGGCTTAAATAAACTGTAAGTTAGAAAACGATAAAAATTTAGGATGAAAGAGTCGTATTTTTCGAATAGAGTAAACAGTTTTAACTGTAATTCCATAAAACATGAGACATTATATTTTACACACATACAAAAAGAAGAAAAAGGGTAAAATAAAATAAAATAAATTTTGTTATAATAATGTTTTGTGTGATGCTCTGGATACATTGGCTTGATGTGCCTTCTGGTATTTAAAATATAACAATATATTATGTATGTTGACGATGGTTCTCTACTAACGGTCGGACGAACGGTCGGTCGACTGGCACAAGTCTTCTTTGCCATCCTCATCATAACATTATATTATACTCTTGCTTTGCTTGTGTTTGGTGGTACAAGTAGGTACACACAGCTATGATCACTTAACTGGAAAGTAATCGTGCATGCAAATGATTAAATTTCAACAACATAATTGTATCAGTTACAGGACAAATACATATACAACACCCACTCACATATACACCCATGCACACATATAGAAGGGAAGATGTAATACCAGGGAACCAAATTTTCGTTTATGTAGACTTAGAGGGTAATATCCATTTTTTATGAGTTTTTTTTTAGAAGACCATTTATTTTACATAAATATAAAAAGCGTATACAAATAGGAAATCTTTAATTTTAAGATCCCGATTTAAAAAATTTGATATAGTGCTGCCCCTAAAGATGATCTCCTGTCTGTCGGTGCGCAACATGTCTCTGGTTTGTATTATCCAAAATGAAAAAAATCCAGAAAATTTCTTTACTCAATAGATAAATACAGATACTGACCGAAAAAATAATCAAAATTATAATTTTTGAAGAAATGCCAAGAAAAAAAAATTCAAAATTCATCAAAAATTTTTCAACTTTAAAGTGGTCTAAAATATACAAATAATTTTCAGATTTGTTATTCCTTCGATTAATACCCAGAGAAAATATCTAAGAAGATTGTGTAAAAATTTTTGATGTGTTTATCTTCGTGAATATTTATTGGATCGACTTGAAATTTTCAAAAAATGTACCTAAATATATGTACATTCCGGAAATGCAAAAAAAAAGCAATTCTTTGAAAATTCTAACTGAATATAACCCCCTATGGCAGTGTTATAGTACATGTAGACTAAGATAGCTGTCTAAATAACAAAAATACAACGTGGGTTCCATCGAAACGACATATATGGTGGATGATTTTAGTCTATTATGGCTAATAGCTCGTTTTGTAGCTAACCAATCAAAAAATCACGTCAACAAAAGTTGCATGTATAAGTATTATCAAAGAAAATAAATGAAAACTCTAGAATATTTCGAAATAAATTTCGATTTTTGCCCCAATTTCCTACATCAATGTTGTCAATTTTATAAATACGTATTTCGACTACCAAGTAGTCATCATCAGTATGAATTAGCTAATCGTAATTACTCTTATTGTGTGTGTTACTCGTTGCTAATTTGGTGGTGGGCTGCAGATTGATTTCTTTTATTACTTTTTTTTACAAGAAAATATCAATCTACAGTCCGCCACCAAATTAGCAACGAGCAACATTCACAAAAAGAGTAATTACGATTAGCTAATTCATACTGATGATGACTACTTGGTAGTCGAAATACGTATAAATAAAATACAAAAAATTGTACTTCTTGAAAATTGGGGCAAATATCAAAATTTATTTAAAAGTTGCAGAGTTTGATATCGGACCTCATGCTCAGGCATCAAATTTGACTTAATTCTATGGGTTTCTTAAATAGTCAATTTAATTTCAAAAAGGTAAGAGATAGAATAACACTCTAAATTGGAAATTTAATCCTCATTAAAAAACTAACATTTATTATTTAAAATATGTTTTCGAAAATTGTTAGTTTTCGGAAAAATATCTCATTAATGCATTTACTGGAAAGAAAACATCCTTGCTAAAAAAATGCTTTAACCAAAAATTTTCAAGGGCAATACAAGCTATTTGCTTGTTTCCATGACTTTGACCTGCAATTCTGGTTTCAAGCTGCTACACATTACCCTATATATATATACTTACTCATTTTTCGAATAACGTTACAACGTAACATTTACGTTCTTCGTTAAAATATGGATACATCTACGTGAAAACTTTTTGTAAGGATGAGAAGAGAGTTAAGGGTCCTCTATGTGTGTACATGTATGATGATATATATATTTTAAAGACATTATATAGGGTGGTTATCCAATTATCACGTGGTGGTTTAATCTCGATAACTGCAGATTATTATTTGCTAAAAATGAATTTCTATTACAACTATTTAAGACATAATGTTATAGTGAAATTTTATAGAAACATGGTATATGTGCGTCGCCCTATTGGCTCAGTTAGTTAAAGCGTAACCAATTCCGTCCGCGGTATGATTAGGGTAGGGGGTTTGATTCCCGCCGTCGCAACAAAATTAATTTAATTAATAGTTGTGATGGTCTAGTGCATGGTATATGCATGAAGAAGGTGCACTCAGCCTCTGAAATTGAGGAGCTGATAAATGAAAATATCAGCGGAAAGGTGGAAAAACGCACATATGGTATCCAATAGGCTCTATAGCCTAAGTGCGTCCTTCGTGGACAGTCAATATATCCTAACCATCCTATCATGTGGTATATGTGTATCTACACTATTTGTCACAACAGAAAGTGTAAAAATATGGGCTTACGGACAATCTATCTTCAGGACTTCCCTCAAGGAATATACATGCTTCAAGTTGTATATTCAAGCAATCTGTCAAGAAAATAGCTTACAACAAAATTAAAAAATTTTCAAGAAATTCAATTTTCATTTTAAGTCCTTTTTTTAATTTTTTTACAAAGCTTTATTCACTTTCTTTGGTTTGCTTTATCCCTATCCCAACATATATAATATATATGAAAATGAGCTTTTATGTTTGTTTTGTTATGCTTCCACACCAAAACTACAGAATAGATTTGAATGAAACGTTCCTTCCAATAAAATAGCTCGTATATCAGAATTACACATAAGCTATTTTTTATAAATATAACAGTTAATCACACAATTCATTAGTCGAATTTAAAAACTATTGACTAGATTTTAATGAAACTTTACAATTATATAGCTCATACATCAGAATAAAACACTTCATTAATAAAGATACTGGCTGGTAACAAAGACTAAAAAGTTGGGATTCATAATAAAAAGAATTTCGAGTATTATGGAAAGGGGATAGGTGAGACCGGGTGAGGTGACGGCTTTAATGCGGTGGTCTTTCCTTTAAAAATGGAAATTGACCATCTAAGCCCGCGGATATCATGCTACTCTATCGATTTTCATGGTGATTGGGCGAATAATTTTTGGTGAAGGTTGCAAACATAATGTTTACTGTTGTACACACAGAGAAAGGAACAATATGTATTTTTTAAAGTAGTTTTTAAACTCCGCACTAAAAAAATAAACGGTCCGAAACATCGGACAAGACTTTATTATATTATAAAAATGATTATTCTTGAAATATTTTTACTGAAAGCAGTCAATTGTAAGAATTTTTTAAAAACAAGTAATGAGGAACAGGCTTAGGTATTTATTGGATTAAATATAATATTTAGAAGGATGTAGTTTGGTAAGGGTGAGGTTAAGCAAAGATTACCAAGTTACAAAAGTTTCTTTAAAAGACATTTTAAATAATATTTGATCAATTTTGGGTAGGGTTGATTTGACCACTTTTGACGATTTCATCCCCTCTAGCTCCACGGCTACAGGCGGAGGTCCCAGAAGGGTGTTCCCAGAGGGGAAGGGGTCCCAGAAGGGAGTTATATCAAACTAGGACCTTGTTAATATAAACCCTGATGCAAAGTTTCACTGCTGTCCCCACAGCCTCTTCCTAGAAAATTCCATTTTCCTGTATTTGGAAAGGTTTTCTACCTTAGTCTCACACCCTAGGGCGGGGACTTTCTCGAATTTTCCCAGATATGTGGCTTATACCAATCCTAGGAACACCTTAAGGTTTAGCCTTGTGCCTAGTTTAATCGAAATCGTTAGAGCAGTTTTTGAGAAAACCCCAAAAATCCTGTTTTGGCCTAGAGGGAAGTACCCTTGAAAAAAGGCCTAGGGAAAAAATGAAAAAATCGTCTGGAATTATGAACAAACTGAACCTATGTACCGAGTTGGAGAAAAATAGGTTGAAAATTGAAGGACGAAAAATTTGTCGGTGGTATGTTATATTTTGTAAATTTCATTTTTTAAAACAATTTTATATGATAGTAAGATGTTTATTGTCCTGGAATAAATCACGCTGTATATAACAATAATCGGTTAACAATATATGCTAACTATAAACTAGCTAGTGATGATCGTTTTCATTGATGTTTTAGTGAGTACCAACAAATGTATTACCCAAAATATATTAAAGATAACTCACAAAGCACTTCTACCAGTGTACCAATCAATGTTCATGTACATATCATATGAGCTTATTATTAAGGTCCTAATAGAAAGATCACATATTCCTCCATAAAATTGAAAAAAATATTCTTATTTTTTTACAGTTTTATTGATCAGTGATTTTTCATGGTGAATTTTCTAGATAGTAAGTGTTTTTCGGTTCAGTTTTGTATCCTATCTTAACCGATGCCAAAAGAGAAAATTATTTACAAATCAAACACACACCTTTCCTTTCACCTTTGATTTTAAAGAGTGTTTTTCTAAATCTAACCCAATTTCAATTGTATTTAAGTATTGAACGATTTTGTTTTCGATTTATTTTTCAGGGCATTATTTTTATTATTTCGCAAATCTCTATTAGTTAAATCAAAAATCATACCAAAACCATAATTGATTATCTAGCTGCGTGAAAATAACACCTAATGTGAAGTTTTATTAAATGCTGATTGGATTCGATTAACCATTTTTTTCCACGTTTTAAAAGCAAAAATTTTTGATAGTTCACCCTCCAATTGAAAGTTATCATAAAATTATAACATGAGCACCTTCAGTTACAAATTTTAGCGAATTTTCAAGCTACTATAACTAGCTCAAATTATGAGTAGCTATAATTTTATAGCTACTTTTTACTGTATGAAATAATTGTGTTTAAAAAAAGCATACTTCTGATTAAGTAGTCAACCCAATATGTGAATAAATTACGTTTGGTTTGATCAGAATATTTATTGTGGCATAACATACAAATTGCATTGTATTTACCTTAAATTATCTCTGTTTTCTTTCACTTCTAATAACTTTCTCAACTCAATTTTTTTAAGTGATAATTTTATGTTTTATGACAAAAAATACAAATTGACAGTTATAAAAAGATTTTTGAATTTTCTCAAAATTTATGGCAATCAGAATCGATTGAAAATGTTTCAGTTTCCTAAGTAACCTATATGACAGTTTTTGGTGTCTGTTGTAGTTTTTTTGGTTTTAAATCTCAACCACCAGGAACATAGTTAAATTATTTGTAATCGATTTATTGGTATGATCCTTAACAGTTATATTCGTAATTTGTTTGATGTATACACATATAATACTTAATGAAAAGTTTACATAACTAATTTGGTTTAAATACTATAATGGAATGAATATGGTTATGGGATGATTTTGTATGTGAAGTTGGTTCGCCGTTCCATCGTTCCATCATGTCCTGTACAATACACAATAACCAAAACAATTACAAATAAACTTTATCAGAGAGTAACTCAACTCTCTGGTTGGTTTACTATATATATATATATATATATATATATATATATATATATATATATATATATATATATATATATATATATATGTATACTGTTTTATTTTTACTTTTTAATTATATAAACAAAGAGAATTAAAATGGAATTTTCAATTTGATTTTCTTTTATCATCATCAAATCACAAAATGTTAATTGAACTGAAAAATTTATATTTTATAATTAGAAATGATTTTGGTTTTGAAATATTTTAAGTGTATAATGAATTGTTGATGTTGATGATACATTTATTGAATGTCATTTGAATAAAATTAATTTTGATAATTCTTTTTTTTTTACAAATGAAAATGCTTTATTTTTCCCATACCGCAAATGTTTTTCATATACCATTGGATAAATCACTAATGACGTCAAATAGTTAATATGATAGTCTTATGTAGGCTTTAATCTTTAAAAACACCACATCGTATATAGAAAGACTAGATCATAAAGGATTGATTTGACAAAAAATCGATATTTTTTTAATTGAATAAACTTTATTATTTATGGCCAAAAAAAGACTTACAAGTGAAAACAAACAATTGACTGAGTTAATTGTTGATATACCATGTATAGATAGTGTTGATTACACTGTGACATAACACATATACCTCCTATACATGTCCCACATAAATAACTGATAATCCCATATTAATACATGCTATAAAATTTGCATCTAATGTGTGCCCTCGTGAGTAAACAGTGATGTTTACAAAAAAATGTTTTTAACGGTTTACAATTTGACCCAATTGACCTATGTTGCTCATTTACGAACTCGACTTCACTTTTTACGTCCTGAGTGCGCTGTAAAAATTTCATCTTGATATCTTTTTTCGTTTTTGTGCTATCGTGTTCACAGACGGACGGACAACCGAAAATGGACTAATTAGATGATTCTATGAACACCTTTACACACAAAATTTTTTCGTAGTATCAATGTTTTTAAGCGTTAAAAACTTGGTACTAAACTTAATATACTTTGTATATTTCAGTGCAAAAACAAAAAAATCAATGAAAATTTTGTTAATTTCGAAAGTATTTTCTTTGTATTCCTTTCGTTTTTCGCAAATATTTCACAAGACCAGTAGTTGAACTTACTAGTAAATTATCTATTAAACTCTCTATTTTATTAGTTTTGGAAAAAATTAAGGATCAATTTTCTAATTTAAAGTGTATTTCTATTTCTTTCTGTTTACCGTTTAGGATCTAAATTGGATATTAAAGAAACCCGACGAACTAGGTCAAATGTCAGAACATGATGTCCACCATCAAACTCTACGATTTTTTTGAGGTCATTTTTTAATGTGGTACTCTGACGAGATATGCAGATGCGTAGATTATAATGGTCCACCTTGTATATTACATATATACAAGATATAAAATTACACTTATTTTTGTGAAGAAAAAAAAAAGCCGAAAGTAAAATTCATTATTTATTTGGCAGATTTGGGACCTTTGGGACAGGTTTTTGTTATTTTCAATAAAGATTTAAAGCAATAGGTCAAATAGTGTTTTGAGAATCGTGAAAACCGTTTTGTAAAACCACATTTCAAGTTTGCGATTTCTGGATCATATAATAAGTTAATTAATTCTTCAAAAATATAATTTCTTCTTATATTTCCTCTAATAATTCTTTTAAGAGTTCTTAACGAGTTTTTTTTCACATTAAATCTCTATATATTATAAATGCGAAAATAAGCATGTTTGTTTGTTTGTTTGTTTAATGAGACTGTACAGCAATATAGCTCATACTTCAGAATAACACATGAGATATAATTTATAAAGATATATATTAATAAAAAAAAATTAAAATTAAAAAATTAATTTAATTTGACATTACCATAAATTACAGATTTCTGTAAAAATAGTCAATATAAAATATTTCACGGCCATATTTTCTGATATACTCAATGAATAATTACGACTATTATACATTTTAAAAAAAAAGAAAACCAGACATATATTTTACCTATGTAAAATAATCCTTAACATTATTTCGAGTGTTATAGCAAGGGGATAAGCGAGAGCAATCTTTATCAATCTTTAATTTTAAGCCCAGCGAAGAGGGTGGGTATCACTCTAGTGATACAATAAAAGAGCCTACCCTTAAAAGAGTAGGCTATATTTATTTGGCAATTCATTCATACATTCGACCAGTATTGCTCTAAATAACTGTAGTTTCTTAATATATATCTTCTCTTCAAACATGGTTTTCAAGCGGACTGATCGATTCCAGAAAAATTTTATAAGGAATGATTTAATCGTAATGTCTGATCAAGGCACTTCAAGTTCTCCATTTGAAATCGTGTTTGAAACTCAATTAGAATTCTTGTAAGCTTAATGCGTTTTTGCATAAAAATCTTTCTAATTAAATAAATGTCACCGATTATTTTTATCTCTATCTCTTCTCTAGTATATTATAGTGCGAAAGTAAGCATGTTTGTTTATTTTTTTTTACGCTTTCACGCAAAAACTAATGAATGGATTTAAATGAAACTTAACAATAATATAGCTCATACATCAGAATAACACACGAGCTATAATTTATAAAGATATATTTTTTTTAAAATTAAATTAAATTTGACATTACCATATATTATATTTCTATAAAAAATTTTACAGAAATTTATGGTAATGTCAAATTTAAATAATGTTTATTTTTACTAAAATTAGTCAATATAAAAATTTCATGGCTTTCTGATATACTCAATGAATTATGACTATTTTACATTTAAAAAAACATAAAACCATACATATATTTTACCTGTGTAAAACAATCCCTATTATTATTTCGAGTGTTATAAAAAGGGGATAAGTGAAAGCAAGAGACGTGGAGGATATAACAGGGTGATATTTATCAATATTTTCTTTTAAACCCAGCGAAGCGGGTGGGTATCACGCTAGTAATTTTATATTTTTTCCAATTTATGGTGGAAGTGCCAAGAAGAACGAGCCAGGAAGTTGAGTATAATTATTGAAATTTAAAAATAAATTATTTCCTTACTATAAAAAAAAAAGAAAAGATAATTAAACTTTTTCTCTTTTACTTCGGCGGCTTATAAAATTTTATGCTTGTCAAAAGAAAGAAAATTTACAAAATCAATAAAGGACCTAAGACATAAATAATATCTTTTGAGTATCGTAAATGATTGGTAAATAATACAAAAATATTTTTCGATAATTTTTTTTTAATAAGAATAATTTTTGAACAAAAATATTATATAATCGTTTATGACAGATGAAATTTGTAATTTTTTTTTTGTGTGTATGAAATATATAAAAATTATTTATATATAGAATTAAGAAGTATCATTGAAAAATATTAATAACAAAAATAACTACAAATATGTAACAACTTTGGTTTTAATATTTAACCATTTTTTTCTAGTATTTAGTATGTTTAATCATGCGTAAATGAATGGAGAGTGTACAATCAATAAGATAAATAATCATTTTATATATTTTTAGTTTTGTTTTCATGTTTCATAGATAGTTAAGTTACTTTACCTTTTTTTTCTTTAAGTATACTTGAAAAAATTATTGTTATTAAAATATAGAAATAATCTGTTCATATGAAATATTTAAAAAATATTTTTACTAAAATAATATTGCAGATAGTTTAAATAGAAATTTTGATAGTTGAAAAAATTATGTTTGTTTTTTAAGTTGTCGGATAAAATGATTTTACGTTTGAGGGGATAATCGTAATATCGAATTGGCCATATTACCCATAAAATGTAAAACTAGACTTGATACCATGGCAAAATTTAATGGCAATTAATAACGCAGTTATAAGCAATCAAATATAGCATTAAAAGGTTTCCTATCTTTTTTTTTAGAAAAACAAAGTTTTATATGTAACCTCTATGGCGATACACACGTATCACGTCACGTGTATCTTCCTTTTTGTTTAATTACGAGTTTCAAACGTTCATATCTTGCATACTAGTAAATATTTTTTAAAACTAACTTTACTGTTCTATTCGTGAAGTAAGAATTCTTCATCTAAAGTGATAAAAAAAATTTGTTTCCTTCCCTTATTGTCCCATACAGGAAAACGAATGTTTATTAATTAGTAGGTTTAACAATAAATTGAAATTTCCATGAATACTTTGTAAAGTAACTCCTGTTCGTGGTAATTCTTTGTGGTAAAAATTTTAGGGCTAAGTCTAGCTACGCCAATCACAAATTTTTCAGTTTGCACTTATGAATTACAGCGTGTTATGACGATTACTCAGTTTAAATGTAAATCAGATGGTAAATTGGAAAATTAAATAATTTTGTAATTTTTCCAACGATTTAAATTTAACAATATTGGCCGAAAAAAATGGAAATTTGTGTAATTACAGAAAAAAATCTGACATTATGCTAGCTATAAACTCTCCTATTTTAAGAACACTAAGAATATAAATATTATCAAAGATAATAAATGAGAACTCTAGGATATTGCGAAATTTTATATTTTTGCCCCAATTTCCTAAAATAGTATTTTGTATTTTATGAATTAGCTAATCGTAATTACTCTTATGTTACTCGTTGCTAATTTGGTGGTGGACTGCACTACTAGGTAGTCGAAATACGTATTTATAAAAAACAAAAACTGATCTGGGGCAAAAATCGAAATTTAACACTTAGAATGCATGGTTAATTTTATGCTTCAAACCATATAGTTTAGGGTCTCTTTTATTCCCGTAAATTTGGCATGTTAAGAAAACTTTCAATTAACAATGACAGTTCCGTAACATGCCAAATACATGATAAGATTAATCAATATTTATATCTATTATAATACTTATAATTTGTTTTTAACAAACTTTTAATCGATTTGGAATTCAGTTTACTCAAGTATACCTCGATTCAATTCGTTCGTATATTTATTTTGAGTAAGTAATAAGACTTTTTGTATTAAATAAAAATATATTTATAAAATATTTTCTCAGTCATGCCATTATTCCGGAAATAAAATTTGATCTGGATATTTCCATTTCAATATAATGTCGAAGTATATGTATAATATAAAAGAAAGATATACATATACTTAGTATAATGTATATATAAGACAAATTAAAGTACATATATTACATATATACACATATAATATAAGAGTCTTTTCATATATCACATAATAAATATTGTATTCATATTACACATATTACATATTAAATATTGTTTGATATTTTACTATAAAACATCAAAGATTATATGCCGCTAGCAACAATAATAACATATATAAATATTATGTGTATGTAAGAATTATTATTGCATGCGTAAATATATTTATATAGCGTGTTGTAATAAAAATCCCTAACATTAGTATAAGAAGCTCAAAATTGATAAAAAATGGCAATGAAATAAAATTATTATTTTCTGACAGGTTTTACGCAATAAGGGATTGGTTTTAGCTATATTCAATAAGTTGCACAAAGGTAAGTTTAGGTTTGGTTATATTGGCTGTCCACGAAGAACACACTTAGGCTATAGAGTCCATTGTGATACCATATATGTGTTTTACAACCATTTCCGCTGATAATTTCAGTTATCAGCTTCCCAGTTATTTTCAGGAGCTGAGTGCATCTCCTACATGCATATACCGTGTATTACACCAGCACATCACGAGGGAATCGTGATGTGAATCGAGGGAATCGAACCCGCTACACTAGCATACCGCGAACGGAATTGGTTATGCCTTAATTAGCTGAGCTATTAGGGAGACAAGTGGCACAAAGCTTTAAGCCAAAAAAAAGTTTTCTAGAATCGTGGAAACCATTTTTGAAAACCACATTTCGAGGAAAACACGTTCAAAGTTTTATTTTTTAATGTATATTATTAAAGACGAGCATTCATGAATTATTATTAGTAGATAACTAAGGAAAATAATGATTTTATAAAAGTTTAAATGATTTTGAATGACTTTTGAAAGAAAAAATATACTGTTATCGAATTAATTTCGTTGAATTTTAAGTTTAAAAAGTCACAAATTGCAACATGGATTTAAATAGAAAATATAAATTGATATTTCTAACTTTATTTGAAACTTTCACCAGTTAATTATTATTTAAACTTTTAACAGAGTTTCAACTAATTTAATAGTATATTACACACCCAAGGATCATAAGAAAGGAATGTTTCTGCTCTCATGTTCATTGTAACAAACATGAGTTCTGAGACATTCTTTACTTGGTCCCGTAGTGCGTATACCATTTTTCTCCACAACGGCAGTGGAAAGCGACAACTTCGTCTTGCGTTTTTCAGTGTCAACTTTCTACCCGCAGGTGAAAAAAATCATTTAAATCAATGTCTTAACTATAGGTACTTAGCTATCATATTAGGCGGTGATTCCTGGAATATATAATCAGTCACATTTCTCATAATAAACTTCTACGTGTTTCGTAAGTTGCCATACTTTAAGGTTTTAAGTTTTTAGAAGTGATTGTTACTACGCGTGTTAAATACCACGCTAAAAATTTGTATTTTTTCTGTTTTAGTACTTATATTATTTACCTATTACTGAAAAAATAATACGAATTTTGTTTTATTTAAAAATATTTATGACAGGTGTGCTGATAATTAGTTAGAAATAGGTATTTTCAATACAGCTAATGTTAGTACTATTCGGATGTTAATACTTTCTTTTTTGGAAGCTTTTATAACGATGTCCGATGTTTTATAACGATGATAGAAGTACGCTGCCGTGACCATTATATAGAAATGTTTGAATATTGAATTAATAACAAGTAATATTTTACTAAAGTTTCTTTGTTTCAATTTATCCAACGAAGACTCTGAATAGTAAATCATCTTCTTTGATTATTTCATTTTTCAAGAATCGCACGGTATATAATTTTGGATCTCCACTACAAAGTGTACCTATATGTTACATAATATTAAATTTTTAAATACGTATAAATTGCATCCTGAGAAAAAATATAATTTCAAAGCGTTCGAAATGGGTGGTTTAAATTTTCATATGTTTGCTTTTACGTATAGAACGACCAATTTTATGAAGATCTAATGGTAGCCAAAGAAGGACTCTTGTAAAATCATCATATAATACAAAAATGAATTCTCGAGTATGAAGGACATAAGACTTGAAAAAGGGTTTTTTAACAATTGCATTCCGTTTTTCAATTGCAAGTCTTTCAACATATTTCAAACAACCCAGTTATTTTTTCCAAATAGATTGTATTTTAGCTTTATTTCACTTGTCCAGGGCGGTCACCAAATGAGCTGAAATTTTGCATAGGTACATATGTAACTCGGATGACAATGCATTCTTATAATAAGCAAGATTTCCACCATATTTGATATACAAACGTCTTTAACTTTAAAATTAAAAACTTAAATAAAAAATAATTTTTAACTTAAAAGCGCTTATTGTACTAACAAATAAAAAATAATGGAAAACCAATGAATAATAAATGCTTCAGGTGCCTTAAATCATCCTTAATATTTTAAATTGAGCGTGAAAAAATTATTTTCTATTTTTTAGTACAATAAAAGCTTGTTGCTTCGAAATTGTGTTTGTTTTTTTCTATTCAAGTCATTGCGTTTGGTGGGTATTATAGTACATTTTCTGATTCGATATCAACAAAATTTGTATTCCATTCGATTTTCCAGCATATTTTTTCTATTTGAATCCTCAGACTGTTACGCCGTACTAAATAAAATTTTAATTTATTTTGATTTCATGTTGTATTTGGAATGACAAAGCAAATAGAAAAAAACCAAATCAAAAGGAGACAATTTAACATCATAAAATGCACGTTATATAAAGTGTTATGGATTATATACAGATTAATTATACCTAACTGTTAAATAAAACAACGGATCAAGCATTTAAAATAATTTAAAAATAAAACCCATTGATGAACAATTTGGTATAAAAAACAGAATATTTATTTAAACAATTTAAAGTTATCCATCCATATGCTTTTTTATTATTAATATATAAATGGTTTTTTAAGAGTTAATATTTAACTATTATACAACGTGTTCTGTTATTAACTGCAGAAACCTAACTTCTCAAATTAAGCTCATAAAGAGCAACAAAAAAACTCTTTTCCAAATTTCGATCTGAGCCTTAATTTGGGAGCTACAGGTATGACAAAAATTGATAAATTTGATTATTCACTGACTGTCATTGGATAACCAGTAGCCAATAATAATCAAAAGATATTAATAAATTTTTTTTAAATAATATTCAACTGAGGTAGGGATTTTTAGAAATTATAACATGATTTGATTCGATTATATCATTTTGCAAAAACAATAAATTATTGTACTTAAACAAACAAACTATGTGACAATGGGTGTGGTTTGCTTGCTTAGGTCCAATGATAAGTTGTTTACTTCTAATTATTATTATTTTCTCAGAATAATAGAATAAAAATATTTAAATTATAAAAAGTGGGACAATTTAATAATTTTTTACATTTTTTGTTTTTTATTATTCTGAGAAAATAATAATACTTATAAGTAAACAACTTATCATTGGACCTAAGCAAGCAAACCACACCCATTGTCACATAGTTTGTTTGTTTAAGTACAATAATTTATTGTTTTTGCAAAATGATATAATCGAATCAAATCATGTTATAATTTCTAAAAATCCCTACCTCAGTTGAATATTATTTAAAAAAAATTTATTAATATCTTTTGATTATTATTGGCTACTGGTTATCCAATGACAGTCAGTGAATAATCAAATTTATCAATTTTTGTCATACCTGTAGCTCCCAAATTAAGGCTCAGATCGAAATTTGGAAAAGAGTTTTTTTTGTGCTCTTGATGAGCTTATTTTGAAAAGTTAGGTTTCTGCAGTTAATAACAGAACACGTTGTATACACAAAACACATATAACCATTAAAACAAAATTAATCAAATTTATATTAAATTTTTTTGATTTGTTGTTAAAGTATAGTTAAATGAATTTTATTAAACACATCAGGCAACTTTCATTATAAAATATAATACAATTTTCCATTTTTAATATACAAAAAATTTTAAACAGTAATATTTACGAAACTTTAAAAAGGCCTATCCTTCCACTGAAATTTTCTTGAAACGTAGATAAGAACACTCTCAATCAAATAACCTTTCAAACAAAAACAACCCGCAACCAGTTTCATAGCTACGGTGCCACAGGCAGGCAGATACACACACATAGCGGTCAAACACCCCTCTTTTTGATTCGAGGTTTAAAAAAATATTTAATATATTTTTAACTAAATGCATTTTTAATTTATTATTTTAAATTAAGAAAATCGAACTCATGTGGCCATAAAATAAACTATTATAAGAAATTTTTATAAAATCAATCCGAAAATGCTAAGCTATTAGTATTTCAAAATATAAGCATCCAGTTTTCGAGATATTTATTGAAGCCTGCACCGCTGTAACCTTGTACGATTGATATTTCAGGTATAGTTAATTGAACAGGGTTCTACAAAATATAGCTGGACTTATTTTTTAATATTTTATATACAGAGTGAGCCATTTTAATCCATACACCTAAATCTCTCGTTTTGTAGCAGAGTTTGAAGCGGACATCATGTCCGTACATCAGATTGGATAAATTAGACAGTTGATCTTTATAAAAATACTAATAATTTTGTTTTAAAACATTTTTTCGAGAAACGTCAGCTTTCGGAGGAAATGAATCTTAGAAATATGTCAATATTGCATTTAATCGAAAGAAAACACGCTTAAAAATTATCGATAATTATAGGGTAAAGTCATGGACACAGGCAAATGTCCTCTATTACTCTTGACAACTTTTGGCTAAAGCATTTCTCCGTAGTAAGCGTGTTTTCTTTTGATTTAATGACATATTTTTAAGTCACATTTACTCCGAAAGTTAATGTTTTTCGAAAAAATGTTTTGGACCAAAACTGTTAGTTTTTTTATGAGAATCAATATTCTTATTTAAATTGTTATTCTATCTCTTACCGTTTAGGATCTTAACTGGCTATTAACGAAACATTTAATGATGTCCCCAATCAAACTCTACAACTTTTGTGTTTTTGATGGGTTAGCTACAAAACAGAGTATTTACGTGTATAGATTAAAATGGCCTACCTTGTATATAAACTGATCATGTCGAAATATATGGGTACCTTGTATGACGTGAGGTCCCTTAAAATTGATATCATGTAATTTCGCTCGCATTAAATGACGTGAAAAACATCATCCAGTCGTAAGACTGATGGGATATTACTTCGACAGGGCTGCAAATTTAAATATCATTCCTTTGACAATTGTGGCAAAAAATATATGACATGTCTTTCCAGCTCATTAAAGCTCAAATTAATATAATGAAGAAGTTGTTTCCTTAATATAATTTCGGTGTAGAATAATGGAAATTATAACAAGGGATACAATCAATTGGCATTCGTAATATTTTTGCGTATGCATCTGTGTAGTCACTAGATCCTTTAATCGCTTGATAAAAGAAAACAAGTGAAAACAAACAATTGACTGAGTTAATTGTTGAAATACCATGCATAGTCAGTGTTGATTTCTTTATCACATAACACATACAAACATGTGACACATACATAACTAATAAAGTATAGTACATATGTAAATGACTTTATAGGTTTCTGCATTACCGACCGACATTTAGTGTATAGTTTGTACACATATTATAAAATTTCCGCCTAATTGGCGCCCTCACGGGTAAACAGTGATGTTTACGAAAAAATATTTCAAACAAAAGTTGTTTAATTTTTGATAAGAAACATTTTTTACATTTAAACTTTTGTTCTATCTCTAACGGTTTATAAGATGGGTCCTACGGACCCAAGACGCAATGGACCTATGATGCTCATTTACGAACTTGACCTCACTTTTTACGTCCTGAGTACGCTGTAAAAATTTCAGCTCGATATCTTTTTTCGTTTTTGAGTTATCGTGTCCACAGACGGACGGACGGACGGACGGACGGACGGACAACCGGAAATGGACTAATTAGGTAATTCTATGAACACCCAATTTTTTTCCTAGCATCATTATTTTTAAGCGTTACAAACTTGGGACTAAACTTAATATACTATGTATATTTCATATATGCATGGTATAAAAAGGTACAGTAAATGAATTAACTTCTGAAATATACGAAGCAAAATTATTTATATTATAAGAACACATCAAAATTGATAAAAATCGTTCAATTAACTAACTAATTAATTTTCGTTAAAAAAGACTAAAATATTAATTTTGGATCAATCTACCAACAGTTTGTAGAAATGAAAAAAATACAATTTTTTCTATGGAATTCCTAAAGATATATCGTTTGGTTTCCGATATTGTAAATTAATTGAAATATTGATAAACTGATGGAAGTACTTCTATATATCATTCACAATAAAAACATTAAAATTAAATATTTAAAATAATATAATATAATACTATTTCCCTTTAATCACATACAATATAATATATTTATAAATTTAATTTAAAAATAAAAATTATTTTAAATCACAACATTTGATGTATAATAAATATAAAGCATTTATTAAAATTTTGTTATTTTTCCCACACATCAAAAACATCTAAATAATCTGAAATACTAGACTTTTATATTTATACATACATACATACATACATACAAACATACATATGTAGATATTATTAAAATAATTATAATATTAAATTAAATTAACTTTTTTTTATTTTTTTTAATAATAATTACAAATTTACATGTTGTGTGTATTTAAAGTATTATAGTTTTTTTTTTTGATTACCCTGAGACGGAAAATATGATATTCATCCTGAGAAACAAAAGAAAATTCTATAATTTCTTAATGTAGAGAATATTGAGATGTTTACAATATCCCTACATATTATGAATGTGAAAGTAAAGATGTTTGTTTGTTTGTTTGTTACGTTTTCACGAAACTGGTTGGGCGGCAGGCATGCTGAACGCCTGGGCCTGGCAGTGTATCACGACTACTGCAGGAGCTGTCACAGTGGAGAGGAGGAGGAGAGAATGTCTCATCTTCTCTGTCACTGCCCAGCTCTTGTCATGTGGAGATGGACTTACTTGAACCAGCCTTTGTTTTACGACCTCTCCGACCTGGAGTTCGTCTACGTCAAAGCTCTCCTGCTGTTCTTAAACAGCTAGAAATGGTTCATGGAGTAGTGGCTGGGAATGGGCCAACCCTTTTTCGGTATCACAACGAGCCCTATGGTCAAAGTGTGTCCCACCCCAGGAGAGCCACTCTAACCTAACCTAGATTTTACTTTTAATCCCAGTGAATCGGGAGGATGTGAAGCTAGAATTTTTATAAAAAGAATATTTGGCCATGCTTTCAAACAAACATTATTTCAAAAAAGCCCACAGTTGTGAAAAAATCGGTAATCGGTAATCATATATAAGCATCAGTTCACAAATGAAAATTCTGTGGGTTAACATTCAATCCTGCCCTATTTGCCAACCCTTAGCGGCGAGATTTTCTTTTAAATTGGAACTCTACCATCTTCAAAGTGTACATTATCCAGTAAAAAAAGAATGATCGAAAAACCATTAATCTGTAAAAAGTTATGCGGGGCCATACATTAAAAAGTATACGGGCTGACTTGAAAATGTCTTCCTTCTTCAAAATGTAGGGACTATTGGCCCTTCCTGGCTTGGTTAGTCCTTACTGTCTATCCATATTATGTATGCGAAATGATTAAAGTATGCATGAAATATATGTCAAGGTATACTTATTTTAGACACAGGTTTGTAACGCTTAGAAATAAATATTGATAGTACGAAAAAAGTTTGAGGGTTTGAGAAAACGAACGAGATATCAAGCCGAAATTTTCATAGCGTGTTCAAAACATAAAAAGTGACTTTGGGTTTGTAAATAAGAAGCATAGAGCAGGATCCGGTTTGTAAACCGTAAAAGATAGAACAAAAGTTTGAATGTAAACAATGTTTTCTATAAAAAAAATTTTTATGTTTAGAATAAAACAACTTTTATTCTAAACATTTATGCCGTAAACATCATGGATAACCCACGAGGGTGCAAATTAGCATAAAACTTTGGTGTTCATTTTCTCCAAAACAATATAAGATAGGAATATTTCTTGAAAAATGTAGAAAAGTTCTTGAAAATACTTAAATTAGTTTTAGAAAATACTAGAAGCAGAAGCAAATTGCAGGAAAAATTTAGAATATTTTTTCAGTAAACAGAAATAAATTACTAACTTGGGAAATTGGTCTTGTCTGTAAGGTTCCCATCCTCAACGGTTTGTTTTTACATATATGTTTTATTTATTTGTAATTTATGTTTTAAAACAGAGTTTTTAGCATCAATTGTACACAAAATAAAAAATAAAAAAACATTAAAATTTTGTTTTTTTCAATTAAGTTCACAAATTTAAATTTTATATGAGTGAAATTATTTTTACATTTGTAAAAGAACAAATTCTCATTTTGTTACTTTTAATGTGCATGTGATATATTTCTGTTGTTTAATTTAAAAAAAATTTAAATATGGTGTATTTTGAAGATAAATTTGCGTCTTTTGTACCGTTAGAAAGAAGATTAGAATTTTGTCTATTTGGAGAATTAAGAATTTGGGTGGCCAAAAATAAATTTGAATGCACCCAATTTCACTGACCGTTGAATTTTAATTGCGTAAAGAAGACCATGTGTGATAATACTACTGATATAAAGGTTTCAGCAAAATAAGAGGCGTTTAGGAAAATCCGAAGGATGTCCAAAGTTTCTGATTAATAAGAAAAGTTGTTCTCAAACTACGTTATTCTTAAAACTAAAAAATTTTGCATAATAAAATCATCCACGTAAAAGCTAATATTTATTGAATTATCTACAATTAAGGTAAAATATCTTTTTTGGTCTAAAAATCACGATTACCTGCGGAGATATAGGCTTTTGTACATTTACATCCAGTAAGTGATACTGAACCTATTTAAATAAAAAGATAACTCCTGTAATTTAATGCAAAAAAAGTTCTCTATAGTCTGTAGTATACAGACAATCTAATACTTGATGTAATTCTTTTCTTTGAAATTTGTTTTATTAATTAGCTCATAATATTTAATAAAATAGCTTACATCCGTAAATATTGTGAGAAAATATTAAATATTGTGATTCAAATGATTTGATTTATTGGTGGTTTGACATCATAACAGGATTTTCTTTGACAAGAGGTCATTGCTAAAATGTTGTCATCTTCTTATTATAATACTTTATAAAAATTATTCAACAAGTTTGAATGACTGCAATAGGAACAAAGTCTTGAGTAAATAGAAAATACAACACTTAAAAAATATGGGCTAATTGACCTTATGTGTTCTAGTAAAGCACCTGATTTTCTGTCTGACAAATTATAATTACGTTCTTTAATTCTAAAAATAAATTATACTAAAATTACAGCTACAACAAAATTGATTTGAATTAGTCTTTTTTATAACCTATAAGAATACTATCTGGCGCGGTCAGGCAGTGTTGTATTCTCTCACCCATCCTATTCAACATGTATACCGAAAACATCTATGAAAGACTGGGGGATATGGAAGGAATTAAAATTGGTGGTTGAAACATAAATAACATCAGATATGCAGGTGATACCATCCTGATAGCGGATAGTGACGAAAAATTAAAGAACATGATAAATAAGGTGTGCAATTTGAGTGAAGAGTTGGGAATGTCTTTAAACACAAAGGAAACAGTAGGCATGGTTGTAGCAAACAAACCCAAAATAATAAAACTTAGTGCAAAGATAAACAACGAAGAAATAAAAATGGTTGATAAGCACATATATCTTGGAACCATGATAAACAACGATGGAAGGTTTGCAAACGAAATCGACGTATTTCTCTCGCGAAAAAAACTTTCAACAAGTTAAAACGAATATTATGTATTATAAAGTGATAAGTTTAAACACTAAACAAAAAGTTCTACAATCGTGTGTGTGGCCAGTGTTAACTTATGGTTGTGAAAGTTGGAGAATTAATAAAAATTTGTGGAAATGCTTGGAAGCGTGTGAAACATGGTGTTGGCGTAGAATATTGAAAATAAAATGGACTGACTATACCTCGAATGATAAAGTGTGGAGAATGGCTGGACTTAAAAAACAAGTATTAAATAGAGTTCACAAAAGACATCTGGAATTTTTGGGACATATAATTAGGAAAGGGAAATTAGAATTTGTAACACTATCGGGAAAGATAGAAGGGTGTAAGAAACGAGGGAGAAGGCGATTAAATGACCTAGATAGCCTGCCAAGTGACAACGCAAACGCCAATCAAATTATTCATCTGGCATTCGATCGAGCTAAATGGAAGAGCATGTTGGTCAACGTTTGTAATGTAAACTATCTAGCAATTATAATTTATATTATTTAATGTGAATGAAAAAACTAATCATTTTTTCGTTGGTTTTATGACTACGGTCTAAAAATTCTTTGAAGTTGTACAAAAATTAGTAATAATATACGGATATTGTTACAAAAATATTAGTTGCAGGAAAATATGTTCTTGTCATATGTTCTATCTTATCATGATAGCAAGTAAATATTTTTTTGGCATTTTTTCTTGAATAAAGTATTAAGATAAAAAAATATTTATTTGATATAAGAACATCAACCGCCAATGCGTTTCAATCCAGTAATTTTTTTACTGTATAACGTATTATCTAATTTTATTTGAATAAAAGGCTTTACCATAAAATATTTTTATTTGTCAATTCATTAAAATGGTTTTTTACACAATTTATTTTCGAAATTTATTAATTTGTTTTTAGTTCGTTCAAATCGAACGAAAGTTTGTTCCAATTACTAACATATAATATGTTTCTAATCGATCTAGAGTCAAGAGAAGTATTTGACAATAATACTAGAACGGCAGAATTTGAGAGGCTTATTGTAACGGCCGTAACTTCTATTGCCACAGAATTCTCTTTCAGGGGGCCTGGAAAGTTTTGTATTTGTGATACAAGTTTTTAATTGATAAATATAAGAACGATATATAAATTTCGAAATTCTTTTAAATGTTCGATAAAACGTTTTTGCACGTAACGATATAGATGCACGTGGAATATTATGAAAATTGAATCTTAGCACCCTTTCTTCTTTTTTCTATTCACAGTTTTTCCATAACAAGTACTAAAATTTAGCACCTGGCTCTAGACTTAAATAAGATTAAAATTTGAAATCATGATTGATTCAAAAAAAGTGAGAACGACTCACAAATACACGTAAATGCTACGCATCATCATTTTATTAAAATAAATAAATAAATAAAATTAAAAAACCAAGCTGAGTGATGTAAGAAGAAATGTTGTCTCGAAATTTATTATAAAAATATGTACCGGTAGCTAACAATAGTTCGAATTGTGTGCTCATTTATGTAAAATATGATGATTGACCAGAGCTCATCAGGGCTCTTCTAGCTAATATATTTTATAACTTTTAACTAGTACTTACTTACAAACTAATTGGAACAAATGCACACATATCAGAAGTCGAATCCAGGTTTCTTGGCTTCATGTCACGCACTTTAACCAACTTGGCCATACATGCTGTAGATGTATTTTTATTTGCACAGAATTTTTCTGGAAAAAGGTATTAATTTTAGCATTCAAATACTTGTTTGATTCTTTAAAGAATTTAATTTTATCGGTAGGTACTTTTAGTTTTTACTATATGAAATAATTGTAGTATTAGTTTAAAAAAGACATACTTCTGATTTAGTGGTCAACTCAATATGAGAGTAGGTACCTACACTACGTTTGGTTTGTTTAGGACATTTATTATGATATAAAATAAAAATTGCATTGTACTTACTTTAAAATACCTTTGTTTTCTTTCACTTCTGATAACTTTTTTAATGATAAAACATAAAACTTTGACAAAAAATACAAATTGACAGTTATAAAAAGACTTGCATCTTCTCAAAATTCTGGGCAACTTGAATCGATTAAAAAGTTTTAGTTTCCTAGGTAACCTAGATGTCGGTTTTTGGTGTCTGTTGCAGTTTTTATTGGTTTTAACTCCCAACCAGCAAGCAAATACCGTGCGAAAAGGATCATAGTTTTAAAATTAGGTGACCTAAATGCATGTATCAAGACAAATGAAAGTGTTATTAGCAACAGGTCTAATATATTCTACCACCTAATGAATTGTTGTTATTTGTTAATTTTGATAGAAATGACTGCGTGTCAAAATTGGTAATGAGCCATGATAAAAACTTATGTATACAAGCATATTATAATATCAGAGACCTTATATTTTATGTTGGATATTAATATGCTTCAAATTACATTTGTTATTTAAACTGAATATTTTATTTTAATAATTATAATAAATAAATAAATAAAATCAAAAATCATGGACCTAAGTGCAAGTTTATTAGAATACGGAAACATAAGTGGAAAATCTTTTTTTATAATCAATCCTTGTGATTTCATTTTCCGCATGTTTATTCATAAAAGAAACATATATTTCATGCCAAAGTCATGTCTGAAAAATTTTTGCCCCCTTTTGTAGAGGGCCTTAAAAAACAATGCCGCAACCTTCGCCGCTAAAAGTATATCTAGTAAAAGTATATCTAATAAGCTATCGTTCTTTCGACTTTCAAACAAAATAATTTTGCATTTCTTCTTCTAATTCAACTGATATCATCAGCTTTAAGCCTCTGACGGCTCAGGTGTTGCTTGAGAAGGTTTTCATAGTAGAAAAATTCATTGAGCTTGAATTTATCACTCTAAAATTTCTGTTCCAGCTTCTAAAATTTGAAAGGCTGTTGTCAAGATCGTGCCAAGTTCTTCTCATTCCGGGAATATGGAAAATTTTTAATTGCATGACAAACGGGAAGTTCGCAAATTTTCATATTAAAATAAGAAGATAATTAAAAAAAAAAACTATATTAAAATAAGAATATAAATGAATAAAACCTGCCAAAAAAATGCTGTATTGAGTGCCCGAAGAAATGTTTTTTCTAAAATACTATATAGCTTCATTTGAAGCTGACGTGACACCGGAAAATCGGGAAACAAGCCCCAGAAATTACGTTTTTCTAAAGTCAAGTTAACATAATATTTAGAAAAATATACCACTCTCATCACTACCCCTCGGAAAATCAGAAAGAAAAACCAAAAACTAGGTTTTTTCAGTTCTATATCTGCTAGAAAAATGCGGTTTGTTGTATTCGGCGAAGAATTGCTTAGAGCCGATGGGAACACTCGGAAAACTTTTTGCACTGCAACTCTCCGGAAATCGGACTCCTTCCCAAATCACGTTTTCTATTTCCATTACCTTTTAGTAATTATTTTTTCAAATTTTCTTACAATTCATATAATGTTTTGAGTAATTCATAGGAAAAATTATTTCCTACTTTTTAGTACAATAAAATCTTGTCCTTTGAACAGTATTTTTTATTAATTTTTTTTTTTTTTTTAATTTAAAATTATTTCAATATGCTTTTCGCTTATTGCATTTATTCTTCTTTGTAAAACACCTTATAAAAAATGTCCACCCTCTTCTATGGACATAAATTTTCAAATAAATATATTAACTACATATTTAAAAATATATTAATAGATAATTTAAAAGATAAATTATAATAATGCGATACCGATTTGATCTTGAATTATACAATAATTCATATACGAATGAATGTTACTTATTATACTCCATAATTTATGCAAACAATGTTACATTTATTATGTACAAAATGTCTCAAAAGTATCGTTACAGAAGAAAAAAACTTTTAACAAAAAGAAAACCGTTTTCAAAATAAAAACTTTTCCAAAACTAATTAATATGCACTAAAAAGTAAAAAAATAACTATAATAATATAATGTAGTTAAGATTATTATTATTTTTGGAGTCGGAGTCAGCCAAGGAAACAACTCTGACAGAACAGTTTGCTACATTAGCTTGGCTGACACCGATTCCAAAAATAACAACAATTTTAATTACATTATATTATCGTTTTTTTTAGTGCATATTAATTTGTTTTGGAATAGGTTTTCTTTTGAAGCCGGTTTTTTTTTGTGGAAAAAGTTTATTATTTTGTGATTTTTAGTGAATCTGAAGTACACGAACTAATTTGTCACTAAAAAAAGAATCATCGCAATCGGTTGGCGTGATATTGAGTTATTCGCCCTCTTGTCGAGCAAACTTAGTGCAAATTTAAGACTTTTATGGTTTTCTCATGGATACCGTTATCAGAACTGGACCAAAATGAAATGGACCGTACGGGAAGCACCAGCTTTCAAATAGATAAATAATCATCAAAATCAATTCACCCAGCCGAACGTTATGAGATAACACACATAGAAAAAAAATGCAGTCGAATTGATAACATCCTTCTTTGTTGTTTGAAGTCGGTTAAAAAAATCTGAAAGAACCAAATCGATTGATAATGTCAAAACAAATTCAATAAAATATAATAACTCGAAAAATAATTTGTATCGAGAAAAATGTTTCAAACCAATATTCAATGAAAACATATAATCGTGACCAATAGCTCTTGGATATCAACTAGGGATTACGAAAAATGACTTAAATAAGACGAATGAAGGGTTTTTATGCTCAAAATTGACTAAAAAGAGTGTTAATTGATCTTCATATTGATCTTCAAATCAAATTAAATCATTTTCTTCTTCAATTTTTTTAAATTTCTGTTTCTTCTGAGCCACTTTTTATATTATCTATGCTTAATTTTGTTTCTACGTAACGTGATTCTGGAATTATAAGTTGCAAAGTTTCACTGGAAAACTGCTTGTTCTTTCTTTCTGACTTTTGTCATAAGGTTAATCTATCCTTATCTTAGTCTTAAAAGAAAAGGCACTAATTAGCGCAAGGTTTTTTTTTATAAACATATAATAGAAAGAGACTTAAACTTTGCCTTGTTACAAAAAATTTTGGCCGAAAAACCGGACACATAAATAAAAAAATTTGAGTATGATAAATTTAATGAAAAAAATTACCTTTTTTAACAGCTTATATGAATCAAAAATATTTAATTATATTAATAGAATCATTAAAATTGAGTACTGGTAATTAAAGCACAAACCTTTGTCTTCAATATCCAATATTAAAATTTACTTAATTGCACTACCAAACACAGTAAATATAAATTGAATGATACGGTAAATCGATAGCGTCAACAATAAAGCATGCATTCGTTAGAGCAGGTAGATTGCGGCTTACAAAACAGCCGCAGGAGATGAGGTGCAGGTAACTCAAATGGCCTGTATGTGATAGAGTACTTATCTAACTACACCAAAAAGACAATTTTCAATGCAAAACAAAACAGTTGAGTTTTCTGACTTTTGACCCGAAATTTAATATAAATACTCCAATGTGCAACGTCCAAGAGATATGTTCTCAAGTTATTTTTTAAGATTTTTGGTATTTTTGAGACTTCAGGTATACATCATTGGTACCAACAATAAGACAAAAAATAAAAATAAAATCGTAACAAATGTAATGATAATAAAACAATTCTCACGACATTCATTGTTGTTGTTTGGTTATAATGACATACACAAGAGGATGATATTCAGTTTCATATAAATATGTATAATATTATATTTATATATTATAATATGTCTGGTTGGCAGCATTGATTGCTCGCTTGTTTACGCCACAAGCGCTTCTAGTTTCATGTCGTGAGTGTCGCCACCCACCAATCAAAAAAGAATCCTCTATATATATTCATAACGATGTATTATTATAAAAAGAATAAACACTCAACAATTTATTTACATATATATATTTTTTTTAAAGTATCTTAACTTTTTATTTCTCGAGTATTTAATATCGCTCGGGAGACGGATAGGGAAAATCCGTTCGATTTGCAAGCACCAAAACTTCGTCTTTGTTTAATTAGAAATTTTAAACGTTCATATCTTACTAGTAAAGATTTTTAAAAACCAACTTGACTTTTTTATTCGTGGATGGGAATTTTTCATTTTAAGTGATAAAAAAAAAGATTTTAGTCCGATGCCCTACTTCTCTCTTCAAGAGAGTAAAGGTGTAAGCCAAAAAATATTAACTTCGAAATTTTTCGAGCCTGTTTGTGTACTTTCGTAAGTTTAATGTAATTGTAGGTCGTACTCAATAAATTAAAAAAAAAAAAAACTTGTGATAGTAATTTGGTAAAATTAGTTAAATTGAATTGAATTGTTTAGATTATTTCTCTGCTCTAACTATTTTCACTCTCAAATATCATTCATTAACCACGTAATCGCAAGTGAAATTTACAAAATTTAAAAAACCCCCGACAAATGCGATTTATTTTTTGTAAGCCGATTTTTGGAATCTTTTAAAATGTTTTCAAACAAGTCGATCGCACGGACGCACAGATAAACACTTTAATCTTATAACACTCGTCCTTTAATCAATATCAAAGTGATAGGCATAGATCATTTTTTGGAAATATTTTAATTAATATTGAAATATTTGAGTTGACTTTGTTCTTTATAATTATTGTTTTGAATTACTTAATTATATTACCATTTCACTTTTCGAAATTAGTTGATCCTTTTTTATTTGACCATGCATTTCCATAGTAATTATTTTTATGTTAAAATTATTTGTCATGCCTTTTCCAAACTGAATCGATTTTGAATATCATCGCCAATTTTTTCGTTTTTCGGGAACAAAACTCTAAGCTCGCACATGAAACATAGATAAAAACACTCTCCGTTAAATTACCTTTCAAAAGAATCAAAAAAAAAAAAATCGGTTCATCTCTTTAGGCGCTACGATGCACCAGACAGACAAGCACACAGACACACACATATAGCGGCCAAACTTATTACACCTCTTTTTTAGTTCGGGGCTTAAAAATATTTTTAACTAGCTTGTGTATTCAAAATAAATTTATGTAAAATTATGTAGAGGTGATGATTTTCAAAATTAAAAAACATTTAATGCGTGAAATATTTGATGCACGTAAAGAACGCGTGAGCAAATCTCTCATCACGCGACTAAAGATTACCGAACGGTTTACGCTGACGGGCTAATACCAGTCTAAGATATCGAATTTTTATCTGTGGGTTCTATTTATTTTTATGAAATTAAAGATGAAGTTCTCTAGATATATGACACCTCTGATATTGGTATTAAAATTTCAACGCAGTCATCTTTTTCCCGTGCATCTCCCGAATCATTGTATTTTTAATAATATTATTGTAATTTTCATAACGCCTTTTTATATTTTCGTAATATACGTAAAAATGAGGGCATATTTACGTGTGACTTTAGGTGTAATTGACAAAAATTATTGGGACTGATTAATTTTAATATATTTTAAATGTATTTTTCCCGCAAGGTGACATGAATTCTTTTGTTTGCTATAAATTCATGATACCCTTGTTCAAATAGCTTCACGATTCATTTCAAAAGAAAATAAACAAGCATTCCTTTAAGCTGGAACACATACAGGTAATACTTATTTTGGATAATTTTAGGTCAAAGATACATCCTTTAAATTAAACCAAAAAAAAACTTTACTGCCTGTAAAAAACCGTTATGAAAAAAAAATTTTTTAAAATTAATTTAATTAAAAATAGCCATGACGCATTTCGTTAGATAAGCTATCATTGACGTGTTTTCAAATCAATAAAATTTCATAAACAAGTGAAATTTATAAAATTTAAAAAATCCCCGACAAATGCGATTTATTCCTTGTAAACCGATTTTTGGAAACTTTGCTGTAAAATGTTCTCAACCAAGTCGGTTCGACCGTTTTGGGGCTACGATGCCATTGAAAAACATATTCGTTGTGTGCGTAGTCATGGTAGGGACAATAAAATCGATGCCAGCGCTTCCAGTGAAAAATTTTGGCGTTAAAGGGGGCTGTTATTACTAATTTGCAGTTCTTTACATGTTAATGTTATAGAAATGTCAAATTAAAATTATTGTAAAACACGAACTAATTAAACTTAATGCATTAAAAATTGTAAAAATAAGAAATCAAATTGCACAAATATTATTTTTCAAATGTAAATTATCATAATTATTTATTTAAATTTGTGAGACAATTATATTCAATTTTCAATGTAAGTCTTAAATGCAATCCATACAATTATATATGCATCCATACAATTCTATAATTAAAGTAGTGTATCGTTACCATGGTAACGAAACTCACGCACGGAGCGAATAGATGCACAGATAAACACTTAAAACTTATAACAAACCTTCTTAAATCAATATCAAAGTGATGGTCAAGGACATTAGATGAGATGAAAAGGATACTTAGAGAGCTATCAGTTTTTGGGACAAATTTTTGGAAATATTTTAATTGTAATTGATATTTTTTTGTTGATTTTGTTCTTTTGAATTATTATTTTGAATTACCTAATTATTTTACCATTTCACTTTTCGATATGAATTGATCCAGGTTTAATTAACTATTCATTTCCATAGTAATTATTTATATATTAAAATTATATGTCATGCCTTTTCCAAACTGAATCGATTTTGAAAATTATCGCCAATTTTTTAGTTTTTAGGGTAGGAAAATCTAAGCTCGCACTTGAAACGCTGGAAACATAGAACACTCTGTGTTAAATTACCTTTCAAACGAAACCAAAAAATTTAAAATCGGTTCATACGCTTAGGCGCTATGATGCCACAGCCAGACAAACACACAGACACACACACATAGCGGTCAAATTTATAAGATCCCTTTTTTTAATTCATTGGTTAAAAATATGTCTAATCTGGTTATCAAATGGGTGAAGATCAACCGTATTGGACTTTAATGATTGCTACCATCATTAGTAGTTTTCCAAATTAGAGTAAACTTTTGTATCGTTGAAATGAATTTATCATTTGGTTGAGTATAATGAGCAATCTGATATATATTATAAGCGTGAAAGTTTGGATGGATTGATGTTTGTTATTCAATCACACCAGAACGACTTAACGAATCTGGATGAAATTTGGCACAGATATAGATTTTAATCTGGAATAGCACATAGGTTTTTTATTCCGGTAAAAGGAATGGTTCCCGTAGGATGGATTTGTTTTAATTTTTGTAGAGTAAGGGTCGATATGATTTTTTGTATAGGTAGCGATAGTTTAGGGGTCAGAAATTGACTTTTTTTTATCCCAGAAAAATGCACGGTTCCTGTGCATATTTCCTGTGCGGTTCGTGAAATAGATTTTTAGCGTATTTTTCTCAAGAAGTTTTGATTCATTTACACAATAACGATAAAAATTGTAAAATCCCTTTTGATCGCGGATAACTGCGCGTGGCGCAGTTGGTATTAAAAAAAGACTAGAATGTTTACCGAAAGGTTGTCACAAAATCAAAGTCAGCGCGAGCGTGTGATATTTATCAATACAATTTTTTCTTTTTCGTAAAATTGTATAATTGTAATACATAAAGAATGAAATCACTAATAATATTAAGACATACGATATGTGTAGTTAAATATTCATAATAAGATTATCAATTCATTTTTACAAAAAAAAATCCAAACGTGATATTCACATCGAAATAAAAGGTTTTATCAAAACATATACAGGTGATTTTCTAAAGCAACGAATAACGGAATAAATTTTTCTCAACCTTTTTTAAATAATTAAATAAAAACGATTCATCTGTAGTCTAGCAGATATTTCAGTCTTGGAATTTTTCTTAAAATTTCAGCTACTTATATAGCTGAATAATTCAAACTAAAAATAGAACCATTCGATATATGTCAAAGTTTCTTATACTTTGTTAAATCAGATAAAGTGCATCGAAATTTATTTTAAGTTTTCCCAAATTTATTCTTTATCTTTGGATTTTCCATTTGATCCATTTGAAAATTATTGTTACGTCTGTTTTCTCACGGTAGGTACGTGCATTAGGGTTTTCCTGTTCTGTATGAGTAAGTTTTAAATGCAACAAACTAAGTACTTAAATTCAATTTCGTCTCTGTATGCTACTGGGTTTAAATAAAATCCTTGGTTTAAATGGCAGAGCAAATAAACCCTCGAAAATTTTCCGAACCCAATCATTACCTTTGTGTTTCATCAGTATTTAGTTCATTACAAGGTCTTAATTTTTAAAGTATTGGTTCCTTATTGGAATAGGTACTGTATGTGAGAATTGTCTCTTCTGCTTCAATTAACTTTACGATTTTTAAATAAGATGTTGACGAATTCCAGTTTAAAAACTAAATGTGTGGAAATTCGTTCTCCTTCTTTGCCAGTTAATATTCTTATAACAAGTAAATATTTCTTGCGTCAACGATCTCAATGATTAATTCAAGAAAATAAATATTTAACTTCAAAATTTAATATAAATATTATCAAAGAAAATACATAAGAACTCGAGGATACTTCTCAATTTTGTCTATATTACCAAGATCAATTTTTGTATTATATAAATACGTATGTCGACTACCAAGTAGTGATCATCAAATATGAACTAGCTACTTGTAACTACTCTTATAGTGTATGTTACTCATTGCTAATTTAGTGACGGTCTTATGTTACTCATTGCTAATTCAGTGATGGTCTGCTCACTGGTGGTTTGGTGTGTTTACAATTTATACAGTTCCAAGTATCTAACAATTTGTGACGTCGGTCAATCAGCTTCGCTCAGGTGACTAGTGCTTGGTCAATGATTGTGATCCTTATAGGCCAATGATATTCGAGTATTTTATCACCTGATTTTGACATGACAGGGACAAAATTGAAAGTAATTTTGTCTTTATCCACGGCCGAAAGTACGTATACTCTGCCTCATAAAATTTACATGTATTTTATCATTCTTCAAGTGATATTCGTATATGCTATGTTATTTATGAATCAGAGTATACTTACAGCTTCTGTTGGGAGGCAGAAAGTCCAACATTTATACTTTGGTAACAACAGAATTTTTGGGCCTCCCAACAGATGCAGCAATACGTACTTTCGGTTGAAAATAAAGTAAAATAGTATACTTCACACGGGCAGAAAGTTTCAGAGCCCTAAAATTTATTTCGGAAAAGTACATGCGCTTTCTTGCCAAAAACTTAAATTAAATTTTAAACCTTTTTTAAACTGTCAAAAACGCGGGCATGCAATTTGGTGACGTAATATCGGTATCATTATACGAAATAACACAGATAAGTTTGACAGATATATTCATAAACATTCGATTATCTTAATATATATATTTCTTGTGTGCGTGTGTATGTGACTGAACTCCTCCTAGACGGCTGGACCGATTTCGATGAAATTTTTTGTGTGAGTTCAAGGGGATTGGAGAATGGTTTAGATTTACCATTCGGTCCACTACAACTGTTTTTAAGGGTTCCGTACCAAAAAAATGAAATTTCATTAAATGGTGGGAGCGCATATAAATCATATCACATTATGTATACTATGTGCACTATGTATTTTTAATAGTATTCAGGTATTGTCAATAGGCATTTATTAGAGCCATATGCGAGCGCAACGAGCTCTACTATCAAAGGTCAGGCCAAAGGTCGAAGGTCAGGCCACTCCAATAAATAGGAGTTAAATTGGGGTTTAGCGGGATGGGTTTAGCGGACAGGCTAAACGTAGTATAGGTATTCATGAATTGGAGTTACGTTTTTACGGGACAACGTCCGTCGGGGCCGCTAGTAATATATATAAATATTGATTATCTATGGATATATTATACCCAGCTATCTACACTGAACTAACTGATGGTATATGGTTCATACCGATATGACATCACATCAGGACTAACCCGGGTTTTAGGTCACGTGATGTACAGTTTAAAAAGTACGATTTTTAATTTTATTATTATAAAAGAAAAATATGCTTTTATGACTCGAAATCAAAATATTTAAGTATATTTTTAAATAAATTTTAATTTTTTTCAAATTTCATAATTTATTTTTCACTAAAGAAAAAACCCTATTGGAAACCATTTAAATTTAGCATTGCAGCCAAAATATTTCATGAATATTAAGGATCAACCTTTATATACCACATAAATATATATGTAAACATAAAAGTATATTTTTTTGTACATTATCTCGACAATAAATAACATTGCATGTAAGAATGTAAAGTGCCCATTGGGTGAAATACTTTAAAAGTCACACAATAAGCAAAAAAAAAAAAAAAAATTCATGGATATTTTAAGTATTATTTCTGTTTCAAATCATGATGTTTAAAAGTATTATCACCTTTATTTAAACTGAATGTCAATATTGTTTATTATAGTTATTAAAATATAAAAACTAATAATTTAATAATAATAACAATAAAGTAAGTATATAATATATAATGATATTGTTATAAATAGAAGTTTTAAGGTTATTTAAAATGTTACAAATGGTTAAAATTTTTATAAAGAAGGCAGCCCCGAATTTAGGTCTTTTTTTAAACGGTGGAAGGACATTGATAACGACTCTCTTCAGCGTTTGAGATAAATTTTTAAACAAAATCTCCAAAAAAAAAAAAAATTGGCGGAATTTTCTGCGGGAAAATGAAAATCTTTTAACAAATTGGTTGCAATAAAAATTAATTTTAATTTGTTTGACATTAAATTAAATTAAGGAAACAATCAGGAAAGGCAACTGACAATCAAGATATTTCTTTAATCTGTAGGTCCCGGTATTTTCCCTCTCTAATAATCTTATAATAACTTTCGTCTGTATGAAATAATTTTTTAATTAATCAAAGTCCGTCTCAAAGTTTGGTATTCATTGGCTAGGATCGCAAGGCTAGATAGACGTTACTGACTCATTGTTGAACGCAGACATTTTTTAATTATTTTCATCTTGCTGAAGTTATGCTCTGAGCATCAGATTTACTTAGAAAATCTCTTTAATTCAACCGAAATGAATTCATATTGGAGAAAAACCCTTTTCATTTTAAATTTATGACAAAACTGATAGGAGCAATTTAATTCAACCTAAACAAACTCATGGTGGAGTAAAGAAACCTTCTCCATGTGAATTTTATCATAAAACATTTATAACAAGTAAAAGTATGGGTACTTACAATGATATTTTCAAGTTTCTAAGCTCTGCTGCACAAAAATCCTTGTTTCTAGCAAAGAAACTCGCTACCATCAAAGAATCAATCGTAGCCAAGTTACAATTACTCATTTTGATGAAAACAGCCTCCATTTTGATAAAAATCCCATGCTCCATTAGGCCATCCTATCTTAGAGCAAAAAATCTCATGTGTCTTTTATTTTTATTTGTGTATGAAAGAAAAATCTGCAAAATAACCCTATTTCAACCTACACCTATTAATACTCATTTTTTCTTTTTTTTTCAGGTAAGTCAAATTAAATGGATTTTTACGAAGTTAAAGCTTGTATATGTGAGTATAATATAATCATTTCCACAAAAGGTAGAGGTTCCAAGGACAAACCAAAGTCTCTTCGGTTTTTGGGGGTCGGAGATCAAGAGAAAGGGAGTCTTATAGAGGTTAAAAAAGCAAGGAGAAATGTGATATTTTTTATAAAATTCGAAATGAGATATTTACGTTTCATAAGTAAATAAAGTAAATTTAATTAAACAAGTGAACATTTATAATACACTAGAGGCCCCGACGGACGTTGTCCCGTAAAAACGTAACTCCAATTCATGAATACCTATACTACGTTTAGCCTGTCTGCTACACTCATCCCGATAAACCCCAATTTAACTCCTATTTATTGGACCGACCTGAGCTTCGACCTTTGGCCTGGCCTTCGGCAGTGGAGCTCGCTGCGCTCGCATATGGCTCTAATAAATGCCTATTGACAATAAAAAATACATAGTACACATAGTAAGTTGTAATATAATGTGATATGATTTATATGCACTCCCACCATTTAATGAGATTTAACTTTTTTGGTGTGGAACCCTTAAAAACAGTTGTAGTGGACCGAAATCTAAACCATTCTCCAATCCCCTTGAACTCACACAAAAAATTTCATCGAAATCGGTCCAGCCGTCTAGGAGGAGTTCAGTCACATACACACGCACACAAGAAATATATATATTATAAGATATGTTTTGTTTGAGTTTATATACCGATTTATGTATGTTTGTTTATGCTATTCACAATTAAATTTCCAAAAAAACTAAACTAATTTAATTATTTCAGTCATGCATTTTAAACATACGAATGTCTACATATGTATTATTTTTATAATATAGATAACAGTTCTAACATGAAGTAATATAATCAGTTAATTTATTTTTAGTGGTTTAATGGGTATAAGAGCCTATAACAGAAAAAATCACCCATCTAATATCTCAAAATTATAAAGTGAAAATAAATGAAAAACATGTAAAAAAAGAATTAAGCTAAAAAAAGCTGTTTTCAATAAACCTGTTTGAAATTTACACAATTTGTAGTAAATAATAAACCATTTTTGAAAAAATTTGTCTGACTTACAAATTTTTTTAATTGATTTCTGAAAGACCTTTTGTTTACGAAAATGCACTTCATAACAACTCCTTGGTTTTTTTTTTTTGTTTTATATAAAGTTTCAGATTTTTGTGTTACAACTTGTCTGGATGACAAGTTTTGTTAGTAAATTGACTAAATTTTGAATACGCAGAAAATAAAGCTAAAAAATATCTGTCATAGTAAAAAACATTTTTTCGCTGACAAACCAATTTTTATGCATAAAAAGCTGTCAAACCTTCGTTCAGAAGAAAATTATGGTAGCCTAGCATAATTCAAAAATTAAAAAAAGATAACAATTGACAAATTTGCAGTCAGTTTCATTTTATAATTTTGAGGTGTTAGATGTGTGCCTTTTTTTGTTATGGGCGCTTATACCATGAATTTCAACTTTACTTCACAATAATAGGTGTCTTCACAATAATGATTTTTTTCTTTCTCGTATCGAGCTTAAAATATACAATTATGAAATACATATCAGAAGTATACAAATTTTATTTTCAGAAATTTTGATTTCATTACAATCTTAATTACTCTCGTATTACTTAGAAAAAAGACTATAAATGAAAACAATTTAAGGTGTTTCGATACCAAAAGGAAAGTGTTACCAAAAAATTTAAATTTTATGTGTCGATTTATACGGTTTACGATAAATTAATTATAAAAAACAACTCTTTTTACATGGTGGTATGTTTGAAGAAATCGTAATAAATGTTGGTTTTTTAGCCAATAAGCGCTTTTAAAAATGATACCATTTAAATACAATACTTTTATCAATATTCCTCAAATTTTCAAATCATACCAAAATTAAGAACTGCGCATACAAATAAAAATTTTTTTTTGTAAAAACAAAAACTTAATAACATTTAATTCTCCATAAACCGCACAGAAAATCGGTATGAATTTTTCATTCAAAAGACGTATAAATGGATGATTAGTTAATAAATAAAATTTCAAATGTTTAGACCATTTTCATTTTTTCGGTATCATAATATCTTAAAATGAAACGAGCTCTTAAAGAGTAAAAACTCTAAAACTGAAATATGTAATACCTATACGGTAGTTCTATCACAGCAGCCCAGTGCAAAATAATTGGCTTATTTCCCATTTTATATACACAACTGCGTTTATAATCAAAATTTTTTTACTGTCACTGTACCTCCACACATATTGTCTCACAACTGTACACATATATACTAGGAATAAATACACATATCTCTCGTTCAAAAATAATCCTTTAAATGTAATATTTAATTTAATATTTTATGGAAATTAAATGTTAAATTTTTTTTCATGTTTCGAAATATAATAATGTTTCCACGCTACGTGTGTTGGAAATGTCATTTTTAATTGCAATTATCTCATATTAGGCGTGGCAAATTGCCTTTAAATTTTAACAGGCCATGCATTAGTTTTTTAGTTACTTATTTGCAAAGTTTTGAAGATTTCTTAAGGTTTTGCTTGTGTGACAATTCTACTACCTTAAGTTGATTTTGGTGAAATATCGGATGACATAACAGTTAGTCATAAATACTTCATAATAAAAATTTTAAAAGAACACTATTGTTTATTTAAACCTACTTCTAATAAATTATTAAAAATTAAAAGAAAAGAATTAGAAATTAATTAATTATCAATGTACATTCAAAAACTACAATGTGTCTTAAAAAGTGTGAATCAATTAAGTGTATCTATATTTTTTAAAATACGTTTCCAGCGCATCAATTCCAAGAATTGTCGACCGAAGTTTTTCTTAATGTTTTTCTAGAAGTATTGTTGAAGTTAATGATAGCGTATATTATATTTTCAAAATAACGTTATCAGTTTTTATAAAGATAAAATCAAACATTTCGTTCTATGGACTGCAAAATCAATTTTTGACACGGCCCAGCTGTTTACGAGAAATCATCCATCAGTACGATTTGAAATGGGAAAAGGAAAAATTATGCTAGATATTTTTATAAATTATAATAGACGTTTAAACCGTGGGACATAAAGGGTATTTTTAAAATGAGTAATACATAATCGAAATTTCGTGAGTGGCTTCCTTTTGCCGAGTCTACCAAACTTCTTTCCACGACTTTTTTCGAAAACGCTGCGTTCTTAAATAAGCTTGATGACGTCTTATTTAAGCTATCGGTCTGAAAAAACGCAGCAGGGAATTTTTCGTACATTTTTAACACTTAATAACATTAATAATGTAAAATTCTTCCATTTTTCAAAATTTATTAATAGAAATTTTTGGTTTTTCAAATTTCTTATATCTCTAATTCAACTTCGAACAATGTTTTTATAACACTTGGTAATTTCGTTTACAAACAAATAGGTATATTTTATTTGGTATTCTCATGATATGTATTATATGGGAACATGCTTCAGGCTGGACAAGACAAGACCGTGTGTTTGTATGTAATGTAAAATGTGACCACACGTCTTTTATTACGGTTGCGGCACACACTGTGTGATCTTTTTTTTTTCTGTACATGAGACAAAAAAAAAACTGCTTTTGCTACACCTTCATTATCGTATCAGAATTCCATCATAATGAAACAAATTCTGTGTTTTATTATTTATCCGATTAGTAACCAATTTGAATTCAATAAAATTAAATGTTGAAGGGTCGATTCACTTGCTGAATATAACCCAATTGTGTATTTTTTATTTGAATAAAAGCAGTATGAGGTAAAAGGACGAATATTGGTTGAAATTTTTCGAACGCTACTAAATTTTTATCAGATCTTTAATCAACTATAAAAAAAAAAACTGATGATTTTCGCTACGGCTACTCAAATATCATTAAACTTAAGGTATTTCTAATGACATGCGGCCTAAAGTAGTTTTTCACGAAAAATGGTAAAGATGAAGTTTTCAATGATACCAAGATAGAATACATACTCTTTCGAAGACATTTTGCACATTTTCATGATGCAATACATGAGAGTGAGCTGTAGCGTTGAGAGATTTACAACTTCTATTAAGACAACTATATTTTTGCTCTTTCTAAGATATCGTTTTCTCTGTCATGTCGTTAGAAACAAATTAACCAAAAATTAAAACAGTTGAACAGCTTTAAAAGTTAAATAAAAAAAATAAGGCAAAAAGGCGCTCTAAAGCTGCCAATCCGTTTTTTCTAGTTACTTAAATATAGTAACAAAACATTGGTTCCACTCCTTACTAAATGGGTTGGATATCGATGACACCCCTTAAATAGACTGGGACTTGGTGAGGTATTTCAATCGACGACTTTCATTTTCATATCTCCAAGAATTCGATCGATAAATTTTGGTATAGCCATGTGACATTCATGTGGACAAATTTAATTTCTAATGAAATACAAATATGAAACTTTAAATGATTTAATTGGATCTAAGTTTCTAATATTGGTGGAGTCTGCATACCTTTGAAAAAAATTCATTTTTCCATGAATGCCCAGAAATTTTTCGAAAAATATGTTATAAACTCTAAATTTAAATTCTGTGAACAATTTCTGGAAACTTTGTGAAATTTTTGCATTTAAAGCAGGTATGAGCGAGTTATTTAAAGTCGAAGTCATCATTGTTATAACTTAATTGTGTGTCATAAACTTTAATGTGTATCTCTTTATCCAAGTCTGCATTGCTCATAGAGGAGGAAGTGAGACGGGTATACGACTGTTCTACCTATCTCAATTTCTCTAATAGTAATGAGATAGGTAGAAAAATAAATGTTGTTTCTCTGTCTTACTCGTATTTTAAGTTGTCACTGTCTCACTCGTATGTTAAGTTAGGAGTCCGCGGAACTTCTCTAAGCCACGTTTGTCCATGCCTGATTTAAAGACTTCCATAAAATCTTTATGCGGTTCGTTTTCTGAAAGTTATTTACCGACACGGAAGTATATTATTGAGAATAAACTATGTTTGAAGAACACAATCGAATTTTTTTCCCTTTGGTACAAATATTTTACAATGTTTAAAAGTCACACATTATAATTAGTACCACATATGTGATTTCGAAACAGGTAGAAAAATATATGACAAAGTTTTTTTTAGTTGAAATGTCGTCCTGAATTTATTATTTTGTTAATTATTTTATTACGATCAGAGATCTGAAGATATACACTATACAGGTTAGGTCTATAAAGCTAATAATCACGCTAACAATATAATAAAGTCAAAAAAAGGATCAACCAAAAAAAAACCCTCCAAGAATAAAAAATAAATATAACCAATTTTATGTCATATCAATAAATTGTATCTTTTATTTCTTTACTAATTTTTATGACTATAACAATGGCTTTTTGGCCTTTTTCAATTTGCCGATAAATGTAAAATGTTAACAGGTAAATTAGTTTACAAAAAGTTAATTTTTTAAACCTGTTATTTTGTCACAATATTTAGGAATGGTGTGGAAAAAAAATATTTTAAACTTAAATAAAACACTTTATCCTGATCTGACGATATGGCTGTGTATAGATTCTTCTTGGCCACTGAAATTAGACTCTGTTAACCAATCGAAATTGGTATCAGATGGAAGATAATTTAATTACGAAAGTAATGGTAAAGACTTGTCCGCAAAAAAAACCGTTTATGAAAAAATTATTAAAATTGATTTAATTAAACACAAAAAACTTTTAACAAAAAGATAATCGACTTCAAAAGAAAAACTTTTCTAAAACAAATTAATATGCACTAAAAAGTAAAAAAAATAACGATAATATAATGTTGTTAAAATTATTTTTATTTTTGGAGTCGGTGTCAGCCAAGCTCATGTAGCAGACTGTTCTGTCAGAGTTGTTTCCCTTGTTGACACCGACTCCAAAAATAACAATAATTTTAACTACATTATATTATCGTTATTTTTTTACTTTTTGTGCATATTAATTTGTTTTGGAAAAGTTTTTCTTTTGAAGTCAGTTTTTTTTTTTTTAATGGTTTTTAGTGAATCTGAAATACATTAACTAATTTGTCACTTAAAAAGTTTAGTTATTCGTGCTCTTGTCGTGCATATTAATGCAAATTTAAGACTTATATGGTTTTCTTATGAATGCCGTTGTCAGAACTGGATTAAAATCAAATTGGACCACATGGGAAGCACTAGCTTTCAAATAGATAAATAATCAAAATCGGTGCACCCAATCGACAGTTCTGAGGTAACAAACATAAAAAAAAATACTGTCGAATTGAGAACCTCGAGAATTTTGATGAGTTGCAATATTCATCATTTAAAAATCATTTATAAATCCAATTTTCCTAGGTATTATTTGTTAACAAATTTCTTAAAATAGCCCTCTACTAATACTAATATGACAAAAAAATCTATATTGCGGTTTCATAACATCTAATTTATTGTGATCAAAAAAATTAAATTTTGTCATTCACAAAAAATTTTTCAATTATAAAACAACGAAATTATAATTTTGTAATGACGAAAATATGTATTGAATTGTGGATAGAATAAAAAAAAATTAATTAAATTTTGTAATTATATATGTATTTTTTTTTCATAGCAAAACGTATGTACACTTACCTACAAACACAGGGTAAAATGTTGTGCCTTAAACTAGTAATAATACCTTGAATCACCCTTCAGTTTCTTGTAAAATATTGCTATCTATGAGAAAGCATCTGAGGAAGACAATGTCTACTCATCAGAGGGAACGTAACTGAGAGAATAGGCTGTTAATGTGCTTTTGTTTTACTATTTTTAGTACAGAAAGTAAAAAATTTCGTTTTCTATTCCATATTTATTTGCTTATTGGTTATCAAATATTGGCTATAAGTATAACGTAAAATGCTGAAGAGGTAAAACTTGAAAAGTTACACCATCATGTACCTTGGATCAAAAAAACGTGTAAAAACGTACTATATTCAGTATGGTAGTTACTTAGTGTTACAATTATTTTCTCCACTTAATAGGTCGACATGCAAAGCTTATTAAGCTTAATACAAATGGGAAAAATGAACCATAAAGATTAGATATTGAAGAGGACGTTTAATAGTATAATCGTTCGAAGTGACCCAAGGTACATTATAATGTGATCCACGGTACACTATGGTCTTGTAGCATGGATCACATCGTAATAAGATAAGATAAAAATATGGGATAGACTGAGAAATTTTTTAATGAAAATCTCATGACTGTTACGTTAATATTAAGGATCATTTAAAACATAAAAAAAACAGTGTATAGAATCTGTTAAAATCAGTTCGATTCTGTAGGAATGTTATAGCTATAGGAAAGTTCATGGTATTTGATAGTTAACAGTAACAATTTTCATTTGCTGTTGAAATAGACCACGTGTTGCATTTAAGTTAAACAAGTTATTATCGTTTAACACTTGTATAATTCTTTAGTCATAATTTTGGTGAACAACCTGTATACAAAATTCAATTGTTGACAGTTGCGACAAAAATCTCCATCGATTAGATAACTTCAAGTTAAATTTGGTTTGAAAAACTGATATTACCTTGATAAATTATACTTTAAAATTGTTACTATAATTTCAGAAAATACAGAATATTTGAGAAACCTTAAAGTTAACGTGAGGTAGACCTTGATGAAAAACACTTTTATTTTGATCGCAGTAGCTGAAAAGGAAATCATAAACAGAGTGTTCCATCTAAAACAAATACTAAAATGTACAACCAATAACCTTCTATATATTCTTGAAATAAAATTTTGTTAAAATCATGCCATTTAGCCATAATCTTCCATAGCGTGAACAATCCTGTATAATTATAAATTTTGATCAAAGGTACAATAGTTTCTCATACATATATACATGGATGGAGACACAGATGAGAACACCAGAATCAAACAAACAAAAATTAAATTAAAAAACGACAAAAAAAAAGTAATAATAAAAACTAATAATAATATAAGATTGAGAAATGGTCCTCAAACTGGTTGAGATGTGAGACTGACTGACTAAGACTGACTGATATTATGTGATGTGTGTATGACTGTATGTGATGTTATGAGATAAATAATAAAATACCACAAGACAATATTAAAGTAATTTTCAGTAATTGGTATATTTGTTGAAAAGACATTTGTTTTGTGTTATTATTATATTTATAATATTATTATTTATTTACCTGTTATTATTGTCCATAAAATAATCTATCAGCTACGTGATACTGCGACTAGATTGGATTTAGTGCGTGGATAATATTTATTTTATGTCTAAGAAGATGGGTATATGAACAAGACTTAGACTGAAAAGAAGCCTCAATCCATTTCGGATGATGGTGTAAAATTTAGTACGATAATATTTTCTTCATACGTGTTTTATTTTTATACCATGCATATATGTAATATGCAAGGTATACTAAGTTTAGTCCCAAGTTTGTAACGCTTATACAGGTGTTCATAAAATCACTTTTCCGGTTGTCCGTCTGCCCGACTAGAAATTTTCACGTGCTCCCACTTGGGACCCAGCTTGGTTGCCCAATTGGGATCCCAAATTGGGCTGTAACGCAGAAACTTATTTGTTCCCTTATTACTTATTATTTTTTATTGGTTCCCGATTGGGCAGTCCCTATAGGTTCCCGAATGTGCAAGCCCTATGGGTTCCCAATCGAATAATCTCGGTCTGTTCCCGCTTAATTTACCTTATTGTAAATCATTTGCCCCTTGTTAATCAATACAATCATGATGTAGCCTATAGCTTCAAATTAAAAATAAACTGAAAATTATCAAGCAAATTTTTTTATTTATAAATTTATAAAAATACAATAGATCCAGTCAATAGAATGATCATTTTTTTAAACGAAGAAGACGATGGCCATCCCAATCTCGAGCACCTTGTATCACTGTTGTCATTGCCTTCAAAATTTCTTTATCGTCTAGTGGGTTTTCGGGACTGGAAGCTAGTTTTTTAATAAAGACAACTATAATAATTTAAAAAAAAAAATTATTAATGAAAGAACTATTTTTTTTAATAATCACAATATAACTTGTGATCGAAATTTTTACCTTGTATACTTGAATAAAAACTAGTGCGGAGTTGTTTCACGAAATCTTCTGATTCGTAGACGTCCAAGTTCACATTTTACATAACCTCAATCTCCAATTGACATTTTCAATTACTTTTAAAATGTTCGTTACACATGTGTCAAAATAATAAAATTCAATTAAACGTAAATGCAATTTTATGATATAGTATGATATAGCTGAATTTTTATAAATTAAAATACCAAAAAAAAACTATAAAAAATCACTTATTTTCGATTCATACTCGACCGTACATAATGTGTTTTTATTATGACAAATAAAAAACTTCTCGTAGCGCCATCTGGTGAAATGTTTTAAATAAATAAAACGCGGAAAATTCAAAAATGAACAACTGATACTTTTGATGCAAATAGAAGGGAAATAGGAATAACAGAATAATATTAAGAGAAAAAAATAGATTATGTAAAAAACAAAAAGTTTATAAATACTCAAAGTACAGAGTTAAAAGTGAAGTAAAGCGTTTTGAATTAAAACTTTTTTAGGGACATTATTTTTTTCTAAATTTATAACTATTTACTTACTATAAAAAAATAACTTAAACAAAAAAAAATTAATTGAAAAATTATGATTGTTTTTAATAAAGTAGGAAATTTTTTTAAATCAATTAACTGTACTAAGATTAAGAACATATATATTTGCTTTATTCAAAGCAATCAAATTTTTCAAAATCAGGTAAAAATAGAGTAAAGATTATTTAATTTTTACACCGGGCTATCCCAACGTGTTCCCAACCAGGTCCCACTCAAACAAAACCGTTGTGTTTATCATTTAATTTAATTTGGGCTTTCCCAATAAGTTACCAAATAGGCCCCAGTTGGGAAAAACTATTTAAAATCGCCTATTTTTACATTGGGCTATCCCAAAAGGTTCCCAATTGGATCCCAATTGGGATATACCTATTTTAATTTAATTTGGGCTTTCCCAATAAGTTACCAAATAGGCCCCAGTTGGGAAAAACTATTATAAAATCGCCTATTTTTACATTGGGCTATCCCAAAAGGTTAGCAATCGGATCCCAATTGGGATCGACCTATTGGGCCATGCCCCAACAAATCCCAAGCGGGCCCCAATATAAGTACTGGGACAATTTCTAGTCGGGTGTCCGCCCGTCCGTCTGTGGGCACGATAACACAAAAACGAAAAAAAGATATCAAACTGAAATTTTTACAGCGTATTCAGGACGTAAAAAGTGAGGTCGAGTTCGTAAACGAGCAACATACGTCAATTGGGTCTTGACCTATGGGTCCGTGGGACCCATCTTGTACACCGTTAGAGATAGAACAAAAGTTTATGTAAAAAATGTTCGTTATCAAAAAAAAAAACAACTTTTGTTTGAAATATTTTTTCGTAAACATCACTGTTTACCCGTGAGGGCGCAAATTAGGCGTAAATTGTATATTATATATTATATAAATTGTATATGTATGTGTAATGTGATAGAGTAATCAAATCTATTGATGCATTATATGTCAGCAATTAATTCAGTTAATTGTTTGTTTTCACTTGTTTTATTTTTACTTCGATAGGGAACACAATTTTTATCTTTTTTAACATCAATGTCACCATTTAGAGATGTACAGGGTGGGCTATTCTAATTTATATTTTTGACCCCCCCCTCTTCCAACGTGAGCATTGATGAGTTTATTTAACCCCCTTCTCCCCCCACAACAACTAAATATCTCGTTTTGTAGCTAGATAATCAAAAAATAACTAAAACAAAGGTTGCAGAGTTTGATAAGAGACAGCCATGACATCATGTTCTTCGGGTTTCTGTAATAGCTTCCCATTATCATTTCACATAGAACAACTTGTAAAACTATACCGTGGACACTGTATTGTGTGCGAAATTTATCTTATACATATCTGATGCATTGGTAAATCGACGACACAAAAAAAATATTGGTAAATCGACGACAAAAATTAAAAAAAAAAAAAGAGTGTGTGTACTTATGTACACGCGTTAGAAGTTATACTTCTTTGGCGTATGAAAAAAATTTAAAATAACTCAAATGCAGTAGTAATCGACAATAAATATTAAAATCAATCAAAAAGATTTTGTTAAAGATTTGTCAAGTAATCTGTAATATAAATTAAAAAGAGATGATTAAAATTATTCGATTAGATTCACAAAATGATAAAATATTATTATCTAAAGTAATAAATAATAAATAATAAATAATTAAATTTTATTATTATTTGATTATTTGTTAGAAAAATAATAAGTTCTTTAGAAATATATCTATATATTATACTTACAAAATTAACCTCTAATATTTGAAAACACTGTAACTATACACTGTACTGTAACTATATTCAGTGTTGATATATTTTTTTATTATTTCAATTCTGTGGCTAACTTCATCATGTCGTTCGTGCGCGCGCAGCTCACAAATTCACTCTCATCCAAACGCGCCAAAAGAAGTATAACTTCAAAAATTACAAAAATTTTACATACAGATTTTGTGTTACGTTTTCATAAAAAAATGTCAAGGATTCTATTTGTTTTTGATAAACAATTATGGTTTTACAATTATGGTCTTTAATTTAAAAAAATAATAATTAACATTACAAGGTATGCATTGTATTCATCAATGTTACTGGAAAAACCACTTCCTTATTTCAACGACACAGCCATGACATCTTCATTAATATTATTTTAATTCTATTCCATCTGCTAATACTTGAAGAAAGTATTGAAGATTTAAAATTTGCCAAATTTAAAAAACCCTCCATAGAAATCAATATTGCGTTACAGGTATTAGATCTGGTACTGTTTTCGAGAGTGAACTTTAAGACGGATAATTTTTTATATTTACTTTCTTATTGAAATTAGATATCGATGAAGTAACTACAGCGGGATGTGAAACATGTTCCTTATACCAAAATAAACAACTTATGTTCGAAACCAACTTATGTTTTCTCGTGCAGAGGCAAATTAAGGCAAAACTTTGGTGTCGATTTTATCCAAAAATTTAAAAGATGGAGGGATGAAAATTTGTAGGTAGCTTCACCTTGTGAGCCTTATGAAAAATTATTGAAAGAAATCTAAAAAGTTTTCTGGCAAATACTTCAAAAACTTTCAAAATTTTCGACACCTGGTACAAATGGGGCCGAGTAGCGATATAAAGCTGCTTTTTTGGTGTGTTATTTGGACCCATTAGAGGAGTTTGAAACTCGAAATCAAAAAAAGTACCAAAAAAGCAGCTTTGTATCGCTACTCAGCCCCATTTGTACCAGGTGGCGAAAATTTTGAAAATTTTTCGAAGTATTTGCTAGAAAATTTTTTTCTATAAAAATTTTCATGAGGCTCGCAAGTCAAAGCTACGTACAAATTTTCATCTCTCCATCTTTTATACTTTAGGAGAAAATGGACACCAAAGTTTTGCCCTAATTTGCCCCTGCACGAGAAATCAATGATGTTTACGAAAAAATGCTTAAAACAAAAGTTATTTATTTCGGTATAAGGATCATTTTTTAGCTTTAAACTTTTGTTCTATCCTTAACTTTTTATCATAAGCAAAACTCAAATTTTTAGCATTTCTGAAATTTTCTAAGCATCATATTTCAAAAACTATTAGACACACGGAACTGTAAATCGGCTTAAATTGTTTCAAATTTAGTATACTTTAAAATTGTCAAAAAGCTCACAGTTTTCGAATTGAACTGCAAAAACTGTAAAAAGTCTTGTAAACTGTAAAAATTTTTCAGTTTTTCGCGTATTATGCAGGAAGCACAACTTTTTTTTGGTGGTTTCACACTTCCTTAAGGGGTCCAAATAACATATAAAAAATGTAGCTTTATTGTAATATTTGACTGTCGTTTATATGTCTATCCAAAAAATTAGATTAACAAAGTAGTGTGTAATTACCAGGGAAACTACTGAAATAAAACTCATGCATGGTGCGAAGAAGGGAATTTAATTTTATTAGTAGGTTTTATTATAGGTCAACAAGAATAAAATTCGTAATATCTTACTAATCTTTTTATCAAAACATATTAAATGCGTTATGAAAAGTCATTAAAAGAACTTGCAAAAAAAATCAAAAATAATAATTCAACACGTTACATACACAATAGGTATTTAGCCATTAATGTAATAAAGTAATTGAAAAGAACAGTTTTTTTTTTTAAAATTAAATGTTGCATGTCAAATTTTATTTTTTTTTTTGTACTAGGTAGGAACCGATTAAGATCAAAACAACAACATTGCAACAATCTTGTTTTAATATAATTGAATTATTTTATATTTGGAATTGAAATCGTGACAATTTTATATATATATATTTTTTTTACATCTTTGATTTATGCTTGCAATGTTTGACATTTGGACTGAAACTGTGGGTTACACCTTAAAATAACTGCAAATAGAGTAACAGAGTAAATAGAAAACGCGTGGTAAACCTATTAAATCGTATAGATTATAAACCACAACGTAAAAAAGCATATATTCTTATGTCGAGTGTTGAAATTTGTATAATGTTATTAGAAGTTTGTCGCCCTATTAGCTCAGTTGGTTTAGGCGTAAACAATTCCGTCCGCGGTATGCTTAGCGTAGCGGGCTCGATTCCCGCCGTCACAACAAAATTAATTTAATTAATAGGTGTGATTGGCTGGTGTATTGCATGGTATGTTATGCATGCTGGAGGTGCACACAGCCTCTGAGATTGAGGAGTTGATAAATGAAATTATCAGCGGAAAGGTGGTAAAACACATATAGGGTATCACAATGGGCTCTATAGCCTAGATGTGTCCTTCATGACAGCCGATATAATCTAACCTAACAAAACCGAAGTTTAAAAATATTTATCACGTCCAAAACGAAAAGCATATTAAAAAATTGAATCACAGGGAAGTTGGACTAGGAATTGTAAATCAGAACATTATAGTTAATCCTTTTGTTGTTTTCGTCTCTTTATTGAGACTTCAAAATCAAGTTGCTGAAGAAGTCTCAAAAAGTACAAAGACGAAACGTACAACAGGATTAACTGTATTGTTCTGATTTACTATTCCTAGTTCAACTTCCCTGTGATTCAATTTTTTATTCGAAGTATTCTAAAGTCAGATTGGCTACTAATAGAATTTTTCTATCAACCGAACTACGCATGTCTTGCAGGGTTTCTATATAAATACTATGAAAATATAAAGTAGCTAAAAATTATTGGCTTGCCTCAGAGTTTAAATCTGACAAAAAAGACTGACGGGCTTCAAGATCTTGATCAGATTTTATAGGAATACAGATCAAACAAAACTTCAGTCAAGTCAGTCTTGAAATAAAAAGTTACATTGAAATCGGACCATCCTTTTTTGATAATAGCCTTAAATATATAATATTTTTTTTTTTATCGATAATTAAAAAAAGAACACAGGATCAATAAATAAAATTGATCATCGTCTTTGAACGATAAATCATTAAAAGCTAATGCAGGCCAGAAATAAATCGGGTATAATTCCAGTATTTCTTTCTAAATTGTAACAGAGCAACGAAAATGGATCCTGAATAAATTACGGGCATGACAATCAGTCCTAATCCGGACTCTCTAAAGCTCAGTTTTACTCCGAACCCTGTTCAGAATGTACAGGGTCAGATAGCCCTCTTGATTTGCAGCTTATCAGCACTTCATTTTTGATAGATTATTGGCACAACCCTTTACGTTAAATAATCGTGACGCGATATGACAGAATGAATTTTGGTTTGAGAATCTTACTGTTGATGTAAAGGCCCAGTGATATGTATTTTCGTAAAAGCAATTGAATATCATTCTAGTTAATATTATTTTGATTATAAACATGTCATGGTTTTGGTTTGATTTGAACATAATTTTTTTTTTTTATAGTCGTAAAATGTGTATATAGTTTTATATCATGTGTCTATCTACGGATTCGTATAATACAATAGTCTTTATATATGAAATATTCTGATATTATAGTGCGGTGACGGATCAGTGTACGGCTTCAAACACGCCAAGCTGTGTCACGAGAAAAAAATCTCACCAAGTCTATCAATTATATTTTCATTTTTTTAGTATTTTATTTGAAGTTTTCTCAGTTTACTGCAAAATTCAGTTAAAATTGATGAATATATGTCTGCTTTTTTCTCTCGTCGATAAAAAAACAGTATCCGTCTTTTAGAATGGAATTACCTCATGCTGTTCTTCTTTGTACTTCCATACAGTCTATGATCTTCCACTTTTGAAGGCTCATGATGGTCCCACATTTATCCATGACTTCTCAGGATATAATGAGTCAGTGAGCTATTGTATGACGTTGTATCTCACAAGAATAATTTAACAATTTTATTTGATTATTCTGACCACGATTTTTAGGATTAAGGATTTCCACATCTGAAAATATATACATTTATTTGCGCTCCCACCATATTTATACTGAATTTTTTGATAAATAAATAATAGCCTAAAAAACTAAAAAACACAGAATAAATAATAGTTTAAAAAAAATTAAAAACACCTTTTTGTAACTAGCTGAACTAAAAAGTAGAAAATTATTTCTTTAAATTCAAATAAATCATATTATTGTAAAAAAGCGTAGGGTGATATTTTATAATATCTTTACATTTACCAATATCTGTCTATAAAATATTTACAATAATTGAAATTTAGCACCCCATGCTTTTTTACGATAATTTTTTTTTTTCTTATTTATAGAAATTATTTTTTACCTTTAAGTTCAGCTAGTTAAAAAAGCGTATTTTTTAGTTTTTTTAAAACTATAATTTATTAGTATGTAGTCTCTGTAATCTCTGCTACAACCTCAGAGCTCTTAGAAATAAATTCAGAGTTGTATTAACAATTTTTCGTGTATGTCCAGTTTATTCGGCACATCACTACGCCCAAATTGATGTTGGTTAAGATGTATATTATAAAGAGGCTATGGCGATGTGTACGTATTACGAAACTGAATTATTATTTGAACATATTTAAACATTACTGTATCAAAAAATTGTATGTAACCTCCAAAAGGTCATCTTACACTTCTATCTTTATTTATGTATGTTAGAAACCATAACCATAGCCCATGCATATACAATCATCGACAGACCATAAGGCGGACAATACCTTCTTATTTAAAAAAATATAAAAATAAATTCAACTAGATAACTATAGTGTAGAATAAATTTGTACGTGTGTTTACGTTTTTTGGAAGTTGTTTTTGTAGTTGTATATACGAATATGATTATAATTGGGACAACATTAATTCAATCTAATTTTTATGTTTTTTTTTATTTCTGTCTCTATTTTTTTTAAAATATTTCTATTTAAATAACTGTTTTTTAAATTCATACTTCGATGCAATTTTCTAAATTAGTATGTACATATTATGTTTATTACATCTGTACCTACATAAATTTTAACAACGTGTTAATCTTGGCAAATTTTCGTAAAAAAAACTTCTTCTCGAATATAATCGAGATCTACCTTTTAATACATTCAATAGTTTTGAACTTCAAAGACTGACATTCTCCAAAGCAGGTCAAGATTAGCTAATTTGTTTTGCCAGAGCTATACCGGGTTAATCTATATAACTGGTACATGGAGGCGGAGTTTACATACATAAGGGCTTACCCTTATACAAAAATTTTTAAATAGTAGGATATTTTTGAATCATTCAAAATTGTAATTGACCATTTAGATAAATTTTAACCTTTATTGATTCGTTTTAACATGAAATATTTATTGCTTTATTGCTTTATTGCTTTACAATGAGACAGATAATATATTTGAAAATAGATATTTTTTATTATTTACAAAAATCTCCTACTATTGGATATTTGTATATCCAATGAAAATATTAAATTAAATTAAGGCGGTCAACTTAAAATACTCAATGTACTCTATATGTTGGCTGACCCTGTATATATAACTTTGATACTTTTATCAATTTCACGTCATTCTTAGCTTAACTAAAATGAGAGATCGACTACAAATTGTCTCAAAAATACCCGAATCGAGAATTAAATCAAATTATTCTGAAAATATTCAATGCGGAAGTAATGGAAACCAGTTTGGGCTGCATTGCATCCCTGGATTTTAGTTTCTATCTTAATTGGTTAAGGATGTATGAGCATGGTAGTGGGGGCACAAATTTAAAAACAGATATTTTCAATTTTGATGATAAATTTATATTATTACTTGACGATATAAGACGAAAAGTAAGAATAAAATTTTTCGATATCTAGCTTAAATTTCAAAATATCGAAAATTGAAAATTTTGTTTAATTATTTAGCTTTCGATATTTGGAAAACTAAGACACATATCGAAAAATTTTATTCTTATTTTTCGTCTACATTCATGAAGTTATAACAAAATTCATCATCAAAGTTGAAAAAAAGACAAAAATAATTTCAATCCTTAATCTACCCTGCTCTTACATCCCTTATATGGACGGTGACACTTAGTTTCTTTCTTTTCTAATTCATTGCTAATATGTTTACTTTCTATTAAAAAGTTTTTTTTAAATTTGTTATCATTCATTCCAAATGAAAATTATCAAAAACTTCCAAAATATGTCGTTTTTTGAGATTCCTCCATAAGAGCTAATGTACTTTATATCGATTTTTAATGACTTTTTTCTTAAAAATTTGTACGGATACCTAAGCTGAAATTTTAACCACATATTCTTTGAGTAAAAGACTACCTACAAACAAATTTTGAGCCTTTAAATCAAACATTGTTGTCATGCTCATACATCCTTAAGTTTATTCACTAGTAATGATACCATAACCATTTCTCAAAACTATACGAGCAGGTGTACCAATATTTACTGAATCGAGACAAAGATAACGTAAATTGGTAGCTTATTTCTGCCGACTCACAGCGGAGCAAGACGCGCCTTTGTAAGAATTTAAAAATCTCAGATTTTCGTGGTGAAATAAATATTTTTCAAGTTTGAAAGAAGAAATATTTATTTCCATGACATTTATTGGAAAATTCGAAAGAACTCAAAAACGTCGGAAAGAACAGCCTGGCTGGTTGAAATTAATTAAAAATATGTTTTCTCTGATTCATTACTTGGCTGAAAGATATTTTTAAATAATCTTTTTTGACCAAGAAAACACAAGATAAATTCTTGTGTTTCTGCTTTTATAACAAGGGATCGGGCTAAATTTTATCACTTACGATGAAGAATTCTCACTTCACGAATAAAAAAGTGAAGTTAGTTTTTAAAATCTTTACTAATCTTTAAAATACCTAATTAAACAAAGAGGAAGATACTTTGTTTTGCTAAAAGAATATGGGTAACAATGCTAGATCAGGATTATCCCCTATTATAAATGTGAATGCTAATTTGAATACAAATTAAAAAACAACATTGGCTTATTAAAAAAAAAAGTAGGTATTTAATGATGCATAATTTTCACCTGAAATTAATAAAAACCTGAAGAAGTCATATGGTAAATAATAAATGATGATATTCATGGTATTTCAACAGTGATATATCTACCACTTACAAATCGATGGACACCATACAGCTACCAATTATATGAAATACAATAATAATGCCCAACGATTTTAGTCTAGCACGTTAGGGATAGACAACAAAAACCTATTGAAAATTCCAAATTTTTCATTTGTACCTTATTTTCAACTTTGATGATGAATTATGTAATAACCTTGACAATATACGACGATAAGTAAGAATAAAATTTTTCGATAATTCCCTTGGTTTTCGAAATATCGAAAGCTAAATATTTAAGCAAAATTTTCAATTTTCGATATGTTGAAAATTACTCCAGATATCGAAAAATTCTATTCGTCTTATATTGTGAGGTTATAACATAATTCACCATTAAAATTCCCATACATCCTTAACTCGTCAGGCACAACGAGTTTTTTTTTTTCAATAATTGATTGCGGTTTTACTTTAAATAGGTAGTTGTTTTTTAATTTCCACCGACTAGTTTTGGAGAAATCTTTGAAAACGTATCATCCATCTACCGTTTTCCCATAAAACCAATGTTAAATATGCCTACTTTTGAAATCATTTATTTATTTAAATAATCAGGCAACCTCCACTAAAATTTTCGGAATTGATTTATACTTAGTCCAACTTCGTATTTAAAAAAAATCAAGCCTTTTGTCCAAAAAGTCCTGGCGGTCGTACATTCTTAATAGAAAGTTGAATGTAAATGAATTGCATTTAAATTTTTCAACATTCGTTTACTTTTGGCTGAATATTTTTTGATCTTTTTCGTTGACACCTACTAGACTATTCCTTAACTATATTTTATTTGTAGTATATGTGTTAAACAAGGATGCAAACAAATATTATAAGTTGTTGATTACTTTTTATCATCTTTTGCGATGTGACATGTGACAAATGAAGTTGACTCAAAAAACTTGTTAACTCAAAAACTTATATATTACTTTCATTATAAATATTCATCATAAATAATAATATTTTTGTAATTTTTTTTTCATTTCTATAAGAATTATTGTTAGGCTAGTTTTTATTACTATCCCGCTGATCTACTATAAGATAGTCTTGAGAACTGGCTTTTGATAATAAATTCGGAACATTTTGGCAGATGGCTTAAGTTTTTTTCGTTGTAAAATACAGAGAAAAGGAGTTTTCCGGTTCCGGAACGTTCCACACGACCTTCTACACGTGGTTTTGGGACAATTTATCTCTACATTGTTTTTTTTGGTGAAGTTTTTTTGAATATCTCTGCTTCTATTGTTTAGATTGAGGAGAATAAAAAACAGAATTATATTTTATGCATTTTTGCGTCGCCTTTGCCTGCTATCGAACCCTGAACATAGAAAAATAACCTCAAAATCTGAAGAAAACCTCAGTAATCTCATAGTTCCAACTTTCTCTAATTTCGAAGAATGAAGGATTTGAGTTGAAATACACACCTCTTTCAAATTTCACATTTATTTGGATCCATAAAGTTATGCACCCCTCGTGTAGTTGCGCAATTTCGGATTACATGCTTTTAGGGTCAAATAAAGATATTAAAACGCGGGAAATAAATTCCTTAAAACGCTTTTAATGGATTAGCCTAACCATTAGATTAGCCTAATTGTTAATTTTGCTTTCTTATTTTTATTTTAATACCTAACCCTGTCACATTCTCATTTATTTCAATTTCATCCAGCAACCACATAAATTTCGGTGCCAAAGACAATTCAATGTCTACACGAATAAAAAAATTAATAATTAACTAAACAATATAAAAAATATAGATAGATTGTCATATTAAAAAACCAAAAAACATTCTTCGATAACAAATTACATCACAGTATCTCAACAAGTAACACAAAAATACTTGATAATTTCTTTTGAAATAGTTTTTTTATAATTAATAATTTTTTTTCATCTTTAGTGTTCCATATCATCCCATTTTACAAAATAAAAATATTTCTCTTAACACAAAGCACACACGTATGAATAGAACATAATTACATACTTATTTTAAGATAAACAATACATGTGAGTTGATGGTCCAATGTCAAATCAATCATTTGTATCAATAGGTGATCGAAGTATATTATAACGTACCTACAAGATACTGTCATAATCAATAAAACTGAACTGATTTAAATGAAAAACATGTGAAAATAAATAAATGACTAAGTTAATTCGTGAAATGTCCTGCATAGAAAGTATTGGATGTCAGTGCTTACATTATTTTATAAATTAGAAGAGTTTAAGATACTATAGTTCTATCAAAACAAAATGGCACTGAGCAAAAGAGATTGTAGATATGAGTGCACATATCTCTTTCGCAGTGCTACATTGATGCGCTCTGTGGCGGCCTTTCGGTCGCTATTTATTTGGTTTTCAAAAATTTTCAAAAGTATTTTCGTTTTTCTAAAATGTTTCACAAGATCACTAGTTGAAGCTACCTGCAAATTTTCAACTCGCTTTCTTTACACCAAAGTTTTGTTCAAATTTGAGCCATCACGGGTAAACAGTGATGTTTCAAACAAAAGTTGTTAATTTTTTTATAAGAAAATTTTTTTTAAATGTAAACGTTTGTTCTATCTCTGACAGTTTGTTCTACGTGATCAAAGACGGGCGGAGAGACGGACAAACGGACAGCCGAAAATAGACTGCTTAGGCGATTTTATAAACAACTTTACCAAAATTTTGTTCGTAGCACCAAATTTTTAACCGTTACAAACTTGGGACCAAAAGTATAGTTAGTTCAGAAGTCTTGCAGGTTCAATAAAGTTTATATTTCGATATTTCTGGGCGGCTGGACAAAATTCCTTCCTAAGTAACGGTGTCGTTAGAGAGAGAGTAAATTCGCACAAAATGTATTCCTCATTACAAAAGCTGGAAATCGTTCGCAGTGATATTGGCTTTGTAACTGTTATTTACTGTGGCCAGTAAGTAAGCCATTTTATAATCGTCACATGATTTTGTTCTCAGTTGTAAGCACTCTGTAGCCTTTTTCTATGAAAACCCTTTTCTTCGATACTTTTCCTTGCATGGTCTTGACTATGAGTATTAAATACTGTTTATAACCATATATAATTATTAGAGGAAAACATGAAGACCGATAGAATAAATTGAAGAGTGAAAACACCCACGACAGATATCTCAAGAATAAAACCATACCAATAATTAAGACTAAGATAATATAAGACTCTTACACTCTTCTTGGTGACGTCCCCTACTGCAGGGCTGGTTGAATTTTTCAGACTTTTAGAGTCATATCATTTGCTCTGGCGAACAGTTGCTCATATATTGACAAAATCATTAATTACGTCAAGCAGCCATTTGAATGCCAGAACCAGGCTTATTACAGCTGTGGTTTACGAGATTTCATTAAAAAGTGATCAATTTTTTATTAGGAAGTTCATTTATACATTTGAACAGAGTTGTTGGTAGTAACTATGGTTTCTCAATATTCAGGTAAGTATTCAACGCCATCTGAAACTCAGTTTAAACCTGTCGCTGTTTAAACCGAATAACGGAAATTATATAAGATTGATGAAATTTTTTTGAGTTGGACTCTACGAGCGTCTACAAGTGTATTACGCTGAAAAACAAAAGTAAACCTGTTATGTCCTTCATCGTCGTCAACTTTATAATATAGCTTAAGAAATGATGATGCTGATGATATATATCATCATATTATAACGAAGCAAACACACAGAGACGAATCAAAGTGATACATACTATACAAATGTGATCACAAAATGTCCAAGTCACTGAACTTTATTTGATATAGAAGAACCGAATTCCATCATGTCCATAAAAATTGTAATATAATCATATTTTTCTAATCAATAATAAATAAATGGACACCATTCATTAAATTATATGAAGAAAAAAAATTAACTTAAGAAATTATTTTAATGATTTTTTTGGTTACATTATTGTTTTTTTTTTATATAAGATTGTTTTTGTGAAATATTTATTGTTCACGACTTCAGACGATTATTGTTTTTTTTTTTTTTTTTTTTTTTTTTCATTCTGTATGTACCGCAACAAAGTTAATAGTTTTAATTATTAATTATCTTAAATATGTGATATCTAAGTTTTAATCGTTTTTCTTTGTTAGTTCAATAAACTTCAATAGTTTTGACAATATTTATTTTAAGAAAATAAACACAAGTTCATACCGTTGTTATTAGAACTTAAAATAAAGACACTATACTAAATTTTTATAGGAAAAGATGAAACAAATGAGAATGTAGGGACAAGATGGGACACTAACATTTCATATCAAATATGTCGATCGAAATAAGACATTAATGGCATTCTAAAATGCTGGCAAAAATCTGAAGGTGTGCAGAACATTAAAAACTGCGAAAAAACATGAAAAGTGGGAAAAACAGATGACAAAATTTCGGAAAATAAAAAATTGGTTACTGATAAAAGGAAAGTATGTATTTCCAAAAATTAATATCATTTAAATAAATATTTAGTGGTAGCTTTGCGTTAGATAAAAAAATTGTATTTTATTATGACCTATCTTTCTGTTAAAATTTTTCTGTATCCCTAAACTAGGAGTTAAGCACGAAGCTTTTAAAACCGTGAAAACATATGAAAATGGGAACAAATGACTAATGAACCAGATTCGGAAAACAATTCATAAGCTTTAAAAAAAAAAACTGCGAGGATTTTGGTATAAATGTTGTTTAGGCCTTGCTTTTCAACGTATCCTGCAGTAGTTGTTCTAAGGAAAATTAATCCCATTTAAGTACATTTTTTGTTTAGCCATATACACGGTAAGAAATACAGTGCAACCTCGATATAACAAATCTGAAGGGAACCAGTAAATATTCGTTACATCAAGTAATTCATTAAACTGAGGTTTGTAATATTGAGGTTAAGTTGGTCTAAAATTCGTTATAAAGAGGAAAAAAGTGTCGGAACTTCTCGCGACATGAATTACATACTATGGAGCATACTAGCTGTCATATATTGGTGGGACTTTATACGTTATATAAAGGTTTTGAATTGACGAATTTCGTTATTTAGAGGTATTTAAATTTTTTATTATAGTTGAAAATTCGTTATAAAGAGACTGTTCGCAAAAAATATTCGAAATGTAGAGGTATATTTTATATTGACTCTTATGGACAATTCAAGGGGATTGCAAAATATTTGTTAAATCGAGGAATTCGTTATATTGAGGTTCGTTATATTAAGGTTGCACTGTATATGTACTATAGTATCTGTGTTATCATAAGTAATATGTAATATTTCTTATGCCAAGATAGATACGTATTGAATAAGACTGTCCACCAGAAGTATTGTGAATCGCAAAACTGTATGGGCTTGACGTACTGTATTAACTCGTCCGAGTTGATACTGTATTAACTCGTCCGCCATAACTATTGCTAATGTGACTATTCCTTCAATACAATACGGAGCATTGCGTATAGTATTAGATACCAAAGTTATTTGGCTGAAAATATGTGTATTGTCCTGCCTGTTCCAAAAACCACTTTAAACAATAAAGTTATTTGCTGAACAAACTATTGCTAATAGGAATTTTTATAGATATTCCTGTTAAAAATCGTGAAACTATAGTTTTAACACATTATTACCATTTGAGTAAAAAATTCAATAAGTTAATTTTCATCGCCAAAGGTGAAAAAAGATTATTTTAAAGTTATCAAGACAAATGTCTTTAAGGTCCGAAGGAGATTGTAACGGAAAATCGTTTTTAACTCCCGACTAACAAAGGGAGGTGCTCTTAGTTTGACGTGTTTGGATATCTTTGTATATGTGTGTCTATCTCAGGTATTGTAGATCTTGGTGAACCAATCGGTGAACGAACTTTGATTTTTTGTCTTTTGTTTGAAAGGCAATTTGATCGAGAGTGTTCTAAGCTTTGTTTTAAATTCCAGTTTATTATTCCGTATTCGATGACAACTATAAAAGAAGTGATGATCTTCAAACGACTGAGCAGATTTTCTTGAAATATATCTAAGAACACTCTTGATAGGAGATCCTTTCAAACAACACCCGTTTAGGAGATATGGTGCTACAAAAGAATCGATTAGACCTAAGTTACAGTCATCGTAGCTTCCTCATAAATGGACGTTAGCTATTTTTTATTTTCCACTTGAAGGTTTCGGATTCGATTGCCACTGGAACATATGAATGGTAAGACCACTCTCGATCAAATTACCTTTGAAATAAAAAAAATCAAAATCGATTCATCCGTTTAGAAGCTACGATGTCAGAAACGAACCAATCAGATCTCATTTTGTGTCGGGGGTTTCTTTAAATTTTAAATTGATGTGTTATCTACAGATTTTTGATACGTTCAAATTTTATAAATATTGAAAGCCAAGTACACAGTTACAAATAAAAAAAATCCACCACCTCCAAATGAAGATATCCGATAGATTTATTATATGACCGTATAATTTTATTATCTGTATAATAACACAAAATGATAAATATATCTACTCTCTAGTCTCTACCACAAAGAGAAAAATTAAACAAAAAAAGCCATCCATACACACAGGTTTATGGAATAAAAGTTAAAGTGGTTGACTGCTATATGGTTTAGCATTTTGATTATTATAGGGTACGAATAAAAAAAACACACACACACAGAAATAGTACATTCAACAAGTGCTTATAGAGCATTAATGTCACCCTCGTTCTATATGTACTGTGTAAGAGGATGACAACAAAAGTACCAGGATAAAAAACAACCCCGAACATAGTGAAGAACCCTTGGCGACAATAAAACTCAACTTATAGGTATTATTATTACACTGGCTGTTATGTACTGTGTTATTTAATAGTAGGAATTAAATATCAATGACATTTATATAAAAAAAAAGGCTACTAAATAGATTTATTTTTTGTGGAGGGTTTATTTTATTTTTATTTTTTAAGTATAATTGAATTTTTATACTTGGTTTTATGTGAAATAAAATATGTTTAATTGTAAAATTTATAGTTTTATTTATTTAGGCTGACTGTGCTACCTGTTTGATGAGCATCCTCCATTCTCTCGCGTAGTAGCATAAAGACGTGATACTTAAGGCATCTGGCCTGTCCTTGCTTCACCATACCTGACTTCGTTAAAAAGGCGGTTTTTTGTATTCGAGTCAAAATCAACAAGAGACATGTGAAAATTTTAGGGGCGGTTGACCTGATTATTTAAATAAATATATGATTTCGAAAGTAGGCATATTTAACATCGATCTTAAGAGAAAAGAGTAGATGGGTGATATGGTTTCATAGATTTCTCCAAAAGTAGTTGTGTCTGACTAATAAAGGATGTATAAGCACGGTAGTGGGGAACCAAATTTAACAAAAATATATTTTTTCAATTTTGATGATGAATTATGTTATGACTTGACAATATAAGATGAAAAGTAAGAATACAATTTTTCGATACCTGGAGTAATTTTCAATATTTGGAAAGTTGAAAATTTTGCTGAATTATTTAGCTTTTGATATTTCGAAAACCAAGACAGATATCGAAAAATTGTATCTTAATTTTTCGTATACATTCATGAAGCTATAACAAAATTTATCATTAAAGTTGAAAATAAGGTACAAATAATTTCAACCAGACGTCTAAACTTGCCTTGATGTTCGTACTACCTTAATATTCTTATCTCACCTCGATTTTATTGTAGTTTTAAATCTTTAAATTCAAATAACAATAAAAATTGGAAATAGCAAGATTTGAATTTAAAAAAAAAAAAACAAAATAACATTAACGCGTGAGTAATACTAATCGTTCGGTACTGTTTACTCCCCCGATGAGAGATTTGCTCATTTGTGTCTTTTTTTGTAGTAGATTGAATTTTTGTGAAAAAATTTGTACTAGTATTTTTCTTGCTGTTAGTGTATTATGGAATTTTCACTTATAATTATTTCACTTGCACTCGTTCATAGCATACTCTCATTGACCCCGATTTGTCGTGTATAATCCCAGATAAAAAATTCCTGCCCCGAATGCTTTCAAATATTGCTTTTAAAAAATGCTGTCATCGAAAAAAAAACGTTAATACAGTGCACCCTATCATTAATCAAACCTATAATATAAATATATTATTTATAAATATAAAATATAATAAAATATGAATAATATCAAAATAAAAACATTCTTCTTTAATATATTTATTATATTGAGAGCCTTCTGCATCCAGCATCACTATCACCAGCAAGCAGTCAGTATGTGTGTGATCCAAAATCCCCTATAACATTGTAACATTGTCGGAGACATGAATAAAGAATGTCAAATATGTGACAAGAGAACATTCCTTTAAGGCACACTTCCATCTATAACAATAATATAACATATATAAACAGCATTATACTACATAAATTGTATTGTGACAGTGTTACCTAAAAAACGGGAACACTAAATAACTTTTTTATCCGACGGTCGAAATATATATATATATATATATATATATATATATATATATATATATATATATATATATATATATATATATATGTTTCACTTTTTTCCTTCTACTAGACTTTTGGATGTTCCCCTGTAGATTAAAAACGCCTGACCTGATTTTAAGAACTGTGTTATTGTTAGAACCGTGTTGGCTTTAATGACTTTACAAAATAACCAATATAGCGACCGTCCACCACAAAATTTCCTAGATAATAACAAATTTTTTGCCCTTTCCTTACATGATATAGTCCTATCCAAAGAAAGCCCTTTGCATGGAGATTCCAATATATCATTTTATGTATGTTTTCCGATTTTAGTAAAAAGAAAATATTGTTAGTCATGGAAACGGGAATGAAAACTGTAGTCTCGCTTGCTCGCACATAACTCTAGTAAATACCTATTCACAATACCTGAATAATAGTAAATAATACCTCAATATTATTCAAATAGCGGCTCACAATTCTAGATAAATATGGTGGGAGCGCAAATAAATACATTTGAATAGTAAGATGTAATGAAATATACTATTTATAAGCGCTTCCACCATTTATTTAAATTTTTGTATGTGCTTGTTTTTTGGTGCGGAATCTTCAAAAACAGTGTGTAGTGGACCAATTTGTGAATCTAAACCATCCTTGCATTAACTTGAACACACACACAAAATTTAATACAAATCTACCCATCCGCTTAGGAGAAGTTCAATTGCAAACACCGATGGCGCGAGTTTCAAGATTTTTGTTCACCAAAAAAGAAAGTACTCAACGTCTCAACAGAAGTTTTCACTTCAAAAATGAGCACTTAGTCAATTATTGCTAATTATATTACCAATTCAGCTGTTCGTTCTACTATGGGCCCTGAACTAATTACAACAAATAAGATACCCTGAGAGCATGACAATGACCTACTTAATATAGAATAATAAGTTATTCTTCGAAAAAACTAATATTGTGGACTTGAGGACAAAAGAAGAACATCGAGAAACTTGACCTATTAACACTCTATTATTATTTATAACGAAAACTTTATCCTTTATCAATTTTCCAAATAGCAGACAAAAAAGTAATAAAAACCCCGTTTTTTTGATTGGCACTGTTTCAGCTATAATCTACAACAAAAATCATCATTTTTGTCCTTGTTTGACAAATTAACTTTTAATGTATATCTGATCTTGTCAACTATACGTTATAATATCCCCTTATAACAACTTGTAACAGATTTTTGATAAGAATCTGTTATTTTTTTCTTAACAGTTTTACAAATAAACCGTTTTTTTGTTGTTATTTTTTTTTTTTGGTTTGTTGTATCAATGAGGGTTGATAAAAACAACATTTTAGTGTAGATTTTCGAGTTATCTTCATAAATAAAAGTGGTATTATCATCGAGTTTGAGTGTCATAAATCACATAAAAAGTTTAATTTGTTTATGTATGATGTCTGATACTCTTACTTAATATTTGAAGTAGGTTATCCAATGAATAGCTCGTAGCTAGAATGGAATATTTCAGAAATTGTTAAAATTGAATTTAATGGGATTTTACAAAGGGTTTTTATTTCGGCAAAAAAAAAACTGTTAACAAAAAGAAATCCGACTTAAAAAAAAAAACTTTTCTAAAACAAATTAATATGCACTAAAAAGTAAAAAAATAACGATATAATGTAGTAAAAATTATTGTTATTTTTGGAGTCGGTGTCAGCTAAGGAAACAACTGTGACAGAATAGTTTGCTACATTAGCTTGGCTGACACCGAATCCAAAAATAACAATTTTTTTAACTACATTATACTATCGTTATTTTTTACTTTTTAGTGCATATTAAGTTGTTTTAGAAAAGTTTTTTTTTTGAAGTCGGTTTTCTTTTTGTTAACTGTTTTTTTATTTTGAGATTTTTAGTGAATCTGAAGTAACTAATTTGTCATTAGAAAAGAATCATCGAAATCGGTTGCCGTGATATTGAGTTATTCGTCCTCTTGTGGTGCATAACTAATGCAAATTTAATACTTTTATGGTTTTCTCATAGATGGTGTTGCCAGAACTGGACCAAAATAAAATGGGACCACACGGGAAGCACCAGCTTTCAAGTAGATAACGAATCATCAAAATCGGATCACCCAGTCGAAAGTTCTGAGGTAACAAACATAAAAAAATACAGTCGAATTGAGAACCTCCTTCTTTTTTGTTTGAAGTCAGTTAAAAATAAATTTCTAATAAAATTTTAACCCGAAATGTAATTGTATCCATATACCAAATCGCGTCTCTATATCGTATACCCTAAGCTATCGAGTAAAATCTTAGATGAAAGTGAAACGGAGCAATTTCTTGGATCGAAACCCTCGACACGTCCCGTTCAATCAAACAAATGAATCATATTTTCATGTCTTTGGATTATGCAGGGTAATTTGATCTCAAAAGATTTTAGGTGATATCTCAAAAACTACTCATCTAACCGTTAAGGATGTACAAGCACAAAGGCAATTTAAAATAAAAGCTTGATTTTTTTATATGAAGAGTTGGACTAAATCTAAATTCATTCTGAATATTTTAGGGGGAAGGGGGTGCCCGATTATGTAAATAACTAAATTACTTTAAGAGTAGGCATATTTAACATTGGTTTTATGGTAAAACGGTAAATGGATGGTGTTTTACTATAGATTTCAATTAAAGTTAAAACCTTTTTAAATTATTGAAACCAAAAAAAAACCCGTTGTGTCCGACTAATTAAGTATGTTTAAGCACGGTAGTGGGGACACAAATTTAAAAAAAAATATTTTTTCAATTTTTATATATATACTAGCGGCCCCGACGGACGTTGTCCCGTAAAAACGTAACTCCAATTCATCAATACCTATACTACGTTTAGCCTGTCCGCTAAACCCATCCCGCTAAACCCCAATTTAACTTCTATTTATTGGAGTGGCCTAACCTCCGACCTTTGGCCTGACCTTTGATAGTAGAGCTCGCTGCGCTCGCATATGGCTCTAATAAATGCCTATTGACAATACCTGAATACTATTAAAAATACATAGTACACATAGTATACATAATGTGATATGATTTATATGCGCTCCCACCATTTAATGAAATTTCATTTTTTTGGTACGGAGCCCTCAAAAACAGTTGTACTGGACCAAATTGTAAATCTAAACCATCCTCGAATCCCCTTGAACTCACACAAAAAATTTCATCAAAATCGGTCCAGCCGTCTAGGAGGAGTTCAGTCACATACACACGAACACAAGAAATATATATATTAAGATTTTGATTTTAACTTGACAATATAAGACAAAAAGTAAGAATACAATTTTTCGATAACTGGAGTAATTTTCAAAATATCGAACATTGAAAATTTTTTTCAATTATTTAGCTGTAGATATTTGCAATGCAGGTATCGAAAAATTGTATTTTTATTTTTCGTCTACGTTCATGATTAAGTTATAACTAAATTCATCATCAAAGTTGAAAATATGGTAAAAATAATTTAAACCCCAAATCTAAAGTTGTCTTGGCGGTCGTACTACATTTCTACAAATTTGAAATATTTCCAGTATAAAATTCTAATTTTACACTGCTCAAAAAAATTTTATCGTCCCAAAACCAAGTGAGACAAGTTGTCTATATTGCTTTAATAATGTGAAAGGAAATTGAATAATTTTCGGCGGTGTATCGTTTGTTCAATTGAGCCCCAACTGTCCCTATTCCAAGTTAATAATTCTATGAAAATACCGACTTAATATATAATTCCATGAAAATAGCTAATATTAGTTGCCTTGTATCTATAATTGATAGATATATATATACGAATGTTTTTCGGTTAATAAATTTATTACATAATTTTTTTATATATTTTTATTTTTATTAGGTATATTTGTATTTATAGGTATTATGACGATTACATCATTTTTATAATTACAAAAATTGACAGTATTTTTATTTTAACTTTAATAAAATTATTATTATTACTTTTTTTAAATAAATAATTATTCAATTAAATTGTTATATAAATTCGTGTAAAATTTTATTTATGTTATGACATTTTAACACATTTATTTCTACACATAGAAATTATTTTTATTGCACCAATTAAATTGGAAGACTAGGAGAAAAAAGTGCGAGTGTACCTCTTATATTAAGGAAAGGTACGGAATTGACTGATAGTTTAAATTGGAACTACTCAAAACGGGCCTACTTCCTGTTTTAATTAGTACGAATTATTAACGCCAGTTGGCTGGATTTATCAAATTTGAATTTGAATATTGGCCTTTAGAAATGATAAATACAAGTATTGCCTGGTAGTCTAAATTGAAACTACCGAAATCGGGCCCACTTCGTGTTTCATTTATAACGAATTATTATCGCCAGTTGGCAGGTTTGCAGCTCCCAGTTATCAGTACTCAATGTAGATTGTCAAATTAAAGGCCTTGAATACACAAGCATCGAGTCATACCTTTGTTAGAATCGATAAAAATGCTTCAAGCAAATGTTGGGTGGGTAGGCGCACATCTTACCCAGACATTAAACTTGTTTTAGGTTTTCAAGCTCAATGAAAAGCTCACTCACCTCCATAACTGGTAATCGATAGATGAACACTTTGAATTAGAAGTTGTTCTTGATTAAAAAAGTAACATTTTTTGTTTGAAATATTTTTCCAGAAACCGTACAGTTTAGGTAAAAAGTCTCAGACAAATTACTGTCTAAACTATTCGGTTCACACAAAAATTTTTAATTAAAAAATGTTTGCGTATTTATAAAGAAAAACTTTCTAATTTAAAGCGTCCATCTAATTTTTGTGAGTTATGAATCGATTTGAGGTTTAAATCGGTGTGGCTTTGAAACTAAAATTTTTCATTTGAAACATTTTTCTCGATTAAATTCATTTTTCTAGTTTTAAGCATATTTCAATTTAAAAAAGCCATCCTGTATTTACAAACCATACACTTATATCTCCATTCATAAATTATATGAATAAAGTAAAGTGTCATTACGATGGAAACTCCTGAAATAAAACTCATTGCCGGTGCGAATAATAATGTAAATGGATTTTTCCCTTCATAAAGTAAATTTTTTATTATGTTATAAAATCTTTCAACTAGATATTAATGCGATTAAGATACTTTCTGTCTCCTGAGAATTAAAAAGAAAGTAAGAAACCACAATCAAAATGAGCACGCATTTGGAAGCTGGCTTTTTAAGAATAACTGGTGTTTTCCTACTTATGTATGGATGTCATGAACTATTAAATATTCAGGAGCAAGAAAGAATAAAAACCCAACATTTCGGAAAATATAGCCAGATTTTTCATGTATATACCTACAAATCTTTTGACGTATAGGACTCTATTAAAGTATAAAACAGTTGAGATGTTTGAATACGGAATCCTAAAAGGTAATTTCAGATTTTAATGTCCAAGTAAAACTACTTTTTGGTACCTAAGCAAATAAAACTATTATATAGGTTTTTTTTTTTAATTTTACTATTTTATGTATATTATACAGTTCGAATAATAATTTTAATTTTATAATAATTATTATGTGAAGATCTTAAAAATATATCATACATTATTTTTAATAGTATATGTTTTTAATTACTGTCATTGACTGAATTAATATTCCTTTTTAATTACTAGTAATAATAATTTTTAATTTTTTTAAGTGAGTGATAATAGTTGACATGCAAATTTTACGAAGATAACCATCTTTGAGTTTGTAGTAATAGTTCATCTATAGTAGTTAAATTATCATATATATTTATCTATGATTGAACGTTAAGTACGAAATAATCTTTCAAGTTTATTTTGATGATAATTCAAAATGCTATAAATTTTGAGTATTAGAGACATATATTAAGTTGGATGAGACCATTTAAACTACAGTCAAAATATAACCGATAGTCATTATAAGCGATGTGTACATTTTATATACAGACCGAATGCACACACATGTTGGACGTTATTGTTGAATAATTCCATTCCACTCTAACCGATATATGAGTTAATAATGTTCAAAATAAAGTTAATAAGGTTCGAAATAGTATATATTGTGATGATATTTTGTTTAGCTGGAAAAATTTGTTTTAAATACGTTGGTTGGTGGTTCCAAAGAATATTGGTCACTATAGCCGATAAGACGTTTGAACCGATACATTCATGTATGTGTTTTTAAAGGACTCTGCCGGACTTTTCATTTTCCTTGCTAAAACTGATTCGTAGTTATAACCAATTTTGGCTGTATTGTTACGTAAGAGAAGATTGTCAAGATCTACCATAATTTTTGGTCCATAACTTTATATTGCCATTTGAATGAATTTTCGACGCTTACTGTCTATGTTAATCCATCGCTGACAGTTGATATACATTCTGAAATGATTGGAAAATTGAATAAAAATGACATGGAAAATTTAATTGAATGAAATTCATCACATTCCCCAACACATTTTTGAAATTTCAACGAAGTGTTGTCTATATAACATATTGCCACCAACGTCTTGTTCATAAGAGGTTGTACGACCTTTCGTTAAAAAAACGTTCATTTTTCCCGAAATAATTTAATTTATTGGCCACGCGTGCCACAATCGCCACCTTTTCTTTGTGTAGAAATGGGACTCAATAATCAAGTAGTAGTTCTCCGAGATAATAATCTTCATGAGAGTTATTCCCTGAATCGTAGTAGCTATAAAATCTGTTATTAGTGATTTGTCGATATGTGCGATCTTGACGGAAGCCTCTCAATTTTTGTTCTTTATAAAATGAGTTGCTCAAAATTTACACTAAACTATGAAATTGCTTCGTTAGTTGAATTATGAATACATTTACATATATTTATTTTATATGTACTTTATTTGTAAGAATTTTTATTCTTTATATACTTGACTTCTCATTTGAATTGAGAATAAATAGTACATTGCAATTGAAATTATATTTTACCACGTGTCATATTCAACTGGAAAAATCGTTTAGTTTAACTTATGTAATTTTTAGTTTAGAATTATATGTATTTCATTGAAGTATCATATGCATTCCAGATCCTTAACCGTATCACTTTTTGAGTGATGCTCGGAAGGGATTTGGAAATTAGTATCAGGTTCCGGCAATCCCACCTGCGGTTTTCTAATAGGTTTGCACAAACGTAAAAACGGGGATAGTTCTTAACAAAGCTAGTCATAGATGCATATTTTTAATATTCCCAATTCCACTTTATGATATGTTCTGAACAAGTTTGTATTGTTGAGAATAAATAAATTGAATTGAATAGTACTTGAGATTTTAGCCTCCCAGTCTAAAAACTTTGACACACTGTATTCACTGTATTTTCATCTTTGTATATATAATATATAAATGTATATATATTTTAAATATGTTTAGACTTTAGAGTACTCTACTCTCTCTTAAGTTAAGTTTTGATTTTTATTTATGGCATCTCTAATTATAGGTGTTGTTATTTTGTTTTCAGGTAAGTCCTTTTGTCTTTTTAATGAGATTACGTGACACCAAAGAGCAAGCTTCAAGGTTTTATGGGATGGTCCATGAAACTAACTCACTCACATACATAGAACAGATACGATACACTATTAAATATATTTTTTTAAACTTAAGTGAGTAGCTGAATGTTATAATAAAGGTCTTGTTTTCCCCACATTTAAAGTTATGGCTAGATGGTTTTTATTTTAATAGGATTTTCCTGAAATTTACAACTCAACTTAGGTATAATCCGCACTTTTGTGAAGTAACACAAAGTCGGGCGAGTAAACGTAATACTTGGAGCGTCTCGATTGTCTTTGGCTTCCTTTCTCCGACTAAAATAACGGTTCCCAAATCAAAAACAACACGAGCCGTTCAAGCGAGTACTGGCTCAATAGTTTTGATTTTCTGCCACTTCAATGTCAGCTAAATCAAGGGGATACTACAAAGTAAGACGATAATCTGATGCTGATTGCTTCACTTCCGCTTGAGTGGGTATGGGGAGTTTCAGGGGCTGTGAAGGTGTGCAAAGAGATATTTTAAAACTACAAAATATAATATTTCGACAAGGAGTACTGTTGCTGGGAAGTTAAAACCGCCAAAAAGATTCTTTCTTGACACCTACCAAACTTCAACTCTCTAGCTTCATTCGGAATGGAAGTCGAAAATAGAAGCAATCAATAGTCTTTTAACATCGTTTCATCTAGTTGACAATCCCCACATACTAAATTCCCGTTCACTGGAACTGCAGGGAGCTGTTGGAAATGCAGAAATGAAGCGAGAAAGAATACCCATAAATCGTGTTTTGTGGGACATTAAAGCGAATGTCTTATAAATTCTCTCCATCCACCCAATGTTGACTATCGATTTCATGCATAAGTCTATATTTTCGTAGAAACGATAGGTTAAAAAAAACCAGATGGTTTATAAGGTAATATAATTTACTTATTATTTATTATAAGTTATGTACATACTATATGTATGTGAATCTTTTTATAATGATATTTTTATCAAGATTGGTATGTATCTATGGAATTACTTTACTCATATATTCTGATATAGTTGAACCTCTTTAACATCCCGCTTCTTGTCTAATTTTATTTATGTACAAGTGACGAACAACACACCAATTAACAATTTAAAGAAACCCCCGAAACAAAAACAGAACCGATTGATTCGTTTGTGGCAACGTAGCTTCTAAAGGTAATTTTTTCAGGAGTGTTCATCAACTTTTTTGTGTAGTTATTATTGAGTAGGGAACCCTAAACTCCCAAATTAAACATAGCTAAGAACACTCTTGATCCAAAATACCTTACAAACATACAAAAAATCAAAATCGGTTCATCTGTTTTGGGGCCACAGATAGACACACAGATAAACAGATACGATAAACGTCCCTTTTTGTTAGTGGGGGTTTAATATATTTCAGCAATGCTCTCAAATACTGCTATGTTTTGAAAAAGTAGTATTTTCATGAGGCCTTTTGAGAATAAGTGAAAATCTACACTCTACTCTACGATCCATTTTCCACTATTTCTTTTTTTGCATTTGTTCACTTTTGAATCCATAACTATCACATTTTTGTAGATGAAAAATTGGATCATCATTTCTTTTTTGGCATACACGCTTTTATCAAACTCGATATAGTCACTACAGTGGTTTATAATGATATAACAGATAAATGCTAAGGCAGACAAACAGACGCTTCAGGGGTTTTACTGTATACAATTTACTGTAGGTACAATATTATTGTAAGCATTAAGTTTCCTCGTAAATTTTTTTAGTATTCTTAAGCTTTTTCTGTTCATTTAATAAGAATTTTTGTTCTTCTTATTCTTTCGTTCGTATAAGTTCGTAATTAGAATTTTTGTTCTTCTAATTTTCTTGTTTAAGCAAATATTAGAAGAGATGTCGATCAAATGACAAAAAGTAAATCTTCATAGCCGTATAAGTCATAAACGGTTAGTGATACAAAATAAATTATTTATTATTTAATTATTTACAATAAAGGTTATTACCATTTTTGGACTAAAGTGCACGGTTATGGAGATATAGCCTAAAACGGTTCTCTTAAAATGGAGGTACTTCCCCCGCCAATTTTTGTAAGGATTTTGTACATTTACATTCAGTACGTGATACTGAACCTATTTAAATAATCCTGTAATGCAGAAATAAATTCTCTGTAGTCTGAGGTAAAGATACAAGATCGGTGAATTTACTATTTAAACAGGGTAGGCGGTACTTTGCTCCCACCAAAAAAGGTTCACAAGATTTTAAAACATATTTTTCATAACATTGAAATCCTATTAAGAATATATTGGTTATATGATGACAACAAATTGAACGTCAAGCGAACAATTTTTTCAAAAATTGATTGAAAACAAATTCTTCAATCCTACAAGATTCGTTAAACTCTTTAATTCTAATGAGAATTGAAAAAGAAAACACAAAATTTCTATTTAAATTAAAAATTATATATTTATTAATAAAGTTGATTTTGAAATTAAATTATAAAATTTTAGTTTATGATTTATCAAACTTTTTTCACGTTTCAATTGTTACCTTTGTCTTATCCTAGGATGTAATTAGAAACTAGTATAATTTCTTAAATAATATGTATGAATTCGAAAGTTTTTAGACTTAGTCCTTGGCAGTACCAATAACACTACTGATAACACTGCCTTATACTACAATGGCATATTATTGAGCTTTTTTAACCCCTAAACTAAAAAAAGAGGTGTTATAAGTTTGACCACCATGTGCGTACGTGTGTGTCTGTCTGTCTCGGGCATCGTAGCGCCTAAACGGGTGAGCCGATTTTGATTTTTTGTCTGGTTTAAAAGGTAATTTAGTAGAGAGTTTTTTTAGCTATGTCTCAAGTGCGAGCTTAGGGTTCCGTTTCCGAAAAAACTAAAAACTTGGCGATGATCTACAAGATCGACTCAGTTTGGAAAAGGCTTTAAGGAAAGAGATGGAGAGTGTTCTTAGATATGTTTCAATTGCGAGTTTTGGGCTCTGTACCCGAAAAATATGTCGGGGATTTTTTAAATTTTGTAAATTTTACTTGCTTATATTGCTTTTGACGCATGACGAAATTTTTTCTTGAACCAAAAATGTTTTCTTTAAATCAAGAACTTCAAAAAGAAGAGAAACATATTCTTGAAACGAAGATAAATTTATCTGTGGCACGAAAAATTTCTTAGTGGAAAATTTTAATTTTCCTTTTAATATTATTGACATTTAGTAAAAACCGTCCCATCATCATCTCATGACATAAAAATATTTAATAATTAATTAATTTAAAAAATAAATAATATTTTATTAAAATATTTTCAAACCAGTAATTAGCTTAATTAATTTAGACACGGAAATTAAATGAATCTCCTCTAAAGTAAAGAGATTTTATAATATTTGGTGAAGGTTAAAAGAACACTCACACAACACAAACTTAATAAAAATGTCATTTATAAGGTTTGTAGGTATAGTATAAGTTTTTTTTCACATGATAATTGGATTTCGAATACAACCAAAAAAAAAAATTTTATTGTTGGTTTTTTGTTGCTGTTGTTAAAGTGTTTATAATTATTATTATAAAGTTTTGTATATAATAAATAATAACCTTGGTAATATGAGAATTTTAATAGAAAAAATTATGTCAACGCAAAATATGATATTTAATATGGTTTGACGGATCAATTATTAATAAAAGACATATTATACCATGCATATATGAAATATACATAGTATATTAAGTTTCGTCCCAAGTTTGTAACGCTTAAAAATATTGATGCTGCGAACAAAATTTTGGTATAGGTGTTCATAGAATCACCTAATTAATCCATTTCCGAATGTCCGTCCGTCCGTCCGTCCGTCTGTGGACACGATAACTCAAAAACGAAAAAAGATATCGATCGGAAATTTTTATAGCGTACTCAGGACGTAAAAAGTCAGGTCAAGTTCATAAATGAGCATCATAGGTCAATTGGGTCTTGGGTCCGTAGGACCCATCTTGTAAACCGTTAGAGATAGAACAAAAGTTTAAATGTAAAAAATGTTGCTTATGAAAAAATAAAAAACTTTTTTTTGAAACATTTTTTTGTAAACATCACTGTTTACCCACGAGGGCGTTAATTACGTGCAAATTTTATAGTGTGTATTAATATAGAAATATCAAAGTGAATATCTTTTGTTATTTACGTGACGTCAAAAAAAACAAACGATTGCGCATCAACACTTGCGCATTATATGAGAATATCAGTTAAATATGTCAGATATGTATGTATGTGAAATGTGTTATCAACACTGCCTATACATGGTATTTCAACAATTAACTCAGTCAATTGTTTGTTTTCACTTGTTTTTACCTTAGGTTCTTTTATATGTTTTATAAACCTTGGGGGATATGATCACGATAGGCAATTTCAATGATTTCCTGATTTAATAATATTCATAAATTTGTTAATAAAATAAATTATGCTTAAAATGTGGCCTGATTAAGCTAAAAAATTAGTACAGCCACAAAAAATCTATCAAATTATAAACCTGACTTCTTATTTTTCGCTAAGTTTTATCGCTCGAAATATTTAACCGCAGTCCACTTTCAATTTAGCTGAGAAATATTCATACACACACAAATTCACGTAGCCCACGAAGGTTGATTTAACGAATTTATGTTTCGCGGCTGAATACGTTAAGTTTCTCTTGAGTGTAGAAAAAGTAGGCGTACCTTAAGGTTATACGAGTGCCAAGGCAAGTTTATAGACTTGCGTTTGAGATTATTTGTACCACTTTTTCAACTTTGATGATGAATTTTGTTATAACTTCATGAATATACACAAAAATAAGAATACAAGTTTTCGATATCTTCCTTGGTTTTCGAAATATCGAAAGCTAAATAATAAAAGAAATTTTTCACTTTTCCAAATATTGAAAATTACTCCAGATATCGAAAAAGTTTGTTCTTACTTTTCGTCTCATATTGTCGTAAGTTAAAACATAATTCACCATCAAAATTAAAAATATATATATTTTTTAAATTTGTGTCCCCACTATATTCTTAATTAATCCACCGTGCTCATACATCCCTAATTAGTCGGGCACAACTGTTTTTTTTTATTTTCAATAATTTATTAAGCTTTTAACTTTAATTTAGATAGTTTTTTATTTATTTCCTCCGACTAGTTTTTTAGAAATCTAAGAAAGTATATCATCCATCTACCATTTTCCCATAAGACCAATGTTAAATATGCCTACTTTTGAAGCCATTTATTTATTTAAATAATCGGGCAACCACCCTCTCAATTTTCAGAATTGCTTTAGATTTAGTACGACTTCATATAAAAAAAATCGAGCCTTTTATCCAAAACTGCCTTGGTGCTCGTACATCCTTAAGACATTATAAACATTTTATTTTGGTTTACCGTGAGAGTAGAGTGATTTCTAGTCAGGAATTAAATACCTAGTATTTTGAAATTCATTATTTATTGCCTACAAAAATTTTTGTTTGGTAAACATTTCATTTCATTCCCAAAGTTTAATACTTCTAAAGATACCGATTCCGATTCTTTTTTGCGATTTTTTCATTTTTCTTCCAAATGAGCTTTTGTAAGCTTTTTATGTCACAATCTTTCGTGTATAAAAGGGGAACGTGAGACGCTGTATTTCAAAAAGTTATTTTTAATTTTGTATAATTTCAAAAGAAAAACTTCCATTTTTCACGGCACTTCCACCATTTTTAAAATGACTTTAGAATTTTTTCTCGAAAAACTGTTCACCGAACTAAAAAAAGGGGTGTTATAAGTTTGACTGCTATGTGTGTGTGTGTGTATGTGTGTTTGTCTGTATGTGACATCGTAGCGCCTGAACGAATGAACCGATTTTAATTATTTTTATATTCATTTGAAAGGTAATTTAACGGAGAGTGTTCTAAGTTATGTTTCAAGTGTAAGCTTAGGTTTCTGTACCCGAAAAAACTAAAAATAAATAATTACTGTGGAAATGAATGGTCAAATAAACCTGGTTCAATTCATTTCGAAAATTGAAATGGTAAAATAATTAGATAACTCAAAAGAACAAAATCAACTCAAATTTTCAATTTCAATTAAAAATTTGTACCAAAAACTGACAGCTCTCTAAGTATCCTTTTCATCTTATCTGATGTCCTTGAATATAACTTTTGATTTAACGAATTAGTGTTATAAGTATTTATCTGTGCGTCGGTGTGTTTCTCAGTAGCATCGTAGCCCCCAAACAGTTGGACCAACTCAATTGAGAACATTTTATAGCAAAGTTTCCAAAAATCGGTTTATAAGGAATAAATCGCATTTGTCGCTGGTTTATGGTTATATATTTGGTTATGTATTCAAGTTAAAAGCTTTGTGACCAAGTTACCAGCTTCGTTCCGTTAAACTGTTTGATATGAAATATTTTGTAAATTTCACTTGTTTTAAAGACCTACAGTAGAACTTTGAATGGCCATACATCAATGGGAACACAAATAGAACAAGAAAATAATACAATGTAAACTTCCAGTTTGTCCTTAACTTTTCCTATAGTTTATAATGAATTATTGTTTAATTTTAATGCTGTAGAGGAAAGTTTTTAAATTAATTTAGATAAAAAATTAATTACCTTAGCTATACATTCTATTAAAAATCGCCAATAATTATGATCTCAAGGTTCATATAAACAAATGACATGTGTGACTTGTCTATAACGATTTATGATTATTTCTATGATGGGATCATTAAAAATATTGTCATTAATTATTATTTTTTAAAAATTACTAGATTGATTATTTAATTTAGGTGTGGTCCCTGTATTTTTTTTTATAAATGCTAACTAGATAATTAATACAATTAAATATCAAAAAAAAAAATTAATTAGCAATAATTATTTAAAATGAAATAAAAAATATTAATTTATTAAATATCAACAAAAATAGTTTTAATGTTTATTACTTCACAAATAATTACTTTTATTATTAGAAAAAAAAATAAAAAAATATTGTCAAAATGTCATTCAAACAAAATGAACGAATAAAATTTTTTTTTTTGGGATTTTGAACCAAATTTTTGTTTTTGACAAAATTGGAAAGATTATTTCTTGGTTTATAGCAAAACTGTTTTTATTTTTTCATGATAATTTTAAAGTTACAGACATTTTAAAAGAACTTTTCAAAAGAGAAATGAAAACGCCCGACAAAAATAACGTTCGTAAAACATCATTGTGACGTAATAATGTTAATTGAATAGTATACACTGTATATAATTATTAATTATCATTATGACGTTAAACGATCTTGTACGAACATTGCTTCTTGTTGGGCGTTTCCGTTTCTCTTTTGAAAAAATATTCTAAAATTGTCTGTAACTTTAAAATTATCATGAAAAAATACAGTTTTGTTGTTGTGATGTTTCCATTTTTGTAAAAAAAAAGAGCAAAAACTTTTTATTTCAAAATTCCCATTCCCAAAAAAATATTTTAAACAAAACGAGTTTGGGTTTTTTCTTACTCATCTTCACCATTGTCCATTGCAGCTTTTTAGAAAGGGTCCATTTTTTATCGTTAATGACTTACGCATCTCTCTGAATTGGTTGATCCATCCAATTTTTAGTGCTTTTTAAAGGCTCTAATTTTATTAATTCCGTCAAAAAGCTGTAGAAACTAGAAGTTATTATTACGCCAATTGTATTTCGTTATTGAGTTTTTTCGAGAATCTTGCTATAGCCAAAAATGAAGCGCAGTCTCAAAAGTGCTAGGGTTGCGTTAACTAACGCTATGTATACATAAAAAAAATGATTTTTGGTCAACAAAGTTGCACAAACTTTATTCTATCTTTTTTCCAAAGTTTTTAATGAAATATTTAAAACTGAGAGCAAAAAGAAATTTTGACAAATCAATAAAGTGGATGATACAGAACATATGGGTACTATTGCTTTACGAAATTCAATGATGTAGATAACTAGATGAAGGAGCCTAAATTTTACACCTGCCAAAGATCGGGTAGTAATTCCTATAGACGACGTTGATACCAACGCGCACCTCCAGTTTCTCTCTGGATCGTTTTTATCGTCATAATCGCAATCAGGGACCTAAAAAAACACCCTGTAACAAAATTCAGGACTTTTTACACATAATTCGATGATAATGATTAGATAATTAACGAGAAATATATATAAAATTGAAGATATCGAAATTGTTCACTCTACATTATTTTTCTAAAATCAATTAGTTTCAAGATATTGTTAATAAGCATACAAATATACATATTTGGCCGGTTTCAAAATTTTCGGAAAAATAGCTGAAAATATCAAAATTTTGGATTCTACATTTTTTTAAGGAAATAAAATTTCCGACAATTTTTGTTTGAAACTATTTTTCATAAAGTTGATGGTTTCCGAAATATTGACCAAAAATCATTTTTTTATGCATACATAGCGTTAATTGACGCCACCCCAACACTTTTGAGACTACACGTTAGTAGGGTTTTAAATTAGATGCCGAAACCTTCCTTTTTTTTAGTTTTTTTTTTTTGCCTATGAATAAATGCATAAAACCGCTTATTTTCAGTTACTTTGGACGCTCTACAAAGCCATATTACAAATCAGCTTAGTATATTCTTGATAGTACAAACTGACTCAAACTGTGACACAGTTGTAAAATATAAACACAATTTTATTATATATATCAACAAAAATAGTTAATGATTATTACTTTAGAAATAATTACTTTTATTATTAGAGAAAAAAAGTTTAAAAAAAAATTGTCAAAATGTCATTGAAACAAATCATATACACACACAAAAAATCATTGTTTTGTAATAATTAATTTCCAAAGAAATATTTTTCTCTAAACAAAAACGTCCTTGGATGTATTTTGTTCTTATAAAATAATAATAAATAAATAAAATAAAATATGTGTTATAAACAGATTATTTTATATAAAAATATTTTTATTTTATATATAAATTATTTATACTTTTACTTAATTATTATTATTTTACTTTAAAAATAATTATTATTTTATAACATTGACGTAACATACATTTTAGATATTAGTTATTCTCTATTCTTGAAAAGAGTATCAAAAATACATTATTTTTGTAGGTATGGCATTATAAATAATATCATTTGTGTGTTTACACGTCAGATATTATAATTTAGATCAAGGGGTTATATCCAGTAAGAGTTTTCAAAGAATCGATTTCTTTTTTTGCATTTCTGGAATTTACATATTTTTAAGTATGTTCTTTGAAAATTTCAAGTTGATCCGATATCTATTCACGAAGATAAACGCAGAAAAAAATAACAGAGTTTAAACATCTTTTGAAACTTAAAACGTGTTTTTCTCGAAACAGCAATTTTTCGGTGAGCAAGATCCATCCGAACCGGCTCGATGGATTGGTTTCGAATTTTTATACAATCTTTTTAGATATTTTCCCCAAGTATTAATCGAAGGAATAAGATTACTGAAAATGATTTCGATATTTACGACCACGCTGAAGTTGGATTTTTTTCTTTGAAAGTCGCCATTTTGTCAAAAATCATAATTTTGACTATTCCTTGATTAATACCTGTATTCATCTATCGACTAAAGAAATTTTCTGGATTTTTTTGATTTTAGATAATCAAAACCAGAATTATGGTGCTCATCGAAAGACACCTTTTTGGGAGGACCTCCAGGAGATCGTCTACAGGAGCAGTACCATAACAAGTTAAAACTTTCTGAGTGGCTTCCTTTTGGCAAGTGTACCAAACTTTCTCTCTAAGCCACATTTAAGCTATCGGTCTAAAAAAACGCATCAGAAAATTTGTCGAACACTATGACCACTGGATAACCTTAATAATTAACATACCAAAAAAGCAGCTTTACTTTGTGTTTTGCGAGTTTTGGTTTTTTTTTTGTAAGATTTTTACTGGCGTAAAATTTAAAATTTATATATAGTGGTACTAAGCTTTAAGTAGCCAAATTGAGACAAATCTACTAAAACAATTTATTCCAGCTATGATGAATGAACAGTACGCACATTAAATGAACAACATACACGCTATAATTCATATTAGAAGTTGATTTTTTATAGTTAAGTTTGATTACTGCTGTGATAATAATTGAATTATGATGAGTGTGTTGACCAATATATTCTATTATGTATTCTAGGTACAGGGGACAGACAATCAACTAAAAAATTATATAAAAAAAAAAATTATATTTTAATATCATTTGAACGGTTGGGGGTTGCATAATTATTTCATCACAATATTTATAAATTAGATACATTTTATTGATACACTTTCAAATGTTTACTATCTAAATATGTGTATTATATTGAGATAATGAAATAGAATTTTTATTCAAAATAGCGATTATCATCCGAGTAACCTTGTTCTGTTGAGGTATTTCTATCGACATGAAACGTAAAGTAGTTAGTTTTGCACGAAATTGTGCAAAGAGATAGTTCACAATATGCTATATATTTTCAAAGTTGTCGATATTTGACACGTAAACGATAGGAATTCATACTATTTTGAAGACATTTTTACCAATTTTAGAACGCGTTTTTGCTACAGAAAGTAACTTTTTAAACAAAACTAGATACATAAAGTATATAGCATTTACAATGAAGAAAGCCTCATAATTTCCTTATTTATAGGAATACCTATTTGAAATTTTGCATACAGAGATATACCGATTTTCATGACAAATTTTTTCATTATTTTGGTCCAAACTCATAATTATAACAGTTTTATTGAAGTATTTGAATTTCTAACACTATTAAATTATCAATTTGTCCAGTTTTTACATTCCATAGAACACTAGTTATAAAATAAATAAAAAAGTTGTATAACTAGTGTGCTATGGAATGTCAAAACTGGACAAATTGATAATTTAATAGTAAAAGATATTCAAATATTTAAATTAACTTGTAATAATTATAAGTGTGGACCAAAATAATGGAAAAATTAAAAATGTAAATTTTGTAATTTAAATCGGTATATGGGTACAAAAAATTATTCTTAGCAACTTTTTCTAATAGTTTTTTTCGATATCACTTACCATCTCTGAGGTACTTACCTCTCGCTAGGCTATTTGCCAATTTGTGGTAGGCTGAATTTAAAATTCTGATTTCGGTTAAACATATTAACAAATGTGACTCATCACCCTGTATGACAGTCCAAAATTTCAAATCGATATTCCTATAAATAACAAAAATATGGGGGCGCCTTCTGTGTATAAATAAACAAATAATAGATGTTTTGAGTCTAAATGGGACTTCATTGATAGTTTAGTTCAGGAAAAACAATAAATAAGATTACTTTTTGACGAATATTTAGTCGAATCCAGAAGGAAATTTAATTCAGAGAAATAAGACAAAAAAACAGCCGAAGTGCAGATTTAAATCTAAGTGAAGATTTTTTTACCGGGATTATCTTTATTCAGATGCAAGATATGACTATGAAAATTCCATTATGAAGCCAATAATATCATCAAGATACATCAAAATTCTTCAATTATTTGAAAATCAAAATAATCGAGGGTAACTTATATACCTTAATAATAGGGGATAATTCTGAGTAATAGGGTAGGTCGAATTAGGAATATTACCCAAAAAAATATAATATATGACTTGATACCATGACAAAATTTGAAAGTGAAATTAACATTGACTTAAAAAACGAAGAAGTTAGAAGCAATTAAAGATTATTTTCAAAAGTTGTTTATCTTCTTTTAGTAAAACAAAGTTTTATGTATAATCTCTATGGTGATACCCACGTATGACGTCACTAGTGGTTGTCTTTCTCTTTGTTTATTTAATAATTTTAAACGTTAATATATTTCATAGTAGCAAAGATTTTTAAAAACCAACTTCACTTTTCTATCCGTGAAGTGAGAATTCTCCATCTTAAGTGATAAAAAAATTTAGTTTGATTCCCAATTGATGGAGTCGTAGAATTAGCTTGAATAATTTTATTTACGAGTGATAAACAGTTCATAAAATTACCACTTTGTATTTGAATTTGGGTTAGCATGTTTTCTAAACATTTACTCAAATTTCATTCTTTCAAATTAGACAGTTTAAAAGAATTTAAATGATACTATTATTATAAATACAATCCCCAACCCTTATTTTTATCGTTATAAGTTTCATAAATGTTTTTTTTTCTGAAAGAAATAAATCTAATAATATAATAAAACATTAAAAAAAAATAACTCAGACATTTAAATTGTCATCATCAAAAAAAAACTTTAAAACATTTAATTTTGTCATTTGAAAAAAAACTTTAAACAGTTTAAGTACCATTTAATAAAACGTATAATCAAAATATTTTGTTTTATTATATAATAGATATTATATTATACATATATTTTTATTATTATATCGTTTATATAATATAGATACTTAAATGAAACATTTAAAATGACATTAAGATTTTATATTTGAGACACACAAAAAAATACTAAAGACGAGAAACCTACACTTTTTATACAAATTCTGTAATTTAAAATATATTATTTAAAAAACAGAAATCATAATAATTTAATAAAAATATATTATAGTGTTTTAATTTTATAGTAGTTTGTACATTATACAAAAGAATATTGCTGGGACGATAATATAGAAATTATAAAATACAGTTTTGATGTTTTGATAAAGCTTTGTTACAAAGCATTATCAAAGGCTTTTGTCCAGAATTTGAAAAATTAGTTTATAGGTTATACATAAGTATCTAATTTACACCGAAAAAGTATGATTTAAAAAAAAAAAACACTTTTGCATTTTTAAAAACCAATTCAAATTCACTTCAAAATCAGTATAAAGTGTCATGGCGTCTTGAATGATATCGCGCCTTACACACAATCGTTTTTAACCTCCGAACTAACAAAAAGAGTGTTATAAGTTTGACCGTTATGTGTGTGTGTCTGTGAACGGATGAACCGATTTTAATTTTTTTGGTTTCATTTGAAAAGTAATTTAACGGAGAGTGTTCTTAGCAATGTGTCTTTTAAGTGCGAGACTAGGTCCGTACACGAAAAAAATAAAATATTGGCGATGATCTCCAATATCGATTCAGTTTGGAAATACATGACATAACATGACATATAATTTTAATATGTATATAAATAATTACTATGGAAATGAATGGTCAAATAAACCTGGCTGAATTAATTTCGAAAAGTGAAATGGTAAAATAATTAGGTAATTCAAAAGTCAAACTCAACTCAAATATTTCAATTTCAATTAAAATATTTTCAAAAATTTGTCCCAAAAAATGATAGCTCTCTAAGTATCCTTTTCATCTCATCTGATGTCCTTGACCATCACTTTGAGATTGATTTCAGAAGAAGTGTTATAAGTTTAAAGTGTTTATCTGTGCGTCTGTGTCTTTCTCAGTAGTATCGTAGCCATTAATGGTCGAACAGACTTGATTGAGAACATTTTATAGCTAAGTTTCAAAAAATCGGTTTACAAGGAATAAATCGCATTTGTCGCTGGTTTATGGTTATACATTTGGTTATGTATTCAAGTTTAAAGCTTTGTGACCAAGTTACCAGCTTCGTTCTGTTAAACTGTGTTGTTGTTTACATAGCGTTTTACATGGCGTGAAATAATACTTGCATAATACATCTGATTGGTGTTTGCTGTCGCGTGACCGGCTGCATAATTTTACTAAAATTATTTTCTAACAAGTGAAAACAAACAATTGACTGAATTAATTGTTGAAATACCATGCATAGTCAGTGTTGATTTCTTTATCACATTACACATACAAACATGTAACACATACATAACTGATAATCAAGTATAGTACATATCATAAAATTTCCGCCTAATTGGCGCCCTCACGGGTAAACAGTGATGTTTACGAAAAAATGTATCAAACAAAAGTTGTTTTATTTTTGATAAGGAACATTTTTTATATTTAAACTTTTGTTCTATCTCTAACGGTTTACAAGATGGGTCCTACAGATCCAAGACCCAATTGACCTATGATGCTCATTTACGAACTTGACCTCACTTTTTACGTCCTGAGTACGCTGTAAAAATTTCAGCTCGATATCTTTTTTCGTTTTTGAGTTATCGTGTCCACAGATAGACGGACGGACGGACGGACAGACAACCGGAAATGGACTAATTAGGTAATTTTATGAACACCTATGACAAAATTTTTTTCCTAGCATCATTATTTTTAAGCGTTACAAACTTGGGACTAAACTTAATATACTATGTATGTTTCATATATACATGGTATAAAAATAATAATAATCCTATGTTCTTTATAAAAATAATTTTGTGTTTTGTTATCTACATATCATGATTAAACTTTTATCCAACCGATTTATTCTTAGTGGACAAAAGGTTATTGTTTCTAATAGTAGGTACCAACTCAGGACGCAAAAAGTGAGTTTGAGTTTTTAATTGAGTAATATAGGTCATTTGGGTCTTGAAAACCGTTAGAGATACAACAAAAATTTAAATATATAAAATTTGTGTCCATTCTCTTCAAAACTATAAAAAACCGGCAATTGCAAATTTGAAGATAGCTTCATATAGTGATTTTGTAAAAGATTTTCGAAAAAGGAAAAAAAAATTGACAAGCGCTGACATTCAACACTTTCTATGCAGGATATTTCAACCATTAACTGAGTCAATTGTTTCTTTTCATTTTTTTCTTTCCATTTTTAAAATGTTTCGATATTAAAAGTCGTTTTTGTGAAATAATTATAAAAAATGATTATATAATTTTTTTTATTGAATATAAAGAAAATTTATCCTACCCATATAAAATACGCATTTTTTTGGTTGGTGTTATTGATTGACATCACTGAAAGTCATAAATTAATATAATTAAATTTATTTCTAAAAATGCCGCTGAATCAGTTAGGTATTTCTTTTGGTTATTTCATTATATGGCCACTGTGATTGACTATTGTAACAGGTAGTCATTTGTATAGCAGTAGTTCACTTTTAGGGTCACGTACCACGATTTATATAAAAATAGTCCTTATATGAATATTGTGTAAGAGTTTCATTTCAGAACCGTTGAAAGTTCGAGAGCCTACCGGAGACGTCTTTTTCAAGAGGACAGGTAAATTTCATAGATTGCAGATATGTGCTTTATGGTAAGAAAGAAATGTAAGATATTTAAATATCCATGGGATTTTATTACCGAATCATGAATTGCATCTCGGTCGAAATTTTTTACTACTTCAAGTAAAAGAATCGGAACAGGACTCATTTTTATCATCATAATGCGCTGAAAATTGCTTGAGAAACACGTAAATTGGTCTTCCAGGGCATCGAAAGCCATATTTTCGACCCGAAAAATAACGAGCATTTAGCTGTTTTAAAATTATTTCATTATTTAAACCAGCTTAAACCTGTTATTTTTATGATCCCATGGGTTAGAACGGGATCTTTTTCCTTCAACACATTTCTTAAAACTTGAAAACGCTGACAAAGTTATTACGAGAAATGTTAGAGTAAACGGAACAATCATTTTTGTTCAGTACTCGAAATTAAGGAAATATCAGTTGCCTGACTCAAAATTGCATTTTTCAAGATGTTGTGCAAAATACAATTTCAATCAATTCTATTCAATTATATTCTTCTCTTAATTATGCTCTGTCTTCAATGAATAATCGTCAAGTATAAATCTTGCTGGGTAATTAAAAATTTTCCGGGTACCCAGAAAGAGAGGTTCCAGCTATGGTAAGTTTCATAAAGAAAAGAGTTATGAGGCTTTTCTCACTAATAACCTATCAAATTTTCAGCGCTACTTAAATGTTTAAAAAAATAATGCCTGTTCTAGATCCTTAGACCATTAATTACACGGCCTGAGCGTTAAACGATTTAAAGTGTGCCAACATCTGAGATAATTGCTTGGCTCAAATCCATCATGGCGGAAATGTCAAAGCAAAGTGTTGTTGTATGTAAAGTGATATGTGATAAGTATTTTTTTTTAATCAAAAAGTGAAATAAAAATTTGATATTCAATGTGTAGTTTTTTAATAAATGTCCCTTTATATTCAATGTATATCTTTTTGATAAATGTCCCTAGCTGACCCAAGCAATTACCTCAAATGTTGACATACCTCTTACTGCGCAGAAAGATAGGCGATGCTCAATCTACGCACTTAATAGTCTAAGCCCAGATCTGTTATGCTCTGAACCACTGAATATTATACTTGATTTATACTTCATAGATTATTTATTCCACTGTATAAATGGAATGAAAATATGAACATGAATTTAAAAGAGAATAGAAGCCAACGTTATACGATTGAAAACGTATATGATTTGCGATGGAACAATAAACAAGAATACATTTAACACATCAGCTTCAGCATCAGTCTGTCAACACACAACACAACATTGAACACAGTATTTATTGTCAAATTCATTATGTCGCTTTATTCGATATGATGATATGGCTTTATTTATATTTGTATAAATTTGAGTCGAATACATTTAAAAATATATATAATAAATGAGAACCAAGTTCTTGCGTGTTTTAATAATACCATTGGAGCCCGTCACAGTAAAGCTGCACTTACACGGATTTTGAAATTTCGCATATGAATCAATATTAGTTAACAATAGTCACAATATGGACTAGATGTGGCAGGGTTTATCCTGTTCAAAAATATTTTTTGGCAAGATTTTTTATTTTTACTGGGTATTTTGATCAAGTTTTGAGCTGTCACACCGAGATATTTCAAAAGTGGAACACAAAACGAGCCAATTTAAAAAAAAAGTAATTTCACGATAAAGGGGAAATTTTACTGGCTTTATATATTAAAAAATCGGCACGACAGATCTTTCTACCACGGTAAGGGCTGCCACACCAAATTTTCCTGAAAATAGATAAAATTTACAATAAAATGGTCTTTTACAAATTAATTTCCATGAAAGTGTAAAATACTGATCATTAAAAAAATAAAAATATAAAAAATATTTCTGCCAGGATGAACCCTGGCACACTTAGTCTATATTGTACCCATCGTTAAATAGCATTGATTCATATGCGACATTTCGAAGTCCGTGTAAGTGCAGTTTTACTGTCACAGTCTCCCAGCTTACAAGCTTTCTTCACATAAAATATACCAACTAAACTACGTGGATCAATTCCACCCACTTTGGAATTCTAACCATATAGCCCACCGTAGCCTTTACTATAATCGCCTCGAGAGAAACATACGCTTTTTTATTCGGGATACCTGATTTGAGATAAAAATTATACAATATACAATAAAGTCTTAAAATGCTCGTAAAGTAAAACATAAACAATCAAAATAAAGTGCTACTTAATTATGAGTTGGTTGGGTTGAGTTTGTCGACTGTAGAGGAGTTGGTTGAATTCTGAAGTTCTTAGCCCTCGTGTTCAAAAATGAGACACTATTACAGAAAACGGAGATATTATCGTAAACTTTATATAAACGGTCAAGTTAGAATTTTACATGCATTTTCTGTACTAGAGTCCCATTTTTGAACGCAAAGGTTTAAAACTTCAGAAACCATCCAACTCTTCTATATAGTCCACAAACTCAATCCAACTAACTCACAATCAAAACAATACAGAGTTATCAAATAAGAAAATAAGAAACGGTTTTTTTTCCACCGATTATGAACCTTTTCATCGTAATTTCTTGCAAGTAACTTATTACCACGCCTGCTTTATATTGAATAACCATTTACGTGAATAAGCATTTATCCTAGTTTTAGAGAGACCTGGTTTTTAGATCCGTTATTTTGCGAAATTCGGGGCTTTCGTTTATTAATGGTAATTCCACGATCCTGACCGTTTAGCGCTTAATAAGCATCTAATTGTGTTTCCTTCACATTCATTATTTCATTATTATTACCATTGCATTGCTTTGAAAATTTGTTTTTCGTCACATAATGCTAGCAACACAACTTTTAGTATTGAGTTGCGGTGTTTGTTACAGAGCACCTAATTTGTGACTTTGATACCTAATTAGCACCAGGAAAATACTTTGCTTCGCTGGCGTAGCAGAGCTTATTTTACGAGTGGAAAATACCATGACCGAGAGAGATCAATATAAAAATGTTTCGTCAAGTTTGCTTGAACTGTTTCCACACACTTCCATGCACTTAGATAAATAATAATAATAATATTTATTCATCAACAAGAGAAGAATGAGTCGCATCCTTTAAGTGTTCATTATGACATCTATACATTCCATCAACAGCGTGTCCATGCATTTGTATTTATATTATTTATATGAATATTTTAATCAGAAATCATCAATTGATTATTATTATATTAAAAAATGCTTCTTTATTCAATATCACATTTTGTTTTGTTATAATGGAATGTCTCATTATAATCATATACAATGTGATTCAAAATCAGTTTTGTTACATAAGCAAAATTTATGTCATATTTATATCCTAGAATACTTATTATAAGATATTTTCAATTTGTATTCTATTTATACATTTTTGGACAAAATTCATCCATAATAAGCAAGCTTTGCTTTAAATTAATATTAGTTTCATTGCATTATTCTTGATGTGCGTGCCGGAAAGTTATAAGATACTAGAAATTGAGAATTTTGCAGTTGTTGATTGTAACAATGAATATTCACCTGCATTTGTGAAATAAACTTGTCGAAAGCCTTTAAAAGCTTCACTTTACGTTTGTCTGTGTATGAATGAATTTCCCCGTTAATTATAACTATCCCCAATAATTATACAAGCTACCGGAACGCCAACTTTCGTTTTCAAACCCTCACAACTTCATTCTAAGAAAAAGTCTTTCCTAGAAACAGTGATACTAACACGGTGTATGTTAAAGTAGGAACACGTTGTTATAAATTGTCCCTGTCATCAACTCTTACTATTTATTGCGTGTATTGATTGCAAGCACTGCCAGTGCTGTTGATCCTTAAGAATGTTATAAAAAAGGCAAATGTCCAGTGAAAGTGAAATGCCAATTTTTTAAGTAGTTTCTCTAAAACAAATAGCGAAACATAGGCAGTCATAGAAACTGGTTACATGAGTAAAAACTTAAAACTTTGGAATAACCTTTAATCAATTATGAGCATACCAGGTAAATCTGGCCATGTTTTGCTATGCTTTTTCTAGTATTAATATATAACTCTATCTTTACATGGCTTCGTATGATATGAATTATATATAGGATAGGAAACAAAAATATTCTAGAAACACATGTGACTTTCATCCTATTTTCGCTTGTTTTAAATATTAATTCCACGAAAACTTGTAGAGGGATACAAAGTATGTATAAACATTATAATTGAAACGACTTGTCAAAATTTCAAGTCAACCCATCGACTATTTTTGAGTTTTGAAGTCAAAAGCATCGGAAGGCTAAATTTTTATACATAAGATACAATGGGTATAAAAACTATTATAAATATTAAATAGGAAACAGCACACAATATTATCAAAAGATCTCTCAACCAAATTACTGACCGTACCCAATGTTGCTTATCTTCAATGATCGGTCGTAAACCGAGGTTTTCAACATGATATGCATGTCCACATGGTTGGCATGTTGCTGCCGAAATGACTCTCCAATCCATGGTGACCACCAAACTAGAATTTTGACTTCTAAAAACTATTATAATAAAATCGCTCAACGCGGCTAAAGATGTTTATATTTAAAAAATTTGTTTCTCATTTTGCATACATAGTACTTACTATTCCATAATATGAATGTCATTTTTCAATTTTTCCTTCTTTGTAATTTAAACACCCTCAAAGCATACAATTTACACACATTTTGCCCATATATATATTAAAAAATATTTACATAAAAATGAACCCTCCTAGACACAGGCGAGTCGTCCACTCAATCAACCTTATAATAAAGCATAATATTGATAATTATGTAAAAAAAGTATTATATTAAGTATAACATAACCGCATATATATTCACAAAATGATAATATACTGATATAGGTTCAGAAGCAGGCATCGTATTTGACGACACCGCTTTTTTAGCGAAGTTGGGCCAGGCGATGCGAGAACCGGCGAGACGCGATAAGTTCACCGCCACATTTTTGCCTCGCGAGAGTTTGGAGGAGGCTTTACTGAAGTGTACGGTTATGAATATTCTCGTAAGTAAAAAATTGTTACAGATCAGTCTCCAGTCCGAAAAATTGGTCCGGATTCTGGTCTAGATGTCACTCACATCAACCGTTAGAATTCCTTCAAATATAATTTCTAACTACATCGATAATTTTCATTCATACTTAATTCGAACTCTAAGGACTTCCATTTTTTTTTCTTAAATCTGAGCACTTTTTATGTCAATAAAAAACTGAATATGCTTGCTAAATGGCACAATAACAGCCTGAACCAATATCTGGTTTTATGATCTCACCCGAATTAATTTTTTTATTACAGTCAACAAGTTGAGGACAAACTTCCAAGCTTGTTTGTCCATTAACAATCTCATCCACAAGCTGTTTGCATATTTTCGAAAGGGATCGCACCACCTTGTGAATATTCTTTCTCTGTTTCTCTTGCCTTCCAACGGCAGCCATTCAGTACGCAAGTGGGACCACTTATTGTCTTTTTTACGCATCAAATATCCCATTTGCCCCATTTGAGTTTCCTGAATATAAAAGCAGATCCTTGTATTTTTTATCTATTTCGTATTTTCTTAATAATTTTCTTTAATTTTCGCTTCATTTTTCTTTTTTGTCTACTAAGCTTGTCTCTTTTTTTATGAGGTTTCCCAAGTTTAGTATCCATAAATTAAGACTGGTGATATTGCAATATCAAAAATTTTAGATTGAATTCATTGAGGAAGATTGGTGTTATAAATTTTATTTCAGTTTTATCGATGGTATAAATGGTGGTAAATTCAATTTACGGATCCAAATAAACAACCGTTAGATTGTTATATTTCGAATTAAGAAAAAGTAAAAAAATTACGATAATATAATGTAGTTAAAATTATTGTTATTTTTGGAGTCGGCGTCAGGCATGGAAACAACCTGACAGAACAGTTTGGTACATAATTAGCTTGGCTGACACCGACTCCAAAAATAACAATAATTTTAACTATACATTATATTATCGTTATTTTTAACTTTTTAGTGCACATTTATTTGCTTTAGAAAAGTTTTTCTTTTGAAGTTGGTTTTCTTTTTGTTAAAAGTTTTTTTTATTTTATGATTTTTAGTGAATCTGAAGTACACTAACTAATTTGTCACTTAAAAAAGAATCATCGAAATCGCTTGGTGTGATATTGAGTTTTTCGTCCTCTTGTCGTGCATACTTAATGCAAATTTAAAACTTTTATGGTTTTCATGGATGCCGTTGTCAAAACTGTACCAAAATGAAATGGACCACACAGGAAGCACTAGCTTTCAAACAGGTAAAGAATCATTAAAATCGGTTTACCCTGTCGAAAGTTCTGAGGTAACACACATAAAAAAACAGTCGAATTGATAACCTCCTCCTTTTTTGTTTGAGTAGGTTCAAAACAAAACTGCAAAAAATAAACATAAACAAGACTGAAACTGTAACAGCCTTTATCCATTACATTGCCAGTCTCCAGAAAGTTTCTTATAAGTTGCAGTTTTGTTTTTTTGACTCCAGATTCAGTTTTGTTTTTGTTTTTACGTTTAGTGAAAAACCGACATAACAATGAATTTGAGGAGCATCAGAGTCCTGAAACATTTTTCAGGCTAGAAACAAAATTTCAGGGCTCATAAACAGAAATTACTTAAACAAGCGCCTCTCAAAGTTCCATTCCTTATAGAATGACCATGAAATACTTCGCCTGACTCCAAACTACAATGATACTCACTGTTTGATAATGATGAGGTTGATGATAATGTGACGTTTAGTGGTGGTTTTTGACTCTATACATGAAAACCACACAAAAGGGTGTTTTATCATAATAATAATAATCATCATCATACATACACACACATACTGTTGAATACACATAGATTCGATCAGCTTCTCCACATTCATTGTCAAAGCAACACAAATGAAACATATCACCGTGGTATCTTATGTTACCAGTACATACAGAGTGTCAAAAAGTGACGTACCATTTATATCAAGGAGTTTGTTTAATCTTATTGAACCTATAAATCTAAGTTGAACTCATACAAGGAGAAAACCTGTGAAGAAATCATTGATATTTTGATCGCTTTGAAAGTATAATAAATATTTTTAGGCATTATATATATTTTAGTAGAAGCTTTTTGCTTTATTAAAAGCTTGTCTCTGTAACAAACAACAGAGAAAAACTATTTTTAAAATAACCAAGATGATAAAAGCAATTTAAGATTTGTTTGTACATCTTCCTACCAAAACAGAATTAAGCACGGAGTTCTTATTTTTATTTAATTTCATTCTTTTATGGTATTTGCATATTTTGTTGAAATACGAAAAAAAATTATCGAGATTCCATATTGAATGTCATGATAACAAGCTAATATCCGTCACCGATTAATATTAATTCGTAAACCGATAAATACAACTTTGAATTTGCCAGTTACCAAAAGTATTTTAGCATTTAAATTACAAATTATTGTTCGAAAATGTCTCAATAACGTAAACACCAAGAAAGATAATACGGCAAGACTAAATAACAAACATAGTGAGAATCCTTTCTCCAAAGTGATGAGAACAATGAAAATAGCCAAGAAAATTTAAATTTTCAATAGAAACTTTGACAGAAAAAGACATTTTGGAGTCATTAAAGTGGAATTTCTTTACACGTACCATAAAAAAAAACGAAATACATAAAGTGAGTGAATCGGTAAAAAGGCGTCACAGCATTAGAATGTTACGAAACTTGAAACACTTCCCTCATCCTTGCCCTACTTGTATTTCGTAATCACAGGTGGCGGTCGTGTTCTAAACTTTAAGAATAGTTATATTTTCTATTCACAGGCAGCGCTCGTGTACTAATTTTTAAGGTTCTATTTCTCATTCAAAGACGGTGATTTATGGTCATTCTATACATAATCAATTATGAATATTTACAATTTATATAAATTTTTTTTCAATGAAGTTTCACTTTGGTCTTGGTTTTATTATCAAAGGCAAAACATACCTATTTGTAGAATATTATCATATTCATGAATAATTCTGTATTGATATTAGAAAGACCATTTATACATTTATAATGAAATTCGAAATACGTCACACTGAAAATGATATGACTTTACAAACACCCATCCAACTAGTGGAAGGTATTAAACAAGAGGGTAAACCAAACTTTTTTGTATAGGTTCTAAAGTTTATTGATATTAACTTAATCATCTTTTAAATTGATAATGACTTTTAAATTGATAATGAACGACTACATGGGTTAGTTTGAAATTCAATATTTATATACCGCAACTATTTTCATTGTGCCAAAAAAAATATATCAAGAAAATTTTGTAGTTTTGTAGCTTTTGCACTAATCTCCTTCTCTTCTTGAACTATTCCCGGATGGATGCTCCCTTAAGGAGGGACTTTTGTCTGAAAATCGTTTTTTTTTTTATTATTTTTATTTTCTGATACTACAATTTATATAAAATATTCTCGGAAAATATGATGTCATTAGAACAAAACTTTCCGAGTTACAGATAACTGAGTCAACGTGCTCTCTCTTTTGCATATTTTATTCAAGTATTTTTACAATTATTTCTCAAATGTTTTTTTTTTTTAAACGGTAGTCAGAAATTTTCGAAAACCTTCGGACTGATTTTGTCATTTTTTTTGACCTTTCAACAACTTATTTACTAGCTAAATACTAGTTTTTGAGCAACGGATATTTTTTTTAAAATCAACTCATTTTTTAATTAGCAAAATAATATTTTGTTCATTCTTTCGTTCAATTTGTTAATTTCTTCGTTCAAAATGATCTTATGTACTAAATAAATCCCTTTGGTTATTATTTTCAGATGAAGCAATTATGCAAAACGCCCCATGGCAAATTTAATTTTGAGGTGACTCGGTTCTCAGCACTATTACTGGCTATAATTTTTTATGAAAATGTAGCAGAATATTCTTAGAATAATGCTTATAAATGTAAAATGACTTTAAAAATTTTAATTAAGAAGATAGTCGGCAATAAAATCACAAAAATATGCTTCTTTTTTTGGTATCCCATACTCATGCACCCCCTTAACATACTAGATTTCTTTTTTTCTTATTGATATGTCCTAGAGATTTCCTCTATAGTATTAAAAGATTATTAAATTAAAAGGCTTCGATGGAGTTTGATTGCTGATGGTTGATATGTTTTCGTAGATTTTTCCAAAATTATTAAAATTAAAGTTAAAACCTTAATAAATTATTGAAAGGAAAAAACAAACCGTTGTGCCCGACTTATTTAAGCACGGTTGTCGAGACATAAATTTAAAAGAATATGTATCTTCAATTTTGAGAGTAAATAATGTAATAACTTGACAGTATAAGACGAAAAGTAAGAGTAAAATTTTGTTTAATTATTTAGCTTTCGATATTTCGGAAATCAAGACAGATATCGAAAAATTTTTTCCATGAAGTTATAACAACATTCATCACCAAAGTTTAAAATAAGTAAGAAAGTATAACAAATTTCAAGCACAAGTCTAAACTTGCCTTGGGGCTCGTATTACCTTAAGCAAACTGTGTGGCTATGATATCGATTAATTGACCATACTGTAGTTTATTTTGCATTCTCGTGTATGATAAAGGAAGACGTCCTATCAAAATATCAACATCATGTAAAATGTACGTATTATACCGTGTGTGTTTGAAGCATCTTGGGATAGAATTATGTCTGTAGTATGACTGAATACAGAATACATTCGTTTAGTAATGCATCTAAAAGAGTAAGACTACAGATACGATAAACAGATACGATAGGACAAGCTGTTGTATGCCTGCAGAGAGTGGGAGATTTGTTGCATACAAATATTATTAATTGCTTTGATAACGTTCAATCATTACTAGTATGTGAATGCTTTTGGAAATACGTGTTTGTATTCTGTTTATTGGTATTCCTTTGGTATACATGTATTGGTAATCCAATGCATGTATATAATACCTCTCTTTTAGATGCATTACTTAATGAATGTATTCTGTATTCAGTCATACTACAGGCATAATTCTATCCCTAGATGCTTCAAACACACACGGTATATGAAGTATATAACATAAGACACCCAGCTCAACAATACCGTGACATATGATATTTCAAGTCAGTAAGTTACAATTGTCAGTAGTTTTGGCCTCTTGTAAAATATTTTGTATTATAAAATTTATCTACTTGATTGTCAAATGACATCACTCTTTGTCATGATAATCACATTTTAACAATGAAATTGCTTCTTGTTCAGATTAACTTTCGTTCCTAAATCAATTTAATCTGATTACTTGGAAATGCCATAAAATGAATAGGTCTGCTTTTTCAGTTTCAAACCTTTTCAAACACTTGCTAATAATTTCCATTTTCACATTTTATATTTTCTGTAATAATAAATTTTTTGGAAAAGTTTTAGTTTTATAACATTTCTGTCTATATCTCGCTAGTCTAAAATGGATCGTCTGTCTGTTTGTTTGACTTCTGTGCAGCTTAATTTTTAATTCAAATTGTATCTATAACCATAAGATGTGTCTTTACAAAAATGGTCTGGAATAAATACATCCAACACCTGGAAAAGTGTATAATGCAGAGAATATTTGAAAGCTCGGAATATTATCAATATGGTCCAAAAGGGGATCGGACTAAGTTTTTTTTATCACTTCAGATGAAGAAATCATAAGGTTTTTAAAAATCATTACTAGTATGCAAGGTATGAACGCTAAAAATTCCTAATCAAACAAAGAGAATGATATCCACTAGTGACGTCGTACGTGAGTGTCGTGTGATTACATATAAAATTTTGTTTTACTAAAAGGAGATGGGCAACCTTTCAATGGAATCTTCGGTTGCTTAAAATTTCTTCGTTTTTTAATTAATTTTAATTTCACTTCCAAATTTTGCCATGGTTACAAGTCTAATTTTACATTTTATGGGTAATATCTGGCAATTCGACATCCGGATTAGGAATTTATCACATTACTCATAACGTTAAAGTAGGCTTCATACCCAACTAAAATTTTAAAGTTAAAATAAAATTGATTAAAAAACCAAGAATTTAAGCATTCAAAGATTGTTGCCCATCTCTTTCTTGTAAAACATAGTTTTGTGTGTAATGTCTATGGCGATATCATTCCATGATGTCACTAGTTTATATTTTCCTTTTTTTTTTAATTAAGCTTTAATTAAAACGTCGTTCAAATTTTCCATATTTCTAAAGATTTTCAAAAACTAACTTCACTTTTCTGTCCATGCAGTGAGAATTCTTCTGAAGTGATTAAAAATTTTATGCATCATCCCCATTACCTCCATTAATCAAATATGAAACGAATACATATCTATCTATTTTATAATATTTAAGATCTTTTGAGCAATTTTAATGTATTAAGCATACTTTCCGGAAAAGCAAGAAAAAGCAGTTTTGTCGTCAAGCGCAATATAAGAAGTTTCATCTTTCCAAGTGAAAACGAAAAATCCTCAAAGCAAATTGGGAGGAGACAATGAATAGGTAAGTATTTTAGGATGGGAAAATCTGGAAGAAATTAAGCAAGGGCTCAAGTTTCGGTATCGCAAATGATCTTGAACGTCAAATTCATGGTTCTATAAGACATCTTTTGTGTTCAGATGTGTGATTAAATTACGATACATGGAATTATTTAATAAACAAACTGTCAAACAAATAAAATTAAAAAAATTTAAATAATCACGATATAGTTTTTGGGTACTAAATTCTAAACTCACACTTAAAACATAGCTAAGAACACTCTCCATTAAATTACCTTTTCAATGAAACAAAACAATTCAAAATTGATTCATCCGTTCAAGTGCTCCGATGCCAGGCAGACAGATAGACAGACAGACAGAGAGGCAAACACACACATAGGTTAGGTTAGGTTATATTGGCTGTCCACGAAGGACACACTTAGGCTATAGAGCCCATTGCGATACCATATATGTGTTTTACCAACTTTCCGCTGATAATTTCATTTATCATCTCCTCCATTTCAGAGGCTGAGTGCACCTTCTTCAAGCATATACCATGCACTGCACCAGCCCATCAACACCATTAATTAAATTAATTTTTTTGCGACGGTGGGAATCGAACCCGCTACCCTAAGCATACCGCGCACGGAATTGGTTACATCTAAACCAACTTAGCTAATAGGGCGACTAATTACACACATAGCGGTCAAACTTCTTCAAGCACCTCCTTTTTGGTTCGAGAGTTAATAAATATGATGTAACACTTAGAATATATAGAGGTTTTGTGGCGCATCCGCTTCCACTTTTTTTTTTTAAATCTCAATTACATAACAATATTACAGAATGTAAACAACATAGTAATATTTTCTCATATTTTTTATGGGCACTTAGTATTACAATCGAATGTTTCATTTCATACATACATATATACATAATTAATAATAGGTTTGTTGTAGGAGATTGTTGGGGAGCGCGGGGTATATCAAGTAGGAAATCCCACAGGAACAAAGGTCGTATATACATACATACATGTACACATGTTATATTGTTACTGCCATTATTATAACTCTTATATTTTAGAAAACAACAAATATTGATAAGGTGAAGGGCTAGTCATTTTATTTTTTTATATTTGCAATCCTATATTATATGATCAAAACGTAACCTCACAATTTCACTTAATAATTTCCCCTTGGTTTATAAATAACCATGTAGATTAACTACCTGGACTTGTATATGTATTGTTTATATTGTTGTTTGCCTTGGTCAAATTGTTCATTTCGTAGATCAACATTTAGTATAATAATTTGCATGTTGACTCAATTTTTTTATCAATTCAGGAATAATTCTCACTACACGGGCAGAAAAGGGAAGTTTGTTTTTGTTAATTTTTAGAAGTACGCAAAATATGAACGCCCTATTAGCTCAGTTGGTTAAGGCGTAACCAATTCCATCCGTGGTATGCTTAGGGCAGCGGGTTCGATTCCCGCCGTCGCAACAAAGTTAATTTAATTAGTAGTTGTGATAGGCTGGTGTAGTGCATGGTATATGTATGAAGAAGGTACATCTGAAACTGAGGAGCTGATAAATGAAATTATCAGCAGAAAGTTGGTAAAACACTTATATGGTATCACACTACTGGGCTCTATAGCCTAAGTGTATCCTTCGTGGGCAGCCTATGTAAGCTCACCTAACCTTAAATATGAACGTATAAAATTCCTAATTAAACAAAGAAGAAGATATAGTAGAGTGGCGTCATTGTCCGATATCACCGTAGAGATATATGTAAAACTTTGCTAAAAGGAGATGGATAACAATTTTGAATGCTTATAACTTCTTTGTTTTTTAATCAATTTTAATGTCACTTTCAAATTTAGTCATGATATCAAGTCTAGTTACATTTTTATGCGTAATATGGCAAATTCGACATCAGGCAACTATCATATTTTAGAATAGTAGCACCATAAGCTAATAGCTCTTTGCGCGTTCCTTTTTCGCAGAAAATTTCTTCTCGCAGGCAAATAAAAAAATGAATTTGGACTCCAAATTATTATCCGCAATGAAAAAGTCGTGCACTTGTTTTACTCGAATGATAACAACTTTAACTCTTATAGGTCAATTTTTTGCACTTGTTGTATAATATAGTATTTCGGGTTTTTTTTTGAAAAAATAATTTGAATATATTACAAGATTTGAAATGAAAATTCAAATCGATTGCTAAACATAAGATTGGGAATTAAATAATTTTTTCATAAGTAATATTATTCTTGCAAAACTTCTTTTGATATGTTGTCTCTATGGCAATTGCAGGTTATGACCTCATTAAGCAATTGCAGGCTATGACCTCATTTACAAGATGTTTTGACTCAATATCAAACATCTCTTGAAGCAATAAAGAAAGTTTATAACAAAGGCCCTTTCAATGTGCATTTAACAATTTCAATTGGATCTTTCTCATTTTTCGACTTACCTACTCGGTTATGCTTTATTCACCTAATGAATTCTGGATTAGATCCTTTCATTTGAAATCGATATGTACAGATGCAAGAACTGCAGGTGGCTTAAAGGTTAAACTAAGAAGATGTTTTTGTAAGAAAGCGTTTTAGAAGCATATGAAAGTGGATATAAAAGTGATTCACAAAATATATTTCCATATATATTTCCACACCCATATTTCTCATTCAGTAAACGCGTGGATACTTTTGAATCTTCTTCGGTGAAACAAATTGGTATTAGAAATACATATAATTATTTCTAGAAGTTAGGGAACTCTCTTACTCGATATAAAAAGTTGCTTATCGTTAACTATAGAAAAAAATATCTATTTGTTCATCTGTTTTTTAAATTATTTATTTATTTGTGTTTATATTGGAAAATATTTTTCTATTTTCTATTTATATTTGAAGCTAAAGCAAAAGACAATAGGAAATATACGTATATATAGGTTGGTTAACTTAAAGAATTATTTCTAACAACATGAAATTACAAATAATTTTTCACTAATTTGTACAAGCAAGTGGTATTCAATGTCATAAAATTATAAAAATAAATTTATATGCTACAAAAAGAAACTTTGCAAAGAAAACAAAATTTCGGAATTTCTTCATGACAGAATTTATCACTTAGTCTTGGGCAGCTCACTTCACTATAGTACAGATACTAATGCTCACACTCTAACAAGAGTGGCTTCTTTTAAAAAACCTTTTAACAAAAAAAAATCTACTTCAAAAAAGACAATTCAAAAAAAAAATTAATATGCACTAAAAAGTAAAGAATAACGAAAATATAATTTAGTTGCAATTAGTGTTACTCTTGGTATGGGTGTCAGCCAAGGAAACAACTCTGACAGAACAGTTTGCTACATTAACTTGGCTGACACCGACTTCAAACATAACACTAATTTTAACTAATCGTCATGTTTTTACTTTTTAGTGTATATTAAATTTTTTTTGGAAAAGTTTTTCGTTTGAAGTCGGTTTTCTTTTTGTTAAAAGTTTTTTTTTTTTAATTTGTGATTTTTAGTGAATCTAAAGTACACTAACTAATTTTTCACTAAAAAAAGAAACATAAAAATCGGGTAGCGTGATACTGAGTTGTCCGTCCTCTTGTCGTGCATACTTAATGCAAATTTAAGACTTATATGGTTTTCATATGGATACCATTCTCAGAACTGGACCAATTGAAATAGAACCACACGGCAAGCACGACCTTTCAAATTTTCAAATAGCTAAAGAATACTCAAAATCGATTCACCCAGTCAAAAGTTCTTAGGTAAAACAAACATTAAAAAAAATACAGTCGAATTGAGAACCTCTTTCTTTTTGTTTGATGTCGGTTAATAAAAAAAAGAAGATTTTTTCGAGAAACCTTAAACCTTAAATCTTAAAATTAAAACCTTAAATTTTGATTTAAAGGTCTTACTTTGATTTTTATATCCTGTATATATGAAGTATCTCGTTTTGTAGTTAGCCAATCAAAAAATATCTTAAACAAAAATTGCAGAGTTTGATGGAAACATCATGTTTTGATATCAAATTAGACATAGTTCTTCGGTTTTCTTTAGTAGCCGATTTGAATCTTAAACGGTAAGAGATTAAGAAATTGTTATATCAAGATTATATTTCTAGGGATCCTTGTTTTCTGTGTAGCTGTTTTGCAATCAGCATGGATTAACTATCTATTTCTGGACATCCTTTATATACATTTTTTTTTTTTATTATAATCTGAACAATGCAAATATATATTCTCAGTCAGCATTTATTTAAAAATAATTAAAAAAGTTTTTTAAATTAGTAGATATTATTTCTGTACAGTACGCTTTGTACATGTTTAATACATATATATAACCGTCATTTACGACTACTGACGGTGCTCTAACGGAGTTAGAGTAAGCTAGTTTTTGTAACTCGAGAGTTTTGTTGCTTCAATATGCATTTCGAGAGTAAGCTGGAAAGATACCCATTGACATACAGAATGTGTCAACGTGATGATCCATTATTCATTTGCTTTTCTTTTTTCTTGATTTATCAAGAACCAATTTTACTGGCGTTTTTAGTAATTCACACTCGAAGTAAAGCCTATTTGGGTAAAGCAAAACAACTGTATCATTCGTTACCTACTATTTGAAAAAACCTTTACACTTTTTTAGCTTTATTACACTTTCTGTGCATCTTTCAACTTGCTATTTTCCAATCGATGAATTAAATAAAAGTACAAAGCTATACTGAAAATGCTTCTATTTCCACTGATTCGTACAACTAGAACAAGTCGTCTCCAATTATCAGAACAACGTTGCATTGACGTAGGAAATGATTTAAACATGCATAGAGCATATATCCTATAGAAGTCTTGACATTTTATGACTTGTTGCCCATTTTTGACCTTTCTAGGGAATGAGACAATCACCTTGACAGTTCAACCTATGGTTGCCCAGAATATTATCTATGTCGTTCTACCTACGCAAGAATAATCCTTCAAAAAAGTGAAAAATTGCACCATTTGCATGATCACACAACTAAGAATCATTTTCTGAGTAGATATGTGAAGCCGCAAGATTCTGTCGATAAATACAAACACATAAGACTAATTTCAGTCGTCTATTTACCATGAGATTACCGGTGTACGGCTCAAACAGCCTAAAGAAAAATTGGGAAATACGACCAAATTACGTTTTATAGGAGACGGCTAATGTTTCCTTTGGACGAAACAGATATTTAAGGTAGTACGAGCACCAAGGCAAGTATGTAGACCTGTGGTTGAAATTGTTTGCACCCTATTTTTAATTTTGACGATGAATTTTGTTATAACTTTATGAATGTAGACAAAAAATAATTATAAAATTTTTGATATCTGCATTGGTTTTCGAAATATCGAAATCCAAATAGTTTTTCCAAATTGCGATATTTTGAAAATTACTATTGATATCAAAAAATTGAATTCTTACTTTTCGTCTTATATTGTCAAGTTATAACATAATTCACCATCAAAAATCGTTATATTTGTTTTCAATAATTTATTAAGGTTTAAACTGTAATTTATATAGTTTTTTTTTCTTAATTTTCACCGACTAGTTTTGGATAAATCAATAAAAACATTTCATCCATCAACCGTTTTCCCATAAAATCAATATTAAATATGCCTACTTTTGAAGTCATTTATTTATTTAAATAATCGAGAAACTCCCCTATAAATTTTCAGAATTAATTTAGACTTAGTCCAACTTCATATAAAATAAAAATCAAGCCTTTTATCCCAAATTTCCCTGGCACTCGTACATCCTTAACTACAAATGACATAAGGTAGCTATCCAACGAATTCAAAATCATTCGATTTATTTTTATTTCCTTATTATAGGACACCGTTTTTGTGGCAACTTGTGTAACTATACATATTTTTGTAGAATTACAAGTAGGACGGTTGTATCCCATATCGTTTACTACCTTCAACCCATTATATCAGCGTCGAGAAACCTCTACATGGATACCGAACATATATACGTTTACATGTATTATATAAAAGTTGACGTTAGCATAGAGAGGATACTCTCTGCAGATGTTTAAATAAACAAATAGAGAGACTCCTATGTGTACATTTATTTCTGAAAAAAAAACTAAAGTTGAGACGTGTTTTACGGTTTTATTCTCCTCTTCTCCGATACTATAGTCAGAGTAAGAGCTAGCTATAGTAACATCACTTTGTAAAAAAAAAAAAGTAATTGTGATACAGTAGAATTGGATAATTTTATGTGATTTTTTTTCTATAATCCTGTAGTACTGACTATGAACTATAACGTCTCGAAAGTCAAAGTCAAAGTAACGAGTCGAAAGTCAAAGATAAGTGAAGGGCCTCCTCGATTCTTCTCCTACCATGAACCCTCTATTGATATTTGAAGATCAATTTAAAGGTTCAAGGCCGAATCTGACTCTACGACACTCTAAAGTTAAGACTCTAAATAAATAAGTATTTGAGGCATTCTTGTAACCCCCTCTCCCTCTCCCGCATATTGTAACTTTTTAAAGAATTTATTAACTCCAATGGGAGCAAGTAGAGCTGTAGAAGCCACAAAAAGATGTCAATTCGAAAGCATCTCTGATAAGAAAGCAGAAAAAGGGGACTTATGACCTCAAGTGAATCAAACGGGCTAGTATCTTTAAAAAAAACTTTTTACAAACTTCACAGTTTAAAGCTAAAAATTATTGGTTAAGAGACTATTTATACAAGAGGTTTTATTGTATAATAAATATAAATACGTCTTCGGTTATATGTGTGCAATATAAATGTAAAATCACCATGAGAGAAAATAGTTTTGAATAGAGAAAAATGTACCATTACCATAAAAATGTACCATTACAAATATACATTACATGTATATGGACTCTTATACGAACTCGCAGAACTCTCAATAATGGTTTGTATAGTGCAATTTATTGAATTCGAAAGACAGTATTTTATGGGATAGAAGTATCGTATGGAAATGGAGCTATTGCTTTTATACTGATGATGGAGTTTTGAAATTCACATGTTCATCGATCTGACGGGAGTTATAGTTTATGTACAATTAAGTATCTCTAACAAATTTTCAAGTTTAAAATAGAATTGCTTGTTATTTATTTATTGTACATACATTAGAGCTGACTGAACAGCTCTGTTCTCACATTTAACTGACTGACAGCACATAGCTGTTATTTATATGCAATATACAATCTGTATAACAATATTTCCAGCTTTAGTAAATTAATTTAAATGCCACGGCAATCATACCCGTTTTGATTTATAGCATATATCTAGCCCCTGTTCTACCGTTCGCTTGACTGGTCGTAACATGTGTGTGTACCAATTCTTAAGCGATCAACTTTAGTAAATGCAGAGAAATTGTTTTGGTCAGGTTCTTAATCCATTTGTCATAATGCTTCTTACTCTGATAAATTATATCGAAATTACTTTTCAATGACTTGAGCGGTTGGAGCTGGTAGTTTTATAACTTTCCTAGCCTTCATAGTTTATACTCCTCCATTTTTATCATCTTTTCGCTCTACGCTGCCTCCTGACAACCCTAGTATTTAATGGACTTGTAATTTAATTGTATAGTCTGATCAACTTGGTTAATAAAATCGATTTGTTAGACAAGATGCGATTCCTTCGATTTAAGAAGAATGGGCTATACATATATAGTCAGTCTGTATCTCATAGAATCCATATCCGACTATCTATAGTTATCTATTGTTGAATATAAATTATGATAGCTTGTTATAGAAACAGACTATCCTCTATTCTAGAAAGCAAATAGAAAATTTCTAAAGGAAAGCTAGATAATATTATGATCATGTATTCATAACTAGTGCATAGATATAGTGCAAAACAGTTTTTTTGCAAATGAATGAGATTTTATTACCTGAATACAATATCAACTGACATTATACTAATTGGCTTTTTTCTCTCTTGACATGGAAAAACATTTTTTTCCTTTCATAAATTTTGAACACAGTATTTTAAATATGAGAAGTTGTTTCCAAATGTAAAAGCTTGAAACATGATAAACGTGACCTAAAACTGTTTTTGTTCTTTACGAAATAATTGCAGAATAGAAATACTACTACAATTTATCAATCAGGAATTATTATTTATTTAAAATTGAATTTCATTGACACTATTTTTAACTCAAAACGACTTTTGGAGTCATTTATTCTTCTCAACTTTTGTTCTATTCTGTCCTTATACATTCTAAAGTAGGTTGTTGCTTGAATTGATTTTGTAAAAATTATGGAGCGGGCAAACTGAACATTTTTTTGTAAAATAAACAATTGCATACGTTTAAAGCTCCGGAACACCGTCCTTCGTAGGTAGTTTTGGGCGACAATACCAAAACTGCACGATCCGTCGTGAAATGAATCCAATTTTTTCATTTTTTTGTTCAAAAATACTCCAGATAATGCAAAAGGAAGTATTAAAATTTATCGTTTTTTTTTTTTTACTTTTTTTTGAATTTTTTTTAAGAAAATCACAAATTTTTTTTTGAAATCCATGAAACCGGATTTTATTGGGATAATTTTGACCTTAAAACTATAAAAATATTATTCAATTATCGATTGATTTAGTAATTTTTAGTAATAAAATAAAAAAATTAACATGTAATTATTTTGAACAGAGACCAAAATAATGACAAAATTAAAACTACGAATTTTGTCGTGAAAATTAGTGTATGAACATTAAAAAAATTCTAAGCCGCTTTTTCTAATAATTTTTTTCAATATTTCTAATAATTAACGTGAGGCAAAATATAAAAAATTGATCCTTTTTGAATATGAGGGTCTCTTCATCTTAAATGTGTCACATTGAATATTGACTCAAAGTAAATTTCTATCTTTAAACAAAAACAAGTGAAAACAATCAATTGACTGAGTAAATTGTTGAAATACCATGTGTAGACAGTGTTGATTACTCTATCACATTACACATATAACTATACATGTCACACATACATAACTGATTATCCCACATTAATACATACTATAAAATTTGCATCTAATGTGTGCCCTCGTGAGTAAACAGTGATGCTTACAAAAAAAAGTTTCAAACAAAAGTTGTTTATTTTTTACATTGAAACTTTTGTTCTATCTCTAACGGTTTACAAAACCCATTTGAACTATGTTGCTCATTTACGAACTCGACCTCACTTTTTACGTCCTGAGTGTAAAAATTTCAGCTTGATATTTCTTTTCGTTTTTGAGTTATCGTGTTTACAGACGGGCAAACGGACGGACAACCGAAAATGGACTAATTAGATAACTGTTTCTAGGAACACAATTTTCTATACCAAAATTTTGTTGGTAGCATCAATATTTTTAAGCCATACAAACTTAGGACTAAACTTAATATACCTTGATATATTTTATATATACATGGTATAAAAAACTTCAATCTGGTATCTATACTCGTGCTTTCTAACGTTAATATTTTTAAGTAGTACTTTTTTATTAAATAAGCCTATTATATTAAACAAAGGATAAAAACATAAAAACAAACACCGAAAGTTTGTAATTCAAAAAAATAATGTTATTTTGTATAATTTTCAAAAGATATATTGAAACATACTTAATGGTTAAATTTAAAATGAATAAATAAAAAATACAAATTTACAAAAAAAAAACTAAACCCTTAAAAACAAAGAGTTTGGCCCCCTATTGCTACAATATCAAAACCGGGAAGAAAAAGTTGAAGTATATTTTGTGTAAATTCATCTCAGACAGTATACAATATATAAATAAAAATATTATCATATTATATATATTTTTAAGTATTAATTTATGAAAAGTTTCAAGTGGTTTTTTAAAAATCATCCTTTTATATATTTCAGATGGTTTTTTTTTTCTTTTCCAGTCTTTATTTTTTTTGTTGATAGTTCATTTTGCATTATTACATAATGAATTAAAGGTCTATAAAGTTTACTAAGACTTACTTTGTTTAAATGCAATTAAGGTTAGGTTAGGTTAGGTTATATTGGCTGTCCACGAAGGACACACTTAGGGCTATAGAGCTAATTGTGATACCATATATGTGTTTTACCACCTTTCCGCTGATAATTTCATTTATCAGCTCCTCAATTTCAGTATTAATTAATTTTGTTGCGACGGCGGAAATCGAACCCGCCACTCTAGACATACCGCGTGCGGAATTGGTAACGCTTTAACAAACTGAGCTATTAGTCGTAACTTACTTACTATTACCGAAGATAGAATATATTACTCAGGTATCGATGTTTTTATTAATGACTAGCTTGATACCCGCCCACTTCCCTGGGCTTAAGAGTAAAAACCACCGCTTTATAGCCTCCACATCTCTTAATCTCAGTTATCCCTCTTCCATAACACTTGAAGGGATTGTTTTACGCTGCGAAAAGATATGCATAGTTTTCAATTTTTTAAATAGTAAAATAGTCATAATTCATTCAGTATATTAGAAAAGGTGGCTATGAATTGTTTGACATTTACTACTTTAAAATTTTACAAAAACCTTTAATTTATGGTTCAAAATGATCATCATAGATCTGCTCCATCTATAATCATTATTTTGAACCATAAATCAAAGATTTCTGCAAAAATTTAAAATAGTAAATGTCAGATTAAATTTAATTTTTTTTTCTTTTTTATATATTTTTATAAATTATAGCTCATGTGAATGCGTAACAAACAAACATCTTTACTTTATAATATATAGTGATTATATAAAAAATCCTGCTCGGTGGACTCAAATTAGATGCAAGACTCGCGCTTTGATAGCTTAATGGATTTGTACATAACTACCGCATACTGACAGACCACATTATTATTGATGGAATACTAAAATTTAATAAATGAGAATTACATTTTATAAAACTACCATTTAAATGTCGTCTATTGTCTTTTAACATTAACAAAATTCATTTTAAAAAACGCTGCTATGCTTAAATAAAAGGTAGGTATAGTGTTTTTAGTTTATTCATTTGTATAGTGTGTAATGGAGGATGTTTCATCTTAAAGGGCAGATGGTCAATTTACAATGATTTTATTTTTATTTTTTATGATTGTTTAACTGTGTGTTGTTTAATAGGATACAAGATGTACCAATGTCTTGGAATCATCGAACTTAATAAGCAAGACCCCCTAAGAAAAGTTGCTCGTATTCGTAATGTGCATGAATTTTCTTGGTGTATACAGGGTGGGTCGTTTTAATCTATAATGGCTTATAGCTCGTTTTGTAGCCAAGCAATCAAAAAATAATTTTATCAAAAGTAACAGAGATTGATGGGGGATTGCTTAAATAGACAATTTAGATTCTAAACGGTAAAAGTAGAATAACACGTTAAATTAGAAAGTTGATCCTCAAAAAAATAACATTTTTTCGAAAAAAAAGCTTTCGAAGGAAATTTGACTTAAATATATGCCATTATTGCATTTCATCGAACGGATACAGGTGAATGTCTTACATTGAAAACTTTTGGAAAAGTCAAATTTTCTCCAAAAGTTGACGATTTTCGAAAAAATGGTCTAGGCGAAAAATGTTAGTTTTTTTATGAGGATCAACTTTATAATTTAAAGTGTTAGTCTATCCTTTAAAGTTTAGTTTTGGATATAAATTGGCTCTTAAAGAAACCCGAAGAACTAGATCCAATCTGATGTCAGAACATGATGTCCGCCATCAAACTCTGCAGCTTTTGTTTGAGTGCTAATAGCAAAAGGAGCTATTAGCCATTATAGATTAAAATGACCTACTCTGTTTACGGTTTACATTGAAAATATAAAATTATTTTCTAGCAAATTTAAATAAGTAATTATGTTAATTTATATTTAAACTAGCGACCCGCCCCGGCTTTGCACGGGTGCAATGCTGATACTAAATACACTACAGAAAAACTGTGAACGTTGTATATAAAAACATAGCGGCCCGCTCTGGCTTCGCACGGGTATAAAATATATAGCCTATGTGTATAAAATCGATCCAGTAGTTTTTATTTATTCATTACTGCCCGTTTCCCGCACGTGTTAAATTTGGAGTAAAACAATCCCCCTTTCCCTATACCATGAAGATTTCCTGCTATCTTTGGAATATCTAAATTCATACACTACATTTTTACTTATTTACTTTTTACATTTTTAACTATTAACCTCAAAAATAGCAGTACTTCTCCACTATTTAATGGATGTTATTATACATATAAACCTTCGCATATAAATTATACATATAAAAAATCACATCAAAATCCGTTGTGTAGTTTCAAAGATTTAAGCATACAAAGGGACATAGGGACATAGGGACAGAGAAAGCGACTTTGTTTTATACTATATGTAGTGAAATATAACTTATGGAATTTCGATTCTCATTTTCAAAATTTCCCAAGCAACAAGTTTAATTAACTGTTATTTTTCAATAATTTTAATTTGTCAACTGCTATACCATTTACATGTAAAAAATTGAAAATAAATCGTAACAGCCACATTATGCCAAAATTATCCATTCGTAGCGCTGGCATCGATAGGATTGTCCCTATTATGACTATGCACCCAACGGATACTTGAAATGCTTTGTCTAAATGCTTTCTCTAAATCATAATTTATGTTGTTGAATTCCCTGAAGTATTCATTTTCCTGCAAGCAAATTGAGAAAGTAAAAGTTTAAAAGTAAAAAAGAAACGGTGGTATATTTGCATTATTATGTTTATGAATTCACTTAGTGAAGTACTTCTAAGTTCTGGGCTCCTAGGTTTTTTTAAATTCCAAAATCAATATTTACCCCAAAATCCACACTATAACGGAGTACCTTGTCTCTGATTCGGATAAAAAAAACCTGTCTTCCTACGTAATCGGGCAAGGCGAGACACTTAAAATTGCCATTTTTGTGTGATTGTTTGAACCACAATTCATCTAATTCAAAATTTTTTTTTCCTAACGCCGTAAGTATTCCCCATTTTTATGTTTTATTGAAACCAAAAGCATAAGAAAAGCTTTTGAGCTTAGTTTGTTTAGTAAGATAAGTTAGTCTGTTTTATGTACAAATTATGTTTGTATCCTGTACATATTATAAAAGAAGGATAACTGTATAAAAACAATGTTAAAAACATATCTATATCCTTGTTCACACAATAACATCACATGGATACATAAATAAATGTTTTAATAATAATCTGACATAATATTTCACGGCAGATGATACCTTTATTTGATAGTTGGTTTTTGAAAACAGCTGGTTTTTATTTTCAAAAATATGTTCGCGGTAGAATTTTACTGTTGTAAAAATTATTAAAGGTATTGATGATAATAATTTTTTTTTTTTTAATATTAATGTTATATAATGTACTTTATTTTTCATATTCATGATATTCCAATCTTCTTTGGCGTTTGATAGTTCAAAAAAATATATTCAGTAACTTAGAAATTTTAGAAATAGAAAAAACCTTTGAGGCTGGAAAACACAAAATTTAATATTTCCGGAAATATTTCTCACGAACATATGTCATTGTAGAAAATAAATTTTACTAAAGTTGAAAATTTTATATCAAGGTATACCTACTAAGTTTAGTTCCAAGTTTATAACGCTTAAAAATAATGATGCTACCGACAAAATTTTTGGTATAGGTGTTCACAAAATCATTTAATTTGTCCTTTCTCGGTTGTCTGGCCGCTTTTCTGTCTGTCTGTCTGACAACACGACATCTCAAAAACGAAAAAAGATATGAAGATGAAATTTTTACAGCGTGCTCAGGACGTAAAAAGTGAGTTCGTAAATTAGCAGCAAGGGACAAGTGGGTCTTGGGTCCGTACCCATCTTTTAAGCCGTTAGAGATAGAACAAATGTTATAAAAAATAAACAATTTTTGTTTCAAACACTTTTTCTTAAACATCACTGTTTGCCTTGAGGGCGCAAATAAGCGCTAATTGTATGGTATGTATTATATGGGAGTACCTATCAGTCATGTATGAGTGATTTGTATGTATGTGTGGCTATCTAAGAGTGGCTATCTCTCTTTACTTACATGACGTGAAAAAAAAACGATTCCGTAATCAAATAAACATGGTATTTCAACAATGTCTATACTTGTCATTTCAACAATTAACTCACTCATTTGTTTGTGTTCTCTTGTTTATTTTAAGCGTATCTTACACTTTGTAATTTTGAGAGAAGATGCTAAGAAACCGTCAACAGCCGCCAACGGAATAATTCACCTGATGTCAAAATTAACAATATGATTATTTCCCAAGTTTTTGCTTTCATCTGTGAAACTTTTTAAACTGTTTTTACTTTGACATGAGATAAAACAAATCTTGTGCAAGAATGTTCTGCGAAGTTTCAACTATTTCACGCGATTGATTTGACCATGATTTTTTTTTCTTTAGAAAATTACAAAAAATACAAAAACCGGGTGAAGTTTTAGAGATATCAAACCAAATCGATCCAAATATTACGATATCTCAGATACTATTTGTCAAATTGTCAAATGAATCCGATTTTAGTAATTTTTGGGATAAAATTACCTTATATACTGAGTTTGATTAAAATACGAAACAAAAATTTGTGTGTGAATTGAATGCTTGGTGCTTGAGATAACGTAAATAAATCTTAGAAGTAAACGATTTCTCGAATCGATTTTCGGAATTTTTTTAGAAAATAGGTCTCTAATCTCTCCTGAGCCGATTAGAACAATAACTACATTGAAATGCTATACTTAGAAAAAACTAACTATATATTCTATATGTTCAAAGAATAATCGTTTTTAGAATAAATTTCATATCTGATGTGTTGATACACTTTTAGATATTTTGCTACTAATATTACCTGGGATTTTTACGCTTTAGATTTTGTTGATTTGAAATCGATAATATCGGACACACAACAAAAATGATTAATAACTTATGATAATATTTTTGGCAGGCAGATGAATTTTTGTGGTAATTATTAACTATGTTATTTTGAAAACGTATTGTTTTCATAAATGGGAAACATTTAATTTGGGTTTTATTATTTTAAATAATTATTATATTTAAACCTTTTTTGCGTTAGATTTATGGCAAAACATAATTATGGGTACATATGAGATCCGTTTTAATTTACGAGTAGGTTAATGTTAAGTTTAAAACTGTTTTCAAATGCTGCAATCAAAATATTTACGCGTCATCTGTAAACATAATGAGGTTTCTAAAATTCCAATTTAAACTTAGCATTGTAATATTCGAATTGGAGGAACTTTGTAAGAACAAGGGCATTTTCTTAACCAAAATTTACGAAGCTCGCAATATTTACATTTTATGGAATTCATGGAACAATTCAATGAATTCAAAATTTTACGTAAATGGTATGAAATAGCGTTTACTACAAAGCTGGTATGGTATAGAAATAGATACTATTGTATCTATGTGAGCATAAGTAATATTACAGTACTGAATAGGGCTATCCACCAGAAATATTGTGGGTGTCGCGAACCAGTATGGGCCAGATGCCCATACTGCACTGAAAATTTACCGTTATTATCTTTGTAATTATTCATTTTATGAATAAATCGTCCGATTTACTTATAATCCTTCGGTTCACTCCCAACGTAGTCCCGATTTTTCATTCCGAATTGAACCCTACGATTTGCCCAATAACAGCCTTCGCCTCTCAAATACACATGTAAAAAAACCTCTAGATTAACAAGTAATGACTCCTGAAGAGTATACTTACTAGGGAAAAATTTCGATATTTTCGGATGAGTAAAATACAGTAAAATTCGTTATTTAGTTTTTTCTGCTACGACAGCTACGAATTATTCCTTGATAGAGCTTAGCATCAGATAATGAAACACGTAGCGGTTGCAAGATTCAATAAGGCTTAGCAGATTTCTACGTCTTAGAAATGTTCTGCTAGTTGAGCTTTTTTACAAGCAAGTATGGACCTATAAAATGTTATCGAATTTTTTGACATGATATATCCATGTTGTTCACTAGAAAATTTTGTTTAATCACCTTTGAAATATTTTTAAGGCCTCCTCGAGGTTGAAACGTAAAAATGAGGTACTCGAATCTATCATTATCTTAAAGTAATACGAGCGCCAAGGCAATTTTAGATTTAGGGTTGAAATTATTCGCACCTTATTTTCAACTTTGACGATGAATTATGTTATAACTTCATGAATATATATGAAAAATAAGAATAAAACTCTTCGAAATCTGCCTTGGTTTTCGAAACATCGAAAGCTAAATAATTAAACAGAACTTTCTATTTTTGAGATTTTGAAAATTTACTTTTATTTTTCGTCTTATATTGTGTCCCCACTACCGTTCTCATACATCCTTAAGTTGTCGGGCAAAACGGTTTTTTATTTGTTTTTAATAATTTATTAAGGTTTTAACTTTAAATAATTTATTTGTCAATTTCCACCGACTAGCTTTGGAGAAATCTATGAAAACATATCAACCTTTTCTACCGGCAATCTACCGTTTTCCCGTAAGACCAATGTTAAATATTCCTACTTTTGAAGTCATTTATTTATTTAAATAATAAAAATAAGGCAGGCAATTCCCCCCTCTAATTTTCAGAATTGATTTAGACATAGTCAAAATTGATTTAAAAAAAATATCAAGCCATTAATCCAAAATTACTCGTACATCCTTAACAAGCTACGACTCCTTGTAAGTATACCTACGAGGGAAAAATTTCGAGATAAAGCCTAGCATCAGAAAATTATAAACGTAGAAGTTTCAAGTCGCAACCAGGCTTAAAAGATTTCTATGACTTAGGAGTATTCTGCCCTTAGGCACTCGAATCTATCATTATCTAAAAGTTTTAATTTTGACGACAAATGTTTTAGTCGGAATAATTTTGAAAATATAAGAAATGTGTTTGTCGTGAAATGTCTATTCTTTACAATTTTATCTTTAAACCATATTATTAAAATACCACCAATGATTGTGTCGAATTGTCACGACAATGATGTTGCTATTATTATTTTTTTGCTAGCTATTATAAAAAGAATAATAATTCTATTCTATATTCTTTTGTCCAATGTTATAAAATAATTGCACATTACCTTACACTGTGTAAAATTCTTAGAAATTTGACAATCAATCTTGTAAAATCTTATTTTATTACGGATATAGAGGTATTGTTGTTAATACTTCTAATGTATGTTTGTTTATAAATATTGTTGAGAGCGATTAACACCGTGTGGTAATCGACATATTCACACACTTAACAAGATATAATAATCGTATATACAATTATTATTTTATACATGTGAAATATATCTTTTTGAACTATGCCGATGTCACTTAATTTGTTGCGCTTTTTCATATAATATACAGACTGGTCCATCATAATGTATGCTTTCATTACTGTTTCTTTAAAACTTGCATTAACATTTGTAAAAATAGGTGAAATAATCAAAAAAATTAAACCTTCTTATTCCTTGGAACAACTATTGTGCTAGTTTTGAGTGTCTCAAGGAGTATGAGTTTCCTTGGGGGATGCCATATAGTATTAAGTGAATTTAATTTAACATTTAAAAAACCCTCGACAAATTTTTCTGGTACATATCTAAGAACACTTTCCATTAAATTACCCTTTTCCTTAAAGCCGTTTCCAAACTGAGCCGATTTTGAAGATCATCGTCATTTTTTTTTTAGTTTTTTCGGGTACGGAACCCTAAACTTGCACTTCAACATAGCAAAGAACACTCTCCATTAAATTACTTTTCAAATGAAAAAAAATCAAAATCGCTTCGTCTGTTTAGGCACTACAATACCACAGGCAGACAGACACACATATGGCGGTCAAACCTACAAACATCCCTTTTTTTTAGTTCGGGGATTTTAACTCCTAATAAAGAAATTCTTTTAAATTTCTTTAATAACAGTAGACAAATTTGCAAATTTTATGTGAATTTGCCTTCCTGTAGCAGAAAATTGGATTTAATTTTGCTAGACATACCTTCAGGAAGCTTCCGTAGGGCATCTACTTTTCTTTGTAAGGTGGAAGCGTAAATCAAAGTTCAAGATCAAAATTATCAATTATTATTGTCAGTTTACAAAGTTAAAATACAATACGTCTTAGAATCTATATTGACTATCCTAAACTTTACCTATAATACATCATCTTATTAAATAAGTACATGATATACATTGTAACCAGCATCATGTGGCAAACGGTATCTTATCCTGAAGAGCCAACGTATAGGTGTCAAATTGTCCTAGTTCATTGATTTCCGAGGCAGTATTTTTGAGGGATGATTGGAAATAGAACTTTGAAATAGTTTGAACTAATTTTGAATGTGGGGTAGCTCCCAATGTCTCTATTGAGAGCTTCAGTCGGTGTAAGTTTTTTTTTTTCGTTTCTAGAAAATAGAAACCTATTTTACTACTTTGCAATAAAGTTTTCATAGTTAGCATCGATATTTTGCTAATTAGCTTTATTTTTACGAAGAATTTCCTTTAAATTTATGGCAGACATCTTGTTTGCAAACCTATAAAATTTTTAGTTTTCACGTTTGCTCATTCTTTGAACAGTCTTTTATTTCAAGATAATTATAGTTATTGAATTTTCCTTCTTAGGTACTTTTGGTAAATAAAATGGCATATTCCTTATTGAAGATAGAATTATTAGTCTTATATATCCTCATCTTCTTTTACACAACTACTATTGAATTTCAGTTTAATCCATGGTATGTGTCAAAACATTTATTTTTGACAAATTTTCAATTCCCCACATGCCAAATTCAAGCACGTTTTAGATATATAGTTTTGAATTACCAAAGAAAGAATCTATTGTATTTTGAAAAACGGCGATATATCTCAGTGATCTGTCTATTTAGTAAAATTATAATATTTTGCATTTTACAATACTGTTACGCTTTCTAAGTATCATATAATAATCTATTTGTCGGATTATAAAGATGTTTAACTAAGTAACAATATTGTTGGGAATTGCGGCACAATTGAAACGTATCGGTTTGATAGATGTAAATTAATTTCTATTTTTTTTCTTACAAATAATTGAATGACTTTAATAATATTTTCTATTATCTGTGTGTCGATGGTACTTCTTAGAGATGATACTAAATTAATACATCACTTTATTGTTGGAAGTGTCATGATTAATTTTTGCAATCTCATAAGCTTCCTAGAAAAATGTCTTCTTGTTCTTCTCATGAATATAATGAACTCCGTTTCGTTAGTAACATTATATCCGTCAACTTTTTAATTTATTATCACTTACTGTATTATAGGCTCTTTGTAAGAGCTCACCAAAGATCCTGCACTTTTCTTTCGCTTTTCTTACGTCCCTTGCAAGATCTTACTAAGGACCATGCAGCTTTCTGTCAAACTCTCTTAAACTATGGACTCTAGTACTTTAGACTACTAGGATTTACGTTCAGGCGTTACTAATAGGTGAAAGGATATCTTTTTTTTGAGTTATCGTGTCCACAGATGGACGGACGGACGGACAACCGGAAATGGACTAATTAGGTGATTTTATGAACACCTATGACAACATTTTTTTTCTAGCATCATTATTTTTAAGCGTTACAAACTTGGGACTAAACTTAATATACTATGTATATTTCATATATACATGGTATAAAAATAAAAATTGAAACATTTTAAAATAATGTTTTTTACCACAAACCAAAGAAGAAAATATGAATTTTAATAAATTTAAATGTTTCTTTTTTGTATATACATAGCGACATAGAACTCGAATATAAGGGTCGTAAAAACGCTAGGGACACATATAATAATCACACGCAGCATAGCAGGGGATGCAACGATATAAATATTATCTATTCAAAAGTGACATGTTAAAACGGAAGTAATAAATATGTCTTCTTTGATGTATTAAAATGTTTTGTGTCTTTTTTATATATCTTACAACAAAATATAATAAATTAAATTTACGCTTTATAACCTGTCAATTTGCATAAAAAACTAATTGTGTTTATGAATTATTTAATAGTAATTATTTAATTTGGTTATTAAAATCATTAATTTATATTCGTGTAATTAAGTATAAAAATAGTACCTAGTCGGTTTTATTGACCGACTTTTGTCTACGATACAAGCTGATGTCAGTTAAAGTGTCTTCAATCCAGGCATGGGCGAGTTATTTTAAGTCAAAGTCACCATTGTTATGACTTTACTGTGTGCCATAAACTTTATTGTGTGTTCCTTTATCCAACTCCGCATTGCTCAAAGAGGAGGGAGCGAGACCGGTATACGGCTCTTCTACCTATCTCAGTTTCTCTTATAGTAATGAGATAGGTAGAAAACAAATGTTGTCTCTCTGTCTTACTCGTATTTTTGGTTGTCACTGGTTAGGTTGTTACTGTCTTACTCGTATTTTTGGTTGTCACTGGTTAGGTTGTTACTGTCTTACTCGTATTTTTGATACTGAAGTCTGGGAGACTTCTCTAAGCCACGTTTGTCCATGCCTGCTTGAATCCATTTGACCCATGAAAATTAAGATAATTCCAAAGAAAAAACCTTTTCTTACTATTGATCAGAAAGATTGGATACATATTTTTAACAATATTTTTGGTGTATGCTTAGTAGAATACATCCTTCTTTACTAAATTTGGATATTTTGGCTATCAAACCCTATTCGAACCTATATTGAAACGAATACATGAATAAATAGCGACGGTAATATTCCTTTCATTATTTTGGAAAAGTTGCTTTTCACGGGATATGAGAGGTCAAACCAAATAAGAGGTGTTATCGAGCCAAATAAGTATGACCGCTATATGTGTGACTGTGTCTGTCTGTATAAGATTTTGATTTTTTTTTTTGCGTTTAAAAAGTAATTTAATGGAGATTGTTCTTAGCTATGTTTGAAATGCTAGTTTAGGGTTTCGTAGCCGGGACAACTATAAAATAGGCAATGATCCTAAAACAGGTTCAGTTTATAGAAAGCTATTAGCACAATGGTAATTTTATGGAGAGTGTTTTTAGATATGTTTCAAGTCCGCGTTTAGAATTCCGTACGTGAAAATTTTGTCGGGGTTTTTTCAAATTTTACTTGTGTATCAGGTTCATTATCGAAAAAGTGTTTTAAATAAAAAATGTATTTATTTATTTTTTATTTTTTTTTTTTGAGAATCAACTTTCTAATTTTGTTTTTCTGTCGATTACCTTTTACGATCTAGATTGACTGATATAGCAGCCCGGAGAACTAAATCCAATGTATTCTCATGTCCCGCATAAAACTTTGCAACTTTTAAGTTATTTTTTTATTGGTAAACTACAAAACGAGATTAGATTAGCTATAGTAAAAATGGTCTATCCTGTATAAATGGTCCACCTTGATTAAATAGCAAATTTTTAAAACAAATCGTCCAGAAAACTTGTTTATAGGCGTGTATTGTAAATCATTTGGGATTACCGGGAAGGAAATAAAATTAACTTTTGATAGCAAAGCATTGATTTTGGGACATGTCCTTTCAAGGCTACGTATATCCTAAATTTAACCTTACCTACTGTTGAGAGAGGGAAAATACACCTGTTAAAAAGAAATTATTAATTATTATGTATATATTATTATGCATACATTTTAACTGTGTATATATTAATTAATTAATAATACAACTCATTAAATCATAATCACTTGCGTCAACGGTAGAGATATAAGTTACTGATTGTTATCAATTGAATTCCCTCACAGTATTTACGCATCACTGCGTTTACCTTGTCATAGTTCGTTTACATTTTACCCTAATAATATACATTTTAAATAATATGTAGAATAGGTTATACAAAGAAATATAATGGATAAAAAAAAAGTTATTCTTATATTCTACAAAACGTTCTTAGTATGTCTCAAAAATTGTAAAAGTTCGCTCATAATACGGACGAGGCATGTGGAATAATGCAAATTTATGGGCAATAGTGTGACTTTCATAGGCCACATTTTGTCATTTATCGGATGACTGCTAAAGAAATTATGTATTATATATTACGGTATCTTTAATCTCAGACGGTATCTTTAATCTCAGACGGTATCTTTAATCTCTAAGACAAAAACTTAAAGAGTGATGTATTGTCACAAAAATTCTCAAGATAAAACTGCATTCACTCAACAGATCAATAATTATTTGACATATTTTTTGAAATCAATAAACTTACATTGTCTGAATACCACCAAAAATTGAGTCTATAAGAGTCTTTTGTTTGTAACTGATTTTCGGAAGAAGGTTTGTAAAATTTATTCGTTACTCTTGCTGGATTTATTCAGTTTTCTGATTTATATAAATTGAATTATTCTGATTTATATAATTTAAATCTATTGATGTCAATCCTGTAAATATAATATATATCAAAATATACTAAATGTAGTCCCAAGTTTGTTAGCCTTAAAAATACTGATGATACGAACAAAATTTTGTATAGGTGCTCATAAAATCACATAAACAGTTCGTTTCCGGTTGTCCGTCCATCTGCCCCGTCCGTCCGCCTGTCTGTGTACACGAAAACTCAAAAACGAAAAAAGATATCCCGCTTTTATTGTGCTCAGGACGTATTGATAGTGTGCTTGGGGCGTAAAAAGTGAGATTGAGTTCGTAAATGAGCAACATAGGTTAGTTTTTTCATCTTGTAAGCTGTTAGAGATAGAATGATAGTTTAAACATAAAAAATGTTCCTTATAAAAAATAAACAACTTTTGTTTGAAACATTTTTTCGTAAGTAATAGGTATAGGTACATCACTGATTACTCATGAGGCTGCAAATTGGTGCAAAACTTCGGCGTCCATTTTCTCCAAAAATATAAAAGGTAGACAGTGGAAAATTTATAGGTAGCTTCAACTGGTGGTCTTGTGAAACATTCACAAAAAAAGGAAACAAATTCTAGAAAATACTTTCGAAAATTCAAATTATGGCGACCGAAGAGTGTTGTTTTTTTAAACTTTACTAATTTATAAAAAAATTTTGATATTCAACACTCTAGATACCTACAGGATATTTCAACAATTTATTTCCAAATCAGTCAATTGTTTGTTTTCAGTTGTTGTTCTTTGTTTTGGCTAGTTTTTCACTAAAACGTTAAACCCATAAAGTTTATAGGGACTTTTAAATTCTTTTTTTTTTGGATTTAAATATTATTTTGCATAAAACATTTCATAGAATATAATACATAATACAAAAAGGAACTTGATATAAATTTCATCCACATATAAAATAATATTCACTATAATATCTACCCTTATTCTATTTTTTGGTATATATAATAAAACTACAAAATTCAACCATGTAAACAATATATTATATTTGTGTATTATATATGTATAATACACATGTAAAATGTATGGAAAATTCAACTTGTCATAAATTTTAAATTGAAATTTTCCTCTGTATGAAGTGACAGATGACAAAGAAAATTGTGGTGTAAAATATACGACATATTTGAATTATATTATAAATTTTACACTATATTATATTTTGTGTTATCATGTCAGACTTTATGTAAATACATCTATATATAACATACATATGTGTCACAGTTATATTCGAAATCCGATTTATAAGAATAGCTCTGGCAATATAATAAAAAGTCAATAGGATCGTTTAAGTTTGAATGTTTTAATTAAGCAGAGAAAGTGTTTTTTTTTTTTTTTTTTTTTTTTATTTAAGGTCGTTTTTAACGTTTAGGTCAGTGAAAGTGTATTATTTAGTAATATTTTTTCAATTTTTCTATAATCAGTTTTTTTTTCAGCAGATATGCCTTCGCAAAATGGTTTCTCATATGTTTTCAAGAAATATCTTTGAAATTTCTTTTCCAATCATTAAATAGACCTGTTATTCGTTTTTATACCATGTATATATGTAATATAAAAGGTATATTAAGTTTAGTCCCAAGTTTGTAACGCTTAAAAATATTAATGCTACGAAAAAAATTTGGTATAAGTGTTCATAGAATCACCTAATTAGTCTATTTCCGTCTGTCCGTCGGTTGTCTGTCCGTCTGTCCGTAAACACGGTAACTCAAAAACGAAAAGGACTATAAACTAAGGACGTAAAAAATGTGGTCAAGTTCGTAAATGAGCAATATAGGTCTATTGGGTCTTGGGTCCGTAAGACCCATTTGTAAACCGTTAGAGATAGAAAAAAAATTATAGTGTAAAAAATGTTCCTTATAGAAAAATAAACAACTTTTGTTCAAAAATTTTATTGTAAACATCACTCGAGGGTTTTAATTTGGTGTAAATTTTATAGTATGTATTAATATGGGAATATCAGTTATGTGTGTGTGGCTATTTAAGAGTGGATATTTTTCTTTATTTACGTGACTTCGCAAACAAACGACTGCGTCACCAACACTTTCTATACATGATATTTCAACAATTAACTCAGTCAATTGTTTGTTTTCACTTATTTATTTGTCATAATAACTATAAACTGAGTTTTATCAAATTTCGAGGCGAAATGTTTTTCTATTGTTCTTACGTAACCTTTAAATAACTTGCAGAAAAACGAGGCAAATTTTGGTCCATATTTTAAAATTTGATCGATTTAATGATCCGATAATTAGTTTTCAAAATAATACGTCAAATGTCTTCTTAAAATGACTTCTTACATATTATTTCAGTAGATATCACAGAAATTACTTGTCCAATCATGAGATAGGCCAGACTTTTGTATTATTTGGATCAAAATTACTTTACAAACTCAGTTATATCGAATTCTCAAATAAACATATTTGTTTCTTTTGCTTTGAGTTATTATAATCACCCTATACTCGGAAATAAATTGTGAAAGGTGGTGTGTTCACATATAATGTGTAGTTTATATTTTAAGTTTATATTATAAATAAGTTGACAAGTGAGACATATTTATCCAAATGAAAAAGAATACTCCAACGAAATGCAAATATATCAAATGTGAAAAAAGAGTATTTTACAAATTTTATATTCGAACCGAGCGGAATGCATGGTTTTATAAATTTTTAGAGGCTACTTTGAAAAAACTAGGTTAGGTTAGGTTAGACTGGCTGTCCTAGGGTGGGACACACTTAGACCATAGGGTCCGTTGTGATACCGAAAAAGGGCTGGCCCATCCCCGGCCACTACTCCATGAACCATTTGGAGCTGTTTAAGAACTTTGACCTCGACGGACTTTAGGTCGGAGAGGTCGTCAAAAAAAGTCTGGCTCAAGTAAGTCCATCTCCTCATGACAAGAGCTGGGCAGTGACAGAGAAGATGAGACATTGTCTCCTCCTGCTCTCCACTGTGATGATACACTGCCAGGCTCAGGCGTTCAGCATGCCTTCCGCTCAACCAGTGTCCTGTAATAGCCGCAAAAACTTTTCAAACGGAGGCCCTTTGAAGTGATATAAGATCTTCGGAACGCCTGCGATTGTACTCAGACCATACCTGTGTTGTAATACGAGAAGTACGTTCCTTCCTCCATCTTAGATTATCTCTATTTAAGATATCCTCTTTGAGGAGCAACTTGCAGTTCGCAAATGGAACTCCCGGATATTTATTTATGCTTGTGTCCGGCAGTATTGTGCCATTTCCGGCAAGCTCACTGGTTTCGCAATTTCCTAGAATGGCCCTGTGTTCCGGTACCCATACCAGGCTTACATTCATTTGTTCCGCAGGTCATTTAAGGACGTACGGCAGTCCTGTTCTACTTTTGACATTAGATAGACTGAGCTGAATATTTAAGAGCTGCTCGGCTGTCGGTAAAGATTGTAATGTCCATCCACCTAAGGTTTTCAGTCTTATACATTCACATACCTCATGAATTGAAAAAACGTAATAAAGCAGAAATAAATAGAACACAAATATATCACCTTAAGGGTATTTCAAAACCAAAAAATGAAAATGATCCATAAAATTTGAAATTTTATTTATCCATTAATCATTTTTTACACGTCTTTTGTGAAAAATTAGTATCGATTTTCTCTACGGCTAGGGGGAAATTTACTATGAAAGTCAGTGTTTTTAACAAAAAAAGTTTTTATCAAATAATTAAAATTGTAACTGAACCGTTCATTAAGGTTCAAAGTATTTTGATTGTAGGTTTGGTTGACAGTAATTAAAAATCAGTCAAATTATAGTAATAAGCGCGATCAAAATCATTATACGGATTGGGACAGAAAAAACCTATCTAAATCTAAACACACACACAAAATAAAAAAAAAAATAAAGAAAAATCATTCAATTAAAAAAGTTGAATTAAAATCACGCTAGCGTGTGAACGGACGTTAGTACACGCTAACGTGTGAATGACCTCCACGCGCAACAATTATTAAAAGTTAACAAACAATAACAACGTAGTTCGGCGCAGGAATACAAAACCGAGCAAAAAAGCCAAAAACAATTTAAAAATTAGGTCTCTTGAACAAATCACCCTTGAAGGGTACACTTCGAATAAAAATTTTATTAAAATTAATAATTTTACACGTTTGTGCCCGCAACGCGAGCACGTTTTTAATATTACATCGACAATTCATGGATTGGGATAATCAACGACGGAATTACTCTTGAAAAATCACCATTGAAGGGTACACATCGAATAGAAAATTTATTAAAAATTAATAATATACACGTTCGTGCCCGCAACGCGAGCACGTTTTAATATTACATCGATAATTATACTATCGTGGAGAAACTGGAAATCTTGCAGTCAATAATGTACTCTGGAAATAAAGATAATTGGTATAAATTCAAAGAAATGGACGTACATGAACGAATAATTAATTATACCTGGACATTTCATCAACGGCTGGTGTTGTTTGTTTTTGGTCGTGTATCGGTTATCCTGTGGTGGTTTTGCTTGGATTTTTAAGGTACGGTTTTATTTATCATATTTCTCCACATCCCATCCGTATAATATCGTTGTTGGAGATTTACCTTATAGAAATTCCAAAAATTTAATATACGTATTTTTTAGACTATCCAATTGAACATTTCTGATTTGATTTTAATTAAAAATGGTAAAGATTGTTTTGTGAAGTGAACCAATACCGCGTTTAGAGGTGTAGCCGACAACGAGTTCAGACTGCTCATGGAAGGGTGTCAAAATCCTCGATTTGCGTTGCACCTCGCGGTTCGTCATCTTCACCATATTCGGCCCCGTGTTAATGCTTGACTACGTTGAGTCACGGGCCGGATACAGAAGATAAATTATTTGGTTCACTACACAGAACAAAATTTACGTCATTTCGAGAACGTTTTGTTTTGTTTAACACCTAGATCGGAAATGTTCAATTCAAACTAGTATCATTTTATAATAAAGTAACAAAAAAAAGAAAAAACACTTACTTAATTAACAAAACATTGCACAAAGAGGTTATGTAACCTGTTGTAGTTGACTGTGATATTTTTTAGTTCATATCATTTTAATTCTTTTAAAGGTTTTATTTAAAGCCATTTTTTTGTAAATTCTAAGCCAAAGAATATTTATATTTTAATGAAATAAAATATCTTAAGTGTAAAAATATATGTAAATGCGTTTTGTTATTGTCAAATAATTTTGACATTTCACTGACTAATCCATAGAGTGGTAGTCGTTTTATAGACTACTACTCAAATCCTAGACCGTCCTTTTTGTCAACTTTATTCTTTTTCAGATTCGATCACAATTACTAAGATCGCGGTTAAAAAACGCTTCCACTTGTCAACAAAGCCACAGTTGGTATTTTAATAGAAGATTTTAATTTAAAGTTCTTTTAAAAATGCCACATAACCACCATCGAAATAATGTTACGATCCAGCGACTAATATTTCCATCGGTGAAGAATCAATAACTTAAATTGATTAATGATGTTGTAACTTAAATATTATCCCTGGTTCATCAATAAGGTACCTACTTTATTATTTATCCTACAAAAAACTAAGTTATTTCGATATTTTGTGACGTAAATAGCCTAAAAATATTCCACCCTATATTATTTCCTGATAATATGTTTGTGCATTATTGTGTACAAACATTTAGCTCATATTTAATTCATGAGTTTTTTTTTTTGTATGGATATATATCAAATTAATTTCAATACTTGAAATTTATTTTTTTATGCTCTTCAAAAAAACTGATTTATTTCATTTTAATGGACTGAAAATGTATTTTTAAAAGACATCATTGAAAAATTGGAATATTTTACAAAACTTGTTATAATATAAAGTCGCATACAAAGTATGTGTAAATCAATAAAAATTAAAATATAACACATAAATATATATATATGTATATATATATATATATATATATATATACATATATATATATATATATATATATATATATATATATATATATATATATATATATATATATATATATATATATATATATATATATATAAATTAAAAATTAATTGAATTTGTCACTACCATAAATAACAGATTTCTGTAAAAAGTAGTCTGCTATACTCAATGAATTATGACTATTTTTCATTTAACAAAATTGAAAACTGTGTATATTAAGAGAGGGTGGAGGCTATAAAGCGGTGGTTTTTCCTTTTAAGCCCAGTGAAGCGGGCGGGTATCAATCTAGTTTGATTATCAATTTTTTAAATAAAGATAAATCCAAATATTTTTACTCGCCATATTTTTAAATCTTGTCAGGACTGGATTTATATATTGAGTCATATGGGCCATGGCCCTAGGTTGCAAATATTGAAGCGGCAAATAGATCGAAAAGTCAATATATTTTTGCGTACATGTAAATTGGAACTTCAGAGCTAGGCTTGTTGAAGATGTTGAAAAAATTTTTTACTTTTGAATTTCACAAACATATTTTCAACCAAACGTAAAATTTTTATATCCTGATTGATACGCTTTTTGAAAGATGACGAATTCTTTAGCATATAACATCGATAAAAAAAATTTGCGTGGAATTTTCTCGTCAGTTCAAATTTTATATGTATTTTATTGTATCAGAAGCGGCATTTTTTGCCATTGTCCAAGAGTGGGGCTTTGTGTAAATTCTGTCCTGCATTTTGTTAATGAGAAAATCATTAATGAAGTGCAGTCAATATAAACGTCATAAACAGACTCAAATCTTAAGAAAATCATGGAATTACTAGACCATTTTTTATTCGATCGTTGATTCATACATTTAAGTAGTGTTGTTGTAAATTACTATGGTTAGTTAATATCCGCATCTAATTATTTCAACGCATGTCAAAACCCAGTTAATCCTATTATCGTTCTTTTCCCAATAATTAGTTGTCTCAAATATTAACTGAGCAAATTACAAATATGTATTATAGGTACAACGTTAAAATCGGTTGGTAAAATTTTCTTAACACTTATTTTCTGTAACTTTAATCCCGATCACACAAAAAAATCTAATCTTCAGTTGAAATCTATAACTTGCTTTATCGAGAAGTAAAATCTTAGGTTAATAAACGCGTCACCAAATTAAACATAAAGTTTTAAGTTAAATAATTTCCCCCACTTCATAATAATATTTGGAAAAAACAAAGCTTGTGTTATACATAATATCGGATATTATACTTACACTTGTTTTAGCTCGTCACATGCCATCAAAAAAAGTTCTGACTAGATAGTGGGAGTGGGAGAGGAGGTAAACACTCCTGTTTATACAAACTATGGCTGTGACAAATTCGTTTTCCCGAAAATCAATTTTAACAATTATTACGCATGCCCAAAGTTATTTTTTTCTGACGATGCCAAAATATCATTTGACAAAACCAAAATATCTCTCCAAAATAAATTTCTCAGGAATTTTGATGCATCTTGATTTAAAGATATTTAAAAGAAATGGAAACAAACAATTGACTGAGTTAATTGTTGAAATACTATGTATAGACCGTGTTTATTACGCAATCGTTTTTTTGTTTTACGACATGTAAGTAAAGAGAGATAGTCACTCTTAGAATAGCATACAAAACTAATTTACCTTAACACGTACCTAATTGGCGACCTCACGGGTAAACAGTGATGTTTACAAAAAAATGTTTCAAACAAAAGTTGTTTAATTATTATGGAACATTTCTTACATTTTAATTTTTTTCTGTCTCTAATGGTTTAAAAGATGGATTCTACGGCTCCAAGAACCTCATTTATGAACAAGTTTATCATCTACGAACTTTAATTTTTACGTCCTAAACGCGCTATAAAATTTTCAGCTTGGTATCTCTTTTTGTTTTTGAGTTATCTTGTTGACAGACGGACAGACAGAAACCGGAAATGGACTTATGAGGTGATTTTTAACACCCGAACCAAAAAAGGAGTACCAAAAGCTTAATCGCTATGTTTGTCTGTCTATATTCCTGCCGATCTGTGGCATCGTAGTGCCTAAACGGATGAACCGATTTTGATTTTTTTTTATTCGTGTGAAATGTAATTTTATGGAGAGTGTTTTTTGCTATATTTCTATTTAAGTGCGAGTTAAGTGTTCCGTATCTGGAACAGCTAAAAAATAAACGATTATCTCTAAGGAAAAAGGTAACAGAATGTGTTCTTAGATATGTTTCAAGTGTAAGTTTAGGATAACGTACCCAAAAAAAAAGACGGGGTTTTTTTTTTATTTTGTAAATTTCGAAATTGTTATTTCAAAATTTATATCAGAATTTTAATTTCCGAAAACACTAATTAAGACATTTCTGGTAGTGTCGAAAATATTGTTTTAGTCCCGAAACGGCTGTAGGTTGTATGTGCAACAATTCTCACCACTATCTCCTACCTCATTTAAACATTATGACAGAAGTGTATCAAGTCGATACATTTTAATGATGGCATGTAACGTACTATAATATCTAATAGATATTACACACTTTATTATTATGATATAGGTGTTTGTATAACAAATCATGCAAACAGTTTAAATAAAATAAAAGACCACCCGTGTTCAGAGTCAGTCAGTCAGTCAGTCAGTCATAGTGAAGTCAGTGTTGTTCTGTGACACATGTCGTGTCATTTTCCACATGTCACTAAAATTTATAAATAATATGTCGTCTTTCACATGTTAAATTAAAAAATAAAATAAAACATTTCATATTACAAAGATTCGTGTTTAAAATAACATAAATTTTATTTTTAATCTTTTACGTAGATTATTAAAAATGATGATTCAAATTTTGTGATCAATAATAAAATATATAAAATTCATTCATTCATTATTTTGTCAACAATTTAATCGATTAGTATTCTTTTTGACTGCAATTGTAGTTAAGGTTGCTGGTGCAAAGGATGTAGTTTTCTCATAAAATTATTCTGAATAGGATCGGACTAAATTTTTCATCACTTCAATCACTTCATATGAAAAATTCTAACTCCACGAATAGAGAAGTGAAGTTGGTTTTTTCAAATTTTTACTAGTATGTAAGATACGCACGTTTATAATTCCTAATTAAACAAAAGGAAGATTTAGGCTAATGACGTCATTGACCGATATCACCATAGAGATACATATAAAATACATATAAAACTAGATATGGTATGATAAGTCTTAGTATGATCAAATTAACTTTTTGAATAATTTAATTCTGAGTTCGGAGAAAAAAATTGAATTTAGTAGATCATTATGATACAAATTGAGGAAACTAAAATCTAACATTTTTTGATGGTCGGAAGGGGTCCAAAAAAAATGGTAAAGTGGCCTAATCCGGTCTTTCGCGTCAGACACCGTCGGATTGAGTTAAAAATAAAAAAGTGTTTAATAAGCTTAGGCGCCGTAAAAAGGCGAAAAGAATGAGCTGCGAATGAACCCGATTGGTCCATCGATGTCCCCACAAATTGCAAAAAACCATCGATTTTGCTCGAAATTTCAAAACTTCATAGCTCTTGTTGTTTTAAAGATTCAAAGCTGAGATTTAAATGGATTGTAGCTTTTGTACCCATGAAGTATCACACACAATTTCAGCAAGATCGAATGTATACTTTTTGCAAAACGCAGCTGAATGCAAAAAACAGGGCTTTTGTAAAATGGCCCTAAAAAAGTTGGGGTGCGGTAACGCGCTATTTTTTTTACGCGATCATATGCTTCAATAGTTAAAGTAATACCTACTAAAGTGTCAACCTCTCATCTTAAGTAAAAGTTACTAAAATATTAATTTTAAATTACTATTATTTTAAATTATAACATTAAAAATAGGATGGAAGTAATGGGAGCAATTATTAAGACTATAATGTCACATAACTTCTGTCTCTTAATAATTGCTCCCATTACTTCCATCCTATGATCTAGACGCCAATCAAGTTATATATTATTATTTCTTCCCCACATTTCAGCATTCAAATGTAAGATTAACCTCTTCCAGATACTTTTAAATAGTTTAATTTCATTTTCTCTAGCCAAAATAGAAATTAATGGGTGCCTTCTTTCGTGTTAATATGGCTTCTAAAATGCAATACAACTAGCAAAAGTTCTGCAAAGGCTTAACTGATTAGAAAGAAGAAAAAAGTATCACCATCATTTCCGCCTCCTGTGATTATTCTGGAAGCTAATCAATATATATGCAAGACAGCACTCATAAAATCCTATATCCCTTTTAGTTCCAAGTTATTAGCGCTCGGAAATATTGACGAGACAAACAAAATTTTAGTATAAGTGTTCATAAAATCAACTTATTAGTCCTTTTTTATTTGTCCTTCTGTTTATCTGTCTGTCCGTAAACATGATAACTCAAAAACGAAAAGAGATATCAAGCTGAAATTTTTACATCTTAAAACGTAAAAAGTGAGTTTGAGTTTGTAAATGAGCAACATAGGTCAATTGGTTCTTGACCGTTAGAGAAAGAACCGTTAGAGATATCGTTAGAAATATAAAAGTTTAATTAGAGAAAATATTTCTCATAAAAAAATCAACAACTTTTGTGTGAAACATTTTTCGTAAACATCATTGTTTACCTGTGAGGGCGCAAATTTGGACAACACTTTGGTGTCAAATTTTTCCAAAACTATAAAAGATAGGGCATTGAAAATTTACAGATAGCTTCAACTAGTACTGTTATGAAAGAGTCTCGAAAAGCGAAAACAAAATCTTGTAAAGGCCAAAAGTGTTGGATTTTAAACTTTTCTAATTTATTAATTATTAAAAAAAATAGAAGCAAAATATAGTTATAAGTAGAATATATAGTTATAAGTAAATATAGTTATAATAGAAAAATTCGTCGAGTAAAATCAATGATCATAAATCTACATAAGTCAGGCATTGATATTTGAATACTTTTACTATAACAGCCACCTTAATTTTATTGCACTATTGTATTTTGATATTATATTCACGTGTAGACAAACGTTGGTCCACGAGTTAATGTAGTAAAGACATTGTAATGAACTGAAATTATGTCTAAAATCGACGTCAACATAACTGGCCTACGTTAAAAAGCATTATTTACTATTAATTGAAAACCTCGTGTCAAAAAATATCTTTGGTCTGAGCTAGTATTAATTATACTGATTGTGTTTACTAAGTATCAAAAATAAAATCCCGTGCTCAGTCTGTTAGACACTATAATCTACGGCATGTCGTGCTTAAGGTAGTTTAATCGTTATATATTCAATTCCATAAAAACATGCTTTTATATTCGTGCACTATTTGTGACAACAGTGTAAAATATTAAGACATTGTATCTATACAATACACACTCACAACTGAAAATTTATAAGTTGTGCAGTTTTTGCTTATCTTCTCAACAAATTGGAGAAGGATCTTTTCCTTGGTACCGAAAAATTCGTCATAAAAAAAGATTGTTTTAGACAAAAATGTTCAGAACTAATTTTTATATACTCGGTATACATCCATCCAGCACATTACGAACATTTTAACTGTAAATATCTTAGTCTACAGGCAGTGAAGCAATTTTCTTTTTTGATTGAAAACAGAATACTTTTACTTTTAGAAGACTAAAAAATTTAATATCTTTTAAATTATTAAAGGTTAAAATTTTATTTTATTTTTTTAAATCTGGCCACCGAGAGAAGAAGGCTGTGGCAGTCTAATCTCAAGGTTCTATTTTTATTAGGTAATCAAACACGTGTGATTAAAGTTGCAACAAAGTTTATAATTAGCAGAATAAGTCAAACCTGCTTACTTTTATGGCTAAGTAATATTTTCCAAAATAATACCCGTACCTTACTCCCACAGGAGCAATTAACTGTCACTGTATGCGATTATACAAAAAATTAAAAATAATAAATAAATTTAATTACTTAAATAATGTAGAATATAATAAAGCTGGTGCTAGCGGTACTTAACCTCTATGTACATACCCTGTCTACAGTGTTTCGCATTTAAGATAGACACACCTTCATATTTTCATTATTTATAGGAATATCAATTTGAAATATTGCACAGTCATACAGGTTGATGGGTCACATTTTATAAGATACTTAGCGGAAATCAGAAACTCAGCTTACTACAAATTGACAAACAGGGCCGATTCTTAATAATTTGCCTAGCGTCAGAAGCTGCTTATAATATGTTTTATACTCAAATACCGATTTTCATAACAAAATTATTATATTTTTTTCATTATTTTGGTTTACACTAAAAGCAAGGGCTAATCGATATCTGTAAAGTCAGCTAATTTAAAGAAAGCATGCAGAGATCACCCCACGCTTTGAAATGCACATAGAGGTAAACAATTTATGAATTCCATTTTAATAATTCATTTACGGTGTGATGAATAAATATTATGTATTATTTTCTTTTTTTTAAATTATTTTATTTTTATTTTTATAAATTATGAATTAGTTAAAATAAAAAAATAAAAAACTATAATAATAGTTAGTAAGCAGGTATATATTGTAAATAATAATTGCTGTGAAGTTTGTAACAGTATGGTGGACATCGAACTGTATACTCCATGTACAGAGTGTGTCGAGAGGAATGGAACGTAACTTCAAAAGTGGATTTTACACTGGAAAATTACATCAAATAGTTGCATGTTCTTATTCGATTGCCATTTGTTTTCAAAGCATAGCAACTTTTTATTTTAGTAAAGAAAACTAATGGATTGAAGTATTCTTGAATAGGTACTGAGTTCAATAAAATGAGTATAATTTTACTAAAGGTGTTTCGATACCAAAACGAAAGAGTTACCAAAAAATTTTGTTTTGCTTATTAATATTTAATTTGCCTTCTGTATAAATTTTAACGTTTACGAGAAATTAATCATTAAAAATAGCTCTTTTTACTTGGTGGTATATGAAGAAGTCTCAATCAATGTTGGTTTTTTGGTCAATAAGTGCTTTTAAAAATGTTTTACCATTTACATAAAAAACTTTTATCAATATTCCTCAACTATTCATTACAACTATACCAAAATTTAGAACTATTCATAACAATGAACAACTTTTTTTGGTACAAACACTGACTTTGATAGTTAATTTCGCCTAAACCGTACTATGATTCGATATAAATTTTGCACAAAAAATGTATACAAAAAGATGATTAATTGATAAATAAAATTTCAAATCTTTGATATCATTTTCAATACCCTATCGTAATACCATTAAGAGTTGATATTAAAACGAGAACAAAAATTTAAAATTTTATTTATCAATTGATCACCTTTTCGTACGTCTTTTGTGAAAATTCATTTCGATTCTATGTACTGTTTATGAAAAATGTGCCCTTTTATATGAAAAAAAAAAATTGAATAATTGACAAATACAATTTCAAATTTTTTGGATCATTTTCATTTTTTTGGTTTCGAAATACCTCAAAAATTAAATTATAGCAAGTATATTTATTATTAAGTATATTTTTCTCATCTTCTTGTGATTTATTTTAAAGAGTACCTTATTAATTAATATTTTTAATATATTGTACATTATTAATCATAATTCTAAAAATATTCTGCTACATTTAAAAAAAAAAAAAAAAATTATGAAAATTCTGCAAGTGATATTGGTAACAACTGAGTCACAAGAGATTTTCCATGTGTTTGAACGAAGGAATTAACAAAATATTCATTTTTGAATTTTTGGTGAAGGTGCAACCAAAAAACCATGATTTAAATTTTTTTTTTTGTCAATTTAATTGTTCTTTTTAAGATCATGTTATTTTTTAAAAAATTTGTTGTAATTGAAAAAAAACTTTTTCCTTCAGAAAATAGTATTTAGTATGAAGCTGAATTGTGCTAAGTGAAATGGGCTCGAAGGTTTTCTACAAAATTTTGACTACATCTTTAAAAATATTTTTTTAGAAAAACGTGATAATAGTTTGATACATGTATAAAATATAGAAAAATACAGGCAAATGCATGAATGAAATAGAAAATGCCAAATAGATGTCAGCCATAGCCAAGGAGACATTTGCAAAGTACAAAGTAAACTGAGAATGTTGTGAAAAGTGCAATAGAAATTTTCCATGCCCTCTGAAAGAGAAGTCTATGGAAATATTCGTATATGAAAAAGTTTTAGTGCACGACCCAAATGACTGCCTCTCAAATTCCTAGCCAATCTGAAATGAAGTTAACTTTAAATTAGAAAATCTCAAAATTTTCATATTTTCTAAACAAAAGACAATTGAATAGGAATTTCACCTAACAATAAATGTTACTTTCCTATAAACAATTCACTCCTGGAATTACGTCAGTTCCCTCCGACTGACTCACTTTGTACATAAAGAATACAAAATAATTTCTTATGATAATAATATTATGAAGTTAATCTTAAATCAAGATAACAAACACGTTATTAGAGGCTCATTTGTCTGTTTATATGGAAATGTCGTCATAGCCGTGACAAACTTCCGGAACTTCAACTATTTGCCATTAAGTACAAAGTAACGTAACGTGTGTGTATCTGTCTGTGTATATTATTTCTATTTCTATTTTTTATTTTTATTTTTTTAATAAATAAATAGTAAATAGTTTTTTAGAGTAATTTTATTACGTCTATATTCAGACTATGATCTCTTGAACCTTTTATTTTGATGTGGTGAAGATTTGCTTAGGTGTCATATAGGCTCCCTTAGAATGAAAAACACTTAAATCACAAGATCTGTGAAAAACTGGGAGCCAACCTACTAGCTAGCTGCTACTTTACGACCCATTAAAATCTGTTTGACTTCTCTGACTTTTAAATACGATTCTTTCGTTATAAAAAACAGAGAAAAGAAGTTTTCCGATCTGAGAACGTTCAGCACGACCTTCTGCACGCGGTTTTGGGAGAATTTATCTCTACATTTCTTCTTTGGTGACGTTTCCTTGAATATCTCTACTTCTATTGATCAGATTGTGTCGAATAAAACAATATTTTTGTTATGAATTTTTGTAACGATGTTGCCTGCTATCGAACTCTGAAAATAGTAAAATAACGTCAAAATTCCAAGAAAATCGCAGTACTCTCATATATTCAAATTTCTCTGATAATTTTTCGAAAAATGAAGGAATTGAGTTGAAATTCTGGAAAACAATGTAACTTATGTTCATAAATAAGGGTGGTAAATTTTAACCTGATACATAATCTCACTTTGAGAAAAACGAATTCGAAAACAGTTCGTACAGTTCAGGAAAATCATTGTTTTTTAACTTTATATTCAAAACAAAATTGCAATTTTGAATACGGTTATTTTTCCTCAAAGTAAATTGTTAGAGCATTGTCCGTTGTTAGTTGCTTGCTGAAAGTGCTGTTCAGTAGGCCAACGAGTCACTTATCCAGACCATCAGAATTCGGAAGGGGTATTATCTTAATCATTACTTTGTTGTGTGTCTTAAACTTGGGTATCTCATCTCACCAAATACAGAGCTAAAGTGATACGTTGTATTCGATAAAGCCCGATCGTTCCAAGTTTCCCCTCAAGCGACAGAAATTAAATATCGTTACCACATTTTTTTAAATTCCATTTTCTTATTAATTCCATTTCAACCTAAGTTCTTACATCTCCTCAATCTATAATAATCCTTTGTTAGTTATCAAAAATTGATTTAGAAGGGGATCCTTGTGTAATAAATTTTTTGAGCGCCAAATATCTACAAATATGAATTCAGCGATGGTTTAACTTGTACATGGAAGTCTGATAAATCTTTCACATACAAGATTTTTTTAATAAAATTTTTTAATATGTTTCTGTGGAAGATGGTTGGTTATAATATTATTATTATCATGCATCGTTGTTTTAAAAAAATAATGATAATATGAGTTTAGAATCAATGGACATGAACACATATCGCGTAACATAAACGTGTCTTTTTATTTATTACTTTATTCGCTGTTGTTCTTGCTGCTATGATTTTAATTCGTGAGAAGGGATTTAATGAAATATAATTACATATCATTTAAAACCATATACATACCACTCTCATCTATTGTCGAATGGGAAGACACTTGTCACGATAGCAAGAAGTCCTTGATTTGATGAGTATGTTACAATATAACATACAATAGAAGTGAGATAATAGGCTATTCTACCATGTTTGAAAAAGTACTTCAAAATGTTTTCCTAATTTTCCTAATCCAAAGCCACAAAATAATATATTTCGGCAAAATAAAGACGCTTTTCTGTCATAAAATTAAAGTAAATTTTAAACCTTTTTATTCTTGCTAAAACGCTGTCAGCACTTTTGGTGACTTAATATTGGTAAAAACATCAGTCGTGCATGTAATTAATGTAAATGTACATTATTACGGGTTAGTACGTTATTCCGGGAGTTTTTTATTTTAATCAAAAAATAAGAAACACTAAATAAATTTTTAATTTAAAAAAATAACAGATCCTCTAGCAATAAAATATGAACAAGAAAAATCGACTTTTGAACAAATCAAATCACACTTAAATACTCATATTGATCGAAAACTGAGCGATCGGTAAACATCCGGTTTTATTACAAATATGTTGTCTGTAAACGTAAGGTGACAGTGTTGGATTGTTAAGCGTTTTTTGGCTTAATTTACTAATAAGTTTATCATTTTTGAATATGTAAAAATATTGATTAGAATGAATCGTTTTAAAGCTTTTTCAAATTATTTTAATTAATTATTTTCTTTAAATTATGATTCCCGTAATTATGTTTCTAAATCAGTGATAGTGAACCATATTACGGGAGTCTAACGTAATTAGGGAAAATAAGATGCAATTGTTTTTAACTCTCATTTAAAAAAGGGTTTCATAATTATTAAAACATTTTATAACGATCGAAGCAGTAGAAACCGTAGATTTTCGTAAGATAATTACGGTATATGTTTTTCTTTTTTAATTTGGCTAATTCATGCTTAAATACTTGCTTTTTATGATGTGTTTTTAACTCCCGGAGTAATGAGCAGAGTTTTTACTTAAGTATACAATTCCGGGAGTATCACATTGTAAAGGAGAAAATTGAAGCTTGATTTTATTTTGTTATTTAAATTAATTTTTGATGATTATTAATGTTAAAATAACTTTTACTATTATTAAAAGAATTTAAAAAAATAACAATTCTATTAACTTTATTAATTTAATAATGATAATATTTATAATACCAGTGATTTATTGTCATTAGTATTCCGCAATATGTTATGATTTTTTTTTTAAATTAATTAAAAATTAAAAATTTTTCTTTTTCCATCAAATTTTATATGATAATACTCGATAATCTTATTTACATTAAACAGAACGATTTTTTAATTTACCTATGTTAAGTGTGTATACCGGAATTATGTACTTTCATTCCCGGAATCAGCCAAACTTTCAAATCACGGAATAAGAGACAAACTTGAAGTATAGAAAATTAACGTTTAATACTATAAATTAAAGACTTTGGGGTGAAAAAATGAGCAAAACTAATTCTCAATAAATCATTTTAAACGAAAAATCCATTTTTATAGTGGAAATATTTATATTTATTTCAATAATCAGCTTCAAAGTGCATTATGCCTAAACAACCCGCAATATGGAACATTTACCTTATTATATGTATAAATAAAGTTGCCTAACGTTCTACTAAATCTGCTTTGGCTGATTTAATTGCCAATTCTGGATGGAAGTTACGAAATGGTAAGTATTGTGACTACTTATTTTTTGCAAAAGTTTAATGTTCAAAATATCAAGAATGGCCAAAATAAGGTATTACTGAATTGATTAACAAGGTATTGACAAAAATTAGAACCAAACCTAGGCGCCTTGAGTATTTTTGTTAAACGTAAAACTGAAATGAAAAAATTTTTATTCTTAATGTGTGCATTTTCATAGAGTACAGTGAGTCTCACTCCTTCCTGATAGGACCATAAATAGTATTATTCGCAGTTGCAAAAAAGATAACTTGACGTTTAATGAATGGCTTTTGTGACGAGTATTTTCCAATCGAAAATAAATTTTTGGGTATCATCCAAGTTAGAATGATGAGCGAAGAACCATTACATTTTGAAATTTTATCTGTTTGCATATTTCGTCGACTAAGACAAGATCTCGCAGCAGGCAATGATTCTTTTGACTATTGAGTGTCCGGTTTACAAAGAATTGTCTGACTGCGTGACCAAATTAAGAGACCAAATCATATTAACAAACTCAGTGTCGTATAAATTAACCTTAAAATTTAAAATAAACAAACAAAAAACCTTGTGAAAAATTGTATAAAAATTATAAATAAAAAAAATTATTAAAATGGCATTATGCGATATGATGATTATGTCTCCAATTTAATTTAATTTTATGTTAATGAATTCATCTTCTATTATAAATAATAAGAATAATTACAATAAAAATAAATTAAAAACACAAAAAAAAAAGAAAAAACTACGAAACGAAACGAAACAAAGTAATAAGTATACAGTATAGAGATAAGCATCACACTCAAGAAAAAAAATAATAATAATAAAATAATAAAATTCCATATTACAACAAGAATAAATAATATGACAATGACAAAAAAACAGCAACAAAGAAGCTCTCTGAATCAAGAAGTTTTAACTAATAATTCCATTTCCACCTTATAAATATTAAAACAAAAGAATAAGTAAAAAAGAATTCTTATAAGCAAGAAATTACGAATGAATTCTGTCTTTGTCACACGATAAAGTTTATACCTTATGTCTCGTTGAAGTACAGTACAACATTACGAAAAACCTTACCGGTTCGTTCAACATTTGCAAATGATTTGTTGATTTGATTAATGTTTATTCAAACGTTCCAGTATATTCCGAGAATTTTGTTTGCAATATCAGTACTCCAAGAAAAAGGCAAAGTTTAAAGTTTACTTTATTGCCTTTCTACATTAATAGCTTTTTGTGTTTCCCATGTGTTATCATGTTTCTTAGATTCCAAAAATTTTTCCCAAAGAATGATAGTTCTCTAAGTAATTTTGTTCATCTCATCTGATCCTTGACCATCACTTTGATATTGATTTAGGAAGGAGTGTTGTAAGTTTAAAGTGTTTATCTGTGTGTCTGTGTATTTTTCAGTGGCATCGTAGCTCCTAAACGGCCGAACCGGCTCGATTGAGAACATTTTATAGCAAAATTTCCAAAAATCGGTTTCCAAGGAATAAATCGCATTTGTCGGGGGTTTTTTAAATTTTGTAAATTTCACTTATTTAGGAAGTTGTAAGTGTTAATCAAGGTTCGTCCCCATATGAGCGACTTATTTAGCCAAATAAATCAGTGTCTATTTGAAAGAATTGTTAAACACACGGTATAACAAAAAGACCGTCCAATTCTGTCTTACTCACATGACATTTACCTACAACTAACTCTACAAACAAACATGGATGGTGTACCGTGTGAATATATTAAAAACAGCAGTTAATATTATTATTATTATTATTATATAGTTGGTGTAACCTCAAACTGATTGTCACAGTATGATTTTAATGTGCTGCTGCTAATTTACATACAATACCTTTAAGTTTTTTTTTTCTTATAAAATATGTAATCATTATAATCATCTCTTTTTAACTTAACTCTGATGTATCTACCTATTTATTTATAAGTAGTAAAATACTCATCAACGCCAGTGACAATTACAAAATTGTATACTCATAAATATTTATTAATACGTTCCTGTGTGTGTTATTTTTTTTTTTAGTTCTATTTTCCCTGAAAAGGAAGACTTATGCACTCAGTGTATCGCAAGTCATAGACGAAGAAAATGGTATAGAAGAGAAAGTGTTTAAGGTATATCCTTAGAAAACGATTTACCTACATGGTTTTGTGGATGTCTGATTTGAGCAATTATTAGGAGGGTTGAAAATTTGTATGTACTTTGAGCTAGTATCAAGGAAATCCCTTTTGGGGAATTACCTTTCCAGTACCATTTCCTCCTATCAAGTGTAAAATATCAACATTTTCGCGGTAGATCAGTGTTTGCGTATCTCTCTCCCTAAGGGATAGAGGGTTAATAGTTTTTATGTGGTTTGATTCAATGTTAACGAAGCATCTTATGATAGTCCCAAATCTTAGCTCCAAAGAGAGTGATCCTGTTATTTTATGTAGATATTTCATGTTTTTAAAAACATCAAAAGACAACAAGTGAATATAAATAATTGACTATCTTATCTAAGCTAATCAGTGCTTGCATTATTTTTAATAACTTTATGGCGGCCTAAAAAACCAACAAATTTATGGCGGCCTACCTAAAAATTTAAATTTCTTTCTTTTATAGTTTTGGAGAAAATTCAGATAAAAGTTGTTTATTTTTTTATAAGGAACAATTTTTTGCATTGAAACTGTTGTTCTAGCTCTTACAGTTTACAAGACCCAATTGAACACTATTGCACATTTATGAACTCGAACTCATTTTTCATCCTGAGCACAATTTCAGCTTGATATTTTTTTCGTTTTTGAGTTATCGTAATCATGGGCAGACTGAAAGACAGACAGATAACCGCAAATGGACTAATTAAGTGATTTTATTCATTTTATTTTATGAATACCTATGCCAAGATTTTGTTCGTATCATTAATATTTCTAAGTGATACAAACTTGGGACTAAAATTAGTACACCTTCATATATATTTCATATGTGCAGGGTATAAAAATTGAAAATTTAATAAAAATCATTCACTGAGGGGAAATAAGCCCTTAGTGATGGAACTTGGCTACTTACTAGTTTTTTTATACTTTTTAATGATTTCTGTTGTTTCTTAATGTTAAGTTTAGATTAATTTTTAAACGAAATTTATGTTAATACAAATATTTTTAGTATTTTTTTAAAGAAAAATTTCTCATCAAAGGGTTCAACGTAAGTTGTGCGGACTTGGGGTTAATATCGTGTCATCTTATAATGTTGGTCTAGTGATTTTGTGATCATTGAATTGGATGGATGCGTTCTTGTATGAATAAATTACTCACGATATTAGAATATTTAAATTTACTTTGTCGCAAAACGAGGCATTACTTGATTGTCCTCTTTTTCGTCTTGTCTCGAAGATAACGTGAAATAGGTATAGCGGACGACTTTCGAATCAGCCCCCCTTTTAACTCTCATTTTAATTGTGTTAATATATTGTCGACAATGGCTGATTGAGAACAATAAATTTAATGAGGGTAAAACTAAAGAGTTAAAAAATTAAAAAATTAAAACTTAAAGCATGTCAAGCAATTCACCGAGAGCAGTCGCCAGAAATATGTATTGCTGTCAAATTTACTAATTTAAAAATTTGACATGGTGCCAAAATTTTTATTAAGACAAGAAATTTTAGTGTTACTGCAAAACAAAATGGGAAAGAAAATCAAAAATTATCTTTTGTCCAACGCCCGAAGAACTGTATCTTCGCCACCCTGCACTCGAAAGATAGCTAGTTCTATGTTGTTGTTATAGCGCTCTTAACCCATATCTTCCCACTGCACCATTTAAGGTGCACTTACATTTTATGTGACAAAACAAAATATTAACAAGGTTCGACAGGTTTTATAGTTTTATGTTATACTAGACATCTTCGCAGTTACTTTAATAGTGTTTGGCAGTGATTGTGGTTATTCATTAAATTTTTATAAGCCATCGAGTTTTGTGAATTTCAACCAATATGAGTTCCCGGAAAGGGTAAGTGATAAGTTTTATATTTATTATTTAAAATTTTAGTGTAGCGGTATTTTAGTAAGTTATTAGTTATACTATCGGGTAATATCATGAACATGGTGATATTTTATTTTTATACGTGACTTTTGTTCGGTTAAATTGAACGCCCCATTTGAGGTGCGTTGGGAATGGGAGGCACCATGATAGTTTGTTGCATTATTTTTATTTAAACGTAGTTTTTATACATTTGGAGTTATTGTGCTCTTGTTTGCTTGCTACAGGTTGAATGCTCATGAAATTATATCGATCTTGGAAGACGATTGTCTTACAATTTCTACTGACATTTTTATCACGCCACCTGGAAATGATGATTTGAGTGATGAAGATAGTGGAAGCGAGGATGTAGTGGAGATTAGTAATCTATCGCGTCGCCAGTTGTTGGCTGAAGCTGAGGTTCGACGTACGGTTCCATCATCAGAAGGAGTTCTAGAAACGGTAGAAGATATTGATGATATAAATCAGAAAGGAGAAGAGGAACAGCCATCCACATCCCAAGGCGTTGAACATCCTCCAAAGAAAGCTAGGACTATATTCAAGAGGAAGTGGAAGCAGACGGATATAACAGCAAAACCTGAGAAGGAACACTCTACATCTGAATCAGCTAATTGGAAAGGTAAAGAGGTGGTGCAACAATAAAAGAGTTGACGTAGATCAACCACACTGTTACCAAATATACAACAAGTTCATGGGTGGAGTCGACAGACTTGACCAAAATGTTGGTAAATATAGAATTGGTATAAGGCTAAAGAGATGGTATTGGCAAATGATGATGTTCCCCATAAATGTGTGTGCAAATAACGCATACCAATTGTACCGACTCTCACCAGCAGGTCAAGCTAAAGATTCCCACGATTTTTTGTCATTTACAAGATACATCGTACAAAGTTACCTAATTCTTGGCAAAGCATCATCATCTCTTTCAAAATCGATTGGAACTAAGCCACCTATGCCAGTCAAGAATAAACTGCCTGATTCGATAAGGCTCGATGGAAAGAATCACTATACAATCAGAAATGAAACTCGAATTCGGTGTCGTGAATGCCACAAGAATACTAAGTTTCGTTGCAGCAAATGTGGGGTGGGTTTACATCAACATTGCTCTCAATCTTTCCACACAATCAAATAATTTTTTTCTCTGATTGGTTCCTTTTTTCATTTGTTTGTTTCTTGATTTTGTTAAAATAATTTTGTGTATTTTCATTTCATAAATAAAAGAGCTCCAATGAAACATCATGTCTATTATTTCTCTACACATAGTCCATGGGCATATTTTCCCAACGCTCCATTTAAGGTGCGGTCCTGAAATTCAGTTTCAGTAAAACGCAAAAAAATAAAACTCATATTTTTGTCTAATTTAAGATCTACTTCTTTGATATACATAATAAAAATAACAATTATTTCTGAATTTTTTGCCTTGGGAAGATATGGGTTAATCTCGTTTTCGAGCAACCTTAGAGACACAAATTTATTGTCATAAGTAGATCCAATATTCATGTAATTGAATCTTTGGGAAGCTTTTTTTCCTAAGAAACACTTTTTCCCTTTTCTTTCAAAAAGTAAAATTTCTTAAGACTCATAAAAAAAAGAGGTGCTACAAGTTTATTGTGTTTATGAATCTGTCACTTCGTAGCTCCTTCCGGACAAACCGACTTTGATTTTTTTGTTTGCAGGGTAATTTGATCGAGAGAGTTTTTAATTATATGTCAAGTGCGAGTTTAGGGTCCTTGAAATATAGCTAAGAACATTTTCCACCAAAATAACTTTCAAACCAAAAAAATCAAAATCTGTTCATGCGTTTAGGAGCTACGATGCCACAGACGAATCGATCAGACCTTAGTTTGTGCCAGGAGTTTATTTCAATTTTTAATTTATTGTGTTATTTATCCCAAAAGTATTTTTTGATGGAACGTTTATTTAAACTTTGGGTTGCTGATGAGACACCTAATTTACGGGACAGCCTTGTACATTAAACACCTAATTCATAAAAAATTAACATTACAATAACTTTGTGTATAAACATAATATTATTTTTAGAAATAAAAATGATGAATGAATTTGAATTATTTATTAAAATAAAAAATTTACGACACGCGACGTCTGACGCTATATTCCTTGATCACAAAAATTCAAAATTAATATATGATGTAATTATATAATAGGAAGTTGATAATTAAAACTTTGCGGTATTTTGCTTCCAAATTAAAAACAATTAAGCAATAGACTATAGGTTCTTATTTGAACAACAGATTCGTTTCCATAAGTGATTTATTTATAATTATCTCAATTTGGATTCATATTTAGAGTTCTTACCTTTTAAGGTGTTGTCAGAATGTATTTTAATTTTTGTAATTTATTCAATTTTTATAATTATCTTAATGTATTTATTTGTCACGTGAGTTTAAAATTTAATTTAGTAAAATTCCATTCTCAAGAAAATATTTTTAAGAATTCGTATCGCTTCAAATAAGAAACAAATAGGTAGGTAGGAAAATAAAATGCAGCTCATTTGACAATACTATTGTTGAAGAAATATCTCTTGCTACAGCCCTTCAAAATGGCTCCGCGATATCTTTGAAATTGTTTGTTCATACACTAAAGAGCAGAATGCAAAGTTATATATCACTAATTCGACTCGTAGTGACATATGGCAGAGAAATATGGACGCTGACTGAGGATGGTAAGGAAAGATTGAGAAGATTAGAAAGGAAGGTAATCAGGAATATACACGGCGGGATAAAAAAGAATAGCGATTGGAGAATCCGATACAACACGGGGAGAGCAAACAAGACACTGTCTGTTGCATCAAAGCTCGCAGATTTGAATGGTTTGGCCATACACAACGCATGGGTGACTACGCTTAAAAAAGAATGCTTAAAAAAGTTCTTAATACTAAAATTTACAACACAAGGAGAAGAGGGAGGCCCAGAATGAGATGGATGGGCAATGTCACGGATGACCTTCGAATAATGAATATCAAAAAATAGTGTTTTAAGGCGAAAAACAGACTGCTATAGAGGTCAATTTCCACCCAAGGCTGCAGTGCCATTTGGTCAGATCAATCATTAAAGAGACCTGATATTTTTATTTTTTGGATCTTAACATAATTACCTTACGAGTTACTGAGTTTTATGAAATTTTGAAACAAAAATATTTACGGATTTTTTTCGATTTATCACCAGAGGTTACCTTTTAAGAAATTTGCAAGAAATTAAGAAAAATTTACTGTCTTCGATTTCGATAAAATTCAATATATTAAAACAAATGTAATTTTGATCCAAAAAAAAAAAACACAAATTCGATCCATTTTAAAGTGGAATGAGTATTTTTCGAAATAACACATTCGCCGCTTTGACGATTGGTCGGGTAATTTCTGATATAACAACTTAAACTGTATACAAGAAATGATATTCTGGAGTAAAGTTCAATCGATTCCAAGAAACTAGTAGGTAATGCAACGATAGACCGATAGACCATATTATCAATTATTAATTTCTCAAAAAATATTGAAGAAAGGTTTTCTATAATGTTTTGTAAGTATTATTGGGGAGAGTTTAATTAATTTTGATATATTATGAGTATTATTTAGAAAAAATTGTTTCAATTCAATGTTTTTGTCTCAAAACCAGGCTCAGTGGTCGAGTGGTCTAAGGCGTTAGTCTTTGACCGTTTGGCTACTACCTAGGGGGTTGCGGGTTCGAGTTCAAGCAACGGCAGTGTGAACAATTATAATTAATGGGGGTGCAGAATTGATCACATTGTCGTCGCTTGGATAAGAACGAAATAACCGAATCCACCCACATCAAAATGTAATTGTAAATAAGTATGAAGTTAAATAAATAAAGATTAACAAATAATGATGTGGGTAGCCTCTGTTATAAGGCGTATATGTCAGAGAAACGGAGGTTAAACTTCATTATTATTATTATTATATATTATATTTGTACAAAACCTTTTCAATTTATTTTCATGAAAAAAAAAAGAATTATTTTATGATTACAAAATCTTTGGAATTTTTCAATAAATACATATTTATTTACTTTTATAAAAATAAATAATAAATAACATTTTCATGATATAAATTTTGTTAACAGATGTTCGAAAACACTTATTATAACTATAACACGATTTAATATAAATTTCTTTTTAAAAAGTCAAAGACCATCAGTATTTAAAAAAAAAAATTGTTTTAACAAATAGCTTAAATCGTTCATATAGACCTTGAGCCCATAGTGACGCAAAAATTTTATGATTATTTTTGTTTGCTTTTTTGATGATTGATAAAGGTTAGTTGAAGAAATTTTAGTTCGTTTGCAGTTAAAAAATATTTATTGACAACTCCAGTATCCGTAAAAGTCATAGGGGATAATCCTGATGTCGAATTGGCCTATTACCCATACAAATTTAAAACTAGACTTGATACCATGACAAAATTGAAAGTGTGAAAGTGAATTTAAAATTGATTATAGAATGAAGAAGTTATAAGCACAAAGATAAGGTTGCCCATCTTCTTTTAGCAAAACAAAGCTTTATATGTAATCTTTATGGTAATACCCACGTATGACCTGACTATTGGGTATCTTCTTCTTTATTTTTGAGTTTTAAACGTTCATATTTCGTATGCTAGAAAACATTTTTCAAAACCAACTTCACTTCTCTATCCGTGAAGCGAGAATTCATCATTTGAAGTGATAAAAAACATTTAGTCCGATACCCTATTCTAGGAAGCTTGAAACTGTCCAAGGGTTGAAAAATTGAGTAAGATTTTAAAAAACATAGCTGTTTTTTAACAATACAGAAAGTGAAAACTTCCTGCAAATTTGTTTCCATTTATCTTGTTAATAAAAACTTTCTTTAAACGAATTTTTTTCTTTTATACGAAATAAGGCATCGAAAAACTATGGAAATCAAAAAAATCTTATTCCATAATTTCGACACACGAATTATACGATTAAAAATAAAAAGAACGAGAGGTGTGGGGAGACACCAGGTAGAAACTATGTTCCTTTCGTACAAATATCTGCATTAGTAATTAGTTATAAATATTAGTTTTGTGATACGCTGCAGGTTTAGTGTAATTAGTTTCTTTTAATTGTTTTTTTCTCATTTGATACTTGTATTTCTGTGCGTTAGTAATTTTAGGCTTAATTTGTTTCTTTTTTATGTTTTTTTGCACGATACTGTTTGCATATCTGTGCAATTGGTAATTCTGAAAATTATAATTATTAATTTATTAAGCCAAAATCATGTTTTTTTGTTTAAAGAATTAAATATTATAGCTACTTTAACTGTATACTTTATGAATTAATTGTAATATTAGTTAAAAACCCAATATGTATGTACATTACTCACAATTTGTTTGATCAGGATATTTAATACGACAAAATTTCCTCGTACTTAAATAAAATTATCTGTCTTACGTTTAATTTCTGATAACTCACAACTCATTTTTTTGTAATGAAAAAACATTAATTTTAGACAAAAAATACAAATTGATAGATTGTAAAATATTTTTGCATATTCTTAAAGTTCATGGTAAGCTGAATCGATTTAACAACTTTTAGTTTCCTAAGTAAACTAGATGTCGGATTTTGGTGTCGGTTTTATTTGTTGCACTTTTTTTGGTTTCACCCCCCAACCAGCAATCAAAACGTGCGATAAAGAACATAAAATTATAAAAATTACCAAACTCACGTTTAAAAAATCTTCAAAAAGACATAAAAATGTAATTAAGGGAATCTCGCTTCATTGTTCATTTTTTTGTAATACAAAAAAATAATGGTCAAATTTCATGGCAAGCTGAATCGATTAAAAAAGTTTTAGTTTCCTAGGTAACTTTATGTCGGATTTTGGGGTCGTTTTTATTTGTTGCACTATTTTTCATTTCACCTCCCCACCAGCAATCAAAACGTGCAATAAAGAACATAGTTATAACAAGTAAAAACAAACAATTGACAGAGTTAATTGCTTAAATACCATGTATAGACTGTGTAGATTACACTGTCACATTACACATACATACATATCACATATACATAACTGATATTCCCATAGGATACATACTAAATAAGGTGCGCCTGATTTGCGCTCTCACGGGTAAACAGTGATGTTTAACAAAAATGTTTCAAACAAAAGTTGTTTATTTTTTGATAAGGAACATTTTTTACACTGAAACTTTTGTTCTATCTCGAACGGTTTTCAAAATGGGTCCTACTGACCCAAGATCCATTGGACCTATGTTGCCCATTTACGAACTCGACCTCACATTTAATGTCCTGAACACGCTGTAAAAATTTCAGCTTGATATCATTTTTCGTTTTTCAGTTATCGAGTTGAAAGCCGGACAACCGGGAATGGACTAATTAGATGATTTTATGAACACCTGTATCAAAATTTTTTTCGTAGCATCAATATTTTTAAGCGATACAAACTTGGGACTTAACTTAATATACTATGTATATTTCATATATACATAGTATAAAAATTACCTAACTCACCGTTTATCAATCTTCAAAAAGACAAACAGGTGTAATTAAGGAAATCTCGCTTCATTGTGTACTCACGGTCTAATAGTATTGTTATTTAGAGGTTCAACTATTATTTTCTCATAAGATAAATGTGTTATATTTTATTGTACTTCTTATAACAGTGGTAATGAACAAAGGTTATCATAATCCAATAAATTGTTCTATTTTATTTACAAATATTCATATCATGATTTTGTTTTACTTTTGTGAATTAATCGTTTCCTAAAGTCAATCGCAACTTAACACCTCAATGGAGAATGGAATGTAAAATATTATTTCCGGGGCCTTATCTAAATTGAAATTTATTTTATTGGTTTCAAATAGTTATCACGTTAAAATAATGACAATTTCTCAATTCACTTATAGTCGTGAAAGCCTCTTTTTCTAGATACAACATATTCTTGCGAATATTGTCAAAACAGCTATATAACACAATTGCCAATTTGAACTTTGGCATATTCATATTATTAGTGTTTTATTTTTAACTGTAACTACATAAATAACGTCCGAAAAATTTCCTGTAATTTTTTCCTAAAATTCCGTGGTAATTGAAATTATTTGGGTATTGCTTAGCAAAAAAAAAAGAAAACCAACTTCAAAAGAAAAACTTTTCCTAAACAAATTAATATGCACTAAAAAGTAAAAAAATATCGATAATAGATATAATGTAGTTAAAATTATTGTTATTTTTGGAGTCGGTGTCAACCAAGGAAACAACTCTGACAGAACAGTTTGCTACATTAGCTTGGCTGACACCGACCTAAAAAAAATAACCTTAATTTTAACTACATTATATTATCGTTATTTTTTTACTTTTTAGTGCATATTAATTTGTTTTGAAAAAATTTTTCTTTTGAAGTCGGTTTTCTTTTTGTTAAAAATTTTTTTTATTTTGTGATTTTTAGTGAATCTGAAGTACAGCAACTAATTTGTGACAAAAACAAGAATTATCGAAAACGGTTGGCGTGATATTGAGTTATTCGTCCTCTTTTCGTACATACTTAATGCAAATTTAAGACTTTTATGGTTTTCGCATGGATGACGTTGTCAGAACCACCAGCATAGATAAAGAATCAAAATCGATTCACCCAGTCGAAATACCTGAGGTAGCACACATAAAAAAAATTCAGCCGAATTGATAGCCTCCTCCTTTTTTTTTGAAGTCGGTTAATTAAAATAAATGTTTACACCTGTAGCTGGAAAATGAGATATCGTAGAGTTTCCTATTTTCATTGGAATTCGATATGTTAGCGAAAATGTCTAAAAAAGCGGTATTTTTCCGATTTTGTCAAAAATTTCTTAATAACTTTTATTCCTATTTATAATTTAGAAATTTTTTTTCTAAAAGTAACTTTTGGGGAATAACATTCTCCGTTTCCAATGTTAAAACTGCAATAATCTTTGCCTAATATGATTGGTAGCGTTATAACATTTAATTATTTGGAGTAAATTACTCGACCATATTTCGCAAAAATCACCTTGATTTTCGCATTCAGCAGAAAAAGTTACGTCGAAAACCATAGGACCTCAATCGGCCACGAAAACCCACAACTCATTTAGTTTTCCGTCTGCCATTTTATGTCGTAATTGTTAACACAAACATTAATGTTTCAGTCAAAATGAATATCTTATACTATGATATTCATTATCTGAAAAATGTCTTTTTAAAACGGTTGGACACTGCATTCAATTATTTTGAAGTCGGTTTAAAATGTATATAATCCACAATGAATAGGACTTGTTCATAATTTAAACATTATTCATTAACACAAAATAATGTTTTGTTCTATACAACATTATTTAATTTTATAATAATAAAAATTAATTACATATTATATAGATATTTTTTTGATAAATTTCTGATGGAAAATTATGGGTTTCAATTAGTAAATCAAAATAAAAGTTGTATATTGTTTACTTAAGGTTTGAGCGGTTTATAATGTGTTAAAATCTCTTTAGAAAAATATAAACGTTTATGTTCTCTAGGAATTAGAAAATTGAAAATAAAATTTGGATTTTCTTGGTAAATATTACTAAAATCTAAATATTGAACGACTTACTATAGTGTTTGTCAACCCTTGTAGCTCAGTTGGTTATGGCGTAACCAATTCCGTTCGCGGTATGCCTACGGTAGCGAGTTCGATTGTGGCCGTCACAACAAAAATTAATTTAATTAATATTTGTGATGGGATGGTGTAGTGCATGGTATATGCATGAAGGAGATGCACTCAGCCTCTCAAATTGAGCTGATAAATGAAATTATCAGCGGAAAAATTTTAAAACACATAAATGGGATCACAATTGGCTCTATAGCATAAGTGTGTCCTTCGTGGACAGCCAATAAACCTAACCTAACCTACTCTAGGGTCAAAAATCGTTAGACCACCCTCCGTTTGAAAAGTATTACCAAAAACCAACTTCTTTTTTGTGTTCTTCAATAGTTACCGAACTGAGAGTGGTCTAACGAATTTTGTGTTTTTTCTAGCCTGGTCCTACGATGGTGAAAGGTTTTTTATGTTTTTGTCGTTAATACAATCCTTGGATGGTGGAGGGAACGTTTTTTCGTTAAAAAAAATAGTTTTTTCTTAATATTTTTCGAACGGAGATAAATTGTTATAAAACCGCGTGCAGAAGGTCGTGCGGATCGTTCCGAGTATTAAAATGTTTGTAATTTTAATTGTAACATTCATTTATCTGTCTGTCTATCACTTTGAACAATTCTTTTTGTGAAAATTGTTTCTAGATTCCGAACGAATGTATTCAATCATAAATTTTTTCAATTTTAATGAATCGCAAAAATTTAACACATTTGTTCTGGATAGACTATATAAGCTAAACTCGAACTACAAAATTACCAATTTTAGGAAACATGTATCTAGGATACATAGGTACATATTAATATAATAATAAAAACAATATGCATCATGCATCATGTATGTATACACTCGCGTCTATGTATTAAACTGATCCTAACATTATCCAAAACATCATTGAAATAATAATGTAGTTTAAACAAATTTATTTACAGTGAAACCTTTGAAAATTCGCCAGAATACGTGAAGATTATAATTAACCACAAGGGAAATTTACAAAATTTAAAAACCCCCCGTCAAATGCGATTTAATTCTTGTAAACCGATTTTTGGAAAACTTAGCTATAAAATGTTCTCAAGCAAGTCTGTTCGACCGTTTTGGGGCTACGATGCCACCGAGAAACACATAGACGCACAGATAAAAACTTTAAACTTATAACACTCCTGCTTTAATCAATATCAAAGTGATGGTCAAGGACATCAGATGATATGAAAAAGATACTTAGAGAGCTGTCATTTTTTAGGACCAATTTTTGGAAATATTTTAATTTAAATGGAAATATTTGAGTTGACTTTTGAATTACCTAATTATATTACTATTTCACTTTTTGAAATAAATGGAGCCATGGCCTTTTCCAAACTGAATTTATTTTGAAGATGATTTTTTAATATTTTTGGCTACGAAACGCTAATCTCGCACTTGATAGCTTAGAACACTCTTCGTTAAATTACCTTTCAAATGAAGCCAAAAAATTAAAATCGGTTCATCCGTTTAGGCGCTACGATGCCACAGACAGACAAACACACAGCCACACACACATAGCGGCCAAACTTATAGCACCCCCAGTTTATAGATTTGAATGCGGTTTCGTGCATTCCATTCGCTACAGCTTCAAGAAACTTTGTGACCTTAATTCATTTATAAGAAATTAAAAATATGCAGGTTTTATAAATAATATGCATTGTATAATTGCATTCTAAATTGACCTAAAATACTAAATTCACTATTCGGTTAATAGTGATGAAAATAATTCCAAATTTACTACTCGGGGGTTTTTGGGGTCGTTAAACACGAATAACGCGACAGTATAGTTCTCCAAAGTATATGGTGTCCAGAGTGAACTGTGTCGTCGTGGTTTCCGGAAGTTTTCGGGAAATTTGTTATTTAATCGGTCCAAACTCGTTACTCGGAGGGTTTTTGTTGTCTTTGGGTCGCTAAACACAAATATTGAGATAAAATTGGTATTCGAGGTACCTGGTGCCTAGTATGAACGGTATCTTCGTTGTTCCCATAAATTAATGTTATGACATGATTTTTACTGAAGCTTTGCTTGTAAATTATGCCCTTAAATGTTGTACAAAAGATGTTAATTCCGATTGTATAATGAATTTTCCAAAACCTCCAAAAGACGACGGGGATACCATTTAGCCTGGGCACCAGGTATGTCGGAGATCAATGTGATATTCGTGTTCAGCAACCCCAAAAACTACCGAGAAAAAAAACTGATGGCTCAAGAACGCAAGAATAATTGTTTAAACTTAACTCGAATTCTTTAGTTTTGAGTATTTAATTCGCGCTCAAAGAAAAACAACGCTCGTTTTTCTTGAGCTGCAATATCCAAGCGTAGTTCAAACGGTTTGAACTTGTTAGAAGTAATATATTTGAATGTTTTCACTGTAAAATATTAAAACATTATTGATAAATAAACATGAAAACACAATACAACATGAATTTTCAGGAATAGAATTGTATAAGTAGTTAAAGTACCTACCAACCTGCCTAATATAATAATAATAATGTACTATAATGTATTGTTTTATATTTATGTAATATAATCAAACAATTCATATACAGTGACTCCCATTAATTAAATCAGCACCATGTAGAAAACACTTTTAATATTTGTTCATGGAAAATAGTTACTGCATGATCTAGAACGAAAAATTTAAATTTTAATCAAGAAAAATTCTTCAAAAAAGTTCATGAAATATACCAAGGTATACTAAATTTAGTCTCAAGTTTGTAACGCTTAAAAATATTGATGCTATGAACAAAATTTGGGTATAGATGTTTATAAAATCACCTAATTAGTCCATTTCCAGTTGTCTGTCTTTCTGTCTGTCATCTGTCCGTCTGTCATAACGATGCGATAACTCAAAAACGAAAAGAGATGTCAAGATGAAATTTTTATAGTGTGCTTAAGACGTAAAATGTGAGGTCGAAATTTAAATGAGCAACATAGGTCAATTGGGTCTTGGGTTCGTAGGACCCATCTTGTAAACCCTTAGAGATAGATCAAAAGTTTAAATATAAAAAATGTTCCTTATAAAAAAATAAACAACTTTTTTGCTAAACATTTTTTTGTAAACATCACTGTTTATCCACGAGGGCGCGAATTAGGTGCAAATTTTATAGTATGTATTAATATGGGAATTTCATTTATGTGTGTGTGGCTATTTAAAAGTGAATATCTTTCTTTATTTACGTGATGTCAAAACACAAAAGATTGCGTCATCAACACTGTCTATAGATGGATGGTATGTCAACAATCAACTCAGTCAATTGTTGGATTTCTCTATTATAGTTTTTTTTGGAAATGTTTGTTTTATATGAAAGCTCTATCCAATAATATTTATCTATCATGAAGAAATAAGTTCTATTAAGTAATAGGTAGGTTAACTTTGAATCACAAATTTGAAAAGTATGACCCAAATTTAGTAGAATTACATACTTGGTTTATCAAAACTGGATAAAATTTGGATGTGATAGAGCAAAATCAAATATATTAGATTCTCATGACGTAATAAAGTTAAAAAATTCTATTTTTTCATAATACAGGCAAATTTGATCCGATCTTATTTCAATTTGTTTTTAAACCCACTAATTTTGAGTTATTCTTTTCTGTTGTGATATTAATTTTTCACTAACTATCACTTATGTGCTTAATTCCGGGACCAGGACTCCACATTATTGATACCTATTAGAGCTAGGTGAATTTTGATCACAAACTTGAAAAGTATGATCCAAATTTAGTAGAATTACATACTTCGTTTATCAAAATTGGATAAAATTTGTATGTGATAGAGCAAAATTAAATTTTTTGGATTCTGATGACGTCATAAAGTACAAAAAGTTGATTTTTTTCGTTAACTCAGGCAAATTTGATTCGATCCTATTAGAATTTTTTTGAAACCCACTTACTTTGGGTCATTCTTTTCAGCTGTGATGCCAGTTTCATCACTTAAACAAAGAGGAAGATATAGTTTAGTAATTTCATTGTTCTATCTAACCATAGAGATACATATAAAATGTTTTGTTAAAAGGAGATGGTTTACAATCGTATTGAATTGAACGGTTTAACTCGAACGAAACCACGAGAAAAAGCTAGTTAATATATAACAACAATTATCCTGTTTAGAATGTAATGATTTTATTAATAAAATGATTAGTTTATACTAAATATTTAACATAATAATCCATTATATAGTTATTTGTGAACATTCATGTGTATATATGTGCATACGCATTAAACTTATTATTATTATTATATGTATGGTACCTATCGATTGTATAACGTAATCGTTATTGTTTTAATCGTAAATACACATTACTGCATGGAGCTATAATATGTTTGAACATGCAGGTAAAAACAGACATAGCTCTTGTGTTATAGACTCATAGAAATAATGATTTGTTAAATTCCCCAACGGATTGAATTGAAAAGCTACAATTTAGTGTTGATATTTCCCCGTTTTAAACAGCTACAGTGTCAAGTTGAATTAAAATAATAATAGTAATAATGGGGTTTAACCTCCGTTTTCAGACATCCATGTACAGACCACCTACATCATTATTTTTGAGTCATTATTTTTAATCTTTAATTATTTTAAACTACATTCAAATATACAATTAACTTTATGATGAGGATGAAATCGGTTACTTCTTCAAGGATACTTATGAGCCAAGCAACGACAGTGTGATCAATTCGCCGTCCCATTGATTATTCGGTAAAAACAATTAGAAAAAGTTGCTTAGAATATTTGTTATGCCCATATGCCTATTTTCATGGCAAAGTATTTGCATTTAATGCATAATTGAATTAATTTTTTCATTATTTTGGTCTACATTCAAAATAATTACAAGTTAAAATATTTGAATATATAGCACTATTAAATTATCAATTTATCCAATTTTTACATTCCATAGCGCACTATTTATAAAATTAAAAAATAAACTTTAAATACATAAACACATAAATACAAGTCATTTAACGTCTAAAAAAACCATGAATCTGTTAATGAAAATGTTTTAGCTACATTATTAAACACTAAATAGCGCCACATTTGTAGGATCCTAATTAGGAGCGGTATTAGTAAAAAATTTTAAATAAATAATATTTTAATTAAACGGTAATAATATTTGTTGAAATAAAAATAAATTATTAATAAATAAATAAATTATTGGCCAGTAGTTTGGATTCGATACTGGTGATGTTGCTATCTAGCAGTTTTGGGAACAAACGCATACATCAATAAGGGAACATATATTCCTAATAGATATTATATACAGTTAACAGATTTGTGTATATATTATGGCTGTGACAAAAACTGGACAAATTGATAATTTAATAGTGTTATGTATTCAAATAATTCAATAAACTTGTAATAATTACAAGTGAGGACTAAAATAATGACTGTCTTGTCTTAAATGCAACACACTGTAAGTATTAGGATACCCTAATACCTATTTGATTTTTCTTTTAATATTACAATTGACTTGTTGTAATACATTTATGTTATGTTACTGCTGAGTTAGCTGACCATTGACCAGAATGCGTATACCCACGTATTGTGCATCATGTTGAACATAAAAAAATAAATAGAGAACTAAATTTAAAAAATAGGAGGTGGTTTTTATCGTCACGTTTTGTCGATTGCATTTACATTGTGACGGCGACAACACTTTTATAAAAGTTTAATATTATTATATAGGAGAGAATGGGGAGAAAAGTGTGATATAAATTACTACGCTTTGGAATATTTTTAGAATGAAGAGGTTTTCAATTTTCCATCGCTGTTTGATATTTCTGAAAAACAGAATAATTGGTTTAGTCCTAATCCAGCTTTTAAATTATCTGCAGTATCTTCTAATCATCTCTTTATTGTTAAATCGACAATTATCGCATTAGGCAGCTAATCCAACATACGCCATTCAATAGGTAATAAGCATGGTTTTTTTTACTTTAATAAAAGCTCATTCATGTAAGTAGAGAAAAATGATTTGCAACCAAGATAAAAGACAGCATAGATTTGTTTGTATCATTTTCTGTCAAAACAGACTTTAGTATGGGCTAGCTGTGGTAGCATATGGCCGTAGTAAACGTCACAGTCTATGGTAGACTTCTCTATCTACACGGAAAATAAAAGAAAATCCGACGTGAAAATTTTTGAGAATTTGAAATGTAAGTATTCAAAGATTCTTAGAAATAATTTATAAATCATAAATAAAAATATTTATTACCTTGATAATGTAACATCAAAGTAGATTTATAATCAAATTTTATAATAAAAGTAAGACATAGCATAATTAGCCTACGGTTATTTTACAACGCTGTACTCGAAATGAATTGGTAGACTTTGTCCGCGTAATAAGCAGAGCTTCGCATTTTCATAGACCCCGGACATTTAAAATTAAATATTTAATTTCACGATATTTGCAAGACAACAATTGGAATAAAATTAACCCAGACCGCAGTTGGGATATATTTATCTTCGAATATTATTACCCAAACGTATTTTGCTTCCTGAAACCATAATCTCTTCTACAATCATCTTGTTTCATTCAATAGTCATAAGTGACATTTGTCGTTCTGTTTGAAACTGTCTACGCAGTATTTTGGTAGCCGTAACCTACAGTAAGCAGGTCGATAGAACGGGAAAGCTCAAAGTGTCTGTCCTATTCACCCAATATTCCTCCAATTTTTTATAAGAACTAATATAAAATTTTTTTTTCATGAGCATATAACATTTTGTTTTTGAAAATAAACTACAAACAATACCACAACGTTATCAGATTATGGTGATAGTTCTAAACCAACCTACTAAAATAAAGAGTTATGTATAGAGATACTTTTAAAATAAATAACGATAACATTTTGAAACTAATTTCAAGAAAGATGGTAATAATTTATTTTGTCAATGATTGTTTTTTTTTATAACACAAACCAATTGTCCGTATGTATATATATTATTTTAATAATCAATTCATCTTTTAATATAATTTAAAATATATACAGGAATTAAAAAGGGATGGTCCTCTTGAAGATATTTTATTACAATTTTGATAACATTTTGAGATGTATACTCAAATTTACCATTTATTCCAACACATCTTAAAATTTTTCTTTACGTCTAGTAAGCGTTTGTAAATAATGCAAATGTGATCAAAAGTAGAAGCGTGATCGTTGAATAAACCTTCACTTTGAAGCATTTTCTGTTCTCTATTTCTGGAAAACTGAAAATTTTTTATATTTCGAAAATTTTAAAAATTGTTATTTTTATATTTCAAGGCATCCATTATAATCAAGAGACTTTGATGGTAAAGAATTTTGTATACAATATAGTAAACACACATAAATAACAAACGCCGAGCATAATGGAGTATTTATACCTAATTTCCGGACAAAATATAAGGGTTTTTTATACTCAAAATTGATTGAAAAGACTATTAGGATGCAAAAGTACTTTTATAAAAAAAAATTTAAGTCGTATTCGTCTTCAAACCCAATTACTTCATTTTATTTTTCAATTTTTTTAATTTTTTTTGCTTTTGTGCCACTTTTTTTCTTATTTATGTTTCTTTTTGTCCACGTAACGTGATTTTGGAATTATAACTTAAAAATTTTCTCTGGAACTGCTTGCTCCTCTTTTTCTCTTTTTACTGAAGGTATCTTAATTTATACCCTTATCTTCTATTTAGTCCTAAAAGAACAGTCGCAAATTCGCGCAAGATTTTTTTTTCATAAATATGATACAGAATACTTAAAAGCTTTGAGTTTGTAAATTTTATGAAAAAATGCAGATTTTTTAATAGCAAATATAAATCACAAATATTTAATTATATTAAGAGAAGCATTAAAATTAAATACTAATAAATAAAGTAAAAACCTTCGTCATCAATATAAAAAAAATCCTTACTTACTTGCACTAACAAACTCTATAAACGTAAATTCAATGACACGGTAAATCATCCATAAGAGCAGGTAGATTGCGTCTTATAAAACCGGCAGGGGCAAGGTTAAGGTTACTCAAGTGACCTGTTGGTGATGAAGTGGTTATCTAACTACACCTAAAACCAACTTTCAATGCAAAACAAAAAAGTATTTTGTTCGGAAATTTGTTATAAGTACTCCACTGCGCCAGAATGCATTTGCATCCTTGAATGAGTTTAAGGTAACATAATCATAAAATCGAACTCTGCTTCAATGAAGCGTCCAAAATACCTTCTAACCTCAGAGTTCAAGGTACAAAATCCTACATGTATATATAATCATTAAATAACTTACGTGAGTATTTACTAAGAAGTACTGATTACTGAATATTATTATTATCATATTATTAAAATAATTTTTTTTATAACCTTTAACAAATAGAGTGACAAGGAAATAATATTTGCTTACAATCGAATCAAGAATAACACACAGTATCTACACAGTCAGTCATTCAATGTGTGTACTAAATGTTAAACAGAATAAACTAATTATTTTTATATACATATTTATAAATGAAATAACATATTTTAAATGTATTATCTATAATACATAGTGTTTCAAAAAATATATACACACTTTGCGTGATATAAAAACAGTACATATTTTGAAGGATTAAAGATTAAAAATACAAACTAGAGACGATATAAGTATGTAGAATTTGATCCAAACATTGCTGATAACGCGAAGCAATCGAAACTGTGGTGAATCATTTCATTAGGAATTTCGTTGCCATTCGATGGTACCTCTGCGCCTGATCCATCTATTCGGCTGACTTTCGTAGTGACAAGTTCTCACATTACGATGATTGTGGAGAAGTGCTCCACCTTGCTGTAAAAAATAGTACTCTTCATCCTCAAATTGCTCACGAATCCTTGGCTTGATATTTTCATGCAACAAATTCAAGTAAACAGTTATTAAATGATATTCTTCTGTTACATGAGGATTCTCTGGTTCCCAATACCTGAAATTGTGGTGATTGATCGACCCGATTTTGACCCGTCGGTGGATCTATCTGAAACTCTCTTCTTAATGTTCTCACACTTATGGTAGCACTTTAAAGAAAATTTACTTTTAATTTTTGAAAGTCTACTCTAATATCAGCCATCATTTTAAATGGGCAATACCTAGAAAAATAATAATAAATTAGAAAAAATGAGGGATTGAAGTGTGTATACATTTTTTTGGAACACTCCGTATATAATTGCACAGTATGATTATAAATGTTACTTTATATGAGTACTACATATGTATACACACAGATTGTATTATATGCATCAATTGTTTTATGGCTTGTTTATAAATATTGTAGGTACACAAAAAAAAACTTTAATTAAAATGTTAAGCCAGTTAAAACAAAAAACTTTAAATTTAATTAAGATTGTTGTTGTCTCTTCTTGGGCATATTAAGGGATAAATTTTTACTAGTGTCGTTAAAAAATAAATTTTTTTCAAAGAGATACATGTGTTTCGAAAAAATGCGATTATATATAGTTTTTTTTTTTGCTTAAATGTAAGTCAATTAAATGGCTTGCTTTCTTTATAATTCATTCAAAAATCATTTCAATTTATAGTGCCTTTATGTAACACAATAAATAGCACACAATGCAAGAAAAATTATCTTTACCTTCACAGCTAACCTGTTACATGTTTTTTTTTATTGTTTTGTTTAATAATTTTAATTTATTATTATAAATATGTTTCTTTCAACTGTTCATACCTATCAGAAAATATTAATAATTATTTATCAATCAATCAAAATTCAATAAATACCTTACTGGTTACGAAAAAGATTTATATTTATATGCAATTAGCAATTAGCTATTTATTAGTAAACATATTTATTGTGATATATGCGGTCAAGGTTGAAAATACAAATTTTTTCGTTATTTTTTTCATATTTTTATATAATATTTTTATGCTAAACTGTTAAACAAGCGGTGAAAATCGTTTGTTTTTTTACATTAGCCTCTAGTCCAAAATTTGAAAAGGAAAATTTTACCTTTGTGGCCAAATAAAATATAAGCATTATTTTTATAATGTTAGTTGCAAGAAAGTATGCTTTTAACATGGTAGCAAGATTTCTTGCTTTACTTTAAAAATTGATCAATCAAATACTTGTTTTCTGGAATTAAGTCGTTATTTCTCAATAGAATATTTACTGATTATAATAAAATTTTAATTAATTATTAAATATTTTTTGAAGGAAAATAAAACCGTTTTTGCAACCGTTATTTCCACCGATTTTTCTCAAATTACCGTACACATAATTAGACGCGTAATACCCGCACATATTACTGCAACTATTGTATAAAACTTTAAGGCCCGATATGTTTATAAAAACGCACAGATTTATGATTTAATGGAATATAAAAACAAAAGGTTTTCTTATACAAAAACTTGATATTATTTTTCAAATTTGTAAAAATACTCTTCTTTGTTTCATTAAAAAAGGCTAAATTTTCAAACTTTTGCTGAAATATATTTATTTTTTTCAAAGATACATGGACGATCCCAAAACATGCGATTTTTAATAGTATTTTCATTTCATTTGAATTTTTTATTCAATTATCTTATTATTTAAACATCAGCCAGAAAGATTGTTTATTTTGAGGTTGTGAAAGAATTACAAATCTTTCGAGTCACATGAAAACAGTTTTGTTATAAGACATGCATTGATTTTTCGATTTTTTTGTCAAAAAATATGGAAAAATTTTTTTCTTCAAAATTCCAATTATTTTTCTTTTCAAGTTTAGAATTGACAAGTGAAAACAACCAATTGACTGAGTTAATTGTTGAAATACCATGTATAGACAGTGTTTACTCTATCACATTACAAAGACATACATGTCACACACGTATAACTCATATACCCTTATGATACATACTATACATTTTGCACTCTCACGGGTAAAAGGTGATGTTTACGAAAAAATGTTTCAAACAAAAGTTGTTTATTTTTTTATAAGGCACATTTTTTTCATTTAAACTTTTGTTCTATCTCTAATGGTTTACAAGATGGTTTCTACGGACCGAAGACCCAATTGACCTATGTTGCTTATTTACGAACTCGACCTCACTTTTTACGTCCTCAACACGCTTTCATTTTCAGTTTGATATCTCTTTTCGTTTTGGAGTAATCGTGATGACAGATAGACAGACGACAGAGGACAGACAGACAGACAGACTACCGGAAATGGACTAATTAGGTGATTTTATGAACACCTATATCAAAATTTTGTTAATAGTATCAATATTTTTAAGCGTTACAAACTTGGGACTAAACGCGGTATACCTTGTTATATTTCATGTATATGGATAAGATGTCATATATAGTGAGTGTATTTGTACTCTATTTGTTAACACCCTGTATGGAATATAATTATTGTATTACAATTGTATTTCCAATTACAAAATAGTTAGCAAGCATATTTTTCAGTATTTGCATTATTTGTTAAATCATTTTTACTTCCGTTTAGAATGAAATAAAAAAAATTGTATTTTTATAAAGAAATTTAACAGTAAATTCAATAAATATTAAATAAATAAATACAAATGTAATTATACTTGTGCGTAGTGCGTAACCAATATGTCTTTATATATGTACACTTACGTGTCTTTGTAATTAATACAATAAGTAATAGTTTATTGTTTACAATGAACTGTTTTTTCTACTATAAAAATGTTAAACTTTTTATTAATGAAGCAAATTCTGAGGAGAATTGAGTGAGCTAAGTATGAAGAACGAGATATCTTTACTGATATCTTAAATCTAATTCAAGCATCCATTTGGTGTTTTTTAAACCCAGATTTTTTACCCACACAAAATTTTGAAAAAGTTTAACAAAATCTTTTGGTTGGTCTGTAATTTGTGCAATTATATGGAAACCATCCCTATAAGACATATATTATTTTCTTATAACACCTCTTTCTTGTACGCATTACTTAATGTATACATACGTACTCTGTCATACTCGTGGGAGATGTACTATGCCAAGATGTAAATTAAACAACCAGTATATGGTTTTAATAACTGACCCGATGAGCTTCGTACTGTATACGTAGTCAATGAAAATGTCGCGCTAGGTTTTCAATTTCAATTTTAAAAATACCGCGCTATATAACCTTCACTTCACCTGACATCACTTATCTCCCCTTTTGTTCACAATTTCACGGGTATTAATTTTTGGGTACAATTTCATGGGTATTAATGCGAAACCCTAATTTTTTTGAAATAAAGCATATTCCATGTCATTTCTTGACAATATATTATTCTTAATACATTGGCATTATTAATACATTAATAATATAGGCCTAGAAAGCCCTTGGCTTCAGCATTCTATGGCCGGATGAATTTTTAAAATCGGTTCATAAAGCATAGGACAAAATTTTTTTTATCACTTCCGATGAAAAATTTCCTCTTTACGAATAGAAAAGTGGTGTTTGTTTTTAAAAATCTTTATACTAGTATGCAAGATATGAACGTTTAAAATTTCTAACTAAACAAAGAGGAAGATACCTACTATTATCGTTATACGTGGGTATCGCCATAGAAATTACATATAAAACTTTATTTTGCTAAAAGAAGATGGACAACCTTTGAATGCAATCTTTGATTGCTTATAACTTTTCACTTTCAAATTTTGTCATGGTATCAATTCTAGTTTTACATTTCTATGGGTAATATGGCCAATTCTACATCACCATTATCCCCAATTAGTGAAAAATGATGGATTTTCATCCCTATTCTCATATCTACCAAATAACAAAAAATTCATTAAAATCGGCCGAGACGTTTTGAAGAAGTACGGCGACAGAAAACGAGACACGAGCTTTTTATATAATAATAACTTGCTTAGATTATTGTACTCCTGGAGATATCGAATAATAATAATTATAATTTGAAAGCTACATAGAGTTTTAAAAAGCTTTTCGAAAGGGAAACGAAATACAAAAATTTCGAAACACATCAAAATAACAGAAGTTTTTTAAGAATTTAATGTTTATTTCAAAATTTTTGTATGCATTCCATTAAAGTTAACAGCTTAATTAATTACTCAGCAAATAGAGTTACAGTAAAACGCTGAATTTTATAACAGAAAAATTTGAATTTTTGTAGCTAGAGTAGTAGTAGCTCTGTGTCTAGGAACACATAAATTAATATCGCTTAATAAATTTTCGTTTTGCAATAAATTTGAAACGAATTTTAGATTGAATCGGGATTTTGGTCTATATGACCCATAAATATATGACAATATGTACCTATGTCGTTTATAAATTTTGTATTTTTTTCCAGCCTATACTTAGGGCTTATTATATTAACACCTGCAAGCAATATTATATTTGTCTGCAACTTTTATAATCTTATAATTATGAAAGCTTTAAATTTTAATTTTATTTGCATATTTATTTTGCTTGGATAATATTTTGATAAGATTTTGTCGTATCAGTTACAAATTGCATTACCTGTCATCATAAATAAAATCTATCATTTTAATTACAATAATATTTTTTTTTAATTAAAAGTTTTTGTAGGTATATGCATTTATTTGCAAACTTATCTAATATTATTACTCTAGCAAGTTTTTTTCTGCCTTACCCTTACCTTCCTTATTTCTTTATCAAATTCTATGATTCACCCCTCATTTTCAAGCTTTTTATGTCTAGGTTTAGCGAAAAATATACTCATGATCTGAAAATGCACCGTTTAGGAAAATATACGCTAGAAAAATAATTTGAACGAAAAAATATCATAAATTTAATAAATTAATTTAAATAATAATAAGTTATTACTTATTATTGTTGTTCACATTTTAATTATGCACACAATATTTACATCATGGTCTGTTCGACTAATTTTGATATATAATATGTTACATTCAATCGTAAACTAATTATTGACAAATGCTTGTCTAGTAATCTTAATTAAAGAGAATTGAAAAAAATACACTCGAACCAGGACTCGAACCCGGACTTCTTGGATTCATGTCAAGCGCGCTACCAATTAAGCTATTCGAGTTCTAGACACGAATGCAATTTTTTCAACTCAATGAATTTTTTACTTTGTTTATCCACTTTATTTATTATTATTACTTATTATTGTTGTTCACATTTTAATTATGCACACAATATTTACATCATGGTCTGTTCGACTAATTTTGATATATAATATGTTACATTCAATCGTAAACTAATTAATGCCTAGCTTTGTCAATAATTAGTTTAAGATTGAATGTAATTTTTTTAGTTTCATTTGAAACGTAAATTAACGGAGAGTGATCTAAGCTATGCTTCAAATGTGAGCTTAGAGTTCCGTCCCCACAAAAAACTAAATAATTGGTCATGATCTTCAAAATCGATTTAGTAAAGGCATGACAAATAATTTTAACATAAAAATAATTACTATGGAAATGAATGGTTAAATAAACCTTGCTTAATTCATTTCGAAAAGTGAAATGGTAAATAATTAGGTTAATTCAAAACAATAATTCAAAAGAACCAGCTCCACTCTAATATTTCAATATCAATTAAAATATTTTCAAAAATTTATCCCAAAAAATTATAGCTCTCTAAGTATCCTTTCATCTCATCTGATGTCCTTGACCATCACTTTGATATTGATTTAAGAAGGAGTGTCAAAAGTTTAAAGTGTTAATATGTGCGTCTATGTGTTTCTCAGAGGCATCGTAGCCCCTAAACGGTCGAACCGACTTGATTGAGAACATTTAAAAGCTCTGTTTTATAGTCTAGACATATAATTACTATTTTTTAATACATGTTCTCCTAATATTAATATAATAACTTTTGATTTAATTTTCTATGAAATTTGTTGTTTGTTGTTTTAAGCCACGGGTACAGGGTAACCACGGATAACGGTAAATACGGTAGGAGAATTCCGCATGGGTCGAGCTAGTATTTTATTATTATCAAAATAACATTTTGTAATCGCAATTAAAATCATTAATTTAACAATATTAATTACATATTTTGTTTTACATTTGATCCCTGTTCAGTAGTAAGTAGTACCTAAGTAGTAAAAGTACTCCTCTAAATATGGATATTTATTATTATAGTTCATTTGCATAGAGTTAGTAAGTACTGTGAAGTATGATAATATATTATTTTACACGTGATGGCACTAGCGATTTATAAATTGCATTGTTCATGACTGAATTTAGAAGTATTATTATTATTGTAGGAAAAAAACCTATTTATAGTTACTAGAGACATAAATATTAAATTACAAAGTGTCTTCTATAACAAGTGAAATTTACAAAAATTTAAAAACCCCCGATAAAATAAAATAATAAAATGTTCTCAATTAAAGTCGGTTCGACCGTTTAGGGGATACGATGCCACCGCGAAACACACAGACGCACAGACAGACACTTTAAACTTATTACAATCCTTTAAAGCAATATCAAAGTAATGGTCAAGAATATCAGATGAGATGAACAGGATACTTAGAGAGCTACCATTTTTCGGGACAAACTTTTGGAAATATTTTAATTGAAATTGAAATATTTGAGTTGAATTGTTCTTTTGAATTATTGTTTTGAATTACCTAATTATTTTACCATTTCACCTTTCGAAATGAATTGAACCAGGTTTATTTGACCATTAGTTTCTATAGTAATTATCTATATGTGATACCTTTTCAAACTGAATCGATTTGGAAGATCATCGGAAATTTTTTAGTTTTTTCGTATGCGGAAACCTTAGCTCCGCACTTGAAAAATAACTACAAACAATCTCCGTTAAATTACCTTTCAAATGAAACAAAAATCGGTTCATCCGTTTAGGCGCTACGATGTCACAGACAGACAAACACACAGAAACACACACACATAGCGGTTAAACTTAAAACGAACTCGAACCCAGAATCTGTCCGGTCTAGGAAGTAACTCCATCATTCCTGTTCTATGTAAGCGACTAAAATTATAGGTAATCTCTTCTTGTTTTTATTCTATTTGTATATTTTTGTATAGAGAACACACAAACATTTCACACTGCTAAAAGTATTCTGAATTATTTTATAAATATCTTGCATATTTTTACTATGAAACGAAATTTTTATATTTCATTCAAGTTTTTGTAGACTTTATGTATGTCAAAATCCCTCAGCCATGATACTTTTAGTAGATTTTTCAATCTGAACACATTATACCACTTAACATATGTGAGTGAGACTGTAGTACACTCTAATTATTAACGCCAATTATGTATTATCATTTGAACAAATAAAAACCGGATATCTAAAGGAACCGGGTTCGAGGCCCGGTTTCTGTGTAATGTTTTCGTTTCTGCCTATTTGTTGAAAAATAAAAATCTAAATTTTGTATTCCGTTTCTTTCTAAATCCTTTTCTACGCACAAATTTAACTTGATGAAATGGCAACCTTTATTAAACTCATTTCACCCTCTGTCCAGTGTTTTTATCTCTCTTCTTATCTCTCTGTCAAAAATTTAAATCGGTCTCACCATTTGTTCAGAGGTTGTCACAAAATATGAATCTTAACATAGCCAGGCTGTGAGGCAGACAAATATTAAAGACAACTCGAGGCACAAAGATAATCACTGATAAAATAACTTTCCACTGGATCTTAAAAAACTGCCTTTAATAAAAATACAAAATTCAAAAGTAGTCTCAAAATTAGATTCAACAAATCCGTACATTCACACATTAAAATTAATAACTAGGTATTATTTTATATATGATGTTGTGGTGGAGGCGCTGAAAACATTCGTTCTCGAGACTAAGAGATATGTTCAATACACTTATCTGCACTTCCACCATTAAAATTTCTTTTTTATAAATTAAAATAATTTGAGCTTTAAATGACCGAACAGATTTTCACCGGCACTTGAAAGCCATGCTAAATTAAACAACTTAGTCAAACTTTCCAGAAAAATTTGAGCTTATATCAGTCTTACCTCCTTATTGTGCCAATTTTTGTATCAATGCAATGGTTTGATTCATATAATTTTATTTCTTCAAATTGCCTTCTTTCTTCTTCAAAAGTTTCTTTAATCCCAAAATATCATCAGCAAATATAAAAAAGCTTGCTATATTTAAAATAGTTTAATTGTCTGAAAAACATATGATATATAATATCGACTAAAGTTTATTATTTTGGTGCTAGTACTATATATTTGGCTAATTTTTGTGGAATTGTTATATAACACATTTGATATAAGACAATCTGTGTAGTTCTTTGAAATATACTGGTTTTTAGCGTACACATATGTAAGAGAAATAAAACAAAAAAAAAACTTGCATATATATTTCTGTATATGTATATATGTACACGGCCGTCACGGGTTCCGTTTCCGGTTACAAGAATGACCACGCGATCGAATAAAACTATACTTTATCAACTGTTATCAATATAAATAATCTAAAATTGTGTTTGTAAGTTTTCTACAAACAGGTTACTTAGGTACAGGTAAAATATATTCTTACACAGTGTTTCAGGAATTATAACACTTTTTATCAGTTTATGAAATTTTATTGACAACATGGAACTTGCATCAAAACTTTAACCCGTCAGTACTCCCGGTAACTGTTCGGTAATCTTTAGTCACTTGATGAGAGATTTGGTGAGAGTTTGAATTTGAATCTGTGAATAATTTTACTGTAAATATTTATTAAATTAATTCTTTGCATATTAAAAATGAACATTTGATTTGATTTGAATTTTTGATTGATTTGAGAATGCTTTCAATAAAAATTTTAACATAAGTAAATCATAAAAAAAGTGAAAAAAAACACAATAATTTGAATTTATTACATCTATTATTAAAATTAATTACTAATAGGGTATTCTACTATATTTGAAAAAGTACTTCAAAATGTTGATTTTGCTAATAAAAATACACAAAAAATTTATTTCGGCAAAATACACACGCTTTCTTTCCAAAAATCTAAATTAAATTTTAAACGTTTTTAAACTGTCAAAAACGCGGGCATTCAATTTGGTGACGTAATATCGATATCATTATACTGGAGTAAATCTAAGCAAAAAAAGGCTGTTATATGGATTAAAAGTTCGAGCAGTGAAACTTTGGGGTTTTTCTTTTCACATCAAAAGAAGTATTTTTTGAAATTTTTTACTTTCCCGGAGTGGTGCAACATGTTTAAAAAACAAAATGGCGTCAAAAATGGAATTTTTTTCAGAAATTTTATCATTTTTATTTTATATTCGCAAAAGGAGACATCGGTGCATATCCAAATTTGGTAGGTTTGTAGTCCATGTTAAGAACTACTCCTCATAATTTTTTGGTGGGGTTTCGTCCCTTCCCCTCCCAGTTATATATATATGTATACATACATATGGTAAAACAGTTCATTTGACTATAACTTGAAAAATATTCGATTGATTTTAATGAAACTAATATCAATAGTAGGTTTTATTACTTACAACTTTCGGTTAAAATTTTAGCGAAATCCGTTAAATAGTTCGGCCAAAATTTCCAATTTAGGGAATTGTTTAAAATGGCTGCCATTTTATGCCATTTTGTCCTACGAGGTTAAATTTTTTTTAAAATTGTAGCATTTTTTATTATCTTTCGATTTTATAATAAGTGGCTTACCCGTAAAATGACTCCTTGATCCATATTTTTGCGAAAAACGGAAAATTTAACACTTTCTGGAAATAATTGTTTGGGGGGTGTATGGACTGGCTTTGGGGGGTGTTTTTTGCTTTGGCATGGGAAAACTATTTTTAAAAGAGGTCTATATGGTTTAAAGCGAAATTTTTAAGTTTTAACCCCCGCGCTGTAAAGGGGAAGGGGTGTATGAAATAAATGTATCTTAAAAGATTTTAAAAAGAGGTCAAAATAGTTTAAAATGCTAAAGTAACCCAAAATTTTAGATGCTTTTATTAATATAGCACTTTTTACAACATCCACCCCTTCCCCTCCCGCTTTCATATTTTTTGCAAATTCAAAATTTTTATGACGTATAAAGGGGTTTTTGGGGTCGCTGATCTCGAACTTTTGGCCCAAATAAGTACACCCTCTAAAAATATTACAATTGTTTTTGATAATCTATTGCAAAATTCGAGATCAGCGACCCCAAAAACCCCTTTATACGTCATAAAAATTTTGAATTTGCAAAAAATATGAAAGCGGGAGGGGAAGGGGTGGATGTTGTAAAAAGTGCTATATTAATAAAAGCATCTAAAATTTTGGGTTACTTTAGCATTTTAAACTATTTTGACCTCTTTTTAAAATCTTTTAAGATACATTTATTTCATACACCCCTTCCCCTTTACAGCGCGGGGGTTAAAACTTAAAAATTTCGTTTTAAACCATATAGACCTCTTTTAAAAATAGTTTTCCCATGCCAAAGCAAAAAACACCCCCCAAAGCCAGTCCATACACCCCCCAAACAATTATTTCCAGAAAGTGTTAAATTTTCCGTTTTTCGCAAAAATATGGATCAAGGAGTCATTTTACGGGTAAGCCACTTATTATAAAATCGAAAGATAATAAAAAATGCTACAATTTTAAAAAAAATTTAACCTCGTAGGACAAAATGGCATAAAATGGCAGCCATTTTAAACAATTCCCTAAATTGGAAATTTTGGCCGAACTATTTAACGGATTTCGCTAAAATTTTAACCGAAAGTTGTAAGTAATAAAACCTACTATTGATATTAGTTTCATTAAAATCAATCGAATATTTTTCAAGTTATAGTCAAATGAACTGTTTTACCATATGTATGTATACATATATATATAACTGGGAGGGGAAGGGACGAAACCCCACCAAAAAATTATGAGGAGTAGTTCTTAACATGGACTACAAACCTATCAAATTTGGATATGCACCGATGTCTCCTTTTGCGAATATAAAATAAAAATGATAAAATTTCTGAAAAAAATTTCATTTTTGACGCCATTTTGTTTTTTAAACATGTTGCACCACTCCGGGAAAGTAAAAAATTTCAAAAAATACTTCTTTTGATGTGAAAAGAAAAACCCCAAAGTTTCACTGCTCGAACTTTTAATCCATACACAAGGCGTAATTTCACTCTACTATTATACGAAATAACACAGGTAAGCTTAACAGATATATCCACAGACAACTAATTATAATAAATATAAATATTTATTATCTATAGAAATATTATACCCAGCTATCTACACATTTGGTCTATGGTTCATACCGGTAGGACATCACATCAGGGCTTGCCCGCGTTTAGGTCACGTGATATACAGTTTAAAAATTACGATTTTTAATTTTAATATTATAAGAGAAAAATGTGGTTTTATGACTCGAAATCAGAATATTTACGTATATTTATACATAAATTTTAATTTTTTTCAAATTTCATTATGTATTTTTCAGTAAAATCGTCATAGTTCAATCCGAACACAGTGTACAATACTGAGACATTGCATATACAAAAATAATCAATACCTACAGATGCACAATTGAAACAAGAAGAGCAAGGCCCGTTCTCTTGGTATCAAAAAATTTGCCATAAATTAATATATCAATTGTCTTTTTATTTGAATACCGTTCTCAATGAATAAATTTTCATCAATTTTAACATTGCTATTAAAAAATTTTCAGGTCTCCCAAAAGATGTCTCTAAGAGAAAAAAAAAAACCTTTGAGAGAACTTGACAATTGTCTTTAGTAAATTTTCAGTCATTTTGAAACAATATACTTTGTCGTAGACCTAAAATTACCTTACCTAACTAACTATGTTAGGATATTCATAATTTCTGTGACATTCTGTAATATATGTATTGAAATGATTGCGGCATAAACATTTATAAAACCACTCTACAATTATCTATTACATAAATTTTAATAGTTTTTTATTCTTTTTAAAAATAAAATATAAAAAAAAAATTAGATTGAGAACATAGTCATTGTTTTTTTAATTCTATTCAAATTATATCTTTGATTTTAGAAAATACAAAAGGAAAAACATCATGTCTTTCTATTTTATTTACTGAATAAAACGTTTTTTTATTTTTTTAAATAATTTTTTTATTTATTTTTAAATGCTATAATTTAATGTGTGTTTGACTTTGATTTCTGTAGTTCTCATGTTGTCTACCAACAAAAATAAATTTTAGGACTAATTATTAGTTTATCTGTTTCAGACATTTAAATTTGTACACAATTGTGTGAAAGTATATAATTCAATTACTTAGCATTTGATTACATCTCATTATCCAATTCAAGTCGTGAATGGATATTTGGTGTTACGAATAGTGCTAACGTTGTTATACATAACATTTTTGTCTAAAGTTTTTTAAATTTGTTTATTGAATATGTAACGACATTGCAATTGCGTTTCTGTCGAATGTATGTACATTCGATAGATCATCTTAGGATTTCACCTCGGAATCTAACGAAATAAGCTGAATTTTTGAACAAACCTTTATTTTGATACTACAAATGTTTTATTAAAAGTCACAATTGACCACGTGTTTGCATCCTTAGACATTCAAAGTCAAAAGTCTCGAAAATAAGTTTTTTGTGAATATCTCGTTTATAAATATCTCGTTTTATATTTAAATCTTGTCTGAAACTTTTTTTACACGTCGAGATAGAAGGCGTAGAAGATGGTGCCGTAAGCTTAACGTACTTCAGTGCTGGGTCACTATTTATAAATATAAGATATTAAATAATTATTTCAGTAGTATGTAAAGAATAATTAAGGAAAAAGACCTCAAAATATACTGGGATTCAAGGTTGACCCTGTCTATTATACGGTTTTTTCTCTTAATAATTTTTTATACCTTATATTTATGAATATTGACTCTGCGCTAAGGTGCGTATAGCTGAGCACTCCATCTTCTGCACCCTCTATTTCTGAAATGGTCCAACGTATGAAAAAAGCTTTTAGACAAACAGTATCTCAGCGTACCTTAGCGCAGAGTCAACATTTATAAATATAAGATATTAAATAATTATTTTAATAGTATTTAATCGATAATTAAGTGAACAAACCGTATAATAGACAGGTTCAATTGTGAAGCACAGTCTATTTTGTAGTTTTTTTTCCTTAATTATTCATTAAATACTAGTAAAAGAATTATTTAATACCATATAGATAAATAGTTACCATCACTGAAGTACGTTAAGCTAAGCACACCATCTTCAGCGCCCTCTATTTCAAAAACGATTCAGCATACATAAAAAAGTTTTGGACAAAATTTGTAGAAAATTTTATCTTCTACAACTTTTATAATGAGTGTTAATACGATTGAAGGCAAAATAAACGAGATATTCACAAAAAGTTTATTTTCGAGATCTTTGACTATTTTAACTGTCTTTTTATTTGAATATCGTCCTCAATGAATAAATTTTTATCAATTTTAACCTTTCTTTTAAAAAATTCTCAGGTCTCCCAAATGATACCTCCTAGAGTAAAAAAGCTTTGACAGAAATTGACAATTGTCTCTAAAAAATTTCCTATCATTTTGAAATAATTTTGAAACAATATACTTTGTCGTAGACCTAAAATTATCTTACCTAACTTGCTTTAATGTTAAGTTTGAACAAATTTAAATAGCTTGATACAATTTAAAAATTAAATATAAATAATTTTACTTGTAAATACGAATAAAAACTTTATAATATTTAGAATTACTGAACTGTGTACATACAATAATTAGATATATTAATAAAAATTATCATAAATATTATTTTATAATGATGTAAAATATGAAATTTTGTGTTGTTTTTATTTATAATAATAGTAAATATATGATTTTTTTAAGACAATAATTTTGTATAACAAAGAAATTGAGACTAAAATTATTATAAATAGTTATAATTTTATAGTAAAAAGATTTACTTTACTGATATGAAAATTATTATCGGTAATTTAAATAGATGAACATCTAAAATGTTTATGAATTTAAATACAAAAAAAATAATTTATTTATTTTAAATAATGGATTTAGATCAAAGAATTTAAACGGTGTGGTGGTTTAAAATATGTAAGACACAATTTTTATTGATCAAAATTTCAACAGATTTTAATTTCCTCATTTTGGAAATATTGGAACTATGTTCCTTATCACACGGTATCTTTCTCATTTGTTTGCTGGTTGGGAGGTATAACCAAGAAAAGTGCAACAAAAACCGACTATTAACATAAAGATTACCTAGAAAAGTAAAACTTTTTCAATCGATCCAGCTTGCCATGAATTTTGAGTAAATAACAAAATATTTTTATAATTTGTCACTTTGTATTTTTTGTCGAATTTTTATGTTTTATCATTTAAAAAAATTGAGCTGTGAAAGATATCCGAAGTTAAAGATAACAGAAATAATTTAGAGTCAGTACAAGGGAATTTTTATGTTATGTCATAATAAATATCCTGATCAAAGCAAACGTAATGTACGCACATATTGGATTGACTACTAAATCAGAAATATTAGCCTTTTTAAGGATGTATGAGCATGGTAGTGGGGGCACAAATTTAAAAATAGATATTTTCAATTTTGATGATATATTTATATTATTACTTGACGATATAAGACGAAAAGTAAGAATAAAATTTTTCGGTATCTGGCTTAATTTTCAAAATATCGAAAATTGAAAATTTTGTTTAATTACTTAGCTTTCGATATTTCGAAAACCAAGACACATATCGAAAAATTTTATTCTTATTTTTCGTCTACATTCATGAAGTTATAACAAAATTCATCATCAAAGTTGAAAATAAGATAAAAATAATTTCAACCCTTAATCTACCCTGCTCTTACATCCCTTATATGGACGGTGACACTTAGTTTTTTTTCTTTTCTAATTCATTGCTAATATGTTTACTTTCTATTAAAAAGTTTTTTTTAAATTTGTTTCCATTCATTCCAAATGAAAATTATCAAAAACTTCCAAAATATGTCGTTTTTTGAGATTCCTTCATAAGAGCCAATGTATTTTATATCGATTTTTAATGACTTTTTTCTTAAAAATTTGCACGTATACCCAAGCTAAAATTTTAACCACATATTCTTTGAGTAAAAGACTACTTACAAACAAATTTTAAGCCTTTAAATCAAACATTGTTGTCATGCTCATACATCCTTAAAGTAATATGAAAATTAATTCACATAGTAAAAACTAAAAGTAGCTATAAAATTTAATTCTTTCTTATAAAAAGTGTAAATAAGATTGAAGGAAAAAGTAACGCGGTATTCTCAAAAAACTGATTTTTGCTACCGTTGACCTTGAATATCTAAGGACGCTGACATGTGGCCATACGTGACTTTGGAGACAACATTTGTACTATTTAAATAAAGGTTTGTATACTTAGATATCCAGCTTATTCCGTTAGATTCTGAAGTGAAACCATAAGATGATGGAACTGTAAATCCGTTTACTAGTGATATTAGATGCTATCTAAATTTAAATAACTAATTTTCAGATTGAAATTTTTAATTTCTATTAAAAATTTAGAGTGTGCCTACCTTCGGTAAAATTGTAGTGTACTGTCCGATCAAATATACCATTTATTAATTATTCTATTTCTAATATTGAGGAAGTCTTAAAAATTTGTTCATGATAAGAAAAAGAAGAATTTTGTGTTTCATTCCGAAGTTTTCAATTGACCTAACCAAATTTGTTTCATGGTTGTCGACCCTACTTATTAAAATTTTTATCAAAGCAATAAAAATTATTTTAATATAATTGTATACCACAAACAAACGTTCAAAACTCAACACCATTGGTAGGTAGGTATCTACACTATAGTGCACTTTATTATCTCGATCTAGTATATAAAATTATCTCACACATATATAATAAATATATAATATAATATAATATACAATTCATTATTTCACATTTTAAATATAATATGAATTTCACATATGAATTCCATCCATGTACTTATACTTAGATTACTATTATGAATGCTAGAAGGTGTCATTAGAATCGCGTCTATACAGGAAGTTATTATACTTTTATTTAGGTATATACGTTAGCAAAGGATACACAAGCGAACTCGATTTAAAAAAAATCGTTCTTAAATTTTTCTTTTGAAGCCAATAGAGAATATTCATATATTTGTTTTATATTTCTAATTAATTGTTTACACCGATATAACATAGTTAAAAATAGTAAGTACTGATTAAAAATGCTGTAAATAAATAGAGTATAATTTTCAGATGTTTAAACGCAGTCCATTTGGCACTCTCTGTTGATGACATATTAATATGTGACCTGTCAGTCGGTTATAGTTCAATATATTGCTTACTACAGGTGTAATACCCACGTATGTACTAATTGTAGTATATATCCATGGTAATACCATACAAAATATAAGTAATTAATACCATACAGTATGTCAACAAGTCTGACAAGCCATATACTACGGCGTCACGTCCGTTTTAAAATTTGAATTTCCATTTTAGAAATTTGAATTTCTCTCACTGAATTTGTACTTTTATTAATTAATTTTAAGTAATTAAAAAGATATTAATTACTAAAATAATGGTTTAGTTGAAATGTCCAGTAAAAAACTTTGGACCAAATTTAAATTTCATGGACATTCCTATTCATCGAGGTTTTAAAAAATTATTTTTTGCGTTGGTGAATAATTGAATTAAGATATTTATAACAAAGATATCGAAGCCTGAAAAAAATGAAGTTCTCAGTAGCTCTCTACAGTAGTTGTATTCAACTATCACTTTTCTGTGTAACAGTTCAGCAAGCATATAAGTACAATTCACTTTTGGATTCGTTACAATTCACGTTTGGATTCGATATCGAAGTTGTTTCGATGCTAACACGAAAATGTTACCGAAAAATTGGATTTCTATGTGTGTCCATTAATGAGTATTTAATACGCCTTCTGTTTAAATTCAAGCCGATTCTCTGTACGGTTTACGATAAATTAATGATTAAAAACAGCCCTTTTTACCTGGTGGTATATGAAGAAGTCGTAATAAATGCTGGTTTTTTAGTCAATAAGTGCTTTTAAAATTGTTTTATCATTTAAATAAAAAACGTTTATCAATATTCCTTAAATTTTAAAATCATACCAAAATTATAAACAGTGCATAAAGAAGAAAAACTTTTTTTGGTAAAAACCCTGACTTTGATAGTTAATTTCTCCTTAACCGTACAGAGAATCGATATGAAATTTTCACAAAAGACGTATAAAAGGATGATTAACTGATAAAATTTCAAATCTTTAGTATCATTTTCAATTACATTAAAGAGTTGAAATGGAAATGATAACAAAAATAAAAAGTTTTATTTATCAATACAATAGTTAAAAATCAGCCTTGTATAAGTTTTTTGTGCAAAATTCGTATCGATTGTGTGTACGGTTTATCAGAAATGTGTCCCTTTATGGTAAAAACACTGACTTTGATTGTTAATTTCTCATAAACCGTACAGAGAATCCATATGGTTTTTTCTCAAAAGACGAAAAGTATAAAAAAGATGATTAATTGATAAATAAAATTTCAAATTTTTTGAATCATTTTCTTTTTTTCGGTATCGAATTTCTTAAGGCATTCTTAACTCGTTTTTTTAAATGTAACTAGTTTCTTTTGTAAAGTTATTTTCAAAAATGTCTTCTAAATAGTACGGTTTCAGCTTAAGGCATTCTTAACTCCTTTCTTTAAATGTATCTAGTTTCTTTTATAAAATTATTACAAAAATGTCTTCTAAAGGATTTCTATCCTTTACGTTTTAAATATCTACAACTTTCAAAATTGACTACAGCAAAGAGAACCCGTCAATGTTAAACATTTTCAAAGCTCATGCGCTAATTTGATATATTCTAAGTGCAATGCTTTACAAATAGTATGAATGAGTTTCAAATATTCGACTTGAATCTATATCATGATGGATACCTACATATAATTATTTAATTTATTATTACTATTATTTGTTATGGTGTAGGTACACTACCTAAACCTTAAACCTATAACATATAATAATAATAAATTTATATTTATATTATTATCTTATATCTTATTACAGTTATAGGTGTAAAAATATTTAAATATTCTATACCACAGCTAGTGAGGGTTCAATTTTTTTATATGGGAAACCGTTTGTTTCATTTTGGGTGTTTATGGTCGGAGTCAAAACAACCTACTACGAAGACATGAAAAGTCAATTTTCTTTTATTTGTTTTTATTCATTTTTCGGACGACTCGCATTGTGTGCCGAACTAAATAAATTCTACGTGTTAGCGAAGGGATTATCTTTTTATTCAAATAGAAAAAGCAAATTTTTTATCTTGGCGAAGTAATTAAAATTTTGTCGAGCTCATAACTGAAATAAGAAAGTTGCTTCCTATCTAAATATATAAATTATTATTATTATTATGTTATTGCTATATATTTAATTAGTTATTGATAACGGGGAGTTGTAACTCCGCCAACTAGTGATATTAAATCGTACTAATGAAAAAAGGAAGTGGGCCCAAGTTTCAACTTGGGCTACTATATTCCCTACCATTTATCAATAGTATGAATAATAAAAATTTTATAATTATAAAAGTAAGTAAAAACTATTATAAATAATTTAAAAACTATTTGGACTAGGTTGAATTTTGTACGAGGGTTTTTTAATTATCAATCCAGCACTGGTCTACCAGTTAAACGTGACGATCAAGAGAGTACGATGCCTTTTCCCCATCCCAAAAGTGAAAAATTTACAAAACAAAAGCATATCCGAACAAAATACATCTTTTTTTTTAGCTTCATTTTTGTGCGGAATGCACTCTCTTGTATTTCTATTTTTATATTTTCTCCATATATTATTTCTATAATGGTATATCTTTTTTCTTTCAATTTTTCATTGTGTTTTTTCTGTTAAAATCCTCCGACCTGTGTCTAGGTGTTAAAAATGTTACAAAATACATCTTCTTTCTTCTGCTTCATTTTAGTACGGAATGCAATTTTTTGTATTTATTTTTTTTTAATTTTCTCCATATATTATTCCTATAATTAAATATCTTTTTTGTATTTATACTCTGATATTTTCTTCCTATAATTACATTTTTTTTTTCAATTTTGATAGAAAGCATTTACGCATAAAAGAAACATTTATAACAAAAACCCAAAAAATTGTTACAACAATAATCATAAATTTCACAAATTTCTGCTTTTTTTTTGTTAAAGGGTGTTATTTAACGTGAGTTTGTTTTTTTAAACAAAAGTTTCTTTTTCGTAAAAATACGTATATACATAAATATAATAATAAATACAATCATACAAACATACATACATAAAAAAAACATTTTACATACCAAAAAATCTATAATACAAGTTTAAAAAATTATAAACTATTAGTGGTTTTAAAATGTAAACCACAATATACTACCTTTAATAATAATAATAATAAATAAATTTAATAAATATATATTATATGTACATATTTATACATTACACATTACATCTGGAGTACAAACATGTGTAAAAAAATTGAATAAATACTAACTTTAATTAAAGAGAATTGAAAAAAATACACTCGAACCCGGACTTCTTGGATTCATGTCAAGCGCCCTACCAATTAGGCTATTCGAGTTCTAGACACGAATGCAATTTTTTCAACTCAATGAATTTTTTTAAATTTGTTTATCCACTTATTTATTATTATTACTTATTGTTGTTGTTTACATTTAATCATGCACACGATATTTACAAATTAAAAAAAATTCATTGAGTTGAAAAAATTGCATTCGTGTCTAGAACTCGAATAGCCTAATTGGTAGGGCGCTTGACATGAATCCAAGAAGTCCGGGTTCGAGTCCTGGTTCGAGTGTATTTTTTTCAATTCTCTTTAATTAAGATTACTAGACAAGATATTTGTCAATATTTAGTTTACGAATGTGTAACATATTATATATCAAAATTAGTCGAACAGACCATGATGTAAATATCGTGTGCATGATTAAATGTAAACAACAACAATAAGTAATACTAACTTTAATGTGTACAATTCGTGAAAATATGACCAGCATTTTTGGGGCAAAGCCCTACTTTTTGGTTACGGTTAGGGTGGTCAAAGATAAGTTTAATTTTTAAAAGGCGGAATGCTACCCCTTGGGTGAAGGCCACCATCTTTGTTTAAAGGGGTGAGTTTGATTTTTTGCAATAACTGCTACACTATTGATTTAAGAAAAGGTTCCATGCATGTTTTGTGTAAGTCACAAAGAATTTACTGAAAAGTTATAATGGAAGAGCCAGGACATGAAAAATTTGTTGAATTTACTAAAGCTGATCGAAACGGTGCAGTTCTGCGAGGTACTAAAATGAATTTAGTAAAGCTGAAAATTTTTATACAGATTGTATATTGCATATAAATAACAGTTATGATTGTCAATCAGTTAGGTAATAGAGCAGGGCTGGTCAGTCAGCCCTTATTTATGAACAATAAATAAATAAGATTCATTTATGATTTCCGTGGTATTTAAATGAATTTATTAAAGGCGAAAATTCTTATACAGCTTGTATATTCCATATAGAAAACCGTTTTGACAGTCAGTCAGTTACTCGTTAGAACATGGCTGGTCAGTCAGCCCTTATTTATTAACAATAAGTAGATCAGATTCATTTATGATTTCCGTGGTATTTAAATGAATCTTATTTATTTTTTGTTCACAAATATGAGCTGACTGACCAGCCCTGTTCTAACGTTTAACTGACTGACTCTCATAACTGTTATCTATAACTTTCGCGGTAAAATGTTAAATTTCCTCATTTCATATTGCAATAGCACAGTCCCTAATCTCTTTTATAATATTTGTTCAAGTTTTTTCTTACTGTGTGTATGTCTTACATATTATATTAAAAAACATTACATCTGGAGCTACACATCGCATTACGCCGCTTGCGTTTTTGATATTATTATAATTTATCAATAAAATGGTATCGTAATCGTAAATATAGTAAGTTAACTTTAAAACATATTTTAATACGAAAATAATATTTTTTACAACCTTCTTGAAATATAATTTAAATAATAATATTTATTATGATTATTATTATTAAAAATAATAAAATCGAATATTATAATATATTATTTATAATATTATGTAATCAAATAGGGGAGTTATGCACAAAATTGCATATGCAGCATATGCTTGGTAAACCCGCAAAATCTTAATAATAAAATTATGGTTGAAGATATGACCGTAGAGAGGTATATGTTTGGGTTTGAAAGCTAGAAACATTTTAGAGAGTTGAAGAATGAAGATTCAATTTCGAATATTTCTTTCTTTATTGAATGAAGGCATATATAAGGTACATCTTGACCCCAGCTAGTAAAGCCACCGAGTTTCTGTCTATTAAATAAAAATTACATTCTTTCTCTATTCTTCTGTCTGACAATTATAATTTACGATCAGCTATTCTCTAACCAAGCTGGGAAACTCCAACTTTAAATATTACTGCGTTTTATATAAAAATATAATTAACAGTATATTCAGCCTTTAATTCTTTTTTTTTTTTTTCACTAATCCCCCATAGAGCCCATGTTACTCGCTGATAATGTAGCTTTCTATAGGTGAAATAATTTTTAAAAATGGTTAAATAGTTTTCAGTTGATCTATCATAATATTTTTCACCATCTTAAGAATTAAATTTCCAAAAATCCTTTGTAGTTAGGGCTTTATGATATCCATTAGGACAATTGCAAAAAAACGAGAACAAATTTTCATCTCCAATGTCGAAAAAACTCAGTTCACAAGGTAATTTTGACCCAATTGTTACAGAAAGTGCGTTCATTAGACGATTAAGCACTTAGTTTCTGAGATATCGTCTAAAATTCCACTTGAAGAGCGATTTTTCAGATCGATTTCAAGAAATTACCAAGAAACTGTTTTTCTAACAGTACAATAAACTAAATTTTTATAACTTTTAGGTCTCTATTGCTTAAACAATAACCCAAAGAGTAAAAAGAAAAGTTTATTTGATTATTAAAAAATAGTTTTTAATAAATTTTCTGAATTCGATCAGAAAAATCACCTTTATATGTGATTTTTGACGTTATCTCGAAAGCTAAGCATCCAATCGATAAACAAATGCGGTTTTTGTTCTTTTTGGTTCAAAATTACCTTATTTACTGTGGTTTATCAAAATTGATTTTTTCCCCGAGTTTTTACAATTTTTTCAGAGGTACCCTTTATGAAAAATCGAAAACCATTTTTGTTTCGGAATTTGATAAAACTCTGTTTAAAAGATCTCGGGTATTATAGACTCAAATTGATTAGGTTGCATAATATCACGCGCTGGAAGTTACTCTTCCGCTTCACTCGGCGATTTTGAAAACTACTAAATGGATTTTAATGAAACTTTACAATAATATAGCTCTTACATCTGGGGGAGGAGGGTATAAATGAGATCGTCTCCATCGAAGCGGGTGTTTTACTGCTACTCAATTAATAGTCACAATTTTTTTTTCTTTTAAATATCCTTATCAAAATATCCTTCTAGTACATTTTTATCGAAACATTTTCTACATAGGCTGTAGAATGGATACATTAAAATTAACACCTTAACAGTTTTTTAGTCCAATATAAATTATTTGTTAACGCCCAATAAAATAACAATTGATATGTGTTAATTAAAGGTTTGTTAGCTCGTGCGATAGAAATTAACGTAAAATTTAAAAAAAACATAAAAGAACCACAAATAGCTATGCCCAATAAAAAAATGGGAACATCGAAATTATAGGCATAATAATACCAACTGTAGAAAAATAAAACACACTACTTACCCAATCATCAAGGCACAAATAATGAACTATACAAAATAAAAAAACGAATGAATTAAAGAATGCTTGTAGCTTACAGCTGATATATTCAACTCTTTACAAAACAAAACAACCATATTTATACAAGTAGGGCGTTACTTGTTGTGCCCTTTTTTTGATATTACATGTTATTATACACAAAAAGAGTTGCTTTGAATTGGTACTTAGTATGACAAAAACATTTGTTTGGTTTAATGCTCTAAAAACCAGCAAGGATTGAATGAATGAATAAAGGCTTGATGTTGATTTGTTTTCGAATGGGAATGAGTTAATATTGATATTTTCACATAACAATCAATGTTGTAGTGGGCGAATTTGATTCAAATAAATAATAATTAAATAAACTAGCTTAACCCGTGAGGAATTCCGCTCCCGTAGTTACCGTAAGCCGTGGCTACCCTAATTTCGTAGAAAAGTGGTGAAAAAATCAAAAGTTCATAGATTAATATTAGGAGAACATGTATTAAAAATAGAAATGTCTAGAGTATTAGGAGAGCATCTGTAAAAACTAACATGTTTGCCTAATAAACTTATTATTTAAATTTATGATATTTTTTCGCTCAAATTAATTGTCTAGCGTGTTTTTTCTTAAGCGGTACATTTTTAGACCGTTAGTATATTTTTCAAATCTAGACGTAATAAACTTGAAAAAGAGGAGTTAATCATAGAATTTGATAAAGGAATAAGGAAGGGCTAGACAGGAAAAATTTACTAGAGTTATAATATATTATAAGATAAGCTGAACAGTACAATCTGGAAAAAGTGGACAAATACCTTCGAGAACATTCATCAGCAATAACACCTGCTTCTAAACACCAGAAAATTGGTCATATCCTTCAACCAAATCACTCTAAATAGCAACAGTGGTCAAAAAGTTTCGAAATGATTCAATATATCACCTATAATCCCGAACCCGAGGAAACTAAAAATAATAAAAGATGGTTTCAACCCCTAAAAACTTTCCTTAAAATTGGTTGTGGTACAAAAATTAACATTTTGCCGTAATTTTGAATTGTCAAATTTGTTTTATCACAGGGGTTAGTTCTGATAAATGTCCCTAAAGGTCTAAGGAATCCTAGAAAAAAGGATTTTTACAATCATTACTGTTGCACCGCTTTTCCAGATTTTCCGGATTATTTGTACCTACGCAAAACGAGGTATCCCGGTGTCACATTTCTTAGCAACAACAGAATGTCTACGATTTCGGAGCACATATCAAAACGTGGATTACATATCAAAAATTCGTCTATTTTCCAAAACAGCGATACGATTTTGTTATTCATGTTCACTGAATAAATTTTATGGGATGCAACTACATTTTTTTTACCAACTTTTATAACTTCATGTCGTTGAGAACTACCACCTTGTAACACCATTTTTAGTCCTTAGAAATACTTTAAATACAATCATTGTTTATACACATATTTTTTTTCCGAAGGCATAAAGATTCCACATTATTAATTAAGGATTATTTAAAAGGCTTATAAAAATTTAATAAAATTTAAATTTGTTCAATATATTTTTTAATAAACCACAAACATGGCGTTGAGTTTTAATATTTGGGAAAAACAGTAAAAATAATATCTATCCATTATACATACATTTATGTTAAAAAATATATATAACAAGTGAAAACAAACAATTGACTGAATTAATTGTTAAAATACCCTGGATAGACAGTGTTTGCATAATTTTTTTTATAAATTAGACGAGTCGTCATTTATTTGGTTATCGAAAAATTCGAAAATTTTTGAAAACATTTTCTAGAATTTTGTTTGTTTTTCGAGAATGTTTCACAAAACTATTAGTTGAAGCTACCTGCAAATTTTCAACTCCCTATCTTTTGTAGTGATGGAGAAAATGTACACCAAATTAATGTTCTAATTTGCGAATAAACAGTGATGTTTACGAAAAAAATATTTTAACAAAAGGTGTTTGTGTTTGTGTTTTTATAAGGAAGATTTCTTACATTTAAATTTCTGTTATATCTCTGACGGTTTACAAGATCCAATTGACCTATGTTACTCATTTACGAACTCAAACCCACTTTTTACGTCCTGAGCAGCCTATAAATTTCTGTTTGATATGCCTTTTCGTTTTTCAGTTATCGTGTTTTGTTCGTATCAATATTTTTAAAAGTTACAAACTTGGCACTAAACTTGGTATACCTTGATATGTATGACATATATTCACGGTATAATAACATGCAGTCTATTATCAATTGATGAAACAACATATTTTTATTTAAATAAATAACTAAAACGGTACATAAAATTTCTGTTATACCAACATAAAAAATATGTTTCATTAAAAGCATTTTTTTTTCAATATCAACAAAAAATTTGAAACAAAACACTGTCGTTCAAAAATAGCTGTTAATGATGTCGCTATATTTATGTCGATCAACTGTGATCGTTGTTACCACAGTTAAGAATTATCCCCTTCAACATTGAGGTGGTCGCCCTATTAGCTCAGTTGGTTAAGGCGTAACCAATTCCGTCCGCGGCATGCTTAGGGTAGCGGGTTCGATTCCCACGGTCGCAGCAAAAATTAATTTAATTAATACTTGTAATGCACTCATCCTCTGAAATTGAGGAGCTGATAAATAAAATTAGCGGAAAGGTGGTAAAACACATATATGGTATCACAATGGGCTATATAGCCTAAGTGTGTTCTTTGTGAACAGCCAATATAACCTTACCTAACCTAACATTGAGGTGAATAGGTAAACGCTTTGAGATTTTTAGAATAGTTGAAAAGCTTTCATTTTTTTCAAGCTTTCATCGTCTCGTGATGACAGAATTTCTCTTTTGAAAAGTTCTTTTAAAACAGTCTGTAACATTAAAATTATCATGAAAAATAAAAAAATTAAAACAGTTTTGTTCAAAAATTAAATGTGATCTTTTCATTTATGTCAAAAAAAAAATTTGGTTCAAAATCCCAATAAGGAATATTATGTCTTTTTTTTATATTTTAAATTCATTGTTTACACCGTTATTACAAAGTAAAAAGTATAAATACTGCTTAAAAATGCTGTATTTAAGTGTAAACAAATATTTAAAATACATTACAATTTTGAGATATTTAAACGCAGTTTTTAGCGCTCTCTGTTGATGACGTTTAAGTACGAAATCTGTCAATTGGTGACAGTTCAATGTATAATTTACAATTTAAAAAATGAATTTAAAACACAGAATTTACACTGGTTATCATTAAGTTTTCTAATAAATGCCGTAGAATAATAGAAATCAATGTAATACCATTCAAAATGTAAGTAATTAATACCATACAGTATGTCCGTTTAAAAATTTGAATTTCCCGTTTTAGAAATTTTAAATTGTTCTCACTGAATTTGTACTTTTATTACTTAATTTTAAGTAATTAATCTAAGCCGAAAATACATAAAATTATATGAAGATAGAAAAAGTTTCAACCAGATATACCAGTTATTTAAGTTTTTAATTGGGCCTGATCACTGAGCACGAGATCACGTCTAAAATGAGAAAATGTGTTAATGAATATTGTTACCCATTATTTCTCTTTCCTATCATCAATTCTTTTTTATACGTGCGGCATCAGTAACAAATTATACTAAAAAGCTCAACATCCATTCATATATACCGAACTCTGATATATACAACACAAATATTGATTATCATCAGGAAGTCATCAATTTCGTCTCCATTTTTATATAAATATATATGATTTTTTATTTTTTACATTCATCATTTTAAAAAAATAACTGTTCATTTTGGCGTACTTAATATCATATGAATGGTGATAGCCATTGTAGGTTATATTACAATACTCACAGTACCTACATATTTATTGTGATTGTTAATTCTTTGTGCATATGCAACACACAATAGACAAAACATGGCCCCAAATACAACCCTCCCCCTAAATGAAAAAACATATATCATTGATTGAGGGGGTGAACCTACACCAAAAAAAAAACAAGCTATGAAAAGTATGACCGATAGAAATCAGATGTAATAAGTAATAATTTTCCAATTTTAGACTTGTGGTTGAAATTATTTGTACCTTATTTTCAACTTTAATAATGAATTTTGTTATAACTTCATGAATGTAGATGAAAAATAAGAATACAATTATTCGATATCTTGGTTTTCGAAATATCGAAAGCTAAATAATTAAACTAAATTTTCAATTATCGATATTTTGAAAATTATTGTCGATATCGAAAAATTTTATTCTTACTTTTTATCGTATGTAGTCAGGTTAAAATATAATTTACCATCAAAATTGAAAATATATATATTCTTTTAATTTGTGTCGCCACTACCGTGCTCAAACATAGTTTCAATAATTTATTAAGCTTTTAACTTTAATTTAAATAGATCTTTTTATTTCCAACGATCAATCTATGAAAATATATCATCCATTTACCATTTTATCATAAAAAATTGTTAAATATGCCTACTTTTGAAGTCAATTTTTTATTTAAATAATCGTGCAACCTCCCCTAAAATTTCAAAATTGATATGGACTTGATATGTCCAACTTAATATAAAAAAACCAAGCCTTTTATCCAAAATTGCCCTGGCGCTCGTACATCCTTAAAATATGCATCCTGAAATGAATAGAGGAATGTAATTTTTATACTTTCAATATAATTTAAGAAAACTGCTTAAACCCCAACAAACTCAGAGTGTCATACAATCCAAAGCTAAGGTAAAATCATACAATATGCTCAATTTTCTTGCAAATTTCATAATGTTCTTCGATATCTGGTAGTTAAAGCATATTTTAATCCAAGCATGAATATCTGAGGCACAGTTTTACAGACCAGCTTTATTTTCGGCAATATCGTTAATATCGCCAACTTCATAGTTTCCAAGATTTTTTAAATACAGGAAAACTTTAAGAGAGGTACAAATTTTCCTTACGCTCTTTAAGAATTGAATAATTTTTCTTAATAAAAAAAGAACGTTAAAAAGTTAACAAAGAAGGTTTATTTCAGCATTATTTTGGATTATTACTTCCTTAACGCTTAAAAGAATCGTTAATAAATACATCTTTAAGAAAAATTGTGGAAGTGAGTCACAAATTCGTTTTCATGTGGTTCGTTTGTTTATAGGAAGGCTTTTCTAGAAATAAAAACTGGTCTAGAATCTAGAAGCATAAGGTTTTTTATAGTTTTAGAACAGTGGCGAAAATAGTACATTACAATTTTTCGTTAATTTCAGAGGGTCATAAGGGCCCTTTTTTAGGTTTCTTTAGATCTGAATTTCAATTGAGATCAATTCCTCTCTTCAGTATTTAAGGGCTGTAGACAATAGTTTTAGCAGTGTTAATATTACATCCAAAACTACTCAAAATGATTTCGATTTTTCGAGATTAATAAAATAATTTCCTATCACGAAATCAAAAATATACAAACATGTGTAATAATAAGTCTACTTATTAATACATATAGCCCAAAAAAAAAAACCATATAATACACACATAGAGATTTAAAGTGTCCTTATAATATCATAAAAATGGACGCAAAAAATAAACTAAATAAAATATTTAGTTCACCCTAGTTCTGGATATAGAGAGAGGACAAACCTTATAATTATTAAAACCCTCTATTTTGTGTGTATAGGTACAGTTTTATCCAGAACTTCTGTTCGTATGTGTATTAATTGACATATCACATTAAATGAGTAGAGATGCTGCTTTAATAGAGTTTGGTAAAAAAAAAAAAATATTGTTGGGTGCATTATGTAATGGGTGAATTATTGTATTCAGAGAAGAAATATGGTATTTGTTGGAATACATAAGGGTGCAGATTCTATGAATTTTGTACAACAAATATTGCTTTAAATGAATTTGTATATTTTTTACCTCTACAATGTATGCAAACCACTTAAATTTTACGTCCATATATTAATTCAATCAAATTGAACATTGGATCTTGCATCAAATCAAGAATTTTGTGTTCTTTGCAATGTAAAGGCAATATGTTCTTTGCAATGTAAAGGCAATGATAAATACAAGTTTTGGACCTCGTTAAACGACCGGATCATGCCGAAAAAATGCTTCAAACAAAAGTTATTAATTTTTTTATAAGAAATAATTTTTACATGTAAGCTTTTGTTCTATCTCTAACGGTTTACAAGATGAAATTTTGCGAAAAATCGTATAACTTGAAAATATAGACAAACTTTGAAAAGCTGTATCTCCGAAACTATTGATCCTATAAAAACCAGTTCTATAAAACGGCTTGAACTCAAATTGTTACAAATTTAATCTTCTTTAGAAATGAACAGTTCAATTTTTTATGAAAACCAGTCCTTCTTCTCATACCTTCTCCCTTCTCCCTAAAAATTACAAGCGGGAATTTATCCCAAATACTAGGCTACAACCGTATGCGGTAGTTGGTAGCTTGCGCCTTAATCATATCCATTTATGCTGATACAAGCAGATATAGCCCAATCTTTCGCATAGAAGTTTCTTTTTGCCAGTGTGTAGATCTTTGTGTGATCTGATTAGACGCTTAAATTTCACGGTGATCAATTACTAGAAACATGGTGCTTTGAGAATAATACAAAATCTTTCGGAATAGTCAGAGCTATTTGTGAAGTAGTTTATTTTAAACTTCTTTTCCTGTCTTGAAAAATTACGCCTCCAAGAAGCAAAGATAATTAAATGCGAAATACGATTTTAATCTAGCTTTTCCTCATGCTTTTCAAGAAGGCTAGGTCGGAGAATTTAGTGTAAAGTGGAACACATTAAAATCCTAAGTATCTCGTTGAGATACTTAAAATCGACTCAAAATGCGCCAAATTTGGCCCATTTTGAGTCGATGACTGTTTAACGGTCTTTGAGTCGATTATTGTTTACCGTTAATGAAAAAATAAACGGCTCCAAATGAGTCAAAGCGAAGTGGCTCAAAATAGGTAAGCTTTCTTTCTTATAGGTATCACGATAAGTTACTTATGGCTTAAATGTGTCCCTTCTTAGATCAAAAGCTACGCCTTTTTGGCAATCAACTCGATTAGTATTGATTAAATAAGTACTCGATTAGTAACATAAAATTGAAGAATCCTTTGCTTACATTGGATGTATCTAAACAATTAAGAAGTAGGAATATTAGAGATACTGGAAATCGAGATATTGAAGAAATATACATATGACTCTGTCATTAGCTGGAAAAGTAAAGTTTGTTTCTCGGTCTCATCAAAACAATTATGGAGAAAAGGTAGCTATAGCAGTTAAAGTTAGTCCTGTAAATTGGACTCAAGCTGTGGATATTGCATGATTTATATTCTTCCTACACATGGAAGTTCTATGAGAACGTTACACCGGATTTTTAATTTTGATTGGTAGTAGTAATTTTGACTGACGTTGATCAAGTATGAGAGATTATTGATTTGAGAGTACATACGATATTATTATTAATTTATATAAATATGAAAGATGGAAGGGTTTTGATTGTGTTTAAGGTCCTATAAATTATAATTATATGCATATTTATTGAACAAATATTTATATTATTATATATAATATATATAATATAATAACGGTAAAATTCATGACATTTTGAACATTTTTTGTTATAGTACAATAGAACTGAACTTAAGGCAAACATTTCTCAATTTTTAATAAAAGCATTCATGTTTGTTTGGAATTTAATTTATCCAAAATGAATCGGAAGTGACTGACAAAACCATTCTTTGTATTCAATTCTTACAAATTTTTCACGGAAATAATTTTAATACCGTTATGCGATTTTTATACAGTTTCGATTTTTGTTGGTGTACAAATTTGATATTGACGAAACATACTAAAAGAAGCAGGAATTTTTTTAACACAAAAGTGATAAAGTATGAATTATATTACTAAAACTGATAAAAAGAGAAAGATGTTTAAAATTTCATTCTGGCATAGAAATAAAGCCGGAAAAAGGTCACAAGGTTGCAATTCTATGGAAAAATATACTTTTTCAAGAGACCCGGCGCAGAATGTTCGTATGACTGTGTGGAAAAAAGTCATATTGGTTAGAAAGTAAGCTCGCCCAAGCTAATTCTGCTAAAAAATCATTAAATTTGAAAAAACAGTCATTGGAACTTTTATTCTAAGCATGTTTGTCTCATGACATTTTTTCCTGAAACTCACCGTTTTGGGATAAAAATGATTGAAAGACACAAAGCCTATTTTGATGAAAGTTTGATATTGTCGAAATTTATGATAATTATGTGGTTTCGATCAAATATTTGACTTCAAACTATTGTATGTCATATTTTGGATGAATTTAAACAATTTTTGTCTCTTGGATTTTCCACCCCTCTTGACCGTTTTTAAAATATAAACATTAGAAAAAATGCATTTTCAAGTTAAAATTTTGTTATGTATGTTGTTGAGTTTTTTTTTTTACACTACAAATAAAATTTTTTATACATACTAAAAATCTGATTTTTTCATAGACTTTTTGAGGAATGCAAATCGCCTTTTTTTAATTTTTGAATTTTTTACTCGAAAACTAGAGAGCTTAGAGCTAAATGTCTAGGCACATTTTTTTCTTAATTTTGACCCCAATTTTAATACTGTGTCCAAAAAATAAGGTGACATTTGAATTTAAACTGCGCGCGTTTGTTTGCGCGTGCATTATGAATACCTTCCACCCAGCCAAACAGTCAACAAGGAATATTATTTGAACGTTATGCGTCATTTGCGTAACGCTATCCGCCTAAAAAGGCCGGAATTGTGGAAAGACATTTCATGGTTTTAACATCACGATAATGCACCATCCCATACTGCACTCATAATTCGTGATCATTTCGTCAAAAACTCAAACGATATCGTTCCGCAACCACCGTTTTCACCTGATCTGTCGCCGTGCGACTTCTGGCTGTTCAGCAAGCTCAAAAGACCGCTCCGGGGACACCGTTTTGATACGATAAAGCAGATTCAAACCGCAGCAAAGACGGAACTGAAGGCAAACCCGGAAAGTGATTACAACCAGTGTTTCGATGATTGGAAAATCTGTTGGCATAAGTGCATTACATTTGGAGGGGATTATTTCGAAGGGGATGAAAGGGATTTGGAAGAATAAATAAAGAATTTTCAAAATAAATATAATGTACCTTATTTTTTGGTCACAGAGTATGATAAAATTTTTTAAGAAGCGATTCGGTATTTTATTTATTCGGTTTAACAACAAATTTAAACAATATCCTACTGGATTACCCAACGCCAACCTACACTTTTACGTTCAGTAGCAATTAAACGGAATCCTGTAAATATTTTCCAAGCAAAAAGTACTCATGCTCACTGACGAATTTCACCGAGTCTATATGGTCGAAATTATCCCTTTCTTACATGAGCCAATTAAATGTTATAATGGCAAATCTTCATGCAAACAATTAAATTATTATCTAACAATTATAACTATTCAAAGCTAATCCATACTCAAAAACAGAAATAATACATTATGTACTTAAAATTTTTTTTTTATATAAACAGTTATGTCATTATATCATTGTCAAAAATTTTTTTTGCACAAAAGTACATAAAGTATTATATACATATTTTGTTAACAAAAATTCTTTCTTTTTTTTTTCATCTTATATTATATTTCATCTGTCAATCATATTTAACATAAAAATATTATTATTATTATTTTTAAAATATATGGATAAAGATGAATTCATTCATATTATACAATGTCATATTATAATACGTCATACATACATCATTTAATATTTGTTTAATGTCGTCTTTAATAAGTTTGTCATAATTGTGTTTGCTTGAATAATTTTTGTTTTTGTTGTTGTTGTTGTTGTTTGAAGGTACCTACAAAAAAAAAATAAGAACCTCTTCTATAATATCTAAATATCGGTATTTTATTTATTTGGAGAATAGGATATGATTTATTAGTTCAATGTTTGTTTAAAGGATATTTTTTGAATCTTACAGTTTCCAATATTTTTTATTCATTCTTTCAATTGCTTGGTATAGCCGAGCGGTGTGGGATTATATGTTGATAAAGTATAGGATTTTTTCGCTCGTTAAAGATATGATTTCCCAAGCAGGCTGACCGTACTTTAGCAATTTGTGTACTAATCATTAGATATTTCTATACTATGTATATATGTAATATACAAGGTATACTAAGTTTAGTCCCAAGTTTGTAACGCTTAAAATTATTGATGCTACCAACAAGATTTTGGTATATGTGTTCATAAAATGACCTAATTAGTCCATTTTCGGTTGTCCGTCCGTCCGTCTGTGTACACGATTACTCAAAAACGAAAAAAGATTCCAAGCTGAAATTTTTACAATGTACTCAGGACGTTAAAAGTGGGGCCGAGTTCGTAAATGAGCAACATTGGTCAATTGGGTCTTGGGTCCGTAGGATTTATTTTGGAAACCGTTAGCGATAAAACAAAAGTATAAGATAAAAAATGTTCCTCATAAAAAAATAAACAACTTATGTTTGACACATTTTTTCGTAAACATCACTGTTTACCTCTGAGGGTGCAAATTATGCACAAATTGTATAGTAAGTTTTGTATGGGGATATCAGTTATATATGTGTGACATGTGTAATGTGACAGAGTAATCAACACTGTCTATACATGGTATTTCAACAATCAACTCAGTCAATTGTATGTTTTCACTTGTATTAAATCAGTCTTACTGAAAGACCCTGATCTTCTTTAATCTTACTTAAAGGTCCTGAAGTCAAGTAGTGTTTTAGCTTTTTTTACCTGTTTAGAGACTTTCAGAACATTTTCTGTAAAGCCACTCTCTTGTAGGTTGTTGGCGTTATTCTTCAACTGTACAACTCATTATTAGATAACAACGATCAGATGATAAACTCTAGTAAGACTTATTAACACGCTTTTATTAGCTTCATACAAATGTTTGTATGTTAGTATGTAACGGAAACTTTGAATATGTCGAAATTTGGCATACTTGTCAAGGATTGATGATAATACAATCATTTAATAAGTTTATTTGATTATCTTGATCAGGATTTTCAGGGTTAACGATTTCCATATCTGAAAATATGTACATTTACTTGCGCTCCTACCATATTTATACCGAATTTTTGATAAATAAATAATAGTCTAAAAAACTAAAAAACACAAATAAATAATAGTTTAAAAAACTAAAAAAAACGCTTTTGTAACTAACTTCACTGAAAGATATTTTCTTTAAAGTCAAAAAAATCGTTTTATCGTAAAAAGGCGTGGGATGCTTTTTGAGATATTTTATAATGACTTTTCTTTTACCAAAATCTGTATAAAATATTTACAATAATTGAAATTAAAAACCGCAAGCTTTTTTACAATTAAATTATTTTTTTGAATTTAAAGAAATTATTTTATCTTTTAGTTCAACTAATTACAAAAGCGTGTGTTTTTTTTAGCTATTATTTATTTTCTACAATCTTACGATAATTTTAATGTTTTATAAAAATTTTAAAATTTAGTGCTTTCTACTCTATCTCTTTGTATTCTCAAAATCTAACATATCTAAACATACATCTTCTTAAATTCTACGCTCTAATTCGAACTAAAAAATAAAAAAATAGTTCATTAGTTTTTATTATTTGAGTGCGTCTACATTTATTTGTTTCATTTATAATCCGCTGTTTTATTGTTTTTTTTTCTTATTTTTTCATTTGTTTCAACAACAAAAAACTGAATGAAAAAACAACAACAATAAAACAATGGCACATCATTTTCATAATAAATTAATATCATTGAAATTATTGTACACACAAAAAAATAAAAATACAATAAGTATAAAAATGTGTGATGACTTCTTTTTATTATGTCCTCAATTTAATAAAACAACAACAATAAAAATGGACGGTAAAACTCATAAACTCTAGATCACTAAATTTCTGTTGAAGTTGAAACAGGTAGTATAATTTTGTCTCTGGAATACCCTGGCTTGTAAATATCAAAATAATAAGAAGGGACTTGAAAATATTAATTTTATAACCGAATAACAATTAATCTGTATATATTAAAATGCCATGTTCGTTTGTGTATAACTATTTTATGCTAATGGACTCAAAAAGTTCTGTATCGATTGAGCTCATATACAAAGAAACTTTGTATATGGAGAACCCATTTAAAAATATTTTTAGAGACAAAAAAAGATAAACGTTTGCCTAAATGTCGCGTTACCAGGGTTTTTGTTTTAATTTCATGTGATTTATAATATCTGCAAAAGATAATTCTAATTAATTATTATTCTCTCAAGCAGTTTTTTGAGAATGTCTCTTTATTTATGGAAAATTAGAAACTTTTTTTAATCTTTAATCGTTAATAAATTTGAAACAATGTTTTTAAAAATATATATGCAAAGTTCGAACCGCCAGGAATTGGCAAACCATTGAAGATAAAAACTTGACTTTATTCGAAACAGAATAAAATATTGTTACAAAATCAAATACCGCATAATTAAATAAATGAAATATCATCTAAATTTTTATACCATTTATATATGATATATATCAAGGTATCCTAAGTTTAGTGTCCCAAGTAATGCTTAAAAATATTGTTGCTTCGAACAAAATTTTGCTATAGGAGGTGTTCATGAAATGCCCTATTTAGTCCTTTTTCGGTTGTCTGCCTTTCGACACGATAACTGAAAACCGAAAAAGAAATATATTAAGCAGAAACTTTTATAGGGTGCTCAAAACGTAAAAAGTGAGGTCGCTTTCGTACATTTTCGCAACATAGGTCAACTGGGTCTTGAGTCCGTAGAACCCATCTTGTAAACCATTAGAGATAGAACAAAATCTAAAAATTTTTTACCTAAAAAAAATAAACAACTTTTGTTTGATACCTTTTTTCGTAAACATAACTATTAACCCTTGAGGGAGCAAATTAAATAGTATGTATTATATGGCAATACCAGTTCTGTGTGACTATGTAAGAATGGCTATCTTTCCTCACTTATATAATGTAAAAAACAAACGATTACGTAATCAACACTATCTTTACACGGTATTTCAACAATTAACTCAATCAATTGTTTATTTTCACTTGTTTTTGTCTAACTCCCATCTGCGGAACGCGTTTTAAGGAATATAGTTAAAAAAACTATCAAAAACGTTTTCAGCACTTTCAAAAACGTTTGAATTTTGATTTTCGGTACGATTTAAGTCACTTTCAATTAAGTAAGTTAAGAATCTTTTTGTTTCTCGTACTTTAATATAAGTGAGTATAGTTTAATTGTATAAAAAAAGAAATAACAAAGTGTTTGATACTTAGTTGTAAATTATAAAGTAGAAGACATCACAATATCAAAAAATTAGTTATTAAAACAAATTTTTGTTATGCTTTCATTATTTTTATGTGCATATTTTATTATTAAAGCTATTATTTATTATTAAATGTATACCTGTATTTAGTAAATATATTTTATATTCGTATGGTTTATGTGCATAAATTTTAATATACAATTTCCGTCATTTGTTAATGGAGGTACTTACCAAGTACATTCATCAACTATTTTATGCTAATTTTTTATTTAGAAATTATATCGTCATCATTGTTTATTTATATTAAAATTTTTCGCAATTCGGTTCGATTAATGAACATTTTATTCACTGAGAAGAATCGAAAATTTATGAAACCATGTCTACTCCGTGCGGAGTTGAAAAATTCAAAGTTGAGTCAAAAGAATTATGATTCACACAAGTCTGTCCGAATCAAAGTAACGTAGCTTCTGTTAAACCAACTGCGCGAAGGAATTGAATTTAAGTTTTAAGGGCAGTTGAGTCCACTAAATTTGAATTGGATGAATGAATTTGTTTTTGATACTACAAAATAAATAGTAAAATGAATATATCTTCAGTAATTGACGTGGAAATTTTTACATTTCTATCAATTTGTTTTAAAGTTTATTTAAAATATTGAAGGCTTTTTTGCAAATTTTTACGCGTGATTGTTTCAAACATATTATCAATGAACATAAATGAAAATATATTTTCATCAACTTAAAATAAGTACAATTGCAGTAATTTCTGCAGTATAATTTACTATAGGATAGGAATTGCTTACGATTGGTTTTGGTTAGAATGATTTAAACAACCCGCTAAATTATGTATAATGGCCAAGCATGGCCAGTATAAAATCGGGATTTTTAGAAAAAAGATACATCCATATATCCTCACAAAATTTCCCATTTATAATCAAGATAGGAACTTTGGTGTCCATTTTCTCCAAAACTATAAAAGATAGAGAAAATTTGCAGGTAGATTCAACTAGTGTTATTTTAAAAGATTCTCGAAAAAGAACCTTTTGGAAATTTTCGAAAAATAAAGCGAATGGCCGCCATAATTGTTTTGACTTTTAAAAGTCTTCTAATTTATTAAAAATAATGTAAAAACTGACATTCAGCACTTTCTAAACAGTGTATTTCAACAATTAGCACAGTCAAATGTTTGTTTTCACTGGTTTTTGGATGAATTAGAATTCTAAATTTTAAATTAGAATATTCGATTTAAAGAAAAATGTGTTATTTTTTCAATAACTGAAGAAATTTGCTTAGCTTACGCAGCACTTGCGCTACAATTTTTTTAAATGTTTCGTGATTCTTATTATATTTTAATCTGAAGGATGTGTAAATTTAAATATTTAAACCGTTTCTATTTAAAATTAATTTAATATCATTTAAAACTGATTGAACTTAAAATGTTCCTTAATTTAAAATATTTTACGCTTAGTTAATTGAAAATAATACCAAACATATGAGGTAAGTTAAGGGTAAAGAGTAACTTAAGTCAGATAAACATATTCATTGATTAAAATTAAAAACATTATATATTCATAATCTTTTCTTTTTTTTTTTAACAACTAATTCTTCTTAAGGTTAAGATAATCTTTTGTATTTGTTGAAATAATTATGAAAAAACAAATTAATTCATATTTTTATCATCATCACTCAGGTAACCCTTACATAGGTTTAACCTTTTCACATAAATACAGGCTATCCCTCAACTATTTATTCTAAAATTGTTACTTTTAAAGTAGAAATAAGAGAATTGAATAACTGTACAGGAATGCCTGTTCGTGAAAGTGATTGGTGCTCAACCTCGGAATCTAATGGAATAAACTGAATTTGTGTACACACGTTTATTTTTGATGGTACAAATGTTGTCTAAAAAGTCACATATGGTCAGATGTGCGCGTCCTTAGATCAAGATCAAAGGTCGCGAAAATCAGTTTTTTTAGAAAATCGCATTTCCTTTTCCTTCTATCGTATTGACGTTTATTATAAAAGTTGTAGAGGATAAAATTCTCTACAAATTTTGTCTTAAACCTTTTTTATTCGTTAGACCGTTTTTGAAATTGAGGGCGCAGAAGAAAGACCGCTCAGCTATACCTATCGTAGTGCAGGGCCAATATTTACGAATATAAGGCATTAAATAATTATTTAAATAGCATTTATTGAATAATTAAGGAAAAAGCCGCATAATAGACTGGGATTCACGATTGACCCTGTCTATTATACGGTTTTTTTAATTCTTCATAAAATTCTACACAAATAATTATTTAATACATTATATTTATAAATATTGATCCAGCACGAAGGATGTTAAGCTGAGCATCCCATCTTTTACGCACTCTATTTCAAAAACGGTTCAATGTACAAAAAAAAGTTTCGGACAGAATTTGTAGAAAATTTTTATAATTCTATTTATATTCTATTTTCTTCTAGAACTTTTATGATAATTCTAAATACGATTAAACGCAAAGGAAATGATATATTATCAAAAAACTGTTTTTTGCGGCTTTTGATTCTAAAATCTAATCACACACACATATGTGGCCATACGTGACTTTTGAGACAACATTTGTACTATCAAAATAAAGATTTGCAAAAAAATTCTGCTTATTCCGTTAGATTCAAGGGTAATATAACTTGGAGTATTAAATGTGTAGTTTATCTTCATAAGGAGGGTTCATAAACTACTCAATTCCAGACTCTTTGCGACCCCTAACTCTCTTCTTCCGTAGACTTAAGTATTACTCTCCGCTCCAATGGAACGTAATTTTTAGTATCCAGTCTAGAAGATATTTTTATTTTTTGTTAACAAACTAAAAATATTTATTTGCATTGTACCAAACCCTTTCCTTGGACCTGTTGCTTCAACAAAGCCTCGATCGTTACTGTCAAGATGACGGTGCGTGCGACTGTGGGCCAATACCGTAGCGTTTACACCGCTAAGCGCATGTGCGTGTAACAAATGAGATGATATTATGACAGTCCGAAATTATACATGTGAGTTATATTATCCTGTTTTATGTGCCTCAGGAACCTTAAAATTATCCAAATCATATACAATTTCTCAAAACAATATAAAAACTGTTTTTATTTTTGTCACATAACTAAAAAATAACTGCTTTTAATATCTATCGAATATGCAATTCCCTTGAAGATTAGGAGGTAAGACACTCTGTATATTAAAAAAAAAGTCATGTTTGAAATTAAATTGCGGTTAGCATAAATTATTAACGATTATAATTAAAAAGACCTTCTGATAGAGAGGAAGTCCTTTTATATATTTTATTTTTTATAAATAATAACTATCCACCACAGATAGCTTTGTTAAAGATTATCAATTTTTTTTCAAAACACCTTTTGATATTAACTAACTGTTTATTCGACAAAAAAAATTATTAATTTGGTTTTATTTTTATTTTTTTAGATATGGTAAAGCCTTTTTTTCTCTTTTTCTCTTTTTATTAATTTTTAATGTTGAGATGGGTATTCTAGTAAATATTTAATTTTCTATTATTTTTGAATGAATTGTTTTTATGTGAAAATCAGGTAATATTTTTTTTTGAAAGTCTTCATTTTTTATTTATAAGGAAAATTGTCAAAATTGAAATAGTCCTCGATTTTAAAACAACTTTTATCTTCAGTTTATATTATTTAATCCCCGACTAGCAAAGAGGAGTAGGTTTAATGTGTCAATTTGTCTGCCTGTGGCTCCTATTGGATGAGATCGGAGAGTGTCCTTTGCTATTTTTTCAAAATTGAATTAGGGGTTCCGTACACGATAAAAATTTGGAAAGAGTTGATGATCTTCAAATGGCTTAGCAGATTTTTTTGAAACATAAATCAAAATTTCATTTCTTTTTATACCATGTATATGAAATATACCAAGGTATACTAAGTTTAGTCCCAAGTATGTTACGCTTAAAAATATTGAAGCTATGTACAAAATTTTGGTATAAGTGTTCATAAAATCATCTAATTAGTCCATTTCCGGTTGTCTGTCTGTCTGTCTATCTGTCTTCTCTCGTCTGTCTGTCTATCCGTTTGTCTATCCATCTGTCATCACGATTATTTAAAAACGAAAAGAGATATCAAGCTGAAATTTTATACTTTGCTGAGGACGTAAGAAGTGAGGTCGAGTTTGTAAATGAGCAACATAGGTCTGTTCTGAGATAGAACAAAAGTTCAAATGTAAAAATATTTCTTATAAAAAAAATCAACTTTTGTTTGAAACATTTTTTCGTAAACATCACTGTTTACCCGTGAGAGCGCAAATTGTATAGTATGTATTATATGGGTATATCAGTTATATGTATGTGACGTGTATGTATATGTAATGTGACAGAGTTATCAACACTGTCTATACATGGTATTTCAACAATTAACTCAGTCAATTGTTTGTCTTTACTTGTTTTTAAGGGTAGTTTATTTGGGAGTGCTCTTAACGATGTTTCAAGTTTGCGTTTAGGGCTCCGTATTCGATTACATCTAGAAAAGTGTTGATGATCTTTAAATGTCTGACCTGATTTTCTTGAGATATGGCTAACACTATCGATAAATTTACTTTTCAAACAAAAAACCAAAAACGGTTCATCCGTTTCGGAACTACGATGCCTCAAACAAATCACCCCTAACTCTGTAGTTATTGAAGAGAGCTTTGGAATTGAAGAAATTCTTTTAAGCTTTTAATTTGTAATATTTTCTGTCGATTTATTGACAGCTCTAAACTTCAAGTTAAATATTGCATTATAATAATTTTTCTATAATAAAACAATGTTTGATATTTTCGGTAAAATTTATTTAAAATGTACTTGATGAAAAATTATTCTAGAAAGATTACAGCTTTATATTTCATGGAATTAATTAAAATTTTAGGACGTATTTAAGTTATTCCCTGAACTTATATGAAAATTATTTTTTATTTTATAAAAAAATTTGCATTACCAAGTATTTAACTCGAAACTTGAAATTTAATAAAATATTTGTTTTATTAAAATATATATGAATATTTTTATAAACAAAAAAAATAATATTTAAAGAATTTAATTATTATATTTTTCACAATTTTTACTTGTCGAAATATACTATACAAAGCATATTTTCAAATTATGAAAAATTTTCGTAAAGTAAATGAAAACTGTTTAAATCGGCATTTCTAAGCATTCTACTATCCCTATATAATATAAATGTGAAAGTAAGCATGTTTGTTTGTTACGCTTTCGCGCTAAAACTAGCGAATGGTTTTTAATGAAACTGAACAGCAATATAGCTGATATATCAGAATAACACATGAGCTATAATTTTAAAAGATATATAAATTTAAAAAAAAATTAATTTAATTTGACATTTACCATTTTTTAAGCTTTTACAGAAGTCTTTAAAATAGTAAATATCAAACAAAACATGGCCAACTATTCTGATATACTCAATCAATAATGACGATTTTACATTTAACAAAATTTAAAACTGTGTATATCAAGGAAGGGTGGAGGAAAATATCAAATATTAATAAATCGATGCAGTGACGTCATGTCTCACGGCGACAATTTTGAAACGATATATTCACATCCCCGCAAAAAAATCTGGTAAATATGAAACCATATTACAATCATTATTAAGGTAGTACAAGCGCCAAGACAGTTTTAGATTTAGGGTTCTGTATCTTATTTTCAACTTTGATGATGAATTTTGTTATAACTTCCATGAATGTAGACAAAAAATAATTATAAAATTTTTCGATATCTGCCTTGGTTTTCGAAATATCGAAAGCTAAATAACTTCAAATTTCGATATTTGGAAAATTATTACATATATCGAGAAATTTAATTCTTACTTTTTGTCAAGTTATAATATATTTGAACATCAAAATCCACCCCCTACCGTGCTAATACATCCTCAATTAGTCGGACAAAACGGAATTTTTTTTGTTTTCAATAATTAATTTATTACTGTCGCCATATTAGCACAGTTGTTTAAGGCGTAACCAATTCCGTCCGCGGTATGCATAGGGTAGCGGGTTCGATTTCCGCCGTCGCAACAAAATAAATTTAGTTGTCATGGTCTGGTGTAATGGTATATGCATGAAAAGGGTGCACTCAGCTTCTGAAATTGAGGAGCTGATAAATGAAATTATCAGCGGAGAGGTGGTATAACACATATATAGTATCACAATGGACTCTATAGCCTAAGTGTGTCCTGTGTGGACAGCCAATATAACCCAACCTTTCCTAACCTACTTCTACCAACCAGTTTTGGAGAAATCTTTGAAAACATAATATCTATTTTGAAGTCATTTATTTATTGAAATAATCGGGAAACCGCCATAAAATTTTTAGAATTGAGATTCAGTCCAACTTTATTTAAAAGAAAATCAAGCTTTTTATTAAAAACGGCCTTGGCGCTCGTACATCCTTAAACGAATAACATTTCTGTAATTATAAAAGCCGAGATTTTTTTTTTAAAGCATAATCTTCATTTAGAGGGTTTTTATCTGGTCGAATACACACACAAACGCATGTTTCTATACAAATATAATTTGGTTAGTAGGTTCGTAATAAAATGAAGGGGCATTATTTTTATTTGTTACTGGTGCATCCACAAATAAATACGGACACAAATAAAAGTACCTATGTATTGTTACAGGGCTACAGACTTATTAGTTATGACATACATATGTATAATATATCTTTGTATTGTATCTATGTAGATATTATAAATATTTAGTCATCCAAATAATTATTTTGAAATCCTAAAATTCGTGACAACTGTTACATAATAATAATAATGACAATAAAAACTCCAACCACCATTCTAATGTAACTATACTCATCTTATCTCCCCTAATTTTTATCTATCTCTCATGTGATATATTTCCCAGAATGCAATTTGATAAAAGTACTTTTTTTCTGTGTTATAAATGGTTGCCAATATGTGATTGTAATTTAATATTTATATACTTACAAATTTTCTGTAATATGAGTTGTAACTGAAATGTTTAGGTCCCCCAAATATTATGTTTTAAATAAATGTTTTGTTTTTATATACTCAGAAATCTTAAAATAATGAGAGAATCTGTTAAAATCTGAAAAAAAGTTTTACATTGAACGGATCCCAGACCCAATTGGCCTTATGTTGCTCATTTACATTTTACGTCCTATTTTGAGTTATCGTGTTTACGGACAGACAAACGGACAACTGGAAATGGATTAATTAAGTGATTTTATGAGCATCTATAACAAAATTTGCCTTGTATGCCTTGATATAGTTTGTTTATAGATGGTAAAAAATTGAATTTAACAACAAATTTATTACTACGGCCTCAGTGAGAAAAAAAGAGAACGATATAAAACTTCGTGGATGGTTTTTATCTATGTTTAAACCTCAGAGAGTGGAAGAGTGGGGGTAGAAGTGAGTATGAAATTTTGTCTACTATGTAAATAATTTTATAGACACAGACAAATCATCGTTATCATTACTTTTTTTAATTTCATGTGATTTATAATATTTACAACAGATAATTCTAATTATTATTCTCACAAGCAGTATGTCTCTTTATTAATCGAAAATCTGAAACTTATACGAAGAATTTGAAACAATTGTTTTAAAGATATAAATGTAAAGTTCGAACCGGCAGGAATTGGCAAACCATTGAAGATAGAAAATTGAATTTGTTAAAAGATTTTTAAAGGCAAAACAGTATACAAGATTTTCATACAAAATCGAATACTGCCCAAATTATTTGATTTTGTAAACAATAATAGTTACGGTTCTATAAAATATGGACTAAAGTTTTTCTTTTCTACCATGGACACGCATGTTCTTCCTATTCATGAACAATAAATTATTTTCAAGTACACCCAAGTGGGTGGGGTATCAAATAAAGAAGTTTGGCGTGTACATTATAAAACTATTATTTCGTTGCAAGGGGATATGAGGGCAGAGTGTGAAAGTTGGAATGAACGATCGAATATTTTCAAATATACCCAACTTTGGTACCAAATAAAAGGGCAGGATAGTAAATTAAAAATCTGTAAGTTAGATGAAAATCAGTTCATCCGTTTAGAAGTTGTAAACTCTTTTATCAGGAGTTCCTACTGATACTTTATAAAAGACAGTGTTGAATGGACACATTTTTAACACGCTTTTATTATAGCTTCATACGTATGTAACGGAATCTATGAACATGATTTTGACCTTTTCAAAACGTCGGATTAACTCGAAATTTTGCATACTTATCAAGGACTGATCATAATACGATAATTTAATAAGTTTATTTGGTTATCCTGTCCAGGATTTTCAGGAATAACGATTTCCATATCTAAAAACATATACATTTATTTGCGCTCCCACCATATATATACTGAATTTTTTATAAATAAATAATAGTCTCAAAAACACAAAATAAATAATAGTTTAAAAAACTAAAAAACACGCTTTTGTAACTAGCTGAAATAAAAACTAGAAAATAATTTTTTTTAATTCAAAAAAATCATTTTATCGTAAAAAAGCGTGGGGTGCTTTTTAAAATATTTTATAATGACTTTTAGAAATATCTTTCTATAAAATATTTACAATAATTGAAATAAAGCACCTCACGCTTTTTTACGATAAAATGATTTTTTTTAAAATTTAATGGAATTATTTTCTACCTTTTAGTTCATCTAGTTCCAAAAGCGTGTTTTTTAGTTTTTTTAAACTATTATATATTATGTCTAGCCCCCATCCGTCGAACGAGTAACGATATGGAACATAGTTCCAAAAACTTCAACCATTTTAAACTTAAAACTCCTACCAATTTAATGCCATTTAAACATCTATTATTAAAATTATTAAATTTCATAATTGAATACATTCAGTGTCACCCAATCCAGTTACAAGTACTTAAAATGACAATAATTATTTAAAATCACAATAGAGTATTCTCTACCTTGTTTATACAACAGAAATCCATATATTTTTCATCCTTATTTATTTTTAACTCACTGTGTTTGCATGTTTGTCATAAGTACATACAATAATAATAATGATTATCATTTCCTATTGTGTCACCAAAAAATCACTGTACCGAGTCAGTTGTGTGATATACAGTTATTTAAGTATTTGCATTTTGATTGGTTGAATGTAGAACGTATCAGGTGACAACCAATCCAGTATGACATTTTATATAATATGTCGCATTACGACGTGTATTTTGTAGGTATACATGTTATGATATTGAATTTGTCAACCAATGTGTAAGACAGGTATTGTTATATATGATTCTATTGTTATCGAAGTATTCACCCACCTATGGTGACTCAATGTTCATGCGTGTTTATCACAACTTTAGTTCAAAATTATTTTATAATATATAACTGATAATTGTGATCATGACGTCTGGTGGTTAAAATTGTAACTATAATAAAGTTGCACAAGATACTGTTTTGTAACTAGCTGAACTATTAATAATTTCTTTAAATTCAAAGAAATCATTTTATCGTAAAAAAGCGTGGGAGGCTAAATTTCAATTATTGTAAATATTTTATTTACAACAATTTCTTTATATTTAAGTCATTATAAAATATCTTAAAAAGCACCCTACGCTTTTTTACGATAAAATTATTTTTATTTAAAGATATTATTTTCTACCTTTTAGTTAAGCTAATTACAAAAGCATGAATTTTAGATTTTTTATACCATTATTTATTTTATGTTTTTTATACTATTATTTAGTTCTAAAAAATTCAGCATAAATATGGTGGAAGCGCAATTAAATGTATTTATTTTCAGATATGGAAATCGTTATTCCTGAAAATCTTGATCAGGATAATCAAATAATCTAATTGTATTGTCATCGTTCCTTGATAAGTATGCCAATTTTCGAGTTAATCCGAAGTTTTGAACGGGAAAAATCATGTTCAAAGTTTCCGTTACATACTAACATGTGTAGCGTGTTAAAAATTTTGTCTTCGTTTGTGAATTGCTTATGGATTCAAAAAGTTCTGCATCGATTGAGCTTAAATTTTTACAAGATATACAAACTGCTTCGAGGATGTTTTTTGTTCTATATTAAATCTCCAGGGAGTGAAAGAGTGGGGAGAGGTAGAACTGAGGATGTAATTTTCTATTTGGAAAAACCCATGTAAATGATTTTATAGACAAATATAAATCAATCTTTGCCTAAATACCGTGTTAATACGATTTTTTTTAGTTTTATGATTTTTATTTATTAATATTTAAAAAAGATAATTCTATTCATTATTCTCACAAGCAGTATGTTAGGAATGTTTCTTTATTAATCGAAAATTTGAAAGTAAATTTTATCTTTGTACAAAAAATTAGAAACAATAGTTATGAAAGTATATACGTAAAGTTCGATTTCTAAACCAAATACAGTATAAAAGATTTTCTTACAAAGTCAAATATCATGGATTGAAAATTTGATACAGAACTACAAATAGTAGAATTGTAAATGAATCTTTTACCAATGAAAATATTTTTTGCTGGGTGTATTGAGAAGGTTTTTACATTGGTTTCAGAAAATTCTTCTTAAAAATCTATATGATTTCAAGCGGAATCTTATAGTTTTAACCCCCACGCCATTGGGGTGAAGGGTGTAAAACCTTGGACAAAAATCAAAATAATTTTTTTTTTTCGGAATTTGATAAACCTCGGTGATATAGATTCAAAAATAACAGAAATCAGTTACATTTAGCGATTGGATAAATAGTTTCTAAGATATTACTCAATTTTCTAGACGAATAAATATCGGATCCAATCGGTTCAAATGAATTGAATTTTCTTGGTCTTTATGTTCTATTCAATTAAATTAAAATTCGACACAAACTTTTTTCTTTTAGATTTTTTTCAATTTTCTATCTTACCGGAAAATAATAGATAATAAATCTGGTGCAAATATAATTGCACCAATTTGAATAATAGGAAAAAATGAAATTTCCAATAAAATACTGCAGTACCAATTAATTAAGTAATAATAATTATAATTATAAATATTATCTACCTGATAAAAATAAATAAAGTTACTATTTAAATTAGTCACCGGATAATTGAAATAATTAAAATCGAATCCATTGAAATCGATATAAAAAAACTTAAATAATTATAACATGAATAAAATAAAAAAAATTATATATTTAATTTATTTCCCGATAGAAATCGGTATTGAACACTATCTACCTACCTATTTATTATATTTATTAATATATCTGTAGTCATTAATATTGACTGATAAGTAACTTAAGTGTAGACCTACGTGTTTTGTGTGATATCTATAAGAAGTTTGCGTGCAGAAGGTTACAAATAAATATTATTAAAATAATTATATTTATATCTACCTTTTATCTACACTGTTAAAAACTGCTATTGTAATTTTACAAAAGAAGTTTTGGAAGCTTTTACACACTTTTGTTTAGTAAAATTGAATCGGCCTAGAGCAATTTGGAAATGTAATAAAAATTTATAAGACATAAATTATTGTGTAATCACAATAAAAGTTTGGCGAGGTGCTATCAGCTTCCCAACTTCCACCCCACTTTTTATGTCGGTTTTTATGGTTTTGAACAACTTTATAGATTCCTTAATTCGAATCTGCAAAATTATCGGCTCTTTAACAGCTTCAACGATCCCATTTCAACTCAGTGATCTCGATTTCATTTTCTTTATTATAAAAATTATTGATGATATATAAATTACAAAAGAAACTTTTTTTAACTTTTTTTTAGTAAATTTACATGTTGTTATTAAATTTCACTCACTTTGCAACAGTTTTTGTTAAATTGCATAAAATCAATTATTCTCTCTTTTAAAACCAAAAAAACAGTCTAACCAAGGAAAAAAAAACGGTGAGGTAAGGATAAAAATGTCAAAAGTCAAAACGTCTTTAGAATTATACAAAATATGAAATCATATAGCTTTCATATCAAATTTTTGCCCAGCATCAGAAAATAATTTTTATATTCGCCCATAATAAATTTTCCACAAAAATCCGTTTCAAACTCTTATATATCGAAAACGGTGAGATAAGCTAAAAACAAAAAGTCATATAGTTTTCATAACAAATTTTTACCAGAACTAGAACTTAATATTTGTTTTCTTCAATAACGAATTTTCGGCAAAAATTTTCACTTTGTTTTTTTAAACGCTTACTACCTATATACCGAAAACGGTGAGGTTTGGTGAGTCAAAAAATGGAATGAAACTTGAAACTTGGAATTCTCAAAAATATAATATTTAATGATATTCAAATAATTTTTGACCGCGGGAATCACTAAATAATACTTATTTTCGTCAATAACGAGTTTTTGAGGGAAATACACTTTTTTTTAAAATTTATATTAAACAAGTGAAAACAAACAATTGACAGATTTAATTGTTGAAATACCATGTATAGACAGTGTTGATTACTCTGTCACATTACACATACATGCATGTCACATATATATATATATATATATATATATATATATATATATATATATATATATATATATATATATATATATATATATATATATATATATATATATATATATATATATGGAGGCGGTGGAAAATGTTTGTTTAATAAAAGTTTATATGTAAAGAGTGTTCCTTATAAAAAAATAACTTTTGCTTGAAACATTTTTTCGTCAACATCATTGTTTACCCGTGAGAGCGCAAATTATATAAAAATTGTATAGAATGTATTATATGGGAATATCAGTTATATATATATATATATATATATATATATATATATATAACTGATATTCCCATATAATACATTCTATACAATTTTTATATAATTTGCGCTCTCACGGGTAAACAATGATGTTGACGAAAAAATGTTTCAAGCAAAAGTTATTTTTTTATAAGGAACACTCTTTACATATAAACTTTTATTAAACAAACATTTTCCACCGCCTCCATTAAAAATCTTCTGACAAGGAGTCGATTCCTTGGACAAATGATTCATTGTTTACATTTTCTTCAAATACTTAGTTTATTTACAAATTTTTTTTACAGTGTAAATTCATACATTTTAAAATAAAAATCTAATTATAATATAGGTACTTTGAATTATATTTATGCATAAAAAATTCATACGATTTAATTAAGTTCTTTATTATGGTTGAAAAAAGATCTTTTTATTTTAACAAGTGACGATATTATCTTTAAATTATGTATAAGGCATAAAAAAATTAATAATTGTCATTCCTAACAATTTATGATTTTTTTAATGTCTTGAAATTAATATTATCTTATCTCAAATGGTAATTTCAAGGACCCAAGTCTGATCAGATTATGGTTAAAGCTGAAAGAAAGCCTTGTTTAATTAATTACGATGAGGTGGAAACGAAACACCAGAATTATATTCTGATATAACATGTGATAGGTAGGGTTCAATTTGTAATGAAATATAAATTATAAAATTTGATAAAAATTAAAATTTATGTTGAAATATACTTAAATATTCTGATTTTGAGTCATAAAAGCACATTATTGTTTTATTATATTAAAATTAAAATTTGTTATTTTTCATCTGTATATGACGTGACCGAGCCGCCATGATGTGACATCATATAGGCAAAAATAATATGCATTAATTACTATTGTAACCTCTAATTGTAGGCTATGTTACAATCAACTTTATTTATACATATAATAATTACATACACGTCTGTTGTTTTTACCAATATTACGGCAAAAAAGTGGCTGACATCGTTTTTACGAGAATAAAAAATAATGAAAATTTAATTTAATATTATGACAAGAAAACGAGTTTATTTTGCCGAAATATATTTTTTGTGGCTTTTTATTAGGAAAATTCACATTTTGAAGTAGTTTATCCAACATAGTAGATTATCCTATTTCCAGAATTCACATTTACGGCCTTCTAGTGTTGAATATCCTCTTTAAAAACCGCCTGAAAATAAGTGGAAAACATCTAATTTCTTGTAGCAATTGTATTAAAGAATCTACTTAATGCAATTTTGTTTTTACGCATTTTTTTTTGGTAATAATTTCTTCATTTTACATTTAAGACAAAAAAAAGCCGATAATAGGAAAATTGAAAACCTACACTGAATAAAAACTAACACCATAATTTTCTTTATTATACAACTTATCTTTATTTTATTTATGATTTTGAAATAAGACAGCTTTCGCCTCTGGCATATATCGATTTAAGTTTAAAGAATGACAGTGTGGTTTCACTTCAAAATAAATTTACTTTATGTGAAAAAATACAATTTAAATTAATATAATTAACATTAAAATATTATTTTTTTTAAAAAGCAAAAAACCATACTCATAGTAATAATTAATACCTACTAACAATACTTCCATCATGTTTATTATTTATTAATAATTAATAATTTATAGACTTAATTAATAATAATTATTGAATAAAAATAAAAATTATCTATGATTTCAATATATTACTATTCAATAGATATTTGTTACGTCCTCTGTAGATTATATATTAGGTAATGTGAAGTACCTGGGCTTCAATTTAACTTGAATTACTTTTTAGTTTCTCAGAACCCAAAATAATCAACAAATGTCTTTCTTTTCAAGTAAAATAGAAATAATATTTGTAAGTGTGTTTGAAATAACATTTATTAGCTCTTTTGTAACATTTGAGAAGAGCTAATTCAAATTCTTCAGTTATAAGACCATCAAAAATTTGTATTGAGATCGCGCAGGAAAATTTTAAACCTAATTTTTAATTAAATGTTTGGTATCAATACAAACTATTTTAATTAATTTCAACATAAGTTTATACGGCCCTTTCGATTTAAAATTGACCAAAGAATACGCTCTTAAGGGTGGCCATCGAGCCACCCTGTATATAGTGTCACAAGTTTTTAACGGCAATAGTATAATATGTCAATTTTCCATACAAAAATAGAGAATGGGAATATTAACTATGTTCTAAAAAGAGACCATTGATACATATATTTCCATTGATACATTTTTAAAAAATTAATTTTTTACCAATTAATAAAATTTTGTGTGTAAATTAAAGAGTATTTAATACGCTTTGTGTATTAATTTCAAGTTGATTCTCTGTATGGTTTACGATAAATTAATTATTAAAAACAACCCTTTTTACATGGTGATATCTATAGGAAGAAATCGTAATAAATATTGGTTTTTTAGTCAATAAGTGCTTCTAAAAATGTTTTACCATTTACGTAAATGGTTTTATCAATATTCCTCAAGTTTTAAGCTTTAAATTCATACCAAAATTAAAAGCTGTGCATAAAGTTAAAAAATTTTTTTTGGTAAAAACACTGGCTTTGATAGTCCATTTCTCCCAAGCCGTACAGAAAATCGATATGAATTTTTCACAAAAGACAATAAAAAGGATGATTAATTGATAAATAAAATTTCCAATCTTTGGTATGATTTTCAATTTATATCATCAAAATACCATAAAGAGTTGAAATGAAAATGATTTAAAATTTTATTTATCAATTAATCCCTTGCATAGGTCTTTTGTGCAAAATTCATATCGAGTCTCTGTACGGTTAATGAGATATGTGTACTTTTTTGGTAAAAAGTTAGTTTCTCCTAAACCGTTTAGAGAATCGATATAAATTTTTCACAAAATACATATAAAAGGATGATTAATTGATTAATAAAATTTCAAATTTTTTGGACCATTTTCATTTTTTTTAGTATCGAAGTCCGTTAAAGTAGTTATCTTGCTATGGGCATATCGACAGAAAATTCTAAATTTGTGTATACTTATTAGGAATATAATAATACATTAACCAAAAAAATTAGAAGTCGATTGACCGTCTCTAACTCGAGCTAAATACAATTAAAGTTCGGATAATTAACATGGGGAGCATAGGAAAGGTTGCGTTTTGTTGTGTTTTTAATAAGTTTTTTAATTCTAGAAAAAAACTAGATATAAGATATTTTAAAAATCTAACTGAACATTCATAAATTTGTGCATGTGAGTTTAAAAAAAACCAAAACTATTGACTAATTCATTCTTGAGATATAGTCACTCAAAAATATTTAAACTTTTTGTATAACAGAAACAATTATATTTAGAGTATAAGTAGTGTAAGAGAGATGTCTATTATTTACAGAATTACAGATGTTTATTATCATGCTATTATCATACAGAATACGTGATAAATGGACAGTTGAGTTAAAAACAAGTTAAAATTAATACTTATTTGATTTGCTTAGCACACGCTAAGCATATCTATACGTACATACCACTGCTGTATGATGTAGTACACTATTTTTACGATATTGTACAAAGACAAATACCTTAATTATAAATTTGAATCCCTGGCACTACACTTTTCTGCTAACTTGTTATGATTATCATCAATTCGTATCTCTCTTGACTCAAATGATTATTGCTTATTAATTTTATACCTAAATAAATACTCATTTGTATGTTACGTTGTTGCTTCATTTTTATCTATGATAATTAATATAATTAGTATTTTTAATTAATCTATAATTATTATTTATAACTATTGTTTTTGTTGGTTGATGCAGCGCGTAGCGCGTGGTTACACTTAGGTGTACCTAGACATGTAAGTACTTCTTTGTATTGCAAATATTTATCATTCAAACAAGTATATCATCGTTAAAATAATATTGGACAAATAGAACATGTCTGTAATAATGTGTACAATTTACGGTTTATTCCTCACTTCAGTCACTATGTTGCGCTCCACTGATCGGCGTAAGAGAGCGTATGGATGACGTGCGTCGTTTATTTGTAAGATAGCATTTCAACGATGATTTTAATTGTTATTTTACTAACTAAATCTTAATAGTACAATCATCCTAGATTTTTAAATCGCATTTTTGGAGGGAAGCCCAATTTTATCGTTACTTTTAGGGTGGTCATTCAAACTTAAATTTAAAAATGTGGGATGCTAATTCTCCTTGGAGGAAGGCCGATATCTTGGTTTAAAGTTTTTTTTTTGCAACTGCTACACTATTGATTTTAGCGAAAAAATTGCCGAGGAAATTCACTACAAAAAGATACTCTGTACTTTTGCGTCACATATTAAATTTTCAAGTCACATATTAAATAATCTACTGGAAAGTTAGTGAAAAATTTTAAATAAATAATTTTAAAATTTTCCGATTCTTGCATTGCAATAATTCCATAATAGCAACATACATATGGGTATTTAACTCTCAAATAGCGCTATTAACGTTCTGGAGGCGCATATAAGCTGCTTTTGAGTAACTATGTATGCGTTTTGTACAGGAGTACGATGATATTGCTAGTTATGCTGTCAATTAGACTTTTTTTCCATTCCTTTCGCCAAAAATGTCTTAACAGCAAAAAGAAAAATTATATGTCTTAAATTTTGCACTAACTTTTCAGTAGATTGACAGTAGATAATTTTATTCTCTACAAAAATACATGTGGATCGTTTTCACTTAAATCAATAGTGCAAAGTAGCAGAAAGACGTTTAGCGGTTTTAGCGGTTTTTTTTTTTTTATTGTGCTTATTTAAAGTCGCTCTGATAACCCAGGTCCTTGGTAACTAAGTTACTGTTTACATATATATTAGCAGATTAGTTTCATCGATTTTAACAATTTTATCGTTTGGAGGCAATGGCGTTCTTCGTTGGGTGTAGTTGGAAGAAACTGGTGTACCCTCCTTTGTCTTGCATGGTTCTTGTCATTGAAATAGGTTTCTTGGATGCAGATGATATCAGGGTTACTATTGGAGAAGTTTGAGATATTCATAGCGCACAATTAGTCCGTTGAGGTCCCATTGAAAATCTTCATTGTGTAGGTATTTAAACTATTTGTTCAAGAAATAGGGAGAGGATAGGAGGATTGATGAATGAGGAAGTTGGATGGAGGACGGGGGGAAGATGGAATTTCAATTTATAGGATCTGTTTCGAAATCAGATCCACATGACTGTTCGATTTTTTCAATAGGAGAAAGGTTGAACTCCACGATAATTCTGTTTCTTAACTTTGTGAATTTGGTTTTGGACACGCTATTTGGTAAATTGTTAAAGAGATTTGTCAGCATGGGCATGATCACGATTAGATCGACGCTGCATTCATCAAATACTTCCTTTAGGGAGCCTGCGTTGACAGTTTTGTCGAAAAGGTTATTGAGTCGTATTTGTATTTTGCCGAGTTTTTCAGGATCACTTCTTTGTCTATCTGTCTGTCAGCCAATAACTCTAAAGCGAAAAGAGATAATAAGCCGAAACTTTATAGCATGTTTAAAACGTAAAAATTGGATTTGACTTCGTAAATGAACAACATTGGTCAATATGGTCTTAGGTCCGTTGGACACATCTTGTAAACCGTTAGAGATAAAAAAAAGTTTATATTTAAAAAATACTCCTTATAAAAAGCTTTTGTTTGAAACATTTTTTCGTAAACATCATTATATATCTGTGAGGGCTCATATACGGACAAAAACTTTCGTGTCCACTTTCTCCAAGACTATAAACGACAGAGAGCTAAAAACCTGCAAGTGGCTTTTAGTAATTTTGTGAAAAATTCTTTGAAAATGGAAAAAATTATTGGAAATAGTTTCCAAAGGCTTCGAAAACCAAAATTGCGGCCAAAAGTTTTTAGTAACGTCTATGTGGTACCATATCATTATTTTACTATTAGCATATTTTCAGCTCAAGTAGCAAAGGAGGTAAAAATACGCTTTTATTACTTAAATACTTCAATACAGCTTAATAAATTATCAGTGGGAAGATTGTTTATGACATTAATTTCGTACATACCTCCCAATATAATTGAATTGAAAATTGTAAAAAAAAATTAAATAAAAGAAGGGTCAATAGGTCAATTGATTGTCCCCAAAGATCTATAAGTAATAACCATTAACATTGACCGTTAATCTTTTTACAATAAACTATAGTCCCGGTGCCAGTTATCATTTAGCTTCTCTAAGAGATGAAAATCCTCTTGGAACCCGTGAAAGAAAATGCACTCGCAATGAAAAATTTTTGTAGAGAATAAAGTTACTCGACTATACATCTTTAATTGACCATGAACATATAAAAAATTATTCTTTTTGTTGGTCATTTGGAAAATTTATAAAGAAAGCTGGATAATAAAACTTAAGCGATTTTTCTGACTCTCAACTTATTTCAGCCTGCCGTTAATGTTACGAAAAAGTTATTCAGGATACAATACAAACAAGAAAAAGCAACAATCTTGTAACTGTCGAAAAGATTGAAAAATATTTATGTTTTTAACAGTTACAATGGATTTTCAATCCTTCCAAACTTTATTATTATTAATTTTATTTAAACATATACGATCGACAAAAGAAAAATCGTCAAAAAATACAAAAATTGAAAAAATTAATTTCCAGAAATTCAACACTCGCGTCAAGATAAAGCTTCAATTTAGTTAAGTATCAAGCTTGCCTTCAACGATCCTCTTAAAGATAGACAAAAAGAATCAAAGAAACTTTCATTCAGTATGGAATGTTAATGCTAAAAAGACTCTATTAAGCGATAGAAAAAATTAGGTGTTAACTCGCTATATTTACGGAAATGTTGTTTACATTATTGAATGTTGCAAACCCGGCTAATCTAACACTTTATGACAGTAAAAATTTTGTTAATAATTTATACAAAACATTACAATAATTATTTTATTTTAACTTGGGTTACTATGTCGTTTAACAAAATTTATATTAGAATACAAAGGTGAGAATTCTTCCCCTAAAGTGATTGAAAAAATTTGGTCAACATGCCTTTTATACAAAATCTATGGGAGCAAATATGGTAGGTACAGCGCATTAAAATGTAGAATAAAGAAGGTATTTTAGTCTTTTCATTCAATGAAAAAGTAAGCTGAATCTTACACATATGGTTTACATTTCTTTTACTCGTGCCGCTGACATTTTCGCTAAGTACAGAACCAATTTTTCGAGATGCATGTATTCTTAAATGATATTATATGCTATGACAGGCACTGGGAGTATAACAGGTTACTAATAATATTTAAACAATTCTCACATAAATCATATTTACAATCCGTTTTGAACATAATAAAAATTATTATTAGTGACTTTTATTGAATATAAATTATCGTATAAATATTTTTGCATCACAAATATTGAATAGTCTGTGTCTATGCAAATGTCTGTACTGTATGATTTATATCAGATTAATAATAATCAGAATCTTTTGTGTTTATAAAAACCGTTTAATTATTATTTTACTTGAATAAACAATCAATAAAATGTGTACAGAAAAATTTTCTAGAAAATTGATTGAATAACAATATAATTGTGTTATTAGAATCGACCACGATGTATCGATCTTGTGTTCTCAAGAAATATCAAAATTCGTTTTCCTTGTCTTTAAGAGAACAAAGTAAGTTTGGATAAAAGAAAATTTAGATTTTAAATGTGATTCAAACCAGGAACAGATTGACAGGGAATTGCCGCCGGAAACTCATGCATGAGGTCCAAAGCAAAGTGTAAGAAAAAGGTAAACGGAGTCTTCTAGCAAAAAATTAGGTGGCCACGCACTTCAATCTTTGGCTCTCAAATGTGCTTTATACCAAATATTTTAAATAACTAATATTCCCATATAATACATACTATATAAGTTGCGCCTAATTCGCGCTCTCACGGGTAAATATGTCACGAATGTTTACGAAAAAATGTTTCAAATAAAAGTTGTTTATTTTTTTATAAGGAACATTGTTCTATCTCTAACGGTTTACAAAATGGGTCCCACGGACCCACGACCCGTTTGACCTATGTTGCCAATTTACGAACTCGATCTTACTTTTTACGTCATAAGTGAGCTGCAAAATTTCAGCTTGATATCTTTTTTCGTTTTTGAGTTATCGCGTTGACAGACGGACTAACGGACGGACGAACAACCGAAAATGGACTAATTAGGTGTTTTTATGAACACCTATGCCAAAATTTGGTTGGTAGCATCAATATTTTTAAGCGTTACAAACTTGGGACTAAACTTAGTGTACCTTGCATATTACATATATATTACATGGTAAAATAAAAAAATTTAAAATAAATATCAATTGAAATTAATATTTACCAAAAATATAATAAGCTTAGAAATCAATCTTTACAGTAATAAACTGTTAGTCTTCTTAAAAATAAATATTTTCTAAAAATAAAAAAACTGATGTATTTAAAAAAAATTTATTATCTGCCAATCAGATGACAATGATATATTACAAGCTAAAGTAAAGCTAAAGAAGTGGTTGTTCACTCAACCAAAAAAATAAAAATAATAAAAAACTAAACTATAATAATAATAAAACATTATAAATATGTAATATTTATATACACTATTTTATATACTCTATAATAGATACTCAAAAATATGTAATAATAATCTCACCATATTATAAAAATTATTGATTCTACCTCGGTGTTCTAACGAAAAAATATGATTGATTTGAGTAACTAAGTTCAATTCATTTTTACCCGACTGAGCAAAACGCAAAGGAGTAGTAATGTCTGTTCCTATGTGGCACACATAGGAACAGACACCGCGGCCGATTTTGATGATTCTTACGTCAATCGATTTGTCTTAATCTTGCAAGTGCTACTAAAGATATGAAAATTATGAAAATTGAATATAGCGACCACCAGAAGTCATCTTGTGAAAAATAATATATGCGTGTTTTTATGTGGCACACTAGAGACTAAACTCGTTGGTTGATTTTGATGATTCTAACGTCAATCGATTTGTCTTAACCTTTCAAGTGCTTTTAAAGATATGACTAGTAATAAAAATTCAATATGACGACCACAAGACACCATATTTTAAAATGAATTTCGCCCAACTATGTCAAGTGTGGTATTGAATAGGTATTAAATAGACAAATCGATTAAGGTAATAATCATTAAAATCGGTTCACGTGTTTGGTCTCTCGAGTGCCTCAACAATATATACATAGGCTGAAAATGAAAGCCGATAAACTACGATAAGTGGAGTATCGTTGAATAGGTATTTCGAAAATGCTAACTAAAAAAGTAAAAAAAAATTTTTTTTTTAAATCAAAAAACCTGATTGGGTTCAACATAAATCGAAAAGAAAATACAAGTTCAGCAATTTACATAGCGACTTTAACAGTTGGGGCCCATTATTGGGATGATTCAAGCCGGTATAGATTTTAATGTGTCCCCACAGATAAAGTCGCTATGTAAACTGAAATTTTATTCGTGTATTTTGATTTTTTAAAATCAAAAATTTTTACAATATCGTGAAGTAAACGAGAATTTAAAATGTGATAGGAACTTGCTGTGTCTCGCCTCATCTTGCCCGACTTTGCTAAGAAGGCGGTTTTTTGTCCCGAGTCAACGGCAAGACTAAGCACCGAGACGAGTACAAGCGAACTTCATCTTCACTCAGTTATAGTCGTATTTATATTTTATATTATGGTTGTTTCTTTGAACATCGGATAGGGGAGCGAGTTAAAGCACAGGTATGTATTTTGTTATTTTAGTGATTACTTAGTTCGAAGCCAGCAACAGTTACAATTTTTTTTTAAATTTATTATCATATGTAACTCTATTGGTTTTTGTTTATTAATTTCATTTTTCTTATCTTGAATGTTTCTTATTTTATTTTTTGATAACTCTGTATTGTTTTAATTTCGAGTTGGGCAGGTAGAGTTTGTAGACAATAGAGCAGTGGCAGATTTACCGGGAAGCAAAGGAAGCAGTTGCTTGGGGCCCCGCTTGGACAGGAGCCCCAAAAAAAAAATTATTTACGCTCATCGATGTGTCAAGAAAAAGTTTGTGATTTAGGCTTATCGAAAAAGACAAGCTTGAAAAACTTGACTTTGATGATGTCGTTCATCAATTTGCGACTGAGAAAAGTAGAAAAAAGTTGTAATTTAGATAATAAATAATAAGTTAACTGTAAAATATATTGATTATGCAAAATTAACTAACTATTCATTATTTTGAAATATCGGGGGGGGGGGGGGGGATTTTACAATGAGGGCCCCAAAAACCTGAGGTTGCTTGGGGCCCCGTCAGAGGTAAATTCGGCACTGCTATAGAGGAGTTGAATGAGGGGTAAAAATTATAAATTTTTCGATATATCACATAATCAGGAATTTTCTAAATTAATTTCATTAGTGCTCTGCATAGAGGTCATGTGAGTATTGTAAATTTGATTTTTAGGTTGAACAAACTAAAAATACAAATAGTTTTTATTTAGGAAAATATTATATTTTTAATGATACTGTTCAAATACCACTCCTTTATGAGTGAAATATAAAATTGATAAATTTTTGATAAATCATTTTTGTAATTTCATATTTGGTGCGAATTTTAATTCATGATCCACGAATTAAATAACTATTCCTCTTGTTATTAGTGTTCTATCACTAACAGTTAATAGGTCAAGAGTTAATAGGGCTACAAATATTTTATTAGTATTTCAAAGATTTGAAGAAGAGTCTGCTATTAGTTTACAAACAAGTTAATATTTCTTGAGTCAACGATCTTATTATACTGAATTCAAAAAATATTGCGTATATAATATATTAAACTTTTTTTGACTACTTACAAATTTTTTGGTCGAAAAAATATTTACCTACTTGCTACCATTTTAAAAATATTTGTTTTTGGGATAATAATTTTTTGCCAGTCTTGTTTATAGTGCAAAAGAGTGGCAAAAAATAGCTTGTCGGCAATAAAAAAAGGAGAAACTTTTTTACTTCGGAGAAATCGTACTGTGACTTGATATTTAAACACGAATTATTATCTATATTAAATGCATATTGTATTTAAGGAGTTACGTTTTTAGCTCCCGAACTAAAAAACAGGGGTGTTATAAGTTTGACCGCTATGTGTGTGTGTCTCTCTGGGTATTTGCCTGTCTGTGGCATCGCAGCGCTTAAACGAATGAGCCGATTTTGGTTTTTTGTATTTGTTTGAATGGTAATTTAGTGAAGAGTATTCTTAGCTAAGTGCGAATTTAGGGTTCCATACCCGAAAAAACTAAAACTTATATGTTTCAAATGCGAGTTTAGGATACCGTGCCCGAAAAATTTGTCGAGGTTATTTTAAATTTTGTAAATTTCACTTTTTAATGTGCTTCGAATACATTAGAGTAAAATTCGTTTATTACAAATGTACAAAATAAAAATAGCAATTTTTAGCATGTTATTTAATGCGTGTGATAACAAACAGTTCTAAAAAACTAAAAGTTCAACAACGAACACTTGTGGATGAGTAAAAAGTTTATGACGTATTATTTTGCTTATTATCCCAAGGAATCATTAACTAATGATCGTAGGAAAGTAAGCATATTTGTAATATCGATAAAAAAATTTCAATGTGTTTTCCTCTAAATGTAGTTTTAGAAAATGGTTCTCATGATTCTGAATAAACTATTTCACCTATCAACTTAAATCTTTGTGTAAACTGTTGAGAATCACAAAAACTAGTCTCCGAATATCCAAAATCTGACAAAAGCATCGAGCTATATTATTATACCATGTATATATGAAATATACATAGTATATTAAGTTTCGTCCCAAGTTTGTAACGCTTAAAAATATTGATGCTACGAACAAAATTTTGGTATAGGTGTTCATAGAATCACCTAATTAATCCATTTCCGGTTGTCCGTCCGTCCGTCCGTCCGTCTGTGGGCACGATAACTCAAAAACGAAAAAAGATATCGATCTGAAATTTTTACAGCGTACTCAGGACGTAAAAAGTCAGGTCAAGTTCGTAAATGAGCATCATAGGTCAATTGGGTCTTGGGTCCGTAGGACCCATCTTGTAAACCGTTAGAGATAGAACAAAAGTTTAAATGTAAAAAATGTTGCTTATAAAAAAATAAAAAACTTTTGTTTGAAACATTTTTTTGTAAACATCACTGTTTACCCACGAGGGCGTTAATTAGGTGCAAATTTTATAGTATGTATTAATATAGGAATATCAAAGTGAATATCTTTTGTTATTTACGTGACGTCAAAAAAACAAACGATTGCGCATCAACACTTGCACATTATATGAGAATATCAGTTAAATATGTCAGATATGTATGTATGTGAAATGTGAGTTATCAACACTGCCTATACATGGTATTTCAACAATTAACTCAGTCAATTGTTTGTTTTCACTTGTTTTAATATCATTTTTAAATCATTATTTCACAAGAAAAAAATAGTTATTTTGGCAAAAGTACAATTTTCTTTTTGTTTTTATACCATGTATATATGAAATATATATAGTATATTAAGTTTAGTCCAAAGTTTGTAACGCTTAAAAATATTGATGCTACCAACAAAATTTTGGCATAGGTGTTCATAAAATCACCTAATTAGTCCATTTCCGGCTGTCCGTCCATCCGTCCGTCTGTGGACACGATAACTCAAAAACGAAAAAAGATATCGAGCTGAAATTTTTACAGCGTACTCAGGACGTAAAAAGTGAGGTCAAGTTCGTAAATGAGCATCATCTTGTAAACCGTTAGAGATAGAAGAAATGTAAAAAATGTTCCTTATCAAAAATTAAACAACTTTTGTTTGAAACATATTTTCGTAAACATCACTGTTTACCCACGAGGGCGTTAATTAGGTGCAAATTTTATGGTATGTATTAATATGTATTAATATGTGATAGAGTAATTAACACTGTCTATGCATGGTATTTCAACAATTAACTCAGTCAATTGTTTGTTTTCACTTTTTTTTTTATTATGAATAACTTTGACAATTTGGGACGAGAGACTCCTTATTTCGGGTATTGTTATTCAACCTCAATAAAACATCGGTTTTTTTGTCTAAAAAACTGTAGGGATCCCTTAAATATTTAAATGTCTATTTTTATTCCCTATTTTTGTGTTAAAGAACATTGAAATTGTTGAAATAATGAACTTTATGATTTGCAAGTCTTACTTAGTATGTAATACCACCTATTGTATTCTAAACAAGTAATATGCCATGTCAATGTTATAAAAGACAAAAGGAATACATGTTTCGATAATTAATAAGATTGCATATGGTGTTTAATTATCGATTCTCACATTTAAGATTATTATTGTAGGTACATATTTGTCTTATTGATAATTATATCTGTCATATAATGTTAAATGGTAATGAATTTACTTAATAAATGCAACCAACATTTGATGAATTTATTTTTAACTCCCAAACTAAAAAAAAATGATGTTATAGGTTTGACCGCTATGTGTGTGTGTCTTTCTGTGGCATCGTAGCGACTAAACGGATGAACCGATTATAATTTTTTTGGCTTGATTTGAAAAGTAATTTAACGGAGAGTGTTCTAAGCTATGGGCTACATACCCGAAAAAACTAAAAAATTGGCGATGATCCTCACAATCTATTCAGTTTGGAAAAGACATGATGTATGATATTAACATATAAATAATTACTATGGAAATGAATAATCAAATAAACCTGGCTCAATTCATTCTGAAAAGTGAAATGGTAAAATAATTACATTATTCAAAACAATATTTTTTTTTTTTTTTTTTTATTTATTTATTTAAAGTCGTTTTTTAACGTCGAGGTCATTAACGACTACTATTTACAAATCATAAATTACAAAACAATATTTCAAAAGAACAAAGTCAATTCAAAAATTTCAATTTTAACTAAAATATTTCCAAAAATTGGTTCAGAAAAAATTATAGTTCTCTAAGTATCCTTTTCATTTAATCTGATGTCCTTGACCATAACTTTGATATGGATTTATATCACTTGGATTATTGATAAGGAGTGTTATAAGTGTTTATCTGTTCTTCGGTTTGTTTCTCAGTGGCATTGTAGCCCCTAAACAGTTGAACCGATTTGATTGAGAACATTTTATAAGCTAAGTTTCCAAAAATGGGTTTACAATAATTAAATCGCATTTGTCGGAGGTTTTTTAAATTTTGCAAATTTCACTTGTATAAATGGACAACAATCTACATTCCCAAAATTCGCACTGAGCTTTGACAATAAAAATATATGCTATTGTGGTCTATGACATGACCGCAAATGAAACTTCTAAGAAAAATTATTAAATCAAAAAAATTTTTTTATAATAAATTACACTGGTCAACACAATTTTGGCACAGAAGCATGACTTTACTTTTTGAAAAGTACTTGACTTGCTGAATATGAATCTGAGCGCAAAATTGCTTCATCACGTTACGTTATCGAGAAATTCGTCCCTTAACATGGAAAAAACTTGTTCTTCTTCTTAATTCGAGGTCATATTTCACCGGTTCATAGTTTTTTCTCACGAAAAAATTTACGCCATTAGAAAATACCATTAATTCCCCCTCAAAAGCCTTTTTGAATTTTTCCAAAATCTTCTTCCAAGAAATAGAATAGGTAATATATAAATATATAAGTATAGAATTAATTAATTATACATAAATATTTATATTAGTAGTAATACAATGTATAGGTATTTTAACTACATATAATAAATGTGATATGATTTCTCGAAGAGCAAAAAGGATATCGGAATGATTCAAAAAGTATTTTAAAGGAAGAGGGAAAGAAAAGGAAGTCTTTGAAATTTTCATATGAAACAAGTGAAAACAAACAATTGATTGAGTTAATTGTTGAAATACCATGCATAGTCAGTGTTGATTTCTTTATCACATTACACATACAAACATGTGACACATACATAACTAATAAAGTATAGTACATATGTAAACTTTATAGGTCTATATAGGTACATATGTAAACTTTATAGGTAGACTTTATAGGTTTCTGCATTACCGACCGATATTTAGTGTATAGTTTGTACACATATTATAAAATTTCCGCCTAATTGGCGCCCCCACGGGTAAACAGTGATGTTTACGAAAAAATGTTTCAAACAAAAGTTGTTTAATTTTTTATAAGGAACATTTTTTACATTTAAACTTTTGTTCTATCTCTAACGGTTTATAAGATGGGTCCTACGGACCCAAGACCCAATTGACCTATGATGCTCATTTACGAACTTGACCTCACTTTTTACGCCCTGAGTACGCTGTAATTTCAGCTCGATATCTTTTCTCGTTTTTGAGTTATCGTGTCCACAGACGGACGAACGGACGGACAACCGGAAATGGACTAATTAGGTGTTTCTATGAACACCTATAGCAAAATTTTTTTCCTAGCATCATTATTTTTAAGCGTTACAAACTTGGGACTAAACTTAATATACTATGTATATTTCATATATGCATGGTATAAAAAGAAATATATAGCGGTGTTACGGAAATTCGAATATAACAAAAAAACGAATTTTTTCCTCTTTTAGCTAAAAATATTTTGAAAACCTTACGTATTAGAGAAATTCTCAATTCGAATTCGAATTCAGCATCCTCAAAAACTATAAGAAATGTTTCTCGCATCAATGTGGCAAAAAAAAAAAAAAAAAAAAAAAATTTTGTTGTCCAGTGTTTTTATAAATATTTTCGCTGGGTATTTCGTTCCCCATATACAGGTTAGGCCATTTTAATTTATTATGGCTAATCGCTTTTTTTTATATATCTAATTCTAAATTAGAAACTTGATCCCTGTGACTTTTCTTCCGAAAACTAACGATTTTTGAAAAAAAATTATTCCTTGGTTTTTTTTATCACGAGCAACTTTATAATTTAAAGTATTATTCTATCTTTTACATTTTCGTATATAAATTGCCAATTAAAGAAACCCGTAGAAGTAGGTTAGCTACAAAACGAGCTATTTCCAATAGCAGATTAAAATTGTCTACCCTGTATAGAATTTCCTTCAGAATTCTCCGTGTAAAAATACAAGATATGAATAAGATATAACCTTATTGACTTACAAACAACTCGGTAATGTAATGTAATTGATTATCAAATGCCACGTACGTACAGTATCCACTTATAGATATATTTATTTCGTAATTGCATGAATAAAATAAGTTCACTATACACCTATCTACAGTCTCCACAAACAACACATATACATATAATAGGTAAGTTAATATTGCTATTGGCTACTATAGCATCTAAGTACTTATTACAATAAACTTCAGGTCAATTAGAAATTGCTTGTTAATTGATTGTTGTGTAGCTTAGCAGTAAACGGTATATTAAATTGTTTAATTAAATTCACTGAATGTACTTCTAATACCATCTACAGGTATTCATATCTATAAATTAGTCTGAAGATTTAGAAAAATATAGGTAATTAAGGACAAATAAGTTCAGAATGTCTATTTTAAATAGCTTGTACCTTCGCTGAACGAAACTTCACGCTAAAAATTAAATCTAAATTCAACCAATCTGATGGATCCATGTTATGTCTGCTGGAGTGACATTCAAAAAGCCTGCGTTTGAAATCCAACCTTTACGAAACTCTATAATAAAAGAAGTGTTCAATGTTTGATAAAAGAAATGAAATATTGCGTTTGTACAATTATTTTTTTATTAGAAAAACTAAAAAACAACGGGAACTCATTTACGAAACTTTTCATACACAGGAAAAAATATATTTTTGTAAGACCAGGAAGTAAAAGTAAGTTTAAACACCATGGCGTCAATTTTTCCCGGTGTAAGTAAGTACAAGTGATAGTTTAACGCTAAAGCCTTTGGTGCCACGAAATCATCAATCTCACCCCTATACCAGAAAATGTAAACGACGTTGGTGAATACTAACTCTGCATAAGTACATAAATTTCGTACAGAAATAATTCCAGAAACGTCAATTCCCGAATTATCATGGCCTTGTAGTCTATTAGGCTTAAATCGAAATAATAATAATTTGAAGTGGGTGAAAAGTGAGCAAGATTTTTTGTTTCATGTCTCGAAATTAGTTAACATAAAGTTACAAGTCAAGTTTATAAAACTGTTTTAAAATATAAAAGCTTAAACGGTCCGTTTATCCATACCACCATATTCGGAAATAAACAACTATTTTTCAAAAATATCTTATTACAAGTGAAAACAAACAACAGACAGATTTAATTGTTGAAATACCATGCATAGTCAGTGTTGATTTCTTTATCACATTACACATACAAACATGTGACACATACATAACTGATAATCAAGTATAGTACATATTGTAAAATTTCCGCCTAATTGGCGCCCTCACGGGTAAACAGTGATGTTTACGAAAAAATGTTTCAAACAAAAGTTGTTTAATTTTTGATAAGGAACATTTTTTATATTTTAACTTTTGTTCTATCTCTAACGGTTTACAAGATGGGTCTTACGGATCCAAGACCCAATTGACCTATGATGCTCATTTACGAACTTGACCTCACTTTTTACGTCCTGAGTACGCTGTAATCATTTCAGCTCGATATCTTTTTTCGTTTTTGAGTTATCGTGTCCACAGACGGACGGAAGGACGGACAGCCGGAAATGGACTAATTAGGTGATTTTATGAACACCTATGACAAAATTTTTTTCCTAGCATCATTATTTTTAAACGATACAAACTTGGGACTAAACTTAATATACTATGTATATTTCATATATACATGGTATAATAAATCTCTTAATATAAGTAAAACATAGCGTGATTAGATAGGAAAATGGCTTTTTTCTATGAAACTTTTTCAAACCATCCTCAAAATCAGTTCGGATAGTCTGATCAAAAGCTCACGCAACCACAAAATTATTTAACAAGTTGTAGATCAAAGCTACACTTATAATTATCAAAATTTTTTTTATCGGCTCTCTATTTAAGACTTTTTTCTCAAAAAACGATCAAAAATTATCTTTAGTCAATGACGCGTTATATTACATAATCGACCACAAAAACTCACGAGGAGTAAAAAATGACATAAACAGAATCAATTAAAAAGAATTACAGTGACAATATGCAAAATACTTCGTTAACTATTCAAGTAAAATTGTACTCATTTTCTAAACAAAAAAGATGTTATTTTGCCTTCAATACTTAATTATAATAATATAGTTCTAAATGTATTCTAAGAACAACTGTTAAGGTCATTATAATTCCATAATAGTTCAAGGTCACAAACAATAGAATGTCATATTTAATGTTTTTTTTTTTTTTTTTTTTTTAATATAAAATAACTAAAATATTTTTTCGTCTAAATATTATTATCAAACAAAAAGTATATTGTATTTATGTGGCCGATTAAAATTGGACACGGTGTATATATTATTATTATATTATTTTAAGAAAATAATACTTGTAAGTATAAAGTATACTCTTCAAAAATTAATATTTCAATATCACGTTCGTTTTAAATTGTCGTCCTTCAGTCAGTTAGTTAGTTGTTCTTGTTGGCTAGTGTTTATTGGAAATAGACAATGTTTTAAAAAGATATAATAATATTATAGAAAAAATGTATAATAATCTTATAAGTACGTCATATACAAAAGGATTCCGTATGTTAGTATAATACAAAATACCATCTGGGAGATTCCATATGTGACTGACACTACAATTGAATGCGTTTGAAATGCGTTTTATTTTGTGTCAAATTCTAAATACTATTATAGTTCAGTGCAAAACCGATTTTGAAAATCCAAATTGAAGAAAAATTCTTAGCAGTATGTGGTTGGTCGGAAAATGGGGAATATTATATATATATATGAATTTTAAATTTGGTTCAAATATTTTTTTTTCCGTAACTTTATTGGCTAGACATTTCAACTAAACCATTATTTTAGTAATTAATTACTTTTTAATTACTTAAAATTAAGTAATCAAAGTACAAGTCAGTGAGAAAAATTCAAAATTTCTAAAACGGGAAATTCAAATTTACAAAGTACTGGCTTGTCAAATTTGTTGACATACTATATGATATTAATTACTTACATTTTGTATAGTATTACATTGATTTCTATTATTCTATGGCTTTTTATTAGAAAACTCAATGATAACGAGTGTAAATTCTGTGTTGTAAATTCATTTTTTATTGAGTGTAAATTATACATTGAACTGTCACCAATTGACAGATCACGTACTTATACGTCATCAACAGAGAGCGCCAAAAAAACTGCGTTTAAATATCTCAAAATTATAATGAATTTTAAATATTTTTTTACACTTAAATACAGAATTTTTAAGCAGTATTTATATTTTTTACTTTGTTATAACGGTGTAAACAATGAATTAAAAATATATAAATAATACATGAATATTCCCTTTAGTATAATTAATAAGTAAATAAAAACAAATGAAGAGGACTTGGAGAAAATTCCGGAAGACGGATGGGGTTAAAATACAACTCCTATTGAAAAAAGTAAAATTTAAGAAGATTGATAATCAAAGTATCTAGAACTTTTGTATTTATCAATTTGCAACATAACCTCAAATTTATGGAGAAAAACACTAAAAATCGGTTTTTTCGTTATTAATTTTTTTCTGCAACAATAATGACTTGATTTCAATGAAAGTCACTTCACTGAAAATAAAGATAACATCAGTATTTATTTATCATTCGTTCACTCATTATTTTTATAAAATCAGATTGCCTCTATTCGGTACAAGCCAAAAGATTCAATTTCCATTTTATGACCTAAAACCAATTTCACATATTTTTAACATCATAGACGCAATTTTTTCCTTCATGGTTTTTCTCTTATGCTTCCATGCGTATGAAATCATGTACAAAAAATGGAATTGTTAGGAAAATATTAAAGGAGCTGTCACACCTTTACATTTCTGAAACTTCTAAATTCGAAACCGACTCATAGTGGAGTATTTATATCAAATTTTTGTCCAAAAGTCAGAAAACTAAACTCTTTTATTTTGCATTGAAAGTTATTTTTTGCTGTAGTAATAATCACTCCATCACAAACAAGCCACTTGAGCTTCCTCAACCTCTTCCTCCGTTTTGCCGGCCACAATTTACCTGCTTTTATTAATGCATATAATTATTGTTGCCGATTTCGATTTACCGTGTCATTCAATTTATGTTTACTTTCTTTATTAGTGTAATTAAGTAAGGATTTGTATTGGATATTGAAGAGTATTTAATTTTTATGTTTCTATTAATATAATTCAATATTTGTGATTCATATTTGCTGTTAAAAAAGGTAATTTTTTCTTTAAATTAATTTTACTCAAAGCTTTTCGTTTATGTATCAGGTTTTATCAGTCAAAAATTTTTTTAGCAATGCAATGTTTAAGTATCTATTATATTTTAATGAAAAAAAATCTTGCGCCTTTTTTTTTAATACTAATATAAAGATAGATTAAAATAGTTTAAGGCAAAAATCAAAAAAAGGAGCAAACAGTTTCCCAATGAATCTTTGCAAGTTTTAATTCCAGAATCACGTTACGTAAAAAAAAGGCAAGCATAAATAAGACAAAAAGTGGCTTAGAAACAGAAGAAAGTTAAAATTGAAGAAGAAAATGAAATATTTGGGTTTAAAGACAATTATGATGAGGACGAATATGACTATGTTTTAATTATTGACAAATAAAAAGTACTTTATTAAATTTTGGTCAAAAATTTCTTATAAATACTCTACTGTACGACTTCGTTTTTCCTTGCTTTTGAACATTCTGTATAGCAATATTGCTATACAGAATACTGTACGATCAAGTTTTGATACAAGCTTCATATTAGATAAATTTTTTTGTGTACATATATAAAACCTATTACAAAAATATATTATTATTATTATTATTACTTTTTTTTCTAGTAAATTACGCAAGTAAAATGAATATAAAAAAAAAAAGCGACACCATACACTATAGATACTACTCCTCTTGATATGATATGATTATATATAATTTTGTCTCATTAGATGAACAGCATATACAACCGCAGAGGACAACAACAAAATTATATACATAGTACGTCTTACGAGCTATAAGCAGCTGAGATGAGCTCAGTTGTCTGTATACCACAAAACATCAATATTGTTTCTGTCTTTTTACAATAATATTCTAAAGTCTGTGGGTTATACCATTTCCAGCACCAAGGCAATTCTAGATTTAAGATTGAAATTATTTGTACCTGATTTTAAAAAATAAGGTAAAACGTAAAGTAACGTAAAATTTTTCGATCTCTGCCTTGGTTTTCGAAATATCGAAAGCTAAATAATTTAACAAAACTTTCAATTTTCTCTATTTAAAAAATTACTTCAGATATCGGAAAATTTTATTCTTACTTTTGTCTTATATTGTCAAATTATAACATAATTCACCATCAAAATTAAAAATATATTTATACCATGCATATATGAAATATACATAGTATATTAAGTTTAGTCCCAAGTTTGTAACGCTTAAAAATAATGATGCTAGGAAAAAAATTTTGTCATAGGTGTTCATAAAATCACCTAATTAGTCCATTTCCGGTTGTCCGTCCGTCCGTCCGTCTGTGGACACGATAATTCAAAAACGAAAAAAGATATCGATCTGAAATTTTTACAGCGTACTCAGGACGTTGAAAGTGAGGTCAAGTTCGTAAATGAGCATCATAGGTCAATTGGGTCTTGGGTCCGTAGGATCTAATATCTTGTAAGCCGTTAGAGATAGAACAAAAGTTTAAATGTAAAAAATGTTCCTTATAAAAAAATAAACAACTTTTGTTTGTTTTCAATTTATTAAGGTTTTGACTTTAAATAGTTTTTATTAAATTTCCACCTAATAGTTTTGGAGAAATCTATGAAAACATATCATCCATTTAACGTTTTCCCATAAGAACAATGTTAAATATACTTACTTTTAAAGTCATTTATATATTTAAAGCACCCCCTCATAAAATTTCAGAAAGTGAAAACAAACGATTGACTGAATTAATTGTTGAAATACCATTTATAGACAGTGCTGATTACTCTATCACATTACACATATCACACATACATAACTGATAATCCCATATTAATACATACTATAAAATTTACATCAAATGTGTGCCCTCGTGAGTAAACAGTGATGTTTACAAAAAAAATGTTTCAAACAAAAGTTGTTTATTTTTTGATAAAGAACATTTTTTAGATTTAAACTTTTGTTCTATCTCTAACGGTTTACAAGATGGGTCTTACGGACCCAAGAACAAAATGACGTATGTTGCTCATTTACGAACTGGACCTCACTTTTTACGTCCTGAGTGCGCTGTAAAAATTTCAGCTTGATATCATTTTTCGTTTTTGAATTATCGTGTTGGCAGACGGACGGACAGACAACCGAAAATGAACTAATTAGATGATTCTATGAACACCTAAACCAAAATGTTTGTTCGTAGCATTCATATTTTTAAGCGTTACAAACTTGGGACTAAACATAATATACTATGTATACATATTTCATATATATGGTATAAAAATCAAGCTTTTTATTTAAAATATGCTTGGAGCTCTTAAATCTTTAAACAAATAAATTAAAATTTTTAATGTTATAATGACACTAGGCGCTCTGAATAAGCTCGAAGTAATCCTTAAATATTTCCCTAAGACATGCTCATTGATACAGTTATTAAACTTAAGCACCAATAAACATTCAAGAGTATACTTTACTAAGCTTCTTCTGAATGAAAATAGCTTCTAACCTGTCAGCACTCGCGTCAACCGTTCAGTAATCTTAAGTCGCGTGATGAGAGCATAATCTCTACATACTTTTATACAAATTTATTTTTTAATGCACTCGCTGATTAATAATAGTTTTCTTACGTGATTATTGATTGATGTTTGAGAGTGAAAATATTAGATCTGGAAAATAACTTTAATAATTAAATTCATTTTAACCAATTTCGCCATATTTCTGTCACAATTTTTTTAATTTAACGAAAGTACACGAGGAGACCTGGAAATTTCCAAGATTAATATTTTTTGCTTACATTTTTACTCTCGTGATGAGAGAAATACTCACTATTTCCACAAAAGAGAAAAATTCCCACAATTTTTTAAAAAAATTAGAAAAATTCAAAAGATGGAAAAAGTTTCAACCACATATACTATTTGAAAATGCTTATAGTGCGACTACTGACGGATTAATAAGTAATGATTTATTGTGGAACAAGAAAATATGACCCACTCACTGTTCTTTCAATGAGCTTGACACACTTTGTTGAAGATGAGCTATTCGTTAAAGATCTTTCGGAGTTGAAATGTATCGGTTTCTTAAGATGAAGGCGATATCCTTTCTTCAAGTATCATAAAGCGCTTCTTTAACTAACAAAAAGTATAAATTACAATATCGTTTCCAAAAACAAAACCGTAAGTAATGGCCATCAGTAGAAAACAAAACACAATGTAATTAAACAGCTACAGATTTAATTTTAAATTCTAACAAACCTTTTTATACACAGGATGCATGTATGTATGTTTTGTACTGTTTTAATAGGAGTATAATATTAATAAGAATAAAAAATTAAAAGTAAAAATAATAATAAAACCCGTTCGTTCGTTCATCAAACTAATTTATGAACGTTATGAGAGTACGTACAGAAAATAAAAACAACCTTCTTTCTAATATATTACAAGTATACAACTTATACAGTGGACAAGTGACTTGAATAAGATTCTTATACAGGATGTTCCATTGATAGTTCGATACATCTACCGGATTTTGATAACGAATTCGAAAAATTTTTGGAAATGGCTAATTTTTTAAATAGATTTTAAATAGATTTAAACAGAAAAGGTTTTTCCGGTTCCGGAACGATCCGCGTGACTTAATACATACGATTTTTATACCATGTATATGAAATATACATAGTATATTAAGTTCAGTCCTAAGTTTGTAACGCTTAAAAATATTGATGCTACGAAAAAAATTTTGGTCTGTCGTCTGTCCGTCTGTCATCACGATTACTCAAAAACATAAAGAGATATCAAACTAAAATTTTTATAGTGTGCTTAAGACGTAAAAAGTGAGGTCGAGTTCGTAAATGAGCAACAAAGGTCAATTGGGTCTTGTAAACCGTTGGAGATAGAACAAATGTTTAAAAGTAAAAAATGTTCCTTATAAAAAAATTAACAACTTTTGTTTGAAACATTTTCTTGTAAACATCACTGTTTACTCACGAGGGCGCTAATTAGATGAAAATTTTGTAGTATATATTAATATGGGAATATCAGTTATGTCTGTGTGGCTATTTAAGAGTGGAAATGAGTGAAATGAAAACAAACGATTGCGGCATCAAAACTGTCTATACATGGTATTTCAACAATTAACTCAGTCAATTGTTTGTTTTCACTTGTTATCTCTACATTGTTTTCTTTGGTGAAGTTTTCATGAATATCTCTACTTCTATTGATCGAATTGGGACAAAAAAAAAAGTATTGCCTGTTATAAACTACTGCACCGACCTATTAAACCCTGAAAAATAACCTCAAAATCTCATGAAAAAACCGCAATAACCTCAGATTTTCAACTTTCTCGGATAATTTTTCGAAACATGAAGAAATTGAGTTGAAATTCTGAAAAAAACATTAGCTTATGCTCTTTAAAAAGGATGTGTAAATTTTAGTCCGATACATGCATTTATCTGAGAATTTTCAAGGGCTCGTCGTACAGTTTAGGCAAATTATCGGATTTTTACTTTTTTTTTAATTTAAGTTTTTTTATGTACTTATATATTTTTACCAGTTTGGTACTACCAAAACCCATAACGTGTCGATTTCGCACAAATTTCTAACCTTCCCCATCACTTATTTTCCATTTCTTCTTGAATTTTATTATGCCCAGTTTGTAGCTTTTCAGTAATTTAAGCCCACTTAATTTTTTTGTTTATTTATTTATTTGTTTATTTAAACGGACTTGGCAGTCCAATTACAATGAGAAATAATTTTATATTAAAAATATTTAAAATAAGTTTATAGTTAAAATTAGAATTAATAAAAGTTATAAATTAGATAATTTGAAAATTTAATATTAAAGGGAATTAAAAAAAAAATCATACAAGATAATGAGAACAAAAAAAATCTAAAATTTAAGTAACATTTCAGCCTAATTGAATTATGATCATTACGAATCAAAATTTTCAATTGAGTCAGCGAAGCATGGAAAACATCTATATTGGCTAAATGATTGTTAGCTAGGGACATGCATCTGTTTAAAGGAGCGTTCAGGAGATAGTTTTGTTTTATCATAGGAATTTCGAAATTCAGATTTGATCGGGAGGATCGAGGAGGAACTCGGAAGGAGATTAAGCTTATTAAGAAGGAGCAATCAGTTTGATTGTGAATTCATTTGTACAGGAGAATTAAATCAGATTGTTGTCGTCGCACATGTAACGTTTATAAATTGATCAATTGCCTTATGTTATCATAATCATGATCGAAAATTTGGACCCTCATTAAGAAAGCTTCTCGGCGCAATAAACGATTTTGAACTCGCTCAAAAGTTGTGGAATGCTCTCCATACAACGGATTCCAATCCGTCGAACAATACTCAAGAATTGGATGAACAAAGGAGCAATAGAGTAGTTTTATAGCATGAATATTTCTAAAATACCTTGTCTCCTTAAATAAAGTTATTTTAAGTTTACATTTTGGAGGTCAAATCAAACCGGAATTTAAATTATCATGAATCCTATTTATGGTTTATTTTCAATAAGTTCTACTAGGCTAAAAGAAAAGTGTTCCCAAAAAGAAATAATTCACTACTGGATCACTCAGTATATATTATCCATATAGGCGTAATTCTGTATATGGAACTAACAAGTATGAGGGCGTTCTGAAATCGGTCCGGTATTATTATTATTATTATTTTTATGATTATCTGATGAACAAAAAAAACCTGTACTCTAGTGTATAGTAATGTCACAAATCTTTTATAGGTTATTTTATTCATTCCTATAAGCAATAATCATATGTTCGTATACAGTGGCGTACAATATTATCGTTTATTTACCTACACCTTTATATCCATTCTGTATATATACTTACTTGCGTCTTGAGACCAAAACTCAAATCTACTATTAACTATTAAGGTGTTTCGATACCAAAACGAAAATATTACCAAAAAACTGAAATTTTGTGTGTAAATTAATGAGTATTTAATACGCCTTCTGTATAAATTTCAAGTCGATTCTTTGAACGGTTTACGAGAAATTAATTATTAAACACAGCCCTTTTTACGTGGTGGTATATGAAGAAGCCGTTATAAATGTTGGTTTTTTCAATAAGTGCTTTTAAAAATGTTTTAACAATTACATAAAAAACTTTTATCAATATTCTTCAAATTTTAAGCTTTAAAATCATACCAAAATTAATAACTGTGCATAAAAATGAAAAACTTTTTTTGATAAACTGGCTTTGATAGTTTATTTGCCCTAAACTGTACACAGAATCGATCTGTTAACCAATCGAAATTGGTATAAGAAGAAAGATAATTCAATTGCGAAAAAAATGTGTATAGGCTTGCTTGAAAAAAACCGTTTATTGACAAAATTGATTAATTTAATTAAAAACAGCCATGAACGCTTTTCAATTGAAAAACTGTGATCGAACTGTTTAAAAATCAATACCAGTTCATAAATATTTCTCATTTGGTTATCAGATGGGTGAAGATCCACCTTTTATCGTCTCTTAGACCATAAAAAGGAAGAATTTTCTTCGATAAGATTTGCCCTAAAACTTTTACATAATAATAAATCTTGTAGATGCATGATAAGGCCTTGAAAACGCATAGAAAAGATGATTTGGATCAAATTTAAATGATAAATTAATTCAATGATCAACTGTGGTTTAAATTCAATAAAATATTCTCCAAATTACCTATTGCTTTACAAAAATCAGCGTAATTTTAATTTCTATGTTATTTTGACAGTGAATAAAGTGAAGCTTATAACTAATCTCTATATGTTATAAATGTGAAAGTAAGCATTTTTGTTTGTTTGTTTGTTACACTTTCACGCTAAAACTAGCGAATGGATTTTAATGAAACTGTACAGCAATATAGCTCATACTTCAGAATAACACATGAGATATAATTTATAAAGATATTTTAATTTAAAAAAAAAATTAAAAATTAATTTAACTTGACATTACCATAAACTACAGATTTCTGTTAAAGTAGTCATTTGACATTACCATAAATTACAGATATCTGTAAAAATAGTCACTATAAAATATTTCACGGCCATCTTTTCTGATATACTCAATGAATAATTACGACGATTATACATTTAAAAAAAATAGAAAAACATACATATATTTTACCTGTGTAAAACAATTCTTACCATTATTTCGAGTGTTAGAAAGGGGATAAGCGAGAGAAATCTTTATCAACCTTTACTTTTGAACCCAGCGAAGCGGGTGAGTATCACTCTAGTATTATTTATATTTATCAGTATTTGATAGCATTTAAATATGATAACATTCATAAATGAGTTACATATCCTCTACGAAATTATTTACAATTCAAATTTGTACCATGTACGCTTGAGACATAGATATATCGAATGAAATTTTTAACTTCCCGCTTAGAAAATAGGGAAGTTATTGTTTTCACCCCGTTTTGCCAAAATCGAGTTTTCATCAGATCTCGACGTTTCAAGGTGTCAGGAAGCTTCCCTGACTACTTCCGCGAGGGTGTATGGCTTTATGTATGTATGTGTGTGTGTGTATGTGTGTGTGTGTGTGTGTGTGTGTGTGTGTGTGTGTGTGTGTGTGTATGTAAACCTCTCATAACTTTTGAACGGCTTGTCCGATTTGATCGCGGTTGGTGCCATTCGAAAGGGCTTGAAACTTAGATTTTGAGGCCTGTTTGGACCGATTCGAACCGATAGATTTCGAGAAATCTCAAAAAAACTGCAAAAAAAAATTTTTTTTTAAGTGGTTTTTTTTAATAACTTTTAAACGGCTGTATTGATCAATTCCAAAAACTAATCAGCTCTCAACATCAAAAAACCACGTCGATCACCACCAGTCCGGTCAAAATCGGTTGATTCGTTCGTGAGTTATCGTTGACGAAAGAAAACCCAAAAAGCGTTTTTTCGGAATAACCTCAAAATTGAAAAATTTTCAAGAAAAATTTCCTCAATTATTATTATATATTTCTAATAAAAAATTATTATAATTTTTTGAATTGATTAAAAATTAAATCAGATTTTAGTCTAAGATCACATCTAATTACAATAAAATGCGAGTGGATATCAAAATAGATAAAATTTTTTACACGTTATGAGTCAATACAATGGGTCTACTGTTTTCCAAATTTTTTTTTTGAGATGGACTTTACCAGTTTTCTACAAACAATCTTTTTCGGTGTTATTAAACAGAGACACTCATAGGATATTTCTCTTACACTTTATTTCCTTTCTACTTGTCACGATTCCTTTGAGGTCTTTCAGTTGAAAAGAGTCTTTCCCATGCCATGAAAGCCTGTATTAACTGTTATTGATGAAAAATTGTGTGGAAAATTGTCTTTGACCAGTGTTTAGGACACCACTGAATTTAATACAACAAAAATTGATTAAAAACATTACTGAAAATAAAAAAAATAGTGAAAGAATTAAAACAACCATAAGTGTACACCTATAATACACATACATAGGTACATGTGTACATGTGTACAGATACAATGACCGATACATGACAGACTGACAACCAAAACAACGAACTTGAATGGAATGGCTTTGTTTTGTGTCCTCATCATCATAATATTGTAAATGATGGCCTCCAACTATTTACAGGTATTGTTCTGGAAATATTAAGAGATACATATAAGTATTATTATATTATATTAGTATGCGTATGTATTATACTAAAATATTGATGAAATTAGAGTTCTCTGTTGGCTAATTATTATTGGTTGAACTTGTCACAGATTTTATTGAAATTTTTAAGACTAGCGAATTAAAAAAAAAAGGAACAACCTGTTAATGATAATTTATTAAAGTCTTTTAAGTTATGTTATGATAAAAGGATATCATAAAATGGACGTTATTTATAGACACTCTATCGTAAATCAAACTTTTAAATTATGAAACTTCTTTTGAGGAAATTCTATAAGCCTTGATCTCTCCTGCTGAATTAAATTAAAATAAACTAATTTATTTGAAGATATTTCGATACCGAAAAAGTGAAAATGATCGGAAAAATTTGAAATTGTATTTATCAATATATCATCCTTTCATACGTTTTTAGTGAAAAATTCATATTAACTATTAAAGTCAGGTTTTTTTTTAAGAAAAAAAGGGCACATTTCTCATTAACTGTACAGAGGATCGATATGAATTTTTCACAAAAGACGATTAAATGGATGATTAATTGATAAATAAAATTTAAATTTTTTTTAAATCATTTTCATTTGTACTTTTATTCGTCTTTTGTGAAAAATTCATATCGAATCTCAAAATTGTTCATTTTTATGTAGTTCTTAATTTTTATATGATTTGTAAGCTTAAAAGTACAGAGAATCGACTTGAAATTTATACAGAAGGCGTCTCAATAATTGACACACAAAATTTCAGTTTTTTGCTAAGACTGTCGTTTTGGTATCGAAACACAGCTATAAAATTAAAAGTAAAATTGTATATGACAAGTCTTAACCTAAAAAATTATAAAAGGTCCTTAATTTGTTTGAAAATTTTATATAATAACACAAACTACAAATTTTATATAAAAAAGTAACTATAAAAGGGCTAAGGCAGCAAATACTTTGTCTTTCCATTCAATGAAAAAATCAGCTGAATCTAGCAAGTATGGTTTACATTTTCGTGACGCTGGCATTTTCGCGTTAAGATCCAATTAACTGCTACTAACTGTCTTGTTGTTTTGTGTTCGATTTCCTAGTGCTGTTACTACCTATAACCTAATAGTTATAAGATAGTAAAGTAGGTCTTGTCGATGTTTAAAAAAATATTATTCTTGGGCAGAATGCAAAAAATTGATATCTGATCATTTCAGTTGCGTAATTGCAATAATTACTTTTTTCATAAAATTTTTCCATATATTAAACAATGTATATTAATCAATCCAATGGGTTGGAACATTTCGTCCAGGGAAATCTTTAAAATACTGGAATTACAGCAAAATTACTAAAAAATTTAATTTAAAACATTTCACATGAATATCTCTGGCTAAAAGGAAAAATATCTATGTAACTTCCATAGAATTGATTATATAGGTTATTATAAGAATTGAAATAAAAATCAATTATTAAAACCTTGAATATAATTAAAGAAAAATATTAATTTAAATATTTATTTTTATATAATTAGTGTAATTACTTATTATCAATTAGCATAATTACATTAAAAATATACTTATACTTGGGTACACACTCATATAGAAAAATTCATACAATTGTTTTCTCATTAGTGTGGTATAGGTTAGGTTTTTAATGGAAATCTAATGAAAACATGTAAAGAGAATTGTTATTAAATCAATTTGGAAAAATCTTGTAATAATAATTGATTATATTTATATAAAAATAATTATTTAAACCGATCTATTATTTTTTCATTGTTAACCGTGATTCAAGTGGCAAAGATTTTGATATATCGCAAAAATCCTGTACAAAGTAATTTTTTGGATCGTAAAATGAACATAATTTTAAGAACGTATTTTTAGAAACAAAATGATTCTACATAAACTTTTATGCAATTTCGAGATAAAAAAAAACGAAAAAATAGTTTCTTTCCATTAGCAAACAAAGCTCAGTATATAAGTAAACTAGCGACCCGCCCCGGCTTCGCACAGGTTCAACTCTGGCACAAAATATACTACATAATGTCTTTATATACAAAAATCTGTTTATTTACGACATAATCTCTAAAATTATCAATGTTTCCCTACTATACAATGCATGTATTAGACATATAAACCTTCCTTTTAAATCACTCATATCTATTAAAAACATCAAAATCCGTTGCGTAGTTTTGAAGATCTAAGCATTCATAGGGACAGACAGCAAAGCGGCTTTATTTTTAACCGACTTAACAAAAAAGGAGGAGGTTATTAATTCGACTGTTTTTTTTATGTTTGTTACCTCAGAGCTTTCAACTGGATGAACATATTTTTATGATTCTTTATTTGTTTGAAATCTGGTGCTTTCCGTGTGGTTTTATTTCATTTTGATCCAGTTCTGACAACGGCATCCATGAGAAAACCATAAAAATCTTAAATTTACATTAAGTATGTACGATAAGAGGACAAATTACTCAATATGACGCCAACCGATTTCGATGATTCTTTTTTTAGTGACAAATTAGTGTGTACTTCAGATTCACTAAAAATAAAAAAATAAAAAAACTTTTAACAAAAAGAAAATCGACTTCAAAAGTAAATATTTTCCAAAATAAATTAATATGCACTAAAAAGGATAATATAATGTAGTTAAAATTATTGATATTTTTGGAGTCGGTGTCAGCCTAGCTAATGAATCAAACTGTTCTGTCAGAGTTGTTTTCTTGGCTGACACCAACTCCAAAAATAACAATAATTTTAACTGAATTATATTATTGTTTTTTTTTTTTTTTTTAGTGCATATTAATTTATTTTGGAAAAGTGTTTCTTTTGAAGTCGGTTTTCTTTAGTGCATATTAATTTATTTTGGAAAAGTTTTTTTTTTTTTATTTTATGTAGTGATGTTGACAAGAAAATTACAAAAATCGAGTTTTTCTGACGATTGGATCAATCAATTCTGAGATAACGGCCAAAAAGATTTCCAGGTATACGGTAAGAAATTCATAACTTTTACTACAATTCTGAATGGTATAGAGAGACAAATAGTATGGCATTTATGTTAGCATAAGTATTATTCAGTATTGAATAGGGCTATCAACCAGTAGTATTGTGGGTATCGCCAAACCCACAATAAAAGCTTTATTTATCCCTTCCACAAACTATTCTTGAGTTGGTTTATCGAGCCCAATTCTTTTAACTTTAAAGTGTGTTTTCGAACCTAAATAGTACAATTTAATTGTTTCGAATTTATATTTTCGATAATTCTAAGTTATTTTAAATCTTAATTAAACGATCGAACTACTTAATTTAAACAGTGTGCTTTAAAAATGTACTTTGTTTTTATACCATGTATATATGAAATATCCATAGTATATTAAGTTTAGTCCCAAGTTTGTAACGCTTAAAAATAATGATGCTAGGAAAAAAATTTTGTCATAGGTGTTCATAAAATCACCTTATTAGTCCATTTCCGGTTGTACGTCCGTCCGCCTCTCCGCCTGTCCGTTCGTCCGCCCGTCCGTACGTCTGTGGACACGATAACACAAAAACGAAAAAAGATATCGAGCTGAAATAACAGCGTACTCAGGACGTAAAAAGTGAGGATTTTGTTCTTGGGTCCGTAGGACCCATCTTGTAAACCGTTAGAGATAGAACAAAAGTTTAGTGGTAAAAAATGTTCCTTATCAAAAATTAAACAACTTTTGTTTGAAAAATTTTTTCGTTAACATCACTGTTTACCCGTGAGGGCGCCAATTAGGCGGAAATTTTATAATATGTACTATACTTGATTATCAGTTATGTATGTGTCACATGTTTGTATGTGTAATGTGATAAAGAAATCAACACTGACTATGCATGGTATTTCTTCAATTAACTCAGTCAATTGTTTGTTTTCACTTGTTTTTTTTAAATGTTGGCCTCGATGAAACAACTGAAGTAAAGTTGAACGGATTTTATTTATATATTGGACAATTGTAATCATATACTGTATAAATTATAAATATACAATATTCCATTTTTATAATAATGTCCAAGGAGTCAATCTTATTAGAAGACACACATCCACAATAATATCATATCCATATAATAATAATTTTTGTGTTGTTTTTATTTTATAATATGACAAAGACAACGCTATCTATGTTATTTATTTATTATAAAATATAAAAGTGAGATAAATAATAATTTATATATAGAAAATAATATATTTACTATATATATATAATTATAGGTTAGTTTTGTGTGTGTGCGCTGGTTTGTTGTCCATCTATATAAAGTTTTAGACTTCTTTTTTTTTTAAAGTTCGTTTAGAGATTATAATAATAAATATATTGCTTTTTATAAATGGTTTTCCATTAAGAGGAAATAATTATAACTTGGTGGAAACTCTAAACTTAAGGGGTCTTTTCTATTTAAAAATAAGTGAAAACAAACAATTGACTGAGTTAATTGTTGAAATACCATGCATAGTCAGTGTTGATTTCTTTATCACATTATACATACAAACATGTGACACATACATAACTAAAAATCAAGTATAGTACATATTATAAAATTTCCGCCTACTTGGCGCCCTCACGGGTAAACAGTGATGTTTACGAAAAAATGTTTCAAACAAAAGTTGTTTAATTTTTGATAAGGAACATTTTTTACATGAAACTTTTGTTCTATCTATAACGGTTTACAAGATGGGTCCTACAGACCCAAGACCCAATTGACCTATGATGCTCATTTGCGAACTTGGCCTAACTTTTTACGTCCTGAGTACGCTGTAAATTTCAGCTCGATATATTTTTTCGTTTTTGAGTTATCGTGTCCACAGACGGACGGACGGACAACCGGAAATGGACTAATTAGGTGATTTTATGAACACCTATGACAAAACTTTTTTCCTAGCATCATTATTTTAAGCGTTACAAACTTGGGACTAAACTTAATATACTATGTATATTTCATATATACATGGTATAAAAATAAATAATAGTTTAAAAAACTAAAAAGCACGCTTTTGTTTCTAGATGAACTAAAAGATAGAAAATAATTTCTTTGAATTCAAAAAAATGATTTTATGGTAAAACAGCGTGGGGTGCTAAATTTCATTCATTGTAAATATTTTATAGACAGATATTAGTAAAAGTAAAGTAATTATAAAATATCTTAAAGACCCCCCACGCTTTTTTACGATGATTTTTTTTGAATATAAAGAAATTATTTTTTATTTTCTACCTTTTAGTTCAGCTAGAAACAAAAGCGTGTTTTTAAGTCTTTCTAAACTATTATTTATTTTGTGTTTTCTAGTTTTTTAGACTATTATTTGTTTATCAAAAATTCGCTATAAATATGGTGGAAGTGCAAATAAATGTATGTATTTTCAGATATGGAAATCGTTAATCCTGAAAATCCTGGACAGGATAATCAAAAAAACTGTATTGTCATCGTTCCTTGATAAGTATGCCAAATTTTGAGAAAAACCTATAAAGAAATGTGGTTTTCCAGATAAGAATGGATAAAGTTACAATTGAATTTCAAGCACTGCGATTATACACTTTACTCTATCGCTTTGAAATTCGAATATGATAAAGGTATTAATATTCTGCCTCATCTGGGTACTTATTACTATTTTTTGAAAATCCTGTTTATTTTCCCAATTTTCATTTTTCACATCCAGGTACAGTAGATTTGGCACACGCACAGCATACTTTACACGGTTACGTGACGATTTCTACTAGTAAGCTCATCATGGCATGTCGCATTAAGGAATTTCATTCCAATTAAAAATAATATCTCAAAGACAAGTTGCTTTAGTTTAAAGTTCTACCACTCTTAATGGAAAACCCTTTACATATAGATATGTGCGCTGTACCGTGTTGTAAGTCCCCGCATTCCACATATAAATTACCTTTTGCAGTTAATATAACACAGCAGCCTTCTTTTTTTCCGTATCGTTAACATCAAAGAAAAAAAATAAATACGATAAACTTTAAAATGTCTAAATTTGAGCGAATTTTGAAAAATATTGCCATAATAATCTTAACTTTGCCCATTAACTGTTTTTAGACCTTACGTTTTGAAATTTTAAATACCAAGAGAGACTAAAAAATAGTGAAATAAATTGTAGTTTAAAAAACAAAAAAAAGTTTTATTGCACTTAAAAGTGGATAGTAATTTTAATTGTAATGAATAATTCAAAGCGTGGGGTGGTGTATATCTTTCAAATCAACATATTAAAGAATGAATATAAAGAGCACTTCCCGCTTTGTATTTTCCATTACAATTAAAATTGTTATCCACTTTTCAGTCCAATAAAGTATATTTTTTAAGTTTTTAACAGAGCTTCATACGTATGTTAATATAAAAGGGAATCATTGAACATGATTTTGAGCCCCGTCAAAACGTCGGAATAACTCGACATTTAGAACACTTATCAAGGGCCGATGATAATACAATCATTTGATAAGTTTATTTGATTATTTGTATCAGGATATTCACGATTTCCATATCTCAAAATATTTACTTGCGCCCCCACCATATTTATATCAAATTTAGGATAAATAATAAACCTAAAAAACACAAAATAGATAATAGTTTAAATAAACCCAAAACACGCTTTTGTAACAAGCTAAAAGGTAGAAAAGGTAGAAAATTTTATCATAGGTGTTCATAAAATCACCTAATTAGTCCATTTCCGGTTGTCCGTCCGTCCGTCCGTCTGTGGACACGATAACTCAAAAACGAAAAAAGATATCGAGCTGAGCCATCTTGTAAACCGTTAGAGATAGAACAAAAGTTTAAGTGTAAAAAATGTTCCTTATCAAAAATTAAACAACTTTTGTTTGAAACATTTTTTCGTAAACATCACTGTTTACCTGTGAGGGCGCCAATTAGGCGGAAATTTTATAATATGTACTATACTTGATTATCAGTTATGTATGTGTCACATGTTTGTATGTGTTATGTGATAAAGAAATCAACACTGACTATACATGTTTTTCAACAATTAACTCAGTCAATTGTTTGTTTTCACTTGTTTTCTATATTTTTGTTCAACTAGTTACAAAAGCGTGTTGTTTTATAGTTTTTTTAACTATTATTTATTTCAACTATAATTTATTTAAATTAAATACAAATATGAATCCATGTATTAATAAATCTAAATAAATCTTTTTCTGATAAATTTAATTTATAGACACTTTATCGAAGGCTTGAATTAAAGTTCGATCTTTCAAATACAGAATAAAATGCGTATATTGGTTCCATATATACATTCACATTCACTAGGTACTTACGTACGCTACGACACTGACACAATACTCTGATACACTGCACACGGACTCAAAGTGATCACTTCTTTTTGTGGTCATTATTATTACAAAATGATTAACGTTTTGTCTTATTTCCAGACATGATATTATTATTATTATTATTTTATGTTTTACATTGATTGATTTTATATTTATCTTTTTGTCGATTTACAAACAAATGTATTGATAGGTTTATTTTATATATTGGATTGTGATAATTAAAAAGTTCAGTGTTGAAGTATTTCTAACCACTTGAAATTAAAACTAGTTTCGCACGAAATTGTGCAAAGAGGTACTTTTCAATGACATAAAATTGTAAAAAAAAATGTTACTTGCATTAGCCACCTCTGCTAGGTGTAACATATTTTCAGAGTTGTCCATATTTAACACATAAAGGAGAGAAATTTTTGAACGTACTATTTAGAAGACTATTTTGAACGTACTGTTTTAGTTCGCGTTTTTACTATAGAAAGTAACTTTGTAAACAAAACTAGATATACACTGTGTCGAATTTAAGACGAAGACCACATCAAATTTTCGTTATTTATATAGTAATATCGATTTGAAGTTTTGAACTATCATACAGGGATGACGGGTCTCATTTTCTAAGATACTTATCCGAAGTATGAACTTTAAACTCAGTCTACTGCAAATTAACAAATAAAACCGCTTTTTAATATTTTGTCTAGCGTCAGAAATGGTTAGAGTTATCGAACAAAATTATTACAAAAAGTTGTTGCTTAGAATATATTTTTATACCGATATATCGATTTTCATGATAAAATTCAATTTTTTCATTTTTTTGGTCCACTTTCATAATTATCATAAAAACAAACAAATTGATAATCGATATGATGAAAAAATTAATAATGCGTATTTTTCCACGAAAATCGGTATATGAATATTAAAAAATATTCTAAGAAACTAACTAAAAAATATTCTAATAATCTCTAACCATCTGTAACGTTTAAAATTCTGAGTACGGTTAAGTATCTTAGAAAACTGTGTCCCATCACTCTGTATGACTGTGCAAAATTTCCAATCGATATTTCTATAGATAACGAAAATATGAGGGTTTGTTCTTTTTAAATATGATACACTGTATGTAAATAAACAAATTAAGAATGCTTTGAGCCTATATAGGATAAATGACGGTTTAATTTACGCAAAAATAAACAAAGGTAACTTTATGTCGAATATTTAGTCTTATCTAGAAGTATTGAATAATTGTACAAGTGGCAACGTTGTTCAATTTACCAATGAGCTGTAACCATGTTCTGCCTGTACACAGATAAGCAATATATAATAGCAATCAATATACATACGATCCTTATAGCGTTGGCAGATATGCTGCAATAGGATATCTGTTTTTTTCTCCTTTTAAGATATCACGTTTTCTCAATGTGGTAGAAACCTTAAAACGGTCTTCATTCTCGTCTCTAAACATAGATAAGATATACGAGACCAGTACGGTGAGATTCTCTACCGGGACTAGGTCGGGACTATATCGTCCAAAATATAGAAGAGGCAGTTTAAATAGCAATTTTTCTACACGGCTTAAAATAATACGAGAATATTTTTTATTCGAATGATGCGATACGTGGCAAAAATCATGAAGAAAAACGCCTGAAAACTCAAGAGCAAGAATTATCTACACTTTTTCCAGCCAGTCCTAGAAGGTGTTAAAATACTCACGTTTTTCTCAATTTTTTCTTCTTTGCTATTAAATATTCCAAGCCTGAATCATTGTGCCACTATAGATTTAATAAATTTTCTATATGTGTATTTCGAGCTATGTTCTCGTTTCAAAATGGATGTTTCCAGCTTAAAGTCAAGATAAATTTTCCAATAAGAAACCGGATTGAAATATGAACCTTATAATTGCGTGTAAGTATTGTGATAGGAATAATAAATTACATGACTATTGTAGTCTCAATTTGATATTCACCAGTGAAATCTTGTAATTTACCCCCCTATATCAAAATCAAGAAGTTTATAAATTAAATTTTAAAATTGTTAAAGCCTTGTCCATTTAACAAAAATCAATTATCTACAATTATTTTTAATTCAAAATCTTAAAGGTTATTTTATCAATGCTATTTAATGAACATTTGTGTAAAATTAAAATATTTGCATCAAAACTAAATTTTCATTTTTTAATTTAAGGAATAAATTTATTTAATTTCTGCAATTTTCTGTAAAAATTCACGATAATTGGCAATTTTGGACAATTTTGAAAATCCTTTGCATATATAGTTGAATAAGTCTATCGAATTTTGATAATGAATTCAAAAATTTTTGCAAATGGCTAATTTTGTTTTTAAAGATTTCTTTATTTTTGTAAAAAATACAGAAAAATAGTTCAATGATCCGCTGAACATAACAATATAATCTTAAAATCTCATGAATATCGCTGTATCCTTATATTTTCAACTTTCTCTGATAACTTTTAGAAAAATGAAGGAATTTAGTTACAATTCTGGAAAAAGAAGTAACATTATGATCACAAAAAGGGTGGTAAATTTAAGCCTTATACAATTTTATTTGAAAAATTTCAACAGTCCGTACAGTTGAGACAAATCATCGGACTTGCCTACAAAAGCTAAAATTAAATGAATTGTATTTTAAATTGTCACGAAATAGTAATAATAAAGCAATTACATCAATTAAAAGTAACTACTTATTGATTATTGTGATAGATAATATAGTTAAAATAATTATTTCATTTAATTAATTAATTTAAAATTGAATGAAGATATAATTTACAAGTTTATACACAAAATAGATATCAAATACTTAGTCCGTAAGCTGATAATAATGAAGCTAAATTTCTACAGTCTCTTTGGTCTGTCAATATGATAAGATTAGATTGGTAATAAAAAAAATGGTATTTTAACCACGGTTTAAGGAAATTGAGGGTTTAAATTGTGTTGTCAATTTTGGACGATTTTGTTTTATCTGCAGTTTAAATTTTAAAAAAGAAAAACATTGGCAACGCATAATACATATAAACAATTGACAGGAAGGTTACAACTGTCAAAATAGTGGAGAATTTTGCAATCCCCTAAAGTTGCAAACCACCTTTCATTTGTTCTGCGCATATAATGTATAGTCAATTGGAATTTTGAACCAAATTTCTCTCACAAAAATCACAAATAAGTTTTATAACAAAAATGTGTTTATTTTTTAATTTTTCATGATAAACTTAAAGTTACAGACAGTTTTAAAAGAACTTTTCAAAAGAGAAACGAAAACGAACAACAAAAATAATGTTTGTAAAACGTCGTTGTGACGTAATAATGTTAATTGAATAGTATTCACTGCAAACAATTATTAATTAACATAATGACGTTCTTTTACGAACTTTTTTTTTGTCGGGCGTTTTCGTTTCTCTTTTGAAAAGTTCTTTCAAATCTGCTTGTAAGTTTAAATTTTTTTTTTTTTTCTTTCAAATACCAATTATTTTCTTTTAATAAGAATAAGGAAAAAGTAGTCAAAATATAATCATCGAAACACGAAAAAACTCGATTTACATATTTTTATTTCTACGCTCGATCCACCAGACGAGATGAGATTACGGTCTTAAAATAAAAATTTAGAAGACAATATTTAATTATTTTTATCAAACAGCCAATATTAAATAATTTTATCACAATAAAAATTTAATATGAATAAATAAAAAAGACATAAATAAAAAAATAAAAATTAATATTTTAAATAACATATATATAATATACATTTGATTATAATTAATTACTATTTAAGATAATTTTTTTCTATGTAATTTAATTGGTTTTTATTTTATTCAAAGTAATTAATTAATACAAATTTAATGAAATATCGTCATAATAAAATATTAATAATTAAGTAATTCAATGTCATATTACTGTAAAAATTATTACGTCCATCCTTTATTTACTTGCCATCCTACTACTGTAAGAAATATATTAAAGCCGGAAAAAGGTCATAAGGTTGCAATTCTATGGTACAATATGACTTTTTATGGGACTCGGCTAAAAATGTTCGTATGCGTATGCGTTCGTATGGTTTGAAAGTCTGGTTTTAGTTCTCCCAAGCTACTTCTGCTGAAATTCATGAAGTTTGAGGAAACATCATTGAGACTTTCAATTTTAGGGTATTCTAAGCATTTTTCGTCTCATGATATTTTTTCCTAAGACTCACCGTTTTTGAGATACAAATGATTGAAAAAAAAAAATAATAATAAATAAATAAATAATTTTGATAAAACTTTGATAATGTCGAAATTAACGATTATTGTGTGGCTTCGGTCAAATTGACTTCAAACTTTTTGTATGTCATATTTTGAATGATTTAAAAAAATTTACTCTTGGCTCTTTTCACCTCTCTTCACCCTTTTTAAAATATAAGCGTTAAAAAAAAATTCACAATTTTAAGCAAAAGTTTCGTCATTAACAAAATTGACTATTATCGTATGATTGTGATCCACTATTTGATTTGAAAACGATTGAAATATTTTTAGACTATTCTTAGCTATGTGAGTGTATCTGTCTGTGTGGGAGTCTGTCTGTCTGTGTATTTTAATTTTTTGGTTTCATTTGAAAGGTAATTGAACGGAGAGTGTTCTTTACTATGTTTCAAGTGCAAGTTTAGGGCTCCATAGCCAAAAATACTAACAAATTGGCGACGATCTTCAAAATGCTTTAAGGAAAAACGTAATTTAATGAAGAGTGTTCTTCTATGCGTTTCATGTGCGAGTTTAGGGCTCCGCTTACAAAACGTTTTTTGGGTTTTTTTTTTAAATTTTGAAAATTTCACTTGTTTTCAGTTCAATTTAAGGTAAAAGTTAGAAAAGACGGAATCATTTTCTGTCAAAATATACAGTGTATCCTATTAAGCCGGCTCCATATAGAAAATTTTGGGAAATGGGAAATAATTGGTAAATGTTATACTTTACTGCAAAACTTCCTACATATACATTTCAATTTCTTATGAATAGATTGTAAAACATGAGGTAGAAAATTAAATAAAAATAACAGAAAAAAATCATGATTGACAATTTGTAGTTAAATTTATTTTTTTTCGTATTAACCGGAAAATAATAACGTAATTTTTTTTTTGCCAAGCAACAAATTATTCGAATTTATCCTAATAACTAGATGAGTTTTCATATGAATATATATATGCAGGTCAATGTGAGTATTTAACACCAATATACATTTTTTTATATTATTTATTCTTATCTTATATTTTAATTTAATAAAGTTTAATAATATTATCTTCTTCATAAATAATAATAAATAATTTTTTTCCTATTTTGTAATAAAACTATTTATTAAACTTTTTTTAAGTGTTTTTATTCATATTTACTGATGTGTGCAGTTTAAAATACACGATGTATGCTTTATGTATACTCTATGTCATTAAAATCACACCATTTAAAACTTTTTAAGTTTTATTAACATTTTATTAACATGTGATGAGTATATTTAGAATGTTTTATCCTGTGCGATTTTAATGATATAGAGTATACGTACTTACCTATTATGTATGTGCATTGTTTTTTCAAAACTGTTACGAAATTTATGAGAAAAAAAGAGGTAAATCCAACCACTATTTACAATAAATTATGAAATTATTGATAATTATTATTAATAGTTTTATTTGTAGTTTAATTGTATGATTCTATTTAAAAAATCAATTAATTAAAAATTAATTTATTATTATCTGATCATTTCTTATCGCTACAACAACTTTGAACATTGCCTGATTCGATAATATTAGTTAATTTCTGCTTATCTTATGCATGCAAAACCTTTGTAATTTTGAGTTGTCGTTTTTTATTTTGGCTAATGAATTTTTATACCATGTATATATGAAATATACATAGTATTATAAGTTTAGTCCCAAGTTTGTAACGCCTTAAAATATTGATGCTACAAAAAAAAAATTGGTATAGGTGTTCATAAAATCACCTAATTAATCCATTTCCGGTTGTCCGTCCGTCCGTCCGTCTGTGGTCACGATTACTCAAAAACGAAAAGAGATATCAAGCTGAATTTTTTACAGCGTGCTTAGGACGTAAAAAGTGAGGTCAAGTTCGTAAATGAGCATCATAGGTCAATTGGGACTTGGGTCCGTAGGACCAATCTTGTAAACCGTTAGAGATAGAACAAAAATTTAAATGTAAAAAATGTTCCTTATCAAAAATTAAACAACTTTAGTTTGAAACATTTTTTCGTAAACATCACTGTTTACCCGTGGGGGCGACAATTAGGGCGGAAATTTTATAATATGTACTATACTTGATTATCAGTTATGTATGTGTCACATGTTGGTATATGTAATGTGATAAAGAAATCAACACTGACTATACATGGTATTTCAACAATTAACTCAGTCAATTGTTTGTTTTCACTTGTTTTTCCTTATTTTTCTTACTGATTTATCATTGTCAAGTGCGTAATATTCCCACTCATCCCATCTATGTCGTGGCATTCCAATCATAAGAAAACACATTACTTTAACGTTTAAATTTGTGTACAACTACAAGAATTTAGTAAACAAACAAATATAATAAATGAATAAGGTAATGTTAAAGTAATAAACAAAAATAAAAATTTGTTTGGCTGAAAAACCACAGTTTGCATTTTTTTTTTTCAATTCTCTTTAATCAATCAATCAATACTTGTTTTAAAAATTATATTGTTTTTATATTAAGGCAGTATTCTGGTATAGAAATTTGAACAAATTCGAATTATTTTCGGAGATACAGCGGATTTTCTGTTTACGAAGTTCGAATTTATTGCTCTGAACTGCAAGCTTGTGCTGCTTCAAAAGAAGGCAAAACAGCTCGGTTTGCAGAAATAACTTTGCAACGCATTGCATATGAATTAGAAGAAGGCCAAATGCATGGATCTGAGATCCCCGAATAATCCGAAGTGAGCAATATAATTATACGAGTTACTCTGCCGGAATTGTCTCTCAAAACTTAAAAGGCGTTTTTCTGAAACCACATTTTTGGAGGTGTTTCATAATATATTTGAAGTTCAACTCGACCGATTCCTTTATATAAATTTCTCTATTGTCTGTGTCTTGGATTTTTAAAAAAAGTTCAATTTGTAGTGTTTTAAAAATATTCCAAATGGTCAAAAAAAAAAAGTTAACTAAAATTTTTTTTCAGGTCCATAAGATTTTCTGTTTTTTTAATAAGGTCCAGACGTTAGCGACTTTAAAAATTGATTATTTGTTAAGGCTTTTTCCATCAAAATTGCCAAACTTAAGTAATTTTAAAGTTCTTAAAAGATAATCCTCTTCATGTTACAAATACAAAATTATAGTATAATCATTTTTTTATAGAACCTAAATAAAGGTATTTAATTTAAAAAAAAAAAAAATTCTAATAATAATTATTATTCGCTGATATTATTGACATAAATAAACTATTTGTAAATGGCCTCGGATCTTACGGTATCTATATTCCAACTTCAAGCATATATAATTTACGATTATAAGTATATTTTTTTTCATTTTTTCCCACGTAAATAACTTTATAGGTATGTGTGTATACACACATTAATTTTTTAAAATAATAATTTTTTAATTAATAAATCTTGATTATTTAGTCAATCATAATATGCACATACATACATATATGATGTCTTTAATAATAATCAAAATATTTCTGAAAAATTAAGAAAAAAAAAATAAATTAAATTAAAATATCTGCTTAAATTTTTGATTGAAATTTTTATTTACTATATATTACAGGGTGATCATCGAATACGAGAATTCCCAATGTTAAATTTTTCTAAAATGATCCAATCCACTTGTTTCCCCTGATCTGTCACTGGCTAACAATTAGTCTTCAGGAATCTAATAGATTTATATTAAGAAAAACTGCCTTTAGATTTTTCTACAACAAAATTATTATATTCTCAAAGATTTTTATACTATTTAGTAGTTCTAATTTTAATCTCCGAACCAAAAGTAAAAAATGTTACCGCAATGTGTGTGCGTGTGTCTGTCTGTCTGTTCGTATGAAATGTAATTTAATGAGTGTTCTTGTCTATATTTCAAGTGCGAGTTTAGGGATCTTTTTCCTTAGAGAAGGCTCTAAGGAAAAGGTTATTTAATGGAGAGTGTTCTTAGATATGATTCAATTGCGAATTTAGAGTTCCTTAAGCAAAAAAGGAGGAAGTTATCAATTCGAGTGTATTTTTTTTATGTGTGTGACCTCAGAGCTTTCGACTGGGTGAACTGATTTTGATGATTATTTATCTATTTGAAAGCTGGTGCTTACCGTGTGGCCCCATTTCATTTTGATCCAGTTCTTACAACAACATCCATAAGAAAACCATAAAAATCTTAAATTTGCATTAAGTATGCACGACAAGAGGACGAATAACTCAATATCACACCAACGACTTCGATGAATCTTTTCTAGTGTGTACTTTGGATTCACCAAAAATCACAAAGTAAAAAATACTTTTAACAAAAAGAAAACGGACTGCAAAAGAAAAATTTTTCCAAAACAAATTAATATGCACTAAAAATTTAATATAATGTAGTTAAAATTATTGTTATTTTTGGAGTCGGTGTCAGCCAAGCTAATGAAGCAAACTGTTCTGTCAGAGTTGTTTCCTTGGCTGACATCGACTCCAAAAATATCAATAATTTTAACTACATTATATGATCGTTATTTTGTTACTTTTTAGTGCATATTTGAATTTCATAGATTTTTTTGTTTTGGAAAAGTTTTTCTTTTGAAGTCGGTTTTCTTTTTGTTAAAAGGTTTTTTTTTTTAAAATAATTTTCACTTGTTAAAGATGTACTTAGGCTTTTGAATGATTGTACTTCCATTCGGCAGTGTCAACAAAAACCAAGGGTGATGAAACATTTTTTGCAGGAACGGATATCAATTTTTTGTCATTATTGATATAAATATACACTTAATTTTTAAGTTTGGTTCAGCTGAAAGGATTGCAATTTGGAGTTCTTCAGGCATATTTCGAAAATAAAAGAATTTTATCATGAATTTAATCCTTGTTAAAGCATTTTAACACCTTTTTATGACAACCTAGCATATATCAATGGAAAGAAATGATATTTAATTTGGTAAAGGTCTTTGAAAATAGAATTATTTAAAAGCAGACATTATTTTAAAATATAAATCTTTAAGGGTGCAAGAACACCAAGATTATTTTAAATAAAAAGCTTTGTTTTTTTATATGAAGTTGGACTTCGTCTAAATCAATTCTTATCGTGAAGGTTGCCTGAAAGTTTAAGGGGAGGTTGCCTGATTCTTTAAATAAGTAAATGACTTCAAAAGTAAGCATATGTAACATTGTTCTTATGGGATAACTAAGTGTAGACGGAAGATATGTTTTCATTGATTTCTACAAAACTAGTCGGTAGTTTAAAAAAAAATATTTAAATTAAAGTTAAAACGTAAATAAATTATTGAACACAAAAAAATATCCGTTGTGCCCGACTAATTAAGGATAAGGATGTATGAGCACGGTTGTGGGGACACAATTTTGATGGTGAATTATGTTATAACTTGACAATATAAGACGAAATGTAAGAATAAAATTTGAATAATAATAATTAGCTAACAATCTTGAGTAATTTTCAAAATATCGAAAATTTTGTTTAATTATTCAGCTTTCAATATTTCGAAAACCAAGGCAGATATCGAAAAATTTTACTATTTCTGTTTGTCTACATACATGAAGTAAAAACAAAATTCATTATCAAAGTTGAAAATAAGGTACAAATAATTTCAACCACAAGTCTAAACTAGCCTTGATACTCGTTCTACCTTAAAAGTATACCAAATTATTTGGGAAATATTAAAAGTGTTTTTGTTTTGTGGTATTATTTTGAAGTATAATTCAATTAAAGTATTGTTCTTAAAAAGTAGTTTGAATAAAAATATTTTAATCGTAAAAGTAAATAAAAGTAGTTTTATTTAAGTAGGAAAGTTATTCGCACCGTGCGTGAGTTTTATTTCAGGCGTTTCCATGGTAACGATACACTACTTTAATTATAGAATTGTATGGATGCATATATAATTGTATGGATTGCATTTATGACTTACATTAAAAATTTAATATTATTGTCTCACAAATTTAAATAAGTAATTATGATAATTTACATTTTAAAAATAATATTTGTGCAATTTGATTTCTTATTTTCACATTTTTTAATGCATTAAGTTTAATTAATTAGTGTTTTTCAATAATTTTAATTTGACATTTTCTATAACATTAACATGTAAAGACTTGCAAATTAGTCTCAAAATAGCCTCCTTTAACGTAAAAACTTTTCACTGGAAGCGCTGGCATCGATTTTATTGTCCCTACCATGACTACGCACACAACGAAAACAGTAGTAATATTAAGAGTAGAATTGTTTTGAAGCATTTTAATAGATCACTCCATACATTTAAATAATAATTACACATTAACATAATTATTAAATTTTTTACTTTTATTAAATCACATAGATTTTGAAATGGTAATATTAAATCGTAATAATAATAATAATAATAATAAATAATAATTGTAATTTTTTAATTACATCAAAAACTAAAATTGATTTAAAATGTCAATAATAAGTAGACACAGTTGATTCTTTATAATTTTGTTTTAAGGTTTATTTATTATTCAATCCATAGATAATAGAAATAAATTATAAAACATTTATTATTCTAACCTGTGTTACACAATGCAATAGTAGTAAACACGTCTATTACCTGTGATTATTGTAATTAACATTGTTTTTAGAGTTTATATACAGTACCTACTCCAGCAAACGAGGATTAAACCTCCAAATTCATTCCAATAGCTCCCACTGACCTGAAAATTTGACAGTGAGTACTGAGTAGATAGGCATCCAAGAAACAAAGAATATATGGTACCGAGTAGTGCATTTAATCAGAGGGCTGTAACCACCCCTTCTGGTTTGTGGAAAAATATATGTTAAAAATTTCAGCAGGAGTCGATAGAGTAATGATGTCTAAACAAAAAGTGTCATTTAAGCATATTTCGAAAAGTCAATACTTTCCGAGTTATTGGCAATTGAATTCGGAGTATTTGACGTTAAATAACTGAAAAATTTTAGGTTTTTTTGAAAAAAGTATCATACACTTTTTAAAGTATCATCAAAAACCTTGAAAATGGAAAAATTTTCAAGTCATTTTCATGAAAATTAACGGAGTTATAATGAAAAAAGTGCCTCGTACCTTTTTTTTTTTTATTGAGCACAAACACTGATGAACAGAGGTAACCTTCCCATATATCAATGCTGGCGATGCAAAGCCGAGGCTGGGCCATCATTGTATAACCAATCCTTGGTTTGCCAGTCTTGGCCAGAGCTAAAAGGTAAAATAGGCTTAGCTAAAATTACTCACCAAGCTTTGGGTTTTATAGTAGCCTAACTGCATACATATAACAATAAACTTGATTCATTAGCCTTGGCTAAGACTTGGGCAAGAGCCGACACATCAAAGTTCGGCAAACCAATACTCAATTTTGATTATAGGCCGCAAACCAAGCCTTCTTCTCGATTTGTAAACCAAGGCTTACAAATCGAGAAGAAGGCTTGGTTTGCGGCCTATAATCAAAATTGAGTATTGGTTTGCCGAATGAATCAAGTTTATTGTTATATGTATGCAGTTAGGCTACTATAGAACCCAAAGCTTGGTGAGTAATTTTAGCTAAGCCTATTTTACCGATTCCTACTTGACCATTACATCTCTTCCATCCTCTACCACGACACGTTCGTTTACTAAAATTTTATTTCACGATCAAACCTATTCTTCTGCTTAACGAATGGTGGATCTTAGCACTCTGCACTTGTTTCACTTCGGGTGTCCCCATTCCGGTGGAGCGAAGGCTGAATTTATGAGAGCATTTTGAAAAAGGATGTAATTCGTTAAATAGCATTTAATTGATTATCCACAAAAAATATTTAAATTATTATTAAATTATTTTCTAAAAATTGCAAAGACCACTTGTATACAAATCGTAAAAACGACATTAAAAATCAAAAAAAAAAAAATTGACTTTTCTTTTTTGAGCCAGTTGTGACATACATATCTTTCGATGAGATCAGAAAAATTCAGTTTTTTTGAATTTGCTGCCAGAAGAACGTACAGTCTTAATTATCTTAAAGTATACATTTATTTCACGTGTGACGGTTTTTATTCAAAGTGTAAAGTGTTTTAAAAATCATGCGATATATCTTTCTTAAAAATCTTAAATACATTTTTATAATCGATCAGAATAAAAAAAAATGACCACAAAAGTCAATTTACCAAAAAAGGACAGTGAGTTTAAAAATAAATACAGGCTTTAATTGCTACAGGTTATTGGCTGCCCCTTGCAACGCATACCTTTAAAATTGTTTAGTTATATATATATATATATATATATATATATATATAGTTTTAGATATTGTTTTGTCATTCTATTTTAAATTTGTAAAGGTGTTATTGGATTGATTTTGGTGATGATGAATCATTATACATTCTCTTCGATGTGTTCTTATACAGTGTGTCGCATTTAGAACGAAGAAACCCTCATTTTTTCGTTATTTATGAAAATTCGTTATTGATTTGAAATTTTGCACAGTCATCATACAAGGTGTTTGATCACATTTTTAAAAGATATTTAACCGAAACCAGAACTTTATACTCAACCTAAAACAACTTGACAAATAGGGCTCATTCTTTATATTTTGCTCATCGTCAGAGGCTGTTAAAGAATCTATATCCCGATTTTCATGAAAAAATTATTAATTTTTTCACTATTTTGGGCTTTACTCAAAACTATTATACGAATGTATTGAAAATACATAACAGTATTAAATTATCAATTTGTCCAGTTTTTACATTCCATAGCACAGTAGCTATAAAATTAAAAATAAACTTTTGCTAGTGATCTATGGAATGTAAAAAATGGACAAATTGATAATTTAATACTGTAATGGATTCAAATATTTCAATAAACTTGTAACTATTGTGAGTGTGCACCAAAATAATAAAAAAAATCAAAAATGCAATTTTGACATAAAATCGGTATATGGGTATAAAAAATATTTTAAGCAACTTTTTCTAATAGTTTTTTTTTTTTCAATATTTCAAGCAATCTCGGACGTTATTCAAAATATTAAGAATCAGCCCTATTTGGCAATTCGTAGCAGGCTGAGTTTAAAGTTCTGATTTCGGTTTAGTATCTTAAAAAGACACCTATACACTTTGTATGACTGTGAAAAATTTCAAATTGATATTGCTTTAAATAATGAAATTATGAGTGTCTCCATCTTAAATGCGACACACTGTATATGGACCCACAAAAATAAGACAATCATTCTCTAAAATCGATTAAGTTGATGAGATAGGTGGTATTCTCTCTCTGTATAGAATTAGGTAGTGGTTTTTAATTTGTGTGTGTAACGTGATAATAGTTTTTTGTTTTCAAACACACATGACTTTTTTTATTATTAGAGTCATGAAATATGTTATTGTGATTGCTTTTTGAACAATAGATGGGCCATGAAATGTAAGCACTAGGTACTAACTGATGCAGGTTGTAAAGTGTTGATATTTTTAATTTGACGATATTTTCATGTTTCTATTTATTTAAATATTCCTCATTTATAAATTTCGCTCAACCAGACCAGAAAAATTTTCAAAGTCTACTTTTCTACTTCTTTTCAAGAGTCACCCGGCTAAAAAATCTGTGCGGCATTTCCAAAGATCAATTCTGGCCAAACGAAGCTTTCCAAAACTTTTTATTTTAATGAGGAAAAACGAACCTTGGCATGCCGTAAGGATTCCAAACTGGGGCGTCATTAGAAAACACGTAGGAAAGAACAACTTCGGCATATATTTGGAATTTCAGACTCATATATTTCGAATTTCAGACCAAAGTTAAATATGCCGAATTTGGCTTCTATTTATAGAGCTCGAGGCATAGCATCATTTAGGCGTATCTTTGGAATTCAAACTCGAGCCTTACATTGACAGCCAAAGACTTATCAAAGTAAGGAATGCCTAATTTGGATGCAATTTGGATTGCACCAGGAATACCAGGAATAGCCTCATTTAAGCGTACCTTTGGAATTCCAAGCTCGAGCTCTACATTGGTAGTCAAAGATGGGCATGCCCAATTCGGCTGCTTTTTGGAGTGCACGAGTGATAGCTTCATTTAGAGGAGCTGCGTTAGCTAAGCAAATTCCCTCAGAGATTGGAAAAAAAACAACACGTTTTTCTGAAAATCGAATATTGCATTTTTAATTTTTCAAGAATTTTTTTTTCGCCCTGGTAGCAGTTGGTTGAGGCGTTACCAATTCCGTCCGCAGTATGCCCAGGGTAGCGGGTTCGATTCCCGCCGTCGCAACAAAAATTAATTTAATTAATAGTTTTGATGGGCTGGTGTAGTGCATGGTATATGCATGAAGGAGGTGTTCTTAACCTCTGAAATTGAGGAGCTGATAAATGAAATTATCAGCGGAAAGTAAAACACATATATGGTATCACAATGGACTCTATAGCCTAAGTATGTCCTTCGTGGACAGCCAATATAACCTAACCTAACCTATTTCCAAAACTAAGCGGCAATAAAGACAATATCACAAAAGTTTTTCCTTAAAACTGATCACAATATACAAAAATTTTTTTCTTTGCACTAAATTATAATTTAAAAGCAAACGACTTCTTTGAAGAAAGAAACATACAATTTTTGAAGAGAAATTAGTTATAATATTTCGATTAAAGACATTTAATATACAATTTTTCAAAAAATAGAAACATTTTATAGTAGAAATCACAGATGATGAAGCATTTTAATGTATCGAATTTGTTTGAATAAAAGAACAATTAAAAAATATCTAACATATAACATTCCAGTTAACAAAATATTTTCAAAATGATCATATTTTCAATAATATCTTTGTTTACAATTTCAAGGTATAAGTACAATATTTTTTGGTAGTATAATAAAAATCTTGATTTTAATAATAATAAAAAAAATATTATAATTTTTTTTTTGTCAATTTATAATTGTCTTTTGTGTTTTTTATTATTAAATAGGTCTGTAAATAATTTCAGATATTAATCGGTTTATTTTATGGAAAAAAATTAATATTAAAAAAAAAATTCCCACAGATATTTTAAATATTAATTTCTTGGGTCATTCTAATAATAGCGCAGAATATACATTTTATTTTACAAATTTTTTGGAATATACAATGGAACCTGGTAAAATGATACGTCTCGGATATCCAGTTATAAATAAATATCTGTCTCATTTACAGAGGGTTCCATTAATAGAGGTCAGAATACACATAGAGGTGCGATTATTAAATCAAATAACGTATAAATTAATGAGTTTAAATGTTTATTAGGAATCAAAAGATGTCATCCATGCCTTTTTTATTATTTTAGTAATTCACATTCAAAATTTTAATACCTTTTAAACATCTGGGAGTTTTAGATTTTCCGATGAATACGATACTTAGTTTTTCAGTTCTTGACATGCTAGCACTCAGAAGTATTGTTACGCGTTTTTTTTTTGTAAGTTTTCCGCGATGACAGGATTCTCCTTTTAAGGTGAAAGTTTTTAATTTTTTTTAATTTTATTATTAAAATAAACCCACTTCGCCTGTGTTAAAAATACGATCAACAGAATAATTGCGCAGAAGAATTGGCAGGTCTCCAATTCATTGGCTACATTTCTCAACATCAACATGTTACTTACCGTTTCATTTTTAATCCTGTTTTTTTTTAAACCCTTCCAACCAGCCATTGCTGCTACAAATATTATGAAAACCAAGCCCTCTCGGGGAATCTTGTGAATTTTCTTTTATCAGCGGATTACTTATCGGAACGTTTTTGTTACGTAGTTGTTGACTGATGTTAACAAACAATGTTCAAGTTCAGAATATTCTGATAAACGTACACGTTTTAGTTTTTCTTTTTCCTCAAAACATTGTGACAGAATTTTATCTTTATTCGGAATTATTCTACTAAGAGTAGATTTTGGCAAATTAAATTAGACACAGATTTTATCGCGTGTCTTTCCACTTTCTTAAACGGGTATTAACTTCAGTATTTCACATACTGATAACAGCTTGAGCCTTCGCTTAGGCATTTTTCAAATAAACACCCGTTTGATAGTAAAACAAAAATAATACTTGACGCTCAAAATTTGCTAAGTGCGGAATTTGCGGGTAGAATAAGAATAAGTGAGTGAGCAAACAAACAAAACGAAGTTATCTCAGTTACTGAGGTAATTAATGCATATAAAATTCACTCACTGTCTCAGTTATAGAGGTAACTTTGACGATGAAATCGAGAGAACGAATTCTAGATATAGAGGTTTGCTTCGTCCCACTAACAGTGAGTAATTCAGTGCCAAAATGTTGGGGTTACAGCATAATTTCCAATTATGGAGGTTTCTCACTTATCCAGATCCGACTTTTCCAAGTTCCACTGCATTTGTCAATGTATTACACCGAAATATTTTGATAAACATCGATGACAAATATTCTAAAATGACGTATTACAATGAAAAATGTTTATTTATAGCAATCAATTAATTTGCTGTTTGACAAACTGCCCTTTTAATATATTATTGTTTTTATTTTCTTATATTATTTATTGCATTTAATTACTTAACAAAGTTTTTTATCAAGGTGTGTAAAATATCATTTAATATAGAATTATAATAATTATATTTATGGGCTTGGTCATTCAAGAAAGAAACATCCTTAAAATTATTATTAATATGATTAGTTATAAATAGGTATAAAAATATAGAACTTTTATATATTATATGGGGTATGGTTGTGTTTTATCGGTGTCAACTGCAGATGGTTTTTCTGTTGTAAATCTTTGGCTTCAAATTTTGTGGCTTTGTCGCAGTCGATACTGAAATAATTTTACTGCTTCTGTGAATGAGTTTCTCGAAATTGTCTTTTGGTCACTTGATTTGAGGGTAGACATTAATATTTTATGGTTTATGGGAGCTTTTTTCACATATTTCTATTACCAACTTATCATGTTAAGGTCTGTACGGTCTGTCATTATTGTTTAAAAATTGGGCTTCCTATAATATAGAAAGCCAATAAAACTATATTGAATAAAACAGTGAAACCAAATCAACTATCGAACTAATTGAAACGCAGATTTTAAACTGAAAGCAAAAGTTTCCGACGATTCACAATGGAGTATTTCCGGACAAAATGTAATGAAGAGATTTTTATGCTAAAAATTCATTCCAAAGACTATTTAGAATCAAAAGTACCATTTATTTGGCCAAAATCTTCAAACCCAATTATTTAATTTTCTTCTTCAATTCTTAAAATTTTCTTTGCTTTTCTGAACCATTTTTATACCATGTATATATGAAATAAACATAGTATATTATGTTTAGTCCCAAGTTTGCTTAAAAATATTGAGCCTACAAAAAATTTTGGTATAGGTGTTCATAGAATCACCTAATTAGTCCATTTCCAGTTGTCTGTCCGTCTGTCTGTCCGTTAGCACGACAACTCAAAAACGAAAAGAGATATCAAGTTGAAATTTTTATAGCGTGCTTAGGGCGTAAAAAGTGAGGCCGAGTTCGTAAATGAGCAACATAGGTCAATTGGGTCCGTAGGACCCATCTTGTAAACCGTTAGAAATAGAACAAAAGTTTAAATGTAAAAAATGTTCCTTTAAAAAAAGAAACAACTTTTGTTTGAAACATTTTTTTGTAAACATAACTGTTTTCCCACGAGGGCGCTAACTAGATGCAAATTTTATAGTATGTATTAATATGAGAATATCAGTTATGTGCGTGTGGCTATTTAAAAGTGGATATCTTTCTTTATTTACGTGACGTCAAAAAACAAACGATTACGTCATCAACACTGTCTATACATGATATTTCAACAATTAACTCAGTCAATAGTTTGTTTTCACTTGTTATTCTTATCTAAGCTTGTTTTTGTTCCACGTAAGGTGTTTTTGGAATTATAAGTTACACTGGAAAACTGCTTGTTCCTTTTTTGTTACTTTTGCCTTAAGTTATCTTAATTTCTACTGTTATCTTAGTTTTAAAAGAAAAGAATTTTTTTCATAAACATATTAATGAATACTTAAACTTTGCGTTGTTAACTAAAAATTTTGCCGGGTAAAACGTGACACATAAACAAAATGCTTTAAATATGATAAATTTAATAAAAAAAGATATCTTTTTTAACAGGAAATATGAATCACAAATATTTAATTATGGTAATAGACGGAGACACTTGGTTTTTTTTTCTATGCCATTGCTTATATGTTTACTTCTTATTAACAAAATTTTTTTTAAAATTTGTTTTAGGGATTCCTCCATAAGAGCCAATGTACTTTATATCGATTTTTAACCCCCGAACTAAAAAAAGGGGTGTTATACGTTTGACCGCTATGTGTGTGTGTCTGTGTGTTTGCCGGTGAACCGATTTTAATTTTTTTGATTTCTTTTGAAAGATAATTTAACGGAGGGTGAAGTTTTGTACCCGAAAAAACTAAAAAATTGCGATGGTCTTCAAAATCGATTCAGTTTTGGCATAACATATAATTTTAACATATAAATAATTACTATGGAAATGAATGGTACAATAATCCTGGCTCCATTCATTTCGAAAAGTGAAATGGTAAAAAAATTAGGTTATTCAAAACAGTAATTCAAAAAAACAAAGTCAACTCAAATATTTCAATTTGAATTAAACTCTTTCCAAAAATTTGTCCCAAAAAATAATAGCTCTCTAAGTATCCTTTTCATCTCACCTGATGTCCTTGACCATCACTTTGATATTGATTAAAGAAGGAGTGCTATAAGTTTAAAGTGTTTACCTGTGCGCCCGTGTGTTTCTCAGTGACATGGAAATTTTGTAAATTTCACTTGTCAATGATTTTTTTCTTAAAAATTTGCAAGGACGCTGAAATTTTAACCACATATTCTTTGAGTAAAAGTTAACTATAAAAAAATTTTGAGCCTTTAAATCAATCATTGTTGTTTGTCATGCTCATACATCCTTAATGTAACAATGATTTTATTTTAATAAATTATTATTTTAATTAAATGATTTTTTTTTGGTAAATTGATTTATAAGTAAATATTATATATGCATATATAATAAACATTATTTGTTATTACATTTTAAATAATATTTTTATTTAAATATCATCAACATACTACAGTCTACACTTACATTATACTTACAACACTTAAATGACTTATAAACACAAGGGTTGTATATTTGATTCATTTACATTATATTCTTTCGACATTCTATTTAAATTGTACTTAACGACTATAACTGCATACACTGGGTATCAAAAATAAATAGTATTTTATCCATTTTGAGCTCTGAATATTCAAAGGATATGCTATCTCGTTTATTTTCATCAAAATTTGGGCGGAAATAAAGAGAGTGAGATTTTCACTTAGAAATAGATTCAAAACGAATGCTAACTTGAGCAACAATAGATTGTGTCCGTTAAGGAGACTAAAAATAAAACACTACTCAAAAAAATTATTTTCTTCACTAATGAATATTAATAGGAATGTCAAGCACCCGACCAATTAGACCATTCGAGTTCTAGCCTGCACTGAGTGCAATTTTTTCAACTCATTGAATGTTTATTTTTCGAGTCCTGTTTCGAGTGTATTTTTTTCAATTCTCTTTAATTAAGATTACTAGACAAGATATTTGTCAATATTTAGTTTACGCTGTATGTATCATATTAAAAATCATCAATTATAATCGAGAGACCATGATGTAAATAAATATCGTATACATGATTAAAAGTAAACAAAAACAAAAAGTAATATTAATAGGAAAACATAAATTTTCTTGAGATAAGAAACAAATTTAAATAAATTTCTTTACTTAAGTTTTCTGCACTTAAGTTTTGTCCCAAGTTTTTAACGCTTAAAAATGTTGATGCTAGAAACAAAATTTTGGTAGAGGATTCAAAAACCACTTAATTGGTCCATTTCAGGTTATTTGTCTACCTGTCTGTCTGACAACACCATAATTCAAAAACGAAAAATATCAAGTTCGATAACAAAATATCGATACCCACGCCATGTCATCATACTGAGCAGACTGTCTGCAGACGTGTTCCGTCGAATGTCAGGGTGAGTAATTTAAGTGATCTAGAGTATTCAAAATAACGTGAGGACGATAACTTTTTCAAATTAGTGACAAAAGTAATGTTGAGAGATTATGTTAATAATTCATCTGTCATCTGTGCTTTTTTTTCTGTACTGATTTCAAACAAACAGTTCGGAGTATTACAACAAACTTTCTTCCCAAAACTTTAGGTTAAGCCTTAAGCTAAAATTCAATCCAAGCCACGAAGGCCTCACTAAAAGTGCACAGCCCAAGACCTCCGGCACTACATCTTTCATGTATTCACCGACAAAAACTTAAAATAATGATCATCCCGGAGTTGGCCGTTTCATATCGAAATAAAGTAAAAATACTTTCAAAGAATTTTCTAATGATTGGAACAAGTACAGCTAAATATTTGTATTTACAATTGAATGGGATTGAATCTAAAATATGAATTATTGATACAAAATCAATGAAGTTAAAAAAACAAAATTATTACTTATGTGAAAGACATTGATTTTAGTTTAAAGACATCCTTTTTATTCATTGAAAATTAAAGTGTAATTAGTTGGAATGTATAACCGAGTAAATAATGCGAATAGACGAATTAAAAAGAAAATTTTCTTTGCGTTTGCTTTAAATATAGGATTTGGTTACTACGAACACATACCTGTCATGTCTAGCCAATGTGCGGTTTTATCAACTAAGTGAAGATTGTTGTTACTAATTTACAGAGAGTTTGAAATAAATTTATTGATCATTTTTATAATATTTAACATATTTGTATACAACAACCATGGGTAGCTCAGTTGGTAGAGCGGTGAACTTAAGACACTAAAATCAATAGTAATCCATAGGTCGCTGGTTCAAGCCCGGCTCGAAAAATCTATTATTTTTTTAAAATAAACCTAATATACCTGCTTAAGTGGTTGTAACAATCACATCACTATTTTGTTATAATGTTTATAAGTGATAGAAACGACCAAAAAAGATTGTTTAAAAAAACTCAAGTTGCATTTCAAAATAACTATAGTTAAAATTTGTTAGCCATCTTATTGTGATACAAACAAATCATGTGCTTGTGTCAACTTCACCACTCAACCCCGTACGGTAGTTGTATCACATTCGTGGCCCCATTTTTTTTCTGTGTGTGTCTGCAGTTTTTGTAACACCCGATCCAAATAATATATAGATTCATGTATTTAATAGCTATTTATTATGTAACTTTTAAAATAAATTATATTATAAAATATATAAAACACAAATCTGATATCACTTACTACCAACTAAACACTTTGTTAAATTAAACCATTCGTGACAAATATTTTAATGGAAAGTAAACCATGTTTTTAACGATGTAGTAACAACAACTTACAAACATAACGTTTTTGATGTGATATATCAAAATAATATATATATATTATAACATAAGAAAGATATTGCAAAGGGGGAGATTTCTTTCTTTACTTTTCTATTTCAACAAACTAAGTGTATGGGTGGATAAATTACCAAAGAAATTTACTTACCCATTTCTTTTTTCATTAATATTTTACCCTTCTTTTTTACGTTAGTTATACACACATTTTCTGGAAGAAAACATGAAATTTAATTCACTGGGCATTTCATTTAAGTTGACACAAATAATATCTCGAGAACAAGTTTTTTTTTGGTGGTTTGAAAAGGTGTTAAAACACATATATGGTATCGCAATGGGCTCTATAGCCTAAGTGTGTCCTTCGTGGACAGCCAATATAATCTAACCTAACCTAGCTTTTATATTTTTTTTTATATAAATTAAAAGTAAATATAATGTTTAGCATTCTATAGCTGCCAGATCACTGCAGCGTGTATCAGGCAGAGATGATCGGCTTTAACGATAAATCTAAACGAATCAGCCTCAGCATTCAGCGTACAACGGCATTAATACCTACTTAAGGATGTACGAGTGCCAGGGCAAAGGTCATTTGAGGGGGGGGGGGGCTTGTCCGATTATTTAAATAAATAACTGACTTCAAAAGTAGGCATATTTAACATTGATCTTATAGGAAAACAGTTGATGGATGATATATTTTCATAGATTTCTATAAAACTAGTCGGTGGACATTAAAAAAAAGCTATTAAAATAAAATTAAAACAAGTGAAAACAAACAATTGACTGAGTTTATTGTTGAAATACCATGCATAGTCAGTGTTGATTTCTTTATCACATTACACTTACAAACATGTGACACATACATAACTGATAATCAAGTATAGTACATACTATAAAATTTCCGCCTAATTGGCGCCCTCACGGGTAAACAGTGATGTTTACGAAAAAATGTTTCAAACAAAAGTTGTTTAATTTTTGATAAGGAACATTTTTTACATTTAAGCTTTTGTTCTATCTCTAACGGTTTACAAGATGGGTCCTACGGACCCAAGACCCAATTGACCTATGATGCTCGTTTACGAACTTGACCTCACTTTTTACGTCTTGAGTATGCTAAAAATTTCAGCTCGATATCTTTTTTCGTTTTTGAGTTATCGTGTCCACAGACGACGGACGGACAACCGGAAATGGACTAATTAGGTGATTTTATGAACACCTATGACAAAATTTTTTTCCTAGCATCATTATTTTTAAGCGTTACAAACTTGGGACTAAACTTAATATACTATGTATATTTCATATATACATGGTATAAAAAATATATTATTGAAAAAAAAAAAAAAAAAAAAAAAAAAAAAAAAAAAAAAAAAAAAAAAACTGTTGTGCACGACTAATTAAGGGCGGTAGAGGAGACACAAATTAAAAGTATATAATTTTTTCAATTTTGATTGTGAATTATATTATAACTTGACAATATAAGACGAAAAGAAAGAATAAAATTTTTCTATATTTGGAGTAATTTTCAATATATCGAAAATAGAAAATTTTGTTTAATTATTTAGCTTTAAATATTTTATTCTTTTTTTTCGTCTACATTCAAGAAGTTCTAACAAAATCCATCATCAAAGTTGAAAATAAGGTACAAATAATTTCAACTACAAGTGTAAACTTGCCTTGTTGCTCATTCTACCTTAAAGCTGTTACTTCACATTTTTATTCCAACAAATAGAAGACTAAAATGGCTCAAAGCATACCTAGAGAGATGCCAAAACTCTTTTAAGTAACACCATTGTAGTTTAACGTAACCTAAATTAAACTCTGAAAGATTTTTTATTTATAAGAAACTTTTCTATAAGATAATAACTTTTTCATAAAAAATTACATAATTTGTAAAAAAAATAAGAACGACAGTATAATATCTATGTACCACTGTGATAATCACATTTAATAGAAAAATTATAGTAATTACAAATAATTAATAATAATAATAAATATGTATTATAATAATATTATGTACATACCAACTTTAAAAAAAATAAAAATATATAATAATACTTATAACTATTACCTGTCAAATATATTTCAATGAAATTTTAAAAAATCATTAATATCATTCAACTTATAGTTAAAAACATTTATCACTTTGAAAATATATTTGATATTTTTTTCTTTTACTAAATTATCACAAGATAATTGGACAGAATACAAAAAGAAGAAATTATTTTAAAGAAAACATGCATTTATTGAACTGTGGACTTAAGTGCAAAATAATATTTTTCACGTACCTGATGATTTTTAATCAAAAGACTTGACATGATCGATATCTATTAAACAATCCCTATGTATTATAAATGTGAAAGTAAGGATGTTTGATTGTTTGTTTGTTTGTTTGTTTGATTGATTGTTTGTTTGTTAGCTAGCGACTGGATTTGAATGAAACTGTACAACAATATAGCTTATACATCAGAATAACACTTGAGCTATAATTTATAAATTATATTAGAAAAACAACAAGTAAATTGAACAAGTGAAAACAAACAATTGACTGAGTTTATTGTTGAAATATCATGCATAGTCAGTGTTGATTTCTTTATCACATTACACATACATACATGTGACACATATATAACTGACAATCAAGTATAGTACATATTATAAAATTTTCGCCTAATTGGCGCCCTCACGGGTAAACAGTGATGTTTACGAAAAAATGTTTCAAACAAAAGTTGTTTAATTTTTGATAAGGAACATTTTTACATTTAAACTTTTGTTCTATCTGTAACGGTTTACAAGATGGGTCCTACGGACCCAAGACCCAATTGACCTATGATGCTCATTTACGAACTTGACCTCACTTTCTACGTCCTGAGTACGCTGTAAAAATTTCAGCTCGATATCTTTTTTCGTTTTTGAGCTATCGTGTCCACAGACGGACGGACGGACGGACAACCGAAAATGGACTAATTAGGTGATTTTATGAACACCTATGACAAAATTTTTTTTCTAGCATCATTATTTTCAAGCGTTACAAACTTGGGACTAAACTTAATATACTATGTATATTTCATATATACTTGGTATAAAAACAATATTTTTATCCTGACATTTTACTGATTTACCTATCATCATCATTTTGAAATTAAAGATTCCTATAAAAATTTAAAATAGTACACGTCAAACAATTTATGTATATCATTTCTGATATACTGTGCATATAAGTGAGATTAAAAGAGATGGAAACGGTGGCTTTTACTTTTAAGCCCAGTGAAGCGGGCGGGTATCAGGCTAGTGTAATACAAAAAGAGCTTCTGGCATTTGTATGAGACATCATCAGTCTGGCTAGATATTCAATCAAACACATCTAAGCCAAAAACCAGCTATCGTATCGATTCTATAACGTATGATGAAATCTCCTGAAAATACTGAAAGCCCAAAATAATAAAATCAGCTTCAAAGTATGAAATTTTAATAACGAATTCAATTTACGATAATCATCAGATATATGAAAAGAACCATCAAGATTGATACATGGCTTTCATGTCTTCGTTCACTTCTTTGGTTCGATTCCCTGTATCGGAATCAAAATGTAGGTTCTTGTATAGCTGAATACGAAGTAAAAATCAAAAGAAGTACTTTCTTAAACACAGCTGACAGAGCCCTTAAATCTAACATTATACATTTTTAATTGAAGTCTATTAAGTTACACTTTTGTATCCAAGATAAATGAATATATTAAGCTCTATAAAATGTAAAAGACAAATGACATTTATTTCGTCATTTTTATGGATTGATTTCTTACAGTCCTAAAGAAATAAGCCGTTAGTGCAGATCCGTAAGTACACAATACTGTTCACTTTTATTTAACCAATCCTCAGCTTAAAGTATACTCTTAAAAGAAATTGTACCCAAAAAGAAAAGTTTTAGATGAACGCGATGATCAAATCTCGCAATAGGGTACTTTCGGTAGTGAAAAATAAATTATGAAATTTAATAAAAATTAAAATTTATACTTAAATATTCCGATTTTGAGTCATAAAATCGATTTTGAGTCATGATGTGACATCATCAAGGCGGCTTATGTTCATAGGCAAAAATAATATGCATTAGTTACTAATTTTTTGATGGCTTTCAAAGTAATTGTAGATTATGTTGCCATCAACTTTATTTATACATGTAATAATCACACACACACCTGTGGTTTTTACCAATTTTACGTTAACAAAATGTCTGACAGCGTTTTTTCGAGAATAAAAAAAGTTTAAACATTAAATTCATTTTTTGGCAAGAAAGCGAGTTTATTTTGCCGAACTTTTATGGTTTTTTAATAAGGAAAATCAACATTTTGATTAACTTTTTCAGACATAGTAGAATACTCTATTATTGCTGTTGCATGATTCGAGTCGAGATAATGCATCTCAGTTCAACTTGTTCTGATGGCCCCTTATGAACTAATAGGTACAGAATCGTATAAAATCGATCACTATTTGCGATCGAGCCAACAATTTCCAAATAATATTTTGAACCTTTTTCAAATTATCAAAGTTCATTCCATTTTGAATATACAGTAGTGCATTTTAGCTACTCATATAAACATATGTTTTATACATACAATCAGTATACCATGTGTGTTTGTATCTTCTAGGTGAACCGTTCAAATTCGGTTCACAGTATTTTGATTGTAGGTTTGGTTGATAGTAATTAAAAATCTTTTAAATTAGAGTAATAAGCGCGATCAAAAAAAAAAAACATTATACGGATTAAGACAGAGGAAGTAATAATCATTAAAAAACACGAACACGAAGAGAAATATTTACAAAGAAAAAAAAAAAAAAATACAAAAAAAAATAGAAATAAATAAATTAAAAAAAAACCCTATCTAAATCTAAACACACACACAAATAAAAAAAAAAAATAAAATAAAAAAAAAACTAACAAAATTAGTCAATTAAAAAAGTTGAATTAAAATCACGCTAGCGTGTGAACGGACGTCAATACACGCTAACGTGTGAATAGCCACCACGCGCAACAATAATTAAAAGGTAACAAATAAAAACAACGTAGTTCCGCGTAGAGATACACAACAGAGCCAAAAAGCTGAGACAATTTAAAGATGAGGCCCTCTTGAAAAAATCACCGTTGAATGGTACACATCAAGGATCAGTTATAAAATTTATTAAAAATTAATAATTTTACACGTCCGTGCCCGCAACGCGAGCACGTTTTGAATATTACATCGGACAATTGATGGATTGGGTCATTTAATCTGGAATAAAGATAATTGGTTTAACTTCAAGAAGTGGACTTACTTGAAAGATCAAATTAATTATACCTGGACATTTCATCAACGGCTGGTGTTGTTTGTTTGGTTGTGTATCGCTCGGTCATCCTGTGGTGGTTTTTCCTAGATTTTTAAGGTACGTTTATTATTTCCTTCTGTCTTACTTCGTATGCGCGAGTAGTTGGAGATTTACCTACAAAAAATTTCAAAAAGTTTAAATACGTAGTTTTAAAGAAAAAAAAAAACGCAACTGAACCTTTCCGACTGATTTTAATTACATATATAAAATTTGTGTGGAACGTGATCAATACCGCGTTTTGGAAGTGTAGCGGACCACGAGTTAGACTGCCATTTAAGGGCGTCTCGAATTCTCGCTCGGCGCTACACTTCGCGGAATTTAAGCTTCACGGTATTCTGCCCGGTGAAATATTAGAATAAATTGAGTAACGGGTCGGAGACAGAAGGTGGTGAATTGGATCACTCCACCGAAGAATTTAACTACAAGATCGGAACGGTTCAGTTTCAATATAGTTTCACATATTTTATAAAAAAAAAAAAAAAACAAAAGAAAATCACTTAGTTAATTTAACAAAAAAAAACCTTACCTTAAAGAGGTTATGTAACATTGAATATTTATCTTGGAGAATTCTAGTTTTATATTATTTTCTTTGTAATTCATTTAATGATTTTATCTTGCAAGACAAAAAAATAAATTCTAAAAACAAAAAGAATATTTTTATATTTTTTTGAAATAAATTAATCTAAGGGTAAAAATTACTTACATGTGTTTTCTGTTGTCGTCAAATATTCTGACATTTGATTGATAGTCCATAGAGTTGTAGTCACTTCACAGACTACTACTCCATCCTAGACCGTTCCTTTGTCCACTTTAATTTTTTTTTCAGATTCGATCACACTTACTAAGATCGCGGATAAAAAACGCTTCCACTTTGTCAACATACCACAGTTGGTAATTTAATAGAAGATTTTAATATAAAGTCATCTAAAAAATGCCACAGTTGGTAGCATATAGCGTAGGGTAGTTGATCGAGTCTGGATTAGAAAAAAAAAAAAAAAAAAAAGGATTATTGGCTCATAAGTTAAAATAAATTTTGCAAAAAAAAAATACATACTACTAATTTTTTTTCATTGTTCGTACGAGCGCAACGTCTAGGTGAACTGCCAGAGGATGCCGACTACACGGTCCAACAAACACACGACATCATCAGCAGATGTTCCAGTGGTTGTGACAACAATCGTCGTCAACACATCAACTACAACAAATAACACTGCTGGATTGGGTACCATTGTTGACGCAACTTCACCAAGTTACGCTACTCCGCCAGATATTCCAGGTGCTCATGGTATTACGACAATAGCACCATCAGTGTCGAAAGCCAATTCCACCCTACCCACGACAGTATTGGCTGGAAATGTACCACAAACAACTATTGGTACGAGTCCTGGAAACGTACCGATATTGAATCCGGCGCCTGGTATGGTTCCACCTGCGTCGTCTGCACAACTGCATCAGTATTTTGGTTATGGGTTGGGGAGTGTTCCACAGTACGGACAAGCTCTTCCAACGTATCCATATCATGTGAATCATGCGCCAACTACGCAATCGAATACAACTCCATCACTTCATCCTGTTCTTGCGCCACCAGCACATGCAGGTCCGACTGGGCAACCTGCGACAACAACAGCAGTAGGAGAGGAGGACGCCACACCATCAAGAGTCATCCAGTTTATGCGTTCCCAAACACGACTCAACGCATCACACGAGCATGATATTCATGAGGTAAATCTCCAATTAAAATATTTATGTGAATCCATAAGTAAGATATCATGTAGCCAATCCTGCAATCAAAATGCGAATAAGTCGTTAATAAATTTAGCACATAGTAATTTAGGAGATAATATGTATAAAATTAAGTATCAGGTAAACATAGATACGTACTTCAATAACTTCCCTCGGTGTGACGGCTCCAGCAAACCGAACATAATAAAATTCCTGGAGGAAATCCAAAAGCTCGCAGAGCTACACGTCCTGGAGGAGAAACCTCTTCTAACACATCTCCTCCAGTTTTGTGACGGAAATTTTCAAAGATGGTGGGCTACAAATATCCAATCTTATCCCACCTGGGACTCTCTTCGCTTCAGGATATTAGATGTATTTTTTGCGCCGGCCGAAAGGTCCCTGCTCACATCAGAACACTTGTATAGATGGCAACGTCCAGAGGAATTATTCACGGCGTTCATTGATGATATTAAACTCAAATCTAAAATCATTGGAGCCAACCTTAGTGAGCAGGAGATCATTACAATTCTTTGGGCTCGCATGAATAGGGCGACATATGATATCTGCAAATTTAGGATGGTACCGGATTCATTTGAAATACTTGACCTAGTAGCTCAAGAGGTGCGTCAAATAACGGATAGACAAGTAATGTACGCACAAATGGAGCAGAACTCCAGTAGGTCTAAACCTACAAAAAACTAGTTGAAATCTCCAATTACAATACAATCAACCAAACCCCGTCTCGTCCCCCCCATCGTTGTCTAATGGGACGTCGCAAATTATTATCAATTCGTTCACAACATACTAGCCTACCTACAATACCCGTAACCATAGGACCTTGTACGTACGATTGCCTTCTGGATTCAGGGGCCACTCATAGTTTTTGTGATAAAAAATTGGCAACAGCTACAGTAAAGCTTGGTTTAGGCAAGATCTCCACCACAACGCTCCAAACTATATTAGCGGATGGTACTGTCACTAATGTCCATCAGTTGCTGACATGTTCTATCAGAATTGGCGGATTTACTTGGAGGACAGCGTTTCATATAATACCAAGCCTAACTTTCAGTTTAATCATGGGTGTTGATCTTTTAAAACACATGAAGGCTATTTTAAATTTCGAAAAATGCTTAGTGACCTTCATGTTCAACCCAAAAATACCCATCCCCATGTGTCCAGGGACAGTCTGTACAATAAATAACATCGTCACATCACCTACGTTGCCGAAAACTCAATCTTCCCGTCTCGAAACGTTATTGAATCGCTTTAGTGACACAATCACCAACAAAATCGGTTGTGCTCGTGATTATTGGTACACCATACGTTTAAAGGACAGTATACCGGTACGGAGCCCACCCTATCCACTTTCACCCCCTAAAGCGCTTGAAATGGAACAGCACGTCAACGGCCTCCTGGAGCAAGGCATTATCGAACCTTGCCGGAGTGAATACTCGGCTCCAGCCTTTTTAATAAAGAAAAAAGATGGTTCAAACAGACTGTGTATCGATTATAGGCGTCTGAATGCGAAAGTTATCTTCGACGGCTTTCCCTCCCCTAATATGGAGAATGTTTTTCAGAGCTTGAGTGGCTCACGCTGCTATTCAGTGATCGATTTAACTAGCGCTTACTATCAAATAATGCTGTCCCCTGGGTGCCGAAAATACACAGCGTTCTCTACGCCAACAGGCCAATACTTGTTCCGGACTACTCCTTTCGGATTAAGTGTCAGCCCAATGGCTCTAAACCGCTTGATCTTCGGGTTATTCGCAGACCTCCGCTATAAATGTGTTATCCCTTACTTCGACGACATTTTAATTTACAGCTCGAGCTTTGAAGAGCACCTAAAACACCTGGAGATAGTGTTCACTAGGTTACGAGATACCGGCTTAACGGTACGACCGGACAAAATGCAACTATGTCTACCTAGCATTCAATTCCTAGGGCATGTAATATCCGCGTCAGGTGTAGCTTTGGATAGGTCGAAGGTAGCGGCTGTGTTGGACCTGCGAATACCTCGCAACATTAAGCAACTGAGATCCTTCTTGGGGATGACTTCCTTCTTCTCGCGTTTCATCCCCAACTACGCCGAAATAGTTGCCCCGCTGAACGCACTCAGAAAAAAGGACGTGGTGTACCACTTCGGAGATGACCAAATTAAAGCATTCAACGCGGTCAAACAAGCTCTTACAGAAGCTCCAGTACTTGCCTTCCCAGATTTTAAAAAACGCTTCATCGTACAAACCGATGCTTCAGGTGTCGCAATTGCTGCTGTATTGCTTCAGGAACTAGACGGAGGCCAAAGAGCCATCCAGTACGCTAGCAGAAAATTAACCCCTGCGGAGGTTAAATATTCTGCATACGAACTGGAGAGTCTCGCTGTCGTCTGGGCCCTGGAGAAATTCAAACAGTACTTACTAGGAACACGGTTTCTACTCAACACCGATAGCGGAGCCCTAAGCTGGGTCATGAACCATCCAAAACAGCTTGGCCGAGTGGGAAGGTGGGTACTAAAACTCTCACGTTTTGAGTTTGACGTGGAACACATAAAAGGCCCCACAAATGTTGTAGCTGACGCTCTTTCAAGGCTATTTTCAATTAAAATATCAAACGACGAGAAAAGTCCCACAGACAACTTCCATAAAAATTTGACAGACGGACATACAGGTAAAATTTCAGTTTTAGACGAGGTACCACAAACCTTTACCTCTCTGCAACGACAGCAAGAGGAGGATCCGGAGCTACGGCTCATCATCCAGCGCCTACGTGCCGGAGATGATGTGATAGGCTATGAGTTACGGGACTCCCTTCTTCTAAAAATTGTAGGGAAAAATAGGTTGCGACGTATCCCTGTACCTAAAACTATGAGACAAATGCTTCTCTACTATCACCACGATGGAATAGCTTCAAACCACCCCGGCATTACAAAAAGTTATAGGGCCATTGCCCGTCGCTTCTGGTGGCCACGACTGTTTGAGGAGGTCTGCGGTTATGTTAGGTCCTGTCCGGAATGCCAGCGGTGTAAACCACACAATAAAGCACCTGGGGCCCCATTAGCTTCTAAAACTCCAGAACACCCGTGGGAGAGGGTCCACATAGATCACGTTGGCCCCTTAGTCATGACTAAAAACGGGTTCCGATATGTGCTCACAGTGGCAGATAGCTTCACGAAATGGTTGGAGGCCATTCCCGTAAAACGTGTTACGGCGGCTAACACCGTCGACAAGCTCAATAAGGTCTGGTTACGCTTCGGTCCACCTCGACACGTCATTACGGACAACCATAAGGCATTTACAGGCGAGAAATTTAGGCTCATGTGCCTTCGATGGGGTATCAAACACATTCTGTGCGCACCTTATAGACCGTCGAGTAACTCTTTCGTCGAAAGAATCCACAGGGACCTCAAGAGTGGAATGACTATTATGTTACGTCAATACGCAAACACCCACAAAGAATGGGATCAATTCCTTCCATATTTTCAATTTGCACATAATAGTCAATTCCACGAATCGATCCAATGCAGCCCCTCGACGGTATTTTTAGGACGAGCAGTTCCAACTCCATTGGACCTCCGGTGGAATTTGCATGAAATAATCCATGATGATCCCCCACCAGATCTCGATAAGGTCCGAGAGTCCTTGGCGAAGGCACATGACAAAATGAAACGCTTCCATAACGCCAAACGTCCACCAGAACATCCTTTCACAGAGGGCCAAATTGTGCTACAGAGAGACCACGGTGGTCCCCAATTCGACGAGGCCAGAAAATTTATTCCCCGGTGGACGACACCCAGGAGAATACTCCGCTTTACAACCCCTGTTTCATGCGACCTCGAAGACTTAGAAACTAAAATAAGGTACAAAGCCCACGTCGAGGACCTGAAGCCGTTCATCGAACGAGAAGAAATCAATTAATAAATTCCGAAATACAATAGTATTTCTCCCTAAAAGTGGGGGAGACTGAACCGTTCAAATTCGGTTCACAGTATTTTGATTGTAGGTTTGGTTGATAGTAATTAAAAATCTTTTAAATTAGAGTAATAAGCGCGATCAAAAAAAAAAAACATTATACGGATTAAGACAGAGGAAGTAATAATCATTAAAAAACACGAACACGAAGAGAAATATTTACAAAGAAAAAAAAAAAAAAATACAAAAAAAAATAGAAATAAATAAATTAAAAAAAAACCCTATCTAAATCTAAACACACACACAAATAAAAAAAAAAAAATAAAATAAAAAAAAAACTAACAAAATTAGTCAATTAAAAAAGTTGAATTAAAATCACGCTAGCGTGTGAACGGACGTCAATACACGCTAACGTGTGAATAGCCACCACGCGCAACAATAATTAAAAGGTAACAAATAAAAACAACGTAGTTCCGCGTAGAGATACACAACAGAGCCAAAAAGCTGAGACAATTTAAAGATGAGGCCCTCTTGAAAAAATCACCGTTGAATGGTACACATCAAGGATCAGTTATAAAATTTATTAAAAATTAATAATTTTACACGTCCGTGCCCGCAACGCGAGCACGTTTTGAATATTACATCGGACAATTGATGGATTGGGTCATTTAATCTGGAATAAAGATAATTGGTTTAACTTCAAGAAGTGGACTTACTTGAAAGATCAAATTAATTATACCTGGACATTTCATCAACGGCTGGTGTTGTTTGTTTGGTTGTGTATCGCTCGGTCATCCTGTGGTGGTTTTTCCTAGATTTTTAAGGTACGTTTATTATTTCCTTCTGTCTTACTTCGTATGCGCGAGTAGTTGGAGATTTACCTACAAAAAATTTCAAAAAGTTTAAATACGTAGTTTTAAAGAAAAAAAAAACGCAACTGAACCTTTCCGACTGATTTTAATTACATATATAAAATTTGTGTGGAACGTGATCAATACCGCGTTTTGGAAGTGTAGCGGACCACGAGTTAGACTGCCATTTAAGGGCGTCTCGAATTCTCGCTCGGCGCTACACTTCGCGGAATTTAAGCTTCACGGTATTCTGCCCGGTGAAATATTAGAATAAATTGAGTAACGGGTCGGAGACAGAAGGTGGTGAATTGGATCACTCCACCGAAGAATTTAACTACAAGATCGGAACGGTTCAGTTTCAATATAGTTTCACATATTTTATAAAAAAAAAAAAAAAACAAAAGAAAATCACTTAGTTAATTTAACAAAAAAAAACCTTACCTTAAAGAGGTTATGTAACATTGAATATTTATCTTGGAGAATTCTAGTTTTATATTATTTTCTTTGTAATTCATTTAATGATTTTATCTTGCAAGACAAAAAAATAAATTCTAAAAACAAAAAGAATATTTTTATATTTTTTTGAAATAAATTAATCTAAGGGTAAAAATTACTTACATGTGTTTTCTGTTGTCGTCAAATATTCTGACATTTGATTGATAGTCCATAGAGTTGTAGTCACTTCACAGACTACTACTCCATCCTAGACCGTTCCTTTGTCCACTTTAATTTTTTTTTCAGATTCGATCACACTTACTAAGATCGCGGATAAAAAACGCTTCCACTTTGTCAACATACCACAGTTGGTAATTTAATAGAAGATTTTAATATAAAGTCATCTAAAAAATGCCACATAGGCATATATACATATCTGTAGGCTGACAGAATACATCCGTTTAGTAATGCATCTAAGTGAGATGCATTATATACATGTATTGAACATTAGTTGGAAGACGCTTGGAGAGTGGGAGTTTTTTAGTTACAGATAACTAGTAAGTATGCAACAAAACTCCCACTCTCTGCATGCATACAACAAAAGATCTGTCGTATCGTATCTGTAGTCTTACAACACATTTTTATAATACCTCTCGCTTAGATGCATTACTAAACGGATGTATTCTGTCATACTACAGATATGTATATGCCTAGATGGTACAAACACACATAGTATATGGATAGGTATATACAAATGTATGGTTAGTATGGATCTCTTTAAAATTTATTATTGTTATTATTTATTTATCAAACTGTATGTGTCAAAATACACCGTTATAAATTCAAAATGTCAAAATTATTATAACAGTACATTAATTTGATCATACAATATTTTTTTTTTTATAAAAATTTTTGCTTATGTATGTATGTATGTGTATTTTTATGAGTAACATGATGACATTACTTATCTAAACAATGAAGAAATTTTTACAATAGCTTAAAATTTTTGATCAATACACAAAACAATTCAAGTACCTATTTAGCTAAATGATACAGTCAATCTAGACGAAAAAAAGGCGGGAACTGGAAAAATTTCAATGGTGAATCTGAGGTTACAGATCGTTAGGGGGGCATGTAAATAACCTAAAAAAAATTAAGAGAGTTTTTCGTTTCGCTGTTTTTGAGAAAATCCGAATGGAATTTTGGAATGCGTTTTTCTCGGAATCTATTGGTTTAAGGGAAAAGTTTTTCAAATAAAAAATGTAGAGGACATTGTAAGCTACATTTTATGTCATTGGAGCAACGTCATACGAGTTAAATTACAAAAAGTAGGTGGCGCTAAAGTATCAAAAAAAGGGTTTTTCACAATTTTCATGAAGAAAAATTGATTTTTTTGTAAAAGTATAATTTTTATGAAAAACTTGCCGTTTCCGAGCTATACGCCAAAAATGCAACGCAACGTCGTTAACGGTTCTTCAAACAATCAATTCAATTTTAAATTCTACAACAATCTCAAACACAGCACGGCATAAAATGTCCGATGTGTACTCTTCAGCAAGCTGTATTTCAAAAACGGTAAATTTTACAAAAAAATTGTTTAAATAAAAGTTGAAGCTAATTTTGAGTCAAACAACTTTTTCATTTACACTTTTACAAAAAAATCAATTTTTCTTCATGAAAATCGTGAAAAACCCTTTTGTTGATACTTTAGCGCCACCTACTTTTTGTAATTTAACTCGTATGACGTTGCTCCAATGACATAAAATGTAGCTGACAATGTCCTCTACATTTTTTATTTGAAACTTTTCCCTTAAACCAATAGATTCCGAGAAAAACGCATTCCAATTTTTTTGGATTTTCTCAAAAACAGCGGAACGAAAAAAGTTATTTACATGCCCCCCTAACGATCTATAACCTCAGATCCACCATTGAAATTTTTTCCAGTCAAAATGCCAGATTGACTGTACTAAAAGTAAAAAAAAATATTAGTCACTAATTTTGGCAATACATAAAGTTTTTAATATGGTTTTATTTCAGAATTTGTGAATTTATATAATTATTTTCATACTCAGAATCGTTTCTTGGAATCTATCAAAATCACAATACATCCTATACATACAGGGTGGGCCATTTTAATATATGCACCTAAATACTTAAACAAAATCTGTAGAGTTTGATGGGTAGTGCATCATGTTCTGGCATAAGATTGCACCTAGTTCTTCAGGTTTCTTTAATAGCCAATTTCGATCCTGAACGGTAAGAGATAGAATAACATCTTAAAATAGAAAGTTGATCCTCATTAAAAAAAACTAACAATTTTTGTTTAAAATATTTTTTCCATAAACGTTAGCTTTCACAGGGAATACGACTTAAAAATATGTCATTATTGCATTTAATCGAATTGAAATAAGCTTAAATTTATCAATAATTGTAGGCAAAAGTCATGGACACAGGCGAATGTCTCTATTACCCTTGACAACATTCGCCTGTGTCCATGACTAGTTAACGTGTTTTCTTTCAATTAAATGCTATAATGGCATAATTTTAAGTCACATTTCCTCCGAAAGCTGACTATTTTCGAAATAATGGTTTAGATGAAAATTTTATGAAGATTCACAATTTCGGAAGAGAATTCGGAAGTAATAAATTCTTTTAGGTACTATCGACGTAGTAATGGGTACAAACAATATTATCAGAAACAATTTTTACAGATTTTCTCTTCAAAAAAAACCCAATCCGCATAAAAATCTCTGAAAAATCACATAGAGAGGTCTTCTGCCAATAAATTCCACAACAGAGACCCCGCTTTTGATTCGAACTATGGTACTTTTTATCCGTAGTCAGAATCGCAAACAACTGACACCTATCTGGCTCATTTGTTAAATTTTTTTCGAAAAAAAAAACTATATGTGATGTCGAGGTTATCAACATCACATAGTCACTTAAACGGCTCGTGAATTGTTTTTCAATTCTGCAGTTCAATCTATCCACGGAATGATCTGATGCGGGTTATTCATAGCTTACTTGTACAACCATCGAGACGAATCGAAAATGTGCCATCAGTGCCCTTAATAATGTGTTCCTCAGATAACCATTTCCAGATCATATTGTGCATTGATTGAACAAGTGACCTACTTGCATGAGCTTTGAACCCTAAACCTATGTATTAGAAGTCTACCAAACGCTCTACCAAACCTACCACAAGTACCGTTGGAAAAGACAACAACAAAATACAGTGCAACCTCGATATAACAAATCTGAAGGGAACCAGTAAATATTCGTTATATCAAGTAATTTATTAAACTGGGGTTTGTAATATTGAGGTTAAGTTGGTCTAAAATTCGTTATAAAGAGGAAAAAAGTGTCGGAACCTCTCGCGATATGAATTACATACTATGGAGCATACTAACTGTCATATATTTGTGGGACTTTATACGTTATATAAAGGTTTTGAATTGACGAATTTCGTTATTTAGAGGTATTTAAATTTTTTATTATAGTTGAAAATTCGTTATAAAGAGACTGTTCGCAAAAAATATTCGAAATGTAGAGGTATATTTTATATTGACTCTTATGGACAATTCAAGGGGATTGCGAAAAATTTGTTAAATCGAGGAATTCGTTATATTGAGGTTCGTTATATTAAGGTTGCACTGTAGAATGTAAATTTGATTTTTGCTCAATTGTGTTGGTTGTTTTAAAATTTTGAAGAAAAAAAAATTTTGTATAGTTGGTGTCTACGAACTTTTTTTTTAATACTTCTTTCCTAAAAACTCATTGAAATCATCATAAAAAAATTAAGTGTACACAAGTTGAGTAAAAAGGTTTTCTTCAAATCTTTGTATGCATGTAGGGAATAATGTCTGAAACTGCTGGAACGATTTTGATGAATGAAATGTCGTTTTAATGTTATGGGTAAAGATTATATAGTGTCCGAAAAACAACAAAACGTCAACCAATAGGCTACCATCTTTGTTTTTGAGATAACAAAATTTTGAAATAAATTTTTCATTAAGATACGTTATACACCCCTGCCTACACTCTCGTGAAGTAGTCTCGCCGAGTATACTCGAAAAAGTTAACCAAAATGAAGCACTCATTGTCACTCTTTCATCGTACTTCAAAAATTTTCTAGGCAACATCTTCTGAGAAAAAAACGTCATCCGAGCTAAGCAAATACGCCGTAGATGTAAAGAAAAACAAGAAGAATTAAGGAAGATCAAAAGGGAATCAAGGTATTGAAGAGAATTGACCAGTAACGAGGGCGGATGACGCCTGCTAGCCTTATGAAATTCGCAATTTCGCGAAACATATATTACATTATTTAATTGTAATATAAGTTATAACGACATTTTAATCGGTTGACATTTTATAAATAAATTGTCTTGCAGCCATTCAAACCAACATATAATACTTGTATAAAGTTAATTACATATATTGAATCTATCTACTATATATATATATATACTATAGGTACCTCTATAATACGGTCTATCTAATGATTATTACGATTTATATAAATTATTAATTATTGCCAACAGCTATTTATTTGTAAATTTATTATTATATATAATGTAATAATTCTATTGTACAATATTGTACATTATATATTTATTATATTACATACATATATAATTAATTTATTGTATTGAATATAAAATCTAATTATCATTTTCTATACTCTCAATAGATAAATGATTATATGAAGAATATGCTTGGTTAGTATATGGATAAATGTTTGTGAATCGAAGATGTTACTGGAAGCTTGATTTGTAAAGATAACCTACAAATACCTTATAGGTTAGGTCAGAAACCCTGCAGATATTGTTTGGTGCCACATTTTTTATGAGCTTGAAACTTAAACATGTATGAGGTCAGGGCGTTTTTGGTAAAAATTTTATATATGAAATTGAACTAAGTCTAAATTCAGAAAATTTTAGGGTTGGAGGGTTGCCCGATTATTTAAATAAATAAATGACTTCAAATGTAAGCATATTTAACATTGGTCTTATGGGAAAACGGTAGTTGGATGATATGTTTTGTCACCGTTTTGTAAAACTATTACTGCAGCACAAAGAACTATTTCTATCAGTTACTAAAAAGAAATCTGTTGGCATTTCGTAAAGTTTTTGAAAAAACGGATAATTTTTGACACTTGAACTGTAATCCTGACCTGATTAATGTAGAATAATTCCAGCATTTGATCTAAACTAAACTAAAAAAAAAACTGCAAAAGCAGTAAACAGTTAAAAAAATTAAAAGTTATTTAGAAATTTTAATCGTACCAACACTTTTATTAATTAACTATATTGGTCTTAAAATTATGCAAGAGTGAAACAAACAGAAATTGGAGCCACTAGAAATAGGCCAATCCAAAGTTTGCAAAATATTTTTTCTATAAATAATTATTTTGTAGTCAATAAAATAAATATTACAAATCGTCGCGTCAACAACGACGATTGCTGATTAAAAGCGCACCGTTCGTCCAAAATCCCCATCAAAAATGCTAATGATACAAACCAATTTTATTTGTAATAAATAATAAAATATAATCATTATTTATTTACATGACAGAATACAATAATATTAAATCTTTCAAAAAAAATAAAATATTAGTTTTTTTTTTTTTAATATTTTTCTTAAATGACGATTTGGTTGATGAGCACAACGGCGTTAGGGCATATCCAACATATATATGTATATATGGGGTTCCGCCCCGGTATGTCGCGGTGTTATCATACACACAAAAGACCCCCTTAAGTAAATCTATAATGTCCATCATAACCAAAAAAAAAAAAAAAAAAATGAAATGACTTTTTAGACATTTAAAAAAATAAAGAATCCTTTTTGGAGAGTTAACTAACCTACATATAATGGAACTCATCTTCAGAGAGCACCACATATTTTATTTATTCTCTTTTTTTATAAATTATGTTCGTCAACAAAATTTTTTTAACATTTCATTTTAATTGCTTTCTGCATAAACGAACGAGGCAGGCGCCTTTAGGGCCTTTTATTTAGTTTGGAGGTGTGGTAAATTTTTCCTATTATATTTTATTAAATAACATATTTAATATTTTTATATATTTTTATGTGATCTAAATTTAGTCATTTGCTTTTAAAAGGGCGCATAAAGATTTGTTAATTTTTTCTCATCGCTATATATGGCTTTTATTTTGTCCCTTTTGTTAGGGAATTTTATATTCATTTTTTTTATATTAATAAGTTATATTTATATTTATAAGTTCATTTGTTGGCGCTATAAATTCCTGGAAAAAAGTGGAAAATATACATTGGAAATATAACTCATTGAAAATATAAAATTTATCGTAAAAGCTTGAGGCGCTCTGATTTATTCTTGATATTTTAAATTGAGTTCTCGCAGCTTTTGCAAATAAGTCATGTTTGAGTAAGAGACTCATAGAAAAAATTATTTTCTACTTTTGAGTACAATAAAAGCTTCTCTTTTCAATAGTACTTTTTATGAAAATGTTTATGAAATTATGATTGTGGTATGTAAGTTGCCGTGTTACTGTAATAACAAATATTCACTTTCTGAGATCCAGAAGGTTTTGAAGCCCCATGAAACCACTTGTTAAAATTTTAAATCGATTTTTTAATAGATTTTCACGATGTAACGTGCATCAAAATTTCGATCGCCTGAAAATATTCAAAACATAAAGATTACATTAAATAAATTTCATAAAATTTTTACATTTTCGAGGAGAATAAAATAATTTCTTATGCAGAATCTTTTATAATCCTACATGTTTTTGTTTTTTGTAAGTAGCCATATCATTGAAACTCAAAAAATAATTTTTATCGATAAAAATGTTTAAAGCAAAAAATATTGAGTGTGTAGGCGCACATCAGACGCAGGTATTAAACGTGGCCTAGGTTTTCAAGTTCATTGAAAAGCTCACGCTACTCCATAACTGGTAATCGATAAATGAACACTTTAAATTAGGTTAGGTTAGGTTAGGTTATATTGGCTGTCAACGAAGGACACACTTAGGCTATAGATCCCATTGTGATACCATATTTGTGTTTTACCACCTTTCCGCTGATAATTTCATTTATCAGCTCCTTAATTTCAGAGGCAGAGTGCATATACCATGCACTACACCAGCCCATCACAACTATCAATTAAATAAATTTTGTTGCGACGGCGGGAATGGAACTCGTCACCCTAAGCATACCGCGGACAGAATAGGTAACGCCTTAACCAACTGAGATAATAGGGCGACTTAAATTAGAAAGTCGTTATTCATTAAAAAAGTTACATTTTTTGTTCCAGATATTTTTCAGCAAACCGTACAGTTTAGGCAAAAACGGACTGTAAAGTTTTTCCCAAAAGTTTTTTCGTATTAAAAATGTTTATTCGTATCATTGCTTCTGCTTCAAATCTAGACAATCTTCAAAAACAAATTTCCAATAAATCCAAGTGGTTTTTTATCTAACGCACAGAAAGTTGTAGTTTTGCTATCAATTACTGTCATGTAATCTATTCGGTCTACAAACAAATATTTCGAACAAAAAATATTTGCATATTTAAAAAGAATAAAGAACAACTTTCCAATTTAAAGCATTCATCTAATGTTTGTCAGTTATCAATCAGAGGGAAGTTTTAATTGAGCCTGCAAACTTAGATCGAATTCGATGCCGGTATAAGATGTGTGCCTTTGAAAGTAACATTTTTCGTTTGAAGCATTTTCAACGATTAAATTTATTTATCGAGTTTCAAGCATAGGTTAACAAGATAACTTAAACAAGTGAAAACAAACAATTGACTGAGTTAATTATTTAAATACCATGCATAGTCAGTGTTGATTTCTTTATCACATTACACATACAAACATGTGACCCATACATAACTGATAATCATAAAATTTTCGCCTAATTGGCGGCCTCACGGGTAAACAGTGATGTTTACGAAAAAATGTTTCAAACAAAAGTTGTTTAATTTTTGGTGAGAAACATTTTTTACATTTAAACTTTTGTTCTATCTCTAACGGTTTACAAGATGGGTCCTACGGACCCAAGACCCAATTGACCTATGATGCTCATTTACGAACTCGACCTCACTTTTTACGTCCTGAGTACGCTGTAAAAATTTCAGCTCGATATTTTTTTTCGTTTTTGAGTTATCGTGCCTACAGACGGACGAACGGACGGACGGACAACCGGAAATGGACTAATTAGGTGATTTTATGAACACCTATGACAAAGTTTTTTTCCTAGCATCATTATTTTTAAGCGTTACAAACTTGGGACTAAACTTAATATACTATGTATATTTCATATATACATGGTATAAAAAGACAATCTGTATAATTAAACAGCACCATTATAAAAACACGTTGACAAATTCTGTTGAAATAAATAATAAAAATATTTTAATTAATTTCCAAATAATTTTGATGAGAAATTTATAGATGAAAAAAAAAACTAACTTTTTATGTATTTTAAATAACTTTTTGATCTCATATACATACGTTTATATATATTTTGTAAAACATAAAAAGTCTTCTCCAAAAAAAAAAAATTTGTTATATCACCATAAAATCTCATTAGTTTAACAAAAAAGCCAAAAGAAAAGAAATATGTTTTTTAATGATACACATATAAACAGATTATTTTTGTGTTGTATAGAATTGAAACTCTAACAACAACAACAAAAAAGAAAGAATATTCTTTATTCATATTTGATTAACCGTGAAGTTTCAGCCTAATGAATTTTTTTCAGGTAAAAAAAATGTCACAATCAACAATAGAAAAATATGTAAGCGCCACATTATTCCATAAAATATAAAATATAATTTTTTTTAAACAAAGATAAATAATAGTTTAAACATATTATTATAATTCTATCTCGTTTTATTTAAAGTTTTTATTATTTATATTTAATGATATTTTCTGGTTATTAATCTTTCATACACATGACGACAATATACTTACTTTTTTTCCTTCCAACTGCTGTCTGTTTAATCGACCAATAACAAAAGTTAATATAATAGATAAAAAGTGACAGAACATATGTAGTTGTAATTTGTAAAGTTATCTATGCTTTTTTTTAGAGTAAGGTCCAGTTTTATCAAGTAATAATTAGCTACGTAAAAGATCCAAGATTTTCTGGCTTCTTTGAATTCATCGATTACAAAAAATTTCTATCCAGCATTAATTTCATTTTTTAACTCGAACTCAAACTAAAAAAGGAATGTTACAAGTTTGACCGCTATGTGTGTGTGTCTGTCTGTGGCATTGTAGCGCCTGAACGGTTGAACCGATTTTAATTTTTTGGTTTCCTTTGAAAAAAAACTTAACGGAGAGTGTTCTTATCTATTTTTCAAGTGCGAACTTCGTTTTCCGTACACGAAAAAAAAAAATTGGCGATGATCTTCAAATCGATTCAGTTTGGAAAAGGCATGAAATATAATTTAAACATACATATAATTACTATGAAAATGAGTGGGCAAATAAACCTGGCTCAATTCAATTCGAAAAGTGAAATGGTAAAATAATTAGGTAATTCAAAAAATAACTTAAAAATTTCAATTAAAATATTTGCAAAAATTTGTCCCAAAAAATGATAGATAGCTCTCTAAGTATCTTTTTCATCTCACCTCATGTCAAGGACCATCACTTTAATATTTAAGAAGGAGTGTTATAAGTTTAAAATGTTTGTCTGTGCGTTTATATGTTTCTCAGTGGCATCGTAGCCTCTAAACGATAGAACCTATTTGATTGAGAACATTTTATAGCTAAGTTCCCGAATATCTTAGTTTACAAGGAATAAATCGCATTTATCGGGGGTTTTTTTATATTTTGTAAATTTCACTTGTTAAAATATGTCCATTCTGGTGGACTGTGATAAAAGTAAAAAAAACAAGTGAAAACAAACAATTGACTGAGTTAATTGTTGAAATACCATGTATAGGCAGTGTTGATAACTCCGTCACATTTCACATACATACATATCTGACATATTTAACTGATATTATCATATAATGCGCAAGTGTTGATGCGCAATCGTTTGTTTTTTTGACGTCACGTAAATAACAAAAGATATTCACATTGATATTCCTATATTAATACATACTATAAAATTTGCACCTAATTAACGCCCTCGTGGGTAAACAGTGATGTTTACAAAAAAATGTTTCAAACAAAAGTTTTTTATCTTTTTATAAGCAACATTTTTTACATTTAAACTTTTGTTCTATCTCTAACGGTTTACAAGATGGGTCCTACGGACCCAAGACCCAATTGACCCATGATGCTCATTTACGAACTTTACCTCACTTTTTACGTCCTGAGTACGCTGTAAAAATTTCAGATCGATATCTTTTTTCGTTTTTGAGTTATCGTGTCCACAGACGGACGGACGGACGGACAACCGGAAATGGATTAATTAGGTGATTCTATGAACACCTATACCAAAATTTTGTTCATAGCATCAATATTTTTAAGCGTTACAAACTTGGGACGAAACTTAATATACTATGTATACCTATTTCATATATACATGGTATAAAAAACGAGCCTGACATCTCGGTTTTCTGTTGGCCTCCTGTATTTTATATTCAGAGAATTTTTAAGCTTTTACGTTTTCTTTACTTTCTAAGCCGTTGTTCGAAAGAATTTTGTTCGTTACGAACTTGGTCTTTTAAATACCGTACATAGATAACTTTATTCAGATCGTACTACAATTTTGGCCGCCGTTGCGCACGTACAAAAATTGCAATCGCTAGAATCTGAACGGGTATTTTTCGAGTTTTCCCCAAAGTCTTGTCAATAATTCAATACCAAAGAAAACTAAACTTTCTACATAATGAGCAATATAATAATTTGAGTAAAGACCAAAAATGTGATGTCTTGGCTATCATCGCCTCGCCTTTACCGTCTTCGCTAAAGGGCGGTTTTTTGTAACGATGTCAAATCCAACAGGAAGCCCCTAGACGAATACTGACAAGCATATAGAACAAAAAATAACTTGAAGAAAAGTTTCAGAGGTTGATGGGGACATCTTGTTCTGACATAAGAGTGGACCTAGTTTTCCGGGTTGCAATAATAGTCAATTTATATTCTAAAAGGTAAGAAATAGAATAACACTTAATTAGAAAGTCTTCATAAAAATGCTAACATTTTTTTATTCAAAACATTTTTTCGAAAATCGTTAGCTTGCAGAGGAAATGCGACTTAAAAATATGTCATTATTTAATTTAATCGAAAGAAAAAACGTTAGCTCTAGAAAATTTTTTAGACAAAAGTTATCAAGGACAATAAAGGTCATTCGTCTCTGTTAATAACTTTTAGTTGAGGTAAATTTGCAAGATCATTCGAGGATCAAGGTCAAATGAACTTGACACTAGAATTTCAGATCGAAGTTATGAATATAGGCGAAAGTCCTCTATTAAATTAAGTGCATTAATGACATATTTTTTTCCGAAAGCTTCCTGTTTAAAAAAATGTTTTCAAAATAATTTTTAGTTTTTTTATGAGGATCAAATGTTCTTCTAAATTGATTATAATAGCAACCCTGAAGAGCTACTTCCAATATGATATCAGAACATGGGAGACAAACTCTGAAACTTTTGATCAAGTTATTTTTTGGTTGGCTAGCTACAAAACGAGCTTTTATCCGAAATAGATTAAAATAGTCCACTCTTTATAAAACATTTTATGACAGAAATTATATTTTCTTACTCGAATAAGCATGAAGATAACTATATGTACTAGTTATATGTACAAAAAGCACCCACAGAAGCTGTTGCCAGTTCGATGTCCTCCATATCAATAATATACTTCCGAGTGCTTCACTTTGGCGAATATTTTCGACGTGGGTACTCACCCAGAGTGTGAGTGACGAGCTAAAGTATCCATTAGAGAAGCAAAACCATCCTTCACTTCGATTTTAGTCTCAAAAATAAGTGATAGAGGTGGAAACAAACAGTTGACTGAGTTAATTGTTGAAATACCATGTATAGACAGTGTTGATTACTATATCACATTACACATACATACATGTCACACACATATAACTGATATACCCATATAATACATACTATATTCAATTTGCGCATAATTTGCGCTCTCACGGGTAAACAATGATGCTTACGAAAAAATGTTTCAAACAAAAGTTGTTTATTTTTTTAAGGGACAAATTTACATTTAAACTTTTGTTCTATCTCTAACGATTTACAAGATCACCCAATTGACCTATGTTGCACATTTACGAACTCGACCTCACTTTTTACGTCCTCAGCACGCTATTTCAACTTGATGTCTTTTTTCGTTTTTGAGTAATCGTGATGACAGACGGACAGACATACAATCAGAAATGGACTAATTAGGTGATTTTATGAACACCTATACCAAAATTTTGTTCATAGCATTAATATTTTTAAGCGTTACAAACTTGGGACTAAACTTAGTATACCTTGGTATATTTCATATATACATGGTATAATTATATATTTGTCAGCGAAGTGACAAGCTATAAAGTAATATATTTATTTTATTTTGAATACTAAGCGCAGAAAAAATGAACATTCTACGACATTCCTATCAATAATGTCGAAATCATTAATCGAATCAATATATCAAATTGATAAAAAATAACTTTTGTATTTTGAATAAACTCCAGCAGGTAGACAAAAGAACTAGAAAGAAAAAACCCCATCATCTACACATATTATTATAACATATGAATTTTAAAAAAGTGTGACCATGTGCCGTTTGTCACTAGGATCAGATACGATAGGCCCCCCGAGTGATTGTGGCACCCTCTGGCGTTACTTTGACATAACATAATATTCCGACGAACATATATTCTTCGATTGCATTCATGTTGAGATGACAACTATTTGAGTTGACTTCGGGACTGTGTATTTTTATTTTTTGTTCATCATTATATTGAAGAGATGACATTTTTTATGAAAAAAATGATTATAGATGAATATTTTTATATCTTTTTAAGTGTTCATTTATTTTTTTTATTTTTTTTATATGCATCGAATAACTCTCTTGGTCAAAAAAATGGATTTATCTTGAATCTTGATGTAAAATTGAGTGACATTTCATTGTCTATAAAGAAATATCTGCTTGACATAATTTGCATTATATAATTCCGTTAATATTGTGAAATTTAAGGTATTCCAATTTAGGAGTAAGTTCTTATAAATAATCTAAATAAATAATCCAAATTCAGTTTCCTAGCTTTAATTTTTGGTTGAAATTCTAAAATTGGTTGTACCATATTTTCAACTTTGATGATGAATTTTGTTATAACTTCATAAATTTAGACCAAAAATAAGTATACAATTTTTCGAAATCTGCCTTGGTTTTCGAAATATAAAGCTAAATAATAGGGAATATTCGTGTATTTTTTTTAGAACATAGTAAAAATATGTATATAAAAATAAATACTGTTTAAAAATGCGTTAATTAACTGTAAAAAATATTTAGAATACAGAATCATTTTGAGATGTTTAAACGCAGTCTTTTGGCGCTCTCTGTTGATAACGTATTAATATGGGATCTGTCAATTGGTGACAGTTTAATGTATAATTTACACTTTAAAAAAATGAATTTACAACACAGAATTTACACTCGTTATCATTAAGTTTTCTATTAAAAAGTCGTAGAATAATATAACTCAATGTAATACCAAACAAAATATAAGTAGTTAATACCATAAAGTATGTCATCGAATTTGACAAGCCAATACTATGACGTTATGTACGTTTTAAAATTTGAATTTCCATTTTAGAAATTTGGTTCAGTTCCCACAAAAAATACTTCAGATTAACTATTTCGAATTTTTTTAATTTGACTATACCTCCATATTGATAGGTACTTAAAATTTTCATTAATTTTTTGTTACATTCAAAAGATTTGCAACTTTTAAATTATTAATATTTCTTTTATGTCGAATGTCACAATTTTTTTTTGGAAATGACATTGAATATATCTTTGCATGCTTTTTCTTATAAATTTTGTATTTAATATATTTTGATTCTTAGAAAAACAATATTTCCTAAAAAATTATTAAACATTTTTTTATATCTGCGTTTATTATTATTCATGTCAAATTTTTAATTATAGGTGTAGACAATTTATTGTAAAATAAACCACCTAGGGTGATTGAAATCAACTCTTTTATAATTAGTAAAAATGGGTTTAACAAATTGTTTTTATGTCATTTTGAAATTTTAGTTTCTTACACAAGTTTAATTTGGAAAATTTCGAAAGATTGGATATAAAACATCAGACGTTTATAAGTGTAAAAAAATATTATACTTTTAATACGCAAGTTTGAAGAGTTACAAGTTTTAGACATACTCGAATTCTAGATATAGCTATGACGTCAAACAGTATAAATATAGCATTATTTCAATTATTTAAGTTTGAGTTATTGTGGCTCGATTTTACTGTCCTTAAGGCAGGCATGGGCGAGTTATTTTAAGACCAATTCACCATTGTTATAACTTTATTGTGTGTCATAAACTTTATTGTGTGTCTCTTTATCCAAGTCCGCATAGCTTGAAGCATAGCTAAGAACACTGTCCATTAATTTACCATTCAAACAAAAGAAAATTATCAAAATCGTTAAAAGCAAAACATCAGCGATCTATGGAATGACTAGACTATTGAAATAATGGAACAGTATTGTTGTAAATTACTATGATTTTAATAGGCATCTATTTATTCAATGCCTCTTGAAACCCAGATAAATCTTATAGCGTAATTCTATTTTAGGTCACCGGTTGATGCATGGAAAAAAGAATGGAGAAGAAACCTGAGTTATTCTTATTTACCTTCATATGACCTTACAGATCGAGGTAGCCCGTCCTACTACCCGTCTATTTCTGCCTCCACTAGTAATGAGCAAAATAAATCTCGGTCTTGCAGTCTTGACCCTGGTCATAAAAAGACCGCTTATTAATATAATACCACTTCGACAAGACCAATACCAAAATCCTGTCTATATGAATTAAGATTAAGACCAAGACTCAACTCTGCAAGACTAAATCTTACACTGCAAGACCAAGACTTTTTTGCGCAAAACCAAGACATTTACAAAATAACAATACTTCTACCAAACTTAACTTGGCTCGTTACATTGCTTTGGTAGCGTCCGAAGTACTATTATTACGAAAAAATAGTACAATATTAAAATGTAAAATATAAAATCTAAAAGAAAACCACAAATTAATCGACTAGGGCAGAGTATTGGTACTGTGAATTCATTCATTAATAATAAATGATCTGGTTCGGAGCATGCATTCTACATAGGTATATAAATCACTCAGTTGCTGCACGTTAGCAACATTTAAAAGGATTTCAGCGTAGTTTCCATCGCTAAAACTACCCGGATCCATCAGATACAACTGGAGATAACTTGCACAAATCAGTTGGCACTCAATGGGCACTCAATCAGATGGTGGAAAATACTTTCATTTCGTAAAGTGTTACATATAGTGCATTGTACATTCGGATCCATTTTGTAAGAGTTGCCATTTGCGTAGAATGTTGTAATACGAGCATAAGACATTCGCAGTTGAAAAGCAATTCGTACCTGTCCGAAGTACTACGAATTCGGAAACCCAAGCCAAAATGCGAATAGTAAAACGAAGTAGAAATTTTTTTGCCTGGTCAATTGTCTTTGTACCAGATTTTCGTGAACCTTTTTAAGGATTTTATAATATTTTTATTTTAATTAAAATATTTGCCTTCTTAAAATAAATTATTATTTATTATTTAAATACATATTGTTTTCTAAAATAAATAAGCAGATAATATTCAGAATATAGTATTGTTTAGTTTACTTTTTTTTCCATTTGGTTTGACTCAATTACACACATGTAATTGTAAATGTAATGTATGTATATTGGCAGGTTACATGAATGCGCATCATTGGTCACAATTATTATTGTGACTACTTTGTCGGAGGCCACCCAGGACGTTCTATGGACGTGTAAGGTGCAACATTTAAGAATAAATATATAGGTATACGTAGAATATATTAATGTAAGTATCCGTGTGTGAATTTTTTTTCTTGGCAAAGATGTGGTCACAAAATTGTTTTCAATTTAAAACTATTCACTCCTTAGGCAAGTTTTATTTTTATGAAAAAATAAATTTTTTTTAATTTGTGTCCCCACTAACGTCCTCATACATCGTTAATTAGTCGGGCACAACGGTTTTTTTTATTTTCAATAATTTAATAAGGTTCTAACTTTAAGTTTTTTTTAATTTCCACCGACTAGCTTTAGAGAAATATATGAAAAATAAAATTCTCTAAAATTTTCAGAATTTGTTTAGACTTAGTCCAACTTCATATAAAAAAAATTCTAGCCTTTTTGCCCACATTGCCTTGGCGTTCGTACATCCTTTACGGGGACCAAAAACAAAATTGATACAAACTCTCTTGAGAAATATCTTTCAAATCTAACTTTCTGAATCAGAGAGAAATTTATTATTCAATTTTATTCGTCTCTCGACCTCGTTCCAGGAACGATTTTCTTTGATTATTCTTTCTACATTTTTCGAGATTGTACCTCTTTTATATATGTGGCAGTCATGTTATATTATAGCACTCACTATGTAAGTCCAATATAACTACTTAATCAGTACTTCAAAAATGATTTAGTGATTCGATGACGTAACTTGTGCTTTAACCAACTGAGATCGGGGTTGGAAAGAAAGAAATAGCAGGGAAATTTTTTTCCAATACATCTTATTGATCTGAGAATAGTCAAATATTGTTGCAAGGAAATTTTACCACCAAGCATGTTTCATTTTCTAAAAGATTCTAAGATGTTTTCAAAATCGAAGTTTTTGGAAATATTAGCCGAATAAGAGTTCACTGTAACCATAAGTCCTCTGACAACATTTTCAAGTGTCACATTTTCAATCTACGTCTTGCAAAAATCCTTCTTGTGAAATGGATTTATTACCCGGAACAACTAAAAATAGGCGATGAGCCTCATAATTTGTTCAGTTTGGAGATAGCCATCATGAAATAGGTAATTGAATGGAGAGTGTTGTTAGATACTTTTCGTAAGTGCGAGTTTAAGTTTTCTTCGGGATTTTTTAAATTTTGTAAATTTCGCTGGTAATTTAATCAATTTCATATATGCTGTATACAAAAAATGATTATATTGTTCCAGCTACGCCATTCTTCTTTTACTTTGGTGATTCTAAAAGAGTTGGTATATTGAAATCATTTTTGCTATTTTATCTGTACATGTCCACTCTCTTCGTACAGATATTAAATACATACAGAAGTAACGTTTAAACTAAAAGGTTTATTTTTACTGATTTTTTTTGTCTATACTCTTTAAAAACAATCTCTTTTGTCAACGACCTTTCTTTTCTTCGTTCGCTAAATAATCCTATTGTACATCTATTGTTCATAAAATAAAATAATATGATTGTTGTAAACACTAATTTTATTGATATTTCTTCTGAGTCGGTGAGTAACAAAAACAAAGTTGACAACAAAAATCATATTTTTATGTTTTTAAGCAAAAAAAAAAAAATATTTTTAAGGGGTAATTTTTCAATTATAAAGTAAACCAAAATATTTTTATGAAATTTTTTTCAAAAAATGTCACTGCACATTAGTTCATATTTTTATGATTTATATAAATAATAATTTTTGGGTCTTTTTGTAAGGTTTTCGTTAACAAAGTTAAATGTCAGTATTTGTTAAGCAATTCTATGACCATGAAAGCTTAATAATACGGCGCCAGACGATGGTAAACGAGACAGTATTGTTATGATTTTCGATAATTTTGTATGCTTGAATTATACGTTTTTAGATTGTTGTTGATAGAAGAAAATTCCGTATACCAAGGGTATCGAGCTCGATTCTCGCTGGAAGAAAAAATAAGAATTTAATTAATTTTTGGCATCTTGCTAGCGTATAATACAAGAGACAATAAAGTTCAAATTTCAGGTGAAGAATTCTCACTGCACGGACAGAAAAGTGAAGTTGGGTTTTGAAAATCTTTAGAAGTAAGCAAAATATGAACGTTTATAATTCCTAATTAAAAAAATGTGGGGTCCTGGTCTCGCCATATGGCTCAACGGTAAATCTAGCTAAAAACTGACATCATAGATGAAAAGTTTGACCCAAAATTAGTGGTTTTCAAAAAAAATATCATTAGATCGGATTAAACTTGGCGTATTCAAAAAATTCAATTTTTTAAACTCAATGACGACATCAAAATCAAAAAAATTATTTTTGCCTTTTCACATTCAAATTATACCTAATTTTAGTCAAGAAAGTATGTAATCCTACTAAGTTTGGGTTATACTTTTCAAATTTGTAACCAAATTTAACCTAACCTCAATAGGTTTCAAGAATGTAGTGTCATCGTCTCTTCATTTGGCTCCACGGCAAGTCTAACGAACAACTAACATCTTAGATATAAACCTTAGATATTTGACCCAAAATTAATTGGTTTCAAAATAAATTTCATTCAGATCGGAATTTTTGATTGGTGAACTACAAAACGAGATATTTGGGTTAGATGTTTCGTTTTAAATCGTAATAATTATCTTGATTTGGATTCTAAAATACATATATTTTCAAAATTGCCATTATACGAAGTTGTTTTAAAGAAAGTTGTAATCGTCATATTTGTCTAAGTTTGTATCGTAAATAATATCTATAAACTTAGTCAAATAGACTTTTTACTCAAATCATAACGATTTCTTATTAAAAGAAAAAATATTTACACTTTGCAATAATTTGACTAATGATGTTATTAAATTGGATTTGCTTGAATAAAATCAATATGCAATCGATTGAAATTTTGTATTATTATTATTATTTTTTTGTTCAAAATTACATCGGTCAAAGAGATAGGTACTAAAATATAATATATTGTATCGAACCATAGTCGGCATTGTTTCAGTTTAAAATGATGATAGGAGTCTCAACCACAAACGGCCTATCCCGCTGTGATATACAAACCCAACAAGTACTAAAATTAAAAAACGACATAGTTGACACTTTACAAAAAAAGTCAGGTGGATATTATTATTCTGATTCTTCTTTCTTGGTCGTTGTTGAGACTTAAAGACTCGTACAGTATTCAGAGGAGAGTTTTCTAGGTAGGCCGTCTGTCTAAGCTAACCCAAATCAATTTTAAATTATGAAATTTTGGAAAAACTGTATGTAGTATAATCAATAGAGTTTAAAATTTAAAACAATCCTCCTGTCCGGTTTTTGCAGCTGGATAATTAGGAGAAAAATAGCAGTTTTAAAAAAACATACTTTGGAAAAATGGGAGTCATACAAGTCAAGAAAATAAAGGACGACAAACGCGACATTTTTGCGATAAAACCGTGTTTTCTCGTAAAGTTTCGGATGGATTTGACTTTAGCTAGTCCCATTTTTGTTTGGTTTTGCTTTAGAACCATTTTTTTTTCAAAACCTTTTTTCCGTCTTTTTTTACAAAAAAAAAAACCTGTTTATCATACCTTTTCGATATTTCCTACACTCTGACATTTTTCAAGGTACGTTATCTTATAAACTAATACTACTGGAAAAATTGAATAATTATTTTAAAATTTGAGGTATTTTCTGCACTCCTGGCAATTAATTATATTTTATTTTGCTAACAATATAATAAGGACATAGATTTTAAAAATTGTTTTAAAATGATTTTAAAATCAACAATTTTTGCTGCTTTTTCCAGGAATGAGAACTAGTAAATGGAGGAAATGCAACCCCTCCACCCTCTCAGGTGCCAAGCGTACTTCCTTACTTCCTTACTTCCTAATTTCAGAAGGAAATGAAATTTTTAAAAACTCAGTGTGTGGAAATCAACTTTTCCATTATTTTGCACAAGCTGTAATACTATTTGGAGAGAATTTTTCGAAAAAAGGGGCGATATTTGCAAAGAATCAAAGTGTTAATATGAACTGTATATCAAAGTTTACTATGTTTAGTCCCAAGTTCAAGAATAAAAGTTCATAATATTATCTAATTAGTACATTTCAGGATGTCGGTCCGTCAGTTTGTCCGTCGTCACGATAACTCAAAAACAATATCAAGCTGAAATTTTAAAGCGTGCTTAGGAGGTAAAGTAGGACCCATCTTGTAAACCGTTAGAGATAAAATAAAAATTTAAATATAAATAATATTCTTTATAAAAAAAATAAACAACTTTTTTTGAAACATTTATACGTAAACAAACTGTTTACCCGTGAGGGCGCACATTAGGACAAATTTTTTGTGTCCTTTTCTCCAAACCTATAAAAGATAGTCAGCTGAAAATTTTCAGGTAGCTTCACCTAGTGGTCTTGTGTAGGTTCTTCAAAAACGAAAAAAAAATTATCTGTCAAAATACCGTCATAATTGCATTGGTTTTCTTAACTTTTCTAATTTATTAAAAATATTGCAAGCACTAACATAAAATAATTTTCCACACAGAGTATTTTAACAATTAACTCCAACAATTGTTTGTTTTAACTTAATAATATGATTTGAATGATTTCCGCAAATATTCGTCGATTAGTCGATTATAAGATTATCAGATCCAGTTAATACATACTTCGCTTCCTTTTGCAGTCATTTGTAAGACAAGTTACGAAGATAAGTCAATAGTTTGATCAGACCTTGACAACCTTCTCATACTACATGGTCTCCTTTGTCAATATTGAAAAGAAATAAATTACATTTTATTGTTATTATTATTATTTTTTACCTCCCACTATTATTTGTAAAAAAAGAATTCTGTTTTGTTTTGTTCTGAAGAGTTCTTTGTGCTATGAGTTTCGTTAACGACATTTCGTTTCGTTTGACGTTTGCACAAAAATACCATTACTGCTGTTAATGATGCAATTTTTGAAGTTATTATTTTTGAAAAATAATATATAAAAATGTCAACAAATTTATTTTATTTACTTTCTCATACTCATAACTTTTTTTTTTTTTTGAAAAGTGAATCTTTTGTAGGTGTGTTAGGGACTGACAAAAACTATCCCTTTGTGAACGATTTATCTATGTATAATGATTGTTTTTTCGCAATTAATATTGTTGGAAGGTTCCTTTGTCTCGAATTTGTGCGACAATAGGAGTGAGATTACATCAATAAAATAGATAAAATCTTGTTTAAGGGGATTAATCCATAAATAAAAGTCAGGTATATTTAAGGTCATCTATGAAAAAGTAGGTCGTCTTGGAATCTAATGTTTCACTGCGGACATTCCTGACATGAAAATCGGACATTCATGAAAATTAATGTTGGCTGAGTAGAAGATTGCTAGTAAAAGTTTTAAAGAAAGGACTGGTGAACTAGGCAGAATTGACTCAAATAAGCTTTTGAACGGTTTAAAGTGAATTATTGTTTGTACAGTGTGATGGATGAATTTTAATTTTAAACCAACTTTGGATAATAAGGCTACCTATACAGGGTGTCTTTTTTAAGTTGACATATGTTGGAACCTGAAGTTTTATGTTGGGCGCACATCTTACGCAGGCATTAAACTTGACCTAGGTTTTTAAACTCAATGAAAAGCTCAATCTACACTATAACTGGTAATCGATTGACGAACGCTTTAATATAGAAAGTTGGTATTGTATAAAACATTTAAGTAACATTTTTTGCTCGAAACATTTTTCCACAAACCGTACAGCTTAAGCAAAAACGGACTGAAAAGTTTAACATAAAATTGTTATTTCCTATAATTGTTCCTTCGAAATTTAAACACTGTTCAGAAAAAATTTTCCAATAAATTCAATAAAAGTGGTTTGTTTTTCTATAAAAAATATTTTTTGTTAAAATTGAATGAACAAACGTACAAGAAGATAGATTTTTGCTATCAATTACTGTCTAGACTTTTCAGTCTACAAAACAAAATGTTTCAAACAAAAAATGGTTGCGTATTTATAAAGAACAACTTTCTTATTTAAAGCGTTCATCTAATGTTTGTCAGTTATGAATCGATGGCGGTATAAGATGTGTGCCTTTGAAACTAACATTTTTCATTTGAAACATTTTCCTCAATTCAATTTATTTATCGAGTTTCAAGCATATATCAACTTTAAAAAGACACCTTATATATAATCAGCTAAAAATAAAAAAACTAAACTTATTCTCCTGAGATCAATTTGTTATAACATAAATATTTAAAAACAAACAATAATAACATTTAAGTACAAAATCACTTTAACTTCAAATTATGAATTTTAGGAAGCAAAGCTTATTTATTACTTATATACTAACTTAATCGCTAACGCGATAACTTTGGTATACTGGAAAAATGTGTTGCATACAAATAGCCTTGATACATGTATTGCAATTACCCTTATTTTTTGTACAAACCCCACCGTAGCTGCAGCGACACTAAACAGAATAGCTAATAGGCTTAAAGAGGTCAGCAATTTCAGTTACTGAAAGCGGCAAATAGCACTCGTATTTTGTTTTAAAGTTATTAGGGTTTAAACAGTACGGTATGAAATACCTGGCCACAATGATACCGGATTAAAGAAAGTTCCCGGACTTGATAGGAATCAATTAAAAGTGGACCAAATTATTGTCTTAGCTTCGATAGCAGAAGTTTCTCCTAGGCAGACGTTTCTCACACTAACTGGCTGGAAGCCCATTAGTTTTTTGCTTTTAAACTTATCTTGATAAGCTAATCCAGAACTTAAACAAACTTATCTAGATAAGATAATTCCACCATCGTTTTTAGTACTTTCGAAAAACAATGTCCAGAAAGCCACAATATCAAAGACTAGTCTCAAGAGTGGAACATCGATTAGTTGTCTCTAATTTTTTGGGATTTACGTCCACAGTGAAGCTTCTCATTTCTGTTTCTGAGTTTAAGCAGACTGGATTCTTCACTGCTTCAGTAATTGCTTGCTTCACTATTTCCTAGCTACAAGTTTCTACTAGTGCTTTTACTGCTTTCAAGTTCTTCGATATTGTCTTTTAGTAATTTATTTTGCAGTTAGTCGCGAGTGTAACTACGATAGAGAAAAACTACGGCATAAATAGATAAATGAACAAAATTTTAAATCCTTGTTTTTGATAAAACTGAACTATAAGAGGATTTTTCTATTATTTTTAACGAGAGAGGACACAAAATTTAATTGTTTGTGAATGCATCTATTAACTACCGTTTCTAAATAAATTTATTTCATTATTATTGTTCAGTTAAATGGCTTATATGTAAAACTCTGTAACTCCTCTTAAAAGAAGATCAAACATTATTTCATTTGAAATTCATCATATTATTAAATTTTCATAAAATTACCCATACACAATATACATATACCTTATTATTATAAATACATACAAGACATATATTCTTGTTGATAGTAGGTAAATTGCGCAAATAAATACGTACTGGTATCTTCGTAATAAAGAATATCAATGGTTTTTTTTTCAATATTTGTTTGTATCTCTTTCTAGCAAAACAAAATTTAGTCGATCTCTTTGTCTAATTTGTTGTTTAAAATGCTTGTGTAATCCGAATTTCTTGGTCGATTTTAATTTTAATTATAATTTTTGTCATCACTTTAACAGTATTTTCATATCTTGTTACGAAATTTGCAAAAAAAAAATCATCGATATTCCCTCGATTCTAGCTCTCTAACCATAAAGATAAGCAATGTTTGATGTTTGTAGAAAAATACTGGTTGATATATTAATGAATACAAATGTATTCCTATTTTTGGCTTCTTTTATTTCTTATCGAACAAAGCTTACTAAATCTCTTTCTCTGAGCCACAAATACCTTCCCTCACCTTATATACGCCCCTGTTAGTAAATTATAAATACTATTTGATTTATTGGTGTTTGACCACGTTTTACGCGTTTTTACAAGAATGTCACCTTTCTGATTAAATTTCTTATGTTGAATAATACTATCTGTATTCGAATTTTAATCAAAATTGTTAGAGCCGTTCCTGAGATGAAATTTTATTTAATCAGCGTGGACCGTTTCGTGGCCAATAGTTCGTTCTGTAACTAAACAATAAAAAAATAATAACAACAAGAGTTTGATGGTAGACAGCATGTTATGACAGCAGATTTGACTTAATTTTCCGAATTTTTTTAACAGTCAATTTAGATCCTAAAAAGTAAGAGATAAAATAACAATTTAAATTAAAAAGTTGACTCTCATGAAACTAACATTTTTAATTTAAAACAGTTTTTCGAAAATCGTTAGATTTAGGAGGAAATATGACTTAAAACTATGTCATTATCGCATTTAATCGAAATACATTAAATTTTGAAAAATTTTTCAAACAAAAGTTATTAAGGATAATAAAGGCCATTCTCTTGTATTAATAACTTTCTTATAGTCCAGGTAAATTCTCAATAACATTTGGAGATTAAGATTTTCAGTGACCTTGAAACTAGAATCTTCGGTCAAAGAAATGGGCACAGATGCATGCCCTCTGCTGCCTTCCCAACTTTTGGCTAAAGCATTTTTCTGTAGCTACCATGTTTCCTTTTGATTAAATGCAATAACGACATATTTTGCTTATGAGGCTCAACTTTCTAATTTAATATGTTTTATTTAGTTTTCTTATGAGGATCAACTTTCTAATTTAAAGTGTTTGTTTTTTTCTTGTACTTTTTAGGATCTAAATGGACTATTAAAGAAAACGGGAGAACTAGATCCAATCTGATGTCCGAACATCATGTTTCCCATCAAACTCTGCAACTTTTGTTTAGTTATTAGTCAGAATAGATTCAAATGGTCCATTTTGAATATACAAGCATTGTTTGTTTAGATATATAAGATAACAAGTGAAAACAAACAATTGACTGAGTTAATTGTTGAAATACCATGTATAGGCAGTGTTGATAACTCTGTCACATTTCACATACATACATATCTGACATATTTAACTGATATTCTCATATAATGCGCAAGTGTTGATGCGCAATCGTTTGTTTTTTTGACGTCACGTAAATAACAAAAGATATTCACTTTGATATTCCTATATTAATACATACTATAAAATTTGCACCTAATTAACGCCCTCGTGGGTAAACAGTGATGTTTACAAAAAAATGTTTCAAACAAAAGTTTTTTATTTTTTTATAAGCAACATTTTTTAGAATTAAACTTTTGTTCTATCTCTAACAGTTTACAAGATGGGTCCTACGGACCCAAGACCCAATTGACCTATGATGCTCATTTACGAACTTGACCTCACTTTTTACGTCCTGAGTACGCTGTAAAATTTTCAGATCGATATCTTTTTTCGTTTTTGAGTTATCGTGTCCACAGACGGACGGACGGACGGACGGACAACCGGAAATGGATTAATTAGGTGATTCTATGAACACCTATACCAAAATTTTGTTCGTAGCATCAATATTTTTAAGCGTTACAAACTTGGGTCGAAACTTAATATACTATGTATATTTCATATATACATGGTATAAAAATGCGCAATTTACTTACGGCATTCGCCTATATGTATATGTAAATTATTCAAGATGACAATTTAACAAAAGGGATTTAGGTATATATGAAATGTCATAAAGAAAAGGGGAATTGATTTGTATTATATCTAAATATAAACTAGATTTGTGTTCTGACATATTTATTCCTCTCTTCATATATACAATATACATACAAAACATTTGACAAACATAAGGGACAATGGACATTTATCTTATAATATTTTGGATCATATCTATTTACATGTAGTTATAGTATAACATGATATATGACATTTAAATCATATTTCTATGTATATTAAATAATGTAGAATTATTGATAAAACTTCAGTTATTAACATTGAATAGTAATGACTTTTTATACCATGTATATATGAAATATAGATAGTATATTAAGTTTAGTTCCAAGTTTGTAACGCTTAAAAATAATGATGCTAGGAAAAAAATTTTGTCATAGGTGTTCATAAAATGACCTAATTAGTCCATTTCCGGTTGTCCGTCCGTCCGTCCGTCCGTCTGAGGACACGATAACTCAAAAACTAAAAAAGATATCGAGCTGAAATTTTTACAGCGTACTCAGGATGTAAAAAGTGAGGTCGACTTCGTAAATGAGCACTATAGATCAATTGGGTCTTGAGTCCGTAGGACTCATCTTGTAAACCGTTAGAGATAGAACAAAAGTTTAAATCTAAAAAATGTTCCTCATTAAAAAATAAACAAATTTTGTTTGAATCATTTTTTTGTAAACATCACTGTTTACCCACGAGGGCGCCAATTAGGCGGAAATTTTATAATATGTATTATACTTGATTATCAGTTATGTATGTGTCACATGTTTGTATGTGTAATGTGATAAAGAAATCAACACTGACTATGCATGGTATTTCAACAATTAACTCAGTCAATTGTTTGTTTTCACTTGTTTATTTTACATCCGTTTGTAATGAATGTTGTAAAGGATCCTGGACTTTTCTAAGGAGAAATATTTTCAGTCAAACTTACTGATTCGTGCAGGTTTTGATGAGTAAATCAAAATTATCTACCGACAAGAATCTCTATTAAAATTAGGAATTTTGAGGTATGTTAAATCAAAGGTCAAACTTTTATTCATTTTTTAAGAATTTTTAAAGGAGACTTCATGAAAATCCGTAATTTAATCATAAAGAAGTATAAAAATGCATAATATATTCTTGAAAAATTGTCTAGAAAACTATTTTTCCATATGGAAGTACCTAAATTATTTAAGAATTTAAAGCAACTAACCACAAATTGGCAGATTATATTGGTGTAGGTACTATAAACATTCAATTTCATTCATTTATTTTCTGTGCTTTCGACAATATGCAGATATCTCTAGTTTTTAGATAAAACGTTTTGCTGTACTCCTGTCCTGAAAAACATTTCAAAATACCTTCACCTTAAGCTAAATGTTTTGACTCATTGGAAGATATTACCTATATAAAGATACTTATTTGCTTTTAAAGATTCAAATAATTCAAACTGATCTGAATAAACGTTTAACTTGGCGAAAGCATATATGGGCTAAGAGAAAACAAATAAATATTCAGCTCAATAAATACTCCTGGTTGCTAAATCGTAACTCTAAAATACCGCTTGAAAATAAGTTATTAGTGTATAAGAGCATTTTAAAACCCATATGGGCATGTGTAATTGAATTTTGGAGTCCGGCAAGTATTTGAAATATTGAGATTTTTCAGTCCAAAATGCTGCATACAATGAGTGATTCAGCATGGTACGTACGAAACGATGACCAATATCGTAGTTTTTAAGTGATTTCTTCGCTGTTACATAATACTTTTGCTTTTTGCCATGAGGTATTATCGCAAATTGACAGATTACCTAACATTACCCTTCTAACGTTATAGTCGATTCCATGAAAAAACTCCCTGAAATTAATGATAATCATTATATAGGTACCATTAAATTTCCTTATCTTTTTTAATTATTTTTTATTAATTATCCCCCAAGAATATATTTGAAAACAAATATCGATATTATTTGTACGTTTTCTATAAATAATTTATCCAATCGGAAAAAATATCTCATTCCAATGCGCTGCGTTGGTATTATGTCCAAGTAAAAAAAACCACCAATATACATATATAACGTCCTTAATCTCAACAAGCATCTAGTGGTTAATTGAAGCATACAACAGGAAAACATTGAAAATATTTATCATTATGATAGAGAGTTTTTACAGTCAATCTAATGCAGAGAGGCTGGTTAAATATATAGTGAAAAAAAAAATAAAAAGTTTTTTGTGATTTTTTTTATTTTTTCTAATAAGGTACTTTCGATAGTGAAAAATAAACTTTGAAATTTGATAAACATTACAAATTTTTGTTTAAATATACTTAAATATTCTGATTTTGAGTCATAAAAGCACATTATTGTTTTATTATATTAAAATTAAAAGTCGTAATTTTTAATCTGTATATCACGTGACCTAAAGCACGAGCATCATAGAAATTTTAGGTTATGCTAACAGCGTTTTGCGAAAATAAAAATGGTTTTAAATTTAATTTAATTTTATGTCAAGAAAGCGTGTTTATTTTGCCGAAATATAATTTTTTATGGCTTTTTACTAACTTTACAGTTTAAAAGGGGTGATTCTGAGCCAAAAAGCAGACTATAAAATATATAAATTATAAAAATATTTTTAAATTTCCAAATTCATGGCAAGTTGAATCGATTGAAAAAATTTTAGTTTGGTAGATAACTTAGTTGAAAATATTCGGTTTTTGGTGTCGCTTTTTTGTTGCACTTTTTTTAGTTTTATCTCCCAACCAGCAAACAAATCAGAACGATAACGTTCTACAAGAAACATAATTCCAAAAATGGATTTTTTTTCTAACAACTCAATTTTCTCTAAATTTACCACTCATCTCTGGAAAACTTGGACATAACCACAGACTAAATAACCCTCTATACATATCCATAAACTCTATAAAAAATTACATAATATAAACCTAAAACGTTCATCTATCTAGCGAATGTCAATGAAACATTTCATCCATGTATTTCTTCATTAGTGTATATAGAGATCACCATCAACTCTAACCCGCCATACCTCCACCATACCACAATAATTTTCCTTGTATATCACACAGACACAATACTTCATATACATAACCTGTGCAGATGTAAGTAGACTCTCCCTCAGGTTTGTATATCTTTTAAAGGGATTGTGTGATGTAGGATATATAGTTACCTACCTATATGTATTATATGTATTGGTATACTATACTTTTTACAATTAGTTTACCTATATACAGATGTATATCCATAAATATTGTACTGAAGTGTATGATGTGGTAGGTAAATTACACGAACTTCAATGATCATATAAACAAGAAACAGGGAATTAAAAATGATTGTAAATATAATCCAATCAAAACAAAGTCTAGGATATATCAAAATGAATTTCAAGCAATGAAATTGGATAAGGGACCAATTCCCAATTCGGATTTTAAAAAAATTTCATAGTTAGAGTTGAATTTTTACAATTAATATGTAATAGATTTTGAAATTGAAAAATTATTAAGTTTCATAATTTATTTTTAGTTTGTAATTTTTATTTTTATTTTTATTTTAAAGCATTATTCTGGTCTAGAAAATTGAAAAATCGATTTTCAAAGTTTGGTCCCTTAATAATGTGTTCTTAATCATATTGATCAAAATTTGAAATATTTTCGGAGATACAGTGTATTTTCTGGTAAGGAAGTTCCAATTTATCACTCTGAACTGCGAGCTTCTGCTGCTTCAAAGGAAGGCAAAACAGCTCGGTTAGCGTAACTTTGCAAGACATTGCATTTGAAGTATAGAAGAAAGTCTAATTTATGAATCTGACATCGATTATTCAAGTTACTATTTATCCAAGTTACTTGGGCGGAATTTTCTTTCAATCTAAAAACGCGTTTTTCTCGAAACTTTATCTTTCAAGGTGACTGGTATGATATCTTAAGTTCTGCTAGATCAATTCGTTTGAAATTTGGTGGGAAACTTCTTTATAAATCTCTCAACCGTCTGTGTCTGTGATTGACTGATGTTACAATTTGTTAGATACATGGAAAGAATAAACCCATAAAAATCACGTTCTATTTTTTAGACTTCGATTAAATCCTTTCTAGAAACGACCTTCACCACCAACTCGCGACAAGCAGTAAAAATCTAAAAGGATCAGTAAGTATGAAATTAGAATTTTTATTGCTTCCGAAATAGCCATGTTTTAAGAAATCTACTTGTAACATTAAATAGATAAATTTCGAGTAATTTTCTTCCTGCCAAGTACATGCAATATGTAAAATTGTACACCATACAGCCATCTTATAGTCTATCCAGTTTATATTACAGGATATTCATAGTTGCAACAAATTAGTTACAAATCAAAAGAGAATTTTTTTATTTGGAACTTTTCAAATCAGAATTTTGTGTAATTTATTAAAAAATTCATATATTTTGTGTCATATAACAGTCATCTTTGACATTAGAAAGATATATTTCTATAAAATGACGAGTTTAAGGCCTCAGATTAGACCTCAATCAAAAATTATCAGGAATAAAAGTGTTTAAGCTTTAAAAGCTTAATAGTTTTCCGCATGTTAACTTTTGTGAGATTTGTTTGCATGCGAAACTTGAAACTATACAGAAAAAAATGGACACAAGACAAGATAAAACGTCACGGTAAACGAAACATTATACAACGTTAACGAAATATATGGATTGTATTAATGGTCGTAAGTAATGTTATCAAACCAGATGGCCAATATGCTTGCTTGGTCCACCTACCTAGTCAATTATATCTAATAAAATTCTCTAGTGAATATCTTATACCTCGAACACATATCCTAGTAATAGTCAATATAAATTATCCTGATCAATCTGACAAATCACAGACTGAAATTTATCCTTATGTACTTGAAATAAGGTATATACAGTGTGTTCAATTAAGTTGGCACCATATAGAAAACTTTATGCAAACAAAAGTTATTCTTGTTAAAAAGTTCTGCATAGTCAAGAACACCAATAGAAATAATCCGATGTAGCCTAATCGAAGTAGAATTTGAGCCGAGAAAAATTCCTAACAGCAATTTTCTTTCAGGAAACGTTGGGGGAAGGGCTAACTATCAGTCTACATTTTGGTTTTCGGGCTTCCAACCCTGTTGCGATTTGAATTTTAATAGTTAATTTTTGTTTATTTTAATATAAATAACTCATTTATTTTCAATTTTACACCAAAAATGGCCAATACCAAAATTGTTTGGAATTAAATTTCCCACAGTTTTTGTCCTTATCAATTTTTCTTTAGATCGATATTTGTCGATTTAGATCCGAAAAGAGGGAGAGAATTTTTTTTTATTGAATAACCCGTTTATTTTCAACTCTACATACGAAAAATGGTTATTACCTTATCGAATATCTTCTAGGATAAGTATTTTCGATTTATACCTGGAAAAAAAGTATAGTGTTTTTATTATTACATAACTCGTTCATTTTTAATTTTACACGAATAATAGTTTTACCGAAGTTGCTTGAAATTAAATTTCCTACAATTTTTAATCAATTTTTTCTTGAAAGGAAAAAGAAAATAATTTGCTACAAAAGTTTTTTCAAAAGTGTACTGAATCTAAACCTTGATTATAAATATTGTCAAAGATAATAAATGAGAATTCTAGAATATTTCGAAATAAATTTCGATTTTTGCCCTAATTTCCTAGATCAATTTTAGTATTATATAAATACGTGTTTCGACTACCAAGTAGTCATCATCAGTATGAATTAGCTAATCGTAATTACTCTTATTGTGTATGTTACTCGTTGCTAATTTGGTGGCGAACTGCACATTGATATTTTCGTGTACCAACAATTTATACTTTTCCAAGTATCTGTCAAATTAAAATTCAGTGACGTCAGCCATTCAGCTTCCTTGGCAGTCCGCCACCAAATTGGCAACGAGTAGCAAACACAATAAGAGTAACTACGATTAGCTAATTCATACTAATGATGACTACTTGGTGGTCGAAATACGTATTTATATAATACAAAAATTTATCTAGGAAATTGGAGCAAAAATCGAAATTTATTTCCATTTAGTGACTAATTTATTGACACACACTGTATTAACATTAATTGTGAGAGTCGTATTACTTGTGAATGTTCCTATATATCTGATGTATAAATGGGAGTGAGTGGGTACCATTATTAGAAAAAAGGGGAGCATAAAATATGGAGAAAGGCTACTACAAGAGGATGGCAAATTAATATTTTTAATCCGTACATGAATTTGTTGTATGTTTAATTGAACTAAGTGCTTATATTATATTACACACACATATTAGGTACATATAGACATGTTTGACGATTCGTTGATAGTTTTAAATTTCATTTTAATATTTTTATTAAGGCGTTTCAATACCAAAACGAATGTGTTACCAAAAACTGAAATTTTGTGTGTCATTTCATGAGTATTAATACGCCTTTTGTAAAAATTTTAAGGCGATTCTCTGTACGATTTACGATTAATTAATTATTAAAAACAGCGCATTTTACCTGGTGATATATGAAGAAGTTGTTATAAATGTTGGTTTTTTAGTCTACAAGTGCTTTTAAAATTAATTTACCATTTACACAACTTTTATCAATATTCCTCAAGTTTTAAGCTTGAAATTCATACCAAAATTAAGAACTGTGTATAAAAATGAATAACTTTTTAACTTCCCGCTAAGAAAATAGGGAAGTTATTGTTTTCACCCCGTTTTGCCAAAATCGAGTTTTCATCAAATCTCGACGTTTTAAGGTGTCAGGAAGCTTCCCTGACTACTTCCGCGAGGGTGTCTGTATGGCTGTATGTATGTATGAGTGTGTGTGTGTGTGTGGATGTATGTAAACCTCTCATAACTTTTGAACGGCTTGTCCGATTTGATCGCGGTTGGTGCCATTCGAAAGGGCTTGACCAAACTTAAATTTTGAGGTCTATTTGGACCGATTCGATAGATTTCGAGAAATCTAAAAAAAAACTGCAAAAAAAAATTTTTTTTTAAGTGGTTTTTTTTTAATAACTTTTAAACGGCTGTATCGATCAATTCCAAAAACTAATCAGCTTTCAACATCAAAAAACCACGTCAATCACCACCGTCCGGTCAAAATCGGTTGATTCGTTCGTGAGTTATCGTTGACGAAAGAAAACCCAAAAAAGCGTTTTTTCGGAATAACCTCAAAATTTTTTGTTCTATCAATTGAAACTTAAAGATTCTTCATGAAGCTTCAAAAACTGCGTCGAATGTCACCAACCGCGTGAAAATCGGTTTATTCATTCTAAAGTTATCGTGATTTGAAAATTTAAAAAATAGTGTTTTATCAAACGTCTATGAAATTTTTGATCAGTCAAGAGCACTGACTTTGATAGTTAATTTTTCCTAAATCGTTCGAAGAATCGATTTGACGTTTTTCTCAAAAACCGTATAAAAGGATGGTTAATTGATAAATAAAATTTAAAATTTTTTTGGATCATTCTCATTTCATCGGTATCGAAATACCGAGCTACAATCTATGTTCGTTGCAATATTTTCTAATTGCACTTAAGGACGTTCATGTTCCACCATATTTTACTATGTGCGTTCGCAGGGAAACAGTATGTAAATTTTCAATTAATAGAAAATTGGAAAATTTTGATAATAAATATTAACTTGTAAAAGTTTCAAGAAAATTTATCGAAATTATTTTTGAAAAATATCTATAGATTTAATGTATTTTTTGTGTTATGTATATATTCATGCTTTTTGTCACTTTTTATACCCTGAATATATGAAATATATATGAAGAAATATATAGTCCTAAGTTTGTAAAGCATGAAAATAAAGTGTTTAATTTCGATTTAAAATTGACACCTTAAAACAACCATCTTTTATACATCTTTATAAATATCACAAATAAATGGTGGAAGCGCAGTTAAATTATGTAATATATTAATGCACACTATTAACAATGCATTTATTTGCACTTCCACCATAATTACAAAACAAAATATACAAAAAAAAACACGTGAAAACAAACAATTGACTGAGTTAATTGTTGAAATACCATGCATAGACAGTGTTGATTACACTATCACATTACACATACATACATGCCACACATATATAACTAATATATCCATAACATACATACAATTTACACCTAATTTGCGAACTCACGGGTAAACAGTATTTACGATGTTTTACGAAAAAATGTCTCAAACAAAAGTTGTTTATTGATGTATGTTGTTTATTATATATTCTTTATTGATGTAGGTACAAAAAGCAAATCAATCATTACAAAATTACATTTTGTATTACAAAATAGTACAAAGTTAAATAGTATAGATTTACAAAAAAATTGAAATAAAAATAAAATCAAACTAAATAAAATAACATATAATTCTTTATATTATTTTTTTATAAGGAATATTTTTCACATTTAAACTTTTGTTCTATCTCTAACGGTTTACAAGATGGGTCCTACGGACCCAAGACCCAATTGACCTATGTTGCTCATTTACGAAGTGGACTTCACTTTTTCCGTCCTGAGTACGCTCTAAAACTTTCAGCTTGATATCCTTTTTCGTTTTTGAGTTATCACCAACAACCGGAAATGAACTAATTAGTTGATTTTATGAACACCTATACCAAAATTTTGTGCGTAGCTACAATATTTTTAAGCGTTACAAACTTGAGACTAAACTTAGTATACCTTGCATATTACATATATGCATGGTATAATTAATAACCTTATTGCATGCATGTACTATCGGTAATAGACTTTGCATTCAGAATTTAATGAAACTTGGCATAGTTGTCCATTATTATATCATAATAATGAGTTAAATTTTTAGGGGCCTTCAGAGAACTGAAAAAATGATATTTTAAAGATATTTTAACATTGATCCTTATGGGAAATCACAGATTTTATTTTATTTCACAAAACTGGGTGATCAGTTTTTCAGTTCTCTGAAGGCCCCTAACAATTTAACTGGTTAATTATGATATAATAATGGACAACTATGCCAAGTTTCAAGTTTTAAATTCTGAAAGCAAAGTCTATTACCGATAGTACTACCTTAAGAAACGACAAAAATGGCTTTAAATACTTATGTTAAAATTTATATTTTAACATTAACATAAGAGTATAGCAGCTAAAAATATCTTAATATTAATGATTTTAGTGATTGAAATATTATAGATGAATATAATAATATATACGTTTGTATGTATATACTTATGTACATACGTACATACGTGAGTGTGCATGAATGTATGTGAAAGATAGATAATGACGAGATGATCTTTACTTTATACAAGAAAAAAATATGAAAAACAAACATTAATATTTAAAAAATAAAAAAAATATTATAATAAAAATAAAAAAAAACATACAGTATAGAAACTATAAAGTGAGAAAGAAAATACAAGATACAATGAAAATTCAATAAAAATAAAGAACAAAGATAGAAATTTAATACATATCAAACAAGAACTAACAACATTCATTTGATGTACATAAAACTAGCCTCTCAATTATTGTCATCTTTTTGTCATGTCCTTTTCAGATGATACGGTTTTTAGGTGGTAGAAAATATATACTCTTTCTGGGTACAATATAGCTGCTTATAGTTTTCTATATAACATGACAAATATAGAGTGGAGGGGGGTTAATAACACGGGGAAAGAAGGTGGTCACCAATATTATGTGACGACGAAAAACAACGACTGTGCGCGACATATACAATAAAATATGTCCCTCCCATTAATATGCGCGCGCGTATTGGACATTGTACGACATTGGCGACACCCTGTTCAATACCTGTGTATGTCATGTCACACAATATTCAAGTCAGTCACACATTTACAATATTATATACACACGCCTTCTCTCACCCCTCCATCTACATCATATACGATTATACTAACTTCTCCTCCACATCACCAAGATAGTCAACTAAAAACTCCCCACCACGATCATATATGATCACGATCACTAAATACTACTACTCTGTGTATATTGCTGTCTAATAATTGTGTTTTGTTATTTTCTAGCACTGGACAAGTTGGGATCGCGTCACCTGTTCAATCGAGCCAACAGTCAACCGGAGCCCGTTCAACCGAACGTTGCTTTTGATATTGCTAGTTTAGTGTTATATGGATGTCAAGCGCTCCCTATACGATTGAAGATCCTGTTGGATCGTCTTTTCTCTGTCTTACATACAGATCAAGTGACACAAGTGCTACACGGTTTTGGATGGACCCACGACGATTACGCTAGAGGTTATATTCTTCAGGTTCGTGCGCTTCCAAAATTAATTTGTGATTTTAAAAAAAATTTTCTTTACACCCCATTTATTGTGTTTTTATATTTAATTATGTGTTTTAAGTGTGCAAAAAAAATTGTGTCTTATATTATTTATAATTTTTTTTGGTGGAAATAATTATTCCGAAAAAGTGAAAATTTTTTGACCCGTAGGTTTGTGTTATTATAACTTGTTTTTATTTTAATAATTTATTTTTTGTGAACGGATATTTTTTTTAAAATTTTGTTTTTTGATTTGGGTAAGCTGAAAAAACTTAAAATAAATAATACAATAAAATCGCGTTACTAAAATTCCTAATCGTGTCTTCTCGATACGACTATTATCTTGATAGTTAAAAATCGTGAAACTTATTTCAGAATTTACAACATTCTAACGTCATACGAAAAAACCCTTGTTTTTAACTTTCGAATTTTGTGTTGCTAAATCGCATTACTAAAATTCATAATATTGTCTTCTCGGTACGATTAGTATCTTGCTTGTTAATAATCGTGTTTCATAATTTAGATTCACACCATTCTTATGTCGTACGAAAAATTCCTTATTTTTTGTTTTCGAATTTTGCGTTATTAAAATTCATAATCGTGTCTTCTTGATACGATTAGTATCTTGGTAGTTAAAAATCGTGTTAGTTATTTTAGAATTCACACCATCTAACGTCTTACGAAAAATTTATTGTTTTTAAAATTCGTAAGCTAAAAAATATAGATAAATAACTTAACAAAATCGCGTTACTCAAATTTACAATAGTATCTTCTCGATGCGACTAGTATCTTGGTTGTTAAAATATGTGTTACTGATTTTAAATTCACACCATTCTAACGTCATACGAAAAATTCCTTGTTTTAAAGCTAAAAAATACAGATAAATACTACAAAAAAATCGTGAAACTAAAATTCTTAATCGCGTTTTATCGATTCTGATGTATATCTTAGTAATTAAAAATCGTATAACTAATCGTAGTTTCACTCCATCTAACAACATATGAATTTTTTCGGACAAATTATCAAAAATAAATCGCGTAAATATAATTTACAATCATGTTTTCTCGATTCGATCAGTATCTTACTAGTTATAAAAGATCATGTTATTTATCTTAGTTTCACACCATCTAACACCATCTATGATCACATCGTGGTACTATTATTACGCATACATATATATGCATTTACTATTCAATATACACGGACAATAATTATTAATTATTAAAATACGAGTTTATTTTTATTTTTTTTAATATTTATTTTTATGCTCGTGGGAAGAATTTTATAAATATTTAAATATTATTCATCCATAATTGCGTTTTTAATTAACATTTTCATAAACAAAATGTCAGAAATGTCATCCCAATAATAAAAAAATGTCAATTTATTTTTAAGTATTGACATATTTTTTTGCTGAAATAAAATTAATTTTTATTTTATGCTAAATCGTCGTATGCTAATTTTTTTTTTTTTTTAATAAATCTATTTTTTTTTTTTTTTTTTGAAATTTTCTCGTTGAAATTACTTATCCGGCGGAATAATCAAAAATCGTGTAACCAATATTTTTTTGTAATAAAAATATGTAAAACGAGTTAAAATTAATGAACCATTTAGTAATCTTGATAACCGCGCGCGCTTAAACATCTGCACGAATAGATGTGCGATTTTTTTTCTCGTCATTTAGTTTTTATTCGCTTCCTCAAAAAATAAAATACGTATTTGAAGTATTGAAGAATTTTTTATTTGTAATTATTATTATTTATTTATTATTTTGTAAAATTTGTTCACATTTTGAAATCATAACATACCGTATTTTAACGAACCGTTCCGATCATAGATGATGTATGTGAAATTTTTTTTAAATCAACTATTAACGCCCTTTTTTATGCAAATATGCATATTTTCGGATTTTTATTTTAAAGTAGAAATTTTTATTTTTAAGTTTGTTCTGGGAAGTTTACCGAATTAAAAAGCTAGATTTCGCTGAATTTAAATTTTTTAAATTGTTTCCATAGATATCAAGCTCTTATCATTTTCAAGATTTTTGATTTTACAGCAAAATTATTTGTGTTCTAATTGTTCCTTTTCGCCCGAAGTTTGAACCGAATAGAAATATTTAACGTAGAAAGGAAATTTTGGTAAAAGTAATAATAAAGTGTTATCACTAATCAATTACATTGTCTATTCAAAATATTAATTACCGCGATAAATCGAAAAAAAAAAATTACTGCGGTAAAATTTTTGTGAATGCGCTTAGCTAAGTGATCTGATTTCTGGGAGAGATCAGAGGAGAAAATTGGTACAATATTCTTTTGATACTCTATAGATTTCAGTATATATCGAATATTTATATAATTAACTATGATAGTTGTCAACCGTAGAATTAAGGGAAAGGGGAAAGGGTTGTGTACCCCAAATATCAATGGCTTTAAATTCGAAAACTTTACGAAAATAAATTATATCCGAAATATTTTTTTCATAAAAATAAAATTCAGCCCGAAGATTTAAATTCGACCAATTAATTAATTTTTTTTTTTTAGTGTTATTAAAATTTATTTTTATTTGTCAATTAAAATACGAAATATCCGTTTACATAATTTTTAGCGCTAAATTTTTTTATTTGGAAATTTTTTTTTAATAGTCATGCTATTAGTTAGCATAACAAATTAAGGTCCTTAATTTGTCCTTTAAATTTTGAAAATCATACGATTAATTACTAGACTGTATATAATTGATTTTGTCAATAAAATTAATTTTGTTTTGCTATGGAATTAGTACCTACGACAAAATATCGATTCATGACATGCAAAATTTTATATTGAAAATTCAATTATTTATTTTATTTTATTTTTTTTAATGAATTAGAAATTTTTTCTAATGTGAAATTTATGTAAACTTCTCAAATTCGAAGCTTACCTAAGTCTCAATCGATATTAAGACGTTTCGATCCCAAAATGAAAATGTTACCAAAAATGCCTTTTGTATAAATTTCATTTCGATTCTCTGCACGGTTTACGGTAAATTAATTATTAAGAGCAGCCCTTTTTACCTGGTGGTATATGAAGAAGTCGTTATAATTGTTAGTTTTTTAGTCTACAAGTGCTTTTAAAAATGTTTTACTATTTACATAAAATACTTTAATCAATATTCTTCAAGTTTTAAGCTTTAAAATCATACCAAAATTAAAAACTGTACATAAAAATTAAAAAATTTTTTGGGTAAAAACACTGATTTTGAGAGTTAATTTCTACTAAACCGTACTGACAATCGATATGAATTTTTCATAAAAGACGTATAAAAGTATGATTAATTAATAAGTAAAATTTCAAATGTTTTGAATTATTTTCATTTTTTCGATATCGAAATATCTTAAATCATTTGGTCTTTCGAAAATTGCAAAAAATTCGGTAATCTTTTGCTTATTCAGTACAACCTTTTCAAGTTTCAAAAACTTTACAAATGTTATAAAAAAATTTATGGCAAAATGATTTGACGAATATATTACAAAATTATTTGATCTAAAAAAGTTACATTTTGCTTTCAAAATTCATTTAACAAGAAAATAATGTCTGCCTTAGAAAGAACAATTTTTGTTAATTCGATTGATTATGGTATATATCGAATATTTAAACAATTAACTATGTTATTGATCAATGCTACCAAAATCCAAGTAAAAGAAAAAAATTGAAAAACAAAATAGTTTCTGCCTTAGAAGGGACATTTTGTTGTAAATTAAATTGATTGTGGTATATATAGGATATTTAAACAATTAATTATGTTATTAATCAATAATTTGCCACCAAAATCCAAGTAAATGAAAACGAACGAAAATTGAAAAAATAAAATAATTTCTGCCTTAGAAAGAACATTTTTTATAAATTCAATTAATTATAGTATATATGGGATATTTAATCAATTAACTACGTTTTAGTTCCTAATTTTTAGCGTACAAAATATTACAAAACAACTTGATAAAATTTGTTTGCATAGCTGTGTAGCTAATTATGTATGTACCACAAGCCGTCGCGTCGCTTCACTCTAACTATATACAAAATTTACAACGCGTGTGCCATTCATTAAATTTAAGTAAATAAAATATATATAACGCTTAACTTAAAACTTCCTTATTTAAAAATTAAATTTAATGGTTGAATCGATAAATTGTGTGTTTCACAGTTGAAAGAATTACATACGAACGACTATCGTTACGTTAATTAACTTTCAACAGTTTTTTTTTATTATTTAATTTAAGTACCCTTAATTTAAACAACTGTACTTAAGTACAAAAATATTATTGATTTGGTATCGAAAAAGAGAAAGTTCTTCCCATTTTCTTGTTACAAAACTCTGTTTGATAATTAGGTAGGTACTTAAATTGACCGCCACTCAAGTGAAATAAAAGAAGGGGTCGCCCAGAAATATTCGAAATTTTTTTGATATTCTTGTAGAGAGGTTTAATTTGAGGAAATCCATTATTATTGTTTTTTGTGAAAATATGTCTGTAAGATGTTGTGACATGTTTCGAATTCTGAATCTATTTTCAAACCGTAACAATGTTATTTTATTTTCACTAAAACAAGTCTATTAAAATTGTAGAACTTTTCGAAAACGTTTGAAGCAAATATCAAATCATAGTCATATACAGATTGATAGATCAAATCATAGTCATAGTATACTAAAGATCTCCTAAGACTTACTCCTAACTCAAAGCTAATTCAATCTACTTTACGATTTTGCTTTGTCATTAGAGAAACAAATTGAGAAATTTTCCTAAATTATTTTCTACTTTTTTCGGTAAAAAAAAAGAAATATAAATTTAAAAAGCCTTGAGACCAATAATTGTCCCAGTTATGAAATTTCAAGCGTGAAAAATAATTCTTACTTTTATACGAGAATCTTCTATTTTTCATTTTCAGATATTTCTGCCTTAAAATCATTATTTAATAGAGAAAAATTAGTGGAAAACCTTTTAGCCTTAAAAAAATTATCAACTAATTGCAAATTTTGCGATAAACTACATCTCAAGAAAATTGTTGTGTTTCATGAAAAAATTGTTTTAACAAAGTACCATATTTTCTAAAAAAAGGTAGTCGATGATTCTAGGCGAGTGTTAGTTCCTATTAATAAAAATATGTATTACGATATTTTATTGTTTAAATAATTCTGACATATTCGTTGTGTGCGTAGTCATGGCAGGGACAATAAAATCGATGCCAGCGCTTCCAGTGAAAAATTTTGATTATTAAGGAGGCTGTTATGACTAATTTGCAATTTTTTACATGTTAATGTTATAGCAAATGTCAAATTAAAATTATTGAAAAACACTAATTAATTAAACTTAATGCATTAAAAATTGTGAAAATAAGAAATCAAATTGCACAAATATTATTTTTAAAATGAAAATTATCATAATTAGTTATTTAAATTTATGAGACAATAATATTAAATTTTCAATGTAAGTCATAAATGCAATCCATACTATTATATATGCATCCATACAATTCTATAATTAAAATAGTATATTTACAATTTAAAGAATCAAAAATTTTTACTGGAAAATGTGTTTGAGATCTTTTATTATAAAGAGATCTAATCTGCATTAAAATTAATAAAAAAATCTAATCAATGTGATCTATGATTATATTTTAATATGTAGTAATATTTATTGATTAATTATTATTAATAAATATTTAAATTAATAATTAGATATCTAAATTAATTATTTAAATTTGTTACAAGAGTAAAAAGCCATAAATTATTTTAAATAAAATTATAATAATATTTTTAAAAATATAATTTATTTGCGAATTATATATACCTACAAATTGTTTATATCAGCAAACGCATTTTTGACTATTTTAACGTAGTACTTACGGTAATAGACTTTGCATTCAGAATTTAATGAAACTTGGCATAGTTGTCCATTATTATATCATAATTAATCAGTTAAATTTTTAAGGGCCTTCAGAGAACAGTGCGTAAGTTTTATTGATGAATGCATATATAATTGTATAGATTGCTTTTATGACTTACATTGAAAATTTAATATAATTGCCTCACAAATTTAAATAAATAATTATGATAATTTACATTTTAAAAATAATATTTGTGTAATTTGATTTCTTATTTTCACAATTTTTAATGCATTAAGTTTAATTAATTAGTGTTTTTCAATAATTTTAATTTGACATTTTCTATAACATAAACATGTAAAGAACTGCAGATTAGTCATAACAGCCTCCTATATCGCCAAAATTTTTCACTGGAAGCGCTGGTATCGCTTTTATTGTCCTTAAATTTTACTGTAAAATTTTGTGCCGTGTATTCAAAAAGTTAATTATATAATTTCTAAATTAAAACAATTTTAAGAAAAGAAACAAATATTTCACACCAGAATTATAATAAAAATATAATGAACCAATCCATCAACTTTTAGATATACATTTGTCAAAACATTTGATCACAGCAAAAAGAGTGCATAGTACTTTGATATCACATAGCCCATTGTTTTTAATAATCACAGCCACTTTTTTTATTACCATACTTTTTTTTGATGACAAATGAATTATATGGTTGTGTACCCAGAATAACCCGTTAGCATAACAAATCACAAAATAACTATATATATAAAAATAAATTAGTAACAATTCTATTGTTATAGTTACTACTTATATGGGTAAAAAGAAAATCGCTTGTTAATTAAGTTAAAATATCTTATTTAATTAAAAAATTAATAAAATATAATGTTATCCATTATTATAATAAAACAATTATGAATTTAATAATAAAAATCGTATCAAAAGAGATAGATGCGTTTAAAACATATAAATAAAAATCGTGGATTATTTCTCAGATTCAAATGAGAAGCCCATATCAAATCGGATATTTTTGTACAGAATGTGTAAAAATTTCTGTGACAAAAAAAACAAAATCTTGATCGCGAGAATCTAAACGATACAAATCGAATAAAAATAATACCAAATTTATGGATAAGAATAAGCCACTTCATACTTATCGGACAAAATTCGAAGCTATCGGAGAATCGATTATCTTCATATTAAGACGGCCGTATTATAATCGGCAAAATAGTTTTGTAGTCGCTTGAAATTCCATTCAATTGGTAACATAGTTTCTGTACAATATAATTTGCTTTGGTATGTGCGTACTTCTATATTCAATTAGTCCAAATTCTATTACGGGCAGTAAAGAACTCAACAATAGTTTTAACCTGACACTCGCATTTTATACTTTTGTGGATTTTTTGGCCTTGAGTTTTTCTTAAAATCGGCTTCAGTTAATCAGAAATATCTCAAAAAGCATTAATACTCCTCTAGTTATTTATTCACAATTTCAATTTTTATACCCTGTATATATGAACTATATCAAGGTATACTAATTTGAGTCTCAAGTTTGTAACGCTTAGAAATAATGACGATACGAACAAAAAATTGATATTGGTGTTCATAAAATCACAGTTCCGTTTTTTCGCCCTTCTGTCTGTCTGCTGATAACTCAAAAACGAAAAAAAATATTGAGCTGTAATTGTTCAAGACGTAGAAAATGTATTTGAGTTCGTAAATAAGCAACATAGGTCAATTGGGACTTGGGTCCCTGGCACCCATCTTGTGCAGTATAAAAAATATTTTCTATAAAAAAAAAACTTTTGCTAGAAACATTTTTTCGTAAATATCTTTGTTTACCCATGAGGGCACAAATTAGGCTTGAACATAATTCTCCATTTTCTCCAATGCTATACAAGATAGAAGGTTGAAATTTTGAAGATAGCTTCAAATACTTAGTGTATTGATTCTAGTGTCATACCAAACCTGTCGGATAATATCGGATAATGGAAATTTTTTCGAAAGTTCGATAGGGCGACCAGAAGGTCACCATTTTATTTGACATAAATGTTTTTGTTTTTTTTTTAAACTTCTCTAATTAATAAAACAATACAAGGTTTGATAGGGTATTTAAACAATTAACTCAGTCAACAATTGTTTATTTTCACTGGTTTTTTATTGACTTTTCTTAAAGAGATCAATAAAAAAAATTCTAAACCTAATTAAATGAGTAAGTTATTTAAAATAAGTACCAAAAATTCGTTATGAAAAAAATCTGTCGAAAAGTTTTTGAGATATGTTGTTGAAAGATTCAATTTTAGTCACGCAAAAAGTGTCCTTTGCTAGCGAATATCTTTGTTAATTGAAAACAAAAAAGATTGAGAGGTGTCGTGAGACACCCGATAGGAACAATATTCATTTCGTACCTTCTTTATAATAAATGTAGCGCTTACTTTTTTTTATTTTCTAAAAAAAAATGTATTAATTTTAGAAGTCAAATACTTGTTTGATTCTTTAATGAATTTAATTTTATAGCTACTTTTAGACTTTACTGTATGAAATAATTGTATTATTAGTTTAAACAAGACATACTTCGGATTTAGTAGTCAACCCAAAGTGAGAATACATTACGTTTGGTTTGATTAGAAATATTTATGATGACATAACAAAAATTGCAAAGTACTTACTTTAAATTATCTCTATTTTCTTTAACTTCTTAACTTAATTACTTTAAAGATTTTTTGCATTTTCTCAAAATTCTTGGTAGCCTAGATGTCATGGTTTCCTAGGTAACCTAGATGTCGGTTTTTGGTGTCTCTTGTAGTTTTTTTGATTTTAACACCCACCTACCAAACAAATATCGTGCGAAAAGGAAAATATTTCCAAAAAATTTTGAATTTAGGAATTCTCAAGAGGACAGTTTTCTTAACATCTATCCAACGTTTTTTTTCATTGTGTTAAAAACTGTGTGTTCAACCTTAACAGGCGGTTTTTTTCCGTTACACTCTGTAGTTGATACCCATATAGGTAGGTGTATGTATTTAGTCCCCCCATACGTATATAAATAAGTACACCATACATTAAATAAAGGTGATGAATACATAATTATTAAAACTGATTAATTGAATATATTACTTATATATATGTTCTTTAATGTTATTTTACATGTAATAAATGGTTTATTGTATAATTAAAACACGTAAAAGCTAAAAAAATAAAAATAATAATAATAAACTTCCTGATTTGTGTAAGTATAGAGTTAATTTAATTAATTTGCCAATTTGTAAAATATGTGATGCAACCAACCAACCAAGCTATTTGTATTTGTTGTTGCATAAACTTTCTACGATTAACTAGGTATATATGATGGGTCGGTCGGTCGTACCAACTCCATACATAACAGAAGAAGTATCAGGTACTTTTAGTTTATATAATTATATTAGATAGATATCCGATTTTATATTCGAATTTGTGATGAAGATGTATGCAAAAAATATCTATTTTCAAGAAATATTGTTTAATAGATTGAGGTATTTTGATACCAAAACGAAAATGTTACACTGAGTATTTAATACGCTTTCTGTATAAATTTCAAGTCGATTCTCTGTACGGTTTACGAGAAAGTAATTATTAAAACAGCCCTTTTTACAAGGTGATATATGAAAAAGTTGTTATAAATGTTGGTTTTTTAGTCAATAAGTGCTTTTAAAAATGTTTTACTATTTACATAAAAAACTTTAATCAATATTCTTCAAGTTTTAAGCTTTAAAATCATACCAAAATTAAAAACTGTACATAAAAATGAAAAATTTCTTCGGTAAGAACACCGACATTGATAGCTTAATTCTCCTAAGCCGAGAAAATGGTACGAATTTTTCCGAAAAAGGATGATTAATTGATCGTTATCGATATCAAAATACCTTCCTTAGAGAGTCGAAATGAAATTTAAAATTTTTCTTATTAATTAATCACCCTTGCATAGGTCTTTTGTATCGATTCTCTGTATGGTTTATGAGAAATGTGCCCTTTTTTGGGTAAAAAAACTGACTTTGATATTTAATTTCTCCTAGACCATTCATAGAAGCGTTGTTCATTTTTCACAAGAGACGTATAAAAGAGAAGATGATTAATTTATAAATAAGATCATTTACATTTTTTCGGTATTGAAATATCTTAAGACAATGTAAAGATAAAAATTAAAATTTTTTTTGATTAATTAATTACTCATACGCAGCAGGTTTAATCTATTTGGCGTAGATCTAGCTTGATTAGCTCTGATTTAATCTGATTTACGTAGTATCACTGGACACTAGGCTAATTTATTGTTTGACAAAATGCCTGGAAAACTGGACACTCCAAACAAAATATGTTTCAAATAATTTTAAAATAAACTTTAAAAACATTTAAAAAATCAGTTTAGTTTCCTGCTCTGCGCTAACAACAAAAAACATTTTTTTCTTTGAACTCTGCGGAGTACCTATCACTGTCATTACATTTAAATAATTTACAAATTGGTTGAATTAAAACTCATTGAAACTTCTGATCTCTGAGAAAAAAAGACGCAAGTTTTAATCAAATCTATTAGTAACATTGAAAATATTGGAAAAATGACATCATTTCGTAACACAAAGAAGATATCAAAAATTGATTTCTTAAAATCAAAACCACAAAATAATTTTTTCACTTCTAAAATTTACTGAATAGAGCAACACCCGCCGAGCAATGGAAACATTAATTTTTGTCTTTTTTTTCAAGGGAGATAATCAATCTGAAAGAAACAAGATCTTCATAGTCGTATAACTAATCTATTTACTTAAACAAATAACTTATTTAATTACAAGTAGAAAAACTATTCTTAGAAACTGTTTGAAGAGATGTTTAAATTAAAAGAAAAATCAACTTAAAAATGTTAACATGATCATAAAAATTGTGTAATAACTAATGTTCAACGAGCAACTTTTAAAATCTCTATTATAAATGCGAAAGTAAGCATGTTTGTTTGTTACGCTAAAACTAGTGAATAGTTTTTAATGAAACTGTACAGCAATATAGCTCATACTTCAGAATAACACATGAGATATATAATTTATAAAGATATATTCATTAAAAAAAAAAAATTAAAAATTAATTTAATTTGACATTACCATAATTTACAGATTTTTGTAAAATAGTCATTTGACATTACCAGAAATTACAGATTTCTGTAAAAATAGTCAATATAAAATATTTCACGGCCATCTTTTCTGATATACTCAATGAATAAATACGACTATTATACATTTAAAAAAATAGAAAACCATACATATATTTTACCTGTGCAAAACAATCCTTACCATTATTTTGAGTGTTATAGAAAGGGGATAAGCGAGAGCAATCTTTATCAATTTTTACTTTTAAAACTTTACTTTTAAGCGAAGCGGATGAGTATCACTCTTGTAAGATATAATTCTTCGTACTTTTAACAACACATCAATATTTTCAATCTTATAAAGTTAAAAAAACAATAAAATTCATTTGTATCGACAACGTAAAGTTGATATTGATTTTTATTTACAGTCCGAAGTCGTACATAATAATCAATGCGTGTTACATTTCTATTTTAATAAATATATGCTTACCTGTAATTCTTAAAAAGTAATTAAAAATAGAGATTAAACTGCTTATAATACTCTTTAAATAATACTGCTTAAGGATGCACGAGAGCCAAGGCAACATTTTGGATAAAAGGCTTGATTCTTTTTTTTTTAAATACGAAGTAGGATCTAAAAGTCTAAATCAACTCTGAAAATTATAAGGGGGGTGGGTTTGTCCGATTATTTAAATAAATAAATGACTTCAAAAATAGGCGTATTTAACATTGATCTAATGGGAAAACGGTAGATGGATGATATGTTTTCAAAAAACCCGTTGTTCCCGACTAATTCAGGATGTATAAACACGGTAGTGCAGATACAAATTTTAAAAAAAATTATATTTTCAATTTTGATGATGATTTATGTTATAACTTGATAATATAAGACGAAAAGTAGAAATAAAATTTTTCGATATCTGAAGTAATTTTCAAAATATGGAAAAGTGAAAATTTTGTGTAATTTTTTAACTTTCGATATTTCGAATACCAAGCAGATATCGAAAAATTTTATTCTTATTTTTTGTCTACATCTATGAAGTTATAATAAAATTCATCAAAGTTGAAAAATAAGGTAAAATAAATTTTAACCACAAGTCTAAATTTGCCTTGACGTTCGTACTATCTTAAGTTATTTTTTCTTATTTGTAAATCGTTTGACTCAATATCTGTTATCAATTTTTTACACCGCAATTAGTCTATGATTCTTTTTGTAACTTTTAAAACTTTGATCTCAATATACTGGCATTCATATTGATACGTAGAAAATAGGGGCTTAAACAGCTAGAGAGAGAATATATCAAATAACTTAATCAGAATGCCAAATTTACCATGGCTTGGACATCCATATTTTATATAGCTACTTTGTCCCTGATGATTTAGAAATAAATTATTTTCCAAATTAAAAATAATTATTAAAAATATATTTAATTTAAACATGATTACTCGTGAGGACACTTACAAAACGAATTAAGCAATTAATATTTAAACAAGAATTAATTTTATGGCCAAGAAGCAGGCTTGTAAAAAATAAAAAAAAAAACAACCTTCTTCACATAATATACCTCGATAATAAACAATCAACAAATTTCAACAAACTATCGTGGAGTTGACTTTTAACTGGCAGGTCAAGGAAAAAGTTAAATTAGTAAAATAATAGTTACTTCTATGGAACTTTGCTTGTTATACAAGTTTCCATTTTCCACTCTCCGTACGATAAGGGATTTCCATGTTCTAGAGTAGGATATATATAAAAGTACTTCAAATGGTTGATTTTACTTAATTAACAGTCGTGTATGTGATTATTATATGTATAAATAAAGTTGATTGTAACATAACCTACAAATACTATGAAAGCCATCAACAAATTAGTAATTAATGCAAATTACTTTTTCTCTATTCGTTCTGTGCGTAGTCATGGTAGGGACAATAAAATCGATTCCAGCGCTTCCAGTGACAAATTTTGGCGTTAAAGGAGGCTGTTATGACTAATTTGCACTTCTTTTCATGTTAATGTTATAGAAAATGTCAAATTAAAATTATTGAAAAACTAATTAATTAAACTTAATGCATTAAAAATTGTGAAAATAAGAAATGAAATAGCACAAATATTATTTTTCAAATATAAATTATCATAATTATTTATTTAAATTAGTGAGACAAAAATATTAAATTTTCAATGTAAGTCATAAATGCAATTCATACAATTATATATGGATCCATACAATTCTATAATTAAAGTAGTGTATCGTTACCATAGAAACGCCTCTAATAAAACTCATGACGGTGCTAATATGATGTCACATCATGACGGCTCCTGTTTTAGGTCACGTCATATACTTATTAAACATTACGACATTTAATTTTAATATAATAAAACAGTAATGTGCTTTTATGACTCAAATTTTTTTTCATGAAATTTCATAATGTACTTTTCACTACCGAAAGAACCCTATTTATTAAAATGTATCCACCAATAGACAGGCAACTTTCAAGCGTAAAAATTTGATTTCGACTTTCGAGTGTAAAAACAACAATCTGCCATCAGAAACTTACAAAAGAACCTTCTTCTTCACATAATACCCAACAATAATCAACTATCAACAAATATTCAAAAAAGAAAAAAAATTAATTATTTGTGAGTTCATTATCGCAATACATAAGCCGTCCGATGCCCGCTGTAGTCCACTCCACGCCGAGATCATCTCTCATCATAATAAAAAAAAATTAAATAAATAAATAAATATTATAAAAAGAGTAAGAAACACAAATAATAAAAAAAGAAAAAACCTTAAACTAAACATATATATTTAATATGACAGAGAAAGATATAAATTATATGTAATAAATAATATTTAATTACAAAATCCTTGCGTCTGACATCTGTCGGTTGAAACAATAATTAATACTTAGCACCATGTATGTATCTAGAAATGGAATGGACTTATTGAACGAAACGCTCAAACAAATAAAAATTCTATTGGCGACGATCTTTTTTTTTTTTTGTTTTTAAAATGGTTGGTTGTGGTGTTATTTCTTTTAATCTTACATCGGAGAAGTTATTTTCTTCATAATATATGAATCTCTGATTTTTATTGTATGTCTGTCACATATGTGTTTTGGATCATTTTGGTTTGATTGAGATCAGGTACGGATCCAAAAGTTTTAATCAGATACACGGCAAAGAAATGCTTAGCGTTAATTACTATGCTGGTATGGTATTCGCACCGTGCGTAAGTTTTATTGGAGGCGTTTCCATGGTAACGATACACTACTTTAATTATAGAATTGTATGCATATATATTTGTATGGATTGTATTTATGACTTACATTAAAAATTTAATATTATTGTCTCTCAAATTTAAATAAATAATTATGATAATTTACATTTAAAAAATAATATTTGTGCAATTTGATTTCTTATTTTCACAATTGTTAATGCATTAAATTTAATTAATTATAATTTAACATTTTCTTGAAAAGTTGTTTACTTTTTTAATGGGACACTTTTTATATTTAAACTTTTATTCTATCTCAAGAAGAATTTTCCCAATTGACCTACCTGGCTCATTTACGAATTCTAACTCACTTTTTACGTCCTGAGCACGCTATAAGGCTTAATATCGCTTTTCGTTTATGAGTAATCGTGTTCACACACCATAAAATAAACCATACAACGGTTAAAATACAGAGTATGAAAATCGAAAAAAAACATCAAGAGAGTTTGTCGGGGAAAAATAAGCAATTTTAACGGTTTCTTAAAAATTAATGCATGTTCTATAATAAAACAGAAACACTTTCATCAAGTTTCATGAAAATTGAATTTTTTCCCCGAGAAAAAAAATAAAATCGGAAAAACAGTTTTTCACGATTTCCTCATGGAATTTTGAGTTAATGTTGAAAAAATTTTTTCCAATTTATTATTATCTAAAACTTTACTGCTGAATATATTTCGCCCTAAATGGATGAAAAAAACTTTTTCAACATCTAAAATCAACCCCCATTTCAAAATTTCCAAGGGTCTGGAGTTTCATTGATTTTTACTATGTTACTTGCACACCAAAATAAATTTTCCACCAAATCGCTGCTACCTGTTAATAATTTATATCTATATATCTTAGAAAAATTATAAGTTGATTGATGAATTTGAGCTTTGCTGATTTGTGGGTCATTGGATCCGCACCTGACAAAAGGTACCTACTATATGTATCATCCATCTGTATAGATATTATTTGATGTCTTTTATATTATAACGCAGTAATTTGTTGATTAAATTCGAAGAATTTTAAAGTTTAAATTAAATAACAGTAATTAATTTTTTTTTTATTAATATTTCTTGTATGACAGATTAATTTGTATATACGCAAAAAATGCTGAGTTTAGATTTGAAATTTATAAAAACGAAAATATTTTATAAATATTTTTTTTTAGAAAAAAAAAAAAAACTTTGATTAAAGTATTTATATGGAGTACCTACCTAATTTCCATTATGATTTCTAGTCAAATAATCGGATCACAAACTCGAACTTTTTTTATTTAAGGTGTTTCGATACCAAAAAGAAAGTGTTGCCAAAAAACTGAAAATTTGTGTGTCAATCATGAGTATTTAATACGCTTTCTGTATAAATTTCAAGTTAGTTCTCTGAACAGTTTACGATAAATTAATTATTTAAAACAGCAATTTTTACATGGTGGTATATGAAGAAGTCGTAATAAATATTAGTTTTGCTTAAAATGCTTTTAAAAATGTTTTACCATTTACATAAAAAGCTTTTATCAATATCCTTCAAGTTTTAAGCTTTAAAATCATACCAAAATTAAGATCTGTGAATAACAATGAAAAAGATTTTTTGTTAAAAAATTCACTTTGATAGTTAATTTCTCTTAAACCGTACAGAGAATCGAAATGAATTTTTCACAAAAGACGTATAAAAAGATAATTAATTGATAAATAAAATTTCAAAATTATTCGATCATTTTCATTATTTCAAAATATTTTCTAGTTTCTTTATATTTAGCAGAAGGGTAAATTCGTTTTACCGAGAATTTCTAAGAAAATAAGAGAATTTCGAGGGAAACCTCATTAGTAATGCATAATAAAAATAACTTTAAAAAAGTAACCAGATTTCTATGAATTTCTGTAATTAACTGAAAATTAATGGTATTTAAAATATAAAGACAATTTATACAGGAACATAATTTTTATCAAGACAGTTATTAGAATTTATTGAACTTGAGACTATAAAATATATATATTTATAAACTCATATTGGATATTAAACAGATCATAGATTTTAATATGACTTCCTCAAAGACACAACATACTTATTACTTAGGAAATCTTAAATCAAAAAGTTATTATACCTACATAATAAAGTGTCCAAAAATGTCACAAAAAAGTTTTTTTAAATTCGATCAAAATAAATTTGATTCATAAATAATAATCAAGAGATAAAACTAACTTCACAGTAAAAAAAAATTACTGAATTTAATTACTGAAAGTAAACACGATCTCAATACTTAATTCAAGGAAATGACTATTTTCTTGGACCAAGAGAATATTTACTTGCTACCATCATAAGAACATATTTTCTTGCAACTGGTATTTTTATTTACTGTGTAATAAAATTTGCAAATTAAGAAATCCATACAAGTTTTTCTTTTTTGGGTGTTTAAAAGTAGATATATTTTTACTACGGAAGCGCTAGTTAAGGTATTTCGATACCGAAAAAATGAAAATGATCCAACAAATTTTAAATTTCATTTATTTATTAATCATCCTTTAATAAGTCCTGACCGATTTAGGAGAAATTAGCTATCAAAGTTAGTGTTTTTACCAAATAAATTTTTTCATTTTTATGGACACTTCTTAGTTTTGGTATGATTTTAAAGTTTAAAACTTGAGGAATATTGATAAAAAAATTTTATGTAAATGTTAAAACATTTTTAAAAGCATTTATTGGCTAAAAAACCAATATTTTTTACGACTTCTTCATGTATTATCATGTACAAAGGGCTGTTTTTAATAATTAATTACGCGATTAAGTACTGATAAATTAACACAAACTTAATTACAGTTTTTTGGTAACATTTTCGTTTTGGTATCGAATCACAACTTTATTTACACAACTGGGGCCTCTTTTTGAGTCGCAAATAATGAAAAATAATATGCAAATAAAGCACAATTTCATAATATCGTGTTATTAGAATATCCCCAACCTCGGTTTAATTTTGATCCTGAAATCAACTTTAATAAATCTAACACCGAAATTTCTCAATTTCTATGAAATTATATACATATCTACTTTATCTCAAAGATTTTTGTGTTAAATTACGAAATGGCTGCTAGCATTTGACTTTTGATAAATTTTTCAAAATAATTTTAAATATATTCATTCTAATTATGAAATAAATAATTTATTTCGTTCAAGATGAATAGCTTAAAGAAATGTTCGTGTCATTAAAAGGACTCAATAATAATAAAATTTAAAAAACCACACAAATAAGAATTCAAATTAATGCAATAAACAATATTTTTATACATATGTAAATAATATTATAACATTTCTAACCAAATATTTGGAGGCCATCATATGCAATTATTTGAAATTATTTTTTATTTTTATGTACAAATTCGAAAAATATTATTAAAAAAATCTCTTTCAGACATATCTAAAACTATCATCATGTCCTTATTAAATTAATGTATATTAAATAAAAAATTCTTATTCAGTTTATTGTAAGAGTCCTAAAATACAGGGTTGGTAAAAATTAATGTTTTATTGCTTCGATAACCGAAAATTTCTAGTTAAAGTGATTTTTCTAGTTCTAAAAAATTTTGATATTCTTTTAATTTGCCATTTGCCAAAAGTTTTATATGCATTTTTGAAAATCATGTGCTTTATGTAAAGCATTAATGAAAACAACAGAATACTAATAAAAAAGGCAAAATAAGCGTGCTTTAAAACATTTTTGGTCCTTTTGAACGTATAGTGTTTTCAATTTTTTTTTTTTTTTTTTTTTTTGAGTAAAAAGATATATTTGGCAGAAAAAGTCAATAAATTCGATCCACAGTTAAAACTTCAAATTTCTTTACTAACAAACCATGGTGGTCATATTTTTGGAAAATCTGAAAAACCGGGAAATTTCTGGCAATTCAAATTCTAACAGAAAAGTCAGAAATATATCAGGGAATTCCGTAAAAAAAAGAGTCTTTTAAAGGAAAAATTTAAAATAATTTTTATTATTTTTTTTATTGAATTATTTAAAAAAAGAATATCTTAAGTCACATTTAGTAATATGACTTATCCTTGTTCTTATTTTGGAAAAATTTCGTTCCACTTTCTATCAAGGTATGATTAAAAGTGTTAATTTGATCCGTAAATTTTTTAATTATTCAACTTGAAAATCTGAAAATGTTAAGGAATTTCATTTAGGCAAAACAGTGGCCACCATGCAAACTTAAATACCTTATCAGATCTTCAAAAGCATGGTAAAACGAGGCATACAATTTTCATTTAATTACGGGAACTCGATCTCTAATTAATGAAAAAACAAGTGAAATTTAAAAAACGCCCGGCATAAATATTCTAAAAATTGAAGTATGTCTTCATACCTTTTCGACATTTTTATCGTTTGATCTTATAATAGTTATTCTTTGTTTTTGAGCACAATAGGGCATAATCCTGAAATTAAAATTGTTTAAAAACGAAGAAGTTATAAGCAATCAAAGATTGCTTTCAAAGGTTCTCCATCTCCATTTAGCAAAACAAAGTAATAATCTTTATAGCGATACCTACGTATGACGTCACTAGTGGGTTTCTTCCTCTTTGAAATGAAATTAGGAATTATAAACGTTCATATCTTGCATACTAGTAAAGATTTTCAAAAACCAACTTCATTTTCCTTTTCGTAAAGTAAGAATTGGAGATCTGAAGTTATAAAAAAACTTTAGTCCGATCTCCTTTATTGAAGTGGATTATTTTACTAATTAACATGAATTAAGTGTAAATATAGTTTTGACTAACCCTGTATAAGTATATAGTTTATAAATATGATAATATAATGTATTGTTGAATTACAAAGTTGTCTTAAATTATCATATGACGTGGCTACAGGCATTAACAGCCATCCATCATTTATTATGCAAAATATTCATGTTAAGATGAGAGAAAAAAACATATCCAAACATTTATTTATATTATATACCTGTCTTTGTCGTACTTTTCAATTGTTTAATCATGTTCATATATCCCTTCTGTATGTATCTCTCTCACTCTCGATCCTAAGATCATCATTTTCTTCAAATTTTGTCATTTATATATAATTTAAATATATTATTTTTTTAGTCAATTTAATGATTACTATCATTTTTATACTTTATCGTATACAAAATAGTCTTTATGTCATTTATTTCTATACACTTCTGAATTTCTATAATATTCTAAAATACTCAATTTGGAATATTTCAATTAGTATTAGCCGATTCGGCACATCTTAGAACGTGATTTCCAAACGTAAGACTTTTTTACGTCTGCTGTGAATATAGAAAGCAATTTGTGAGTCACCCAATAGAGAAGTTGCATGTTTTTCAATTTTTTTTTTTCTTTTTTCGAAAAATTACTAAAAATTATTAATTTTACATTTGAAAATGATTTTTCTAAATTATAAATTCAAACGGTAGTGACGTCAACACCTCGCTTTCGTAACGCCATCGCACTGAAAAATGATAATATAACATGAATAATGATAAATGGTTTGTTTCTCCGCTGGTTTTCACAGCCTCAACGGAGGTTAATACGTCACAAATAATTAATAAAAAAATAAAATTATTTAAAAAAAAATTACTTAAATATACTTAAAATCAATAATTTTTTCATTAATATATGAATTTTTGACAAAAAAATTTAATGCAACTACTCTATTACAAAAAAAATAGATGTATTCGATTTATGGGATTTTAAAAGTCATATCTGGGCTCACTAATTACGAATTTTTTGGGGACTGTACTCAAAATTCAAAATTTGTGTAGACACTTGAAAAACGCGGATCAAAAAAGCTATTAAAAAATTTGCATTTGAAGATTGCTAATCATTTTGCGAAATGCAAATTTAAAATATAAGATGTAATTATTTTTTACTGAGTAGACAAATTTTTTTATTTCTATAAGTGCAACTTTGAATCAGTTGAACAATTCGAGACCCCGCAAATTATTCTTTTGAAAATAATTTTAGTATAACGAAAAAGCGTAGGTATTAGAATCACAGTTATACAAATTTTGGACCTAAAGCAAATAGATGAAAGAATGTACACTGGCTTGATGAAATCAACAGGACGAAACTAACAATTTATACATGACAAAGTATATAAAAAATATACTTATAATAATTTGAATATCTATACTTATCATGAAGAGAAACGCATTATTTAATAAATTCTGTTTATAGGCGCACACATTTATAAATGATAGATACCCTTCACAAAAAATAATTTTAAAGACACTAAAAAAAAAAAACAACTAAATATGATAATTTTATCGAAAATTATTTTAATGTCATCCAATCAGTCTATAATTTGAAAGAAATTACCCAAAAAAAAAATTATTTAAAAGATTTTTTTTCTGTGTTTCAAATTATTAAATCTTTAAAAATAATAACCCAAAAATATTTGTCTATTACAATGATATTTTAAAAAATAGTTTCACTAAAAAAATTATACAGGAGTTAATAAAACTTAGTGGCAAATAATATGGGTTAAATGGCTCATGTTTTTTTGGTTTTGTTTTTGGGTTAATTGTGGTAGTATGTCTAAGGATTATTTTACCCTATAATTATTTTAAATACTTAAAAATGTGTATTTTTTAAAATAGTAATAATAATCAGTGTCACGCAGTTTTTACTGACATGAGACAAGTTAAAAAATAGTTCAAAAAATTTGTTTAAATAATTAGTTAAACGAAAGTTAGTGGTACGTAATTTAGTTGAGTAGGTAATAGCTGTAATAGCTTTAGGGTAAAATACATTTCTCTTTCTTTTTTTTATTCAATCAATAAGACTTATAAATGACCCACCCTCGAATGTTTACCCTATTAATAATATACGTTTTAGTGTAAGATAGTCTCGCATTAATAAACATTGACTGGTAACAAATGACACATTATTTTCTCAAAAATAATAATAAATGTGGAAAAGCTTGCTGAATGATTACTTCTTATGAAACTTTATGTATTATTTTTCTTTATATATGGCGAAAATTTAAGACTAAACAGTAAAATTAGTTTTTTTTTATACATACAGGGTGGAACTGTTCGTTTTATAGTTCCTCCCGTTTACTTTTATAGCCAATTTAGATCCTAAAAGGTAAGAGAGAGAATGACATTTTAAAATAGAAAGTTTATCAGTATAAAGAAAATTTATCACAGTTAAACATTTTTTCGTAAATCGAAACAAAATACGCTAGCTTTGGAAAAATTTTGTTTTTAAAGTTAGGGAAAGCGCAATAAAGGTCATTCATCTGTGTTAAAAACTTTTAAGCCCTAGTAAATTTTCAAGATCATTTGAAGATCAAGGTCCAATGACCTTAAAACTAGAATTTCAGATCAAAGTCATGGACACAGGCGAATGTCCTCTTCTGCCTTGGAAATTTTTGCCTAAAACATTTTTCTGTGGTGTCTGCGTGGTTTTTTTCGATTATATGCAATAATAACATATTTTTAAGTCGCATTTTCTCCAAAAAGTAACGATTTACGAAAAAATGTTGTAAATAAAAAATGTTTTTTTTTTTTTATGAGGATCAACTTTCTAAATTGTAGTGTTCTTCTATCTCTTGCCTTTTAGGATTTAAATTGGCTATTAAAGCAACCCGGAGAATTAGGTTCAATCTAATGTCAGAACATGATGTCCTCCATCAAACTCTGAAACTTTTATTTCAGGAAAGATTAAAAGATGTTAAAACTGGAGAAATTGATAATTGAATAGTGTTTTTCTAAGCAACTTTTCTTATAGTTTTTTTCGATATCTCTAACCATCTCTGACGCTATGCCAAATATTAAGAATCAGCCCTATTTGTCAATTATTAGTGAGTTCTGATTTCGGTTAAGTATCATACAAAATGTGACCAATCATCCTGTGTGACTACAAAATTTTAAATCGATATTCTTATAAATAACGAAAATATGAAGGTGTCTACCTCTTAAATGTGACACAACCCAAAAAGAAGGGTTTCCATAATTAAACAGAATGGCATTATATTTCATTTGTGACAAATTTTTTAATCCTTCATTTCAATTACGTAACATTCAATCATTTTCGAATACATTTATATTCTAAAATCATTTAATTTATATGATTTTCTAGTACATAGCAAACAAATATAATTTTGCAATACTAAAATACATACTCGAATTATCCAATTGTCATCAACATCTGTACACGTATGTAGTTGATATGTTCGTACGTTTGTATGTATGTATGTATGCATGTATATTTGTAATGTAAATATTTGCCTGATATGTAATATTGTAATTGATTGCCCTCAAGAATTGTATTGCCTGACTAAAACACAATGTATTTAATTCACAGTTCAGCTTTAACGATATTACTAATGGTTAGCCAATAATATTATACATGTGTGTGTGTATAAACAAAAACATGAGCGTATTCAAAGGAAGACTCTACTTTCTCTAATAGGAAATACGAACGACTTTTTTTTAGATAATTTTTTTGTATATCATTTTAATTTGATTTTGCCATCAAAGATTTGTTTGTGTACGTAGTTCTTATGACAAACGTAGTATGTAACCGCAAATGCTTTGTCCGATCTCTCTGTCTAATAGACGAGTACCCGGCGTACGGAGTACTCTTAGTCCTGACGTGGTGATCCTAGATGAGACTAGTATGGGAGTTAAAATGATAGACATCTGCATTCCATTTGAGGGTGCCCCGGATGCCTTAGATGTAGTTGCAAATCTCGACAGATATAACCAATTTGCTGCTAAGTTATCTTCGAAAAGCTATAGAGTCTCATTGGTTGCTTTTGTCGTTGATTCACTCGGGTCCTGGCTAACTCAGTACTATAGAGTTGTCTGTGATCCGCACACAGGTACTGAATCTCTTTTACGGTATATACATATTTAGTTAAGAAATGCGAAAAAAAAAACTATCGATATTCTCTATTGAAAACTTGCTTGCATATTATAAACACTCGAACAAATATCCGGGTGGAATTTTGTAATTGATTTTAAACTACCTTCCCGATGAGCAGAGACTTGAAGTTTGAACCATTGCTCAGGAGTGGTTGACAATCTTTGAAAATGTGAAGGAGAAAAACGAAAAAGAGAAGAAAAAGATTTAAAAAAACGCCTTTTAGAATTTGGGTAGAATTTTATAATTCATTTTAAACTAACTTCCCGATGAGCTACAGACTTTCGAAATTTGTTATTTTTTTATTTTTTATCCATTTTTGAATTTGAAATGTTTAATTGAACCTTTTTAAATAAATTTTAATTTGATAGAAATTATAATTTTTTTAAAACTGATTTAAACACGGAAAACTTTCGGTCCACTAAAAATACATAATGGCTAATTAATATAAAAAATATTGCTCCACCAGAAGAAAACGTACGGTTCATGCGTTCATATTGTTATTTTTGTAAGGAAAACAAAATCAATTGTGTGAATCAATATCTATCTATCTTACTTACTTAAGTTGCCTACAAGATAACATCGAAACAATAGACGTGACTAAAATAGAGGTTGGCATTTAAATAAAGCATAGCCCTCTTCTGGCTACAGACCTGTCTATACAGCCGTATATGCAATCGTTTAATATGTTATGTCTTCATGATATGTGTAAATCATATATTTTATGTATTTTGTACTTTATATTAACAAATATATCTATCTAAATACTTTATTTCATCAAATCATATTCGATATCGACATATGATATCGACACACAAATATCAATGATACGATAATAAATTTGTAAAATTAAACATGGCCAAAATATAAAAACACAATAAACAAGTTTATTTAGTAAAATATTCATTAATGAACAAACAATATTTTCTAAAATTTGTTATTAATTATTTACAGGAGGCACAAAGCGGCGCCCTGGATCGATGGAGTATTTGCAGTCCTGAAGAAGAACCTTTAGTTCTTCAACAGTTTTTACGTTTCGGCGAGACGAGAGCGATAACACAGCAGCTGCTGCTAGCGCAGCAAGCTGCTTTAGCTCAAGAGCAGCAAAGACATCACCAAAGTGGATTGCAAGGAGGTTTGGGTGCATTACCCTTACCTCCCACCTCATTACATGGTCTATCCTTATCATCGGTATCATCATTACAACGAACGATATCTGATCGATTAGACGAGACAAGAAAACGTGAAAAATCATTACCGAAATCATCTTCAACGCATATATCACGTTCAACCGCATCTTCTATACAGACTATGTCACCAAGTAGACGGCCATCACCGCCTACAGCATTGACTGCACATCATTTACAACTTGGTTTACATCATCATTCGTCACGAATACCCTCCTCACATCATCCTCCCCCAATGTCGCCACATCAGAAACATCATTCATCACCACTTAATTTTATGAAATTACCATCAACAAATAACAATGGACCAGTTTCGACAACATCACCGCCGAGTAGTATTAGCAGTAGTCCAATTAGTGTCTCACCATTAAATCGATTACAAAGTATGCAACCTTTTGATTTTCGTAAACTTGGAGCTGGTCTCGCAAGTTTCCCAACATCTGCGGCAATGGGTCCCGACCTAACACATCATCACCAATCATCACATCATCAACATCATCATCATCGGCGAAGGAATGCCGATACAAATTCAACACCTGATAACAATAATTCATCAGGGTTAAATTTAAGTATGGCAAATCATATGCCCTTCAATTTACCACCCCCACCACCACCTGTATCAGCAGCAATGTCAATAGCAAATAGTTTAAGTCATTCAGCTGCTGCAATGGCAGCTGCAGCTGCTGTTTCTGGTAATCCATTAGCGGCAGCCAGTCTTGTTGCATCATCATTTCCTGGATTTTTACCATCAACAGGTGGTAAAAAATCACCATCCACCGCTGAATTTCTAAGTGGAGGTGGTAGTAGTGAATTTGGTTCTGAGGATGACGACGAAGAAAATTCACAAAGTGCGTTGAATTTAAGTAAAGATGCTATGAAATCACCAAAACAACAATCACAAGGGCAACATCATCGATCTGGAAACCCTACCGGGCATACACGAAAAACCACAACACCCACAAAACGACATTGGGGTTCAGCTGGACTACCGTTAAATTTGGGTACACAATTTATAAATCCAGCCACGGGAAAGAAACGTGTCCAATGTAATGTTTGCCTTAAAACATTTTGTGATAAAGGTGCGCTAAAAATACATTTCTCAGCAGTGCATTTACGTGAAATGCATAAATGCACAGTGGAAGGTTGTAATATGATGTTTAGCTCACGACGGTCACGTAATCGACATAGTGCAAATCCAAATCCAAAATTACATTCACCACATTTACGACGAAAAATATCACCACATGATGGTAGAAGTGCACAATCTCATCCCATTTTAATACCACCTCAATCGGGATTATTACCAGCGGGAGCTGCACTAAATCCATTAAATCCATTTAGTCCATTCCCGTTAATAACTCCTCCACCAGATATGCGACATCATTCGTCCGCATTGGCTGCAATGGATTTCAAACATAGATTAGACTTAAACGCACAGCAAAGATATGAAGAAGCGCGAAAAGAGCATAATAGTACGTCAGCATCTGATGAAGGAGCTGTTGCTATGACTTCCACGAGTAGTAACCAAGGTGACGATGACTTTGATGACGAAGATGGTATTGTTGTCGTAGGAGGTGATGATGACGATGAACCAGAACAAGAACCAGATCCTGAACCTGAACCTGAACGAAAACCTGAACCCGAACCTGAAATTTGTAAAGATATTAAACCAGAAACAAATGGGAATGTATCCGATCAACCAGAAGATTTTAGTATGCCGTCAAAAAAAATTAAGATGTCAGTATCGGATGCCGAAGAGGAAATTGTAAGCAATGTCGATAGTAATGAGGATTCGTTAAGTGTTGTCGATACACATAGTTTAAGAGATGATACCTCAGTGTTTGTAAGTAAACGGAAGCGTAAAAGTCAGAATCCAACAAGGTGTACAGTTCCTATTGTAACCGAAGAAAGTGGTTTAACCGATGGTGAATCCTCAAACGATCGTATTATATACCAAGAACCCATACAGCCAGAACAACAAGAACCAGAAGAATTAACTGTTAAAAAACCTATTAAACAAGAGCCTGAACCAGAACCTCAAGCATTATTACCAGTTCGAAAAACAGAACCGATTGAACAACCAGATGAACCAATGGATGTATCAATGCCAGGAAAAAATATTCAAATTAAAGTCGAACAAAATGATGATGAACCAGTGGAACTTGATCTATCATCAAGTGGTCCATTAAGGGAAAAAATCAATTGCCCTGATGTGAACGCCAATGAAAAATCAAATGATGCAAATATTCGAACAAGTTTAACACCATTATTTCCAATTGATAAATTAAAAAAAGAAAAACATTTCGATAGCGAACCAATCGAAGACGAAAAGAAATCAATTCGACCACCTAGTTCAAGTGGAAGTCATAAAAGTGACGAATCAATGGATTCATCAAATCCCTTACGACATTTAGAGACTTTGTCGCATGGACATTTTGGTTTAAATTTAAGTTTATCATCAACCCCACCACAATTTCCACCATTGGGGTTTATGGTTGGTGGTGGCCCACCAAGCCCAGCACGTTCTCATACCTCATCAATCGATAGTTTAAATGGGCCAGAATCACCATGTGACGAAAATAGTGAAAATCAAATTTATGGTCATTTCGATAATGGAACATTTATTAGTACAATGGATGTACCAATCGATAAGGATAATCCACGAAAATGTACCGCATGTGGGAAAATATTCCAGAATCATTTCGGCGTAAAAACTCACTATCAAAATGTCCATTTAAAGCTAATGCATAAATGTAATGTTGACGGTTGTAACGCCGCTTTTCCTTCGAAACGTAGTCGAGATCGACATAGTGCAAATTTAAATTTACATCGAAAGTTATTATCGACATCGTCTTCATCGGATAAACCTGGAGGTGGTGCAAGTTTATTCTTAGATAAATCACCTTTTGCAACACTGGCATCGAATCCAACGTTACATAGTGAATTTTTAGCACGATTATACTCCGATACACAAGGCTTGCCGTTAAATTTGGAAGCATTTAAAAATATGCATCCGTTACCTCCACCAGCTGGTAGTTTAGCGGAACAAATACTCATGAATAGTGATCGAGTACCTCCACCTCCGTTATTACTTCCACCATTAGGAAGTTTAGCTGGATTTCCTGGTTTAAATACATTTGCAAATCATTTAGGATTTGGTCCAAATTTAAATGGTTTATTAACCACCGTTAATCGTAAAGATCGAGGTACAACATCCGGATCAAATTCACCAATATCAGCATCATCTCCTCCAACATCCGCATCGCCACCAGTGAATACAAATTTAGTGTATTGTGTCGAAGATGAACTACCAACCCCAGATCGTGATGGTTCTTTACCATGTCGGGTCTGTCAAAAACCAATGCGTGATTTATTATCGTTAAAAGAACATTGTGAACAAAATCATTTAACTGAAATGTATCGATGTACTGTTTCCGGTTGTAATAAAGTGTTTACATCGCGTACCAAACGTAATTTCCATGCGGAAAATGACGCGTTACATTTACATTTAATGTCACGTCATTCTCAACATCAGTCTCATCATCATCATCGACGACGTGGCTCAGAAAGTGGTGGTATATCGTCCTCGTGACCCAGCATTTCTCGAGGTCCTTTATTAGTACCTCATCATTTTAATAATAATCATTCGAGTACAGTGCCACCTTTGTGGTGGTAAAATATGAACTTTTTTGATTTAATATATTATAAATAAATAAAAAAATATTATAAATATTTTGTAAATAATTTATTTAAAAAAAAAAGGAAGAATTTTCAATACAATAATTTGTACAATAATTTATTTAGATAATTTTTATTAGATATTTTTCTTGTTTTAATGTATAATTTTATAAATATATAAAAATATTCTGTTTTTAAAGAATGCCAGTCTTGCAAAAATACTCAAAATAAATGTAAATAATTAATCGTAATTATTATTACTTAAGCTAATTAATTATTATTATTATATAAGCACGTTGATTTTAGTAAAATGAAAAATCCATAAATTTTTTAATGTCCAAATTAGTGCGTTAAGGCCAGTCAATAGTGAATTTACTTTGAAATGAGACTAGACTCTCCGATTTTGTATTAAAAAATATATTTGTTCTACTGGAAAGTATTCTCATATGAAAATAATTTCACGGTACTCATTTCCAGTTGTCTTCATAAGGAATACATATTTTAGGAGTTTTATCACTTTAGTAACATGTGGTAAAAAACTAAGCATTGTAAAAATTTTATGTTTTATTCTAAATTAAATTAATCGGACTATAAAATTAAGATTTTTGCGCCATAATAAGGTACTATGTTTGAAAATGTACTTCAAAATTTTTCGAATAAAAAGCCACAAAAATATATATATTGGCAAAATATACACGATTTCTTGCCATATAAATTTAAAATACGACTTTTAATTTTAATATAATAAAACAATAATGTGCTTTTATGACTCGAAATCAGAATATTTAAGAAAAAAAATTACAAATGTTACTTTACTCAAAACGTCACTTTTTTCAAGTTTTTTGACAAATATTCAGAAAATTTCAAAAAAAAATATTTTTGTACATGGAAAACCTGGAAACAAAAAATAACACACATTTAAAGAAAATATTTTTAATCGAATCATAAAGAAATGCATTATCACGTCCAATTAATTTAATATCAACTTTGACCTCCAGTTGTTGAAAGATTTTGCCCCGAATTTGATCTGAAAAAATCTTATTGAGTAGAATGGAATGATTTCGATTACATCTTGAATAAACTCATGAATTTTCTTGTTCATGTTGGCCTATTAACACACTTATTTAGACAAGAAAAAATTTTTATGAATTAAAAAAGCACTGAAATAAATAAATACACAATAATAATAATTCCACCATATCACAATTAAAATTATTTACAAGAAACCGAAAAAAATCCAGATCTATTATATTTAAAAAAAAAAAAAATCAAAAAAACTGAAAAATAAATAAATATTTCTTTGGTGATAATAAATAGTAATAATAATAATAATCATTAAATAAAATAATTAAATAAGTTATTAAAAATAAATGCTCAGTAATTAAAAAACAAACGAATACCCTCTTTATCCTCCCTCCCCCCAGCCCCTACCATCATCATTCTCCAAATAACTATAATAAAATATTTATAATAAATGTGCAATAATTGTACATAAAGAAGTAATTAAAAAAATTATTACATATTAATCTCATTTTATGTCCCCCCAATTCCTCAAAACTTGATGAATAAATTTTAAATAAATAAATTTATTCTACAAAAGATATACATACAGAGTGTTCAATAAAAATAAACATTCTGTAATATACAAGGTTTTTCAACATAGCTAGGCCTAAGGCGTTTTTTTAAGGAAGAGTCAAGATAACATAAAACTGTTTTTTTTTAATAATATACATACATCGGAATGTGTAAAAAACAAATTTCATGTTTATACAAGCTGACTCCTATTAAAAAAATAAAAGCCTAAGACTAGGTATGCTGAAAAACCCGGTTAATCATTCGAAAAAAAGTAAAAAAACGTACATAAATATTGTGATTTTAATTAATTGTATCATTTTTTTAAGGAAAATGTAAAATATTAAAAAAAAAAAAACATAACTTTAAATTTACTATGAAAAAACAAGTATTATTATTTTTTTCTTTTAATTGTAAAATTTTATTAGAAAAAAATTAGTTTTAATTAATTATTATTGTAATTTAAAAATTTAAGTAAGAAAATTTGTATAAATGTACAGAGCATAAAAATTTAATTATATTTAAAAAAAAAAAACTTAAATGACAAAATTTTAAAATCGATTTATTATCTTTTTACACTGCAAATCTTGGTTTTGTATAACACATTAAAGTGACTAGTTTTAACACAGTTTCAACATAGTTTGAACAACACACTTTAATGTGTTTTAAAACACGGAGGTTTTCAGTGATAAACTTAAAAAATGTACATTTTTTTTTGTTCTATTTGTACACTGAAAATTAGAAAAATTGTATACGAAAATTAAAAAAGAAAAATTATTTCTGTTTTGAAAAAATAAAAAACAAAATTATTATTATGAGAAATGGTGAGAATTTTATTAGAATATTTTTCCGATTTTCTTTTTGTTTCTATATAAACTTAAAAAAAAATATTTATGTTAATCTGTCAATTTTGAATGACAGATTTTAAGTGTGTACAGTGAACTGGAATAATAAACCATTTTTAGTAACAAGAAAAAATGAAATGAAATTCATTTTACATTATGCATTGTATTGCGTAAAAGAAAAGTCAAATAAAAAATCGTATTTGCTGTCTTTAAATTGTTGGTTTTTATTTGTGTATTTTCCAATTTTCAAATACAAATTCAGGTAAGTATTTCTTAAAGAAGAAAAAAAAGATCAAAATTGCATCCAATTATTTGATCCGCTTATTTGCACCGTGCAAGAGTATTATTTCAGGTGTTTCCATGGTAACGATACACTACTTAGTGACAATACACTACTTAGTAACATAACAGGTAAGTCCCAAAGATTTGGTAAGTAGTGCAAAATGCTTTAGGCGATTTAAAAAAATTAATGAACATTGCCATTAATTAAAGTAAAATAAAGATAGATTCATTTATGATTTCATTATATTTTTGTCATAAAATATAATGAAAAAAAAAAAAACAAAACAAAACAATATTCAGCCAATTTGGTCAAAGATTATAAAGACAAATAAATTGTCTAGAATCAAATTTTAGCTGATTCTAATAATCTAAGCCTAATCCTCAAAAAGTGATTTATATACGCCCAATGAGCATGACTAAAAAATTAAGATACAATCTAGATTCCTAACACTCTTCCGTTATAAATTTTTGAAATATACCAGTTAGATTCTTTGTGGTGAGATAAAAATTTATCTCACTCATTTTCACTACCACAACCATTTTCAACCAATCAAATTAGCCAAATGATTGTCAAATCTAAACTAATAATAAGTTACTATTATAACTTTTTTAATGTTCTAATTTTCTCAGTAACTCATGAAAAATTTTAAATTATATTTAAAGTATATTTACACAAAATTTTTTAGCTCGAAATGTACCCGTTCAAAAATTATGTGGTCGTGAAAACTTTTGGTGGCTTGAAAAAAATTTCACAAAAAGCCATTTTCCTAGTCAAATCTGTACTATAAATATAATATACGAATAGCTTTGATTGCCCGTAGTTCGAAAACTACTATAAATATAATATATGAATAGCTTTGATCGCCCGTAGTTCGAAAAGTTTTGTAGCCTTGAGAGTTTTTGATCAGAACGATCTGAAGAACAATTTAGGGACGGTTTGAAAAAGTTCCAGAGAGATTCATTTTCCTTGTCATATACTAAAACTATAGTATATGACAAGGTGAGAGCTAATCACAATTTTCCAAATCATTTTTAATCACAATGATCCAAATAACATTTTAGTGTGGGTTCGAAAAAGTTTCACAGAAAGCCATTTTCCTATTTAATCTTGCGGTGTCCTTTCCATGTGCTTTCTTCCAAAATTGAGTGTTTCGCATATTATTCCCACAACGCTCTCCGGTAAATGACGCAAGTCGGGTTTTTTTCGTAGGAACTCATGAATGGTACTTCCTTCCCGCACACTTTTGTACTTTCTTGCACGCTTGGCTTGCCGCGTTCTTTTTCACAAAAAAGAATTCGTTTATGATTAACCTATAAAATGGTTGTTTCAATCTCTACACTAGAGCAAACACAGCACATGTTTCATGAAACACAATGTATAAATTTTTTTTTGCAATCAAGATTCATTTATACAATTTTTGAAAAAATAAAAAAGATGCTGTGTTTGCATGTAGACACACACTGCATATTATACAATTTTATATTACATCTAAATAATGCCACTTATATTATAAATTTTTCAAAACAGGAATTATTATAATGATAATAGAGTAAAATGCTTGAGGGCAGCACGATAGACCCTCAGGCATGACCTTGAGATCACTATATAAAATCCCTTTTAGCTTTAGAACAGTAACTAAATGTAATAAACAAGAAACAACTCAAGAAGTTGTACGTGTATGGTATACTCATAATATGTACTTACTCAATATCAATGATCCAATGATCAAATCAGCATTATCATAAAAATGCTAGTAAAATTTTTCATATTCATCCAGCGAAATAATAGAGAATATTCATGTATTTTTTTATATTTTTAATTCATTGTTTACACCGTTATAACATAGTAAAAAATATAAATACTGTTTAAAAATGCATTATGTGTAAAAAAATATTAAAAATACAGAATAATTTTGAGATGTTTAAACGCAGAATTTACACTCGCTATTATTAAGTTTTCTAATAAGGAGTCGTAAAATAATATAACTCAATGTAATACCATACAAAATATAAGTAATTAATACCATACAGTATGTCAACGAATTTAACAAGCTAATACTATGACGTTATGTCTGTTTTAAAATTTGAATTTCCGTTTTAAAAATTTTGAATTTCTCTTACTGAATTTGCACTTTTATTAATTAATTTTAAGTAATTAAAACGATATTAATTACTAAAATAATGGTTTAGTTGAAATTTTGAATTTCTCTTACTGAATTTGCACTTTTATTAATTAATTTTAAGTAATTAAAACGATATTAATTACTAAAATAATGGTCTAGTTGTTGAAATGTCCAGAAAAATTATAAATGCGCATGAAAATGAATTTTGAAAAAAATTTTCGTATCTTAAGTTTGCCTCTAGCATTACTATCTAAAATAAGCGTGATTTAGGGACCATTTGCGTAGCTATCTTAATTAGTACTTCACGATGTTTACAAGGATAAATAAAAAAAACGAACAACCCGACTGCGTTAAATAAAAACTGAACAGAAAAAAATTCATTCGTAGTTTACATTGCGGCTATAAGTGTCAGGGCCCACTGGGAAGATTTGAGATCTAGACATTTTTGTCTGTCTAGTTTTTTAATGGGTTAAGGTCACTATGTAAAGTACTGGACTTTTCTTCCATTTTTTATTTAAAGTAGTTTTTGAGGATTCTTAATTTTTATTATATTTTACCATTTTTAGTTTGGATTTTCAATTAACCTATTCAATGCTACTCCACTGAATATAGTATTCAATTACACATTTGGTTCTGGCGCAGTCCAGTTATTTATATAATTTTGATATAACCAGTGTCACTCTCACAATTATGAAGAATCTAACGACACCTTTCAAAAAAAAATCAATCAAGCCTTTTAGGCTGTAGGGCGTGACAAAGAAATATACATACATACATACACTGGCAAAAATAAACCTAAATGATACACCTGCTTCTGGCGCAGTTGAGTAAATTATATACCCGCTTCTTCTGGTGAAGACGGATAAAAACATTCTCTATTTCTGGTTAAACGTAGATGTTTGTGCCTGGGCTCATCAAATAATATACCAGAGGAACAACCAGTTAAACAAATAATATTTGGCTGTATTCAAGCGTTTTCGTGAGGAAATCCATCAAGAGAGCCAGGATTGTGGAACACAAATCAGTGAATTTTTCAAATGTGGACGAATTCAAAGATAAAAGAATGTCAGATACCATCCCTGATACTATATTGTTCCTCAAATTAATAATTATGCTAGAAAGCAATTATAAGAAGTACTTTGAAGATTGAGAGAAACGTCTCTATATCAACATCAACGAAAATTATGTATTTTACTATTATTTTTTTACAAGTTTTATAAAACGTTAATCAAAAAAAACTTCTGATAATCACATCCGAAAGCCACTTTGATATTATCAGTGAAAAACAGCAGTTAATGCTTGTCGAAGAGAAGTTTTTTAAAAATTTTAGTTACTGAAATGTGGAACTTATACGAAATTAAAAAAGTGAAATTTTACGAAATAGTTGTAAAAAAAACTTACTTTAGACCACACGACTAAGGTAAAGGTAAAACTTCTTTAGAATTTATTATGAAAATGATTTAATTTTAATTTTTGTTTCAATGCTAGGTAAATTTGGTGTAAATACATGTTACAAATAGAATAAATATTATTTACTAGAGTGATTCCCACCCGCTTCGCTAGGTTTAAAAGTAAAGATTGATAAAGATTGCTCTCGCTTATCCCCTGTCTATAACATTCGAAATAATGGTAAGGATTGTTTTATACAGGTAAAATATATGAATGGTATTCTATTTTTTTTAAATGTATAATAGTAATTATTCGTTGAGTATATCAGAGAAGATGGCCGTGAAATATTTAATATTGACTATTTTTACAGAAATCTGTAATTTATGGTAATATCAAATGACTACTTTTACAGAAATCTGTAATTTATGGTAATGTCAAAATAAATTAGTTTTAAAATTTTGTTTTTTTTATTAATATATCTTTATAAATTATATCGCATGTGTTATTCTGATATATCAGCTATGTTGCTGTACAGTTTCATCAAAAACCATTCGCTAGTTTTAGCGTGAAAGCGTAACAAACAAACAGACAAACAAACAAACAAACAAATATGCTTACTTTCGCATTTATAATATATAGAGATAAGATTCATAAGTAAAAAAAAAAAATATTTTTGTTTAATATACATTAGGTGGTTACGAACGCTTGGGTCCGGTGTCGGAGTCCAGGATTCTGCCACTAAGCTACTGGGGCTCTGTGTAAATTTATTATATTTTATATAGTTTATAGTATGGCATTAATATTGATGACACTTTTCTTAACGCTCAGATATTTTCGTAGGATTCTGATCATACATTCTCAAGTTTACTCCCCAAGCCAAGCGTGCCTAAAGAAGTTTTACTTCAAAAACAAGTTTCTTCCTGTAAGATATTTTGAAAACTAGGACCTAATTGAGTTGAGCTTTGTGCATTTGTTCTTCAAGGAACATTTCAAATACGTAAGCAAAAGATTCCTTTAAATCGTTTGCGTAATTTCGAGTGATTTGAAAGAGATTTTCTTTCCGAACTAAATTGATTATAATAAAAAGCCTTTAACTTTTCAACTGCATCTATGTAATTTAACATCATCACAAACATGTAAGTACACATATATCGGTACACACTACTCGTATATAGTATATACATTATACATACTCTTATTGTAAGTACATGAAGATATGTAAATTACTATGTTATTACAAATTTATATTTATATTACATTGTGAATTTATTTTGTAATTCATCATTACAAATGTAATTTATAATGATTTAATTTATTTATCTTATATTTATCTGTATTTTTAATTACATTTCTATGAGTTACTTTACATATATTTTATCGCCGCTGCTGCACTGTATTGTATAAATGTCTATATATTGCATTTATGTAACGTGTTAAATGATTTAATTTTTAAATATTGTATTAGAATAACTATAAGTCTTCATGGCAATGGTCATCAATGGTCAAGTCCGTGCCTTCTATCCTCTTCCTGAAATTTTGTAAGTTCCAAATTTTTTTTTAGAGTGTTAGATATTTTTTGAAAAGATGTCAATCCACAACGTGCTATTTTCCGTCACGGGGTCTCCTAAATACAATTTGATAGTGGCGTCAAATTGAAGATTTACGATCAAGATTTCGCACCCAAGTACATACTCAAAAGAACGGACGTTGATTTTAACGTAAGGTATTTCGCCACGCTTTCTACAAATTGGCAAAAATGGTCACTTCCATATTTACAAGTAAAGTTAAATAAAAGATTTTATTTAAAAAAATATTTTACTTTCATCTTTTAGTTATGTGATTTTATCGATTATTAAAGCGTAGAAAACGAGTAAGGTAGCCAATTTTTCAAAGAAATTTAACCACCAAACACCTTCCAAAATATGCTCCTGGTATTATACACACAATTATTTGTGCTCAAAAAAATTATATATGATTAGGATAGCGGCTTCGATTCCCGCCGTCGCAACAAAATTAATTTAATTAATAGTTATGATGGGCTGGTGTAGTGCATGGTACATGCATGAAGGTGGTGCACTCAGCCTCTGAAATTGAGAAGCTGATAAATGAAAATATCAGCCGAAAGGTGGTAAAACACATATATGGTATCGCAATGGGCTCTATAGCTTAAGTGTGTCCTTCGTGGACAGCCAATATAAATTAACATAACCTAACCATCAATTGCTATTATCAAGATTTTAAAGGTGAATTAGTATCTCAAAATAAACACTTTGATTCTTGTTATTTTTATACAGGGTGTTCTGAAATTGACTGCAAACCTCTTCGCTTCCTCAATAAACTGAAAAAAAAAGAAAATGCTCTTTAAAAAATTTGGATAAAAGATAATTAACCTCCTCTTATATTAATCAATTAATAAAAAATATATTCATCAAACTAAAATTCATCCAATAAAACACCACTTAAACAGAGGATGTGTTTTATCATAGCTTAAGATTTCAGGCTTCTATATCCCAGCAGTTTATAATTATTTAACTTCAAAAGCCACTCGAAGACGATAAAAATGGGCCAACAAGGAAAATCGAGAAAAATAGTTTTTTAAGGTTCATAGGGAGCTTAATTTAACAGGAGTCCATATTTCTCTTCCAAACTTTAAGCCGACAATTTATGCCGAATCCAAAGTATATGGTAAACCAAAAAGGTTCTTTTTGAACCCCCGAACCGTTTGTCTGCCTGTCTGTGGCATCGTAGAGCCTAAACGGATGAATCCATTAGATTTTTTTTGGTTTTATTTGAAAGGTAATTTAATGGAGAGTGTTCTTAGCTCTGTTTCAAGTTCACGTATAGGGTTCCGTACCCGAAACAACTAAAAAATAGGCGATGATTCACAAAATCGGTTCAGTTTGGAGAAGGCTCTAGGGAAAAAAGTAATTTAACCGAGAGTGTTCTAAGGTATGCTTCAAGTGTGAGTTAAGGGTTCCGTTCTCGGAAATTTGTCTGGGGTTTTTTGAATTTTATAATTTTCATTTGTGTGATAACTATTTTAGTGGACAATTCTGATACTTATATTACTATTTTGTTACTCAGGGGGGCAAATGTCGTAATATACATCCGTCCATACAAAAATTTCATGGCCATACGTGTACTTCGTTCAAAAAAAACGTCATATGTTTGATTTTTTGATAATTTTCAAAAATATAGATATGTATATACATATACAGAAATAATAAAAATTATTCAACGATTATTTTCATGATTAGAAAGAATAAAAATTTTTTTAGATATAATAATATTATAAATATATAATAATTGATTCTACAATGTCTGTTAAACATCTGCTATAATTTGAATATCAAATTGCTATAAATGCTTTAATATTTTTTTTGTTTTTGGATAAATTTGGTGTGTTTATCTGGGTATCAAATATTTTTGTTACCTATATATAGGTATGTGATATGTATATAATTATGCTAATAATCATTTCACTTGTCTAGAACACATAAAAATGTTATTATGAGACCACTTGATGCGTGCAATATTTTCATGCATGTCAATTTGGTTTTTGTTTTTTACCTGCGTACAAAGAAAAATATCAGGATTTAAAATCGAAACTTGTCAATTTAAAATCACATTTAACAAATTTTCAGCTACTCACCCGCTTTACTGAGCAACTTAACTTCATTTGACATCATTTATCCCCTTTTTTGTTTACAATTACGTTGTTTTTGATTTATCGGTACGGAACCCTAATTTTTTTAAAATAACCCACAGTAAACCGAAATATTTCTACTCAGACGACAAAAAATGGCAGACAACTAAAGGACAACGCGATCACCCCAATCGGTGTGTTAGTGGCCATGAAGTGTAACAAAAGAAGCGGAAACGCAAAGTTTGGTGTAAAGATTGGTTTACAAAGAGAAATTACTTCACTCATATAAGATTCATAAACGAGTTAAGCTTAGAGCTATCAGATTTCCGTAATTACTTGCGGATTAATAAAGACGTCTACCAAAAACTATTATCACTTGTAACTCCTCTACCCACCAGTCAAATTCTAAATTCAAATTGCAAAGCGCGATGTAAATCTGCTTGTTTGGTATGTTATTTGAACCCCTTAAGGAAATGTAAAAGTTTTGCTTAAAAACAGCAAAATCATAGTTTTTCACGCATTACACAGGTAACAGAACTTTTTTTTGCTAGCAAAACATAGTTTCACACTTCCCTAGGGGATCCAAGAAACATAGAAAAAAAAAGCAACTTTACATTGCCTTCCAGTCGCCATTAGCCTTAGTTTTCGAAAATTTTGAATTTTCTTCTAGAAAATTTTGTTTTTTTTTTTGTTTTTTTCGTAAGGCTCACTAGAAACTTTTACCCTAATTTACCCCACCACGAAAAAGAAATGATGTTAACGAAAAATTGTTTCGAACAACATTTTTTTACATTTAAACTTTTGTTCTATCTCTAACGTTTTAACATAAGCAAAACTCGATTTTTTTTAATTCGTTGTAATCGTAACCGTTCTCGGGTGCCATATACATAATTCATTCCTACTTAAAAAATAACTATAGTCCAGACATCTTGAAATCTACTTTTTCGTGACGTTACTAACTTCTATATAACAAACCTATTAACTTATTCGCTTTGAAAACATTCGGGGCCTGGTGAATAGGGGGAAGGGAAATGTTCTTGCCAATTAATTTGTAAGAAATATTTGCTCACTTTTGATGGAAAAACTATAAGCCAGCTAAAATAAGTAACATGAAAATAGATTAACATGAGACGGAATATTTTTATGTTTAAATATAGTTTATTATTTACGTTCCACAAAACTTAAAATATTGAAAATATTCAATTTTCTAAAGTTCGTAGAAATTTTTTTCAAGATATTTCCCATAAATACAATCAATTTAATAACGTCCATTTCCAATAGTCCCTTGTCCTTGATTATTAAAACCGGGGTTTTGTTGACCATTACTTGATCCTTGTCCAAAGTTACCATTACCATTTGGTACAAAACCAGTTGCTGGAAAACGTTGGTTACCATTTAATTGACCACCTAAGCTTCCATTTTGGTTATTTCCTGGATTGTTTCCCCGTTGGTTATTGCCTGGATTGTTTCCCTGTTGATTATTTCCTGGATTGTTTCCCCATTGGTTAGGAAAACCATTTGGATTGTTTCCTTGGTTGTTTCCCCACTGGCCATTTCCAGGGAATCCCCATGGATTGTTTTGTTGGAATCCATTTTGATTGTTTCCTCCTGGGAGAGCATTATTTCCTCCTTGCCAACCTTGATTTCCTGGAAAACCTCCTTGTTGTCCTTGCCAACCTTGCCCTTGCCAACCTTGTTGCCCTTGCCAATCTTGTCCTCTTTGCCAACCTTGTCTTCCTTGCCAACCTGGTCCTCCTTGCCAACCTTGTCCTCCTTGCCAATTTTGATTTCCTTGGAAGCCTGGTCCTCCGGGGTTCATTCCTGGATATCTAAAACCTCCTGGCCCTCCTTGATTCATTCCTTGAAATCCTCGACCATTTGGACCTGAGAAACCGTAAAAATCAATTTTTATTAATTTTGTGTCATCTGTGTCACCATTCACTTTTTATGGTACCAAATTGTAATCATTAAGCAAATCGTATGTAAGCATTAAGCAAAAGTGCAACATTACTTTTTTGTGCTTTATAATCAGAGAAGTAATCGAATTAATTACCCTGTTGTATATAACTTTCAACTTGATTGATAAGATCAATCACCATATCTCTAAATTCAGAATTACCTTGGCCATCATTACTAAAAGAACCAACTCCGCCGAAAAATGCTCCACGACTATGGAGACGTTTTGCATTTACATCAGAATCATCACCATCAACCTCTTCGTCTTCAGCACCTTCAATGTTGGCTTTTTCTTTATCATCAAACGGTTCTTGTGAAGAAACAAAAATTAAAAATAATCTAATAATAATCTAGAATTTAAAATGTTAATTTTCCAAAGTAGAAGGTCCACAGAACCCCCTGTCTAAAAATAGACTATAATAAAATTAAGTATGACATTTGAAAATTAAAGTACAAAACTACATTCAATTTTGCGCCTTTGAGTTCGAGATATAATTGCACACTTTGCTATATTTTTAAATATAACTCAAAAAGTTAGTAGAATTAGACAATTTTCGAAAAATAATTGTTTTTAGAGAGTTGATAAAAGTCGAGTAAATCTTAACGATTTTATTAAGCAAATATTCAAGCAATCATTTCATAGATGATATCGATATGAAAGATATTTTTAGCTCGAAAGCATTAAAATTTTATTATTAATAAAAATAGGAAACTGAATAATTTTAAAGAAAAAAATTTATAATCCAAGTACAAAATTTTATTGAAATTGTGCTTACTGTTTGAACCATTTTCCACTGAATTTTCTTTATTTTCTTCTTCACTAACAATTCCTTGAATGGATATTGCTAAAATTACCACTGAAATAACAAAAATATTTTAAATTATAGAAATTTAAATAATTTATTTGATGATAAATAACAATTCTTACAGGTAATAAGCAAATTTTTGAGTTGCTTCATTTTCACTAATTTGATTTGATGCAAGTGATGATTTTATTGTCAATTAGCTTCTTTATATATTCAATTAAAAAAATTCTACTATCATATAGTTCATGTTATGAAAATGAGGTTTTGTGTTAAACGACCCTGAAAATTCTTTTTAAAGTATTTCGATACTGTAAATTGAAAATGATACCAAAGATTTGAAACTTAATTTACCAATCAATCATCCTTTTATACGTATTTTGTGAAAAATTCATATCCATTTTCTGTACGGCTTAGGCGAAATTAACTATCAAAGTCAGTGTTTTTATTAAAAGACGTTTTTCATTTTTATGCACTGTTCTTAATTTTTCATAAATATTTCTGTAATGATCCAACTTGTTAAGGATGTACAAGCACCAAGACAATGTTAAATAAAAAGCTAGATTTTTTATATGAAGTTGGGCTTAGGCTCAATCAATTCTCAAAATTTTTGCGTAATTATATAAATAAATAAATGCTTTTAAAAGTAGGCACATTTAACATTGGTTTTATGGTAAAACGGTAGATGTATGATATGTTTTCATAGATTTCTCCAAAACTAGTCGGCGGAAAAAAAACTATTTAAATCGAAGTTGAAATCTTAATAAATTATTGAAAACAAAAAAAACCCGTTATGCCCAACATGGGCATGATAGTGGAGACACAAATTTAAATATATATACACTTTCAATTTTCATAGTAAATTATGTTATAACTTGACCTTTTGTTCGTATTTTTCGTCTACATTCATGAAGTTATAATAAAATTCATCATCAAGTTGAAAATAAGGTACAAATAATTTCAACCCTAAATCTAAAATTGTCTTGATGCTCGTACTACCTTAAATATCTACTTCAAAATGATTTCCTCAGTTTGAATTTAATCAGAAAATTATTAGTTTTCAATGATCGATAATGGAATACCTAATTAAAACAAAAGATTCTCATACAAGGACCTTTGTATCGATTTTCAAGGTTTGTAAGTAACATATTCAAGTCAAAGTGAAGTATTATTTATCACAAGTTTAAAACAACTTATTTGTAATAACTACACAGCATGATTTTATTTTTGGATTTATTTTACACATTTGATTTTTATAAACGGCTGAACAGAATATCATCAAATATACATAAAATTCATCCCGATTCAACTGAATTTCAACAAAGGCCCACATTTTTTTTTTTTTGGTATCCTAACATTCTATTATCAGTTCCTAAAGGAACTATAAATAGATCTGATGAATATATATCATGAATGGAAACTACCCACTGATAGTCACCTTATCGAATTTACAGTATGTAAACTATAATTAAAACTATTCACGTAAATCTAAATCTTAAATCTAGAACACTTTGTCTATTAAGTCTATTTACTCTTTCTTTAACTTTTGTCTTTGATTACTTCCACATTTGGGTGCGTTTCAAGGCGAGTCAAGTACCTTCCACTGAACCGCGTAATTTCTTCACGCACCCCATACTTGAATCCCATTAGTCCAAACAGGTTTTAATATTGTTTTATGCACTAGCACTTTATTGTCTAATGATAACTTAGATTTACGGCCTAACAGCCAGTAAAGTATGGAGAATTTTAAATTTAATTTGTTTCTCTTAGACCAAATGTGGCCCACATTAAAATCGACTAAAGGGTTCAGAATCTTTTATTTTTGGAAGGGGTGGAGTTGTAAAGAACGCTCAAAGAAAAAATATTGTCGTAAAATATCGTGTAATGTCATATTGTTAATTAATATAATTGTATACATAGTTGTATTCTATTCAATTAACATTATTACGTCATAACGATGTTTTACGAAAACTTTTTTTGGGCGTTTTCATTTCTTTTTTGGAAAGTCCTTTTAAAACTGTACCTTTAAAATTAATAATAAAAACTATGTGTAGGATCCCTTGCAGCAAAGATATGTATTTTTAAAACATCCTGTATATACTTTGATATGTCATATTAATTAATAATGCTTATTGTATTCTTTTGTTTTCTAAATTAATTAATTGTCCTATAAAGAGTTATTAAAGAGAAAATTTAATATTATTGATAAATAAGACTCATAACTGTGTAATGGTCATCTATCTTACATAATTCTATAAATTACTGAGTATTATATTTTCTAGTATTGTTTTGTAAGGCCGTTTTTTGTCATTTCAATGCAATGGATATAATATAGAGATATTGTTTTTTTCCGGATAAAAATAATGCGTGATTAATAATCAGAAATAATTCTTTTTCATAGAAATTTATCCATTAACTTAATCGTCACCCGCCGATTTGATTACATAAATTTCATTAATATAATTTTATTATTTTTGATTCAGTAGCTTCATATTCCTTTTATTTGAAATCTGTTTCTCAATGCAACCAAAAATTGTCTAAAATTTTACTTAAGTCTAAATAATCTTTATTATAAAGGAGGTAATAAATAAGTGTGTGGGGTCCTAAAGATTTGAAAATTCAATATTAAAAATATTTTGTAATTGGATTGTCTGACATTTTGTCTTAAATGGCTTTTATGAAAATCGTGAGAGTAATACAATCCTACAATACTCAATAATTAAAGACATTAAATAAAAGCTGTGTGAAGTTATAACCTCCAAAGATTGATTTTACAGCGCGTTTTATTTGAAACTTGGACATTCTAAGAAGAAATATAATATTCTTAGTAATTAGAGTCAAAAGTGACGAAAATCCAGATTATTTACGTTTATACAAATGTTTTCTTAGAAATTGTCAGAAATCGATTTTCGTATGTGATTATTCGAAATTAAATATTCAATCATCAAATAAACCTGATTTTTGTAGAGTTTTATGCAAGTCAGGAATACCAAATTTTATTCGAATTTTTGCTGTTTTCTTCAGAGCTTTTAGATTTTAAAAAAACCAAAGAAAATTTAAATTTGATTTTTTATTTTATTTTGTAAAAAAATCAGTAGATACGGTCAATTTGACCCAAGAAAACACAAAAATTGGGTTGATTTTAGGATTTTACATGTAGTTTCCGAAATAACGCACTACCCCTTTAAAAACTAGAAAAATCGAGTAAACTTTTTATTTCTGATTTTCACAAAACTTGTTCCATAAAGTAATTTATACCTTAAAAATTCAAATATCAGGTTTATTTGATGATTGGAGATATAGTTTGTGAAATACCGTCCAAAAAATTACACTTGCCATCTCAAAGGAAAATGTCAGTACCGTGTCTGTGTACCATTTGAAAAACATAATTAATTATAAAATTATTTTCAAATTTTTTTAAAAAGGTGTAGCTAGATCCTTCTAGGCTTTCATTTTTACAATAATATCAAAGCATCCAAAACTTAAGGTGTTTGTTTCCGTACAGTATTGTTAAAAAAGTTTTGGTTTATATGCACGATACATACATATAAACCAAATACATGTAGTCAAGTAATGTGTTATTTTTAGCTTTAAACACCAAATAACTACAAAAGTATATAATGTATTGTGTACTTTTCAATCATTAACACTCAAACTGTAGTCGTCTCTGTTCATCAAATAATGGATTATCGATATTTTTATGGTATTATTATAAACTACGAGATTTTAGAAATTTTTATTTTTTATAGAAAAATATCCAATTGAAAAGGATAACCTATATGATTCATCAATTTTTCAGCCTACTTTGAACAATAAAATAATCAAAAAATGCATTTATAAAGTTTTATTGAAATTTCTAGTATTATTCAATCCTTGCATATCTACTTAAAAAGTTTAATATCAAAATTTTAACATTTTTCATCAAATAGAAAAGAATCACCCATATAGAGGATTTTTACCCAAAATGGTGTTCTTTTAGTATAAAAACGAAATTCTGAGAAGAAGAATAAGATCTGCCGCTAAAGCATGAGATCTACTACCATATATGAAGGGGTGTTGAGTTCATACAACCTTTAATCATTATTTACAATACTTCACTTAAATTTAATTGATAGAAACATTAAGATCAATCCATCTAAGGGTATTACATTCTTATAAGTTATCCTTTATTTATTTTTTTTATTTTTTTAAACAAAAATAAGTAATTTTGAAGACGTTAATTTTCTACAAACATCTAATTTAATGCACATTAATATAAGCAATGCGTGCAGACATTTTGAAAAAAATCAACACAAGTAATATATACTTATAATATGTATATGAAACGTATCGTTCATTATACGTAGATGAGTAGATGACGCTACCGTCAATTGAAGGTTTAAAAAAACAAAACAGAGAGAACTTATTGAACCAAATTATAAGAAGCTAATATTTATAATAAAAAGAGTCCTTAGCTTAACTTAGGTCCAGGCTCAGAAGAAACATTTGACAGGCAATTTAGAAAAGGTGAATATTCGTTGTGAAGACTTCAAGGCGTCTGAAATATTTTTATTAAAGTGAAAACTTCTTTTGGCACTTTCAGCATTAAATTTCGATTTGCGCCCCAATTTCCTAGATCAGTTTTTTGTGTAATTTATAAATACGTATTTCGACTACCAAGTAGTCATTCATACTGATGATGACTACTTGGTAGTCGAAATACGTATTTATAAAATACAAAAAACTGATCTTGGAAATTGGGGCAAAAATCGAAATTTATTTCGAAATACCCTTCTACTCATTTATTCGAGTTCTCATTTATTACCTTCGACAATATTTATACTTTCAGCACTGTTTGGATAAAAAATTAAAATCCATGAAATAAATGGTGGAAACGCAGATAAAAAATATATTACAATACATTTTACTATTCAAATGCATTTATTTGCGCTCTCACCATTTTTATCTACTGAAGTATTATTTATTATTATTCAGGAAGCTCCACTGTCGAAGGCCAAATGACACTTATTCCAAAGTTTTCAGTTTTCACTTACTTCGACAGTCCTCATGCCTTACTATCTTTTTTTTAATTGCACGAGAAGACATATATCTACCGTTTCTAGCAAAATTCCTATAAATACTACTTAGTAGCAAGATTATTATTCGAGATTAAATCTGATTTCAGACCGCATTCAAAGTCTTTTTTTCTATCGTGTTTAGACACTGGACGTTTACAATTAAAAAAAGATCAAAATTAAAAACAAAAAATCAATAAAAGTTAGAAACAAATAAACATTGAAAGTTGCAATTTTTAAAGTGTCGGATAACTGGTGCGAGATTTATTTTAAAGGGGGCAAGTTATAGGTAGGGATGAAAAACGTATAGCATCTAAGAGCGATTTCATTAAAGAACGCAGAATTTTTCGAAAAAATTTTAATACATTTTTTAATTTTTTTAAAATGCTTCACAAGACCACTATTTGAAGCCACCTGTAAATTTACAACTGCTTATTTTTTTATAGTTACGGAGAATTTGCGCTTACATGAGTAAGTAGTGATGTTTGAAGAAAAATATTTTAGGCAAAAGTTGTTTATTTTTTTATAAGGAATAACTCTTATATTTAAACTTTTGTTCCATCTCAAACGGTTTGCAAGATGGATCCTTTTCCATTTGATTGATTGAGCAAAAAAAATTCACCATTTAGAAATTGGCATATCTCGGACAATTTTGAAGCCAGAAAGTCAAACAAAAAAGAAAAATGTGAACAATTACATGAGCTAGAACTTTTATTTGATTTTTATTTATTTGTTGCATAGTTTTTTTTTTTTGTAATTTTTAAAAAACGGCAAACTTCCTACAAATTTTGCATACCTCCTGGGATTAGGCAAACTCGGATTATACGCATTTTGGCGAATGAAGGTATTAAAATGAGCTTGCTGAAAATTAATTATTCAAAACGCTTTTCGTAGATTCTATTTGATTAGTCTATGAGAACTCATAGACTTCCAAGCTTCCTGAAATTGAAGTTCCCGATGTAAAGCCTGGCGAATTTCCAGGCACTTTGCAGGAATGATTAACAAATACTACGCCTGGTCCTAGACCTATAAGTTGATAGAAAAGAAGAAACAAAGATTTATAAAATATAAAACCTACCAATCATACAGTAAAGTAAGCAACCAACAACCTAACTACTATTCTATAACTACTATAAACTACTACCGTCCCAAACACCATCGACTATATGATCGTCATTTTAAAAACGTGGGAATCGCATGTTGATTGTTCGTTCATCTTTGGAAGCGATCTCGTCTTCTTGTTTGTATGGTGGTTGTTATTGCTTCAGATACATCTTCAGCATTATCAAATCTGTAAGTAGTATAGCGGGTGTTTTAAGTAAGTTGGGATCATTAATATGCAAGCGGTTTTTATTAAATGAAGCAATAGACATGTTGACTCAATTTTTTTATCATTTTTGGCGAAGAATTCCCACTGTACGAGCAGAAAATTGAAATTGGTTTTAGAAAATCTTTAGAAGTACACAAAATATGAACGTTTAAAATTCTTAATTAAACAAAGAGGAAGATGTAGGTTAGTGACATCATACGTGGGTATCGCCATAGAGAGTACATATAAAACTTTGTTTTGCTAAAAGGAAATTGGCAACTATCTTTGAATGCTTATAACTTCTTCGTTTTTTAATCAATTTTAATTTCACTTTCAAATTTTGTCATGGTATCAAGTCTTGTTTTACATTCTTATGCGTAAAATGGCCAATTCGACATCAGACAACTACCGTATTATCACAAAAATCCATTTTTACAGCGGTTTTTGATATCGCGAAAATATTTGTCTATTCTCCTATATAAATCTTTTCAAGAAGTGGACTAACGCCTTTTGATCGCCACTTCGTTTTTTTTATTTTTCTTCCTTTCTTCACATTATTCTCTCCTTCTACTATTTAATGACCTTCCGATTACTGCACCAATAATCCACTAACTTTGTACATTAGAGCTTGAGTTAAATCCGAAAATTTTGATTTTTTGCAAACTCGTTTATGATGTTGGTTCAATGAATAATCAAAGTTTGTTACCTCGAGCGCCGAACGCAACCTTAATAAAAATCTAAAAAACCGTGAAAACTTCGCCCTTTTTCAGATTTCGACGATTATAACCGTAAAGGACTAGTTTTTGATAATACCTTTTTAGGACGTTTTTAAAATACTTAAGTTAAAATTGCTACAGTATGAGACTAGAATTGTCCCTGTAGACCCAATAGTTTCTGAGATAAAGCTTTTCAAAGTACAATCTTTCTGGTTGTATGAGGATTTCAAAGAGGCGATTCTGAAATACATGACATCTTATGCTTTGCCTTTTCCAAATTTGTTGTAAGAAATTTCACGTCAGTTTGAGATCGCAGTTTTGATTTATCAGCATTTTTGATTTATTAATACTCTCACCAATATCTACCATTACATCATAGGAATAGGCAACAGTTATAGCTGTAGTGATGATAAGCCTATCAACATCTTCCTATCAAAAATGTGCCTCCTTATCAATTTCATTTGCAGATAAATCACCAAAGTCGATCCTAACGTTTTTTATAAAAACAATTGGACTCTTAAGACACATTTCAATACAACCAAGTGAAATAGATTTAATTGAGCGCATTGCGGGTGCTTTCCTAAAATTAACATCCGCTCACTCAATTCAATTATATATTATATTGTAAATTTGCATCTTTTTGACCTAGTAACCGAACCATTGATTAGGAAAAAGATCAATTTGCTGCATTACCCTAAAAAAACTAACTTAACAGTATAATTTTCAATACATTATCTTATTTTGCGTGGTTCTTTTATTTTGTCTACTTTTTGGAGGGCTAAAATACAATATTGACTTCATTGAAGTAGGCCCTGCCAGTAGTTTTCAAAATTTCCCTCTTTTTAGCAAAAATAACTAAAATTTGTATCAGAAAAATATCAATTATGCACATAAGAACAATTATGCACATATTAAAGATCTCTTTCATCTAAATTTAAATGAAACACTCGGTACAAATCAATAGAGTTTTGAATATATAGGGTTATTATTTTATTCGTATTAAATAATAATGTAATAATATTATAAACAAGAATAACAATATACGTACATAATTAAATATGAATATGCATCTCTTTGTTATAAATGACATGTATTTAATTATATAAAATAAAAATAAAAAAACATTCAGAAAATTGGTGCAATATAATATTTACAATTTTTACTTCCAATATAAAGAATATTGATACACTGCATCATTGGGTTCTCCTCTAACCAATAACATGGAAAGCTATATTGTATTCATAATGTTCCCCAGCCATGAGAAACCCCCGATTGAATTTATATGATAAATAAATTTAGGCCTCAAATATCTAAAAATTCATTTTTTGCTGAAAAAATAAAAATGTCTGCCTTGTTCTGTAATTTAGAAGATCATGTAAAAGGATTGGAAACAGGTTTATTAAATCGATCAAAAGCTTCCAAACTTTCAAACTTTCCTAACATGCAAGTGAAAAAGTTGAAGCACATTTCACACTCCAATATAACCAATTGTATAACTTTTTTAGTTCAAGTGTTTACAAATCATCACCTGAGGTCTCGAGGCGATTATTTTTAATAATGCAAGACTTGTTTGAATGAGCCGTAGTAAGAATGCGAGTCGAAACAGAGATCCATCAACCAAAGGTCCTTTCTGGAGACTATTCAGGAGAATCAGTAGCTATAAATTACCCGTAATACCTCCCAGTCACACTCTCGTGGAGTATATTTGCCAAAATTAGACGAATTGAAGTACCACCACTCCACTCTTACTTCGAAAGTATCTCATTGCTATGACTGGCATCAGAGTGGCAACATCTACTGACTGCGATAGCTCTCTGTGTGTTGGAACAAAACATTTGAACAACAACGTTGTATACAAGCCATGATAGCCATTGCAATCACGAGACAGTCACGAGTTTCGCTTTTTTAGCGAAATCGAACAAGGCTACGAGAGGCGAGACACCACAAGTATGATCTCCACATACTCGTTTTTTTCCCAATTTCGCGCTGCTTTACGAGGAGGTTTTACAGAATGCAAAAGATGTATGAGATGCCTAAGAAATGTACATTATATCTGAAGTACCGTGTTATCTATGGACATGGACATGAACAAATAAATAATACAATATCGTATTCGTTAGTATTCAAATACAGGGTGGTACAAATTACTTCACTGGTTATGCATTATTGGAATTAACACCACATCGCGTCCTTTTGCACTCTAAGTTTGGATGACAATACATGGCAAGGTTAGTGGCGTCCTGATTTTCCCGTCTCTTCCACTATTTTGATATATATATATATATATATATATATATATATATATATATATATATATATATATATATATATATATATATATATATATATATATTTTACAAGCTTTGTTTTAGTCTTAAATTAAAAAGCTTGAAGCGCTCAAAATCAAGAATGAATCGAAAAACAAGTAGTTATGTGGAGTGGTAGGTAGGTATGTAAAGTGGATTCATGGATTCATTTTTGATATTGTGCACGTCAAGCTTTTACAAATATTCGTGTATGAGTGACTCATAGAAAACATTATTTTCTTCCTTTTAACACAATAAAAGCTTGTTCCTTAAGAAGTATATCATGTAGGATATGAAATATACCAAGGTATACTAATTTTAGTCCCAAGTTTGCAAGGCTTAAAAATATTGATACTATGAACAAAATTTTGGTATAAGTATTCATAAAATCACCTAATTAGTCCATTTTCGGTTGTCTGTCTGTCTGTCGTCTAGCGTCTGTGGCATCTCTCTATGAGAGATATCAAGAAAATACCTTGCTAAAGACGTACAAAGTGAGGTCGAGTTCGAAAATGAGCAACATAGGTCAAGTGGGTCTTGGATCCGTAGGATCCATCTTGTAAACCGTTAGAGATAAACCAGAAGTTTAAGTGTATAGTATGTATTATATGGGAATATCTGTTATATATGTGTGACATGAATATTTGTGTAACGTGACAGAGTAATCAACACTGTTTATACATGGTATTTCAACAATTAACTCAGTCAATTGTATGTTTTCACTTGTTTATGAAAATTTTAAATTACATAATAATTAAGTTCTGTTTTATTTCTCTGACTTTTTAGCTTTTAACATTTTATATGGATTATCATGGTCGTACAATATTGTGCATCGTTCGGAAAACGAACTCGGGATTTTACTCATATCTCGTAAAATGACTTATTGTATGACCCCCTGTAAAATATAATAATATAAAAGTGAGATAGTTCCACATACGTATATATACTTATTGAATCCAACCAAGTAGTAAGTATACTCGTATACACTACATACGTACCTACGCGCTACGTAGTGCATCGTTCGTGTATATATTGATTGTATAATTTTATCTTTGTCATTAAAATAATGGTTAGTAATATTTAGTTGGGCGTTGTATAAAAAAATAAATGTTTGCGTTTATACACCATCATCATCATCAACAGAGTCCATGAGACCATGAATCCATGAGTCCATGATGTACACTACACACACTATACTATATCAAAAGAATGAATATATACTTACTTTGATTTTTAGTATTTGTTTCACACGCATTATTAAAATAAGTAATTTTAATTTGTAAGTATGAAAGCAAGGAGTTGTGAGAGATCTCATCTGATGTGAAATGATCACAGGTAAAGTGACTTGGTTGGTTAATATAGGTATCTTTTCAGTTCCTAGATTATAACTTGAATGTTATTTATTAATAGCTTAGACGCACGTTATTAAAAACTATCATTTTGATTTTAATATTCAGTTTTTGATTATACACATATAAGTTTTCTTTCTCAAAAAAAAAATAAAAATTTTAATGTAAGCTTCACACAGCCTTTGTAAACAAATAATAATTATGAAATTAATTTTAAGAAATGTTATGAAATCAGATCAGATCGATTCGTTAGGGACTTATGAAAAAGTTATTTGAACTTGAATGTTTTTAGTCATGTTCCAAGAAAAGCTTTTCTAGTTAGCTAACCCTAAACTCAGACTTGAAAACTAAGAACATTCGATAAGAAAATCGGTTCATTCATGTAAGAGCTACGTTGCCACAGGAAAACAAACAAATTCACGGACACTGCCGTTGTGTTAAATTTATAACATCCCTCTTTTTGGCCAAGGGTTAATAAAACCGGGCATACATGTATAGATAACTTTCACTTCTATAATAAAGACATTCATAGATTACTCTTTCATCTGAGCCTGTCATTCCCATAGCAAGATGCTCCGTTATTTACCGAAAAAAAGAATAGCGAATCAAAGAATGACGATAAACCTATCTTGATTACTGGGACATGTCAGGCGACAGGCCAAACTGTGTATAACCACAGCTAGGCCATTCAACTGTGCGCGTCTGTAACTTAATACAGCACTGTTGAGATCGCCAGGTCGTTCTCAAGGAGGGCACAGAGGTCTCTTGGTCTAGGTGCTAAGAACCCACTTGCGGTACCCCTCTTTTTGTTATTATTATTATTATTACTCATAGATCAACTACAAATTCCTTACAAAATTTTCTCTCATTTCTCCCCCTTCGGAAGCTTTTCGCTAAATCTATATTCCAATAGTTATTTACAAATGAAGTGACGCAATCAAAAAGAGTTTTGTATATGATTTACCACGGCGAAAAGCAGTTACACTGTATTTATAGTCCTTTGACTCCCATTATCATCCCGTTTCGCAATCACAAAGAGGCAAACAGCTAAGCTACTTGTTTAGTCATGACGATTCGCTGGTATTTTATATTGGATTAAAATCGAGTTATTCCACGATTTCTCTCCTTTTTTTATAGCGACACTTAACTTTATATGTGAATATTCGTGAAAATTGTCAAAATTTTCAATCATATGTTGAAACTTTAAGGGTTCACCATTTGACGTTAGGGCGTTCGCGGAAAGATTTATGTAATGAGATCTGGATGGCTGTTACATGCACATTGTGTGCGTGAAGTCATTTTTTTCAGCTGATAATACTTAAGGCCGAGTTCGAAACTCATTTATGGTCACAAGCAAGGGTATAAATTCTGGTTTGATTATAAAGCAACAGAAATCGCTACATGAAATATTCCTAAATGAAACTTTTCAAGTATAATTTAAAAAGAATATCTTTGATGTATCTCTCTCAAACTAAGAGGTGAATTTTGAGTTAGAATTAAGAATAAAATTGTCTAAAATTACTCTTAAAATTGGTTCAATTTTAACATATTTGTTTTTGAAACTGTAATTGTTAACTTTTATTAAAATAAAAACGCGTATTTTCTTCTACAGATACATTTTCTTATTTTGTTACCGGTAAAGGGGGTCCATATTTGTCTGGGAACTTAAACAGGGGTACGTGGAGCCATAAGTTTGAGAAACCATGCACTAATCTAATGAGTTTATTATTTAAGTTTAAATCAATAATATTAAGTCAAGATCAACGTTACATTTTATAGAAAATAGAACAATACTTTAAAAAGGTTACCAATATCAAAGAAACTCCATTTTTATACATGAGGTTTCACATTTCTGAACCAATCTCATTCCTCAAAAACAGAATTCAAGCATACGAAGAAGTTAGTACCTTATTTCACACGCCCAATTGACTAGTTTATTTTTAGTAATATTTAAAAGAAGATATCTTTCTTCTTTTGCAAGAAAATAGTTTGGTAAAAGTTATAAACACTATCATTTAAATCAAACATTGCGTTTTTATACACAAAAAAAAAAATAAAATTATGCTCTTCAAAAATATAACACAATAAAATGAAGTTAAATTAAATTGCAAGTAGTTTTGTCACGATATATCTGATGTACCTATTATATATCTATGTATTTATACAGTAGTTTAATATTAAAGTAGACTCACAGAAAAAAATCCTTTTTTTTTTCTTTTTTTATTTTTGTTTGTAAAATATTTTTAGTTAATTGAAGGTTTCAACATTGGCAGTGAAGTATCTATTAGTTAAAGTTTTAAAGTTTTTTTTTTTTTTTTTGAAAAATGTTTTTTAAATCTTTTTGAAATTGTATATAAGTCTGATAGTAAAAGTCACGCAAGTCAAATCGAAATGAAATAGAAATTTTTTAAATAATAATTATTTCAATTTAGGATATTTTACCAAAAATATGATGAGACAAAGCATAGCGTAAGGTCTTTCGATATCAATATGAAAGCGTTACCAAAAAACTGAAATGTGTGTCAATTAATGAGTATTTAGTACGCCTTCTGTATATTATTTATTATAATTTCAAGTCGATTCTCTGTACGATTTACGATTAATTAATTATTAAAAACAGCTCTTTTTACATGGTGGTATATGAAGAAGTCGTAAAATAAATGTTGGTTTTTTTTTGTCAATAAGTGCTTTTAAAAATGTTTTACCATTTACATGTAAACATTTTTATCAATATTCCTCAAGTTTTAAGCTTTAAAATCATACCAAAATTAAGAACTGTGCAGAAAAATGAAAGACTTTTTTTTTTGTTAAAACACTAACTTGGATGGTTAATTTCCCCTGAATTAATTTTATAATAAAATAACAAACATTTGGTTTTGGTATCATTTTCAAGTTAAATGAGTTTTACTCTTTAAGGTATGAGTTTTTTTGATAAAAAAAACTGACTTTGATAATTAATTTCTTCTAAACCGTTCAGAGAACGAAATGAATTTTTTACAAAATACATATAAAAGGATGATTAATTGATAAATTAAATTTAAAATTTTTTGGAACATTTTTATTTTTTCGGTATCGAAGTTATTAAAAACGCGGTTTATACAAATCCATTGTTTATATAGTTATTACTTTAACGTTTTTTAAGATAAATCAAGATTTGAATGAATATGAAAATTCGTAGCACAGAAGCTGCGTTAGCTTAGCTCAAAGATTGAAAAAAAAAACACATTTTTCTTAAAATCGAATATTGCATTTTTAGTTTTCCAAGAATTTTATTTCAAAAACTAAACGCCTAGAGAAAAAATCACAAGAGGACTTTTTTGCTTAAAACTGATCAAAAAATACAAAAAATATTTTTTATTTTGAAAAAATTTTGTACTTTGTTGATAACACAGCATTAAATCATATGGCACGCCATTTTACTATTTAATAGGCTAATTTTTATCGAGAAAAAAATTAATTAATTATTTTTTTTCAATCAGAATTTTATATTTTATATTTTATATTTTGTAAAATAAATATTAGTAAAAGAGAGATTGATATAAGATAAGATGAGAAAAGAGAGATGAGAATTAAAATTATGATGATAACATAATAAAAATGTATTATTATTATGTATCATCATAATAATAATGTATTATTATTATGATGATACATAATAATAATACATTTTTATTATGTTATCATCATAATAAAAATGTATTATTATTATGATGATACGTAATAATAAATCAGTTAATTTTATTTGAATTAGATTAAAAAAAATGATTGAATTAAAATTATGTACATAATGGAAATAGAGAATTAAAATTATGTACATAATAAAAATGATTGAATTAAAATTATGTACATAATGGAAATAGAGAATTAAAATTATGTACATAATGGAAATATATGGCACGCCGTTTTACTATTTAATATGAATTAAAATTATGTACATAATAAAAATGATTGAATTAAAATTATGTACATAATGAAAATGATTATTATTATGATGATAACATAATAATAATGTATTATTATTACGATCATTTTTTTTCGGACATTAAATAGTAAAATGGCGTGCCATAAAATCATTTTAATAATTGTGATTGTTATTATACCATGTATACGAAATATACCAAGTTTAGTCCTAAGTTTGTAACGCTTAAAAATATTGATACTATGAACAAAATTTTGGTATCGGTGTATATAAAATCACCTAATTAGTCCATTTCCGGTTGTATGTCTGTCGTCTGTCCGTCTGTCATCACGATTACTCAAAAACGAAAAGAGATATCCAGCTGAAATTTTTATAGCGTGCTAAGGACGTAAAAAAAGATGTCAAGTTTGTAAATGCGCAACATAGATTAATTGGGTCTTAGGTCCGTAGGACCCATCTTGTAAGCCGTTAGAAATAGAACAAAATTTTAAATGTAAAAAATGTTTCTTATAAAATAATAAGCAACTTTTGTTTGAAATATTTGTTCGTAAACATCACTGTTTACCCGTGAAAGCGCTAATTATGCGCAAATTGTATAATTTGTATTATATGGGTTATATATATCAGTTATATATGACATGTATGTATGTTTAATGTGACAGAGTAATCAGCACTATTTATGCATGGTATTTCAACAATTAACTCACTCAATTGTTTGTTTTCATTTGTTTTAATATAATTTAGTTTTTTGTATGTCGGTCTAAATTGTTAGATAAACAGCAACATCAAATCGATCAATCTAAAAACATTCGTATCATACACTTAACCGATAATTTTGGACATAATATTAGTAATCAATCGTAAAATAATATTTTAAAAATAAGTCCCGTTAAATGTAACGTTAAGCCGCCAAATCATAGAAATTATATAGGTCTTTAGACTCTATATTTTGGATGCAAATCAGTTGCACAGATGGATAGGGTTTTGTTATAATTAAACAAAATTAATTCTGTCTGGTTTATTTAGACAATTTTTTTAAGGCAGTAAACACTTTTTAACTGATCGAAACAAATGTAAATAAAGATTTTGTTCTTTGGGGCAAAATGTATAATATATACTTATCGAAAATATATAGTTTTTATTTCATTTAAAAATATATCGTATATCAAAATCGTTATTGCATTCAGTTAATGTTATAGAAACGACATATGTCTGTAGTATTCAAATTTGGCGAATTAAAAATACCAATTTATGGTAATCGATTTTTCGATTTTCATGTTCAACGACAGCGGTTCAACGTATATGTAGTGATAAACAAGACCAAGATCTAGACCATAGTTATCCTGGTCTTGGGCTAGATTTGGATGATTTAATGTTGGTATTATGGTCTTGGTCTTGCAGAATCAAATTTTGGTCTTGGTCTTTCAAAAATAATATCAGTTATCAAGTCTTGGCCGCCAACCGAGTAATGTTTTTGATCTTGCATGAACCATATTTTAAACTTTTAACTTTAGATTGAGTGTTTCGATTGAGTATTGAATTATTTCATAATATTTGAAGTGAATTTACACACATAAAATGCTTTGCCCTGAATGACTGACTAACGCATCCGTCACAGCCTAAACCGCTGTTCGTAGAGACCTGAAACTTGAAGGAAGTGTTCTTTGTATGGCATCCGATAAGAAGGATTTCCCGAGATTGTATCCTTAAAGAGGTGAAAAACGGGGGCAAACTTTGTATGCGATCCCTTGGTCTAATCTACTTAAAATTTTGCATAAACATTCCTCAACATAGTGGATGAAAGACCGTATTTTATTGAAACTCATCGCCAAAGGGGGCTATAAACGGATAGAAAGAACTTTATCATTTTTGAAGTAAGAAATGTAAAAATTGATACATGAGTTCATAGTTTGAGACAAAAGTTTACTGTACCATTGTTTTATGAAAATTCATTCTTTATGGGGGTCAAATAGGGAATGAAATTTTGTATGAAACTCCGTCGTTTTGGTGGTGAATATAGGGGATGATAGTTTGTATGAAAATTTATACAACATTTGTATGAATTAACTACTTTTGTCATTTTTGAAGTAACTACTTAACCGATTTTAAAAATTATTTCACCTTTAGAAAGTTAAATTATCAGCGAGTATCATTTTCCGTACCAAAAAATTAAATTCATAGAATTGTGAACAAAGGGAGAATAAGTGAGGGCTGTAGCGGCATTCTTTGTTTTAAAAGTTAAATTGCTCAGCGAAGCGGACTAGTATCTGATAGTAATCATTACATGAAAGTAATCAATTATCTACATATATATTATTTATATAAAATGGGGAGAAAAGATAATCTAAGTCTGTCACCTAAACTGAGATATCCAAACTCGTTAATCTTAAAATCCGAAAGAAAAATTTATTCAAATATAATGAAAAGCACATTGAAAAATTCTCAAGGGGACTCATGATTTATTTTCGAGAATGGAATTGGTAAAAGTCTTGATATGAGTCTTGGTCTTGCAGAGTTGGGTCTTGGTCTTTATCTTAATTTACATCATGATATTAGCCTTGCCGAAGTGATACTATATTGGTATTAGTCTTGAAAAATTTGCAAGATCGAAACCAAGACAACAAAACTGAAACTAATTTTGCTCTTCAGTACGTATATGTTAAAAGAAAATAATTGACGACACAAAAAAAATTTGTAATGAGAGTTATTGAGAAAGCTAAAATTTAAAAAATTAGGTACTTGTTATTAGTTTAGATTTTGATAGTAATTTGGCTAATTTAATCAAAATGACGTGTGATAAAAAATTCTTATCTCACTCTCAATATTATGGTAAGACAGTTATGTGAGTAAGTGGAAATCGAGTTGCTAGATTTGGTTACACGCTCTTACAAGTCAACTTTATCTAAGTGAGAGGTATTACATACATGTGTTGAGCATGTAGTTGTAAGATAGATGCACACAACAGAAGATCTGTCGTATCGTATCTGTATTCTTATAACTACATGCTCAACAATATATATAATACTTCTCACTTAGATGCATTACTTAACACATGTATTCTGTCATACTCGTGATATTGGTATCCCTAGATGATACAAAAACGGACTGTATATAAAGTTGACTTGTAAGAGCGTGTAACCAAATCTAGCAACTCGATTTCCACTTACTCAATTAACTGTCTTACCATAATATTGAGAGTGAGATAATATTGAGATACCATAATGTTGAGAGTGTATAAGCATGTTTATTAATAATTGTTTAAAACATAAAAGACAAAATGACTTCAAAAATTCTTTTCGCTTCAATAAAAGTACCTATTTCAACACCACTAAAGTAAATTTTCTAAAAATCACGAATGATTAATTTCGGACCATTTAAAATATCATAATTATAAATCTAAACATTTAATATACACATTAATATCATATAATACATAAAACGTACAAGAACGAAACGAAGAAAGAAATAAGTACCAATGTACTTAATTTTAAATTTTTGACATGTCTACACAAAAAATCTAGAACAATAAGTACACCTCTAAATACATTTAATTAAGAAATATTTATAATTACACATGAAAAAACCGCTAGGAATTATTAAACAAAAGTTTATTATTCTATTCAACCAAATACTTCTTAGTTTTTATACTATTTTTAAAGAAAATACTAATCTTTAAATCCTTGAATCTATCTTTCCAAGAAATGCAAAATTCAGAATTTTTAAATAAAATTGAACTTCTAGAAACAGATATATTCAGTCATGGGGACTGTCAACGAAAGTGAAAACTTTGGAGTAACTGTGTTTTTTTTTTTTATTTTTAAAAAAACGACTTGTTATTGGCTGTGACGTATTGATATCCGTTGAGACTGTGAGTTAATTGAACTCTAAATTCACATTATTTGACTCATTTCCTATTGTCGTTATATTTAGTGAAAGCAAGTTGAGAGACAAACCATTCATCATTCTGAATATTATGTTATCATTAATCCGTGCGGTGGCGTTATAAAAGCGATGTGTTGACGTCATTGGCGTTTGAATTCATAGTTTAGAAAACCATTTTCAATTATAAAATTACATCAATTTTTTTAACACGCTTTTATTAGATTTGTACATAAAAAACACATAATAAACAATAGTTTTTTAACTAAACAACATGCTTTTGTAACTAGCTGAACTAAAAAGTAGAAAATAATTTCTTTAAATTTAAAAAAAATCGCTTTATCGGAAAAAAGCGTGAAGTGCCCTTCAAGATATTTTATAATCGCTTTACTTTTATCAATAATATCTGTTTATAAAATATTTACAATGATTGAAATTTACCACCCCACGCATTTTTACGATAAAATGTTTTTTTTTTTTTTTAAATTTAAAGAAACTATTTTCCACCTTTGAGTTCAGCTAGTTACAAAAGCGTGTTATTTGATTTTTTTAAACTATTGTTTATTTTACTTTTTTTTTTCGTACACTTTCGAAAAAAACAACTTCTCTATTACAATAGTTTATCAATTATATTTTTTGCAGAACAATAAATACAATAATAAACTAAAAATTACCGTTCCGTCCATTAAATATACAACAAGATTTTATTTTGTTTTTTTGGTTACATCAAGAAAGATTTAAAAAAAATATCATTAAGTTTTTATGTCATTTATAATTTTTAAAGGAACTCTTGGATGGAAGGCGGAGCTACAGTCGTTATTTTTAAAAACATAATTTTATGTTTTGGTTTTCAAAGTCATTAATATGTTACTTGTAATATATCAAAGCAATATATATAATTTTTTTTTCTAGTAACCCACAATAATCATTAAACCATTTATAGAAGCAGATAGATCATAGATCGTAGATCTTTATTCAAATCAAATAATAATAATTAAATGATTCGATTATCATACGCATTTATAAACCATATTTAATTTCATGATAATTATCATCGAACACGAAAAAAAAATTATTAATTTTCTAATGAAAATTTTTAAATTCATTTAAAAAATTGGAATCAAAAATTGTAAAATCAAATTAAAAAATAAATTTTTATAAAAAGTATCCTTTGGAATGTAAAAACAAGACAAATTGATAATTTAATAGTGTTATACCTACATTTAAATATTTTAATAAGCTTGTAATAATTTTGAGAAAAGGCCAAAATAATGAACAAATTTAAAATGCGAATTTTGCCATGAAAGTCGGTATATAAGTGTACAAAAATTTTCTAAGCAACTATTTATTTAATCGTTTTTTTCGATATCTGTTACCATCTCTGACGCTAGGCAAAATATGAATAATTGGCCCAATTTGCCAATTTGTAGTAGGCTGGGTTTAAAATTCTGATTTCGGTTAAATAAAAATATAACCTATCACCTTGTAGGACTGTGCAAAATTTCAAATCGATATTCCTATAAAAAAGCGGTCTAGGTGCAACCCGAAAAATCCACACGACTAACTTCCCAGTGGAAAGGATAAAAAATATCACATGTTTTAATATTTATAATTTTTTTTTCTGTGGACCCCCCAGCGGGGGCTTCGCCCCTGCATCCCCCAGGAGCTTCGACCCTTGCAACCCTAGCCGGGGGGATCGCCCTCTGCACCCCCCGACGTTAAAACTATATAAATGATAAGCGATAATAGTGACAATTATACAATTTTTCATTAGGTTCAAAAAAAGGCTTGACCGATTTTGCTCAACACCTAATCAGGTCAAGTTATATAATTATGCGTTAAATGAATCTGGTCCCATGTCAATATCATCATTTGTTCTCGAGATATGCGAAACAAAAATTGAATCCGAAAATACATACATACATACATGTGCACACACGGACATCCTTTTAAAAACCATACTATTCGACTCCTTGAAGGCCTTGAAACGTGGAGATATGTCTAAATTTTCAATTTGCAAAATCGGACCCAATACAATAACTATCCCATTGGGAAGTTAATAACGAAAATATGAGGGTCCAATGATTTTCACAAAATTTAATATGCAGTGGGTTTCGGGGGCGATAAATAGATCTAGCTTGGGTTAATTTTACGAGTTAATAAAAAAAAAACGAAAAAAGCTCGGTCATCCAGGTCATCCAGGTCATGCAGGTATACACACCATTCGAGTAGAACTCTAACTAAAGAATATGAAGGAAAATCGTCGAAAAATATGAAAATTACACAACAAAAAATTCCTTTTTCTTTTTTACCAAAATGGCCTATATCAATCCTTCAAAAAGCGAACGGTTTATACGACCTATAAACGAAGACGATAGCCGAGAATTGATAATTGTGTCATATGTAAATTAGAAAAAATTCTTCAATGTGTTAATGTATCGATTAAAAGTACCATATTTCTATCTTAGAAATATTTGCAAAATGGAAATATTTGTCACAAGTAGTATTAGTTACACGGCTGATCTGAAATATATAATAATTAACCAATAAAAAAATAGTTCTCCGGGTTGCTTTAATAGACAATTTTGACCCTAATAGTAATAAGAATTAGAATAAGTTAAATTAGAAAGGTTATCCTCGTATAAAAACAAACATTTTTTATTTAAACATTTTATCGAAAATCGTAAGCTTTCGGAAAAATATGACATTATTGTTATAATTGAAAGTTACGCTAGTTACCGAAAAGTACTTCAGCCAAAAGTTATCAAGGGTAATAGAGGACATTCAATTAAATGCAGTAATGATATGTTTTTAAGTCACATTTCCTCCGAAAGCCTACGATTTTCGAAAAAATGTTTTACATAAAAAAGTGTTAGTTTTGTTATGAGGACCAACTTTCTAACTGAAACTGTTATTCTATCTCTTCCCTTTTAGAATCTAAATTGAAAATTAAACCAACCTGGAGAACTAGATCCAATCTGATGTCAGAACATGATGTCCCCCATCAAACTCTGCAACATTTGTTTGAGTTATTATTTACTTGAGTTAGATTAAAATGTTCTACCTTTTATATCATTTTTCTTCGTTAAATACTGCAGAAATTCCGAAATTCATTCTTCATAGTGAATTCAAGGATTCAGAAAATGGTCATGGACAAATTAACGTTGAAACCCTATGAAAGTGCATAAAACTACTCTAAATGATTCGAACACTTGTAAAATACCTTATGATGTTTAATCTAAGGATAATCGGTTAATCGCTTATCCTCTTATTTCAAACATTGGCCACCGTGCTTGAAAATTACATACATTATACCAAAAAAATTTTTTAACCACAATGCTAATTATAATTCTACTCTAAACTTTATAACTTATTAATTACAATTCCAAGTACCCACAAAAAAAAAAGAAATTAAAATTAAATCATACCACAACAGATTGATATACCGAATTATTAAATGATCCTTAATTTCGAATTAAAAAAATATCTCTCTTTTGTTATTTTGCAGCCTTAAATAAGGAGAAAGTTGTCTAAGTATGCCTACTGTAATTTTTCCTATCGAAAATAAACTTTATTCGTGTCATTACAAATTTGGAAAGTTTCAACAACTCGCTGGCATGAATATTTAGAAAAAAATTATTTAAAAGCTATCAATTCGTATAAGAAGTAAAAAAAAACATGAAATCATCTAGGTAAGAATTGTAAATGTATTTCATTCCTAGCCAAATTCACCGAATTTCATATCATTTTCAATCATTTCAGCATAAGTTTTTCAATCCATTTTCAGTAGTAGGTACGATATCGAATTCGTATTCAGCGATCAAAAATATATATTAGATGACAATTGGACTACATATGACTCCCGCTGGGGCTATATGCCTTTCTATGACTAGGTTAAGTTGACTGAATATTCCTTGGGGTCCTATAAACACGTTAAAAATAGGTTCATTAAAATCAATGTGTTTTCCAACTTTTCCATTGGATCCTGGCTCATTTGTTTTTCATCATTTTATCCAATCAATTTGCAAATACAGCAGAGTCTTGATAATCGGTACTCACTAAAAACGGGACGTGTTCCGACGATTACTAAAATTGTATGGAAAAATTAATTATAAATAAAAGATACCATTGCGAAAACACCATTGGACTGTATGTATTTATGTGCGACTGTACACACAAAATTAAAAACGTGTTATTGTGATATTAACGTGTTTTTCATAACAATGAATCATATTAGATGCATACACAAACAAACAATATCATTTTTGAGCGATTGATAGAGAGAGCGGTGTACAATGGAGTATTTATATCAAATTTCTCGTCAAAAGAAAAAAACTCAACTCTTTTGTTTTGCATTGAAAATTGTTTTTCGATGTAGTTACATAAGCACTCCATCACAAACAGGCCACTTGAGTTACTTCAACCTTGCCCCCAGCCTGTTTTGTAAGCCACAATCTACCTGCTCTTACGAATGCATGTTATTATTGTTGCTGTTCTCGATTTACCGTGTCGTTCAATTTACGTTTATTGTGATTGTTAGTCCAATTAGATAAGGATTTTTTATATTGGAGACGAAGGTTTATGCTTTATTTATTAGTATTTAATGTTAATGTTTCTATTAATATAATTAAATATTTGTGATTTGTATTTGCTGTTGAAAGGTAATTTTTTTCATTAAATTTATTTTACCCAAAGCTTTTTGTTTTTGTGTCAGATTTTGTCGGTGTTTATGAAAACAAATCCTGCGCGTACCTTCACCTACTCTTTTAAGACTAGGATAAGGATAGGTTAAGATAGCTAAGAGTCCAAAAAAAGGAGTACGTAGTTTCCCAGTGAAACTTTGCAACTTATAATTTCAGAATCACATTACGTGGAAACAAAAGCAAGCATAGACTAGATAAAAAGTGGACAAAAGCAGAATAAATTTTAAAAAATTGATGAAGATTGAAAATTGATGAATTAATTTGGTTTTTTGATTTTCAATTTTGAGCATAAAAAGCCCGTCATTATATTTTGTCCAGAAATTTGATAGAAATACTCCACTGTGCGGTATGGAAAGTGTAGGCATGCAAAAAGTGTTCCGACTTCTGAATGTTTCAATTATCGAAACTCTTCTGTATATAGGAAAATACTCCTCTTTTCTAGCTCTCCGCAACAATGTGCTTGAATTTCCCAAATTATACCCCAAAGTCCAACCTTGATGACCATCTCATAAAATAAAAATTACCACAAATAACAACACTGACTTTAAAAACGTAAAACGTCTCTCTACAATACAGAAATAAAACGATACGATATGGTTATACTCTGTTCTGCTGTTCTAGAATACCCTACAATGTCCTAAAATTAACAGCAAAGCAAAACACAAAACCCATATCAACCGTTTGTGATATAACGTATTATTATTGTGTCAGATCTAGCGGTAGGCGTAACTCCACCGTTGTTGTCCCTGTCTTGTGTGTTGTGCCTTGATGATGTATATTTTGTGTTATATACGGACGTTTTAAAAGCATATTATATTTAGTCCTATATGTGATGTATGTATGTATGTATGTATGTATGCATATGGCTTGGTCGATCCGACCAACTGACAGACCCGGACGGGACGGAACACAAAACGATATAACTTCTAAAATGTTTGAACCTCTTTTCTTCTGAAGTAGTCACATTTAATGTTAGACTATTGTGCAAATCGTTTATGTATAATTATATTTTATATAATAGACAGATATATATGTGGCACTTTAAATACCGGGTTATCCTTCAATAATTGAGTCTCAATAGCATTTATTGTAAATAGCATTCCAAGAGTCACTCTTCTTGACAAAATTAGCGGGGTTCCAGATACATTGATGTTACGAGAAAATTTATGTTTAACCTTAACGTATCAAATAAAAGTACTACAATTTGCATGATGGCTGTAATGACGTTAAAAAACAACTTCTGGTTATTACAAAATATTAATGAGTGTAGGTATTTACCTGATTATGTACAAAATCACAAAGGTCTACTATCCTCAATTTTTTTCCGTTAGGATAGAAATTTCTCATTTTATTTTAGTTGTATCTATTTTAGTCATTTAATTTAAATGAAAATAAAAAACTTTAATATCAATATCTTTTATTTGCTTTTCCACTTAATTAATAATTTCATTTAGGAGCTGTACTTAAATTACGTAACAAATTTAGGGAGAAGGGGTGTCAAATCATAATGTTACTATTAGTTATGGTACGGGGGAGGGGGCCCTTCAACGCTTGTATGTAATTATCGTAATAAATATAATAAAATTTGATGATATAAAAATAATTTTTAATTAAACCGCGCGCACTTGACTTGACTGTAGCTAACTTTTAATATTTCGGCGCTTTTTGTTATTAAGAGATTGTTCAACATACACAAATTCTTTTTTAACCATAAAAAGATTTTTAACCATAATACTCTAAAATTCAAAGAAGAAGAAAATTACGTACAAAATAGGGAGAGGGGGGAGTTCAACATTTAGTTACAATCTGTTACATAGGAGGGTAGGGGTTGAAAAGTCGTTCTAAATTTGTTTCGTAATTAAAGTACAGCCTCTTAAATTAATAATAGATTTCCACAAATTAAAACTCTCTCCAATAAACTATTTTTAACACTTTAACCTAGTGTTCCAAAATATTCCATTATTCTTGATTTGTTACGAATTTCTATGGGGTTTCTAATGTTAATGTTTGTTATAGAGATTTATTAAATCTGATTCAACAGTTATACTGAGCTCAAATTAGTTCTCGGTTAACAAGAGACGAAGAAAATACCCGTACATACATGTATTAAAATAAATTGTGTAGAACCATCGAGGTCCACACGAAAAACTTCTCAGTATTTTAAAAAGTTATAAAAAGGCCTTATTAACATTTATAGATCATGTACTGCAGCTTATGCTGGAACGATCATTATCTCCATAGATAAATGATGTATTTTATCCACTTTTCAGATGTTTTCACTGTTTATTCAGTTTTTTCTAATTTTTTTATTACCATTAAAAAACGGCTCTACTAATTCTGCTTAAAACTCAGTTCTTAAATACGCGATTACAGGTCGAATAAGCCCAGTCACCTGTTAATGACATAACTGGTTCGCGAGATAATCGAGGCGAAAGAATCCGAACGAACATACGCCCATACGTACACACACACACAGACATCACATCGAAAAGGTTTGATTCGGATATTAAGGCCTTGAAACCGCGGAAATATGTAAAACTGGAGATTTTCAAAATCGGCCCCATTAACTAAAGAAAAGACGAAAAACACAAGTCGAGCTTTAACGTACGCTATTTCACATTACTTTACGGTAACACTATAAAATCCACCATTTTCTTAAGTTTTATAGAATTTTTCTAAGATTTAGAAATTTACATTCCTTATTTAAAACTAGCAACGTTTCGATCTTCAAGTCAGTAATTAAATCAACAGTTTTTACTCACTTAAAGAAACTGAGGGTTTACATGGATATATAAATTTTTATATTAAAAAGGTTCCAATTTGAGAAAATAATTATAAATCAAGAATTAAAAGTTAAACGCGACTCTCAGTTAAACTCGAAAGCTTATATCCACTTTTACTATAATCATTTTCGTGTACGAAATTTACAAAAGTCTTTTCGTGATATAGTTTCCACAGTCTTTCATGAAGCTACAGATGAATAAACAATGTAGTAACATGGCTGTTTCGGAAGAAAAATTGTTTCGAAGAGTTAAGTTGTATTTGAGTTTATGGTTTGTTTTTGTTTGTTCTGTTGGCGGAAAACCGGCATGAAATTAAAGTCAAATTTTACAGAAGCACACGGTATATTTAACTTATATTTATATAAAAATATATAAATAAATGTTTGAACGTATTTGCTACATGTTACATATAGTACATGTTACTTGTATGGATATAGAATACACCTTATAGTTTCTATAAATTTGTACACTATGTGTTAAAATTATGTGATACAGGGCTGTATTTCATCTACGCAACTTGTTATATTTCCAATTTAATTTTTACTTTAATTGATCGTGAGCTGGCGGATCAAATTCTTAATTGTTAAAATTCCTTAATTGATTTTTAAAATTGTCTAACAATAAGTGTTCCAAAACTATTTTCGGAAGTTCTCAAAATTTTTTCTGTTAATTTGCCGATTAGTCTATAAGCCGAATTGGGTTGGCCTTCATCCATCTATGGTCAAGACTACTTAATGAAAATTCCAACAGTAAAATTGTTTGGAATTTTTCACTGACTTGGCGATTGGCACTGAAAGGCGATAATTTGAAGAGTTGGGTGGATTTGAATGCGGTTTTTTGCACTCGATTGTTAGAGCGACAGGAAATTTTGTGACCTAAATTGATTTATAAGAAATTAAAAATATGCAATTTGCATAAATAATATGCATTTTCTTTTGCCTGCTGTATATAATTGATATAATTGAATTTTAAAATGTTCCAAACTTGTTACTCCGGGGTTTTTTAGGTCGCTGAACATGAATATTGCGACAAAATTGGCGTCCAAGGTACCTGGTGCTCAGAGTGAACAGCATATCCACCGTGCCTTGAGTTTTCGGTAAATTCGTCATATAATAAATTGATAACAGGTTACTCGTGGGTTTTTTGGGGTAGTTGAATTCGAATATCGCGGCTGTTTTTAGTGTTTTGTTTCTGCGACCACTATTGGTCTGCTCGAAAATAAAAATCATAGGGTTCCTGCAGCAGCTAAGTTGTCTGCCTTTTTTAGTTCCATGTTATCGCATAATTTTATAGTAAATGAAGTGGAATATGATTTTCCACGAAGTATCGGTAAGAAAATATCGCTTACAGGCTTTCGAAGTTTTGATATATTTTAGTAGCCTTCAGCATCTTTTTTTAGGCAACCCATTACATGGCTATTTATTATTTTTGTACATTTCATAAAAAACCCTTTCATTCCGTAAACAGATGAGTAAAAGTTGACCCTAATTCGGTTCACGCATTATGTACAAGAGGGCACATAAGTGTTTAAACACATTATATCTAAGTTTAACGAAATTGATCAATATGACAATCGAACTTAAAATTGATATAATATTACTTAAGAATTGGTTTTATGGTGTTTACCGAAATAACGTAAAATTTACGTTTAGTAGAGTGAAATCAATATTTTTGGATTTTAATGACGTAAACAATTATAAAAAGTCGTTTTATTTTTAATAAAGTAGCGTTAAAATAATATTTACAATCAGTTTTCAACTGAATACTGCCTATGGATAATAATTTTTGTGGCATAGTAAGTGCTATAGTTTGTTGATTGCTAATGATGCAAAACATTTTTTTAACGTTCATCATACACTTACACAAGCATACAAACAAGCAAATGATAGTTGTGCAATCTTACAATACACATAGTTAGTTGAAATATGTGAAGTTTACACCCGCATATGAATCACTTTTCAAAATATGTAGAGGAATGTGAATTTTCCAGAATAGATGGAAATTAAATGGTTTAAAAACTAGCCAGAAAAAGTAAAATTATTTTAATTAGCAGTGATCCGGTTAGGGTAAAAATATAGATTGTTTTCTGGTGAAAAAATTCAAGAAAAAAATTTGTGTAATAACTACGAATCAATTACTATCTTGGTATCTTAGCGTTTGTTGGGAATAAAAAAGCAGAAGAAAAGGGCATAAGGCTCCCATAAAAAACATACCATAGAAAAAATCTTAGACAAATTTGCCTGTGTTATCAAAAAAATCGAATTTTTTAACTTTATGACGTCATAAAAATCCAAAAAATTTAAATTAACTCTATCACATCTAAATTTTATCCAATTTTGATAAACCAAGTATGTAATCCTCTAAATTTGGATCATACTTTTCAGATTTGTGAATGAACCTGGCTCTAATAGGTTTTAAGAATGTGGAGTTTTCGTACAGGAATTATGCACATAAGTTGAATTAGTTACGCAGCTGAAAAGAATGGCAAAAAATAAGTGGGCTTCAAAAAAAAATTCAATAAGATCGGATCAAATTTGCCTGTGTTATCAAAAAAATCGAATTTTTTAACTTAATGACGTCATAAGATTCCGAAAATTTTAATTTTGCTTTATCAGTACAGAGACGGTCTATGATTCCACAATTTTTTTTTACAACATTATGTCGCTAAAAACAACCATCTCGTGCAAAACTAGTTTCAGTCTCATTTTATTAGAAATGTCTTTATATTATCTGACTAATATGGAAGGTCAGACGACAAGAGAAATACAAAGAAAATGGTATGGGAGGGTGGCATCTTCATACATCTGACAGCTTCGCATAGTCACAGCTAGCTAGGCTATACTAACAACAGTAAGCTAGAAAACCCATACCAATACTTATAAATAAATATAAACACATAAACATTTATAAACTGTTGAACTTATTATAAAACATAAATCATATTATCTGACAGTGTAATGTTATAGTTTATAAGTTTGTGACTATATGATCATCTATTTGATAATAATAGTTTTATAAGTTTTAAGAGTTTAGTTACGTTTTTATTTTTTTGTGATATTTATTAGAGTAGTAATAGTTAAAAAATATTTTTAATAAGTTGAATCCATAAAAAAAATTATCTTGTGAGTTAAATATGCTCACAAAACTTCCATGTGTATGTATCGAAGTGTAACGCAAATACATTACAATCAAACAATTGTAATAACGACTAACGATGCGTTTTACACTCGAAAATGAGCAAAATATATACGTACACAAATTTAAATGTAGTTTAAATAAATTTTAGTTTTAAAAATTTAAATTAATTACACCAATTAGATTATTAGCAAATGTCGACCACCCCATGCCTTGAATTTTACATAATAATAAAAATTATTAGATAGTCTACTCTTTGGGTATCAAAGAGTAAAAAAAGACCAAAAAAGTATATTCCCTTGGATGGGTTTCGATATTGAGGTGGACATTCCGCTTGAGGATTGGACGCAATCACCACTACACCGTTGAGAAAACCTAATAATAAAATGTCAAGATAATATTATTAAAGTAATAAAGATAAGATTGTTTAGAAAAATTTAATTAAAAATACTATTTTAGGAACAACCTTGTACTAAAAACTAGAAAATAATTTTTTTTACGATAATATTTTTCTCATTCATATTTAACTACATCGGACCCCGGTAATCGGCCCCTAGCTCATCCGGCGGCCCTTGTAACCCGAATTTTTGTTTTTATTAAAAGGTGGTAAATAGATACATATTATTGGATATAACATATAGAATCTTATCATTGGATTTGTCGAGTTACAAAATTATCTTTTATAACTAATTCCGGATTATTAGGGGTCTTAGGTCTTAGGCAGCTCTATAACCCGATAAATTCGACAGTCCGACACTGATCTACAAAACGTTTGCCGTTAATCATTCGATATTCATCCAAAATGGGGCTAGTCTTAGGTTTCTGATCCTCGCCCAAAGCTCATTAATCTTCTTCCTGACTTGATTCATCATTGGTCCAATTGTTATTTCCTCTATTTTCATCGTGCGTGAGTTTTATAGAGGGCGTTTCCATACCGTCGTGAAGTTGGCCCCCGCATTTTTTGTTCCAGAATATAAACCATATGGTTCGATTGTACTCGCATTAAGATGGATTGTTCCAGAATTTCACTCTTTTGTACCACCCCATTCTCGAGATATTCAATTATATATGCGCGGGGGCCAACTTCACGCTAGCCCCCGCATTTTTTGTACTGAAATTTTAATGCTACCTTTCGGAAGAACAATCAAAATAAAGGATTGTTCCAGAATATAAAGGGAAAAAAATCAAAAATACGGGGTGGGGAGCCAAAAATATACCAACCCACTAATACAAGTTAACAAGTTACCAATTCAGTAGAATAACGCTATAAACATAGATTTCTTACAAAAGACTATAAAATTGATATTATTGTTCATTTTGAGAAATGTATACTGAAAACGGCAGCCATGGGGAGGATATTTATAAGGGTGCAATTACATGATGATGGAAAATTATGTAAATGCTACTTCTTGAGACGTTAGTACTGAGCTACTGTATGTGCCAATTGATAGATATACGTTAAAAAAGGATTTTTCCAGAATATTTAATCAATACAACTTCAAATGGGGCGTGAGGGAGCAAAAATTCACCCCCGATACAAGAGTAAGCACATAGCGCATTCGTTTGTACTGGTTTATGAATAGAATTTTTGGAAAGACCACTTATAGAATAACTTAGTTTTCAATTTTCACTACTTTTAAACCAAGAACGTAGCCACAGGGAGGTGATATATATTCGGGGGAAACCTAACCCTCGCTGTGCTGCTTCCTGTGACGTTTGTACTGGGTTACTGTATACGCCAATCGATAGATATACATTAGTAGAGGATTGTTCCAGAATATTAAATCAATTCAACTTCAAATGGGGCGTAGGGGAGGAAAATCAACCCCCGATACAAGAGTAAACACATAGCGCATTCGTTTGTACTGGTCTATGAATAGAATTTTTGGAAAGAATACATATAGAATAACTTATTTTTCCATTTTCACCCTTTTTAAACCAGGAACGTAGCCACAGGGAGGTTAGATATATGCGGGGGAAACCTAACCCTCGCTGTGCTGCTTCCTGTGACGTTTGTACTGGGATACTGTATACGCCAGTCTATAGATATACATTAGTAGAGGATTGTTCCAGAATATTAAATCAATACAACTTCAAATGGGGCGTGGGGGAGGAAAATTTACCCCCGATACAAGAGTAAGCACATAGCGCATTCGTTTGTACTGGTTTATGAATAGAATTTTTGGAAAGACCACTTATAGAATAACTTAGTTTTCAATTTTCACTACTTTTAAACCAAGAACGTAGCCACAGGGAGGTGATATATATTCGGGGGAAACCTAACCCTCGCTGTGCTGCTTCCTGTGACGTTTGTACTGGGTTACTGTATACGCCAATCGATAGATATACATTAGTAGAGGATTGTTCCAGAATATTAAATCAATTCAACTTCAAATGGGGCGTAGGGGAGGAAAATCAACCCCCGATACAAGAGTAAACACATAGCGCATTCGTTTGTACTGGTCTATGAATAGAATTTTTGGAAAGAATACATATAGAATAACTTATTTTTCCATTTTCACCCTTTTTAAACCAGGAACGTAGCCACAGGGAGGTTAGATATATGCGGGGGAAACCTAACCCTCGCTGTGCTGCTTCCTGTGACGTTTGTACTGGGATACTGTATACGCCAGTCTATAGATATACATTAGTAGAGGATTGTTCCAGAATATTAAATCAATACAACTTCAAATGGGGCGTGGGGGAGGAAAATTTACCCCCGATACAAGAGTAAGCACATAGCGCATTCGTTTGTACTGGTTTATGAATAGAATTTTTGGAAAGACCACTTATAGAATAACTTAGTTTTCAATTTTCACTACTTTTAAACCAAGAACGTAGCCACAGGGAGGTGATATATATTCGGGGGAAACCTAACCCTCGCTGTGCTGCTTCCTGTGACGTTTGTACTGGGTTACTGTATACGCCAATCGATAGATATACATTAGTAGAGGATTGTTCCAGAATATTAAATCAATTCAACTTCAAATGGGGCGTAGGGGAGGAAAATCAACCCCCGATACAAGAGTAAGCACATAGCGCATTCGTTTGTACTGGTATATGAATGGAATTTTTAGAAAGCCAACTTATAGAATAACTTAGTTTTCAATTTCCACTATTTTTAAACCACGAACGTAGCCACAGGGAGGTTAGATATATGCGGGGGAAACCTAACCCTCGCTGTGCTACTTCCTGTGACGTTTGTACTGGGATACTGTATACGCCAATCGATAGATATACATTAGTAGAGGATTGTTCCAGAATATTAAATCAATACAACTTCAAATGGGGCGTAGGGGAGGAAAATTAACCCCCGATACAAGAGTAAACACATAACGCATTCGTTTGTACTGGGCTATGAATGAAATTTTTGGAAAGAATACTTATAGAATAACTTAGTTTTCCATTTTCACTATTTTTAAACCACTTTTTGTGTTTAGTTTTTGAAAGGAACATTTTTTACATTTAAACTTTTGCTCTATCTCTAAAGGGTTAGAAGATGGGTCCTTCGGACCCAAAACCCAATTGACCTATGTTGCTCATTTACGAACTTGACCTCAAGTTCAAAATAAGCAACATAGGTCAAAAATAAAAGAAAAATAAACAAACAAAAAAATATTTCAATTTATTTTAAATATTTTTTTATGCACAAAAAATAATACATTTTTTGCCAAAAAATGATAAATTTCCCGTTTTTTGCAAAAACATGGATCAAGGAGCCAGTTTACGGGCATGCAACTTATTATAAAATCGATAGTTAATACTAAAACCTACAATTTAAATAAAAATTTAACTTTCTAGAACCCAATGGCTTAAAATGGCAGCCGTTCTGAAAAGATCATTTCTAAAAAGTGATAAATTTTCTGTTTTTTGCAAAAATATGGGTCAAGAAATCATTTTACGGACATGCAACTTCTTATAAAATCGAAAGATAATAAAAAATGCTACAATTTAAAAAAAAAATTAACACTCTAGGACCAAATGGCATAAAATGGCAGCCATTTTAAAAAAATCATAAAATTTAAAATTTTGGCCGAATTATTCGGCGAATTTAGTTAAAATTTTAACTGAAAGTTGTACGTGTTATAACCTAGTTTTGGTATAAATTTCATTAAAATCGGTCAAATATTTTTCAAGTTACAGTCAAATGAACTCATTTATCATATACATGTATAATATATATATATGTATAACTTGGGGAGGGAGGTAACAAAAACCCCCCCAAAAAAAATGTGGTGTAGTTTATAACCATTACTACAAACTTACCAAATTTAGATATGCTCCGATATCTCCTCTTTAAAATAAAAAATAAAAAAGATAAAATTTCTGAAAAAAATACCATTTTTGACGCCATTTTGTTTTTTTGACCTGTTGCACCACTCCGAGAAAGTAAAAAATTTCAAAAAATACTTATTTTTAAGTAAAAAGCAAAACCCCAAAGTTTCGTTGCCCGAACTTTTAATCCATACATAAAGCCTATTTTTATTCTACTAATACATGAGTGAGTGAGTTACAGTTGTAGTAGTTACAGTTGTAGTCATTTGAAACAATATGATTAACTTGTAGTTAATTCGCGTAGTGCTTTCCATATGGTACTTTGACTTATTAGGTATACAAAGAATATTATTTGGATAATTCAACATATAGATTGGTATCTTTCCGTTTCATATAACTTCGAAAATATTATTCTATCGTGGATTTTTATTGTGTCAATTTTTTTGCTTTTTTTCATTTATTATCATTTTTACAATTTTTTGCTTTTATAAGCTTTATTTTTCCTTCATATTTTTGGTGTTTTGATTTATTCGCCGAAAAATAAAATAATTTTTTTTTAATTTTTGATTAATTTTGTTTTTATTATATACATGTATAAATGTATGTATTTTTCGATTTTTGAGTTTTTTTTTTTGGTTTATAATTTTGTTTTATTGTTTGTGCTTTTTTTTTTTGTTCACTTATTTTTTCGTGTCGGAGTTTATTTTTAATTATTTCGATTTATTTTTGGAATTATTATTTTTTTTAAATTGAACTTGTTTTTGATTTTTTTTAAATTTAAATTTGTTTTATTACAAATTTAAAATGCCGAGAACTTTGAAACTACTCCCGACTGAAATTTTGGATGAGGCTCTTGATTTTAATCTTTATGATGAAATTGGTAAACTCATACCTCCGTCCAGTGGTATATGGAGAGAAATTAGTAAACGCCTTAGTAATCAAATTACTCCAAAACATTTATGGGTAATGTTTCATGGAAATCGATATAAGTTGAAAAATTTGTATTTCGAAGCTAAAGGACTCTTCATTCAAGAAGAAATTATTGAACCGAAGGAAACCGAAATAAACACTGGTGATATAAATAATACGTCTACAGAATCCGTTGCTTGTTCTGATTTATCTTATTCCATCATAGAAAAGAAAGATGTCAAAAGCAAAAACTTTCCTCTTTTGCATACTATTCTTACAATATCTGCGGCTCTTTGGTCTAAAATAATACCTTCCTCTTTAAACTACCAGGATAAACGTGATCACACTCGTGGATATTCTGTTTTAAGAAAAGGGTGGACTGATATAATTTATAATGCAATATGGGAGCAATTACGAATTCCATGTGCGTTTGTCTTTAAGCGAGGAATCATATCTGAAAGCCCAGGTTGTCCCTATTTAAAAATATCGGCCTTGTGCCATGAATGCCATTCAAATTTAAGTGCACATTTATTATTTAAGCCAAAAAAGACAGATGAAAATATTATTTTACAAGTCACGGCTTCTGACACCCGAGGTCATGCGCATATTAAAAAACGTCGCCTGGCTGGGCAATCCCGCCGCGAAATCGGAAAGGAATTAACTAGCACACAAGCAGCAAATTGGAGACGTGAAAACGCAAACCGCTGCATGCTATACGGCGAACCACAACCCGCAAATCTTTATAGTCTTGAAGTATTAAGAAAAGCAAAACAGGAGATTCGCGATGAGATTTTGATTGGAGGGAAATGTACCGATTTAGTAGAATCATTTCATAATCTTAATGAGTCTGTCGAATTTGCAGATATTATAAAGGAATTGTGCTTAAATAAATTTCACCTCATATACTGGACCATAAATCAAGCGACAATTTACAAAGAAATGAGCCACCGTGAGAGAATAAGCATTTCTATAGATGCAACTGGATCACTTGTGCAACAGGTACACAAAGGGAACGACTATTCCGGCAGTATTTTCTTATATCAATGTGTAGTTTCCTCAAAAAGTGCAGTGGTTCCAATTGTACAAATGCTATCGGAAAAACATAACGCAAACATGATAGCATATTGGCTTCGCGAATGGCTACGAACAAGACTCCCCATACCTTTTGAAGTTATCACGGATTTTTCACTGGCTTTGATGAATGCTGTTTCTTTGGCATTTAATGGAATGGAGCTATCCAACTATATTGACCTGTGTTTGCAAATTTTAAAAGATGCAAAAGATGACAATGTGCATTTACCCCGAACATTTTTACGCATTGATATAGCCCATCTTATTAATTTGGTATGCCGTTGGAAGTGTTTCCATAGTACACAATTTAAAGTGAAAGATTTCTACGTCCGTTGTGTTGGTATCCTGTCGCAGTGTACTACTTTGGAAGATTTTAGGGAAATTTTGCTTTCCGTTCTAGTCGTTTCACAAAGTAAAAGAAGCGGTCGAGTAAAGGATATGGATTTTTTAACGCCTTGTGAAAATCGGGAGGTCTTTCTCATGAATAGAATTAAAAGCTATAAAATAGAACAATTCGTTAATAAAACAACTAAAACAATTGAAGGGGATACTTTTGTAGACGATGTTGATAAGTACGAAGAGGAAATTTTAGCGGAGGCTTTCGTAAAAGATGCTACTAAGAATAAATTGACAGAGATACAAAAAATTCAAGCAGAAGCACTTCAAGAATGTGGTGTCCAAGGAAGTCGCCTTAATGCATATTACTTACCAAATTTTGCTCAAGATTTGTTAAGAATATGTAAACACTTCGTAATGTGGACAGGAGTTTTATCTTCGAAGTATATGGCGACTGTAACTGCATCGTCATCGTATGTGGAAAGTTACTTCAACGATTTGAAGAATTCTGTTCTCAAGAACGAGAACTTACCTATTCGAGCTGACAAGTTCTTTGTTCACCACGTACGATCTATTGAAGGTACAGTGAAATTGGTTAAATCAACTCTTTTACTGTCAAAAGAGCAACTAAAATTTAAACCAACACAAAATGTCAATTCTATTTTCATTGATAAAAGTGAAAATATCAGTCAAAATCTTGAAATATGTAATAATAATTTAGGGACCGATCTTGATCATTTAAACGAAGTTGAAAATTGGAAGGGAAAAGCAGCGCAAAAAATCAAAACGAATAAATATTTACAAAAATGTCCTGGAATGACATCAATTGAAGGCAAACCAATAACAATTAGTTCAAAAAAATTGTTATTAAGAAATGGGAGTATTCTACCTTCTTTAGTAATAAATGGCATGAAAATACAGGTAACATATACCTGTCCTTTTGATACTTTGGCCCAAGCATTTTCTGCCGCCTATGTCGATATAAATTCATATAATACATTCGTTGACAAAAGCGGCATTCAGTTTTTTGAATTAGTAAAAAATTTTGTAATGCAAGGGCCTAAGTCTTCTATTTATAAACAAAGGGCCGACCTCTTATTGAAATGGCGTGGGAATTCCCTGAAAAATAATGTATTAGATTGTTCTGGAAACGTAATAGAGCTGGCAGAATATCTCTTTAAAAATGAGCCCAGTGTCATAAATATCCGGAAATGTAAAAAATGTAATTCCGCACGTTCATCTTCTGTTGTTGCATTATGCTTAACTCCCCAATATTTTTATGAAACTGGTTTTGCTGGTGTCGAAGAAAATATAAAAAAATCTCTACGAATCGCTTTAAATCAACAATGCAAATCATGTAAGGAGGATATGGAAACTTCTACTGTTATTGGGAATCATTTAATAATTGACGTAGAATTTACAAACTTTCCGAAACACAATGATCCAGATTGGTCTGGCCAAATAAAATTATCAGATTTGCCTGTAGAGATAAATATTTTCAATGACAATTTTAAGCTTGTCGCTGCCATTACAAATTTACCTCCAAAGGTGGAGAATAGTATTGGGCACTATGTAGCATACTGCCTTCGTGCTTCAAGTAAATGGCAGCTACACGACGGCTTAAAGTCCGAAATAATAACGGTCAATCCAAATAGAATTAAAACAACGGTGTGCGTTTTAATTTTTGTTAGAAAGTAAATAATTTGCACAACACTTACCTAAACAATATTCCTCCCCTTCCTCTAGTACAACATATACAGACTTCATTTACACAAACTTCTCTCATATATATAAACTATATGTAAAATTCTATCACAAGCTGTTTGGACTCGGCGTCAACATATCAATCGGCACATTGTCTTTGTCCCCTCCACATAAATTCCCCCAACCTTCTGATAACAGCCCAGTAAAAACATTTTGCAAATATATTAGCTAAAAACGAGAAAGATATTTGTTGATTGTTGTATCGGTGGGATATAATACCGTTTACGTCCCCAACCTTTGCAGTTTGATTAATTTAATATCATGAAAAATCCTATTCTAAAGTATATCTGTCAATTGCCGTATACAGTATCCCAGTACAAATGTCACAGGAAGTAGCACAGCGAGGGTTAGGTTTCCCCCGAATATATATCACCTCCCTGTGGCTACGTTCTTGGTTTAAAAGTAGTGAAAATTGAAAACTAAGTTATTCTATAAGTGGTCTTTCCAAAAATTCTATTCATAAACCAGTACAAACGAATGCGCTATGTGCTTACTCTTGTATCGGGGGTAAATTTTCCTCCCCCACGCCCCATTTGAAGTTGTATTGATTTAATATTCTGGAACAATCCTCTACTAATGTATATCTATCGATTGGCGTATACAGTATCCCAGTACAAACGTCACAGGAAGTAGCACAGCGAGGGTTAGGTTTCCCCCGCATATATCTAACCTCCCTGTGGCTACGTTCGTGGTTTAAAAATAGTGGAAATTGAAAACTAAGTTATTCTATAAGTTGGCTTTCTAAAAATTCCATTCATATACCAGTACAAACGAATGCGCTATGTGCTTACTCTTGTATCGGGGGTTGATTTTCCTCCCCTACGCCCCATTTGAAGTTGAATTGATTTAATATTCTGGAACAATCCTCTACTAATGTATATCTATCGATTGGCGTATACAGTAACCCAGTACAAACGTCACAGGAAGCAGCACAGCGAGGGTTAGGTTTCCCCCGAATATATATCACCTCCCTGTGGCTACGTTCTTGGTTTAAAAGTAGTGAAAATTGAAAACTAAGTTATTCTATAAGTGGTCTTTCCAAAAATTCTATTCATAAACCAGTACAAACGAATGCGCTATGTGCTTACTCTTGTATCGGGGGTAAATTTTCCTCCCCCACGCCCCATTTGAAGTTGTATTGATTTAATATTCTGGAACAATCCTCTACTAATGTATATCTATAGACTGGCGTATACAGTATCCCAGTACAAACGTCACAGGAAGCAGCACAGCGAGGGTTAGGTTTCCCCCGCATATATCTAACCTCCCTGTGGCTACGTTCCTGGTTTAAAAAGGGTGAAAATGGAAAAATAAGTTATTCTATATGTATTCTTTCCAAAAATTCTATTCATAGACCAGTACAAACGAATGCGCTATGTGTTTACTCTTGTATCGGGGGTTGATTTTCCTCCCCTACGCCCCATTTGAAGTTGAATTGATTTAATATTCTGGAACAATCCTCTACTAATGTATATCTATCGATTGGCGTATACAGTAACCCAGTACAAACGTCACAGGAAGCAGCACAGCGAGGGTTAGGTTTCCCCCGAATATATATCACCTCCCTGTGGCTACGTTCTTGGTTTAAAAGTAGTGAAAATTGAAAACTAAGTTATTCTATAAGTGGTCTTTCCAAAAATTCTATTCATAAACCAGTACAAACGAATGCGCTATGTGCTTACTCTTGTATCGGGGGTAAATTTTCCTCCCCCACGCCCCATTTGAAGTTGTATTGATTTAATATTCTGGAACAATCCTCTACTAATGTATATCTATAGACTGGCGTATACAGTATCCCAGTACAAACGTCACAGGAAGCAGCACAGCGAGGGTTAGGTTTCCCCCGCATATATCTAACCTCCCTGTGGCTACGTTCCTGGTTTAAAAAGGGTGAAAATGGAAAAATAAGTTATTCTATATGTATTCTTTCCAAAAATTCTATTCATAGACCAGTACAAACGAATGCGCTATGTGTTTACTCTTGTATCGGGGGTTGATTTTCCTCCCCTACGCCCCATTTGAAGTTGAATTGATTTAATATTCTGGAACAATCCTCTACTAATGTATATCTATCGATTGGCGTATACAGTAACCCAGTACAAACGTCACAGGAAGCAGCACAGCGAGGGTTAGGTTTCCCCCGAATATATATCACCTCCCTGTGGCTACGTTCTTGGTTTAAAAGTAGTGAAAATTGAAAACTAAGTTATTCTATAAGTGGTCTTTCCAAAAATTCTATTCATAAACCAGTACAAACGAATGCGCTATGTGCTTACTCTTGTATCGGGGGTAAATTTTCCTCCCCCACGCCCCATTTGAAGTTGTATTGATTTAATATTCTGGAACAATCCTCTACTAATGTATATCTATAGACTGGCGTATACAGTATCCCAGTACAAACGTCACAGGAAGCAGCACAGCGAGGGTTAGGTTTCCCCCGCATATATCTAACCTCCCTGTGGCTACGTTCCTGGTTTAAAAAGGGTGAAAATGGAAAAATAAGTTATTCTATATGTATTCTTTCCAAAAATTCTATTCATAGACCAGTACAAACGAATGCGCTATGTGTTTACTCTTGTATCGGGGGTTGATTTTCCTCCCCTACGCCCCATTTGAAGTTGAATTGATTTAATATTCTGGAACAATCCTCTACTAATGTATATCTATCGATTGGCGTATACAGTAACCCAGTACAAACGTCACAGGAAGCAGCACAGCGAGGGTTAGGTTTCCCCCGAATATATATCACCTCCCTGTGGCTACGTTCTTGGTTTAAAAGTAGTGAAAATTGAAAACTAAGTTATTCTATAAGTGGTCTTTCCAAAAATTCTATTCATAAACCAGTACAAACGAATGCGCTATGTGCTTACTCTTGTATCGGGGGTAAATTTTCCTCCCCCACGCCCCATTTGAAGTTGTATTGATTTAATATTCTGGAACAATCCTCTACTAATGTATATCTATAGACTGGCGTATACAGTATCCCAGTACAAACGTCACAGGAAGCAGCACAGCGAGGGTTAGGTTTCCCCCGCATATATCTAACCTCCCTGTGGCTACGTTCCTGGTTTAAAAAGGGTGAAAATGGAAAAATAAGTTATTCTATATGTATTCTTTCCAAAAATTCTATTCATAGACCAGTACAAACGAATGCGCTATGTGTTTACTCTTGTATCGGGGGTTGATTTTCCTCCCCTACGCCCCATTTGAAGTTGAATTGATTTAATATTCTGGAACAATCCTCTACTAATGTATATCTATCGATTGGCGTATACAGTAACCCAGTACAAACGTCACAGGAAGCAGCACAGCGAGGGTTAGGTTTCCCCCGAATATATATCACCTCCCTGTGGCTACGTTCTTGGTTTAAAAGTAGTGAAAATTGAAAACTAAGTTATTCTATAAGTGGTCTTTCCAAAAATTCTATTCATAAACCAGTACAAACGAATGCGCTATGTGCTTACTCTTGTATCGGGGGTAAATTTTCCTCCCCCACGCCCCATTTGAAGTTGTATTGATTTAATATTCTGGAACAATCCTCTACTAATGTATATCTATAGACTGGCGTATACAGTATCCCAGTACAAACGTCACAGGAAGCAGCACAGCGAGGGTTAGGTTTCCCCCGCATATATCTAACCTCCCTGTGGCTACGTTCCTGGTTTAAAAAGGGTGAAAATGGAAAAATAAGTTATTCTATATGTATTCTTTCCAAAAATTCTATTCATAGACCAGTACAAACGAATGCGCTATGTGTTTACTCTTGTATCGGGGGTTGATTTTCCTCCCCTACGCCCCATTTGAAGTTGAATTGATTTAATATTCTGGAACAATCCTCTACTAATGTATATCTATCGATTGGCGTATACAGTAACCCAGTACAAACGTCACAGGAAGCAGCACAGCGAGGGTTAGGTTTCCCCCGAATATATATCACCTCCCTGTGGCTACGTTCTTGGTTTAAAAGTAGTGAAAATTGAAAACTAAGTTATTCTATAAGTGGTCTTTCCAAAAATTCTATTCATAAACCAGTACAAACGAATGCGCTATGTGCTTACTCTTGTATCGGGGGTGAATTTTTGCTCCCTCACGCCCCATTTGAAGTTGTATTGATTAAATATTCTGGAAAAATCCTTTTTTAACGTATATCTATCAATTGGCACATACAGTAGCTCAGTACTAACGTCTCAAGAAGTAGCATTTACATAATTTTCCATCATCATGTAATTGCACCCTTATAAATATCCTCCCCATGGCTGCCGTTTTCAGTATACATTTCTCAAAATGAACAATAATATCAATTTTATAGTCTTTTGTAAGAAATCTATGTTTATAGCGTTATTCTACTGAATTGGTAACTTGTTAACTTGTATTAGTGGGTTGGTATATTTTTGGCTCCCCACCCCGTATTTTTGATTTTTTTCCCTTTATATTCTGGAACAATCCTTTATTTTGATTGTTCTTCCGAAAGGTAGCATTAAAATTTCAGTACAAAAAATGCGGGGGCTAGCGTGAAGTTGGCCCCCGCGCATATATAATTGAATATCTCGAGAATGGGGTGGTACAAAAGAGTGAAATTCTGGAACAATCCATCTTAATGCGAGTACAATCGAACCATATGGTTTATATTCTGGAACAAAAAATGCGGGGGCCAACTTCACGACGGTCGTTTCCATTGTATGGATGTATATATAATTGTATGAATTGCATTTATGACTTACATTGAAAATTTAATATTATTGTCTCACAAATTTAAATAAATAATTATGATGATTGAGATTTGAAAAATAATATTTGTGCAATTTGATTTCTTATTTTCACAATTTTTAATGCAAGTTTGATTAATTAGTGTTTTTCAATAATTTTAATTTGACATTTTCTATAAGATTAACATGTAAAGAACTGCAAATAAGTAATAACAGCCTCCTTTATCGTCAAAATTTTTCACTGGAAGCGCTGGCATCGATATTATTGTCCCTACCATGACTACGCACACAACGAATAAGCTACTATTATATTGTATGGAGGTATAAATAAATACATATACTTTTTAAAATAACATCACACTATCAAATCGATATTAAATGGGTGCTCTACTCGTATATGTTTAGGTTTTTAATTCTACTTAATTTCTTTTTTTTTAATCATACCAACAGCCAACGATTTTAACCACAACATCTGTGTATTTTATTATACCCATAAAGGTTTAACTTTATTTATATCACATACCTAATAGTTAATACCTAGTTAATTTCTACTTTCTGCGGTATAACCACTGTTTTTGTAAATTTATTATTAACGATCCTATTTATATACAAGGATTATTTATAAAAATTGTGGAAAAAGCCTTTAAATAAAATCGAATATAAAAATAAGTATCATAGGTAATTGATGAAAGAAATACTTCGCTAGACTTTTTTCAAGAAATTATTATATATGAGTTAGCAATTAATTCCATATCAAAAATTCAGATTTTTGTTTAATCATTGCCTTTGGTATTTCGAGACCAAAAAAAATCTAGGAGATCTAGGAGAAATTAACTATCAAATTCGGTTTTTTTTACGAAAAAAAGGACATATTTCTCATGAACCGTACATAGAATCGATATGAACTTTTCACAAAATACTTTCGATACCGTAAATTGAAAATGATACCAAAGAATTGAAAGTTTATTTATCAACTAATCATCCTTTTATATGCCTTTTGTGAAAAATTTATATAGAATCTGGTTTAGGAAAAATTAACTAGGAAAGTCAGTATTTTAACCAAAAAAAGTATTCCATTTTTTGCACAGTTTATAATTTTGGTATGATTTTAAAACTTAAAACTTGAAGAATATTGATAAAAGTTTTTAAATAAATGGTAAAACATTTTTAAAACACTTATTGACAAAAAACCTACATTTATTACGATTTCTTCATATACCACCATGTAAAAAGGGCTGTTTTTAATAATTAATTTATCGTAAATCGTTCAGAGAATCGACTTGAAAATTTTACAGAAGCCGTATTAAATACTCATTATTTGACACACAAAATTTCAGTTTTTTGGATACACAGATTTCGTTTTGGTTCTCATAAAAGGGATGTGTCAACTTTTTCTTTGATATTACCTGTATACGTTTTATTTCTAAAAATTTGTGACTCTATTAGAACGCCTCTCCCTGAAGATACGCACCTGAAGAAGCAAGAACTGAATAAACATATGTGTAACAAGAAATATTGATTGTGTGATTATAATATTTATTCCCTCATTGAAATGGTTTGTCTCGTGTCCAAAATTTTTATACATAAAATTCAATTTCCGCTCCTCAAGCGTATAAATACTTTACAAACTTTACAATATATTCGATTAAAGATCACGCATTCAATGTCATAAATATTATTTTGGCATGTTTTTGATAAAGGTAAAAACAAAATAATTTGGTAATTTTTTCAACGAAATGAACAAAAATTATCAATTTGATGTTTATTTACAATGTGTCGCATTTAAAATGAAAACACCCTCATATTTTCGTTATTTATAGAAATATTGTTTTGAAATTTTGCGCAATTATACAGAGTAATGTGTCACATTTTTAACCGACTTCAAACAAAAAAAGAGGAGGTTAACAATTCGACTATATTTTTTTTTCATGTGTGTTACCTCAGAATTTTCGACTGGGTGAGCCAGTCGATGATTTTTTATGATTTTTTGATGATTCTTTATCTATTTGAAAGCTGGTGCTTCCCGTGTGGTCCCATTTCATTTTGGTCTAGTTCTGACAACGACATCCATGAGAAAACCATAAAAGTCTTAAATTTGGATTAAGTGTGCACGACAAGAGGACGAATAACTCAATACCACGCCAACCGATTTTGATGATTCTTTTTTAGTGACAAATTAGTTAGTGTACTTCAGATTCACTAAAAATAAAAAAACTTTTAACAAGAAGAAAACCGACTTCAAGAGAAAAACTTTTCCAAAACAAATTAATATGCACTAAAAAGTAAAAAAATAACGATAATATAATGTAGTTAAAATTATTATTGTTTTTGGAGTCGGTGTCAGCCAAGCTAATATAGCAAACTGTTCTGTCAGAGTTGTTTCCTTGGCTGACACCGACTCCAAAAATAACAATAATTTAAACTACATTATAGTATCGTTATTTTTTTACTTTTTAATGCATATTAATTTGTTTTGCAAAAGTTTTTCTTTTGAAGTCGGTTAACTTGTTGAAAGTTTTTTATTAAGATACTTAACCGAAATCATAAGCTCAGCCTAATACAAATTATCAAATACGGCCGATTCTTAATATTTTATTTAGCATCACACATGGTTAGTGATATCGAAGGAAAACTATTAGAAAAAGTTGCTCTACTTTTTTATACCCATACACCGATTTTCCAGGGTTCGAAAATATCCGATATTTATTATAAATATCAAAATATCGGATATTTTTGATATATATCCGATACATATCCCATATATATCCGATATATATCAAAATTTTGATATTTAAAAAAAACTAAAATGTTTTAAAGGTTTTATTTACTTAGGCACTTCAAATCAGACAAATGAAACCAAAACATGAAATATTCTTCTAGATCAGGCAAAATCAATTAAAAATAATAAAATTTTGATAAATAAAAATCAACTTTAAAACAAAAAACAATTTTATAAATTGTTATCAGTCAATGGTCATACCTACACTTAGGCAACAAAACAATAAACATTACAAATAATAACTCTAGAGTATAATCAGTCTTTTAATTATCAAATCAGTCATCAGTCATTCGTAATAAACTGTTAATTATCAAATAAAAAATAAAAAAATGTCGTTTCATAATTGTGCTTGGTTTGACTGCAAGGAAGAAAAAGCTAGATCATCTTCCGATTCTGAATCATACTTAAACTTACTCTTTAGTATCGAACTTTTTCTGACACGACACGATTTGAGCTTAGTATTAGTAGGTTTTAACTCTACTCCAATGCCATCAAAATTTGGGAAGTAGAAATACGGTAACAAACGCCAAAAATTACTAAATAATATTAAATTTTTAAAAATCATTTTTGTATTGATATATCATAAAAATCCACGTGATATATATCGGATATATATCGGATATATATCATGATATATATCCATTGATATATATCCTCGAACCCTGCGATTTTCATACCAAAGATCGCATTTTTAATTTTTTTCATTATTTTGGTCTCCACTCATAATTATTACAAGTTTATTGAAATATTTGAATACATAACACTTTTAAATTATCAATTTAAGATGAAAGGAAAATAAAATAATAAATTTTAAACATTAATTTTCGCAATCAAGATATTAATTTTGACGTAAATTGATCAAAATTAAAAACTTAGGTATAATTATCTCGTGTTTTAAACTAACTAAATTTCTGAAACTTTGTGATTGAATATATTAAGCCCTATTAAGTTATTTAATTTAATTTTTTAAGCAAATTTTACCATAGCTTTAGCATAGGAACTGAAAATACCATGCTCCAAATACCTTAAAGTCAAATATCGAAAAAAAATCTGAATCATATCCGTACATTTTCAATTTTGGTTTCTCTGAAACCATATCACATACCTAAATTTTTAGAAAATACCTTATTGATTGATAGTTCTCTACATGATTTATCTCTACATTGATTATTCTCTGCATGTAAGACTCGAAAAAATTTTTTCTGCGCAACCACTTGAATGAACCAAAATATGTCTCTACTCTTGATCGCACTAATTTTACAGTTATAGAAATGTCAAGTCTTAATGGCCTAATGGAAGTTATAATAGGTAAAAATTAATCGAAATCATTTATAAAACATTTGTTTTTTCAAACAATACCTAAATTTACAGTTGGGTAAAAAGTGATTACCTACAAAATTAACTTAGTTTAGACTAGTTATAATTGCACATTTAGAATTATTTACTTTTTAAGTAAATAAAAGCAATTATTTTTATATTATTTACATTAATTTTTTTATTATATGAGAAAAATATAACACATTAAAAATCGATCAATATCATTTATAATTTTTATAATTTATTTGATTTTTTTTAATCAAAATCATGACAGTGAATTATGAATTATGACAAATATTTTGTAACAATCGATTAAAAAAAACAATACTATAATTTCTAAGTACTAACACACTTTTAATAGCTTAATCAGAAAACTCAAGCATTGTAAAACTTTTTTTTCATCTTCACCTGACTATATGATATCAGTTTGACTCCAAGAAATTACCTGTAATTCCGATGTCCATTCAATATTAGGATTTTTCCGACTAAATTACATTATATTAGACATAAATTAAAAAATGGTGGTAGCGACTATAAATTTAAACAAAGTTAAATTTAAATAGTTAATAAAATATTCAGAGTATTCATTTCAGAAGTATCCACCCTTAATATCTCTTTCCATGATGTTATTATTGTTTTGAGTGAAAACACGTCGATTTAGATATCGAGAAAGAAGTTACCTTTGGTACTTAGAGAATTATAGGTTTCATTTCCTCACTCTTAGCCACCCCACCTCATTTGAAAGGACATAAAATTATTTCTTCAATCATAATAAAAAAATGAAATCGATGGATTGATTCTTAAGATAGACTACACAGAAGATGGGAGATATGAATTCCCTGAACGAAAACCATTTTTAATTATAACAAAGGTAAAATTTCCACTAAAATTTAAAATGTAAGCTTTAACCTCAATTTGAGAAATTTTCCTGATTCCTAACCGTTGATTTCGACTATATCACTGAACCAAATTTAAAGTTTTAGATACATTACACGCAGAATTTGATCCTCTTTAGTATTGAATAGAATGATTTGCCGCTTCACGTACCATTTTGTGCTGCAAGCAAAAAATTGAAAAAAGAGCAAAAATTGCTTGAAAAAGTTATGCAAATCTTTTGGAATTTCGCAAACTAGGATTACACGTATTTTGGATCAAATGAAGGTATTAAAATAATTATCAGTTTACTGGAAATTAGTTCCTCAAAATATTTTTTGTGGATTTTGATTATCCTAATATTTCAAAAATAAATAATAAAATTTTGTTTTGCAGGGAACCTGAAATTAAATTTTGATTTATATGTAACTAAAGTACCTACAATTAAATCCTGCAAAAAATCGGATTCTCTTGGATGGTCATGGGAACCTTCTTTTTAGAAAAGTGTATTTCTTTGACCAAGGTGCTCTCTATTTGCGATAGTGACTGTGTGAGTGAGAAGAAGTTAAAAATTCCCGTTTTAAAACCTCTGGAAACTCACCTGAAACTCTGTTTTATCCAATTTCAAATGTATAGACCGCAATAATTCTCGACAATTTTCTCCAAGACAATCGATATGATTAACTAACCCATACATCATTCCTGTCTAATATTAAAATTTGCCATACCTAAAATTAATGTTTTCATGATAAACAATTAAAACTTAAGGATAGATAAATCTGAAGAATTGTAAAAAATAAAAATAAAAATTATTAATAAATATTATCAAAGACAATTTATCATTTATAACACTTATATTTTCAAAAAATATAAAACGATACTTCTATAGCAGAAGAAACAATCAAAAAATATTTGAAATATTTTTGTTAAATAGGTATATAATAACACATATGTATATAAATATAACAAAATAATTATATATAATCATTTAACATATAATATATAATATATAATAATATTAGCAAAAAAGTCATATTTTATGAGTTTTGTCTTTCACTCACAATATAAAAATATAAAAAACATTATAATTATACTTAAAGTCCTTAAGATCATATATCAACAAAAATATATAGAGAGGATATATCTATAAAATTTAATATACAGGTCTGTTGTAAAGTTAAAGCAAAACTTAACCGGAATATTTTTTGCATCAAGTGCAAATAATACATTAAGATGTCTCTCTTGTTTTTTAGACAAAAAACTAAACGTTTTTCGCATCGTTTTTTTTTTTTTGAAGAAATTTTATTATTTATGGCAAAAAATCATTTTTCATAGTATTTTGCAAGTATTAAAGGCTTTTTATACCATGTATATATGAAATATACCAAGGTACACTAAGTTTAGTCCCAAGTTTGTAACTTTTAAAAATATTGATGCTACGAACAAAATTTTGGTATAGAAGTGCATAAAATTACCTAGTTAGTCCATTTTCGGTTGTCTGTCTGTCTATTTGCCAGCCTGTCCGTCTGAGTAAACGATAACTCAAAAACGAAAAGAGATATCAAGCTGAAATTATTATAGCGTGCTAAAGACGTAAAAAGTGAGGTGAAGTTCGTAAAGGAGCAGCATAGGTCAATTGGGTCTTGGATCCGTAGGACCCATCTTGTAAACCGTTAGAGATAGAACAAAACAAAAGTAAAAAATGTTCCCTATAAAAAAATAAACAACTTTTGTTTGAAACATTTTTTCGTAAACATCATTGTATACCCGTGAGAGCGCAAATTATGCGCAAATTGTAAAGTATGTTTTATATGGGAATATCAGTTATATATTTGCGACATGTATGTATGTGTCATATGATAAAGTAATCAACACTGTCTATACATGGTATTCCAACAAGTATCTCAGTCAATTGTTTGATTTCACTTGTTTTTACTAGAAACGCATGTTTACAACGATAGTCCTACGATTATACCCTTAAATATTTTTAGAGTGATACCCCTAAAATCGGTTTCCACGTTTACGATAACAACCTTAAAAAAATGTTTGCCACTCTAGCATCGCTTTTAGTGGTCAGAAACAGAAAAAAATTATTACTAAATTTTGTTAGTAATATCGTCTTCTAGCCTCCTAATGTAATGTAAAAAAATGCACATGATTTTGCTAACCTTACAAAAAAACAGGTTGGTCAAAAATTGATATAAAAATGACAATAAAGTAAGATTATTTAATTTTTTGACAGATTTTGGACATTTAAACTATCTTTTAAAATTTGAGAACAAATTTTTGATGGTAAAGGAAACGCTGTAATGAGTTGATTGAGTCTAATTAATTAGGGTTGCCACCTCAAAGTTCCATATTTGATGGCAATCTTAGAGTATTAAAATAAAGTGGCAATCTAATAATATCATCGAATTATAATTTTTTACCATATTTCTTTGTGTTCCCAATTTTGCAAACTAAAAATTTATCAAATAGTTTAAAATAAAAGCTATTCAAAACTGTTCTTTTCAGAATAAATATTCAAGAAATTTCTGTATGTACTGAACTGAATTTATGCTTATATACGCATTCGGGAGAAACTAAACGATTTCTGGAGTCTCTTGATCAGATCTAGAGAGGAAGCAAATCTATATGGCTAATCCTAATTTTTTACTAATACAATAATATTAAAGTACAAGGGACGAAGTGCCAAAAAACTAGTTTCTTCAAAAATCTACAGGAATATTTATTCAGCTAGATCCCGTGGCTATTATTGAAAAATTCTATTAGAAAATTTATAAACTTTTCAAAGCTTTTCTCCTGATGGTCTGCAAGACCTGCACTAACTTGGCTTATCTTCATTCGCTTACACAACTAGAAAAAGTGCGTGTATTTTTGCTAATCTAGCAAAAAAATATCTTGATTATTGATTCAATTTGCGTTGCAGCTAATTACATATATTTTTGTTGAAATTTTCATACGATATAGGATCAATATCTTTAAATGTCATCGATTTTATATAATCTAATATCAAAAACTATTAATTTTATTAGATATATAATTGATTAAGTAGCCCTCCAAATCTTGTATCATCGAACCAAACATCAATGGTTGTATCGCAAAATTTTCTACAACATAAAAAGTGAATTATTTATCAAATATTCGCATTCATAATAATCTGCTGTATATGAGCGAATACCTTTATAAAATTTATACCTTTATCATAAAAATATCTCGACAAAGGTCAAACTCTAAAAAACTATATATTTTTAGATAAATCTAGCCATCGGCGAATATATACAAATATGTGTTCCATAAAAATTATAAAATTTTTATTTTGAAGTAACTTATGATTTAGTTTTGACACGTGTGTCGAAAAAAAATGAGTTACAAAAAAATTAAATCTTAAGATGATAATTGTTATATATGGTTCATTTTTTAAACATTTTTTTTTTAAATATATATTTTTTATTTATAATTGCTCTTATAATTTTTTTTTTGTGTTTAACCTTTAATTAAGTGTTTTAAATTGTATTTATAGAAATATTTTATGTGGCCGATGGGTTCGTTTTGTGTGTAAAAACCTTTGTGAAATTAAACTGTTTAAATAATTGTGAAAAAAATATTAAAAATTTTAACAGTTGTTTGATACAGAAGAGAAACATATGTGAAATATTTGCAATTATTTTTATTGTTTTAATTGCAATAAATTTATTATTAGTTTTTCATTTATATTGTAATATAATTTAACTCCATTGTCATTTTTATATTTCTAATAATGTTTAAAGATGTATAAGTGCTAGGGTAATTTTGGATAAATAGCTCGATTTTTTTTATATAGGTAAAGTTGGATTAAGTCTCAATCAATTCAGAAAATTAAACAAACAAAAAAACTGTAGATGGATGGTATGTTATCATAGATTTCTCCAAAACTTGTAGGTGGAAATTAAAAAAATATATATATATAATATATACACGGTAGTGGGGACACAATTTAAAAAAAGTATATATTTACAATTTTGATAAAATATGTTATAACTTGACAACATAAGACGAAAAATATGAATAAAATTTTTCAATATCTCGAGTTATTTTCAAAATATCGAAATATTTATTTAGCTTTCGATATTTTGAAAATTACTCCAGATATCGAAAAATTTAATTCATACTTTTCGTCTTATATTATCAAGTTATAACAAAATTCATCATCAAAGTTGATAAAAAAGCAAAAAGAAAACCGACTTCAAAAGAAAAACTTATTAATATGGACTAAAAAGTGAAATAATAACGATAACATAATGTAGCAAAAATTATTTTTGAAGTCGGTGTCCGCCAAGGAAAGAACTCTGACAGAACAGTCTGCTACATTAGCTTGGCTGACACCAACTCGAAAAATAACAATAATTTTAACTACATTATATTATCGTTAGTATTTTACTTTTTAGTGCATATTAATTTGTCTTGGAAAAGTTTTTCTTTTGAAGTTGGTATTGTTTATTTTGTGATTTTAAGTGAAACTGAAGTAAACTAACTAATTTGTCACTAAAAAAAGAATCATCGAAATCGGTTTGCGTGATATTGAGTTATTTGTCCTATTGTCGTTCATAGTTATTGCAAATTTAAGACTTATGGTTTTCTCATGGATGCCATATTCAAAACAGGCTCAAAATAAAGGGGACCATACGAGAAACACCTGCTTTCAAATAGATAAATAAAATCATCAAAATCGGTTCCCCCAGTCGAAAGTTCTGGAGTAACACACACACACAAAAAATACAGTCGAATTGATAACCGCCTCCTTTTTTGTTTGAAGTCGGTTAAAAATATGGTATAAATAATTTCAACTTCAAATTATTAAGTTACAAAATATTTTTAATCTCAAAAAACGACTAGAGCGTCTCTAACGTCTCATAAGATCCTACATTGATTGCTTCCTGAAAATATGATAGGAATCTTTTGAAAGGAAAAATATAGTTTTTACAAAATAAAAATTTAAGTATGTGAACACTTTAAATCATTAATTCCAATTGAAATTACAAATAGCCTTAACCCAAATTATTAACAAAATACATAAATATTTTTAAAACAAAGAAAATCATATTGTATTATTATTATTATTAATATTATATTATATAAAAAACAATAAATATATATTATAAAAAAAATTAAAACACTTAATATTTAAACAATAATTAAATAACATTTAAGAATAAAAATATTTTGATTTGAATAGAGCGACATCATTTTGGTTAAATTTTAATGTCTATCTTTCAAAGATTATTTCAAAGCCTCGGATAGGGTAAGCTAGTCAAAAATTACCAAATTAATACAATATACTAGCGGCCCCGACGGACGTTGTCCCGTAAAAACGTAACTCCAATTCATGAATACCTATACTACGTTTAGCCTGTCCGCTAAACCCATCCCGTTAAACCCCAATTTAACTCCTATTTATTGGAGTGGCCTGACCTTCGACCTTTGGCCTGACCTTTGATAGTAGAGCTCGCTGCGCTCGCATATGGCTCTAATAAATGCCTATTGACAATACCTGAATACTATTAAAAATACATAGTACACATAGTATACATAATGTGATATGATTTATATGCGCTCCCACCATTTAATGAAATTTCATTTTTTTGGTACGGAGCCCTCAAAAACAGTTGTACTGGACCAAATTGTAAATCTAAACCATTCTCCAATCCCCTTGAACTCACACAAAAAATTTCATCGAAATCGGTCCAGTCGTCTAGGAGGAGTTCAGTCACATACACACGCACACAAGAAATATATATATTAAGATATTCAAATGATAATAAAACATAAAACTTGGTGATGAAAAAATATTATCTATTGGGAATCATGATTATTGTGACAACATCATATCTTTAAATTGGCGGAAAACACGTTCAAATAAGTCCGATTTTCATAATTTTTGAGTCAAAATTACCATAGATGGTTTTCGATAAAGTTGAAAACCAAAGATTTTGTCCTTCTTTTTCCCTATGGGCTTAAAATCTTATTACATGACAGATAAAACTCTTAGTTATATTATTTGGGTGACAAACATATGAATGGAAAATTTGATGCTGGATGCGTCATCAATCAAAGATAGCGTTCTTTCTATGGTTTTCCCCAAAGTACGATCTAACATGAAATGCAGCCATGTCGAAATCCCCCCCTGGGAAATATTACTATTTTGGAGGATTATATCTCTCTTTTGAGTGGAAATCGTATGTTAGTGCAAAGCAAATCTTCACGCAGTCAAGACGCCTTATTATTTCGCATGAATCTCTCAAGCCTCCATAGGTAGCACACGACTGCCGAACGACCTTATATGAGCTGGCGGAACAAATTAATGTAAACCTCTGGGACACAAGCATTATTATCTATGAGTTCCCTTGGCGAACTGCAAACTGCTCCTGAATGAAAAAATTGGAAGGAGGAATTCACTGACAAATATATGGTCGTAGTACAATCGTAGAAGTTCCGAAGATTTTATCTCACTTCCAAGGATATAAGCCAAATCGTTGCATTACAAGACACTGGCTAGGCGGCAAATAACCTTAGCGACTTTGCCTACCAACTCATCACAACTATTGCAGGAGCTGACACAGTAGGTGGAGGAGAAAAAGATAATTGATCGTTCCTGTGACTGACAGGTTCTTTTCATGAGAAAGATGGACTCCTTCTAGTCAGCCTTGCTTTGGCAATCTCTCCTATCTGAAAATCTCTTGCTATTCTTAAACATCTCCAAATGGTTCATAGAATAGTGACCAGGAATCTAAGTGTGGTGTGATCTAATCGTGTCTCACTCCAGGACAAACACTTAAGCTCCTACCTAACACTCCTACCTAACTTAGCCATTTCCTACCATATTTTTAAGAAATAAAACGAATGAGTAGATATAGATATAAAATAATCACAGAAACTAAGCAATGAAGTTCGAAAAATTTGAACAGTAAGTCGGATTTGAATGCGGTTTTCAGCATTCGATTCGTTAGAGTGTCAGAAAATTTTATTTCCTAAATTGCTTTTATAAGAAATTAGAAATATGCAATTTGCATAAATAATATGCATTTTATAATTGAATTTTAAATTTACCGTAAAAATACTAAATTCGGTTAAAAGTGATGGGTCTACGAGGTACCTGGTGCCCAGAGTAAAGGATATTTCCGTCGTCTCCTGGAATTTCCTGGAAATTCGTTATATAATCGAACACAATTCGTTACTCAGAGGCTCTTGGGTCGCTGAACACAAATATCTCGAAAAAATTGATCTCAGAGGTACCTGGTTTCAGATTCTGTCGCGATTTTTGTGTTCAACGACACCAAAACCCCCGAGTTTGGACCGATTATATAACAAATTTCCCCAAAACTCTAGGAGACGAAGGAAATACCATTTACCCTGGTACCTCGAAGTCCAATTCTAACGTTTTAAGTGTTTTGCTTCTGCAACTTAAAATATATTTGAATGTATTTAAAATATATCTTAGTTTACGCCGTTTACTCGTTGTTACCTCCTTGATACCAACACAACGAACTAAATCCTAAATTATCATACAGATTTAACACCACATAATATACACACAATATCGCAGGGGGTTATAAATATGTGACATATTTGTTTTTTAGTATGTGTTTTATAATGTTAATGGTTTTTTATATATCGTTCTATGTTTCTTATCGTTGTCTTCTCATTCAAAAAGTTAATAATGTACCTCCTGGTCAGTTAATATTGGACACAATGTTATTTGCATATATTTGCATACACTTAAAAAAATATTAATATCTTATAATAAAATATATATATTTTTAAAATAACTTTTACACTTAATAAAAAATAAATAAAACAATATGATGATGCATTTAAAAACAAAAATCTCATTTGAACCGTCTCACAACTTTCGATAACGATAAAATTTTGAAATATCACCAAAATATTTTATGGTTTGATCACATTTTCAGACGAAAATCAGATTCCCTCGTAACTAGTGAGAAAAACTGCAAAAAGTTTCGACTTTTATATGACTATTTACTTGATACCATGATAAGAACATATTTTCTTAAAACTAGTTTTGTACTGTATGGAGTAGGTATATCAATGCTCAACGTACGATATTAAGCTCATGACGAAAAGATTTACCTGAATTACCTAACTCAGACATAATGTGCTTCTTTATCTTACCTTAATATCTTTATCTTAACGTTTTATTTTAATAAAAACCGTTCAAAATGACCTAAGAATTTTCAGCTCATATGTCTAGTGTCTCGCATAGCTCAAGTATTTAGCTTTGTATCTCTTCGAAGTACTAAAACGCATAAAACAAAATTAGATCGAACAGTAATTTCAAAAAAAATTTCTTCGAATAAAAGTCGCGAAAAAAATATGCTGGTGGAGGTGTCGGGAAAAGTACTTTGCTGGTCGTAACTGGAGATATAACAATCTTGCAACATTAATTGCTTAAGTACCCTCTATTCATGTAGTTAGATCTGTTCAAATTTACGATTCTTATTTTGTGAAAAGAAAAAATTTGCTCATGAGTTCTGTAACAACATTTTGTTTTTTTATATCAAAGAGAACGCAACTTTCATTTGCAATGGAATTTTAATTGAATCAATTTAACACCAACTCAATTTTTGTTTAGAAATTTCCCTAAATGATGGAAATAATAATGCAAATTTGGATTTTTTCGGGCTTTCGGCATTTTTTTTTTTTTTTTTTTTTTTTTGTAATGTTTTGGCTCATAATCATTTTTATACCATGTATATATGAAATATACATAGTATATTAAGTTTCGTCCCAAGTTTGTAACGCTTAAAAATATTGATGCTACGAAAAAAATTTTGGTATAGGTGTTCATAGAATCACCTAATTAATCCATTTCCGGTTGTCCGTCCGTCCGTCTGTGGACATGATAACTCAAAAACGAAAAAAGATATCGAGCTGAAATTTTTACAGCGTACTCAGGACGTAAAAAGTGAGGTCAAGTTCATAAATGAGCATCATAGGTCAATTGGGTCTTAGGTCCGTAGGACCCATCACACATATTTAAAAGTGAATATGTTTTGTTATTTACGAGACGTCAAAAAAACAAACGATTGCGCATCAACACTGTCTATACATGGTATTTCAACTATTTCAACAATTAACTCAGTCAATTGTTTGTTTTCACTTGTTTGTAAAGAAGTTAAACTCCGACGATTAAAAGAAGTTAAAATCCGACGATTTGCCTGAACTGCGCGAGCTGTTACGGATTTCTCAAAACTTAGGTTGTTTATCGGGCTAAAGTTTACTACACGTTTATATGATCATATGTAACATCTTTTTCCAGACTCAATTTCTACATTTTTTGGAAATTTAGCAAAGAAAGTTAAAAATATCGGGATAGTGCGATTTTCTTGATATTTTGCTAAGTTCACGGTTCAATAGCAAGTCGATGTAGAAATTCATACCAAATAATTTTTTTAAATTCTTTGTTTTATTCGCCTCAATCCGATCAATAGAAGCAAAGATATTCAAGAAAACGTCACCAATAAAAAAAATGTAGAGATAAAATGTTCCAAAACCGTGTGCAAAAGGTCTTGTGGATCGTTCCGGAAGCGGAAAAGTTCTTTTCTGTATTTTTTATAATGAAATATACCTATTTTTATTTTTCAAATAGCCTTTTTCCAAAATTTTCTGAATTTTATATCAAAATCCGGTAGATTTATTCAGTTACGATCTGTAATTTTATAGAAGATATTTACACTTCGCTCGGTTTAATAGTACTACCAAGAAAAATAGCAAACGACAATAACGTTGCGACTCTGGCCATTGATACATGTCAATGGCATAACGATATGAATCAGCCAATACAGAAATATTTTAAAACTTTAAATGTCTTTTTTTTTATAAATCTTCAAATTATTATAAATAGACCAATTTAATAAACTTATAGTTGTTAATCATAATAACCGGTGTGCTTGCTGTTGATCATCATTATTATAGCGTGCTGTGTTGTTGATTTCAAGGCCACAAAAGAACAAATACATTTATCATCCAAAAACTAAAAATCCATTGACAGTTTTTGAGTTTTTATTTTTTCATCAATACAATTTTTTATTTTTTTATATTTGTGGTGGTGTTCGCTTCTATTGAAGAACAATGATTTGTGATTAAAATTCCATTTCATTATTATTAAAAAGAAAGACGGATTCTCTCTGATTTTATAAACTAAAACATTTTTGTATGTGTTATAATTCTTGAACTATGTGTCTTTTAATAAATTGATTCTACCCCGTGTATAGGAAAAAATTGGATAAATAGTTTCTGAGAACCGGCTCAATCGTCATGCGTCTAAATCGTCTCTAAAATGTTCGGCTCTTGACTGGAAGGTAACGCATTCTAATCCAGGCTACGGTACTGTGAGCAATTATAATTAATGAGACGGTAAAATTGATCCCTCTGTAGTCGCTTGGATAAGAACGAAGTCACCGAGTCCACCCACATCCATAATTGTATATCCTACCGTAATTTAATTGTATATTGGATGTAGTGTATAATAACATACATTAAGATTAAAAAATAATGATATGGGTGGTCTCTTTTATAGATAGATATCTGAAAAACGAAAATTAAAACCTCATTATTATTTATATTATTTAAATAGTTTCTGAGACTTGGATTTTTGTGTCGTTGTATTACTTAAAGAAGCTTTAGCCCAAAAACATCAAAATTCTATTCATCTGAATATTAGATAAATGCTTTTTCTTGATATATCCAGATCTATTTCAAAATAAAATCTTTTTATACAGGATTTAATCTAAATAAACTCAATTTTAAACTCAAATACTAAATAAACTCAATTTTTTTGTTTTATGAGCCATCATTAACCTATGTTATATATAATGTTTTATCAAATCTCAAACCAAAAATTATTTTGTGATTTTCTGGATTTTTTTAGGGGGATTCCCTTAAAAAAATTGTTAAAATCGGAAATATTTGTTTGCTTCCTATTTGGTTAACAAATCATTTTCAAGGGTAACTTAGGTCAAAAAAATACAAAAATTGCATTTAACGAAAATAAAAAATATTTTCTTAAGTAAATTTGATCCAAAAAGTATAAAAATCTGGTTCCTTTGACGATTGGATGAGTAATTCCTGAGATATAAAATAAAATCTTATACGAAGGGTGATATCCAGTGTTGCCAGGTTTGGGAATTTTCCCTTAAGTTAGTGGATTTGAGACGACTTGGTGTAAAATCTAGGGGAAAGTTTTTCGGGGCTTTGTTCGGGGCTTTGTTCAGAGGTTGGAAAGAATCAAAGAAGAACCATTTAAGCTCAAAACAGAAATTATAAAAAGTTTATGTATTCACTTGCTGTGAGACGCCAAGGGATGTTCATATTCTCTTGTACTCACCTGTACCGCTCAAAACTGACGCCATGGTGCTTAAAAACTTACTTTTACATACAGGATCATCTTTTTCTACATGATTCCTGGTGGGTCATTTCACCTGGAAAATTTTTGCATGGACTTGTTGTCTACATATGGGCTTGTTCAGACGAAATAAGCAGTTTAAAGCGTATTCGTGTATTTTATACGTACGCACCAAAAACGCACCACTTTTTAATTTTTACAAATAATTTTTTGTGTAGGTATTCGCTTAAAATCAATTATTTACCAAGTCGCCTTTTCCTGCTGTACAAGCCTCCCTGATTGGATTTCAAATGACACATGGTGTATAAATAATTGACTTGAAAAATCAATTGTTACCCTCACCTTGTTGTTTTTGTTGTTGTTGTTATTTTTTAATCAATTCAAGTCCATTATTCATCAATAATAAAAATACAAAAAAGGTTTTTCAAATTTAGTTCAGGTAGGTAGGATTGACTTTACTATATATCTGAGTATATTATTTGATAATCAATAAATTGACAATAAATAAAAAAAATATCGGTGTTTTTTTTATTTTTATTTTATTTAATCAATTTTTATTACAGCCAATACAAAGAAGAAATTGTTCTTTTATTCGATGGCTACTTGACCAGAGATGTACAGAAGACTGAAGAGTACAACGATACAGATATACATATACAGAAGACCAACTTGAACAAAACAACACACGATGACTAACTAACTATTTGTATTGGTAATGTGACGATATATTATGCTGTTGTTCTGTACAGTGTTATTCAAAAAAGTGACGAATTGCAGGTCATGGTACTCCATTGTCTTGTTTTTGCCTTGGAGAAGGCTAAAAAGTACAGTCACACATTGTGCATAGATCAAGTATGGCCCAGTTGGTTAAGGCGCTTGGCATGAATCAAAAAGACCCGGGTTTGACTCGTACTATGTGTGCATTTTCTTTTTAAATTATCTTTAATGAAGAGTATCTAGTTAAGTTATTTGTCTTTATAGTTTCTGCCATTGTATCATAAAAAACATCAATAATAATCGAAACACTTTGGTGTTTAAATAAATTTGTATACAAAATTTAATAAACAAACATAATAATGAGAGACCCAGGATAAAAAAATTCTCTGAATTTACTAAAGCTGATCATTCGAGGATTGGTTCTAGTAGTTCTGAACACACACATACTACGGTCAGTCAAGTGAACGGTAGAACAATGTCAGATATATCAAAAACGGTTACAATTGCCGTGGTATTTAAATCAATTTACTGAAACTGAAAATTGTTATACAGATTGTATATTACATATAAATAACAGTTATTACAGTCAGTCAGTTAAATGTGTAAACAGAGCTAGTCAGTCAACCCTAATGTATGTACAATAAATAAATAAGATGCAATTCATTTTTTAACCTTGAATATTTTTTTAGAAGTAATAATAATAGTAATAATAAAACAAAAGAGGGGAACCGCAAAAGAGTCCCTAACACCTAGACCAAGAGGTACTATGTATCCTCCTTGAAAACAACTCGAAAGCTAAACGTCTCCAAGTAAAACGCACTATTTTAGCCAGATGTAACTATTGAATTCTTTCATGGCAGATGCCGCACATAAAGGCCACTTCTACTCTACCGGTATGGCTCCCAAGATTGTCAAACATTTTTTACCTGACACCAGGTACAGTTTTGAGCAGGTGAAAATAACATGAAGGTTTCATGGTCCTCCATACAGACCCTTCAAAAGGAATCATCAGAAGAAGAAGTTATGAAGATGATAGTTCAATGGACAGTATCCTAGTGAGTTTCTGCCAAGCTCAGTTTAATGGTCTTAAATGAGGCTATTGACCCGTCGCATGCCCTACGCAAGTCTCAGTAATCAAGATGGGTTTGTCACAGCTGCTCCTTGGTTTCTTACTATCTAAAAATCTAATAAATATTTGGGGTGCTATGCTACTTTCATCATATATATCAGACCAAAAAAAACCGTAGAAGAACAGAAAATGAGAAAAAACTGATTTCGATAAATTTTATTATCAATTATTATCAATCGATTATCAATTTTCAAAAACTCAGATAAAAAATCATAGAGTCACACCAAAATTATGGACTCACGTTCTATTGTCTAGCATGCCCATAATAAAAGAAAATTTTAACAAATAATTGTTTGTCAGTCACCATCTCACCATATAAAGATTTTATTGAGTATTCCCTTATTTTTGAATGACCCAGTACCGTATATATAAGTTAGTTTTCGATTGCCGGTATATCGACTAAGAAAACAAGAACAAGAAGAAGACGAACAACATGGTACACATATAGGTATGATGATGTATGAAGGCGGCGTTCCCAGCATGTTGTCTCGGACAAGCAAGCTCGATGAGAGACCGAATAATTATCAAATGATTTACGCGTTTAAAACTCATCTTTATATGTTCAATGTAGTATACATATATATACACAAAATTATAAATATTGTAGTATTATACCTATGTTGCTTTGTATATTTTACTAAATCAGATGAGTTGAGGCCTAGCGTTTTTGTATTTTGGATTTTTAGATAATTTTTCAAATTAATTATTCAGTATTTTATATTTTAAGACAAATTGTTATGTTCTATTTTTAAACTAAATAAAACTAAAAAGTGTAAACTGTTTATATCGAATAGAATTATTGACTCTTCGTTAAAAAAAGTAAATTAGTCAACTGTTCAATGTTTCAGAATTATATAAGTTCAACAGCAAATTATATTTTATTCGACATATTTAATTTTCTTAAAAAATAAAATTTATTATGGGTCCACAGAGAAGTGACAATATAGAAATACAAACCTTATTATTCCTGGTGTTTCAATATAATATTCAGACTCTAATAGGCTTATTCAAAATTTGACAGACATCAGACATCATAATCGGCCCATCCGTATGAACAAACTCTTATTTTTTCCCGATGTTCTAAAATTTTCAGTTCTTTTGCACAATAGAATTAGTATTTTTCCTCTGAAGATTAAAATAAGATCCTCTAGATGGTAGGATATATTTGTACTCCTTAGTGTTGCCATCTAGCGGATCTTTCTTTAATCTTCAGAGGAAAAAAGCCTGCAACTTTTAATTATTGTATGTCCGGAATTAATGATAATATGATAATGTTTATAATTTGTCTTATAAAGTTAGTTAAAAATATTTATTAGTATTATTTAAAAAATATAATGCTTTAATTAGCCTTTTTACTCAGAAGATTAAAAAATATCCGCTAGGTGTCAACACTAGGGGGAGAAAAAATATATACTGCCATCTAGAGGATCTTTTTTTATCTTCAGAGGAATAAGGCTAATAGAAAGAAAACTAAAGACATTAAATTTTTTCCTAAATCATCAAGAAAATAAATATCTAAGTTCATTAAAATTCATTTAATTTTTTAGACCATTGTATGAAATAAAAGGTGGCTTTTAAATAATATTTTTTAACAAGTAAATTAAAAATTTTCGAATTTTATTTTGCAGCTAGATAAATTGCTTCTAATTTTGTAATGTGAAATTTGTTGCAAATTTCCAAACCTAAAACTCAATGGGCCTTTGTCCTAAAATTTGTTTCATGCTTCAAAAGACGTTCGTTATCGAGTCAAAACATCGTGTGAACTCAATTTTTGGATAACTAATCAATAACTACGAAAATATAAAGGATTTAAATGTGCAAATAGAAAGAAAGAAAAATAACACTTGGTGGCGTCATAACCCGCTATTGTCGTAGAGACTTCATATCAAAGGTTGTTTCACAAGAATAAAATTATTAAGAATTCTATAATTGCTTATATCTTTTATGTTTATCAATCGATTTTAAATTTGAAAGATCTTGTCATCTATTCTGGTACATTTTCAAACTTTAAGGAAAGATACATTGAAATCGACATCAGGATAGACAACTATTAAAACATATCATAGTTTTTGTTTGAAATGTTTTAGAAATTTATCATTCTCTTAAAAGCCTGCTGAAAATTGAAGCTCGAACGACAATGGCTTCATAAATTAAAATGGTTAGTATGGTAGTAATGGTTAAATATGTTCTGATCATTATTTTTTAAGATACAAAAGTAGTTTTATTCTATATTAGCAATAATTTCGATTTATAATGCCGTTTTCATCTGCGAGAGTTCAATTTTCTAGTAGACTTTTAATATAGATAGTTAATATGAAAAATACTATTTTCTTTGACAAGTTAATACTAAATTTTAGTAACTGAAATTTTATATAAAACATACTGTATAAATATTATAAAAACAAATTTATGACTAAATACAATATTATGTCGCAAACTAAATCAACTGATCAGATCAAGATGATGTAAATTAAAATTGTAAATATTATAAATTTACAATCATTTATATATAATTCAATTTTTAAACATTAATTACCACTTAAATTATATTAAAATGTCAAAATGGTAAATGTTATTTAATGATTTTATATTAGTTTACAAAGTGTCTCATAAAATGGCCGAATTGAATTGAATTTACTGAGTACGAATTTGAATAATTGAATATTTGATCACATTAATTATACTGTAAATATTTATTGAATTTATTCTTTGCATATTAAAAGTGACGATTTTATATAGAAAATAAATATACTTATAGTTTATGTACCAGTAAGAATGCTTTCAATAAAAATTATAATATAAATAAATCATTAAAAAAATACTTACAACATCATTGACATTTAATAAATTTATTATTAAAATTAATTCATATTTATTAAAATAGTTCGACTGTTTGACCAAGTACGGTGAATCTTTTTTCTTTTTATTTGCGATAAATGATAGTTCACAGTCCTTTGATCACAATAAACACAGTTTTGGGGCCTCTTGCAGGACCAAATTGTGAATTATTTAAAAAAATTTTAAAATTGTGATTTTTAACAGAACCTTATGGAAGAAGGCACAATAATGTTAATGGTACAAAAATTAATCGGTGAATGAGCTTCAAAAAAGTTTTCATCATGAAGAAAATTTTGTTTATGCAAAAAAAAAACAGATTTTGTTTATGCAAAAAAATATTACCTTACGGTGTTTTCCAAAAAAAACACAAAACAACTTTGATTTTTCGACATTTTTAGAGCATTTTTTTACATTTACGTCATACAAATTGCCTAGTTTACGATATTTTTACAGCATTTTCTTACATTTACGTCATAAAAATTGCCTAGTTGGTCAGTTGACTTGCCACGTGACAACCGAGCCACTTTAATTATTATCACTAAAATTATTACACAATTGAATATTATACCAATTGAAAAAAAAAGTTATTTATGTTTTAAATCAAGCGGGAGAAAATACTCAAAACGGGAGAGCTAACGGGTTAAATTCGAAATAATATTTTGTATTAAAGAAATAAACACACGTTAATCGACCCTCCATCGTTCCGATTGTATAATAAATAATGAAATTTGTACATTTTTGTGAACCAACCTATACATTTATGTTTATAAACAACATATAAGTACAAGATACACCTAAAAGATTGAAAATGATTACTTCATAAAATTTAAAATACATAAAATATTGTACGGTATAATTCAATTCATCCATGTATTTTTTTTTTAAATTCATTCATGGTATTTATGAAAATATTAATTTTAATAATTAATAAAAATTGATATAAATATTCTAAAATTATACACGGTTAATGTCTTTGTAATCTACATAAAAGACGATTTTTATCTTATTTTAAAACACGCTATTCAAATTTAAAACAGGAGTCATGGACACGAGAATAATAGTTTTTTAAATATTGATGCATAAAAAGGGAAATTTACAAGAATTTATTCCTTGTAAACTGATTTTTGGAAACTTAGCTATAAAATGTTCTCAATCAAGTCGGTTTGGCCGTTTAGGGGCTACGATGCCACTGAGAAACACACGGGTGCACAGATGGACACTTTAAAATTATAACACTCCTTCTTAAATCAATATCAAAGTGATGGTCAAGAACATCAGATACTTAGAGAGCTATCATTTTTTGGGTCAAATTTTTTGAAATATTTTAATTGAAATTAAAATATTTGAGTTGACTTGGTTCTTTTGAATTATTGTTTTGAATTATCTAATTATTTTACCATTTGACATTTCGAAATGAATTGAGCCAGGTTTATATGTTAAAATTATGTCATGCCTTTTCCAAACTGAATAAATTTTGAAAATCATCTTCAATTTTTTAGTTTATCCGGGTATGGAAACCTTAGCTCGCACTTAGAGCATAGCTAAGAACACTCTCCGTTTAATTACCTTTCCAATGAGACCAAAAAAATTAAAATCGAATTCGTTCAGGCGCTACGTTGCCACAGACAGACATACACACACACATCGGTCAAACTTATAACACCCCTTTTTTTACTTCGGGGGTTAAAAATATAGAGAAAATCACTTATAGAAGAAATAAAACACAAATGACATTCATTTCATCACTTGTTAATTTTATGGAAAAACGAGTGCCGCTAGTCATCATTTTCCTTATGGGAAAGTATTTTTCATGCTTTAACTAAATTAGCCTTGTTACATAATAAATCATACTTTTAAAAACACTTAAATATAGGATTTAGATTCACGAGAATGCGTACACGCACGTTTCAAAGATGATCCAAAGAAAAAGTAATTTTTTGGGAACGTCCTTTTTTCAAAGACAGTTTTTTCCTTACAGAATTAGTATGATCAAATTAATCTCATACAAAAATGCAAAATAAATAATCTCACGTACGAAACTGAATACATTTCTAAAAGGAAAAAGAAAATGTAACTGTTTCCTTAATGACAATTACCCCCTTTTTACAAAGAAATCATATGTATGGACACTATTAATTTAATGTACAAATTTACATAATGCTAATCGTTGGTCCCCTAAAAATAAACAGAATTTTAAAAAAACTCTCATTTACATATTTAATTGCGATAAATAATTACAAACAAAAACTTAAATTATGTAAGAAAATTAAATAAAAATTTCATGAAAAAAAAATCATAAATAAGTAGTTATAATATACAGGTTGACTTAAAAAAAAAAAAAACTTTTAACAAAAAAGAAAAGCGACTTCATAAGATAAACTTTTCCATAACAAATTAATATGCACTAAAAAGTAAAAAAACAAGTGAAAACAAACAATCGACGAGTTAATTGTTGAAATACCATGCATAGTCAGTGTTGATTTCTTTATCACATTAAACATACAAACATGTGACACATATGTAACTGATAATCAAGTATAGTACATATTATAAAACTTCCGCCTAATTGGCGCCCTCACGGGTAAACAGTAATGTTTACGAAAAAATGTTTCAAGCAAAAGTTGTTTAATTTTTGATAAGGAACATTTTTTACATTTAAACTTTTGTTCTATCTCTAACGGTTTACAAGATGGGTCCTACGGACCCAAAACCTAATTGACCTATGATGCTCATTTACGAACTTGACCTCACTTTTTACGTCCTGAGTTCGCTGTAAAAATCAGCTCGATATCTTTTTTCGTTTTTGAGTTATCGTGTCCACAGACGGACGGACGGACAACAGGAAATGGACTAATTAGGTGATTTTATGAACACCTATGACAAAATTTTTTTTCCTAGCATCATTATTTCTAAGCGTTACAAACTTGGAACTAAACTTAATATACTATGTATATTTCATATATGCATGGTATAATAACGATAATATAATGTAGTTAAAATTATTGTTATTTTTGGAGTCGGTGTCAGCCAAGGAAATAACTGACAGAATAGTTTGCTACATTACCTTGACTGACACCGACTCCAAAAATAACAATAATTTTAACTACATTATATTATCGTTCTTTTTTTACTTTTTAGTGCATATTAATTTGTTTTGGAAAAGTTTTTATTTTGAAGTCGGTTTTCCTTTTGTTAAAAGTTTTTTTTTATTTTGTGATTTTTAGTGAATCTGAAGTACACTAACTAATTTGTCACTAAAAAAAGGATCATCGAAATCGGTTGGCGTGATATTGAGTTATTCGTCCTCTTGTCGTGCATACTTAATGCAAATTTAAGACTTTTGTCGTTTTCTCATGGATGCTGTTGTCAGAACTGGACTAAAATGAAATGGGACCACATGGGAAGCATCAGCTTTCAAATAGATAAAGAATCATCAAAATCGGTTCACCCAGTCAAAAGTTCTGAGGTAACACACATTTAAAAAAATGCAGTCGAATTGATAACCTCCTCCGTTTTTGTTTGAAGTCGGTTAAAAATAGTTAAAATTTAGAATTTATTTACCAGAAATAATAATTTATACAAAGATCACAATGACCACATTAAACCAACACAACGGTTCGAATAAGGAAAAAGAAAGTATCTAGTAAAAATTGTTCCAAAATATTCGATCTGGTTAACGAGATGAGTGAGTTCAAAAATAGAATTTAAATTTAAGGTCTTGATTAACATTATATTATTATTACTTCGATTTCTCGATTCAAAATCACTCCTACCCTATTTAGAAAAGAAACGGACATTTACGAGTTGAAAATGTCAGATAGCATTGAAGAATAATGTACACAATTTTGTGAATACACAAAACTACTTAATTAATGGTCTATTACTAAACATACATATGTTAGTAATTATTGTAGTGGGCAATTCATTTTGTACTTAACAAAATTTTATTCTAATATAGTAAAGATGAGCAAACAAGAATGATTTTTACATTACTTCAATAAATTTCAATGATCTTCATATTCGCTCCGTGCATGAGTTGTATTTCAGGCGTTTCCATGGTGACGATACATTACTTTATTAATATAATAGGCTTTTTATACTAAGAATAAATCGGTTAGACAAAAGTTTCTATTGATTAATTGTGATATGTTGATAACGAAACACAAAATTATTTGTCATAAAAATAAGGATTGTTATTATTTTTATAAAATAATTTTAGTAATATTAGACATTCAGTCACGTGACAGCAAAAACCATAAGATATATTGTGAAAGTATTACGCCCCGCTATGTAAAACACTTTGTAAACGACAATACATTTTAATAGAACGAAGCATGTTATTTGATTATAACTGCCAAGTTGTGATATCATTCAAGACGCTATGACACTCATTCTATTCAAAGTAAATTTTAATCGATTTTTGAAAATGCAAATTTGTTTTTTAATAATACTTTTTTATATATAAGTCTATGGTTTGAATGTATGGTTTCCCTTGAGAATTGCATACTATTTTCTAAGAAATTTAAATAATTTCTTATATTAATTTACATATAAAAGTTTAATTAATTGTTATTTTCCAATAACTTTAATTTGACATTTACCATTCCAATTACATGTAAACAATTGAAAATTAGTCATAAAAGCATCCTTTAGCTACCATAACATAAATGATTTGTAATTAATTGAAATTTGGCATGTAAAATTAGTCGCATCTGCTGTTTTGAAAAGGGATAAGGGTAAAATGGGATCAAATTTATGAAAATCTAGTTTATCGATTTACGCTAATTTCGACAATTATTTTTTGAATATAGTATACGTTAAGTAGAAAGTTATTGAGATATTGACAACACAGTACAAGAAAAAAAATTACAGGAAGTTTGCATATGTTGAAAGCACTTCAATATTTGGAAATTTCCTTCAAAAGAAAGCTATTATTACCACGGAAATTTTGCTTCATTATGGCCTCACGAATTAAGAGAAAAGTAGTACAATGCGATATTCTTTAAAATATGAAAAGGGATCGCATTATTTCCACATGAAAACTGTCTTCAAAGAAATCTAGTAAATGGGGATGTGTTGAAAGAAAATGAATACCTTAATTCAAACTTTATTCTAGGAATTAGATCTATCAATTATAGGAATGGAGATTTATCAATGAGCGATTTGACCATTAATATCGGAATCCATTTTGTATTAATTTTAACCCCTTAGACCAACACGTTACTCTGTTTTAAATACCCATCACTAATTATTAAATACTTGGGACGTATACCTTCTATATTATTACATACCTATTCTAAATATTGTTATCATTAACACAGTTGTAGGTAGCTAATGTTACATAATTTAATGTGTTGTTTGTAGGAGTTTAAATATAACTATGTAATAGACGAACTCTTATCAGATTGTTTGATGTGACATTTATGTTGTTGTTCATACAATAATACACCCTATTATTATTATTATTAAAATAATATATATACTAATGTAGTATTATTTTATAAGGGGTAGGTAGACCACAAGAAACTAAATACGCAAATAGTTCATTATATTTTATTTTATATACTCACTTATACATATTGTGCATGTTTTTATATAATAACTTTTGTTTTTTTTAACTTTTAATTTTTTAATTGTCAGATGTGGACCAAGGTTGATTTTTGAAGTGAAAACTTCTTTAGCGGCGTTGTACACTTTTTTTGTAATGGGTAAAAAATGTTAAACTCGCGTCAGGACACGTGGCCTGATCGAAAAAGCGTCAGACTATGTCACAGTCAGTACACCGGCTCTCGTGCGATCACTGAAGTTAAGGTAGTACCTACACGAAAGTGATATTCCAAGAATTTCTCAAAACTCAGAATATAAAATATTTAATTCATAATACACTTGCTGTTAAAATTAGAAGATGATTTACCATGCCATACATGAGATATTAGCAATTAAAACTGACGCAATTTGTACGTGTACATGGGAGAAGTGTATAAAAATACACAAATTTACAAATATTATATTTATTTACCAATGAATGACGTCCACCATCTCTATGAAAAACTAATATAATGTAGAATACTATATTTAGAAAATATATAAATAAAAATAAAAATTATTTACCATATAGTTTCGATAAAAAACTTAAATAAATAACTCGTTTTAGCGATAATTTTTGTGGAAAGCATATAAAAACTAATGGTAAAGGTATATATCAAAGTATGTGTGTATACGTATAGAATATATAATAGTGAGTAACTACAGTCTTGTGAAAATAATATATGGTATATGTATAATAGTCATAGCACAGTTAATGCACTGAATGATAGTATTAGTCCAAAACTTTTTGACTGGACGGTCGCGGAGGAACTACCTTAAGCAACATTGGGTACAGTCAGTACTTGGATGGGTGACCGCTTGGGAACACTGTGTGCGGTTGCCTTTTTATTAAAAATAAATTTTTTTTTTGTTTTGGATTTTTTTTTTAAGTGAAGGCTTCTTCCGCGGCGTTATACACTTTTTTTTGTAATGGGTAAAAAATGTTCATTCATGAAATTGTCATGTTTGTGTACGATAGCGCAATAAATAAATATTGTATTTTTCTAAGAGATAAACTTTTTAATGTAATATAAAATGTCATGTTTGTGTACGATAGCCCAATAAATAAATATTGTATTCTACCACATAAATGAGAGTGCTTTTATACTGATAATTAAAGCAATTCGTGCAAAATTATTCCCTAACCATTCCAAAATATCAAAAATGCACAACGTTAATATTCAAGTTTTCACTTCTGCCGGCACTCCCAGAGTGCAACCCGTCGTTTTTTTTATTAGCTTTCTCCCGTAGCTTAATTTAGATATTTGAATGAAATGAAGCCTAATCTATGTATAAGAAAATATTGGCAGAATCTTATCGCAAGTCAACTCAATCAAAACCGTAGCCAAAACTAATTTACAAAATATTTCATAATCTTCGTGAAGGTTTTGGATTATTTTTTTTTGAGTTATAGTTTGAAAGAAAATATGAACTCGATAATGCTTCTATATTTTTGTCTTTGATTTTTCCATTTTCGGAAGAAAAATTGACAAAATGAAGGGGAAAACTTGAAATTTTTTCTTTTTCAAAAAAATGTTGAAAATTTTTGAAAAAAAACACCTTTTATAAAAACTTTCTTCTTGGTCGAAGGAGTATGGAAGAGCCGTTTTTCGTGACTTAATCTCTCGGTTTTGACTACTTCTATATTGATATTTTAGCAACAAATTTTTTAATTTTAGATGCCGACATCGGGCCTCAAAATGGGATGGTTTTTTCGCGGAAAAAAGTTAAATTTGTGGAGCTTTGAAACTTGCAGACGTTACTAATAAATACTTACTTGACATTTTAAAAAAATTCCGTTAAAATCTAGTGATTCTGTATCCCAAAAAAAAAAAAACACTTTTTTCAAGGCCCAATCAAGGCCCATCAAAAATCACAAATTTTCATTTGCTACTTAAATATCATAATAAAAAAAGTCTAGGCAAAGAGATTAAACCCCATAACATCGCTCTACCATAATCCCTCGACCGAGAAGAAAGTTTTTACGAAATTTTCGAAAAAATGCGATATTTCGAAACATTTTCAAAAGTTTTTGCTAAAAAAAAACTTAAGGTTTGTGAACCTAGTACTCATAGCTTCACTAAATAACAACTTTAAAATCGAAACAAAAAATAGTTATAAACAAATTAAAAACGAATATTTTTAAGTTTTTCAACTCGTTTCTTTAAGTTTTCTCGGTACCTACGCATTCAAATCAGACTTACCATTTAATTTTTTTACATTGGATGTCAACTTTTTTTTTACACCAAGAAAACCGTTTTTTGGACTTTGGCGAATTTTTTAGATTAACTTGGCCATTTATTAGCCGTAAATGCTATGTTTCTTGGCTTGTTTTCTTCTATAACAACGTATTTTTGATTTTCTGATAGCAATTTTATCAAATTTAACATTGGGCCTCCAAAGATTAATTTGATTAATTTCCAATATGATAATTGTGATAAGCAAGTAAACCTTTTGCGAAAAATACCAAAGTTTCTACAAAAAAATTAGAAAAAAAGATCGGTTTTTTTCTCTTAAAAACTCAAAAAACTCCCAGAAAATGATATATAAAATTCAATAAATATAAACCCATCCATGAATAAAAGGTGGAAGTAAGTATAATTGGAAAGTAAGCATGTTTGTTTGTTTGTTTGTTACGCTTTCACACTAAAACTAGCGAATGGTTTTTAATGAAACAGAACAGCAATATAGTTCAAACTTCAGAATAACACATGAGCTATTATTTATAAAAATATATTAATAAAAAATAAATAAAAATTAATTTAATTTGACATTACCATAAATTACAGATTTCTGTAAAAATAGTCAATATAAAATATTTCACTGCCATCTTTTCTGATATACTCAATGAATAATAACGACTATTATACATTTAAAAAAATAGAAAACCAAATATATATTTTACCTGTGTAAAACAATCCTTACCATTATTTCGAGTGTTAAAGAAAGGGGATAAGCGAGACCAATCTTTATCAATCTTTACTTTTAAACCCAGCGAAGCGGGTGAGTATCACTCTAGTAGGATATGAATTCTTATTAAGTAGCATACATTTCCTTGCGCTCCCACCATCTTGTGCTATAACGTGTACGATAAATTTGAACAGGCTCGCTTTTCAATCCCTAATAATAACTGCAACTTATATAATTTTCTTTAAAAAAAAAGCTCTAATCTTCAAACTAAATTCATCCCTGTATTTTCATAACACTTATTATTATTTATATATATATATATATATATATATATATATATATATATATATATATATATATATATATATATATATATATATATATATATATATATATATATATATATATTATTGGTTGTTGAACATATTAAACAATGACTCCAGAGCCCTGAATAGCTAGGTGACTCCATCCACGATATAGCTATGTGTAGAGAAGGTGAAGTGGTGATATGCATGTTTTGATCGTTATCTTTTTAATAATTTATTATTTCATATAGTAAATTATTTAACAAATACATTCGGTGACAAGCGTATCCTAACAACAAATAAAATGCCTTGCGGCTAAACGTTTTATCTTTATCAAAATATCAAAAACATAATAATAACACAAAAATAATAAAAATAAAAACCACCCTATTTATACACCACACACAAAAAAAAAAATATTTATGATTATTTATTTCAAACAATACTTAATTATATCAAAGTCAAATTAACTTTCTGTGTTTTATTTTGTTTGTTTAATTTGTTAATCCAGTAAATATGTATGAAAATATGGGGTTGCTGTGCAAAAGGTCGGGTAGTTTTGATTTTTGGATATGTTGTCAGTGTTGAGCCCATGACTTAAAATCCAAGTTTTCCACCTCGGGGTGCCAAGGCGCGCCGCGGGGCGCGCCACTTTTTAATGAAATATCGAAAATTTGACCATTCCTAAGTGAAATCTCGCGAACGGTTTATTTTACAGAAAATATTATTTTAATAAATTAAAGGGTAATAAATTTGTGACAGTTTAAGCCGAACACCAGGTTTGTAGCGTAAATAATGGCTGAATTATAGATCTTCAAAATAAATTAACTAAGATAATTGGGATCAATGATATAGGTTGGTAAACCTGCATTATTAATTGATCAGAGTGTTAGTAGTTTAGTAAAAACAAATTAATTCTATTGTCATGTTATTGTCAGATTTGTTGTTTAAAATGATCTGAATGTTCGTGCATGGTTATTGCTTAAAAGTATCATTTTAAAGATACAGAAGTGGCTAGGTCAAGAGAAAAACCCTCTTGAATGGGGCTGGGTATCTACCAGATTTGGGCTCTCTCCCCTCAAAATGGACAGAGATGCAGCTCCTGAATCCCTTCTTAAAATGATATCTTGCAATTGTAAGAAAGCGTGCAAGAACTCATGTGGTTGCCGTAAAGCTGGTCTTATATGTTCTTCTCTATGCACCTGTTCTCTAGGAGAATCTTGCGAAAACGTTTCGGAAATAAATCCGTTTGAGGGGAGCTTTGAAGACGAAGACGACATGCTGGCGTCAATAAATAACTCTAAACATGAAGATATAGGAGAGTTAAATTTTCCACTGGATGAAGAGAACAAGGAGCATCAGGCAGAGCTTGAGCATTTCCATCCTGGCCCATCAAAAATGCGAAAACTTTAAATAGATACTGTTATCGTTATTTGTAACAAATACTTCCAAAGTGTACTGTATTGTTTTAACTAAATAGGACATTCATTGATAAAAAAATGTTAATATATAGCTCCTGCAAACACACTTTTCATTCTTTCTTTCATAATTTTATTAATACTTTCTTTTATTCTTTTATAGCAAATAAACTAACATACACAATTAATTTATACGGCGTTTGATTTAAACAATTATATTGTGGAAATATTCTTAAAAAATCACGATTTTCACAAATCTTTGAAAAATTGGTTTATTTTGAAGGTTTGTATTTCAGCCATTATTTACGCTACAAACCTGGTGTTGGGCTTAAACTGTCACAAATTTATTACCCTTTAATTTATTAAAATAATATTTTCTGTAAAATAAACCGTTCGCGAGATTTCACTTAGGAATGGTCAAATTTTCGATATTTCATTAAAAAGTGGCGCGCCCCGCGGCGCGCCTTGGCACCCCGAGGTGGAAAACTTGGATTTTAAGTCATGGGCCTAACACTAACAACATAGGAAAAAATCAAAACTACCCGACCTTTTGCATACCACAATGTATTATTTTACTGAACTATGTTTAAAAGCTGATAACATATTTATTATTAATTAGACAGCAAATCAGACATTTTGTATTTTTACTTTTCGTAAGTTAATCAATAATTATTTATCTTTGTTTTAAAGTACTCCTTTAATGAACTCAAACTTTTCTTAGATTTATAGGGCTTGCAATAATAATGGTTGATCCAAATTGAGTTTCCAAACTTTTTTTTTAATCGGCTTCAAACAAAAACGAAGGAGGTTATCAATTCGACTGTATTTTTTTTACTGTGTGTTACCAAAGAACTTTCGATTGGGTAAAACGATTTTTATGATTCTTAATCTGTTTGAAAGCTGGTGCCCTCCGTGTGGTCTCATTTCATTTTGGTCCAGTTCTGACAACAGCATCCATGAGAAAAGAGTAAAAGTCTTAAATTTGCATTAAGTATGCCCGACAAGAGGATGAATAACTCAATATCACGCCAACCGATTTCGATGATTCTTTTTTTAGTGACAAATTAGTACTTCAGATTCACTCAAAATCACAAAATAAAAAAAACTTTTAACAAAAAGAAAACCGACTTCAAAAGAAAAACTTTTCCAAAATAAATTAATATGCACTGAAAAGTAAAAAAATAACGATAATATAATATAGTTAAAATTATTGTTATTTTTGGAGCCGTTGTCAGCCAAGGACACAACTCTGACAGAACAGTTTGCTACATTAGCTTGGCTGACACCAACTCCAAAAATAACAATAATTTTAACTACATATTTTGGAAAATTTTTTCTTTTGAAGTCTTCTTTTTGTTAAAAGATTTTTTTATTAAACAAAAAATTTAATATTATTTTAGTTATGTTTTGAAAAATAATGTCAACCAAATGGCCGTCTTTGCACCTTCTGCAGTAGTTTATTCGTTCGAGGTAATTTTCTATGACTTTTTTCATGTTTCGGGAGCTATTCAGACTATAATTTGGCGGATACCAGCTTTTAAGTGCTGTTTGTAGACTTAAGAAAACCCTACAACAAATTGACAATAATCTTCCCGTAAAAGTTTATACACAATTCTTACAGAATTTTCATGTCATTATTGTAGAAAAAATGAACAATTTGAGCGTTTAGCGTTAGTTAAACGTTAGCTAAACGATTCAAATCGTAAATAGAATGTTTCAAACTAACATTTGGCGTTTGAAAAAATTCAAAATATTCAGTACATGGTAATTTAAAAAGTACTTAACTGGAAAATTTTATTAAGAAAACAAAAATTTCTTGTGGAAAGGTTATCTTTTTGTTGAAAGAAAAATTATTACGTTTTATTTGGTTATTGTATCGTTTGTTTTGGATCGAAAAGAACATTATTCAAATACAAGTGAAGTTAAAAAAAATTTAAAAAAAACCTTCGACAAATGCGATTTATTCCTTGTAAACCGATTTTTGGAAACTTAGTTATAAAATGTTCTCATTCAAGGCGGTTCGAGCGTTTAGGGGCTACGATGCCACTGAGAAACACACGGGTGCACAGATGGACACTTTAAACTTATAACACTTCTTCTTAAATCAATCTCAAAGTGATGGTCAAGGACATCAGATGAGATGAAAAGGATACTTAGAGAGCTATCATTTTTTGGGACAAATTTTTGAAAATATTTTAATTGAAATTGAAATATTTGAGTTGAGTTTGACTTTTGAATTACCTAATTATTTTACCATTTCACTTTTCAAAATGGACTGAGCCAGGTTTATTTGACCACTCATTTCCATAGTGATTATTTATATGTTAAAATAATACGTCATGCCTTTTCCAAACTGAATCTATTTTGAAGAACATCGCCAATTTTTTAGTTTTTTCGAGAGCGGAACTCTAAGGTTGCACTTGAACCAAAAAATTTAAAATCGGTGCATCCGTTTAGTCACTACGATGCCACAGACAAACAAACATACAGAAACGCACACATTGCGGTCAAAGTTATAACACACGTTTTTGTAATTCGGGGGTTAAAAATGAATAAATGGTTAAATGCTGGTTAAATACAAAAATTTCCTTTTGGGAAGAAATACTTTTGTCAGAATCAAATCAACGAATTTAAAATAGTTCACTAGCCAAAAATGAAAAAAGATATCTTGAGAATATTTTTGAGCTAAGGAAAGTAATTTGACTGTAAGAAATTTAGTTTAGTAGCTTGTTGGGTTTAAAAACCACCTACATAAATTTCAAGTCACGGGGGAACATATACTAACAATCGGATAAAACACGTATCTAACAAATATTTTATGAAAATTTGACGTAAATATACGTAGACACGTAAATGTATTATTGAGTTTGTATTTACTCTAATTAATAGTTGGTTTTCAATCAATAAGTTATGTAGAGAATTGTAAAATTTTACCATATCTATGAAATACAAGATGATTTAGAAAAAATTTTCGATAAACTCGAGTTACGTGCCAAAGGTTCGTAAGTAGAATTATTAATTAATAATTATTAAAACAATAAGAAAGCATTTTCTAAGTATCGGCATAATCAACATTCTGTTGCCAATTACTTTTTTTAAGATAAACAGCAGACTAGGAAAAACGTTAAAAACTCAATTTCCATAAATTCGACACTCTAGACGGTTAAAAATTTCAATTTCTTTGTTAGCAAACTTTTTTTTACTTATTTCCAAACAGGCAGATCAGAAGAAATCTTGGTTTTGCTTTGTTATACGCTCACGGTGTGCTATACATATTCACGGTCAAAAATTATCAATTTTTCATCTAAATTATCAATTTTTCATTTTAGATGAAAATTTAGATGAAATCTTTAAAAATTTTAAGAACTTTTTAACTTATTTGCAGATGATGATCAAAACAGCCTGAAAAACTTTATTTTAAAAGTGGTTTGATCGTGCTCATCGCAAGGGTCCGAATGGAAAATCTAATTATTATTGTTGCGAAGATCATTTTTTAGTAAGTACAGTTAGAATATCATCATTGTCATGATGAAAATTTTCTTTTACTATACATGATGAAATTTACCAAAATTAAACATGCTACAAAAGACTCCATAGCTCTCCCTCGAAGACCTTACAATTTTTTTTATGGATTTTTATTCATAACATTTTTTTTCTAGAATGTTACGCATTTTCTTATTAAAATTAGCCCTCACAAAGTTGCTTTTACTTCACGAACTTCAGGTGCATTGAACCTGTCATCTTGTACTAAAAACTCCCATACCATAAAAATAGTTATTTTCGGTAAATTTGCAAGATCTGCCTTTGAAAATTCTGAGTCGATTTTTGGTTGCGTATTATCCTTCACTTTCATAAATGATATAATATAGACAATACCCTTTTAAAGTTGATATTAAAGATATATTAATACGACTGTTTTATTGTCATTGCTTGTCGAATTGACGTCACAGATCACGTGTGCGGTGCAGCCAAAAAAAATCGTTTTAATTATTTCAAATATTGTGACTTTTTTACAATTTTTTCATATTGTTTTTTATGTTAAAAATGTGCAATTTTCGAGTTACAGGCTCTACTCGACCTATATTTTCATAAAAAATTATCAAAAAGCATTTCTGTTTTTCACTAAAAAAGGTCTATTGAAGTATGCTCTATAAGTTGAATAATTTCCGCCTTCTTTCCATCCATTTTACTTCTATAGAATTTGAATAAAGGTCTTTATCAGCTTTAATATTAGTATTTAACTAATTTTTGAATTAAATAGTAGCCATTATATTCTGGTTATAATGTAATTAATTATATATGTATAATACATTAATTTATACACATTGATTGAAAATTAAATCAACCATGTATATATAAAACTTTACAAACCTAATTTTGTAATTATTGCTTATAAATAATATTTGTTATTGTTATTTTAGTCCAAGAGCTATTATCAACAAATTAATATTAACATTTTAACAATAGTGGTATAATCAATGTTTATCCTAATTATACAAATATAATTTTGCATATATGAGAAAATACATAAATGTATATACGTATTATGGAGTTGATAACATTAAAGAAATTTTTATTAAAAGAACTAATTCATTGAATATGTTTAAACGAACATTACATTTATTAAAAAAGACTTTCTTTTTAAAAATGAACGAGCACCAAGCCAATTTTATATAAAAAGCATCATTTTTTTATATGAATTTGGACTAAGTTTAAATCAATTCTGAAAATTTTAGGGGGGGGGCAGACTCGTGTGCAGTAATTATCCAAGGGAGAGGTTCAAACTGGCTTTCGTCATGTAAGGCCATACAACAAGAAATTATTTTTTTAAGTAAATGAGCAATTAATTAGATCAAAATGTAATATTCAGTCACTGTTTTTCAATAAGTTAATTCTATGTAGGTAGAGAAAAAAACGTTTCCAAAACTCTGTGCACATCGACTTCTACAACACGATATACATTGAGCTAAGACTAAACCGTTTTGCCGATCTTCAGACATTGTCGACCTAAGATATGTTTTGAGACGACGTGACGCAAGGTTGAAAAGAAGCGTTCATTCGTCGCTGTTGTCACAGGTAAAATTGCCAGAATACGAAGCATTTAGTAGACATTCGGAAACAAATCTTTATTGCAAATATCGAGTGATTAGAGTAAATTTTTGGTGCCTCATGTAAAAGTTGAATTTCAACGACCCAGATGAAAGTTGAACAAGAGTTTTCATAAAAATTTTTCATTTTATTCAGAAAGAGAAGAGTTAAATTTGATAAAATATTGCGATGATTCAAAATTCGATCTATAATCTTCAACTGAATCAGTCTGTATATTCAAGCGTTAAGTTTGTTATGACATGACGTAAACCTTGGCTTTTGTACTTTTATGTCGTATTCATCGCAGATATTCCTGAACTTCAACGTTTCCTCTTTCAATCAAGATCCAGGTTTTCTGTTTGAAGTACACGACTCACAGAATGTACCGAGCTCAAAATATGTATGGATATCTGATTAGTCAGTGGAAATGCTTCTCATAAATGGGTGCATTTACAGGACTATATTGTTAGTTCAAAATTTATGTGCATAGATTCTCAATGGGAAGGGTTTTCACCCTCAAAACCGCTCCCTTGCGCACGGGCCAGGAGGGGTCCCGATTATTTAAATAAATAAATGACTTGAAAATTAGGCATATTTAACATAGTTTTATGGTAAAACAGTAAATGGATGATATATTTTCATAGATTTCTCCAAAACTAGTCGGTAGAAATTAAAAAAAAACTATTTAAATTAAAGTTAAAATCTTAATAGGTAATTATAGAAAACAAAAAACAACCGTTGTGTCCGATTGTGTGTAATTGAGGATGTATTAGCACGGTAGTGGGGATATAAATTTCAAAAATAAATTTTTTCAATTTTAATGGGTGAATTATCTTATATCTTGACAATATAAGGCGAAATGTAAGAATGAAATTTTTCGATATCTGGACTAATTTACAAAATATCCAAAATTTAGTTGAATCTTCGAATCTCTATAAACATCATATATTGTCAAAAACAATATTTAAAATAAATGAAATAGAAATAAAGTTTCGAAAAATCTAAATTAAATAGATTTCTTTAATTTTAATGAATTTTTTACGATTTTTAATAATTTTTTTTATAGGCATTTAATTATATATTATATATAAGGTATAAACACATTTATAGAAAAAAATTATAACCGATTAATAATGGTACTATAAATAAATACCCACAATATACCGCTTAGATATATACCTATATATATATATATATATATATATATATATATATATATATATATATATATATATATATATATATATATATATATATAATATAGAAGAACCTATAATTATACATTTTATTTATATAATAGTTTATATTTTAAATTATATTTTCTTATTTTATATAATATATACAGTGTGAATCATTTGTGTAATATATAATAGTTTAGACATACATATAATAGTTTAGGAAAATAGAATATCATCACTCGTGAGACATTCCATTCTCCTAAAAAATACTGATACATTACATCTTTGTCCCTAAATATTATGCGACAAACAACTAGCCATATCCCCAATAGTTAGAGTTTATGGAACAAAGGATTGGGATTATATTTTTTTTGTCGCTTATGAATGATTACCTATGCTTTTTTTATGCATTTACAGTAGTATAGTATAGTTATTTAAAATAGGACTATTTTTGAATTGTTTACATGTAATTGGTATAGTAAATGTCAAATAAAAACAAGTGAAAACAAACAATTGACTGAGTTAATTGTTGAAATACCATATATAGCAGTGTTGATTGCGCAATAGTTGTATGTATGTGCGCAACACATACATACATGTCACATAAGTGATATTTCCATATAATACATACCATTTAATTTGCACCGAATTTCCGCCCTCACAGGAAAACAGTGATGTTTATGAAAAAGATTTAATCCAAAGTTGTTAATTTTTTTATTAGAAACATTTTTTATATTTAAACTTTTGTTCTATCTCTAACGGTTTATAATATGGGTCGTACGGACCCAAGACTCAATTGATATATGTTGCTCATTTACGGATTTAGCCTTACTTTTTACTTCCTGAGCACGATATAAAAATTTCAGTTTGATATATTTTTCATTTTGGAGCTATCGTGTTGTCACGGGTAGATAACCGGAAGAAATGGACCTAATTAGGTGATTTTATGAACACCTGTACCAATATTTTATATGTATCATGAATATTTTTAAGCGATACAAACTTTGGACTAAAGTTGGTATACCTTGATATATTTCATAAATACCTACATGGTATAATTATTAAATATTAAGAATTAATTGAACTTATATTGCATTAGAAATTGTAAAAAAAGTGACGAAATTGTATAAATAATATTCTTTAAGTGTAAATTAACATAATCATTTAATTTAATTTTCAATGTAAACCTTATAATAAATAAACTATAGACTTGTATGTCCATTTATAAAATTTAGTTACCGTTGTCATAGATATTGTCAGTGGTATTGAGGGTAGTCGATAAATAATTTAACTTTTTTTTTCTTTTATTCAAGTTCGTCTGTATATGAATGCTTTGTAAAATCAAACGATCAAAACGTGTGTTTAAGTAAGTATTTTGAGTTTTCATCCTTAATACAGGAATACATTTTTTCCAAAAAGTTATTACTTCTTAAATGGGAGAAAGACATTGTCAGCAAAGATGTTACCACTTGAAGTGAAGAAGAACCGTATTACGTTTAAAAATACACGTGTTCGCAATTTAAGGGAAGCATCATTTTGAACAACCCTGTATAAGAAATTCATTTTAGTTGGTTTTTCAATTATACGATTAATTGTAACGACATAAAAATTAAATGAAACTTTAGTATCATATAATATATATTCTACATAACATACATAAATATTATTGGGTACACATACATATAACGCTATACTTTTTTAACTACCACTTGTCACGTAATACACGGTCTTCAAACAATATTCTCTACAAGTAATACATTTTATATGCTGGAAAATTAAACTCCTTTGTTGCTATTTTTATCGCTTTCTTCTAGAAAGTACATATATATTCCCACGTCGAAGCCAATGATTTCATACGTATGAGTTAGACTCAGCTGTTTCAACCAATTTGTTTTTTAAATAAAATGTACATCATTAGAATATCATACTTTAGATCAAATTGAGGCTCAAAAACTTTTTCATGGCTCTACCATCTAATAGTACAAGATCCGAATTAAGGTCGACCTTCACCCATCTATTTACCGAATGAAAGTTATTTTTTATGAAATATAAAATATTTACAAATATCCCTGTTGTGGGTTGCCCTAAAAAATATGGTCCAGACAACTTTTAATAAAAATATCAAAACTTGGAAAGCTTGTAAACTTTATTTTTTGACTGACATTTTGTGGACAATCATATAGCACCGTATTTGCAATAAAATTATCTTTATTTATATATGTGAGGCAATGAATTAACAGATGAACGCAATTACTATTCACAACTTGTATAAATGCGAAAATAGTGAACGAAAAGAGGCAGACAGTATAGCTGCTGCATATTCTTTATGGCTTTTACTTTCGAGTAGATCAATATTCGTTAGATATGTAAGTCAGTGAAAAATTTCAAAAAATTTTACTCTTGATATTTTCACTAAAAGTAGTCTTGACCACATTTTTTAGGCAACCCATTGCAGGGATATTTGTTAACATTTTATATTTCATAAAAAATAACTTTCATTCGGTAAACAGATGGGTGAAGGTCGATCCTAATTGGGATCTTAGACTATAATTTCTGTATTTCCTAAACCTCCTCAAAATCGAAGTACTATAGATATTAAGGAAATTTCTGTTCTTGTACATCTATGCCATTTTCAGAGATAAAGTTAATCAAATAAATTAAAAATATTAAATTTACTCCAATTAAGATGATAAATGATTTTAAACACTTTCTTGGAAAATAGGATACTTTCGGTTGTAAAAAATAAATTATGAAGTTTGATAGAAATTAAAATTTATCTAGAAATATACTTAAATATTTGGATTTTCAGTCATAAAAGCACATTATTGTTTTTGTTTTATTAAAATTAAAAGTTGTAATTTTTAATATGCATATCACGTGATTTAAAACATGAACCGCCATGATGTGACATCATATAGACAAAAATAATATGCATTAATTATTAATTTGTTATTATATATATTATACTAGCGGCCCCGACGGACGTTGTCCCGTAAAAACGTAACTCCAATTCATGAATACCTATACTACGTTTAGCCTGTCCGCTAAACCCATCCCGCTAAACCCCAATTTAACTCCTATTTATTGGAGTGGCCTGACCTTCGACCTTTGGCCTGACCTTTGATAGTAGAGCTCGCTGCGCTCGCATATGGCTCTAATAAATGCCTCTTGACAATACCTGAATACTATTAAAAATACATATAGTAGAGTGAAATTACGCCTTGTGTATGGATTAAAAGTTCGAGCATCGAAACTTTGGGGTTTTTCTTTTCACATCAAAATAAGTATTTTTTGAAATTTTTTACTTTCCCGGAGTGGTGCAACATGTTTAAAAAACAAAATGGCGTCAAAAATGGAATTTTTTTAAGAAATTTTATCATTTTTATTTTATATTCGCAAAAGGGGACATCGGTGGATATCCAAATTTAGTAGGTTTGTAGTCAATGTTAAGAACTACTCCTCATATTTTTTTGGGGGGGTTTCATCCCTTCCCCTCCCAGTTATATATATATGTATACATACATATGGTAAAACAGTTCATTTGACTGTAACTGGAAAAATATTTGATTGATTTTAATGAAACTAATATCAATAGTAGGTTTCATTACTTACAACTTTCGGTTAAAATTTTAGCGAAATCCGTTACATAGTTCGGCCAAAATTTCCAATTTAGTAAATTGTTTAAAATGGCTGCCATTTTATGCCATTTTGTCCTACGAGGTTAAATTTTTTTTTAAATTGTAGCATTTTTTATTATCTTTCGATTTTATAATAAGTGGCTTACCCGTCAAATGACTCCTTGATCCATATTTTTGCGAAAAACGGAAAATTTAACACTTTCTGGAAATAATTGTTTGGGGGGTGTATGGACTGGCTTTGGGGGGTGTTTTTTGCTTTGGCTTCAGAAAACTATTTTTAAAAGAGGTCTATATGGTTTAAAGCAAAATTTTTAAGTTTTAACCCCCGCACTGTTAGGGGGAAGGGGTGTATGGAATAAATGTATCTTAAAAGATTTTAAAAAGGGGTCAAAATAGTTTAAAATGCTAAAGTAACCCAAAACTTTAGATGTTTTTATTAATATAGCCCTTTTTACAACATCCACCCCTCCCCGTCCCGCTTTCATATTTTTGCAAATTCAAAATTTTTATGACGTATAAAGGGGTTTTTGGGGTCGCTGATCTCGAATTTTGCACTAGATTATCAAGAAAAAATAGTAATATTTTTAGGGGGTGTACTTATTTTAGCCAAAAATTCGAGATCAGCGACCCCAAAAACCCCTTTATACGTCATAAAAATTTTGAATTTGCAAAAATATGAAAGCGGGACGGGGAGGGGTGGATGTTGTAAAAAGGGCTATATTAATAAAAACATCTAAAGTTTTGGGTTACTTTAGCATTTTAAACTATTTTGACCCCTTTTTAAAATCTTTTAAGATACATTTATTCCATACACCCCTTCCCCCTAACAGTGCGGGGGTTAAAACTTAAAAATTTTGCTTTAAACCATATAGACCTCTTTTAAAAATAGTTTTCTGAAGCCAAAGCAAAAAACACCCCCCAAAGCCAGTCCATACACCCCCCAAACAATTATTTCCAGAAAGTGTTAAATTTTCCGTTTTTCGCAAAAATATGGATCAAGGAGTCATTTGACGGGTAAGCCACTTATTATAAAATCGAAAGATAATAAAAAATGCTACAATTTAAAAAAAAATTTAACCTCGTAGGACAAAATGGCATAAAATGGCAGCCATTTTAAACAATTTACTAAATTGGAAATTTTGGCCGAACTATGTAACGGGTTTCGCTAAAATTTTAACCGAAAGTTGTAAGTAATGAAACCTACTATTGATATTAGTTTCATTAAAATCAATCAAATATTTTTCCAGTTACAGTCAAATGAACGGTTTTACCATATGTATGTATACATATATATATAACTGGGAGGGGAAGGGATGAAACTCCCCCAAAAAAATATGAGGAGTAGTTCTTAACATTGACTACAAACCTACTAAATTTGGATATCCACCGATGTCCCCTTTTGCGAATATAAAATAAAAATGATAAAATTTCTTAAAAAAATTCCATTTTTGACGCCATTTTGTTTTTTAAACATGTTGCACCACTCCGGGAAAGTAAAAAATTTCAAAAAATACTTATTTTGATGTGAAAAGAAAAACCTCAAAGTTTCGATGCTCGAACTTTTAATCCATATAACAGCCTTTTTTTGCTTAGATTTACTCCAGTAATAGTACACATAGTATACATAATGTGATATGATTTATATGCGCTCCCACCATTTAATGAAATTTCATTTTTTTGGTACGGAGCCCTCAAAAACAGTTGTACTGGACCAAATTGTAAATCTAAACCATTCTCGAATCTCCACGAACACACACAAAAAATTTCATCAAAATCGGTCCAGCCGTCTAGGAGGAGTTCAATTACATACACACGCACACAAGAAATATATATATTAAGATATACATATAATAATTACATGCACGATTGTTGTATATCAATATTACGTCACCAAAATGGCTGACAGCGCTTTTGCGTTTCCTTTTTTACGTATACTTATATTTTTATATCATGCATATATGTAATATACAAAGTATACTAAGTTTAGTCCCAAGTTTGTAACGCTTAAAAATATTGATGCTATGAACAAAATTTTGGTATTATAATAGTCCATTTTCAGTTGTCTGCCCGTCTGTCCGTCTGTCCATCTGTCTGCCAACACGATAACTCAAAAACGAAAAAAGATATCAAGCTAAAATTTTTACAGCGTACTCAGGACGTAAAAAGTGAGGTCAAGTTCATAAATGAGCAACATAGGTCAATTGGGTCTTAGGTCCGTAGGACCCATCTTTTGAACCGTTAGAGATAGAACAAAAGTTTAAATATAGTAAATATTCATCATGTTATGCATGTCACTGTCTATGCATGGTATTTCAATAGTTAACTAAGTCAATTGTTTTTATTTTTACTTGTTAAAATACAAAGTTTAGCCCTGAAACTTTGTATTTTTAAAATATATCCACATGTTTAATGAAGACCCAATATTCACATTCGTTATAAATGCTTGATTAAAAGAATTGTTCCTATATTTGTATGACTAAATTATTAAAACATAAGACAATTTAAAACTAGCAAGTGGGTTCTCAAAAATAACCAAAAATGATGTGATTCTGAACCTACAAAATGAGTCAATAATTTGAAGCGCAAATAAAAAGCTGTATTTTTATTTTTTTTAAATTTTTCTTCTTTTCACTTCTATGTTCTAAGAAGTCTTTTGACTTTTATCTTTAACAAAAAAAAATATTCATACTTAAATAACACTCGAAAAAATCAAATTTCCACACAAGTTAACTGAAAACTTCTTATACCGTAACTCGATGGCATAGCTTAAGAGCGTATTTTTTGGACAAAATTAAATCGTTATTGCCTTTTGTTCAAAAGCCAAAATTATTAAAATTAATTAATTAAAAAAAAAGTTAATTGCTAAAATAAAATTCAAGTTGTAGTTCAATATGTCCTCCTCTGTCTCATAATACATTTTTGCTCCTTTGGTAATTGAAATAGTGGCTCTCTGCAGAGTATCTGGAACGTCTCGTGGATGCAGGTGGAACCATAATCTTTTTAATAAGCTCATCTGTTGTATTATTACTGCAGCTGCATCCGTATTAGACGACCCAGCTCCTCTTCAGAGAGCTACCTCTTCAATTACTAGAATAGCAATAATGTATTATGAGGCAGAGAAGGGACATTTTGAACCAAAATTGAACCACGATGTAATATAGGTAAAGTTTTGGGCTAGGTACTGTAATTATTAAGACGTTTTGTAATTCGCTGTAAACTGACGATTTAATAAATTAATTTTTGAGCTTAAACAATGCTGTTATAGCTGTGCTTATATAGGGATCCAATCGAGACTGTTCCAGTCGAGAATTTTTGTTATTGAATCCTAAAATTGTAACACTAAAAAATTCTCTAAAACAAATAATATATAAAATATCTTTATCTAAAATTAATACTATATTTCCCACCAACCAAAAAAATATAAATTGTTACTACGTCTGATGATTTGACATTGGTTACGTTGCGTACCTCAGATGGTTGGTACCATAAACCATAAACCATATTACATACACACATAAATAAAATATGTAACCATTTCAAATAATATGTTATACAAACACATAGACTACATCATCCTAATAAATAGTAACGAGGAACTAGTTCGAGAGTATATAAATTAGGGTATTCTATACTATGTTTGAAAAAGTACTTCAAAATGTTGATTTTCCTAATAAAAAGCCACAAAAAAATATATTTTGGAAAAATAAACACACTTTCTTCCAATAAAATTGAAGTAAATTTTAAACGTTTTTTATTCTAGCAAAAACGCTGTCAACCATTTTGGTGACGTAATATTGGTAAAAACAACAGTCGCGTATGTAAGTATTATATGTATAAATAAAGTTAATGGTAACATTACCTACAATTTTTATGAAATCCATCAACAAATTAGTAATTAATGCATATTATTTTTGCCTATATGATGGCACATCATGGTGGGGCACATCATGTTTTAGGCCATGTGATATACAGATTAAAAATTACTTTTAATTTTAATGTAATAAAACAATAATGTGCTTTTATGACTGAAAATCAGAATATTTAAGTATATTTCTATATAAATTTTATTTTTTATCTTTCGTAATTTATTTTTTATTACTGAAAGTGAAGAATTAAACCCTATTGTTTAGTAGGAAAAACACAAATTACAGTCAACTCTCGATAATTGGACACTCGTTAATTTGCATCTCTCGATAATTTGAAATTTTTTTCTTGTCCCAATATGAATTATTCTATTATTTGGTCCTCCCGGTAATTTGAAAGCTAATGAAATAGTATCTTTCCTGACAACATTTAATAGTTTTGAAGTCCGCGCTTTCCTACTCTCTATAATAAGGTTTTTCATTTTAATATCACGATTTACTTTTATTTCGGACTAAATGATTTATAAACAATGTGATAAAATGAATAACAAATATCTTCTATTTTAGTCCAATTTATTGCTGTCAGTACAAAAAAAATAAACTCTTCACTTACGTATGTGACATAATGAAAATTCCTATTTGTAGCTGTCATCATTCACAGATAGTTTGTTTACGGACTTGTACAGACCTGCCAACTGTAATTGTCTTTAGAATATTTTAAAGACAATTACAGTCGACTCTCGACTCGGATAAAACCCACTCGTGAGAAATAGGCTAGAGAAATCCTACACCTCTTTAAAAAACCTTGATTCACTTGGCATCAAGTGATAGCACCTCGTTAGAGCTCTCATCAGGACTAGGAATACTGGCTACAACTTAAATATAGGAAATCAAAGACTGAGAGGGCGGATCAAAGCTTTTGACAAAGCCTCAACGGCTTCGAAGACTGAGAAACTTCTTTACAACTTACCAAATGTGGATCTCCATAAGGCTACATAGCAATGACCAAACTTTTTAGCGGCAAGAAGTAAGATGTAGATTTTGATAAATGGAATTTCCTGAACATTTAAAAAAAAAAAAAAACTGGCCCGATAGGTTGAGGTACATAAAAATTCTTTATTTTAGCCTTTTTTGATCTAAAATGATTCGTCAAAACGGTTGAATCTCGTACTATATTTGTATTTTTGTTATTATATATAAGACTTGATGATAATTAAAAGATTTAAAGACGTTTTAATAAATTATAAAAATTAAATATATAAATAACACTTTTGCTTTTTTTTCCATCATAAGAATTGAATATTTCGTTAAGTAATCAGTCTTACGTTTAAAAAATATTTTAAAACTTATCTATAAGAAAACCCATAAACCCTATGTGTAAACAAAATCAAAGGTGCCGTGATCGTTGAACCGAGTACTTTTGACCCGCAATTGATTTTGAGCCATAAGTCATGTGATAATACATTGATATAATTGATCAAAGACTATTACACAAATAAAATTTAATAAAACTTGCAAAGATCAATTTCTTCTAAATCCATTAAAAGGGAATGTTCTATGACTGACATTCAGTGTCGCAAGGCTGGAAGATTTTCACTAAATTTAGTGGATTTGAGATGGCTTGATGAAAAATCTAGGGGAAAGTGTTGTTTAGGGGATTTGTTCAGGACAAACTTCCTTAAATTTAAGTTGAAAAGAACGAAAGAGTAATAAAGTACATTATATGCTTAAATCAGTTTCTTTCCAACAGATAAATTTTTATAAAAAAACAAATATTCCAAATTTTATATTTCAAGTTGTTTTTTCACATGCAAATTTTTAATTTATTTTTATAAATTTTTTTAGTAAATAAACGAATTCAAAAAGTTATCAGACGTTTGATAGTTTTAAAGTCATTTAATTTACAGAATTTTGTTTCAATCTAGTGGATTTTAAGTGGCCGCTTAGGCGGTTTAGGGAAAAGTGGATGAGTCTATCTGGCAACACAGCTGACATCTCGGAAATTATTTTGTCATTTTCCCATTATTTATGAATTTGTTATTCAAATTACAAAACAAAACTTGTATTTTAAACTTGTGGTAAAATAAAAAATATTCTAAGCCCCGTAAAAGGAGACACACAATTTTCCCAAGTGAAAAAATGCTTTCAATTAAAACTTCTTTGACTAGTAATACTCAGGCACAGGTCTAAAAAAACTTTGTGATTCATTCCATCGTTGAGACTTTGTATATGTGTTCTTTATCCAACTTCAAATGGCAACTTTTTCCCATCTTAATGATCTTGAAATTGATGAAATGTTTTATGCGTTCATTTATTACTCTACACCTTGAAATAATTTAACATGAAATAAGATTTTTGAAATATTGTATGAAATAAGAGACATAATTATTTTTAAGAATGTACGAACGCCAAGGCAATTTTGGATAAAAGGCTTGATTTATTTTACATGAAATTGGGCTAAGTCTAAATCAATTCTAAACATTTTAGAGGGAGATTACCCGATTATTTAAATAAATAAACGGTAGATGGATGATGATATGTTTTCATAGATTTCTCCAAAACTAGTTGGTGGAAAGTAAAAAAAGAAACATTTTTAAATTAAAGTTAAAACCTTAATAAATAATTAAAAACAAAAAATGGCCCTTTGTGCCTGACTAATTAAGAATGTATGACCACGCTAGTGGAGAACCAAATTTAAAAAAAAAAAATTTTTTCAGTTTTGATGTTGAATTATGTTATAACTTGACAATATAAGACGAAAAATAAGACTAAAATTTTTCGATATCTAGAGTAATTTTCAAAATATCGAAAATTTTGTTTAATTATTTAGCTTTCAATATTTCGAAAACCAAGGAAGATATCGAAAAATTTGAATCGTTTTTTTCGTCTACGTTTATGAAGTTATAACAAAATTCATCATCAAAGATGAAAATAAGGTACAAATAATTTCAACCCAAAATCTAAAATTTTCTTGGCGCTCGAACTACCTGAACGAGATTCTAATTGATGGTTTTCTATTTATTTGTTACTCTACACCTTGAATGTTAAAATTTTGTATTAAACAAAGGACATAATGTTTTCTTGTTCACATAGATTATTTTGTTGCTTTTCTCATTTTTTCAATGATTTTATATCAATGTTTTATTTTGTTAAAAAGTTTTATAAAAGTTAAAATAAAAATAGGTAGTGTAAAACCTATTAACTATCACACTTGAATTCATATTCATTCAGTTTAATTTCAATTAAAATATATCGTTTTAATTCGTGTTTATTATATATTGATTAAAAATATATATTGATTTTAATTTTTTAATTATCATAAATTACATTACTAGTTAGTTATACGTATACAGAGAAACATCATATACCTATATACTGTGCTATAGGATAAAAAAAAATTGTTTAATGAATTTGTGAGAAATAAAAATTTTTAAATAATATATTTTAAAACATTTAATTAATTATTTAACTTTGATGTCAATTTCATTTCAAATTAATTTGGTTTGACCGCTTTTAAAATAAAATAATCAAAGAGGTTTTTTTATATTATTTTTGTAAATTTATTCTCTTTTTTTTTTTAATATTCTAACACGAATATGAAATATTTTCGACCAAAATTTATGGAGTTTATAGCAAAAGAACTTCATCAACAGATAGATATCGTTAAAATAAGGACTAATTGCTTGATGAACTCTTAACTGGGAAAGCGTTGTTTTCTAGATAAGAAGTTGGATAAATCTATCAGATTTTGATAATAACTTCGAAAATTTTCGTTATAAATAATATAGAAAAAGTATTTATACAACTAAAAGAAAAAGGATATTTTTGTAAATATTTACAAAACACTTGCTTAGTATGACCTAAGAATTCTTTATAATTTTATACTTATAATGATAAATTACGAAAACCATTAAAAAGCGAAATTTGATTTAAATCAACTTCAAAAAATCTCCGAAATTATCGGTCCGATTAACTTCAAATTTCGCATACTTATTCGTGACATATGACGTCCACTAAGAACGGATTTTACGGCATTCCTATCCCAACCGATTTTCTAGTTTATAAGTCTGTAGAAACAGTCATAGAGGTAGAAGATACTGGTCACTATCCTGTCGAGTTTCTACACAGACTCAACCCACCGGGAATACCACCTCATAATCTTCGTCTAAAAATTGGTGCACCAATAATGTTGTTGCGTAATTTAAATCCCCCAAAATTGTGTAATGGCATTAGACTACTAGTAAAAAAAATGAAAAGAAACGTTATCGAAGCAACAATTTTTACAGGACAGTATGAGGGTGAAAGTGTATTCATTCCGAGAATTCTTCTAATTCCATCGGACTATCATTTTGAACTTAAGCGTTTGCCGTTTCCAGTAAAATGTTGCTTTGCAATGAGTATCAATAAAGCACAAGGTCAGAGTTGAAAATTAGCCGATGTAGACTTACGAAGTGACTGTTTTTCTCATGGTCAATTTTATGTGACGTTTTAAGTTTTTTAAATGTAAGTAAAGTATTTTACAGGTTTATATATCTTTATCCATTATTATGAGTTTCATGTATACATGAAATGTTATTAAATGTTAAAATTAAGAGAAATATAAATTAATGTGATGAAAAATGGAAATGTAGTTGTTATTTATAAAAATTGTCATACATACAAAATAAAGGACGTAAAAATATAATTGATTACAAAATTTAATTTAATAGATTTTAAAAAAAATAAATATTTTTTATTAAAAAAATTTTTTTTAAATAATCCTTAGTTTTATGATGGCAATTTTTTCGTAGTGTAGGCCTACTGGGGATCTCGCCACAATAAATAACGGGAACGCATCCCAATACACAGTATCTCGGGTGATGTGGAAATCTGTGCAGTCACTGACTTGCACTGTATTTTCCTATTTAAAATTTGAAAAATTTACAATAAATATCAAATCGAAATGAAACATTTCGTTAATAAAAGAAGTATAGATTCACATCCAAATGGTTAGTGCGCCCAGCGAAGCGGGCGGGAATCAGCTAGTAACTTTAGCTCCAGAGCTCAAGCGAACTACGTCTGATTTTTTTCGGTTTTAACTATGGTGGGTATAAAATTTAGTGAAGGTTCCTAGATAGTTGCTGCCCAAAATGTAAATACGACCCTGGCGCAAAAACCTAATATTTATTTCCAATATCATAGATAAATATTTAATTAATTAAATTCTAGTTTTAAAAAAATATATCGATTATCAATTTTTCTTTTTAATGATCGAAATTAACTTACAATAACAAATCGAACACACAATTTATATAAAAAGACATCCAAAACATTCATACACACAAAGGCATCAAAGACACAAATAATGTAGTATTTATAAATTTGTGTATAGCTTATAAGTCGAGCGGTTATTTTACAAAGTTAAATAAAAAAACGCTGATCCTATATAGTGGCGCTTATACCCCCCACTGATATTAGAGAACAAGGTATTGGAGCCCCTGGCGAGCCCCCTCAACTCATTTCCAATCACCACATGACCACTACCTACACGCCCTATTCGCTGCATCACCTCTAATTTTTTTTTTCGTCTTCAATACATAGTTTTTTTTTTTTTTATGTTTTATTTTTAATAATGTGAAATATTGTTTCTATGACACTTGTGGATCCAAAAAAATTATTTAATTTTTATTCTTATTTATTCCAATATTAAATAAATATAATTAATATCTATAACTTAAAACCAATCGTACTGTTATTGTGATGGTAGTTTTATTTATAAAAACCAGTTAAACAGCCGCGCATTATTTTATTGTCAAAGCATCATCATTTTTTAGGGCTCTGTTTCAAACAAAAGTTGTAACACAACATTAATTTGTTTATAACAAATGGGGATGTTGACTTAATTTCTTTTTTATCACTTTAGGTGAAGAATTCTCACGTCACGAATAGAAAAGGAAAATTGGTTTTTAAAAATCTTTAGGAATACGCAAAATATGAACGTTTAAAACTACTAATTAATCAAAGAAGAAAATATCGACTAGTGACGTTATTGCATGGTATCGCCATAGAAATTACACATAAAACTTCGTTTTTCAAAAAAGAAACAGGCAACAATCTTTGAATGTTTATAACTTCTTCATTTTTTAATGAATTTTAACTTAACTTTCAAATTTTGTTATGGTATCAAGGCTACTTTTACAATTTTATGAGTAATGTGACAACTTTGACATCAGGAAACTATCCTATTAAATAAACAGCCAATTTTTCCGCGATTACAATCCTCTCTCCTTTTTGAAAGAAGGTTTTTTTGGAATTCTAAGATCTAGCTTCACTTGGTAAATATAATAGAATCTATTTCGGTATTAATTAATATATTTATCTTGGAGAGTATGTAGAAACAAAAATATTGAAGGAAATTAAAATAATTTAATGTTTATTAGAGATTGGCGGTCGCGAAAATGCTTCAAAAAGTGCAATAGTGTTGGAAACATTTTCAGATTGTACTAAATAAAGGTTTTTGAAAATCAAATTGTAAAATATTCATCACTAAGAATTTTCAATAAATGTATTTTTTTTAAATTAAAAATTACGAGACAAGAATCTAAAGATAGGTATTCGAATTCAATTGGAGCAACTTAAAATAGTATTTATGTTAATACTTTGGCATTTTTTACCCTCAAAATTCAATGCTGTCATCTAAAGAATTTCAAAAAATTGATTATAGCATTACTGACGAGATAGATGAATATCATTGTTTGAAGTTGTTTCAGATAAATCAGAACATGCGGAATGAGTTCGAAATTTATGAAAATAAATGTTGAAGACAACTTCTTCCAGAAAAATGAAGAAAAAATTATACGCTGATGAATAAAGAGATAGAGATTTTCAATTATCAGGTCGGGACCATTTCAAAGTTAATACTTTCAACGTCATTCTTGGCAATTTGGATTCTGAATTGCAAAAAAGATGTTTAGCATTAACATCTTCAGGAAAATTCAGGAAAAATTTTCCGTTATCACTAAATTTTACAATTTGGATAATAAAGAAATTCATCAAAGATTTAAACGTTTAAGTTTTTAATATTTATTGACCTCGAGTCTCGACAGAGCGAAATTCACTTCCCAATCTCTGGACACTTCTGCATAGAACGAATTTTCTAAGCCACTGACTTTCTGAACGTGGAAATAGTATATCGAATAATTTTAACATCTAGCGGCATTTTTCACAGTATCCGCACAGCTAACGTTAAATCCAGCTTTGGGATGATAGAGGCTTAATAATAAGCTACTCACTTAAACCGCATTTATAGTTTTCGAGTTGAATTCAATTTTTTGATTTTCGAATCAAAAAAACAATCTACGATATCATTGTGATACGTAAACAAATTTTCCAAAATAGATTTTCTAGATTAAGCAGATTTTCGACAATTTTTACACACTATGATAGTACGAAACCTTCAATATTGAAGACTATTTTCACACTTGATATGTTTTTAAAAACAAATTTTATTTAGAAATGAAGATTTGTAAAGGTATAATTTTATTGAAATTTTATGGTACTTTATATTATTGTTAAGAATTAAAATGTAATAATCTTTTTATTTTTATCTACTTTTTAACAGTGTGATGAAAACTTTTATTACCTATGAAATTAATTTTAAATGTTATTTGATATTTTATTAACTCTGTATGTCTATGTACAGGTAACAGACTCAATAAAGAAAATATATTATTTAACACATTTGTTCAGTAGCAGTTTATATTATTTTGAAAATAAATCAAATTTGATAAATTGAAAGCAACTTCATTCATTATCGAGAATTGTCTCCGATATATTCCCGTAATTGTTATGTTGTCTGAGAAACTATTCGAACAAATGTCGCTTGTCTACATATTTTGTGATCTAAATGGCCGAACGATCTAGGGCGTTTGCCTTTGACTGTTTGTCCATTTAGACTTAGGTTGCGGGTTCGAATCCAGGCAGCGGCAATGTGAACAATTTATAATTAATGGGAGTGCAGAATTGATCACATTGTCGTCACTTGGATAAGAACGATAAACAAGATAAACAAATAGAAATAAAAAATGATGTGGGTGGCCTCTGTTATAGGCGTATATGTCAGAGAAACGGAAGTTAAACCCCATTATAATTATTATTATATTTTGTGATTTTAACGATTATGCTTGTAGCCGGGATTTTAGGATTCAATCGGTAAAAATGCTAACAAACTAAAAAATATTTTTGTCTACTTTTATGAATGTTCTAGGGCAGTTATAGGATCCAAAAATTATGAAAATGTTTATTCGACCATTTGACAAACAGTTTCTATAAATATTATCGAAGATAATAAATAAGAACTCTAGGATATTTCGAAATAAATTTCGATTTTTGCGGGACTGCACCAAATTATCAAAGAGTAACATTCATAATAAGAGTAATCACGACTAGCTAATTCTTACCGATGATGACTACTTGGTAGTCGAAATACGTATTTATAAAATACAAAAAACTGATCTAGGAAATTGGAGCAAAAATCGAAATTTATAAACAGTTTCTAGAATATCGTCTGAAATCGTTTCGATAAAAATCAAACTTGGTATAGAATTTTGGGCGATATCTTAAAAATTACTCATCCGATAATCCAATGTACTTGATTTTTGGAACGTTTGTGTTTAAATTATATTACATAATTAATTTTATCGAAATTGGATACCAAAAATGTTTTTCCAATTTTAATTCACCCCTTTAAAAAAGTCACAAAAACGGGAAAATTATTTGAGATTCAATTTCGATTAAACTCAATATATAAAGTCATTTTGTCCCAAAAAGTCCAAAAATCAGGTTGATAATCGAATATGTAATTTCTAAGATATCGTCTAAAATGCCATATCAAGAACGATTTTTCGTATCAGTTTCAAGTGTTATCTTCGAAACTATTTGTCTAATAGGGGTTGGTACGTTGAATGTCAATAGTGAAAGACGTATAATTACGAGCTCTTAAAATTTAACGAATTAATACTGCATTGGTTATAATAATACAAATTTTTTGAGTGCAAGTGGTTTAGAATAAGCAGCATAATCGAAAATTTCACAGTTCTAAGTGTTAAAATCTTTAAAAAAGTTAAAATCATTAAAAAAAAAATTTTTTTTTAACATAACCAAATATTTGAGCCGGTGAAGTTTAAAACTAAGTGAACTTATTTCCCGAAAAACTTAATCAAAGTGTTTTTGGAGTGAAGAAAAATTATTTTCGATAGGGAAAATTATTGACAGTGTAAATACGCTTACCAAAGAAATACAATACTTGGCATTAAAAAAGAAAAAAATTATTCAATAAGTTTTGAAATTAGTTTCCAAAATAGGACTTGTGATAACATAACAAAAAAAGAAATTGCAACATTTGTATGTGTTCATGTGGCGCAGTGGGTAGAGTGCTCGCCTTAGGAAGTGTTATATTTGTACTATACTTGGGATCGAACCTTATATCACACAGTGAATTTTTTATTTATTTTATTTTTTAAAATTAGTTTAATTAATTCTGTTTTTGTTTTAAAATTTCTTTCTCTCATTTGTTTATATTTAAAAAAAAAAAAAAAAGAAGTTGTTGAAATTGTACTTTAGATCAAGTTATACAATAAAAACTCTTTATTTTATAATATAATAAATACAATCATGGATGGACAATTGAAAGAATTATTTGAAGCATTAAGTAAAAAAATCGATCAAGCCAGTGAAAAAATACAACAAGATGTGAAAAACGAAATAACTGAACTTAAAACTTTACTTTTGGGTACACAAGAAAAGTGTCGTGATTTAGAAAATACGGTTAAAAAATTGCAAGAAGAAACACTGCTATTGAAAAAAGAATTAAACAAAGAGAACATTATTATCCACGGTATTGCAGAAACGGAAAATGAACAGGCAACACTAGAAACAACAATTATATCTACAATTTCAGAAAAACTTAATGTAAATCTATCACCAATAAATATAAACAATATATATAGGTTGGGTAAAACCGGCAAACAAAGGCCAGTTAAAGTTTGTTTAAATTCCATTAAAATTAAACAGGAAATATTTAGTAATCGAACAAAATTGAAGGGTACAAATATATACATCAATGATGATCTTCCAATCGAATTAAGAATTAGAGACAGCGAAAGAAGAAAACAAAATAAACAAACGAAAAGTGGGAAAAAACGGTTATTAGGACAGTCATCCGAAGAGGGAGAACCATCTAACACAAAAATCCAGGATGCAAAAAAAATACACAGAGAAAATCAAATTAAAAAAAACTAGAGCGTTGTACGGATATAACAATAGTTACCTGGAACTGCCACGGATTTAATAATATTTCCAATTTGGGTGAGGTGCAGCAACAGATACTACAAAAACACAGTATCCTTTGTTTCATTGAGACTTGGGTCTGGAAAGACTCTCTCGAAATACCGCCATTTCTAACAGAATACAATATTTTTAATGGGCTTGCGACAAAAGAAAAATCATTGGGTAGAGCTAGTGGGGGTATTATGGTATTTGTTAAAAAGTGCTTTCGTGCTACACTTATTTGTGTTAGCAACCTGTGGATTGCAATACAAGTAGAAAATGGTAAAGAAAACATATTCTTCATTTTCACTTATATAAACCCAAAATATGATATGAGCGAGGCAATGGGTTTATTGGGAGACTTGATTTTGGAAGTGCCACTCAGAAATTCGGATCCAAAAATAATAATAAGCGGGGATTTTAATGCACACATAGGATCACTCAATGACTTTGCAGACGAATTTGACAGCAAGATCTTTGAAAACTCTCTTATCTATTCGCATAGGCGGACACAATTAGAAACCGTTAACCAAAGAGGCAGAATGTTAGTCAGTTTCTTTAAGAATTCGGCCTTTTATGTCATTAATGGGCGTAGTAAAAGTGACCACCCTGCACATTGTACCTTTGTCAGTAATACGGGAAGAAGTATTGTCGATTTGGTTTGGGTGAACGACATGGCAATTGGGGATATTCTTGATTTTAAAATACTCGACTATATATTATCGTCAGATCATTTGCCAAGCCTTTTAACAATTAGAAACTACTTAAACAAAGAACCTTTTACGAATAAATCCGTAGATTATACGCCAGAAAAATTGAAATGGGTGAATGAACATAAAGAAAAATTTGTAGAACAGCTAAACTTATCGACAATAAATGACTTGGATACGCTTTCGGTTTCAGACATGAATAATGCTATAATACATAATATAAAACTGGCTGCTAAAAATTCAAATTTATGGAATAGAAGTAGTAATAATAAAATTAAAATTCAGAAAAATCCTTGGTACAATGAAGTTTGTCTAGCAAAGAAAAGTGAGGTTCAAGTATCTTTCAAAAAATATAAAAAATCAGGTTACTGCGAAGAAGGGCGTCTAGAATACATAAAAATAAAGGCTGAATATAACTCATTGTTGAAAACCCAAAAAAAAGCATACTTAAGCGATTTACAAACTAAAATATCTAACATACACAATGCAACCGAATTTTGGACGATTATAAACAAATTCCGAGGCAAATGGGGGACAACACATAACTCTATTCCCGTCGCGGAATGGGAAACATTTTTTAAAAATTTTCATAGGCAAACAGATATTAATTTAACTGTTGAAATTCCGACAAGAACAGACGACTATTTAGACCAAAACATAACACTAGCAGAACTTAATACAATAATACACAATTGTAAAATTGGGAAGGCTGCTGGGCCTGACCAGATAACAAACGAATTTTTAAAGAATCTCACTAATAATTGGCTAGAAAAGATATTAATTTTATTCAACGAAACTCTAAATAAGGAAACTACTCCTGATTCCTGGTCGGACTCGAGAATGAGCCTATTATTCAAAAAAGGAAATAGAGACGACCCTAATAATTATAGGGGAATTTCACTTATGAACCATATTGCTAAATTATTTACAACTGTCATAGCAAACCGCATACAACATTGGGCAGAATGCAGAGGTGTCCTACAGGAATGCCAGTTTGGGTTTAGGAGGGGAAGGGGGTGCCAAGACGCAATATTTACGCTTAGCAGCACAGTAAATATAAATATAAGGCATAGTAAGAGCAAAGTTTATGCCACATTTGTCGATTTTCAGAAAGCATTTGACTCAGTACCACACTCTCTACTCTGGGAAAAACTATATAAGATCGGAATAAGTAGTAAAATTATAAATACGATGAGAAATTTCTACCGAAAAGCTAACTTTACTCTATCTCTGAATGGTGATAAAAGTGAAAAAATAAATATTAGTAAAGGAGTACTTCAAGGAGATTCTCTATCGCCATTGTTATTTAATCTATTTATCAACGATTTAGAACAGTTTATGGCTAACAACGGGATCAGAGGTGTGGGAGTAGGTAAAATTGATGTTTTGCTAATACTATATGCTGACGATTTGGTTTTGCTAACTGACAGTCCAGGCATGGCTCAAAGAGCACTCAATAAACTCCAGCTATATTGTTTGGAGAATGAACTTGATATTAATACCGAAAAGACGAAAATGTTAATATTTAGAAAAGGGGGCAAGTTAAAAACGTCATTATTCACAATTAACGACAAAATTATTGATATCGTGTCAGAATATTGCTATCTTGGCGTTCAATTCTCTTCCTCGGGATTGTTCATTAAAGCTGCTGACTATGCTGTTAATAGAGCCGTGACAGCTATACATAGGATCAAGAATATAATGGTTAAATCCAAAATGCAACCCTGGGATGCCCGAATTCAGCTATTTGACAGTGTAGTGTCAACTACATTGCTATATGGGGCTGAGAGCTGATGTTTACGATATCTCCGAAATATAGAAAGGGTGCAAGGAATATTTTTCAAAACTGTACTTGGTTGGCCACAGAATACTCCAAACTATATCATTCGATGGGAAACTGGGAGGGGTAATATTGCAGTAGAAGCATTAAAAAGGGTTTTAAGATGGTGGGAAAGAATTTTGAAACTAGATGACAATAGACTACCAAGAATATGTTACAATCAATTAATGTCACTTGATATAAATGGGGGTATGGATTGCAAATACAATTGGGTTACTCAGCTACGAGAGATACTTCGGGATCTTGGTTGTATAAACACATGGAATGAACAACGGGCCCAAAGTATTAAAGAAAACAGCGAAATCATTCTTACCAATTATCAAAGAGAACTCTCTAGCATGGATAAAAATCTAATTTTGAACTCCAGTTACAGCCCTATGTATCAGTATATTTTGAACGACTCTGTAAAATACCTTAAAATGAATTTAAATTTTAGTAAGATAAAACTAGTTAGCCAAATCAGAGTCTCAGGGAAACAATTCGTCAAAATTCATGCAAATGGCTGTTTATATAAATGGAAACAAGAAGAACTCTGTACTATCTGTAATCATAAAAAGCCTGAAACACTTATACATTTTCTTTTGGAATGCCCGATTTATAAATCGATGAGAAACCATTTTATTGGCAAGTATTTAAACTCAAATTTTAACTACGAGAATAATTTCATGGTCTTGCTGTCAAGTTTGTCCCCAGGAAAAATAAATGATATTTTCCACTTTGTAAATGGCAGTCTTAAATTGAGGAGCTTTTGTTTAAACGAATAATTGCACTGTTTGCTGCATTTCATACATTTTGGAAATAACTCAATGTAGAAAGAATTTACTAATTATTCGATTTAATTTTTGTTTTTATTCGAATAATATTTATATACTTAGTTTAAGATTTAACTTTAAGCTTCAATTTATAATTAATGCATTTAATTTAATTTTTTTTACTTTATATATACTTTCTTTTTTTTTTTTTTTCTCTTGTATTATTGTTAAAAGCATTGTTTAATATTAGTATAGAGAATGTACCAACCGCTGTAAGCTTTATTGCAAATACAGTTACATTTATTATTATTTTTATTTATATTTGTCTAATAGGCAAAATTCGTAATTTTTGATATTTCCTTGTCTTTATTACTTTAAAAAAGTCATAAAATGAGAAAGAAAATTTTTTTGGATAGTTTGAAGTTTTTAATGTTCCTAATTAAATTACAAAAACCGAGCTGCAAGTCAAATAATGTATTATAAAAATTTTATTTTCAATTTGAATAAAAGCTATTATTTATGATAAAAATTGTATCCCAAAAATACAAAAATTTAAGCCATATAACTATTTAATAAACGCTTTCGAGATATCAACTTGAATCCGATTCAGAAATCCGACATATAACATAAACTTTATCAAGAAATTAAACTTAAAATCTTTTTTATTTTTCTAGGTAATTAAAAAATTTGCAAAAATCTTAAAATAGATCCTAAATCCTAAAAATACACAAATAGGTTCTAGAATATCTCCTGAAATCGATCCGAAAATCGCACAAGGTTTGAGATTTTGGGCGAAATCTTAATAATTACTCACTCGATTGAGTTTTATTGGAATTGGAGATCAATAATTTGTTCACATTTATTTGCAATTTTCTTAAGGGGTACCTCTTTGAAAAAATCGAAGACTTATTTTGCAAGAGAAATTGTACTAAAAAATACAAATTTGTAAAACCCCAGAAAATTAGCGCCAACTATGTAAAAACTTTGGAATGTTCAAAAACAACCGAAAGTTTAAATATATTTGAACTGTAAATGAAAAACTATTGTAATCCTTTTACTTCAAAAGACATTTTCTTTTATCAAAAAACTTTAATTGAACAAAAAATAAAATAAAAGTGTTCAATAATAAATAACTCGATCGCCTGTCACTCGATTTTATCAAACAACCCCTCATTTTATCAACAACAAAAAAGTTTCTTTGTAACCCCCCCCCCCACATAAAAAATATATAATTTTCCCGAATAACACAAAAAAGAAACAAATTTTTTATCATCAAATAAAAACTAAGAAGTAGGTTTTGCTCGATTTTACTACACCTATAAGTAGAAAAACTAAAAACATTTGTGAAAATAAATTTACATAGAATGACGTGTTTGGTGAGGTTGAAGTACTGACCTTTTGTATAGTAAATCCTAATGTAAGCTGCCGACATGTATTTTCCACATGGATGAATTTGACAATAGACTTAAAACTAACTCTCCCACAATCCTTGAATACAACATACAATGTATAGAAGGTAATGTGTAGTGTCCCGGATACAATATACCTTGAATCCCTACATATATTATAAATGTGAAAGTAAAGATGATTGTTTTTTTGTTTGTTACGCTTTCACGCAAAAACTAGCGAATGGTTTTTAATGAAACTGTACAGCTATATAGCTCATATATCAGAATAATACTGAGATATAAATTCAAAAAATATAGATATTTAAAAAAATAAAATTAAAAAAATAAAATTTAATCTGACATTTACTATTTTAAATTTTTACAGAAATCTTTAATTTATGGTTCAAAAAGATGATCACAGATGGAGTAGAACTATGATTATCATTTTGAACCATAAAGATTTCTACAAAAATTTAAAATAGTAAATGTCAAACCCTTCATGGCCGCCTTCTCTGATATACTCAATGAAGGACTATTTTATAATTTAAAAAAATTGAAACCTGTGCATATCTTTTAGCTGCGTAAAACAATCCCGTCAAGTATTATGGAAGGATGACAAGTGAGATCAATAGAGGTGGAGGATATCAAGCGGTGGTTTTTAATTTTGAGCTTGAGTATCAAGCTAGTCATTTAAAATCCCTGTGCGAAGATAGGAACGATATTGTGAAAATCATTTTGCCATGCGGCAACCGATTGCTTAAAATAGAACTATGATTAAAAGCGTACGGTTTCAGTAGGCATAGATTGAATAGTATAATAAAACCACAGTGATTTACAACAATGTTGTTTGAATATGGTTATTAACTGTCTTATTAGAGCTGACATACTCGTTTAGTGTTCTAGCCATAACATAGACCACTGCTGTTTGTTTTAGATTTAAATCTGTAAATGACTCATATTAATGACTGCTTGACGTAATTTTCCCAATATGACGAAAAAGTTTACTTATTAAAAGGCAAGCAAAGCATTTAAATTCAAGTAAAATAGAAATGACATTTTTTTGTGTTTTGAAGTAATAAAATTTTGCATACTGTTCTATTAGTACTTTACTACTGGTACATGATTACAAGTTCGCACTAAAGTTTAAAATTATTTTTAACCCCCGAACCAAAAAAAGGGGTGTTTTAATTTAGAACGATATGTGTGTCTGGCTATGTGTCTGTCCGATTTTTTTTTTGTTTCGTTTAAAAGGTAATTTAATGCAGAGTGTTCATAAATACGTTTCAAGTGCGAATTAAGGGCACGCGAAAAAATCTCGGGCGCTTTTTAAATTTTGAAAATTTCACTGTCTCCGGATCTATAAGTTACCATGTATAGATAAACGTAATACAAGTGGAAAAGAAAGTCTCTTTCATCCCCAAGTCAATAAAACTACAAGTCAAAGCTGTAACTGGGCGCTCAGAGAAAAAGATACTTTCGAAAATTGAGATTGAATGATTATTTGAGCTAGAACTGAAGAGATTACTTGTCGGAGAGAGTTGTAGGGTGCGATCCATAGTACATTATAATCTTCTTGTACGTCGAATCTTTAGTTTTAGAAAATCGAATCATTAGTGTGCTCCAGTTAAGATGAAGACACCTTCATATTTTCGTTATTTATTGGAATATCGATTTCACGATTTTGCACAGGGTGATGAGTCACATTTTTTAATATACCTAACCGAAATCAGAACTTTAAACTCAGACCACTACAAATGGACAAATAGGGCAGATTCATAATATTTGTCTAGCGTCACAGATGGTTAAAGATATCGAAAAAAACTATTAGAAAATGTTGCTTAGCATATTTTTTTATACCCATATATCGATTTTGATAAACAAAATTCGCATTTATAATTTTCTTCATTGTTTTGATCTTTACTCAAAATTATTACAAGTTTATGAAATATTTGAATACAAAACCCTACTAAATTATCAATTTGTCCAGTTTTTACATTCCATAGCAGACTAGTTACAAAAGTTTATTTTTTGTGTACTATGAAATGCAAAAACCGGAAAATTGATAATTTAGTAGGTTATGTATTCAAATATTTCAATAAACTTGTAATAACTATAAGCGTGGACCAAAATAATGAAAAATTTGTCCTTTATCAATTTGTAGTAGGTATCCATCACCCTGTAATGGCTGTGCAAAATTTCAAATCGATATTCCAATAAATAATGAAAATATGAAGGTGTCTTCATCTTAAATGTGACACACTTTCTCAAAAAAATACTTTTGAGTTTTTATACCATTCATATATGTAATATGCAAGGTATACTAAGCTTAGTCCCAAGTTTGTAACGCTTAAAAATATTGATGCTACCAACAAAATTTTGGTATACGTGTTCATAAAATCACCTAATTAGTCCATTTCCGGTTGTCCATCCGTTCGTCCGTCTGTGGACACAATAACTCGAAAACGAAAAAAGATATCAAGCTGAAATTTTTACAGCGTACTCAGGGCGTAAAAAGTGAGGTTGATTTTGTAAATGAGCAACATAGGTCAAGTGGGTCTTGACCTATGGGTCCGTAGAACCCATCTTGTAAACCGTTAGAGATAGAATAAAAGTTTACATGTAAAAAACGTTCCTTATCAAAAAATAAACAACTTTTGTTTGAAACATTTTTTCGTAAACATCACTGTTTACTCGTGAGGGCGCAAATTAGGCGTAAATTGTATGGTGTGTATTATATAAATTGTATATGTATGTGCAATGTGATAGAGTAATCAACACTATTTATGCATGGTATTTCAACAATTAATTCTGTCAATTATTTGTTTTCACTTGTTTATTTTAAACTAGCCTTAGAAACTACATACATAAATGTAAACTTTAAGCCTTGGAGGTAATACACATTACCCTTTATTCTCTCCAATATACAGATTCGATAAGGATATTTTTAACCCCTCATACTCTATCTATACTGTGTATTTTATATAGGTTATACTAACCAAAAAGATGAACAAACCATGCAAATCTTCTCTCCACAAAACATCCACTATACATACATATAGTATAGTAGTCACTATTTTACTTTGTACATATAAAATATATATCAGAATATTATCTAATACTTACAGCATGAAAACAATGTATTTTAACTGCCAATATTGTTAAAATGTGTTACCTTCATGTATTGGGTGCGCTTGTTTCTTTCTAATGCTTTCTAATATAAATAACAAGTGAAATTTACAAAATTTAAAAAACCCCCGAAAATTTTTCGGGTATGGAACCCTAAACTTGCACTTGAAACATATTTAAGAACACTCTTGATTGATGAGAGCTTTAGTTTGTGGAAATCCATATTAAAACTTGTAAATAATTAGAAACTAATTAATATTTATTTTGCAAAGTCCACTTTAATTAAAAAATAATTGTGACAATTGCTTCGATTTTTACATCATATTCATACAAATGTGTTCACATTTGTATGAATATGATGTAAAAATCGAAGCAATTGTCACAATTATTTTTTAATTAAAGTGGACTTTGCAAAATAAATATTAATTAGTTTCTAATTATTTACAAGTTTTAAGAACACTCTTCATTAAATTACCTTTTTCCTTAAAGTCTTTTCCAAATTGAGCTGATTTTGAAGATCATCGCTAATTATTAAGTTTTTTCGCACTTGAAACATAGCTCGCGCAAGAAACCTCTCCATTAAATTATCTTTCAAACGAAAGAAAAAAATCAAAATCGGTTTATCCGTTTAAGCGCTTAAAATTTCATAAGTTTTCATAAAAATAAAAAATTTGTATTCGTTGCTCTGGTGTGAGTCTTTTTCTTATGATATATTCTCATTCTCTCAGTTTTAAGCCATGCCTCTTACACAAGTCAGCTTAACAAATTTGGTGGAAGCGCAAATAAATGCATAGGACATAATAAAAGGTGATATATTGCATAACTTATATGCGCTTCCACCATTTATCTACTGCATAATTTCAATATTAAAGATTAATTGACTACACTCATTCTCGATTGATTTTCGAGAAACCTTACCATATTTGAAAATTTCAAGTTGATCAAATAATTTGTCAAAGTATCGATTTTAGTTGCAGCCAGGTTTTTTACAACATAATTGGCAATCTTACTTAAGGCCCAAAAATTACTAAAAATCTATTTATTTATATATATATATCACCTAAAATCGCCCTTGGTATGGGTTTTTGGGGCGATATCTTAAAAATTACTCATTTAATCGTTGAATGAACACTAATTTTGTGTTTTTGCGGCAAAATTACTCTTTATACCATAAAGTTTTACAAAATTTTGAAAAACAAAATGCGTTTAAGATTTTTTTCTGAAATTGTGAAAATTTCTAAAAGTCGGAGAGAAAAATTGCTATTGAATTTCGACAAAACTAAGTACATAAAATAATTTCGACCCAAAATTCGAAAAACGGGTTAATCAAAGATTGGACAACCAAAGTCTTCTAATCTAAATTAAATCAAATACTGACCGCATCCTGTACTCCTGTACAGAATTTTGTTAGCAAAATACGAAAATAATTGACGCTAGAAAGAAAATAAGAAAGTAAGAAAATGAGTAGGTTTTTGTCAAAAAAAAAATCGAAGAAGATGAGTCTACTTTGTAATTTTGATTTATTAGTCTTAAAAAAAGTTTGAAGAAGGGCTTGCAAACCAAGTATGTTGAATCAAGGTTGACAAACCAAAGTCTTTTGGTCTAAATTAAATCGAATACAGACCGCATCCTGTACTTCTGTGTATACTTTTAACTAAAATATATTGAAATATGTAAATAGTATAATATTGGTACAGTAAAAGTTCATAACTATTTACTAGTCAATCGAATAAGGGATTTATTTGAAGCAACACACAAAACAAAGTAAAGAGTCGTTGGTTGCAACATAACATCATATAAAGAGTATTTTATAAATATATTGGCTAGTTCACTTTGTATCTCATCAAAAGTCTGCTATATCTTTTTAGATACCAAACCAAACTACATATACAGATAATAAATGTGTGTCCACAATTTGTTGTATGTAAAATACGTTGTAGAATCTTTCTAATAAAATTACAAAAACAAATAAATACCAACCACGATCATAAAATTCTCATTCAAAACAATGAATTAGCTTCGAAATGCATATTTTCCATCAATGTAAGCACCCAACGAATACTGATTTTCAATTGAACCCAGTACTAAAAGAATAGAGAGCTTGATTTGTATACCATATATATATATCAAAGTATACTAGGTCTAGTCCCAAGTTTGTAACGCTTAAAAATATTGACGCTACGAACAAAATTTTGTTATAGATGCTTATAAAATCACCTAATTAGTCCTTTTTCGCTTGTCTGTCCGTCTGTCAACACGATATAGCTCAAAAACGAAAATAGATATCAAGCTGAAATCTTTAATGCGTGCTCAAGACATAAAAAGTCAAGTCGAGTTCGTAAATGAACCACATAGGTCAATTGGTCTTGGATCCATAGGACCCATATTGTAAGCCGTTAGAGATAGAAGAAATGTTTAAATGTATAAAAAATGTTTCTTTCTTAATTTATATGACGTGAAAAAAACATGGGAATGCGTAATCTACACTGTCTTTACATGGTATTTCAACAATTAACTCAATTGTTTGTTTTCATTTGTTTTTAGAAATTCTGAAAATTTTAGGGTCGTCCGATTATTTAAATAAACAAATGACTTTTAAAAAAGTAGGCATATTAAACGTTGGTTATGGAAACACGTTAGATGAGTGATATGTTTTCATACATTTCACTAAAACTACTAGGTAGAAATTAAAAAGAAAAAAACGAATTATATTTAAATTAAAGTTAAAGCCTTAACAAACTATTGGAAACAAAAAAAAAACTCGTTGTGCCCGACTAATTGAGGATAGGATGTATGAGGACGGTAGTGTGGACACAAATTTAAAAAATATATATATTTTCAATTTTGATGGCGAATTATGTTAAAAATTGACAATATAAAACGATAAGCAATCATAAAATCTGGAGTAATTTTCAAAATATCAAAAATTGAAAATTTTGTTTTATTAAGCTTTCTATATTTCGAAAACCAAGGCAGATATCGAAAAATTTTATTCTTTTTTTTTTTACATTCATGAAGTTACAAAATTTATCATCAAAGTTGAAAATAAGGTATAAATAATTTCAAACCTAAATCTAAAATTGCCTTGGTGTTCGCAGTTAAGACTCTTACCTCAAGACTTAAATCAAGGAAAAAAAATTATAAAGAAAAGCGGTTTTCCAGATAAGAATGGTTTTATGTTACAATTGAATTTCAAGCACTGTAATTACATCCATTACTCTGTCGATTTGAAGTTTGGATATGTTATATTCATTTAATCATTCTAACGTTTAGTCGAAAGATAATACGTTGACTTTAGAAAGACAAACAAAATTAAGCCGAGGTAAATTTTCGAGTCATTTGAAAATCAAGGTCAATCAATCTTGAAATTATAATTTCTGGTCAAAGTCATATACACAGGCGAATATTCTATTGCTTTTGACTTGACACATACTTCTGTAGCTACCACATTTTCCTTCGAATAAAAATAATAATGTCATATTATTTAAAAATTTCCGCTTTTCGGAAAAATGTTTTAATAAAAAATGTTCATTTTTATACGAGTATCAAGTTTCTAATTTAAAGTGTTATTCTCTTACCTTTTAGGATCTAAATTGACTATTAAAGCAACCCGAAGAACTATAGGTCTAATCTGATGTCAGAACATGATTCCCCCCATCAAATTCTGCAATAATAAATTAAAATGGCCCACTCTGTATATATAAAATGAATTTATATTATTGGTTTTCATAAAACTCTACGTAGGCCCTACTTGGTAGGTTATTTTTAAATTTGATTTGTTGAAACCCTTTAGATTAATCAACTGATTTTTATCCAATTTCAAATCAAAAACCAACTACATTAAACGAAGACGGTCAAAACTTGTCAACATTGATCGATGCTCTTGTATTGTAGTAGATGCAACCCATCATACAAGAGCATTATATCGATCGAATGTATATAGTCCAATCCTCTTAGGGTTTCACCTCGGAATCTGACGGAATAAGCTGAATTTTTTTACAAACATTTATTTTGGTAGTAAAAATGTTGTCTCAAAAGTCACATATGGTAACACGTGCTCGCCCTTAGATATTCAAAATAAAAGGTCTCGAAAATCAGTTTCTTGTGAATATCTGGTTTATTTTCCCTTTAATCAGTATTAGCATATTATAAAAGTTGTAGAGGATAAAATTTTCTACAAATTCTGCCTGAAACATTATTTTGTACGTTGAACCGTTTTTGAAATAGAGGACGCAGAAGATGGAGCGCTCAGCTTAACGTACCTCAGAGCTGGGTCAATATTTATAAATATAAGGTACTAAATAATTATTAAGTAGTATTTAATCAATAATTAAGTGAAACAAATGAAAACAAAACAGTTGACTGAGTTAATTGTTTAAATACCATGCATAAATAGTGTTGATTACTCTATCAAATTACACATACAAACATGTGACACATACATAACTGATATTCCCATATAATACATACTATACAATTTACGCCTAATTTGCGCCCTCACGGGTAAACAGTAATATTTACGAAAAAATGTTTCAAGCAAAAGTTGTTTATTTTTTGATAAGGAATATTTTTTACATTTAAACATTCGTTCTATCTCTAACGGTTTACAAGATGGGGCCTACGGACTTAAGACTCAATTGACCTACGTTGCTCATTTACGAACTCACTTTTTACGTCCTGAGTGCGCAATAAAAATTTCAGCTTGATATCTTTTTTCGTTTTTGAGTTATCGTGTCCACAGACGGACGGGCGGACGGACGGACAGCCGGAAATGAGCTAATCAGGTGATTTTATGAACAACTATACCAAAATTTTGTGCGTAGCATCAATATTTTAAATGTTACACACTTGGGACTAAACTTAGTTTACCTTGCATATTACATATATGCATGGTATAAAAACCGTTTAGTAGACAGAGGATCAATCGCGAATCCCAGTCTATTATGCGGTTTTTTCTTTAATTTCATTAAATACTACTTAAATAACTATTTAATACCTTATATTTATAAATATTGACCCATCCCTGAAGTACGTTAAGCTAAGCACTCCATCTTCTGCGCCCTATATTTAAAAAACGGTTAACGTACAAAAAAAAGTTTCTGACAAAATGTGTACAAAATTTTATCTTCTACAACTTTTGTAATAAATGTTAATACGATTGAAGGAAGAAACGAGATATTCACAAAAAACTGATTTTTACGACCTTTGACCTAGAATATCAGGGGACGCGCACGCGTTATCATATGTGACTTTTGAGACAACATTTTTACTGTCAAAATAAAGGTTTATACAAAAATTCAGCTTATTACCTTAGATTCCGAGGTTGGCCACTTTTTTTTTTGTTTAAGATGATCGGTTTAATATAAAAACTCAAAACTAAATAATATAAAAACATGTTTTTGAAAACCACTTCATATATGTAGGTATGTGATTTCAATTTTAAGATAAGAAGATGAAGAAATGAAAGAATGATATTTTTTTAAATGACTTTTTTTTTTGTTGTTAAATACATATGATTGGTTGCTTCTTCGTCGTTCATTTTTAAAAACTACACCTGGATATGTATTTTTGTTTTTATTTATAAAATATCGTCAAGTTGAATGTTGAAATAAAAACTACCATAGTTTATAATTAAATTAAAATGGTGGAGTAAAAAGTTATATTTAGGTAGTAGGTACAATCGTTATTTGAGATATACAAAAAAATATCCAATTTTTTTTATACTCGGTATTCGCTGTGTGCGTAGTCATGGTTGGGACAATAAAATGGATGCCAGCGCTTAAAGTGAAAAATTTTGGAATAAAGGCAGCTGTTATGACCGATTTACAGTTCTTTACATGTTTAATGTTATAGTAAATCTCAAATTAAAATTATTGAAAAACACTAATTAATTAAACTTATAATGCATTAAAAATTGTGAAAATAAGAAATTAAATTGCACAAATATTATTTTTCAAATGTAAATTATCATAATTATTTATTTAAATTTGTGAGACAATAATATTAAATTTTCAATGTAAGTCTTAAATGCAATCCATACAATTATATATGCATCCATACAATTCTATAATTAAACTAGAGTATCGTTACCATGGAAACGCCTCCAAAAAACTCACACACGGTGCAAATACGTCCATCCTGTCAACTATGAACATTTTGATTGTTAATATCTTATTCCACAAACATCTTGAATTTTTTTCGTTATTTTGATCAACACTCATAATTATTACAAGTTTATTAAAATATTTGAAAACATAACACTATTAAATTATCAATTTGTCCAGTTTTTATGTTCGATAGCACACTAGTTATAAAAGTTTATTTTTTTTAATTTTATAAATGGATGCTATAGATTGCAAAAATTGGAGAAATTGATAATTTAATAGTGTTATGTATTCAAATATTTCAATAAACTTGTAATAATTATGAGTGTGGACCAAAATAATGAACAAATTACAAATACGAATTATGTCATGAAAATCGCTATATGGGTATGAAAAGATATTATATAAGCAATGTTTTCTATGCAGTAATAGTTTTTTTCGATACCTTTAACCATCTATGACCATAGGCAAAATTTTAAAAATCGGCCGTATTTGTCAATTTGTAGTAGGTTGTAGGTTGTAGGTTGAATTTAAAGTGCAGATTTCGGTTAATACGTTATAATAAACCTATTTTTAGAAAAAAATAGGTTTATCCATTACCATTACCATGACGATATAACGCGTTTAATGTTACAAGTACAGATAATTGACAATTTTTTCTTGCACTAATTTACAGGAGTTATTTTTGTCTAAAAATAAGTTTATTATAACGTACTGGATCTAAATACACAAAATGCTTACAAATTTGGAGGGGAGAAGTGCCACCATTTTGAGAAAAACCGTTACGGCCTATAAACCCTATCTTTTTAGTCAAAAAAAAATTTCAAAGGGTGGTCGCTGCTTTTCCATGTAAGAAGGCATATTATTTATTTTTTATTATGTCACTAACGTTAACATTTTTCATATATTTATTGTATTTTTATCATTACACTATGTAAACTTCTTTTGTATTAATCTTGCACCCGGTGGTTGCAACATTAAACGCATTATAACTTCATAAAATTAATTTTAGAAAAAAAAAGCTTAAAGTAAAAGTATTAGGAAATTTGTAGATTTAAAAGTTAAGTTATTATCATTTTCTTGTTTAAACAAATATTATAAAAGATATCGGTCAAATAGTCCAAAAGTAAATCTTCATAGTCGTATAAGTCATAAACGGTTAGTGATACAAAGAAAAATTATTTAACAAAAAGGGTAGGTAATTTTATTACCTACAATAATGGTTTTTACCATTTTTGGGCTAAAGTGCGCGGTTATGGAGATATAGCCTAAAATGATTTTCCTTAAAATGGAGGCACTTCCCCCGCCTATTTTACCAAATCGGTGTAGATCTGTTCATACCATATGAACAGGTAAGTCAATATAGGTAACTACACCGATCGGTTAACCGATCGAAATTGATATCAGAAAAAAGACAATTTAATTACGAAAATAGTGGTATGTTGATTAAAAAATTGAATAACGTTAATTTTATTCAAATTAGCCATTTGAACATTTTTCGAGAGAATAACTATGATATATAAATCAATAAAATTTAATAAATCCATGTCTCATCTGGATATCAAATGGGTGAAGATCGATCTTATACCGTCTCTTAGACTATTATTGAAATAGTTATTGTAACAAAGATCATGAAAGTCTATCAATTACTTTATAATACATTCTAACGTAGGTATAGTGGGGAGCTGTTAGATTTATACCTCGGAATACAGGGATATTCAACAAATCTTTATAAAAAACTGCCCGACTGCATTGTTTAAAGCTTACTTAAAGAAGTTAAAAACAAAAATTTGTGCCATCTTGACCAGGGGGTGGGAGTTAGCCCTTCTCGGAGGTAGAAAAATTCATATTGAAAATAACAATGGAAATCGATAAAAGGATGAATTCTAAGCAGAAAAAGTCATTTAATCATATTTCGAAAAGTCAATACTGTCCGAGTGATTGGCAATTGAAATTCAGAGTATTTAATGTCAAATAACTGACAAATTTGAAGTTTTTTGAAAAAAGTATATCATACACTCTGTAAAGTACTATAAAAAACCATGAAAATGAAAATGAAAAAAATTTCAAGTCCTTTGCATGAAAATTAGCGGTAAATTCATCAGTTTTTCTGCTGAATATAACATAAAATGAAAGGTACGAAAGAAATTGTTTTCATTATAACTCAATTTTCATTTTCATGATTTTTTATAGTACTTTAAAAAGTATACTATGTACTTTCTTAAAAAAAACTTCAAATTTTTCAGTTATTTGACGTTAAATACTCCGAATTTCAATCGCCAATAACTTGGAAAGTATTGAGTTTTCGAAATATACTTAAATGACTTTTTTTGCTTAAAATTCATTCTTCTATCGATTCCTGTTATCATTTTTAACATAAACTTTCCCACCCCCAAGATGGGTGCCCCCACCCTTGGACAAGATCGCACAAATTTTTGTTTTTAACTTCTTTAAGTAAGCTTTAAAAATTGCAGTCGAACAGTTTTTATAAAGATTCATTGACTATACCTGGATTCCGAGCTTTTAACGTATTTATAACTTACGGATCTCTGTTAGTAATAAATTCGAGTTACGTCGTTAAAAATTGATTTATTAATTTATAAAGACTATAACAATAATAATAATACAATAGGTAATGATTTATTTAAATTAAAAACAAAGATGAAAACTTTGTTATTAAATAATATAAATATAATTTTGATATTGTGTATTGTTTGGAAACTTAGGAAAGATTTAGTTTGTGTATACAGCACGCCAAACTACCCTAAATAGATTTACCTACCACCACCCCTTTAGTTTTTCATAACTATGACACAAAGGTCATACGTCATCATCAGGATCAAACGAAAAGATAAGAAATAGATGCAGTTCCACTTTCTAGGGACATTATTTATCGGAAACTTTACTTACTTGTTTCGTTCAAACTCAAATCTTTTATTTATAGGTGTAGAAATATAATATAAACCACGAAATAATACACCATTTTACGTAATTATCATGAGAATTTTATATTCCAACACTGGGATATATCAGAATTATTTTAAATTTCAGTATTGCTAGAATTCGAGACGTAGTCTCAAACGACGCTGGAACTTATGATTTCTGTATCAAAGTGATACGCGATGTTTTAAATCGAAGTATGACTGTGACAAATTCATCCTGATTCTCTTATACCTACAACAGAAGAAGTTGCTTTGAAGTCGGGTTTTAGAAACTTAAAACCAAGGTACAAAAAGTTAATGAGAAACCAAGATTAATATTTCAAGCCACATTAACTATAGTTATGGATGAACGAGCTCCAGGGCAATTTTGGATAAAAGGCTGGATTTTTTTATATGAAGTTGGACTAAGCCTTAATTTAAATAAATAAATTACTTCAAAAGTAGGCAAATTGGTCTTATGAGAAAATGGTCGATGGATTATATTTTTTCCTAAATTTCTCCAAAACTAGTCGATGGAAATTTAAAAAAAAAAAACTGTTTAAATTAATGATAAAACCTTGATAAATTATTGAAAACAAAAAACCCGTTGTGCCCGACTAATTAAAGATGTATAAGCACGGTAGTGGGACACAAATTTAAAAAAACTTATTTTCTCAATTTTCATGGTGTATACTATAACTTGACAATATAAGACGAAAAGAAAGAATAAAAATTTTCGATAACTGGAGTAATTTTCAAAATATCGAAAATTGTGTTGATAAAAATTTTTTTTAAATTATTTAGCTTTCGATATTTCAACCATAAGTCTAAAATAATAAGTCCATAATCCTTGGTGCTCGTACTACCTTAATTCCATAATAATTTTAATCCATTTTTCGTTCTAAAATTGGGCGAATGCTTCTGATAAATACCCATTTAGACGGTCTATAAAATAATACATGTCTGGAATTAGTGAAGAAAAATTTCTGAAAACTTTCAGAATGCAACCGAGTATATCGTCCTTATCATTTATACGATCAGTTTAATCAATAAAAAAGAACAAGAGGTGTCGTGGGCCACCGGGTGAGATCTATATTACTTTCGTATCTTGATAAAACATAAATATAGTGTTCACTTTATTTATTAACAAGATATTTTTCTGAAAATTTAAGGTATTAATTTTAGAAGTCAAATACTTGTTTGATTCTTTTAAGATTCTTTAATTATTGCTACTATTAGTTTTTACTGTACTGTATTAGGTTGAAGAAGTATTTATAGTAGACTTCTGATTTATTAGTCAACCCAATATATGCGTACATTACGTTTGGTTCAATCAGGATATTCATTATGACATAACATAAAAATTGCATTGTACTTATTTTAAATTATCTCTGTTATTATACCATGTATAATATATATATGAAATATACATAGTATATTAAGTTTAGTCCCAAGTTTGTAACGCTTAAAAATAATGATGCTAGGAAAAAATTTTATCATAGGTGTTCATAAAATCACCTAATTAGTCCATTACCGGTCTGTGGACGCGATAACTCAAAAACGAAAAAATATGTCGAGCTGAAATTCTTACAGCGTACTCAGGACGTAAAAAGTGAGGTCAAGTTCGTAAATGAGCATCATAGGTCAATTGGGTCTTGGGTACGTAGGACCCATCTTGTAAACCGTTAGAGATAGAACAAAAGTTTTAACGTAAAAAATGTTCCTTATCAAAAATTAAACAACTTTTGTTTGAAACATTTTTTCGTAAACATCACTGTTTACTCGTGAGGGTGCCAATTAGGCGGAAATTTTATAATATGTACTATACTTGATTATCAGTTATGTATGTGTCATATGTTTGTATGTGTAATGTGATAAAGAAATCAACACTGACTATGCATGGTATTTCAACAATTAACTCAGTCAATTGTTTGTTTTCACTTGTTTTTAACTTCTGATAAATTGACAAAAAATACAAATTGACAGTTTTCAAAATATTTTTGCATTTTCTCAAAATTTATGGCAAGCTAAAATATCGATTGAATAAGTTTTAGTTTTCAAGGTAACCTAGGGAAGCGGGTTCGATTCCCGCCGTTACAACAAAAATTAATTTAATTAATAGTTGTGATGGGCTGGTGTAGGGCATGGTATATGCATGAAGAAGGTGCACTCAGCCTCTGAAAATAATTGAGGAACTGATAAATGAAATTATCAGCGGAAAATGTGATAAAACACATATATGATATCACAATGGACTCTATAGCCTAAGTATGTCCTTCATGGACCGGCAATATATAACCTAACCTAACATAACCTAGTTTGGTTTTTGATGTCGTTTTTTTGTTGAACTTTTTTTGGTTTTACCTGCCAACCAGCAAATAAATCAGAACGATAACGTGCGATAAGAAACATAGTTCCATTACTTTCAATAATCATTGCCTAGATTAGAAATCATATAGATATCCACTTTGAAAATTCACTACTGGAATTGCCAACAGAGTGAGAATCACGTCTCAACGTAGATTGACAAGGATAGTAAATGTCGAGGCCTGGTCATAATACGCATGTCTTAATATACAACATAATATCCTGGCGCATATTTAAAATAAGATTATACCACTTTTAAATAAAGTTAAAACAGTATATTTTAACAAATTAACATTTTACCATTTTTTAAATTTTTTTTCATAGAATTAACACAAAATTATCTAACAATATTACTCGTTTGAACGTTAAAACAAAATAAAATTTTATTTATTTATTTTAAGCACATGTGAATGTGAAATATAAACACATTATTGAAGCAGCTGATTCCGGTTATACGATCATGCGCATTGAATACCATCCTTCTGGTATTATGTGTTTCTCCGTCAGCTGTTTGAATATTGTATTTTCATCTTTGTTAATCTACTCTGTGACGCCAAAATATACATACTTGGTATACACTGGGCTTATCTATTTAAAATATATGATCTAAGGATATCCAAGTGTACGATGTTACTTTGATCAATTTTTCGATTAATTCGGAAACTATTTTTTCAACAACAATAATAAAGAAGGCATAATATCATATAGTTTGTGATGTGCTGTATACTGCCTCTTATCATGTATGGCTTATCATAATTGTTATTTAAGTCCCTGAAGTAAGACAACAACAGTAGAACGACCAACAACATTTTTCCCATTCGTCATATTATTCTTTTCACAATGACCGTACTTTTTCTCTACATACATATATCATATTATATTTTTAGATATCACCATATTATCATCACCACTGTTTGTGTTTTCTTTGCTTTTCATAGTCACCCATTTATTATTTTCTTTAAATATCTTTGTTTCCTTTATAACCTCAAATGAATAAATAACTTTTATATTTTGATGATAAATTATTTTTTTATATATTTATTTACATTTAGTGGATATGTATGTGTGGAAACTCAACAAATAATTATATTATCTTAAATTAAATTGCATACTCAGTAATAGGATATTATCAGTGCCGGATTTACCTCTGACGGGGCCCCAAGCAACCTCAGGTTTTTGGGGCCCTCATTGTAAAATACCCCCCCCCCCCCGATATTTCAAAATAATGAATAACTAGTTAATTTTGCATAATCAATATATTTTACAGTTAACTTATAATTTACTATCTAAATTACATTTTTCTACTTTTCTCAGTCGCAAATTGATGAATGACATCATCAAAGTCAAGTTTTTCAAGCTTGTCTTTTTCGATAAACAGTAAGCCTAAATCACTAACTTTTTCTTGACACATCGATGAGCGTAAATAATTTTTGACGCGTTTTAATGCGCTGAACGATCTCTCCTCCGTACTATTAGCTATCGGTATTGTAAGGAATAGCCTGATGAGGCATTCAACATTCAACAAATCTGAGGTACAATATAATTACCTATTACTCTGTGTGTAAGAGACGATGATGCTTTTAGAATTACAGCTGTTCAGACGAAGACACAAATACGAGCGACCGAAGCGCCAACTATACGCGGGAAATACAGATTTAAACTAATTTCAAATCGTTTGGGGACAATGAATGATCGATATTGTTGACATGGATTTTTTCTTTTTTTCAATTCTCTTTAATTAAGATTACTAGACAAGAATTTGTCAATAATTAGTTTACGATTGAATGTAACATATTATATATCAAAATTGGTCGAACGGACCATGATGTAAATATTGTGTGCATAATTAAAATGTGAACAACAATAATAAGTAATAATAATAAATAAAGTGGATAAACAAAGTAAAAAATCATTGAGTTGAAAAAATTGCATTCGTGTCTAGAACTCGAATAGCCTAATTGGTAGGGAGCTTGACATGAATCCAAGAAGTCCGGGTTCGAGTCCTGGTTCGAGTGTATTTTTTTCAATTCTCTTTAATTAAGTTTAAAATTTAGTTTAAGTTTTTGGCAAGAAAGCGTGTGTATTTTACCGAAATAAATTTTTGGTGGCTTTTTATTATCAAAATCAACATTTTGAAGTACTTTTTCAAAAATAGTAGAATACCCTATTGTATAGGTAAAGATATTCTTTGATAACGCTCAAATACGATTTTCTCATACTTCTTAGAAGTGGATCAAATTTCTTACAAAAACCAAAAACCTGCAAATTTAACGCGAGCAAGCTATTAAAAAATAATTGAAATCTATACATATAAAATGGTTTGTCCTGAACTATTGATTGACTGACTGACGGATCAATGCCCAGCCTAAACCCCGAGGTGTTGTTCTTTGTATGAGGTAGACATCCGATAAGAAAATATTTTACGAAATTCTACTCTCAAGGGGGTGGAAAACGGGGGCAATTTTGTATGGAACAGCGTGATTCCTTGGTTCAACCTACTTCAAATTTTTCATAAACATTCATTGATGGAAGACGTGTTTCGTATTTTATTGAAACTCATCGCCTAGCAAGGATAGAAAATTGTTTTGAAGGTTACAATATCAGCGAATATCATGAGCTAAATTTTATATTCAATAAAATTAGGATTCCGTAAAAAAAAATTAAAATCCATAAAATTGTGAACAAAAAGGAGGATAAGTGAGATCAAAGAAAGTGAGAGCAAAGTGGAAAGGTATTTGCTAATTTTCTTATAAAAGAAGAGAACACTATAGTAACCTCAAAAATGTCTTTTCTTTATCCAGTCGCGGATCTACGTTTTTTTATTAACCGGGGCAGGAATTTGATACCTGCTGGAACATCACAGTGGCGCATTTTCTCCCCAGTGTTGGAATTGTAAAAAAAAAATAGCAAATATAATAATGGGAGGCATTTTTTGTGGGAAAATAAAAACCCTTTAAGAAATGAACACTCTTGATTGTCTTTTAGGTAATAATTTTAATTTGTGTGATATAAAATTAAATAACTGTATAGTCAAAAAGACGGTATAAGGTCGATCTTCACCTATTTGATAACCAGATGAGACATATTTTTAATGAAATTTTGTTCACTTTTAAATACTCCTATTGTAGTTTTCCGACCGAAAAGTAATTAAAAATAGCTATTTTAATTAATTTAATTCAAATCAATTTTATCTGTGAACGGTTTTTTGCAGGTTTAGCCATACCATTATTATCGTAATTATTTCATCTTTCTTCTGATACCAATTTCGATCAGTTAACAGATCGGTGTAGTTACCTAAATTGACTTATTTGTTCATATGGTATGAACACATCTACATCGATCTGTTAACCAATCGAAATTGTCATCAGAAGAAAGATAATTTAATTTCAAAAATAATGTTTATAAATGGCGTGTTTATAAATCAATAAAATTTCATGAGGAAAGTGTCTCAACTGCAAGCTTTCAGACGGGTGAAGATCGACCTTTTACCGTCTCTTGTACTAATTGGAAACAAATAATCAGGAAAGACAACTGACAATTAAGACATTTCCTTAATTTTTAGGATACGAAATTTTTTCCTCTCTAATCTTGCTAAAACTTTTCACGGTGTACTTACGTCTCTGCGAAAGAATGTATTGGCTCATCAAAGTCCGTCTGAAAGGCAATTTTAAATTATATGGCTTGGAGCTGAAGGCGAGATAGTCGCTCCTGACTCATTTTAAACGCAGATAGATTTTAATTATTTTAAGTTTTCTGAAGGTTCAAGCAGAGCTTGTAGGTGTCGTTAATAATATGCAAATTCTTAACATTATACGAACATTAGGCAAAACGTTTCGTGGAAGTCATGCTTTCATAGATGTTGTAACAGGTCGAATACACTTGATTTTGAATGAATTTCAGTTACTACCTCGTAAAATACCAGTTAAATAAATAGTTCTTTTGAACATTTTCGGATTAAAAAACCAACTGGGAGTTTTAAAATCTTTTTTCAATCACATTATACTATAATTTTCAAGAGAAGAGCTCTAATTAGCCTCCCTCCCTAGACCCGGGGCTGCGGTTAATCGCGATCTAGAAATTCTATCGTGGTTTTGATGCTGTACTAAATACCAAAGAAGAATGGATTCATCGTGCTGAATGTCTCATTCAACTAATGGCGGAATACGTTTAAATGAATATTCCAGTGTAATTTTGAAACACCCTGTACAGAATTGAAAAAATAGTAACGTTTACAGGGTTTAACAATTTTTACTAAAAAGATTTGCAAAGTTACCCTTATTTTTCGCATAAAAAATAATTGTTTTCGCATTGAAATGGATAAATTCGTTTGGGAAGAATTTGTAGCAAAAATTTATTTTGTAAAGAATTAAGATATAAAAAGTCACTAATCCAGTTCATTTGAAATAAAATACCATTTGAGTAAATACATACTAATGAAGTCTATTTTTCACTTCAAACAAAAACAAAATTATTACCGATGTGATATTTACTCATATTCATTTAAGCAAATCCACCGCTAATTATTATGTAAGCAATCATTGCATACCATTTATTCAAATCATTTATATAATACACAGAGTGTCCTATCAAAATATTAAAGCTGAAACTCACACAGTTAAAGAATAAGATGGCTTCAAAAATGTGCGCTTACAGGTTCGTGATAGCCCATCATGAAAATAGAAAAAATTTATTATTTATCAAATATTTGATGCAAAACCACCAATTGAATATTATATTTTGGTCAAAACAATATTTTAAATGGCTTTTTTCACCTAACCTCGACGTTTTCGAGAACTTTTTTAAGATAAAATTTTGTTATCAACAAGTTTGACAATTATGTGGTTTTGATAAGAAATATTTGATTAGAAAGCCAACTGATTTTATATTTTTGACTGTTTTTAGCACTTCTAGAAGATTAAGAACTAATTACCTAACAAGATCAAAAAGATTTTTTTCATTTTCATCGAAATCGATTTTTTTATATTTTTTTAAACGCTTTTAGGTAAAAATTGTCAAGATACAAAAAAATGTTTAAAACAAGTGTAAACAAACAATTGACTGAGTTAATTGTTGAAATACCATGTATAGACAGTGTTGATTACGGAATCGTTTGTTTTTTCACGTCATGTAAATAAAGAGAGATAGCCAGTCTTAGATACCCAGGCATACATACATCTCACACACACATCCCATACATACTACATAATTTGCGCCTAACTTGCGCTCTAACGGGTAAACAGTGATGTTTACGAAAAAATGTTTAAAACAGAAATTGTTTATTTTTTTATAAGGAACATTTTTTACATTTAAACTTTTGCTGTATCTCTAACGGTTTACAGATGAGTTATCGTATCGACAGACGGGCAGATGGACGAACAACCGAAAATGGACTAATAATATCATTTTACGAACATCTTTACCAAAATTTTGTTGGCAGCATCAATATTTTTAAGCGTCACAAACTTGGGACTAAATTTACGATACCTTGATATATTTCACATGGTATAAAAAGGGACCTAAAATGCTTCCTTGAAGTACTCCTGGATTTTCGACTATTTATTTTTAAAATCTAATACGGCAATTACCCCCTGTATAAAAAATGCATTGGAATGAGTTCTTTTAAAGCCAATACATACAATATTCACCAAAACATTATCACATTAAAAAAAACAAAATAAAAATAATATCAACGCTTTCATTTGATTCTTCACATGTCAAAACACACACAGAGGACTGCTGTTGTTGTTGGTATGGTTTATTCTTCAGGTGATAGATGATTCTATGTTTATATAATCATATATCAAATAGCAGTAGCCAAACAGTGCAGTGCAGCTCATTCCTTGATGATCTATCTATCTTCTAGTAAAATGATAAAGAATGTTTAAGAAAAAAAATAAAAGATATTAAATAATGATCTATGAATCAAAAATCAGTTGGCGGCGGTATGTCTTTAAAATGTCAATCAAAAAATAATATAATACAAGTGAAAACAAACAATTGACTGAGTTAATTGTTGAAATACCGTGCATAGTCAGTGTTGATTTCTTTATCACATTACACATACAAACATGTGACACATACATAACTGATAATCAAGTATGGTATATATTATAAAATTTCCGCTTAATTGGCGCCCTCACGGGTAAACAGTGATGTTTACGAAAAAATGTTTCAAACAAAAGTTGTTTAATTTTTGATAAGGAACATTTTTTACATTTAAACTTTTGTTCTATCTCTAACAGTTTACAAGATGGGTCCTACGGACCCAAGACCCAATTGACCTATGATGCTCATTTACGAACTTGACCTCACTTTTTACGTCCTGAGTACGCTGTAAAAATTTCAGTTTGATATCTTTTTTCGTTTTTGAGTTATCGTGTCCACAGACGGACGGACGGACGGACAACCGGAAATGGACTAATTAGGTGTTTTTATGAACACCTAAGGCAAAATTTTTTTCCTAGCATCATTATTTTTAAGCGTTACAAACTTGGGACTAAACTTAATATACCATGTATATTTCATACATACATGGTATAATAATATAATAAAATGTAATACAATAAATGTAATAAATGCAATGCATTGGCTATTGCAAGCAGTGCAGACAAAATAAATACTAAATACTGTTTATTAAAACTATTCGCTCCGAGCGTGAATTTCGTTTCCATGACAACGATACACTACTTTAATTATAGAATTGATGGATGCATATAGAATTGTATGGATTGCATTGAAAACTTACATTTAAAATTTAATATTCTTGTTTCACAAATTTAAATAAATAATTACGATAATTAACATTTGAAAAATAATATTTGTACAATTTGATTTCTTATTTTCACAATTTTTAATGCATTAAGTTTAATTAATTAGTGTTTTTCAATCATTTTAATTTGACAGTTTCTATATCATTAACATGTAAATAATTGCAAATTAGTCATAACAGCCCACTTTATCTCCAAAATTTTTCACTTAAAGCGCTGGCATCGATTTTATTATCCCTACCATGACTACGCACACAACGAATAATAATAGATAATGCATTTCAGAGATTATATAATGATGCTCATTTGTTTTCAACTATTAAGTGCGGAGCTAGAGGAGGGTTTGAATGGTTAGGAAATAGCTAGATTATTCTTCTGACCATCTGTTTTTCTCAAAATTCAAAATGTAAATGTAAGTAAATATGTATACAGGATGAGTCATTTTAACCTATAATGGTTAATAGCTCTTTTTAACCGACTTCAAACAAAAACGGAGGAGGTTATCAATTCGGCTGTATTTTTTTTTTTATGTTTGTTACCTCAGAACTTTTGACTGGGTGAACCGATTTTGATGATTCTTTATCCGTTTGGAAGCTGGTGCTTCCCATTTGGTCCTATTTCATTTTGGTCCAGTTCTGACAACGGCATACATGAGAAAATCATATAAGTCTTAAATTTGCATTAAGTATGCACTACAAGAGGACGAATAACTCAATATCACTTCGATGATTCTTTTTTTAGTGACAAATTAGTTAGTGTACTTCAGATTCACTAAAAATCACAAAATAAAAAAAACAAAAAGAAAACCGACTTCAAAAGAAAAACTTTTCCAAAATAAATTAAATTGCACTAAAAAGTAAAAAAATAACGATAATATAATGTAGTTAAAATTATTGTTATTTTTGGAGTCGGTGTCAGCCAAGGAAACAACTCTGACAGAACAATTTTCTACATTAGCTTGGCTGACACCGATTCCAAAAATAACAATAATTTTAACTACATTATATTATCGTTATTTTTTTACTTTTTAGTGCATTTTAATTTATTTTGGAAAAGTTTTTCTTTTGAAATCGGTTTTCTTTTTGTTAAAAGTTTTTTTTATTGTAGTTAACCAATCAAAAAATAACTTAAGCAAAAGTTGCAGAGTTTGATGGGGAATATCATGTTCGAACCTAGTCAGATTTGACCTAGTTCTTCTGGTTTCTTTAATAGCCAATTTAGATTCTAAACGGTAAGAGTAACAATAAAGGTAACAGTAACGGTAACAATTTTTGTATAAAACAGTTCTTCGAAAAACGTTAGCTTTCTGAAGACATGCGACTTAAAAATATGTAATTATTGCGTTTAATCGAAAGAAAATACGCTTAAAGTTTATCGATAATTGTAGGTCAAATTGATAGACACCGGAGAATGTCTTCTATTGCCCTTGATAATTTTTTTCTGGCGCATTTTTCCATATTTTTATTTCGCATTTCCTCCGAAAGCTGAGCATTTTCGAAAAAATAATTTAGACTAAAAATGTTAGATTTTTTATGAGGATCAACTTATTTTAAAATGTTATTCTATCTCTTACCGTGTAAGATCTAAATTGGCTATTAAAGAAACCCGAAGAACTAGTTCCAAGCTGATTTCAGAACATGATGTGCCTCATGAAACTCTGCAACTTTTGTTTCAGTTATTTTTTTATTGGTTAACTACAAAATGAGCTTTGAGCCATTATAGATTAAAGAGAAATTATAGATTAAACCCTCTCTAGCGGTCGCAATTTAAGTCCGATTTGAATAAAATTTGATATCAAGAAGGTATTTCAATGGTCAAGTTCGTAAATGAGAAAAATCGACAGATTAACAAGGTTGGATGGGGGTGTGCGGGGTACAAAATTTTGATCTTTTCAAAATAAATTTTTTTTTTGTATATTTTGATCAGATTTAAGCAAAAAAGTACCTACTTTTATGATTTTTTCTCCAGGCGGTTAATTTTCAAAATATCCAAGTGAAAACAAACAGTTGACTGAGTTAATTGTTGAAATACCATGCATAAATAGTGTTTTTACGTCCTGAGTACGCTGTAAAAATTTCAGCTTGATATCTTTTTTCGTTTTTGAGTTATCGTGTCCACAGACGGACGGACGGACAACCGGAAATAGACTAATTAGATGATTCTATGAACACCTATACTAAAATTTTTTTCATTGCATCAATATTTCTAAGCGTTACAAACTTGGGACTAAACTTAATATACTATGTATATTTCATATATACATGGTATAAAAATTCTTTTAGTTTTTAAAGTGTTATTTTTTCAATCTCTTAAGAAGGAATTCGCTTAGCTAACGTAGCTCTTTCACGTTTTTTTTTTTTTTAAATGATTAATAAATACTTGAAGCTTTCTGAATGGCTTCCTTTTGACGAGTCTACCAAACTTTCCTTTACGATTTTTTTCGAGTTTTACGTTCTCAAACATGATGACGTCATATTTGAGTTATCGGTCTGAAAAAGGCAGCAGGGAGTTTGTCGGACACTATGACCACTTGATAAAATTAATAATTATTTCGAAAAAAATTGTGGAGGAAAGTTTGGTAGACTCATCAAAATGAAGCCATTCACGAAGGTTCAAGTAAGTATTTATCATTTAAAAAAACCCGTGGTGAACCACCGAAGTCTGTTGTTTAACTTCGGTGATATTTTATTAGTCAGTAGTTATAAGGTGTTTTCACTAGACCAGTTCCAATGCCTTATACTTGATTGAATAAGCGGCTTCCGTAAATAAATGTAACTTTAAGTTGCAAACTATTTTGCGACTAATTACAAACGCTGTTTTTATCATTAATTTGCCAATAAATTGAAATAGAGACTACAGAAATCGACAATTACACTCTTTAAGAAACTGCAGTTTCTCCCTCCAATTTAACTTGCGTTTCAAGTATGTATGATTTTTTTTCTCAAGATATGAACGTCCGTACAAATCCAATTAAAACTTATACATTAAAAAAAACAAAATTTTGCAAGGATAATCACCGCTTAGAAAATTGCTCGTATTTTTTGAACGAAAAACTTTATAACTATGAAAACCACGTCAAATTAGAGAAGAAAAATTAGGTTTTTATACTATGCATATATGTAATATGCAAGGTATACTAAGTTTAGTCCCAAGTTTGTAACGCTTAGAAATATTAATGCTACGCACAAAATGTTGGTATAGGTGTTCATAGAATGAACTAACTAGTCCATTTCCGGTTGTCTGTCCGTCTGTCCGTCTGTCTGTCAACACGATAACTCAAAAAAGATTGAGATGAAATTTGTATAGCGTACTCAGGACGTAAAAAGTGAGGTCCAGTTCGTAAATGAGCAACATAGGTCAATTGGGTCTTGGGTCCAACTTTTGTTTGAAATATTTTTTCGTAAACATGACTGTTTACCCGTGAGGGCGCAAATTAGGCATAAATAGTATGTATTATATGGGAATATCACTTATGTATGTGTGACATGAATGTATGTGTAATGTGATAAAGTAATCAACACTGCCTATGCATGGTATTTCAACAATTAACTCAGTCAATTGTTTGTTTTCACTTGTTTAAATATTTGTTTCATAAAAGTTCAAACATTAATCTTTTTTTACAATTAGTCTTGAATTAACAATTACCGTGACAACGATTCGAGCCGTCGAGTATATTGGATCTTCATACTCGCTTAACAAATGAAGAAGTTGTGCGTTTTTTTTTTTTTTTTTTTTTTTTTTTGTTCAGAGTATGATCGGATTGTATATAATATAAAAGGTGATATAAAGTCCAGTGGACATTTTTACATATTGTTTCCATTTTTATTTATTTATTTATTTTATTTTATTATGGTTAGTCTCTTTTATTATTTACAATTCAAATTGAATTACATTTGCATAAACAATAAACACCATGCAAGAATAAGCACATGCATACAATGTTTACGAAACCTCATCACTTTTATACTCAGTCAAATTAAAATCAACCATATAGTTCCCTCGAAAATATTATAAATCACTGTAAATCGTTTTTGCAACTTGCAATACTTTTACCGTAGTATGAGCACCATGGCAAATTTATATTTAGGGTTGAAATTATTTATACCTTTTTTTCAACTTTTTTTTTTTAATTTTTGCAGTTAAAACAGTTTTAATACATTTATATAAATATTTGCAAGAACCTACTTAAGTTAAAACAAAAATCTTACCACTTAGTTTTTACAAAAATAAAGTACAATTTAATCCGAACTTTTATATGATTGTAGCAGGTATTTGCTATTATACTTGACAATAAAATGTATAAACAATTCAAATTTATTCACTAAAATACATGCTAAATACTAAAATACATACTACATAGGATAAGTAAAATATTGAAAAGAAAATTATCTTTAATATAAACTTTTCCACCGTGAGCTAAAATCGTATTGATTGTATCGTAGACAACTTTGTAATGCGGCAAGATGAACATATAAAGGTGGATCATGTTTACGATACAGCAAGAATGTGAAATAATTTTTAAGAAAATTAATCATATTGATATCTTGTACCGTTTTGTTTTTATTTCAATTTAATAACATATAGCTATTATGTGATCACGCTTTATTATCATATTTTACAATCTAAGCATTGTACGTTCTTTGTTAGAAGCAAGTTAGCCTAAAAGTTGTTAGTGACTATTCGGAGTTGGTACACATTTAGACCGTAAGGTAATATGAGTTTTCTCACTGTGACAACTCTTGCAATAGTTAAATTCATTAGTAAGATCAAAATTTTGCTTTAAGGATGTACCAGCACCAGGGAAATTTTGGATAAAAAGCTTGTTTTTTATATTAAGTTGGACTAAGTCTAAATCAATTCTAGGGGGGTTTACCCGCTTATTTAAATAATTAATGACTTCAAAAGTAGGCATATTTAACATGGTCTTATGGGAAAACGGTAGATGGATGATATGTTTTCATATGTGGAAATACTATTTAAATTAAAGTTAAAGCCTTAATAAAGTATTGAAAACAAAAAAAAAACGCCAGACTAATTAAGGATGTATGAGAACGGTAGTGGGGACAAAAAAATATATTTTGAATTTTGATGGTGAAATATCTTATAACTTGACAATATAAGACGAAAAGTAAGAATAAAATTTTTCTTTTCTTTTCTTTGTTTAATTATTTTAGCTCTCGATATTACGAAAACCAAGGCAGATATCGAAAAATTTTATTATTATTTTTCGTCTACATTCATGAAGTTATAACAAAATTCATCATTGAAAAAAAGTTACAAATAATTTCAACTACAACACTTGCATTGGCGCTCGTACTACCTTAAAAGATAGATAGACCCAAATTTAAAAGGAATTTTATCACCGCGCCGTTTCGTCTTCAATATTTTCAAAATTATCTGTATTAAACCCTTACGACCTAAACATTGGTCGTGTACTATGCTGTAGGTGAAAAGAGTATATAGCACTTCTTTTTACCATATAAAATTATTGTCTATCTAAATGTCATGCAAAAAAAACAACACTCGCACACAACAATCTCTTAAGTAAATTAAATTTGAGCTTTGTGAGTGTAAAAACAGAACATTATACAAATTCAGAGTTTATGACATATAAATAGATTTTTATTAGTGCGGTTCTTGTATTTTTTCTGTGTTTTGTGTTTAGGTTATAGTCTAGGAACAGGCGCAGAATTTGGTAGTCATTTGGATGGGAATTTTAGAAGCTAATGATGAAAAATATTCATTGAATTAGAAAAAAGCTCGTTTATCATATATTTACAAAAATAACAATTTCTTAGATCAATTTCTTTATTATTAAAATACGTATTTCAACTACCATGTAGGTACTTAGTCATCGTCAGTATGAATTAGTTAAGGAGGTCCTTTCACCGCCAATGTTAATTAAAAAAATATTTTTGTAATGGTTTAAATCTCTCTTCTATCGTATAGTGAAGTTTCGACCATACTTTACCGTAAAATTTTTTCAAAAATATTAACATTTGTCGCCAGTCTTACGAGAAAGTAAGACTCTACCAACTTTTCTTGAACAATACTACCAGTTATCGATTAGATGGAGAGAAAAAAAAACTGAAAATGAGTTATTCGAAATTTTCAAGTTTCTGTTTTGGCAATAAAATATATATATTACCGTGAGATTTATTGAGAAATAAATAATAAACTGAAACAAAAGTCTAGCAAGAAAATTTGTTCTTAAGGCAGCAAGTAAATACTTTGATTTAAGACAATATTTTTTTGCTATACCTTAATTTTTAGGAAGTCAAATACTTATTTAATCAAATGAAGGAAGTCCTTTCGCCGCCAATATTAATTTCAGATGATTAGTGTTTGGGCAATAGAGCTTGATCCTTTTACGCCTGTATTTTGACACTTACAATAAAAATCAAAATTATTAATAATAAAAAATCGATTATTGAATTTGGTATTGATCTCTTACCCAAATTCATTGTTTCATTACCCAGTTTTTGAATGTGGACAAAATAACTATAGTAGCAGAGTGTATTTTTTTCAATTCTCTTTAATTAAGATTACTAGACAAGGTATTTGTCAATATTTAGTTTACGCTGTATGTATCATATTAAAAACATCAATTATAATCGAGAGACCATGATGTAAATAAATATCGTATACATGATTAAAAGTAAACAAAAACAAAAAGTAATAATAATAAATAAGTGGATAAACAAAGTAAAAAATTCAATGAGTTGAAAAAATTGCATTCGTGTCTAGAACTCAAATAGCTTAATTGGTAGGGCGCTTGACAAGAATCCAAGAAGTCCTGATTCGAGTGTATTTTTTTCAATTCTCTTTAAATAGTAGCAGAATTTTAAAAAACTGACCGTACGTACACAGTATGTACAGTATGAGAAACAGTTGCGTGATACAGTCCTAGAAATGCCTATCAAATACTATGTTTGGCACTAGACCCATTCGGCTATACACCATCGGTTTCATAAAATTTAAATAAAAATTGCATGTTTTTTTGTAAAGTGTTGTTTTATTTATTTTATCCAAGAGCAATTTTTACATTTTATTTACCTACAGTTTTTTTTATTTTTAGGGTTTTGTATCACACAAAAATAATAATAATTTAAACACGAAATTGTTATAAAATAACAAGCTACTACCCGCTCACTTCGTTGTACAATTCCTTTTTTCTAGGGATTAAAATATAACGAATGAACAAGATAAATCAAACAAACTGATTGAATTAATTGTTGAAATACCATGTATAGACAGTATTGATTAAGCAAATGTTTGTTTTTTTACGTCATGTAAGAAAAGAAAGATAGTCACTCTTACAATTATAAGAGTATCTTTCTTCTCACTTCCTCAGTGTACATAGTAATAAACAAACACATACATGTAGGTATACTTGATACAATACAATGCATGTTTACATACTGTATTTGTTATAACTTATTTTGCGCTCTCACGTGTAAACAGTGATGTTTACGAAAAAATGCTTCCAACAAAAGTTGTTTATTTTTTTATAAGAAACATTTTTTACATTTGAACTTTTGTTCTATCTTGAACGGTTTACAAGATGAGTTCTACGGACACATGACCCAATTGACCCATGTTGCTCATTGACGAACTCGATCTCACTTTATACGTCTTGAGCACGCTATAAAAATTTCAGTTTGATATCTTTTTTCCTTTCCAGTTATCGTGTCCACAGACTCACAAACAGGCAGACGGACAGTCGGAATTGAACTAATCAGATGATTTCATGAACATCTATAACAAAATTTTGTTCGTAGCATCAATATTTTTAAGTGTTACAGACTTGGGACTAAACTTAGTATACCTTGATATATTTCATTTATACATGGTATAATTAATTTTATTTTAAAATTTAAAATTGTCTTTCAATTTTTTTTTTTTCGAAATTTTTACATAGAAAGTTTACGAATGTCCACATTAATGCCCAAATAATTTGAACAAATACCTACACTAGTACGGAGTTCATGATTGGCAGTTTGTTTCTATTAATTCGATAACAAATACTTTTTTGATAACAAATTCGAATAAAACCGATATTGGACAATGATGATTAACAAAAAAAAAAAAAAAAGATAAAATGAAAACAAATGCAAATTTTTCGTATACTATTGTAAAAGTACATTGAATTACACTGCAGTATTATCAAAACCGTTTTATTTTTTTATACTAGCAAAATAATAAAATTAATCAATAATAATCCAAGAAAATTAACCATGAAGATGATACAGAAACAAAACATTAAAAACGGTCAAAGCACGAAAAATTTGAACAGTAAATCGAATTTGAATCTGGTTTTCGGCATTCGATTCGTTAAAGCGTCTTTTAAGAAATTATTTATAAGAAATTAAAACTATGCAATTTGCATAAATAATATAGCATTTTAAATCCACCGTAAATATACTAAATTCACAATTCGGTTAATAGTGATGAAAATGATTCCAAACTTGTTACTTGAGGGTTTGTGGGGTCACTGAAATACCTGGTGCACGATTCTATCGCGATTTTTGTGTTCAGCGACCCCATAAACTACCGAGTAACTAGTTTAGACCGACTATACAACGAATTTCCCAAAAACTCCAGGATACGATGAGAATAACATTTACCCTGGGTACATCGATTCTGACGCAATATACCTGTTCAGCCACCCCAAAAACCCCGTTAGTAACAAGATTGGAAGCATTTTCATCACTATTAACCGAATTGTGAATTTAGTATTTTTACGGTTAATTTAAAATGCAATTATAATTAATATTAAAAATTAATTAATTAATGTAAATTACATATTTTTAATTTCTTATAAATCAATCAAACCGCATTCAAATCCAACTTATTGTTCAAATTTTTCGAACTTCATTGCTGCGTTTCTGCGACTATTAATGATATGCTGTATATATGCATATTTTGTTTCGATAAGGCTAGAGCTTTTATCAGAAACATGAGCTTTTGATATAACTATAATTTATTCAGTGGCGGATTTACCAGCAGGCTGAGTAGGCTGGAGCCTAGGGCGGCAAATTTTAAGGGGCGGCAAATTTAGTTCATAAATTTTTTATTTCGATTGACAAAATTTAGAAAAAATTATAATACACACACAAAATACGAATTTCAAAAATTATAGAGGAATTAAAATATTCAACAAAAACCGAAATATAGTCCTATATACAGTGCTAAATAATAAATATCTCAAAATCTCTGCATAAACAATTGCTAAACGCTTTTGATTATAATGTAGGATCTAACACGGTACCATAGTTCTCGATGATACTAACCATACGGGAAAAGTTGATGTAATGAGGATAATGGAGCACAAATCATAAAGTTGCAATTTTATTGATAGATAATTGATATGATTGTGAACTAAGATATCAAAATTTAGAGGCGGCAAAAATTGAATAGCCTACGGGCGGCAAATCTCTAAATCCGCCACTGAATTTATTCACCATAGATGATGATACTTATGGATTTAGCGGTACAAAATTTTGTCAAGTCATTGCTTAAGTAGTGTGCTCGATTTGCATTAATACGGTCTACTGATTTTATAACAACAGTATTTGTTGTATTTTCATATACATACATTTATCAAACAAACAAGCTCTTTCTATTCGAATAATACTATTAAATGAAATTTATCTTTGTCAAAGTAAAACTGTATTGACAAATGATATATTTAAAATATATCAAATGCAGAACTTACATGACTAGTATTCTAAAATATAGTGCATAAAATTAATGTTTCTTTATGGGTCCAGTTTTATGGCTAAATGATAAAAATAAAAAATAAATATATCTTGTTTTTAATAATATTTTGACATTTTTTATTTAGGAATACCATACTTACTGATATTTTTCTAAACATTTTTATACATTTCTAAACCAAAGACTATAGGATAGACAAGAAGCAGAAGTATAATTATAAGTGACATCTGGAGTCTGAGGCGATCAACTATTAAGTTTGTAGGCCTTTGCGGGTATGGCTATTAAGTTTAACTACTTTGCGGGGGTGACTATTAACTATTAAGTTTGAAAGCCTGACTCGGTAGAGGCGCTGAAACTCGTATACTACGATTTTACATTAGCTCATATGGGCTGCTTCTCCTCTATCCTATGCTCTTTGTTCTAAACAACATGCATTTTACGATTTGATCAAGAACGATTTCATATAGATTTTTATACCATGTATATATGAAATATACATAGTATATTAAGTTTAGTCCCAAGTTTGTAACGCCTAAAAATATTGATGCTACGAAAAAAATTTTGGTAATAATCACCTAATTAGTCCATTTCCGGTTGTCTGTTCGTCTGTCCTTCTATCTGTCAACACGATAACTCAAAAACGAAAAAAGATATCAAGCTGAAATTTTTATAGCGTACTCAGGATGTAAAAAGTGAGGTCGAGTTCGCAAATGAGCAATATAGGTCAATTGGGTCTTGAGTCCGTAGGACCCATCTTGTAAACCGTTAGAGATAGAACAAAAGTTTAAATGTAAAAAATATTCTTCATTAAAAAATAAACAACTTTTGTTTGAATCATTTTTTTTGTAAACATCACTGTTTACCCACGAGGGCGCTAATTAGGTGCAAATTTTATAGTACCTATGTATTTTTTATTTACGTGACGTCAAAAAACAAACGATTGCGTCATCAATATTGTCTATACATGGTATTTCAAGAACTAACTCAGTCAATTGTTTGTTTTCACTTGTTTATAATTTTCTATTTCGTATCAATACAGAGTTACTGAAAGGTACCGGTACTATTTAGCAACGTACATTAAAATTTCTACACTAAACATACAAATTATATTTATTAGAGTTTATGTTTATTTTCTAGGCAATTTAAAATGTTTCAAATATAGTAGAAAACAAATACTATTACAATTTATCTTCTTATCATTTTTCTGAAAACCTTTTTAAGTGAAAATCCAATAATATTTCTTATAATTTAGTATGTAACTTAACGACTTCAATGTAGAATCAGTTGCCTATAAAGTATGCAAGATAATCGAATAAAGGTAATAGTGTACATTTAGCACTTTTTCTTATAAAACATCCTAGAACATCAGGAAAAAAACCATTTTCAAGCATTTTTTACGTAGATTACGAATCCATATGCGACAATACCTAAAAACTTATAGTTTTTCTTTAATTTAGGAAAATATACTCAATTTTCTTGGTTAATATTTTCTAGCCTAAAAATTAATAACTGTATTAAATTAATTAAAAATAGGTCGTTATTTACTTTATTTATTATTAAATATGTTAAAATTATACAAAAATTATAAAAATATATTCAATAAAATAATATTTTTAAATATTTAAGTATTAAGTTTCAAAATGAATATGGCGTACACATGTAACATCTATCTTGTTTGTGTAAACATGCAAAAATAGGGTTGACGACACAATTAATGGATAGTATGAAAGCCTAAAAACAACTATTAATCTACGATACTCATGCTAACTCGATCCCGTTAAAAGTATGATTGACATCAAATCAAAGAGTGAACGCAAGGGCCAAAAACCCGCAGACCCGTCCTAACTCGACCCCATTAAAGGCATGGCCAACCTGTTGATCACAGGGTGAATTCAATCACAGAGTGAACGCAAGGGCCAAAAACCCGCAGACCCGTCCTAATTCGACCCCATTAAAGGCATGGCCAACCTGTTGATCACAGAGTGAATTCAATCACAGAGTGAACGCAAGGGCCAAAAACCCGCAGACCCGTACTAATTCGACCCCATTAAAGGCATGGCCAACCTGTTGATCACAGGGTGAATTCAATCACAGAGTGAACGCAAGGGCCAAAAACCCGCAGACCTGTCCTAACTCGACCCCATTAAAGGCATGGCCAACCCGTAGATCACATGGTGAACTCATGCGGCAAACAACTCGCAAATGGCTGCGTTCATCTTGTGTACCACAGGTTGGTCATGCTTTTAAGGTCTAGTTAGCACGAGCTCGCAAGATTTTTGGCTTTTGCTTTCACCATATGATTGAATTCACCCTGCGATCTACGGGTTGGCCATGCCTTTAATGGGGTCGAGTTGCCTATAAAGTATGCAAGATAATCGAATAAATTATATCGGATATTCAAGTTCTCAATGTATTAAAAATTTTTTAAAGAAATATGTTGTTAATTATGGAGATTGTATTAATTTTTTAACGGAATTAAAAGAATTAATTTATTAATTTACTTCAAAATATTTATTTATTTACTACCATGCCATCTAAAATCAATTTCGCAAACTGAATAAAAATATGTAAGATGGATAGAATTAAGAAGAGCTACATTTATGAGTCCATAGGTGGCAGTGATCCAATCTATCAGTATTTTCGGTAAATAGGAAAAATCGTTTTTTTTATATCATTTCATATGGAAATGTGATCAAAGTTATTTTTCAAAAACAATATTGTTAAAATTTTTTTTGCGTATCAGCGACAATGTCGCTGATAATAAAATAATTATTTAATAATTTATAATAAGAATCGTAGGGCATGTGTTACGAATAATAATATATTTATAATTCAGAATTTTGGGCGGGAAAAGAAATGTCAAACATAACATTTTACACATAAATAAAAATAAGTAATAATACAAAATTTCAAATTACGTATTATTTTTAAAATGAATATTTAAAAATTTTTGCTTGTAAATTATATCGGTGATAATATGAAGAAGGTATGTTCTCAAACAAATATAATATAATTTTTAATGATTCTTAATTCAAAATGTTTATTATTTTTTTTAGACGGGTATATTAGTTATAAATGAAACATCATTTATTATTAATGATGGACTCACGTTTATTGGAAGAGATCCCGTTACTTGTTCAATAATTTTGGCTAATGTTGTAAGTTTATTACATTATATAATTAACTAGATCCTTACCATATTCGACCAAGCACTTTTAACAGAAAAAAATAGAATGGCAGAATGAGAATACAGTCTGCTTATTTAAATACTCAAAATAGAAATACAGTGAAACCTGGATAAGTAAGACCTCCATAACTGGAACTCATGCTGAGGTTCCAACACTATGTCACTGAATTATCTTTGTTAGTAGGACGAAGCAAACCTTTATATCTGAGATTCGTTCTTTCGTGAGAACTGAAATAACATTGTTTTGTTTGTTTACTTATTTATTGTTATTCTACCCGCAAATTCCGCACTTAACTAATTTTGAGCCTCAATGACCTTCAGTTCTAATTTTGCTTTACTATCATACGGATGTTTTTTTGAAATGCAGAAACGAAGGCTCAAGTCGATATCAGAACGTGTAAACTGAAGTTAATACCCGTTTATGAAAGTGGAAAGGCACGCGATGAAGTCTGTGACAAATTTAATGTGCCAAAATCTACTTTTGTAGAATAATTCAGAATAAAGATAAAATTCAGAATATTTCATTATTTTGGTCACTGAAATGATATATCTCACAAACTAATGTCTATCAACTAAGTGTCAGCCACGAACTTATCAGTGTTGCGTAAAGAGCAGGGTACATTATTTTTGCCCTTTGCGGCAAAATAGCTAGATCTGGCCCTGCAATCACCCACGCCAAGTCTGCCTTTTATTATTATTATATCGGACTGTAACGTTAAAATTAATACAAAAATTATATTCCAGACAATTTCAAAACAGCATGCACTCGCAATTAAAATTAACGATAATTTCTACATTTCGGATTTACAATCCACTAATGGAACAAAATTAGAAGAAGTATCACTACAACCACGTTTTTGCTATGAGATAATTGATAATGCAACGCTTACATTCGGTGATGTTAAGTGTAAATTTATTATACAAGAATACAATGCTATATTTAAAACACCAACAGCATTATCGAAAAAATCAGCCGCGTCATCGAAAGTATCTTTAAATACAACGAAACTTCTATCAACAAACATTCATGAATTACCGACACAATTAGAAGATGGCTTCCAAGATTGTACTCAACAAATACTCGATAAATCTGTTGAAGAAACACAAATTCTTGAATCATCGATTATTGAAACACCGAACATATCAAAAATTCGATCGAATATTTCGAGAACTAAAAATATTGATGATTTTATAATACCTGAAACTCAATCAGAAAATTTCTATCAGGAAACACAAAAACATTATGAAATTGATGAATCAAATAATTCGGATCAATTTGAGTTGTCTAATCTTGAGATTTCAGACACACAAATGGCTGAAGTTCATGATTCTATAATTCAATCACCATCAAAACATAAAAATTTTATTTCAAAACGGAAACAAAGTGACAAAATTCATAATTTAGAAACACAAAATATTAATGAGGCAGAAACTCAATTAGAATTCGATTCACCAAAAGCATCGAATACACGTAATTTACCGACACAAAATTTAGCTTCCAGTGCGTCTTCGAAAACATTAAACATTTATGAAATGGAAACACAGCAATTTGAGGAAACTTCACCTTCAAGTAAGAAACATCTTCATGAAGCTGAAACTCAAGTAGATACACCACAGTTTAGAAAACCTCAACAATATTCTTCGGCTAATAGAAATATTTATGAAGCTGAAACTCAAGTGGATATTGAACAGTTTGAAGAACCTCAAAAACCCTCTTCGCCTGATAGAAATATTTATGAAGCTGAAACTCAAGTGGATATTGAACAGTTCGAAAAACCTCAAAAACCTTCTTCGCATAATAAAAATATTTATGAAGCTGAAACTCAAGTGGATACACAACAGTTTAAGAAACCTCAAAACCCCTCTTCGCCTAGTCGAAATATTTATGTAGCTGAAACTCAAGTGGATACAGAACAATTTGAAAAACCTCAAAAACCTTCTTCGCATAATAGAAATATCTATGAAGCTGAAACTCAAATTTTAAATTCTGAAATTGAAATTCCCAAAATAAAAATAACTTCTGCTACTGATTCAGATGTAACATCCAGTAAAAATTCTGAGACTCAATTGTTAGAAGATAGAATAGATCTGAATAGTGGGGAACCTCATGCTGAGAATGAAAATTTAATTGAGACACAGTTTGAATTCGATGCCGAACCAAATATTGAAACACCGAAATTAAAGCAAGTTGAAACAACCCACATGGAAGAAAAAAGTGAGGAAATAAGAGATGTAAAACGAGTAATTGGAAAAAATCGGGCAATAAATTTCACGCAAGACAATTCACAAATAATAGAAAGTCAATCTGAGCCAGAAATGCCCGGAATGAAAAAACATGTAATCGGAAATTCAAAACCTATAAATTTCACTGAATCACCAACAGTTCAAATTGATCTCAATGAGACACAATTTGATGAATTTAATATACCTGAGATACAAAAACAACCCAAAAAATCCCTTAATTCAAGCTCATTTTTCTCTGATTCCGATTCAAGTTTGAATAATTCAGTTAAAAGTAATATTCGTAATATAATAAAAAATTTTGAAGCAGCTAGTAAGAATACTTCGAATACTTCAACCCCAAATCGAAGCTCAGTAGAAGATCGATCAGGAAGTTTCGTAAGTCATAAAATCAATAAAAGTGTTGAAACTATAATTACGGGTATACCGAATAAAGTTCCAAATGATGTCTTTGTTGAAATTGAATCAAACTCAGTCTCGAATTGTTTAAATGATAACATTTCGAATACGTCTGTTCAACATAAAGCTTTTTATAAAACGAAAACAGTCAACAAAGTTGTAGAAGAAATAAAAGATAACGAAATATCTTTAACGGATACACCAAAATCTACTCCAAGTACATCCAAAACTGTGGAAAACTTTGATACTATCAAGAAACCAAATTTAGATATTGATAATATGTTGGATGATTCAACACAACTCATGGATTCAGAAAATTGCAATGAAAATGGGAAAGATATCGATAACTTTGCTGATTCGACACAAAACATTCATGTAGAAAATGATGCGGAAGATTTACCAACTCCAATTAATAAGCAACCTCCATTTTTAACTTTCAAGACACCAACTTCAGTTCGACGTGGAACGAGTACTTTTGCAGAAAATGATAGTATATTCGATCAATCTACAATAATTTTAACTAACGAACAAATTGATTCTCCTAGCTCGAATTTTATCACACCTAAAATAAATGTATTAAAAAAATTACGCGATTCAACATTTTCTACTCCTTTGCCAGTTAGAACAAATCAGAAAAATGTTTCAAGTGATACTTCCTCGAGTGACGTTGAAATATATGATATGGCTACTCAAGTTATGGAAAAACCTTCGATTGAAGAGAAACAACCTAGTGAACAAACTGATTCAGATTTATTCGATATGCCAACACAAGTAATGACAAACAAATCAGTTAACAAAATAGATCGTGAATCCGAAAAACCGGAATCAAATTATATTTTCGATATTCCAACACAGGCTATGGAAACTGTTACAAATAATTCACCAAATAAGAAGACATCTCAGCCAAGTGTTTCTAAATCGTCTAACACCGTTGAAACTGATGATATTTTCGATATTCCAACACAGGCTTTGGAAACAGGTACAAATATTTCACCAAATAAACAAGCCAAGAAAACATCTCAGCCTGGTGTTTCTAAATCGTCTAAAACCGTTGATACTGATGATATTTTCGATATTCCAACACAGGCTTTGGAAACAGGTACAAATATTTCACCAAATAAACAAGCCAAGAAAACATCTCAGCCTGGTGTTTCTAAATCGTCTAAAACCGTTGATACTGATGATATTTTCGATATTCCAACACAGGCTTTGGAAACAGGTACAAATATTTCACCAAATAAACAAGCCAAGAAAACATCACAGCCAGGTGTTTCTAAATCGTCTAACACCGTTGAAACCAATGATATTTTTGATATTCCAACGCCGGCTTTGAAAACCGGTATAAATATCTCATCAAATAAACAAGCCAAAAAAACGTCTCAGCCAGGAGTTTCTAAAGCATCTAATACCGTTGAAACCAATGATATTTTTGATGTTCCAACACAAGCTTTTGAAACCGTTAAAAAGAATTCACCAAAAGCATTTGATACCAACATAAGTCAGTTATCAGAAAAATTATTGCATGATGAAGATTTAGAAAATATTTTAAATAATGATCCAAAAACTCCTGAAATGTGTAATGTAGCAGCAAGTTCGAGTACAGACGATTTATCAATTAATACAAAACCGGCGAAACGGCGTACACGTAAACCTTCTGAAAGTTCAACCAGAAAAATGACACGAAAAACAATAAATCGTGGAAACCCGAAACAGGCGCATCGTAGTAGTAGTAGTAATCAAAGTACATCTGCTAAAGATTCTGATCGTGAAACTGCAATGGTTAATCAATCTCCAAACGCGGATGGTAGTCATGAAACAGGCAAAAAAAATATCGATAAATCATCTAACACAGCCGACGAAGGTAAAAAACGCAATCTTCGTGGTAGTAGTAATCAAAGTACGTCAGCTAAAGATTCTGATCGAAGTCCCGACAAAAGAAAGTCAGGAAAAAAATCAAAACAGAACAAGCCAAAAGATGGTCCAGAACATGAAACATCAAAAGATTCTGATAACGATAACAAAGTGTTAGAACGATTGGAAATGGTTGTAACGACTACAAAAGAGGTAATTAATACAAAAATTAACGGTAAAAATCAATCTGATCGAGCTGACGTAGGTCAAACGTCGTCAAATCGACCAACACGTAACTCACGGAAACGAAGTGATGCTGCTACTGAAACTTTGGAGAGAAAAAAACGAAAAAGCTCAAATAATAAACAAAAATTGGTTGAGGAAAATAATAATACAAATAATGAAAAACTAATAAGTAAACAAAAATCTGAGGAAGTTATTAAATTAACACGTAAAACAACTAATCAACAAGCAACGGAGAGTACAAATGATCCAACTGTTGAAGTCAGTTCAACTAGACCAGTTCGAAAATCTAAAATACCATTAAAGTTCAGAATGGATTCACAATCTGAAGAAAGTTGTATAGAGAGATCTTCTAGAAAACGAGGCCATCCGGTAGTCCCTGAACAATCGTCTTCAGAAAGTATTGATAGTGCCATATCATCAAAAATACAAAAATTGGGAACGGTATGTATTTAACATAAAACATATTTAATAAACGGCTTTCCGTTAATATTTTCCAAGCTTTAAACTTAAATTAAGTATCTCAAGTTGACTTTAAAATATCTTTGAATTAGTAGGCTAATCAAATTAAAATTTTTCGAAGAATTAATTACCAGTAGGTTAGAAATCGTTTTAATACCTTTATTTGATCCTAAAAGCGTGTAATCCGAGTTTGCGCACTTGCAGGAAGTCTGCATAACCTTTAGGAGCCAAATAATTACGAAATGTTTGCTCTATTTTTAACCGACTTCAAATAAAAAAGGATGAGGTTATCAATTCAACTGTATTTTGTTTTTTTTAATGTGTGTTCCTCCTTCTCCTCCTTTTAAGACCAATCTGCTCTGTTTTGTGCAGTTCTATAAAGCCTTGACCAACTGCCTTTGAAAAAAGCGATCAGATCGTCGTTTCAACGTTTGTATTATCGACCTTTTTTTTCTGATACAGTTATACGGCATCCAAATTGTACATCGTTTAGCCCATTTATTGTCGGTTTGTCTAAAAATGTGTCCCGCCCAACGCCACTTCAAAGCTCGAACACTCACCGCACCGTCTCTGATTTTTGTTTTTTGTCTTATGTCCACGCAACGAACTCTGTGTTTTAGCTGAATTTTTAAAAAGTTTCTTTCAATTTTACGTTGATATACTTTTAACTTATGACTTTGACGAGCGGTAAGTGCACTGTTTTGCAGTCCGTAGGTTAGAACCGGGATCACATTATATAAATCAATAAACTGGACTCTTTAATTTTCTGACGTAAAAAAAGTTTATTCGACTCGGATAATACACAACTTATTTAATTTATGTTTAAAGTTTTAATACTCTTAATGGAAAAACGTTAATTCAACACAATAATTATTTTTTAAATGATATCAAATTTATATGGATTAATTGTGTGGTTTTTTCCTAAAAAATACAAACAGTTCATTCGTATTTCCATAAAATAGTTGATGATTTTAGTTTTAAGATAATAATTTTTATTGTAGAATTGCAAACCAACGAGGAGTAAGTTCCAGGTTATGTTTACCATATTTCGTGATGCAGAACAAGAACAAACCGTTAAAAAATTAGGTAATTTGTAACAAAACAATTTGAAACATTCTTATAATTCGCATTTACTTACTTTTTATTTCGCAGGGGGTAAACTAGTCGAGAAATCTAAGGATGCTAATGTTTTAGTGACCAATCAAATAAAACGATCGGTGAAACTATTAAACGCAATATCTCAAGGCATACCAATCGTTTCGCCTCGATGGCTTGATGTTTGTAAACATGCAAAGAATTTTGTTGGTTAGTAAAATAATTCAAAAATAATTATCGTAATGGAATTAACAACGGTAAATCTTTGTTTTAGATCCTTGGGATTATCTTTTAGATGATTTAGAAGCAGAAAAAAGATTTAAGTTTCGTTTAAAAGATTCTTTAAATATTGCCAAAGAAAATGGTTTGCTTTTCCAAGGATATACGGCTTTACTCACAAAATCTATTCCAACGGATTTGAAAGGTAAGTTAGCCTTAACAAAACAAACAAGACAAAATAGAACGTTTTATATATTTGAAACATTCGATAAAGTAGAAGACAAAAACGAAATACGTTTTCTCCCAAAAGATCTACAAATATAGTTTTTGCGGATGTCTGAAAATGCAAGATAATAGCAATTGATGCACCAAAGCTCCAAATACTATTTGCAATGGCGAATTTAAGGAAAAAGACTTAGTGGGCAAAATCTATAGCTTGGTGCCCTTTTATATAAATTTGTATTTTGCCCCTTTTTTAGCCTTCGTTAATAAACTTGGTGCCCCCTTGTGGTGCTCTTTTATACAAATTCGTCTTTTTCCCCCTTTTGATGATTGGTTTTGTAACAGCATTATTGTTGTAAAAAGTCGGTTAAAATCAGCTACTTTTGTCAAAATCATAAAAGAATCAATCAAAATTCGAAAACTGTTCGATTTTCTTATATCCACTTTCCAAAATAAGCTACTTTTGTTCAAATCATTAAAATAGATTTGCAACACTATATTAGGACTCCAGTAAACACGAAGTCATTTCATGCTTCTCAACTCTATTAAATATAGTCTGTTGAGTGGAAATTCAACAAAACTCAAAAACTGTTCGATTTTCTTATATCCACTTTCCAAAATTAGCTACTTTTATCAGATGAATTATCTCAATTAAATAATAAGTCTTATGTGGAAAAACAAAACTCGAAAACCGTTCGATGTTCGTCCATAAATGTGGACGTAAAAATATATTCATTTACAATATTTATGTATTTTAGATATTCTTGAAAACGCTGGCGCTAAATGTATCAGTTCTTGGCCAAAAAATGCAACGGATAAACATATTATTGTATCATCTATGGAAGATAAATCTCAGTGGCCAAAGCAATCAAAAGTGATAATTGTGGCAGCAGAAGCAATATTTTCTGCAGTAGTACGACAAAAAATCGATTTAAAAAATTATTTGTTGGTTTAATATTTTTTAAATGTAAATATAACTAAAACTGATTTTATGTATGTACTATTATTTTTTTATATAAATTCTCGTAAAAATAAGTTTAAATGATATTTTTTCCTCACAATAAAAATTGAAAATTTGTAATATGAAATATTATGTTTAAAATAATTTTTAATTATATTTGTGACAAAAACTAAAAAAACAATAATTTTTGTTCTCATAATATTTATTCGTTTTGCATAAATAAAGCAACAATTTTTTTAATTTTTTTGTTTATTTTTCGTTTAGTCTGTCAGTGTGAATGAAATCAATTATTGTGCTTTATAAATCTATTAGATCAGGCACGGATTTAGAAATTAACCGCCCCTATGCTTTTTTAAAACCCTTTTTCGTTTCTTGCCTGAATTGTCTATCTCTTTTTAGCCAGCGAATATTTTACCACTTTTTTAAATGGCGGAGCTCGCTTCAGAAGCTCTACATCTCTTAAGAGTTATGAAATATTTTATATTGTGTAAGTATGTGCATAATTAAACAATTAGTTTTATGTTAATTATTTATTTCTTGAATAAACAATTTCCACGCCCGCGTTTTTTTGTTATCTTGCGGATTGAGTTGGACAGTGCTTTTAAAAAATATCTCTTACAAGAAGCCATCAAATGGTTCGATTGGTATTTTATTCATTTAAAACATGTTTCAAGGACCATTAAAGCCATTTACATAAATAAAAAGTTCGATCGGTTGAATTAATTTTTAGCCCTCGTCGAAAATGGGGGTGTCATAAGTTTGACGTGTCTATATGTGTGTCTGTCTTTGCATCATAGCTCCTAAACGGATGAACTGATTTTTTATTTGTTTGAAAAGAAGTGACTTGATCGAAAGTGTACTTAACTACCATAGATATAGACCTTTCAAGTAAAATCATAAACACAAGTATCAATAATGACTACTGTTTTCGCAATACATGTGACAAAATTTGAAAAATCCCCGACTCTCCCAGAATTTTTTGAAATATTATGTTTCACATTATTGATACTTGTGTTTATGATTTTACTCGAAAGGTCTATATCTAAAAAATAAGTCTATGGCTAATTATACTCTAGTACCAACTTAAATTAAATTGTAAATAAAAAGTTATTTATTTATTTATATAATTAAATAATCATCTGGATCTGTCTTATAATTTTTTGTTTATCATAATTTTTGCAATTTCAATTGATATTGAGTAAATATTCAATTATTTTTAAGAATCAGAAATGAGTGACGGCATAAATATACTTGATTTACCAGATGATATGCTGGAAAACATATTATCGTGTTTAAGTTACGATGAAATCGCGAAGAATAGATTGGTAAGTAAATGATACTTTTTAATTGTGCATATTTATGCATTAATGCATATATGAACATAAGTCAACCATCATTTTTGATAATTGAATACAAATCAATCCAATTATTTATATTTCAAATCGATCATTATTATCAACTTGTTCAGTTCATTATTGCCACTAAATAATTTTGTAAAATGAGTCTTACGGCAGAATCATCAGTGGAATTTAATTACCAGTTTGATTATTAATTAATCATAAATTTTTTTTCTTTCTATGTATACATTTTATCTCCCGATTTCAAAAGTATCATTTTTAGCTCTTGATCTGTGTGAATTTTCTCAAAAACTATACTAGATAACATACCATCATAGTATTTTTATATAAATGACGATTTATATTGTATTAAATTTTGTTCTTTACTGGGGTGAAAAGCAGATTAAATTGTTAAAAAAAAACATGTTTGAGGTTTAAAAATTTTTGACTGAAAATTTTAAATTGTGGCAAAAAGGATGATATAAAAGGCATTAGTAATAAACGTAATTCAAATCACAATTTAGTCCAAGAATATTCGATCTTTCGTTTATGAAAAGTGTAATTTTTTTTCAAAATATTTCAACTACTTAAGTAAAAGATCTAGTAATAAATAAAAATTATCTTATAATCTAACTTAATAAACTCTGGAAAAGTATGTTAATTATTATATTGAACATAATTCACTTATGTGCATTCTCGGAAATCAGAGAAGATAAATGACATGCGAGATTTAGTTTATCTTGACTTAATAAACTCTGGAAAAGTATATTAATTATTATTTTGATCATAATTCATTTATGTGCGCTCTCGGAAATCGGAGAAGATTAATGACATGCGAGATTTAGTTTATCTTGTGAAGAAATTCAATAATATAATTATTATAATCAGAGGCAAACAATCCCAAAATAAAAATAAAAAACTTTAATAATCATTAATTAATACCACTAGGTTTGTTCTGATAAAATAAATCTCAAAACTAGACTATGGTAGAGTATACATGCATATAAATATTATCCAAAGCAAATAGAAATTCTAAAAAGCTTTCGAAAGATTTCCTATGATAATTTCAAAGAATTTTTGCTAAGGTAGTCACCAGTGATTTATTTTTAGAGTGAAGTTATTATACGAACTCTATCGTGTGTTTAGCGTGAGTCTCACGTTAACATAATTTGGAGTAGATAATTGCCGTAAACAGAACATTATTTTAAGTTTTTTTGAACGTATCTCAGATTTTCTGAGGATCAGTGAATGAAAGTAATCACAGGGTTAACCAAATAGCTAAAAGACGCACAGACCCATGCTAGCACGAGCCCACGCAGTCACAGTGAAAAGCTATTAACTTTTCATCAACTCCAACAACGGATGCATAACCTACGTAGAATTGCTTTAATTTGATTTTTTATCTGACGTTCTAGAAGCTCTTTGAAGAAAATTCGCTAAACATAGTGTTAACTTTAGATAAATCGTTAGATAGACGATAGTTTCCGAATTTCTTTACCGTTGGTTTTAGCTCAAAAAGTTTCTATAATCTTCTTATGGAAAATAAATTTCGACCAAATTTTTCGAAACTATTGTTTTCTTGCAGTCCTTGATGAGTAGATCAAAATTCTTAAACAGTTCAGTTATAAAAAATTCTACAAATTATTTTTTTTTAAGTGATTACACGTTAAGTCATCTGATATTATCCACCCACACGTATACCTGTAAGAGTGATCATCTATATACATATAATATGATTTATAATACTAGTTCCAGTAATCCATCACCTCCTGTTTTTAATAGTGTCGGATTAATGAGACTCTACTGTAATTTTGTAAAATACAGGCATTGTAGTAATTTGTTATTGGAACAAACTAATTATATGTGTATTTCACGTTCATTAACCTTTTAGTGACATGAAGTTGGTGTTAAGTGTAGTGTATAGTTTAGTGATTATTAAAAGTTGGTAACATTTTGAAGTTTAATTTGGCGGGTAAAAAAGTTAATATTACATATTTAAACATATACTTATTTTGTTATGATAGTTAAATATTTTTAAAATGGAAAACTGTGATGATATCGACGATTTATTAGCTGTATTAAACGATGAAATAAAAAATGTACCAGAAAAAAATAACTTGGCTAATAATAAAATAAATAAAGCAACACCAAAAATAGTACAAGATATTTCTATTTTTGATAAACAAGATGATGATAACAAAACTGATAAAGATATCATAAAGGAGGAAATAAAAAAATTATTTGGTGAAGGAGCAGATTCATCTGATGACGAAGATGCGAGAAATCATTCGAGCACATACAATAGTTTTGGAAAAGAAATTAAAAAACTTTTAAAAACTTCAACGAGTTCTACACCATCATTTTCTGGCGAAAATAAACGTAAAGAGCTAACATGGAAATCCTTACCACCCGGTGGCGAAACTTTAAGTGCAACTTACGATCCGGTATTTGGCTTACGTATTAGTAATCCAGTAATATCATCGACGTTACTTCGAGAACGAATGGCGGACAAACAAATTGTGGAGATGCGAAATATACAAGCATTTATACAATTAGATACAGTGAAAAACAGTGACTGGGTTATAGCTGGAGTTATTGTTCATAAAAGTGATCCAAGAGTGTCTCAAAAAGGAAGTAAATATTCAGTTTGGTCCGTGAGTGATTTAAAGGATGATTTAAAAACTGTGAGTGTATTTTTATTTAAAAACGCTCATAATCAACTTTGGAAATTGGCAGTTGGCACAGTTATTGCGATTTTAAATGCAGATGTTCTTGAACGTCGTAACGGGAGTAAAGATGAAGCGAGTTTATCACTGAATAATGCCGATCGAGTTATGATTTTAGGACAATCAAAAGATTTAGGATTTTGTAAAAGTAAAAAAAAGAATGGTGATATTTGTAACGCATTTGTAAATTTACGCGCATGTGCATTTTGTATTTATCATATGAAACAGGAGTATAATAAATTTTCCCGTCGTTCCGAATTACAAAGTTCAACAACCGGGGGTCGTGGTTTACTCGCTTTACGTAATAAAGTACTGGGTAAAAATGAAGTATTCTACGCTGGTAAATCGTATATGGCAATTCCAGCGAAAAAAAATCATAAACAAATTGCAAAAGATGAAGAACGTTTAAAGGCATTAGAAAAAAAATCACTTATTTTGAAAAATTCACCGCCTAATAATTATAAAATTAATAAAAATGCCGCTCATGTTGAAATTTCAAATCGTCAACGAGCTAAAGATTTAGAACGATTACGTTCCTTGGGTGTTCCAATCGAACCAATCAAAGAAAAATTACAAGAATCACCGAATATTAGTTTAAACGAAGCACGTGAAAATGCACGTAAAGTTTTATCAAAACTAAATCCAAATTTGTCGACCAAAATTGATACAAATCCAAATAAAAACGAAAAAATGGATTCTACTTTATCGCCCAAAATTGATTCAAACAAATACAAACCTATAAGTTTAGAAAATAAACAAATTAATTCGACTATATCGTTAAATAACAGTCCCAAAATTGACTCAAAAAGTTATAAACCAATCAGTTTTGAGAAAATTGATTCAACTGTATCACCCAAAATCGATCAAAAAAACTACAAACCAATTAACTTTGAGAATTCAAAAATTGATTCAATTGTATCCCCCAAAATTCATCCAAGTAATTACAAACCTATTACTCTTGAAAATAAACAGATTTCATGTGCAAAAATCGAATCAAATAGTCTTGAAAGTAAATCAAAAACTTTAAATGTATCAAGATTAGCAAAGATTCGTGTTAATACCGAATCAAACACTTCGTCAGATGTAAAACATGATACTGTTTCAAAACCTTCCGATTTGATGAAACCAAAAGAACCTTCATCTAAACCAAAGTTAATTACATCGTCTCCGAGTTCAGAAACGATTAATACATCTAGATTAGCTAAAATTCGTGTTAATACCGAATCAAAAAGTTTAACCGATGTAAAACAGGAAACTATTCTAAAACCCTCTGATATATTAAAACCAAAAGAAATTATACCAAAGTCAAAATTAAATACATCGTCTCCGTGTGCCGATACAAAAAAATCGACTCCAAAGACTCCAATTTATCATAAACCATCAGAAATAATGCAAATATGCAAAACAAACACCTTAGTTGATAAGCCAATTCTACAGAAAACTTCAAACGGTTCCATAAATTTATTAGATACGAAATCTACGATTCCAAATAAATTATTGTTTAATAGATCACGAATTAATGCGTTAAAATACATTGCACAAAATGGACCAATCGAAAAAGTAGATCCAATGAATTTAAAAGGTACGAAATCAAAGAAAAGAATCCTTGAACAAATTGAAAGTCCTGAAACAAAAAAATCAAAAGTTGAGGAATTATCCATAAAAAGTGAACGCTTTAAACAAATAATGGAAGCGAAAAGTATTAATCAACACTTAATCGAAGAAGCCGATTCACAAGCACAAGATGAATACTTTAATAAGCTCGAAGTTAAAGAACGGATTGAAGAGAAAATGGCGAATACATTTAAAGTACCATGCAAAGCTGTACAATGTATTCAATGTAAATATACGGCATTTAGTGCATCGGAAATGTGTAAAAGTGAACAACATCCGTTGAGAGTAATCGATACTATGAAACGTTTCTTTCAATGTCACGATTGTTCGAATCGAACTGTTACCTTAGAAATTATACCATTGATCTCATGTACAAAATGTGGTAAATCCAATTGGAAAAAATCGTCTATGTTACGTGAGAAAATTGTTCAACATGGTGAAAAATTATCATTACGTGGTGATGAGGAACAATTTATTGGTGCAAATGTTGCAAATGCCAATGTTAATTTATTAGTACCAGAATAATATTTTAGTAAACGAAGTAATTTTATTTATATAAATTTTGAATTACGTAATTTTTATGATTTCTTATGGACAATTTTAAATTATTGACAAATATTTTTATTACTTTTATTTTAGCAAAAAATTAATTGAAATTGAACATTTTTAATAAAATAAATTACAATTTGAAAATGAAAATAAAATTATTTTTTAATTTCCTAATCTGCGTTTTAAAATAAAACCCTGTATATTGAAAGGATCCCGAACCACTGTATATGACCAGTGAAATTTATAAAATTTAAAAAACCACCGACAAATTTTTCGGGTAAAGAATCCTAAGCTCGCACTTGAAACATCTTGTAACACTCTCCATTAAATTACCTATTTTGTTTGGACTTTCTCCAAACCGATTTTGAAGATCATCGCGTATTTTTTAGTTGTTCCGGATACGGAACCCTAAACTCGCACTTGAAACATAGATAAGAACACTCTCCATTAAATTTCCTTTCAAACGAAACGAAAAAAATAAAAATCGGTTCATCCATTTAGGCGCTTCGATGCCACAGACAGACAGACACACACACGTAGCGGTCAAACTTATACCCCTTTTTTGTGGGTTAAAATATGACTCGTTCAAATGTAGTCAGAATTTGAGAAAATGTTCTTCTTCAATCTCATGGCAATCGCAGCTTCTGCGGCAGCGCTTATGTAGAAAATTCTCTGACAACTCGATTCGATCATATAAGTTAGGATCAATGACATTTTTTGTGCTTATTTTGAGGGCAGTCAATCAGTCTGCATGTAATGTTGCAAGATGATTTTCTCAAGCTGAAAATTTTCAAACATAGTAATTTAATTTAATTTTAAAATTCAGACACTCTTAATAGGAACCACTCTATTATCTACTAATAATTCAAAGCTTTAAATATTACAAATTATTCAATTTCTATATTCAAATTGTAGATCTCAAAACTAGACATGAATCTGTAGATTTCAAAACTAAACATGTCTGCAGCTTCGAAGTTAAATAGCCATTTGGTTGCAGGTATTGCCATAATTTGATTAAAAATTCGTTAAAAAATTTTCAAACATAGTAATTTAATTTAATTTTAAAATTCAGACACTCTTAATAGGAACCACTCTATTATCTACTAATAATTCAAAGCTTTAAATATTACAAATTATTCAATTTCTATATTCAAATTGTAGATCTCAAAACTAGACATGAATCTGTAGATTTCAAAACTAAACATGTCTGCAGCTTCGAAGTTAAATAGCCATAGAGATAATACCATAGAGCTGCAAAGTCGCAGCCAAACGGTTGATCGCAACAGAGAGATATTTATAAAGTAGGTCCGTATAGTTGTTACTATCTCTCACTGCGGTCAAGAATTCATTTATTGCGTTTTCTATGTCTATACAGCTCTATGCAAATAACTCAACCATACAATTTATTACCGGACGTTGAAAAAAGCCTAAAATGTACTTGCGAATAATTCCACAAATTCTTTCTTTACAGGTATGTAAAAAATTTGATTCAGTATGCAAATCTTTGTTGAATCGTGGATTTGTGGTGGTGGAACGTCGACAAAGTTTAGTCTCCAGAACCATCAGACATTGTTTACCAAGAAGAGAATCTGAACGTCGTGCCCACCCACTTGCACGTCATTGTGAAATTTTGTCAGCGTTAGAAACACGTATTAGTATGCTAAGCATGACATTTATGAAGTTTATAGATACAGGATTATGCTGTTTCATTCCAGGAAAGGTAAATTGTAAATATATTTAGTGGTTATAATTTTTGCTCAAATTGGATAAAATTCCATTTAATATTGCTAACAGAAACAAAATGCTTTTGAAAGTCTTATTAGACAATGCTTAAAAAGAAGTTACAAGACGCATTTTTATATACACTTGACCCTAGTGTTGAAGTAACGAGCATATGTTCCAAAAAAGACATCAGGGTTGCCAGGTTTTTTTTCAACTCGTCGCTGACACGTGGCGCCAAAGATTAATTCAAATGTTAAAAATGAAATAAATTTTTTTTTTTTCAATTCTGATTTATCAAGAATTATAGAATTATTATCATTATTATTATTCAACAAATTTTTAAATACGTATTGGAACTCAAAATAATGATTAAACTTATTTATTTTCCAAACAATTAAATTAACTTAAACAATACTTATTGCGCACAATACTATATAATTGGAAAAAAAATTCCATTTCATTGTTTAATTTCAAAAAAATTTTAATCGCCGAGCATTGTCAAAAGTAGCCTAAAAGGCGATAAGTCGCCCTATCTGGCAACCCTGAAAGACATATCTTTTGATATATTAATTTACGTATTTTTTTATTCATTTGACCCTAGCCTAGAAGTAACGAGCATATGTTCCAAAAAGAACATGTCATATCTTTTGAAATATTAATTTAGGTATTTTGTATTCATTTGATCCTAGCCTAGAAGTAACGAGCATATGTTCCAAAAAGGACATGTCATATCTTTTGACATATTAATTTACATAATTTGTATTCAATTGACCCTAGTCTAGAAGTAAGAAGCATTTGTTCTAAAAAGAACACATATTTTGACATATTAATTTACGTATTTTTGTATACACTTAACCCTGGTTTAAAAGTAACGAGCACCTGCTTCAAAAAGGACACATCTTTTGACATATTATGATATCATTTTGAAAGTATCGGTAACCTTTAGGTAATTGATGAAATTCTACACATTTTAAAAGTGGTTCAGAAATCATCGAGTCCTCCACGCACACATGATTTATTGCAAGAATTAAGAGATATTAGTAGTATGGCAATGGAACATTTTGAAGAGTTTATTGTACCAAGTTTGCGTTTAGCAGATGCGAATAATACACCTGTTAACAAATCACTTTTCCAATCAACAGGTACCTAATTGGTTTTTGTATTAAAATCATAATCAAAACTTGAGATAATTAAGTTACTCTTCATAAAACTCAAAATTGAAATCATAAATTAAATTTTTGTACATTTTTATAGGTCTAAAAAGAACTGGACGACGAAGTCCCATTTTAGTATCAGATCTAATTCGTAGAGAATTTAAAACTATTAATCACAATACAAAAGTATACCGACAACAATTATGTGGAATGAAAAAATTACTTTCGAAGTTAAATCAAAAGGTAAGTTTGGGGCGTTTAGAAATTTTCATTGTGGAAAATATTTATATCTGATATTAAACATAAAAAAAGTGTTCTTCAGACAAATAGGTTTAGGTTAGGTTAGAGTGACTGTCCTGTGATGGGGCACACTTAGACCTGAGGTTTCAGACAAATATTCAGATGTAAATTACCGAAGGCGTTTATTATTGCCTATTTTTGAATTTTAGCTATTGATTTTTGAGGGAACGATTTGATATATCATCGAAAAGATTTTTTTAATAGTGCAGTAAATAAGTAAGAAAATGCTTCAGATATTAAAATAATTATCCAGTCCGGTTTTTCAACGCGATAATTAGAAAAAAAGATTAGTTTTTAAGAAAACATACTTTGGAAAAAATCCATCTTTGGAAAGTTGTTTAAGAGTCGGAAAGGTGCGAAAAACAGGTTTTTTGAAACAAAAATAAAACGGAAAAAGGATATAGAGCTAAAAAATGCAGCTAAAGTCAAATTCGTTTAAAACTTTACGAGAAAACACGGTTTTACCGCGTTTTTCGTCTTTATTTTCTCGGCTTGTATGACTCGTAGAAAATCTAGAAAATCCGTGTTCTGGTCCTAAATTTAAGCTTTTAATTGTATCTTTTCGGTTTTACCGCGTTTTTCGGCTTGTATGACTCAAAGAAAATCCGTGTTCTGGTCTCCAATTTAATCTTTTAATTGTATCTTTTCGTTGCAAAATAATTTAAGGTTTCCGCACAATTGGCGTAAGGCGAAAATGTGATATTTTCGCGATAAAACCGTGTTTTCTCGTAAAGTTATTAACCGAACGTGTCTTTAATGAACGGATTTGACTTTAGCTAGGCTCAATTTTTTCATTTTTTTGACTCTACAATCCTCTGTTTTAGTTTTTTTTTTTTTTAATTAACAAAATAGTGTTTTCGCTTTTCATATAAGGCGCCCGTTATGAAAAAAATGTGAGGAGTAAAATCTAGTTATCGAATGACGCTCACAACTTGCACTTTTTAGTAATGCGTGTGTATAACTTGTATACTTGTGTGCTGTCGACAAAGCATCTATTATTTGAAACTTACTATAATCTGACGGACACAACACTTAAAGAATAAAATTCGTAACTTTTTTGCTTGTACTATAAGAGGTAGTATTAAAAATAATATTTTTGTACAAAATTGACACTCACATTACAGGTAAAAACCCAAGACAATTTGTTAACATATCAGGCATGTAAATTACGAAAACAACGTCGATTAATACAAGAACAATCAAATTGTATATCAGATATGAAAAAACATTTAGAAGAGTGCGATCGTAAAATATCCGATTTAACTACAGAATTCAATCGACAACGTGATCGACCAACCGACACAAAAGCATCACAAACAAACGAAGACACCAAACCCATAACAATGTCTATGTCACAACCAATAACTGCTAGCAGTCTTTTGAAAGATTGGCTTGTTGAAAATGAATCGTTACCATCGTTATTGAACGACATTAATTCACGATTATCGATACCGTCCTTTAAAAACCCATTCAATATTGATTCGTATAAAGAACCCACTGATAATGTTGACGAAGATGACTATAGAAATCACAGAGAATTATTTTCGAAATCGTTTTCATATCCAACACGTCGAACCACATTATCAGATTTCCGTAGTAATAATGCTGCTAATAAACAAAAGAACGAGGATAATAACTCACAAGAAGTAAATACGAGAAAACGTAAAGTTATTGATTTAATTGCAAATGTTGTTGATTCGAAAATACCGAATAAACCAATTGATAAAGCAGAAATTACACAATTATTACGGAAATATCCACGATTAAATGATCATTATTCGCCGTCGTTTTATGAGGATGATGCTGCTATACATATAACAGATAGAATTAAAGGTAAAAGACGCATGCAACGCTATTCAGATGTATCCGATGAAATTCCAAATAAGCGATTGTTAGGAAAATTTCAACACATATAAATTTTCAATTTAATCTAAAGTATTTTGACATCGACCAATTTTGATTTATGCTTTTTCATTTGACGCTGGACGCCCATAAAAAAAGTTCATGGAGTAAAACTTCTGATATTTGACGCTAGCATCTATTTTATGTCAATTGACGATCAAATTAAGCGTCAATGAAAAGTTATTTTGAAGCGATAAACTAACCTCGCTTTGAAGCGAGTAATAATTTGTTAATTCTAATATTTTACATGTGAATTAATATCAGAAGAAAAATCAATTAACAAAATATAGAGCCAATCCAAAATTGCTTTGATAATTTCTATAGAAACTCATTGTCTCCCGTATTAAAATATATACGGGGTGTCCCAAAAGTATGGAAACTCCCAGTTAATTTGGCCATGATATCTCCTAGTTTTTATAAGTCAGGATTGTTTCTCTTGACTTAGAGTTTAATATGAAAAATATTCTGCTCTAACCAAATCCGCTATAAAAACTAGAGGTTGCCATTTGAAAAATTGATTTTTGATTCGCTTTAGCTTTAATGTTATGTTCAAGGTCAAATCGGATGCAAAGTCACCATTGGATTCCCCATGGAAAATATGTCGGATATGGTGGTTATGCAGGGGTTACCATTGCAAAAATAACTTTGACTTTGGAATGGTCTTGTAGATCAAGGTCAAGATCATATTTTTACGTAAAATTTTCCGCTCTTTTCAAATCTGAAATAAATAGTGGGGATTTCCATTTGACAAATCGATTCTTTTGTTTGCTGTTTGCTTTAAGATTATGTTCAAAGTCAAATCTAAGGGCATCATTGGATTTCCCGCTTACTCTGCTGTATATATAAAGAAAATCTTGAATTTCTAAAAAATATATTTTTCTTATAGTAGTTAAGTTTGACCAGGCCAGAAGTAAATCAAGAATCGTGTTAATTGACGATATTTTTTTTAAAATTGAAACTCGGAATCGGGAGTAATAATTCCTTTTCCCTCTATTTGATTTAAGAAACTCTCAATAAATTTCCTATTCTTACTTTTTTTTTTTTGTAAATGTCCAGTTTTTTTTTGTGCTATTTTCTTTCCGACATAGATATTTTATATTTTAATGCGGGAGACGAAAATGAACCATTCGTTCTTATTAATTATTAAAACACGAAGATTATCGAACACAATCTAGCATCATAACTCGTTGATGTAAAGAGTAAAAATTTAATATTGTATTTGTTAGATTAAGATTTAGTTGGAGCTGACGTTAAAGCTGAGAACAAAAAAAGATTTACCATATAATAACGTTTTCAATAATTTCTCAACCCAGAAAGAATTTTATGTTAGTTTGGGGTCTGGCATCTATTTAGTTTCTTAATATGTGTGTTTAATAATAATTTTTCATGTTTTCAGAATAATAATCACTAAAAATATAGGATTTAGTTATAATTATTGTAAAATATAGATACTCGAATTTAATTGTAAACAAATTTTTTACGAATAAAAACGATAATTTATAATATATATTTTCTTGTACTAATAGCTCGTGAGACAGCGTTATTAGTAGTTATTTTATACCGAATTATTTTTATTTTAATGGATAATAATTGAACGATAATTTCGAGTTAATGAGTTTAGGCGCGAGAGGTTAGAAAAAACAAATGTACAAGTAAGACGTCATTATATTTTTCTAACTACGATTTACAGTCTGCTTTTTGAAATTCGAGTAAAACAGTAAAAACATGTATTATCAATATCTCGCAGGAAAATAACATTTTGTTCGAGTTACAAAGTCTAAATATTTCGAGATACTGCGTATTTAAGGATTCAGCAGAACGGAATGGCATTTTTTTTACTCACTGATGAGATTACGACTTAACGAGGTTCCACTGTACTAACGCATAAAGTAAACATCAAAAATTACGGTACGGTGGGTGGGATTTTTTTTTCGTCAGTATTTTTGAAAAAAATTAGTATATTTTTAATTAAATTTCTTCAGAAATAAAAAGTTGTTAGCTTTATTAAAAGCAAAGATCAAATCGTCAACTAGTCAATCCTGCATTCCCCTCTCCATGAAAACTAGAATGAAAATGCAACGCTGTCTCATGATGTGTACAGTTAGTCGCATATAAGATGAAGACACCCTCATATTTTCGTTATTTATAGGAATATCTTTTTGAAATTTGGCAGTTATACTCTCTAACCATCTTTGACGCTAAGTAAAATATTAAGAATTGGACCTATTTCTCAATTTGTAGTAGGCTGAGTTTAAAGTTGTGATTTCGGTTATGTGTCTTAAAAAATGTGACCCATCATCCTGTATAACTGTGCACAATTTCAAATCGATATTCCTATAAATAACGAAAATGTGAGGGTGTCTCATCATAAATGCGACACACTGTATAGTTAATATAATTTTTTTTTTATAAATTATAAATTTAAATATTTATATAGTTTTGTTGTATTTTTCAAATTTTAACCACGACATGAGAGCACCCGCTGTATTTTAAACATCTTCAACAGTAGTGCTCTCACGCCTTAGCAATCTACATTAAAGTAAATACTGTGCATACTATTTGATGTGCAGAATTATGTTTTTTTTTTGTATTCATATTTAATTTAGGCAAAATTATACTAAAAATCATCATAATTAAAGGTTCAAATATGTCAAACCATAGCGACTAATAAATGTACTCCGCTAGGGGCACGATATTGATCGTGATAGATCTTTCATCACGTTAACACGCAGCTAAAAATCTTTGTTTCGTACGCGGACGAGTTTGATATATTTTAAAGCTAATATTAAGTTAACATTGTATATAAATGACAAATATTAATAAATTCGTATTTATTATAATTATTAATTTTCTTTGGTACCTTCTATTCTCTCAAAAATAAATAGCTGTACTTAATAGCAACACACTAAAAGTCCCCGTACATATTCATTTGTTATCCATCACCATATAGCCCAGAAAAATTAGACAAAAAACAGTCGATCATCTTGAAAAAATCCAAACGAAGCCTTGTCACCAGGATAATCATTCTTTATAAATGATTGTGTGCCATCCATACTATATTTTTTGGGTTTTAATGGTTGTGTATTAAATTAAATCACTTTCCAGTTTCCTCCTTTAAGGTTGTAAAAAAGGATTTGAGGGTATTTAAAAAATTAAACACATTTTCAATTTTTCAACTTATATTTTCTTAATTATCTAACCTCGTACATATTAACAGTACCTCCAGTACTTACAAATAAATTTTCGTATTATTAATTAATTAATGTATCCATAATCTTATACAAAAAAAAAATTACACTGTTTTGTACAAAAATAATCAACAATAAGGCTACGACTACACGTGCAAAAAATGTAATCAGTAGCAAGCAGTAAAGTGAGACATGCATTTTCGGTCAAAAATTAATTTTTAAAGGCTCCCATGACACGAAAGCACCTATTGTTGAACACAAAAAAAAGGACGAATTATTCTGTACTTCTTAATAACTGCTCCTTCTTCCCTATTCTTCATTAAAAAAACTTTTAAAATGGTTAAATTCAAAAAAATGATTAGTTAACTTTAATTAACGAACCCATATAACAAGGCCCAGAAACTCTTATGCTAAGCTATAAGCGTATGTTGCTGAATTTACGGGGCCTATCTGAGCGGAGTCCAATCATTGGTCTTTGCGTAGTTTGTACTGCGCATCGGGCTGTCTTTCTCTCGGACGAAAGAGAAAGCGATGTTTACACAATTGAAATTGTTTTTAATCACTTTCAATTAATTGAAAACAAAAGACAGACTGGTGCGCAATAAAAAGTACGCAACGGCCAAGGATTAGATCTCGCCCAGATAGGCGCCTTTTTTTTCGTGCTTTAGTTAAAAGACTTTTCCATTTTCACCTTCAGATTCACTTAGGATGTGTAAAACAAAATCCACTACAATTAAGATAACTGAGGTAGTTTCTTTTTTATTTAAATACTGTCTCTATTTACTGCTTACTGCCAACATATTGGTCCCGCGTCTAGCCTTAGCCTGAATCAAAAAGAGTCATTTAAAATAAAATCAATTCATTCTTGATTACAAACGAAGTCAAAACATCAAATAAAAAATAATGTTTTTGTTTTTTTTTTAAAGTTAATTCTTAGTAGGATAAAAAAATGTTTGTTTTTCTTTTGGATTCGTTCAAACCTCTTAAAATTTATAAATTCAAATTATTCATCATCTTGTTTTTTATCCTTTTTCTTCTTCTTTTTCTTTTCTTTTGTTACCGTTTCACCACTTTCATCCATCACCTCTGTTTTAACTTGAACGATTTCTGATTCTTGTTCATCATCTGTCTTTCGTTTCTTCTTCTTCTTTTTCTTTTCTTTGTGTTCAACATCTACTTCCATGGTTGTATCTACTTCAGTTGCCGTACTGTCACTTATTCGTCGCTATAAAAAAAATTTATTAAATTAAATCACAATCGTTTAATGTTTCTGAAAGTTATACAAAGAAGCTAATAAGCTTTTGAAAGCTCCGATATAATTCTAATCGAGTAAATATATCTATTTGAAACGTCTGGAACAATTTGATAATAACAAAAAATGACATATTTTTAGCTCGCGTTATTTTAAAATTGGCTTCCATTTTCAAATTAACAAAAAGTTTTTTATTTAATACAAACCTTTCTTGAAATTTCATCTTCTTGGCCATTTTCTGGTTCTACCTTAATATTGGTTGCTGATTTCTCTGTCTTGACGCTGCAAATTAAAATTTGCACAAATTTTAATCAAGGGTGATTTACTCTTAAATTTGTACACCCTGTATATATGTAATATATATCAAGATATAACTAAGTTTAATCCCAAGTTTGTAACGCTTAAAAATATTGATGCTACCAACAAAATTTTGTTGTAGGAGTTAAAATCATCAAGTCTATTTCCGGTTGTTTGTCTGGCTGTCTCACTGTCAACACGATAATTTAAAAACGAAAAGAGATATCAAGTTGCAATTTTTATAGCGTTGTTAGGACGTAAAAAGTAAGGTTGAGTTCGTAAATGAGCAACATAGGTCAATTGGGTCTTGTAAATCGTCAGAGATAGAACAAAAATTTAAATGTAAAAAATGTTCTTTATACAAAAATAAATAACTTTTGTTTGAAACACTTCTTCGTAAAAGTCACTGTTAACCCGTGAGGGCTCAAATTAACACAAAATTTTGGTGTCCATTTTCTCCTATAAAAGTAGGGAAATTTGTAGATAGCTTCAACTAGCGGTTTTTTGAAACAGTCCCGAAAAACGAAAAGAAATTCTAGAAAAACTTCAGAAAATTTTCATAAAGTAAATAACTGGCGACCTAAAGGTCGACATAAATGTGTTACTTTTTTTAACGTTTCTAATTTATTCCTCCATCTAAGAGTGGCCTTTTTTAAGATACCCTCAGAAACAGCTTGCAGTTTGCAAATGAAACTCCCAGATACCTATTGATGCTTGTGTCGGTAGCCGTGTGCCATTTCTAATTAGAGCGTCAACTTCATAATTTCTGGAATGCCCTTGTGTTCCATTTAACGATGTTCGATAATCCTCTATTAACTTTGAATAATAAGTTTGGATAAAATTGTTTGAAAAAAACATTACGTACCTATAATCTACATATCCAGTTAACCATTCTTTCGGTGTATTTTCATTTGGCTTTCCATGTTTATCCAGTTGTCCTTTACTAATTAATTGTTTTTTCATAGAAGCTTTTGGTCCTAATCCCCATTTTCTTGGATATGTATCACGTTCCATAATAACTCTCTTAATTTTTGCAACAATACCATGATCACAGCTAGCAATTGTTGCTGTCGTCATTAAAGCGACTGCAAGTGCAACTGCTTCACCTTTTGTTGTAACAATTACGATTTCCTCATTTAATTCAATATTATCATCGTAACGTAATACTCCAGGTAACATTATTTTAGCACCATAGCATACAGCATTCACCTAGAAATTCGTTAATTTGAATTCATTAATTACTTCTCTATGGTTAGACATCCATTTGACACGTAAGAGGAACAGTCACGGGAAGAGTTTGATCTAAAAAGGTAGCTTTTATTTAATATGCGCGTGCATGGTTATTTAAAACAAACGTTAGTATGTTTTCACGGTTTTTTTTTATTTTTGACAAAGTTGCGCTCGTCGCTCGAGATCACAAAATTGGATTATTCATTGGGACACAATCATAAACAAGTTTGCTAAAAATCAGAACTACCGGATTTGAAGTTAGCTGTGATGTATGAACTTACGCCGATAAATTTTGCAAGGCTTTATCTGGGAAAGTATTTTGTCTACAGAGTCCATTCTCGGCGCATATTGTAGCAAATTTAGTCTACTTTAAAAACGCTCGAAAAAGATTTTATCAAAAAACTAGTCCTTTAAGGTTATAATCGCTAAATTCCGAAATTTCCACGGATTTTTCGATTTTTGACAAGGTTGCGTTCGGCGCTCGAGGTCACAAACTTGGATTATTCATTGAAATAGCATCATAAACAATTCTGCAAAAACTCAGAACTACCGGATTTTTATTTTTACTGATGCAGACTACCCCATACTTTCAAACGACAAGGTTGCTGTATTATATTATTATTCTCAAAAAACTGATTTTTGCTACCTTTGACCTTGAATATCTAAACACGCTGACACGTAACCACATGTGACTTTTGATACTACATTTGTACTATCAAAATAAACGTTTCTACAAGCTTATTCCTTTAGATTTCGAGGTGAAACCCAAAGATGATTGGATTATTAAACCTTTTTCCTCTATGAAAACTTTTCTTTAAAGAGTTCTAAAAAAATTTTAAATGTGTGACAAAAAAATAAACTTAAAATACGTACCGCACTATCTTTCATTATAATTCGTTTATGTTTAACTAAAAGGCCTTCTAACGGTTGAACAACTCTTCTAAGATAACTTTCATCTTTGTGATTTTCATATAACCATTGAGCATCTAAAATATCATGCATTGTTGACATTGAATCTCTTTCTGATTGTATACCGGATCGAGAACGACGCAATTCTAACATTTGTCCACCAACACCGAGCATTAAACCTAAATGTACGCACATAGTTCTGATGTACGAGCCAGCTTCGCAACTAACCCAAAATACACCTAAAATTGATTCAATTTAAAAATTAATAAAAAAAACGGGAGAGGGCATGTTAAATCGAATACAAACCTATGTTCCTTTCTGGATCAAAATCTAAAAGTTTACTTTCATAGACACTTCGAACACGTAATTGTCGTTTTACAGCCGATATTAATGGTGGTCTTTGAAATAAGGCTCCACGTAATTTTTCTAATCCTTGGAGAACTTTCACCGATCCACCTTCAACTGATGAATGTAATTTGAATACACTAACGTACTCTTTTCCAGCTGCTTGTTGAGATTTAACTAATCTAGTTGCTCGGTCAATGCATACGATTAGACATCCTAAATCAGGAAAAAACTCATGAAATAAAAGGGTTCCGTAGAATGAATTTGTGACATAACAATTCAGGAAAATTAAACATTGATATCATTAAGGTTGTGGTCTATGGGCATACTATCAGAAAATTCTAATTTTTATATCCTGTATATATGAAATATATATATATATATATATCAATGTATACTAATTTTAGTCACAAGTTTGTAAAGCTTAGAAATATTGACCAAACAAACAAAAATTTAGGTATGGATGTTCATAAAATCACTAGGATCAATCAATAAACAACTTTTGTTTGAAACAATTTTTCATAAACATCACCGTTTATTCATGAAGGCGCAAATTAAGACAAAACTCTGGTGTCCGTTTTCTCCAAAACTACAAAAGATAAGGAGTTGAAAATTTGCAGGTAGCTTCAAAAAGTGGTCTTGTGAATTCTTGAAAACACTTTCTAGAAAATAATTTCCGAAAGCAAAAATAATAGCGGCTGAACGGTAAACAGTAATGTTTACGTTGTCTGGAACAAAAGTTGTTTATTTTTTTAAAGGAACATTTTTGGAAGAAGCCGACAAAATCATAGAAGCCACTCAGCCGCTATTTGTTTTGGTTTTCGGAAATTTTTTTCGTTTTTCAAGAATTCACAAGACCACCAGTTGAAGCTACCTGCAAATTTGCCAACTATCTATCTTTTATAATGGATACCAAAACTTTGTTCTGATTTGCGCCCCCCACGATTAAACAGTAATGTTTACGAAAAAATGTTTCTAACGAAAGTTCTTTTTTTTTTTTTTTAAGGCACATTTTTTACATTTAAAAAATTTTGCTTTTGTTCTATTTCTAACGGTTTAAAGGTAGTTGTTGGCCATTACTCAAACTCACTTTTTACGTCCTGAGCACTTAGTATACCTTGTATACCTTGTATACCTAAACTTAGTATACCTTGATATATATTCCATATATACAAGGTATAAAGAGAGACAACAAATAGGGAATATTAATGTATTTTTTTTATATTTTTAATTCATTGTTTACACCGTTATAACAAAGTAAAAAATATAAATACTGCTTAAAAATGCTGTATTTAAGTATACAAAAATATTAAAAATACATTATAATTTTGAGATATTTAAACGCAGTCTTTTGGCGCTCTTTGTGGATGGCGTATAAGTACGTGATCTGTCAATTGGTGACAGTTCAATGTATAATTTACACTTTAAAAAAATAAATTTACAGCACAGAATTTACACTTGTTATCATTAAGTTTTCTAATAAAAAGCCGTAGAATAATAGAAATCAATGTATTACTTGGTAATACCATACAAAATATAAGTAATTAATACTATACAGTATGTCAACAAATTTGACAAGCCAATACTATGATGTCACGTCCGTATAAAAATTTGAATTTCCGTTTTAGAAATTTTTAAATGCCCTCACTGAATTTGTACTTTTATTAATTAATTTTAAGTAATTAAAAAGGTATTAATTACTAAAATAATGGTAAAGTTGAAATGTCCCGCCAATAAAGTTACGGAAGAAAAATATTTGAACCAAATTTAAATTTCATGAATATTTCCTATTTTATAAGTATTTTTTTTTTTGCGAAATAAAATCGAAAGATCATACAAAAAATTGTGATTTGGAAAAAGCATTGATAAAAATTCCTTGTCAGTTATATAATATCTGATAATATTGAATAATCCAGTTTGTGGTCAGAATATAAAACAAGAGAAACTCCTCACGGTTAGATAGGAAAATAGCTTCCTGTGTAACTTTTTCAAACCGCCTCCCAAAAAGTTCTTCGGATCGTTCTGATCAAAAGCTCTCACGGTCACAAATTTTTTTAACGAGTAGTTTTCGAGCTATAGGCGATCAAAGCTGCGCATATATTATAGTTATAGCATATGACTAGGAAAAAGGCTTTCTATAAAACTTTGTGTCCTCGAGACCTTTTAATCAGAACCATCTGAAGGACATTTCGGGGCGGTTTGAAAAAGTCTCACGGAAATAAATTTTCCTATCATTTATTTTTTTTTTTTTTTAAAAACTCTGTCAATTCAGTTTTTTCTTGTAGCTCTCCATTAAATTACATATCAAACAAATAAAAAATCAAAATCGATCCATCTGATTAGGAGCTACGATGCCACAAACTTATAATACCCCTTTTTTCGATTCGAGCGTTAAAAATGGTAGCAAAATATGTAAAAAAAAAAAATGTATGCTAAAATGCACTAATTTTGTTTTTTGGTTTAAAATCGTTTGGCTATTTTCTCGTGTTTAAAAGAAAACAGTTCATGATAAAATACCTGAAGTCTTAGGATCTAATGTTCCAGAATGACCAGTTTTTTCAACCTTTAATATACGCTTGATCCATGCGACAACTTCATGACTGGATGGATTCGATGGTTTATCCAAATTGATGAAACCAGCTTTAATGTATTCACTTATATTACGTTTTAATGGTGACGCTCCAAACGGTAATGGTGTGTAATGATTTGTACGGACATTTAGGCGATCGAAGTACTGGAATATAAAATTTATTAATCATTAAAATATTATTTTTTTTAAGATAATTTAATAAATATTTACTTTTAACAGAAGTGGCCATTTTGATGTATCCAATGGAACAACTTTCTCAGATGTTTCAATTTGAAAATCTTGCGATGTCTGAATATCAGCTAAACTTTTTTCTCCTTTACTTTTCTTCTTCTTTTTTTCCTTAAATGGTTCTCCTAAAAATTACAGTAAATTAATTACAATTATTTACATGATAAAAGGGCATTGTAAAAATATAACAAAGAGTATGGTTTCAAAAAGATACAAGGATTGAAAAATCTCACTTCTGGTTAGACCCTTAGCTCCATAGGCTTTATTTTTCAAGCTTTTGTTTACGTATGACTTAAGAATGTATGAAGGTTGTTGCCTGATTATTATATAAATGACTTCAAAAGTAAGCAAATTTAATATTGTTTTTATGGTAAAACGATTGATGGATGATATGTTTTCATAGATTTTTCCAAAAATAGTCGGTGGAAATTAAAAAAAGTTAAAACTTTAATAAATTATTGAAAACAAATAAAAACCCGTTCTGCCCGACTAATTAAGGATGTATGAGTACGATAGTGGGAACACAAATTTAAAAAATGTATATTTTCAATTTTGGTGGTGAATTATGTGTGAACTTGACAATATAAAACGAAAAGTAAGAATAAAACTTTTCGATATCTTGAGTAATTTTTAAAATATTGAAAATTTTGTTTAATTGATTTAGTTTTCGATATTTCGAAAAGCAAGGCAGTTATCGAAAAATTTGTATTCTTATTTTTCGTCTACATTCATGAAGTTATAATGAAATTCATTATCAAAGCAAGCTCGTACTAGCTTAAGTACGAGATTTGAGTGATAAAAGTCTTGTTTTGGAGCAATCTTGTTTACAAACATTCCGGTCTAGGACTTGATGTAGTATATTTGGAATCGAAAAAGCTACAAAACTTAAAAGAATTTTTAATAAACAACATTCTTAATATATTTCAAGGTGTCGAAAACCATCATTTTAATTAATATTTTTGAATACTAGTTTAAGTATGTAAAAAATTATCTTATATGATAAAAACATGCAGAAATTTAAAAATCATAATTCATATTAAATAAACAAGACTTTTTTATCCGGCTCACATGCAAGATACAACACTTTAATTATTGTTTTTTTTGCTAGATTTAAATTAAACTTTAATACTTTATTTTAAATATTATATATATAAGAAATTAATAATATTAAAATCTATAATAATAAAGAAATTTCTTTACCTAAATCCATATTAATTTGTTTCAAAAATAATTACAGAACAAGCACGTGGTACAAATATATGTATTTTGTAGATACTCTTCAATGTTTCACGTTTTTTAAAATATTTAACATTTTATTTTAGGTTAGAAATGTGCTTCCACAAAACGATGCAAGTATCGACGCCAAGAATTATTTCGAATATTTAACACCAATGGGTAAGTTCGACACCTACTTTTTAAAACAAAAATAAAATACGAAGATAACGAACAGAGCTAATTGTTTATAAACCATGTGTATTCAGAGATGTTGATAATTGTTGAAATTAATGTGTTTAAAATAAATTTTTATTTAAAGAAATTTTCTTCTATTTCTTAGGGTTTCAAAAAATGATCAATTTTTATACTATGCATATATGTAATATGCAAGGTATACTAAGTTTAGTCCCAAGTTTGTAACGCATAAAAATATTGATGCTACGAACAAAATTTTGGTATAGGTGTTCATAAAATCACCTAATTAGTCCATTTCCGACTGTCCGTCCGTCCACCCGTCCGTCCGTCTGTGGGCACGATAACTCAAAAACGAAAAAAGATATCAAGCTGAAATTTTTACAGCGTACTCAGGACTTAAAACATCAGGTCGAGTTCGTAAATGAGCAACATAGGTCAATTGGGACTTGACTTATGGGTCCGTAGGACCCATCTTGTAAACCGTTAGAGATAGAACAAAAGTTTAAATGTAAAAAATGTTTCTTATCAAAAAATAAACAACTTTTGTTGGAAACATTTTTTCACAAAGATCACTGTTAACCCGCGAGGGCGCAAATTAGGCGTAAATTGTATGGTATGTAGGTATTATATGGGAATATCACTTATGAATGTGTGACATGTATGTATGTATAATGTGATAGAGTAATCAATACTTTCTATGCATGGTATTTCAACAATTAACTCAGTCAATTATTTGTTTTCACTTGTTTTTAATTAGTTTATTCATCCCTAAGCTCGATGTATGACGTTATTAAAGTCTTGATTTCTAGTAGTTTAAGAAAAGGTATAAGGTCGGTCTTCACCCATTTGATAACCAGATGACACATATTTTTATGAAATTTTATTGATTTATAATAAACACGACTTTGTTATAGATCTATCGAAAAGTGTTTATGACTATTTTTAATTAAATAATTAATTTTAATTAAACCTATACCATTATTTTCGAAATTTTATTTTCTTTAAATTTCTTCTGGTACCAATTTCGATTTTTATCTGTTTATACGGTATGGACAGACCTACACCGATCTGTTAACCATAATCGATATTGGTATCAGACGGAAAATTATTTAATTACGAAAATAATGGTATAGGATTAGTGAAAAATTAAACCGAACCTTCATGGAAAAAACAAATTAAAATTAATTTAAATAAAAATAGCCATAAACAAGCTATCATATTCATAGACTTGTTTATAAATCAATAAAATTTCACAAAAATATGTCTCATCTGGTTATCAGATGGGCGAAAGTATAAAACACACTAATAAAAATTTAGTTCGAATTCATCACATATATTTTAATTTTATCGTGGTAATTGACGCATCCCAGACGATTATGTAAAACTTAACAAATAATTATCAGGAATACGTGAACCAAAATTTGTGTCTTATCACCAATACTTATATAATATTTGATATCATTTTGGAATATTTCAGTGTCAGTCTACATTTATTTATTAAGTCTTTGGGTTTACGTGACATATGTAGTTAAAACTTAAAATCATAAACTTATATGCTGGCGATCTATTTGATTTTAACTTAATGACAAAAGACAAAAATAAATGATTTTTATGCTTTAGTTCTTATTAATAAATTAAAATAGCTAATAATAATTAAAATAATTAATAAAAAATTTCAATTATTGAAGATACTCTGAAAATGGAATTTGTTGAAATCAAACAGGAAAAATTATCATTTGATTTGAAACAAGAAATTGAAGATGTATTACCTATCAAAACAGAATTAACAGATAATGCTGAGAATATCGAAAGAATAAAAAGTTATGTTTTTAATACAAGTTTTACACAGAAGTTAGCATTGATTTTACTAATTTAATAAACATATTCAAATGTAATGTTTGTGATAAAATATTTACAGGTAATTTCGTACAACCATATTTTCAAATTTGTGTAAGATAAGTTAGATTTACTTATAATTTTATACGCTACCGTGTGTTTAGCGTGAGTTTCATGTTAAGTTAATTTGGAGTAGATTAATTAATGTGAAAATAATATTATTTAAATTTTTTTATTATCTAAGGCAAATTTAATTGTTTTTCTCTGTGATTGTGTTAACTGAGCCACGAAAAGATAAAAAACTTACATAAATCTGTTCATGTTGATATGCTAACGTGAGACTCGACACGCTAAACAAAAGATAGTATCCGTATAACGTCCTTATTCCTTATAAAAAATAAACAACTTTTGTTTGAAACATTTAGTCGCAAACATCACTGTTTACTTGCGAGGGCGTAAATTAGGATAAAACTTGTTTTTAAACTTTTCTAATTTATTTAAAATAATGCAAGCACTGATATTCAAAACTTTCTCTACAAGGTATTTCTATAACTAACTCAATCAATTGTTTGTTCTCACTTGTTTATAACCGACTTCAAACAAAAAAGGAGGAGGTTCTCAATTTGACTGTATTTTTATTTATTTATTTATTTTTATTTTTGTTACCTCAGAAACTTCGACTGAATGAACCGATTTTAATGATTCTTTTTCTATTTGAAAGCTGGTGCTTCCCGTGTGGTCCAGTTCTGACAATGGCATTTATGAGAAAACCATATAAATCTATGCATTAAGTATGTGCGCGACAAATGGACGAATAACTCAATATTATGCCAACTGATTTCGATGATTCTTTTTTAGTGACAAATTAGTTTGTGTACTTCAGATTCACTAAAAATAAAAAAAAACTTTTAAAAAAAGGAAAACCGACTTCAAAAGCAAAAACTATTCCAAAATAAATTAATATGCACTAAAAAGTAAAAAATAACGATAATATAATGTTGTTACAATTATTGTTATTTTTGGAGTCGGTATCAGCCAAACTAACAACTGTGACAGAACAGTTTGCTACATTAGCTTGGTTGACACCGACTCCAAAAATAACAATAATTGTAACAAAATGATATCGTTATTTTTTACTTTTTAGTGCATATTAATTTGTTTTGGAATAGTTTTTGCTTTTGAAGTCGGTTTTTGTTTTTGAAAGTTTTTTTTTTGTATTATTGTCTTTAAAGAGTGCTTTTGACAGATAATTTCTTTCATTATTAGTATAATTATAATTTTGATGGAAACGCAAGCATAACCCAGCGGTGGGGATGGTAGTGGGAGCTATTAGATCTTCTTAATCAATCTATATTTTTATTATATCAGACCTAAATATTTTATTTTACATAAAACGCTTAGAGAATCTTTTTTATTTAAAATATTAAACATTGAACAAAACTATATCATAAATTTGACCTTTTGGATACGTCACCCTAACCTCCCAAATGAAAATAATAAAATTATGTAAATAATATCAAATAATTGTAATTTTAATAAAAATTATTCAATTTCATATCAAATTTGTTTTATTTTATTACTAAGTATATTCTGTAGTTAATTTTATTGTAGTTCTGTAGGTATTTTTAACTGACAATGAGTAAATTAATTAATTTGTAAATAATTAATAAGCAAAATTAAAATTAAATTATAATACATAGTTTCGAAATTAAACTATTATAATAATAATTAAATAATTTCAAAATGTTATTGACCATGTAACATAATAGTAAATTCCGATAAGATAACTAAAAATTTTACAAAGAAATTCGGAGAACATTTTAATAGTTTCGCATAAAACAAGGTCAATTATCTTTTAAAAAAAATAAGATTTATCTTATCATTAAATTCATTCAGAAATCATAAATTTAAAAAAATAATACTTGAGACTGAAACATTACTCTCTTTTTTATTTAGATCTTTTTATGATTTAAAGAAAATTCCATAACAATGCACATAGCAATTATTGGAGCGGGAGCAGCAGGCTTATCTGCAATTCGCCATACAATTCAAGCGAATTTCGAATGTACAGCTTTCGAACAAACTGGTGAAATTGGTGGAACATGGGTGTACAGGGATGAAGTTGGTGTTGATCGATTTGGGATTCCAGTTCACACGAGTATGTATGAAGGATTAAGGTAAATTTATTAATAATACAGTAGAACCTCGATAGTTCGAACCTCAAGGGAAATGCGAAAATTTTGACTAATAAGTAGTTTGAGATACAGATGATTTAATTTCTAAAATGTCGACTTAGAAAGGCGCGATTATATTTTAGTTACTGCGACGTCATTATATTTTACTAACTACGACTTACAGAGTCTGCTTTTTGAAATTCGAGTTATAGAGTAGGTATATATTATCAATACCTCGCAGGGAAATAACATTTTGTTCGAGTTAAAAAGTCTAAATAATTAGAGACACCACGTATTTAGGACTTAAGGAGGTTCGATTTATCGAAGTTTCACTGTATGATAATTGATTAATTATTGATACTAATAATTATTTCACAGGACTAATTTACCAAAAGAAGTTATGGGATTTCCAGATTTTCCAATGAAAGATGGTGATATATCGTATTTACCTCAACAAGATGTTTTAAATTTCTTAGAAAATTTTGCACAAACATTCGATCTTTACAAACATATTAAGGTAGATTAACATAAAGGTACATTCATATTATGACAATTGACATAATGTGAACATACCTTAAGAATTTAGATTATCATATTTTCTGAAATTTATAAAAATAAATGTCAATATACCGAGCTAAAGTTACTAATCTTTGGCTGATGTCTAACTTAATTGGATATAATGACAACAAAATGCAAATTTTGATGAGAACTGAAGCCCTGCAGCATTTCAAAATAATTAATGTTAAAGATGTAACCTCATGATGACACTTGACGCTGGCTTTGAGAATCAAGGTTCTACCTATCTGAAAAAAATAGTATTATGTCCAGCATTAATCGTCAGTGTAAATTGTAAAAATGAGCGACAAAAAAGTTTATTAATATCGAAAATCGATATTTCGAGATATTCATACTAAATACAATTCCCTAACCTAATTTTATTAAAACAGTTTGTAATAATAAATAGTTGAATATAAATTTATTTAGATAAGTACTGTCAAAATCATTTCTGAGAATAAAAAGCTAAACTAGGTTTAGCTTTTTACGATGTGACGCTGCTAAGTTTTTTTCCAGATGGCAGCAGGGCTTAAACGGACCACATTGACTAATTTGACGCTCAAACTCAGCTTCAAGCGTCAACATGAAAATACACCTTAACAATTTGAAAAAAATCTTATTTATTTAACAATAGAAAATACAAAAATTGTAAAACATAATTGTTCAAATTTAAAATTTCAGTTTTATAATCATGTAAAATCAATAAAACCAATAGAAAATAATCGATGGGAATTAACATCCATAAATCTACAAACAAAAGAAATAACAGTTTACCAGTTTGATGCAGTTATGGTGTGTAACGGCCATTATCATAAACCTCGTTATGCACAGTTGGATGGAATCGAAAAGTTTAAAGGAATCCAAAAACATAGTCATGATTATAGAAAAGCGAAAGAGTTTCAAGATCAACGAGTCGTTATCATTGGTGCTGGACCATCAGGTGTTGATCTTGCTTATCATATTAGCAAAGCAGCTAAAAAGGTTTGTCCATGAAATGTAATCGCGAGTTAAAAAATTATTCCGCAAAAGTTGTGTTTAAAATAATTGATCTTTAAAAAATATTTCTTTTTTAACCCCGGAACTAAAAAAAGTGTGTCTATCTGTCTGTCTATCTGTGGCATCATGGCTAAACGGATGAACCGATTTTGATTTGTTTTTTTTTTTGTTTGAAAGGTAATTTAATGGAGAATGTTCTTAGCTATATTTTAAGTGCGAGTTTAGGGTTCCGTATTAGAAAAAACTAAAAAATAGGCGATGATCTTCAAAATCGGTTCAGTTTGGAAAACACTTTAAGGAAGAAGGTAATTTTATGGGGAGTGTTCTTAAATATGTTTCAAATGCGATTTTAGGGTTCGGTAAAATTTGTCGGGGTTTTTTTAAATTTTGTAAATTTCACTTATAGGTAATATTAAGTCATCATTTAAAAGATCCAATTGAAACACAATTTCCAGAACACGTTATACAACTGCCTGATATTAAAGAAGTTAAAGAATATAGCGTCATTTTTAAAGATGGAAGCGAAGAAGAAATTGATGTTATATTCTATTGCACGGGTAACTTTTTTATTACATAGTAAATCGAAAGTAAAATGTTTATTGCTATACGCTTAGACAAACTGACTTTAGAAAATTGAAAATTAATTGTGTATAAAATATCTTTTCTAGGATATGAATATAGTTTTCCATTTTTGAGTGAAGAATGTGGAATTATTGTTGATGACAATTATGTACAACCGTTATATAAGCATTTAATTAACATTGAACATCCAACAATGGCAATCGTTGGTTTGCCTTTTTATGTTTGCGCCTTCATAATGTTTGATTTACAGGTAATTTTTAATAATAAAAATTACAAATTAAGGCAGAGCTACAAGAAGCAGTATCCTACGGGTAAAAAATTTGTAGAATTAAGTGTTCACATCGGCTATGCAATGAAAAGTACACAAAAAAGGGTTATATAGGCAGATGGTAGACCAAGAATATATATGTTAAGGACATGAAACTTTCTATGCCGAGCTATAAGCACCCTTGGTTGAATTTAAGGCGCTATCAGGGCGGGATTTAGTCATCGGTTGTTGCGTACTTTGTGGGCGCATTAGGCTGTCTTAGTGAAATTGAAATTTTTCTATTGATTGAAAACAAAAGACAAGAAATTGAAAAAAAAGACAGCCTGATGCGCAGTACACTCGCCAAGATAGCGCCTTTTTTCCTGCTACCCACTCCACGCTAGAATTACGTTCTTAATATATATGTTCTTGTGGTACACTTAATTCTCTATAGACTAAAATAGTTCTACGTCATCATATTTGTTTGTCCTTTTCTGTTTCCATATTCCTTATCTCATACATTGTAACACAAACACAAAAATAAATCCTATATTACAATGTTTGAGACAAGGAATTTGAGAGCAAAAACAGAAAAGGCTAGGAACTATTTTGATATATTTCTTTCTACTCGTGGGAATTGACTTTGCATGATCCATTGTGTTATTTTTATAAAATGTTATCAATACTAATATCATAAATTGTTTTAACGTCATGTCAGCTAGAGGATCTAAAAATTATTAAAAACAAGGTTTGAGTTTTAGAAGAAGCATAGATTTCGAAACTAAGATTATTGAAACAATAGGTCCATTATTGAAGCCAAATTTAGTACATTAATAATTGTACTGCTTTCGATAAATGTTATAGATAAAATTGATTGTTTTGCTTTTTATTAGGAAGATCTTTATTTGTGTATGAAATGTTATGTTTATTGGTTGTGTTGTTTTACCTTTTGTGATAAGCTTGATGAGTTCGTATTTAACATTTTCATTTGCTCATGTTTTCCAACTACATCATTATTATCATTTATTAACTTTTCAATCAAAAAATCATACAGGATAGTGCAGGGCATAAAGGAGCTGCCACTGGCAAAATTAAATCGGCTTTTAAAAGAATACGAATATACAGGATGGATCACTTTAATCTATAATGGCTAATAGCTCTTTTTGTAGTTAACCAATCAAAAGCTAACTTAAACAAAAGTTCTGACATCAGATTAGACTTAGTTCTTCGGGTTTCATAGCCAATTTAGGTCTTAAACAGTAAGAGATAGAATAACATTTTAAATTAGAAATTGATCTCCTCATGAAAAATTAACAATTTTTGTTTAAAACATTTTTTCGAAAAACGTTAGCTTTCGGAGGAAATGCGACTTAAAATATGTCATTATTGCGTTTAATCGAAAGAAAACACGCTAACTACGGAAAAAATGCTTTAACCAAAAGTTGTCAAGAGCAATTCGCCAGTGTACAGAACTTACAATTATTATCGATAAACTTTAAGCGTATTTTCTTTCGATGAAATGCAATAATGACATATTTTTAAGCCACTTTTCTTCCAAAAACTAACGTTTATTGAAAAAATGTTTTGAACAAAAATTGTTACTTTTTTAGAAACTAAGTTGCCTATTAAAGCATTCCGAAGAACTAGGTCCAATCTGATGACAGAATATGATGTCCTCCATCAAACTCTGCAACTTTTGTTTAGTTTTTTTTTGATTGGTTAACTACAAAACGAGATATTTAGATGTATAAATTAATAGGTCCACCCTGTATGTGCTATTAAGAAAATCGTCTTGTGTTGTCCAAACTAATATTTGAAACTGCTGTGAACCACTAATATTTATTGTGTCCATATGGGAAAATAAAACAAAACCTCAGAATAAAAAAAAACTATTAAATTGAAATTTTACTTTGTAGGTACGATTTTTCCTAAAAATATTGTTAGGTAATTTATCGTTGCCATCTAAAGAAGAAATGAATAAAGATAGGTTAAAAGAAATGCAAAAACGTTGGGATATCGGTTTTACAAAACGTCAAGCTCATATGATGGGTCCATTACAAAATCAATATTATGATGATTTAACTGAAACAGGTGGCTTTGAGAAAGTTCCAATTGTTTTTACGAATTTACATAATGAAAGTAGTGAACGTTTTCTTAAGGATTTAATACATTTTCGTGACGATTCATATAAAATTGTTGACGATTCGAATTTTATTCAAACTATGTTTGGTTTTTAAATTATTAATAAATCACATATTTTCTAGTCATTAATAACAATCTATTTTATTAACTAGCGCCTACTGGAAGCTATAATACAGTGTGTTACATTTAAGATGAAGGCACCCTCATATTTTCGTTATTTATAGGAATATCGATTTGAAATTTTGCACATGCATACAGAGTGATAGGTAGGTAACATTTTTTTAAGATATTTAACCGAAATCAGAAATAAAAACTCTCAGCCTACTACAAATTGGCAAATAGGGCCGATTCTTAATATTTTGCCTAGAAAATCGAAAAAAACTACTAGAAAAGTTGCTTAGAATATTTTTTTATATATATTTTCCGATTTTCAGGACAAAATTCACATTTTTAATTTTTTCATTATTTTGGTCTTTACTGAAAATTATTACAAGTTTATTGAAATATTTGAATACGTATGAGTATATTAAATTATCAATTTATCCAGTTTTTAGATTCTATAGCACACTAGTTATAAAATTTAAAAATGAATTTTATAACTAGTGTTCTATGGAATGTAAAAACTAGACAAATTGATAATTTAATAGTGTTATGTATTCAAATAATTCAATAAACTTAGTAATAATTTTGAAGTAAAAAACCAAAATAATTAAAAATTCGAAATTTATCCTGCAAATCAGTATATGGGTATAAAAAAATATTAATCTAATCAACTTTTTCTAATAGTTTTTTTTTCGGAGTCTAACCATCTCTGACCCACCACCCTGTGTGACTGTGCAAAATTTCAAATCGATATTTCTATAAATAACGAAAACATGAGGGTGTCTTCATCTTAAATGCGATACACTGTATATCTTTTACTACAGAATTATTTTAGTAATATTGTTTTTAATATAAACAAAACCAGGAAAACATAATCACTGCCATATTATTTTTTAGCTTATAGCCCTGGAGTCCGTAAAACTACACGGCACTTACACGAATTTCGAAATTTCGCATATGAATCAATAATATTTAACGATAGGTACAATATGGACTAGGTGTGCCAGGGTTTATCCTGTCAAATATTTTTTGCCAGGATTTTCTTTTTTTTTTTACTGGTGTGGCAGATATTTTGGTCAAGTTTTGAGCTGTCACACCGAGATATTTCAAAAGTAGAACTCAAAAACAACAAATTACAAAAAAAGTAATTCCGCGATAAGGGTAAAATTTTATTGGCTTTATATACCTATTAAAAATCGGTGTGACAAATTTTCGTGAAAATAGATAAAATTTGCAATAAAATGGTCTCTTTCTCTTCTATGAAAGTGCAAAATACTTGTAATTATAAAAAATATAAAAAATATTTCTGCCAGGATAAACCCTGGCGCACCTAGTCCATATTGTACCTATCGTTAAATAGTATTGATTCATATGCGAAATTTCGAAATCCGTGTAAGTGTAGTTTTACTGTCACGGGCTCCCCGCTTAATTATAACTCATGCTATTATTACCAAATACATTCATACTTTCAGCTTGTTTGATTTTTTATTTAAGTATAATATATTATTATTAGCTAAAATTATTCATCCACTAGCCGAATATGGGCATTCAGTTGCGATTTTTATACGTTGGCACTGTAGTCTATAGATACTCCGTAATCGACGTTATGTATTACTACAACCCTGGTGAAAAAAATATTTGAAGAAAGAATAATTCTTTGGAAACTCTGAAAAGTCTAAGGAACTCTGAATTTCTCAACGTTTTTGCGCTGTCTAATTCAGAGTTATCAGGACTTATTCAGTCTAAATTAGAGAGTTTATAAGAACTTTCTTCTGCAAATATTTTTTCCTCCAGGGCAATTGTTTTAATCGTTAGTCCATGGTTAAGCAACTAGTTTAAAAATTTGCTAAAGAAGGTATTTCATCATTATCAATCCATAAAAACTATGCTTACGTTAGAGTTTAATTTATACTATTAGTCCTGCCTCGGTTGGATCTTAAAGCAGCAAAATGAAGACATAATTTGTCAGAAATTCAGAAGATTTATTGTTTGAAAAGTTGTCATTAAGTCTGTAGTATGGATTAGATTTAAAAGAGGTGAAAAAAGAACTTTAGATTTAAGCTTCAGAGTGTTTGTAATCCAAGTTGAAAAACAATGGATCATTTTAAGCTCCAATCACCGTAGAAACCTTATTATGATTTCATTACGTACTTTTTTTTAAGGTACGATTTTTTCTAAAATATTTAACAAATCCTAAAGATTTTCCTACAAAACAAGAAATGATGGAAGATACTCAAAAAGATATTGAGCAAAGGCGAGCTCGTGGTTTAACGGCACGATATTATCATTCATTAGGTACTGTACAGGATAAATATTTTAAAACGTTAACTGATTTGATTGGAATGGAAGAAACACCACCAGTAATATTTAAAATTTACAAAGACCGTGCTCAAAGAAGTAAAACTTATTTACAATACTATCGTGGTGATAATTATTGTGTACTCAATAGCGAGAAATTCACTGTAAGTCGAAGTACAACCAAAATATTTTAGGAAATTATTGTAAATATGGCTAAATGTTACCATGGTCTATCAAAAATGAAATTCCATGCAGGTAGTAAAAATATTATTTTATTTTTATTCAGAAAACAAAACAGAGCCGACGTAAAGCATGGGCTACGTCGACCTCGCGGTCGACGTAGCCCTCGAAAAAATTAAACCTCTATATCCGGGATTCGTTCTTTCGATTTTTTCGTAATAGTTACCTCTATAACTGACACAGCGAATTAATTTTATGTGCATTAACCTTTGTAACTGAGAACTGAGATAACATTGTTTTGTTTGTTTACTTACTTATTATTATTCTACCTGCAAATTCCGCACTTAACTAATTTTGAGCCTCAATGACCTTCAGTTAGTTAGTTTTACTTTCTATCATATGGATGTTAATTTGAAAAATGACGAAACGAAGGCTCAAAACGTTATCAGTACGTGAAAAACTTCTGAAAATCTGTTTATGAAAATGGGAAGACACGCGATGAAGTCTGTTTCGAATTTAATGTGCCAAAATCTACTTTGTGTAGAATAATTCATAATAAAGATAAAATTCAATCACAATGTCCTGAAGGGCAAGCAAAACTAAAACATGTACGTTTATCAGAATATCTTGAATTGGAACAGTGTTTGCTAACATGGGTCAAACAACTTCGTAAAAAAAACGTTCCGGTAAATGGACCGATGATTTCGCTCGAAGGCTCGGAACCCTTTGTAAATGAGACAGATATTTATTTATACCTGTATATCTGAGACACTGGGTAAGTGGAATATACAATACCATCTATAAGTGAGTCTTTGTAGGTCCTTTGATGTTTCACTTAACCAGGTTGCACTGTAATTTTAGTAATATCACTTAGAATAGTTCAAATTTTGCATTTATTTTGACTTAGAGTGTACATAAACCCGCGTTATCCTTTTGTTTTTGTTTAGTCTAGCAACATTTGCTCACTTGCTGGCATTGCGTTATTATCACGGGAAATACCTGCCTGTAAAAATTGTGTATCATATCAGGCGAGAAATATAGTGCGTCAAAAGAGGGCTTCGCAAAAAAATATTTTTCCCACGTCAAATTTAGCTCTTGCCCCGCCACTGGAAGAAAAGTATTTTTGATGGACCAAGTTTTTAAGTGTACATTTGTATACTTTTCTGTTAAAGTGTTATTTTCGTTAATAAATACGTTTAATAACATTTTATTATGTTTGAAAAAATGTAAACTGAATAAATTTTAAATAAATAATATTGTTTTTCAAAAAAAAGAACTTTTTATTTTACCTTCACTGTAGAACTGGTGCAATATGACAAAGAATATGACTGTTTATTACTTCCATGTCTGCAATATACGTTTTCCGAGCATTTTTTATGTTTCTTATAGTCGATATGTCTTTTTAATTTTCAATGGAGGGTGGGGGGTAGCAACCATCCTCCTCCCGTGCGCAGAGACTTGAGAGATAAAATTTCTAAAAGAAATTTAATGACAAGGGAATTTAGGAATCGAATGCAAACCGATAAAAATAAAAATCAAACTAAAATAAATTATCTGAAAATTAAATATATTTAAAAAAAAAACCATTTTAAAGAAAAATTGCCTTTGATTGATTTATTTTTTTTTTATATCTAGCAGTCACACAATAAATTTATAATTTATTGACTTAAAATGTAAATAAAAATTCTTGCATATAATACTTGACTGGAATCAATTTGCAATTTTTCTATTTACAATCGTTAATTGAAACAAAACAAACTATCAACTTAAATCTATCACAGGAATTTGACATAGTAAAAAAAGAAAAACAAACAAACAGTTCTCAAAATTTACTTATTACAGTTTGGCAAACAAAAAAAAGTCTTTCTAAAATGTTAAAAAGGAATTATCTTAATGAATCAATTTTTTTCCCGAAAATGTTTGTATAAAATCTTTAAAACACGTAAAAAATTTTTATTATCTCCTCTCTTTTTATTCTTTTATTTTTGAGAGATCAGGAAAAAGATTCATTAATCTCATAAATTGTTTTCTTCGATCTTTGATCCCATGTTTGCTTCATAAAGCGTTTATTAACCCTTCCAAAATTAAAAATTAGGTAAACAAAATTTTTTTTTAATAAGTCAAAGTATATTTTTATCTCAAAATGAACATGATCATTTTGGATTTAAAAATAGGGATGGATGGATTTTTTTTTTTTTTTGTTATATTATATATCAAAGAACACACAGACACATGTATGTTAAATAAGTTTTTCATTTTTAAAATGGACATATATAATTATGAAGCATTTTTTTTGGTAACTTGTTTTCAAATTTCATTTCATTTAAATAAATATTTTTTTATGTATAATTATATTAAATATAAATTACGCTATAACTAATGGTTCATCATCTGAAAATCCTCGAATAACTGGACTTTCATCTTCATCTGAAACAGAAAAACAATCTTAATTACTATCTTTTTAATTTTTTAGTCGTATTTTCTCCGAAAATATAGACCTATGGGTATTAAAAGCCTGACCCGTGTACAAGAATCATCCAAGAGGGTAGGGAGGGGATTTCAAGCTTTTGTTCATCATGTTAGGTCATTAGTCATCAAGTCAATAAAAACAAGAAACTTTTTATTCGAGTAACATTTTATTATTTCAAAATGTGATATTCAGCCCATATTTTTAGCCGACTGCGTGACGCAAAGTAGTGGTAATGTGTTTATCAATCTATATATGTATGTGTGTTCCTATGTGGCACACTAAAATTACGTTTTTCAGTTTTATACATGCTAGAAATAAGGAATTTTTTACAAATCGGCTAGGCTATAAATTAGATTTGTTTATTGCAAATATCTCGATTTCTATTGCAAATACGTCAAAAGTGATTAGAAATGATTTTATAGAAAATTTTGATATCTACACTCTTTATTTAAAACTTTTTTCCATATCTTCGTATGTTTTCGATATATTTTCAAAAGAGTGATTTTGGTGGTAGTTTTTAATAATTTTTTACCCCCTAAATAGAATTCAATATTTTTTAACTATGTGTACTTCAAATTTATGTAAAAACGAATTTATATTTAAAAATTCAGGCTTCCGTTTTAGAATAGTGTGCGATCAGCTAAATTAATGCCAAGGAAATGATTTTAAGGCTTTGCGCAAAAAATATTTAACTTACCTAATCCTTCACCACCAAATGTCGTCGTTCCTGATCTAGTATCGTAATGACTATTAGCAAATCTTACAAAACTCTGTTGAAGTTTACGATGTCTCAAAACGAAAAATCCAAGGGCTATTATTAATGTAATAATAACAATCATCGTTGGAACTAAAATTCCTACTAAACTTGATGTTGAAAGCACTGCAGACCATGCATCAGCTACGGAAAAATCAAGATAAATTTTAATTAGATTGTATAATTTCAAACTTGAAACAATATTGCTAGAAAATAAAAACATACCTGCAGGTATAACGAAAGTATTAACTTCAGAAAGTATTGAACTATATCCATCTTCTGTTTTTAATCGAACAGCAAATGAATATACATTTCCATCTTTGATATTATCGATAATAAATGGCGGTGATGAAACAATATACTTTTTGGCTGTCGTTTCATTTAATGTATTTCCTTCTGATACTAATACTTCATATTTATAACTAAAAATTGAAAATTTGTTATTAATTTCCGAGGTCAACTATATTACTAGACTCTCGTTTCGTTGAAAAAAAAGAATGATCTCGAATTTTTGGTAGTTGGTTAGGAACACGGAGTTAGAGTGGCTGTCCTGGGGTGGGACTCACTTAGACCATAGGGTGCCTTGTGATACCGAAAAAGAGTTGGCCCATCCCCGGCCATTACTCCATGTACCATTTGGAGCTGTTTAAGAACAGCAGGAGTGCTTTGACCTCAACGAATTTCAGGTCGGGGAGGTCGTCAAAGAAAAGATGGTCAAGTGAGTCCACGTCGTGGCAAGAGCTGAGCAGTGACAGAGAATATGAAACATCTTTTCTTCATCCTCCTCACTGTGACAGCTAATGTAATAGTCATGACATACTGTCAGGCCCAGGCTTCCAGTGTGCCTGCCGCCTAGCCAGTGTCCTGTAGTAGCAGCAACAATTTTACTAATAGAAGTCTTTGGAAGTGATATAAGAACTTTAGAATGCCTACGATTGTACTCAGACCATATTTTCCTTGTTAAACCACAAGTACGTTCCTCCATCCATTTAAGAATGGCCATTTTTAAGATACCCTCTTTGAGAAGCAACTAGCAGTTAACAAATGGAACTCCCGAATGTCTATTGATTGATGCTTGTGCTCGGCAGCATTGTGCCATTTCTAGTAAACTCGTCGCCTTCACAATTTCCCTGAATGTCTCTGTGCCAGGGACCTATACCAGGTTTACATTGATGTTAGGTAGACTAAGCTAAAGGATTTTAGCGCTGCTTGGCTTTCGGTGGAGATAGTAATGTCACTCATAAATAGAAATCACACGACACAGTGATTCGGCAGCCGGAATGATAGCCGTAAATCTATATTTTCAGAGGAAATCCCATAGTCTACCCTCCCCTCCAACTTCATACCGTTGGTATAAAATACCACACCTTTTGGTTTAATCAAGTTCTCATCCTAATCCTGCCTGCAGGGGATATTCACTGTTCATCAATTAGACATGGTACCCTTTATTTCAATCAGCTTCCTTAAACTTTCTGAGAAAGAGTAAGCAAAAATCGATTTCAATTTTTTTTTACAACGAAACGTTGGTGAAAATTTTTAAATACTTACTATGTGGAATTAGTTAATTCAGAATGGAGAATATCTGAAATTTGCCAATAAAGTATATAACTACCATTCTTTTCTGGTATAAGTTGCACCTGATGCGGTGGATACAATGGACGTGCATAGAACACAGCTGGTGCACTAGCTATTGAATTCGACATTGCTGTTCGTATAGAGACTGCATATCGACCACCTTGATGTACCTTAAATGTATGCGTTAAACGGTCTCCTTTCATTGGTAAAAGTGTGATCGATAAAGTTTTCTTCAAATTTAATTCCGTTACAGTTATCTACAAAAATATTGTTATTAAGTATTGTAAGATACGGGGGGGGGGGGGGGGGCTTAGTGTGACAATACATGTGAAAGATTTAAAAAATACTAGTCGATCGTGCGGAATTCTCCAAAATGTCAATTACTTTATCAATTTACTTTTTTTTTAAATTGTGTATAGGCAATTTTATTACAGATATGATGTGGAACTCTACCCGCAAATTCCATACTTAACTAATTTTGAGCCTCAAGGACCTTCAGTTTTAATTTTGCTTTACTTTTATGCGGATGTTTATTTGAAAAATACCGAAACGAAGGCTCAAATTGTATCAGTACGTGAAAAACTGAAGTTAATATGCGTTTATGAAAGTGGGAAGACACGCTATGAAGTCTGTATCAAATTTAATGTGAAAAAATCCACTCTTTGTAGAATAAATCAGAATAAAAATAAAATTCAATCACAATGTTCTGAAGGACAAGCAAAACTAAAACGTGTACGTTTATCAGAATATCCTGAACTTGAACAGTGTTTGCTAACATGGGTCAAACAACTTCGTAAAAAAAAACGTTCCGGTAAGTGGATCGATGATTAAAGAAAAGGTACAAGATTATAATATTTAACTTGTAAATACGTTATTTTATTTAATAAAACCGCACCTCTATAACTCAAATAACCTGTATTCTGACCTCTATTAATGGAACCCTTTGTAAATAAGACAGATATTTATTTATACCTGAATATTCGAGATATTGAGTAAGTGGAATACAATACCTCTATAAGTGAGACAAATTTGCAGATCCCTTGATGTCTCACTTAACTAGGTTTCACTGTAATACCCAAAATTAATAACAAAATTGGTTTAGTACATTTTCAGACTGTGGGTTTATTATTCTTCGTTATTAGTCAGATAAGCTTTAAAATGAGACTAAAGAAAATTTATATAGTAAGTTTATAAAAAAATATATTTACTGTGTATGAAACTTCTCCCATTTCTGGACATGAAGGTGACCATTCAACTACCATTGAAGTATTGTGTGAAAGATCTTCGAAAACGCGTACATTTCTAGGTGCTGCAGCAAGACTTGCATTTGTTTGGATCATAACAGGACGATTATTTAATGGACCCATTCCAATAGGACCAACAATTCCAACAGCAAACAAATATTTTTCACATGGTTCAAGATCCTTTATAATTGCAGAATAATTCGAAGTAATCAATTTTGCTTCTGCAAATACCAAAAATACAATTTTATTAGAGAATTAGTAGTTACCCGCAAAAAAAAAAATCGCTGAATGATTTAACATTCATCAAAACGTGAAATTTAAAAAAATTAAAAAAACCTCCGATAAATTTTTCAGTTACGGAATCCTAAACTCGCACCTACAACGTATCTCCATTAAATTACCTTTTTCCTTAGAGCCTTCTCCAAACTGAACCGATTTTGAAGATCATCGCTTATTTTTTAGTTGTTCCGGGTACGGAACGTTAAACTCGCACTTGAAACATAGCTAAGAACACTCGACATGCCACAGACGGACAGGCAGACAAACACACATAGCGGTCAAAGTTATAACACCCCTTTTTTTTTTCGAGGGTAAAAATAACTTTCAAAACAAGTGAAATTTAATAAATTTAATAACCCTCGACAAATTTTTCGGATAACCCCCCTCTTCTAACGGATTTCAAAAAATAAAAATAAAAAGAACTTACTTTTAAATAACTGTGAAGCAGATAACGCATAATAAACACCATATTTCCATGGTAATTTTCGTGAATCTTTCGGTTGATCCCACGTGACTTTAACAGACGTTTGTTTGGTAAGTACTGCATCCATGTGTGTAACCGTTGGTAATGGAGCACCTTGTGTTGAACCATAAACATTTGTTTCATGACCCAAATATGATTTTTTAAATGCACGCACTTTAAATAGATAAGTTGTGCCTGGTGATAGATTTGATACAGTTATTGTACTCTTGTTTGTGATAACCATATCCTGTTGTGGATACGGTGGATTTACGATAGGTGTTACATGGTATCCCTCTACATCTGGGACACCCTTCCAACGTAACGAAACTGAATCATTTGTGTTGCTGACCACATTCAAGTCAGAAATTAGATCAATATCAGCATTTCCATCGAAGGTTAGAGATGCTACTTTTGAACTGTTACTTGAAAAAGCTCCATTTATTGCGGTAATCTGCAATACAAACAAATTATTGCTTCAAGGAAAATTCTATATTACCATACAGAGTCTTCAAACAGTATGGGACCTCCCGACCTGACGTTTAAAACTAAAATAGGAGATAGAGGAATAACAGGAATTTGAGAGTAGACATTTGTTCCTGAAAAGACGGATAAAACGGCTTTTTATAAAAATGAAACATAGCTAGATCGATTTCTTGCCCCCAAAAATTCCCTGCATACTAAATTTTATGAAAATCGTTGAAACCATTTCCAAGATTCCAAATACTTGCTCGTTTATTATAAAATAATTGCTCGTTTAAATATATAATGTTTGAAGTTTTCTTTCATCTCGTTAACAGCCTTCAATAAGAGTTGAAGACTGATATGTCTTCTTATTGGTCTGCAACAAGAGTTGATTTATGTCTTGAAATTCTAGGTTAAATTCAAAGCTAGAATTATTTTTCTCTCTTCGGAGCAAAAACCTTTTACTTGTGTTATTTTCCTCTAAAGTTCATAATTTCTGAGATCAGAGGGAGTTCCAATACTTCTTGACAACCTTGTATAGGCAGCGATTGGTAAATAAGCAGCGTCTAATACTAACCCAAAATGAATAATTGGTTCCACCTTCAAAATGTGAACTTAATAAATATGACGTGGTGTTTGAATTCATACGAATTTGAATTGGTGGAATTGGTGGCGCTTGACTAACTATATAATCAATAATTTGTCCATTTGGTTGTTTTGGAGCAAGCCATTCAATTTCAACATGTGATCCATTTCGTTGTTGAACAGTCACGTTATACGGTTCACTTGGCACTGAAAATAACCAAAAAAACAAGTGAAAATAAACAATTAACTGACTTAATTGATGTAATACTCAGTATACAGACAGTGTTGAATTTCAGTGCTTGTATTATTTTTGTAACAAAGCATGATACTCGTCCGCTTCGCAGGGCTTCAAAGTAAAGATCACCGAGTTGTAGCCTCGACTTCTTTTGCTCTCGCCCCCTTGCTTTTACCCCTTCCATAATACACGAAATAGGGGTAGGGATTGTTTTATACAGGTAAAATATATGTCCGAATTCAATTTTTTTTAAATGTTATATATCTTGATTCAGAGTGTATCAGAACAGGTGGCCATGAATTGTATATCGTACACAATTTTACAGAAATCTATAATTTATGGTTCAAAATGATACTCATAGATGGCGTAGTAAAATGTCATAGACTAAATTTAATTTTTTTAATATCTTCAGTTCGTTTTTGCTTCAACGTATCCACCTTCGTGTTCCACGGACGTAATTGTTCTTTTATAAAATTCCTTAAATACTCTCGGGAGTGATTTCTTGAACCGTTTCTCATATTATTTATTCAAAATGGTCTACATTTCTAAACGACCATTAACATTCCTATCGAACGTCTCAATTTGTGGCACCGTGTATATTCGATGTCAAAAGTGAATAGTTGAATGTTAATTTTTTCGAAAGCAACAGATTTTCATATAGAATCATTTTTGTTCGTAAACTTTATAATAAAAAAGTGTTCCATATGTAACCAACTTAAATAGACACCGAATATGATCGAATTTATAACTATTTAATCAGAATTTTGCGTTTCTTTCTTTTGTGGGGATTATTGATAAAAAGTAAGTAACTTGGAAGGCTAAATTGGAACTACTAAAAACGGGTCCACTTCCTGTTTTAATTAATACGAATTATTATCGCCATTTGGCCGGGTTTATTTAATTTGAATTTTATTGGCCTTTAAAAATGGCAAGTCCAAGTGTTATCATCTGGTAGTCTAAATTAAAACTACTGAAAACGGGCCCACTACCTGTTTTAATTAGTACGAATTATTATCGCCAGTTGGTGGGGTTGCAATTCCTACTTATCAATAGAGAGAGGGAGATGTTAACGTGAAGTAAATAAAATGGAAGAGCAAAACAAACAAAATGTGATGATGAAAGATTTTGCTTTGGTAGAAAATAAAAATACCGAGAATAAATTACCTCCTTCGCCAGTCGTAGCATTAAAATATTTTGCAGGCTGGAAAGCCGGATCCTTGTTAGCTACTCGCACGTACACCGTCAAATTATATTGTGTATACGGTTCTAAATTAGTAAATCGGAAATCAGTATCCTCAATCCATTTTGTATGATTTTTCCATGGTGCATTCGCAACATTAACTTTACGAATTGATGGTAAAAATTGGAATTTAATTTGTTGTGGTACTGGAATCCACCAATACAGAAGTAAACTTGAGCTGTTTATGCTACGTTCATCAACACCCATTTGTAGGACTTGATAAACACGTCCTGTTGATTTTCCACAATCTATTTCATCTGTACCATCATAACAATCTTGTATTCCATCACAATATTTTCCTAATGGTAAACAACGTAGACTATCACATGGGAAGAAACCAACTGGACAAGATACAGATGATGTTTGAGCTAGAAATAAACAAATTTCATTCTATATAAACAAACTCTTAAACTTTGTAGAAAAATGAAACTAAATATCTAAAAGGAAAAAATTGATGTATCTTTGAAATTTTCTACAGTTGTTTATTAGGTTGTCAAAACTTCTTACCAAAAAGTCGACCTCTCAGTGGCAAGCCTAACACTCTTTTGTTGGGGGAGGGAATGGAATACCACTAAATTGCTTTAATTTTTTTATAAGGAATAACTTTTACATATAAACTTTTATTCTATCTCTAACGGTTTACAAGAGGGATCATTATTCATTTGATTAAATGAGCAAAAAAAATCCATTTTAAAAATTGGCATATCTCGGCCATTTTTTAAGCTAGAAAGTCGAAAAAAAACAAACAAAAATGTGTACAATTAAATCAGCTAGAATTTTATTTATTTGATGCAAATTTTTTTGTGTAATTTGTAAAAAACTGATTAAAACCCACCAACTATCTCCCAAAAAAGGGTGCTAGATCCCCACCTGAGAGGTCGACTTTTTGGTGCGAAGTTTTTACACTCAATAAACAACTGTGGAAAATTTCAAAGATGCATCAATTTTTACCATGATATTTTATCTAATTTTTTTCTGCTATTATTAAATCCAAATTTTGTTAAAATTTCACTTACTTGGTTCACTACTATGTTCTGGAGTACAAGAAATTTCGTCGCTACCATCAGGACAATTAGCACTACCATCACAAACTTGATTTAATGGAATACAAGTTCCATCCACTCGACAATGGAAGAAATCATTACCACATTTCGGTTTAATTGAGGTACACTTAGCTTCGTCTTCGCGTTTCGAACAATCATCAGTTCCATCACACAACCATGCTTCTGGAATACACATTCCCGACATACATTGGAATTCATTTTGTTTACAAACGAATGGCATTGGTTTTGCTGTTGCTGGTGGAGGCGTTAAACTTGCATTTGACGAAGGACCACAACCTTTTTCATCACTTCCATCGCCACAATCATTTACATGATCACATTTCCACCAGGCAGGGATACATTTGGAGTTTTCACATGGGAACATCCAATCATGACACGAACTATTCACTGGTTTACTGGGTAACGATGGTGGTGCAGATGTAACATTTGTTACTGGGCAATCTTTTTCATCGGATCCTGTTTCAAGTCCTTCATCTTGACAATCGTTATCGCCATCACAAACCCATGCTTTGAAAATACAACGTCGATTCTTACATTGGAATTGAGATTCATTGCATGTGTTGTTCATACAAGCTGATTCATCTGATGCATCAGGACAATCGTTTTCAGTGTCACAGCGCCATGCTTGAGGTAAGCATTGTCCATTACCCTTGCATTTAAATTCATCAGCTAAAAGGCAAAATTGTATTATTTTAAACATAGATCGAAAAAGTTTCGAATTGTAATAATAAATAATAAGAGAAATATCGGAATCGGGTTTCAGCATCTATAGGTTTTTTTTAGGCTTTTCTTGAATTGCCAACCACGAAATTTACTTCCAAATACATATAATGAATAAGCCGGAAAAAAGTGTCAAAAGTGGGGAAACAGGACCTTAATGAACATTCAGCCAACTTATCCTAGTCAGAAGTTCTGTCACGTATTCCAAAAATCGTGCTATTTTTAACCCGAAGTTGCACTTTTTGGCACACAAACAGAAAATTAAGTATTTAGTGTTCGAACTATTATCTAGGAGGTATTTTTGGTCACTGATTACGAATCTGATGTAAAATTAACGGATTCTGTTACATATTTCGAAAATAGTGCCATTTTTGGGCAAGAATTTCACTTTTCTGGTACAAAAAACGTCAAACTAAGTATTTATCGTCTTAGCTTTGCTGTAGGAAGTATTTTTGGCCGCTGATTACGAAATCGATGTCCGATTACATGGATTTTGTCCATCTTTCGAAAATCGTGCCATTTTTGGCCAAAAATTTCACCATTTTGGCACAAAAGCTGCTAATTAAGTGTTTATCGCCCGAACTGTGCTCCAGGAGGTATTTTGGTTGCTGATTACGAATCTGATGTCACATTACACGAATTCTGTAAAGTAACTTCTTAAATCGTATCATTTTTATTCAAAAATTTCATTTTTTGAAAGAAAAACGGGAAACTAAGTGTTTATAAAAAAAATGACTGGATTTTCGGAAGACATCATAGAATCCGTTTAATTGGACATCGAATTTGTAAACAGCGGTCAAAAATACCTTCTAGAGCAAAGTTTGGACGAAAAATCCTTAGTTTGCCGTTTTTGTACCAAACAAATGAAATTCTTAGCCAAAAATGGTACGATTTTCGGAATACATGACAGAATCCGTTAATTTTAGGTCAAATTCGGCCAAAAACACCTTCTAGATAACAGTTTGGACGATAAATACTTAGTTTTCCGTTTTTGTGCCAAATCGGATTCAAAATCAGCGACAAAAAAAATCGATTAGATGATAATTTTAAGACAAAATAAGCATTGCAAAAAAATATGGGCTACATATACCCACGCTGGGACCCTAAGCCCCCTTTAGAAAAATTAAGTTGGCCGAATGTTCCTTGGGGTGATATAAACACGTTACAAAAATTTCATTAAAATCGGTGCTTCCGAACTTTTTCTATGCATCCCGACTTATTAGTTGCAACTATTATTTATTCTAATTTTTATCATTTTACTTGAAATGATAAGTAAGGTTTGAAAAATGTGAAACAATCATATTGGATTGAAACAAAATCACTTACATCGACAAGTTTTCGATGGTTCATTATGACAATTAGCTTCATCGGATCCATCACGACAATCATCTTCCCCGTCACAAGTCCATTTAGATGAAATACATCGACCATTTTTACATGCAAATTGTGATGCCGTGCAATTTTGGAACGTACAATTTAATTCATCTGTACCATCTGGACAATCTTTTTCATAATCACAACGCCAATAATTTGGTATACATTTACCGTCCCCACAGGAGAACATATTCGCATTACATGAATATAATTCACATTTCTCATCGGACCAATCACCACAATCGTTGTCTCCATCACACTTCCAGCCCTTGGCGATACAAATGCCATTACCACACGTAAATTGTTCTTTCGAACAAGAATTTTTCTCTTGCGGACATGTTTGATTTGCAAACGGTTTCAATCCATGTGGACACATACATGTGTTATTTATCATAGTCATACCATCTGGACATGCGCAAGTGTGTTTATTCTTGGGTGCTGGTAAACAGAGATGAGTACAAACACTGGTATCATTGCATCCATTCATACGACTTCCAATATCAAAAGCAAACACTTTTAAATCCATTAAACCTAACATGTTTGATTCGATTTTTTCGATTGAAACACCATGATCTTTATCAGCGGAAAATATTGCATTTTGTTTCCAATCATCCCAATATACGTTATCCTTTATAAAAAAAATCCACTTTTAAAAATTTTTATTCTCTTTTGTAAATGTGTATAAATGAAAGATTTGAATCAAAGAGGATAAGATGGAGGGGAGCAGAAATATAATTGTTAGTAACATCTAGAGTTTTTAGCGATTAACTATTAAGTTTGTAGCCCTTTTCGGGGGCGACTATTAACTATTAAGTTTGAAAGCCTTACTAGGTAGAGGCGCTGAAACTCGTATACTACGATTTTACATTAGCTCTTATGAGCTGCTTTTTCTCTATTCTATCTTCTTTACTTTAAATTTGACTCTAAAGTTTTTTTTTGTTGGTAAGGATAGCCTCACCCCGGCGCCCAATGATTTAGATATTAGGGGCCATTCATTGTGTGGAAGGGGGGGGGGGGGGGGGCGTTAAACCTATTCTTAGAGAAAAGTGAAATTAAGACAACCCTGCCCACAATTAAGCTAACATTATATTTTGTAAATACCTTAAAAACTGCAACTGCAAACGGATGTGAAACTCGATCGTCTTTTGATAAAACTTTCTTAAATCGTTGACCATTAAGATCTGAACTAGCAATATAATCTTCTTGGGCATCAACCCAATAAATACGTTCGGCTATATGATCTACTGTAATACCATTCGGCCATATTACTGTTGGCTTTGTAAACAATTGCTTTATATTTGAACCATCACAATTGGCACGACTTACTGAAGGTGAATTTGGAGCCCAATCTGTCCAAAACATGTAACCAGCTTTGGAATGAACAGCAATACCACGCGGTTTAGATAATTGTTCCGGTCCTAATAATGTTTTCCGCATACGACCTGTATGACTAATGTCTGTACGAATTACTTCAATTTTTGCTCGCATTCCATCAACAAAATATAACATTTTTGTAGCTGGATCAAAATCCATTCCTTCAATAGATGCAAGCTCTGATTCGACTAATATTTCCGGTAAGTTTGTACCATTTGACAGACATTGTCTACCGATAACATCTTTCATAATATCTGCATAATATACGCAATTGTTCTCGCGATCGAAGTCAATTGCGATTACATTCTTTAGGCCAGCTACAGGTAGAATGTCTTCTGCTTTCGTATCCAAGTCAATTCGAACAATTTTATCGCGTCGTGCTACTACTAAGAAGTTTTTGGTAGGAGCCATTGGGCATGGTAATAAATCTGGTAAATAGCGACTAGCATAACCGTCAACGCAACTATCACCATCTACTTTTCGATATCCTTTTGTACGATTATAAAATTGACCTGGTACACAATTACTGGGGATTTCAAACGGTTTATACCCTTCTAAGGATTTGTTACGTATACAGTGGAATGGACGGCCATTTTGAATGAAACCATAATCGCATTCGAAATCTTCGACATCACATTCACAAACTTCGATTTTCACTGGTTGATCATAATCACGTCCATTATAACATCGAGCATGTGGTATTCTACGTTGATAAGTTTCTTCTCGACCAAGAATACATGGCATTACACTTCCTTCTCCGCCGTCAGAACTTGGTGACCAAAATTTGTAATCGTCATTGGTGCAATTGCGATCTTTAAAAAAAACTCTCATTATTATCAATAATCAAAACTATTTATGAAGGAGTCTAGATCAAATTTCAACAAAAGAAATAAATAATAAATACAATGAACAAGTCGGAAAAAAGTGTAAGTGGAAAAGTGGGGAAACAGCACCGGTTTTAGTGAAAATAATCGGACATCGGATTCGTAAACAGCGGCCACAAATACCGCTATTCCAATAATACAGAGTTCGTCTAATCTGACATTGGATTCGTATTCAGCGACCAAAGACGCCTACCAGGTAACAATTTTAAGCCAAAATAAGCCTTTAAAAAAAATGTGTGTTACATATTCCCTCCGCTGGAGCTCTGCGCCTTCTTCTGACTAGTTTTATAAACACGTCACAAAAAGTTTCATTAAAATCGGTGCTGTTTCCCAACTTTTCCTTTGCATCCCGGCTTATTAGTTGTACTAAAAAAGCTTTTTGATAAAATTAAGATATAAGATAAGTATAAATCGGAATACTTCTAAGATAGTACTTACCAAAGACATGTCTCAAATCAATTTTAATGATTATCCATTGGTGATGACCTTTTGTTGATCCAAACATAGTGAACACAGTAGTATTTTCACCTGGTTCTGTCATTAAACCGTACACACGAAGTTCTTCTTCATTGAAAACGTACGGATACCAATTTTCACCTTCATCCGTTGAATATAAAATATGTCGTGTTTCATGTTTCTGTTTAAAATATTTCACAGCTATTAAAACACCTCCGTGATCTCCCATATTAAAAAAGTAATTATCTTTTAAAGCTTGATTCCAAGTTAATCCAGCATCCCTACTTATATAGACCCCAGGATGTCCTTTAAGTGATTCACCAATAACACCAGTAGCGATTATAATACCAGGCGCTGATTTTGATGACATTATTGAGACAGAACGAGTATCGGGGAATAGTTGATTGAAACGTTGTGATAAGTGTAAGGAACAATTAAAAGATAAACTACAATTAATTGGTCGACCTTCATCATCATAACTAGGTGGAGTAATTGGACGCCATTGCCCGCCATGATCGAATGATATCACTGATATTAAATGTTCTGGGGTAATGCCGTGTGTAGTTGGTTTCGATGTAACTTGTGAAGCGATATAAATTCCCTTTAAGCCTTCGACTCTGTATAAATCGGCAAAAGGTTCTTCAGCAACTTGAGTTAGCCATGAATTTTTAAAGGTTATATTGGGGAAATATGCTAAAACGTTTTCTAACGATAATGAAAATTTAATTTCCTTAGCACTAGTCGTTGCATCTTCTGACACATATAAATGTGATGTTTCTTCATTATGGCTAACCGCAACCATGACTCTTCCTCGTGATACATCAGCCACATGATACTCACGACGTTCAAGTTTTGAATCAAAAATAGTTTTTACGAATGGTTTATTCTTATAAGAAACGTATAATTCTAAATCGAAAAATGATCTGGTCATTTCTTGTTTCGTTGCGAACATAAAATCACCTTTATATTGAAAATCGTGTACATCCTCCATTAAAACTTTTAACTTTGGTGTTTCGGATTTTAAATCGGGTATCGCTATAATTGTGCTTGTACCAGTTGGTTCTTGACGTTCTACGTACAAAGTACCAGTCTTATCTGCACTTTCAGATGGTGCCCAATAGAATGATTTTACATAGATTTGTAATATGACCCATGTTTGGCCGTAATCTGTTGTCAGCCATAGCTACAAAAAGCAAAACTTATTAATAACTCACTATAGCTAATATGGTTCTAAAACCCGCAATTAAAACCAAAACTAATAAACTTTGATTGAATGAAGAACTTTTTGCATTGATTAGATTAATAAAGTGGGTGATAAAGCGTGTTTTTTAGGGATTCACATCTTTGAGTTGGCAACATTATTTTGTTTGATAAGCGATTTGACAGCAGTCTTTTCATTATGAAAAGACTCACGCCAGAGCAACGTTTGTAAATTGTAGAAATTTTTTATTAATTTCATCTAATGGACTGGTTAATTGGCCTCCAAGATCATCCAATCTAACCCCATTAAAATATTTTCTTTGTAGTGAGGTAAAACTAGCGGATTTTGATAATCAATTCGGAAAATTGTTTCTTTGTAAAAAAAACAGAGGTTTTAAGACGGTTTATCTTTGCATTGTTTTCTTTGGTGACGTCTTTTTGAATATCTCTGCATTTATTGATCAGATTGAGACGAATAAAAAAAAGAATTGTTTGTTAAGAATTTCTGCATCAGCGCGGCTTGCTATCGAACCCTAAGCATATAAAAATAACCTCAAAATCACCAGAAAACCGCAGTAACCTCATATTTTCAACTTTCTCTGATAACTTTTCGAAAAATGAAGGAATTAAGTTGAAATTCTGGAAAATGATGTAACTCATGATCATAAAAAATTGTGGTAAATTTTAGTCCGATACATAACCTCAATTTAGAGAAAATTTCAACAGCTCATACAGTCCAGAAAAATCTTCGGATTTTAAATTATTTTTTTTTATTGAAAGTTTATTTATGTACTTATGGTTAGTTTTGAAAAAAAAAATCGTGGGCACTATCCGAAAGTACATAAAAACAGCTGCAATTAAAAAAAAAAAAAGAAGTTAAAATCTGAATTTGTCTGAACTGTACGAGTTGTTGAAATTTTCAGAAAAATTTGTTTTTCTCAAAATTCAGGTTATGTATCGGACTAAAATTTACCACACTTTTTTATGATCATAAGTTATATCTTTTCCAGAATTCTATCATTTTTCGAAAAGTTATCAGAGAAAGTTGAAAATATGACGTTACTGCGGTTTTATTGAGATTATGAGGTTATTTTGCTATGTTAAGGGTTCGAAGGTAGATCGATGCAGAAATTCATAACAAACAATAATTTTTTTATTCGCCTCAATTCGATGAGTAGAAGCAGAGATACTCAAGAAAACGTTACCGAAGAAAACATTATAGAGATAAATTGTCCCGAAACCGCGTGTAGAAGTTCGTTTTCTCTGTTTTTTTTTTTAAAACGAAAGAAACCTATTTAAAAAAAATAGTCTTTTCCCAAAATTTTCTGAATTGATTATCAAAATCCGATAGATTTACCCCAATATTCACCCGGAGTAGCCAAATTGAATCCAATATAATCTAAGCTGTGAAAGTTTGAATAGGAGGTTTGGTAAGCAAAAAAAAAACTTATTAAATTTTGAAATAAAAAATCTTAAGTAAATTTTTTATTTATATATCTAAAAAAAAAATTCTTACCTTTCGTTCGGAATGAACTTTATCATGTACCACATATGTAAAAGGATCATATTCATGGAACATAACGTCACTAGGATGAAATTCCAAAAGGTGTCTTTTAAAAGTGATACCATGATCTTGAGTTGTAAATAATAACTTATTTCTAGTATCCGTAAATAAAATCTAAATGTATGAAAATACTTATTAGAAATTGTTATAAAAATTATTAACAATATACTTTTTTAATCACTTACATGTTTGTTAAATTTTGGATGATTATAAAATCGATCAAGTGTCGCATAATCTGATGAATTATCTTTGATTGCGAATAGATCTGTTTTGATTTGGAAAGTATCACCGTAATCATAGGAAATATAAACTGCAGATGAGTTTGTTGGTAATTTGCTCTTTGTCGATGGATCTCTTGCTAAACAAATGATTACATTTGAACCTTCACCAACCCAATGTACCATCAACTGTTGATGACTATCGTTTAAAGTAGTATTCTGAAAAAAAAATCTATATTAATATTTAAATTAAATTAATTGCAAAAGTGAAAAGCTGAATGTTAATATTTTCGAATGCAGAGATTTTTATAAATAATAATTTTTTTTCATAAACCTTAAAATAAACAAGTGAAAACAAACCATTAACTAAGTTAATTGTTGAAATACCCTGCATAGAAAGTGATGAATATCAGTGCATGCATTATTTTATTATAAATTAGAAGAGTTTAAGAAAACACAATTATGGCGGTCTTTCGGCAGTCATTTATTTGGTTTGCGAAAATTTTCGGAAGTAATTATTAGACTTTTGTACGTTTTTCGAGAATACTTCACAAGACCATTAGTTGAAGCTACTTGCAAATTTTCAACTCCCTATCATTTATACTTTTGGACACCAAAGTTTTGTCCTAATTTGCGCCCTCACGGGTAAACAGTGCCGTTTACGAAAAAATGTTTGAAACAAAAGTTCTTTACATTTTTATAAGGAACATTTTTTACATTTAAACTTTGTTCTATCTTTTTTACGGTTTACAAGATTGACCATTTACGGTGTTGCTCATTTATGAATTTATCCTCACTTTTTACGTCGTTTTTGTTTTTTGTTATAGTATTAACAGACGGACAACCGGAAATGGACTAATTAGATGACTTTATGAATATTTAAACCAAAATTTCGTTTGTAGCCAACGCCAGCCCAAGGGTAGAGCAAGTGTAGCAAGCGCTCTAGGCGCCAAAATACAAAATGCGAAAATCAATTTCGCATTTTAAGTATTTTATATTGAAATACAAGTTAATTTTTGGAAAAAAAGATACTGAAAGACGATCTCGCTCTATTTTAATTTCGGGGTAGGGCCAGCGCTGTTCGTAGCATCAGTATTTTTAAGCGTTACGCGTTACAAACTTGGGACTAAACTTAAAGTATACCTAGATATAATTACATATATGCAGGGTATAAAATAAACAAAATTAATAAATAAATATTAATTTATTGATTTCGATTTCATTTTTTAATTGAATTTATAAAAAGTTTAATATAAAATAAAGTTTAGATTTTTAATTATTAATTTATTATTCAATTAAATAGAGTTAATTATATTCTAGCATGCATGCACTGCTTGGTAATTATTAATTTATGAAATTTTTACATTATTTTTAAAAGTGATTTTTAATTATAATTATCAACGTGCTACGAGTGATACCATGAAGAAATTTTTTAACCTTCGTATTTTAAAATACATGGAATTATAAAAAATGAAATAATATTTGTATTTTCAGAATCCGTACAAGGGTGTTGCAGCAAAAAGTAAGAGTTGATTTGGACGGTTTTTATCACAACAGCGTCAACCGCACGTTTGTTTGTAATATAGGCTATTGATTATGTCTTAAAAAACATGGCAATAAGTAACTGCGGCGTTCAAAGATTTCTATTGCAGGAATCCTTCAATGGGTTATTAAAGAAAAAAAAAACCAAGGAGAGGGTTGAAATTAACGATAGGGGGAAAAAAGCAACCCTTTTGGTTTTTTCGAAATATCTCGTAAACTAATCAAAATTTCAGTAAATTTTATATAATATTTTTTGTAGATAATCAAATTTTACAAACTAGTATTTATTTAAATAAAAAAATTTTTTAATGTCAAAACAGTTGAACCAAACAGGAAAAAAATGAAAGCTGTAATCGTATACAACATGCTTCTACAAGAAATAATAAATGTTAGAAATTTTATCTCTACTTGGTAACGTGGACATACTGCCTTAATGTATTTCATAAGAATGATACTATTACTACTATTATGTAATTACAGCTTGTTAAGGTAACTCAGATGTATTCAATTGAATACATCCCTCTTATAATATAAATAGTATACTCACACAACAGTTACAGTTATAATAACTCTTGTACGCGTTTTTTATGTACAGTTTTATACAAAAGTCATTTTAATACGTTCAGTGATCGACTGACTAAAAAATAAAAACTTTAGAAATAAGTATAAGAGTTCGAATCGCTAAATGATCCTTGTCTACCCAGGGCCGAATTAACCAAGAGATCAGTTGATGCCAGTCGGGCCCACATCATTCGAGTTAGAAATTGAAAAAAATTCCGTCTTATTCGAAAAATAGATCGCTTAAAACTGCAGTCTATACGAAAATTTGGAATGACATTCTTGAGAGATTCGATAAGATCAACCAATAGTTGCAAAGTTACAGTCGAAAAGGAGTTCATTCGAAAAAATGAAGCAAAGCAATTGGCGAAAACAGATAATTATGAAACTAATTCAAGAATTAAAAAAAAAGAACGTATGATTCCAACCAATCGGAGACCAAGAGATAAATTCCACGTTGAAGCTTTTCTTCCAGTTGTGGACTTGCTGACCACTTTGATGATCTTCAAACGATTACAACTGAAGAGTTAAAAGCAAAAAATCTTGTTGATTGTTACCCAGAAGATGTATAATCCATTCTTGGCAATGATCTGGTTCAACTCGCCGAACTAGCAAGGCTCTATGAACGGAAAATCGGAGAGTTTGGAGCAAAATTTCTTTATCGCATAATAAAAGAGACAATCTGTAGTTCTTCGCATATACTTGTCCATGATGGCGTTCAATTACAGTGTACAATTACGAATATGGTACAGAAACGTCTTACCAGCCTCATGATTCTGAGCATAGAAATTGACATAGCTCGTGATTTTTCTTTCGAAAATGCTATCGAAGTGTTCTGATGATTATCATTAATATTACAAACAACGATAGTTTTTTAAATCGTTACTTGTGGACACTCTGTATATAAATTTGGGAAGTTAAGTAGATAAAATTATGGTATATCTAATTACAAAAAAAAAAATGTTTGGAAAAAAACAATTACATCAACTAAAATAGATAATCAGTTAAATTTCATCCCACATACGTTCAAAAATGCAGACTTTACAGTTTCAAAAGAATTTATTTTGTTTATGCATAGGACAGAATAGTTTATTAAAATCTGCTTGAAATGCAAAAATTGTTGCTAACCTATTTATTAATTTATAAAATGCGCATACTTCGTAGTCAGGTGTAAATTCATAAAAAATGATTTTGGGATAAGTTTAGAACCATGTCAATCAAAACAGATTATCATCAGTGACGAACCAGTAAGCGGATTAGGCAACTGTCTAGGGGCTCCATTTCAACAAAATTTTCTTATTTTATAAAGAATACATTTCTAATTTAAAGTACTCCTTCTCTATCTCTTATAGGCTATGAATACATGCCTTTTGAAAAATCCTGTACTCCAAACCATAAAACTTTTGTATAAAACTGTTTTCTAGATAATATTACCGTGGATCGATTAAAACGATTCACCCTGTATTGAGAAAATCACTAATGACATCAAGCAGTCAATAAGGCAATCATAAGTTGGCTTAAATCTTAGTGAAAACAGAGGTAACTGGCAGGCGATACAATATTTCGGGCACGCCATCGATCAAGGAATTAACTGAAAGTGCAATGAAAGACAAAATAAACAGTCAATTGAATATGTTGGCAAAAATTGTCATACGAGCGCGACAAATTAGTTGCCTGCGAATGTCATTACTCGGCATAGTGGAAGCTTGTGGAAGCTTGGTTAGCCTACGCAATGCCTCACTTTTTGATGATTTAAATAATAAAGATAAGATAATTCAGCAGAATTGACAGTATTTAGTATTATTATTATCCCAATAATCACGGAAGTCAAAATAATTTGACTGCACGATTATGGCTTCGTTAAATATTTCTTTAGAAAAAATGGCACATTGATAGATAAAGGTTCGCCACCCCTAGACTAAGCCATTTAAAGAGTAGGTTAATTTTTATAAGACAATTAATTCATTTGAACAGTGTTTTTGTTAATTACTTTGGTTTTTTAATATCCATCCACTTATTCAACGCCTGCTGAAACTCAGATTGAGCCTGTTATCGCAGTTCTATTTAAAGCTAAAAGTTGTCGCAGGACAAAATGATTTTCCCAACACTATCGTTTTCCGGCTTATTTTTATATGCATAATAGATTCCGCCTTGACGTGAGTCAAAATGTATCTTGGTATGTATAACTTTAAGTAAACTGATCATTTCCCTGAATCAAAATTTTATCATAGAGATGGTATGCTTAGAATTTGACCAGACTTTTTTTTAAAAATAATTTTCCAGACGTTTATCATAAAAAAAATGTATCATGATAAAAAAAAAGTCATATGACCGACTGATAATCTATTGTTTTCAGTTAGTCATCATACAACACGTATTTTAACATGCATATTTTTATTTATCATAATAAATATAATGTAGCCTGTTCGATGTGTTAAATCCTCACGATGTATCTTAAAACATTTATCACGAAATACATATTGACTATGTGCATGAAGCCAAGTGGGGCCAACTAGTGGAAAGTGTAGAACTATTCACCTGTCATGCGGCCATTGTTTTTCTTTGTATACATTGAACTGCATGTAAAAAAAGCAGAAAGTTTTTTGCAATACTTGTTATAATTATTATATACTAACGCCAAAAAAGGTATTGTAATTATTAAATAAACATTCGTTAGCTATTTCAACTCGTTCTCAATAAAAATGTGTATTAAATGTAGTAAAAAAGGTATTGTAATTATTAAATAAACATTCGTTAGCTATTTCAACTCGTTCTCAATAAAAATGTGTATTAAATGTAGAAAAATGAAATAGCATTATAGTATTTAGATGTGTGTTAAAAAGAGTACACAATATTTACACTTAAAGATTGAAGTCGATTGAATATTATAAAGTATAACGTTAATTATTAAACAAAGACACATATATTAACATCGTTATATTTTGTGTCCTTATTTTGATTATAAAAATTTATTGAGAAAATAACATTAATAATTTTAATATTTAAACTGAGATTAAATAGGTAAAATTCGAAATATTTACCAAAGTATAATACTAGTATAATATAAATACACTATACAATATATACTACATTTTGTACTCTATATTAAAAGTAGTTGTCAATGTATTTTCAATGTACATTGTCGGCGGCTGGCGTGTAAATAGTTCGGCATTTTTCCGTCGGAGCGCCACGTGTATTGCCAAACCTAAGACCCTCCCCCTTGCACATAGTCCTGCAAATATATACGTAGGTATCTCTCCTAGATAGATATAGAAAAAAATCATTTTTTTAATTTTTGTTTATAACTTTCTTATAAGTAATGTGATGAGATATTTAAACATTTTGGGTTTTCCAAAGTAAACGCCTTGTTTCTCAGAATAAATGAACAATTGAAAAAGCTTCCGCGAAATTCCACCACTGCTTCCGCTAGAGATATTAAGAAAGAGAGACAAAACATATTGTAATAAAAATTTATGATTAGTATATTAACCAACCCACAAAGTTTATTTCTTTAAATCGAAGTCAGTTTCTAGAATAATCAGGAACCAAAAGTGTCGTAAGTCCACTTCATTTAATTATTCGAAGAAATTTTTTGAAATCGATTCGAGAAAACGCTCTCTTCGAATAGGATTTTACACGATATTTCAGAAACTATGCAACCAATTATTAAATTAAAACGATTTTTTGATTCAAAATTACTGATTTTTAACATAATTGAGGATAATAATTTATTCTCAAATTTTGAGGAAATAGGAAAAATCTCAAAGAATACCAAAATCGGGTTCTTTAGAGAATGATTTAAAGAATATTTTTTATGATATCGATTCGAATCCAATAAAAATTCGCAGATATTAAAATTGACCCAATTTTTCAGGCTCAATAAAAAGCTCACTCTATTCCATACATGGTAATAGATGGATGAACGATTCAAATTAGAAAATTGTTATCGATTAAAAAGGTAACATTTTTCGTTCGAAACAATTGACGACAAAATTGATTTATCGTATGTCCTCTGCGGAATCTAGACACTCTTCGAAAGAATTTTTCCAATAAAACTGATTTATTTTGCTATAAAGACAATTTTTTTCAAATTCAATGAAGAAACGTGTAAAAAGCTATGCTATGTAGTTTCTTATGGGGTCTTATAGGGTATTTTTGCTATCAATTACTGTCTAAACTAGTCGGTTTACAAAAAAATTAGATTGAATTCACCACCCGTATAAGGTGTGTGCCTTTGAAATAAACATTTTTCGTTTGAAGCATTTTACTCGATGAAACTTATTTTTCGAGTTTCACGCATATGTCAAGTTAAAGAAGGACACCGTGTAGTGCAATTTTGATCAAAAAAATACCAAAATCGATTTCATTTCACAATTGATCGAATATCTTCTTATGCTATTGTTCGAAATTCAATATGTGGGTAAATCTTATATAACATAAGTATCGTTGAACTTTCAACAGGTTATTTCTCATAAAATGTAATATTTATATGTGTCTATTATCATCAAATTATCATAATTGTAGCTATAATAATTGCCCCTTGTGTATGTATGTAGCATTGTACATAACGAAGTATAAATATAGATTATGTTTTTATGTTCTTTTATTATAAACCTCGTTTAATTCTATTACATAAAAATGTCAATCATGAGAAGAGTTAACTAACTGAATGGAAGACTGTTTGTTTTGAAACAACAATAAAATCTGATGTTAAACCGACTTAAAACACGCACATCAAACTTTGTCGAATCAATCTATCTATCAATCTAGTTTTCGAAACAAATTATCAAACAAAAGTTATTAATTTGTATAAAAACGTTAGTTTCAATTCGCAGCTTGTGTGGAATTAGTAATTAATATTTTTCTTGGACATAGCCCTTCTTTGAATTTGTTTCCCTTCCTATTTCACATAGCAAAGTTTTGTCATTTTAATTTTATACATGAGATTATGACATTTTATTTAAAAAATGATTTCATGTAAATGAACGTCTTTTCACGGTAATCCCTATATACAGTGAAATCTGGCTAAATGAGACATCAAAGGATCTGCAAATTTGTCTCACTTATATAAGTATTCCACTTACCCAGTATAGATGTCCAGATATAAATAAATATCTGTCTCATTTACAGAGGATTCCATGAATAGAGGTCAGAATACAGGTTATTTCAGTTTCAAAAATTATGAATACCGAGCCTTCGCACGAAATCTTGTGCCTTTTCTTTAATCGTCGGTCCACTTACCGAAAAAAATGTTTCTTCCTTATAAAAAATAAACAACTTTTGTTTGAAACATTTTTTCGTAAGTGAGGGCGCAAATTAGGACAAAACTTTCGTGTCCGTTTTCTCCAAAACTATAAAAGATAAATAGTTTAAAATATGCAGATGTCTGTAACTAGTGGTGCAAATTCTATTAAATACTTTAATGGTCGAAAACCAAATATGACCGAAAGGGCGTCATTATTGTGTTGGTTTTTTAAACTCTTTTAATTTATAAAAAATAATGCAAGCACTGAAAAAAAAACATTCTATACAAGGTATTTTAACAATTAACTCAGTCAATTGTTTCTTTTCACTTGTTTTTATTTAGAATGGGCGTTCATTTACATTTACAATCATTTTTAAGTAAAAATACCATAATCCAATGTCGAAAATTATAAAAAAAAATCCGTTTTCGTTAAATTCGAATTAAACAAGTGAAAACAAACAATTAACTGAGTTTATTGTTGAAATACCATGCATAAATAATGTTGATTACTGTATCACATTGCACATACATATACAATTTATATAATACATACTATACAATTTACGCCTAATTTGCGCTTTCACGGGTGAACAGTGATGTTTACGAAAAAATGTTTCAATTAAAAGTTGTTTATTTTTTGATAAGAAACATTTTTTAAATTTAAACTTTTGTTCTATCTCTAACGGTTTACAAGATGGGTCTTTCGGACCCATAGGTCAAGACCCAATTGACCTATGTTGCTCATTTACGAACACGACCTCACTTTTTACGTCCTGAGTACGCTGTAAAAATTTCAGCTTGATATCTTTTTTCGTTTTTGAGTTATCGTGTCCACAGACGGACGGACGGACGGACAATCGGAAATGGACTAATTAGGTGATTCTATGAACACCTATACCAAAATTAAGTTCGTAGCCTCAATGTTTTTAAGCGTTATAAACTTGGGACTAAACTTAACTCTTTAACTCTTATCAGATCACCTTTATATTATGCATTAGACCTTGTATATACGTCAAATCTTTTACCATAATACAATTGGTTACAAATAATTATATTAACGAAATGTATATCAAACTTTTTTATACAAAAATTCGAAACATACTACAAAAAATTAATTATTTTTTACAAATTAGTTTTTTATTTTGTCCAAGTTCCCAAAAAATAAGTTAATAGTATATTACAAATAGTTTAGCCACAGGTATAATAGAATGTAAATTTTAAAAAATGTAAAATACTGTTTGTTTATTTTTGATATAAGCTTACCTAATATATCAATCAATAGAATAATTTTATAATTTATATGACAAATAATTGATAAATTAAATATTAATAATAGTAGAGTGAAATTACGCCTTGTGTATGGATTAAAAGTTCGAGCAGTGAAACTTGGGGGGTTTTTCTTTATGCCATTTTGTCCTACGAGGTTAAATTTTTTTTTAAATTGTAGCATTTTTAATTATCTTTTGATTTTATAATAAGTGGCTTACCCGTAAAATGACTCCTTGATCCATATTTTTGCGAAAAACGGAAAATTTAGCACTTTCTGGAAATAATTGTTTGGGGGGTGTATGGACTGGCTTTGGGGGGTGTTTTTTGCTTTGGCATGAGAAAACTATTTTTAAAAGAGGTCTATATGGTTTAAAGCAAAATTATTAAGTTTTAACCCCCGCGCTGTTAGGGGGAAGGGGTGTATGGAATAAATGTATCTTAAAAGATTTTAAAAAGAGGTCAAAATAGTTTAAAATGCTAAAGTAACCCAAAATTTTAGATGCTTTTATTAATATAGCACTTTTTACAACATCCACCCCATTTATTCATTTATTCCATACATGAATAAATGGGATACATTTATTCCATACACCCCTTCCCCCTAACAGCGCGGGGGTTAAAACTTAATAATTTTGCTTTAAACCATATAGACCTCTTTTAAAAATAGTTTTCTCATGCCAAAGCAAAAAACACCCCCCAAAGCCAGTCCATACACCCCCCAAACAATTATTTCCAGAAAGTGCTAAATTTTCCGTTTTTCGCAAAAATATGGATCAAGGAGTCATTTTACGGGTAAGCCACTTATTATAAAATCAAAAGATAATTAAAAATGCTACAATTTAAAAAAAAATTTAACCTCGTAGGACAAAATGGCATAAAATGGCAGCCATTTTAAACAATTCCCTAAATTGAAAATTTTGGCCGAACTATTTAACGGATTTCGCTAAAATTTTATCCGAAAGTTGTAAGTAATAAAACCTACTATTGATATTAGTTTCATTAAAATCAATCGAATATTTTTCAAGTTATAGTCAAATGAACTGTTTTACTATATGTATGTATACATATATATATAACTGGGAGGGGAAGGGACGAAACTCCACCAAAAAATTATGAGGAGTAGTTCTTAACATGGACTACAAACCTACCAAATTTGGATATGCACCGATGTCTCCTTTTGCGAATATAAAATAAAAATGATAAAATTTCTGAAAAAAATTGCATTTTTGACGCCATTTTGTTTTTTAAACATGTTGCACCACTCCGGGAAAGTAAAAAATTTCAAAAAATACTTATTTTGATGTGAAAAGAAAAACCCCCCAAGTTTCACTGCTCGAACTTTTAATCCATATAACAGCCTTTTTTTGCTTAGATTTACTCCAGTATAATAATAGTAGAAACAAATAAACGATAATTAATTTAGATTTAGACATTAAAGTTGATTTAAGTTACTAATTAGATATTATTGTTTTGTGTATAAATTACATATATCAAACTACTTATTTTATTATTAGCTGAGTACATATTTTTAATATCTTTAACTTTTATTATAATTCCTCGAAAATATAGACTTATGCACTGTATCAAAGTTCAACAAATAGGGGTGGGGATATGTTATAGATCTGTTTTATAACACAAAGAGTATGATTTATTGGGTTAACCATTTGTTAAAAATAAGCTGAAATTCGATATGGTGAGTTTTTTATTAAGCGGATCGATGTTATTATGGAATTTCTATCGACATGCGATTAAAAGACATAAGTTGTAAAAAAAAGTGTGTATGTTAGCTCCGACACACGACTGGAGTTTATATCAAAAGAAAGATTGTCCGTCAGGTTATTGTCAGTTTCAAACAAATATGCTTTGTATGTGATATACGTAAAATGTTTCACATCAAGTATACAATTTATAAAAAAGCATTACTAAAAAATGAAGGTGCATTCGATAGGTTGCGCCTAAAAAAACGCAACGAGGTTATTCGATCACTAGATTTTACTCATATTTTTTCATACCAGGCGGCTTATATGAAAATCGATTCTTAAGGATGTATGAGCATGGTAGTGGGGGCACAAATTTTATAAATAGATATTTTCAATTTTGATGATAAATTTATATTATTACTTGACGATATAAGACGAAAAGTAAGAATAAAATTTTTCGATATCTGGCTTAATCTTCAAAATATCGAAAATTGAAAATTTTGTTTAATTATTTAGCTTTCGATATTTCGAAAACCAAGACACATATCGAAAAATTTTATTCTTATTTTTCGTCTACGTTCATGAAGTTATAACAAAATTCATCATCAAAGTTGAAAATAAGATAAAAATAATTTCAACCCTTAATCTACCCTGCTCTTACATCCCTTATATGGACGGTGACACTTAGTTTTTTTCTTTTCTAATTCATTGCTAATATGTTTACTTTCTATTAAAAAGTTTTTTTTTTAAATTTGTTTTCATTCATTCCAAATGAAAATTATCAAAATATGTCGTTTTTTGAGATTCCTCCATAAGAGTCAATGTATTTTATATCGATTTTTAATGAATTTTTTCTTAAAAATTTGCACGAATACCTAAGCTGAAATTTTAACCACATATTCTTTGAGTAAAAGACTACCTACAAACAAATTTTGAGCCTTTAAATCAAACATTGTTGTCATGCTCATACATCCTTAAGGACTAAAATTCTACTGTAAAAATAAGTTCGCGACCTAAAGGCAAGTGTGAAAGTATTAATAGATGTAATAATGGTATTATTGTAGTTTTGGAATGTTTTATAGTATAAAAACAATAGGCTTGTTGACTAAATTTTTTTTATCACTTCAGGTGAATAATTCTTACTGCAGGGTCAGAAAATTGAAGTTGATATTTGAAAATCTTTAGAAAACGCAAAATATGAACGTTTAAAATTTATAATAAAACAAAGAGGAAGATATAGGTTAGTGACGTCATTGTCAGATATCACCATAGAGATACATAACAAATATTGTTTTGCTAAAAGAAGATAGACAACCTTTGAATGCTTATAATTTTGTTTTTAATAAATTTTAATTTCATTTTCAAATTTTGTAATGGTATCAAGTCTAGTTTTACATTTTTATATATATTATGTCAAATTCGACATCAGGTAACTACCGTATTGGTTCGTCCGATACTGTAATCGGAATACACGGCTATTGAAGGTCGATTTGCATAAGATAAGGAAATATTTGTAAATAAATGTTATCTTCCTCAAAAAATGATTAGAATTGCTTTATCTAAATTCCAAAGAATCATCAATAATCAATTAACTAAAATGTATCATCTTTAAATCTGTCAAATGAAGTCATATACATAAGAACAGTACAAAAATTCTATTTGCTCTTTTTAGAAATTGTAGCAAACTGGCTCTGTAATTCATATTCTGTATCTTTCAGATTAGCCTCCTCTGGCTTATTGGGTGACGACGCCACTGGTATGAAGAAAATAACATGAATGAATTTAAAATTTATGACAGTACTGTACTCGTTAATTGATTCATATAATAAAAAATATTTAAGTAATTGAATTATGTATGACTTAATAAAATCACAACATAACACCCGATCCGTCATCCATCACCGGACCCGCTTCTTAGTACACTTACATTAATAATTCTTAATAGTAAATAAATAAATAATATCATGTGTAGAGTCAGCATTAAACATGTCACGCTAATATGACTCAAATTAAAATCATCTATTAGTCATTTGTTGTATAGGAATTATATAATAATAAAAAATATTAAAATTTATCAGATTTCCGATAAAAATATGTTTTTTTGTTGATGTAGGTTATCAAAATCATGATAAGAAGAAGGGTCATCCAATAAAACGCAGAATAATAGGGGCTGTACTTAAATTACGTAACAAATTTAGGGGTGGAGGGGGTCAACTTAGAATGTTTCTATTTGTTATGGTACAGGGGGGGGGGTCCTACAACGCTTGTACGTAATTATCAAATAAATTTTTTAAAAATTTCGATGATTTAAAAAAAAATTTAATTAAATTTCGCGCTCTTGACTTAACTGTAGCTAGCTTTTAATATTTTGAACACACACAAACAGGGGGAGGGGGGTTTCAATAATTTGTTACAATCTGTTACATAAGGGGGGTAGGCGTTGAAACTTTGTTCTAAATGCGTTAGGTAATTTAAGTACAGCTCCATAGTAGATAACGTGCTTGTCTTGGATGCTTTCGGCATTTAATCCGCCGCCGGGTACCCAACGACAAAATGAATACCTAGGCTTATTTTGAAAGAAAAATAACGCAAACCACATTAATTAATCCTCCAGGCTAAAGGATTTTAAGATATTGGACCTTCAACTACTCGTATTTGATATCCCAGAGCTATAAGAGTCGTATCTTGAAAACCGTTAATCAGATTGTACTTTAATCAGCGGCACCGTTTTCGTCGTGTCCAAATTATTCTAGCACCATGTTTTTATCATAATCGGAATTGCGTATATTTTCTCGAATATTTGCAATTTTTTAAGGATTTAAAAAAATTTCTAAATTTGAAAAAAAAAAAATTTTGTTGCCGATTAGGGTCATTTTGAATCAAAAACAACGAATATCACATACATTTATCCCACAGAAGTATTTCAAGCTATTGGTTCTTAAAATTTTTCTTTTTGGTATTTTTTAAGGCGTACTACCAGAGGCAAATTATCCGTAAGTGAAACTGCGTACGTATATAGTGATATGTCTAGGGCGCTCTCGATATTTAATCCGCCTCTGATAATACGCCAATCATAGTTATATTATAAATCCGAGGTCCCCAAACTTTTATATTTCGTGGACCACTTGCTATATTTTTCGGTTTTGAATTGTTAGTTTACGTTACATTTTCGAAAATTCAGTTCTAACTGTAGTGATGTGTAAAATTTGTTTTTTGTAAACCAAAATAAAATTAAGTACTTCTGCTATAGATAGAATTTTTATAATTTTACGATTAGCTACAACTTTGCATTGGATAAACATTTTCCGATATTAAGCGAGAAACTCAAAATTAAAGCCTAGTAACCATAGAAATATAATAATCCAAGCGTCAAGCGCTTTGGTCACGAAAATTTACTTCATAATGTGCAAAAATTAATATCATGTTTTCAACTAGTAAATATCATTATTAATTTTCTTAAAAATTAAGGTAGTACGAGCACCAAGGCAATTTTAGATTTATGGTTCAAATTACTTGTACTTTATTTTCAATTTTGATGATGACTTCGTTATAACTTCATGAAATTAGACGAAAAATAAGAATAACATTTTTCGATATCTTCCTTGGTTTTGTAAATATCGAAAGCTATAACATAATTCACCATCAAAATTAAAAAAACATTTTTTTAATTATTGTCCCGACTACAGTGCTCATACATTTGTAATTAGTCGGACACAACGAGTTTTTATTTGTTTTCAATAATTTATTAACGTTTCAACTTTAATTTAAATAGTTTTTTATTTATTTCCAGCGACTAGTTTTGGATAAATCAATATGAAAACATATCATAACATCTACCGTTTTACCACAAAACCAATGTTAAGGATGTATGAGCATGACAACAATGTTTGATTTAAAGGCTCAAAATTTGTTTGTAGGTAGTCTTTTACTCAAAGAATATGTGGTTAAAATTTCAGCTTAGGTATCCGTGCAAATTTTTAAGAAAAAAGTCATTAAAAATTGATATAAAATACATTGGCTCTTATGGAGGAATCTCAAAAAACGACATATTTTGGAAGTTTTTGATAATTTTCATTTGGAATGAATGAAAACAAATTTAAAAAAAACTTTTTAATAGAAAGAAAACATATTAGCAATGAATTAGAAAAGAAAAAAACTAAGTGTCACCGTCCATATAAGGGATGTAAGAGCAGGGTAGATTAAGGGTTGAAATTATTTTTATCTTATTTTCAACTTTGATGATGAATTTTGTTATAACTTCATGAATGTAGACGAAAAATAAGAATAAAATTTTTCGATATGTGTCTTGGTTTTCGAAATATCGAAAGCTAAATAATTAAACAAAATTTTCAATTTTCGATATTTTGAAAATTAAGCCAGATATCGAAAAATTTTATTCTTACTTTTCGTCTTATATCGTCAAGTAATAATATAAATTTATCATCAAAATTGAAAATATATTTTTAAATTTGTGCCCCCACTACCATGCTCATACATCCTTAAATATGCCTACTTTTGAAGCCATTTATTTATTTAAATAATCGGACAACACCTCCTAAAATTTTCAGAATTGATTTAGACTTAGTGCAACTTCGTATAAAAACAAGTGAAAACAAACAATTGACTGAGTTAATTGTTGAAATACCATGTATTGACAGTGTTGATTACTCTGTCACATTACACATACATGTACATGTCGCACATATATAACTGATATTTCCATATAATACATACTATACAATTTGCGCTCTCACGCGTAAACAATGATGTTTACGAAAAAATATTTCAAACAAAAGTTGTTTATTTTTTTATAATTTTTTATAGTCCACATTTTTCTACATTTAACCTTTTGTTCTATCTCTAACGGTTTACAAAATGGGTCCCACGGACCCAAGACCCAATTGACCTATGTTATTCATTTACGAACTCGATTTCACTTTTCACGTCCTAAGCACACTATAAAAATTTCAGCTTGATATCTTTTTTCGTTTTTGAGTTATCGTGATGACAGAGACGACAGACAACCGAAAATGGACTAATTAGGTGATTTTATGAACACCAATACCAAAATTTGGTTCGTAACACCAATATTTTTAAGCGTTACAAACTTGGGACTGAACTTAATATACCTTGGTATATGTCATATACATGGTATAAAAATCAAGCCTTTTATTTAAAATTGCCTTGGTGTTCGTACGTCCTTAGAAACGCATTTTGTTTATTTCCTCAAAAATAAAAAAAATATCTTACTTGGATCACTATAGTTTCACCGCTCTCAATTTTTTGTTTCAAAACATTAAAATCTTCAACTGTAAAGTTTAAGATAAACCGTACAGTTTTCATGAAAACACCGGGGATTATAATATGAGTTAAAACTGGAGGTCAGCTTTTTGATAAAAATATAGTTTGATAAATGTGTTTGTTTTTAGAATGCGAATATGCCTTCATAAATTATTTATATTAAAATTTGTTTATTAATTGTTTATTCAATTAGATTATTTGAAACAAAAATAAAATTATCAAAATAATAATAAATAATGACATAATTTATTGACCACAGGCTAGATTTCTCTTTCAGTTAGAAATGACACAAAATTAATTTATACTACACTGAAGAAAAAAATTAAAATAATGACAACCTCAAACCGAAGTTGGCCGTTTCATATTGAAATAAAGTAAAAATACTTTCAAACAATTTACTAATGATTGGATCAAGTACAGCTAAATATTTGTATTTACAATAGAATGTCATTGAATTTAAAATATGAATTCATTGATACAAAATCACTGAAGTTAAATAAACAAAATCATTACTTCTATGAAGAAAGAGATTGATTTTAGTTTAAAGTCAAGCATTTTATTGATGGGAAATGTAATTGTAGTAATTGGCATATATATAATTGTGTAAATAAAGCGAATCGATGAATTAATAGAAAATTCGTTTGCGTTTGCTTTAAATATAGAATTTGATTATTACGAACACATGCTTGTCATGTCTAGTCTATATGTGATTGGTTTAACTACATGAAGATTGTTGTTACTAAACTATAAGGAGTTTGAAATAAACTTATTGATCATTTTTATTATATATAGCATATTTTGATACTTATGTAACAACCATCGATAGCCTAGTTGGCACAGCAGTGGACTAGACAAGACTGCAATATCAATAGTAATCCATATGTCGCTGGTTCAAGTCCGACTCGAAGCAATTTATTTATTTTTTTAATAAACCTAATAAACCCGCCTATGTGGTTGTACCAATCACATCATTGTTTTGTTATAATATTTATAAGTGGTAGATCCCATCAAAAAGAGATTGATGAATTCCAAAACAACAATATTTCAAATTTGTTAGACAGTATACTACTTTCGTTCAAACAACTCATGCGTTTGTGTCAACTTCACTGCTCAACCCCGTTGGTAGTTGTATCACATTCGTCATATTTGCTCTCGCGATGAGGTTGAGACAACCTCATATCGGTTGATATTAAAAATATTGTTTTCAGTGTAGACTTATAAAGTCTTTCTATCATCTATTGAGGAAAAAATTAAATTTATGTGATTAAAAAAACAAAATAATGTCTTATGTCAAAATACATTTTAAATGAAACCAAATAATAATTTACAATTTTCTTAGTACTTAATTTAATTTAATGATCAAGGTTTTTAAAGTCGCATACTTCTCTGCCCCACTATGTATTTTCGTTAACAAATTTTTGTTGATATTTTTCAATGGGGTTAATCTAGTTTATCTGTAAATAATTAATATATAAATACATTATTTGAAAAGCTTTCTTTGGTAGATAAGAATATCGGATAAAAGTATTAGTAAAATAAATTAAAGAAATCGATAACATTTTATTGTTGTAGTTGAATTTGTTGTCATAATGATGAATCAATCACATGATTTACTGATTGAGTAAACACTTCCATGTGACCTGAGTGAATAAAAATACTCGACTATTGTAAATAAAAGTACATTTTGTATTGAATTTTATGTTCTGTAATACTGTAGGAAACGAAGCATTTGACCCGGGAAAAAATTATAAACATCGAAAACGGTGAGGTTAGGTAAAATATGTCAATTTTACGCCAATTCCGCGATTTTTTCGTTTCAACGCTTATACAGGGTATCAAATATTATTTTAGAATTTTGATAAGCTCTACAATATAATTTTAAGACCCGTTTTTCAGCTTTTAAAATGGCCTTTTTGAAGTTTTTCCAAACATTGAACTGTTAATATTTCGAAAACGAAACAGTTTACGAAAAAATCACAAAGAGCCTCTTTGACGATAAATAACCCATAGAATCAAGAGTAACTTTTACTTGATTCAAAAAAAATGTCATTTAACTGTTTCTTTGGAGGGGGGGGGGTATAAAAAAATTGGACCAATAGGGTTTCTGGCAAGATTCACAATATTAATCTATAAGCTTTTCTGATCAAGAATCAGAATCAAGAATTCAGATGAAGAATTCTCATTTAACGAATAAAAAAGTGAATTTATTATTAAACAAAGAGTAAGATACCCACTAGTGACGTCATACATGAGTACCACCTTACAGATTACATATAAAACTTTGTTTTGCTAAAAAGAGATGGGAAATCTTTTAATGCAATCTTTGATTGTTTATAACTTCTTCGTTTTTTAATTAATTTTAATTTCCCTTTCAAATTTTATCATGGTATCAATCCTAGTTTTACATTTTTATGGGTAATATGGCTAATTCGACATCAGGATTATCCCCTATCATATCTCTCAAACAGTACGGCAAGAAAAACTAATTTTCGTTCTCTTAACTAAGGAAACTCTAATATTCTGAATATATTTTTAAAAAGTAACCCACCTAATAACCCACAATACTAAAATATGACTACTTTAATTTGTAACTATAACAAAGTTTTAAAATTAATAACAAAATAAAAAAAAATAAAAAATGAAACATGATTATATAATATATAGTATTGATTATTTATTTTCTAGTTATATAGAGCTTGCTTGAGCTATGTTATTCCACTATTACCGTACCGTCATACATAATATGCGATGCATTCAAGCTTCCTGCTTTGTGATGATGCATTTAGAGTTAACATGCTTTGTGATTCCCTAGCAACGATTCAGACAAATAACTATCTGATCTGTTACTGTTCCACTTCCATTTTCCGTAGTTACGGAGTGGAAGTCTATTTAATATTATAATTTAGTAAAAAACACAAATACAGTGCAACCTTAATATCACGTAATTCTACTTAATATAACGACTCTCTCGATTTAACAAATTCTTCGTAATTCTCATAAATTTATGGACAATTTATGAGGTTTACGAAGAATTTGTTAAATCGAGAGAGTAAGAGTCAATGTAAAATATATCTTTTCATTGCGAACATTTTTTGGGAACGGCGAATTTTCAACTATCAAAAAAGTGCGAATACCTCGAATTAACGAATTTTGTCCCATAGTGTGTGATTCATGTCGCGGTTATTGTTTTTTGATGGAAAGTAATCATTGCTGCTCGTCACTATTGTTAAAGATTCAAGTTGCAATGGCTCAGAAACGTAAAGGATGTTCCTTATCAGTCGCAGAAAAGCGAAACATCATTAATTACCTCTTTATAACAAATTTTATACCAACCTAACCTCAATAGGCTTTTATCCACAAATAAAAAAACGGTTGGATACAAGTTTCTAATGATTAATCATCATCTGTCGATAACAAAACACCAAATTATTGTTTAAAAAGAATAAGGGTTATTATTTAAAAAAAGTTATATCAATAAAATTATGCATCCGGTCACGTGACAGCAAACACCAATCAAATTTATTGTGAAAATATTACGTCACGCCATTTGAAACACTATGTAAACAACATTACATTTTAACAGGACTGAACAGACCGAAGCAGGTTAGTTGATCACAGCTGCTACAACTTCAATACACAAAAATGATTGTACGACAATTTTTGATGTCATTCAAGACGCCATGATACTCTGCACTGTTTTCGAAGTAAATTTGAATTGGTTTTCGAAAATGCAAATTACATAATGTAAACAGAGTTTTTTTTTTAAATAATACTTTTTAGATGTAAATTAGATACTACTGTAACGTATAAACCAATTTTTCAAATTTAGGACAAAAGCCTGTATAACTTCAATTTAACGAATTACTTGATATAACGAATATTCAATTGTTCCCTTCCGATTTTTTATATTAAGGTTGAACTGTAACATGTTTACTTATTATAAAGTTTTATGATGAATATTATAAATTTTTATGTGAAATTTTCTTAATTTAACTTGACAAGGTTTTTATATCCGCAACTTCGCTTACGTTTATATGTTGTGCTCACGTCGTAATGTATATGCATTTCATTAAGAGACCCTTGTTATTAAAAAGTAATGAATGCGATTGAAATTAACAGATTTTATCGAATATCAATCTTTTAATGCGAGCTACTAGAAATGGCAACTATTATTAAGTTGAATTGAATTAATACGGGTTGACCTATGTTGGCGATCCGTGCTCGAAGAATTCTAAAAACTAATATGGTTCAAAATAAATACTTGGCGTGATCGACAATTTTGTTTTCTTTTTATTATCATTGTTATCTTTATAATCTTTACTTATTGTTCTGCGGAAGTGGGTTTGGTAAACTTCAATTTTACCGTTAATTCAGTACTAAACCAAAAAAGCGAATCAACGTAACTAGATCCACTTAAACAAATTTTGATACATTTTTTCTTAATTGATGAATTGTACAGAATCGGTCTTTTTGATATAGATTAGATGTATAAACTAATAAAGCATTTCTGCCATCTATTGAGAAAAAAAAAAGTTTGGGAGACTTAAAACAAATGAACATATATGTCAAAAAGTATTTTTAACAATCTTTAAAAAAATAATGTGTTTTCAACAAAATAAAGTAGATAATTTTAAGAAAAAATTTTCTATAAAAGTTCAAAATTATGTCATATTTGTTTTCAATCAAGTACAGTCGATTCTCGATAGTTTGATACTCAAGGGTTCAGAGAAATAATTTCAAATTATTAAAAGTTTCAAAAGCCAAATGCAAACTGCAATCTCAATCATTATTTCATTTATGTAAACAAACGACAGGTCTGTGCATGACCAACGTTTTTACGGATCTTTTTTTTCCAGTCTATTTTAGCGAATTGCCGAAGGGAATGGAGCTATTGCTTTTGTACTGATGATGGAATTTTGGAAAAATTTCTTCCAACGTTCATCGATTCTACATAATAGATCTCAAAAATGATCATCGTTAAAATTTATTCTGGGTGTCCCGTAAGTACCGCACGCTTTTGTTACACCAGGTAGAAAATAAAATTCTAAGACGAAAAGTCCTCTTCCATTTTTTGATTCAATGCCCGGATAGCTAGCTATTAATTAAAATAGACAGTCAATCAGAAGCATTGTAACTAAAAATTAAAACCACTCGACTTTGATAGACTGACTAATTAATGATTTTTATTTTAATTATTAATAATTCATTTTATAATAGAAGGAGCCAGGCCAAAAAAAATTCGTTGAATTTACTAAAGCTGATCGTTTGAGGATTGGTTATTGTAGTTGTGTACACACACATACTGCGGTCAGTCAAGCGAATGATAGAACAGGAGTCAGATATATGCAGTCGAAACGGTGCAGTTTTACGTAGTACTAAAATGAATTTATTAAAGCTGCAAATTGTTATATAGCTTGTATATTGCATATAGATAACAGTTATAACAGTCAGTCAGTTAAACGTTAGAACAGGGTCGGTCAGTCAGCTCTTATTTATGAACAATAAATAGATAAAATTCATTTATGATTTCCGTGGTATTTAAATGAATTTATTAAAGCTGAAAAATGCTATACAGCTTGTATATTGCATATAGATAACAGTTATGATAGTCTGTCAGTTAAACGTTAGAACAGGGTCGGTCAGTCAGCCCTTATTTATGAACAATAAATAAATAAAATTCATTTATGATTTCCGTGGTATTTAAATGAATTTATTAATACTGAAAATTGTTATATTCGATTTTAGGAAAAATGTGTTAAGAAAACTTTTTTCAATCTCTGAGGGAATTCGCTTAGCTAATGCAGCTCCTGTTATACGATTTTTTTTTCTAATCATACATACACCTACCTAATATAAATAAGATATATCGTTATTATTTATCATATTCAATACAATACAATTTGATTAAAGTATATTATCATTACCTATATTTGTTTATTGATTCAAGTTTTATTTATTTACAATTTATTATTTCAATCCAAAAATAGAACGTAATAAACTACGATGGCTATTTAGTTCGATTCGAGCAAATTATGAATTTAGTTTGTATAAATTCTAAAACGAGCAGTTTCTAAAAGTTATTAGAAAATTCTCAACTTCCTATCTTTTATAATTTTTGAGAAAATGAACACCAAATTTGTGTCCTAATTTGCGCCCTGGTGGATAAACAGTGATGTTCAGGGTTCAGGAAAAAATGTTTTAAACAAAAGTTGTTTATTTTTTTATTAGGAACATTTTTTACGTTTAAACTTTAGTTCCATCTGTAACGATTTACAAGGAGGGTCCGTAGGACACCTATGTTGTTCATTTTACGAACTTAAACTCACTTTTTACGTTCTGAGCCCGCTATAAAAATTTCACTTTGATATCTATTTTCGTTTTTGAATTATCGCGCTAAAAGATAGACGGACATATCGGAAATGGGCTAATTAGGTGATTTTATGAACATTTATAAAAAAATTTTGTTTGTATCATCAATATTTCTAAGCGTTACAAACTGGGAAATAAAATATATATACGTTGATATATATTTCATATATACAGTACAGGGTATAATAATTTATTTTAAGATAGTCCGGCTCTTTGAGCAAGTACGGTGCAATGCTCATTTTTTGCGGTAGATGACCGTTCAAAGACCTTTGATCACAATAAACACAGTTTTAGGGCCTCTTGCGGGGACAAAATTTGAATTATTTCATTTTAAAATTGTGATTTATAAAAATTTCCAAAAATTAATCGGTGATTCGAGCTTCAAAAAAGATTTCATCATGAAGAAAATTTATCACAGATTCTGTTTATGCAAAACAAACTTTACCTTACGACGCTTTCCAAAAAAAACATGAAAAAACTTTGGTTTTGGACGCTTTTACGGTATTTTTAAACCATTTTATTACATTTTCGTCATACAAATTGCTTAGTCACGTGACAGTCGGATTACTTTAAAGTGAAATTAAGATTAGTTTTAATTTAAATTTCCACACCATATCCCAACAATATTTAAAAAAAATTAAAACATACAATTTTACGTTGGAGAACTTTTTCTAAATTTAATAAAAATAAACTAATAATAAATAAGTAACTAATTTTCCCAGACAATCAAAATATTGAAGTCCTTGTGTTGTGTGTTTGTGTGTCAATCATTAAAAAAAGTCAAGTACTTAAGCTTTATCATTCTTTGGATAAAGTACATGACCTCTTCTTCATTCTGTAGCAGAACTTTGTGTATATTGTTATTATAAGTACCAATAAATAAGTACATATTCTTCTGATTACAATAAAAACATCCGTATAATATTGTTTTAAGGATGTACGAGCGCCAAGGCAATTTTTGATAAAAGACTTGATTTTTCTTATATAAAGTTGGACTTAGTCCAAATCAATTCTGAAAACTGTTGTGGTGGGAGATGTTGTTGCCCGATTAGGAGTTAGGAGATTAGAAGTTGTAGGCACATTTACACTGAAAACCAAAATTTTTAATATCCGCCAATATGAGGTTGTCTCAACCTCATCGCGAGATCAAAAATATTGCGAATGGGGCCACGAATGTGATACAACTACCGTACGGGGTTGAGTGGCGAAGTTGACACAAACGCGTAAGTTGTTTGTATAAAAGTAATATACTATCTAACAAACAAATATTTTTGTTTTGAAATGCAACATAGTTTTAAACAATCTCTTTTTGATTGGTAAAACCAATCAAAAAATCTTTTTTTGGTTTATAAATATTATAACAAAATAGTGATGTGATTGACGCAAGCACATGGGCAGGTTTCTTAGGTTTATTTAAAAAAAAATTAGATTGTTCGAGTCGATTAAAATGTCTTATGTCCACCGCTGTACCAACTGGGCTACCGATGGTTGTTATATAGGTATCAAAATATGGTTATATATATTAAAAATTATCAATAAGTTTATTTCAAGCTCTCTATAAACTAGTAACAACAATCTTCATGTAGCTTAGACATGACAGATATGTGTTCGTAATAACCAAATCCTATATTTAAAGCCAACGTAAAGATATATTCTTTTAATTCGTCTGTTCGCTTTATTTACACGATTATATATTCCAAGTAAGTATTTTAGTTTCCATCAATAAAATGCATGACTTTAAACTAAAATCAATCTTTTTCATAGAAATAATGATTTTGTTTATTTAACTTCAGTGATTTTGTATCAATTAATTCATATTTTAAATTACCATTCAATTGCAAATACAAATATTTAGCTATATTTGTTCCAATCATTAGGAAAGCCTTTGAAAGTATTTTTACTTTATTGAAACGGCCAACTTCGGGTTATCATTTTTTTTTTAGTGAAACATTGGTTTTATGATAAAATGGTAGATGGATGATATGTTTTAAATTATTATTATAATTAAAAGTAATACTACTAAAATTTAATTTCCTATTTTATATTTAAAACGAAATTCATACAAAATCGTTGATTTAGCATAAACTTATGATTGATTAGCAATTAAGTTGAATGCAAAATATTTATTAAAAAGAAATGAGTCAGGTAATAATAATGAACGTTAAATATGTATTAATTAATTTAGTGCGGATGTTGCTATTTTATTTTAAAATTTTACATATTTTTAATGCAATAATAATTATACAATAATGTATTTATATTTCTTTTAGAAATATTCACATTTAATTGTACCTTTTATCATGTAATTATTATACAGTAGAATCTCAATAAGTTAAACCTCGGTAACATAAAAACCTTAGTTACTTCAAAAAATACTACGTTCCCTTCCCATCAGGGCCCAAAACCTCTATAGCTTAAAATACGCAACCTCTATAACTTAAATAAATAATTTCTGTTAGGCCCTCAGTAACTAAAAGAAATGTTTCCACAACCTCTATAACATAAAATTGTGTGAATGAGTCATTTTGAAAGAGTGTCAAAACAACTGTACGATCATTTATAGAGCAGTGTAGCAACATAGAAGATAATGTATTCTCCTTTCTATTTGTCATTGAAAATCAAATCGATTTAGAAACAGTGAATTTTTTAAAACAAAAGAAAATCACAGATTTTTATAAGTAGACTAAACCTTTAGTTGTTGTTTTATTTTTATGTAATGTAAGTAATGTGAATAAATATGATTACATATGTATTTTATTTTCAGTATTTTATTGAACCCATCCTTCTGATGCATTCAATTACATAGACCCTTGATAACTAAAAACCTCTATAACTTAAAATATTTTTTGTTTCCCTTGGACTTTAACTTATCGAGATTCTACTGTATTTGTGTTTTTATCAAAAAGGTGATACACAAAAGTGGCATTGAAATTTCTTTTTATACCATGTATATATGAAATAGATCATAGTATATTAAGTTTAGTCCCAAGTTTGTAACGCCTAAAAATATTGATGCTACGAAAAAAATTTTGGTATAGGTGTTCATAGAATCACCTAATTATTCCATTTCCGGTTGTCTGTGCGTCTGTCTGCCCGTCCATCTATCAACACGATAACTTAAAAACGAAAAATCATATCAAGCTGAAATTTTTACAGCGTGCTCAGGAAATACAAAGTGAGGTCAAGTTCGTAAATGAGCAACATAGGTCAATTGGATTTTGGGTCCGTAGAACTCATCTTGTAAACTGTTAGAGATAGAGTTTCTTATAAAAAAATAACAACATTTGTTTGAAACATTTTTTCGTAAACATTACTGTTTACCCGTGAGGGCGCAAATTATATAGTATGTATCATATGGGAATATCAGTTATGTTTGTGTGACATGTATGTATGTGTAACGTGACTGTGTAATCTATACATGATATAGATTAAACGTGGTAAATAGTCTATACATGTTAATTCAACAATTCACTAAGTCAATTGTTTGTTTACTTGTTTTCAATTAATTCTTTTAAAAAAAAATTTATTATTTCCAAAAAATTTTCCGTAATATTTATTAATCAGGCACGTGGAAAATACTTAATATTATTACAGACTAATAAAGTATTCCTGCCATGAAAAAAGCATATTTGGAAAACAAAACAACATTTACAGGGTGGATTCGTTTTTAAGTTGACATGCTTGAAATACGAAAAATAAGGTATCGATAAAAATGCTTCAAGCAAAAAATGTTGGGTCTATAGATGCACATCTTATGCAGACATTAAACTTGACACAGGATTTAAAGCAGGGTTCGAAAATATCCGATATTTATTATAAACATCAAAATATCGGATATTTTTTATATATATACGATATATATCAAAATTTTGATATTTAAAAAAAAAAAACTACAATGTTTTAAATGTTTTATTTACTTAGGCACTTCAAATCAGACAAATGAAACCAAAACATAAAATATTCTTCTAGATCAGGCAAAATCAATTAAAAATCATAAAATTTTTATAAATAAAAATCAATTTTAAAACAAAAAACAATTTTATAAATTGTTATCAGTCAATGGTCATACCTACACTTAGGCAACATAACAATAAACATTACAAATAATAACTCTAGAGTATAATCAATCTTTTAATTATCAAATCAGTCATCAGTCATTCGTAATAAACTGTTAATTATCAAATAAAAAATAGGTCGTTTCATAATTGTGCTTGGTTTGACTGCAAGGAAGATAAAGCTAGATCATCTTCCGATTCTGAATCTTACTTTAACTTACTCTTTAGTAACGAACTTTTTCTGACACGACACGATTTGAACTTAGTATTAGTAGGTTTTAACTCTACTCCAAGGCCATCAAAATTGGGGAAGTAGAAATACAGTCATAAACGCCAAAAATTACTAAATAATATTAAATTTTTATACCATGTATATATGAAATATACATAGTATTATAAGTTTAGGCCCAAGTTTGTAACGCCTAAAAATATTGATGCTACAAAAAAAAATTGGTATAGGTGTTCATAAAATCACCTAATTAATCCATTTCCGGTTGTCCGTCCGTCCGTCCGTCTGTGGACACGATTACTCAAAAACGAAAAGAGATATCAAGCTGAAATTTTTACAGCGTGCTTAGGACGTAAAAAGTGAGGTCAAGTTCGTAAATGAGCAACATGGGTCAATTGGGTCATGGGTTCGTAGTACCCATCTTGTAAACCGTTAGAGATAGAATAAAATTTAAATCTAAGAAATGTTCCTTACAAAAAATTAAACAACTTTTGTTTGAAACATTTTTTCGTAAACATCACTGTTTACCCGTGAGGGCGACAATTAGGGCGGAAATTTTATAATATGTACTATACTTGATTATCAGTTATGTATGTGTCACATGTTGGTATATGTAATGTGATAAAGAAATCAACACTGACTATACATGGTATTTTAACAATTAACTCAGTCAATTGTTTGTTTTCACTTGTTTAAAATCATTTTTGTATTGATATATATCATAAAAATTCACGTGATATATATCGGATATCATCATAAATATCCATTGATATATATCCTCGAACCCTGATTTAAAGGTCAATGAAAAGCTCACTTTACGAAATCTAGGCACTCTTCGAAAAAAATTATCCAATAAATCTAATAAGAGTGTTGTTTTTCTATAAAGTACATTTTTGTTCAAAATGAATGAACAAAAAAACTAGATTTTTGATATCAATTACTAAACTATTCGGTTTACAAAAAAATATTTGCGTATTTATAAAGAATAACTTTCTAATTCCAAGCGTTCTAAAAAAATTCTACAACATATTTTCGAAAATCAAATAAATAGCGGTCGAAATACCGCCATAATCGTGTTGGCTTTTTAATCACTTCTAATTTATTAAAAAAATAACGCAAGCACTGACATTCAACTCTTTCTATACAGAGGATTTCAACAGTTAACTCAGTCAATTGTTTGATTTCATTTGATTTTTTTTAATTACTATTTATTAATATTTCTTTCAGGCACAATTCCGAATTTGATAATAAATGTTATAATTAAACACAATTAGTACAAAAGTGTAAAATACTTATAATTACTTTCATTGTAAATATGTAGCCACTAGGGTTAAATTAGTGTCATCTAGACGAGGTAAATATATGTATAGTACCATATGACATTTGAAAAACTAGATACAGTTTCCAAGAGTATTATATTCGAATGCAGTGGGCGTATAACCTTAAACCATCCTATTTTAGAGTATATTATGAAAGGACATATAACTAATTTAAAAAAAATTTTTATCTTATGAAATTGAACACCAGCCAAACTATTTATATTCCTTTGTTTTATGAAAATTGAAAATCATGTAAATAAATATGTTACAGGTTTTACAGTAATATTTTCTTTTTTCTTGAATGTCCAATATTCTATCCCCGAGGTCTTATTTCTATCTGAATTTTAAAGTAGTCTTGATTGAACGAAGCCTTAGAAATAATAACTGAACTGATTTTAAATTTTCATTTTTACACCATGTATATATGACATATATCAAGGTGTTCTAAGCTTAGTCCTAAGTTTGAAACGCTTATATTAATTATACGAACAAAATTTTGGTATAGTTGCTCATAAAAATATCTAATTAATCCACTTCCGGTTTTCCGCCTGTCTCTACGTTCGTCAACATGATAACTCTAAAGAAAAAAATAGAAACTTTTTATAGCGTCCTCAGAACGTAAAAAGTGAGTTCGTAAATGAGCAACATAGCAATTGGATCGGATTGGATAGAGCAATTGGATCTTGGATTCGTCATCTTGTAGACTGTTAGAAAAAAAGTTTAAATGTAAAAAAAGGTTCCTTATAAAAAAATAAACAACTTTTGTTTGAAACATTTTTTCGTAAACATCAATGTCTACGTGTGAGGACGCAACTTAGGCCAAAGTTTTGGTGTCCAATTTCTCTAACTATAAAAGACTCACGAAAAAATGAAAAATCGGGAAAATAGTACAAAAATCCATTTAACCACTTAAGCCTTGAAAGCCTTAGATTCCCAAACAAATTGTGTAAATCGTTGTTCTCACGATAAGACAATCGCTTAGTAAGTTTTGTTGATTTTTTTTTTCTTTTGGCGAATGGCTAATGGCTTCTAAGAGATTATTTTGTTCGCTGTACACGAATTTTTGCGGCCATTTTAGTCCCCGAGATGAGGAAAAAAGATGAAGAAGACTCATATGTCCATTTTTACGATTATTTTTGAATGGGATGTTGACTCTATAAAAAATATATGAATGCCGGGAAAGATAGTGGTTTTTATGTTGTTTTTTTTTACTTATAAATAAACTATTCCCGGAAAATCATATAATTAAATTTTTAGGCAATCGAATCGAATCTGAACCGGAGATATTGATCAAAACGTTTGGGCCAAAAATGGGTGGTAGGTTTGGACACTCTTAGTCTAAATCCAAATTTACTACTTCTTAGCTACCAATAAAAAATTTTACAGCGCTTTGAAGATGAAAGAAAAACAGTGCGCGCGGTACCCCAGCTGCGGACGGATCATCGGTATACTGTGTTTATGAAGCAGTATCTTGTCTTTTCGCTTTGAATTAAAATTTTTATCTCTTTTGCCCGTCTTTGTTTAATTTTTTATCTCCGCCCGTCTTGCCGAATGAACTACGATGAGAACGGTTCATTCTTTGTCAAACAAAGAGTTTTTGATATCTGATTATTTTATAGTCATCAAGCCATAATCAAATTTTGTGTTTTTTGTTCTCGGACCTTTATTTAGATATTACAAGAAATTATCAAGAGATAAAAATACAGAACCTACAAAACATGACTCTGAAAAGTTGGTTTTCCTTAAATACAGAATTACTTCCATTTAAGAGTCGGAAATTGTGGTAACTTTCTCATATATGAGTAATAATATATTACAAATTCTTGAAAATTGAATAAATCTTGATCAAAATTCTCAGAACCCAAGGTTAAATTTTCATACTATTTATTTTGAATCATTAATTTGTGATAAAGGCTCCCCGTGATAAAAAATACCATCCAGATTAATAACTCATTTTTTAGATCGGTTAAAAACAATATTTAACTACCCACCAAAAATTAACTTCCATCAAACTTGACTATCCGATAAAATATAATCTGATAACAACAAAAAAAAAAACAATTTCAAAAAGAAAGTTTTAACAATTTTTTCCAGGGCCACAAACCGCAAAGTACATTATATTTACGTATCTTTTTACAAATACAATGAAATTACAAATTTATAATAATATTGTGTAAATGTTAGGTTAGTTATTTCAAAATAATGAAAAGTTGATCCAAAAATAATAAATTTTGTGTCGATTTGATATGAAATGTTTACAAACTTACATGTGTTGTTATAATCGACGGATGTTCTGGAATAGCTTCCCGTTTATTTCTACTATGTTCGAATATACGTTCATCACTAATATCATCCTTAGTAAACACAAACGGTTCGTTTAAACTTCCAATCGGATCATTATAAACTGTCAACTTAGCATTTAATTGTAAAATACACTCAAAATATAATAATATAAAAATAATGTTCGAACACACAGCCATTATACACGAATCACTTAATAAAAAAGTTTTTAACTGTAACTAGTTATTTTTTAAAAGGATGTAATCGATTAACTTATTATTTACGAGTTAAATGTTTTTCTCTTAAGTCTTGGCTGGATAATGTTGTTCATTCATTCGATAAATACAACTGTGAAGTATGAATATGAATACATGATTCATTTGTGTTGACTGTTGTCACTATTGGTCATTTTTTTAGAGTTTGTGTAAAACCAGCAGATACTTTAGACTCGTATAAGTAACTGTTTACGATCATTATTTTTGTAATTAATTAATTTATTTCAAAAGCATGGTCACTATACAAGAATACTCAACTCCATGTAACCAAATATCTGCCAAAAACAAGATGGCAGTAGTGTTTCTTTTGCACCGTGATAGAGATTCAAACGTAGACATAGAGAGTGGCATAAGCAATATCCTCAAGAAATTAAGTCCACTCATGTGGTCAATACCTGTCTCTTTTCTGTAAGCCTCTGAAGCATAGACATAGAGAACGATCGACTGACCAGCCATACATTTGTCTCATTTATAAATTTCTGCTTTTAAGAAGAATCAACTATCCGCACATAGATTTGTCTCTCTTATAAATTTCTGCTTTTATATGGCTTTTATTTAGTGTACAGTTAAGGTGTATTTTCATGACGACGTTTGACGTTGAGTTTGAGCGTCCAATTAGGTCAGTTTAGACTGTGCTACCAACTGGATAAAGAAAACAAACTTCAGCAGCGTCAAATCGTAAAAAGCTAAACATTGTTTATCTAGTTGACAGTACAGCCTACACATTATGTTTTGGCACTGATAAGCCTACAATAGTCCATAAATATTCAACAAAATGGGCCAAAGAAGTTTTCTCGAGGGTTTTTGGGATGACATAGTTCCGAAGTAAGAATTTTGTAATATTCCCTCTCTACTGGGATAATTTGTCCCCGCTGGTTCAAAATATCAACTGTAAATATTCGTCAAAATTATGAATTATGACAGGGGGAGGGGGAGCATATAGGAATTTTTACTTCGTAATTGTAATCAGCTACCCTAGAAACTCTCGAATATACTTTTTTGACCTATCTTATTGAATATTTGCAGAATATTAATGTTTTGAGCCAGCAGAGGGTAAATTATCCTAGGAGGGGGAAGGGAAAATATATCGAAATTCTGACTCGAAATCGTGATCAGCGACCCCAAAAACACTTGAATATACCTTTTTGGTCCATTTGTCGAATATTTACATGTGTAGACCAACAGGCTGCACTTCCTACTGGTTTGGACAAGCAGGAGCTGAATTACCTCTGGAAGCGACAGTATATTGAAAATCTGACTTCGGAATCGGAATCAGAGACCCTTTAAGCCCCAGGATATACTTTTCCATTTAGTGGAATATTTACAAAATATTGCTGTTTTGTACCAAAAAATTTTACACCAACTCAACAACAATATGATAAACACGCATGTGCAGTAAACTGACAATAATGATGAAGTCTTTTTATTGTGGATATTTTGACGTCTTTTAAAATTGTTAATTTAATTTGCTAGCACAAAAACTGTGCTCAAAGCTCATTTAACAAAACGTTTGAAAATCTTAAAGAATCTGACGAATATATATATATAATTTAATTAGTATAAATTTATCGTGGAAAATTCCATATGTTAGAAAAGGTTATGTTTTTTTATTTACAATTGTGGACTGCTTGTGATTACGTCGTTAATAAAATGACTTGACATAAACATAAAACTTTTGAAATTTTCTGTTATTTTTAGAAATAAATAAATCATAATAACATAGAGGAGAATATTTTTCATAGAGGAAGTTTTACATTACGTAGCATTTTTCGTACGTTCCTAGATAAAGGGAAGGTAAATTTGCACTTTATCGACTTTCCTGGGGAGCTTCTTTCCTGAAAAAAGCTTCTATAACGTCAGGCAAAAAACCAAATTAAAGCATTTTTTACGTAGAATACGAATCCGTGAGCAGGTGAAAAATGTTAATTAACGAAAATATTTACAAATTTACAGGGTCAATAAAAGTTATTTTTCGTATATAGAAATGGATAAATGGGTTAATTAAAAATGTTATCAATTATCTTATTATACCATGAAATATACATAGTAGGGCCCATCTTGTAAACCTTTAGAGAAGGAACAAAAGTTTAAATGTAAAAAATGTTCCTTATAAAAAAAATAAACAACTTTTGTTTGAAACTTTTTTTTGTAAAAATCATTGTTTACCCACGAAGGCGCTAAGCAGGTGCAAATTTTATAGTATGTAGTAATATGGGATTATCAGTTATGTGTGTGTGCCTATTTAAGAGTGGATATCTTTCTTTATTTACGTGACGTCAAAAAACAAACAATTGCGTCATCAACACTGTCTTAACATGGTATTTCCACAATTAACTCAGTCAATTGTTTGTTTTCACTTGTTTGTTATTAAATATGCTTAAAATGTACCACAGCTTGTACAGTTCAGGCAAATCATTGGATGTTAACTTTTTTTTTTTAATTGCAGGTTTTTTATGTCCTTTCGGATAGTGGCAACGGTTTTTTCTCAAAACCTGATTATGAGGCGAAACATTACAAAACAAAAATGCAAAAACTCGAAAAAATCCTGATTTGCATCATTACAAGGTAGTGCAATTTATTAAAAAAAAAGTTAAAATCTGTTGATTTTCATGAACTGAACAAGCTGTTGAAATTTTTCAGAAAAAAATCGTTTTTCTCAAAATTGAGGTTAGATATCGGGCTAAAATTTACCACGCTTTTTTAAGATTATTAGTTCTTTTTCCAGAATTGCAACTCAATTCCTTCATTTTTCGAAAAGTTATCAGAGAAAGTGGAAAATATGTGGTTACTGCGTTTTTTGAGATTTTGAGGTTATTTTGCTATGTTCAGGGTTCGATAGCAAGCAAGGTCGATTCAGAAATTCTTAACAGACAAATCTTTTTTTATTCGTTTCAATCTGATCAATAGAAGCAGAGATATTCAAGAAAACGCCACCTAAGAAAACAATGTAGAGATAAACTGTCTCAAAACAGCGATAAAAACCGCGTGAAGAATGTCGTGCAGATCGTTCCGGTAACGAAAAACTCCTTTTCTGCATTTTTTTACAACAAAAGGAACCTAATAAAAAAAAGTAGCCTTTTACCGAATTTATTATCAAAATCCGGAGCTTTCCTCGGTATATTTACAGTTAAAAAAGTATAAATTTTATCACTAATATAAGATCCGTTTAAAATGTCTCTACACAAATACCATTTTGAATGTCCCGGTAATGTAGGTACTTTATTTCGTCGCCAATAGATGTCAGGAGGAGTTATATTTTCCTAAAAACACGGATAAATCGACGATTTCTAAAAATGAAACCTGGCCAAATCGATTTTTCGTCCCAAAAAATTAACTGCTGCTACTAATTTTCATGAAAATCATTGGAGCCGTTTCCGAGATTGCTGATATATGTATAAATATACAAGAATTGCTCGTTTAAATATATAAGATAACTTTTTTTTACAAATTAGATTGAAATTTATACAGAGTTTTAAACAATTAATTATGTTATGTATCTCTTTAAAGAACCATAAATATTAAATACATTCTTTATTTCATAATAATTACAATAGTTAATATAATCAATAAAAATCAATAGTACTTCGAACAACATAGAAACTCTTATCATCAATAATGGTATACAAATCACCCTTATAACGTTTCAAATCTGTTTTAGATCTATTTTCCCGATCTTCATACAATTTCAATATTACTGGTGGTACGGGTTTGATTTGTGCAATTTTTGATAAGTTATTGAAATATGCCCCTTGTAAATCACCTAATTGATGAAATTGTTTGACTGTTTGACCAAGTTTCATTCGCATTTCTTCTTCTCTTTCCTTGTCCATATACATTCGACGTTTTGTTGGGAATTTTGAAGGGTTTTTTAAATATTCGGTATAAAAACGAGCCTGGAAATAATGCAAATTAATTTAGTAAAAATACTTAGATACGAAAAAAAAAAAATTAAAAAATTATGGCAATAAAATTCAAATAATGCCACTATGTTTAAAATAATACAAAGTGTCTTTTTGAAGTTGACATATGCATGAAACTCAAAAATAGCTTTTGTCGATAAAAATTCTTAGATGAAGACTTTAATTATTTTGCAAATTAGGCAAAAACGGATTAGGAAGTTTTACCCAAAATTGTTTCTTCGTATCAAAATTGTAATTTCGGATAATTGTTTCTGCGAACTCTAGGTAGTCTTCGAAAAAAAGTTTTCCAACAAATCCAATATAAGGACCAGATAGTGCAAAATTAAATGTTTTGGATTCTGATGACGTTGTAAAGTTAAAAAATTCGATTTTTTTGATAATAGAGACAAATTTGATCCGATTTTATTGGAATTTTTTTTGAAACTCACTAATTTTGGGTCATTTTTTTCAGCTGTGATATCAGTTTGTCGCTAGCTATCATTTATGTGCTTAATTCCGGGACTAGGACTCCACATTCTTAAAACCCATTGGAGCTAGGTTAATTTTGATCACAAATTTGAAAAGTATGACCCAAATTTAGTAGAATTACATACTTGGTTTATCAAAATTGGATAAAATTTGAATGTGATAGAACAAAATTAAATTTTTAGGATTTTAATGACGTTATAAATTTAAAAAAGTCTACTTTTTTATAACACAGGCAAATTTGATCCGATCTCATTGGATTTTTGTTTTGAAACCCATTAATTTTAGGTCATTCTTTTCAGTTGTAATGTCAGTTTTTCAGTAGCTATCACTCATGTGCTTAATTCCGGGACCAGGAATCCACATTCTTGAAATCTATTACATCTAGGTGAATTTTGATACCAAATTCGAAAAGTATGACCCCAAGTTAGTGGGATTACATACTTGGTTTATTAAAATTGGATAAAATTTGGATGTGATAAAGCAAAATTAAATTTTTTGAATTCTAATGGCGTAATAAGTTAAAAAATTCGATTTTTTTTGATACAACAGGTAATTTAACCGCATCTCATTGGAATTTTTTTTTGAAACCTACTAATTTTGGGTCATTCTTTTCAGCTACGATGTCACTTTTTCTCTAGCTATCATTTATGTGCTTAATTCCGGGACCAGAAGTCCACATTATTGAAATATATTAGAGCTAGGTTAATTTTGATCACAAATTCGAAAAGTATGTCCTAAAATTAGGAGGACTTCATACTTGGTTTATCAAAATTGGATAAAATTTGGATGTGATAGAGCAAAATAGAATTTTTTTTATTCTGATGACGCCATAAAGTTAAAAAATTTGATTTTTTTATAACACAGGCAAATTTGATCCGATCTTAATGGAATTTTTTTTTAAACCTACTAATTTTAGGTCATTTTTTTCAGCTGCTATGCCACTTTTTCTCTAGCTATCATTTATGTGCTTCATTCGGGGACCAGGAGTCCACATTCTTGAAACCTATTAGAGCTAGGTTAATTTTGATCACAAATGTGAAAATTATGTCCTAAACTTAGCAGGATCACGTACTTGGTTTATCAAAATTGGATAAAATTTGGATGTGATAGAGGAAAATTAAATTTTTTTTATTCTGATGACGCCATAAGGTTAAAAAATTTGATTTTTTTATAACACAGGCAAATTTGATCCGATCTTAATGGAATTTTTTTTGAAAACCACTTATAGCTCGACTACCCGCTTTTTTATCGAATATGACTTCATAGCGATAAATATCAAACTCTTAACATTCATATTGACAATTATTTCACTTTCATTGTGAAACTGAATATGCCTGTATCAATTTTCAGATATAAAGGGTTTCGTAATTTGCGATAAAGTAAATATTACCTGCAAGTCTAGCGTAGGGAATATTGATGTAACATATGGAATACCCATAAATCCCATAGTTGGATATTCAATATTTATAATATGCTTGTATAGTGGATTAATATAATCATTTTCAAATGTTAAACCTGATTCTGGAGTTAAAAATGGAAATGACATTTTGAAACCTTTGCAAAAAAAAAAAAAAAAATATTAATATTATTCTAAAAGTAAGACGAGAAGCATTGATTCTCTCGGGGGTCATGGATATCAAGGCACGATTGTGTTATCCGTGACGCCACGAAGATAATACTTACCGGTACAATATAATATGGAATTCACATCTTCTGTACTTTCATCTTTAAAATGTACACTTGAATTATCCACATAAGCTACATCAGGTTTTGAGATGACATTGTTTGGATAAAATTCACTTATATCGTATTTTAAATGATTACTCAAAAATACCTAAAATTGATTAATCTTAAAAAAGTGCCCATAAATGTTCCGCCTGCGATTAAATCTGGGATATGATTATTTTTCAAATCCTAGTGTGCTATTATAAATAATTATATAAGATGATCCTTCAAGTTATAACAGCAACACTTGACAATTTTTCAATACGTTTATAACAAGAAAATGTCCTTTTTTAGATTCAAGGTATTAAAATTTAAAACAAAAAGTGAAAACAAACAATTAACTTACTAAATTGTTGAAATACCATGTATAGACAGTGTTGATGACTCTTATCTTACACATACATTAATGTCACATATACATAAGTGTTATTCCCATATAATACATACTATACAATTTGCGCCTAATTCTCACCTTCACAGGTAAACAGTGATGTTTACGAAAAAATGTTTCAAACAAAAGTTGTTTATTTTTTTGTTGTTTTATTAGGAACATTTTTTACATTTAAACTTTGGTTCTATCTCTAAAGGCTTACAAAATGGGTCCTACAGACCCAAGACCCAATTGACCTATGTTGATCATTTACAAACTCGACCTCACTTTTTACGTCCTGAGTACGATGTAAAAATTTCAGCTTGATATCATTTTTCGTTTTTGACTTATCGAGTTGACAGACGGACAGACAACCGAAAATGGACTAATTAGCTGATTTTATGAATACCAATTAGTAGAGTGAAATTACGCCTTGTGTATGGATTAAAAGTTCGAGCAGTGAAACTTTGGGGTTTTTCTTTTCACATCAAAATAAGTATTTTTTGAAATTTTTTACTTTCTCGGAGTGGTGCAACATGTTTAAAAAACAAAATGGCGTCAAGAATGAAATTTTTTTCAGAAATTTTATCATTTTTATTTTATATTCGCAAAAGGAGGCATCGGTGCATATCCTAATTTGGTAGGTTTGTAGTCCATGTTAAGAACTACTCCTCATAATTTTTTGGTGGGGTTTCGTCCCTTCCCCTCCCAGTTATATATATATGTATACATACATATGGTAAAACAGTTCATTTGACTATAACTTGAAAAATATTCGATTGATTTTAATGAAACTAATATCAATAGTAGATTTTATTACTTACAACTTTCGGTTAAAATTTTAGCGAAATCCGTTAAATAGTTCGGCCAAAATTTCCAATTTAGGGAATTGTTTAAAATGGCTGCCATTTTATGCCATTTTGTCCTACGAGGTTAAATTTTTTTTTAAATTGTAGCATTTTTTATTATCTTTCGATTTTATAATAAGTGGCTTACCCGTAAAATGACTCCTTGATCCATATTTTTGCGAAAAACGGAAAATTTAACACTTTCTGGAAATAATTGTTTGGGGGGGTGTATGGGGGGTGTTTTTTGCTTTGGCATGAGAAAACTATTTTTAAAAGAGGTCTATATGGTTTAAAGCAAAATTTTTAAGTTTTAGCCCCCGCGCTGTAAGGGGGAAGGGGTGTATGAAATAAATGTATTTTAAAAGATTTTAAAAAGAGGTCAAAATTGTTTAAAATGCTAAAGTAACCCAAAATTTTAGATGCTTTTATTAATATAGCACCTTTTACAACATCCACCCCTTCCCCTCCCGCTTTCCTATTTTTTGCAAATTCAAAATTTGTATGACGTATAAAGGGGTTTTTGGGGTCGCTGATCTCGAACTTTTGGCCCAAATAAGTACACCCCCTAAAAATATTACAATTGTTTTTGATAATCTATTGCAAAATTCGAGATCAGCGACCCCAAAAACCCCTTTATACGTCATACAAATTTTGAATTAGCAAAATATATGAAAGCGGGAGGGGAAGGGGTGGATGTTGTAAAAAGTGCTATATTAATAAAAGCATCTAAAATTTTGGGTTACTTTAGCATTTTAAACAATTTTGACCTCTTTTTAAAATCTTTTAAAATACATTTATTTCATACACCCCTTCCCCCTTACAGCGCGGGGGCTAAAACTTAAAAATTTTGCTTTAAACCATATAGACCTCTTTTAAAAATAGTTTTCTCATGCCAAAGCAAAAAACACCCCCCATACACCCCCCCAAACAATTATTTCCAGAAAGTGTTAAATTTTCCGTTTTTCGCAAAAATATGGATCAAGGAGTCATTTTACGGGTAAGCCACTTATTATAAAATCGAAAGATAATAAAAAATGCTACAATTTAAAAAAAAATTTAACCTCGTAGGACAAAATGGCATAAAATGGCAGCCATTTTAAACAATTCCCTAAATTGGAAATTTTGGCCGAACTATTTAACGGATTTCGCTAAAATTTTAACCGAAAGTTGTAAGTAATAAAATCTACTATTGATATTAGTTTCATTAAAATCAATCGAATATTTTTCAAGTTATAGTCAAATGAACTGTTTTACCATATGTATGTATACATATATATATAACTGGGAGGGGAAGGGACGAAACCCCACCAAAAAATTATGAGGAGTAGTTCTTAACATGGACTACAAACCTACCAAATTAGGATATGCACCGATGCCTCCTTTTGCGAATATAAAATAAAAATGATAAAATTTCTGAAAAAAATTTCATTCTTGACGCCATTTTGTTTTTTAAACATGTTGCACCACTCCGGGAAAGTAAAAAATTTCAAAAAATACTTATTTTGATGTGAAAAGAAAAACCCCAAAGTTTCGTTGCTCGAACTTTTAATCCATATAACAGCCTTTTTTTGCTTAGATTTACTCCAGTAAATACCAAAATTTTGTTCATAGTATCCATATTTTTAAGCGTTACAAACTTGGGACTAAACTTAGTATACCTTGGTATATTTCATATACATGGTATAAAAACTGGAACGAAAAAAGTAAGTCCAGTAAGTGCTGCTTCGAAAAATTTATGATTTGGTGCTCCAAGCATGGGTATATTGTTTAACGTTGATAAACTTGAATTTTTTCTCGAAACGGAGTGATATTTTGGCTATGCTAATAAAAAGTACCTGCATGATCGAGCTTTACTCGGTAGGTATTTTTTGAGTTAAAAAGACACAAAATTTATCACTGATATAAAAACCGTTTCCATACAAATACCAATTTGAATGTCCCGAGAATCACACCAGCCATTTATCAACCAAAACTGACATGGCCACACGGACCGCACAATATAAAATACATACGAAACGAACCACATACAATGTATATACTCGCCAATAGATGCCTTGAAGAGTCATATTTTGCAGTTTATGTTTCGGTTTTTCCTGAAAACACGGATGAAATGACGTTTTCTAAAAATAAAACCTAGCTAGATAGATTTTTCGCCCCAAAAACCCCTCTGTAACTAAATGTCATGAAAATTGTTTCCTTGATTTCAATTATATACATATTATACAGAAGAAAATTCCACAGTCTGTATCCAGAAAAGAACGCTTTCTCGGGTGTAAGAGTAATGAAAAATTGTCAATATTTTAACATTTTCTATCATTTGATGAAGTCCTACTGTTATAACTTGGACCATCCTGCTGAAATCACCTTATCAGCAGCTTCACTTAGATGATATGTGATATCCAATCCAGACGCTCCGGCGCCTATCACCAAAACTTGATCATTTTCAAATGGTTTTGGATTTCGATAATCATGACTGTGTAGTTGTTTTCCTTCAAAAGTTTCTATCCCTTTCAAATGGGGATATTTTGGTACGCTACGACGACCATTTGCAATTATAACTGCATCGAATTCATATACTTTTTCCTCCTTCGTTTGAAGATCCAGAGAAATTATTTCCCATCTATTGTTTGCAATAGGTTTCACTTTCTTCACATGATTGTAAAACTAAAAAAAAAAAAGGTTCGGTGAAACATATTTGATTACTGACAGTGTTGAATCTACACTGGGGGCACTAGAAACTAGTGACCAGCGCGGCGAAGTGCGGCAAAATTAAGGATATGCATTTTTTTTTAGCGTTATCGAAAAACTTTAAGTGTGCTCGTTTTAAAATATAAACAAGTGAAAACAAACATTTGACTGAGTAAATTGTTGAAATACCATGTATAGGCAGTGTTGATTACTTTGTCACATTACAATTACAGACATACATGTCACACATATGTAGCTGATATTCCCATATATAATACATATTCCCATATTATACAATTTGCGCTTTCACGGGTAAATAGTGATATTTACGAAAAAATGTTTCAATCAAAAGTTGTTAATTTTTTTATAAGGAACATTTATTACATTTAAACTAATTGTTCTATTTCTAATGGTTAACAAGATGGATCCTACGAACCCAAGACCCAATTGACCTATGTTGCTCATTTATGAACTCGACTCCACTTTTTATGCCATAAGCTCGCTATAAAAATTTCAGCTTGATATATTTTTTCGTTTTTTAGTAATCGTGATGACAGACGGGCAGACAGACAGGCAGACGACAGACAAACAACCGGAAATGGATTAATTAGATGATTTTATGAACACCTATACTAAAATTTTGTTCATAGTATCAATATTTTTAACCGTTACAAACTTGGGACTAAACTTAGTATACCTTAGTATATTTCATATACATGGTATAATAAATAACAACCAGTTCGACTCGTGCGGAATTCTGGATTGCGGTATTCGTGGTTAAAAACATGCCAAAGAAATAATATACAGGATGCCTTTTTAAGTTGATATATGCTTGAAACTCGAAAAATAACTTTTATCGATAAAAATGCTTCAAGAAAAAAATGTTGGGTCTATATAATCGCACATCTTACGCAGGCATTAAACTTGATTCGGGTTTTCAGGCTCAATGAAAAGCTCACTTTATTTCCTACCTGAAAAGTTGTTATTGATCAAAAAGAAAACATTTTTTGTAAATCGTACAGTTTTTATCCAAAAACAGACTCAAAATTGTTTTTCGTATAATCGTTTCTGTAAATATAAATCCAATAAAACTGATTTGTTTTTCTATAAAGCCCAATTTTGTTCAAATTGAATGAACAAATGCACAAAAAGCAAAATTTTTGCTACCAATTACTGTCTAAACAATAGGCATTTCAAGGAACAGCTGTTTTCGTTTCTTTACTCAATTTATGATATAGGTAATGGGGCGGAAGGTATCACGATGCCCCAAGGCGGCACTTAAGGAAAATCTAACTCCGATTACTGAACTCTTAAAATTCAATTTTGAAGGAGCGTGCAATGAATGAATCAAACAGTGCTTGAAGTATGAGAGATCTTTAATGACATCTGGATCAAATACCTCTGCTATAATTTAGGAGGGGGTCACCATTGAGACTTTAGACCTTAGATCTATAAGTACTGCGATTCTTTCTTTAGGAATAACAAGTAGACAAAAATGAGACTCTATTCAGAACAAAGATACCGCCGGAAAATTACAATGAGGGATCTACTCATGATTTCCGGTCACTTTGAAATATCTTCAGGTGTCAGTTTATGTTATTTGCAAATGAAGCTATAAGACGGTGGGCAGAGGTAACGTAGAACGCTTAAAATTTCATTAATGTCTCAAAAGAATGTAGACTTCTTTATGTGAATTTAACAGATAGATATAAAAAGATACTTACGTACTTTTATATGTTTCTTTAAGTCAAAATGATCAGCGAACGCATGAAGATATTTTAACACGTCTTCATGGTTAACATACGATGTAAAATTGTATGATGTTATATTGTTTGGATAATCTGGAATACTCATCATTTGTATAGGTACATTCGATCTAAAAATTACCATATGATTCACTATTATTACAAACAAACAAAAATTTAAATAAACAAGTGAAAACAAACAATTGACTGAGTTAATTGTTGAAATACCATATATAGACAGTGTTGATTACTTTGTCACATTACACATACATACATGTCACGTCACTGATATATATATATTTAACTGATATTACCATATAATACATACTATACAATTTGAAGTAAGAGTTTTTTAAATTTTTTTGTAATGAAAATTTATTAAAACATTTTGGTTGTAGTTAATTCACTGGCTTAACCGGCTCAGTAGTCGAGCGGTCTAAGGCGTGAGTCTTTGACCGTTTGGCTACTGACCGGGAGGTTGCGAGTTCGAATCCAGGCAGGGGCAGTGTAAACAAATTATAATTAATGGGAGGTGCAGAATTGATCACATTGTCCACCCACATCATAAACTGTAATTGTATATATGTAGTTAAATAAATAAAGATTAACAAATAGTGATGTGGGTGGCCTCTGGTAAGGCATATGTCAGAGATAAATTTCGATTTTTGCCCCAATTTCCTAGATCAGTTTTTTGTATTTTTAAAATACGTATTTTCGACTACCAAGTAGTCATCATCAGTAAGAATTAGCTAGTGAATGTTACTCTTTGCTAATTTGGTGGCGGACTGCACGTGCAAACTGCAGTCCGCCACTAACTGAGCCGGTTAAGCCAGTGAATTAACTACAACCAAAATGTTTTAATGAATTTTCATTAAAAAAAAATTTTAATTGCACATGCAGTCCGCCACGTTAGCAAAGAGTAACATTCACTAGCTAATTCTTACTGATGATGACTACTTGGTAGTCGAAAATACGTATTTTAAAAATACAAAAAACTGATCTAGGAAATTGGGGCAAAAATCGAAATTTATTTCGACATATCCTAGAGTTCTCATTTATTATCTTCGAGAATATTTATATATGTCAGAGAAACGGAGGTTAAAGCCCATTATTATCATTATTATTATTACTACACAATTTAGGGATCCAAGACCCAATTGACCTATGTTGCTCATTTAAGAAATTGACCTCACTTTTTACATCCTTAGCACGCTATAAAAATTTCAGCTTGATATCTCTTTCCTTTCTAGTTATCGTGATGACAGACGGACAGACAGACGACAGAAAGACAGACAACCGGAAATGGACTAATTAGGTGGTTTTATGAACACCTATACCAAAATTTTTTGCTTAGCATCAATATTTTTAAGCGTTACAAACTTGGGACTAAACTTAGTATACCTTGGTATATTTCATATACATGGTATAAGGTACATAAAAACTGTTTATTGTTTAAAATTAAAGAATAATTTTTGCTATAAGTCTCTCATACTTGACTATAAGCAAAAGCTTGAGGCGCTCCGAATCATTCTTGATATTTTAAAATGAGCGCCTCTATCTTTTACGAATAGCCAAAAATGAGTACAATAAACTTTTTAGTACAATAAAAGCAGCTTATTCCTTAGAAGTATTTTTTATTTAGTTTTAAATTTTAAAACGTTTTTAGTTTTAAACTTTTAATGAATTAAAAATAGCCATGAACACTTTTCGGTAGAAAAACTATAATAGAAGTGTTTATAAATCAATTAAATTTCATAAGGTTATCAAATGGGTTAAGATCAACCTTATAAGCCGTCTCTTAGACTATTTATTCAAATTAATTTTGCTGTTATTTACGCAGTTACATTTTATCAAGCAAATTATTTTATATACATATAGGTGCGCAACAATACAGTCATATGCACCTTAATAAGTGTGTCAAGTGTATACAGAATGTTCGTTTGACATCTAGGCATATAAATATCACGAGTATAACAGAGTACATGAGTTAAGCAATTTATCTAAATAAGAGGTATTATAGGTGTTATATGAAATTGCAAAAGTGACTTGTATCGTGGATTATCTGTTGTAATTCATCTATTCAACTAAGAAACTCCCACTCTCCAAGCCTCTTACAACTATCTCAACGCATATCGAAGCTTCAACACATGCATATAATACCTCTCACTTTAAGATGCTTTGCTTAACGCACATATTCTGTCATACTCCTGATATTTATATGCCTAGATGTATACCGAACATTCTGTATATGAAATTGAAATCACGGATTATTTTGTTTTTTTTGATATTCACATTCCGCTGCACTTCACTTCATTTCTATGCCACTATGCCACTACATTTTACAATTTTCTCAAGGATAAATAAATGCCCGAAGGAAACTTTTCGATGCACGTTTGTTCAAATATAATAAAAAATCTATCGTTTGAGTGTTATCCGTTGATCCGTTTAGTTCGCTTAACGAAGTTCCCAAAAAATCACGTTTTGTTAGGATCATCTTTAAATTGACTCTCAAAATTTATAAACACGTAAATTTTTTAATAGGTACCCCTTACGATGTTAAATTTATTGATTTGAGGTGTTAAAGTTTGCGTTTTTAATATGCAAATCCTATATTGTAGTGTTTTTAAAGGTATGTATTTTCAGAATCCACCCTTAAAATTTGAAACTCAAGTCTCAAATATGTGCATACACTCATTTTTTTGGGAACGTCCTTAAGGAAACTGTTTCATTAAAAATTTTCAAAAAATCAATTTTTTTACATTATAATATTGCTATAAATAGTCTTAAATAAATTTCAACTTGAAAAAAAGTTATAGCTTTAAACGTGTAACTTTAAACATTGTTTTTCTTAAAAATACGTTTTCAAACTGATACGACGTTATTCTCCTAGTCTACGAGACCGATCTTTAAAAATCAAATGGTGCGTTTATGAAATTTTTAGACAAACGTTTATAAAAACCATAAAAATAATACAAAAATTACTTTTTAAAGGTTTGTTGTCTGACTTTCAGTTTGATTCTAAACATTTTGCATTACAAAAAAAATTTTTTAAGGAGGTCAGTTAAGTGTCACATCCCAAAAGAAAATATCGGAGTTATCCTGATATTTAATCCAGTTTTTCCCAGGTAGTTTTTTTAACATTGTTGTTTGCTATTGGCATTGTGTCAGAAAAATGTAAAAATTTTTATACTTATTAAAGCGGTTCGACTGTCACGTGACTCGGCTGTCAATTAGTCAACTGGGCAATTTTTATGACGTAAATATAGTAAAATGCTCATAAAATATCGTAAACTAGGAAATTAGTCTGACGTAAATGTAATAAAAATAAAATGCTCTAAAGATATCGCAAAGCGTCAAAAACTAAAGTTTTTCCTTTTTTCTTTTTGGAAAGCGCTGTAATGTAATGCTTCTTTTTTTTTTTCATAAACAGAATTTATTATTTATTATTAAAACTTTTTTGAAGCTCATTCATCCATTAATTTTTGTACAATTAACATTATTGTGAGTTCTTACATGAGATACTATGTTAAAAATCACAATTTTAAAATGAAATAATTCAAAATTTTGTCTCGCAAGAGGCCCCAAAACTGTGTTTATTGTGATCAAGGGACTGTGAACTATCATTTACCACAAAAAAATGAACATTCACCGTATTTGCTCAAACAGCCGACCTACTTTAATATAAAAAAAAAAAAGAATGCATAAATTGAATACCTTAATCCTTCATATAAACTTGAATGTACGGGTAATCCAAATTCATCAGTACCCACTTTATCCGTATACACCCATAATCCACCAATTTCTTTACCCTGTTCAAATACCGTATATTCACCTAAATTATTTTTAATAGCATGATGTAAGGATAATAAACCCGCAATTCCAGCACCAATTATTGCAATATGCATTGTTGATTCCACTATTTTTTAATAAATATTATTATAGTTAAATTAATTTATTAATTTAAACAACAAAAACTTTTATTAGCACAGCATTTTTATTTTGTATAGATAAATAAATAAATAAATAAAACCTGTTTAATTTATCTAAAAATTCATCTCTTTTGTTGAGTAAATAATACTAGATAAATCAATAGAGTCAATTGAAAGTTAGTTATTTATTTCTTTGAGGAAAATATGCACTATAATTATTTTTTATCAATTATTGATTTCCTGATTATTGAAATTATTGTGTTCACCTCGAAAATCGAAAAGTGTATTTTAATTCAGTGGCGTTCTTGAGAAATTTTGTAAGTAAGGGCCAAAAAAGGTTTTTTGAGCTTTATTATTCGACAGTCGATTGTTGAATATAAAAAAACTTGGAACAAAAAAAAACCGTAAAAAGTTATTACTTTCCTGATCTTCGTCTTATTTGAATATTGAAAAAAAAATGTGTTTTATGTTTTTGATCGGGCAGACGCTTTGATTATATTTTTCCTTTATTTTAATCGGATTCTAAATGGCTCATACTAAGCGGGAAACCCGTGACAGTAAAACTTCACTTACGATAGGTACAATATGGAGGTGTGCCAGGGTTTATCCTGGCAGAAATATTTTATATATTTTTTATAATTACAAGTATTTTGCACTTTCATGGAAATTAATTTGTAAGAGACTATTTTATTGCAAATTTTATCTATTTTCAGGAAAATTTGGTGTGACAGCTCTTATCGTGGCAGAAAAGTCGGTCACACCGATTTTTAATATATAGAGCCAACAATCTTTTACCCTTATTGTGGAAATACTTTTTCTTTTAATTCGTCCGTGTTGAGTTCTACTTTTACTCAAAATATATCGGTGTGACAGCTCAAAACTTGACCAAAATATCTGTCACACCAGTAAAAAATAAATAAATCCTGGCAAAAAATATTCTGTTAGGATAAACCCTAGCACACCTAGTCCATATTGTACCTATCGTTAAATAGTATTGATTCATATGCGACATATCGAAATGCGTGTAAGTGTAGTTTTACTGTCACGGGCTCCATGGCTATAAATAAATTAGCCAAAGAATGTATTACTCATAGAGGTTCCTCTCTTGTTAGGTAATTATTTACAAACAAAAAAATGATTACTAATTCATTTTCAACGTTAATTAGTTTTTCTTATCACTTTTCCTACTATATTAAATCGTTCTTATCACTATGTTGGTTTTTTTTCAAGATTTTCAAAATAATAGTTTTTCTTTTATCCCTTAATAAAGCACAAAAAAATTGAATGCGAGTAAAATAAATTAGCTGTTGGAATTTTCGTTCTAAATTCTATTAAGTTTCAGCGACTGAAATATACTTAGACTTATTAAAATTTACTGCTACAAAAACTATCAAAAACACAAAATTTAGAATTGTACGGTCATCGTACAATTCTATATAAACGAGCAATTCTTGTATATATATATATCAGCAATCTCGGAAACGTCTCCAACGATTTTCATGAAAATTGGGGCGAAAAATTGATCCAGCTAGGTTTCATTTTTAGAAAATGTCGTTTTATCCGTGTTTTCAGGAAAATAAATGAAACATTGACTGCAAAATAGGACTCTTCCTGACATCTATTGGCGACGAAATGAAGTACATTCCGGGACATTCAAATTGGTATTTGTGTGGAGACATTTTAAATGGTTCTTATATCAGTGATAAAATTTGTGCCTTTTTAACTCAAAAAATACCGAGGAAAGCTCGACCATCCAGGTACTTATTATTAAAATGACAAATATTAGTCTGGTTTCTAAAAGTGATGGCCACTATTTTTTTACCGTCTGATGAACCAAATACCACCTAAGAATGCAACGGAAAAATTTATCAATATAAACAGCTATTAATTATGCAACAATGTAGTTTTTTAAGATCACATAAAACATATTGATTTTAACTCTTATACACGGTCAGTGAGTCACCAGCTTCGCCCGTGACGGGTTCAAGCAAGATTAATTAGTATTTATAATATATTAATTAATGCTGCGTTAAATAAACAAGTATTTGCTCTTTGTCAGATATACACTAAAAGAAAAAAAACGACAGCTTTTATTTCGCTAAAAATACACAATATTTGCAGGTTGATTATTTTTTATCCTTGATCTTTTTGGGCCCTAGCAAATTTTAAGGTAAAGAAGTTTATATAAGAGTTAAGGTGGGGAAAATTGTCTTGATTTCTGAAAAAATATTGTCAGAAAATTTGAAGTCATTATAGAAGCAAAATTTGCAGAGCTTAGACAATTGAGTTCCCGGGGCACTTGATCTCTCTGACTGTCACTAAGCTATTAAGGTATTAGTCATGTATCAAACATTAACCGCGTTTTTTTTTAAACTTTTTTTTAAGTCTACAGTCAAAATTTCTCGAAAACCTTCGAATCGATTTCGCCTATACTTTGCACACTTCATTTGAATACTAATTAATCGTTTCTGAACGAAGGATTTTTTTTTGGAACTATATTCCTTATTTCAATTACAACTTATTTTTTAATCCCGGAACTAACAAAAAGGGGTGTCATAAGTTTGACCGCTATGTGTGTCTATCTGTCTGTCTGTGGTAACGTAGTACCTGGACGAATGAATTGATTTTGATTTTTTTGGTTTCGTTTGGAAGGTATATATAATAGAGATAGTTCTTAGCAAAAAAACTAAAAATATTGGCGATGATCTTCAAAATCGGCTCAATTTGGGAAAGGCTTTAAGAAAAAAGATAATTTAATGGAAAGTGTTCTTAGATGTTTCAAGTGCGAGTTTAGAGTTCCGTACCCGAAAAATTTGTCGGGGGTTTTTAAAATTTTGTAAATTTCACTTGTTAATTAAACAAAAATAGCAATTTTTGGTAAAAATAAAATTTTTTTTATTGCACTTCATCACCAAAAATTTAAAACAGAATTTTAAAAATTTAAAACAGAATGAAGAAATGAAGATAAACTTATGTAATAAAGAAATCCCTTTGGTTTTTTCATTTCAGATGATCATGATTTCAGACTGTCTACCGCATGGAAACTTTTTTTCGAGGAGACTCGGTTGTCACCAGTACCACTGGCTGAATTTTCAATATTCTTTTATGAAAATGTATTAGAATATTCTTAAAATAATGCTTAATAATACTAAATAATTATTTTCGCTTTTTCATGTACATAGAAAGTTAAACACCTTATGCCTTTTATTCCAACATGAAAATTATCTTATAATTTTTCCTTTGTTACTTAACCCAAAAAGCTTTAACATTACCCTTTAATTTTTACTTATCGAGGTTCTACTGTATTTGGCTTCTTATTAACTGAAATAAAAATTTTCTTTATATGGAATATATATTTTTTCTATACCGCTTTTACTATAATTAAAATTCATGTACAATCTTGTTTCGATTTGGCTACAAATCATTATCAATGTTAAAAGAAAACGTGTTTGGCATGTAAATTAAAATTTGTAAATAATGGTACGACAGCTGGCAACGTCTTCGAGAGTTTATTTTATTATTTTATCTAATTATAAAACTAATTCCTATTAAAATTACAGCCACACTAAAACTGTCTGGCAATCATAATTTATATTGCTAAAATAGTTGGATAGATCTACCGATTTTGATAATAAATTCGGAAAATTTTGAGAGAAGGCGAATTTAAGAAAAAAAGGTTTCTTTCACTGTAAAAAATACAGAACAGTAGTTTTCCGGTTCCGGAACGATTCGCACGACTTTCTGCACGCGTTTTTGGGACAATTTATCTTTATATTGTTTTCTTAGGTGGCGTTTTCTTGAATATCTCTGCTTCTATTGATCGGATTGAGGCAAATGAAAAAAAATTGTTTATCAAGAATTTCTGCATCGACCTTGCCTGCTATCGAACCCTGAACATAGCAAAATAATCTCAAAATCTCAAGAAAACCGCAGTAATAATATTTTCAACTGAATACTTTTCGAAAAATGAAGGAATTGAATTGAAATTGAAAAAAGATGTAACTGATCATCATAAAAATGGGTGGTAAATTTTAGCCCGATATCTAATCTCAATTTTTAAAAAAAGTTCAAGAAAATCATTCAATTTTAACTTTCGATCAATAGAAGCAGAGATATTCAAAAAAACCAAAAAAAATAATGTAGAGATGAATTGTCCCAAAACCGCGTGCAGAAGATCGTGCGGGTCATTCCGGAACCGGAAAACTCTTTTCCTACATTTTTTACAACGTAAGAAACCTATTTTAAAAAAATTAACCTCCTCTCAAAATTTTCCGAATTTATTACAAAATCCGGTAGATTTATCCAACTAAAAAGGAATGATTTGACTAAAAGTAATTTTTACAGTTTTTTTGGGGAATACGCACTAATAAACTCAATAGACGCAACCGTCCACGTGTGCCAAAATAAATAAATAAATAAATAAATAAATAAATAAAATAAATAAATAAATAACTAAAAAATCTGAACTTGAAATCAACTTTTCCGTTGCTAGCTCTTATACCATAATAAAAGTGAAATAGCAAAATAAATTGCAGTTGTTGGAATTTTCTTTTACAATTCCGTCAATGATTTTATAAATAAAACAAGGAAGTAATAGTACGTAGTAGGGGATCTACCTTGGGGCCCAAGGAAGGGATAGAAGAACCAAGGGAACTGAGGTGCTTCGTTATGGACCTTTTGAAGTGGCGACAGTGTATACAAATATTACTTACTAACTCGACCCGTTCAGAATTGGGCTCCTGTAGCCTGTGACTTACCTGTACCCGTGGCTAAAAACAACAAACAACAAATTTCGTAGAAAAGTGGTGAAAAAAACCAAAGGTTCTTAAATTAATATTATTAGAACATGTATTAAAAATAGTAATTATATGTCTAGTGCAGTAGGAGAGCATTTGTAAAAAGTAACATGTTTGCCTAATCAACTTATTATTTAAATTTAAGATATTTTTTCGTTCAAATTAGCTTTTTTAGTTAGTTTTTTTTCCTAAGCGGTACATTTCTAGACCGTGAGTATGTTTATATCGTCAAACCCAGACATTAAGCTTGAAAATGGCGGGAATCATGGAATTTGACAAAGGAATAAGGAAGATAACTAAGTGTAGGACAGAAAAAAACTTGCTAGAGTAATAAATATATATAAAATAATTTAGTCAATCAATAATTTTGTATTTTTTTAAAATGAAAATATTTCTACAAAACACAATCATTGAGGTCACAAATTTATAGAACTAAATTTTATGGACTTTCCCAAAAATTCATTCACAGGGGAAAATAAATAATCGATGAAGGTTATCTCTTGTCATTGAGTAACAGATTACACTTAATCAATAAAATTCAATTTTACTTCGAACCACTGTAAAGTTTTCATCATCAATAATATTATACAAGTCACCACGATAATGTGCTAATTCTGATTTGGCTCTATTTAATCGATCTTCGTATATTTTAAAATCTACCGGTCGTATATTTTTTATTTGTGCAATTTTTGATAAACTTGTGAAATATGCGTCATTTAAATCAGCTAATTGATGAAATTTATGCATTTTTCTACCAATTTTCCTTAGTAATTCCTCATCTTTCTGTTTTTCCATATACATTTGATGTTTTCTTGGAAATTTTGATGGGTTTTTTAAATATTCAATATAAAAACGTGTCTGGAAATAATATTTTATATCTACACTGTAAAATAAAGTACCAAGAAATATGTTTTTAACATGGTAGCAAGTAAATATTTTTTTGAATTAAGTACTGATATCGTTGAGTCAAGAAATATTTACTTGTTATAAGGACCGATAGACGTATTTTTTTACTGTGTATTTACAGTGGCGGATTTGCATCGGAAGGCGCGATTTTTTGCCACGAAATACAAAGCAGTCTTAATCATATTAGGCGCCCTTCTCATGTAAATAACCTAAACTTCTTAAATTTTGCCACACTTTAAATGTTGTCGTTCCTTAGTTCAGGCCTCACAAAAGTAATCCTAAATCCGCTTCGGTGTGTTTATATTAATCAGTCTAGTTAAAATAATCTGCCCAATCGGTAACATTTCGCGGATTAATTACAGTACCTTGATAATATTAGGTTAAAAAGGAAATAAATCCAAAAGACTTGCTCTTTTAGGATTTGATAGAGATTAGAGTATGTTATTAGAGCCTAGAATTCTCCAAAAGATTAAGTAAATTTTATTCTCTGAATTTGTGAACGTTTTGTTGCAAAATGGGAACGACAATGAAGCTACACCCAAGGAGCGCCGTTAAGAGTACTAGATTCTATTAAAATTGGGAATTGCTATAAAATTGGCGGACATACTTAAAGAATTTAAAGAATTGGCGGGTCCCTTGTGGAAATAAATCTTTTTTGCTAAACTTTGAGCATAGTTTAGCTTGCTTACATTTTCGAAATTATGGTCCTCACTGATTATTTCATTTTTATATTAAATATATGGTCATTCGCACAAGAGAAATGTTGACATCTTGTGTATATATATTATATTGAATATTCGATCACTCTTCAGAGCTTATAAATAAATCAAAAAAACTCTATTAATGTGTTAAATTTATATAGAAATTTTCCCTATAACATAAGTTTTATTCATCGTCATATTATCGTAAACTAAAAATTTTTATCGAATTATTCGTCATTCGTAATAAAAAAAGTAAATCGTAAAGTAAATCGAAAAATTTTTCTTGTCCCAGAATTTGATAAAACTTAGTTCACAAGGTAATTTAGAGCCAAATTCAAAAATCGGCTTCATTTAGCGATTGGGGTAGTATAGTTTCAGAGAAAAACGATATCCCGGATCGATTTTCGACGTTATCTCGAAAACTAATCGTCCAAATGTTAAATAAATTTGATTTTTTATTTTTTTTGGTCAAAATTAACCCATAACACGAGTTTTATTCAAATCGAAAACAAAAAAATTTCTGGAATTCGTACCTATTTTTTAAGACAAAATCGAAAAATTGTTCTTGTTACAGAATTAGACTAAAAAAATTAAAAAAACCGTGTTCATTTGGCGATTGGGATAGTAGTTTCGGAGAAAACGTCGACATCATATGTATTCAATATTCGATCACTCTGGTTTCTCTTCAGAGCTAATAAATAAATCAGAAAAACTCTATTAATGTGACATATTTTAAATTTTACTGAATTCTGAAAAACTCTTACTTTAATTAGGTAACTAAGTTTTCATAAAATCTCTGATTAACTAATCTTAAAAAAATTACATTACCTGCAAATCTAATAAATTGAATATGACCGTATGGAACGGTAATCCGATTATGGCCATAGTTGGATGTTCAATATTAATTATCTGTTTATACAGAGGCTTAACATACTCGTTTTCATATGTTAGGCCTGCTTCAGGAGTTAAAAATGGAAATGTAAGTTTGTAACCTTAACAAAAACACAAAATAAGTATTAGTTTAATAATTCTAGGAAAGAAACGTCATTGATTCGTTAGGCCAGGGATGGCGAGCCAATGGCACTTATACTTTTGATGGCTCGCGACACAATATATAAAAGTTCACTATAAAGTACCTTTTTTCTCACGAACGAACGCGAGTATTCTACCGCGCACTTGGTTGTAATTGTAATAGGTAGGGTATTCTACTATATTCGAAAAAGTAGATCAAAAGGTTCATTTTCATAATAAAAACCCACACAGAAATATATTTCAGCAAAATAAACAAACTTTCTTGCCATAAAATTAAACTAAATTAATAAACCTTTTTTATTCCCGCAAAAACGCTGTCAGCCATTTTGGTGACGTAATATTGGTAAAGACAGTCGTGTGTGTAATTATTATATGTATAGATAAAGTTAATGGTAATATAACCTACAATTACTATGAAAGCCATCATTACCTACCTATATGATGTCACGTCATGGTGGCTCGTGATTTAGGTCACGTGATATACAGATTAAAAATTGTGACTTTTAATTTCAATATAATAAAACTATAATGTGCTTTTATGACTCAAATAAGAATATTTAATACAAATTTTAATTTTTATCAAATTTCATAATTTATTTTCACTACCGAAAGTACCCTATTACATCGTGGATTACAATTGGCATTTTGAAACAAATACGAATCCGTTAATCAAAAAAGCAAACCATAGAAAAAGGAATTAATTGCATGTGCAATAAAAAACAGGAAGAAGAAAGTAAACAGTCGACGTCTATGATTAAATATGATGGTAAAAATTGGCATAGGAGCGCGGTAAGTTACTCGGTTTTCTTACTCTTTGATTATTTCGATTATAAAGATAAGAGAATTTAGCGCATCAAATATACTCTTATATCTAGAAACACAATAAATGAAAGAATCTTTCAACTGTGCAGAAATATTACAGATCCACAATAGTCTTGATGAAAGCACTGACATCAAGTTTCTGCACGTTTAACAGTTTTTGATCTATATTGCGTGGGAAACGTCATTAAGGAAGAATTAATTGCGCATCTTAACCATCACGAAGTCTAAATTATTTGACGTCTAGGGCCTTCTTAAGCATTTCCTTGAGAAAAATGGTAAGTTTATATAGGTACCTAAAGGTTCGCCCCCCCTGCGCCAGGCTAATAATTACCGGTGCAATATAATATTGAGTCGACTTCTTCTGTAGTTCCATCCTTAAAATGGATATTTGATTTATCCACATGATCGACATCCGGTTTTAATATGACATTAATTGGATAAAATTTACTGATATCATCAGCCAAATGGTTGCTTAAAAATACCTAAAATACGTAATATTTGTCTGTAATAATTAATGAGAATTTTTTTTAATCAAAAATTATTTACCTTTTGAGCGACTTTGCTTAGATGATATGTTAAATCCAAACCTGAAAATCCTGCACCAATAAGTAATACTCGTTGATTTTTAAACGGTCTTGGATTTCGAAAATCATGACTGTGTAGTTTTTTTCCATTAAAAGTTTCAATTCCCTTTAAATGTGGATAGTTTGGTGCATGACGTGGACCAGTTGCAATTATCACAGCATCAAACTGATATAGTGTTTCTTCTTTTGAAAGAAGATTTAAAGAAGTCAACTCCCATCGATTATTTCCAATGGGTTTAACTTTTTTTACGTGATTATAAAACTAAAAAAAAATATTTAAAATTGTAAGTAACATTCCTGAATAATGCTGAGAAAGACTCTATCTAGCGATAGAAAAAAGTACTATAGATTTTAGCTCGCATAGATATATAATATTTAACGGAAATTTTGTGTACAATCTTGTAAATCATACACAAAGAAAATCATACAATATCGTACACTTATAAAAGAGGTTAATGTAACAATTTCGACTTCTACGTTATCGAGGTTCTATTGTACAAAAAAATAATTGTTGCTTACCTTTACATGTTTCCGTAAATCGAAATGATCAGCGAAGTCATGAATATATTTTAAAACGTCTTCATGCTTAAGATACGATGTAAAATTGTATGATGTTATATTATTTGGATAATCTGGAATACTCATTAATTGTGATGGTAAGTTTGATCTACAAATAATGAAAAGTATTTTATTTCGGTTAGTATTTAGCTTAAATTGAAATCATTTTAAATTAATGCCACGCGAAAATTATTGCTGCTACTTTGCCGTTTTCACGGTCAAAAAGGGTTATTTCATTATTTGTAACATCAAGTCAATTAAAAGGTCTTTTCAAATTAAAAAAAGAAAAAGAAATTTATTATTTAAGGATGTATGGAGTGCCAGAGCAATTTTGAATAAAAGGCTTGATTTTTTTATATGAAATTTTGCTCCTACTTTGCCGTTTATCGCGGTCAAAAAGGGTTATTTGTAACAGCAAGTCAATTAAAGGGTCTTTTCAGTTAAAAAAAAAAGAAATTGATTATTATTTAAGGATGTATGGAGTGCTAGAGCAATTTTGGATAAAAGGTTTGATTTTTTTTATATGAAGTGGAACTAAGTCTAAATCAAATTTGAAAATTTTAGAGGGGTTGCCCGATTATTTAAAAAAATTAATGACTTCAAAAGTAGACATATTTAACATTGGTCTTATGGCAAAACGGCCATATGGATGGATGATATGTTTTCATAGTTTTCTCCAAAACTAGTTGGAAATTAAAAAAAAAACAACTGTTTAAATTAAAGTTAAAACCTTAATAAATTATCGAAAAAAAACTCGTTGTGCCCGACTAATTAAGGGTGTATAAAGACGGCAGTAGGGACACAAATTAAAAATTTTTTTTTCAATTTTAATGGTGTATTATGTTATAACTTGAATATAAGACGAAAAGCAAGAACAAAATTTTTCGATATCTGAAATAATTTTCAAAATATGCAAAATTGAAAATTTTGTTTAATTATTTAGCTTTCATCAAAGTTGAAAATAAGGTACAAATAATTTCAACCACAAGTCTAAACTTGCCTTGGCGCACGTACTACCTTAAAAGTAGTTTTGATCGGCTAAGAGTTTTGACTGTAACATGTACATTCAATACCTTAAGCCTTCATATAAACTTGTGTGTACAGGTAATCCAAATTCGTCGGTACCAACTTTATCCGTGTACAACCAGACTCCTCCAACATCTTTAGATTGTTCAAATACTGTGCACTGTATATTATTTTTAATAGCATGATGTAAGGATAGCAAACCTGCGATCCCAGCACCAATTATTGCAATATGCATTGTATTTTATTCACATAAAAATATAATTACAACTATTAATTAAATAATTAAACTGACAAACTTTAAGCATACATATATTGATGATACATAATCGTTATTCAAATACAGAGTGTTTCGGTTAAAATTTAAAGAAACTTCTTTCATAGTAATAATATTATTCTAAACAAGTATGGGTGGGTATGGGTATGGAGGTTAGTGGGCCATGCTCGAGCAACGGGCCTCGAAGCAATGGTTCAGAGCACCTAGCCAAATAGACCATTGTACTCTATCCCCGCTACGCTTTTCAGTGGCTATTATAACCAACTGATGTACTGAAACCCAGGATCTTTCTAAACAAGTAAAATTTACAAAATTTAGAAAACTTCCGACAAACTTGTGGGTACGGAGCCCTAAAATCGCACTTGAAACATATCTAAGATCTCTTTCTATTAAATTACCTCTTGTCTTAAAGCCTTTTCTAAACTGAACCGATTTTGAAGATCATTGCCAATATTTTAATTTTTTCGGGTACGGAACCCTAAACTCGCCCTAGAAACATAGCAAAGAACACTCTCCATTAAATTACCTATAAAACGAAACAAAAAAATATTTCAAAAAGAGTTCATCCGTTTAAGCGCTATGATGCAACAGACAGACAAACAGATAGACAGACAAAGCGGTCAAACTTATAACACCCCTTTTTTTAGTTTGAGGGTTAACAAGTTATTAAGGCTGTTTTGTACAATTTTGATTGGGGTGAAAATTGCTAAGAATCTTCTTAAATACCTATTCATTGACGTGAAAAATAATTGATAAAGAAAAGTGGTTTTTCAGACATGAATGATTAAAGTTACAAATGAATTTCAAGCTCTGCGATTATACCCTTTACTCTATCGATTTGAAATTTGGATATGTTATAGGTATTCATACTCTACCCACCCTGGGTGTTATTTTTCGAAAATCTTTTTATTTTTTCGAATTTTCATGATTCACACCCAGGTATTTTTTATTATTCAATTGTACCTGAATATGAACAATGATTTACATGGGAAAATTAACAAGATTTTCGAAAAATAAAAGTACACATGGCAGGTAGAATATAATATATCCAAATAACATCAAATCGATAGAGTAAAGGGTATAATCGCAATGCTTGATTCTCTACAACTTTTGATACAAAGAAACGAGGTATTCTCAAAAAACTGATTTACCTTTAACCTTTAACCTTGCTTGTCTAAGGATGCTGCCACGTTCTTGACCACAGTCACGTGACCATATGTGACTTTTAAAGGTTTGTATAAATATTCAGCTTATTTCGTAAGTTGACCGTCTTTTTTTACTAAGATGAGTGAATTATAATACAGATATTGGTTATACGTACAAATTTACTTAAAACGATATGTGCGGGAATCTAGTAAACACCATATTGACGTGAACCACCGTATACATTTTATGAATGAATTCTTTATCTGCATATTTGAATTTAAAAACAGATTTAAAGGGTAAACAATTATTGACCTTGATAAACTCTCATTACGTATTCCTTCGGAAGCATATAATTATTTTAACTACAATTAAATAATTTTTATCTTTCATTTTTATACCATGCATATATGTAATATGCAAGGTATTCTAAGTTTAGTCCAAAGTTTGTAACGCTTAAAAATAATGATGCTAGGGAAAAAATTTTGTCATAACTGTTCATAAAATCACCTAATTAGTCCATTTCCGGTTGTCCGTCCGTCCGTCCGTCTGTGGACACGATAACTCAAAAACGAAAAAAGATATCGAGCTGATATTTTTACAGCGTACTCAGGACGTAAAAAGTGAGGTCGAGTTCGTAAATGAGCATCATAGGTCAATTGGGTCTTGGGTCCGTAGGATCCATCTTGTAAACCGTTAGAGATAACACAAAAGTTTAAATGTAAAAAATATTCCTTATAAAAAAATAAACAACTTTTGCTTGAAACATTTTTTTGTAAACATCACGGTTTACCCGTGAGGGCGCCAATTAGGCGGAAATTTTATAGTATGTACCATACTTGAATATTAGTTATGTATGTGTCACATGTTTGTATGTGTAATGTGATAAAGAAATCAACACTGACTATGCATGGTATTTTAACAATTAATTCAGTCAATTGTTTGTTTTCACTTGTTTTTTTATGCAATGATCCGATTGAAATTTTTCCACAAACAATTATAGAAATAAATTATAGGCATTTACAATAATTTTAAATTTTAATCAATTGTAGTTTGTAAAAACCTTTTTTTTGTAGGTTTTTTTGAGGTCCAAAGTGTTTTTGCACGCTTTAATTAAAAACCAGTGAAAACACAAAATTGACTGAGTTAGTTGCTGAGATACCCTGTATAGAAAGTCAGTGTTTGTATTATTTTTAATAAATTAGAAGGTGATATTTCATAAGACCAGTAATTGAAGTTACCTGAAAATTTTCAACTCCCTATCTTTTATAGTTTTGGATCAAACACACCAAACTTTTATTCTAATTTGTGCCCTAACGGGCAAACAATAATGTTTATGAAAAAATGTTTAAAACAAAAGTTGTGCATTTTTGTATAAAGAACATTTTTTATATTTAAACTATTGTTCTATCTTTAATGGTTTACAAGAAGTTACGCATTTACGAACTCAAACTCAATGTTTACGTCCCAAGCACACTATAAAAATTTCAGTTTATAGACGGACGGACACATAGACGGGCAAATTAACAGAAATGAACTAATTAGGTGATTTTATGGATATTTCTACGCGTTACAAACTAACGAAGCTAAAAATTTTTACCCCAATTATTTTAACTTTAAATTTTGTTAATAAGCAAGTGTCTAACAATTGCTGAAAATTAACTTTAAGATAAATCCCTTAAAGTATTTAGAATACACCATAATTTTTTCAAATTTTTTTAAACTAATATTTAATACCTTAAAAAATTTATTTAGTGTGAGATACTTGTTTTTGACGATAATACAACAATCTAAAAATGGCACTAGTGTTAAATTAAAATTATAAATAATGGAGATAGACTTCCGGGAGTGGAAGTTTTCTCCACTTTAAGAATCTTTTTTTTTAAATTTCTTATATTAATATTTTATGAAATATTGGCGAAAAAGGAAATACTTTTTTTTTTTTTTTACTTTTTCAATTTTTTACTTGTTGAAACACGCTTCGGATACATTTTTCTAGATTCCGAATCCAACGAGCTATCACACGTATTTTACGACCCTTTATATTTCACCAATTTGAACTTGTCGACTAGACTATTAATAGAATGTTGGAAAAAATTCCATTCACAAAGATAAAAGTGGGATTCAAAAAATTGTGAAGATTATAAAAACAATTTTTATTTTGCTTTTTTAATATAAAAAAAAAATTTCCAAAATTAATTTTTATACAGCTTAAAGTTAAATCAATGTTACTTGCTTAGTAATATACCTACAGTTTTTCAAATTTTCTTTTTACATTTCATGCTTGATAATTTATTTTTTCTGCGCAACTTGAATCTTTTCTTTTGTCTAATAAATCAACAGCCTCTGTCATGCAAACATTTATGCCAAATTTCTAAAATTTACAAAATATATTCACGTATATTTATTTTAATGAAACAGAAAGAACATCGTAAACCCTGCATTATTAATCTAAGACCTATTGGTCAACCCTACACTGGAAAAAAATTCTTAATATCAATCGATATGAGGTTGTCTCAACATCATCGCGAGATCAAATATGGCAAATGGGGCCACGAATTTGATACAATTACCATACGAGGTTGAGTGGTGAAGTTGACACAAACGCATGACTTGTTTGTATATGAAAGTCATATACTGTCTAATAAATTTCAAATATTGTTGTGCAACATAGTTTATATCATAGTTTCATTATCGAAATGCAACATAGTTTTAAACAATCTTTTTTTGATTGGTTCTACCACTTATAAATATTATAACAAAATAGTGATGTTATTGGTACAACCACATGGGTAGGTTTATTAGGTTTATTTAAAAAAAAAATTAGATTGCTTCGATTCGGACTTGAAACAACCACCTTTGGCTAACTATTGACTATCTTATCTTAAGTCTTAACTAGTTCTTAAGTTTATTTCAAACTCTCCTATAATTTAGTAACAACAATCTTTATGTAGTTGAGCCAACCACATATAGACTAGACATGACAGGTATGTGTTCGTAGTAAGAAAATCCTATATTTGAAGCAAACGCGAAGATATGTTCTTTTAATTTGTCTATTCGCTTAATTTACACGATTATATATTCCAACTAAGTACAATTTTATTTTCCATCAATAAAATGCATGACTTTAAACTATAATCAATCTCTTTCATAGAAGTAATGATTTCGTTTATTTAAATTCAGTGATTCTGTATCAATGAATTCATATTTTAAATTCAATCCTATTCTATTGTAAATACAAATATTTAGCTGTTCTTGTTCCAATCATTAGTAAAAAGTTTGAAATTATTTTTACTTTATTTCAATATGAAACGGCCAACTTCGGTATGAAGTTGTCATTATTTTAATTTTTTCAGTGTAGTAGTAGTAGCTCAGGTGATTAAAGTGTAGCCAATTCCTTTCACGGTATGCCTAGGGTAGCGAGTACGATTCCCGCCGTCACAACCAAAATTAATTTAATTAATAATTTGATGGGCTGGTGTAGTGCATGGTGCAGTTTGAATCATCAATTTGTCCAGTTTTTACTTTCCATAGTACACTAGTTATTAAATTTAAAAATTAACTTTTAGAAGTAGTTTGCTATAGAATGTAAAAACTGGACAAATTGATAACTTTTAGTGTTTTGTATTCAAATATTTCAATAAACTTGTAATAATTTTGAGTAAAGACCAAAATAATGAAGAAAGTAAAAATGCAAATTTTGTCATGAAAATCGATATATGGGTATAAACAAATATTCAACTGTTCCAAATAGTTTTTTTTTTTCGATATCTCTAACCATCTCTGACGCTAGACAAAATATTAAGAATCGGCCATTTTTGTCAATTTGTAGTAGACTGAGTTTAATGTTCTGATTCCGGTTAAGTTTCTTAAAAAATTTGGCCTATCACCTTGTATGGCTGTGCAAAATTTCAAATTGATATTCGTATATAAATAACGAAAATATGAGGGTCTTCATCTTAAATGCTACTCACTGTATATTGAGAGTGGAAAAATCATAATTGTATTTACCTCATTGTATTTTTCTTTACTATCAAATGATTGACTAACAACACTTTTTGGTCTCAAAAACGGTGCTAAATATAAAGGATCCACATCTTCAATTTTATTAAAACCAGTTAAGTAACTTATTATTAAACCCAGAACTACTGTAAATATTGAACCAATTGCCATGTTCAATACAAATGAGATTCGATACATAAAGAATACATTGCTACAAAAAAAAAAAAAAACAATTTTAAAATCAAACAACTTTTGTTTGAAACATTTTTTCATATAAATTCTATAGATTCGTCAGGATTTCAAATATTATATAGAAATCTCATTTTACGTTTCATCGAAGTCATTCGTTGGTAGAGATGTGGGTAAAGGTTCTGTTATATTAAATGTACAACCATCTGTGAAAACAGGTTTTTCTGGATGACGCATTTTTCCAGATGCTAGCATAGACTGAGCACCAAAACAAATCCAACCCATAAACAGTATTCCACTAAAACCTGCGTATAATGCACCCTAAAATGTAATGTTTCATGTATTAATTAAACCTATGCATACCAATTTTTTCCAAGTGAATCTTATTGGGATTTATACAGGGTAGATCATTTTAATTTATTGTGACTAATAGCTCGTTTTCGCCAATCAAAAAATAACTTAAATACAAGTTTTAGAGTTTGCCGAAGGACATCATGTTCTGACATCAGACTGGACATAGTTCTCCGGGTTGCTTTAATAGTCAATTTATATCCTAAAAGGTAAAAGCTAGAATAACACTTTAAATTGTAAAATTGTTCCTCATAAGAAAATTAACTTTCTTAGCTATAGAAAAATGCTTCAGCAAATATGCCTGAAATAATAATATACGTGTCTAAAAATGACCTTTATTGTCGTTGATAACTTTTGTCTAAACAATTTTTCTAAAGCTAGCGTATTTTATTTCGATTAAATGTAATAATAATATATTTTTAAGTCTGATTTCCTACGAAAGCTATCGATTTATGAAAAAATGTTTTTTATTATCATGGACCAAAAATAACCTTGAAACTAGAATTTCAGGTCGAAGGCTTAAGTTCTGGACACAGATGAATGTCTATTTCTCTTTTGGTTAAAACATTTTTCTGTTGCTAAAAATGTAAGTTTTCTTATGAGGATCAACATTCTAATTTAAAGACTTGATTTTTTTTATATGAAGCTGGATTAAGTCTAAATCAATTTTTAAAAGGTCACGGAGGGAGGGGGTGTTGCCCGATTATCTTAATAAATAATTGACTTCAAAAGTAGACATATTTAATATGCCTACTTATGGTAAAACGGCAGATGGATATATTTTCATAGATTTCTCCAAAACTAGTCGGTAAAAATAAAAAAAAAAACATTTAAATTAAAATTTTAATAAATTATTCAAAACATAAAAAAAAACCCGGCTAATTAAGGATGTACAAACACGGTAGTGAAGACACAAATTTAAAAAAATAATATGTTTCCTATTTTGATGGTGAATTATGTTATAACTTGACAATAGAAGACGAAAAATAAGAATGAAATTTTTCTATATCTGGAGTAATTTTCAACATATCGAAAATTGAAACTTTTTTTTAGTTATTTAGCTTTCGTTATATCGAAAACCAAGGCAGATATCGGAAAATTTTATTCATATTTTTCGTTTACATTCATGAAGTTGTAACAAAATAAATCATCAAAGTTTAAAATATGGTACAAATAATTTCAACCACAAGTCTAAACTTGTCTTGGCGCTCGTACTACCTTCAAGTAACTCGGAGAAATAGGTCCAATCTGATGTCAGAACAAGTTTTCCGCCATCAAACTCTGCTACTTTTGTTACCTGTTTTGGATTGATTAACTACAAAACGAGCTATTATCCGTAATATATTAAAATGGCCACCCTGTAAGTTTATCTTGTATACTTTTTTATACCATGCATATATGTAATATGCAAGGTATACTAAGTTTAGTCCCAAGTTTCTAACGCTTAGAAATATTGATGCTATGAACAAAATTTTGGTATAGGTGTTCATAAAATCACCTAATTAGTCCATTTTCGGCTGTCTGTACATCTGTCTGCCAACACGATAACTCAAAAACGAAAAAAGATATCAAGCTGAAATTTTTACAGCGTATTCAGGACGTAAAAGGTGAGGTCGAATTCGTAAATGAGCAACATAGGTCAATTGGGTCTTGACTTATGGGTCCATAGAACCCATCTTGTAAACGTTAGAGATAGAACAAAAGTTTAAATGTAAGAAATCTTCCTTATCAAAAACTAAACAACTTTTGTTTGAAATATTTTTTCGTAAACATCACTGTTTACCCGTGAGGGCGCAAATTAGGCGTAAATTGTATAGTTGTATTATTTGGGGATATCAGTTATGTATGTGTAATGTGATAGAGTAATCAACTCTGTCTATGCATGGTATTTCAACAATTAACTTCAACAATTTCAGTCAATTGTTTGTTTTCACTTGTTAATTCCGAACATTTAGACTAAATGACTTGCTTATATCATATATGCTTGAAATATTAATATACTTGTCTAAAACATTTCGTTGGTGGACTTTTATTTTCCCTACCCACAAATCATTGGCACTGTTCAATTTATTCTGCAGTAATTTCATTCCTTCAAAAGTATTTTAAACTTAAGTTACCCAAACTATCTCCTTTTATGCTTAAGAAATATTTCTGGAAGGAATTCCATTTCATGTATTTCAAATTACCTTTGCATTTGCCCATGGAAATAATATTCCCAAAGTAAACACTCCGAGTAAAGGACCTGACGAAATTGAAGATATGGCATCGTATAACTAAAAATAAAATTATAAGAATTGAAAATTAAAAACTATTTTCCACTAGAAAATGACATACCGGTAATACTTGTCCGAATTTTTCCACTATTCCAGCTAAACCAACTATAACAATTCCTGCTACAAAAACCACTGTTTTAACAATAATTTGTTCTTGTTTTGGTGATAATTTTCTAAAAATTGGCTTAAAACAATCTTCTAAAATCACAGCTGACAATGAATTTAAGCCACTTGATAAAGAGCTAAGTGATGCACTAAGAACACCTGCTAAAAATATTCCAGAAGCGCCTGGAAAATCTTTTAATGTGTCAACAACTAATAATGGTAAAAGTTGATCTCTTTCAGATACAATCTGAAAAAAAAAAATTTAACCAGTTTTTTAACTATTTTCTAAAAATAAGTTTACGTTTTGCTTACTTTTGTTGAAATAGGATCACAATTGAAATAAGTTGCAAAAATAATCAGACCTAAGGAAGTACATAATCCTATAAAAATTGTTTTAACTATCAAAAATAACCACACTACCCTAAAAACAAATTAGACAATATGATTTTTAAACCGACGAAACGTTTTATGAAATTTGTTATTAAAACTGAAAAAGAGTTTATCAATAACTAAAGCTTAGGGCATTTAATTCTTACATCGTGTAAAATCGGCAAAGTTTATTTCTTAAGACAAATAACGATGTATACAGGATGTTCTCTAATTGATCCTGGAAAACTTTAATATGAAATTAAGCTCATTCAGACGAACAAAAAAGCTCTTAACCAAATTTAGATCTGATGTGCCCTTTCATCAATTTGACGAGTGGAGAAAATTCAAAACAAATTGATAGACACTTCGATTTTCTATATATACTATGCTAATAAAATTAAATAGAATAAAGATAAGTTCAATTTAAAGTTCTAGCTGAAGTATTTCTGCACTTTTTCTGTTTTTTTCAAAATTTTTGCAAGTTTTTCTGAAATATGGTTTTGTTTTTCTAGAATCTTTCACAAAACCTTGTTGAAGTTAACCTGATAAAAATCAACACACTTTTTTTTGTAGTTTTAGAGAAAATGGGCACCAAAGTTTTTTCCTAAGTTGCGCCGTCGCGGGTAAACAGTGATGTTTACGAAAGAATGATTCAAATAAAAGTTGTCAATTTTTTTATAAGGAATAACTTTTACATTTAAACTTTTGTTCTATCTCTTATGGTTTACACGATGGATACTTTTTCATTTGATTGAATGAGCAACAAAATTCCATTTTAAAATTGTGCATATTTCGATCAACTTTGAAGCTAGAAAGTCGAAAAAAAACGAAAATGTGCACAAATACTTCAACTTTTAATTGAACTTTTTTTTACTTGATGCAAAGTTTTTTTATACTTTTCAAAAAACTGATTAAAAATCCAAACTACACCCCAAAAAATAGAGTTAGGTAAGCCCCTCGGGGGTCGACTTTTTTACGAAATGCTTACACCCTAATAAACAACTGTGGAAAATTTCAAAGATGCATTAATTTTTTCCATTTAGATATTCAGTTTAATTGTACTATACCGTTTAGCCTGTTTTATCGATGGCAACGAGACATATCTTTGCATCATTACTTGATCAAGCACTCCATTATTTACGACACCAAATGTACCTCCAAACACCATTGCCGGGAACGTTAACCGTTTAGTTAAACTTAATTCCATACTGTTAAAAACGAAATTCTTAAAATAAGTTTAATAAAATTCAACTTCTTAAAATAAGTCTTAGTCTTGCGCAAATAAGTTTTGGTTTTGAAGAAATAGGTCTTGGTCTTGCAGAGTTGGGTATTGGTCTTGATCTTAGTTCATATAGATAGGGTCTTGTCAAAGTGAAACTTAATTGGCCTTGGTCTTGACCTTAGTTCATATAGATAAGGTCTTATCGAAGTGACCCTAAATTGGCCTTGGTCTTGGTCTTTTTTTATCGCCTTAAAAAATTTTAAGGTCATCGCGAGATCAAATATGGCAAATGGGGCAACGAATGTGATACAACTACCGTACGGGGTTGAGTGGTGAAGTTGACACAAACTCATGAGTTGTTTGTATGAAAGTAATATACTGTCTAACAAATTTTTAATATTTTAGTTTTGAAATGCATAGTTTTAAACAATCTTTTTTAAATTGATTCTACCACTTATAAATAATATAACAAAATACTGATGTGATTGCCACAACCACATGGGCAGGTTTATTAGGTTTATTTAAAAAACAAATTAGATTTCTTCGAGTCCGAACCAGCGACAAGTATTATCTTATTTTCCATCAATAAAATGCATAACTTTAAACTTTAATCAATCTCTTTCATAGAAGTAATGATTTTGTTTATTTAACTTCAGTGATTTTGTATCCATGAATTCATATTTTAAATTCAATCCCATTCTATTGTAAATACAAATATTAAGCTGTACTTGTTCCAATCATTATTAAATTGTTTGAAAGTATTTTTACTATATTTCAATATGAAACGGCCAACTTCGGGATGAGGTTGTCATTATTTTATTTTTTTTCAGTGTGGAAATCAAACACTATGGCATTCGTTTGACTTTTTTCCTACTATAAAAAATAATGAAGTGGAAACAAATCAAAAAATTTTAACCATCATTATCCATCATTAATTAATTCTTACTCTGGATATTCTATTCTTCCAGTGGCTACATTACGTTCGATTACTGTTCCCAAACCACCAACATCCCAGGTTGCTTTAATTATCACTAGAATCACTGAGCTTATCATTAAAAACGCTTGTAGAAAATCAGTCCATATTACTGCACGAATTCCTCCCTAAAAAAATGTTTTGTAAAATTAACCATTTTTCATTGAATATCAAAATAATATTAATAATTACCAAGCAAGTATAGAAAATGCATACAGCGCAGACAATTGGAGTTATGATATGAGTGTTGATGCCAGTTACTAGAATTAAACATTTCGGTCTTCATCTTTAAATAATAATTCTAGCAAAGTAGTATTTTATAAATTAATTAAAACACTATTTCCTTTTATTGATTGATTCATTTATAGCTATTTAGCTATTTAGCTTTTTTGTCGCTCTTAACATAAAATATACGAGGTGTCTTTAAGTTGACATATATGCTTGAAAATATTGGTTTCAAAGGCACATATCTTATACCGGCGTCGAATTCGATCTAAGTTTTCAGGTTCAATTAAAACTTCACTTTGAGTCATAACTTACAAACATCAGACGAACGCTTTAAATTACAAAGTTGTTCTTTATAACTACGCAAACATTTTTTGTTTGAAACTTTTTTTTGTAAACCTTTTTGTAAATAGTTTAGACAGTAAATGATAGCAAAAATCTAGCTTTTTCTCCAATTTGTTCATTCAATTTGAACTAAAACAGTCTTTATAGAAATGTACGGTTTGCGGAAAATTTTTTCGAACAATAAATCTTCCGTTTTTATAACATCTTTCTAATCTAAAGTGTTCATCTACCAATTTCCAGTTCTCAGCCAGGTTCACCTTTAAACTTTAATATTTGAAACAGTCAACTTACCATGGTTAAGCGCCATCGCTGGTACGTATATTACAATTGGAAGCCATAAAAACTGAAAAAAATATTAAATAGATTTCATACGAAGGAATAATATTAAGGGGTTATATCCAGGTGCGAGTTGGGAAGACCATTTATTTTACAAAAATATAAAAAACGTATTCTTATAGGACGTTTCTTTAATTTTAAGATCCCGTTGTCCGTTTGAAATTTTTCGAGAATATACTTAAATATATGTACATTCCGGAAATGCAAATCGATTTTTTGAAAATTCTAAATGGATATAACCCCCTATAAATAAATTTTTATTTATATTTTCAAGGAAATATATTTTTTTTTCAAAATCCAAAAATCAATTCATGAAAAGCTTGGACAAATACTTTCCTCGTTCCCTAGACATTGTTTCTTATTAAATGAGCTAATTTTTACGTACCACACCGATAATGAATAAAATTGATCCAAGTCGCCGCAATGATTTATCAAATCGTCGTTCCAAATACTGAAAAAAAATTAACAAAGAATATAATAATTAATAAAAAATAGTCAATTGCCATCTTTTAAAGATAACACGAACCTCGTAAGTGGAAGTTAATCGCAACTCCATAAAAACTGGTAGATATATTTTGTTAATAATAAATGCTGCAAATAATCCATTAAATTGCAAATACACATATTGTATACCAGAAACATAAGTTTCTGAAGGAAATCCCAATAACGATATTCCAGAAATATAGCTAAAAAATTACAATTAATCGATTAAATGAATCAATGTAGGGGAGAGTGGGAAAAAATTACAATTAATCGATTAAAAATTTGGGGTAAATAATCTACGATTCGATGTAGGGAAGAGTAAAGCATTAATAAGTAACACTTGCATTAATCACATTGGCTACCAGGCTTTTATATAACAAAAAAAAAAAAAAAATTAATTTATAAAATAAAAAAACCCGTGCGCATTAAAGAGATATGCAAGGATTGAATAATACTTGGGATTTCAATAAAACTTTATAAATACACTTTTTGATTAACAAAGTTTACAAAAATCAAAAAAAATTCCTAGGTCATCGGGCATTTTATTATTATTTTGTCGTTCAAAGTTGGCCGAAAAAATAACGAATCGTATAGGTTATCCTTTTCAATTGGATATTTCTACATCAACAAATCTATATAGTGTGATAAAAAACTATCTAAAATATTTAGAAAATCTTGTATTTTATAATAATATCATAAAAATATAAGATCGATGAAATAAAAACAAAATTTTAATTTAATTATGAACTCGTCAAAGATCCATGAACAGAGACGACTATAGTTAAAGTATTGATGATTGAAGAGCGATATCTATATTATCAAATTTATAATCATCACTTGCACACAATATATTATATATTTTTGTAGTTGCGTGGTATTGTAAAGCTAAAAATAACTCATTTATTGACTACAAAGCATGTATTTGGTTTATATGTATGTACCGTGCAATAAACCAAAACTTTTTTTACAATACTGTAGGTTTACAATCACCTTAAATAAAAACTGAAAAGAAAAAACAAATCCTGTAGTTTACATAGCGACTTAAAAGTCGGGAACCATTGTTGGGAAAATTTCAACCGGTCTAGATTTTAATGGACCCCGACTGTTAAATCGCTTTGTAAGCTACTCGACTTTTTTTATTTATTAACATACCTGACAACAAGTGATATTGTTACTGGCCATACGGTCATATTTTTATTTCCAATTAAATACTCTTTCACATTTTTTGATGCTCTAAAGAATCCAAAATATACTCCAATAAATAAACAAACCAGTAACATTAAAATAAATACCACATAATCTGGCCATGTGAATGCATTTTTTGGGATATCCATTATTCAGCAATCCACGATTATATTACACTCGTAATTGGATTTAACAGTAATAAATCCCAACTACTCCAAAAATGGTATTTTTTAAAAGGTAGTAAATTAGATGTTTACATTCACAAAACTGAATAATAGTACCTAGAGTTCATTTTGTTTTTTTCTCAAATAAAATTGCAAGTGAATCAACGCACAGTGAAGTATTTATATCAAATTTTTGACCAAAAGTCAGAAAACTCACCTCTTTTGTTTTGCATTGAAAGTTGTTTTTTGGTGTAGATAACTACTATATCACAAACAAGCTGCTCGAGTAACCTCAGCTTCATCCTCCATCTGTTTTGTAAGCACCAATCTATTTACTCTTACGAATACATTTTATTATTGTTGTCGCTTTCGATTTACCGTGTCATTCAATTTATGTTTATTGTATTTGTTAGTGCAATTATAAGTAAAGATTTATATTGGAAATTGGAGACGAAGGTTTGTGCTTTATTTATTAGTGTTTAAAGTTAACGTTTCTATTTAAATAATTAATTAGAATTGATCAAAACACATCATAAATGAAAAACTAAAAAGTCCTCATCGATACGAGATGTGGAAAAAAATTTACGTCCGGTCAAAGGCATCAAAAATGGGTTATTCGCGATTTTCAGCGAAACGGTAAGTTTTATCATAAAATTACTTTAGACAAAAATTTTAGATTGGGTAATTAAATATAAAAAATATCTATAATTATTATTAAATATCTAAATATTTTTTCCTAAGAGTCACCGTTTCTGAGATATAACTATTCAAAAAGTTGGAGTTGTAATCGTCAAATGATTTTATGGATGGACATATAATTCTATGGCTGAAACATATAATTATATTGAAATATTAATAATTTTTTCTAACAAATTTAAATTAGTAATTTAAATTAGGTTATTTATAAAATTTAATATATTATTTTCGCAATTTCTAATGCAACAACTTTAATTAATTGCTATATTTCAATAATTTTAACCGGGCATTTACTATAGGTACCATTTACATGTAAAGGATTGAAAATTATAACCGGGCTACACTTTAACGTTTAGTAGAGTTAACATAAATCATTAACACCTTACAGTCATTTACAATTAAGGCATCCTAAGCGTCCTAGTAGGAGCATCCACCAAAAACAAAAACAAAATACAACCGCGCTAAACTCGCCGCTGCTTAACTGGGCCGGCTCCACCAAAAATCTGTCTAAAGACCACAATAGTTGTAAATACGGAACTGTGTGCAGCAGGTTTTCTTTTAGATAATATATATTTAAACTTAAATAGAATAGAAAATTGTCATAAATTTAAGACGTCCTGCATTTTTTCGGAATACTAATTCTATTCTTTTGATTTTCTTTAAACAAAAGATACAAACACTGACTGAATTTATTTATGATTGCGTATTTATTTTACAATAAATAATAAATATTCCACAAAAAAATCCACGACAAAAGTAAAGATAAATGAACTAAATTTAGGTACTAGATATTATTACTATATGAAGAAAGGGAATCGTATTTATTTATAATAGTGGAGTGCTCTTAGGTATTAAATCTTGGAAAAATCGAAAAAGACCTTCAGCTATTTTAATCTATCCTTATCTTAGTCTTAAAAGAAAATGCGCAAATTCGCGCAAGATATTTTTTCATAAACATATTATAGAATACTTAAACTTTGCCTTGTTACAAAAAATTTCGCCCGACAAAACCTGAAACAACAAAAAGTTTTGAGTATGATAAATTTAATGAATTAATTGAGTGAAGGAACAAAAATTCTCACCTTGCTAAAATTTGGTAGGACTGTGCGTAGCACCATTATAAATGAAGTCTAAAAACTCCGCATAGATCCGAGACGTGGAAAAAAATTTACGCGTGGTCAAAGGTCACAAAAACGTTTTTTTCGTAAAATTCAGAAAAACGATAAGATTTATCATAAAATTAGCTTAGATGAAAATTGTAGATCGGATAATTAAATATAAAAATGTCTCAATACTTTTTTCCCAAGAACCACGGGTTCTGAGATATAACGATTCAAAAAAAATTGGAAAAGTTGCAACCGTCAGAATATGTATAAGTACGCCACGTACATAACTGAAGCTCTGATACAAGTAAAAATATTTTTCTATCGTTCAGTGTAACTTACATATATACAATTTTTACTTTTACATATACGTTGGGTACGTAGTCGTGGTTGGGACAATCAAATCGACGCCAGCACTTGCAATGGATAATTTTGGCGTAAAGAAACAAATTTCATCAACCTTTTGCAAAACATTAGCTCTTTCTTTTACTTCTAAGATTGTATAAGATCTGATGAAAATATGAAAGCGCCAGGAATAATAGATATTATGAATTTCTACGGGGTATCTAGCGAAGATTTACGAAAAAAAATTATTATTTATAAAAAGCTCTGCTTTCAAAAATATTAACATTCAGCTATTCACTTTTCACATCGAATATACAGGGTGCCACAAATTGAGAAAATTCGATAGGAATATTAATGGTCGTTTATAAATGTAGACCATTTAGAACAAATAATAAGGGAAATGGTTCAAGAAATCACTCCCGAGGTATGTAGGAGTATATTTTAACAATTTTGTAAAAGAGCAATTACATGTATGGAACACGAAAGTTGATACGAAAGTGGCAAATACGAACTGAAGATAACTGTTTAAGAATGAATGGTTAACGATGGGAATGTTTTGACCACTTCAATTTTAAATTAAATTTCGCAAATCCTACTTCTAAAACACGGTAAGTGTTATCTAAATTAACCAATCATCATACTTAAAATGTTTATTTGCTAATTTGAAACATTTATAACAAAATAAATAATACAGAACATTTATTTTTCATACATTACGTTACAATTATTATTGTTGACGTAAGTAAAAACAGTTATCTTCAGTTTGTTTTTGCCTTAACGTATCCACCTTCGCGTTGAATACATCTAATTGTTTTTTTACAAAATTGTTAAAATACACTCCTACATACCTCGAGAGTGATTTCTTGAACCGTTTCCCTTATTATCTGTTCTAAATGGTCTGGCACCCTGTATATTAAATGCCTTTAATGTCAAAAGTGAATAGGAAAGCTTTTTATATAGAATACATTATTATCGTAAACCTTATAATAAACAAGTGAAAACAAACAATTGACTGAGTTAATTGTTGAAATACCATGCATAATCAGTGTTGATTTCTTTATCAAATTACACATACAAACATGTAATTGGCGCCCTCACGGGTAAACAGTGATATTTACGAAAAAATGTTTCAAACAAAAGTTGTTTAATTTTTGATAAGGAACATTTTTTTCATTTAAGCTTTTGTTCTATCTCTAACGGTTTACAAGATGGGCCTTACGGACCCAAGACCCAATTGATCTATGATGCTCATTTACGAACTTGACCTCACTTTTTACGTCCTGAGTACGCTGTAATAATTTCAGCTCGATATCTTTTTCGTTTTTGAATTATCGTGTCCACAGACGGACGGACGGACGGGCAACCGGAAATGGACTAATTAGGTGATTTAGTGAACACCTATGACAAATTTTTTTCCTAGCATCATTATTTTTAAGCGTTACAAACTTGGGACTAAACTTAATATACCATGTATATTTCATATACATATACATGGTATAAAAAGTTTCCCATATAACTTAGCTAGATATAATAAAAGCTATAATAAAAGTTTCCAATAACTTAGCTAAACACCCTGTATATTATTCATACCTAGATATAAATCAACAATACTTTGTAAGTTTGTACTCTAAGTGTGAGTTGTAAGTGCAATGCTTAAAGTTTCGAAAGATTACAAAAGGATTTACTTTCACGGTAAGTTATAGGATATGAAGGCTCTAGAAATTATGATAGTTGAAAATAAACAGCAAAGAATTATGAAAATAAATATTTATTCCATTGATATAATGTACACAATATACACAATAAAGGATTGAAATCGCATTGTTTATAAACGTATTTTCGGGCAGTTTATTTATACACGGAACGTGGTTAAATCAATTCGATTGACGTATATACTTATAGTTTTTCCAAATCTATTTTCTTTCGCTTCATGCTTCGAAATTTATTTTTTTTCTGTACAATTTGAATCGATTTTTTTGTCTAATAGTTCAACAGCTTCTGGCATGGGTATATTCGTATCAAATTTCTGAAATTTTCAAAATATATCAATTGGATTTTTTTCTTCTAAGAAAATACTATATTACTAATTATCGAGGGCCATGCTGAGCTAGTTTTGTAACGGCTACTTGACGATCGTTTAATCGTTACTAGTAAAATCGTCTATTTCCTGGTGGAAAAGTATTTGAAGAAACAAAAAGTCTTAATAAGTCTTAGAAATTCGGAAGTCTTAGTAACTCTGAATAACTCTAAATTTCTAAACGTTTTTGGGCTGTCTAATTCAGACTTATTACGTGTGGATAAGTCTGAATTAGACAGTCCAAAAACGAGTTATTCAGAGTTCCTAAGACTTTTTTAGAGTTTCCAAGACTTTTTAAAGATTTTTTTTTCTTCAAATATTTTTCCACCAAGATGCAATCAAATTTACTAGCAGATAGTTATTTTACTCGATAACTATCAGCAATTTATTCATTTGGATACGGCGATACTGCAGAGATGAAGGCAATGAAACAGCCGATGAACTTGCCCATTAAAGAGCAGACTACCGTGACAAGTATACGACAATATCGCCCTTAAATAACTGGGTGGATAAGTCCATGAACAGAAAATGGAAAGCTAAGCAAGTTTCAGGCAAATATCTGAGTACAATGCCGCAAGATTATACTGGCTTATTAGCAAAAATCAGAAAAGCATATACATATTATTTGCCAACAGTTTATTTAAAAAGCATCTATATCGTATTGGGCTGGAGGACAGCGGAATCTACCCGAGCTTGAAATCGTGATGTGTACGTCATTTTACCTTTACACAGGATTCATTATAATGGGAATCTGTCCTACTAGTATAAAAGAGATACAAAAATACAAGCTTTCAAAATTCTAGCTTTCATGCAATTTAAGGGCAACATAGCATGCTCAGACTGTTACGGGGTGAATAAAACACGATATTTTGGGGAAATGTCCTTTCAAAGCTAATCTTATTCTGCCTAAACTTTTCTAGTTAGATCAAAGTGGGAAAGCTAGTAATAAACTACAGACAATGGCCACAGTGTCATAGGGAATGAACCAGGCAAAGGAGAGGCTTCTTTAAAAGTCTCAACTTTACTTTTAAAATTCCAAATTCAACCTCATTTCATTTAGGTATAGATTAGCAGCTCCCATAATTCTACCCACGATTCCAGAATTTAAAACATGGCTGAAGAAAAATTATATGGTTTAAGTAAAAGTTTTAAAAGACTAGGTTGATTTTAAAAGATTATTTCAGATCTGAAATAACAAGGTTTGGGAAAGCTTTACCTCATATTGTAAACAATAATTATCAATGATAAGAAAGATATTCATTCTTTTAATAATTTGACATCTGTATCTGAAATTATTCGTAGCTTGCACGGTCATAGATTTCACTTTCTTATTTTGAATCGAACAATATTTGGATTCAAAACTTACTCTGGTGGAAATATTTTCTACCAATAGTCTAATTTAATCTTGCAGTGTTCTGAAAAACAATTCTAGAAAAATGAGTAGGTCTAAAAAATTCGGAAAAAGTAAGAAAAGATTTATGAAAAGCTTACTAAGCAGTTTGAAGACTGCATTTTTTGCTGCAAGTTTTTGGACTCTATAGAAGAAGAATTTATCCGAGATTTCACGAAAACTTAGCTTAAGTTAGAAAAACTCTAAATAATTTCCTGGCAAGTTTTTATATTTCTTGTGAGAAGTATTAAATATGATAAAACCCTACAGGATTTAATTTTTCGGAAATTTGAAATGTTTTAAATTTTACTGATTAATTGTGAAAAAGTTATACTCTTACTTTAGCAATATTTTCATGCAATCTTTGATTTCTAAAAAAGTCTTCTAGGAGAGTTCAAAAACTTGTCAAAATGCAGTCTTCAAACTTCTTCATAAGTTTTACATAGATCTTTTCGTACTTTTTCAGAATGTTTCAGAATTTTTCAGACTTACTCATTCTTCTAGAATTGTTTTTCAGAACATTTCAAGATTAAATTAGATTATTGTCAAAATATATTTCCACCAGTGTAGAAAATAGGAAAAGGTAAGAAAAATCATTATAGTATCTAATACCTCATTATATTGCTCTTTATTTTCTTTAAATGATTTGCTATCGATTGTTGCTTTTGGTCTCAAAAACGGTGCTAAATATAAAGGATCCACATCTTCAATTTTATTAAAACCAGTTAAGTAACTTATTATTAAACCAAAGACTACAGTAAACGTTGTACCCATTGCTGTATACAATAAGAATGTTATTCGATACAAGAAGAATACATTCCTACAAGAAATAAAAAAGTTAGTAACTTTTGATTTCGAAACGTTAAGAATGTACGAGCGCCAGGGCAATTTTGGATAAAAGGATTAGTTTTTTTTATATGTTGAACTAAATCTAAATCAATTCTGAAAATTTTAAGGGGAAAGAATTGCCCGATTATTTAAATAAGCAAATGACTTCAAAAATAGGCATATTTAACATTGGTTTTATAGTAGGTACTTGATAACATAAGACGAAAAATAAGAATAAAATTTTTCGATATCTGGAGTAATTTTCAAAAATCGAAAATTGAAACTCGAAATTGCGCTTGCTACGCCACTGATAATATTAAAATATTTTCAACCACAAGTCTACGTATTCCTTGGCGCTTGTACTACCTTAAGTGGGTATAATATAGTTTACGTTTCATCGTAGTCATCCGGTGGTTGAGGTGTGCTTACAAGCTCTGTAATATTAAATGTACAACCATCTGTATAAACAGGTTTTATTGGATAATGCATTTTTCCTGTTGCTAGCATCGTTTGAGCACCAAAACAAATCCATGCCATAAAGATTAATCCACTAAAACCTGCATACAAAGCACCCTAAAATAGAGTGATATATTTTAAATCGGAATCTAAAAATTCTTCGAAAGAGTTTTCGCAGAAAGAAAACTTCTCTACAATTTTCTCTAAAACTATTATGTTGCAGAAAATTCTGTTCTTATAATTTATATTAATTTAACTTACCTTGGCATTTGCTCTTGGAAATAAGATACCCAAAGTAAATACACCAAGTAAAGGACCAGATGAAATTGATCCAAGTGCAGCAGATAACTGAAAATAAATTTTGGTGTTAACAATTAACCCGGCAATATAAATAATCCGTCGTTATAAACAACCCGATGATATATTCATTCAACACTATAATTCTAGGCAATTCTAAAAAGAAATAAACAATATCGTTTTATATTACTTAAACATAGATAAAAAACATACACAAGTAAAATATATGCAATAGAACATACGTGACAGTTCTAGAATTTGCTAAACCGTACGTTAACAATTGATTGTAACTATATAAACAGCGCACAATGTGCGATACCGTCAGATTACAATACAGACTCTTCAAGTTAACTACAGTCAAGTTTTATCATCTATCAGCATAACATTAAAATAAAAGTATTGTGAACTATATTGTATTTGTATGTGGTAAAAAACTTAACAATAAAAAATCGTATAAGTATTTGAGTATAGACAGTTCATTTTTTTATTACACTAATTTGATTACGTTAAATAAAAATTAATTATTAGATAAATTTTTACAAAACTAAGCATACTTGTAATATCTGTCCCAATTTTTCAACTATGGCTGCTAATCCAACTATGATAACTCCTGTAACAAAAACCACAGTTTTCACAATGACTTGTTCTTGCTTTGGTGTCAATTTCGTAAAAATAGGTTTAAAACAATCTTCTAAAAATACAGCGGCCAATGAATTTAAACCACTTGATAGAGAACTCAGCGATGCACTAAAAACACCTGCTAAAAATAGTCCTGATGCTCCAGGGAAATCTTTCAAAGTGTCAATAACCAGTAATGGTAAAAGTTGATCTTTTGATGTTACAATCTAAAAAGCAGTCGAAGTACAATTTGTTGAAAACAATTTTTTATTTTTCATTGTGTTATATACTTGCCTTTGTTGAAAAAGGATCACAATTGAAATAAGCTGCAAAAATAACTAGACCTGCATAAGCACATAATCCTAGAAAGATTGTTTTGGCTAAAATAAACAACCATACTACCCTAAAAAAAATCGAAATATGATAATTTTTATTCTTATCTGTCTTCGAATAAAAAGAAGGTTTGTAGAATAAACAAATGTATACTTACGATTTAGCCTCTTTTAGGGAAGGCAAAGAAACATATCTTTGCATCATCACTTGATTAATAATTCCAGAATTAATTACATTAAATGTACCTCCAAACATCAAAACAGGGAATGTTAATCGTTTGGTTAAACTTAATTCCATGCTAAAAAGAAGTTATATTTGAAAAATAATATTGCTTTTAAGCCAATTCGAATAACTAACTTTCTCAAAGAAGAGACAGTTACTTCTGCCAAAATAAAAATAGAAAATAAAAGTAAAAGGTTGCAAAAGAAATGAACAAGTTCTAGAACAAGTTCTAGACTTCTCGCCAAAATTCAATTACCTTCTCCTTTTTTACATATTAATACTAAACATTAAATAAAATCACTACACAATTTGTTCCGACCGAAGGTGGAAACAATATATTTTCAATCACTTGGTAATACGTTCACGAATTAAATCAACAAGGTATCGCTATTTCTAAGCCACCAAATATGTAACAGATAAAATGAGTAAGTTTACAAACTTTATCAAAGAAGAGATAGTTACTTCTTCCAAAATAAAAATAAGTAAAAGGTTTGCAAAAGGAAAATAAAAAGGTCTAGAATTGACTTCTCGCAAAGATTCGATTACCTTCTCCCTTTTTTACATATTAGTCTTAAATAAATCACTATCTCCATTAAACATTAAGTAAAATCACTATCTCCATTTAATAATTGAAATTAATTCTTACTCTGGATATTCCAATCTTCCAGAAGCTACATTACGTTCGATTACTGTTCCCAAACCACCAAGGTCCCAAGTTGCTTTAATTAGTACTAAAACCATTGAACTAACCATTAAGAATGCTTGTAAAAAATCGGTCCATATCACTGCACGTATTCCACCCTTAAAAATAATTACATAATATTAATAATTTTTCATTAACTTAATTAAAATTAAGTAAAATTTAATTACCACACAAGTGTAGAAAATACACACGGCACTGACTATTGGTGTTATAATGTGCACATTGATTCCAGTTACTAAAACACAAAAGCCAATTATTATTCATTCGAAATAATGTGATTCGGGACTGACCCAATATACAAAATTCATTCTTTATATAAAGCTCTGCTTTCAAAAATATTAACATTCAGCTATTCACTTTTGACCACGAATGTACAGGGTTTCCACAAATTGAAATGTTCGATAGCAATGTTAGTGGTCGTTTAGAAATGTAGATCATTTAGAACAGATAATAAGGTAAACGGTTCAAGAAATCACTCTCGAGATATGTAGGAGTGTATTTAAACAATTTTGTAAAAAAAACAATTATGTACATATATGGAACGTGAAGGTGGATATATTAAGGCAAAAACGAACTGGAAATAACTGTTTAGGAATGAATTGTTAACGATTCCCTTCGGTTAACGGTTCACTTCAATTTTAAATTAAAATTTGCAAATCAAACAAACATTTATAACAAAATAATTAATACAGAACGTTTATTTTTCATACATTAAGTTACCGATATTATTCTTGACGTAAGTAAAAATAGTTATCTTCAGTTTGTTCTTGCCTCAACGTATCCATAAATTCGTGTCCCATACATCTAATTGCTTTTTTACAAAATTGTTTAAATACACCCCTACACACCTCAATTCATGTTCTCAATATAACAAAAATCTGGGAAAATCTTTAAGTGATCCGCTAGCTTAATATTAAGTTAGAAAACCAGTCCATAATTTTTTGGAAAGTATTTGGACAGCAAAATTTTAAATTTCACGAATATTTTACGGATAAAAAACGGCAAATTCTCCGTATGGAAAAGGTGGAAAATTCGAAAATTGGTCCACTAACTTATATATATATTTTTAGTAAAGAGCGAAGATCGATATTTGACTTACCATGATTTAGAGCTAATGCTGGTACAAAAATTACTATTGGCAGCCATAACATCTAAAATATAAATAATATCCATTATATAAAAAAACCTTGCCTCTATTAAGGACAATAATTTCGAAAATATAAGCATGCTAAACTGTAAACATAGTTTATGGTCCTTAATGTAATGAATAATTCATTTTTAATTAAAGAGAATTGAAAAAACAATACATTCGAACCAGGACTCGAACCTGGACTTCTTGGATTCATGCCAAATTGGATCATTCGAGCTCTAGACACAGAGTGCAATTTTTTCAACTCATCGAATTTTTATTTTGTTTATTTACTTATTTTTATTATTATTATTTGTTTTGTTTACTTTAATCATGTATACGATATTTATTTACATCAAAGTCTCTCGATTATAATTGACAATTTTAATATGATACATACAGCATAAACTAAATATTGAAAAATATCTTGTCTAATAATCTTAATCTAAAAGAATTGAAAAAACAATACACTAGAAAAAGGACTCGAACCCGGAATTCTTAGATTCATGCCAAGCGCCCTATCTAAAAATAAGTAAATAAACAAAGTAAAAATAAAAACTCGATGAGCTGAAAAAATTACACTCTGTGTCTAGAGCTCGAATGGCCCTATTGGTAGGGCGCTTGGCGTGAATCCAAGAGTCTGGGTTCGAGTCCTGGTTAAGATTATTAGACAAGATATTGGTCAATATTTAGTTTTAAATAAACTCATATAAAAATCGTCAATTATAATCGAGAGACTTTGATGTAAATAAATATCGTATACATGATTAAAGTAAACAAAACAAATAATAATAATAATTCATTTTTATATTAAATATATGGTCATTCGCACAAGAGAAATGTCGACATCATGTGTATATATACTAATCACTCTGGTTACTGTTACTCAAAGACTATCTGTTACTCTGCCTGGTCAGAGCTAATAAATGAGTCACAAAAACTTTAAGTAATTTTCTGGTAATTTATTTTTTCCTTAAGAGAAGTATTCAATATGATAAAAGTAAAACCTAAAGTAATTGATTTTTCGAAAATGTGAAATGTTTTAAATTTTATTGATTAATTCTAAAAAACTCTTCTAAATTAAAAAGTCTTCTAAATTTTCATAAAATCTCTGATTCATTCTGAAAAAGTCTTCGAGGAGAACTCAGAATATTTCTTCTGAAAGAGTCTATTACCAATCTATTACCATTTTCTGCCATTAAATGATTGCTTAATAATTTATTGGCTATTTTCAGACTTTTTCAGAGATAGTTTTACTTCACATATTCTTTTTCTGAACTTCAAACTAAATATTCTGGATTCCAGAACAGATTTATTTCCACAAGGGTAATAATTAATTTATCGTAAACCGTACAAAGAATCCACTTGAAAATACAGAAGGCATATTAAATGTCTTAATTAAATAAAAATCATTTCTAGAGTAAATTTATGACAAAAAACATAAATCGATTATCGAACGTGTGTTTTCTGAGATTTCGCTCAAAATGATATCTGGACTTTTGTAAATTTATATCTTAATTTTGTTACATACCACACTAACAATGAATAAAATCGATCCAAGTCGTCGTAAAGATTTATCAAATCGCAACTCTAAATACTGAAAATAAAGAAATTAACAAAAAGTTTATAAATATATATACAATAGATAAGCATTAGGTAATATTTATAGCCTTTAACAGTAAATAAACAACAAATCGATATTTTTAACGCTTTATCACTTACCTCATAAGTCGAAGTTAATCGCAAATCCATAAAAACAGGTAAATATATATAATTACCAATTATTCCCATACAAAAACCATCTAATATTGCATAATAAAATTGTATACCAAATATATAAATTTCAGTAGGAAAGCCCAAAAATGAAATTCCAGAAATATAGCTAAAATATATTTTTGAAATTGAAATGTATTTTTTCAAAACTAGTAGGATTACATACTTAGTTTATTAAAATAGGATAAAATTTCGGTGTAATAGAGCAAAATCAATTTTTTTGGATTTTACGACGTCATAGAGTATAAAAAAATAATTTCTTGGAGATCTGGGCCAAATTTCGTTCGATTTGAATGAAATTTTTTTTGAAACATATTAACTTTGAGTCATATTTATCATTTTTTGTATTAATAAGTCGCTTATACCCCTCCTTGGGTCAAATGTGGGAACCATCATAGTTAAATTGTGAAAAATATTGCAGTAACGTTAAATTTGACCCAATTTGATTTGAAAAGTATGACCCAAAATTAGTAGGATTACATACTTAGTTAATTACGCCATAGAGTATAAAAATCAATTTTTTACTTAGTTTTAGTTTTAGGATTACATACTTGTCCATGACTTTGACCTACAATTATCAATAAACTTTTTGATTAAATGCAATAATAACTGATATTTTTAAGTCGCATTTCCTCGGAAAGCTAACGATTTTCGAAAAAATGTTTTAAATAAAAAATGTTTGTTTTTTTTATGAGGTTCAACTTTCTTATTTAAATTGTTATTCGATCTTCTATTCTTAAGGATTTGAGTTAACTATTAAAAGATCCAGAAGACTCAGATCAAATCTGACGCTACAATGTGATGTTCTACTTAAATCTGAATAATTTTTGTACGAAGAATTTTTTTTGTAGTGTAAGTATTTTAGAATATATTTGGGTGTAGGTATTAAAATGGATTACCCTGTATGTATGTTTTAAAATAATATATGCAACCATTTTACATATAAGATGTAGTGGTTGCCATAGGAATAGAAGAAATAAACGATTTAACTTATATTTTTACAAATAATAAGACAAATAACAGATTATAGTTTTATATAATAAATTATAATCTGTGAGACAAATTCTATTCTTCGGTCTCATTTTTTCGCATTTTTTCATGTTTTCACATGAAGGTTTTCACAAAAACTGATAAATTATGAAGCCGCGGACGTAGTTCATAATATTGAAAAAAAAAACAATTAGTGAGATAGATCGTTTGAAAATGTAAATAATATTAGTCTAATTGAATACAGGATATAATTTTCAAGATTATGGTATTTATTATTGCCCACTACTTATTATTGTAAATTGTGATTAATTATAAAATATGAAGCACCGTTTGAATCTATAATAAAACATTTTTATACAAATTAATAGTACTAGCTCGACCCATGCGGAATTCCGCTCCAGTAGCTACCGTAATCCGTGGCTAGCCTGTATACCCGTTAGGAGAATATGTATTAAAAATAGTAATTATATGTCTATAGTATTAGGAGAGCATCTGTAAAAACTAACATGCTTGCCTAATAATGTTTTGAATATTATATGTATAGAGTATTAGAAGAGCATCTGCAAAAAGTAACATGTTTGCCTACTAAACTTATTATTTAAATTTATGACATTTTTAGACCGTTAGTATATTTTTCGTCAAACATAGACATAATAAGTTTGAAAATGAGAGGTGAGTCATGGAATTTGATATAGTAATAAGGAAGATAAGGGTAGAACAGGAACAAACTTGCTAGAGTAATAATAATATATTACATTCAAAAACTTTCAAAACGTACAAATCCAAAGGTATCAGGAAAAAATTAAATGTATGCTTTTTTTTTAAAACAACTTTTGATAAAAATCTTCGATACCGAAAAAAAATGAAAATGATGCAAAAAATTTGAAATTTTATTTATCAATTAATCGTCCTTTTATACGTCTTTTGCGAAAAATTCATGTAGATTCTTTGAACGGTTTATGAGAAATTAACTATCAAAGTCAATTTTTTAAGGGCACATTTCTCTATTATTGCTGTACAAAGAATCGATATGAATTTTTAACAAAAGACCTATCTATATAAAAGTGATTGATTGATAAATAAATTTTTTAATTTTTGTTATCATTTTCATTAAGGTAATTCGATACCGTAAATTGAAAATGATACCAAAGATTTGAAATTTTGTAAAGGAAAGATGCATAGACTCCCCCTCCCAACATGAGATTTGGGGTTGTTTAGAACTCTATTTGTATCCTCCTCGTATTTAGAACATACCTGACAGCAAGTGAAATTGTTACCGGCCATACGGCCATATTTTGACTTCCAATTAAATAATCTTTAACATTTTTAGATGTTTTAATAAATCCAAAATATACTCCAATAAATATGCAAACCAGCAACATTATAAGAAATACCACATAATCAGGCCAAACAAATGCATTTTTTGGAATATCCATTGTTGAACAATTCAACAATTAAGTAATATTCGTTGTAAAAACAAACGCACTAACAATTAGAACCACATAAATAAATTGATTGCTCCGAATTAAATTTTTTTTTAAATGTTTCGTGTGTTTTCTTAATATTAGTGAATTGAATGTTCGCATTCACTCAACTGATAGAATAATTGAGATATTTTATTTTCATCATCCGAATATAAAAACTAGTAAATTTAATTAATTTATCTTTTTGTCGTGAATAACAATCAGAATATTATTTATCCCTGAATAAATATATATATCCTTAAATAAATTCAATTTAACTACTGTATATATTGTTAAGAAAAAATATTTAAAAAATGGTTTCTGCAAATATCAATCTGGATTTTTTTTTAGCTCTCCATTTCCTGTTGTTTATATGCTACAAAAGTTTCGTAAATAAATTCCTCTCCTGCTTCGATGCGTTTGCAGTACCTCAGGATAAAACGATTTAAAACCATTAAAATTTTAATAATGGATATTTTTGAATGGTTTTAAATCGTTATGTTTTCGAAATGTGTTAAAAAGAATCCGACGATTTAGAATTATTAAAAATGATAGAACGATTTGAAATGGTTTCTCTTAACCTAGGACTGGAAAGGTAATAAGGTTTTCATTAATAAATTCGAATAGCCTTCTCTTTACGAATTGAATTTGTTGCTAAATTTTCGTTGCTCATCAGTCATGACTCGTGAATTTCCGATCAAAATTATTAAAAATGTTGGAAATTAATTTAAATCTTTGAATCGTAATAGATTTCAATAAAAAAAATGAACGAATTCTGATTCAATAAAATTTAACAGTAAATTCCGGCCAACTCATTTCAATTGAAATTCAAACATCCCCTAACATTAAATCTATGCCCATAATTAACCCTTTCTAGTTATTTACCCCACAAAATAAATACATTATGAGTAATTTTATAAAATTTTATTAGAAAATTAATAAATAACATTACACATTAATTAAACAGATTTTCAACAAACGCTCCTCGATCATCAGTTTCAGGTTTTAATAATTTCTCTTTACTTTTAGGTGCAAAATTAAAACTAGGTGTAATTGTCTTTTTCAATTTTGAACCTTTTTGTAAATTAAGATTAAATATCGTTGCTTGTTTCTTAACTTGTGCAATTTCTGTTTGTAATTTTTGTCTTCGCATTGCTTTTTCATACGCTAATCGTTCATTTAGATGTATCCATTTGAAACCCGTTAAGTATTTTATATTCCAAAGGCAATCATATTGTTTCGAATTTTTTCGACTATTAACTTGTTTATTGTTTAATTGTAACGCTACTTGCTTTGCAATGGATTTTTTCTCAAATTCAATCCAACCTTCTGTGAAGTGTTTTGCAAATTTTCGTCGTTTCTTCTTTTTTATTGGCTCACCAGATGCATCCTCTACCAAAAAACAAAAAATAATAATTTTTAGAATGAAAATTGAAATGAAGTATCAAAATTTAGATACCTGGAACGGCTGGTTGTAAAAAAATTCTTCCTACTTTACCATAACTTTCAAAATATTCTTTGATACGTGCCACATTCATATAAGGTGGAATTGTCGATAAATATATAATACCTCGTTTAGGTTTTTTCGTTTGAATAGGTTTTTCATTAGATAAATCGTCTGTATCCATTATTTAAAATTTGTAGGTTATTATTTATTTTGATTATAAATTTTTGGAAATTTTCACGTGCTTCAACAATCTTAAACTATGGACATTAATTTCTGGACTATCTTTAATGCACAAATTAAGAGTGTTCAGTAGATCAAAAGCATTATATATTTTTCTGTGGTAAGAAAGAGATACTTAATGTACAGGGATGGTAATTTCACAAATACTTGAATAAGATTATAAAACAGCGAATGCTTTTTAGGCAGCGAGTTTTTAGAACGCTTGTAGAAATTTATTAGACGAACGTCTCGCGACAGAACTAGTGAATTTAAATAATTTTAACTAATATTAGTTTAGTAGGCAAACATGTTAGTTTTTACAGATGCTCTCCTATCACTCTAGATATATAATACTCAAAACATTATTAGGCAAACATGTTACTTTTTACAGATGCTCTCTCCATAGTCTCGATATATAATTACTATTTTTAATACATATTCTCCTAACATAAATTTAAGAACTTTTAATTTTTTTTTTCTCCACTTTTCTACGAAATTTTTTGTTTGTTGTTTTTAGCCACGGGTACAAAGTACCCACGGGTTACTGCAACTACGGGAACGGAATCCCTCACAGGTCGATTTAGTATTTATATAATATCTTTGAAAATATTTTGAGACTGCTGCGGAATTTGAATTAAGTAATTCGCATGTTTAATTTTTACATTTTGTTGGACTTTAATTTAAATTTATTACAAGTTTATTTTTTACTTTTATAACCAGTTTTTACATTCCATAGCACACTAGTTATAAAATTAAAAAATAAACTTAGTAATAATTTTAAGTAACGACCAAAAATAATGAAAAAAAAATAAAAATGTGAATTTTGTTATGAAAATTGGTATATGGGTATAAAAAAATATTCTAATAGTTTTTTTTTCGATATCTGTAGCCATCTCTGACCCTAGGTAAAATTTTAAGAATCAGCCCTATTTGTCAATTTGTAGTAGGCTTGAGTTTAACGTTCTGATTTCGGTTAAGTATCTTAAAAAATGTGACCTATCTTATGACTTTGCAAAATTTGAAATCAATATTCTAATAAATAACGAAAATATGAGGATGTCTTCATCTTTAATGCGACACACTGTATAACATACATAATGCTAAAATACATGTACTAGTATTCGTTGTGTGCGTAGTCATGGTAGGGACAATAAAATCGATGCTAGCGCTTCCAGTAAAAACTTTTGTTATTAAAGGAGGCTGTTATGACTAATTTGCAATTCTTTACATGTTAATATTATAGAAAATGTCAAATTAAATTTATTGAAAAACACTAATTAAGTAAACTTAATGCATTAAAAATTGTGAAAATAAGAAATCAAATTGTACAAATATTACTTTTCAAATATAAATTATCATCATTATTTATTTAAATTTGTGAGCCAACAATATTAAATTTTCAATGTAAGTCTTAAATGCAATCCATACAATTATATATGCATTCATACAATTCTATAATTAAAGTAGTGTATCGTTATCATGGAAACGCCTCCAAACAAACTCACGCACTTTGCGAATATGTCATAGTCAGCAGCTATAAGTTCAACCTGTCGTGAGAAGCGCTATTTGTTAGTAGTCCAAATACAAAACTTAATGGTTTTCGTAATAAATCTAATATGATACACCTCTTACGAAATGGATTCGATAAAAATCGTTTTGGCATTGTTTTTTTATTATAATTTTCTAGACAACTAATTGTCATGTGAATAACAGACAAAAAAAAATTCAATAACATAAAAATGTCAACTGAGAGCACGACTGAAAGTGATAATAACCAGCAAGATGATTCCGATAACTTCGAAACAGAAGAAGTTGAACCAAAATTAAAATATGTTCGTATGGCAAACGATCTACAAAATATTCTTTTAAAAGATGCAGCCAGTTGTATAGCCGTTCATCCGAAATTTGTGTGTGTTGGAACGCATTGGGGTGTCGTACATTTATTGGATCATCAAGGTGACAATATTAAATGCAAAGAATTAAATGCACAAACTCATTCAATATCTGTGAATCAAATATCAATCGATAGTATCGGTGAACATATCGCAACTTGTTCTGATGATGGTAAAGTATTCGTTTATGGATTATATTCTCGCGATAATAATAACACAATTAATACTGGTCGATGTGTAAAATGTGTAGCGATTGACCCAAATTTCTCAAGAAATTTTCGTTTTATAACTGGCGATGAACGATTAACATTATATGAAAAATCATTTTTAAATCGTTTAAAATCAACAGTGCTGTGTGAATCGGAAGGATTTGTACGAAATATTGCATGGAATAATAATGGACAATTTGTTGCATGGGCAAGTGCAATTGGAATCCGTGTTTACGATCTCTACTCAAAATGCTCATTAGGTTTAATCAAATGGGAGAATCCAAATGGTTTAAATATCGATAATTTTCGATGTAATTTACGATGGTCCGATCAACGTACATTACTTATTGGTTGGATCGATACCGTACGAATTTGTGTGATTCGAAAACGAACTTACCAAGAGTTACAAAATAAGGATTTACCAGAATATCGTGTTGATCCAGTTACAACATTCCAAACGGATTTTTATATATCTGGAATTGCTCCATTAGATCATCAACTTGTTTTATTAGGATTAAACAAAGATAAAGATATCGAACAAAAATCATTTCGACCTCAACTTTATATCGTTGAATATACCGATCACGATTATATTGAAATTTGTACCGATTGTCTTACATTACGTGGATATCGTGATTACAATTGTAACGATTATTATCTGGATGTTTTAATCGAAGAAAATCGTTTCTTTATCGTTTCACCGAAAGATATTGTAATCGCTAGTCCATATGATATTGATGATCGTATCCAATGGTTAATCAATCATAATAAATTCGAGGATGCAATGGACGCTCTTTGTGGAAGTCACGATGTTAAACGATACGACATGGTATCATTAGGTAAATTATATTTAGATTATTTATTAGGAAATAAGGAATTTGATAAAGCTGGAAAATTATGTTCGAAAATTTTTGGTAAAACAAAAAATCATTGGGAAGAAGAAATTTATAAGTTTGCATCGTTACATCAATTACGTTCTGTTAGCTCGTACATTCCACGTAGCAAAGATTGTAAATTAAATCCTCACGTTTATGAAATGGTTTTATATGAATTTTTAAAATACGATGCAAAAGGTTTTCTGGAGCTCGTTAAAGAATGGAATCCAATTTTATATAATACATCGGCTGTTATTAATGCAGTTTTAGAACATTTACTTGTATGCGATAAAGATAAAAATACTTTATTAGAAGCTTTAGCAATGCTGTATTCATATGAGGGTAAATATGATAACGCTTTATCGACGTATCTTAAAATTAAGCATAAAGATGTATTCCAATTAATTCAAAAACATAATTTATATAATAATATTCAAGATAAAATCGTTGATTTAATGGATCTAGATAGTGATAAAACAATTGCGCTTTGTTTAGAAAAAAATCGTATCCCTGCTCATATTGTAGTTGAAAAATTAAAAAAACACGATTTATTACTTTATCGATACCTTCATAAGTACAATAAAAAGGATAATAAAGGAACGTATCATGCACAATTAGTTCGTTTATACGCAATTTTCGCTCGAGATAAATTATTACCTTTACTCAAAAGCTCTGATTCGTATCCGATACAAGAAGCATTTGAAATATGCCAAAAAGAAAAATATTTCCCGGAAATGGTTCATTTACTCGGACGTATCGGGAATACAAAAGAAGCTTTGGAGTTAATTATCACAAAACTATGTGATATGAATAAAGCGATTAATTTTTGTCAAGAACAAAACGACCAAGAACTCTGGAATGATTTAATAAATTATTCATTAACTGAACCAAAGTTTATAACATTTTTATTACAACGGATTGGTACTTATGTCGATCCGAGAGTTTTAGTTGAACGTATAGAGAATGGAAAAATTATACCGGGATTAAAAGATTCACTGGTGAAAATGTTATGCGATTATAATTTACAAGTATCGGTACAAAATGGATGCAAGCGAATTTTAATGCGAGACTATTTCAATTTGCATGATAAGCTTGTAAATTTTCAACAAAAGGGTGTTTGTATCTCGGATGAGAATATGTGTAGCGCATGTCGACGTCAAGTTATTTTTAAATCGTCGAATCAAATAAAACCGTTGGTTTTGTATAATTGTCGGCATACGTTTCATGAAGAATGTCTACCATCGTTAGCGTATTTAAATAATTGTGGGATCTGTTATGCTGCTAAAAAGTAAACAATTTTTTTTTTTATAAACATAAATATGCTCTCATTTATTTGTATTTTATTATTGTAAATGGTCGTGTTTATGGTAACTAAGCGTTGAACAGGGAATCTTGAAGTTGGAGACCATAAAACTATGATTACTCCGTTGTGTCTCAATATTGTCGTATGGTTTCAATCCATACAAATCTGTTTCACATGCGCAAAGCTTTGATCTTATAAACAATAAAATAATTCATTGTTTTTATTATTTATATGTTTATATATATTTTTGTTATTTAAATGATTAATTATCAAATTACATAATACATAATTTTTATTTTAAATCGTTTCTTTAATTATCCCTCATCCAATTTTCCTTAAAATACATCGGAGAAAAGACCTTTTCATCGATTTGCTTTTGTTTCGGACAGTTGTTAAAAAACTATTCAACCTAAGAAAGTTAAGTATATTTTATCTTTTTCAAGCAGCGCTTTCTGACAAGGATAGGAGATATAAGAAATGTCTTTACTTGATTGAAAACAGTCCGAAACAAAAAAGAATCATTTTGTAAATGAAAGCCCTATACAATTAAATTCAATTTGTAATATTTTCCATAATTTGTAACGTCATATTTATGGAGGGTAGAGATAAGGACGACTATCTCTGAACATAAAAATTGTTCATAAAAAAGCAGACAATAAGGATGTCGCTGTTGTAGCAAAAGTGTAAGTTTTAAAAGTGCACAAAGTTATAAGAGTAAGATTGTGCACTTCTTGCAGTGCAGTGTAAAGGTAAAGGAGCATAATCTCTTATGGCTGTTTGACTCAGACTGTCGTAAAATAACAATAAATAGAATGGCGCTAATATAGCAAAAGGTGTTTGATGTGAACTTCTCTAACAAATTGTATAGATTTTTATCTTACTCTTATAGCTTAAAAATCTATACAATTTGTTAGAGAAGTTCACATCAAACACCTTTTGCTACATTAGCGCCATTCTAGCCATTTTATTTATTGCTATTTTGGGATACTCTGAGTCAAACAGCCATAAGAGATTATGCTCCTTTACCTTTACACTTCATAGTCATAGTTCAACTTTTATTTGTACAGGGTGTAAAAAAATCGGTATTCCAAAACTACTCGAGTAAAAAGTTCAAAAATTTGTACCTACTAGGCGGAGACCTATGAAGTACATTTTTAAGGTTATTTTGTGCCATACTTGATAATTTCAAATAGAAACACCCATTTTTGATATCGATAATGAATCTATCAAAAAATATTTTACGTCGAATCATGTGACATTGAGTCTAAAGCTCTTGATAATCGACTCCAGGATATGGTGCGTCAAAAAATTCATGAACCCAATCGATGTGGAGCATTTCCTCTCATTGGACATATATATATAGCAGAGCGACCATTTTCGAGCGTAATAAAATTTGTTTAAAAAAATTAATGGATTGAAGGGTAGTTATGATCAAACAGTTCATGTAATTAATATTGAAGTCAGATCGTACAAAATTAAAATAAAGCATATACTTAATTATTCATTAAATAATCTTTAAGTAAAAAATATCTTATTGATTGAATAGTTCAAAAAATCAGCGCATTCGGCGGTGTTCAATGGCCGCCATCTTGTGTCCAGTGAACAATAAATATCTAATTTTTGGCACAAACATCTAGTCCATCCAAAGGGGTCACAAGCTCCTTTTCTGTAACCACGTCTCCGAAACTCTCCCATACAATTTTCGATGTGATGAAATTTAATAAGGCAATAAAAAAAAATTTCATATTATTTTATTCACTTTTTAAAGATCTTGCTAGTTATTTACAGACAAAAACGCGGGTAAAAGCTAGTAGTTACATAAAATCTATAGACATAAACATAGTAGTGTTTATTCTAAACTTGACTAATCCGTCAAATTCGATATGTTTGTATTCATTCACAATGGTTTTGGATAATTTTAATTTATTTGATGATAAACTTAAAAATAGTTTTTAATAAATAACTTAATACAAATATATTAATAACTAATAAATAATGTGAATAATTAATTGTATAATTTATTAAACATTACAATATATATGTGATTTGTGTATTTTGACAAATAAATAATATTTAAACAATAAATTTACTGACCTGTATATATACAAGTGTGTGTTATTTGGTTGTGCGGTGCAAATGGCGTCTGATAACGATTCATCTTGTGTTTCTGACCCAAATTTTGCAATTATTTGCAGTTTTTTGGAGAAATTTGGTAAAGTGTGTGGTATTACCTATCCTGATTTTAATGATTTGCAAGAAATGATTGAAAATACACAAGAAGGTACCTCATTTACAGTCAATTTTCCATGTCCATATCCTATACAACTTTGTTTTACACTTATTTTTATAATTTTTCATTTTTCCTTTTAAAATGTATTTATTTTTATGTTGAAACAAATCGATACTCAATTCTAATTTGTTTTGATCCCAAAGGAATTCGATAATATTTAAAGGGATAGACTGCTTGCTATGAGAATACAATGGACTTTTAAACTTGACAAAAACATTTTTTATACCTCAGTAGTTTTTATTTACAATTTTAAGTCTTAATGTGTATACTTAGTATATAAAGTTTTTCGATAATTTAAAAATGTAAAACCTGCCAGATGACTCGGCTTTATATTTAGAGGCAAATGCGTTGGTTGACTGGGCCTCCCCCAAACCAAAATTTAGTTTTGATAATTTTAACAATCAATCAAAAATATGAATATTAAACAAAATTTTTTGTTTTAACTCAAAACTTTTGGTATTTATAGTAAATTATTTTCCGAACAAATAGCTTAAAAAGTTTTTAAAAAATTTGCGAATATCTTGCACTAGATAATTGTGTTTATTTGTATTTCAAAAGACAAATCCAAAATTCGCGGGTTTCAGTCTTATATATAAGCAATACACATTGCCTATCCTATTATAAATAATTGCTGGCATTCTTCAACGCTTTGAAAAAGCAGTTTTGCCAGATAACTTTTACCTCAAAGTTTGATGCTATTTTCAAGATACTTGGAGATGAGTTAGTTAATTTTTAATAGTTCATTGCATGTTATCTAAATTTTATTGAATATACGATGACAGAAAGTAATCGAAATTGATTTGAATATATAAAGTTTATGCAACAATTTACATCTAAAAAAAAATTGAGATGTGGATTTACCAAAATGAAGTTTTTCTTAGTTTCTTTCCAAATTGATAATTTTAAGCTGTATTTAATGATAATCACGGAGTAGAGGGGAAATCATTTCTGCGTCATGGAACCTACAGATTTCGAATTTTCTAGCGATGCGGATGAGTATGAGTATGATTATAGAGGTTAGCGGGCCATGCTCGAGCATCGGGCCTCGAAGCAATGGTTCAGAGCACTTAGCCAAATAGACCCTTGTACTCTATCCCCGCTACGCATTTCAGTGGCTATTATAACCAACTGATGTACTGAAACCCAGGATCTGCCTAGCGCTGAGTTTCCTAATTTCTTCTGGTTCGACTATAGCCGGACCAAACCATTTCTTTCGCTGCTGTGTGAGCGCCGGGCAGTAACAGAGAAAATGGATCGATGTTTCTTCTGAAATTCCGCATCTGTCACACGCAGGAGATTGTCTTTTTCCGATCTGATGTTGGAACTTGTTCAGGTTATCATGCCCTGTGAGTAATTCTACGATGATTCTAATATCAGCTCTGTTTAGTTTCAAGATCTCCTCGGCTCTGTTACCGAGCGAGTTTCCTTCACCCAACAGGCTTTTGGCGATTCGCCCTCCCTCGTGGCTGGTCCATGCCTTTAATTGTTGGTTTTTCAGATTATCTTCTAATCTGTTAAGACCTTCTTGGTATGGCATCTTCGCAAGCTTTTCTTGAGTGGGAGCCATGGTGGTTCCCAGTTTGGCCAGCTTGTCTGCTCTCTCATTACCGTTCCAGCCAGAGTGTCCGGGGATCCAGGTAATATTGACTTTATTGTTCCTCGCCAGGTTGTTTAGACTGTTTCTAGTCTCCTTGACGAGTTGCGATGACACTGTACAGTTTGATAGCGCTTTGAGTGCTGCTTGACTGTCTCTGCAGATGCTAATCACATCATCCCTCAAGTTGGCCAATTGGAGGTAGTCAGCACATCTCATGATGGCTACCAGCTCCGCTTGGAATACAGTATTGTAACTGTCCAACTTGATGCGGTTTTGGAGCCGTCTGTGAACCAAATTTGGCCATGTTTTGGTCCTCCGCTGACCTTCCAGTCCTCTCTCGTTGGAAGGCATATCTTGTAGAGTTGCTCCTCCATCGGTAGGGTTCTGATTTTGTCCTGTGATTCGTTTTTAAGAGCCAACAGTTTACCTTTGAAAAGTTTGGACAGGTCATTATTCCATCTTCTCAATTGTCCTATACAGTGTAGTCTGTATGCAGACCTCATTGCTGTACTTTTGATGGTCAGAGAAAGCTGTGGTACATCCAACAGAGCTCTAAGGGCAGCTGTCGGAGTGCTTTTCCTGACTCCACAGATACTTCTCAGAAGAGAGCCTGGATTCTCTCCAGCTGTCTTTCGGCAGTTGTCTGTTCTATTTTACTCCACCAGACCAAGGCAGAATAACCGAGCCTGGAAACTATGATAGCCGTGTAAATCCACATTAGCTGCTCTGGTCCCAGTCCCCATCTTAGGCCGAAGGCTCTCTTGCATTGCCAGAAGGTAACTATGGCCTTTCGACAAGTGGCTTCCAGGTGTTTGTTCCATCGGAGTCTGTTGTCCAGGATAATGCTCAGATATTTCATCTCCGTCGAATAGTCGATCTGTCTATTTCCGATCCTCATCTTTTTCAGAGGTTTCAGCTTGTATTTCCTAGTGAAGACTAGGATGCGAACTATCTCTGGTTGGATGCTGAGACCATTCTCATTGCACCAATCCATCGTCTGGTCGAGCGCCTGTTGAAGGATATCTTGCAGTGTCTCTTCAAAGGATCCTCTTACCAGGATGACAATGTCATCTGCATAACCGATAGCTTTGACTCCAAAACGGTTCAATTTTTCTATCAGTTCGTCCGCAACTAAACTCCATAGGAGAGGCGACAACACCCCTCCTTGTGGGCAACCTTCAGACACAGTTCCTCTCACTATACTGTCTTGCCATTCCGCAGTCAGCTGTCTGTTGTCTAGCGTACTCATGATCCATCGGATTATCTCTTCAGGTATATCATGTCTTCTAGCTCCGGCTTCAATGGATCTCCTCGAGGTCTTGTTAAAAGCTCCTCCGATGTCCAGAAAAGCTCCTAGGCAAACTCCCTTGTTGCGATGCGGATATAAAGTTAAATATTTTGCCATTCGGTTTTTAATTAAAATATGGAATGCAAGAAATATAGCCAAAATGACTTATTGGTTAAATTAATAATTTTACACTCTCCAATTAAAGCTTAAACTCTTCTAGAGCGAATTTTTTGGGGGATAGATAAATTAAATCATACATTAAAATTATTATAATTGTTATTACACATCTTTATCTTGAATGAGATGTATCTTTGAATCAGGCGAATCTCGAATTTAGAGTTTAAGTGCTGACAACGTCATGAAAAAGCTGATTTCAGATCGGCTCCATTTTGTATATTTCCTTTCTTATTGAAATAGATAAGGGTGAAAGTAAACATTCGACAAGTAAAATTTAAAAAATTCCCGAGAAATTTTTCGGGTACGGAACCCTAAACTTGCACTTTGTATCTAAGAACACTCTCCATTAAATTATCTTTTTCCTTAGAGCCTTCTCCAAACTGAACCGATTTTATTGGGGAGCGTTTTTAACAATGTTTCAAGTACGAGTTTAGGGTTCCGTACCCGGAACAACTAAAAAATAGGCGATGATCCTCAAAATCGGTTCAGTTTGGAGAAGGCTCTAAGGAAAAGGTAATTTAATAGCGGGTGTTCTTAGATACGTTGTACCCCTCTGTAATACTCGAAGGGATTGTTTTACACAGCTAAAATATATATGCACAGTTTTCAATTTTTTAAGTGTAAAATATTCATAATTCATTGAGTATATCAGAAAAAAAAAATGGTCATGAAGTGTTTTACATTTACTATTTTAAATTTTTACAGAAATATTTAATTTAAGGTTCAAAATGATGATAATAGATGGAGCCGTAAAATGTTCAGATTAAATTTAATTAAAATTTTTTTTTAAATATATCTTTTTAAATTATAGCTCATGTGTTTTAAATTATAGCTCATGAGCTATATTGTTGTACAATTTCATTCAAATCCATTCGGTAGTTTTTGCGTGAAAGCGTAACAAACAAACATCCTTACTTTCACATTTTTTATATAATACGGGTAGGGATATTGGGATAATGTAATTCTAATTCCCAGGCAAAAATCACTGTGCATCCCGCGTTAGTTAACACGACCATTCTCAGGCGGCAGACGTTCTTCACCCCTTGTTAATTTCAATAAGCAAAAAAAGCGTTACCACATCTTGCACCACTTGAAAAATTACAAATTTTTGTTATTGATAGTTCCAGATGCATTGAACGAACTTCATATAAAATTACTTCGCAAAGTTCGACGTTCAGTAAACAGCGATCGTTGGGAAAAAGCTCTCGTTAAATTTTGTCATTCATACTCCAATCAAGATGCATGGGAAGTTGAAAGATTTGGTTATAAAAAATCAAGGATTTCAGTAAAATTACGAATATTAAAGGTAATTTTTTACATAGATTTCCCGTTAATTTCTTTTTAAATTTGGCATTTTTATTTTTAATTTTTTTACTCTAGACTTTGTTAGAAGCACAATTTGATTTAAATGCAAAATTCAAAACAGAAGTGAATCGTATGCCAACTGAAGAATTAAGACTGGAACCGATTGGTAAAGATCAAAAAGGTTTTTCATATTGGTATCAAATTGATGAATTGTGTAATGTACGAGTGTATCGAGAAGATCCAGACGAAGAAACTTGGGATCTAATTGCTAAGTATGTCCAAGTAATAATATTTGTCTTGGTGCGTATCGTAAGATCGATTTTCAAACTGCAGCGAAACTTTGGGTTAAATTCTAGTTAAGAATATTTGGGACGTACAATCAGAGATAACTAAGTACCGATAACTAAGTAATTCGTGAATATATACGTTTTGTAGCGTAGCACAAAGTTTATAAATAGTTTTAATATTTAAAAAAATATACAGAATGGGTCATTTAATCTATTTTCCTAAATATCTCGTTATGTATTTAACCGATAAAAAAATACCTAAAACAAAAATTGCAGAGTTTGATGGGGGGGGGGGGGGGGCATCAAGTTCCTGACATCATATTGGACCTGATTCTTAATAGCCAATTTAGATTCTAAACGGTAAAAGATAGAAGACCACTATCGAAGGAAATGCGACTTAAAAATATGTCATTACTGCATTTAATCGAAAGAAAATACGCTTAAAGTTTATCGATAATTGTAGGACAAAGTCATAGACACGAGCGAATGTCCTGTATTGCTCTTGACAAATTTTAGAGAAAGCATTTTCCGTAGTCAGCGTACTTTCTTTCAATTAAATGCAATAATGACAGTTTAAGTCGCATTTCCTCCGAAAGCAAACGTTTTTCGAAAAAATGTTTTAAACAAAAATTGATAGTTTTTTTATGAGGATCAACTTTCTAAGTGTTATTCTATCTCTTACCATTTAGGATTTAAATTGACTATTAATGCAACCCGAAGAACTAGGTCTAATCGGTTGTCAGTACATGACCTATCCTAGAAGTGAAATAAACTAAATTTTTGTTCTAATTACTCCAGAAAATTTGCAATTCTTAAATTTACTGAGTTTAAATCACCTAATTCCGAGTGAGTCTGTCCTCGACCAATGCGTTTGTATATAGTTGAAGAAATAAACACTTCCGAATTAATAATTTTAAATATACCTTATATTTTTAATTCCAGAAATCGGGAAGATATTGTTTCATTAATCACAAGATTATCGACCAATAACGATACGCTTGAAGTAGTCACCAATGAAGATAGCAACAGTCTAGAAATTGAAAAACCTATAACAGATACTGGCCAAATCGAAGAGGATTCAAAAGATACTTCGATCAATTCACAAGATAGTGAAGACACATCAAAAAGTATAAAAGATACTGAAGATGATAAAGAAGAGATTGAAAATCCTAATGAACATATTAAAAAAGAAAATACGATTAAAAATGACGTAGAAAATACCAAATCAGAAAAGCCAATATTAAAAGAAAAAACAACATCCACACCTAAAAATGAAGAAAAGTCTGTGGAAGAGTTATCGAAAATTGAAGAAAAGCCTGTAGAAGAATCACAAAAAATCAAAGAAAAGTCTGTTGAAGAATCAGAAAAAACTGAAGAAAAGTCTGCCGAAGAATCACCAAAAAACGAAGAAAAGCCTGTAGAAGAGTCATCGGAAATCGAAGAAAAGTCTCTAGAAAAGTCATCGGAAATCGAAGAAAAGCCTGTAGAAGAGTCATCGGAAATCGAAGAAAAGCCTGTAGAAGACTCATCAAAAATCGAAGAAAAGCCTGTAGAAGACTCATCAAAAATCGAAGAAAAGCCTGCAGAAGAATCATCGAAAATCGAAGAAAAAGAGTCTACTGAAAAAGTTGTATCTAAACGTAGTAATGACGATGACGGAGAATCGAATAATTCTAAGAAATCAAAAACTGATGAAAAAGTTGAGGTCAGTAGTGAAATTACAGAGCCCACAATGATAATCCAAGGCGAAGGGTCCGGTAAAGAGTGTGAGAGTATAAATAATTTTCATCAGGATAATATTATCGTCGAAGATGAGATTGTGGAAGATGTTGTATATTTTTATGGTGAAGGCAGTGGTCATGAATGTATGACTGCAAATGATACCGAAAAAGAAACAAAAAAAGACGATGAAGCATCCACAAGTACTACACCAGTAAAAAACGATGAAACATCGAATGAAAATAAAATTGATGACGTAAGTAAATCGAATGCACCATTGCCGGTCACAAAACGATTTTTACAATCGGCCAAAGAAACAGCAAATGAAATTGAAAAGCGTAATACTGCCGCCGATGATAAAGATAAAAAAAATGATACCACTGATTCCGATAAAGGAACGTTTTTTTTCGGCCCCGGTAGTTTAACTAATAAATTAGATTCCGCAAATCCGGATTCTACGAATGAAACGGATAATTTGAAGGAATCTGATGTAGAAGAAAAGAAGGGTATTGTAAATTTAGATATTAAGCACAAAAATTTAGAAAATAATTTAAGTAGTAAAGAAAAAGAAACTGTCGAAGATATTAGACCAATAGTAAATATTAGTAAATCTGGAGAGAATCAGGACGAATCTAAAATTAATGAATCGAATAGAAGTAATTTAGAAAAATCAAAAGAATCTGAAATTAGCGAAACAAAAATTTCTACAAAGGAAATTAAAGAAACCATGGATCCTAAGTTAAAAGAATCTGATACGAAAACAAGCGACGTTAAACATCCAAAGAAGGAAATCAAAGAAAACACGGATATGAAACTTAGCGAAACAAAATTTTCTACAAAAGATAATAAACATACCACGGATTCTAAACTAAAAGAAAATGATACAAAAAACAATGAAACTGAAACTTCTCCAAAAGAAATCAGAGAAAACACGGATTCTAAATTAAAAGAAACTAACACGAAAGAAAGTAAGACGAAACTTTCTACAAAGGAAATTAAAGAAAGTGTAGATACTAAATTAAAAGAATCTGAAATTAAAATAAGTGAAACAAAAAAAGAAGCAGGAAATCTCGAGAGTGATAAAGAAGTTAAATCGATAAATGAATCAGTTCTGGAATTAAAGGATAAAGAGAGCAAAACTGCAGTTAAACCTAAATCCGACTTAAAATCAAAAGACAATACAGAGAATAAACCGGAAGTTAAACCAACTCCTGATGGAATTAAATCTAAAATTACCCTAACTCCTGAATTAAAAGAAACTAAATCGGAAGTTAAAGCTGAATCAAACGAAATTAAATCAGAAATTTCTGAAGATACTAAAGAGTCTAAACCGAAAATCAAACCAACTGCTAACGATGTTAAAGAAATTAAACCGGAAATCCAACTAACTCCCGAGGCTATTAAAGAAACTAAATCGGAAATTAAATTAATTTCGGAAAAGAAAATTTCAAAGAAAGAGACTGAGTTGAATAAAAAAGAAATTAAATCCATCGAATCTAGAAAACCAAATGAAATTGAAGACAGTTTTAAAGCCGAAGATACCTCAGAAACTGAAGACGAAAACAAAAAAATAGTTGAAACAAAAATTATTGATCCTATATCGTGTGATGAAAATCAAGTAACAAAAAAATCTAATTCGGTAGTTACCCGCAAACATTCGAAACGTTTAAAAAAACCGGAAATTATTGATCCATTACTTGTTCCCGAAGACGAAGATGACTCGATGGTAGCTAATAACAAACCTTTATTAATGTGCATAGACATAAATAGATTAAAATCGAATTCTGATATTTCCGAAAATATTATAGATAGCAAAGAACTACTTTCAAAACCACTAAAAGATCCAATTGATGTAATAGAGCCCATAGATCCAATTGCAAATGAAATGGATGAAGATCCACTATGTGGTGTGGATTTAGATTTACAAAAAACTTCGCCAGATATTGAAACTTCAGGAAAATCGCGTAAACGAGAACGAGAACTGGATACTGACGAAAATTCTGAACAAGAGACGAAACGTCTTCGATCAAGAAATCGGCATATAGATACTGAGCTTCGTAAAAGTATTGAACAGAAAAAAATGGAAGAAAACAGTAGTTCTAGCGAAGACGAAAAAGAGTCTGTATCGACACCACTGGTAGAAAATCGCAGTTCACCTCGTCGACAGGTTGCACGACGTGGTGGAGTTCGTCCAATGCAAACTCGAAGTGGAAATTCTACGCCAGTTACAAAACCACAATCGAAAACATCTGCTGCGAAATCTTCTGTTACAAAACCTACTGTTATAAAACCTGCCGTTATAAAACCTGTCATCGTTAAACCTTCTAAAATTATTGCTAAACCAATTAACACTCCGACTTTGGTATATCCAGAAAATAGTGTAACTAAAAAAAAACGTAAGTATTTTTTTAATTTAATAAACTTCTACATAATTGCCCTCCTTTAGTTAACTCCATTCACAGAAGAATGCGAATTATTCTCAGAAAACAACTAAAAATCAACAAAATCATTTTTGTTTGATTTTCTTTCTAAAAAATAAAATCCATCAAAATTTTATTAAATAAAGAGGAGCATACTTTTACAATTTCCAAATTTTAAAAATCATATTTCTGTTATTTTTGAAACAAGTGAAATTTACAAAAATTTTTTGGTACGGTACCCTAAGTCCGCACTTCAAACATATCTATAATAATACTGTCCAATATTACCTTTTTTGCTTAGAGCCTTCTCCAAACTGAAGTTTTTTTAGTTGTTCCGGATACTGAATCCTAAACTCGCGCTTGAAACATAGCTAAAAAAACTCCATTAAATTACCTTTTAAGCGAAACAAAAAAAATTCAAAATCGGATCATCCGTTTAGGCGCTATGATGCCACAGACAGGCAGACATACACACACACAAACGCATAGCGGTCAAACTTATAACACCCCTTTTTTAGTTCGGGGGTTAATGAAAATGGACTATTTTCTTCAAAAATACATACCTTAGACTTTTAATTTTTTAGCCTTTGATCTTAGTCTTTCAAAAATTACCTAGTACCCCATTGGCCAGAGCAAAAGTAAGTTCATAACGCAATTAAGTGCAAAAATTTTTTTCTTGTTGAAATATTTTCAGGGGTATCCCTTGAATGTAAACAATAATTGCCGGGGCGAGGCGGCGCGAGCTTCTATTGAACCGGGCATCGTATGACAAAAATAGTAGCAACATTTTTGTAGATAATATCATTTTCTATAACTTTTATTTGAAACTTTTTGCTGTATAATGTATAGGTTTATTATTTATAGCGCTCTAAATTTATGATACTTTGCCTCAACCGTATCCACCTTCGTGTTCCATACATGTAACTGTTCTTTTACAAAATTGTTTAAATACATTCCTACATATCTTGGAAGGGATTTCTTGAACCGTTTCCCTTATTATCTGTTCAAAATGATCTACATTTCTAAACGACCATTAAATTTCTTATCGAACTTTCGCAATTTGTGGAAACCCTGTACATTCAATGTCCACAGTGAATAGCTGAATGTTAATATTTTCGAAAGCAGAGATTTTTATAAAGAATAAATTTTTTTCGTAAACTTTATATTAAAAAAGTTTTCTATATGTAGCCAACTTAGCTAGACATCCTATATATAGATAAGTTGAAAAATTTAAAAGGTTTTGTTTGATTAATTTTTAATTGATTTATTATTTTTCAGCTCGAAGACTATTAGGGCTTGAAATTGATGAAGATGCAACATTATCTGATAGACTAACACCAGTAAGACAATCACGAAGAATAGCTCAAATTAAAATTAAAGAAGAAGCTGAAAGACGAAAAATAGAAGATTTAGTAGAAGATAAACCAAGTAAAAAATATAAGGTAAATTTTTTACTTTTCAAATTCATAATTAAATTAATTTTTAACCGGATAATGACGCGATAAAATTTTTTAATAGGAAAATGATAAAAGTAAGAAGAAAGGTAAAAAATATACTGATGACAATGAATCAAATAGTGAAGATGAAGACTATAATTCAAAAATAAAATCAAAAAAGAAGAAGAAAGGTTTTAAAAAGTTCGATGAATCAAATCCATGGAAATCAAGTAGTGGCTCAGATACCAGTGATGAAGAAGATGTCGAACCAGAAATCGAGGAAGAAGTGTCAGATGATGAAGTATTAGTATTTAAATCAGATCATGAATTCTCACCAGAAAGTGATTTAGAACAGACTGCTGATATACAACCATTAAGGAGGGCAAGAACAGCCAAAGGTATCTACTTTATTCATTTTTCACTTTTACACATGTAATCACATTTGTAAAGGGTGTTCCAATAAGAACGTCGGTTTAGAGTTCTAAATAAAACATATATATTTGTGGCATAAGTTTGAAAAATTTTGGAATAAGACATCGGATAACTGACCACCTCAGCTTTGCTGGAACAAGCGTGGTCTTTTCATGCAATTTTCTAGGACTATTGCGCATAAATTTTGCTGTATTTCTGTGATATAGCGTTGAATTTCGTCTTTTATGGCTCCAATCGTTGTGGGTTTGTTCACATAAACTTGTAAGTGTAAAAAACCTCAAAGAAAAAAAATCAAAAAACGTTAAAACGCATGATCTGGACGGCCAATGCCGATCTCCATAACGAGAAATAACACCATCCTGTTATAACCACATGCTGTTGAAATCCATATTTTGCAATTTAGGTACAAAAAAGTTAACATTTCACAATAACGAACACCATTCACGGCTAATGCATGACCAACTGAATTTTTGAAGAAAAATGACCCGATGATGTCTCGAGCCCAAAATGCACACCAAAAAGAAATTTTTTTAGGATGCATTTGTTTCTCAACAATTATTCGTGAATTTTCGAAACCCCCAAATGCGACTATTTTGTCGATTAACGAAGCCATCGAGATGAAAATGGAACCCTTAAAAAAATCCAATTATTCGAAGCATAGTGATTGTGGAAACACCAATTCCCTGAGCTCTATGCTGAATTGATGTGAATGAACTTTCCTCAACATTTGCATGCACTGCTGCGATATTTTCAGTCTAGCGACCAAGACGAACGAGTGTTTCTGTTTTCATGTCATTTATAGACTCAGTTTGCTCAAATTTTTTCGTTAATCTTCTTACAGTGACTTCATTTGGAGTATTTCGATGACCCATTGTACATATTTTGCGAACTGTGGCTGCAAAACTTTCACCACTTTGATGGTAATTTTTCACAATTAGAATTCGTTATTGTGTGTATTGTAGTAGTCAATTTTACTTAACCTCCAGCTGTCTACTAACGAACGGTCATTTCTTTTTTAATGTCAAATCGTGACACTAAAAATGACACACAAATCAAAACCGGCGTTCTTATTGGAACACCCAGTATTTCTTTATTACTAAAGCTAATTCAATTTTACCACCAGAGTATTTGTTAATGCACCTTTTTTTTATTTTAGTCGAATCCGATGTGGAAGAAGATGAAGTTGATGATTACGCTTGCCAAAAATGTGGAAAATCAGATCATCCTGAATGGATATTGCTGTGTGATTCATGCGATAATGGCTGGCATTGTTCATGTTTACGTCCTCCACTTTTAGTTATTCCAGAGGGTGATTGGTTTTGCCCTCCATGTCAACATGTAAGTAAATTTTACTCACCTCAAATTTTAAGGGAGCTCTTTACAAGGCAAAAATCTTGCCAACAATTTTGGCTATTCTGTTAAGCTTATTTAAATTCAAGAATTTCCTCTTTTCCTTTTAGATTACACTCATATCTAGGCTTAAATTAAAACTAGAAGAATTTGATAAACTGGAAAAGAAAATCGAAAGTGAGGTACTACATCGACAACGGTTACAATATGTTGGTATCAGTATGGCAAATGTATTACCATCAAGTGATCCTGATTCGAAAGCGCCACGGCATAAACATCATGAGGGTATGGAAATGGAATATGAAGAAAATGGGCATGACTCTGATAGAAGTGGAAGTGATAGTCGATCGAGTCGATCGCGTTCGTCTAGTGGGAGTGATAGTAGTGAACCAATTTACCAACTACGCCAACGACGTCAAGCGAATAGTTATCGATTTAACGAATACGATGATTTAATTAATTCAGCTATTCAAGTAAGTATCAATGTGCGATTATTATCGATTATTAATTATCTAAATCAATCGGAAAAACTTCGCCCCACTGAGAGGTGTACAGATCTGAAACTCGAAAGGTTACAGTGGGGCACATATCAGCTTCTTCTCAGATAGTCAAGCCGCTCTTCGGGAATTCGAAGCGTCAAGATTCCAATCAAGGATGGTCTATGAATGCTTCGAGCTGAATCACCTGGCACTGAAAAACACAGTCAGGCTGATCTTGGTTCTGGGTCACCCCGGCGTTAAGGAGAATGAAGCAGCTGACTCGTTGGCACGAATCAGCTGCTTCAGGGGCGTCTCAAACGCCCCTTTCACCTGAGCCTGTCATTCCCATAACAAAATGCTCTGTAATTTACCGAAGCAAAGAATGGTTACGACAAGCTCATCTTTATTACGCAGTTGAGAAGGGTGGTGGGACACTTGCCAGGACACTGTCGATTGAACTATTACCTTCATAACATGGGGATCTCTAATGATCCCCGTCTGTAAGGAGGATGACGAAACCTCCATACATGTTATTTGTACCTGCAGAAATCTACAGGGTGTTAGATTCAGAAAGTTCGGGTCCGAAACCTTGGATCCATCAATCTTGGGAGAGATACCGACGGAGAAGCTGTGGGCTTTTTGCGTGGCGTCTAGCCTCCACAAAATCCTTTAGCTTCATTCGAGTTTAATAGCACCTCCTACCTGAAGACGTCTCGTGTTCGGAGGACAGGTCGTTGTCAAGGAGTTCTCAAGGGGGAGAACAGGTCGTTCTCTTAGTCTAGGTGCTAGGGACCCACTTGCGATACTCCTGTTTTGTTTTATGTCCTTGATTTTTAAGTTTGTCCTGGAAAACCTGGAAATGCCCTTGATTTTTTTCGCATCCTTTCGTGCATTTTCGAATTTATAAAATCAAAAATCCAGAATTTTGAGGAAGAATGAAAATATTGCTCCTCGCATGATTGCAATAATTTTTTTTGTTTACAAAATCATAAACTTTGATTGGGCAGGATGAATTGGAAGCTGTAAAAGGAGCTGGTAATCAAGGTCGCGGAAAAGATATCAGCACAATTGTTAACGCAGAAAAAGAAGAGCAAGAAGAATTAGAAAAACAGCGTAAACTTGAAGAAATGAACGATAATGGTATTGAGAAACCAGAAGCAGGTAGTGGGGATGAGAAAGAAAAAGATGATTTATGTGATGAGATACCACCTGTTGTTAAAAAACGAACTAAGGCTGGCAGAAAGAAACATTCAAAGTTAACTAGTTTAGATTTTGAATCGGACGATGATGATGCAGCTTCTGATGAAGATTTCAAGGGGAGCAGTTCCGAGGAAGAATTTGATGAGGATTCTGGTACAGAAGGATCTGGTAGTAGCTACGGCGGGAGACGGGGTGCGGCTGTACGTCGTTCATCGAGGCGACGAGCCACTCGATATGATAATGATTTTAGTGAGTTCTTTATCTTTTTATGTTATGATCTAAGTTTATCCCACTTCAGCGTTTCTTTCATTCATTGAAAGACTAAATCATCAAATTTTAAAAATAAATCATCTTAACCCTTGTAACTTTTTTGCGAATTTCAGTTAATGATAACAGTGACGACGATGATATTCCAAAGCGGAAAAAATCTCGTTCAATTTGGGACGAATCTGAAAGCGAGGAAAGTGACGGATCGTGGGGAAATAGGAGAAAAAGGTGAGTCAATGTTATATATCTAAGTTAGATTCGAATTAAATCATAATTCATCTGTTTTAGGAGTAAAAAAGCACGTAACATTCCACCAAAACCGAAAAAAGTATTTTATAAACCAAAAAAGAAAAAGAATCGTATTACATCTGACAATGAAAGTGATCGTGAACTTGAGAAACGTGTAAAAAAACCAAAAATTAAATATGGTGGTTTAACTGATGATGAAGAAGCACCTATTTCTAACTTACCACGTACACGAGGAAAGAAAATTAATTATTTGGAAGCACTTGGGTCTGATAGTGAAGAGGTATGTTGTATCTTATAAATATAAAAACTAAAATATTTCACCCTAATCTCCGATTTACCATTTTTTTATTTCCTTTACTTGTCTGATATTTCTCTCACAAACCAGATTCGAAGAATCTACAACTCCAGAAAAAATGTACATCCCTATACATGTGTACAATTTTCAGCTTAAAATAGTCCAATAAAATGATGATGTAAACTAACATCAAAATGGAAGCCTGCATTTTTAATATAAATTCGTTTTGACATAAATTTGAAGTACACACAGTCAAAAATATTGAACTCTATTTAAGGGGTAGAAAAACATTAAAAACAACCCCCAAAATCTTTTTTTTGAAAATTGCTCGAAAACATAGGAAGGAAGATATGAAAAAAAAAATTTTAATAAAAATGTAGATATCAAAATTTTCTATAAAATCATTTCTAATCACTATATTATATTCGAAAATAAATGCAGGCTTCCGCTTTGATGATAGTTTAAATTTTCATTTTATTAGATCAAAAACTCAAAAGATCTGAGCCAGTGTACGTTTTGGTTGCTCATTTCATATTGATCAAAAGAGGATGTTTAAGAAAACCTTCCGATTATGAGAATTCGTATAGAAAAAAAGGAGTTTAGTACAATCTTGACAGGCCCTTTTTGTAACCTTAATAAAATGCGGTAACACAAGTGAAATTTACAAAGTTTTAAAAAACCCCGACAAATTTTTCGGGTACGGAACCCTAAACTCCTTACTCCCACTCGAAACATATCTAAGAACTATCTACATTTTTAGTTGTTCCGGTTACGTAACTCTAAACTCGCATTTGAAACATAGCTAAGAAGACTCCATGAAATTACATTTCAAACGAAACAAAAAAAATCAAATTTTTTGGGTCGGAGTTTAAAAATGTGAACCAACCCTATACCTACAAAGATCTAGTTACCATATCGAATATTTTTTGTACTTAGGATGCGTATAAATCAACAGTCAAACCATTGAAAGACAGTGAAGATGAATTTGTTTTACACGACGAAGAAATTGATGAAGACGAAGAGGAAGATATTGATGGTATCGCTAAAAAGGATACATCAAGTGAAAAAGTTGAATCCACTCCAGAAAAGTTATCTCCTCCAAAAACTACTTCTAATACTCCCGTTGTAAAGCCAGCAGTTCCACTACCTGCAAAAGAAAGCCCTTCATTGTCGGAAACTCCTAGTAAATTACCAGAGATACCTAAAGTTAATGAAATTGATAAAACTCCAGTTCCTAAACCAAATACAAATACAACAACACCTCCTTCAGCAACACAAAGTGAAACGCTAAAACCAACGTTACCTGTTACACCCGCTAGAAATGGTCGAGGTGGAGGGCGAGGGTCTCGTGGAGGACGTGGAAGTGGTACTCCTAGAACTCCATCAACTCGTGGAAGTCCACGGGGGCGAGGAGGTGGACCAGGATCACGTGGGGGTAGAGGGTCACGTGGTGGTAGAGGAGGACAACGAGGAAGTGCAATAATATCCCCAGGAAGTCTTCCAGATAGAACATCTGTGTTACAAACCCCAAGTGAAGTGAATAAGGTACAAACTCCAAGTGCCGTGAACAAGTTACAAACTCCAGGTGCGGTGAATAAATCACAAACTCCAGGTATTGTAAATAAGTTACAAACTCCAGGTGTCGTGAACAAGGCACAAACTCCAGGTGTCGTGAAAAAGCAACAAACTCCAGGTGTCGTGAACAAGATGAAAGCTGCAAGTGCTGTGAATAAATCTTTAAAAAGTGACGACCTCAAAAATAAAAATATTAGTGACGAAGAAGATGAAGATGAAGAAGATGAGGATGAGGATGAGGATGAAGATGAAGACGAGTTGGACGAAGAAGAAGAAGATAGTGAGTTGGACGAAGAAGGTTTGTCAGGCGAAGAAGATTCTGAAGAATGCTCAGATATAGATGAAGAAGACGAAGATTCAGAGGGTCGAATCGATATTAATGATTTAGACTCGGATGAATTGGAAAATTTGGACGAAGAAGAATTGGCTGAATTGATGATGGAAGAAGAAGCATTTGCTAACAAACAATTAGAAATGATGGGATCGAAAATAGCTAAACAGAAAAAAGCGAAAGAGGGAGAAAAGAAGGAACCACAGAAATCAAAAGTGAACGATAAAAAAATTGAAAAACCAATTTTCCCAAAAAAATTGGAAGAAGATAAACAAAAGAATGTAATCAAAGAACAATTGCCAGTGGAAAATAAGTCACCTAGTTCAGTAAAGAATCCTATAATAAATAATAAAAAAGAAAATGAATTAAATGTATCACCATCACCAGCAGTTGGAGCTTTACAATCATTACCAGTTACTAAAGCACCGGTGATTCCAAATAAACCTCCAGAATTTAAAGTGATGATGAACGAATCGAATTCTTCATTTAACACCGAATCAAATTCTTCATTTAAATCTGATGATATGAGATCGCACGACGAACTTTCACAAACATCCACAATTCGAAATATATTACGGCAACATACGACGGATACGCTCAATCCAGGAACTGAACTACCTCCTCAACCTCAGCCGATGGACCAACCTCCTCAACCAACACCACCAAAACGTAGGGGTCGTGGTAAAGGTAAAAAAACATTAGCTGCCGAAGCGGCAGCAGCAGCTGCAAAAGCTGCTGAAAGTGGTCAACCTATACCAACTACTGTGGTTGACCCTTCAAAAGGAGTACCTGCTACTGCACCGTCTATTTTATCGAATAAATTAGGTATAGCTCCTCCGCCACAACCTTTTATACAATCACAACCTGCGCCTTCAGTAATAACACGTATGTTACAATCTGCACCGGTTGGACCAACACAAAATTTTAATCCATTATCAAATCCGATGGGTCCTAGATTTTTTAATTCACCTGGTGAACGTCCGATGTTTACCGGCCGTAATACTCCAAACATGTATCGACCTCCGTCTTCAACTCCTCCAACACAAGGTATGCCAGTACCACCAGGTGGTCCACCAATTTATCACACGGCTCATCATCCACTAGATCCATCACCTTCTGGAGGAGGTACAATTACAATGGCACCATCACCTCCAGTTGATAAAAACATAATAATGCCACCAATAGGAGGTGCACCACGCCTTGGAGGTCCACCACCACCACTACGACATCATTTACCACCGTTCCCACCTCAAACAGTTGGACCACCTCCTCCTGGCCCGCCAGGTCCACCACGACCTCCAGGTAGTTATTCACCGTATGCCCCGCCACCTCCAGGAAATTATCCGTTTGGTACTTATCCACCACAACCACCGCCACCTATGATGGGTCCAACAGATGATGGACTACCTCCTCCTACATATCAAGGTCCACCCTATACAGATCCATATATACCACCACCAGAGGCTGAAGCAGTACCACCACCTGGTGTGTTAGTAGACAATAGTAGTAGTAAACCTTACGAGGAAGAAGGTAGTGGTGAATTTGGTGGTTTAGTATCGTACTTTTCAAGTCAACGTGAAGATGATATTGACACGTAGCAAGATGGTATACATTAATTTGTAAATTAATAAAAATTAATAATTGTATACATCATTTTTTAGTAATAATCATAATAAGCGTGGGATCCGTGACAATAAAACTGCACTTACACGGATTTCGAAATTTCGCATATGAATCAATACTATTTAACGATAGGTACAAGTTGGACTAGGTGTGTCAGTGTTTACCCTGGCAGAAATATTTTTAAATTTTTAATAATTACTTAATTATTTAAGTATTTTGCACTTTCATGGAAATTAATTTGTAAGAGACCATTTTATTGCAAATTTTATCTTTTTTCAGGAAAATTTGGTGTGACAGCTCTTATCGTGGCAGAAAGGTCTGTCACACCCTTATCGCGGAATTCCCTTTTTTTTAAAATTTGTTCGTTTTGAGTTCTACTTTCGAAATATCTCGGTGTGACAACTGAAAACTTGACCAAAATATCAGTAACACCAGTAAAAAAGAAAAAAAAACCTGGCAAAAAATATTTCTGCCAGGATAAACCACGACACACCTAGTCCATATTGTACCTATCAGTAAATAGTATTAATTCATATGCGAAAGTTCGAAATTCGTCTAAGTTGAGTTTTACTGTCACGGGCTCCAGGGCTATAAATAAATGTAAAAAGAAGTAATAGGGCACCTTCAAACGAATGACCAAAGTTACTACAAAAGTTTTTCTGTTTGGATCTCAGCGACAAAAAAATGTAGTTTTTCAAAAAGTTTAAACAAAAATATTGATTGTAGAAATTATTAATAAGGACGCACTAGGTGACCCGAGCGAAATTTTCGCATCCCCAAAGTAAGCACCCGGCTTATATTAAGGAAATACCAAAATTTATGTTTGTGATTCAAATATAAACAGTAATTTACTTTCTTTTTATTGTGTATAGTCAAATTTATTACAGATATTTACAGATATGATATACAAATTACATACCGAACAAAATTATATCTTAAAGGGTTATGCATTTCGTGAAAATATATCCCTTTCAGGACCTACTATAAAAATATTTAACCAGATTTATAAAATTATTATTAGCTAGACCGGTTTCGATTCCTTTGCCAACCCTCTTCAGTGGCATTACTTAAAACCCTTAAAAATAAAAATAAATTACCAAAATACGAACAATAAAATAAAATAGATGCAACGATTTGCGAAAAATGGTTTAGATGAAAAATGTTACTTTTTTTATCAGCTTTCTAATTTAAAATGTTATTCTATCTTTTACCGTTTAAGATACAAATTTGCTTTTATATAAACCCGAAGAACTAGGTCCAATCAGATGTCAGAACATGATGTCTCCTATCAAACTCTACAAGTTTTGTTTGAATTATTTGTTGATTGGTTAACTACAAAACGATCTATTAGCCATTTAACTGACCCGCCCTGTATACTCTCGGATGAGATCTGATTGTGTTTATGAAATGACTGCAGCTAAATTATTGTAGTAACAAGTGTCATTTGAAAAGGAGCCTAGTATATGCAACGGAAATATGCAAAATAATAAATGGACACTTAATTTAAAAAATCAAATTCAATTTTTTATATAATAAAAGTGTAATTATATATTATCGATTGATAATGATTTAATTTGCTTATGATTTGGGACTGAGAGCCGAAACGCATTTGTAAATTAAATTACTACCAATTTTAATTTATAAAAAAATAATATAAATGTCATGCAATTCATTTTTGTGTACACTAATAATCAGGATTGTACGAAAGTGATTATAATATTTTTCAATTTTATTTTGGAATTATTCAAAAGAAAATTATCTTTTCATTCTTTGTCTAAAAATTAATCTTTCTTTTATTTATTGTACTATCAAAGATGGTTTTCTTCGAATATTATAATTTTTTACTGCGACATGAAAAAATAATTACACATTTTTGTTTAGACATAAATTGTACACAGTAAACTCTCGCTAATTCGATATATTTCGAGTCGAATTAACATAGATGGAATACTGAACTGAGTACCAGAGTTTCAGTCATAAGCAAAGTGGCCAGTGTTGCCAGATTTCTTTTTAAAACGTTAGACCGTGTTTTGATCGTTCTACTGTTTTTTATTATTTAGGTGGCGCCTTCGACGGATATTTTGAATTTAATTTTAAAGAATTTTTGTAATGTTGTGAATTATGAATTTTTTAATTCGGTAAAAATTCGAATTTAGCCAAAAATTTTACCAAATCTACGATTTTTAAAGGTACAATCTACCGTTTTTGTTCGAAATAGTCTGACAACACTGAAAGCGGCATTACAAAGTAAAGATAGCGTCTAAAGTCAATATGTATTTTTGAATTTTAGTTTTTAGTTAACACTTCTGTGATTTCATCAAATTATAAATATAAGTACGCCAAATTTAATAATAATAATGGGTTTTAAACTCGATTTTTCAGATACCCATCTATAACAGTGACCACCCACATCATTATTTTTAATCATTTTATTTTAAACTACATTCAGTTATAGTCGGAGTCGGTTACTTTGCTATTGTCCAAGCGACGACAGTGTGGTCAATTTACCTCTCCATTAATTTTAATTTTAATTGATCAGACAGCTGCTGCTTGGATTCGAATCCACAATCTCCCAGGCAGTAGCCAAACGGGTAAAGTCAATTGCGCTTTAACTCGCACGGCCGCTGAGCCGGTTAGTATGCCAAATTTATTCCACCCCTCATATTAAGACTGATTTAACGAATGCAATTTATTTATTCCAAGAGCCCTCATAGTTTACCAATTTTTTAACACTTGTACAGTGAACCCCCGGTAATCCGACAAACGTTTTGCAGAGCAATGTCGGATTGTAGAGTACTGCCTAAGACCCCTTATAGTCCGGAATTTTTTTACAAAAGAGTATCTTGTAATCCGACAAATTATACTTCAATACTAAAACATTAGTCGAATAACAGAGGACGCCGGATGAAAAAATAAACAAAAAATTTCAAAAATAGATTGAATATTTTGGTAGAAGTTCCTGTAGATAGAGATAATTTTTGTAAGTAGAATTAACTTAGTTAGCAATCGACAACCTTCTTCTTTAGAGGAATTTGAATTTCATCTTCTAGTGCTAAAAATTGAAAAATCATTATTTGCCCTTTTCTAACTATTTATTTAGAAAAGGGCAAATAATTCGAATATTGTAACGAATTTAATCTTCGCATAAGTGGTTTCATTTCAAAAAAACTTTTCTTTTGATAGACGACCACTTAGCGGACATTTTCCATCCATTTCTTGAGCCACAAGATATCCATACGTTCGATGTATTAAAAAATAAACAAATTTCTCGACTGACGTAAGTGATACACTTAAAAGAAATCCAGGGCGAATATAGAAAGGTTCATTCTATTATTGCAAATCAAAATAAATTGATGAAATCACATAGTGTACTAAAACCGAGCCTAGTTTACACTGATAAAAGAGTGGAAGATTTTTTGTTAGGTAAAGGACCTCATAAAACGTAATGTAATTTAGGCTTTATCAATTTTTCTTTAAAATATAGTGGCAATTGCAAACCGCAAATTATATATTTAAAAGAGTTGACAAAGAAATAAAGAAATGGCGAACAAAGAAATTTTTTCCAAAAGTATTATATTTTATTTTAATTACAAAAAATTGTAATTATTATACAAAAAAAATGAAATTTTATTTATTTAAAATATGACAATTGAATTGAAAATTGTGATATTTTATTCATATCATAATTTTCAATTCAACAAAAATTTTTTTTAAACGAGATGTTCGCGTTCTAAGCGGTACCAATTTTTTTATTTTAATAATCTTTAGTTCTTTAAATTTATATGGAGATGAAATTTTGTGATGGTATGCTCAAAATGAGGGCAATTTTTTAGCCAAATGTGTATTAACTACTTAAAATATCGTCAAATTCGAATCCGACGCCATTTTTGACCAAAAATATTACGTACTCTTCCACGGAATCTATTGAGTTCACAAACAAATTAGTCGCTCATCACAATTTTTTTTAAAAATGGTCGTCCGAATTGTCTGCAAGGTTATATTATAGTAGAAGAGATGATTTAAGTAACATTCCTTTTTTAGTCTGCTATAATCTTGGCAGAAACCAAACTAAAAATGATTGGTTTTTAATTTACCAAAAATCTATCAGTGAAGAAATATACACATTATCATATAACAATTTTATGACTTAGTCAATAGCGGTCGTGATTTCGATCCTTCCAAAATGTGCATATTTTTTTCATATCAAGTATTTATTTTCCACGAAATTTCCGATATTTCGATCTTTACCGCAATAAAACTGCGTTCTGTTTGTATGTATATTTTCTAAAATGACGCCGGATTAAAGACTAACTTTTCAGGATGAAATTTTTTCCATTGATTTTGCTGATACCGCGTATCGGGTATTTTTGTAATTTTGAATAAGCTTTTTTCAAATAATAATAAACGCCCATCGACGCCATAAACGATCAACCTTTGACTTCGATGCGAATGCTCAAGAATTTGGCAATAAGTAATGACTTTTGACGCTCACACTTGGTGGTAGCAATTTTTCTCAGTATCGTACAGTTCATATCATAATTTTCAACAAAATTTATAACGATTATTTAAATTAATAAAAAAAATCTAACTTAGATCATTATCGACTTCATGTCTTGTAAATGTATAAAATTTCATTGGAACTGAAACTATTCTGAATTGAATTTAATTATTATCTCCATATATTTTTATTGTTTATTAAAAATAAAAATGTAAACAATTAATTTTTATACAGAATAATAACAATTGTAAATATTTTAAACTATATTTTGACTATTAGAAAAATATTTAATAAAAAGAATAATTTAAATATAAACAAATTTAAAAAATAATCTTCAAATTTTTAATGTGAATTACATAATAATTTACCTACAAACCGAAATGGTTGGTAATAATTTAATGACAATGTTGAATAAATTCAACAAACCCCAAAATTACGTTAAAAAAATCATCAAATTATATCCAAAACAATTAATTGTAATAAGTTTGGAGTATGTTGAATTTGTTGCAAATCAAATACACAACGGCATTGTTATTATTATTTTTTTTTTTAAATAAAAATAATTTTTAAGATAAGAATGTAATTAAATATTATATTATACACAAAATATAAATTTATAACTAGAAATCGTTTTAAGTTTTATTCTTATTTTAGACAATATTTTTTAGATTTTGGATTTAAATGATACTCGTTGATTTGGTAAGGTTGCAGGTATGCTAAAAAAATTGGAAACATTTTTTAAGTGCAATTCAAAAATTTTATCTAACGTATAAGTAAATTTTCTTCTAGAAAAATATTCAACACGATTGAATATTTATGGTTTTACTGTTATTTGGATGTCAAATTTTCTTAGTAATAGCATTTTTAGCCCTCTAAAGAAAAATAATTTTTTAATATATTATGTTAAATTTATTTTAAAATATAATCGGTGTTCATATAAATCGGAAAATCGATAATTATCTGAAAATTATGAAAATCTAAGAAGTATCAAAATACATGTAAACTATCCAACAATAAAATGGATCATTATATTTTTTTAGGATTTAATTGCCTTAAAATTTTTCTACGGGTATCGCCTTTTTGGAACCCAAGCAGCGTCATTGAAAACATAATTTAAATTTTTAAGTAATTTGTAAGACAAAAATATGTAATACGTAGACCTGGAATATTATTGTTTATTTTTTTCCAAATGGCGTAACGAACATTTAGTGAAAGAGTTCATTCAGTTAAAATCTTACTACAGTCTAAGCTAGATTCTTACAACTTTTGCATTGAAATTTCCATGCTAATTTATGAAAAGAAACTTATTGATGTTTTCCCGTATTTCTATACCAGCTTAAAGATTTGCTTATCGTTGCCAATTACTAGCTGTGAAGCGGATCGCACGTTCTCCAGGATTTCGTATACAGAAAAAAAGTATAGAACAACAATGTCGAATTATCGATTAAATCATTTATCAGGTCTTTCCAAAAATACGATTTGACAAAGGAGTTACAATGTGATGAGCAAATAAAGGAATTTTCAGTACAAAAATGCTGAAAGATTGCTATTTTTCAATAATGTCGTACAGTTGCTGCTTGTATATACAAACACTAAGTCATTATATAAATAAAATATTATATTTTTCTATTTTTTTCCTTTCCCGAATACCTACATCACTATAGAAAACAGTTGACGTAGTAGTATTAGCCCAGGACTACATAAATTCACGATCTGCCCCTACCTAAAAGTATTATAGGCGTACTAATCAGGAAATTAAAAAAAAAAAAAGAATGAATAACCACAATTTATATAATAACCAGAGTTTTTTAATTGTTTATTTTTAAAATTGACAATTTTACTTAACAATATTTTATAAAATTATTTCAAATTACAGAGATTTTTGTACTATGAAGCTTAGGCACAAAACTCTAAATCAGACTTTTTTTCAAATCTATTTTAATTTGTTTTTTAAACCATCTTTGGGTATAATTACATGAATCACAAACTTTGTTTCAATTTTTATTAACATTTTAAGAAATTCAATTTTTAAAATTTTTGTCTGATAAGACAATTACTTTTCTCCCAGAGTTTTTTCTTCACTATCTAGAAATAAATCTTTGTTTCCATTAGAGCTATGAATTTGGTGAGTATTCCTATCGTGTTTCTGTTCAAAAATTATAATCATAGAACAGAACACATCACTGATGACGTGAATGGCGCAAATAATTAAATTATAATCGTAATTCTTAGGATTGCTACCTCAAAGGTCCGGGAAGTCGGGAGATAGTGAAATTAATTTAATTATATTACCGAATCATAATACTGTACGATATTTTTTATGTTTTACATACTCAGTTTTTCCATAGTAAAAAGTACCCTTCACTTAATTTAAAATAAAAGCTTCTCAAAACTGTCGAATTTACTTGAATGTGAAAGCCGCTTTATTTACTGAACACTGGACGATTTATGTTGATATTGTGAGTCGAGAGTAACTACACGATTTCTAGAGTCTCCCGACTATATCTGGGAATATAGCAACTCTAGTCAAATGCTGTTTATAACTACAATCAAAACTAATATATCGATAGTGTTCAAAAATCATTATGAACTGCTTGAAAACATAAATGTCATCACGGAAGGTTGCAGAAAATAAAATTTTAAATAAAATAATTTTTTTTATATATAATTTTATTAAAAAATAACAACGAAACAAAATAAAATCAAACAAAACAAATGCTTTATTACATAAAAGACTACATATTATAAGTGTGACGTAACAATAACAAAACATATATGCTTTATTACATACAAATTACGTGACTTCACAAATATGAAAATGATAAAAAAAAAAGATTTTATAGAAAGGTTTTCGTACATAACGAAAATAAATTATCCTAAAAATTAATTGGTTTCTTTGTGACGAAAGCACTTGGTGTCATTTAAGGGTAAGTCGGAGTTAAGTAGCTATAATTAACAATGTTTAATTATCGTCAAGATACGAATTGGCTCCAGCGCACACACATAAATTCTACAATCCCCTGGGCGAATCCCTTTTCAGCTTTAACGTCTACATTTTTTCCAATCGGTTCTTTGTTTTGCGAGGAAGACGCCATAATAATAATAAATAGTAAAAAGGGTACCATTAAAAACTTTGACAGTCGAAAGCAGAGATATCTCCTGAAAATTGATTCTATTATAAGAGAGTAAAGCTACAAGATTATATCCAGTAGTAGCGTAAGGTGCGGGTGATCGCCTAAGGCCTCGCGGTCCGCAGGGCCTCTTGCAGAATCCGACGAAAAAAATTTATTCGTCATTATAGTACACGATAAATTGTATATTACTCTGTTGTAATTCTAGTCTACTTCACTAGATGTCACTACTAACACTGCAAAACAAGAGTTCCAGTAATAACTGAAAATTAATGTAACGAAATGTTCTTTTTAAACGATGTGAACATGAGCTTAAGACGTTAAATAAAACTTACAATACATAAATCACTTTCAATCTTTTAGACAGCTTGATGCGTAGTACAAAGTACGAAACGACATCATTCATGTCCTTAATATATATGTTCTTACTTCGGCAGGTATCTTTCGTTCGTTGTTATTACTGAGTAGCGATCGATAAAAAACCAGAAAAATCTTATAAAACATCTTTTTTTTTCACTGTTTTTATAAAGAATTGTGTTAACAGAGTTGAAAGATACATTTTGGAGAATATTCTCGTAATAAGACTTTTCATAAGCAAATAAAACTATCGGCTTGACAATGGTATTGGTAATGTGAGAGCTTTGTTCCTCTTGTCAATTTGTTATGATTATTAATCACAGATTTCTGCTTTAGCTATATATCTAATTTCCTATCCATTCCGAATAAAATTCATTCAAAATTTTGAATGAGTTTGAATAGGATTAAATCGGTCGGAGTTTCTTACTAGTGCTCGTAGACCCGAAACAGCAAAAGCTCTGCCAGCTAGTAAAAATTTTGTAAATAGAGATTAAAACTGGCTTTGTGTGCGTTGTGATTAGCGTGTTCATAAATTCGTATCTTTATCCATGAAACAAAATCGAAAAAATTTATCGTTAAGGGAAATGCAGCAATATTTCTAAATCGAAAATACAAATAACTGTGGATAAATATAAAATCGACATAATTTTATCCAAAAATTTTTAAATTAAATAATAAACCGTTGTACTTAAAATATCGAAATAAAGCTATATATAATGTTTTGGTAACTTTAAATTTAACTAACTGCACGTCGAGTAGCTCTTGAACGTAAATTCTCCATGGTACGAATAATAAACCATCTGGATAATCTTGGCGATAAACTATCCAATGTATTAATGAATCCAACAAGTAACGAATGCGCATAATATCCAGTCGTTTTCTCTTCAACACCGACCGTTTTAATTGCATGCGAAACAAATGTTTTTGGTGATGGTGCCATCCATGTGGAAGAACGAATTTTGGACATTTTTGTTGCAACAAAACCAGGTAACACACATTGTACAATAATACCTTGACGTGCGTATTCTGTTTGTAAATCGGCTGAGAATTTATCAACGTATGCTTTGGTAGCAGCGTATACTGTTAACAGTGGACTAGGTATTAGGGCAGTGGTTGATGAAATATTGATAATTACACCCTTTTTACGTTCAACCATGCCGGGCATCACAATTTCACACATTTTATTCACAGATACGATGTTACATTTGATTAGGTTATCGAAGAGTTTATGTTCTTTGGGTACTTGTAAAAAGTATTCGGGATGAGCGTAACTCATACCAACATTATTGACTAGAATACCAATTTCGAGACCTAATGTTTGTTTTTCGATATGTGAATAGATGTCTTCATTGCCGGTGAAATCTGCTTGGATTACTTTTACGTCGACCTTGTACTTTGATTCTGAAATTAAAAATTTAGTGTTTTTGTAACAGATTGCATATTTATATTAGTGCAGTAAATATTTGAGATTTTAAAATAATTATCCCACCCGGTTTGCCAACGGGATAATTGGGATGATAATAGTAGTTTTTAAGAAAAGATAATTTGGAAAAAGCGAAATGTAGAAAGTTATTAAAAAAAACGAGACTAGCTTAAGTCAAATCATTTCGCAACTTTACGAGAAAACGCGGTTTTATCGGGAAAATATAGCATTTTTCGCCTTTTATTTTTTCGGCTTGTATAAAATAATTTTCGAAAATGCAAAAATAGTTGATTAGGAAAAGCCGTGTGCAATATACTATACACTGTGTGTATAACATACACTATAGTTTATAAATTTCCGTTTTTGTTTGCGTTTTTACGGTTTCATCATGCACTTGCGAGATTAATAATTATGAAATTGTTTTATTTTTGCATTTTCGTCAATTGTGCGGAAACTTTATATTATATTGTAACGAAAATTTTTTACATAAAGATATCATTAAAAGTTAAAATTTGAGAAAATTCGAGACGAATTTCTTACGAGTCATACAAGCCGAGAAAATAAAAGCGCTATATTTTCGTGATAAAACCGTGTTTTCTCATAAAGTTTCGAACGGATTTGACTTTAGCTAGTCTCATTTTTTCGTGTGTGTTTCGTGTTGTTTGTGAAAAACCGGTTTTTTTAACCATTCCAATTTTTTTTAAACAACTTGGTGCACTCCGTTTTATTTTTATTAACAACTACTATTTTTCTCCTAATTATCCCGTTAAAAACGGGACAGGAGAATTATTTTATAAATTTTAAACTCTTTTGTTTATACTATAAAATAGAAATTAAGACGATAAAATTTACCTATTTCACTGGCAACTTCCTTTAATTTATCCAATGTTCGACTGACTAAAATTATGTTAATTCCTTTGGATGCTAAAAATTCTGCATATGCTTTGCCTACACCATCTGTAGCTCCGGTGATTACTGTAATAAAAAAAAACAAAGAATTCTTTAAATTTTGGAGCAATGTCTAAGTTCTTATTTATGTCTAAACACGGTCCACAAAGACTTTATAGATTTTAATTTAGTTTTTGGATAAAGTCAATATAACTACGAAGATATGAAGGATTTAAATGTACAAATAGAAAGAAAGGAAAATAACCCTTGGTAACCTGCTTAAAAGTTGTTTTGCAAGAATAAGATAGAAAAAATTATTTAATGCGTATATCTTTTTTATTTATCAATCGATTTAAATTTGGATTTCAGATCTTGTCATCTATTCTCGCACATTTTCAAATTTTAACGAAAGATACATTGAAATCGGGGCAAAGACATATTCCATTAAATTTGTTTAAATTAATTAAATTAAATTTATTGTTCAGAGTCGAAACCAGGAAATTCTGGGTTTTGTTAAGGATCTTTCGGAAATGCAATTTAAAAAGTTTGATATTTCTTTAAAATATTTAAATTCAAAAGAAAAATAATGTGGTTATCCCATTTTAAGATATGAGATACTCAGTCACGATAAAAAAAAACCTGATTCTTTGATTGAGACCATAATTTTATTTATCATCATTCTTAAAACAATAAATTCCCAGCTGATACAATAAAAATTATTAATTTTTTTTTCTTTTCTTTACTACATAAATGGAAATACTGATTCATTCAAGATATCCTACAATAACCTGTTCCATAATAAATATAAATGGTATAAATAATTTGTATAAATATAAATAATTAGGAATTTTTTATTACGTAGCTTGAATGAAAATTACTTGAACAAGTTTATTCGTAGTTTACCTTTTAAATAAAATTGTCACATTCATTATGTCATTGGTAAGTAATATATGATATAATAATTTTTATGTAAAATTAGCGTCTAGATGTCCTCTGTTCGATGCCACTTACTTTACAATCAATTCTGTAGTATATGATAATCATTCAACCTGCGATGGTGGTGTAATGGTCAGCATAGTTGCCTTCCAAGCAGTTGATCCGGGTTCGATTCCCGGCCATCGCAGTAATTTTTTAAATTATTTACTTTTATAAACTGCATTGTGAGACTTTATATATTTAAAATTTTATAGATATATTGAAGAAAGGAACAAAATTATTATTTTATTGTAAAATATTCATAAAATCACCAAAGTAGTCGCATTTCTAACCGTCTGTATGCCTGGTTGAACGTTAATAAGCACCCATAACTCGTAAGAGATAGTGAGTTGAAATTTTAATAAGTTTCTGGAACTAAAAGTGATTTCAAGTATGAGCAAACAAATCAATGGACCTGCGTTTTTCGCAAAAATACTGCAACCTCCTGGTGGCAAATTCTATTGGAGGAAAATAAGCACATATGACTATGAATTCCGAGTTTCAGTAAACATTTAGTATCTAGTTTTCCGTGTGCTTTTATGAAACTGAAAAAAAATTCCTTAACGTTCTATATACAGGATTATTTAAACTGAACAATCTAAGAGGTCCAAATGTGGAAGTAGTTGTTCGGAAAAGCTATCACTTTTCTCACATACGCATCCTAGTTAATTTAAACCGGTCACAGAGTTTTGCATGTCGCTTGCTTTCTATGAAATTTTCCAATTACAATGGCTTAGAAATGAATTTTTCTCCTCTCCGGGCGGAAAGTGTAAATTTTCGCCCCACTGTGCTAAACAAAGTTGCCACCACAGGAGCAAGTAAAGAATATCTCGGATCTCATGCTTGCCATCCTTGGCTTTATCCTGGGCGAAAATGAACATGAGATCTGAAACATTCTTTACTTTTGCTCTCTAAATGTGTAATATACTATTTTCTTATATTCTTACATTTCTCATTGCTCTCAACAAATTGCCTTTTTCGACAGTCAAGTAGGTAGTAAATTTGACGGGACCAATAGGCAATTAGTTTTTTGGCTTTGCACGAACGTATGGCACTCAAAAAGAGAACTAAATTCATAGGATTTGTCGCTTGAGCGTAGAAGGCCCTTCGTTCATGTTTTCGTGCCTTCATTCAACTTTCACGGAGCAGTCCGAAGTCGGATGAGGAACAAAATAGAGAAGTTTGCGCATGGTTTACCGAGTTTTCTTATTTTGGCTTTCTCCACTTGAGTCAATAGAACACAAGGCGGCACGATACGAAAACAAGTTTGATAACAAGTGATTTTCCCAGTTTCTTGAGATTATTCCTGAATGGAAAATTTCCGAAATATTTTATTACAGTTTTCAGTTAATGTTGCTTTGACAATATCAGTCACGACACACGAGATGCAGGGTACGGTTACGAAACGGGTAATTTATCCCAAGGGCTAGCTAATTTTCAACGAGTTTTTCCATCTCATGATAATAATATAATAAATAAAATAAAATATACCACATATTTATTATAACATAACCTTTATCAATCAAAGACTTATTATGAATTTTTTGTTGTCGCATAATAAATCTAATCCTTTTTTTTTTATAATACTAATTAAAAGATATAGGTTATTTATTCGTCACGTTTTCAGTCATAAAATAATTTCTATAAATGTAAAATTACGGAATATTTTATAAGAAAACTTTTATAATAAAACAAGTTTGTATTAATCATTTTAAAACAAGAACAAAGTATTCTACAATAATTTTTAGCTATAACCGAATTCCAATTTTACATCTATAAAGTGCATATTACATTTTCGCTTCAAACAAAATAAATTGGTAGTAAGAATCACAAAAGAAAAGTTTTGAAAGTTTTAATCTTAACCCTTAACATTAAAAATTGAAGTGATGGAGACATATAAACCACAATATCTCTTAGCCGTGATTCGATCCGATCTCCGGAAGCTATTTAATTTTTTAGTTTTTTATATAAACAAATGAAAACAAACAATTGACTGGTATAGTTGATTGCGCAATCGTTTTTTTTTTTTTACGTCATGTAAGTAAAGAAAGATAACCACTCTTACTTACTTCACTTCGTCAGAAGATATAATATATGCTATAAACAAACAAATACATAATATATGTAACGTATAAATTTAAAAAATATATAATACCTTTAAACATACTATATAATGTTTCTAACCTAATTTTGCGCCCTCACGAGTAAACAGTGATGTTTTCGAAAAAAATGTTTCAAACAAAAGTTGTTTCTTTTTTTGATAAGGAACATTTTTTACATATGAACTTTTGTTCTATATCTAACGGTTTGCAAGATGGGTCCTACGGACCCTAGATCTTGACCTATGATGCTCATTTACGAACTTGGGACTAAACTTAGAGGACTATAAAAAGAAAAGTTTAGTAAGGCTTAATATTGGCAAAAGTCAAGAACTCTTGAACTCTAGGGACGCCAAAGAATGTGTGTTATTCGAATCGGGAAGTTAATAATTCAATTAATCAAGGATTTTTCTCTGAGGTAGTTAATAAATCTTCATTAATAAATTATATACAAAATAATTAACCTACGCATAAAATTGTATAATGTGTACGGTTGTGAAAATTAAATAATAACTTCACACATACAATTAACAAATAATTAATTACTCAAGGCCTATATTTACGACTTTTTTCTATTGCTATTGTTTATTTTTCTGTATTTGAAAGATTTATTATTTTTTTAACCTCACGAATCTCTTGTTTGATCCTTACCATTAATAAAAGCTTTCAATAGATATACAGGATGCCCCGTGATTCGATGGACAGGCTTATAAAGGCGTATTCTTTGGATAATTTCGTCGAAAGTCGAAAGTGCCTTATACAGGGTGTCTACTTAAGTTGACTACATATGGAAAGTTTACAAAAAAAAGTTATTCTTAATAAAAATTTCTGCTTTCGAAAATATTAACATTCAGAAGGAATGTTAATGGTCGTTTAGAAATTCAGATCATTTCGAACAGAAGAGAAACGGTTCAAGAAATCATTCCCGAGATATGTAGAAGTGTACATTTAAACAATTTTTTGAGGCAAAAACGAACTGAAGATAAATGTTTAGGAGTGAATTCTTAACGATAGGAATGTTCGACCATTTCAATTTTAAATTAAATTTTGCAAATAACATTAGCGTAATAAAATAATAGAGAGTAAAATTTTAAGTATTTAAGGGAATGCAGTCTTAAGACTAGACCTGAAGGCCGTCCCGTAGACTATAGCGAAAATACAGTTGGATTGCCGAGGCCCTACTTTAATCAAAACTTTGTAATTCATTAATGAAAATAGTTGAAGAAGTAACTAATAATTAGTCATTAGCAAATAATGATATAAGAATTTGACAAATTTGAATCTAAAAATAAATTTTTGTTAAAAAAAAAACTGCCTAAATGTTGTTAGAATAATAAATTTCTACACATACATTAATTAAATAAGATTGTGTTTTACCTACAAATCTGCAGTGCAAATGCAAGACAACTTTTTAATCAGTAACTGAACTAGGTAGTGTTTGGTAGTATGTGTGTATATGTATAACCTTAAAACAACTTTCTTTTATAAATTATTTTGTAATAATATTATATTTACAATGTTAACTAATGTCAAGGATCTTTAAATAAATCCTCTGTATTTTTTTGGTACTTAATTTTTTTCCATGATCTTGAACTTTTTTAACTTGTACGAAAAGAAAGATTGTATGGGTAATTGTAATTTACACAAAGTAATCGACATCTCCGGTTCTGCTTGAGGTCAACTTATGCTTAAAATTTTCCTTATATCTTTATCTTTCATTTGTCGTATGTTTCATCTTGATACAACTTATTTCTTTTGAGCGATGGATCGGCGGGCGAAAAATAAAAATTTGTTTACTAGACCTTATGCTGTTGTTAGTTCTTATTAATATTTATGCTCATTCGGAGTGAGAAGTTCAAAAAATATCATAGAAAGTCGTAAATCCCTTATAAAAAAATTAGTTAATTGCAAAATACTTGAGATATAATAACAAAAAAAAGAACGAGATGTGTCGTGGGCACCCGGTAGGAACTATATCCTTTTCGTATCTTGATACATTATAAATGTGGTGCTTATTTTTTTCATTTAAAAGATATTTTTCTAAAAATTTAGGGTATTAATTTTAAAAGTCAGATACTTGTTTGATTTTTTAAAGAATTTAATTTTATAGCTACTTTTAGTTTTTACTGTATAAATTAATTGTAGTATTAGTTTAAAAAAGATATGCTTCTGATTTAGTAGTCAACCCAATATATGCGTACATTACTTTTGGTTTGGTCAGAATATTTTAGTATAATTAACAAGTGCTTTTTGGTTAAACTTTTTATTTAGCAAGCTCGGAAAATTATAAACAAAAGGTATCATTCGATTCGGAATAGCAAGTAGATGATTTTTGGAAAAAAGTCAGAATATATATTACTCTGCAACTCGAATTTTAAAAAGAAGACTCCGTAAGTCGTAATTAGTAAAATATAATGACGTCGTAGTGTTAGTAAAAGTAGTAAGTCGAAAACTCATTAACTTGAAAGCATTTCCCTTGATATTCGAGTTATCGAGGTTCCACTGTATCAGTTTGGACTATAGATAAACACAGATGTTATGGTAGGTTTGGTGCATTTGCTACTTGGCCGAGGAAATGTTGTTATTTCGTGTTTACTTTAAATATACACTAATTAACGTAATCCATAAAGTTGTATTCAAATATTACAAAAATTTTTTAATCTACATAACATTTTGATAAAAAATTTATTACACGTCAAAAAGTAAGAAACATGCAAATTTTTTTAATAAAAACCTTGACTATGCATTTATTTTGACAATGTCCAAGGCTATTAACTATTAGGAATTTGATATTTACAATACACCTTCGCAAAGTATAAAATTTTGAATTTTTCTAAATAAAAATATTTTTGTATTTATTTATTTATTTATTTTTTTTTTTTTTGGATCAATTTTAAGCAAAAAAGTACTCTAGTGATTTTTTTTCTAGAAGTTTATTTTCGAAATAAAAATTCAAAATACGTTTTTTTGAGGGGATTCGTTTATTGAAGGAATTTTTTTTTAGAAATTCATAGCCACACAAAGTTTTTTGATAATTTTCCATCGATAAATAAGTTACAAACCTTATTAAACAACAATATTTTTGTAAATAATTAAGCAGAATAAGCATTTTTTTTTTTTAAATTTTGCTATCGGTAGCTTTATTTTTATACAGGTCATTACAATTGTGTATGTAGTCTTTAAAGTTTTTGCTTAGTCATTATAAATTATGGAAAATTATGGTAAAACAATGCCGTATTAAATATTACGAATTTTACACTAATATTAATAATCTATTGCATTACAATACATGTTTAAAATTACATTTCAAATAAATAAATAAAAACTTCTATTTCAAAATTATAATTTTAAAAAATAGAAAAAAAAAAATATTCTGGTTTATCTAGAATTTGCTGAAAGCTTATTATTCACGTCCTAAGGTTAGGTTATATTGGCTGTCCATGAAGAACACAGGTTATACAGCCCATTGTGATACCATACATGTGTTTTACCACCTTTCCGCTGATAATTTCATTTATCAGCTCCTCAATTTCAGAGGCTAAGTGCACCTCCTTCATGCATATACCATGCACTAAACCAGCCCATCACCACTATTAATTAAATTAATTTTGTTGCGGCGTCGGGAATCGAACCCGCTTCCCTAAGCATACCGCAGACGGAATTGGTTACGCCTTAACCAACTGAGCTAATAGGGTAGACGCACTTATAACCAAACAAAATTAAAAAATCGAGCAATTTTCAACAACAAAATATATAAAATGACAGTCTGCCGTTTTGAATCCCTCTGGTGGAAATATTTTCTGCCGATAGTCTAATTTAGACTTGCAGTGTTTTGAAAAACAATTCTAGAAGAATGAGTAAGTCTAAAAAATTCTGAAAAGTAATGTAAAACTTATTAACCAGTTTGAAGACTGCATTTTAACAAATTTTTGGACTCTCCTAGAAGACTTTTTCAGAATTAATCAAAGATTTCATGAAAATTTAGCTAAAGTAAGAGTAAGACGTTTTCGAAATTAATCAGAAAAATTTTCAACCATTCAGATTTTCGAAAATTTAATTACTGTAGATTATATTTAATACTTCTCGTAAGGAATATAAAAACTTGCCTGGAAATTATTTAGAGTTAGAAGACTTATTTATTCGCTCTATACTTCTTTAGAGAAACCAGATAAGATATATAATGCGAAATACGAAATTTTACGCGCTTGCAGATGTTTCATAACGCAATTCCACTGCTCTAATAAATCTAAAATTTAAAAAAATCGGAGCCTTTCTTATTTTAAATTCGATTTTTTATATGGCCTCCGATAACTACAATAACATTTCCTGCCTTTGCATAATCGGACATTAATACAATAGTTTTATGTGTGTTTATTTACGCGCATAAAAACAAAAGATGACCTCCTGGAGGTTCATTATTTCAAAATAACATCATACTCTGTGGTTTTTTAATTATAAAATATCACAAAAAAATATTGGATTTTAAACCCAACCAAAAAAGATCTACGTATCTCAATCATACATAGAAAAAAGTTAACATGTTTCAAAATTGTAGCCAAAATAAATATTAATATTTGAAATATCAATTATGTTAATTTATGGAGTTATTAAAAAAAATTATATACTTTTGTGCGGGCCCGAATTTAGAAATTTTTGCAAAAATTGCAACTCCCTCCCCTCAAAACTTCTTCAATGGTGGAATAAGTTTAGTATGAAAATTTTTCAATCAATAAAATGCATCTTTCTGAAAATAACATGATTTTCAATATAGAAACTTATCGAATATTCGATATTTAGTCAATTTAGAGACTTGTATTTAAATCGATTCTTTTCTCGATTCAGGCTTCTTAGATTTTCTGAAGTGGCAGGTTTTCCACTTATAATGTTGGTACCGGTGCCAACGAAATAGGTCAGAAATTCTATTCCCACGAATAAAACAAGTTTTCAAAGTTTCCGCCAAAATCTGCTTCCATAGGCACGTGCTTACTCTACCTGTATGGTAAATCCGGGCCTGATTTTGTGACAAGGAAATGTTTATATAGTCTTTGATAAAAAATTAAACATAATGTTTGGCCTTGAAAAGTGTAAAAAAATTTTTTAAATACATATTATAAAATATTGAAGACAAGCATATAGAGGTGTATTGGACTTAAGGGTAGCTCTCAAACGGACAATATTCAGTGGCGGATTTAGGTTTGATGCCGTCCTTTTTGCTTTCTGAGGGAGTGATTATTATTACTTTTTTTCGGTATCCTAATCCTAATATTCTATTATTAGTTCCTAACGGAGTGATTATTAAAAATCTAATTTTCAAATTTTTTAAAATTTGTATAGATAATATTTTATAAAATTAAATATAATTTCAAATATAAATTATAAACTGGAATATAATTTTTCAAAAATAAATAAGTAACATTTTATTTAAATAATCACTTTCTTCTTCCTGACTTTGGTTTGCGCGAAATAAGATCGATTCTCGATATCTTTATAAACAATTTCTTGCATTTTTCTCCATTTTCATGGTGGAAAAAGATCTTTCTCATAAACAATTTGTAGTTGGTATGCTCAAAAAAATACGTAGAGTAATATCTACGTTAGAATAAACATCTTGAAGATTTCGTGAATGTAATACATTACATATGTTTTTTGCCGAGCGTACATTTTCAAAATTTGCTATGGTGTCTTTAAGTTGACAATGTAGATGAATACATTCATCCCTATTCCCATCCCTATCTCTATATATTATAAATGCGAAAGTAAGTATGTTTGTTTGTTTGTTACGATTTTACGCATAAACTAGCGAATGATTTTTAATGAAACTGTACAGTAATATAGCTGATACATCAGAATAATACATGAGCTATAATTTAAAAAGATACAGATACTAAAAAAAAATTTTTTTTAATAAATTTAATCTGACATTTACTATTTTAAATTTTTACAGAAATCTTTAATTTATGGTTCAAAATGATGGAGCAGAGTTATGATCATCATTTTGAACCACAAATTAAAGATTTCTGTAAAAATTTAAAATAGTAAATGTCAAACAAATCATGGCAAAGTATTCTGATATACTCAATGAATTATGACTACTTTAACATTTAAAAAATTGAATACTGTGCATATCTTTTAGCTGCGTAAAACAATCCCTTCAAGTGTTATGGAACGTTGATAAGTGAGATCAAAAGAGGTGGAGGCTATAAAGTGGTGGTTTTATTTTTAAACCCAATGAAGCGAGCGGTTATGAAGCTAGTTCCCTAATATTCCTTTTAAATCGTCAGTATACTTACTGACGAGTTCATTTGCTTGGTTTTTCAACTCATTTGTATAAATTTTAGATTAATTATCAAAAATATCAAAGTTATTGTTTAATGAGAATAATTTCACTAAAAACTCAAATATAATAATATTGAATAAAATAAATGTGTTAAAAAATTTTGCTCAAAACTTTTTCAGTTAAACTTTTTTTTTAAAATAATACATAAAGACTAATTTGATAAAAGCCTATTGATCTATTAAAAAATTAACATTGGGGCAAATTAAGAGGTAAATTCAATCATTAGATCAATACGTTTTATTCAAAAAAATTCGGATTGCCCTTGAATTATTATTTCGTCTTTAAAATGTTACCGCCTCTAAAATTGTGCCAGTCTAGGCAACTGCCTAACGTGTCTAAGCCTAGATCCAGCACTGACAATATTATTGAATAATGAATGTATTGATCGTCTGAGAAGTTGATAAGAAGATCGTTATCGATAGTTGTGAGAAAATATCGAAGAAAATTAAAACGATTTAATTTTTTGAGAATTGTTAAAATAAAGACCATGCTCTGATCCTCATATAAGAATTAACGAATTCCAAATTTTAAAAATATTTACTTAGTTTTAAGATAAAGTGTTAATTTCACCTTCAACTAATTACTTTTAATGTAAGGATACTATTTAACTTTTTTCTCAATGCCAAAGGTTAAATTGAACTGTGAAAGATTAAGTGCATAATATTTACTAAAGTATTTATAAAATACAAAACTCATAAAAATCATCTGATAATAAATTCATTTTTAATTAAAATTTTTAATCTTTTCTTAATTAATTTTTTTTAAATCTATTGAGAATTTTTTTTTTATGATAAAAAAAATCACCTCATAGACTTCGAACTTTTTACGAATTTTTTATCTTTTTTATCGTAATTCGTTTTTGATAATCTCATGTTCATCATTCGATCACTGATTTTCGCACAATATGACTCACGCCATATACAGGATGGGTCAATTTAATCTATAATGGTTAATAGCTTGTTTTGTAGTAAAAAAATAAAAAAACTAAAAATTTTAGAGTTTGATGGGGAACATCATGTTCTGACATCAGATTGGACCCTTGAAAACTTTTGGTATAAAGCATTCTTCCGTATTAAGCCTGTTTTCTTTCGATTAAATGCAATAATGACATATTTTTAAGTCGCCTTTCCTTCGAAAGCTGACGATTTTCGAAAAAGTAGTTTAGATGAAAAATGCTAGTTTTTTAATAAGAATCAACTTAGTTTTTTTGAAAATATTTGATAATTTTATTTCTAGAGTTAAAAAACTTGTTAAAACACAACCTCTTCTATGTGGAGTAAACTTCGACTTTTATTTCTAACGTATTGCTTATAAATCTTCCATTAATAGGATTTCCTTGGCACTAAAGTTCATTGATCAATATCATATCATATATCGATGTTACTTCGCACTGTAGACTTTGTTTTAAACATAACTTACCATTCTAAATTGCAAAAATTTATTTGAATCATTGATTCCTGATTATGATTAATTATCAAGGAGTATTATCTTGAAAACAAAAAAGATTATTTGAAATCACCAGAGACCGGTCATAGTTCTTATTTCACCTGTGAGTTTTTAATCATTAAATTGAAAATCTATAAATTAAAAAGTTGATTAATCTGACATATTCTTTTTTGCATCCTCAAAAAAAAAATTTATTGATCAATGTTTTCGTGGAGTATTTTCGTTAATTACAAGAATATTGATTTGAAATTTTGGACTGTCATACAAGGTGATGGGTTACATTTTTTAAAATACTTGAAGTGAAAACAAACAATTGAATGAGTTAATTGTTGAAATACCACGCATAGGCAGTGTTGATTACTCTATCACATTACACATACATACATATATAACGGATAAAGCTATAACATACATACTATACAATTTGCGGTCTCACGGGTAAACAGTGATGTTTACGAAAAAATGTTTCAAACAAAAGTTGTTTATTTTTTTACAATTAAACTTTTTTTCTATCTCTAATGGTTTACAAGATGGGTCCTACGGACCCAAGATCGAATTGAACTATGTTGCTCATTTACGAACTTGACCTCACTTTTTACGTTCTTAGCACGCAATAAAAATTTCAGCTTGATATATCTTTTTGTTTTTGAGTAATCGTGGTGATAGACGGACAGACAGATAACAGATAATTAGTTGATTTTATGAACGCCTATACCAAAATTTTTTTCGTAGCATCAAAATTTTAAGCGTAACAAACTTGAGACTAAACTTAATATACTATGTATATTTCATAGTATAATCAGAACTTTAAACTCGGGCCGATTCTTCATAGTTTTTCTAGCGTCAGAAATGGTTAGAGATATCAAAAAAAACTAGTAGAAAAAGTTGCTTAGAATATTTTTTTATACCATATTATTATTTTATAAATCCATATTTTGTTCCACACTCATAATTATTACAAATTTCTTGAAATATTTGAATACATAACACTATTAAATTTGTCCAATTTTTACATTCCCTATCGTTTACCAGTTAAATAGGGTCGATGGACCCTATTTGTCAATTTATAGTAGGCTGAATTTAAAGTTCTGATTAGGGGTAATGTCTCCTAAAAAATGTAACCCATCACCTTGTTTGACTGTGCAAAATTTCAAATCGATCTTTCTATAAATAACAAAAAATAAAGGTGTCTTCATCTTAAATGCGACACACTATATAATGGGTCCAGGAGCCGAAATTTGGTTAATGGAAACGTAAATCTCTAAATAGATCTATAATTCATTCTCCAACCGATTTCAGGCTACTTCAAGGAGGTGTTGACTCCCTGCTATCGGTAAAATTGACAATCCAAACGGATCTGATAACCGATATGTTCGTAATGATACCGTGAGTATTTTTTCGAAACTATCAGTCTTGCTGGTAGCAAGTATCCTGCATAAATTGAATTTGTTAATAGCCAAGGAAATTAGGTGAAAATTATTCATTTTTTTTACTACAATACTTTACTCTGCATATATTTCACCACTTGACGATTATCATACACTTAAAGATTACAATAAAAATAATCAAGTGATTAGCATAGACTTGACAACTTTTTTTTTTATTCAGTAATCAATTGGAATTTAGCACTTTACACCTTTTTTTTTGTAAACCTTTGATTTACAAATGCAGGTATCTTCCTTTTCATTAGGAATAAAAAATTATCTAATTTTTTTACTAAAAAATTAACACTTCCTAATATTAACAAATATAGTTATGCAAATACCTTAAGAAGACTATAAAAATGGATACAGTCTACAGATTCTATTTTAAAGAAACAAAAAATTAATTAAAATATTTAAAGAAAAAATTTCCTGAAACGTAATTTGTTGTTAAATTTTTAAGACGAAAAAAAATTGTTAATTTAATTTTTTTGTTATATTATGTAAAAAAAAAGAAAGAGCTAAGTTGGATTTGATTATAGAGGCCGTGCCGCGCCGCAAATATGTTTATTTTTTTAATTAAACCATTTTTTTTATTCATTACATGTTTCAATTTATGTAATGTACGTTTGAATAACGTGTAAATAATATCATTAGGCATTATCAGATAAAAAATCACAATAAAATGAAAATTTTGATTTTCCTAATAAAAAGCCACAAAAATATATTTCGGCAAAATAAACACGTTTTCTTGCCATGAAATTAAATTAAATTTTAAAAACTTTTTTTATTATCGCAAAAACGCTGTCAGCAATTTTGGTGACGTAATATTGGTAAATATTGGTTAAAACAACAGTCGTGTATGTATTTATTATATGTAAAAATTTGATGGTAGCATAACCTACAATTACTATGAAAGCCACCAACAAATTAATAATTAATGCATATTATTTTTGCCTTTATGATGTCACATCATGGCGGCTCGTATTTTAGGCCACCTCGTAATTAATTCCATACAGTATGTCACGAATTTGACAAGCCAATATTATGACGTTATGCCCGTTTTAAATTTTGAATTTCCGTTTTAGAAATTTTTTATTTCTCTCACTGAATTTGCACTTTTATTAATTAATATATTTTTAATTACTTAAAATTAATTAATAAAAGTGCAAATTCAGTAATAGAAATTAAAAATTTCTAAAACGGAAATTCAAATTTTAAAACGGGCATAACGTCATAATATTGGCTTGTCAAATTCGTTGACATACTGTATGGAATTAATTACTTATATTTTGTATGGTATTACATTGAGTTATATTATTCTACGACTTTTTATTAGAAAACTTAATAATAACGAGTGTAAATTCTATGTTGTAAATTAATTTTTGAAAGTTTAAATTATACATTAAATGTCACCAATTGACAGGTCACATAATAATATGTCATCAACAGAGAGCGCCAAAAGACTGCGTTTAAACATCTCAAAATTATTCTATATTTTAAATATTTTTTTACACTTAATTAACGCATTTTTAAACAGTATTCATATTTTTTACTATGTTATAACGCTGGTAAATAGAGTAATTTTTATCTAAAAATTACAAATATTTTAATGGGTGTATGCAAAGTTTCTGAGATATCGCCCAAATTAATATTCGAAGAGCGATTTAATGAATCGATTCCAGGCTATTTCTTAAAATATATTTGTCTAACTATATATACACCGTATACAGGGTGTCCCGTGACTTTATGATCATAGCTTGAGAGAGTATTCACTGAACAATTTTAAGTCGATAGTGCCTTTTGGACCTTTGTCCAAAACCCAATAGTTACGGAGTTATGGGCACTATTGAATTTAACCAATAAAATAAAGATTTATTGAGTAAAAAGTAATTTAATGTTTTATTATGTAACAATTTTCATACAAAATATAGCTGCTGTAATTCTGCGTATTTTCGTTTTTTATTCAACTTTTTAGCATCAAGATTGGCTGAGATATGCTACTTTTTACGATAAGTCTGCGTCGATATCTGTGTATTGAATAATAATTACTTATAAACGGAAATTTAAAATTAGCATGCAATGCTCTCCACAAGGTGAAATATTGTCATGTAATCAATAATCAGCCACGCTTTATATTTTATTTGTACTTAAGCATAGAGTTGAGAATAAAATTTAGTCTCTCGAAATTATGCTCTTTAAATTTAATTTTGACTTAAGTCAAAGAAAAATTTATTTATAAAATAATAAAACATAAAAATCTGAAAAATGTTGAATTATAACTAATTGTGTAAATTCTTTTCATGCGTGTGTTTTTCTTGAATGGAAATTTTTACTATTGAAAAATAAATTGAACGGAGGTCAATGGGTTAAAATTGTCATTATAAAAGCATTTTTATAATATTTAAACAATGATTTTATTAATTTTTTTAATAATTATTCCAATGTTATGAGAAGATTTTTCTATTCATAAAATGAATGCTATCTGATAAAAACATTATTTTTATCTGACGTAAATTTTGAAAGTGTCTGTTTACAGGTGTCGATAAAATCATCTAAGTCCTTTTCTTGTCTGTCATATTTAGCCTAACAAATTTTACTTCTGGCTATCGAAGTTGCCGCCTAGCTATACCTACCACTTACGTAAAGATTTAAAATAAAAGTCAGAATGAATTGAAATACTACAAATAATTACTTTTAAATATTTTACTACAGTGTGTGTATTTGAAATTTAGGTACCCATTTTGTACCAAATACTTATATTTTCACTGCTAATGATAATTGGGACTTGCACTACTTGGGACTAACTAAAACAGGACGTAGACTCGTTTTTCAGTAGTTCCAGTTTAGACCTCCAGATGGCAATAGTTGCAGTTACCATTTTTAAAGGCCAATTCAAATCAGATAAATCTCGCAAACTGGCGATACAAATTCGTACTATTTAAAACAGGAAGTGGATCACTTTTTCAGTAGTTTCAATTTAGACTACCAGGTTACTTCCCAATTACCAATATTGTATTTAACATTTTTCGATCAAAAATTGTATTTTCACATTCTTTAGAGAGGTTTTAAAAATTAATTTATCGTATTTGATGTCCAAGCATTATGATGAGTAAAGTATGACTACCATCTGTATCTTTAGGCGTATAAATGTCATATTACAAGTGCGGAAAGATTTTAGGCCGACGGCCGAAATCCGACTGGCAGAACCACCATTCCACCAAATCAGAATATTTCAAAAACAAACACGATAACTCAAAAACAAAGAGATATCAAGCTGAAATATAGCGTGCTTAGGACGTAAAAAGTGAATTTGAGTTCGTAAATAAGCAACATAGGCCAACTGGGTCATAAATGTTAACAAAATGTTCCTTATAAAAAATAAACAACTTTTGTTTGAAACATTTTTTCGTTAACTTCACCCGCGAGGGCACAAATTAGGGCAAAACTTTGGTGTCCATTGTCTCCAAAACTATAAAAGGTAGGGAGGGATAGTCTTGTGAAACAATCTCGAAAAACGGGAAAAAATTTTAGAAAATTTTCACAATTTTCGAAAATTAAATAAATGGCGGCCGAAAGGTTACTAAATAAATTGTGTTGGTTTTTTAAACTCTTCTAATATATAAAAAATAATGCAAGCACTGACATTCAACACTTTCTATACAGGGTATTTGAACAATTAATTCAGTGAATTATTTACTTTCATTTGTTTTTTTTTATAAATTCAGAATGGTCTAACGAACTGAAATAATGGTTTAGTTGAAATGTCCAGCCAATAAAGTTACGGAAAAAAAATATTCGAACCAATAGATTATATTATAATTGATAAATAGATTATATTATAATTGGGATTTTTAAACAAATTTTTTTTTTTTTTGACAAAATTGCAAAGATAAGTTTTATAACAAAACTTTTTTTATTTTTTCATGATAATTTTATAGTTACAGACAGTTTTAAAAGAACTTTTCAAAAGAGAAACGAAAAAAAAAAATATTCGTTAAACATCGTTGTGACGTAATAATGATAAGTTAATAGTATACACAGTATACAATTATTAATTAACATTATGACGTAACACGATCTTCTACGAACATTCTTTTTGTCGGGCGTTTTCGTTTCTCTTTTGAAAAGTTCTTTTAAAACTATCTGTAACTTTAAAGCTATCACAAATAAAAACTAAAAACAGTTTTGTTATAAAACTTATTTATGATCCATCCATTTTTGTGGGAAAAATTTTTTTTTTTCTAAATCCTAATTTTGGCCTAAAAAATATAAAAATTGAGTTCTTTTGACGATTGATCGAATATTTTGTTTGTTATCGCTTGTAATCCTATATGAAATCCGTTGACATGTCAAGAACTAAGTACTCATTTAGTCTACAACTAAATTTTTGTAGATTTGTGGTCTTTTTATTAATTCCAAAAACCGAAGCAAATATTTGAGCGTACCAACAATATTCCAAAAAATTGAATTATCAGAAAAATTGAAAAAATTAACCGATTATGTTTTTCAATAAAAGAAAATAATATATTCAGGAAACAAAAAAAAAAAACCCAAAACGTTTTTAATATGATTCGACTTTGAATAAAAATTTCCAAAATGTATCCATATATAATGAATAAAACTAGTTTTGTATAAATTAATTATAACATATCACAAAAACACTAAATTTAAAATAAACTTGTTGAACTAGTTTTTAGTAGATTTATTGATGGATTATTACCAATATCCGTGTATATATATATAATAAATTTACATTTCGAATTCTAACAACAATCAACTTTTGTTAATATCTTCGAATTCAAAATTAATTCGAATTTAAAATTTTTATTAATGTCTAAAAAAGGTAAAACTTTTTGTCATATCATTCATTGACGAAACGAAATCACAATAGATTTAAAATTAAATAAATAGCTTCAATTTACGCAAATTCATGTAATGTCAAGGTCGGGATCCTATGTTGGGATCCCCAGGCAAAGTTCTTAGGTTTCGGATCCCCAAATAAATTATAATTTAAAAAAATCCCAATATATGAAAAAATTCCTATATTTTCCCGTAATTTTCAACAAATTTCAAAATCTTGAATGATTCTTTTATTATTAATCTGAATCCTTAACCCGAAATTCCGCGATCGGTTAACAATATTAATACTAGAGGCGGATTTAAGGGATAGGAACATTTAACCACTGGAGTCTCGAAGAAAGGACCCTAAGTTAAGTAACGAAAACTAAAAAAAAAAGACAAATTTGTATGAAAAGGCTCCACAAGGGGGATTTCAAGTTCAGTAACAAAGACTAAAAAAGTAGTAGAAACAAGGGGGACCCCAACTTCAGCAAAAAAAAATTAAACAAAGCAAAAAAATATAAAAAAGTCTATATTTCTCCCACTGGGCGCTTTTCCTTAAATCGGCCACTGTCAATACTGGTTAATACTGTCAACTGAATTTTTCTTATTCGACCACAACTAATGAGAAACTTTACCAATTTACCTTTTTGCAATTTTAAAATTCCGGTTTTTCCTAACAATTCCTACAATATTCGTTAATGTGAATTTAATTATTTTTAACCGAAAATTCCGTTAAATAAATAAATTTACCAGTCACGAAGTCGGACGAAAAAGTTCACGATAAAATGTGTAAGTAAATAAATTATAATACAGAAAAATCATTCCCGTATTTCCCAATTTTCCGAAGTTTATGATCGGTTGCCACTATGCTAAATATAATTACTATTTCTGAAGAAATCGTTTAATCAAATTATAAAAATTCCCAATTCCTGAAGTAATTCCTGTATTTGCAATAATATTTTCATTGTTCCCGAATCAGGAATGAGATGTGAATAGAAAAATCAAAAATAATAACAAAATTTCATGAATATTCCCATCATATAAAATTTATCCCGATTTAATTTATAATTCCCGGTTTTTTTAACTTCCTGGAATATTTTTATGAATATAGGAATAAAGGAAAAAAATCGTGGAAATATTTCAATATTCGCTTAATATAATTACATTTTCTATCCCTGCGAATTTCATAAAGAAATCGTTTAATGAAATAAATTATAAAAATTCCCGATTCCTGAAGTATTTCCTGTATCTTCAATAAAATATTTTCATAATTCCCGAATCAAGAATCACATATGAATAGAAAAATCAGAAATAATATTTCGTGAAAATTCCCACGATATAAAATTTATCCCGATCTAATTTATAATTCCCGGTTTTTTCGAACTTCCGTGATTTGACTGACAACACGTTTGGAATATTTTTATAAATAAAGGAAAAAAATCATGAAAAGTCTTAAAATATTTCAATATTCGCAATTATAACACCCCCCTCCATAAAACTCCCAACAAAGCTGAGCTTGAAATTTTTTTAACCAAAGAATTCTAACTTCAACCAAAACCGGTAATTTTCGAATAACCACACAAAAAAAAATCTTAAATAAAAAATAAAAATTTTGTATAAACTTACAAGCATATTTTCCCATATCCTTTAATTTATTCACATTTAATCGTCCAATTTGTGGCCCAATAAATGTTTTATATAAAATATTAAACACAAATTTTGTAACTTGAAAACCCACAATCGATATACAAACTATACCAATTTTTTCTAAAGTTGTCAACATTTTGAAATTAATTGTTTGATTCCGATTCATTCAAATTTTAAATACAAACTGAACTCCAAATGTATTTTAATGATAGTTTTATTAAAGTTAAAAAAATTTATGTTATTATCAATAATAAAAACTGATAAGCCTACAGAACATTCGTCGCTAGTTAGTTCATAGTATTACCACTGCTGATATTCTTTTTGTACCCGGGTGTATACACTATTTACACTTAGTGTAAATAGTAAAAGATCGTTTCTTAGAAAAGCATTATGATTTCCTACTTACGTTCTTTATATTACACTGAGACAAAAAGAACAAACTACACTAACATTCTACTCTTAAAAGCGATAGTTACCGTTTTACTATGGAACACTCTAAAATGAAATGCATGATTAGAGAAATTATTGATGATAACAGAGAAAGATATACGGTATTCACAAAAAAACAGTTTAATTCGACATTGTATAGTCCAATTAAATAATCATGTTTTCATGATTCATGTGAATAAACTCATTTATTCATTTAGTCATGATTGTTTAATATTAACTGTAATATAGTTGTGTGAACTTTTTCCCATTCTTGACAAATTGAAACACATGTTAAGAATTGTAGTGTGCGTCCAATTTATTCTTGGTGGCGTTTTCCATGGTAACAGATACACACACTATTTTATTAATATAATTGTATGGATGGACATATAATTCTATGGTTTGTAAATACGGTTTACATTAAAAATTTAATAATATTTTCTATCCAATTTAAATAAGTAACTATGTTTATTTATTTTGTAGAAATTTGATATTATTGTGTTAAAAGCGTGCTATGTTCATCAAATTTGAAAAACCTTAAAATTTATGTAAAAATATACTTAAATATTCTGATTTCGAGTCATTAAAGCACATTTTTCTTTTAAAATATGAAAATTAAAAATCGAAATTTTTAAACTGTATATCACGTGACCTAAAACGCGGGTAAGTCCTGCTGTGATGTCATATCGGTATGAGCTATAGACCTTCAGTTAGTTCAGTGTAGACAGCTGGGTATAATCCATATCCATAGATAATAAGCACTTATATTTATTTTAATCAGATATCTATGAATATATCTGTCAAACTTATTTGTGTTATTTCGTATAATAATACCGATATTATATAAAAAAGCGTGTGTATTTTTCCGAAATAAATTTTTGGTGGCTTTTTATTAGCAAAATCAACATTTTGAGGTACTTTTTCAAAAATAGTAGAAAACCCTATTTTAATTATTTTGTATTTTTCAATATTTTTAATTTGACATTTACTATACCTTACAAGTAAACAATTGAAAATAAGTCATAACAGTCTCCTTTATCGCCAAAATTATTCATTTCCTCCCTACCATGACAACGCAAGGAGTCAATAATTAGAAATAAGCTACATACATGTCGATAAGAGTTAATACAGGAAAATATGATATTAATAAGCTAGCTAAGTGTAAATGTTATTCGGATATGCTGAGTATCTAAGTTAGGACTAACAGAGCTAAGTTGATCTGAAAGTCCTGAATAATTAATACTCATTAATACAAAGATTAATATTACTTTCAAAAAAAAGGAGGTGCTAAGTCAACAGACACTTGCGTTTGACTTGCAAGTATGTTTATTATAATGTGTCTGTATATGAAGTACTGAGTATTGACAATTGAGTAGTACCACTAGTACTACATAAAGTATGTGAAACATTACTTTGATTACACTATTTTATTATAAAATCTCTCTTTTATTTAATTTGACTTTCACATTGACCCTGAATCTTTTTATTGCACTAGGTAGTACTGGTAGTACACTGTTTATGTTGTGGATATTTATGTGAAAGTAAAATATCATAATTTTTACTTGATGCCATGATATTAACTAATTGATATCTAATAATAATTTATAAGAGGATTTTTTTTCCAAATCTACTTATTAATATTTACTTATAATTCCTGTATTTATATGTATGAAAATAGAAAATTATATCATTTTAAGTTTTCTATCCGGCAAAGATATATAAGATAAGTGTAACAGACACGTATTTAGAGAGAGGCATTCGGGGTAGTTGCTCCCTGCAAAAAATAAGAAAGTCGACTATTTTATGTAATTATAGCAAAGAGACAATAGAGGAAATTGTCTTTCAGAGAAAATTAAGGAAGCCAATAAAAAAAATTTGAACGCGTAACAACATTTTATATGATAAAGAAAAATTGCAATGGCAATATTATTTGGTTGTTCTTCCCTCTTTTTCAGATTCTGTTAATTTGGAATGAATTCAGGCTATGCAGAAGAGGATTGTGAATCGATAGAAGAACCCCAAATATCACAATCCAGTGGTTGCCTGTTTTGGCCACATACATCTAGAGTTCTATCAAACCAAAGTGGCACTGAGCAATAGATAATATATGTATGTGTACTCATATCTAATCTACACTCTCTCTTGCTCAGTGCCACTTTGGTTTGGGTGTCATAGACCTTTTCATTTTAAAAAACGATTCTTTTTTATTTCGGGCAGCATTGGATGTCAAAAAATTTTAAAGTAAGGGGATGCCATATATCTTCCATCTTTGTTTAACAGTGCTGTTTGACAAAGAGGGAAAATATTTGATATGTCTTTACTTGTATAGTTTCTTGAGAACTACCCGAAACAAAAGCGAATTGGTGAAAAAGGTCTATTGCTTAACTAAATAAAATTTATCAAAATTTTTTTGAAAAATCGATTTTTTTAAACATGGTAAAATTTTCTAGAATAATTTTGCCCTAAAAAATACAAAAAACCGATCCCTTTGAGGATTGGAGCAGTAATTTCTAAGGTATATATGGTCTGGTATCCAAAAAAGCGAAGAAAAATCTTTTCACAAGATTTTAGGCGATATCTAAGAAACTTCTTAATCGTTTAATCGTAAGAGAAACCGATTTTTAAATTTTTGCGGATCAAAATTTCGACATGTATCAAGTTTTGTCAATAAAAATCAAGAATCTACCTCCAGAAACTTTTAAAATAGGAAATCAATTAAACACTCTCGAGTTCAACTCTTTGACAAGAAATTCTCTCAAATTCAACAGCTTCATAAGATTTTTTTTCATTATTTAACAAAAAAAAAGGATTTTTTTACGTTTCGAAGCTTAACTCGATAAAAAATATAATATTTTGCAACAAGTTTATGGTTTTTAAAAAATATCTTGTTTTCTTTCTTTATTAAAATCGATGAAACAAAAATACACATAAAAGCCGCGGGTAATAAAACAATACAAAAAAGTATATAAAAATATATTTAAGAACTACAGCGAGATCTATTATTGGATTATACAATTAATTTACCTATAATTTTTCCGTACATCGATGTATCACCGGTGTAGGTCAGTTTACATACATGGAGATTGTAAACAACAGAAACAGAACTCACTAATTATTATTCAGACTACAATGATTCAAGACCTTGATACATTTTTCTTATCTTACTCAGTCAGGTATAATGACTCAATTATTTATTATAACATCTAAACGTATTGCATAATTTTAAGGGAAGTTTTCCATTTATAAAAATACCCATCAAGTATGTTAATTTAAGAAAAATTTTACAATATAAATCATTCAAAAATTATAAATATTTTCTTTTTATTATTCTAGTATTATTTGTTAGGGTTCTGTAGAATGTATCACAAAGTATACAGATATAGAAGCTTTTTGAGCCCGCGATGAAGCGAAGTCAGTTTCTGTTGAGTCCCCAAACATACTAACATAGTAAGGGAATATTAAAGGCAAGTATACTGAAAATTCTAGAAGCGGTTAAGGGCAGGGTAAAATAGATAAAGGAGCAAGTTAATGATAATAATAACAATAATACAAAAAAGGGATAAATTTTGTTCCTAGCACTTACACTAAGGAATCCTCTGAGCCCTCTTTGAGAACAACCTGTCATTCGAAGGGGAGATGTCTTCGCGTAAGATTATAAGCAGATGAAGCTATAAGATTCTGTCGAGGCCAAATGCCATACAGAAAGCCTACAGCATCTCCGCCGGGATTTCTCTCAGGCTTGATGGATCCAAGGTTTCGGACCCAAACATTCTAAACCTGAAACCAAAAACGTATATAGTAAGGACATAAAACTCCTATGCCGAGCTATAAGCGCACGTAGATGAATTTAAGGTGCCTAATCTGGGTGAAGTCTAGTCATCAGGCAATGCGTACTTTGTACTGCACATCAGGCTGCCTAAGTGATTAAAAACATGTTTTCAATTACTTGCAATTGATTGAAAAAGACAAGAAATTGAAAACAAAAAACAGCCTGATGCGCAGTACAAAGTACGCAACGACCGAGAAGACTAGACGTCACCCAGATAGGCGCAATTTTTCCTACTACCCTCTCCACTCGAGTTTTACGTCCTTGATACATACGTTCTTGCCTGAAGCCTTGTAGTTTAGGTTTCTGTAGGTACAAATAACCCACAGCGGGATAACTAGAGGGTCATCAGCGATTAACATGTTATGAAGGTGCTAGTTCAGTCAACAGTTTCCTGTCAAGAGTCCCAACAGCCTTCTCAACTGTGCTCTAGTGAATTTCAAGCTACAGATCAGGTAAGTTTAAACTTCCTTAAGTGTAATCACAGGAAACTGCAATCGGAATGAACCTCTAAAAAAAAGGATTGTAAATAACGAAAAATGTTTGCTTTCAATATATGTTAGTTAGAGGCAGCAGATTCGATGACACGTGAAGGGTCATCCTAAACGACCCTCTCACCTGAATCTGTCATTCTTATAAAAAAGTGATCCGTAATTTACCGAATTAAGAAGTAGTTTCGACAAGCCCACCTCGAGTACCGGGATTTTGTGGAGGCCATGCAACAGTCTAAGTCATGTGTAATCGCAACTAAACCATTTGACTTTATTCGGAAAAAATATACTTGAGAAGCATAGCCCATCTTTTGACAAGGGCAAAACCTTGTTGGTTGAACTTCATAATTCAGCCTACATAAATTCGGATACAGAATGTTTAGAAATTTCATTAAAATTGGGTAGAAAAAAAATTTAACACTTTTATAAAATAAAAATATTTTAATTTTTTATATTCACAGATTTTTTTTATATGCATACAAATTTTAATGCAGGCAAATAAATGTAACATCGTCTTTTAAAATTATGCTAAATTTTACAATTTTTTAAATTGTTTTTCCATTTTGAAGGAAATTTACTTTTATAATTATATTTTTTATCCCATCTTAAAACTGTACAATAATTTTCTATTTACAAAAATTACAAATTTATTATATTTTATTAATTCCTTAAAATCGTACTAAATATTTTGCACAAGCATTCAAATCGGAAAATTTTATTAATTCTAAGTGTAAGCACTTTTTATAGAAGACAGCAAAGCGAAAAAATTCCACAATTTTCTAAGGTATAATTACCGAATATAATAATAATTTGTGGTCCCTAGAACTTAGACCAAAGAAAGTCCTAGTCCAATCGACAGAGTCCCACCTCCATTACTAAATATAATTATTATCAAAGATAATAAATGAGAAATCTAGGATGTATCGAATCCTAGAATACTTGGATGTGAAATTGTTACACGCTTTGTTAGTTATTTTATCAAAGCTAAATTTTTTTATATTTAGTACGCATTTAAATAAGTAAAGAAAATTATATTTAAATTAATGGAAATTTTATATCTATTGTAAAATGTTTTCCGCTTTTGCCGTATAACTTTTCACTTTCGAAAAACATAATGGTGGAAAACGTGTATGACCTAAATCAAATTTTGTACATGTTTGACTTCCATTTTTATATTTTGTAACGACCGTATAATCAATGAAACCCAATAAAACATTTTTTCTTTTTTTATAATTTTGAATTTGTAGTTCCTAGAAGAAAAATTTTTTAATTAATTAAAAACAAACCGAGTAAAGCCAGGTTCAGGAACCTCATGGTGCCATTTAAAATTTCTAAGTTAGGGTGGCTCTAGGTGAAGGGATCAAATATAAAATTCTCTAGGTAGCATTTTTGAACTTCCTCCTCGATATCTAAATCGAAGTGTTTTCACTCAAAACAATAATCACATAAGGTCAATAGTTATTAATTAAGGGTTGATACTTTTGAATTGATCTCACTGTATAAATTGAAACTACAATGGCATTTGATAAAAAAAAAATGAAATTTAAAGTTATGTTTATGAATTTAAACAACAGATGATCATTGAATTTGACATTTAAATTTTATTCAAGTGAGTTTTTAAAATTGTTTTTATGACTTTTAATTACTATTAAAGCGTATTAAATTTGATGGATAAATTATTAAATTGTGCTATTATAATTTAATAAACAAATTTTAAAAACTTAATTTTTGATTAGAATAATAGCGACTCATTTCCTGTTTTAATCAGTACGCATTTTTATCACTAGTTAGCGGGATTTATCTGATTTGAATTCGAATATTTTCATTGGCTTTTAAAATGGTAAGTACAAGTATTGCCAACTAGTAATCTAAATTTTTGGATCAACTGAAATTGGGCTCACTCCTAGTTTTAATTAGTACGAATTATTATCGCTGGGGAGTGGCATTCCCAGTTATCAATACTATCTTAAAGAGACATGTACTCAAAATAAAATAATTCAAAAATATTGAATGCGAAATTTTTTGCGGTCGTAGATGCTATATAGCGCAAGGACGTAAAAATTCACATACTGAATACGGCTATTTATACAGATATTTTTCGTCAAATATTAAAAAAAGAGAAGATTTTTCTTCATAATTTATATTAAAAAAATTAATTACGAAAAAATTAACCTAAAATTAATTGTACACTTACAAGTTGAAATATTTGTGTATTAAGATCAGAATTCCTTGTATCAGCCGTTCGCCTCTTATATTCACGATAAAATGTTTTCATCGTTTGCTGTTTCTGTACAATTAATGTAACAAAATTCTCATGTTGACAAAATTGTCCTATTAATACATTCGGATTTCTTGGATTTGGATATTTTAATTGTGACACACATTGTGCTGGCTCATCCGGTGTGGTTAACATTAGCACACGTCCATCGGGGAAAAAACGTAAATATCGATAATATGCGACTAAATGCCATGGTCTGTAGAATTGATCTTGGAAACTATTTTCACCGGCACGAACATACGTTGTTTTACTTATATAACATCCATTGTATTTTAATCTGGGTCCTTGGATAAACATATCACGCCATGATGGATATAATTCACTATTTGCATATATTTCGCTATTTGCATTCCATGCTCTACATTTGGAACAATATTCAATTAATTTTAAACTGGGTACAGTCAACCACATCTCCAAATGTGTCCGCCGCTAACCACATCCAATACTTAAAAATGGTTTTCTCTAAAAGTTCTTACCTAGTGCATGCTAATTTCCAAATTTCTGAATCTCTACTGCATAGATAAAAACCTCGACACGTACATCCAAAATTTTCAAGAGATTGCATATCAAGATCCGATGAAACAACCCATCGTAATATGTATAAAATGATTTCCATAGGTAGAGCGGAAATATGAGTGATCTATTAAAAAGAAAAAAGGCTAATGTCAGAAATATTCAATATCTTAAAAAAAGTATCTAGTCGAAGACAAAGCTCAGTTGGTTAAATCCAAACCAATTGTGTACGCGGTATGTATATGGTAGCGGGTTCGATTCCCGCTGTCACAACAAAAACTTAATTAAATTAATGGTTTTGTTAGGCTGGCGTAGTGCATGGTGTAAATAAATGAATTTATCAGCGAAACAGCAGTTAAAACATATACTTAATGGGCCATTTTAATCTATACACCTAAATATTTCATTTTGTAGTTAACCAATCAAGAAATAATTTAAATATAAGATCCAATCGGTTTTGAATGAAATATTTGATGAAAACCACACAATAATCGTTAACTTTGTCAGTGTCAAATGTTTATCAAAATAACGATTTTTTAAGAAACGGCGAGGTTTAGGCAAAAATGTCGAAGGACAAAAAATAAGTATAGTTCAAAATATCAACAAACTTGTAAGCGAATTCACGCGCGTAAATTTACTTTATGACCAAAATGACTTTTTCTATACCCTCAAACAAACAGTTTTCGCCCAGTCCCCAAAAAATCGGAAATGTACTTTTAAATTGCGTGGTTTTGGTGATTTTTTGGTTTTAATATCTCGATTATATACCTAAATGAATTAATTTTTTTTAAATCCCCGAACCAAAAAAAGGGATGTCATAAGTTTCACCGATATGTGTGTGTGTCTGTCTATCTGTCTGTGACATCGCAGCGCCTAAATGGATGAATCGATTTTGATTTTTTTTTTTTGTTTCTTTGGAAGGTAATTTAATTGAGAGTGTTCTTAGCTATGTTTAAGTGCGAGTATAGGGTTCCGTCCCCAGAACAACTGAAAAACAGGCGATGATTCTCAAAATTGGTTCAGTTGGGAGAAGGTTCTAAAGAAAAAGGTAATTGAATGGAGAGTGTTCTTAGATATATTTCAAGTGCGAGTTTAGGGTTCCGTTCCCGAAAAATTTGTGGGGAGGTTTTTAAAATTTTGTAAATTTCACTTGTCAGTAGAGGTGTTAAAGGCACAAACAGATATAAATATTGAAAATAAAAAAATAGAATAAAAATTTCACCTACATCCGAATCAAATTCTCGAGTACACAATCGATTGGTTCCAATTAATTTTTGTAATTTTGATAATAAATCTATTTCTTCATCGTCTAAATCTTCTTCAGAGGCTAAATTATTATTTTTTAAATTCGAAGTTTGTACATCAGTGTTATCTAAAAGTTGTGTTTTTTGCTTAATTATTTGTATCAACCCTTTTGTAAAAGAAAACATTATCTTACCTGTTTTATTATCATTTTTCGTAATTTTCTGCTTCGATTTTTCTTTTTCATAAATTCGAAATTCTATATCTGGTATTAATTGCACCGATTTTTTATAATGCTGTATTGCCTCATACATATTACCCATTTTCTCCAATTCTGCTGCTTTTAAAAACAATTCCTTTGCCTTTAACAACAAGAATAATTTAAAAATTTGTAAATTTATAAATAAAATATTTTTATTCTTACTTGATCCTCATCACTTTTGTGATTATTATTTACTTTAGAAGGAGCTGAATGTGAGTTGTGACCTTGATTGACTGTTTTCGAATTTAATTCTTTCTTCCATTGAGTGCGAAATGCATGCAAAAGATTTTCTACCTAAAATAAAAATTTATTCTTATTGCCAAACTATTTAAAAACATACGAAAACTTTATATTAGAAATCATTGATTTTTAGATACTTAAATAATTTCAGAGGTGAATCCTACGAACACTGTAGTCGAACAGTGTTACCGTAACCCGTGGCTAAAAACAACAAATTTCGTAGAAAAAATTCGTGGTAAAAAAATCAAAAGTTCTTAAATTAATATTAGGATAACGTTTATTAAAAATAGTAATTATATGTCTAGAGTGTTAGAATAGCATCTGTAAAAACTAACATGTTTGCCTAATAAACTAATTATTTAAATTTATATTTTTTCGTTCAAATTACTTGTCTAGCGTGATTTTTCTTAAGCAGTACATTTTTAGACCGTGAGTATATTTTTCGTCAAACCTAAACATAATAAGCTGAAAATGAAGGGTGAATCATGGATTTTGATAAATGAATAAGGAAGATAAGGGTAGGGCAGAAAAACTTGCTAGAGTAATAATATATAAAATAATAATTATTATATTTGAAAAAAGACTTCTACAACAAAAGTATTAGTCGCGGATCCGAAACACTAAAAACAGTCAAAAGTTCGAAAAATTTTAACAGTAAGACGATTTTGACGGATTTGAATGCGATTTTCTGCATTCGATTCGTTAGAGCGTCAGAAAATTTTTTGACCTAAATTTATTTGACCGTATGTACCGATTGACCGTAAATACTAAATTCACAATTCGGTTAAGTGATGAAAATCATTCCAAATTTGTTCCTCGTAGGTTTTTGGGATTGCTGAACACGATTATTGCGACGGAATTGCTCTCCAAAGTACCTGATGCCCAGGATAAACGATGTCTTCGTCGTCTCCTGGAGTTTTCGAGGACACTGCACAAGAATATTGCGACAGAATCTATGTCCGAGGTATCTGGGGCCCATAGTGAATGGGATCCTCGCTGTCTCCATAAAGTAATGTTATTATAACGTGAAGAATTTATAATCCTGTAATAATAACAGAAATTTATAGAGAACGAAGACGACGCTCACACAGGGCACCAGGTGCCTCGGAGACCAATTCTGTCGCGATATTCGTTTTCAACGATCCCAAAAACCCCCAGATAACGAGTTTGGATTGATTATGTTACAAATTTTCCGAAAACTCCAGGAGACGGCGAAGATTCTCCATTGTCTAAAAAATTTGCCAAGTGTGCATAAAAACCAAATATAGCAATATTAGTAGAACAGAGGGTAGTGCGGCAAAGGAAAGACTTAGTCAGGTCAGTGTATCCGCCTGTGTATTGTATGCTTTAACATGAATTTATTGAAAACTAAGTCCGATTGAGATGAAACTTAAAGAGGCACCGATTTCATCGATTTAAGCTTCTTTAGTTCATTCTTTCAAATATCACAAGATATATTCTAATGATTAAATGAGCCTTTTTTCCTTATACGCTTAGATCTTAGGAGAATCCGAAACCTTACGTGATTGGTATTCATTCTTATTTAAGCTTATCTTAAAGAATATAACTTACCGATTCATCGTCATTTTCTTCTGATGGTTTATCCATTTCATCATAATCACTGGTTATCGATGATTTTCGTGAATGAGTCTATAAATAAAATTAATAATGAAGTTGATCTGAAAACTAAGACTTTCATGAAGTCGTCGGTTGCATGATAACCGATATGATAGTTTATAAGTATTCTGATAGTTATTTATTTAAATTGAAACATATTTTGGTCTTTATCAAGGATTTAAGTCTTCATGAGTAGTCTTAAAATGAAGTTTTAAGTTTTTGAAAACGAATGACGTCGTGTACAAGTATCAAATAATGGATCTTTGTGGATAAAGGAAAATATACCAATTTATTGTTGCCAAAATGATCTATACATGTATTTTTTTTCAAAAACAATAAATACAAAAAAGAAAATTAAATAATGCTATAAGTACAAAATTTATGAATTCAACAAACAATTTGCAGGGACCTTAAAATTTTCTATTCTTGAATCCTTTGTTTATATAATGTTTAAAAATGATTGCAATACTTTACCATAATGTCAACAATGTCTCAGATGTGGTTAGTATTCTTTTAAGGACTCAAATCAGTTTAGAATGTACTTTAATAAATATTTTATAAATTACTAAATACAAAATATTATCTAAATTTAATTTTTATTAAAAATTAATTCATAAATACTTGAAAACTTCAAATATACTTAAGAGGCTGTCAAAATCATAATATCATGGTCGTATTATAAATGGACTACTTAACCTAGTTTATTTTATGAAACATACGAACATTTGTTTAATTATCATAGGTCCATGGTCACAGTTCGAAAAATATAATTTTTCGACTATTTTTTTAGATGACACGCAATATAAATTCTATTAGGTTATATTTTCTATGAAATAAATGCCATTCTTGCTTAAGTAAGTGGATCACTTCAATTTCATTTTAATTACTTTAAATACTTAAACATATATAGTTGAGAAGTTTTTCATGATCCTGTAGGTACACTCTCTCTAAATTGAACTAGAGATTTGAAAATATTTATGTTGGTTGAGTTATTGTCGAAGAAGTGGTTTTGGAGATATTGGAGATATCAACTTCTTAGCATCTTTAATATTGAAATATCATTAATTTCCGTGACTGCATACAAGTACAGCTCCTCTAAATTAAGCTAGAGCAGGGCTTCTTAAACTATGGGTCGCGACCCCATTTGGGGTCACGTAGCAAAATTCTGGGGTCGCGAGAGGTAAAAATACAATTTGACAGAAAATGTTTTTTAACTTGTAAAATTATTGTTATAAAGATAAAATAACAATTATCGTAGATAAATATATCATAAAATCTTCTAGTTCGGAAAGATTGTTTGTACCTGCATTTCTATTAAGAGTATTATAATAACTTGAATAACATTTACTATGAATTATGAAATGTTATTGGAATTAATAAAAAATATAAATTTATTTTTGTCAATCTCTAAAAGCCGAAATAATCCCGAGAAATAATTATCAACAAAATTTCTAGGTATTAATGCTGAAAAAACAGCTTTAACACATATTAAATCCCAATATCGTTCAGCGATAAAAAATGTTGAAGAGGTCTTACGTCCAGCAGTTTCAAACATTCCACCAAGATTTGATTTGTTATGCAATAAAAAACAGGCACATCCATCTCATTATATTTTTAACTTTTACTTTAATTAAATACTTTCCACGCAACTACTTGAATATATTCGAGAGAATTAAGACAGTCAGAATCCACTTTTATTTTTGAAACTATAATAAATACAATTTTATAATTTTTTGTGCAATTTTTAATTTTAGATTTTTGTATGTTTCAAAACGAATTCTAAACTTATATATTTTCATATGTATATGTATATTGTTACCTAATAAATAAATCATCAAAAAATATTAATTTATTTTTCTTTTATATTTGTATGGGGTCGTCAAGAAACTCGCAATCATAAATGGGGTCGTGAATTACAAAAGTTTAAGAAGCCCTGAGCTAGAGGACTAAAATCCGAATTAGGGTCGCTTTTCACCTATCTGTTTACCGAATGAAAGTTATTTTTTATGAAATATAAAATTTTAACTAATATCCCTGCAAAGGGTTGCCTAAAGAAATGTAACTAAGGCTACTTTTAGTGGAAATATCAAGGGTAAGTTCGAAAGTAAAAGCCCTAAGCAATATGCAGCATATCTAAATAAAGAAAATTTTATTACAAAAACGGTAGTATATGATTATCCACGAAATATCGGTCAAAAAATAAAGTAGTCTTCTTTAGGCAATTCATTATAGGCGGCATGTTTGTTAATATTTTACATTTCATAAAAAATAACTTTTTTAAGGCCTTTTAATGGTATTGATTCCCGGGTCCCCTGTGCTCAAAAATGCTATATCAATAAAAAGTATCGAATGAGGGGAGAGTATATACAGAGTGGACCATTTTAATCTAGTTTGGCTAATAGCTCATTTTGTAGTTAACCAATCAAAAAATAACATTTGGATCCTAAAAGGATAGAGTAAGAATAACACTTTAAATTAGAAAGTTGAGGACACGCTCGGCTAGAAAAATAAAAAAACAATTATTTTAGAACATTTTTATTTAGCATTATGTGTTTAATACATTCAAAAACTTATTTTGTACACACATCAACCCATATTAAACTTTCCGCCACCGTAGAAGCTTCTTTCCATTCCGTAGAATTACCCACAGGTCAGGTATGAATGTAAAAAAATATTATATCGCATTACGCATACTACACAATGAAATCATTCATTCATTGTTTTTGTCAAATGTTTTACGAATTAAATAAAATTATTAATTTATTTTATGATTTTAAGCCAACTAACTTTGAACTAATATCCCATAAGGATGTTTGTAATTGTGAATTGAAATTCACTTTTGATTTATATTTAGCACAATTTCTATAAAAATTACCAGATTCTCCTATTAATGTTGGCTCAGTTGCACACCAAATAACTGTTTGGGCACCCTAAAATTAAAATATTAAATTAATTATCTATATATCTATATATATAAGGGTTTAATTCACTTCTATGTTCTATAAATTTTCAATAGATGGCGGAGTGAGTTAAACTATTTCCTTCAATCTTATTTTTAATTTATGTAATTATTTAATAGATGGCGTTAAGCTAGATAAATTCACGATAGATAGCGGTGGAGTTATTTTTATGTATAGTAATTAAATTATGCTTAATAATTGAGGTTCCTTGGACCTTCCTAGGTATCTCCACCAAATATTAGCCCTTTATATAAGGACGCGCGTGGAGGGCAGACGATCGGATTAGTAAAAAAAATATACAACATGATCAGGGCATCAAATTTGACACGGTCGAATTAATAGACATGTCGATTTTTTTTTCATTTAATATATATTTATCAGATATACGTGGGAGTATCACAGTTTATATATCTGACGCGCTCGAGTTATTCCATGGGCCTGTTTTTTACATTTTCTAAGGCCTATAAGCCCCACTGCTAAATTGGAAAACTTTATAGAAGTCTTTTTTTCTTGAAATCATCATATAGCACAACAGTGCGTTAGCGTAGATAAGTAAAATGGAAAATTGAAAGGGTAATGTATGATGATGTATGATGATGTATATGTGAAATGTCAATGTTTTTGTTGTGACTATATATACAGGACGTCAAATAGCCCTTTTTCACACCCTTATATCTCAGAAACTACTTGAGCTATAATGTTGCGCTTTTCAACTTAAGTAGATATATACCCTGGGACGCCGTAAATCAAAGCTCACGTTCACGGCTCTCATCGTTTCCGAGCAATAACGCGTCAAAAAACGGCCACGCCCCGAAATTTTGTTGCTGACTGATATAAATTCACAGCAAAACTGAGAAATGGTATAAAGATGCGGTTTTCATTAAAATAAATTAGAGAAAAATCATACCCCAGAAAAAATACCAAATATCAAAATTTTTAACGGGAAATGGGAAATTTCGCTAATTAAAGGTGAATTTTTTCCCTATTTAAAAATACATGGGAAAATATGAACCAATCAGAAGGCTAGTTTTTTTTCCTATACAATTTGTATGGTAAAACTTAAATACGCTTAAAAATTTGTTATTTATATAATTTTAATTAAATATTGATTAAATTTGAATAAATATTAAATAAATATTCAAAAATTAATTGTGTATTTCAATATTTCCAACTTAAAATATTATAAAAATTAAATAAAATATATCTTATTACTAAGACCCTATGAAATTCAAAGTACCATGTAGAAAACATATTAAAATTATTATGTTACATTAATTAGGAAAATTTTAATTTGCTTTTATAGCGAAAACTGTAAGAGATAGAACAAAAGTTTAAATGCAAAAAATGTTCCTTGCATAAAATTAAACAATTCTGTATGAAAAATTTTGTTGTAAAGGTAATTGTTTTCCCGTGAAAAGCAAATAAAGTAAAAAATTAAATTGCAATTTTCGGAAAAACGGTAAGAGATAGAACAAAAGTTTAAATAAAAAAAATGTTCCTTACATAAAAATAAACAACTTTTGTTTGAAACATTTTTTCGAAAAAACAATCATTTTCCCTCGAGAAAGTAAATAACCAGTCCTGTTTTTTTCGTTAATGCAAAATCCAACTATTTTTGTCCTTAAATTTAAAAAAAGTATAAATATAATTTCACAAGAAGTTTTAAGCCATTTTGCTTGTATGTCTTGTAGTGTTCACTACTAACGGTTGCTATGACAACGAATTTTATTTTCTTTAAAACAATGGTATTGTTATGTTCAACAATAAATAATCTTGCAACCCAATTTTGAAGCCGACACCCTCAATCGATTACGTTGAAATTTTGTAAGCACGCTGACTTTGAATGACATTGAATTTTTATGGTTGACTTGATCAAATTTTCTCTTCGCTTCCGCCATATTTTGTTAAATGGGGGGGGGGGATGTTATTACTCAATTTTAAAGCAGATATCTTCAACCGATTGAGTTGAAATTTTGTATACACGTTTAGATTTGATAACAAAACATGGTAAGGTTAGTGGCGTTATTATTTTTCCATCACTTCCACTATAATTGATTTATCTATAAATGATTCAGCTATACCGATTCTAAGGGACTTCTAAATTATAGAAAGATGCGATTTTGGACATTCGACAGAGACTTGCTTGAATTGAGGGTCAACCTATGCGCAGTACTATTACATGTAATCCTCGTGTGCGCACAAGCAATTTTTAAGGCCTACATGTGCGCAGTAACAAAATATAAATTTAGCGTATGCGCAGTTGCAAGATTCAGGATAAATGCATGCGCACAACTATAATTATTGATTAATCTGTGGGCACTTCCCGGATATAATACCCAAATATGCGCACTAACAAAATATAAAGTCCCTGTATGTGCAGTTGTAATATTCAGGATCAACCCATGCGCAGTATTATTACATGTAATCCAAATGTGCGCACATGCAATATATAAGGCCTACATATGCGCAGTAGCAAAATATTAACCAAGCTAATGCGCAGTTCTAAGATTCAGGTAAAATGCATGCGCAGAACTATCATTTGTGATTAATTTATGCGCATTTTCAATATTTAAGGACCAAATATGCCCATTTACAAAATATAGGGTTCCCGTTTGCGCAGTTGTAATATTTAGAATCAACCCATGCGCAGTACTACATCATGTAATCCACATGCGTGTACTAGCAATATATAAGGCCTATATACGCGCAGTAACAAAATATAAATTCAGCGTATGCGTAGTTGTAAGATTCAGGATAAATGCATACGCACAACTATAATTATTGATTAATCTGTGCGCACTTGCCGGATATAATACTCAAATATGCGCACTAACAAAATATAAAGTCCCTGTATGCGCAGTTGTAATATTCAGGATCAACCCATGCGCAGTACTATTACATGTAATCCACATGTGCGCACTAGCAATATATAAGGCCAACATATGCGCAGTAGCAAAATATCAATGAAGCTAATGCGCAGTTCTAAGATTCAGGTAAAATGCATGCGCAGAACTATAATTTGAGATTAATTTATGCGCATTTTCAATATTTAAGGACCAAATATGCCCATTTACAAAATATAAGGTCCCTGTTTGCGCAGTTGTAATATTTAGAATCAACCCATGCGCAGTAATATTTCATGTAATCCAACTGCGTGCACTAGCAATGTATAAGGCCTACATACGCGCAGTAACAAAATATAAATTCAGCGTATGCGTAGTTGTAAGATTTAGGATAAATGCATGGGCCGAACTATAATTTGTGATTAATCTGTACGTACTTCCAATATATAAGACCCAAATATGCACACTTACAAAATTTAAGGTCAATGTGTGCGCAGTTGTTGTATTTCAGATTATCCCATGCGCAGAACAATTATATGGGATCAAAGTGTGCGCAATACCAATATATAAGACCCAAATATGCGCACTTACAAAATATAAGGCCCCTGTATGAGCCGTTGTAATATTCAGGATCAATCCATGTGCAGAACTATTTTATGAAATCAAGCTGTGCGTATTACCCATAAATAAGGCCTAAATATTTGCAGTTACATAATATCTGTCTGTCCATATGCACATCTGTCTGCCAACACGATAACTCAAAAACGAAAAGAGATACTAAGATGAAATTTTTATAGCGTACTCAGGACGTAAAAAGTGAGGTCAAGTTCGTAAATGATCATTATACGTCAATTGATTTCTGGGTCTGTGGAACCCATCTTGTAAACCGTTAGAGATATAACAAAAATTTTAATGTAAAAAATATTCCTTATAAAGAAATAACCAACTTTTGCATAAAACATTTTTTCGAAAACATGACTGTTTACCCATGCGGACGCAAATTAGGCGTAAATTATATAGAATGCATTATATAATAATCAATATCAGTTATATGAAAAGGAAATTTTCATTATAATATTTATAAATAACACTATTTTGATGACATCTTGTTCGGCATATTTCTTGACGTACGAGGCTCAGTATTCAACAGTAATTCAATGTATGCATAATGGTGAGTTAAAATTGTTACAAACACTTTCAACTTAAATACTATTGCCTGGCAAAAAGAAGTGATATCCCACCAAAAACATAAATGTGTAAAAAGGCGTAGATGAATTCCAATAAACTCAATTACGTCAGCCCAAAAAAGTTGTGAAATCCCGTAGAGAAAAAAATTATTCGAAAAAAAATTATAAAAATGGCATAAATTTATTGAGTAACTTTTCCGTAAAGAAACATTAAAGTATTACATTAGCAACTTTTCGGTGACTTCATACCTACACGCACCTGTATAGGAGAACAAAAGATAATCGTTAACCCCCTACTATCTCCCTCCTCCCCTCTAATGTTATGACGTTATAATTTTTTCACAACTTTTATTAAACATCAAAATTTAAATTTAAACAATCAAAGTATTCTTTAGATTAAAGTCAAGCACCTACTTAACAAAGGCCTAATTTTTTTACTAAAGTACGAAAATTGTTGGTTTAAATTTCTTGTGTAAGTTTCTCCTTAGTACGTATTTATTTAATATTTTACTTCGCAAGTTTTCGGAATACAAAAAACGAATCTAAAAATAAAAAACTTGCGAAGTAAAATATTAAATAAATACGTACTAAGGAGAAACTTACACAAGAAATTTAAACCAACAATTTTCGTACTTTAGTAAAAAAATTAGGCCTTTGTTAAGTAGGTGCTTGACTTTAATCTAAAGAATACTTTGATTGTTTAAATTTAAATTTTGATGTTTAATAAAAGTTGTGAAAAAATTATAACGTCATAACATTAGAGGGGAGGAGGGAGATAGTAGGGGGTTAACGATTATCTTTTGTTCTCCTATACAGGTGCGTGTAGGTATGAAGTCACCGAAAAGTTGCTAATGTAATACTTTAATGTTTCTTTACGGAAAAGTTACTCAATAAATTTATGCCATTTTTATAATTTTTTTTCGAATAATTTTTTTCTCTACGGGATTTCACAACTTTTTTGGGCTGACGTAATTGAGTTTATTGGAATTCATCTACGCCTTTTTACACATTTATGTTTTTGGTGGGATCTAAGCTACAAAATTCAATAGATCTCTACGACGTTCGAGTTACTACACATTTAGCAACGCGGGCTTCCCTGCTACTAATTGATTATATTAAAACTGAGCCACAGCAGCGCGTGGATGGGTCAGCTAGTTAATCTCTAAACTCTATAAAAAAAAACATCAAAATTGTTCATTTTATGGACTCGATTAATTTAAATTGGAGATAAACGCACAAAAATAAAAACAAAATTTTTAACTGAGAGTGTCTTTTGAAATTTTAAACGAGTTTTTCTCGAAACAGCGTTTTCAAAGTCATTGAGCAAGATTTCTTCGAAACGGTTCGACCGATCCGTTTCGTATTTTTACACAATCTTTTTAGGTATTTTTCCCAGGTATTAATTGAAGGAATATGATTTCTGAAAACTATTTCAATATTTTAGATAACTTTGAATTTGGAAATTTTTTGGAAGCCGTCATTTTGTCAGAAATCATAATTCCGTCGATTAATGCCTGTATTCAACTATCGACTAAAGAAATTTTCTGAATTTTTTCATTTTGCATAACCCAAACCAGAGATATGGTGCTCACCGCCGGACACCTTTTTTTGGCGGATCTCCAGGAGATCGCTTACAGGAGCAATACCATATCAAATTTTTGATATCGAACGAGATATTAAAATTAAAGAAATGGCCTACATGAATACTATTTGATATTTATGTAAAATAAATGGTCTTCCCAAAAAAGCTAAAAAAAACGTGTTTTTTTGTTCTCGCAACTGGATATAACCTCTTAAAAGACTTTATCTTAAATATTTTTAATTACCTGTTTCGCTGTGCGCATAAAAAGAAATGCTACTGGAGCAAACAAAATATAATGATACCATTTCACGACATCCCTAAATAAACCAGTATGAGTAAAACCTGGACAAACTGTATGAACATCAACTCCTGACCCTTTTAATCGTGTAGCTAATTCTCGACCAAAATATGCATTTTCTAATTTTGATTTTGAATAGCCAGGATTCATTCGTGATTTCTTTAGATTTTTTTTCAATATCTCCAAATTCAGATCATCTAGATCAATTTTACCACTTTCATGTAGCAAAGATGAGACAATAACTACACGACTTGGTGCTGCACGTTTTAAATTGTCTATAAGTAAATTTGTCAGCAAAAAATGTCCTAGATGATTAACACCAAAATGTATTTCAAATCCATCTTTTGTCACTTTATTTAATTCGAGAGGTAAATATACACCTGCGTTATTAATTAAAATATCAATTTTTGGGTATTTTTTATTAATTTCACTTGCAAAGTTTCGAATATTGCTTAAATCTGATAAATCAACTTGCATTGCCACCTAAAAATTAAATATGAAAATAATTCGGGAACATCCTTGAATACCAAAGACTTAAATTGTGAAGGGGTTTGTACATCATCTACTGTTTATTAACTTGGGTATTAGTTTAAAATTAATTTTATCCAAAATATAAATTACCATTTCTTTACAATTACTGATCGAATTTCTTATTTTAGCCATTGCTTCTTCGGCTCGATCAATGTTTCTACAAGCGAAAATAATATGAGCTTGCCTTCTAGCTAATTCTTTAGCTGTTTCGTAGCCTATACCAGAATTTGCTCCAGTAATAAGTACAATTTTTCCTTCTAGCGAAGCATTATTTTTACACCAACTCCATGTTCGTTCTCGATATTTTCTGACTAAAACAAATCCCAGAAGACATGGAAAAACAACGTATGCCACTGTTGAAAGCATTTTTTTTAAATTATTATTTTTTTTTATTTAATATATTTTTTGATAATCATCTTCTGAAGATGGGTTATTTGTATAACTGTAAAAGTAGGGTTGCCAGTACACACAATTACAACGATAACAGCACAGGTTGCCAGTTTGCCACTCATAATATGATGGACTTTGAATATATGTTCCGTGTCGCTAGCACCTCATCTAAGCAATTTAGAAAGTAAGAATACTGAAAAAAGATAGTACTGGCACCTTATCATCTTAAAGAAAAAAATTAATTATCATAAATAGAGTGCCGGCGCTCTTTTTTTAGAAAATTAACAGAGCGCTCATCTCAGCTAAAAACAGCTAATAAAATCTACTAATGAGTCTTTACTTATTATTTAAAATCAGAAACGGTCAAATGAAAAATCAGAAATAACTTTAAACGTATTGGCTCACTTTAAACGTATGGCGTAAATTGAAATTTAATACTATTTTCTAACAAATTTATAAGTATATTATGTGAGTTTACATTTTAAAAGTATTATTTATGCAATTTCTTTTCTAATCATAATCAAGTTGCATAGGTTGCATTAAAACATAGTATCATGAAGGTTCATAGTATTCATCATAGAATAATATAACAGATTCATTCCCGAAAAGAAGGAGTATAAAATTAATTATTAAATGGAATTAAAATAGACATAGTCCGTCAGTGCTGTAAGAGGATGTGGTAGTAAGTCTAATAAAAATTTAGATCTGATTTTTCATAGTTTCCACAAGGCTGGCCAAGTTGAAAATATATTTGGAAATTTGAAAAATTAGATAAATTAAAAGCCTGGAAATGTGCTTTAATTAAACGATGTGTCTCCCAGAATGAGAGTTTTCTCATTACACTTTAATGAAAAAGATTATATATTTCCAGGTTAGTAAATACACTATAACCACGAGCCCATATAATTAATAAGGACGTGAAACTCGATGGAGAGGGTAGCAGGAAAAAAGGCACATATTTGGGCGAGATCTAGTCTTTGGTCGTTGCGTACTTGTATGGCACATCAGATCGTATTTTGTTTTCATTTTTTGTCTTTTGTTTTCAATTAATTGAAAGTGATTAAGAACAATTTCAATTGTTTCTATTGTGTAAGCATCGCTTTCTCTCACGTTAGAGAAAGACAGCTTGATGCGCAGTACATAGTACGCAATGACCGATGACTAGACCGCGCCCAGATAGGCACCTTAAATTCAGCTACGAGCGCTTATAGTTCGACATAGGAGTTTCACGTCCTTGTTATATGGGGTCTAACAAACAAAAAAAAAAAAAAAGAAAAACAACAGAGCAGCAGATATCTAACAAATTACAAAAATTTGTTAATTAATAAGAGAAACACAATTTGTAATTTTATGTTTGTAATAAAAATTCTTAAAATTTAATAATTATTGGACGTTTTTAACTAAAAAATTCTTTTCAGTTCAACTGAAACTAGTACTTTATATTGATTTTCCTAATAAAAAGCAACAAGAAAATATATTTCGGCAAAGTAAACATGCTTTCTTGCCATAAAATTAAATTTTAAATCTTTTTTATTCCCGCAAAAACGCTGTTAGCTATTTTGGTGACAGGTGACGTAATATTGGTAAAAACAACAGTCAATTAACATTAACAGCCATAAATATTTGGTGTTTTTTGGGAAAATAATGAATTTTAATCGCTATCGTTGGTGTGTAGCGTCTAGCTGTACAAATAATAGCATTAAAACTCCAGAAAAGTTGTTCATCAAAGTGCCAGATGATATTAAAATGAGAAATGTTTGGTTGGAACTCGCAAAACGCGAGACATTATCAACTAAAAGTCGATTGTTTTTATGTGAGGATCATTTCAATGTAAGTAAAACCCCCTAATTATAATCTAATAATACTTTGCCTTTTTGTCCTGTATATGTATAAACAAAGTTGATGGTAACATAACCTACAATTACTATGAAAGCCATCAACAAATTAGTAATTAATGCATATTATTTAAGTTGGAGCAAGATATGAAGAATTATATGGAATACAAAATAATGGGAACTGTAAAACAAGTTAAAATGAAAGCAAATACCATCCCATCCAGATTTGTTTTTCATACTGACGAAAAATACAGCTTGTCACCAAATACTAGCAAGTCAACTTTTACGAACACACAAAGTCTGGATTTTGTTCAAGGAACTGAAAACAGCGAGCTATCTGAAATTGGTAATGTTTGCTTTTACAAAACCGGTTTGCATTTTAATAAATAAATAGGTACAAATGAAATGCACTGACGAAAGAACACAATTATTACTTCTTGAAGTTGAAGTTGATAGATATTTACCTAACTGTTTACACTAAACTAACAGTTTTTGCCTATATGACGACATATCAGATCGGCTCGTACTTTTAGTTTTAATATAATAAAGCAATAATGTGCTTCTATGAGTCAAAATCAGAATGTTTAAGTATAATCCAATTAATATACGAAATGGATGACAAAATTGCTCTCAGAAAACAAAAAATACTTTGTTATAAAAGAAAACAAGTCAAGAAATATAGCGTTTTTATTTACGGCTAATCAATGGCTAAGTTAATCGAAAAAATTGGCAAAAGTCAAAAAAACTTTTCTTGCGATTAAAAAAAAAGTTGACGTACAATGCAAAATATTAAATTTAAATAAGAAAGTTCTAGATCTCAAAAAAACCTATCGATTGAGGTCTAGTAAGTCCGATTTATAGTCGTTTTTACATTTGCTTATAACTTTTTTTCTTTTTCGATTTTAAAGGTGATATTTAGTGAAATTATAAGTAATATGTTCACAAATCTTCAGTTTTTTTTTTAGCCGAAAATTTTTCTAAATATCGCATTTTTCGAAAAAGGGGCTTAATCTCTTCGTCTAAACTTCTTCGAACATAATATTTTAGAAGCAAGGGAAAATTTTTTAATTTTTAATGCCAAAATCGGGCAAAGAAAAAGTACATTTTTTGGGATGGGTTTTTTGCGGTAAAAACTAAAACTCGTAGACCTTTAAAACTTCTGATTTTTCGAGGCCCGATTTCGGCTTCAAAAATTAAAATTTTCACTTGCTGCTAAAATATCATGCTCGAAAAATTTAGACTAAGAGATTAAGACCCGAAAAACCGCTCTTCCATAATCCCTCGAACAAGAGGAAAGATTTTACGATAGGTGTCCTTTTTCGAAAAAATGCGATATTTCAAAAAATTTTCAAATTTTTTGCTTAAATAACTAAAGATTTGTGAACCTATTACTCATAACTTCCCTAAATATCAACTTTAAAATCGAAAAAGAAAAAAGTTATAAGCAAATGTAAAAACGACTATTTTCGCTTATTATTTCTCTCAAGTTTTCTTGACACCTACGCATCCGAATCGGACTTATTGACGTCTAGTAAGACAGGTTTTTTGAGATCTAGAACTTTCTCATTTTTTTGCATTGGACGTTAATTTTTTTTTAATCGCAAGTGAGCCGTTTTTTTTTTTTTTACTTTTGCGAATTTTTTCGGTTAGTTTAGCCATTGATTAGCCGTAAACAAAAAACGCTATGTTTCTTGGTTTGGTTTCTTCTATAACAACGTATTGTTTGTTTTCTGGTAGCAATTTTGTCAAATTTAACATTGGGCCTCCGTAGATTAATTGGATTAGTATATTTCTACATAAATTTTAATTTTTATGAAATTTCATAATTTATTTTTCACTACCGAAAGTACCCCATATTTAGTACATTTTTAAAATATTACTTTATAGATGTTAAACCACGAAAAAAGTTAAAAAACACGTCAGTTCCATCGCGTAACTTACAAGATATTAAAGCTGATACAAAGTCAAACGTAAATGAAGAACGATGTCAAAGAAACAATAAACAAAGTATCAAAAAAATGGTAAATAAACTGGAAGAACAATGTCCTACTGATGCTGCAAAACAACAGTGGTTCATTGACAACAGCAGTGCTTCGATAACAGAAGAAGAAATTTTTAACAACAGCAGTGATATTAATATTAAACATGAACCACTTCATGAAAATTACGAATATGTATCCACAATTAATTACGAAAATAATATACTTGAAAATCAATTAAATACAGAATTCATTATTAAAGATGAATTATTAGAAGAAAGTATTTTAGGAATATAGTGGACATTAAATTAAATACTAGAGAAAAACTATTTTCATGTGATATTTTGTAATAAAACATTTAAAAACAAGTATTTTATATAATTTTTTTAAATTTTGTTTTCGAGAATCTTTCACAAGACCATTAAACCACTAGATTTGGAAAAAAAAGGATATTAAAATTTTGTCCTAATTTGACCCTCACGGGTAAACAGTGAAAAAATGAAACGAAAAATTTTTACAAATAAATATTTCAAACAAACATTTTTACATTTAAACTTTTTGTTCTATCTCTAACGATTTACAAGATGACTCTTAAGAACCCAAGACCCAATGGATGTGTAAATATTATCAATGATAAATAAATGAGAACTCTAGGATATTTCGAAATAAATTTCGATTTTTGCCCCAATTTCCTATATCAATTTTTTGTATTTTATAAATACGTATTTCGACTACCGAGTAATCATCATCAGTATGAATTAGCTAATCGTAATAACCCTTATGTTACTGGTTGCACGTGCAGTCCGCCACCAAATTAGCAACCAGTAACATAAGAGTAATTACGATTAGCTAATTCATACTGATGATGACTACTTGGTAGTCGAAATACGTATTTATAAAATACAAAAAAACTGATCTAGGAAATTGGGGCAAAAATCGAAATTTATTTCCAATGGATGTAGTTGCTCATTTACGAACTCAATACCACTTTTTTCGTTTTACCAAAGAATGTATGTATCTGTATTCTTTGGTTTTAGGCACGCTATAAAAATTTCTTATGATCTCTTTTCACTTTTGAGTTATTATATGTTCACGGATAGACGGACGGACCAACGAAAATTTACTAATTAAATGAGTCAAAATTATAACATTTCGTAACTGAATTCTAAAAAATTTTGCAAATAAACATTAAACGTGTTTTTGGCACACGATCACGGCTGTAGCGAGAAAACAAGTTGGGAAACTTCACATCTAATGCAAAAAACACATTCATGTTGCAACTAGTTTTATAAATAGCTATTAAATCAGCATAAACGAATTCACATTGGAGAAAAAACCATTTTCATTTCAAAAACTATTTTTGTAATAGAAAATTTCCTCGACAAAATCATTTAGCCTGGCAAACAAATACGCACTGGAAAAAATAACTCATGCGTTATTTGTAATAAAAAATTAAAGGGCACCCTGTATATATCCTTATTAATATAATATAACTAATAGAGTTCTTAAGAGATCAAAGAAGCCTTATTTGGGTGGTCAAGAAGGTAAGGCGGATGATTTTGCACTGATGTTTTTTAACCCCCGAACCAAAAAAGGGTTTTTATAAGTTTGAACGCTATGTGTGTCTGTCTGTGGCACCATAGCGCCTAAATGGATGAATCGATTGAATTTTTTTTTTCGTTTTAAAGATAATTTAATGGGGAGTGTTCTTAGCTATGTTTCAAGTGCGAGTTTAGAGTTCCGTACCAGGAAAAACTAAAAAATAGGCGATGATCCTCAAAATCGGTTCAGTTTGCTGAAGGCTCCAAAGAAAAAGATAATTTAATGGAGAATGTTCTTAGATATTTTCAAGTGTGAGTCTAGGATTTTAGAATTTTTTTAAATTATGTAAATATAATTTGTTATACATTGGAATTCTTCAACGAGTAACTTCTAGGAAAATTGTGTATATTATTGAAATTTGTGTAAATTGCAAGTGATTGCATTATTGTACTAGGTTTTTTTTATATCAATTTTTCATAAATCATTAATTTAATGATTAATCAATCCATCATGAATACATCACATGATATAAATTGCATAATATTATTATTACATGTAATTGCGTTTTGAAATGTAATTCAAAAAAACTTAAATTGCCAATTCATAGATGGCATATTTATCATCAAAATAAATTATAGACAACATAAGCTTTATTATTTTTATTGAACATTAAAAATTATTTTATCTATGATTATATATTCTGTGACAAGTGTGTAGTAAATGTATTTCAATTTTGGAAATGTATTTTAAAATATATACATGTACATATTAAAAAAATATATATAATAAATTATAAACATAATTAAGTTATTGATATTTTAAAAAAATAATTAATTTTTATATATTTTATTTAATTAAAACGAATATAAGTTTTTAAAAATGGGAGTACCAAAATTCTTTAGATATATAAGTGAACGTTATCCATGTTTAAGCGAAGTTGTAAAAGAATATCAGGTAAATATTTTATTATATAATATAATACATCTATTGTTATTTACCCTTTAAAGAGGGTTCAATAAGTTTTGAAAGTGTATCTTATTTTCTTCACACCAGTTGAATATGTTTTGGGAATGGGTCATTTTGTGACATATTTGTAAACATATTTTTTTTTGTAAATTAAAGTTATCACCTGTTTTATTGAGTTAAGGACATTTGGCTGGTTTCTACTAAAAGCGCTTAACATTTGGAAGATATTTGTTTAGGAGTATAATATCTAACTACTTATGTTCGAGTTTTAATGTTTTGAAATTGTACCTAAGTCTGAGCCTTTTAGAATCTTAAGATTTTTCATCAAACTCCGAATATAAATTGAGAAGATGTTCAAGTTTATTATTAGAATTGTTTGGATATCTTTGACATTTTTAATAAACTCATCTTACAGGATGCTCTGGAAATATTGCAAAAGTTTCTTAAACAAAGTGTTGCCGGATCTTAGTTCATTGGAACTCGTTTTTCTTTTTAATTTGATTAATAATATCGAAATTTGATTTTGATGAGCTTATTTCGTATTTTGATGAGCCTGGTTGCATAAATTCGTAGCTTATTTGAACATAGACCAACAATGCTGCAAGGCAAGGTTCAAACATCTTCCACCAGACGTCGATAATTGTAGGAGTATGCGTTATAAGTAGATTTTTTGCTCAAATATTGCGAAAAATAAAGTTTTTTCTAAAAAGGATATTTCATTAGGTTAAAGGATATTTTATTAGTTTCAAAGAAGAGTGTTGCTATTACAACCAGCCACGGATATCCGATATCCGTGTCTTTAATTTCCCACAGGGTCAAAAAAAACGCGCAGACTCGTGCTAATTCGACCTCATTAAAGGCATGGCCAACTCAATCCGTGACTAACTGTATATCCACGGATAATGCGTGTCTGAAATTATAGACAGATGATATATTATACAGTTTGGCAACTATCTCGTTAGCCATTTAAAATATATGAAGTAAGAAGAGTTTTTTTGGACATTCTTATGTATAAGACAAAGAAAGAGTCTTCAGAAAATGTATTGAACGTGATGTACGCGTAATCATATCATTTGATCTGTAGTTGTACATGTGTATACATGAACACAGTCGATCAGTCTCATCACTTGTACATCACTCGAAGTTGTACACATACGATACAGTACGCGTCACACCCAGTACATTCCTTCTTTGTTATATACATAAGAACGTCCATAAAAACTCTTATTTCATATATTTTAAATGGCTAACGAGATGGTTGCCAAACTGTACATGTATTATTTATATAAATTATAGACGCGGATATCCGTGGCTGGTGGCAATAGACACTCGGTTCAAAGAATTGTCATTATAAAAAATTGTGAATCAAAGTGAGAGTATAATGTTAATTTTTTCCTTGCAGATCCCAGAATTTGATAATTTATATTTAGATATGAATGGAATTATCCATAATTGCAGTCATCCTGACGATAACAATCCACATTTTCGGATTACTGAAGAGCAAATATTTAAGGATATATTTCATTATTTAGAAGTAAGTATAGAATTTGTTCCTATCCAAATTAAATTTTTGCTCGAGCAGCACTGATTTCGAGCAGCAAATTTGAGAAGTTCGCTCACTGAGTAAAATATAAAAAGTGGCCACAAGCCAAGAACCATTTTAAAAATCAGGAAAGTTTGGGATATAACAACAAATCTTAGATAATGAACTAACGAACAATATTTACTTGAATATTGGGATTATGTCAATATCTACACTTAAGATAAATCAGAGAAATCCAAAATTTTGGGTTTTTTCTGTTACCATATACCCAGCATCGGAATAAGCCTTGTTGGGGCCTGGATACAAATTTCTCTTTCTTTTTTTGCCGTTTTTCTGCCCTTGAAAGGATCTCTTTTATAACCCTCCTAGCCTCCGGGTTAATCCGGAAAATATTCTAACTAATCGTCAAATGAAGAATATTTTTGTATTCTTTGGCTCAAAATTATACTATAGCAGAGTTTTATAAAATTCCGAAACAAAAAGTTGTTTGTGATTTTTTAAGGGTCTCTTAGAAAACTTGAAAAAATCAAGAAACTTTTTTTTCCTTTTAATGTCAACAAAATTCTTACATTAAGTAATTTTGGCTCAAAAATCGTCCATCCATTTGATCATTGGTCCCATTGATAACTGAGTGTTGCGACCTCACCAACTGGCGATAATAATTCGTACTAATTATAAGACGAAGTGAGCCCATTATGGGTAATTTTAATTTTGACTACCAGATAGCAATACTTGTACTTATAATTTTTAAAGGCTAATAAAACTATTCAAATTCAAATCAGATAACTGGGTTTTGCAATCCCCCAAATAACTATAATAATTCGTACTAATCTAAACAGAAAACGGATCTGTTTTCAGTAGTTCCAATTTATACTAACCAGGTTATTTAACATTTATCAATAATGTCCGATTTCTATAGTGGAGTATCGGAAATCATACGTGAAATTTGTTTTTTAACCATGCTCTAGTCTCTCATTATCTAACTAAAATATTTATGATTTCAGGTATTATTTCGAATGATACGTCCTCGAAAATTATTTTTCTTAGCTGTTGATGGTGTTGCACCACGTGCAAAAATGAATCAACAACGTGGACGTCGGTTAGTATAACATAGTAAATTCAACAAATTGTTTTAAAAACGAATTATTATTTTTCTAAATCTAAATATTTGTTCAACAGTTTTCGTTCAGCAAAAGAAGCTGAAACATTAGTTGAAAAAGCAAAAGCAAAAGGTGAAATATTACCAACAGAAGCTCGATTCGATTCAAATTGTATAACACCTGGAACATTATTTATGGCTAAATTACATGAACAATTAAAATATTTTATTGTAAATAAAATCTCAACGGATAAATCATGGCAAAATTGTAAAATAATTTTATCAGGTCATGAAACACCCGGTGAAGGTGAACATAAAATTATGGATTATATACGTTATTTACGTTCACAACCTGGTTATGATCCACATACACGACATTGTTTATATGGATTGGATGCTGATTTAATTATGCTTGGATTGTGTACTCATGAACCGTATTTTTCATTATTAAGAGAAGAGGTATCTGAAATTTAAGTTTTGTTTACATATAGGGTGCGCCAAATTTAATGTCGGTATGTGAACATTAAATAACTTTAAAAGAAGGGAACCATATAGTTATTTTTTTGGTATGCCATGGCCTTTCATGGATATTGTATGGATTTTCCGTTCTCTAAATGCGTAAATTTTGCTTATTAACACCCCCAGAGAGTGTGAAATGGACCTCTCCGCCCATCTAAATTTGCTTTAAAAAATCAGGTTCTGTGTCAACCATTTGAGCGACTGTTTTTATTCAGTTTTATTCAATTTGATGCTTTTTGACCCAAATAGTTATTTTTTTTGACATGCAATGGCGTTTCATGGATCTCCTGTGGTTTCTCCGTTCTCTAAATGCGTCAATTTTGCTAATTATCGCCGCCAGAGAGTGTAAAATAGTCCTTTTTATTCAATTTGATGCAATTTTTAAAAATTAGATTCTGTGTCTCTTCGATCGGTTTACGGCCTTCACGCTCTCTTCGACCGGTTTATGGGAACCTTGATCATTGCTAAAAGGCATGTTGACGATCTCTCACTATTTTGTGCTCAACATTATTTGACACCAACGACGAATAGTGTTGTCAGATAATGCTTGTTGACCACGATATTTTCACGATTGTATAGCGCCATTATTTCAGCGCATTGTTTCGGTTTGAAGCGATGTCTAATCATCTCAATCGGTTAACAAATGTCAAAGTTATTCAATGTTTATATACAGTCGTTAAAGATGGCACACCATTTACATCTCTTGAAGGTAGAAAATCAAAAAATGTTTGATGTCAATATCTTTTTGAAACGAAATAATTTTTTATTTTTTAGGTGAAATTTAGCAAAAAAGCAAAGAAAACAAGCGTTCCTGAACAAATAACATTTTATTTATTACATCTTTCGTTGATGCGTGAATATTTAGAATTAGAATTTATATCATTGAAAGATAAATTGAACTTTGAATATAGTATCGAAAACATTATCGATGATTGGGTATGTATTATATAATTACTCCATTGAAAACTTACATTTTGGGTTGTAAAAGTCTAACAGTAGTTGTTAAAAAGGGCTAGTGTAAAGTTAAATCCATGTTCGTGAGGTCGCAACCTTTGCCCCGAAACCGTCAGCTTGTAGAAAAGTATGCATCATCTTTTTCGTCGTCGATATCACGCAAACAAAAAATGATATCGACTTCGTTGAGGTGTCGATCGATTAATAATAACGGTAATATGATCCGAAAAAAATTTCATAATAAAAATTTTTATTTTTTTCTTAAATTTTTGCAACTATATATTATGCTGGGAAGTTATTTGTGTGACCCTCAAGAATCGGATCAGACCCTACTCATGGCTTGTTTTGTTTTAAAATCAAGCTCAAGTTTAATCGATCTATTTTGTAGGTATTGATGGGTTTCCTTGTTGGAAACGATTTCATTCCACATTTACCAAATTTGCACATTCACAATAACGCTCTTCCAATATTATATAAAACGTATATGCAAGTTTTACCCACGTTTGAAGGTAAATTTTCTTTCTTTTGTTTCAAACGAATAAAACTGAAAATTATAATAAACATTAAAAATTTTTTAGGATATATTAATGAAGGTGGTAAATTAAATTTAGAACGATTTGGTAAATTTTTAAACGAATTAAGCTCTATCGATACAGACGCATTTGAGGAAAATTATGCAGATTTAAAATATTTTGAAGATAAAACTGGTCGTAGATTAGAGAACTTTGAAAAACCAAAAACATTAGAACCGTTTTCATTTGATAATGAGGAAGCAGAAGTAACTACCAGTACTTCAATGAAAAATGATTTGATTGATTTGGTATCCGCTACGGACGTAATGGTAAGCAATAAGAACTCTATCATAGGTTAATATCCTATTGTAAAAATAATTTCTCAGCATTCTAAAATTTAGTATAATTGTGTATCCGTAATATAAATTTTTGTTAATTAGTTTTCAGAATCGGAGAATGATGCCAGCGAAGGTGAAACTGATGATGAATTCTTTCAAAGAGAATTCAAACAACATAAAAATGATTACTATATGAATAAATTGGAATATGCAAATGTTACACCGTAAGTATTTAATGCATACGGGAAGAAGGGGTTGCCTTAAACAAAAAAAGATATGGCCAAACCTTGAGTCCAAGCTGGTGCGTACGGGGAGGGGGGGGTATGCATCACTGCTCAATAAAATACTTTTCATTCAATTATCAATATTTAATTTTTGCATTAATAATAAATATCTGGACGACCGAGCTTTGCTCGGTATTCTTAAAAAGACACAAATTTTATCACTAATAGAAGACCGTTTTAAATGTCTCCACACAAATACCAATTTGAATCATTAACTACGATATACACCAATAGATGTCAGGAAGAGTTATAATTTGCATTGTATTTCATTAACTACGATATACACCAAAAGATGTCAGGAAGAGTCATATTTTGCGATGTATGTTTCAGTTTTTCATGAAAAAACGAATAAAACGACGTTTTTTTAAAATGAAACCTTGTTAGATCGACTTATCGCCCCAAAAAACCCCTACATACTCATTTTCATGAAAATCGTTGGAGCCATTTCCAAGATCGTTGATATATATATATATATATACAAGAATTGCTCGTTTAAATATATAAGATAATACATCAGAGGAGTACCGCAAATGGGTCCCTAGAAGCTAGATCAAAGAGTCCTCTGTGCCCTTCTTGAGAATAACCCGTCACCCGAAAACGACACGTATTTAGGATTCTATTGAGACCAGACGCCACACAGAAACGACATTGTTTCTCTGGCGAGATTTCTCTCAGAATTGATGGATTGAAGATTTCAGACTCGAAAAATTCTCAACCTGACGCACTGCAGGTTTCTGTAGGTGCAAATAACAATGCAATGCATGGAGGTTTTCACCATAATAATGTATGGAGATTTCACCGTCCTCTATACAGACTCTACAAGTGGGATCATCAAAGATCCGCATGTTATGTAGATGATAGTTCAATCATGTCCTCGACAGTATTCTCAAGACTCGCAATATCCTTCTCAACTCTACTAAGTTTCAGACGAGCACAGTAATATTGTCAGCAAATCAAAACAGGCTTGTCGTATCCATTCCCTGATTCAGTAAATTGGCAGAGTGGGGGTGAAATTGAGACGAACAATCGAATATTTTCAAAGCTGTAAATTACATGAAAATCATTTTAGCGGTTTAAAAGATGTGAACTCTTTTATCAGGGGTTTATCTAGTTTTATCAAATTTACTATTTATATTTACCTATTTCTAAGCAACCATAATATGCCACCGCGAAGTGTGGAAGGGCACAGCTAGTTCCATATAAAAAGTAATAACAAAACGAAATTTTTTAGTAATAAAACTGAGAATGATTTTTTTTTTCGAACGCTGTGTAGTTACCGCGCTTTTGTTCATTACTGTTGGTATTATTCTTTGACAGAATTATATGTTCTTTGAGAAAGTTCAACTTAACAAATGAAACGTTACAATACATAATAATAGATTTCATTTTTATTTATCCAGTGAGGTATTACGATCTCAAGCCGAAGGATATGTTCGTGCCATACAATGGAATCTACATTACTACTATAATGGATGCTGTTCTTGGTCATGGTATTATCCGCATCATTACGCTCCATACGTCTCAGATATTAAAGAATTTAGTAATTTGGATTTACATTACGATTTGGGCAGACCATTTTTACCATTCGAACAATTATTGGCTGTTTTACCATCAGCCAGTAAAAGTTTATTACCTGAAGTCTATCAAAAATTGATGACCGATGAAAATTCACCGATTTATAAATATTATCCAACCGATTTTCAAACAGATCTCAATGGTAAAAGACAAGAATGGGAGGCTGTTGTATTAATTCCGTTTATTGAAGAGGTTAGTTAAAATTATATTTTTACAAGCTTTTATTTAGTTTCAACCTGTCCGTTATTTTTAATCAAATCTTGCAAGTTAAATTTGAACCAATTTTCGGTTTCCCATTGAGTTAAAATTTTACATGCATTTGTAAATCGAATACAATGCATTTTTATTGTAAGTATGGGTGGCCTTATTTTCCCATTGCTTGCACCGTATTAGATATATCTCTGTGTCATAAAAAACGGACATTTTAGTATATATACTCTATTAAATCCGTGCGATTTTTGAGACAAAGAGTGTACATACAGTTGTGACACAGAGGTACAAAGATTTTTTTCGTAAAATCACTGTTTACCCGTGAGGGCGCAAATTAGAATAAAACTCTGTTGCCCATTTTCTCCAAAACTAAAAGAATTGAAAACATTTCTAGAAAATACTTTCAAAGTTTTTGCAAACACTTATATTTAACACTTTCTATGCAGGGTATTTCAATAATTAACGTCAATTGCTGGTTTTCACTTGTTAGTTTTAAATTAAAAATTTAAATAAAAAATATTTTTTTAGGAATAAGCTTTGACTGTACTAAAAAGTAAAAAATAATTTTTCTTACGAATTAGTCATACATGATTTTTTGTAAAAACTTGAGGCGCTAAGAATCATTCTTGATATTTTAAATTGAGCGCGTCCAGCTTTTACAAATATTCATGTAGTGACTCATAAGCTTGAACCATGAAGGTTTCTTATAACCTTCATGGCTTGAACCTAAAAAAGTATATTTTATTTAAATTTTTTTTAGAATGCGGTACAGCTTTGGAAAAGTTTTTAATAGATCTATCTTCTTGTTTTATTTTCTGAGTTTCAAAACTCTATGAATATCAATAAAAAAAAATGAGACATCTGTTTTAGTATAGATCGAAGATATTCGGTTAACGCTCTTGAAGATTAGGTGCAGCAGTTTCCAGAGCTATTCGCGCCAAAATTTCTAAGCTATGATTCATATGATGAGCCTTCTTTTACCAATCTGTTTATTTATTAATTTCCCCCAACTTTAACAAGCCCTATCCAGAAGATATCAAAACTGGAAAATTAAGATAGTAAAATGGGACGCTTTTACTCTATTCAATGTTAAGTGCACTTTTCCAGCGAATAACGACTGTGTTAAATTTTCTTGTGTTATTCTTCCTGGCGTACAGGATTAGTTATTTGACTTAATTGATTTAAAAATAAATATTTTTTAAATCTTTTTTTATAGAAAGATCTTCTTGATGCAATGAAATCCTGTGATAAAGAATTAACATCTAGTGAAAGACATCGAAATAGCCATGGACCAATGTTATTATATGAATATGTTGTAGAAAGTCAAGGAACATATGAAGCTCCTGAATATTTTCCAAGGATTACAAATAATCATACCACACTTAAATTGTTTACCTATAATGATATTCGTGTACCGGCTGATAAATTAATTAAGGGATTGTATCCTGGTGCTAAATTTGATACATACTATCCAGGTTTTCCGACATTTAAACATTTAAAATATACACCGAGTTTAGAGAAACAAGGTGTGCGTGTGTTTGATCAACCAAGTCGAAGTGATAATTTATTATTGAATATAGAAAATGATGAAAAACCACCACCTTTAGAAGAGTTAGCGGAAAAATTGTTAGGGCAAATTGTGTGGGTTAATTGGCCACATTTAACTGAAGCAAAGTAGGTATAATTAATATAATTCTGAAAACATAGAAAAATAATTATTTGACATCAATTAATGTTAATATTAATTTTTGAAACAGTGAAACCTGGCTAAGGGAGACATCAAGGGAGGTATTCCACTTACCCAGTATCTCAGATATTCAGGTATAAATAAATATCTGTCTCATTTACAGAGGATTCCATTAATAGAGGCCTGAATATAGGTTGTTTTAGTTATAGATTTGCGACTTATAAATAAAATGATGTTTTATCAAATTAAATATTATCGAGCGAAATTTTGTGACTTTTCTTTAATCATCGGTCCACTTACCAGAACGTTTTTGTTACGAAGTTGCTTGACCCATGTTAGGAAACACTGTTCAAGTTTAGGATGTTCTGATAAACGTACACGTTTTAGTTTTGCTTGTCCTTTAAAACATTGTGATTGAATTTTATCTTTATTCTGAATTATTCTACAAAGAGTAGAATTTGGTACATTAAGTGATCCCACTTTCATAAACGGGTATTAACTTATTAAGTTTTTTAAAGTACTGATAACGATTTGAGCCTTTGTTTCGAAATTTTTCAAATAAACATCCGTACGATAGTAAAGCAAAACTAAAACTGAGGGTCATTGAGGCTCAAAATTAGTTAAGTGCAGAATTTGAGGGTAGAATAAGAATAAATAAGTAAACAAACAAAACTATGTTATTTTAGTTCTCAGTTACAGAGGTTAACGCATATAAAATTCACTCGCTGTCTCAGTTATAGAGGTAACCATGATGATGAAATCGAAAGAACGAATCCCAAATATAGAAGTTTGCTTCGTCCCACTAACAGAGGTAATACAGTGCCAAAGTGTTGGGACCTCTGCATGAATTTCAGTTTAGAAGGTTTCTCACTTATCCAGGTTCCACTTAACCAAATTTCACTGTATTTCTAAATTATTTTTATGGAATCAAAATTACATTTTTTCAGAGTGATAACTGTTTCAAATAAGAATTTCCGGTATGAATTATCGAATACTCAAGTTTCCGATGAAAAATATCATGTTATTGATAACACAAATGATTTGTTGACTATGTGGAAATCGTCCGTTCGTGGTGTTACAGAAAGGTAAGAATTTTTATATCTCTTTATAAAATATTCGCTGTTCTCGCAAGGAGTCTTTCTTTGATCCCTGAGGCGGCTCAAAACCTTGGCTCCGCATCACAGAAAAGCATGAATACAAGCTTTATCGGTTTCCGAGTATTTTTCCCATTTTCAGGGGAGATGCAATGTAAAAGTTGAAGTTTTTCGATTTTTCCCTTTGGTTTTAAGCAATCCTTGTCGAATGCCGAAAATCGTATCTTTCTAGCACGTCTAGAAGTGCCTTAAAATTTGTATCGGTATGTTGGTCAGTCAGTTTCGAATAGTCGGTTGTTTTTGAAGATGAGAAATGCTCCCTCTTGCATTACTTCCAAATCATCCCATGCGCAATTTCGATTACAAAAAATAATGATATCATCTGAATAATTACTATCTTACTTCTTCTTACCAGAAAATCACACTTAGCAGCATTTTTTTTTCTAATTTTTCTATTCTATAAAATATTTTTAGATACATAAATCGATTAGGTATCAATATTGGAGAAACAGATGTCGTAATTCATGCTCTGTTATTAACTGGCCGCTCTTATATATTCGGTATAAATAACAAATTTACATTGGAGAAACAATGGTCAAATATGGCGGATAGTTTCCCATATCAGGTCACTGTGCAAGATATAAAAGTATACGATCCAAATTATGTGCAATATAAGAATGTAAATGAAGTTTATCCTATTAGTAGTAAATGTTTTATGCTTGGTATTCCACATTATGGTTCTGAGGGAGTGGTATGTATGATACGGCTGGCTCTACAGAATCTTTATGGAAAATTACTTTCGACCAAATTGGCTGAAAATAAAAACTGGCATAATAGAGTATTCTACTTTGTTTGAAAAAGTACTTCAAAATGTTGATTTTCCAAAAACAAATTAGTAATTAATACACATTATTTTTGCCTATATGATGTCACATAATGGCGGCTCTTGTTTTGGGTCACGTGATATACTGAGTAAAAATTACGACTTTTAATTTTAATATAATAAAACAATAATGTGATTTTATGATTCAAAATCAGAATATTTAAGTATATTTCTACTACGTTGAATCAAATTTTTAGCAAAAATAGCCGAGCCAATCTGCCATAACGATTCTGCTGGATAATTTATTTATTTTTATTGATATTGGGTGATATATTTATTTTGGTATATTTTAGATTATTAGTCATAATGATATTAAGCAAACTGGTCGAATAAAAGTTGCTATAACTGCATTCCCTGAACCAGATTTTACAAAGGTTCGAGACATGGAAAAAGAATTAGAAGTACAATATATGTCCAGTTACAAAGCATCTCAACGTTTAGGTGAGTTAACAAGCGATTAAAGATATCGTATTTCTATGAGAAAATCTAAAAATAACATCAAAATTATCATAAACCGAAAATTTGAGCTTCATTACGAACTTTTAATACAATGAGTAAGGCTTAAAAAAGTGTCGAAAGTGGAAAAGTGAGGAAACAGCACCAATTTTAATGTAACTTTTTGTAACGTCTTTATAGGAATCCAAGAACATTAAGCCACCTTAACCTAGTCATAAAGGGGTATAGTGTTCCAGTGGGGGGCGTATGTGGTCAAAATTTTTTTCAAATGTTTATTTTGGCTTAAAATTGTCATCTAGTATATATTTTTAGTCGTGAATTCGAATCCGTCGTCAGATTACACGAATTCTGTTGTCAGATGTCAGATTACACGAATTTGCCGTGCCATTTTTGGCCAATAATTTCTTTTTTTTTGTCACAAAAACGGCAATCTAAATATTTATCGTCCAGATTTTGCTCTAGGAGGTATTTTTGGACGCTGATTACGAATTCGCTGCTCGATTACACGAATTTTATGATTTGTAATCAGCGAACATAAATACCCCTTAGAGCACATACAGTTTGGACGACAAATACTTAGTTTATTTTCGGAATACGTGGCAGAATCCGTGTAATCTGACGTTAGATCTGTAATCAGCGAACAAAAATACTCTTTAGAGCACAATTTGGACGGTAAATACTTCGACGTATGTGTGACAAAAAAATGAAATTATAAACCCAAAAATGGCACGATTTTTGGAAAACGTGATAGAAAATCTGTGCAATCTGATATCGGATTCGTATTCAGCGACCAACAAATACCTAATAGAGGATAATTTTAAGCCAAAATGCCCCCTTCTGGTTGGGTTAAGTTAGCTGAATGTCCTTTGGGATCCTATAAAGACGTTACCAAAACTTTTATTAAAATTGGTGTTGTTTCCTAACTTTTCCGATGCATCCCGGCTTGTTAGTTGTACTATCACATTCTAAAATCACGAATATCCAAGAAAATAATTAGCTTCATTTTGATTTTTGTTATTGTTAATTTTAAAAAATTTGTTAAATTTTTAGCAATTAGTACGAATTTATTCTCTCGAATAACTGGTTGTGTTTTTGTGATACCTGGTGAACGTGTATCGACTGTACCAGAAAATGTATGCCGAACAAATATTGGTTTAAATTTGAAATTTAATAAACGTAATGAAGAAATCCCTGGATATACAAAACGGGATGGCAATCAATGGTTATATTCATTGAAGGCAATACAATTGGTTCGAGATTATATGGAATTCTCTCCCGAATTGTTTATCTATATGGCAGATCACCCACAATCGAATGTATTTTTTGAGGCTGAAATATTTCCAACGCAAGTTGGGTATGTAAAGATTAAAAAAAAAAATAAAATAAAATAAAATAAACACATTACCACTCCTTTGCGTTGCTTAGTCGCGTAAAAATAAAGTTCTGTATGAGATTGAATTGTATTATTTTTAATATTTTTTTTTAGAGAGGATAAAATTAAAGAAATCGCAGCCTGGATTATAAAACAACCGTACAATTCTATTGAACGACAAATAACGGGAAGTAAATTATTAGATCCTGAAATTGTGTCACAAATTGAAAAAGCTACGGATGAACATTTCTTATCAAATAAAGGTCGTAAAGCTATCACGATGCAAGTGAAACCACGTCTTCTGTATATGGTAAATATTGAATTTTATTTCTTGAAAAATTATCCTTTACCGTTTTTTTACCATTTCGGTCACCCCTTTCACCTGATCCTATCATTTCCAAAGCAAGATGTTCCGTAATTTACCGAGCCAAGGAATGGCTACGACAAATCCATCTTGATTACTTGGACTTTGCGTAAGGCATGTGACAGCCCAAACTGTGTATAAGCACGGCTAGGCCATTAGACTGTGCTCGCCTCAAATTCGTTAGAGCATAGTTGAAGGGTGGTGGGGTTTGAAGGGTGGTGGGGTTCCCGACAGGAAGGATACTGTCGACTGAAATACCACCTTCTTAACATGATGATCTCCGATTTTCCCACTTGTAGGGCCTGTTATTTGCACCTGCAGAATTCTGCAGGGCGTCAGGTTTAGAATGTTTGGGTCCGAAACTTTGGATTCATCAATCCTGGGATAAATCCCGCCAGAGAAGCTGTGGGCTTTCTGCATGGCATTTGGAATCGACATAATCTTATATAGCTTTATCTGCTTAAAATAGCATCTCTTACCCAAAGACGTCTCCCTTTCGGGTGTCAGGTTGTTCTCAAGGAGAGCACAGAGGACTCCTTGGTCTAGTTGCTACGGACCCATTTTATCTTATGTAATATCTTCGGAAACGAATCTCATAATGCAGGGGGTTTTTAGGGCGAAAAATTGATCTAGCTAGGGGTCATTTTTAGAAAACGTCGTTTTATCTCGGAAACGTCTCCAACGATTTTTATGAAATTTATTGTGGGTGGCGTTTTGGGGGGCGAAAAATCGATCTAGCTAGGTTTCATTTTTAAAAAACGTCGTTTTATCTCGGAAACTTTAATCTTGGAAACGGCTCAAACGTTTTTCATGAAACAGTGCAGGGCGTTTTGGGGGCGAAAAAACGATCTAGCTAGATTTCATTTTTAGAAAACGTCGCTTATAATTTCAAAAAAACACGATTTTACCAAAAAAATAAATAAATAACGAGCAAAGCTCGGTCATCCAGGTACTTTATTATTCAGGTAAAAAAATACCGAATAGATTTTGGTCTAAAGTCATAATTTACAACAGATACAATCTTCATAATTATATAAAATTTCTTTGTGATTTATTTTTAGCCAAATATAAACATGGGTTCATTGTGTCCCGATTCAAAAGCAACATTTTATTTATATGATCGTGTCGTATTTGTACGTGAATGTTATACTGTACCGGTTGGACTAAAAGGAACAGTAATTGGGATACATGAACAACAAACAACAAATTCTTGTACAAACGATCAACCGATACTTTTATACGATGTTGTCTTCGATCAGGAGTTTAATGGTGGTTTAACATTGAATTGTTCTCCAAATCGTGGTTATCGAATATCTGCACAATCTTTGATTAATATTTCATATGGTGTTCGACTAGAAAGGATAAAAACTGGTGGAAATAACGGTAAAATCTCTTATTAGAATAGGGTATTCTACTATTTTTGAAAAACTACTTCAAAATGTTGATTTTGCTAATAAAAAGCCACCAAAAGTTTATTTCCGATAAAATACACACATTTTATGCCAAAAACTTAAATTAAATTTTAAACCTTTTTTAAACTGTCAAAAACGCGGGCATCCAATTTGGTGTCGTAATATCGGTATCATTATACGAAATAACACAGATAAGTTTGACAGATATATTAATAGACATCCGATTATAATAAATATAAATACTTATTATCTATGGATATATTATACCCAGCTGTCTACACTGAACTAACTGATGGTATATGGCTCATACCGATATGACATCACAGCAGGGTTTGTCCGCGTTTTAGGTCACGTGACAGTTTAAAAATTATGATTTTTAATTTTAATATTTTAAAAGAAAAATGTGCTTTTATGACTCGAAATCAAAATATTTAAGTATATATTTACATAAATTTTAACTTTTTTCAAATTTCATAATTTATTTTTGACTAACGATAAAACCCTATTATGCATCTTATTAAAATATATCCCCTTCAGGACCCACAATAAAATATTTAGCTAGATTATAAAATTATTATAAATTAGCTAGGCCGGCGTCGATTGCTTTGGCAACCCTCTTCAGTAACATTACTTAAAAATAAAAATAAATTACCAAAATACGTTAAAAATAAAGTAAAATAGATCTGCAATGCTCTAAAATTTTTAATATTTTATTATTTGGGTTTAGGGCGTTGTAGTTCTATTTTTATTTTTTATTTTTAAGTAATGCTACTGAAGAGGGTTGCCAAAGCAATCGAAACCGGTCTAGCTAATTAATAATAATTTTATAATCTAGCTAAATATTTTTATTGTGGGTCTTGAAGGGAATATATTTTAACAAAATGCATACATAATACAGCCCACAGAAAAATGCTAATCTTAATTTGAATAATTATTTATGTTTTTAGCTGATCAAAAACAAAGTAACTCGTGGAAAGGAAAAGATTCAAATACTGCTAGCATTAATTCATGGAGAATAAAAGATACAAATCAATCTGCTCACATGAGTACATGGAAAGGAAAAGATTCAAATTCACAATCTCCCAATATAAATTCGTGGAGAGGGAAGGATTCAAATTCACAACCAAATTCAGCATTTGCTGTTTGGAATAATAATGTAGATAATATCGATCGAAGATCATCACATCAAGTCCTACAAAATTATCCTGCCCCAACTAATGTTAAACAAATTGAGTCAAGGCTAAGTGGACCTCCTATTAATTTACCTCGAGAAACAGGACCTCCAATGAATTTACCTAAAGAAACGGGATCATCAATTTTACCGAAAGAATCTGGACCACCAGTTAATTTATCAAAAACGAATGTTTCAAGGAAAAAGGATCAAAAACAAGGTTTATCAGAATTTCAAGCTATTTGGAATGAGTTACATCAATTGGGCGTAAGTATATTTTTCGTTTATATAAAAAATATCTTCCGCAAAGTTTTATACAATTTGTTTTTGTTTTCTAGAAAAATATGCATGGCCCAAAAGATGAGAAACCTCCTCAAACGATCGTTAGTAATCCGCCAAATCCTGTAAATAATGTACCGGAAAATAAAAATAATGAAAATAAATCGATTTTACCGGTTAAATCTCCTGCGAAGTCAAATGAAAATAATAGTTTTAAAAAAATTGAGGTATAATTTCTTTTTTGATATATCTCCAAATTTTTTTTTCATAATTTTTCTGTATTTTTTAGGATCCAAATAGCAGTACTGAATTATTAAAAATTATGTTGAAAATTAAGGACGATAATAAAAGTAAGGAAGAAGAACCGTCACCCATAAAATATACTAATTTTGAAAAAACTGACACGTCCACGCCAAAAAAAATTAGTATTGAAGAATTATTTAAGGTATGTTACAATAATAGTTCTCTCCTATGGGCGTCAATGTGTCCACTTTCGTCCCGCTATATATATAAATCAAATATGGTGGAAGCGATGAGAAAATCTGGACGGCACTAACCTTATCATACAATGTCATCCAAACTAACCGTGAATGCAAAATTTCAGGTTAATTGGTTGACGATAACTGCTTCAAAATTGAGTTGTAAGATTCCACCCGCACAAACATACATACATACATTGCAAGTTAAATAAAAGCTTGTAACTAAGTTCAGCCAGCATTGCGTTATACAGTATTAAAACATTTGCAGTTTTTTGCAAAGTCAATTATTTTTCAGATTGTTTTTTTAAAATGAATATTTTTGGCACCTCTTCCAGCGCATTAATAAAAACTTTGACCCAAAATATCTTAGCATTCATCATCGATTTTTCTAGGTAATTTCTAACTTAAATTATAATTTTATTTTAGCATGCAACTGTATCAGCCGAAAAAAATCGAATTTCTATTAATCAACAACAAGTACCTGTAAAAAGCTATACAATTGAATTATTAAATCGATATCAATTATTAGGATTAGGAATACCACGATATACGTATATACTTAGCGGTCCAGAAAATTTAATTCATGCACAAATTGTTTTACCAAATGGTAAACGTTTAATTGGTGCTGTATGTCCAACAAGGGAACAAGCATCGGAAAGTGTTGCTCAATTAGCCCTGTTAGATCATTCATTAATGGATGTCGTTACGAATTATACAAATCAACCGAATTCATCATTACCATCCCCACCACAACAATGGTTTCAACGGAATGTTCATATGCAGCAGCATAATAATTCGGGACGAAAGGGGAATCAACATAATCAAAATTATTTTAAGGTATGTTCTTAGTTATATTTTGTAAGTTATCATATTATTGGAGTTTATTGGAGTTTGCTCCTTAAGAATCGATTGTCATAAAAACGTCCGGTATGAAAAAAATACGAGAAGTAATATCTAGTGATCGAATGACTTCTTTATGCTTTTGGTGCGCACCTTTCACTTTTTAATAATGAACGTATATAACTTTTATACTTGTGTGCTGTCGACAAATCATCTATCGTTTGAAACTGACAATAACCTGACGGGAATATCACACAGTGTAGTTATTACCCATTAATACAGAATGACTAGATAGCCAACGTACATCGTACGTCTTCTCACTCTACTCCATAACTGGTAATCGATGGATGAACACTTTAAATTAGAAAGTTGTTATTGATTAAAAAGGTAACATTTTTTGTTTGAAACATTTTTCCCCAAATCGTACAGTTTAAGCAAAAACGGATTGAAAAGTTTTTCTCAAAATGGTTTTTTTGTATCAAAATTGTTATTTTGTATAATCTGCGAAATCTAGACACTCTTCGAAAAAAAATTTCCACAAAATACAATAAAAGTTATTTTTTTTTCTATAAAGACCATTTTTGTTAAAATTGAATGAACAAACTCACAAAAAGCTAGATTTTTGCTATCAATTACTGTCTAAATTATTCGGTTTACCAAAAAAAGTTTCAAAAAAAAAAATGTTTGCGTATATATAAAGAACAACTTTCTAATTTAAAGCGTTCATCTAATGTTTGTCAGCTATGAATCAGAGTGAGGTTTTAATTGAACCTGAAAACTTAGATCGAATTCGATGCCGTTATAAGATATGTGTCTTTGTAACTAACATTTTTCGTTTGAAGAATTTTCCTCGATTAAATTTATTTATCGAGTTTCAAGTATATATATTAACTTAAAAAAGACACCCTGAATATTTATTTATAAAAAGTTTATATTGATGGATCGTATCGTATTTTTTGTCATGGTGATTTTTCGGTGTCTTATTTTCGTATCCTTTTCAGTCAAACGCACGCGGCGGAGGAAATCATGAAAATTTCCCAAATGATAAGCGAAATACAAATTATTTTAAAAAAGATTTTCAACAAGATTTGTCAAAAGACAAAAAATCAAAAGATAATAATAAACCATTAGAGCAACAACGAAGTAATACATCCGCGTCTGATGTGTGTAGTACGTTTGTTCCACTTCAAGCAGTTAAACAACATCGCAATCGTGCAATGTCCGGTGGTTCAGAAATGAAAAGTCCAACAAAAAGTACAAATCGAACTGTTCATACAGAAAATAATCGCCATAAATCCACTACTGATAATTCGAATAATTCACAGACTGTTAGTAATAATACTGAAAAGGTAAGTTATTGCTTTCTATCTCAGAAATAATAAGTTTACGGCAGGCGTGCTATTAGATCATTCATTTTCATAGAATGGCTGTAATAGAGAACCGTATAAAAATCGTCATATCTCGGACTCCAGGACCAGTCACACTTTATACAAATTGTTCGACTGCCTTATTAAAAGGTTGCTTAAAGAAGATAAAAACAAATATTTGTGTGGTCTTGGGTTCGTAGGACCCATCGTGTAAACAAAAAATATATAATTTGAATTAAAGCATATTATTGGTCTTGATCCAAATTTTCTGGAAAATACAATATTCTCGTCAGAATGGTTCATTAGCTGATTTGTTATCTTGATGATTTGGACCTTCTTCTTTACATTATTTTATTCGCTTATTTTTCACATAAAAAACACCTACTTTTCCAATAAAAGTCAATGGAACTAGCCACTCGAAGCTTCTTCTTAAGTGGAGAGAAAATGAATACTTGTTTTCTGACAAAATTAGTGTCGTCACGGGTAAACTATGATGTTGATAAAAAAATATTTCGTACAAAAGTTGTTTATTTTATTACAAGGGACATTTTTTACATTTTAACTTTTGTTGTATCTCTTACGGTTTGCAAGATAGGTCCTACGAAGCCAAGACCCAAGATCGCATAAATTTTTTTCTCGGAAACGACGGGTTTCTGTTTGTTTTTGAAAGTTGATGGACCACCGTCGACAATTGAGGGGGTTAGCGAAAAACCTTAAGAGGTTGTTGAGGGACCTAAAAAATTTGTAGAAGTGTCCCGCTTCGAAAATTTTCGTATACGAAAACATCGTTAGACCATACATTGACAATATTCTTTCAAACTTTCAGCCATTCTGAAATGACTGCCAAATATTACGCCTGACCCTAGAGCTATAAAAATTGTTCCATGTCAAAATCCCCGTTAGAAAACAATTACATTTAGATTATTGGTGAAGATTAAATCACTAACTTTCATTCGTTTATTTTTTTCTAGAAAAATGAAGCAAAACAAAAAAATACTACAGAATCTACAAACAATAGTAGTAATAATACTCGAAAACAAAATCGACAGAAAAAATGGCGTATTGCAGCAAACTTTAGTAACGCGGTTGTGAATGAATAAGGAAAAACAAAACAAAAATAATGCATTTTTTTTCATGATTTATTTAAATTAAGTATTTTTTCAATTATGTTTCAATTATAATTAAAAAAATTTGACCCTCCTTTATTTAGCAATTATTTTATTTAATAAAAAAAAAAAAAAAAAAAAAAAAAAAAAAAAAAAAATTTATTTGTTTAAAGATTTTACAACCTTTTACAAAGAATTCCTAGACATTAAACAACAAAAAAAACACAAAAATATATGTAAGAAAAACAAGAAAAAATCAAACTCAAAAGAACAGAAAAAATAAAAATTCTAGAAATAATCAAAATGATTGGAAAAAAAATTAGCAATAAAAGTATACAATCATATTAATTCATAATGGAAAAAAAAATATAAATTCTAAACCTAGAATGACAAATTTCTTCATTCATTCAAAAGAAAAGACCTTATCATGAGAATTGTTTGTAGAAAATAAAAAACTTTTTTTATATGTGAAATAGTTTCACCGTATAACAAACATATAAAAAATTATTTTATTTCAAATTATGTTTCAAATTTCAAGATTTATTTTATTTTTATGAAATTTTAATTTAAGTTTTGTATTGTGATACCTTTTAATTTTTGATTCTGTGGGAAAATACCTCAGATTTGATTTTGAAAAGTTAAGAAAGAAAAAAAATTGTATACAGAATAAAAAGGGAAAAAATTTTATTAAAAAAAAGAGTTCAATAGACAATGGTCGCGTTCATAAAATTTTTTTATAATTCAATTAAGACTTTGGTTTTTCATTAATAATACAGTATTGTACAGAACAAAATAATAGGATAGAGAAAATGATAGGTTTGATCATAGGTTTGGTTAGGTTGGCGTAGCTGTTCCGGGGTGGAACACACATAGACTATAGGGTGCTTTGTGATACCGATAATGAGTTTTATCCCATCCCCGGCCACTACTTCATGAACCATTTGGAGCTGTTTAAAAACAGCAGGAATGATTTGACGTTATTGGACTTTAGGTCGGAGAGGTCGTTAAAGAGAGACTGGCATACAATATTCCATTTCCTCATGGCAAGAGCTGGGCAGTAACAGAAAAGATGAGACATTGTCTCCTCTTCCTACCCTCTGTGACAGATCCTGCAATAATCACGATACACCGTCAGGCCTAGGCGTTCAGCATGCCTGCCGCCCAGCCAGTGTCCTGTCCGCCCAGCCAGTGTCCTGTAACAGCCGCAAGAACTTTGCTAATAGAGGCCCTTGGAAGCGATATAAGATCGCCGAAGCGCCTACGACTGTATTCAGACCATATCTATTTTTTAGTACCACAAGTACATTCCTCCCTTCATCTTAGATTGGCCGATTTTAAGATATTCCCTTTGATGAGCAGCTTACAGTTCGCGAACGGAACTCCCGGATGCCTATTGATGGTTGTCAATAGGCAGCGTTGTGCTAGCTAAGAATGAGTACCAGATGGTTAAATAAATATTTTACAGAAAAAGTTGAAAATTAAAAAAAAAAAAACTTTGTCGCTTTTCCGAAATCAAGTTTTATGAACGCTGCCAAAATTTTATTTATTTATTATACGTATGGTAGGTATACTCTGCGTCAAAAAAGTGCACAGGTTTTACCATTCTAAGTGATATAGCTGTAACATATCTTACAGTAATAAATTAGAATGGTAAAACCTGTGCACATTTTGTGACGCAGAGATATATTCTCAATAAATAAGTTATATTCTCATTTTGCTAAAAAAAAAAATAATAAAGAATTGTCAGTGATACATATTTCTTAAAAGTTTTATTCGAGAAATACCTTATTACCCCTCCCCCCCCCCTATTTGGAAGAGACAATATAATCAAATTTATAAAAAAAACTGAATGGAAGATGCTGGAATACAATTATGTAAGACATTTCCTACGAAGAGAAAAGGTAATACTCATACGGTAAAATGATAAGAAAAAAATTTATTGCATGCAATAATGACATATTTTTAAGACGTATTTCCTCCAAAAGCTAACGTTTTTCGAAAAAATGTTTTGAACAAAAATTGTTAGTTTTTTATGTGGATCAATTTTCTAATTTAAAGTGTTATTCTATATCTTACCGCATAGGATCTAAATTGGCTGTTAAAGAAACCCGAAGAACTAGGTCCAATCTGATGTCAGAACATGATCCTCTCCCCCCCCCCCCCCCCTATCAAACTCTGCAATTTTATTTAAATTATTTTTTGATTGGTTAACTACAAAACGAAATATTTAGGTGTATAGATTAAAATGGCCCACCTTGTATATACTTTAGTTATAGGTTTTTGGCAGTCTTTTTATTTGAAAGCGAAACTATTTATGGAAAACAATAGACACGCGAAGGTTGTTATATTCGATCCTTGAAACTTAATGATGATTTTTAGTCCTTTAATAAAAAATTTTTTATTTGATTTAATTATTACACAAGCAAATGTGTTGTCAATCTTTTAATGAGCCAATCACTTTTCTACACATTTAAAACAATGGAATAAATATGAATTAACTGAACAGTAAACAAAAGTTACTGTGTGGCTAAAATTTAAAAAGCTTATTAATAGAGTACAGAGAATCTTTTCATGAACACCTTTTTTATACATTTATCTTAAGGAATATCTGTTATTTATCAATTCATTATCGATTTAAAAATTTTTTTGCATACATGGAAAAATCAATAGGCCAAACAATAAACTTACGAATTTTTTTGTTAACTCATTAATAGACTGGGAGATGGCGAAATATTTTAATTAATGATTTTAAAACAGTTGACATAATTCCACAAAAAGATGTGTAGGAATCTAGACGACTTTGTCGGTGTTGGCACTTGTAGGCCTTATAAAAGTATCTTATATATTTCAACGAGCAATTCTTGTTGGTTTTTGAAGCGAAAAATCGATCTAGCCAGGTTTAAAAACTGAAAAATATGGCGCTGTTAAACAACATTCGATTTACCAAAAAAAAAAAAAAATAATAATAATAATAATAATAATGTTGAATGTCTACATGATAGGGTAGTTCTGACCCTCTTATGGAACTCGTGCGCGATCACGAGTTACAGGGTAAAGGAGCATTCTTGTTCTCTGCAGCACAACATGCAACGTCTAAATTGAGCCTTGCTTTTGATCCGTCTAATCGTGATCTTGATGATAACGTGGTCCTTCTCTCCAAATCTCGACTTCGTTCAGCTGTGAAACGAGCTGAAATACGCTCCCTCTTCGAAGATCATCGGAATCGTGATCATCAGGGAATGTTCTACCGTCATCTAGACACCTGTAGTCTTTCCGTTGATCTTACGTTCTCTTTTCTCCGATCAGCTGGACTCAAGTCCGAAACAGAAGGCTTTATCATCGCTGCCCAAGATGGTGTGATAGCGACGCTAACTTACCAAAAGTATGTATATAAGAAAGCAGTCTCCACCACTATGTGCAGAGCGTGCAAATCTCAGCCGGAGACGCTGATGCACCTCATCTCGGCATGTCCTTCTTATGCCACGAACACCTACATACATCGCCATAACGCTGCCCTCCGCGTGCTGTACTACTTCTTGAGACACAAGTATGAAGTGGACCCTACGCCAGTCCTACCATATGCTCCAGGCGAGATCGGCTCCGTCGTCAAGAACGAAAAATGCATTATCTTCTGGAATTTCTCGTTCCCAACTACCAGGCAGCTCTCTGCTACTAAGCCTGATATAGTGCTCCAGGATATCTCATCTAAGACTATGTACGTCATCAAGTTCTCTGCGCCTGCAGAAACGAACATAGTCACGATGGAGGAGCAAAAACGGACTAAATATCTTGATCTCTTACAAGAACTACGACAACTACACCCTGGCTACAAAGTCAAAATGGTTGTCCTCATTATCGGTTGCCTAGGCGGAATTCGTCCCACTCTCGAGACGAATCTTTCTCAAATTCCGGTCTGCAGGTCTCATCTTCGTCAACTTATCTCTTCTATGCAGAAGGCTGTCATTAAAGGCACCCTTCGTACATTGAGATCGCATCAGACTGTCTTCAAGTAACAGCCCTTGAAGTTTATTTTTCAATTTTTTTTCTTTCTTTTAGTAGGTTCCACATCGCTACGGTGCAGGGACGGAGCCTGCTTGACCAGGACATTCGACAGACTTACGTACCACCGACTCGGAAAACAGACGGACCAGCGTGGAAATTCGGTTGAGGCTAGATAAATGCCTTTCTTCGAAGAATATTCGGAATTACAACACATTCAAGCAGTAGACGTCAAAGTCGTGGTGGAAGTAAATGATTAACTACCTACTATTCATTATTACAAGTTACAAGCTTTTATTTTACTTACTATGTATATACATATGTACGTTTGTCCGGATGAGATCTTGCAAATCCATTTTGAAGCAGTTATCGCCAACCGATTGAGCTAAAATTTTGTCCGAAACAAAAGGTAATCACTTTTTAAAATTAAAAGGTATATTGAGCGCCTCAAGCTTTTACGGATAGTCATAATATGAGTGACTCATATTATGACTATTATAAGTAGTACATAAGTAATACAATTCCTGAAAGAAATGCTATTGGATGTGAGGAATAAGGTTTCATTGGATTTGTATTCAAAATTGGATCACTATGAGGGTGGAGCAATGTATGTAAATTTAACAGACAGAGATGTAAGAAGAACTATTGCTATTTTCAGAATGAACAGGTTTGCTTGGGAAAATAAGAAAAACCGAAGCGGGGATAGGGTTTGTGTTCTGTGTAACGGAATTGAAACAATTGAACATCTTATAGAGGAGTGCTATGGGACAGTAGGGAATGAAAGAGACGATCTTTAAAGTCGCGAATTGATTAATACGTAATTGATTTTGGACGCTAAGAATATTGTAGATCTTAAAGCAGTGTATAAATATTTGCGTTTCATCTTGGACAAGCGCTCACAATATCTTTGAATTTCAGTTTGCCTGTTGTACTTGTGACCATATTTTATTTTATTTTATTCATTTATTTCTGATTGGACATTTGGTTTAAAATTTATATTTTTCATGATGTTTATTTTTGTAATATGTTATCTTTCAGTTTTATTCTGATTTTTTGTGTATAAGTTATATAATGTTAACTATGTATTACTTTGATTAGCCAATTGGCATATCAATAAAGTTTATTATTATTAAGTAATACAATAAAAGCTTGTGCTTAAAAAAGTATTTTTTTTTTTTAATTTTTTTTAACACAATATGTTTTATTTCAATAGGCAATTGTTCTTACACGTTTGTATTAATACTTGCATTCATAATTAATTCGGAATTTACAAGGGGGCAATCAAAACTGATTACAAAGTAATTTAATTTGCAGGGATAAAGATGCGAATCACGGTTTATTATTAATTTTAACAATTCCATCCTGTAGAAAAAATAAACTAAAATTATAAATCTCTGAAACATTATCTTGTCTTAATTTATAATAAATACAGAGATTACTTCTTATTTACTTATGATATTATTAAATTTATTGTCCTTCTCTTAATTGTTTATAAATACAAGATAACTATTTAAATTAATTCTATTATTTTAAAAATTTATTATAATTAAATTAAACACCAAACATGATAAAGGATACAAATGCAATACCACACATGGATTCGGAGAAATACGATTTAGAAAAAAATGATACGATTAATAGTGAAACGGAAAAATTAACTGATATAAATAATACATGTAGTGTTTTAATTGTAAAATCACAAAATAATATTCATAGAAAATGTGAACAAGAATATGTGATAAAAGTTTATCAAAAACGTTGGTTTTTATTAGCGTTATTTATAATTATTACAGCGTTAAATGGTATACAATGGGTACAGTATTCGATTATTACGAATATTACGATGCGTTATTATGGTATCACTTCACGAATGGTCGATTATACTTCGTTGATTTATTTGATTACGTATTTACCGTTGGTATTGCCAGCATCTTATTTTATGGATAAATATGTAAGTTATCTAAATTAATCCATAATGAGACTGTCCATAAAATTTTATTTTTTTAATGTAATGAATTTCTGTGATAAATTTAATTTTGTCCGTGCAATTATTTTTCTTATTTTTTAAATAAGTTCAAAACTTATCATTATACATCCAATATCTTTGAATGAAATTTTTCTCCAGTTAGTTTTTTGATTGTAGGTATTAAAATTTTAAATATCAACACACACCTGTTCGTTTTTTTTAAAGAATAATTAAAGTAATTACATATTAGCTTAAATAATAGGTTTCCTGTCTTAATAAGTGTCTGTAATCTGTACTAGTGTCTTGATTTCGGAAACACAAGCGTCAAATTTAACACACAATATCTGTATGACAAATTTTATCACTAATATAAGAACCGTTTAAAATTTCTCCACCCAAATACCAATTTGAATGTTCCGGTAATCTACTTAATTTCGTTAACTACTATATACGTATATATCACAACAGCTTCTATCAACTAAAACTGACAAAATAACACGGACTTCACACTAAACAATACATGCGAAGCGAACCACGTACAATGTATATACTCGCCAATAGATGTCAGGAAAAGTCATATTTTGCAGTTGATGTTTCAGTTTTACCAGAAAACACGGATAAAACGACGTTTTTTAAAAATGAAACCTAGCTAGATCGATTTTTCGGTCTCGAAACCCCCTGTATGATAATTTTCAAGAAAATCTTTGGAGTCATTTCCGAGATTGTTGATATATGCAAGAATTGCTCGTTTAAATATATCAGATTTTCAACGTGCTTTCCAGGATGTCAATGTCAACGCATGTTACAGATCTATTTAGCATTATGTAATGCCAATAAATGTTCGTTTTTATAACTGCTCGTGTTGCTATTCTAGCAAACAGATATTGAAGGTACAAAGCTCATAATTTGTGAAGATATCGAGATGCAAATGTTTCATTTCTTTTGCATACTTCAATTTAATCATTTAGAAGTTACTTGAATATAAATAGTAAACATTTGTTATTTTAAGTTGAATAAATCAATTTATGCAGTGTTTAGGATAACGTAACAGTATGGATTGATTCCTAGGAGGAATTGATTCCTATTTACATTTACGTATATTATTACAGGCAAACAATTAAAATATAAATTTTTACTTATATAGGCAATTAATTGAACTATTAGTAATGCGGATGGCCTATACAGTGTGTCTACTTAAGTTGACTACACATGGAAAACTTTTTATACCATGCATATATGTAATATGCAAGGTATACTAAGTTTAGTCCCAAGTTTGTAACGCTTACAAATATTGATGCTATGAACAAAATTTTGGTATAAGTGTTTATAAAATTACCTAATTAGTCCATTTTCGGTTGTCTGTCCGTCTGTCTGTCTACACGATAACTCAAAAACGAAAATATCAAGCTGAAATTTTTACAGCGCAGTCAGGACGTAAAAATTTTGGTCGAGTTCGTAAATGAGCAACATAGGTCAATTGGTTCTTGGATCCGTAGGACCCTTTTTGTAAACCGTTAGAGATAGAACAAAAGTTTAAATGTAAAAAATATTCCTTATAAAAAAATAATCAACTTTAATTTTTTCGTAAACATCACTGTTTACTCGTGAGGGTAACAATTAACGCAAATTAGGCGTTAAATGTATAGTATGTATTATATGGGTATAACAGTTATATATGTGTGACATGTATGTTTGTGTAATGTGATAGAGTGAGTAATCAACACTGTCTATGCATGGTATTTCAACAATTAACTCAGCCAATTGTTTGTTTTCACTTGTTTATTATAAGGTTTACAATAAAAAGTTATTCTTTATACAAATCTCTGCTTTTGAAATATGTTAACATTCAACTATTCATTTTTGACATTGAATGTACAGGAATGTACAGGTGTTCATAAATTGAAAACGTTCGGTTCGATAGAAATATTAATGGTTGTTTAGAAATGTAGACCTTTTTGAACAGATAATAAGGGAAACGGTACAAGAAATCATTCTCGAGACATGTAGGAGTGTATTTAAACAATTTTGTAAAAGAATAATTACATGTATGGAACATGAATAATTTTTCCCCTATCAATATACTTAACAAAATATACAATGAGAACGTTTTGGCGTAATTTTTGTAGGGTATGCGTGCGACATTGGTTACGGCATCGTTAGGAAATTGTATAGGTTGTTGGTTCAAAGTATTATCAGCGGATCCAGATAAATTTTATATTGGATTCATGGGACAATTTGTATTGAGTTGTACACAACTCGTTATAATTAGTACGCCATCAAGTTTTGCAGCCGTTTGGTTTGGTGCGAATGAAGTTAGCACGGCTTGTGCATTAGGTGTGTTTGGACAACAATTGGGTATGGCATTAGGATTTATTTTACCACCGTTAATGATCCGAAATCATGAAGAATTAGATTCAATTGGAAAAGATTTTTATCGCTTTTTCATGTTAAATGCGATAATTACAACCGTTGTATTGGTTTTAACAATTATATGTAAGTTAAAAATTTATTTTCTTTGCTACTTTTTTTTATCCTTCGCGATATATACTTTTTACTGCAATCATACCCAAAAATATCCCTTTCAATTGCTTTCATTGCTAGCAAAAAATCTTTTCGAAGCTTTCTTTTTTTTCGAGCTTCCACCGAAAAAAATTCAATAAAAAACCATAAAATCTCTTAAAGTATGAAATTAATTTTAGCATTATTTTTTATAGTTTGTCAAAAACAACCCGAATACCCGCCAAGCAAAGCTCAAGCCTTAATCCGAGAGGGAAAAGCTGCATCGGATAATTCAGTGATGGAAACAGTTAAATCATTTAAACGTTTATTAAAACAAAAATCGTTTTTAACTTTATTAGCGGTTTTTGGAGTAACATTGGGTGTGTTTAATTCATTTTGTACGTTTCTAAATCAAGTTATATTGGTATATTTCGCGGTAAGACATCAATTTTAATGCAATAGGGTATTTGCCAATAAAAATGCACGAATCTAGAGGTAAATTAGGGGGGAGGAGGATATCCAAAACGAGATATTTAGGTGTATAGATCAAAATGGCCTACCCTATATATTACCTAATGAAATTTCTTTTGGTAAGATTTTATGTCAGATATAGTTCAACTGTATAAGTCAAAGTATATTTATTCTAAACAAAAAATTTGAGTAACGAGATAAATTCGTGAGTAACGTTCCAATACTCAATACTAGAAGGCGTTCCGTTACTCAGTATTCGGTACATACGGTTTATTACAGCTCTACTTGCAAGTGACACTACATAATGGCAAATACACTAAATGCAATTAATTTAATTACTTCTGTTCATTATTAAATTTTTTTAGGGTGGTCAAGTTTTTGCAGGACAAGTTGGTTTAGTAGTTACGATTGCTGGAATGGTGGGTTCATCAATAATAGGATATATTTTGGATAAAACGAAAAAGTACAAGTATGTACAAATAGTATTCTATCTTTTAACGTATTCTGACAATTCCTTTGTTTTCCGAAGATTCACGATATCATTACGAATGATTCGTTGCGAGTCTCTGGAGGACTAAGGACTATAATTTTGAAAATGTAATTACGCTAAACTATGCTCAAATTTTAGCAAAAAAGTTTAGCGTATTTACATTTTCGAAATTATGGTTCTTAATGTACTCAATATTAGTTTATATTAAATATTTTCTTTAATTTTTGGACAATCTTAATGGAAAACCTTTTCTGTATCTGTTAATATACGATGTACCCGTGCCTACTTCGTGATATTTATGATATAAAATCATTATTTAATAATGTAAATAAATGATAGAAAAAAAAACTAAATAAATATTTGAATATAAACAAAGATAAATTTTCGGCAACTTCAATTATCGATTTAAACATATTTTTAAAATACTGAAACAAAATGTACTCATTTTGGCATTTTAAATACTTTATCTAATGGAGTCGTTTGATGAATATTAAAAATATTATATAAATAACATCTTTGTAAACTTGTTCGAGTTTTGTAGACATGTTCGAGGACCCTTAAAATTCATTCGATAGCAGAGATACCAAAACGATTCTAAGCGGTCGAGTAATTGTATTTTACACATGCACGCCTCCCAGTGTGGCTACGATTTACATTTAGCCGGTACCATATAACACACAAATTACCATAAAATAAACAAATTAAACATCCAAAGGTAGAAAAATTCACACCCAGATCAAAGTTGGTAGGATTGTTCCAAACACCATCATAAATGAAATATAAAAGTCCTCATCGATCCGATACCTGGGAAAAAATTTACTCGGTGTCAAAGGTCACAAAAAAGCCACCGTTTAAAATTTAATAATATTTTCTAACAAATTTACCCTGGAATTTTTGCAAATGTAAATGTAAATCGTAGCCACACTGGGAGGCGTGCATGTGTAAAATACAACTACTCGCCTCTTGGACCAATAGAATCTATTTTATATCCTTCAAAACTTTAGTTCGTAAGTCAATTAGTAGAAATTTCCTTTTTATTGCATTATGTATTTTACATTTTCAAAAACCAATTCAAATTTACTTCGAAAACAATATAGAGTACCATGACGTCTTGAATGACATCACGGCTTGGCATATAATCATTTTTGTGTATGTACGTTTAAGCAGTTGTAATAAAATAACCTGCTTCATTCTATTAAAATGTAATAATGTTTACATAGCGTTTGGCATGGCGTAGCGTAATACTTACTAATTGTTATTTGCTGCCACTGTAACTGAACTTCTAATTTAACTAAAATTATATTATAAAAATCATAATAAAATAATTCTTATTTTTTATAAAAAATAATTTTGTGTGTTTTGTTATCTACATATCATGATTAATCTTTAAAAACTTTTATCCAATCGATTTATTCTTAGTGGACAAAAGCCTATATTACTGTAAACATTATTTAAGTCGAATGTTAACCAATTTAAAATTTTGGTGCTATAATTGACCAATATGGATTAAAAAATCAATAAATTAAAATCTTGTCTTGTAATTTAAAAAAAAAAAATCATGTAATATTTTTTTATTTCAGAATAACAGCAATTATAGTTATCATAATGAGTACGATTGGATTGATTCTTTTCATGATTTCTTTGAGGACAAAATCATATACATTAGTTTTTGCAGCCAGTGCATTTTTAGGGTAAGTTATCTAAGGTTTATTTAGAAAGAATTAGGGTATCATTTGTCAAGTCATAAAAATAGTTTTTTCGGTTAAATGAGCCATTATATCATAAACTGAAACAAAATTAAGCTGTATATTCCAGAGATTATTTCTAGGTTTCTTGAGTCTACATTAAATGTAGACTCAAAGTTTATGATGAAATCAGCCAAAAATATATTCTTTATTATTACAATATCGTTTTTTTCGATGTTGTTTTGCGATGGTGATAATTTGTAATTATTCTAAAATTACTTTATTAAATTTTCACTTCAGATTATTTATAACAACATTTATAAGTGTGGCATTCGAGTTTGCCGTTGAATTAACATACCCTGAAGCAGAAGTTAATGTTGTTGGTTTACTGCAAACTTGTTCTCAAACCACTGGTGTATTGGGTATTATAATATTTGGTGACATTATCGAAAAATACGGTGAATTATGGTACAATGTGAGTTTGTGTGCGTTTATGTCAGTTAGTGTGATTTTAACATTTTTAGTCAGTAATAAATTAAAAAGACAAGCTGTCGCTGTAACAGAAACAAAATTATATGAATTAACAGCTGTTAGTGAAAAAATGTTAAATAATAAAATAAAAACATGAGTAATAAAGTTTCTTTTTTTTTTTAATAATAAATACATTTTTGTATATTTTCATCAATATTTTTACTCCCTTTCTTTTAACTCGTAGTGTCTGCTCGTCTGTTTGACTGCCGAAAAAAAAAAATGGGATCAATTTTTATCCCTTTTCCCACGAACCCATATAACAAGAACGTGAAATTCCTATGCCGAGCTATAAGCATTCGTGACTTAATTTACGGCGCCTATCTGGGCGGGATCTAATCACCGGAAGTTTCGTAATTTGTACTGCGAATCAGATCTTTTTCTCGAACCAGAGAAAAAGCGATGTTTACACAATTAAAACAATTGAAATTGTTTTCAATCATTTTCAATTGATTGAAAACAAAAGACAGTCTGATGCACAGTACAGAGAGACCTCGCTCAAATTGGCGCATTTTTCCTGCTACCCACTCCACTTGAGTTTCACGTGGGTTCGTACCTTTTCCCGTGATCCAATCAAGTTGAAATTTTGCAGGCAGATTTGTGGTGACTCGTGGTGATAAAATTAAAAAAAATTAACAAAGAAAGGGAGTATAATAAAAACTTGGTTTTGATGGGTTAGTTTTTTTCAATACGAATAACCCAATAAACCCATTTGAATAGAAATCTTTTACGTTGGATATACGAAAATCGCGTATTCTAAGAACAAAAACAGTGGGCTTTTACGGCAAAAAAAAGCGACCGCATGTTCTGTTAATTTAGAAACCGTTATATATTTTTTCTGTAGTTAGTAAGAGATAGATAATGTATGGGGGGTGCCAAATTCACAGAAAGAGAAGACGATATTTGATAATGCACTTTTTCTGCAGTATAAACCCAATATAACACTGATTTAAAGTCACACAACTCACTTTGTATCTTCTTATACTGCCTATTTGGCACAACTATTGAATAAATAGTAGTTTCAAAAAAAAATATAACTTCCTATGCCAAGCTATAAGCGTCCGTGGCTGAATTTAAGGCGCTTATCTGAGCTGGGTCTAGTCATCGGTTGTTGCGTACTTTGTACTGCGCATCAGGCTGTCTTAATGATTGAAAGCTTTTGAAATCAATTGATTGAAAACATAAGGCAGCTGAATGCGCAGTACTAAGTATGCAACGTTCGACTCTTCTAGATAGGCACCTTTTCTCCTGCTACCCTCCCACTCTAGTTTTACGTCCTTTAATATAAATGTTCTTGAGTAGACTCTAATTCAGGCGTGGATTCAGCGCTCAAAAATGGTTATGATCACAGCCTATCCAATAATCGGCTAAGTGCGAGCCAAAATATGAACTCGCTCATGATCGATTTAGTAGCCCTGACTAAGATTTAAGATTTTTGTAAATTAATAAACCTGTAAAATATTAGTTTGTTCGCTCACAAAAATTAAAAAAGTGAAACTATTGAACCAATTTTGATGAAACTTGTACAACTTCAAATGATATAAATAACACATCTAGGGAGCAAAAGTTAAGAATATCTCAGATCTCATGTTTGAACATGAGATCTGAGACAACTTTTGTGGGAAACATATTTCTATTTCTGACTTGCCTTAAAAGAAAGACCTTATTAAAGGGTGACCAAGCACTTCTGGGATATACTGTATAGTGTATATAAACAGTAGGCTATAATTATTAGACCATTAAGCACATAGACTGGGCATCGCCTATCTTTCCCTACAGTGAGAGGTGTGCCAACATCTGAGGTAATTGCTTGGGTCAGTTAGGGACATTTATTAAAAAAAATACATTTATCAAAAGAATATAGGGACATTTTATCAAGAAAACTTATATCGAATGTTAAATTTTCATTTCACAAAATGTTGACATAAAACATCGTGATTTAATTGAACTTTTTTGCTTTTTGATTTAAGAAAATACTTATCACGTATCACTTTACATTTTTCTTACGAATCTACAATGACAAGTATGGCAACAATACTTTGTTTTGACATTTCTACACCGCCGGCATGATGGATTTGACCTTAGCAATTACCTCAGATGTGGCCACGCTTAAAATCCTTCAGTCTATGAAACTTAATGGTCTAAGTTATTTAAATATCTTCTGGGTATAGGCAATAAATATAAATTGTATTTCCTATGATTAATACCAAATAAATATAATAATTCTTCTAAACAATAATCAAATCAATCGGTGGGATGATTGTAATAATTTTTAATTATTCTAAAAGTAACTAATTAAATTTTTAACTTCAGATTATTTATAACAACATTTATAAGTGTGGCATTCGAGTTTGCCGTTGAATTAACTTACCCTGAGGCAGAAGCAAACGCTGTTGGTTTAATGGTGTCGTGTTCTCAAACCACTGGTGTTTTGGGTATTCTTATATTTGGCGCAATTATCGAATATTATGGTGAATTTTGGTATCATGTCGGTTTATGTGCCTTTATATCGCTTAGTGTGATTTTAACACTAATGGTCAGCAATAAATTAAAAAGACAAGCTGTCGCTATAACGGAAAAAAAAGCATATGAATTAACAGCTGTTAGTGAACAAATGTTAAATGAGAAAATAAAAAAATGAAATAATAAATAATATTTTTGTAATAATACAATTTATATTTATTTTAACTTCCTATTTTTTAAAGCATGAGCAATGAATCCAATAGCCATGAAAGCATAAATCCAACAATAACATATAATAAACTCGATAATCTATTTTAACGAAATGTGCTAAGCTGGATAAATCGCATCTTATCACTAAATCAAAATCGTATACGCTAGTAAAGTAAAACGCCATCTCCTGTTTAATTTTTTAAACAGTGGTTATTATTATTATAATAATTATATTATTAATTTGTACAGGGTGTCCCCCATAAGTACAAAGCTTCTGATTGTGCATCGTGCATCGGTAAAAAAATGGAAGAGGACTTTTCGTCATAGAATTTTATTTTCTACCTGATGCAAAAGCTTGGGGTACTTACGGGACACCCTGTATATACTTTACATAAACTTAATAATGATTATAGACATGGACACTATACAAAGATAATCAACTCAAACGAGAGAATTGACAAAATTTGTCAACGAAATAGGATAAATTTTAGCGAAGTGCATTGCACGAAATAAATACGAACAGATGCGAACATACGAACGAAATACTACATAAATGCGTTATATTTTAAAATTAAATTCGCGCCTTACTCTCTTTTCTCTATCACGATGCAAAAGGTATACTACTACCATATTTTTTAGACAGATATTTGCTTACATGGAGTTGAGTGTCCTTGTACAGTGTCCATGATTACAGACGTAAAAATTAACTTACTTACCCTTATGTACTGCTATAACCCACTTTTTTTTCTCCAATTCATGAGAATACCCAGGAAAACGGTAAAATTGCAATTCTGGATTGTTACTGGGTGTGTTTTCACAATTACTAACACAACACTTCCGATTTGATTGTTTTTTACTCATTTTATTGAATATTAAATCATTATTTAATTTCACTTGTCCAATGACTTTTTAGAGAGCTATCAATTTTGTATTTAAAAAAAAAATACAAGTTGCCGCAAAAATATTTTTGGCAACAAAAAATTTTATATGTTTGCTAATATAGGAGTTCTAAGATACCGCTACCCTACAGGTCTGCATTTTTGTATTAGGATATTATGGGAGAGGTATCTGATGAATTTTCAGAATACCTCAAACATTTACCCAAAAATGTCTTATAACTCTCCTACCATTTTTACTAAACCATTGTTTACAAACATGTGAAATTTACAAAATTTAAAAAACCCCCGATAAATTTTTCGAGTTTGGAATTCTAAACTCGCACTTGAAACGTCTAAAAACAGTCTTCATTAAATTAATCTTTTGTTTAGAGCCTTCTCCAAACTGAACCGATTTTGAGTATCAACGTCTATTTTTTAGTTGTTCCGGATACGAAACTGAACCCTAAACTCACACTTGAAACATAGCTAAAAACACTTCCCGTTAAATTACCTTTCAAACGAAACAAAAAAATCCAAATCGTTTCATCCGTTTAGGAGCTACGATACCACAGACAGGCAGACATAGTGGTCAAACTTATAACACCCCTTTTTTGGTTCGGGGGTTAAAAATAAAACACGATTAACATTCCTGTCGATTTTTTTCAATTAGTGCATCCTGTACAATCGATGTCAAGAATGATCAGCCGAATGTTAGTATTTAAATATCATTTAAAAAGTTTTCCACATGTAGTCAGCTTAAGTACACATCCTGTATAATATGATATCTCAGCGGATGATTTTGATAATTTTAAATTATTCTAAAAGTAATTGATTCTATTTTTTTTACTTCAGGTTATTTATAACAACATTTATAAGTGTGGCATACGAATATGCTGTTGAATTAACATATCCCGAACCAGAAGCAAATACTGCTGGTTTAATGTCTGCATTTTCTACATTCACTGGTGTATTGGGCATTGTTTTATTTGGTGATATTATTGAATATTATGGTGAATTTTTGTATCATGTCATGTTGTGTGCGTTTATGATGATTAGCGTGATTTTATCATTTTTAGTTAGTAATAAATTAAAACGACAAGCTGTCATTATACTCGAAAAGAAACAATATCAATTATCAGCTGGTAGTGAAAAATGATAAAATAAAAGATTGAGTTCTCAAATAAAACCATGTTTTTTATTTAATCTACCCATTCAGCCAAAAGCTGAGCATTCACATGCCTTCTAATGCTTAAAATTATATAAATCTTCAACAATAGACAATGATTTTGTAAAAATAAATTTTATATGGATGAAGCAAAAATAATTAGACATAAAAAATGATAAGTTAAACTAACTCCGTAAATATCTCAATTTGCAAAAAAATCCTTTTTAACCCCCGAACTAAAAAAAGGGGTGTTATAAGTTTGACCGCTATGTGTGTGTGTATCTGTCTGACACAGACAGACGTCTGTGGCATCGTAGAGCCTAAACGAATGAACCGATTTTGATTATTTTTAGTTTGGTTCGGAGTTTATGATCTTCAAAATCGGCTCAGCTTGGAAAAAGCTATAAAGGAAAAGGTAATTTAATCGACAGTGTTCTTAGATATGTTTCAAGTGCGAGTTTAGAGTTCCGTATTTTAAAATTTATTTAAATTTTGTAAATTTCATTTGTAAGTAGATTTTTACCTCGAAGAAATTATCGTTTTAGATCGTGGGACACCACGGTTTTTTAAAATGATAAATAATACATACTTGAAACTTCGTAAGTGGCTTCCTTTTGACGAGTCTACCAAATTTTCCTCTACTATTTTTTTTGAAAAAGCTGTTTTTAAATGAGCATGATGACGTCATATTTGAGTTACTTTTCTGTAAAAACGCAGCAGGAAATTTGTCAAACACTAAGATCACTTGATAACATTAATAATGCCAACACTTTGGTGGCGCCATTGGTCGCCATATTGAATTTTCATTATTGCCATACATTCAGTGGCATTTGCACAGTTGGGATAAATCGATTGACGTAAGAATCACCAAAATCAGTCCACGCGTTTGGTCTCTAGTGCACCACATGAATTTTAGTACCGTATCTCCAGTAGCACTCTCGAGGTTAAGACAAATCGATTGACGTCAGAATCATCAAAATCGGCCCACGCATTTGCACAACATGGCGTCTGGTGATCGCCATGTTGAATTTTCCTTGCTTCCATATCTTTAGTAGCACTTGCAAGATTAAGACAAATCGATTGAAGTCTGAATCATCAAAATCGGTCGATGCGTTTGGTATCTAGTGTGCCATATAGGAACATACATATATAGACTGATAAAATTATTACAACTTCTTTGCGTTGCTCCGTCGAGTAAAAAAAGCTGCCAACACAAAGATAAATAATTTTAAAGAAGAAAGGAATGATTAATAAACAGAAATAATAAACCATTTAGTATTAATTTGTAGCATTTTGTTTTTATAGACAATACGTTTTTGTTTTATTGCATTATATATTACATAACGATATTAATAAGAATATTATAATAATATTTGTTTTTAAATAATTATATAATTATCATCAATTAATTCAATTAATTACATAATAAAAATAAAAGATTAGATGAATGCTATGTTTGATCATTAGCAATAATATTTAATTTAGCTTGTTCTTTTAACACATAAATACGTCGTTCAACTGCCTCTTTATACTTTTGTAACACGTTACGATCATTTTGATGTGTCACTTGACTCGATAAACTATGTAGAATGATTTGTGCTGTTTGATAACGATTAAAACATAATTCGGATGTTGTACCGAATAGTTCATCCATGGCGGCTTGTTGACACATTTTTATAGCATGATTGTATAAAAGTTTGTCAGCGGTGATGTTTGCTTGTTCAGCACGTTGTAATAAATTATTTCCATTCATTTTACGGCATTGTGATAATGTCGAGCGGAATTTTTTATTTAATGTGGTTACCACTATAAAAAAAATTGTTCAATTTGTTTAGAAAATGGTGAACATAAAATAAATTTATTAGTATATTATCTAAAATATGAATAGAGCTTATAACTTTCTAATAGACCTTTTCATTTTAAAAAGTGATTACTTTTGTTTCGGACGGTTTGTTAAAAAACTAACGTGATAAAATGAATACCAAATATCTTGTATCTTTGTCCAACTTATTATTGTCGGTCCGAAGTGAAATCGTAATTGAAATGAAAAGGTCTATGATAGCCAATTTTCCAGCATAATTTATCATACTTTTCCATAATGTTTTAGAAATTCATACAAATTATAGCCATAATAAACTTGACTTTTGTATTTTTCCTCCTAGAATTTTAGGCGATATTTTGAAAACAACAATATTATTTATACCCCGTTTTATAACATAGAAAATGGAGGGAAAAAATTGTTGCTTTGGATTTTCTAGAGTAAAAGATACCTAAACTTAGTTTATTTGACTAATAGACAAATATTTTCTAAAAAATCGCTCTTCGTAAGGAGTTTTGGACGATATATCAGAATCTAGGCAATTAATCATCAAATGAATCCGATTTCCATAATTTTTATGATCAAAATTACCTTGTGTGCTGAGATTTATAGAAATCGGAGGTCATATTTTTTTCGATTTTTGGCAATTTTCTTTAGGCGTAAGAATATATCTCGAGAATCCTATTTTTGAATGGATTTTAGAAACATCGTCTTCGTTTTGCGACTTTATTAAAGTGATTCTCCTTAGAAGCAAGTGAAATTTATAATATTTAAAAAATCTCCAAACTGAACCGATTTTGAGGATCATTGCCTACTTTGAAACAAAAAAAAAAAATCAAAATAGGTTCATCCGTTTAGGCGCTACAATGCCCCAGACAGACACACATACACATAGCCCCTCAAAGTTATAACACCCTTTTTTGGTTCGAGGGTTAGAAATGTAAAAAATTGCGATTCCCGTAATTTTTGGGTCTAAATTACCTTATGTGCTAAGTTTCATCGAAATAGGAAACAACATATTTTTTTTCGATTTTTGGGAATTTTAAAAATTACAGAGAAATTTTTGTTTTGGAATTTGATAAAATCTGATTTATAGAGTAATTTTGACAAAAAAATACATAAATCGATTCATTTGACGATTGGTAGGAATCGGATTTTTATGATATCGCCCAAAATTCTATATAAAGCCCTAAATCAACATGGAAGAATACTGAAAGTAACAGCTATAACCTAGAGAAATACAAACTCTCAAGGTTACTACCATAATTGACAGATTATTTGGCCACCTGGAATGTCAAGAAAGCGGTAAACGTTAACACAGCTTCCAGTGAAGTCAAACAAACTGAAAGATGGTACCAAGGGCTACAGGTCAATATTTTAGCTATAAAAGACGCACACAAGTCGTAAGACAAACTTTTAAACTGAATCTTCATCAATCTACCAATGAAATGACTTGCTAAAACGGAAAACCTGTATTCTAATTTTAAACAGACATTGAATCTAAATCTTTGTATCAGCTAAACATTTTATCCCGAAAACTGACCCTTAAAAAAGCCCTTGTTTTAAATTGTTTTTTTATACATACAGTGGAAGGAATTTCAAGGTTTGATTCACGAATACATATAATAAAGAATTGAACTTACCAAATTTTGCAGTTGCAGATGAACTAAGTTTACCTGACTTGAGACTTTCATTAGCAAGTGACAATCCTTGTCCAAGATATTGCATAGCTCGTACTAACAATACCATTTGTTCAAATCTTCGAACAGTATTTGTGTCAACACCAATTAATTCAGTCACTGAGGCTGTGTTATCTGTATCACTTTCCACAGCTCCAAATGGCGATGTTCGTAAATCAGCTAATGTTAAAACACATTCAGACAGCGCAAGTGTAAAATTTAACTTGGCTAATATTTCATTATGTTCCCTCTGAAAATTTGAACAGTATTTTAATAACTTTCAGACTGAAGAAACTCCTTTTGTGTACTTACATCCAGGATAGTTTCTTCAGGTAGCTCTGGTGGTTGAAAGAAGTATTGTGGTTCAAGATTAGGAAATTCAGACATATCATACACATTATGGAAACTTCCAGCTTCTGATATATCTGGAAGTGTCATGGCGCGAGTTGCAAATGGTATCATCGGAGAATGTCGTATATTATTGTTATCCAATAAAGTGTTATTAGTTGGACTGTTCATATGTTGGGCAAGTGCGGCTAAAGGTCCTGTTAAAATTGGCGATGTAGTACAACTACCCGATCGTCGTAACGGTGAACCAGTTGGAGTATGTCGTGGTACTGTTACCGGGGACACTTGCCATAAATTTGGTGGCGGTGGTGTTTCAGATAAACTTCCAGAGGCCGATCGACGGCGTCCACCAGGTGGGGTGCCCAATGTAAACAGTACAGATGGCGGGGATAGTGAACTTATGTCTGGATGAGTATGTTGACGATCTAATCGTTTCATGTTGATTGGTTGCGATCGTGGAATTGAATTACTTACATTGGTTTGAGTCTAAAATATGAATAGATTTTATTTAAATTAAGTTTTAGAGATGGGCGACCAAAAAAAAATCAAAAGCTAATTTTAGTTCTATTAACAATCGAAATAAAGGGACTAATACAGATTATTTGAAACAGCATCGATTTTAATGAAACTTTTTGTAACGTGTTTATAGGACTCTAAGGAACATTCAGCCAACTTAACTTAATCAGATGGGGCATAGGGCCCCAGCGGTGGGCAAATGTGGCCCAAATTTTTTTTGAGATGCTCATTTGGGCTTGAAATTGTCATATAGTAGGTATTTTTGGTCGCTGAATACGAATCCGATGTCAGATTACACGAATTATGTCACGTATTCCGAAAATCAAACCATTTTGGGCAAAGAATTTCACTTTTTTGGTACAAAAACGACAAACTTAGTATTTTTCATCCAATTTTGTCATTCAGCTATTTATGAATCTGATGTCTGCAGTTTTTGTGTCAAAAAAATGAAATTCTTGACCATAAATGGCACGATTTTTAGAAGATATGGCAGAATCCGTGTAATCGAAACACGAATTCGTAATCAGCGGCCAAAAATTCCTAATATAGCAAAGTTTGGACGGTAATTCCTAGTTTGCCGTTTTTATGCCAAAAAAGTTAAATTCTTGGCAAAAAAGGCACGTTTTCCGGAATACGTGACAAAATCCGTCAATTTGACATCTGATTCGTAGTCAGCGACCAAAAATACCTCCTAGAAAACAGTCGGACGATAAATACTTAGTTTTCCATTTTTGTGCCAAAAATTGAAATTTCGGGTCAAAAATGGTCTGATTTTTGGAGTACATATTATTTTTACCTGCAGGCCATCACGTTTAGAATGTTAAGAGAAACCCCGGATAACAAGCTTCGGGTGGCAGGTTTTTCTCAAAGAGAACACAGAGAATCTCTTGGCCTAAGTGCTAGGGGTCCATTTCCGGTACCCCTCCTATGTATTATTATTATTATTAACACTCCTAAAAAGCATTTGCTTGATTTATTGTGAATCATTTCACCTCAAAAGTACCGAGAACTTACTAATCATACAGAAGAAAAAATCTCACCAAATGGAAAAAAATGAAGTTCACAGATTATACAAAATAAACTTACTATATTCGTATCGATGGATGAAACTTCAGGCGCAGATTTTAAAGGCATTTGATCCGATGAATATTCTTTACTTCGCATACGCGCATATGCTGCACGCATTGTAGGAACTGGTATTGGTTCAGACATGGGTAATGTACCAGGACGGGTAGCAGGCACTGATACATTATTCGTAATTGGAATTGATTGTTGTGTTGCAACCGTGTTTGTGGATACACCAGTTGTTCGTTTTGTGGGACTTGGACATTGCATCGGTCTATATCGAAATCTGTAAATAATATTCCAAATTTTTAAAAAATTGCAGGAGATGAGATAAATATGTAATTACTTACGTTTTATCATAGCTCATAGCACTCGAAGCAGAATGATCGGATGGTAAATTTGCAGGAACTAAAACAAAATCATCTGTCATTTCTGGGCTGGATCCACTACCGGTTTCTTTAATTGAATTAGGTGAGTCTGTATGAATTAATTATTGATTTATTAGTAATTAAAAATTTTAAGAGTATGCGGTTAATGGAAGAAATTTTTTTTTTTTTAACTATACACATACTGTCTACTAAAAGAAAGTGGGAAAATTTAAAATTGAGAGATTTTCAATCGATACAGACTGTGTAAGGTAGTACCCTCTCCTACTTTCGATTGTAATACTAATGCTATCTGATAGATTTTAAGTAATAATTTTGTGTAACCAATTGATTGGTTCCTACTCCGGTATTCTAGCGGGGGTAACGATCTTTTTTAGCGGGTTTATTTGAAAAAAAGGTCAGTTTTTAGGAAAAATAAGTTTTTTGCAAAGACTCGACCCTGTATCTTTATCCGTTCTCTATAGTCAAAAAATGATTTTTTTTTATTAACTTACCTGGCAGTAATTCCAGAATTAAAAATTTAATTAACTAAAAATGTAATTTTAATTAATTTTTTGAAAAATACCCAAAATGTTAATTCTGCAATTACTGCCCGGCAAGTTAATACCTACGGGGATTCATTTTGATCGCTAACCACCTCAAATGTCAGCGGCGGTCCATCAATTTTCAAAAACAAACAGGTAAGGCCCGTATCTATTATTAATACAAATTCAAAAAAATATCATTGATAATTAAAAAAAAAAAAAAAAACTACTACCTTTTCATATTATTTTTCAGCTTGGTATCTCTTTTTATTTTTGAGTTATCGTGAGGACATATGAACAGACAGACGAACGGACAACCCGAAATGGGCTTATTTGGTGATTTTATGAATACAATATACCAAAATTTTTTTCGTAACATCAATATTTTTAAGCGTTACAAACTTGGGACTAAACTTAGTATACCTTGATATATATTTCATATTTCAGGGTATAAAAATGAAATAATGAAGTTTTTCTCTGTTAAAGCAGTCTCTGTTTTGAAAACATGCAATAGTACACCCAAAAAATGCAGAAGAAAAATATTAAGAAATACATAGAAATTTGTGATGAAATCGAATAAATGATAAATCCCAAAAAGCACAACGAAATCAATATACCTGGATGTGATGGCGAAGATTTTCCTCCGCATGGTATTGGTGTAGCAGATATTCGTAGTGATAAATGATTTCCATCACCGGCTGGAGGACTTAGTTGTAAATTTGATATAGTGGTTGATAATTCTGAAATAAACATTTTACATTAAAAATATTTCTTCCAGAAAAAAAATTTTAAAAATACAAACCTGATAATGGAATATTTTGATGTTTTGTGGGCTCTGGTCTTTGTAAAAATGGGTGATTAAAAAATGTATGAAAATGTATTCGATCACGTGCATTTCGTTTTAATAATCCACGTAATAAGTCTTCTAGTTCTGGACTTGTTTCAACTGGAATTCTAAAAATTAGCGAAACACAAAAATTAGAGAAAAAAAATTCAAAAAAAATATAATGAAAATTTGAAAAATTTACTTTGGTGTTAAAACAGCATTTTTCTCGTAAAATTGTTTTAAAGCTTGTGGTGTATTCGCTTGAAATGGTGCTTTTCCTGTTAAACATTGAAATACAATTGTACCTAAACTCCATAGATCGGCTTTGGCATCGTATTGAATCGACATGATTACTTCAGGTGCCTACAAACAAAACGTAAATTAGTTTATTTGGCTTTGTGCCAAATTATAGGTCGAGTGTGAGCCTGGCTTGTAAAGAAAGGATTCGGAACGATAATTTAATCGATTTCAATGTTTTATAATAATCATTTTGGGAGGTGTTTTGAAAGAAATACTTAACACTAAAACTTTACATTTCCGATCTACTCTTTGAAATGGACATAGTCGTTAATGTGGATACAGGTTTATAAAGTTATGGCATTTACTTTTTATCACGCCATAAAAAGTTGAATTGTTAGACAAATAAAGTTTAATTATTCTTGTTCTATTTTATCAAGTGCTGTAGTAAGGGATCATTAATTAGTTACACAAGAGTCAAAAAAAAGGGGGGAGGGGAATTAACAAATCTCTACATGTTTTTATCTTGAGGGGGTGGGGTTAAACCTATTCTTATGTAATATTTGGTAAGTTCAAATTTAATATTAGAAATTTAGTTCCATTTTGGTTGTCGGAGGGTTTTCTCCATTCTATAATGTACACTTCGATTTACATCTTATTTTACTAAATATTTATTCTTTATTAAAATTTTAAAAATAAGTGAGTTTAAAAATAATAAACTGTTAGTTTTAGTGTAACTGATCCTTTTCTAACAGCATTTTAATTATTCTGAAAAACGAGATAGAATCTTACATAAGAAGAGAGGGAGGGCTCCGAGAAATCGAATGTATCCTTACATGGGGGTATGGCGCGCAAATAGCCAAAATCATCTTTACGTAATTAATAAATGGCCCCTAAGGCTCCAGGTCATTGGTCATAAACAAAATTAAAAAGCTACGGAACCCTTCAACTGGCACTTGTCCTAGTTAGTTTTAAGACTATAAAATAAATACAAACCATATACATAGGTGATCCACACAAGGTCGCTGCCATAACACCATCTTGTAAGAAACGTGCAAATCCAAAATCCGCTAAAAATGGCAAATTTAAATAAGCAAAAAATTTATTATTAAAATTCAAGCGGTAGAACTTACCGATTTTAAGTCTGATTTCCGATGGTTGAGGACATACTTTTGTACCATTATGCGATAATAGAATGTTTTGCGGTTTTAAGTCTCTGTGCACAATACCCTTAACATACAAAGCTTTCATTGCTCCGGCTAAAACCAAATAATTTTTCTATTAATAATTTCTTAAAATAGAAAATGAGTTAACATTCTTCACATTAAGCGGGAATCGAACCCACAACTTCTGTGATTTTGGGACAGTGCCTTTGCTCATAAGTCGTTACTATGTGTATTTCTTAGACAACTATCTGAATTAGCCGTTCAGTTAACGGAATAGCCCGCAAAATCGTTATTTCTATAAAAATAATACAAATTTCGATTCTTACCCAACTGAACTAGAAACAAACGAATTGTGTCTTCACTTAACGTTCCTTTAACTGAAAATATAAACAAAAATTAACAAACCATCTTTCGAGGTACCATAAATGTATTGAGAAAAGAAAGATTTAGATTTAAAAGTTATTGAAATATTAAAATCTAACATAAAATGTATTTTCAAAAGCAAGCTCGAAAAATCTTTCCTATTCTCAATTTATTCAAGAAAAAGCTTTGAAATAATAGTAATAATTACCGTTTAAATAATCTGCTAAATCTCCGCCATTGCAATACTGAAATGAAAACAGAGAAATAATTAAAATTTATCAATGGAGAGTGAGAATTTGAGCATAATGTGTGTGCTCTATGGTTAAGTCTATAAGGTGGGATGGTTGAAATTCGAAGGTTATGTGTTCAATTCTCGGCATCTCATTAGTTTATTAAAATTATAATTAACGTATCAGTAATATCAAAAAATTAAAAAATATATAATTAAGATAGCTTTAATAGTATCCGCCATGTTATTACGTCACATGGCTGTGTACACTAAAAAGTTTAAATTGTAAACAATTATCATATAAAATATCAGCGCATTTGTTTACACAGCTAACTGACATCATTATCACAGAGCAATATGGCGTCCACTGCGTCGAGCGTTTTCGTCCAAATTAAGCGCGAAAATTAAAATTATAAAATTTTAAATCTTTTTATGGCACTTATCGATTGAATTAAAAATATTGTTGTTTATTTTAATGATTTATTTAGCATTTAATTTATAGCTATAGAATTTAATTGATACATTTTTCAAAAATTTAATATGGGTTTAATTGCCTATTGAATGCCTCTGTCTAGATATGATGGAGGAAGTAATATGCTTATGAATTTTTTCTGCAGAAATTTCATTTGTAGTAGTTGGTACCAAAAACCGGTTTCATTCGGCAATCCACCTTCTACAATCAAGATTGACAATCTAACTTCAATTACGAAAAAATTGAAAAGATCAAGAGTGTAAATGGCCTATATCAAATCAAAGGCACAGACGTGTCTAATAAACGTAGATAAAATCCCTGTGTTATGATTTCATAATATTATCTATTTCCGGATTGTGATTCAATATTACCAGGAATTGAAAATTGAAAATATAAATTTTTACGAGCCATCTATCTAATCAATGAACATAGTTTTTATTTACATTTTAATTTTCTTAAAAACAGGCAGGGAATTTATACTTATTTGTCAATTTCAAGGAACATAATTTGCGAGTTACAGGGTGTTCTAACGTTATTACTAGTATATTCTCTGCTGTTAAAGTTGTCAATGAATTCTTTCATTTATTATAAAACTTATGAGTACAAATAACATACAAAAAAAGCAGCTTTACATAGCGTTTTATGATTTTAGTTGCTTTTTAACCCTCGAACCAAAAAAGGGGTGTTATAAGTTTGACAGCTATGTGTGTGTATTTGCCTGTTTGTCTGTGGCATCGTAGCGCCTAAACGGATGAACCGATTTTGATATTTTTTGTTTCGTTTGAAAGGTAATTTAATGGAGTGTTCTTAGTTTTACTTTCAAACGCGAGTTTAGGGTTCCATATCCAGAACAACTAAAAAATAGACAATGATCTTCAAAATCGTTTCAGTTTGGAAAAGGCTCCAAAGAAAAAGATAATTTAATGGATAATGTTCTTAGATATGTTTCAAGTGAGAGTTTAGGGTTCCGTAACCGAAAACTTTATTGACTTGTTTGCGTTTTGGCCCATATGATGCGTTCTATTTATTAAAATTTGATGATTTTGGTGACGTTGGACTTGTCTGTGTTTTATCGTCAAGCCGGTTTATGTCAAAGTACCTACCTACGATTGATAGAAAAAAAATTATTCGTTTGTTGCAAACAGTTTTTATACCATGTATACATGTAATATAAATCAAGGTATACTAAGTTTAGTCCCAAGTTTGTAACGCTTAAAAATATTGATGCTGCGAACAAAATTTTGGTACAGGTGTTCATATAATCACCTAATTAGTCCATTTTCGGTTGTCCGCCCGTCTGTCTGTCAACACGATAACTCAGAAAAGAAAAGAGATATCAAGCTGAAATTTTTATAACGTGCTCAAGACATAAAAAGTGAAGTCGAGTTCGTAAATGAGCAACATGGGTCAATTGTATCTTGGTTACGTAGGACCGTAGGTAAAACGTTTGAGATAGAATAAAAGTTTAAATGTAAAAAATATTTCTTATAAAAAATAAACAACTTTTGTCTGAAACATTTTTTTGTAAAAGCCGTTACAAAAAGCAAAAAAATTATTTTATATATATATATATATATATATATATATATATATATATATATATAATATATATTATTATTATTATTATTATTATTTATTTATTTGACTCTAAAACTTATCAATTTACAGCTTTTAATTTAATCATACATTATATTTATAAAAAATAAAATAAAACAAATTGTTACTCTAACTTCTCCTTCCTTACGATTAATATTTTTTTAATAACTCTAGCTATATCCTTTTGCTTAAGTTCTTCTTTATTGTCCATCATATATATATATATATATATATATAGTTATTTATATATATGCCGTCATCTTGGAAAATACTTTTTTTGCTTTTTGTAACGGCTTTTACAAAAAAATGTTTCAGACAAAAGTTGTTTATTTTTTTATGAGGATGCAAGATCCAATGGACCTATGTCGCTTATTTACGAACTCTACTTCACTTTTTACCTCCTAGGCACGCTATAAAAATTTCAGCTTGATATCTTGCTGAAGAAGAAAATGCACTATTAAACAAGTGAAAACAAACAAATGAATGAGTTATTTGTTTAAATACCATGTATAGACAGTGTTGATTACTCTGTCACATTACACACACACACATATATATATATATACGCTCCAACGATTTTCATTAAAATCAGTATGCCGGGAATTTTGGGGCGATAAATCGATCTAGCTAAGTTTCATTTTTAGAAAACGTCGCTGTATCCATGTTTTAGGTACTGAATAAAAAAATCTGGTGTCACAAACTTTTGGGTCAGTCCATAACTGTACTGGATTATGAGTTGGCTTTGAAAAATACTAACTGACAGACATGTTAGGAAATGCGAACTCAAGCTTGAATCTTTTTGAAATAATTATGCTCGTATTTCAAAAATTCAAAATCCTTATTCAAATTTTTCGTAAGTACATAATTAAACATACACTCATAAATTTTAATAAAAATTGTTCCATAAAAAACGGTACAAGAGAATATAGGCATTGCATACATATATATTATTATTTTTCTCTATTTATTTTAGCGAAGATAACAAAATATTTAGATAAGATTATAAAATCAAGTAAGTTCTCCCATCATATCGTTTTAGAAATAATTATTATAATATTCGTTTTCTATATTCGTCAAAGATAATTGTTAAAAAGTGATCGCGGTCGCTATAGTAGTATTGTATTAACAATTTAATAATTTTATCATTTTAAATATTAAAAAAAATGATTATTTTAAAATACATTGTATTGTTAATTTTTCTCAATCAAAAAGTTTATTGTACAGATGAAGGGTGAGTTTATTTTAAAAATATTTGATAAATAAATAATTGTTTAAAATTGAAAACAATTTTTGAGTGGCGCCTTGATGTCGCGAAAAATCAATTGAAAAACAATTTTCATAGAATTTTTAAGAACCATACCTCATTAAGAATTTGTTACGATCTGATGATTTTAAAATTATACGTTTTTGAATTTTGCAAACTAGTTTTGTTTTCTGGTCTTCGACTTCAAAAACTTTTTCATAAAGTTTGTGAGAGTCTAATAATACAGTGAATAAGCCGGAAAAAGTGTCGATAGTGGAAAAGTTGGGAAACAGCACCGATTTTAATGAAACTTTTTGTATCGTGTTTATAGGACCCCAAGGAGAACATTCAGCCAACTTAACCTAGTCATAGGGAGGAACAGGGTCTCAACGGGGGGCATATGAGTCCAAAAATTTTTTGAAACGCTTATTTTGAATTAAATTTGTCATCTAGAAATATTTTTGGTCGCTGAATACGAATCCGATGTCAGATTACACGAATTCTGTCACGTATTCCGAAAATCGGCACAAAAAACAAAATATTTTTGTTACAATCCAATATAATAAAATATTGACATTGGAAATAATAAATTTACATAATTATATCAAGGTATTGGTAGTTTTTGAGACAATATTCAGAAAAAAATTTTAATTTTTAATTACTGGCAAAAATGGCGCGGTTTTTAGTAGAAGTGACCAAATCCGTGCAATCTGACATCGGATTTGTAATCAGCGACCAAAAATACCACAAAAATTCTTTAAGACTGAATACCGTAACATAAGAGAAGGTTAACATCAGGTCAAAGACCTCCTTAAATCCCTTGCGAAACGAACTCTGATATCGAAGTTATGTTGAAATCATCCTTTTAAAGGTAGAGGAATGGGAGTCAAAAAGGCAGGGGGTATATTATGTAATATTTGTTTATAATTCTTGCGAATAATAATTGTATTATTTATAAAGCATTGTCCAGCGAAGCGGGCGGTTATTGGCTAGTATTGAACATAAAAGAAATTTTTGTTATCTCCGGTGTTCACTTTTATACCCTGTATTACTATATATGTAATATATATTAAGGTATACTAAGTTTAATCCCAAGTTCGTAAGTGTCCATTTTCTCCAAAACTATAAAAGATAGACTTGAAAATTTGCAGATAGCTTCAATTAGTGGTCTTGTGAAACGAAAGACCGCCATAATTGTGTTAGTTTTTTTAACTCTTCTAATTTATAAAATATTAATGCAAGCTGTGACATTCAACACTTTCTATACAGGATATTTAAACAATTAACTCAGTTAATTATTTGTATTTAAACAATTTAGAAGATTTTATGTTAATATCCGATTAAAAAGAATTTTGACACATGAAGAAAAGATATGAAATAAGTAAACATTATAAATTATTGAAACAGATTGTGACCCCATTTTCTATTTTCTTATCACAAAAATATATTTCGCTAAAAGATGCATGTAATATTTGCATAAAACGTTCAGATATTTTTTAAACGACTTTATTGATTCATCGATAAACAATTTTCGTTCGTCAATTCACAATGAAGCAAAATTTCTATAATTTTCTTTGTACCTTTCTTTTTACCATTTAGAAAATTGATAAAGATAAGTTTGATAATAACGAAATATGAAGTTTTAATCGTGGTTCGATTTTCGAATTAATGGAAATTGAATTTTTTATTTTCATGCTTAGAATTTCATGATAATTTTTTTTCTATCGTTTATGCTAAAAGAAAGTTATCGGAAAAATGTTAATATGTAGGAGCAAAGGGCAGAATATTTGCAACTGCCGAAGGGGTTAAAAATTGTATTATTCTATTTTTCAACCCTTTTGACCATTTTAAACATCTTTCCCTTTGTTCATACGTGACTTTATTTTAACATAAACGGCGGGTAAAAAAGTATAATGGAAAAACGAAAAAATAATTTCTATTAATAAAAAAAACTTCATTTTCATTTATAACCATAATTAAATTTCGCTTCATTATGAGCTCGCGGTCTATTAGGTATAATAATTAATTATAATTATAAATTAAGTAATCATTATCAATGCGCAAATTTCATAAATTATCGATTTTCATAGTAGCATAGGTTTTTCCAGTAAACATATGTAAATTTCAATAGACTTTTCATAGATTAGAATTGACAATAAGTAAATAATTTAGTCATCGATAAAATTTTCTCTTGAAAAAAATAATGTCATAAAATAGTAAAATTTTTTTTTTAATTTCCACTTAAACAAGTTTACTCATTTTCAAATAATTTAAGTAAAATAAAAATAAATTTATCTTAAAAAAATTGGTTTGAACGCCAGATAACAAGTGAAATTTACAAAATTATAAAAATCCTCGATAAATGCAGATTTTTCCTTCTACCTCTCTCTAGGTTGAACTGATTTCCTTAAAACATAGCTAAAAACACTCTCCATTAAATTACCTTTAAAAAAAATCTGTTCATCCGTTTAGGAGCTACAATGACACAGACAGACACACACACACATAGAGATCAAACTTATAACACCCCTCTTTTGCGCCGGAGGTTAAAAACCAAATTGAAAGTTTAATTCCAAACTTAGTTTTTGGTGAAATCATTAATAACGGAATGGGCCTATTTATAGCTCACAGAAGGAAGGAAGCTCAGAGAAGATTCTAAAAAATATTTTTTCTAAGAACCCCAAATTGAATCCGGGGAGAGGGGATAACAATTTTTTACAATTGAAAAATTGAGGCTTTAGAATCAAACAATCTGTAATTACTCTTCAGAACTTTATAAAAGATGTTCATAGATGATTTTAAAATTTTGAACTGCTTAAAAATTTAATTTATTTGCTTTAATTTACAGCTTTGAAAATAAACTTTCTGGGGTTTTTCCAAACATTAAATTATTAATAACTCCAAAACGGTGAGCTTTAGGAAAAAGTCACAAGGAGTCTTTTTAACGTTAACCCAAAAAACTATTGAAAAACTATTTGGTTCAAAAAATTGACATTTAAATGTTTCAGGGGAGAGGGAGGGATATACAAAAATTGGACTAAAAGGATTTCTGGCAACATCCGGATTATTAATCTATAAGCTAATTATTTTTTCCACCAGGAGAGTTGAGTGTGTAATATTACCCCCCTCCCCGATTTGTAAAATTTCTTTCCTCAAATATTTTTTCCCACCAGGGTACATCTAGCGTCTGTTCTAAAATTCAAATTTGTTCTCAGAGATACCGCTGCGGATATAGCAGAGACACCAATAATACCATTAGTCGCAGCAGTTCAATCAACAGAAGTCCCATCACTGAGTCCTAGCAATACGACTTCAATATCGAACACAACCGGGATAGTAAATTCAACAGAAACCGCTAATAATACAAGTACGACTTCTGAAAAAGATTTAGAAGTACGACTTCAATCAAATCTTACAATTACCTCAACAGAACCATCTGTATTAAATGTAACATCATCTTCAGAAGTGCTACCAGCAGTTGTAGCCCCATTAAATTCCACAGAACGTATAATCCCACCAATAGCAACATGTCCAGCAGAATGTAAATGTGCGCCATCTTTGGTCGATGCAATTTGTACGGGACGTGGTTTACAAGATATACCACATGGTTTTTCAAGTCAAGTGAAAATGTTAATATTGACTAGTAATAATATCACGGAAATTGGTGAAAATTGTTTTAAAGAACGTAATTTATTTGAGTTGATGTCGTTGCTCATGAATCATAATCGAATTTCAATTTTACATCCAAATGTAAGTATATCTATGAATGATTCAAAGAACTGAACCGGGGGATACCGAGTCATTCTGGAGCTTTGTGAAGCTCATACAAAATAAAATTGCCCTTACTCTTGGCTATTTAATTTCATTATTACAACATCAGAAATGCAAAAGTAATCGGTGCTTTTGTTTAAGTTAACATATGCTTGAAACTTGATAAATAAGTTTTATCGATAAAAATGCTTCAAGCAAAAAATGTTGGGTCTATAGGTGCACATCTTACGCAGGCATAAATTTGACCTAGGTTTTAGAGCTCAATGAAAAGCTTTAAATTAGAAAGTTTTACTTTAAATTAGAAAGTTGTTGTCGTTTAAAAAAAAAAAAATTTTTCCGCGAAAAAGTTTAAAAATTAATGCAAGCACTGATATTCAACACTTTCTATACAGGATATTTCAAAAATTACCTCAGTCAATTGTTTATTTTCACTTGCTGTTTTTGTTTTTCAGGCATTTGTAGTTTTAAAGCATTTAGAAGTATTAGATTTAGGCGATAATCGATTAACAGTATTAAGTCCCGATTTATTTGTAAATAATATGGCTTTGACTATACTGCGCTTGGATAATAACACACAATTACAAATCCCAGAAAGCGGGGCTTTAATAAATGCACCAGCATTACATGATTTAAACATATCTTCGTGTAATATATCATTTTTACCGAATGATATATTTTCTGGAACACCATTATTGGATACAATTGATTTAAGTGGAAATAATTTGAAAGTAAGTACGAAAATCTACTTTAATAGTTTAAAATCGGTGGAAATATCAATTACATCATTCTTTTACTTTCACTAAAGCCCAATCAAATGAAGATTTAAACTACTCATAGCCCAATTAAATGAAGATTTAAACTACTTTCAAAATGGAAGCCTACATTTTTGAATATAAGTTCGTTTTGACATAAATTTGAAGTATAAATAGTTAAAAATATTGAATTCTATTTAAGAGGTAGAAAAACATTAAAAACTACCCCCAAAATCACTTTTTTGAACTATCTCGATTCTCAATTCATTAGTTCCAATTTAGACTACCAGATGGCACTGCTTGCACTTAAATGTTCAAATTCTAATTCGCCAACTATCGATAATAATTCGTACTAATTAAAACAGAAAGAGGACCATTTTTCAGTATTTCCAATTTAAACTACCAGGTTACTTTCAATTTATCAATAAAAATAATTGTATTTTATTACAGGAATTAAATCCACTAGTTTTAAAAACATTACCCGATTTAATTGCAATCATATTACCAAAATCATTCGAACCAAAAAGTCATGAAATATGTTTGGCACATGAAAAATTAGAGAAAATTGTTATATCAAATAAAGGTTACGAGGAAAATATTGAATGTGGTAAATTATTATCAAATGCATCACTTCAAATATCAGAGATTATTGTACCGCCATTAATTACTGTGGATAATACAAAACTTCAAAATAATTACACTGGAGATGCTGTTGTTAATAGTACGGCGGAAAATATAATTAAAGTTGTTGCTAATTTATCGTCTGGCATATCGGAATCAAAAAAAGTAGTTAAATTGGATACGAACTCAATATTGTCTGATTCTGTAAGTCCACAAAATATTCAAAACGATAATGCACGTTCCAATCAATATTCCATGGCGGACTCACTCAACGAAAATGAAAGTAAGTATGAGCAAAATTAAATTCGTTTTCAGAACAGCACAGTATTTTTCCCACATTATCATGCCTTTCTAAATAACGCACCATGGAATGTCAATGCACCCCCCCCCCCCCGCGCCATATCCATCTTGGATTTATCGTTTATTTGGATTTAAATGTCAGTCTAATTCGAATACCAAAATAATGTAAAACAAAATTTAAAGATTAAATAGCACCATGGAAACTTGTCCAACCATAGGCCAAACCCCGCCGTTTAAACGCTTCAACTTCATAGTACGTTCACCAAGCTACTGACATGAAATTTTTGTATACTTGATAAAAACCAACTGGAAGATATTTTTCAAAATTTTTCGTACAGGTTTCAAATTTCGAAACATGTCGAAAAAAGTTATGAATTATTTCCTTTCTAGATATGGATGACATAGAGCTTGAGGCAATTGAACCACCGACAACCAAATCTTACAAAAATTTTAAACAAAAGCCATTAACTAGCAAAGGATTAACCGGGACACAAATTAACAATAAACTTATCGGAATATTAGTATCAATAATTTTAATCTCGTTAATTGCAATTATCATTAAATTTAACTCAGAGAAAATTAAACTATACCGTGAAAAGCGACGACAAGTTCGGCGGAGGCGTCCTCTTCCAGCTATCAATAGAGGGGAAACTACAGCGTTTAGAGCTGTCGTAGCAAATCAAATAAATTCTGATCAAGTATAAAATTTACAAATATTTCTGGAATAATCGATCTCCTTCTAAATTCGCTTTTTTTTCATATCATTAGCATCATTTTTTAACCGCCTTCAAAAAAAGGAGAAAGTTTTCAATTCGACTGTATTTTTTATGACTATTTTATAAAAAAAGTTTTTTTATTCAAAAAACAAAGTTAGTTTTTACGACGGTTGCAAAAGATTAACCTATGACTCTTGAAATTGCGAAAAGGTGCCTCAAATTTTAACCAATATGCTTGGATTTTTTCAAACATGGAAAGTATAAACATAAGAGAAAGAAGCATAAGAAAAGATACCAAAATGGTTTATTAAACATGTTTGCCGTTTCCGAGTTCATACCAGAAGCGTATGTAATAAAAGTCTACAAGTTTGGCCAAGTAACTTTTTCTTACTCTAATTAGGGTTTCTGCTCAATAATTCTCGAAAAATTTATCTTTAGTCGACGGGATCGAGAATACAATTCCGTATGCTAAGTAAATAAAAAAAATACCTGGATAATAGATTATATCCAAACTCAAGTTCTAATACAACCGAATTTTTCGACATCGGAAACCAAGATAATGAAGAGGATCTCAAACTCAACAATGAATTATTTAACTTCAACTAAAAATGCCATTCAGGCAGCTGAAACTACTCCCACTCACATAATTAGAAATTTAATAAAAAAATAATTTCAGTGATTTGAGTATGTTGGGTAACGAACGTTTGAAAAAAATTACAAAGTTTTAGTGACTATGCAGCCAACATCGACGGAGAATGAACAAAATGTTTGTTTAGTTAACTAAGTTTTCATAGTACTAGTAATTTTGTTGATTTAATTTTACTAATTATTTTTTATTTAACTAAAGAATCATCTATCAGCCTACCTATTTCTAATAAAGCAAAAGTTTGGAAAAAAACATATTGCTTTATTATAAATTTCAAAATTTATCGCGATACTCGAGAAATCCTGGTCGAGAAATAAGAAAGGTCGAAAAATCAAAAACTCTAATTCTAATTTAAGTTAAGACATTTAAAATCTTTATTGAAAAGCCTACTGTCGCAAGAGGGGTGGTTTTTAATGCCGAAAAAAATTTCAATTCTACTTTGATAGAAGGCATTCGATAGTTCATGCTGTGCATCGGCACGGCGAGACCATTAACCTTAAGTCTTTAACCCGTTTGAGCAGAATAATTTATCTTTCGATTGAACATTGTGATTAAACCATATCTCCACAATTTTGGGAATCTCCTACGATTCCACTCATACAGCAAATTGGTGGAGACCTAGTGAAAGCCTATAGAAAATCGGTTCCATCTTGAGAGAAGACTGCTCCAGTAGAGAAGATTTGATTGTTTTTCGGCTCCAACTGTTTTTATATTTGAACGAACTCAAACGTCTCTGAGGACTTGGGCACAATCAAGGAATTTGATTGCCGCACCCCTCCAATCTTTCAAAACTATTATTAGATATTTCAAATACTATTGAACTATCGATTTATGTGATAAAAATTTCATAAATATTTAACTTTCTTTCTAGAAATGGAAGTACGTTTAGCCCCGACACAAAATCAAATTGAGACTAGTGAAAACAAAATGGAATCTACAACAAGCCAAGGTTTATCCGGATCACAAATTGATAACATAATCATTGGAATATTATTAACAATAATTACAGTCACGGGCGCAGCAATAATTATCAATTTAAATAAATCAAAAATTGATGCGTACTTTAAAAATCGACAACGGCGGCCTCCATCTCGACCGATCTCCAAAGTTAATGAATTTGAAATTGAACCGCTTAAAAGTGTGGTTGCAAATGAATAAATTTTTTGTATACGCCGAAAAATTAGAAGAGGATTAAGAGGATACATACCTCCATAATTTCATGGCCATTTCATACTTATTTTGTGTATTTTTATTTTTAAAGAAAATTAGAAAAACCGTTTAATCTGTGATTATATATTTTTGATTTCAATAAAAAAAAATTAACAAATCAAAATAATTTTTTGTAAAGGTTGTGTAAAAGTTTCATTCCAGAGATAATCTTCATAAATTTAAAAATTTTAGAAAACTGCATATTTAATTAAAAATGAATCAGGCAAGTTCAAAACTTTTATAAAAATTTAAGAACTTATAAAAGTTCGAATATATAGAAAATACAGGGTTGGGCAGGGAGGTATGAATGTTTTGAAAGTGGAAAGTGAAAACATTGATTACGTACGAAAAATAAAATCTGTTAAATGCTGTCCGTTTTGTCCACACACTTGATTATGAGTGACGAAGCCCATTTTCATTTGTCAGGAGTGGTAAACTAGCAGAACTTTAGGTATTGAGCTTCTTAAAATCCACGGCAACTCCATGAAAAATCTCTACACAGCAACAAATTGACTGTTTGGTGTATCATTAGTCGAAACTTCATTATTGGCCCTTACTTTTTCCAAGAAAACGATCGAATCGTCACTGTCGATACAGATCGTTACCTACCGATGCTGCGTGAGTTTTTTCTGCCACAATTGAGAAGACGAAGTATCAACCCCAACACAGTATGGTTTCAACAAGGTGGGGCGACATGCCATACATCAAGAGCTACTATGGAATTTTTGAGGCAGACCTTCCTTGGGCGCCACATTTCGTTGCGTGGAGATGTGGAGTGGTCTCCTCGGTCACAGGGCCTGTCATCTTGTGCCTCTTTTTTATGGGGCTACCTAGAAGCACGTGTATACATAAACAAACCACGTACACTTGAAGCCCTAAGTGAAATAATAACACAAGAAATTCGAGCGGTACCACGTGCAATGCTTCAAAGGAGTATGGACAACTTCTCACAACGTAGAGTATTTAACAGATGTTATTTTTCGTACGTAATCAATGTTTTAATTTTTTCCTCTTTAATTTTTAAAATGGCAACATCTAAAGTACACATTAAAAAAATAAATTTTGAGTATCGTTTAAAAATGAGTGTGTAACTGTTATTTCAAATCATCCATACCTCCCTGCCCAACCCTGTATATAAAGATTACCTCAGTTTAAATTTTCTCGGTTTAAACTATAAACAAGTGAAATTTACAAATATTAAAAAACCACCGACAAATTTATCGGGTACGATACCCTAAGCTTGTACTTGAAACATAGCTAAGAACATTTTTCAATTACCTTTCAAACGAAATAAAAAAAGTCAAAATCTGTTAATTTGGGCGCTACGATGCCACAGGCAGGCACATAGGGGTCAAACTTATAACACTCCTTTTTTGATTCGGATATTGATTTGATTTGGATTGATTCGGAATAGAATTCAAAAACAAAAATAACAAAAAATTACATCCCGGTTCATATTACTTAAAAATTCCCCTTTTATCCTGTTTGTTTTGATTAATATAAGAAAAAATCTTAAAAATAATACTTACTTCCATGACCAGAAATACATTATGGGATGATTCCTTACAATCCAAAAGTGCAACCACATTTTCATGATGTAATTCTGTTAGTTCCTACACACACAAAAATTTGTTTAAATTTCATCCAAAATAAAAATTGCTTATAAAATGTGCTGCTTAATATTAAAGCTCTTGGAAAGTCTCAAAGACGAAATTTGCAAAATGGAAAATTTGAAATCCGCCGGATCCGCTATTTAATCTAAACAAAACGATCCGATCGAGCTAGTAGTTATATCGGATTTTTGTAGAAAATTTAGCGGATCACAATTTTTTTTAAATCAATCCGTGTGATTATAGCTATTTAGCCAATTTATTGAAACTAGTATAGCTCAGTATAACAGACTTACATTAAATATAGACTGATTAAAATAACTTATAAACAAATCTCGTTCGCAAAAATGATGTCAAGTAAGCTACAGAAGATTATTTTAGGGTTGCTTTTAGATCCTCGAGTAGTTAGGAATTAATTTCGTTGGTTGAAATTATTTATCAAAATCCCTAAGAACTATTGTATTTTATCAGCTGTTATCAATATGATTAATCGTAGTGTCATTTTAATAAATTTCGAGCTATTATATTATCGATCTATATTTATTTGATACACGTCTATCCGACAGATAGGTATGTACTTACTAATTGATAATAAGCAGCTTCTTAAAAATTTAAAATAAATATTTATGTATCATTTTTTGAACATTTTAATTAACACACTTTTAATGAATTTGACAGTACTTAATAATCGTACATCCTTACAACGCCCTTATTCCCGCTTATATTAAGGTATTTTTTCTTGAATGTGGATAAAAACAACAATTTTTGAAGTTTTTAATTACAAAATTTCTGTAATTTTCATCGAATATTATAAGTCTACTGTCATTTCCGGCCCAGTTCATTAAATAATTTATTTTTCTTCACACTTTTAAAAAAAATACTTTATACATAAATTTGTAAAACAAAACATACCTTTAATATTTTAATCTCCTTTCCCAATAAATTCTGTGACTTAGCTAAACTCTTCTTTGTAATACTTTTAATCGCAACAATTTCGTCTGGACTCTATATAAACATGAAATAAAAACATCAATGTATTGTAATTTATGCATATTTACAAAAATAGAAATGCAAATAAAAACACATTTAAAAGATATAAATAATGTGCCTTACCTTACGATTGCGACCTTTAAAAACAACAGCAAAAGCACCATGCCCAATTAAATCTTTCGGATTATATTCATAATCACCGATAATTTCCATTTTGGAAATAATTTATTTAAACACTTAAAATATTGCACTAAATATTAACAAATAAAATAATTTAAATCAAAAACACATTTTAAAAAATAAGAAAAAAAAGGTATATTTTTAATGACTTAAAATCAATAATTCTTATTTTGTAAACATACTTTAAATGATAATTATAAATGTTTATTTACGAAAAGATATTTATTTACAGTTATTGTTTACTTTTATTGAGTATCACATTTTGAATTTATTTAAAAGAATTATTCTGATGACATTTGTTTCTTTTTAAAAAGAATATAAAAACACATTTGCAAATCAATTTGACACCATTGTACTACTTTCAACCATTTTCATCGTGTAAAACGTAATTTAGGTTTAAATCCATAGACATACTAATGTTTATGTAATGATACTTTAGAACTATTATAGAGCCATCTATTATTGACTTTTTTAAACTTCATAGCTCATATGTACAGCTGACATATTTGATATTTGATATTTCCCTCACATTATACGCTTATTATTATCGGATGCTTTTTATTGGAAGGGGATTTTTGATTGTTCAAAGGGCGGAAAGGGGCTGAAAAGTATCTACCTACTATAAAATATATAAACAGATCAGACATCTCCAAAGCCCATCGTGTTCTAGGAGTTATAACACAGATTTGTAACGCACCCCCAATTCTTCTCGTTGACTTTCAATATGGTTCATTAGTCTATATTTTCAGGGAAATCATGACTGATAAATGACTAAATAGGAGTACCGTTGTTGAAGCTAATTATGAGCCATCTATTATCTATTTCTCATAAGTATTTTCATATGCCTAGTTTAGTTAAAACTCCTACAAGACCTCTATATATATACCATACTACCAGATTAATACTACCTGCACCATAGAAATCGAGGCAGTGTTTTGAGCAAGATAATTGATATACTTCACTTTGAAAATCCTACCACCTCTTACACGAATCTCAACCAAAAGACTCACCGAGCAAACTTTAACATAACATAATAGAGTATTACACCCATTTTTTGAAAATTATCTCAGTTAGATTCAATAGAGATGCGCTGATATTTTGTTTGATAATTGTTTATAATTTTAATTTTTTAGTTTACACAGCCGTATGACGTAATAACATGGCGGCTACTATTTCATTGTGTTTAAAAACAGATTCAAAAACTGAAAACTTTTAATTGAACTTTAAAATTGATTTTGTTATTTTATGAACTAAAAGTAGCATTTTCCGAATGCTTTTTGCCTAACCTATCTTATATATATTATTACTCTAGCAAGTTTTTTTCTGTCCTACCCTTATCTTCCTTATTCTCTTATCAACTTCCATGATTCACCCCTCATTTTCAATCTTATCATGTCTAGGTTTGACGAAAAATATACTCACGGTCTAAAAATTTACCGCTTAGGCAAAAACACGCTAAACAAATAATTTGAACCAAAAAATATAAGCATTTTAAATAATAAGTTTATTAGGCAAACATGTTAGTTTTTACATATGCTCTCCTAATACTCTAGACATATGATTACTATTTATAATACATGTTGTCCTACTATTAATTTAAGAACTTTTGATTTTTTTTCACCACTCATATAGAGTAAAATACCCTACTGTTTTTATACCATGTATATATGAAATATACATAGTATATTAAGTTTAGTCCCAAGTTTGTAACGCTTAAAAATAATGATGCTAGGAAAAAAAGGTGTTCATAAAATCACCTAATTAGTCCATTTCCGGTTGTCCGTCCGTCCGTCTGTGGACACGATAACTCAAAAACGAAAAAAGATATCGAACTGAAATTTTTACAGCGTACTCAGGACGTAAAAAGTGAGGTCAAGTTCGTAAATGAGCATCATAGGTCAATTGGGTCTTGGTTCCGTAGGACCCATCTTGTAAACCGTTATAGATAGAACAAAAGTTTAAATGTAAAAAATGCTCCTTATCAAAAATTAAACAACTTTTGTATGAAACATTTTTTCGCAAACATCACTGTTTACCCGTGAGGGCGCCAATTAGGCGGAAATTTTATTATATGTACTATACTTGATTATCAGTTATGTATGTACGTCACATGTTTGTATGTATAATGTGATAAAGAAATCAACACTGACTATGCATGGTATTTCAACAATTAACTCAGTCAATTGTTTGTTTTCACTTGTTATAATAGAAATTTTAGATCTTTGTATGCTTTCTACAAGAACCCAAGAGTAATAAGGTGTTATAAAAGCTTTCTATTTGTGTTTGAAAAAGATAATCATTGTATTATGAAAAATTTGATAATGAATTTTCTGCAACATCATGATAAATTGATGGGAAAATTAATAAAAACAAAACAATTTTTTCATTCTTTATTTAATATTATTTATGTTAATAATTTTTATACAATACAAAATATAATTTAATGTAAATACAAAAAAAAACAGCAAACGGTGGGATGTATTTTAATTAATTTAATGAAATCGAAATATAAAAGAAATTGGAATTATTATTTTAATCACTCTATTTTTTTGCAATTTTTAATGATTATCTAAAAATATTAACAATTACTGGCTGTATGAATGTATCAAAAAATTATCTACACATGTAATTTGAACCACAATTATCAGAGCGTTTATCAAATGTATTTTGGTGTATATCAGTTTTTCATTATTAAAAATAAATGGAAAGCTGGCTGAAAATGCAAGTCAAGCTTGCGAGGTCAAAGATTTTTTTCTTCCAAAACTCAAAAATAAAATCAAATTTGGAATACATGATATATGCTAATTACTTTCTTTCACAGGCAACTGCAAACCCACAATCGGGTTCAATCAATATTCCATTATTCCAATTTTTTGTACAGAATACTAAAAATTTTAGTTTGTACTGATAACTACGTTTATCAATAACAAAATTGAAAAATGTGTTCCGCAAATAATTGAAGTATAGACAATATAATGTCTCCCATACTTCATTGTGAGAACCGAAGCGATAAGTTTCAAATTAAAATCTTCGTTATTGATCTTAGATAAGTGGTTATCTTTGTCTATTTCAAACAATTATCGCTTCTTACTATTATAAATAAATAACAGCTTTTAAATGTAATTTCCTTTATTGCACAACATTTAGCTCACTTATTTTTTTTAAGATTAGAAATTTAAGGCAATTATTTCGTTAAAATAACGTGAATACAAAAATTGTGCGCAATAATATATAATTAGAAACGTTAACACACGGTCGATATTCCTAAAATTGATATTCGAACTTGAAAAAAGTAGAAAACATTTAAATTGACTCTCAAGTTTCCTCCTTTTTTGAAGTTGGGTAATAAGATCATAGAAGGAAAATCAACATATTCTACAAGTCTATGATAATAATGGTTGTCTTTACTACAGACATAAATATTTATAGATTTGTCTTATCAAAGACTTAATATTTTATATAGACCAACAATCAGCATGACGTTGACATTCGTAGAGTTTACGACTCTGTCGGTATTGGTCATTTTTACGAAATGATTGCAATTTATTTCTAATAAAACGTGAATAAAGTCGGTAAATCTTCGTTAACGACGAATTTCCCGCAAATAAATTAAAAAAAACATAAATAAATAAATATTTTTTTACAATTGATACAAATTTAATAACATTAAAAATACTTACTTCTAGAAATTTCGTACGTTCTACAATATACTAAAAAAACATGTCGCTTGGACAACAATTGTCAAATTCGATTCTTAAAATTACTCGAACTATTCGATAAAATATCATAATAATCTCAAATTAGAGGATAAGCGGGTCAAAACTTAAGTATGTTTTTTCGAGTATTAACTAATTTGAAAAATAAGAGATACAACAACATGTATTGGCTAGTTAAGTTTATGTGTATTTACGAAAAATACCGTTGTCGGATAATTAATAATAGACCGCAAGCCCACGCCTATAAAACTTACTGATTTTATCACTGTTGAGATTTTGTATATGAGTTCATTTTATGTCCTGTTGTACAGTTTCATAAGAGGTTACCTCATGATGACGCTTGACACGGGCTTTGAGCATTAAATTAGGGCTCCATCTATTTGAAAAAAATAGAAATATGTCCAGCGTCAAGCGTCAGCGTTAAATTGTAAAAATAAGCGACAAAAAAAGTTTATCAATATCGAAAGTCGATATATCGAGATATTCATACAAAACGTAATCCTCAAACTTTATTTTTAATAAAACACTTGGTAATGATAAAGAGTTGAATATCAATTTATGTCGCCAGTACTGCCAAAATCATTCCTGAGAATAAAGAGCTAAGCTATGTTTAGCTTTTGACGATGTGACGCTGCGAAGTTTTTTTTCCAAATGACAGCACGGCCTAAGCTAACCACGTGACCAAATTTGACGCTCAAACTCAGGGTCAAGCGTCAGCATGAAAATACACCTTTACTGAAGTCTATTCTCGGTATCGTAAATTGCGTTCATGGAGCTCGGAAAATTATTGATTACGATCGATCGACTAATTTGAATAAAAAAAAACGAATACCCATCAATTTAAAGCTTGAGGCTGCAATCAAAAATTTTCTTGGAAAAAAAAATTTACCTAGAATTCTCTAATTCTTGTGAAATAGGGCATAAAAACAAATAAACAAAGTCCCAACGGTGATGTAATCAGTATGTTTTTAGGTATGGGCTTCCGTCCTACAAATTTGATCCTTTTAATTTATTTTCGTCCCTTTTTTATATTGAAAATGACCATCTAATTATACCCTCTTAAAAAAATTGGTTAACTTCCACCCTAATATTTCTGTACATACGTGAAAAACCAAGGTTAACGCCATTATAGGTAAATTCAGTTAAGCATTACGCCTCTGGTGCCCAAATAATATAATTAAAATGTCGTTTTGTAGCCAGAAGTATTATTTATCAAATTTATTAAAAAATATTTTATGAATTTTAAACGTGAATGAATTAAAAATAAACAAAGACTTAATCAATTAAGCTAATCTAATTTAAAATTGTATCACGTTTGAATAATACTGAAAGAAAACGACTTCTTTTAGTTTGTTTAAGGGCGCTGAGGCTGGAATCCACTAAAGTCGTTTTTTGCTTAAACATTTATTAAATTATCTTGTTTATTATTTTCTTGTCCAGTCAATTTTAATTTTTGTTGCATTTGTGCTAGCATATCTTGCATTCGCCGAATCTGTAAAAACAAAAATATTATTAGCTTAATCAGATTAGTTCTTATAATAAGAATGCATTTTTATTGATTTAGAGATGAGACATTATTATTGAATTAAATATCAGGGCACTCAAAATAATAATAAATTTAACTACTGATGATGATTGCAATTGAAATATGGATATTTTTCGAAATATAAGTCTGTTGTATGATTTTTATACCATGTATATGAAACATGCAAGGTATACTAAGTTTAGTCCCAAGTTTTTAATTCTTAAAAATATTGATGCTACGAACAAAATTTTAGTATAGGTGTTCATATAATCACCTAATTAGTCCATTTCCGGTCCGCCATTTCTGTCCGTCTGTAAGTCTCTCTGTCAACACGATAACTCAAAAACGAAAAGAGATATCAAGATGATATATTTATAGCGTGTTCAGGATATAAAATGTGAGTTCGAGTTCGTAAATGAGCAACATAGGTCAATTGGGTCTTGGGTCCGTAGGACCCATTTTGTAAACCGTTAGAGATAAAACAAAAGTTTAAATGTAAAAAATGTATCTTATAAAAAATAAACAACTTTTGTTTGACACATTTTTTCGTTAGCATCACTGTTTACACGTGAGAGCTCAAATTATATAGTTTGTATTATATGGGAATATCAGTTAAGTGTGTATGTATTTATGTATTTTTGGCTACCTTTCTTTACTGATATGACGTAAAAAAACAAGCGATTGCGTAATCAACTCTGTCTTTACATGGTATTTCAACAATTAACTCAGTCAATTGTTTGTTTTCACTTGCTAATTATATTTTTTGAATAAAATTTTTAATATTCAATTTTATTTCTTTTATCGTATTTATTTCAATAACTATTATTTCTCAGTTAAGTCCTAAAAACTTGAGACTAAATTCTTTGCAGTTAGAAAATAGTTTTAGAATCACTTATCAATTTAAATCGATCCTAAAAGGCGAAGAGTCTAAAATTTCTCCGCTTCTAGAAACAGAGCATTAAAAAAATTGATTGTTTATGAATTTGAAGTTGCCCACAGTTGAAACGTACTAAAAAAAGCCTCAATTCTTGTTAAAGTGTTCCGGAAAACTTAGCAAAGCTAAAATTTGATGGTATACTGTAAACTATGCAGGTTATGGATGCCTGGATAAATTCAACGGAGAACTTAAGAATATTTACCTCTTCATCCTTTTGTAATAAAAGTCGATCAGTTTCATTTTCATTAAATGTTGGTCCTGAATCTCTTTTCAATTTCCTGTAATCGAAAGAATAATTTGTTAGCTTGCGCAAGCAAAATTATTATTACAAAATTATTAAACTGAAACTTACCCTCTTTCACGCAAAGCATGCTGAGATATTTGTGAAATACATTGAGCTCGGAAATTTTCATAATGGACATCTTGCGTTACATCTTTTAAATCTTGCATATGCGTTGATATAAGCATTGTGCGTAATTTTACAAAATCGCTATGTTTAGGATTTTCAACTGAAAAAAAGATTTTCTTTAATTTATTCCCAGATACACTATGCTAAATTATTTGTGAAGATGCGATTAATTTCTTTCCAAAATGTAAAAAAATCTTTCCAAAATGTAGCGAATATTTTCCAAGGCTAGGTTAGGTTAGGTTAAAGGGGCTGCTCTGAAGTGGGACACACTTAGACCATAGGGTCCGTTGTGATACCGAAAAAGGGTTGGCTCATCCCCGGCAACTACTCCATGAACCATTTGGAGCTGTTTAAGAACAGCAGAAGAGCTTTGACGTAGTCGGACTTTAGGTCGGAGAGGTCGTCAAAGAGAGGCTGGCTCAAGTAAGCCCATCTCCTCATGACAAGAGCTGGGCAGTGACAGAGAAGATGAGACATTGTTTCCTCCTCCTTACCACTGTGAGAGCTCCTGCAGTAATCGTGATACACTGCCAGGCCCAGGCGTTCAGCATGCCTGCCGCCCAACCAGTGTCCTGTAATAGCCGCAACAATTTTGCGAACAGAGGTCCTTGGAAGTGATATAAGATCTTCGGAACGCCTGCGATTGTACTCAGACCATATCTGTCTTGTAATACCACAAGTACGTTCCTCCCTCCATCTAAGTTTGGCCCTTTTAAGATACCCTCTTTGAGGAGCAACTTGCAGTTCGCAAATGGAATTCCCGGATATTTATTGATGCTTGTGTCCGGCAGCATTTCCTGGAATGTCCCGGTACGGCAGTCCTGTGCTACCTTTGACGTTAGATAGACTGAGCTGAAGGATTTAAGAGCTGCTTGGCTGTCGGTGAAGATTGTAATGTCCCTGCACCTAAGGGTGTTCAGTCTTATACATTCCTCATGAATAGCCATCACTTCCACTTGATACACGCTTCAGTGATCTGGCAGCCGAAATATAATTTCCAAGATATTGCCTGAAATCGTGTACAAGAGCGATATTTCGGAAATATTTTAAGAGATATCTCAAAACCTTTTAAGTTAGTTGTTAAAAAAATATAATTTTTGTTTTATTTGGTAAAATTTACCATTATAAACTGAGTTATCAATGTTTTTGTAAAAAGATTTCTTGCAATTTTACTTACCATCGACTACACCCCATGGATACTGACGACCTCGAACTTTTCTTCCAGATATTTCTAAAACAGTATTACTTCCCACAACTGCAAACGGTACACTTGCTTTAAGCTCTCGATCTTGTTGTTTAAATTCGTCATCTTCATCACTATCACATTCGGGAAATTGATACATCTAAAACGAAATTTTATTATGGAATCGAATTTGATAAATTTTTCACTGTTTTGTTCAAATATTAACCTGAATTTGATGCTCTTCTATGTCTGCAAGAATTCCCTCTTTTAATTTTTTTACTTCAGTTGTTGTAAGAGTATCCGCTTTAGCAATAACTACAACAATATTCACCTTTCTATGTAATCGTTTCATTAATTCTAAATCCATTTGTCTTAAACTGTAAACAAAAATTTTTATTAGTCAGTAGTCGTGATTCATGTTCTTCTCCCAAATATATTATAATATTATATCGATTTTTATCATCTGAATGCCGCCGTTGTTGGAAATAAAAAATTTTATATGCAAATGTTTTTACAAGAAAGTAAAAACGGTTGTCTATACAATTGCAAGAGCATAATCCATTCCATTTCCATACTTTGCGATAAAGCATATCAACCCTCAGAAAATGTTTAAGGCGGAAATATGAATCACAAATGTGCACCTGGGTAAAGATATCCGACAATAAAGTTACTAGAGTATACAAAATTTAAGGATGTATTTAATTTAAGGATGTAAGAGCACCAAGGCAATTTTAAATATAAAGTTGGGATGAGTCTAAATCAATTCTGATAATTTTATGGAGGGGGGGGGGGTGTTGCCCGATTATTTAAATAAATAAATGACTTCAAAAGTAGGCATATTTAACATTGGTTTTATATGGTAAAACGGTAGATGGATGATATGTTTTCATAGATTTCTCTAAAACTAGTCGGAGGAAATTTAAAAAAAAAACTATTTAAATTAAGGCTTATTAAAAAAGACATGAGATTTGAATGCGGTTTTCTAAAAATAATGTGCATATTAAGCAGGGTTCGAAAATATCCGATATTTATTATAAATATTAAAATATCGAATATTTTTGATATATTTCCGATATATATCCGATATATGTATATCAAAATTTTGCTATTTAAAAAAAACTAAAATGTTTTAAAGGTTTTATTTACTTAGACACTTCAAATCAGACAAATGAAACCAAAACATAAAATATTCTTCTAGATCAGGCAAAATCAATTAAAAATAATAAAATTTTTATAAATAAAAATCAACTTTAAAACAAAAAACAATTTTATAAATTGTTATCAGTCATACCTACACTTAGGCAACAAAACAATAAACATTACAAATAATAACTCTAGAGTATAATCAATCTTTTAATTATAAATCAGTCATCAGTCATTCGTAATAAACTGTTAATTATAAAAAAAAAATGTCGTTTCATAATTGTGCGAACTTTTTCTGACACGACACGATTTGAGCTTAGTATTAGTAGGTTTTAACTCTACTCCAATGCCATCAAAATTTGGGAAGTAGAAATACGGTAACAAACGCCAAAAATTACTAAATAATATTAAATTTTTAAAATTATTTTTGTATTGATTCAAGTGATATATATCGGATATATATCATGATATATATCCATTGATATATATCCTCGAACCCTGATTTTAAGTTAAAAATTGTTACCCGGGGTTTTTGGAGTCGCTGAGCACGAATATCAGATTGGTATCAGAATTGGTCCCCAAGGTACCTGATGCCCAGGGTGAACGGTATCTCCGTCGTCTCTAGCAGTTTTTGGGAAATTCGTTAGATAATCGATTCAAACTCGTTGCTGACTTATAGTTAGGACTGATTATATAGAATTTCCCGAAAACTTCAAAAGACGGCCTGACGCGATAGTCTTTCTCATCGATCCCAAAAACTTCCGAGTACTAAGTTTGGAACCATTTTCATCACTATTAACCGAATTGTGAATTTAGTATATTTACGCGGTTAATTTAAAATGCATATTATTTATGCAAATTGCATATTTTTAATCTCTTATAAATCAATTTAGTTCACAAAATTTCCTGATGTTCTTACGAATCGAATGCAGAAAACCGCATTCAAATCCGTTTTACTGTTAAAATTTTCAAACTTCGGTGTTTCGTTTCTGCGACTAGCATCCAAGCAATATCCCCATATAAATTATGACTCACCTATGGCCCCATGGCGGAACGAAATATAAACAACAATGTACACGATTATCTTGTATATTACGTCTATTTAAACCACTTTCATCAGTAAAATATTGACGGAATTGTTCATCAATATATGCTGTACAGACTCGCCAACTATCCTCACAATTAACTGCATCACCAAATCCGGGTGTGTCCACAACAGTTAATCGTAATTTTACTCCACGCTCTTCAATATCCATTGTTTTCTTTTCAATGCATGTTGTTTTTTTAATACGTTCACTCACATCAGGTATATGTCGATTTTTATATAAATCGCCTAAGAATAAACTGTAAACAGAATAGAAAATAAAATTTTATAGATCCGATAAAAATCGACTTAAATAATTTTAAATACCTATTTATTAGAGTTGATTTACCAAGGCCGCTTTCACCAACAACCATTAATGTGAAATCAAAACCTCGTTTCACTGATTTTCGATGTACTTGTTCTGGCAGTGTAGCAAATCCAATATAGTCTCTTTCTCCCTTGTCTGTATAAAACAAAGTCAAGAATCATATCTGGTATCTAATTAAACAAAACAGTTGGGAACTTACGAATATGATTATTTATCTGGGATAATAGTTCAGACTCTCAATATGGAAAACAACTTTTGGTTATAATTTTATCAAAAACAAAAATCCAAAAAAGTTGCACAAAAATTTGCCCCGGAACGACCTTTTTTGAAAATTTTTGAAAAAAGCGGTTCTTTGGGAAAAATATTGATTTTCGCTGATAACATCAAATAGGAAAGTTGAAGATAATTCAAAAATAGGTATTGTGAGACAAAAAAGATCATTCCTGGGCAAATGTGCAATATTTTTAGATTTTTGTTTTTGATAACATTACGAACCCATCCCCCATGGTCACGAATTGTGTAAAAATTTCGAAAAACGACTTAGAGTGGGATAGGACTTTTTTTTACATCTAAGGGACTATAACTGAGGTTGTTTGTAGCCCCATATCTGTATATAGCCCTTAATTGCGATATCATTTATAATTAAAATACGGTTTTTTGCACAAAACTTCTATAGATAGTTCCCATAAAATTTTATTTTTCATATTTGATGACGAGAGAAATTCCTGCTGCAGCTATATATATATTCTGTGTTAAAACTTCTAGATAGGAAGTTTTTCTTTTCGCTAGGATAGGCAAATCGTACGGACCATGTATTCGTTCTCCATTCACTTTCATACATTTTTTCGATCATTTTTGAGCTAGTGTTGGGTTAAAGACGGTACTACCCGAATAATTGTAGTAATTGTGCTTAAAGGTTTTGTGCCACTTAAAGGTTTCTTTTCCATTATAAGCAAATAAATGTAATTAGTTATAATATAAAAAAATTTGCTATTCAAATTTGTTATGCGAATTGTAACTCTAATTATTGATAATAAAATTATTTATTTGACATACTATTGGAATTTAAATGTTGATAAACCGGTATCTGAAACATTGTTTTAATATGGAAAAGTATTTCTATGATACCTAAACAAATTTTTATACATAAAAACAAAAAAAAAAGAAATTCCAAACAAAGTCAATTGTTAATATACTCTGTAATATCTGGATGCCTTAAAAAAATTTAGGTAAGATACAAGTTTAAATAAAATTGGTTAACTATTAATTAAATTAATTTTTAATATGACGGTGGGAATCGAGCCCGCTATCCTAGGCATATTGCGTACGGAGTAGTCTTGAAAAATTTGCAAGACCAAGACTGCAAGATCGAGACTATAATTTTGCTCATCACTATTTCTAAGATTGTATTTTTATTCGATAAATAAAATTACCATTGGCCTAAAGAAAATTACTGAGAAGTTTTCACTACATTATGACGATTTTCTCTAAGAAAATTATATAATTACGTAATGTGTATTGCCTATATCGATTGATATATTAAAAATGAATTCATTGTTTATATGAATCGATATAGGCAATACACGTTACATAATTGTAAAGTTTTTGTAGAGAAAACACCTTTATATCTTCGACCATCCTCTCATTCAGATTTACTTCGATTTAACGGTTGGTTTTCGGATTCGTAAATCGATATAAACGAATACAAATAAACATGAACACAAATTGTCAGATTTGGCTAGAAAAGATTTTTTGAAAGAATCCCAAGAATTGATGTGATTGCGTCAGGTTCAGACCCGGCCAATTTTTTGGGCTAAGGACCGGTCTTATAAAAGAATAATTTAGATATAGACACTTAGCCTGCGATGCATTCGTTAAAAGTAGGCGGAGGTAGGAAGAGACATATGTTTATGTAATAACATATTATTATGATACATTTATTGTGACATTTATCATTATTAATTCAACTAATGAACCTTAACAAATACATCTCTGGTTTGGTCTAATTATTTTATAGTTTAATAATTTATCTTATAATTTATCTATCTAGCAAGAACGTTCGTTAATTACCAAGCTTATTGCTTTTATATTTTATTAAATAATTCTGTGCCAAATAAACTTTATATTTTATGACATCAGGGACCGAACGATTAGGTCTCCAGAGAAATTTAAACAAAATGAACAAAATACCTATGCTGCTATGCAGATACAGTGTGATTCAACAAAGAAGCAGCATTCATTATCTTTCTTGTCTTGCTGTTTATGATTCATGTTTACGATTTTGAGGAACTTTTCACAACTTAAGAACGTTCCCAAAAAATCACGTTTTCTTAGAATCGTCTTATAGGAACATGTAAATCCTATATTGAAGTGTTTTTAAAGGTATGTTTTATTATGTAACAAGAATAATTTTTCTAAGATTAATTTGGAAAACTAATATTCATTAGTTAAAAGAATGACAAATGTTTTCCTATAAAGAAAATTATAAAAAGTGGCACTCGTTTTCCCATAAAATACATTTAAAGTGATGGAATAAATGATATTTGTGTGTTATTTTTTTCCATAAGTGATTTTCGCATCTTTAGGCATTAATATACTTCAAAAACTATGGTATATATTGAAAAATTTTATTCTCTATTTTCGTCTAATTTTCCCAAGTTCTAACAGAATCCACGCTCAAAGTTTGAAGCGTAAGTCTCAAATATTTGCATACACTCATTTTTTTGGGAACGGTTTTTAATTGGTTTTTTAAATGGCATCTTAATTTCTATCGCAATTTGGAAGTAATGAAGGCGGAAAGTGGCAACTTTCGTTTTGCACAGTAGGCAGAAAGTTGACACTTTCTGCGCGGAAATGAGAAAATAATTTTACACATCATTTCGTGAGAATGCTTCCCGGAATTCCAGTGGTACTGGATTCGATTCTCGCATGGTACAAGTGTTCAGGCCAAAGTGAACGCTAGTCACTTCCTTTTAGAATATTTTAGCCTTGTGTGCAACTTTATTAATAATGAATGTGGAAAAATTTATAAAACATTTAAATGGATATGAAAACGATTTATTTTTATACCTATAACCAGCTATGAACTACCCGCTTCGCCGAGCAATTTCAATTTTAAATACAAAGATTACTCCTTTTGTTCACAATTTCGTTTAGCCTCTAAAATTATTAGTGTTTCTCTACTATATTATGCATGTATTATACATAAAAAACTTTCTCTTGAATCACTCTATCTATTAGAAACAGCCGTATCAAAATCCGTTGCGTAGTTTTAAAGATCAAAGCATACATAGGGACAGACAGTTGGAAGCGACTTTGTTGTATACTATGTATTGATATTGATAATAAAATAATAAACAAAACATAAAAATATTTGAAATACTCAAAAAGATATTTTTTCCCTTACTGTGATTTTCATTGAAAAACATTTTTAATATATTTTTATAAATTTTACCACCTGCTAAATTATTTTTCAGCAACCACCCTATATTTACACAAAAATAATACAGTATGTAAATAATTTTGAAAATCTATTATTATAAATACCTAACTAGCAATTTCCTTTTGTATTGTTTATTTATTAAACAAATACAAGAAACAATTATTCTTACCCGACATTCTATATTAATCCGTTTTTAAATTCTGTATTCCAGAAAAAAAACAAACAAACAAACAAAACCACTTAAAAGATTCTGAAAATCACTTTTAAATTTCCACAATATAAATTTTAATGAATTTCATCTTTATTGTTGATACAAAAACACTTTTAACAACTAATCAAACATTTAACTTATTTATCAGTCGTTCGATTTAATAATACAAATTTAAAATAGACGATTAATTCAATAATTACACGTATGAATTGTATATTAACAAAAAACCACCAGTAATAATAGATTGTTTATATTTAGATATTTTAATAAAATGTCTTTTATGGAATAAAAACTTATTAACTTATTTGTACCACTGTGAAAATACTACACACAAAAAAACAGTGACGCCCGCGCAATATTGTACTTGCATGTATTATTGTGAGAGTGAGTTTGTAGTATGTTCTCGGTATCAAAACAAATCAATAATCTCTCTAACATAATAATTTCCCCTTTTTGCACACAAATGCTTATTAAATAAAAACTTCTATATCTAATTTCTCCATACGTGTTATTTAGGCACTGTAATACATACATGTAAGTACTAGAACTATGTGCTTTGATATTAGTAGGAGTGACTCGAATTTATTGTTATTGTATATGGGTTGCATTTTTCAAAAATATTATTAAATAATTCAATGTTATTAAAGCATTGTTTGAAATGAATTCATTATAAGACATTTTAAGACTTTTCGAATATCCAATTTCAAACATCCTTGGTAAACTGAATAATTTATTATGTTCCTGTTATCAAATATCCTTAAAATAACAGAATCTGAAGTAAAGGTCCTCGCACGATTAGATGGAAAAATGGATTTCTTTAAAATTTCTTCAAACCGCCCCCAAAATGTTCAATTCTCACCAACACAAAATTTATTAACGAGTAGTTTTCGAGCTACAGTCAATCAAAGCTAATCATATATTATAGTTATAAGTACATGACTACCGTCTTAATACCTATAATACATCATACAACACAGTATCAATACAACTAGTACATGATTTAGCGTCAAACGATTTAAAGTGTGTCAACATTTGAGGTAATTGCTTGGGTCAAATCCATCACGGCGGCGTGGAAATATCAAGTGTTGTTGTCATACTTGTCATAGTAGATTCGTAAGAGAAAATATAAAGTGATACGTGATAACTATCTTTTAAGTCAAAAGCGAAAAAGTTCAGTGAAATCACGATGTTTTATGTAAAACATTTTGTGATATGAAAATTTGGCATTCAATGTATGTTTTTTTGATAAATTTCCCTACATTTAATTTATATTTTTTTGATAAAAGTCCCTATATTCTTTTAATAAATGTATTTTTTTTTAATAAATGTCCCTAACTGACCCTTAAGTAATTACCTCAAATGTTGGCACATCTCTCATTGTATGAAAAGATAGACGATGCTCAGTCTATGTACTTAATGGTCTAAGTCTAAGGTAGTCATATACTATAACTATATATGTAGCTTTGATCACCCGTAGCTCGAAAACTAAGCGATAAAAAATTTTGTGGCCATCAGAGCTTTTGATCAGAACGATGCGAAGAACATTTTGGGGGTGGTTTGAAAAAGTTTCACAGAAAGCTTTTCTTATCCAATCGCGTGGGATTCTTTAAGAATGGTTATAGAGTTTCTTTGCAAATATTGGGAGTTTCGCAGGAGAAAAAACATAGGTAAAATAGATCAAATAATCTAGTATACATAATTGAGCAGATTTCTGGCTTTCTCCAGTCTGGGGAAATATATCCGGAACAATGCGGTTCTCATTTTTTCTTATTTTCTGGAGTCTCCTATTGGGAGATGTGCTCTTCTAATTTACTGAAAGGTTTTGGAATGAAATAGCGGTTAAAGAAGGGTATAAAAATCCAAAGGTATAAGCAAACAAAAAAACCATAAACCATAAAATCTTTTTTATATCATTCAGAGTTGTAGTTCGTAAGTCAATTAGAAGAAATTTCCCTTTTACAACTCCAGTTAAAACGACTCGCTTTAATTTGGTAATTTGAAGTAAAATACCTCATAAGTTTTTTTGAAAAAAAAAAAAGAAATAAATTGAAAGCAATTATCGTTAGAAAAATATAAAGTTATATCTTTGAAAGCAGCTGACTTTTCACTAATCAGCTATCACGTTACACAACGATTTTAGAAATCGATATTTTTACTTAGAGATTAAAAACTAATGGTCGTACAGACGCGTGGATCGTTACTAAATAAATTCAAAGTAAATAATTTGATTGAAATATTCAAATTTTATTTATAACATAGTTTTAATGTTAGGTATTCGACTGCGCGTTGTGTATTTTTCAATCTACCAATTATAAATGCATTCAAGTTTCACGCTTACATTAATTCGCCAGGTCTGGTCTCACGATAGCGATTAATAATGTATTGGACAAATTGACTTTGTTCTAGCTTCATCCATCATTGCCAAATCAATTGGAATTATATAATTTAAATTTGAAATACCACGGTTAGTATAAGTAAATGGAAATTTACTTATAAACAAAATTATAGAAAATAAACCAATTTAACCCATGTAATGATATCTTTTTTGTTTTTGAGTTGCAAAACAAACAGACAGACGGACTGACATACGGAAATGGGCTAATTAAGTAGTTTTATGTTATAGGTGTTCATTTTCCGGAGGGTTGCGATGTGGGTAATGCAATTTTTGGAACTATTCTGTTAATTTGACTTTATTTCTAGTCGTTAGGAAAAATTCGAATTTACGAGGAGGGGTGTGGTTTTCGAATGATCACAGTTCACTGTACACACTAGCACTACTCTATTGTACATATTTTGTCCATCAGAAAATAAGTAAGGTCGGGAGGTCCTGGGATCTTGGACCATGAAGGTATGTCGAAATATACTATTTTTATTGTCAATGATCTGGATTTTTGCATTTTTCGAGTAAAAAGTACTCTATAAATAATATGTATCCAAATCGGAGCCGAATAAAATTTTCATTTCCTTTTCTCCTTAGAAAAAAGTTGAAAATCTCAAAATATCTTTGAGTAAATAATATTGACTTCACTTACTATTTTGCAAGAGGAATGATCAATTGCTCCAAGTGCCTCTCACTGGATGGATTCACGCCTAACAATTAACGTGAAAATAATTTTTATGATTATATCTATTCCGCTAACGTGTGATTACATTTAATTCCACTTGCTTATTTCGTTAGTACAGAAATTTTTCTATATTTACCATTTTAATTAATCTATTTATACGCATAATTTTGGTTAACTAAAAATTGTCGATCACGTTTTTAACTAAATTATAGCTACTTGAAAAATTAAAAATATCTAAACAGTTTCCAATACATAAAATTTATCAAAGCATTCTAAAAATAAGTATCTAAATACATGCCTATCAAGTACCTATATTAGAAAAGTATGATTTAGAACTTTATTAAAAATCAACTAAATAAAATAAAACATTGACTCCTTAATAATTTTATGCAAAAGTGTATTAGGAACTTAAAATTGTCCAAGAAATTCGTTTATAAAACTTTTGCAATAAGTCTCAGGACATCCTGTATATTATATGTCGAATATAAATGTAGATAATTAGTAAATTAAAATATCATAATTAATATAATTGAACGGATAAAATTTCATATAACTAAGTATAAAAATATAATTTTTTATTCAAATTCTAAATTTTAATAAAATAATACCCACTTTCAATAAAAATTGAAATATTATAGGAAGTTCCTTTTATTAATGGCCTAATTTATTAACTCTAAGTAGTTTAACTAGATGTACCCCGCAGGTGTGCCCCCAATTTATAAATATATGCTCTAAATATTGTCTTCTATTATTAGAGTAGTACATACAAATATTAATACATATTTGTATAACTAATTGCCTATACTTTAGAAAAGCTCTTCTATAGAAAAAAATTCCTTTTTCATTTTTTTATTATTGAACTAGCTCTCGCAATTTTCATTAAGTAGGTATGAATTAAAATCTTATTGTAATATTCATAAACGAAATTATTCAGAATTTAATTTTTTCGACAAGTTGAATTAAGGTCTAGATTTCAATTAAATATATCTCCAATTTATTTCACGTCAGAGTTTTCTCAAAAAATTAAAATACATTCACTATTGACTAAGAACATATTAAAAACTCAAATTTCGTTCTATAAATTGATTCAGAGGACGTTTAATCGGTTTAGAGATTGAAATATTTTACAAAGAATCGCTAAGTTTTCTTTCCTCGTCCCATTTTAAAAAACAAAATAATTTTCCTAAACTTAGAAAAAAAATCTCTCAATGCTTATGCGCGAGTTTATCTCACATACTTCGGGCGGTTTTTTGTAATTAATTTGGAATTCATTATTACACGATTGTTAAGCACGCATTTTATTTTCTTTGTTACAAAAAGATGCGTGTTGATGATATATAAGCTAGTATCATTACCCGATTATGGACATTATCATAAAAAATTGCTCAGAACTAGTATTTTTCTGTTTTGAATATTCAGAACAAAAATAGCGCTATCCAATCATTAACTTTTAGAATTCTCAAGAGTATAACAGTAAATTTGTGTACAATTGAATCTGATTTGAAAATTGAATAATGGATGCGAATACGAGAAGTAAGAATTAAAGTCATTTTAAAACATATTCCGCCATATTTCATTATTTATTACTATTTTGAGCATTTATTCTAGTAGTACAAAAATCGGGTTTTGGTGCTAACACAAGTAACATAAAAAATCTTAAAAATTCATTATTATGGCCTAGTTTACAGAATCTAAATAAATTAACATACTATTAATTAACTTAACAAAGAGTTATTAAAACGATTTATTCACGTGGATTTCTTTAAGATAAATAAATTTTCTATTTATATTTTTATTTGAGCTAAATTAAAATTGTTTGAGATTATTTTGAACTTGTTTCAAGGGTCTCATTAAAAAGTTTCCATACAACAACATTTGAAGGACATGTCATTTCATGACTTAAGAAGCTTCTTAATTACGTAGGTTGAATCTGAACCACGTCACATACCCACCTAATCAAGAAAAACTGAAACATATAATTACAAAAACAAGTTTTATAGGATAGAGATATATAAATGAAAGTTCAATAAACAGAGTATTTTTATCAAATTGAAAGATAAATGCATTATTTTCGTCTAAAGTTTCCAACCTACCTTCCTGAAAAATAAGTTGGATTTACCGTGTATGACATAATTCAAATGCTGAGTAATAACAATTACAATTCAATCGACTTAAAACTTAAGTAACTACGCTGTTAAAGAAGGGTAAGAATTATATTTGAAGAAAACATTCAGTTTAATTATTTTTTCGCATTTTTTTATATACTCAAAGTCCAAAGAATCAATCAGACTAAGTACCCTGCTGCATAAAAATTTCTATCTTGTTCAAAAAGATTATTATATAAACTTTTTATTAACAACCAATATGTCTGACAGTCAACAACGTAAACACATAGGTGAAATTGAAACAATAAAAGAAGGTAAGAGTTTCAAATGAAATAATTCCAAGAAAATTCAGTTAACGATTGTGTGAAGTATTATCTAAAAATATGTATCGAAAAAATTGTGTTTTAAAATGAAATTATTTGGAAAAAAATCAAAATAAAAAAAAATTTATGTGACAATTTTAAAGTGCCAAATCATTGTATTTTTAAAAATAATGATGGGGATTTTACAGTTATGGTTTTTATTTAATTAATTGTTCAATTTGGTACGAATTTCATTCAAATAAAGTGTTTTATTGTAGATTTTTCTTTAAAATTGTTCATAAAATTCTTAGTATTGTTAAGATGAAATATAAGGTTAGGAACAAACTTCATATTTGTCAAGGACCTTTTCTAAATTTATAAATATTGTAAAAAAAATTGTACATAAATTGGAAATATTCCAAATAAATTTTTATAAAAATTTTTTTTAGGGCAAAGCCCCGTAAGATTTACGGAAAATACAATTAAAATGATATCGGGACATGCAATACCTGTTGTACTTTCGACGGAAGATCATGCTTTTAAGTTAGATGAAGATGCATTATCAAATATTTTATTAAGAAAAGAAATACGTGATCGAAATGTTGTCGTTGTGTCGGTGGCTGGTGCGTTTCGAAAAGGAAAATCATTTCTTCTGGACTTTTTTCTACGGTATATGTATGCTAAGGTACATTTTCGAATATTTACTTGAAAGTTTGTGATTGTGAATTTTGGTTTGATTATTTTGTAGTATGTAACCTCAGAAGGGAGTAAAGAATGGCTTGGTGGTGACGATGAACCATTAGAAGGATTTTCATGGCGTGGTGGATCAGAACGAGATACAACTGGAATTTTAATGTGGTCAGAACCATTTTTAACTGAATTACCTTCAGGTGAAAAGGTATTGTAAAGTTTTATTATATTAAATGCACGATTTTTTAATCACGATTTTCTAAACATGATTTAAACATAACCATAAAAGTATTGCCTCATAAAAAGTAGCTAGACCCGCGAGAAATTCCGCTGTGCTACCGGTACCCGTGAATACACTGTACCCATGCTAAAAAACAACAACTTAATTGTTTAAATTAGTATTAGGAGAACAGGTCTAAAAAATATTTTATATAAAAATAGCTTAAAATGTCTATTGTTCCGGGTTAATGATATCCTCTGTATTAGGAAGAACATCTATAAAAACTAACATGTTTGTCTAATAAACTTATTATTTAAATTTATGATATATTTTCGTTCAAATTATTTATCAAGCGTGCTTTTTCCTAAGCTGTACATTTTTAGACCGCGAGTATATTTTCGTCAAACTTAGAGATAATAAGCTTGAAAATGAGGGGTGAATCTTGGAATTTGATAAAGGAATAAGGAAGATAAGGGTAGGACAAAAATAAACTTGCTAAAGTATTAATATATAAGATGTAATCTTTGGTTTAGAATTGTCTATTTTCCAGCGATGATAGATTAAATTTCTTTTAATAACTTTGCGATGTTTTTACGCGATGACAAATTTAAATATAATGACGAAACTAAATATCTTGCCAAAATTGAATGAAATTTTATGTATACTATTTTAATACATTTTTCAATGATTACAAAATAAAACGAATGAGATTTTAACTACTGAATGGTCAGGGGTCAAACCGGAAAAGTCTTACTTAATTATTAGGGAATATGATTGGCCGTGAATTATTATGGAAACCAGGATATATCAATAAAACTTGGAAACTATCCAATAATAAAATTAATTTTTCATGTTTTTTGAATTTAGAGAATAATATAATAAAATGTGGGACAGAGAAGTGAGCGATTTTAAAACGGTTGTTAAAAGAAATTCCATCTATTTTTTCAAATCTTAATATACACAAGTCATAATAAACGCAAAAGTTGAATAATTCTAAGTGATATTACTATAACAGTACATGTAATTCACATATAATTTTATAGATATAACAGTTAGAATGGTAAAACACGTGTATTTTTTGTGACAGAGTATGCATAAAAAAGCATTTAAGAAAATTAAATACTGGGGAAAATACTATTCTTCTTCTCTCCGGACTGAAAGTGTCAAATTTCGTCCTGTGGCACCAAGCAGAAAAATAGTATACACACTACGGGAGAAAGTAAAGACTATCTCAGATCTCTGGCTATTGTCCCCCGAGGCGATTCCGATGGTGACAATCATCGGGTCGGATGACAAACCGACGAGCTTGCTAGAAATGGCATAAGACTGTCGGACACAAGGGTTAATAGACACTCGGAAGTTTCGTTTGCAAACTGCAAGTTGCTCCTCAAAGAGAGTATCTTCTTAAAAAAGGTCAATCTTAGAAAGAGGGAAGAACCCATTTGTGGAAGTACAATACATATATGATCTGAATACAATCGTAGTCGTTCCGAAGCCTTTCTTTGACGATCTTTCCGACCTGAAGTCTGTTGACGTCAAAATACTCCTGCTGTTCTTAAACAACTCCAAATGGTTCATGGAGTAATGGTCGGGTATGGACCAACTCTTTGTATCACAACGGGTTCCATGGTCTATGTGCGTCCCACCCCAGGACATCTACTCTAACCTAGCCTACTAAATTAACTGAATTTATTTAAAAACGCGATAAAATTTGCTTAAAAACTAAATTAATTTTTTTCAGGAGTACTTGATTTTCTTAATAGGCTATTGATTATATCTTAAAAACAGGGTAGTAAGGAACTAAGGTGTTCATGGAATTTTATTAAATAAAAATAAACATCTTCAATTTCCACCCCCGAATTTAAAAGCACTCCGCGCTTTTTCTTCTTGAATAACCTAACCTAATTGAATGATTACTGCAATAAAAAGTTTCACAGAAAGTCATTTTCCTATCTAACCGTGCGAGGTCCTTTATAAAATTTCTTTTAACAGTTATTTCAAAATATTACACTTTCCTGTCCCACCTTGAATAAAATTGAATATTAACCTTGAATTTGAATATTCACAAGAATTATTAATTTTTTTAGGTAGCTATTATTTTATTAGACACACAAGGTACATTTGACAGCGAGAGTACTGTACGAGATTGCGCTACTGTATTTGCACTTAGCACAATGGTGAGCTCAGTTCAAGTTTACAATATATCTGCAAATATTCAAGAAGATGATCTACAACATTTGCAGGTAAATTCTTATTATATTCAACCAGACCCAGCCTTATTTAATTAGGGCGTCTTATTCTTCAGCGCGTTTCTTTGTTTTAGTAACAAATTACTTCATTTTGTGTTATATTTTTAGCTATTTACGGAATATGGTCGATTAGCGTTAGCCGATACAGGAAAAGCACCATTTCAACGTCTACAATTTTTGGTAAGAGATTGGAGTTTTCCATATGAAGCTGAATATGGTGCAGTTGGTGGTAAAAAAATTTTAGATCGACGTTTAAGAATTAACGATAAACAACATCCAGAATTACAGGCATTACGTAAACATATTACATCATGTTTTACAGAAATTGCATGTTTCTTATTACCACATCCAGGTTTAAAAGTTGCCACCAATCAAAATTTTGATGGTAGATTAGTTGGTAAGTTTGTAATAAGTATGTGTATATTTCTTTCATCCAAGTATCATATTTGCTTTTACCTGACTATCTCAATGAGTTTTTGGCTTCAATTTTTAATTCCCGTACGAAAAAAAGGGGCGTTATAAGTTTGACCGCTATGTGTGTGTTCCTGTCGGTCTGTGGCATCGCAGTGCCTAAATGGATGAACCGTTTTTGATTTTTTTGTTTCATTCGAAAGGTAATTTAATAGTGTTATCAGCTATGTTTCAAGTCTGAATTTAGGGCTCCGTACACGAGACAATTAAAAAATAGGCGATGATCTTCAAAATCGTTTCAGTTTGGAAAAGGCTCTAAGGAAAAAGATAATTAAATGTAGAGGGTTCTTAGACATATATCAAGTGCGAGTTTAGGATTCCGTAACCCAAAAATTTGTCGATTTTTTTTTTAAATTCTATGCTTTTCGTGCTCTTGAAATTGCTAACTATGAAGCTCAAACATTCGGCATACATATCACACTCAAAATTTCATTCGAGATTCCCAAACAATTTTTTCTCTGGTAAAAAATCTTTACAAAATCCATTGGCATTTTTTAAAATGACGAATGAGTTTGGACTTAGGCAGTTGCAAAAAAATCCACAGATACGACTTATCTCATCGCATTAAGGTAGTACGAGCACCAAGGCAATTTTAGATTTAAAATTGAAATTATTTGTACCTAATTTTCAACTTTGATGATGAATTTTATTATAACTTAATGAATATGTACGAAAAATAAGAATACAATTTTTCGGTATCTGCCTTGGTTTTCAAAATATCGAAAGATAAATAATTTAAAAAAAAATTTATTTTCCATAATTTGAAAATTATTTCAAAAATTTTTATTCTTACTTTTCGTCTTATATTGTCAAGTTATAACATAGTTCACCATCAAAATTGAAAAATTTTATTTTTTTTAAATTGTGTCCCCAGTACCGTGCTCAAACATCCTTAATTAATCGGGCACGGATTTTTTGATTTCAATAATTTATTAAGGTTTTAACTTTAATATAGTTTTTTTAAATTTCCGCCGACTAGTATTGGAAAAATTAATGAAAATATATCATCCATCTACCGTTTTACTTTTTTATAAAACCAATGTCAAATATGCTCACTTTTAAAGTCAGTTATTTGTTTAAATAATTGGGCAACCCCCCTCCCTCCCTAAAATTTTCAGAATTGATTTAGACTTAGTCCAACTCTAACAGGTTGGCTGATAAGTCCCCGGTCTGACACATAAATGGCGTCGCTAGTATTAAATGCATATTATTTTTATATAGTACCAACCTTCAAATGATTCGTGTCAAAATTTGACGTCTGTAAGTCAATTAGTTTGTGAGATAGAGCGTCTTTTGTGAAGCAACTTTTGTTATTGTGAAAAAAATGGAAAAAAAGGAATTTCGTGTTTTGATAAAATACTGTTTTCTGAAGGGAAAAAATACAGTGGAAGCAAAAACTTGGCTTGATAATGAGTTTCCGGACTCTGTATTTTTTCCCTTCAGAAAACAGTATTTTATCAAAACACGAAATTCCATTTTTTCCATTTTTTTCACAATAACAAAAGTTGCTTCACAAAAGACGCTCTATCTCACAAACTAATTGACTTACAGACGTCAAATTTTGACACGAATCATTTGAAGGTTGGTACTATATAAAAATAATATGCATTTAATACTAGCGACGCCATTTATGTGTCAGACCGGGGACTTATCAGCCAACCTATTATATAAAAAAAAAATCAAGCCTTTTATTTAAAATTGTCTTGGTGCTCGTACATCCTTAATTAATGTAATTGCCCTCAGATACAAGACGTACTTCATATCTTCCTGATTGCAGTAAGAAAAGAAATATCCCTAAAATGAACTTTCGAAAACGTTTGCCAGCTCTCATACCATAAGTAATAATAAATATTGAATTAATTTTATTTTCGGTTTTTTAGATATTGAATCAGAATTTAAGAAATATTTGTTAATATTAGTTCCAATGTTGTTAGCACCAGAAAATTTAGTATTAAAAGAAATAAACGGACAACGTGTTAAAGCACGAGATCTTGTACAATATTTTAAATCATATATGGCAATATATAGTGGTAACGAATTACCCGAACCAAAATCAATGCTTGTTGTAAGTATTGCACTCCTCCCTCTCTGTCACCACTGGAATAGTAAATTTAAAAATCTATTGATGATAATTTGAATTTTAATAGGCTACAGCAGAAGCAAATAATTTAACAGCTGTTGCAGAAGCAAAAGAAATATATCAACAATTAATGGAAGAAATATGTGGCGGTACAAAACCGTATTTAAGTGCAGGTCATCTAGAATCAGAACATTTACGAATTATGGATAAAGCATTACATCAATTTGATACAAAACGTAAAATGGGTGGAAAAGAATTTAGTAAAAATTATAGAGCAAAATTAGAAAAAGTAAGTCTTATATCACCCGTTTTCTTTTTATAGCCCAAGAGTTGGTGACACATTTAGAGCACTGATTTGACCCATCTAGTTATATAGCTTAAAAGTATAGTCTATGATACTTGTGTCTATTCGGTAAATAGCTCGTTTTGTAGTTAGCCAATCAAAATATAACTTTAAAAAAAGTTTGATGGGGAACATCATGTTCTGAAATCAGATTGGATTTAGTTCTCCAGGTTGTTTTGTTTGCAGGAACATCACTTTTTGGCATCAGATTGGACCTAGTTCTCCGTGTTGCTTTAATATTCAATATAGATCCTAAAAGGTAAGAGATAGAAGAATAACAGTCTAAATTAGAAAGCTCATCCCCATACATTTTTTATTTAAAACATTTTTTCGAAAAACGTTAGCTTTCGTTAGGTAAGAGATAGAAGAATAACAGTCTAAATTAGAAAGCTCATCCTCATACATTTTTTATTTAAAACATTTTTTCGAAAAACGTTAGCTTTCGGAGAAAGTGCAATTTAAAAATATGTCATTATTGCATTTAATCAGAAGAAAACACGACGCTTACTTTAGAAAAATTTTTTTGACAAAAATCATCAAGGAATAAAGATCGCCTGTAACTTAGTGTTATTTTATCTATCTTATCTTATAGGATCTAAATTGACTATTAAAGCAACCCGAAGAACCAGGTCTGATCTGATATCTAAACATGATGCACAACAGATAATGCGGCCCCCTCCCCACCAAATTCTGCAACTTTTGTTTAAGTTATTTTTTGATTGGCTACCTACAAAACGAGCTATTACCTTAATAGATTAAAATGATCCTACCTGTATAACTAGACTACTCTACCCGTGCGGAATTCCGCAGTGTGCACCAAAGCGGTTCATTTTTAGACCGTGGGTCGGTTTTTCGTTAGTCGTCACGATAAGCTTTAAAATGAGGGGTAAATTATGCAATTTGATAAACAAATAAGGGATTCCTTATTTTGAAGATTTTTTTTCTCTGGTACCGACAAAAAAACAGGTTAGAGAAATAATATATTAGATAAAATCCGTGCTCTAAATATGTCACCAGCTCTTGGGCTACAAAATTTATAATATATATCGTCGCTATTTTGTTTGTTGTCCCACGGACAGATGAGCTAAAATTAAAAGAAATTTGAATAACATGGTTTTTTTTGCAGGATATGAATGAAACGTACGATCAATTTTGTGCTCACAATGAAAGTAAAAATATATTTAAAGCAGCACGCACTCCAGCTGTTTTTTGTGCATTATCTGTGATGTTTTATATTTTGAGTGGTGTCTTTGGTTTATTTGGTGTATATTCTTTAGCTAATACATGTAATTTAGCAATGGGCGTTGCCTTACTTACATTAATTTTATGGGCATATATTAGGTAAGTTATCACAGACTATTATTAAGTTTAACTTTTTTTCATCAAAAGTATTTTAAGACCATTCGAAAGTTCGTTTATTTTTCTTGAAAAATAGCTAGATAAAATTCCCGTAATAGCTTTTGACATTTTTGAATTAAAATTCCTATGATTCGAAAACTTAAACTGTCTTGTTTTAAGCCCTTGTATATAGTTTTGTAAAAAAATTTAATCACTTTCCTACTTATCGTTCTTTTTAAATGCCAAAAAACATAATTTATCTATATCTAACGGTTCCAAATTCGATGAATTTTCGCAGATATACAGCCCTTTTGTAAAAATATAAAATTTTTCAATTTTATGTTTTTAAAGGTTTCGTTAATACTTTTGATGAGTATACAGGATGTCTCGTAACTCGAAGGCTACAGTTTAAGAGCGTATTCTATTGACAATTTTAAGTCGATGAGTACCTTATATACTTTTGTCCAAAACCGAATAGTTAAGGAATTATGTACACTATTAACATGGGGGTAAATGAAAAATGTAGTATATTCAAACAAACCATAATTCAAAATATTATGCCTATAGTTTGCATCCATACGAGGTAAACCCAGATACTCTTCAAAGAGCTAAATCTTAAATTATTAGTAAAGCAATGATGTGTTGTGAGAGCATATTGAACCAAAACTTTCTTTGTGTTAACAATACAAAAAATTTATTAAACTACTTTTTTCAACAATGTCTTTACTTTATTGGTTAAAAATAGTGCAACTCCTTAACGATTGGGTTTTGGACAAAAGTACATATAGTCGCATCAATGAATGTTTTTACTCGGGAGTCTTCTATAGCAGCTCCGATTTTGATAATTTTTTTTTTCAAAATGATATTTGTATATTATTTAAAATCAGAAACATTTCAGTGGAGGAAAATAATCGGGAGGGAGAAAAGGCAATGTCCTGACTAATATATCGACGTCCGGCCTAAGTCGCTAATGTTAGAAATTTGAAATTTCGAGAGGATATTGATTTTATACTGTAGGTGTCATTTAAGAAAGGATTTTTTAATATTCATCCCCTAAAGGGGTGAAATAAGGGATGAAAATATATACGGTTTCACTTTTTAATGGATTTTTACCTTTGGTGCGGAACTTTTTTTGATAATATAATACAGCCCATGTTATTTGCTGATAATGTAGCACTATATCGGTGAAAGAATTTTTAAAATCGGTTAAATAGAGAACTAAAAAATAATTTCTAAATATTTTCATACAAATTTTCATCCCCTATTTCACTCTTTTAGAGTGATATATTTCAAAATATCTTTTGTTAAATGACACCTATGGTATAAAATCAATATCATCTCGAAATTTCAAACTTCTATCATTAGCGATTTAGTCTGGGCGTTAATAAACCTACCAGTCGGGACATTACATTTACCCCCTCCAGATAATTTCCCTCCTCTGAAAGATTTCTGATTTTAAACAATATATAAAAAGAAACATTTCAAAAAATTCATCAAAATCGGAGCTGCTATTCAGGATTCCCTTAGAATGGTTATTTTATGTATTTCGTTATGTGACTAATAAGACACTTTCGATTTAAAATTATCCCAAGAATACGCTCTTAAACTATGGCTATTGAACTACGGGACACTCTATGTATTAGTCCGTGAATTGGATGTTATTGATAAAACTTTGTCTTTTATTAGACGAAGAGCACGCGTCTTAAAATCTAATAATTTTCAACAAAGTTAGTAAATTAATTATTATTTACATTTTAATTATGGAAATAAATAGTAAGACAAAACAGAGCTAGTGCTTTTGTTTAACGTAATATATATTTCAACCTGACTGACCAGCTTTTTTGTCGCCTGCTTCGTATTATAAAATAATAAAAATTAATGCAATCTCTCGAAAAAATTTTACAGTTTAGGTATTAAGTCGAAAATGATTGCATGAAACCTGTGTTTTATGCAGTTAGTATCATTAAAAAAAATAAAAGATTAATTAATTATTTTTCTTTTTCTTTAGGTATAGTGGTGAATTACGGGAAATTGGTGCACAAATAGATGACCTAGCCAATTTAATATGGGATCAAGTAAGTACTGAATACATATTTTTGACTGCGCCTTAACACCAGAAAATTTTTTTAAATTAAGCCCAGCATTTTTTTGTTTAACTATTTAAATATCCGCACATTCTGAACAATTAGTACATAATTAGCACAAAATTTCACGTGTCAGCTTTCAGCTAAAATAATTAAGTTTAAGGAGACCAAACAAAAAAATTTTAGTTAATATAGGAAGGTATTTGTCACACGGATTCAAGCTCGGTAAATATCGATGTTTAATGGAAGTCATTTGTCATGTATTACAAACATTATAATAGGTGTGAGGCCAAGAGTAGTTTTAGTGAGCCAAAACCGTGCTGTCAATCGTAAGCCTATTACGCGTTTTCGAAACGGTGAGCTTTGGCCCCGATAGAGTACCAAAGATATAGCTTTTATTTCCAGTTTGTACTGATTCCAGAAGAGTAGAACCAGTTTTAATCGAGGAAACTGATTTCAGAATGGCTGAATATCTGCTCACATAAAGAATTAAGTCTAAAAATCACAAAAACCATATCGTCCACTATTTAAGAGAAAGATTAACTACGCCTAACCGATTTTGATTTTTTGTTTTTCGTTTGAAAGGTAATTTAATGAAGAGTGTTCTTAGCTATGTTTCAAGTGCGAGTTTAGGGTTCCGTATGCGGAACAACTACAAAATAATCTATGATCGTCAAAATCGGCTAAGTTCGGAGAACGCTCTAAGGAATATCTGTAGATTAATACCGGTTCTATCCTTTCTGGAACCTGTTAAAACTTGAGACAGAAGCTACATCTTTGGCTCTCTCTTGGGGCCAAAGACCCCCGCTTTAAGAAGGCTATATCTTGACCTAAGAAATTCTCAGCCTTTTTGAAATGACTCACTTAAATTATATTTAGTCGTAAATTCAAACGTTTCATATTTGTCAAATTGTGTTCTTTATTGGTTGTATCTTCTGCCAGAACGCATTTATGCTGGAGTTACGAATATCAAAGAAAAAAATTCATTACTTCTATTTGATGAGCAATCTAGACATGTTTCGATCATCTTTGAACTTACACTTGTGTTTTTTATACAACTGATTCATCATATTGAACTAATGTAAGAAAATCGCGAAACGGCACTGAAAATTATAAATTAAACGTGTGAATATTTTTCACCTAAAATTCGATCGATAAACGGAAAATAATAAAGGTGTTTTTCCCGTAGGGAATGAAACCAATATATCAAGGCGTAATGGAACGAAGTATACAACATGTAACAGCAAATGCCGTCGATTATGTGGTATCTGGTTCAAATTCAACGTCTTCCATTTCAACACCAAATGGCAAATTACATCGATCGTGATTCTCCTTGTATTCAATGTAGTTCTATAGACACAAACAAACAAAAAAAAAACCAACATTCTAAAAAAATAACTATCTTAATTAAAAATTGAATGTTTTTAATAATTCATTTCTACATCGTACGGTATTGAAAATTTACTAAAATACTCTAAAAAACAAAAAACATTAAAAAAACAGCTAAAAAAATACCGTACCGCTCTCTACGAATCTTTATATTAAATACCAGATTTAAAACAAAAACCGTTTTTAAAAAAAAAAACAATATATACTGAGTATCCCCAACTAAACTAGGTATTTGTGAATTTGTTTTATTATTATTATTATTAATTAAAAAATAATTTAATTAATTAATTAATTAATGTTTATCTCCTTGTACTGTTTATTTAGTTTTCATTTTATCAATTATTATATTATTTGCACCTGTTTACTACATTTGTGGATACAAGTTATTTATATTATGATTTGTTTTCTTTTTTTTAATGACTGTTAAATAAATGCATTCATATATTGTTTTCTCTTTTTTTTTAAATTTTTTTTTTATGTGCGCAGATGTCTATACTAATATACAGTAAACTGCGGTAATCCGACACCCCTTGCAATCCGACATAACTATAACGATAATTACAATGCAGATTTATTATAAATCTGCATTTATAATATATATCTCAAATCTTATCACTTTGATATGTAATTTGTCGGATTACAAAGTATTCTTTTCAAAAAGTTCCGGACTACAGGGGGTTTGAGACAGTACTCCATTATAGTCCGACAAATTCGATAATTCGACACCACCTTGCAAAATCTTGCTCAGATTACCGCGGGTCCACTGTATTTTTAAAAGTGTACAAGTCTAAAAGTGTATTAACTAGAATTAGAAAGTTTCCATAAATTTAAAATTAATTCAGTCTGACTAAACATGAAAAGAGCGTGAACGCTGCAAGTAATCAGGTTTTTTTTTATACAGTGTGTCACATTTAAGATGAAGACACCCTTATATTTTCGTTATTTCTAGGGATAGCGATACGAAATTTTGCACAGTCATACAGGGTGATGGTTCACATTTTTTAAGATAATAACGGAGATCTGAACTTAAAACTCAGCCTACTACAAATTAACAAATAGGGACGATTCTTAATATTTTTCCTAGCGTCAGCGATGGTTAGAGATATCGAAACAAATTATTATACGACCCTTTAATTTTAATTTTTATAACTTTCGAACCCAAAATAGATTTCAAATCGCTAAATTCTTAACTACTGTATCATTAGTCCGAAGAGTCAATTCTATGACAAATTTATGATTTTTTTTTATTAAAAATTGATTATAAAATAAATGCAGTCAGGCTTATTCACTTCGAGCAGTCGCTAGCAATTAATATCGTAAGATTCATATACCATCAGAGTGGCTAATATCTACAGATGAAAGCTATTATACCGTATCTACAGTGTGTGGCATTTAAGATGAATATACCATCATATTTTCGTTATTTATAGGAATAATTTGTAAACAGTATCACACAGAGCTGAGCACCCTTTCTGTGGAAACGATTTGTCAGGCTTTACTTTTTAGTTTGTTTATAAAGTTAAATTATCGTCCGCCATGGGGCTCTATATGTTAAACATATGTTGGCGATCTAACTGTAGTATAGACATCCGTGATTATGTGTATGTGTACCTAAGTTTTTATTAATTTATTTTCATATTTCTTTTTGTTGTAACTACATGTAAGTGCACGTCTTTCTTTTGTTAGTTTATTTAAAAAATATTTAGCATGATTATATAATTATTAGGAGCACTCACGCATTAGGCAGCCTAGTTGCTCAATAGTCAGATCGCGCACAACTTCAGCGAATTCAAATTGTAACAAACATGGAAATTTTCAAAGCAGACGAAACTCCATGGTAAGTTGTCGGTCTATTTCGATCGATTGAACGCAAACGATAATAATTGGTCATCGGTCGGTGGCTAAAGATTTCAGCTGTTGTAACTTGGCTGCCTAATTCGCGAGAGCTCTTTATACACCTAATGTAATGTATCGAGCACCAATTTTTCTTAGAATGTAATTTCTCTTTCATTAACAAAACTTCCTCACCTCATCATTAATCCGCCAAAAATTCGAAAATTGTATTCCTCTACTAGGCTGGGAGTCCAAAGCGTGAAAGATGCCGTTCTATGGAATAAAGAAATATTTGTTTCGCTTGATTGTTACCTAGAATAGAAGGAAATAATGGCGCTTTGAAGTCATCCTTGCTGATGGAAACAGCTATTTTTTTTATCAAATTTTACGGAAAGAGAAATATACTCTCAGAAAAGTTCTAAAATATCTTTTTTAAACGAGAGTATCTATCATATCCTCTCGGAAGGAAAGGCTTGTAAAATTTCGACAAACTTTGACCATTCATAGCATTCTTATTTTTTTGAATTATAACTTAGGTAAAACCGTTAACCATAAAAGTCGTTCAATGATATCCTAGTCGTTCATTGATATCCTTTAAAATGCTAATGATTTTGGCATAAATTAAACCAAAGGTATCCAATAATAGTTTATGTACCCAAATAAATTTAATTTCGATATTGAATTATTTTATTGAGAACTAAGTTTTGTTAGACTAGGCGGCAAGCACGATTGGGCCTGGCAGTGTATCATGACTACTGCAGTAGCTGTCACAGTGGGGAGGAGGAAGAAACGATGTCTCATCTTCTGTCTCTGCCCAGCTCTTGCCACGAAGAGGCTGACGTTCGTTGATGCCAAAGCACAATTCTACTGTCCTTTAACAGCTGCAAATGATTCATAAAGTATTGGCCGGGGATGGGCCAAATCTTTTTCGGTATCACAACGGACTCTATGATCTAAGTATGTATCCATGTATCCAGTATCCATGACAACCACGATAACCTAACCTTAACCTAAGTAGTGTTCATTTCTAACCTTTATTGATTGAATTTTTTTAGTAGCTATAAATTGATTGATGTTTCGATATTTTCGAGATTTACAAGCTTTTGATAGCATGCAGACATTAGAAAATATTTCAACGTTTTAATTAAAAATTCATTTTGCTTTGTTTATTTCAGAAAAAGTATCAAGTCTCATCGTAATGTATTGCATCAGCTTTTTTTGCGAATTTAATAATTTTTTGTGCGTATATCAAGAGTGAGAAGCTGATTTTTAGCTGTGTGCGTAAGTATGAGAGACATAGGAATGGATTTAACGACAGGATAAATTCAATGATTAAGTTTAATCCCGAATAAATGATAGAGTGAAGTAAAAAAAAGGTAGATAGATGTTTAGATATTCTAAACGAATGGATTGATTTTGGTAAATGATGTGAAAATGTATTTGTTTTGATTTTATAAATGCCATTGTTACTCGAAGTTAGCAAAACATGGCAATACGGATATTAAAATTGGTTCTACGAAAATTTGTGGCTCGAAATTTCTTCACTGATAAATTCTAAGATCTCTAAAAGCTTCTTGAAACTTTAAGGAGAGCATAGTGAATCAATAAACTGGCTTATGATTAATTTCCATCATAAATTCCACGAGCAGTGACGAATTAGGCAACTGCTTAGAGGCTCCGCGGTGACTGGGCCTCTAAGCTAAAAAAAAAGACACACCGCATTGATTTGGATTATGCGTGGTACTGATATCGAGTATCGAGGAAATAAAGTATTTAGGATGAATCTAAATCAATTCTGCTGCCTTGTCGATCTGCAAATGTTAAATGAGGTTAAATTAAAGAAGGAGCCTTACTGGGTTGAAGCAATAATTATAAGTGATCCATTTTTCCGGGAACAATTAAAATGAAATGTGTAAACGATTATTTTAAAATGTACTTTTGTCTAATTTTGTTTTTATGGTTTCTTTTTTGGTTTAATTTCTTTGAGCATGTTAACCTCGATATGTTATTTAATAAACAATAAAAACAACGATGTTTACTAATAGATCTTACAAAAAAAATAGTAACTTACCTTATTGGTAATTCTGGATCCTTACAAAGTTTTAGAAATTCAATAATGAGCCTCCCATTTATGTTAAATGTTAGTTTTGTCTGTATACAGGGTTTTTTTTTTAAGTTGAGATATGCTTGAAACTCGAAAGTCGAAAAATAAGTTTTATCAATAAAAATGCTTTAAGCAAAAAAGATTGGGTGTATAGTCACATGGTAATAGATAGCTGAACATTTTAAATTAGAAAGTTGTTATTAATTAAAAAGGTAACATTTTTTGTTCGAAACATTTTCCCGCAAACCGTACAGCTTAGGCAAAAACGGGCTGCAAAGTTTTACCCAAAATTGTTCTTTCGTATAATTGTTTCTGTGAAATCTAGATACTCTTCGAAGTTAATTTTCCTATAAAAGTGGTTTGTTTTTCTATGAAGACCACATTTTCGTTCAAATTGAATGAAGAAACCCGCAAAAAACGAAATTTTTGCTACCAACTACTGTGTTAAGTATTCGATTTAAAAAAAAAAATGCTTCATACTATAAGATGTGCGCCTTTAAAACTAACATTTTACGCTTGAAGCATTTTGCTCGATTAAACTTATTTTTCGAGTTTCACATATATGTCAAGTTAAAATAAAACAACCTATATATAAATAATATAGAAACAAAGCTTTTTAGCTCAAATTTTTTAGGGACTTCAATCTTTATATTTAAAAATTTTCGTCCTGTAAATATAGGATTATGTCTGTTAAGTCTTATCGGGGCAGGTCACGAACCCATATAACAAGGGCGTAAAACTCCTATGCCGAGGTTTAAGCATCTGTGGACGGGGTCTAATTGAACCAGAGAGAAAGCGATGTTTACACAATTGAAATTGTTTTCTATCTATGCGAGGTCTATTCATCGGTCGTTGCGTACTTTGCACTGCGCATCAGGCTGGCTTTCTCTCGAACGAGAGAGAAAGAGATGTTTACACTGTTTCAATTGTGTTCAATCACTTCAAAATTGTTTTCAATCACTTTCAATTGATTCAAAACAAAACATAGACAGCCTGATGCGTAGTGCAAATTACGCAACGACTGAGGACTGGGTCTCGCCCAGATAGGCTTCTTTTTTCTTGCTACCCTCTCCACTCGAGTTTCACGTCCTTTTTATATAGTGGGGCAGGTTTTCCATATAGAATTATGCAATTAACTTTTGCTAAAAATGTACCTGAAGAACCATTATTTTCTACATTTTCTTTTAAAATAAAAAATAAATAAATAAAACTCGTTCAGTGTGCCAATTTAGAACTTCAATTACATTTGATTAAAAACGAAATGATAAAAGTAGTTCAAAGTATTGTAATGTGTCATTATTTTATAAAAATTGAATTCATTTCAAATGCCTATAATTTCACTGCCACTTTTATTCTAATAATATTGGCATATCAAAATTTCGTTTGAATTTGTTCACAATGACATAGGGAGGCTCAAATATTTTTTACGAACTTTCAACATTTATTAAAAATTGGCAAACGTTAAACGATTTTCATCAAATAGTACGCCAAGCAAGAAATATAAGTCGAAATTAAAGTAACGAAAAATAATCATCGCTTATCCAAAAGCTGTTGAATTTTCGTTTATAAAAAATTATTTTGATATTTCTTATACAGTGAATGAGAACATGATTGAAAGATGCTTGATGCTTGATGATTAAAAGAAATCAACGGAGATATCCTGATTATAATCTAGTTTTTCCCGGGTGATGTTGATGCAAAATTCAATCGTTTTCTCATACACGCTATATAAAACTACTGGCTTCTGATAATGACCAAAATAACATTAAAAATGAAAAAGTAAACAAAACCAGACCGGATATATTAACATAAACATATTATATGCATTTAGAATTTCGCTTGTTTTAAGTAATAACAAAAACTAACCAGTCAAAATTAACATCGGAATTTTTTCGATGGAATTTTAAGTTTACTTAGGGGTTGGTATTTATTACAATGTGCATGAAAGGTAAATTATGCTACAAACTTTAAAATCGGTGTAAAGTTTTAGACCTTGGGACATCACGGTTTAAAAAAAATGATAAATACATACTTGAAACTTTGTAGGTGGCTTCCTTTTGACGAGTCGACCAAACTTTTTTCTACGATTTTTTTCGAACGTGCAGCGTTTTTAAATGAGCATAATGATGTCATATTTGACTTATCGTTCTGAAAATACGCAGCAGGGAATTTGGCAGATACCATGAACACTTGATAACATTAATAATTATTTAAAAAAATATTTTTTTCGCCAATAATGCTGCACCGATCCGATGAGCATGTCTACCAACTCGAACATGTCATACTTACAGGGAAATAGCATTTTGTTCGAGTTATAAAGTCTAAATAATTCGGGATACCGCGTATTTAGGGGTTCTTTGGAAGGGAATGACATTTTTTTCAACTTTACTGAGGATTCCACTGTATTAAAAATGATTGAACGATTTGAAAAGGTTTTTCTTAACCAGGGTTGGTAGGCAATATACCACAAAATTGACTTTTGTTTGAAAACCAAAAAAACATAAACCTCGAATCTCTATGCGGGCCCACGAAAGGTTACAGTTTTAAATATTGTTCCCATGAGTTGAATTTCTCACTCTCGCAGGAAATAATGTACGAAGTTGCTCAGCGTTTATGTCAGTGGTTCCGCCATCCTACGTTACTGTGCAATACTTACGTTTAAGGGCCAGTAATCGAAATAATTCCGAGATTTTAATTTTTGAACTGGTCTATAATTTTAATAAAATGAAAATATCGTTATTTTATACCGCAGTGCCTAATCTTTCATTTATTTTGAAAGGAAATACGTGTCAAAAAGAAAAGTTTAACTAAAAAAATAGTTCATCAAAAAATTTATATTTTTTGGATTTTATAAAAATATATGCTTGGTGTATTTCTATATAATATTTTATTGGCACCGATTAAAAATTATTAATTCATTTTTAATTTTATTTAAAGTTGATAAAGAAGTTTATTTAAAAAAAAATTAATAATGTTAAAAAATCGTAATACATTACCAAAAAATTTTACCAATTAGTGGTTTTAATTTATTATTAGAAGAGATATTTATTAAAGCAGGACTACCAGTCTTACCATTTAGATTGCAAATTTTCATATTGTAAACACTAAATTATTTAGTCCTGCATGTACTTATATTGTAAATTTTGCATGTGAATATGGTTGAAAAATTGTAAATAAAAATAAAAAATTTAATGTAAAATAATATCGTGAAAATTAACTTTTTATATGTAAATACATTTTTTTAAAGAATTTTATTGAGTTTTTATTTTGCTAACACACTTTTTCTCACAGTTCAGATGGGTTCCTTCACAAAAATATATCTGTTCGAATGTCTCAAAAGCGATCGCATCTCCCCGAACGATGTTATCATAATGTAGGTACACCTATTTAAGAATACAAGTAGAATAGACCTTTTTCAAATTAAATGTCTTGATAAATGGACTAATTTTTTTCTCCGATTTTTTTGAAGCCATATGACCGAGAAAACAATGAAAATCATTAAAAATTGGCGAAAACGATCCGGAAGCACACGATGTTACACGAAGGTTGGTTTGACGTCATTTAAAGTTGATAATAGTGATATATTAATACAACTGTTGACACTGTTTTATTGTCATTGCTTGTCGGATTGACATCACAGATCACGTGTGCGGTGGAACCAAAAAAAAATCGTTTTAAAATATTTCAAATATTGTGACTTTTTTACAATTTTTTCCATAGTGTTTTTATTGTTAAAAATGCGTAATTTTTGAGTTACAGACTCTACTCGACCTATATTTTCATAAAAAATTATCAAAAAGCATTTCTGTTTTTCATGAAAAAGGTCTATTAATTTTGATGAACGAAATTTCCATCGTCAATTTCCTTATGAACCTATCTCTCAAATATCAGCGGTTGCTTACTCGTTACGCATTGACTAGATTATGAACGAGGCGTTAGCAGAAATTTTCAGCAAGTCGTATAATGATTTTTTGTGTGTTGGCCTGAAAAGTTCAACCAAGAAGATATCTAAATAGCGTGCTGTAGTTTCCTCAGTTGGCTATTAAATATTTTTTTAAATGTTTCAGCACCTGTTAACTTGCAGTTTTGGTGGCTACTCCTTTTCAATAAACATGGCAACATTTCGACAACCAAATACCGACACTTCAAATCAGAATTTACACCAAATACGGCAAGTACGAGCCTTGTTTTATTAATAACAATATTTTACTTCTTCATAATTGCTTTCTTTATGGATGACTCTTTCACTTATTGTTAGAGAAAATTATAACGGTATGCCTTACATATCTAAAAGCATATTTCCTCTTGAAAATGAATGTTGATTCGATAACGAATGATTATTGTCAGTCAACCGAGATGACAATCTCGGTTACCGTTCATTACCTGGCAAAATAGATATTTTCTATTTAATTAGTTTCGCGTGCTAACGTAATTAGCTCCACTTTAATCCAAATTTGTGGATCAATTTATTCCTCTTTCCTATTGGAAAGGAAAATATTCGACACTTCAATTAGCTTTTCATTTCACTTGCCAGAAGGTATGGATAACCTGAATGATTGGTCAGCGGTGTTGGTGCTTGCTTAGAAACCTGAATCATATTGTGCTGTCTTTTGAAGTATTTCCAGCTTTCAGCAATTCTTATTATTGTTCCCATGCCTATTTCGTCCTAGGTCATTTAGAAAATCTAGCCTCAATAGTTAAGAACTATTGATGACTGGTAGTTACAACTCGCCAACTGGCGATTATAATTCGTACTAATTAAAACATTAAGTGGGTCCGATTTCAGTACTTCCAATTTAAACTACCAGATAGCAACAAATGTACTTACCATTTTTAAAGGCCAATCAAAATATTCAAATTCAAATCAGATAAATTCCGCCAACTGGCGATACAAATTCGTACTAATTAAGCAGGAAGTGGGTTTCTTTTTAAGTAGTTCCAATTTAGACTACCAGGTTATTTAGGTACCTTTTATCAATACCAAATGGATTGGCAGTAAAGTTTCATAATAAAATTTGCACGTAATTTCCTAGACTAAAACGAAATTTTGACTTGACGTCAATCTTTCTTTACCTGAAAATCTCATAGTAGGCTTAGCTTAGTTAGCAACTCTGTCAAAATCTTTGGGGTGAATTTTAAATATATATAAAAAATATAAAAAAGACGAATAAAATTAAAAAATGATTATTAAATAATTTTTATATCTGAGTGATTTTCTTTAAAAAATCAATATGAGTAAAGTCTGTAAATGTAAATGTTTACCGATCAGAAACCTTAGCGAAACTCAACTAGCCTTAACAAATAACGAGTGTGGCTGCTCTATTAATAAGAAAGAAGAAACCGAAACTTCTGGAACTACGAAAAAATGTGGCGTTTGGCCGGATACTGTTGCTCAACAAAAATGCCCTTGTGGTAAAAATGATACATGGTTTGCTACACCAGTAATTGAAATACATCAGGGTAAATTATTTGGAAAAGTATGTGCAGATTTAAATGGAAGATCGTATCATAGTTTTCAAGGTATTCCATATGCAAAACCCCCGCTTGAACATTTACGTTTTTTGGTACGTATTAAAAAAAATAATAAAAAAACATTGGGCACTTACTAAACTAAGTGAACTCTCGTTTTTCTCTGGTTCTTATTATACCTGAACCATGGCAAGTTGGGAAGTTCAGGCAGTAACATCTATGGCCCAAAGATTATCCCCTAGGCGAGCAAAGTGCCTTGCTCACTTCTACTTCAGACCTATATAGGCACCTAACTATACTTTCCAGCTTCCTTTTTTGAGAAAGAAGCGAGAATATGACGAACCGTTTTCCGCCATTATGGTGCGATCAATTTTAACAATAATATGAATTGTTTTTAGTCTCCAGTACCCCCAGATTCTTGGGGTGATGAAATTTTAGATTGCAGTATGGAAAGTGATGCATGTTTTGCTGTAAATAGTGATATGAAAACTCCAGGTGGAAATGAAAATTGTTTATTTTTAAATGTTTATACACCGTATGTAAGCAAATTATAATAATGTCGTATATTTTTTACTGGATTTTGAACAAAAAAAAAAAAGATTTCTTTAAAACTCATAGAAGGAAAAATTTTTGTTTTGCTTAAAATCTATTAGTAACATTTAGGATGTGACGACATACCCATATCAATGCTAAAATTTCTGTAACAGTTACCAGAAGAGCATGCTGAACTACTTCCTGTAATGGTTTGGATACATGGTGGGAAATTTCATCAAGGTTCTTCAAGCTGTGAGCTTTTTGGGCCTGAATTTTTAGTAGCAAAAGATGTTGTTCTTGTTACATTAAATTATCGATTAGGTTATTTTGGTTAGTTTCAACAGATCTTGTTCTTTAATATATTTTGCAAACTCAACTTCCCTTTAGAAACGTATTTAGGCATCGTGAATTTTTATAAATAATTACTCAATCTTTAGGTTTTCTGAAGCTAAATGACCCAGAAGCAGGTGCTCCTGGTAATGCAGGTCTAAAGGATCAAGTTCAAGCTTTACGTTGGGTAAAACATAATATTGAATTTTTTTGTGGTGATAAGAATAATATTACAATTTTTGGTTCGAGTGCTGGAGGTGCTTCTGTCCATTTAATGACTTTATCACCTCTTACAAAAGGCCTATTTCATAAAGCTATCATACAAAGTGGTGTTGGTTTATGTCCTTGGGCATTTCAAATACGTAAAGATTATGAATTGGCTCGTGCTTTTGGCTGTAAATCCAATGATGATAAACAAATCTTAAAATTTTTACAACAAATCAAGCCGCAGCGATTTATCCAGCAAGAACAATCTATATTTCCAGTTTCGGTTAGTTTAGACTTCTGCGTTTTCTTCGTAGATCCCAGTACATAGTCATATTTTTTTTAGCAACGAATGGTAGCAGAAATATGCACAGCCACACCGACTGTAGAACAACCGCCATTACTTGGATCGTTTATTTCTAAAAAACCTGAATGTCAAATGGCTACCGGAAATTTTCATCATGTTCCAATTATGATTGGTGTGAATAGAAACGAGGGATTATCGTTTTTAAATGCGAAATTTTTTCAAAAAATTTCACCACAATTTATCGATAATACTCTTTTAATCCCGAGGGATTTGAGAAATATGTTGCGGACAGATCAACAAGTAAAGGAATTTGGTGATAAAATCAAGGAATTTTATTACAACGGTGATTGTCCATCGCTTTCCAATTTAGACAAATATTGTGACGTAAGTAACAAACTAAATTCCTGACGATGAATTCTATCCTGATTCCAGAATAGAATTATTCTACTCAAGCTAGCCGCCCTTCTATTTCTATTTTGGTCATTATATTTCCAGTGGAAAAACGAAAAATTTTTTAACTTTTGTAAATTTCACTTGTTATGATGTAATCATTTTAGGGGATTTTCAAGGCTTTGTGTCAAGCTACAACCTCCTTGAAATAGAGGGGTAAACGATTATTAAGGAAGAGCTTTTTTAACCCCCGAACCAAAAAAGAGGTGTTTGGCCGCCATATGTGTCTGTCTGTCTGTGGGATCGTAGCGCGTTAGCGGATGAGCCGATTTGGATTTTTTTTTAATTTCGTTTGAAAGGTAATTTAATGGGGAGTGTTCTTAGCTATGTTTGAAGTGCGAGTTTAGGGTTCCGTACCCGAAAAAACTAAAAAATAGACAATGATTCCGAAAATAAATTCAGTTTAGAGAAGGTTCTAATGAAAAAGGTAATTTAATGGAGAGTGTTCTTAGATATTTTTCAAGTGCGAGTTTAGGATTCCGTTCCCAAAAAATTCATCGGGTTTTTTTTAAATTTTGTAAATTTCACACGTAGTAGTATCAATTATTAATTAGATATTCCATCTGTTCTAAAATATGAAGTTATAATTCCATTAGAGAGCATGTATTGAGGGGAAAAAATGACCTTAGTGATAGGGCTCCGCTGCTCACGTTTTTTTTTATATTTCTTTCAGTATTTTACAGACGTTGCATTTGCCCAAAAAGTTCAATTAACCGCAAAATATTACGCTAAGCATAAGATTCCAGTTTACAATTATTGTATATCACTTGATACATCAATCAATGGCGAACGATTACGTCACGGTACCGAATATAAAGGTACAAATCACTATGACGAAATCACATATTTATTTAAAACACCTGAAACACCTTGTATTATACCACATACACCCGAAGCGATTGGTATACATATAATGACAACATATTGGACAAATTTTGCTAAATATTCCAATCCGAATCCACCAACTCCAGACGATTACGACGCCTACATAAATATAGAATGGAAACCATATACATTGCAAGAACCATTTTATATGGATATTGATAAAAAATTATCTCTTAAACAGAATTTGTTTAAAGATCGTATGGAATTTTGGGATCAGCTTTATGTGGAAGCTTCTATTGCGCACTCGAGTTTACGTTAACATATTTAAAAAAATTATGCTAAGTCTCCAATATAAATCCCTCTAATACGGATAGAAAAGAAGCCATATACACTGGAAGTATCATAATATTGCTAAGGATTTAATATTTAAATTAGTATTTTTAATGGAGATTATTTTGAGATAAATAAAAATTTGTTTTTATATTTTTTATTACAAATTTTTTATTTAATAAAATACAAAATAAAACAGATACAAAATAAAATATACTCTAAAATTTGTAACAGTGTACTTATAGTTGTAAAAATTTTCTTGCACGTGATGAATTGTTTAGTAAATTCTATGTAGAAAGAGATGTATTTAGTCGACTTGCGATATTTCACGAAATCAAAACTATTTTCCCTGCAAAAATTATACAAACATGTAATGTACATTGCCTATATCGATTAATGTTTTAAAATTGGATATTTTTTTTCTTGCAAAGAAAATCGTTTTGATGTTATGAAATATCGTAACTTAAAAGTCGAATAACTCGAAAATATGTCATTCTTTTTTGTTATCTCATTGCGTACTTTTTACTGCACATCAGGCACATTTTTTTACTATCGTTCGAGAGAAAGGCAGCCTGATTCCCAGTACGAAACCCCAGATAGGCGCCGTAAATTCAGCCACGGATGCTAATAGCTCGACATAGGAGGTTTCATGTTCTTATATGTTCTTGCCTTAAAGGCTTCAAAATTTTTACGTAAAAAAATTTAAAAATTTGCAGGGGACGGATAAAATTTGAAATAATTCCATGTGGTAAATTCCTGTAAATATAGGATTATGTCTGTTAAGTCTTATCGGGGCAGGTCACGAACCCATATAACAAGGGCGTAAAACTCCTATGCCGAGGTTTAAGCATCTGTGGGCGGGGTCTAATTGAACCAGAGAGAAAGCGATGTTTACACAATTGAAATTGTTTTCTATCTATGCGAGGTCTATTCATCGGTCGTTGCGTACTTTGCACTGCGCATCAGGCTGGCTTTCTCTCGAACGAGAGAGAAAGAGATGTTTACACTGTTTCAATTGTGTTCAATCACTTCAAAATTGTTTTCAATCACTTTCAATTGATTCAAAACAAAACATAGACAGCCTGATGCGTAGTGCAAATTACGCAACGACTGAGGACTGGGTCTCGCCCAGATAGGCTTCTTTTTTCTTGCTACCCTCTCCACTCGAGTTTCACGTCCTTTTTATATAGTGGGGCAGGTTTTCCATATAGAATTATGCAATTAACTTTTGCTAAAAATGTACCTGAAGAACCATTATTTTCTACATTTTCTTTTAAAATAAAAAATAAATAAATAAAACTCGTTCAGTGTGCCAATTTAGAACTTCAATTACATTTGATTAAAAACGAAATGATAAAAGTAGTTCAAAGTATTGTAATGTGTCATTATTTTATAAAAATTGAATTCATTTCAAATGCCTATAATTTCACTGCCACTTTTATTCTAATAATATTGGCATATCAAAATTTCGTTTGAATTTGTTCACAATGACATAGGGAGGCTCAAATATTTTTTACGAACTTTCAACATTTATTAAAAATTGGCAAACGTTAAACGATTTTCATCAAATAGTACGCCAAGCAAGAAATATAAGTCGAAATTAAAGTAACGAAAAATAATCATCGCTTATCCAAAAGCTGTTGAATTTTCGTTTATAAAAAATTATTTTGATATTTCTTATACAGTGAATGAGAACATGATTGAAAGATGCTTGATGCTTGATGATTAAAAGAAATCAACGGAGATATCCTGATTATAATCTAGTTTTTCCCGGGTGATGTTGATGCAAAATTCAATCGTTTTCTCATACACGCTATATAAAACTACTGGCTTCTGATAATGACCAAAATAACATTAAAAATGAAAAAGTAAACAAAACCAGACCGGATATATTAACATAAACATATTATATGCATTTAGAATTTCGCTTGTTTTAAGTAATAACAAAAACTAACCAGTCAAAATTAACATCGGAATTTTTTCGATGGAATTTTAAGTTTACTTAGGGGTTGGTATTTATTACAATGTGCATGAAAGGTAAATTATGCTACAAACTTTAAAATCGGTGTAAAGTTTTAGACCTTGGGACATCACGGTTTAAAAAAAATGATAAATACATACTTGAAACTTTGTAGGTGGCTTCCTTTTGACGAGTCGACCAAACTTTTTTCTACGATTTTTTTCGAACGTGCAGCGTTTTTAAATGAGCATAATGATGTCATATTTGACTTATCGTTCTGAAAATACGCAGCAGGGAATTTGGCAGATACCATGAACACTTGATAACATTAATAATTATTTAAAAAAATATTTTTTTCGCCAATAATGCTGCACCGATCCGATGAGCATGTCTACCAACTCGAACATGTCATACTTACAGGGAAATAGCATTTTGTTCGAGTTATAAAGTCTAAATAATTCGGGATACCGCGTATTTAGGGGTTCTTTGGAAGGGAATGACATTTTTTTCAACTTTACTGAGGATTCCACTGTATTAAAAATGATTGAACGATTTGAAAAGGTTTTTCTTAACCAGGGTTGGTAGGCAATATACCACAAAATTGACTTTTGTTTGAAAACCAAAAAAACATAAACCTCGAATCTCTATGCGGGCCCACGAAAGGTTACAGTTTTAAATATTGTTCCCATGAGTTGAATTTCTCACTCTCGCAGGAAATAATGTACGAAGTTGCTCAGCGTTTATGTCAGTGGTTCCGCCATCCTACGTTACTGTGCAATACTTACGTTTAAGGGCCAGTAATCGAAATAATTCCGAGATTTTAATTTTTGAACTGGTCTATAATTTTAATAAAATGAAAATATCGTTATTTTATACCGCAGTGCCTAATCTTTCATTTATTTTGAAAGGAAATACGTGTCAAAAAGAAAAGTTTAACTAAAAAAATAGTTCATCAAAAAATTTATATTTTTTGGATTTTATAAAAATATATGCTTGGTGTATTTCTATATAATATTTTATTGGCACCGATTAAAAATTATTAATTCATTTTTAATTTTATTTAAAGTTGATAAAGAAGTTTATTTAAAAAAAAATTAATAATGTTAAAAAATCGTAATACATTACCAAAAAATTTTACCAATTAGTGGTTTTAATTTATTATTAGAAGAGATATTTATTAAAGCAGGACTACCAGTCTTACCATTTAGATTGCAAATTTTCATATTGTAAACACTAAATTATTTAGTCCTGCATGTACTTATATTGTAAATTTTGCATGTGAATATGGTTGAAAAATTGTAAATAAAAATAAAAAATTTAATGTAAAATAATATCGTGAAAATTAACTTTTTATATGTAAATACATTTTTTTAAAGAATTTTATTGAGTTTTTATTTTGCTAACACACTTTTTCTCACAGTTCAGATGGGTTCCTTCACAAAAATATATCTGTTCGAATGTCTCAAAAGCGATCGCATCTCCCCGAACGATGTTATCATAATGTAGGTACACCTATTTAAGAATACAAGTAGAATAGACCTTTTTCAAATTAAATGTCTTGATAAATGGACTAATTTTTTTCTCCGATTTTTTTGAAGCCATATGACCGAGAAAACAATGAAAATCATTAAAAATTGGCGAAAACGATCCGGAAGCACACGATGTTACACGAAGGTTGGTTTGACGTCATTTAAAGTTGATAATAGTGATATATTAATACAACTGTTGACACTGTTTTATTGTCATTGCTTGTCGGATTGACATCACAGATCACGTGTGCGGTGGAACCAAAAAAAAATCGTTTTAAAATATTTCAAATATTGTGACTTTTTTACAATTTTTTCCATAGTGTTTTTATTGTTAAAAATGCGTAATTTTTGAGTTACAGACTCTACTCGACCTATATTTTCATAAAAAATTATCAAAAAGCATTTCTGTTTTTCATGAAAAAGGTCTATTAATTTTGATGAACGAAATTTCCATCGTCAATTTCCTTATGAACCTATCTCTCAAATATCAGCGGTTGCTTACTCGTTACGCATTGACTAGATTATGAACGAGGCGTTAGCAGAAATTTTCAGCAAGTCGTATAATGATTTTTTGTGTGTTGGCCTGAAAAGTTCAACCAAGAAGATATCTAAATAGCGTGCTGTAGTTTCCTCAGTTGGCTATTAAATATTTTTTTAAATGTTTCAGCACCTGTTAACTTGCAGTTTTGGTGGCTACTCCTTTTCAATAAACATGGCAACATTTCGACAACCAAATACCGACACTTCAAATCAGAATTTACACCAAATACGGCAAGTACGAGCCTTGTTTTATTAATAACAATATTTTACTTCTTCATAATTGCTTTCTTTATGGATGACTCTTTCACTTATTGTTAGAGAAAATTATAACGGTATGCCTTACATATCTAAAAGCATATTTCCTCTTGAAAATGAATGTTGATTCGATAACGAATGATTATTGTCAGTCAACCGAGATGACAATCTCGGTTACCGTTCATTACCTGGCAAAATAGATATTTTCTATTTAATTAGTTTCGCGTGCTAACGTAATTAGCTCCACTTTAATCCAAATTTGTGGATCAATTTATTCCTCTTTCCTATTGGAAAGGAAAATATTCGACACTTCAATTAGCTTTTCATTTCACTTGCCAGAAGGTATGGATAACCTGAATGATTGGTCAGCGGTGTTGGTGCTTGCTTAGAAACCTGAATCATATTGTGCTGTCTTTTGAAGTATTTCCAGCTTTCAGCAATTCTTATTATTGTTCCCATGCCTATTTCGTCCTAGGTCATTTAGAAAATCTAGCCTCAATAGTTAAGAACTATTGATGACTGGTAGTTACAACTCGCCAACTGGCGATTATAATTCGTACTAATTAAAACATTAAGTGGGTCCGATTTCAGTACTTCCAATTTAAACTACCAGATAGCAACAAATGTACTTACCATTTTTAAAGGCCAATCAAAATATTCAAATTCAAATCAGATAAATTCCGCCAACTGGCGATACAAATTCGTACTAATTAAGCAGGAAGTGGGTTTCTTTTTAAGTAGTTCCAATTTAGACTACCAGGTTATTTAGGTACCTTTTATCAATACCAAATGGATTGGCAGTAAAGTTTCATAATAAAATTTGCACGTAATTTCCTAGACTAAAACGAAATTTTGACTTGACGTCAATCTTTCTTTACCTGAAAATCTCATAGTAGGCTTAGCTTAGTTAGCAACTCTGTCAAAATCTTTGGGGTGAATTTTAAATATATATAAAAAATATAAAAAAGACGAATAAAATTAAAAAATGATTATTAAATAATTTTTATATCTGAGTGATTTTCTTTAAAAAATCAATATGAGTAAAGTCTGTAAATGTAAATGTTTACCGATCAGAAACCTTAGCGAAACTCAACTAGCCTTAACAAATAACGAGTGTGGCTGCTCTATTAATAAGAAAGAAGAAACCGAAACTTCTGGAACTACGAAAAAATGTGGCGTTTGGCCGGATACTGTTGCTCAACAAAAATGCCCTTGTGGTAAAAATGATACATGGTTTGCTACACCAGTAATTGAAATACATCAGGGTAAATTATTTGGAAAAGTATGTGCAGATTTAAATGGGAGATCGTATCATAGTTTTCAAGGTATTCCATATGCAAAACCCCCGCTTGAACATTTACGTTTTTTGGTACGTATTAAAAAAAAAAAAACATTGAGCACTTACTAAACTAAGTAATCTCTCTATATGGTGAACTCTCGTTTTTCTCTGGCCCTTATTATACCTGAACCATGGCAAGTTGGGAAGTTCAGGCAGTAACATGTATGGCCCAAAGATTATCCCCTAGGCGAGCAAATTGCCTTGCTCACTTCTACTTCAGACCTAGGCACCTAACTATATTTTCCAGCTTCCTTTTCTGAGAAAGAAGCGAGAATATGACGAACCGTTTTCCGCCATTATGGTGCGATCAATTTTAACAATAATATGAATTGTTTTTAGTCTCCAGTACCCCCAGATTCTTGGAGTGATGAAATTTTAGATTGCAGTATGGAAAGTGATGCATGTTTTGCTGTAAATAGTGATATGAAAACTCCAGGTGGAAATGAAAATTGTTTATTTTTAAATGTTTATACACCGTATGTAAGCAAATTATAATAATGTCGTATATTTTTTACTGGATTTTGAGCAAAAGAAAAAAAATTTCTTTCACCAACTTGACCTTTTTTTTCCTTACATAGTCGTTTGCTAAGAAAACTGAGGAGTAAACATTGTTCGCTTTTGCTGGTTGCTTAAATTTAGACCACTGATGCAATCCCTTTAATGTCTGGTTGCGGAAACAACCTTTCAATTTTAACAAAGCTGCTTTAAAACTCATAGAAGGAAAAATTTTTGTTTTGCTTAAAATCTATTAGTAACATTTAGGATGTGACGACATACCCATATCAATGCTAAAATTTCTGTAACAGTTACCATCAGAAGAGCATGCTGAACTACTTCCTGTAATGGTTTGGATACATGGTGGGAAATTTCATCAAGGTTCTTCAAGCTGTGAGCTTTTTGGGCCTGAATTTTTAGTAGCAAAAGATGTTGTTCTTGTTACATTAAATTATCGATTAGGTTATTTTGGTTAGTTTCAACAGATCTTGTTCTTTAATATATTTTGTAAACTCAACTTCCCGTTAGAAACGTATTTAGGCATCGTGAATTTTTATAAATAATTTCTCAATCTTTAGGCTTTCTGAAGCTAAATGACCCAGAAGCAGGTGCTCCTGGTAATGCAGGTCTAAAGGATCAAGTTCAAGCTTTACGTTGGGTAAAACATAATATTGAATTTTTTTGTGGTGATAAGAATAATATTACAATTTTTGGTTCGAGTGCTGGAGGTGCTTCTGTCCATTTAATGACTTTATCACCTCTTACAAAAGGCCTATTTCATAAAGCTATCATACAAAGTGGTGTTGGTTTATGTCCTTGGGCATTTCAAATACGTAAAGATTATGAATTGGCTCGTGCTTTTGGCTGTAAATCCAATGATGATAAACAAATCTTAAAATTTTTACAACAAATCAAGCCGCAACGATTTATCCAGCAAGAACATGCTATATTTCCAGTTTCGGTTAGTTTAGACTTCTGCGTTTTCTTCATAGATCCCAGTACATAGTCATATTTTTTTAGCAACGAATGGTAGCAGAAATATGCACAGCCACACCGACTGTAGAACAACCGCCATTACTTGGATCGTTTATTTCAAAAAAACCTGAATGTCAAATGGCTACCGGAAATTTTCATCATGTTCCAATTATGATTGGTGTGAATAGAAACGAGGGATTATCGTTTTTAAATGCGAAATTTTTTCAAAAAATTTCACCACAATTTATCGATAATACTCTTTTAATCCCGAGGGATTTGAGAAATATGTTGCGGACAGATCAACAAGTAAAGGAATTTAGTGATAAAATCAAGAAATTTTATTACAACGGTGATTGTCCATCGCTTTCCAATTTAGACAAATATTGTGACGTAAGTAACAAACTAAATTTCTGATGATGAATTCTATCCTGATTCCAGAATAGAATTATTCTGCTCAAGCCAGCCGTCCTTCTATTTCCATTTTGGTCATTTATATTTCCAGTGGAAAAACGAAAAATTTTTTTAATTTTGTAAATTTCACTCGTTATGTTGTAATCATTTTAGAGGATTTTCAAGGCTTTGTGTCAAGCTATAACCCCCTTGAAATAGAGGAGTAAACGATTATTAAGGAAGAGCTATTTTAACCCCAGAACCAAAAAAGGGGTGTTTGGCCGCCATATGTGTCTGTCTGTGTGTGGCATCGTAGCGCGTTAGCGGATGAACCGATTAGGATTTTTTTATATCGTTTGAAAGGTTAAATTACCTTTCAAACGAGAGTGTTCTTCGATATTTTTCAATTGCGAGGATTCCGTACCCAAAAAATTCATCGTTTTTTTTTTTTTTTTTATAATTTTGTAAATTTCACACGTAGTAGTGTCAATTATTAATTAGATATTCCATCCATAGGGCTCCGTTGCTCACAGTTTTTTATATTTCTTTCAGTATTTTACAGACGTTGCATTTGCCCAAAAAGTTCAATTAACCGCAAAATATTACGCTAAGCATAAGATTCCAGTTTACAATTATTGTATATCACTTGATACATCAATCAATGGCGAACGATTACGCCACGGTACCGAATATAAAGGTACAAATCACTATGACGAAATCACATATTTATTTAAAACACCTGAAACACCTTGTATTATACCACATACACCCGAAGCGATTGGTATACATATAATGACAACATATTGGACAAATTTTGCTAAATATTCCAATCCGAATCCACCAACTCCAGACGATTACGACGCCTACATAAATATAGAATGGAAACCATATACATTGGAAGAACCATTTTATATGGATATTGATAAAAAATTATCTCTTAAACAGAATTTGTTTAAAGATCGTATGAAATTTTGGGATCAGCTTTATGTGGAAGCTGCTATTGCGCACTCGAGTTTACGTTAATATCAATCAATATTGAATGACAAGATATATTGGAAAAATTATGCTAAGTATCTCCAATATAAATAAATCCCTCTAATACGGATAGAAAAGAAGCCATATACACTGGAAGTATCATAATATTGCTAAGGATTTAATATTTAAATTAGTATTTTTAATGGAGATTATTTTGAGATAAATAAAAATTTGTTTTTATATTTTTTATTACAAATTTTTTATTTAATAAAATACAAAATAAAACAGATACAAAATAAAATATACTCTAAAATTTGTAACAGTGTACTTATAGTTGTAAAAATTTTCTTGCACGTGATGAATTGTTTAGTAAATTCTATGTAGAAAGAGATGTATTTAGTCGACTTGCGATATTTCACGAAATCAAAACTATTTTCCCTGCAAAAATTATACAAATATGTAATGTATATTGCCTATATCGATTAATGTTTTAAAATTGGATACTTTTTTTTTTGCAAATAAAATCGTTTTGATGTCATGAAATATCGTAACTTAAAAGTGGAATAACTCGAAAATATGTCATTCTTTTTTGTTATCTCATTGCGTACTTTTTACTGCACATCAGGCACATCTTTTTTACTCTCGTTCGAGAGAAAGGCAGCCTGATTCGCTGTACCAATTACGCAACGCCAGATAGGCGCCGCAAATTCAGCCACGGGCGCTTATAGCTCGGCATAGGAGATTTCATTTTCTTATTATATATGTTCTTGCCTTAAAGGCTTCAAAGTTTCTACGTAAAAAAATTCAAAAATTTGCAGGGGACGGATAAAATTTGAAATAATTCCATTTGGTAAAATAAAACGAAATTTACATAGAAATGATAGCTGAAAAAAAATTCATCAAGTGTAAGGTATACAAGAATAAAATTTTTTCATGTGAATATTGTGAAGGTAACAAGCGCTGTGGACTAAAATTTCACTATTCAAACAAAATTGATACATGAATCTCATGGACTTATAAAATGAGCTGAGTAGATGACATCAAAACCGAAAATTTTAAAACTAGACCTATTTTATAATTTACCTGAAAACAATGAAATCACGTGTTCATTTAGAGTTAAATTTTGGGGGTTAACAGTAACTGGAATCTGGATTTATAGTGGTGACAACCGTGGCCTATTTTTTTTTTTTTCGTTGTAGGGGCCCTTACCTAAAAATTTCTTTTTCTACTACTCATTTTTCCCCTTTCATCGTAGCAACCTTTTCCAAAAAACTTGTTGTTAAAAATGATTTTATTTAGTTTTTATACACTGGCATTTCAATATTAAGTTTAATCCCAAGTTTGTAATGCTTAGAAATATTGATGCTACAAACAAAATTTTGATATAGGTATTCATAAAATTAACGTAATTAGTTCATTTCCGTTTGCCTGTCCGTTAACTCAAAAACAAAAAGAGATATATATGAAATTTTGTTTTATATCGTGCACAGGACTTATAAAGTGAGTTTGAAATCGTAAATGGGCCACATTGGTCTATTGAGTCTTGTAAACCACAATAGGAAGAACAAAAGTTTAAATGTAAAAATTGTTTCATATAAAAAAGTGAAACATTTTTTCTTAAATAACTTTGTTTTCCCGTGAAATCTATAAAAGATGGTGAGTTTAAAATTTGTAGGTCATTGATTCTAATTTCATACTAAACCCACCCGATAACTAAAATTTTGAATTCAGTAGAATTTTACTTTTTTAAAGAAATCGGGCAATTGGAGGGGGAGGAACTAAGCTACCTACCCCCCTTTGTCAACACCCATGCTTTCAGAGGAAAGAAAATCAAAATCTGTTAGTCAAAAAACGAATCAGAGCCAAAGCAATTAGTTACAAGTACAATGAAAACAGAAATAAACAGTCGACGTCTATGATTAAATGTTTTGGTAATTGTCATACGAGCGCGGCAAATTACTCGATCTGCAAATGTCATTGCTCGAGATAGTAAACCTTTCAAAAAGGAGATTTTTGAAGAAACTACGTTACTATAAATCTCCACGTTTAGCTGTTTTTGCTCGATATATTGTGTAGGAAATATCATTTAAAAAAAATTAATTGCGAATCCCTAAAATCGCGAAGTCAAAATTATTTGACGGCACGTCTATGGCCTAATTAAGAATTCCGAAAGGTTCGCCATCCCTGACCTTACCGCATGCATACATTCAATTTTATTCGTCCATGGTTAAGTTCAAACGTAAAATATTCGATATTAAAATATATTGCTGCCAAAAACTTCGCATAAAACGGCAATTATATATGGCTCTAAAATATTGATGTTTGATTGAGACTTAAGCGTATTTTTAAAACACTTTATAAAAATGTTTCATTTTCCTATATACTAAAAAATTTATATAAAAAGCAGACATCCATATCAACAAAAGCGTTTTATAAAAGCTCGCATTTATTTGAGATGTGCATCTAATGCACCTATTGTTGTGGCAAGCTTATCTGAAGTATTTATTAAGTTGGTATCAACTTCTTGTTTCAAATCGCTTAAGGTATCGTGTGTCGTTTTATTCGCTTGTTGAATCTTCGTATTAATTGCATTATCGATTTCTTTAACTTTTTGATTGGTTTTATTCAAACTATTATCAATATTTTTACCAATTTCAGCTGTTTTATTATCAATTGTCTGAGCTGTATTCACGAGTTTATCATTAAGATTTTTTTCTGTTTCTTGTAATTTAGAATCAATTGCCTTTCCTGTGTTGATTACTTTATCAGCTGCTGTTTTTTTAGTTTCTGCGATTTTTGAATCAATTGCCTTTCCTGTGTTAATTACTTTATCAGCTGCTGCTTTTTTAGTTTCTGCGATTTTTGAATCAATTGCCTTTCCTGTGTTAATTACTGTATCAGCTGCGGTTTTCTTAGTTTCAGCGATTTTTGTATCAATTGTGTTTGCAGTTGTAACTATTTTATCCGCTACATGTTTCTCAGTTTCTTTTAGTTTTGAATCCAGAGCTTTTCCAGTATTCTTTAGAGTTTCTTCAGTTTCATGTAATTTCGAATCAATTGCTTTACCAGTTTCTATCAATTTATTGTCGACAGTTGACACTGTGTCTTTAAATTTATTATCAACATTGGTTACAGTGTCTTTCAGCTTATTATCAACATTAGTCACAGTATCTTTCAGTTTATTATCAAGTGTTTTAGCAGTTTCGTGTAAATTTTTCTCAATTTCTGAACCGGCTTTGGCTACTTCTGCAGATGTCGTTTCCTTAATTTCAGTACCGGTTTCGATTGCAACTTTCTCAACATCTAATTTTGCTTTTTCCAATTCTTCAGCTGTTTTCTTAACTGTTTCATCGATTGCTTTTACTAATTCTTTTTCCTTTTCTTCAACAATTTCAGCGACTTCTTTCTTTTTGCGTTCAAAAAGTGCGCTAGTCTTTGCGCCTATGCTCTTGAATGAACCTGAGACAAAAAAATAATTAACATATATTTAGTATATCCAGGATAAAATCAGAGCGAGAAAATAGTACGATTAATTCGGGCTTGGATTTCTTATGGGGCTAGATATAAAGGCCTCGATTTAAAAATAATTAAATTGTTAATAGGTAATATATAAAAAAAATTAATGGTAACATAAATATATTTGTAAACATAATAACAAAAAAATGGTAAAATGATAAATTGTAGTAAATTTTATTTTCTATTATTACAAAAGTTACTTTTTACAAAAATTTCAATTTTTAAAAACAATAAAAATTTCAAATTAAAAACAATAATTAAAAAAGCTTTCTCGTGAAGGATGCGTAAGATAGAAAATTGTCAAAGATTTTATCCCCCATAACATATAAGCAATACAAATTGCCTATTTATTAATTTTTAAAACAACTTCGTAGGCAATTTCACTAAGAAGCGATTTATTATTACCAAATAGAAACATTTGCGGAACTAGCATATGACTTACTAATGATATTTGACGCTCAAGAAACACATTCTACTAGGTTTTAGCGAAAAGCGAGCGGGGGTTATTTCATTTTCCTTAATATATAACTTATTTCACTGTACTAAAAGGTACAACAAAAAACTCTGATTAAATTTTTGAGTTTTTGCCAAAAATAGTTCTTTTTGTTAGCCCGCGAAACAAAAAGACGTGTTGTAAATTTGACCGCTTTGTGTGTTTGTGTGTATGTCTGTCTGCGGCATCGTAGTGACTAAACGGATGAACCGATTTGGATGTTTTTTGTTTCGTTTGAAAGGTAATTTAACAGGGAGTGTTCTTAGCTATGTTTCAAGTGCGATTTTAGGGTTCCATATCTAGAACAATTTTAAAATAGCCGATGATCTACAAAATCGCTTAATGACGGTCAGAGGGACCGAGCGTCCGAGGGGAGACTCAATTGTCTATGACGCGGAATGTTTTGCTCCTAATGGCTTCAAATTTTCCGGGAATATTTCTTATAAGTTAACTTATCAGAAAATCAAAAAATCAAAAAAATCGACCTTTTCTCTGCTTAAATAGTTTTGAATCGTAGCAGACAATTTAAAATAATTAAAAATGATTGGATGATTAAAAATGCTTTTTCTTTTCTAGTTAATTCTAGGTTAATTCAAGTTTAATATGAGTATGTATAGAAAACAAAGTTAAACGTTCTACAAAGTAAGCTGTAATAATAACAAACGCTCGATACATTTTATAAAAAATGCAAAGTTAATAAAGAAATAATTTTCTTGATTTTATAGGAAAACCGAACTCGAACTTATTGTGATTCGGTCATAAGATTGGAATGCAAAAATTCACTATACATGTATATTCTTACCGAGTGGGTTCAACTTTAATTAAACAATTAAATAATTACATATCAAATGAAAATTAATATCCTAATAAAGCGTACCGAGTGCTCGAGAAAAATATTACAATATAATAAACAACGAATAATTTCAAGATATAATCACAGAAAAGTCTATGATTTTCTTTGCTCTTGAAATTACAGTAATGTATTTTTCCATTAAAAATCTTAAGGTAGTCCTTTATCTGTCTGAAAGTAAATTGTACATTTTTTTAAAATTAACATTGGCGGCCAAAGGGCCTCCTTAATTCAATAAAATAAGTATTTGACAAGAAAATATTGTCTTAAATCAAAATATTTACTTGCTGCATTAAGAACAAATTTTCCTGCTAGTAAATTTTCACGGTAAATTATATATTTTACTGCAAAAACAGAAATCTAAATATTTTGAAAAACTAATTTTCAGTTTTTTTTTTACTCCATCTAATCGATAACAGGTAGTATAATTCAAGAAAAGTTGGTAGGGAGTTACTTTCTCGTAAGACTGCCAACAAATTTTACCATTTGAAAATAAATTTTTCACAAAAATTTACACGGTAAATTATGACCGAAACTTCACTATACGATAGATAAAGACTTGAGCTATTATAAACAAAATATTTTTTCTTATAATGTAATATTTTTTAATTATTATTGGCGGCGAATTACAAATTTAGTACATGTAGTGAACAGTTATGTTTCAAAAAATGGAGCTCAATTTCAAATTCAAATAATGCGTGTACGCATTTCATAACTGCGTAGAAATTATGCGTTTTGATTGTTATTATGCGTTTTATTTTTTTTTAAATATACGCATAATAAACATTTAAACAAAAAATATATATATGTTTTTAAATAATTGATTTTTTTATATCATTAGTTTTTATAAACATAAATTATTAATATATTCATATATAATTATAATAATAATAAACCACGGAAATGATACCCTACACAACAATTAAATTATATTACGTAATGCCTTTAGTATGAAGGTCAATACCTATTACATATTATAATAAAATGTTACAATAAAAATATTGTAACATCGCAATAAAATAAATTAAATAATATTATTAATATATACAAAAATTTATTAAAGAAAAGAGAAAAACTTTCTAACTTTTTTTTAAGAAAACTATTACAATTACCTGTTAAACTTGAAAACATTTTTAATTCACTTTAATTTTAATAATTAAATTTTTGATTTATTAAATTTAAAAAAATGAATATAATTTATTAATTCACACAAAAGAAGAATTGAATAATATACACACTTTTTATTGGATCGGTCTAACCACAGAATCAGTTTATTGAGTATTTTCGAGTTACAAACATTATATGCAATAAAAAGAAACTGGTTTATTTCTTCCAATAATATAAACAAAACGCATGCGTTGTTTGATTCTTTAAAATAGTCCAAGAGATATATCATCACTTTTTTTTACAAAAAATTTTATCTTAAGGATATACGAGCAGCAAGACAATTTTAAATAAAAATTTAATTCTTTTTATTTGAACTATAGTCGTGTCATTTTAGCATTTCATAGAGAACTTTTTTGGACCTCAACCTATCGGGCCAGTTTTTTTTTAAATGATCAGGAAGGTCCATATATCGGAATCTACATCCAAATTTTTGCCGCTAGAAAGTTATGGGCTATATATGAAAATCAATAGAATCCATTTATGAGGTGATTTTTGAAATTTTCCAAAAATCAGAATTTCAATATAATCTCCCCCCCTTGCGGTAATTTACCTTGCTGGTCCAAAATTGCAATATTCTGTAAATATTCAACAAAATGGATCAAAAAAGTATACTTGAGAGTTTTTGGGGTCACTGATCACGATTCTGAAGTTGGAATGAAGATGTACTCTCCACTTCTGGGGTTATTCGTCCCGCTTGTTCAAAACAGCATAATTCTGTAAATATTCGGCAAAATGGTGCAAAAAATTATACTCGGGGGTTTTTGAGGTCACTGATCTCGATTCCGAAGTTAGAATGGGGATATACTCTACCCTTCTAGGGGTTTTTCGTCCTTCGTTGACCTAACACTGCAATTTTCTGTAAATATTCAATTTGGAACAGCGGGGTGAATTACACCAGGAGGAGGGGGATATATCGAAATTCTGACTTCAGAATAGTGATCAGTGATCCCGAAAACCTCCAATTGTACGTTTCTGGCCCATTTTGTTGCATATTGTCAAGGTTTTGAAATTTTCAAAAATCACCTCAAAACTGGATTATAATAATGGGCTTTTTTGGCCCATAGCAAGTTCATCATCTAAGTTGAAAATAAGGAGCAAATATTTTCAATCCTAAATTAAAAATTGCCTTGGTCCTCGTACTACCTTAAAATTTAAAATCATTCAGCCAGACGCGTAATTTTAGAAAAATGCTCACTGAGCATTACGAAGATGTTTTTTAAAATATACCAAGAATTTTTTAAAACTCGTTTTCGAAAACCATACTCATACTGCAAAAGAAAAGAACAGATTATCTTCAATTTTAAGCGTATGACAAAAATGCTTAGCTTTCGTAATTCACAATAGCGTCCTTGCTCATTTGCTCATTGTTGTCCTTATTGGACTGCCTAAGGACTATATTATTCCAAATAATTTCAAGAAATTTACGCTAACTTTATACCTATAATAATTAATTTGTTTGTTCAATAAAAGTATACAAACTTTGTGAAACAATGTATTATTAAAAATAAAAAAATGTGAAATAAAAAAAATTGTCCATTGAATATACAATTTTTCGACTAGCAATTTTTAATTAATTTTTTAACAGTTTAAATTGCAATATTCTTATGTCATTTGGAATTTTATTACATATTTTTAGACACATTTGTATTGTACTTTTGGATATCAAAGCAAAACGTGTCTCAGGTATGAAATTATTCTTAAGGTAGTATATGGCCATTATAGTCGAGTTCATAAAAACATGCTCATACATTCATGCATTATTTGTGACAATAATCATGTTACTGTACATAATACTTAGAAGTAGGATGTATGCATATACTCAACACACACACAACTGTATATTAATTTTATTTTTATTTTTTTATCTTTTCGATTAAAAAATGTTTTTATTTCCGAATTTTCCTAATTCTTTGTTATTAAAGAAGAAAAAATGGGGTGAAAAAGAGCTTCTTTTAGTTCTTTCCAAATATCTCATCTTTTTTTTCCTGTTTGTTTTAACTGTTTAGTTTTTAAAACGTACTAATCCGATGTAAAATTTTATTTTCAACAAATAATTTTATACAAAATTTCTTGAAATTTTGCTTAGTTCACGAGATACATATTTGGAAAAATCAAAAGGGGTGATTTTTCACCCCTATCTTCAATTTCCACTCTCTCGTTTAATAGCACTCCGCGGTTTATTTTTTTTTAATAACCCATTGTACGATTCCTGAAATAAAAATCCGTGAACGCCACAGTTCTTTTTTATATGCCATAATCATAATAGACTAGATCACTGCTGGGCAGGCTTTAACTTTGGTTTACTCTTTATGTCTTTTAACAAGAAAGGTATGTTCCGAAGTCATAAAAAAAGTACAGAGTGTCTACCTGTTTAAAATCTAAACAGAAAATAGTTTACTGTAGTTAAAAGGATTACAGGAGGAATTTCAATTTAGCTACTATACACATGTCAATTATAAGGTTTGGGAGGGGGATAGTGTTTTTGGGGATAATTTTGTTTGGTTATTCATTCATCTCTGAATTTCTTCGAGGGTTACTTTGAATTGAAAAAGTAAATAGTATTTTTTTTTTAAATGTGATTTTAATAATGGAAAATACTGTTGCTTTTCAATCTACAAAAAGAATTAAATTTGTATTTCATTATTATAATATACTATGTCCAAAAAAATAAGGTGACATTTGAATTTAAACTGCGCGCGTTTGTTGCGCATTATAAATTCCTTCCGCCTGGCCAAACAGTCAACAAGGAATATTATTTGAACGTTATGCGTCATTTGCGTAACGCTATCCGCCTAAAAAGGCCGGAATTGTGGAAAGACAATTCATGGTTTTTACGCCACGATAATGCATCATCCCATACTACACTCATAATTCGTGATCATTTTGTCAAAAACTCAACCCATATCGTTCCGCAACCACTGTATTCACCTGATCTGGCGCCGTGTGACTTCTGGCTGTTCAGCAAGCTCAAAAGACCGCTCCGGGGACACCGTTTTGATACTATAGAGAAGATTCAAGCCGCAGCGAAGATGGAACTGAAGGCAATCCCGGAAAGTGACTACAACTAGTGTTTCGAAGATTGGAAAATCCGTTGGCATAAATGCATTACATCGGGGGGGGATTACTTTGTAGGGGATGAAATTGATTTGGAAGAATAAATAAAGAATTATCAAAATAAATACAATGTCACCTTATTTTTTGTGCACAGAGTTATTTTTTCTCAGATAAATGTGCTAATTTAAAAAAAAATAATTGGTAGGTACTCTGTATTTACACTGAGGGAGTCTCACCTCAGAACATACCTCCCTTGCTTACTCTCATTCGAGTGTTTACTAAGTAAATTGAATCTGGAGTGTTTACTGAGTAGATTGAATAACCGGTGCCCAGCGATGGACTAGATTTGCTCTACTACTTATGATTTTTTTGTAATGTACCTCTTGGACTATAAAATAAATATAATATTCTTCCATATATGTTAGTTAAAATAATTTTTATTACTCATCTACCCACCTAGTTAGTAGTTAGTTCAGTTTTATCGAATAAATAGAAAGAATGTATTTATATATATATATGTTTTTTTTTTGTTAAATTGAGGAATTTATTAGATAAAATAATTACTACCTTTAAATTTTTTTCTCGATACACTTATTATAAAATTTTAAGGTCATGTTTTAATTGCAATCTGTGTGAGATAACCTTTCAAGATTAATTCTACAAGGTCTTAACTTATTCATCTTTGTTTAGTAAATTTATTTTTGAATGAATTCTTGCAAGTGATTGAAAATAGGTTTTTTGATAAAAAGATAATGTTTATTTTTGGAAATAAAAATAAATATACAATCTTCTCTAGGGTGGATAATTGTTGCTAATTCTTAAAAATGATAATAATCTTGAAATAAAAGTAGGAAAAGATGTAAAAAAAATGTAATTTATAGACCACCCCCCCCCCTTAGAAAAATGTAATTTATAGTCATACTATTCGAGATATGTATAAAGTAGAAATATTTTTGTTTCTTTATTTAAGTGATGATATTAGCAATTTTAAAACTATTTAATATTTCTTGACATGTATCGTTTTATCGCTCTTGTAAAAATAGTGGGTAAAATGATCCCATTGCGTTTTTTATCAAACAGTTCACATAAAATATTAATTGTTCTTTTATAATTGCATAACGAATGATTTAAACACAATAATCACTTGTAAAAGCATCTAAATCAGCACATTCAAGACCCGCCACATGACGGGGTATCATTTTACCTATTCTAATTTTACACACAAAATAGGGATTATTTTAACCAATATAAAAGGGATCATTTTATCCGTAACGATATATTTGAATTTCGTCATTAAAACTGACCTTAAAATTCATATTTCGCTTATCAAAATGTGTTATAAATATTATTAAAAGTTAACAGAAGCCAACAGTAAGCAACTATATCATAAATCTCGATGCAACGCATTTATTCATAATAAATGGCAGAATGGCTTTAATGGTTCACTTAAAAGAATGAGGGATTATTTCATATGCTAAAATTAGCACCTCTCGGGTGACAGGATTGTCTCAAAGAGGGCACAGAGGTCTTTTTGGTCTACGTGCTAGAGAGGAAACCCTAGCTGCCTAGGAAAGTTGCTGGTATTTGATAGTTAAAAGCAACAATTTACATTTGCTGTTTGCATAAACCATGTGTTATATTTAAGTTAAACAAGCTATTATCCTTTAAAAGTTGTAATTCTTTAGTCATAATTTTGGGACAATCTGTGTACGTAATTCAATTATTCGCAGTTGCGACAAGAAACTCAATCGATTAGTAGACTCCAAGTTAAATTTGGTTTGAAAAACTGATATACGCTTTGCTAAAATATAGAATATTTGGAAAACCGTGAAGTTAAAGTGAGGTAAACATGAAAAACACCTTTATTTTTATCATAGAACTGAACTGGAAATAAAATAATAAACAGGAGTTCCATTTAAAAAAAAATACAACTTTAATGACATTTTTCGTTTCTGGCCACCCTGTATATTACGAAAATAATTTTAAAATGTAAAGTCACAAACGTTCCAACTATTTCTGAAGGAAAATTTATTAAAATTAAGCCGTTTAGCCATAATTTTGCGTGTCTTCTAGTGTGACCTGTATATTCACATTTTAATATACTCATATATATAAAAGATAGCTAGTCATTTTTTAATTTTGTTCACTTGTTTTAGAAGAGACCAAAAAATTCCTGGTCTCTTATAAAACGGTAAAAAAATGAAAAATTTTTTATCGTGGCGCTTTTCTTTATGAAAAAATACCTGTTATCGTAGAGTGACCCATATACTGTTTAATATCGATATTGGCTCAATAATGATGATCGTGTGAGACTAGCCATAACTAGAAAATATCAATCAATAAATAAGATAAGGCAAAAGACATTATTTTAAAACTATAAATAAAATTAAATATGAATCAACTACAGATTTGAATTTGAAATTGCATTTACCTAAAGGCTAATTTTAAGTATATTTTTCCAAACCAACTCGACAAATACAATTTTGATTTTTTGTGTTGTAAAAAGTAATTTTTTTTCCATATGTGATTTTATTTAATACATTTTAAAGTACCTAAAGAAAATCATTAAAAAGTGAATTTTTAGCAATTTTTGTGTAGTTTAGAAATACGTGATACATTATTTTGCTTTTAAAACTTTTCATATAAATTTATTTTGCTTCAATAATGAAAATTACTAGTAAGTAAATCTTAAATTTACAAATATACATAATAAATTTCATGTGTAATCAAAAATAAGTTCTATTTTTCTAATAAGGAGCAGAAAAATCAATTATCATTAGAAAAATATTACAGCGAGACAAAATAGTTTTATTACCACGTATAGTCTAATCAACAATTTTAATTTGGTGAAAAATAGAAAAAATGGTTGTAAAAATACGTGTGATAGCTGGTTGTAATCGGAACGATGTCTGGAAAAATGTGCTAGAAGCGTTTTTCGGCGTATAAAAAAATGCAAAAGTTATAAACAATTAAAGATGAAAAGAAAAAAGTATTTGGTTTTTCGGCAATATTTCATAAAATATTAATAAATGATTCCTATAGTGAGGAAATTTCCAACAAAAAACTCCAACTCAGGGAATTTTACCTTCATTATGTATAATTTTAATTTAACGCTGAAAATGAGTCTTTTTGCGTCATTTTTAGATTGTTGCAATAATGTCAAAAACGAGTATCTCACACTAAATATATCTCCAATATTTATGAAGATGTTACAAATATAGGATAATGAAAGAAACCGCTCGCATTTTACTAAAACCACATGGAATTTGTCTCTTATGTGTCAACTATCATTAATAACGCATGAGTTAGTGGTGAAAATGTTTCTATTTGTTAATAAACAATAAGTTGTTAATTCAACTCACGATCAATGTAAAATTCTCTTAAAAAAATAAGTAATTAGGCAACCTCTATGACGTAAATGTTAAGTGTTTGTCAAACAATCGAAAACTATTATACATGTATAACGTATATGTAATTCAAGTTGCCTATCTATTAATTTTATAAGTAAACTTTAACATTAACCGTTCCATTGAATTAACAATTTTTTGTATATTCACAAATAGAAACATTTGCGCGACTAACTCGTCGGTTATTAATGATATTTGACACCTAAGAAAAATATTCCATGAGATTTTAGCAAAATGGGAGCGGTTTCTTTCATTTGCCTACATTAATAACATCTTTAATTGCACTAAAAATATTCATATTTAAGAAATTTTAAAAAAATATTCTTAAATTATAAATAATTGAGATATATTTAGTGTGAGATACTCGTTTTTGACACTCTTACAACAATCTAAAAATGACGCAAAAAGACTCATTTTCAGCGTTAAATTAAAATTATAAATAACAAGTGAAAACCAAAAATTGACTGAGTTAATAGTTGAAATACCATGTATAAACAGTGTTGATTACTCTGTCACATTACACATACATACATGGTCACACATATACACTGATATTCCCATATAATTCATACTATACAATTGGGGCATAATTTGCGCTCTCACGGGTAAACAGTGATGTTTACGAAAAAATGTTTCAAACAAAAGTTGAAAAGTTGTTGTGTATTTTTTTACAAGGAACATTTTTACATTTAAACTTTTGTTCTATCTCTAACGGTTTACAAGATGGGTCCTACGGACCCAAGACCCAATTGACCTATGTTGTTCATTTCAGCTTGATATCTCTTTTCGTTTTTAAGTAATCGTGATGAATTTCAGCTTGATATCTCTTTTCGTTTTTAAGTAATCGTGGTGATAGACGGACAGACAGGCGACAGGCAGACAGACAACCGGAAATGGACTAATTATCATATACATGGTATAATGAGAGTAAACTCCCGGGAGTGGGATTTTTTTGTTGGAAATTTCCTCCACTTTAGGAATCATTTAAATATTGATATTTTATGAACAATTGGCGAAAAACCAATACCTTTGTCTTTCCATCTTTAATTGTTTATAACTTTTGCAATTTTTTATGTACTGAAAAACGTTTCTGGTATACATTTTTCTAGACATTATTCCTAATCTCACGGGCTATTACTCGTATTTTTACGACCATACGACCATTATTTCTATATTTCACCAACTTGAACTTGTCGACTAGTGACTAGTATCGAAAGTGATGAAATATAATAAAACTTTGGAGTAGATAACTACTTTGACCAATTGATAATAAACTCTGAAAATGGGTAACAATATACGCACAAGCTGTTTATTGAGTGCTTAAGATAATTAAATTCTTTAAAAAAATGTGGTTGAATTGGTAATTAGTTATTAAATATGAAGATATGCGAAGGAAGCCACAGAATTTTTTAAATTACAACAGATAATATTTTTTATGACTAAACGATTGAGTATTGTTTTTGAATGAAATATATTTCTAAAAATGACAATAAACGAATGAACTTATCATTAAAATAGACGATTCAAAAAATAGATAACTAAAAATACCTATCAATTCGATAAGATAAATGTATATCGTAATGAACGTAAAATTTACTTTCGTAAATGTATATTGTTTTGGGGAACAATAGAATAGTCATAAAGTATTATTTTGTGTAGGTACAATATAGTGGTATAAAATTTCAAAATAAATGAACTGAAAACAATGTTTACGTAGGTCCGTAGGAGATATATAAGCAAACTATATGCAAAAGTGGGCTCCCCTAAAAGCTTCGGCCATGTACCGACGGGTACAATTTTATAAATAATAATATACTTATAATATATTCATGATTAATATAATTTTATGGATGTAAATATAAGTCTATGGAACATAGTATATTTAAAATTTAATACCATTTTCTAACAAATAAGTTATTCGTTGTGTGCGTAGTCATTGTAGGGACAATCAAATCGATTCTAGCGCTTCCAGTGAAAAGGACGCTTTTATGACTAATTTGCAATTCTTTACATGTTAATGCTATAGAAAATGTCAAATTCAAATTATTGAAAAACACTAATTAATTAAAAAATTAAGGCATTAAAAATTGTTAAAATGTAAATTATCATAATTATTTATTTACATTTGTGAGACAATAATATTAAATTTTCAGTGTAAGTCTTAAATGCAATCCATACAATTATATATGCATCCATACAATTCTATAATTAAAGTAGTGTATCGTTTCTATGAAAACGCCTCTAAAAAAACTCACGCACGGTGCGAATATAATTTAATAGTATAATTAATTTTAATTTAATAACAAAAGAGGAACATTTGAATAGTTGCAAAACAGGCGATAGTTTTGACGCTAGCATGACTAATGTTTCAAGGATGTACGAGAAGGATACCAGAATAGGATTGATGCTAATATTTTTATAAATTCGACTAAAATTGAATACAAATTTTGACTTATAAATTGTTTTTCAATCGACTTTCAAAAAGAATATTGTCATTTATTTCATGAAGACTAGTTTTGATCAGGATCGACGAAACTTAGATTATCATACGAGTCATTAGAAAAAATATATACAGGGTGATCCATCATACTAAAAGCCAGGCAAAGGAAACCTCCATTTAAAAAAGGAAGATGATCTTCATTTAAGTGTGAAATCGCCCACTTATAAAAACATGTGAAAATAAACAATTGACTGAGTTAATTTTTGAAATATCCTGTATAAACAGTGTTAATTACCAAACATTGTATTGTTTTATAAATTAAATAAGTTTAAAAAAACAAAAACATTTCTGTCAAATAAAATGGTTATCTTATGGCCACTTTTTCGAAATTTCAAAAAAAATTTTATTTGACCCCCCTTCTTTATATTTTCCGACGATTTGTTATTAAATTTGGACACAATAGACTTTCAATAAATGACAATAAATTTTCATTTTAAGCTTTCTGTCTTGTATGGTTTTGGCGAAAATGGAAACTTATGTTACAGGCTAATTTGCATCCTCACGGGTAGACAAAGATATTTACGAAATGTTTCAAACAAAAGTTTTTTTTTTTATAAGAAAGATTTTTTCTGTGTAAACTTTTGTTCTATCTCTTACCGTTTACAAGATGGGACCCAATTAACCTATGTTGCTCATTTACGAACTCAAACTCACTTTTTACTTCCTAAGCACGATATAAAAATTTCAGCTCGATATCTTTTTTCGTTTTGGAGTTAAGTATCGTGTGTCCAGATAGACAGACAGACGGACGGATGGATATGCAGAAATGAACTAATTAAGAGATTTTATGAACATCTATACCCAAATTTCATCTATGTTTGATATATACGGGGTATAAAGGCTGATATCGAAATTTATATTTGCCCACAAAATACGTATCAAACATATTTTGAAAAATGCATCCTTAAGAGTTTAGACGGAAAATGCATGACTCGAATCTATGATGGATCACTCTTCGTACGAATTTCCTCGTACGAAGTTCGCTTAGAATTGATGAAGAAAATACGAAAAACCTTGATTTTAATTTTTCATGAAACATGATTAAATTATTTAAGTTACTTACAAATTCTATTTTTAGATCTGGTATATAATATTATTGTTTCTGATATTAATTCGTTTGAGAACATTTCATATTCGCACCGTGCGTGAGTTTTATTGGAGGCGTTTCCATGGTAACGATACACTACTTTAATTATAGAATTGTATGGATGCATATATAATTGCATTAAGTTTAATTAATTAGTGTTTTTCAATAATTTTAATTGTACATTTTCTATAACATTAACCTGTAAAGAACTGCAAATTAGTCACAATTTAACAGCCTCCTTTATAGCCAAAATTTTTCACTGGAAGCGCTGGCATCAATTTTATTGCAAATACAATTTTTATTGCAAATACAATGCAATTTTTATGTTAAGTCATAATAAATATTCTGATCAAATCAAACGTAATGTACGCCCATATTGGGTTGCCTACTAAATCAGAAGTATGTCTTTTTTAAACTAATATTACAATTAATGCATACAGTAGTTAATTCATACAAATACAATTAATTTATAGTACTAAAAGTAGCTATAATATTAAACTCTTTAAAGAATCAAAAGTATTTGAATTCTAAAATCAATACTTTAAATTTTCAGAAAAATATCTTAAATAAAAAAGTAAGCGTTACATTTATAATGTACCAAGGTACGAAAGGAATATATTTTCTACCGGGTGTCCCACGACATCACTCGTTCTTTTTCTTTGAATTTTAATTCTGTTTTATAACCTATTTCGTTCGCAAACGGAACTTCGAAAAAAAAATAATTTTTAGGTTTTTTTCATTTCTGTGGAATTTTTGATTTCACAATTTAATTAAAACTAATTATACTGAAAAGCCATATATTATTTTTAAAATAAAAAATTGCTGATAAGAATTTGTTGATAATTTATACGACAGTTAAAGGAGAATTTGGCAGTGGTTTTTTTCCCGTTAAAAAAATGAAGTATCTATTTTATTCATTAATATTGTTATTGAAATATTATCGATTAAATTCGACATGAATACAGTAGTCGATGATTTTTGCAGTGTGTAGTGCATAAACAATAATAAAAAATAAACTCGCAAATTATCAAAAATTGTTTATAATTTTAAAAGACTGTAGTTGTAGACTGAATAGTTTTAGTTTTTTATTATGTCTCCTAAAACCAAACAATTCCGTGAGTAATCATTTATTTTTTATATTATTTATTCGTATTAAGTCCAGGTACGAAGGCGAACACCAAACAACAACATTAATAGGCAAGATTACCAAAACAGGATTTAAATTCGCAAAATAAATACAATCCCTTATGCAATAGTAGTATGTTTATTTAGGGTCCCCGTTTATTTATGTTCTTTGTTATTTACCTCACTGTTTAGCCGCAAAACAAGTTAAAACTTTTTAACAATTAAACAATTTTTAACAATCAAAAATTGGAGTCGTATAACCAAACAATCTGTAATTACTCTTTAGAACTTTATAAAACAGGGGTGACCAACCTGGGGATGGCGAGCCACATGCGGCTATTTGAAGGCTTATTTGTGGCTCTCGATAAATGTACCCGTATTCCCCTTTCATTTTTGTGCTATTATATTTTTAAAAAATTATTGTTGTTTCATGTGTGTTTCAAAATGTATTTAAAACAAATGAAAACAAACAATTAAATGAGTTAATTGTTGAAATACCATGTATAGACAGTGTTGATGACGCAATCGTTAGTTTTTTGATGTCACGTAAGTAAAGAAAGATATTCACTATTAAATAGCCACACACACATAACTGATATTCCAATATAAAACAAACTATAAAATTTTCACCTAATTTGCGCCCTCGTAAGTAAGCATTGATGTTTACAAAAAATGTTTCAAACAAAAGTTGTTTATTTTTTTATAAGGAACATTAGCTACATTTAAATTTTTGTTCTATCTCTAACGGTTTACAAGATGGGTCCTATAGACCCAAGACCCAATTGACCTATGTTGCTATTTTGCAATTTTTACGTCCTAAGTACGCTATAAAAATTTCATCTTAATATCTCTTTCGTTTTGAGTTATCGTGATGACAGACGGAAATGGATTAATTAAGTGATTTAATGAACATCTATACCAAAATTTTGTTCATAGCATCAATATTTTTAAGCGTTACAAACTTGGGACTAAACTTGGTATATTTCATATACATGGTATAATTACTGATAACAAATATGAAAGACCAAGTGCAACGCTGTAACAAATTTCGTTTCCGCCCAAGTTAAGAATGATATGACTCATAGAAAACTTTACAAAAATCATAAACAGTGGTGTAATCGTCAGAATCAAGACCGATTTTGAATTTGTAAACTTTTGTAAAGGATGGCGAATGTTTATTTAAATAATTTGCATATATATTTTATTATTTAATATGATTAATTTTTGATATTTAAATTCAATACACTTATTTTGTACTTTTCTTTATTAAATATAAATTTCAAATTTTCAAAAATAGCTCAAACTATCAAAGAGCTTAGCCAATTTTGTTATAAAAGATGTTCAAACGCTTTAAGATCTTGAAAAGCTCAAAAACTTTATTTATTTGTATTAATTTTCAGCTTTGAAAATAACCGTTCTGAAGTTTTTCCAGTAATTTTTTTCAATGAAAAGCGGTGAATTTCAATCGCCAATAACTCGGAAAGAATTGAATTTTCGAAATATGCTATGATGACACTTGTTGCTTAGAATTATCCCCTCTTTTGATCCTCGTTGACATTTTCACCCTTTAACTTTTTCCACCCTCTGGAAGGGAGGTCTATCACCCCCTGGAAAAAAGCACCACTCGGCACCATATAACTTGTGTTTCTTGGAATCTTATCTACTTACCATCAGTGGAGAGCCGTTAAATATTTACCTCGGAATACAGGGATAGTCAATGAATCTTTATAAAAACGTTTCGCCTTGTTAACAGTGGACATTAAAAAGTTAAAAAAAAATTGTGCTATCTTGTTCAGGGGTTGGGGGCACCCCTTCTCGGGGGTGGAAAAATTATGCAAAAAATGGCAATGGGAATTGATTTAGGAATGAATTTTAAGCAAAAAGTGTAATTGAAACATACTTCGAAAAGTCAACACTGTCCGAGCTATTGGCGATTGAAATTCGGGGTATTTAATGCCAAGTAACTGAAAAATTTTACGATATTTGAAAAAAGTATATCATACACTTTTTAAGGTACTATAAAAAACTTTGAAAATGAAAAACGTTTCAAGTCATTTGAACGAAAATTAACGGAGTTATATCGAAAAGAAAGTTCCTCGTACCGTTTTTTTTTTTATTTTTTATTCATCACAAAAACAGATGTATCTACCACGGGAGATAATAATTAACGCTTGCCGCTTTGCCATTTATTTCATTGTGGTACTAACAACCTGCTCAAAAAGTTCTAGCGATTTCGTATAAATAATTTTTGAAATATTACAATTAAAATGCAAAAAAATTTTTGGAAAATAAACCCAAAATGTCTTTGTCGTTAAATAACTAAAAAATTAAATAAACTTTCAAAAAAAATCTAGGAGACAGAAATTGAGCTCTTTTCCCGCAAAATATTTTACCTTCCAGACTTTTTTTTGGAACTTTAATATTTTTCATGTTATTTAACGATAAAGACATTTATTGTTACTTTTTTCGATAAATTTGTTTCTTTTAAGTTGCAATATTTAAAAAAATATATATCCATTATAACTGCTAGAACTTTTTGAGCAAGTTGCCAGTACCTAAATAAAATAAATTGAAAAGCGGCAAGCATTAATTTTAGTTCCCGTGGTAAATTTCTCAGTCTTTGTGCTGAATATAACATAAAAAAAGGTAAGAAAAACTTTGTTTTCATTATAACTCCGTCAATTTTCATGCAAATGACTTGAAAATTTTTACATTTTCATGGTTTTTTATAGTACTTTAAAAAGTGTACCATGAACTTTCTTTAAAAAACTTCAAATTTTCAGTTATTTGATGTTAAATACTCCAAATTTCAATTGCCCATAACTCGGAGAGTATTGACTTTTCGAAATATATTTAAATGACTTTTTTTGCTTAGAATTCACCCTTCTTCTTCTTCTCGTTGTCATTTTTAACATAAACTTGTCCACCCCCCAAGAAGGGGGTGGCTCCCACACCCTGGACAAGATCGCATAAATTTTTTTTTTTAAATTTTTTAAGTAAGCTTTAAACAATGCATTCGAACAGTTTGTTATAAAGATTCATTGACTATCCTTGGATTCCCAGCTTTTAACATATTTATACCTTACGGATCTTTGGAAAGAATTTAGAGGTTTAAACTTCGCTCTATATATTTCCATAGAAATTTTTTTATAACCACGAGTGCTCGAAAGAATAACGTTTTTTTTTCTCTAATAAAATGTCAAATTTTTTGATTGAATGTGAAACTAATATTATTAGTATAATAATAAATACATAATATTATAATTATTATGCAATGGATCAAATCATTCAGATAGCAAAAATTTATGTTGCTTTGCATATGGGCCAAGATTTTTACAGCCCGAGCCATTTCTTAGCCCATAAAGTTTACTAAGTATTTAAGTTTTATTTAAGAGTAATTTATGAGTTCGAATTTACATATATGTGAGTATATATAATCCATAAACCAGGTTCAAACACTGCATTATACAGTGTGTCCACGAATAGAGGTAACTCTACTTGTAAATTTTCTTATTTTGCATTTTAAGAAAAAAGTCATTCTTTATAAAAAATTTCCTACCATAAGACATTTTTCAGCCAAAACCCTAAATTTTTATAAACTTTATACAGTGTATGTACATTTATCTCATTAACTGCTTCTGTGAATTTTTGGTAGATCACAATTATTACTTTTTGTTTCAGAGAACCATAAAAAAAATCTAGGGGTGTTAAAACATCTTGAAATTTTGTAGAGAGTCAAAATTGTTAATTCGAAGCAACTTTTCTTAGAAGCATTTTTTCAACTTATAAAAAGGAAGCGTAGTTTAGCAAAAAAGAAGAATAGTGATTCCTTTTTGGTTACATTGTACATTATTTAGAAGTTTTAAGTATGCCTATATACTTTTTAGAATAAGCAAAATTTTTTAACTTCCCGCTAAGAAAATAGGGAAGTTGTTGTTTTCACCCCGTTTTGTCAAAATCGAGTTTTCATCAGATCTCGACGTTTTAAGGTATCAGGAACTTCCCTGACTACTTCCGCGAGGGTGTCTGTATGGCTGTATGTATGTATGAGTGTGTGTGTGTGTGTGTGTGTGTGTGTGTGTGTGTGTGTGTGTGTATGTAAACCTCTCATAACTTTTGAACGGCTTGTCCAATTTGATCGCGGTTGGTGCCATTCGAAAGGGCTTGACAAACTTAGATTTTGAGGCCTATTTGAACCGATAGATTTCGAGAAAAACTGCAAAAAAAAATTTTTTTTTTAGTGGTTTTTTTTAATAACTTTTAAACGGCTGTATCGATCAAAACTAATCAGCTCTCAACATCCAAAAACCACGTCGATCACCACCAGTCCGGTCAAAATCGGTTGATTCGTTCGTGAGTTATCGTTGACGAAAGAAAACCCAAAAAAGCGTTTTTTCGGAATAACCTCAAAATTTTTTGTTCTATCAATTGAAACTTTAAGATTCTTCATGAAGCTTCAAAAACTGCGTCGAATGTCACCAACCGTTTATTTTTCATTGTTTTTCGCTAAACAATGAAAAGTTGAGTCAATACTTAGCGGGAAGTTACAGGGATGACCTGCAGGGTCAACCGTTTTCCAAATTTTTTTATCAAGAATGACATTTTTTCTTAAAATGAAAAATAAGATAATTTACAAGTATAGTTACCTCTATCCGTGGACACACTGTATATTGCATTATTATAGAAACTGTTAAATCATATTATTATACCTGCATGAAAATCGGATTAACACGAGTAAACAATCCTCAATAGATTTTTACAATTGATATAAATAACATTTTTCTAAGTACATTATACATAGGATAATTATCTTTTTAAGTAACAATTATTTTAAGTATTATATTTACAGGATTAATAATTTCTAAGAATGTGATTGTCCGTCATAATATTGACATAAATTATCTATTTCGTAAGAACTGATCGGATTGATAAAAAACACCTTTTTGAAAAAATTCGAAAAAATTACATAAATCAGATTCATTTGAACATTAAGATCTATTTATAAATAATTTTGTGAGTAATTTTCAAACCACCCAAAATTCTTCGTCTCAAAAATAATAAGTTAAAATCTGTCCACAAAGAAATTTTAATTAAAAACAAGTGAAAAAAAACAATTGACTGAGTAAGTTGTTGAAATACCATGCATAGTCAGTGTTGATTTCTTTATCACATTACACAGACAAACATGTGACACATACATAACTGATAATCAAGTATAGTACATATTATAAAATTTCCGCCTAATGGCGCCCTCACAGGTAAACAGTGATGGTTACGAAAAAATGTTTCAAACAAAAGTTGTTTAATTTTTGATAAGGAACATTTTTTACATTTAAACTTTTGTTCTATCTCTAACGGTTTACAAGATGGGTCCTACGGACCCAAGACCCAATTGACCTATGATGCTCATTTACGAACTTGACCTCACTTTTTACGTCCTGAGTACGCTATAAAATTTCAGCTCGATATCTTTTTTCGTTTTTGAGTTATCGTGTCCACAGACGGACGGACGGACAACCGGAAATGGACTAATTAGGTGATTTTATGAACACCTATACCAAAATTTTGTTGGTAGCATCAATATTTTTAAGCGTTACAAACTTGGGACTAAACTTAATATACTATGTATATTTCATATATACATGGTATAATGAAAAAAAAGTAAATATTTTCAATTTTTCAAGAAATTAGGTAATTCTGACCCAAAAATTATAAAAATCTGATTTATTTAAGCATATATTCTCTGTCTATTTCTATCTTGGGTCTTTTGAGACTTAATATTATGGACCTTGTGAATTTGATATATAAAAAATCATAATTCAAAAAAGATTTTAGTCAATGGTAACTATAGCTTTTGCCAGATTAGCCAGATTAACGGTTCTTATATTGCATCAAATACCCCACAATTGCACCCTAAATTTTATCATCGAATTTTACTTTACAGATGAACCAAATCAATATGATCCTGATTTTCGTGGACCATTAGAAAAAAGATCTTGCACAGATGTAATTTGTTTATTAATTTTTATAATTGTAATTGCTGCATGGATTTCAATTGGAGTTTATGGTAACAAAATTATTTTTTTTAATCCAATAATGTTTTAATATACAGGAGGTTAAAAGCATATGGTCACGGCTAAATAACTCATTAATAAAAAGAGAAGATATCGAAAATGGAGATATTGGATTCATTTTTTATTGCAAACCCCTTGTTGAGCTTTTAAGAAGAAAACACGAATAATTTACGAATTTTGAATTTTATGACCTAGTTAATTGAAAAAAAATAATTGACTGAGTTAATTGTTGAAATATCCTGTATAGAAAGTGTTGAATATCAGTACTTGTATTATTTTTTATAAATTTTAATAGTTTTACAAAACACAATTATTTGATTTTCGAAAATTTTCGAAAGTATTTTGCTCGATTTGTTTTTCGTTTTTCGAGAATGTTTCATAAGATCACTATTCAAGCTACCTGCAAATTTTCAATTTCCTATATTTTATAGTTTTGAAGAAAATGAACACCAAAGTTTTTTCCTAATATGCGCCCTTACGGGTAAACAGTGATGTTTACGAAAAAATGTTTCAAACAAGAGTTGTTAATTTTTTTATAAGGAACATGACGGGCGGATGACGGGAAACGAAAATGAACTAATTAGGTGATTTTATGAACACTATTTTCTTCGTATCATGAATATTTCTAAAACTTGGAACTAAAATTAGTATACCTTGATATATATTTCATACATACAGGGTATAATTAGCAAAGAACAATTTAAGTATACCTTTTATAATGTCTGACGAGTTATTCAACCGTATCCATACTTCTGAAGATACCCTGTATAAATAGTAAATAAATATTTTTGAAATCTTTTATAGCATTTACAAATGGTAATCCAAGGAATTTACTTATACCACGTGACAGTGATGGAAGATACTGTGGTGTTGATGCAGATTTAGCAAATAAGAAGTATCTTTTATTTTTTGATTTGATGCAATGTGCAAAACCAAATGTCGTTTGGGCTGGATGTCAAACACCTCAAGTAAAATTTATTTTTAAAATAATTTCAATTTTTTAACTATAAAGGTTCACTCACATTAATATAAAATTAATTTTAACCCGCAACCTCAGCCTCGTGTAATTATATAGCTTCCTTACCAAATTCTGCCGATCAAAATGTTGCCAGACACTCAGAAATTTCTTTATATTTTTTAGGTGTGCATTAACGAATGCCCTTCTGATACATTTATATATAAACGTGATCAAGACCTGGATATAAAAGATTTAAGGAAAAAATTAATATGCCATCCAAATGTTACAAATGCAGAAATTAACAAATTTAATAAAGCAGATATCGAAAAAAAAATTAATGATACAATGTGTGCAGATTGGTATCTTCCAAGTATTTCTGGTAAGTAAAAAAAAAAATTAAATATCTACACATAATAGATTTTATTCTGGGGGTATAACTTTTAAAAAAAATTGGGTTTGCAAAATTTGAGTAAACTCAGCGCCGTAACTAGGGCGTGGCAATGTAAACACTGGCCACAAGTGCAAAAGAATTTGAGATGCAAAACAAAAAGTCAATAATGAATTATATAAAAGACACAAATATATCTTTTTTCATGCTCAAATTCATTATTTTACAGTTTTTATTATCCCTATATATTATAAATGTGAAAGTAAGGATGTTTGTTTGTTACGCTTTCACGCAAAAACTACTAAATGGATTTGAATGAAACTGAACAAAAATGTACCTCATACATGATAATAACACATGAGCTATAATTTAAAAAGATATATATATAAAATATTAATTTAACCTGACATTTTACTGCTACATCTATGGTCATCATTTTGAACCATAAATTACAGATTTCTGTAAAAATTTAAAATAGTAAATTTCAAACAAGTCAAGGCCATCTTTTCTGATATAGGCAATGAACGATGACTATTTTACACTTTAAAAAATTGAAAACTGCATATATTTTTGCTATGTCAAACAATCCCTTTGAGTGTTATGGAAGGGGGATAAGTGAGATCAAGAGAAGTGAAGGCTATAAAGCGGTGGTTTTTAATTATAAGTCCAGTGATGCGGGCGGTATCAAGCTAGTCTATAAATATATAAAAAATATTATGTCCGTTTGTGTATTGCTTATATGGACTCAAGTTCTCCATCGATTGATCCCAAATTTTTACACAATATACAACCTGATTCGAGAATGGTTTTTATCTATTTAACCCCCAGGGGGTAGAAGAGTGGAGGTGGAAGTGGGGATGAAATTTTGTATATGGAAATCCCATGTAAATAATTTTATAGACAAATTAATACAGATCAAAGTTTACCAAAATGCCATGCAACCAGGGTTTTTTTCTAATTTCATGTGATTTATAATATACAGAGAATTCTAATTATTATTCTCACAAGCAGTATGTTAGGAATATCTCTTTATTAATCGAAAATGTGAAGCTATATTTTATCGTTGTACGAAAAATTTGAAACAATGGTCATAAAGCTGTATATGTAAAGTTCGAATCGTTAGAAATTGGCAAACCATTTAAGACAGAAACTTGAATTTTTTAGCAGATTTCTAAAGCAAATACAGTATAAAAGATTTCCCTTACAAGATCAAATATAGAATGAACATTTGATACAGAACTTCTAATAGTTACGGTTCTATAAAAGATCTACCAAATTTTTTCTTTCCTGTCATGGACATGCATGTTCTTCACTTTCATGAACAGTAGAATATTTTCAACAATTATATCAAATAAAAGAGCATGACTTGCACATTACAAAACTGTTATCCCGATGCAAGAGGATATGGGGGGAGGGGTGAAAGTGGGGATGAATGGTCGAATATTTTTAAATATACCCAGGTCTGGCACCACATAAAAGGGTATGACATGTAAATTAAAAAACTGTAAGTTACGTAAAAATCAGTTCAGTCGTTTAAAAGTTGTGAACTCTTTTATCGGGGGTTTATCAAATTTCATAAAATTTACTAGATCCTTCTCATCTATTTTCGTGCAACTATTATGTCCCACAGCGAAGTGAGGCGGGGAACAGCTTGTCTTAATTTGTAAAAAAAAAATATTTGAACGAATTATTCGAATACATCTTTTATTATAAACATAAAAAATATTAATGAAATAAAAGCCGACAGTAAATTAAATGTGGTATATGTATATATGTATATATCAAGAAGCTCGACTGCATTATATAATGCTTTTTTAATGTCTGCTTTATGCTTTTCTAGTGTCAGTGTTGCGTGTATACATGTATAGAAAAAAGCGCACTATTGCATTTAATTTTTGCCGCCCTTAAACTAATATTTTTCTGAAAAATGCCACTCTAAATTTTACCACATACTAATTTAATGTGGTTTGTTAAATTTTTTTCAGAATTTTTAGATAATAAAATTTAAGAAGTATTTAAAATGAGAGGATATTTGGTAAATAGTCCCATTCCGAATTTAGAAAGGCGGAATGACAAAAATGGCACCGTTAATTAATTGTTTATATAACCAATTTTTTCGTATTTTCCGATTTTACCGGTATAATTTATTATACATATTTATATACTTTATATTTTACTTTATTACTGACTCGTTAAAAGTCATCAAAGATAATGGCAATAAAGTTATTCATTAAACTTATCATGATTTATTTCGTAATAACATTTGGACCTAAGTACTTAATTATCTTAATTAAAATATAATTTTTAATTTAAAAGCACTTGTTGGGTAAAATGGCACCAAAGAAACTGCCCGGTTCACAGTTCAAAAAGATTAGACAACAAAAAATATCATTTCATTAAGGAGAGGCGCAATCTAAGTACTTGACACAAGCGCTATGTACCCTCGTTACGGTTCTGGATATAAGCTAATTAGCAAAATTATTGATTAGTGTGAATTAACGATTAAGGATTATTGACTATTATTATTAAAATAATTAATTTTGTTCAAAATACTTACAGTGTATAAGCGTTGTTTTCCGAAACCAGATGTAGATCTTACTGATTTTATTAAATATGGAATTATGGACGAAGATACATACAATTCAGCTGTGGCAAATTTAAAGAGAATAACGCAATTGACAGAGGTAAACTTATTTAAAATACAGTAGACTTGGAGACACTGACACTAAATTTCCAACCATTAGTTACAGTATATGACGACCCGTTAATAGGTTGAATTGCGTAATTGTTGAAAGAAAAATCATAGTCACAGACCTATGGGTCGAGGGATTATCGCAGATGGATTAAAATAACTTATTATATGCGTAATTTTATTTGTTAAAGCTGCTGTTTTTTTTTTTCACTTATCATTTCCTTTTGCCATTCACGAAAATAATCATGCCATACTTTTCCGCCCGTTCCAAATAGGCACTTTAACGTCGCAAATATAACCACCATTTTTCTTTCAAGAACTACATAAGCGGCCCTATTAACGGATAATCTTAAATTTGGGGCTCAATTCATGACATTCTTTTTAGATACCTACACAAAACCTTATAAATAATTTTATATTTATTTTTTATAGTTTAGTTACACGATAGTAGAAGATGTATCCGGATCAAAATGGTCAATTTGTTTTGCTCTTGCAATGGCAATGTTATTATCATTTGTATTTATAGTCTTAATGCAATGGATTGCTCCAGCTGTCTTATATGTTTCTATGCTCGGAGTAATTGCAGCTTTATCTTTTGGTAAGTATTCTTGTTTTAATTTAAGCACTCAAGATACTGCAATTCCATTTACTGAAATTAGAAAACCTCGAAAATAACAGTTGCACTCTTAACAGTATAACTATGCAAAAATGGAAAGCAAAGGATGTGTGTCTATTTGGTCATCTACTAGGGTTTTTGTTGTCTAGAAGTTAGAGTGGCTTTCCGATAGCCACTTTCGCATATCTATGGACTTGAGACTATTTCTTTCGACATTTACTGTCAAATGGACACGCAACAAAATACTTTCTCTTACAGATAAATATACAGGATTTTTTATAATATATTTACGTATGTTCATAAGATAACATAAAACTATATTTTTAATAATATATTGGAATGTGTAAAAAACAAATTTCATGTTTATACAAGCTCATAATTTTGTTGTCAATAAAATCATTGTATAAATTTAGTATTATAATATGCACCCACAAAAAAATATTATCTATTCCCACTCTAATGTTTTTATTTTATTTTTTTTTCAATACTAAATTGATGATTTTATTGGTAACAAAATTATGAGCTTGTATAAACATGAAATTTGTTTTTTTACACATTCCAATGTAAATATATTAGTAACAAGTGAAAACAAACAATTGACTGAGTTAATTGTTGAAATACCATGCATAGTCAGTGTTGATTTCTTTATCACATAACACACACAAACATGTGACACGTACATAACTGATAATCAAGTATAGTACGTGTTAAAAAATTTCCGCCTAATTGGCACCCTGACGGGTAAACAGTGATGTTTACGAAAAAATGTTTCAAACAAAAGTTGTTTAATTTTTGATAAGGAACATTTTTTACATTTAAACTTTTGTTCTATCTCTAACGGTTTACAAGATGGGTCAAACGGACCCAAGACCCAATTGACCTATGATGCTCATTTACGAACTTGACCTCACTTTTTACGTCCCGAGTACGCTGTAAAAATTTCAGCTCGATATCTTTTTTCGTTTTTGAATTATCGTGTCCACAGACGGACGGACGGACGGACGGACAACCGAAAATGGACTAATTAGGTGATTTTATGAACACCTATGACAAAATGTTTTTCCTAGCATCATTATTTTTAAGCGTTACAAACTTGGGACTAAACTTAATATACTATGTATATTTCATATATGCATAGTATAAAAATATAGTTTTATATTATCTTATGACTCCTCCTTAAAAAAACGCCTTTGACTAGCTATGCTGAAAAACCCTGTATAATATTTTTATTTATTTCTAGGAATATATGTATCCACACAAAAATATAAAAAGCGCAACGATTGGGAAAATGCTTGGTTGGCGTTTATTATCATTTGCAGTGTTATATTATTTATAATTCTTTTAATACTAATATTTTTAAGGAAGCGAATTTTAATTGCAATTGCATTAATTAAAGAAGGCAGCAAGTATGTTTTAATCCTATAAATTTTATTTATTGAAAGAGTGCTTTTGTACTTTTGACTCAAGCGAATTTTAATTAATTCCGTTGAACAGAAAATATTATGCTAAAAAAATCAAAATTATTGACTGTTTAATTACTGAAATATAATTACTCAAAGTTAATAAATTTTATTGTTGAACAGAAACGACTATAGTAATAGTATAGATAGTTGAAAAAAGAAGAGAAACTATATTACGAGAATACACTTTATTTTTTATAGAATATCTCCGCATTGTTCTTGCGGTAAATAAAAATGAAACCCTACCTTATATATCAGATATATTTGATAGTTGAAAAATACACATTTTTCAATGTGCTTAGTGCCACCAAATATTTCTGATATATATAAGGTGTTTCATTTTTATTGACCGCAAGGACATTAGAGTTAACAACAACGCACTAGTTGTCTATGCATGTGTAGTATAGATATACATGCTTTTTATAAGTATAGCACAAAAAAATATTTTTAACCCCCGAACTTAAAAAAGGGGTGTTTAAATTATGACCGCTATGTGTGCGTGTCTGTCTGTCTATCTGCCTGTGGCATCATAGCGCCTAAACGGATGAACCGAATTTGATTTTTTTCGTTTGAAAGGTAATTTAATGGAGAGTGTTCTTCAATATGTCTCAAGCGCGAGTGTAGGGTTCCGTACCAAAAAAAATTTGTCTGGGAGTTTTTTTAATCTTGTAATTTTTACTTGTGAAATAATATATTTAAATTTTTATCCTTTTCTAGAGCTGTGACAAGTATATTTTCATCATTATTTTTCCCATTATTTCCATGGTTGCTACAATTAATAGTTTTAGTCTTTACTATTTCATCAGCTGTATACTTATCAACAATATGTCATACAAACTATGTGGTTTCTGGAGATTTTTCTGAAGATGTTGACTGCAAATGTAACAGTTCACTGGGATATTACGTAAGACTGTGTTTATTTTAATTAGGAATTCCATTAGTTCAGATCCGCATAGTACGAGCATGTATGGACGATGCCCAAGAAAAAATTAATGTTTAGAAAAATATCAAGCATTGAGGTTCCTCAAAATGTCTTGCGCAATGGTCGGCATTAATGATATTGGTAGCATTGGCACACTAACTGTGTTTATCGGATACTTTTCTGATTTCGAGTAATAATAGTATTTGGTTAGTATCGATATTAAAATTCGATTATCACAATTGTATACAAACATTTAACTTCGCACAGTAAGCTTGTTTAAATCCAGTACTGTGTTCATTTTTTAAATTAACTTTATGACGTCGTAAAAATTTAAAAATGTTGATTATGCTGCACCACACCAAAATTTTATCCAATTTTAATCAGCCAAGTATGTAATCCTACTAATTTTGGGTCACACTTTTCATATTTTCAAATTTAACGTGTCTTCAAAAAATTTCGAAAAAGCAGTATCGTGGTTTCCACATTTGGTATAGAGGGCTACTATAAACCAATAACTACCGCAAAAAATTAAAAATATGGCCCAAATTTAGTGAGTTTTTAAAAAAAAAAAAAGAAAGAAATCTACACAATTTTTCAGAAATCTACTCTGCCGTAATAAAGTTAAAAAATGTATTAAAAAAAACTAATCATTTGTTTTTGTAAATTTATAATCCTGCCCGTCTTTTTTTACTTTATGCTCGTACTATTAGTTAGATCTGGCTACGGGTCAGCTTGAATTCATTTTGTTAGATTAAATCTATAATATTTTACAGGAAGGGGCCAAATGCGAACCAGAAACGTTTAAACAATTTTGTAAGACCAGTAGCGGTGGCGAATGTGTTAAGGTGCAATGTCATTATATAGGTGTATTGAATCCAGAATACATGAAATATTTACACAGTAAGCTATAATTATATACCCTTAATTTTAATAAAGGAAGATCGAACCTGGGTAAGCGAAAGTTCAAGACCACTTCCTTTCAAGACCAACTGTTTTTCGCTTATGAAAGTTTTTCACTAAACCAGTTTCTCACTTATAGTACAATCAATAAGCCGAGATGACGGGATGCATAAGAAAAGTTGGGAAGCAGCACCGATTTTAATGAAACTTTTTGTAACTTGTTTATTGGACCATACGATTACGAATCCGATGTTCGATTACACGGATTCTATAATGTCTTCCGAAAAACGTGTCATTTTTGCTAGTATCTAAAAATTAAATATTTTTTTCCCAAACATAGTCTCTGGAAAAACTAATACCTTGATATAATTGTGTAAATGTTAAATTTAGTGTTTCCAATGTCAAAATTTAATATTTTCTGGAATAATATGGTTAAAATACCCCTAAGAGCATAGTTTGGACGATAAATACTTAGTTTACCGTTTTTGTGCCAAAAAATTAAGCTTGACCTCTTAAAAAATCCAAACGAGAATATGAAGCATCTTATAATTAATATTTTTTTCCAGTAACTAATATTGTGGTATTTATTTGGGCTATGTTCTTCGTATCTGCGTTGGGAGAAATGATTTTAGCAGGAACATTTGCTTCATGGTTCTGGACGTTCAATAAACATAATGTACCATCTTGTACTTTATTCAAAAGTATTTATCGAACATTTAGGTAATTAAAACTATTTTAAGATATGTATTAGCGTTTAGATCGTTCAAAATTTCAAAGATCGAATTTAATTTTGTTCATAACTTCATTTTGACGGGTTGGCGGCAAACAAGAATTTTGGGTGGTCAAACATGGACAAATCGTTACCAAACGAATGACATCTGTTTTTTGTAAAAATTTCCATTTTGGGGGCTGATGTCAAATTTTAATTTCCTCAAAATTTAAGATTGAAGGGATAGCAAAAAAAATTTTGGATGGGCAAAAGTGTACAAACCGTTTCCTAACGAATGCCATTTCTACTTTGTAATTCACATTTAGGGGTGCTGGAAAAAATTTTAATTTCCTCATAGCTTAAAATTTAATGGTGGACAAATAAAAATTTTGGGTGGACAATCGTGGACAAATAATGTTCAAACGAATGACATTTGAATTTTATGAAAATTTGCATCTGGGGGTGCTGATGTAAAAATTTTTAATTCGGCCATAACTTCCAATTAGAAGGTGGACAAATGATGGACAAACGAATCCAATCAGCAATGTATGAAAATTCGCATTTGGGGGTGCTATTTTCACAGGGCCGTACAAGTTGCCTATTTACTAATTTTTTAAGTTAACTTTGACATGTCATTGACTCTTTCATTTAATTAATAATTTGTAGTTTATATTAACTAATAGAAACATGTGTCTCACTAGCTATAATGCCTTACTAAAGATATTTGTCACCTAAGAAACACATTCCACCAGGTTTTCGCAGAAAGCGAGCCATTTATTTCATTTTCCTTAATTAGTCGATTTTTGTAACATCTTTTATTGCATTAATATCATATCTATGTTTTAAAGACACTCTATACTTTATAAAAGTTGTGTTCTGAAATCAATCCAATATGCTGAGCAGCATGGAATTGCTATTTGCATTCATTGATTATTCCATCAGCGTGCTGGATTGAATTTTAGAACAGAGGCAAAACGATTTTAAATATGTGAACAACAAAATTTTGATTGTAGGTATCATTTAGGAACAATAGCTTTTGGATCTTTGGTTATAACAATTTGTCGAATAATTCGATTAATATTAGAATATATCGATCAAAAATTAAAAAAATGGGATAATGTTGTTACGAAAGCCATAATTAAAATGTTTAAATGTTGTTTTTGGTGTTTTGAGAAATTTATTCGATTTATTAATCAGAATGCGTATATTGTTTGCGCAATATATGGAACAAATTTTTGTAGTAGTGCCAAAGAAGCATTTGGTCTTCTTGTTAGAAATGCAATACGTGTTTTTGTGTTAGATAAGGTAAATCTTAAAATCATTCTCAGACAATATAGTAGAAGCACTTACTTCAAATGAAGTTTAAACCATTAAGTACATAGACTGAGCTTCGCCTATCTTTTCCCGTATAATGAGAGGTGTGCCAACATCTGAGGTAATTGCTTGGGTCAGTTAAGGACATTTATCAAAAAAACATACATTAAATGTCAAATTTTCATATCACAAAATTTTTTTTATAAAACATCGTGATCTCACTGAACTTTTTCGCTTTTTGACTTAAAAAAATACTTATCACGTATCTTTTTGTTTTGTTTTGACATTTCCACACCGCCGCCATGATTGATTTGACCCAAGCAATTACCTCAAATGTTGGTATTGGGAACTGACATGGAGGCGTGGCTTAAAAAACATGTCGGAAAGTAACTTACACTTTTAAATGTTTAACCCATGTGATCAGTCAAAAAACGTTAAAAAAACCTTTTTCGTTTTCTATTCGTCGTTTGTTGATAAAAATTTATTTATAATTAATATAGACTTTAATGAAAATTACGTAAAAATTATGCTCAAAGCTTTAAAGTTGGCGTTTTTTGAACGATTATTACATGAGGCGTGTTTACTCAAAAACAAAAATCCATCAATTTCAGAATAATTATAATATCCACATAATACCTGGCAGTTACATTGAATGTTATGTAAGCGGCAGACAGAATTCGTTGCGAAATAAAATATAAACTAAAGTGTTTGCAGTCTGGAAACTGGAAAAACAAAAATTTTTATAGATCTTACTAATGCCCAAAGTATTACAATGTCGATAAAATATTTAATTAATTTATTATTATTATTATTATTATTATACAAATTTAACTTCAAAATAATTATTATAATATTTGTAGTAATAAAAAATTGTTATTAAAAAAATTTTCTAATAACACTGTACGATCGCTTGCTTTTGGAAATTAATGGGAAAACTACGTTTAAATTTTTATTTGCTTTACTCTTACTGCACAAGTTACTCTATTTTTTGTTTTAACACGTTCTGTAAAAATTCCCACTTCCATTTAAATTTTATTTATCGAGAATTTATTATAAACAATTTATTGCTAATATAAACAGTATGTATTTACTCGACAATTGTAATCCATTAATGGTTTATTTTTCTACCACCAGACTGCGTGCCTCGATTTGAAAGTTATCATATTTGTCGCTCAGTCCATGTACTTACTTAATGGTCTAAGAATAAAATTCTTCAAGTATTTTGTCTGGGGGATAAAATATTAAATAATTCAAAAATATACGAAATATAATTTCTTTTTTTAATTTAGGTCACGGATTTTCTATTTTTCTTAGCAAAAGTTTTCATAACATTGGCAATCACCTTCGCATCATACTACTTCATTGTATATCGTCATAACGATGACAACGAACCGTCAGAGCTACATTATAGTATTGTACCTGTGATTTTAATTGGATTAGGAACTTATTTTATAGCATCAGTATTCTTTAGTGTTTATGGCATGGCTGTCGATACATTATTTATGTGTTTCCGTAAGTAATTTTAAGATATTTTGAGAGTTTTTATCGTTACTCTGTAAATTAATCAAGCCTTTTCTTGAGAAAAATGTCCTAAAAATCTATTTCACGAACTTTTACAAAACCTTTTAAAAAACCCGGTTTCAGTTTGCTATCCCATAGGAACCGTGCATTTTTCCGGGATAAAAATTAGCCTATGTCATTTTCTGACCCCTAAACTACCACTACCTATGCAAAAAAGTCATGTCGATTCTTTGCTCTATGGAAATTTAAAACAAATCCATCCCACGAGAACCATACATTTTACTGTTATAAAAAGCTATCACTATTTCCACCAATATCTCTGTGCCATATGTCATCCTAATCTGTACGGTAGTTTTTGCGTGAAAGAGTAACAAACATCTATCCATCCATCCATCCAAACTTTTACGATTATAGTACATAATCGATTGATTGTCTGATTTATCGCCCGATTAAGTGCTTGTCAAACCCATTTTTCTCATTTGCTATTGATAAATGTTTTAAGTAACCAGGTGGTCTAAATTGGAAGTACTGAAAAGGCGGTCCATTTCCTATTTTAATTAGTACGAATTTATATCGTCACTTGGCGAGATTTATCTGCTTAGAATTTGAATGTGTTGCTTAATCTTTAAAAATGGTAAGTACAAGTATTGCCATCTGGTAATCTAAAATGGAACTACTGAAAACGGACCCATTGTTCGCACTCGCACTCTCTAGTCCCGCCAACTTGGTTATACATTCGATGAATACCCCCCGATAATATTTCATCAAGGAAATACCGTCTGTAGAAAATTGAGAATTCTGTAGACTCAGCAGTACCGTACTTACTATTCAGGCAGCTTAAGCGAACGTGTAGAGCCAAAAAAATTAACTGCTTTTATTTTAACAAAAAAAAAAAATCCTTAGTCAAAGGGCTCTCGTGTGGAGCCCCTGGTAGATTTACTACAATTTAATAAAATAGAAAAAGTGGGAAGTGGAAAGAATTAGACAAATTTTCTGTAAAAGGGTTCTCGTTGAGGGTAGATTTACGAAGATTAAAAATATATGCGGTAGTGTCAGCCGTGGCGTAGAGACAAAAAAAAAGCTTAGTCAGCCTCTGCTTAAAAATCCGCCTGCAACAAACAATTGGAACAGGACAAGGTCACACAGTTGGAAATGCAGCACTGAACTCAAGTTCGACTAGTTCTTTACCGATTTTATTTATTATTCACTCTTTTTAAGCACATTTATTTAAATAATTTTTTTTTTTTAATTTTATACTTACTTTCCAATATAAACCGCCTTTCTTATATGTATAGATATTTTTTACACTCATCTGCATAATTTTTAAATTCTATGGTTCTATAAAATCTTCGAATACAAGAAAAAAACTAATCTAATAACTTTTTCTTTTATAGTTGAAGATTGTGAAAGAAACGATGGATCAGCGGAAAAACCGTACTATATGTCACGTGAATTAATGAAAATATTAGGTAAAAAAAATAAAAATGAATAAAATACATTTTAGTCAGTCTGTAATTTATAAAATTTCTTTTCAAATTTATAAAAGACTAAATTCAATGGCAATAAAAATTTGTTTACATCTTTTTTGTTTTAACATACATTTTTTATATTTGCTGTATTTTTAAATTTATATTTCGTATACTACTACTTTTTTAAATAAAAAGGCTCTGTCTCATCAACTACGATGGAAAATTAAGTTAACTTGGTTAAAAGATTAATATATTCGATATGAATTTTCAACTCAGACAATCCGAAAAATTATCATTAAACATATTATTATAAGCGTTTGATATTTTGCTCCTACTCAAAATTCGATTTCTTTGTGTTTCGAAGCTATGTTTAATATAACTGAAGTCTCATAACAATAATAATAATAACTTCTTATGCTTCGAACACCTACAGACACTCGCCACAAGGCTGCACCCCGAGTGCTGTACAACTTCCTGAGCCATAAGTATGAAGTGGACCCTACGCCAGTCTTACCCTATGCTCCACGCGAAATCGAGTCCGTCATCAAGAATGATAAGTGCATTATCTTCTGGAATTTTACGTTCGCAACTACCAGGCAGCTCTCCGCTACTAACCCTGATATTCCAGGATATTCCATCCAAGACTATGTACGTAATCGAATTCTCTGTGTCCACACAAACGAACATAGTCTCGAAAGAAGAGAAAAAACAGACTAAATATCTATCTCCTACAAGAATTTCGATAACTACACTCTGGCAACTCAATCAAAATAGTTGTTCTCAATATTGGTTGCCTCGTCAAAATTCGTACCACTTTCGAAACGAATCTTTCTCAAATTCCGGTCTGCAGGTCTCATATTCATCATCTTATCTCTGCCATGCAGAAGGCTGTCAGCATAGGCATCCTTCGTACATTGAGATCGCATCATCTGTCTTAAAGTAACAACCCTTGAAATTTCCCATTTATTTTTTTCTTTTAGTAGGTTCCACATCACTGCGGTGCAGAGACGAAGCCTGCTTGACCAGAAAACCAGACAGACTAACGTACCTCCCGACTCGAAAAATAGACGGACCTTCGGACGTCGCGCTGACTGAAGTATGTACAGGTTACACGGCCACAAGTCAGTGAAACTTCTTCAAAGGACGTAACTCCCTTGTGAAGATTTATGTCTATCAAGAAGATGGGTGGCTCTGGGATGTAAACCTTGTATACTCTGCCCCTCCCCCCCTAGAAGGAATGAACTCGTTAATATTTCAAATTTAAACAATAATAATAATAACAATAAATAAGAGGGGTACCGCAAGTGGGTCCCTAGCACCTAGACCTAGGGTTCCTCTGTGCCCTTCTTGAGAATAATCTATCGCATGAAGGCAAAACGTTTCCAAGTAAGAGATGCTATTTTAAGCAGATGAAACTGTAGATTTCTGTCAAAGCCAGATGCCACACAGAAAGCCCACATTTTCTTCGCTGATGGAAGGTCAATCGAAAGAAACCCATCAAGAACCCCACCACCCTTCGTCAAGTGCAAAAATTATGTAGAAGCGAACATTTGATGGCAACTTTGGCACAAAAAATACGATATACTTGAATGGAAATCAAATACCTTTAGGTCATTATTATTTACTAATTTCATTAAAGGATGATATAAACAAGGAACATTTTTAATTTCAAGGAACTTCGAGTACTTAAATAAGAGCCCTAAAAAGGATACAATGCTTGAATTACTAACAGGTGTCTTAAGGGAGATTCTCCAGATTCGATCTAAATTGTATACTTTCTGATATAATCGAAGAGGGTTAAAATTCGTCACGTCTTACAGCAAATGGAAGGGGAAAAGGTGAATATTTTAACTAGTTTGCAATTTTATACCAAGATATTAGCTAACAATAAGTATTTGCAAGCACTTTAACGGGCTGAACACATCTAATTTAAATTAATTTGGACTAACCGACATTAAACTCTCCAATCAAAGATGATGAAACTGAACCTTTAATAAATTACATTCATCTACACATCAAGACACATGGATAAGATAAGTTTTTTTTGGTACAAGATTCATTTACAATATTTGATATTATCTAAAAGATCTAGTGTACCTCAGTCACATTGGAACATATTTGTAGGAAACATCTAAAATAGTGTTATTTAGGACAGATAAATAGAGCTAAGTTTTTATTCCCTAGTTGGGAAATCAACAGAATACCATTCTGTTTCATCTAATGAAGGCAATAAGATATATATTTCTATCGTTGAGATAAGAAAAAGTATGTGGACTCACATAGTGATGTCATTAGGCGTCCATCTGATATGAAATTACGAATGAAATTGGTATTTCTGTCCCAAATGGTAAGTTAGCAATCTTAAAACGTATTATATTTAAAGCTCACGGCATTAGTTTTCTCAGGATCCAAATTATCCTAAAACAAAAAATTATAATTGGAAACAAAAAAAAAAACTTACTTCATGTAAACTTTTTCATGTAGAAGTCAACAGGAAGTAAGAGAATCGAATTTTAGGATCCGAAACTTTGGTTTCAAAGTAGGGAAACTTTTGGTGTTCTGCGTTGCTTCTAATTACGATAGAGTTATGTAATTCTGCTTATAATGGGATCATTGTAAAAACTGGCTATTAAAAATTGTATAAGTTAAGATAACCTCATTTGTTTTGTTAGGTTGTGTTAAGTTAGAGTGGCTGTCCTGGGGTGGGACACACTTAGACCATAGGACCCGTTGTGATACCGAAAAAAGTTGGCACATCCCCGGCCATTACTCCATGAACCATTTGGAGCTGTTTAGAAACAGCAAGGGTGTTTTGACGTTAACGGGCTTCAGGTCGGAGAGATTGTCAAAGAAAGGCTGGCTCAAATAAGTCCACCTCCTCGTGGCAAGAGCTGGGTAGTGACAAAGAAGATGAAACATCGTTTCTTCCTCCTCCACACTGTGACAGCTCCTGCAGTAGTCATTACACTGTCAAGCCCAGGCATTCAGCGTGCCTGCCGCCTAGCCAGTGTCCTACATTAGCCTACGATTGTACTCTGCCCATATCTGTCTTATAGTACCACAAGTACGTTCCTACTTCCATCTAAGATTGGCTTTTTTTAAGGTATCCTCTTTGAGGAGCAACTTGCAGTTCGTAAATGGAACTCCCGGATGTGCATTGATACCAGTTCCCGAAATGTCCCTGTATTCGTTTTGTTAAAAGTACATAAACATTATTCATACCAAAATGGACGCCAAATGACAATCATTACTCCATTCCATCTTTATACTTTTCTTCAACAAGTATAGGTTAACAATCTAGATAGAATATAGACATCTATGTATAAAACAAATATCCAACACCATGTTTACCAAGAAAAAAAGGACTCAAAAAATGATACATCGATGATTTTAACGACGGTTTTACTAAAAGTAAGCAAATCTTTGTTACTTTTTTTTATGTGAATTCGTTGATTGTATCATTTCTGAATGTCGTTCAACAACATTTGCTACAATTGAATCCTCAATTTCAACACCATGATGAATTTGTTCTCGTGTTAAATTAATTTCAAAACTTTCTTCGGGTGTTACAAATATTACCCTTTGTTTGCGTGTTTGCAGCATATTGGCTATAACCAACTGAAATTTAAAAATTTGTATTTAATTAGTTTACAAATTTTTTAATTGACTTACAATGTTTGATTTAAGTATTAGTCCGTGGGACAACGCGTTTTTTTTCTGAATACATACTTGAGACTTCGTGAGTGGCTTCCTTCTACCAAGCTTTCCTCTACGATTTTCTTCAAAAATGCTGCGTTTTCAAATGATCATGATGACGTCTTATTTGAGTTATCGTTCTGAAAAAAACGCAGCAGGGAATTTGTCCGACACTATGACGACTTGATAACATTAATAATTAACAAATCAGCAAAAATGTACCATGTACGTATTCAAAAACAAAAGTACTTAAGTACGACGTTCGAAATGGTTTACAAGTTCATAGGTGCAGTATTTTTGTCGGACAAAATATTTTATTGTTTAATAATTACTAGCAGCCAAACCCGGCGTTGCTCGAGTTAAAATACATTGCATGTTTATTGGTATAAATAATATTTAAGGATTCATTTTTTAACGTAAATATTATAGATGTCTATCTTAGATATTGAGAAAATTATTCGACCATTAAACATACGGTGTATATAGAGTATATCAAATTAATTAAGTTATACAAAATTAATCTCTCCATTGCGAACACGATCAGACTGACGGAAAGTCACTGGATTTGATTTATATACCGTCGAATATTGAAATTTCTAGTACCAGAACACTCTAGAATATTCAAATAGTTCGTTCTTTTTCACTTTTCAAAATCCCTTGAATTTGTTTCATTACTGTTTACTCTAAATTTCAATTAATCTTCTCTCGACTGTAAACATGATCAGACTGACGGAAAGTCACTATATATTTTCCACATTTTTGCCACCCACAACCACCCACTTCTACCCACCGCAACCAAACTCTCTTACTTTCACCAGGAGACCAAGGGGTATTTACCGCCCCAACGGGAAGTTGATTGGAGTTGGTGGTCATAGAGAAAACCCTGTCTTCACGTACTAACATTAGCATTTTATAAATATATATATATATTAGGTTAATGTTATCAAGTGGTCATAGTGTCCGACAAATTCCCTGCTGCGTTTTTAAGAACGATAACTCAAATATGACGTCATCATGCTCATTTGAAAACGCAACCTTTTTGAAAAAAATCGTAAAGGAAAGTTTGGTTGACTCGTCAAAAGGGAAGCCACTGACGAAATTTCAAGTATGTAATTATCATTTAAAAACCCCGTGGTGTCCCACGGTCTATATTCCTTTCCAACTTGAATCAGTAACACAAATTATACTCACTTTATGCTTATATTTCACAAGCGCTTGACGAGCTTTTGATATTAGAAGATTCTCATCGGTTTCTAATTTGAATGAAACAACATATGCTTGTGGTACCCAAATATTTACAACAGATGATAACATTTTTGGAACTAATTTTAATGATATGTTTGGTGGTTGCTCGGATTGTAGTTTATGTGTTGCCTAAAAAGGATGAATTTATAAATAATTCACAATTGGATATTCCTAACTCCTAAATGTTAAACACAAAAAAGTGTACGAATTATTTGGGTACGATTTGATTTTTACTCGCTTTCATGTGAGTTAATGGTTTAAAATTTAAATTTAAAAAATCTCTGAAGTAATTAGCCTTTTGCGTCTGAAGCTTGTGGAGGGGAGGGTACAAATTCATTTTATGAGGTTATAATCTAGATGTATCAATCTATCAACATTTTAAAAATTAATACATACAAAAGTATAATTTGTCCAAATTATCTTAATTAATTAAGTACTGAGTTAGTGATAAATGGTAAGTAATCTGGTAGTCTAATTTGAAATGGACCCCACTTCCTGTTTTATTTGTACGTACTATTATCGCCAGTTGATGGGGTTTATTTGATTTGAATATTCTGATTGGCCTTTAAAAATAATATTAAGTACAAGTATTGCTATCTGGTAGTCTAAATTGAAAATACTGAAAACGGGTCCATTTCCTGTTTAAATTAGTACGAATTATTATCGCCAATTGCAACTTCCAGTTATCAATAAAAAATTTGATTCAAAATTTTTTTGTTTTAAATCGAAAAAATCACAATCTATTTTTTGATTTGACATTTTAACTTGATGGGCAGCGTGGACCCTATATTATAGTGAAATTTTCAGCGGTATCTCAAAAACTGCTTGCCTAGTAGGTTGGACAAATATCACAAGATTAGAAGAAACGAAATGATAAAGAAGGTTGGGGAATAGGTTCTTTGTGGGTAAAGGAGGTCTGGAAAGGCTTACTTGCCAAGTTTCGACCTTCCTCCATGACTACTAACAGTAGTCCAGGCACGTTTCCTGGAGTGTAAAGTCGGAGTGAACAAAAACAAAATCAAGAAAAAATCATAAAAATATCAAACTATAAAAATGTAGAAATGGCAGATAAAGCAAAATTTGTACCAGTATCACTAGCCAGATAATTTGGCGGTATGTGATAGTTTTATTAGGTATGAGTTAGTCTCTCACGATACAGAAAGGCAAAAAACAAATCAAGAGTGTACACATTTTCACAGATATCTAGGAGTTAATAAAATAAATATGGAGTCTGTATAAATTCCATTTAAAAGCTAAAATCGATTTACCATTTCATTTGGTGGAATGTAAAAATCAGATACAGCTGCAGCTAAATATAGAATTGCGTTTCTTCCAAAGCATGCTAAACATTCGCACGAAGCTCGAAGCAACCACAAATAATCGGCTAAAGATGTAAAACTAATATACAGTATCATACCATTTTCAATGGTCTGTTTATATCGTGCTAATACTGGCGCCAAAACATCAACACTGTCAGGTTTTACTGTAAAAATATATTTGTACTATCAACTGTTTTATCTCTAATTTTCATAGCTAGGTACTTCTCTTTCGGCAGGTCTGGAAAATTTTTATTGCGTGAAATTTTTAAAATCATTTCGACCGATACTCGAAAGCAAAAAAATAGCCGTTATCCGACACTCTTAAAAATTGGATCGGGCAAAATATTTTTTGCTTCTTTTATTCAATTATCTGTGTATTTAAATATCCTTAACAAATATTTATTAATTTTAAACTTGACGTGTAATTAAAAATTTTTCATCCCCCTTAAAAGAAAAGCCCCCAGGTATGAAAATTTTCGAAAGAGAAAAAGTATTCTGAAACTGAATCAGAATGAACTAGACCTGTGTATCTAGCTCGAAAAATAGATCTTAAGTCCGATTTAGGAGCTACGCATATCAATTATTAGGTTTTTCTCAAACAAGATTTTTAGCTATTTTGTTGTTACTAGTTTCAGGGATTATATCCACTTGCGAGCGCAAAAAAACCCGTATTTATGAGTTTTGGGAAGACAATTTATTTTACATAAACATAAAAAACGTATACATGTAGAAAATTTCTTTAATTTTAAGATCCCATTGTCCGATTTCAAAAATATGATACTGTACTGCACCTGTAGGCGTTCTCCTGGATGTCCTACAAAAAAAATGTCCGGCGGTGAGCACCATATCTCTGGTTTGGATTATTTAAAATGAAATAATTCCAGAAAATTTCTTTAGTCGCGATAGACGATTACAGGTATTAATCGAAGAAATAGTCAAAATTGTGATTTTTGACAAAATGGCGACTTCCAAAAAAAAAAATTTTAATTCTTCAAAAAATTTCCAACTTCTTATACCTTCGTTTAATACCTGAGGAATATATGTAAGGAGATTGTGTGAAAATTCGAAACCAATCGATCGAGTCGTTTCGGAGAAAAACGCGTTTAAAGTTTCAAAAGACGTTTACACTGAGTTAAATTTTTTTTTTATTAGATCCTAAAAAATTGAAATTCAAATCGAACATTATCGAAACAGGCTATTGTTGTTTGACAGATTGCCAACAATAATTGATTTGAGTAGCGTCTATATCGGAATCACGACCCATTTTTCAAACCAAATACTGATCTAAATAGGTTTTAATCGAACTCAAAATAGCTGAACTGGGAATTTATCTTACAATTAGAATCGATTTTTACCCACCCGTAATGGTTGTATGTCCATTTTTCTCTTGTAAATCCAACATATCCATAAATTTTTGTCCGTTAAAATGTCTTGTAAATGGTTCTAATGATTTGAGACGATGCATAAAAATAACCGAGTAACCATGTTCAAGAAAATATTCAGCTGATGCTGAACCACGTGTGCCTGCACTAAAATTATCAACAAAACGAACTGTGTTATGTTCTAAAGGTACTGTAGTCCCACCAGACTGCAAAAATAAATAAGAAATAAATCAGAAAATTGTAAAACTCGACATCATTGAAGACATGGTCAACTCGTAAAAAGTCTACGAATTTTATCACAGCGTTAACGCAAGTGGCAAAAAAACCGCATACTTGTGCTATCTCCACCCCATTAGAGACCAACTACGCGGTAGAGCTCCTGGGTATTTCAATCACAGGATAAATTAATTAGAAGAAACATACACCCTCACTTTCAATTCATCCAAAGCCAAACGAGATTTAAAACGTACAACCAGACAAAATATAAAACAAAGGAATAGACATGTCGAGAAGTATTATACAAGGTGTCCTTAAAGTAGTGGTCAAACACAAACCCTAGATTCAAGTGATCATTGTCGTCTATCAAATATGGTTTAGTTAACAAGTTCAAATTGGTGAACTTGTTAATTGGTGAACTCTTTGGATTCGGAATGATGTCTAGAAAAATGTGCCAGAAGCATTTCCAGCATATCAAAAATTACAAAAGTTATAAACAATTAAAGATGAAAAAAAAGTAATTCGTTTTTCACCAATATTTCATAAAATATTAATATTTAAGAAATTTAAAAAAAAAAAATTCTTAAAGAGGAGGAAATTTTCAATAAAAAACTCCCACTCCCGGAATAAGTCAATCTCCATTAATTAATAATTTTATGAATATAAGTTATTGAATAGTTTTCGATATTACATTCGAAACGCCGTGAGATATCGCTCTTAAAATAGAATTTTAAGGGATTTCTTAGAAACTAATCGTCCACTGCTAAAGTGAAGAAGCTGTTTTTTACAGCCGTTTCTCTAGATTTAGAAATATTCTTATCAATAAGCTCTGTATAAAATTGATGAGAATCTTTCAACAATAAAAAAAATGTGGTTATACATACCGTTATTAATGCTATCTTGTTGCCTAATTTATAATGCCTGTCGCAAAATTCTTTTAAAATAATTCGATTATCTTCAAAATCAGTTGGTGGAAGATTTGTAGCATAAAATTCTTCCCAATTTGTTGCCATGTTACCCGTATTTTCAAAAGTATATAAAAATTTGAAGGTTAACTAACACTTAATTAACACTTCGGTACAAAAGTCATATCAGTCTTATGAATACCAATCATGTAATAAATTAATCATATATTATTTTAGATAACATTTTTTTTTTCGCTTATCCGATAATAATGATTTAAAGTACCTATCCAAATATTTATATTGAATGATTTTTTTTTTAATTTGGGTTAATCGAAAAATTAAAAACTGAAACTGAAGAGCGCACTCTCCGAATACTCGATGATTCTAATTTCTAAACTGAATTTTGTTATAGGTCAAGAGGTGTTTTCGAATTCGAATATCTTAATCTTGGTTTGATGCATTTTATAGAATTGAGATGTAATATGTAAATGGAAAATTGGCCTGAAAACTGATACCAAAACAACCTTATATGGTATTTTCTTCAATAAATTGTTATATTTTTTAATTACTTTAAAACTTGTCTTTTTCAAAACATAACCTAACTTAACCTATCTTTTATATTGTAAATGACTTTAGGATTAAAAGCATAGAGATATGAAGATATAGAGTGTCATTATCACAGATCTATAAAATAGACTGATATGAGTCCGTAGATCAATAAAGTATACTCCCCCCCTTTCAATTTATTGTCATTACAAACCCCCTAAAATATCGTCTATTGAAAACGACAATAATGTCACAGATTCACAGCAGAACATGTATTACCGGTCTATAAATAATATAAGTTTGTGCTCAGGAATCAGTTAATTTTTTAATTATCCAATAGAATTATCAACATACATCTAGGATTTATGTATTAAGCTTAATAGACCATTTCACCGATTTTTTTTGTTTCGGGAAGTATGTCCTTAAGTTCCTAAAGAAGAAGAAATTTACCAAACTTGTTCTCTCTTTTGTCAGTCTATAAATGTAGGTCTGTGCCCAGAGCTCAGGCTTATGTTTTGTCTCCATTAGCAGTCTCGTTAAAATCCATCATTGAGCATGAATAATTTTCGCATGGAAAATTTTTGTAAGATCCCGTTTAAAAAATGCTTCTGAACGTATAAGTGCACCCTGGTGGAAAAAATATTTGAAGAAAGAATAAGAAATTCTGAAAATGTCTTAGGAACTTTGAAATTCTCAACGTTTTCGGATTAGTCTAATTCAGAGTTATTCAGAGTTCTTAATACTTTTTTAAAGCTTCTAAGACTTTTTCAGAGTTTTCTAAGACTTATTAAGACTTTTTTTTTTCAAATATTTTTTCCACCGGGGCAGGTTGCCGGTGGGTAACCCGGTAGGATATTGTTTAGACTTTTTTTAAACAAATTAATAATGTTGACCGAATCACTTTGGAAAAAATTTTACGACTTTTTTCCTCGAAACTGAAAAGTTTAGAGAAAAATGTCTAAGGCATTTTTATTAATTTTGACCCTACTTATGTGATAACAGTTATCCCGAAGCGATTCTATCATTGTTATTTATTTGTTAAAAAAATTTTGTTTAAACAATATCCCCGGTTTGCCTAGATGCAACCTGAACTTTTTCTTGCAAATGAACCTGCATTTTTTAAACGGGATCCTCCAAAAATTATTCTTATTGATGCTCAATGACGAATTTTACGGAAGTCTTAAAGTTAGGTATTTTCATGTTCCCTTTTTAAATTATTGAAATGTTTAAGACTAAAAAAAAAATACAAATAATTATTGCTCTATAAATTAGAAATCAATTAAAAATATTTCGGTTAACTAAAATTACTAACTTCTGATTAAAATAAAGATTATATATATATATAATGTGAGGGTTTAAAAATTCATAACTTTTTATACCATGTATATATGAAATATACATAGTATATTAACTTTAGTCCCAAGCTTGTAAAGCTTAAAAATAATGATGCTAGGAAAAAAATTTTGTCGTAGGTGTTAACTAAATCACCTAATTAGTCCATTTCCGGTTGTCCGTCCGTCTGTGGACACGATAACTCAAAAACGAAAAAAGATCTCGAGCTGAAATTTTTACAGCGTACTCAGGACGTAAAAAGTGAGGTCAAGTTAGGACCCATCTTGTAAACCGTTAGAGATAGAACAAAAGTTTAAATATAATAAAAAATGTTTATATTATCAATAATTAAACAACTTTTGTTTGAAACATTTTTCGTGAGGGTCGTGAGGGCGCCAATTAGGCGAAAATTTTATAATATGTACTATTCGCTCCGAGCGTGAATTTCGTTTCCATGACAACGATACACTACTTTAATTATAGAATTAATGGATGCATATATAATTGTGTGGATTGCATTGAAAACTTACATTTAAAATTTAATATTCTTGTTTCACAAATTTAAATAAATAATTACGATAATTAACATTTGAAAAATAATATTTGTACAATTTGATTTCTTATTTTCACAATTTTTAATGCATTAAGTTTAATTAATTAGTGTTTTTCAATCATTTTAATTTGACAGTTTCTATATCATTAACATGTAAATAATTGCAAATTAGTCATAACAGCCCACTTTATCTCCAAAATTTTTCACTTAAAGCGCTGGCATCGATTTTATTATCCCTACCATGACTACGCACACAACGAATACTTGATAATCAGTTATGTATGTGTCATATGTTTGTATGTGTAATGTGATAAAGAAATCAACACTGACTATTCATGGTATTTCAACAATTAACTCAGTCAATTGTTTGTTTTCACTTGTTATTAGTTTTTAGCAATCGGAGACCTTTAATTAAGTGATTAATAAAAATGTACATGTTTAAATATTATCTATTTTTATTTAAATTATTTACAACATAGTTTAACAAAAAACTGCAGAAAACTACTATTTAGAAATACTAGCAAATATAATAATTTAGAATTTTGGAGCTGGGCTATCGATGTTGGAGTAATCGCGTTTTGGAGAATAGAACTGCAACAAAAAGAAAAAAAAAACATTAATTTATCTTACCTAGAGAATGGTTGTACACTAAGAAAATACGATCTAAACGTCAAGATAATTCTTTTTTTTTATAGAAAGCTTCCTCAAACGTTAAATAAAATGGCAATTATTACCTTGTATTGCTTGTTGCGGTATGCATCATTTGGATTATTACTTCGGTCCCATGCTACATCAGGATTACGTGTAGCAAGTCTCAAAGTATAGTAGACTGCTCCGGCACAACCGACTCCAACGCAGACATATAATGGAATTAACTATAAAAATAAGACAGACGGAATTAAAATTTAAAAACCATAATTCTAGACTTATTGTAAGCCTATCAAAAAAAATTTCTATTTAGATCAATATCTAAATACTTATATAATAAACAACTAAAATTTTTTAAGTACTTTCAAAAAAAAAATAGTAATGTAATTTGAGCTTTCTTTTACATTAAATCAAGGATTTCACAATTTAAAAAAAAATTTTGATGAAAATTTTAAGTTGTAAAGGACCTTCTAGAAATTATTTATAGATTAAAAGCAAAACGCAATCGTTATTTCTATTTTTGGATAAAATTATTGAGCCTATAAAGACATAAAACGTCAAAAATGGTTGAATGACATAACCATTTAAATAAAATTTATTTATTTACATTTAAAATATAATTTTTGTTATAAATAAGCAAAAGTTTTTTAATTTACTTACAGCTTTGTGCTTTTTCAAGCTCTGTAAACTTAAACCTTGCATTTTGATTTAATTATTAAGTTTTCCCAAAATTATTTTATCTGCTGATTCTATGTAGTATGTAAAATGGCGAATCTTTACTAATCGTAATCTGGAAGCCGAGTCATAACTATTTCCATTACATTATTGAAATGAATTATTTTTTGAAAAAATTTATATTTCAATATTAAAAATGTAATTTTTTAAGAATGTTTTTAATATTAAATCTAATTAATATTGAATAGTTTCTAATTTTATGAAATTAGATTAAATATTTGATTTAGCGGTAAATTTGAATTATACACAAAAATTGTAATAACTAATAGGAATTTATATTTTTTTAGAAAATTTATATTATGTTGTTAATCTTATCTAAGTAGGTAATAAAATCTAAATATTGCAAAAGATATGGTATAACTTTATTTATCTGATTTTATTAGAAAAATCTAAGAACTTCCATTATTTACTTTTGGAAAATCTTTAAATGCATTTCCGATTATTTGAATAATAGACCCAGTTTCAAAAATTTGGGATTTTTTTAAAATACATATAATATTATTAAAAAAATAATAATAATAATAATAAAGAAATAAAAAGTATAGTCAGTTTAGAAGACGGCTGGATTTTAATGTTTCCATAGAAATGCTTGAAAAAAAATTTCAAAATAAATGTATTAAAATCAAATTGTCATTTAGTTTTCTTCATCGAGCTTTCTTTAAACTAAATAAATTTCTATAATAAATTATATTATATATTATCCAATAATTGAAAACAAAATTTACTAAAAAATGCCGGCGACTTGTCTGCCTGAAGTTGATTCGTGCAAACAAGAATTGTCAAAACGTAAAGTTCAAAGTAGAGTTAAAGGATTTTGTGACTTTTTTAAGTTTCTATTTCACTGGGGTTTTATACCATTCATTCTATTTTTGGGTAAAATAAGATATTTCATATTTTTAAATATTACAGGAATCATAATTTTTTTGTGTGTGTGTTTATTTACAGGATGTAAAAAAGGCCCAGATAGTGGAAAATTGAGCTTTACATTTGGTAATATTTTGTGGCAGTGAAATTTTTTAATGTTTTTGAAAAATGTTTCAAAATTGAAAATGTAATAAAAAAATTATGTGAAATAAATACAGTTTGAAAACGGTTGTTTAATTCGTGATGGTTGTATAAAAACAAAAATATGATTCATTTAGCGATTGGAAAATCCTTACTTTCGTAGTAGATTCTCAGTTCTCAAAAACTATTCTTCCAATCTTCAAATGAATCCGATTTTTGTAATTTTTGAATTAAATTTTTCTTATAAAATAAGTTTTATCAAATTCCAGAATTATTTGTGGTTTTTCGGTTTTTCTAAAGAAATAATAATGTTGCAAATAATGAAGACAAAGTAGGAAGGCTGTATTATTAACTTTGAAAATACATATAATAATATATGATCTAAGGTTGTTAGACATTTAGTTAGAATTCAAATTAGCTTAGATTCGATTCCCGCGTTAAATTTGGAATACAATTAATGCACAGTAATGGCATCTATAAGAATTTTATATACGTCAAAAAATATCTCTTATCAATTTACATATGGAGGGTAGAGATAAGGAGAATGATCGCTTTATATAAAAAATGTCTATCGAAAAGCAGCAAATAAGGAGGGCGCTACTGTAGCAAAAGAGTAACTTTTAAAAGATTTTGAGCACAATTCAGGCAAGATTTGAGAAGATTCAATTGTTGGTTCACTGATGGGTCTAAAATTCCTGATCAGGAGTTTGTAGGTTTTGCAACGTTAGATGTATCGACTGGGTTAGTTGGAAAGCACCGTACAGTTAAATATGCCTTTCCGGCTGAAGGTATGGCTATATCTAGTGCTCTGGAAAAATTCTTTCAGATTAATGCAAACGATTTCTGTATTTTTAGTGATTCTAGAAGTGTACTCACTTCTCTTAAAAATTACTTAAAATCAGAGAAACAAATCATTAAAGATCAACTTTCTAAACTAAGTTTGTTAAATAAGAAGGTTAAATTTTATTGGATTCCCGCACATACAGGAATTAAATATAACGAAGCAGTTGATAAAGCAGCTAAAGAAAGTGCAGTAGATGGTATCGATTCACAAATACTTATTCCAGCCTCTGATCTGAAAGCCATTTGGAAGGTTAAAATTAAAAATAAATTTAACCTCTGGTACAAGAACATGGGTAAAGAAAAAGGAAAAAAATACTCCAGTAAGTACTGGTCAGAAGGCGCAGCTCCGTGGTTTAAAAATTTTAAATTTCGAAGAAAGTCAATAGTTTCTCTAAATAGATTAAGAAGTGAGCATATCTCTCTAGCGAGTAGTTTATTAGATTCAACATTGTAAATTCAGATCAATGTCCTTGTGGTGAGGCAATTGAGGACCCAAAACCAGGTTTTTTGGCAGTGTAAATTGTATGAAAAAGTTAGAGAATCTCTAATTAGTGATCTCATAAAAGTTAAATTCTTTCCATCTCACAATATCGAATCCTTTCTAAGTGAAATGAATCCTAGCTCTGTAATTTCTATCGCTAAGTTTATTAATTAAATTGATTTTAATATCTAATATTAAGTATATTATTATTTTGTTTTCTATAATGTATATATAAAAGCTAGTGCCTTTCACGTGATTTTTCACGTAAATGAATACTTCAAATTTAGTACGTAAGAAAAATTATAACTCTGTTTTTTCTCGAGAGGGAGCGTAGGATACAAGAATTTTGTGTTCCATGTATTAACGGCAGAGTGAGCTATTAGCTCAAGCCATTTATATTATCTAATAAAAAAAAAAAAAACTTTTAAAAGAAGTACTCAGTCAGGATTGTGATTTGGAAATAATCTGCTTCAACTGAATCCGTCTGTACTTTCGAGAATTGAATGTGTTTTGGCGCCTGCCTTGAGCCCAATTTCATGTCGTATTCATCGCAGATTTCGTTAAGATATTTTTAAACTTTTACGAATTCTTCTCTAGCATTTCCTCTTCTTCCAATCAAAATCTGCTTCACAGCATCAGGCAGTTTGATAGCATCCTAGTTTAGGACTATGTTGTTTGCTCAAATTTACTTGGAGAGATTCTCAATGGGAGGGCCCGTGCGCATGGGCCTGTTCAAAGTAGCAAGAGTAAGATAAAGATCTAAACAAGTTGTTAGAAAACGATAGAGAAGTTCACATCAAGCACTCTTTGCTACACTAACGGTATTCTGGTCAATTTTAGAACTGTTATTTTTGACACTTTCTTTACTATTAACTTCTTTTTAAGACAGTTCTCCGTATCTCTACCCTCCATTGATTTACAAATTACTAAGTACGTACCATTTTTCTGTCGGTAAAATCGGTATTCTTTCATGGTATCATGGTATTTATTAGTATTTGACGTGACAGTTGTGATTGTAGTAGAATTCTTATCAAATTTATAAAATGTCATAATTTCTAAATCTTAAATAATTCTATTATGTAGTTAATTTAGTACATTCTACATTTATAAATATATATCCTATACTATTGATTAAAAACACACGAAAACCATGGAGTCTACAGACAATGAACCTGGTGAAGGTGCCACGGGAAAAAAATTATCCCTTGAAGATATGTCCAAAGAAGAATTAATCAAAAAGTGTAAAAGTATTCTATTTCTCACACAAAAAGCAAAACAATCTAAGGAAGAGTTGGCCAATGAAAATGTTAAGTTAAAACGTGAATTAACTACTACTAAAGAAATGGTTAATTCATTGTTAGAACAAAAAATGGAAACAGCTCAAAAACTTGAAAAATTTAAACTTCTAAATAAAAAATATACCGATTTGGAGAATAAAAATGAAAGTTTAGAACGGCAGATAACACGTTTAACAACGGAAAATAACGATTTATTAAATCATTTAGAAAAAGTGGAAAATCAAATTGTGAATTTAACTGAAATTGGTATCGATCAACGTAATAAATTGTTTAAGTTATTAAAAAGGAATGATAATAAATCTGATGAAAATGTGAATTTTCCTACAGAACATGCAAATGTTAGTCAAGAAGAGTTAAAAACAATGTTAACGATAAGTTTAGAAGAAATTAAAACTGTTCGACAAGATCGTGATCATTTAAAAGCACAAATAATCGATTACGAACAACAATTAAATCAATTCAATGATTTAACTTCACAATTAACTGAAAAAGATCAACAGATTGGAAAATTAACTGAAAATTTGAATGCGTTAAAAGTGAGTAGTTTAGAATATCAAGAGAAAGAAAATAATTTAAAATGTGAAATAGAAAAATTAAAATATGGTGCATCAACTAATCAAAATACGGAAATTAAAAATTTACAAGAACGTTTAAATACGTTAAATAATGAATTAGTGTTATCGAACGAGAAATGTAATCAATTACAAAGTTTAAAAGATAAGTTTATTGAAAGTGAAAAACAAATTGAAAATCTAACGAAAGAAATTGATGTGTTGAAATCGACAGAAAATGAAAATGTACCACGAAAAGTATTCGATGAAATGATGGAAGTTAATGAAAAATATAAAGAAAAAATTATTTTGTATCGAACAAAATTAAAGAAGTTAGCAAGTGCGTTAAAAGAATTAAAAGAAACGAAACAGAATTTGTTAGAAACTGTTAAAGATTGTAATACATGTATTGGTAAGTGTTTTAAAAATTTGGAAAACCTTTAATCGAGTCATTTGTTCTTATTCCATGAAGATTAAATACATAATTCCCTAGATATCGTCTTGATAAATCCCATTCGAATGAACTGGATTATAGTGACTTTTAGGTCTTAATTACTGGGTGTCTAGCGGTCATTGAAAGCCTGGAATTGTCCTTGATTTTAAATTTTTTCTTGATAATGTGTATTTTTTTTTATCTCGGTCAAATAGCATTTTGAAACTTCGTAAAAATATCTCTTTTATCCGGTCATCTCCGGCCAATGGTTAAGAAAAACCATTTCAAATCGTTCAATCATTTTTCGAATCATTTTTAATAATTCTAAATCGTCGATGGTACTAGAAATTCATTGAAAATTCATCGATATAGAACGATTTAAATTTTTGCTACGTTTTAAACGGTAACCTATAGTTTTTCACCGAACCATACGAAACGATTCAAAATGATTTCTTTTCAAAACATCTCGAAAGCAGACAAACCATTTAGCGATTTACAATCATTCAAAATTATTAAAATTTAATGGTTTTGAATTGTTTTAAATGGCTTTTTTTATGGGGAGCTGGTGACAGTTTTTAAATCATCATTTGAGTAAGGTTGAGAACATATTTTTTGACACACAGTGTCCGTCCGCAGGTCCTGAAACATCGCAAAAAATTTCTAATGTACAATTTGATCAAAGACGAAACTTATTTTTATCGATTAATTAAAGTCAAAGAAATGGGAAAATATAAATTCATTCGAAAAAAATGTCTTCCCACCTCAAGGACTCGAAAGACCGCCCGACTATCTAAAAAGAAGTTGATATATGCTCTGCTATAACCTTTCGAGTTACAGATCTGCGCACCTCTAAGTATGGATTGAAAAAACATCACATATGGATCAAGAAGGATCGAGTACTTTTATTTAACTGTACATTTTTAGTGCTGATACAAAAACTGAAAGATCGAAATTTGGCAATTTAAGCGTGTTGCTCTAAAATTGATTAATGTACTTACATACAATTTAATTGGTTATTCTTTTGCAGGTACCTGGAAAATTGAAATAGCGAATGTATTAAAAGCAATCGCTGATATTTCAGACTCAACAAATGTATCAGATAATTCAAATCAACATTTATCAAATTTAATATCACAAAATAAACAGCTACAAGCTGAAAAAGAAAGTTTACAAGCTGAAATCAACAATCTAAAACAGAAAATTCCACAACAAAGTCCCACTAAAGATGACACAATACAAAAACTAACGCATGCAAATCAATTATTACAAACGGGAAAATTAGGTTTATTCAAAACAATATCCAACTTACAAAGACGTGTCCTCGCGAATGAAAATCAAAATGAAACACCTCAAGGAAAACCAACTGAAAATTCGAAACAAATAACTGAAATTTTAGAGAAATTACAAAATCATACAGAATTAGAAGAGATTATTTTAAATGAAAAAACTTCGAAACATATTAATCTAACATCGAATCAATTTAAAAATGTTATTCGAGATATCATCGAAATTGTATCGTTAATTATAAACGTTGAAGATTTTAAAAACTTAGATAAGGATAATTTAAATATAATTTATAGTAAATTAAAATTAATTGAACCAATTTATACGATATTCGAAAATCGAATTACAACATTTGATGTATATCAAAAACACTGGAATATTCTAGAATCAAAATTACAAAATCTCGATCAATCTGAAACAATGGAAGAAATTCCGATTAACAATGAAATTGTTCCTGTGGAAATATCAAAAGTTTACGGATTGATAACTGAGATAAAATCTCGTTTAACAAGCAATCGACAACTTCATGATAAGGAAATGTTAGAAAAAAATATTAATGGTTTGTCGAATGAATTAAAATCGTTAAGTGATGAATTAGGTGGCTATCAGAAGAGCGAACAAGAGTTTAATGAAAAGTATGATACGTTACAAAAGAAATTTGAAACTATGTTTGATGAGAAAAAAACTATTGAGACAATTTACAACGAGCGTGTCCAAGAAATTGAATTTTTCAAACAAGTTAATGAAAATTTAAAGCAAGAAATTATTTTTGATCGAGAAACAATTACAAAATTAAAAAATCAAATTCATTCTTTGGAGGAGAAATCATTAAATCAAGATAACGAGATTCAACAGTTGAAAGTTGAATTGGAAAATTTCAAAAAAATTGAAAATGATCTACAAATGAAAATTAATTCAATTGAAATGGAATTAAAATCGGTGAATGAACAGAAAACAATGACGGAATTGTTATTGGAAAAAGAAAAACTTGTAAATTCAAATCTTAAAGAAGAGTTAGAAAAAGAACAAAATCTGTTAAAGATGTACAAAGATGAAAAGAATTCCGTAAATGAAGAAAAATTGATCATAAACGATTTGAATTTAAGAATTGATTCAATTGAAAAAGAATTAAAATCGGTACTTGAAGAAAAACTTAAATTGGAATCTAACATTAAAGAAAAAGAGGTTGAAATTGAAAATCTTAAGCAAGAGTTGGAAAAAGAGCAAAATTGTATAAAAAATTTGAAAGATGCAAAAGATGCTTTAAATACTGAAAAATTGTCTCAAGAAAATCAAGTGAAGGCGATCATAAACGACTTGAATGTAGAAATTGAAAAATTAAAACAACAATTTGAACAAGAAAAAGAAAATAGCGCGGCGTTAAAATTAAAAATAGTCTCAATTGAAAATGAATTAAAGTCGATACTTGAAGAAAAACTTAAATTGGAGTCTGAAAAAGGGGTTGAAATTGAAAATCTTAAGCAAGAGTTAGAAAAAGAGCAAAATTGTATAAAAAATTTGAAAGATGAAAAAGATGCTTTAAATACAGAAAAATTGTCTCAAGAAAATAAAGTTAAGACGATCATAAACGACTTGAATGTTGAAATGGAACAGTTAAAACAACAGCTTGAACAAGAAAAAGAAAATAACATGAAATTGAAAAACGAATTAAAGTTGGCGCTTGAAATTAAACTAAAAATGGAATCTACAATTAATAAAAAATGTGTTGAAAATGAAAACCTTAAACAAGAGTTGGAAAAGGAACAAAATTTAATAAAACGATTAAAAGAAGAAAAGGATTCTATAAATACTGAAAAATCATCACAAGAAAATCAAATTAAGGCGACTATAAACGACTTGAATGTTGAAATTGAAAAATTAACGCAGCAGCTTGATCATGAAAAAGAAAATAACGCGGCGTTAAAATCGAAAATTGATTCAATTCAAACAGAATTGAAATCAGTGCATGAAGAAAAGACGAAAATCGAATCTGAAAAGGAAAATTTCAAACAAAAGTTTGAAAAACAAAAAAATCTTATCAAGAAATTAAAAGATGAAAAAAGTACCGAAGAAAATCAAATAAAATCAACCATAAATGATTTGAATATTGAAATTGAAAAATTAAATCAACAACTGAATCATAAAAAGACGGAAAATGAAGATTTAAAAGCTAAAATAGTTTCAATTGAGGCAGATATGAATGGAAAGGATGCTTCAGTGGATTCAATAATTCATAAATTAACCACCGAAAATGAGAATTTAACACAAAAATTGGTTGCAGAAGTTGAAATCAAGGAAACATTGAATAATGAAAAACAATTAATCGATTCAACATACAATGAACTTAAATTGAATTATGAAGAATTAATTCAAAAGTTAAGTAACGAAAAAGAAATTAATAAAACACTTAACGAAAGAATTAATTTAATTGAACAAGAATTGCAAACAGTCAATGAAAAAGCCACCGCCGATAAAGATCATGCTATCAAAGAAACGGAATCATTAAAATCAGAAATAGATTCTTTAACAAAAGAATTAACTTTAATCAAGGATGAAAATGATAAATTAAATGAAAGCGTATTATCACAAAAATCTCAAAACGAGACACAATTATTAGAATTACAAGAAAAATATTCCGAAAATAGTGAAATAATAAATGAATTGAATCAAAAATTAGAATTACAAAATTATATTGAAAATGAAATCGATGTTTTAAAAAAAGAAAATGCCGAATTAAAACAAATTTTAGAAAAAGGTCATGGTAATTTAGATGAAATTAAATCACAAAAAATTATTATTGATGAATTAAAAAAATCAAATATACAATTTACGGATGATATTAATCGTTTACAAAAAGAAAATCAAGAGTTAAGTACACAAAATGGTTTATTAAAAACGGAAAATACAGAGGTTATTAAAGAAATGCAAGATATGGTCCAAGAATTAAAGATTCGTGGTGAAAATTTATCAAAATTACAAAATTCACAGCTAGATTCACAATTGAAATTGGAAAAATTGAATATTGAACATGATAAATGTTTGAAAGAATTATCTGAGAAAGAGAAAATTATTCATGAATTACAAGAGGAGTTAGAAAAAACTAAAGATAAATTATTAGGTAAGTACTCTGTCTAATCTGGATAAACGTGAAAATTCTATATATGAGAATAATTGCTAGCTTCCATTATTTTAATCCTCGAAAACATCTTTAATTTAAAAACCTATATGTGACAACACCTTTTTAACAACAAAGGCTACTGTCGCGCCGACTACATATGAGACTGTCTTTGGCCTTCCATTTTTAACCCCCTTAAGAGGTTATATACTGTTAGAATTTTCAAAGAATCGATTTTTGCATTTCCGGAATGTACATATATTTAAGTATATTTTCTGAAAATTTCAAATTGATCCGATAAATATTCACGAAGATAAACGCATAAAAAAAAATTAAACAGATTGTAAAAGTCTTTTGAAGATTTCTCCGAAACGACTCGACCGATCGGTTTTGAATTTTTTCACAATGTTCTTAGATATTTTCCCCAGGTATTAATCGAAGGGATAAGATTTCTGAAAATTATTTCGATATTTTAGACCACTTTTTGTTGTTTTAAGCCACCATTTTGTCAAAAATCATAATTTTGACTATTCTTACGATTAATACCTGTATCACTGCCGGACACCTTTTTTGGAGAAACTCCAGGAGATCGCCTACAGAAGCAATACCATATCAAATTTTTGAAATCAAACAACGGGATCTTAAAATTAAACTAATGGTCTATTTAAAAAACTCTTAAAAACGTGTTTTTTGCGCTCGCATCTGGATATATCCCCTTAAAACGAAGAACCTCTACAAGAAACCATTTAAGTCAAAAGTAGTTAAACTTCTGTAAGCGTGAAATACCTGGTTCCTCAAACTTTCGCTTTTTCAGGTTTGGCTCTATCGACTAGTTTGAAAGATTACACAGAAAGATTCTGAGTTACTTTTTTTTACAGATGATTCTTTGTCAACGTCAACAATATCCAGAACAGAAGATGTTAATAGATTTGCTGAAATCGAAGGTACTTGGGAGGAACGATACAACAAATTAAAGCATTTGGCTATCAAATTAAAAAAGAAAATAAGTTTCTTGAATGATGAACTACAGGCTTTAGGTACAAAAAAATCAAAATTAGAAGAAATTGTGGCTGAACAAAATATAGAAATTGAGGTAAGTAATGAATAGAAATAATTACCGGAGTAATCTTATATGTTAACTGGGAGTTGCAACCCCGCCAACTGGCGATAGTAATTCTTTCCGACGCTTCTTCCTTTGTAAGCCTCCTTTCTATTTGTGACAGCTACTGAAATATTCACAACAGGTCCAATACTTCAGCGTACCTGCCTCTCATATATAAAATGGTTGCAACGATATCGCTTTTTTGAAATGCCTCCGGTAGTGCTCTGACCTTCTGTCCAAGCACTTTCGAAACACCATTTAGAAAAGATCAATAGAACTGATCGTTTGATTTGACCTTTGGTTACAGCTATATCGAGAGTAGTACAACGTATTTACTATAGAGATGATACCATAGAACTGCATAGACATAGGAAACCCAATAAATGAATTATTGACCACAGAGAGAGCAGTAGACAGAGACAGAAATTGTAGGCGTTTAAGAGAGACGAATCAAAGGTAGCACAAGACTGCCGTACGTTCTTAAATGAGCTGGCGGAACAAATGAATGTAAACCTGGTATGGGTACCGGACGCAGAGACAATCCAGGAAATTGTTAAGCCGACGAGCTTGCTAGAGAAATGGTACAATGCTGTCGGACAAAACAATGTTCCGTTCGGGAACATCTTAAAAAGTGCCAATCTTAGATAGAAGAAGTGTCTCTTCCAAAGGTCTCTGTTAGCAAAGTTGTTGCGACTACTACAGGACACTGGTTGGATGTCAGGCATACTGAACGCCTGGATCACGGACTACTGCAAGAGCTATCACAGTGGAGAGGAAGAGGAGATAATGTCTCTTTTCTCTGTCACTGCCTAGCTCTTGCCATGGGGAGATGGACTTACTTGAACCAGTATCACAACGGATCCTATGGTCTAAGTGTGTCCCACCGCAAGACCTAAGAAAGAAGAAGACAGATATACGCCCCTACTTATCTGTCTCTCGCTACTGCGATCAACCGTTTGGGCGACGACTTTGCAGCTCTATGGTATTAACTTTATGGCATTTGCTAACAAAATTTTATTAACTTTTAGAATTTGAAAAAAGAATTAAAAGAAACCCAAAACGAAAAAGTAACAACACTAAACTTACAAAATAATCCAGATTTACAGAAACTAAGTCAAGAAATCGAAACATTAAATAAAGATAAACAATCAACGAAAAATATTATTAAAGAATTTAAAAATGAAATAAAAATATTAAAAAAAGATCATGATAATGATTTAATACAAATTAAAGAACTTGAAAATAAATTACATAATTATGAATTGGAATTAAAAAATAAAGAGAAACAATTACAAGATGAAATTACAAAACATAAACAAACAAAAGATCAATTAATTAAATCAAATAAAGAATGTAAAAAAAAATCAGTGCTCAGTTTAGAAATGGAAGATTATGAGCGTTCTTTAAAAGATTTAAGTCAAAAGTTAAAAGATAAACAACAACAAATCACCGATTTAGAAACAACAATTGATACACATTCTGATACGATCAATACGTTACGTGAACAAATACGATCGTTAGATGATGCATTAACTGTTGAAAAGAATGAAATTGAACAATTAAAGGGGCAATTAAATGAGAATCGTATTAAAGTTAAAGAATCAGAAGAAATGTGTATTGAAAAAGATAAGCGTATTATGAATTTAGAAAATATGTTGGAGAAAGAGAAACGTACGTTAGAAGAGGTTAATGTACAATTGTCAAAAGTGATTGGAGAAAATCAAAAGTTTATGGTGAATCATAAAAATGAGAGGGATCAACTACGATCAATTATTCTTAGCCGGGAAGAAAAGGTAAGTTTTATTTCGAATTTATAAGCCGGAATGCATAGGAAAAGTTAGGAAACAGCACCGATTTTAATGAAACTTAAGACCCTTGATTAGGCCCTTAAGGAACATTCAGCCAACTTAACCTAGCCCCAGCAGAGGGTGCATATGTAGTCCAAATTTTTTTTGAAATGCTTATTTTAATATAAATTATAGCCCAAACTGTGTTCTAGGTACTTTTCGTTGGTGATTACGAATCCGATGTCAGATTACACGGATTCTATCACATCTTCCGAAAACCGTGCTATTTTTTGTCAAGAATTTCATTTTTTTGGCTCAAAACGGCAAACTAAATATTTATCGTCCAAACTAGTTCTAAGGGGTATAGATAACCTTGAAATCGACAAATTGATAAGAGATAAAAAAATACTTAAGTTATTCCTTATAAGAAAACTAAGAGTTTCTTTGAAAATCGAGTAGATTCAGCTAAAGTTATTTACCTACAATAATTGTTTTTTCATTCGATTTTAGATTCGAGAAATTACAGAAAATTTAGAATTAACCCAACAAGAAATGACTCGATTACATGAAGAGTTTGATAAATATAAAATTCGTGCAACGAATATTCTACGTCAAAATAAAGAAATTAATAGTCCATCACATGATTATCAACGTTTGAGTGAAGAAAGTATTGAACTTAAAATGCAAATTGAGACATTAAAAAGTCACAATTCAATCTTAAGGTATGTTTAAAATAAAGGATCAAAGGCGTATACAGTAGATCCGCGGTAATTCAGTCCCTATCTAATCCGCCATCCCTTGTAATCCGAAATATCTTTTCTGAAAACCAAGCGATACTGTTAACTTTCAAGTACCTCGTTTGTAAAACCGTGCAAGAATGTGAGAATTTAAAGCTATGATTTATTCGTTATAGGAGAGATCTTGGGAGATAAGTTATGCATTTAATGAGTGACCGCTCGTATTAACAATAATCTGAAAATGATCCAATAGTTACGGCTATTACGAACTTGTAGGTTCGCTCACGCGCATAAATTTAAAGACTTCACTTGCTGACTAAACTTGATTTTTTTCTATACCCTCATACGAACAGTTTGCGTCAGTTCCCGTAAAAATCGGTGGTCTACTTTTAAATTTCGAACTCAAAAGTGTTATTTTCTCAACTATTTTAAATTGAACTTTGACAGTTGTGTGTTTGAAGGCAAAATCATAGCTACCTACCATTTTGCGACACTTTCGGTATACTAACCTGTAATAAAAATAATAATGAGATTTCAGATATCGCATTTTCTTATAAAATTGCAGTCACATAAAAAGAAAAAAAATGCTATTTTTGAGATGTTTTTAAAACCAAAATTGTGATAGAAAAAAGTTTTTTACAAAAAAACTAATGTAAGAGTTTAAAAAACTACACTTTCGTTTTCAATGGGTGTTAGATTCCTTTGCTCTCATTATTTCAAGAGTTACAGTAATTTAAAATTAAAAGTGCATTCATTATTTCTAGGCAGATCAGATTAACCATACCGGAGCCCCCAGACATTGAAATTCTCAAGGCTTCTTTTCAGCCGTTTGAAGATCATGATCTCTTTTCAAGTTGATGAAGGGATGTGAATAAAATAAGATTCGAGTTATTTCCCGTTACGTTATGCACTCATATTATTAATTCCACTACCCGATATCATTTTCTCTCTATGAAACATTTTCAATTTTTTGTGTGTGCATATGGGGTCCCTAGACAGTTGCCTTCTTTGTCTAATGGTTAATCCGGACCTGTTTCCAATTTTAATATTATTTTTAGCATTCTCGGTTAGTTTGATCGTTCATTTTATTAACCCCCAAACCAAAAAAGGGGTGGTATTAGTTTAACCGCTATCTGTGTGTGTCTGTCTATCTGTGGCATCGTAGCTCCTAAACGAATGAACCCATGTTGATTTTTTTTGTTTCGTTTGAAAGGTAACTTAATGAAGAGAGTTCTTACATATGTTTCAAGTGCGAGTTTAGAGTTCCGTATCCGAAAAATTTGTCGGGGGTTTATTAAATTTTGTATTTTAATAATATTTCATTTCATTACGTTTAAATAATTCCTTTTTCTTCTTCAAAATTTTCAGTAATCAAATAAAATCCCTTGGATTAGAAAATGAAAAATTACAAGAAGAAAAATTAGAAGCAGAAAAGAAATATGAAGAATTATTATCAATGTTACAAACATTAAAGAAAGAACATGATGAATTAATTGAAACGAATATGAAACAAACATCAGAGCATAATGAAGCATTACGTGCACAGAAAATACGTAATGAAACATTATCACAATGTTATAAACAACAAATTACCGAATTAGAGGAGAAACATGTCAAAGAAATGCGTGAATTACAAAAGAAATTACATAAACAATCTACCGATTTAAGTCATAAACAATCAAGTCAATTAATTAATAAACCACCAGCATATTTAACGACGAAATCGAGTATCACTGAAGACGTTGATATTAATTTTATGAAACGTGAAGATGCTGAGGTAATTTTATTTTATTTTTAGTCCCCGAACCAAAAAGTTTGTTATAAGTTTGACCGTGTGTGTGTGTGCTTCTGTCTGTCTGTGGCCTAAATAGAAGAACCAATTTTTTTTTTCGGTTGATATGTAATTTAATGGAGAATGTTCTTAGCTAGCTTCTAATATAATTAATACTTTTGTAGGGATCGGAAAGTTTTGATTCAACGTCATTTGGATCACAACCAATTCCATTGGATCAATTATTATCCACTAATACACAAATTTCAAATGTTCCTCATAATGAAATAATACGTCCACAATCTCCTGGAACGGAATTACGAGCATGTAAAGAACAACTTAATCAACATAAGGCACAAGTTGTTCACTTAACTGGTGAGCCAAAAAAAATTCATATTTTTTAAGTGAAATTAACAACATTTTCACCGAATTTATTAAGGATATTTGTTTAATTATTTTCAGGTTTACTTTCTGATACTGAAAAAGATGTTGCTAAATTAAGTCAATTAAATGAAATTTTAAAAGAAGAAATTCGTCGACATCAACGCTCTGTCGAACGGGAACAACATGCCGAAAATTTAGAATATATGAAAAATGTTATTTTTAAAGTAAGTCTTATAAAAAAAATTACTAGGAAAATTTAAAAAAATGCAACTTTATAGTTAAATTTGGCTAAGTCATTTTATAAGGGCCTTTAGACTCCGAAGGTTGAGTTTTATTAATGTTGAGGCCTTTTATAGACTGAAAATATAGTCTGAATTATTGGCCCGAGAGTGGAAAGTTTCGATCAATTTTTTCTATTATATTTAATCGGTTTTTTGTTTTGTTTACAGTTTATAACATCAGGAAATGCTGATGAAAAATCTCACTTAATACCCGTACTGAATACAATTTTGAAACTTAGTCCAGATGAAACACAGAAACTTAACGCTGTTGCAAAAGGTATTATTAATTTTTATAAAGTCTATTATTAATTTTTATATTGCAGTTTTAGTACAATAAAATTAAATATTTATAAGGAAAAAAGTGTTGCCTCTTTCAAATTTGATATAGTTGTTTATTAGGTTGTAACTTTTTACCGTAAAATTGACTACTCAGAGAGAGGCTTGAACCTCTTTTTTGGGAGATTTAGAAAAAAATCAGTATTTTACAAATTACAAAAAAAAGTATGAAAACAGTAAAAAACTGAAACCAGTAATTGTACACATTTTTATTTTTTATTCGACTTACTAGCTTCGAAATTAACTGAGATAAGTTTTAAGATCGTGCATTTTTTATCTCTTATTTTTTGCTGTAGTCCACTTTATACTAAAAATGTTATATTTTCGGTTTGATTTATATACGCTATGCTTTAATCTTTCATATTTCGATCAATTTTTAACCTAGAAAGAAGATTAAAACTTTTTTTAAATCCCCCAAAATGGAGTTTAAGTAAACAACAACACCCCCCCCCCCCATGGTATTCGTTTTTTCGGTACGCAGTTTTTACAATCAATCGTATCAATCAACTGTACCAAATTTCAAAGATGCAACTGTTTTTTTTTTATTACCATGAATTTTTTTAATAATTTTATTTTACTATTTAAAGAAGCTATTTAATTGAGTTTTAGTTTGTAATATTACGTAATTATTTTTGTAATATTAGGTAATTAATATTACGCAATATTCGTAATATTGCGTAATTATATTCATAATTTATTTTTGTTTAATTTAGGAATCGATCCTGCAACTGGTCGTCCTGCATGGAGCGCTTATTTACCTTTACCAAAGTGGCCAGGAACATAATATTTATATAAATTTTAAGTAAAAATCATTCCTAATTGTATGCAATATTGTAAAAAAAATATTTAACTGTATTATAATTTAAACAAAAATTATTTAAAAAATAAAAAATTTTATATATATTTTAAGAACCATTTTTAATATATTTAATTGTATACCTTTTTTACAGCACATCGCCAGTTAGAAAAAGTTATAAATGGCTCGTAAAAAAGTTTAAATTAAAATTCGTCGCAGAAGTAAATATATTCTGCAATTCAAACGTGTTATCTCAATGGTCTACATGAGAGTTATTTTTTTCAGGAGATATATCATCGATAGAAGACTCGTGCTATTTTTAAAGTTCTTTCCAAAGAAACCCTATACGGTGTATGCATAGAATCTTGCGAATAAAATTGAAGAATGAAACTTTTTTAATCCACCCAATGGGGATGATGACAAAATTTTTTTAACATTTTAGGTGAAGAATTCTTCCTGCACGGACTTACTTGAAAATCTTAAATTTGTCGGCGACAAATTAACCAATCTAAGTGATAGATATATTAGATTTAAGGTCTCCAAACAACCCCCTATGGCATGAATGAACAAAAAAATCTAGTGTCAAAACTGCACTGAACTAATTTGAAATATGTATCAAGGTATATTAATTTTAGTCCTAAAGTTTGTAACGCTAATATTGATGATACGAACAAAATATTGGTATAGGTGTTAATAAAATCACTTAATTAATCCATTTCCGTTTGTTCTTCCGTCCATCCGTCTGTTTGTCAGCACGATAAGTCAAAAAAAAAAAATCTCGTGCTGAAATTTTTAAACCGTGTTCAGGAAATAAAAAGTGAGGTCGAGTTCATAAATGAGTAACAAAATTTATTTGGATCTTCCGTAAGAGATATAACAAAACCTTAAATTTAAATACTATTCCTTATAAAAAATCAACCAACTGTGAGGATGTAAATTAGGGCAAAAATTGAAAGAAGAGTTGAAAATTTGTAGGTAGCTTCAACTAGTGAGCTTTGTGAAAAAATTTCTAAAAACGAAAAATAAAAAATGTAGAAAAGACTTTCAAACCACTGACTATAATTTTAACAATTAACTCAGTCAATTGTTGGTTTTCACTTATTACTTTAAAATTCACAGTTATCATTAACCGATAAAAAATCTGATTAGAATGGATTACCGCATTTAAATTACTAGAATTGCGACATATTTTACAATAATTATTTCGCAATGTGTTTTAACTATTCGATGGAGTATTTCAAATCTTAGTACACTGAAAAAAAACATTTTCAAGAAATGTTAGAAGTTGTTACAATCTTGAAAAATAATAAATGAATGTTGTGTGTCTTGATAAAGCTTATCACAATCCTTAATTTGATTTTAATGATAAGGGATATCAATAATATGTTAATTTATTTATCTAATTAAATATCTCAAAACCTTATCGAAATCATCTCTCCCAAAATAAATAAGATTCTATAAAGATTTCCTTTTAATTAAAATCGATATGATAAATCAGTTTTCGATATTTATTGGCTAGAAAGGTGACGATGTAAGGCTTACGATTGAGGAGTTTTAATAAATTTGAAAAAGAACTATAAGCATAAGAAATACTTGTAATTCCTACTTCTCAGATTCTAGATTCAAAATTGCTTTTAATTTAGGAATAAAACTTTGATTTGAGACTGTGTTTTCGTGATTCGTGGACAACTGATATCCGAGCAGGTATTTGGAAATAGTCAATCTCCAGAAACAACCCAGCATGCCAAACCATAGTATACTGTTTCAGCGTCTACGTGAGAAGCTGGAAGAGGCAGTATGTCACTGGGGGAGGCAAAATGGTGTTGGAAGCAAGATAGGGCGAACATCTTAAAGATAATTAGTCCAGGGTCCCAGGCAGCAGTAACCTGCTTTCAGATAAATGCACAATAGAATAAGAGTGTGACATCAACCCCTGGCAAAAATAACATAGTAGCTAAGATAACAAGATATATGCAATGATGATGTCCAACTTCAAAAAGCAGGAGGAAAGGTTCATCGAATTTAAAATGCCTGTAAGCGACCGATTAGAATACCTATATCGATTAGGTAAACAATGATTCAAATCATCAACACATGAATATAATTAAAAATTAAGTAGAGTTAGTATATAATTGACAAAAGTTAATATTTTTCATTAATTAAATTAAATGCAAATAATTATATTAATAAAATTAAACAAATTAATCAAAATCGAAATTTTAAATAAAATAATTTATGCGGGAAAATTTTGAATTAAATAAGGTCATTAATATCCGGATGCATTCTGATTGGTTGAAACATAAACCATATTAATTATTTCAAATTGAAATAATTAATAAAAAAATAATACAATTGTAATAAAAATAGTTTTAATAAATTTTTTAGAATTAATTACACAATATTATTTAATAAATTTTCATAAATATATAAATATCGATAATCATATAATATTATGATCAATATCCTACCCCCACTGATAAAAAACATTGTTAGAACTCTGCGCATGAACTTTGAAATACCGAGTTCATCCTCTTTCTGCCGTGGTAACTGGAGGTGAGTGTGTGTTCTGTAGTTTCTACTAACAAATCATAAAATATCATTTTAATTCATCCATCATCAAATTCAGGTACTGTTTTATATTTGTTTAATTTTCAATAAATATTGTTAATATTGAAATATTTTTCGTATATTTTTATTCAATTTCAATTTATTGGTAAATACTTTTTCATGTTTGTAATGCCGGTTTTTCGCAAAATGGCACATGCATGATTTTTATCTTATTGAATTTTAGTATTAATTCTTTTTCTATAAAGGGTTGTACTTCAAATAAGATCAAAATCATATTAAATTCAGTTAATATTATTTTTATATTAGTTTTATTCGATATTTAATTAATGTCTGCCATATTTAAAGTAGTCTAGTCTGTTCAAGTCTTGTGTATTTGTCAGTGTTCGATAAAATTACCAGGCTTTGTATTCAATATTTTATTGATTTAAGTATGTCAGGAACTTTATTTATTTATTAATATTTATAAAAATCTCATTGTGGGGTTAAATTTATTATTTTAATCTAATTAAATTATTTTCTTTTTATTACAAAAAGACGTCATTGGGGAGTTAATATTTTTTCTTTTTTATACGTGAGTTTATGATTTTTTTAATTAGTTGTTAGGTGGAACTAAAAATTTGAACAGTATTGTGAAATCATCCTTCAGTTGAGTTTTATACTTCGAATTGAAAGGTAGATACCGTTTCCATTACACGTGGTGATTGGTGCCGACCATCTTGGTTTACTTAACATAAAAAAAAATCAACTTCATTTTTCAAAGCTTTCTAAAATCATTTCATTTATATTAAATTACTGTGTTTTTTTTTTGGGTTCGTTTTTTAATTTGGTTTATTGTTTTGTTAGTTTACAGTAAATAAAACAGCCGAACATTCCTAAATCAAAATGGGTAAAGAAAAGACACATATTAACATCGTCGTAATTGGCCACGTCGACTCTGGTAAATCAACAACCACTGGTCATTTAATCTACAAATGTGGTGGTATCGACAAACGTACAATCGAAAAGTTCGAAAAGGAAGCCCAAGAAATGGGTAAAGGTTCCTTCAAATATGCTTGGGTTTTGGACAAATTGAAAGCTGAACGTGAACGTGGTATCACCATCGATATTGCTTTATGGAAATTCGAAACAGCTAAATACTATGTAACCATTATTGATGCACCTGGTCACAGAGATTTCATTAAGAACATGATTACTGGTACATCTCAAGCTGATTGTGCTGTATTGATCGTAGCCGCTGGTACTGGTGAATTCGAAGCTGGTATCTCAAAGAATGGACAAACCCGTGAACACGCTTTACTCGCCTTCACATTGGGTGTGAAACAATTGATTGTTGGTGTTAACAAGATGGACTCAACTGAACCACCATACAGTGAATCCCGTTTCGAGGAAATCAAAAAAGAAGTATCATCATACATTAAGAAGATTGGTTACAATCCAGCTGCTGTTGCTTTCGTACCAATCTCTGGTTGGCACGGAGACAACATGTTGGAAGCATCCGACAAAATGCCATGGTTCAAGGGATGGGCTATTGAACGTAAAGAAGGTAAAGCTGATGGTAAATGTTTAATTGAAGCTTTGGATGCCATCTTACCACCATCAAGACCAACTGAAAAACCACTTCGTCTTCCTCTCCAGGTAAATATCAATCTACTATTTTTTTAACGTCATTTATTTTACTTACATACCATGATCAAAAACACTTTCACCATTATTTCATCAAATCTGTTCTTACCCAAAAAAGAAACTTTGCTATCTTTTACTATAATCGTACAAAGCTTTATAAAATTATTCTTGAAGCTGAATATTTCGTGAGATATAAGCTTCCAAAGTTATTAAAAACTTAGTCTTCTTACAATGATGGAATCACTAAAAATCTTGATTGAAACTTTCCAATTATATTGATGGGGGCGGGAGCTTTAAATGTTATAAAGTACTGAAGTTAGAAAATAAATATGTTTAAGGGGGGAGCCTTTTTACTTAAAAATCGTATAAAATAAACTTGACGAAAATTAAATCTCCATTTTATTATCTTATAATTTTTCAGTCACGTGCGAAAAAGAACCACGTGATTCTGGAAAAAATACGGATGTAGTTATCCCGTTATTTGAATGTTATCTATTTTCAAAGCTTTTCAAACTATTTACAGTTGTTTAAATATATATTTTTTCTAAAGCCTCTAGAATTCTCTTCATATATTAAAGAAGTCCACAAAAAAAAAAGAAGTCCATAAAAAATTGTAATTGAAATAATCTCTGCTCTAATTAATTTTCACTCTCGAGCATACATCAATAATCACGTGATCACTATTTTTAATTAGCGCATAAAAAATAGGTTCCTAGCGCAAGAGCTAAGTTAGTAAAGCGAATTCCCTCAGTAATTAAAAAAATATCACACTGCTGTCATTTTTAAAGAATTTTAATTTCGAAAGCGCATAGAAACAAAATCTTATTCTTTTTCATAAAAAATATCACACAAATCACCACCCCAACCCCTTGTTTATCATTCGATTTTTTTATTAACCATCTTGGAATTTCAAACCCCCTTCTTGATACCAAATTTTATTCAAACCGGACTTAAATTTCAACCGAATTGTATATATGCGAATAAATTTAAATGAAAATATGTAGACGTTATGATTTTCAAAGTTTAAAAATATCTAACGCGTTATTTGGAATATTTGAAATATCGATCTTAAAAGAAAACTATGAAAATTCATTTCACATTAATGCTTTTTAATGAATTCCATAAAAACTTAATAAATTAAGCTACAATTATTTTACGCGTGTTTGACTTGACCCCTCATGTGGCCTATTTTTTTTAATGATGAGATCTATTTTACTTGTGACCACGTGATCAATAGTAATGGCTTAATCTTTGCTGAAATATACTTCAGAAAATTCGAGGAAATTGTATTTAAATGTTCGAGAATAATAAATAGATTTTTCTTTTGTTATAGGATGTCTACAAAATAGGAGGTATTGGAACAGTACCAGTAGGTCGTGTTGAAACTGGTGTATTGAAACCAGGTATGGTTGTAGTATTCGCTCCAGCTGCACTTACTACTGAAGTAAAATCCGTTGAAATGCATCACGAAGCTTTACAAGAAGCCGTACCCGGTGACAATGTTGGTTTCAACGTTAAGAACGTATCAGTCAAAGAATTACGAAGAGGTTACGTAGCTGGTGACTCCAAGAACGCTCCACCACGAGGTGCTGCTGATTTTACCGCCCAAGTAATTGTACTCAACCATCCTGGTCAAATTAGCAACGGTTACACTCCAGTATTGGATTGTCACACCGCTCACATAGCATGTAAATTCGCTGAAATTAAAGAAAAATGTGACCGTCGTACTGGTAAAACAACTGAAGAAAATCCAAAATCAATCAAATCAGGTGATGCTGCTATCGTAAACTTAGTACCAACAAAACCATTGTGTGTTGAAGCTTTCCAAGAATTTCCACCACTTGGTCGTTTCGCTGTACGTGATATGAGACAAACCGTTGCTGTAGGTGTTATTAAATCTGTCAACTTTAAAGATGCCTCTGGTAAAGTAACAAAAGCCGCCGAAAAAGCCCAAAAGAAGAAATAACTAAGCACATCATTCAATATAGTTAACGTTGCCGCTTTCCTGCAATTGCTCTCACAGCATTGTTTTTTTCATCGTAAAGAATTTCGCAGGAAAAGTGCTTTCTTGATTTATATAAGGCAACTATAAACAATTATGAAATCTTTTGAAACCTTTTATGGTAGTTACACATTTATTAAAAATGGGGGATAGATTATAATTAATCTTTCAGTTTTAATTAAAAAATAAGAAGATGGCTTCAACGATCCACGATCTCCACAAGTGTGATGATGATGATGATGAAGAAGTTTTGTTTTTTTTTAAACAAGTGTGTCGTTGAAAAATTTAAAATGGAATGACTGAAATATTATATTTACGAATGGGAATTTAATTTAATAATTTTTTTATTTAAATTTGTGACCAGAATTAAGGTTTAATAGTTATTTATAATTGTTTATAGATTTTTATTTTCAATTAAAAAACTCTAAAACAAACAAAAAACAACAGAATTAGATTCATTTTTCATTCCTAACTATAAGTTTTTTTTGTTATTTTTTAGCAGCCTATACTATAATATATATATTTAAAAAAAAATACAAACAATTGATTTTTTATCAAAATTCTTTTTGAGGATGGCATAAATATGTAACACTTTCTATACTATCAATAAAGAAAGCTTTTGGAACCAAAAAAATACTTATTTTAAAACACCCAATATTCATCTGTGAAGTTCTTAGCATTGTAAATTTGGGGTTTTAAGAAGCTTGAGAGGGTTTTCTTTCAGGAAGTTTTAAGAGAAAACTTAATACAAGCAAATGAGTTTGAAATTTACATAATTTTTCAGGAAAAAAAAAACCACACACGCACGTAGACGGCAAACTTATATAACACTCTTTTTTTTGGTTTGGGCGTTATAAAAAAATAACTCTCCTTGTTTTTCAGCGGCATAATTAGAAGGAAATTAGTTTTTTAAACGTCTTGATAACAAACCATTCATTTTTATGGACGTTAATAACTTTAGTCCCAAATATATGGGACATTCTATTTTCATTTAAGGCGACGAAAAATCACAATCCATGATATTCTAAATCCCGTTGAAAAACCAGATGGGTTAATTTTTTTTTCAATTGAGGTATTTTCTGCCGTATTTATTGAAAAAAAACAAGTAAAGGAAAAATCATTTTGAATAAAATCCAGCGTTCCTGAATTTAGGAACAAGGCTTTTCAATGTCGAAAAGCGATTTTTTAAAACATTCAATTTTTTTCTTTGAAGTCGTCTTATCTATTTGCAATTTATAATGGATTTATTTTTTCCCTGTTAATAAGCTCTAGAAATGAGTTAAAAGGATTTCAGTGCACATCAATCCCTTATACACAGAAGGATTGGGCGTGAAGATTAATAAATCACGTCTACAGAAGTGATTAATAAATGACCCTCAAGTGAAATTTTACGGCGTTGAAGAATCTACGTTTTAATTAGGATTTCAAATTCTGGAGAATTAAAAGCAATAAGTCTGTGTATTAATTAGGGTAAAAAGGATATTTTTCATTAGAAATAAACGGATTGGTAGGTACTGATGTAAAACGATATTTACAACCGAATATCCTTAACAGTACACCTGCTAGAGTTCAATAAATTAGCAGGTGCATGTCTACAGAGCAGGCGAATTCAAGGAAGAATGTTAATATTGAAATTGATTTCTAATGCTTCCTTGTGATTAAATCATTTTTAGACATTTTAAAGAATTCCGATGTCTTTATTATTCACAGGAATATGTTTTTTTTATAGAAAATGTATCCCATATTAAAAGGGTTTAGTATATATATGTTTGTTTTATTACAGAATTGCGCAATAACGTGTAATAATTATTTCACAACGTGTTTTCATGATTCACTAATGAATTTATACGTTTCGAGATAAGCAAATATGTATTTTGAAAAGCTAGAAATTAAAGAAATGGGCAAAAATATGATTTGATTGAAAATTTTAGGGGTCAAATTTTCATGAAAAGTTGTTTATAATAATAGATAAGAATTTTCAGGAAGGGTACAAAAATATATTTCTCAGTACAATGTATGAATAATAAAATAATTTCTTGTTGTTTATCTAAAAATAGTTTTACAATGATAAGTCTAATAAGATTTTTATTTGTAACATTATTGTGTGGGAGAAACCAGGAAAAATTTTATCATCGTAATATGGTGTAATATTTTCTGTCAATGTCTTCTAATTTTATATTTCCTCATTGTTTCGTACATTTCATGCTCGTCAATAAAAAGGAGGGGATATCAAATTTTCTTTTCCTTAAAATACATAAAAGGAAACTTTTCATAATATGAAAGTGTTATTTTTTCTTTATACAAAAGCAAGGTGAAGGTGTCTAGTCTAGATCATTAACCTTTGAAAATATTTCTGCTATTTTCCGTGCTTAGTCAATATTTGTCTATGATTGTAGTGAAATTATTAGAATGTGATGCATAAAATTTACTAGACCGGTTAAAAGTTATTTAGGCTGCTACACACAATACACTTTATACGAGTTTGGTTTATAAGTTTATTATTAAAAATGGGTCTGAGAAACCATGATGTCGAATTCTATACTTTCTCCAGGGACTCGCCGTTTCTTGACAAATTTATAAGTTACGAATGAGGTAATTTTAGTGCCCTGCGTTATTGTAACAACGAACGCATAAAATTTGGGTTTCGCATTAGGATCTATCTTTATATTTTGAAAAAAAAAAAGGTGATAGGCTGTTATGCAATTCAATTTTTTCTATTAAATTTGCTCAATCTAAAAAATAGACATCTAATTTATGTCTAATTTCTAGAAATACGCTTTTGCCCGTTAGTTCAGTAAAATAATACATTGTGGTATGCAAAAGGTCGGGTAGTTTTGATTTTTTCCTATGTTGTTAGTGTTAGGGCCATGACTTAAAATCCAAGTTTTCCACTTCGGGGTGCCAAGGCGCGCCGCGGGGCGCGCCACTTTTTAATGAAATATCGAAAATTTGACCATTCCTAAGTAAAATCTCGCGAACGGTTTATTTTACAGAAAATATTATTTTAATAAATTAAAGGGTAATAAATTTGTGACAGTTTAAGCCCAACACCAGGTTTGTAGCGTAAATAATGGCTGAAATACAAACCTTCAAAATAAACCAATTTTTCAAAGATTTGTGAAAATCGTGATTTTTTAAAAATATTTCCACAATATAATTGTTTAAATCAAACGCCGTATAATTTAATTGTGTATGTTAGTTTATTTGCTATAAAAGAATAAAAGAAAGTATTAATAAAATTATGCAAGAAAGAATGAAAAGTGTGTTTGTAGGAGTTATATATTAACATTTTTTTATCAATGAATGTCCTATTTAGTTAAAACAATACAGTACACTTTGGAAGTATTTGTTACAAATAACGATAACAGTATCTATTTAAAGTTTTCGCATTTTTGATGTGCCAGGATGGAAATGCTCAAGCTCTGCCTGATGCTCCTTGTTCTCTTCATCCAGTGGAAAATTTAACTCTCCTATATCTTCATGTTTAGAGTTATTTATTGACGCCAGCATGTCGTCTTCGTCTTCAAAGCTCCCCTCAAACGGATTTATTTCCGAAACGTTTTCGCAAGATTCTCCTAGAGAACAGGTGCATAGAGAAGAACATATAAGACCAGCTTTACGGCAACCACATGAGTTCTTGCACGCTTTCTTACAATTGCAAGATATCATTTTAAGAAGGGATTCAGGAGCTGCATCTCTGTCCATTTTGAGGGGAGAGAGCCCAAATCTGGTAGATACCCAGCCCCATTCAAGAGGGTTTTTCTCTTGACCTAGCCACTTCTGTATCTTAAAAATGATACTTTTAAGCAATAACCATGCACGAACATTCAGATCATTTTAAACAACAAATCTGACAATAACATGACAATAGAATTAATTAATTTGTTTTTACTAAACTACTAACACTCAGCTGATTAATTAATAATGCAGGTTTACCAACCTATATCATTGATCCCAATTATCTTAGTTAATTTATTTTGAAGATCTATAATTCAGCCATTATTTACGCTACAAACCTGGTGTTGGGCTTAAACTGTCACAAATTTATTACCCTTTAATTTATTAAAATAATATTTTCTGTAAAATAAACCGTTCGCGAGATTTTACTTAGGAATGGTCAAATTTTCGATATTTCATTAAAAAGTGGCGCGCCCCGCGGCGCGCCTTGGCACCCCGAGGTGGAAAACTTGGATTTTAAGTCATGGCCCTAACACTAACAACATATCCAAAAATCAAAACTACCCGACCTTTTGCACAGCAACCCCATATTTTCATACATATTTACTGGATTACATTAAGAATAAATAAGATGGATAAGAGTTGCTAATGATTTAGCATGATATGTAGATAACAAAGCACAAAATTATTTTTTATATAAAATAAGGATTATTAATATTTTTAGAAAATAAATTCAGTAAAATTAGGCACTCATAGTCACGTGACTGCAAACACCAATCAAAAAGTGCTACGTCATGCCATACCAAACGCTATTAATGTTTTAATAGCTTTAAATTATATTTTAATAGAACGAAGAAGATTACTTGATTTATTTTCTTACCCAAAGAAAGATTGTTTACTTACAATTTTTTACAACTTGCATACACAAAAATGATTGTTTGGCAAGTCGTGATGTCATTCAAGACGCCATGACACTCTACACTGTTTTCGAAGTAAATAGTAAATTTGAATTGGTTTTTGAAAATGCAAAATACATAATGCAAATAATGTTTTTTTTTAATATAAATAATACTTCTTTGGTGTAAATCAGATATTAATGTAACGTATAAACGAATTTTTCAAAGGACCTCGGACATAAAACATTGATTTTTGGTTTCGGTTAAAATTTTTTGAAAACAATGGATTCAGTTAGTTTTCTTATTAACTCAACCCTGAAAATTCTTCCCTTCCGGGCTACGAATAAAGGTTATGGATAGATGAAAGTTAATAAAATGATACGTGTATAGCTAGCTTTATAAGGGGAAAAAAACCTGAATTGATTTAACCTAATAATTTATTATGTATACAAATTTATCATCCCTTTGAAGACCTTTATCTATATTAATTTATCTTTTTTTTTTTAATAAAATGTAAATTTCAAAAAAGAATGATTTTGTCGATTTTGTAACTAGAAAAATTAACACTTTTAGGTTAAGTTTGCGAATTAACCCCCCTCCCCTCTCCCGTACTTTAATTTGTCCAAATGACATGCTTATTATTATTTGAAAACAAGCGTCAAAATTTTGTTTAGGTGAATATTTCTTCAATTTATTAATTAAGATTTCTTTGAAATTGAATAACTAATTAATTTTATTTTGAATTAATTCATAATGTTTTAGTTTAAACGTAAGTTAATATACACAAAATTTAAAATTAGTTCTTGTTTTAAAGCCGGTAAAATTGTAAAAAATTTTCACAGCTCGGAGACTTATTCTTCGAAGTATAAATTTATTTCATGTCAAAGCCAACTTTTAATTAAACGGATTTGTTTAAAAAAAAAGTTTCTAGATTATGTCATTTTGAAATTTTTATTTGTAATGTTAAGAGATAATCTTTAATTTGGGATGCTGTTTTAAGCAATTATTTAAATAATATACATATATTAACAATCTAAAATTGTTATACTTTCAGGACAAAATGGTTTATTTATAAAAATTACGTGTAATTTGTTGAATAAAACAAATATTTCATCAGTATATTTGAATAGTTAGAAGTATCGAATATGATCATAAGACCAGCAGGATTGTCAAGTAGTGATGAGGACGATGATTACGACGGATTTGGTTATATTAATTTGCCAAGTCGTAAGGTTTGTATTTGTGCCAAGTTTATAGATAGAGAGAGAGAGCGATCTTAAATTTATTATAAAGATTCTAGTACAATTAATACTCCGTGATGCATTGGGAAAGTTGGGAAACAGCACCGATTTTAATGAAACTTTTTAACGTGTTTATAGAACCCCAAACAACATTCAGCCAACTTAACCTAGTCATAAGAGGGCATAGAGCGTCAGAAAGGGCATATGTACCCCAAAATATTTTTGAAATGCTTTTTTTTTTTGCTTAAAAATGTTGTTTGGTAGGTATTTTAGGTCGCTGAATACGAATCTGATTTCAGGTTCTGTCAGGTATTCTAAAAATCGTGCAATTTTTGACCGGGAATTCCACTGCTTCGTACAAAAACGGAAAACTAAGTATCGTCCAAGCTTTGCTCTAGGAGGTATTTTTGGTAGCTGTTTACGAATCCAATGCCCGATTATACTTATTTTATAATGTCTTCCGAAAATCATTTTTGATAAAAACTTAGTTTGCCGTTTTTGGCCCATAGCAAAGTTTGGACGATAAATACTTACGTTTTTGTACTTAAAAAGTGAAATTCTTGGCAAAAAATAGCACAGTTTTCGCAATACTAGGCAGAATCCGTTAATCTGACATCAGATTCGTAATCAGCGACCAAAAATACCTCCTAGAGAACAGTTTGGACGATAAATATTTAGTTTGCAGTTTTTGTACCAAAAAGTGTAATTCTCGGTCAAAAATGACACGATTTTTAACAGAAATAGTGTAATCTGACATAGGATTCGTATACCAACCAATTTTTCCGAGCAACCAACTTAGTTGGAAAATACCAACTAGATGATAATTTTAAGCCAAAATAAGCATTTAGAAAAGTTTGGGCTTCATATACATCCCGCTTGGGCCCTACGCCCTCTTATGATTAGGTTAAGTTAGCTGAATGTTCCTTGGGTCCTATAAACACGTTACAAAAAGTTTCATTAAAATCGGTGCTGTTTCCCAACTTTTCCCATGCATCCCGGCTTATTAGTTGCACTAAAAAATTTTTTTAAACAGACGAGTGGTAATTCGACGTCTTACAAACGTAATTTGGGAGAACCATGGCAAACCGTTGACAAAAAAATTTCTGTCATGGAGCAGATAAAAAATTCTATTCAAAGTGGAAACGTCGAAGAGTTGGCTAATGTTTTATCATCCGATGGTAAATTTTTAATTACGTAAATTTAACTTTAATTAAAAAAATGACTCGATTATTAATTTTACATATTCGACTTAGAAACGTTTGTTATAAATATTCTTGTACACCTTATTAAATATATTTTGATGTTTTATCCAATTTATTGAATTTTTATTACATACAGGGTGGGCCATTTCAATTTATAATAGCTAATAGTTCGTTTTTTAGTTAACCAATTAAAAAACAAAAGTTGCAGAATTTGATGGGGAACCTCATGTTCTAATATCAGATTGGACCTACTTCTTCGGGTTGCTTTAAAAGTCAATTTAGATCCTATGCGGTAAGAGATAGAAGAACACTTTAAACTAGAAAGTTGATTCTCATAAAAAAACTAACAATTTTATTTTAAAACATTTTTTCGAAAAACGTTAGCTTATGGAAGAAATGCGACTTAAAAATGTTATTATTGCATTTAATCGAAAGAAAACTTTAGTCTACATAAAACTGTGTTTAATAGCTAACTGTAAATTATTTAATATTCGTTATGGTGTTCGCTTGCCCCATTTTCTATGAATTGGAGAACTTAAGAAAAATAATTGAAATGTATAATAATTTACGGATAAATTTTTGTTTTCTCCTTAGTTCCAGGACTTGATATAAATGGTGAATTTGAGTCAACGGCATGGACGCCTCTTTTGTATGCTGCATCATTGGGTAATGCGGAAATCGTTAGTGAATTATTAATAAATGGAGCAGATCCAAATATTCATAAAGGTATACATTAAAAAATAAAATTTCTAAACATATACCATACCATGTAATTCTAATAAAAATAATAATTTAAGAAATCAAAATCAGACTGCGTTAAATATAAACTGAAAAGAAAAAAACAAGTCCAGCAATTTACATAGCGACTTTAAAAGTCGGAACCCATTATTGGGAAAATTTGAGTTGTTGTAGCGTGTAGATTTTAATGGGTCCCGATTGTTAAAGTCAATATCTAAACTGCTGGACTTGTTTTTTCTTTTCAGTTTATATTCAACGCAGTCGGGTTTTTTATTTTTTAAATTATTTTTTTTTATTTATCCTTTTTAGTTAAGATTTTCAAATACTTATTAAACAATAACCCACTTACCATAGTTCGTCGACTTTCATTTTCAGCCTGTGTAAATATGTATGTTTGGTCTTTTCAGGCTTTCTAGAGACCAAATTCGTGAGCCGATTTTAAAGATTATTACGTTAATCGATTTGTTTATTTAATAGCTATTCAATGATACCCCACTTGACATAGTTCGCCGACTTAAATTTTTCTATTTACAATATGGCGTCTGGTGGTCGCCATTTGAATTTTCATTACTGCCATATCTTCAGTAGCACTCGCAAGGTTAAAACAAATCGATTGACGTAACAAACATCAAAATTGGCCCACGCGTATGGTCTCCAGTGTATCACATAGGAACACACATACATTCTTTTTCACAATATGGCGTCTGGTGATTGCCATATTGATTTTTCATTTCTGCCATATCTTCAGTATTATTCGCAAAGTCAGGGGTGTAGTTACCGTCGTACCAGCCGTATCAATGAAACGAGGCCTCCGGGTTACAGAGGTCCCTCCTAATGTGGGTACAAAAATTTACCAAGGATTTCGATGAGACAGGAACGGCTCTCAGACTTGTTACTATTGTCTATAGAGGCAAAAATTTTAGAAAAACTGAAATCGACTTCAGCTATAGATGATTTGAATAGTCAATTTGCCGAAAAAAAGGCAGGAAAAGTGTATATTTAATTAGAATTGTTTGGCTAGCTCAATTTCTGGGAGTAAGTGATAACTTATAATCAATAAACATTTATTTTAATTTAATGCAAGCATTTTTGTTTCTTTTGAATCCCCGAACTAATTTTAATACATGGCCCCTTCAAGGCGAGCTACGTCACTGCGCAAGGCTAAGACAAGTCGGTTGACTTAAGTAGAATGGGGCAGGGGGGGGGGGGGGATGTCTTATTTAATTAGAAATTCTCAGCATAAATACTTACTGCATAGAAGATTTACTCCTTTATTTATCTCTGATCTGAAGGTATCGTTGTCCCTAGGGAGTGAATTTCATTTAAGAAGGGCAAACAGATCGTATGGATGTAAGTGCTGGGGTCCAAAATATGCTGGCAATCCTTGCTCATGTTACTATATTATATTAATTATAAAATGTACAATTTAGATTCATATACTCCGTTGATGGCTGTATGTTCATGTGAATTGGAAAGAGATGAAAATTTAGTACAATGTGCGAGTGATTTAATTTCCTTTAATGCTAAAGTGAAAGTGGCCGATCGTTATGGTATGACTCCATTAATGTTTGCTGCGTTACATGGTCACGAACAGCTTGTATCACTTTTAATGCCATTAAGTGATTTAGAAGCGGTGGATACACAAAAATGGACGGTAACTAATCAAACGAATTCGTTGATTTAAATTACATATTTATTGATTGATTTGTTTTATAGGCTTTATTTTTTGCTGTAAGTCGTGGTCATAAAAATGTTGTCGAACAATTACTTTATCCGGATATGGATTTATCGAAAACAGATATTCGTGGAAGTACTGTAAAAGAATTAGCAATCAATAAAGGATATTTAGATATTGCAGAACTTGTTACAGATCCCAATGCACTTGATTTGGTAACTTTAGAAGATATTGAAACGAATACAGCAATACCCGAATGGGAAGATATGTTTCCAGGCATAAAAGATACAAAAAAGTAAGTCTTCTGTTTTATAAAATTTGCATTCATTTTATAATGACCTAAAAAAGTCTGGAAACTCGAATCGTATTCATAAAGTGATTAGAGTATGCTTTATCCACCTGAGAGAGATAAGAGTTCTTGTAGAAGATAGTGAGGTCCTGGCACCGGTATTTCGCACAAAGGTGTGAGTTAGCTAAAAAAATACCATCAGAAGTGGGTTTCAAAAAAAAAATTTCATTCAGATCGGATAAAATTTGGATGTATTATGGAAAAAAAAAAATTTTTTTGAACTTTATGACGTCATAAAATCACATCCAAATTTTATCCAATTTTAATAAACCAAGTATTGAATTAGTTTTAGATTAAACTTAATATCACTTTTTTATTTTAGTCTTCCTCCATATTTTGACGATGTAAAAAGTTTTATGTATGGCATTAATCTACCACAATTTATTGATTTAATGTATAGCCATAAAATTGGATTTCCCACCTTGTTAACGATTACAGACGGTCAATTAGAATGCATGGGAATTTTATTGCCATTTCAACGACGTCAAATATTACATGGCTTATACGAATTTCATGGTCATCGCTGGAATAAAAAAAGCCTTGGTGAAATACCAAAAGAATTGTTTAGGTAATTGATTTAGACGTTCCAACAACATGTTGGAACTACTTAAAGTAATCATGTTTTTTTTGCAGTGTTTATGATGTTTTACATAATTTTGGCGCATCAAATAAACATATTTCTGTAATGAAATCATCGATACAATTTTTACATATGCGTTTAAATTATATGAAAAATACAAAAAATATAATGGCAGGAGGCGATGAAAAAGAAAATATTCAAGGGTTACATGATAATAAAACTGCAATACTTAAAGAGCTTAATGATTTAAAATATCGTATTGAATCAATTAAGTGCACCTTGCACAAATTACGTAATCGAATGTCTAAGGTAATTCATTTTATTTATTCATACAATCAGAGGAGAGGAACAGAGGAGAAAAGTTAAACTTGAAATTTTTCTATAACCCACGATCTTTCTTAAACGATAAATACATACTTGAAACTTCGTTGGGGGTTTCCTTTTACGAGTTTTCAAATGAGCATTATGACGTCATTTTTGAGCTGCCGTTTTGAAAAAACGTAGCATTGGGCGCACAAGTGCTTGAATCCTCCGGCAAAAACGACAAAATTCAACTTTTTCCTTGCAACCTCCCTAAAAATTGGAAAATCACCCCCAAAAATCTGCTCTATACATGCTAGAAAGATGGAGTTTTCACCATTCGATACCTTATAGAGTTAAAATAACATAATATTTTGAATAATTTCATAAACCACATAGCAGCCTCCCGGAAAATAGAACAAGCCACAAAATAACGTTGCTCTGTTGTATACATGCTAGAAGGGTGGGATTTTCACCAATCGAAACTTGAAATAAAGTCAAATTAACTCCTCCCCAAAATTATACTTTTCAGTTCTATGCACCTCTGTACACAGAAAAGTTGAAGAGGCGCTAAAATTCAAAAGAATAGTGCCTTAAATTGAGAAAATTGACCGCGTTAAAATAAAATTCACAACGAAGTATGAATTTTCGAGTCGAAGAGAAAATTTGTAGTTCAAATTTATACGACCGCGGTCAATTTTCTCGATTTGACGCACTTTTTTTCTGAATTTTAGCGCCTTTTCTCCTTTTTTTTATTGATAACTGGGGTTGCAACCCCGCCAGCTGACGATAATAATTCGTACTAATTAACAGGCAAAAAGTGGGCTCGTTTTCAGCAGTTCCAGTTTAGACTACCAGATGACAATACTTATACTTACCATTTTTAAAGGCCAATAAAATATTTAAATTCAAATCAGATAAAGCTCACCAACTTGCGATAATAATTCGTTTTAATTAAAACAGAAAGTGGACCCGTTTTCAGTAGTTCCAATTTACACTACCAGGTTACTTACCATTTATCTGGCCTCTTTTTAGTAAATTTTGGGGATGTTCAACGTTTAGTAAATAAGTTGTTGTTGTAATAATGAGCTCTTGTGTTTCAGATTGAAAAGAATGTAACAGAACCAGCTGACTATATAACAGCAACAAATTTTCAAATAACAAAGTTTCAATTTTCAAAACGTATAATATTTTATAGTGTGATCACATTAAGTTTAATGTTAGCTATTAAAAAACATTATTATATTACAAAAATATCGAAATTATCTACAATATATCATCCAATTTTATCTAAAATATTTAATTGGCCATTATTGTAATTAATAAATACATTGTAATATTTTAATACTTAAAATCACAAAATGTGCTTTATTTTTTATATTTAATTTTATATTGTTTTTTAAAAACGTTTATGAATAAAAAATTTTGTAATGATACAAAAAAAAAATTATTGGATACTCCCAAAACTTCTCACTTCCTTGATACTAATTCAATTCACATATCTTTCCATTTGGAATGGCTTGGAGGTGCACAAATCCTTCAAAAGTGTAGAAATTATTATATTTCGTCATAAAAAATGGGTTGAAGCTGCCAAAACGTTATACAAATTTGAAACCCTCTTATTCGATTTAGAAGAGATTTATAAAAGAGCAAACATTTAAAAACGAAAAGAAAACGATTTTTCCTCTAAATATCTCCTCCAAATAAATAACCAAAGATAATAAATATTTGTAAATAACCCCACACTAGACATGCCCAAAATCTCCGTTAATCGTGTTCTAGGGGTTATAAAACTGATTTATAACTCTTCCGTCACTTTCAGTTTATCTTGAACAAACATAGAAAGAAGACTAGAAAAGAAAGAGAGTGAACTCTGGGTTTTGAGTTTGCCCATATACGTTAGGCACTTGAAAGTTCGCATACCTGAATTTGATCTCACGACCGTAGCGTATAATCATCATAGCATATATGAAGTTTCACAGAACTATAATACGCATGGTCGTGAACAAAGACATAGAAAATGGATTGAGCAATACCGCACAAAATTGACCTCTCTGTAGAAAGAAACAAAGCGACTGTGCAGTCAATGCCTGTCCCTTTTCTATAGGACTGTAGAAATTCTAGAAAGTGACAACTACTGCTCGTATCATTCACTTTATCTCTTTCATAGTTTCTTGCCTTTATTTACTATACAGCTTAATAGGGAACACACAGTCCATTCTCTACTTCTTTGGTCGTGCGATACAATCAGCGCCGTAAAATTCAGATAAGTGAACTTGCAAGTACCGGACGTACTTTCTTTTTTATTACGCTTGTTTGGTTTTTTTACGGTTAAACCGCTATGATTGGCAGTAAAATTTGGCTGGTTAAAATTCTGGAGAAGAGATATAATAGGCTACTTTTTATAATTGTGTATGCAATCATTATTACATCAATGTTATGATAGTTGCCACCGTAAGTGTTGAATAATGAAATACGATTGTTGAATAATGCATTATAAAAGAATTTCAAGAAGTGAAATTGTGGGCAGCTTCTTTTACATTAATATTGTAAATATATTTAAAGCAAAGCGTGGTGGATATGGCCTTGAAGGGCCACATCAATAACTTCCTGATTCGGTAAATTATTATATTACTTAATTACATTAAATTTAATTTGCTACAAATTAGCTTAATAATTATTTCTATTTCACATGTTTTAGAACTTTAAAATCGTAAAATATGTTTATAAATAGAAGACATATATGTAATGCACATATATTTCAATTTTTAAATTTTAGAAATAACTTGTCTACATACAAAATTTTGGTATAGGTGTTCATTAAATTTATTGCCGGTTGTCATTTCGTCTGTCTGTCTGACTGTTTGTGAACACGATAACTCAAAAACGAAAAAAGATACCAAGCTGAAATTATTATAGCGTGCTCAGGGCGTAAAAAATGAGGCTAAGTTCGTAAATAAGCAACATAGGTCAAAGTCTTGGGTACGTAGGGCTCATCTTGTAAACTGTTAGAGATAGAAGAAAAATTTAAATGTAAATAATTGTTCTTTATAAAAAAAAAACAACTTTTGAATGAAAAATTTTTTCATAAACATTACTGTTTACGCGTGAGGGCGCAAATTAGCTTAGAAACATTATATAGTATGTATATATAGGTACCTATTGTTTATATTTTAAATTTATACGTTACATACATATTATGTATGTGCTTATCTTTCTATACTTATATGACGTAAAAAAAAAAACTAATGCGTAATCAAAACTGTCTTTACATGGTATTTAAAAAGTTAAGTCAGTCAATGGTTTGTTTTCACTTGTTAAAAGTCAAATTCATTTTTTCTCTTTTTAAATATAATTAAAAATAATTTGAATGACAGACTTTCATTATTACCATTTTTCTAATATATACCTAAGCCGAGAAATTTCAAATTTTGTGCTTGCGTCCCTCAAAACTCTTCTTTGCTACGCTCAACTTTTTATTTCGGTTTTCGAGATGAAAACAATTAACTTTCTATCTCAAAGGAAAAACAATTTGCGAGTTGGACGATTTTTTCGAATTTAGCTTGAAAAAATCGTTAGAATTTTTTGATTAAAAATTAACCATGAAACACGTACACCAAACTATGTTTCTAAGAACAAATATGCATTAAGTTCTAAGAATTGTATTTTATGAAATGCTCGCAGGGAATTTTTAAAGTCCGACCCTCGAGTACCGCTTTGATTTTGATTTTATTACCAAAACCTTGTTTTAAACTTCTTATAAACAATGTCATCCAATGTAATGATGGATGTCTGAAACAGAAATTATAGTGTAAAAAAATTGTTTCAATAATTTGTAACAGTTTTTGATTGCACAATAAATGCGCAAAAAACTTTTTATAATTCGATTTCATGTAGTCCCTATACAGTTATCTTTATCTAACTTACTTTTTTTGCAATTAAAATTATGACTTACCCAAACTGAAAGTTAGAAATATTGAAGGTAATATTTATAATGAGGAATAAATACAACCTTACCTTGAAGAAATTTTAAAGAAAAGAGAGTCATGGGCAATAAAACAGGTAATCTTATTGACTATATTTTCAAGTACAGACGTTGGAAGAAATTGATTTTGTAAAATATGAGAGTCCAGAAATGTTAGCTTTATATTTATCTTTTTGATAACCGTATAAATTCATAATGTCCGAAATTTTAAAGTTCTATATGGAAGTCAATTTCATAATAAAAAATAATTATAATAAATGCATTAGCAATTTCCATCTTTTTAGGAGACAATAAATTCAAATAAAATCGACTTTCGTGAATTATGAGCTAAATGATTTTTATTAAAATTGAGAACAAAAATATTTTGATTATTTTTATAATTTTTACTAAGAAAATCGAAAAAATTTAATACCAATTTGTTAAGGTATCCAATTTCATGAAAACTGGTGTACAGTTTATTTTTTATTTTTCTCAAAAATTTAGGCTCGTTTGAATCTGGCGAAAATAATACTACTAAAGCTTAGGAAATCGATAAAATTAAAAAAACAAACTTATCTGATATCTTATCAAATCTTAACGTATGAGATTTTAACGCCAAGATGTTAGCGGCACGAGTAAAAAAAAAATGTAAACCGTATTTATAAGACTCAGCTGAATTTTTCATTGAATAAAAAGACAAAAGATATCAACTTCATTATACATTTTATTGTGCTGTACCATATTTGCCCCCCTTAGCCCCCTTTTATAATTGAAATGGTTTTCCTAGTTTTTAAAAAAACTTTGTAGTTTGTGTTTTTATAAAAATTTTGTACATATAATTTTCTGTACTTAAGTCGCGGTTTACTTTTTTTTTTGAAGAATTGTGCGTTGACATACTAAAACGACATATTGACCTAAATTAAAATAAAAACAATTATTTTAATGTTTAATATAATTCATTAACAAAATTTTGTTGTCAAAAATTGTTACATTAAATATACAGGGTGAACCATTTTAATCTATAATGCCTAATATCTTGTTTTGTAGTTAACCAATCAAAAAATAACTTAAACAAAAGTTGCAGAGTTTGATGGGGCACATCATGTTCTGACATCAGATTGGACCTAGTTCTTTGGGTTTCTTTAATAGCCAATTTAGACCCTAAACGGTAGGAGATAGAATAACACTTGAAATAAGAAAGTTGATCCTCATAAAAAACTAACATTTTTCATCCAAACCATTTTATCGAAAATCGTCAGCTTTCGGACCCGAGAAAAACTGGATTATATATCAGGATATCTCCAATGATATCTTTTGATAAAAAAAAAGGTAAAACTGACATCATAATTAGATCTAGTTGGATCTTTTTTGATTGGTAAACTACAAAACGCGCTATATTAGCCATTATAGATTAAAATGAGTCCACACCTTTGAAAATTCACTACTGGAATTGTCAACAGAGTGAGAACCACGTCTCAAAGTAGATTGACAAGGATAATAAATGCCGAGGCCAGGTCATAATACGCATGTCTTAATATACAAAATAATATTCTGGCGTGTATTTAAAATAAGATTATACCACTTTTAAATAAAGTTAAAACAGTATATTTTGAACAAATTACCATTTTACCATTAAAAAAAATTTTTTTTATAGAATTTAAACAAAATTATTTAACAATATTACTCTTTTGAACGTTAAAACAAAATAAAATTTTATTTATTTATTTTAAGCACATGTGAATGTGAAATATAAACACATCATTGAAGTAGCTGATTCCGGTCATACGATCATGCGCATTGAATACCAGGCCTCCAAAATGGTGTTTTCTCTGTCAGCTGTTTGAATATTATATTTTCATTTTTGTTAATCTACTCTGTGACGCCAAAATATATATACTTGGTATACACTGGGCTCATCTATTTAAAATAAATGATCTAAGGTCCACACTGTATATGTATGTAAGAATGCTATGCAATATACAACATTTCCGTTAAATATTATATGCCAAAGCGAGCTTGCACCTATAGTTCTTTTTTCTATTGCTTGATAAAGTCTTACTTAGCATTAAAATCTCAAAATGAACATAATAGGTACTCTATTTTTTCTCCATTAGCGGCCAGACTATAAATTAATAGATTTTATAACTTAAATTGATGAATGTCCAGCCTAAAATTATTGAAGCCATGAACGTGAAATTTGAATACTGAGTACATGCCTGCAATATTTATTAAAAAAAATATCTTTAGTTTTTTTGGAGGGAGTAGGAAGTAATTTACATCTGCTTTTTTTAAAAATTTTTAGGTGGGTTTTAATTTTACTAATTATAAATTACTAGTTAAACCTTCTTAAAGTTTATTAAACGGTACAATAAAAATATTTTTGGCGATAATTGTTTATCAATAATCAGAGAATGAGACTGACTGACCTCTAAATATTTGACTAATTCATGTCGGTAGTTATGTTGATATTTTTTAAGTTAATCGATCTGCAACTTTTTATAGGTCACTAGTTTAATTTGGGTAATTACCCTGGTGGAAAAAATATTGAAGAAAGAATAAAAAATTCTGAAAAAGTCTTAGGAACTTTGAATTTCTCAACGTTTTCGGACTAGTCTAATTCAGAGTTATTCAGAGTTCTTAATTACTTTTTTAAAGTTTCTAAGACTTTTTCAGAGTTTCCTAAGACTTATTCTTTTTTCAAATATTTTTTCCACCACGGTAGACTTTCAAATTTTTGAAGGGTTTGAAAACTATTCCATTTTTTTTTATTTCCTAGTACTATGTCAATAGTTTTTGAGACAGAACAAGCAGAAGATGATTACGTATGAATTTCAATTATTATTAGATACATTTGATCCTGATTAAAAAAAATTCATGAATTTTTTTGTTTTAAATTTGATTGTATCTCTTTCTAGCAAAACAGAATTGAACATGGATTTCTTATGGAAAATATAGTAAATGACCTCAAATACTATGTCCAATATCCGTCTAATTAGTAGTTTAAAATGCTTACTTATATCATCCGTATTTCTTGACCGATTTTAATTTTAATTTCCCTTTTTATCGGGTAATATTTTGTTAAGAAATGTGAATAAAAAAATTTCATGAATATTCCTTATTGTAAAATAAGCTATGAAAAAGTTGGCACAACAATGGCCGTGAGGGAATGCAAGAGCTTAAGGTGAATGAGCTTTAAGGTATTTCGATGCCGAAAAAACGTACGATAAAAAACGAAAATTTTATTGATCAATTAATGATTCTTTTATACGTCTTTTGCGAAAAATTCATATCGATTCTCTGTACGGTTTAGGAGAAATTAACTATCAAAGTCAATGTTTTTACCAAAAAAAGTTCTTCATTTTTTTATATAGTTCTTAATTTTGGTATGATTTTAAAGCTTTAAACTTAAAGAATATTGATAAAAACTTTTTATGCAAACGTTAAAACATTTTTAAAAGCACTTATTGACTAAAAAACCAACATTAGTTACGACTTCTTCATGTAAAAAGGGCTGTTTTTAATAATTAATTTATCGTAAATCGTACAGAGAATCGACTTGAAATTTATACAGAAGACGTATTAAATGCTCATTAATGGGCAAACATAATTTCAGTTTTTTGGTAACACTTTCGTTTCGGTAACACTGCTTATCAACTTTGTTTGAAAATTTTTCTAGATATCGTTGGATTTCAATGTATACATGATATTTAAACAATTAATTGTGTTAGTTGATAGTTTTAGTTTGGTTTATTTTATGTTCTATTTTGCCAATTCATCCATTTGATATTGTCCTGTATGAGATAATAGTTATTCAATATTCAGTAACTTTCTCGTAAAGTAATTCAGTATGCTGGCGAAATGTTGAAACATACAATTGCCACAGAAAAGCATCGTTATTTGCATACAAATTAACGAATTAACGATGAGCTAATAACAAAATATCGAGTCAACGACTTGGCCTTGTTTGATATATATATATATATATATATATATATATATATTTTTTTTTTTTAAACCATAAGAAATTTTAATGAAAATTGGTGTTATTTTGTTTTCATGATATTTTGTGTTTGCATGTATTTTTTTTAAACTATTATATTTTTCATCAACAAAGCCGGTCCTCGCAAGTTTTCGCCACAGTTACCTTGCTCATGTTACGCACAGTTACATAATATACACGGTGTCCACGAAATATCTTTACAACGCCCTACCGCATTCACACGCATACAAGATGAATAAAATTATAATTCTCTGCATAATTTCTCAAAAACGAAAAGAGATATCAAACTGAAATTTTATAGTGTGCTCAGGCGTAAAAAGTGAGTTTGAGTTCGAAAATCATCAACATAGGTAAACTGGATCTTGGGTCCGTAAGACCCATCTTTTACACACATTAGAGATAGAACAAAAAATTAAATGTTCCTTATAAAAAAATAAATAACTTTTGTTTGAAACATTTTTTCGTAAACATAATTGTTTACCCATAAAGGCGCAAATTAGGACAAAACTTTGGTGTCTATTTTCTCCAAAAGTTAAAAAGATAGGGAGTTGAAAATTCACAGGTAGCTTCAACCAGTGGCCTTGTGAAGAATTCTTGAAAAACAAAACTACTTTCTAGAAAATAATTTCGAAAATTTTCGAGATTTCTAAAAACCAAAACAAAGGGCGGCTGACATTCAACACTTTCTATACTGTCTATACAGGATTTTTTAACAATTATCTCAGTCAATTGGTTGTTGGGTCACTTGTTTTTTTATACTAATTGTAAGTTGTAGTTTGCTTGTATAGGTAATTAGTATTTATATTAAAATCAAAGACATATTTTTTAATTTTAATTGGTTTCAAGTGAAAACAGTGAATTATTAGGTCAACAATATTGTTTTCTTAAGAACTTTATGCCTTAAAGAATAAAAAAAATATTCCACAAGTTTACCTTCAGCAAAAAAAGAAAAAATATCTTTCAAGAGGGTAAAATACTCAATCGATCTTGAATTTTGGAATCGATTAAAAAAGAATGATTCAAAACAATATTTATAACTAGCTCGACTCGTGGGGAATTCGGCTCCCGTAGTCAAATTTCGTAGAAAAGTGGTGAAAAAAATCAAAAGTTCTTAAATTAATAGTAGTATGCATTAATTAGTATTAGGAGAGCATCTGTTAAAACTAACATAGTTGCCTGATAATGGTTTGAGTGTTATATGTCTAGACTTCTAGAGTATTAGGAGAGAAAAAACTAACATCCTTGCCTTATAAACATCTCTATCTCTATATATTATAAATGCGAAAGTAAGCATGTTTGTTTGTTTGTTACGCTTTCACACTAAAACTAGCGAATGGCTTTTAATGAAACTGTACAGCAATGTAGCTTATACTTCAGAATAACACATGAGATATAATTTATAAAGATATATTAATAAAAAATAAAAAAATACATAAAAATTAAATTAATTTGACATTACCATAAATTACAGATTTCTGTAAAAATAATCAATATAAAATATTTTACGGCCATCTTTTCTGATATACTCAATGAATAATTACGACTATTATACATTTAAAAAAATAAAAAACCATATATATATATTTTACCTGTGTAAAACAATCCTTGCCATTATTTCGAGTGTTATAGAAAGGAGATAAGCGAGAGCAATCTTTATCAATCTTTACTTTTAAACCCAGCGAAGCGGGTGGGTATCACTCTAGTATTATTTAAATTTATGATATTTTTTCGTTCAATTTATTTGTTTAGCGTGTTTTTTCCTAAGCGGCACATTTTTAGACCGTGAGTATATTTTTCGTCACTCATTGACATAATAAGCTTGAAAATGAGGCGTGAATCATGGCATTTGATAAAGGAATAAGGAAGATCAAAAAAAAACTTGCTAGAGTAAAAATAAATAAGATTATTATCCTTGCGATCAAAAAACCTACACCCACTAAATTTAACTCTAAACTATCTCAATATATGTGACCTTACTTGGTAAAGGGCCTTGCACATGACTTGAAGAACAGAAAAAGGAAAGGTATACAGAAATATTTTTACTATAATTCTTAACCCATTCCATTAAGACGTCTTAGGTACGGCCTTGTCTTTACTTTAATTAATGTAACATTATGTAAGTTTATATATCCTGAATGCTGCCTTATCATAACTTCATATATAAGTTTTGTTTGTTCATCGAAGCATAGTTTCATTGTTGTTAACAATTAGTCGTGAATTGTGAGCGGTTTAACCGTTAATTAGGAAAAAAAACAGTGTGACTGTATTTATTTATAAAGGTAATTAATAAAAAAGTATTTTGATTTTTATTTAAAGAAATTATCTGAGTTTAGTGGTGCAACAATCGAGTGATAAAATAAGAAGGGACAAGGGCCTGAGATACCAAAAAAACCTATTTTTGTGATTTTTTTTACAGTGTACCTTATTTATTAATATTTTTATACTTATTATTATAAAGCATTATTATTATTAAAATTCTCACAGCGGTTGTAATGAGAACGGAGTCACTTAAAAAAAAAAAATTTTCCTGCGGTAGTCAGGATAAGGTGCTTTATCTGTTGCTCCATGCGATTGCTTCATCTGAAATTAAAGAAACAAAAGGATTTCTAAAGTACTTAAGTTTATCTTGAATTTGAACGAAAGAATTAACGAAATATTCATTTTTGAAATTTTGGTGGAGGTGCAATCAAAAAACTCTGATTTAAACTTTGATTTTTTCCCAAAATCGCTCTTTTTGTTTAATTAAAAAATTCTTCGTTCAGAAATTAGTATTTTGTATGCAAACGATCTGTGCAAAGTTTAGGCGAAATCGGTCCGAAGGTTTTAGTGAAATTTTGATCAGTTTTGTGAAGAGCACGGTTAAAGTTTGATACATTAATAAAATAGAGACTATAATGACTTCAAATTTTATAATATTTCTTATAAGTTGCAGTATCAGAAAATATAAAAATTGATTTTCAGATCCTTTCCCTCCCCTGGAAAAAAAATTATTAGAAAAAGTTGCTCAATGTTCAAAAGTTTTGGAAATTTGCACAAGTATTTTCTGGAATTTTTGTTTGATTTTCTAGAATGTTTCACACAACTACTAGTTGAAATTCACCTGTAAAAAATCAACATACTTTTTTTTTATCGTTATGGAGAAAATGGACAACAAATTTTTTTCCTAAGTTGCGCTCTCGCGGGTAAACAGTGATATTTACGAAATAATGTTTCAAATAAAAGTTGTCCATTTTTTTATAAGGAATAAATTTTATATTTAAACTTCTCTAACGGTTTAAAAGATGGATACATTTTCATTTGATTGAATTCCATTTTTAAAATTGGCATATCTCGGTTAATTTTGAAGCTAGAAAGTCGAAAAATAAACGAAAATGTGCACAAATACATCAGCTAAAACTTTTAATTTAACTTTTTTTTTATTTGATACATAATTTTTTTTGTAATTTGTAAAAAACTGATTAAAACTCCCAACTACCCTCCAAAAAAAAAAAAAAGGATTAGATACGATACTCTGTGATGTCGACTTTTCTTTACAAAGTGTTTACAACCTAATAAACAACTGTGAAAAATTTCAAAGATGCATTAATTTTTTCTTTATACCATGATATTCTATTTAATTTTATCATACTAATATTGTATCCATTTGTTTTAGATAATCAATTTATACTACACAAAAATGTCAATCAAAACAACAATAATTGTTGCAATCATTATTGGTACTGTAGCATCAAATGGTCAGTTAATAATTCAACAACCTGGTGCTCCCGTAGCATTTGGTATACCAACACAACAACAATCATTGGCACATCGTGATGTTTTATTAAATGCACAAATGGAAGAACAGTTAACACCAGAACAACATCGTAGTACAAAATATTATAGTAATCCAGCTATTGCACAAGAATTAGCAAAAGAATCATGGTTAACGAATAAAGAAATGCCAGTATTTGATCGAGCTGCTGATCATATTGATCGATCACAAATTTATAAAATTGTTAAGAGTGCTGGTTTTATTAATCGTCGATAAATTATATAGAATATTAATTTATTAGATATATTTAAATTATTTTAGTCTTAGGTTAATGTTATTTATATGTTTTGTTATGTGTGAAAAACCCGTATTGTTAGCAAAAAAAATCGCCATTAATTAAATAAATTATTTCAAAATTAAATTGTACTTTATTTTACCTTGAATGAGGGTGAACCATAATAACCGCATTTTAAAAGCCAGAAATAAAAGCTTGTAAAGAGGAGTTCTTTTTTAGTGATGAGCAAATTGAGTCTCGGTCATGCAGTCTTGATCTTGGTCCAAATTTTTCGCGTTCGGTTACAATAACTCAAGTTTTAATAAAGATATAAATAAGAAAAAATAAAAAAGGTTCTTAAGGTAGTACTATCGGTAATAGACTATGCATTCAGAATTTAATGAAACTTGGCATAATTGTCCATTATTATATCATAATTAACCAGTTAAATTTTTAGGGGTCTTCATGAGAACTGAAAATCTGAACGTCCAGTTTTGTGAAATAAAATGAAATCTGTTATTTCCCATAAAAATTTAACTGGTTAATTATGATATAATAGTGGACGCAACTATGCCAAGTTTCATTAAATTCAGAATGCAAAGTCTATTACCGATAGTACTACCTTAAACTAGAACAAATTTGAAATTTTCTCATATATAATTATTTGGCGTTTTCTTTCGCTAAGGGCTCGTTTTCGACTTACAAAACTAATAGCGGGTCCGAAATAAATATTTTTTTCCACATAATAATTATTAAAATTCGTAATTGAATAAATATAACTCAAATAAATAGCAACCCATGGGCAAAAAAAGATCTTTCAATTTTTTTTTCACTCAAAATTTTTATGAAGTATTTTGAAATACATAAAAAATAATCTGCAAAAAAACAAGCATGTTCGATTAATAATTATCAAAATGAGACAAGTAGAAAATACAATTGTGTCCATTGAACAAGGAAAACTTTCGGGATGCACTAAACAGGATATAAATGGTAGACCATTCCAATGTTTTTATGGAATACCGTATGCAGAGCCACCAATTGGGGAATTAAGATTTAAGGTTTCTATACATAATTCAAATTATATCATCAAATTAGAAAAAAAACTAATATCGGGTATACAGGGTAATTTTTTCGGGAATTACATGTAATTTTTTCGTAAAATTTCATGATTTTCAACCCGTGTAACTTCTTTTTAAACAATATTTGGGTATTGCATGACTCTTAAATTAACTGTTTAGACCTGTCCTTTAAAAAGAAGACGTTGTAGAGTTTCCTATTTTCATTAGAAATCGAGATATATGCGAAAATGGGCTAAATATATAAAGACAAACATTTTTTTTTCCGGTTTTCGTACGAAATTTTACAATAACTTTTATTCTAATAAATATTTTCGAGAAATTATTTCGTGGGTTACTTTTTACCTTTATCCGTTTTCACATAAAACTGCAAAAAACATTGCCTAACATGATTGGTAGCGTTAAATTCAATTGTTTATAACAAATTACTCGACCATATTTCGAAAAAACTTGATTTTCGGATTAAGCAACCCAAAATACTTGGAAAACCATTGAAAGTTCGTTACTAAAGAGTAAGTTTAAGTAAGATTCAGAATCGGAAGATGATCTAGCTTTATCTTCCTTGCAGTCAAACCAAGCACAATTATGAAACGACATTTTTTTTTTTTGATAATTAACAGTTTATTACGAATGACTGATGACTGATTTGATAATTAAAAGACTGATTATACTCTATGTTTCAAAAAAAATTCCAAGAAGATCGGATAACAATTGCCTGTGTTATCAAAAAAATCGAATTTATATACCGAAGTTATATATTTTTTAACTGTTGGGTTGGGTTGGGTTTAAAACAAAAAATTTAATTTTGCTCTATCACATCCAAATTTTATCCAATTTTGATAAACCAAGTGTGTAATCCTACTAAATTTGTGCCATACTTTTCAAATTTGTCATCAAAATTAACCTAGCTCTATTAGGTTTCAAGATTGTGGAGGTCTGGTCCTGGAATTAAGCACATATGTGATAGCTAGCGAAAAACTGACATCACAGCTGAAAAGAATGACCCAAAATTAGTGGGTTTCAAAAAAAATTCCATGAAGATCAGATAACATTTGCCTGTGTTATCAAAAAAATCGAATTTTTGAACCGTATGACGTCATCAGAATCCAAAAAATTTAATTTTGCTCTATCACATCCAAATTTTATCCAATTTTGATAAACCAAGTATGTAATCCTACTAAATTTGGGCCATACTTTTCAAATTTGTCATCAAAATTAACCTAGCTCTATTAGGTTTCAAGATTGTGGAGGTCTGGTCCTGGAATTAGGCACATATGTGATAGCTAGCGAAAAACTGACATCACAGCTGAAAAGAATGACCAAAAATTAGTGGGTTTCAAAAAAAATTCCAAGAAGATCGAATAACATTTGCCTGTGTTATCAAAAAAATCGAATTTTTGAACTTTATGACGTCATCAGAATCTAAAAAATTTAATTTTGCTCTATCACATCCAAATTTTATCCAATTTTGATAAACCAAGTATGTAATCCTACTAAATTTGGGCCATACTTTTCAAATTTATGATCAAAATTACCCTAGCGCTATAAGATTTCAAGATTGTGGAGGTCTGGTCCTGGAATTAAGCACATATGTGATAGCTAGCGAAAAACTGACATCACAGCTGAAAAGAATGACCCAAAATTAGTGGGTTTCAAAAAAAATTCCAAGAAGATCGGATAACATTTGCCTGTGTTATCAAAAAAATCGAATTTTTGAACTTTATGACGTCATCAGAATCTAAAAAATTTAATTTTGCTCTATCACATCCAAATTTTATCCAATTTTGATAAACTAAGTGTGTAATTCTACTAAATTTGGGCCATACTTTTCAAATTTTTGGTCAAAATTAACCTAGCTCTATTAGGTTTCGACTCGCGAATCAGCAATGCAGAAAGTCACCCATTTAAAATTTGCGGACTTATATTTCCTCTCTGATTGGGATTAAAAAATTGAATCTCGGTAAAAAAAAGGCAGACTGGACGATATCTTTGACTGGTTGATAAAATCTCGACACAAGTATCTCGCATGGTTTTTTCCCGTACATCTCCTGGACCATTATTAATTGAATTTTTTTAGTACATAACTAATTTTTCGCATAATCACAGTTTTTAATTAATTTATATATTTTTATTGTAAATTTAAAATTATTATTAGTTATTTAATATTTTTATATTAATTTATATATTTATTGTTCTATAAATAATATTAATTATAGTCACCAGAGCCGGCTTTACCATGGAATGATGATATTTTAGATTGTACAAAAGTAAAATCATTTTCGAAACGACGTTTTTATCCAGGGAATTTTTATGGTAGTGAAGATGATTGTTTATATTTGAATATTTATACACCACAGGTTAGTTATTACGGAAATAAAATCAATTATAAAACCTTGGCCTAAAAAACTTAATGCGGAATCTTAAAATTGTTTGCACGTCAGACATATTATTATTATAAAACTTTTAAATATTTCAGTAAAAGTTTACTTGTAACTGTTTGTTATATTTTTACATCATACTTGCAATAATTTAGTTTGTGTATTGAATTTTAATTTATTGTAAAATATTCAACAAAGTTTCTTCAGTCCAAGATTGGTTTCATTCTCATTTTGACTTATTTTCTCTCCTCTGAACTCAAATTTTGACTTTCGATCGAGGTTAGGTTAGAGTGGCTGTCATGGGGTGGGACACACTTAGACCATAGGGTCCGTTGTGATACCGAAAAAGGGTTGGCCCATCCCCGGCCACTACTCCATGAACCATTTGGAGCTGTTTAAGAAGAACTCTGACGTCGACAGACTTTAGGTCGGAGAGGTCGTCAAAGAGAGGCTGGCTCAAGTAAGTCCATCTCCTCATGACAAGAGCTGGGCAGTGACAGAGAATATGAGACATTGTCTCCTCCTCCTCACCACTGTGACAGCTCCTGCAGTAGTCGTGATACACTGCCAGGCGTTCAGCATGCCTGCCCGCCCAACCAGTGTCCTGTAATAGCCGCAACAACTTTGCGAACAGAGGCCCTTGGAAGTGATATAAGATCTTCGGAACGCCTGCAATTGTACTCAGACCATATCTATCTTGTAAGTACCACAAGTACGTTCCTCCCTCCATCTAAGATTGACCCTTTTTAAGATATCCTCTTTAAGGAGTAACTTGCAGTTCGAAAATGGAACTCTCGAATATTTATTGATGGTTATGCCCGGCAGCATTGTGCCATTTCTGGCAAGCTCGTCGGCTTCGCAATTTCCTGGAATGTCCCTGTGTCTCGGTATCCATACCAGGTTTACATTCATTTGTTTCGCCAGCTCATTTAAGGACGTACGGCAGTCCTATGCTACCTTTGACGTTAGATAGACTGAGCTGAAGGATTTAAGAGCTGCTTGGCTGTCGGTGAAGATTGTAATGTAACACCCTGCACCTAACGGTGTTCAGTCTTATACATTCACATACCTCATGAATAGCCATCACTTCCGCTGGATACACACTACAATGATTCGGCAGCCGAAATGATAGACTTTCGATCGAAGTTTTATCTAAAAAAATTTTTTCCAAAATTACACCCACAAAATAACGATTTTTTAGTCTCTTTATAGCATCTACTCCAAACGCCGCACAATTATACATATGTAAAATTTTTGTGCCTGCTTTAGCTATACGGCCATACTTTGGTCAGAAGACCAAAAAATAGCAATCGATGCCACATAAAAACTTAATTATATACTTCGCATATGGTTATTATGAGCTGGTGTTTGGAGAACTAATCTCCAATCGCTCTTTTTTTATTTCATAAAATTTTTCAGAGAAAAAATGGACTTTTGGGTATAGGTATTTTACAATCAACATGAACAATTTTTAACCAGAAAGATTTTTCCCTCGAAATTCGACCGCTTTAAATTTTAATCCCTTCATTTTATCACATTTAAAGTGATGAAATTGCATGTATTTGTGTGTTATTTCTTCAATAAGTGATTTTCTTTAAATCTTTTGGCATATCAATACATCAAAAAACATGGTAAATATCGAAAAATTTTACTCTTTACGTCTAATTTTCCCAAGTTCTAACATACTTTATATTAAATTCGAAACAAAAGTCTCAAATATGATCATACATTCACTCTTCTTCAATAAATTGTTAATTCATATCAAGGAAACGATCAATGTTTTTGATTTAAAAAATTAGTAAATAGGCAACTTGTATGACGCAAACGTTAAGTGTCAAATAATCGAAAACTATTATACATGTATAACGTATACGTAATTCAAGTTGTCTATTTATTAATTTTGTAAGTCAATTTTAACATTAACCATTCCATTGAATTAACAATTTATTATTTATTATTAAATAGAAACATTTACAGGACTAACTCATGCGTTACTAATGATATTTGACACCTAAGGAACACATTCCATGAGATTTTAGCAAAATGAAAGCGATTTTTTTCAATTTTCTTTATTTGTAACATCTTTAACTGTACTATACCTTAATAAATTAAGTAATTCAATAGTATAATTTTTTAAAATCTAGATCTCTTCTGATCCTACCAATGAAAAATATCCTGTTATGTTCTGGATACCTGGTTATCCGTTTATATACGAAATGGGCAGTTTGGAATTTTATGGACCAGAATTTTTAGTTGCAAAAAAAGTTGTTTTAATTACGATTAATTATAGACATGGTTTTTTAGGTTTGTAATCTTAAACTAAAATGTTTGTCTAACAGATTTTCATATAGTGTTTTTGGCTTTTATTAAATGGCTATCTGAAGCAACGCCGAGCGTTTGCGAATACTCGTGAGCATGGAAGCATTTAACAGAGTCTGAATACGTTAATGGAAATGTATCTCATTTAATAAACACTTCTACTTCAGATTTTCGACATACCTCATGTGCAAGAATAACAATATCTCTATCTCTATATATATTATAAATGCGAAAGTAAGCATGTTTGTTTGTTTGTTTGTTTGTTACGCTTTCACGCAAAAACTAGCGAATGGTTTTTAATGAAACTGTACAGCAATATAGCTGATTTATCAGAATAACACATGAGCTATAATTTATAAAGATTGAAAAATTACATTAAATTTGACATTACCATACCAGATTTCTGTACAAAATTTATATAAATTACAGATTTCTGTAAAAATTACAGTAATTAATTTTTCGAAAATCTACCCTGGTGGAAAAAATATTTGAAGAAAGAATAAGAAATTCTGAAAAAGTCTTAGGAGCTTTGAATTTCTCAACGTTTTCGGAATAGTCTAATTCAGAGTTATTCAGAGTTCTTAATACTTTTTTAAAGTTTCTAAGACTTTTTCAGAGTTTCCTAAGACTTATTAAGACTTATTCTTTTTCCAAATATTTTTTCCACCAGGGTAAAATGATTTAAATTTTACTGATTAATTCAGAAAAAGTCTAACTCTAACTTTTCCTTAATTTTCATGAAATCTCTGATTAATTCTAAAAAAGTCTTCTAGAAGAGTCTAAAAACCTGTTAAAAATTCAGTCTTCAAAATGCTTAGTAAGTTTTACCTAGGTCATTTTATACTTTTTTAGACTTACTTATTTTTCTAGAATTGTTTTTCAGAACACTATAAATCTGAATTATAGACTATAGTCAGAAAATATTTCCACCAGGGTATTTAACGATTAAAATAATTTTTTTTAGGATTTTTAAAATTGAATGATCCTTTATTGAACGTTACTGGCAATGCAGGTTTAAAGGATCAAGTAGAAGCTTTACGTTGGGTAAAAAAGAATATTGAAGCGTTCGGTGGTGATTCAAATAAAATAACAATATTTGGTCAAGGATTCGGGGCAGCTTATGTACATTTACATATGTTATCGTCAATGTCTCGTAAACTTTTTCACAGAGCGATAATGCAAAGTGGTTCCGCGTTATGCCCATGGTGTTTTGGTGGTTTACGTCTTGACTATGATTTGGTAAAAGCATTGGCATGTGAAGCGGATAACGATGAAGGTGTATTGGATTTTTTGCAAGATCAATCGGTGGATAGTATTTTAACGAATCAATCTAGATTAATAAATTGTCAAGAGGTAAAACAGTGTGCCGCATTTAAGATGAAGACACCTTCATATTTTGGTTATAGGAATATCGATTTGAAATTTTGCTCAGTCATACAGGGTGATGGGTCAGATTTTTTAACCTACTACAAACTGGCAAATAGGGCCAATTCTTAATATTTTGCCTAGCATCAGAGATGGTTAGACATATAGAAGAAAACTATTAGAAAAACTTACTTAGAATATTTTTTTATACCCATATACCGATTTTAATGACAAAATTAGCATTTGCTTTTAAATTATCAATTTGTCCAGTTTTTACATTCCGTAGCACACTAGTTATAAAATTATAGTTTTATAACTAGTGTGGAATAATGAGAGGAGGCATCTTCATGACTAACCAAAATATGAAAATGTCACCAAGAATTGTTTACCTTTTGTTTAGGAACTTATGGCTGGCGAATTAAATGCTATTACACCAGTTGTCGAAGTACCAAATGACAATGCATTCATATCGGAACAGCCAGAAGAATTAATTGCTACAAATAAAGCAGCTCGAATACCCATTTTAATCGGATACAATTCACATGAAGGACTTTTACCGTTTACATTTTCTGCAAAAACTCGTTTAACACCGGATTTCAATGACAACAGACAATTAATACCACGAGATTTACAAGATACATTAGAAACTGATGAACTTAGTTTTGAAGTTGGAAATAAGATTAAAGAGTTTTATTATGACAAGGAAACACCATCATTTGATAATTTAGATCGATTTATTCAGGTATTTGTTAATTTTATATATTTAAACGAGCAATTATTGTATATATATATACAGGGTATCTAGCTAAGTTGGCTACATATGAAAAACTTTTTTATTATAAGGTTTACGAAAAACATTTATTCTTTATAAAAAATTCAGAAATCTGTGAACTTTCTGACTTGCCTATAGCCTCAATGGGCCCTTGTACCTTCCCTGGTGGAAAATATATTTGAAAAAAGAATAAGTCTTAATAAGTCTTAGGAAACTCTGAAAAAGTCTTAGCAACCTTAATAAAGTATTAAGAACTCTGAATTAGACTAGTCCGAAAACGTTGAGAAATTCAAAGTTCCTAAGACTTTTTCACAATTTCTTATTCTTTCTTCAAATATTTTTTTCACCAGGGTTGGTGAAAAAAATATTTGAAGAAAAAATAATTCTGAATATGTCTTAGAAACTCTGAACAAGTCTTAGGAACTCTGAATTAGATAGCCCAAAAGCGTTGAGAAATTAAGAGTTATTCAGAGTTCCTAAGACTTTTTCAGAGTTTCTTAGACTTAATTATGAAGACTTATTCTTTCTTCAAATATGTTTTCCACCAGGGTAGCTCCGCTCATCGAGAAACATCTATGCCTCCAGATGCTCTCATAAAGAGGGCATGAAAGTACTTCTACTCTCCTTTCATTGTTTTTAATCCCCGAACCAAAAAAATGTTATAAGTTTGACCGCTATGTGTGTGTATCTGTCTGCCTGTGGTATCGTAGCGCCTAAACGAATGTACCGATTTAGAATTTAATAGAGAATGTTCTTAGCTATGTTTCAATTGCGAGTTTAGGGTTTCCGTAATCGAAAAAACTGAAAAAAAGCGATGGTTTCAAAAATCGTTTCAGTTTGGAGAAGGCTCTAAGGAAAAAAGTATTAATGGAAAGTGTTCTTAGATACTATTAACTTGTTTATTACTTACTAGCGACCCGCCCCCGCTTCGCACGGGTGCAATGCTGATACTAAATACACTACAGAAAAACTGTGAACGTTGTATATAAAAACATAGCGGCCCGCTCTGGCTTCGCACGGGTATAAAATATATAGCCTATGTGATTAAAATCGATCCAGTAGTTTTGATTTATTCATTACTGCCCGTGGCCCGCACGCGTTAAATTTGGAGTAAAACAATCCCCCTTTCCCTTTACCATGAAGATTTCCTGCTATCTTTGGAATATCTAAATTCATACACTACATTTTTACTTATTTACTTTTTACATTTTTAACTATTAACCTCAAAAATAGCAGTACTTCTCCACTATTTAATGGATTATACATATAAACCTTCCTCTTGAATCACTCTATCTATTAAAAAAAACCGCATCAAAATCCGTTACGTAGTTTCAAAGATTTAAGCATACAAAGGGGCATAGAGACATAGGGACAGAGAAAGCGACTTTGTTTTATTCTATGTAGTGATTTATAATATTTTTAAATTGAATTTTAGTTTTATACTGACGAAATGTTTGGCTACAAAATACTATCAACAGCACGTGCCCATGCTCAATCGAAAAACCAAGTATATACGTATATTTGGTCATTGGATACAATTTTAAATGCAATTCGTGATAATATTCGATATAAATATAAGGGTGTACATCATGGTGATGAATTAGGATATTTATTTAAAAATCATAATTCACCAAATATTATGAAAAATTTTACAATTGAACGATATAGTATGGAAATGGTAACAACATTTTGGACAAATTTTGCATATTCTGGTAATCCAAATACAAAAGAATCAATACGAAAATTTAATATCGATTGGAAATCATTTTGTGTTAATGAAATGAATTGTTTAAAAATTGATTTATCGTTACAACATGTACCAGTTAAACAATTAAAAGATATTTTTAATTTATGGGATAAAGTTTATTTATTAGGTGGAAAAGGAAAAAGTGGTACCTTGCATAAGTTTTCTAGGGTAATGATTTAAATTTTTGCCACTTTGTCATTCTGTGACATCAACATGCATATCTTTTTTTTTCATTTTAAAGTAGTTCGACTGTTTGAGCAAGTACGGTGAATGTTCATTTTTTCGCGGTAAATGATAGCTCAAAGTTCTTTGATCACAATAAACACAGCTTTGAAGCCTCTTGCGGGGCAAAATTATTTCATTCTAAAATTATGATTTTTAACACAATACTTTATGGAAGAACTCACATTAATGTTAATTGTACAAAAATTAATTAATTAGTGAATGAGCTTCAAAAAAAATGAAGAAAATTTATCACAAATTCTGTTTATGCAAAAAAACATTATTATTACGGTGCTTTCCAAAAAGAAAACATAAAAAACTTTAGCTTATGACTTTTTATCGATATTTTTAAAGAATTTTTTTACATTTACGTCATACAAATTGCCTATTTACGATATTTTTAGAGCATTTTCTTACATTTACGCCATACAAATTGCCTAGTTGACTAGTTGTTTTTCGTTAAAGTGGTCCGACCGTCGCGTGACTATTCAACTAGTTAACCAGGCAATTTTTATAGCGTAAATATAATAAAATGTTCTAAAAATATCGTAAACTAGGCAATTTGTATGACGTATATGTAATCAAATGCTCTACAAATATCGTAAAAGTGTCAAAAACCAAAGTTTTTTAATGTTTTCTTTTCGGGTAAAGGTAAAGTTAAATGAATAAAATCTGTGATAAATTTTCTGCATGATGAAAACTTTTTTGAAGCTCAATCACCGATTAAGGTACTATGTTAAAAATTACAATTTTAAAATGAAATAATTCAAAATTGGGAATAGTCATGTATTTTTTTAAATATTTTTAATTCATTGTTTACACCGTTATAACAAAGTAAAAAATATAAATACTGATTAAAAATGCTGCATTTAAGTGTAAAAAAATATTTAAAATACATTATAATTTTGAGATATTTAAACGCAGTTTTTTGGCGCTCTCTGTTGATGACGTATAAGTACGTAATCTGTCAATTAGTGACAGTTCAATGTATAATTTACACTTGAAAAAAGGAATTTACAACACAGAATTTACACTCGTTATTATTACGTTTTTTAATAAAAAGCCGTAGAATAATATAATTTAATGAAATACCATATAAAATGTAAATAATTAATATCATACAGTATGTAAACAAATTTGACAAGCCCGTTCTATGATGTCACGTCCGTATACAAATTTGAATTTCCGTTTTAGAAATTTTTAAATGCCCTTCACTGAATTTGTACTTTTAATAATTAGTTTTAAGTAATTAAAAAGATATTAATTATTAAAATAATGGTTTAGTTGAAATGTCCAGTCATTAAATTTCATGAATATTCCCTATGTTACCCCGCAAGAGGCCCCAAAATTGTGGTTATTGCGATCAAGGGACTTTGAAGTATCATTTACCGCAAAAAAAAATGAACATTCACCGAACTTCCTCAAACAGCCGAACCACTTTAATATTTGAATTAATCAAAATTGAATTAATTTAAAAAATAAAACTTGCTACCAAACAAAGGCTGAGAAAATTATAATTTAATTCAATGAAACGTTAGTGATTTTTGAATAAGTTAAAAACAATTGTTTATAATAAATTTTCATTGTTTTAGATTTTGGCACAAATAAGATTATAACAAATATGTATTGAGATATTTTTTACCCGCCGAAATTGGATGAATCGAACCACGAAGGGATTAATTAATCGACTAATGATGTATCCGTGCGTTATATGTGTATTAGTTTTAAAAATAAAACTTTTTGACGTTAAAATTATGTTATTTATTTGTATTGAACTGTTCCAACTTTATAAACGAATGCCATCAGAAAATATTAGGCTTGTCCCCCTCCTTTAAGCCTTTTAAACATTTTGCCCTCCTCTTTTAAGATCCGTTTACCTAATAATTCTTTAAGTCTCTTTGATCTAAAACGAACAAAACAAAAAATCATTCTCTATTTCATAACTTGGAGGATTAGAATTTGAGAAACTTTTGTTTGTATTTTTTCATCATTTTTCCTGTCCTTTCCAGACTCAAAATTTTGAGAGGTTTTGTAAAAAACTTGTAAATATTTTTTGTTCTTTTTTTTTGTTAAAATTTGTTCTAAAGTTTGAAATTTTTAAAATTTCTAAATTTTGCTAGTTTTTTCATAGCTCAAAAAATTTATATCTACAATTAAGTAATTTTTCACCATTTTTCTGATATTGTATGAAAAAAATGTTTTAAACAAAAGTTACTTTTTTGCCTAAGAAAACGAATTTGTTATAAAAAATATATACCTTAGTTTCAAATTTAAAAAAAAAATAAAAAACCCGACTGCGTTAAATTTAATTTGAAAAGAAAAAAACAAATTCAGTAGTTTACATAGTGACTTCGGGACACATTCGGGACACATTATTGGAAAGATTTGAGCCGGTCTAGATTTTAATAGGTCCCGACTGTTAAAGTCTCCATGTAAACTACTGGACTTGTTTTTTTCTTTTCAGTTTAAATTCAATGATACCCTACTTAACATACTTCGTCGATTTTCATTATCTTGTTTTTCACAGTATGGAGCCTGGTTGTCGCCATATCGACTTTTCATTACTGCCATGTCTTTAGTAACCCTCTCAAGATTAAGGCAACTGGATTTACGTAACAATCATCAAAATCGGTCCATGTGTTTGATCTCTAGTGTGCCACAAAGGAACAAACATACATACAAAATATATAGCCTGATAAACACATTACCTACCACTTCTTTGCGTCGCGCACTCAGGTAAAAAACTGAAATTGGCCTTCGTGGAAAAAGTTCGTCACAAGCTTTATACGTAACATTTTCCGACTTCTAAAAATTCTGACGAGTTATTCAGCTGTATTCATACTTTTAAGATATTCTTTTATATCTTAAAAGTATGAATTAATTTTCTTTTAATGTACTACGGTCTTATTACGGTACTGTGTTTACGATAAAAAAGATTTTCTTCCTTTAAAATCAGCGTTTACGATGTTGGGTAACTCTTACATCATCCACACGTGCCAATACAAAAAAGAGAGGGGAGCCCTTTTTAAAAATTAATAAATTATCATCGTTGGTTTTTTACGACTAACTTTTAGCACTAACAATTTTTTAGTACTAATATGAACCTCTGTCGCAAATGATAATAAATACTAATTACACCTCTTGTAATTAAAAATAATTTTGTGTGTGGGTATATAAACGAAATTTCATTAATTAAAAATTTCAGTTGTCCAAATCAAATCAAGAATAGTTTTAAATTAATTTTTCATCATGAAAGAAATAAATTGGAAAACAAAAATACATATCGAACAGGGTGATTTATGTGGGGAAATTCTTTCAAGTAGTGAAGGATTCGATTATTATAGTTATAAAGGGATTCCATACGCAAAACCACCTGTATTAGATTTACGATTTCAAGTAAGTGCAAAATTTTTATTATTTTAAAAAAGATACAGTTTTTATAAATACCTAAATTGATAATCACTTAAGGTAGTACGAGCGCCAAGGGAAGTTTAGACTTGTGGTTGAAATTATTTGTACATTATTTTCAATTTTGATGATGAATTTTGTTATAACTTCATGAATGTAGATGAAAAATAAATATAAAATTTTTTGATATTTGCCTTGGTTTTCTAAATATTGAAAGCTAAATAATTAAACAAAATTTTCACTTTTCGGTATTTTGAAAATTACTCCAGGTATCCAAAAATTGTCTTCTTACTTTCCGTCTTATATTGTCAAGTTATATTTAAAAATATATATTTTTTAAATTTGTGTCCCCTCTACCGAGCTTATACACCCTTAATTAGCCAGGCTAATAGCCGTTTTTAATAATTTATTAAGATTTTAACTTTAATTTAATAGTTTTTTTTAATTTCCACCGACTAGTTTTGGAGAAATCTATGAAAACATATCATCCATCTACAGTTTTCTCATAAGACCAATGTTAAATGTGACTACTTTTGAAGTCATTTTTTTATTTAAATAACCGGGCAACAGCTCCCCCCCCCTCCCCTAAATTTTTCAGAATTGATTTAGACTTAGTTCAACTTCATATACAAAAAATAAAGTCTTTTCTCCAAAATGGCCCTCGTATACGAATGTATACATTCTTATAAGATAGCTGGATGAAAGGCATTAAGTCGGAAGATTAAAGCGCTGGGAATTTTAAGTTCATAAATAATAATATACGCTTTGCCCTTTGTAGAGCAGGCGCTAGATATAGTTGAGTGTGCAAAATTCGATGACCGCATTTTGTCAGTTGATTCTTGTTCAGAAAAGCTTATAGATTAATATTCCGGATGTTGCCAGAAACTCTATTGGTCCAATTTTAGTATAACCCCCCTCCTGCCCAGAAACAGTTAAATGTCAATTTTTTCAACCAAATAAGGCTAGTCGAGGTTTTTTTGGATAATTTACGTCAAAAAGGCTCCTTGTGATTTTTTGTAAAGTTCACCATTTTTAAATTATTAACAGTTTAATGTTTGGAAAAACTCCAGAATATTTTTATAGCTGAAAATTAATGCATACAAGTTCTAAAACAGTGTAGAGTTTCATGGCGTCTTAAAATGACATCAAACCGTGACATACAATCATTTATGTATATGCAAGTGTACAATTATTTGCAAGTTTACATGTTTTTTTATTTGTAAGTTTATATAGCCTTTCATTTGGCGCGCCGGCGTGAGGTAATACCTGCAAAATACCTCTGATTTACTACATTTGCTGTCAGGGGGCTGAATGTATAATTTTAAAAATATTAATAATCATTATATTTTATAAAAATTAATTTTGTGTTTTGTTATCTACATATTATGATTAATCATTAGAAACTTTTATCCAATCGATTTACAGAATTGCACAGAAAATAATTTAGAACTGTTAAAATCGGAAGTAGAATTGCACAAATTTGTGTAGAACTGCAGGTTACAAAAAGTCTGGCTATAAGATTAACCTTGACTTCAAATCCTTGACTCGATTTTTATTGTTTAATTTAATTATATTGTATGCTAATTTTTCTTTTATTAAAAATTGATTACGCAAAATATAAACAAATTGATCTATATTAAATAATATTTTAAAATTATTATTCTAACGCGTGTGATATTTGAATGTCACAAATATTTATTATTTATTATTTGAATGTCACAAATATTATATTCAATTAATTTATAATTTCTTACGTAGATTAGGATCAACAATTGACGTCATAACTCATAAACACACCGGATTAGGCAGTACTGCACCTAATACAGCACCAAAATAAATACAATTGAATTAATTTTTTAAGGTAGTACGAGCGCTAAGGCAATTTTATATTTAGGGTTGAAATTATTTGTACCTTATTTTCAACTTTGATGATGAATTTGCTTATAATTTTATGAATGTAGACGAAAAATATGAATAAAATTTTTCGATATCTGCCTTGATTTTCGAAATAACGAAAGCTAAACAATTAAACAAAATTTTTAATTTTCAATATTTTGAAAATTACTCCAGATATCGAAAAAATTTATTCTTACTTTTCGTCTTAAATTGTCAAGTTATAACATAATTCACCATCAAAATTGAAAATATTTACTTTTTTAAATTTGTGTCCTCACTACCGTATTCATACATCCTTAATTAGTCAAGCACAACGGGTTTTTTTTTTTCAATAATTTATTAAGGTTTTAACTTTAATTTAAATATATTAAATTAAATATATTAAATTTTTTTTTTAATTTCAGCCGTCTAATTTTCTAAGAGAAATTTATGATAACCGCTTTACCAATGTTAAATATGCCTACTTTTGAAGTCCTTTATTTATTTAAATAATCAGGCATACCCCCCCCCCCTCCCTTCCTAAAATTTATAGAATTTACTTAGATTTAGTCCAACTTCATTTTAAAAAAAATCAAGCTTTTTATTTGAAATTGCCTTGGTGCTCGTACATCCTTAACCTTAAGTAAACTTTAGTTTACAAAAATAAATCAAATCTGATTTAATGATAATTTATTCGTTATTATTTGATTTAATCAAACAGTTTTAATTTAAGTAGATTTTATCAATTTATCCATAGTCGAAGTCCGCAACTTAATCGTACGCAAATGACAAAAAAGTAGGCAGAAAATGTTTTCCCTATGTCCTCTAATTTCTATCCGATGCTCCAGCGTCCTGTGTAGAAGTCTCATTATTTTACCTTTGATTTTTTATCTCAATTTGCGAGATTTCACATTATTTTTCACTCTATCATTTGGATTTATATTTTAAAAATTTTTTGGTCTCGAAAATAAACATCATCTGATCAAAATTAGGATTAACTAAGTTTTTTGATAATGAACCCATTTTGATCTTACATGCTTCATTTTGTTCGTAATTGCATTTAGAAAAAGCTCCTTAAATTAGTTTGTAATCCTCCCCTACTCCCTTTTTCGGGAATTCGACTTGTATGGCCCGAAACGTACCCGAAACGTTTTTTGAAAAATAAATGAGAATGAAAATAACATTGGAGTTTTTGGGGCCGAAAAATTTTTCTGTCGAAATCCCTATCCCAACCCCCGATTATATAAAATACAAATAAAATAAATATATTAAGAAAATGATATTGTCCTGGGAGTTTTCAACGTCGCTGAATCCGAATTTGAACACGATATGTGAAAATAAAAAATGACGAGTGTGAAAATTCAAGCTGTTCTTAAAATATTATGTCTCAGAAATTCTTACTTAGAGGACTTTTACACATTTTTTAGGCACCAGTGGAGCCAGAACCATGGACTGGTATTTTTAACGCAACTGAACATGGTAATAGAAGTGTGTCCATATCTTTGGCAACATATGACACAGTAGGAAGTGAAGATTGTTTATATTTAAATGTATACACTAGAGAGGTATGTATTGTGGTCCTTTTAGTCCTTTGTATAGGGTACTTAATTTTAATATCCCTTGCAAAAATTTACTTCAACAAAACGTTTTCGGGAAAAATGTATCAGGCAAAAATTGTCTTACTTGGAGGGGACATCTTACAAAGGCCTCGAATTAGACCTGAGATTTCAGTATTTTTCAATTCATGTTCGTAAACTATAAGAGATAGCGGAAAATGTATAAATTTTAAAAATTATAATATTTTCAACCGAAGTTGTTATTTTTTAAGAGGTTATATCCAGTTAGAATTGCCAATGAATCGATTTTTTGCATCAGCGTTTTCAAAATCATTAAGCAAGATTTTTCCGAAACGGCTTGACCAATCGGTTTTGAATTTTTACACAATCTTCTTAGATATTTTACCCAAGTATTAATAGTCGGAATAAGATTTCTGAAAATTATTTCAATATTTGAGACCACTTTAAAGTTGGAAATTTTTTGAAGAATTTTGAATTTTTTTTTTTTTTGGAAAGCTACTCTTTTGTTAAAAATCATAATTTTCACTATTTCTTTGATTAAGACCTGTATTCATTTATCGACTAAAGAACTATTTTGGATTTTTTCATTTTGTATAATCCAAACCAGAGATATGGTACCCACCGCCAGACACCTTTTTTTGGAAGACCAGTAACATATCAAATTTTTGAAATCGGACAAAAGGAATTTAAAATTAAAGAAATGTCCTATATGTAATACATTATTTATATATATGTTAAATAAATGGTTTTCCTAAAAAAAAAAAAAACGGTATTCGTAAGATGTCACGCTTTTAAGAAGAAAAATCTTTACTCGGGGGGAGTTAAAATGGGACACGCTATATATCTATCTGCAGATCTTGCCTGTATTAATTTTAACTATGCTATTTGAATAGTTACCAAATCCTGATACTAAATTAAAAGCTGTTATGTTTTGGATTCATGGAGGAGGATTTTGGAGTGGATCAGGTGACACAGATTTCCATTCACCAGATTTTTTATTAACAGAAGATGTTGTATTAGTCACAATTAATTATCGCCTAGCTTTTGAGGGTAAATATATTTTTAAGTAACATTAAATTTCCTATTTTTTATATTTAAAGCAGTTTTGGCTTTTCTGATAACTCTAGCGATTTGTATAATAATTAAAAAAGAAAAAAGTTAAAAAAAGTAAAATCCATAATAAAATAAATAATTATGTATAAATCTTATGGTCTAAGAGACGGCATAGGGTCGATCGTCACCCATCTGACAACCTGATGAGACATATTTTTTATGAAATTTTATTGATTTTTAAACATGATTATCATAGTTTTTCTATCGAAAAGTGTTCATGGCTATTTTTAATTTAATTAATTTTTTCCATGAACGGTTTTTTCAGGCAAACCTATACCATTAGTTCCGTAATTAAATTTTTCCATTAGCTAACAGATTGGTGAAGTTACCTTATCAAGTATGAACAGGTAAGTCAATATAAGAAACTACACCGATCTGTTAGCCAATCAAAATTGGTATCAGAAGAAAGATAATTTTATAACGAAAATAACGGGATAGGCTTGTCTGAAAATAACCGTTCATGGAAAAAATTAATTAATATTAGCATAGGCATGTTATATGTCTCAACTGGTTATCAAATGAGTGAAGATCGACCTTATACCGTCTCTTGTACTATTAATTAATTTTTTTCATTGGTTGATAACTTTATTATTAAGAGTTTACACAAAACCTATGTCATTAATGTAATATATATTGCCTATAATTTTTTGATAAATAGAATTTTTTTTGGTTACAAAAAAACTTTTTTGCAATAAAAGATACCCTAAATAAAATAAATTAAAAAATTAAAAACCCGACTGCGTTAAATAAAATCTGAATAGAAAGAAACAAGTCCAGTAGTTTACAAAGGGACTTTAACAATCGGGACCCATTATTGGAAAGATTTGAGCCAATCTTAATTTAAATGGCCCCCGACTGTTAAAGTCGCTTTGTAAACTACTGAACTTGTTTCTTTCTATTCAGATTTTATTTAACGCAGTCAAATAAAAGTATTTTATTCCATTTGAATACAACTTTTTTTTTTTTGAAACGCATTAATTTGGAGTCAAATTGTAAGATAAGCCTGTTTATTTTAGGATTTCTAACAGTCAACGATCCAGAAAAAGCAAAAGTTTGCCAAAATATAGGAATTAGAGATATGATAATGGCATTAAAATGGGTGAAAAAGAATATTGCTGCATTCAATGGTGATCCAAATAATGTGACAATTTTTGGTGAAAGTTATGGTTCTCTGGCTGCTCATGTCCTAATTTGCTCACCATTGGCTCGAGGACTTTTTCATAAAGCTATTTGCCAAAGTGGTAAATAATTGCAGTTTCCGATTTGAACATTTTAATTTCAACAATCATTGATTACAACCTTTTTTAGGTACATCCTTAATAAGCTATGATGAAAGAGCTTACATAAGAAATATGCCTCAGTTCATTGCTGAATTATTGGGTGAGAAATTTGATAACGAAGAAGAAGCTGTGGAATATATTAAAAGTGTACCTGCAGAAACAATAATTAAAACTGGGAATGTTTTAAGTCAATATTGCGTAAGTTTTAAACCAGAAGCATTTAGGAAACATGGACTAAGCCTACGTTAATAATGTACGAGCGCCAGGGCAATTTTGGATAAAAAGCTTGATTTTTTTTTTGTATGAATTTAAAGTCTAAATCAATTCTGAATATTTTAAAGGGGCTTCTTCGACAATTGAGGGGGTTAGCGATCAAAACGAACCCTCTTAGGTCGAAGTATGACTAAATATCTACAAAATATCAAAAAATCAAATTTTTTTATGAACTTGCCTGGCAATTATTGCAAAATTAACATTTGGGGCATTTTTTTTTTAATTAATTACAAAAATTATAAAAATATACCCTAGCCTACCAGGCGATTAATGCGATTAATAAAATTTATTCTGTTTATTTCAGATTGGTAAATATGAAAGACTATTTGGCCCAGTGATTGAAAAGTCAAATGAATTTCATGACGCTGTTTTACCTGATGATCCTGAAATTTTACTTAAACGAGGCGATTTTAATAAAGTTCCACTATTAATTGGAACAAATTCTCACGATGGAATGTTATACACTACAAAACTATACTTACATAGGCTCATTCCACCGAATATTTTAGATTCACAGTCTCTTGTACCTAGATTTCTTGAATTGAAACATGATACGCATGAATCGATTAAAGTGGGTAATCGAATATTAAAATTTTATTATGGTTTAGAAACGCCATCAATGCGAAATGTAGAAAAATATAATAAGGTATAATTTTATTTTTAACGACTTTACGCTCTTCATTTACAAGAAAATGTATGAGAAACTTCAAAAAATTCAATTACCAAGCCAAAGTTATTATTATTAAAGTAGTCCGGCTGTTGGAACAAGTACGGTGAAATGTTCTTTTTTTTTGCGGTAAATGATAGTTCAAAGTCCCTTGATCACAATAAACACAGCTTTGAAGCCTCTTGCGGAGCTAAATTTTAATTATTTTATTTTAAAATTGTGTTTTTAACACAGTACCTAATGGAAGAACTCACAAAAATGTTAATTGTACAAAAATTAATCGGTGAATGAGCTTCAAAAAAGTTTTCATCATGATGAAAATTCCTTACGATCATCTTATTATATTTACGTCATACAAATTGCCTAGTTGACACTAAGCAGCTGGACAACCTTAATTATTCTCTCACAATATTAGAGACACAAAAGTATTTTAATTTACTCTTTATCTAGGCAACAGTAACAACATATAGATATGTGCACATTGCATAAAAAATTTATTTTATGTCTTGAATGAAGTTAGATTGGAAAAATCGTTAAAAATGTTTCTTTCAATTATAAATGTTTTTTTTTAATTATTGTTTTATGTTTCAGTTTAAAAACAAATATTTAATTTTATGTTTTAGTACCATACCGATATTAATTTTAATTATCAAACGAAAAAAGCAGTAAAATATCATTTAAAACATAAAGCTGGTCCTGTTTATTTGTACAAATTTTCTTTCGATTCCCGTTGCAATTTGTACAAAAAAATTTTTGGTAAGTTTCTATTACTATGAATAATTATAGAGCTTGAATAATACTTATTAAACAAATTATATAAAAACTTATATAGTAAAAAATACCCGACTGCGTTTAATAAAAACTGAAAAGAAATAAACATGTCTAGCAGTTTAATGGACCGCGACTGTTAAGTCGCTAGAGACCAAAGCATGGTGTTCAAATTCGTGACCAAAGAAAAGCGCTCTAGAGGTCAAACGACAAAAAGATTTTATTTATTTAATAGCTAATTCAAGGATTCTCCACTTAACATGGCTCGTCGAATTTCAATATTTTCTTTTTCACAACATGGCGTCTGGTGGTCCCCTTATTAAATTTTCATTACTGCCATATCTTCAGTGACACTCGCAAGATTAATATAAATCGATTAACGTTCCACGCTTGTGGTCATCTACTGTGCTTAAAAGGGACACACATACATACATGGGCTGATAACATATTAGCACAATTTTAATGAATATTAGTTTTCGAAATTAATCCTAAGAAAATTACCCTGTTGAAATAATAAAACATCTCTTTAAAAACCCCCCAATATAAGATTTGTATGTTAAAATATCCAACTTTAACAGCTTTAATCTATAAATTTAACACCGTAAAAAGAATTAAAAAATTTAGCTGCTTCTAAAAATATTATTAGGAATATCCTTAAGTTTTTGAAAACATGAAATATTTCGAAAGAGATAAAGGCCCTAAAAACGCGAAAAAATCATGACATTTCAGTAAAAAAAAAGAAGGATGCTATATAGACAGTTGATATCCTCGAAAGGAACAGCTTTGACCTAGCTCAACCTGCAAATTTTCAACCCTCTAACTCTATTTGAAGGGGCTATGGAAGTGTACAAGGGCCTAATATCCACGAAAAAACATGTAATCACACAATGTCATAAAGACGTCAAAAAAAAAACGGTTTCTTTCCTAGAGATATCCTTCAAAATACTGAAATCAACCCTAGTATTTATTACGTTGATTTGTTTTAAAGTCGCATGAAATTGGTCCTTCACAACCTTTTTATGAAGGGTAGCTGGCGGCAAATAAAAGCGGGATCCTGCAGAAAAAAATGCGAGGACCCTGGTGGAAAAAATATTTGAAGAAAAGAAAAATTTTAATAAGTCTTAGAAACTTTGAAAAAGCCTCATGAACTCTGAAAAAGTCTTAGGAATTCTGAATAACTTTGTTGAGAATGAGAAACTGTCTAATTCAGAGTTGGATAACTCGAGTTATCCAACTCTGAATCCAAGTTATCCAAGATCTAGACTTATTAAGTCTGAATTAGACACGTACTCCATAAAAGTTGCGATATTCAGAGTTATTCAGAGTTCCTAAGACTTTTTCAGAGTTTTAAGGCTTATTCTTTCTTCAAATATATTTCCACCCGGGGAGTTATAAAATGAAAATTTACCCACTTAAAAACAATATTTGCTTAATTTTAGATGTGAATTCACCTGGTGCAGGTCATGGAGACGAACTAACTTATTTATTTAGTACAAAATATCACGAAAAATTACGATTTGGAATAAATGAAAGAAATACAATGTTACGTCTTGTTACATATTGGACAAATTTTGCTAAATATGGTAATCCAAATCCTATTGAACCAGATCCATTATTTAAAACAGAATGGAAACCAGTACAAGAAAATGTATATAATCATCAAAACATTGGGAAAACAATTCGACATTATAATGAACAACCTGATGATAAAACTATGCAATTTTGGGATCAATTATTTAAAGAATACGGCCATGAATTTTAGAAACAATTATTTAAAAAAAATTAAAGCATATTTCGTTTATCTTTATTAAAATTTTATCATTAATAAATTATTTATTTAATTAAACAAATTGTAATCATTTTTCTTAACTATTTCCATGTCCACAAGGTGAGAGACTATATCAGTAAATTATATATAGTTTTTTACCGATATATTCTCTGACAGGGTAGTCAAAGTTATAATAACAGGATTTCATCAAACAGGGTAAGGGGGAGGGGGTCAAACAATTCCTCCCCATTGAGAATCTCTCCATATCAATTTAAAATACCAATTTAAATCTAAAATGGCTAATAACTCGTTCTTAGTTAACCAATCAAAAATTACCTTAAACAAAAGTTGTAGAGTTTGATGGGGGAAAAGTTAATAGAGTTTTGAGATTGGACCTAGTTCTTCGGATTGCTTTAATACCCAATTTAGATTCTAAACGGTAAGAAATACAATAACACTTTAAATTTGAAAGTTGATCCTCATAAAAAACTAACAATTTTTGTTCAAAACTTTTTTTTCGAAAAACGTTAGCTTTCGAAAGAAAATACGCTTAAAATTTATCGATGATTGTTGGTCATTAACACAGGCTAATGTCCTCTATTACCCTTGATAAATTTTGGCTAAAAAAATTTTACGTAGTTACCTTACGTGAAACTTTGCACGTCCCTTGATGTCTTACTTAACCAGGTTCTACTGTAGTACATAACAGGTTGGCTGATAAGTCCCCGGTCTGACACATAGATGGCGTCGCTAGTATTAAATGCATATTATTTTTATATAGTACCAACCTTCAAATGATTCGTGTCAAAATTTGACGTCTGTAAGTCAATTAGTTTGTGAGATAGAGCGTCTTTTGTGAAGCAACTTTTGTTATTGTGAAAAAAATGGAAAAAATGGAATTTCGTGTTTTGATAAAATACTGTTTTCTGAAGGGAAAAAATACAGAGTCCGGAAACTCATTATCAAGCCAAGTTTTTGCTTCCACTGTATTTTTTCCCTTCAGAAAACAGTATTTTATCAAAACACGAAATTCCTTTTTTTCCATTTTTTTCACAATAACAAAAGTTGCTTCACAAAAGACGCTCTATCTCACAAACTAATTGACTTACAGACGTCAAATTTTGACACGAATCATTTGAAGGTTGGTACTATATAAAAATAATATGCATTTAATACTAGCGACGCCATTTATGTGTCAGACCGGGGACTTATCAGCCAACCTATTACAGTTTATACATTTACATGCATCATATACACATACATTTACACTCCACTACACGAGCGCCATTATAGCCTCTTTATTTAATGCTATTTTGTAGTTCCGTATACTTAGCAGATAAAATTGTTATTTTTCACTCAAATTATTTTCATTCATTTGGGAATCATTTGGGAATATAATTTTAGAATTTGGGAATTATTAGTTTTCCTGTAATTAATGATTATTTTTTCAGCGTACAGTTAGCAGGTAGGAAATTAAATCCAATTAATATTATGTAATTTGAAATGAAATCATTTGGGAATTACGATAAAAGCGGTTTCAGAGTTTGGGAATGTATCTTATATATTTAAACGAGCAATTCTTGTATATATATATATATATATATATATCAACGATCTTGGAAATGGCTCCAACGATTTTCATGAAAATGAGTATGTAGGGGTTTTTTGGAGCGATAAGTCGATCTAACAAGGTTTCATTTAAAAAAAACGTCGTTTTATTCGTTTTTTCATGAAAATCTGAAACATACATCGCAAAATATGACTCTTCCTGACATCTATTGGTGTATATCGTAGTTAATGAAATACAATGCAAATTATAACTCTTCCTGACATCTATTGGTGTATATCGTAGTTAATGAAATAAAATACATTACCGGGACATTCAAATTGGTATTTGTGTGGAGACATTTAAAACGGTCTTCTATTAGTGATAAAATTTGTGTCTTTTTAAGAAAACCGAGCAAAGCTCGGTCATCCAGATATTAATTAATTAATAAGAGTAAGACCTATTTTTTAGTTTATTTATAGGTTATGTTATTTAACCGTACACCTGAACCATTAATTGTTATGTGGCAGTATGGCGCCAATATTTAAATACTACTGAATAATTTATTTTTTAATTTATGTAAATGTTAAGTTTTATTTTGCATAAAAACTGTTCTTATTCAATTGGGAATCGTTTGGGAAGATTTAAGAATATAATTTTATTATTTAGGACTGATAAGTTTTCATTTAATTAATTATAGTTTTTCAAAGCGCCAAAAATTAAATTTTCACCATTTTTAAGTTATTTGATAATAATTTACCCGGAGACTAATCTAATTTATTTGGGAATTACATTTATGCATGGTTTCATCATTTGAGACAGTATAATTAATTAATTATTTACATTTATTTTTTAGTTGGTTTTTTATGGTTATATGAATGGCGGCAATATTCAAATGTTACTTCATGCATTGTACTTACTTTAAATTATCTCTGTTATCTTTATTAGGAGATCATTTGTAAAAGCTAACATGTTTGCCTGATAAACTTATTATTTAAATTTTCTAAGCGGTACATTTTTAAACTGTGAATATATTTTTCGTCAACCCTAGACATAATAAGCTTGAAAATGAGGTGTGAATCATGGAATTTGATAAAGGAATAAGAAAGATAAGTATAGGACAGAAAAAAACTTGCTAGAGTTATAATAAATAAGATTAAAAAAAGAAGTTTTATTTCCGTCAAAATAATTAAGTACATCAAATTTATTGGTTACCGACTTACACAATCATAGACGATATTTTACAGAGTGGTTTAAATAAATGTGCCATATTTAATCCAATCGTTTAAATATTTACTCATTCCACATCGTATACATAACACGATTCTCAGAATATGAGCCATCATTATAAAAAATCCCATAAAATTTATAAAATTTTATTTAATTATCAACATATTTTGTACAGGGTGGTAAAATTATAGTATCAGAAATATTGTATGCTGGTGGTATTACATTTTCATCGCCATCTTGAGCATTAAACTGTATCAATACCAATTCATAGGTTATAATTGTTCCAGCTACCTGAAAAATAACATAGTTTAATTAATGTATTTCCCATTTTTAACATATCGTGACAAATTGTTGGATAACAAATTTACCAACTTCATACTTTCATAAAATAATTCCTATTTATTGAAATATATAGGCAATATTATTACATAGATGATGAAATTATAATGTAGAACCATATGTTTTTATTGCAGGAATTGTTCAATGGGTTATTAAAGAAAAAAAACCACGGAGTGCTATTAAATGAGTGGTAAATCGCGATAATAATCGATAATTTTCCATACTTACCTCTTTCGTACAACTTATAAATAATTTATAGCAGCTCGATCCGAGAGGAATTCCGCTCCCGTAGTTAAAAATAACAAACAATAAATATGGTAGAAAAGTGGAGAAAAAAGTTAAAAGTTTTTAAATTAATATTAGGAGAACATGTATTTAAAATTTTAAAATAGTAATTATATGTCTGGCGTATTAGGAGAGCATCTATAACAACTAACATGTTTGCCTAATAAACTTATTATTTAAATTTATGGATATTTTTTCGTTCAAATTATTTGTCTGTTTTTTTCCTAAGCAGTACATTTTAAGATTGTGAGTATATTTTCACCAATCCTAAACCAAATAAGCTTGAAAATAAAGGGAAAATCATGAAATTTGATAAAGGAATAAGAAAGAAAAGGGTAGGACAGACGGAAAGAAGAGAAGGATAGGTAAAAGACAATTAAAAATCAGAAAAAATCAATTCAATTTATTTAAATACTGTTATTTGTAAACAGTATGACGTTAAACTGAGCACATTCTCATCACCTTCGATTTGATTTTTCGACATTTAATCACATGACTTGCTTTCAAAAGTCTTTCATATTCAGTAAAATTACGATTACTCGGTTTTGTTAACCCCCAACAACAAATTTCATTAATATTAATCATTCTCTTCTTGAAAAATTGCATAAAGAATATGTATTGCTACGTTATTATTAAAATTTGTCACTTTATGTCAGCCATGTTTTTTTAGCCCCGCCCATATGTCAGATCAAAATAATTGTACCATGATATAAACAGTATCAGTAGTACCAACTTGACATTCGTATTAATTTCATATTACAGTGTGTGCAAGATTTTTTATCATAAAAAGAACTTCAAGAAAATCAAATAAATATAAATCAATTTTATTATCACGCAATATTTATTCACTTTTTCATAATATTCAACGGTTTTTATGACAATAAATGCTTGTATGACAATTATTATTAAAATTTGATTCGATGGAATTTTTGTTCTTAAACCTCCATACATTTGAATCATTGGATACTTACTCACGTTACTCCTTTAAATAAATTTTATAGGTATTTTTATTTTACAATTTAGATTTATCTTCGTTATGAGTTCGTTTATGTTGAATTAAATTACTTTTCCGCGTAAATGTTTTATCACATATTTCACATGCAAAAGGTTTTTCCCCAGTATGAATTCGTTCATGCCGAATTAAATCTTGTTTTCTATTAAATGATTTATCACACAATTCACATGAAAAAGGTTTTTCACCAGTATGAATTCGTTCATGCCGAATTAAGTCGATTTTATCAATAAATGATTTATCACACATTTCACATGAAAAAGGTTTTTCACCTGTATGAATTCGTTTATGTCTAGTTAAATTACCGTTCACCGTAAATGTTTTATTACATATTTCACATGAATAAGGTTTTTCCCCAGTATGAATTCGTTCATGTACAATTAAATCGATTTTATTAATAAATGATTTATCACACACTTCACATGGAAAAGGTTTTTCACCTGTATGAGTTCGTTTATGTTTTATTAAATTACTTTTTAGAGTAAATGTTTTATCACACAATTCACATGAAAAAGGTTTTTCACCAGTATGAATTCGTTCATGCCGAATTAAGTCGATTTTATTAATAAATGATTTATCACACATTTCACATGAAAAAGGTTTTTCACCTGTATGAATTCGTTTATGGGTAGTTAAATTACTGTTCACCGTAAATGTTTTATCACACATTTCACATGAATAAGGTTTTTCCCCAGTATGAATTCGTTCATGCCGAATTAAGTCGATTTTATTAATAAATGATTTATCACACATTTCACATGAATAAGATTTTTCACCTGTATGAGTTCGTTTATGTTTTATTAAACTACTTTTTCGACCAAATATTTTATCACACATTTCACATGAATAAGGTTTTTCCCTGGTATGAATTCGTTTATGTTCACTTAAATGGTGTTTTTTATTAAAAGTTTTATCACACACTTCACATGTTAAAGATATTTTTTCATTTTTAGTCGTATCAAATTCTAAATCATTTTCATTAAATATTTCATCTTTAATAATTAATTCAGTATTTAATTGTTGTTCAAGTTTAATTCGTTCATTCTCCATTTTAATATCAGTTTCATCAAGTATTCCTTCTTCTTTAATTCCTTCTTGTCCACCTTTGAATGGTTCTTTATAATCTATTGAATCACTTTCACTCACATAAAATATTTCATTTTTAATAATCAGTTCTGTATTTAATTCGTTTAATTTGTTTCTATTTATTTGTTCTTCACTGAGAAATAAATCAATATTAACGTTTTGAAATGTATTACTCGCCATTTTTAGAAGATTCTTAGATGTAACTGACTGATATAATAAGTTCCGTATACTTAGCAGATAAAATTGTTATTTTTCACTCAAATTATTTTCATTCATTTGGGAATCATTTGGGAGGATTTGGGAATATAATTTTAGAATTGGGGAATTATTAGTTTTCCTGTAATTAATGATTATTTTTTCAGCGTACAGTTAGCAGGTAGGAAATTAAATCCAATTAATATTATGTTATTTGAAAGGAAATCATTTTGGAATTACGATAAAAGCGGTTTCAGAGTTTGGGAATGTATAATTAATTAATAAGAGTAAGACCTGTTTTTTAGTTTATTTATAGGTTATGTTAATTAACCGTACACCTGAACCCATGAAGGTTATAAAGAAGGAGAACGATCGCTATGTACTAAAGCATTAGCGCACCTGTCCCTGAAAATTTGTAAAATTTATAGTTCATTTTTAGCCACCAGCCGCGCTGTCGTCGGTAAGTAGTATATTAGCGCACAACAGCCCGCATTTAATGATACAACTTAGCGATCCCAGCGCCTCACTTATTTTTTCAAAATATTGGGGACAATATTTTCTATTGCGATCGTTCTCCTTCTTTATAACCTTCATGCCTGAACCATTAATTGTTATATGTCAGTATGGCGCCAATATTCAAATATTACTGAATAATTTATTTTTTAATTTATGTAAATGTTAAGTTTTATTTTTCATTAAAACTATTCTTATTCAATTGGGAATCGATTGGGAAGATTAAGGAATATAATTTTATTATTTAGGACTGATAAGTTTTCATGTAATTAATTAGTTTTTCAAAGCGTATACTAAGCAGGTCAAAAATTAAACTTTCACCATTTTTAAGTTATTTGATAATAATTTACATGGAAACTAATCTAATTTATTTGGGAATTACATTAAACACGGTTTCATCATTTAGGACAGTATAATTATTTAATTAATTACATTTATTTTTTAGTAAATTTTTTATGGTAATATGAATGGCGGCAATATTCAAATGTTACTTCATTTAGAATAATTTTGTTTACGGTTAATTAACATAACCTATAAATAAACTAAAAAATAGGTCTTACTCTTATTAATTAATTATACATTCCCAAACTCTGAAACCGTGTTTATCGTAATTCCCAAATGATTTCCTTTCAAATAACATAAAAATTAAGTGGATTTAATTTCCTACCTGCTAACTATACGCGGAAAAAAGAATCATTAATTACAGGAAAACTAATAATTCCCAAATTCTAAAATTATATTCCCAAAACCTCCCAAACGATTCCCAAATGAATGGAAATAGTTTGAGTGAAAAATAACAATTTTATCTGCTAAGTATACGGAACTCTATTTTGTGGCAATTTTGATTCAAACAGCCATATAATATTGTGCTCTTTCCCTCTACCCTGCATATTTTTCTGCTAACTTACATTCCGACAGTGCTACCAACATTGATTAATTATGAACAGTCTAGTGCTTATTTTTATTATCCGTGGATTTTAATATAAAAACTTTTATTTTTAAGAATTTGTCAGTAAATATTACAATTTCAGCAATATTTTAATTTTCTAATAGGATTTTCTTTTAAATGAATTAACTTTTGTCTTTAAGTCATATTTCTTGTTTCTTCTATACTAATGAGATGACTAATAATATCATAATCATAAAAGTTTGATAAACACTGGTTTTCTATGACAAATAATCCCGGTTGTCACTGGGAGGTGTCAAAATTAAATCATTATCGATAGTGTTTAATAAATTAAAATTAACCATGGATAGTCAAGGTAGAAAAGTTATTGTTTGTGATAATGGAACAGGCGTAAGTTTTTCTATAAAGTAAAATATTATATTCATAAATTAAGAAAATACAAATCTTCTAATACAGTTTGTAAAATGTGGTTATGCTGGGAGCAATTTTCCTGCACACATTTTTCCATCAATGGTTGGAAGACCAATAATTCGTGCTGTAAATAAAATCGGAGACATCGAAGTAAAGGTACTATCTACAATATATTAAACAGTTTACGTTAATTTAACTTTTAGTTAGCGATTTAAAAGTATATCACATTAACAGATATTTTCGTATAAAATTAATACACATATATTCTAATGAAAAAGGAAGTCGAAAACATTTCAGAAATATTTAAAATAATTTCTCATCATTTAGCATTAATATAGAAGAATTGAAGAAAATAACACTTTTACTAACATCAAAATTTCTAACCTTATTTTTGATTAATCGCAGGTATATTAAAATAAAATAATCACTTTTTAATAGAATTGCGTTAGATGCGTTTTTAATTAAAAATATCCTAATTTTTAATTGGTTTTCATTAATTTTCATTATGGGCGCTCAGATTTTATGATCAGAATAAAAAATAAAAAATTGGGAGTGGCAGAGCTAATAAAAAAGTTTTTTATGTACTTATACCGGATGTTTTTGATTAAAATAAAGATATTTGGATATCACTGTTTATCTAATTTTAAGGCTTTCTGTAGCGAATTTTCTTAAAAAGCTCCTAGAACATCAGGTAAAAAATCACATTTTTACGTTTTAAATTACGAATCAGTTGCCGGAGCTGGTGAATAAATAAATTTTCCCTGTGGTTGCACTCATTTAGTGATTTAGGCGTTGGCCATGCCTCTAATGGGGTTAAGTTAGCACGAGTCTGCGATTTTTTATCCTGATCCTCAAAAATTCTGCGAAAAGCTCAAAAATCTTAGATAATGTTCACACCAACCACCTACTTCAAATTATATTAAGGTGAGACTCACGATAAACATAGAAAAGTGCCTCACACTTTTGATTAAGTGATTCTAGTTCAATGAGCTAAAACACTATAGTTTAATTGGGACAAACATTTTGGTAAAAGTTCTCGTTCGGAGCTACCGGGATTCAAAAATTTCGCTCGTCGTTTCGGAATTATGTCGAATTACATGAGGCTTGAATAATTTTCATGAGAAATGATTTAACATTTTTTATTTTTAAAAATTATGCCTAATCATAAAAAGGTGATCGTCATTTGGTCGCTGGTAGCTCCGAAGTAAGTCATTTTTGTACTCATGTTTCCTGTACTGTTCAAGACTCTTGTTCAGTGTACCTCACCACCCCTTTTAATAACGACCATTTATTTAAAAAAAAAAAAACCCTGTTTAACAACTATTAAAGAGTTTTAATTGGCACAAATTGAAAGTAACGCAAGAAAAAATTAATTTATTAGACAAGAAAAGTAAAATACAAAATTAAAACAAATAATTGACTTAGTTAATTGTTGAAATACCATGTATATGCAGTATTGATTACGCAATTTTTTGTTTTTTTATGTCATGTAAGTAAAAAAAAAAAGATAGCAACTCTTACACACAAAGTAATAAGAGTATTTTTCTACTCACTTCCTGAATGGATGTAGTATATGCTATAATAAACAAACACATACAAAATATATGTAACGTATAAATTTAAAATATACACAATACCTGTATACATACTACGTAATGTTTCTAACCTAATTTGCGTCCTTACAAGTAAACAGTGATGTTTACGAAACAATGTTTCAAACCAAAGTGGTTTTTATTCGTTCTATCTCTAACGGTTTACAAGGTGGGTCCTACGGATCTACGGATCCAAGACTCAATTGATCTATGTTGCTCATTTACGAATTCGACCTCACTTTTTTACGCTTTTTTCGTTTTTGAGTTATCGTGTTCACAGACAGATAGACAGACAGGCAGAAAACCGGAAATGGAATAATTAGGTGATTTTATGAACACTATTAAAAATCATTTTTGTGTTTTTAGAATTTTGAAAATATAGTCCGTTAAAATTTTTTTTTTAAACCTCAAACCGCATAAATTTTAAAACATGAAACCAAAATTTATTATTTCGGAAGGATGTAAATCAGGAAAAAATTATACCACCAAAAATTTGTTATCCCGAATAAATGTATTTTTCATGATTGTGTTAATTTTTTTGTTTGTTTATTATTATTTGAAATATTCCTATTCCAGGACTTCCATGTAGATGTATGTAAGACTTCTTCAGTACTGTAAGCTTATTTGTTTCATTTTGAAATATTATGTTTCCGTTTGTTGCGTGTTTTTATAATTATTTTGAGTTTTATTGTTGTTGGGATTTTAATTTATTATTTTTCCACATTTTTTTTTGTATGATATGTTTTTATAAATGGTTTTAATAGTCCAATCATTTCATAGTTAATAGCTCTAAGTTTTGAAGTTGACAAATTTTTTAGTATTAGTAAGTAATTAATTTTTAAAAAATTTTTTAAAATAAAAATATTAAAATTATTTTTAAAAAAAAGCCAAAATTTAGTCATACTTTTGTAGGTATTTAGTCATATGTCGACCTGAAGGGGCTCATTGGATTCGCTTACCCCCTTACTTGTAAGCGGCGGTCGATCAATTTTCAAAAACAAACAGATATAGATAGATCTGTTTATATTATTAATACAAATTCGAAAACTATTATTATTTGTCAATTTCAAAAATCAATTGCTTATAACTAGAGAACGAATAAAAATACAGGGTCAAGTCTTGGCTCAAAAATTTTTTTTTTTTTAAAATATCTTCAACTTTCTCATTTAATTTTATTATCGAAAATCGATAATTTTCCTAAAAAATCCGCCAAAAAAAAAAGTTTCAGAGCAAATTTTTGTGCAGCTTTTTTGAATTTTTGTTTTTAATAACATTACGAGCCCATCCCCCGTGTTCACGAAATGTGTTCTTCAAATTAAATTGGCCTCCAAATTAAGAATCTGAATTATTCTAGTTTTTTATTTGAGCCTTATATGATTGGACTATTAACAGATTAAATATATTTTTTATATTAATCATCTGTTTATAAATTGCACGCTTCTAGGAATGTACCAATACTTTACCCGTAAGTATTTAATTTATTCATTGTATCGAAACAATGTTCGATAATAATTTATTTTTATTTATTTTTTAATTATTCCAATGTTTGTTAGCAGTGTTTTTACGCATGTTTATTTGTCTATTCCAAATATGTGTGAATAGATTTTTAATAGTTATAGGTAGTTAAAATGAGTAATAAAAAAGATAGTTAAAGCATGTTTTATTATCCCCTCACTTTCAGGTAAAGTTTTTCGCGCGTTTATATCTAAAAGATATGGAGGGTGAGGAGGCGCACAAGATCTTTGTTTCGAAAAGTATTCCTCAAGCTGAATTAGATTAAGATGGCGTCGGTGTTCCAGAACCATGCATACATATACATGCAGTTCAGTCAAGAACATATATATTAAGGATGTAAAACTAGCGTAGAGAGGGTTGCAAGAAAAAAGGCGCCTATCAGGGCGAGTCTGTCGTTGCGTACTTTGTACTGCGCAGCAAGCTACCTTTTGTTTTTATTCAATTGTTTCAATAAATTAGACAGCCTTGGCGCGCTTAAAATCGTTTGACACTCAGTCTATGTAACTTAATGGTCTAAGTATTCTAAACCCTTTATTTAATACTATTTAATGAAGACTTTTTGAATCTAAAGCCATATCAGTTTGTGCTCCTTATCTCTAGCCCCCATATTAAAAATGAGAAATTTTTAATAGACTTATACTAAGTCTAGACAGTTTATTTCATTCCCTGAATTGGAACTTTTATATAGACTGATATTACTTGATTTTAGAAGATGGGATCATAAGTATAACCGTAGCAATGTGACTGACCATTTGTCTCCACCAACTAGTATAAGGAATTAAAATCAAGGTGATGAGAGACAAGCTTTCCCGTTCATCAATCACGACTTTCCACTTTTCCTTGGATCTACCCACATAAATGTATAAACTTCTTTGACAAGCCAGTTATAAGTATCACACAAAATATGTAAGATGAAAGCAAATTGAACAATCCATACTTTTGTCCTATTTTTTGACAGTTAGTAGGATGAAATAGTAGGCCTTTATTTCATTTATATGAGTAAGATCGTTCGCCATCTTTGTTCTAATGTCAAATAGACAAAATGCACTCAAATATTATTTTTAACTAAAGATACGTTTTTAAAATTAATAATTTATTTGAGATTAACCCAAAAATGACTAACGATCTAACATAAATAAGGTTCTAAGAAACACTTGACATTTGTCAATCTAAAGGACATTACTATAGATTCCCACTGAAAACCTAGATGACATCAAAACATATGGGCGCTGTTATAATATTATTTTGTTAATTTAAATCTCCATATGAAAAAAAAAAATGTTTTAGACTCACAGAAGTTTTTGAAGTCAACATCTTCAATAATCATCCATTCCCTCCCCCACTACTTAGTATTTGTAAATATGTTCCATATTGTTTAAATAAACTACCTTTTTTGCATGTCTTATTATTGTTTGGATAACGTTTATTTTAACCTGATTTACATCCTTATTAAAAACTTACCTATCTTAAAAATTTGCATCTCATTAAAAAAAATTTTTATTCAACTTTAAAACAAAAATTTCGCAATATATCTTTTAATTCTAAAAGCTATTTTTTTATAATTCAAATTTACTGATCTTAGTTACTTCTTTATCTTTTTCGGTTTTTGATATTTTTAATAATTAAACACTTAATATAGGATCTAATGGTAGGCGATGAAGCATCTGCTTTAAGGTCTTTATTAGAAGTTAGTTACCCAATGGAAAATGGTGTTGTACGAAATTGGGAAGATATGCAACATGTTTGGGACTATACATTTGGACCAAAGAAAATGAATGTTGATCCAACAGAGGCTAAAGTATTATTGACTGAGCCTCCGATGAATCCTACCAAAAATCGAGAGAAAATGATTGAGGTAATATTTTCATTTAGTTAACTTAAGATGCTTTTGTTACGAAATATTATTTGGTTAGTTTTCCCAAATTTGGACCTTCCTATACAGTGTGATTATTTCAAAAGTATCCACCCTTAATAACTCTTGACCCGATGTGATTTTTATTTTGGGTAAAACACATTTCACTTACCTCAACTTTAAAATTTCAAATGGCACATCTTACTTTGTGATATCTCATTTGAAAGAACATCCTCTCTTTAACCATGATAAAAAAATTAAATCGATCGATTGGTTCTTGACTACACAGAAGATTAAATTCCTACCCTCCATCTTCTCTCCATGTGTAGATTATTTTAAGAACCAATCGATCGATTTCATTTTTTGTATCATGGCTAAAAAGATAATTTTATGCCCTTTCAAATAATGTATAACAAGGTAAAGGATGCCATTTGAAATTTCAAAGCTGATATAGTACCATTTTTAATTCCCCTCGATATCTTAATCGACGTGTTTTCACTCAAAACAATAATCACATCAGGTCAAGAGTTATTAAGGGTGGATACTGTTGAAATAATCACATTGTATAATATTTCCAATTGCAATGAAATGGTTGCCTTAATACCTACTTTCGCTGGCGATCCTGCGAAAAAAATAATTTTGCCCAAAAGTACGATCTCTGTAATGACCTGAGATATATGAGACTATTAAAATGAGATCCCTTACATTTTTTTTAAGGTTATGTTTGAAAAATATGGATTTGCTGGTGCTTATATTGCAATACAAGCGGTACTAACTTTATACGCTCAAGGGCTCCTTAGTGGTGTAGTTGTTGATTCCGGAGATGGTGTTACTCACATTTGTCCAGTGTATGAAGAATGTGCTCTTCCACATTTAACTAGAAGATTAGATATCGCTGGTCGAGATATCACTCGTTATTTAATTAAAGTAAGTTCAAAATATTCATTACCTATCGATTTAAAAGAAATTAAAGCCTGAAATAAGAATGAAAGAGTTCCAAAGCTCGATTAAGTCCATTCCACATACGTATGGCTTGGTGAGTCTTGGTTTGAGAAATAAAAACTCAATGTTATTTGAGATAATAGAGTACTTTCGGTACTAAAAAATTAATTATGAAATTTGGTAAGAATTAAAATTTATGTAGAAATATACTTAAATATTCTAATTTTGAGTCATAGAAGCACATTACTGTTTTATTATTGATAACTAGGAGTTGCAACTCGCTAACCAGCGATAATAATTCGTACTAATAAAAATCAGAAGTAGGCCCGAATTCATTAGTTACAATTTCGGCTACCAGACTGCAATACCTGTACTTACCATTTTTTAAGGCCAATAAAAATATTCAAATTCTAATCACGTAAATCTCGCCAACAGGTGATAAAAATTTGTACTATTAAGCATGAAGTTGACTCATTTTCAGTAGTTCCAAGTTAGGCTGCCAGGTTACTTACCATTTATCAATATATTTTTAATGTGTATCACGTGACCTAAATCACGAGCCTCCATGATGTGACATCAAATAGGAAAAAATAATATGCATTAATTACTAATTTGAAGTACTTTTTCAAACATAGTAGAATTGAAAACAATTTCAATAAAATGATGAATGCCTAGATGGGTATTTTTACTCAAAGTTTATTGGACAGTTTATCCTATTGATTCAGTTTTTTCAAACTTAAATATCTTTACAGGTTGAATTATGATATTTACGAATTTTGTTTCAGCTTTTATTATTAAGAGGATACGCTTTTAATCATTCGGCTGATTTTGAAACAGTTCGAATGATGAAAGAAAAACTTTGTTACATTGGCTACAATGTCGAGGCCGAACAAAGACTTGCTTTAGAAACTACAGTATTAGTAGAACCATACACGGTGAGATTACTTAAAATTGATTTAATTAAAAAATTTTCCAATTTTATAAAAAAACATATTTTTTAGTTACCTGATGGCCGAGTTATAAAAGTTGGTGGTGAGCGTTTTGAAGCACCTGAAGCTTTATTCCAACCACATTTAATCAGTGTAGAAGGGCAAGGTATTGCTGAACTTGTTTTTAACACAATACAAGCGGCTGACATTGACATGAGACCTGAGTTATATAAACATATTGTTTTGAGTGGTGGTTCAACGATGTATCCAGGATTACCGTCACGATTAGAACGTGAAATTAAACAATTGTATTTAGAACGTGTTCTTAAAAATGATACTGCCAAATTAGCTGTGAGTATTTTATTGCAATTTCACCCCCGTACAGAAAGTGTCATTTATTTAAATAATCGGGCAAACCCCCCCCCCCTTAAAATTTTCAGAATTGATTTAGACTTAGTTCAACTTCATATAAAAAAATCATTTTTTTATTTAAAATTGTTTTGGTGCTCGTACATCCTCAAAGCCAAATCTCAAAATTTGTAATCCTCCAGTTGAAGCTTTATTTAATTACTAATTAAACTTTTATTAAAATATTTCTAGAAATTTAAAATACGTATTGAGGATCCACCACGACGTAAAGATATGGTATTTATTGGTGGTGCTGTATTAGCAGAAGTAATGAAAGATAAAGATAAATTTTGGATAAGTAAACAAGAATATGAAGATCAAGGTTTAGGTGTACTTCGAAAATTAAGTGCACGAGCATCTTAAAGACACTTTAGTATATTTTGTTGTGAATGATTTATTAACAATAAACTAAATAAAAAAAATACTGTAAAACAAAAAAACAAATTTTATAAAGCACACATTCCATGTGCTTTTGTTACAAAATATAAAAATTTCGACGCATGAAAATTAATGTCGTTTGCTATAAATAAATAAAAAAATAGACATCATGACGTGAAAACATTTTGATTAATTAATTTTAATGCATTTATTTTATTATCGAATAAATTTTTTTAATTTATATTTTGTTTCTTTATTTTCATTTTCCTCAAATTTTGTTGGGATAATGGTGTGGAAATTTGAATTAAAACAAATATTAATTTTAAAATAAATTATTTTAATTAAATTCAAAACGAGAGATCAAGACTTCCCTCAAAATAATAAGTTTATGAACTGATTGATATTGGAGATGAATTACTGGGAAAAACACACTTTATGACCATGGGAATAGGTTCTTAATGTTATCAGAAACAAAAATTCAAAAGTTGCACAATTTGCTCCAGAATGATCTTTTTTTAAGGGTTTTTTGAAAAAAGACCTTTTTTGGGAAATATTGATTTTCGCTGATAACATTAAACGAGAAAGTTGAACTTAATTCAAAAATATTTATTTTGAGCCAAGACTTGATCCTGTATCCGTTTCTCTAGTTATAAGCAATTAAAGTTTTGAAATTGATAGTTTTTTTTCGAAAATGGCGGGTTTGGGGGGGATAGCTATAGTATGAAAAGGTAGCACTTTTTACTTTATTATATTAAAAATATAATAAAGTATTGCGATCGAAAAAAAATCGATATCAGGGTTTCAATGGAAATACACGTTTTGAGGGTCCCTAATTCCAAAAAAAGGGTTTTTAAAAAATGTTGCGTCGGTATGTTGGTCTTGCTGTTACCAAGCTGGAGCCTTCAATTTTCAACCGATTTTTCTCAAACTCGGTACATAGGTTCAGTTTGGTCATAACTCTAGACGATTTTTTCATTTTTTCCCTAGGCCTTTTTTCAAGGGTGGCCAAAACAGGATTTTAGGGTTTTCTCAAAAACGGCTCTAACGATTTCGATTAAACTTGGCACAAGGCTAGATCTTAAGGCCCACACCCCCAGGGAAAACCTTTCTAAATACGGGAAAATGGGATATTCTAGGGAGAGGCTGAGGGGACAACAGTGAAACTTCGTATCAGGGTTTATATCAACAAGGTCCTAGGTTTGATATAACTTCCCTCAGGGACCCCTCCCCCTGAAGCCGTGTAGCTAGAGGAGATGAAATCGTCAAAAGTGGTCAAATCAACCCTACCCAAAATTGATCAATTATTTAAAATGTCTTTTTAAGTAACTTTTGTAACTTGGTAATCTTTGCTTAACCTCACCCTTACCAAACTACATCCTTCTAAATATTGTATTAAATCCAATAAATACCTAAGTCTGTTCCTCATTACCGTATGATTCCAAATATACCGCTTCCTAAATAAATAAAACTTAATTAAGCCAAATTAGTGAAGTTAAGAAACTGAAGCTTTTCTTTGTTTGTAAATAATTCTTACAATTGTCTGCTTTCAATAAAAATATTACAATAATAATATATCAATTTTATAATATAATAAAGTCTTGTCCGATGTTTCGGACCGTTTATTATGTATTATTTATAATATTTTTTCGAATTTGTATTATTAGAAACAGGCCTCTATCTGTTTATTTTTGAAAGTTAATGGACCGCTGCTAACAATTGAAGCCGTTAGGGACCAAAAAATATCAACAAATCAAATTTAAATTTAAAAAAAAATTATTAACTAAAACTGTAGTATTAATTAATTTCTGAAAAATGTCCCAAATGTTCATTCTGCACTTACTGCCAGGCTAGTTAATAAAAAAAAATTTGATTTTTTTATAATTTGTAGATATGAGTCATACTTCGAACTGGGGGGTTCATTTCGGTCGCTTAAATCCCCTCAATTGCCAGCGGTGGTCCATCAATTTTTAAAAACAATCAGGGTGGTTTCTATTATTAATACAAATTTGAAAACAATATAATAATTTAGTACATAAAAAGCTGCTATTACTATACACCCCCTTCCTACCCTGTCGTTTCCGAGAAAATAATTGTCAATTACAAAACTTTAATTGCTTATAAGTAGAGAACGGATAAAGATACAGGGTCGAGACTTGGCTCAAAATACGTATTTTTGAATTATCTTCATGATTCAGTCAATATAGACGAAAAAAAGGCCGGACCTGGAAAAAATTACAATGGTGACTCTGAGGTTATAGATCGTTAGGGGGGCATGTAAATAACTTTAAAAAAAATTAAGAGAATTTTTCGTTCCGCTGTTTTTGAGAAAATCCAAAAAAATGGGGAAAAAAAATTTGGAATGCGTTTTTCTCGGAATCTATTGGTTTAAGGGAAAAGTTTTTCAAATAAAAAATGTAGAAGACATTGTCAGCTACATTTTATGCCATTGGAGCAACGTCATACGAGCTAAATTACAAAAAGTAGGTGGCGTTAAAGTATCAAAAAAAGGGTTTTTCACGATTTTCATTAAGAAAAAATGATGTTTTTGTAAAAGTGTAAATGAGAAAGTTGTTTGACTCAAAATTAGCTTCAACTTTTATTTAAACAATTTTTATGAAAAACTTACCGTTTCCGAGCTAAAGTAAAACAATGTATGTTTAAAATAAACCAAGAAAATAAAAAGGAAATCAAGTACTCCTTTTCAAAATTTTAAAAAACTTAACTTTCAGATTTTTTAGCAAGCTGTATTTCAAAAACGGTAAGTTTTACAAAAAAATTGTTTAAATAAAAGTTGAAGCTAATTTTGAGTCAAACAACTTTTTCATTTACACTTTTACAAAAAAATCATTTTTTCTTAAGGAAAACCGTGGAAAACCCTTTTTTTGATACTTTAACGCCACCTACTTTTTGTAATTTAACTCGTATGACGTTGCTCCAATGACAATGTAGCTGACAGTGTCTTCTACATTTTTTATTTGAAAAACTTTTCCCTTAAATCAATAGATTCCGAGAAAAACGCATTCCAAATTTCTTTTTTCCGATTTTTTGGATTTTCTTAAAAACAGCGGAACGAAAAATTCTCCATTGTACCATTGTAATTTTTTCCAGTCAAAATGCCAGATTTACTGTACCATCATATTACAGCAACTTTATACATTACAGTCTGCATCAGACCCGGTAGTTCTGATTTTTCGCAGACTTGTTTATGATGTTGGCCCAATGAATAATCCAGGTTTGTGACCTAGAACACCGAACGAAACTTTGTCAAAAATCGAAAAAATCCGTGAAAATTTCAGATTTTTTTCAAAATCTGTGAAAATTTCAGATTTTGGCGATTATAACTCTAATGGACTAGTTTTTTGATAAATCATTTTCAGAACGTTTTTAAAGTAGACTAAATTTGCTACGATATCAGACGAAAATGGACTCAATACTTTCCGAGATAAAGCATTTCAAAATTTATCGACAAAACTTGATGTGCATCAGAGATAAAGTCAAATCCGGTAGTTCTGATTTTTAGTAGACTTGTTTAAGATGTTGTCCTAATGAATAATCCAAGTTTGTGACCTCGAGCGTCAAACGCAACTTTGTCAAAAATCGAAAAACCCGTGAAAATTTCGGCTTGTTTCAAAACATTTTAATGAGTTCGTTTATGTTTCGATAAATAATTTGAAGTAATAAACTTTTTATCACAAACGTCACACGAAAAAGGTTTTTCACCAGTATGAGTTCGACTGTGAAAAATTAAACTATTTGAAGTAGTAAATTTTCTATCGCAAAAATCACACGAATAAGGTTTCTCATTCGAATGAATTCTTATATGTTTATAAAGACTACTTATATCCGTATATTTTTTCTCACAAATATTACATGAAAAAGGTTTTTCACCGCTATGAATTCGTTTATGTCTGGTTAAATCACTTTTCGTGGTACATTTTTTATCGCATACGTCACACGAAAATGGTTTTTCCCCGGTATGAGTTCGATGATGTACAGAGACATTTTTTTTCGACACAAATTTTTTGTCACATATATCACATGAAAACAGTTTTTCACCAGTATGAGAACGTTTATGCGTTTTTAAACTACTTGTACCGATAAATCTTTTATCACAAATGTCGCATGAAAATGGTTTTTCTCCACGATGAATTAATTTATGTTTATTTAAATTACTTCTTCGACCAAATTTCTTGTCACAAACATCACATGAATGGTTTTTTTCACCAGTATGAATTAATTTATGTAGCACTAAACTATGTCGAATCATAAAACTTCTATCACAAATTTCACAAACGTAAGGCTTTTCACCGGTATGAATTCTTCTATGTATCGCTAAATTACTACTACATGTATAACGTTTTTCACAAACATCACATGAAAATGGTTTTTCTCCCGTATGCGTTCGTTTATGTTCACTTAAAGTATTACGTGCACGAAATTTTTTCCCACAAATTTCACAACTAAATGGTTTTTCACCAGTATGAATTCGATGATGTTTTATTAATTCATTATTATTCGTAAATTTTCTATCACAAACTTTACAAGAAAATGGTTTTTCTCCCGTATGAATACGTCTATGTTTTTTTAAAGAACTGCTATTATAACATTTTTTATTACAAATATCACAAGAAATCGGATTATTATGCAATCGTTTATGCTGACTTACACTCGATTTATAGGAAAATTTTTTATTACAAACACTACACGAAAAAGGTTTATCACCACTATGCAATTGTTTATGTGCAATTAATGCATGTTTAACAGTAAATTTTTTACCACATATAACACAAGAAAATGGTTTTTCACCTGTATGAGTTCGTACATGTGAAATTAAATTACCTTTTTGAGTAAATGTTTTATCACATACATCACATGTAAAACATTTTTTTAATATATTATCAGTTTTTTCATTTTGAATTATTAATTCTTCTATTTGTGAGTCTTGTTCAATTTTAATATTTTCATCTTTGATCAACAAATCATGATTTACAGGTAGTTGATATTCAATTGAATCATTTTCTTCTAAAATTTCCTCTTTAATTACTAATTCTGTATGTAATACTTCACTTTTAATATTTTCTTCACTAATTAACTGATCCATTGATTGATTTACCATTTTTATTTTGTAATTTAATACAAAAATTGTAAATTAATCTATTAATTTGTTTATTTTTATTATCGATTGTAAGCCCATGATTGTCATAATAGATAATATATCTCTATGTAATCATGCAACCCAATCACATAGACTTATATTAAACATAGACCAGCTGGTACCCATATCTCACTTATCTCCTCTCCATAACTCTCCACCCATTGCTCTTCTTCAAATTACTTGCCCCCACTTCCTAAACACCAACTATACTCCCATGCCTTAGACAATAAGACAACCTATGATTTTCACTCATGGAGCGAATAGAAAAGAAGACAGTGACTTGAACTTATTCCGACATCAGAAGCACTCTCTCTTTAATATATTCTGCATTAGTCTGCACCTATTGTCTGACACAGCCAAATTTACAGCCGAAGCAAGTCTTTCGGACGGCACAGATGAAGCCTGGCAGATCAAATATTTTAATGGAATTTCAGACAAAACTGGCGTGCGAAATGGCAACAATACACCCAAAATTCAATCTTGTCTGATTTTCGTTCGACTATTGGTTGCTCCAAATACTGTTTTAATTCATAGAAGACACTGCCAGAGCTTGGAATTTCGACTCGGAATTCTTCTCCGTCTATGCTCTAAGCGAATGTCATTGCTGACTTTTCTGAGCCTTGATATGGCACTTGAGATAACGGGCGGAGATGTGAAATGAGACGTCTAAACCGTAAGTCTAATATTGTCGCTTCCGGAAGAAAATTATTTTTCTCGAGGGGAACGAGTAAAGCTCTTAAAAAAATATCGAATTTTGATACCCAAAATAAATATCGATAATCGATAGTATCGGACCTAAAAATATCGACAATATTTGTCGATTATTTTCTAAAAAAATAACAATGTTTTAATATATTATCGATATTTTTGTCCATCCCTACTGTGAAGCGGAAGCCTACATATCCAAAGGTAGATTTAAAATTTAGACCTCAACAAAAGTCTACATATCCAAAGGTATAGATTTAAAATTTAGATCTCCGTCAAAAGTTTAGATCTTGAATTTGTTATTGATTTGAGGTATCAGCTTCATTACATCCGTGAAGCTGACCCTGGTGGAAAAAATATTTGAAAAAAGAATAATTCTTAATAAGTCTTAGGAAACTCTGAAAAAGTCTTAGAAACTTTAAAAAAGTATTAAGAACTCTGAATAACTCTGAATTAGACTAGTCCGAAAACGTTGAGAAATTCAAAGTTCCTAAAAGAGTTTTTCAGAATTTCTTGTTCTTTCTTCAAATATTTTTTCCACCAGGGGATATCTTAAACATAATAATTATAGGAACATATTTTAGCAGATGTAATAACAGAAAATATTTGTATTTCGTAGAAGAATTACGAAAACTTTGTTTGGAAAAAAACACTTCTAAATATCATAAATATTAAGTCAAATATCTCGAAAACTAATTAAGATAACAATGGTAATTCAATTTTTAATTAATTAATCTTGCCAATTTGCTACGTCAGTTATCTTATCAATGATAAATTTTATTGATCTAACAAAAATATTATGTTATTTCAATTTCAATATTGGTATTGTAAAAATATTTTTAAATTGCAATTCAAATTGACCGCGTCGTCTTCAGAGTGATGTAGGGGAATTCAATGATTTTCAAATGCATACTTTGACAAGCAGTAGCTGTGTCTCTTTTGGGTACAACAAAATATCAGTGCTTTGATATACAAATGGTTACATTAAATTAATTTGAGCGGGTCATTGTATTATTTTAGATAGTTCATTAAATATTCATAAAAATCCACACATAAAATGGTTAAACGTAAAAATCAAGCACTCATCGATTCTGATTCGGATTCAGAATCAAGTGATTTAGATTCGGTAAGGAAATGTGTTTTTTTTTAATATCTAACCTTCATAAGGGCAATTTTACATAAATAATTCCGTTCATAAACTTGAAAATCTTGAAACTATTTATAGCAAACGTAATTTCGCAATCTAAAATTGAAAATTTGATAACTATATAGCACTATCGCTTTTGTTATTGATTTTTATTTTTTTGAAAGTGTTCCAAATGTTGTATTTTTTTCTGTGTATATGATTAGGAATTGTTAACGTTGGCTAAAAAGAAGAAGAAGAGAAAGAAAACTCCTCCACAATCAAAATCTTCAGATTCTAGTAGTGATGGTTCATCAGATGAAGATGAAGCTCCAGAGAAATCGAAATCCGAATCACCAAAACCTGCCGCTACTCCTGCAAAATCGAATCAAGGAGGTATTAATTATTCAATAATTTAAAACAAAGTATTTTTTTTTAAGTTTCTTAATTATATAAACGTGATTATTTATTTGAGATCGAATTATTTTCGACTAGAAGTTAGAAATTTGGCTGAGACTAGGCATGATTTAATACAAAAAATATTGAATTTTCTAATAAATTTTTACTTTTATTATAAAACTAAACATGTTTGTGACAATTTCCATTTATGGAAAATATCCTTTACAAATTCTTGGAAATTAAATATTTGAGATATTTTTTGGAAGTAGAAAACGGCTAACAGGAACTCGGGAAATTTGACATAAAATACGTGTTAAAATAAGTACTGCATTGCTTACCTGGATATTCGGCTGTGATAGCTTTTCTATTTTTATAGAATCATCTACGGTTCAACAGGTTCAAATAGCACGATATAGCAACTTTCTCCCCCACTTCTTCTGTACGTGTTCTCGCCTGTGATCCTCAAATTATAAATATATTCGACAGAAATAAATATTTGCAATCTATTCTTAATCGAATACTTTTTCGGGTAGTAACGAAACACTTTTAAAAGAGTAAAATGATAGATATTTTAACCAAGATTTTAACTAATTTTTGTTACCATGGAGGCGAACGGTATTCAATTGTTTTTCTTCGATAAGAAAATATTCCCTGTAATTTCATAAATTGAATTCTTGCTATCTTCTATTAAATTAGATCTTCTCCCATGGCGAGTTTTTTTAAAGGATATAACATCCTCGTACGAAAATCTTCTAGGAAATTTTCAGGTAGAAGAAAAGGTAAAGTTTTTTTTAAAAGTTAAAAAACCAAAATATTTCTCAGTTATTTAATAATACAAGTGAATAAGCCGGAAAAAAGTGTTGATAGTGGAAAAATTGAGAAACAGCACCGATTTTAATGAAAATTTTCTGTATCGTGTATATAGGACCCCAAGGAATATTCAGCCAACTTAAGCTAGTCATAGGGGGACATAGGGCTTCCAGTTGGGGGCATAATTAGACCAAAATTTTTGTGAAATGGTTATTTTGGCTTGTAAATTGTCATCTAGTAGATATTTTTGTTCGCTGAATACGAATTCGATGTCAGATTATACCGATTATATCACGTATTCCGAAAATCGTGCAATTTTGGCCAAGAAATTCACAAAAAATATTAAATATTGGCGTGGAAATGCTAAATTTTACATTTATACAATTATATCAAGGTATTTGTAGTTTCTAGAGATCATGTTCAGAAAAAAATGTTTAATTTTTAGTTTCTGGCAAAGATGTGCACGGCTTTCGTAACCAAAATTACCCCCTGGAGCACAGTTTGGATGATAAATACTTAATTTGCCGTTTTGTAACAAAAAAGTGAAATTCTTGACCAAAAATAGAACAATTTTCAGAATCCGTGTAATCTGATATCGGATTCGTATTCAGCATTTCAAAATAAGCACTGAAAAAATGTTTATACTATATATGCCCGCCGCTGGGGTCCTATGCCTCCCTACGACTAGGAATCAGTTGGCTGAATATTCCTTTTGGTCCTATAAACACATTACAAAAGTTTCGATAAAATCGGTGCTGTTTCTCAACTGTTCTATGCATCCCGGCTTATTAACTATACTATAATTTAAACATCAAAGTAATCGTAGGACAGTTGATAAAAATAAAAATTTGAAAATTTATTTTAATTTAGCAGCTTTTTAATAAATTTTTTCTTAAATGTGTAGTCATAAACTAATTCTGGGCAAACGAGGTATAATTAAATATTTTTATAAATTAAAATATTCGTTTTTGGTAATTGTCTAGGAAAATGTAACCATGGAAATAGAATTCGTGTCATAATATTCGATCAAAACCACAACCAACGATTTTCGCGTCCGCAAGAAATTTACCCGTAAAACTTCAGAAACCAGATCTTCCTTTGGAAAAAAAAATAAGGAAATTCAGGAATCGGTATTTATTTTACGCCAAAGTTTCCGCGCACGTAATTTAATGGTATTTCCTTCGAACTCAACAATAGAGCGCAGGATAGTTGCGAAAATGAAATGTGAACATATATCTCTGTGTCATATATTTCTGAATAGTTTATCTGTACCCGCGAGGAATCCTAGTAATACAGTGAATAAGCCGGGGAAAAGTGTCGATAGTGGAAAAGTTGGGAAACAGCACCAATTTTAAAGAAACTTTTTGTAACGTGTTTATATCACCCCAAGGAACATTCAGCTAACTTAACTTAGTCGTAGGTGCGCATAGGACCCCATCCGGGGAATATGCAGCTTAAAATTTTTTTGAATTCCTTATTTTAGTTTAAATTTGTCATCTACCAAAAATACTGGTCGCTGAATATGAATTTGATGGCAGATTACACAAATTCTGTCACGTATTCCAAAAAGCATGCCATTTTTGGCCAAAAATGGCACAGGAAACACAATATTTTTTTGTCACAAAAAAATATTTAATATTGACGCTAGAGACATAAGTTCATAAAAAAATATTTATTTTTTAGTTACTGGCAAAAATGGCGCAATTTTCGGAAGACGTGACAAAATTTGTGTAATCTGACATCATATTCGTAATCAGCGACCAAAATTACCCTCTAGAGCACAGTTGGAATGATAAATAGTTAGTTTGCCTTTTTTGTGTCAATAAAGTGAAGTACTTTGCCAAAATGGCACAAAATCGTTGCTGTTTTCCAATGGATCTCGTCTTATTAACTATACTAGAGGAGGATTAAGTGCCAGAAGTTTATTAAAATGACGGTTTGTCAAAACTTCAGACAAAAATTAAGGATAATGACCTTGGAATTATTCGTGTATATCGTTTCTCGTATCAGCTCTAGTTCGGAATAATAACAAATTACAATTTCCTCAAAATTAAAAAACGACATCTAAAAATCACACCTAAAATGAGTGAACTGTTAGAAATTAGATTCTGTGTCGAGTCAGATGTAAAATTTTTTCTTAGGTCTAAACAAAGTGAAAGCGATCATAGCACCGGAATTTCATTAAATATTTTGCAAGCACAATGTCCATTAAAGCCGTGGTTAGCACGCATGTAATTGCTACTCTTTGAAATCGAAGAAGTAAAGAGGCAGAATTTTAAAGTAGTAAAGTTTTCTTTCTATTATATAAATTAATTCTTGAAGATAATCAAAATGTTTATAATTAATAGGAGCGTCTTCCGAACCAGAAGAAGGCGAAGTATCTTCTGGTGGTTCTTCCAGTAATAGTGATGAAGAATTCAACGATGGGTATGATGATCAACTTATGGGTGATGAAGAGGATCGTGCACATTTGGCGAGTCTTACAGAAAAAGAAAGAGAACAAGAGATATTTAAACGTATCGAACAAAGAGAGTTAATGAAAACAAGGTAAAAAGATTTATATTGTTATTAATTTTGAATTAATTGTTATCACTAACGTAAAAGAGGCAATAATTAACATTTCTATAATAGACGATAAGTGAAATTAAAATTGATTAAAAAACGAAGAAGTTATAAGCAATCAAAGATTGTCCATCTCCTTTTAGCCAAGTTTTATATGTAATCTATATAGCGATACTTACGTATGACATCACTTGTGGGTATCTTCCTGCTTGTTTAATTAGGAATTTTAAACGTTCATATCTTGCATACTAGTAAGATTTTAAAAACCAACTTCATTTACAACGTACCCTATTGTCAAAAAATGCAATTTCTAAAAAGAAACAGCTGCGAATAAGATGATATTGAAAATGAATATTTAATTTTGAAACATGAATTTTCATGTTCAACGATCTACCTAGATCATGGGGTAAAAATAGAGCTGTTACAACCCGTTTCAATAGTAAAAAAATTTGACTAATAGTTGAGGAAATAAAAGTACAATTCCGATTTTAATGGAACCGGGCGCAAATTATTGATATCAGGGTGTAGAAAAAAGTTAACCTAGTTCGTAATAGCCAACCGTGATGAAAAATCGTGAAAATAATAGGGGAAAAATCTATTGGGTCTCATATTTTAAACTATAGTAGCGTAAATTTAAAGACCAAACTTCCTGATCAAACTGACTTTGTTTCTACACCCTCATACGAACAGTTTGCACCCGGTTCCATAAAAATTGGAGATGTACTTTTAAATTACGAGCTTTTGGTCATTTTTTGGGTTTTAATCGCTCAATTATATAAAATTTAATAGAATTTAATAACTAAAAAAATTGGCATATTTAAAATTATAAATATTTAGAATTTTATTATAACAAAAAAGTTTTTTTGCGTTTTTCACACTGCTCCAAATGGTTCATGTAGTAGTGGGTCTTTGGTTTAAGGGCGTCTCATCCCAGGACAGCCACTTGAACCTAACCTAACCTACCCCTAAATAGCCTAACAGGTTGTTTGATGAATTTTGTAGGATAATTCCACTAAATCTTGTTAGAGTAAAACAAAAATAGTAATAGTTTCTATTAAATTTATTACGTATTTTGGGGCTACAGGTTTTTGGAGTAACTAAAGTAATATTTGGACATGCCCTAGTGGAAAAAATATTTGAAGAAAGAATAAGTTTTAATAAGCTTAGAAAACTCTGAAAAAGTCTTAGGAACTCTGAATAACTCTGAATTTATCTAGGTTTTTGGACTAGTCTAATTCAGAGTTATTCAGACTAGTTTAAAAACGTTGAGAAATTGAGAGTTATTCAAAGTTCTTAAGACTTTCATAGTTTCTAAGACTTTTCCATAGTTTTCTAAGACTTATTCTTTCTTCAAATATTTTTGACAACGACTGTATCCATGTTGAATAGGGTATTTTTTATTAACAAATTGCAAATTTACAAAGAATGAAATAATCTCGAACTTACTTTCAATTAAAAAAAGAAACTCTTTAAGTTATTATTTTCAGTTGTTGAAAGTGTGTTGTTTCGTTAGACAGGAAACCGATTTTGAGATAACTTGTTTCCATTTTTTCCATTGTTATCCAATCTCAATCCACAAGCCCCACATTTGGAAATCTAATGTCGATCAAAAGTACAAAAGTTTCTATAAATTTTGATAATTTTGGATATCTAGATTCTCGAAAATTTCGTATAAATAAACTTTCATTTCATTTGTTGATCCAAGTAATTTTTGGCATGCATTCGAAAAAAAAAAAATAGTCACCTTCGATTCAATAAAATAAAATTTTCCTTTTTTTCTTCTTTAAGATTTGAAATTGAGAAAAAATTACGACTTGCAAAAAAAGCAGAAAGAGCAAAAGAAAAATGGAAAGGTGAAAGTCATAAAGAACGCTCTAAAGAACGAAAGAAAACGGTTGAAGAAAATCGTGGCAAAGTGGATAAACGTGTAAATGCAATGGCCGAGCTAAAAGCTCGGCGTGAACGTAAAGAAGAGCAAGAAGTTCAACGTCGAGAAGAACAACGGAAGCGAGACGAACAAGCGGCATTAACACCGACAAAACAAACGGCAAAACTTAAAGCTTCAGATATTTATTCGGACGACGATGATAGTTCGGATGATGATAACGATAACAAACCATCTCCACCACCTAGAGCTCCATCGGTTTGTACACATATTAAAATCAAGCAGGAAATTTTGAAAGTTTTGAATGTTATTTGTTTCTTTTTTTTAGATAAGATCTAGGAGTAGTTCCTCGTCAAGTGATTCAGATGCACCTGCTTCAACGCCTCACGAACCCGAAGTAATAAAAACTCGAATTGAATTAAATTCAATACGACTTTCAAGACATAAAATGGAAAAATTCGTACATCTACCATTTTTCGATCGCGTCGTTACTGGCTGTTTTGTTCGAATTGGAATTGGCAACAATTCAAATGGACGACCCGTCTATCGAGTTGCGGAAGTTGTAGGAGTTTACGAAACTGCAAAGGTAAATTTTTGTATTATTTCGAATTCAAATAAAATTGAAAATTATTATCTAGTTTTCATTGGAAGTTTTGGTTTCCAAGAAATTCACTAGCAATTCTTCAAGTTTTTTATTCCACTAAAATGTTGAATTGTCAACAAAATTTTCATTTATGAACGAAAGCTCTTATTTTCTAGTGCGTAAATTTATTTTTTATAATTTTTTCTAGGTATATCAACTTGGATCTACCCGAACAAATAAAGGTCTTAAATTAAAGCATGGTGGGCAAGAGAAAGTATTCCGATTAGAATTTGTATCGAATCAAGAATTTTCTGAATCTGAGTTTCAAAAGTGGATTGAAGCATGCGCAGCGGTAAGTTTCGATTTAAAATTTATTAAAAAATTTTAAATACAAAAATAGAATTTGCGTTAGTGCAGAATGTAATCCATGTTTTAAGGGTTCTGTAGCCAAATAGCAAGAACCCATCCGCCTGTATGTCAAACCTTAGAGCTCCGTTCGTTTTTGATGAAATTTTCCAGGCATTTTTAATTTCATTTATCCCATTGTTGACCAAGAGTTAGAAAATCTGATATATATATTATAATCGTGAAAGTTTGGATGGGATGGATGTTTGTTACAGATATGGATTATAGTCTGGAATAGCACATAGGCTAATTTTTATCCCGGTAAAATTTATGGTTCCCGTGGGATCTATTTGTTTTAATTTTTCAAGGATCGGCATGAGTTTTTGCATAAGTAGTGTTAGTTTAGGGGTTAGGAAATGATATAGGCTAATTTTATCCGGGAGAAATGCACGGTTTCTATGGCATACAGGTCCTACAAGTTTGACTAGCAGGAATTTCCATGTTTTAAAGATGGTAGTCGACAGTGTTTGATCAAGAGTCCCACCACCATAGAAAATGGAATAAGGAAGTTCCGAAGGCTAGGCATTTTGGTTATAACTGGCAATGAGACATATGTTATCCAAGGACTCTCTGGTTATCTCAACCATTTGAATGATCATGCAAAGATGTAGCCCCCAATCGATTTCCAAAAAAAATATTTAAACTAATTTATTTTGTTTTAGTCCGGCGTTGAGTTACCAGAAAAAAATCGAATTACTGTTAAGCAAAAAGATATTCGAGAAGCGTTAACATATGAATTTAACGAAGCAGACATCGAGAAAATAATTCAAGAAAAAGGGCGTTTTAAACAGAATCCATATAATTATGCGATGAAGAAAACGCAATTGATGAAAGAACGTGATTCAGCATTAGCGCGTGGCGATGATGAAGTCGCACGTGATTTAACTCGTAAAATTGCTCAACTTGAGGAACGAGCTAGTGAATTAGATAAAATGCGAACGTCAACAATTTCAAGTATATCGTATATAAATGATAGAAATCGTAAGAAAAATGTTGAAACTGCTGAAAAAGCTATTTTAGAAGAGGTTAGTGATCTTTTCATAAGTTTTTTTTATCTCTTCACAATTAACGTATTTTTTTTCGTAATTATTTTGCCACAAGTTAAAAATATGTGTTGAGTGTACATAGAATTCTCAGTGCCTGAAAGTGGTGAAAATTCCTTTTATAGAGAATCCAAGTAAAAACGAACTTAATAATTTTCCTCCCTAACGATTTTGATTTGATTTGATTAAGTTTTCTGAGCTTATCAAGATTTTACAGGTGCGCAAAGCTGCTTTTCGGAACTCGTTGGAACTAAAGCAGACAATTTTGAAAATTCGTTAAAAGGCATTTAAGGTTTTCCTCACTACCAATTCTTTTTAAAATTGATTCAATTACGCGTAAACCCCAACGAAACTCTGGTTTCTTCATAATTTTAAGTATTAAATACAGGAAGTTTTGTATATTCATGAGAGGATAATAAATTTGTCTGTTAGAATTGTCTGCTTGCTTCCGCTTACTTTTCAGGCCCCTCCTAGTTACAAGCGAAAAAATGGAGCACTTTGATCTATCTTCTTGCAACTACTAAATTTCTTGATTTCTAAAATTGTTACAGTTACGAGCGAATAAAGGTAAAAAAATTGATGATCCATTTACACGACGTTCAACAAAACCAAGAATGAATTTCAAAGCAGCACCTGAAGATGTACCACCTGCAAAACCTCCACAAGAAGTCGATGATAATACGATTGATGTAACAGATAAACCGAAAGAAGTATCGACATCGGATTCTGTCGCACCAAGTGGTGGGGAAGCAAAAGCATCTACGGATGATTTATTCTCAGCACATGATTTTGATATTAAAATTGATTTAGAAGTTCCATTACCAAGTAAGTTTTTGATTTTATTTTTAATTATTTGACATGTCTTGGAAAGTGTATATTATGTCGGGTGTATCAAAAATCACAAAGGCGGAAGGGAATAAAGATATGACACTAAAATCGACTGTCCGCTTGGGCTATATTTGAGGTCATCTTAGACAAGTGCAACTTCAGCTTTATTATCGGCGATTAATTTCTACAACTACGTGATATTAAAGTTTTAATTTCTTTAAAAGGAACGGCTTCGTAGTGTGGCTAGCTTATTTCACACGACATGGAAATTGATAAATTACAAAATTATCTTTAAAAATTACCGATTTATTACACAAGGACACGATTATTAAACATTTTTAAAGTTGAACAAACGCATAGTTTAGACCACAAATTACAATAATTTCCATGTACGACCTCGCAGAATTTATTTTATCGGACTAAATCGCAAAATATTCTGTCATTGTATACACAATATTTCGACATACATTTTTAAAAAAATTTAAGACATTCAAGGGGATTTTCTCAGCATTGATGGTACCCGATGATCACAGATGTTTCCTTTTTCCAGAGCTCATTCGTAGCTTTTTACGTTCCTGGAAACAGTGCCGGATTTATCATATAGGCGGGCCACCACAAAATGAAAAATTTTAATAGAAAATTTTGAAAAATATGAAATAGTGACAATCAGACCTTATTTTTTCATTGAAAACTTGTATACCCTGATTGAAAATTATTACTATTTGAAGAAAGAATAAGTTAAGACTTTTTCAGATTTTCTAAGAGTTTGTTAGGCTTATTAAGACTTATTCTTTCTTCAAATATTTTTTCCACCAAGGTATTTATTTACATCGATTTAAATTTTTTTGATGGCATTATTGATAGTTTTAAGTGGGAAATTAATCTAAAAATAATATTTTCTAAACTGTTATTCAACTTGAATGAAGTATCGGTCTTTAAATAAACAAATTTTTCAACTAAAAATCTATTAATTTTTCTGTTTCTATCAAAAATTTTCGTTTCGAGTTGACCTCCACAAAAACTCCGCCTATGGTCCTTTGAAAAGTAAATCCAGAACTGGCAGCAAAAGTAAATCCAGAACTTGGCAGCAAAAGTAAATCCAGAACTTGGCAGCATTCCAGAATTGCCCTGGAATGCTTCCAATGTGACTATGCCTTTTTGATTTTTGGCATGCTGTATATGTTTGTTTGTTTTTTTTCAACCTTGTTAATTTTGATTTGTTAGGTGCACCAGTAAGTGTTACAGTAACTGCAAAAACAGCAGCAAATCGTGATTCAGGGCCTCGTCGAAGTTTGAACTTACAAGATTATAAGAAAAAACGTGGACTTATTTAGTATTCGATTAGTTTTAATGTTTATTTTTTTATTAGTTTATAAAATTATTATTTAAAAGAACAAGAAAAAAAAAACAATAATATTAAAACAAACGTATCTTCGATTCATTTAAATTTATATATAAATATTATATACGTTTAAAATCATGAATGTAAGTCTTGGTAAGGCTTGGTCTAGGAACAGGCGTAGTATTTGAGTTATTTCATGACGGTTGAGAGGAAATTGTATAACATTTCATTTACAATAATTTTCAAAACCGAGAAATTACCCTTCAAGGGGGCCTGGAAATTACAATTGAATTCATTCAGCACCATATTCAAAACTCAACTTGAAACTGAAACGATTTTCAATTACTACGTCTGATCGTACATCTGGGTGAGCCGATTTTAACCCTTCAGACTGGTCGCCTTTCGTATCACAATTATTCAAATACTCTCATAGCTGTTAATGAATTTTGTTTTCACCTTCGTGCAGAAAGTGTAAACTTTCGTCCCGCTGTGCAAAACTAAGTTGCCGCTTTATCCCTCTGTCGGGGCGAAAAATAGTATACACACCACGAGAGCAAACAAAGAATGTCTCAGATTTCAAATGAACATGAGATCTGAGATATTCTTTACTTTTGTTCCCTGGGTGTTTAATATATTATTTTTTTATACTTTATTTAAAACAAATTTTATTCACTATCATGTAAAGTATGCAATTTTGTGAAGACAACAAAATTTTCAAATGGTCATTCCATTTGAAAAAAAAAAAGTTTTAAAATAAGCATGAGAGCATATCTCTACGCAACCATCCTGAAGGGTTACCAAGAATTGTGTGATATGTAATACTGAGGTATATTATATAAAATCAGTACTTGGGATTTTAATTTATCGTATTTTCTGAACAGTTCCTAAATCAAATAATTCGCAATAATTTCAGATCAGACTGTTAAATTTTAAGAGGTAATTAAAAAATTCTCAGTATAAAAAATAGTTTGAGAAGATCCTCAATTGAAAAAAAAACTACTTATATATTATCAACATGCAGCTATTTTGATAATAATCGAACTTTTTTTTATCGAATAATAACTTCAGTATTTAAATGTCGCAATTTATCGTAACTCAAGTTAAAGATGTTAAAAAATAATTCGGACATTTTTCTTAAAGGAAAATCATTGTGATTTTCTTAAATCATTAGAAAATTTTCTAGTTAAAACATTCCTATAAAGTTTTTAAAAAAATGGAATTTAATTTGTTCTTACATTGTCTTAAAAAAACCGGAAAGTTAATTGAGATTACAAAAATTCGCTCAGAAATTCCAAAAGTTGATTACTGAGGGCTAAAAATATGATTGATTTCTTTATTCGTACTTAGGCTTAGTTTTCATCTCACTTGACCTGAGTCTGGAGGGATGCTTGTTACTACTCATAGCTCGTTATCAGCGATTTGATCGACAAACAATTTAGTCAATTGAGAAATAAGATTTTAAAGACGTATTACAAGGGCATGTGATGTGCTATACTTATACAAACAATAATTAAGGAAGGCACCAATCCGTGAAATTTGAAAAATAAGAGGTAAATTATGCGACACAGAAAATAAAGTGCAACCTTCAGGAATTTCTGAATCCTTGTTAAATTAAAAATTTGCAAGTGATAAAACTCAAATAATTTTTTTATTTATTTAATAAACTAACGCGATTTTGGTCTTTCTTTAGTTAAAATACAAAGTTGGAAACACTAAGGTATTTTGAATTTTTGGTCGTGGTTATCCAATACTAGCCGCTTTTTTAAATATACGCTCTTTTCTCTCTGTAAACTTAGCACCTGTTTTATATAATTCTGTAAGAAAAAGGTAGGTTATCAATGTATAGTACAATAAAATTAAATATCCATTGGAAAAAGTCAAATGTCAATGCACATTTAAGAACAGTCAGGAAACCTTAAAATTGTCCAAAGAATACGCTCTTAAACTATGTCCATCGAGTCACGGGAACACCCTGTGTAAGACATTTCGTGATTATACTATAACCTATATTTTTAAATAATTTTATTGTACTATTATGGATGTTCATAAATTTACAAAGAGTGCGTGAAATAAGCGCTGTAATTTTTAACCACGACTGTTCGTAAGCTAAATTTGTACTTATATGAGTATTGAAGTAAATCATTGATTAATAATTATGTAGTTATTTTTTTTTAAATATTAAAGGTAGCAATAAAACAAAGATATGATTAAAATTGAATAAAACGTTAAAATAATTGGTGTCAAGTAGCTAAAAAAAAATTTTCCAAACGTTTTAGTAAAAAGTTCAGATGTATATTTGCTTTCAATTATTCTAATATAAATTATTGGCTTAGAGATTGGTTAGTCTAGGGCTAACCTTAAGTTGTGTAGCCCTAGCTGTTGTTTAAACAACAGGTAAACTTGATAAAAAAAGAAGAGATACATCAGATTGATAATAAAAATATTACCCAATACTAATCTGGATAATTTTTATAACTTAATAGCAAGAATTAACCGTTCGTATATCCGATTGGTAATTAATCTTACAACATTTCTTACTTTTCTTTTGTAAATATATTAAAAATATATTCATTAATCAAGTACCGGATAAAGAGAGTTTATTTCGCCATGAGGGTACTTTGTCCCATCAACACGCAGTCACCACGCTCAGAGCCAGATTAACCATGCCGGGGCCCCCAGGCAATGCAATAAGGTAGTTACCTGATGTCGAATTGGCCATATTACGCATAAAAATGTAAAACTAGATTTGATACCATCACAAACTTTGAAAGTGAAATTAAAATTGATTAAAAAACGAAGAAGTTAAAAGCATTCAAAGATTGTTTTCCATCTCCATTTAACAAAATAAAGTTTTATGTATATATATGGTGATATCAGACAGTGACATCACTAACCTATATCTTCCTCTTTGTTTAATTAGAAATTTTATACGTTCATATTTTGCGTATTTCTAAAGATTTTCAAAAACCAACTTCTCTTTTCTTCCCGTGCAGTGAAATTTCTTCACATGAAGTGATAAAAAAATTTAGTAAACATGCCTATTCTCGGAGCCCCCTTTCAGCCGATTCAAGATCATCAGCTCTTTCCAAGTTAATGAAAGAATGGGAGTAAAATGATACGCGGATGTTTAATTTAAATTTTATTATTGTTAACTTTTCTAAACTTTTTAGATACAAGTGAAATTTACAAAATTTAAAAAAAAAAAAACGACAAATGCGGTTTTTCCTTGTGGCTCTCTTCAAATTCAGCCGATTTTCTTGAAACAGAGCTAAATCAAAATCGCTTCATCCGTTTAGGACCTACGATGTTAAACACCTCTCTTTTTTGTGTCGAGGTTTAACAAAATCATTCATAAAATTTTTAAAGTTATGCTTTTTCAACACATTTTCAATCGACATTACCGACAATGAATTTAAATGGTTCTGCGACATTGACGAACTGATCCGGTAGCGGACCGCAAAATTATTTGATCCATCAGTAGATTTTAGTAGACAAAAGACATCCTAGGGGCAAAATAACCTCTATTTACAGTACTGTTAAAAATTTATTGAAAAAACGTATGTCACAATGGAATATTTTAATCATTTGGGGAAAATATTTTATATTTTCACTTCATTTTAAAATAAGTATAATTATAATAATTACAGTAAAATTGTACAAACGTGTTTCACTGTAATATACATTCTCACTCATTTTATGCATAGTTTTTAAGGATTATCTTTTAAGAAAATTTGGGTGCGCTAATAGTTTTAAGAAATATTTCATTAAAAAATAAAAACTGAAAGCGATTAAGATTAGGTACATTGTCAAAGTTATAACTTCTATAAAAAATAAAATTGAAAAAATAGTATTTATTCTAGGTCTCTAAAAATCCTTTCACTGGCTTCTTGCATGTGTGTTTGGGTACAATTAACGTCGGAAAATAGAAGTTATCACTTAATAACTATTTTAACGAATATGACAAAATTTGTAATTAGTTTTTTAACATTTTTAACTCATAAAATGGTGGAAAATCAATGTTTAGTGAATTATTTCTTGATTATGATAATAAATTGTATTTTAATTATATAAAAAAACTCAAAACTTTGATGTAAATCGATAAAAAAAATTACTTCAAACCGTTAACGAAAAGTTTTTATTTAAAATGGCCATAGTTATTTTTCCTTAATTTCAGCTTTAAAATTTTATTGTACTATTTAAAAAAAACGCGATTAGTCGTCACAAATGTAAACTATTGGACTTGTTTCTTTCTTTTCAGATTTTATTTAACCCAGTCGGCTTTTTGATTTTATAAATTATTTATTTTATTTAGGGTATCTTTAATGGCATAGGTTTTGTGTAAACTCTTTATAATAAATGGTCTAAGAGTGAGAGCCGAGTTTTGCTCTTGATCTGTAGTCCTTCGAAAGTGTTTGTCATTATGTAAATGGGGTGTAGGGGGTAACCTTTTTCGGTAATGGCGGACAAAACCCCTGATGCGGGGGTGGAAAATGCAAGGGTGAAAGTGAAAATCTGCTCGTGATGTGTAATATGTCCACCCTTTTTCCAATATAATTTACGTCATCTAAACAGTGAAAAGTGAAGTGGGCAGATGGCTAGCCCTTGATTAAAGAGTGAAAAAGAAAATTTAAAAAATATGTTTATTATTTTGAAATTACATAAAACAGGGTGAAGGAAATACAATTTATGGACACCTGTTAATAATATATACATTAAGCAATATATTATGTAATAAAAAAATCCTTACTTAAGTAGTACCAGCATGAAATCACTTTTCGACAGATTTGGCCGAATTTTTTTTCTCGGGTTTATAATAGCTTTATTTATGAATTCCTAAAATTTCATAATTTTTGACCGTTTAGATCGCGAGATATTTAAAGACAAAGTTCACGATTTTGAGGGTCATGTCCCATTTAAAGCATGTAAAATGTCCGGTTTCTCCAACTATTTTTTATGATATTATTATATATTGAAGAAAAAGTAGAAAAAAATGTTTATACAATACAATTCTAAAAAAAAAATTTAGAAATTAATTTTCACTTTCGAGATATTAATTTTGACGTAAATTGATCGAAATTGGGACGTTGGCATAATTATTTCCCATTTTAAACGGTCAAAATTTCTGAAACTTTGGGAATTAATAGTAAGCATTATTAAATTCTTAAATTTAATTTTTCGTTAAATTCTGTCGAAAAAAAAATTGTACCATTGCTTTAACATAGAAACTGCAAATACCATGCTGGAACATCGTTAATATAAATGGCAAAATAACTGTCTGTCTGTCTGTGTGTTACGCAATTACGCCTAAACTAATAAACCGAATTAAATGAAATTTTGTATAGAAATAGTCTAAAGCCTGAGAAAGCACCTATGTACAAATATGGACAAACTGTTCCATATGCTACCAAATTTGAAGTAAAAGCACAATGAGTCTGTCGAAGCCAGTTTTTGGCCCATACTCTATGTCTCTTACGATTACAATATTTTATTGTTATGAAAATATAGTTCATTTATTTTAAAACAATCAGTACATCCATGGACCTATAATAAATGGATCGTTCATTATCATAACAATTTTCATAGTTAAATTGCTGCCCCTACGAAATTTAAAAAAAAATTGTGCAGGTACTTGATACATTACAGACTAAAAGCCCATGATAAAATTTTTCTGATGAATCTTATATGTAAAAGTCACCGTGGCGTCAGTTTTGCGCGGTACAGGTGAGTATAGGTGAAAATATGAATGTCACACCCCTGCATCAGGAATATGTACGGCGTTGCTGGATACTAACTCTGCTTAAGTATTCGAAACGCATTACATAAATGTTTAAAAAAAATTTTGATCCCCCGTCAATTTTCGAACCCCCTACTTAATTTATTTCTGTACGGCATTTATGTTATTCGCTTCGAATACTTATACAGAGTTAGTATCCAGCAACGCTGTACATATTTGTTGGTGCAGGGGTGAGACACTAAAGGATGGGATATTCATATTCTCACCTGTTCCACGCAAAACTGACGTCATGGTGATTAAACTTACTTTTACATATAGGAGTATCTTTTTCAATATGATTCCTGGTGGGTCATTTCACCCGAAAAATTTTAACATGGGCTTGTAGTCTGTTAGTCATATTCAGAGTGTCAGTGAAATTAATTCAGCATACTGACTGAAGAAAATGCAATGTTTTCACTTGTTTTAGGTAAGTATTATTTTTATTTAAAAATATAGGCAATATAATTACATAAATGATGAAATCGTTGTATGTATCAAACAAATATAATGAAAAGAAATAGAACTTATTCTGTTCACAACGAGAAGTCCAGTTGTATATGTTCATGAATGAACTATTCGTAAATTTTTATAATAATAAAATAAATATTATATCACTTTTTTTATTTACATTACAAAATTTTTATAATAAATCCTTTGAACTTTTCAAAATATTTAATAAACTTCAATCGATTCAATATGCATATTATTATTATTATTATGTTTTTTGTGCTTATTATTATCATAAAATAATTATAAATGTTCAAATAAACATCTCATAAATTTAATTGATAATATCATATTATAGTTTATTGATAATTCAAATATTATAATTATCATTTTTGACCTCAAATATACAAAAAAAAAAAAAAAAAAAATTCTTTTTAAAATATGTTTTATTTGTTTGATAAATATGTACACTGACAAGTTTTTCTGAAAATATATTTTATAATCCTCTAGATTAAATATTTAATTTTCAAATTCTTCACAGGAATCATTTTAATCACAAGTCATTTGAATTTAATATTTTTTGTTTCGGATAGATGTCAATCACGTGAATCCATATCGGAAATATCCTCTTATCTTTGTGAAAAATGCGCTGTTTAAAGGTAAAATATATTATTAGACTTTCTTTAGTTGGATAGTTTTTTAGCAACTGTCCGAAACAAAATTAAATCCATGAAAAAGTCTATTCAAGACGTAGCGTCCTTTAGAATATAGAAATCCGTTTACTTACATAACCCTAGCTTAAGGATGTACGAGCACCAAGGCAATTTTTAACAAAAAACTTGATTTATTTGCATGAAGTTGGACTAAGTCTAAATCAATTCTAAAATTTTTAGGAGGGGGCGGATTGCCCGATTATTTAAATAAATAAATGATTTCAAAAGTAGGCATATTTAACATTGGTTTTATGGAAAAACGGTAGATGAATGATATGTTTTCATAGATTTCTCCAAAACTAGTCGATGGAAATTTAAAAAAAACTATTTAAATTAAAGTTAACATCTTAATAAATTTTTGTACCCGCTTAATTAAGGATTAAGCGGGTACAAAAACCGCTTTTGTATAAAACCGAATTTGTATTCCACTACCCGCGCACGGTAGTGGAATACAAATTAAAAAAAATATTTTTTTTTTCTATTTTGATGGCGAATTATGTTATAACTTCACAATATAAAACGAAAAGTAAGAATAAAATTCTTCGATATCTGGAGTAATTTTCAAAATATTGAATATTTTGTTAATTTATTTAGCTTTCGATATTTCGGAAACCAAGGCAGATATCGAAAAATTTTATTCTTATTTTTCGTCTATATTCATCATGGGTCAATGGGTTCTAAAAACAATTGAAATTGTTTCCAATCACTTTCCATTTATTGAAAACAAAAGACAAAAAATTGAAAGCAAAAAAAGCCTGATACGCAGTATAAAGTATGCAACGACCAAGTACTAGACCTCGCACAGATAGGCGTCATTTTTCCTGCTACCCTCTTCACTCAAGTTTCACGTCCTTGTATATATTTTTTCTTGGTTGGGGGTTCTTACGTAATTAAAGAATGACCCCCAAAAAGTAGAGGAAGATTTTAGTTACTAATAGTTCGGGAAGCTTAGACCTTTCTTACTCTCATACATTTTTTCTTAACTCCAAATTATGCCATGTTTGATGTCACAATCGATCATATCACTTCTCTGAAGGTGAATTGAAATTCATTGAAAAAAATCTGTTCCACTGAAAACCGCAATAACCACTGTTAACCAGTTATGTCTGTTTTTCTGTCTTATCAACAAAAAAGAAAGAGAAAAAGAAAAAAACAATACAAATTTCTAAACATAAATAAAAATAAAAAATAAAAGATTTTATTCATCGCATTTGAATATATATAAACACATATTTGATTGGCTGCTGAAAAAATAATTAACGATCTCAATAATATTTTATACACAATATTTTTACAATTTCCAAAAATACTTTACAATAAATTTTTATGGATATCAAACATTCTCCTATCCATCCACCATCACGTTTTTCATTTTGTTTTTTGACGTACGATTACTTAAAAATTAAAAAAAATTTCTAGAGAGACTCAATCAACGTTTTTTTTGCGTTGTTCGTTGAATGTCATTTGCATTTGTACGGCCGCACCAGTACTTGCATTACTAGCTTTTCGTGGAAAATTATCTGGACGGATTTCACGTCTTTGAATATGTCGTTCAACCCATTGTAACATCGTCAAAACTGCATCTGTTGAGGGTAATCGTCGTTCGGCTGCTGTGCGTATAATATGTGAAGTTGTAACTCTAAATGTTGCTGCCATACCTTTTAAGGCTTGCATAGCGTCTTCATCGGTTACATCATCACCAGCGTAAATAATTCGTATACGTTCACTCCAATCAACTCCAAAAGCTGTGCGTAATATATAAATTGAAGCACGACCTTTATTCCACTGTACTGGCGGTTTTGCTTCGATCGCACAATGGGCACGACCTGCTTTAAATCCAGCCTCTTCAATTAACGTTTTAGCTTGTCCCACTAATTGCTGTCGTATTGATACCGGAGTTTCTCGATAATGGAACGTTAATAAAGCTCCTTTATTCTCAACCCAAGCACCATCCCTGCATACTTGCTCCTGTAGCGCTTTTAATAAATCGGATACTTTTTGTTCGAATTCCATGGGCATTGGATGGACAAATTTTGTACCATCTGGATGTAATATTTCTAAACCATGATTTCCAGCATATGTTATACCTTCAATTCCAACCATACTCTTAACATTTTCGACGTTTCGTCCCGAAATAATTGAAATATACACATCCGACATATTCGATAATCTCATTAACACATTTTTCGTTTCTGGCGGAAGAATAGCCAAATCTGGATGATTTGCAATTGGAGCTAAAGTACCATCGTAATCTAATAATAAAGCTAATTTATGTGTTTCACCGATATAAGTTGAAAGATATTCGTCAAAATCATCCATTGTAACAGCGGGCATTGTTGTTGCTCCGACATCATCGTCATTTTTGGTCATTAACGAACCCATTGCTTTTAAGAAAGCTCGCATCCAATGATTTACATCGTGTACTTTTTCTCTGCGTCGAAGATGATTCATACGTAATGTACGTTCATCTTCTGGCATTGTAAGTGCTCGATGGATAACTTCTGCCGCTTCTTCCATTTCATATGGATTACATAACAATGCTTCGTGCATCATTTCACCAGCCCCAGCAAATGGTGATACAATTAGCACCCCCGGGGGTGTATTTATTTGACATGCCACAAATTCTTTGGCCACTAAATTCATTCCATCTCGTAGTGGGGTTACTAAACATACTGCTGCGTCTCGATAAAATGCAGCCAATTCATTTTGATTAATACATCCATAAATATATCGGATTGGTGACCAGTTGGGTGTCGTAAACCGTCCATTAATTCGTCCAACTAATTGATCCATTTCCTCTTTTAATTCTTGATACTCTCTAACATCAGTTCTTGACGGTACCGATATTTGTAACAACGTCACGTTTTCAATATGTTCGGGATGTTTTTCTAGCAATATTTCAAAAGCTTTCAATCGATTAACTAAACCTTTCGTGTAATCTAATCGATCAACACCCAAAACTATTTTCTGATCGGATAACATAACTTTTGGTGCTGTTTCAGCTAAATGTACGAATCGATCAAATGGTATACCAATTGGTAATGGTCGTACGATAATTGTTCGGCCATCGTTTTCCACAAGTAAATTTTTTCGATCAACACGACATCCTAAATTCCTTTGACAACAATCAATAAAATTCAAACAATAATCCAAAATATGGAATCCGACTAAATCACAACCCAAAATACCTTGTAATATTTCATCAGACCATGGAAACAATCGGAAAATATCCCATGGTGGGAATGGTATATGTAAGAAGAATCCCAACTTACATTGAAGATTTTTATCCTCGGCAGAATCTTGTCTCACCCAATTCGCACATAACATTAAATGATAATCGTGAATCCATACAATTGGTACATTATCATTTGTGGATTTTGCCTTCGCTTTTTTCAACGCATATAAAGTTTTTACCGCAAATTCTTTGTTAACGGTTACATAAGATTTCCAATGTTCTTTTGAAAAATTCGCTCGATCAGGCATCGAATGAAATAGTGGCCAAAACATCGCATTACAACATCCATTATAGTAACTATCAAATAACTGTGGATTCGTATGTACAGCGACAACCTGATCGGAACGTAAACCGGCGGTTGGTGTTTTATCATTTGGATCCGATTCTGGTATTTCTTCGTCAGGATTTGTTAAATGTATACCAGGCCATCCAACCCATAAACCACCTCCATTAATCACCACAGGTCCAACGGCTGTTACTAACCCACCGGCACTTGCTTTTCGAACCAATTTACCATCGGCGTCACGACTTAATACAAACGGTAAACGATTTGAGACAACAATCATTGCACCGGTTGAAACCGGTTCGTCCGTCATTTTAAACTTTTCTTTAAGTTTTTCCTTAACAACAAAAACAGTACACTAACAATCGATTCAATTGTTGTCGATTTTATAAGTTGCAAACGCACTACACTCACTTGTAGATAGAAAAACAATTTAATAAAAATTTTTTGCTTTTAATAAATGGTTTGAATTATGACCCGTCTATAGTCTTATCATTTAAGTAAAAAAAAGGTCATGCGACCCACAATATATTTATCTTTGACCATAGACCTGAGTTGATATTTACACAATAATCCATGTTTCACTTTGAATACTATAAAATGAATAAACGCGTCTTCGATGCCAAAAATTAAATAATGCTTGTGTTATTATTCTAGTACATTCTCGATACCGGTATCCAAAATAGATATACTTGCAAGACTTGCCTCTGTTTTTTTTTTTTTTTTTTTTACAACGAACAGCGTGCATATGACATTTAAAAACACTGCGCTTGCGAGATATTGAATTAAAACAGGAGCGCATGCAATATATAATTTATTTTTACGATATTTTTATATTTATTCAGGTATCATTCATCAATCTCGTGGTGCAGTAATGTTTACATTATTATTTTTGTGTTCTTAAATTACGTAAATGCAAAAATAATCACTTATTTTTCCAAAATCACGTTACATGTAAATGATATAATTATTTTGATTTATTAATTGCGATGATTATTTATATTAATTAGACTAGAACATTTGGTGTGAATATGGAAAAACGGAATGGATAAATTTAACGAATATGAAAACCATTTTTTGTCCTTTTTTGTTTTGATATAAATAGTTACACTTGACATTTTCTATAATTGTCAAAAAAAAGTTATCAATAATTATTTAGACTAGGAGTTCGTAGTAATATTTGTTTTTATGTAAGGAATAAAGCTTAAGTAAACCGGAAGATTTCTACTCAGTCGCGAAAAAATAGCAAGCAAAGAAGGCGACAACGCGATCGCTCTAGTCGGATTGTTAGTAGGTACGGCCATGAAGTGTAATAAAAAGATGCGGAAACGCAAAGTTTGGTATTACTTCTCAAATAAGTCAATATAAATTCTTCTATGACTTGATTTCTTTTTCGCTTTGACATGATGATTACAAAAACCGCTTATCTACACGCACTAAATACCAAATAAAATACAAAAAAAATCTGCTCTCACACACACGGCCAGGTATCTTCGTTTGTGCCGGTAGTAAGAATCGAATGTAGATTCTTCTCTGGCGCTGATCCCTATATAACTGGATAGAGGATCGCATGTATTGAAATTGGTCTGAATTTCTGTATTTGAGAAATATACTAGTGCCACCAAATGAGTGGTTAGAACTAAAAATTATAAATTATCTCTATATGACGATTAAAATGCGTTGAATGGCACATGCGTTGAATGGTTTTATTTAGTTCCCAACCACTTATTCTGAGACGCTGGGGATGCTTCAATACAAGATAGTTAATTTTATTTTACACTATATAAACCTTCTATCCAGTTATATAGAGAACAGTGTTCTTCGGTCACCTGCACAGGTCGCTACGCCTGCGTAAACCTTGTCTGGTATACCCAAAGAATATAAGATAGAAGAGAAGGCTACCATTACTTTCAATGTTAAAAAATAATAGTATATATAGTACTTTAGTACTTGCACACAAATACCAGATGGCATTCGTGCCTATATACGTGACCTTTTCCTCTATCTTATACTCTTTAGGTATACCGTAACGTATATGCTCGGCTTTATATGGGTCTAAATAATAGGAATGCGTTAATTAAAATGAAGAGGTAAGCTTTCTACAAAAAATTAGAACTTAAGCACTTTCCGAGACATACGACAAGCACTGAGAAGTGGAGGCTAGTCATAAAATTTGTTTATGACTTTTATTAATTTCATAATTTTTGTTTTCCGTTTTTTTCCATTATTCAAAATTTTCCTAACCTTTTAGATAGAAAAACTAACAATATAGTTAACGTTAAGGAAGTATCTCCGCCAATATTAAGAGGAAGTTTCACTTTATACGGACCTTCGATCGTTTGCGAATTCATTACACGGAACAGATGATCAAGATGACACAGATTCTCACAGACTTACATAAAATAATAGGCATATAGGCAAAGTATATAACATATAAGCAAAAACAGTGACGATGTTATGTAATTGCCGACTGACAGCTATTCCAAAATTACATTTAAATAAAAAATTTTCGATCTTCCTAAAGGAAGATCATGGGAAAAAGTTATTTGTATTCTATTTTATTGAAAATCAATTAAGGAAGGTTATTTTAACGCAAAAATTAAGAAAAATGGATTTCATTGAATTTTAAACAAATGCTTTGTGCCCATTTGTCTATTATTTTACACTCAGGGAACTCATTAAGGTAGTCCGACTATTTGAGCAAGTACGGTGAATGTTCATTTTTTTTGCGGAAAATGATAGTTCAAAGTCCCTTGATCACTATAAACACAGTTTTGGGGCTTCTTGCGGGACAAAATTTTGAATTATTTCATTTTAAAATTGTGATTTTTAACACAATGCCTTATGGAAGAACTCACAATAATGTTAATTGTACAAAAATTAATGGATGAATGAGCTTCAAATAAGTTTTCACCATGAAGAAAATTTATCAAAGATTCTGTTTATGCAAAAAAAAAACTTTACCTTACGGCGTTTTCCAAAAAGAAAACATAAAAACACTTTGGTTTTTGACGCTTTTACGATATTTTTAGAGCATTTTAATACATTTACGTCATAACAATTTCCTAGCTTACGATATTTTTATTATTACATTTATGTCATACAAATTGCCTATTTGACTAGTCACGTGACGGCTGGACTAATTTAATCGTCTACATCTTTTTGGAAATCTAAATAATCAAGTTAGGGCATATATTTGATGCAACGGACTCTCGGAATATAATTTATAATAAACGAATACAAAAATTATAATTTTATTTAAAAAAAAATTATCAAGAAATTCATTTTTTTGTGTACTTTGATTTTTCTACGCAGGACAAAAACAATAATAAATTATGTTTAGTGTGAAAAATAATTTTTTTTTTATTATTATATTAAATTATTCCAATTTATTTGTATTTTGATAACAATTCATCTAATTTATTGTAAAAAAATATGTCAACAAAATTGATAACAAAATGGATCAGACGAAAGAAGGGCGTACAAAAAATTTATCTTAAATTGAGAAAAAGGAATGTCGCGTGATTATCCTATATATTATTACTCTAGCAAGTTTTTTTCTGTCTTAATGTTATCTTCCTTATTCCTTTATCAAATTCCATAATTCACACCTCATTTTCAAGCTTATTATGTCCAGGTTTGATGGAAAATTACCACTTAGGAAAAAACACGCTAGACAAATTATTTTAACGAAAAAATATCATAAATTTACTAGGCAAACATGTTAGTTTTTACAGATGCTCTCCTAATACTCTAGACATATTACTTAATTACTAGTTTTTTATTAATTACTAGTTTTAATACATGTTCTCCTAATATTAATTTAAAAACTCTTGATTTGTTTCAGCACTTTTCTTCGAAATTTGTTGTTTGTTGTTTTTACCCACGGATATAGGGTAGGCACGGGCTACGATAACTACGAGAGCGGAATTCTCCACGGGTCGAGCTAGTTTTTTTAATTAAACTACTTGGTTTACCGGACATGTGTTGCAATACCACACAAAGTAAAAGTGTTTGGTTGTATTTATTTCATATACAGAATGAGCCATTTTATTCTATACACCTAAATATCTCGTTTTAGTTAGCCAATAAAAAAATAACTCAAACAAAAGTTACAGAGTTTGATGGAGGACATCATATTCTGACATCATATTAGATCTAATTCTTCGAGTTTCTTTAATAGCCAATATAGATTCTAAACAGTAAGAGATAGAATAAAATTTTAAATTGGAAAGTTGTTCCTCATAAAAAAACTAACATTTTTCATCAAACCAACTTTTTTCGAAAAACGTCAGCTTTCGTAGGCAATGCGACTTAAAAATATGTCATTATCACATTTAATCGAAAGAAACTACGCTAACTACGGAAAAAGGCTTTAGCTAAATAAGTTAGACTTTGTATTTTACGGTTTGAAATGATTACATAAACAGTGTTACCATTTTTACGATTGTACAAAAATTTTACCTCCCCGACCATGATTTAAGAAAAAATTAAAACATAAAATTCGATTTACTGTTATACCCTGTATATATGAAATATATTTCAAGGTATAATGATTTTTGTCCCAAGTTTGTAACGCTTAGAAATATTGATGGTACGAACAAAATTTTGGTATAGGTGTTCACAAGGTGTGTTCACGTCCGTCCATAATCACGTGAATTCAAAAACAAAAACAGAGATCAAGCTGAAATTTTCATAGCGTCTCAGGACGTAAAAAGTTAGTTTGAGCTCGTACATGAGCAACATAGGTCAATTGGATCTTTAGTCTGTAGGACCCATCTTTGGAACCATTAGTGATAGGACGAAAGTTTAGATGCAAAAAGTTTAAAAAAAAAAAAAAAAAATTTTTGTTTGTAAATTTTTTTCGTAAAGGTCATAGTTTACTCGTGACGGCGAAAATTAGAAAAAAATTTTGGTGTCCATTTTCCTCAAAACTATAGGCGGTAGCTTTAATTAGTGGGCTTGTGAAATATTCTTGACAAATGAAAAAAACCAAAACAAATGGCGATCGAAAGGCCTCTACAATTGTGTTAGTTTTTTAAACCCTTCTATTTAAAAATAATGCAAGTACTGACATTCAACGCTTTCTATACCTACAGCGTATTTCTTCAATTAACTCAATCAATTGTTTGTTTTTCCTTAAATTCTATATTTAACTTCAAATTAGATTCAGGCGTATTTATTTGATCAATTAATTAAATTGAAATTCAAAAGAGTTGTTCTTTTTTAAATTTTTGATCATTAAAATATTTCATATAAGTATGCAAATAAAAAAAATAAAAATAAATTTTGACAAAAATAAAAAATAATTTCTACGTTAATGAATAAATTTTATTTATGTATGAAATAATATTTAATATTAATTTACATTGAATAAATATTTTTAGCGTCTATGTTCTAACTGAAAAATTAAAAGATAATAATAATTCTGTTTAAACAATATTTAACATTGTAAATAACTCACATTATTTATATTAAATTAATAAAAAAATATATATAATTTTGAAAATATTATAATTATTTTTAGATATTTTATATTATAAAATAATTATTATTTTAGGTAATTATTAAATTAATCATTTTATTTGATTAATGAGTCTATTTTGGCTAGCTTTTGTGATTAATTGAGGGTAGGCTTATTGATATAAGCAAATAAGCCTCTTCAAAAATGTTTATTTGTATATAGCCACAAATACAAAACAATATTTAAATATAAGTATTTAAGGAGTTAAAATTAAATATAACAAGTGAAAACAAATAATTGACTGAGTTAATTGTTGAAATACCTTGTATAGACAGTGTTGATTACACTGTCATATTACATATACATACTTGTCACACATACATAACTGATATTTCCATAAACAGTGCTGTTTACGAAAAAATGTTTCAAACAAAAGTTGGTTATTTTTTTATTAGGCATATTTTTTACATTTAAACTTTTGTTCTACCTCTAACGGTTTACAAGACCCAATTAACCTATGTTGCTCATTTACGAACTCGGCTTCACTTTTTACGTCCTGAGTACGCTGTAAAAATTTCAGCTTGATATCTTTTATCGTTTTATCGTGCTCACAGACGGATGGACGGGCGGACAAACGAAAATGGACTAATTAGGTGATTTTATGAGAACTTATACCAAAATTTTGTTCGTAGCATCAATATTTTTAAGCGTTACAAACTTGGGACTGAACAAAGGATATTTCAATGAATACTATATATTTAATAATATTTATAATGCTATTATAAAAGTTGCAAAATGTACTTCAAGTAAAAAAAAAACTTTTCGATGGCTTTCGGAGGAAATGCGACTTAAAAATATGTCATTATTGCATTTAATCGAAAGTTATCAAGGGCAAAAAACGTCATTCGTCTGTGTTAATAACTTTTAAGCTCAGGTAAATTTTCAAGATTATATGAAGATCAAGGTCAGATGACCTTGAACCTAGAATTTCAGGTCAAAGTCATGGACACAGGTGAAAGTCCTCTATTGCCCTTGACAGCTTTTGACTAAAGCATTTTTCTGTAGCTAGCGTCTTATCTTTCGATTAAATGCAATAATGGCATAATTTTAAGTAGCATTTAATCCGAAAGCTAACGATTTTCGAATAAATGTTTTGAATTATGTTAGCTTTTTTTATGTGGATCAACTTTCTAACTTGTGTTATTCTATCATCTTAACTTTTAGGATCTGAATTGACTATTAAAGTAGTTCGGCTGTCACGTTACTAGTCAACTAGGCAATTTGGATGGCGTAAATGTAAGAAAATGCTCTAAAATATCGTAAACTAGGCAATTTGTATGACGTAAATGTAAAATATCGAAAAAGCGTTAAAAACTAAAGTTTTTTTATGTTTTCTTTTTGGAAAGTGCCGTAAGGTAATGTTTTTTTTTTTTTTTTTTTTTTTTTTTTTAAACAGAATCTGTGATAATTGCTCTTTATGATGAAAACTTGTATGAAGCTCATTCACCCATTAATTTTTGTACAGTTAACATTATTGTGAGTTCTTCCATTAGGCATTGTGTTAAAAATCACAATTTTAAAATGAAACAATTCAAAATTTTGCCTCGCAAGAGGCCCCAAAACTGTGTTTACTGGGACTTTAAACTTTTGTTTACCGCAAAAAAATGAACTTTCACCGTACTTGCTCAAACAACCGAACCACTTTAAAGCAACTAAAAAAACGAGGTCCAATCTGATGTCAAATCATGATATTCCCCAAAAAACTGTACAACTTTTTTTTTTTAAGTTATTTTTCGATTGGTTAATTACAAAACTAGTAATTACCCATAATAGATTAAAATGGTCCACTTTGTACAAAATTTGTTTAAAAATTGAATGTAGAGAATTCACTAGTTATAAATTTTCTCTGACAATGTAACTGATATCAGATTGGAAATTTTCCTGAGGATGCACTATGATTAATGATTGTTTTCATTAAAAATTTCCACGACAATTAAATTTCTTTTTATACAGTCAAGGTGTTTAGTATAATTTAATCTTATCTAAAATACTATAAGTTATCTATTCTAGTCTATAAATCGGATTGGACGGATATCTTCGAATTAGCGAAAACGTTTCATTAATAATATTAAACCAATAATTCAAATGTTTATTAATTTTTTTCGTCATTCAAAAGCTCAGACATAATGACTGGACTCTCGACTCTAAAGAAATATACGGAGATTCTAAATATTACAAAATTTACAGAGTGTCAATTAAAAAATGTTTGTTTTAATAAAAGTTTTTATACCATGTATATGAAATATACCAAGGTATACTAAGTTTAGTCCCAAGTTTTATACCATGTATATGAAATGTACCAAGGTATACTAAGTTTAGTCCCAAGTTTGTAACGCTTAAAAATATTAATACTATGAACAAAATTTTGGTATAGATGTTCATAAAATCACCTTATTAGTCCATTTACGGTTGTCTGTCTGTCGTCTGTCATCACGATTATTTAAAAACGAAAAGAGATATCAAGCTGAAATATTTATAACGTGCTAAGGACGTAAATAGTGAGGTCAAGTTCGTAAATGAGCAACATAGGTCAATTGGGTCTTGGGTCCGTAGGACCCATTTTGTAAACCGTTAGAGATAGAACAAAAGTTTAAGTGTAAAAAATGTTTCCTTATAAAAAATAAACAACTTTTGTTTGAAACATTTTTTCGTAAACATCACTGTTAACCCGGGAGAGTTCATATTATGCGCAAATTGTATGTATTATATAGGTATATCTGTTAAATATGTGTGACATGTATGTATATGTAATGTTATATAGTAATCAACACTGTCTATACATGGTATTTCAACAATTAACTCAGTCAATTGTTTATTTTTAATTGTTTTTTACTAAGAAATCTATAATTTTTCGAATGTATATTATTACAGTGTGGCGTATTTTAAATGAATATTATTTGTAGAAATATCGATTTGAAATTTTTCACAGTCTTACAAGACACATTTTTGAAGATACTTAACCGAAATCTGAACTTTAAACTCAGTCTATTGCAAATTGACAAATAAGGCCGAATCTTAATATTTTGTCCAGCGTTAAATATCGTACAATTATAGTAAAAAAAAATCGCTTAGAATATTTTTTTATACCCATTTACAGATTTTCATGACAAAATTCGCATTTTTAATTTTTTAAAAGTTCAGATTTTGGTTCAGTATGACTGTACAAAATTGTAAGTCGATATTCCTATAAATACGAAAATTAGAGGGTGTCTTCATCTTAAATGTAACACAGTGTATATGTTTTTAGACAAATCTTCACATATGTATAAAATTTCAAAATCTTCACATCAAAAATAAAAATTGAGTCGGATATTTTTTGGTAGTTTATAAATTTATTTACTTTGGGGGAAAAAAACAAGAAAATCGAACAAGTTTTAGGTATTTAAGAAATTTACATGTTTGGAGACGAATTTTTTACATTTAAAAATTATCAATTCAAAAAATTATATCGCAGGGAAAAGCGATGTAAAGCGGCCATGAATGACTTATAAATTTTTTCAAAACACGCTTTTCACTCTGAATTTAATAATTCTGTTTGTAACTTAAATTTTATTATATTTTTATTTTTAAGTAATTAATTATGATTGATTGTATAACCTTCTGCTACGGTAATATAAACTCTTTGTTATTAAAAATTATTTTTAAGTTTTTAGTTCGATTTGCTTTAAAAGCGTGTTTTTTTTGTTTTTTTTAAACTATTATTTATTGCTATGTTATTTGGATCCCTTTGGAGAGTGCAAAATTAAATTTTGCAAGAAAAAAAAAAAAAAAAACTTGTGCTACTTGCGTAATATATGAAATTAGTATTTAGATTTAAATTCTGGCGTAATCAAGTGGTTTAATTTTTATCTTTCGGTAAATTAAGCAATTCTTCTCTCTAGTAAGGTAAATGTGTTATAAGTTGCCTAATCATTGATGAATTGAAAGACACAATTCAATATTCTATTTTAAGTTTTCTTTTGATCTATTGCGTTATTCTAATTTTGTTGCTATTACACGGGTGTACCTAACTCAGTTTGTACTTATAAATAATACATACCTTCTTATTAATAATTATCATAATTAAGAGCGTGTTTTTTTAGTTTTTTTAAACTATTATTTATTTTATACTTTTTAGTACGATTTATCAATTAGTTTTTTACAGACGGCAGGCATGCGCAGATCGCGCACTAGCTCTGTCCCTTTCACTTTCATAGAGGATATATGAAAAGAATATATTTATCCTGGCGGCCCTAACAAGGATAATGGGAAATTATTAACGAATTATTGCATTGTCACCGGTTCTTGAGACAGACGTATGCAAAGTTTCAAGTTAATCAGATGTTTAGAAACCGGTGAAAATCGTGCTCAAAGATTCCGTTACATAGTTACATACATACATACAAACAAACAAACATACAGCCCAAGCTTATAATAATAATTAAAAATGCAGCTTTACATCGCGTTTTGTTTTTTTTTAGAAAGACTGGCGTATTTTTTTAAAATAGTCCGGCTATTTGTGCAATTACGGTGAATATTCATTATTTGCGGTAAATGATAGTTTGCGGTTTTATCACAGATTCTGTTTATGAAAAAAAAAAACTTTGGTTTTTGACTCTTTTACAATATTTTTATAGCATTTTATTACATTTACGTCATACAAATTGCCTAGTTTACGATATTTTTATAGCATTTTATCACATTTACGTCATACAAATTGCCTGGTGACTACACAGTTGACTATACAACAGCCGGACTACCTTAATGCAGTAAACAAGTTGTCCTAAGATAAAAAAATTATTGTTCTAAATAGAAAAATATTTTTGAAAAAAATGATTAATTTTAGCCTTAAACTTCATGAAAAAATTATTATTTTTTATTTATTTTCAGTGTATGAAAATATATTATAAGATATCGTACAATAACCTGTAATTTATTGAAACTATATCCAAAACAAATTTATTTTATTTTTAACTGATAAAAAAAGAGGAGGTTCTCAACTCAACTCGTATATAAAATTTTTTTAATGTATGACCACGCATAACTTTTTAAAGAGCAGTTCGATTTCGATAAGTTTCCCCCCAAGTTTGTAACGCTTAAAAATATTGATGCTACGAAAAAAATTTTGGTATAGGTGTTCATAGAATCAACTAATTAGTCCATTTCCGGTTGTCCGCCCGTCTGTGGACACGATAACTCAAAAACGAAAAAAGATATCGAGCTGAAATTTTTACAGCGTTCTCAGGACGTAAAAAGTGAGGTCGAGTTCGTAAATGAGCATCATAGGTCAATTGAGTCTTGGGTCCGTAGGATCCATCTTGTAAACCGTTAGAGATAGAACAAAAGTTTAAACGTAAAAAATGTTCCTTATAAAAAAATAAACAATTTTTGGTTGAAACATTTTGTCGTAAACATCACCGTTTACCCGTGTGGGGGCCAATTAGGCGGAAATTTTCTAGTATGCACTATACTTGAATATCAGTTATGTATGTGTCACATGTTTGTATGTGTACTGTGATAAGGAAAAAACACTGACTATGCATGGTATTTCAACAATTAACTCAGTCAATTGTTTGTTTTCACTTGTTATATTATAAAATTGATATATTATTCTTGTAATATTTTGATTGAAAGCAGCCAATTGTAAGAATTATTTAAAAACAAGGAAACATTTAGTCTCTTAATTTCACTACTTTGGCTTAATTAAGTTTTATTTATTTCTTTATTTGATTTATTTGATTATGTGAACAATTTGAATAATTATACGATTTTATCATGCGATTTTTGAGGTTTTATTGCACTTGCACTTGAACGTAAACAGTTTACTAAATAAAAACCTGTAAGAATTAGTTTTTACTCGAAAAAATCTAAATTACCTTACATAATTATCAGAAACCTTTAGTGATGTATTTTAGAAAGAAAAATTAATCCTCCGTCATTACAACAATGCAGCGATTTTTTACATGTTAATTACCGAAAACCATCAGTAATGAATTTATGAAAAAATGAATTGATCTTTGGTCATTACACCCGTATTTTTTTCTGTTACACGTGAGTTTAGAAGCCAGTAATGCAGTTGTTTTTAATGTTAATTACTAGAAATATTGAGTAGTTTGCATCTGCTTTGATATATTTGTTATTTTTAACAATGCGGTGATTTTAGGAAATTAGTAATATTCACCAAAATAAGAATTACACTTTGCTCTGTATTCATGAATCAGCAATGAGTGAATATTGCAAACACTGGTTTATGATCTGAAAAATAACTTTCATAAACTTGATATGATTCGGGCAAAAAATTTGCAAATATAACATCAATTTGTGAATTAAAATCGGTTGTGATCAAGTCTGGATCAAGACAGGGATGTAAACCAAGTTTTGGATTACTTAAAAATGTGATAACTTTATTTGGCTTTGAAAGGCTATTGAAATTAAAGTCACCAATTAGGATACATTTGTCTCCTTGATTTAAAAATCCTTCAAAAGTATTGAAAAGAAGTACTGGGGTTTTTGGAGATCGATAACCGGTTAAAATAAAAACATTTAATAGTTTGAAAGCAACCAAATCTATGTGAGAATTGATCATCTCGATTAAAATTTGGGAAAAATAATAAATTATCAAAAAATTACCTACCTTTTACTAAAAAATTATTACTTCATAAAGTGTGTAAAAAAAAAATTATATAACCTTGTTGATATAAACCCTGATACGAAGTTTCACTGCTGTCCCTCAGCCTCTCCTTAGAAAATCCCATTTTCCTGTATTTTGAAATGTTTTCTCTAGGATGTGTCCTTCTCGAATTTTCCCGAATATGTGGCTTATACCAATCCTAGGAACACCTTAAGGTCTAGCCTTGTGTCAAGTTTAATCGAAATCGTTAGAGTCATTTTTGAGAAAAACCCAAAAAAATGGTTTTTCCTAGGGTGTGGGCCTTCTCGAATTTTCCCGGATATATGGCTTATATCAATCCTAGGAACACCTTAAGATCTAGCCTTGTGCCCAGTTTAATCGAAATCGTTAGAGCTGTTCTTGAGAAAACCCCAAAAATCCTGTTTTGGCCTAGAGAGAAGTACCCTTAAAAATAGGCCTAGGGAAAAAATGAAATAATAGTCTGGAATTATGACCAAACTGAACCTATGTACCGAGTTTGAGAAAAGTCGGTGTAAATTGAAGGCTCTAGCTTGGTAACAGACATACCGATATACCGACGGACGCAACATTTTTTAAAAACCACTTTTTTGGAATCAGGGATCATCAAAACGTGTATTTCCGTTGAAACCCCGATATCAATTTTTTTTTCGATCACAATACTTCTATTATATTATAAATATAATAAAGTCTTGTAAAAAAATAATGAAATTTAATCAATCGCCCGAGTCGATCAATCAACTTCCAAATTCTTCTTCTTGTTCTTCTTCATTCTTCATCACGATTATAAGCAACATGTGACATTTTTTCCATTTTCTGAGGGATATTGCTTTTACCAACGCAGCTCCTGCGCTTTAAATTATTTAGTATATCAATCAGCGGTATTGATACGGCGGTTACAGATATGTGGAATGCGATATTACATCACGCACATTAATAAAAATCTAGTTGTAAACCGGTGATATTTTTTGATTTTATAATTAGAGCCCTAGGTGAATGCTTATCGGTATTAAAAATACTTGACAATCATTCAGGCTCCTCCAAAAATTAAGTAATCCTATTTAATGGATATACTTGGAGCTAACATGCCGAAAACCATCGTATAACATCATTCATATGAGAGCGCTTTTATATATACGCATACATGCAACATACTTCCAGCGAGAGCTGATACAAAACGTGCATTTGTCTAGAACCTTATCTATCTTTCTGCATGCTTCCTCTGTGTTTCACTTATTGAACCAATAATGAAAAAACTTAGATATCTACATTTACCAACCGGATACTTTTATTTATCGAATTATCGTGTGTCAGAGAATGTTTTGAGGGGTTGTCAGATCCGTAGGTTAATGGAAAATGCGGTTTTTTTTAGAGAGATTTTTTCGATTTTCAAACTGAAACAGCTTCTTCCGCCCGTATATTATACCATGTATATATGAAATATACATAGTATATTAAGTTTCGCCCCAAGTTTGTAACGCTTAAAAATATTGATGCTACGAAAAAAATTTTGGTATAGGTGTTCATAGAATCACCTAATTAATCCATTTCCAGTTGTCCGTCCGTCCGTCCGTCTGTGGACACGATAACTCAAAAACGAAAAAAGATATCGAGCTGAAATTTAGGCGGAAATTTTATAATATGTACTATACTTGATTATCAGTTATGTATGTGTCACATGTTTGTATGTGTAATGTGATAAAGAAATCAACACTGACTATGCATGGTATTTCAACAATTAACTCAGTCAATTGTTTGTTTTCATTTGTTTTATTGGATAAGATATACTTCGAATATAATAATATGAAAAAAAATGCCCTCTTTTTAGGATAGAAAAATAGGGAATGATTGATTATTCACCAACTGATTTTCATCTGTGAGCCGAGATATTATTATGTTATATATTAAGGATGTACGAGAACCAAGGCAATTCAAAATAAAAAGCTTCATTTTTTTTTAAATATGAAATTGAACTAATACTAAATCAATTCTGAAAACTTTCGGAGGGATTGTCCGATTATTTAAATAAATAAATGACTTCAAAAATAGACATATTTAACATTAGTTTTATGGTAAAACGGTAAATAGATGACATATTTTCATAGATTTGTCCAAAACTAGTCGATGGAAATTTAAAAAAAAAACTATTTTAATTAAAATAAAAACCTTAATAAATTATTTAAAAAAAAAAACAAAAAAACCGTTGTGCCCGACTAATTAAGGAGATATAAGCACGGTAGTGGGGACGCAAATTAAAATACTATAATATATATATATTCAATTTGAATGGTGAATTATGACGTTATAACTTCACAATATAAGACCAAAAGTATGAATAAAATTTTTCGTTATTTGCGAGTAATTTTCTAAATTTCTTAAAATTATTTACCTTTCTATGGCACGCCATTTTACTATTTAATAGGCTAATTTTTATCGAGAAGAAAATTAATTAATTATTTTTTTTCAATCAGAAATTTTATATTTTATATTTTGTAAAATAAATCTTAGTAAAAGAGAGATTGATATAAGATAAGATGAGAAAAGAGAGATGAGAATTAAAATTATGATGATAACATAATAAAAATGTATTATTATTATGTATCATCATAATAATAATGTATTATTATTATGATGATACATAATAATAATACATTTTTATTATGTTATCATCATAATAAAAATGTATTATTATTATGATGATGCATAATAATAAATCAGTTAATTTTATTTGAATTAGATTAAAAAAAAATCATTGAATTAAAATTATGTACATAATGGAAATAGAGAATTAAAATTATGTACATAATAAAAATGATTGAATTAAAATTATGTACATAATGGAAATAGAGAATTAAAATTATGTACATAATAAAATGATTGAATTAAAATTATGTACATAATGGAAATAGAGAATTAAAATTATGTACATAATAAAAATGATTGAATTAAAATTATGTACATAATGGAAATATATGGCAGGCCGTTTTACTATTTAATATGAATTAAAATTATGTACATAATAAAAATGATTGAATTAAAATTATGTACATAATAAAAATGATTGAATTAAAATTATGTACATAATAAAAATGATTGAATTAAAATTATGTACATAATGAAAATGATTATTATTATGATGATAACATAATAATAATGTATTATTATTACGATCATTTTTTTTCGGACATTAAATAGTAAAATGGCGTGCCATACCTTTCGATATTTTGAAAACCAAGGAAGATATCAAAAAATTTTATTCATAATTTACGTCTACATTCATGAAGTTATAACAAAATTCATCGTCAAAGCTGAAAATAAGTGCTCGCACTGCCTTAAACGGACTTATAATCATGTTTTATTATAATCCATACATTATCTTTTATTTCCGATTATCTACAATTCTCGTGCATCCTTAAGAAAAATAAACATACATGTGAACTACCTTAAAATCCATATAATATAAATTTTTTATACCAAATTTGGAAAAATATGCGAATAAAAATACAATGCTTGAAATAATTGCGCATACTTTGTCATAGACTTTTTATATATTTCCATTAATTTTAATTTCTAGGTAATTGATATATGAGTGATTCATAAAATTTTATTGATTTATTAAATGTAGATTACGTTAGTAATTTTACCTTCAAAAAATTGCTTTCCACCTAGCTGCTAGCTAGGTGCGGCTAGGCTATCAAATTTAATTTTGATGATACTGATACCATTTTTCATTCCATTTATGGTCATATAAACTTCTTTCTTTCATACCTATTACCGACGTCAAGGTTTTTTGCACTTGCTATAATTACAGTTGAAACTTATCGAAGTTGAGTATGTAAAAACAATTGAGAAGAATTTTTGGATTTAAATTTTTTTGGAAGAATTCGAAAGTAAAATACAAAATTTATCCAATCTACTATATTTTTGTAAATACAGTATTTAAATTGTAATATAGAAATGCCTTTTTTTCCAGATTGCTTGCGTGTGAAAACACCTAAGGTTCAAGTGAATTTATTATCTTATTTTTCAAATTGATTACCTGTATTTCATATTTCGTTGAAAGCGTTCAAAATAATCTTAATACGGTGGAACCTCGATAGCTCGAACCTCGTTAAGTCATAATCCTCAATAAATAAAAAAAAAAAGGCCATAACCTTCCGCTGACCCCTTAAATACGCGGTATTCTGAATTATTTAGACTTTGTAACTCGAAAAAAATGTTAACATTTAAAATATGTGCTATTAATACTCTGTAATTCGAATTTAAAAAAGCAGACCCCCGATTAAGAAAGGCAGGGGGATGAAAGTTTATATGAAAATCCACTTATTATTATTATTTTAGAATCCACTACTTAACCGATTTTAAAAATTCTTTCACCTATTGAATATTACATTATTAGCAAATAATATGGGCTATATTTTATTTTCTAAAAAATTAGAATTTGGTACCAAAAAATTTATAACACACGAAATTGTGAACAAATGGGGAGACAAGTGAGGGCAGAGAAAGTGAAGTCTATAGCGTGGTAGTCTAAAGTATAAAGTCGTAAGAGGTAAAATCTGCTCACTTGTATTGACATACTCAAAGACGACCAACACCTCTACTTAATTATGAAATCAAATTTTTTCTTGTTTTTAACGAATTTTCTGAAAGATAAGATATTGCAAATTTGGAAACCCCAAAAGACTATGATTAATCAAGAAACAATGACGTTCATAACTTTCTCTCTTAAATAATAAAGTCATTATGGACCAAATATCAGGGAGAAAAATAAATAATTAAAATTTTGTAGTTTTTAATCGAAAAGTAATTTCCAATCAAGACATGACTAACTGAGATTGAATTTACTCACATCGAGTCGCACAGGTTTCAAAGTTAGGACTTGATTTGGAAGAAAATGATTCTTGGATGACCTAGGGTAATCCAAGAATTCGGGTCGAGATTTCTATTTTGAAATATTCAACTTCTAAGGGTAACATTAATGGCAACAACTACAAAAAAATACAAACAATTTAATAATATAAATTACTATATGGTCATTAGCACGATGTGATGCGATTTGTAAAAAAATTTGGCGTAATATTGATTTTACGTGAGACCTATTGTAAATAAAAGTAGTAACAAAATCATAAATGAAAAAAAGTTTAATGCAAAATGCAAATATAACTTTTAAAAATAGAACAAATCTATTTTTGTTTTCAAAAACATAACATTAAACACGAAATCAAATTTTGACGCAATACGGCGCAAAAACTTATATAGTTCAATTAAATTTTATTAAATAAAAGAACATTGTTGTTAATTTAAAATACGCGCTATAATTTGATCGCCATGTTTCTAAACATAATTTGACCATAAATGGGCATTTCCTAAATACTGTGTTCTTATTGGTTAAAAATTTAACTTATCGAAATTTATATATTTATATAAAAATAACAATTTAAAAAGACAATTTAAGTATATTTATATGATAAAAATTGAATTAAATTACACGATATATAGCATATCAATTCTGAAAATAATCATTTTTCTATTTTAATATAAATATGAAATACATCCGCATATGAATGTAGAACCAAACTAAAACGTGATTAAAATAGAAACAAAATATATATTTATATGTTGATTATTGTATAAAAAGAATCAAATAGTCGAATTAAAGAATATTTAGTGGAAGCCAAAGACGTTAATAAAATTATATTTATAGATTTATAAAATTAACTTCAATTTCTCAAATTAGGAGTCGATGTATTAATACGAAAGCAAAATTGACGCATGTGCAATAGGCATATTTGTAGAAGCAACCCCACAGATTGTGAATCAAAGAATTGTGTGCCGCGAGGTGTGTGTGCTAAGTGCTGTTCGCCGTCAAGTTGTTTTTTTTACAATTTAAGTATTTATTCAATAATTTTTCATAGTATTTAAAAAATGGTAAGTTTGAAAAATTATTAATATGTAAAAATTTCAATTCAAATAAATCGCGTTCCCATTGTAAAATATAATGTACTCCCATTTTTAGACACAGAGATAAGTAAGCCGGTGATGACGCCATTTTGCTTAGTGAAATTAGTGTGAATTTTAAAAATTGGAATTTTTTTTTGTAATGAATAATCGCTTTGAAATTTGTTTGCGTGTAGAAATTTTTTATCCGTGAAGTATATAACCGTTAAATTTTATTGAACCGGTCAAGTCTGGTCAACTGATTCTTGTTGGTTATGATATTAGTGAGTCATAACGTCATAACCAAATAGCCTCGCCCATAGTAATACCGTGTGGATTTTATTTGGCTGTGTTTTGTGACAGTTTTCAAAATTTTTCATTTTTATTATTTGAAACATTAATTATGGTTAGTAATTTAACGGTTTTCCATATTTTCATGTAGTTATTTCTTGTTGTAATTTGACAGTTTTGTCTTTTCCTTTACATGCGGTTTTGTTATAAAATTCTTTAATTTATTTTTATTTGTAATTATTTCAGGCGTCAGGAGTAACTGTATCTGACGCATGCAAGACGACATACGAAGAAATTAAAAAAGATAAAAAACATCGATATGTAGTATTTTTTATCCGAGATGAGAAACAAATTGATGTTGAAGCAATTGGTGAACGATCGGCGGAATATGATCAATTTTTGAAAGACTTACAGGTAATTTTTATTCACAATAAACATGAATCATCATTTCATCTTATCATTGTGTGAGTCAAGACAAAGACGTTGACTCTTCCATATGATCAATTGGGTAATTATTTCTTCAATTATGCAAAGGAATTATGTAGAATTTTACATAATACTTTCAGAATTTGTTGAAATTCGATCAAATATGACTAATTTTTCGAGATACCTTATCCCTAAATCCTCTTTCGAAAATAAAAAGTGCCATTCAACTTTTTTCGTCGGATAAACAGTGGTGTTGACGAAAAAATATTTTAAACAAAAGTTGTTTATTTTCATAAAAGAAATAACTTTTGTATTTAAACTTTTCTTCTCTATCTCTAAAGGTCTACAAGATGGAACCTTTTTCATTTGATTGAAACAAAAAATGCACCAAAAGTTGGCATATTTCGGTCAAGCTAGAAAGTCGATAAGAAAAGCAAAAATATGCACAATTACTTCAGTTAGAACTTTTTTTTTTATTTTATGAATAGTCTTTTTTTTTTGTAATTTGTAAAAAAACTGCACATCCTCTCGAAATTTTGCATTTATTTGGCTCCCAAGAGTTATGCACACTTTCTGTTCTTGCGCAAATTCGGATTACGCGTATTTATCACCAAATGAAGACATTAAAATGAATTCTCGGTTGCTGAAAATTGATTCCTCAAAACTTTTTTTATGGATTTTATTTGATTAGCTCATAAACGCTTCACTGAGTTTTTTACATCTTTACATACCCAGTTATTGTTTTCCAATTTTCATGAAACATAGCAAAGAACACTCCATTAAATTACCTTTCAAAACAAACCAAAAATTAAAATCGGTTCATTCGTTTAGGTCTACGGTGCCATAGGCATTCCTCTTTTTTGATTCGGAGCTTTTAAAAAATTAATCTCCGTTTGTTTGGATGACATTTTGCATGCTCTTTGAATAAAAATGAAATGTTCTCAGGTGTAATACTCCAGTAAACGAGAAGGAAAAAGACTTAACCTCTAATTTTTGACTTATAGCACCGTTTTTAAAGATTTCTCAGAAACGGTTCGGCCGATCGGCTTTGAATTTTTACACAATTTTCTTAGATGTTGTCTCCAGATTATTAATCGAAAGAATAATATTTCTGAAAATTCTTTCGATGTTTTAGATCACAAGCTGCCATTTTGTCAAAAATTAAAATTTTGACTATTCCTTCGATAAATAACTTTATTCGCATATCAACTAAAGAAATTTTCTGGATTTTTCATTTTGGATAATCAAAACCAGAGATATGGTTTGAAAAGATGTTTGGTTTACCATCAGGCACCTTTTTTGAAGAACCTCCCAAAATAAACTCATAAAAAACGTGTTTTTTCCTCTCGCAACTGGATATATAACCTCTTTCGGGTTGATTATTATCAAAAATACTAAATGTTTTATAAATGAATGATACATAATATTAAAAATGATAAAATTGTTTGCATGTTAGGTTGGCGGTGCCGGTGAATGCCGTTATGGTTTATATGATTTTGAATATATGCATCAATGTCAAGGTACTTCAGAATCCAGTAAGAAGCAAAAATTATTCTTAATGTCATGGTGTCCAGATACTGCCAAAGTTAAGAAGAAGATGTTATACTCTAGGTATGTCTATATGTATTATATTCTACTTTTATTTTTATTAATTCATCCAGTCCAGCCTATAAGTCTAAATGTTTGATTGCATGCTTCAATAATTTTATAATTAAAAATTTTAATTTTATATGTTCATTATTTTTATATGCATTTACATTTTTATAAATGTTCATTCATTCACTTTATAGTATTAGAGCCAAGTGTATCATTTCAACAAACATTTTAGAACGGTCAAAATTTGATATTCTGTGCTTAAGGTAGTACGAGCACCAAGGCAGTTTTAGATTTAGGGTTGAAATTCTATGTGTTTTATTTTCAACTCTGATGATGAATTTTGTTAATGTGTGTAAACTTAATGAATGTGGACGGGAAATAAGAATAAAATTCGATATCTGCCTTGGTTTTCGAAATATTGGAAGCTAAATAATTAAACAAAATTTTCGATATTTCGAAAATTACTCTAGATATCGAAAAATTTTATTCTTGCTTTTCGTTTTATATTGTCAAGTTATAACACAATAGGGTATTCCACAAAATGTTGATTTTGCTAACAAAAAGCCACCAAAAATTTATTTCGGAAAAATACACACGCTTTCTTGCCAGAAACTTAAATTAAATTTTAAACCCTTTTTAAACTGTCAAAAACGCGGGCATCCAATTTGATGACGTAATATGGGTATCAGAAGTTTGAGATATATTCATAGACATCTGATTATAATAAATATAAATACTTATTATCTATGGATATATTATACCCAACTGTCTACACTGAACTAATTGATGGTCAATGACTCATACCGCTATGACATCACAGCAGAGCTTGCCCGCGTTTTAGGTCACTAAAAGTGCTTTTATGACTCGAAATCAAAATATTTAAGTATATTTTTACATAAATTTTAACTTTTTTCAAATTTCATAATATATTTTTGACTAACGATAATACCCTATTCACCATTAAAATTGAAAATATAAATTTTTTTCCCCCACTTCCGTGCTCATACATCCTTAATTAGTCAGACACGACGGTTTTTTTTTTAGTTTTCAATAATTTATTTTGGGTTTTAACTTTGACTAGTTTTTTTTTTTAAATTTTCACCTACTAGTTTTGGATAAATCTACGCAAACATCATCCATCTACCGTTTTACCATAAAATCAATGTTAAATATGCCTACTTTGGAAGTCATTTATTTATTTAAATAATCGGACAACGCCCCCCCCCCCCTCCCCTAAAGTTTTCATAATTGATTTATACTTAGTCCAACTTCATATAAAAAAATCAAGCTTTTTATTTAAAATTGTCTTGGTGCTCGTACATCCTTAATAAATAATTTAACCACAAATAACCCATCATTTTTCGGAATCATAATTATAATATACTCTGGCGGGGGGTGGGGGGGGCAGGCTTATATGAAAAACTTTTTCAAAATATTACAAATATTTTTCAAGCAAAAAAGTGTGCAATAAAAAAAAATTAATTTAAAAAAATACTGATATTCCAAATTTAGAATTTTTATCTAAAAAAAAAAAGAAAAATAAAAACAATAAACTTTTGATATTGACATTGTCATTGACTGAAATACGTAATTAATTTATTTTATTAGTCACGATTGTAAATAATTAATTGTCATTACTAATTTCATTATAAAATCCGCGCATTATGTACAAAAATTTAATTCAACAACTATCACAATAGGTGTGATTAAATGTTTATATCAAAGCAGCAAAAATAAACACAATGCAAATTTATATGTCTGGCATTTTGAAATGATTGATTGCAAATTGTTATCAGAATATACAGAGATTTATTTTTATTAAAAAACGTAAGAAGATAGCTTTTTTAAATTCTCACTACCGCGAAGTAACACAGAAGAAACATAAATTTTTTTTTTTCTTCTCAAATTTCAAGATCGTTAAAGTAGTATTTGATCTAAATTCGTAAAATCGTTAAATTCGTATTTGTATAATTTAGGCTAATTTTCTTATTGGTACTTAATAATTACAGTTCCTCTTTAAAAACCACTTTAGATATAAAGATTAAAAGCTAAATTTATAGTTTGTAAACATTTTATTACATGTTCAACTTTTTTTTGGCACTTTGTTATTATTTTATAATCGAAATTATAATAACATCATATTTTTGGCAAAACTCACTAAAAATTAATTGTGAAAGTGAATTTCAATGTAATCTTTCTATTTATGATTTTCATTTATTTATTTATTCAAATTTACAATCGAAAATTTAGCCTAGGAAACACAACAAGAGAAGCTTGATTCAGATAGTAGTTTTATTGTTATAAATTTCTCAATTGATAATAAATAGTGGCAAAGTTTTATTTATTTTTATAATAAGCAAAATTATATAAAATACAATTTATTATAATTTATCCTCTTACCTAACACATTTTTTTCTCTAAATGAATAATAAATTATCTAAATTCTCCCACGTAAGATTAGATAGAAAAATGGCTTTCTGTGTAACTTTTTCTAACCCACCCTCAAATGTTCTGTGGATCATTCTGATCAAAAGCTCTCACGGTTTATATGACCAGGAAAGTGGCTTTTGTGGAACTTTTCCAAACCGCCCCCAAAATTTGTAATTTTTCAAGTTTTCTATTTAAAATTTTCTTAGAACTTTGCCTCTTATTAAAATTTCAATTTTAATAATATAGTATAAGAGATAACAAGGCCACAAAAAAGTTGATTTCAAAACGGAATGATTTTTAATTATTTTGTGTTTGAAATTAGTTTGGATGAATCATGTCTGACATCTGAGTTCGATTGCGTTTACTAGTGTGCATTACCGAAAAAAAAGTTGCAAAAATTGCTTAGTTTAAAATCAATTCAATACAATTTTTTATCAAATTATTTTGCATGATTTTTTAGTTATGTAAATTATAATTGCCAGACGGTTATTATATTAATATAATAATTAAATCAAGTGAAATTTACAAAAGTTAAAAAATCCGCGACACATGTTTCGGGTACGAAACCCTAAACTTACATTTGAAACATACCTAAGAAGATTCCATTAAATTAACTTTCGCTTAGAGCCTTCTCCAAGGGAGCCTTCTTCTTTAGTTGTTCCGGGTACGGAACCCTACATTCGCACTTAAAACGTAACTAAGAACACTCTCCATTAAATTACCTTTCAAACATAACAAAAAATCAAAATCGATTCATTCATTTAGCCGCTACGATGCCACAGACTGGCAGACACACAAATATAGCGGGGTCAAACTTGTAACTTCCCTTTTTTTGGTTCGGGAGTTAAAAAACGTATTTTTGAATTGTTTTAGTATGATGTTAAAAAATTTTATAGTTAAATAATGCAATTTTAATTTGCCAGACAGAAATTTGATTGCTTTACCAGCGTAAATCCATTGTTAAGTAACGCAATCGTTCTCAAATGCAAGACGTACTTCTTCCTAATTTCAATTAGGAAAGAAATATAAGAAATTCAGCCATCCTAAGGTAAACTCTCGAAAGCGTTACCAGGAAATTCCCGAAAGCGTTACCAGATCTCGTACTAATTAGAGTAGATCATGTTAACATAAAAAATTATGCTCATGTAAAATTTTTAAAATAACTTATATTAAAAAAATATAATTTTGTTTCAGCTCTTTTGATGCCCTGAAAAAATCGCTTGTTGGTGTGCAAAAGTATATCCAAGCAACGGATTTATCTGAAGCAAGTCAAGAAGCAGTTGAGGAGAAATTACGTGCAACTGATCGCCAATAAAATAATATTAATAATGATACGATAAAGAGGGAGCACATGCAATTTAAAAAAAAAGAAAACACAGCAAATTGTGCACCTCTTTTTCTTTCATAATGGCTGGAGTGGAGTGTTTGTTTAGGGACGCGCGCTCACCACTCATACAAAACATACCGAGTGTTATAACAATTTCAAACATCTCGGAATACATTGTTTGAGTTAAAATCGCAAACAAAACAAAAAAAAAAAAACAATTTTCTTGTCGCTTCTTACCGCCCACGCCCACTCTGACCCCCCACTCTCTTTACTTTTATGTACTATTATTATGTATTATCTTATACTAATAAATTTGTAATTTATCAGTGAAAATTGCTCTGATTCTTAATTATTTATTATTATATTATTTTTTAATATAATTTTTTTATTGAAAAACATTTTTTTTAATTAATAAAAATATACAGAACAAATAAAAAAACCATAGCACAATAATTAATTATTAATTTTATTAAAATAATTATTTTTTGTTTTTTTGAAAATAGTCAAATTTATTATTCAAAAAAGAAAACATTCAATCTGTTAAATTTTGTGAAAAATATAAACTTTATTATTTGTAAAAAAAACAGCGTCCCAATTATAGCAAAACAATAATAAAAACCAGAATGTATTCATTTTCAAAGTTAATATAAAATTTCATTTTCACACATCAGTTTTTAAGTTTTATTTATTTATTTTATAAATTGGTTTAATTTCACTTGGGTCAAACAGAATCCGATCAACTCCAATGTCGTGTTGGGACGCAACCAACCCAACTCTCTGGTGTTGCAACTTGTTACTTGGAGATCGAGTTTTCAATTATTGCCAGAGAAGGATGGTTAGTAAGTTACCAAATTAGCTCCTGGTGACTAGGGGTAGGTAATATTGAAAATAATTATAATAATATCGGTTTTGAGTCAAGTTGGACAGTGGAAGATCATCTTCAACGTGCATAGTAACCGATTTAAGCAAGACGGTACGCCATGCCACATTGCAAATCAAACAATTCCGTTTCTGCAACGAAAATTTCCTAAACGTCTGATGTCAATAAGAAGTGACATTGACTATAACTTGACTATAAAAAAAAAGTGTACCCAGCAAATCTTAGGCATTAGTGAGATCAAGGCATATATTACCTGTAATTCGGCCCGTGATGCTCGAAAAAGTAATGGAGAACGCAGCAAAAAGAGCACATTTTGTTTTGGCCAATAGAGGCGGTCACTTTATTGTTGCTGCATTCAAAAACTAGTCCAATAAATAGCAGAGAACCGAATTGAATAAAATATGCCAGGGCTTAAAAAGAAGGAAGTTTTCGAATGAGATGGAAAAAATTTCAGTGTAATGATTTTTTCAAAACATAGAGGATTTTAAATTCTTAAGTGTCAATTTTGATTGGAAAGCGTATATCTTGGACCCAAAAACGGGTACGGAAATTTTTTTATGGCTACCTTTCAAGCTTCGTGCAACGCGGCAAGGGGTGATAAAAATTTTTGAGCAATATATTCCAAAATTAGAAAGTACAAGTTTTCAAATTAGCTATTGAGGTTCCGAATTCGATGATTTTTCGTTGAGATACAGCTTTTTTAAATTAAGGTAAAATTTTGTTCCTTTAATAAATTGGCGCAGTATATTTTGGGGGTCGTATTCGATTGCTCACTCTAGGAAAAATCTGAAGCTGCGGTAATGCTAAACAGCTGAGACGTTCAGTTAACATTTTAAACAGCAGCTGAAGATTTAAAAAAATCCTCTATATCACTTCGTTTATGTCTAATTGGGATATCTTTTCAAATAAATGTTCTATCACAGAAATCACACGAGAAATGCTTTTCTTTAGTATGAGTTAGTTTATGTAATTGTAAAGCGCTATACTGAGCAAATGCTTTATCACAAAAATTACATGAATATTGGCGTTCGCCGGTATGAATTCGTTTATGTTGAACTGAACAAACTTTCTGTGTAAATGTTTTATCACAAACATCGCATGAAAAAGGTTTTTCTCCACTATGAATTCTCTTATGCTTAATTACATCATTTAAATGAGTAAATTTTTATTACAAATATCATATGAAAAAGGTTTTATTCCAGAATGAATTCGTAAATGCTGATTTAAATTTTTTCGTTGGTTAAATATTTTCTTAGCGCTGTGCCCTGCCTGTCTGATTGCTTGAAAAGTTACTCATAGAGTTGTGAGCCAAAAAAATACAATTACATTAAAATTATCTTCGCCGAAGTATCAATTATTTCCTCTTTTTTTTCTACTCTTAAGGAAGTTCCCTCACCAGTAATAGAAAAAAATAAATTAGTAGAAAATGATCCAAATTTTTAGTATGTTGTAGTTAACGATACATATTATTAAATCAAAAAAAAAAATTTGGGTATCTTATCGATCAATTAAGAGAGTAATTAATTAATTAAAAATACACTAAATAACATAGCTTGATATGAGGATGGTATGTTATTTAGTGTATTTTTAATTAATAAAAACTCTCTTAATTGATCGATAAGATACCCAAATTTTTTTTGATTTAATAATATGTATCGTTAACTACAACATACTAAAAATTTGGATCATTTTCTACTAATTTATTTTTTTCTATTACTGGTGAGGGAACTTCCTTAAGAGCTTGAAGGCACATTTTACGGGAAATTACATTTTGTGGGACAACTAAGTATATTTTTTCAGGATTATTTGCACAAATTGGCACAAAAGAGGTTTTAATTGAACTCATTTTTTAAATCAATAAATAAATTACAAAATTTATGTCGTTTGTTTACAAAATTTATGTGGAAAATTCAAATTAGCCGCCAAATAAGAGTATTTCACAGACGTACTAAATCTAGACTGATATAAGCTATGTTCTTTTATGTGGCGTCAAAATGTCGCCAAAGCAATACAATGGGTATTTGCGTGATACAAAAGTGAAGGTGCGCTACTTCAATTTAAAAAATAACTCGAAATCATAGAGAAAGGACTGAGTGTTCCGGGTATATATGAGAGAGATAAAGCGAGTGTATTTCTACAGACTTATAGAAAAGGGGCTGTATTGGTCGCACAGAAGCTTTGTCTATTTCTACAGAGTGGTCTATTTTGTACGGATAATTTAAAGAAAGTAAAAATTTCTAAAAATTGATCTTACAAAATGTGTCGTATTTTAAACAAAAATCGAATAAATGGAATTGTATACGTTTTTGACTTTGTAATTTTAATGTACGATTTAACTAAAATTATACTGTTTCCAGTTACAAATATGCTTATGTCTCGAAAACGAAAAATCATATACAACTCAGAAATGGCAATCAAATTGGAGAAGAAAAATAGGACTCTCTAACGAATATATAAATAGTTTTCCTAAGAAAAACGTGACACCGTGTGCTAGGACAAACACTGCACTTTTTTTCCTTGCATTTCCTATTGCGATGAGAACACTTCGAGTTTTAGCTGAAATTATCAAGACCAAAGATAAAAATTTATATGCCTGCAAATATTATGTATTTTTAACGAAACAAAGAATCTAAGGAAAATAAAAAGTGACGCAAACCTATGGAAAACCTCAACCCAACTCGGCCGACAAGAGCAAGTGATACTAACGCGACTGAGACTTGGACATACGAAACTCACACATCAACACCTGATCAAAAAAGAGCCAATTCCAATATGCCCAATCTGCAAAGAACCTGTCACCACAGAACACATCTTATTAACCTGTAAAAAGTTCAATAACCAACGAACTAAAAATAACATAATAGGTCACATCAAAGACATCCTATCCGATAATACCGAAAACACTAAGAAAGTACTCATGCTCAACTTCATTCAAGACACAGGGCTCACAAATCAAATATAACCAATATGTATTAATGCAATTACTCTATTTTATTAAGCTTACTGTATAAATAACATTATCTGTTGAAAATACAGTATAATAAATATATTTAAAAAAAAAAAGAATCACATTTTTGCTTTTTCGATTTGTATTTTCAAATATTTGAACTGAATTAAAAATAAAATTTGGCAAATAGACATCTATTTGCATTACCCACCTAAAAATGTTTTTTTAAATAAAGTAAATAAAAATTTGTATTCATATGTCACAAATAAATAAAAAATTATCACCAAAAACGAAATATTTTTTAGAGAAATGTAAATAAAATGGTTTTGTGTGTGTGTATGATGGTTCACTTAAGGTAGTCCGGCTGTTTGAGTAAGTACGGTGAATGTTCATTTTTTTACAGTAAATGATAGTTCAAAGTCCCTTGGTCACATTTAACACAGTTTTGAAGCCTCTTGCGGGGTAAAATATTGAATTATTTCATTTTAAAATTGTGATTTTTAACACAGTACATAAGGGAAGAACTCACAATAATGTTAATTTTACAAAAATAATCGGTGATTGAGGTTCAAAAAGTTTTCATCATGAAGAAAATTTATCACAGATTCTGTTTATGCAAAAAAAATTTAACCTTACGGCGCTTTCCAAAAAGAAAACATAACAAACTTTGGTTTTTGACGCTTTTACGATAATTTTAGAGCATTTTATTATATTTACATCGTAAAAATTCCCGAGCTTACGATATTTTTAGAGCATTTTATTACATTTACGTCATACAAATTGCTTAGTTGACTAGTCACGTGATGGTCGGACTACTTTAAGTCACAATTAACATATTATAATTATAACTGGCAATTTATAGATAACAAAAAAAAAGCTTTCCTGTCGTTTAAAATATTTGTCAATTAAATATTTATTTCGCTTAAGATATAGGTATTATTTCTAGAGCGAGGGTGTACATATTTGAATGTTTTGTTTATGAAATTCATTTTTATAACAATTAATTACTTATTTTGAAAGTCTTAACATGACTTTTAAAATAACAGAATTAAAAAATGTGGAGGGACCTATTAAAACGAAAATATTTCGTGAATTATTATCAACAATTACCGGTAGGTCATTATTTTACAAGTATATTCTTAATGTAAATAATTCTTTTAAAATTAAAACCAAATGTTTTTTTTTTTTTTTGGTAATAATTTCCAAAAAAAAGTTACTTTTTATTTTATAGATGTTTTTATTCATTTATAATCTCATACAATTTCTTTATAATTTTGATTTGAAATGTCTACACGCAAGCGCTTTCTGATTGTGAAAATAATACTACTAATAACTGTCCCGTGTAAACGTCTTTGGGTTTTGGTATTTATTTTATTTTTATTGATATTAAGATTTTTATTATAATTAGTCTAAATTTTTTAAGATTCTTTGCATAGAATTATTATTTATTTAGATTTAATTACAAAAATTACTGATTTCAAATATCATTTGATATTTAGTAGATGAAAATTTTAATTGAATAGGTTTTCTAATAAAGTTTTCTCATAATATGTCAAGTTTTCTTCGTTATTAATTTTTAACAATAAACATTTAAGATATAAATTTTCTCACACTTTTTTCATAATAGAGTATTCTACTATTTTTGAAAAAGTACTTCAAAATGTTGATTTTACTAATAAAAAGCCACGCTTTCTTGTCAAAAACTTAAATTAAATTTTAAACTGTCAAAAACGCGGGCATTCAATTTGATGACGTAATATCGGTATCATTATACAAAATAACACAAATAAGTTTGACAGATATATTCATAGACAGATATATACTTATTATCTATGGATATATTATACTCAGCTGTCTACACTGAACTAACTGATAGTCTATGGCTCATACCGATATGACATCACAGCAGGGTTTGCTCGCGTTTTAGGTCACGTGATATAGATTTAAAAATTACGATTTTTAATTTTAATATTTTAAAAGAAAAATGTACTTTTATAACTCGAAATCACAATATTTAAGCATATTTTTACATAAATTTTAACTTTTTTCAAATTTCATAATTTATTTTTGACTAAAGATAATACCCTATTACATATTTCATTTTATATCACATAAACCTTCATAATTTCCTTATTCATATCTTCATTTCATTTTCATAATAATGTATTATAACTGTCATATATTTTAATTTTTTATACCATTCGCACACTAATTTCATTCATACTTTTATTTATATTTAATCTTTATTATTCTAATTTATCAATAAAAGATTTAATATTATAAATTTTTAAACTATTGAAGTGACGCTAATTTGAATTACTGCCATCTATTTATATATGAACTAAGTTGAGTGGTTTTGATCCATAGACATAGTAATACTAGACTGCGTGATTAATATACTTTCTGTGTTGAAAAGTTGTGTCAACAAGAGGGAATATTCATGTAATTTAAATTTGGTTCAAATATTTTTTTTCCGTAACTTTATTGGTTGGACATTTCAACTAAACCATTATTTTAGTAATTAATATGTTTTTAATTACTTATAATTAATTAATAAAAGTACAAATTCAATGAGACAAATTCAAATTTTAAAACGGACGTCATAGTATGTGGCTTGTCAAATTTGTTGATATACTGTATGGTTCTACGGTTTTTTATTAGATAACTTAATAAAAAAGTGTGTAAATTCTGTATTGTAAATTCATAGATAAAATAATAGTAAATATCTTTGTGTAAATTATACATTGAACTGTCCTTTGAAAATACACTACTGGAATTGTTAACAGAGGGAGAACCACGTCTCAAAGTAGATTGACAAGGATAATAAATGCCGAAGCATGGTCATAATACGCATGTTTTAATATGCAACATAATATTCTGGCGCGTATTTAAAATAAGATTATACTATTAAATAAAGTTAAAACTAACTAAATAAAGTTAAAACAGTATATTTTGAACAAATTACCACTTTGCCATTTAAAAAAATTTTTTTCATAAAATTAACACAAAATTGTCTAACAATATTACTCGTTTGAACGTTAAAACAAAATAAATTTTTATGCAGTTGTGAATGTGAAATATAAACAGATCATTGATGATATACATAGTAAATTAAGTTTAGTCCCAAGTTTGTAACGCTTAAAAATATTGATGCTACAAAAAAACTTTTGGTATAGGTGTTCATAGAATCACCTATTTAGTCCATTTCCGGTTATCTGCCCGTCTGTCTGTCAACACGATAACTCAGGGCGTAAAAAGTGAGGTCTTGGGTCCGTAGGATCCAACTTGTAAACCGTTAGAGATATAAGAAAAGTTTAAATGTAAAAAATGTTCCTCATAAAAAAATAAAAGACTTTCGTCAAAAACATGTTTTTGTAAACATCACCACGAGGGCGCTAATTGGGTACAAATTTTATAGTATGTATTAATATGGGAATATCAGTTATGTGTGTGTGGCTATTTAAAAGTGGATATCTTTTTTTATTTACGTGACGTCAAAAAACAAACGATTGCATCATCAACACTGTCTTTATATGGTATTTCAACAATTAACTCAATCAATTGTTTGTTTTCAGTTGTTTTAAATAAAATTCAGCCCATGTAAGTTGGTGATAATGTAACTTTCTATAGGTGTATATATTTTCATATAAACATTAATTCCTTATTTTAAACTTTTAGAGGATGAATTAGAAAATATCCTTTTTTAAATGACACTTACAGTCTAAAATCAATATCCTCTTGAAATTTCAAACGAATTCTATTAGTAGCGGTTTTATCTAGACATTATTAATATTATTTGTTTTAATTTTGGTTTTGTAAGTAATTTTAACTTATTTTTATTAAAAATGCAACAAATAAAAAATTTTTTTCTTCTTATAGCTACGTTAAGTGTATTCTCATGCGGTATCCATTATAGCTGGCCATCCCCAACTTTACCAAAATTACTAGCCGAAGATTCCTACATTCCAATAAGCGATGCGGAAGGATCATGGTTAGCAGTGGCGCCAGCTGTAACATCAGTATTCGCAGCACCATTAGCCGCAGATTTAGTGGATCGTTATGGGCGCAAAATATCAACAATGTTAACCATACCATTATATTTCATATCATGGCTTTGTATTGGTTTCGCTCACGAATATTCCATACTGATTATTGGCCGCTGTATTGCTGGCATTGCGGATGGTATCACTTACACTGCCGTGTTAGTGTATGTGGGTGAGATTGCAAGCTGTCGTATCCGAGGATTTTTAGCAAGTTTTATTTCGGTGATCCTTCTATTTTCTGGATTAATTGTTAATAGTGTCGGACCATTCGTTTCGATACAAACAATGGCTTTTATAGGCGCAAGTGTGCCTTTGGTTCAATTAATTTTATGCATTTTCTTACCAGAATCACCTTATTATTTGTTAATGAAAGAAGACACTAAAGCTGCTAAAGAGAGTTTACAATATCTAAGAGGTGGAAACTCAGCAAATATCACACAAGAATTAGAAGATATTAAAAATGCTGTGAAACGGCAAATGTCTGAACGTGGGTCGTATAAAGATTTATTCGTTGAGCCTGGAAATTTTCGAGCATTGTTAATATGCATTGGATTACGGACATCGCAACAATTATCCGGCATAGCCGCTGTTATATTCTATAATCAATACATTTTCGCAGCGAAAAATGAATATATTTCCGCAACAACAGCAGTGATTATTTTCAATTCATTACAAATGATTACAGTTTGTTTTTCGTCCTTAATTCTTGATAAATTAGGTAGAAAAATTTTATACTCTTTATCTTCTGCGGGCTGTGCAATTACTTTAGGTATTACGGCAATATATTTTTATGTAAAACAAGATGGTATGGATGTATCCAATTATTTTTGGATACCAATAGTCTCGTTATGCAGTTATATTGTAACCTTCAATATGGGTATGAGTGTTATACCGGCTGCGATGCTAACGGAATTATTTCCAACAAATGTTAAAGCGAAAGCATTAGCGTTAATGGATGTGTACCTTTCTCTTCTATGTGCTATTGTTGCAAAAGTATTTCAACATTTGGATAGTACTTATGGTATGTATGTTCCATTTACGTTATTCGCGTGTTGTTGTATTTTGGGAGTTATATTTGGAATTGTTTACTTACCGGAAACGAAAAATAAAACTTTGGAAGAAATACAAATGATGCTTCGGCGGAAAACTTTTGGTGGAACTTCGATGGACATTAAACCGGTTGAAGTAAAAAAGAATAAAAGTGACGAAGACGTTTCTTCTTACATTTAAGTAATAACTTTCAGTTTTTGTAACGCTACGAAAACATTCTGAAAAAACATTGCATTTATATTATTTGATTGAAAGAAAAACTTAGAAGATAGCATAAGTCGAATAGTAAGTATTTTATCCGATTGTTTATCGCAGATGTTTGCAATAATTTATGAAAGTACTGAATAAGGTACCAAAGTACTGAAGAAATTTCTACTTATATCTTAATAAATGATTTTTAATCTCGTAAACAAAGATAAAATATAAAATAATATTTAAACCTTATTTTTTTTGGTAAGGTTATCATCGTGTGTCTAGTGTGAATCTCACGTTAAGATTATTTGAAATAGACGATTACCGCGAACAGAATATGAGCTAAGTTTTTTGGAGCTTTTCTCAGATTTTCTGAGGTTCAGTGAATGAACGGAATCACAGGGTTAACCAAAAAGCTCCATTAAAGGTATGGCCAATCTGTGGATCAGTGAAATAAGTCAATCACAGGAAATAACTATCAATTTATCAACAGCTCCGACAGTAAATTCGTAATCTTCGTAAAAAATGTTTTAATTTGGTTTATACCTGATGTTAGAGGAGCTTTTTAAAAAAAAGTCGCTAAAAATATTAGATAGCCGCTAAATACACGCTAGTGCCGCGAATAGCCTTACCATTTCATTTACTCCACACATTTTGAAAGCAAGGAACATCGCATCTCGAATAGTAAGATATTGCATTTAACTTTTAATAATAAAATAAATGCTATTTTGTTACAAATAATACAATAAATTATTATTTTATGAATACTTGTTATTTTATTTAAAAAACCTCACTTTATTTTATTAGAAGACAAATAAGTACACAAAAATTTTGAAAAATGATCAACTGAATAGAAATAATTCAAATAAAACCTAATTCCCATCATTTAAAAAAAAAGTTTACTTTGCCTTACTCCTTTTTGGACAACATTTCATGGTCACTAGAGTTGCATATCTTTTTATGTAATAAACTTATATGGTTGGGTAAATCTATCAGATTTTGATAATAAATTCGGAAAATTTTGGAAGAAGCCAAATTTTTGTTTTAATAGGTGTCTTTCGTTGTAAAAAATACAGAAATGAAGTTTTTCAGTTCCGCAACGAACCGCACGACCCTCTGCACGCGGTTTTGGGACAATTTAAATCTACATTGTTTCTTTGGTAACCGAACCCTGAACATAGCAAAATAACCTCCAAATCTCAAGAAAACCGCAGTAAACTCATATTTTAAACTTTCTCTGATAACTTTTCGAAAAATGGAAGAATTGAGCTGTAATTCTGAAAAAAGATGTAACTTATGATCATAAAAAAGGGTGATAAATTTTAATCCGATACATAACTTCAATTTTGAGAAAAACGTATTTTAATGCAAAATTTCAAACGATCGTATAGATCAGTCAAATCCTAGGATTTTAAGTTTTTGATGTGAAACATCTATAGCCGCACGTAAAACCGATTTCTGGAGTGGCGACGCGTCGCCACGCTATATGATGGTATATAATATACAGGCCGTTTTTGTACCATCTAGGCATATACATGTCTGTAGTATGACTGAATACATCCGTTTAGTAATGCATCTAAGCGAGATGTATTATATACATGTATTTAACATTAGTTGGGAGACGCTTGGAGAGTGGAAGTTTTTTAGATAATTAATAATATTTGTATGCTACAAAACTCCCACTCTCTGCATGCATACAACAAAAGTATTGTGTATCATATCTGTAGCCTTACAATATATGTATATAATACATCTCGCTTAGATGCATTACTAAACGGATGTATTCAGTCATACTACAGACATGTATATGCCTAGATGGTACAAAAACGGCCTGTATACAGTCTATATGCAGTAGTGTGTAGAGAGTAGTAGTAGCTATGCGATGGTATATATATACAGTCTATATGCAGTAGTGTGTAGAGAGTAGTAGTAGCTATACGATGGTATATATATACAGTCTATATGCAGTAGTGTGTAGACAGGCAGTAGTGTGTACAATAGATGCTGTATTTATTAGATATCTTGATAATGTTATGTCCAATACTTTTGTAACATACTTCAGTTACCATCGACCAATTGTCACAGTAATACCGTCCTCAGAGGCAACATCGAATATAACTATTACCGAAGTCACTGATTAAACGAATTAAGTAGTCACGATTTGAAATAAATTCGTAAATTTTTGTATTTAATGAAAATAAATGTTTATTCAATAAATAGTCATCGTTATCTGGAAAAAAAATCGTAATATTTTATTTTATCATTATGACATATTTAGTTCCTATCACAATCTGTTCTTTTCTGCATATTACTTTTACAAAATAATGTCGATGTTTCACATCTGCCAGGCGTCCCGTGACGGCTCACATTTTTTTTTTTAAATTGCACGTTTTTATGTACTTTTAGATAGTGAGTACGATTTTTACGAAACATTACAAAACACACAATACTCGATAAAAATCAAGATTTGTATCATTAAAAATGAAAAATTTCCAATTTTTTCAGGTTTTGAATACGGTTTATTATTTCAAAACCTGAAAAAATTGGAAATTTTCATTTGTAAGATTTGTATAGATAAATTATCCCAAAACCGCGTGCAGAAGGTCGTGCGAATCGTTGCGGAACCGGAAAACTGCTTTTCTGTATTTTTTACAACAAAAGAAACCTTTTTTAATAAAATTAGCCTCCGCCCAAAATTATCCGAATCTATTACAAAAAATATTAGATTTGCCCAACTATACAGGGTGTCCCGTAAGTATCGCACACTTTTGATGCATCTGGTAGAAAATAAAATTATAATTCTAAAAGTCCTCTTCCATTTTTTGATCCGATGCACGGATTGTTAGCTATTAATTAAAATAGGCAGTATTTTTAATCTATCCAAAATCAATAATTAGTTTTAGTCAGAGTTGAGTGGTTTTAATTTTTAGTTACAATGATTGGCTGCCTATTTTAATTAATAGCTAACTATCCGTGCATCGAATCAAAAAATGGAAGGAGACTTTTCGTCTTAGAATTTTAGTTTCTACCTGATGCAACAAAAGCATGCGGTACTTACGGGACACCCTGTATAATTTGTGGTTTATCACGAGAATGAGTACGTTTGTGATTGATTAAATTGCCTTGTTGAGCGAAAGTTCTATAACAAATACCACAAGAAAATGGTTTTTCTCCAGTATGTATAAGTTTATGTCGAAGTAAAATACTTTGTTGATTAAATGTTTTTTCACAAATATCACATGAAAATGGTTTTTCACCGGTGTGCGTACGTTTATGTTGACTAAGACTACTATCGTAACTAAATGTTTTACAACAGATATCACACGAAAATGGTTTTTCTTTTACACCATTATGTATAAGTTTATGTCTATTTAAATTACTTTGTTGTGTAAATGATTTATCACAGAAAGCACATGAAAATGGTTTTTCACCACTATGTTTTCTTTTATGTTCGATTAAACCACTTTTCCGTGTAAATGTTTTATCACAATTATCACATTGAAATGGTTTTTCTTCTGCATGAATAAATTTATGTTTATATAAACTATTTTGTTGAGAAAACTTTTTTAAACAAATATCACACGAAAATAATTTTTCCACATTATGAGTTCTTTTATGTTGAGTTAAATCACTTCGTTCATCAAATTTTTCCTTACAAATATCACATGAAAAACGTTTTTCACCCTCTTTTTCTCGCACGTGTATTAGTTTATGTTTAGTTAAATGACTTTTCACATTAAATGATTTAACACAAAGATCACATGAAAATGGTTTTTCACCGGTATGAATACGTATATGATTCACTAAATTACCTTGTTGTGTAAACGATTTATAACAGATATCACATGAAAATGGTTTTTCTCCATTATGAGTTCGTTTATGTGGAATTAACATACTTTGGTGTGCAAATGTTTTATCACAAACATCACATGGAAAACTATTCACTTTTGTATGTTGATTTCGAAAATGAGTCTTTAAATGATTTTGATCTTTAAATGTTTTCTTACAAACTTCACATGAAAAACGTTCATTTTCAGTTGAAATTCGTGGAAATTCTTCTGGTGTTTCATCCTTAATTATGAATTCTGTATTTAATTCCTTTTCAAGTTTAATATTTTCAATATTTTTATGTTTAATATTTTCATCATTTATTCGATTTTGAATTAGTTCTTGATTCAGTGCATTTTCGTCTAAAATTTCTTCTTTAATTATTGATTTTATAATAAATTTATTTTCATGTTTAATTTTTTCATTCTTTATATGAATTGGTTCATGTTCTGATAAAACGTTTTCATCTAGTATTTCTTCTTTAATAAATATATGTTCCATTTTTTCTAATATTTAAGCTTAAGTTTTTCTTTACTGGTAAACAAAATATAAGATTATTGACAGCTGACGTTTCGTTGTTGTTTTGTCTGACATTATTATTTATGGAGATTTTCACTACCAAACGTAATCACATGATGGCAGCACCAGTACGGGTTCTAATGCCGACAAAACATATTACAATCAAAGAGTATAGGATAGAAGAGAGCCGAAATATAATAGGGTATTATCGTTAGTCAAAAATAAATCACGAAATTTGAAAAAAGTTAAAATTTATGTAAAAATATACTTAAATATTGTGATTTCGAGTCATTTTTCTTTTAAAATATTAAAATTAAAAATCGTAATTTTTAAACTGTATATCACGTGACCTAAAACGCGGGCAATCCCTGCTGTGATGTCATATCGGTATGAGCCATAGACCATCAGCTAGTTCAGTGTAGACAGCTGGATATAATGTACACATAAATAATAAGTATTTATATTTATTATAACTAGCTAAAAGTATAACTTTGTAATGGCTCGCGAATGGTATCATATAAAATAGATCCATATGTTGTTTGGCGCTGTGAAAATATTCAATTCATTTTTTATTTTAAATTTATGACAAATACAACAAAAACCCAATCTCAAAATTTTCTGCATACATTTTAAAATTAATATCATCTCGATAAAGATATAATTCTTCTTGATCTTGTTTTCGTCGTTTCCGATCATCACCCATTAATGATCGATTACGATCACCTTCTTTACGACCCGTGAACGTACGACGTTGTGTCATTTTATTGCTTTAATAACAATTAATTAATAACTTTAAAATTATAATAACTATAATTAAAATTTTTTCATTACTTGTATTAATATCACTTAATTTTTTTAGTTATTCTACCGTAGAACTGCAAAAATTAATTGTTTATATTTTGTTATCACGTTTTTTGTATTTTTCATTGACTTTTTTTAATACTTGAAAGAATCTACAGATGGCCACTCAATTAAAATTAATATTAAATGTAGCCAATTATATATTAGTATTAAATGTAGCTCACAGATGGAGCCACTGTCTCTACATATATATATAGATATATACATACATATAAGAAATAAAAAATACTGTTTTTTATTATTTGTTATTTATATAATTATTTCTAAAAATAATGATTGATAACACATCTAGACATAAATATGAAACTACAACATTTCATTTCATGTATAAATCTTTTGTATTTTTTTTGTAAAGTTTACCACCAAAACGTTACATTTTTACCTAATTACGTCATCAAATTGGATGCCCGCGTTTTTGACAGTTTAAAAAAGGTTTAAAATTTAAGTTTTTGGCAAGAAAGCGTGTGTATTTTTCCAAAATAAATTTTTGGTGGCATTTTATTAGCAAAATCAACATTTTGAAGTACTTTTTCAAAAATAGTGCAATACTCTATTGTAAGTGACAACTGGAGTCTGTGGCGATCATCTACTAAGTTTGTTGGCCTTTGTTGGCGTTTATTAAGTTTAACTACTTTGTGCGACTATTAACTATGAAGTCTGAAAACCCTACTTTCGCTCTACGTATACTACGATTTTACATTAGTTCTTATGGGCTGCTCTACTCTATCCTGTACTCTTTGAATACAATTTTCAGTAAGCGCTTTCAAATTATTCTCATAAATTAAAAGCAATTATTATATAAAATATTTTTAAAGATTTTATGAATCAATTTAATATTTTTAGACAATCTACGATTTACATATAATTATCTTATGATGATTACCACAATTATGCAAAGATTTCTTTTCCGGGGTTATTTTTTGTTTGACCTATACACAGCCAGGCACGGTACAACAAAATTATGTTACCTACATAACAATATTTCAACCCATTCAAGTATTAAGTTAGGTGAAGTACATTGGCTGCCCACGGCTCACGAAGGACATAGGGCCCATTGTGATACCAATTTTTTGCTGATTATTACAGATCTGAAATAGAGAATATGCATGATTTTTTTGTTTTGCTTTCCTTAAACAACAGAGAAAAATTATTTTTCGAATAAATATAAAAACAACTCTTTCTAGTAGAATAGATTTAGCATAGAGTAGCTATGGTAGCATATGGCCGTAGTAGCATCTGACGTCACAGTATCTGTCGCATTTCTCTGTCTAATTAGTTGTTTAAAATGCTTATTATAAAATCAATCGCTTCTCTTGGCCAATTATAATTTTATTTCACTTAAACTGCATACGTTATCTCACACATTATCGTAAATGGCTTGCGATTGTAAATGTTGGGTTTATATTTGTGTTTTTAATGTATGATACATTGCAATTAGGAAACTGGAAACAGACAAGGGGAAACATTCTTAATGGCATAAGATTATTTTGGCCTGTTAAATTTGAGGGAGTTTTTCCGATTTTCAAGGGAAATTGGGAATGAATTTTGGGAGTTCGACACAAAGTTCGACACTACAAAAAAAGGAATTCAATAAAATAGCTTTGAATTAAAATTTATGGAAGACATAAAGTTTTGGACAAATACACATCATGTGATTTTCCTAGTTTTTATATTCCATAGTACACTAGTTATAAAAATAAAAAACAAACTTTTATAACTAGTGTGCTATAGAATGTAAAAACTGGATAAATTGATAATTTAATAGTGTTATGTATTCAAATATTTCAAAAAACTCGTAATAATTTTGAGTGTAGTTCAAAATAATGAATAAATTCAGTCATGAAAATCGGTATATGGGTATGAAACATTATTCTAAACAACTTCTTCTAATAATTTTTTTTCGATATCTCTAACCATCTCTGACGCTAGGCAAAATAATAAGAATCGGTCCTATTTGTGAATTTTTAGTTTTTCACGTTAACCCTATTGGTTTTATAATCGGACACCAATAATTAATTTTATATTTTGTTTATTTAAATTAATTATTATAAAGAAAAATACATCCATTATATAAAAATACACATTACAAAATCATACTCATTTCTACATTCTGTCATAAAGAATTATTACTACTATTTTCAACTACCCATGGTAGCAAAACATCGTACTACAGTACTACAGTTCATAATATATAAACTAAGCAAAATATCGCTAAACATGATAACTGTGATGTTACGATGTTAATAATTCCAACAAACCCATGTCTTCATCTTAAATAAAAACCAAAAGGATAAAAAACCATGCATGACGCTAGAAATATTATGAAAATGTCTAGACAATTCGGTATTTGTCTCAATTTTTTTTAAACCTACAATAGAAGTACTTAATTACTTTTTTAATCATGTGCAAAACTCAATTAAATTATCACAATAATTAAATGATATAATCGATTATTATTTCTGATTATAGTTAGCAGCTAAAATGCATTCATTATAACTATCAATTAATTAAGATAAACTCGTTGAATAATCAATATAGTACATCCTATCGTTTATAACGATATTATAACAGAATTCAAATTCGGAAATATTTTTATAAGATTTTGGTGACATTCCAGACAAAAAGCTCTTAGTTTCTCCTCTGGGATTTCTTCCAGGATTGATGGATCCAAGGTTTCGGACCCAAAAACATTCTAAATCTGAAGCCCTGTAGATTTATACAGGTGAAAATAACATGCAAAGTTTGAACGTTCTCCATAAAAGCCCTACAAGTGGGATAATCTAAGAATGAAAAAAACATAGAAAATAATCTAAATCTCTGGATTATTGGCATGGTTGAAACTTAAAGTAGAAACTTTTTACAGAGTTGCCCGATTTCGATCATTCCTTTTTTATTGAATAGGGTATACTTCGAAGTTGGTATCATATAAATTTTAAATAGAATTCGTCTTTTAGGGTAGAAAAATAAAGAATGATTGATTATTGCTCCCCACTAAATTATCTGTGAATCGAGTTTTAGGTACGTGTGTTCTCCGATTTCTCCGCCAATTGTGAAACGAGTTTGAAAGGATATACTTTCGAGTTGATCTCACTTAAAATAATGAATGAGATCTCATAATTATTTCATCATAATCGGTTTAATAGTCTTTAACATATGGGCTAATACGTGTAAGTGACTTGACTTCATTTATTAAAGTAGTCAGGCTGTTGTGTAGTCAACTAGGCAATTTGTATGTCGTAAATGTAATAAAATGCTCTTAAAATATGGTAAAAGCGTAAAAAACCAAAGTTTTTTTTATGTTTTATTTTTGGAAAATACCGTAAGGCAATGTTTTTTTTTTCATAAACAGAATCTGTAATATCTTTTTTTCATGATGAAAACTTTTTTTAAGCTCAATCACCGATTAATTTTTGTACAATTAACATTATTGTGAGTTCTTCCATAAGATACTGTGTTAAAAATCAAAATTTTAAAATGAAATAATTCAAAATTTTGTCCCGCAAGATGCCCCAAAACTGTGTTGTAATCAAGGAACTTTGAACTATCAATTACCGCAAAAAATAAGCATTCACCATACTTGCTCAAACAGCCGGACTACTTTAAGTTGTAGTGAACAATTTATATCACAAAAAAAAAACTATTTGTTTTATTGACGTTTAACATATTTCACTACAATAATTGATTCACAAGAGCTTGCACTATTTTTTTGATTGTTAACTTGATTAAAATGAACTTATATATTGTACTGTAGTTAACTTGAAGAGTCTGTATTGTTATCTGACCGTATCGCACGCTGTGCGTCGTTTATATAGTTACAGTCAATTATTACCGTAGAGTCTAGCAAATTCTGGAACATTCACGTGTAATCTATTGCATATATTTTACTTGTATATGTTTTCTATCTCTGTTTTAGTAATATAAAACGGTATTGTTTTTTTTCTTTTTAGAATTGTCTAGAATTCTAGACAATTCTATAGTATTTCAAAATTACATTTGTTTTTAAGAAAGTTCTACAAAGTGTATTCATAGTCGAAGGTTGTTGCTGTTACCACAGTTGTCCTACAAAGTACAAGGATCACTCACTAAAAAGTATTAAATAAAAAATTTTTTGCAAAAAATAGACATTAAAATTAGTTTTTACTTTTTTGTATATTTTCTGTCGTTTTTTTTTTTGCAAATTCTTTAAACACGTAAAAAATGCGTATTTTCTAAAGACTTCAATTACAATATAATAGTTGAATATACTTTACTTTTTAATAACGATTTGCATTAAATTTAGATAAAAATTTTTATTTGCATGTCACAAAATACAAACAAATTGTAAATTTTTATAAAAATAGGTACAACCACCAAATCCGTATGTTTGGTGCCAGTTATAACAGTTATACCGGATGTGTCAAAAGTAGTGACCAGAAGAAAATTGATGAATAGTGCACGGGACTCTAAAACGAAGGTTATTAGGGCTTCGTTAATTCCCTCAGCGTTCCTTTGCTGTTTTTCTTAAATTTTAGGTTTTTGAAAGTAAACTCTGTAAATATTAAACCTAACAAAAAAACAAGTGAAAACAAACAATTGAATGAGTTAATTGTTGAAATACCATGCATAGTCAGTGTTGATTTCTTTGTCACATTACACATACAAACATGTGACACATACATAACTGTTAATCAAGTATAGTACATTTTATAAAATTTCCGCCTAAATGGCGCCCTCACGGGTAAACAGTGATGTTTACGAAAAAATGTTTCAAACAAAAGTTGTTTAATTTTTGATAAGGAACATTTTTTTCATTTAAACTTTTGTTCTATCTCTAATGATTTACAAGATGGGTCCTACGGACCCAAGACTCAATTGACCTATGATGCTCATTTACGAACTTGACCTCACTTTTTACGTCCTGAGTACGCTGTAAAAATTTCAGCTCGATTTATTTTTTCGTTTTTGAGTTATCGTGTCCACAGACGCACGGACGGACAACCGGAAATGGACTAATTAGGTGATTTTATGAACACCTATGACAAAATTTTTTTCCTAGCATCATTATTTTTAAGCGTTACAAACTTGGGACTAAACTTAATATATTTCATATATACATGGTATATAATGAGCTGTAGTAAATTATAATTAAATGTATGTCTTAAAACTTTGCTTATCATAAAAATTTCGGTTTTCTTACTATTAGTCGAGAACTTATTAAAATTATAGACAATAATTAACGAAACTTTTACTCGAATCAGATTGAAAAAAGTCAGAAGAATTTTCGTCTTGGAATACTTTTCCTTATTCATTACTTTTTTTGCAACTCACTACTTTTGTGCACCTTGTATTTAGGCTTTACATTTTTATTGTTTTTTTTTTTGTTCACAAGAGGATTTCTGACTTATTTTTTTCCAGTAAGCCATATTTAAATAATCACAAAAAAAATTTTGCGAAAATATTTTTTTTTTTAATAAAATTTTTATTTTATTTGTGTTTGTAATATAAATATTGATTTTTCATACTTTATTACTAACAATATTATAAGGGGTTATAAGTTTAGTCAAAAGTTTGTAACACATAGAAATGTCGAATCTAGACAAATTTGCTTAAATTCTAGGCAGGTTCTTTCTACTCGTTGCAGACTGTTCTTGATTATGCATTTTCTGATGTATTAAGACCCGGTGAAATCCGTCATTGAGCATGAATAATTTTCGCATGGAAAATTTTTGCAAGATCCCTTTTAAAAATGCTCCTTAACGTAAAAGTGCATATTACCGGTAGGAAACCCGGTAGGATTTTGTTTAAACTAATTTTTTGTTTAACAAATAAATAATATTAATCGAATCGCTTTGGAAAAATTATATTATTTAATTGGGGTCAAAATTAAAAAAAAAAATTTCTTTGATATTTTTCTCTAAACCCTCCACTTTTCGAATAAAAAATTCATAAATTTTTTCGAACTCCTCTGTTAATTTGACTTTATTTTAAGTCGATCGGTGAAAATCCCATCTTTTTATAGTATGTATAAAACAGAAAATCGTTATTTTTGGGTGGTTTTTTGCGCGCTATTTTAATAATTTACAATCAAGTACTTAAAATGAAATTAAGCCAAAAATTTTTGCGAGATGTTGTTGAGTAAGCTTTACACTACAAATAAAAATTGTATACATAGTAAAAAAAAAAAAAATTTTTAATTTTACGAATTTTTTACTCGAAAACTGAAGGGTTTAGAGAAAAATTTCTAAGAACATTTCAGTTAATTTTGACCTCAATTATATTTAAATTATATATAAAACTAAACCAATTTAAGGTTATTCTGGCTTTGTTTTTAATTCATTCAAAAAATTCGGTTTGCTTTGTTTATTTGGTTATTTTTGTTATTTTTGATTTTTTTTTATCTTGTAACCCCCTACGGAAAAAAATTCTAGAGCCGTGCCTGCAATATCCTACCGGGTAACCCACCGGCCACCTGTACTTATAAGCTCAAGGGCATTTCTTAAATGGTTTCCTGAAAAAATTATCAATGCGAAAATTCATCATGCTCAATGATGGATTTTTCCGGGTCTAACTCGTTGTAGACTGTTTTTGATTATGCATTATCTTACGAAAAGTCTATGGAAAATATGGTAATTCTATGCATATTATCATTTTTCAATGAATAGGTGTAAAAAAAGGACAAAAAACCCTATCTGTCTACTCCATATTTCTAATTATGTACCTAATTATTACAGAAAGAAATTCAGTTTATTATCCAGCGAATTTCTTGATCCACTTCTAAACTTTTATAAAATTTAGAGATAACATTTTTTACCGTTATTTAACCAATTATTTGCGAAAAAACAAACCCATACTTTGTACGTTTTAACGTAGAAGTTATATATTTGTAAATTTACCATAAATCTTAAATTTTATACTTTCATCTCTTTTTCTTGGTCAATTTAACTTAAAATATAATAGGTTCGAGATCTCATACGACATCATTTTCTGTCGAAATTTTTAATTATATCAGTTTTTCGTGCCCAAAATTTGTCCGCTTTATTTATTCTTTACTATTTATAACTAGCTAGACCCGTAAGGAACTCCACTTCTGTAGTTACCGAAACCCGTGGCTGCTCTGTACCTATGGCTAAAAACATCAAACAAAAAATTTCGTAGAAAAAAAAACGTGAGATCTTGGGGCCTCAAAGATATATACTGTTTTTACATTTTCAAAAAGAAAAATTAGAAAGAGAAAATACACAAATAACTATAATAAATGAATTCTAACATTAATTTAAAAAAAAAAAAAAATTAAACAGTCGGAAAACGGAAATTTTTAAAAGAGCAGTAAATTTCGATGATATATAAAAATAAATTAAACATTGTTCTAGATCGATTTAAATATTTAAATATAATTTAATACATAATATATAAACAATTAAATTAATTATATATTCTAGAATTGTTATTTTTTTAATAATTTTTTTTAGTTATATTTAATAAAGATATAATCAAGTGTGTGTTAGACTATTCCTTGTATGGTTCTTAGGAAATGATCAAAATGAATAATATTTCAGTAATCCTAGCTGAAATGCTATATAGTAAATCGTATTTTTTGAGGGAAGCCCGACTTTTTGGTTGCGATTAGAATGGTCAAAGATTAGTTTAAATTTGAAAATGCGGGATTCTACCCCTTAAGGGAAGGTTGCCATCTTGTTTTAAAGGGATGAGTTTTTTGCAAACGGATGAACCTATTTTGATTTTTTTTAATTCGTTTGAAAGTTAATTTAATAGAAAGTGTTCTTATCTTTGTTTAAAGTACGAATTTAGGGCTCCGTATCCGGAACAACTAAAAAATAGGCGATGCTCTTCAAAATCGGTTCAGTTTGGAGAAGGCTCTATGGAAAAAAATAATTTAATGGAGAGTGTTATTAGATATGTTTCAAGTGATAGTTTAGGGTTTCGTATTCGAAAAATTTGTCTGGGGTTTTTTAAATTTTTTAATTTTCACTTGTACATTGATTGACCTAACGTAGAGGATTGAAATCTTGGAGTTAGGGGCATTGATATTTATGAGTTTCTATGTAATGAATTAAAAATAGAATTCGTTCAGAATCAAGATTTTTATACCATGTATATATGTAATATGCAAGGTATATTAAGCTTAGTCCCAAGTTTGTAACGCTTAAAAATATTGATGATACAAAAAAAAAAATTTGGTATAGGTGTTCATAGAATCACCTAATTAATCCATTTCCAGTTGTCTGTCTATCCTCTATTTGTCGTCTGTCTGTCGTCTGTCTGTCATCTGTCTGTCGTCTGTCTGTCGTCTGTCTGTCGTCTGTCTGTCGTATGTCTGTCGTCTGTCTGTCGTCTGTCTGTCGTCTGTCTGTCGTCTGTCTGTCGTCTGCCTGTCGTCTGTCTGTCGTCTGTCTGTCGTCTGTCTGTCGTCTGTCTGTCGTCTGTCTGTCGTCTGTCTGTCGTCTGTCTGTCGTCTGTCTGTCGCCTGTCTGTCGTCTGTCTGTCGTCTGTCTGTCGTCTGTCTGTCGTCTGTCTGTCGTCCGTCATCACAATTACTCAAAAACGAAAACAGATATCAAGCTAAAATTTTAATAGCGTGCTGAGGACGTAACAAGTGAGGTCAAGTTCGTAAATGAGCAACATAGGTCAATTGGGTCTTGGGTCCGTAGGAGTATTAGTTCCGTAAACCGTTAGAGATAGAACAAAAGTTTAAATGTAAAAAATGTTCTTTATAAAAAAATATACAACTTTTGTTTAAAACATTTTTTCGTAAACATCACTGTTTACCCGTGAGAGCGTAAATTATGCGCAAATTGTATAGTATATGTGTTATGGCTATATCAGTTATATATTTGTGACATGTATGTATGTGTAATGTAACAGAGTAATCAACACAGTCTATACATGATATTTCAACAATTAACTGAGTCAATTGTTTGTTTTCATTTGTTATTTGAAAAATTCAACTAATATAGGCAATAATGTGATAGCAAAGGGCAAACAGCATAAGAAAATGAGAAGTGAAGGTAAGAAGTATACATTTTTAAATTGGAATAAAAACAAGTGAAATCAAACAATTGACTGAGTTAATTATTGAAATACCCTGTATAGAAGTGTTGAATACCAGTGCTTGCGTTATTTTTTTTTTTATAAATTAGAAAAAAATTTATTGGTTTACGAAAATTTTCGGAAAATAAATTCTAAAATTTTTTTTCGTGGTACTTTGACTTACATATAAGTTATATGACTCTTCAATTCTACAGTAGCTACATATAATAACATCGCCTACTAGAATATAATCACAAATTATATAATACCTGTTACATTTTATTAGATTTTAAATACCTCAGAGCAATATTTTTATTTATTGTTACCATATTTTTTTGGTAATGATCTGGTTGTTAAAAAGCGACCTTAAATAGAATAAATAAAAAATTTTTTTTATTATTACATATTTTTTTGTGAAATAATCTCTAATAATAAGATTATTTTTTATAATCTTTTAGATTCTGTTTTACAAAGGAATTAAATTTAAGTTTGACTAGTGTATAAGACAAAATAAATTTTTTGGGTGTACCTGGTGCAAAAATCAAATATTTTTCATTTTACTTACTTAGGCATTTCAAAAATTTTATTTTTCAACTAATAATAGTTGCTTCTGTTGTTTAGATTGGCGCCCAACCAAAGCGGTGACAGTGAAAACAACATCAACCATCAATGGAAGAAGACTTCCAAGTGCAACGTAGGAACAAAGGCAAAAGCGTTCAGGGGATCAACATGAGATCTCAAAAAAAGCTCAAAAAGCTTAAAAATGATTTCTCTGCCCTTAACGAAAGATGTTAACGAGTCTGCGTTAGCAACTCCAATAAAAATGAAGAAGTCATAATCCAATGTACTTCACATGGGTATAACCAACTTCCAAAAGGTGGAGGTAGCCATAAAAGTTTCAAGTTTCACCTTTGGGCACCAAAGAAGTGTAGCGAAATGGAACCAAAGAAGTGTGGCGAAAACGATGCTTCACAGGCTTGTGAGCTTCAGAAGTCGGAACCATCGAAGTGTTGCAATTGTAACGCTTAGCATCCAGCGAGTACCATGAACTCTGAGAAAATGTTAGCCCCCCCCACACGACTTTGGCTAGAAAATATCGAGCTCTTCCTCTCAGTAAAGAGGTCAACGCCCCGAGCAGAGGCCCGAACAATGAAGAAATGACAATGAAGTCCGTGGACAATGAAAAAAGCATCCGAAAAGGAGGTAATAGACATTTTGCGTACCACTCCCATTTTACCTGCAAACTCTTTCTTAATCGAAACCCTCGAAGGACCTCTATCGTCTCCAACTCAATCGGAATCGATGCACGAACTTTTAACTTCATGACCTTCCTGAAACTCAGGATTAAAGTGGAGAGAGCATGGAAATCGTGCAAATCGAATATAGAAAAACTTCTTGTATTTTTCAAGATGACAACTTACCTCTTTCAAAATCGATTAGTCTATAATTTTATAGTCATCCAATATAATTCATTCGCACAGTATACCTCATTTTGTTACGCGACGTTTTCTATCAATTCGCTCATCCCCGCAAGCTGCGTTTAAGAAACTTCGTTCCAAAAATGTCATGATCCATTGTCTAAACAGAAAGAAAAAAAATTTTATAAAATCAAGCAGCGTAGCCCCAATATTTCGTATCGATTAACGTGAATAACACTGTTTAGTACAGTAAAAGATGTTAAAAAAATTGGCTAATAAAGGAAAATGAAAGAAACCGCTCGCATTTTGCATAAACCTCATGGAATGTGTTTCTTAGATGTGAACAAACAATAAATTTTTATTTCAATGAAAAGGTCAATGTTAAAGTTGACTTAAAAAATTAGTAACTAGGCAACTTGTATCATGTAAATGTTAAGTGTTTGTCAAATAGTCGAAAACCATTATACATGTAATAATAATAGGGTTTAACCTCCGTTTCTCTAACATATACGCCTATAACAGAGGCCACCCACATCATTATATGATAATCTTTATTTATTTAAGTTACATGCATATTTACAATTACATTTTTGATGTGGGTGGAGTCGGTTACTTCGTTCTTATCCAAGCGACGACAATATGATCAATTCTATCGCCCCCATGAATTATAATTAATTGTTCACACTGCTGCTGCCTGGATTCGAACCCGCAACCTAAGTCTAAATAGACAAGCGGGCAAATTCTAGCACCTTAGACCGCTCGGCCATTTAGACCCATTATACATGTATAACTTAGACGTAATTCAAGTTGCCTATTTATTAATTTTGTAATTCAACTTTAACATTAACCGTTCCATTGAATTAACAATTTATTGTTTATTAACAAATAGAAATATTTGCGCCACTAACTCATACGTGACTAATGATATTTGATACCTAAGATACACATTCCATGAGGTTTTACCAAAATGCGAGCGGTTTTCTTTCATTTTCCTTGATTTGTAACAATTTTAACTGTACTAGTATAGTTTATCGTTTAATTGGTCGGGTCAAATTTTATAAGAAATTTCAAAATTGTGTTCATTTTTTTGTAACAACTTTTAACCGGTAAATACTTAAAATTTACATATGCAAAAATGATTTAATGGAGTCCTTGATTTTAATCTACGAAACATATCTGCTACGTATATAGAATACCGAACATTAAATAGTTCTCTAGACTCCGACAAACAATAATTAAGAATTAATATCAAGAGATGTGCGAAACACATTCTAATTTATTAAGTTTTATTATTTAAGACTGAAACGATCTTGTCTAAAATTCATTATTATTCATAATATAATCGTGAATTCATCATGTTTTGTGATTGTGCGTAGACATTATTTATTTTGTATTCTTTATTTTTTGTTAACAATTAATTTTGTTAATTTCTTTTCTAAAAATAAATTTTGTTTTATTTTTAAATAATTTTTAATTTCAATAAAAATGACGATTAAAATAAGTGAAACAAAAAATGTGCCGGAATATATGCCTAATAAACCGAAAATATTTCGTGAATTATTAGCAACAATTACCGGTAAATATTTTATTTAAATTACTTTTCTTAAACATTTTGTGGTGCTTTTTTATAAATAATTTAGTAGAGATTTTTAAATAATTTTTTATTTTTTAATTTATTTGGTTTAAAACCCATCTCAAATTTTTGTTTATTATCCTAGCTAGATTTTAAAGGGAATATAAAATTGTCAGTTAGAATATTCTTCCTAAATTATTTATTAAATTAAATTATTTGGAATTTTTATCATCAAAGTTTAAAATAAGATAAAAATAATTTCAACCCCAAATCTACCCTGCTCGTACTTTCTTTTCTATATCATTTCTAATATGTTTATACTTTCTATTAAAAAATTGTTTTTTATTTGCTTTCATTCGTTCCAAGTTAAAATTGTCAAAAACTTTCTAATTAAGTTTTTTAAAAAAATTAAAGTTTGCCGTCTTTTTTTTAGATTTCTCCATAAGAGAATTATAATATAATGTATTTCAAATCGATTTTCAATCATTTTTTTCTTAAAAATTTGCATGGATACCTAATCTGAAATTTTTTTTAGTCTACCTATAAACAAATTTTGAGCCTTCAACGAAGACCTTATAGACGAGTATACCATGCATAGACAGTGTTGATTACTCTGTCACATTACACATACATACATGTCACACAAACATAACTGATATCCCCATATAATACATACTATACAATTTACGCCTAATTTGGCCCTCACGGGTAAACAGTGATGTTTACAAAAAAAAATGTTTCAAACAAAAGTTGGCTATTTTGTTATAGAGAATACTTTATACATTTAAACTTTTGTTCTATCTTTAACGGTTTACAATATGGGTCCTACGGACCCAAAACCCAATTTGCCTATATTGTTCATATACGAATACGACCTCACTTTTTACATCCTGAGTACGCTGTACAAATTTCACATGATATCTTTTTTCGTTTTTGAGTTATCGTGTTGACAGACAGACGGACAGACGGACACACAACCGAAAATGGACTAATTAGGTGATTTTATAACCAGCTCTACCAAAATTTTGTTCATGGCATCAATATTCTTAAGAGTTACAAACTTGGGACTAAACTTAGTATACCTTGCATATTACATACATGCATGGTATGAAAACGTCAAAATCGCAAAAATTTCCGAAATAAGATGGATGAACATTCGATTTTTTGCATTAGGTTCTAGAAGGTATTGATAAACTTTGACAATATTACAGATTATTGGCAGATAATTTTCCTCGTTTATGCATTACAACAATTATTTTAATCCGTCATTACATTCTGTGTCTAGAGCTCGGATATAGCCCAATTGAATAATAAAGCGCTTGGCATGAATCCAAGCGGTCCGGGTTCGAGTCTTGATGCGAATCCATAAAGACTTTGACGCTTAAAAATTGTTTGTAAGCTAACAAACAAGATAGTAGGAGATCCGAATTAAGGTCGACCTTCACCCATCTGTTTACCGAATGAAAGTTATTTTTTATGAAATGTAAAATATTTACAAATATCCCTGTTGTGGGTTGCCCTAAAAAATATGGTCCAGACAACTTTTAATAAAATATCAAAACTTGGAAAGCTTGTAAATTTTATTTTTTGACTGATATTTTGTGGACAATCATATACCACCGTATTTGCAATAAAATTATCTTTATTTATATATGTGAGGCAATGAATTAACAGATGAACGTAATTACTATTCACAACTTGTATAAATGCGAAAATAGTGAACGAAAAGAGGCAGACAGCATAGCTGCTGCATATTCTTTATGGCTTTTACTTTCGAGTAGATCAAAATTCGTTAGATATGAAAGTCAGTGAAAAATTTCTAAAAATTTTACTCTTGATATTTTCACTAAAAGTAGTCTGGACCACTTTTTTTTAGGCAACCCATTGCAGGGATATTTGTTAACATTTTATATTTCATAAAAAATAACTTTCATCCGGTTAACAGATCGGTGAAGGTCGATCCTAATTGGGATCTTAGACTAAGAACAAAAAATAATTAATCCGTTATTCATTGATAATCTAGAATTTTCTTATTTCGTGCATCAGCTTTTTTTACAATAAATAACAACTTTGTGTTTTTTACATTTATTTTTCATGTAATTTATCTGAAATGATGTAATACAAAAATTATTATGATATAAGCATATACTTAATGTAGTATAGGCATATAAGCAACACTCGTTTCGAAAATTCATTGGTTTCCCAATTTTTTAAAATCTAATATATAAAAATCTCGTCTCCTCCGAGACGACTTGAACCGATTTTAATGAAATTTTTCTAATTATTCTCCTCACAAGTAGTATGTTAGGACTGTTTCTTTATAAGTTGAAAATCGGAAACCTAAATAAATATTTTATCTAATATTGAAAATTGTAAAATATATTATATACAGTAATTGAAAAAAAATAAATCTATTATGTATAATTTAAATTTGAAAATAAATATTCTTTTGCACAGTATATTTTATCAATGTACGAAAAATTAGAAACAATGGTTATAATGATATTCGTTGTGTGCGTAGTCATGGTAGGGACAATAAAATAGATGCCAGCGCTTCCAGTGAAAAATTTTCGCGATAAAGAAGGCAGTTATGATTAATTTGCAGTTTTTTACAAGTTAATCTTATCGAAAATGTCAAATTAAAATTATTGAAAAACACTAATTAATTAAACTTAATGCATTAAAAATTGTGAAAATAAAAAATCAAATTCCACAAATATTATTTCTTAAATGTAAATTATCATAATTATTTATTTAAATTTGTGAAACAATAATATTAAATTTTCAATGTAAGTCATAGATGCAATCCACACAATTATATATGCATCCATACAATTCTATAATTAAAGTAGTGTATCGTTACCATTGAAACGTCTCCAATAAAATTCACGCACGGTGCGATTATGTACAGATTTTTTATATACGCTGGCGAGCAAATGGGATATAAGTTTAATTGGCCTGGAAATAGGAGTAAATTTTGTGTTAAGCGGGCGGGCTTACCGGAGTGGGGGGGGGGGGGTTTGAGTGGGTGTACTATGCGATAGTATTAGCTATTAATGAAAAAATATCTGGATGACCGAGCTTTGCTCGGTATTCTTAAAAAGACACAAATTTTATCACTAATAGAAGACCGTTTTAAATGTCTCCACACAAATACCAATTTGAATCATTAACTACGATATACACCAATAGATGTCAGGAAGAGTTATAATTTGCATTGTATTTCATTAACTACGATATACACCAATAGATGTCAGGAAGAGTCATATTTTGCACTTTGTTTCAGTTTTTCCTGAAAACATAGGTAAAACGAAATTTTCTAAAACTGAAACCTAGCTAGATCGATTTTTCGCCCCAAAAAACCCCCACATACTCATTTTCATGAAAATCGTTGGAGCCATTTCCGAGATCGTAAATATATATATACAAGAATTGCTCGTTTAAATATATAAGATTAGAGCTGCAGGTATTAATTTACAATAATAATCGTTGAGTTACAATCAAATTAATTAATTGTAGGTGAAACAAAGTTCATGGGGCCAGTTAGTTTTTCCAAAACGTATCATATGTGACATGGTGTGACAATTGTACCACCATTTATATTTTTATTTTATGTATAGTTTAGCTGAATATTTATTTCAAATTTTACTGTAATCTCTGACTGTCTGTCCGTTTATCAACCGAACTGCATCATCCTTGTTGAAATATTTTATCTAGACAGGTATGATTTTATCTACGTTAAATAAAATACGGTCCTATTAGCAATAAAAATAGCAGGAAGCTTTTAAAATCAGGAATAGAAAAATAATCTTAATAAATTGTAGTTCGGGAATGCTCACATGATCCAAATAAATTTTTGTTATTCACACATCAAACGACGCTCTGTCAACAAAATTAACCTAAAGATTATATATTTATTGAATTTTAATACTAAGCAAGACTCTATCTAGCGATACAAAAAAGAACTATAGTTTTCAACACTCATAGATACATAATATTTAACGGAAATGTTTGTTTAAAATCTTGTAAACCATACGCACATACCATACACATATAAAACAGTACAGAACATTAAAATGTATAATAAAGTAGGTATCTTTTGCCTTTTAATTCAATGAAAAAATCAGATGAGTTTTTATACCATGTATATGAAATATACCATGGTATGCTAAGTTTAGTCCCAAGTTTGTAATGCTTACAAATATTGACACTGTGAACAAAATTTTGGTATAAGTGTTCATAAAATCACCTAATTAGTCCATTTCCGGTTGCCTGTCTATCTGTCTGTCGCCTGTCATCACGATTGCTAAAAACCGAAAAGAGATATCAAGCTGAAATTTTTACAGCGTACTCAGGACGTAAAAAATGAGGTCAAGTTCGTAAATGAGCAACATAGATCAATTGGGGCTTGGATCCGTAGGACCCATCTTGTAAGCCGTTAGAGATAGAACAAAATTTTAAATGTAAAATATTATTAAAAAAATATACAACTTTTGGTTGAAACATTTTTTCGCAAATATGAATGTTTACCCGTGAGAGTGCAAATTATGCGCAAATTGTAAAGTATGTATTATATAGGAATATCAGTTATGAGTATGTAGCTATCTAAGAGTGACTATTTTTCTTTACTTACATGACCTCAAAAATAATCGATTGCGTCATCAACACTGTCTATACATGGTATTTCAGCAATTAACTCAGTCGATTGTTTTTTTTTCACTTGTTTAAGTATGGTTTAGATTTTTTTTACTCGTGGCGCTGATATTTTAGCTTCATATATATAATACAAAAAATGTGACTAAAATTTTCATAACATGTATGGCCAATATATCCTAGTTTAATAGTTAATTAAAAGTTAGAACATGAAATATTTTAATTTATTGAAAAACTCCGCTAAGATTTACAATTTTTATTGATTTGTAATTTTTTTAAATTGATAAAGTGAGGGTCGAACTTTGAGGAAATAAATTATTTATAAACATTCTATTTCTATTATGTAATTAGACATTTGTTAATTATATGTTGATTTTTTATAATTATATTACTGCATTAGATTAATGGCAGTTTCGTTAAATATTGGTTTATTAACTTAATTATATGGACAAAATTCTTATCTTACTCTAATAAAATAAAGATTGAAAGATCTTGACCCATATTTAATTTACAAAAATTAAAAAAAAAAAAAAAACCCGACATTTATTTCTTTATTTATTTGATATGCCCTATTGGGCTAATCAATCCATACATAAGTACATAAGCTCTGATAAAACAATAAAAAAGTATATTTACATCACAAAAAAGGAAACTTCAAATTCTTGAAACAATTAATTAATAAATACTACTAAAAATATCGAAACAATGGATTTCGGAATTATATTAAACTAAATGAAATGAAACGTTGGGGAAAGAGTGTCAAGTTATTTTCCCCGTTTTATTAATCATAAATTATTTTCCCCGTTAATCTTGCTGCTCTGTTGTTCAGTATTTCTTTCAAAAAGTTGCCCACTTTCAAGACAGTTTCTTCATCTCTAACATTCAAAACACTTTCTAAGCACGATAACCCACCTCTCATCAAATCAAGTCTTTTACCCTCATTGACTCCTGGACAGTCAAAGATTAGATGGTAGCCAGATTCACCTCCACCACATAGTGGACATATTCTTTGATTATTTAATTTTACCCGACATAAAACGTTAAATTTTTAATGATATTATATTAATAATATTTTACTACCTCGACCCGAGAGGAATTCCACTTTCGTAGTTACCGTAACAGGTGGCTAAAAACAACAAACAACAAATTTCGTAGAAAAGTGGTGAAAAAAATCAAAAGTTCTTAAATTAATATTAGGAGAACATGCATTAAAACTATAATTTAGTAATTATATGTCTAGAGTATCAGGAGAGCATCTGTAAAAACTAACATGTTTGTCTAATAATGTTTTGAGTATTATTAAATGTCTAGAGTACTAAGAGGCATCTGTAAAAAATAACATGTTTGCCTAATAAACTTGTTTTTTAATGTATTTATTTATTTATTATTAAATTTATGATATTTTTTCGTTCAAATTATTTTGTCTAGCGTGTTTTTTCTTAAGAGGTACATTTTTAGACCGTGAGTATATTTTCGTCAAACTCAAACATAATAAGCTTGAAAATGAGAAGTGAATCAAAGGAATTTGATAAAGTAATAAGGAAGATAAAGCTTGGACAGAAAAAAACTTGCTAGAGTTAATATATAAGATTACAGATTTGGGTGGATTTTTATACCATGCATATATGTAATATGCAAGGTATACTAAGTTTAGTCCTAAGTTTGTAATGCTTAAAAATATTAATGCTATGAACAGAATTTTGGTTTATAAAATCACCTAATTAGTTCATTTTCGGTTGTCTGTCCGTCTGTCCGTCTGTCTGTCAACGTGATAACTCAAAAACGAAAAAAGATATCAAGCTGAAATTACAGCGTACTAAGGACGTAAAACTTTACAGCATACTCAGGACGTAAAAAGTGAGATCGAGTTCGTAAATGAGCAACATAGGTCAATTAGGTCTTGGGTTAGAGAACAAAAGTTTAAATGTAAAAAATATTTCTTATAAAAAATAACCAACTTTTGTTTGAAACATTTTTTCGTAAACATCACTGTTTACCCGTGAGGACGCAAATTAGGCGTAAATTGTATAGTATGTAGTAAATGGGAATGTCACTTAAACTAGTCATGTATGTGTGACATGTATGTTTGTGTAATGTAATAGAGTAATCAAAACTGTCTATGCATGGTATTTCAACAATTAACTCAGTCAATTGTTTATTTTCACTTGTTTATAAATATATTTGGTATTTTCACCACGAAAACACAAAAACTCATTATTTCTCTATACACAGGGTGCTTTTTTAAATTGACATATGCATGAAACTCGAAAAATAAGTTTAATCGAGGAAAATGCTTCAAACGAAAAATGATAACAATTTCAAAGGCACACATCTTACACAGGTAATGAATTTAATCTAAGTTTTCCGGTTCAATGAAAACCTCTTCCTAATTCATAACTGGCAAACATTATATGAACGGTTTAAGCTATAAAGTTGTTCTTTATAAATACGCAAATACTTTTTTGTTTTAAACACTTTTTTGTAAACCGAATAGTTTAGACAGTAATTGATAACAAAAATTTAGCTTTTTGTGCGTTTGTTGAATTTGAACAAAAATGGTCTTTATAGAAAAAAATTATACGAAATAACAATTTTGATACGAGAAAACGATTTTGTGTAAAACTTTTCAGTCCGTTTTCTGTCTAAACTGTACGATTTTCGGAAAAATATTTCGGACACAAAATATTAATTTTTTAATCAATAACAACTTTCTAATTTAAAGTGTTCATCTATCTCTTACCAGCTATGGAGTGACCGAGCTTTTCATTAGGTCTGAAAACCTAAGTGAAGTTTAATGTCTACGTAAGATGACACAACATTTTTTGCTCGAAGCATTTTTTTGTGTTTTCAACGAAACTTTTTTGAGGCCCCCTGATTCCAAAAATAGCATGACGATCAAGTAATTTCAGGAAAAAAAAATTAAAAAATATATTTTTTCAATTTTTGGTAGTGAATTATATTATAACTTGACGAAAGACGAAAAATTAAGATAAAATTTTTCGATATCTGAAGTAATTTACAAAATATTGAAAATTGAAAATTTTGTTTAATTATTTAGCTTTCGATATTTCGAAAACTTAGGCAAATATCGAAAAATTTTATTCTTATTTTTCGTCTACATTCGTGAAGTTATAACAAAATTCATCATCAAAGTTGAAAATAAGGTACAAATAATTTCAACCACAAGTTTAAACTTTTTGCCTTGGCGCTCGTACTACCTTAAGTAAAAGTCTACCTAGAATTTTAGACCTTTAAATGAAACAATGTTGTCATACTCATACATCCTTAAAACATTGGCCTGTGTGTGTATGACTGTACTCAAATAGATCCAAAAGGAAAAGACCTACATGATTTCAATATTTGGGAACCAATTTCTTTCGAAAAACCAAAATGTTTTAATCCAACTCTGAAAACATACTAATGGAAAATATATATTGTTTAAATTATATGCAAAATTTTTGAATTGATTAACGCATTTTTTGGATTTTTTTATTTTGAATATTATTATATTGAATTCTGCGAAATCTTAGCAATATTAAAATGCGATCATATTTCTGACCCTCAAAATACCTGCTATGGTTCTTTATAATATACCTACCAGGCCCGTGCGCAAGAATTATCCAAGGGATGGGTTCAAAGTTGTGTCCGCCTTGTGCTAGAGCATTAAGTCAATAAAAGAAAGAAATTCTTTTTTCGAGAAAGAGAACATTAAATTAGGTCAAAATGTGATATTCAGTCACTATTTTTCAATAAGTTAATTCTGCGAGCTACAGAAAAAACTCACCGCGATGTATAAAGAGCGAGGGCTAAACCGATCTAAGGTTGAAAAGGAGCGTTCTTTCGCCTCTGTTGCCACAGACAAAACTGACAAACGCGAAGCATTTGGTAGACATTTGGAAAAGCATCTTTGTTGCAATTATAGAGTGCTTCGAGTGAATTTTTGGCACCCAAAAATTGAGACAAGCAAAATTCTAGTAAATATTGCGATGATTCGAAAATCAATCTATACTTTTCAAGTCAATCAGTCTGTGAATTCGAGCGTTGAGTCTGTTATGCGAGAACCTTGGTTTCAGCAATTCTGTGTCGTATTTATCGCAAATATTTTAGTTTTCCTGAATTCTTCTCCAGCTAATCCTCTTCTTTCAATCAAAATATGTTTCCTGTTAGTTATCCTCGTTATATCCTCGCACATGTCAAAGTCATGTTTATATAATATTATATAAACTATATCTTATCTGGTTTCTTTTCTGAGCGAATAAATAAGTCAGAAAAACTCTAAATAATTTCTTGGCAAGTTTTTATATTCCTTACGAGAAGTATTAAATATAATAAAAACTACAGTAATTTAGTTTTCGAAATAATTGATTAATTCTGAAAAAGTCTTACTCTTACTTTAGATAAATTTCCATGAAATTTCTGATTAATTCTGAAAAAGTTTTGTAAAAAAAAAACTTGTAAAAATTCAGTCTTCGAACTATGCTTAGTAAGTTTTACATAGATCTTTTCATACTTTTTCAGAGTGTCAGAATTATCAAGTCAATCGAATTTTCGTTAGAAGTAAAACTTAATTTGATTTTATCGCCTATATTTCTAACAAACAGCGGTCATTAATCTTTAATTAATGAAGGCGCATTTTAAATTTCATACGTAATTAAAAATGCAATTAAAGCATGTTTAATAGGTAATCAAATTTTCTGTTGATATAATCACTTTCAATGTCACTGATTTCAAGTTTTCATTATTATTGGCATTAATAATATACTTATTTATATTGGCAAGATGTCAAAATTTTGAAGATAAGAAAGCATTTGCCAAAGAATTGCACATTTACTGCACATTTAATTATTACTTTGTTAGAAAATATAAAACCGAAACAAATGCATAAGTCAAAAATATAATTTTGACAATAAATAGCCTTAGGAACAATTTTCTTATGAACAATTAATTTTCGAAGTTTGTCGAAGTAAAACTTTTCGTCTGTGATATTAGTTTTTCGCTGCGGTTTGCCATTTTGCCAAATGTGGGGACCAGGAACCCACTTTCTTAAACCTGTGACATTTACGTTAAATTTGACCAAAAATTTGAAAAGTATAACCCAAACTTAGTAGGACTACATTCTTGGTTTATCAAAATCGGATATAATTTGGGTGTGATAGAGCAAAATTAAATTTTATCCGATCTGAGCCAAATTTTATCCGTTCTGAGTGAAATTTTTTTTCAAACCAACTAATTTTGGGTCAAACTTTTTATCTGTGATATTAGTTTTTCGCTGTGGTTTGCTGTTCTGTCAAATGTGGGGACCAGGAGCCCACATCCTTGATACCAGTGATATTTAAGTTAAATTTGACAACAAATTTGAAAAGTATGACCCAATCTCATTAGAATTACATACTTGGTTTATCAAAATTGGATATAATTTGGGTGTCATGGAGTAAAATTAAATTGTTTGGATTTTGATGATGTCATAAAGTTTAAAAAATCGATTTTTTGGATAAAACAGTCAAATTTTATCCGATCTCAGAGAAATTTTTTTCAAACCAACTTATTTTGGATCAAACTTTTCATCTGTGATTATAGTTTTTCGCTGTGGTTTTGCTGTTCTGCCAAATGTGGGGACCAGGAACCCACATTCTTGAAACCAGGGATATTTAAGTTAAATTCGACAACAAATTTGAAAAGTATGACCCAAACTTATTAAGATTACATACTTGGTTTATTAAAATCGGATATAATTTGATTGTGATAGAGCAAAATTAAATTTTTTTGATTTTGATGACGTCATTAAGTTTAAAAAAATCGATTTTTTGCATAAAACAGCCAAATGTTATCCGATCTGACTCAACATAATTTGTGTTTTTTTATTGAATATTAATAAAAAAACATTATTAAAATGAGGATAAGTAGATAATTTTTGTTCCAAATTTCTTTAAAATGTCACAATTAGTATATTTTCAAAATATTAATGACCTACATCGATTAGGAACACAACTGCAGTAGTTTAATAGTAAATTAAGGTCATTACTTATTGTAAAACAATTTTTACATTATTATCTGCGTAGAAGCTTTTTTATCTTTTCTTAACAAAAAAAAAAATGTTTAATTGGTACTAATCGAAAAATAGAAAATTGTTTAGATTGTTTAATGCAAATTGCTAGGTACACAAACTATTTAATTTTTATGAACAAATTTCTATAATTGGTCTACGTTTCTTTCGTTAAGGATGTACGAGCGCCAGGGCAATTTTTCATAAAATGCTTGATTTTTTTTTATATCAAGTTGGACAAATTCTAAATCAATTCTGAAAATTTTAGGGTTGGTTGTTCGATTATTTAAATAAATAAATGACTTCAATAGTACGCATATTTAACATTGGTTTTATATGGTAAAACGGTAGATGTATTATTATCATATATTAGATAGATAGATGTATTTTCATAGATTTCTCCAAAACTAGTCTGTGAAAATATATCTTATATATTTAAACGAGCAATTCTTGTATATATATATATATATATATCTTATATATTTAAACGAGCAATTCTTGTATATATATATATATTTACGATCTTGGAAATGGCTCCAACGATTTTCATGAAAATGAGTATGTAGGGGTTTTTTGGGGCGAAAAATCGATCTAGCTAGGTTTCATTTTTAGAAAATTTCGTTTTACCTATGTTTTTAGGAAAAACTGAAATAAAGTGCAAAATAAGACTCTTCCTGACATCTATTGGTGTATATCGTAGTTAATGAAATACAATGCAAATTATAACTCTTCCTGACATCTATTGGTGTATATCGTAGTTAATGATTCAAATTGGTATTTGTGTGGAGACATTTAAAACGGTCTTCTATTAGTGATAAAATTTGTGTCTTTTTAAGAATACCGAGCAAAGCTCGGTCATCCAGATATTATATATATATATATATATATATATATATATATATATATATATATATATATATATATATATATATATATATCAACGACCTTGGAAATGGCTCCAACAATTTTCATGAAAATGAGTATGTAGGGGTTTTTTGGGGCGATAAGTCGATCTAACAAGGTTTCATTTTAAAAAAACGTCGTTTTATTCGTTTTTTCATGAAAAACTGAAACATACATCGCAAAATATGACTCGTCCTGACATCTTTTGGTGTATATCGTAGTTAATGAAATACAATGCAAATTATAACTCTTCCTGACATCTATTGGTGTATATCGTAGTTAATGAACGTAGTTACCGGGACATTCAAATTGGTATTTGTGTGGAGACATTTAAAACGGTCTTCTATTAGTGATAAAATTTGTGTCTTTTGAAGAATACCGAGCAAAGCTCGGTCATCCAGATATTTTAAATTAAAGTAAGAAACTTCATAAATTATTGAAAACAAAAAAAACACCTTGTACCCGACTAATTAAGGATGTATGAGTACGTTAGTGGGGATACAAATTTAAAAAAATATATATTTTCAGTTTTGATGGTGAATTATGTTATAACTTGACAATATGAGCGAAAAGTAAAAATACAGTTTTACGATATCTGAAGTAATTTACAAAATATCGAAAATTTTGTCGAATTATTTTGCTTTCGATATTTCGAAAACCAAGGTATACCTACATCGAAACAAATTATTCATATTTTTATCTACATTAATGAAGTTATAACAAAATTCATCATCAAAGTTGAAAATAAGGTACAAATAATTTCAACCACAAGTCTAAAATTGCCTTGGCGCTCGTACCACTTTAAAAAAAATTTTTTTAAATTTATTCTAATCAAAATTGTTTAGATTATTTAAATGTAAATTGCTATACATAAGCCATTAAATTTTTATGAACAAATTTCTATAATTGGTCTACTTTTCTTTCGTTAAGAATTAATTTCGTCACAGATAATTTGTAATTAAAATAATTTTTCCGTAATGCCAAGGTAACGTCATTGTCCACACGAATTCTATATTTAACACAAAGCCAAATATTGATACGATTAATGTTGTTTTATACGCCGTGCATATTAGCTGGTATTCACGATTTCACTTTGTGAAGTATCCCCAGAGCCGTAGAATTTGGAGGACCTGGGGGCAAAATTTGATGGAGGCCCCTAAAATTTTTTCTTATATAGTAGATTTACCTTTTTTTTCGAACTGTTTTGCAAAAGTGGCGTGATGAATCAATTCATTAGCGTAATTCAAGTCTAAATCATCAGGGTGATGATGAACAATATTTTTGGTCTTTTGTTCCAACTGAGAAGGTTCCATTGTGGTTATTCGACAACAACTACTGATTAAAGTTTGTTTAAAGTCTCTACATTGAATATTCTTTTTTTTGTACTAATCTCAACAGTCATGCTGACGCAGTCGGTAGCTCATCTGGCTATAGAAAGCTAACTGTTAGACGCTATTAACCTTAAGATGACATGTAATATTATTAATATGTTATATTGCTGTATTCAGCCATGTACATAAATGTATTGTTATGTTTTTAATAAATTTTATTTGAAGTTGAAGTTTGAAGTCATCTGGCTATAGCAACCAAAAGGTCCCCGATTCGATTCTCAATGGTAGCAAAATTTTTAATATCTGTTTTTTCGCTCTTTATATGCTTATTTCAAATCGACTCTGAATTCTGTGGTTTGATGAATTGAGCATTCCTACCATAATGGCTGCCAGCCAATAAGCGAGACCTTCCTCACAAGGTATTTTGATCAACGAACACCGACCGCGATCAGTATCTTGAGGTTCATCAAGAGGGTTGAAAGTGCACGTGGCTATAATAGGGAATTTTTAATGTTTTTTTTTTTTTTTAATTTTTAATTTATTGTTTACACCGTTATAACAAAGTAAAAAATGTAAATACTGCTATAAAATGCTGTAATTAAGTGTAAATAAATATTTAAAATACATTATAATTTTGAGATATTTAAACGCAGTTTTTTGGCGCTCTCTGTTGATGACGTATAAGTACGTGATCTGTTAATTGGTGACAGTTCAATTCTAATTTACACTTAAAAAAAATGAATTTACAACACAGAATTAACACTCGTTATTATTAAGTTTTCTAATAAAAAGCCGTAGAATAGTATAATTTAATGAAATACCATATAAAATGTAAGTAATTAATATCATACAGTATGTCAACAAATTTGACAAGCCCGTACTATGATGTCACGTCCGTATAAAAATTTCAATTTCCGTTTTAAAAATTTTTAAATGCCCTCACTGAATTTGTACTTTTATTAATTAATTTTAAGTAATTAACAAGTGAAAACAAACAATTGACTGAGTTAATTGTTGAAATACCATGCATAGTCAGTGTTGATTTCTTTATCACATTACACATACAAACATGTGACACATACATAACTGATAATCAAGTATAGTACATATTATAAAATTTTCGCCTAATTGGCGCCCTCACGGGTAAACAGTGATGTTTACGAAAAAATGTTTCAAACAAAAGTTGTTTAATTTTTGATAAGGAACATTTTTTGCATTTAAACTTTTGTTCTATCTCTAACGGCTTACAAGATGGGTCCTACGGACCAAAGACCCAATTGACCTATGATGCTCATTTACGAACTTGACCTCACTTTTTACGTCCTGAGTACGCTGTAAAAATTTCAGCTCGATATCTTTTTTCGTTTTTGAGTTATCGTGTCCACAGACGGACGGACGGACGGACGGACAACCGGAAATGGACTAATTAGGTGATTTTATGAACACCTATTACAAAATTTTTTTCCTAGCATCATTATTTTTAAGCGTTACAAACTTAGGACTAAACTTAATATACTATGTATATTTTATATATACATGGTATAAAAACATATTAATTACTAAAATAATGGTTTAGTTGAAATGTCCAGTCATTAAAGTTACGGAAGAAAAATATTTGAACCAAATTTCAATTTCATGAATATTCCCTATTAACTTGGATTATCAAATCAATCACTAGTAAAATCAATTATATTTTTGTGTAAATTAGTGTCATTAATCGTTGCGTATTCGTTTATATATATATTTTTTGTTTAAATCAACATATTTAATTTTCAATTGTATAATTATTTTGACTTTCATTTTTGTTCAATAAATTCGTAAACTACAGTTTGTTTATCACTCAAACCACCTCGTAGCCTATCCTCAAATCGAAAGTAATCATACAACTACACTAGAAAACCTTTCTTGTTTCTATCGAATTTGGGATTAATTAAAAAACATACCAATAATTTTTCTATTTTCAATTGGTGAAGACTGGAGACATGGCTTTTCTGACTTATTTATTCGCTCTGAAGAGAAAACAGAAAATAAGTAGTTCATAATATTTATAAGCATAACTTCAACATACCTTATGTGCGAGGATAATAATATTTAATATAAACTAATATTGAGTACATTAAGGACCATAATTTCAATAATGTGCTCAATCTAGTTTCTCTTCAGAGCGAATAAATAAGTCAGTAAAACTTTAAATAATTTCCTGGCAAGTATTTATATTCCTTACGAGAAGTATTAAATATTATAAATCCTACAGTAATTAATTTTTCGACAATCTGAATATGTTTTAAATATTACTCTGATTAATTCTGAAAAAAATCTCTTACTTTAGCTAAATTTTCATGAAATCTCTGATTAATTCTGCAAAAATTTTCTAGAAGAGTCTAAAAACTTAAAAAATTCAGTCTTCAAAGTGCTTCTTAGTAAGTTTTACATAGATCTTTTCATACCAGAAATTCCATAAATTTTTAGACTTACTCATTCTTCTAGAATTATTTTTCAGAACACTGCAAGATTAAATTAGACTATCGGCTGAAAATATTTCCACCAGGGATGCTAACGACCTCAAAACTATGAATTTAATGATAATGCCTCAATTTAATGAGTTTTTTCTTCTCTTTCAGTTACGCTGAGTGTAATGTCATGCGGTATCCACTACAGCTGGCCATCACCGACCTTACCAAAATTACTAGCCAAAGATTCCTACATTCCAATCAACGATGCACAAGGATCATGGTTAGCCGTGACGACATTGATATTCGCATTATTCACAGCACCATTGGCCGCAGATTTAGTGGATCGTTATGGACGCAAAATATCAACAATGTTAACCATACCATTGTATTTAATATCGTGGTTTTGTATTGGATTCGGTCGTGTATATTATATAATTTTATTGGGCCGCTGTATTGCTGGCATTGCAGATGGTATTACTTACACTGCCGTATTAGTCTACGTGGGTGAGATTGCAAGCTGTCGTATTCGAGGCTTTTTAGCAAGTTTTATTTCAGTGATTCTTCTATTTTCTGGATTAATTGTTAATAGTGTCGGACCATTCGTTTCAATACAAACGATGGCTTTTATATGCGCAGTTGTGCCTTTGGTTCAATTAATTTTATGCATTTTCTTACCAGAATCACCTTATTATTTGTTAATGAAAGAAGACACTAAAGCTGCTAAAGAGAGTTTACAATATCTAAGAGGTGGAGACTCAGCAAATATCACACAAGAATTAGAAGATATTAAAAGTGCTGTGAAACGGCAAATGTCCGAGCGAGGGTCGTATAAAGATTTAGTCGTTCAACCTGGTAATTTTCGTGCATTGTTAATATGCATTGGATTACGGACATCGCAACAGTTATCTGGAATATCCGCTGTAATATTCTATAGTCAAATTATTTTTGCCGCGAACAATGAATTTATTTCAGCGACAACAGCAGTGATTATTTTTAATGCATTACAAGTAATAACAGCATGTTTTTCTTCGTTAATTCTTGATAGATTAGGTAGAAAAATTTTATACTCTTTATCTTCTGCGGGCTGTGCAATTACTTTAGGTGCTACGGCAATATATTTTTACCTAAAACAACATAACGTCAATGTTTCCGAATATTTTTGGATACCAATGGTCTCGTTATGCAGTTTTATTGTAACATATAATATGGGCATGAGTGTTATACCGGTTACAATGCTATCGGAATTATTTCCAACAAATGTCAAATCAAAAGCCTTGGCTGTTATGGACATGTATTTTTCGTTAATTGCTAGTCTCATGACCAAATTATTCCAACATTTGGATAGTACTTATGGTATGTATGTACCATTTACGTTATTCGCGTGTAGTTGTATTTTAGGAGTTGTATTCGGAATTGTTTACTTACCGGAAACGAAAAATAAAACCTTGGAAGAAATACAAATGATGCTTCGGCGGAAAACTATTAGTAGAAATTCGGTTGACGTTAAACCGGTTGAAGTAAAAAAGAATCAAAGTGATGAAGACGTTTCTACTTACATTTAAGTAATGGCTCTCAGTTTTTGTAACGCTACGTAAACCCTCTGAGAAGAAATTGCATTTATATCATTTGATTTGAAGAAAAGATTAGAAGTTTCGGAGAACGGACTGTGCAAGATAACACAGCACGATAGACCAAAAGTGCGATTTAATTGCATTACCGAAATATAGTTCGGTAAAAGTTAATTTTATGGGAATTTTCCATTCTCTCCGAAAGATAGCATAAGTCGAATAATACTAAGTTTTTTATAAGAATGTTTATCTCAGATATTTGCAATAATTTCCTTACGTTTTTAGCTCTAATTTAATGTTAAGTCTCCTAAATGTGATTATTTATCGAAGAAAGAATCATAAACGCAGCGTAAAATGTACTAGAGTGTAATTAGCCGTCTCGTAAACATATCCTTAAATTAACATGTTTTTTAGCAATCGTCTTTACAGAGGAATATGAATCAATATTTGTTAGAGAATAAAAATAATGGTACTATTGCTAGTGAATAAGAATTCGAAAATTTCTAATGTCTCCAAAATAATCTAATTTTAAGTCTGAATGATCGAATCTCATTTCAATAAGTTTATTACGATAGTGATGTTAAAAAAAGGCTTCAATCATACGAGCACGAAGTAATAGTATAGATACAAGGAGTCCGAACGGTGTAGGCTTTTGCATGGTATTCATGTACAGAGCAATAAATCCGATTCGTAGTCAGCTCTGGCTGCTCAAGAATTCAAGACGTACCAATGCTATTATTAATATTACACGTAAAGATCATGGTTCTCTTTTCTGCCACTGGCTGCACAAGAATTCAGGACATACCTATCGATCCCCTAAATTGAGACCATTCGATCAACATTACGTTCGGACTCCTTGCATCTATACTTCGTGCATACGAGTGTCAATTAGGTTAGGTTAGATTAGAGTTGCTGTCCTGGAGTGGGAAAGACTTAGACCATAGGGTCCGTTGTGATACCGAATAAAAGTTATGCCCATCCCCGGCCACTATTTCATGAACCATTTTGAGCTGTTTAAGAACAGCAGGAGTGCTTTGACGTTAAAGCACTCCGCGGACTCCTCGTGGCAAGAGCTAAGCAGTGACAGAGAAGATGAGACATCGTTTCCTACTCTTCGTCACTGTGACAGCTCCTGCAATAATCATGATACACTGGCAGGCACAGGCGTTAAACATGCATGCCACCAAGCCAGTGTCCTGTAGAAGCCGTTACTATTTTGCTGCTAGATGCCCTTGGAAGTGATATAAGATCTTCGGAACTTCTATGATTGTACTCAGATCATATTTGTCTTATGTTACCACAAGTACGCTCCTCCCACCATCTAATATTGCATTTTTTTAAGATATCCTCTTTCAGGAGCATTTTGCAGTTCACAAATGGAACTCCCTGATGTCTATTGATACTTGTGTCTGGCAGCAGGAGTGTCAATTAAATCATGTAATGTTTGTCGAAGTTGACGCTCAAGTAAATGGCTCTTATTTTAAATAATTATGTAAACTGTTTTTGCGTAGGTAGCTGGATATCGCCACAACACGTTGAAAATCTGATGTGTTAGTTTTAGCGCTCTTGTGGTCGAAGCCTTAAATTATTAATTTAATTAATATGTATTACAGTACTCTGAAAACAGAAAAAGTATTTTAAATAATACGTGTATATAAGTTCCTATTATTAAAATTTAATTTCCCTTCAAATATCATATAGCATTGATGCCTACTCCAAATTATCAGTAGAGAATAACCCTTATTCTAGAACAAGTAATTTCTAAAATAATTAAATAACTAATTACTTATAAAATTACCCGGAAAATAAGTAGGGAATAGACAGGATTCAAAACTATTGTTCCGAACAGTTTGTGATTAAATGCCAGCATTGTGGGATCAATTATCCCAAAAAGTATAAGATAGAGGAGGGCTCCCATTACTGGTAATGTAAAAATACGAGTTGCAATGCCTCTAGTGATTTTGTCCAGTCATAAACGCTCTTCACCTCCATATAATCTTGTTTGGAAAAAATTATGTTAGGAGAGCGTAGTTTTGATTTATGAACCTCTGGGTTATGGGCCCAGCACGCTTACACCGAGCCACTCTACTTTTTGTAATAATATCGTAATAACATGTACTGACTCTGTTGTAAATACAATAGTATTTACAGTACACAAATATCAGATGGCATTCATGCCTTTACAAGTGACATTCTCCTCTATCTTATATCTCTTTGACCTACCCTTAACAAGATCAATTACAACGAATTTAGACCCGAGTAAATACTATAAAAACGCACCAGTTAAGAAATACACTAACTACCTACTATTTAGATAAGTATATTCGCGTTCTCTCGACTTATATCGTTAGAAAACCTAACTGGTGCGAGCTAGGACAATAATTTTGGGTGTTCCTATTTAATTTTTAAAATTCTTATAATTTATTAAAGACATCTTATAATTGATTAATCTTCTTCTTTTTAAATTTATTCATTTATGTGCTCAACTGCTGAGGCTATGTGCACATAAATATCCTAAAATCTTTCATACTAAAACAATTTAATTTTATTGCTATCTTAAATTGAAGATTTTTACATTAGATCTCAACACTCAATTAAAAATTATACGCTTAGATTACAAAAAAAAAAAATTAAATGGAAAAAAAGGAATGCCAGTAATTTTTTATGTAAAACCACAATACCTACCTAACCTTCATAAATTATTATATTTTATTATAATAATTAGTAATATTCCATCATAAACAAAATATCTTTATATGAATACTTTATCGGATGTTAATAAGTTATTATTTAAGGTACATCTTTATTCATTGGCGAGCTTATTTTCTCTTCGGAAAAACGTAATGAGAGAAAGCTAGTAATTAATACTGCAATTAAGGTAGCATGCCCGCAAATCCCCGTTTTTACAGAATGTAATAAAATTCTGAGTCGGTTCACTTAATCGGCTAAGTCGGCTCAATAATTATTTCAGAGATATAATTTATTTACAAGTAAAGATCATCGCCTTTTTTTTGGTTTTTCGAGTACGGAACTCTAAACTCGCACTTGAAACATAGCTAAGAACACGCTCCATTAAATTACATTTCAAAATAAACAAAAAAGTCAAAATCGGTTCATCCGTTTGGGCGCCGCGATGCCACAAACAGTCAGACAGACAGACACACACACATAGCGGTCAAATAACACCCCTTTATAACACCCCTTTTTTAGTTCGAGGGTTAAAAATTTGAAAATGGCCACTTTCAATTCTGAAAAACAATATGAAAAACCAAAAATATATTCTTCATACATCCCTTAACAAAGTTACATAGCGTTTTAGGCTTTTATTTTATTGTAAGTCGTGCATGGAAGAGAGAAAGACTTTGTAAATCAAATTCATGTTTTCAGTCTCTCTTCCACTCACGCAGAGTATATACCACTAGTTCGATTTACATCTAGGCATATAACTATCACGAGTATGACAGAGTACATGCGTTAAGCAATGCACCTAAGTAAGAAGTATTGTAGATGTTATATGAAATTGCCAAAGTGACTTGTATCGTGGCTTCGATGTCTTTTAAGCTATACAACAGTTCTTCTGTTGTATGCCTGCAGAGAGTGGAGTCAACATGTATATAATACCTCTCACTTAGATGCAAGCAAGGATACATCTCATAATATCTTTCTTATACACATTGCTTATACACATTGATGTACTAAGGGACATGATTTAAAAAAACGTACTGTATATACATAATCTTTGTTACTCAAGTAAAATATTACCTAAGATATTTATGATGAAAATTTTCGAACATCCTGTATTTTCGTACTTAAAAATGTCAATTTTGTTAAAACCATAGTTAAATTAAATTGTACAAATATCCAAAAAATTTATCTTATTGCCGTATCGGACAGTTTACTACAATTTATATTAACCTTCAAAAAAAGCATGCAACAAGGTAAAACAATTTTTTAAAAGTTTTTATAAATGTGACCACACTTAAAAATAATTCACAAATAATTCTTTAATTGTATATATTTTTTTTACTAACACAGAATTTTTATTAAAGTGTTAAACAAAAATTAAATCGTAATATTTTAATAAATATATTTATTTATATTTATTAATTTGCATGTTTAAATTTATTGATCAATGTTTTTTTAATAAAACAATCAATAGAAAATAATTGATATCAATTACAAAATGTTTCAAAATTGCTAATACAAATCGATTGTTTTTTACAATGACAATCCGGCTATAGACCTTTTCATTTTAAAAAGTGATTACCTTTTATTTCGGACAGTTTGTTAAAAATCTGATGTGACAAAATGAATACCAAATATCTTGTATCCTTATCCAATTTATTACTGTCTGTCCGAAACAATAATGAATCGTAATTGAAATGAAAAGGTCTATTTCATTTCATATTCACATTAATGGATAGTTTTTTTGAACCATTCTCTTTGTATTACTGATTTATTCAAAGAAAATTATTTGTAGATTTTTATTGAAAAATTTATGTTAAATTGATCTTGGAATAATAAAAATCAATTTATGTAATAAAAAAAAGTTTATAATAGTTTTATCAGATCCAAAGTACATTAATTTATTTTTGTTTAATGGATATAATAACATATGCAAACAATTAATCAAAAAAATAAATCTTGTAAATATGGTTCAGTGAAATCTGACTAGAAAATAGAGAAAAATTTATTTTCCATCTAGTACCAGACACATGAAAATTACTTCATTTTTTTTTTATCACGGGCGTAGAATTCGAGACGGCATATTTTTCCATATATATCGACGAACAACTTATTAGTGATTATTTCTTATTACTAAAGAAACCCTGTGATAATGGGATTAATTTTTTGACATTAAATTAATTTATTTTAAGTTAGTTGTAAAATTAATATTTGATTTTCTTACTGGTTTATGCAATACCCTTTACATAACGGAAGTTGATTTCGATTTAAGGATGAATACCATGTCAAATTCGGGTAGTACATCTAATTAATTTTTTAATTAATTTTTATAGAGAATCATACATACTAATATTTTTTTTAGTAATTATAAGTATGAAATAATTAATATTGTATATCATAAAACAAGTATGTAATTTGACTTGAAATTTTCATAAAATAATGTCATAATGACATTTAAATGACATAAAAGTATGACTTTCCCAAAATTGAACTCAAATATTTCTGCAAAAACCACGGTAAGGACCAATTTTTTTTGCATAAAATAATTCTAAAAAGTGCATAGTTTTCAAAAATTAGTTTTTTTTTTTACTTGAGTTCAATTTTACGTATCAAATTTTTTAATTTTGTTCTAATTTAAACTACTTCCGGCAAAAATAACCCGGAGTTAATGACGCTTTCAATTTCGATTATTTCTCTTAAACCCACGGAAAAGTACTATTTTTTTCCATGTAATCGAAAGAGTGGAGTTTATTCTTCAACATACTTTAAATTGAATAAAATGACTTCAAATTTAATATTGGGTATTCATCCTTAAGACATAAAATAAAATTTTAGTCTGGTAAATTTGGTACAGATTGAAAACTGTAATAGTAGTATACCGTCGATAATTGGACAAATAAGTACCATAATATTCGAAATAAAATTTTCTAGTATCGTAGTACTTATTGGTTATTTTGAATGACTATGTTTCAACCATAGACATATAAAGGTATTATATCTTTGGTCTCAACCATAGACATAGTAATACTAAATAAATTTCGATTTTTGCCCCAATTTCCTAGATCAGTTTTTTGTATTTTTAAAATACGTATTTTCGGCTACCAAGTAGTCATCATCAGTAAGAATTAGCTACTATTAGAACAGCTTATTCTTACTGATGATGACTACTTGGTAGTCGAAAATACGTATTTTAAAAATACAAAAAACTGATCTAGGAAATTGGGGCAAAAATCGAAATTTATTTCGATATATCCTAGAGTTCTCATTTATTATCTTCGATAATATTTATATAGTAATACTAGACAGCGCGATTCATATACTTTCTGTGATGAAATGTTGTGCCAACTTTAGAAAGAGACCACCTCTGATCTATACATAGACATATAAGAATAGACCACGCTAGTAACGGACGATCGTGTAAGTGGGATGTCAAACTCGGTAAAAAGAGAACGGTGCTCTGACGTACGTTTTATTTCAGCACTTGTCCAAGACTGTTAATGCGTAAACGCAACTAAAAAGAAACAAAACGTACGTCAGAGAATCCTTCTCTTTTTATCGAGCGGGGCAGATCACGCCGACTTCTTCAGTCTATTTTTATATGTCTATGGATCTATAGGTAAAGCTATCCTTATTCCACCACGTGTGATTGATGAAATATGACTATTCGCTTCGTGCGTGAATTTCGTTTCCATGACAACGATACACTACTTTAATTATATAATTGTATGGATGCATATATAATTGTTTGGATTGCATTGAAAACTTACATTTAAAATTTAATATTCTTGTTTCACAAATTTAAATAAATAATTATGATAATTTACATTTGAAAAATAATATTTGTACAATTTGATTTCTTATTTTCACAATTTTTAATGCATTAAGTTTAATTAATTAGTGTTTTTCAATCATTTTAATTTGACAGTTTCTATATCATTAACATGTAAAGAATTGCAAATCAGTCATAACAGCCTCCTTTATCTCCAAAATTTTTCACTCAAAGCGCTGGCATCGATTTTATTATCCCTACCATGACTACGCACACAACGAATACCGTAACTTTCTTTATTGATGTATCTCTTTGGTCTCAACATTCGAGATAATCAAAAATTCATTTTAATAATCTTATTTATAACAATTGTGTAATATTTATTGCATAACCTAGTTAGAAAATAAAATATTTATTAGTAAAAAATATACCTAATACCTTAGGACCTAGAATTAAACCTGTAAACATAATACTGGCAAAGAAATTTAGATCTGAGTTCGCCTGCTAGAAAAGTATGAATTAATAATATTATTTCGAAAATATTATAGGTAGCTGTTTTTCGAATTTATTAAGTTTCAACTCGAATGAAACAAAAATGCATTTCATTAAATATAATTTATATCAATCATGTAATGTGTATTGCAAAATTATGTAATTACAGTTAGCAAATAAAATAGAACATTATAGATTAGGCATGAGAATATTTTTCAATAATAAGAAATTATAATCGTTTTAAATTAACTTTATTTATAAAAATTGTGGTTTTACTTTTATTTTAATCATTTGGGCAAATTCTAGACAAGTTTTAAAAAAATTCACGAATTTGTTAAGCCCTAAATAATTTAGACAATCCTTATTACCTATATATGTAATTAATTATGTATATATTGATATGATGTGATAATAAATTTTTTTACAAAAATAAAGCAACAGTTTTTTCTTCAAATATCAAGTGCTTTGCTTCCAGAGTATATCCAACCCTTTTCCTTCCAAACTTTTTATGGGAATTTACATTTTTTTGACATAGCAACTAATTCTAAAGGGTGGGTACGCCAATGAAATTTCCTCTAATTTTCCTCAAAGAAATTAATACTGTGTGAGTACTTCAATACTAGAGGTATGCCGCTGAGTACTTCAATACTAGAGGTATGTTGACGCAAGCCGCCGAGTTTGAGCGTCAAATTAAATCACACGGTGGGTGGGACAATTTAGGTCGTGTTGCCATCTCGTAAAAAGCTAAACGCAGTTTAGCTTTTTATTCTCAGGAATGATTTTGATAGTACTCTTTAAATTTTATATTTAAATATTTATCATTACCAAGTGTTTTATTAAAAATGAGGTTAGCTAATTACTTGTAGTATGATTATCTCGAGATTTCGACTTTCGAAATAGAGAATATTCATGTATTTTTTTATATTTTTAATTCATTGTTTACATCGTTATAACAAAGTAAAAAATATAAATAATGCTTAAAAATACGGTATTTAAGTTTAAAAAACTATTTAAAATACATTATAATTTTGAGATATTTAAACGTAGTTTTTTGGCGCTCTCTGTTGATGACGCATAAGTACGTCATCTGTCAATTGGTGACAGTTCAATGTATAATTTACACTTTAAAAAAATGAATTTACAACACAGAATTTACACTCGTTATCATAAAGTTTTCTAATCAAAAGCCATGGAATAATAGAAATTAATGTAATATCATACCAAACTAAGTAATTAATACCATACAGTATGTCAACAAATTTGACAAGCAAGTACTGTGATGTCCGTTTAAAAATTTGAACTTCCTGTTTTAGAAATTTTGAATTTTTCTCACCGAATTTGTACTTTTATTAATTAATTTTAAGTAATTAAAAAGTAATTAATTACTAAAAGAATGGTATAGTTGAAATGTCCAGTCATTAAAGTTACGGAAAAAAAATATTTGAACCAAATTTAAATTTCATGAATATTCCCTATTGATAAACTTTTTTTTCGCTTATTTTTACAATTTAACGCCAGCGCTTGACGCTTGATATAATTATATTTTTTTCATATAGGTAGAACTCTAATTTGACGTTCAAAGCCAGCGTCAGGCGTCATCGTGAAATATTAAAAAAACTTTTTGATAAATAGAAAATTGATATTTTTCTTCAATGCAGTCTTTTCTTTAGGATCTTTTTAGCAAAGAGTTTTTTAAAGTTGGTAGTACAAACTAATAAATATCAATAAACAATAGCAAATCAATAAATAATAGCTTATATATTTATTTTTCAAATTAAAATATTTACAATATATAGCAATAATTGTTAATGTTCGTTCTATCTATTATTATATAATTATGTAAATAAAACCAAAACTTTATCCAAAGTTCTTCTTATGTTCAAAAATTCAGCTTGGTTGTTTGTTAATTATTCAATTTACTACTACGATTTGAATTTGAAATGGTAATCGGAAAAACGAAACTCGAAAAATATATATCCGGAAAAAAAAGACCGAAAATTTTATGGACCCTGAGTATTGTTGAGTTGGTTGGGTTGGGCGACTATAGAAGAGTTGATTGAGTTCTTAAGTTTTTAGCCCTTGTGTTCAAAAATGATACACTATTACAGAAAACGGAGATATTTTTTATAAAATAGTATTAAATTTGAAGTTAAACTAAATAACGTTAAATTTAAGTCTAGTAACATTTGATTACTTTGCAGTTTTCATTTTTGGTTGGCACTTGGCAGCCACATGATGATACTGTAGTGAGACTCTCGCGATAAAGGGTTCATTTCATAGAGATATGAATACCCAGAGCACGCCAGGGGCCAAAACATATAATATGCGTAGCGAGAGAGAAGACTGCCAGTGAGTAGCCCTGTGTCTAATACATATACTTATTACTTATACATAATATACTCACTAGCAGTCTTCTCTCTTGTTACGCATATCGCACCCACTTACAGCCTAGCATACCCCTGGCGTTCTCTGTCTATATTATCTCTATAGTTCATTTTTGCTTCCACGGCGCTAAGATCTTTTCTCTCATTTTTAATTCATTGTTTACATCGTTATAACAAAGTAAAACATATAAATATTGCTTAAAAATGCTGTATTTTTAAGTGTAAAAAAATATTTAAAATACATTATAATTTTGAGATATTTAAACGCAGTTTTTTGGCGCTCTCTGTTGATGACATATAAGTACGTGATCTGTCAATTGGCGACAGTTCAATGTTCCCACTACGATATTTTATCTATGGTTCAATGTATAAGTCACACTTTAAAAAATGAATTTACAACACAGAATTTATACTCGTTATCATTAAGTTTTCTAATAAAAAGCTGTAGAATAATAGAAATCAATGTAATGCCATACAAAATGTAAGTAATTAATATCATACAGTATGTCAACAAATTTGACAGGCGAGTACTATGATGTCACGTCCGTTTAAAAATTTGAATTTCCCGTTTTAGAAATTTTGAATTAATCTCACTGAATTTGTACTTTTATTAATTAATTTTAAGTAATTAAAAAGTAATTAATTACTAAAATAATGGTTTAGTTGTAATGTACAGCCAATAAAGTTACGGAAAAAAATATTTGAACCAAATTTAAATTTCATGAATATTCCCTATTCAACATTATTCTGCTGGTATCATTGTGCTGTCAAAGCCATAGAATAATATAGGCTAACATATACAAAAAGAATCAAGAATGGCGATGGCGAATAAAAATTCAATTCATGAAGTAAATACTGATTTATTTCTCAATGAAGAACAAATTAATACAAGTAAATTAAAAACAGAAACTATATTTATTAAAAATGAAATATTTGATGAAAGTGATACAATCGAATATAAACCAATTAAAAAAGAACATGATACAATGGAACATGTAGCAATTAAAGAAGAAATAATTGAAGAAACTGTGAAGGAACATAAAGGAAATCTTTGGAATGATCCGTTATTCGAAAACCAATATGAACATATTAAACTTGAACAACAATTAAATACTGAAGAAATTATTAAAGATGAAATATCTGACGAGAATGTTTTAAAATATCATACTAAAAAAAATGAACAAAAATGTTTGAAGTGTGAATTTTGTGATAAAACTTTTAATCAAAGCCATAATTTAAATCTACATAGACGAACTCATACAGGAGAAAAACCATTTTCTTGTGAACTTTGTAATAAATCATTTTCTCAAAATAGCCATTTAATTAGACATAAACAAACTCATACAGGAGTAAAACCATTTTCTTGTGAAATTTGTAATAAATCATTTACTTCGAACAGTCATTTAATTAGACATAAATTAACTCATACAGGAGAAAAACCATTTTCATGTGAACTATGTGATAAATCATTTATTCAGAATATCGATTTAATTCGGCATAAAAGAATTCATACGGGAGAAAAACCTTTCTCATGTGAATTTTGTAATAAATCATTTACTCTGAATAATGATTTAGTTAGACATAAACGAACTCATACAGGAGAAAAACCATTTTCTTGTGAATTTTGTAATAAATCATTCACCTCTGATTCCAACTTAATTAGTCACAAACGATTGCATACTGGAGAAAAACCATTTTCATGTGAAGTATGCGATAAATTATTTCCCCAAAAAATCTATTTAATTCGGCATAAACGAACTCATATGGTTGAAAACTCATTTTCATGTGAAATTTGTGAGAAATCATTTACACGGAATACAAGTTTAATTGCACATAATCGAATTCATACAGGAGAAAAACCATATTCTTGTGAAATTTGTAATAAATCATTTACTCAGAATAGCCATTTAATTAGACATAAACGATTTCATACGGGAGACAAACCTTTTTCTTGTGAGGTTTGTGATAAATCATTTATCCAGAACACCGATTTAATTAGGCATATAAGAATTCATACGGGAGAAAAGCCTTTCTCATGTGAACTTTGTAATAAATCATTTACTCTGAACAATGATTTAATTAGGCATAAATTAACCCATATAGAAGAAAAACCATTTTCTTGTGAACTCTGTAATCAATCATTTATTTCGAACACCCATTTAATTAGTCATCAACGATTTCATACTGGAGAAAAATCGTTTTCATGTGAATTATGCGATAAATTATTTCCTCAAGAAATCTATTTAATTAGACATAAACGAACTCACACGGGTGAAAAACCATTTTCATGTGAACTTTGTGATAAATCATTTACTCGGAACGAAAATTTAATTATGCATAAACGGACTCATACAGGTGAAAAACCATTTTCTTGTGATCTCTGTAATAAATCATTTACTCGTAACACTGATTTTATTACACATAGACGAACTCATACAGGAGAAAAACCATTTTCTTGTGACGTTTGTAATAAATCATTTAATCGGAGCAGCCATTTAGTTAGACATAAGCGAAGTCATACAGGAGAAAAACCATTTTCTTGTGAAATTTGTAATAAATCATTTACTTCGAACAGAAATTTAATTAGACATAAACGAACGCATACAGGAGAAAAACCTTTTACTTGTGAAGTCTGTGATAAATCATTTATTCAGAATATCGATTTAATTCGGCATAAAAGAACTCATACTGGAGAAAAGCCTTTTTCGTGTGGACTTTGTAATAAATCATTTACTCGGAACACTCATTTAATTAGACATAAACTAACTCATATTGAAGAAAAAACTGTTTTTAAACATTTGCTCGAATAATGGTTGGGTTAGATTAGAGTGGCTGTCCTGGGGTGACACTCAGACCATAGAGTTCGTTATGATTCCAAAGAACAGGTTGGTCCAGCTCCGACCACTACTCCACGAACCACTTAGAGCTGTTTGGGAACAGCAGGAGCACTTTGACGTCAACGGACTTTATAATTAGATAGATCGTCAAAGAAAAGCTGGCTCAAGTAAATCCATCTCCTCATGGCAAGAGCTTGGCAGTGATAGAGAAGATGAGATATCGTGTCATCTTCGTCTTCACTGTGACAGCTTTTGCAATGGTACATTTAATTAAACATAAACGAATTCATACCGGAGAAATATGAAATTATATTGGACACAATATTCTCATCAGAGGCGGTTTTAGAAGAACCGTAAGTATTTAAAGGGCGTAATTAAGTTAGTTTTTGGTCAACTGTGAGATTGAATTTTATTATTTTTATCTCGCTATTAGAAAGATGAAATACTAAATATTTGAAAATTAGATGTTTAATTTCAATAATTACTTCTGAATAGAGCTAAAAAGAGCGCCATATCAGACGAGGTCTAGTGCAATATCGAAAATAAATTCGCCACTGATTTTCATTATAAATCTAAGTTGTAAATACAAATTAATCTTTTCATGATAATAAAAAAATTATTATTATTATTAAAAACTATTATGTACATCAATCACATACTTATTAATTATAATTAATAAAAAAAATTAATTGTGTTTTAATTATCCTTAGAATACACAACCTAATCGGATAAAAAAAAGCCCTTTATCCTAAAAATTTTTTGTCTCAATCGGCGTTCGTTATAGAGCCAATCACCGAGTGAAATCAATCTTTGGAGAATATCAAAAACTACGAAAACATGAAGGATTTAAATGAACAAATACAAAGAGAGGAAAATAGCACGTAGCATGGAGGTTATAAAGAAGGAGAACGATCGCTACGGACTAAAGCATTAGCGCACCTGTCCCTGAAAATTTGTAGAATTTATAGTTCATTTTTCAGCCGCACTGTCGTCGGTAAGTAGTATATTAGCGCACAACAGCGCGCATTTAATGAGACAACTCAGCGATCCCAGCGCCTCACTTATTTTGTCTATATTTTGGGGACAATATTTTCTATTGCGATCGTTCTCCTTCTTTATAACCTCCATGGCAAATAGTGTCGTCAAAACTTGCGACTTTCAGTAAGACTACCCACATATCAAAAGTTGTTTTGCAAAAACAGATTTTTATTTCAGTTGAAACTAAACTTAGTATACCTTGATATTTACAGGATATAATAGTAGTTAATTGTGACTGTGACCTACGATACTGCTATACTACCTTAAGAACATCTTATTTCATTAGACATTAGCATAAAAATGGCGAATAATCTTACATATTTTTTTCTCATATTTTGTCAGTAGTGACCTCTAGGTAACAATCAGTAACAATGCATGAAAAAGTAAAGAAATGAACGAACCAAAAAAAAAAGTATTAAAAATTGACATTTGAATTTGAATGATGTCAAATTTAATTTTTATAAATGTCAAGCAAGATCTCAAGTTTTATTGAACATAAAAGTTATCGAACATTTTATTTAGTTATTGATACTTTTTTTAAAAATGGACGAAGAAAATTATTTTAAACCAACTGTGATAGACACATCTAATGTATCTGAAGTATATATGAATGTATTTTCCAATACAACCGAAAGTTTTAAAACAATATCAGAATGGAATGATTCTACCATTAGATTTTACGTCATCGATAAAGAAAATAATATTTTCCTGGCTAATGTATGCACTTTGAAACAGGACATGTTTACCCGATCGAAAATCGAAAGACAATCCTTTACGCACGAAGAGTTTTTGAACTGTAGTTTAGTTCCTTCAGTATTTTCTAATATTAAAAAAATGCTCACCTTTGAGCAGAACTGCCCAAGTTTAAATAATTAGTATTTCAGAGCTCACTGGGCTTCTAGGTCCAAAAAATGCGATGTCATATTATTAGTCGAATTAGTCACCTAGTTTTACATTGTAGTTTTATATTTAACCAATCAAAAAATAACTTAAACAAAAGTGGCATCTGATTGGAACTAGTTCTTCGAGTCTTTTTAATAGATGTCCAATTTAGATCCTAAACGGTAAGAGATAGAATAACACTTTAAATTAGAAAGTTGATCCTCATTATAAAACGAACAAATTTGTTGAAAACCATAGTTCGAAAAACGTTAGCTTTCGGAGGAAGTATGTCCTTATTGCATTTAATCAAAAGAAAACACGCTAGCTTCAGCAAAATGCGTTAGCCAAAAATTGTCAAGGGCAATAGAGGACATTCGCCTGTGTCCATGACTTTGAACTGAAATTGAAGGTCATTTAAAATTGATTTTCAGATGATCTTGAAAATTTATTAACACAGACGAATTGATAACTTTTGTTTAAAAAATTTTCTTAAGCTTTCGTATTTTCTTTCGATTAATTGCAATAATTACATATTTTTAAGTCGCATTTCCTCCGAAAGTTAACGATTTTCGAAAAAAATGTTTTAGATAAAAAATTTTAGTTTTTTATGAGGATCAACTTTCTAATTTAAAATGTTATTCTACCTCTTACCTTTTACAATCTACATTGACTATTAAGAAATCCGGAGAACTAGGTCCAATCTTATGTCAGAACATGATCTCCCCCCATTAAACTCAACAATTTTTGCAAGTTATTTTTTGATTGCAGATTAACTAGTAACTACAAAATGAAATATTAGTCATAATAGATTAAAATGATCCACCCTGTATAAGACGCTTAGTATGACTTCATCGTCATTATTAACTAATCTCAACTGTTTTTGATTTTAAAGAACGCACGCTTAGCTGTAATTTCCCAATGATATTTTGATTTCTATTTTAAATTTAACCGAATTTTAACTATTAATTTAGAAATAAAGTATTTTTTACTATTATTGACTAAGATTAAGTTTCTCGTTCGATTTAATTTTCTCGGATTCATAAACTGAGGAAAATACTACTTCTTTTATTTTGAAAAAAATTTCTAGGTGTGTACAAATACTTTCGAACGAGCAAACACGTCTTGCAAAATGCTTATACAAAAATTTTTATAATTGATTTTTTTAAGCTTGTAATTTATTTAGGTCGAGAAGCAAACGTTTGAACCACAAGCAAAGAAATTAAAACTGAAATTAAATGACTATTTAAAAGAATTGCAATTAATATTCAACAATAATAAACAGAATTATGTAGCTTCACTAGCGAAAAATCAATTTTCAATGAAAAGAATTCTAAATGAAGGAACAAGCGATGAAATGTATGAACCACTTTGTGATCTAAGTTTATCAAAGGTATGAAAACGATGAATTTTGTTTATAACAGAAAAGCATGAGTAAGCCGGAAAAAAGTGTTGAAATTGGAAAAGTGTGGAAAAAGCACCGATATTAATGAAACTTTTTGTAATATAGGTCCCTAAGGAACATTCAACGAACTTAACCCAATCATAAGGGGGCATAGGGTCCCAGCGGAGGGAATATGTAATCCAAATTTTTTTTAAATGCTTATTTTGCCTTAAAATTGTCATGTAGTAGGTATTTTTGGTCGCTGAATACGAATCCGATGTCAGATTACACGAATTTTATCACGTATTATAAAAATCATGCCATTTTTTACCCGAAATTCCATTTTTTCGCACAAAAACGGAAAACTATAAATATTTACCGTCCAAACTTTTATCTAAGAGGTACTTTTGGTCGCTGATTACGAATCTGATGTAAAATTAACGGATTCTATCATGTATTCCAAAAACCGTGCCATTTTTGGTCAAGTAATTCGTAAATTAGGTGTTCTTTTAAAAAAATGAACAACTGTCATTTACAATAGTTAGCTCTGTTCAGAATAACCGATATTGCTATAATTGAAGTCCTTAAAACCGGTAATAAATTTCTATTAATATTACCATTTTTGTCTGAATAATTTGTTTATATATTTTAGGCTAACAGTAACGATATTTTACCGGATATTTGGAATTTAATGTTTAAAGCTTTTTATTATCACAAAGATGAAAATGAATTTCAACGCGAACAATCTGAACGTTTAAAGGAAGGTACGTATAAAGTTTAAGAATAAACAAAAGATAAGTTAAAGTAAAAGTCTAAGAGCCCGTGAAAAAAAAAAGGAGGTATGAAATGACAAATGCTATTTTTTTTACAGTCGATTTCCATAAAGGTGTAGAGTCATAAGCTCTGGTCGGTCGAGCGATGAATGGGACAGGTGCCCATTTGTGGAAATAAATCTGTTTTGGAACTCAGGATATTTAGTTTGAAATTCAGTAAAAGAATATGTGAAGTAAAACTATAAAAAGTCTGAAAATATTAATCAATCATTTAATGATAGAAAATGGTAATAGATTGGGAATATTTCTTCCAAAAGAGTGTCAGTCTAATACCATTTTCTGTCATTTAATGATTGATTAATAATTTATTTTAATTTTTTCAGAGATAGTTTTACTTCACATATTCTTGTTCTAAATTTCAAACTAAGTATTCTGAGTTCCTGAACACATTTATTTCCACAAGAGTTCTGAGATACCGTCCAAAATCCCACATTAAGAGCGATTTCTCAGTTCAGTTTAATGCAATTTCTTAGAAAATATTTATCTCACAGTCAAGCGAACTGAATTTTCGTCATTTTTGATTCCTAATTATCTTTCTTTATTTTCTTTAGAGCAAAAACAATCCACACATAAATTACAAGAATTACAAACAGCTTGGGAGAATGAAAAAAGGGATTTAAAGCACAAATTTTTATTATTATTAAATGAAAAAAAGGATCGAATACTTGAACTGAGAGATTTACTAGAAGATTCAATGCAATCTAAATTAAATAGTTCTATGGAAAGTTCTTCAAAATTACCAACTAAAAGAAAACGAGGAAAAAGCCATACGAAAATAGAAGACAGTTCTGAAAATGTAAGCCGAAATAGTAGTCCTGATATTATTCTACATGTGTCTGACGAGGATTCGAATGAATCGATCGTAGATGAAGCTAATTTAACTACGTTACAAAGCTTATCAACATCTACATTACCGATTAACGAACCTCAACCTAGTACAAGCAGATTAACAGCGTATGAAATTAGTACCAAGGCTAATCAATCAGAAGTTATTTGCAATAAAAGTTCAGGTAAAGTGTTCTCAGAAGATGAGCTATTATTTATTATTATCTCTTAAAAAGATATAAAAGGTGTTCCAATAAGCACGCTGGTTTTGTTTTAAATAAAACATTTATATTTGAGACATAAGTGTTTGAAACATTTATTTAATAAGTGGAGTGACACCCACCCGCTTCGCTGGGTTTAAAAGTAAAGATTGCTCTCGCTTATCCCCGTTCTATAACACTCGAAATAATGGTAAGGATTATTTTAGACAGGTAAAATATATGTATGGTTTTCTATTTTTTTAAATGTACAATTGTCGTAATTATTCATTGAGTATATCAGAAAAGGTGGCCGTGAAATATTTTATATTGACTATTTTTACAGAAATCTGTAATTTATGGCAATGTCAAATTAAAGTAATTTTTAATTTTTGTTTTTTATTAATATAATTTTATAAAGTATATCTCATGTGTTATTCTGAAGTATGAGCTATATTGCTGTACAGTTTTATTAAAAACCATTCGAGAGTTTTAGCGTGAAAGCGTAACAAACAAACAAACAAACATGCTTACTTTCGCATTTATAATATATAGAGATAGAGAAGAGATAAAGTACAAATTCTTGATGTTATGAATGGAATAAGATATTTGACAAATGACCGCCTCGGCTTTGCTGACACAGACGTTTTCTTTTCATGAAAGTTTCAAGGGGTGTGTCGTATAAATTTAGTCATATTTCAGTGATACAGCGTTGAATCTTCAATTTTAAAGCTTCGATTGTTGAGTTTATTCACTTCAACTTGTGGCTTTAAAAGATCCCAAATCGATTCCTAAAACGAGAAATAACACGACCAGGAAATGACTCATACAGTAATTCAACAGTTTCGTTGGCTGTATGGCATGTTGTACTGTCCTGTTGAAACCACATACTCTTCTTTCCATATTTTATTAAAATTTGATGCATAGTGGTTGTGGAAATACTAATTTCCTAAGCTCTATGCTCGCACTACTGCGATATTTTCAGTCGAGCGACCTAGACGGGCTCATGTTTCTGTCTTTACGTCATTTACAGACCCAGTTTTATCAAATTTTTTCATTAATCTGCTCACAGTGGTACATTTGGAGAATTTCGATGGCCCATAATTGTACGCATTTTGCGAACTGTGACTGGAAACTTCATCTTTTTGATAATCATTCTTTATAATTAGGTGATTGTAGTACTCCATTTTACTCAACCCACCCGTATAGTAACGAACGGGTAATCCTTTTTTATATCTAATGATGACATTGCTAATGGCGTAAAATTCAAAACCGGCTTTCTTATTGTAACACCCTTTAATGCGCCTACCTTTCGTCTATGTTATTATTATGATTATTATTCAAATTAATTGAATTCATAAATTTTTGTTTAGATGAAAACAGTGATAATTTATTAGGAGAATCACAAGAAGCACCAATCATTGAAGTTAAACGTAATCGGCGAGAGGAAAATACTTGCTCAAATACGAAATTAACTTCAAATGAAAATCAAGATAAAACGATTGGTGCTGACAATGAAGTTATGGAAGAAAATCAGGATGATGTTATTGAAAGTTCATTTAATTTGGACGAATACTTAGCGAAAATGCGAAATTAGTTTATTTTTTTACATTATAAGCGTTTTACTCAACGAATAAACGAGTTATGCTTTAGACAATTGTATATATTGAAGTGTTATTGCTGATAAACGGAATAAAATTATAAAACGGAAGAGGAAATTGCAAAAAATGGCCAAACTTATATGTACAGTGTGTCGCATTTAAGATGAAGACACCCTCATATTTTCGTTATTTATAGGAATATCGATTTGAAATTTTGTAGAGTCATACATGGCGATGGATCATATTTTTTAAGATACTTAACCGAAATCTGAACGGGTTGTCATAATGTAACAAATGATTTGATATTTTATCAACGGGTGTTTTTTTTTCGTTCCACTTTTCATCGATTTTTTTGGGCTTCGGAAATCTCCCAAGTGCCCTAGCGCTGGGCTTGTGGAATTTTGCTACTCTTGCTACGTGGCTAATCCTCCACTGATTTTTAGGAAGAATGTGCCTTCAAAACTAAAGTTCAAATAGAAATGTGGTCAAAGTTATGATACTAATTTTATATAAAAAAAAAAAAGTTCATAAAATTTATAACAAAGTGTTTAAATTATTTTCAATAAATTTTATCTTAAAATTATATTTAAACCTATGAATCTTGTTATTAATAAATAGCATAAAACAAATATTCGAAATTCTAGAATCCAAAACGGTTACAATATTTTGGGACTCAAAAGAATCCATGAATCCGTATTTACAATGTTTATTTTGGTGTGATTATAAATCCTACACCAAAAACATGTTCAAAATCCCTTTAAAAATTAAAATTCCGGTAATTTTTTGTATAAAGTGTAAATTCGTGTAGATTTTTTGCAGATTTTGGTTTATACAAGTTTTTAACTCTTTCTTTATATGTGATTACAATAAAACTAATAATTTATGTATGAAAGACAATAAATAAATACAATTTACATCAAATTAATTATTTCAAAACATTATGTAAATTTTATTGAAACATAATATTGAATGTATGTGACAGAAATATTTTTAAAATAAATCAAAAGTATTCAATAGAATCGCTCAAAATCGCTTCGACATTTACAATATATTTGTAATTTGTAAATGACGTATTTATCAAATAACATACCTACTTTTATATAAACATATGAATACCTATTAACAGATGATTCATTATTTGAATGAATTTTTAGGATACCGTACCATAATATGTAACAATATTTTAATTAAAGAGCAAATAAAAAATGTACTTGAACAGGACTTTGTCCTGAATTTATTATATCACCTTAATCGACGTTTGTTATCGAGCCAAAACATCGTGTGAAATCAATTTTTGGATAACATCAAAAACTACGAAAATATAAAGGATTTAAATGTACAAATAGGAAAAGACATGTATATCAATCGGTTTTGAAAGATAAATTGAAATCAGCATCAGGACAAATGCTTATGAAAATTCTGGGGCTGTGAAAATAGATCTACAAAATTTTATGAGGTTTAAAAACTATTTGAGTATATTGTAATTTAAAGACGTGGAAAAAAGTAATTTGTTGGAGTTAAAGAGATTACTTCTTTCACTTCAAGTCGAATTAGCCTTTTCCCTCTGAAGAATGGAAGGAAGGGGGTTACAAATTCATTTTATGAGGTTATGATCTAGATTTCAATCAGAGATTATATGTATTGATTTAGTTAATTGAACGTATTTTATAATTTATTTAATAATTATTATATACAAATATACAATATTTTACTTCTGTATGTATTAGTTTTTAATACGTTGATAGTGTTAGATCTAGATTATAACCTCATAAAATGAATTAGTAATCCCCCTTCCCTCCAAGTCTTCAGAAGTAAATGATAATTAATATTTCTCCTAGATACAGTGAAAATCGAACAATTATGTATTGAACTTCAAAAAAATTAACGTTTATAAGTTGAATATACAGACTGAATCTGTTGAAGATTATAGATCGATTTTTGAATCATCAATATGAATTTGTGTACCGCTCCTCCCATTCCAAAGTCTTCAGAAAAAAAGGCTAATTAATATTTCTCCTAGATACATTGAAATTCAAACAAATAGGTATTGAACTTCAAAAAATAGATCGATTTTTAAATTATCAATATTTTCTCAAATTGTTCTTGTCTTAATTATTGGGTGCCAAAAATTCACTCAAAGCTCTTGATATTTGCAGCAATGAAACGCTCCTTTCCAATCGGCTTAACCCTCGCTAAATATGCATCACGGCTTAGAGGTCCATGCACACAGAGTTTTAGAATAATTTTTTCCTGTAGCTCGCAGAATTAATTTGTTCAAAAATAGTGACTGAATATCACATTTTGGCTTAATTAAATGTTCTCTTTCTCGAAAAAAGAGTTTCCTGTTTTTTTGACTTAATGACCTAACAATGGCGAACAAAAATTTGAACTCCTTGAATAATTATTGTTCGCGGGCCTGGGTCGTTCAAATTTTGATTTAGTTTTAATTCCCGAACTAAAAAAAGAGGTGTTATAAGTTTGATCGCTATGTGTGTGTGTCTATCTGTATCGTAGCGGTTAAACGGATGAACCGATTTTGATTTTTTTTTTTTGAAAGGTAATCAAATGGAAAGTGTTTTTAGCTATGTTTTAAATGTGAGTTTAGTTTTCCATTCCCGGAAAAAAAATAGGCGATGATCTTCAAAATCGGTTCAGTTTGGAAACTAGGCTTTAAGGAAAAAGATAGTTTAATAGAGAGTGTTCTTAGATATGTTTCAAGTGCGATTTTAGGGTTGCATATCAGAAAAATTTGTCGAGGGTTTTTTAAATTTTGTATATTTCACTTGTTTTCTAAATCCGAACTTATCTATGACATCTGAACCTATGTTATTGACAATTACACACTTAACTGCTACTTTTTTTAGTGTAATAACCAGTAACGCCAACTTAGTAAATAAAATATACTTGCCACTTGGCACTACGTCAATTTTCATTGAAGGTCTATTCGTATTTCCGCTAGTTAAAGGTAGCCATTGTCTAAAAAATCTTATGTATTTAACAAATAATATACAAATTGATCATATAAAATCAGTGTAGTGTGTGTACAAGAACTTTTACAATCCGAAATACTATCTAAATACTTCGAAAACATTTTACTAGCGCATAGAAAATTGTGATTTAAAAAATGAATCCTGAATAGTAAGTTATTGATTGTATTATTTTATTATGGTACTACCAGTTAAGTCATTCGGATGACAAAATACAATGGAAATTTAACATTCCTTATTGCGTATCTAAATTCAAATCACCAAAAATTACTCAATTAAAATTATTTTCAAATTAAATCTAGAAATTTTATTTCGACTTGAAATAAAAATAAAAAAACTATTCAGTAGTTTTTATCTATTTACCTCCCACTTATTATAAATAAAATGGGTGTACTCGAATCAATGAGTTATCATGACCTATGAACGATAAATTTTGCTGGAACGTTTCAAAATTGGTAAATTTTTTTTTGCAGTGATTATCTTTTTAAACTTTTGTTGATTGGAGATTCTGGAGTTGGTAAATCATGTTTACTCTTACGATTTGCGGTAAGTGAAAAAAAATTATTTTAATTATTTTATATAAACAAAAAAAAAAACAATTTTTTCTCTCAATTACATAAGTTATGTAAAACAAGTTGGAATTGCGCACTTTGCCGTTAAGTTCCAACATGATTGTGGAGACAAAGAGCAAATCCTTGTTTAATATGTACTTAAGTTAAGTAAATATTAAAATAGTTTTAAAAAAATAGTTTTATCTTAAAACAATCGTTGACAAATCCAATCTTTTCTAGTGGTGTTATTTTACAAATTTTAAATGTTTTGTTAGACATTTGAAGTTCATTTTAAAATTTGAATATTTCGATGACAGATACATTGCGTCATCGGTAATTTGATGGCGTGATTTAACAAAATATGTTTAAAAAGATTCTGGACAGAATTAACTTAAAGAAATTGAACTAATCTTAATTTTTCTAGAATTAAAAGGATGTTTTTAAAAACAGCTGTTCTATTCGTTCGTACAGCGTTACAATACCTTTTTATCTGAATGCGTTTTGATAAAGTTGTAAAAGTGAAAGTAATTGTCAAAGATAAAAGTTATACACATTATGCTAAAATATTTTTACCAAGTTCGAGCATGGACCCCTTAGAACAAAAGTTTATCTAAACATTTTACGTTAGCCTTTGTTTTTTACTTTATTATACCATGTATATATGAAATATATGAAGGTATACTAAGTTTAGTCCCAAGTTTATAACGCTTATAAATATTGATGTTACGAACAAAATTTTTATATAAGTCTTTTCTCACCTAATGAATCCTTTTTCGGTTGTTTGTCCGCCCGTCTGTGGGTACGATAACTCAAAAATAAAAAAGGATATCAGGCTAAAATTTTCATAGTGTGCGTAGGACGTAAAAAGTGGGATCGAGTTCGTAAAGTTCGAGTTCGTCTTGAGTGCGTAGGACTTATCTTGTAAACCCCTAGAGATTGAACTAAAGTTTACATGTAAAAAATGTTCCTTATAAGAAAATAAACAACTTTTGTTTGAAACATTTTTTCGTAAACATCATGACATTTACTTATGAGAGCGCAAATTATATAGTATGTATTATATGGGAATATTAATTATATGTTTGTGACATGTATGTATGTATGTGCGGTTACATAAGAGTGGCGATCTCTCTTTACTTACATAGCGTAAAAAACAAACGATTTCGTAATCAAAACTGTCTATACATGGTATTACAACAATTAACTGAGTCAATTGTTTGTTTTCACTTGTTTTACTTGAGTATACTCCACTATATACAAAAAAATTATTAAACAAATTTTGGCCCTAAGGCCTCCGAATGTCACCCTGATACAGGGTATAAAAGTATAAGCTTTTGATGGCAAAAACTTTTGAATAACAATGTTTTATACAAGCCATAATAATTTGAATGCCTCGTATTGTCTTTGACTCGGGTATAAAAAATCGCTTCAAACCCTGAACCCTAACATTCTATACCAGACTCATTGCAGGTTTCATTGAGAATTTAGTTACGTTAGACAAAGATTTTTATCCAAATAACAAACTTATGATTTTCTCGATTATGCTGATACTTGATTTATGGACTTTTATCGGTTTTAAAAAGAATTGAACTTTTTTGCCTCTGCTTCCAAAATTTACGGTAAAGAAGATGAGTAGTACTCGAGATGTTGCAAAAAATATCTCGAAAATAATATAAGACTTAGTACTTGATACAATTGAAAACCCAAAACATACAAAAATTTTGTGATCTCTGATCGATTTCAAACAAATTCTTAGTAATGAAAGGTTTATAGAACGGTATATTACCTTGATTTTAATTTAATTTTTAAAAAAATGACTTGATCGTCCAGTTATGCAAATTATATGTATTCATAAGCTACAAATTATAACAGAGAACATGAATTAATTAATGAAAAGTATACCCCTACAATAAACACTAATTGTAGGGGTACACTTTTCATGAGCATGAGTGTATTGTTTCATGAAAATGACTAATTGCTGAATCAATTTATTATTTAGCTAAAAATAACATTTTTTAAAAGAACAAAAAAAATTTGCAGTTAACAACCTCTCTGAAATTTTGAAGACAAATGAATTAAATGTCGACATCGACCTTTTATTTTGATAAGTAACATCAAGTTTTTGGAATTTGAATTTTTTTTTTAATTACTTTTATTTATAATTCATGACGGAAAAAAAGGTCTAGGGCCAGAAATGGTATTTGATAGTCGTTTTACAAAAGTAAAAAATAGGACCCCGCGTTAATTTTATGAGATTTTGAGTTATGGGCATTGTAAGTCAACAATCATGTTGTAGAAAACAAACGAAATCATCAATCAATAATTTTATTAATTGATTAATGATTTTAATCAATTGACTGAGTTAATTGTTGAAATACTAAGCATAGACATTGTTGATTATGCAATTTTTACGTCATGTAAATAAAGTAATGTAGCCACTCAAGTCTGTCACCAAAAGACTTCTCGTCTCGTCTTTGGGTGACAAGTATTGAATTTTTAGTTTTATATAGACTAAGCATCGCCTATCTTTCCGTACAGTGAGAAACATGCCAACAACTGAGATAATTGGTTAGGTCAGTTAGGGATATTTATTTTAAAAAATACATTTATCAAAAGAATATAGAGACATTTATCAAAAAAATATACATTGAATATAAGGACATTTATAAAAAACACATACATTGAATATCAAATTTTCATATCACAAAATGTTTTACATAAAACATCGTGATTTCACTAAAACTTTTTCGCTTTTTGACTTAAAAAAAAATCCTTATCAAGTATCACTTCACATCCTTTCTTAGTTGGCACGCTTAAAATCGTTTGACATTCAGTCTATATAACTCTAACGTCAATGGTGACAGGTCGTTCTCAAGGAGGGCACAGGAGACTCTTGGTCTAGGTCTAAGTGCTAGGCACCCACTTGCGGTACCCCTCTTTTTGTATATTATTATTATTATCGACAGTTGGTGGGATTTATCTGATTTGAATTTTAATATTTTGATTGGCCTTTAAAAATGGTAAGCACGCGTAGTGCCAGCTGTTAGTCTAAATTGGAACTACTGAAAACCACTTCTTCTTTTTAATTGGTACGAATTATTATCAACAGTTGGCGAGACTACAAGAAGATCAACCCCTCTTTTTTAGTTGTTTGGGTACGGAATCCTAAGCTCGCATTTGCAACATAAAAGTTAAGAACACTCTCCATTAAATTACCTTTCAAACAAAAACAAAATCGGTTCATCCATTTAGGAGCTACAATGCCACAGACACAGTCATACATTGCGGTCAAAATTACAAATCCCTCTTTTTGGTTCAGGGGCTTAAAAAATTAATTTTTCCATCTTCTAGAAGCAAAAATACTATGCTCTTTTTGATGATTAGATCTATAGGGCTTTTCATTTTAAAATCACGATTCACATTTGTTTCGTACTAAATGATTTATAACCAATGTGATAAAATGCAAAACAAATATCTTCTATCTTAGTCCTACTTATTGCTGTCAGTACGAAAAAATGAATTCTGTACTTGCGCATATGACATGATGAAAAGGTCTATTGAATACAAGTGAGACTATAACCTTGTATACTCACTGTCAAAAAAATGCCACAGTTAAAACATTCTAAGCGTACTCATCATATGTTATGTTATAATAGTAACACTTAGAATGTTTTAAAGCGAGCATTTTTTTTGGCATTGAGTACACATACATAATCGAAGTCTCCAGTCCAATTTTACACTTGTTTCTTCTAATTCGATGGTTTTGTAACCTACATTAAAACCGAATATACTCTACATAATATTATTTTTTACTTATATTAATTAATTAATTAACAGTGAAAAATGTCTTCAACAATTACTAAATCAATAACAAGTCAAAACAAAATTTATGAGCTACGAAAAAATTTCATTGTTCAACCTGATAAAACAAATACCTAGCTTTCATAGTAATTATTACTTTTTTGTATGTTTTGTTAAATGGTCAATTTATTTTTGATGAATAATTACAAAATAATTAACCTAAATATTTTATCAAATTTCTTTAAATTATTTAAATTAATTTGTTTATAAAGTCAGCCATTTTTAATACATGACTTTTAACATTAAAATATAAATATCTGTAAATATACAATTTTATAAGTTATATAAGATAATCACTAGGATTGAATTTATTCTATAAACAATATTATTTATAATTAATTGAAGGTTAAATCTTAACAAGGAAGAGAAAGTTCAATTAACTAATTAATTGTATTAGGTAGAAAATTTGATTACCTATATAAGATGTTCGAAATGTGAAAACAACAAATATGGCGTCTTATTCACTTAACTGTATTTGAAGTTCAGTCTTTGACGAGTTATCGATTGTTTTATTTCATTTGATTTAAGTATCTTGTGATTTATAACTTTAATAAACTAAATAAATGATTGTCCGTTAAAATTATCTTTTTGAATTTGATTAACTACGATTCATAATCTGCGCGTGCTCTTTTTAAAAATGATTAATAGTTATGCATATTATTATAATCACAAGATTGCAATAACTCTCTTATTAAGATTTATAAAAAGAATTTAATTTTTAAAATTTAGAATATATGAAATACGCTCGAGATCATTTTAATTTGCACTTGTAAATATTATTTCCACAAATAAAAGCTCAACATCGCATTAACAATGACGGCGGTAATTTAAATCACAGGAGACAAACTCTTGGCGGATGGACATATTATCATAAAGCTCTTTATTTCCGGGCGCTAATTACAAAATTTTGAATTACAAAAATATGCAGTAGAGTATTATCATAATTAGAAATAAAAAATATATTTTAGTTTTGAGCCTTCTCATATAATTTTCTTATTTTCACAAATAAACGGACATTACTAAATTTAAGTCAAATCGAAATAGCAAATATAACGGATCCACGACGCATGCGCTTAATATTTAACTCTTTCTTTTTAAGCGCTAATTAAAAAAATAATTAAAGACATTAAAAAAAAGAAAAAACAAATTTTTGTTTTAATACCTTTCCACTTAATTATTCTGTTTAAAGTGACTAATATTGAATATCTTATTGGTTTTAGGACGACACATACACAGAAAGTTATATCAGTACTATTGGTGTAGATTTTGTAAGTATTTTTTATTTTAAAATGAAGAATACATATTCTTGAATATTTTTACTAATTACAATCTTTTTCTTTTTCAGAAAATACGAACAATTGACTTAGATGGAAAAACAATAAAATTACAAATTGTAAGTATAAGTTTCTATATATTGTATTACAATAGAGTCTTACTAATCGGAGACTAAACTAGGAGGCTTCGAGTTACTAAAGTAATCAGTTTTGATTGAATGTACTCCAACAGCTGTAGAGATTGAGGTGGGAAACGCTAAGAGTGTCAGATTACTGGGCGTATCGAACTACTAAATGTTCAGGTTGCTGAGAATCTACTGTATTGAAATACAAAGTGATTCAAATAAAAAGTGATAGAAAATAAATAGTTCGTTTCGTATTTGTGCTTCTGGCAAAACAACTATTTCGTATTTGTGCTGCATAAACGTAGATGCGATTTTTGAATTTTAATTTTGTAACATAAAATTCTTTGTCCTGAACTATTGACTGACTGACAAATAAACTCACAGCCTAAACCGCTGATCGTAGAAATCAGAAACTTTTAAGGTGTGTTCTTTGTATGACGTGGGTATCCGATAAGAAACGATTTTCCGAAATTCTACCTCGAATGGGGTGAAAAACGGAGGTAAAGTTTGTATGGGACAACGTGATTCCTTGGTTCAATCTACTTCAAATGTTGCATAAACATTCATTGATGGAAGACGTGTTTCGTATTTTATTGAAAGTCATGGCTTAATGGGGTTAAAAAGGGGTAGAAAATCATTTTGAGGATGATTTGCATCGAAGTTGATATTCGTCATTTTTGAATTAAATATTAACCAATTTTTAAAAAATAATTTACATTTTTATTACTATTGTTGAAAGTTACATTATCAGCGAGTAAAATTGAGGGCTATAACACAGTAGTCTTTGTTTTTCAAGTTGAAATTTTCCAGCAAAGCGGACGGGTATTTGCTAGTTTGAAATAAATCTGTAATCATTTTAATGAATATTCAATGAAAATTTGAACACAGAAAGTTCTTGCTTAAAGTATTGATAAAACTTGGAAGTTCTTACAATTATTTCAAAAATTCCACAAATTTTCACGAAGCTTAAGAGTTTTTTTTTATTTAAAAGCTGGAGCTTTTTTTAATACTGCCTCTGCTAAGTATTATCGAATAACTTAAATTCTTTACAAATTTTTGCCCTGTTATAATTATTTTTTAAAGTATATGTCTGATTTATGCCTAAAATAATTACATAAAGTTAGCACAATAATGATTTGATTCGTTGCACAATATAAAATGTAAAAGACGTGAACATAACGAATTGCATTAGTCACAGATGTGTTATAAGTGTATTAAAGTGTTATACTTTATTGTATTTTTTAGTGGGATACTGCAGGTCAAGAACGTTTTAGAACAATAACATCAAGTTATTATCGTGGTGCACATGGTATTATTGTTGTATATGATTGTACAGATCAAGAATCATTTAACAATGTTAAACAGTGGCTTGAAGAAATTGATCGTTATGCATGTGATAATGTCAACAAATTACTTGTTGGAAATAAATCAGATTTAACTACAAAAAAAGTTGTCGACTATACCACAGCTAAGGTAAGTTCATTTATCTTTTGTATTTCATACTTTAACTTGGATCAAAAAACAATTACAAACCAAAGTTTTTCGAATAAATTTCGATGGTAAATACGCTATCTTTCATACGGTAGTTGTCTGATGACAAATTTGCCAAATTACGCATATAAATGTAAAACTAGACTTGATACCATGACAAAATTTGAAAATGAAATTAAAATTGATTAAAACGAAGAAGTTATAAGCATTCAGATTGTTGTCCATTTCCTTTTAGCAAAACAAAGTTTTATATGTACCTCTATGGTGATATGACAATGACGTCATTAACCTATGTCTTCCTCTTTCTTTAATTATGAATTTTAAACGTTCATATTTCCAACTTCATTTTTCTGCCGAGAAAATTCTTCACCTGAAGTAATAACAAAAATTTAGTTAAGTAGCCTATTGTTTGAAATATCTCCTGGCGAAGACTTTTGTGGGATAGACCTTCTCTCATAACAGTTAGTTCTAAAATTTCGAATCCAAACATTCTGTATTTGACTCCCTGTATCTTATATATACAGGCTGGACGTTTTTAACAACCCTATTGTTTAAAATACCTCCTGGCCAAGATTTTTGTTGGCTAGATCTTCTTTCATGACAGTTAAGTCTAAAATTTCGGGTCCAAACATACTGTATTTACTCCTTGTATCTTATTTATACAGGGTAGGCCATTTTAATCTATACACCTAAATATCTCGTTTTGTAGTTAACCAGTAAAAAAATTACTTAAAACAAAAGTTGCAGAGTTTGATGGGGGACATCGTAAAAAATACGCTTAAATATTATCGATAATTGTAGGTCTAAGTCATGGATATAGACGAATGTCCTCCATTGCCCTTGAAAATTTTGGCTACAGCAATTTTCGTATTTAGCGTGTTTTCTTCCGATTAAATGTAATGATGACATATGTTTAAGTCGCATTTCTTCCGAAAGCTGACGATTTTCGAAAAAATGGTTTAGATGAAAAATGTAATTCTTTTATGAAGATCAACTTACTAATTTAAAGTGTTATTCTATCTCTTACTTTTTAGGATCTAAATTAACTATTAAAGCAACCTGGAGAACTAGGTCCAGTCTGATGTCAGAACATGATGTCCCCCCATCAAAGTCAGCAACTTTTGTTTTAAATTATTTTTTGATTGGTTAACTACAAAAAGACTTATTAACCATAATAGATTAAAGTGGCCCACCCTGTATTACCTTGATTGGTATTTAAAAATTTTTGATTCTGCAAATTAGAAATTTAATTTTCGAAATTCTTGTCATACGACTGTTACTATAATTTTTCGTAAATTGTACTAGTTTTTACATATATTTCGGGTTTCTTGTAGACATAAGCGATAAAATCGTGGAAAATCTTCACAATAATACTCCATAGTCATTTACTCAACGAGATTGTAGTTAAATGCTCCAAGTGTGATTATGCTTAACTTGTAACCTCTAATTCTTTCGTAGAATCTCAACAATGTCTTGTCTTTCGAAGCTTTGCCCTATCTTGAAAAAAAAATCTTCTGTTAATTTAATTTCGAAAATTTGATAGTGATTTAAATCCTCAATTGCAATTTTTTAAACATTAAAACATTATTAAACTTTATTTTTCATCCATTTTAAAGGAATACGCAGATCAATTGGGAATTCCATTCTTAGAAACTTCTGCTAAAAATGCCACAAACGTAGAACAAGCCTTCATGACAATGGCTGCTGAAATTAAGGTAGGTTTTATAAATTTTTTTAAAATATGGAGTGTTCAACTCAATTTTATTGGCTGTTTTTTTTTTCTTTTTTTTATAGAATCGTGTTGGGCCACCATCCAGTGTTGCTGACAGTGCTGCAAGTAAAGTAAAAATTGATCAAGGCCGCCCTATAAAAAGCCAATCATCTGGTTGCTGCTGAAAATTTAATTTAATAATCATCCCTTTTTTGAAATGCGTTACTGCCTAATTTTGTTTTGTCTGGTAAGCATATTTTTATTTATTTATTGTTAAAAAAATAAATTCACCTTTGTCATTGTATTTAACCTAGTTTTACAGTTATTAAGTAATTGTGTCTTAGGACTAGGAAGTGTTCACCTTTGATATTTTAACCCAATTTTTACGTAAAAATAAAATTTCTTATTAAAAAATACAATTGAAAAGAATTAAGTAATCTTAGAAATTCTTTTGCAAGTCATATACTTTTTGAAAGTATAAATTTTAAGTAAAATTGTAGAAAATCAAGCCTAATTTTTTATTTCGGATTTCGAGTATACAGTACAAAATCTGATATTGAGAGCGGTTTTTAGAATCGATTTCTAGATAATTCTTAGAAAATGTTTGAGTAATAGTAACATGCACAGGATTTTTGTTTTGTGACTTTTGGTTGCAACTTTCAAGTTTTCGAAATATCATCGCTTGGAATTTCTAATGGAGTTTTCAGAATGATTTTAATTTGTTAATGGGGTAAATCTACCGGTTTTTGATTACCTATTCGGAAAATTTTGGGGGAAGGCTAATTTAAAAAAAATAAGTTTTTCGGTTCCGATATAATCCGCACGACCTTCTGTACCTTCTTCGGTGACGTTTCCAATTTTTTTCAGGTTTTAATACGTTTTTTTTTTTTTCAAACCCTGATGAATTGAAAATTTTCAATTGTTGTACCTTGTAATGAAAACAGTGATGTTCAGAGTTCGATAGCAAGCAAAATCATGCAAAAATTCATAACAAACAATTATTTTGTTGTTCGCCTCAATCCGATCAATAGAAGCAGAGATATTCAAGAAAACAATGTAGAGATAAATTGTCCCACGACCGCGTGCAGAAGGTCGTGCAGTCTGTTTTTATAACGAAAGATACCTTTTTTTTTAAGTTAACCTTCTTCCAAAATTTTCCGACTTAATTATCAAAATTCGTTAAAACCCAGCTATTTAGTTATGCTTGTATCTTGTTTCAACCAAATTTTAACCGCGGAATAGTTCTCATGATAAAAAATATTGACAATAATTTTTTGTTTTGTTTCAGATAAAATCATTTTTAGAGCAGTATATCCCCTTAAGCACCATTTAAATATTAATTAATTATTCAATTTTTCTTTTTGATAATTTTCATCATTTTTGATAAAAATGACTAATAATCAAATTATACATCTCTCTCTCCCCCCAACAAAAAAAAAAATCATAAAGAGGAATAAAAATTCAAAAAACAACATTTAAATATAAAACAAATATATTTAGCTTTTGCAAGATAATTTCATTTTGCGAATTTATAATTTTATTATAAAAAATTTAAAAATTAAAAAAATTTACAAATTCACTTGAAAACAATTTCTTTTTTTTCTAAAACGCTAATTTAAAAATAAACAATAGCCCCAAATTTTTTCATTTTCTTCCATCCTTATACGTTTTTTATTCCTTGGTTGCGTGCTGTTAAGTTTTTATAATTCGTCCATTTAATTTTAATTTGTACTAATTAATTTTTAGATAATTATTTTTTTTTGTTCCTCCATAATCTCTCACAAGGCGTTAATACTTTTTATATAGTCAAAAATTTAAAGGTGGTTTTAACAAATATATAGCTATATTATCGTCAAGTGTCGTCTAAGTTCCAATCACCCTCATCCTTATACTCTTATCATATCTATGGTTATTGTGTGGGATAGATCATCATGGATCATAGAGATGATTCAAACTTAATCCGATATTTTTTATGGTTTTGAATCGATTTCTATCTCACACAAGTTTATGAATAATAATATGTGCAAGGGTTTAACTTAAGAATAATAAAAAGAGCTGTCTATGTAATTTAGAATTCAAGATTTTATTTTATTTTTTTTAAAAGAATATTTTTTAGTGTGAATGAAAACACGTATGTCTGTACCGAAACCTAAATTGCTAACGAATAGGTTTTTCGATAGTGAAATATAATAATCAAGCTCACATATAATTCAATCACAGGCAAGAGAAATAAATGTAGACAAAGAAAAGAACGTTTCATAAGAAGTTAATTGAGATCGTAATTTACTATTACTATCAACAGAGGTTTTTTCAGAAAATTTTAACACACAACTGTTTTAGCCTTTCTCGACTTCAAACGGATATAACTTTTCGACGTCAGACAATACAGTATCCAAAATCCAAGAATTGTTGTCCCGGAATTCTGGTCAATTTTGACAGATTATTCAATTGTGTCATATCAATTCGACAAAATGATGTTATTTATTTACCTCCTGACCTTTCGGAATGAATTTGTAATGGATCAAACTACAAATACAGAAAAAGAAAGAGCATCTGTTTGACAAGTGACGCACGAAATTCCGTTTTTAATACAAAATTTGAAATAAACTCTCATTGTATCATGTCGCGAAAGTGGTAAGTTAGGATAAAAGTACATACTTAACAAAAAATTCTTAGGTTTTTCAAATTGAAAATTCCTGAAATCTTTTGACAATAAAATACTCGGGTGATATATGAAAACTAGAATTTATTTAAACTCGACATTGGAATCCAAGAAATCTTTATTTCGAATAAAATAACAGATACGGATCCATCGTAGAGCTGCTTTTGCCTGCGTTTTAGTAATTTTTAACATTCCTAATATTAATATGCTCATATTTTCGAACAAATCATGGCCAGTTTAACCGTAGTTATGGCATGGTAAATTGAAAATCCTCTTCGTCATACTTTGTTTGCCCATTGTTAGCCATCTAGGTTTAATATAGATATTTGTGATAAAAGAAAACGAAATAATGTAGTTAATATAATTATTATATTTGCGTCTCATACTTTCTTGTTTTTAAAAATAAATTACCTAGACAGTGTTTAAAGATGGACATTATTTGACGCGATTTATATAGAAAACAAAAAAAAGAAATATTTAGATAAAATTTTTAGAATAATTATTAAGTTACAATTGTAAGTGTTTTCAATTTATTTTTTTTTTAAACAAGTTTTTTTTTTGTTAATGTATTTTTGTATATTTTGCGTGTACATTTCCAAATGGTTTTAAAATATTTAAAAAAAAAAAGTAAAAGAAAAGATTATGAAAATGGAAAATAAGATTTTTGTTACACCAAAAATAATTATATCCGTAAAAATTATATAAGTTTGAATTATTATCTAATAAAATATGTATTTGTACTCAATGGTTTATTCTTTTTGTTCATGTTTATCGTAATTTTTAAGATTTCGTGCTATCTAAGGGTACAGGTTGTCAGAGGTAGCCTCGTTTTTTTACCTATACAACTGGATCTGGTAAATTAAAAACGGTGTTAAAACCAGGTCTTTACCACCTTGTCCTGGCTTTGAAAGCAATCTCATCATCTGAAGGATGAAACCTACAAATATAAGTAGAAAGAAGTAACAATATTCTATCGGAATTCAAAAGTAATCAAATCTTGCCACGAAAATTACACGCTTCGGTTAGACAAGAATTTGAGAGGCCTCTTTGTGTCAACGCGTCTGTTACTACATTCCCTTCACGCTAATAAAGTGTCCTGGTATTCAAAGCAAGCAAAAATTTTCAAATATCGTTTCTTGATTCTCTAGCGGCTAGAACTAGGGCCTAGCCTAAACTACTGTTTTTCCGATCGCATTTAACTCCAGAAGAGCTACCTTTGTGGATTCAACTCACGATCAACATGTTTGATTTCTTGGCGTATCTGATATAAAGCTTCGAACTTTGGGCCAAGCGTTAAAGAAAAATAGTTCACAGCCCACGGTTAGAATATTGGATGTCCTGGTTTAGGGTAGTAATATAATATTTCCGAGATTTAAAAAAATTATGAGCGAAATACAAATAAACAAATCCCATATGAATTATGATGGGTGTTTTTCATAACTTCTTAAGGCACATCCAATGTTACATGATTCCAGTCTATGCCTACAATAAATATAGAAGTTACGTGAGTATTTTACACCAAACCGTTACATTTTATGAAAGTTTAGGGCGATCAAGGTAAGGATTTTTTAAAAATTATTTTAAAGGTGCTATGTCTACAAGGGATATAGAAGTTACATGAGTATTTTACACCAAACCGTTACATTTTATGAAAGCTTAGGACGATAAAGGTAAGGATTTGGTTTTCGAATTATTTTAAAGGTGCTATGTCTACAAGGAATATAGAAGTTACGTGAGTATTTTGCACCAAACCGTTACATTATATGAAAGTTTAGGGCGATCAATAGGATTTTGTTTTCGAATTATTTTAAAGGTGGCTGAAAAATTTGATGGTCCATTTAAGTTCAATGAATCTGAAAACTTTTTCAAAATTTGAGAATCGGTTAACGTGGCATGGGTTGATAGTAGGCGTGGTTGAATTTAACAAGCATGCGCTGTACATCCTACCGGTATTATAGTAAAGGAATATATGAAAAAAAACAGTAATAGACGCATACAATGATTGTATAAGATAAACAAAGATACATATTCATAATTATTATACTAGACTTGAGAATTCATGTCGACTGTGTTCCTGTAGATTTTTTTGGTGAATTTTGTTAGTGATCTAAACGTTGTGCGTTGAACGGCCGGCTTTCACCAATGTTATAGCAAAAAATTATTATTTCAAAAAAAACAAAACAAATTTTTGTGTTATTTTTCTTTCAAATGCAATCATTTAAGTTCGTATTTTGAACGAAAAAAATAAATATTAAATGTAAGTACTACTTGTTTTTATTAATTTTCTGGAACATCCACACATTTTATAGGAAGATAAAATGACAACTAATTTTTGACACGATGTTAATTTTATTATTTATTTGCATATGTCATAGTAATCTTGGAATTAAGATTTTAGTCGAGATTTCGGGTTCAATAAACCAAACTTTTAATTCGATCCATTTAGAACATGGATATCGTGTAAGTACAAGTTTTTGAAAAAAAAAGTTTTTACTTGAATTTGTAGATACAAGCGGGTTCAAAAAATTAATATTCAGGTTATTTCATGTCTAGGCCTGTCTGAAATAAATATATTTTTTTCAGTGTTTATTTAAAATTTTTACAATTTGTTGATAATTTGTTTATAATGGAATTATGGAAAGTAATTTCGCGAAAATTCATACTTAATTGAGTGTATGAAGCAATTTCATTTTAATAAAAATTGCTTGTTCATTTTTTAATTGATTATTATAGAGATTACCTTGACCCTAAATGTTCGTTTTTTTTTTATATTTCGATGAAAATTATTGAAAGTTATTTTCTATACACGCTACGTGGACCTTAATGCCAGTTGGTGGTGTTTGATTTCACACGGTTATTTTTTAAATCTGATAATTTTATCTAGGATATACTCAAAAATGGTGGCACTGGCATTAGAAACCTATATTTCAGATTTTAAAAGATGATCAGATCTAGGCACCTGCTTTTTATTTGGCCCCCAATATTACAAAAAGGGATGATTTATTCTAATATCATGGGAGTATATGATACCCTTTTCTTGATCTAACATGGGTACTTTCAAAAAACGATTTGAACAATAATGAAGCTTCCCGTTTATGTTATTTTTCAAAATTATCTGATTACTTGAGAAAATAAGACCGGAATTTAAAATTACAACTCCGACTTTTACGGGACCGGGTGATCACCCTTGCCGCTTTGCTTTGCACGGAAATAAACAACGTATTGAAATTTCTCTGATATCATTCTAAAACTGAAACTGTATTCTTGTAAGCCCTTGTATTGTTTTATAAAAAAGACCACTCTAGGCCTCCATTTTATAAAAAAAGGCGTTATCTAAAATTTTATCAAGCTTATAGAAAACTTGTACTTTCTAGTTTTGGAATCTATTGCTCAAAAATATTCATCACCCCTTGCAATTTTTTACGGAGGGTTGAAAGAGTGAGGTCATCAATGTTTCTGAAAACATTCAAAATTGTAACAACAAACTTGAGACTAGAATTATAATACCTTGATATATATTACATATATACAGGGTATAAAAACTAGTCAAAACTTATGTATGTTTTGATAAGACAAAAAATTGAATTTTGATTAAAAATATTTGAATTAATTGAAAAATAATAAGAAAGTGATTTCTTGAATGACAGATGTTTGAGTTATGACTCATTTAAACCGGAGATTTATTTTAAAATCAATAAATTTTGGAATTATTCTATGACGTAAAAATTAACGCAAATACGTATGCTAAGAATTTTTATCATTTGAAAAATTCCCAATTATTATGGAATTATAAAGGATCCCATACACTGTTCAAATATTCTGTTAAAGCAACTCGGAGAACTAGGTTCTCCATTAGAAGAGCGATTTCTCGGATCGATTTTCAGTTCATTTCTTAGAAAATATTTATCCAATGGGGTTAAATAAACGGAATTTTCGTAAATTTTAGATCCTAATTACCCTAAAAATAACAAGACAAAAGGTTTTTTATTTTGTTAGTAAAATTATTGATTTTGTTTTCGATTTGGACAAAAATCATTATGATAAAAAATGTTCAACATTAAGTATTTTAAACCCCCGAACTAACAAAAGGGGTGTTGTAAGTTTTGTTTATGTGTGTCTGTCTGTGACATCGTAGTGCCTAAACGGATGAATCGATTTTGATTTTAATTTGTTTCGTTTGAAACGTAATCTAATGGATATTGTTCTTAGCTATGTTTCAAGTGCGAGTTTAGGGTACCGTACTCACAACAACTAAAAAATCGGCCATGATCCTCAAAATCGGTTCAGTTTGCAGAAGGCTCTAAGAAAAAAGGTAATTTAACTAGACTACAGCCTTAATAAGAAATAATTAAAACGTGAGTTATTTTCATCTTTTTAAATTGAATTGAATTGAATTTTGAAAGGGATCTTAACATTTAAGTGTCTAGTTCTAGTATATCATTAACAATTAGTTACATTGTTATATAAATATTTATTTCGTTAAAACATGTATTAAATTACAGCTTAATATAAAACTAATAAAAATTGCGTAGGTGTTTAGATTTAGATAGTAACTTATAAAATATATCCGTAAATACGATGAAATATTTTTTTTTATAAAGGCAAGTTTACATAGGTTTAGTAACTTAGTAACTTCTCAATGAACGTATACTCAATGTCACAAAAAATGCTCGTTTTAAAACATTCTAAGTGTTACTATTATAACATAACATATGATGCGTACGCTTAGAATGTTTTAACTGTGGCACTTTTTCTGACAGTGAGTGTACATATTAAACATTTTATGCAGTCCTCGATTTCAAATTCACATTTAAATATTAAGTGCTTTTCGAGAAACACAAGCAGATTACACGGCTTTAAGCAAACAAAAATCGGTATCGCAATAAGATTCTGTTGTAGCCTTATGGAAATTTCAACGTCCATACATACCTTACTTGTCTGATTAATTAACCGATAATGACCTGTTTTAAAAGACTCCATAGTTCTGAGGTAACAAGGACCCGAACGAACCAACGACAAATATTTTTCGAGCTTTTGCTGCCGAGCAATCTCTAGAACATCCGAAGCACTCTCAAATGAAATGCAAATTTCGATGATGTTTACTTCATTCAGATCCATCCAGAATCACCAGATCAAGACGAAGAGCCGTTTGTCGGTAATATTTCATAGATATAACCACAACGTCGATACCGTTTATTCCCGTTCCCAAATCGTCGTGTTCCATTTAATACGCCTTTTCATGGGTTCGAGCGCTAGCGGGCTTTATTCAGTGGCACGATCTTTTTAATGCTGGAGAGACTCGGTACCCAGACCAGTCTGACTATGTTACTCAATGTAACCTTGTTTATATTGAAATATGAAAATCGGAAGAGCTTCTACAATTCCTATTTGGGAATTGGGCGTACATTGTCGACCATAAACTCATCCACACGCTTCTACATTCAGGATAATGTTTGGTATATGGCCAGTTATTGCAGGATTAATTCGCTTCAATTGATTCGACGCATGAAGAAGGTGCACTCAGCCTCCGAAATTGAGGAGCTGATAAATGAAATTATCAGAGGAAAGGTGATAAAACACATATATGGTATTACAATGGGCTCTATAGCCTAAGTGTGTCCTTCGTGGACAGCCAATATAACCTAATCTAACCTAATTGATTCGACGTTTTGCATGATCGAGAAAAAGTTTTTTTTTTTTTTTTCTAATTAGTGTAAAATAGGCATAAATACATTGAGTTTATTAGATTAAAATATTATTTGTTTAATTCTCAGATTTATTTTATTTCTTTTTATTTATTTTTGTTTTATTTTTTAGTAAATGATTAAAAAAATTGATTTTAAAACTAACTAAATTTTTGTTTGAATATTGGCAAGGACACGTTCTTTTGTCACGTTTAAGACCATGTGTTAATTTCTAATGACATCGAATTCATATTAATCGGGTAATACCTAAAATCAAGAATAATATCACATTTATTTTTATTCTTCGATAAGAATAACGCTGAACGAATCGGATTCAAACTGCTGATGGGAAAAGTTTGACTACTTTTTCACTGAAACATATTTAGATGATATTTAGATAAAATTTTTTCTAATTTAAAAAAAAAATACTAATCTGATGTGTAAAATTTGATTCTCTACGAAAAATTTTATGTAAAATTTCTTGAAATTTTCCTTAGTTTATGAAATATTTGGGAAAAAATCAAAAGGGGTGCTTTTTCAACCCCTATCTTTAAATTCCAGCCTCTTATTTAATAGCCCTCCGCGGTTTTTGTTTTTTTAATAACCCATTGAACGAGAAAAAAATTAAATTCAATTTCAAAAATTTACAAGCGTTGGTTGCTCTGCCTTCAGTCATTTTGAAATGGCAAATCAAACTAATCACAAAGCAACTGTCGACTGTTAAATTGTATATAAAGTAAAACAAGTGAAAACAAACAATTGACTGAGTTAATTGTTGAAATACCATGCATAGTCAGTGTTGATTTCTTTATCACATTACACATGTAACACATACATAACTGATAATCAAGTATATATATATTATAAAATTTCCGCCTAATTGGCAACCTTACGGGTAAACAGTGATGTTTACGAAAAAATGTTTCAAACCAAATTGTTTAATTTTTGATAAGGAACATTTTTTACATTTAAACTTTTGTTCTATTTCTAACGTTTTACAAGATGGGTCCAACGGACCCAAGACCCAATTGACCTATGATGCTCATTTACGAACTTGACCACACTTTTTACGTCCTGAGTACGCTGTAAAAATTTCAGCTCGATATCTTTTTTCGTTTTTGAGTTATCGTGTCCACAGACGGACGGACAACCGGAAATGGACTGATTAGGTGATTTAATGAACACCTATGACAAAATTTTTTTCCTAGCATCATTATTTTTAAGCGTTACTAACTTGCGACTAAACTTAATATACTATGTATATTTCATATATACATGGTATAATAATATTACCAACTCAAAGATGTGAACCACTAAAAAAAACATCATTTATGTAAATTATACAAGGACGATTCAAAATTACAATTTTAGAGAGGCCGATTACCACTTTGTTAGGTATTCGAATAAATGAAGTTTCCAGCTTTGTAATACAAAGTAATTCTCTAGTACAGCTAATCTGGCATTTTGATTGGAAAAAATTTCAATGGTGGATCTGAGGTTATAGATCGTTAGGGGGGCATGTAAATAACTTTAAAAAAAATTAAGAAAATTTTTCATTCCGCTGTTTTTGAGAAAATCCAAAAAAATTCTGGAATGCGTTTTTCTCGGAATCTATTGGTTTAAGGAAAAAGTTTTTCAAATAAAAAATGTAGAGGACATTGTCAACTACATTTTATGTCATTTGAGCAACGTCATACGAGTTAAATTACAAAAAGTAGGTGGCGCTAAAGTATCAAAAAAAGGGTTTTTCACGATTTTCATTAAGAAAAAATGATTTTTTTTGTAAAAGTGTAAAAGAGAAAGTTGTTTGACTCAAAATTAGCTTCAAAGAACCGTTAGCTGCGGTGTGTTGCATGTTTGGCCTATAGCTCGGAAACGGTAAGTTTTTCATAAAAATTGTTTAAATAAAAGTTGAAGCTAATTTTGAGTCAAACAACTTTCTCATTTACACTTTTACAAAAAAATCATTTTTTCTTAATGAAAATCGTGAAAAACTTTTTTTTTTATACTTAAGCGCTACTTTTTGTAATTTAACTCGTATGACGTTGCTCCAATGACATAAAATGTAGTTGACAATCCTCTACATTTTTTATTTGAAAAACTTTTTCCTTAAACCAATAGATTCCGAGAAAAACGCATTCCAATATTTTTTTGGATTTTCTCAAAAACAGCGGAACGAAAAATTCTCTTAATTTTTTTTAAGTTATTTACATGCCCCCCTAACGATCTATAACCTCAGATTCACCATTGAAATTTTTTCCAGGCCGGCCTTTTTTTCGTCTAGATTGACTGTATCACTCTCATTATTTGCAATGAATAATAATAATAGCACTTAACATGTCTAGTCTAATGACTGTTTTCCTGAACTAATTTATTTATGCCTAGGACTGATGAAGTAAAAATAATTAAATCCTAATTACCAAATATTATTTAATAACTAATTCGAAAAACATTTTGTTCAAAATTACTTGCTTAGACTTTTTTTTTGCTCTTTTGAACTTAAATTAAAAGTGCGTTACGTCATTTTGTGTCAGCATAAATTTATCTCAAATAACTTTATTTTAAAATATAATTTTGGTTTGCATTTCCTGTACAAAGTGATTAGAAAACTTATTAACTCTCTTTCAATATTGAAATTGGTCTGATTTATTTATATTTAGAAACACATTAAAATTTTGTTTTAACGATTATTATTTCTAACCGTTCCAAACTTATGATTATGTTTTAATTTTTAATTACCGGATGACCAGTTTTTAACGTTACGCCCTCTTTTTTTTTCTTAGGGTGCGAAATTTTGAAAAATAAAAAGTCTTGTGATGCCACGTGTTAAAATTTAAAATATTATCAAGTGAAAACAAACAATTGATTGACTTAATTGTTTAAATATCATGTATAGACAGTGTTGATTACTCTATCACATTACACATATACATGTCACACATACATAACTGATAATCCCATATTAATACATATTATAAAATTTGCTATCTAATGTGTGCCCTCGTGAGTAAACAGTGGTGTTTACAAAAAAAATGTTTCAAACAAAAGTTGTTTATTTTTTGATAAGGAACATTTTTTACCTTTAAACTTTTGTTATATCTCTAACGGTTTACAAAATGGGCCATACGGCCCAAGGTCCAATTGACCTATGTTGCTCATTTACGAACTCGACCTCACTTTTTACGTCCTGAGTGCGCTGTAAAAATTTCAGCTTGATATCTTTTTTGGTTTTTGAGTTATCGTGTTCACAGACGGACGGACGGACACCGAAAGTGGACTAATTAGATGATTCTATGAAAACCTATAAGCGATACAAACTTGGGACTAAACTTAATATACTATGTATATTTCATATGTACATGGTATAAAAAGGCGAAATTGGGGGGGGGGTGGTTCACAAGGAATAAAATTTGTGTGACGTAATTTATGGATAAATAAGAATAAACTTTGAAATGTATCGTAGTCCAGTTACGAAAATCGAAGAGGGGTGACCCAAAAATTTGTGACATTCGACTTTTTATTCATTCATTCAATAGGGAGTTGATTGGAGCAATATAGGTTAATTGGGTCTAGGATTCGTAGGACGTAGCTCAAAAGGGGAGGGTTTTGAAGGTTGAGCCCATAAAAAATTTAGATCATCATGATCAAAACTACCTTAATACATAAAACATAGCTTTCAAAAAATGTTAACCGAAACCAAAAATCAATGTATTGTGTAGGCATAACCTTTAATGGGCCGTAGCTCGGAAGATAAGGGTTTTTGAAGATTGAGTCCATAAGAACTTTTGACCAGCATGATGAGCAAAAACTACTTTAATCATATTTTTCAAAAAGTTTTTAACCGAAACCAAAAATCAATATCTCATGTAGGCATAAACTTTGAAGGCCCGTAGCCCGGAAAAGAAGGGTTTTTGTGGGTTGAATCTTTTGAATTTTTTCTCAGCATAACTACCTTAATCCATAGTTTTGAAAAATTTTTTAACTGAAAAATCAATGTATTGTGTGCAGGTCCTTTAAATTGATTTTTGAAAATGCAAAATACATAACGCAAATAGTGTTACAATTTTTCAAATTTAGGACACAAACCTATTGCAAGCGAAATATATAAAACACTACACGGGGATGTCCCTTTTGCTTTGCATTCACATGCCAGGAAAAAGGGAAATCCCCGCGTTGTGTTCGCGCAATCTCTTGAGTGCGCGTTCCGTTTTGCGCATAAATATAGTTAAATTAAATAATAAAATTAAAAAAATCCTATAAATCAAATAAAAGTTGAACAGTATACACTTGAGTGAATACCATTTACAAAGTTTTATGATAAAAAGTAAAAATTCATTAAACAATCAAGTAATTACAAATGAATGTTAACCGACTTACATCTTACAAATAAAAGTTGTAAGTGTTTATTTTAATGTTTGAAGTATAATTATTTAAAAATAAATTGTGTATGGTTAAGTAAATATAAAGATACAAATTATAATTAATTATCGTTAAGATAATAATAATATTATTTTTAGTAGGTAATTCTTTTTACTAAAATTCTTTTATTGTCACCGTACTAATCTTAGGTAAGCTATTACTTATGGCGTCAGCGTCAATCATATAACTTATAAGTCTTTATGTCATAAGATACCAAATTAATAAACTTTATATGCACATGTCAGTGCTGGATTAATCCATGTTGGGGTCCAAAGGCAATGCAATTCTCCGGAGTATGTGAAAATCAGACAGTGCCGTTGTTTTAGTCTTCGTTCATCAATTTGGGACCTTTTCCCTTATGTGAGGCTTCTCATAAAAATTTTTCTTCTCCTCATATACAGTGTGTCGCATTTAAGATGAAGACACTCTCATTTGTGCGTTATTTGTAGGAATATCAATTTGAAATTTTGCACAGTCATTAAGGGTAATGGGTCACATTTTTTACGATACTTAACCGAAACCGGAACTTTAAACTCAGCCTACTATAAATTGACAAATAGGACTATTCTTATATATTTTGCCTAGCGTCAGAGATGGTTAGAAATATCGAAATTCATGAATCTAGACAAAAAAATAAGAATAAAATTTTTCGATATCTGCCTAGATTTTCGAAATATTGAAAGCAAAATAATTAAACAAAATTTTCGATATTTTGAAATTACTCCAGATATCGAAAAATTTTATTCTTACTTCGTCTTATATTGCCAATTTATAATATAAATTCACTATCAAAATTGAAAATATATACTTTTTTTAATTTATGTCCCCGCTGCCGTGCTCATACATCCTTAATTAGTCGAGCACAACGTGTTTTTTTAAATTATTTATTAAGGTTTCAATTTTAAATAGTTTTTTTTTTATAATTTCTACCGAATAGCTTTGAAGAAATCTATGAAAACAAATCATCCATCTACCGTTTTACCATGAGACCAATGTTAAATATCATTGTTAAATATGTCTACTTTTGAAGTCATTTATTTATTTAAATAATCCTGCAACCGCTCCTAAAATTTTTAGAATTGATTTAGACTTAGTCAAACTTCATAAAAAAACAAGTGAAAACAAACAATTGACTGAGTTAATTGTTGAAATACCATGCATAGACAGTGTTGATTACTCTTATCACATTACACATGCATACATGTCACACATATACGTAACTGATATCTCCATTTAATACATGCTATATAATTTACACCTAATTTGCTCCCTCAGGGGTAAACGGTGATGTTTACGAAAAAATGTTTCAAACAAAAGTTGTTTATTTTTTCAGAAGGAAGATTTTTTACATTTAAACTTTTGTTCTATCTCTAACTTTTTACAAGATGGGTCCTACGGACCCAAAGGTCAAGACCCAATTGACTATGTTGCTCATTTACGAACTTGGCCCTCACTTTTTACGCCCTGAGTTCGCTGTAAAAATTTCAGCTTGATATCTTTTTTCGTTTTTGAGTTATCGTGTTGGCAGACAGACGGACAGACAACCGAAAATGGACTAATTAGGTTATTTTATAAACACCTCTATCAAAATTTTGTTCATAGCATTAATATTTTTAAGCGTTACAAATTTGGGAATAAACTTAGTATACCTTGCATATTACATATATGTATGGTATAAAAATCAAGCTTTTTATTTAAAATTGGCTTGGTGTCCATACATCCTTTACGCTTGTTCAATTTATTTGTTAAATAAATAATTAAATCATAAAATTTCAAATCATAATATTGAATTTAATAAAAATAAAATGTTTTATATTAGCAATAATATTAAAACAAATAAACTAATCTGATCTGTGTAAAAATAAAATTTCTATTTATATTAATTAATCAAATTATTTGTCTTTGATTTCGAAATATATGCTTCATGAAACATCAGAAGTATGTTTATTCGATGCGCTAAATGAAGGCTTATAATTATAGCTATCAGGGTGTCTAGCGGTCCTGTAAATCAGGGAATACAGTATTTTTTGAAAATTCAGGGAAACCTCTTCGGTTTAGTTTTATTGATCACTGCAATTTTTCTTAAACATCATTGTTTTTTTCTGAATGGGCAAATTATGGCAAAACTTTGGTGTACATTTTCTCCAAAAATATAAAAGATAGAACAAAAAAACAAAAGAAAAAATTTGCTAAAAAATAAAAATTCAAAAATACTTTTTCAAAAACTAGTACATATATGGCAGCCGGAAGGCTAGGTTAAGATGCTTTTTTGCAATGTTATTTGGATCGCTTAGAGAAGTGTGAAACTACGTTTTGCAAAAAAAAAAGTTATGTTACCTGCGTAATAGCTTTTTTTTTGCTTGCAAAGTTTCACACTCCCCTAAGGGGTCCAATTAACATATCAAAAAAGCAGATTTACATCGTGTTTTGTGTTTTTAATGTAAAAATGGACTAGCGTAATTCTTTAGCATAAAACAATATAATTTTTCATCCTTACTTTAAGAACTTCTGTTAATAAATTTATTAACTGCATTAATACAAAGATAACAAAATTGCAATCTTGTCCCACTTTCTGTATCAATCTCAGTGTTTTTAGAATGTAATTATATTTAAAATTATATCATCAGTTATATTAAGAATTATCAGAAGGTGAATAATTTTTTTCTTATTATCACAAAAATAATGCCTTACGTTTTAAATTATTTTCAATGCTTTATGGTAATTAGCTATAAAATATACAATCATTTACCAAATGACATGTTTTGTTATAAATCTAAACATAGGGGACTGATTATATAATAACAAAATACAATGTAATTACTAAATTAAACATGGTCTATGAGACGGTATAAGGTCGATCTTCACTCATCTGATAATGAGCCTAGACAAATTTTTTTGATTTTTAAACGCCCCCTATCATAGTTTTTCTATCGAAAAATGTTCAGGGCTATTTTCAAAATTTTCTAATTTCGTTGGAGCATTTTCTTCTATACAATATCGCATACAGAGCCGATCAGGCAGTTATATTTTCCTATAAAATAAATAAAAAAACATTATTTAATTAATTAACTATCATTTTTCAAAATTTGAAAAAGTTTGACCGAAATGCAGATTACATCTAATTTGTGCGAGGTCATTCGGATCTTCTGCTCAAAGTGGGCAAAAATGCAAATATATCGTAAAATGAGTTTTTTTTTTAAAGAAATAAGAATGGCATTTATTTAAAATTGCATTTTCCATCCTTTTATCTAATTATAATTCCAGTTTTTCCTTTAATTTTTCGAAAAGACTAGCATATGTATATAATTTTTATTCTCTTTATTATCTCGATATTTATGCGGTTTTTTTTTTTAGAATGATGACACTAAAATTTATTTATTATATTTTTGAAAAACTATTAATTTAAATAAATTCATGATAAAGTGATAATGTAACATTTTATCTTATTATTTTTCTCTTGATTAGAGAAAAAAGTTTTACATAAAATACCGAAATATCGTTTATATTTTAGTATTAAAACAGATACTTTATGTAAAATATATGTAGATATAAATAACAAAAATCATGAGACACGGAATTTTCTATTTCCTCTGAAATATCCATAATGAATGTAAATGGCAACATATTTTGAGGATCCATTTCCAAAATCAAAATTGCAAATATATATTTTTTTAATTTGTGTCTTTTGTTTAAATTTACAGTCGGAAAATGGATTTACAAACTGCCTTAGTATGTGGAGCAGTGTTCGTACTTACAACAGGAGTATTATTATTAATATCAGTATTTGGAATTAAATCAAAAAGTTTTGAAGAGGCGTTAGCTGAACAGCGAGACCTAAAGGCTGGACTTTTAGGTATTTCAAAGCAAGCAAAATTAAAGCATGCAAAAGAGAAGAAATTGAAAAAGTTAAATCGAAAGAATAAGGAGAAATCATTAGTAGCGGTTTCATCTTCATCGGATGGTGCTAGCGGCGATGAAACAACTGCTTCATCCTCAAACGAAACACCAGACGTTCTAATCAACGATGTAAATACTAAAAACATTCCCATTATAAATGTCAAACCCAATAATAATATCCACGTTGAATTTGTTATCGACGAACCTGAAATTATTCCACCAGAACCTCAAGTTATTAAAGTAAGTTATACCAAATTTAAAAACTATTTTAAAAAATCGTTGGTATTACATTCAAAACCGATTATAACGATATTGGAGAGACCTGAAATTATGGTTGTTTTGTTATAAGCAATATCTTCATTTTATTTACATGGAATAGTTATCTTCTGCGAGAAATATTGCTTATTTACAAGAGCGACAAATTCTCCGAAGAAAAATGAAAGCCTGATCGTCAAAAGATTAGTTGTTCACATATGAATTTATATTTGGATTCAGTCAGATATTTGTCAATCCGTCGTTATGGGATTTTGATACTAAGAAAGGCTCTATTACACTATAGGTGTTAGCTCGCACAGATATACAGGTGTTTTTAAATTGACATGTGCTTGAAACTCGACAAATAAATTTAATCAAGGAAATTGCTTCAAACGAAAAATGTTAGTTTGACGCACACATCTTATACCAGCATCGAATTCGATCTAAGTTTTCAGGTTCAATTAAAACCTCAATCTGATTCATAAGTGACAAACATTTGATGAACCCTTTAAATTTCAAAATTTCAAAGTTGTTCTTTATAAATACGCAAACATTGTTTTGTAAACCGAATAGTTTAGACAGTAATTGATAACAAAAATCTAGCTTTTTGTGCGTTTTTCATTCAATTTGAACAAAAATGGGCTTTATAGAAAAACAAACCACTTTTATTGGATTTATTGGAAATTTTTTTTCGAAAAGTGCCTAGATTTCGCAGAAATGGTTTTGAGACAAAGCGATGTCTCTATAAATGGTTTTGATTGTTTTATCAGATTTAAAAACCATTGAATATAATTACTGATATTAAATGCTTTATTTAAAAACAGGTTGGAAGAAAGAAGCAACGTGAATTGAAACCAATTAATGTACGTCCAATCCTCGTGAATCGTGACCCAAGTCCCGTATCCAGTTTTACACCAATTGATTCACCGAAAACATTGAATCATTTTGAAAAAATTCATCCCAAGGATGAAAAAGAATTACTTAAATCTCAAATTGTAAGAATACATTTTTTAAATTAATGATTTGGTTTTTTTTTTTTTTTTTTAATTTCCCTGAAGATCTAAAGCAAAAATGATTGCACTGTCGAAAACTTCTTTCGTCGATGCGTAGGTCGGTGACGCTTCAAATCATCGTACGGCAAGTCAACTTTGGCCTTGGGGTTTTGTCAATTAACAGATTCGACCAGCTCTGTTAATTGACTTAGAACCACTAGTGTAAAGCTCCAGACAACCAACCACAGAGTTGGTTGTCTGGAGCTTTCATTTATTGCTAAGTCTTGAATATTTTTGGCTATGAGGCTAATTTTTATCATTTAAAATTTCCCCCACTCCATTTTATAATTCCTTTTTTTAGGTTGAGAAAACTAATTTATCACCGAAAACTAAAAAGAATAAGAATAAAAATAAGAATAAAGATACTGAACAAGAGAATATTCCAAGTGATGTTGTAGTCACTGAAACTAACGTCGTATCTGGGAAGAAAAAACAATCAAAAGAAAATATCAATGATGGTAGCAATAATCCATCTCCAAATCCTAAAAAACAAACGAAAGCAAAGAAAGAAGTTTTACAACAACCGGACAAGGTAAAGCAAGACACATTACCAGAAAAAGTGAAAAAGGACACTTTACCTGAAAAAGGTAAAAAAGAAAATCCACCATCAGTGGATAAACCAAAAGTTGAAGAGAAAGTGGACAAACAAAAATCAAATACTCAAGCTAAGACTACTTCAAAATCAGAAGTTACAGAAAAATCAAAAGCATCGCCAACAGAAAAGAAGCAGAATGAGAAAAATAAGAATAATCAATTGAAGAAAGAAAATTCTGCTATCCCCACCACAAAAAGCAATCAAGACGTAACTAAGAAAGATGTGGCTGAGAAAAAAGATCAAATAATCGAGAAAACTAAAAAGGAACAACAAAATATTGACAGTAAAAAATCTCAAACAAAAAACCAAATCAATTCAATTGAAAATGGTAACAAAAAAGTACAATCAAATCCAAAAAAAGTAAACAACGTTGATGCGAAAAATGATATTGAGAAAATGAAAAAGGATTCTGTGGAAAAACTCAAAGTTGATAATATTAGTAAAAAGAATAATAAAGTTGTTGAGATTATAGAAAAAGTAACAAATCAAGATGTATTGGTAGCGTATGAAAATGGAAAAAAAGATTCACCTCCATTAAAGAAAAATAAAAAAGAGAATTTAATTGAGAAGAAACTTGATAATGATTTGGCTGTTTTACAAGATAAGAAGGATGTCCAAGAAAAAAATAAAAAGAATACTGAAATGTATAATGGATTTAATGGAGTCCATCATGTTCAAAATGCGGTTACAAGTAATGGTATTTCGGCGAAGGAGAGCAAGAAGCGTAAGCGTGAATTAAACGCTTTACAACAAATGAGTAAGTTTTTTTATTTAACTTTCCGTGGCTTCAAATATGCGATTATATGAACTTGAAAAGGATTTGTAAGATAAGACACTAATAGTAGGGGACCCAGAGAGTCGAGACACATTCGAGTACATTCAACTAAGTATAATATTTTTTTAGGTGGTGACAATACTGGAGTGAATGTAAGTTTACTAGTTCCACTTGTCCGCAAAGCCGAATTATCACGTAGTGAAGTACAAATTTTAATTGATTTACTTCTAAATAAACAACACGATATGCCTGTTGCGCATCAAGAATGGTCCGAGGGTCGTTCAGATCCCGTAGTTAAGTTGCGTAAACAATTGGCTGAACGTGAAAAAGCTTTACAAGCAGAACAAGAAGCGCATGTTGGAGTTGCTGCAAAATTGCGTGAAATACGTGGTGAATTAAATGCATGTATGCAAGCGAAGCGACAATTTGAAGAGGCTAATGTTCAAGTTTTAAATGATCGTCAACAATTGATTAATCGTTTACAACAGAATTTGGAACATTTACAAGCGGAAAAACAAATGTTAACAAAACAATTGCAACAAGTAAGTAATTTTGCTTCGAATCTTAAGATTAAGGAAATCTGTCAATTATAGTAAGCCTTATTTGCTAAGACAATCCTCCGATCTTCTATGTACAAAATAGTTTCTTTCTAAGCTTTTCTCAGCAAAATGTCATTTGCAAATCCGATAAAAGATTTTCATTTTTAAGAAGTCAATGGTGCTGCTTTGCCTCGTTTTATCTTGCTCTACGTGGGAGTTTCAATTTTAGGTTTCAGAGAAAGAAACAGTTTCAGGAAAACCTCCATAAAAAGATTGGAGTTATTTAGTATTCCTATAAAAAGGTGAAACTAGACTTCACCCAGATCGGTGCCTTTTTTCCTGCTATTTTCTCCACTCGACTTTCACGTCCTTGTTATATGGACTCGCGAGAAGATTCCCACCAAATTTTAAAAGAATCGATCGATTAGAACTTGAAATATCATGTCAACCACCTCAAAAAATGTTATTTCAAGAAAATCCCGTTTTAAATTTAAGAGACAATACCGGAGTTATTCTAGATATTAATATTTAATAGATAGATCCATAAATTCGGCCTTCTTCTAGTGGAGTTCTTGAAAAGAAAGAGTCCACATGTCATCCGGCAAAATATGTCGTTTATTTTGTGATACGTTCCACTCGACCGGCTTACATGCCGCGACACAAAATCCACTGTATCTCTAAAAATAATTCGAATTTTGAAAAATCCGTTTAAGAACGTACCTTTAGGACTTTGAAAAAATCAATTTTTTCAAATTTCTAAAGCAGAATACCATCTTAAATTTTTCAGTTAAACGCTAAATTAAACGAAGAACGTCATTCTACACGTCAATTCCAAGATGAGCATGCAAAATTACAAAATCAACGTCAGCAATTAGAATTAGCTGTGTCACGGTTAACCGAACAACACAAGGAAAACGATGCAGCATTGAAAAATAAGATTGGTACATTACATAACGATTTACAGGAACAAATCAATGTAGCAAATGCCTTGAGACGCGAAGCTCATGCAGCTCGATCTGAAGCTGATGTGTTACGAGATAGAATATCTCATTTACAGACAGCGGCTGATCAAGCACAAGAACTTGCTCGTCAACTTGAGGTTAGTTAACAATATTTATTTATCGTTTTGGTACCGATTTAGGTTAGGGTATTAAATGATATAAATATGAAATTTTCTGTGGCTCTTAAATTTCTAGTCATTTTGAAATAACTATCAAATTCTACGGCACGCCTTATACCTATTATCTGGCTGACTGATTCACTGACTCATGGATTAACTCGCAGCTGAAACCGCTGGATCAAGAAGTACAATATTTTGCACAAGGAGTTAAAATAAGGGTTAGAAATACGCATGAAACTTGGTCAATTTTAAAGTTAGAAATGTAAAAAATGTCTGAGGTCATTATTGGGTCAGTTTTTTTTTTAATGTTCTGGAAGGTGCTTAGATGAAAATCTACATCCAATTTGGTGCCGCTAGAAAGTTTGGCCATTGCTATTGGCCAAATAAACCAAATATGGGAATCCATATCTGTGTGATTTTTGAAAATTTTAAAACTTTGGAAATATTCAACAAAATAATCCAAAAAATATACTCGGGGGTTTTCTCCCTGCTAGGTCAAAACAGCAACATTATGTAAATATTCGACAAAAGGGACCAAAAAGGTATACACGGGAGCTTTTAGGGACGCTGATATTAGTAGCAATATTCTGTAAATGTTCAACAAAATAGACAAGAAAAGTACACTTGGAGGTTTTAAGAAGGGTCTCTGATCACGATTCCGAAGTCATAATTCCAATATACCTATCGCCTTCTGGTGTAATTCACTCCCGGCTGCTGGTCGATATATGTAAATATTCGACAAATGGACCAGAATGTATATTCATCGGTTTTTGGAATCACTGATCACGGTTCCGAAATCAGAATTTCGATATACTACCCCCTCTCCTCCCTCTTAGGATAGTTTATTCTCTGCTGGTCCAAAACAGCAATATTCTGCAAATATTCAATAAAATTACTTAAATGGCGTCAGTGTGCACTAAAATGGGAACTGTATCACTGTTTTATGAAAATTCATTCTTTAAGGGGGTAAAATAATAAATGAAAGCCTTAAACCCCTATATAATTTAGGAACATGGTCGTCCGGGGAGCCAAGCTTGCGACCAATTGCAAACGCAGTAAGTTCCTGCTTTATTTTCCAAAAGATAATATAATTCAATAGAAAGGATGGTAAGGAAAGAAGTAAAGTTGGTGTTTAGGGGGCGGGCTAAGCTGGGGTTAGTGGGTTACAGAATAACATGTGATCGATTTGTCTTTAAAGATGGTATTTTCTATATTCCGAGTGGTAAATAGAGGGGATATGTGAAGACAAGGAACGTGCTCTATATTAATTAATTGATTTTTTAAATAAAGCCTATTCTTATAATAAATTATCAGTAGTTTTAAATATTGATATTCAAACATATACAGAATATATAAAAAATTAACTCTGTTAATTATGTTATCATAACTTGTTTTGTTATAGGAATCACATCATACAGTTGCAGAATTAGAACAACGTTTAACAATATCAATGAGTAACGCACAAACAATGAACGAACAATTAAATAAATATGAAGATGATAAATTAAAATCACATTCTGAAATACAATGTTTACAATCACAATTAGAGTGTGCGCACAAAATAGCAAAACAACAACAAGAGGACAACGAACGTATCATAACACAATTAAAAACAGAATTAGCAACATTTAAACAGAATGCCAATGGTTCGGCAGAGGATGATAAACAACGTCAAGTTGAAATATTAAATTTACATAATGAGTTGGATTCAGCGCGGGCTGAATTGAAAGCATTGAAAGATGAACTCAACCAGCAAAAAGAAAAGAATAACGTAAGACAAAAAATATAGAAATATCTTCCTTTCTCTTTCTATCTTCTATATTTTTCTGCATGTAAAATGAGGGATTCTTAGACCTTCTTCCTCTATAAAAGAGGTACTTCATTAAAAATGGCACACATAGAATCATGAAAAATAGCTTCAAATAATTTTAAAAGAGCTTAATCGTGATACCACCACAAAAAAAATTTGTAAATTAAACATTTTTAATGTATCACCTTATATATTGATTTGTTCATTATAGATCTGTGTTCATTTTTATAAATTTCTTTAAGCGATTCAAATTGCAACTTTCAGAAGAATGGATGTCGTAGCTTTTTAGATTTAGTTTAGACTCAGCGCCGCGATAATAAAAAATGAACCTTTTATCAGATCATCCAGCTGATAATTTTCATTGAATAAATATTATAGAATACGTTGAGATATTTATTTATTTTGTTATTTAAAAGATTGCTCTCCCGTATTGTTGATATTTGTAATTTTTGATAAGCACTTTTATTATAAATTTTGTACTTTATCGTATTATCTTTTTCTTGTAAAATGGATTGAACTCATGATGTGCATTGTTGCTGAAATTCTCAGTTTAGCCATGTAAATTTAGTGCCTTCGGTTTATTTATTTCTCTTTCCTTTTTACTTTTTGTTCTGCCTTAGCAAATTCATGTAAAATAACATTTCCTGAATTACATTCAGCTACACAGCAATATTTATTCGAAAGCATTTTATTTTATATTCAAAAATAAAATTTTTGGTCGCCAAAAAAATTTTTTTTCTTAAATCTTTACTGCAATTAAAATGCGTGGTGACAACTTTACCGTCCGTTTAACCAACATCAATCAAGAATTTTTTGACCCTTAACCATTGTCCAAATATAGCCAAGCTAAATTATTTAATCGTTGGTAATCACTATAAACAGCACTGGTCGCTTTTCGGACCGTTGAGGCATCAAAATTTCAATCGAGTATTTATAGTCCATAAATTATTCGGGGAACTGAATTTCCTGGCACTATTAACACAATCAGACTGATCTGGATATCGAGCCACTATGGCCTTAATGGGAATAAAATAACGGACTCTTTGGCACGAGGGGAGCCTTCTCAAACGTCACTTTCATCTGAGCATACCATGATCCCACTTCTAGTGCCTGTATGGAAGACAATGAAATCTCCATACACGTTATTTGCACCTGCAGGGCGTCAGGTTTAGAATGTTTTAGTCCGAAATTTTGGATCCATCAATCTTGGGAAAAATCTCGGCGGAAAAGCTGTTCTGCGTGGCGTCTGGCTTTGGCAGAATTATATAGCATGACATCTCACTTTTGTTTGGCAGGTTGTTTCCAAGAAGGGGACAGAGGACTCCTTAGTCTAAGTGCTATAGACCCATTTGCCGTATTCCTCTTATTATTATTATAATGCCCTGTTAGATAATGTTAAAAATTGAAATTTTTGTCGATTATCTGGCAAAATGATTCCCAACTCACATTATTAACGTACGTACGTATTACTGTATAATAAGTCAGTGTTTCTCAATATTTTTGATATGTAATGCAAACTCAATAATATTCTATCGTGATTCAAAAGTTTGAGAAAAAATGTAATAGATATATGTATAAACGATAGTAATTCAATTTTTATGTTATAGGCTGATTCTCTTCCTGAAACCAACTTTGAACATATTGAAAACAATTGAGCACATCCCTGAACATGTTTTTTTTAAGTAGACTTATTTATATTTTAAAAAAATTGAACCCAGACGATTCTCACCCATCCATTCTATCGAATTAATCGATATTATATAAGCCATAATATATATCATGTTTAATAAAATGTTTTTCTACTAATTTTATTTTAATTTTCTCTTCTTTTTTTATGACTGTAATTTCAGTTTTATTTGTATAAGTAATTTTTCTTTTTTAAATAATATTGCATGCATGAATTTTCTCAAATATTTTATGATTTTGTTTGCATGGAATTTTTTTTTATTTGATGCTTCAGGATATTCGACAGTTGAATTGGAAAGTGATGGAGGCATTAAATGCTGCAGAGAAAGCCAATGAGAATGCTAAAAAAACTTTTAATGTAAGTGTGGAAATAGAAATAATTTGGCTACAAATTGCTATCTTACTAAAATATGTACATCGTTAAGGTGATCCTGCCGCTAAACTGTGCCAGCTACCAATTTATTAGGATTTAGGAAAAAATAGATCGATAGAAATTTCTGTAATAGTGTCCCATTTTTAAACGTTTTAAAGGGCTAAAAACTTCAGAACCCAACCAACTCGTAATTTGAACAATTCAATTTGAACAGATATAGGAATATTCCCATAGAACACTCAAGTAAAACAAAAAGGGAGAGGTCCCACTAGAGAATATTAATGTAGTATTTGGCACACCTTCAAATTTCACTATAAAACCCGTAAAATATATGCTTTTTTTTTTTATTAAAACGAATATTTTTTTCTCGAAAATTTTTAATGGATCACCTTAAGAGCGTTTCCATCACTTTCAAAAGAAAAAAAACTTAAAGTTTAAGAAAAGAATACTCCAGGTACCTACATGAGTATTTTAGCCTAGTGAAATACCTATCCTGAAAAATAACCATTGACTTCGGCTCTTACACCAAAAATATAAAGAAATTGTTGGGGTTCCTTCAAACAACAATTTCGGCCTGGTCTGATAATCTTTTTCTCTCACGGTTACTTCGAAAAATAATGATTGTAACTCTCTTTGGGTTGAAAAATCTTATCGCCATTTAAACTGTCTTTAATACCATGCTGCGTGAATATTTTTAGAAGAGCTCGCCGAAAATAATTTTCAAATAGTTAAAACTGTTTCAAATTTCTACAATTTCTAAAAAACTTCTCATTTTATACTAGAGGTCATAGGGATTAAGATAGGATAGGTTTGGTTAGAGTGACTATCCTGGGGTGGGACACACTTAATCCATAGGGTCCGTTGTGATATCAAGCATAGGTTAGGTTAGAATGGCTCTTCTGGGGTGGGGCACACTTAATCCATAGGGTCCGTTGTGATACCAAAGAAAGAGTTGGTCCATATCTCCGGCTATTAATCCATGAACCATTTGGGGCTGTTTAGAGACAGCAGGGGCACTTTGACGTCAAAGGTCGGAGAGGTCGTCAAAGAAAGTCTGTCCATCTTTTTATGGAAAGAGCTGGACATATATAGTCGATGACACATCGTCGTCTCTTCCTCTCCACTATAAGGATTAAGATAAGTTGCTACGAAATTCGAGATTTAAATCGCCCATCCCCCCCCCCCTCCAATTTCCGTCTATTAAAAACAACAATAATCATAAAATTATTGTAAGACATCTAAGAGAGGAATTTCTGACGTAGTAAAATTGATTTTAACTAATTTTCTATCCTGTGATTTAACTAAACGATTTGAAAACTAATGTACTAAAATATCCAAAATGAGCTACGAACGATATATTTTAAAAAATTATTTTTATTTTCTAGGAAAATATTTCGCAAGTAATTTCTAAAGAACATGAAAATCAAAAGAAATTTTTACAACGATTATTCCCAGATATAAAAATCATTGGAACAACAACTCAGGAACAATTTTTAACGGAATATGAAAGATTAGTACGCGATATTATTACAAAAAATAAAACAGACGCGCAAGATAGAATAACAATACAACAAATGAAAGCTGATTTTATTCAACAATCAAAGGCAAAGGATTTAGAATTTACAAAACAAATGAAAGTTATTGAAGAAAATTTCCAGAAAGAATTACAAGAATGTCAGAAAAAATCCAGTAAACATTTAACGGATGCAAATGAAAAAATTGCAAAATTACAAGAACAAGCAAATCGATATAAAACTATTATTGACGATACAGTAAGTACTTCTTTATACAAATTAAATTTACGAAATTTAAAAAATATCCGTCAATTTTTTCTGATACGAAACCCTAAATAAATTTACCTTCGTCCTTCAAGCAACAATCCTCAACTCATATCAATGAGTTTTGTTTTATGAATCCGATCATTTTAATAACAATTTTATGAAAAATCGATTGTTTTTCTTAACTTTTAAGCGTTTTTAACATAGTTTTTTCTGTTTTCCTTGAACACTTTGACAAATTTGAAATATTTTAAAATTTGGAAAACAATAATGGATATTTTGTTTTTTAGCAATTGACGCTGAATAAATTAGAAATGAGTGTAGCAAAAGAAGAACAAAGTTGGAGAGCAAAATTGTATATGAAAGACGAAGAGATATCACAATTGAAAACAAAATATTCCCAAATACATTCCAAACAAATTTTAGAATTACAAGAAAAATTAACAGAAGAAGAAAAACGTAATAAAGAATTAATTTTACAATGTGAACAATTACGTGTTCGTGCGTTTGGTGCTTACGTAAAATTAGAAGATGTAAGTAATTACTTTTATTACAGTAACTTTATACATTACAGCCTGCGTCAAATCTAGTAGTTTTGATTTTTCGCATACTTGTTTATGATGTTGGACCAATTAATAATCCAAGTTTGTGACCTCGAGTGCCGAACGCAACAATTGGATAGATAATAGTTTTAGGACATATAAATCTACAATTTGAAGCTTTAAGAAGAGGGGGCTTTTCGCCGCCAATATTAATTAAAAAAATATTAGATTACAAGGAAAAATAATTTTTTTATAATAGTTTGTCTTTATCTATCGTATAGTGAGTGAAGTTTCGATTATACTTTACCGTGTAAATTTTTGTAAAAAATTTTCAAAAAATGTGAACATTTGTTGACAGTCTTACGAGAAAGTAAGATCCTACCAACTTTTCTTGAATTATACTACCAGTTATCGATTAGATGGGGTGAAAAAAACTAAAAATTAGTTTTCGAAATATTCAGGTTTCTGTTTTTGCACTTGTTTTTGCAGGAAAAGCTGTTAAGGCAGTAAGTAAATACTTTGATTTAAGACAATATTTTCCTGCTATACTTACATTTAAAAAAAGTCAAATACTTATTTTATTGAATTAAGGAGGTCCTTTCGTCGCCAATATTAATTTTAAAAAATGCACAATTTAGTTCCAGCCAGTAAAAGCATCATCTTAATAAGGTCTTAAATTTTTTTTTAGGAATCAAGTAGACTTTTATCCAGTGAACAAAATAGAAATGAAAATAGTCCGGATAGCAATAACAGTATTGACGATGTTAAGTTAAAGGTAAAGTAAAATCTATTTTATATCAAATCGTAATTATAGGTTAAAAGCCAGGGATCGTATTTGACACTCATTCCAAAACAGCTGAAAATTGGAAAAGTTGCTTTTAAGGTCATGGCTTAAAAATATTTTCCATGGACTTTTCTTTCTGGATGTTTGTAAAGTTTTTAAATTATGAGTCAGTTATTTTTCTAAAATTAATAATTTTTTTTAGGTTACAAATAATTCAAATGGACCAGCGACAGCTGATTCATCGTTAAGTGAGGTATAATTAAAATTAAAAATTTCCAAATTTTAGTGCTTTAAACAAACTTACAACTAATTTACTAATTAATTTATCATCGCTTTTTATTATTTATAATCTTTGTGCTTCTATCTAAGATCTGAATAAAAATTATTTTTCAATTTGAATGTGCGACCGAAGACTGAAAAGTTGCTTACTTCTAGTGCGATACCAAAACGAATTTCACTCTTGTATGAGGTATAGATATTGAAAAAATGTATTCTTATTTTTCGTCTAAATTCATGAAGTTATAACAAAATTCATTATCAAAGTTGAAAATAAAGTACAAATAATTTCAACACTAAATCTAAAATTGCCTTGGTGCTTGTTCGTTCAACCTTAAATACTGCGCTTGGATTTAGATCTATAATATCGCATTAGAAATAAAATTTCATAGAACCAGGTCGCTCTTCTAAATTTACTTTTTGTTCAAAAATACAATTTTTATTCAGTTCTTTACATGATTTCTTTCATTAACTAACAAATAACATTATTTTGGTGATTGGTATCATTTCAGTATCAATCATCCACGTCACCTAGTCCCGCACCTTCACACAGTTCACCGCTTAATAATAGTAATAACAGCGTACGATCTTCTAAAACTAAAAAGAAAAAGGTAATTTTTGTTTCATATCTTTCACTAACATTTTCTTAAACCAGATAGAATAAAGAAGAGTAGAATATTAAAAGAGAAACATACGTTGTTACCAGATGGCTTTGTGTAGTAAAAAAGTGATATGAACTTCTCTATCTTTTTTTAAAATATTTCGTTCTTTATCCTACTCTTATTACTTTAAACACTTCTTTTAAAATTTACACTGGCTACAGCAGGTTCATCTTCTTATTTAATGCTTTTCGGCGGGTACTTTTCAATACATTAAGATGGAAGTAGTAAAAAAAAAACAGATGTTTTTTTGCACTTCTAATTAAATTTCCAGCTTTGTGTTAGCAAGTTCATTTAGACACTGTGTTTTTTTGTGTTAGCACATTCATGTGTTTTTTTTTTTGTGCTCAAGAGGATACACTATTTACTTATACTGAGTAACTGGAAAAGGATAGTCTTATATTAACATATAGCACTATACTTTTCTATTTACATTTAATACGAAAAGAACAAATGTTACTAAAATTCACGTTAAATAAATGTACTTGTGGACAAAAAAAATGCGACACTTTGCTGTACATCAAATATATTTAGTGGTTTAAAAATACACATTAATAGTTAATATGTGTTTTAATGCAACCAAATATATCTGATATACAGCTTGGTCGCAATTTTATTATACGAAAGTATACTTTTCAATCGACGTCCGTCATTTTTAACGCTCACGTGACTTTGACCCTAAGATTATACCTGATTAAAATTTTTTTTTCTTTCTTTTTTTTAGGCAAAAAAATAACAGTATCTCAACAAAATTTTATTCTACGTTTAAGAAAAAAAAAATTACTTAAAAGAACGAAGCAATTAATACGCTATTTCTTACATAAGACTTAGAATCATTATATAATTACGGCAGTTATTTTAAGAATATTTTTATATTATTATTTAAAGTATTAAAACAAAAAACAAGAATCAATTATTAAAGACGACTTAAAAAAAAAAATATTTACAAGATATTTGTACTACTTAGCGCCATATTTTTATTCAATTTATTTTGATTTTGTTTTTATGATTTTGAGAAAATTATTTATTTAAAAATAAAAACGATGAATGAATTATGTAACGGAATTATGTGTTTTTGAGAGAAAATAAATTGAATTCAAATATACCGGTGTAACAAACAAACAAAATTAATATAGTATGTAACGCCAGAATAATGTATAATTTTTTTATGTTATAATTTAGATATTGAATTCTACGAATATACTCGCTTTTTTTAATAAAAAAATATTTTATAATAATTCAATATTAGTTAATAAATTTTTAGTATTTTTCTAAATTATTTAATCAAAAAATATCACCAAATAACTTATTTACAGGTAGACAGAGACTCATAGCCAGACCTAACTAAATGATTTAAAAAATGATTTGTGAAAAAACGTATATGCTATGAATTTTTACCCGATTGTCAAGGAGTGGTTATGTTTTTCGCTCGTATTTTGTTTGTATGTATGTGTGTGTATGTATATTTGTTTGTAAATTTTTTTAAAATCTCATATCTTCCAAATGGCTCAATGGATTTCTACATTTAAGGTATCTTTATATTTGTCTCAAAAACCCAAATGTTCTTAGATAGGTGATAAAAAAAACAAAACAAAATGGTGGATTTTTGAAGCGAAATACATTAATAAAAAGTAATTAACAAAACATATCGAGTAGGGTATCAAAATAAAGCATACTAAAAGGGGTTATTAAAATATAAGTTTAAATTTAATTAGGTTTAATAAATTGGTTTAAAATTTTACTATAGTATAATAAGAGGGTTTTTTTTAGTTCTGGGACACTAAAAAGTCTAAAATAAAATAAATAATAAAAAAAAGAAATCCGATTGCGTTCAATAAAATCTAAATAGAAAGAAACAAGTCCAGTACTTAACTTAGCGACTTTAACAGTCGATATGTAAATTTCTGGGCTTGTTTCTTTCTTTTCAGATTTTATTGAACGCAATCGGATTTTTTTTTTTTTTATTTATTTTATTTTAGACTTTTTAGTGTCCCAGAACTAAAAAAACCCTCTTACAATAGTATAAATATTGACATTAATATTTATACGATACTAACGTCAGTCACTCAATTGTTTTGCTCTCCCGGAACCCTTCTACTAACACTTAAACTTTATGGTATGGTATTAAAGTTTTAATTGACTTTTAATTATAATTACAAATGTTCTGTATGGGAATATAAAAAAGGGCAATTTTTTTAAATTTTTCTTTCCGTAAGAACCATCCTCGTACTTCAAGGAATATATATAAAAAGAATTAGCGAAATCGGTTTAGCTGCGCTTCAGCGATTCATTTTTATATTATAGATTACCTAGTTCGTTGAACACGTTCTCGGAACTCAGAAAAGTATCAATAAAAACAAATGTGTCAGTGTTAACAATATCACCAATACCGACCATTCCGCGTGAGATATTTTGAGTAACCTCAAAGCTTGATATTTATCTAAACATTAGTTTTTTCTTGAGCCGTACGGACATGGCTCGTACGTAGTTATGGGACTGCAGATAGAGCGGGCGCTGAATGGAATTGAGTGTGCAAAATATAAGGACTGCATTCTATCAATTGATTCTTTTTCAGAAAAGTAATTTCTATGTTAATTTAAAAATTACATGGAAACACAGTAATTTATTTATTGAAGATTGAAAGGGTAGGTATTCTGTGTGATTATTTTACTTTAATGTCATTATTTTGAAAATTTCTTCTACGAATTTTGCAATTTTTTCTTGAATTTTTATCTGTCGCGTTATCTGATATTTAATATTAAATTTTTCAATATAATGAAATCCAAACCATTTTTTCGAAAATCGTCATCTTTCGAAGGAAATACGACTTAAAAATATGTCACATTATTGCATTTAATCGAAAGAAAACACGCTAAGTACGGAAAAATTATTTAGCCAAAAGTTGTTAAGGGCAATATAAGACATTTGCCTGTGTCCATAATTTTGACCTACAATTAACGATAAACTTTAAGCGTATTTTCTTTCGATTAAATGCAATAACGACATATTTAAGTCGCATATCTTCCGAAAGCTGACAATTTTCGAAAATCTATTTTTTTTAAGACGATCAATTTTCTAATTTAAAGTGTTATTCTATCTCTTAACCTTAGGGCTGGATTATTGCATAGGCCAGAGGGCCCCCGAGTGTTCTGAGGCTCCCCAAGAATCGAATGAAAAAATGGAAAAAAAAATCAATCAGCAAATAGCTGGTGGAATAAGCGAGCATGCGATCTTCATTCGTAAATCTCCAAAACTATATAGCTCAGGGTGCTTATAATAAATACAAAGTAAAATTGACTGTAAAGATTGGATAGTAAAAAAAATTATAGAAAATTTTGCCCTTGCATGGAGCGCCTATGATTTTCGGTCCAGGGCCCCTCAAATGTTTAATTAATATGGCTCTCCTTACTGTTTAGAATCTAAATTTGGCTATTAAAGAAACCCAAAGAACTGGGTCAAATCTAATGTCTGAACATAATCTACCCCATCAAACTCAGCAACTTTTGATTAAGTTATTTTTTGATTGGTTGCAAAACGAGTCATTAGTCATTACAGATTAAAATGACCCACCCTGTATGTATATGTGTTATGTGTGAAACATATTCATTTACAATATGAAGCAGGCACAATTATACCCTGAGTGGGGCTCACCCCGCTCTGTTACACTCTGTACTTTCTTTTATCCTATATGATTTTTTGGGGTAAAAACTATAATTTCATAAATTTTAAACTTCTTTGCCTATACTATATGACCTTGAAAAGTAATTATCAAGTGCTGTTTTGACGTAGATATAAAAAAGAGAAAAAGAAAAATCTAACCTATAAAAATTCAACCAAGAAATTATGGAAAATGTAATAAAAAACATAAACATCAATAAAAACGAAAATCAACATTTTCAAATCGAAATCAAAGATGAATTATTAAGTGATACCGAATACAACGATGAAGAAAATTATGGATCACTTCAAAAATGTTCAGAATGTGAAAATAAATTATTATATCAGACCAGTTTAGAAACATTTGAGGCAAATGATCAAAATTGGAAGTGTAATCATTGTATAAAGGATTACAATTATCCAATAGTTCATGCGAAAGGTATTCTTGTTGAAAATTACATAACGAAAACAGAAAATGAAAAAAATAGCTATAAATGTAATTATTGTAACTCCTCGTTTATGCGTGAACGTTATTTAATCGCACACGAACGTATTCACAGTGAGGATAAAGTTTATAATTGTCGAATATGTAATAAAGCATTTACACAACATAGTAATTCAATACGACATGAAAAATTACATAATATCGAAAAAGTATACGAATGTAAATTATGCGGGAAAAAATTTATACGACAACGTTATTTAAATGCACATGAGCGTATCCATAGTGCGGAACAAATTTACGAATGTAATGTATGTCCAGAAACATTTGTACAGCAGAGTAATTTATTATTACATAAACGAATCCATCTAGAAAATAAATCGAAAAGTTTAAATGAAGTAACGAAACCACAAATAAATTCACCCACTTCCTATAAATGTAAAACTTGTGAACAAATATTTACATCGTATCATCGGTTATTTACACATCGTTTATTACATAAAAAGAAAATTCCGTATAAATGTCGTATTTGTAATAAAAAATTTTCTAATTTGAAAACTTTAAGAAAACATCGTCAAAATACATGTTGTGCATGTGAAAAACAATTTTCAACACGATTATTATTAATCGAACATCAAAAAACATGCTCCGCTCATGTTGAAAAAACGAAAGTACATAAATGTAATATATGTTCGAAATTTTTCGCGACAAGAATTATTTTAAAAGTACATGAAAAAACACACGATCAATTAGAAGATGAAAAATCAGAAGAAATTTCTTCGAGTACAAGTAAAATACGATCGAAAATTGATAGTTACGAAATAAAAATTAATGGTGAGGAAATTTTTTATATTAATAATAGTTTTACGAATGATGAAAATATTAAAAGTAAAACATTTAAATGTTCAAAATGTAATCTATCATTTTATCAAGAAATTTGTTTAATTAAACATGAATCAATACATAATGGGGCCTATTATTGTAAAATTTGTGATGAGATATTTTTAATTAAACATCATTTAAAATTACATAAACAATTACATTTAAATGAAACACCCAGTACATGCGAATGTACCAGACAATTCTATCATGGTCGTTATCTGATGTTACACACAAAACTTCACGAACGAGGGCAACGTTTTAATTGTATTTATTGCGGTCAAGATTATAAACATTTTGATGCATTAGTTCAACATGAAAAATATCATTTAACGGGAAAATTGAATGAAAGTAATGAAAATAAATGTAAAAAATGTTTTTGCTATAAATGTAAATGTAATAAAAAGAAATCAGAATGGAAATATATATGTAAAACGTGTGGAAAATCATTTACGGCACGTAGTAATTTATTGGTACATGAGCGTATTCATACGGGGGAAAAACCATATAAATGTAAAACATGTAAGATGGTATTTAGACAGTTAAATCATTTTAAGACACATGTACGAAAGAAACATGCAACAAAAATGCTTGGTCGTAAACGAATCGAATATTTTGAATGTAATGGTTGTGGAAAATTATTTAAGAAAAAGGCTGGTTTAAGTTTACATATTGCACGTTATCAAAAACTTGGTAAAAAATGTGGAATTATTAATTAAGGAGGTGCGAGCATCAAGGCAATTTTAGATTTAGGATATACTTACTACCGTGCTCATACATCCTTAATTAGTCGTGTACAACGTTGTTTTTTTCAATAATTGATTAATGTTTTAACTTTAATTTAAATAGTTTTTTTTTTTTTAAATTTTCTCCGACTAATTTTGGAGAAATCTATGAAAACATATCATCCATCCATCTACCGTTTTCCGATAAAATCTACCGTACAAGTTTTTTTATTAAAACTAGAGAATATTCATGTATTTTTTTAATATTTTTAATTCACCGCCCGTTATAGTAAACAATATAAAACTGTTTAAAAATGCTGTAATTAAGTATGAAAAAATATTTAAAATAGAGAATAATTTGGAGATGTTTAAAAGCAGTCCTTTTGGCACTTTCTGTTGATGATGTATTAATATGTGAGCTGTCAGTTGGTGACAGTTTAATGTACTGTTTACTACAGGTGTAATACTATACAAAATATAAGTAATTAATACCATACAGTATGTCAACAAGTCTAACAAGCCACATACTATGACGTCACGCCCGTTTTAGAAATTTGAATTTCTTTCACTGAATTTATATTTTAATTAATTTTAAGTAATTAAAAAGATATTATTTAGTAAAATAATGGTTTAGTCAAATGTCCAGCTAATACGGTTACGGAAAAAAATATTTAAACCAAATTTAAATTTCATGAATATTCCCTATTAATGCTGCCTTAAATATTGCCTTGGTACTCATACATCCTTAAATAGCCTCCACCCCCCATTTTAAAAATTTCCAGCAGTCATGATGTTTTTTTTCATTAATATAACAAATTATCGCACAAACGACGTAAAATCTAAATCTTGCGTTAATTTTGGGACAGGAGGCTTTACTCAGCGATTTAATTTCATTTTGATAACTTGTGCGCGAAAATTGTTAATTTTACCTATGTACTGGGTAACTTTTTATAGTATTAAGTACCTAAATTGGGATTTTGAACCAAATTTTTTTTTTGACAAAAATGGAAAGATAATATATATAAATTTTATAACAAAACTGTTTTTATTTTTTCAAAATAATTTTAATGTTACAGACATTTTTAAAAGAACTTTTCAAAAGAGAAACGAAAACGCCTCAAAAAAAATCTTCGTAAAACACCATTGTGACGTAATAATGTTAATTGAATAGTATACACTGTATATAATTATTAATTAACATTATGACGAACTTTTACGAACATTTTTTTTTTGCTAGGCTTTTTTGTTTCTCTTTTGAAAAGTTCTTTTAAAACTGTCTGTAATTTATTGCAAAAAATAAAAACAGTTTTGTTATAAAACTTATATATGATCTTTCCATTTTTGTCAAAAAAAAAGGAACATTTTTTTTTTTCAAAATCCCCATTTATGGATAACCATACTCATTTTATTATAATTGTTATCTAATTTTAGTAAACAAAAAACTATATTTTTATATAATTTAGTTAAAATAAGAATTTGTTAAAAAAATTGACTGATAGAATTTATCAGAATTACAAAAACAAAATAGCACAAAATTTTATGATGCTATTCGAAAATATTATGGAAATAATTGCGAATTCGAATGAAAAAAAGGTATCGCCTGTATGTAATAAATCGGGCGCTTATAGAACAAATAGATGCAGTCGGTCGTTTTGAATACTTAAAATAGAGATAGAATACAGTTAGCTCTTTTAAATATTCTAAATAGAGATGGTTCTCAACGAAAGCGAAATCTATGCGGTTATATGTGTTACATAACTCAGGAGGTTAAAAATACACCATGTTCATAACTCTGCTATTGCTTGTAAGTAATCCTGGTGGAAAAAAAATTTGGGGAAAAAAATAAGTATTAGAAACTCTGAAAAAGCCTTAGGAATTCTCAATAACTTTGAATTTCTCAACGTTTTTGGGCTATGTAATTCAGACTTAATAAGTCTGGATAACTTTGTGTTAGACAGTCCAACAACGTTGGGAAATGTTGAGTTATTCAGAGTTCCTAAGACTTTTTCAGAGTTTCTAGGACTTATTAAGACTTATTCTTTTTTCAATTTTCTTTCCCGGGGAAAGATCAAAAGAGGAAAAACCGAAATTTGTACGAGAAGGGAGGCTACAAAGTTGATTGACAAAGACTAAAAAAGGGGAAAAGATATATTTTTACGAGAAGGTGCCAAGTTATTTGCCACCATTAAAAAAAATTTAAAAAAATGTAGGGGAAGGTAAATTTCTATGGGAAGGGCCCCACACAAGAAGGCGCCAAGGTGATTTAAAAAGATTAAAAAAAAGCGAAGTTTGATTTTCGTATTGGAAAATTCTCGAAAAATTGCTTTGCCTAAGGGCCTTGGCATGGTTTATTCGGCACTGTTGTTAAGAGAGGCAAATTTAGAACGTTTTTTTTAATATTATAAACGCATTCAGTTTTTTCGTTCGATTTCGGACAAATTTATTAAGTTTGCGGGAAAATATTTGAAGGAAAATTTGTTTATTACTTCATAAATAATAGGTAAATTCTAACTCGTCGCTCTTTCAAAATTCATTTGAACGAAGGTTTAGCTCCCTGCGTTATATGACGGGTGCATTTCGAACTTCGCCTTAAATCTTTATTTTGAGTATTTAACATGGTAGAATGAATATTCTGCCATTTGTTTTTGTCTGTTGAAATTGCTCGATTAAAAAGTAATTATATTAAAAATCGATTGTAATAAAATAGCCTTATAAATGATATACCTCTGTGTCACAAAATTTGCACGAATTTACATAGAGTATATATACTAAAATGAGCATTTTTTGTGACACAGAACATAACAGAATTAGATAATTTCTTTTTCATTATAATAATAATTATTGTAAAAGTAAAGTGAAAAAAATGGCCTTAAAAAAAATTAAAAAATAAATTTTATAAAAGATTTGTATTTAATGTAAAATATTTTTAAAATATATAAAAAATTTTTGTTAAATTAAGATTTTATTTTATTAAAACTAGCTTGACCCGTGCGGAAATCCATATCCATAATCCACACCATACTTTTTACTTTCATCACGTTTCAGTCTATTCAGAGGTAATTTCTATGGTTATATTAGTGGTCTATTATCACCTTAGATCATCTATTACTAGATTTGCGCATCGTGTACCAAGTATGTACATTTTTGCTTCATAGACATTAACAAAGACAGCAACACAATATTCAAACAGCTGACAGAGAAACGCAATAAGTCAATAACAGATCATGTTATTTAATGCGCATGATCATATTGACGGAAATCAACTGCTTCAGTCAGTAGTAACTGTTTAGTTAATTCTGTGTAAAAGTTCTAAAAAATGGTCACATATTGTTTTATTTGCGAGGAATATTTTAAAGTAGATATGTTGTTGAGGAAATCGAAATAAAGCCCTTGTGGTTAAATATTTAGAAGTAGTTTATTGTCAAAAATGTGAGTCTATATATATTAAATAAATGCAGTCAAAGCATTATATAAATAATAATTTGACATACATGCCTAGCGCGTGTAAGTTCATTGAATTAAGCAATATTTTCAACATATGTATCACAGGTTAATAAAGTTTGTTTATTAAATAATATTTATTCAATGACAATTATTATGTGGCAAGTACGCGCGAGGATAATATATTGTATACTAAGACATGCGCATTAATAATCATGATCCGTCATTTATTATTCTTCTCAATTATCATCTTGGAGACGTGGTTCTCACTCTGTTGCCAATTCAGTTAGTACATTTTCATAGATAATATAATAAGGACAAAATACTTCCTATGCCGAGCTATGAGCGCCTGTGGCTGAATTAAGACGCCTATCTAGGCGGAATGCAGTCATCGTTCGTTGCGTTCTTTGAACTGCACATCAGCTGTCTAAGTGATTGAAAAAGACAAACAAAAGAAAACCTGATGGGCAGTAAAAAGTACGCAACGACTGAGAGAACTAGACACGTCCAGATAAGCTTTTGTTTTCGTGCTACCCCCTCTGAAAATTTGAGAGGGTACTAACTACAACTACAACTATTTAAAATTGTTAATTAAACAAAAAATAGTTAATTTGAAGATTTAACAAACGTTTTTTATGGAAGAACAATTATCAATGAATATTTATTGACTTATAATAACACAAATAGATTAAAAATTGCATTTGGGGAGCCAACTTAAAAGTATATTTTAAATTAATTATTTTTAAATAAACAAATCAGTAGCAAACAATTGCTTATAGTTAACAATCATGTACAAACAATCAACTAACGATATAAGATAAAATTTAAAATTTAAAAAAAAAAAATCGGGAGGCCCAAATTTATTCACTTTCCACTTTACAGGCTAGCTGATCCTCGCGTTCTCTATGTATATTTACTGATATAGTCTCTGGTATAAAATTCTATTTCTATGGAAAGACACCTTAATTTTGTTAAGAAGGAAATAGACGAGAACATAGCAACAGATATGTGTTGGGATATTTTATATTTGTGTGTAAAATGTTGGTGTTTTTTATCACTGCATTCTGTTGCTATACTCAGTTTGAATTGTTATATGTCAATTAATAATTCTTGTCTAAAATATAAATTTGTATTATGTTTTTAACAATAATATAAAATAATGAAACAGTATTAATTATTATTAATTATATAATAATAAAAATAAATTGATTAATAATGAATATAAAATCCATATATAATTATAAATTATGTTTGATTTGAATAAAGTACACTTTTTATTATTCAAAGTATACAACAATTTTCTTTGAATTGCTGGGAAAATAATTTGATGCCTTAAAAAATATAAAATTATTTAAAAAAGAAATACTATGGCCACAGCAAATGTAAATGAATTATGGCGTGAATGTGCAGATTGGTTAACCAGATGTGATGTTTTACGTAGTGATCATAAGGCCAATTGGCCAGAAGCGAATATACATGACTTAGCATATACATTACGTGATGGTGTGTTATTGTGTAATTTATTAAAACAATTAGATCCTGGTTGTATTGACTTTCGGGACGTTAATCAAAAGCCTCAAATGGCTCAGGTAAGTTCAGTCTTGTTATTTGTATAATTCTATCATATTCATTGAAGATGTAATTTCGCTTAAAGAAAATTTTCGAAATTCGTCGATGCTTATGGGTTTTTCCTTAAAAGTTAAGGTAATATGGAATGAAGACGCGCTGAGTATACGCTGGACAGACAATTGTGTACGACTTTTCTTATCCATAGTAGCCTCCTCTAGGTCAATATGCGACGGTATTTCAATCGGAAATCTTCGCCCTGCTGAGAGGTGCCCAGACCTGTAACTCGAAAGGTTATGGTGGGTGTGCATATCAGCATCTTCTCAGATAGTCAGGCCGCTCTTCGGACCCTTGAAGCGTCAAGATTCCAATCAAGGATAGTCTATGAATGCTTCGAGGAGCTGAATTACCTGGCATTGAACAACAGAGTCAGGTTGATCTGGGTTCCGGGTCACACTATAGTTAAAGGAAATGAAGCAACAGGCTCGTTGGCACGAGAGGGGTCGTCTTAAACGGCCTTTTCACCAGAGCCTGTCATTTTCATAGCAAGATGCTCTGTAATTTACCGAATCAAATAATGGCTACCGGAGAAATTGTTGGCTTTCTATGTCGCGTCTGGCCTCGACAGAATCTTTTAGCTTCATCTGATTTTTAAAGCGCTTCCTATCCGAAGACGCCTTGTCTTCGGGTGGTAGGTCGTTCTCAAGAAGGCCACAGAGGATTCTTGGTCTAGGTGCTAGGGACCCACTTGCGGTACCCCTCTTTTGTCTTATTAATATTAATATTTTCCATAGTAGCCACAAACTGCAAATCAAATTGGCCAGAAATAATTAAAAGAAAGTAAAAAATACTTTAGGCAATGATTTTTATCCAAATAATCCAAAAACTTTTTATGATCTTTCAATTTTACCGATATATCTAATTTTTGGAATTTTATCGTTACGCTTAAAGAAACGATTTTAAGACATTTCCTTAAAATTTTTGTAAGGGTAAAGAAAATCAAAATTCAAAAAATTTTGAGATTTCGCCTAATCTTACTAAAGATAGAGGGTTCGTATTAGATTTTGAATAATATAGAAAATATTCGATTAATCTTCCAATGAATGATTTTTTTCAGTTAAAATTACTTTATACAGGATGCTTTCCAACTTGACATATAATTGAAATTCGAAAAATAAGTTTAATCGAGGAAAGTGCTTCAAACGAAAAATGTTAGTTTCAAAGGCAAACATCTTATACGGACATTGAATTCGATCTAAACGACAAACGTTAGATGAACGCAAATATTTTTTATTTGAAACATTTTTTTGTAATCCCAATAGTTTAGATAGAAATTGATAGCAAACATCTTGCTTTTTGCGTGTTTCTTCATTAAATTTGAATAAAAATGGTTTTTATGGAAAACAAACCACTTATATTGGATTTATGAGAAATTTTTGTTCGAAGAGTGCCTAGTTTCCGTAGAATTAATTATACGAAATAATAATTTTGATAAGAAAAAACAATTTTGGGTAAAACTTTTCAGTAAGTCTTTGCCGAAACTATATGTTTTTCGGAAAAATGTTTCGAACAAGAAATGTTAAATTTTTAATGAAAAACAACTTACTAATTTAAAGTGTTCATCTATCTATTACCAGTTATGGACTAGTGTGTGCTTTTCATTGAACCTGAAAGTCTTGGGTCAACACCCAATATTTTTTGCTTGAAGATTTTATTATTATCGATAAAAGTTGTTTTTCGAGTTTCAAGCCAATTTAAAAAAGGCAGCCTGCATATCGAGTTTTATTATATTCCGAAACAGAAAGTTGTTCGTGTTTTTTACCCCCTTAAGAAAATCATGAAAAATTTATTTTTTCCAATAAAATTCAATACATAAGGTAATTTTAGCCGCAAATTACGAAAAAGAAATTCATTTGAAGATGATTTCCGAGATATAGTCCAAAATTTTATTCGAACAGCGATTACTCGTTGTCAGGAAAATGAAGAAAATAAATTTAAATTTTTGTTTTTCAGTTTCTTTGTCTTCAAAATATAAAAATTTTTTTACAAACATGTCACGATGTTTTTGGTATTAAGGAAGCTGATTTATTTGATCCGTCAATGTTATTCGATTTAACAAATTTTCATCGTGTATTATGTACTTTAGCAAAATTATCAACATGTCCTCACGTGCAAAAGAAAAATATAACGTAAGTTGTTCAATTTATTTTCTATCACAAAATCCGTCGATTGAATATTGGATAAAGAATGGTCTTTTCAATGTAGTCCAGTAACTTTATACATCAGAGCTTGCGTCAAATCCGGTAGTTCCGATTTTTTGCGGACTTATTTTTGATGTTGGTCCAATGAATACTCTAAGTTTTGTGACCTCGAGCCCCAAACGCAACTTTATCAAAAATCGAAAAAACTGTGAAAATTTCGGCTTTTTTCTCGGATTTTGGCGATTATAACCCTAAAGAGCTAGTACCTGGATGATACCTCCTCGCTCTGTTATCAAAGTAGACTACATATGCTACAATATGAGACTAAAATTGTCTCTGTAGGCCCAATAGTTTCCAAGATACATTATTCTGCCGTTATGAATGAATTTGCGAGGGTCTACGAAGAATCAGGGTCAAAATTTATTCAGAACGACAAAATATTACAAAAAAATGATAAACTTAAAAAGGCTTTATCTCGGAAAATTGTAGTCTCATATTGTAGCAAATTTAGTCTACTTTAACAACGTTCTGAAAATGTACTATCAAAAACTTACCCTTTAAAAAGGCGATCTCTAAAAAATTCTTATTCCCTTAAAATCTCTAAAAAGGCGAAATTTTTAAGATTTTTTCGATTTTTGACAAAGTTGAAAAAATTGAAACAATCGGATTTAACGCAAACTATCCCGTTTTTTTCAGGTGACAAGTTTACTGGATTAATAGCCATCCATACATTTATACTTTTTCAATTTGGAATTACCATTTGGTTATGTATCAATTATCAAATAACCAATTGGTAATTCCAAATTAACTGCAAACATCAGGCAGGCCCGTACGCAGGAAACTCCCTAGTGGAAGGGGGGGGGTCTTAAACTTTTGTTCATCATTTTAGGTCATAAATTTGATATTCGGTCACTAATTCTGCGAGGTTCAGAACAAAATTGCTTCAAACCTCTGTGCGCATCACCCTGTAGACCGCGATGTTTATTGTGCGAGATTAAACCGTTCAGATATTGTCGATGTAAGGTAGGTTTTGAGACGACGCATAGTTGAAAAAGATCGTTGATTCATCACTCTTCTCAAAGGCAAATGTGGGTAATCGCGAAGCATTTGAAAGACATTTGGATACGCATCTTCATTGCAAATATCGAGTGGTTCGAGTGAATTTTTGACGTCCGGTCCAACAATGCGTTTTCGACAAAGTTTAACTTTGTCGACCCAGATGTCACGAGAATCGTCATCCAAAACTGAAGAATATGGTTCAAAAAATTGAACTCAAAGGTTGATCTCCCCCCCCCCCTTCCTCTGTGTGCACGGGTCTGGATTGCGTAATTAATTGCAAAAAAAAAAAAGTTTTGAAAAATAATTATTTTATACGACAAATATAGATGTTAGATTAGAAATGTGACCATTATGAACACCTTTTTCTGTCCAATACCCCAACTACGGTACTTTGTTCTATATAATAAATTTTAATAAATTTTCTATACTTTTTTTTTCCTCACTAGTGGTTTTTCAGCGCACCGAACTCAATCTCAGGAAGATATTTATAACGACTTACGTACTATGTAAGTAAATTTTTTTAACATGTTTTTTACGAAAGTGACTAGTGTGCTTGGATTACTTTTATATTTGAAATTCCTGCATTGCACTGAATTTATACCGAATGTATTCCAGTGACGAAAAAATGTTTCAAGCAAAAAAGTGTTAGTTTTTTTACATGGAACAACTTTCTAATTTAAAGTGTTTTTCTATCTCTGACCAGTTAAGAAACTGGTGTGATTTTAAAAAAATCCAATCCAGGAAAAAAAAACTCGTATTCAAAACCTGGAAAAAATTCGAAATTTTTAATAGTTCTGGATTTTTTCGAGTTTTTTACATTTTTGTTTGGTAATGTTTCGGCTCATAATCAGGTTTTGAAAAAAAATCTTTGTCATTATCCGAAAGTACACTCACTGTCAGAAAAAGTACCACAGTTAAAACATTCTAAGCGTACGCATCATATGTTATGTTATAATAGTAACACTTAGAATGTTTTAAAACGAGCATTTTTTGTGACATTGAGTATACATAAAAAACCTGCAATTTAAAAAAAAAAAGTTAAAATCTGAGAATGTGCCTGAACTGTATGAGCTGTTGAAATTTTTCAGAAAAATTTGTTTTCTCAAAATTGGAGTAATGAATCGGCCTAAAATTTACTTTTTTATGATCATAAGTTGCACCTTTTTCCAGAATTGCAACTCCATTTCTTCATTTTTCGAAAAGTTATCAGAGAAAGTTGAAAATGAGAGGTTACTGCGATTTTCTTGAGATTTTGACGTTATTTTGTTATGTTCAGGAATCGATGGCAAGCAAGGTCGATGTAGAAATTCATAACAAACAATTATTTTTTTATTCGTCTCAATCCGATCAATGGAAGCAGAGGCATTCAAGAAAATATCACCAATGTAGAAATAAAAACCGCGTGCAGAAGGTTGTGCAGATCGTTTCGGAAGCGGAAAACTCTTTTTCAGTATTTTTTACAACGAAAACTTATTTAAAAAAATTAGCCATTTCCTAAAATTTACCAAATTTATCAAAATCCGGTAGATTTATCCAACTATTTTGAATCTAACAACTTTTGCTTGTAACATTTTACCAATAAAACTTATTTTTCGAATTATTTGTGTCAATCTAAAAAAAATCAAGCTGTATTTGAGAGATATTGATGCAGTGACATCATAACACATAATTTTTTTAGAAATTTTTATAAATAAATTTTGACATTCCAGTATAAATGATTCAGTGCCAAATATTGTTGATTATGGTCAAATAGCAACGACTGGAAATGCTACTTGTAATGACCCAAGTTGGTTAAATTTTACAATAAAATGTCCTCCAATGATCCTTGAGGATCGTGATCAGGAAGTGTATGAAGATCTTTGCTATGTAACATTCTCGTCAACCCTTCCGGAGGTAGATGTTTGACCCCATTTGATACCAAATAATTTTTTTGTTTTTGTTTTATGAAAGTTTTTCCGCATGATTTGTGATTTCAGACGTATACGAAAAATAATCACATTTTTTATTAAGTGTTAGAAAGAGCTTCTGCCACAATTTTTTTTTATAGTTTATATATTATTTCGGATAGAAATAAATTTCGCTTTTAATTTTAAAGCTACTTTATTGATGTTTTTAAGTTTATTAGTGCTTATGAGTAAAAAATCGTTGCCTTAAATTAAAGATAGGAGTAGTTCATTGATATATTAGACAAGATAGATTAGACTCATAACTTAATTCGAAGTTACAAAATCGAAGGCGTTCAAGTATTATGTCAGCCAAGTTAAGTGGTAGGGGAGGCAAAAGCCACGATTAAATATTTTATCTCATTAGGTAGAAGTTGCGTAGTAAATTTGAATAGTACTAAGTAATTAATTGGAAAATAATAATGATATATAGTGAAGTCATATTAAGGTTTCACCTCGAAATAAGAGATAATAAGCTGTAAATTCGTATACTCCTTCATTTTGGTGTTCTAAAAGCTGTTTCAAAAGTCATATAAAATCTCGTCCTATGTTATTCAAGGTCAAAGCTCACAAAAATCAGTTTTTCGTGATTATCTCGATTTTTATAACTCCAATGAAGTTAACATTTATTATGAAAATTGTAGAGCATAAAATTTACGACATATTTTGTTTTAAAAAAAGTTTATACGCCCAACCATTTTTGAGATAGAGGGCAGAGAGAGATAAAAAAATACGTTTTATTTTTAATTATTTAAAAAACAAAAGTATTAGTTTTTTTCTATTCTTCATCGTCATCATTTTCGTTGTCCTGAATCGTTGTTTCCAGGCTTTCCAAAATTGCCGGGTTAAATGCACTCTCTTCCCCAGATTCGCTTTGTGATGAAACAGAATTGAGGTATTTTTGTCCATTACACTGGCCACAAGCTAAAGTGTATTTCAACCCCAATTTTCTGCACCCACAGTAATTCTTCAGGAGCTGGTGGTAATATTGTTGTTTTTGGTTCCAAGAGTTCATTTGCAGCAGCCAATCCCAATCCTGGAGATCCACGGTTGGGCTTATAAAAAATTTTTTTAACGAAATATGTCGCAAAATTTTTATAGTAAATATTAACATCATTGGAGCTATAAAAACTGAAATAATCGCAAAAAACACATTTTTGTGATCTTTGACCCTTGAATAACTTACGGCCTTTTATGTGACACGAGATTTTATGTGACTTTTTGAAACAAATTTTAGAATACTAAAATGAAGGTGTATACAAGTTTACAGCTTTTATCTCTCATTCCCAGGTTGACGCCTAATTTTGGATTAAATGACTGCATCAATAGGTAGGGTTCATTCTAGATGATAGACCAAAATAGTACTATCGAAAAAAATATATGTTAGGAAATTTCAAACTAGAACTATTTCCATTATTGCGCTTTATAGTTAAGAAGAAATTTTTGTAATGTAGCAAAATTTTTAGATATTTTATTTATCGTGGATTATTATATTTATTTCATTTGCATACCAAAATGGATTGTTATTTTATTAAATTATTTAAAGTTTTTTTAAAAAGTAACTGCTTTTTTTTATTTGATTTTAATTTAAAAAATGATTAAACGTTTTGCATGGCTTGTGATTTTGTTTGTAATAGTGGCAATACACAAGATCGAGACTTAATTGATGAACCATATGGCAGCTATTATTCACATATTAAAAACGAAGAAATTTATCAAGGTTTATGTTCAGTTTCTTATCGAAGTTCTAATACTACGTCACAGGTAAATACAAATCTATTTTTAAATTATTTAATGAACTTCTAATTCACTTTGAATCGAGACAATGTCATTTAAATAAATCGAAAACTTTTGGTTAAATAAATTAATATTTTCTCCTTGCCAAAATTAGGATAGATTTAATTGTTTCCTTGATAGAAAAAATAATACATTCAGTTTAGAAAAAAAAACAATTCCTCAGGAAATGCAAAATTAATAATCTTTGAAGGTCCGTAACAGAATTGGGATGAAAACTTGGTTAAGCCAAAGGGTAGGTTTTGGGATCTTATCTGAAAATCTCGATTTACGTCTATCATTTCGGCTACCGGATCACTGTAACGTGTAACAAGCGGAAGTGATGGCTATTTACGAGGTATGTGAATGTATAAGATTGGACACTCTCAGCTACAAGGTATTACCATCTTCACCGACAGCCTTACTATATAACCTCAAAGGTAGCACTGGACTGCTGTACGTACTTAAACGAGCTCTCAGAACAAATAAATGTAAAATTCTGTAAAATGCTGTCAGACTCAAGCATCAAAAGGCATCTTGGAGCGGGCATTCGCGAACTGCAAGCTGCTCCTTAAAGAGAGTATCTTAAAAAGGGCCAATCTTAGATGGAGGGATGAACGTACTTGTGATACTACAAGATATATATAGTCTGAGTATAATCGTAGGCTTTACGAAGATCTGCTATCGCTTTCTATTAGCAAAGTTGTTGCAGCTGTTACAGGACACTGAATGGGCGGCAGGCATGCTGAACTCCTGGGCCTGACAGTATATCAGGACTATTACAGAAGCTGGCACAGTGGGGAGGGAGTTAATGTAAAGGAGTAAATGTTTTTTTTCGATTAAATCTTTCATTTAAAGATTCAAATGGCTTTGTGATGTTTAGTTAAATATTTTTTTAAATTTTAGCTTCTTAGATCTTATTTTAAAATTAGTTTTATTTAATGTGCTTCTAATATTGAAAAAAAAAATATTTCAACTTAATAAAAGAATATTTAATTGTTATGTAACATTTATTTTTTCAGTTTGGTCATATAAATAGTCATAATTTAGAAAAGCGTGATTATGTAATTAAAGAATTAGTTGATACAGAAACTAATTATGTTGAAGTGTTGGGAAAATTACAAAAGCATTTCATGAAACCATTAAGCTCATGTTTACCAGCCAATGACGTTAAAATTATTTTTAAGGGTATTAAGGTAAGTGTTTTAACATTTTTATTAAGTGAAACTATGCATTTTTATAACCTACGATTTTTATTCCTTAACATTCCAAAACACTCATGAAAACTTCTAGCTCGACTCGTGCGGAATTCCGCAATGCGATACTCGAGGCTAAAAACATGCTAGAGAAATAATATATAAAAGTGATAATTTACTTTCTTTTTCAGGAATTATCAGAAATTCATTCAGGATTTTTAAGTCAGTTAAGAAAAGCATGTTACAGTGATAATAATTTAACAAGTGGTACAAATCAAGTTAGACTTAGCGAAGTGTTTATTAATTGGCGTGAAAAATTTTTAATTTATGGTGATTATTGTGCAAATTTAACACGTGCTCAAAGTCAATTACAAGAATTATGTGATAGAAATGAACTTTTCAATCAGGAAGTCATTGTAAGTTCAGCTAAGTATATCTTTTATCACAATCGCACTTAGTATTAAAATCAAAAGATACCGCTGTCCTATGCATTATGATTATTTTTTTGACAGTATTTGTCTGTACTATAGTGCCGGTGTCAAGCAAAATTTAAGTGCGATTGTGAAGAAAGCTAATTTCTAAAAGTGATTACCAAGTTTAAAATACATTTTTCCCTCAGAAATGTGAAATGGAAGCGAATAATGGAAAATTTAAATTACGTGATATATTATCAGTTCCCATGCAAAGGATATTGAAATACCATCTACTATTAGATAAACTAATATCTGAAACACAACCGGTAAGTCAATAGTTCTCTCTCGATAAATATTCATAAATTTTATCAAGTTTTTTCGTACAATTAAGCTTCAATGCAAATTTATGGTCCAATAATCTTAGTTTTACCTCGGAATCTAACGGAATAAGCTGAATACTTGTAGAAACCTTTATTTTGATAGTATAAATGTTACTTCAAAAGCCACTTATGGTTACGCATAAGCGCCCTTAACTATTCAAGGCCAAAGGTCGCAAAAAAATAGTTTTTTTTGAGAATATCTAGTTTCCTTTAATCAGTTTTTATCGTATTTAAAATCGTATAAAAAAAGTTTCACATGAAATTTGTAGAAAATTTTATCCTCTACAACTTTTATAATAAATGTAAATGCGATTGAATGCAAAAGAAACGAGATATTCTCAAAAAACTGATTTTTGCGACTTTTGACCTTGAATATTTAAGGATGCTGGCACTTGACCATATGTGACTTTTGAGACAGCATTATCAAAATAAAGGTTTTGTACAAATATTTAGTTTATTCTGCTAGATTCTGAGGTTGATCCCATTTTTTGACTGAAATAAGTGAATTATTATCGAGTTTCCTATTAAGGAAAATTTACAAATTATTTGAGGATTTATTTATTTATATTAGCTCTCAGGATTGTAGCCAGACTGTGTAATCAGGATAGGTTCATGAAAAGCCAGGGTAGGCCGTATTTACTAAAGTTTGCAAATAAAGCAAACTACTTCGGCACTAGAAACTGCAATTAGGGGCTTATTGTTTTCTGCAAAGCTTCTTTTCATTTCGTTCAAGATGACATCCAATAAAATATTGCTCTGAAATGTTCTTCATTTTCATCAACGTCTTCTGATCTGATTTCACCAGTTTTATCATATATTAGCTTTTATCATATATTTTGTATTTTCTGGTAATGTCAACTTCGGAGACCTTGTAATCGGTATTGATTTTGGCATCAATTTCTCTGTAAACGTCATTATGAAGTAAGCGAATCCGCTAATAATCTAAAGACAACCACCTACTAGTCTTTCAAACTTGCTTTTTGGGTCTGAAGTATTTTATCAGTAGGATGAATAGTTTCTGGTACTTTTTTCATGAATACATGCACCTTGGATAATTATCCAATAATTCTTCGAAACTATGCGAGTAACGTCCAAACAACAGCTCCAACTTGTCCATCGTAAAACTTTGAAACAAATCCTTTTTTAAAAAAGATACCAAATTCTTTTTAACTAAAAAAAATTATTCAACTAAAAATTTAAACTTAAATATTTACGCTACGAAACATTGTTCTAGTGAATAGATATAAGTCTAGACTATAGTTTTTCCAGGTAAAGTTAAGACTGCCCTGGCATACACCTGCCTACGGCTTCCCTCTAGCACATACAGTTTTAATATAGCCATTCTAACCACAACATTTTCGTAATTACAGAATCATGAAGATTATCGAGAGTTAAAAAGAGCACGTGAAGCAATGGTTGATGTAGCACAATATATAAACGAAGTAAAAAGAGATAGTGATACATTACAATTATTACGACAAATACAAGAGAATATTGTTGATTGGGATATACCGGGTGGCATGGAATTACATCATTATGGGCGATTAATATGTGACGGTGATTTAAAAATTAAAGGGCATGATGATCAAAAGATTCGTGTACGATATGTCTTTATATTTGATCAAATTCTATTGATGTGCAAACCGTTGAAGGTAAGTAAAAGATTCTCAGATTTTTAATGAACAATAAAGGTTATTTTCGGTCTACTTGGAACCCACAGAATGAATTTATTTATTTTTTTTAAATGCTTGTGTTTATTTAATCAATTATCTTTTTTCTTCAGGGAAATCAATTTAGTTACCGTGAAACGTTAAAACTAAGTGAATATCGAATTGAAGATCATACTGGAAGAAGAACGCTGAATCGAGATGCACGATGGTCATACCAATGGTTACTGGTTCGAAAAACACAACAATCGGCGTATACGCTGTATGCAAGAACGGAAGATTTAAAAATCAAAATGATCAAAGCGTTAAAGGATGCTATGTAAGTTTCAGCCTTAGTCTCTAAATACTTCGAGGAACTGAATCATCTGGCACTGTATAACGCAGTCAGACTGATCTGGGTAGGAAACCACTTTGGCGTTAAAGAGAATGAAGCAGCGCACACGTTGTTACGAGAAGTGTTGTCTCAAATGCTTAGTGCTCCTTAATTTACCCATTTTGTTTACTGGGACTTTGTAGAGGACATGCGACAAGCCAAAATATGAATAACCACAGCTAGGCCACATGACTGTACTCGCCTGAAAATCACTAGATCACAATCGAGAAGGGTGGGATTCTTGACCTTCATAAGATGCAGGGAAATATCCCTTGCAGGGATAATATAGATTTTCTTTTCTTGAAAGGATCTCTGATAATCTTACTTTTAGGGCCTGTAGGAAGGACGATGAAACCTTCATACATGTTATTTGCACCTACAGAAATTTGCAGGACGTTATGTTTAGGATGTTTGGGTTCGAAATCATTGATCCATCAATCTTGGGAGAAATCCCAATGGAAAAGCTGTCGATTGAACTACCACCTTCATAACATGCAGGGATAATATAGATAATCTAGATTTTCTTAGCTTGAAAAGATCCCTGATGATCTTACGTTTAGGACCTGTATGGAGGACGATGAAACTTTCATACATGTCATTTGCACCTGTAGAAACTTGCAGGACGTTAGGTTTAGGATGTTTGGGTTCGAAATAATGGATCCTTCAATTTTCGGAGAAATCCCGAAAGAAAAGCTGTATGCTTTCTGAGTTGGCTTCGAAAAAATCCTAAAGCTTCATCTGCTTAAAATAGCATCTCTTACCCGGAGAATCTAACCTTCGAGTGGCAGATTTTTCTCAAAGAGAACACAGGCGATCTCTTGGTCCAGGTGCTAGGTACCCTTTTGTAGTACCCCTCTTATGTATTGTTAAACTATTAATTTTTAAATTAAAATTATTTTATTCGAATTTTATTTCTCTTGCAGGGATAATATAGAACCGGCAGCCTGTCGAAACACGGATCATAAATTTGTAATGTATACATTTACAAAACCGGTTTCATGCGTATATTGTAGTAAATGGTTAAAAGGACGAATATTTCAAGGATATAAATGTACAACATGTGATACAGCTGTTCATAAAGCTTGTATTCCAAATGCAGGTCGTTGTGGACATCCCCCACCCCCACCGCCACCATCTCATTATCCAGATCGTGGTTTATCTGAATATTTATGGTAAGTGTAAATTATACAGTATCTGTTTATTCTATGTATACAGGGTCATTCAAGAGGCAAGAGTGTAACCGTATTGTATGTTTTTTTTAGGTTTGCAGGTGAAATGAGACGTGAAGTAGCTACAATGCGATTGGATAAACGTATTGATGGTACATATATGTTACGAATACGACCTCAAGGACCGACACATCCAAACGAAACACCTTATGCTTTAAGTCTAAAGTAAGATTTTTTTTTTTTGAAAAATAGAAAAGTTTTATTAATTTTTTTTTTTTTTTGTAACAAATTAATATATAAATGAAAGAAAAATTCATCTAAATATTAAAAATACTGAATAGTTACATTTTTCAATAAAAAAAAACGGTAGTGACGTATTTCAACCGTTGAGGCAGTGAGTTAATCGGTTTCTATGGAAATATGCGTTATAATATAGTGAAAGCTAGTTCAGAGACAAACCATTTATCATTATTTATATTATTTTATCATTTCTCCGTGCGAAGTGCGAACTGCCGTTTTAATTTATAGTTTAGGAAAACCATTTTCAATTGTAAAATTACATGTAAATAATAATAATATATATATAAATAATATATATATATATATATATATATATATATATATATATATATATATATATATATATATATATATATATATATATATATATATATATATATATATATATATATTTTTTTTTTTTAACTTTCGAAAATAAAATACAAGACATGCAACTTCTCTAATGTATCTTATTATCTAATTTTTATTAATTTATTTGTTATTTTTTAGGACTGATTGTAAAGTAAAACATATGAAAGTATACAAAAAAGACGTTGAATCTGTTGCTCATTACTTTTTATCCGAATCTAGATTTTTCAAAAGTATTGTTGAATTAATTGGTTATTATGAACAAACTAGTTTAGTCGAAAATTTTGTTGGGTAAGTACAAATCACAATTTTTTTTTTTTAATTGTTCGATTAATGGAATCACTTGAACTTGAAGTAAAAAGCGATTGATGAACGTGAAGTAAAATTGATGGACTACTTTTAGTAAACGGGGATGATAGCAAGCTTGACTGTTAAAACCAGAGGTAGAGATCTGAAGATTAAATCTATTAATCTTTTAGAAGTATTTGAATGGGTCAATTGAACTCAGAAAAGTGAATTCGAAGACTCATCTTAAAGTCCGTTCGAGATAGAACAAAAGTTTAAATTTAAAAAAATGTTCTTTATAAAAAAATAAACAACTTTTATTTATATAAAAGATAGTGAGTTGAAATTGGCAGGTAGCTTCAACTAATGGTCTTGTGAAATATTCTTAAAAAACGAAAAAAGTCCCAAGTTTGTAACGCTTAGAAATATTAATCATACGAACAAAATTTTAGTATAGGTTTATAAATCACCTTATTAGTCCATTCCCGGTTGTCTTTCCGTCTGTCCGAGAACACGATAATTCAAAAATGAAATAGACTTTTCTAATTTATAAAAAATAATGCAAGAACTGGCATTCAACACTGTACAGGTTATTTCAACAATTAAATCAGTAAATTGTTTGTTTTAACTTGTTTTTACCATAAAATTTTCAGTGAAAAATACTGAATAATTTTTTCTGTGTAATGATGACTTTTCTTCATTTAAAGATTAGGGGCCATTCATTAATTACGTAAGCATTTTGGGGAGTGGGAGGGGTGATTTATCAAGTTCGCCGTCTGTGAGTAATTAACAGTTTTATGTTTGAAAAAACTCCAGAAAGGTTATTTTCAAAACTGAAAATTAATGTAAATAACTTAATTTTTGAGCTTTTCAAAATCTTAAAATCATCTTTGAACATCTTTTATAAAGTTCTGAAGAGTAATTACAGATTGTTTGATCTAAAGCCTCAACTTTTAATTGTTAAAAGTTATTATAAATTCTTAAAAGTGTTAATAATAATAATAACGTGGACAATATTGCTAAAAGTAATAACTTTTTAACAATTAAAAAAATTTTAACAATTGAAAATTGAGGCTTTGGAATCAAACAATCTGTAATTACTCTTCAGAACTTTATAAAACATGTTCAAAGATAATTTTAAGATTTTGAAAAGATCAAAAATATTACTTATTTGTGGAGTTATTTCAAACATTAAACTGTTAATAACTCAGAAATGGTGAACTTTAGGAATATTTGATTTAAAAATTGACATTTGAATGTTTCTGTGGAGGGAGAGAGATATACAAAAAATAAATCAATAGGGTTTCTGACAATATCCGGAATATTAATCTATAAGCTTTTTTGGACAAATCAAAAATCAATTGACAAAATGCGGTCCTCGATTTTTGCACACTCAATTCTATCTAACGCCTGCTCTATTTGTTTCCATGATTTCTCTGCAATTTCAAAAAACAATTTTTATAAATTCTAAATTTAAAATAAAATTTCAGATTAGATGTTGTTCTACAATGGCCATATAGACGTATAAAAGCCATAGCCGAATGTGATTTTAATCCAACTGATCCAGCTCAATTAAAATTACGACGTGGATGGGAGATAATTGTATTAAGCAAAGATCGTGAATCACAGGGATGGTGGCGTGGCAAGTATCAAAATAAAGTTGGTTTCTTTCCAAAAGCATACGTTCGAGTTGAACCAGAATTATTTACACAAGAGTGTGAATGATGTCCGGAGTGTCTGGTGGCGATACCACCTCCACCAGAATTTGCAAGTTGTTAATAATTTTTTTTCTTTTCTTTTAAAATTACGACGGATTCAACGGCTTTAAGCATTTACAAAATTGCACATAAAAAAAAATCGAATATTTTTTTGTTGTGTAATAATACAGGTTATATAACCAAAATTGAAATTATATTATTGATCTCAGCTCAGATGCGTAAGCAGTTATAGAAGTTTTGATGCTTTGTTGAAAAGACATAACCTTTTATTTACTCAAAATTACGATGGGAAATTTTCATTCCGGATTTCCAAAGCTTATATGGAAAGGTTTACTATTTTTTTTGGAATAGTTGGGGCTACTCTTTAATTTTATAAACCATAGGGCGGACTTATTTACGAAATTCGGCGGGCAAACATGGTTAGGGGTGCCTGGATCGAATACATTCTGAAACTGCAACGAAACATTTAAGGAATTATATCCAGTTGTGAGAGCAAAAAAAAAAAAAAAATAAAACACGTTTTTTTTGGGAAGACCATTCATTTTACATAAATATAAAAACGTATAAATATAGGACATTTCTTTAATTTTAAGATCCCGTTGTCCGATTCAAAAATTGTATATGATATTGCTTCTCTAGGCCATCTCCTAGAGATCCTCTAAAAAAATGAATATATTTATTAATCGAAGGAATAATAAAAATTATGATTTTTGATAAAATAGCGGCTCATAAAATTCAAAATTCTTAAAAAAATTTCCAAATTCAAAGTGGGCTAAAATATCGAAACAATTTTCAAAACTCTTATTTCTTCGATTAATACCTGGGGAAAATATCTAAAAAGTTTGTATAAAAAAAAAGAAACCGATCGGTCGTACCGTTTCGGAGAAATCTTGCTCACCGACTTTGAAAATGCTGTTTCGAGAAAAACAAGTTTAAAGTTTCAAAAGACGTTTACACTCAGATAAGTTTTTTTTATGCGTTTATCTTCGTGACTATTTATTGGATTTACTTGAAATTTTCAGAGAATTAACTTAAATATATGTACATTCCGGGAATTGATTCTTTGAAAATTCTAACTGAATATAACCCCACAATTGAGAAACGCTTTTATATTTAAAAATCAAAATACTCGCAATTATTTTACAGAAAAAATCACCTTGCACGCTGATTAGACTCTAAATATTCGCTTGATGTTTAAGCAACCACAAAAAGAAAGCTCAAAGTATTCACAACCTGCTTTTTTTTAGCTTTCCAAGCATACAAATTTTTCGTAAATACATTGTGAGAATTTTGAAAGTCAATAAGAAATGCAAGAAAACATTTCTACAACTGCTTACATGTCTTAAGTGAGGTTCTTTTTAAATCTATATCATAAATAAATTATCAAATTTTCTTCCAGTAGTCATTAAGAAAATTATAAAAGTCTATATAATAAAAAAAAAAATTGCCACTACAAAATGAGCAATGGCCAGTGTTAATCGTTTAAAAAATTTTGATTCTTGTTGAAAATTGTATAATAATAATTTTATTTCGCAAAATTTTTTTTGGAATGTAAATAAATGTATTTAAAAACAAAAAATACATCACACACTCGTTAAGATTTTGGAATTTTCCATACAGGAATAGCTAATAAATCTCTTCCTTTATATTTTTGCTGTTTAGACAAAGAATTCTATTAATTTCAAGCGGAATATTTTTACAAAGTTAAATAATAACTTCATACGCCACGTTATAATGTTTTTTTAAATGTGAAAATTATTTATATCTAATTTGTTTTTCATTAAATATTCAGGGCCTTTTGCCGTTTAAATCGTACAACTATGAAACACATCAAATTGGAGGGGGGAATAGGACTCTCTAAGGTCATAACAGTTTACATCACAGGAAAGTGATACTCGCCGGACAAAAGGCTTTTACAAATGGTCTTGAATTTTTTATTACTATAACAACATTTCGAGTCTTAATATAATAATAAATAATAATATATAAGAAAGGTACCCTAAATGGGTCCCTAGTACCTAGACCAAAGAAAGCGCCATGTAGAAAGCTAATAGCTTGTCCACCGGGTTTTCTCGCAGGATTGTTGGATGCAAGGTTTTGGACCTAATTACATTCTAAACCTGACGCCCTGAGAGTTTTTGCAGGTTTAAATAACATGTATGGAGATTTAATCGTACTCCATACAGGCCCTAAAAATGGGATCATCGAAATCTCCATGTTATGAAGGCCTAGCTGTGGTTATACACAGTTTGGCCTGTCGCATGCCCTGCGCAGTCACCGTAACCAAGATGAGCATGTCATAGCTATTTCTTAATTTGGTAAATTACGGATCATCTTTCTATAGAAATGACAGCCTAAGGTGAAAGTAGCGTTTGGAGCGATCCCTCTCGTATCAACTAGTCCGCTACTTCATTATCTTTTACGCCAGAATGGCCCATTTCGAGTCTTGGTGTAGCGCAGCACATTTTCAAGTTCATCTCATTGGCCTTAAAATGAGTCCTAATAGAGACCAAAAGTACAAAGGATAACGTTGGTGTATTTTTAGCGAAACAAAAATATTTGATTTTCACATAAAAACGTTTAAAGGTGGCAGTCAAGGTAATATAAGGTTTTGTATTTTATTTTAGAAAATGGGTACTAATATACCGTCACAAATGTAAATAGACAATAATAAAAACAATATCTTTAACTAACAAAAAATGGACAATACTATGGTACACAATGGTAGAAATAACGGATCATATCAGTCTTTTATTAATTATAAATAAATTGATATATTTTTTTAGATGTCAAAAAAATATTTTATTGTAGAAATTTATTCGAGTTTTTAAGTCTTCGTAGATGGACTTTATATTTTTCTTGGGGAAATGTTTTCTCGATTAACAAAAAATAAACATATATTTTTCTCTTTTTAACATACAAGTTCAAATCTAGTTAACGAAATGTATTTTTTGAAAGTTTCTAGGTAGGATATTGAAAATTTATTCAAAATATTTTGAATCTTAGTTTCACAGAAAATGATTTCATATAAATTCAATTGTTTAACGAAATATAGATATTTTCTTGATAGCTTTATTTCTATACACTAGTAAAGTATTTTTGTCGGATGACCTTTGCGCCACCAGGTGTTTTATTTTGAAAAAAGTGGCTTGTATAAACGTCATTATCATATGTTACAATAAAGATTTAATATTCAATAAAATATGTAGAAAAAGATCGAATCGAAAGTGTTGTGTTGTTAATTGTGAAAAAACACTCTCTAATAGTCCATTATTGCAATTTTACCGTTTTCCTGGATATTCCACTGTTTAAAAAATAAAATAGTGTCACTTATATATGACAATGACGTATCTGCTAATCACTTTTATAAAAATAAAACACGAGATGGCGTACTACTTTATTAGCGAATAATTTTATTAATAAATGCAAATTTATAAAAAAATATATTTTTCTAAATATTAAAATATTACAGTTAAAAATTAAAATACAAAAAATAGTCAAGCAAATATATAATGGAAGATTTTTAAAATATACAAAAATTAATTTAGATTAGAAGCAAAAATTAGTTGTGCAATAAGGCTGTAGTCAATATAGCGTCAAAATTAACGTAAGTTTTCAGCTTACGTTGTGTTAAATTGTCGTCTTACATTGACGTCAATCTAACAAACGGATATTTAAGGTGTTTCGATAACAAAACGAAAATGTTAATAAAAAACTGATATTTTGTGTGCCAATTAATGAGTATTTAATACGCCTTCTGTATAAATTTCAAGTGAATTCTCTGTACGGTTTACAATAAATTAATTATTAAAAGCTGCCCTTTTTACATGATGGTATATGAAAAGTATGATGGTATATATTTATCAATATTCATCAAGTTTCAAGATTTAAAATCAAACCAAAATTAAGAACTGTGCATAAACAAGATAAAATTTTTTTGGTAAAAACACTGACTTTGATAGTAAATTTCTCCTAAATCGTTTAGAGAATCGATATGAATTCACAAAAGACTTATAAAACGATGACTAATTGATTGAATAAAATTTCAAAATTTTTGGATCATTTTAATTTTTTTGGTATCGAAATACCTTAACGTCCGCAAAACATCCGTTTATATCAACGTTAGTATCACCTCAGTCTAAAAGTCTTAAGATAATCTTCAAGCATACTAAAAAAACTGTTTGTTTCGTACAACGACGCGAATACACAAATTATCAGTATTGAAAACTATGAATCAGATGGCCTATGAATTTTCACACGAAATAATAAAATTTTCTAGCGTAGTAAACTTATAGTAAAAGGTTTGAATGTAGCAGATAGTTCTGATATTTGACACAATTGTATTTTTTGATCTGTATATAATAGATATGATTTGTATATATTTCAGATTTTTAATTAGTTATAATTGCAAGCATTTATTACGCACTAAGTTATAAGGGTTTATGATATACAAGATAAAACAACGGATAATTGGTAAAGGAAACGCATTTATTTAAAAAAAAATATCAGTTTATTATTTTTTTTACACAGTTAACGATCGGAAATCAAGCCTTATTTTAAAACCAAATAGTATCCCTAGTGGAAATATTCTAATGAACTATATCTTATCTGGTTTCTCTTCAGAGCGAATAAATAAGCCAGAAAAACTCTAAATAATTTTTTTATATTCCTTACGAGAAGTATTAAATATGATAAAAGCTACAGTAATTAATTTTTCGAAAATCTGATATGTTTTAAATTTTACTGAATAATTCTGAAAAAGTCTTCTACAAAAGTCCAAAAAATATGTAAAAAGCAGTCTTAAAACTGCTTAATAAGTTTTACATAAATCTTTGCATACTTTTTCAGAATGTTTCAGAATTTTTTAGACTTACTCATTATTCTAGAATTGTTTTTCAGAACACTGCAAGACTAACTTAGACTAATACGCGAAAATATTTCCACCAGGGATCTTATATACATAATCGTGGATCTCATCCCTAGTGTTGCCAGTTGTTAACACTGTTTATCCCTACTTAGGTACATAGAAACTGTTGTTAGAGTTCCTCTGATTGGAGAACTTCTCCAAAACTAAGATGGTCTAGTCTGACTCTTTTAGATCTACCAATCATATTAAATAATGAAGCTGTTCAAAGTCAAAATATATCTTAGTTCGAATTTAATAAAATATTTTCCGATAGCAAAGTCACAAACACAAAGAAATCTTACATTTCTAGATAGAGATCGGAAATTCTCAGCAATGTCTACAGATCTTAAGAGAGATTATACCATACTTTTAAATACCTGAATCGTTTTGGATTTATAGGGTATTTATCGTTAGAATCCTTACATCATGAATTTGTTTTAAATTCACTATATACACCCTCGCAGAGAACTCTAACCAAAGGAAATTACAAAAATTTTACTCCACAAGTATCTTTGTGACAATATTTTCGGGAAACTCTACCACAATTGGGTTTAAAGACACACAAATTTTAAAATTAACACTTTAGAACCGTTGTAATTTGGCTTAAAGTGGGTTTTTTTTTTACACCGAACGCACTATTAAAGCTGAGTGCAAATTTAGACGGAGCTTGATGATGTGACGCGATGCAGTATTACGTATGTAGATGAGTTGGTAGCGCAGTTTTATGTGTAGTCGATTCTATACAGTTGCGACGACACATACAAACTATACCCTCTTAGTATATAGAAACAATACAGAACCCGCCATACTTAAAGGGGTCGTTCATAAACTACGTCACGCTAAATTTTATCATTTTTGACCCCACTTTACACTCTATAAATATTTTACGAAAGCTAGCTTACTCCGCTGTCCATAAATATTTCATTTCTAGTTGCAGTTATTGTAACGATAAAGTATTCGTAAAAATATTTATACAGGGTGAGTTGTAAGTCATGAAGTTTTTTTTTTTTAAAGTGCGGGTATGATATTCTAAGACGAAAAATCCTTAGGCGAATTCTAAGACGAAAAATTTTCCCCAATTGTCACACTTAGCGATATCCCTCTTAGCATGAATACATATTTTATGAATGGCCTCAAACCTACAGTACCTAATGACTAAAACCGCGTTACGTCACCTCACCAAGCTATGTCTCAAATTGTGCTCGACCTAATAGATTGAATTAAATACACAGTAACACGCCTTTAGTGGTGAACAATTGTACCATTTTAATTCAAATAAATAAGAAACATCACGCAATAATTTTTAAATAAAACTACATCTAGTTCAAATTTTTACCACTAGAGGCGTAACAATATTATAAAATAAAAACTAGACGCTTAATATATTTATTTTGTGCCATAACAATAAAAATATGGTATATATTATATATATTATTTAAAATAATTTTAATTGACATAATTATTATATGAATGAAACTTAAAAGTATAATTCAGGATAAATTTTATTAGTTCAGTCAAAAATAAAATAAAGTATGAGTTTAATTTTTAAAAACGTATCGATATATATATATATATATATATTATTTAAAGTTTATGTTAAAATTTATATATTGTTTCTATATTCTTAAATTATATTACACTAGTGTTATAAACTTTGTAAACAAGCATGGCAGAATTGTAATTTTAAAATAACGTGGCATGAATTTTCAGGCTTTTTATGTTTTAATTCTCATAGACAAAATGTGATTTTTATCCAAATTACAAACTTATATATTTAAAAATTAGAAATAATCATGGAATTTGAAAAGTTAACTCTTGTGGGCATTATTCAAGTACAGAGTGTCTCAATAAAACTACACTATTTCATTTAAAAATAAAAGCATGTATATTATTTATTGAGTGAGTTGTAAAATTTTTATTGCATTTAAAAGTAGACATGTATGAAATATCCGGACTCTCATGGCTCTGATGACAGGCCTTTACTATTTTCTTGAAATTTTCGATGAATTTGGCTGTATCTCATTGATGACGTGTTGAATCTCGGCCTTGAGCTCAATAATTGTTTCTGGTTTATTCGCATAAATAAAGAATTTCGAATTGATGTTTTTGTCGACACTCTTTTCCGTTTACAGCACCAAAATTTTCATCGACTCGTCGACCCAAAGGGGACTTACTGTCCATAATCGATTCAGTCTCTTCAAATTTTTTGACAACTCTTCGAATTGTTGAGGCATTGGTACACTTTCTCGGCCGAATTTGTAATGGATTTTTTCAATTTTAAGACAAAATTTAAATAGAGCACTCTTATTGAGACACCCTTTACAAAAAAAGTTGCGCCTGAAAATAATCGAAGGAATGTTTGGAGAAAATTGTCTGCAAACTCTATCACATTAGTGTGTATATTAAAAAAAAAATTATATACAGTTTGTCTTGTATTATAACTATGTATATATAAATATGATTATTATTTTTTAATTTTGTATATATTTTATTTTATTATTATTTGTTATAAATTTTAATTTATGAATTGTATCACAAATATATTATTATTAATTATTATATATATGTTTCCTGTAACATAATATTTTAACATATAAAAAACAATTATGAACTTATAATTTTTATAATTTGTGTTTTTTTTAAATTTTATTTTCTTGCTTTTTTTTCTTTTGTATTTTATTTTACTTAGCTGGGTTCTTCATTCAAAGTCAGTTTGAAGTTAAGTGTCACTTATGAATAGGCTTTTGTCCTAAATTTTAAAAATTGATTTATACGTTACATTAGTATCTGATTTACACCAAAAAAGTATTATTAAAAAAAAAACACTATTTGCATTATGTATTTTGCATTTTCAAAAACCAATTCAAATTTACTTAGAAAATAATATAGTGTCATAGTGTCTTGAATGACATTACGACTTGGCATACAATCATTTTTGTGTATGCAAATTTAAGCAGTTGTAATCAAGTAAACTGCTTCGTTCTATTAAAATGTAATGTTGCTTCATGGCATGACGTAATACTTTGAATATTTTCTGATTGGTGTTTGTTGTCACGTGACTGAATACCTAATTTTACTAAAATTATTTTATAAAAATAATAATAATCTATTTTTTGTTTTGTTATCTACATATCATGATTAAGCATTAGAAACTTTTATCAACCGATTTATTCTTAGTGGACAAAAGCCTATTCTCCAACTTATGTATGTTTCCCAAAAGAATCAACACCCAATAATTCAATAATAAAATGAAATCGAATTGGATTGAGTTATGTTGAGTTGATCTATATGTCAGCTTCGGGATTCCTATACTGTGGATGGAGAAAATTGCGGTTACTACCTCTTACCCATGTATAATTGTTGTATTTTTTATAATTGTATGTATAAATTACATTCGTCGATTACATAATAATGATATCGGAAAATCTTAATCTTAAATAAGCGAAAAATCTCTCACTGACTGATTAATTGACTCATAGAGTGGCGTAGCTATCATAGAGCTAAGTAGTGCAGGGTCTCTAAGCTCAGAGATCAGCTCCCGAAGCTAGCAAACCTTGAGGCTGCTCACAAGATTTATCTTTTATCAAAAGGTAAAGAGCCCATATACAATTCTAAAAAAATCATACAGCAAAAATATTTCAAGGATAGGAAAGTGAAGATGTCAAGACCCTTAGTTACGTGAATTATCTCTATTTTTTCTAAAGATGGCACACAGATAAATCAAATTTATTATTTTATTTTGCATAGAAATGGGATTATGTTGAGGTCAAATCTCAGCGAAATAAACGAAAAAGGTTAACAAATATTAGTGAAAATTAAACCTTAGTTTTTTTTTTCTTGTTGAAAGCAAAAATAGACAATAAAATAATTTGCAACAAAATTATTCGTATCAATTGAAAGGATTTTGCTGGTAAAATTTAGTATGAAATATATGTTGATATTAAACTAAAATTTGTGTAAGGTGATTCCGCATAAATCAATAGTAAAACATATACAAACTCCTTTATTTACTTTTTCAACATAAAATCATGGCTGTCATTTGGGCTTAATTTACGTGAAACCATCCTACATCACCTACCCTACAATTATCGTAATTCTAAATCAATAAAATAAAACAAAAACCATTTTCTAAAAACGTCATAGATTTAGTGCTGTAGCTGTTTTATCAATTCTTTTAGAATTATGGAAAATGCAAATTTTAGCCTGACCACAAAAATGTAAAATATTTAAATATAATGAACGTATTGTTGTGAAAATGTACCCTTCAAATAAAAACAAGTAAATTTTTTACTAAAAAAAAAAGCCTAAATATTTAAAAGAAATAAAAACTTTGCGCAATGTTACAATAAAAATTGTTTCTTCAAATACTAACTTAAATCGTTTATTAATAATATTAGATTCCTTGAAAAATCTAGAATCTTAGTTTAGTTTAAAACTGCTCAACTTTTTATCCGATCGAATTCAATCCTGAGATTATATTTGACTTTCAATTCGCATTTTGAGTATTACTGAACACGATATATTTAACATCGTAAATCATACTGCGAGAAAAAATACAAATTTGTCGATTCATTTCAAATCTACTATTTTTATAATCGTTATCAAGAATGCTATTTCTGATAACAAATTCGAAATATTGATCTCCAGTTTTTCGACAAATCCTGGTGGGAAATGGTAGTACTAAAGGAAACATTCATTCCTTTGACAGATTGGTTCACTATAACCCCGACTTATAAAAAGCATATATAGGTTTGAACTAATTCGTTTTTTTTTCTAAACAGAAAATAATAAATAAAGAGGCAAAGTCATTTTAATTTAATTGTTTAATTGTTTTACAATTAAACAATTTTACTTGCACTGAGCAAGTTTTCAATCAAACCCAAATTGGTCAATGTATCAAAGATGAAAATTGAACATAGGCCAAAGCGAGGATAGAGGTATTAAGGAAAACTATCACTGTACCTGTATAAAAAGTGTCCATAGAAACGCAGACAATTCATGGCGCCGCTGGAGCAAAAGTGTAAGTTTAAAAAAAAGTAAGATAAAGATCTAAACAAGTTGTTAAAGAAGTTCCAATCAAACACAAAGTGCTCAAAGTAATAAGTGTAGGATACAGAAGTTAACAACAAACACACTTTTGTTAAACAAGCGCCATTCTGGTCAATTTTAAGAACTATTATTTTCTGTTTTCAGCTGGACATTTTTTTACTTTAACCTCTATTTAAGATGGTTCTCTTTATCTCTACCCTCCATAGCTAATAATTAGGAACATAGCATATTATACATAGAGAATTCCGTGGCCCAAAATTTGCGATATGATGAATGAGAGAGAAGACTGCCACTTTACTCTTATGTGTACTTGTCTAATCTATATGTCATTGGCTAGATATTGCATCATATGATTATGACATATGACTATGACAAGGACACATAGGAACTAACTGGCAATTTACTCTCTCATTCATCATATCACATCCACTTACACTATAAATGGTTAGGATTGATCGAATGTACTTAAGTCTTAGCATTACAGTTTTGCATGTAAGTTGCCCATCTTAGAATATTATCTCTATGGATTTGGGTTATGAATACACGCAGGCGAATTTTTTAAAGTTCACGTGGGCCACTTTATAAACTCAAAAGAACGCAAGTTGAGACACAATCTAGGTTGAAAGTAAAAAAAATTCTCCATAATGAACCAATCCACAACGGTACTATTAGATATTTTATGTTCTTGATCTTCCAAACTTTTTGAGAAAAAAAAACTTTCAAATCGGTCCAATACTTTTGACGATTACCGCTTAATACGATATAAACAAAAATTCTAAATAGTATAGTTTTAAAACGTTTCGAAAAGTTGATATTTACAAAAAAAAGAAACCTATTCGTGAAAAATTCAAGAAAAATTATTTTTGTGGATAAATAAATATATTTAAAATAAATTAAAATTTAAATATCTGTATGTTTAATGAAATACGATTATATAGATGTAAGATTTTGTATATAAAATAATAAAAATTTAACTGATATATATAAACGTCAAAATTATATTGTAAAATGGAAAATATGTATGTATTTATTTTTAAAAAATAATTGAATGAAAAAATAATTAATAATTGTTTGTAGCTGTGTTAATCAAATTATATGATTAATTTTTAGAAATGTTAAATAAAAATATTATTTCCTGTTAAAAAAAATAACGAAGTTATTTATTCATAATTATAATATCATTATTTTTCCCACAGATGTCAGTACTAAACTTACAGAATGTGAACCCATGGTTAACTATAAAAAATCGATCTTTTTTTGTACTTCATGGCGACATCAAAATATAAAAAATTGATTTTGCTCTGCCATACGCAAGTTTTATCCAATTTTAATAAGCCAAGTATGTAATTATACTTAAAGTCTGAGACATATTTTTATATGAGATCCAATTTTTCAAATTTATCAAAGATTTTTTGAACTTGATGACGTCAGTATAATTCAAAAAATTAGAATTTGCTCTATCACAAGCAAATTTTATCCAATTTTAATAAATCAAGCACGTAATTCTATGAAATTTGGATCGTATATTTTAATTTTTTAGTCTTTTACATTTCGGATCACAGAAAGCTACTTGAAATTAACACCACTTGCAGGTATTGCAAGAAAAGATATTACAGAAGAATCGACAGTATTTAATTAAAGCCTAGCTAGATTGCCAAATCCACAACCTTTGCAATTATGGTCTGATTTGTTACCTCTAAGTCACCAGGTCTAAGAAGTCAGAAAAGTGAAGAGATTTACATCATCTGGTCACCATAGCACTTAATGACGTAGACTGCTAAAAGAAATGTGTCTGCAATTCTTTCCATCATTTTTTTTGAAACTCATTGTAAAATTTCCAAATAAAATTGAAAAAAAAACAATTGACTGATTTAATTGTTGAAATACTCTGTATAGAAAGTGTTAAATCTCAGTGCTTGCATTATTTTTACAAAATTATGGCGGTCGACGCCATTTGTTTTGATTTTCGAAAGTATTTTCTAAAATTTTTATTCGTTTTACAAGAATCTTTCACAAGACCATTCATTGAATCTACCTGAAAATGTTCAACTCCTTATCTTTTATAATTTTGAAGAAAATGGACACAATGAGTTTTGCTCTAATTTGCCCCCTCACAGGTAAACGATGATGTTTACGAAAAAATGTTTCAAACAAAAGTTGTTAATGTTTTTATAAGGAAGATTTTTTACATTTAAACTTTTGTTCTATCTTCAACGATTTACCAGATGGGTCCTACGGATAAAACTCAAAACTTACTTTTTACGTCCTGAGCACGCTAAAAATATTCTTGATATCGTTTTTCGTTTTTGAGATATCGTGGCGACAGATACCAAAATTTTGTTCGTTTCATCAATATTTCCAAGCTTTACAAACTTGAGACTAAGATTAGTATACATTAACATATGTTTTATATATACATTATACAGGGTATAAAAAAATATTTTATCAAAAGGGAATTAAAATTATTAATATGATTTGTGTGTTTTAAGGATCGACAGAAATTTTTTTAGTACTATATAGTGGTAAGTTTGTATATTAGCATTCTTTTCTGTTATATGTGCATTCTTTCACCCAATAATCAAATATTGTTATCATAGTAATATTTAGAATGCTTTCACCTTGATTAATAATGAACATATTGAGAACTTTGGTTGATTATGAAATTCCCAGTTACTATATTCGGAGTGTCATAGACACAGTATGTATATCTAATTCTAATAATTAAATTCACTTTCACAATGCCATCAATATTAGTTAGTAAGTATTTAAGATTGTAATTATATATCATATTGTTTTTAAAATTTTAAAAAAACCCCAATTAGACTGTGACTTATATGCCAAATTCTTTTACATATTATATTCATAAATTGAAGAGTATTATTTTTAAAAATGGTACTTTTTGCGAAGTTTTGCAAAGATAATTCAAGATTGCAACTTTTCAGGTTAAGTTTTAACGTATGCAGCGTTGCCAACTCAAAATCTATCTAGGTACCCGATATGATTTAAAAAGTTGGTAGTTTTCTATTAATCAATCCTACTTTGAAAAGTTAGTAGATTTTGTTTTTATATGACTCATTAGTGAGTTTTTGTTTTATTCATTATAGTGACTTTCATGCACTTTTTCAAGCGTTATTCATCTTCGTTACGCCCCTGTTTTTCCAAGTGACTTTAAACTTTAATATTAATTAAATAACTAATTAAAAATCTCTGCGATCTATCCTCATTTATAGAAGATTTATAGGTATATAACTATATACCTTTGGACTAAATTCTATAACACACACAAAAATTCAAACATTATAGATTAGCCGTTGTTGGGAGTTAATCATGCAAAAATAAGAATTGGAATTTTTCCTATAATGCTCTCATTTTGTTTAGTTTATGATATCTCTAAAATGTCATTCCAATTACTTTGTATTGCTTAGAACTACTAGACGAAAATAAGATTATTAAATTTCTTAGGTACGATATTTCGAAAATAACTCAATTGTGTGAACAAGCTTGAGGACCTTCCGTAATAACAATTAAGTTTAGAAACTTTAAGATCGAGCAAAACTAAAGTTGTTGCATAAACCAAAAAGTTTTGGGGATAAACTGACTGTATTGCAAACTAGCAAGGGTCATACGCAGGAATCATCCAAATGCGAGAGTGACTGAATATGTCATTAATTTTCAATAAGTTAATTCTGCAAGGTACAGAAAAAACTTTTCCAAAACTCTGTCGAATCACTATACCGCATCGATCACAACACCGCAATGTATATTGAGCGAAGCTAAAACGTTCAGCCCTCCTTCAGAAATTGTCCATCTAAGGTATGTTTTGAGACGGCGCAAAGTTGAAAAGGCCCGATCATTCGTCGCTGTTCTCACAGGCAAAACTGCGAAGCATTTGGTAGCATTTGGAAACGCATCTGCACTGAATGCTTCGAGTTAATAAATATCGAATTATTCGAGTTAATTTTTGCCGTTCTATCCAGCATAGCGTTTTCGCTAAGGTTTAACTTCGTCGACATAGATACCACGGGGGAATCATCACTCAAAAGTGAAGAGTGTGGTTCAAAAAGTTGAGCGCGAGAGTCATAAAAATTTTTCATTTTGTTGGGAAAGAATCAAGCAAAATTGGATAAAATATAGTGCTGATTCAAAAATTGATCTTGTAAACGTGTCAGAAAAAAATCGAACTAAGGTATGTAGATTGTATTTGGGAAATAATCTTCAACTGAATCAGTTTGTACATTCGAGTACGTGAGGCTTGCCTTCCGCAATTCGATTTAGTATACTCTACTCAAAGACAAAGGCGTAGAATGGTGCGAGCTCAAAAAATGGAATATAAATGCTTTTCATAAATGGTTTTTTAATTCAAATGTGTAGAGATACTTAATGGGGGTGGAGGTTTGAACAACTCCCCCCCCCCCCCTCTCACTCTGTGCGCATGGACCTGCTAGGAATAGAGGTTTTTGTAAGCGAGGATAATTCAACTTCAGCTAACGACGTCTGAGCCATAATTTGCAGTTAGTACATTCATAGATCTTTTGTAGAAATTTTCTATAGGTCTATGCATAAATTTATCAATAATTTATCAAACAGATGTTTATTTTATATGCATTTTGTAGGAAGTAAGGACGGTATGAAACATAAAAATTTTTTTGGAATGTATCAATAATACAAATTTGATTTGAATCATTTGAAAAAAATTGCGTGGAGATAAATTAAAATAATTATTAAAGTAGTCCGGCCGTCACGAGACTAGCCAACAAGTCAAGAAGGCAATTTGTATGACGTAAATGTAATAAAATGCTCTAAAAATATCCAGTGACGGATTAAGCCAGCGCGGGGCATGTAGCAAATTCTGTCAAGGGGCCCTTGGTTTGCTTTAGGTTCTCAAGTTTAAAGTATTAAATAAAACAAAACTGTTACAAATAAAATTTTCTGGATTTAATAATATGGGCAAATCATGCTCTATATTCAACAAAGTGAGATGATAAAAACGTTCTGGGCCCATCGTGTTCCTTTATTCATTTTTAATACGTTTTAAAATATTTAATTTGATAGAGAACGTTCGCCACTGCAGTTAGTGATCATGAGAGACATGTTAATGCGCAAGGCAATTTCTAAGTTTGGAAAATACGATTCTATAGAATAATTTAATAAAAGTTTCTAAAATTACTGTTCTAGAGGCTCCTGTTTCTTGCTGCCAATAACAATAACAGTAGCCACATCTATATTTTATAATAAATCAAGCAACTACAGTAATAAATTTTTAAATAGTTCGCTTGTTTTCTCGAAATACTTATATAATCGAAATACTTATATAATAATATAATCGATATTATGTTAAAATCGAATAAAAAAGTACAATCTTGGCTACGTAAACTCGTAAAATAAATGTATACCTATATAAAAAAATAAAAATCTGGTCGCTTGAAGAATAGAAATGTGATATAGATTTTAGTCTAAATATATCGATTATAATTAAACATCAGAACATTAACGTTAAAAAGTTCGTAAAAAACTTACTTATTTTTACGATTTAACGTGAAGAAATCGAGTTTTAGATTTTCAAATGGAAATGAAGCACAGCCTAAGCGCTTCGCATTTAAGATATTTTACGCTCCTATCTCAATTAATATTTTTTTATTACGGCCAGGCAGACGTTGGAGCCCGAGGCCCCCTAATTCGCGGGGCCTGTAGCATTTGCTACTCTTGCTACATGGCTAGTCCGGCACTGAAAATATCGTAAACTTGGCAATTTGTATAATGTAAATGTAATAAAATGCCCTAAAAATATCGTAAGAACGTCAAAAACCAAATTTTTTATGTTTTCTTTTTGGAAAGCGTCGTAAGGTAAAGTTGTTTTTTGCATGAACAGAATCTGGGATAAATTTTCTTCAAGAAGCTCAATCACCGATTAATTTTTGTACAATTAACATTATTGTGAATTCTTCCATAAGGTACTGTGTTAAAAATCACAATTAAAACAAGTGAAAACAAACAATTGACTGAGTTAATTGTTGAAATACCATGCATAGTCAGTGTTGATTTCTTTATCACATTACACATACAAACATGTGATACATACATAACTGATAATCAAGTATAGTACATTTTATAAAATTTCCGCCTAATTGGCACACTCACGGGTAAACAGTGATGTTTACGAAAAAATGTTTCAAACAAAAGTTGTTAAATTTTTGATAAGGAACATTTTTTACATTTAAACTTTTGTTCTATCTCTAACGGTTTACAAGATGGGTTCTACGGACCCAAGACCCAATTGACCTCTAATGCCTATGATGCTCATTTACGAACTTGACCTCACTTTTTACGTCCTGAGTACGCTGTAAACATTTCAGCTCGATATCTTTTTCGTTTTTGAGTTATCGTGTCCACAGACGGACGGACGGACAACCGGAAATGGACTAATTAGGTGATTTTATGAACACCTATGACAAAATTTTTTTCCTAGCATCATTATTTTTAAGCGTTACAAACTTGGGACTAAACTTAAATACTATGTATATTTCATATATATACATGGTATAATGAACAAATTCAAAATTTTTCCCCGCAAGAGGAACCAAAACTGTGTTTATTGTGATAAAGGAACTTTGAGAACTATCATTTACCGCAAAAAAAAAAAATGTACATTCACCGTACTTGTTCGAACAGCCGGACTACTTTATAGCTAAACGTTCAATGCACAGTGAACAGTGTAAATACACTTTTAACACTCTTTAATATGTGCTTCCTAATTTCTGCTATAACTTTTTAAAAGTGGGAGACTTTAATTAGAACGAGATGGTACTATAGTAATATAGTAAAAGTAAAATAAAGATGCCAATATATATATTTAAAACAGAATAACACACTCATGAAACAATATTCAATTACATAAATTTAGGAGTGCTGTATATTGCGACGTCGTTTCAAGACGAAAATAATAAATATTCGACGCGGAAAAATGTGAGATAAAATAGTTCGTACAAATAAAAAAAAAGACGAACTATATTTAAAACATTTTTGTGTCTCATTTTCTGGTAAGGTTTCTCGATTTTTTTTTGTATTACCTTTAATCCTACGCATTTTTGTTGTTGTTAAGTTAAATTCTCCTTTTTTGGTAATATTATCGTATAGCGCGCGAATTTTTTTTATCATTATTGACATGTGTCCCGATGAAAATTTGGCAAAACTATTCGAAAATAAAAAATTTGTTTATAAATAAATTATATTTCTTTTTTTCTATTATAGATCCGAGTTTATTTTCGCACAATCTATTTATATCCTAAGTTCTTTATACCTAGCACATGAAAGGAACTAGTATTAAGCGTTTGTGCATTTCATCTATTTGACGTATAATTTTTGATGCATTTTAAAAATAAATTTTTTTTTTTTTTGTTTTTCAGTGAAAAACTTTTTTTTTCAAAACAATTTCTAATTTGAAAGAGAATGAAAACGACTTAGATCATTTTAAAAGATTTATTTTTGTATAATGATCTATGTAAATCGATTAATTTTTATAAAATAAAATAAAAAAAAGTTAAAAATCTGTGGGTTGAACATCTTATAAACTCAATCTTTGTGGATATTGTCAAGAGATATACATCATTAGATCGACACACCCACAGTTTATAAAATAATCCTGTAAGTATTTTGATTTAGTTAGATATATTTATAATAATTACGTCATTGTCATTTATTTTATTCATTTGCATTTTTGTGTGTGTTTATTTATTTATTTTCTTTTTTTACTTTATGTGACATCGAATCTAATCAATATGTGTGATTGTTTTCAATAAAAAGTTTAGTTCACTTATATATATTTATCAATCATAAAAATCATCGAAATTACTTATATTTGTTTAATTTGAAATGTGTTTGTTTGCTGGTTTATGTAGTGCTTATAACGTACGTGTTAATACTTTGCCTAACTTGCATATATTATGCATTCATTCACATTGTTGTAAAATTAATTTATAAAACATTGAAAGTAGAATGGAATAGTGATGTTATTTCCATCACCATGCTTCAGATCTCTATGAGAAAGTATCGTATTTTAAAAATTGATTTTTGTCTGAAGTTAAAAAAATTATCTTTATTAATATTATGAACTCGAAAGTGTGTTTATTTGTCTTAGGATAGACTTCTTTTACTGGAAAAGATATTTGTACTTTTTAACATATTTTATTATTGGTAGTTTTTATTTGAGTGAGTCAAGTGCCATAAATAACGTCGGAAAAATGTAATAATAATACCAAGGGGCCTAACATGTCATCAGATGAAGCTATTCCTTTTTATAGAAACATCGTCATCTGATGACAGAGGTAATAGAAATACAAGACGCATAGAGAACTGCTAAAGCTCAAGGAAATAGATTATATATATTACAATTTAATAAGCCGGAATGTATTGGAAAAGTTGGGAAACAACACCGATTTTAATGAAACTTTTTTGGCTTAAAATTGTCATGTACTAGGTATTTTTGGTCGCTCAATTCTAATCCAATGTTACTTTACACGAATTCTCTTACGTATTCCAAAATTTATGCCATTTTTGACACGAAATTCCACTTTTTCTAAAACAGTAAACTAAATAAAAAAGAAAAATTCAGAGCGACATTACCTTTATCTAGTAATTATAGACAGACTTGTAGTTGAGCTTCAAAAGAGGTATTTGTGGTTGCTGATTACTAATCTGATGCCATATTAATGGATTCTGTCACATATTCGGAAAACCTACCATTTATGGGCCAAGAATTCTTTTGACTTCACCGTTTATACTTTTATAAGCGAAACTAGACTTGTCTTAAATTCAATGACGCACCTTTCATCTGAGCCTGGTATTTTCATAGCAAGAAATTCCGTAATTTACGGAATCAAGGAATGACTACGACAAACCTATCTTGATTACTGGGACTTCGCGTAGGGCATGCGATAGACTAAACTGTGTATAACCACAATTAGGTCATTCGATTGTGTTCGCCTGAAACTCACTGCAGCATAGTTGAGAAGGAAGGTCTTGACAAGCGTTTGGGCTTTTCGGCCGCCATTTATTTAGTTTTCGAAAATTTTGAAAATTTTCGAAAGTATTTACTAGAAGTTTTTTTTTCATTTACCGAAAATGTTTCACAAGACTACTAGTTGAAGATACCTACAAATTTTCAACTCTCTATCTTTTATAGTATTGGAAAAAATGGGCACCAAATTTTTGTCCTAATTTGCACCCTTAAGGGTAATCTGTAATGCTTATGAAAAAATGATTCAAACAAAAGTTGTTTATTTTTTTATAAGGAACAATTTTACAACTTTTGTTCTATCTCTAACGGTTTACAAGATGGGTCCATCGGGCCCAAGATCCAATTGACCTGTGTTTCTCATTTACGAACTCAACGTCATTTTATATGCACGCTAGAGCACGCTAAAAAATTTCAACTTGATATCTTTTTTCGTTTTTGAGTTATCGTGATCACAGACTTACAGGCGGAAAACCGGAAATGTACTTATTAATTGATTTCATGTTTTAACACTTATAGTAACATTTTGTTTGTAATATCAATATTTCTAAGAGTTACAAACTTGGAACTAAACTTAGTATACCTTGATATGTATTTCATATATACAGAGTTTAAAGACTAGATAAGATCTTTCTCCTAAGCAGTATAAAGGCCACTATTATTAATTTAATTATTTATAAATTAAAGAGAGCCGTATTTATAAACAGAAATTATTTACTTACTAAATTATTTACTCTTTATTTATTTACTTTTTGTTAATTATTTCTTTAGAAATTTTTTATTTCATTTTTATTAAAATACGTGTCAAGAATTTTATCCGTGAAGCGATCGCGATGGTTGAGATCATAGACAAATATACATATAAATAATTGTATATTGAGATGCAATATTCAAATATTATGACTGCAACTTTTATATCTTACGTGTAATAATGGTTGCATATATTATCTATTGCTTTCATATTTTTTTGCCTAAGGATTTGTATTCTCATCCACGATAAATTATGTCCCCAACGAAAGCTTGTTATAAAAAATTCCTAACATCCCATAATAACCTATTGAACGATTCCTGCAAGACAAGTGTATTTCCAGTAAATAATATTCGACATAGATTTCTAGAATAGTTCGATAATTTGTTTTAGTCGCTTGCATTATGAATAAAAATTAATATTAAGAAATATAATTATGAAGAAACTTTTAAACAATAAAAGTTAGTTAAATTCTAATCACGTTTCATCAAACGTATCCATATTGGGTGATTTTTTGAAATATTCAAATGCATAATTGATTTATTTATTAATAAACAATCATATTTGTTGATTTGGATTTTTATCAATTGTGTGTTATGTTATTATTACTTCCTCTTTATATGGTTGTATGTCTCTCCTTATTTATATGCTTGTCTGGTATTAAATCATAATAATTGAAATAAATGTTTGAGAGTATAACGATTTTCTTGCTCAAATATTACGGGATAGTACCTAAGAGCGAAACCTTAAGTTTATTCGAAAACAAATTATATTTTAAACTACTAAAATGTCAGACAGAGAAAAAAGTAAAATCATGTGAAACAGTGATATAATTTTCGAAGGTATATATTTTTTATTAAAGCCTCATATATTATTTAAAAATATTTTTGTGAATATCAGTTTGGTTTTTATACCATGTATATGAGATATATCATAGTATATTAAGTTTAGTCCCAAGTTTGTAATGCTTAAAAATATTGATGCTATGAACAAAATTTTGGTATAAGTGTTCATAAAATCACTTCATAAGTCCATTTCCGGATGTCTGTCTGTCTGTCTGTCGTCTGTCGTCTGTCCGTCTGTCATCACGATTACTCAAAAAAGAAAAGAGATATCAACCTGAAATTTTTACAGCGTGTTTAGGACGTAAAAAGTGAGACCGAGTTCATAAATGAGCAACATTGGTTAATTGGGTTTTGGATCCGTAGGACCCATCTTGTTAGGGAAAGAACAAAAGTTTAGTGCCAATTGTATAGTATGTATTATATGGGAATATCAGTTATGTACGTGTGGCATGTATGTATGTGTAAGGTGGCAGTGTAATCAACACTGTCTATACATGATATTTCAACAATTAACTCAGTCAATTGTTTGTTTTCACTTTTATAATTTTTATGTATAACTTACTATTAAGAATTGTCAGAGTAGGATAAGAAAATTTGCACCCGTAGGCTGCAGTTTCAAAAATTAGCTCCCTCTGTAATAAAAATGTATCAGTAAAGACCTTTTTTTAGTTCTTTATATTTTAGAACCTGTAAAATCGCACTGATTGTTCGGAGAAGTTCTCATTCACCAAAAAAGCACTTTTTTAAATCACCAGAATACATTGTTACTAACATACTTTTGCTATATTTTGAGTGTTCAAATTGATCAAATTGCTTATAAACGAAAATTTACTGTAAAAATTGCCTCTATTGAAGTTCAACTACAAGTCTGTCTATAATTACTAGATATAGGTAATGCCGCTCTGAATATTTCTCGGCCAAATAATGAAGAAGTAATATTTTCTGCTGTCAGCTTTTTCTCTTCCGTATCTTCTTTTTGTTCATTTCATACTCTTTGACTATTGAGAGTTCCAACGCTTGATGTTAGACTGTCATACATTTGAATAACTGTACAAATGTTAATATCCACGGACTGTAATTATTTGCATACTTACTTACACAATTAATTTTATGTTTGTTTAAATTCTTCCATGCAGGCGCCCTTTTGCAACTGATTTTTTAAATTAGAAATCGTTTTTTGTAATTATTTCGGAAAGTACGCATCAGATCGAAATTTGGTAAGAAGCTTGTTCGTTCGTCTTGATAAGCTTAATTGAGTAGTGTAATTTTCTACTAACAATTGAAGAACACCCTGTATACACGATTTATTTTATATCGTTAGCTACAAATTAGGATTTTTAATATTTTTAAGTGTTTTTTTTTGCCTTTTCTTTTAATTTAGTAGTGAGAATTTGAAATTGAAAAATTACAAAAATCGATTGAGTTAAAGGCATTTCAGTGAGATTAAAGTAGTACTTTGATTGAGAATAGTTTTAACTTTAAACACGATTATTGCAAAACTACATTTTCAGCTTGTTCAACCTTGTAATATCGATAGCTCAAAGACTTTTCGGTCGATTTTTAATTTTACACATATTACAAAAATGTTGGCAATATTCATGGCTACGATTAAGCAAATTTATTTTTCAAAATTTCATTTATTACTGTTTTTATTGGCTTTGAAAACAAACAAAAAATTCTATTCATCGCCATTTTCCAAAGAATAAAAAAATCCTAATCTTTAACGTTCTAAGTGTTTTGTAATTGGATAAATTTATTGATTTTTAATTACCTCGGAAAGAATGCAACAGACTGAAATTTAGTAATGATCTCAATATATGTTTAAATGAGGAAAAAACTTGTTCCGAATTCCTAATAGGTAAGCGTTCGTTACTTTCATTCAAGCTTTGAATACAACCTTTTCTTATAGTTTTAAGAAAGTAAAATATTTTAATGAATAATTTTTTCATGTTTCAGGTGAAAGAAAAACAGTCATATAATTAAAGAAAAAAGATTTGATTATCAAAAATAATGTTCAACTCACAAAATAATTAATAATCGAAAATCATAAATATATTTAAAACCTCTTAAACTAATAAATAATATGACAATTATAAAATATAAAATATTAAATCAATGGTTACGATTATTAATAAGCGGTCATAAACCGTTTAATCAAATCATTAAAAAATTATAACTCAGTCATAAATATAACCAAAAAATAATTATAAAAATAAAAAAATTAAACCTGATAAAAAATACTCAGTAAATAATATAAAAATATTTATTAATAAAAAAATAAAAAAATTTATAAAACTAGTCATCATAATAATTTAATATATTACTTAAATCAACTAGTCACTAATATTTAATTAACAAATTTAATTAATTTATAAATTAATTAATCAAATAAATTGAGAGTGTGGTTTTTATTTATAATTTTTAACAAAATGAGTGGACCATCACAACAATCAATATCAACAGCACAGGAGCTACGTCGAAGTAATAAAATGCAAGATTTTAGTGGTATTAATCGTGAACGAAGTTTTGTACGAGTTAATTCGAACCATCACCATCATCCGGTATGCAATTATTTAACAAAATTTTTTTTTCTATTAAGGATGTACGACGAACGTCAGGGCTATTTTGGATAAAAGGCTTGATTTTTTTATATGAAGTTGGACTAAGTCTAAATCAATTCCCAAATTTTAGGGGGGTTTGCCCTATTATTTAAATAAATAAATTACTTCAAAAGTAGGCATATTTAACATTGATCTGATGATATGTTTTCATAGATTAGTCCGAAACTAGCCCGTGGAAATAAAAAAAAAAAAAAAACTATTTAGATTAAAGTTGAAACTTTAGTTAATTATTGAAAACAAAAAAAAACCCGTTGTGTCCTTAGATCATATATTTTAAATAGATGAGCCCAGTGTATACCACGTATGTATATTTTGGCGTCACAGAGTAGATTAACAAAGATGAAAATACAATATTCAAACAGCTGACAGAGAAAACACCATTTTGGAGGCCTGGTATTCAATGCGCATGATCGTATGACCGGAATCAGCTGCTTCAATGATGTGTTTATATTTCACATTCACATGTGCTTAAAATAAATAAATAAATTTTATTTTGTTTTAACGTTCAAACAAGTAATATTGTTAAATAATTTTGTTTAAATTCTATAAAAAAAATTTTTTTAATGGTAAAATGGTAATTTGTTCAAAATATACTGTTTTAACTTTATTTAAAAATAGTATAATCTTATTTTAAATACGCGCCAGGATATTATTTTGTATATTAAAACATTATGACCAGGCCTCGGCATTTATTATCCTTGTCAATCTACTTTGAGACGTGGTTCTCACTCTGTTGACAATTCCAGTAGTGAATTTTCAAAGGTTGTGTCCGACTAATTAAGATTGTGTGAGCACGGTAGTGAGGGCACAAAAAAAAATATATTTTTTCAATTTTGATGGTGAATTATGTTATAACTTGACAATATAAGACTAAAAATAAGTAAATTTTTCGATATTTCGAAAATTGAAAATTTGGTTTAAATATTTAGCTTTCGATATTTCGAAAACCGCAAAGTAGATATCGAAAAATTGTATTCTTATTTTTCGTCTACATTCATGAAGTTATAAGAAAACTCATCATCAAAGTTGAAAATAAGGTACAAATAATTTCAACCGAGAGTCTAAATTTGTCTTGGCCCTCCTACTAAATATTTTAGACAAAAAAAAGTGTAAAATGAGTTTTTTTCTTGTACCTCAACCTTTTGGGCCAGTTTTTTTTTTAATGTTCTGGAAGGAGCGTAGATCAAAATCAACTTCTAATTTGGTGCCAGATAAGCCAATTATTGGTATCCTGATTTCTAAGGTGATTTTTGAAAATTTTAAAACTTCCAACAAAATAACTAATAAGTCAAAAAAATATACTCAGAGGTTTTCCGGGTCACTGATAACGATTCCGAACCCAGAATTCCGATATATTCTCTCTTCTGGGGTAATTCGACCTCCACAGGTCCAAAACAGCAATATTCTGTAAATATTCAATAAAACGGCTTAGGATTTATTAGAGTCTTCAGCCTGTATCCATGACTTTGACCTACATTTACCGATAATCTTAAAGCGTATTTTCGTTCGAAATGCAATAATGACATATTTTTAAATCACATTTCCTCTGAAAGCTAATTCGTTTTTCGAAAAAATGTTTTAAACAAACGTTGTTAGATTTTTTATGCTGATCAACGTTGTAATTTAGAGTGTTGTTCTATCTCTTACCGTTTAGGATCTAAATTGGCTATTAAAGAAACCCGAAGAATTCTAAATCCAATCTGATGTCAGAACGTGATGTCCCTCATGAAACTCTGCAACTTTTGTTTAAGTTGTTTTTTTATTGGTTAACTAAAAAACGAGCTATTATCCATTATAGATTAAAATGACCCACACTGTATAATTCAGTTTTTCCCAGAGAAAAAAAGGTTTTCATACATAACTTTGGGTGATTTATCAAAAACTCGTAACTCAATGGATAAAAAATTTTTTTTGTGATTTTATCGATCTGTTCCATAATTTTTAAAAGAATTACAACAAAATCAGGGAAAAATTATTCTTCCCGATTTGGATAAACATAATTTTCTATAGTAATACAAAAAATGAGCCTCCGTAACGATTGGACAAGTAATTTCAGAGATGTCACTCAAAATTTTAAATGAAGGGCGAATATTCCGTATAGGAATTTTTCAGTCGATATCACAGAAATTTGTCATTGAATGAAGAGAAAAGGGATTTTAAAAAAATATTTCATAGAATAATATTTATTATATTAAATCTTTGGTCTTAACTTAATCTTGTAAACATTTCAATAAATGTTCCTTATACATTTTTTGATCTACTTGCGTTATAACAATTGTATTCTTATATAGTTTTAATTTATTAAGTTTATCTGGAAGTAAACCACCACGAAATTCTCCTTCGGTCACTGGAGCGATATAATAATGTTCAGCAGCTGTTGCAATCTTTGGATTTAATGCGGTAGTTGCTAAATATGTGTCAGACGATACCCAATATGAATTTTTTGGTAATGAAACACCTTCTGCTTTATTTATAAAATCAATCATGTCGTTATCAATTTTTCCTAATACATTGAGACGCCAATCCTAGATGATAAAAAATATTTCATCAGTAAAATATTAAGTAAATACAAGTGAAATTTACAAAATTTAAAAAATCCCCGACACATTTTCGGGTACGGAATTTTAAACTCGTACTTGAAACATATCTAAGAACACTCTCCATTAAATTACTATTTTCTTTTTTACCATTTCCAAATTGAACCGATTTTGAAGATCATCGCCAAATTTTTATTTTGTTTCGGGTACGAAATCCTATAACCTCACTTGAAACTAAGCTAAGAACACTCTCCATTAAATTGCCTTTCAAACGACATAAAAAGTCCAAATCGATTCATCTTTTTAGGCACTACGATGCCACAGACAGACAAACACACACACATAGCGGTCGAACTTATAACACCACTTTTTTTTTAGTTCGGGGGTTAAATAATTAGGCTTACCTTATCCATAAAACCATAAAGAGCCATTGTATCCCATGGCATTATGATTAATGGAGAAATTTCTTCACTATTTGTTGAATTAAAAACAATATGATTTGCAATTGGATCCGTGAAGAAATTAAATTCTATCCCGGGTACAACGTTTCCATAACCACTTACACTACCTCCCAATATAATCAAATTTTTGATATTTTTTCGAAAGGTAGGATCTATTCGTATAGCTAATGCAATATTTGTTAACGGCCCAAGAGCAAATATCGTAATCTCACCTGTGAACAATTTTAATTCAATTTTCTTTTATTATACACTAGCATGATACCCGCTCGCATAGCTGGGAAATTTCTATTTTAAAAGTAAAGACCACCACGTTACAGCCTTCTCCTCCTTTTCCCTCACTTATTCCCCTTCCATAACACTAAAAATACTTTTTATTATGAATACAAATTATTTAGCCTTTGATTTTGAAATAGGAACTTTCCGGAGAAGCGGGCGGGTAACTGCCAGTATTTTTATAAATTATAGCCTATATTTTATGTTGATGTATACGCTGCGCTGCTATATTATTGCAAAGTTTCATTAAAATCGATTAAGTGATTTTCGCAATCGTCCAGCGAAGCGGGACTCTATAAATTATAGGCTATGTGTTATTCTGATGTAGGAGCTAAAAGTTTCATTCAAATCCATTTAGTAATTTTGGCGCGAAAGCGTAACAAACAAACTCACTTTCGCTTTTATAATATATATAGAGAGTTGGAGATAGAGAGAAGGGATAAAGGAGACGTATGAGCTATATTATTATAAAGTTTCATTCAAATTCATTCAGTTTTTGCGTGAAAACGAATGAAACAAACAAACTTACTTTAGTTCGTATAATATACGCAGGTGACTTTTTTAAGTTAACATATACTTGAAACTCGAAAAATAACTTTTATCGACAAAAATGCTTCAAGCGAAAAATGTTAGATGTGTAGGCGCACATCTTACGCAGGCATTAAACTTGACCTAGGTTTTCAGGCTCAATGAAAAGCTCAGTCTACTCCATAACTGGTAATCGATAGATGAACACTTTAAATTAGAAAGTTGTTATTGATTAAAAAAGTAACATTTTTGTTCGAAACATTTTTTCGCAAACCGTACAGTTTAAGCAAAAACAGACTGAAAAGTTTTACCCAAAATTTTCATATCAAAATTGTTATTTCGTATATTGTTTCTGGGAAGTCTAGGCACTTTTCGAAAAATAAATTTCCACTAAATCCAATAAAAGTTGTTTGTTTTTCTATAAAGACCATTTTTTGTCCAAGTTGAATGAACAAACGCACAAAAAGCTAAATTTTTGCTATCAATTACTGTCTAAACTATTCGCCTAACAAAAAAATGTTTCAAACAAAAAATGGTTGTGTATTTCTAAGGAACAACTTTCTAATTTAAAGCGTTTATCTTATGTTTGGCAGTTATGAATCGAGTGATATTTTAATTGAACCTGAAAACTTAGATCGATTTCGATGATGGTATAAGATGTGTGCCTTTAAAACAAACATTTTCGTTTGAAGCATTATCCTCGATTAATTATTTATTTATCGAGTTTCAAGTATATGTCAACTTAAAAAAAGACATCCTGTATAGGGATTGAAACAGGGATTTTAAAATTAAGGTTTTATAAATTATGAATTTGTTGAAAGTCAAACAAAATTCAAAGCTATAATAGATGATGATATTTCTTGGTAAAAAAAGGTTTTGAAAATTTTTGCATATGTGATAAAATGAAAAAAATTAAAATTAATACCTGGATTTTCCCGAACCAATCGAATTAAAGCATTTACAGCGTGCTCAGATTTGATAATTCCAAGATCTGGTGGATTTGGAAATTCAAAATCACCTAATCCATCGTATCCATAATAATATCCATCTTGTACTGGTATATCCAAAATTGTGCTATTCGCACCAGCATAAACAGGAATCTGTAATTGAATATTAATTGCATTTATATTTTCCGGACAGGCGCAAATCTACTTTTGTATAGAACTATAGAGTATACTTCTAATCATTTTCTCTGTGTTTTTCATTTTTTTACCTGTAAACTCTTTGCAACTTTTAATGTTTTTAAAACATTTATTTTAACATTCTTCAATTCCGTGTTGCCATGAACACATGTAATTCCAATAATTTCGGTGTCATTTAATTCTTTTCTTAAATATTGTATTGATGTTAAAATTGCTAACGCATCATCTGCTCCCGAATCGGTATCAATAATTATTTTTGTATGTTTTAAATTTCTTACATATTCTAACGGATCAAAGTTTGCATTTGCACCATCTGATCTAGATGGAAAAGGAATAAAACAATATCATAAATAGGACCTTAAAGAAATTGAGTATAAAATATTCGAAATTCCCTCTGACGTAGTCTGAATGCGCCCACTCCCAGTGAACAACGCTGCATATACTTGAACTGAGCGCTCGATCGGCAACTGTTACATGCAGATAGATATATTATAGTCTTAAATAGCACATAGGCTACTTTGTATCCCAGTAAAATGTATGATTGCCGTGGGATAGATTTATTTTAATTTTTCATAAGGCAATGGATCGACATGATTTTTTGCATAGGTATAGTGGTAGTTTGGGGGTTAGTAAATGACATTGGCCAATTTTCACCTTAGAAAAATTCACGGTTCCTATGGAATAGCATGCAGCATGGGCGTCGCCGAGGGGTGGGGGTAGGTAGGGACAGCTGCTTCCCTCTAGAGATTCACCAAAATATGGTTTACTTTTTTAAAGCACGCACTAGCTTTAAAAAAGAAAAAATTCTACTGTATTCAAAATATCAGTTATCGGATGAGTTTAATATGAAATTAGAATCAATCAAGCCACCTACAAATTTTCGACTAACCATCTTTTATAGTTTTTGAGAAAAAGGGAACTACTATAAGTTATTTACGAAAAAATGTTTCAAACAAAAGTTTTTTACTTATTTTTATATATATGAAACAATTTTACATTTAAAATTTTATCCTTCCTTTTGCGGTTTACAATACCTAATGGACCCATGTTGTCAATTTGCGAACTCAAACTCACTTTTTGCGTCCGGCGCACGATATAAAATAAATTCAGCTCGAAATCTCTTTGGTTTTTGAGTTATCGTGTTAACGGTCAGACAAACGGAAATGGACTAATTAGGTTCATTTTATGAATACCTACATCAAAATTTTGTTTGTGGCCTCAATATTTCTAAGCGTTACAAACTTTTGATTAAACTTAATATACTCTGATTTACTTCATATATAGGCTACAAAATCTAAATTAAGTAATTTTTGACAACAAGTTTTTAGGGAAAGGGCGCCCATACAATGAAAGGGGAAAAAGGAATAGTAGAAAAAGAAATTTTTAGGTAAGTCTCCCACAAGAAAACATAAACAAAATCCACGGTTTTCACTAGTATAAATCCGAATTCCAGTGTCTGTGACCCCCCAAAATTTAACTCTGGATCCACGCCTGTTTTCAGGTAAATTAATGGTAAAATAGGTCCAATTTTAAAATAAAAATAAAATTTCGCGTTTTATCTCCTATATTTTTACTTGTACCAACATTTCATACTTTTACCATTCTCCATAAAGCAACTTGCTCTCCTCTTTCCATCGACTGGCGACGCCCTTGGCACACAGGAACCGTGTTTTTAAAAGGGTTTTGTGAAAGTTCGTGAAATAGATTTTTAGCATATTTTTCCCAAGAAGGATTGAATAATTTACACAGTAACGATAAAAATTAAACGTGGATAACATTACTCTGTTTTAATCGTGGGTAACACGGCGGGGCGCAACTAATAATTTATATTTGTTCGTACAACGTAAATAAGTATGTAATGAATGATTCGTGTAATTAAATACAATGTAATTTTAATTAAATGATACAATTAATATTAAATTACATAATTAAGTGTTCATTACCTTTGCATTGAATATATAAGAAATATTAAAAATGAAATTATCCCTATATTTAACGTACACATTATTAAATTTGGTAACAACATCAACCAACAACTTTATATTTAATAAATAATATCGATAATAAAAATAAATATTATCTTATTATTTATATAATAATAATAAAATAATGAACTTTAGTTAATTAACAAATACTATAATGACTTAATAATGTTATAATTATATCTAATTAATAGATATTTTATTTCCCCTTTAAATTGAAACTCGTTGTAAAATTAATTATACAGGGACGTAACGAAATGTCAAATTTTGGATATGCCATTAGAGATAATTTCAGATCGGATGTACCAATTTATTAGTTTTTCCTTTTTCACCACTGTTTAATCTTATATATTATCACTCTAGCAAGTTCTTTCCTGTCTTACCTTTATCATCCTTATTCCTTTATCAAATTCCATGATTCACCCCTCATTTTCAAGGTTATTATGTCTAGGTTTGACGAAAAATATAATCACGATCTAAAAATGTACCGCTTAGGAAAAAAACCATAGACAAATAATTTGAACAAAAAAATATCATAAATTTAAATACTACTTAAAATTTAAGTTTATGTTAGTTTTTATAGATGATCTGCTAATACTCTAGACATATAATTACTATTTTTAATGTTCTCCTAATATTAATTTAAGAACTTTTGATTTTTTTCACCACTTTTCAACGAAATTTGTTGATTGTTGTTTTTAACCACGGGTTACGGTAACTACGAGAGAATAATTCTTCACAGATCGAGCTATTATGTCTATTATTGCTGCCCAAGAAGTTAATTTATCGTTGAAAAATGTAATAATGTTGAAATCATCGTCATTTGTTTAAGCTTTCACTTTGAAACAATTGAAGATTTATTTTCATTTTCACCGTTTTTTCCAGTCAGATTATGAAATCTTCTTTCATATTATATTTTCTAAAGTAGTAATAATTTGTAATTTCTTGTTTTCAGACTACCCCCCCCCCCCAAATATTATTCTCCCATGATTACTCCAGTAATTATGCAGAAAAATTTCGTAGCTTATGAATCATTACTCAAATATATTATACTCAAATACTTTTTTTTTACTAGGTACATAAAAATATAATATAGTTCAGAATACTTTTATTTTAATGTTATTCTGATAGATGATATAACTTGACTAGTTACCTTGAAGAGTCTGTATTGTAATCTGACCGTATCGTACACTGTGCGCTGTTTATATAGTTACAATCAATTGTTACCGTACAGTCTAGCAAATTCTAGAACTGCCACGTATGTTCTATTGCATATATTTTACTTGTATATGTTTTTTATCTCTGTTTAAGTAATATAAAACGATATTGTTTTTTCTTTTTAGAATTGTCTAAATTACATTTGTTTTTAAGATAGTACTGTATGTGTGTGAACCGTTGAATGAATATATCGCCGCGTCGGGTTGTTTATAACGACGGATTATTTATATTGTCGGGTTCATTGTTAACACCACTTTGTCAATTCTTGGCTATCGATCTATTTTTTTTTCTGTATGATTTCATTGTAATAATTTTATAGTCGCACATTTGGGTGTCTAATTTTCTAATTACGCCTCTATGATAGTTAAAGCAAGGAGTGTGTGGATGTCCATTCGTAAACAAATGTATGGATACAATGAATTTCCTTTTAAGGTAATAATCCAAATGGTTAAAGCTTTGATAATTCCATTACTCACATTTGCTTGCCAAGTATGGGGTTTAGAGCATTCTGTGGAATTAACAAAATTCTTAAACTTAATCTATAAAGAAATTCTGGGCGTAGCTAAGTGTACGCCGAGCGATGCAGTATTGCTAGAAATCGGTGAATTTCCGCTGGAAGCATATTCAACTCTGCAATCTCTCTCTTACATGTTTAGAGTTTTGAACAATGAAGGTAGGCTGATACAAAAAGAAAGCGCTAAAAATTGTATTAATTACATACAAATGAATGACTGTGCTAGAAAGTTAGTGGATGAAGGCATACTTCACGTTGGGAGCAATGTGGATTATATCCAATGGAAAAAACGCGTAAAAGCTCGTGTGGAAGATGTTTATAGAGATAATATGCTGAAAAGTGTTGCAAGCAAAAGGTCTCTACAAACCTTTAATATAATAGGAAAATTTGATAATGGAGCCCCATATTTAAAAATGTTAGATGATAGGAGTTTGAGAAGGGTATTAACAAATTTTAGACTCGGAAGATTTGCTTGGGAAAACAAGGCGAAGAGAGATGGAGAACGTGTGTGTGTTTTGTGCAATGGGTGCGAGTCAGGTCATCATCTTCTCTTAGACTGTGCGGGAGTTGACTTAGTAATGCGAGACCATATTATACGTGTATTGGGTGATACAGTTGACAATATTTTAAATGTGAGAGATCCGTCTATGTGTGTGAAAGTTTGTAAATTTATAAGTGGGTTTTTGGAAAAAAGAAAAAATTTTCTTGTGTAAACTGTTTACTTTGCATCTTTGTATTTTTTCTAATTTTTTAGTTATACGATTATTATATTATTATTTCTGTTATTATTACTAGTATTATTGCTTTCTTAATTTTTTTTTTTTTAACTATTTGTCAGGATTTGTTATTTAAGTTTGAACTTTGTTTGATTCAAATTTTATTAATTTATATCAATAAAGCTTATTATTATATAATTACGCCTCTGAAATGGATAATTTTCTCAAATGGATTTTTTAAATCGATAATTTATTAAAATTTAAATTAATTTTTATTTACGCTTAATTATAATGTACATCTTTTTTAATGAGATTTTGATTTTATTTTAATAGTTTTACGCCAATCAAATTTTACATTAAAATCGCAAATGCAATGTGAAGTTACCTTTTTGGTGTATTATTTGGACCCCTTGTGTGACCCTAATCTTCCATATTCCTTTATCAAATTCCATGATTCATCCCTCATTTTCAAGCTTACTATGTCTAGATTTAACGAAAAATATACTCACGGTCTAAAAATGTACTACTTAGAAAAAAACACGATAGACAAATAGTTTGAACGAAAAAATATTATAAATTTAAATAATAAGTTTATTAGGCAAACATGTTAGTTGTTATAGATGTTCTTCTAATACTCTAGACATATAATTACTATTTTAAATTTATGTTCTTCTAATACTAGAACTTTTGATTCTTTTTACCGCTTTTCCACGAAATTTGTTGTTTGTTGTTTTAAGCCACGGGGTACGGTAACTACAGGAGCGGAATTCCGCATAGGTCCAGCTAGTATCTTTTATTGAGACAAAAAAAGGCCAAAACAAAAACAAACAAAAAATTTTTTTATCATTTTATTTTTAAATCAATTTTAATCTTGTAAATATTTCAATAAAAGTTCCTTATAAATGTCTTGGTCCACTTTCGTTATAACAATTGTATTCTTATATCGTTTTAATAAATCAAGTTTATCTGGAAGTAAACCACCACGAAATTCTCCTTCGATCACTGGAGCGATATAATAATGTTCAGCAGCTGTTGCAATCTTTGGATTTAATGCGGTTGTTGCTAACCATGTATCGGACGATACCCAAACTGGACTTTTTGGTAATGAAACATTCTCTGCTTTATTAATGAAATCAATCATCTCGTTATCAATTTTTCCTAATACATTGAGACGCCAATCCTAGAGAATAAAAAATTTCTATAAATTGATTCGTGACAATTTATTTCCAATTTTATTGAAAAAACTACCTTATCGATTTCTCCATAAAGCTCCATCGTATCCCAAGGCATTAAAATTATTGGAGAAATTTCTTCACTATTCGTTGAATTAAAAACAATATGATTCGCCACCGGATCCATCCAGAAGTTAAATTCAACCCCAGGTAAAATATTTCCATACCCACTTACGCTGCCTCCCAAAATTATTAAATGTTTAATATTTTTCCGAAATGTTGGATCCATACGTATAGCTAATGCAATATTCGTTAACGGTGCAAGAGCAATTATTGTAATTTCACCTGCAAATAAAAAAAAGGTTCTATATAAAAATTATTTTATAAGAATTTCAGGAACCTACCTGGATTCTCACGAACCAATCGTGTTAAGGCATTTACAGCATGTTCAGATTGTATTAAACCAACGTCTGGTGGATCGGCAAATTCAAAATCACCTAATCCATCAATACCAAAATAATATTCATTTTCTATAGGTGTCGCCAAAATGGTGCTGTTTGCGCCGGCATAGACTGGTATCTAAAATTGAATAATCGCGTTACTAAATATAGTGGAGGGTCGTAAAATTTATAGCTCAGAATCCAGGACCAGCCAATGAATCTTTATAAAAACTTGTCGACTGTTCATTTTTTAAAGCTTAAAGACAAAACATTGGTCATGGATTCCGAAATAAGACAATTTTTATACCTTACGGTTCTCTATTAATAATGTACCTTGTATAACCTTTTTGAATACCTTTTAAGGATGTACGAGCGCCAGGACAGTTTTGGATAAAAGGCTTAATTTTTTTTTTATATGAAGTTGGACTAAGTATAAATCTATTCTGAAAATTTAAGGGAAGGTTGACCGATTATTTAAATAAATAAATGACTTCAAAAGTAAGCATATTTAACATTGGTTTTAGGGGAAAACGGTAGATGGATGATATATTATCATAGATTTCTCCAAAACTAGTCTCTATTTTCAACCACAAGTCTAAACTTGCCTTGGCGCTCGTACTACCTTAAAATGGAAATAACGTTGAGAAAAAACAATTTAATTTTCAGATTTAAAAAAATTTTAACTTCTAGACTTTTTACAACTTTTAAGTTGTACGAAGTTTGTGACCACGGCTAATTTGAACGGTTTCTGTAGTTCCCAATATCTTGGGAAAATTCCCAATACTTTGGTCTTAAAATTAAATTTATTAAATATATTTTACCTGTAAACTCTTTGCAACTTTCAATGTTTTTAAAACATTTATTTTAACATTATCCAATTCCGTGTTGCCATGAGCACAAGTAATTCCAATAATTTCGGTGTCATTTAATTCTTTTCTTAAAAATTGTATGGATGTTAAAATTGCTAACGCATCATCTGCCCCAGCATCGGTATCAATTATTATTTTTGTATGTTTTAAATTTCTTACATATTCTAATGGATCAAATCGCGCATCCGATCTATAAGTTAAATAAAAGAAAATTCATATCGATTCTCTGTACTGTTTATGAGAAATGTGCCTTTTTTTGGTTGCGGTGGGTTTGGTTTTCCGAAATTTAAATCTTTAAATTTCAACCAAGTTTAGAGTTTTTTCAAGCGTTTTATTGTTAAAAGTAAGTTGTTTATATTAAAATGTTCTGTCTGTATATTTTTATTAAATTAAACGATTTTCTAACAAGAAAAAGGACAATAGAAGCTAATAGAATAGAATAAAACCCTTCTCTCGAACATTCTTTTAACCAGAATCCTCTAGAACAACCCCAGGGTATTAAAGGAGGCTTTCTCGGCGACTTGAGTCAGTCTTTTTTTTATAAACCACAGAGTTCAGATCTAAAAAGAAACCGAAGTGAGAATAAATGAAAAGCATATTAGCCAAATTAAATTTTTGAAAATGTTTCTAACTTTGAAAGTAATATACAACTAAATATTCTAGAGTGTTCTGGTAGTAGAAATTTCGAAATTCGGCGATATATAAACCAAAATCCAGTGACTTTCTTTCTTTAATTAGTTAATTAATTTGATATACTCTATATACACCGTATATGTTTAATGGTCGAATATGTTTCTCAATATCTAAGATAGAAATCTATAATATTTACGTTAAAAAGTAAATCATTAAATATTATTTCTACCATTAAACATGCGATATATTTTAACCCGAGCAACGCCGGGTTTGGCTGCTAGTTTCTCATAAACGTTTAGAGAATCGATATGAATTTTTCACAAAAAACGTATAAAAGAATGATTAATTGATAAATAAAATTTAATATTTTTTGGTATCGAAATACCTTAAACGATATTAAACGTTTGTTTACCTGTGTAATGAATATAAAATAAGGATTAAAAACGCACCTATTGCCACATTTAAAGAACACATTATTAGATTCGTTAACATCAACAACAAATTTCAAACTTAATAAAAATTAATAAGAGTTTCTTATTTATAATATTAAAAAATAAAATTAATTGGTCTAGACTCTAGCTGATTAAAAAAAAATAGGTACTTCAAATGATATGAATAAATAACGGGTGTTCCAGACTACCCGTATACCTAATCTAAAGTCCCAAATTTATATCGTTGAATCTGGAATTTGAAATTGGAATAAGTTCTGTCGATGTTGGTAATAGTATGGATGATTTACTTAAAAAAGATTCTAACTTACACATTAATCGGCATATTTTGGATTTTAGATAGAGGGGTGTACGAGTAGTCTTGAACACTTGGTATAGTTAATTGGTAAAAATATTTCATTCGTAATAATTTATTAATAGATAGATATATATCTGTTTCCTTACTAATTAAAACTCATTGGAAATTTTTTACTTATGCAATCACGGCATTTTTAAGGATGTACGTACAGTGTACCGGATAAAGGATGCGTATAGTACCTACTTGTGATAAGGGCTGTAATGAAGGGTATGCGGTAGTATAAAGAGTATACTCAGTAACTTTAACTTGCAAACAGGATCCATTTCATTCCCCTTATTTCTCTTTTACTGGTGTACAAATATTCAAAATAATGCAATTATCATTCGTTGAGCACGCAGTAAATTAGAATAGGTAGTAAATTTAAAAACAAGTGAAAACAAACAATTGGCTTAGTTAATTGTTGAAATACCATGTATAGACAGTGTTGATTACTCTGTCACATTACACATACATACATGTCACACATACATAACTGATATTCCCATATAATCAATACTATACAATTTGCGCTCTCACGGGTAAACAGTGACGTTTACGAAAAAACGTTTCAAACAAAAGTTGTTTATTTTTTTATAAGAAACATTTTTACATTTAAACTTTTGTTCTATCTCTAACGGTTTACAAAATGGGTCCTACGGACCCAAAACCCAATTGACCTATGTTGCTCATTTACGAACTCGACCCCACTTTTTGCGTCCTAAGCACGCTATGAAAAGAGTGCGCTGTAAAAATTTCAGCTTGAAATCTCTTTTCATTTTTAAGTAATCGTGATGACAGACGGACAGACGACAGACGACAGACGACAGACAGAGAGACAATCGGAAATGGACTAATTTGGTGATTTTATGAACACCTATACCAAAATTTTGTTCATTGTATCATAATTTTTAAGCGTTACAAACTTGGGACTAAACTTAGTATACCTTGGTATATTTCATATCCATGGTATAAAAAAACTATTGACTGAGGTAATTGTTGAAATATCCTATATATAGATAGTGTTAAATATCAGTGTCTGTATTATTTTTTTATAATGTATATGAAGTATACCAAGGTATACTAAGTTTAGTCCCAAGTTTATAACGCTTAAAAAGATTGATACTTGAACAAAATTTTGGTATAGATGTTCATAAAATCACCAAATTAGTCCTATTTTTGAGTTATCGTGCTGACGGACAGACAGACGAACGAACAAACGGAAATTGACTACTTCTGTTTAAAATAAAGTGATTTTAGCGTTACAAAATTGGGACTAAATTTAATATACCTTGTTATATTTCAGATATAATAAGGTATAATAATGTATGTCATATATATTTCATAAGTGATTTAATTTTACTCTGTTTTTAGGAACGGCAAACGCTATTTCACTTCTGTAATATATATTGCATATACTGTAGTTTGTGTTTAGTAGATTTAGCTACTGCTGCTAATAGTGATGAAAATAATTTCAAACTTGTTACTTGTAGGTTTTTGGGGTCGCTGAACACGAATATTGCGACAGTAATCGGGCATCAGGTACCTCGTAGACTAATTGTGTCCCGGTGCTTGTGTTCACCCCAAAAACACCTCGAGTAACAAGTTTGGAATCATTTTCATCACTATTAACCGAATTGTGAATTTAATATATTTACAGTATTACAATGTAATTATAAAATTCATATTATTTATGCAAATTGAATATTTTTCATTTCTTATAAATCAATTTAGACCACAAAATTTCCTACGCGCTCTAACGAATCGAATGCCGAAAACCGCATTCAAATCCGACTTACGGTTAAAATTTTCCGAACTCCATTGCTTGGTTTCTGCGATATTAACATTGACTGGCTAAAGTGGCACATATGTGTGTGTACAATTTGACCATACCTCTTAGTATTATATACGCATGCGTTTCCTTCTAAATTAAGGATTGAACCGAGTAACAGTTCTAATTGACTAAAAATGATTTCTAAAATAAACTCTCATTCTCACATTTTTTAAAATAATACAGTTCCTGAACGAAAGGGATAGAGGACATACAAGCTTTTTCAATATTAATTTTACTTACTGACTATGTGATGTCATAACGTTTTAAATTTCAGATTAGTAGATGAAACACACAAAATAAAATCAAGTGTCTTATAATAAATAAGAGTATATCTATAAAAATTATCTAATCGTTTAATAATAACAATATTTTTATTCCCTTTAATTATATTTTTTAAACAGGGTCTGATTTACTAATAAGAACACGTGTACACATCGTACATAACTAATCAAAAGTTTTAATATATGTAAAGCTACATTTCATTCGCTTGTTACTTTGAATTATTTAGTTCCCCTAGTCTGGAATGTTTATATTTATAGATACAAAAAGATAGGCAACACTCATGACATAAAAGTGACGAAGGTAATAGTAAAAAAAAAAATTTTTTTACATGATGCTTTTTATGGATTCCATAGACTTTATGGTTTTTCCTTTTAATCGGGAGGTTGTGTTGAGGAAAATGAAATTTTTCAAACTTTTCTATTAATTTGACTTTATTTCGAGTCTATAGGTGAAAATCCCATCTTTCTAGCATGTATAGAACAGATAATATTTATTTTTGAGTGGTTTTTTGCATGCTCTCTTAACCAAGTACTTAAAATGCAATCAGTAGAAAAATTTTTGCAGGATGTTGTTGAGTAAGCTTTAGACTACAAATAAAAATTTTATACATTATCTGATTTTTTTATAAACTTTTTGAATTATTTAATAATCAAACAATATTCTACCGAGCTACCCACCGGCAACCTACACTTTTACATTTAAGAGCATTTTTTAAACGGGATCCTGAAAAATATTTCATGCGAAAATTAGTCATGCTCAATGACGGATTTTATTGGTTCTGGATTTTAATATATGCTAAGACTCGGTTGGCTGATAAGTCCCCGGTCTGACACATAGATGGCGTCGCTAGTATTAAATGCATATTATTTTTATATAGTACCAACCTTCAAATGATTCGTGTCAAAATTTGACGTCTGTAAGTCAATTAGTTTGTGAGATAGAGCGTCTTTTGTGAAGCAACTTTTGTTATTGTGAAAAAAATGGAAAAAAAGGAATTTCGTGTTTTGATAAAATACTGTTTTCTGAAGGGAAAAAATACAGTGGAAGCAAAAACTTGGCTTGATAATGAGTTTCCGGACTCTGTATTTTTTCCCTTCAGAAAACAGTATTTTATCAAAACACGAAATTCCATTTTTTCCATTTTTTTCACAATAACAAAAGTTGCTTCACAAAAGACGCTCTATCTCACAAACTAATTGACTTACAGACGTCAAATTTTGACACGAATCATTTGAAGGTTGGTACTATATAAAAATAATATGCATTTAATACTAGCGACGCCATCTATGTGTCAGACCGGGGACTTATCAGCCAACCTGTTATCTAGCGATAGAAAAAAGAACTATTGTCGGAACGAAGCTACAAGTTATACTTTATTGGCGCATGCGCAATAAAACATTAATTACTGAAATCGTATTATTTGCGCTTATATATCCGAAACGACATCAAGACTTCAATTGTGGAATGGGCTTAAAATGTATTTTGTGCAACTCTTTTTAGATTCAATTAGACCCTGTATTCATTTTACAACACTAATAAAAATTATAATCTCTCAGTTAAAATGCCAAAAAATAAATATTACAAAATAATCATTCTCTAATAAAATTATCATTGGTTTCCCGTATTATTATCGTATAGGAAAGTTGTCAAGGCCAACTAGATATACTTTTATTTTTGTCCAAAACTTTTATTCAAGAAAGAATTTAAAAAATGCAAGCACTTGAGTCATGGCAAAATCCATCATACAACGAGAAAACAAGCTTTTCTGGTAAAATTTTCTGGCTTAAATGGTAAAAGGAATTAAAAACAGAAATTTAAAGAATAATATTTTATTGAATATTGACCTATACATAAATTTTAATCTTGTAAACATTTTAATAAATGTTCCTTGTAAATTTTTTGATCTACTTGCGTTATAACAATTGTATTCTTATATCGTTTTAATACATCAAGTTTATCTGGAATTAAACCACCACGAAATTCTCCTTCGATCACTGGAGCGATATAATAATGTTCAGCAGCTGTTGCAATCTTTGGATTTAATGCGGTTGTTGCTAACCATGTATCAGATGATACCCAATATGGTTTCTTGGGTAATGAAACACCTTCTACTTTGTTTATAAAATCAATCAGATCATTGTTAATTTTTCCCAACACATTTAGACGCCAATCCTAGATGATAAAAAATTATTAGACATGGAATAAAATTTTGAATATAAATATAAATTTATTTTTTACCTTATCCATAAAACCATGAAGAACCATTGTGTCCCATGGCATTATGATTAATGGGAAAATTTCTTCACTATTCGTTGAACTAAATACAATATGATTTGCAATTGGATCCGTTAAGAAATTAAATTCTATCCCGGGTAAAACGTTTCCATAGCCACTTACACTACCTCCTAATATAATCAAATGTTTTATATTTTTCCTAAAGGCTGGATCCATTCGTATAGCTAATGCAATATTTGTCAACGGTCCAAGTGCAATTATTGTAATCTCACCTAGAATAATATTAATTCTCTTGTTTAAAATTTGAAATTTAGACTTCTTTAAGTGACTGGGTATTGAAAATAAAATTTTACACCTGGATTCTCACGAACCAATCGTGTTAAAGCAGTTACAGCATGTTCAGATTTTATTAAACCAACGTCTGGTGGATCGGCAAATTCAAAATCCCCTAAACCATCATGCCCATAATAATATGCACCATGTGTAGGTGTGTCTAAAATCGTTGTGTTTGCTCCGGCATAAACTGGAATCTATAATTTCAGATTTTTTTATTGATGAAACCCTATTTACTTGATAAAAAACCAGCAAAAAAATTCTTTCAATTCACGACGAGACATATCAGTTTTGAGTCGACCGTAGTTTTAGTTATAGTTTTGAGTAGGTCGTAATAGACAAAGTGACCCTCGTGTGTTTAGATTTGATTTGAACGAAGTTTAAGACCACGCACAGTGGAGTATTTATATCAAATTTCTAGACAAAAGTCAGAAAACTCAACTCAGATAATCACTCCATCACAAACAAGCCACTTGAGTTACCTCAATCTCGCTCCCCGTCTGTTTTGTAAGCCAAAATCTACCTGCTCTTATGGATACATATTATTATTGTTCTCACTCTCGATTTACCGTGTCATTCAATTTACGTTTACTGTGTTTGTTAGTGCAATTATTTAAGGATTTTTTTTATATTGAAGACGAAAACGATTTTTTTATACTTAATGCTAATGTTTCTTTTAATTAAATATTTTGGAATCATATTTGCTGTTAAAAAATATAATTTTTTTCATTAAATTTATCGTACTCAAAGCTTTTTGTTTATGTGTCAGGTTTTGTCGGGAAACATTTTTTCTAACAAGGCAAAGTTTAAGTATTCTTTAATTTGTTTATGAAAAAAAAAACTCTTGTGCGAACTTGCGCCTTTTCTTTTAAAACTAAGATAAGAATAGACATTAAGATAACTTAAGGAAAAAGTCAAAAAAAGAAGCAAGTAGTTTTCCAGTGAAACTTTGTAACTAATAATTCCAAAATCACGTTACGTGGAAACAAAAGCAAGCATAGATAAGAAAAAAGTGATCAGAAGCAAATTATATCATTTTCTTTTTCAAAAAATTGAAAAAGAAAATGAAATAATTGAATATATGAAGACGAATATGACTAAAAAAACTTTTTTATTATTACCAAATAAAAGATACTTTATTTAGAAATTTGGTATAAATACTCCCCTGTGCCACGGCTAATTTGAATGGTCTCTGTATAATCCCCAATTCTACGGGATGAAAACTAAAACTTAAATTTATAAAAAATATTTTACCTCCAAACTCTTTGCAACTTTTAAAGTTTTTAAAACATTTATTTTAACATTATCCAAATCGGTGTTGCCATGAACACAAGTAATTCCAATAATTTTGGCATCATTTAACTCTTTTTTTAGATATTGTATTGATGTTAAAATTGCAATCGCATCATCTGCCCCAGAATCCGTATCAATTATTATTTTTGTATGCTTTAAATTTCGTACATATTTTAACGGATCGAAATGTGCATTTTCGCCATCTAATCTATAAAAAAAAATAAAGATTGTACGATTGTGAGACCTAAATGGGGAAAGGCAAATCCTCGGACTGATTAATTATAAATATACGGTTTGATTACCTTTTCAATGGGTAAAAAATAAATATTAGAAATATACCTAATCCTATTTTTAAAGTACATATTATTATATCCGATACCATCAATAACAAATGGCAAACTTAATACAATAAAAAGAACTATACAAAAAGTATCTTATTTATATACAATACTAGCTGACCCGATCACGCGTTGCTGTGTCTCAGTAAGACAATCAATTAATATTTTACTGAATTATTCAACATAACTGAACTGATGGAACACAGCGCCATCTATTTAACACTTACACAAAATGAAAATAATATTGAGGGAAATTGTATAACTCTCTTCGCCATCTATTGAAAAGTTAGAGAACTTCAACCTTTTCTCTATAAAAAACCTTAAATTCGCATTAAAGAAAATTTGTACAATAACTTTCCCCTACATTTAGTGAATTTTTAGACGGCTTAGTGGAAAATCTAACCGGTTCAGTGGTCGTGCAACCTAAATATAGTCTTTAAAACGTTCGGCTACTGACTGAGATGTTGCGGGTTCGAATTCAGGTAGCGGCAGTGTCAGCAATTATAATTAATAGGGCGGTAAAATTGATCACACAGTCGTCGCTTGGATAAGAACGAAGTAAACGACTCCACCCACATCGTAAAAATTTAATTCTATATTTGATGTAGTTGTAAAATAAAATTAATAAGGATTAAAAAAACAATGATGTGGGTGGCCTCTGTTATAGATATACATCTGAAAAACGGAGGTTAAACCCCATTATTATTATTAGTGGAAAATCTAAGTGATAATTTTTTAAGGGTATTGTTCAGGGGATTTACAAACTTCCTTAAAAAGTCAGACGACATTTGATAATTTTTCGGTTTTCCTTTCTTTCGATTAAAAATTAATAAATTATATCGTCGAATATTGCAGTAATTTAATGTTATGATATTTAATTTTGATAAATTTGACTTTAAAAATTGATGAATTTTCATTTTGAAAAAAATTTGCAGTCTTATTCAATTAATCCTTTGTCTATGGTTCTATTTTCTGTAAGATAGAAATAGTTGTATTCCTGTAAGGATAAAGATCATACACGATATTTATACATAAAAAAAGATTACTTACTTGATGTGCGATGTCATAATAATATAATTATGATATTAATAGAAAATATTATTAATAAACAAACAACTGAACACGTGTGAATATTATTAATATTAATACTATTAAAATAAACCGATGCGCTACGAGTATCCGATTCAAACTAATCGTTTATAATTAGTATGGTAATAATTACAAAAATATAAAATTATTATATGTTAAACAGGTTCTGACTAACTTGACATTAAAACAACACAAAATTTAATGTGAACACCTTGACTAAGTAACACATTTTATTTTATCAAAACAGTCGTAATAGATAATAGTGACGTTATTTATTTTCAATGTTTTCCATCTATTTTTATTCAATTTCTTCTATTTTGATTACCTATTCACTATTTTCCACATTTCCCTTATCAATTTTATAAAATAAATTATGAATTATTTAAATAAATAAGTACCTAATAATAATTAAGTCATTAAGTGCTATTCATTCATTATATCAAATGACTTTTGCTTTGAATAGTACAGTTAAACATGTTCCAAATAAAGAAAAATAAAAAAAAATCGCTCGCATTTTGTTAAAACTTCATGAAATGTGTTTCGCAGGTGTCAAATATCATTCGTAACTAACTCATGAATTAGTTTCGCAAATTTTTCTATTTGTTCATAAACAATAAATTGTTAATTCAATAGAACGATTAATGTTCAAGTTGACTTACAAAATTAATAAATAGGCAACTTGAATTACGTGTACGTTATACTTGTATAATAGTTTTCTGTATTTGACAAACACTTAACATTTACGTCATAAAAGTGACATATTTAATAAATTTTAAAGTGAACTTTAACATTGATCGTTTCATTGAATTAAAAATTTATTGTTTAATAATAAATAGAAATATTTTCACCACTAGCTCATGCATTACTAATGATATTTGACACCTAAGAGACACATGCCATGAGGTTTTAGCAAAACGCGAGCGGTTTCTTTCATTTTCCTTTATTTACCGATTTTTGTAACATCTTTTACTGTACTCGAATTATTAACTTAAGTGCTATCAAATGACTTTTTCTTATTTGCGGTTTAAAAATATTATCTCCCAATGTCGTTACAAATTGCTAAGTATATTAAAGGCATTGAGAATCTATTAAATTATATCAATTTCGTTACATAGAATGTATTAATTAAATTTGTAAAACATAAAATTTGTTCCTGTATGCAATTTTAGAAAATTATCTTTTTGGAGTCATAATCAACCTCCCTCTTTCTTTTTTCCTGAAAAATTGGTTTATACGTTACATTAGTATCTGATTTACACCATATTATTTAAATAAATAAAAAAAAACTATTTGCATTATGTATTTTGCATTATCCAGAACCAATTCAAATTTACTTCGAAAACAAGTAACCTGCTTCTTTTTATTAAAATGTAAGGTTTTTTACATAGTGTTTGCCATGGAGTGACGTAATACTTTTAAAACTTTCTGATTGGTGTTTGCTGTCACATGACTGAATATCTAATTTTACAAAAATTATTTTATAAAAATAATAATAATCCTTATTTTTTATGAAAAATAATTTTGTGTTTTGTTATCTACATATCATAATTATTATTAGAAACTTCTATCCAACCGATTTATTCTTAGTGGGCAAAAGCCTATTTCAAACACAAAATAAATATCCAAAATCAAGCCGTCTTGAATCAACTTTTTCGTGATATTGTTATCTCTTATATTATTATGAATATTTTACATTAGAAATTAATAGAAAAATTTTTTATTAAGAATAAATATTATTGTTACAGGGCCGGAATGAGAAAAAACGGAGTCATACATCGGTGGCGATAAATATGCGTGGTAAACCAACGTTGGAAATTTACAGACCTCCAAGTATATGTAAAATATTTTCCCCCAATTATGATTTTTTTTCAAATTTTATAAAATAAATCAATTTAGAATAAATGTCACTTTAACATCCTCTCCTAAGATTTTGGAACAAAAAACCAGAAAATCTTGCTTTATTTTTTGTTTAAATGAACAAGTATTATTAATTTTAGGTGTGCGTTTAGACGGATCACAGAATGGTTTACAAAATCCAAAACTGAATGTTCATGCAAAAGAATTTACAATGAATCATCAAGGGAATAATTTACAAACATCAAGGTTTGTAGCATATCTACTCATTTATATAATCTATTCATCTCATTTCGCTTCTTACTCTTTCCTTAACTTTAGCTGTTCTTATCAATAGGTCTACCCTGTATCATACTGTGACAATAATTCAAGAATTACTGTCCACACACTGCAATGTTGTTTACACTATCCAGAATGACTGCCCGTAGAGAACTCTACATATCGACTGACGTGTTATTTTACAGTACCCATAACTACACTTTTACATAAAAGCTATTTCCATTGAAACCTTATGAGTATTTTTGTTATTCGTACAGCCAACGATACCAGGCTCTTTATAATACAGAAACATTTCATTTGTTTGTCGTTAGTATTTCATGAAATTTTTTTTATTCTTTAGATCAATCGCAAATTTAGGCCATGCCTTTCATCAACAACAACAGAACATTCTCCAACATCAATTACAGCATTCGAAATCGAGTGGAGATATGTTACGACAAATGGCGGCCCAACAACAGCAACAGCAGCAGCAACATACACCTCAATCCCAGCATATTCCAACGCCATTGTTGCATCATTCACCGCAAATGATGCTTCCAGCAAGTGGCATACCATTACTTCAGTCTGCATCAAGTGGTAATATTCTACATGTAGGTACAAGGAATTACCTTCATATACCTTTCAAGAAGACAATTCGATAGAGAAGCTGTGGGCTTTCCACGCCACCTTTTTAATTCTGTATTTGCTTATAATAACATCTTTCTCCTCGGAAGCATTTCAGCACTTCTGCTTCCTGACCATTTATTGTCAAGTAAAGCAAATAGTAGTTCTGCATGGCTGCCTGAAATGAAGTGGCACCGTGGCGGAACAAATGAATGTAAACCTTGAAAGGGTACTGGGACACAGGAACATTCCAGGCCAATTTTAAAATCGACGAATTTACTAAAAAAAGGCACAAAGCTGACGAACACACGCCGCAATAGACTTCCGGAAATTTTGTTTGCGAACTGCAAGCTGCTCTTGAATGATATCTGAAAAAAGACAAAGCTTAGATGAAGGAGGTCTGCCATTCCCATAGCAAGATACTCCGTAATTTACCGAATCAAAGAATGGCTACGACAGGCCAAACTGTGTATAATCACAGCTAGGCTATTTGACTGTACTCATCTGAAACTTACTAGAGCACGGTTGAGAAGAGTTGTAGGACTCCTGGCAAGACACTGTCGCCTCTATAACATGGGGATGTCTGTCAGAAAAATCTGTCAGATTCAAAATGTTCGGATCGTAAGTGTTCCTGAGATCTTATATCACTTCCTCTATAAACAAAATTGATGCGGCTATTACAGGTTAGATATGCCTTCTCTTCTCTGTCACTGTCCAGCTCTTGCCATGAAGTGAAGGACTCTCTTGAGCCAGACTTTCTCCAACCTGAATTCCGATGACATGAAAGCACTCCTGCTGTTCTTAGACAGCTTCTAATAGTTCATGGAGTAATGGCGTATCCCAACTGACACTTCCGTCTAAGTATGTCCCACCACAGGACAACCACTCTTACTTAACCATACAGGACTACAGGCCTATGTTCTGGCGACCCGATTGCCTATTAGTTTTTTTTTATAACAAATTTAAACAATTAATTATGTTAGTTATTAAGCAAATATATTGTTTGTTAAAGAATCCACGTGTACATTTTCAAACACCCATGACACCGCAACCACAATCTGGTCAACAATTTTTTCCAAATATGGCAAACTCAACAGCCGTATATCGACCATTAAGACAGCCATATGTAAATCCACAACAAGCATTAAAACGATCTAAAAGTCTTAGTGCTGCAGATTCATTAGCCAGTAAATTACAAGCACTTAATATTACATCTGAAGCACCGGATTTAGGACAATTTTCTACAGAAGTTGAAGAAGCTTTAAATATTGCAGTTGAAGGTATAAATACAAACTTTATTAAAGTGGTTTCTTTTTTTTTTTGGAGGGTTAGTGTTAATAATTTAATTTGTTTTTAGATCCAAATAAATTAACTGCAAGATGTTTAATGGATTTAGTAAAAAGTATATTAGAAAGAATTGTAGAAGGTCGTAGATATTCATTACCTGGTGCTAAATTATGTCTTACAATTATAGAAAAAGAAAAAAATGAAACATTTTTAGAGACTTTACTTAATACTTGCCAGCAATGGTATCAAGATCGTGATAAGGTCAGCACATTTAAAAAAAAAAAAATAATATCAAAAAAAATGAATTCAGTATCTTCACTCATTATTATTATTATTTAAATTTGATATTAACGTATTCATGCCTGCCAAGGAGGGAGAGAGGATAAAGGATTTACACCCCAGAGCCTCCCATCTCCTTGAGAGACATAAATCTTCACAAGGCAGCTACGTCTTTTGAAGAAAGTTCACTGACTTGTGGCCGTGTAGTCTGTACGTCCGTCAGTCAACGCGACGTCCGTTTGTCCGTCTGTCTTCCGAGTCGGGGGTACGTAAGTCTGTCTGATGTCCTGGTCAAGCAGGCTCCGTCCCTGCACCGCAGCGATGTGGAACCTACTAAAAAATAGAAAATGAAAAAGAAGAAAGAAACTTCAAGGGCTGTTACTTGAAGACAGTCTGATGCGATCTCAATGTACGAAGGGTGCCTATAATGACAGCCTTCTGCATAGAAGAGATAAGGTGACGAAGATGAGACCTGCAGACCGGAATTATTATTATTATTATTATTATTATCATAGATAAAATAATAGTAATTATTATTATAACAAATATAATAATTTATAAATAATGTCAACAAATAATACATATTCCAGTTAACCTATCTATTGGGTTCATAGATTATGTCATCTATCGATCCTTGTTTATTGTTAAAGACTTTCGTTTATATCGACTAACTTCATTGTGTAAAAAAATTGTAGCTAATTTCAACATGTAGTTTTTAAGTCATTTTGTGCGCGCGCATCATAAATATTCACTTTCATCATTTTTTCATAATGGTTTATATTTAAATTTATACATTTTTTTTGTAGATTTTACGTAATGCAAAAACGGGTGAAGGCTCAAAATTTACAGCATTTATGTGGTTTTTAACAGAAATGTCTAGCCAATTAAAACGACGACAATTACAATTAAAAACACAATGCGAAGGTGTTACACCTGGATTATTACTATTGTCGTTACTTGTCAAATGTTGTCAAGCTTGTGTTCAACCGCCTAAATCATTACCTGAGGTATGAAACCTAATTATAGTTTTCTATTTCACTGGACCTCTACCTTTTCAGATCTCTTGATGGCAAAAATAGCATATTTGGCATCAAGAGATTTTATTAGGTTTCGATCCTTCCTTTCAGTTTTTTTGCGCATTTATCTTCAGTCCATGAAGATACATTGACTTCAGATCTTCCTCCACGTTTTCCAGTCATTCCTTTTTCAGTCCGATCCTAGCTTAACTTCTTCCAAAATTAATTTGGATTAAGCCATGATGTTCTTTTGCCATAGTTTTCCGCCCACGTTCCACTTCTTTCAAGAATATTTAAAGAGTTTTATGATAACATCCACAATCCGATATTTATATCAAAAGTCTCAGCTATCCTTCTTAGGTTTTTGACCTCCCTGCCCATTGTCATACAATGTCACATTTATATCGAAAGTTTTTTCGACGTAACATGTCAAAATCTATAATATTAAAGCGCAAAATTTATATTCTTTACGACTTAATCTTTATTTTATTAAAAACATAGCTGGGCCTCGCGGTGTTATCCGCGATTAAAAGAGATTTTGAAATTTTTTATCGTTACTGTGTAAATTAATCAAGTCCCCTTAAAAAAATGCGCTAAAAATCTATTTCATGAACTTTTACAAAACCCTTTAAAAAACATGGTTCCTGTACAATATCCCTTTAGAACCGTGCATTTTTTCGGGACAATAATTGAATGACCCCGAAATTACACTACCTATGCAAAAAATCATGTCGATCCTTTGCTCTATGAAAAATTAAAACAAATCTATCCCACGGAAACCATACATTTTACTGAGACTTACTCTTTCCCAGGAGTCTTGAGTTCGATTTCTGGTACCGGAATCAATCTATCCAAACTTTCACGATTATAATATATATCAGATTATTTTTAATGGAAATACAAAAAATTTTGAAATTGCTGTTTCAATTTAATTATTTCTAAATATAAAATTCAAAAATATGTGACGCCACATCAGGGGGAGAGGGTTTTACAAATGTGACCTCCTGTGACAAAGAAGGGGGTTAAAAAAATCATAAAATTTGTCTCGCTAAATTTATGGATGGCCCCTAATCTCTCTATAGTGATTTTTCCAAGAATTATTCTTTCCAACATTGTCTACTGTAATTAATTTTTTTGCCAAAAATGTTGTGTTTTTTTTTTTAGATTGAATGTTTGTTTTTTGTGCTAACATCAATCGGGCGTGATTTAGAAGCCGAATTACCAACACAACTTGGACAATTATTAGAGAGTGTACGAGATGGTTTTTTAGCAAGTACGGCTGCACCACAAATACGAAAAACATTATTACAATTAATCGAATTAAAAGCATCAAATTGGCAATTACCTGGATCAACGGTTTTATATTACTATCCAAAAATGAAATAAATAAGAAAAAATATTGGATAATTTTCTTCTTGGTGAAGAAAATAAACACAAGTATTTTTTTTTCGTTTTGCGAGAAAAAGAATGTAGTTAACTAGTTTTTACAAATTTTTTTTAGAGAAATATATATATATTTGAGTATTGAAATAATTTTTGTAGTCGAAAAATGGTAACTTTTTTTTAATCACTGGAGTGCATTTATTTATAATATTTTTAAAAGAATATTTGTTTTTTTTTTTACGTAACATATTTTTTAGTAAAATATTACCTGTGATTACTTTAGTATCTAGATACAGGGGGCAGACAATATACGCAAAAAAATATATCCACGTATTGCTTTATAAATAATTTAGGAACTTGGGATAACTAAATAGTAATAATTTACGAAAAAGTATCAAGATACCTGATTTTTGTATCTTAAAATATCCAGTTCGCAACGTAACCACTTTATACGGGTCAACATTGGTTATTCTGAATGAGATTAATGGATCAGTAACTGGATGACCGAGCTTTACTCGATATTTTTTGAGTAAAAAATGCACAAATTTTATCAATAATATAAGAACCATTTAAATGTCTCTACACAAATACCAATTTGAATGTCTCGGAAATTGACTTTATTTCGTCGTCAATAGATGTCACGAAGAGCCACCATTATACGTCCATATTCATAACGACTCATTTAGAATCGGCAAATAACGAATCCCACGTTTTGCGAACTGAGTAACCGTGTTTTCCCGGAAAATACGAAATTTTTAGTTATTTTTTGAAGATTACTTTCATTTAGCTACAAAAGGTATGTTTTAATATAATCATTTTAATGAAAATTAGTTATGGTCAACTTTAAAGTCGAATTTATTTGCAAATGAATTCTAACCAGTCAACTTACGAAAAATATATATACAGCACTCCTTTTGTACAATTTTCCCATTGTCGTATAAGTTGTCCATTTCTAATAAATATTTTACTCTTTGTTAATACAAAGACGATTTTTAGCCGAAACGTAATTTAATCGAAAGTGTTTTTTAGAGTTCCCAGCTCGAGGCACTGTAAAATTAAATTCCTCGGATTATTTTACAATAGTTATATTTTTTACACTAACTATGAATAAAATATTTAAAAAAATTAAAATGTCCAATTTTAATATTCGTATAATCAAAATTATTTTATAAAAATATTCTTAACAAAACTTAAGTTTTACCATAGACTTAGAAAATTTATAGAGTGTGAGCGGAAATTGATAATAAATGGCGCTAATAGTACACAGGTGTAAATTATCTTAAAGTGTCAATTTATTAAATAGAAAAAATAATTTTAAAATGAAAATAATGGAATTTTTCTTCTATGTTTTTCTTCCAAGAGAGAGAATGAAACGGTAATTGACACTTATGAACGCACACGAATTTCTAGTGAGTAGCTTTCTAGTTGATAGAAAAGGGTCTGTATTTTCGAGTGCTTTTTTCACATTCAAAGAATATAATCAACTGCATTGTATTATTGATTTTTATCCTTTTTAAGATTTTTAAAAATTAATATTCGTAAATTTATTTTTTCTCTTTTGAATAGCAAACGAATACAGTGGAAACAGTGGAAACAGTGTTTTAGACACCTGTGTCATTGCCATTGAAGGTTAAAAAGTTTAATTTAAACTTAAACATTTTTTATTAAAAAAAAAAATAGTAAACTGTAGTTAATATTTTCAATACTCAAATTATTTAAAGAATTTTTTTAATTTAAAAAAAGTCAATTAATTAATACATTTAATCATTATTTTTGTACGTATTTAAGATTTAAAAAAATCTTTTCTTTCTTTTTTTTACACAAAAATTAATTAATTTGTACCAAAGTACTTGTAAACGAGAAAAGAGATAAAAAAAATATACCATAGAGTATATTTTGTTTTTTTTTTTTTGTATTGTTAACTTTTTGTTCGTTAAATTATCGATTTTTAAATTGTTGGAAGTATTTATTTATATGTGATTATTTAAAACAAAGAAAACCGTTTTTATTATTGTGTATATAATTTATCAACTTATTCATTAATAAAAATATTTTCAAAAAAATTTTCAATTTAATAAGATTTAACAACATACTGACCCTTAATAACACTTAGCTGAAAAAAGCTGACTTATACCTAGCGTCAAATTTTAAAAATGAGCGACATAAAAAAGAAAAGGTAATGGTAAATAAACAACTATATCCATAATGGATGCTGAATATGATTGTCAATTTTGGATTGGTTGAATATACATTTTTTGATTTTGACTACTGTCAAAATCAATCTTGAGAATAAAAAGCTAAACTATGTTTGGCTTTTTACGGTGACGCTACTAAGTTTTAATAACAAATTCACAGAAAAACCGGGCGTTATTTTATAATGCGCATTTTCTCCTAAACAAGCCCATGCCCCACAGTTAATTGATTTCACTAGGAATAGAAGTAAGTGTATTTACGAGTTAACCACTCAATATTGCCAACTCTTAAAAATCTTTTTTGGAATAGGTCCAAACACAACTAGAAATTTCCCAAAAATTCTAATTCAGTGTGGGATCATTAAAATTAAAAACAACGATTTTTTCGAAAAAAGAAATGAAAATTCAAACTTATATGAGTGGCTTTTAAAAGGCAGGGTTGTGGAGGCTGTAGAGGCGTGGATATATAATTTATTATTTTAGTGATTACTACTTAGACTACTTAGTTCGAATCCAGCAACAGTTAAATGTTGAATCTACGGAAGCCTGAATGTCTCACTGTCAATTTATGATAAAGTGGTGCTACACTAGCATATTTTTTAAATGGAAAAAAAAACCCCGAATGTAAGCGTCTTCATCCCTCCCTCATCCTCCTCTTTTCGCCCAGAATCCTTGAGGCCCAAAACTTGAGAAAATGTAAATTACCCCCAAACAACATATTCCTTAATGTTTCATTACCTTCCGACCTTTTTCTATCTGAAACAACCTGTCGACTAAAGTAAAATACAGTGTTTTAATTTATTATCAATACTATAATTTTTATAAAAACTTTTAATAAATAATCATTTATTGTTGTACATTACTTAGATAAATAAGTTAATAAATGTTGTTTAAAAGCATCCATATCGACCTGAGTAATAACAATTGTATTCTTATAACGTTGTAATACATGATTTTTATCAGCTATTACACCACCACGTAATTCTCCTTGAATTACTATCGATGCATAATATCGTTCAGCAGCTGTGACAATTTTTGGATTTAGTGCTGTTGATAATAAATATCCATCAGAACATTGCCATTTTAATTCATAATGTCGTTTTGCAATACGTTCCGCTTTATTTAAATAATCGATTGCAGTACTATTTATTGATCCTAACATATTTCTTCGCCATTCCTAAAAAAAATACTTAGTGTTAACTAGGCTTTATAGGATTTTAATGCTAAGAAAGACTCTATCTAGCGATAGAAAAAAGAACTATAAGTGTTCATTCGCAAGTTGACATATGCTTGAAATTAGATAAATAAATTTTATCTATAAAAATGCTTCAAAAAATTGTCAGAGAATATATCGGTAAAATATAGTCTCTGAAATTGTGAATAAAAGGAGGATAAGTGACGGCATATGTAGTGTGAAGGTTATTTAAAATTGAAGTTGCCTAGTGAAGCGGGTAGTTCACAGCTAGTGACGGCTAAATTACATTAAATTACCATTTCAATATCACCATGAAGCATAATTGTATCCCATGGAAGAATAATTAATGGTGAAATGCTTTCATCCTCCGTTGTATTAAACACAATATGTGCCGATTCCGGATCACAGAAAAAATTAAATTCAATATTTGGTGGTGTATTACCGTAACCACTTACTGATCCTCCCAATATAAGTAAATGTTTTAAATTTTTTCTGAATGTTGGATCCAGTCGAATAGCTAGTGCAATATTTGTTAACGGACCAAGCGCCATTAAACTGATTTCGCCTGAAAATTACATATAACCTTTTAGAATCGTTTAAAAAAGAATTATATTTTTAATGAATTTTTACCCGGATTTTCCTTCACGAGTCGAATCAATGCAAGTACTGCATGTTCTGTTTTAATGAGATTTATATCTGGTGGATTCGAGAACTTGAAATCACCTAATCCATCAACGCCATAGTATTCTTCAGACTCAATATCATGTAATAAACTGGTTTCTGCTCCACTATAAACCGGTATCTAAGAAAAATAACGACATTATTCAACGAAAATCAAATTTTCAACTTCACATTACTTCTATTTGTGATCAGCCAAATATAGAAATAATGGTCGTAAAAATACGTGTGGTAGCTCGTTGGATTCGGAATGATGTCTAGAAAAGTGGGACAGAAGCGTTGTTCTGCACATAAAAAATTTCAAAAGTTATAAACAATTGAAAATGAAAAGTGGAAATGAACGATCGAATATACCCAAGTGGAGTATCAATTAAAAGAGCATGACGTGTACATTACAAAACTGTCACCCCGGCGAAAGGGGATTGCGGGGAGGGGGGGGTAGTAGAAATGAGAATGAACGATCGAATATTTTCAACTGTAACCAAGTCTGATTTCAAATAAAAGGGCATAATGTGTATATTAAAAAATTAGGGTTCCGCACCAAAATAATAATATCGATTAAATTGTGAACAATAGAAGGATAAGTGGCGGCAAATGAAATGAAAGTTAACTGCACAATAACCTTTGTATTTAAAATTGAAGTTGCCCAGCGAAGCGAGTAGTTCACATCTAGTTTAATATATAATTAATTAATTTCAACTTCAAGAGCATAGAGTGCCAAAACGGAGCAGCTTTTACTAGGGCATATTTAGCTAAATCGACTTGTTTATTTGAGCTAAGCTAAGGACACCCTGTACCTATATTTGCTAAATGAGAGCATGGACGAATCATGCGTAATTATCTCATCTTACCTGTAAATTATTTGCAATTTTTAATGTTTTCAATACGTTCTGTTTTACGTGTTTTAATTTAGTATTTCCCCGAACGCAAGTTATAGCAATTATTTTTGAATCGATTTTTTCTGTTTCCAAAAATTTAATTGCCGACAATATTGCTACTGCATCATCCCCACCAGAATCCGTATCAATTATAATTTTATGATGTTTTAAATTACGTATATAATTTAAATTTTTATCTATGATTTCCGTGCTGCAAAAAAAAATCACAAATATCCTGGTGGAAAAAATATTTGTAGAAAGAGTTTAAGTCTTAATATAATTCTTAGAAACTCTGAAAAAGTCTTTGGAATTCTAAATTTCTCAACGTTTGACTTCTTAAGTCTGAATATTTCTGAATTAAGACAGTCCAAAAACGTTGAGAAATTCAGAGTTCCTAAAACTTTTTCAGAGTTTCTAAGATTTATTCTTTCTTCAAATATTCTTTCCGCCAGGATCACAAAAAATCGTTATATTAAGCTCATTTTTTTACGCACCAGCTAGCGATTACAATAATTGAACTTATTAGATATATTGTTATTTGATTAACCATTTTTGAGTATTTTTCAAGTGTCTAACACTAACAATATTTTCTAAAGAACTATTTTTACTTTATCGTGAAAACAAATCAATTTTATCATATCCATGAATTGTCTAGTTAGAATGTTAAAGGTTACTTATTTGATCTCGACTTTCAATGACATAATTTTTTTAAATGTATAAACAATTTAATTATTTCACAATAATTTTAAGTTATTACAAATAACCGAAATAGACCTTTTTCATGAAAAACAGAAATGCTTTTTGTTAATTTTTTATGAAAATAAAGGTCAAGTAGAGTAACTCAAAAATTACGCATTTTTAACAATAAAAACACTATAAAAAATTTGTAAAAAAGTCACAATATTTGAAATAAGTTAAAACGGTTTTTTTGCTCCACCGCCCGTGATCTGTGACGTCAATTCGACAAGCAATGACAATAAAACAGTGTCAACAGTCGAATTAATATATCGTTAATATCAACTTTAGGGGTATTGTCTATATTATATCATTTCTGAAAGTGAAAATTAAATGCCACAAAAAATCGATCCAGGAGTTTCAAAGGCAGATGAAGGAAATCTACCCAAAATAACTATTTTTATGGTATGGGAGTTTTTAGTGCAAAATGACAGGTTCATTGCACTTGAAGTTCATGAAGTAATAACAACTTTGTGAGTTCTAATTTTAATAAGAAAATGCGTAGTATTCTAGAAAAAAAATGTGATTAATAAAATTTCATAAAAAAAAATTGTTAGGTCTTCGAGGGAGAGCTATGGGGACTTTTGTAGCATGTTGAATTTTGGTAAATTTCATCATGTATAGTAAAAGAAAATGTTCATCATGACAATGATAATATTCGTGCTGTACTTACTACAAAATGATCTTCGCAACAATAGTAATTAGATTTTTTTCTAATAGCCATATCCATTGGAAACGGAAAAATAAAGTTTTTCTGGCTGTTTTGAAGTAGTATTTGGGCACAGAGGCACAAAACACGCCCGATATATTTTTATGCGCGATTTTTCATCGTCATCAACGATGATAATTAATAAAATTCACCAGACAAACTGACGTCACAGCGCCATTCGTATAACTTCGTGTGTTTCCGGATTGTTTTCGCCAATTTGAATTTTAATGATTTTCATTGTCTGTTTTCTCTCTGTGAAAAAGGTCTATTATTTTTTACCCTGTATATATGTAATATATATATCAAGGTATACTAAGTTTAGTTCCAAGGTTGTAACGCTTAAAAATATAGATGCTATGAACAAAATTTTGATAGCATGTTCAGGACGTATAAAGTGAGGCTAAGTCCGTACTTTAGCAAATAGGTCAATTGGGTCTTGGACCCGTAAGACCCATCTTGTAAACCATTAGAGATAGCACAAAAGTTTAAGGGTAAAAAATTTTTCTTATAAAAAAATAATCAACTTTTGTTTGAAACATTTTTTCGTAAACGTCACTGTTTACTCGTCAGGACACAAATTAGGACAAAATTGTGGTGTCCATTTTCCCCAAAACTATAAACGATAGGGAGTTGAAAATTTGTAAATAGCTTCAACTAGTAACCTTGTGAAATATTCTCGAAAAAAAAATCTAGAAAATACTTTCGAAAATTTTCGAAAACTAAATTAGTGGTGGCCGCCTCTTTTTTTTAAATGGTTAACTACAAAACTAGTTATTAGCCATAATAGATTTAAATGGTCCACCCTGTATACAATCCATAGATCCTATATGTCCATCCATACAATTATATTAATAAAGTAGTGTGTCGTTACTATGGTTACTCCCTGAAATAAAACGGAGTTAGTGCAAAATTTAGAACTTCTCGATTCATATTAGAATTATATAAATGCTATTAATAATAATATTAATAAATTTTTCTAGAATTTATCATCAGACTTTTTTTCTAATATGAATTTGATAATTTTTCTGTGTAGTCCAGTAGTAGAAGTTTATGGATAATACGAATGTAAACGGTTTATTGACTTCCCAAAGTGTTTATAAAAAGTAGAAACCTCCATTAAGTCATTATAAAGGTAAGATATCAAGGTAGTAAGATTACATTGAAGAAATATTCCAGATATATAAAAGGGCAGAGGCATAAACGGATGCGGAAGAGCGTAAGAGAAGATAGAATGATCAATCGAATTAGTAAAGAAGCAAGGAACAGAGAGAATACCGACAAAATATAGAACGCACTTGTCATTCCCTTTTGGAAAGATTTTTACTAATTCTGAAAAACTCTTATTTTGTTTTAGTAAGATTTTTTAAGTCTTTTATCTTAAATATTTCTACGAGGGTTTGTACGATCTTTTAGGGAATGAGAGTTAAAAATGTGGATTTAAATATCCATATTTAAATATGAAAATGAATCAAATATAAAAAGAAATAACTTTTATTTGAAAGATTCGAGTTTTCCTATCTCCAAAAATTAATAATCTATATAGTTGATTAATGATTATACTTTATACAGCTGTTTATATATTATTTATGCATAGATACTTTTATACAACTTTTTCAAGTTTCTTTGAAATATCTATTTTTTCAAAACATTTTATTATATCAATTTATATAATAATTTTATGGTGATAATTTTATCAAAACTCGTTACATGTTTACGTATTATCTATCTTTTAAATATAGTCAGAAATGTTAGAACAAGTTATGTAAATATGGAAAAGAGTATTGACATCTATTTGATCCCCCTGTTATTGCAATATTCCCATATAGGTAAAAATGCATTATTCAATCGTAATAAAATCCTTTTATTTCAATTTATTTTTATTTTAGTTGTGTTTCTGTTAGCTGAACAAATCAAGTGTTTGTTGTCCTTGCAATAAAAGGTTTTTTATTTTTCAAAATTTTAAATGTAAAAAAATCGTTGATTTAGTGTATTTTATTTTTATTGGGTTTGAACGCCCTGTGTGTTAATAAAAATAATATGACAAGTTATTGTCATGGCTTCCTGATGGTGCGAAAGGTGCAAAGTTGTAAATCGTCAAATAAAAAACGTAACAGCAGCAATGATTCAGAATCAACATCAAAAAATATTATATCATGTGCCCATGATCCATACACAAATGTTCATAAACGTAATTTGTATATTGTATCGTTTCCTGTAATCTTTTTATTTAATGTTTTACGTTCATTGTTATATCAAGTTTTTATTATTTTAAAATATTTATACACAAGTACTTCCCGATTCCTTTACAAACCTGTTAAACAAGAGTGTTCTAAATCATTGTTGGTTGTGGTGAATGAACGTGGTGACGGTGTTACCACTGAGCTTGTTCAAGACTTAATTGAAATGCCACAACAAAACCATAAGAGTTCAGGTCCAGGACCTGGTGATCCGTTACTAGCTAAGCAGAAACATCATCATCGGAGGGCGTTCGAATTCATATCGAAAGCTTTGAAAATCGATGAAGAAAATGAAGGTTGTTTGTCATTCTTTTAATTTATTTTCATATATGTGAATCGTTTATTTGAATGTGGGTTTTGTTTTTAGGACAAAAGGAATTGGCTATAGATTTATATCGTAAAGGTATTGGTGAATTAGAATTGGGTATTGCTGTACAATGTTGGGGTGGACGTGGTGAAGTTTGGGAGCGTGCTCAACGTCTTCATGATAAAATGCAAACGAATTTAGCGATGGCACGAGATCGACTCAACTTTTTAGGTTGTTTGATTTTTGTTAACAATTTTTTTTTTAATGGCTTGAAAGTTTTTGGCTAGTTATGTAATTTTTGTAGATATTTTGTTACAGTTTTTATCATTAATTCATTTTTGAATTTATTCTACATTATTCTCATTTGTGCTCCCTCCATATGAAAAATCTTCCGCCATTATTTGAAATAATTTCATTACCGAGAAATTAATATTCTTTAGCGATTTACAACTTTTAAACGAAACATTTTGATGAAATATCACTGTAAAAACATTTTTTTTCTTATTTTCTATTCTGACGAACTTCCATTCAATTTCCGAAATGTTTCAAATAAAAGTTGCTAAAATATTTATTACCATTTGGTCAAAAATGTCCTGGAAATAATAGCGTTTAATTTTTTCAACAAATTTTGACAAAATACGGTTTCCTCGGATGCTATAAACAAAAGTTGAAACCTGTTGGTTGATCGATTGTAATAGGGGAGCCCAAGAGGAAATTTGTGTATTAACTCGAGCGCATCAGATTTACATATGAGGGTTTCCTTGGAAATTAATAATGTGGGAGGGGGGGAGGCGTAGAGCTAACGATCAAATTAGTAAAAAAGAAATTGCGATAGATGAATTAACTCGAGCACGCCAGATTAAGATATGGTTGATTAATTACATGCAGAATTTGGATCGCGCTCGAGCTACTACGGGTAACGCAACTTTGCAGGCTTCCCATTACCTTGCGTCACTCTTAAATCATCAGATTATTGAAATGTACATTTTTTAGCATGTAATTATCCCACCATATCTTAATATGACACCCTCGAGTTAATTCACCTATCGCAATTTCTTTTTTACTAATCTGATCTCGTCTGTCTTACGCACCCTACATATTTAGAGCTAATATTTGGAGGAGGTACTAAGAAAGATTTAAGAAACTTCTCATATGTTAATCTGACGCACTCGAGTTACTACACAAATCCCCTCTTGGGCTCCCCTATTATTGAATTTTTCTTTAAATTATGCTCTTCCATGTTATAGGTCGTTTTTAACGAATTGTCTTTCGAAAACGCTTCATGAGCCGGCCTTAGCATAGACTTCCCGGGCGAGTTTCTTACAATTTTGATTTTTATCAGTTTTTCCCTAAGATCGGTATCGGTATTTTTCGATTTATACCCAAAAAGAGGGAGTGAATTTTTGTTTATTGAATAACTCGTTTATTTTCAATTTCACTCGAAAAATGGCAATTACCAAAGTTATTTGAAATTATATTTCCTACAATTTTGGTCCTTATCAATTTTTTCTTAGGATCGATATTTCTGATTTAGACCCGAAAAGAGATGGTCGTGAATTTTTGTTTTCTGTATAACTCATTTATTTTTAATTTTAAGCAAGATAAGATTTTTAACTGAGAAGTTTTCTCTTAATACTCTTAAATTGGGAACTCGGAGTTTTAAGTAGAATAAATTCAAATATCCATTGTAATTCACTGTAAATTTGGACACTTTTTTTAAGGGAATAGAATGGGGATCATCGGATAGTTTTTTCATTTCATAATCGTAATCATTCGAAATTTATTTCTGAAACATTTATTTCATTGTATAATTCAAAATTGTTAACATAACAAATTTTCTTTAGTTCTTTAGCATGTTTATCTATAATATTGTTGTATGCGTAGAATCACTTTTGGAGTTATCGAAGCTCCGTTTGGAAAAACCTGAAACAAATAATGTATCGTACACGAATAGACGAACAAATCCAACACCTCGTTTACAAACACTTACAGAAGGTACTACCACAACTGTTAAACAAAATGTAGAAAATAGAAAAGTTGTTTTCAAGCCTTCAGGTATTTTTTATTTATTTTTCTTTTTTTTTTTATCATTTTTTTACTTTTCTATTTCTTTTTTTCTTTTATGTATTATATTATTCTTTAATCATATCTTGGGATCTTTTTTCGGTTTCTTTCTTTTAATTTGTTAACATAAATTTAAAAGGACTCTCTTAAGGTATCACACTTGAAGAAAAAATCGGAGATCAAAAGAGTATATTATATTAGGGAGAAAAAGTAAAGAATGTGTAAGATCTCATGTTCAAGATGAGGGTAACAAACATAAGATCTACTGAGACATTCTTTACTTGTTCCCGTGGTGTGTATACTATATTTCTGCTCGATGGAGGCGGAAAGCTACAATAACGTTTAGCCCAGCAACCTTGATCTTCAGGGTCGTTAATTAATAATCCATTCCGATTTAAGGTTGTTATGAAAGTTTTCTTCGATTTAATTTTTGAGAGTCCTTTAAAATTACCAAATGCAATACAAATTTCGTTGTAAATAATACATTTTTAATGGTGAATTTTTTCTATCGCTTTGATTGTTGGTTTTTTTTTTTTTTTTTCAAGTGAAAATGTTTTAAAAAAATTTCAGTGCTGAACAAAGGTGTGTGCAGCCATTTATAATATAAAATTAATAATTCGAAGAATTTATTACTGAAACCAGTTATTAAAAAATTCTCATCTAATATTTGTATGACCATTACATTTGCTTTGTTGTTGTGTTCCGATAATTCCATCGAGTCCAATAAATAAAACAAAAGGAACTGCAAAAACCTAAAACTTTAGGGAAATAGGTTATATTGGCTGTCCGTAAAGAACAAACTTAGGTTATAGAGGTCATTGTGATACCAGATATGTGTTTTATCACCTTTTCCGCCGATAATTCCATTTATCAGCTCCTCAATTATTTTGAGAGGCTGAGTGCACCTCCTAACGCCCGTAGGCACTATACCAGCCCATCACAACAATTAATTAAATTAATTTTTGTTGTAACAGCCGGAATCGAACCCGTTACTCTAGGCATACCGCGAATAGAATTGGTTACGATTTAACCAACTGAGCTATTAGGGTTGACCCTTATAAATTCTTCTATCGCATTCATGAATTAAATTTTTTTTAAATTTTCTAAATAATTGTGCACCTACAAATCTTGGATTATTGATTTGATTGAATATTATATTGTTTAGTCGTGTCGTGGTGGTTGTCCTTGACACTAGATAAATAAATCAAAAGTCGGTCGAGCATCGAATAATGATGAATCCATCTTCCAATGCAATTGATTTTATTTTATTTAATTGTATATTTACACGTTTGATTTTATTTTTGAAGGTTATAATCAATCAACTAACCTACTAAATACTGTATTCTATAACAGCTGCAATTTTGCTTCTTAAAAACTAGTACAATCATTTAACTACTAATCAATCAATATTATCTATAATTTATTAATTTAATTAATTATTTTATTGATAATAATTGTAAATATTACAATAAAGGTAAATTACAGAATTTCTAACTTTGGTACCATCCGAAAGTACATAAAAAAACTGCAATTTAAAAGAATAAAAGTTAAAATCCGAGGATTTGCCTGAACTGTTGGAGCTGTTGAAATTTTTCAGAAAAATTTGTTTTTTTCACAATTGAGGTTATGTTTCGGGCTAAAATTACCACACTTTTCTAAGATCAAAATTTACAACTTTTTCCAGAATTGCAACTCAATTGCTTCATTTTTCAAAAAGTTATTAGAAAATGTTAGAAATATGAGGTTATTGTGGTTTTCTTGACTTTTTGAGGTTATTTTGCTATGTTGAGGGTTCGATACCAGGCAAGGTCAATGCCATGAAGGTTATAAGAAGGAGAACGATCGCCATAGAAAATATTGTCCCCGAAATATGGATAAAATAAGTGAGGCGCTGCGACCGCTAAGTAGTATCAATAAAAGCGGGCTGTTGTGCGCTAATTTGAAATGATATATCAATTTGTACATTATGCAACTAACTTCATCTACTTGTACTCATAAACAGCTAACTTCGCAGATACTACTTCTTGATGACAGCGCGGCTGGTGGCTGAAAAATGAACTATAAATTCTACAAATTTTCAGGGACAGGTGCGCTAATGCTTTAGTACATAGCGATCTTTCTCCTTCTTTATAACCTTCATGGTCAATGCAGAAATTCATAACAAACAATTGTTTTTTCTTTATTCGCGTCAATCCGATCAATAGAAGCAGAGATATTCAAGAAAACGACACCAAAGAAAACAATGTAGAGATAAAAACCGCGTGCAGAAGGTCATTCGGTAGACTTACCAAACTATCTATGAAACATTTACAATTTCTTTTGTATGTGTGCAGAGCGTGTAAAAAAACAAGTGAAATTTACAAAATTTGAAAAACGTTCGACAAATTTTTAGGGTACGGAACCCTAAATTCACACTTGAAACTTATTTAAGAACACAATCCATTAAATTTCCTTTTCCCTTGGAGCCATCTCCAAACTGAACCGATTTTGGGGATCATCGCCTATTTTTTAGTTGTTCCGGAAACGGAATTCTAAATTCGCACATAGCTAAGAACACTCCATTGAATTACCTTTAAAACGAAACAAAAAAAATCAAGATCGATTCATCCGTTTAAGCGCTACGATACCACAAACAGGCAGACACACACACACATGCCGATCAAATTTATAACACTCCCTTTTTGGTTTGGGGTTTAAAAAAAACAAACAACTTTTATTCGAACATTCTTTTGTAAACTCAATATAAATAAGGTATTTTAACAATTTATCATATTATTTCATTACTACAGAGTCAAATCAAATATTATAGAGGGTTTGAAATTTTCATAGAAAAGTCCTTGACCCCAAAAAACAAGTTCATTTATCTCAAAATAATTATAAATGCAAATTACTAATGTTTCTAGATAATTTTCCCTATAAAAAAAAGTACAGAGTGATTCATTAAAAACCTTTCAAAACCTTATGTAACTTGTCATTTCCTATATTATTAAATACATTTAATTTGTTAATTCTTGAAAGTTAGAAATTCAAATTATTATTCTTCCAATGGAAAAAAATCTCGCAACCTTTGCAAAATTTTAATTTTTCCATAAATATTCATTTTTAATATGTATTATATTTTTAACTTTAAGTACTCTTTAATTTTTCTAAAAATACAAAACAAAAATAATTTTAATTAGAAGAAAAGAGAGAAAGGAAATGTAGTAATAGAATGTATTTAAAAAAAAATTTTTATTCGAAACATTCTTTTGTAATCCCAATACAGATAAGGTATTTTAACAATTAATCATATTTCTCCAACAACCTTTTATAAAAAGCTCGTCCTTTCATCAAAATATTATAGAGGATTTGAAATTGTCATAGAAAAATCCTTGAACCCAAAAAAGAAGTTCATTTCTAAATAATTATAAATGCAAATTACTAATGTTTAATATTTAATGTTGTACAGAGTGATTCATAAAAAGCCGTTCAAAACCTTATATAACTCGTCATTTCCTAAATTATTAAATACATTCAATTTATTTTTCTCCAAAGTTAGAAATTCGAATTATAATTTCTCTTTCAATGGGACAAAAATTTCGCAAACTTTTAAAATTTTTATTTTTCAATAAATTTTTATTTTTAATATGTATCATATTTTTTTAAATTTAAGTACTATTTAATTTTTCTAAACACAAAAAAAAAAAAATTTTAATAACAAATCGATTTTATTGATTATTTTTCTAATTCATATTTACTATGACCTAAATGAATTGACCTAAATTTTAAAAATTATTAAATAATACAGTTTTCAGCAAATATAATACACACATCTCGCATATGTACAATAATCAAGTTTATTTTGCAAAATTTCTTGTAAAAAAATATATTGGGCCAAAAATTTAGAAATTCAAAATAAAATAATTTTTAAATTAATGTGAAACATTAAAATTTTTGCTAAAAAAATGGGTATAATTTTAATTACAGCATCAGGTCGAAAATTAGCGGTGCCTGCGAAGCATATAAGCACAACTTCAAAAAGTCAAACATTACCACGTTCCATGGGATCTCGTATACCATCACGACCATCTGGTTCAAAAGTTTTAACATCAACCCCACCAGCTGTGCGACGACAATTGTCTGTACCAAATGCTGGTGGATCACCAGCTCGGCGCACAAGTCGTAATGTCACTCCAACAACATCTACACGGAATTCAAATGCAGGAACACCTCGCTGTAAAACACCTACGGGTAGCACACTAAAAGGAATTGATTCAAAATTAGCTCAAGTGATATTAGATGAAATTGTTGAGGGTGGAGCGGGTGTACAATGGGAGGATATTGCTGGTCAAGATTCGGCGAAACAAGCGTTACAAGAAATGGTGATTTTACCATCGTTACGACCGGAATTGTTTACTGGATTACGTTCGCCAGCTCGTGGGTTATTACTTTTTGGACCGCCTGGTTAGTATTTTTTAAATAATTTTACAATCGAATTCTGGTCAGAAAATTCTGTTTAGTCGTTTTTATACCCTGTATATATGAAATATATATCAAGGTATACTAATTTTAGTCCCAAGTTTGTAACGCTTAGAAATATTTCGATAACTCAAAAAACGCTAAGAGAAATCAAGCTGAAATTTTTATAGTGTGCTCAGAACGTAAAAGAGCGTAAATTTGAGTTCGTATTAGTAAGTTCAATTGGGTCTTCCGTAACAACTTTTGTTTGAAATATTTTTTTCGTAAACATCACTGTTTACCTGTTATGGCGTAAATTAGGACAAAGCTTTGGTGTCCATTTTCTTAAAACTATAAAAGATGATCTAGTGATCTTGTGAAACATCCTCGAAAAACAAAAATTCTATTTCGACTGCCATATTTGTGTCTTTTAACTCTTCTAATTTATTTAAAATAATCCAAGCACTGATATTCAGCACTTTCTATACAGGATATTTCACCAATTAACTCAGCTTGCTTGTTTTCACTTGTTTTTTTTTTTTTTAAATTAGGTCAATATCCCAAAATTGACTATTAATATTTTGATTTATTTTCAAAATTATATGGTAAAATAAACAATTACCTCGCAGAGATAGAAAGAGATATCGGCTGAACCAAAATAGGTAAAATTTCTAAATTGGAGCCCTATACGTAAAAAATATGAATAGATTCGACAATGTTAAAAGATCTGAGGGAAATGGATTAAGTATGGTAGGGGTAAAAAGGATTGGAGGGGAGGCGTGTTCATGAAAGAAACAATGAAAACCTCAATTTGGAAAACAACTTTTTTGAGGTACACACTTCGTGACCATAAGAGGATGGGCATGATCGTAAGTTATGAAAAACAAATATCCAAAAAAGGTGCACAAAAATTTACCCAAGAACGATCTTTTTTGGCGGATTTTTTGAAAAAATGGTGGTTTTTGGGAAAACTTTTGATGATTTTTGCTGATTAAGTTAAATAGAAGTTGAAAATAATTTAAAAATACGTATTTCGTATAGGCATGACTCGGTATCTTTGTCCCTTCTCTAGTTATAAGCAATTGAAATATTTTTTTCTCGGAAACGATGGAAGTAAGGGGGATAATAATAGTATGAAAAAATAGTACTTTTTATGTACTATTTATGATATTTTTTTCGAATTTGTATTCACAATTCATGGGGTTAGAGACCAAAATGAACCCCTTCAGTTCGAAGTATGACTAAATATCTAAACAAATATAAAAAAATCAAATTTTTTTATTAACCTGCCTGGCAATAATTTCAGAGTTAACATTTTGGGCATTTTTGATATTTTTTTAAAATAATTTTATTTAAAAAAATTAACTATCAACTTAAAATGTAATATTAATTTTTGAAAAATGTCATTAGTTAGTAATAAGCGGACACTCTGAAACGAGAGAGACATTTTGTCATTTAATGATAAAACTCTTCCATGAGTAGAATTCGTAGCTTTTGTTACCAAGAAATTGCCCGTCGTTATTTAGAAATTCACAATTTAAAAAATCGATTAGTGCATTTTCACTTTTTTTCTTATAGGAAACGGAAAAACATTACTAGCTCGCGCAGTAGCCACACAAAGTCGTTCAACATTTTTCTCAATAAGTGCAGCAAGTTTAACAAGTAAATATGTTGGTGAAGGTGAGAAATTGGTTCGTGCTCTATTTGCAGTTGCTCGAGAATTACAACCCTCGATAATATTCATCGATGAAGTTGATTCACTGTTATCGGAACGATCAAGTGGCGAGCATGAAGCTAGTCGCCGATTAAAAACTGAATTCTTAGTGGAATTTGATGGTTTACCCACAAATCCAGATGGTGAGCGTGTTATTGTTATGGCGGCAACAAATCGGCCGCAAGAATTAGATGAGGCGGCATTACGACGTTTCCCAAAACGTATTTATGTATCGCTACCAGATTGTCGGACACGAGTCCAATTGTTACGTCGATTATTGGAGAAACATTCGTCTCCATTAACAGAAGCGCAGTTGGAACGGTTGTCACAATTAACTGAAGGCTATTCTGGTAGTGATTTAACGGCTTTGGCAAAAGATGCTGCTCTAGGTCCCATTCGAGGTAAGTCCAAAATTTGATTTCCTATTAAGGTATAAAGGGTGTCCTAAAATTAATACAGGCAGTAATTTCGACAGAAACATGGGTTTTTAACCAAAAGTTGTAAATTTTTAATTGATTCGGAAAATTTATAGCACCATGGTTTTTATTAAATGATGAATACATACTTGAAACTTCGCGAGTGAGCCTACCAAAATTTCCTCTACGGTTTTTTTCAAAAAGGCTACGTTTTTAAATGAGCATGTAGGCATCATACTTGAGTTATCGTTCTGAAAAAATGCAAACGCTGGCTTTCGGAGGAAATGTGACTTAAATATATGTCATTATTGCATTTAATCGAAAAAAAAATACGCTTAATGTTTTTCGATAATTGTAGGTCAAAGCCATGAAAACAGGCGAATGTCCTCTATTGCCCTTGACAACTTTTGGCTAAAGCATTTTTCCGTAGATAACGTGTTTTCTTTCGATTAAATGCAACAATGACATATTTTTAAGTCGCATTTGCTCCGAAAGCTATCGTTTTTCGAAAAAATGATTTAGATGAAAAATATTAGTCACGATCAACTTTCTAATTTAAAGTGTTATGCTATCTCTTATCTTTTAGAATCGAAATTGGCTAGAAGAATAAAATTTTTTGATATCTGCCTTAGTTTACGAAATTTCAAAATATCGAAAATTGAAAATTTTGTTTAATTATTCAGCTTTCGATATTTTGAAAATTACTCTAGATTTCGAAAAATTTTATTCTTACTTTTCGTATTATATTGTTAAGTTATAACATAATTCACCATCAAATTTGAAATTTAATTTGTGTCCCCACTACCGTGCTCATACATCCTTATAATTAGTCGGGCACAGCCGGTTTTTGTTGTTTTCAATAATTTATTAAGGTTTTAATTTTAATTTAAATCATTTTTTTTAATTTCCATCGACTGACTAGTTTTGAAAAAATCTGTGAAAACAGATCATCCATCTACCGTTTTACTATAAAACCAATTTTAAATATGCCACTTTTGAAGTCATTTATTTATTTAAATAATCAGGACCCCCCCCCCTCCTAAAATTTTCACAATTGATTTATACTTAGTCCAACTTCTTTAAAAAAAAATCAAGACTTTTCAAAATTGTCAAGGCGCTCATACATCCTTAAAGAAAACCGAAGAGCTAAATCCAATCTGATGTCAGAACATTGGTTAACTAAAAAACGAGGTACTTAGGTGTATGGATTAAAATGGCCCATCCTGTCGATAATACTCTGTCCTCAAGGAGTAGGTGGTTACACAAGCGTCAGACTTCAAAAATCTCAGAGAGATAATCCAATGGTGTGGTGTTAAATCCCGTGATTTTTAGAGTCAACTATATTCTTTTCCTTCTGATTTTTCAAATTTGATGAAATTAAATCATTATTCTGACCATAGTTTCTTCAATGTACATTTTTAAAAACCCTTAACTACCACCTGTTACACACTGTCTTTGTTTTTTCAACACTATAGGACAAATGATATAAAATTTAAATCCTGCTCTAATTTTCGGACACTCTTTACAAATCACAATGCATCATAGTTACATATATTCAAATAAATTTTTATTTTTCCTACACAGAATTAGATCCAGAACAAGTGCGAAATGTTGATTTAAGTTCAGTGCGTAATATAACAATAAATGATTTTTTAGAATCATTAAAACGTATTCGTCGATCTGTTTCACCGCATAGTTTAATTGCTTACGAGAAATGGTCATTAGAGTATGGCGAAGTGACACTCTGAATTTTCTTTTTATGTTTATTTATTATTATTATTTTTTTGTTACAAAAATTTAATTTTTGCATGATGCAAGTAAAACAAAGGTCAAAGGTCTTTGTAAAAAAAAAAATGCTTTTTCTGTTTTATTCGCATCTTAATTTGTTATGTTTTTAGAAACTAAAAAAAAAAAAAACAAAATGAAGGCAACGAAACTTACAAAAAAAAAATTGTTAGCTAATAGATAAACCATTTAAAAAAAATAATAATCTCAAAACGCAGTAAACAAAGTTTTTCTTCATATTTATATGTTTTTAATTTTTAAATGTCGACATGGTTTCAATTTGTTTAATTGTAGAAAATATCTTTCGTTTTTAATTTATTTAGCTTGACTAATATGTTCTTTGTCTGGACATCATCTTAGTAAAATAAAAGTGATCAACCTCGGAATCTAACGGAATTAGCTGAATTTTTGTACAAACCCTTATTTTGATAGTACAAATGTTGTCTCAAAAGTCACATATAGTCTGCGCGTCCTTAGATATTCAAGGTCAAAGATTGCAAAATACAGTATTTTAAGAATATCTCGTTTTCTTTGCCATCAATCATGTTAACATTTATTATTAAAGTTGTAAAGGATAAAATTTTCTACAAATTTTGTCTGATACCTTTTTTTTATTCGTTGGACCGTTTTTGAAATAGAGGACGCAGAAGATGTAGCACCCATCTTAGTGCAGGATCAATATTTATAAATATAAGATATTAAATAATTATTTAAGTAATATTTAATGAATAATTAAGTCAAAAACCGCATAATAGATTGGAATTCACGATTGATACGAGTATTTAATTTAGTTACTCAGCTAAAATAATTATACCTTATATTTATAAATATTGATCCAGCACAAAAGTATGTTAAGCTGAGCGCTCCATCTTGTGTGCTCTTTATTTCAAAAATGGTTTAACGTACAAAAAAAAAAAGTTTCAGTAAAATTTGTAGATAATTTTATCCTCAACAACTTTTATTCTAAATGTAAATACGATTGAATGCAAAGAAAACGAGATATTATCAAAATACTAATTTTTGCAACCTTTGATCTTGAATATCTAAGAACGCATTCACCATATGTTAATTTTGAGACAAAATTTGTACTATCAAAAGAAAGGTTTGTACAAAAATTCAGCTTATTCCGTGGTGATGATTGGAATAATCAAAATAATTTAATAATTTCAAAGGACCCTTAGTTCCAAATTGTAAAGTATTTTATTTGTTAAACTTTGCCAACAGTGCCTTTTTGAAATTAAAAAAAATAATAAAACAACCAACGCTTATTTGTTACCTTTAATAAAATCATTTTTTTTATAATTTGTCAATTTGAGTTGCATGATTAAACTCAAAAAAACAATCTTTTAAATTTAGTTTGAAGTTATTGAGGGCAAAAAATCTATCTAATTTGAAATACTGATTTCCAAAGTGCAGGTTTTAGAACATTAAGCAGCTGAGGCTGAACTAATCTTATGGATTCAAAGAAAATAATTTTGAAATAAATTTTTGTTTTTACATACTTTAATAACGATATTTATGATCAGCTTTTCGAAAATAAGTTGTATATTATTTGCCAGAAATTGACCAAATTATATAATTCAGTCTAATTAATATGAAAAGGGCATAAAAGCGGCATTAAATCAGTTTTTTTATAGTTCAATTGAAAAACAAAAAAGTTTTGACTTTATTTTCTTTTTGTCAATTTTGACTCTAAGGATTGAATGGTGGTATTCATTTTTAAAATAGGTTAAATTTGCAACAATTTGATGTCAGAACAATTTTTATAAGACCGATAGTTTGGGAGATACAGCTTTTCAAATTTTGGCTAATTTTTCAAGCTATACGATTATTTATCCACAGAAAACATGCCAGGCGAAGATGAAGAAACCGAAGAATTGTCGTTGTTCACCTGGATATCATTGAAAACATTCCTAACATATCAAAAGACCACGTCTTGGGATCAACCAGAGCCATCAAATAGGACAAAGTTTGATTAAAATAAATACATCCTCAGAACTGAAGTCTGATTTTTAGATATTTAGAAAAATTTCATCATTTTCAGTAGCATCTAAGTTTCTGAATTCCTTGGAAACTCTCTACCTTCCTCTCAGCTAGCTCTAGGTCTCAGGGTACTCCAAAAGGACCCCCTCAACCAAAAGAATCAATTAAGAGGAAGGGAGATGGTTTTCAAGGGACTAAGTCATCAGAAATTTTAATGGTACTGAGAATAATGAAATTTGACATAAGTTTTGAGGATACATTTATTTTAATTAAACTTTGCCCTCTTTGATGAACCTGGTTGATCTAAGACGTCGTCTTTTGAGATGTCAGGAGAGTTTTCAAGAATATCACGACGGGTATCGGACAATTCTTCGTTTATTATAGCTTCGTCTGGCAAGTTATCTGTGGATGAGTAATCATGTTTAAAAAATCCTATAAAAATCGTTCTGCCCTCAAATTGTTCCAAATTTAACCTACTTTAAAAATAAACCTCTGATCTTTATGAAAAATCAGTCCTTCCACGTCACAATCGACAACAAACTGAAATAAGGTCAAATTTTTATTTTGTATTTTTATGAATGATTCGGTTGTCTGCCGAGGTCGAAAACATGGACTTAACATTGCCTTCACATTTCAAATAACATATCCAAAAAAAAGGTGATTTAATGCAGCGTTCAATGTTTAATTTAACTGAATTATTAATAGGGAAAAATTATAATTTAAAGGCAAATTGAAATTTAAAGGAAAATTAACTTTTCAAAGAAGCAATTTATTTTGTGTTTGGACAATAAAATAATCACTTCGGTTAATTTTGAACCATGAAACATTTATCCTCATTTAGTTATCCTGTATCCTGGTGGGAAAAATATTTTAAGAAAGAACCTTAGAAGTCTTCGAAATTCTGAAAAAGTCTTAGGAATTTCTCAACGTTTTTAGACTGTTTAATCCAGTTCTGAGTTAGGCAGTCAAAAAACGTTGAGAAATTCCTAAGACTTTCGAAGACTTATTATTTCTTCAAATATTTTTTTCCACCAGGGTATTTTGAAGATGTTTAAAATAGGAGATCAATAAAAAGTTTAATTTCCTTAGAAACGTACAATTTTGTAATCAGTATCCCAAAATCCCAAAAATATGACTCATAAAAATCGATATTCTAAAATATTTTCAAAACATGATGCGCTATAAAAACTTTTAGGATATTTTCTACAATAAATGAACTAATAAATATGATGAATAATTTAAAATATAAATACTCAAATTTTAAAAATTCCTACAAAATACCTTGCCACAATTATTTAATCCTCTTTTTTTTTTACTAAAAGACACTACGTTTATAAGATTTACATTTTTAGTTATATAAGTTTATAAATATTGATTGCTCACATTAAAAATAATTTATTTTGATTTAAAAAATAATATGGAAGTGTTTCCATTATTATCGCTGGCTTAGACACATTGATGGTGTCGATAAAATGTGAATATTGGTTTGTCGGTGGTGACAATGGAGATACTCCCTTAAAAATATACCTATGTTTCAATTATAGCAATTAAAATTAGTAATTTACAAAAAAGACTAATCGTATTAATTGTGCTTTCATTTTAAAAATAAAAATGTCTTAAAGAATTGCTATTTGCACAGTGAGATATAGGTAAAATTGTGCTTTATATATAATAGAAACAAATAAGTTTTTTATACAGGTCAGAGTGCTTTAAAAACATAACTTAATGTCTCCAAACTTTCTCCTGAACTAAAGGACTATAATACATTATGAATTTCCAGAATTACCTAAATTTTATAGCTCTTTTTTTATATCCTGTTGCGAGCGCAAAAAAACACGTTTAAAACCATTTATTTTACATGAATATAAAAAACGTATAAATATAGGACATTTCTTTAATTTTAAGATCCCATTGTCCGATTTAAAAAATTTCATATGATACTGCTCCTGTAGTCGATCTCCTGCAGGTCTCTCAAAAAAAAAATGCTCGGCGTTGACCACCATATCTCTGATATGGATTATCCAAAATGAATAAATCTAGAAAATTTCTTTAATCGATAGATAAATACAGGTACTAATCGAAGGAATAGACAAAATTTTGATTTTTGACAAAATGACGGCTTTAAAAAAAAAAATCAAAATTCTTCAACTTTAAAGTGATCTAAAATATCGAAATAATTTTCAGAAATCTTCCTTCGATTAATACCTGGGAAAAATATCTAATAAGTTTGTGTAAAAATTCGAAACCGACTTTGAAAATGTTGCGCTGTTTCGAGAAAAACGTGTTTAAAGTTTCAAAATACATTTACACAGTTAAAATATTTTTTTTTGCGTTTATCTTCGTGAATATTTCCCAGATCAACTTGAAATTTTCAGATATTTTAAAAATAAAATCGATTCTTTGAAAATTCTAACTGGATATAACCCCTTAAAGAATTGTTTCGAAATTTCTTCGTTAAATGGCGCTATTAACAATAAAAATTGATGTATAGAACAATTTACGTTCAAGTTCACGAAAAATAATTAGTAATACGTTATCGAAAGACGAAAAATAAATCAATTTTTTGGACTCGACTAATTTACAAGAAACTAAACAAAAATTAACTGCCCTCGATTTGATTCAAATTATCACAAGGGCATCTAATTGAGCAACAGTGCAAACGAGCGTTAGTTTGAAGTGTTAGATATCGAAACCCAGAGTTTGTTTCCTAACAATCTAAATTCTTATAACTACAAAAGAACATGCATATCCGTGATTTACATTACCGTATGAATTTTCATGTTAAATTCTCTGAATCCTGACGCTACGCAGACTTCCCAAAAGAATTAAGCAACTCTTCATAAAAGAGGTGCTTAAGGATTTTTTTTAGTATAAGGCTGCCACATGTATTAACATTTCCTTACTCTGACTGCCGCAATCTAGTTTTATGTTACCTTATACATGCGATGCCCAGAGAGTGTCGAATTGGCTCTCGCAGCTTCGCAGCCAAGTGGACAACCTCTCTTAATCTCAGTAAGAGTGTAAACCCGATCGTTTTTTAACGTATCAATTGTTTGAACGGTGAATGTATTAAAAATTGCTTAAATTACGAAATGAAAAAAAAAACTTATTTGTTTCTTCGATAATTTCGATTGAAAAAAAAATACGTATTATATGTTTACAAATAATTTTTTACACGAAAATTTTTGCTACTTTTATATAAATAATCAAAAAACAAAAAATCGCATATTTTTATTGTTTAAAATTAATAATTTTCAAAAAAATAAACAAAAACAACACACTCATTTATAATTTTAGTAGCTAACATGGACCAAAATTTAGTTTTATAAAAAAAATAAACAATTTGTTCATTTGTGATATTTATTTAATTCTTATTATTATATTTAATATTAATTGTTAGTTATATAATTTGTTATTAATTTTTATTTTTGTATAACAGTCAGAACTTAATTAATTAATTATAATTACAAAATACACATAAATATTTATATATAAATGTGCAATCGATTTGTTTTACCTGATCAAATGGAAAAAAAGATTTCAAAGCCAAATTTTAATCGTATCAAGATTTCCCTCCATCACGTCGGGAGTCACCATTTTTTTGAGAAATTATTTTGAAATTCTCTCAGAAATTTTACTAGAAACATTTATTGTTTTATGGATTCTGATTGATGGGTTTAGATCAAAAATTGGTACCATCGCGGTTTATGAATTTAAGAATTCTTTGCGTCTTCTAAAATATTATTGACATGCAAGAAATATCCTTGAGCCAAAGTTAGTCGAATTATAAACTATTAAAAATGTATTTCAACATTGACTACACTTCAGTTTAAGATAAATATCTGCTTTATACTAAATGCAAAATGACAAATGATCTTGATTCGATCCAAATTTGGCATTGTGAACTTTTGCTCTGCAAAAAAAACTATATTAAAAATGTTCTTACTAAATGTTTCATTTTTGTAGGATTGTGCAAAACATGCAAAACGCTTCTTTCTTTTTTTATAGTATCACAAACACTCATCAGCAAAGAAAATGGAATTTTAAACCAGACGCTCCACAGATGTCTTAAAAAGGATTATATTTATTGATCTTGTAGACCATTTTATAACGCGCTACTACAGCCAGAAGACTTTTATAGTATTAAGTCTTGAAATTTTTTGTCGATATGCGACAGACAGAGATTTCAATGACTAGAGCGTCGACTCGAATATTCGAATGAATAAAGCTAAATCTTATTAGTTTCATGGGTGCATTCAATAGTCAATTTCTGGACTAAAATTTACCATTTTCCATACCGTGAAAAACTTCAAATATCAAAAATCTAACTTGAGTTTATCTGAGCTAAAAGTTGGTTTTACTAAATACTTATTGAAATTAATTATGTTTTGTTCCATTTTCTGTGCTGATGAATGTGTTTCAAAATTTTCTTTAGATAGAAATAAAATTTCAATAATTGCCACAGAAAAATTTTCTTATTCTACTTTTAAAAAAGGAATACGAGGTAAATAAAAAATGACAATAAATAAAAATAAAATTTTATCTTTTGTCCAACAGGAAAGAAATTATATTTTTTGTACGGTGTAAAAAACTGTCAAAGGTTTCAAACTTATATACCCTCTATTTTTGCATTGATGGTTAAAAAATAGGATATTTTCTGACTAAATCTTTTTATTTAACGTGGAATCTAGTCTAAACAAAATAAATGTGTGAAATTTTGTCTTTTCTTGTTTAAAATCCATAATTTGGCCATAGGATCGATCAACTGAGTAGAATCGTAGCTGGAGGCAAATGCCAAATGTGGAATTTGTTGGATTGCACTCGCAGATTCACAAACTGCGAGTTTTAAGAACTTATCCAAATTTAAAACACTTAAATTACACTTCAAAGCTCTTGTATTGTTTCTCTTCCTACAAAATAAGTTTTGGTGGAGTTCTTATGACGTTAACTCCGTTGAAGGCTGTAAACAATATTTTTTATAAGGAAGAACCAATTTAGAGCTATATATCGCAGTTATTTCCCACCTTTTTGTTGAAAGGCAATAATTTCTATCGACTGAATGAAATTATCTCTCTATTTTTAAGATATCTACGATCGTTTTTGTATGAAATAAAGGTTTAAGGGATCATGTAAAAATATATTTAGGGCGAGGCTACGAGACGGAAATAATTACTAATAAGTTTTACTAAGCGCATAGTAATCTTAAATATTAATATTGTAACTTAATAATGCTCAAAGTATAATGGTTCCTTGAAATATTTTGAAATTGTATACGTATGTAAAAAATAATTAACATTTAATTTTAATAAAATATTTGCAATAAACTGATCGTGTGCAGAACGGCAAATATTTAAGTTTACATATTACAGTTTGGCAACCATCTCGTTAGCCGTTTAAAATATATGCAGTTAGAAAAGTTTTTATGGACGTTCTTATGTATAAAATAAAGAAGGAATGTACTGTGTGTGATGCGCGCCGTATCATATGTGTACAACCTCAAGTGATGTACGAGTGATGAAACTGATCGGCTGTGTTCATGTATACACATATACAAATACAGATAAAATGATATGATTACGAGCGCATCACACACAATACATTGTCTGAAGACTCCTTCTTTGTCTTATACATAATAACGTCCATAAAAACTCAACTTACTTCATATATTTTAAATGGCTAACGAGATGGTTTCCAAACTGTATAAACTCGGCTATTCTGAGTGTCTTTAGCTCAGAACTTTGTTTGTCTAAGCACGTCCCTTAACTTGATTTAAGCTTATTTAAGTATTGTTTAAGCTGACTATATTATGTACTTAATATATATAAAATTATTTAATTTCGAGTATGCTATGGTAGAAAATAATTTTTTTCTGCGGCAATTTATGATATAAAATAATGCCGGAATGGCGAATTATATTCCAAAATATTAAAAATTAATCTATTAAAACAATATAGTTACAATTAATTTTTTATTATATAGAGTTCCGTAGTTAACTTTAGGAATAACTTTCCTCGGATCCTCGTAAGAAATTCTTTCTTTCATTATAATGCAGAAAAAAGCCATTATTCGTATAACGACTACGGAACCCTATTTTGGTGTGTTACAATTAAATAAATTTGTTATGAGATTCCTTAGTACAAATTTAAAAAGAAAAAAATTCAAGTTCAATGTATTTTTTTTTAACTAAGGTCATAAAAATTGTTTTCTTTTTATTTTATTAAAATTTTAACCAATTAGAAATTCAAAGGTAAAGAAATTAATGGATTGCTAGTTATTCCCACTAAATAATAGTACGCGAGCTGCTTAAATTCAACATCATAAGTAGAGTAGTCTAGCTAGAAGTAGTCTATCACTAGGCACCCTAGTGGAAATATTTTCCCCTAATAGTCTAATTTAGTCCGACAGTGTTCCCAATAGCAATTCTAGAAGAATGAGTAAGTCTATAAAATTCTGAAAAAGTATGAAAAGATCTATGTAAAACTTAATAAACAGATTGAAAACTGTTGAAAAGTTTGCATTTTTACAAGTTTTTGGACTCTCCTAGAAGCCTCTTTCAAAATTAATCACAGATTGTATGAAAATTTAACTAAAGTAAGAGTAAGACTTACTTCAGCTAAAATTTCATGAAATCTCTGATTAATTCTAAAAAATTATTCTGGGAGAGTCCAAAATCTTAGAAAAAATGCATTCTTCAAATTGCTTAATAAGTTTTACACAGATCTTTTCATACCTTTTGCAGAATTTTTTTTAGACTTATTCATTCTTCTAGAATTGTTTTTTAGAACATTGCAAGACCAAATTAGACTATCGGAAAAAAATATTTCCACCGGGGTATCACTAGGCAGGTCAGTGTGTTGCATATACATTGCCCTAAACTCTAGCCCAAGTTTCATAGACTGAGTGTACAATCCTTAAAAATAAAAATAAACGCGACACTTTTAAAAATACACAATTTTTTCCAGACATGTTGCTTTGTTATTTTTAATCATTTTAAGATCTTCCACGGTTCATTTTAAGGGTTAAAATCTTTTTCATGGCGATCGCAATTTCAAGAATATTAGTAAAAGGAAAAACAGTTTACTGTTTGCCCTGACACATTAGAAAGTTCTTATTGATTATTCGAAAATATCCAATTGTCATGGCACTTTGAAATTTAGAGTAAATTTGAGTATCGCATGTTTAAGCCATTAAATGAGCCATGGTAGGGTCTAAAAAAATCAAAGATATCAAAGTTGCCTGCCAATATTGTGTATTTTTAACGAAACAAAAAGTTCGCGTTTTTATCTTTTCGGAATATATTTGCAATAGACAGTAAGATGTTGAGAGATCAGGGTTTCTCCTTTTCTCGCTTCTGACTCGAAAGAATCTGAACAACTCTTAAAGCCCTTCGAAGAAAAAAACTCCGTGAAGTGTATCCGTATCTACAATTAGCCTATCTCGATAACTGGGATTTTGAAATCAGCATACATGTTATTTGCACCTGCAGAGTGCAGAATTTTTGACTCCGAAATCTTGGACCAACCAATCCTGGTATCAATTCCGGTGGAGAAGTTGTGGGCTTGCTTTGCGTAGTCTGACTTCGACAGAATCTTATAGCTTCACCTTTTTAAAATAGTACCTCTTATCCAGGGACGTCTAGTCTTCGGGTGGCAGGTTGTTCTCAAGGAGGGTACAGAGGCATTCGAAGCATATGCAAAGAAATGAGGCACTCCAATCTCTCACTATTGACAATCTGGTTACAGGATGATCGCTATGACGTATTATCATGCCGTAGGCTGCAAATGAGCTTCGAACTAGTAATCCATAATCATTTTTGTCTAATATTAGAAAATAAAATAATACTAATAGAAAAATAAAATAAGAATTTTGAGCTTTTGCATGTGTTTAAAAAAACTATATTGACAGTAAGCTTCCGAATTTTGTACCTTGTATAAACAAAATAACCATAAAAAACAGACCGAGTACCTTACAAACATTATACCTACACATACAGAGAAAAATGGTTTACTATTTACAAAATATAAAAAATAAAAAACCCTAAAATACATTTTATGTCCCAGTGTAATTTTGAAAAATGATTGCTTCACAAACAACAACCGTATAAAAACAATTAATTTTTAGAATTTATAAATAATTATTATTATTAATGCACAGTTTACAAAAAGTACATGTTGCGCACATGTTATCAATTTAAAAAAATTTGGCCTAAGGTTGGGTGTAATAATTGACAATCATTTCATAATGGCTGGAAATTTGAGAAGCTATTGTTAAGGTCTTCACCTTATCAAGACTCTCAAATCAAATCAAAATGAAACGTCACATACTACGCTTGTCTTTAGATCAAAGAATCATCATGTATCGTCCTCTTTATGATAATAATATTTAAAAAAATAAAAAATCATCCATCTTTGTAGATTTGAAAATTGTCCTCCCATAAGTTGCTTTAAAAATCATCAAAATATATTTATTTCTATTTATTTTCAAACAAAATAAAATAAATTTGATGTAAATTAATAAAATGATTAATAAAAAGTCATTTATTATTTCATACTTGAGTTTTATTTTTTACTGTTTACAGAAAAGTGGATCAAGTATGCGCATCAAATGGTTCCCACATATGACCTATGCGAGGAACAACAAAGAAGTATTTTATCGAATTTTTTTTGGAATATAATATAAAGAAGGAATATTTATATACCGTTGAATGTGTCTTATTTCTATCGAAAAAATGCAATAAAAAGTTTCAAATAACTTTTCTTTTCGGATGAATATTTCGCGAAATGTATGCTGTCTAAACATTTAATTAGCTGTAAGCCTCGCTCCATCTCTAATTAACGTATCATGTTCGAAATAATTTTCTACAGTGTTTATCGTATAATTCTATCGACACATTTTTCAGATTTCTAAATCATAATGCTTATAGTAAAAAGGAAAAAAGGTGAGATGAAAGGTGGTTTATTGAAAAAAGATGAGTAAAAAATATGTATGTATATTACATTATTGATAAGTTTAATAGGTCAAAGGTAGATTAGAGGCTAGCCCAGTCGCCTCCGGTTACAGAGTACTTCGATTCGTACCTTACCTTGTCCCGGTTAAATTTTATTTAAATAAGTTATTATACCGAGATAATGTCATTTGTTTTGAAAATTGTAATGGGAACCAAAAGCGACAAATAAGTAAGAGAGCGAGGTATATTTTTTTATTTTAATTCCCACCCCCTGACAGAATAGTGATTTATGAAAGTGGTATAATTAATTTAACACTTACCTTTACTAAATAATTAATTACTTGATAATTTTGTTCTATAGGATAGAAAATTAAAAAAATAAAACAAAATTTAAAATATACAACGATTTGTATTTATTTATAAAAAAAAAAAAAAAAAATGTTTTAAATTTTCATGAAAAATCTAATTGTACATTTTCATAAAACAAATTAACAGAGATTCTTCTTTTCTTATAAAAGTTTTTATATAAAATAAATAAAATTATAGCACTTTTATATAATAATAATAATGAAGGATGTACTAAGATTGACGTCTGATTCGAATTTCTTGGGCTAATTTTGGAACACTCCTTTATAAATACTACTAACAAACCATAGAGATATGAAGATAATGAGCGCTAGCCTGTAAGTGGATGCGATATGCGAAGCGATAGAGAAGACTGCCAGTAAGTTCCCGTGTGTCCTTGTCTGATACATAAACTTATACTTACTAAACATATAAATAAGTATATGTCATGAAGCATATAGGCATTTTAAAAGCTTCTATTCAAAACGATGTATTATATATTTAAATAATTGCTTTTTATGTACTTGATTAGTATTTGATGATGATTAGTTTTAGGTATCAAATTAATAAACAAATGCAATAAACTTTATAAACAATATACATTGATTTATTGTATTTGTAATTTCATTTATTTTTCAGAGATATGAGAACAAATATTATAATTTTGGAGATTATCGACAAAATAATAATTTTTTCTCTAAACTTTTAAAAGAATTATCTTATTTTAGGTTTACAAAACCTATGTTTTTATTAAACTATTTAAACTGATGTTTATTTATGTTATTTATTTTTATCAATATTAATATTTATAATGTAAAGTATTAAGTTAATTATAAGATTACATATAAGCCGATTAGCTGAGAGAGTATAGCACTTGACTATGAAGCTAAAGCACGCTATAGTTCGTATCCTGGTGGGATTAACATTTTTACTTTTAGATTAAATAAAATTTTTCTGAAAATCGTTATATATTTTAAATTTTGTTTTATTTTTAAAATTTTCTATCCTAATTTTTATTTTAGAACAAAATTATCAATTAATTAATTATTTAGTAAAGGTAAGTAAGTAGTAAGTTAATTATGTGGTATCACATAAGCTGGGTGGCTGTGTGGGTATATCACTTCCGTCTGAAACAAAGGTACGGCGGTTCGTATCCTGGTGTGGTTAAATTTTTACATTAAAATAATTGAATTTTTCCTGTTGTTTAAATTTTCCACTCTTTTTATAGTTAAACCCGCCCTCTTGTCATAAATCATGTTAATTATACGTATGTCATAAATCACTATTATTTCAGGGGGTGGGAACTTAAATAATCATAAATATTCTTTAAAATCATAAATCATTTTTGAATAGGAAAACATGTAATAAGGTTTATTTCACTCATATTCTCCTATTACAAAATATTAAAATTGTAGTACTAAAATTAAAAAATAGCTTGGGTACGCTAAAATTTGATACTTTTTAATAGGAGAATATGTCCCATAGTTGATCTCACTCATATTCTCCTATTACAAAATATTAAATTTTGTAGTTCTAAAATAAAAAAAATGCTTGGTTACGTTAAAATTTGATACTTTTTAATAAGAGAACATGTCCTATAGTTTATCTCACTCATATTCTCCTATTACAAAATTTAAAAAAAATACGTATTTTGCTTGCCTTTTTGTTGTGCATGCTAAAATTTATTCTTGTTAAATGAAATTTCATAAGATTTTGTAATAGGAGAACATGTTATTTCATAAAAACAAAAAAATTAATTATGTTAGTAAAATTGATTTCTCCGGCATAATAATTGCTTAATTAATTAAAAATTAATCGGGACAATGCCGGATACGAACCGAGGGACTGTGTAACCCAAGACTAGTGTTCTACCCACTATTCCAACTTTGGCATGTTTTAATTAACAATAATGTAATACACATACCTTTTACTCACCTATTTTAAGTAAACTTGTTTTCTTAAACTTAGTTATTATTTTCTTTTACTAACCTTTTTTATTAAAATTATCCATTCCGTATTTCTTTTTACTTATCTTTTTTCAATAAACTTACCTATAAATGAATAATTGTAGTAATATTTTGTTAAAAATTTAGGTTCTGTTTGATATTCCTGAAATCGATGTAAAGGATAAAAGATAAAGGTAGGTATAATATTGAATATTAATAATTAAACCAGAAATACATATTGATAAAAACGTTATTTTATTATTATATATATTTGTACATATTTCATCAAAAATAAATATGAATGAAAAAAAATGGCATTTTTATACAGTATAAAATCAATTTCCGGATTACGTTTTCATTTTTTCTAAATTAATATAAATAAATAAAAATCTTTATAAATTTTAAATTTTGTTTTTATTTTTTAAATTTTCTATCCTATTTTTTATTTCAGAAAAAATTATCAATTTTGTTATCACACAATTACAATCACAAAATTATCAAAATTATAAATAATTTAGTAAATGTAAGTATAGATAATTATATGATAACACATAATCCAGTTAGCTGTGTGGATATAGCACTTGCCCATGAAGCCAGAGTAACCTGGTTCGTATCCTGGTGTAGATAATATATTTACTTTTAAATAATTGAATTTTTACAGTTGTTTAAATTTTCCACTCTTTTTATAGTTAAACCCGCCCTCTTGTCATAAATCATGTCAATTATATATATGTCATAAATCACTATTCTTTCAGGGGGTGGGAACTTATAGTGATAAATATTCTTTAAAATCATAAATCATTTTTGAATAGGAAAACATGTAACAAGGTTTATCTCACTCATATTCTCCTATTACAAAATATTAAAATTGTAGTACTAAAATTAAAAAATAGCTTGCTTACGCTAAAATTTGAAACTTTTAAATAGGAGAACATGTCATATAGCTAACCTCCATCATATTCTCCTATTACAAAATATTAAAAAAATACTTATGCTTGCTTTTTGTTGTTTGTTAAAATTTATTCTTGTTAAATGAAATTTTAGAAGATTTTGTAATAGGAGAACATGATATTTCACAAAAAAAAAGGAATTAGTTTAGTCCCACTTTCTTAATTATATCATAACTCACTCTTCTGTCAGGGTGGCCGGAATTAAAATAATATAAATCTTACTTATTTGTCGCTTATGGTTCACCATAACAATTATCTAAAAAAGTGACAATTTATCGGTATAACTTATTTAATTAAAAATTTATTCGACACAATATTAGATACGAACCGAGGTTCTCTATAACCAAAGCCGATTATGCTAACCACTACCCCATCTTATACAAATCAATAATGTTATTATATAAAACTTTTACTCCCCTTTTTCTAATAAACTTATTTTCTTAAACTTACTTATATTACCTATGAATAATTAATTGTTATTTCATAAAATAAGAAAAAAAGTAATTATGTTAGTCCCACCTTCCTACTTATGTCATAAATCAATCTTCTGTCAAGGGGTGGGAATTAAAATAACATAAAATATACTCTCTTACTTAATTAATAAAAAAAATTTCGGGGCAAAGCTAGATACGAACCGACGTGCTTTGAAACCGGAGACGACTGAGCTAGCCACTACTCCACTTTGGACATATTAGGTTAATCAATAACGTACTATAAATAACTTTTACTCAACTTTTTACTATAAACTTATTTCCTTTCACTGACCTTTTTTCATTTAACTCATATTAAACTTACCCATCATGAATTTCTTTTTACTTACCTTTTTTTCAATAAACTTACCTATAAATGAATAATTGTAGTAATATTTTGTTAAAAATGTAGGTTCTGTTTGATATTCCTGAAATCAATGTAAAGGATGAAAGATAAAGGTAGGTATAATATTGAATAATAATAATTAAACCAGAAAAATTGATAAAAACAATATTTTATTATATATATTTATTTGTACATTCCTTGTAGAAATAAATCTGTTCTGGAAGTAAGAATATTTAATTTGAAATTCAGAAAAAGAATATGTACAGTAAAAATATCTCTGAAAAAGTCTGAAAATATCAAATAAATTATTAATCAATCATTTAATGACAGTAAATGGTAATTGATTGAGACTCTTTCGGAAGAAATATTCTGACTTCCAGAACAGATTTATATTGCACAAGGGATATTTCACCCAAAATAAATATGAATGAATAATAATGGTTATTTTAAACAGTATAAAATTATTTTTCGGGATAACGTTCTCATTTTTTCTATATTTTCAATAATTTTATCCTGAATTTTTTTAACAGTTCTTTGTTAAATTTTATTTTGAATTTCCTTGGTGGAAAAAATATTTGAAAAAAAGATAAGTCTTAGAAAAAAAAATATTAAGAACTCTGAATAACTCTGAATTAGACTAGTCCGAATACGTTGAGAAATTCAAAGTTCCTAAGACTTTTTCATAATTTCTTATTTTTTCTTCAAATATTTTTTCCACCAGAGTTTGTTGAACATGTTCTCCTAATATAAATATTTTAAAAAAAATCATGAATAATTTTATAACATTTTGCAATAAGAGCATTAATTAAATAACGGCGATGTTATTTTTTTACAAATTTGTTTCTACTTTTTATCGATTGTGAATACGTTTATGTTTAACTAAATTACTTTTCTTATTAAATGTTTTATTACAAACATCACATGAAAATGATTTCTCTCCGCTGTGAATACGTTTATGTCTAACTAAATAGCCGTTCTGAGTAAATGTTTTATTACAAACATCACATGAAAATGATTTCTCTCCGCTGTGAATACGTTTATGTCTAACTAAATAGCCTTTCTGAGTAAATGTTTTATTACAAACATTACATGAAAATGGTTTTTTTCCGGTGTGAATACGTTTATGTACAACTAAATTATGTTGATAAGTAAATGTTTTATTACAAACATCACATGAAAATGATTTCTCTCCGCTGTGAATACGTTTATGTACAACTAAACCACCTTTATGAGTAAATGTTTTATTACAAACATCACATGAAAATGATTTCTCTCCGCTGTGAATACGTTTATGTCTAACTAAACCACCTTTCTGAGTAAATGTTTTATTACAAACATTACATGAAAATGGTTTCTCTCCGCTGTGAATACGTTTATGTACAACTAAACCACCTTTATGAGTAAATGTTTTATTACAAACATCACATGAAAATGATTTCTCTCCGCTGTGAATACGTTTATGTCTAACTAAACCACCTTTATGAGTAAATGTTTTATTACAAACATCACATGAAAATGATTTCTCTCCGCTGTGAATACGTTTATGTACAACTAAACCACCTTTCTGAGTAAATGTTTTATTACAAACATCACATGAAAATGATTTCTCTCCGCTGTGAATACGTTTATGTCTAACTAAATCACCTTTCTGAGTAAATGTTTTATTACAAACATCACATGAAAATGGTTTCTCTCCGCTGTGAATACGTTTATGTACAACTAAATCACCTTTCTGAGTAAATGTTTTATTACAAACATCACATGAAAATGGTTTCTCTCCGCTGTGAATACGTTTATGTACAACTAAATCACCTTTCTGAGTAAATGTTTTATTACAAACATCACATGAAAATGGTTTCTCTCCGCTGTGAATACGTTTATGTCTAACTAAATCACCTTTCTGAGTAAATGTTTTATTACAAACATTACATGAAAATGGTTTCTCTCCGCTGTGAATACGTTTATGTTTAACTAATTCACCTTTCTGAGTAAATGTTTTATTACAAACATCACATGAAAATGATTTCTCTCCGCTGTGAATACGTTTATGTCTAACTAAATCACCTTTCTGAGTAAATGTTTTATTACAAACATCACATGAAAATGATTTTTCTTCTAAAACAGTTTCATCTTTAATAATTAGTTCTGTATGTAATTTTTGTTCAAGTTTAATGTTTTCATAATTAATTGTGTACAATTGTTTATCATTTTCATCACTAACAGGTTCATGTTTTACACTCACAACACTATCACTATCATTGCTGCCTTCTTCTTCATTTGTAATGTGTCCACCTTCCATTAAAATAGTTTCATCTAATATTTCACTTTTAATAATTAGTTCTGTATGTAATTCTTTTTCAACTTTAATATTATCTTTATTAATAAACAAATAATTATTCGCCATTTTGTTTAATATTTAATATTATTATCACGAAAACTTATTTATCAAAAGGTTCAAGCATTAATTCACAACTCCAGTAAACATAACCTACAATGACAGCTGAACAGACTATAAACCATGAAGGTTATAAGAAGGAGAACGATCGCTATTGAAAATATTGTCCCCGAAATATGGATAAAATAAGTGAGGCGCTGCGACCGCTAAGTAGTATCAATAAAAGCGGGCTGTTGTGCGCTAATTTGAAATGATATATCAATTTGTACATTATGCAACTAACTTCATCTACTTGTACTCATAAACAGCTAACTTCGCAGATACTACTTCTTGATGACAGCGCGACTGGTGGCTGAAAAATGAACTATAAATTCTACAAATTTTTAGGGACAAGTACGCTAATGCTTTAGAGTTTAGTACATAGCGATCTTTCTCCTGTTCTATAACCTTCATGGTATATATATACATATGATAATGACAAGGGCACAGGGGAAGTCACTGACAGTCTTATCTCATTCATCAAATCGTATCCACTTACAGGCAAGCAAATCCCTCGCGTTCTCTATGTATAATTAATATTCTATAAACTTAACAGGTAAGGCACGATTTTATATGATTTTAAAAATATGGTTAAAGATGGTTAGTTAGATATTTATTTTATTTGTATTAGAAGAACATGACGGACAAACATTATTAGAATTAATTTTACTAAAAATATTAATTTTGAATATTTATATCATGAAACTTAAATTTTAATTGCGACTCCAGTTGGGTTCGAGTCGGACTACATTTCGATAATTTACTAACCGGGTAATAAATTTTAAAAAACAAATAACGAACAAACATTAATTTTGGGCAAACATCAGTCTCGATTCTCTGACATTGGTCTTATTCATTATATATCTCGTACTAACTGCAGAAAAAATATACGCTTTCTTTTTTAGCGTTCTATATTTTCTTGGTAACGGTCGGTCTATTTTATTTTACGTCTATGCGACACCCGACACGTGAAATTATAAGGTTGTGTTTTTTAATTTTTATATAAATTAATTTTTCCACACTTTAGTCATTTTTCTTTTATTTACATGGAAACTATTAAAAGCAACAATTTAAGTGTCTCATTAAATATGATAAATTTTGAATAAACAATTATATTTAAAAAATGTCAAATTATTCATTTGAGCAGATATTAATTAAAGAAGAAGATATTAAAATTGAACATAATTTAAATACAGAAACAGTAATTAAAGATGAAATATTAGAAGAAAGTGATCCAATAGAACATCAACTGAGTCAAGATTCTACGTTAATCGAAAATGAAAACATTAAAATTAAACAAGAGTTGGATACAGAAACAGTAATTAAAGATGAAATACTAGAAGAAAATGATCTAGTAGAACATCAACTAAGTCAAGATTCTACGCTAATCGAAAATGAAAACATTAAAATTGAACAAGAGTTGCATACAGAAGTGATTATAAAAAAAGACAATGTTAGTGATGAAAAACCTTATTCTTGTGATATTTGTAAAAAACAATTTCGAGCAAAGTGCAATTTATATGCACATAAGCATAAAATTCATGCAGAAAAACGTTATATATGTGATGTTTGTAATAAAAAATTTGCTCGGGAACCTACTTTAGACAAACACAAACGAATTCATACAGAAAAACCCTTCTCATGTGATGTATGTGAAAAAAAATTTAACCAGAATCACTTGCTAACTTATCATAAACGAATTCATACTGGAGAAAGGTGCTTTTCGTGTGATCTTTGCAATGAATCATTTGTATATCGTCACAGACTGGCTTCCCATCAACGTATTCATACTGAAAAACCTGCGTTTGTGAAAGAATATTTGGCCAAAAAAGCAGTTAAGTTAGAATGAAATATTGAACAAAACGAACATTTTGTGATCTAAATTTGTAATTTAAAAAGAAGTAATAAAACCTTGTCAAATATAAATTTTTATTGCTTTATTTTACTTCTAATTTCCATGTTTTAGTATCAGATCTCATGTTTTATGACTTGATCTACCGCTCTTTTTTTTCTTAGACCGTGGGATAAAAAGGGTGATTTGTTAAATGATTAATTATTATTTGAAACTTCGTGAGTGATTTCATTTTGACGAGTCTGCTATACTTCTCTGTGCGACTCTTTTTGAAAATGCTGCGTTTTCAAATGAGCATGATAAGAGCATATTTAAGCTATCGATCTGAAAAAACACGGCATTGAATTTGTTGGACACTATAAAGTGTCCTACTACACTTTATAAGTGTTTAGAATACACCATAATTATTTCAAATTTTTAAATTAATATTTAATACCTTAAAAACATTATTAAGTGTGAGATACTCGTTTTTGCCGATATTTTAACAATCTAAAAATGACGCAAAAAGACCTATTTTCAGCGTTAGATTAAAATTGTAAATAATGGAGATAGACTTCCGGAAGTGGGAATTTTTTATTGGAAATTTCCGCCTCTATAAGAATCTTTAAAAAAAAAAACAAAAAATATTAATATTTTATGAAATATTGGCGAAAAATGAAATATAACTTTTTTTCATTTTTAATTGTTTATAACTTTTGTAATTTTTTATGTGCTGAAAAACGCTTCCGATACATTTTTCTAGACATCATTTCGAAATTAACGAGCTCCCACACGTATTTTTACGGCCATTATTTCTATATTTCACCAATTTAAACTTGTCGACTAGACTTTAGAATCAACTTTCTAATTTAAAGTGATGTTCTATCTGTTACCGTTTAGAATCTAAATATTAAAGTATCCCGAAAAACTAGGTCCAATCTGATGTCAGAACATGATGACCTCCACAAAACAATAAACAACTACAAAACGAAATCCCACTTGTATCGAGGATGGCGAAATCTCCATACATGTTATTTGCACCTTCAAAAATCTGAAGGGCGTTAGATTCAGAATGTTCGGATCCATCTATCCTGGGAGAGATCCCGACAAAGAAGCTGTGAGATTTCTGCGTGGCGTCTGGTCTCGACAAAATCTTTTAATTTCATCCGATTTTAATAGCGCCTCCTACCCGAGGACGTCTCGTCTTCATTTTACAGGTCGTTCTCAAGGAGGGCACAAAGGACTCTTAGTCTAGGTGCTAGGAACCCACTTGCGGTTCTCCTCTTTTGTTTTTTTAACTACAAAACGAGCTATTTGTCGTAATAGATAAAATCGGACCTCCATGTTTAAGGAAAAAGGTTGATGAGCTTCAGGTAAATAAAAATTGCAATTAAAATTAGGATATTTTAAAAATTATTATTCGAATTAATTTAAACATTATATATATAAATAAACAATAATACATGATACAATAAGAATTCTTAATTTAAATAATTCTAAAAACAAAAAAACAAAGACTTTTTAATTTCAAATTTGATTATTTAAAAAATAATAACTATTAATATTTATTTATTAACGTTTATTTTATTCTTTTTTATTTATTTCTCAGTCTCACAATATATTCATTTTCTTTCTATTATTTTTTTATAAATAAATTTTGTTTTTAAACCAATTGTGACTGTCCCATACTTTTGTTTGTGAAAACCTCTCCGTTGTCGAAAACAACGTTAAATATTCTCATCTGATTTTACCTGCACTGAAATCAATTTTTCAAGAGCATAAAAAAAAGCTGTGACTAAAATAATTTCCAAGAATTATTTTGTATCTACTTGTAATCTTAAATAACCAAATTCTGTTCGGGACTGAAAGCCGTAAACATGTGAAATCGATCCAACATGGTCGATTTACAATTATTCAGATTAACTTACGTTTCAGATCAACTAAAACAGCTGAGAGGATATTGTCAAGTTACGTATTTCCTTGGGAATTTTCTAAAAAAATAGCCAACTTAGAATTGATTAAGTCTAATTTGAATCTATATATTTCCTTGATAATAAGCCTCGATAAAATCAAGCGAGAAAATGTTTTCTGATAACGGAGACTCTTTCATTTGCTTTTCTTTATAATATTTTTATTTATTTGTGTAAAATGTGTACAAATAATTCTATCTCAACGACCAACATCAACAGCTACAAAATTTTTGTATTAAAATGAGACTAAAAATATTTACGTATTATATAAGAAAATATATTATAGAAAGTGTCTCCTGTTAAAGTGGCTAATTTTATTGAAGAAAACATATAATAATCAAAAGTATGTTTTTTTAGAATATACAGGGTGGCCCTAAAATGTTTTTACAATGCTCTATGTACATATAGCTTGGCTCAAAATAAGTAGAAGAAAAGTTGCTCCGTTTTGGCGCACTATACGCTCATCTTGAAGTTATGAGCTCTTCATAAACATCGATTATTCTCATGGATTACTCAAAATTTTCAATTTTAATCTTTGGTAGCAGAAAGATTGAGATAAATATTAAGTTTCGAAACAATTTTATGTATTTTGAGTGAGCGTTTTTTGCATACCTTGTTAAGAGTTCATCAAATCCAAAAATAATAAAGAAATTTTCTACTCTATATGACTCTCGCTGCTCTAATGCGAGAGTTCTAGCACACCCTGTACTGTGAGAAAAGTTGATGTTCGTAACACACCGCTCGTTTGAAGTGTGGACATGATTTCTAGAAATTTATCACCTCAAATATCGAAACTTCACTATCCCCAAAATGAGCTTTTATTTAAGTTACACTTCTTATATTAAACTCGTGATTTTTGGCATAAATTTGGAAAAAGAACATACTTATGATGAAAACCCTTTCTGTAAATCTCATTTTAACATAATCTCCAACGCATTTAAAAAAAAATTAGTTATTTACAATAAACCATAAAACAATTAAAAATTATTAACTTTCCAAAAAAATACATATATTTAAAAAAAAGCCTTCCATGTTGTTAAAAAATTGTTTATAAAATAGACCGTTTATAAAATTCATAAATATTTCTAATGTTTAAAACTCTGGTCGAATCGATACTTTTTGCCTAATTGTTCATGGGAATTGCAAGATTACCACCAATTTTCGAAGGATATCAGTTTCTATTTGTCAATTAAAAATATCGGACTACAAATAAAATAAATATTTCAATCAAATTAACTTTTTCTTTTAATCTTTAATTTAAGTCCGGTTTTTATGCCGTATCTCGTTCCCTAGTAGTTTTAACGAAAAAGTAAAGAGATAAAAAAGTTATTGTAAATTAAATTTTATACAAAAAAAGTCATATAACATTAAGCTCATCAAAGGACTCCTCACTATATACCAAAATATCTTTCGGACTCAAATTTTATTTTTCTAAATCATTAATTTGATTGGATTAAAATTGGAATTTTATAAAAATTAATAATAATAATAAGAGATTCAATGGATCAAATAGAATTATTTGTAGCCAAAATTAGAAAAAAATTTTGAAAAGCGTAAAATGCCTATACATTTATTTATTTTAGCATAAATATGAAATAAAAATTTCCTTAGTCTCTCTCCAATGCACAGAGCATTTGCAAGGACACTAAATATGAAAACTTGTTTGGCAGAAAAAAGGGGCGGTGTCGCACTATCAGTTAATTTAAAACGCATTAATAAATTTCTTCTATGGCGAGAAAGAGATAGGTCATGTATAGGGGTGCTAAATTAACAGTCATAGTCAAATGTGTTATAATATTATAGACCGAAAGTTAAAGGGCTCTCTAGCAGTGACTACTCTAAGTCTTTAGCTAGAGAACATGTACTAAACAGAATGAGCAATTAACAGAAAATTAAAACGCTCAAAGTAGACTCTAGCTTTACCTAACATCAAGTTAAGTAGAATCTTGGGGATCACTAGACTGCTGCTAGTCAGATTTCGCTTTACAATGTCTCGGACATGTAGTTTTTTCGGTCTATATTTATTTAAAAGTCTGTGGAAATATTAATGGATTATACATATCTAATTCGTTGCATGTAGGATCGATTTTAACGCCGCCTCGCGGAAGTAATTATTTTAAAGTTTGACCATCTTGAAAAATATAATAAATATTTAGTGAACTTATTTCCCCATGAAGTAATTAAATTCGAATATGCAGGCAACGATCTTGAAGCGCTTTTTATCTTTTAAAACTGATTGCCCCCTATATGCGTCAAAGGAGTCCTGAATTCCCACCATTTCCCTTTACGAGATCTTTGTATTAGCACATTTGAAAGATTGGAATGATAAATATTTTAATTATTTTTTATTTTTTGAAAATATCAAAAAGTTTGGAAACATTAAAAAAACTTTTTACTGAGCTATAATTTATCCAAGCTATCCAAAAGCTCTGCCCTTTTGTTGGGTAATGAACATTAAGTGAATACATGCTTAATTTTTTTGAGCTGAATATAAAGAAAAACATTTAAAATTTAAATAATCAAAGCTGTCAAAAACCTGCCTTTATTTTGGAACACTTTTAAAGTACTAGTTTTTGTATTTTCGAATTTTTAAGAAACTACACAAAGATTTCCTTTTAGGGTAATAGAGAGCAAATTCCAAAAACATCCAAAGAATATTCTTGTCCAAAATAGAAAAGAATTTATCCTTTGAGTTGTTTCCAAACTTTAAAGAAAGTAAAGATAGGAAAATAATTTATGTGGGGTGGTTCTGCAATGTTTTTATATTATTTGAAAGGATTTTTATTTTCTATTTTTTTTTTTTTTCGTGAAATACATTATTTATTTTAAACTTTTTGTGAAATTATGTTTTTTCTCTGATTTTCCTCTTTGCAAAGTAGTAGTAATTATTATATCACAGCTACACAGATTTCTTTTTTATATAATAATAAAAATAAAAGTCGTAAGTATAATTATATAAAATTATATATATAATACACAAAATATATATAATTATATATACAAAAAAATATATACAATAATCAATCTAGAAAATGGGATAATACCTAATTGTTATTGGTCAAAAAAAATAAGAATCGTTTTTTATGTTTTGAGTCTATAATTATTTTGTCTCTGAAAAATTACCTAAAATTAGTTTTTTCATAGCCGAAGTGTTTTTGCATACATTTTGTAATTTATTGTAACATTTGCAAAAAATTTTAAATTTCGAAATATTTAATGAGAACCTTGTAACAAAAGGTATAAGGTACAAAAAAAGAACCAGCAAACAGCTAAAAATTGAGTTTTCCGAATGCCATCTTGAATTTTCACATTTTTATGGCCGATTAGGATTCAGCAACCTCGAAAACCCCTATGGCAACATGATTTTCTTAATAAATTATCACTGGTTTTATATTATCGAGGGTCAAATAGGGATTTCGACCAAAAAATTTATTTTTCGGCCGCCACATATTAAATTGTCATATATTAATTATGATGAGATTCGACCCATAATTTTAGGATATGTTTCGAGAACTCTGTTGGTTAAAGAGTCAAATTTCCGGAAAAGGGGGTGTAAAGTGATCACAATCTAATTAAAGGGAGGGGGTAACATTGATATTATTAAACCAAATTTGGATTAGTACAGTATAAGTACTAGGATCAAGGACTCTTATAAGTATATTTTTTGATTGTTATTAAGGGGGCGTCCAGCGTTAAGTAGCAAAACTGCCCCACAATTCCAAATATTGTGTGCTGGGTATGTCTTGATATCCATACCCCACCGGAGTGGAGATCCAGTGTGCTATACAAGTAGCAAACACCCTTTTTTATGTGATATTGTAAATGTATATAAGTTCATAGTTTTATACAAAAGATTTCAACATCTCATTGGTGAGAGGACATATTAAAATACAAAATTTTTATTTTAAATTAAAAATTTTTCAAAAAATTATTTTGCTAAATTGTGCAAATATATTTTCTTAATGTAAAATTGATTTAAAAAATGAAAATATTATTTTAGTTTTTCCAGGAAAAATCATAAAGTCTGTTATATACATAATAATAGTATGTTATTTATGGTATATTTATCACTTACCCGAATTTGTTGTTAATCCAGTTGTAATATAATAGCCATTGTGACAAGCTGGTTGTCGAAACTACGCACTCGTTAAGTAAAAAATTTATAGCTTCAAATGTTTCAAATCATGATTGGGCATAGGGCCATATTGTCCATTAGGCATATAGCTGCACTAGGTTAAACAAATATGTAGTTCCAGAGTCATTTTAAAAAGGAATTTTAGAAAACTATACACGAGTTTTCAATTGAAAATAGTGGAATTAAGTTATGTAAGCGAGGGTTAAGAGCTGACGACAATGGCGTCATGAAAATTGTGATAAAGAACCTTTTCTGTAAATCTTATGTAAAAAGCAACAGATATCTCAAAAGACATTGATGGCTTTGCTATGTTCAAAAGGCAATATTAATGGCTTTGAATCCCTCCCCAGTTCTTAAATCCCTTTTCTGTGTAATTTTTTATACTGCCGTTACCTTTGGGTTCGCCCTGCGGTCCAGCGGGGGGCATATATAGCCTAAATTTTGTTTACTTTGATTTATAATTGTCATCTAGTAGGTATTTTTGGTCGCTGAAAGCAAATCTAATGTCAGATTAACGAATTATTTCACGAATTCCGAAAATCGTGCCGTTTTTGGCCAAAAATTTCATTTTTTTTGGTACAAAATCGACAAACTAAGTATTTGTCGTTCAAACTTCGTTCTAGGAGGTATTTTTGGCTGCTGTTTACGAATCCGATGTTCGATTACACGGATTCTATGATCTTCCGAAAATTGTGCCATTTTTGTACAAAAATTAAAATTATTGGCTAAAAATGGTACGATTTTTGGAATACGTAAAAGAATTCGTTAATCTGACATCAGAATCGTAATCAGCGACGATAAATATCTGCTTGAAGATAGAAATTTGAATTATTTTTAAAGATTTCTAAAGGAAAACCAGTATCCACTCTGTTGGGTCCGAAGCCCTCTATTTCGAAAATGCGAAATAGTCTTACGACTGAGGATAAGTTGGTTATCGCCTAGGAAATTATCAACCTTTCTGAAATGACTTAGTAAAACCCCGCTTGGCCGCAAACCTAATAGATGAAATTTTATATTCAACGTATATTTTGAAAACACGCATGTTCAATACATTTTTATGACAAGTTTATTAAGTTTACGAAAAAATGTATCGAACATAATTTCTTGACTCTTTTATAAAGAATAATGTTATAACATAAATTTGCCTCTACCTCTTACCAGTAAAATTTCAATTTCGAACATGTTTCGAACATGTTTAAAATTGCTGGGTCTAATATTTGAATATTGCATTAATGGATCTAATTTAATTAAATAATGTCCCATTTTCAAAGTCGATCAGTGTATACAAAGAATTAATATAAGATTGATTTTTTTTTTATATAGAAAATAATAAGCGTTATAACTTCTGGTGTGTGAAAACCCTTCTAAAATTATTAATTATTATATAATATATTTTAAAATGTGGAACTTCCAATTATTTTTAAGGATTATTTTTTTTTTGCAATATAAGGTAATAGCGAATTTGTTTTCTATTTTTTTTTGCAGTAAAATGTAATAAAAGAGTTTTTTTAATTAATATTTGCAACATAATTTTTTTGTATATAATGACTATATAAAATGAGAAATAGGTATAAATAATCACAGTGCGTCTCTATGCCAAACCCATGTTTTTTTAGTATGATCAAAACGATGTGTCAGCCATTGTTGCTCCAATAGTTGATATCGATCCTGACTTAAATGTAGTGGTTTACCACGCCTATGAGACAAACAAAAAAAGCACTCGTTGTAAAATAATAAATATTAAAGGTGTTTTTAATCAAGGGTTTATGTCCCCAATCTGCATTTAATATTAAAGTCAAAATCGATTATATACCGATATCGCTTGAAATGAAGGACCCTGACTGAATCCGAATGTGAAATTATTCATTGTAAATAGTGGGATAAATCTGCCGGTTTTTTATATTGAATTCGAAAATTTTGTCCAAATGGCTATTTTTTTTTTGCAATAGAGTTCTTTTGTTGTAAAAAAAATAGAAAAGGATTTTGCCGGTTCCGGAACGATCCACGCGACCTTCTGCACGCGGTTTTTATCTTTATATTGTTTTCTTTGGTGACGTTTTCTTGGATATCTCTGCTTCTATTGATCGTATTGAAAAAAGATTTGTTTGTTAAGAATTTTTGCATCGACCTTGCTTTTTATCGAACCCTGGACATAGCATAATAACCTCAAAATCTCAAGAAAACCGCAGTAATCTCATATTTTCAACTTTCTCTGATAACTTTTCGAAAAATGAAGGAATTGAATTGAAACTTTGGAAAGAGTTTTAACTTATGATAATAAAAAATGGTGGTTTTAGTCCGATACATAAGCTCAATGTTGAGAAAAACGAATATTTCTGAAAAATTTCAACAGCTCGTACAGTTCACGCAAATCATCATATTTTAATTTCTTTTTTTTTTTTTAAATTGCAGGTTTTTTAATGTAATTTCGAATAGTGCCAGCGGTTTTTTTTTCAAAACTTTTTCTGTATTTTTTACAACGGAAGACACCTTTAAAAAAATTAATCTTTTTAAAAAATTTACCGAATTTATTATCAAAATCTATGCATACCGTGTACGGAATTGGTTTCGCTTTAACCAACTGAGCGACTGTTCATTTTTAAAGTTGGTTAAATATGTAACAATTTGAGGCCAGAACGATTTTTATTTTGGTCAATTTTTAAAGTTACACATTTACTCATCCACAAATAAAATGTCAGACGAAGAAGACGTCTGATATTTCTGATATTTCAAAAGAAGACGTCTTGAACCAACCAGATCCATCAAAGAGGAAAAAGTTTGTTTCAAATAAATACATTCTCAAAATTGAAGTCAGATTTTCAGATATTTTTCATCGATGTATTTAGGGGCCATTCATTAATTACGTGAGCATAATTTTGATGATTTTTGTTTATTTTCTTTTGTAAGGAACAATTTTACGAATTTCTATATAAAATGTAGTTAACACAAATACGAATTACCAGTCATTATTATGTTACTCTTTCTCTAAGTCATTATTTCCAACCCGACTTTTTTTTCTATTATGTCTTTTGACGATCGAGCTTTCATTTTTCCTCAAAGAAGAAAAATTTTTTAGTGAAAGAGTCACCAAATTAGCTCCCAACTTCGTAAAATATATTAATTTTAGGCGTCATATTAATTTTCACTTTTAATACTGAAAGCGGAACCAAAATAAATGAAATAAAAATAAAATTAGACTTACTTTAAATCACGATCTTCTTCCTCAAAATCATCTAAATATAATGAACCCCAAAGACATGCACGTCGTCCGCGTATAACAATAATGTATGTGGATGTGACCACTAAATAAATACCAGTACCACCGCCACAATCAATGCTGTGCTGTACAGCTTCACATACATTCTGTGTTTTACAACAACCTTGTTTTAAACATACAACTGTACCACATAATAAACATACACTTGTCTCTTGTGGAACGGAATGACATTGACTGCACTGTCTCTCATGATAATACTGTAACAAAAAAAATTCAATTAGTTCATCGAAATTAGTCGAAGAATTTAAAAAAGAGAACTATTAAAGATATCGAAATGCGACTTTTAGTTCTTTTATAGGGAAATGAATCAATAAAAATTGTTTCTATTCTAGAAACTTCTTCAAATAAATTAATGAAATGGCTAATTTAAAAACAAATAGGTTTCTTTCGTTGTAAAAAACACAGCAAAATAATTTTCCGGTTCCAGAACGATCCGCACGACCTTGTGTACGTGATTTTTATCTCTACATTGTTTTCTTTGGTGATGCTTTATTGAATTGTTTGTTAAGAATTTTTGCATCGACATTGCTTGCTATCGAACCCTGAACAAAGCAAAATAACGTCAAAATCTCAAGAAAACCGCAGTAACCTCATATCTTCAACTTTATCTGATAACTTTTCGAAAAATAAAGAAATTGAGTTGAAAATCCGGAAAAAGATGTAACTTATGATCATAAAAGGGTGTTAAATTTTAGCCCGGCATATAACCTCAATTTTGAGAAAAACGAAAAAAATTTCAAAAAATTTCGACAGCTCGTATAGAAAATCATCGGATTTTAACTTTTTTTTTAAAATTGTGTATCGGACTTAATTTAACCACCCTTTGATTATAGGTTACATCTTTTTCCAGGATTACAACTCAATTCCTGCATTTTTCGAAAGGTTATCCGATAAAGTTGAAAATATGAGGTTACTGCAATTTTCTTGAGATTTTGAGGTTATTTTGCTATGTTCAGAGTTCGATAGCAAGCAAGGTCGATGCAAAAATTTAATCTATAATTTAACAAACAATTATTTTTTTTATTCGTCTTAGACCAATCAATAGAAGCGGAATTTTTAAGAAAGCGGCACCAAAGAAAACATTGTAGAGATAAAACCGCGTGCGGTTCGTTCCAGAACCGGAATACTCTTCTTCTGTAATTTTTACAACGAAAGAAACATATATCAAACAAAATTAACCATTTCCCAAAATTTACCGAATTTATTATCAAAATCCGGTAGATTTATCCAACTAATATAGTATGGTCGACAAGCACCATTTTGTGACGAACCTGATTTAGTCTTGGAAAATTATGATCAAAGTATCATTTGATTCGGAATTATGCTTAGAAACTTTTTGGACACAAATGAAGAGGTTGCGGTTAAAACCTCCCCTTTTTTGTTATTAAACTGTTTATAACTTTTGTAAGTTTTACCACAACCTCTTCAAACTTTATCATAGTTTTACGAGAATTAAATCAGGTTCGCCTCAAAATGATGTTTGTATACTAAACTAATCGTGCATTTTTATCCTATAAAAGTTAAAAAAAAAACTGTGAACTTACCGTAAATATTTTTTCATATTCTTTAGGTAAACGTAATAGTCGTGGTGGATGCCAAATAACATGCTGATCTATTAAAAAGTTTCTTGCTGCAATTTGACTACGTGCTACAAATGCTGAGAATTGATTACACCATAGACGTGGCGTTTCCAATCGTATTTCTGGACTTGCCCAATTCAATGCAACTGCCGCATTAAAACAATTCCAATCCATACCTTCTGTTACTAATTCTAAATAATATACAAGCCGAACGAATTCACTTTGCGGTGATCGTACTTCGGGCAATGATTGCTGATATAAGTGATATTTTAACAAAGCTGCAATTCGTAAAAATGGTAGACATAATTTTTGTACCTGAAAAGTAAAAAAAATACATTTTTAAAGATATTTAAAAAAAAAATTTTTCTTACTATTCTATTTGCTTTAATCTAGATTCATGTCATAGAATTTTAGTTTTATGAGCTCTGTTTTTGATAAAGAGAGCTGTGTGTCGCGTAGATTGTCTTAGAATCGAACCAAAGACTTCTAGATCTTTGTTTTAGAACTGCATTTTTAGAGAGATGTGGGCTGAGTACAGTTCTAAAGTCCAAAGTTTTAGCTAAGATTTTCTAAAGCTCTTTTTTTGAGTTATCAGATTTCTTTAGACATAGCTGTAAATAAATCAAGTTCTATGTACTAGGTAAATTACTTTTAATTTTTGCTATGGAATTAACTAGACAAATTGATAATTTAATAGTGTTATGTATTCAAATATTTCAATAAGCTTGTAATAATTTTGAGTATAGACCGATATAACGAAAAATTTAATAATTCGAATTTTTGGTGTGGAAATTGGTGTATGGGTATACAAAAAATATTCTAAGCAATTTTTTTTAAATAATTTTTTTCGATATCTCTAACCATCTCTGGCGCTATGCAAAATATTAAGAATCGACCCTATTTGTCAAATTGTAAAAGGCTGAGTTTAAAGTTCAGATTTCGGTTAAGTATCTTAAAAAAGGTGACCCTTCACCTTGTATGACTGTCCAAAATTTCAAATCAATATTCCTATAAATAACGAAAATGTAAGGGTGTTTTCATCTTAAATGCTACACACTGTTATAATATACTATAAATATGAACATACCTGTATTTCTAATGACTGAATATTGAATTTAACAGCACCAGTACTACATGAAGACGTTGTACTCTGTGAACTACTTCCACAATTCTCATCTTCGATATACAATTCACTTGTATTAAATGATTCAATCACTGAATACAGTGTATCATACAATGATATATTATTGTTAGCTGCTGTTGATGAAGAAGATGATGATGCTGGTGAATGCATTGATGATGAAGAGGACGCTGTTGCAGACGAACACGTTGCATAATGATTTGGTTGATGATGAATGGTTGATGTTGATGGTTTTTCAGCTGGTTGTAAAGCTTTACATTCGTTTACATGTGATTCAAATGTTTTAGCACGACATTTATTAATAACATGTTGACGTTCACGATTTGTCATTGAACATGTCAATTGAGCAACTACTTGATAATATAATAAATTATATAATGTTTTTACTACACTAGAAAAATAAGCTGGAACCAAAGAAAAAAATTTATGATTATTTTTAGAAAAGTGTTTAAATAATAATTTTAATAGAGGAATTTTTACATTTTTTTTTTGCGTAATATGGCCAATTCGACATCAGGATTATCCCCTATTAAACGATTTATACGTAACATAAATGGGGATCCGGGATTGAGTAACTAACACGTAGATCAACGGGGTGTTCCATGAGTAATGGACACCCTTGTTGGATCAGGTAGAAAATAAAATTCTATAACGAAAAGTTCTCTTTCATTTTTTGGTCCGATGCACTTACACCCACCATTTCCTATACTTACACCCACCCCTTCCTACTCATTCTCGCAGTTTCTTACTATTTTAGCCTCCCCCCACTGTCTTTTCGCTGTAGCGCGCTTCTGATTGGCTGCTTATTTTAATTAATATCTAATTGTTCGTGGAGACTTTTCATCTTAGAATTTTATAGAATTTAAAAAAGTATTAATAACTCTGAATAACTCTGAATTAGATTAGTCCGAAAACGTTGAGAAATTCAAAGTACCTAAGACTTTTTCAGAATTTCTTATTCTTTCTTCAAATATTTTTTCCACCAGGGATAACAAGGTTCTACCTGATACAACAAGGGCGTTCGTTACTTCTGGGACACTCTGTATATACCAAGAGTGGTCATGAAAATCGACTTTTAAAATTCCCTGGATAGTTCAGATATGCCAGTATATTTTATCATACTTTTCTTAGATTTTTCATAAATTCAGGCAGGTTAAAGCCACACTGGTACAATTTTTGGCCAAAAGTACGTCAAATGGCCAAGATTTTTTATGATTTAATCAATAAACTAAAAAAAAAAACTGTCAACAAAAATTTGTATCACAGTTTTAGACGAATATTTTCTAAAAATTGTATGAAATCCATTAGAGAAATTGGCCTTTCTTGTTGTGTTTAGATGTTTTTTTAGAAAATATGGATCTAATTATTAAATGAATCCGATTCACGTTTTTTTTTTTTTTTTTTTTTTTTGATCAAAAATACTAATTTTACCAAGTTTTATCGAAATTGGACACAAAAAATTCGTATGGCCTTTGTAATTTTTTATAAAAGATAGCAACGTCATCAAAAAGTTAATTTACAATCGGTAGGATTTTAGATATTTATTTTGTGTTTGAAATTAGGTAGGAATGAAAGATGTCTGAGAGCGGTTGTGAAAATCCGCAAAAGTTGTAAAAATTGTTAAATTTAAAATCATTTTAAGATAATTTTTATAAAATTAATTTTCGGATTTACGAAAAAATATACCGAAAAAAATTTATGTAATAGTGTCCCATTTTTAAACGTAAAGACTAAAAACTTCAGAACCCAACCAAGTCCTCTGTAAATTTTCGGTCTATTTTTCCCGATTACTTTAATTTTCATGCTCTTTTAGCAATATAAATTGTAATTTTCAGAAAGTTTTACCTTTGCTAACACTGTCCCAGATATTAATCTAATAATTAAATAAAACGCATTTAAATTATTTGAGTGTGGTTGTAATTTTAATATGATTTAGTTTTATAGCTAAAGAGAGTAATTTTAATTTGCCAGTCAGAAATTTGGTTGCTTTACTAGCGAAAATTCATCGTTAATTAAAGCAACCGCTCTCAGATGCAAGACATATTTTATTCCTTCCTAATTTCAATAAAGAAAGAAATATCCGAAATTCAGCCATTCTAAAATAAACTCTCGAAAAAGTTTCCAGCTCCCGTACTACTTGACTACTTTGACTACTCCCGTAGTCAATATTCTAGGATAATTCCCATTTTTGAGATTTCTGACTATTTTGGTACTTTTTCTGCACCTTTTTTGAAAACAACCCTTCATTTGTAGACATGGGATGCCTCTGGTGGGTAGGTTCCAATATAAGCAAATGAGGAATTTTGTCGAAGTCTGGAGCCAAGTTTTTGTTAATTACAATTCTAACAGGATTATTTGGTCGTGAAAATCGTTTAATATTTAATTTCGAGGATTAAACTTACCTTGATCTAAGTGAAGAGGTAACAATAAAATAAATTGAATTAACAATGCTGAAGGATCTTTAAGTAACAATGGTACTTCACGTTCAATTGTTGTAAGTGCCATCGGTGAGGTAGTGGGTGATCCTTGTACACCAGTTATTTGTGTCCATATTTGCCATGTTGGCCATTGAGCTAAGACACGTGCATGTACAGCCAATACATGTAACAATGGTACAATACAATCACGTTTTGGCATTAACGATAATGTTGGATGTGTATTATTATTATTTGTTGTAGTGTCCGTACACAATGAACCGCCACGTTGTATTAATTCGATTTCTAAATTTGTTCGTGCTATTGATGTAACAAATAAAAATAAACTTTGATGCATTGGTGGTGCCACCTTTTGTTTGAATTTTAAATGTGTACTATTTGTCATATCTTCCATTGATTTACCCATTGCTTCGGCTAAATTTGATGTACTCTAGAAAAAACAAAACAATTATTCGGATTAAATGCAAAATGATGCGTTTTGTCGATCCAGTTTTAAAAGCAGATTTTGTACTTACCGTAGGTTTTTGATTTTCTTTTAAGAAATTTGTTAATTCTGATAAAATACCATCCATCGTTCCAGGTCTAGATCGCACAATTGCTGTACATTCTCCTAATTGTGGTGATAATGGTAATACAGAATTTGCTAATTGTCTACACAACGGGCACAAATATTCACCCCTAAAACAAAAAAAATTACGATATTTTAAATTCAATACAAAATAATTCATAATTTCACAAAATCGAATTATTCAAAAAGTATGATATTTCAAAGTTACAAATAATCTTTAATTGCAAAAAAAATTTACTCTATGTAAAAAGTAACACAAACTCCCAGTAATACAAACAGCTATATCTCGAACACAAAAGATTGGATCTGAATGAAATATACAGGCAGTTGACATATGTTTAAAACTCGATAAATATATTTAATCGAGGAAAATGCTTCAAACGAAAAATATTAGTTTCAAAAGGAAACATCTTATACCGGCATCGAATTCCATCTAAGTTTTCAGGTTCAATTAAAACCTCACTCTAATTCATAACTGACAAACATAAGATGAATGCTTTAAATTAGAAATTGTTCTTTATAAATACGCAAACATTTTTTTTAAACCGAATAGTTTAGACTGTAATTTTTTCGAAGTGTGCCTAGATTTCGCAGAAACAATTATATGAAATAAAAATTATGATACGACAAAACAATTTTGGGTAAAAATTTTCACTCCGCCTTTGCCTAAACTGTACGATTTGCGGAAAAATATTTCGAATAAAAATGTTACTTTTTTTAATCAATAACAACTTTCTAATTTCAAGTGTTCATATATCGATTATCAGTTATGGAGTAGAGTGAACTTTTCATTGAGATTGAAAACCTAGGTCAGTTTAATATCTGTGAAAGATGTGCGCCTACACACCCAACATTTTTCGTTTGAAGCATTTTTATCGATAAAAGTTATTTTAAGAGTTTCAAGCATATGTCAACTTAAAAAAGAAGAAGACACTCTGTATATGATCCGATAGCTTGTTCTAGTTTTTGAATCAATATCTCAAACATTTTTCATCCCTTAATATTTTATGCGCAAGGCTGAAATTGAGTATGTGCAGTCGAAAGTTTGTTTATTTCTCTTTAAAATGCGCTTATATTGATCCTTATACTTCTTAGACCGAGTTATTTTCCGACAAACAAAATAGTCGATATACCTGTTTGAAATTTCGAGAAAATTTAAAACTTGCGTTTTTTTACGGGGTTGTATATCTGCTCAAAATATCGTTTCCAAAGGTCTTGAATAATTGGGATTTTGAAAAAATATATATAACAAAACTGTTTTTATTTTTTCATGATAATTTTAAAGTTACAGGCAGTTTAAAAGAACTTTTCAATAGAGAAACGAAAACGCCTGACAAAAAAAAAATGTTTCTAAAAGATCGTGTAACGTCATAATGTAAATTAATAATTGCAGTGTATACTATTCAATTAACATTACTACGCCACAACGATGTTATACGAACGTTTTTTTTTTGTAGGGCTTTTTCGTTTCTCTTTCGAAAAGTTCTTTTAAAACTGCCTGTAACTGTAAAATTATCATGAGAAGAAAAATGAAAACAGTTATAAAACTTATATATGATCTTTCCATTTTTTTCAAAAAAAAATTTGGTTCATATTCCCAATAACAAATAGAAAAAATTTTATCAACAAAATTTACCTATCAACAGCCAAAGTTTGATTCCTATGTTGACTACGCAATGATTGTAAATATGATTTTAAACAATCTAAATGTAAATGATGACCACAAGTTTGGACATGAACACCACCTTCCCATCCAAGATTTACAGATAGAAGCCATGATTGCTGTAAAAAAAAAAAAAGAAATTAAAATATCGTAAAATTTTAGAATATTTAAATTTTTACTTACACTATCAAAATGTCTATCTAATTCTTCAACACGTCGATCAAATTCACTTGCTAGAATGTCATCACGATGAAATGTTTGTCGTTCTTCCTCTGAAGTTGGTAAAACTACTCGTTCTGGATCTCGCCTTCTATGTGCTGTTACACTGGTAGACTGTGGATGAAAATTCAAGAAATTTAATCGAAATATAAACAAGAATGTGTCTAGAATCTAAAATTAGACGTCTCCCGTGTCCTCTTTGAGTTCAATCCGCATTCTAGAGGCAGGTATACAGTAAAAATGAACAAAAATTATCGGATTTGAATATAATACACCTTTCTGGTAGTTTCTGGTGGTTTTTAATTGAATTTCTGCACCGACCTTGCTTGCTATTGAACCTTAAACACAGCAAAATAATCTCAAAATTTCATGAAAACCGCAGTAACCTCATATTTTCAACTTTCTCTGATAATTTTTCGAAAAATGAAGGAGTTGAGCTGAAACTCTGGAAACAGATCATAAGCAAGTGTGCTCGTTCAGTTCAGGCAATTTTATTCGTATTTAGCTTTTTTTTTTAAATTGCAGATGTTTTTTAAGCACTTTTGGATAGTATGCACAATTTTTTTTGCAAAACCAGACTATGAGCCGAAACATTATAAAACAAAAACAAAATTGAGGATAAGTATCGTACAAAATTTACCACCATTTTTTAAGATCATAAGTTACACCTTCTTCCAGAATTTCAACTCAATTCTTTCATTTTTCGAAAAATTTTCAGAGAAAACTGAAAATATAGCGTTACTGTGATTTTCTTGAGATTTTGAGATTATTTTGCTATGTTCAGGGTTCGATAATAGGCTAGGGCGATGCAGAAATTTATAACAATTCTTTTTTTTGTTCGCCTCAATCCGATCAAAATTTGCCGAATTTACTATCAAAATACTACTAATAGATTTACCCAACTAGTATGTGAAAACTGAATTAGGTTAAGGACTCACCTGGACTAAAACTACTAATCCCATAGGTTCATCTTCTGTACTAGGTGTCGTTTGATTACATATAACACAGTCATACTCTTGTCGGGAACTTTCTTTTTCTTGCCAATCCATTCCCGATGTATTACCTTCAGCGGCTTCTTTCGTTTTCTCTAAAAATTGATTTTGTTTCGATGCAAATTCCGCTAATAATTTCTGTTGTCGTTCTCTCGCTCGTATACGCCGTTGCTCTCGTTCTAAATCCTCTTTTTGTCGTTGTTCCTCTTCGCGCACTTGTTGCTTTGGCCATAAACGATTACGTGTCTCTTTTATACTTTCCCTACATAAACTATCTAAAGCTGCAATTTTATTTAGAAGATTACCAACAAAAAATGGACCATCGCCGATACGATTCTCATTTGCGTTCGAAGTCGTTGTTGTGTTGGTTTCTTCTTCTAGGTTATAGCTGTCTGGTATCCCCGATAATTGGGAATGAAGTTTTAATAATAGCGAAATAATATTTTCATTGACTTTAACTGTTAGTGGATTGGGAGATCCTTCTACTTGCCGCCTTTTTGGAGTATGATATTGTTTGCGAGGTATTGACGATGTTGTTGGAATTGCTAATTCATGACTAGTTGACGGCTGTTCTGAAGGTAGGATTGCGACTTGCTGTTGACCACCATCTCCACTTGTACCTGGAATACATAAAAATTAATTTAAAAGAAATTCCCCTTAAAAATTGGAGAGTTCTTCAGGAAACCTGGTGCTTTCAATAGAAAAGAGATCATCTGAACATATTCACAGGATTATGAGGATATTAATACAGTGAAACTTGAAGTAGAACCTGGATAAGTGAGAAAATTCTATAACTGGAACTCATGCTGAGGTTCAAATACTTTGGCAATGAATTACCTTCCGTTAGTGGGCCGAAGCAAACCTCCATATCTGGGATTCGTTCTTTCGACTTTATCGTCATATTACCTCTATAACTGAGGCAGCGAGATAATTTTATATGTATCAACCTCTGTAACTGACAATTGAGATAACATCGTTTTGTTTGTATACTTACTTATTCTTATTCTAACGGCAAATTCCACACTTAACTCATTTTGAGCCTCAATGACCTTCAGTTTTAGTTTTCCTTTACTATCATACGGATGTTTATTTGAAAAATGCCGAAACGAAGGCACAAATCGTTATCAACACGTGAAAAATTGAAGTTAATGTCGAATTTAATGTGCCAAAATCTACTCTTTGTAGAATAATTCAGAATAAAGATAAAATTCAATCACAATGTCCTGAAGGACAAAGCAAACTAAAACGTGTACGTTTATCAGAATATCCTGATCTTAAACAGTGTTTGCTAACATGGGTCAAACAATACCTCTATAAGTTAGACAAATTTGCAGGTACATTGATGTCTCACTTAACCAAGTTTCACTGTATATAACAGAGCTCTAGAAGTAAAAAGATAACACTTGATTATTGTACCTGGTTCTGAAATAAATTCCATAATTGTATCAACAGTGGCAACAGACATATCTTCGGGGACGGCAAGAGCTAACTCCGTGTTTGGAGTAGTTATGGCTGGTGGCAATGCTAATATTGTTGGACTATCTTCATCTTCATCCATGGCAGCAGGTGCTACACTTTGTTCAGGAACTACAGAACGATCCGGATTTAAAGCAATCGCATTTGGACTTGTGATTGCTACAATGTAATCCGATGGTGATATGCCAGAACTTTCTTCTAACATTAACGTTGAATTTGCTGCACCTTCAGTGATATCTGAAAGCATTTCGTTGTCTGCTTCAGCATCCCATTCCATGTCACCTAAAAAAAAAAAGAATTTACATTAAAATTTCCAAAATATTTAAGATATTTTCGAACTTACTTCCATCCGAGCTGTACGTCGTTGGAAGAACTTCAGGTTCTGGTGCTAATGTAATTTTTGAAATTACAGTTCGAAGATTATCGATTAGATTATCTGTTTCAAACCAGTTAATCAGGTCTAGATCTTGAATGGATCTGGATGATGTAGAAGTTGGATATACATTACAGGCCTAAAATTTTTTAACACAATTAAATTAAATACAGTTTGATTTAAATATAATAATAGGCAATAAATCTCCATTTTTAACCCCTGACGCAAAAAAGAGGTATTATAAGTTTGACCGCTATGTGTGTTTTTTATTTGAAAGCATATTTTCTAGCGATGGTTCTTAGACATGTTTTATCAAAATCGGTTCAACCCCTTGATATAAAAAGAGGAGTGTCTTAAATTTGGCGTATTTATCTGTGTATCTGTGTGTTTGTCTGTGGCATCGTAGCTCCTCATTGGATGAACTGAGTTGATCGAGAGTGTTCTATAGCTAAGTTTTTGAATACGCAGGCAATGTTTTATCAAGCAAGAAAATTTTAATGAAAATTATGATTAATATTAATTTACTTCAATAGAATATGAAAAGGTGGGGCGAAGGAATAGTAGAGTAAATGTAGGTGACATTTCTTACCCGATCAGTTGGTTTGTTTGCAGTAACCACAGCCATTTCTAAAAGATATATGGCCAATGCCATACAATGCTCGGATATATTATGACCATGGACGGCTTTGAATAAGACAACAAACATAAGTGCATGAAACAGTCGAGTTCGTAACACTTTACGTGGATCTTCATAAGCGTCACTACAGGGTGCTGGTTCACGAAATGGTGGCCATGGTGTTTGACTACTTTTCAATTTTCCTGCATGTCTTCCACTAAAATTTAAAAATTGATCATAAGTATTTTTATAAGCGAAGACAGAAAAATAAAAGAAAACATCACTTACTATTCTGTAAATCGATCCATCGATGTTTGAAAATCTCGTCGATGTACCGCTCTTAATAATACATGTAATGGATCATATTGCTGTTCCCAAACAATAGATTTTGGAACATACATGCCTTGTTGCATTGTACCACTGGCCTCTAAATTTGGTGCTTTATAATCAGCAACCTCAGCTAGTAATGCTTCAAAATCACGATGCTGTGATGTTCCACAACGTTCGGGCATTAGTTCCATTAATTGTGAATGTGTTTTATCATTCATGCAAAGCAGCGTTACCATTTCTAACCGATTTAGTGCATTATCACTGAGACCTAAATTTATTTATATTCATTAATTATTAAAATTCATATTTAAATATACGGAGTGTCGATTTTTTGCTTTGTTTGAATTTATCCCACAGAAAAGTTAAAAAATTTTTGGACTCTAATAAAGGTGTAACTGTATTTAAAGTTACTATAGTCGGAATTCTAGAGAGCTCCAGACAGAATATAGGGTATTGTACCCAGAACATAGCTTCTAGCATAATTATCTAGCTTCGGATGGGCATATTTTTATCTATACATTGCCATAATGTCCTATCAACCTAAATACAATCGTTTAAAAAATAGCATTTTGCCTGTCAAATAAAAAGTTTTTTTAAGACGATGAGGCAACTATTTTATCAACAAATCACTCTTTTAATGTTATGTACTTCATTGTGTGTACACTGTATATACAGGGTGGGTATTTGCAATATATGCATGTAAATATCCCGCTAGAGGCGTCGCCTATTAAAAAATGACATCAACAAAAATTGTAGAGTTTGATGAGAAGCATCATGCTGTGGCAATAGATCTGACGTAGTTTTTCGGGTTTCTTTAAAAAATCAATTTAGATCTTAAACGGTAAGAGATAGAATAGCACTTTAAATTAGAAAGTTGATTCTCATAAAAAACTAACATTTTTCATTTAAACCATTTTTTCGAAACAGGCTAAGTACGGAAAAATGCTTTAGCCAAAAGTTGTCAAAGGCGATAGAGGACATTCGCCAAAAGTTATCAAGGGCAATAGAGGACATTCACCTGTGTGCGTGAATTTGACCTAAAATTATCAAAAAACTTTAAGCATTATTTTCTTACGATTAAATGCACTAATGTCATATTTTTTAGTCGAATTTCCTCCGAAAGCTATCATTTTTCGAATAAATGTTTTAAACAAAAATTGTTAGTTTTTTTATAAGGATCAACTTTCTAATTTAAAGTAAAATTCTATCTCTTACCGTTTAGAATATAAATAGGCTATTAAAATAACCCGAAGAACTAAATCCAATCTGATGTCAGAATATGATGTCCCCCCATCAAACTCTGCAACTTTTGTTTCAGTTATTTTTTGATTGGTTAACTACAAAACGAGATATTTAGGTATATAGATTAAAATGGTCCATCCTGTATGTACTCTCAAATGCATTCAAAAAGCAACGTTGCTATAATAATAGTATATTATTTATATAATTTCGAAAGCAGACAACAAATTTTCACATGCAAGAAAAAGATTCCGTAAATAAATATTATGTTTAATTTTCAAAGAACAATAAAATTTTTAATCATTTATCAATCGCAAACAGGGAGTAGATATTTTTAAAATGTTCATTTAAAACAAATAAATATATTTTAAACTCAGAATTTCGAAAACTAATAAAATAAAAATAGTGTAGAATAGAATATTTACCAAGATTTGTTCGAACATTGATTAATGTTGCTAGAAATGTTAAACAACTTTCTAGCATTGATGGAATTGGTGATGTTATTCCACTGTCCAAATAACCTTTATCTCGATATGATGGACCAAATGTTAAACTTTCCTTTATGTGAAATCTAAATTAAAATAAAGATAAATTATTTAAGTATTCAAAGTTTTGGTGTTTTAGCCGATATGCTATTGGATTTTAATACTAAGAAAGACTCTATCTAGCGATAGAAAAAGGAACTAAAGTTTGCAACGCCCATAGATACATAATATTTAACAGAAATGTTTTTTTACAAACTACAATGTAAACCGTACACATATAAATAGTACAGTACATTAAAATGTATAATAAAGTAGGTATCTTTTGCCTTTTAATTCAATGAAAAAATCAGCTAAGTTGTTTAAAGTATGGTTTACATTTTTTTTTACTCGTGGCGCTGTCATCAGTCATCTTAACGTTAAAATCGAATAAATATTACCAGGCATTCAATACATAACCCGAAAGTGTATACTTTATGAGAAGAAATGAAAATTTCACTTAAAATATAAAAAAAACTTACTTTTCAATTAATGTTTCAATAAAAAATTGAGCTTCTAGTTGCGTTGAACAAACTTGCAATAAATAAATATCAGCATCGACCATTGAATTGCAAAAATTACATTGAATATAGGTCATTGCTTGACCTTTGATTTGTAATCCATTTCGAACCCACATACCAGATAAAATTTCGTAAAATGCCACCTGAAATGGAAATAAAAGCTATGAGTATTTTGGTAATAGATAATTAATTTAGGAGTTTACGATAAATTCAAAGATTTTTGTCGATTTATATTTCATCATTCTTAACAGTTGGCAAACTGAAACATGGGAATCGTGTAAAGGTGTCTGAGGAGACAAAAGGATTTCTTAATTTAAGGTTTCATCCTTTTTCTATTCACGAATAATAAAAGCAAAAGCTCTAGTCCTTAAACTGTAAACATTTGCGTTATGAGTATTTTGTATAAGCTCGATTTAAAACTTATTTTTCAAATGGCACATGGTTGAAACTTTTTTATCTTCATTTAATTTTATCTATTTTCGAATTTTTCAGATTTTTTCAACCTATCTACAATTTTTTTTAAATACTTCATCTTTTTTAAGTCCTGCAGAATTTCTCTCATCACGAGATTAAAGGTGTAAGCAAAAAAAATATTTCGAAAATTTTCGGGCCTTTTCGTGTACTTTCTTTATTTTAATATTGCTGCGCTAAAGTTTAATCTGACCCTGATAACAAGTAAACAACACCAGATATTGACCACGAGCCACCAATATAAAACTACCCCTCCCCCGTGGAAATTTATGACTTATACGTTTTTTGTTTTGAGCTGATGCATATATTTCTCGCCACGTGGAAATTTTTTTTGTATTGACATGTACTTTATGGTTATAGGTATTTGAAACTTGCAAATTACAGCATATCCCGGAAAAAGACGAACATTTATTTTTCGGAATATAATGTAATTTAAAAAGGGTAAACAATTGAATTCTTAACCTGGTAGGTAATACAAAAAAAAAATATAAATCATAAACTCACACAGTGGAAGGGGGGGGGGGTTCATATACGTGGCTAAAATGGTCTAATAGGTGCGCAAAGTAAGCATTGTATTATGACGTAATACAATGATTGGCATTCCGGGGAGGGTTGCCAAATCTCCGGTTTTGGACTGGAGTCTAATGTTTTCAAGGCGTTTCTCCGAAGCATAATCTACGGTTTTTGGTCATTTTTATTTAAAAAAAAATTCCTTATAAATAAAATGGTAGCCGTATGCATGTGAAAAAAAGGCTAAAAATAGTAAATTTTTCTAAAAACTTGAGTTAATTAATTATCAAGTATTTATTTATTTATAATACATAATATTAATTCAATACTGTAATAATATGAATAATTTGTCAAGAATAAAAAATTGCATAATAGAGTATTATCGTTAGTCAAAAATAAATTATGAAATTTGGAAAAAGTTAAAATTTATGTAAAAATGTATTTAAATATTCTGATTTCTAGAAAGCACATTTTTCTTTTATAATTTTAATATTAAAAATCGTAATTTCTAAACTGTATATCACGTGACCTAAAACGCGGGCAACCCCTGGTGTGATGTCATATCGGTATGAACCATAGCCCATCAGTTAGTTCAGTGTAATCAGCTGGGTATAATATATCCATAGATAATAATTATTTATATTTATTATAATCAATTGTCTATTAATATATCTGTCAAACTTATCTGTGTTATTTCGTATAATGATACCGATATTACGTCACCAAATTGGATGCCCGCGTATTTGACAGTTTAAAAAAGGTTTAAAATTTAATTTAAGTTTTTGGCAAGAAAGCGTGTGTATTTTTCCGAAATAAATTTTTGGTGGCTTTTTATTAGCAAAATCAACATTTTGAAGAACTTTTTCAAATATAGTAAAACACCCTATTTATGAAATTCTGATTTGGCAGCCCTAGTTAAGCTACGCATTTTTGTAATGACGGTTTTTTATTAGTTTGACAAAATATTTAAAATTGCACATTTATATACTTAAGAGTCATAAAATCAATAATATCTATATTATTTATAACTACGTATTTAATTGTTACTTTGAATAATATAATATATATTTTTTAATAATATATTTATTTTGGCCTTTAGTCCCCTGTACGCAAAATCTTATTAGTGTCCATGAATACGCGATAGTTTTAATATTTCCTCACTAATTTGAGAATTGATATAATCAATGAATGTTCTAACAACTAATTTTTTATCAGTATAAATAAAAAAAGTTCAAAGCTATGTCAATCTTATCAAAAAATAAAATGTGAATTATGAAATTTTAAGACGATTATTTGAAAATACACTGCGCAATTACAAGTTTTTATTAAGATACAATATAACATCTAAAAGAACCTTGAAATGGGGAAGCCCGAAACATACTTTTACGCATGCTTACTTGTATGTTTTTTTAGTATATATCATAGACTTATATTCAAAGTCTCTCATGCATGATACTTTTATTAGCTTTTGTCATGTTGACACATTATACCATTTATTATAAGGCCGAGAATGTACATTTCAATAGATTATCAGGTACTAGTTAGGTACTATGCTTTTAATTTTTGATAGGAGCAACTTCCTGTATCATGTACTATGGATCTTACAGCAGCCATTTTGAAATATAAGAAAGAATATTATAATAACTTAGTTTCTAGTATTTTTAGTATCACAAAATTAGTGTCTAAATATACATATTTAGGGTCAAGGAATCCAGCTACGCAATTTTTAAAAGTGTATTAAACTATTGTACAGAGTATTCAAAAAATATCGAGTAATTCATTTCTCCAAAATTAAGGATTTTGGAAAAGGGACCAGTGCAAAAATGTTTTGGTTTTCAGGGTCCTTAAAAAAAAAAAGTTTCAATCGAACCATTTTTATGAAAACCGAATAAATACGGCAAAAATTTAATTAAAATTTGTTATTTATAAAAATAAATAGAAATTTAAATACAGACCATCAATTCGAGATTTTTGTATCATGTATATATGAATTATATCAAAGTATACTAAGTTTAGTCTCAAGTTTGAAACCTAATTAGTCTATTTTTGGTTGTCTGCTTGTCCATCTGTAAACACGATAATTCGAAAACGAAGGGAGATATCAAGCTGAAATTTGTCTATCGGGCTTGAGATGTAAAAAGTGATTATGCGTTCGTAAATGGGCAATATCGGTCAGTTGGGTCTTAGATTCTTAAAAAATGTTTCTTATAAAAAGATAAACAATAATGTTTGAAAATTTGTTTGGCGCGAAATAGGCTAGAAACATTATATACAGTATGTCTACAAATATTGAATATATTTTAAATTTATACGTTACATATATTATGTATGTGTTTGTTTGTTTATAGCATATACTATACCCATTGAGGAAGTGAGACGAAAGATACTCTTATTGCTTTGTGTGTGAGAATGACTTATTCTTCTTTAATTACATGACGTACAAAAACAAGCGATTGCGCAATCAACCCTGTCTACACACGTTATTTCAACAGTTAACTCATTTGATTGTTTGTTTTCATTTGTTAATATAAAAATGACCTTTCATCATTTAATCTTTCAATCTCCTTATAATTTATTGTTACCGGTCTTGTTTCACCCTGTATAACCAAGTAGAGTTCACATGGCAATTGAATTCTGAAATTAATTTTGAAAAAGAAGCAATTTTTTTCTGGCTTAGTTTTAAATTTTTTATTGAATAAAATGTAAACAAAAAAAGTATTGAAATGACATTTTAACCTTAAGAAATTTAAAAACGTGTCTCTTATCATTTAAAATAATAAAAAACTTTTTTTCAAATTATATTTTTATGAATAACTGTACTCGAATCAAAAGAATGAATAGGATTAATAAATTCAAATTAATATTAATACTGTTACTTTCAACTTCAACATACAAATACAAATGATCTCTATTCGTTGTGTGCGTAGTCATGGTAGGGATAATAAAATCGATGCCAGCGCTTTAAGTGAAAAATTTTGGAGATAAAGTGGGCTGTTATGACTAATTTGCAATTATTTACATGTTAATGATATAGAAACTGTCAAATTAAAATGATTGAAAAACACTAATTAATTAAACTTAATGCATTAAAAATTGTGAAAATAAGAAATCAAATTGTACAAATATTATTTTTCAAATGTTAATTATCGTAATTATTTATTTAAATTTGTGAAACAAGAATATTAAATTTTAAATGTAAGTTTTCAATGCAATCCACACAATTATATATGCATCCATTAATTCTATAATTAAAGTAGTGTATCGTTGTCATGGAAACGAAATTCACGCTCGGAGCGAATAAACTAAAGCCATTGGACTAAATATATAACCATTGAGGGCAGCACTGATCGTACATTGTGATCGAAGTAATAAAAAAAAAAAATGGTTTACAAATTGCAGTTCTTTAGTTACTGAGTACAGTTGGTAAATAGAGACGAGTACACATCTGTTAAATTACAATCTATTATTATAATATTTTTATATAAGTTTTAAAAAATTTATAAGACCGTTGCTATGATTTAAATAAAATAAATGATTTTATTTAAATAAATATGAAATTTGTTGTTAATTTAGCAACTTTCTATAAAAATATTTTGTGTTTTCAAACTAATAATTAATATTTTTAATAATAATTAATTAAAATAATAATTTTATATTGTGATAAAATTAGTCATAGTATTTAGATTTAAGACTTTAGCGGGGTAAGTGTTTTAAATAAATAATTATTCTTTCTTTGTTTAAGTAGAAATCATATTTCTGAGAATGACTTAAGTAATATAATATTTTAATTACAAGTTGGAATGTTTTATACGATAATTTTAATTCAAATGGTGTTATGTGATTTTTGTCATTTGAATCATTTGCCCCCTAACCAGGACTTTAAGAAAAAAACTAAACCGGTTAGTACGGAACTAAGAAATTTTTATTTCGACAAATTTCTTATGGTTCATAATTTTTAAGGAAAACAAAAACAAACATTATTTTCCCTAGAAAAAACAATGGGAACATACTCATACATAGGAAAGGATATCAAATAAATAATCTCGTATTGTCTGAGAATTATTATAATTAATAAAAATATTTCAATAAAAATATTAAAATAAGGTTTTTTTTTTAATATTCCATTATTGACCATGAAAAGTTGACTTTTGTGAAAAAATAATTGATAGTTTTACATGCTCATTATTTCCGGTTATTTCAAAATAAAATTTATTGAAATCTTTTATAAAAAAACTGAGAGATTCTCGAATATTGAAGGTGGTACATTTACATATTATTTCTAAAAATTTTGGGAAGAAAGGCATTTAAAAATGGTTCATCTACATTCTTTACACTTTCTCCTCGATTTTTACAAAACAAGAAATGCTTAATGCCTTATTTAAATTTTAAATGTGCCATACAGGGCGTTCCAGAAATAACGGACGCTCTTGTTGCATTAGAAAGAAAATAAATATAATTCCATTTTTTGATCCGATACATTAATTAAAATAGACAGTCAATCAGAAGCGCGATACACCGGTAAGACAGGAGGGAGGGAAAATACTAAGAAACTGTGGAAGTGAGTCATGAATGCAAGTTGTGAATGTTTAGGAAGAGGACTTTTCGCCTTAGAATTTCCTTTCTATCCGATACAACAAGGGCGCCCGTTACTTCTGTCCGACCACCTGTATACGTTTAAAAAAATGGTATGCTTGCCTAAGTTATAAATCGCCAGGGTTTAATGCCGTAGCGAAAATATACAACCCCAATGAGTTTCTAGTACCTATCTTTATTTCAAATTAACTCCCTACAACTCTTAAAAAAATCTTCCTTCAAAATTTGATGAGCTTTTGATGAATGAATATTTCTTAAATTTGTCGTCAGATTAAACAATTTTATTACGCCATTGCATTGGCAACTTTTATGATGTCATATGATTATTTAAAAAAATCAAAAAAGAAGATTGCAATATGAATTGGGGTTATTTTTAAATGAATCAAAATATTTGTTACATATTTTTTTGCTTAACAAGCGTTTTTGTAATATATGTAGGGTGTATTTAACTAAAAATTAAAGCTCATTTCACACTAGGGCACTGCTCTCTATTACATAATATTTTAAATCATGCAGTAAAATATAAACAGTAAAAAGTTTAAAATTTTTGGCGTTTTCGTATGTTTTGTAAAAGTAAAATATTTCCATTTTCTATTAATTCACTTCTAAATAAAGAAATAATATCCTCTAGGATGCATATGAAATATTTAAATGATTTTTAGGGTTAAAGGTGAATCCCCCTCACAGTATTTTTTCGAAAGAAGTACGTCATAATATTATTTGTGTCCACTTATAATATTTCATCTGTACATTTACAAAAATAGTTTTGATATAAAATTATGAATTGTTTTCTGTTTAATTATTATCAAATATTATTTGAAGTAATTTTGCTATAAAATTCTTTTTGAATATTCCATATTTTGCATAAAAAATAATTTTTTTTATAAAAAAAAAAAATTGTCACGTGTTGTTTTTATAGATACTATGGCAAATATGTCTCTCTTTAAGTAGATCTCCCACTTTTAATAGGTAACATCTGCTCGTCTCCTTACTTTTCTTACTAATACAGTGAAACCTGGTTAAGTGAAACATCAAGAGATCTGCAAATTTGTCTCACTTATAGACGAATTAATGTTATCTTATCTAGGTATATATACTATACTGGGTGTTCCAAACCACCCGTCCAGGCTGATTATTCTGAATAGTTTTTAAAAAAAATTGAAACGAAAAAACACGTATCAAATATTTTTTGAAACTCTATCTAACCATACCAAAAACACCCTCCACCCTCAACCCCTGTTAGGGGTAGGGGGTGTAACTTGAAAAAATCAAATGGAAACCCCTATTTTTTTCTGCAGATTTGGATTCTTCAGAAGAAAAGACAAACATTTTGTCTAAGAAATTTTTCCCGATTTTCGGTAGATCGCGCTACAATCGACAAAAATCGTTCTTTTAGATTTGGCATAAGAATTGCGCCGTTCAATGACAAAAATCAAAACGAAAAAGTAAAAATAAAAATAAAAACACAAACACACAGAACCAAAACAAAAACAAAACAAAAGCAACACAAAAGTTAGAAATTCAACGAAAATAAAAGAGAAGCGAAAATGTCGAATTGCGGTAATTGAGGTAAACCACTAGACAATTGGGAGGATGCTAAATAAAGCTCTTAGAAAGAATTAGATATGAATCATTTTAGATTTAATTTTTTTTCAGACTTTCCAAAATAAAAAAAAACATTTTTACAAAAATAATTTTTCTAAATCATAATAAAATATGAAAAACAAAAACAGAATAGTCTTTTCTTCAAAAAAACAAAAACAAAATTGAAAATAACTATTCTCGACTCAAAAAACTTTTCTCGCCTTCACTTGAACTGCAATTCTAATGCCAAATCTAAAAGAACGATTTTTGTCGATTGTAGCGTGATCTACCGAAAATCGGGAAAAATTTCTTAGACAAAATGTTTGTCTTTTCTTCTGAAGAATCCAAATCTGCAGAAAAAAATAGGGGTTTCCATTTGATTTTTTCAAGTTACACCCCCTACCCCTAACAGGGGTTGAGGGTGGAGGGTGTTTTTGGTATGGTTAGATAGAGTTTCAAAAAATATTTGATACGTGTTTTTTCGTTTCAATTTTTTTTGAAAACTATTCAGAATAATCAGCCTGGACGGGTGGTTTGGAACACCCCGTATATATATCAACAGCGTTACTTTCTCCCCAAATTGTTTTGAAAACTAAATCGTTTCTATTTTTAAATACTTCCAACCAACTTTTACAAAAATTATGAATACTGAACCTTCGCGCGAAATCTTGTACCTTTTCTTTAATCTTCGTCTACTTACCGGATTGTTTTTGTTAAGAAGTTGCTAGACCCATGTTAGCAAACACTGTTCAAGTTCAGGATGTTCTGATAAACGTATACGTTTTAGTTTTCTTTGTCCTTCAGGACATTGTGATTGAATTTTATCTTTATTCTGAAGTATTCTACAAAGAGTAGATTTTGGCACATTAAATTTGACACAAACTTCATCGCGTGTCTTCCCACTTTCATAAACGGATATTAAATTCAGTTTTTCACGTACTGATAACGATTTGAGCCTTCGTCACGGCATTTTTCAAATAAACATCCGTATGATAGTAAAGCAAAACTAGTTAAGTGCGAAATTGCCGGGTAGAATAAGAAAAGTGAATAAACAAACAAAACGATGTTATCTCAGTTTTCAGTTACAGAGGTTAATGCATATAAAATTCATTCTCTGACGATGACGATAAAATAGAAAGAACGAATCCCATATATAGAAGTTTGCTTCGTCCCACTAACAGAGATAATTCAGTGCAAAAGTGTTGGGACCTCAGCATGAGTTTCAATTATGGAGGTTCTCACTTAACCAAGTTTCACTGTACATAAATTATGTACGAAAAAAATCGGTTTCTTGAAATTATATTAAGTTATTATTATTTTATTTGAATTACAGATAAAAACCTCAATCGATAAAGAGCTCAATGAGTTAATTTTTAAAAGAGTGGTAGAAAAATGAGACAATCTTGGGCAGACTATATCCAAAATGGAGTCATAATTACAATAACTTTAATATTTCTAGCAAATAATCCGAACGAAGTTCAATCGTTTGGTTTTGGTGATGCAGTCGATGTAATTGAAACTAGTTATAATGTTGCCAGAAAATTATTTACCGCATATGAAACAGTTGCATCAGAAATTAATGAAAACAATCCAGAACAAAATGAAATACCATTATTAAAAGGTCGTGAGCAAAAAATACTACGTTATGTGGAAGAAATATCACGTCAAATGACCAAAATTACATCGACTGTGGGTCGTTTAAGTGGTGGGGATTCAATGGAAAATTTACTACAACAATTACCAAACCGATTAAAATATGAGTTACAACGAAATGATTTAGCGAATATGATTACCCAAATTAATGTGGCCTATAATTATATGTTAAATTATGTTAACGATACACAAATTGAACGATTAACTTTAGAAGATTTTGCAATGAAAGTTGTGTCACATGATCCGGGCTCGGTACAATCGTTATTGTCACGAATACATTATTTAATTGTACCAGAGGGTTACGATTTTGTTGATCGTGGTATTTTATATTTAATTAACGATAATGAACAGGTAAGAGATCCTTTATTTTTATAGTTTTTAAAGGTGACGGTTTGGAAGAGTATTTGGATTGGTTATTCGTTGGCTGCAAAACGGGAGCTGGTAGCAAAAGCAGTTTCATACTAAATAGTATTATATGCAATACATATTACATAAATGGCACAATTTTAAAGTTATGATCAAAAAGCATGCGATAGAGGAGAGGCTCCTATTACTTGGCAATGTTAAAAAGAGTATACGAATTTCAACGAGAATGGGCTAATAAGATGATTTTATGAACATCTATATTAAAATTTTGTTCATCAATATTTTTAAGCGTTACAAACTTGGTACTAAATTTAGTATACTCTTGATATATATTATATATACATGATATAAAAATTAGCTGTTAGCAGAGCGTAGTTGCGATTTCAGGACCTCTGGGTTACGCGCTTTCACTGCGTTCTGAGTAACAATATCGTACTGAATCTGTTGTATTGAAAGTATTTATCGGACCCAAACACTGATGGCATTCGTGCCCTGTATAAGCGACCTTATCCTCTATCTTACAATTCTTTGGTTTTAATCATTTATATACGCATTGCGTAAAAAATTATCTCTGTTCTGCACCCAATGAATATGGTTTTGTGTGAAAGATAGATTTTTCTCTTCTCTTTTGTGTGCAAAATAGACAGTAGCAGCAAAGAACACATTTTTGTGGTACATATATGGAAGCATGCCTGAAGACTTTGGTTTGCAATTTGCATGGAGCACTTTTTTTACAGAAAATTCATATTAAAAACAGGAAAAATTGAGAATTTTAATACACACCGCCTATATACCGATTTTTATATGCTATTATTATTCATGATTGTGAATGAATAATGCCTCTTCCCACTTTTGAATTTTGGAGGTTCATCTTTCATGAAGTTAACTCTAGTGGTTTTATTTATATTAAGAAAAAAGTGCATCAAGTGTTTATTGAAATTTTAAAACTGAGGGTTCAGTAGTCATTACCAAATTGTTTATTTGGTATTCAATATTCAACGAAAATAGTTCTATAATCCAACAATATGTTAATAAAAATTTTGGATAAGTGTTATTTCTAAAGGTGTGCGTCTACTTGATAGGAACTGTCGATAATTTTAGTCTCGGTTAGTCAATTTCTAGTGTTTTAACTTTCAAATTTACGTACAATAGGATTCATGAAGAATTTAAATTAATTTACAGTCTCTAAAAACAATTGAGCTCGCCATTCAGATATTTCAGTATCAACGAGGTACCCAAGCGTTTCTTTCATCAACGAAGTACCTACCTCAAACGTGTGAACAGGCTTTTACATTACAAGTTACATTTTCAAAACACAAGGCGTTTCGTTCATCAGCGAGGTGCCAACCCTTAAACGTGTGAACAAGCCTTTACATTACAAGTTACATAGACTTTCTGTCTGGTTTTTGAAAGCCATTTAAAGTAATTTAGTTTTTCTTGCCAAACCACAAATTATTCAAAGATCAATAAGGCTACCATTTTAAAAAATAATGTAGGGATTTTAAGGATACATTAATCCTTTGTTTGATTAACCTTGAAAGACAAATAAAACTGACAAGCCATGGTTTGTTAATCAACAAAGAATTTTTTGTTTAGAGTACTAAACTTTTATAACAAGGCCCAATGTTTAGTCATATGATATAGGTAGTTGAAATAAATTAAATTATGTAGTCTAGAACCAAACGTAGTATTTATTCGATTGTCATTTCACAAAAGTTGACAATTTTAGTTAGAGGTTGCCATGTCAAGCTCTACCCAAAAAATTTGTCCTTTAGTAAAAATTTCCTAGTAAGGAACTACTTCTCTCTCAGGGGATGGGCTAGAAAATTTGTACTCGTACACCAAGCTTCAAGGTGATAAATTTTCTTTAAATCTTAGATAAATAAAAAGATATTGAATACTATGTTCTTTGCCCGAACACTAAAAATTACTATTTTTAACCCCCGATCCAAAAAAAGCGGTGTTATAAATTTGACCGCTATATGTGTGTGTATGTTTGTCTGTCTGAGCCATCATAGCACCTTAACATATGAACTGTTTTTGATTTTTTTTTTTTTTTGAAAAGTAATTTAATGGAGAGTGTTCTTAGCTATTTTTCAAGTGCGAGTTTAGGGTTCCGTTCCCGGAACAACTAAAAAATAGGCGATGATTCTCAAAATCTGTTCAGTTTGGAGAAGGCTCTAAGAAAAAAGCTAATTTAATGGAGAATGTTCTTAGATACGTTTCAACTGCTAGTTTAGGGTTCCGTATCCATTGAATGTTAATCGGTTTTAAGATTGAAATTGAATTGAAATTTTTTGAGTCCCCTGAACGAATCCCTGGCTAAGAAGCATCCTTGACAACAGCCTTTCAAATTTCCAGGCGTTCTGAAATGACTTGTAAAATACTATGCCTGGCTCTAGACCTATCATAAATGAATTTATTCATACATTCAATAAAATTTAGTCTCCCACTATTTATTTATGAGTGAGACATGTTGATGACGTGTGAACCGAGCGCAATAGCACACAGAATCGCTGACAATATTATTATGGGGTATATACACAAATCCGTTGACACTGAAAACAGTTGTACATAGTTTGTTGTCCGGTACACTTATGGTACCTTTTTCTTTATCAATATATTTCTAAGAAATTCGTTTCTTTGTGTTTTTAAACATAAACAAGTGAAGTGTGTTTATTTTTGTTTTTAAAAACAAAGTGTTCGTGATTCATATGTTTCTCATACGATAGTTTTTTGTTTCGACGAATCTTAAGTGTGATGATAATTAAAGTCCTTAATTTATGAATTTTGCATTTAAAAAAAATCTTAAGTAGGCTTAAGTTGTAAATATTGATTTTAGTAGTTTTTTTCCTTTAATTAGTATGAAGATTAAAATATGAATTTTTTTACATAACAGGATTTTATTATTATTTCTTAAATAACCTTGGATGGTTGTGTAAATAAATTAAGCGCTCAATAAGAAAAAAAATGTATTTTTTGAGATATATTACGATTCGAAGTAATTCAATATTGATTTCAAGTTAGAGGAAATGTAGGTTTCTTTTCTGTGTAAATTGATACATATTTAGGGTTGATTTTCTCTATAACAAAAAGGATACAAATCCGTAATCCGCTGTGATTATCCTTTTGAGTGCTTGTTTTTCAAAGTGTATCTTTGGCTCTTACATTTTTTAATTTTTATAATTTTTTGGAACTTGTATATATTGCGAGGGTATTCTAAATAACTAGCATATTTTAATGCTGAAAAATGTCGATTCCGTTAACGAATATATACAGTATGTCGGAACTTTTTCTAATAATTTTTTCAATATCTCTAACCATCTCTGACGTTAGGCAAAATATTAGAAATTGGCCCTATTTGTCAATTTATAGTAGGCTGAGTTTAAAGTTCAGATTTCGATTAAGTATCTTAAAAAATTTAAACCCATCACTCTGTATGAATGAAAATATGAGAGTGTCTTCATCTTAATTGCGAGACACTGTATATAAAATCAAAAACTCGTTCGTAAAATCGATAGATTTACGGCAATTTGAATTTCAATCACTAATATGCACGATATATGAACAATTAAAACTGTAAGTTGTTGAATTTCTTGTTTAAGTTGGTAATTTTGCCTTTCAATAAGAAGCAAAGATGGTATCCAATGAAATTATGTTTGATTTCGAGCATTTCGATTACAACATTTGGCATAAATAACTTCCCCTAAAGCTAATTACATTGAGTTCTCTTACGATCCTTCCATATTCTAGAGTTGTGTCATCTCTTTCTAGAGTTTCCAAAAAGATATAAATAACACAAAGCGCTCAGAAAATGACAACTAAGCACTCGTCATTTTTTATTATAGTTTATTAGAAATATTAATGTTCGAAGCTAAATTATTATTGACAGACCCAATTCAGACAAGAAACGCGATTTTGTTTACTTCAGAGGCATAAAGCATTCATTGTAGCTTTCTTTATGTGGTGTTTACATTACCCTAAATTCTTGCTAAGGCTCTCTAAACCTTTAGCTGTAGAGTACAAAAGTAAGGATCTCCCGAGCAATACTAAGTCTATCTAGAGTGGAAATTAACCCAGGATAGCTAGGGGATCTCTAGGATAAACTTTCAGCTACAAAAGAGCCAATCAGAAGTTGTGGTCTATATAGTGTGGAAGTTAATCAAGGCTCTAGCTAGGAGTCTCTAGATTAAACTTCCAGCTTCACCAGAATCAAACGAGAGTTGTAACGTACGTTGATTGCCAATTTAAAATTAGTTCAGTTGTTTCTAAGGCTTCGTTCAAACATGACTACTTAAAAATTTGAAAAATTACAGGATGTTAGATGAAACTAATCAAATAATGTAATTTTATTTAAAAAAAATAAATACAATCATGATGATACGGTTAGTTTAACATTCGCTAGGCTAGAGGAGCTTATGCAATAAAATATTTATGATGTATGAATATGAACCGCATGGTTTCATGATATCAAAAAGAAATTTTCATTTATTTATTATTATTATATTCATTTTATGTTAATAATTTCCTAATAAGTAATAAATATATGTGTGTACTTTATGTATGTATATAAAAAGATGTTTTTACTATATTACATATACAAGTATACTTTAATTAACTTTGATAATAGTCGTTAATATTTTGAACTTTCACTTATACATATTTACTTATTCGCAAAAATATTAGTATTGCCTAGAGGTCCTTAAAACAGGTACAGAATGCATTGTATAGATATCGTAGTTTATATACATTGGCGTAATTCCCCAATTAACGTTTATAAATGAATTGTTCTCGAAATCTTAACAAAGTATAAAGACTTGGCCGAATATCTTAGCAAAGTATGAAGGTTCTTATGTACGCCTGGGCCTGACAATGTATCACGAGTTTTGAAGGAGTTATCATAGTAGGGAGGAAGAAGAAACAATATATCGTCTTCTCTGTCACAGTCCAGCTCTTGCCATGAGAAGATTCGTTAATTTGAGCCAGCCTTTCTTTGACGACTTGTCAGACCCTAAGTCCGTTGACGTCAAAGCACTCCTCTGAACTTAAACAGCTCCGATTGGTTCATGGAGTAATGGTCGGGAATGGGCCAACCTTTTTTTTTTCTTCATCACAACGGACCCTTTGGTCTAAGTGTGTCCCACTCCAAGTGTATCTCACACCAGGAGTTGTCACAGTAGGGAGGAAGAAGAAACAATGTCACATCTTCTCTGTCACAGACCAGTCCAATTTGAATCTTCGATATTAAGTCCGATGACGTCAAAGCACTCCTGCTGTACTTACACAGCTCTAAATGGCCGGGAATGGGCTAACCTTTTTTCAGTATCAAACGGACCCTTTGGTCTAAGTGTGTTCCGCCTCAGGACATCTCGATACATTCTCGTGTATCGAGAGTATTTATTTCAGCGTAGCGAGTAAACTGACAGCCAATATGTTAGAAGTTGTAAGATTCTAGAAATATTCAGAAGTAGAATTTTTGCTATTATATCTTAGAATAATCAGAAAATTTACCAATAACCTATATTCTAACTTAAATTTGAATTACAAACTCAATAAATATTTCTGTACATTTCATAATCAATTATTTTTTAATTGATAAAATTTCAAATCGCTTGAGCTATTCTTCGAATGATTCATATTTTAATCACACCTAACAAAAATTTCAAGTGGTATAAATGTGTTCGAATATTGCACAAATAAAATACAGATAGTGATCGTTTCAAAGTCGTAGACAATAGTTAAAATTTGATAGATGATTGCCCAAACAAAATAAGCTAATAAATCATAATTTTTTCCAACTTGCGAGAGATTTATTTTAATCTAATCGAGGTTAATAAACATTTTAATTTAACAATCTCAATTATATTATTGAAATAAAAAGTCAATTGCTTTTTTTAAATTCAGAAAGTTTCCTAAGAGTATTTTAAAAGTATTTCGAAAACGGTAGTAAATATAAATGTGCTTATAATTGAATCATATCTGTTAGGGGATGGTTCGACTGCCACACTCTAATTTATTATGGACATTTAATTAGATGCTTTGATGATAAATTTTGTTATAACTTCATGAATGTAGACGAGAAATAAGAATAAAATTTTTCGATATTTGCCTTAGTTTTGGAAATATTGAAAGCTAAATAATTAAACAAAATTTTCAATTTTCGATATTTTGAAAATTGTTCCAGATATCGATAAATTTTATTCTTACTTTTCGTCTTATATTGCCATTTATAACATAATTAATCATCAAAATTGAATATATATTTTTTTTAAATTTATCTTTACCCCACTTCTTATACATCCTTAATTAGTCGGATAAAACGGTTTTTTTTTGTTTTCAATAATTTATTAAGGTTTTCACTTTAATTTAAATATTTTTTTTTTTAATTTCCATGTTTTGGAAAAATCTATGAAAACATATCATCCATCTACCATTTCACTATAAAACCATTGTTTTTGAAGTCATTTATTTATTTTAAATAATCTGACAACCTCCCCTAAAATTTTCAGAATTGATTTAGACTTAGTCTGACTTTATATAAAAAAAATCAAGCTTTTTATTTAAAATTGCCCTGGCGCTCATACATCCTTAATAACCAGCATATTCATATGATATTTAAACAGTTAATTATGGTAGTTATCATCTTATTATTTTCAAAATAAGTCCTATTTTTTTTGAACATGACTGTACGATATAGTTATCTTATTTCAAAATAATTTTTAGAGACCAAAGTAGACATAATTTTTGTCTTTTCGCGTTGTTTACAGACTTTTAATAGACTTGTTTATTTCTAGATAAGATAAATGCAATGTGTTTTTTTAATTAATATAAATAAAAATAGTATTATTTTTGGAGGATGAGATTAATTAATATAAATTGTTTCTACATACAATGTGTGTGCATGCAATTATATATATTTTTTTATTAAGTGTTTACTGTTTATAATTTATATAGAACTAAGTAGGGTATCGCGCCGCGCGGCGTTGCCTTCATAATAAATTCATATGTCAGCTAAAATAAATTAGAAACACATATTAAATTATAATTCATAACGGTCTAAAAATCATATCGTGATATGTTTTCATTTTTATGAGATCACATTTCCATTGTTTTGTAAACATGAAAATATATTGTTTTATATTTCCAAATCGATGAAGTGTGGAAAGTTAATAGATAAATTTGAAGTGGATTGATTTTCGGAGAGGAAATTTTCGAATAGATTTTTCAGGCCCTGAAGTTTACTTAGTTATTCGTAGATCTTATGCAAGTATTATTTGTGGTCTCACGATATTTGCTTCCAGATTTTCGATTGACAAAACACTTCTAAAACATTTCTAAAAAGTAGATTTCTTTTCAAAAAAGCTATGTCTATTTTCTTAGAGTGAAAAGAGATTACGAGTGAGTTTGAAGCGATTTAGTTCATCAAGAATGAAAAAAAACTGAATGATCTTCAGGTCCTGTTGTCTTCGCAGAAATTTCAACTAAGAACTAAGTAAACCAATAAATTTTCAGTTGAAATTTCTGCGAAGACAACAGGACCTGAAGATCATTCAATTTTTGTTCATTCTTGATGAACTAAATCGCTTCAAACTCACTCGTAATCTCTGTTCACTCTAGAAAATAGACATAGCTTTTTTGAAAAGAAATCTACTTTTTAGAAATGTTTTAGAAGTGTTTAATAGCTTATTTTTTAAAAACTAATTTTTGATAAAATGTGTGGTTAAAAATTATCTTTTTCAAAGAAGTTTAGGGCAATCAACGTTCTGTTCAATTAGGGAGTTTTTTTACATTTTAAACCAATAAATTTTCATTTCAAGTTTAAATTAAAGTACCTGGATGGCCGAGCTTTGCTCGTTATTTATTTAAAATGACCCGTTTGCGAGATTAAAGTTTCCAAGAGAAAACGACCTTTTTTTAAAATGAAACTTAGCTAGATCGATTTAGATCGATTTTTCGCTGCTAAAACCTCCTGCATACTAAACGTGTGTTACTTAAACGCGACTGAATACTTTAGTACCGACAGTCCCCACCCCCCTAAAGCCTCTGCATACTAATTTTCATGAAAATCGTTGGAGCCGTTTCAGAGATTGATGTATCATGCGTGCCCGTTTTTCTCGTACGGTATTCTTGATTCTCTAATAGTCAAAGTACAAGATATGAAATTATATTTATTTAGTTTGATATATAAATTGATTATTTAAGTTTATAATTTAATATCTAGTGCAAAGTTTTTATTAAACAAATAATATTCAATTCTCGCTCGTTATATAATCATTTACCTTCAGCTTAGTAATGAGTTTTTTTACAAAATAAAAATTAAAGCGTATATATATTTATAAACAATAAATAAGGTTAAAAAACGACAATTAGGCTTCAATAAGACAGACTGCAAATGTAGAATCCTGAGTCGTAACTTCAGTTGCCTACAGTAGAGCCAAGAGTCCATATTTGCAATCCGTCTGATAGCTGTCTTTTTTTAACTGATTTAGTTTTTAAAAATATGTATACGTAATTTTTATTTCGTAATTCTTATCAAAAATCTCATTTAGTACTGTATAATTGCCTTTAGTAGACGCAGTTAGAGCCACGACTGCATTCCATCTGGTAAAAACCTTAGATCCAACAACTTTGCCTTGAAAGTACGTTAAAATACGACTCGATCTTCGATTCTCAAGATATCTTAATTTGAGTCTACATATTTTGTGTAAAATCTTTTCTCTGATTTTTTGCTATTTGTATTTTCTAACCTGCTGATCGAAAGTCAGCATACATTGTAACTTGAGTTGTAAAGCTCGACTGCCTAGATTAGGCAGTGGAACGGTTTGATATAAGTTAGGGGGTTTCTTTTTAAACAATGAACAATCACTTCAATAAGTTGTGAAACTGGTAAAATCAAAATTCGATAGGTTTACTTAATGTGTTTAAAGCTCAAGCAAGCTTCGATACAGAGCCACACTCAAATTCTAAATTTTACAATTGCAAACTGTGCTATGACTCTTGGTGAAAAACTCTTTTGTTCGTGTGAATAGACAATACAATCTGCCCCTCCCCCCTATTGTTTTATATATAACAAGCAGATTTTTCCTTTGAAATAAAACCATATTAATTATCATCACACTTATTCCGAGAAAATCATTAAAAATAAATTTGAAATAATTTTTATCATAAGAATATTTTCAAAGTCACGATTATTTCTTTTATCCAAATTAGTTTAAAAAATAATATTATTTAAATAAAAAAATTTCAATGACACAAACTGTAGTTAAAAAAATGTGATAAAATTGTTTAAAACAAAAACATTAATCGAATTAAAAAAAAATGGCTTGCCTAAAAACATTAGTAATTTTATGTATAATAATATTAATAAATTCAATAAACTGTGATAAAATTTCGGAAATCGATACATTACGAATAGACTTTATAAATTTGGAGAAAGATTTATGGGCGAAAACATTAGATTCATCGAAATTGGATCCAACAGATCGTTTATCCGTTGAAACAGCGGGCATAGAAATTATTCGACGTTTTAAAGCATTCGATAATCGAATCAAAGAATTATATCCGCATGGCTTAGAATATGGTTTAGAATTTTTACAAAAGCTATGGAGTTGGGAGATAATTCGTACATATGAATTAAGTAATGTGTACAATTTTTATGAAACATTTCGTCGTGTCCAATTACGACAAATAGAGAATGCATACTCGCTATCGCCAGAAGAAACATGGATTGAATTTTCCGAACCAAAAATACATGATTTTCAATTTAGTGGTGTTAGTGAATTAGGCAATCGTATACAAGAAATTGTGTTTAATGAACAATTATTTGAATTGACATTGAAGGTATTATTTTACTAACCACAAAAATCACTGTGTAGAAATTTATTTCTGATTTTTATAATTCTAACCAATTTCAATTTTTTTTAAATCCTAACCAATATGTTTATTTTGTATTTAAAGTATGGAGACTACACAAGGATATCGAACTCCCTGTAAACAACTGGTTGACACAAACAAGACTAGCGTTTCTTTTACGCCGGAGTTGTTAAAAATATGATGCATTTATGAAATACTAGCATGATACCCGCCCACTAAGCGACGCTAGTGGTACAAATAATTTCTGACATACGTTGTCAATCTCTCGCTTGAGTTCGGTCTACTTGTGCAGTCTCCATGTTTTGAAGCTTAAAATGTATTAAGGTTTTTATTATCAATATTCAAAATTCCCCACTCTTAATTTAATAACTGTTTCGAAGTATTTTAGATTACAAGTTCTCGAAATGGAAATAAATATAAGGGAGCAGGGACTTGTACGATAAAGCATAATCGTTGGTAATCTTCCTCCAATCAACGGAGGGAAAATTAGACATCTAGATCTTACAGTTTTGAAGTTAGATACAAAACTATCGTTTTTTAAAAAATGTCGATAAATTATTGAAAATCGTTGAAACATTGATTATTAAAAATCGAAATATATTTATGCTTCAAATTAATATAAGCTTTGAAGAAAGCGCTTTGGTGTTTTTATGTAATATAGTTATCGATATTTCTAACATTTGTTTTTAATTTTAGGAAGCCAATTCTGATTTATGTAATTTACGGCAATCACCACAACAGCTACTATTTAATTTATACAGTACACTAGCATTAACGGAATTAAAAGGCTATTCAATGATGCAATTTTCCTATATGTTAATGAAATTATATAATAAAGGAAATATGACTCGAGAAGTTGAACTGATGCGAAAAGGTTATGAGGATCGTACTAAACGAATGATTGGAGCTATTAAGAGTGTTATGCAAGATGCTAGTCGTGATTTATGGATATGTGATCCAAAACGACATGTTCCAGGTAAGAATAATTTTCCAGAAAATTTTCCCTCAATAATTAAACAATAAGGCTTGAAAACGGCAATATCACAGTGAAATTTGTTTTACGAAACAAGAGAAATTTCAAAACTTAAAAATTCCCTCACAATTTTTTCGGGTACGGAACCCTGAGCTCTTACTTGAAACATATCTAAGAGCACTCTCTGTTAAATTATCTTTTTCCTTGAAGCCTTCTCCAAGCTCAACCGATTTTGAGGATCATCGCCTACTTTTTAGTTGTTTCGGGCACATAGCAAAGAATCAAACGAAATAAAAAAAAAACAAAATCAGTTCATCCGTTTAGTGTCTATGATGCCACAGGCAGACAGACGAACATAAACACAAAGTGGTCAAACTTGTAACACCCCTTTCTTTGATTCGGGGGTTAAAAAAGGCAATATCCCAGTTGCCTAATGTTGAAAAAGACAATCTCTATGAGTTTTGTATATTTCCAACTTTTTAAAGCAATTTTACAAAAATAATCACGCCGAAATTTTACTGAAAAAAATCGTCGGTTTTGGAATCGATTTTCCAATTTTTTTAAAACGATCTTTTTGCTTTTTTTAAAGGTGAATCGTACATCGAAGTAACACAATTACTCCAAGGATACGTCGAAAACGAAGTAGATTTAAACAAGGACGGAACTTGTCGGGAAACATGCAACGAATATTCCTACACCGAAAATTATGGTTGTTATAAAGATTTATATTGTTCCAAACAACGAAAATGTAAAGGGAAAATTATCAATTGTAAATATTACGATGCCGATATGTGGATCTGTCCATCGGTAAGTTAGAAATTTTTTATAACAAAATTAATTTTGAGATTAATAATTTGAATATTTTAAAATAGAATGCAAGTTCCGGTCGACGATACGATTATATTGAGTATGAAAATGGTCGAGTGCTTGGTAAAAAAGGATATTGTCAGAGAGGGACACAAAAAGTCGATAGTTGGTGGAGATGGTTATTCTGGCGATGTTCGTATTGTTTCTGCTTGTGTGACGAACAAGGAGTCAATTCTGATCGATACTTTAATTTACGAAATGTAATCGCTGATGTTGGAAACAACAGGTAACGTATAATCCGTTCTAAGTCGAATATTTTTGGAATATTTCTAATCAAGAATTAAGGATGTACGAGCACCAGGGCAATTTATGGATAAAAGGCTTGATTTTTTTTATATGAAGTTGGACTAAGTCTAGATCAATTCTGAAAATTTAACGGGATCAGCTTTCAATATTTCGAAAACCAAGACAGACATCGAAAAATTTTATTATTATTTTCCTTCTACATTCATGCAGTTATAACAAAATTTATCATCAAAGTTGAAAATAAGATATAAATAATTTCAACCTTAAGTCTAAAACTGTCTTGGAGCTCGTACTACTTTAAGGCAATCCGAAAATATTAAAAAGTTTCAATAATCGTTAATTTTTTTCCAGAGTTGTAACCGGCTTAAGATTTGTTAAAGAAAATCGAATAATCCATTTACAAATTCAACAAGGTGAATTATTACCGAAAGGGCGTATCAACGAAGCCACTTTAGAATGGGTACCGGTCGATAAATATTCAATTTTGGATAGTGGTGTTGTTTCTGGTGAAGATTACCATACTTTGACATGGGAATCGCGAGCAATTGATTTAGACGACTTAGAAACAAAACCAAATCATATCGTAACTGGTGTACGATTCCGTAAAGTTGGATCTCATTTAAATTTTGAAATTCAAGCACGACCATTCAACTTTTCAACGGGTTTATTAGTGGACCCAAAGAATCAGTATGAATGGATTAGTAATGATAATACTGATGCAAGTTTAGATAATCCCAGGTAATTACAAATTTTTTTACCGGAAATCTTTTTTTTTTAACGGAACCCTAAATTCGCACTTGAAACATATCTAAAAACACTTTTCATTAAATTACCTTTTTCCTTAATGAGAAAAATCGACAGATAAACAAGGGGTGGGGGTGGTTGTAAGTTGAACAAAGAACAAAATTTTGAATTTTTCCAAAATAAATTTTTTTTTGTAGTATTAGATCAGTTTTAAGCAAAAAAGTACTCTTGTGATTTTTTTCTAGACGCTTAGTTTTCGAAATGTGTTTTTTATTTTTCAATCTCTGAGAGAATTCGCTTAGTTAACTCAACTCTAACGCTGAATTTTTTCTTTTTATTAATGAAATAATTTATTTTTTCAGGCGGCAACTACGACTAAATAATCCAGATGTACCGACGAAATTCCGTATATCATCAGCACCCGATTCACAGTCAAATCAATTTTTACATTTTACACACACAGCGATTGATAAGGATGCGGCGCAAACAACAGTACCATTTTTAGATGCTCAATCTGTGGTCTCACAGATTCCAGTACCTTTAAGTGGTGCTGGAATTTACCATAAAGGTCAATTAGGGTCTGGTGGTTTTATTGCACCAAAAATCAAAACATTTGACTTTACCCCATATATTATAGAACCACCAAAGTAATTATTTATCTTATTATTATAAAACAGTATTTATAACGCCAGGTCTCACAAGCTTCTGTTAGCGCTAGCTACGCAGTTAAAGTTAAATTTTTATTGAGTTTCTTTTTTTTGCTTTAGTCAATTACCAAAAATTAATTGTTAACTTTAACTTGAGTTGGTGAAACCTTAGAACAAATTTTTATCCTTTATTTAAATTTTCTAACATGTTTTTTGTAGTCAAAGTGATTCAGAAAGTGAGGCTCAAAATGGGATTATTAGAGATTCGGATTTAAACGGAGAAGAATGTATCCATAATAGATATTTTTTTCTAGTTTATTTAATCCCATTTTTATTTGTTGGGATAATAATTGGTACAATTTTATATTTTCGTACATATCGATTAAAACAAGCAGGCTACATTGAAGTTTAGGAATGGGTCGATAAACATACGCTGATTTCTACTTTTTTTTTATAGAATAAACATTTTCATTTTTCATTAATTCGTAATTATTTTTTTATCTCCATTAATTTCTCAATACTTGAATATTCCATAATAGGTTTTTGTCTACTATGAATAAATCGGAAAACACAAAATTATTTTTCATATTAGTTTTATAAAATAATTTTGGTAAAATTAGGTCACGTGACAGCAAACATAAATCAGAAAGTATTGAAAGTATTACGTCACACCATAACAATCGCTATGTAAACAACATTCTATTTTAATAGAACGAAGCAGATTAGTTGATTACAACTACATAAACCTGCATAAACAAAAATGCTTGTATGCCAAGTCGTGATGTCATTCAAGACACCATGGCACTCTCTACAATATTTTCGAAGTAAATTTGAATTGGTTTTAGAAAATGCAAAATACAGTGTAAATTGATTAAGTGGGACTTGGATAAGTGAGAAACCTTCATAATTCTAACTCATGCTGAGGTCCCAACACTTTAGCACTGAATTATCTCTATTAGTGGGAGGAAACAAACCTCTATATTTGCGAGTGAATTTTATATGTATTAATCTCTGTAACTGATTAAACATATTTTTGTTTGTTTACTCACTTATTTTTTTATTCTACCCGCAAATCCCGCACTTAAAAAATTTTGAGCCTCAAAGATCTTCAGTTTTAGTTTTGCTTTACTATCATACGGATGTTTATTTGAAAAATATCGAAACGTAGGCTCAAATCGTTATCAGTACGTGAAAAACTGAAGTTAATATCTCTTTATGAAAGTGGGAAGATACGCGATGTAGTCTTTGTCGAATTTAATGTGCCAAAATCCTACTCTGTAGAATAATTCAGAATAAAGACAAAATTCAATCACAATGGTTCTGAAGGACAAGGAAAACTAAAACGTGTACGCTTATCAATATATCCTGAACTTGAACAGTGTCTGCTAACATCGGTCAAGCAACTTCGTAACAAGTGTACCTATGATTAAAGAAAAGGCACAAAATTTTGCAAAATTTTAAGGTTCGGTATTCATAACTGGATATATCTCTATAACTCTGACTTATAACTTTGTAACTGAAATAACCTGTATTCTGACTTCTAATAATGAAACCCTCTGTAGACACAATCTCTAATAATCCTATTTTGACACTGGGTAAGTGGAATACCTCTATAAGTGAGACAAATTTGCAATGCCCTTGATGTCTAACTTAACCAGGTTTGTTTCACTGTATGTAATGCAAATAGTGTTTTAATCAATTTTAATAAATCAATTTTTCTTTAGGACAAAAACCTATTTCAATCAAGTCATTGATAGATTTCTAAGATTCATTTGTTTCTATAACGAACAGCTCAGAATACAAGGAGCTAACAAATAAGAAATTTTTTTGACTAAACCAAAAAACAAAGCTCGTAATATTTAATTTATTAATTTTTAACTTGAGTTTGTGAAACTTTGCACTAGAACAATTTTTTTTTCCAAACTATATAAGACACATTTTAAAAATTTTCTAAAATATTTTGTAGAATATTTTATCCTATTCAAAGCGAATTAAAAAGTGAATTAAAAAGTGAAGCTCAAAACGGGGTTATAACAGATTTGGATTTTTACGAAGAAGACTGTGTCCATAATAAATATTTCTTTATAGTTTATTTAATTCCAATTTTACTTATTGGTATAGTTATTGGTACAGTTTTACGTTTTCGTAAAACAACTTTGCCGTTAAAACAACTGGCAATAACTTATGACGTTTAGGAACGGGGCGGTAAAACAATTCTATGCTAATTTCTGTTTTTTATATATAAAATAAAAATTTTCATTTTTCTTTAATTTGTTTTATGATTTCTCTCCCAATCCTCACTAATTTTAGTCTTTCTAGTAAATAGCAAGTCATACTGACGGATTTTTAAGATCATTTTTCTAATGGATAGCCCAGAAACCCCAAGAAAATTGAAGTGAAGTTAACATTTATATTTAATAAACTCCCGATTGTGGTTTATCACACAGTAGGTAGAGTCTAACAGAACACGCTATAAATATATCTTGAATCTGTGACGGGCAGACAGACAACCGAAAATGGACTTTAGGTAATTTTATGAACATCTATACCAAAATTTTGTTCGTAGCATCAATATTTTTAAGCGTTACAAAATTGGGAAAAAAACTTAGTATACCTTGATATATATTGCAATTATACATGGTATAAAAAGCGGGAAATCAGAACAAATCTTTTCTTGGTCGCAGTATGTTAATTTCAATTTTAAAGTTTCGTTTCGGACGTGTATTCATGGGTACCGCAAATGAATCCTTGGCATCTAGACCAAGGGGTCCTCTGTGTTCTTTTTAAGAACAACCGACCACCCGTAGGCAAGACGTCTCTGGATAAGGGATGCTATATTAAGCAAATGAAGCTATTGTATTCTGTCGAGGCCAGACGCTACGCAGTATTCACACAGGTTCTCCGCCGGGATTTTTCCCAGGATTGATATATCCAAGGTTTCGGACCAAAACATTCTACACCTGCAGGTTTCTACGGGTGAAAATAATATGTATGGAGGTTTCATCGTCCTCCATGAAGGCCCTACAAGTAAGATCATCAGAGATTTCCATGTTATTGAAGATGGTAGTTCAATCAACAGTGTCCTGTCAAGAGCCCCACCACCTTTTTCAATTGTGCTCTAATGAGTTTTAGGCAATCACAGTCGAATAGCATAGGTATGATTATACACAGTTTTGCCTGTCGCATGCCCTGCCCAAAGCTCCAGTAATCAAGATAGGCTTGTTGTAGTTATTACTTGATTCGGTTAATCATGGAGCAATTTGTTATGTGAATGACAGATAAGATGAAAGGGGCGTTAGAGACGACACCTCTTATGCGAACGAGTCTGCGGATTCATTCCCATTAATGCTAGTGTCCCTTCGAGATATGTAAAATATTCAGCATAATTTATTGTATAATTTTTTTATTTTTAGTTTTTTTTTTTTTTACCCATTAAATCTCCAAACCAGAGGCAAGAAAGCATTTTACAATATTTTAATAAAAAATGGCATTAATACCAATCCAAATTTGATCATTAAACCATAAAATAATACTTTACACGTCTTTATAAATTTAGCTTAGTGCAACCTTTGTGTAAAAATTTTCGAAATCAGTAATAATATCGTAAAAATATTTAAGGAAAATGAAATAAGACTCACCTGAACACGCAACGGATGCATCATGATTAGATGTAAAATATCTGAGCTTGGTAAAACTTCACGTAATGAAACACCCTGCATTTTAATGGCTTGACACATAAAAACAGCAAAATATCGATGAAGTGGAAGATGAAATGATACTTGATAACAATCATCCTAGAAATAAGTATGATAAATATTACAGTCGAGTTTTTTACTTTTGAGACTTTTAATATTGGGATACCACGATTTTTTTAAATGATGAATACATTCTTGAATGAACTTCGTGAGTGGCTTCTTTTTGACGAGTCTACTAAACTCTCTCCTCTGATTTGTTTTCGAAAAGGCAGCGTTTTCAAATGAGCATAATGATGTCATATTTGAGTTATCGTTTTTAAAAAACGCAGCAGGGTATTTGTCGGACACTATGGCCACTTGATAAAATTAATAATTATTGAACAATTCAGCAAAAGTGAACCATGTAAGTATTGAAAAACAAAAACACCTAAGTACGGCGAGGTGGTTTACAAGCTCATCGATGCAGTATTTCTGCCGGACAAAATAATTTTTGTTTTATAATTATTAAATTAGTCGGTCATACTATCCGACAAATTCCCTGCTGCGTTATTCCAGAACGATGACTCAAATATGACATCATCATGCTCATTTGAAGACGCAACCTTTTCGAAAAAAAATAGTAGAGGAAAGTTTTATAGACTCGTGAAAAGAAAGTCACTCACCAAGTTTCAAGTATGTATGTATTTATCATTTTAAAAAACCCGTGATGTCCCACGTTCTATATATGAATATAGAACTAAAAAGTTATCTTTTAAAAGTTTATTTACATGTGACTATAGGTCTAAAGCCAGGCTTAGAGAATTAATAAAAGATGAATTACTTACCACACTATGATTAGTAAAACTAACAGCATCCAACCATTCTTGTAGAGCTGTTAAACAACTATTTAGCACACGTTTAGTATATTCAACAGTTGAACTGTCCACTAAATGTGATACCAATGCCCACATTGGATACGCACTGGCTTCAAGTTCAGCACTAAATGCTGCGTAATATGTATTTGGTTCGAATTCAACGTGATGATCCAATTCACGTATATTTACGTTCATGCCTAAAAATCGAATTAAATAACTAAATTAATTACACAAAGATAATATAATAATAATACTAATAATAATAATAATAATAATGGGGGTTTAACCTCCGTATTTATGACATACGCCTTATCACGGAGGGCACCCACATCATTATTTGTAAATCTTTATTTATTCAATTACAAACATATTTACAATTACATTTTTGATATGGATGGAGTCGGTTACTTTGTTCTTATCCAAGCGACGACAATGTGATCAATTCTGCACTCTCATTAATTATAAATTGTTCACACTGCCGCTGCCTGGATTCGAACCCGCAACCTATGTCTAAATAGTCCAACGTTCTAAGACTAACGTATTAGACCGCTCGGCCATTTAGGCTCTTACACAAAGATATTACCACCTAAACCACGAAAATTATCAAAATTATTTCACCCACCGCCTACTTTGAGAAAGCATCGGAAAGTGACAGAAATTAGAGTTGCAAGTAGCAAATAAATGTACATAAAGAAAGCGTGGAAATTTTTCGCGATTTTAGAAGTTTCTATAGAAAGACACAATAAAAATATTGACATAAATTCTGTAAATGGATTTGTTATCGAAACGTAGTTTTAGACAACGCTGAAATACTTTTCAGTTCCATACGAAGTAAAAGCAAGAAAACGAGACATCTTAACGATGTACGAACACCAAGGCAATTTTAAATAAAAAACATGATTTTTTTTTTATATGAAGTTGGACTAAATCTAAATCAGTTTTGAAAATTTTACTGAGGGTTGCCTGATTATTTAAATAAATAAATGACTTCAAAAGTAAGCATATTAGCCCGATTAATTAAGGATGTATGAGCACGGTAATGGGGACACAAGTTTAAAAAAATGTATATTTTCAATTTTGATGTTGAATTATGTTATAACTCGACAATATAAAACGAAAAGTAGGAATAAAATTTTTCGAAAATGTTTTAAAAATGTTGTTTAATTATTCAGTTTTCGATATTTCGAAAATCAAGGCAGATATCGAAAAATTTTTATCATCAAAGTTGAAAATTAAGGTACAAATAATTTCAACCATAAATCTAACATTGCCTAGGTGCTCGTACTATCCTTAAGAACAAAACTTGCGCTACTCCGCACATTTACCCAAATTTTAAGTAATCTTTTTGCACAAGGATCGACTTGTAATTATTTTTAATATCCAATCTAACGAAGGGCCGTACTGTATAAATAATAAACCAAAAATGTAAAAATAAACGTACCTTGAAACATAGATAAAAACACGAACCACATATCTAACAACGCATCATCGTTCATAAACTTTATTGCAACAGGTTTATGTGATAACACATTATTTAAATCAGACACCAAAGGCCAATAACAATGTTCTTTCATTACTTGCCGACTACAATCCACCACAAAATGAAAATTATGTTTTGGATCTGAAAAATAATTTCTTACTTAAAATATATCAGAGTATTAGACTTACGCCTTACAAATTTATTTCAACAAAAATTATTTAATTTGCGCAATTTACGATTGTATTTAAATAAACCGTGACCGGCTCAAGTCAAGAGTTCAATCTGGAAGTCGAATTTTATATTCCATAATTGAGACGTCGTTTATTCGCGTAGCATAATGACAGATCCATAAACACGTCAATCAATGGAGAACAATGAAGATATCTGAATACTGACTTTTTCGTTCATCAATTGAATTGCATCAATAACGTGGAAGTACTTTTCCGCCCCTACTTCAGAGACTTCCAAAATTATGCGAATTATCAACGGGGCGTTAAATTATGTTAAACTATGCTAAGGCAAATTCATTTCGAAGAAATTAATTTAATTTCCAAAATGTAAATTCGTATTAAAATACTAGCAGATAACCAGCTGCTTTGCTGGGCAATTTCAACTTTAAAACAAAGACTACGGTGAAGTATTTAATTCAAAAATGACGAATATCAACTTCGATGCAAATCACGCCCAAAATAACTTTCTATCACTTTTTAACACCGTTAGGCGATGAGTTTCAATAAAATACGAAACACGTCTTTCGTCAATGAATGTTTATGCAAAATTATTTCTTATCGGACACCTACGTCATACAAAGAACACACCCTACATGTTTCAGGTCTCTACGATCAGCGTTTTATTATATGTGTTGATTCGCCAGTCAGTCAATCAATCAATAGTTCAAGACAAAGCATTTTATAGAAATAGATGCCTTGCCTGGCTCAAATAGAGTTCAACCTGGAAGTCGAATTTTCTATCTAATATAGAAGCCATAATGAAGACGTCGTTTATTCGCCTAGCTTTAGTCAATGGAGAGTTCTGACTTTTTTGTGTAGATGCCACAAACCTGATTTCGCATTTGATTTATTGGTCTGACTTTTTCCGACTTCAAACAAAAACGGAAGAGGTTATCAATTCGACTGTATTTTTTTTTCTTTCATCAATTGAATTGAATCATTAACGTGGAAAGGTTATATCGGCACTAACTCATCGAGTCCTTAGATTGATTGTGTGGCTTATAAACGAGGCGTTAGATTATTTTAAACTATGCTATGTATATAAATCGGAGGCGAATAATATTTAAATACAAATGACATTTTTACCAAAAACTATCTTATAAAATAAGAATCACGTGATTAAATTATGACTTACCGTGCAAAGTGTTTTGAATAAGAATATTACTCATCATATATTTAAGACTGATGACCATAACGTGAAGTAAATTTAAATTTTCCGCCATACGTAATGCTAAACTTTCATTTGAAAATAATTGTACACTAACATGTACAACACGATTACTGAGTGTATCAGGATCACTGGAACGTTCGAGCATCATTGAGATTCTACTATAATGTAACACAAATGCTTGTGTTAATGCTTCCTGTAAAATTACGAAAATATTAATATTAATGTTTTTAATTTATTAAGGAAAATCATGTTTGTGTTTTTTTTCTTGCCAGGAATACCTAGAAATCTTTATGTTTTCTACCTATTAATAACGTTTGAATTCCTAGTAACCTATTTTCTGAAAGCAACAGGTTACTGTGGACCTGCATATATCTTTAAGGTACTTTCTCAAAAAACGAGCTTATATTTGGCAGCCCCGGATCTAGCGGAGGGTATGGCAAATAATGCATTTGAAAAAAATGTTTTAAAACGGCCAGTTGGTTTTTCCCACACATCTTAAATTTATTTATAAATTGGAGCCACCAATCTACCACAAAAATATTCAAAAGACTTGAAGACAGTTGATTTTTTCCAAGAACTTGTTAAGGAGCTATTAACCGAAATTGATGATACAAAAAAATTAATTTTCGAGACAAATTATAGGAAATATTTGAGCCAGTCTAGATTTTAATAGGTCCCGACTGTTAAAGTCGCTATGTAAACTACTAGACTTGTTTTTTCTTTTCAATTTTTATTTAACGCAGTCGGATTTAATTTATTTTTTTTTTTGAACTTTTTAATTAATATTTTCAAATATGTATTCAATGATACCTCCCTACCTATCATAGTTCGTCGACTTTCATTTTCAACTTATGTATGTATGTATGTCTGTTTTTTTGTGGCGCTCTAGAGACCAGAAGCGTGAGCTGATCTTGTCAACCGATTTGTCTATTTAATAGCTATTCAATGATACCCACTTAACACAGTTTGTCGACTTTTATTTTTTGTTTTTCACAATTTTCACGTCTGGTAGTCGCCATATTGAATTTTCATTACTACCATAATCTCGATGACACTCACAAGATTAAGAAAAATCGATTAAAGTAAGATTCATCGAGATCGGTCCACGCGTTTAGTCTCTAGTGTGCCACATAGGAACACACATGCATACATACAGACTGATAAACACATTACCACTCCTTGGAGTCGCGCTGTCGGGTAAAAAATCAAGCGCATTCGACCTGTTACATCTGTGCAATCATAACTTGCAAGAAGCATTTCTTATTGTTAGTATAGCTTTAAGAATATACTGCAAATTATCAACGACATCTCCAAGCTGAGAGCGAAGATTCAACAAATTGAAAATAATTAAAGCCTATCTGCGTTCAACATTGAGTCAGGAACGTCTATGAGGTGGACTCTAATAAGCTAATAGATACTTTTACAGAGACGAAAGCTCGCCGTGTTTAGTTGTAGCAAGATTAGAGAGGAAAAGATGCTGTATCCTAAAGAAGAAATGTCTAGATCTTCAGTTGTCTTTCCTGGCTATATGCTTCTACGTTAAATTTTATATCACACAATTAAAGAGTGCTAATGCTAATTTGTTAAATAGTTTTTATTTGCCTATAAAAAATGGAAAAAATTAATATATTTGTTAATTTTTTTTGACAATTTATCTTAAACGCTGGAGTTAAAAGAAAATGTAGATCAAGGTCTGATTTTTGTAACTGCCTATTTGAAATTTGATTATGAATTTTATGCATAGTAGGAAAAATATTCACAAAATACCTTAATTAGTCAAGTGTTTTGACTTACCTTATAATCTGGATCTGGTAACATATTCAACAATAAACACACAACTTTTTGAGGAAATTCAAATTTAACAGTCCAAAAAACTAATTCCTCTAAAAATGTTTTATGCACTAATTGTTCTTGTAGTGATGGACAATCCTTATAATCATCTGGTGGATCTGGATTTGGTAAACTTTTTATAGCTTCTTCATATAATCGTTTACTTTCTACCATATACTTTGCGTATTCACTTTTATTTTGTGGTATTTCTAAGAGACTGCGATATTTCTATAAAGAAAAAATAATAATTTTAAATTTTCGATTCGTTTCTTCCTCAAGCCATGACCGTCATGTTTCTCTACATTTATTCTCTAAACTTTAATTTTAGAGATCCTTTCTATCCCCCTGTGACTATAAGATATAATTACTCCTTTTCACTACAATATGATCGAATAAAAGAAAGTACGGGGTAATAAATAAATAATAGGGGATCCGACAAATTTTTTTTTATCACTTCAGATGAAGAATTTTCACTTCACGAATAGAAAAGTGAAGTTGGTTTTTAAAAATCTTAATAGTATGCAAGATATGAACGTTTAAAATTCTTAAATAAACAAAGAGGAACATATTTACTGGTGACGTCATACTTGGATATCGCCATAGAGATTACAAATAAAACTTTTTTTTGCTAAAAGGAGGTGGACAACCTTTGAATGTAATCTTTCATTGCTTATTACTTCTTTGTTTTTTAATCAATTTTAATTTCACTTTCAAATTTTGCCATGGTATCAAGTCTAATTTTACATTTTTATGGTTAATATGGCTAATTCGGCATCAAGATTATCCCCTATTGAATCTGTTAGTTGTTACATTTTTTTGTTTCTCAACTTTCTTACCTGTGGGTTTGTAAGTGCTGTTGTAATAACTCGCCGCATTAAAGCACCCATATTATTAAAATCTAATAGCATTGTGATAAATGAATCAGCATCTTGAATGGCTATCCTATACGATTCTGAATTTTCATTTTTACTGAAAAGCAAAGAAATCAAATAAATACTTATAAGAAAAAACAAAGAAAATTATAAAAGGTAATTAAAAATACGCAGTGTTCCTATAAAACTAATCTAAATTTTAAAATATTTTTTTGTCGATAGTGAATACCTAAATTATATTTTTTTTTTTTTGCGATGATGTAGCGCACAGTTGAAAATTCGTACATTCGCATATCTTTATATCGTTTTGTAGTTAACCAATCAAAAAATAACTTAAATTTGCAGAGTATATAACCACTCTGTATATAAAGATCCCATGTCATGATGTTCGTTTACGCTAAGCTATGGAACCACACGACCAATTTCAATAAAATTTTGTAAATGTTTATTTTTTGGTAAAACTTAAAAGATAGGATAGTTTTTATTTTGATTAGAGACCGTAAATTTTTGTTGTTGCGATTTTAAGGATTGATTTTACTTCCAAGTTTTCTAAACATTCAATAGCTGGCGGTAAGAGTTATAAAATTTATCTCAAACAATTTTATTTTTATTTCGTGTAAGTATTCAATAGATGGCTCTGTGTTTCAATTTCAAATATAGAATTGAATTAACTTTAAAGTTATATTAATTTTCAATAGATGACGATGCGAAATATAAATCTACTAAATTATTTACATTAATTTCATTATTATAATATTAATTAATTGTCTTATAACTGAGCTAATTTTATTATCTCGGAATCCTTGCCTCAACCCCCCTCTTAACAATTCTAAATAATTCAGTTGGACTACTGTAAATTGGTCGTGATTATAATATTTTAGTTTCTACATATTTAAAATGACTTTAGTTATTTGAAGTAAAGACTATAAAAACAGCATATTAGAGAAGAACTTCAGTAATATCGACAAAAATAAATTTATCAATCGAAATGACGTTTTAAATTAAACATAAATTAATTTTTATTGGATAAGTTAATGATACTATATTTTTTAAATCCTTAAATTTTCGACCAATTAGCGATCATTAACCTAAATGATTGTTACTTCTAAGCCACCTGTTCTTGAACACGTAATATTATTTCAATACAAATACAAGTTATAATTTAATTACCTGTGTTCTCGTAGATGTTGTATAAGTCTTAAAATAATTCGAGGCATTATTGCTTCAGCAACACACATTAAATCTGCAGGTGCAGCTGATTTATTGACTATTTTATTTGGCCCATGTCGATCACAGAAACTAAAATTAAAATACAAAAATGTGTTATTAAAAAATTATACCGTCCTAGATTAATTATAGAACCGCAATTATCTTTTGGAGGAATTGGTTAAAAGTGTTTCAGATATATTTATATATATATATATAAATATGGGTTGCCTACAACTCATTTCATCGAATTTTTATAAAGGTAGGGTGCTAAAGCACTTTACGAAGGTTTAAAAAGATTATTTAACCTTCGTAGGATGTTTCAGCGCCCTGCTTTTCAAACCAAATTTGATGAAACAAATTCTTCCACCTAAAACAACCCGGGTACTATTATAGAAATACTTACCCAGTTTCTTTCATAACCGATGTATCACCACAATCGCAAGCACCACCTGCTTGACTTAAAAACATGTTAAAATCATGACGATGATGATTACCTTTCTTGAAACACTCTGTACATAATGACATACATGGTGATATGCCACACGTTCGACATCTATATGCTACAAAATTTGGTGTCCATACTAAACCACATGTCGTTGCGTTATCGTAAGTTCGTACTAAAAATCAAAATAAATAATATATTTCCCAACTATACTTATTGATAAAATATACTATCGAATTCAATAAAAATGAATCAATTTAAAACGATTTATGATACCAGAACCTAGATTATTTTATCAATTTCGTGTACATTGTAGATTAGTACAATCGAGCTTTTTCTATCCCAACACATTATACCATTTAACATATGTAAGTGAAACTTGATACTCCAATGCCTTAACGCACATTACGTATTTTCATTTGAACGAATAGAAAGAAAAGAAAAAATTACGCAAAAGCTGGGGTTCGAACACGAGTCCTCGAGATATCCGGTCTAGGACGTAACCCACTCCGTCACTCCTGTTCTATGTGAGTGAATCAAATTATATGTAACCTTTTCGTGTCTTTATTCTATTTGTATTCTATTAATTATTTTCAAATGAATTGGATTTTTAGGATCTAATTAATCCATATATTCCAAAACATATAGGTACGATTTTTTATTTATTTCTTAACTTTTTGAAGAATATGCACAAAGAGATAGTCCTGCCTAATGCTATGTAACGCCAAATTGACAGTGTGTTGATCTCAGCGTCAGGTGTCAGACAATAGAACTAAATTTAAATGACTAGGCTAGGCAAGTAGTTAAAAGTTATCGATCCAAGTGATTTGTCTAGCTGTTTCATTGAATGGCTAAATATATTCAGGCCGCTAGTTGAACGGCTCCGTTTTGTAAGAAGGTAAGGGTATCAATTGAAATTCTAATTAAGCAAGTTGGCTGCGATATATACATACAATGTATATTGAACGGACTTGAAAGCCGAAGTTCTTTAGTTAAAGGCGAATTCTAGAAATTAATAGAAACCTATATATGCTAGATTCAATACTAAAGATTTTAGAGAAAGCTGACTAAAGCCTTGGCTATGTTGTATATGTACCTTCAGTAATAGTAGTTAGTATTTTATTTAAAATTTTTTTATTACCCCAATCGACGTTTGTTATCGAGTCAAAACATCGTGTGAAATCAATTTTTAAATAACATAAAAAATTACGAAAATATAAAGGATTTAAATGTAAAAAAAAAAAGAGGTAAATAGCAAGTGGTGACGTCATAACTTGCGACTGTCATAGAAACTACACAGATCTGAAATAATATTATCAATATTATTTCAGATCTTTTTATCAATTCATGCAAATTTTCAAGTTTGAACGAAAGAAATGAAATCGACATCAGGCCTGTTGTCTGGCAAAAAGAGGGTTGCAATCAGGGTTTGATTACTTAAGCAAACATGACAGTTTTCTGCGTTTTAGAAATGATCTGCCAATAGTATGAAATGACCTCATATACTGTGAGGTTCACAAAAAAGTATTGGTATAAGGTCTATGAATATCCAAATAATATATTATTCATGCATCTTTTTGTACCCTCCGAAATAGACGCGAGAAAATAAGGCACTTTAATCAGTCAGGTCTTACGGTCAAATTAAAAAAATTCTTAAGAAAGATAATAAACTTTTTTGTATTATTTTTCCATTAAAGTAGGCCCAATTTGTTTGATCGAGATTCTACATATTGTTTTTTCGTACCCGCATTGATTTAGAATTAATTTTTTAAAATAAATATCAACTCCTTATCATTAATTAAAAAACTGCATTGTTTTTGTAAAAGCGTTAATTTTTCAGTAAGTTAATCAACGAATAGAATTACTTTAGCATGAAAAATTCCTCCTCAAATTTTAAAGTAAATTTACCCACCAATAAAGTTTTCCCAGATTCTTCTGAGATTCTGATATGTCCAAAATCCCTAGATATATTAAGATTTTTTTTAGTTAGATAATATTTGAAAATAATGTTTAATAATCTCCAGTATAGACCGCCTAAGAAATTCCTTGCATTTTGTGAATTTTAATCTGGTTCGACTAAATCTTACCAAGCGTGTCGCCTTTTACGCCTCAATAATATCTAATATTTTAAATATTATATACAATTTTGAGGAGATTCTCTCTATGAATAAAGTACACGTTAATTTATAACACCCCGTAGCTTTATTGTGTGTAACAAGATATTATTTACATACAACATTTTACCGACAGAAATTTTTTTGGGAAAAACCTTTGAAAACTTTTTGTGATTTTTTGGAAAAATAGGTGAAATATCTAAATCCTAATATTTAAAAATATTTAAAGTTCGTCTGAATAAAGACATAGGGCAGAAATAATCATTTTTTGAAAGTTGACGAACTTTTTTGATAAACATGATTACATCATATTTTATAAGTCATTTCGAAAAATTTATCTAATCATAAATGAATTTTTTAAGGGCAAATTCAATAATAATTACTATACAAATGAATGGGAATAGTTTTAGAATGTTTTTTGACGGTTCTGAATCATCCTTACCAGTATTTGCAAATTCATCAGGTGTTTGACCTGAAGCCATAAGCCATTTACACCAATCAATTGTTTCCCATTCATCAATTGCTTTTCCAGGATTTAATAATAAATCTAAAAGTTCATTTAAATGTTGTGGTGATGTTGTATTGGAGCATTCTGCTTGAATATATTGTGCAGCTGCACGTTTCCCCTTTTTCATTAACACTAAAGGAGCTATCGATGAAGATGCCATGATTTCTATCCAAAAAATTTGATTAAATTTAATGAAACATTCAATGTATTTATTGGTAAAATGTCAACGTGATAACGAGTTCAAATAAAAATTTTGGCCGGGGTCACGGCCCTGATACTCGTCTCACCTTAAAAACTGCACACTTCACTCAGCACACAAATATTTATTATAAAATGTTAAATTATTATATTTTTTTAAAACGATTAATTTTGTTTTGTTTTATATTTAGACATTTTTATTTATGAATTATTTTAGTGGGATTTTTTTAAATTAGTTCACAAACAAATCTAATCTAGTTTTTCTGTTTCATTTTTTTTATGCTAATTGTGTGATCATAGAAAATATGTATGATGATATTATTGTGATGACAAAATACTAAAAAATATTCTGACTTATTGCTGTCTATAATGTGTGCATTTAGACTCCATCTTGTGTTTAATATGCTCAATCATTTTCAAGCTAAATTTTGACCGCTCAATTTGAATTTAGTTTTCTTGTTATTTGCGTTGCTAATATTATTTCGATTATAATCGATTCACAAAATTCTACAAAGTCTAAAATAAACTTCTCTATGATTCTTCTTTTTCAAAAACATTGTTTTTGCATTCGATTTTCGATGAACTTTCCCATTTCATTTACCAAAAAAAAAAGTTGCTTCGAACAAAAGTTGTTTATTTTATTTATTTATTTTTTATTTATAAAGAATATTTTTAACAAAAACTATATCTTTTATCAGAAAAAACTCAGCTACGAACATGAGCTATTTTTTAGAACCCTCCGTTATGTACCTACGACTTTATAAAATTTCACATTCCGCGTTAGGAGCTAATATTTATTTTGAGTATTCAAAGGGATAGATGGCCTTCATTGCCATTTCATTTTTTATGTTAAAATCGCCTGATTAATAGTCAATTTAAATTAAACTAATGACTAAACGAGTTGTTTCTGTTTTTAATATTTAATGCTCAATATTCACACCGGGTGTAAGTTTAAAAGGATCGCTTAAGTAACATTGTAATAGCACTATTTTTTTCTACTTACACTCGGTGTACTACACCGAAGCAAGAAACAAACGAATAGTCTACAGTACCGGGTGTTTCTTCACAAAAGATCGTTAATAAGAGATCCGAGGTATTTGACTTCGTTATCGCGAAGTTTGGCAGGGGAATCTCATTTTTGAATCATGAAAAAAGGCGGAAGACTTCCTTTCGCAGGGCTCTAGAAATTTAAATTTTTAATAGTGTCCACAATCCTAAAACGAACCCCGCGAAAGAAAATCTGCCATTTTCCAGAATTTTCCTTTTTTCCTACCTTTATGGTCAATAATAAAGTAAAAGAGTAGTATCGTACGTCGAAACAAGCATTTTATTACCAGGAAACGCTCCTCTATGCAGATACAGGCATAAGCAACTTTGTATATTGTGTTGTATTCTTGCCGAATAACCGCTGGTTTTTCGAAAAAAATGTATCGAACAAATGTCGTTAGTAATGTATATCAGATCCAAAAACTGGAAAGAAACTTTCTTCTTAGAATTTAATCTTCTATATCATTATGCACTCTTTTCTTATATGTGAAAAGATAATTATCAGCACCGAGGGGGCAACAAGAAACGGAAATGCGATATTTGAACACTTGATAAAGCTTTTTGAATTTTATTGCCGTCATCAGGTACAAAATTCACTTTGTTTTATATGGTTTTTAAATTTTATCTATAGTAAAAAAAAAAGGAAAATAGGTGAGGATAGTAATTACGCAAAATAAATATAGACTCAAATTTTGAATTTTCATACGGTTTTATTTTATTTTTCATTCTAATGGCAGTATAAATTTATTTGGATGGAATTTAATTTACTAACTAATTATTATAAATACATTTATTATTATAATAAAATGCTGCTACCATATTATTCAAAAATAAAAATAAATTTAATTTTGGCATCAGCCCCATATATACAGAATGGCGAAAAGGCACGTAAACGGCTTCAAAATCGGAAGCGCAAGAATAAGAAATCGGTTTTCATGCTGAATTATTTCTATAATTATGATTTTATCCGACTGCAAAGGATTTGTTAATATTTTTTCTTTATTACCACGTAGGTACATGTCCAAACAGCAGGATGGATTTTATTTATTGAGGCAGATTTTTGTTGCCATTGCAAGTGCCCTTGAATTTAAGCTATGTCAAAAGTAAATATCTTTAAACTTTGAATTTTTTACAAACGTCATATGTTGTTTTCTAGAACACCACCTATCAACAGAAATCTAACCATAACTCGAATATATCTGTTTCAATGATACGCGATAATAAAGAAAAAACAAAATTCTTCTTTTGTAGTCGGATAAAAATCAAAATTAACTAATTCAGCATGGAACGAGATTTTCCAGACTTACACTTCAAGAATCTTAAGAAAAAAAATTAAAATTAATTAGTTGTAGAAATTTATTCCAATAGACTTTTCCATTTTTAAATCACGAATCGTTCGGCAGGCGAATCTCAATGTTTCAGATTAAATGATTTATAACTAATGAGATAAAATGAATAACAAATTTCTCCTATCTTAGTCCAACTTATTGCTGTCAGTCCGAAAAAATGAACTCTGAACTTTCGCTTATGATATGATTATGGAGTGTAGAGATAAGACATGATGAAAAGGCCTATTTTAATACATGTATACGCTCTTTCGCCATCCCTGTATCTTCTATTTAAGATTTTCAGTTCTATACAATTTAAATAAGTTAATTAAACCATCCAAATATTTATTTATTTATTTTTTTTTACAAATTATTGAAAATTGTTTTTATATTCTTATAAAATATAAATGTATCACAATTACTTTGTTAAAATTCTAAAAATAAAAAGCATATTATAATAATATTATTTTTTTTAAATTTATTCATAATTTTAATTTATCGGATATTTCATTAATAAATCTACATTGTATAAAATTTGAATCATTTTTACAAAAATAATAAGGATTTCTGGATTTTCCATCATTTATCGGATACATATTGTATGTATCGTTAACCTTCTTTATCAAATATATAACGGAATCTGCTACACTGACTCATAGGCGTCGCTAGAATGAAATAGCTGAGGGTTTGTGTTTTTTTTTTCCATTAAAATTCGTGAACTATTAACGCCTATCGGCCTAAGAATTGCATAGCTATAAGCTACAAATCAATAATTTGTCTAAACACAGGCTGCAAATAGACTGACTTACTAAGTAATGAATATTAATCAATTTTAACCACGCGGCTTAAAAAATACGCCTTTCTCATGTTCAGTGTTGTCTCAGAAGGCCTGAGTATGCTGAATGCATTCACTCAGCATGTCTTTGCGTAAAGAATGTTCTTTGGATAATATAAAATTGTTACTGTTTTCCGCATTTGTGACCAAAAGCTCCAATTCTTCGATTATTGTTAACAACAATTTAAAAAATTAGCATTATAACCACAAAAAATTTCCATTTTTAGCATAAACAGTATAATATGTATTTAAAATATATACAAAAGGCTTCCATGTTGGAAAAAATATTTGAAGAAAGAATAAGTCTTAATATATCATAGAAACTTCTCAACGTTTTTGGACTGTCTAATTCAGAGTTTTCGAGACTTATTAAGTCTGAATTAGACAGTCCAAAAACGTTGAGAAATTCAAAGTTATTTAGAGTTTCTAAGACTTTTTCAGAGTTTCTAAGACTTATTAAGACTTAATTCATTCTTCAAATATTTTTTTCCATCAGGATTATTCCTAAACACAAGCCGTCATACTGCCCATACGGTCTGTCTTTGTCATTTCTATGTATTTAACATTAGAATGATAAGGGAAAAACCTGAGCAGATGACGGTTTGTATTTAGGGACGGGAATATGATTTATCTTAATATTACCTACTATTGTATAAATTTTAGCCATGATTGCAACCTCGCTTATCAACAATAAATATCCTGTGCACAATACAACAATTTAGTGCGCATGGTGAAGCAATGACTGCGTTTAGCTTAGATGAGATCTCAATTTACTTAGCGCCCGCTAAAAAAAGTGGCACCCCCTATATTCGATAATCCATTATACTATTTTTCATTTCAGTATGATTCACTTCGGCTGAACGCAACCAATCATTCATGAATATAATAAGATAGGCCTAAAACATAGACTTATGTATGTAATTTGTGTTGATTACAAATATAAGTCTATGATCCAAATACACTTTAATATAAGGAATGGAATCTTGATCTGAAATCATTTATTTCATCAATTTGAAGTCAAAGTTTAGGCTAGGCACTATAAATTTAAGAAGACGACCATTTACTACTGTACATAGACAAATATACGAAATTTTTGGTCTCTTATCAGGTGTTTTTGGATCAGCCTATCAAATAACAGATTATATTTAAAATTCGCATACAACCATTTTTCTTTTTCGTGTTTGGTTACAAAAAAACGTTCCACATAAAGGTTTTTGCCTGACTACAAGGAAAGATTTTTATTTTTCGTGCGACAATGTGTGGAAATTTTGATATCCAAATTGAAATTTTAGCACCATTTTGAAATTCATATATTTTTAAAAAATGAACTTAAAATGATTGTACATGAAGTATAAACAATAAAAAATGAGCTTGTTCAGCGGACACGAAGCACTTCAAAAATCAGTTAGAAAAAAATGTTAAACTATGATTCCATCTAGTTGAAGAAAATAGAGTTATGTCCTGCGTCAAATTGTTAAAATTAGCGACAAAAAACCCTGGCGGAAAAAATATTTGAAGAAAGAATAAATCTTAATAGGTTTTAGGAACTCTGAAAAAGTCTTAAGAACTCTGAATAACTCTAAATTTCTCAACGTTTTTGGGCTGCCTAACTTAGACTTAATAAGTTTGGATAACTTTGAATTAGACAGTCTAAAAACGTTAAGAAATTCATAGTCATTCAAAGTTCCCAAGGCTTTTTCAGAGTTTCTAAGACTTATTAAGACTATTCTTTCTTCAAATATTTTTTCCACCAGAGAATTTTATTAATATCGAAAGTTGATATCTCGAAAATACGAATAAGAAATATTTACTATTTATTAACCATATTTAAGCGTGTCGTTTTCGCTAAACAAGCCCAATAAGTACATTAACAAAACCTTACTTCAAAAATTTACCTAATTAATTATATTTTACGAAAAAAAGTTTATTTACAAAATTGTTAAAGTTATATAATAATCAAAATTTTTTTTTTTATAAATAATAATTATTGATTTGTTTGTACAATTTTTCAAAAAAGTTTCAAAATATTTAACATTTTTAAATAAAATTAATTTAATAAACCATATTTATTAACTTAATAGGGATTTCACGTTTTAAAAAAGATTTTCTAAAAGTAATAAATGCCAAAATATTTCACACTTATAGGCATTATAGTCCAGCCGACAGGTAATTTCAGATAGAAAAAAACCAAAAACTTGTCAAAAATTGGTGATTGTAACCCAGCAACCGTAAATACAATAAGAAAAACAACAAGAAATAAGGTGGAACTAGCTCGACCCGTGCGGAACTCCGCTCCCGTAGTTACCCTAACCCGTGGATACCCTGTACTCGTGGCTAAAAACAACAAACAACAAATTTTGTAGAAAAGTGGTGAAAAAGTCAAAAGTCCTTAAATTAATGTTAGGGGAACATGTATTAAAAATAGTAATTACATGTCTAAAGAATTAGGAGAGCAAAAAATATCTGTAAAAAATTACATGTTTGCCTAGTAATGTTTTGAGTATTAGGAGAGTGTCTGTAGAAACTAAAATGTTTGCCTAATAAACTTATTATACCCAGCAACCATAAATACAATATTTTTTAGGTTTTAGCGAATTTTGAAAAATTACTTTTTTTTCAAAGCGATATCTCGGAAGATTTTTGAATTGTCAAAATTGAAGAAAATTTAATGCTACAAAAAAGTATGTGGATGCTTTTGCCGTAGAAAGTAAGGAAAAAAAATTATTGAAAAAAAACCAGAGGTAGGTGGAAAATTTTGCAGGTTTGCCCTCCTTCCTCTTTTCGCACAGAATTCTTGAAGTCCAAAACTTAAAAAAGTTAATTAATCATTACTGAATAACATTCCAAAATTTCATTAACTTCGTTCTATTTCCACCTAATCCCACTTTTTCCAACCTGTCGACTGGATTATTATTTCTGTTCGTCAGCTCATTTAAAGATATTTGGACCTTTGAAAACTAAATTATAGCACAAAGCTGCGCGATCACAGTATACACGATAATTCGGACGGATCACAGCAAAAAAAATTTTTTCGGTTTTTGGATATTTCGTTTTCTGATAAATTTTCAGGTAAATTTAATCCTAAAACTAAAAACTTCTCTGATAAATATCCGACAATGGTAAAATCGAAAAAGCCACAAAACTTTGTGCTATAAATGGATAAATTTCACAAAAAAACATTAAACTTCGTTTCTGAAATCTTTATTTTCCACTTTTAGTTTCTTGAGATGACTTACGAGCCAATTATATAAAGGGAACTAATTCATTTTCTAAATCTTACAAGTCAAGTCAAAACTATGATCTTGTATTAAGCTCTTTATTCCTAGGCCTATACGCCGTATCCTATCACTTGTAGAAAATCATCAATTTTATTAACTTTCTCGAAACATTAACGTTTATATTATTTTTACGTAAACACAATTATTCAGCCTGCAGAATAATTATGGCTTCTATTTTTCTGAAGAAGAATACTTCGAATGTCTTGATATCGATAAATTCGTAAATTCATGCACCCATATGTTAAAAGACACATCCACACTAGTATTCATTTTTATTAATAAAGCGAATTCGTAAAACGTGGTTGAAATAATTCCTAATTAGGAAAAATTCAATTTCAAATTATGTTATAAATACGAAAATTCGAACTAAGTACGATGCGTATTTTACATGACACAAAAAACGTTTAAAAAGTCAAGTTTTTTACAACTTTTGCATCCTAATTACATCCACTTTACTCAACAACAAAAAAAACTCAGTTTACACCATAAATTAAAACACAAAAAAAGTTTAGATTAGCGTTCATGCCGTCTCAAGAAAGGACTTTCTTCATGATGTTTTTCCAAATTTCCGGAAAGTGTTGGATCCGGTCGTTTTCGCTTGAAGAATCCCATTTTCCATAAAATAAATGTAAATAATATTAAAATAATTAAACCAATAATAATTGCTAAAATAATTATCCATAATGGAATTGGTTCGACATCCTGTTGGTTGATCAAATCTGGATATGCGAGCATCTCCACTAACGCTTCATCGTCTGATGTATTTTGTTGAATAGAATATTCTGGTGGTATATGAATTTTGGCTCTGGATCGAATGTTTACCCAATCAACTTTTGGATAATCTTCAACTAGCGTTGAATTCCATAATCTGGCTCGAATTAAAACGACAGCTGTTTCATAACGTGGAAGATTGTATATTGTACAGTTGAAACGTATACATTTTGCGGTTCCAGCATTACAGTCCTAAAAACAAAAGCAAATTATAGCTTTCTTCAGATCCGTATCCGTGTGCAGGAATGATCCAAGGGAGTGGGGAGGGGTGAACATAGTTTTGTTAATTATGTTGGACCAATAAAAACAAGAAACTTTTGTTTCGAGTAAGAGAACATTTTATTCGGTCAAAACGTGATATTAAGTCACTATTTTTCGATTAATAATTCTGCGGGGTACAGCATAAAACTTTTCCAAAGCTCTAAGCGCATCGAACTCTATCTAGATCGCGATGTATATTGAGTAAGGCTTAACCGTTTAGCCAATCATCAAACATTGCCGTTCTAAGGTATGTTTTAAGACGACGCTAAGTTGAAAAGAACGTTCATTCATCGCTGTTGTCACAGGCAAAACTGCCAGAATGCGAAGCAATTTTTAGACATTTGAAAATCCACCTTCATTGCAAATATCGAATGTTTCGAGTGCAATTTTGATATCCTGGCCCACAAAAAGGGTTAAAGCACAAAGTCGACAATGTTTAACCTTGTCGACCCAGATGTCAAGGAAATCATCGAGCAAAATTGATTGGGAAAGTTTCCTTGGGAAAGAGACAAGCAAAATTTGACAAAATATTGTGATGATTCAAAAATCGATCCTGTAAATGTTCCAGAAGAAACAAATCGATTCATTCGGTACATTCATCCGAACGTCGAGCCTGTCTTGAGCCTTGCCTTTCACAATTCTATATCGTATTCATCGCAAATTTCGGTCACGGTTTAGAACATTTTTCGGAACTCTTCTATCTAGCGTTTACTAGTTAATTTTCTGTTTGAGGTACTCGACTCAAAGACAAAGTCAAAGAATGTTTCAAGCTAAAAAAATGCATGGATATCTTGAACAGCTGAATAAGCAGTAGATTTACAGGTCTATATTGTTAGTTTAATTTATGTGGAGAGATTCTTAATGGAATGAGGGGAGGTTGGCTTCTTACGGCAGGCGCTTATAGCTCGTTATATGGGTTCGTGGGGAGACCAATAGATTCAACACTACTCGCCAAAACTTTTATGAGAGCACTTACCATCGTCACTACTTCTCGTTTGAATCCATCTTTATCGGTGATTTTGTGTGATTTGATAATAACTTCAGTATCACGTCGAGTTCGCCTTCTTTGTGGTTGGTATTGTTGATAGTTTGAATACATCGAACCCATTCGTAAATTCAAAGGTGCTTCTTGGGCACCTGGATGCGAGGTTAAGTTTAATGGATTTATTTGATCACCAGTTAAGTAACATTCTCCACCGCCGCCATTTGTTGCTGAAATAAATTTCAAAAGTTAGTTAATAGCGGTTAAAAAAAGGCGGCAGATTTATATAATCGAGACTATTGAAGGTCAATTCAAACTTTACCTTCAACAATTGGTGGTTTTTCTAAATACAACAACCATTTTCCTTGTGGTTTATTGTTTGCAACTTGATACGGCCAAAAAACTTCCACAGTTAATTGAGCCACTTTCCAAGGACCATTATTTACAACTTGATACAAATGCGTGACATTTGATCCAACATCGTCTCCATATTTCATTGCGGATTCACCCTTAATTTCACCTCCATAAATAATATTCGTTCGAGTTGCAGACCTTAAATGATAAAAACGAAACATTCAAATAAATATAAAAATGTATTAAAAAATATAATTTTCGTTACCCTTTAATTGAGACCTCAGCGTTCTTCAAAATCGAAACAAAAATTTCTGTTGGATCTTTTTTGATATCCTCAACAGATGTAGAATTCGCAAATACAATAAATTTAAATTCATTTAGCGCATCATTAATTGGTTTTGGATCAAATCGAAGTGTTACAGTTGCATCATGATCGGATTTAAATGGATTTCCTAATCCACAAACAACCATGGAATCATTGTGTGGATTACACAAGACTTGTTTTTCCTAAAAATTTGGGAAATAATAATTTATTGAAAAGTTATAAACATATTTAATGAAATTTTGTATGAATTACGAAGGGGAATTAGGGCCAAAAACACAATAAAAATATATCTCATTTGATGGTTCGATTATTCTTCAAGATATCTGAGCTTTTCGTACATGATTTTAGGCGATATCTCAAAAACTATCCTTATCACCAAATGAACCTGATTTATATATTAATGGGATAAAATTATCCTATGTTCCAAGTTTCATACAATTCTAAAAACAAATTTCTTTTGTGTATTTCTCGAGTTTTTAAAAAGGGGTACACTTTAAGAAAATTGCAAAAAATAGAAGAATTTTATTTTGCCTTCGATTTGGATAAAAATCATTTGTTAGAGTAATTTTTACCCAAAAAATTAAAACTTGGATCCACTTGATGATTGGATGGTTAATCGCTGAGATGTGGACATGGAATCTTTAAATATAAAAATCCTTTATCACGATGTTCGTTTAAGCCAGTGATTCCCAAAGTGGTCCATATGGACATCCAGTAGTTCACGATGACCGACAAAGGGTCAATGTGAGCGAAAAAAAGAATTAGGGGCTGTGAGATGTAAACAGAGGTCCACGATAATTCGTTTAAGTACTTAATTTTAGGGTTTTCTTTTTTTGAGAACAGGTTGAATTAACTTCTAAGTTCTACACTTTTTCAATGGATGGCGGTGGTAACAGGTTGGCTGATAAGTCCCCGGTCTGACACATAGATGGCGTCGCTAGTATTAAATGCATATTATTTTTATATAGTACCAACCTTCAAATGATTCGTGTCAAAATTTGACGTCTGTAAGTCAATTAGTTTGTGAGATAGAGCGTCTTTTGTGAAGCAACTTTTGTTATTGTGAAAAAAATGGAAAAAATGGAATTTCGTGTTTTGATAAAATACTGTTTTCTGAAGGGAAAAAATACAGAGTCCGGAAACTCATTATCAAGCCAAGTTTTTGCTTCCACTGTATTTTTTCCCTTCAGAAAACAGTATTTTATCAAAACACGAAATTCCATTTTTTCCATTTTTTTCACAATAACAAAAGTTGCTTCACAAAAGACGCTCTATCTCACAAACTAATTGACTTACAGACGTCAAATTTTGACACGAATCATTTGAAGGTTGGTACTATATAAAAATAATATGCATTTAATACTAGCGACGCCATTTATATGTCAGACCGGGGACTTATCAGCCAACCTATTAGTTATATAAATTCCCTCAAACAATCTTATTTTTATTTTGAGTAAGTATTTAAGAGATAGCGCTGTGTTTCAATTTCTTTTTTTAGAGCAAGTGTTGAGTTAGTTACTAGAGTTATACAATTTCCCTCAAACAATCTTATTTTTTTTAAGTAAGTATTTAATAGATGGCGCTGTATTTAAATTTCAAATATTTTTTGATACTTCAATTTAGTCCATGTGCCTCACATAAATGCAATATAAACAACGCATGGCCGGGTCAGCTAGAATATATTTACCTCTGCTGAACTGGCAATGTAAGTTAAACTTTTCGGGTGTGAAATAAATAATTGTGCTTCATACGCAGGTTCCGCTTTATTCGCAATCTTAACAATCAATTTTACTTCTTTTTCCAAACCCAACGTTAAAATATATTTATCACCCAATCCTGAAACATAAACGTAGTACTTAAATTTAGAAAAATGTCCCATTATTTTAATATATTAATAAATTTCCAAAAAAACTTACTCGTCAAATTAACGGCTGCGTCAATATTAATATCACTTTCACAAATATCATTCGCTCCACAATCTTTTTGGAAGGTTGCATTAAAGATTTTTTCAGCTTCTTGTTGATTTAAAATTGGATAATTATCAATTATTGGTAAAGTTTTTGTGGAATATTTTGGAACTTGTTGTTGTAACGTGTAATTCAAACGAAACTAAAAAAAGAACGCAAAGTTTATAAAAAAATTTCACGGTATTCTCAGATGGGTACACAAAAATCGATGAATGAAATGGCTCTAAGATTCACCAAAACGTGTCCTTTCCTTACCTTGATCGGTGAAAGAATATCTCGTGTATTTTCTTTCAGATAAACGGTATGTTGATCACAGTAAAATTTCGTAATATTAACTATTTCAATTTTCCGATGAATAATATGAGGTTTATTTGGATCACGACCAAACCATACACGAGAAAATTTTCGATTACCCGCAAATGTTTCAGCTTCAATTGTATAATTTAATATTTGTAAATCAGATTGTGTTTTTGCGTCTAACGACATTATTTGACAACATGCATGGAATGAAAAACTGAAACAAAGAAAGTAGAAAAATTATTAAAAACTATATTCTAACGGGTTTTGATAATCAACTCGGAAAATTTTGGGAGAGGGTTAATTTTTTTTTAAATTGGCTTTTTCGTTGTAAAAAACAGAGAAAAGGAGTTTTCCGGTTTCGGAACGATCCGCGCGACCTTCTGCACGCTGATTTGAGCCAATTTATCTCTATATTGTTTTCTTTCTTGACGTTTTCTTGAATATCTCTGCTTCTCTTGATCGGATTGAGGCAAATAAAAATAATAATTGTTTGTTATGAATTTCTGCATCGACCTAGCCTGCTACCTAAACATAGCAAAATAACCTCAAAGACCTAAGAAAACCGCAGTAGTCTCATATTTTAAACTTTCTCTGATAACTTTTCGAAAAATGAAGGAATTGAGTTGAAACCTCTTGAGTTGAAATAACCTCAATTTTGAGAAAATCGAATTTTTCTGAATAATTTCAACAGCTCGTAGGTACAGTTTTTTATGTACCTATGTTTAAAACCTAATTATGAACCCAAACATTATAAAAGAAAAATGCAAAAAACTTGAAAAAATCCAGATTTGCATCATTACAAGATACAACATTTGGTACAACTATCCTCCTCCTCATTTCCTCTCCTTCCAAAACATTGCGAATTGATTATCAAAATCCGGTAGATTTACTTTGTTTTTTTCAAGTATCGTTCAACGAAATCTATCATAGTCTATTTTCTTTTTGGATAAGTGAAATATTTACCAAGTATAGTTCGAATTTGGATCGGCAAGACAACCAGTTTTGCTAGCATCAATATTCACCAAATTTTCTGGTTGTTTAATTTTAGTTTGAATATCAATTATTGGCCTTGCTCTAAACAAGACAACAGCATCCTTTTCATAAGCACCAACCAGCAAATCAGGATAACCATTATTATCCATATCAATTCCCCCGCTCAAACTGTAGCCTAACGTTTTAATTGGTCCAAAAACTTTTCCTCTAATTTTAAATAATGGTAATTCATCTGCAGCTATTCTCTATAAAATATAAAATGATAAAAATTTCGAACGTTTAGGGTTTGAGATATTAAGAATTGGAACTTACCTGTGATGGTTCCTTTAATAATCCATTTTTGGAACCCAAATAAATATAAATAACTCCACTACCTTCATACGGTGCACCAATTGCTATATCCTCATATCCATCTTTATTCAAATCACCCAACGAAGTTATTGCAAATCCAAATCTTGAATCTGGTTTACCAGTCAAAATTAAGGGTGGTTCACATGTTAAATTACATTTTTCATTGCTATTTTTATAAACATATACAGCGCCTCCTTCATGTTTACCAAAATGAAATGGTGCAGCCACAATTAAATCTTGTAATCTACAGAAAAAGCGTAAAAAGATATAGAAATTTAAATTCTATAAAAGAGGTTTTTGCCAAGAAAGTATTTACCCATCACCGTTGATATCAGCGGCTGCCATTTCATAGCCAAAATGTGAAGCTAGTTGATCTCCATTCAGTATGAGACCCACTTTTAATTCAGAATCAGATCCGTGTTTTGAAAAAATAATTACTTGTCCAGTATTATTTGATCTAGGTCCACCTGCCGCGTATGCTGTTTTGTTCATAAAGAAATTCCCAGCTGCTACTGACATTCCTGGAATTATAGAACGAATATTTTTATTCATATGACAATTTTTAATGTTTAACGGTAAAAAAATGTTTCAAATTAACTAAATTGATAAAATTCTATTCATTCAAGCTAATAGGCCGAAATTTTGATGTGTATAAGAATGTCGAAATAAAAATTTGGAAATTTGATCTGGCAAAATATTCGCCAGAGGAGAAAAGTCCTCCATTTCAATTAAAAAAAATCATCTCTCAGTTTTATGTTATGATCATTTTTTTAGTTTTGTAGCGTATAGTGGGGGCAGCAGGGGCGGTACTTTTAGGAAGCGACAAAATCGACAATAACTAATAATAATATCGCAGAAATTGGAACCATTCAGTGACAAAATCGGGGAATATCCTTTCTTTAATGAATGTATATTAAGACAGGAACTTGTAGGGATTCCTCGTATTTTATTTTGTACTTGGACTTTCATTGGGAAGTTGGACTGGGGACTTTCATTGCTACCAGACTAGCTAAGCAATGAAAATAAAATAATTAATGCGGACTCACTTGAATTGTTAAAATTTATTGTGAAATTCCAGCTTGAAGAGACTATAATGCTGCGAATAATTCTCATAAATGTCATAAACAATACTAGAAGATTTTCAAATTTAATCTTTTAAATTGAAATACCTAAATAAGGGGGCGGCGAATTTTTCTTCTTCCCTGGGTGGTCAGGTTTTTTCTGGAGACTCATGCTACGCCACTGCATTTCTTTTGTGTTTTTTCACAATCGTTCATTGTATTGAAAAGTTGGGAGTCATGTTAATATAAACTATCTTTAACACGACTTCATACAATGGGGAAAATAAAAATTTTCTTTATCTAGTTTTATGAATAGAAAGATTCTTTTAGCGAATGAAGCAAGGGAATTGATTCTATTTTTATATTCCTTATTCAGAAAGCTTTCGTTGTATAGGTCTTTTAAAAGCTGCCTCTGGCGCTTTTGTTAGATATAAGCTACTGAAGGTCTTAAATATAGTCTATTTTTAACTTTGTCTTGATTTAAGGGAAAATGCCCAGTGGGCATAATCTATAAATAGGTCCGTTTTTTAGTCTTCGTTAATTATTTTGGTTCCCCCTCTTTCTTTTAGTCTTCGTGTATCAATTTCGTGCCCCTTGTCGAGCCCTTTTATATAAATTTGTCTTTTTCCTCTTTTTATTTTTTAGTCTTCGTAAATGCACTTGGGGTCCCCTTGTGGTGCCCTATTTCGGGGACCGAGCGGGCAACTGCTAATTTGCCACCCCTTAAATCCGGATCAAATTTATCCCTTATTGCCTTTCTGGTTTAAACAGATTTATGGAGGTAGTTTTCGAATCCACTACTGAAAATATTTTCCCAAAAGCTTAACGCTAGATCCCCTTTAATTCTATTCGAGAATTAGTTACTTACCCAAATAACTGTAATTATCAATATAACTACAATTCATATCGATTGGACCATGATAAACAGTTTTATCTCGATCCAAATAATCACCACCCATATCTGTAACAAATATTGTACCACGCCAAGTACGTGGCCCAGGTGCTCCCAATATCACAGTACCATCCTTTAACAACGCACCACTTGTACCCGCTTGACAATAACCAAAATCTTCATGTGCCCGTGCTCTTGTACGCCCATTACACGGTTCCAAATTTGAGTCCAATGTTAAATCATTATTTAACGAATAACACATTCCATTACCCCAATAATTGACCATGTAACGATGAGCACAAACCAACACAATATCACCTTGACTTCGGACCACAACACCTAACCATTGTCCATTTTTGATTTCCGATGGTAATGGTGGATCGAATTTTGGATCATTTAAATCATCACCTAAAGTCATATTGAATATTGATTTAGAAAATATTCGAAATTTGTTTTGGGAAGAATTATTTGATTTTAAAGGCCTTAAAATAATCACAACTGAAATATTTAATTTTTTGATTAAGAAAAAAATGATAAAAAAGAACAAACTTTGAAAACGCTAAAACGAAAACTTATATTTAAATTTATATACCCATACTATTAGGAAAATATATTTATCTTTGAATAAGTGACTACAAATTTGGGAGGAAATACTTAGACTTCAGGAATATATATATATATTATAGCAGTTAACCACCCGCTTCGCTAGGTAACTTGAATTCTAATAACATACAAATACTTCAATCAATTCTGTTAAATAATGTTTATGAAAAATTTGAAGAAGATTTGACCAAGGAATCACGTTGTCCCATACAAACTTTACCCCCGTTTTTCACCCCCTTAGGGATATAATTTCGGAATGGATGCCTACGTCATACAAAGAACATACCTTCCAAGTTTCAGGTCTCTACGATCAGCGGTTTAGTCTGTGCATTGATCCGTCAGTCACTCAGGACAAAGCATTTAATATGTATAGACATATACAGAGTGATCCATTCTAATTTAATATCGATATTAGCTCGTTTTGTAATTAACCAATCAAAAAATAACTTAAAGAAAAGTTACAGAGTTTGATGAGGGACATCATGTTCTGACATTAGATTGTAACAAAATCGACATAGCCACACTATACAATACATACAAAACGAACCACGTAAATGTATATTCTCGCCAATAGATGTCAGGAAAAATCATATTTTGCAGTTTATGTTTCAATTTTTCCAAAAAATACGGATAAAACGGTGTTTTCTAAAAATGAGATCCTAGCTAGATCGATTTTTCGCTCCAAAAACCCCCCTGCATACTAAATTTCATGAAAATTGTTTAAGCTGTTTCCGAGATCTCAAATATATATATAAAGTCGGTTAAGTAATAAAGACAACGATAAAGGTTCAGTTGTGTATTTTCTCAATTTCAAGGATAAAATATTTAAATAAAATAATTTTATTGGGTATATAAATTAATAAATTAATTAATGATAAATTTGCGATGAAAAAAATTGTTTAATTTCGAACGATTCAAAAACGAACACACTGAAAAAAATGAATTTTATTTAAAATTAAATTAATGTTTTTTTCAAAACAAAAACAAAACAAAATGTATTATAGTGTGATTATGTAATTGTTATGTAAAAATATTTATGTTCTGATTATATAATAATGTGAATTTTAGTGGAAAATATACATATTTTCATTTTATATAAAGAATGAATTCATTGGTCAAAATATTTCATATTTGCGAGTGGAGACTTATGAATCATTCTATATATAAAATGGAGTATAGTGTATTGTTTTGTGGTTATTAATAACGTATCACAATGTTTGTAAAATTAGTTTGATAAGAGTATAACATTTTGAGATTTAAGGTGTGTGTTTTTTTTAGTGAAGATGAAAAAAGTTTTATTGTTAGAAAGAATCACTAAAATCAGTTTATTGGCATTATTTACAATCTAGGAACTACCATGCAAAGCTAAGCAATCTAATTTATTTACAAGGGTTTTAGAACCAAAACCATATTATACATGACACGAGTTAAGGATTCTTAATTGGATCTAATCACAGATCTGCATAATAATTGGATAGCTGATGCTTACGGGAAAATTTTAAAAATATAGTACAGTTAAAGATGTTACATATAAAGGAAAATGAAAAAAACCGCTCGCATTTTGCTAAAACCTCATGGAATGTGTTTCTCAGGTGTCAAATATCATTTGTAATGCATGAGTTAGTGGCGCAAATGTTTCTATTTGTTAATAAACAATAAATTGTTAATTCAATGTTAAAATTCACTTACAAAATTAATAGATAGGCAACTTGAATTACGTATACGCTATATATGTATAATAGTATTCAATTATTTGACAAACACTTAACATTTACGTCATACAAGTTGCATAATTACTAATTTTTTAAGTGAATTTTAACATTGATTGTTTCATTGAAATAAAAAATTATTATTTTTACCGTTCCACTGAATTAACAATTTATTGTTTATTAACAAATAAAAACATTTGCTCCGCTAACTCATGTGTTACTATATATATTTGACACCTGAGAAACCCATTCCATGAGGTTTTAGCAAAATGCGAGCGGTTTCTTTCATTGTATTTTTTTGTAACATCTTTTACTGTACTAATATAAAACTAGGGTGACTAAAAGTCAGTGTAACGCAATATTGTTTGAAATATTTTTCGTAATCATCTTTGTTTACCCGTAAGCGTGCATATTAGGCTAGAACGTACGTTTCCATTTTCTCCAAAACTATACAAGATAGAAGATAGAAGAATATTAGAATAGTAATAATAATGGGTTTTATCTCTGTTTATCAGATATATCTGCCTATTAATTTTTATCTTCTTGAAAACGATGCATTTTAAATAGATTTTTAATGCATATATTATAGATTTAATATCTACTTCGCCTACAGTATTGGCAATTAGAAAATTGATTTTCAAATACCGTTAAAATCTGATTAATTATTGATAAGCATACATATTAATTGATTTAAAAAACAAACCCACCAAAACAAATTTTTCGATATGCAATCAATAAAAAAAAAAAAAAACTTTCACCATTCCTTTAAAATAATTATTGATTTGAATATAAAATTGTATTACAGGTTGTATTTTTTAAAAGTGTATATATACATAACAAGTGAAATTTATAGAATTAAAAAAACACCCGGCAAATATTTCGGGTACGGAACCTTAAACTCGCATTTGAAACATATCTAAGAACACTCTCCATTAAATTGCCTTTTTCCTTAAAGACTTTTCCAAGATCATCGACAATTTTTAGTTTTTTTGGGTACGGAACCTTAAATTGGCACTTGAAACATAGCTAAGAACACTTTACATTAAATTATCTTTCAAAAAAATCAAAATCGGTTCATCCGTTTGGACACTACGATGCCACAGACAGACAGACAGTCACAAACACATAAGTTTAAATACACTCTTACATATCTCTAGAGTGATTTCTTGAACCGTTTCCCTTATTATTTGTTCAAAATGATCTACATTTCTAAACAACCACGAACATTCCTATCGAACTTTCTCTATTTGTGACACCCTGTACATTCGAAGTCAGTGGTGAATAGCTGAATGTAAATATTTTCGAAAGCAGAAATTTTTTATAAGATTTAACTTTTTTAAAGAAACCTTACAGTAAACAAGTTTTCTATATGTAGCCAACTTATGTAGACACCCTGTATAGGTTGGTTTAGAAGATTTTTACACAGTAACACAATAAATGGCAAGAGTGATGGTTCAGAATGCCAAAAATTATTGAAAACTTTAAATACAATTATTTTCATCACAATTATTTTCAAAAGCATATACCAAGTCTTAAAAAATACAACCTGTATGCATAATATTGATAAATCTTTTTCTAAATTTTTTTTATATATATTTAAATTCAAATAAATAACTGTAAATTATTACAATTTAAGAAATAATTATACGCATAAAGTATAATTTACTTGAATTATCATGTCAGATAAAATATAGGTAGATATTTAATTAAGCTGGTTTATTGTAACGAATTATATAAATATATGCAATGCTAGCTAGCTAGGCTAGCGTTTAATGATACTTTAAAAGAACATAAAATTTTGTTTATAATCGGGCGCATAAAAAAACATAAACAACAGTTTATAGGTAATACGTTATATACGTTGTATGTACACGTAATAGAAGAAATTTAAAATATTGTAGAAATAATAATATTTGCGCGTGGGTTAACTTGTTTTTATGTAAAGATTTAATATGTTGAAAATAGTTGTAGCTTGGAAATGTTGTAAATTTAAGAGAATTATTATCTCGCTAAGTAGATTTTTATCTGAAATCTGAGACAATGAACGATAGATCAGCAATCAGCGATTTTAAAGAAGTATGTTTTCGTTTCAGTATTTCTGAGTGTCAATGTTTATTTTCTCTGTATCTGTAGGACGGTAATATTGAATTTTTACATATAAAGAGTGTTTGATTGCAGAACTCTAGACTTCTTAAATAAGCTTATCAAGACGAACAAAAAAGGTTTTTACCAGATTTTGATCTGATGCGTACTTTCCGAGATAATTGACCATATTAATTCAAATAATCATAAATTTATCCAATGACAGAGGCACTTACATGCAGATGGTACACCTTGTTAAGAAAATCATTTACAATATTTTGGATGTTGGCAGAAACTCTATTACTCCAATTTTTTTATCCCCCGCACAAAAACAGTCAATTTTTTGACGAAGTAAAGTTCATTTTCTAGAGTCAAAATTACTCTAGAAAATGATTTTTATCCAAATCGTAGGCCATATTTTTTTAAGATTTTTTGCAATTTAACTGGATAAATTAAGTTAAATTTAAGTTAACTGAATATATAAGTATTTTGACTTAATTTACAAAAATTGGGCTCATTTAACGATTGGATGAGTAATTATTGAGATAATGTCTAAAATTCCATTCAAAAAGGCTTTTATTCGGTTCGATTCTGAAGATAGCTCGAAAAATATCAATCTAATCAAAGAATGAGCAAAATTTTTTTTTTTTTATGTAAATCTGGTTGGTCGATTGAATTGCAAAGTTATGGCGTACAGACTGAAAAAAATGAGTACGATTTTAGTAATTTCCAAAACTACTTATCCAATCGACCGTTTGGGGGAAAATTACTCTAGAAAATGGTATTTATCACAATCGAGAGAAAAAATGTTCACGATTTTTTGAAAAATTGTAAGTGGATACAAATAATTTTACAGAATTACATATTGTGGCTAGGGACTGCTTCCTTCTTTTTTTCTCTCTAACAGAAAGTGTTTTAAATGAACATAATTATCTAGCTGGTTATCTATACCGCTTATCAGACTATAATTTGACCAGCAAAATTAACACATGTCAGTTTTTGCTTTCTACTGCGATAAAAACCTAACACATGTTGGGAAAAAAGCAATCAGCGAATAAAATGAATTCTGAACTTAATGGCTATAATTGCACTGTAAAAGAAATTTCGATGTTTGGATCTCTCCAAATAATTCATATACCCTACGGCTCTCTGCTTACGTGAAATTGGTATATTACTTATTTTTAACCGACTTCAAACCAAAACGAAAGAGGTTCTCAATTCGACTGTAATGTTTGTTACCTCAGAACTTTTGACTGGGTGAACCGATTTTGATGATTCTTTATCTATTTAAAAGCTTGTGCTTCCCGTGTGGTCCCATTTCCCATTTGGTCGAGTTCTGATAATGGTATCCATGTGAAAACCATATAAGTCTTAAATTTGCATTAAGTATGTGCGCGACAAATGGACGAATAACTCAATATCACCCCAGCCGATTTCGAGGATTCTTTTTTAGTGACAAATTAGTTAGTGTAATTCAGATTCACTAAAAATCATAAAATAAAAAAAGTTTTACGAAAAAAAAATTCCAGTTACATTTTCAAAAACCATTTATAATAAAAAAAAATTTTTAACAAAAAAAAAAAAAAAAAAAAAACAATTCAAAAACTAATATTCATTAAAAAGTAAAAAATAACGAAAATATAATGTTGTTACAATTATTGTTATTTTTGGAGTCGGTGTCAGCCAAGTTAATGTTGCAAACTGTTCTGTCACAGTTGATTCCTTGGATGACACCGACTCCAAAAATAACAATAATTTTAACTACATTATATTTTCGTTATTTTTTACTTTTAAGTGCATATTAATTTGTTTTTGAATTGTTTTTTTTTTGAAGTCGGTTTTTTTTTTGTTAAAAAGTTTTTTTATTATTAATGGTTTGAAAATGTAACTGGCATTTCAGAAAATGATTTCAAAGAAATGTTGAAATTTTTGATGAAATAATTCATTCTCGTTGACACTCCTAGGGATTGAAATTTATGTTCTGGATTTTACAGTTTTGGATAGTAAAGGGATAGGGAATTTGGATAATACAAGTCTTAAAATATCTAAAAAGCTATTATAAAAAAGTATTGCATGCACCAAGCGTTATAAACAAGCAGAATTCGTGTTAAGATTAGAAGGTTGTTAACAAAATGAAATCAGGTAAATAAATGCAATGCAGGGATTAAGACCACCACTTACGCTTAAACTGGGTCCCCTCTTCACACCACAGGCGACACCGAAAATAAAAATAATTATTTAATAATTAATCTAGCAAATTTACAAGTTTTTTATTTTTTTTTTTTGGTTTTTAATTAGATAAATTTGTCAACAAAAAAAATACACCTGAAAGGGAAACTATTTAATGAGAAATTATGGATTTTTTGGATTTGTAATTTTGTTTGGATAATATTTTTTTTTTTGGTCTAAATAAGAGATAAGAAGAAGCAGTTCTTGAAGCCAATGCGAGTCAAAACCGAATAAATTTTTATATTTATATATGCAACAATTTGTATTAAGTCCCGTGTTTATTCCCTTTTTACGCCTGGGAAAAAATTGAAGAATATTCACATATTCACCCGCGTGTGAGTTAATGTTTCGCCACAAAAATTTATCTCTTAAAATCTAAGTTGAAATTAAATAAACCCGCAGACCCGTGTTAACTCAACCCCATTAAAGTCATGACCAACACGTGGATCAGTGAATGAACGCAAACATAGGATTATCGCAAGAGCCAAAAAACACGCATACCCGTGTTAACAAACCTCATTTAAGGCATGACCAACTCGCGGAACAGTGCGTGAACGCAGTCGTATTGTTAACGTGAGCTGTTGCGTCAGTCAAAACCACTTTTGTCCGCAAATTTACAGTTTGTCTCTATTAACTAATGACTTTCAAGCAAAACTACTATTGACCAATCTGTACATTCAAAAGTACTTTTACGTCAGAATTGATCTATCTGGTGCTCAGGATAAACATTATTCCCGTCCTCTCCTGAAGTTGTCGGGAAATTCGTTATATTATCGGTCCAAACCCGTTACTCGAGGATCGCTAAACACGAATATCGCGACAGAATTGGGCACCGGGCATCCAAGGTACTCTGGGCACCAGGTACTTCGGAGATTAATTCTGTTGCGAGTTTCGTGATAATGATCCCAAAAACCCCCGAGTAACGAATTTGGACTCCTTACATAACGAATTGCCCGAAAACTTCAGGAGACGACGAGGATATCGTTTACCCTGGGACCTCGTAAACAAATTCTAACGAATTCTAACGATATTCGTGTTCAACGACCCGAAAAGCTCCCGTATAACAAGTTTGGAATCATTTGCATCACTATTAACCGAATTGTGAATTTAGTATATTTACGGTTAATTTAAAATGCATATTATTTATGCAAATTGCATATTTTTAATTTCTTATAAATCAATTTAGATCACAAAATTTCCTGACGCTCTAACGAATCGAATGCCAAAAACCGTATTCAAATCCGAAACACTGTTTAAACTTCATTGCTTCGTTTCTGCGACTATATTAAAAGTAGTCTTAATCGGCTAACAGTTTTGACTGTGACATATACAAGATATTTAAATAGTTTTAACCATGAATATGCCGGCTTCGAATCTCCTTCAATTTATTGTTTTAACAAATTTTCTTATTTATAATTTGTAATTTAATATTTTTTTTTTTTTGCTTATTTTCAAAAATAATTTTTAATATTTAAAACACCACATGCATTTTTTTTTAAAAATAAATCTTTATCCGTTAAAATGGATGATATTTAGTTCTGCAATAATTTTTTAGCTGATTATTGATTAATAAATAATACCTTTGTCTTAAATAAGCAAAAAAAAAAATCGATTGTAAAATTTGATGAGAATGAAAAAAATTATTTCAATTATAATAATTCTTGAATTTGTTCTTTCATATAAAAAAATACTATCCATTTATAGTTTTTCTAAAACAAAATAAAAGCAAAACAAAACTTATACAAAAAATAATTTAATCTCTAAATTGTATTTTTAAATTTTAGAGATTTCTATACAAAAAATAAACAATTAAAAAACGTATTGTTTTTCGTATACTACGTCCAAAAAATTTTTTACTAAAATATTTTACGTCTAATTTTCTAAATATTTAGAGTTTTTAATGATGACACAAAATTACAATAGAAATGATACAACAGGAAATTATTTTTTACTAATTTTTATATGTATAATATACAGTGTGAGACTTAAAAAAGTGGAAAAAACTTAAATTAAAATAAGTCTTGACAAATAAAGGGCTAAAATTAACGCAAGATTTGAATGGTGGCAATTTACTTTGTAAAGTATTGAAAAAGAAGAAACAAAGACAGCATGACAACTGGTAATTTAGAGTATTTTAAAACGGAGGGCTCGACAAAAAAGAACGTGTTTTCACTGTTCGACAAGATTTTAAAAATTGTAAAAAGTGAGAGAATTAGACTGGCGTTTATGATAAAAAGTCTGCGCCCACTCACGCCTTGAGGAAGAAAATTCTAATCTGTATCACCACTATTCTACTACATTTATGCAAAAAATGGTCAATCAGATTGTATATTGCATAAAAAAAACAGTTATGATAGTCAGTCAGTTAAATGTTAGAACAGAGCTGGTCAGTCAGCCCTAATGTATGTATAATAAATAAATAAGATTCAGTTATGATTGCCGTGGTATTTAAATGAAAAACAATTTTCAGCTTCAGTAAATTCATTTAAATACGACATCAATCATAACTGAGTCTTATTTATTTATTGTACATACATTAGGCTGACGGACCAGCCCTATTCTAACATTTAACTGACTGACTGTCAAAACTGTTATTTATATGCAATATACAATCTGTAATTTTCAGCTTTTGGAAATTCATTTAAATACTACGGAAATCATAACCGTTTCGATAACAAATATCTGATCCCTATTCTATCGTTTGCTTGACTGACCGCAGTGTAAAGACACAACTACTATAAACAATCCTTAAACGATCAGCTCTGGTAAATTTAAAGAATTTTTTTTGGCCTGGCTCTTAATCCATAACCCTAAACTGCAAGCTCTATCCAAATTATTTCTTGCGTTAATATTGAGACATCCATTATTAAATTATCAAAAGATACTAATGTGAACTTATTTGAGAGAAGTTCCCATTTAGGTATTTGAAATAAATCGCTAATTTGGTGATTGATTCGTAAACTGTCACAATTAGCGACAAGCAATAACACATTTCTCAGGATAATAATTTCAAATAGCTAATACATACTGATGATTACTGCATTGTAGTCGAAATACGTCTTTAAAATTAACTTAGAGATTTGACTAAATTTATTTTACAGATCAATATTAATTTTATTTCTTTGACAATGATCGATTCAGAAAAGAGCTCAGTTTCCAATGCTTCCACTTTAGAATATAAAATGTTTGGTAATACGTTTCTTTCCCCAACCTTTTAAAGTCTCACCATGTATTAAAATAAAATATGATTAAATATTTTTAAGTTGCTAAAAATGTTGTATATTTAAAGCCATTTACAAATAGTATATAATTAGAGATAATAGAATTAAAAAAAAAATAGTAGCTGGAATTATAAATTAATAGATATATTAAACTATATTATATATTATAAATATATAATTATTAATTAATTAATGTGAGATTATAATGAATTATTTATTTTTAATAATTAATTTCTTAAAGTCTGCTGGTTTAGTTTTAAATTTTTAAGATTTTCAATTAATTTTTTTTTTTTTTTTTGTTACCAAAATTTGTTCACCCATATAGATTTTATTTTATAGAAGCATATAATTTAATATTATTGCGGAAGATGGTAATTAAAATTTTTTTTTATTTGAAAATTGTGTGAATTTTTTAACACGACTTAAATAATTTTTAACACGACTCTATAAATTTGTATATTCATTATTTTTAGAGGTGTTAAACTCGTGTATGCTTCCATGTTGGGAAAATAATAAACCAAAACGAAATATAATTACATTAGGGTCAGCGGTAATGGTTTTTTGATATTCATTTCTGAACACATGAAAATTTGAGAGGCTGTTGTTAAGGTCATTTATTAAAAATTTTCGGGTTTTTCGGGGATTGGGGTTAGACGAAAAAAAGTGTTCGGTACCGATCGAAAATTTTTCTATAATAGGTATATAATCTTGAAAAATTAATAGCATCCTCAAGGAGGGTGTATATTTATAGATAGGGAGTTCGCTTCTTATGCACAAGGTTGGTAGTAATTAAAAATACATAAATTATAACAATTGGAACATAGTTCCTACTGGGGGTCCCACGACCCCTTTCAAATTTTTTTATACTAGGTGTGAATAAAATTACACCTTTAAAATTGCAATTTTTATGCCACGGATTTCTTGTTCCTTTGAAAGTTGGACAAAACAATTTTTGGAGTTTTTATTCAATACCTGTTTAAGGTCGTCTTTAACATAATACACTTTTTGAAAAGTTGTCCTTAAACATGTTGAGGAGTAAATTAAGAAGTTAATTAAATTTTTCAAAGATTGTCTGAAAATTATTATGTTTTACGGATAATAAGATACCGGAAATTAACATTAATTCTTCAGTAAACATAATAATTTTTTTTTTAATTTTATATTAAATCTTCAAAAATTATTATTATTATTATTATAATAATAATTATTATTATTATAAAAATTATTGTTAATTAACGGTAACTTACTTTCTGAAAAAATTGCATAATTTTCAGACAATCTTTTTAAAAATCTAATGGCGGCGTGATAACGTATTTAAGGTAGTACTATCGGTAATAGACTTTGCATTCAGAATTTAATGAAACTTGGCTTAGTTGTCCATTATTATATCATAATTAACCAGTTAAATTTTTAAAGGCCTTCAGAGAACTGAAAATCTGAACGTCCAGTTTTGTGAAATAAAATAAAATCTGTGATTTCCCATAAGGATCAATGTTAAAATATCTTTAAAATATCTTTTTTTTTTAGTTTTCTGAAGGCCCCTAAAAATTTTACTGGTTAATGGACAACTATGCCAAGTTTCATTAAATTCTGAATGCAAAGTCTATTACCGATAGCACTACTTTAAGGTATTTCAATACCAAACAAGTGAAAACAAACAATTGACTGAGTTAATTGTTGAAATACCATGTATAGACAATGTTGATTACTCTGTCACAACACGTATACATACATGTCACACATATATAACTGATATAATACTACAATTTGCGCATAATATGCGCTCTCACGGGTAAACAGTGATGTTTACGAAAAAATGTTTGAAACAAAAGTTGTTTTTTTTTTTAAAGTAACATCTTTTACATTTAAACTTTTTTTCTATCTCTAACGGTTTACAAGAACACCTATTTATGAACACCTATACCAAAATTTTGTCCATAGCATCAATATTTTTAAGCGTTAAAAACTTGGGACTAAACTTAATATACCATGTATATTTCATATACATGGTATAAAAAATGAAAATGATGAATTTGAAATTTTATATATTAGTCGAATAAAGGAATACATAAAATAGCAATATTTCTGATTTTAAATAATATACAAAAAGAATCATTTTGAAAAAAAATTATCAAAATCGGAGTTGTTATTTTGGACTCCCAAGTAAAAACATTCATTGATGCGACTATATCAATTAATCATCCTTTTATACGTCTTTTGTGAAAAATTCATATTGATTCTCTGAACGATTTATGAGAAATTAACTATCAAAGTCAGTTTTTTCACCAAAAAAGGGCACATTTCTCATAAACCGTACAGAAAATCGATATGAATTTTTCACAAAAGTCCTATACAAGAGTGTTTAAGGAAGTTCCCTCGCCAGTAATAGAAAAAAATAAATTAGTAGATAAGGATCCGAATTTTTAGTATGTTGTAGTTAACGATACATATTATTAAATAAAAAAAAAATTTGGGTATCTTATCGATCAATTAAGAGAGTAATTAATTAATTAAAAATACACTAAATAACATAGAATGATATGAGGATGGTATGTTATTTAGTGTATTTTTTAATTAATAAAAACTCTCTTAATTGATCGATAAGATACCCAAATTTTTTTTTTGATTTAATAATATGTATCGTTAACTACAACATACTAAAAATTCGGATCCTTATCTACTAATTTATTTTTTTCTATTACTGGTGAGGGAACATCCTTAATTGATAAATAAAATTTAAAATTTTTATCATTTTTATTTCAATTAAATATTGTATTACATACTCATTCATTGACACACAAAATTTCAGTGTTTTGGTAACTCTTTCGTTTTGGTATCGAAACGCCTTAAGGACAATTTCTCCAAATTTTAAGTTAATGGTGTTTTTTTTTTTTAAGCACAATTTAGACAACAGCCTCTTACATTTCCAGCCGTTCTGAAATGACCTGTATAATAATACACCTAGCTCTATGCCTATTATGAATTTACATTTTAATTGAAAATCTTATAAGTATTAAAACTACTGTAAAGTTTATACTAATTGCAGGATTAAAAAAATAGAAGTTATTTGAAAGAAATTATTAATTAATTGTTTCAGTGGCTGTTTTTTTTTGTTGTTGTGTCAACTTGTTTATGATTTTTATATTATATATATTAGTTAGTCATGTTTTAATTGTCATTTCGTTGTAATGAGTAAGTTATAAGTAAATGGTACTTAAAGTATATTGTAATGTGTATGATTGATTTGTAATTTAAGTAATTTGAATTTTGATTTAGATATTGTTTATTTATTTTACTGTATTTTCAAAATAATTCTAAACTTATCTATTTTTGAATCATAAATATTTATTTTGATATTTATCAAAAGTTCATCGATCGTTTTCAGCAACTTTTAAAAGTAGTACGGTCGTCACGTGATTAGTCCACTAATCAACTAGGCAATGTGTATGAAGTAAATGCAATAAAATGGTCTAACTAAAAAAATCGTCAACTAGACAATTTGTATGACGTAAATGTAATAAAATGCTCTAAAAATATCGTAAAAGCGTCAAAAATCAAAGTTTTTTTTGCATAAACAGAATCTGTGATAATCTTTCTTCATGATGAAAATTTTTTTGAAGCTCAATCACCGATTTATTTTTGTACAAGTTCTTCCATAAGGTACTGTATTAAAAATCACAATTTAAAATGAAATAACGCAAGGGGCCCTAAAAGGCTGTGTTTATTGTGATCAAGGAACTTTGAGAACTATCATTTACCGCAAAAAAAAAAGAATATTCACCGTACTTGCTTAAACAGCCGGAATACGTTAAGAGAAATATTCTATCTTAATTTTTCGAGTTAAAGTTGATTAAAATTGTATAGAAGGCGATTCATTCAAGGAGAAACGACATTTGTGTAGAAACCACAAATAAATGTTCGTAGAAAGACAAGCCTAGTTTTTTGTAAATAGCTTGAATCTGCCGTAAAACAACAGCAAACGCGTTACGCAATTTTCTATAAGAAACATGTCATAAACAGATCGTAAATAAATGTAATATTAATATAAATGTTTGAAGCGCTGTTAACATTAAATTTTGCTACAAATAGATATGTTTAATGTACTTGCGCTTCCACCATCAATTACCAGAAAAATTCCGATAAACTTGACTACTCCAGTAAAAGGGTTTAAGTCACTTAATTATTTCTTATAGCTCCAATTGACATGAAAATTTAACGGTAAATAGATAAAACTTCAAGAAACAAAAGTTATATGGTGAGGAGAGCTCCATTTAACCAGGGGGTGGAAAAATATATGTTGAAAATGACATTGGGAATCGATAGAGTAATGATAATAATAAGTACATTTTTCGAGTTTTTGGCAATTGAAATTCAGAGTATTTAAAAGTATATCATACACTTTTTAAAGCACTATAAAAACCTTGAAAATGAAAAAAGATTTCAAATCATTTGCACGAAAATTAACGGAGTTATAATGAAGAGAAAGTTTCTCGTATCAGTTTTTATGTTTTATTCAGCACAAAAACTGATGAATTTACCACGGGAATTAAAATTAATGCTTGCCGCTTTCCAATTTACTTGATTTAGGTATTGAAAACATGCCTAAAAATTTCGAACAGTTTCGGATATATAGTTTTCGAAATATTGCAATTTAAATGCAAAAAATGTCTTTATCGTTAAGTAACAAGCAAACAAGTTTTCTCATTATTTACATTATCTCCCAATTTTCTGATTTAACACTAGCTTTCTGGAACTTTGTGGTGGCAAGTTTATTTAGAGTACAATGGCGTAATGTAATTATTTTCAGAATACAGTAAAAAAATAAACAATTTCAATTGATTCGATTCTTTTATAAAAAGAACGTTATTTGATGTTTACTGAAAATTTCAATTAAAAATTATTAATTTTTGTAATAAAATATTTATATTATATGATTTTTTTTTTATAATAAAAACTCACTTTTACGTCCATCTGTTATCACTTGCATACAATCGAAAGGATTTGCTGTTATTGGACATTTATATAAAGCACCTGATTGACTTGTATTTGGTTGTAAATTGTTACCCAATGGAGCACCAGCTAATAATCTGTAAAAAAAAATAAATATTTAATATTTTGTAATAATTATTCAGAAATGATTCTTACATGTCTACACGTTTAAAGACACCTGTCTATAAGAACTTTTTATAGACGGACGTAAAAATTCTTAAGCATCCGAATATCCTTATTAGCAGGTACTAATCATAAATGTTAAAACATTGAAAAATGATCAAAATTAAGATTAAGGTTTCTATTTTATTCATGTATTTTTTATATATTTTTAATTCATTGTTTACACCGTTATAACAAAGTAAAAAATATAAATACTTCTTAAAAATGCTGTAATTAAGTGTACAAAAATATTTAAAATACATTTTTAATTTTGAGATATTTAAACGCAGCTTTTTGGCGCTCTTTGTTGATGACGTATAAGTACGTGATCTGTCAATTGGTGACAGTTCAATGTATAATTTACACTTTAAAAAAATGAATTTACAACACAGAATTTACACTTGTTATTTTATTAACTTTTCTAATAAAAAGTCGTAGAATAATATAATTTAATGAAATACCATATAAAATGTAAGTAATTAATATCATACAGTATGTCAACAAATTTGACAAGCCCGTACAATGATATCACGTTCGTATAAAAACTTGAATTTCCGTTTTAAAAATATTTAAATGCCCTGAATTTGTACTTTTATTAATTAATTTTAAGTAATTAAAAAGTAATTAATTTTTAAAATAATGGTTTAGTTGAAATGTCCAATCATTAAAGTTACGGAAGAAGTCTTAAATTTAAATTAAGTGTAAAAAGTTTTTTTTTTAGTATGTATTAATTGTTTTGGACTAGTTTTTAAGTCAGTTTTTTTTTTTTGTAAAAAGTTTTTTTTTAAGTTAACAAGTACATAATCACTATTTTTTTACCTTTTAACCTTCGTTAACCCACTACTTGCCAATTAACCCTTGTCCCCGCGACCCTTAATTATGCAGTGCTTGTATGCTTGTATAATGATTTATTTTTATAGATCCTCTATTCTTATTTTCGATATCGAATCCACAATTGTTATTTTCACTACCACAGATTCTTGTCGATCCCAAGGGGTCATATACTCCACTTTCGGAATGACTGGTTTAATAGCTAATTAGCTAATGAGTAAGTCACTACTTTAAAATACGAGACACGTCTCAAATCAACGCACGGTGGAAAATGTTTTTTGCGTAAAATGATACGAATTATTTTGCATAATAATTTTTTAGAAGAAGGACAACATCCGTCAAATGTTCTTGTTAAAAGGTCACTATCGTCTTCCTTATATGATTTACTATATATAGGATTGGCTTAATAATAGAATCAAGTCTGGAACGATTAAAACGGAAATATTTTAAATATTTATGTTTGTATTTAATTTAAAAAAATGAGGATGATTTCAAATTAAATTGTTTTGTATTATATTATGTGAATGTTTTACAAAATTTACGATTCTCAGAAGCATTTTAAATTAATAATATGGATACAGAAGAATTACTTATTTAATTTAAACCCTACGGTTGTTATAGAATGACCATTTCTTACTAATAATAATAATAATAATAATTAGCCACTGGACCCACTAAGTGGGTATGGGCCTCTCCTCCATTTTTAAGGAAAAGTAATTTTAAATTTTTTATGTTTTTAGATTGCTGGCAAGATTTTTATGGCATTTTTCCACGCATGTCTGTCCCTTGCAAATCTGGTCCACTCGTTACCAGCATAGCGTTTAAATTCGTCCATCCATCTTATATTCTGCCTTCCTTGCCTTCTTTTGCAGTAATTAGGTGTCCAATATATTAGTTTTTTAGTCCATCGGTCATCTTGCGTTCTTAGAATGTGACCGGCCCAAGACCACTTGAGTTTTTTTGCCATGAAGACCGCATCTTTAAGATCTGTTTTACGACGGATACTGTTGTTTGTTATTTTATCGCGTAGTCGTATATTTAGTATTGCTCTTTCCATTTTTCTTTGACACACTCCTATTGCTGTGTTTGTTGTGTCTTTCCTAGACCAAGTTTGACATCCGTAGAGCATTACCGGTAAGATGCATGTATCCATGACTTTCTGCTTAATTGTCCAATGAAAGTTTCCTTTTAAAATTTCTTTTAAGGACCAGAATTTCTTCCAAGCTGTAATACATCTTCTTTGCACCTCTTTTGTTTCCTTGTTGACGAAACTAACTAGCTGTCCTAAGTAAATGTAATCTTCGGTGTATTTCAATTCATACCCTTCAATTGATATTTTTCTGTGTGTATCGTTGGTAATGATTGCAGTTTTATTATAATTGATGGATAGTCCCGCTTTTTTAATCTCTGTAGCTAGTTCCATTAACATAGTCTCCAGCTTTTCAGCTGATTCAGCAAAGATTACTACATCATCTGCAAACCTGAGATTGGATAGATACTCTCCATTTATATTTAATCCATAACTATCCCATTCCATATGTCTGAATATAGTTTCTAGGATGCAGTTGAAAATATCAGCGGACAGGGGATCACCCTGTCTCACAGCTCTATTTTGCTCAAAAGTTGGTCCTGATATTTCTGTTTCTACATACATCTTATTATTGGTGTACATTTCTTTGATCAGATTTATATATTTGAAGTGTAATCCGCTGTTATTTAACGCATATATCATATATTTATGAAATACAGAGTCAAATGCTTTATTGAAGTCTATAAAGGCCATATATATTGTTCTTTGGTACTCTGTTGTTTTTTCAATAATTTGATTTATAGTTAAGATGTTGTCCAATGTTGAAAAATTTTTTCTGAATCCAACTTGGTTTGGAGATTGGTATTCATTTAGTATTGGAGAAATTCGTATTTGTATAACCTTGCTAAAGACTCTGTAAACAGCTGATGCGAGGCTAATTGGCCTATAATTACAAATATTATTTTTTTCATCTTTTTTATGAATTAGTGTAATTTTTGTCAACCGCCATTCTTCAGGAATTTTACCAGTTATTAATATTTTATTAAATAGAATTTTCAGCGGCTCACATAACACATCTTTGGCAAACTTTAAATGTTCATTTGTAATTCCATCTGGCCCTGCTGCTCTTTCTAATTTTAAATTTTCCAATACAAATTCTATCTCATCATTTAAAATTGGGGGTATTTCTTCATCAGTAATATTAAGATCAAACTTTGTTTCTAGTATTTCTGACTCCCTTTCATGGCTGTATAGATTTTTATAGAATTCTGTGGCTTCTTACTAATAATTGGAACTGAGTTCGAGACATGATGATATATATTAAAAAGTGGAGTCACAACTTCTCTTTTGATTAAAAAATTACACAAACATACAGAATGTACAAAAAGCAATAGAATTATGTAAACAGTTTAATATTCCATAAAGTAGTTTTTTTGAGACAATATTGTCAAAAATTATTATCATAAAAATGAAAAATTTATTTTTGGTAAAAACACTGACTTAGATAGTTAACTTCTCCTAAAACGTTTAGAGAATTGATATGAATTTTTCACAAAAGACGTACAAAAGGCAGTGGAGTAGCAAGCTTAACTTGCGCCTAGTGCACAATACCTTTTAAGCACCCTCTCCCATTAAAAAACCATATAATATTATATGTAAAATATACTCGCAAATTAATACATAAATAAAGTCATAGACTCAAGCTAGGCTTTAAATATGAGACATAAAATGTAGTTGGAAAAAACAAGACTAGATTTTGAAATGTATATGATCATCTAGAATTAGAAAAGATACTTATTATTTATCTCTAGCCAATTCTCTGAGCATTTTGCGGCGTCTTGTTACACATATTGTTGCATCAATATCCCATTTTTCATAAAGAGACTTTGCTTTTTCTATTGCCGCTTCACAAAACTTGTCTCGAATTTCGACTAGTTCAGTCGCTAATGATTCAAGATCATATCTAACATATTATTTTATCAGACAAATCAAGAAAGGAGATAATTTATGTAGCCACACAGCGTAGATGCCATAAGAAAGTGCTGACAGATACAGGTCGAATCAGTCCTGTCAGTAGAAAAGACTGAATATTATGAATAATATTACAGTTTGATTTAGACTGTTAGTGTTCCTTTAATCTTTTTTATTTACGAATTAACATTTATTATATTACACAGGCACTAAATTTAAAATATATTTTCCAGAAATCAATTATAATAAAAATTATTCAGAAATTTTTTGTTTTGCGGACTATTTGGCGCCCTTATGAGTAACGCCCGGAGCATGATACACTCCTTTGCCTCCCTCGCTACGCCATTGATAAAAGGATGATTAATTGGTAAATAAAATGTACAATCTTTGGTATCATTTTCAGTTTACGGTATCAAAATATCTTAAAGAGTTGAAATGAAAATGAAACTAAAAAATTTTATTTATCAATTAATCACTTTTGTTTAGATCTTTTGTGAAAAATTCATATCGATTCTTTGTACGGTGTATGAGAAATGTACCCTTTTTGATAAAAATAATGACTTTGATAGTTAATTTCTCATAAATCGTTCAGAGAATCGGTATGAATTATTCACAAGAGACGCATAAAAGGATGATTAATTGATAAATAAAATTTCAAATTTTTTGAATCATTTTTATTTTTTTAATATCGAAATACCTTAAGCAAGCCTTTTGAATACTAAATTCCAGATGGCAGATAGTTACATAACATATAATGATAATTGTTCTTCTTGTACGTGTAATAATTATAATTAAATTGTATCTGACTTAAGTACTAAGTACAAATGCATTTTAGAACGTACATTACAGTACATATACAGTTTTATTAATTCAATTGAGTTGTTTGATATTCAAACCACTTACTTTATTTGAAATATCATACACTAACTAAACTATTTAAAATCATATGTTATTAAATATGTATGTATGCATGAATGTTTTCTGGTAAACATAAATGTAAAAAATATTGATGTAATTGTTTAAACAAATTGTTGGCAAATATCCTTTCTAATTTCCCAATTGTATTCCGTATATGAAATAATTAAAACGTCGCGGGATGAAGTACGATCCGTGCGGAATTCCGCACCTTTGGCTGCCATGTAACCATACACAACAACAAACTTCGAAGAAAATTGATGAAAAACATGTTTTAAAAATAGTTTGTATCTAGGTACAGTGGAATAAGAAAAAGTATCTGGATGTGAACACGATAGTACTTTAACTGTTCTTATCTGGAAAACCGCTTTTCATTATAATTTTTTTTTTCAACAATGAATATTTAAGACGTTACTTAAAAAATTATAAAAGTTTTCAAGCCAATCAAAAATTTGTACATAACAGTATTAAATAAATTTGATAAATATTACCAATAATTAATTACCCGGAATATAAATAAATTTAGCTACTGGCTATGCAATCAAAATATTGATAATTAGCGAGATGTAAGTATATTATATATTTTTTATACCATGTATATATTATAAAATTTATCAAGGTATACTAAGTTTAATCCTAAGTTTATAACGCTTAAAAATATTGATGCTAACAACAAAATTTTGCATCGTCGCTTGGATAAGAATGAAGTAACCGACTCCATCCACATCATAAAAAATTAATTGTATATTGTATGTAGTTTAAAATAAAATAAATAAAGATTAACAAATAATGATGTGGATAGCCCCTGTTATAGACGTGGCCTGTGAAACGGAAATTAAACCCCATTATTATTATTTATTAATATTATTAATAAAATAATTAATATTGCAATTTTTTGCAGTTATAGAAAGTTATTTTCATCATCTGGGAAGTTGAACGAGTTGACCAAAAGGGTTTTACCTTAGATCATATATTTTAATTAGATAAGCCCAGTGTATACCAAGTATATATATTTTGGCGTTACAGAGTAGATTAACAAAGATGAAAATACAATATTCAAACAGCTGACGGAGAAACACCATTTTGAAGGCCTGGTATTCAATGCGCATGATCGTATAACCGGAATCAGTTGCTTCAATGGTGTGTTTATATTTCAAATTCACATGTGCTTAAAATAAATAAATAAAATTTTATTTTGTTTTAACGTTCAAACGAGTAATATTGTTAAATAATTTTCTGTTAATTCTATGGAAAAAAATTTTAAAAATGGTAAAATGGTAATTTGTTCAAAATATACTGTTTTAATTTTATTTAAAAGTGATATAATCTTATTTTAAATACGCGCCAGGATATTATGTTGTATATTAAGACATGCGTATTATGACCAGGCTTCGACATTTACTATCCTTGTCAATCTACTTGAGAGACGTGGCTCTCACTCTGTTGGCAATTGCAGTAGTGAATTTTCAAAGGGATTTACTTACATGAACAGCTTATGTTTCTACTAAATTGGTCTCAATATTTTTTGAACATTAGTGTATTTATAAATAAAGTAATGTTTGTCTATTAATGTGTATATTTGCATTATTTAAGTTAATTAAATTATAAATGTGTATATGATTGACTGTATTTCTAAACTAACTAATCTAGCATCATGCATCATATTAAATTATATTATTAATATATATTTACGGTATATTTTATTACAATTAATTAGTGTATTATTATCAATTCATTATTATTAAATATCAAACATTTATTAAATACAAATTATATATATATATATATATATATATATATATATATATATATATATATATATATATATATATATATATATATATATATATATATATATATATATATATATATATATATTTAATAAATATTCATTCATTTATTGCTTTATCAATATATGTACAAATTTTTATTGCAAAATTATCTATTGTTTATTTATTTTGTATAATCAATGTAATTATTTAGATTTTATTCGTGTTACATATAAAATTCGGCATGCCTGAAATATTTTTCGTCAAAATATCATTATATAAGTTTACTAGTCGAGATAAATGATGAGAAAAATTGCTTATTAAGTCAGCAGCGGATTAACCATATAGAAAGATGCTAAGGAAGTGTATTTAGTTCGGAAAAAAGGCTGAATCCTTGAGAATTCTCTTGGATTCAGTAGAATCAACCGCTTAGTGGATGGGTCTAAAGTTTCAACCTCTGAAATGCGCTTCACTGCATATTGATTGCATAAGTCTTTCCCACGGAATTTACCATCCAAGGAGAAGGACTGACGGGAAAGTAACATTTAAAAGACGGGAAAGTGCCATTCGAGCCATTAAGGAGGATGTTACGAGCCAGGAAATATACGATTCTCTTCTCGCTCCTTGGCAAAAATTGGAAGCCACAAATGTGTTCATCCATTCTCGGCTAGAATTTATACTGCGAGGTGGCAATGACGCAGATCAATGACAAGACGATCAAAAGGCTAGCCAAGAAATGTATATTGTAAAATTTCAAGTCGATATTTCTATAAATAACGAAAATATGAGTGTGTCTTCATCTTAAATGCGACACACTGTATTAGGATTATGGCAAAAAATACGTAATAGTATCTAAAAACTAAAAGGCTCCCGAAAAAGTTATCTTTTTATTTTATTCTAAAAATTGGCTCGTCTAATTAACTCTTTCTCTTATATTCAAGAGTTCTATAACCTGTTACATATTGTGTGAACTATTTTATTGGATTCCATGCTTATAAACATTATAAACACGTTTATTTCCAAGATTTTTTCTATTCTTTAATTGATTTATAACATTTCAATTGTTTTCACCTTTACAGTTTATCGGTATCGGTAGGTAAGTTTAATATGTATGGGAATAATAGAAAATAAAAGTATTATTGTAAAGTAAATTAAAATAATTTATGAATATTGAAAAATATTAAATTATCAAAAGTCATACCATACAATATAGAATAGGCAATATTAGTGCATTCGTTACGAAAAATTTTACGTTGGTAAAATTTTTCGTTACAAATTTTCCACAATTTTCGTAACTTTCTTAAGAAGTTCTTTTAAAAATTAGAAAAAATCGGGAATAAGTTGTGTTTTTTTTTCGGAACTTGATAAAACTTAGTTTTGTAGGTAAGTTGGATCCTGAAATTGGGAGGTAAATTACATAAATCAAGTTTACTTAACGATCGGATGAATGGTTTTTGAATTATCGACCAAGATTCTGTAAAAAATGATTTTATTTAGGAGCGATTTGTGCCTTATTTTCAACATTGATGATGAATTTTGTTATAAGTTCATGAATTTACACGAAAAAGAAGAATACAAGTATTTGATATCTGTCTTGGTTTTCAAAATATCGAAAGATAAATAATTAAACAAAACTTTCAATATTTTTAAAATTACTCCAGAAATTCAAAAATTTTATTCCTATTTTTCATCTTATACTGTCAAGTTTTAACATATTTCACCATCAAAATTGAAAATATATATTTTTTAATTGGTAACTTTTTTTTTTTTTTTTCATATTTCTACGACTGGTTTTGGAGATATCTATGAAAACATCATCCAACTAGTAATTTATTTATTTAAATAATCTAAATAAAGCTTCATATAAAAAAAATCAAGCTTTTTATTTATAATTGCCTTGGTGTTTGTACATACTTAAAGTTATAGCTTCATAAGAATTACATTTAGTTGGTAATATTTGTCAAAAGTCAAATGAAAAACTATTGTCTAGTAGAATTTCGCATTCAGTTTATATGTAGATAATCCTCTTCCCTATTTTTTAAATACACAAAAAAAAAAAGTGAAAACAAACAATTGATTGAGTTAATTGTTGAAATACCATGCATAGTTAGTGTTGATTTCTTTATCACATAACACATATATATACATGTGACACATACATAACTGATATTCAAGTATAGTGCATACTATAAAATTTCCGCCTAATTGGCCCCCACACGAATAAACAGTGATGTTTACGAAAAAATGTTTCAAACAAAAGTTGTTTATTTTTTTATAAGGAAAATTTTTTACAGTTAAACTTTTGTTCTATCTCTAACGGTTTACAAGATGGGTCCTACGGGCCCAAGACCCAATTGACCTATGATGCTCATTTTCGAACTCGACCTCACTTTTTACGTCCTGAGAACGCTGTAAAAATTTCAGCTCGATATCTTTTTTCGTTTTTGAGTTATCGAGTCCACAGACGGACGGACAACCGGAAATGGACTAATTAGGTGATTTTATACCAAAATTTTTTTCGTAGCATCAATATTTTTAAGCGTTACAAACTTGGGACGAAACTTGATATACTATGTATATTTCATATATACATGGTATAAAAATTCAGTCCCGAAAAGTTTTCCTAACGAATGCTCATATATACCCTATACTAAAAATAATATTATAATAATAATAAAAACTAATCGAGTTTTAACCTTTTTATAAATAATAAATTATAAATATATATATTATTATTATTATTAATATTAGGTATTTTTATTTACAATTTACATTTGAAGAAACATTTAATTAAAATTTTAATTTATACAACAAATATTATATTTTACAATTATTACATTATTACAACAAATAAATAAATGTAAATTTATTATAAATTATTTATTTGTTTATTATTATATGGAGAAAAAAATTCAATAAATAATGTAATTTAATTTAAATGTGTGTACTGCAGCTTTATATACGAGGAACTTCGTATTTTGTTGTTCCCTCGTGTAAAAATAATTTACGAACTAAATAATCTTATTGAATAGAAAATTCTAATAAAGTACTTTCGATAGTGAAAATAAATTATGAAATTTGACAAAAATTAAAATCTATGTAGAAATATTTTAAATATCCTGATTTTGAGTCATAAAAGCACATTATTGTTTTATTATATTAAAATTAAAAGTCGTAATTTTTAATCTGTATATCATGTGACCTAAAAATAATATGCATTTAATTATTAAATATCTGGATGACCGAGCTGTGCTCGGCATTTTTGAGTTAAAAAGACACAAATTTTATCACTAATATAAGACCGTTTAAAATGTCTCCACACAAATACCAATTTGAATGTCCCGGTAATGTATTTCATTTCATTAACTACGATATACACCAATAGATGTCAAGAGTTATAATTTGCATTGCAGGTTTCAGTTTTTCATGAAAAAACGGATAAAACGACGTTTTTTAAAAATGAAACCTTGCTAGATCGACTTTTTGCCCCAAAAAAAACCCTGAATACTCATTTTCATGAAAATCGTTGGAGCCATTTCCAAGATCGTTGATATATATATAAATATATATACAAGAATTACTCGTTTAAATATATGTATAAGATTTGTTGATGGCTTTCATAGTAATTGTAGGTTATGTTACCATCAACTTTATTTATACCATAGAAGTTATAACATAGAACCGTAATGTAGCATCCAAACGGTTTATCGTAATAGAGAGAGACCTAAAAAAAGTACGCGTATAGCTGCCTTCGTCTGTCTAATATTACCTTTATGAAATACAGAGGCATGCACGTGTTTAAACAATAATTCAAAATATTAACATAGCGTTTTGATAGGCTGCGAGACAAGAGGGAAGACGGTCCCTTCTTTCGTTCTCTTTTTTAAAGGTCAATAAGGTTTTAAAGGTCTTTTAAGTCTCTATGTTATATATAACCTCTTTAATTTATACATATAATAATTACATACACGACTGTTGTTTTTACTAATATTACGTCACCAAAATGGCTGACAGCGTTTTTGCGAGAATAAAAAAGGTTTAAAATTTAATTGCCGAAATATATTTTTTTGGTGGCGTTTTATTTCAAAAAAAATCAACATTTTGAAGTACTTTATCCAACATAGTAGAATACCCTATTGAATTGAGTTTAATAATTGGAAAAGCCAAAAAAAAACCTGGAAATATCTTCAAATTAACTGCATTTTTAAATAATTGTAAAATGTCATATAATAAATCTATTCTTTTACGTTTTGAAGTTTTTTGTGGGAAAACTCATAGACTAATTTTACACATTTTCAAATTTAAAGTCCATTTGGAATCATTTTATTCCATAAATGAACTGAGTTGTTTAAACCAGACACTAAGGTTTTTAATTTAAAAAAATAAAATATGTTAATAATTCATAATTTTAATGTAAACATTATTTAAATTAAAAAATGTTTTTAATTTAATTAAAACGTTTAATATTTATTTATAAATTTCATTACTGGTTTAAAAATAAAAAACATTATTTATTTGAAAATAATGATATTTAATTATTTTTAAAAAAAGCATAAAAATGCGTTATACCTAATTGTATATGTTTAATAAAATATCTTATCTAAGGTATTAGACCCGACGCCGGTATGCGAAATTTAAAAAATGTATGATCCTATTAATACAGCAGGCCCCCGGTCTATTTTTCATTCTTTGTCATGACACCTGTTGCATTTAAATAATAATAGAATTCCAATGTTGGAATTAAAATTAATGAGACGAGGTCTTTACGGGAAATGAAATATTTGTGCATATACACAATTTACAGGAGCGTAATCAAATCATTATCACAAGAGGGGAACACATGAATTAAAAAAACTTTGGGTGTTCATATATCTTTAGATTTGTGGTACAATTTTCAACGATCAATTTTTGGTGAAAAAATTTGAATTGATATTTTCACACATGTATCAAAACACAAAATTGGCGATCCAACATAGAGAAGGGGGCAATGCACTTTTCTTGGCTACGGACATGCATAATGTAATCAATTTTAAATTGAATTCAATTACATTCGATAATATATTTATTTAAGTTTTTTGCAAGGTTATTTTAATTTGAAAGAAAAAATAATAAATAAATGCAATTTAGTTATTATCGACTTGACAATAAATAAAGTGAAACTAATTTGATACTAAAATTAGAGAATTTTTGTTTAAAATCCTTGAGCTACAGTTTATGACTTTCAGTATCTCATTCTAATATGGTAATACTTCTAATATTTTATCAACTTCATCAGAAAAGTAATTTTGGAGGTTGTCCAACCGTCGGAGACCATAAATTTTAACCAAGATCGAAAACGGTTTGTTTTAGAAAAAATAGAATAGAAAAAAGTTTAAATAGAAAATACATATAAATTTTTTATTGTAGGTACTATAAAGTATAAAATAATTGTTTCTATGAGTTAGTCATACATGGCTATTTGTAAAAGTTGGAGACGCTCAAATTAAAAAATCAAGAATGAAAATCATTGATATAATTATTTTCTACTTTTGAGTACAATAAAAGTTTATCCTATAAAAAGTATTTATTCCTTATGAAATATATGTCAAGGTATACTAATTTTAGTTCCAAATTTGTAACGCTTGGAAATATTAATGATACGAACAAAATTTTGGTATAGGTGTTCATAAAATCATCTAATTAGCCCATTTTCGTTTGTCCGTCCGTATATCCGTGTCACCGTCTGTAAAAACGATAACTCAAAAACGAAAAGATTTATCTGAAATTTATAGCGTGCTTAGGACACAAAAAGTCAATTTCAGGTTCGAAAATTTGCAGCTAGCTTCAACTGGTGGTTTTGTCAGAGATTTTGGTAAAACGAAAAAAATTAAAGAAAATACTTTCGAAAATTTCGAAAGTTTTGGAAAACCAGAACAAATTGTGTGGGTTTTTTAACTTTCCTAATTTATTAACAACAATACAAGAAGTGTTGATATTCAACATTTTCTATAAATGGTATTTAAACAATTAACTCAGTCAATTGTTTGTTTTCACTTGCTTTTATTTAAATTTATAATTCAAAATTAAAAAAAGTAAGTATATCAAATATCGTGGAAGCGATGGGAAAGGTAGGTCATGTTTACCATAAAAATGCATTGTAATTCGATTTACAAATGTTTTATGTATTCTTCTCAGCAAACCGTTTCATTTGATACCCAAGTTATGGGAGTGAATGATGTCAGCCATGCATTGTCATTCAAACTAAGCGTTTATGCAAAATTTCAGCTCAATCGATGATGTCTGCTTTAAAATTCAGTTGAAAAATTCGATCCGAACATACTTACATACAAACATTGCAACATCTTGTAAAATACTAAAAATTATCGAAAATCGATTTTATAGATAAAAAAATTAGGAAAATTATTTTATATCTCGAATAAATTCTTTCACTTTTTCGGTGCGAACTGAGACCCTGCTAGAAGATTCCAAAAACTACATCCCACCAATAAAACAATTAATTGTACATTCAAAGATAGAGTTGGTTTATTTTATGTTGGACCTTACAAACAAAGAGAATAAATAATATTACAAATGTATATGTGTACTATTATTTATTCTCTTTGTTTGTAACAGGGTTCGAAAATATCCGATATTTATTATAAATATCAAAATATCGTATATTTTTGATATATATCCGGTATATATCAAAATTTTGATATTTAAAAAAAAACTAAAATGTTTTAAAGGTTTTATTTACTTAGGCGCTTCAAATCAGACAAATGAAACCAAAACATAAAATATTCTTTTAGATCAGGCAAAATCAATTAAAAATAATAAAATTTTTATAAATAATAATCAATTTTAAAACAAAACACAATTTTATAAATTGTTATCAGTCAATGGTCATACCTACACTTAAGCAACAAAACAATAAACATTACAAATAATAACTCTAGAGTATAACCAGTCTTTTAATTATCAAATCAGTCATCAGTCATTCGTAATAAACTGTTAATTATCAAATAAAAAAATAATGTCGTTTCATAATTGTGCGTGGTTTGACTGCAAGGAAGATAAAGCTAGATCATCTTCCGATTCTGAATCTTACTTAAACTTACTCTTTTGTAACGAACTTTTCTGACACGACACGATTTGAGGTTTTAACTCTACTCCAATTCCATGAAAATTTGGGAAGTAGAAATACGGTAACAAACGCCAAAAATTACTAAATAATATTAAATTTTTTTAAGTCATTTTTGTATTGATATATATCATAAAAATTCATGTGATATATACCGGATATATATCGGATATATATCATGATATATATCCATTGATATATATCCTCGAACCCTGGTTTGTAACGTCCAACATAAACTAAACCAACTCTAGAATAGTTTTTATTATATTTGTACCTATATTTATTTAGTGATATCAAAAGAGCAAATGAAGAAGAAACTTTGAACAATTCTTTTTAAACAATAAACAATTTTTTTCACTTGATATCTTTATTAGTTTGATGTAGGAATTTCCTGCCATTTAAAACATTATCGTATAGTTTATCGATAAACACCATTAGGAGGGTAGTCGTTTATCTATTCTCTGCTATGCGAATGCGATATAGAACATTTTAAAGGGGGCATTAAAAACGGAAAATGATCATCTAAAAGATATTAAGAGAACATTTTTATAATGTATTTATTATATTATTTATATCATAAAAGATTATTTTTATTTGCTTTTTATACCTACACAATTTTATGAATTCTAAGTAAAAATTTGTATGAATCAACAATTATATTGTTTGGAAGAAATGGTTCGGAACACTGTCCAAACATTCTTACTTTCATTATTAAAAATTAATTTACTTTTAGTTCAAGCGTTGACTCAAGCGCAGACACAGGATTTCGTTCAGGAGAGGAAGAAAATTTTGTTGTATACATATCTCGAGGTACTCTCAAGGGGAACGGCCTGCAATAAGTCACAGCGTTTTCCTTTTTTAGAAACAAGCTTTTAATGTACTAAAAAATAGAAAATAATTTTTTTTATGAATTACTCAACTTTGTCAAAAATTGTAACGCAACTTTGTCAAAAATCGAAACTGGGAAAATTTTGGAAACTTGGATTATTCATTAGGCCAACACCAAAAAAAAGTCTGCAAAAAAATCATAGCTACCGGATTTGACGCAAGCTCTAATGTATACATTTACGTTGATAAACTTTGAAAGACATTATTTTGGAAACTATTGGGTTTACAGAGACAATTCTAATCTCATATTGTAGCAAATTTAGTATCTTAGTCTATTTTAAAAATTTCCTGAAAAAGTACTTCAAAAACTAGTCCTATAGGGTTACAATCGCCAAAGTTAGAAAAAAGCCTAAATTTTCACGGTTTTTTTCGGCAAAACTGTGTTTGGAGCTCGAGGTTACAAGCTTGGATTATTTATTGGGTCAATATCATAAACAAGCCTGAAAAAAATCAAAACTACTGGATTTGAAGCAAGCTCTGATGTTTAAAGTTACTGCACTGTCATACATACATTACTATTTGTAAAACTGAACCTACTCAATTTAAAATATCATGGATGATTCGATCGCCTCATGCTTTGACAAATAATTTTGTATGAGTGATTCATAAAAAGAACTATTTTTTACCTTTGAGGACAGTAAAAGTTTGTCCCTAAAAATATATTTTAATTAAATTTTTTATGTGAAACTGAAAAACCTATGCATATCAAATATGGTGGAAGCGATGGGAAAATCAGGTCAAATGTAAATCATGAGCATTCATTTTTATGGTATGACCTGATTTATAGACTTATTTTCTAAGAAATTCCTTGTCCTTGGTATTTTCCCCGAAAAATTCTTGTTCTCCATAGCTGTTGTCTTGTCTGCTTGTTCGGTAAATCCGGGATTGTCAGTAATTTCGAGTAAAACACAAAATGGAGGCCATTATCCCCTCCTCCCACTTTTCCTCTGTATCCGCGTCTGCTTTAACTGTTTGCAAGAGAGTAAAAGTTGAAAATATGGGACTGATTTTCATTGAAATACTTTAACGAAAACATTACATTTTGAGATTCGAATTTAAGGGATGTTACCATGGTCGAGGATTGTGGAGCATGGAGTTTTTTTTTCTACTTTGTTGCTTGCTGGACGTGAATGTAATATAACATGGAACTTATGTAACTCATACGCTATAAATTCTTTATATTGATCAATTATTGAGATAGTGTTTCTAAAATTTTTTTAACTTGCATTTCTTTGCAATTTTTCTTGTAAAATACGAACTAATTAGACCTTGAGGAATAAATTAAAAAAAATGTTTTTTTAAACATATTTTTATAATTTTGTATTCCAGTGGAATATTTAGGTATTACAGAAGAATAAAAAAAAAATATAGAAAAGTGAAAAAAATAAAAATAAATTTTACGCTGAATCATGTATTTATATAAAATAAAAAATGTTAAAATATACAGGCAAAAGGTTAAAAATCACATAAATTTATAACTGAGGAACTATTGTAATAATAATAATTTGAAATAATAAATATACGTCTCAAGTTTGTGATAAAAATATACACCGTGTTCTGTTATTAACTGCAGAAACCTAACTTTTCAAAATAAGCTCATCAAGAGCAACAAAAAAACTCTTTTCCAAATTTCGATCTGAGCCTTAATTTAGGAGCTACAGGTATGACAAAAATTGATAAATTTGATTATTCATTGGCTGTCATTCGATAACCAGTAACCAATAATAATAAGAAGATATTAGTAAATTTTTTTAAAATAATATTCAACTGAGGTAGGGATTTTTAGAAATTATAACATGATTTGATTCGATTATATTATTTTGCAAAAACATTAAATTATTGTACTTAAACAAACAAACTATGTGTCAATGGGTGTGGTTTGTTTGCTTAGGTCCAATGATAAATTGTTTACTTATAATTATTATTATTTTTCTCAGAATAATAGAATAAAAATATTTAAATTATAAAAAGTGGGACAATTTAATATTTTATAAATTTTTTGTTTTTTATTATTCTGAGAAAATAATAATACTTATAAGTAAACAATTTATCATTGGACGTAAGCAGGCAAACCACACCCATTGTCACATAGTTTGTTTGTTTCAGTACAATAATTTAATGTTTTTGCAAAATAATATAATCGAATCAAATCATGTTATAATTTCTAAAAATCCCTACCTCAGTTGAATATTATTTAAAAAAAATTTACTAATATCTTCTTATTATTATTGGTTACTGGTTATCGAATGACAGCCAATGAATAATCAAATTTATCAATTTTTGTCATACCTGTAGCTCCCAAATTAAGGCTCAGATCGAAATTTGGAAAAGAGTTTTTTTGTTGCTCTTGATGAGCTTATTTTGAAAAGTTAGGTTTCTGCAGTTAATAACAGAACACGGTGTATAAATAACTCGTTAATGTATACTTCACTAGGGTATACTATAGAGATAGATTCAGTTTTAAGGTAGTACGATCTCCAAGGCAGGTTTCGGTTGAAATTATTTATACCTTATTTTCAACTTTGATGATGAGTTAAGTTATAACTTAATGAATGTAGATGAAAAATAAGAACAAAATTTTTCAATATCTATCTTGGTCTTTGAAATATCGAAAGCTAAATAATTAGACAAAATTTTCAATTTTCGATATTTTGTAAATTACTTCAGATATCGAAAAATTTTATTCTTACTTTTTGTCTTATGTTGTCAAGTTATAACATAATTCACCATCAAAATTGAAAATATTTTTTTTTCAAGTGTCTCCACACGTGCTCATACATCCATAGATAATAAATATTTATATTATACTACATACATCCTTAATTATTCGGACACGACGGGTTTTTTGTTTTCAATAATTTATTAAGGTTTTAACTTTAATTTAGTTTCATTTATAATTTTCACCGACTTGTTTTTTTTTAATTCATTGTTTACACCGTTATAAGAAAGTAAAAAATATAAATACTACTTAAAAATGCTGTATTTAAGTGTAAACAAATATTTAAAATACATTATAATTTTGAGATATTTAAACGCAGTGTTTTGGCGCTCTCTGTTGATGACCTATACGTACGTGATCTGTCAATTGATGACAGTTCAATGTATAATTTACATTTAAAAAAAATGAATTTACAACACAGAATTTACACTCGTTATTATTAAATTTTCTAATAAAAAGCCGTAGAATAATAGAAATCAATATAATACTTGGTAATACGATGCAAAATGTAAGTAATTAATGCCATACAGTATGTCAACAAATTTGACAAGCCAATGCTATGACGTTATGCCCGTTTTAAAATTTGAATTTCCCATTTTAGAAATTTTGAATTTTTCTCACTGAATTTGTACTTTTATTAATTATTTTTAAGTAATTAAAAAGATATTAATTACTAAAATAATGGTCTAGTTGAAATGTCCAGCCAATAAAGCAAATTTTAATTTCATGAATATTCCCTATTTTAAAAATGCCTACTTTTGAAGTGATTTATTTATTTTAATAATCAGACAGACCACCCCCTCCCCCTAAAATTTTCAGAACTAATTTAGACTTAGTTCAACTTCATATAAAAAAAATTCAAGACGCGCTGGTGCTCGTACATCGTTAATCTTCTGAACTTTACAGAATCACTATGTACAAATTATTCTACAAAATATAAAAACTTCCATAAAAGTAATAAATTGTATATTGTTAAAATCTAAAGTATAATAATAATATAATAATATAGGTTTTATAAATATCTTTTTGTATGCCCTATAGTATGTCTTCATCATGACAGATTATGAGCATGAGTCAACCCAGAGCAGGCAGGCGATACTAGTCCAGTTCACAATGTGACAAATATAAAATCATCAATTATAATTTTATATATTGACATCTAAAACTCTATTATTATTGATGTGAATAAAACAAGTCAATGAAACTTTGTACGTATATTTATAGCACCCACGCAACCCCAGCTCTGGTTAGAGTTACGACTCTTCTCTTATTTTAATTGTTATCGTACGAACAATTCATTGTTATTGGTGACGATTTGCAATCTAGCAAAATAATTTTTATTTTTGGTGTCATTAATTTTATATCGAAAAAATAAATGTGTATGAAGCATAGGCAACATTATCAATGGCTGAAGAATAAGCCAGTCTCACCTGGTAGTTAAAATCAAGACCGTTTTGAATAAAATTGCAAATATATCTGAAAATAGTTTTCTAAGGCGTAATTTTGTGCGCTCGTCGCGAATTTTTGGATCATGTTGCTCTCCGAAGTGAGGAAAAAAAGATATGACCATCGATAGCAATTTAGTGAAACTCGCGTACTTTTTTTGATTTTCAAAGTGTTGTAGAATTTTTTTATTGATAGCTACGAAGTCGCAAATTTGTTTTTAAACTAAGGGTGTCTGAATCTACCGCCCATATTTTGAATTTTTATTCAAGGCCCAATATAGAGTCCAAGGTAGCCCCAAACGCATTTTGTTCAATATGCGATAAAATAATAAATATCTAAAAATAATAATATCTAAATGAGATAAAATAATTCGCCAAAAGTTTGATCGTAGTCTACTCTAACAACGAGGGAAATTTGGTCAATTGAAAATAATTCTCACTTCGAAAACTTAAATTATTCATGATTTGAATTTTTCCAAGCTAGCGCAGAAGTCGGAGTATTGACAAAACTTACAATGGATGATGTTTTTAGGTTATACTGACCTAAATCTACAAGGCCTATTTTTACGATTTTCTGAAAATGGTTGATATTGGCGCCAGAAGTGGCGCTATTCAAAAAAATGAAAAACGAGGTAAAACAACATAAAAACCACCATCTTTTCCGGCATACATTTTATTTTTAAAGTCAACCTCCTACTCTAAAAATGATAAAAAAATTCGCCATCAGCGCACAAACTTACCCCTTAGAATCTTCATTAAAAAAAGAGTTATCAGCAAAAATATAAAAACTAACACAATTAATGGTTTCAATACTCAAGTTGTTGTATATTAGTAAAAAAGTTGTTTTTGATGAGGATGCGCAATAACTAGATGGGAGTTTATGAACAAATCCAACAATATTTGATTTAAAAAAATTTTTCTGGGCTTCGCGGTTGAGTGAAACAATGCATAGGAATTAGGCATAGGTAAAATTAAATGATTGTAAACGTAAAATCACTGCACTGTTTGCATCGAGTGTATACAAAATATTGTAGTATTTTAATGTGGAAGCGCCGAAATTTAATACATTTCGAAAACTATAATATATTCTTCTACTATTTATAAAGCTAATTTCTAGATAAGATTACAATGTTTTTGCACCCTTAATGGCCCATTTCACAATAAAACCAAGTTGAATGATATAAATCATCGATATATAATCCTAAAATTAAGACATTATTTCGTACATAAAAATTGACTTGATCAATCCATAATAGCCATAACAAAATCAAATTAATCAAACACAATTGAGTCTCTATAGTCTCTATAATACAGTATAGTCACCAAATGACGCCTACATATGATCACATCTATAATAATAATGCCCTATTTTGGTTTTTATAACTTTTATTTATGTAAGCAATATATACGTTATTATTTATATTATTATTATTATTATTATTTGTAGCCTTGTGTAACAGAGGGTGGATAAATTAGGGTAGTTTTCAACGGTTCTCTATATATAATATAAATTGATATTTTTCAATTAAATTAAATCACATTTCTCTAGAAAAAAATTCGTTTATATACGGGTTATTTAGTACTGAATATGATAATTTTATTCAAAATGGGATCTTATAATATATATATGAAGTTTTCCCGCATAAATAACGTGTGGTAAGAGGGGTTGTTACCTTTTAAATTGAGTAAAACCACAAGATAAACGATACATGTCATGTTGATGAAAAATAAACTGCACTTTTATGACAGCTTATTTCAGGTGTAACAAAAAATATGCATTTGGTATTATCATACGCTAGGAATCTCTATTCCCTAATCAAATTGACGTCAACAAAATGTGACTCATTCAAATTTAGATGTTACCCCTGCTCGAAATATTTAAGTGGAAGGAAGGTCTTTAAAATGATATTTATTAAAATACAAAAAATGGTAATTTTATTACAATATGTGTAGAAGTGATTACTGTATTAATGAAGAAAAAAGGATCTTTCGCAAAATGTCAAGACATCTATCTTCGCCTATTTCTGATTTTCATCTATGATCTTCTGCTTCTGACAAAATTTCCTGACAAATTCAAGTTTGCTATTATATTTGATATCAATTATGCCGAAAATGCGAAAGATTGGGAACAATCAAAATATAAAAATCGGTTGGAAATATTATGCTTAACAACTTTTATTCAAAGTATTTTTCCGCTAAAATGCACAGTTTTTAAGTAAAATTAAAAAAAAAAAACCATTAAAAAAACACGACAATTTGTAAATTCATGTAGATTTGTCAGAAAATATGAAAGGTAAGAGAAAGTTTACATATACAAATCGATCGGGAATTTTATGCCCGATAACTTTGGGCTGAACTATTTTTTCTTTAAAATGCATAGTTTTCGAGTAAATTGCAAACAATTGTGGAACAACGAGGAAAATAGTTTTTTTTCAAAATTTGTATCGTTCTGATTTGTTTGCTGGTTGGGAGGTAAAACCAAAGAAAGTGCAACAAAAAAAAAAACGATAGCAAAAACCGACCATTTTCATCTAGGTCGCCAAGGAAACTAAAACTGTTTAATCGATTCAGCTTGCCATGAATTTTGAGAAAATGAAAAAATATTTTTATAATTTGTCAAATTGTATTGTTTGTCAAAATTTTATGTTTTATCTTTTAAAAAAATTTAGTTGTGAAAGTTATCAGAAGTTAAAGCTAACAGAGATAATTTAAAGTAAGTACAATGAAATTTATTATGTTGTCATAATAAATATCCTGATCAAACCGAACGTAATGTACGCACATATTGGGTTGACTACTAAATCAGAAGTATGTCTTTTTTAAACTAATATTACAATTAATGTATACAGAAAAAAAGTAAAAGTAGCTATAAAATGAAATTCTTTAAAGAATCAAACAAATATTTGACTTCTAAAATTAATACCTTAAAATTTCAGAAAAAAATCTTGTAAATAAAAAAAGTAAGCGCTACATTTATAATGTTCCGCGGTACGAAAGGAATATAGTTCCTACTGGGTGTCTCCCGTTCTTTGTTATTCTACAGATATGCTAAAAATTGACGTAGGTGTACATTGCTGTACGCAAATCTTAATTTTCGCATAACTTGATGGAACTAAAAGCGTTATATATTCCGTTCAATCACATCACATTCCGCTCGAAATGCTGCTCAAATAGTTTAACTGCATACAAGAAATAAAAATAAAGAAGTGAAAACAAACAATTGACTGAGTTAATTGTTGAAATACCATGCATAGTCAGTGTTGATTTCTTTATCACATTACACATACAAACATGTGACAAATACTGATAATCAAGTATAGTACATATTATAAAATTTCCACCTAGTTGCGCCCTCACGGGTAAACAGTGATGTTTACGAAAAATGTTTCAAACAAAAGTTGTTTAATTTTTGATAAGGAACATTTTTTATATTTATACTTTTGTTCTATCTCTAACGGCTTACAAGATGGGTCCTACGGACCCAAGAAACAATTGACCTATGATGCTGATTTACGAACTTGACCTCACTTTTTACGTCCTGAGTACGCTGTAAAAATTTCAGCTCGATATCTTTTTTCGTTTTTGAGTTATCGTGTCCACAGACGGACGGACTACCGGAAATGGACTAATTAGGTGATTTTATGAACACCTATACCAATTTTTTTTTTGTAGCATCAATATTTTTAAGCGTTACAAACTTGGGACTAAACTTATAATACTATGTATATTTCATATATACATGGTATAAAAACTACAATTATATTTTCTATTATTAGATAGAAAACATTTAAACTATTTTTAATAAAAATATTTAGATAAAAATATTATCTATATAATAATAAATAGGTGTATAGACTATAATAGTGAGTTGTAAGTACCTCTATAGTATGCATGCATGATGCATTTTTAACTACCATATGGTTCCTCTTGTTGTTTTAATCAAAAATAAAATAAAAAAATAATATTATATTTTAATAATATAAATCCACTTCAATTTTGACACGTGTCTGTCTGTTTAGTTATATCACTGTTATGTGTTCAAAAAAACCACAATTATCTATAATACCATACTGTAAATAATAATGTAATATTTAGCCCAGACAATTTTTTAAATCGAAATACTCAACGGAGACTTAATAGATATCGATAGAGCATCTTCAATGATTTTAAAAGCAATTGATAATATCGCTTAAAATAGAATAGGTACTTTTTCAGAAAAAACAAAATTCAATCAAAACTTTTGTGTTGGTGGAGGGGTCGGGAAGCTATATTTAACAAGTAAAATTTATAAAATTTATAAACCCCCGAGAAATTTTTCGGGTTCGGAACCCTAAATTCGCACTTGAAACGAATTAAATTACCTTTTTCCTTAGAGTCTTCTAAAAACAGAATTGATTATGAGAAATATCGTTTATTTTTTTAGCTGTTCCGGATACCGAACCCTAAACTTCCACTTGTAACATAGCTAAGAACACTCATTCAATCATCAACACTCCCATTAAATTACCTTTCAAACGAAACAAAAAAATCATAATCGGTTCATCCGTTTAGGCGCTACGATGTCACAGCCAGACAGACACTTATAGCGGTCAAACTTATAACACCTCTTCTTTTTCGGGAGTTAAAAAAAGAAAGGGCACCCGATATGTTACTATGTTTCTTTCGTACCTTCGTACACTAAATTATCTTTTTTTGTGTTATTTTGTCCGACTGGTTGATTAACTCTTGGCTTCAGAAGTAAATCATAAGAGTCAACATTTAATAATATTACAACACATTTTGATTCAAATATGTCGTTACGAGTAAAATGATCCCCTTTATATACGTTAAAATGATCCCTATTTTGTGTGTATAATTATAATAGGTAAAATGACCCCCCATCATGTGGTGGGTCTTGAATGTATTGATTTAGGTGATTTTACTGCAGTGATTTTTATTTTCATTTCTGTTTGGTAAAAAAAAATGGGATCATTAATTTTACTCACCTATTCTTACAAAGTCAATAAAACGATCCCTTTTGAGAAATCACTACATAGTATAAAACAAAGTCGCTTTCTCTGTCCCTATGTCCCTTTGTATGCTTAAATCTTTGAAACTACGCAACGGATTTTGATGCGGTTTTTTTAATAGATAGAGTGATTCAAGAGGAATGTTTATATGTATAATAACATCCATTAAATAGTGGAGAAGTACTGATATTTTTGAGGTTTCTAATGTGATGTCGTAAATAATGTTTTTATATACAACGTTCACAGTTTTTCTGTAATATATTTAGTATCAGCATTGCACCCGTCCGAAGCCGTGGCGGGTCGCTAGTATTGAATATTTTGCAACACTTGAAGAAAGATCCATAAATATTTCGACATTATACATATTTCGCAAATAGTTGACTATAAATGTCATTCTTTCTTAATGGGATTATTATAGGACACCTTTCTCTAGGTAAAACGAACTTGATTGTAGCGTTACCTTTTTTCTATCGTCCATATTCAATCTTATACATTGCCTAGACTAAAATGATTCTTCTCTTTAAATATTCATCTAATCTAAGTTGCTGGTTATAAATTAATAGAAACTTTCAAATATAGTTTAACCAAAATAAAATACATATTTATCAGTTCAATTCAGACAGCATACATCATGCATCATGCATCATGCCTCGTCTAATTTATTTTGTATATACCTTCGATTTAAAAATAAAAAATATATATTACTAGCTGTGAACTACCCGCTTTGCTGGGCAACATCCCCACTTGTACCCCTCCCTCCACATTTCCTTGCGTGGGATAACAGTTTTGTAATGTACACGTCATGCTCTTTTATTTGATACCCCACTTAGGTATATTTGTAAATATTCGATAATTCCTTCCCACTTTCTCGCTACACCTTTCTACCCTCCGAAGGTTAAAAGTAGATAAAAACAATAGATCTTTGAAGCTGGTTGTATATCGTGTCAATATTTGAGCTTAATCGATGCACAACTTTTTTAGTTTTTGAAGCATATCCCTTTCAATCCCTATTTCAACCCCTTACTCTACTATAATATGGATGTATTATACATAAAAACCTTCCTCTTGAATCACTCTATCTATTAAAAATCCGTTGCGTAGTTTCAAAGATTTAAGCGTACAAAAGGACATAGGGACAGAAAAGCGACTTTGTTTTATAATATGTAGTGATTCATTAAAATGATAATATTTTTTTATTTTTAATTTATCATAAATATTTTTATAAGTGTTTAAAATTTTCAATTTGATGAATAACATATTGAAAATATTGAAAAAAAAAAATGTATATTAATAAGTTATTATTTTTTTTTTAAGAAAACACTTTTAAAAATAAAAAACTTTTTAAAATAAATATTAAAACTATTAATCATTCAAGTTGCAATTAAATTGTTTTAATTAATTTTCGATCGAATTATGAGATTTTCAAGGTGAAATTCAATCTAAAAGTGTGATTCATTTATATAAGTGTTTTTTCTTCTTCTTTATTTCATAATTATCCTGATCTGGACAAAAATAGAAGAACATATCAGGAAATTCCAATGAAATGGAGCATATATTGAAATATAATTGAAAATTATCATAACCAGATGAAAATATTTTCTTGTTTTAATACTTTTAAGAGCGTGATTCTGTAGTTTTCGGGGTTTTTAAATTTTATTTTTATCACTAAATCGTGATTTTGTAGTACTTATATCGCACCGATTTGATATCGATTTGCTGGTAAAGAAGTTAAAAGTAAAAATTGATAAAGATTGCTCTCGCTTATCACCTTTCTATAACACTCGAAATAATGGTAAGGATTGTTTTACACAGTTTTACATTGAGTATATCAGAGAAGATGGCCGTGAAATTTATGGTAATGTCAAATTAAATTAAATTAAATTTTTTTTTTAATTAATATATCTTTATAAATTATATCTCATGTGTTATTCTGTTATTCTGATGTATGAGCTATATTGCAGCACAGTTTCATTAAAAACCATTCGCTAGCTTTAGCGTGAATGCGTAAAAAACAAACAGACAAACAAACAAACATGCTTACTTTTGCATTTATAATATATAGAGATATAAAACTTTTAATTATAGTTTATTATCATATCGTAACTGATATGTTAAATAAAAACTTAAACAAATAGTTATTAAAGAAACTAAATATACAAACTAATCAAAAAGTCATTCATATAATTATTAAACACGCATAAAAAGGGGTTTTCTAACTTATTACTAACGCCTTTATAATAAAAATCTAAAATAAAAACTATTCAAATAAAATATCCACCCGCATTCACATGTGTCTATTATTTTTAGCTATCATTTCAAGTTAGTATTTTATTACCACAATCCAGAATGAATTAAAATTTATTACTAATTAAATATTTTTAATATTTGAAATAAATTATTTTTTTTATTTACGTATAACTATTTTTTTTGATATGTGAATATATACGGGCTTTTATTTTTAGGGTGAGGTTAAAAACTTTATATTTTTTTATTAATGAATCAAATATTTGACACGGATATATTTATTTGGATTCTAAATTTTATTAACCGACTTCAAACAAAAAAAGGAGGTTCTCAATTCGACTGTATGTTCGTTACCTCAGAACTTTCGACTGGGTGAACCGATTTTGATGATTCTTTATCTATCTGAAAGCTGGTGCTTCCCTTGTGGTTCCATTGCATTTCCAAAGCTTCAACACATGCATATAATACCTTTCACGTAGATGCATTGCTTAACGCATTTTCATGATAATTTTAAAGTTACAGACATTTTTAAAAGAACTTCAAAAGAGAAACGAAAACGCAGTTGAAAATAACCCAACGAAACGTTGAGAATAATTTTGAAAATTTAATATTTTATTTTCTGTCATAGTTCCCGATATTTAACCTTGCATTTTTTTTTTATATATAATCTTTCCATTTTTGTCAAAAAAAAAAGAAAAATTATTTTTTTCAAAATCCCAACTGCCAAAATGCGGTCCTCGATTTTTGCACACTCACCTTTATTTAGCGCCTGCTCTAAATATTAATGAAACACATTTTCTTAAAATAAATGGAATAAAAACAAAAAAACAATTTTCAAACACATATTTTCAAGTAAATAGGTCGTTATTCTAAACAATGTAGAAATATATTCAACTCATTACTAAAAAATGTGTTGAATTTTATCATAGAATATAGTAAATTTATTGCGTATTACAAAATTATTATCCTTTACACTTTAGCAATTTTTATTAAAATACCATGTCATGACATATATATTAAATTATGTACAATTTGTTTGATAAGATATTACAGTGACCTGTTAACATTTTACAGAAATTCCCTAAGGAGAAATATCATTCGAAATAACAAGGAAGGTTTTTAATAAAATATATGGATATAACGTACAAATTATTATAATAATAATATAGTTAAAATGTATATCAAAGTATTGTGCAATCTCTATAATCTGAATCTTTTTAGTGTTTTAACTAGTGATAAGCGAAACTAATAACAAGATCAAGACCATAGTGATCTTGGTCTTGATCTTGTTATTGATCATTGTATCTTGGTATTAGTCTTGCATTATTACACTGATAAAAAATTAAAATAATGACAACGTTCCGAAGTTGGCCTTTTTATATTAAAATAAAGTAAAAAAACTTTTACACAATTTCCTAATGATTGGTACAAGTACAGCTAAATATTTTTATTTACAATAGAATGAGATTGAATTTAAAATATGAATTCATTGATACAAAATCACTGAAGTTAAACAATCAAAATCATTACTTCTATGAAAGAGATTGATTTTAGATTAAAGTCATGCATTTTATCGATGGAAAATAAAATTGTACTTAGTTCGAATATATAATCGTGTAAATAAAGCGAATAGACGAATTAAAAGAAATTTTGTTTACGTTTGCTTTAAATATAGAATTTGGTTACTATGAACACATACCTGTCATGTCTAGCCAATGTGCGTTTGTGTTAACTACATGAAGATTGTTGTTATTAATTTGCAGAGAGTTTGAAATAAACCTATTGATCATTTTTATAATATATAACAAGATAGAACAATATTTGAAATTTGTTAGACAGTATTTTACGTTCATACAAACAACACATGCGCTAGTGTCAACTTTACCACTCAACCTCGTAAGGCAGTTGTATTACATTCGTGTCCCCATTCGCCACATTTGCTCTCGCGATGAGGTTGAGGCAACCTCATATCGGTTGATGTTAACAATTTTTTTTTCAGTGTAGTTTTAGCCTTGGTCTCAGTCTTGGTTTTGCAATAAAATGCCCTGGTCTTGCAAAATTGAGCCTTGGTCTTATAGAGATAAGTCTTGGTCTTGCAAAACTTATCTCAATCTTAATCTTGGTTAATCGAGTTTTGTTTTTGATCTTGCAAAAGTTCTCTTAGTCTTGGTCTGGGTTAATCGAGTCTTGTTTTTGATCTTGCATCTTAGTTTTATTGAATCATTTCAGAATTTCTTACTTTTGATAATCGATAAAAAATTAATTAATTATTTACATATACTTCTAGTATCGGGTAATAAAGGAATGTATAAAACTATGTTATATATTATAAAAATGATCAATAGGTTTATTTCAAACTCTCTGCAAATTAATAACAACAATCTTCATGTAGTTAACACAAACGCACATTGGCTAGACATGACAGGTATGTGTTCATAGTAACCAAATTCTATATTTAAAGCAAACGTAAATAAAATTTCTTTTAATTCATCGATTCGCTTTATTTACAAGATTATATATTCGAACTAAGTACAATACAATTAGTAAAGCATGGTGCAAATGTTTCTATTTGTTAACAAACAATTAATTTCATATAATACTAGTTTTAGTATTTTCTCTGAACATTTTTAATAGCAAGTACTTCCTAAATCAAAACAAGCACAGTTTATTCAAATTTTAGAGACTCAACATTAATGTAGTCAGTCATGTTTTATTGTTATTATAATATTTTTTCTATACCTAATTTGATGATATTTCAAATTTATTATTTTGAATGGAAGTACAAGAGATAAAATTGTCAACATAAAATTTAATGATTATTATTATTGTTCAAACATGGTTTAATTATTATATTATTATTATTTTTATTTATTTATTTATTATTTATAATGTATTTTGAACTATGGAATAACAAACGTGGTAACTACATGACATGACAATCAATTTTATTTGAATATAAAAACTTTTATCATTATATGAATATAAATTTTATATAAAATAATATCAAACGTTGAGAATCAAATTAATTAGATTGTGTTTTGTACTTTTCACATTCCTTTCTTATATATGAAACAGTTTTAACTAAATTCACCTATATATTTAAAACCAATTTTATCAAATTATAATCTTATCAAACTCAAAAATTGGTGGAAGCGATGGGAAACGTATATAGAGTGAAAACAAACTTTATTATACCATGTATATATGAAATATACATAGTATATTAAGTTTAGTCCCAAGTTTGTAACGCTTAAAAATAATGATGCTAGGAAAAAAATTTTGTCATAGGTGAAATTTTTACAGCGTACTCAGGACGTAAAAAGTGAGGTCAAGTTCGTAAATGAGCATCATAGGTCAATTGGGTCTTGGGTCCGTAAGACCCATCTTGTAAACCGTTAGAAATAGAACAAAAGTTTAAATGTAAAAAATGTTCCTTATCAAAAATTAAACAACTTTTGTTTGAAACATTTTTTCGTAAACATCACTGTTTACCCGTGAGGGCGCCAATTAGGCGGAAATTTTATAATGTACTATACTTGATTATTAGTTATGTATGTGTCATATGTTTGTATGTGAATGTGATAAAGAAATCAACACTGACTATGCATGGTATTTCAACAATTAACTCAGTCAATTGTTTGTTTTCACTTGTTTTTTCATGTGTTTTTTTTTTAACGTTTAATAAATATTAGTTTGGCAAGACAATGGAGATTTTATCCGAGTCTCGAATTAATATAGATAGAGTTTTTAAATTAATTTTGGTTGCTGACTGAGTAAATTGTTGACATATCCTGTATATAGATGCTCGTATTGTTTTTAGTGAATTAGAAAAGTTTAAAAAAAAACATTTATTGAGACCTTCCAACCACCATTTGTTTTTCAAAAATCTATCACAAGACTCTTTTTAGTAAAAACTTTCGATAAATTTTCAACGATCTGTCTTTTATAGCTTTGGAGAAAATGGACACTAAAGTTTTGATTTAATTTGAGCCCTCACGAGAAAACAATGATATTTACGAAAAAACTTTTCGATAAACAAAAGTTATTTTTTTATATGAACATATATTACCTACATTTAAACTTTTGTTATAACTCTAACGGCTTACAACATCGATCCTGTGAACCCAAGACTCAATTGACCATGTTGCTCATTTACGAACTAATACTCAGTTTTTACGTTTTGAGTATGCAATTTCAGCTCGATATCTCTTTTCATGTTTGAGTTATCGTTTTTCTAGACGGACATACGGGCAGACAAACGGAAATGAACCAATAGGATACTTTCGGTAGTCAAAAATAAATTATGAAATTTGAAAAAACATAAAATTTATGTAAAAATATACTTAAATATTCTGATTTCGAATCATAAAAGCACATTTTTCTTTTAAAATATTAAAATTAAAAATAAAAATAATATTAAAAGTAATTTTTAAACTGTATATCACGTGGTCTAAAATGCGGAGAATCCTTGAAGTGATGTCATTTCGGTATGAACCATAGACCATCAACTAGTTCAGTGTAGACAGCTGCGTATCATATATCCATAGATAATAAATATTTATATTCATTATAATCAGTTGTATATGAATATATCTGTCAAACTTATCTGTGTTATTTCGTTTAATGATACCGATATTACATCATCAAATTGGATGCCCGTGTTTTTGACAGTTTAAAAAAGGTTTAAAATTTAATTTAAGTTTTTGGCAAGAAAGCGTGCGTATTTTTCAGAAATAAATTTTTGGTGCGGCTTTTTATTAGCAAAATCAACATTTTGAAGTACTTTTTCAATTATAGTAGAATACCTTATTGCTAGGTGATTTTATGAACACCTATACCAAAATTTTGTTCGTATCATCAGTAATTCTAAGCATTACAACGCATTAAAATCGTCGAAAAATATCAAAACCAAAAAAACCGATTTTCATTAATTCGAGATTCGAGCCACGGTTCGAGAGCTTCTTCTACGCCCTCTATTTCAAAAATAGTTCAACATACAAAAAAAAAATCCGGCAATTTGTAGATAATTTTATCCTCTACAACTTTTATAATAAATGTAAATACGATTGAAGGCAAAGGTAACGAGATATTATCAAAAATCTGATTTATGCTACCTTTGATCTTGAATATCTAAGGACGAGAACACGTCACCATATGTAACTTTTGAGGTGACATTCGTACTATCAAAATAACGGTTTTTACAAAAATTCAACTTATTATATAATATTCCGAGCTGAAGCCCTAAATTGGTTGGAGTTAATAAAATTAATTTTTTTTAACTACGGACCAGACCAAAACATTTTAGTTCTAGACCGTATCATAAAATTAATGTAATTATGATTATTGTGTGTTGTATTGAATTAATTAAGCCATTTAAAGTTCATTTTTATGTCACGTACAACTAATAAATTTTATTATATAAATAAAATATAAAAAAAATTAACTAACAAGTTTACAATAAACAACAACATATTAAAATGATACTTATTGTTTAAATATTTAAAACAAATTAATTCTTTATTTTATATTTTATAAATGGTTTTAAAAAAATTATAAATTAATTTAATTACCTACTATTAAAATGCAGGTTATGGCGCCATCGATATCCATATACAGTGCAACCTTAATATAACGAACCTCAATATAACGAATTCCTCGATTTAACAAATTTTTCGCAATCCCCTTGAATTGTCCATAAGAGTCAATATAAAATATACCTCTACATTACGAATATTTTTTGCGAACAGTCTCTTTATAACGAATTTTCAACTACATAAAAAATTTAAATACCTCTAAATAACGAAATTCGTCAATTCAAAACCTTTATATAACGTATAAAGTCCCACCAATATATGACAGTTAGTATGCTCCATAGTATGTAATTCATGTCGCGAGAGGTTCCGACACTTTTTTCCTCTTTATAACGAATTTTAGACCAACTTAACCTCAATATAACAAACCTCAGTTTAATGAATTACTTGATATAACGAATATTTACTGTTTCCCTTCAGATTTGTTATATCGAGGTTGCACTGTACTACATATTATGGCGGAGGCTCCACCAAAATTATCCAAAAAAAATCATTATATAAAGTTTGTTTTTATATTATTTTAAAAATATAGTTGGTTTGCATCATAAATATTAATGTTTAATTAATACTAAGTTAATTAAATGTAATAAATGTCATCATTTATATTTCTAAAGAAATCATTTTTATTTGATTAAAGGATGTACGAGCGCCAGAGCAATTTTGGATAAAAGGCTATGTTTAAATCAATTCTGAAAATTTTAGAGGGGGTTGTTCGATTATTTAAATAAATAAATGACTTCAAGAGTAGGGATATTTAACATTGGTTTTATGGAAAAACGGTAGATGGAGGATATGTTTTCAGTACCTGGCTTAGCTCGGTATTTTTTAAATTGAAAAAACACAAATTTAATCACTAATATAAGAACCGTTTAAAATGTCTCCATGCAAATGTCAATTTGAATGTCGCGGTAATGTACTTATTTTTTGCAATGTATGTTTCAGTTTTTTCCGAAAACACGGATAAAACGACGGTTTTTTTATAATGAAATCTACCTAGATCGACTTTTCGCTTATATATATATATATATATATATATAAAACTTGCTTGTTTAAATATATAACATAGATGTCTACAAAACAAGTCGGTGAAAATTAATAAAAAAATATTTAAATTAAAGTTAAAACCTTAATAAATTATTGAAAACAAAAAAAAAACCGTTGTGCCTGACTATTTATGAATGTATGAGCACGGCAGTGGGGATAAAAATTTAAAAAACTATATATTTTCATTTTTGATGGTCAATTATGTTATAACTTAACCGTATAAGACGAAAAGTAAGAATAAAATTTTTCGATATTTGGAGTGATTTTCAAAATATCGAAAATTGAAAACTTTGTTTAATTATTTAGCTTTCGATATTTTGAAAAGCAAGTCAGATATCGAAAAATTGTATTCTTATTATTCGTCTACATTCATGAAGTTATAACAAAATTCATCATCAAAGTTGAAAATAAGGTACAAATAATTTTAATCACAAGTCAAAACTTGCCTCGGCGCTAGTACTTTCTTAAAAAAATGCAATAAATATCTGTGCGTGAAGTTGGTTATCACGTTTTTCGAAGTTGGAATTTACTTTTTCGAGTTTTACTATCTACCTATCATTTACTACTTAACATTGTATTTTTGGTTGTAGGTGTTCATAAAATCACCATTTCCGGTTGTCTGTCTGTCTGTTCGTCTGTGGAAACGGTAGCTCAATAACGGAAAGAGATATCAAGCTGAAATTTTTATAGCGTGCTCAGGACGTAAAAAGGGAGGCTGAGTTCATAAATGACCTACATACGTCAATTGAGTATTGGGGCCGTAGGACCAATCTTGTAAACTGTTAGTGATAGAACAAAAGTTTAAATATAAAAAAATGTTTCTTATAAAAAAATAAACAACTTTTGTTTGAGTTTTATCTTGCGGGACATAATAATGGATATAATTCCTTAAATATTGGGCTTTGGATAAAAGTTTTGGCACTTTCAACTGAAAATAGTCTAAAGAATACGCTATTAAGCTATGCACATTGAGTCACGACCACCCTTTATGTATTAAAACAGTTCAGTTGTACAGTATAGATAAAAATTATACACTATTTCACTACAAGCTTATATAATCTTACCATATATATAATCTTAAATTATTTTAAAATATTGTAGGAAGACAAGACAACCTTAAAGATTTTAAAGTATATAAGATAGAACGCGCCTTAGTTTTTTTTTTAAATGTTTTTTTAACAGTATATGTTTGTTGTATTAAAAATATTTATTATTATTATTTTTATTAATTGAACAAATTGGAATTATTATTAATATCTTTTAATAACAAACAACATATTATATTATAAATAAAAAAGAAAATGAAATTATATTTTAAGTACCTTTATATAATAGTGTGGTACTTTAAGATTGTTTATAATAAGAAATCATTAATCATTTTAACAACCAACAAAAAATAATATTTAATATCAAAATATTAATAAAATATTAATAATAAAAAAGAGACAATTTTTATTTTTATAATTAATAATTTTTATATATTAGATTCATGTAGACAAAACATTAACAAAAAAAATCTTTGTGTAAATATTTAGATAACCCGCGGTTTCACTTTAGTGCATTTACGATTTCAGCAATTTCCAATTTCAATGGTTCAATGACCAGAATTTATGAAAATTTTCGGGATATCTTACTTACTTTAGAAGCTAGAAATCCAAAAAATATAGCGAAAAAAGCTAGAAATAGCTAAATAATATATCGCATGGTTTAATTCGCATGGTTAAATTTATTTAATCATGCGATACATTATTTAGATTTCTAGCTTTTTTCGGTAAAATAAGTATTTTATAACATTTGTATTTTAAATAGATCATTATAGAATTTTTGGCGGTATTTCAGAAACTCTTGATAAAAAAGTGAAATTATTTTCGGTCAAAATAACCTTTCTTTACCTTTACACAGGGTTTTGTTTTTCAAACTCCGAAACAAAATTAAGAAATCTAGGATTGATTTCTAATGACATTTTAGAAATTACTAGAATAATCGTCAAATGAATCTGATTTTTGTATTTTTTGGATCAAAATTACTTTATAAACATAGTTTGAGAAAAATTTTTGTTTCCTATTTCGATAAAACTCGACAAAGTATTTTGGCTCAAAAATTACAAAAATCCTGTTCATTTAACGGTTAGATGTGGAATTTAAGAGATATCGTTTAGAAATCGAATTTCGATACGGACACGATTTCTTGGATCATTTTAAAAGCGACATTTTAGAAATTATTCTATTAGAAATTATTATTCGAAATTTGAATGATTCATCAAATGAATCCGATTTTTGTATTTTTTGTATCAAAATTTCCTTATAGACAGAGTTTGATCAAATTCCAAAACAAAAACTTGCGATTTTTTTGATTTTTTAAGGGTAGATACGTACCCCTGAAGCACATCGAGCACACATTTTGGTTTCCTATTTCAATTAAACGTAATATCTTATAAGGTAATTTTAAGCTAAAAATTAAAAAATTGGATTTATTTAAGAATTGGAAAAATAGTTTTACAGATATCGACCAAAATCTCAAATGAAGATCGATTTTAGATCGAATATTAGGAACTATTTGTTTAATTATCAAATAAATTAAGTTAGGCAATTTTTCGACGTGATATGCGTTAGAAAATTAAAAAGCCAACAAAAAATTTTTACCAAATCTTCTAATGACTCTAAATTTCGGTTTGGCGCTGGTCTTCTTAAAGAGGTTGTGTGGCACACCAGATTTTTATCTAAAAATTAAATCTTAAAGGGAGAAAGTATAGACATAATATTTCAAAACATTTTATAAATATATTGCCATCGGTCTTTGATTAAAAATTATATGTTAATCAAACCTCATAGCGATGACAATAGACGTACCTATTTTTAACCGACGAAAAAGAGAAGGTTATCAACTCGACTGTATTTTTTTTTTATGTTTGTTACCTCAGAATATTCGACTGGATGAACCGATTTTGATGATTCTTTATCTATTTGAAAGCTGGTGCTTCCCGTGTGGTAAAAGTATAAAATCTTAAATTTGCTTCAAGTATGCACGACAAGAGGACGAATTACTCAATATCATGCTAACCGATTTCGATGATTTTTTTTTCGTGACAAATTAGTGAATTTAACAAAAATAAAACCGACTTCAAAAGAAAAACTTTTCCAAAACAAATTAAAAATAACAATAATTTTAACTACATTATATTATCGTAATTTTTTTACTTTTTTGTACATATTAATTTGTTTTGGAAAAGTTTTTCTTTTGAAGCCGGTTTTCTTCTTGTTAAAAGTTTTTTTTTATTTAAGATAATTTCCAAACAAATAAATATCGGTTCCCAAGTGAATCAACACAAAAAAATAAGAAAATTAAAAACAAAGAAACTCAAATAAAAACAAAAAATGTATATCTTTACATACTTAAATTACTTTACAAATATGGTATTCGTGTAATTATAATTATTACAACAAGCGTCTTATTATAATAAGTATTATAATAATACTTAAGTAATTAAAAAAGTATTAAACTTATTTATACTTAACTGTAGGGTAAAGTGTTGTATCTTCATGTACTTTGAATCGCAAATTACATTTATAGCCCAGGAAAATAAAGCTTTTTCTGCTTAAAGTGTTTTGAAAATAAAACGAAATTGTTACCAAAAAACTGAAGTTTTGTGTATTAATTAATGAGAATTGAATACGACTTCTGTATAAATTTAAAGTTGATTCTTTGTACGATTTAAGTCGCCCAAGTAGCTCAGTTGATGAGGTGTAACCAATTCCGTCCGCGGTATGCTTAGGGTAGCGGGTTCGATTCCCGCCGTCGCAACAAAAATTAATTTAATTAATAGTTGTGATGGCTGGTGTAGTGCATGGTATATGCACGAAGGAGGTGAACTCAGCCTCTGAAATTGAGGAGCTGATAAATGAAATTATCATCGGAAAGGTGGTAAAAAACATATATGGTATCACAACGGGCTCTATAGCCTAAGTGTGTCCTTCGTGGACAGCCAATATAACCAAACCTAACCTAATCTTGTACGATTTACGATAAATTAATTATCAAAAACAGTCGGTAAGACTTTTTCATGTCGGTATAGAAGAAGTCGTAACAAATGTTGTTGGTTTGTTAGTTAATAAGTTCTTTTAAAAATGTTTTACCATTTATAATAAAACTGTTATCAATATTCCTCAAGTTTTAAGCTTTAAAATCATACAAAAATTAAGAACTATACATAAAAATGAAAAACTCTTTTTGGTAAAAACATTGAATTTGACAGTTAATTTCTCGTAAACCGTACAGAAAATCGATATGAATTTTTTACAAAAAACGTATAAAAGAATGATTAATTGAAAAATAAAAAATTCAAATCTTTGGTATCATTTTAAATTTACGGTATCAAAGAGCTTAAAGAGTTGAAATGAAAATGAAAAAAAAATTTAAAATTTTATTTTTTCACGTTTTATACGTCTTTTGTGAAAAATTCATATCGATTCACTGTACGGTTTAGGAGAAATGTGCTCTTTTTTGGTAAACTAACTGACTTTGATACTTAATTTCTCCTAAACCGTTCAGAGAATCTATATGAACATATACAAACGACGTACAAAAGGGTGAATATTTGATAAATAAAATTTCAAATTTTTTGAATCTTTTTCATTTTTTTGGTATCGAAATACCTTAAAAATCCAAGTGTAGTTTTTTCACCGTAATTATCATTATTTGGTTGCAAGAAATGATCTATGGAATGTTCAATGCAAATTGATGTGCCCAAAAAAAATTATTCTAGGTCAAAAGACGCGAAAATAGGTTTTTTTTTCAAATATCTCGTAAACTATTAAGATTATGGCAGTAACAGTTATTATAAAATTTGTTCGTGAGTTAATTTTTTTCGTTTTATTTTAATTTAAAGTTGTGAACCTCTAAAAAAACACCCGTTTGTTTCTATCTCATAGATAGTACATATTATGTTTTAAAGGTACAATACTTTACCCTAGCAATAGACAGTGTTTTAAATATTATAAAACATATATTTAAAATTAATATGCATTAATTTATCATTGTTATTAATAATATTTTAACGATGTACCAAAACCAATATTAGATATTAAATAATATTATAACGAGGTATTCAAAACATTCTTTTATAATTTTAATTTTTAATTATATTTCGATTAAATATTAAAAATGTAAGACTTAATAAATCAATGTGTAATTATTCATAACGGAGACTGTTTAACAATATTTTTAGGTGTAATTTTCAATACAATTGCTTTGCTATGAAAAATTTAGAATATATCATAAATTGTGTTTAAATTTAAAATTAATATTTTCCTTTGAACTCATCATTTTTTCACCTATTTAGGCTGTCAGATAATGATAGAAAAACTTATTTTTCAGGTGTGGCAATGATAGGAGGCATATATACAGCCACAAGCAATAGAAAAATGCATAAAATAACATGCATAACGTATTAATGCATAGTTTAATATTTGTTTGTAAAACAAAGGGAACAACATTTTACAGTCTGCCATTCACTTAAATAAAAGGAAAAATTATTCAATAGACTAAAAATTAATTGGCAGACAGTTTTCTCGTACACAAACTTTAACATTTTTAAAAAAATATTGAAGTTTGTTCACGAGAAAACAGTCTGCCAATAAATTCTTAATCTGATAGTCTAATAAAAAAAAAAAAAAAACTAAAAGCAATAGGTACTTGGACAAACCGAAAATTTGAAACGCAGCTTGGTGAGGTGACGCGACGCATTTTTATGTCGATGCAGGTCAATGGAAGACCGCGGGTTTATGTATTTTGGGTTCAGTATAGTAAGATATAGTTTGCCTCAGTAATTTACGTCTCAATTTAAACTAGATCTATTGTAACTTTCGCCTTAGCTCTGTTGGTTAAGGCGTAGCCAATTTCGTCCATGGTATGCCAAGGGTGGCGTGTTCGATTCCCGCCGTCGCAACAAAATGAGTTTAATTAATAGTTGTGATGTGCTGGTGTAGTGCATGGTATATGCATGAAGGAGGTGCATTCAGCCTCTGTAATTGAAGAGCTGATAAATGAAATTACCAGCGGAAAGCTGGTAAAACACCTATGTATATATATGTTATCACAAAGGACTCTATAGCCTAAGTGTGCCTTTCGTGGACAGCCAATATAACCTAACCTAACCTAACCTATTGTAACTTCAACATCATATAAGTGAATATACTTTTCTAATACTTTTTTATCAAATTAATACAATACCCATTTTCGTTCGTTAGATATAGTCCGTTATCCTCGATATTTCGTCCGTTATAATCAATAACTATTAAGATAAATTATTATTCCACTGTTTAATAAATTCTAAGTGACGTGACATACATAGAAAATGGTTAGCCACTCTAATTGATATATATTATTATTTCATTTATTTTTATTTATTTGTCAGGAGTATTAAACTTTTAATTATCCTTTGTTTATCATAAATGATATTAAATTGTCATATTCGATTAAATAAACGAGATTTTATAAAATTTATACATTTCGTTATTAAATAAATTATACCCTTTGCCATAAAAAAAATAAAAAAGTAGAATTTCTTAGAACTTTTTGTTGGAAGTAAATGCTTATTTAGAGATGGAATTATTTTAAAAGGAAACCAAAATCAAACCTTTTTGATGATTTGTTAAAAGACTTGAAGTGAAATCGAAACTTACCTAGAAAAAAAAAAGAAAAATTATTAAAAAATGTTACATATATTTTAAAATAAATGAAGACGAAATGTTAATAACTGTTCAAATAATTTATCAAAAAATTATCTCTGTAGCAAATTGCTTAACCGTACTAGGATTCAAATGAACAGAATTTGCTTACTTCATATATGATATATGAAATATATATCAAGGTAAACTAAGTTTAGTCCCAAGTTTGTAACGCTTAGAAATATTGATAATACAAAAAAATTTTGCGAAAGGTTTTCATAAAATCACCTAATTAGTCCATTTTCGGTTGTCTGCCAACATGGGTCAAGTGGGTGTTATAAAAAAATGTTTCTTATTAAAAAATTAACAACTTTTATAACAAACATTTTTGTGTAAATATCACTCTTTGCCCGTGAGGGCGAAAATTAGAACAAAACTTTGATGTCCATTTGCTCCAAAACTATAAAAGATAGGGATTTAGAAGTTTTCAGACAGCTTCAATTACTGGTTTTGTGAAACATTCTTGAAAAGCGAAGAAAAATTCTAGAAAATACTTTCAAAAACCAATTAAATGGCGGCCAAAAGGCCAGTATAATTGTGCTTGTTTTTAAAACTCTTCTATTTTAACAATAATTCAGTCAATTGTTTATTTTTCCTTGTTTATTACAGAGCTTGATTAAATTGCATGATTTTTACAATAAATGAAATTATTGAAGAAAATTTGTACGTGAAACTTTTTAGTTAGGTAGAGAATTTTGTGTGTGAAACTTTGGATCCATCATACCTTTGGAACCATCTCAAAACCCGGCGGAGAAGCTGTCAGATTTCTCTGTAGCGACTGGCTTCGGAAAAAGCCTATAGTTTCATCTGCTTAGGGACCCATTTTCGGTACCCCAACTTCGTATTCCTATTACGAATAGTACGAGTCTATTTTAAGGCATCAAAATAAATGGGGATTGATCGAAATTACCTGTTTTTCATTAAATAATACACGGTGAGAGAGTTCCTCATGTACCTTTTTGATAGAGCAGAATATTATAATTTAGTAACCTCAAACATTTTGGGCTATATGTATAATTTTATGTATATACACATGTTCAGTGTTAAATTCTGAATGGTAAAATGCAGCCAGCAAGTATTATCGTAATATTATCAGAAACGACCACGCACAATAGATCTTCTTAATTATTTTTTATGTTATATAGGTGCGGCATTATAATGTTTTTAGAATAGGTACCGATATAATATACGCTGAACGCTAGAAGAAAGTAGGCCACATTTAATGCATACATTGCCAGAAATGTGTATTACACTAGGTAATCATGGGCACTATCTATTTGAAGTTAATTCGAATGAAATTTTACTGATTATGAAAATCTATGATATTAATATTTTGCTTTTTCTTCTTCTCATGTGACATAAACCTTTTGTACGGAATTGTCTAAGTTATCTAAGAGCAGAACTTTATCAAATGATTGATAACGTTAAAATAAATACAATTAGCGAATTGCCGAAGAAAATGGAGCTATGGCTATTGTACTGATGATGGAATGTCTGAAAACTCTCTAGCGGTCGCAATTTAAGTTCGATTTGAATAAAACTTGATATCAAGAAGGATTTTCATTTTGAAAGGTCAAGTTCGTTAATGATTAAAATCGACCAATAAACAAGGGATGAAGATGCGCATAGTACAAAAAATATTTTCAAAATAAAAAAGTTATTAGCCAAAAACTACCTACTCCTGTGACTTTTTCTCTAAATGCTTAATTTTCGAAATAAAAATTCTTGAAAAATTAAAAATGCAATATGTAAGAAAAATTTGTTATTTTTTCAATCTTTGAGGGTCAAATAGTTGAAAAAGTTTTTCTGGATACAAGGTTTTTAAGTTTTAGAAAAAAATATGTTCTTGCAAATGGAACTATAGAATGGAACGCGAAGATAGATACGTTGAGGCAAAGGCGAACTGAAGATAGCTGCTGTTACTTACGCCAACAATAGTAATTGTATTTCACAACAGAATTGGTCTTCGAGGTATCTGGTGCCCCATTCTGTCGCGATGTTCGTGTTAAACCCCCAAGTAATAAGTTTGGAATCATTTTCACCACTATTAACCGAATTGTGAATTTAGTATATTTACGGTTAATTATAAAATGCATATTATTTATGAAAATTGCATATTTTTAATTTCTTATAAATCAATCCAGGTTAACGCTCTAAAGAATCGAGTGGTGAAAATCGCATTCAAATCTGACTTGCTGTTCAAATTTTTCGAATTTTGTATAAAAGCTGAAATTCACACAGAGTGTTCAAATGACCATTTTAAGTCAATATTGAAAAAGACGATCAATCCATCCAACTAACATTAGAAGACATATCGGTCAAATATTCAATAAGTAAATCGTCATAGTTGTATAAGTCATAAACGGTTAGTGATACAAAAAAAAATTAGTTTGCAAAAAAGTAGGTAATTTAATTATCTACAATAAAAGTTATTACCATTTTTGGTCTAAAGCGCACGGTTATGGAGATATAGCCTAAAACGGTTTTCCTTAAAATGGAGGCACTTCCCCCGCTTATTTTTGTAAGGATTTTGTTCTTTTACATTCAGTACGTGATACTGAATATATTTAAATAATAAAATAACTCTTGCAGTGAAATAAGTTCATAATCATGGAAGAAAATGTAGATAATTGTGTATTTTTGCATTTGACCTTCTACCACGTCTGGGGGAGTGTTAACCCCTTCGGATTGATCTGTCTTTTTCAATATTGACTTAAAATGGTCATTTGAACACTCTGTGTGAATTTCAGCTTTTATACTTTAACGTGAGAGAGCTTGGGTACTGCGCCCCTGATTATCTGCTACCTACCGAAGGAACCGTTAGTCAAGGTTTGTAGCCCCCAAAGATTGGTCCCTACACCAGTGAGAACACGCAAAAAAAATTGCAGCTTTTATACTTTAACGTATGTCTGGCAAGCGCTGGCTCTTAGTCCAAATCACTTCATACCGAAATGAAAGCGTTCATTTAACCCAGCCTACATAATACACTATTAAAACTATAACCCGCCTGTGATGTGATAGATTAACTAATATTATATATTTCATGTCTGACCACGTGTTCAGTTTAGTGTTTTTTGAATAAAAAAAACAACTACCATAGTAGAACACTAAAAAAAGATTTTATAGATATTTAAAAAGTTTTTATTGTGTGCGGTGAAAATATCAAAAAAAAAAAAAAATAGAGACTTTTGGAACGTTTAAAAATGCAGTTGTATAACGTTTCCTATTATTTGATATTCATCTTTAAGTAGTATTTTTTTTGTCGGTTTCTATTTCTTTTGTTTAAACATTTAGTTAAATAATTTCTAATAGGCTTAGAGCCAGGTATAGTATTTGTCTTATCGTTTCAAAACGGATGAAAATTTGAGAGGCTGTTGCAAACGAATTTTGGAAATTTTGATTACCCAACTAGTTTAAAGTTAATTTATTGAAAGACGATATTCAAATACCAAAGAAATCAATTGAATAAAAAATGCAACAAATAAGTGAAATTTACAAAATTTAAAAAAAATCCCGACATATTTTTCGTGTACAAAACCTTAAACTCGCACTTGAAACATATCTTAGAACACTCTCCATTAAATTACCATTTTCCCTAGAGCTTCCTCTATACTGAACCAATTTTTAGGATCATGGCCTATTTTTTAGTTGTTACAGTACGGAATTCTAAATTCGTAGTTGAAACATAGCTAAGGACACTCTCCATTAAATGACCCTTCAAACGAAACAAAAAAAAAGGTTTATTCGCTGAGGCGCTACGATGCCACAGACAGAGAGGCAGACACATACAAATATATAGCGATCAAATTAGTAGGACGCCCAGGCCTCCTCCTTCTTTCAAGGTATCGGACAATGCACATCTCATGATTTTGAATACCTGATAAAATGATTTTTGCATTTTTTATTAAATTATCTTCTTATTTGTATATTTACTCCGTGTATGAGTTTTATTTCAGGAGCTTCCATGGTAATGACACATTACTTTATTATTATAATTTTATGGATGGACATATAAGTCTTTGGTTTGTATACAGCGTGTCCACTTAAGTGGGCTACATATAGAAAACTTTTTTAGAAAAAGGTTTATAAAAAAATGTTATTCTTTACAAAAATCTCTGCTTTCGAAAATATTAACATTTAGCTATTCACTTTTGACATCGACTGTTCACACTAAAAATTGAAAAAGTTTGATATGCACGTTAATGGACGGACGTTTAGAAATGTAAACCATTTTGAACAGATAATAAGGGAAACGGTCCAAGAAATTATTCGGGAGATATGTAGGAGTGTATTTAAAGAATTTTGTAAAAAAACAAATACATGTATGGAACACAAAGGTGGATACGCTGAGACAAAATTAAACCGAAGATATTCCCTGACAGATAAAAAAAAATATCTTGTTTAATATTACGCCTGGCACCCGATTTAAAATGTAGTTATATAATTTTTAAGATTTGTGTTTTGATTTTTGAAATTTATGTTTGGTAATTAGTTTTAGGAGCTAGTTTTATGTATTGTTAATTAACATCATAATTTGATATTAAAAAAAAAACTATACAGGAGTTTCTTTCGAGGTGTAACTTCAAGTTTTAATTAACGTTTAAAAATACTTTTATTCGTCAATTTTATGTTCGTTTAGTTAAGGTAATTTGAGTTTATCTAATTGTAAGATCGTAAAATTTATGAATACTTAATAATTTCAATATTAATTCTTGTAAGATAAATATCGAAATTTATTACTCAAGACCCTGTGGTCTTAAACTGTAATTTTACTTAAAAAAGAAAAAAAATTAACTTTTAATATATTTTTGTCCGTTATACGATATGAATTATTTTATTTATAAATTTTAACGATCGATTCAATTTATATTTTCAATGCGAATCCTTATATATTATAAATGTGAAATGTTTTTAATGAAACTGTACAGCAATATAGCTCATACATCAGAATAACACATGAGCTATAAATTAAAAAGATATAGATACTAAAAAAAATTTTTGTTTAATAAATTTGATCTGACATTTACTATTTTAAATTTTTACAGAAATCTTTAATTTATGGTTGAAAATGATGGTCACTAATGGAGCAGAATTATGATCATCATTTTGAACCATAAATTAAAGATTTCTGTAAAAATTTAAAATAGTAAATGTCACAATTCATGGCTACCTCTTCTGATCTACTCAATGAATTATGACTACTTTACAATTTAAAAAATTGAAAACTGTGCATATCTTTTAGCTGCGTAAAACAATCCTTTCAAGTGTTATGGAACGTTGATAAGCGAGATCAAAAGAGGTGGAGGCTATAAAGCGGTGGTTTTAATTTTTAAGCCCAATGAAGCGGGCGGGTATCAAGCTAGTCTTATTATAATATTAAATTATTTTTTGTAGAAATTCGAAAATTTTGTTTCCGTTCGGGGATTGCAATTCTAAAAACGAGGGGGGGGGGGTTGGCGTAATTAGTCTCTACTTTATATCGTTCCCTACAGAGCCTAGATTTTCGTGTAATTAATTATTCGTTATACCACATTGACTATTAAGCTCTCGATTGAATTAAAAATCTAAGCTATTGACATTTCAATTGTGTTACTAAGCCTAATATTTTGATAATAATTCCAAGTCCTTAAATTCCCACGAAAAATAGTAAATATTCGATTCACGAAGAGAGTTTCATACCGCATTTGATCGAAATTTGAAATTCAGTTTTTTCTTTATATTACCGCACGGGTGATGAAAAATATTCGAATAGTAGAGAGTTTTTACATTTTTAACTCCTTTTCATATTAAAATTATCGTTTCCTCAAAATGACACAAATTCTGGCTCATTTTACTCATCTGTGATAAATTACCAGTATTATCCACGTTATCACATACGATATGATTTTGTATTTAAACATTCAACCCCAATTTTTGTAGCACTTTTTATACCATGTATATATGAAATATACATAGTATATTAAGTTTATTCCCAAGTTTGTAACGCTTAAAAATATTAATGCTACGAAAAAAATTTTGGTATAGGTGTACCGTAACAATAGGTGTTTATAAAATCACCTAATTAGTCCATTTCCGGTTGTCTGTCGTCTGTCTGTCCGTCTGTCATCACGATTACTTAAAAACGAAAAGAGATATCAAGATGAAATTTTTATAGCGTGCTGAGGACGTAAAAAGTAAGGTCAACTTCGTAAATGAGCAACATAGTCAATTGGATTTGGGTCCGTAGGATCCATCGTATAAACCATTAGAGATAGAACAAAAGTTTAAATGTAAAAAATGTTCCTTATAAAAAAATAAACAACTTTTGTTTGAAACATTTTTTCTTAACATCACTGTTTACCCGTGAGAGCGTAAATTGTATAGTATGTATTATATGGTAATCAACACTGTCTATACATGGTATTTCAACAATTAACTCAGTCAATTGTTTGTTTTTACTTGTTTTTATTGCATGATGTATTTTTACATTGCATCGGTAAATTGAAGTGTGATGACAAAGAGTTTCAATACATTTATAGACAGGTTTTCTCAAGTTTTATCAAACAATTTTATTTAGACATTTTTACTCATTTTAAAAGACAAGTTTTAAAAGAAACAAACATTTTTTTAAATATCTTCTACTCTTCGTTTCCCTAAACCTTTTCCTTGCAACTTGTCTTTAACTGTCGCGTCAGTTAATTGAAGCGTGATGATACACAGTTTCAAAATATTGACAGACATTTTATCTCAAGTTTTTTAACACAATTTTTAGAGGACCAAAAAACTATACCAGAAAACTATAATGAGCATACAATGTTGATGTAAAAACGTAAACAAACTTTAAAGTGTTTATAACTTTTTTTAAAGTTTATTTTAATAAACACATATCGTTTATTTATTTATTCCGTCTAGTTTCAGCCACGTGTATATTATGAAAGATAGCTTTGAAATCATTTATAAAATTTACATTTTTATAACCACATAGTCATATATACCATAGCTGGGCAGGCTTTGACTTTGCTTTTTCCTATATGGTTTTTAACAAAAAAGGTATTTTTAACAGAAAATAGTTTACTTATTAACTATTTGTTTAAAGGATTACAAGAGAAATTTTAATTTACTATACACATGATAAGGTTTGGGGATGGGGATAATTTTGTTTGGTTTTTCATTCGCCTGAATTTCTTAGAGGGTTAGGTTAGGTCAAGTGAGGTTATATTGGCTGCCCACGAAGGGCAGGCTTAGGTTATAGAGCCATTGTGATACCATATATGTGTGTTCCCACCTCTCCGCTGATATTTTGATTTATCAGCTCCTCAATTTCAGGGACTGAGTGCACCTCCTTCATGCATATACCATGCACTACACCAGCCCATCACTATTAATTAAATTAATTTTGTTGCTTAACTAACTGAGCTAATAGGGCGACTTCTTCGAGGGTTACATTAAATTGAAAAAGTAACTTTTTTTTAAAAGTGATTTTAATAATGGGAAAAACCATTGCTTTTCACTCTATAAAAAGGATTAAATTAATATAAAATTATTTTTTTTTCCCAGATAAATGTTTTAATTTTAAAAAAAAAATAATTGGTAGGATACTCTCGTATTTACACTGAGTGAGCGTCACCATAGAACATACCTCTCTTGCTTACCCTCATTGGAGGATACGAAAATTACCTGCAATGCTTACTGAGTTAATTGAGTAACCAGTGCCCACCGATGATATATACAGACGTATGAACGTAATCAACACATCCTTCACTTTGCCCATCATATCATTCTTTTAAGTAAAGATAGTATTTTATTTATTACATAAAAAATATCATAATCATACAACGGACTGGTAGTCAACAACACTTTAACCTCGTGCGAAAAGCAACAGAATTCGAGTTTAGCGACCCCATAAGACTCCAGAATGGTATTTTCATCCTTATTTATTGAATTCTAAATGCAATTACGAACAAAATGATGTTGTGAGTTCAATGAAATCAGTTCCATCACTAATTATTATATACACAATCTACAGAATAATTTCGACTAAAAATTGTTTTAGAGGGGAAGGGGGTTAAATGATGATAAAAATTCGATGGATGTACAAGTTTAAAAAGGTCTGGTTGTCGCGGTGTTAAACTGTCCAATAACCAAATGTTGCCAGGGAAAGATATTGTAAAAGATGATGATTTGTGGATAATTTCCCATTAGGAAAAGGGGCTACAAAATATATTTAGCTATATTGAAAGTTAATTAGTGTGCCAGTCATAATTTTTAACCGACTTCGAACAAAAGGAGGAAGTTATCAATTCGACTGCATTTTTTTAAATGTGTGTTACCTCATAACTTTTGACTGGGTGAACCGAGTTTGATGATTATTAATCTATTTGAAAGTTAGTGCTTCCCGTGTGGTCCCATTTTATTTTGGTAGTGACAAATTAGTTAATGTATTTCAGATTCACTAAAAATCACAAAATAAAAAAAACAAAAAGAAAACCGTCTTCAAAATTAAAACTTTTCCAAAACAAATTAACATGCACTAAAAAGTAAAAAAAATAACGATAATATAATGTAGTTAAAATTATTGGTATTTTTGGAGTCGGTGTCAGTCAAGCTAATATAGCAAATTTTTTGTCAGAGTTGTTTCCTTGGCTGACACCGACTCCAAAAATAACAATAATTTTAACTACATTATATTATCGTTATTTTTTTACTTGTTAGTTCATATTAATTTGTTTTGGAAAAGTTTTTCTTTTGAAGTCGGTTTTGTTTTTGTTAAATGTTTATTTTATTTACAATAAATGAATATTGTTAGCTGCCGGTCCACTACATTAATTATTCTAATGTATGTATATTGTATAAAAAATATACAAAAAGAATACGAAAGCTATTTAAATTTTATTATTGTTTTGCTTTTTTCTAGTTTATCACTTTATTATTTTAGTTGTAAATTTCTCAAAACTCCTTAACTATTGGGTTTTGGGCAAAAATATATAAGATAAGGATGGGTGATTTCGATTCGATTCTGCCACGATCGACCTATGAAGTCTAAGAATCTATATTTGGTATCGATTGATTATTGTCACGATTTTACATTAATCGTTCCTTCATGCTCAAGAATCGACTAGTTTCACCTATAGCCGAATTTGTGAATCTTAAAAAATAGTTTTTTTATATTTGTAAAAGACCAAAATAAAATAATTTTTTAGACAATTTTGATTTCATCATTATCAATTTAAAAAGTGTAGGGCAAAATATAACTGTTAAAAAAGCCTATCATTTCAGGCATTTCTTTTTTTTCGATATTGACTACTTTTAATTATTACTAGATCGATTCTATTGTGAGAATCGCCCATCCCTAATATAACACAATTTCGACTTAAAATTGACCAAAGAATACGCTGTTGCATTGTCCATCGTACACCCAGTATTATGTTGAAGTGGCTTTTTACCAAGTTCAGTTGATCAAAAATCTTTATTCTTCTAGAATTTGAGTAGCAAGGAAGAAATCAAACAAAATTCTTTTTTAAAAGCGAATAATCATCTAACCGCCTAACTAAATACATTTTTATCTTTTTTGGGTGCCGATTTGGGGCTATAATAAATTTACAAATTCAAATTTCAAGAGTGGAATTTTTAAGACCGTGAGACCAAACTTTTACTCATCATTACGAAATATAAATATCTTTAAAGTGACTTTTTTACCTATAGTTGATTAAATAAACTTTATGCTTCTGGAATTTGAGTATATACCAATGAATAAACACAACAAAAACTTACTTAACGGTTAAATCATCTTCGTTTTTTCAAAAATGTTGGTAAGTAATAATTCTTTGTCTACAATACGAAGAACGAAAAGTGTTGATGAACTTTTAATAAACTTGTAATATATGAAGCGTACAATACTGACAAAATGTCTTATTGTTTACTTTAAAAATTCTTTTAAATTAGAAAGAAGAAAAAATTATCAACCAAGTGTGAGTATGACTTTATCATCGAGGGTTCTACACTACACAAAAAGGTACTTTTATTTTTTTTTATAATCTATAAGCGCTCTAAGATTAATATGTGTAGGCTTAGAGAGTTTTATCAAAATTTTAAAATGACTCATCGCTGAAATCGAAGAAATACACGAAATAATTGTAAACAAATTGAATAAAATAGTAAAAGCCAAATTTGTTGAATTTTTCTGCTTTAGTACCTATTCCGAATGGTCATTCGAGAAAATGCAATAGCTCTTGGTTTAATATTTCTGCGAAGTTCTCTTCCAAAAATAGCCGTAAATAACATAAATCTTTACTATAACCCGATCGACTAAGTCTTCTTTTATTCTAATTAAGATAGTACGATCGCCAAGGCAAGTTTAGACTTGTGATTGAAATTTTTTGTACCTTATTTTCTACTTTGGTGATAAATTTTGTTATAACTTCATGAATGTAAACGAAAAATAAGAATACAATTTTTCGATATCTGCTTTGGTTTTTGAAATATTGAAAGCTAAATAATTAAACAATATTTTCAATTTTCGATATTTTGAAATTACTCCAGATATCGAAAATTTTTATTCTTACTTTTCGTCTTATATTGTCAAGTTATAACATAATTCACCATCAAAATTGAAAATATATATTTTGTGTCCCCTGTACCGTGCTCATACATCCTTAATTAGCCGGACACAGCGGGCTTTTATGTTTTCAATAATTTATTAAGGTTTTAACTTTAATTTAATTGGAGAAATCTATAAAAACATATCATCCATCTACCGTTTTACCATAAGACCAATGTTAAATATGCGTACGTAAATCATTTATTTATTTAAATAACCGGGCAACCCCCTCCCCCGAAAATTTTCAGAATTGGTTTAGAGCCAGTTCTACTTCATATAAAAAAAAATCAAGCCTTTTATCCAAAATTACCCTGGCGTTCCTACATCCTTAAATATAACTATTCGATTAATAATTAAAATATAATTCAGATAATGTTACATTTTATGAGCTATTTTTTAAACTTCAGTTAGGTAACTAACTTTGAATCATCCTTATTTTTCATTGGTCCGCCCTTATTGATACTATTAGAAAAGTTTTCGGTGCTACTATATGGATACGAATTAACAAACAAGTTTCTCGATAGATAATAGAAAAAATAAAGAAATTGCAAAATTGGAAGGAAATATTTTATTCAGATTTCTTTCTGTTTGTATCTAGAGTTCTTAGTTTTTTCTGTGGATTAAATTGGCCTTTAGCAATAGGCTTCCATTTGGAGAAATTAAGCAAGTACGGATTCCTTTAAACAAGAAATTTAAATTTAAAAATAATATACTCATTTTAATGTTTTAACAAATCAACCCATAATGATAAATTTGTTTTCTGTCTTTTGAAAATAATCCGTAACTAATTTATTTACTAACAGACTAGAAAAACAACGAACCTTTTACTTGTTAACCCTTCGTATAGTTCATTTAAATACAAGAATGTGTCGTCTTGTGTCATATCGCCCCGTGTCTTTTTAAAAACTTATTGGAGTGTAATATATATGTATACTAGCTCGATCCGTACGGAATTCCGCTCCCGTAGTTACCGTAACCCGTATTTAAAAACAACAAACAACAAACTTCTTAGAAAAGTGGTGAAAAAATCAAAAGTTCTTAAATTAATATTAGGAGAACATCTATTAAAAATAGTAATTATATTATTTTTTGTGTTGTTTACTTTTAATCATGTATACGATATTTATTTACATCATGGTCTCTCGATTATAATTGATGGTTTTTAGTATGATACATACAGCGTAAACTAAATATTGACAAACATCTTGTCTAGTAATCTTAATTAAAGAGAATTGAAAAAATTGTGCTGCTTCGTGTGAATTTTTTTCAATTCTCTTTAATTAAGAATACTAGACAAGATATTTGTCAATATTTAGTTTACGCTGTATGTATCATATTAAAATCATCAATTATAATCGAGAGACTTTGATGTAAATAAAATATCGTATACATGATTAAAAGTAAACAACACAAAAAATAATAATAATAAATAAGTAAATAAACAAAATAAAAATAAAAATTCGATGAGTTGAAAAAATTGCACTCTGTGTCTAGAACTCTGTGAATGGCCTAATTGGGCGCTTGGCATTAATCCAAGAAGTCCGGGTTCGTGTCCTGGTTCTAGTGTATTTTTTTCAATTCTCTTTAATTATTAAGTATATTCTAGAATACTAGGAGCGCATCTGTTTCCCTAGTAAACTTATTTAAATTTATGATATTTTTTCGTTCAAATTATTTATCTAGCGTGTTTTTTCCTAAGCGATACATTTTTAGACCGTGAGTATATTTTTTGTCGAACCTAAACATAATAAGTTTGAAAATGAGAGGTGAATCATGGAATTTGATAAAGGAATAAAGAAGATAAGGGTAGGACAGAAAATAACTTCCTAGAGTAATAAATATGTAAGATGTAAAAGAAGTATGGCATATGAATATGTGATACCATTGAAGTGTTAAAATAGAACAAAACCTCAACAGTGTTATTATATTACCAAAAGTGTTTTCTTGTGGTAAAACCACTTGAAAGTAAAAAGAGAAGAATAATAAATTATTGATACTTTATTATGAATACAAAAAACATAACAGGGGTGCGATATTATTATTAAAAATGTTTCTTTTTGAAGTAAAAAAAAATTAAATTGTCTACACGAAACTTATAACGAAAAAATAAGTTTGTTCTTTTTGACTTTATGTCTATATTGAAGATATTGTCTCGAAAGTATTACGTTTTTGGATGTTGATGATTATACGGGATGGGTAATTTTAATCTAAAATAGCTAATATCTCGTTTGGTAGTTAACCAATCAAAAAATAACTTAAACAAAAGTTACAGAGTTTGATAAGGGACATCATGTTCTGATATTAAATTGGACCTAGTTCTTCGGGTTGTTTTAATACCCAATTTAGATTCTAAACGGTAAGAGAAATACTTTAAATTAGAATGTTGAACTACAGGAAAATGATTTAGCCACAAGTTTTCAAGAGCAATAGAGGGCAAAAATAATTGTTAGTTTTTTCATGAAAATAAACTTTCTAATTTAAAGTGTTATTCTATCTCTTACCAATTAGAATCTAAATTGGCTATTAAAGCATCCCGTAGTACTAGGTCCAATCTGATGCCAGAACATGATGTCCTGCAACAAACTCTACAAAAGTTGTTTTTTAATTGCTTAACTACAAAACATGCTATTTGCCATTATAGATTAAATTGACCCACCCTGTATAAATGTTTTCAGAAGTGGGACATATGCGCTAGATCAAATAAAATCCGTCATTGAGCATGAATATTTTTCACATGGAAAATTTGTGTAGGTTTAAAGTGCAGGTTGCTAGTGGGTAATCTGGTAGTATTTTGTTTAAGCTATTTTTTGTTTAAACCTTAAACCAATAAATAATATTGACCGAATCGCTTCGAAAAAAATTTTATCATATAATGGAGGTCAAAATTAACAAAAAAATATTCTTAGATATTTTTCTCTAAACTTTCTAATTTTTGAATAAAAAAATTCGTAAAATTTGAAAAAACGATTTTTAGGATTTTCATCCCTCAAAAAGTGTATGAAAAACTCAGATTTTTAATATGTATCAAATTTTTAATTTTAGTGTAAAGTTTACTCAACAACATCCCGCCAAAATTTTTGCCCCAATTGCATTTACGTGCTTGATTATTAATTGTTAAGAAAGCACGCGAAAAACCATTAAAAAAAACGTATTTATTTCTGTTCTATATGAATAATGCTAGAAAGATGGGATTTGCATTAATCGACTCGAAATAAAATAAAATGAACAGAAAAGTTTAAAAAATTTCATTGTCCACAACGCAATCATACTTTTCCGTTTATGGCAATGAAATTTTCTATAATGTTTTATCATGGAATAGATGATTTTAAAGATACTGTAACAGACTTTAATTACTTAAATTCTTACTTTGAAGAAGTATAAATATCAAAAGTTTCTTAGATGCTTTTACGTAATTAATTTTAATTTAACGATCTACATAAATTAAATTAAAACTATTTTAATGTAAAATTAATTATCTATTAATGACAGTGTAAACAAAAAACAGATTTCAGAAAAAAAAATCAAAGATGTCGACCAGATGATGAATGAAACAAATGAAATTTACAAAATTATTTAAACATTCAAAATAACACGTTAATATAATTCTAGTTGGGTAGCTGGAGATCTTTAATTTTGTTAAAAACAGATACGTTTAAAGCAGCGATCTGCGATTCCACCAATATGAGAATAATTTGTTATATATAATAATTAGGAAACTTCAATGCTTCTCCTATGTAACGATTATAGGGGCGTAAGTAGAAACAAGTTTCTGGGAGGTGGGGTTAGTGATTTCAAATTTCAATACATCCATAAACGATTTTGAAGTTTTGTCTGTTAAAATCATGAAACTAATAAGTTTTGCTGGAAGACTTACGAAATCTCGCACTTCTTGGAACTATGTTCCTTATCGACACTTATGTAATAATAATTAAAGCTGCACAATTAATTGATTCTGATCTTTGATAACTTCTTATTATTGTTCATAGATGACATTTTATATAAAATTTTAAAAACATCATAAAATTGATTTCTTTACTTTGATAAAATTTACTTGATAAACGAAAACTTGAGAAAAAAAATTATAAAATACAATTTGATTACCATTCCTGCATTGTACTTGTTATTCAATAACACATATAACCAAAGGAACATCGTTCTTATCCGGTGTCCCACGCCACCTCTCATTCTTTTTTTTACATTCCGGACATTTTCAGAAACTTTGCGTACGCAAGGATCAATTGTTAAACATAATTAGGTATTGAATAGTTTGGAAAAGCCATTAATAATCTATAAACGTCTCACAAAGTGACTATTCAAATAAAATCAAGAAAGCTCATGCGCTTGGTAGCAACGTTTTCACAAACAGATACATGGGCAGACAATCGTGTCAAAACAAAGATAGGTATTTATCCCGGAAATTGTTTTCGATCTAGAAATAATCCTTATCAATGTTTAACTCGAAGCAAACTGTCAATAAATATGATCGTACTATATCAAAATTATCGTTAAAAAAATTGCCAACAATTGATGGCGTCACAATCGGAGCTCTAATCCATTTCTGGGATCAGATACCAATAATAATCCGAGGATTAAAAACACTATAAAAGAACAAACTTAAAATTTAAATAACGGATAATAGCGTTATAATATCGAATATAATTTCTATTGTTATGAATGATAAATGGGTGCTAACAAATCATCATTTTCTATGTTATAATAACAAAACACGCAAACTTTTCAACACAGAATATCGAATAGGTACGTTTCTATTCGGCATAGTTAACAAAAAAAAACAAATATTATTCTTGCCATTTACTATATATACTATAGAATATAGAAGCATAACAAAAGAAATACCATTAACCTTTTAAAAATATCAAACACAAATCAAAGTTTATTTACCAGAAAAACTGGGGCATTAAATTAAAATTATCTATAAAAAGGTATAATAATGGAGTGCGATTTGTCAAATCTTAAGTGTTCCAGATTTAAAATTCTTCCCCTAGAAAAACCCTGACTAAAATGAACATTAAGGTTGTTCAGGCACGACAAAAAAAAACCAATAAAAAAATTGAATAATTAAGTTAAAATTTTGAGTGATCGTTCTTAAACATTTTAAGAAGTCATAATTTTTTTTTTTTGTCTGAAATTAACATTAGTTTTTATGGGAATTAAACTACGATTTTTTTCTTGCAGGTTTTTTTAAATATTAATTGTTACTTTTAGCAAACATTAATTTTTTTTTTATAAAAAATTAGAGCGGTAGAAAGGTAGAACGAGCAACAAGGCAAGTTTCAACCACAAGTAGACTTGTGGTTGAAATTTTGTGTACCTTATTTTCAACTTTAATGATGAAATTTATATAATTTTATGAATGTAGACGAAAAAACAGAATAAAATTTTTAGATATCTGCCTTGGTTTTCGAAACATTGAAAGCTAAATAATTAAACAAAAATTTCCATTTTTCGATATTTTGAAAATTACTCCAAATATCGAAAAATTTTGTTCTTACTTTTCGTCTTATATTGTTAAGTTATACGAGTAACTCACCATTAAAATTGGAAATATAAATTTTTTTAATTTGTGCCTCCATTTCTATGCTCACACATACTTAATTAGTTGGACACAAAGGTTTTTTTTTCAATAATTTATTAAGGTTTTAACTTTAGTTATAATAGTTTATTTTTTTTTAATTTCCACCGACTAGTTTTGGAGAAATTTATGAAAACAATATAGTCATTTATTTATTTAAACTAGAGTGATACCCACTCGCTTGGCTGAGTTTAAAAGTAAAGATTGATAAAGATTGCTCTCGCTTATCCCCTTTCTATAACACTCAAAATAATGGTAAGGATTGTTTTACACAGGTAAAATATATGTATGGTTTTCTATTTTTTTAAATGTATAATAGTCTAGTTTTACATCGATTAGTTGTACAGAAATCTGTAATTTATGGTAATGTCAAATTAAATTATTTTTAAATTTTTTAAATTTTTTTATTAATATATCTTTAAATATTATATCTCATGTGCTATTCTGATATATCAGCTATATTGCTGTACAATTTCATTAAAAACCATTCGCTATTTTTAGCGTGAAAACGTAACAACCAAACAAATAGACAAACAAACAAACATGCTTACTTTCGCATTTATAATATATAGAGGTAGAGATAGAGATAATCGGGCAACCCATTTTTTGCATTTAAACTTTTGTAAAACTTTCTATCTCTAACGGTTTACAAGATGGGTCATACGGGCCCAAGACCCAATTGACCTATGTTGCTCATTTACGAACACGACCTCATTTTATACGTCCTCAGCACGTAATTTTAGCTTGATATCTCTTTTCGTTTTTGAGTAATCGTGATGACAGGCGGACAGACAGACGACAGACAGACAGACAACCTCAAATTGACTAATTAGGTGATTTTATGAACACCTATACCAAAATTTTGTTGATAGTCAATATTTTGAAGTGTTACAAACTTGGGACAAACTTTATATACCTTTGTATATTTCATATAAAAAATCAAGCCTTTTATTGGCTGAGTTAGTTGTTGAAATACCATGTATAGACAGTGCTGATTAAGCAATCATTTATTTTTTACATCATGTAAGTAAAGGTAGATAGTCACTCTTAGATAATTTTCTTAACTACCAAAGTTGTCTCTATCAAATATAAAAAAGGCAGACAGAAAGAATAATAGAAATTTTGTTTCATTATCATGGCTCATGCTCTGATACTTGATGATACTTATAAAAATGTTAAAAAATGTTGTTTTATATTTATACAAAATGTTTTATAAATATAAAACAAAATTAAGTGAATTTTTTTGATACTTTTGTTTCAGAATTCTTAAAGTCGCCGATCTCATAAAATTTGGACTTAAAAATCAATAAAATCATGTTAAAATGTAGAATTAAAGATAAATAGTTTTACAAAAAGATAAATAAAATTCTCAGAAATTTATCTAACATTTACATAAAGATTAACGATATTTTTTGTATAAAATCTTTGATTTTAAAAAATGATAATGTCTGATTTAAATTAATATGAATCGGTTAATGGACTTATTGGAATTTGAACTCAAAGACCTGACTAGTCTGTTTTAAAAAAAAATAATTCTCAAATATTGAATTGCATAAATATGCAAAATATTTTGTGTAATTTTCATAGACAACAAAGAATTTACTCGTATTTATTGTTGCATTGATGTTACAAAACAAAAAAATTGGCAAAGTTTCATTAATTGAAAGAATAATTATGGCATTTGGTATTATGTTTACAGATGTGAATATTTTGGCGTAATTATAATAATATTATATACATTTTCTATAATGCATTAACTTGCAGATTGGACGATTTTAACAGACAAAATGACATGATAGAATACTGCCTGCTCTTCTGAATATTCACAACAGAGAGATACAGTCGACCTGGGATAACCGTTTATTTTTCGCTTGTTCAGGTATATGTCTAGCTTATACAGGAGTGGTTTTTTCCACTTAAAGATATTTTAGATAAATGGATAAATATTTTAGTTTCATGAAATTGAAGAATGGGTTATAAGCAGTTTTCGACTGAAGGTGGATTTCTGGCCGAAGCTGAACCCGATTATTCGACTATCGCCACAACCTTCGGTCTAGGGCTTAGAAGCTCTAAGAAATTTTGTTCAAGATTGGGTACAAGCCACAATTTGGTTTTTACTAAACAAAAATTATTATTTTTCTTGTGTTTTTAATTTGCTCAATCTTCAAGGATACAAATACAAAACACTAAACAAAGTAGGTGATTAAATGCGCGTACGAATTTGTCTTGACGAAATGCTACGCATGTCCGGTTCGTCGGGCTCTCTCACTTATTTTATCGTAACAGTTTGTTCAATTTCGACTTTTTCTGGAAATTATCGTCGAAACATTCCTGAAGTTACATGTGTGTGTACGTCTTTTTTTATACAGTCGAACGTATTTAACCTATGCTACTTATAACTTGAAATCATCTTATTGGCTTGAAATCAGGCCAAATAGCCGATTATTTCGCCGAAGATGGTTTTTGGCCTATGGTGACCGATGCCGAAGCTAAAGCTTCAGTCGGACACTAGTTATAAGTAGCATATGTTAAATACGCTCGACTGTATGAAAAAAGACCTTTAGGCATATGTAGTAGTCCCAGTTATAGAATTCCAATTCCTGTTTTTCACTTACAAAGTTTTTAGAGTGTTGAAAATGATGGAAGTTGGCACCTTATCACACTTGTAGAATCTTATCGCTTATCCAGGTCTGACTTACCCAAATTTGGCCGAAGCTCTTTATGCGCAATGCGAAATTTTATACCCAAGTGAATAATTTCAATTTATAAATTACGAAATTTTAATTATTCAAGGGATCGAACTGAATTTATTTTTAATCACTTTAGAATTTAGATGAAAAATTCTCACTTCATGAATAGAAAAGTTGAAAAATCTTTACTGGTATGAGCGTTTAAACTTCCTAATTAAACAAAGAGGAAGACATCCACTAGTGACGTCATACGTTGGTATCGCAATAGAGATTACATAAAAAAACTTTATTTTGCTAAAAGAAGATAGACAACCTTTGAATGCTTATAACTTCTTTGTTTTTTAGTCTAGTTTTATATTTTTATGGATAATATGGACAATTCGACATCAGAATTATACCCTATTAATTAAAAAATTATAGAAAAAAACAACAGTTATTCCCCCATTACTGAATATCGTTTTTTGTTCAACTTTTGTCTATGTAACAAGCAAGATCAATAAAGGCTGATTCATCTTGTAAAAAGTTTAAAGTCTCTTAGTAAATACATTTCCTAATTACTCCGCTAACTTTATTGATATTCACACTATTATAGGTAAAAAGTTGATTGTATTTTAAAGTTATTAGCTTCTATAGACTAATAAATACAAACGAAGCGCGGCGTTATTATCTATTAAAGATTAAACTAAACACAGTGTTTGCTTACTTTATTTTATTAATGAAATGAACTTTTAATTTAAAAAAAACAAAATAGTAAAATAAATAAAGAAGCTATTAACAAGAAAACGAAATAAAGAGAATAAAGATGGTAATAAGAAGACAACAACAAAAACAGTAGCTAAATTACAATATATTGTCATAATAAATTAGATTAGGAGGTGTTTTTGTTGTTAGCTTCACCTTTATTCAAATACCTTCTTTTTACTTAGTTGTTTTCTTGTAGATATTCTTCTTTAAAATTCATTTTAAAATTTAATTATTTTGTTTTGTTTGGATATTTGTGAGTTGTGTAGTAATAATGTTTGTTTTTAACATAATTAAGATATTGGTTTTGGAAAAATAAACATATAATTAGAAATTTTTATGTTTTATTTTGGTTTTAATTAAACAAATTTCATTAACGTATATAAGTATTTTATTTCTCATTTCATCAAAATCATGTAAAATTCTAGATTAAAAACAAGTGAAAACAAACAATTGACTGAGTTGATAAACCATGCATAGTCAGTGTTGGTTTCTTTATCACATAACACATACATACATGTGACACATACATAACTGATAATCAAGTATAGTACATATTATAAAATTTTCGCCTAATTGGCGCCCTCACGGGTAAACAGTGATGTTTACGAAAAAATGTTTCAAACAAAAGTTGTTTACAGTTTACAAGATGGATCCTACGGACCCAAGACCCAATTGACCTATGATGCTCATTTACGAACTCGACCTCACTTTTTACGTCCTGAGTACGTTGTAAAAATTTCAGCTCGATATCTTTTTTCGTTTTTGAGTTATCGTGTCCACAGACGGACGGGCGGACAACCGGAAATGGACTAATTAGGTGATTTAGTGAACACCTATGATAAAATTTTTTTATTAGCATCATTATTTTTAAGCGTTACAAACTTGGGACTAAACTTAATATACTATGTATATTTCATATATACATGGTATAAAAACTAAAAACGCTTTACTTAACTAAAAAGTGAATAATAATTTTAATTATAAAATAAAATTCACTGCGTGGGGTGCTTTATGCATTCATTCTTTAAATTAGCTGCCTTGCCAGATATCGAGATATCCCCACGCTTTAAATTGTTCATTACAATTGTTATCCACTTTTTAGTTCAATAAAGCATGTTGTTTTAGATTTTTATACCATGTGTGTATGAAATATATCAAGGTGTAGTAAATTTTATCGTCTCAAATTTGTAATGCATAAAAATATTGAGGCTACGAACAAAATTTTGATATAGGTGTTCATAAAATTCATTTCCGGTTGTCCGCCTGCCTGTGAACACAAAACGAAAATAGATATCAAACTGAAATTTTTATAGGAAAAATTTATCGTGCTTAGGCCGTAAAAAGTGAGGTGGAGTTCGTAAATGAGCAACATAGGTCAATTGGGTCTTCCTAATAAAAAATAAACAACTTTTGTTGGAAATATTTTTCGTAAACATCACTGTTTACTCGTGATGGCGGCGCAAATTAGGTAAGAAACATTATATAGTATGCATACAAGTATTGTATATATTTTAAATTTATATATTATGCATGTATGTATGTGTTTGTTTGTTATAGCATGTACTGTCTATACATGGTATTTCAACAGTTAAGTCAATCAATTTACCTATAATTTATTTTCTTTGATTTTTTTTTGTCTCGCTAAATAAAAATAAAAGCAAAGTAAACTATTTGGGTAACAAATTAGAATAAAAAATAATATTAACTTGAATGAGTTTCAAACACAAAACTATCCACATGGAGAGCGAACACCATCGCCACTACACCATCTGACCATTAAGAATTTTCTAAGATAAAATTATTAAAGTAATAAAGATAACATTATCACTCATTTATCCTACAGTGGTCAGGATACTAAGATAAAGTTATTTAACGATTTTTTTTTTGCAAAAGACTATTTCCATCTTTCTTTGATGTAGGTCTCTGGTTATGACGAAGATATAAATAATTTTCCTACCGCATCTCAACTTTGTAAAATCATTTCAGCTTTTTAAATAAGGAACTATAAATTATTTGTACAATAAATTAAACAAATTATATATAAATATTTATATAATTATAAAATGTTATTTTTATTTAAACAAGTGGGTAAAACTAATAATATATAATATATTAATATAAATATAACAAAAATACAATTCGCATTTCTATTTTTTTTTTTTGTTTTGGTTGCAAAAATATATCAACTTAAAGTACATGCACATCATAGAAGAGTCAAGTTAAATTTAAAATTATATTCATATACACAAATATACAGAGTGGGCTAGTTTAATCTATACACGTAAATATTTCGTTTTGCAATTACTAATTAGCCAATCAAAATATAACTTAAACAAAGTTGCAGTTCGGGTTTCTTTCATAGCCAATTTAGATTGTAAACGGTAAACGATAAAATATAATACTTTAGAAGATAGACAGTTGATCCTCAAAAACTCAAAAAAAGACTAACAATTTTGGAAATATGTTCCTTATCGCACGATATTTGTTTACTGGTTTGGAAATAAAAACCAAAAAAACTGCAACATACACCAAAAACCGGCATCTAGATAACCTAGGAGACTAAAACTTTTTCAATCGATTTAGATTGCCATTAATTTTGAGAACATGCAAAAATCTTTTTATAACTGTCAATTTGCATTTTTTGTCAAAATTTTATGTTTTATCATTTAAAAAAATTGAGTTGTAAAAGTTATCAGAAGTTAAAGATAACAGAGATAATTTAAAGTAAGTACAATACAATTTTTATGTTATGTCATAATAAATACCCTGATCAAACCTAACGTAATGTACATACTCACATATTGGATTGACTACTAATACTAAATCAGAAGTATGTCTTTTTTAAACTAACACTACAATTCATTCATAAAAATAGCTATAAAAGTAAATTCTTTAAATAATCAAAAAAGTATGTATTTGACTTCTAAAATTGATACATTAAAATTTCAGAAAATTATCTTGTAAATAAAAAAAATTAAGCGCTACAATTTTATAATGTACCAAGGGTACGAAAGGAATATAGCTCCTACCGGGTGTCCTACGACACGTTTCGATATTTTTTTTTTTGTTTAACACAAAAAAGTATTACTAACATTACTTCACTGTATTTTTATTAATTCATTAAAATTAATATCACATTGTAGAGTAAGAGCCAGCGCCTGCCAGACATACGTTAAAGTATAAAAGCTGAAATTTTTTTTGCGTATTCTCACTGGTGTAGGGACCAATCATTGGGGGCTACAAACCTTGACTAACGGTTCCTTCGGTAGGTAGCAGGTAATCAGGGGCGCAGTACCCGAGCTCTCTCACGTTAAAGTATAAAAGCTGAAATTCACACAGTGTTCAAATGACCATTTTAAGTCAATATTGAAAAAGACATATCAATCCATCCAACTAAAATTAGAAGACATATCGGTCAAATAATCAATAAGGAAATCGTCATAGTTGTATAAGTCATAAACGGTTAGTGATACAAAAAAAATTAGTTTACAAAAAAGTAAATAATTTAATTATCTACAATAAAAGTTATTACCATTTTTGGTCTAAAGCGCACGGTTATGGAGACATAGCCTAAAACGGTTTTCCTTAAAATGGAGGCACTTCCTCCGCTTATTTTTGTAAGGATTTTGTGCTTTTACATTCAGTACGTGATACTGAACATATTTAAATAATAAAATAACTCTTGCAGTGAAATAAGTTCATAATCATGGAAGAAAATGTAGATAATTGAGTATTTTTGCATTTAACCTTCTACCAATATTGACTTAAAATGGTCATTTGAACACTCTGTGTGAATTTCAGCTTTTATACTTTAACGTATGTCTGGCAAGCGCTGGCTCTTAGTCCTTTGGCTCTGTGCAAATATCGTGGCAGCATTGATGGTGCGCTTAGAACACCCTGTATACATATAATTTTTTATAGTTTACATAGTAAAATAATAGTTGGAAGTTAGTAAGTAAGTATTTACTTGAAGTAACAACATTTATTATTACTTATATAATAAAATAATTTTATATAAACATATGTTTTCAACACCACTATATTATATATTATATTATATTAACATTTATAAGTTCAACGCCCCCTTTTCTTTACTCTTTTTACAATATATTTTAAAACTTTGCATATATAACTTGTTTTTTATTATATAAATAATAATAATAATATGTTAACATTATTTTAACACAACTGCACCAGGGTAATCTGACTGAATCAATTCATATCATCAGTACATCATGAGGATGACAAAATATAATTAATATCCTGTTATATTGTGCTCAGAAAAAAAAAAAAATAATTGCATATAAAAAATTATTATATCTGCATCCTATATAGATAGGTACCAGTCACCAATCACCAGGTATCAAAATTATTATATTTTATGATACCTGTTAGTTCAGTAAAAGATGTTACAAAAATCGGCTAATGAAGTAAAATGAAAGAAATCGCTTGCATTTTGCTAAAACCATTAACAACGCATGAGTTAAGGATGTATGAGCATGGTAGTGAGGACACAAATTTAAAAATAGATATTTTCAATTTTGATGATAAATTTATATTATTACTTGGCGATATAAGACGAAAAGTAAGAATAAAATTTTTCGATATCTGGCTTAATTTTCAAAATATCGAAAATTTTGTTTAATTATTTAGCTTTCGATATTTTGAAAAACAAGACACATATCGAAAAATTTTATTCTTATTTTTCGTCTACATTCATGAAGTTATAACAAAATTCACATCAAAGTTAAAAATAAGATAAAAATAATTTCAACCCTTAATCTCCCCTGCTCTTACATCCCTTATATGAACGGTGACACTTAATTTTTTTCTTTTCTAATTCATTGCTAATATGTTTCTTTTCTATTAAAAAGTTTTTTTTAAATTTGTCTTCATTCATTCCAAATGAAAATTATCAAAAACTTCCCAAATATGTCGTTTTTTGAGATTCCTCCATAAGAGCCAATGTATTTTATATCGATTTTTAATGACTTTTTTCTTAAAAATTTGCACGGATACCTAAGCTGAAATTTTAACCACATATTCTTTGAGTAAAAGACTACCTACAAACAAATTTTGAGCCTTTAAATCAAACATTGTTGTCATACTCATACATCCTTAATGGTGCAAATGTTTCTATTTCTTAATAAACAATAAATTGATTAATTCAATTAAACGATCAAGTTCACTTTAAACAAGTGAAAACAAACAATTGACTGAGTTAATTGTTGAAATACCCTGTAGAGACTGTGTTGATTACTCTGTCACATTACACACACAAACATGCCACACATATATAACTGATACTCCCATATAATACATACTATACAATTTACGCCTAATTTGCGTGTTCACGATTAAACAGTGATGTTGATGATGTTAAATTTACGAATAAACTTTTGTTATATCTCTAACGGTTTACAAGAGAACTTGGCAAGACCAAGACCAAATTGACCTATGTTACTCATTTACGAACTCGACCTCACTTTTTACGTCCTGAGTACGCTGTAAAAATTTCAGCTTGATATCTTTTTTCGTTTTTTAGTTATTGTGTCCACAGATGGACGGACAACCGGAAATGGACTAATTAGGTGATTTTATGAACACCTATACCAATATTTTTAAGCGTTACAAACTTGGGACTAAACTTAGTATACCTTGGTATTTTTCATATACATGATATAAAAATTAGTAAATAGGCAACTTGTAAGACGTAAATATTAAGTGTTTCTCTCTTCTCAAAAAATTTTAAGTGTAATTCAAGTAGTCTATTTATTAATTTTTTTAGTCAACTTTGACAATGATCGTTTCATTGAATTAACAATTTGTTGTTTATAAACAAATAGAGACATTTTCACCACTTACTCATGCCTTACTTATGATATTTGACACCAAAGAAACACATGAGGTTTTATCGAAATGTGAGCGATTTCTTTCATTTTCCTTTATTTGAAACATCTTTAACTGTACTATTCATCCTACCAACCATCCGATATTTGCGCTGATGATTACCTACAATGAAATTGTTATTGTTCAGTAGTATTCAATGTGGTTTTTTTTTTATTTGAAAGGCAAGATTCAAACGAATGAGGCCTCTAATTATATGGTTCATTTCAATGATATTATTTTTTATAATTTCGAATAACTAATATTATGCCACTCATAAATAAAAAAAATTGAGTAAATTAGTTACACCTAAGCTATCTACCAAGTTTTATTTTAAATTGTGATAAAATTTACCTAGGAACAACGAAACAAGAATTATCGAATTGAAAAATATTGCATTGCTGACCATGTTTTAAGTACGGAACACAAAATTCTACCTGCAAAGTTAGTCAAATCGGTTAGGTATCATAATAGCTTATTCTTACGCAAGCATTTTAATCTACAAGGCGGGAAATAAGACTCTCCTTTGAGATAAAGGTCCTATACCTTCGACTCTGAATTGATAAAATGGACATCTGTTAGAAATAAAGCTATAAAACAATTTTCGTCAGTTTCTTCAACGAACTTAGACACACCCATTTCACAAACGGTACCAAATTTTAATCCAACTCACAGACATGAATTAGGGTCGATAAAAGCATTTTTCAAATCCACTAAATAATCTATGGTGAAATGTTACAAAAAGTTCGGTAACCTTGAGAAATTTATTTTTTCAATTTTGTGCTAATTTTTGTATTTTATTTTTATAAGTGTTACTGTAATTTATTGGTAATGTTCTACATATTTACTTTTAACTTTAAAAATAGTGCTTGAAATGCGTTATATGAATAAATTTAGCTACTGACGATGGTTACGTTGCAATCGAAATATCAATATTTAGTGAAATGTAAGTCTGGTGTATGCATCGTGTTATTTATTTCAATAACTAATTCTAGGTGCTATACAAATAGAAAATTTTGATCGTTGATTCAAAAAATATTTACTAGTTATAAGAACATGAACAACAACGTAATTTAATTTTAATCCAATATTTCTTTCTAAGTAATACCTAAAAGATATGTTTATTGGATAATTTTCTTAAATTAGAGAAACATAAACAATGTAAGATTAGTTAAAAGATCAACCTTATTCATGTTAGTTATTAATAAAATAGTAGTAGCATGTACAAATTAATTAATAAATTGTTATTATTTTTATGATTAATTTATTGTATTTATTGTTAATACAATATTAAATATATTTTATAAATATATGATTTATTAAAGCCAAGGTTACTATACCAGGCTTGTAATATGTTCTCATTTTTTTAATATATATTCTTTTAATTTAAAATTTAATTAAAAGTTTAAATAAGTGATGTATTTTAAATTAATTATATTTAAGGTAATTTAAATGGTTTAATTTTAAATATTAATTTATGTCATTTAAATGATTAAAGAAGATGATTTATTAAATGCATTTTTTTTAACTATCGAATATTACATTTCTTGAATAAAGAATTTTAGTAATATAAAAGTTCTTAAATCATTTAATTTGGTAGTACTGTGGTGTTAACAATTAACCCGACAATATAAATAATCTCTAGACAATTATAAACAGAAACAAACAATAAAGTTTTATATTACTTTAATAGAGATACAAAACATATAAAAGTAAAATAAATGCAATAGAACATACGTGATAGTTCTAGAATTTGCTAGACTGTACGGTATCAATTACGAGTAAAATATATGCAATAGAACATACGTGACAGTTTTAGAATTTGCTAGACTGTACGGTAACCATATAAACAGAGCACAGTGTGCGATATCGTGAGAGTACAATACAGACTCTTCAAGTTAACTACAGTCAAGTTTTATCATCTATCAGAATAAGTGAAGATCATTTTTTAGTTTTTTTTTGTGTACGGATCCCTAAACGCGCACTTGAAATATAGCTAAGAACACTCTCCATTAAATTACCTTTCATAAAAAAAGTTGCAAATCGGTTTATTCGTTTAGGTGCTACCATGCCACAGATAGACAGACAGACACACACATATAGCGGTTAAACTTATAAAACCCTTTTTTAGTTCGGGGGTTAAAAAAGAACACAATCCAAAATAAGAACATCATTCTGAAATAAAAAAAAACAAAAACAAAAAAACGAAATCAATAAAGCATACATAATAAATCGTCATAAAGAATTTAATCCTGTAAACGTCTCCATTGAAGCATTAAATTTTGATCGATTACATAATTAACATTGTAGAATTGCTAAAAATTTTTTTTATCTTACCGTCTGATATAAAAATTCTAAATGTAATTAAAAATCTTATATCAGACAGACGGTTATGAATTAATATACAAACTAAGTCATTGAAATGAAATAATAATAATCATAATAAAATATAATAATTGATTGATTGATTACCATTCCTATAACATGCGAACAGCATAAATAATCTGCCATAGAAGGTTCTGTTCAATTTTTGTACACAACAAAAAAAACACATAAAAGTTTATTGTACCATTTTGAATTTAATCTATTTTAATTAATATTAAACATGTCAATTAATTTATTATTTAAGTAATTTGTGTTTTTTTCATCGTTGCCGAAAATATATTTTTTATTACTAGATACTAAAGTTTTAATTAATTAAAATTTACTAAATAGTCAATAGAATTAATTAATTAGTTTCTTTAAAACTGTATTTTTTTTTGAGAGAGACATATAAAGAATTTAATTTATTTATTTGAAAATATAGTTCTATTTAATTGAAATATTTTATTGTAACAGCTTTTTAACACGAAAGTAAAATTCATCAAAAATTTATTGATTTCAAAACAGATTAGAAAAATTGAACATATGCAAGAAGATTGTATTTATATATTCATGGGCGAGTCGAAGGAAGTGCATTTCGGAGTAGGTACCATCTCCTGGATTTTTATAAATTTGGAGTAAAGCTGGACATCTTTACACTTAAAGTAAAGCTCGAGATGTTTAAAAAGAGATTTTCAAACTATTTGTAGTAACAAGTATACAAGTATAATATTACAAAAATTATTGTCTAGTTCTTAAGGTATTTCGATACCAAAAAAATAAATATGATAAAAAAAAAAGGTATTTTTAATTCATTATTTACACCGTTATAACACAGTAAAAAATATAAATACTGTTTAAAAATGCTTTAATTAAAAGTAAAAAAATATTTAAAATACATTATAATTTTGAGATATTTAAACGCATTTTTTTGGCGCTCTCTGTTGATGACGTATAAACACGTGATCTGTCAATTGGTGACTGTTCAATGTATAATGAACACTTAAAAAATGAATTTACAACATAGAATTTACACTCGTTATTATTAAGTTAAAAGTCGTAGAATAATATAACTGAATGTAATACCATACAAAATATAAGTAATTAATACCATACAGTATGTCAACGAATTTGACAAGCTAATACTATGATGTTATGTCCGTTTTAAAATTTGAATTTTCGTTTTAGAAATTTTGAATGTCTCTCCTCACTGAATTTGTACTTTTATTAATGAATTTTAAGTAATTAAAAAGATATTAATTACTAAAATAATGGTTTAGTTGAAATGTCCAGCCAATAAAGTTACGGAAAAAAAAATTTGAACCAAATTCAAATTTCATGAATATTCTCTATTCATCATCTTTTTATATGCCTTTTGAGAAAAATTTACATCGATTCTCTGAACAGTTTAGGAGAAATTAACTATCAAAGTTAGTGTTTTTTCTAACAGTTTTTCATTTTTATACTCAGATCTTAATTTTGGTATAATTTTAAAACTTGAAGAATATTGATAAATGTTTTTTATGTAAATGGAAAAACATTTTTAAAAGCGTGTCTAGAACTCGAATAGCCTAATTGGTAGGGCGCTTGACATGAATCCAAGAAGTCCGGGTTCGAGTCCTGGTTCGAGTGTATTTTTTTCAATTCTTTTTAATTAAGATTGCTAGACAAGACATTTGTCAATTTAGTTTACGATTGAATGTAACATATTATATATCAAAATTAGTCGAAAGACCATGATGTAAATATTGTGTGCATAATTAAATGTGAACAACAATAATAAGTAATAATAATAAATAAGGTGGATAAACAAAGTAAAAAATTCATTGAGTTGAAAAAATTGCATTCGTGTCTAGAACTCGAATAGCCTAATTGGTAGGGCGCTTGACATGAATCCAAGAAGTCCGGGTTCGAGTCCTGGTTCGAGTGTATTTTTTTCAATTCTCTTTAATTAAGATTGCTAGACAAGACATTTGTCAATTTAGTTTACGATTGAATGTAACATATTATATATCAAAATTAGTCGAAAGACCATGATGTAAATATTGTGTGCATAATTAAATGTGAACAACAATAATAAGTAATTTTTAAAAGCACTTAGGTATTGACTAAAAACTGACATTTATTACGACTTCTTCACATATCATCATGTAATGTAAAAAGATCTGTTTTTAATAATTAATTTATCGTAAACTGTACAGAGAATCGATTTGAAATTTATACAGAAGGCGTTATCAATACTTATTAATTGGCACACTAAATTTCAGTTTTTTGGTAACACTTTTGCTGTGATATTGAAACACCATAATGCCCGATCAACCTTAAAACGTAACTGTACTCAATAAATTCCATATTAAACTAACTTAGTATGTATATATTGGTCAAGGTTTTTTCAATGAAATATGATATTATTTTAATACATTCAATTTTTTTTTTTTGTACATATTCAAAAGAGCTTTTTGAACTAAACAATTGTACATTGTTTATATTTATTTGAATACTAGCTTAATACCCGCCCGCTTCACTGGACATACAAGTAAAAACCACCGCTTTATAGCCTCCAGTTCTCTTGGTCTCACTTATCCTCCTTCTATAATACTCGAAGGGATTGTTTTACACAGCTAAAATATATGCACAATTTTCAATTTTGTTACGTGTAAAATAGTCATAATTCATTGAGTATATCAGAAAAGAATGGTCATGAATTGTTTTACATTTACTATTTTTAATTTTTACCGAAATTTTTAATTTATGATTCGAAATGATGATCACAGAGCAGTAAAATGTCAGATTAAATTAATTTTTTAAAATTAAAAAAAAAAATATATTTTTATAAATGTGTTATTCTGATGTATGAGATATATTATTATACAGTTTCATTCAAATCCATTCGGTAATTTTTATGTGAAAGCGTAACAAACAAACATACATACATCCTTACTTTCACATTTATAATATATAGGAATATAAAAGAACTAAGTTTTTTTGTAATCTAAAAGTAGTTTTATAGTTCCTGTATCAGTTTATGTAGAGTTATTTAAATATGTGTGAATATATAATGAATCAGAATGTCCATCATATGTCAAACATATAATTAATTGAAACATTTTTATATTCAAATCAAAAATAAAAAGAAATATTTATATATATCGTACTGAATTAATAAGATATGTAATGTGTTTGTAATAAGGTAGCATCGCAAAACACTAATAGAAATGAACGAGAGGTGTCGTGGGCACCCGGTAGAAACTATGTAACAAAACAAACTATTGACATGAACGAGTTTCAGCCTGAAAACAAAACGTAGTCCTCGTTAAGAATACCTAGTATTTCAAGATAATATACTAAAAAACAATGCCATTCATTTTCTTTTGTCTAGCATCCATCCGCCAAACGCGTAGTAAGGAGCATAGTTCCAACTACTAAGTTATAAGCTGAGAATTTCAGTTCTTAAAGTATATACGAAAATTCAGCTTATTACCTCTATTTCCGAGGTTGACCCCATTTTTATGCTAAAGTGACTGTATCAAACATCGTAATCGGGCTTTCAACTACAGCAAACTATTTATACTTTTTAATGCCTTTAATACACGCCTTGTTATCTCTATTTCTATCTCTATCTCAATATATTATAAATGCAAAAGTAAGCATGTTTGTTTGTTTGTTTGTTACGTTTTTAATGAAACTGTACAACAATATAGCTCATACTTCAGAATAACACATGAGATATAATTTATAAAGATATATTAATAAAAAAAAAAAAATAAATAAATAATAAATTTAATTTGACATTACCATCAATTACAGATATCTGTAACAGTAGTCATTTGACATTACCATACATTACAGACTTCTGTAAAAATACTAAATATAAAATATTTCTTAGCCATCTTTTCTGATATACTCAATGAACAATTACGACTATTATACATTTAAAAAAAAAAAAGAAAACCATACATATATTTTACCTGTGTAAAACAATCCTTACCATTATTTCGAGTGTCATAGAAAGGGGATAAGCGAGAGCAATTTTTATCAATCTTTACTTTTAAACGCAGCGAAGCAGGTGGGTATCACTCGAATTATAAATTATAATCGTCTTAAGGATGTATGAGCATGGTAGTCGGGGCACAAATTTAAAAATAGATATTTTTAATTTTGATGGTAAATTTATATTATTACTTGACGATATAAGACGAAAAGTAAGAAAAAATTTTTCGATATCTGGCTTAATTTTCAAAATATCGAAAATTGAAAATTTTGTTTAATTATTTACCTTTTTCTTAGCTCGATATTTCGAAAACCAATACACATATCGAAAAATTTTATTCTTATTTTTCGTCTACATTCATGAAGTTATAACAAAATTCATCATCAAAGTTGAAAATAAGATAAAAATAATTTCAACTCTTAATCTACCCTGCTCTTACATCCTACATCCCTTGTATGGACGGTGACACTTAGTTTTTTTCTTTTCTAATTCATTGCTAATATGTTTACTTTCTATTAAATATTTTTTTAAAAATTTGTTTTCATTCATTCCAAAGAAAATTATCAAAAACTTCCAAAATATGTCCTTTTTTGAGATTCCTCCATAACAGCCAATGTATTTTATATCGATTTTTAATGACTTTTTTCTTAAAAATTTGCACGGTTCTTTGAGTAAAAGACTACCTACAAACAAATTTTGAGCCTTTAAATCAAACATTGTTGTCATGCTCATACATCCTTAAACTTGTAAATAATTCATTTCCAAACTATATTTATGCACACAAAACGTTAAGTAAACAGATTGCGTTTGGAATGTTATGTGAGATAGATATTTGTTAAAAAATATATAAAGATGACATCAGCATCCACAAAATGTTATTCATTTTTCAATTTCATTTTCAAGTAGAATAAAAATATACAAAAAAAGAGGTTGAATATGTTATGTATAATAAATAGTACGTGATAATTTATTATTATATGTTTTCTACAGGAAAAAAAAAGAATCTATATGTTATTATTATTATTTTTAAACAAACATTTGAAATAAAATTTATTTAAATATTTGTAATAAATTTTATATATTTTACTATTTATTTGCTGTCGTAACTCTCATACAAAATAGTTTTCTTAGTTCAATGACAGATTCATTGTTGTAAGAATACTTTGGGTTCAAACATTAAACAAATTCATTGCATTGCTTCCTTTAGTTAATTGTAAGACACTTTTCTTTAAGGATGTACGAGCGCCAGAGCAATTTTGGAAAAAAGGCTTGATTTTTTTGTATATGAAGATGGACAAAGTATAAATCAATTCTGAAAATTTTAGGGGGAAGGGGGTTTAGGGGGTGAATAAATAAATGACTTCAAAAGTAGACATATTTAACATTGGTTTTATGGTAAAACGGTAGATGGATGATATGTTTTCATAGATTTTTCCAAAACTATTCGGTGGAAATTAAAAACAACTATTTAAATTAAAGTTAAAACCTGAATAAATTATTGAAAACAAAAAAAAGCAGTTGTGTCATTAAGGATGTATGAGCACGGTAGAGGGGACACAAATTAAAAAAGGATATATATTCAATTTTGATGGTGAATTATTTTATAACTTGACATTATAAGACGAAAAGTAAGAATACAATTTTTCGAAATCTGGAGTAATTTTCAAAATATCGAAAATTGAAAATTTTGTTTAGTTATTTAGCTTTCGATATTTCGAAAACCAAGGCAGATATCGAAAAATCTTATTCTTATTTTTCGTCTACATTCATGAAGTTATAACACATTCATGAAGTTGACTTAACATTAACTACCATCAAAGTTGAAAATAAGGTATAAATAATTTCAACCACAAGTTTAGTCTAAACTTGCCTTAGCGCTCGTACTACCTTAATTTGTATGGTGGTCGGACAAAATATCCAACTAGTACATAGCGTTAAAGCATGTCAAGTCTAATCAGGCAACCTGTTCTATATATTGTACGATTTGTTGGCTATAATGCAACAAAGAAATGATGACTGCATACCATTTTGTGTATATTTTAAACTCGGAAATAAGGAGTCAGGAAATAAAGCAACTCACTAAGGAGTCTCAGGCAAAAGAGTCTCCGAGATATCTGATGCCAAGAGTAATCGATATCCCCGTCGTCTCCTGAAGTTTCGGTAAATTGGTTATATAGGCGGTCTAAACTCGTTATATAGAAATTTCTTGGGCTTGCTAAGCACGAATATTGCGACAAAATTGTTCTCCGGGGAACCTTGTGCTCGATTTTGTCACAATATTTTTGTTCAGCGACCCAAAAACCCCCGAATATCGATTTAACCGATTATATAACGAATTTCCCGAATACTCCAGAAGACGACGGGGATACTATTTATCCTGAGCACCAGGTACCTCGGAGAGCAATTCTTACGCGATATTCGTGTTCAGCGACCTCAAAAACTGCCCGATTAATCGAATTGTGAATTTAATATATTTATGGTTAATTTAAAATGCAATTATAAAATGCATATTATTTATGCAAGTTGGATATTTTTAATTTCTTATAAATCAATTTAGGTCATAAAATTTCCTAACGCTCTAACGAATCGAACGCCGAAAACCGCATTCAAATCCGAGTTATTGTTAAAATTTTTCGAAGTTAGATCGTTTTTAGTATTTCGTTTCTTTGACAATCGATTTTCAAAATTCCGAAAAGTTCTTATTCTAACGGTGAATATCTACAAGCATTAACTTAAAAAAGTTAATTGTTGAAATAAAATGAATAGACATTGTTGATTACTCTTTCATATTACACATACATACATGTCCCACATATATAACTGATATTCCCAATAATACATACTATACAATTTGCGCCTAATTTGCGCTCTCACGGGTAAACAGTGAACAAAAGTTGTTTAATATTTTATATGGAACATTTTTTACATTTAAACTTTTGTTCTATCTCACTTTTTATGTCCTGAGCACGCTTTAAAAATTTCGGCTTGATATCTTTTTTCGTTTTTGGGTTATCGTGTTGACAGACAGACGGACAGGCAAACAGACAACCGGAAATGGACTAATAAGGTGATTCTATGAACACTTACACCACAATTTTTTTCGTAGCATATTTTTAAACGTTACAAACTTGGGACTAAACTTAATATACTTTGGTATATTTCCTATGTACATGTTATAAAAATGCATAATACGGTACGGAGATCAGACGACCAGAGTAAGACTGATCGACTTGGCATTACATCTAAAAGCAAAAACTACTGGGAAAAAAATCATAACTGTCAAAAATAATTTATAAAACAATTTTTTGCAATTAAAAAACTACATATTCTCAGTATGTTCATATATTTTAAAGACAAAAACAAGTTACAAAAAATAAATTAAAAAATATAGTTAGTAATAAACTTAAATTTACTAAGAAAATCATTCCCTGCGTTGTTTTAAAAAACCATTTAGCTTCTGTTCGTTAATACACACATAAATAATAATTATTACGAATAAATAGGAGGATTTTAAAAATTTATTATTATTTTTAAAAAGACACAACAAGAACTAACTTAAGAAAAACTGAAGAGAAGATGTGAGACATTAAAAGATGATTTAAAAAGATTATTATTTTTAAAATTTATGATAATTTTATGCTATTTATAAAATTGTATTCGTTTCTATAATGATACTATTTTACTATAACGTGTAACTATTTCTTCACAATACATATAATGCAAGGTTTAACAAAATAATACCTAGTACAAAAGCTAGCAATGTTTTCTAGAAATCTCAAAGCTCAAATTTTTAAGACAAATTAATTTATTATATTTCTTTTCTTATTGAACCTGAAACCGATTGCGTTAACTAAAACTGGATGGATGTAAAGAAATATTTATATCTGGAAAGTTAAAATTACATTTGTTAGTTATAAAAGTAAATTATTAACTTCCCAGTCTATAGAGAAATTGGAATGAGTCGCAGGAAATAAGAATTGATCGGAAAAAATCCCAAATTTTAATATAGAACGACAAAATAATGCAAAAAATTGCGAAGTACGAAAAAATTAATAATATAAACTTTGAAAGACTTTATCTCGACAACTATTGGGTCTACAGAGTCCATTCTGATCGCGCTTTCTGACGGTCGAGGCCACAAACTTTAATTATTCATTGAACAACATCATAAACAAGTTTATTCAGAACTACCGGATTTGACGCAAATTACCCTCCCTGTACTTTCAGGCGACAAAGTTACTGGGTTAAATATTAGGTAATTTAAATGCGCTTCTACCATTTTCTCCAGGCAGTTTGTTATTTAATTCTCAAACGATAATGAGAGAATTAAATAAGTTCTCTTAAAAAAGCAAACACGTAAAATGAAGAATTCTTACTTCACGAATAGAAAAGTGAAGTTGGTTTTTAAAAATCATTAAAAGTATGCAATATATGAACGTTTAAAATTCCTAATCAAACAAAGAGGAAGATACCCACTAGTGACGTCATATGTGGGTATCGCCATAGATATTACATATCTAATCAATTTTAATTTCAATTTCAAATTTCGTCATGGTCTCAAGTCTAGTTTTACATTTTTATGGGTAACATGTTCAATTCGACATCAGGATTATCCCCTATTGTGTTAATAACCAACTAATTTCACGACTTGGGCGGCGATGACTTTTGTGTTACCCTGTATTTCTTCATATACCACTCATAATATACATTAATTTTATACTTATGTTAAAGTTAAAGTTTCATAATTTATTTTTATCTAAATTTACAGCCAAACTCGTTTTCTTTTTTAGTTGATGTTTTGATTTTCTGTGTTTAAGCGGTTTAAGTGTTAATCTTTAAAATTCATTTGTTAATTTGTTTATGTGTTAACAACGACACAACCGCCAAGAAATGAAAGTATATAAGTTTTTTTTATTCCTTTGCTTGAAAATTGACGGAGGTATAATGAAAACAAAGTTTCTCGCTCCTTTCTTTTTATCACAATGATGAATTCCTTTCATCATTGTTTCATCATTCATCATTCCAATGATGTGCTCCTTTCAATTCAGCACAATGATGAATTTACCACGGGCACTAAAATTAACGCTTGCCGCTTTCTTATTTACTTTATTTAAGTACTGGCAACATGCTTAAAAAGTACTACCAATTTCGGATATATATATTTTTTTTAAATAATTTTAAATAAAGTAAAATATTTTTCTGAAAAAAAGCAAAATTATTTCCCTCAAAACATTTTTCTGTAACTTTATTATTTTTCGAGTTATTATTTAACGGTAAACATTTTTGTATTTTTCGAATAATTTTTTTGCCAGTACTTAAATAAAGTTATGTTAAAAGCGACAAACATTAATTTTAGTTCCCGTGGTAAATTCATTAGTTTTTGTACTGGATAAAACAAATAAAGCAAGGTCCGGGAAATTTCGTTTTCATTATAACTCCGTCAATTTTCATAGAAATGAACTGAAACTTGTTTCATTTTCAAGGTTTTTTATAGTACTTTAAAAACTGTACGATATATATCAAAACAAGTGAAAACAAACAATTGACTGAGTTAATTGTTGAAATACCATGAATAGTCAGTGTTCATTTCTTTATCACATTACACATACAAACATGTGACACATACATAACTGATAATCAAGTACAGTACATATTATAAAATTTTCGCTTAATTGGCGCCCTCACGGGTAAACAGTGTAAACATGTTTACGAAAAAATGTTTCAAACAAAAGTTGTTTAATTTTTGATAAGGAACATTTTTTACATTTAACATTTACATTTTTTACATTTTTTCTACTCTAACGGTTTACAAGATGGGTCCTACGGACCCAAGACCCAACTGACCTATGATGCTCATTTACGAACTTGACTTCACTTTTTACGTCCTGAGTACGCTGTAAAAATTTCAGCGCGATATCTTTTTTCGTTTTTGAGTTGAGCTCGATATCTTTTTTGGTTTTTGAGTTATCGTGTCCACAGACGGACGGACGGACGGAAAACCGGAAATGAACTAATTAGGTGATTTTATGAACACCTATGACAAAAATTTTTTCCTAGCATCATTATTTTTAAGCGTTACAAACTTGGGACTAAACTTAATATACTATGTATATTTCATATTTACATGGTATAAAACGTCAAATTTTCCAATTATTTGATACTACGAATAAATACTACGAATTTCAATCGCCAATTACTCGGAAAGTATAGACTTTTCAATAACACTTTTTGCTTAGAATTTATTACTATATCGATTCCCGTTGTTATTTTCAGCATCAATTTTTTCACCCTCGAGGAGGGGTGGCTCCTACCCCCCTGGGCAAGACCGCACAAATTTTTCTTTTTAACTTCTTGAAGAAAGCTTTAAACAATGCAGTAAAACAGCCGGGATTCCGAGGTATAAATCTTACGGCTCTCCACTAATTAACAAACGCAACTTGCTCTTCTTATTCAACTATTTAAAAAATTTTTCCTGGTTTCTTCCAAAGTAATTTTAATCCATATTTTGAACTAAGGACACTTTTCAATACTTGAGGATAACCTTATATTCGCGTTGGTTTTATTCATAAAATATTTATCAATTATTTGCCCAAAATTGGTAAAGTTATTTGAAAAATTTGTTACTAATAATGCGTGGAACATAAATAAAATCGACTTATACAAGACATAAGGTATTTATTGCATTTTATTCAGTAATAATTTCCATGCATATGGCATAAGGCCACAAAAGCAATAAATATTATATTTTTGAATAAATAATATGTTGTTATTGTAAATTATTGAAAAAATATTTAAAAGAATATTAACATAACAAAAGTCATACTTTTAATAATTTAAACTACTTCAAAATATATCGTTAAACGCCAATATACAAATCCATACACAATGTGATACGTTGGAGATTTTAAATCTGCAGGTTGAAGAAATTTTGGATTGAGGAACTATATTACAAGTCCATGCGCGGTACAGGTGAGTACACGTGAACATATGGATGTAACACCCCCTGAATGCCGGGCAGAAATAAATCCGGAGCTCTAGTATATTTTCTGGTGCAGGGGTGAGACAACAAGGGGTGTGACATCCATATTCTCACCTGTATTCATCTGTACCGCACAAAACTGACGCCATGATGCTTAAGGATGTATGAGCATGGTAGTAGATATTTTCAATTTTGATGATAAATTTATATTATTACTTGACGATATAAGACGAAAAGTAAGAATGAAGTTTTTCGATATCTGGCTTAATTTTCAAAATATCGAAAATTGAAAATTTTGTTTAATTATTTAGCTTTCGATATTTCGAAAACCAAGACACATATCGAAAAATTTTATTCTTATTTTTCGTCTACATTCATGAAATTTTAACAAAATTCATCATCCAAGTTGAAAATAAGATAAAAATAATTTCAACCCCTAATCTACCCTGCTCTTACATCCCTTATATGGACGGTGACACTTAGTTTTTTTCTTTTCTAATTCATTGCTAATAGGTATGTTTACTTTCTATTAAAAAGTTTTTTTTAAATTTGTTTTCATTCATTTCAAATGAAAATTATCAAAAACTTCCAAAATATGTCGTTTTTTGAGATTCCTCCATAAGAGCCAATGTATTTTATATCGATTTTTAATGACTTTTTTCTTAAAAATTTGCACGGATACCTAAGCTGAAATTTTAACCACATATTCTTTGAGTAAAAGACTACCTACAAACAAATTTTGAGCCTTTAAATCAAACATTGTTGTCATGCTCATACATCCTTAAACTTACTTTTACAAAGGGAGCATATTTTTCAACATGATTCTTGGTGGGTCATTTCACCTGAAAAATTTTAGACTCATGAGGACTGTTAAAATTAGACGCATGTCTTCAATTTTCTTCAATCAAAAGAGGGAATTTGTTGAATCGCTCTTTTTTCTCCGTGAGCACAGAGCATATTATTCAAACAAATTATTTGTTTTTAAGTGATTGCGATGCCTTTTTCTGTGAATAATCATTTTCAAGTCGCCTCACTTTACTGCTTAATATTCTAACGTAGGGGAGAGAGTAATTTTCTAGAAAAATTTGTGTAGGTATAAGAAGCTCTAAAAGTAAACGAATATAATTTTGGTTATTCTAAAAAGAGGATCGTTGAATAACGTTGGATAAACTATTTTATTCGATACACTGTCAGTTTTTAGGACTCAGTTGTTAGACACCCTGAAAATAGCGATTTTTTTTCCAATTTCGAAGTATTGGCTAATTTATTATAGATGTTATTTACGGACATTTTTGATAATAAAATTTAGAATACTTAAATGGACGAAAATAGTAAAATTTCTGCATTTTTTTTACACACGGAGGTCACACATGGATGCATACTTTCACACCATATATATTATTTTCTTTAAATAAAAAATTGTTTATGTATCTTTAAAACGCACACATATCTATACATTTTAACATATTGTATGTAATGTGACAACTTTCTAATTGAAAAACTTATATATTGTAAATATTTAATTATATATTCATGAATTATAATATTAATTTGCATAAATCTGTCATCTTTGTTGTTGTTGTTCAATGTTGTTCAGAGTATGTGAGTTGGAGTTGAATAAAAATAAGAAAAAAAGAAGATGTAATCCTCTTGTTAACTACACAATCAATGAATGAAGATGTTAAACTTTAAAGTATGGTAAACAAAAAAGGAAATTGTATTGTGTGGTTATTTATTAATGATTTTAAAATAATAATAATAATAATATATTTTTTGTTTTTTAATATTTAAAAGGTTTATTATTGATGATAAATTATGAGGAGTATTTTAAAATGGTTTGAAAAATGAGTAAGGAGGAAGGTTGGAGAAAACTTGACTGATGAGAAGATATTGTAGGTATATTGCAGAAATAGTACACGATTTACAAGCCAGCCATTTTATACTTGGTAACAACCAAGTCTCAGCAATAGTTTTCTCCACATCTTTATCGTCCGCCATATCTTCTTCGAACTTTATAATAAATGTCACGTCACATTTATAGTACAATAAATGAACCTAAAATTTTTTTATTCTAACGAAAAAATTGTTTGCTGCGTGTATTGACTTACGGTTTCTTGCATTGGCTTCAGAATAAATTATTCTAAAAGAAGTTTATATGGTTTACCGAAACTTTTTAGTTTTAACCCCCGCGTCACTGGGGTGAAGGGGATTTATGTCGTAAAGTAAATCAGATAATTTTTTAAAGATTTTAAAAAGGTCAAAATGCTAAAGTAACCCGAATATATTTTTTATTAGTAAACTTTTTTATGCACCTCCCCTCCCTTTCGGATCTCTGAAAAACTCTCAAAATGAAAAAGATCATTTTCTTGCAAATTAAGACTTTTAATGACGAATAAGAGGGTTTTTGGGGTCGCTGATCTCGATTTTTCAGTCAAAATTTGTAATTTGTTACCCTCCCTCTTTTAGCTAACATACGTAGATCCCCTAAATAAATAACACTTTTTTTTTTTAAATTTAAGCCTTTTTAAGGCATCTAAGAGTTGCTGATCTTGAATTAATGATCAAATTGATTCAATTTTCATCCTCCCTTCTTTTAGCAAACATCAGTAGACCTCCGAAATAAAAAATACAATTTTTTTTTACAAATTGGGGGTTTTTTGGGGTCGCACATTAAATTTGTAACCATCCCTCTCTCTTTTAGCCCTCATAAATAGACCCCTGGAATAAAAAATACAATTTTTTGAAAATTTAAACCTTTTTAAGAAATGTAAAGGAGTTTTTAAAATCGCTGATCTCGAATTTATGAGCAAATTGATTCAATTTTCACCAAACCCCCTGCTTCTTTTAACTTACATATATTTAAAAAAATAATAATAAATTTAATCTGACATTTTACTGCTCCATCTATGGTCATAATTTTGAACCATAAATTAAAGATTTCTGTTAAAAATTTAAAATAGAAAATGTAAAACAATTCATGGCCATCTTTTTTGATATACTGTACATATATTTAAGCTGTGTAAAACAATCCCTGAGAGTGTTATGGAAGGAGGAAAAGTGAGATCAAGAGAGATGGAGACATTGAAGCAGTGGTTTTTACTTTTAAGCCCAATTAAGCGGGCGGGTATCACGCTAGTACATTTATAAATTTATACACTTCCTTTAATAAAAGTTAGCAAAGAAAAAAAGTAAAATCTCAATGATTTGTCTAACTAATCTGAAATTAATTCAAATGAATATTCAAAGTGTAGTTTATTCAATTCTTCTTTATAATATATTAAAACTAGGTCAAAAAATAAATATAAGTGTTTTTTGAAAGAGGACATTACATTATAAGAATATTATCACGTAATAAAAACAGAAAATTTATGACAAAATTCTAATAATATTATTTGATCTAATTTATTTTATCTTTATCTAAATACGTTTGAATATTATTATTATTATTATTAAATCGTAATTTTATTTAGAAATACGTGATGTAATTATTCTCTTTTTAATCATCTCTGGATTTAGACATTTAATATTCTACATTATTTTTCTTTTTAAATTTATAGGAAAACACATTTCCTTTGGTTCTACGAATTTTAAATTTATTTATTAAGCATATTATGTATTTTCCAATAATTGAACATGTATTAAATGAATGAAAAAAGTATGTTATTAGTTGAGTCACCACAATAGGGTATTCTGCTATTTTTGAAAAAGCACTTCAAAATGTTGATTTTGCTAATAAAAAGCCACAAAAAATTTATTTCGGAAAAATACACACTCTTACTTGCCAAAAACTAAAATTAAATTTTGTCTTTTATAAATTGTCAAAAACGCGGGCATCCAATTTGGTGACGTAATATCGGTATCGTTATACGAAATAACACAGATAAGTTTGACAGATATATTCATAGACAACTTATTATAATAAATATAAATATTTATTATCTATGACTATATTATATCCAGCTGTCTACACTGAACTGACTGATGGTCTATAGTTCATACCGATATGACATCACGTCACGTGATATACTGTTTAAAAATTATGATTTTTAATTTTAATATTATGAAAGAAAAATGTGCTTTTATGACTCGAAATCAGACTATTGAGGTATATTTTTACATATATTTTAACTTTTTTCAAATTTCATAATTTATTTTTCACTACAGAAGAAAGTACCATATTTCTAGTGGATGACTAAATAGCTTTAAAAATCGAAACAATGTAGATGTAATGTCAAGCATTGCATATTATTCAAGCAAAATTTTTTGAAAAGACAAAAGTTATTAAACAAATGATTTGTATAAAGACCAAATCTTCAATCGATGTGTGCTGATGTGAATAAGAATGAAAATTCAAACCTTTTTACGAAGGTATTCCTTCATTGAATGGAAAATCATATGATGGTTACAGAAAGCAGACAGACTTACCTGAAAAAGAAAAGAAAAACAAATTAAGCAAATATAATAGTCATTGTTGAGTGAATTTTTTCGAACAGTTTCAAAAGAATTTCTTAAATTTTTTGAAGTTTGTTCTTTTTTAATAAACGCTTTTAATGGGTTAAAATTCGCCAGTTTCGAAAGTAGTTTCCTTGAAGCCAAAGATAGCTACTATATTTAAATTCGAATCTTAATAACATTTCCTTTTTATATGTATTTGATCCAGGAAAATAAAGATTTTTCTGCTTAAAAAATGCAAGTGTAGTTTTTTCACGGGAATTATCTTTATTCGCATGCAAGAAATGACCTATGAAAAGTCCATTGCAAAATCATGTGCGCAAAAAAACTTATTCAAAGGTCGCGAAAATAGATTTTTATGAAATATCTCGTAAAATATTAAGTTTATGACAATTTTAGCTTGTTAAATTTATTTTTAAGTTAATTTTACGTAAAAAAGGTTCTCTACAAAATTTTTGACAAAGCAATAGTTTTTGAAATATTTAACTGAGAAAATTTATAGAGTAAGTCGCTATTACACAAAAAATATCAAAAATCAAAAATATTTAAAAAAAAAAAAATAAATATTTTTTAATATTTTATTTAAAAAAAAAGATTAAAAGATAAAAAGATAGATTTTTTAGCCCGATATTAATTTGAGAACTATTACTTCTACGGATATTTTGTCCAGCACTTTTTTTTATGTAAAATTAACTCACGATCAAAATTTATAAAAGCTGAAACTTTCATAAACTTAATAGTTTACGGATATATATTCTTAAATATAATCCCGGTGAAAAAACGACTCATTCGACTATTTATTCAATAGGGGATCGGATTAAAAATTTTTTATCACTTCAGATGAAGAATTCTCACTGCACGAATAGAAAAGAAGTTGGTAAACTTCAAAAGACTAGTAACTTCACTAGTAACTTCATAACTCCCGTGAAGAGGGAGATACCCATATCGCCATAGAGATTACATATACAACTTTGTTTGGTAAAAGAAGATGGGCAATTTTGAATGAAATCTTTGATTGCTTATAACTTCTTCATTTTTTAATCAATTCTAATTTCTCTTTCAAATTTTGATTATGGTAATATGGCCAATTCGACATCAGGATTATCCCCTATTAATATAAAATTAAATTTTTTCAAAAAATGTAATCGAGCAGATTTTCTAAACTACTTAATGTACGCCATAACAGATATAGAATTTCATCTAATACAACTGATATCCGTTTCGCACTTGACTAATCATATACAGATGGCTATTTTTGGTAAATTTTAACGCCTCTGAACCGAGTCGTTCAGATGCATTTATTTATAAGTTATGCATGCATTAATAAATTTAACATGTATTGTCGTTTATATATTTTTGTAAATAGGATATAAACATAATTTTTTTTATATTTCCTTAAATAATAATGCAAGCAAGATATTAGTTGAATAAAAATATGTACCCAAAAGCAAACAATTGTACACACGCATCTCATATTACTTACTATATTTCTCATAATAATGTTCAATTAATAAAATTATGTTTTACAAATCAAGTCCGAAATTTGTACTTTTTGGACATAGCCAGTTTATTCGGTATCTCCATAAATCATTATATCAGTTCACATTTGTTTGAAAAAAAAAATTCAAATTAATTTTGGATTTGAAAAGAGTAAAAAGAAAAAATCATGTTAAATTCTATAAAACAGAAATAATTTGGCAGTTAAAATAAACGAGTTCAAAATAATAGTTCTTTCGCGGGATTGGAGGTTTCGTAGGAAGTAACGATTACGATTATGTCCGTTGATTTTACGAAAAGTAGTGCAGACAAAAGTTATTAACGTCGATTGTAGTGGCAAAAGTTGTTGACAAAACTTGCACAACACTGCAACATCAAAATTTCAGCGATCTAGAAACATTCAGAAAACACATCGCGATGTTACTTCCTACTAAACCCCTTATCCTGCACTTGGGCAAGAAATGTTTAAAAAACTTTGCCAACTGTACAAATAAATCGATAAATATACGTCTTCGTTAGATTCAGTCGAGAAAAACTAGACTTTTTGACTCTAAATAGGCTTTTGTCCACTAAGAATGAATCGGTTGGATAAAAGTTTCTAATGATTAATCATGATATGTAGATAACAAAACACAAAATTGAGTTGTATAAAATATAAGTATAATAAATATTTTTAATAAATTCTTTTAAATTATACATCCGATCACGTGACTGCAAACGCCAATCAGATGTACTTTGAGGTACCACGTCATGCCATATAAAGCTTACTTATTTTATGTAAGCTTACAAATACAAAAACATATAACTTGCAAATACTTGTAAACTTGCATTACAAATATGATTGTATGTCACGGTTTGATGTCATTCAAGACGCCATGTCACTCTACACTGTTTAAAAAAAGTAAATTAGAATTGGTTTTCAAATTGCAAAATACACTCAAATAGTATTGTTTTTTAATAATAATACTTCTTTGGTGTAAATCAGATACTAATGTAACGTATAAATCAATTTTTCAACATTGGGAAAAAAACCTATTGGCTGATGTAATACAGAAATCGGACTTTGACAGTAATAAGTAGTTAGTACATGTTGTTTTTAAATATTTTTTGATATTCTGTTTATGAAATATGTTATGTTTTTATGAGATAATGTCATTGTCATTTATTGTTTCTTTTATTTTTATAATAATAAACAAGTGTTTTACCAATTGTTTAAATAAATACCCGAACGCGCGATGTATATAATCGTTATAACAATCCAAAAGTGAAAAATTCAATTGAATAAAATTTTAAGAATTTTCGAATAAATTAACAATTGATTGAATTAAAAATCATCGAATTTTTTTTCCATGGAAACGCCTGAAAAATTCCTGCACAGTGCGAATGGAAATCATTCCTTTAAGATTAAATAGCAGTTGTTTTTTAATCAAAATACGTTTCTAATACAATATACATGTAGAAATAAAGTAACAAAAATTAAAAATTTTTATTAATTTACGTCAAATAATTATTTATTTTCTAATTTTTAGATAATTAAAAAAAAGAGTGAAAACAAAAATTTGACTGAGTTAATTGTTGAAATACCCTGTTTATACAGTGTTCAATATCAGTGCTTGCATTAATCTTTATAAATTAGAACTACTTGCAAAATTTTCAACTCTATTATTGGGGTAGTTTTGGAGAAAATGGACACCAAAGTTTTGATCAAATTTGCGTCCTCAGTGACGCTTACAAGAAAATGTTTCAAACAAAAGTTATTTATTTCTTTAAAAGGAACATTTTTTATATTTAAACTTTTGTTCTATCTCTATTGGTTTTCAAAATGAGTTCTACGGACTCAAGACCCCATTGACCTATGTTTCTCATTTACCTTCTTTTGTCCTGAGTACGCTATAAAAATTTCAGCTTGATACCTCTCTTCGTTTTTGAGTTATCGTACGGACAGACAACCAGAAATGAAATAATTAGAAAATAACGGAGAATTCTTAATAAAAAACGATAAACAAAGTATCAACCTAGTTGGAAAACCCAACATCTCATTTATGTAAGAAAATTGATGAATCATACTTTCCATTCCTTTTTATATAGTAATATTTCACTGCTGCTACATGTGGATTGAATTACTCTGTACGTTATAAATTTTAATAAACATATACATACATGAAAGAACTAATGATTCATTAATTAAAAAATACTAGTTGTAATTAATTTTAGCTTCAATTAATTAATTATTACAATACGCATAAATAGGACTTTACTATATTTCTACTTAATTAATGAATGTACAATTATATATTATTATGAATGAATTAGTTATTATTGGTCAATCAAAATTTTGTGGAATTTCTTATCAGATAACCTTTCCCGTATTTTAATTTTAATAAATTTATAAATATAGAGTATGAACTTTTATTGACAGTTCAACGATAAATTTGTTATCAACTTAATTCATGTTTTTGATAAATTTAACGAACAATGAGAAATTATTTTGGAGAAACCTTTTTTTTTTATCTTGTACATTGCCTTGCCGAATGAAAGTACGGGATTGTTCTAAATTTAAGCAGACTTTTTTATGATGTTGGTCTAATGGATAATCCAAGTTTGTGATCTCAAGCGTCGAATGCAACTATGTCCAAAATCGAAAAAACCGTGAACATCGAAAAAATCGGCATATTTCAGATTTCGACACTGATTCTTTGGAAATATATTTCAGATTTACGAGGAGTTACGAATAATTAGGGTTAAAATTCATTCAACACGACAGGATATTGCAAAAAATTGCGAATTTCGAGAAAATAATCAACTTTGAAAGTCTGTAGAGACCCAATAGTTTGCCAGATAAAAAAGCAACTTAAGTCTATTTTAGTATAACGTATGTAATGTTAAAAAATAATAAATAAAGATTGAATTGAATTGAATATTGAAAAGAACGCAGGTTAAAGCATTAAACAAACGATAATGATGCGAAATTGAATAATTATATAGATGCTCTCTTTTAACTTGCATGTTTTTTTTAAAAATTAAAAAATAAAATTTAATCCAAAAAAATTTGATATTGTAGTAATTCTTTTGAAAATCGAATATTCAAACCTCACAGTTACACAAAAATTTTAATTTTTTTTTTGTCTTACAGTTCAATTTATAGAGATTTGAAATAATTAATTTTTGGTTATAGAAGTTTCGAATGATATAGGGAAATTACGTATGATGCGAAGGGAAAACAAGGCCATTTTTGTGGCTCAATTCTAATAGGCAAAACTTAGGATTTAATGCATTCAAAATCTTCGACTTTTTCAATCAAAAAAGTTTTCTCATATCGATAATTTTGAAATTTTCGACTTATAAGAAGTAAGGATGAATGTAAACACAATATCTTATATATTTAAACGAGCAATTCTTGTATATATATATATCAACGATCTTGGAAATGGCTCCAACGATTTTCATGAAAATGAGTATGTAGGGGTTTTTTGGGACGATAAGTCGATCTAACAAGGTTTCATTTTAAAAAAACGTCGTTTTATTCGTTTTTTCATGAAAAACTGAAACATACATCGCAAAATATGACTCTTCCTGACATCTTTTGGTGTATATCGTAGTTAATGAAATACAATGCAAATTATAACTCTTCCTGACATCTATTGGTGTATATCGTAGTTAATGAAATAAAATACATTACCGGGACATTCAAATTGGTATTTGTGTGGAGACATTTAAAACGGTCTTCTATTAGTGATAAAATTTGTGTCTTTTTAAGAATACCGGTCATCCAGATATTTAATTCGAATATGAGAAAATTCAGGGAAGTCTACTAAGTACCTACATTTTTCTGAAATTGTTAAAAAATAGCGACATTCAGATAGTATTTTGACGGCAGAAAATCTGAATTTCTGGTATTTTCAATGGTTAACGGGCAATGAACAAATAACAGTACGGGAAAGTCAATTTAGTACGAGAAAATTCACTTTTCCGTACTGTTAAATTTAAATTACCAGACAGGTTTTTGGCGTTATAAGACTACTTAAAAGTCGCTATTTTTTCAAATTCCAAAAAAATAGTGTGTACATTTCGTAGAAAAAGTACATTCTTGGACTCCTATGGTTACCCACGCATGCAAATTCCATAGTCTTCCAGGAATGTATTGCTTTTTCTACCAAACTACACACAACATATACGAAATTTTATTTTGGTTACTTAAAAAGTTTTTAGCATAAGCAAAACTCAAAATTTTAGCATTTCTGAAATTTTCCAAGCATCATATCTCAAAAACTATTAGACATACGGAACTATAGATCGGCTTGAAATTGTTTCTTTAGTATACTTTCAAAATGATAATGACAACTAATGTCAAAAAGCTCACAGTTTTTGAATTGAATTGCAAAAATTGAAAAAAGTCCGAAAATTTTTCAGTTTTTCGCGTATTATGCAGGAAGCACAACTTTTTTTTGCTTGAAAAATGTGGTTTCACACTTCCCTAAGGGGTCCAAATAACATATCAAAAATGTGGCTTTACATCACGTTTTGTGATTTTAGCTGTTTTTTATTGTAAGATTTTACTGGCGTAATAATTGATTTTTCTACAGAAGAATATTACCTAAAAATTTCATAATTAATGGATTATAAATTTAATTTTAATGAAGTTTTAAACACAAAAAAAGTTTTGTAGGACACAACCTTTATTTCATAAATAACAAGTGAAAACAAACAATTGACTGAGTTAATTGTTGAAATGCCATGTATAGACAGTGTTCATGCGCAATCGTTTGTTTTTTTGACGTCACGTAAATAACCAAAGATATTCACTTTTAAATAGACACACACACAACTGATATTCCTATATTAATACATACTATAAAATTTGCACCTAATTAACGCCCTCGTGGGTAAACAGTGATGTTCAAAAAAAAATGTTTCAAACAAAAGTTTTTTATATTTTTATAAGCAACATTTTTTACATTTATACTTTTGTTCTATCTCTAAGGGTTTACAAGATGGGTCCTACGGACCCAAGATCCAATTGACCTATGATGCTCATTTACGAACTTGACCTCACTTTTTACGTCCTGAGTACGCTGTAAAAAGCTCGATATATTTTTTCGTTTTTGAGTTATCGTGTCCACAGACAGACGGACGGACGGACGGATAACCGGTAATGGATTAATTAGGTGATTCTATGAACACCTATACCAAAATTTTTTTCGTAGCATCAATATTTTTAAGCGTTACAAACTTGGGACTAAACTTAATATACTATGTATATTTGATATATACATGGTATAAAAATAAAAATGTACCTACGATATATTAAAATTCTAACATGAATTGCCGCCAGTCGTTCGATCTAGTCTACAATATAAAACTATTATATAAAATATGTATGTTTGATGACACATGGTGTGGTGTATCGACCACAGACATATCAGTTCCGGGGGGTTAAATCTATTAACGAGTTCAACTTCCTTATACATTCATTATTCTTATAAAAACAGTTAGCTCTTACTACATACGTGCAATATGCTTTTTTTAATTTATTATTTATTGTGGGCACTTAAAAATGTATTTCATACAAATTTATTAACAAGATTTTAAGTTTATTTTTGACATATTATTCATTATAAATATTATCAAAGATAATAAATGAGAACTCTAGGATAGTTCGAAATAAATTTCGATGTTTGCCTCAATTTCCTGATCAGTTTTTTGTATTTTATAAATGCGCATTTCGACTACCTAGTAGTCATCATCAGTATGAATTAGCTAATCGTAATTACTCTTATGTTACTCGTTACTAATTTGGTACAGTCCACCACCAAAAATTTTCGCAAAGAGAATTTCGTCACTAGTCGAAATACGTATTTATAAAATACAAAAAACTGATCTAGGAAATTGGGGCAAAAATCGAAATTTATATTATTCATTTATAATCTAGCGGATTTTGATAATTCGATAAATTTTTGCAAATGGTTATTTTTTTTTAAATATTTTTTTTTTTTGCTGTAAAAAATACAGATAAGAAGTTTTCCGGTTCGAGAACGATCCGCGGGACCTTCAGAGCGCGGTTTTGTCTCTACATTGTTTTCTTTGGTGATGTTTTCTGGAATATCTCTGCTTATATTGATCGGATTGAGACGAATGAAAAATTAATTGTTTGTTAAGAATTTCTGCGTCGACCTTGCCTGTTATCGAATCCTGGACATAGCAAATAGCCCCCAAAATCTCAAGGAAATCACTGTAACCTCATATTTTCAACTTTCTCTGATAACTTTTCCAAAAAATGAAGGAATTGAGTTAAAATTCTGGAAAAAGATGTAACTTATGATCATAAATAATTGTGGTAAATTTTTGCCCGATACATAACCTCAATTTGGAGAAAAACAACAGCTCGTACAGTTCCGGCAAATCATCGGATTTTAACTTTTTTTTAATTTAAATTGCAAGTTTTTGTATGTATTTTTGGATAGTGCTAACGATGTTTTTTTTTAAAAACCTGATTATAAGCCGAAACATTGCAAAACAAAAATGCAATTTATCGAATTCATTATCAAAATCCACTAGATTTATCCAACTATATTTAGATTTGTTCGATTGTTTGAAAATTGGGAAATATCTTAAAGTTTCTGACATTTTAGAGAATTGCCTGTGAAAATCTATGAAGCAGAGATTGGGGCATATTGACAGATGTGATTTTATCATTTTATTTTTAAACTTATAAATTTGCCCTAACGTATTTGGTGGAAAGTTTAAGGAGCTCCAACGTGAATTTTGGAAATTTTCAACACAAAAACTACTTACATAAAAGTTTTTTTTGGATCTGGCATTTATCAGCAGCGAGAACCATCAACATAAAGTTGGTTGAAATGTTAAAATTTTCAATGTTTGAGTGAGCACCAAAAAATATGCCCATGAATTTTTTAGTTTTTTTTTTTTTAATGAAAGCGTAAGGTACGTTGGTAAAATCATTAAGACCCTAAATTTTTTCTCTGTTTATATGAAATATTATAAAGGAATATTAAGTTTAATCCCAAGTTAGAAATATTGATTATACGAAAAAAATTTTTGTAAAGATGTTTATAAAATCATCTAATGAAGACTTTTTCGTTTTTCTAATTTTTTCTAATTAGGACTTTCCGACTTTTGAACTTATATATCTATAAGGACACGCACAGGTGATCATATGTGACTTTTGAGACAACATTTATTCTATCAAAGTAAAGGTTTATTTAACAAATATTCAACTTATTCCGTTAAATTACGAGGTTGTTGCCGTTTCTTGACAAAGATGATCAAGTTAATACATATACGTTCTTTGTAAATTAGACCAAACATTTTTTCTCAAAAACAGTTTGCGAATTAAATATGATGATGAGATTTTATTACTACAAAAATATCAGCATTTCACTCGAATACACGTATAGAATGATAGAATTTCCGAATTAAGAATGTCAATCAAATCGATACGCTTTACGCATCGTTGATTAATATAATGTTGTCAGATAATCTATACCAAATAACTCTTTGCGTTAAAATTCGTCTAATTGCTATTATAATTATTTCTAGGCGCCATACTATATGAATAGCAAGAATACATGATATGAATACTGTTCTGTGTTCTATGCAAGACAATCTTAATCACTTTATTGTTTATAGAAATGATTAATAGATTTTAGTAAATAGACAATAAATATATATTTCGAATCAATTAATTCTCACTATTTCTGTTCGTATTTCTCTTGTATTTAATAAGTTGAAACCCTGTGTAGTCCTTGGATTAGAATAGATCAACTGATCAACGACTTCTTAAAATTATCCCGACAGTTTAAAATAAAATAAAAAAAAATGCAAAAAATTTGATCTCAGTTTCAGTAATTTGTACAGATATCAAATTTAACAAGTGAAAACAAACAATTGGTTCAGTTAATTGTTGAAATACCATGTAAAGACAGTGTTGATTACGCAATCGTTTGTTTTTTTAACGTCATATATAAGTAAAGAAAGATAGCCAAACATACATACAGGCATAGCACACACTTTACTGATATTTCCATTTAAGTCATACTATTTAATTTGCGCCCTCACGGGTAAACAGTGATGTTTACGAAAAAATGATTTAAACAAAAATAGTTTTTTTTTTATACGGAACATTTTACGTTTAAACTTTTTTTCTATCCTAAAAGTTTACAAAATTTGTCCTACGGACCCAAGATCCACTTGACCAATGTTGCTCATTTACGATCTCGACCTCACTTTTTATGTCCTGAACACACTTTCGTTTTTGAGCTATCGTGTTGACAGACAATCGAAATTAGGAGATTTTATGATCACCTATACCAAAATTTTGTTCTTGGCGTCAATATTTTTAAGCGTTACAAACTTGGGACTAAACTTAATTAGTATAATATGATATATTTGATAAACATGGTATAAAAACACGAAAATCTGGTTTATTTGACCGTAAGATAAATAATACGATAGCTGCCAGATGTCGAATTTGCCATATTACCCATAAAAATGTAAAACTAGACTTGATACCATGACAAAATTTGAAAGTGAAATTAAACAAGTGAAAACAAACAATTGACTGAGTTAATTGTTGAAATACCATACATGTCAGATATATATAACTGATAATCAAGTATAGTACATATTTTAAAATTTCCGCCTAATTGGCGCCCTCGCGGGTAAACAGTGATGTTTACGAAAAAATGGTTCAAACAAAAGCTGTTTAATTTTTGATAAGGAACATTTTTTACATTTAAACTTTTGTTCTATCTCTAACGGTTTACAAGATGGGTCCTACGGACCCAAGACCCAATTGACCTATGATGCTCATTTACGAACTTGACCTCACTTTTTACGTCCTGAGTACGCTGTAAATTTCAGCTCGATATCTTTTTTCGTTTTTGAGTTATCGTGTCCACAGACGGACGGACGTACGGACGGACGGACGGACAACCGGAAATGGACTAATTAGTTAATTTTATGAACACCTATGACAAAATTTTTTTGCTAGCATCATTATTTTTAAGCGTTACAAACTTGGGACTAAACTTAATATACTATGTATATTTCAAATATACATGGTATAAAAACGAGGTGTATTTTGTTATGTATTTTAAATCTATCTTTATAGTGGCATGGGACAATGACGTCACTAACCTTTATCTTTCTATAAGTTTAATTAGAAATTTTAAATGTTCATATTTTGTCTACCTCTAAAGCTTTTTAAAAACCAACTTCATTTTTCTGCCCATGCAGTGAGAATTCTTCACTTGAAGTGATAAAAAAATTTACTCAGCAAACCTATTTCTACATTAATATTTTCTAAAATCGATCTAACCAATCATTTTAGAACAAAAAAGATTTTGTGCGATATAACCGGAAATACTTTTCTAATCTATATGTGAACGCGATTTTTGAATATTTAGGTTATTTGAATTGCCTTATTCCATAAGGCAATTCTTACCCAAAGAGATTTATGGAATTTTCTTACGGGGCACCTAAAAATTTCTTGTTTCAGAATTTGATGAAACTTGGTATAGAGAATAATTTTAACTCCAAAAACACTAAAAAAAGGGTACATTTAATGATGTTGCATCATATAAGGTATCGTCTAAAACCGATATTCATGCGTTAATTAGGGCGATATCTTATAAAAATGTCTTTCAAATGCTAACAAAAACTACATATTTTTTAATTTTTTCTAAAATTACCTTATAAACTGAATTTTATTGATATTAACATTAAAAACTTTTTCACGATTTTTAATTCATCAAAAATTTTCTCTCATTTTTTGGCATTATTAACGTACGCTTGTAAAATTTGAAAATTTCGTATCACAATTTGCACAAGCGCAGTAAGCACGTTAATAATATAAAAATAATTTATCTAAACCTCTAAAATGTGGAAATAAACGGCAATTTAAAACTTGTCATGAATTATTGAGAAAACTAGAACATTTTTGGCTAATTTGGATTGGTTGAAAATGCGAGTGCGATATTGAAAATGCGTGCAATAATAAACTTATTTATCCCACACAAAATCAGTGGATAAGTATAGTTCGTAGCTCACGGGTGTAGATAACCTTTATGTAATTATAAATAATTTTTATTTTTTTTAACAAATTATATATTTCTTAAGTTCAAAAATAAATTGCACAGGAAGTTTTTATAAAAAATCTCTTTCTCGTGCCGTGCCGTTTTCTTGTATAGTGTGTAGGAGACCATGATGGATAGACATATAGACTGAAGGCAAATAGATTAAAACATCGGCATAAAATTAACGTTTTAAAAAGAGCCTTTTGTCTAGTTCTTAAATGTATAAAAAAAAAAAACGTAAAAGTAAAGAAAGGAAGAATTAACAAGCATAATAATATCTTTTGTTTTCACGTTACCGTTCATAATAGTAAGAATCATCTATAATTAAATGTAATATTAAAACATATGTATTTATACGTATCAATAAAATAATTATTTTATAATAAAATATAATCGTTATAGCATCGCCTACATTTATTTTAAAACTTTTAATAATTATACAGGGTGTCCCGTAAGTACTGCACTTTTGTTGCATCAGGTAGAACGGATAGTAAGCTATTAATTATTAAATCAGAAGCACTGTAACTAAAAAGTAAACCACTCGACTCTGACTGAGACTGACTAATTAATGATTTTTACCAGATTAAAATTAAATTATTATTAAAAATTATATATCCTGTATATAAATGTGTAATATTTATAATGTAGTAAATGTTAGTGATGTTTAAAGTAATATAAAGTTTGATGTGGTCAAAAATTTTACGGATAAACCTTACCTGATATACACGTTTTATAGGTAGGTTAAATTTGACTCAAGTATGAAAAGTATGACCCAAATTAAGTATAATTCCATATTTGAATGATTAAAATTGGATATAATTTGAATGTGATAGAGCAAAATTCAATATTTTGGATTTTGATGACGTCATAAAGTTCAAAAAATCGATTATTTTCATAATACACCCATGATCAGAATGAAATTTTTTTTGATACTCACTAATTTTGGGATAAACTATTCATTTTTTATGTTATTTTTAGCTAACTCACATCTTTTAGCGAAATATCGGAACCAGGACCCCACTATATCTTCAAAACTTTTATATGTAGGTTAAATTGGAATCGATTAAAATTTCTTTGAAACCCTTTAATTTTAGGAAAAAATTTTCATTTTTTATAGTATTTTTTACCTAACTAACACCTTTGTGCGAAATATCGGGTCCGAGACTCCACTATCTTCAAAACTTTTATAGGCAGGTTAAATTGGACCACAAATTTGAAAAGTATGACCCAAATTTTGTGTAATTCCGTACTGGGTTGATTAGAATTGAAAATAATTTGGATATGATAGAGCAACAATCAATTTTTTCGATTTTGATAACGTCATAGAGTTCAAAAAAAAGATTTTTTTCATAAAAGACCCAAATTTTATCCCATCTGAATGCAATTTTTTTTATACCCACTAACTTTGGGCCAAACTTTTTATTTTTGATGTTATTTTTTAGCTAACTTACACCTTTGTCCAAAATATCGGTACCAGGACCCCACTATCTTCAAAACTTTTATATGTAGGTTAAATTTGACCAAAAATTCAAAAAGTATGATCGAAATTTAGTTAAATTCCATACTTGGTTGATTAAAATAGGATATAATTTGGATGTGATAGAGCAAAATCAAATTTTTTTGATTTCGATGACGTCATAAAGTTAAAAAAATCGATTATTTTCATAAAACACCTAAATTTTATCCAATTTGAATGAAATTTGTTTTGAAACCCACTAATTTTGAGACAAACTTTTCATTTTTGATGTTATTTTTTAGTTCATATCTTTGTGCGGAATATGAGTACCAAGGCCCCATTATCTTCAAGACTTTTATAGCTAAGTTAAATTTGACTACAAATTCAACCTCTCCCACCTACTAAAATTTTCAAAATTTATTAAGACTTCGTCCATCTTCATATAAAAAAAAACAAGTATTTTATTCAAAATTTCCCTATAACGCTCATACATCTATTAGTTAGGTACGTATTTTTTACTGGAGTAAATCTAAGCAAAAAAAGGCTGTTATATGGATTAAAAGTTCGAGCAATGAAACTTTGGGGTTTTTCTTTTCACATCAAAATAAGTATTTTTTGAAATTTTTTACTTTCCCGGAGTGGTGCAACATGTTTAAAAAACAAAATGGCGTCAAAAATGAAATTTTTTTCAGAAATTTTATCATTTTTATTTTATATTCGCAAAAGGAGACATCGGTGCATATCCAAATTTGGTAGGTTTGTAGTCAATGTTAAGAACTACTCCTCATATTTTTTTGGTGGGGTTTCGTCCCTGCCCCTCCCAGTTATATATATATGTATACATACATATGGTAAAACAGTTCATTTGACTGTAACTTGAAAAATATTCGATTGATTTTAATGAAACTAATATCAATAGTAGGTTTTATTACTTACAACTTTCGGTTAAAATTTTAGCGAAATCCGTTAAATAGTTCGGCCAAAATTTCCAATTTAGGGAATTGTTTAAAATGGCTGCCATTTTATGCCATTTTGTCCTACGAGGTTAAATTTTTTTTTAAATTGTAGCATTTTTTATTATCTTTCGATTTTATAATGAGTGACTTACCCGTAAAATGACTCCTTGATCCATATTTTTGCGAAAAACGGAAAATTTAACACTTTCTGGAAATAATTGCTTGGGGGGTGTATGGACTGGCTTTGGGGGGTGTTTTTTGCTTTGGCATGAGAAAATTATTTTTAAAAGAGGTCTTTATGGTTTAAAGCAAAATTTTTAAGTTTTAACCCCCGCGCTGTAAGGGGGAAGGGGTGTATGAAATAAATGTATCTTAAAAGATTTTAAAAAGAGGTCAAAATAGTTTAAAATGCTAAAGTAACCCAAAATTTTAGCTGTTTATATTAATATAGCACTTTTTACAACATCCACCCCTTCCGCTCCCCCTTTCATATTTTTTGCAAATTCAAAATTTTTAAGATGTATAAAGGGGCTTTGGGGGTCGCTGATCTCGAACTTTTGGCCCAAATAAGTACACCTCCTAAAAATATTACAATTGTTTTTGATAATCTATTGCAAAATTCGAGATCAGCGACCCCCAAAGCCCCTTTATACATCTTAAAAATTTTGAATTTGCAAAAAATATGAAAGGGGGAGCGGAAGGGGTGGATGTTGTAAAAAGTGCTATATTAATATAAACAGCTAAAATTTTGGGTTACTTTAGCATTTTAAACTATTTTGACCTCTTTTTAAAATCTTTTAAGATACATTTATTTCATACACCCCTTCCCCCTTACAGCGCGGGGGTTAAAACTTAAAAATTTTGCTTTAAACCATAAAGACCTCTTTTAAAAATAATTTTCTCATGCCAAAGCAAAAAACACCCCCCAAAGCCAGTCCATACACCCCCCAAGCAATTATTTCCAGAAAGTGTTAAATTTTCCGTTTTTCGCAAAAATATGGATCAAGGAGTCATTTTACGGGTAAGTCACTCATTATAAAATCGAAAGATAATAAAAAATGCTACAATTTAAAAAAAAATTTAACCTCGTAGGACAAAATGGCATAAAATGGCAGCCATTTTAAACAATTCCCTAAATTGGAAATTTTGGCCGAACTATTTAACGGATTTCGCTAAAATTTTAACCGAAAGTTGTAAGTAATAAAACCTACTATTGATATTAGTTTCATTAAAATCAATCGAATATTTTTCAAGTTACAGTCAAATGAACTGTTTTACCATATGTATGTATACATATATATATAACTGGGAGGGGCAGGGACGAAACCCCACCAAAAAAATATGAGGAGTAGTTCTTAACATTGACTACAAACCTACCAAATTTGGATATGCACCGATGTCTCCTTTTGCGAATATAAAATAAAAATGATAAAATTTCTGAAAAAAATTTCATTTTTGACGCCATTTTGTTTTTTAAACATGTTGCACCACTCCGGGAAAGTAAAAAATTTCAAAAAATACTTATTTTGATGTGAAAAGAAAAACCCCAAAGTTTCATTGCTCGAACTTTTAATCCATACACAAGGCGTAATTTCACTCTACTATTTGGCTTCTACTCAGTTATATTATTATGAATGGCTAGTACACATACTACATATATACAGAATGTTCGATTTACATCTAGGCATATAAATATCACGAGTATGACAGAATACATGCGTTAAGCAATGCATCTAAGTAAGAGGTATTATAGGTGTTACATGAAATTGTAAAAGTGACTTGTAACGTGGCTTATCTGTTGTAGTTCATCTATTCAATTAATAAACTCCCACTCTCCAAGCGTCTTACAACTATCTCATTGCATATCGAAGCTTCAACACATGTATATAATACCTCTCACTTAGATGCATTGCTTAACTAATGTATACTGTCATACTCGTGATATTAATATACCTAGATGTAAATCGAACATTCTGTATATAATACAATAAATATCTCTATTTTATTTTATAAATAAATAAAATATTAATTTTATTATGTACTTTATTTATAAATAATAAACATTCGATAATATAATTAATTTCTTTTTGTTTAAAAAAAAAAAGAAAAAAAGTAAGATGTTTAAAATACAAGCAATAAGTGAATGTTTTGTGCATTGACCTCGTTCTATCTCTTTTCCTCTCTGTGGTTCACTCATTTTAAATAATTGTCGAAATGTTAGGTATAATAAAATTTATATTTTTATATCCCACAGTGTTTACACGCATTTAAAAATTGTGTTTTTTGGTGTACTTAAATTTGTCAAAACAAATTTTTATTAAATTATTTCTTAATTTGATAACCGCTTACAAAATTTAAGAATACATGTGATTGTGGATCTGTAAATACCAAATTCATATTGATGAAATATAGAGATAAAGTCGTAAAAATACGTGAGTTAGTTCGTTGGATTTGGAATAATGTCTAAAATAATATGCCAGAAGCGTTTTTTAGCACATAACAAATTTTAAAAGTTATAAACAATTATGAAAAAAAGGCAATCCGTTTTTTGCCAATATTAAGAAATTTAAAAAAAAATTCTTAAAGAGAGAGGAATTTCCAATAAAACATCCCCTCTCCTAGAATTATATCTCCATTGTTTATAATTTTAATTTAATCCTGATAATAGGGCTTTTTGCGTCAGTTTTAAATTGTTTAAATAGAGTCAAAATCGAGTGTCTCTCACTAAATAATTTTGTTAGTTATGGCGTAGAATTTTTTGACTTCTTTTTTGGAAACTTTTTTATATAAAGGGTTTAGAAAATTTTAGTACTTTGTTTATAATAATTTTTGTGGTTTTTACCTAAGCAAGATCTGTTGATTAGGTAAAAGCCACGGGAATAATAGATATGCATATTTATATTATAGAAACTATTAATTTTAATAATTTAAGACTTCCTTGCACTTCGAAAATAAATAATCGAGAAGAATTTAAGCAAGGAGGGGTCAGGCTAGTAACTTTATGATTAAATAAACTATTGTATTTACTGATAAAGTATAATTTATGGTTAGTATTTCCATTTTACGTTTAATAACCGGGTAATTACTATTATCTGGTTTATGATTATCACAAAATTTGAAAGCAGGCACTATAAGCTATTTTCTCATGCTGATAAACACACTAGTATGAATAGAATCATCCGTCAGCTCGATTTAAAATAAAATAAACTTTTTCTATCTTCATATAATTTGGTCCATTTTCAAAATTCTGAATTTTCCAGATTATTTAAAAAAATCTACAGTTGAAAAAAATTTTTGTTTCACGTACATCGGAAATTGTAAGAAAACAAATTTAAAAATCGTACATTTTCGTTAGTTTAACATTATAAGTTGTACTCGGTAAATTCAACAAACACTTGTGATAGAAATATGGTAAAATAAGTTGGATTTATTCTGCTTTGCTCTAATCTTTTCACTACCAAACATCATTCAATAATCACGTAATCAAACTATTTTTAATTAGCTAATGTATTAAAAAATAAATTTATATACAATTATGTAGAGGTTATGATCTACAAAGTTAAAGAATATTTACCTAAAGATTATCGAGCGATTGACGCGAGTGCTAACGGGTTTTTGTATAAAAACCGCCATCAAAATTTATGACCAATTACAACAAAGCAAATTTTCTCGCTTTACCACTAAAAGATATAAAACCATGCATAAGTCTCTATAAAACATTTTAAAAGACTAATGATAAATTTATTTCTTTAAATCTTACATCATAGGTAAGAATGTTTGTTGCTTCATCATCAATATAAAAAAAAAATACTAAAATCACTAAAAATACAGTAAATTATTATTATAGTTATTAAAAACAAGTGAAAACAAACAATTGACTGAATTAATTGTTGAAATACCATGCATAGTCAGTGTTGATTTCTTTATCACATTACACATACAAACATGTGACACATACATAACTGGTAATCAAGTATAGTACATATTATAAAATTTCCGCCTAATTGGCGCCCTCACGGGTATACAGTGATGTTTACGAAAAAATGTTTCAAACAAAAGTTGTTTAATTTTTGATAAGGAACATTTTTTACATTTAAATTTTTGTTCTATCTCTAACGATTTACAAGATGGGTCCTACGGACCCAAGACCCAATTGACCTATGATGCTCATTTACGAACTTGACCTCACTTTTTACGTCCTGAGTACGCTGTAAGAATTTCAGCTCGATATCTTTTTTCGTTTTTGAGTTATCGTGTCCACAGACGGACGGACGGACGGACGGGCAACCGATAATGGATTAATTAGGTGATTTTATGAACACCTGTGACAAAATTTTTTTTTCCTAGCATCATTATATCTAAGCGTTTCAAACTTGGGATTAAACTTAATATACTATGTATATTTCATATATACATGGTATAAAAACAACAGCAACATAAAAATATTTCATAATTTATTTTTTTTTTCATAAATAATTATTATTTTTATATAAATTACTCATCACAAATCAGTAATCACACAAAAATATAATTATAACTAATATTGTGAAAATTATTATTTAATTGTTTTTTTACACATATAGAAGTTTAACTTACCTACATATTTTATTGTTTTATTTTTATTTTATAAATTATTAATTTTTCTTATAGTTAAATATTAATGGTTTTTAAATTGAATTATTTTAAACAAAGAAATTAGATTTGCGTTTACATCGAAAATTGATTATACTTTTTTTGAGAATATTTTTTTATGTTTAATGGGTGATTGTATATATGACTGACACAACATTGGATCAGAAATGTGTTTTATTTCATATTATGAGTAATGTTTACGGTTTCAGTTTTAGTATATATTCTATGGTTGATTCTACACTGAAGAAAAAATTCTCAATATCAACCGATATGATGTCGTCTCAACCTCATCGCGAGATCGTATATGGCGAATGATGGCACGAATATGATACAACTACAGTACGGAGTTGAGTGGTGAAGTTGACACAAACGCATGAGTTGTTTGTATGAAAATAATATACTGTCTAACTAATTTCAAATATTGTTGTTTTGAAATTCAACATAGTTTTAAACAATCTTTTTTTGATTGGTTCTTCACTTATAAATAATATAACAAAATACTGATGTAATTGTCACAACTACACGCGCAGATAAAACAATAAAATGTTTATGCCTGCTAATAGGTTTATTTAAAAAAAAAATTGATTTGATCAAGTCGGATTTAAACCAGCGACATATGGGTTACTTTTGCTTTTAGTGTCTTAAGTCCACAGCTTAACCATCTGCCCTATCGATGCTTGTTACATTACATAAAAAAATATGTTAAATGTTTTAAAAATGATCAATATGTTTATTTCGACATCTCTGTTAACTGGTAACAACAATCTTTATAAAGTTGTCTCAATCACATATGGACTAGACATGATAGATATGCGATCATAATAACCAATCACTGTATATAAAGCAAACGCAAAGAAATTTTCTTTTAATTCATCGATTCGCTTTATTTACACGATTATATATTCCTACTAAGTACAATTTTATTTTCCATCAATAAAATGCATGACTTTAAACTAAAATCAATCTCTTTCATAGAAGTTAATTAACTTTAGTGATTTTGTATCAATAAATTCATATTTTAAATTCAATAAATTCAATCCCATTCCTATTGTAAATACAATTATTTAACTGTGCTTGTTCCAATCATTATTAAATTGCTTGAAAGTATTTTTACTTTATTTCAATATGAAACGGCCAACTTCGGGATCAGGTTGTCATTATTTTTATTTTTTTCTGTGTACTTTATACTAATAAAAAAACTTTTAACAAAAAGAAACCGACTTCAACAGAAAAATTTTTCCAAAACAAATTAAAATGCACTAAAAAGTAAACAAATAATGATAATATAATGGAGTTAAAATTATTGTAATTTTTGGAGTCGGTGTTAGCCAAGGAAACAACTCTGACAGAACAGTTTGCTACATTAGCTTGGCGGACACAGACTCCAAAAATAACAATAATTTTAACTCCATTATATTATCATAATATAATGATAAAATTTTTGTTTTGAAGTCGGTTTTCTTTTTGTTAAAAGTTTTTTTTTATTTTGTGATTTTTAGTGAATCTGAAGTACACTAACTAATTTTTCACTAAAAAAAGAATCATCGAAGTGATATTGAGTTATTCATACATACTTAATGCAAATTTAAGACTTTTATGATTTTCTCATGGATGCCGTTGTCAGAACTAGACCAAAATGAAATGGGACCAAACGGGAATCACCAGCTTTCAAACAGATAAAGCATCATCAAAATCGGTTCACCCAGTCAAAAGTTCTGAGGTAACAAACATAAAAAAAAAACAAAAAAAAAAAAAAAAAAAAACAGTCGAATTGATAACCTCCCCCGTTTTTGTTTGAAGTCGGTTAATAAATAATACTGTACTAATAAAACCAAGCAGCATGCTTATTTTCAAAATGAATATTTGCATATAATGATGATTGAATATACAATTATTAATTTTATTAATCAATAAATATTAAATAGTATTTTTTTAAGTTGAATGACATTGAAGTTTAAAATATATAAATCTTATATTAATATAATATATAATAATTATTATGTCATAAATTAAAATAAAATTTAATTATTATTATATTAGGGACGTGCTTGAATATATAAAATTTTATTTAAATAAAACATCAAAGCGGTTTAACAAATTTTTGTACCGCAATTTTTATTCAATAGCGAATACTTTCTTTGAATAATTAAATATTCCAATCAGTTTTATTATATTAAATTATTATAAATCATAAGTTAAAATTGAATTAGTTAATTGCAAATTCTATGAAAATTTTAGTCTTCGAAAAACATTTGCGTTTAAAATTAATTCAAAGAAATAACACCTACGAGTAATAACTAAGAAGGTATCGTCAATGGAATGATATACAAATATTCGTGGAAAAATTATAAATAATTCAACCTCTTTGGCGAGTATAATATAAGTATTTTAATAGTTCGAATTTTTAGTGTTACACGTTTGAAATTGATAAATCGATTTTAATATGAATATTTCATTTTCCTGAATAATATAAAGTGTTGGAAAGAGTGAATGTTCGAATTTTTATTTAATTTCAATTTCAAAATATTTTATTTCTCAGTGCTTGATATATATATTTTATAAACCGGACTGTTTGCTGATTTAGTCACGATATTAAAGTATTTGTTAAGAAAATGAAAATTTATGCAGCATTACGTATATGCATGAAATTTTTTTCTAGAATTTCTTAACAGAATATGAAAATACCGTATAAGAGATGACAAAAGTGAAATTAAAATTAAAATCAACCAAGATATACCAGTTATGATACAAAAGCCAAGACAGCAATTTGATCTAGTAATTAGACAGTAGACACCACGGTACAAGCCGAATTAAGGACGGGTCAGAGGAGCTATGACCCTAGGGCCCCCACTAATAGATAAACGATTTGGTTTCTTGGCTGAGATGATCACAATGGATCCTTCTTAGTTAGAACTAAAGGCCAATTACCTTGTACATCATTACCCTGATGATTTAGACTTGAATTTAGCTAATGAATTGATTCATCATGCCACTTTTGCAAAACAGTACGAAAAGATAAAGGTTGAATCGAATGAAATTTTTCCTTTTTGCAAAATAATGTGCAATCTACTTTTTGTAATACAGAAGTGTCACTTCGTATTTATTTATCGATGATGGTAACCAATTTCTGTGGAGAAAGATCATTTTCAAAACTAAAAAAGGACATATTACGAACATCGATGACCGACGAACGTTTGTCTAATCTTACGCTTCTCAGATAGGAAGGCGACATTCTTCGCGATATGAATTTTGATGATATTGTCAACACTTTTCCTAATAAGAAATCGCTGAAGTTTTTATTTAATTAGAGTTAATAAACGGTTGTCAGTGTGAAAATATAATACAAGAATAAACTTTTTCATTGCTGTACGCAATCATATTATATTACTGGAGTATACATTTAGGGGCGTCTACCAAATTTTGACCCCAGGGCCTAAAAATTCTTAATACGACTCTGACTACGGCCATATGCTATTATAGCTACGTCATGTTAAATTCTGTTTTGCTAGAATGTTTAGTATTTTTAGTTTTTTAACCGACCTCAAAAAAGGAGAAGTTTCTCGAATCCACTGTATTTTTTAAAATGTTTGTTACCTCAGAACTTTGGACTGGGAGAACCGATTTTTATGTTTTTTTTTTTTTTTTTTTTTGAATTTGTAAGCTGATGCTTCCTGTGTGGTCCCGTTTCATTTGGTCCTGACATCGACTCAGAAATAACAATAATTGTGGCTACATTATTTTTTTTTTTTTTAGTGCATATTAATTTGTTTTTTATTAGTTTGTTATTTGAAGTCGGTTTTTTTTTTCGTTAAAAGTTTTTTATGTTAATAATTAAATGTATTGTATAGGCTGATCAACGATTTTTACGTGTTATTATTATTTCCTTTTTCGAAAAAGCTGGGAAATTAACCTCTTTGACAAGCATAGAAAATAGAATTTAATTTTTTTTCGCATTTATTTGACCTCTTTGTAATATCATCAAATAATAGTGTGTGGTTTTTTTTTTATCGACAAGCAGGGATTTTCTGTGCAATTTAAACAAATTACTTTTCTGAACCAGTACAAGACCAAAAAAAAAAAAAAAAAATCAAAAAATTGGAGGGTTAGCAAATGAATCTTTTAATTTGCAGGGGGTTGCAGAAAATTAGCCCGATACAAAAAGAAGAAATTATGCTTGATAAAAATTATATTAATGAATTTATATGCACGCCTCTGTAGTTCATAAAAAAAAAAAACAACAAAGACCATTCTAATGATGAATATATTTTTCTAAACAACGCGCTGATGTCATCACTATAATATCAAACAAACTCTAAAACTCTCTCTCCAGCAGTTAAGACGGTTAGTTGTTTTATTTTATAACATAAAATACGATCCGTTAGCTAAAAAAGATACGTCATCACTCTTGAGTTAGTTATCCGATATTATTATCACATTTGACCAGAATACCAGAATACTAAGTGATGTGTTAGCACATTTTTTAAACTTAGCAAAAACAAAAAATAAACATAATTCATTCATTCTCTTCTACATAAACTAATCGTTGTTGTAAAAAGTAAAAGGTTACCAATAATGATGATGTCAGTTTATATTATTTAGACCTACTAGGTTGATTTATGTTATCTAGTTATTTTTATCATAAATATTATATAAATAAAATTTTTTTTAAATATAAATTTATATTTATCTTTTGCTCTTTTAAATTCATGATATTTAGTTTATAAATGTGTAATTCCAGGAGAATTGCATTTAATACCCACGGGAAGAAAATATGCCTCCTTCTATGCTTTTTCTATTCCTAACCATCCCAGAATTCTGAGGTTTAAAATTATCTTAGTGTAATAGAGTTCATAGGCTAATCAAATAGAATCCGTAAAAAGGGTTTTGAGGAATTAATTTCCAGCAAGAAGCTGGAAATCGTTTTAATACCTTCATTTGATAATAAATGCATGTAATCCGAGTTTGCTCAATTCCAGGAGGTGTGCATAACTAACTGCAAAATGCACTTTTTTCAGTCATTTGCCTCCCAAAAGTTATGCTACCTCTTGGAATTGGGCAAAATCGGATTACACGTATTTAGGATCAAATGAAGGTATTAAAACAATTTCCAGCTTGCTGGAAATTAATTCTTCGAAAATTTAAATTTAATTAGGCTATCATTTGTCATAGATTTGGTCTTTAAACTTTTTTCAAACTTTTGGATGCCTTTTTCATACATCTCATTCTATTATAAATATAATACTACAAACTTGACTTTCTATTGATCGGGTTTATTTCTTAACTTCATACGTCCTTATTTTCTTCTTTCTTTCGCATCCCTTTAGGCTTTTTAAAATTGCAGCCTTAATTTTCGAAAGATTGATCATTTAAAGTTGATATTGTATGTCTTTTTAAGAAAGAAACGGTTGTTTTTTTAAGAGGTTTGCAAATTAAAATAAAATCGCGGCTACCGCTTTATGAAGCCAATTGTAGTCGTATTTCGCCAATAACTCGCCAAATATTGTATGTCCAGTCTTCCACTGTCTCTAGTTTGTCGACATCGACAAGTAACTACACAAATCTCCAAAGAAAACAGTCTAATGAGGTTAGATCACATGATTTAGTTTTCTTTGGCTTAAGTTTATTCATTATGGAATGCCAAACCAAACTAAACACAAAGAAAGTGCCTCGATCAAATCGGCTATTAAATAATAGAATGTTAAAGATTCGAAACTCTAATAAAACGCTGGAATCTGTTATCCTTTTCGCAGCCATTATTTTTAATAAATATATCGATACAGGCAGAATTTTTACACAATTGGCAGAAGGATAATTAAATGTTGAAATGGTACCTAGAGTTTAATTTAAAACGGCCGTTCTTCGATTTTAAAATTTGTAAATATATACGTTCTTAGAGAATTATTGTCGTATTATTACCATTTCTCGGCTTAGAACTGAGTGTTTTTTACGTGTGTTCTTGTGAGGATTTCCTTAAGAATTCAAGGACTACATAGACACTGTTCCTATCAAAAAGAGGCTGTAATTACTTTACTTGTCAAGTCTTCAGCTTATCTTATTTACATTACATGATGTAAGCGGCCTTTGTTTAGACCTATGTTGCTAATGAAAGGCAGTAAATCTCATTTGATTGAAAAATCAATATCTATTAAGATAACCTGTATATTGTACAAAGATGTAATCGTCAAAAAGTCGATAGCGACTTGTATTCTCTATGTTGCTTCTTGATTCAATTAAATAGAAAAAAAAATCACAATTGCACAAAGTAAATATTTGTAAATAATTAAGAATTTATCAGTAAAAATTCTAAGAAGAAAATTATCTTCGCAAAGTTTATAAGAGTGCTGACGTTATTTATTGACATACCAACATTAATCTGTTATTTAACCAGAATTGAATATCTATTTGCTATCTAGAGTCCATAGGTCATGAGAAGGACCCTTGTAAAAATTCTTCTATTGAGATTTAAACAAATAAACACATAAATTATAAAAAAATATTTTGGTTTGACATCTATTTTAGAAGGAGCCTATTCCTTGCAAAATAAAAAAAATTAATGAAGATTCAAAAGTAATTCTAGAAAGTTATTCTTTTTTTCATTTGAGAAATTCAAGTATAAAATAATATTTATCCAAAAAGAACAAAATATATTTCGGCTGACGATAAAGTGAATAGTTTTTAAAATATCACTCAAATTGACTACGATATATCGTTTTCGCTTAGGATTTCCAGTGAAATCTAAGAAACTATTATTCCAATAATCAAATTAACATGATTTTTGGGTCAAAGGACCACGCAAAATTAGATAGGAAAATAGCTTTTTGTGAAACTTTTTCTAACCCACCCTAAAATGTTCTTTGGATCAATCTGATCACAAACATTTTTAACGAGTAGTTTTCGACCTACAGTTTATCATAGCTACGAATACATTATATTTATAAAACCAATATGGCAAGGAAAATGACTTGGCGTGAAACTATTGCAAACCGCCTTCAAAATATTCTTCGGGTCGTTCTGATCAAAAGCTCTAACGGCCACAAAATATCTTTAAAGTGTAGTTTTCGAGATACGGGCGATCTTATTTAGCTCGTACTGGGAAAACTATTCGTTAAAAATTTGGTGGTAATGGGAGCTTTTAATCATAACGATACGAAGAAAATTTTGGATATCGCTTTTGTGTAACAATATCTATGAGAGTACTCTTCCAATCATTAAATGACCCGATTTATATATTTTTAGGGTGGAAATTACTTTATAAACTCAGTTTTTAGGGGTATCGTTTAAGATAATTTGCGCTTTCTGGAGATATGTATACTTAAAACTATTAGTTTAGACGTTAAATTAACTGATTGAGATATTTGAATGATACAAAAAAAAATTATTAAAAAATATTCAGTCAAAAACTCAAACCTTGCAGCCACATACACCCAGGTGGAAAAACTTACCTGGAAAAAGAAAGAAAATATTAGAAATAAATAGGAAAATATTATAATTATAAAAATTTTTCATTCACAGACTAAAATAAAATTATTCATTAGAATAAAATTCGACGACACTGATGGAAACGGAAACACAATTATGGCGACCGAAAGGTTTGTTTTGGTTTTCGCATCTTAATCTTCAGTTCGTTTATGCCTCAATGTACTCACCTTCGCATGTAATTGTTCTTTCACAAAATTCCTTAAATACAATCCTGCATATCTCGGGAGTAATTTCTTGAACCTTTTCCCTTATTATCTGTTCAAAATGTTGTGGAAACCCATTCGATGTCAAAAGTGAAGAGTTAAATGTTAATATTTTCGAAAGCGGTTATTTTATAAAGAATAACTTTTTTTCGTTAACCTTATAATAAACAAGGGAAAACAAACAATTGACTGAGTTAATTGTTGAAATAGCATGTACAGACAGTGTTGATTACTCTATCACATTACACATATACCATACATGCCACACATACATAACTGATAAACCCATATTAATACATACTATAACATTTGCATCTAATGTGTGACCTCGTGAGTAAACAGTGATGTTTACAAAAAAATTTTTCAAACAAAAGTTGTTTATTTTTTCATAAAGAACATTTTTTTAAATTTAAACTTTTGTTCTATCTCTAACGATTTACAAGATAGATCCAACGGACTCAAAAGCCAATTGACCTATGATGCTCATTTACAAACTTGACCTCACTTTTTACGTCCTGAGTACGCTGTAAATTTCAGATTGATATCTTTTTTCGTTTTTGAGTTATCATGTCCACAGACGGACGGACGGACGGACAATCGAAAATGACTAATTAGATGATTCTATGAACACCTATACCAAAATATTTTCGTGAAATCAATATTTTTAAGCGTTACAAACTTGGGACTAAACTTAATATACTATGTTTAATAATAATAATAATAATAATAATCAATTTATTTTTGAATCAATAAGGGTATAAATATGTCATACAAAAAAAAATCATATTTGTGCATTTAATAAATCACACTTGTACGGACACAAATCAATTAGATAATCTTTTAAACAACATTTGAATCTGTTGAAATCTTGTATTGCTCTAATGTCGGCAGGCAGCTGATTATATAATGTGCTACCTTTACATATCGGACTATTGCTATATATCTCTTTGTTCGATACTAAACTTTTGAATATGGATTTTATCTTTAGCTCTTGTATTATGATCATATATGTCTGAGTTTACATTTAAATTTGTTAGATTTTGTTTAGTATATTTCAGTACTTCAAATATGTAGATCGCGTAGAAGGTCATAATTGTGTTTTCCTTAAAGTATCGAACACACGATTCCCTATAGTTAGTGTTAAAAATTAATCTGAATATTCGCTTTTTAGTTTTGAATACTCTAGTACATTCTCCGGCAAGTTCCCCATAGAGCAATACAATATTTCATGGTGCTATAACTAAAGGCATAATAAAAACATAGCAAGGTGTCGATATCAACAATTGTGCGTAAGCACTTCAGGTAATAATAGTGACTGTTTAATTTTTTACAGACACAATCGATGTGGGCATTCCATTTCATATTTGAGTCTATAATAACTCCTAAGAATTTCGTTTGGATGAAATTCAATGTTTTCAATTTCAATGTTGTTGTATGATATCTTATATTTATAATTATAGTTATATTATCCATATTTTTATTACCTCGTTCAAAAATAATGAAATTGGTTTTTGATAAATTGATAATGAGTTGATTATTGTAGCACCAGCTATGGAATTATTCTAACACCTTATCAATCTTTATCTTGAGATTCTCTGACGTATCTGCAGATATGAGCACAGATGTATCATCTGCATACATAATCATTTCTCCAGTTACAACATGATCTGGAAGGTCATTTGAATAAAGCGAAAAGAGTACTGGACCCAAATTGCTTCCCTGCGGTATACCGACAGTACTTTTATATTTATGCGATTTACAATGATTAATTTCCACTTCAAAGTTCCTATTTTCTAACTACGACTCAAACTATTTAAGAGCAACTCCTCTTACACCAAGCTTCTCAACTTTTTTTAATAAGATACTATGGTTAACAGTATCAAATGCTGCTGTTAGATCGAAGAAAAGCCCACAAACATAGTTTTTATCGTCTAAGTTTCTTAAAATATAGTCTGTACAGTTGATACACTCAGTGCATGTCGAAAATTTTGGTCGAAATCCATGTTGCCATTTTGACAGAAGATTTTGTTCTGTAATGAACGTTTATTATTTATTTCATATGTACATGGTATAAAAATTTTTCGTCATGGAGCCAACTTAAGTAGACACGCTGTATACAGGGTAAATAAACATGCATCAATATTAAGTTTCTTTACTAGAATTGACAGATGTATTAGCATCGGAACATACACCGACTTAAGGCCTACATGTAGGCTTGTCTCCGTCAAACTCTAAATAAAAACGTGAAAAAACTATTTATAAAGTTTCGAATGCAATAAAAATAAAATAGATTGACAAATAATGTGACAAAACAACTTTTTTACAATGACTGGTCAATGAATATTTATGAACAATTATTATAATATTTTTTTTTAAATAAAAAAATAAAATAAAAAACCCATCTAACGGACACATTGTCGGAATGAGATGAATGTATTTATATTATTCGCATCATTTAATAATGAGTTCATAAAATTATTATTTTATATTCACTGATAGATAAATTCATCAGAGTATATTCCACCGTGAGCTCATAATCAAGCGAAATTTCCATGGTTTCTCGTTTTCTATGGTTCTTCTTTTCATGGTTTTTCGACTTATTCGTATCTTCCGTATAGACGGTGGATCATTTTAATCTATAATGGTTAATAGTTCGCTTTGTAGTTAACCAATCAAAAAATAACTAAAACAAAATTTGCAGATTTTGACGGGGGGCCTCATGTTCGGATTAGATAGAACCTAGGTCTTCGGGTTTATTTAATAGCCCAGTTTAGATTCTAAACGACAAAAGATAGAATAACACTTTAACTTAGAAAGTTGATCCTAATAAAACAATTAACATTTTTCATCTAAACCATTTTTTCGAAAATCGACAGATTTCGGAGGAAACGCGACTTAAAAATATGTCATTATTGCATTTTATCGAAAGAAAACACGATAACTACGGAAAAATGCTATAGCCAAAAATTATCAAGGGCAACAGAGAGAATTCGCTGTGTACATGACTTTGACAATTATCGGTAAACTTTAAGCGCATTTTCTTTGGATTTAAGTGACATATTTTGGGGCAGAAAAATAGAAGGTCCGTAAAAAAGTCTGATTCATTTCCGGTTCAAATTTCCAATTCATTTCGATTGAATACCGATTCAATCAAATAGAACCCAATATAAAATTTCCAATTCGATCCCATTCATGAATTGGAACCAATTGGATTTATCGGAATTAATTGGAAATGTTTTCCAATTAAATCCTTTTCATTTCAATTTAATTTGGATTCAAAATTTTAATTGGTTTCAGTTGGAATGAATAGGAAATTTTGTTTCCAATTCAATTCTATTCATTCCGATTGGTTGAATTGGAAATTTCCAATTCATGAATACGACTTTTTTATCAGCGTAATTATAAAAAACAAAGCCATTATTTTACCCTTTCAGCAGTTGCAAACTATTTTTCACAACTATTTTTTCACTATCGTGCCGCCAATAAGTTTCTTTCATAAGAAAAAAAAACACTCGCAGAAAAACAAGGGAAACTTGAAATTCATAAATTCGGCACTCGAGTCAAGGTAAAACTCGATTTTCTTCATTACCAAACTAAAATATCAATGCTCATAATCGCAGGTAAAAAGAATAATGAAAATTTCGTTAGATATGCTCACGGTCTTATATTAAAGCATCTGGTTGGACACAAAATGTATTTTAATTCTATTGCAATGAATGCATTTCATTGTTATATAATTTATAAACATATAAAAATATAAATCATTTTATATTTATTTATTATTGTGAATTTATAAATAAACTTAATTATTATTTTTATTAATGTTTGTAGACATAAAAACTGTCAACGCCAAGTTCTTTTATCAAGTGGTTCACGAACTTAAATAGGAGGCCGCCGAGAAAGTATATCCTAAAAATACTACTCCATTGTTTTTGTATAGAAGGAAATCGTTTTCATATTTTTAGTGTTTTAAATCAAGAAGAGATTTGGATCAAATAAAATTAAAAAAATTAACAAAAATGATCTCTAACAATGAACCGAAACTAGCAGACAAATTTATTCTCCTCTCATGAATATACGAAGTTCCCCGTACATCATTATAAATTTTGAAAAAACCGAAATAATATTAAAAATAAAAATTTTAACCAAAAGAAAACCGACTTCAAAAGAAAAACTTTTCCAAAACAAATTAGTATGCACTTAAAATTAAAAAAAACCGGTAATATAATGTAGTTAAAAAATTATTACTATTATTGGAGTCGATGTCAGCCAAGGAAACAACTCTGACAAAAAATTTGGCCACATTAGCTTGGCTGACACCGACTCCAAAAATAACAATAATTTTAACTACATTATATTACCGTTATATTTTTTTACTTTTTAGTGCATATAAATTTGTTTTGGATAAGTTTTTCTTTTGAAGTCGGTTTTCTTTTTGTTATAAGTTTTTTTTATTTTGTGATTTTTAGTGAATCTGAAGTACACTAACTAATTTGTCACTAAAAAAAGAATCATCGAAATTGGTTGGCGTGATATTTAGTCATTCGTCCTCTTGTCGTGCATACTTAATGCAAATTTAAGACTTTAATGGTTTTCGCTTTTATGGATGCCGTTGTTAGAACTGGGTCAAAATGAAATCGGACCACACGGGAAGCACCACTTTTCAAATAGATAAATAATCATCAAAATCGGTTCACCCAGTCGAGTGTTCTGAGGTAACACACTTAAAAAAAAAATACAGTTGCATTGATAACCTCCTCCTTTTTTGTTTGAAGTCAGTTAAAAAAATTCAGGTCTCTAAAGTGGTGAAAACCCCTTTTATAGGGACTCCAAGTGTGTAATAACGGGATTCGTAATGGGTTATATAATCCACGGCCACGACTGTATGAAACATTTTGAGCTGTTTAAAAATAGCCAAAGTACTTTTGCGTCAACGAACTGCAAAGCGGAGATTTCGTCGAAGAAAGGCTGGCTCAAATTAACCCATCTTCTCATGGCAGTAGCTGAACAATGATAGAGAAGATGGAGCATCGTTTCTTTCTACTCTCCACTGTGCCACTGTGACAGCTCCTGCAAAAATACACTGGTATGCCCAATCTTGTAGACAGTATCTTGTAATAATCAAAACGATTATGCTTAAAAATCTCTTTGAAGTGAGATAAGATCTCCGGAGCGAATACGATTATTCTTCTGATCTGTTTTGCAGTACCACAAGTGCGTTCCTCCCGCTCTCTACGATTGGTTTTTCTTTGTTCAGGAGCAGCTTACAGTTCGCAAAGGGAACTCTCGAATGCAAAGTGATGCTTGTGTCTGGTAACCTTGTGCCAAAAATCGTCACAATATTGAACAATAATGTTTTCTATTCCAATGATGCGCCACAATAATTTTAAGCAAATATTTCCATTTAAATAGTACACGATAAAATCATGATTGCATGTTTTCAAAAAAATATTAAGTACCGCACCTTTTTGTGAATACTTACAAAAAATAATAATTAACTAGAATTATGAATATTAATAATAATCACATAACATATACATGCTTTTATTTTTAAAGCATTAAGTATTATACGTTTCATGTCTTTTGTCCTAATATTTCTGAGTATCTATTCAAATATTTGTTCGTGATAATTATCTTTGATATTCATTAATTAATACGTGATGTTTACTTAGTGAATATTCATGAAGGTCGATTTTTTGGAATCTTCAAAAATTACAATGTAGAGAGTATTATATAATTATTTCAGCTATCTTCTTCTCATTTCGCCGTTGCCCTTCGAAGATTGGCAATTCAACTGGCAATACTCTGAAGTAGGCTCGGCGTAGGTCCTGAAGCCAGGAATTCTGCCCTCTCCCAATTGACATTTTCCCCGTGAATCTTTCCCTCGATGATCAACCGAAGTATTGCATAAGTATCTCCTTTCATTATGTGTCTAATATACCTTAGTTTGCGCTCTTTGATTGTTAGCATCAGCTCCTTGTTTTTCTTCTATTGAAAACTTCCGATTTTCTTATTCTCTCGATGCAGAGTATGCGTAATATATTACAGCTATATTTATTTAAAAAAACAAAGTCGGAATCTTTCCCGCCATTGCACTTCATCTTGTATCGCGTTTTTTTTTCAAATTTTACGAAACTGGCGGGTGTAGAGAAAAAGTTCTAAGAACATTTTTCGTTAATTTTTATCCCAATTATATTATCAATTTTTTTTCAAAGAGATTTGGTCAATATATTAATATTTGTTAAAAAAAATAGTTTAAACAATATCCCACCGGGTTCCCCACCAGCAACCTGCACTTTTACGTTTAAGAGCATATTTTAAATGGGATTCTGCAAAAATTTTCCTGCTCAACAACGGATTTTACCAGGTCTATAATACTAATACTTCATAAGTTTGGACCAGAAACTTCGAAAACCTCATTGCACACTTTATTTTATCATTGAATCGTGTACTTAATCCGTAAAATGCAATACGGCTGCAAAAAATAATCTTTTCCATGACAGATCGAGGTTACTTCGATCGCCTGGGAATTTGTACAGAGTATCCAATGGAAAAAAGCGGCTTGGACTTGGCCATCTTTTGTTTATCACCCGCTACTCGCAAAAAAAGGGGTGTTATAAGTTTAACCACTATGTGTGTGTGTGTCTGTGGCATCGTAGTGCCTAAACGAATGAACAAATTTTGATTTTTTTGTAACGTTTGTAAATTAATTTAATGGAGATTGTTCTTAGCTATGTTTCCAGTGCAGGTTAAGGGTTCCGTATCCGAAAGAACTAAAAAAATTGGCGATAATCTTCAAAATCGGCTCACTTTTAAAAAGCTTTAAGGAAAAAGGTAATTTTATAGAAAGTGTTCTTAGATATTCCGTTCCCGAAATTTTTTTTTAAATATTGTAAATTTCTCTTGTGTGAATTTTATTTTGAACTCATTGCATTATCTCAAATACTTTTACAATAACTGAAATAAATTGGAATCAACCAATCAATAGTAGAAACTTAAGTTAAACCTTTATAAACAACCTTACATATTTAAAAATAAAAAACTCAGCATAACTAATGGATGAATGCAAGGTAAAATTACGTCAAATATTAGAAATTTTTTTATAAAAAATAAAAATGCTATTTAAAAAAAAAAATTTTTATTTCAAAAAATATTTTCTGCATATCTTACAACATAAATAGTAAAATAATTATTATAATATTCCAAGAGTTTTATCAGTTAATAAAAACTTTTTTTTATTCAAAAAATTTACATAATTCTTATCTCAAAAAACTATATTTTCGTTAAAAAATACGCCTACCAATATTAAAAAAATCACTGAAACAAAAATCAATACTAAATTCAAACGCCGATTAAATTTTTTAGAATATGAACAGTGAAAATAAACGAATAACCGTTAATTAAACAATTTTCTTTGTCTTCAAATAGTAGCAGATTGCCAATTTTAGGAAAACTTCGCAACGTCGACAAAACAAGAATTTTATTATGGCTGATTTCGACCATCTGGCAGGCAAGAAGTGGTTGCGTTTAAAAATTTAAATTTTAAAAGTATTTTAGTATGTCTGTAATTTTAATATTATGTTATTTGAGTATACAAAAACCTAAAATTAAAAAAATTCAATAAAATTACATAAAATAATAATAAAAAAAAAAAATGCTGACTGCTGCTGGATTCGAACTCGGCACTAGTAATCACTAAAATAATATAAAAAATAGAATACAAATCTCATTAGCAATGCAATATTTTTCATAACTTTTTCGCTTTCATTCAAGGTTTTGCAACCGAATTAACGTCTGGCAAATTAATTTTATGCTTTTGTATACTTAAATAAAATAAAATTAAAATTACAGACATATTAAAATATTAGGGACATTTATTTGGGCTGCGCAGTACTAAACGCAACCACTATCGCCAGCCAGATGGCCCAAGCTCTAACTGATAGAGCAAGAAGAACAACATATCATAAAATCAACCATAAAATTAGATTTCGAAAACGTTGCGAGCTCCTATACTATTGCATGTTTATCCGTTATGTATGTATGTTCATGTTCCTTCTTAACTTCTAAATTACTTATCGTAATTTTACAAACGAAATATCTTTGAAAGCGTCTTGATCCTCCGCTGGTTATAAACTATGACGTCACACCAAAATTAAATATGGCATCCTCTAGAGGAGGATATAAAGTCATGAACTAAAAACAAATTTTGAATTAAGGAAGAGCGTTTTTTGGTGCGTTTTGAAAAATTTTTACAGAAAGGCATTTTCCAATCCAATTGAGTAGGGTTCCTTCCAATTTATTTAAGCAGTAGCTACCAAAAATTTCTATTTTTGGCAATGTTCACAAAACTTTCTTTTCTTCGGGAAAAATGATTTCTCGGTCATAAGTGTATTTAGAAATTAACATTATTTTAACTTTATCTACCATTTGATGAAGTCTTGCTGTTTAAACATGGGCCTCCCTCTATGTTCGATTCTGATAAATAACACCTGTATATAAATTCTACAAAGAGATAGGACAATATTTGCATATTATCATTCGAACAATTGACAACGCAGTTTATAAAAAATAAAGGGTTATTCACTATTCATTTAAATAATTCATGAATTCAATTAACACATCCGTTGATTGCTTAAATCGGAAGCATTTTTTAAATACGGTAGATAATAAATTATAATTAATAAAAAGCATTATTCGGTTGGTTTAACATAATCTAATAAGTGTTATTCCCTGTTAAATGATCACACAGAGATTCTTTCGTTATCTTATTATCTTTTGTAATCCTATATTAGGGGCAAAAAACTTCAGAACCCAACCAACCTAACCCATTCGTAATTAAAGCAATACCTACAGAGATATCAAAAAATAAAATAAGAAACGTTCAGTATAACAAAAATGAAATAAAAAATTCAATATTTAGTAACATATGATAAAAAATTTTAAAAAAAAATTGTGACTGTTGCTGAATTCGAACTAAGTAATCACTAAAATAACAAAATGCATACTCATGCTGTAAAATATTATGTGTGTGCGATGCGCGCTCATTCGCCACTCTCAAGTGATTTTGCTACGTCTAGAAGTAAATCTTTATTCTACCCCATACACGGTAAGAAATTTTTTATGGTTATCACTATCTCAGTATCGGTGTGAACGCCGTACTGTATACTCTATTTAGAGAATAGTAACATTATAGTCTAAGATCCCGCTGCAGATTGGTGTACCCATCGACTTTTTGTTTAAAACCAAATTTTTATGTTTATTTATAGTTAAGAGAATATATATTTACTAGGGTGCCTATCAAAATTTGGCCGCCATTATTTTTAATTAAATTATTTTTAATTGATTTTTGGTAAAAAATTTCCCCTATTTATTTTTTAAATAAAATAACGTCTACATCACGGTAATTAATATGAAGATTCTAAAAAATCACGGTTGCCGTTGCGCACCTGGCCGCACCTCTTTGCAGCCAGGTGTAAACAGGTATGATTTCGATAAATTTATACCCCTATAACCTATTTTTATTAATTATATGTCAAATTGAAGCTAATTTTTTTCTATTAATTATCATATAAAGTTGCCTAATTAAATCTGGCCGCAAATAAGGGTTGCTGGCTGTTAAAGATAATAAATATTTAAGGTAGAGTGAAAGAGAGCTAGCGCGTAACATCATTTGTCAGACGAGGACAGCGATTGCCGGCTGTGCAACGCTTTTAAGCCATTGCGCATGCGTCGAACGTTAGTGTTCTCAACCACTGGGGAGTAATAGAGACGACTTATAATAAATACTCCAAAAAATATGTAATTTTTTTCAAAATGACAAATTTAAAAATTGCAACACAAAATTAATATTGATTTGATATATCGACGATCTAGTTAGCAATTTGTCTAACTCCTTATTTTTTAGAGGGTGATTTTTTTAACATTTTGATGAAGCAATAATCCATTTACAAATTATTTGAATGATTCAAACTTAAATATTATATCTCTATTAGACGCTTAAAAGCGTCGCACAGCCGGCAATCGCTGTCCTCGTCTGACAAATGATGTTACGCGCTAACTCTCTTTCACTCTACCTTAAATATTTATTATCTTTAACAGCCAGCAACCCTTATTTGCGGCCAGATTTAATTAGGCAACTTTATATGATAATTAATAGAAAAAAATTAGCTTCAATTTGACATAAAATTAATAAAAATAGGTTATAGGGGTATAAATTTATCGAAATCATACCTGTTTACACCTGGCTGCAAAGAGGTGCGGCCAGGTGCGCAACGGCAACCGTGATTTTTTAGAATCTTCATATTAATTACCGTGATGTAGACGTTATTTTATTTAAAAAATAAATAGGGGAAATTTTTTACCAAAAATCAATTAAAAATAATTTAATTAAAAATAATGGCGGCCAAATTTTGATAGGCACCCTAGTAAATATATATTCTCTTAACTATAAATAAACATAAAAATTTGGTTTTAAACAAAAAGTCGATGGGTACACCAATCTGCAGCGGGATCTCGTACTATTAGCAATAGTTATGACGGACGAGTCAATGCAGTATAGTTATGAGGCGTCAGGTCCATCCTGGTTGGCGATACACACAATAATTCTTGTGGATAGCCCTATTCAATACTATAATATTACTTACTAGATTGATACCCGCCCGCTTCACTGAGCTTAAAAGTAAAAACCACCGTTTTATAAGCCTCCACCCTCTCTTGATATACACAGTTTTCAATTTTGTTAAATGTAAAATAGTCGTACATCATTGAGTATATCAGAATAGTTGGCCATGATTTGTTTGACATTTACTATTTAAAATATTTATAGAATTCTTCAATTTATGGTTCAAAATGATGATAATAGATCTGCTCTATCTATAATTATCATTTTGAACCATAAATTAAAGATTTCTGTAAAAATTTAAAAAATGGTAAATGTCAAATTAAATTTAATTTTTTTTTTTTAAATATATCTTTAAAAATTATAGTTCATGTGTTATTCTGATATATCAGATATTCTGATATATTGCTGTACAGTTTCATTAAAAACCATTCGCTAGTTTTAGCGAGAAAGCGTCAACAAACAAACAAACAAACATGCTTACTTTCACATTTGTAATATATGATTGATACATATGTTTTGTAGTAAACGACATGCATTTATTACCATGTAGATTAAAAAAATGTAAAAACGCTATTACCCAAACTTTTTTCAGAACATAGATTTCAATGACTTCTGAAATCTTTTATGGAGAAAATGGATTCTCTTTTCGATGATATATCTACGTGTGTTTTTAACGCCAAATATTTATATATCTGACCCACAAAAGTTTAAAGTAATAAATTTATTATTTTACAGTGTCTAGTCATGATTTAAGCAAGAGTGCGATTGTAAACGCCATTTCTCAAGATTTTGTAGAACTCGATAGCGAATCGATCAATTTTTTATTTTATTGTGTTCAATGAACTACGTTAAATCCAAAATCGATTTTATCTTTTACTTTAAGTCTACATGATTTAAAAGCTGTTAAATAAATGATCATGAATCAAGAAAAAAAGATAGTAAGATATTATAATGCAACAATACCCGTCAAAAATAAAAGAAAGAAATAATTTACAATCTGAATATTATTATTATAATTATAATATTATTTCTAATTATATTTTATGTATAGCGGGTGTCTCAAAATTGATGTATCAAGCAAATTATGCGAGATATGTATATAACGTCGAAATATTTTCGGTTTCTTTATTCAAGTTTTGCAACATTAGCATGCCAATTTCTTTTGATTGGTTCAAAGCTTTAGAACTATTCAATATTTCTCAAAAGGGATCCTTTTATTGACCTTATAAGAATAGGTGGGTAAAATAATTCCATTTCATTTTTTACTAAACAGTTCACATAAAATATAAATTGTTCTTTTACATTGCATCAACGATTAGTATGAAAACAAAAATCATCAATAAATCAACACAATTAAGACCTGTCACATGATGAGGGAAAATTTTACACAAAATAGGGAGCATTTTAACGTATATAAAAGGGATCATTTTACCTATTATAATTTTACTAAAAAAATAGGGATCATTTTAACGTATATAAAGAGGATCATTTTACCTGTAACGATATATTTGAATATCGCCATAATAACTAACAATTAAAAGTTAACGGAAGCCAAGAGTAAAACAACCAGCCGGCGAAAACTAAAACAAAAAAAGACATTTTACTTTTAAATTAGTCTTACCAGAGATCTTATACAAGTCTTTCTTGAACGATTGATTTATTCACGTGGAAGCCATCAATAAATGTACTAGATGGCTTTAAAGGTTCACTTAAAACAACGAGGGATTATTTTACTCTGAGGGATCATTATATAGCAATTTCCCCTATATGGTCTATTTGCATTTCTCTACAAACTATTTTTTTTGTCAAAACGACTTCATATAACAAATAGAAAACAAATTTTTGAAACACATAATAAATATATTCTTAGAAACATAAATATAAATAAATATATTGGCTGGCTGCAGACGTCAGAATTTTATCAGGCGTAAAAATAAAACCGGTACCTATATACGTATATATATTTTATAAATTCATTTATTTATATTATTTGACTTTGTATTTAACAATAAATTGCTTTTTGCTGGTTGCAATGTGTTGTTTCTCGTTGCAGTACTAAGGTTGATTCTTGTTGTTGTTGTATGCAATTCGAAACAAACAAACAAACAACACAAACAAACTTGTTTATTAACCTACACACAATTATTATTATAAAGTTGACCAATTAAAAATCATTTTCTATGTGGAGAGTGTTAGTTAAATAGGCATGTATCTAGTCTGAAAAATCAGCCAGGAATCCGATCTGGAATCCATTAATACAATCGATGATTCATTCTTTTATTAACCTCATGATAACCAGCTGTTGTTTGTAAAAACGAACTAAGTACTTTGTGTACAACATGAACTAACGAACTTTTGTCCCAAATATGGGATATTCACAAACTATGATATTTTATGTGCCATGTACGATAAATTTTGAAAAACTATTAGGTTAACTTTATTTTTAAACTTTCAAATTATCGGATAACTTAATATTCAACTCAAAATTTAAGATAAACAAAATTTTTTCCATCTATCAATTGTGACCAACGGTTGTAAAAAATTTTATCCCATATATGCTACAGTTATCATGAGATTTCCTCGCAAAGGTTCAACTTTTGTCTCATTTTCATGGAAAATTGACAGTAAAAACTGTGTTACAACCAAAAGTTTCATCCATTGGCAGGGCAAGTATTATCGATTGGCGACGCAGGAAATTAAACAAAAATATACACAAATCAGATTACTGACCATTTTAAAAATCGTTTCAAATTCAATAAAAATGACTCGTCCTTACGCCCTTTAGTATCTTAATAAAGTTTTTCTCAGTTAAAAATTAAAAAAATTTATCAGTTCCGACGCACGACTGAAGTGTACTCCTTAAGTGTTGAATAGTGTGATGTGTTCGTCAGATTATTGTCAGTTTTAAACAATAAATGGTTTTTCTGTTACACGTTACAGGTAAACTAGAATTGTGTTAAGAACGAATCTCAAAAATGGATATAAGGAATATCCAGATCAGAGACTCTTGTTTTAGGGTAGATATTGGTCTATAAGAAGAATGTTATTTTTGCGGCAATACAGAAAATAATTAATTATGTATAGAGAGTACTTTTCTGCTAAGAATAAGTTTAATATACTATGTGTAAAATTTTAAACAACAAAAATTGCTAATAATTTATGCGTGAAAACACAATGGAGCAATACATTTTATAGTAGCAAACAAATGAAGTGTAAAAAGTTGCAATTCTTAATTTTTTATGACGACATTTAGAACATATGGTGACTTTTTGAGAATATTGAATCCTGGCCGGCAAAAATGCATCTAAATATTTCATTTGCAGCACTTATTCTACATAATTAATGCATAAAATTCACTTCATCTTTTAGAAGGTAATAATATAATCGCCTAATACTCTCATATCTTTCCACTATTAGTAAAATCAATATTCACTTAAAAGGCTCGTTAGTAACACCTTGATACTTGGAACAAAACACTTCAGAATTATTCACGGGTTACAAAAGTCAATCTAAAAATTATTTAAATAACTACAAAGCTATGCAAAAGTTATCTCCTCATTTAAATATACATATTAACATTTTAGGCTAAATGGCTTTAATTTATTTCTGTTAATTAAATTGCATTTCAGAATAAAGCCAGACATGCAAACTTCGTGTACTATTCTGGGAAGAATATGATCATATCAATATTTTTAATAAAAAAATTTTAAACTGAAAAAAATATTGTGATAGATTATTAAAAGGCCAAGTACCAATGCAATTTAAATAGGCTTCATTTTGTAGATCTTTTAGGGGGGTATTCTGGTCTAAGAAAATGAAAAAAATTTATTCTAGCCATTATTTCCTATGATATTTATTGACATTTTAAAAATACAAAATGATAATTGTAAAAAAAAATTCTTCAAATGACACGCCGTGAAGTGACGGCTGCAAAAAATAACACGGCACCCTGGTTAACACGATTCCAGTCTTTGCAGTTTATTCTTACCCCTCTTTTTTACCTTATCAAATTTGTTTAAAGTCGAGGTTCAGACGATAGAGAGATTTAAAAGGAAGATTCCCGCCAAATTTCAAAGAAATCGGTCGATTAAAAATAGAGATATCATGTCAAACACCTCGAAAAATGTTGTTTCAAGAAAATCGCGTTTATAGTTTAAAAGACAATTCCAGCAGAGTACTCGGATAATAAATATTCACTTTGGATTAATCGGCGATCCCAGATTTATAAATTTGACCATTCTTCTACTTCATATACAAAGTTATTTCTGTTAACTTAGTTAAACGAGCTGTTTTGCCTTATTTTGAAGCAGCAGGAGTTCAATTCGAATTTCGTTACCAGAAAATAATTCGAATTTAGAAAAATTCGTTTAAGGACATTCTTGAGTATCTAACTTTTAAAAAATCGATTTCTTCGACTTTCTAGACCAGAATACTGCCTTAAAAAATTATACGAGTCACGACTTTTGATAATGAACATATTTTCGTAATCGATGTATGAAAATCAGAAAATTGATATCAATTTTGCCTTCCTAAATACGGGTATTTAATTTTAAACTACTTGGTACAAGGAAAAAACCAATAGTATTTGGATCTTTAGTATATTTAATTCAATATGCAAATACAATTTATACAAAAAGGAGTCTATAATATTCTTTTTTCCTTCAAATCATTAACTTGATATTCATTCATTTTGCTTTTGTTGTTTGTGTTATGTTTGCGTTATTTTTTTTCAAAACAACATTTTTGCATAATTATCAAATGTTTTATGAGATGCAAAATGTTTTTTTTTTTTTTTTAATATAAATGTTACGTTCCATTATCAAGATAACATGTTTAAGTGCTTTGAAATGCATTCTTTAATGTAATTGGATTGAATATGAAACATTAAACATTGTATACAAGCAGTGGTTGATATTGTTATTATTATTATTTATACATGAGAAATATATTTATTTTAATAATTTATCTGTCTGGACACATTTTTAACAACTAAAATCTTTCAAGAACAGCGCTGCCAGAAACGTAGATTGCAAACACGAATGCATATTTGATTAAGTAAAGTTAAAATTCAAGTTAAAAATACTTTACTTAAATTTACAAAACTTCCCTGTAAACAACATTTTTCGTACGTTTATCTGGTTGGAGAACGATGAGATCCTCAGGGGAACTCACTCTTGAACACGCCACATAAAATTGACCATGAGAAAAACAGTCACTTCGTAAGTGTACACTGACTAATTCTAAACTCTGACCTTGTGCTTTATTGATAGTCATCGCAAAGCAGCATTTTACTGGAAACTGCAAACGCTTCAAAATGATAGTCCGATGGAATCAGAGGGATTCTCGAAATGAATACACTTTCACCCTCATACTTTCCTGTAAAAATTGTTGCTTCGATAACGTTTCGATTAACAATTGGGGGATTTAAATTACGCAACAGCCCTATTGGTGCATCAATTTTTAGATGAAGAATATGAGGTGGAATTCCCGGTGGGTTATGGTGTTTGTAGAAACTCGACAGGATACTCACGAAAGAGGTAAGTATGCGAAACTAGAAGTTAATAGGACCGATAGTTTTGGAGATTTCGTGATGAGTCAGTCAGTCATACTTGCAATGTCTTTGGGGTAATTTTAGATTTTTATGAGTTCGATTCTATATTTTTAATCGTAGGACGGCAAAGCTTTAATCGTATCCCATTCATCCATTCATACAAAATCAAAAACATAAATAATTCAATGCAAATAAGAGTTTAAAACAATGACAAAAAAAAAACCACCTCCTAGAGTGAAGACACCACAATGTATTTTTTTTTTAATTTTTCTCTTCTAAATCTTATATATATAGGAGACTTTCTATAGATATAGATAGATAGTCACTCATCACGATATCTCTGGAACTATAAGACCTAGAGACTTGAAATTTGGCAGGAATATTTCTTTTGCCAAGTAGAGGTCAGCTAAGAACGGATTTTACGAAATTCCACCCACAAGAGGGGTTGCGGGGGTGTTCATGACTAAAAAATTCATATTTTTAAATTATGGCTTTTAATAGTTCAAAACTTGGTCAGAATGTTTTAAATTACATTTAGAAATTTTTTTTACCTTCGGAGGGTAGAAAGTTGTAGCGAGAAAGTGGGAAGGAAATATCGAATATTTACAAATATACCTAAGTGGGGTATCAAATAAAAGAGCATGACGTGTACATTACAAAACTGTTATCCAACGCAAGGAAATGTGGAGGGAGGGGTGCAAGTGGAGATGTTGCCCAGCAAAGCGGGTATATTTTACGCCACGCAAAGCGGGCGGGTAACAGCTAGTAATATAATAAAATCATATGTTCACAAAAACAATTCATAATCTATCTCTCCTCTAAAATGAGTATTGTTCGTAAAGTTATAGCTAGTGTCTCGTCTAATTTTCATAAAGGTTATTGTAGTTATTGTAATATGTAATGTGTCTACATGTAAATGAAGTGAACACACCTTTTATCATGTAAAATATATATAATGTATAAAGTATAATATAGTGGTACCTACTATAATGCTTAATAATTATATTAAAAGGTGGAGTATACCTATTTAAAAGTGTACGAATATAATATGTACTGTCTACATTGTATGTGGATATTAGTCCAGGAGGAATCGGCGCATGAGTACCGAAAACTATTCCACCTCAATTTTTTTATGCGATCCTCTTCAAATTGCCCTCCTAATGATATAAATGCATGTTGCCATGGCGCAACCCGGTGCCATATTGTTTAAACCGAAATTGTTTAAACAATTGCAAGGAATTGTTATTTTTCAACCGGACAAATTTTTTTTTATATTCTTTATTGAAATACCAATAAAAAAGGTCCTATGACTTTTCACGATAAAGTTAATATTTTTAAAGATATGAATTTTTAAAGGTTCGAAAAATCTCAAATTTGGGTACTTTCGACCCATGAAAAATATATTTAAAAAAAACATAATGTCTAAGTAATATTTTTTTTTAATTCTCTATACAATTGTTAATAATATTGTTAAAAGAGATTTTAAAAAATTTCATTGTTTATATCTTTTTTTTAACTGTTAATTCCGCGCGCTCACAAGTATGCGTCGCTTACCTTTAAGTATCGCTGTCTCTCTCTGACTCATGCGTTGCGTCGGCCTCTCTGTGTCTTGAATCATTATTTATCAATTACCTTAAAAACTATCAACTTTATCAAGATTGTTAAAGAGAGCAATGTTATTAATAATTAAATTGTCTACAATTTGTTTTCAATAAATTTTTTTCTGAAATCAATTTTTCAAAAGTTATTTAAGCATAAATCGAAACATGTAATTAAAATTACTTTTTCATCAGTTTAAACAATTTCGGTTTAAACAATATGGCACCGGGTTGCGCCATGGCAACATGCATTTATATCATTAGGAGGGCAATTTGAAGAGGATCGCATAAAAAAATTGAGGTGGAATAGTTTTCGGTACTCATGCGCCGATTCCTCCTGGACTATATAATAATATTGTAAATAGTATATATAAAATAGTATATTGTGCAACAAGATCACAATTTGTTCATTGCACACAAAAACGGACTAAGAACATATTTGGAGACAATTCGCATGAGTTTCACACTCAATTTTATCCCAATTTCTATTTCTGCACGACTTTTCGTGTAGTAACATATAGCTTATAAACTCTAGTTGTACTCAAATTAATATTTGCAATAATGTAACAACTAAATAAGCAATCAATGTCAGTGTGTTGCATTTAAGATGAAGATATCCTTCTATTTTCGTTATTTATAGGAATATCGATTTGAAATTTTGCACAGTCATACAGAGTGACGTGTCACATTAACCATACGGATGATCATACTTACCTGTAATCTGAACTTTAGACTCAACATTAAACAAATTGACAAATAGAGCCGATTCTTAATATTTTGGTTAGCGTCAGAGATAGTTAGAGAAATCGAAAAAAATTATAACAAAAAGTTGCTTAGAAAATTTTTTTTAATGTCATATATCGATTTTCATGGCAAAATTCCTATTTTTTAATTTTTTCATTATTTTTAACTTTTTCTGTTAATTTTTTTTCGAAGTCTCTACCCATCTCTGAAGCTAGGCAAAATATTAAGAATCGACCTTACATGTCCATTTGTAGTAGGCTGATTTTAAAGTTCACATTACTTTTAAGTATCTTACAAAATGTGACCCATCACCCTGTATGGATGTCGTCATCTTTAATGCGACACCGTGTATATACCTACTAAAGTATACGTTTTATAATTATAAGATAATAAATAATATGTACTGAACAAGTTAATGTAATTCATTTTTAAATTAATGGTTTTTTCAGCTTCATACGCGTGGATTGAGAATTCAAGTAAATTAAAACAAGTAAAAAATACACGCGGAGTAATGCAATCTCATGAAACCTGTTTATAATCACCCATAGGCTTATCTCCAAAGTCACATTCCTACAAAAATGTATAAAGCTTCTTCTATATAAAGTGTCTTAAAATAATCTTAGTGTCAACATAAATATAAAAAGGAATATCAATATCAGTATAAAAAAGACAGTTTAAATTTTTGCTGATTATTGAAAGTGAAATTAAAATTGATTAAAATACAAAGATTTTATACGCAATCAAAGATTGCATTCAAAAGTTGTCCATCTTCTTTTAGCAAAACAAAGTTTTATATGTAATCTGAATAGCGATAACCACGTATGACATCACTAGTTGGTATCTTCCCGTTTATTTGGTTAGGAATTTTAACCGTTCATATCTTACATACTAGTAAAGATGTTTAAAAACCAACTTCACTTTTCTAGCCATGAAATGAAAATTCTTTATCTAAAGTGATATAAAAAATTTAGACCGATCTTCTATTAGGAAGGGATGAAATATTTTACAATTTAGAAATAGAAAAAATAAGCGGACGCTGAAGATGAAATGAATAAGCATGCCTTTCGGAGCAAAATCAGTTTATTATGTAATAAATATCGAAAGCAGAGCTTTGATCTGTTTGAAATTTTAAAGGAAAAGTTATCCCTATCCCTATACATTATAAATGTGAAAGTAAGGAAGTTTGTTTGTTTGTTTGTTTGTTACGCTTTCACGTTTAAACTAGCGAATGGTTTTTAATGAAACTGAACAGCAATATAGCTCATACTTCAGAATAACACATGAGCTATAATTTATTAAGAAATATAAAAATAAAAAATAAAAACAAAAAAATTTAATATGACTTTTCTATTTTAAATTTGTACAGAAATCTGTAATTTATGGTTCAAAATGATGATGATCTATAATCTACAATCATTTATAATCATCAGATCATAATCATCATTTTGAACCATAAATTAAAGTATTCTGTAAAAATTAAAAATACCAAATGTCAAACCATTCATGGCCAAACTGATATACTCAATGAATTATGACTTTACATTTAACAAAATTGAAAACTGTGCAAATCAAGACAAGTGGTGGCTGTAGAGCGGTGTTTTTATATCATGGATATATGTAATATGCAAGGTATACTAAGTTTGTAACGCTTAAAAATATTGATGCTAAGCAAAAAATTTAGGTATAGGTGTTCATAAAACCACCTAATTAGTCCATTTTCGGTTGTCTGCCTGTCGTCTGTCTGTGCGTCTGTCATCACGATTACTCAAAAACGGAAAGAGATATCAAGCTGAAATTTTTATAGCGTACTGAGGACGTAAAAAGTGAGGTCAAGTTCGTAAATGAGCAACATAGGTCAATTGGGTCATAGAACCCATCTTCTAAACCGTTAGAGATAGAACAAAAGTTTAAATGTAAAAAATATTCCTTATAAAAAAATAACCAACTTTTGCTTGAAACAGTTTTTCGTAAATATCACTGTTTACCCGTGAGGGCGCAAATTGGGCGTGAATTGTATAGTATGTAATTATCAGTTTGTATGTGTGACATACATGTATGTGTAATGTGATAGAGTAATCAACACTGTCTATGCATGGTATTTCAACAATTAACTCAGTCAATTGTTTGTTTTCACTTGTTTACTTATAAATAATGCGCCAGTGAAACGGGCGGGTATCAATCTAGTAGAATATAAAAAGCTTTACCATACAACCAAGATAAACATAGAACAGAAATATTTATAAGAAGATCTACTGTAAAGTAATACAATTTTATGGAATGTATGAATTTTTTTTTTTTTTGTACAAAAACTTTACATGTTTAAAATTTAAATTAAAACATTACCCGCCCTATTTTATATAATACATATTACATTATATATACAACACGACTTTTAAATATAATATCTTGCGTGATTTAAATCATAATAATTATATTTACAAACATTCATAATGATAATACTTATTATTATTTTATTATTATGAGATTCAGTCATCATGTACTAAAAATTAAATGTACTTAAAACAAAAATGCTTCGAGTGTACTACAAATGAAATATATTATAATTTGTTGGGCATGAAAAATATGATGCACAGTGATGGGTCACATTTTTAAAATACTTAATACCGAAATCTGAACTTTAAACTCATTTTACTACAAATTGACGATTAGTCGATTCTTAATATTTTGCCTAGCGTCAGAGATGGTTAAAGATATCGAAAAAAAACAGCTACAGAAAGTTGCTTAGAATATTTTTGTATACCCATATACCGATTTTCATGACAAAATAAGCATTTTTAATTTTTTTATTATTTTCGCCCTCACTCCTAATTATTACAAGTTTTTCATTTATCTATTAAATTATCGATTTGTCCATTCCATAGATTCCATTCTTATAAAAGTTTATTTTTAATTTTAAAACTAGTGTGAAAAATAAAAACCGGATAAAGTGATAATTTAATAGTGTTATTTATTCAAATATTACAATAAACTTGTAATCATTATAAGTGTGGCCCAAAATAGTGAATAATTAAAAATGCGAATTTTGTCTTGAAAATCAGTATGTAGTTATAAAAAAATATTCTAAGTAAGTTTTTCTAATTTTCGATATCTCTAACCATCTCTAATATTAAGAATCGGCCCTATTTGCCAATTTGTAGTAGGTTGTGTAGAAGAGTTTGAAGTTGTGATTTCAAGTTAAGTATCCTAGAAAATGTGACCCATCACCCTGTTAGACTGTATAGACTTTTAAATCGATATTCCTATAAATAACATGCGACACACTGTATTAAGATTGCATAATCTCTTAGGATATGTGAATCACAGTCGTTATCTTATGGATAGTAGACTTCACGATAGGGAAAATTTCGTAGCGTATTCTATTAAATAGTATTTTAAGAAGATATATTGGTTTCGAAGAATAAAATAAGGGAAATGAAGTAACTTTCAGAATGAAAGTACGATTTTCAGGTTAAATTTAGAAGAAGTATAGAAAAAACTTCAACAAAATCGGTTTTTGATATATATACACCAATACCTCAATAAAAACAAACCAAGGAATTTTATTTATGTTCCTTATCACACGTTAGCGGATGCGGGTTAAATGAAGACTGTGCTTCCCTCATGCAGATAATTTTCAGGTCGAAATCAATCCACGTAAATAGATTTTCATTAAATTAAAAATTTTTTTAAATTAAAAAATCTACATAGCGTAACGAACATAGTTCCAACCGAGTGCCCCGTGACACCTTTACTTCTTTTTTTTTCCAAGGAAGAGATCATTTCAGTGCCAGAAAGAAGCAAATCCTGCTGTAGTTACCATGCCAGGACATCTGGTTTTACCAGAGATAGTTTTCTTCATTCTGAAGTTTCTGGTTTTTTTTAGAAGTTTCATAGAAATTTTTTCAGAAATTTCATAAACTCCATCTCAAGTCTTACTTCGATTGACTTGAAACTTTGGAAAATTATTGTTGACCTTGTAAAAAATCTGTATTAAAATCAATTCGTATTGACACAAGAATCAGATAAAACGTATTATTGTTGAATGCATTTTTCTTAAACTCCCATCAAGACAGCGCGACGGTTACAGACGGTCATAAAAGTCTCTTTCTTCTACTCATATCATGATAACCGGACGTAAAATTTCATTATTGATATTATTATCAAATTATGCTTTCTCAGACAGAATAACTGTCTTTAAGTTTGAAAAGTTTTCAAAGTCGAAGAAATTTAATATTCAATAATATCTTATAAACTTTCTTCTTTCGATTAAATCTACAACGTACACTCAGTGTCACAAAAAATGCTCGTTTTAAAACATTCTAAGGTTTACTATTATAACATAACATATGATGAGTACGCTTAGAATGTTTTAACTGTGGCATTTTTTTTTGACAGTGAGTATACATAAATCGATAATCTATTACAATAGATATCTTATTTTAAATTGAAATCATGCATTTTTATGTAACTGACATGTCAATGAAAACTTTGTGAAAATTTTACTGGGCATAATGCCAAAATATTTTTATTGACTTTGTATACATATGTAGTATACTAGATTGATACCCACCCGCTTCGCTGGGTTTAAAAGTAAAGATTGATAAAGATTGCTCTCGCTTATCTCCATTCGAAATAATGGTAAGGATTGTTTTACACAGGTAAAATATTTGTATGGTTTTCTATTTTTTTAAATGTATAATAGTCGTAATTATTCATTGAGTATATCAGAAAAGATGGCCGTGAAATATTTTATATTGACTATTCTTACAGAAATCTGTAATTTATGGTAATGCCAAATTAAATTAATTTTTAAATTTTTTTTATATTTTTTATTAATATATCTTTATAAATTATATCTCATGTGTTATTCTGAAGTATCAGCTATATTGCTTTACAGTTTCATTAAAAACAATTCGTTAGTTTTAGCGTGAAAACGTAACAAACAAAAAAACATATTTACTTTCACATTTATAATATATAGATAGAAGAGATATATTTTACATTTATTGTTTGGAGAAATGAATAATACACAAAAAGTTCAGACGACATGACAAGTAAATAACACAAGAGCCAAATATTGATTTTTTATGTTGCAAAAGGATGGATTTTAATGTGTTTGTTTTAGCTTTATACTTAAATTCATATTTAAAAGCGAATAAAATTCGATGTGTTTGTTTTTATGTGGTCATAAACCCAATTCTTTATGTAATATATTAAAAATAATATTATGCAGATAATTTTTGAGACAACAGTTATTGCATTTGTTTATTTTTGTGCGCAAATTGGATCCAGAAGAACATTTCGCTAACACAAATGCATTTTCTTTACTTAGATGAAAAAAATATCCACATTATAAAAATAGCAAATATTCATGTATCGTGACAATTTGTCTTATGGAAAATGACAAAAACACGATTCTCCACCGTTTGATATTTAACGAATATTCGCGCCAAATGTAATAATATGAGTGGATCAACTAATTATTCACCCATTTGGAGATTTCACAAAAGTTGAGCCCAAATCGATTCTGTATTTTGGGTTATTAACACGATTTTTTATTAGTTTCATACGTAAGGTAGTATGCTAGCGTGTAACGGTAACATGATTTTGAACTCCTTCAAAACGTCGGATTGACTCGAAATTTGGCATACTTAACAAGGACCGATGCCAATACAGTAATTTTATAAGTGCATTTGATTATCCTGGTCAGGATTTTCAGGATTAATTATAAGGATTAATAAAGATTTCCATATCTGAAAATATATACATTTATTTGCGCTCCCACCATGTTTGTACTGAATTTTTTTTAAATAAATAATAATCTAAAAAAACTAAAAATACAAAATAAATAAAAAACACGTTTTTGTAACTAGCTGAACTAAAGGTAGAAAATAATTTCTTTAAATTCAAAAAAATCATTTTATCATAAAAAAGCGTGAGGTGCTTTTTAAGATATTTTATATTAATTTTATATATACTTTACTTTTACCAATATCTGTCTATAATATATTTACAATAATTGAAATCTAGAACCCCAAGCTTTTTTACGATAAAATGATTTTTTGAATTTAAAGAAATTAATTTACCTCAATAAATAATAGGGAATAAATATTCATGAAATTTAAATTTGGTTCAAATATTTTTTTCCGTAACTTTATTGACTGGGCATTTCAACTAAATCATTATTTTAGTAATTAATATCTTTTTAATTACTTAAAATTAAATAAGAAAAGTGCAAATATAGTGAGAGAAATTCAAAATTTCTAAAACGGAAATTCAAATTTTAAAACGGACATAACGTCATAGTATTGGCTTGTCAAATTCGTTGACATACTGTAGTAGTATTAATTACTTATATTTTGTATGGTATTACATTGAGTTATATTATTCTACGACTTTTTATTAGAAAACTTAATAATAACGTGTGTAAATTCTGTGTTTTAAATTCATTTTTTTAAAGTGTAAATTATACATTGAACTGTCACCAATTGACAGATCACGTACTTATACGTCATCAACAGAGAGCGTCAGAAGACTGCGTTTAAACATCTCCAAATTATTCTGTATTTTAAATATTTTTTTACACTTAATTTACGTATTTTTAAACAATATTTATATTTTTTACTTTGTTATAACGGTGTAAACAATGAATTTAAAAAAAAAAATACATGAATATTCTCTATTGCGTTTGGGTGCGTATGTGGGTATCGAACGTAAAAAAAGCTCACCGTTTCACCCATTTTTTTTTTGAGGTCAAGCCCATAGTATATTCAACAACTCTAACGAACGCATTGTAATTGCATTTAAATAAAGGAGTGGTATTATCATAATATTTTTTTTTTTTTTTACTTTTCATGCAAAATGTATGGTAAACAAGAGACATTTAAATATGACATTATTATATTTTTATTTTTCTGTATTAAATTGACGTTTCCCTCTGTAATTTTTCTTTTTTTTTATATGTATAATAGCCAATATATTGACAAAGAAAACAACATAAAACAAGTGAAAACAAACAATTAACTGAATTAATTGTTGAAATACCATGCATAGTCAGTGTTGATTTCTTTATCACATAACTCATGCATACATGTGACACTTACATAACTGATATTCAAGTATGGTACATACTATAAAATTTCCGCCTAATTGACGCCCTCACGGGTAAACAGTGATGTTTACGAAAAAATGTTTCAAACAAAATTTGTTTAATTTTTGATAAGGAACATTTTTAAAATTTAAACTTTTGTTCTATCTCTAACGGTTTACAAGATGGGTCCTACGTACCCAAGACCCAATTGACCTATGATGCTCATTTACGAACTTGACCTCACTTTTTACGTCCTGAGTACGCTGTAAATTTCAGCTCGATATCCTTTTTCCTTTTTGTGGTTATCGTGTCCACAGACGGACGGGCGGGCGGACAACCGGAAATGGACTAATTAGGTGATTTTATGAACACCTATGACAAAATTTTTTTCCTAGCATCATTATTTTTAAGCGTTACAAACTTGGGACTAAACTTAATATACTATGTATATTTCATATATACATGGTATAAAAAGTACGATATTGTCAATATTGTTGAACTATTTAATACACGAAGCGATGGTGATATTCAAATTGAATGACATTCAGCAGTGTGATATGGCGTGTATGTTTAACTTCACTACGGACAAATATCACTGTTATGTTGTATACTTATCTGTAATACCTAGTTTTATTGTAGTAATACGATATAGGGTGTAACAATTACAGTTCAAATTTTATTTTAAACTAAGCAAACAGACAAGTACTCAAGCAAACAAGTAAAACTTACAAAATTTAAAAAAAAAAAAACCGAAAAATTTTTCGGGTGCGGAACAATAAATTCGCAATTGAAACATAGCTAAGAACACTCTTCATTAAATTACCTTTAAGGCGAAACAAAAATAAATAAAAATTGGTTCTTCCTTATACACACACACACACACACACATAGCGGTGAAACTTATAACACCCCTTTTTCTGTTTCGGGGGTTAAAAAGTAGCGTTTATTTTATAAAAGAATTCCGTACATCGTTCTAGTGCGTATGGGTATGTCCAACCTTACGATATTTCTTTCCCAGGCTACAATCAAAAATTATTGGTTTATTATCCAATATCCATGCTATTGGTACCTACGTATTTACACAATTGTGGGATATAAGAAAGTGTTTATAGTGCTAAGTGTGACTACTACTATCAAATACAATACAAGGAAGGAACTAACATATATACTAGGATGTATGTATACGCATATACACCAATACATTTAAAATACTTTAAATAATCCTCTAAATGTAATATTTCATTTAATATTTTAGGGAAAATAATTAAAATATTAGAATATTTCAAGCAGCCGGGACGTTATACGAGATCGATAATATCGACTTTTATCAATATATCATAACACTATATCTATATCTATAAGTAAAAAAATTTTACGTCAATTATTAAAACATTTTTAAACGCTTAAAAGTTTGAAACGCTTAAAAATATTGATGCTACGAAAAACATTTTGGTATAGATGTTCATAGAATCAACTAATTAGTCCATTTCCGGTTGTCCGCCCGTCTGTCAACTTGAAAACTAAAAACGAAAAATGATATCAAGCTGAAATTACAGCGCAGTGAGGACCTGTTAGAACCGTTAGAGATAGAACAAAATTTTAAATGTAAAAAATGTTCCTTATACAAAAATAAACAAGTTTTGTTTGAAACATGACTGTTTACTCGTGAGAGAGCAAATTATGCGCAAATTGTAGTATTACATTTCTTTGTAAACATCACTGTTTACCCGTGAGGGCACAAATTAGGCGTAAATTGTATAGTATGTATTATATTGGGATATCAGTTATGTATGTGTGACATGTATGTGTGTGTAATGTGATAGAGTCATCAACACTGTCTATGAATGGTATTTCCACAATTAACTCAGTCAATTGTTTATTTTCACTTGTTTATTAGAAATTTCTTCCTCTTTAAAAATCTTTTTTTTTATTTCGGAAATATTAATATTTGATGAAATATTGGCGAAAACAAAATACATTTTTTTCATCTTTAATTGTTTATAACTTTTTTTCAATTTTTAACCGACTTCAAACAAAAACGGAGGAGGTTATCAATTCGACTGTGTTTTTTTTCATGTTTGTTACCTCAGAACTTTCGACTGGGTGAACCGATTTTGATGATTCTTTATCTATTTGAAAGCTCGTGCTTCCCGTGTGTTTCCATTTTTGGTCCAGTTCTGACAACGGCATCCATGAGAAAACCGTAAAAATAAAATCATAAATTTGCAGTAAGTATGCACGACAAGAAGACGAATAACTCAATATCACGCCAACCGATTTCGATGATTCTTTTTTTAGTGACAAATTAGTTAGTGTACTTCATTCAGATTCACTAAAAATCACTAAATAAAAAAAACTTTTAACAAAAAGAAAAGCGACTTCAAAAGAAAAACTTTTCCAAAACAAATTAATATGCACTAAAAAGTAAAAAAATAATTCATAATATAATGTAGTTAAAATTATTGTTATTTTTGGAGTCGGTGTCAGCTAAGGAAACAACTCTGACAGAACAGTTTGTTACATTAGCTTGGCTGACACCGACTCCAAAAATAACAATAATTTTAATTACATTATATTATAAATTATTTTTTTACTTTTTAGTGCATATTAATTTGTTTTGGAAAAGTTTTTCTTTTGAAGTCGGTTTTCTTTTTGTTAAAAGTTTTTTTTAATAATGTACTAAAAAACGCTTCTGGTACACTTTTCTAGGTGCTCATCATTCCGAATCCAACGAGCTATCACACGTGTTTATACGACCATTATCTTTTATATTTCACTAATTTAAACTTGCTGTGGAGTTTGTATGACACAATATATTCAGAAATTAACTAATTCCAAATGAGTTAATATAATTTTTCTAAACATCCTATACAAATGACAACAATTTTTTTTTATTCTTGATAAAAAATGGTGACGATTGGATAAGACCCCCTTATATATTATGTAAACGATATAATAATAATAATAAAAATAATAAAACTCCTACTGTTTGTTCAACGTTCTATAGAAATGTCATCCAATTTGCATATTTAGTAAAAATATAATTCATAATAATTTGAATAATTTAAAAAAAAAATTCAATTAAGTAGAATATTATAATTGGTCTGTTAGAGAATTATGTAAAGTTCAATGTCTTGTTATTAAATCCTTTTGTTCCTGTACAGAAAAAACAAACATAATTATTCCTTTAATTGCATCTTTTTTTACGGGAGGGTACCTTGTTAGTGAGTATACAAGGAACTATACCTATCCCTACATCTCTATATATTATAAATGCGAAAGTAATGATATTTGTTTGTTTGTTTGTTACGCTTTCACACTAAAACTAACGAATTGTTTTAAATGAAACTCTACAGCAATATAGCTGATACTTCAGAATAAAACATGAAATATAATTTATAAAGATATATTTAAAAAAATAAAAAAATTTAATTTAATTTACCATTTTTAAAATTTTTACAGAAATCTTTAATTTATGGTTCAAAATGATGATTATAGATGGAGCAGATGTATTTTGAACCATAAATTAAAGAATTCTGTAAAAATTTAAAATAGAAAATGTCAAACAAATCATGGCCAACTATTCTGATATACTCAAGGAATTATGACTATTTTATATTTAACAAAATTGAAAACTGTGTTTATCAAGAGAGGGTGGAGGCTATAAATCGGTGGTTTTTACTTCTAAGCCCAGTGAAGCGGGCGAGTATCAATCTAGTGTATATTATAATGTGAAAGTATGGTTGTTTGTTACACGCAAAAACTATTGAATGGATTTGAATGAAACTGTATAATAATTTATTAACTGTTTTATGTGGTAGTATTTCATTTTTAATCAAAAAATAAATACATTTTTATAGTTTTACACCATATCGTTTTTTATAAAAGTCATGGGATTTATTTAATATTTGAAATATCCCTATATATTATAAATGTGAAAGTGAGGTTGTTTGTTTGTTTGTTTATTTATTTGTTTGTTACGCTTACACGCAAAAATTAGTGAATGATTTTTAATGAAACTGTACAGTAATATAGCTGATATATCAGAATAACACGTGAGCTATAATTTACAAAGATATTTAAAAAAAATTAAATTTAGTCTAGAGCATTTCACTATGTCCTAAACTATGAGCACCATTTTGAACCATAAATTAATGATTTCTGTAAAAATGGTACGCGACACAATTCATGGCCCCCTGTTCTGATACACTCAATGAATCATGACTATATAACATTTAAGAAACAAGTGAAAACAAACAATTGACCGAATTAATTGTTGAAATACCATGCATAGACAATGTTGATTACTCTATCACATTACAAATATACCTATACATGTCACACATACAGAACCATACCATACCATACCATATATAATACATACTATACAATTTACGCCTAATTTGCGCCCTCACGGGTAAACAGTGATGTTTACGAAAAAATGTTTCAAACAAAAGTTGGTTATTTTTTTTTTTATCTCTAACGGTTTACAAGATAGGACCTACGGACCCAAGACCCAACTGACCCAATTTTACGTCCAGCGTACTCAGCTGTAAAAATTTCAGCTTGATAACTTTTTTTCTTTTTAAGTTTACTGGAGTAAATCTAAGCAAAAAAAGGCTGTTATATGGATTAAAAGTTCGAGCAACGAAACTTTGGGGTTTTTCTTTTCACATCAAAATAAGTATTTTTTGAAATTTTTTACTTTCCCGGAGTGGTGCAACATGTTTAAAAAACAAAAAGGCGTCAAAAATGAAATTTTTTTCAGAAATTTTATCATTTTTATTTTATATTCGCAAAAGGAGGCATCGGTGCATATCCAAATTTGGTAGGTTTGTAGTCCATGTTAAGAACTACTCCTCATAATTTTTTGGTGGGGTTTCGTCCCTTCCCCTCCCAGTTATATATATATGTATACATACATATGGTAAAACAGTTCATTTGACTATAACTTGAAAAATATTCGATTGATTTTAATGAAACTAATATCAATAGTAGATTTTATTACTTACAACTTTCGGTTAAAATTTTAGCGAAATCCGTTAAATAGTTCGGCCAAAATTTCCAATTTAGGGAATTGTTTAAAATGGCTGCCATTTTGTCCTACGAGGTTAAATTGTTTTTTAAATTGTAGCATTTTTTATTATCTTTCGATTTTATAATAAGTAGCTTACCCGTAAAATGACTCCTTGATCCATATTTTTGCGAAAAACGGAAAATTTAACACTTTCTGGAAATAATTGTTTGGGGGGTGTATGGACTGGCTTTGGGGGGTGTTTTTTGCTTTGGCATGAGAAAACTATTTTTAAAAGAGGTCTATATGGTTTAAAGCAAATTTTTAACCCCCGCGCTGTAAGGGGGAAGGGGTGTATGAAATAAATGTATCTTAAAAGATTTTAAAAAGAGGTCAAAATTGTTTAAAATGCTAAAGTAACCCAAAATTTTAGATGCTTTTATTAATATAGCACTTTTTACAACATCCGCCCCTTCCCCTTCCGCTTTCATATTTTTTGCAAATTCAAAATTTTTATGACGTATAAAGGGGTTTTTGGGGTCGCTGATATCGAATTTTGCAATAGATTATCAAAAACAATTGTAATATTTTTAGGGGGTGTACTTATTTGGGCCAAAAGTTCGAGATCAGCGACCCCCAAAACCCCTTTATACGTCATAAAAATTTTGAATTTGCAAAAAATATGAAAGCGGGAGGGGAAGGGGTGTTGTAAAAAGTGCTATATTAATAAAAGCATCTAAAATTTTGGGTTACTTTAGCATTTTAAACAATTTTGACCTCTTTTTAAAATCTTTTAAGATACATTTATTTCATACACCCCTTCCCCCTTACAGCGCGGGGGTTAAAAATTTGCTTTAAACCATATAGACCTCTTTTAAAAATAGTTTTCTCATGCCAAAGCAAAAAACACCCCCCAAAGCCAGTCCATACACCCCCCAAACAATTATTTCCAGAAAGTGTTAAATTTTCCGTTTTTCGCAAAAATATGGATCAAGGAGTCATTTTACGGGTAAGCTACTTATTATAAAATCGAAAGATAATAAAAAATGCTACAATTTAAAAAACAATTTAACCTCGTAGGACAAAATGGCAGCCATTTTAAACAATTCCCTAAATTGGAAATTTTGGCCGAACTATTTAACGGATTTCGCTAAAATTTTAACCGAAAGTTGTAAGTAATAAAATCTACTATTGATATTAGTTTCATTAAAATCAATCGAATATTTTTCAAGTTATAGTCAAATGAACTGTTTTACCATATGTATGTATACATATATATATAACTGGGAGGGGAAGGGACGAAACCCCACCAAAAAATTATGAGGAGTAGTTCTTAACATGGACTACAAACCTACCAAATTTGGATATGCACCGATGCCTCCTTTTGCGAATATAAAATAAAAATGATAAAATTTCTGAAAAAAATTTCATTTTTGACGCCTTTTTGTTTTTTAAACATGTTGCACCACTCCGGGAAAGTAAAAAATTTCAAAAAATACTTATTTTGATGTGAAAAGAAAAACCCCAAAGTTTCACTGCTCGAACTTTTAATCCATACACAAGGCGTAATTTCACTCTACTAGTTATCGTGTTCATAGACGAACGGACAACCGAAAATGGACTAATTTGGTGATTTTATAAACACCTTTACCAAAATTTTGGGACTAAACTTAGTATACCTTGCTTATTATATATATACGTGGTATAATAAATTGAAATTTATACATATATTTTACCCGTGTAAAACAATCCCTAATTCTATTTCGAGTGTTGTGAAAGGGGAATAAGCAAGACCTGGAGAGCTGGGTGCCGCGAAGTGAGCGGGTATCAAGCTAGTATTTTATATAATCACGGTAAAGTACTAACACACAGCTGTAGGATGTACCTATGAAAGGATTGGGAGACGAATATATTATCCAGAAAGATCCCTTTGAAGCACCTCTTTAAGTATTTAAGAAGGGGTCTACACATTTTTGTTTGTTTGTATGGTTGAAGTCAATTCAAAAAGAATATTTGCAATTTACTCGTTGGTTTAAAAATATACTTTTATTTGAAGTGTTGCAGGATTATATGTTGAGAAATATAAAAAATGTCACGTCATATACAACGCAATCTTTCATGTTTATTACCGCTTTGTGGTAATAAACACCAGAGTTTTCGTTAAATAGACCCAGGAAAATCCGTCATTGAGCATTAATAATTTTCGCATGGAAAATTTTTACAGTATCCTGTTTACAAAATGCTCCTGAAGGTGCAGGTTGCCATTAGGTAACCCGCTAGGATATTGTTTAAACTAATTTTTTCTAACAAGTAAATAATTTTGACCGAATCTACATTTCGCTTCGGAAAAAACACGATTTTTATGATTTTCACCTCTCAAAAAGTGTATAATAAAATCAGATTTTTTTAATATGTATAAAATTTTTATTTGTAGAGTAAAGCTTACTCAACAACATCCCACCCAAAAATAACGATTTTATGTTCAATAAATGCTAGGAAGATTGGAATAATCAATCGACTCGAAATAAAATCAAAATTCCGGGAGGTTGCGTTGTGGAAAATAAAATATAAATTAACTTTTCTGTTAATTTGACAATATTTTGAGTCGATTGATGAAAATTCCATCTTTCTAGCATGTATAGAATAGATAACTGTTAGTTTTGGGTGGTTTTTCACGCACTCTGTTAAGAATTAACAATCAAGCACTTAATATACAATAAGGCCAAAAATTTTTACAGAATGTTGTTGAGTAAGATTTCACTACAAATACAAATTTTATACATAATAAAAATCTAATTTTTTCTGTCTAAGAAAAGTTTAGAGAGAAGTTTTGCGTTTGCCATTTCATTTCTTGATGTAAAGCATCTTATGCGAAATTATGTCTGTATTCTCGTATAAGACGATGTGGTATCTTTTAGAATTTTTATATTTAAAATTAAAATCTGTGCGCATATGTTGTTTATGTCTAAAGATATTAGTCTCATCAATTTATCTATAGTAGAGATATTTACAGAGTACACAAAACATACTTACATGTACAGTGTGTCGCATTTAAGATGAAGACACCCTCATATTTTCGTTATTTATAGGAATATCAATTTGAAATTTTGCACAGTCAGTAACTAGGTTGATTAGTAACATTTTTTAAGATACTTAACCGAAATCAGAACTGCAAACTAAGCAAAAATTAAAAAATGATCTTTTATAACTACTTTGCTATGGAATGCAAAAACTGGAGAAATTGATAATTTAATATTCTTATGTATTCAGTAAAGATCAAAATAATGCATAAATTTAAAATGCAAATTTTATCATGAAAATCGGTATGTGAGTGTAAAAAAATATTCTAAGCAACTTTTTCTTATAATTTTTTTTTTTTTGATCTCTAATCATATCTGACGATACTCAAAATATTAAGAGTCGGCCCTATTTGTCAATTTGTCGAGTAGACTAAGTTTAATGTTCAGATTTCGGTTAAGTATTTTAAAAAATGTGACCCACCCCCCTGTGAGACTGTGCAAATTTTCAAATCGATATTCTTATAAATGACGAAAATGTGAGGGTGTCTTCATCTTAAATGCGACACACTGTATATACTCAGCCAACGTACATCGCACATCTTTTTCGGGATACCATATATACATTATACTATATAATGTGTAACAGACAAAGCATCTATTGTTTAAAACTGACAATAACCTGTGTGAGTTTTTTGAAATATTTGAATAAAAAACACTTTTAATTAATCCATTTGTTCAGTTTTTACATTCCATAGTACCAACACTAGTTATAAAAGTTCATTTTTTAATTTTATATCTAGTGTGCTATGGAGTTAAAAAACAGAACAAATTGATAATTTAAAAGTGTTATGCAACTTTTTCTTATAGTTTTTTTCGATATATCTAACCATCTCTGACACTAAGCAAAATATTAACAATCTGCCCTTTTCTCAATTACGCAGTAAACTGAGTTTTTATACCATGTATATATGAAATATACATAGCATATTAAGTTTAGTCTCAAGTTTGTAACGCTTAAAAATAATGATGCTAGGAAAAAAATTTTGTCATAGGTGTTCATAAAATCGCCTAATTAGTCCATTTCCGGTTGTCCGTCCGTCCGTCCGTCTGTGGACACGATAACTCAAAAACGAAAAAATATATCGAGCTGAAATTTTTACAGCGTACTAAGGACGAAAAAAGTGAGGTCAAGTTCGTAAATGAGCATCATAGGTCGATTGGGTCTTGGGTCCGTAAGACCCATCTTGTAAACCGTTAGAGATAGAACAAAAGTTTAAATGTAAAAAATGTTCCTTATCAAAAATTAAACAACTTTTGTTTGAAACAGTTTTTCGTAAACATCACTGTTTACCCGTGAGGGCGCCAAGTAGGCGGAAATTTTATAATATGTACTATACTTGATTATCAGTTATGTATGTGTCACATGTTTGTATGTGTAATGTGATAAAGAAATGATTGAACAACACTGACTATGCATGGTATTTCAACAATTAACTCAGTCAATTGTTTGGTTTTCACTTGTTAAGTTAAGATTTCGGTTAAGTATCTTAAAAAAAATGTAACCCATCACCTTGTATGACTTTGCAAAATTTATAATCGATATTTCTATAAAAAACAAAAATATGAGGGTGTCTTGATCTTAAATGCGGACACACTGTATGTTTGATAATATATGTTATTTTATATACATAATAATATTCTATTAAAATACATCAACGACTCCAGTTTTCTTCTTTTGAATGTAAGTAAAGTATTAAACCTACAATAACTACTGCATTTAATATTTTATCTAAAATCACACAAATATGAAGAGAAGCAAGCAAAGCAAATAAGTAAGCAGCTAGTAATAAGAGACTTATATACATATATTTCTGTATAGATAATAATGTAACATTGTTTGATTTTCCCCTATTGATAAAAATTGTTTACATTTTGTCTTGTATAAATTATTAACTATTTCTATAGCAGAACAAAGACCTTATAATATATGTGTGCAGAGCATTGGATATGATGGTTTATGTATAATTTACTACCGCGGTGGTCAAGTGGTTCTATATTAAAAATTCTGGCAAAAGATACTTCATATTTTTTTGTCAATACAGAGCAAATCGGGAATTGAAAAATGTAAGACAATATTAGTTCACGCACCAAGTATAAATCAATTCTGAAAAATTGAGGGGGGAGAGGTTAAGTTTTCGAGATCTTTAGAATTTCATCAAAGGTCTTCGAACAGGAGCAAATTAACAAGTTTTTTTGTATCGTTTTATGTCAAAATTGCCTGGTATCATTGAATTCCGACACAAGAAATTTTGTTTGACTTTTTCGATTTTTACAAGGGGGGATTAAAATCCTCTCCGAGTTGATTAAAACATCATATTCTATGTTTTTATACAAAAATCGAGTTCTTTTGACAACTGAACGAGTAATGTCTACCATGTCACCTAAAATAGTAGGAAGGTATATGAAAAGTTATATCCAAGAGAAATTTTAGTCGATATTCCAGAAATTGGTTTTTTAAGGATGTATGAGCATGGTAGTGGGGGCACAAATTTAAAAATAGATATTTTCAATTTTGATGATAAATTTATATTATTACTTGACGATATAAGACGAAAAGTAAGAATACAATTTTTCGATATCTGGCTTAATTTTCAAAATATCGAAAATTGAAAATTTTGTTCAATTACATTCATGAAGTTATAACAAAATTCATCATCAAAGTTGAAAATAAGATAAAAATAATTTCAACCCTTAATCTACCCTGCTCCTACATCCCTTATATGGACGGTGACACCTAGTTTTTTTCTTTTCTAATTCATTGCTAAAATGTTTACTTTCTATTAAAAAGTTTTTTTTAAATTTGTTTTCATTCATTCCAAATGAAAATTATCAAAAACTTCCAAAATATGTCGTTTTTTGAGATTCATAAGAGCCAATGTATTTTATATCGATTTTTAATGACTTTTTTCTTAAAAATTTGCACGGATACCTAAGCTGAAATTTTAACCACATATTCTTTGAGTAAAAGACTACCTACAAACAAATTTTGAGCCTTTAAATCAAACACTGATGTCATGCTCATACATCCTTCATCAACAAAATTGGTTATGCAAAATGAAGTAGATTTTCGTGTTATTTTTTTAAGTAAACCAAAATTCACAGTCAGTAAGCAACGAAAAAAATATAATATTTTTAGATCCGCGCTCGTAAAGTGCCTTAGGTTTGGTTAGGTTAGGTTAGAGTGGCTGTCCTGGGGTGGGACACACTTAGACCATAGCCACTACTCCATAAACCATTTGTAGCTGTTTAAGAACAGCAGGAGGGCTTTGACGTCGACTGACTTTAGGTCGGAGATGTCGTCAAAGAGACGCTGGCTCAAGTAAGTCCATCTCCTCATGACAAGGGCTGGACAGTGACAGAGAAGATGAGACATTGTCTCCTCCTCGTCACCACTGTAACAGCTTCTGCAGTAGTCGTGATACACTGCCAGGCCTAAGCGTTTAGCATAAGTGCCTTCAAAACTCAAAAACAAAACTTTCAAATTTATAACAATATATTTCAAATATAAAATCCCATGGTTTTTATAAAAACGATATGGTGTGAAACTATAAAACTTTATTTATTTTTTGATTAAAAATGAAATACTAACACATAAAACCGTCTACATTAATGTATGAAAAGGATTATTTAATCTGACATTATTATAGTTTTATCTATTTTACTTACTACGTACAAGAAATGAAATATTTTTATAATTCTAAAAAGTAAATATGATTCACAACAGCAAGCACTTCTCCCATAAAAATTTATCTTAAAAAATATGTTTTTATAAGTTCAACCGATATTAATAAACACTACAAGAGATTTCTTTTATCATTTTTACATTATTATTATTATTATTATTATTATTCAAACTCCTGAGAAATATTTCTGTACAAATATTTATTTTGTAATAAGTCTGATCATTTTCAATTTAAAAATGTTATATCAAAGACAGTAGGCATCTATCTCTCTACTAAGTTGTTAATATTGCTAAAGATTGTGAAATGAGAATTTTCAAAAATCACTCAGATAATAGGGAATATTCATGAAATTTAAATTTGGTTCAAATATTTTTCTTCCGTAACTTTAATGACTGGACATTTCAACTAAATCATTATTTTAGTAATAAATATCTTTTTAAGTACAAATTCTGTGAGGGCATTTAAAAATTTCTAAAACGGAAATTCAAATTTTTATACGGACGTGACATCATAGTACGAGCTTGTCAAATTTGTTGACATACTGTATGATATTAATTACTTACATTTTATGTGGATCATTAAATTATACTATTCTACGGCTTTTTATTAGAAAACTTAATAATAACGAGTGTAAATTCTTAAATTCTATGTTTTAAATTCTTTTTTTTTTAGGTGTAAATTATACATTGAACTGTCACCAATTGACAGGTCACGTACTCATACGTCATCAATAGAGAGCGCCAAAAAACTGCGTATAAATATCTCAAAATTATAATGTATTTTAAATATTTTTTTACACTTAAATACAGCATTTTTAAGTAGTATTTATATTTTTTACTTTGTTATACTTAACGGTGTAAACAATGCATTAAAAATATTTAAAAAAATACATGAATATTCCCTATTGATTTAAAATAGTACGAGGACCAACGCATTTTTAGATTTAGGATTGAAATTATTTTTACCTTATTTTGAACTTTGATGATGAATTTTGTTATAACTTCATGAATGTAGACAAAAAAAAAAGAAAACAATTTTTCATTATCTGTCTTGATTTTTGAAATATCGAAAGCTTAATAATTAAACAAACTTTTCAATTTTCGATATGATATGATATTTTATATAGATAGTGAAATCAGATCACATTACACTAAATGTATTTAAGGAAGACCACATTCTCTTCTAGAAATGCGTAACTAAGTGAACACGATTTTATATTTAAAGAAAATGACATAAATTTAAACTATATTAACCTCTAGATATAACCTTGTACATAGGTAATCTAACATAAACAAATCGTAAATCATTAATAGAATCAATATATTAGTGAAAATTATTTAAGGTAGTACCAGCATGAAATCACTTTTCGACAGATTTGGCCGAATTTTTTTTCTCGGGTTTATAATAGCTTTATTTATGAATTCCTAAAATTTCATAATTTTTGACCGTTTAGATCGCGAGATATTTAAAGACAAAGTTCGCGATTTTGAGGGTCATGTCCCATTTAAAGCATGTAAAATGTCCGGTCTCTCCAACTATTTTTTATGATATTATTATATATTGAAGAAAAAGTAGAAAAAAATGTTTATACAATACAATTCTAAAAAAAAAAATTAGAAATTAATTTTAACTTTCGAGATATTAATTTTGACGTAAATTGATCGAAATTGGGACGTTGGCATAATTATTTCCCATTTTAAACGGTCAAAATTTCTGAAACTTTGGGAATTAATAGTAAGCATTATTAAATTCTTAAATTTAATTTTTCGTTAAATTCTGTCGAAAAAAAAATTGTACCATTGCTTTAACATAGAAACTGCAAATACCATGCTGGAACTACGTTAATATCTAATTTCACATATTGGTTTCAATATTCAAGGTCACTAGCTTACATAAAACACACACCTTATCACATTAAAATAAGTACAATTATATACCTTGTTTATCATAATTTTTTTTTTTGCAATTTAAAATTTTTTTAAAAAGTTTGAAATAAATTAAGGAGGTTTTCCTTTGATCTATAACATCTTTTTTTGATACGAATTAAATGAAATTGAAATATTTTTCGATTAGCTTTTTAGATTCTCAACAGTAAATTACTGAAATAAACATACAAGTGGACGGACCATTTTAATATATTATGGAAATCAAAAGCTAACTAAAACTAAAAGTTGCAAAGTATTATGGGGACACATCATGTTCTAACATCAGATTAGACTTAGTTTTCCGAGATGCTTTAATAGTCAATTTAGATCTTAAACCGTAAGGGATAGAATAACACTTTAAATTAGAAAGTTGATCCTCATAAAAAATCTAAGATTTTTAATCTAAAACATTTTTTTTTTCACAAATCGTTAGCTTTGGGAGGAAATGCGGCTTAAAAATATTTCATTATTGCATTAACTTGAAAGAAAATACGCTTACTTTAGAAAAATTTTTACGATAAATGTTATCAAGGATGGTAAAAGGTCAGTCGTCTGGGTTAATAACTTTTAAGTCCCGATAAATTTTCAAGATTATTTGAGGATTAAGGTCAAATGACCCTGAAACTAGAATTTCAAAGTCATGGGCACCGGAAAACGTGCTGTATTGCCTTTGATAACCTTTGACTAAAGCATTTTTCTATAGCTAGCGTGTTATCTTTTAATTAAATGCAATAATAACATATTTTTAAGATGCATTTCCTCCGAAAGCTTACGATTTTCTAAAAAAAAATGTAATAAAAAATGTTCGATATTTTATGAGGATCAATTTTATAATGTATATAGTGATATTCTATCTCTTATCTTTTAGAATATAAATTGATTAGAACGCGATGGCCCCTATCAAACTCGAACTATTAGCCACAATAAATCAAACACTCTATATACAAAAATTATATCTACAATGGTTCTTCAGGTGAAGTTCTACGGGGTATAGTCGATTTTTTAAATATTTGTAACAAAATTTTTTTTGGTAAAAATACTTTTTACTTTTCTATCTTTTCTATCTTTATCAAAATTTGAATAAAAAAAAACCTTTCAATCAAGTAAATAGGTATATCTCTATTCGTTGTGTGCGTAGTCATGGTAGGGACAATAAAATCGATGCCAGCGCTTCCAGTGAAAAATTTTAGCGTTAAAAGGGGCTGTTATGACTAATTTGCAGTTCTTTACATGTCAATGTTATAGAAATGTCAAATTAAAATTATTGTAAAACACGAATTAATTAAACTTAATGCATTAAAAATTGTGAAAATAAGAAATCAAATTGCACAAATATTATTTTTCAAATGTAAATTATCATAATTATTTATTTAAATTTGTGAGACAATAATATTAAATTTTCAATGTAAGTCTTAAATGCAATCCATACAATTATATATGCATCCATACAATTCTATAATTAAAGTAGTGTATCGTTACCATGGAAACGAAACTCACGGACGGAGCGAATAGAGTTTTGCATCCATTTCAACCGAGTATATTTGATTTTTGAAAAAATCTTTAATACAGTGTTGCAATATTGGTAAAGTATTAATTAATAAATATATAAACTACCTTAATATTTTCATTTAAAAGTATGTAAAAATAGATATTATTTAACATTTATATTTATTTGTTCATGCACTAATTCAAATATTGATAAGATAAAAAAGTTTTAAATAATCAATACACAAAAATTATAATTCTTTTATAAATTTTATAAATGAAATTGAAATTATCATTCTTAAATTTCTTTAAAATATTATTTACTCATATTTTTATTCCAATCACGTAAATAGTATAGCCACAGAATCTGACGGGGGAGGAGTAAAACTGAACAAAGAATTCACTTCTTCAAGTACTCAAAAAAATTATTTAACACATAGTTTATTTTTTATATTAATAATATTCCATATCTTGCTTATCGATAAAGGGAGGTGAGCTATCCTTACGACATGCGATTGCGATATAAGTTTTTATAACAATAAAATATTACTAGCCGATCCGTGAGGAATTCCACTCCCGTAGTTACCGTAATCCGTGGCTACCGTGTACCCGTGTTTTAAAACAACAAATTTCGTAGAAAAATGGTAAAAAAAGTCAAAAGTCCTTAAATTAGGAGAACATGTATTAAAAATAGTAATTATCATATGTCTAGAGTATTAGAAGAGCATCTGTAAAAACTACTAACATGTTTGCCTAATAAATTTGTTATTTAAATTTATGATATTTTTTCGTTCAAATTATTTGTCTAGCGTGTTTTTTCTTAATCGGTACATTTTTAGACCGAGAGTATATTTTTCGTCAAACCTAACCATAATAATCTTGAAAATGAGGGGTAAATCATGGAATGTGATAAAGGACTAAGAAAGATAAATGTGGGACAGAAAAAAATTTGCTAGAGTAATTATTATATAAAATCGAAGGAAAATTTAGTGGCAAAGCTGGGGATTCTAAGGAATTCTTTTGAAATAATAGAAATTGTCTAGGATGAAGCCTGACTTGTTTAGTGTCACAAAATACACCTGCATACAAATTTAAAAGAAGTGGTAATCATAAAACATTTTGACTTATTTGTTTAATAATATCTCTTACGAATTGCTGCATTAATTTTAAGGATTTAAGCCTATATTCAAACATTCTCTGAATTGTTATCATAATAGGCCCAATTATATCATAAAGTAATAAATTTTATTTTTACACCTTATGATAAAAGAAACTGAATAATATTTATTTAAATGTAACCAAAATTCATTACACAAAAATACGTTAAGATTACTTTCATTTAATTATTGTAAAACTTAGTTTCATTTTTTCCCAAAAATTTTTCACTGGTTGGTGAAAGATATTTTCAAATTTTTCCCCGTGCCTCCAATGTCTATGATATTACGTTTTATCAAATTCCATTTTCAAATGTTAATATTTAAAACATGAAACCATTGCGAATATACTCTTTGCTTTTAAATCATATGGATGTACCCACACTACAAATTCAAATCAGACAGTTCAATCCACTCCCAATTTGTGGAAATTTTGTTGCGAGCTTATAATTTTGTATATGTCTTTCAATCAAGCATTTCATTGTCTTCCTACACTATGCCCCTGAGCCCACCAGGAAAGGGGGTCAGTTAAAATTTCTTTTTTGGTCAAATTTTTATCTTCTAGTTTTGTTGGTATGTACTTGTTGTCCGTAGTGTACAGAAGAGGCCTGAAAAATTGGACAGGCGGGCTCGACCTTTAAAAAACATCTGGATGGTCATCAACGGATTGAACGTGCCAACTTAAGAACTTTTTAGCCTGCCAAGTTTATGGCAAATTTTTTTCTTCTGGTTTTCTTGATATCTACTTGTTTCTCAAAGTATACAGAAGAGACTCAGGTGATTGGACAGATGGACTCGGTCTTTAAAAAAGATCTGGAGTCTCTTGAGCTTGAATAATTAGGCGAAAGTCGACTTTTATGCCTTTCAAATTAATGGGAATTTTTTCCTTCTGATTTCTTGGTATATACTGTTCCCTCGAAGTGAACAAAATAGACCCAGGTGATTGGATAGACGGATTCGATCTTTAAACAAGGTCTGGAGTGTCATCAATTGATTGGAGGTGCCAAACTATGAACTTTTTGGTCTGTCAAGTTGTTCAGAATTATTTTCTTTTAGTTTTCTTGGTGGGGACTCTTTTCACCAAGTGTATGAAGAGGCCTGAGTGATTGGACAGACGAACTCGACCTTTGAGGAAGGTCTGGAATCTCTTCACCATTTATATTCTTTTACTACTTTGGCTGGTAGAATACCACCGGCTGGTAATTTCAAGTGCATTCCTACACTTAATACTACTACAACTCTAGTAATCCTTCTTTTCTACTTTTATTCCATCCCCAACTAGTTAAACTATGAAAAACTTGTTAATTCCAAATTATAATGATTCAATAGTTTCGTATTGCTAACTTCACAGACATTAATAAATGCTCTAAACATCGTAGAGAGAATTCAACGATCCAGTAAATAGTCAGTATATTTACTAAAGTTCCCTAACCAATTTAATGTGTTATAAATATATCTCCCGCTGTCTCGTGTTCATTTAACATAAAACTTCAGCCATTATTTGCAAAAGAAATAGAATAGATATTACCTGATTTAAAGGACCCAGAGAAAAATGATGCTCTTTTATGTCATTACAAATTAGTACACAGGTAACTAATATGCGTTAAGAGGTTTTCTCACAAATTCATAATCATAAATTTATATATGAATACAATACCATTGAATAGACAGACATTCTCACATAGATAGGACTGTTTTATTTAAAAGAATAGGTTAGTTAAGTTTATAAGATGCTGCGAAGGAAGAACAAATTCTTTTCTTTTTTGTTAAGATCTGTATAGTTAACAATTACCTGGAAGTAGTCAAAGTGTTTTTCAATATGAAACTGTACTTTTAATATATTGATTGTACTGAAATTTTTCTTAAATTCTTTCACATTAAAAAGGAATTTTAGTGTAATGTACACGGCGTAGTGCTTCTTTCACAGTGATTACTCTACTTATGGGAACGATTTCAAAGCTTTGTATGTAAATACCCAAATAGAAAATACCTCGGGGGCGAAAAATATATGGAAGCGATCTAGCTAAATTTCATTTTGTTCGTTCGTGTTTTCAGGAAAAACTGAAACATCAACTGCAAAATATGACTCTTCCTCACATCTATTGGCTAGTATATATATATTGAACGTGGTTCCCTTCGTATGTATTGTAGTGTGAAGTCCGTGTGGCTTTGTCAGTTTTGGTTGATAGATAGTTGGTGTGATATACGAATATCGTAGATAACGAAATAGAGTACATTACCGGTACATTCAAATTGGTATTTGTATGGAAATATTTTAAATGGTTCCTATATTAATGATGAAATTTTTGTCTTTTTAACTAAAACTCCTTTAGGTACTTACGCAGGTACTTACTCTTCGATAATATTTATGCAACCATCAGATTACCAAAAGGGTCAATTCAGGTAAGATTAAAACATGATGCCATAAAAAACGGGGCCTGCAGTTAAACGAGAAAAAAAATTTTACATGCATCCTGGCTAAGGTGAAGACCCGGATACACAGGCTAGGGGACAGATCAGACATTTAAGCTTGGGCCAAGACCTGACACCCTGCATAAATCATCGTGATTCGGTGTGAGCCCAACACTGAATAAGTCGTGGCTTGCAAACTTAGGCTTAGCCCATTACAGTAGATTCAATATAGGAAAAGCCTAGGTAAAACCAAATTTTAGCATTAAAAGACCGCTGATAGATTATGCTTGATAGTGTACATCTACCTTTAGTTTATTCATTTTACTGAAATATTCCTTGGTCTTCAACAAAATTATTGTTTTTCTCCACTTAAGTATCTACTGTCTATTAATATCTAAGAAACATCGCCAAACTTCACACGAATTAATAATAAAACTTTAAAATTGATTGATTATAAATTTGTCTTGGTTGAAAAATAAGCTTTAGCATTTATTGACCATAAAATTTTATAAATTTATCGATTAGTCTTAAATGAAAAAAGGAATATTTAACTTAAAAGATATTTTGAATATGAACGATGTTTTGCAAAAAAGAAAGCAATACGAACAAAATTTCTTGCATTAAGTTCCCGCTTTCCTCGAATCAAATTGACCCGTTGATAACTTCGTAAAAATTAAATTTCATTCAGATAAGACTAAAATTGTAAGCGCCAGCTTACAAGTTTTACGAAGGTGATTTTCGCAATCTAAACTTATACGTACGAGCACCAAAGCAATTTTAGATATAGAATTGAAATTATTTGTTTGTTATCTTCAAATTTGACGATTAATTTTGTTTTAACTTCATGAATGTAGACGAAAAGTAAGAATACAATTTTTCGATATGTGTCTTGGTTTTCGAAATATCGAAAGCTAAATAATTAAACAAAATTTTCAAAATATTTTCAATAAATTAAAATTACTCCAGATATCGAAAAATTTTATTCTTACTTTTCGTCTTATTTTGTCAAGTTATAACATAATTCACCATCAAAATTGAAAATATACATTTTTTTTTAAATTTGGGTCCCCACTACAGTGCTAATACATTTTAAATTAGTCGGGCACAACGGGAGTTTTTCGTTTTCAATAATTTATTAAGGTTTTAACTATAATTTAATTGGTTTTTTTTTAATTTCCAACGACTAGTTTTGGAGAAATCTATGAAAACATATCCATCTATCGTTTCACCATAAGATCAATGTTAAATATGCCTACTATGGAAGTCATTTATTTATTTAAATAATAAGGCAAAACCCCCTACCCTCCTTAAATGTTCAGTATTGATTATGATTTACTAAAACTTGATGTAAAAAGAAAATTAAGATTTTTATTTTAAAATTACAATCTTAATATCAAGAATATAATCATTGGCTCCATGACTATGTCGTTATATTATATACGAATATAACATAACCTCCATTGAAAAGACTTAATGAACAAATTTATAGATATTATCTCGAACCAAAAAAGGATACTATAAATGTGATTGAGACAATTGATAGCTACACAGATTTGTACACAAAAGTATACAATGAAGATCCTCTTTTGGGACACATACAATATAGATAGATCCTTTTTCTTCAATGTCTTTTGTATGAAACGTTGGGTGTGGTATATTACATAGTTTTTTTTGGATTGTATTAAACATATAACACAATAGATTTATTTACCTGTGATTAAACAACAACACGAAAAAACTTTGTAGATATTACAATAGAAAATTTACACATAAAAGTAATTTGGTTTTTTAAATTATAATTTTGGAGACGTGTGTACTTTATATGAAGGGATATTTTAATTATTTATTCAATTTCGAGAAAATAACTGTTATTTCTACATAGAGTTGTTTTTTTACATGAATGATTCATCGAATCAAACTCAATTTGAATAAATTTATGTCTGTCAAAACAAATCCTGTAACTGTAATCAAAGAAGGTACAAAAAAAGATGCATGCCTTATGTTCTTTGGTTGTTTCCAAGAACATTATTTTCTACCTTTATAGCATCGTTTGATATCAGTGCTTTTTGGTTTTCTTACGTTTTAATTTCGATAGAAATAATACTCTTTGCTGCCAATGTCTTTTTTGTATTTCCAGCGTTTTCTTAATGATAATTCAGCCTTTTATCCTTTCCTAACTTTGGGAACAAATTCTTTCTAGGAACCAGGCAGCGTTTAAATTCCTTTCTATGTATCCGCAAGTGACACAGGGCCGGTTATCTTTCTGCATATCAACAATCCAACTGATAAACCACGATTACCGCAGAAGCAGTTACAACAATGGGTAAGAGGAAAAGATGACCCAGTTTTTCTGTCTCTGAACAGTTCTTGATTTAAAAAGAAGTGGCAAACTTGAATCAAGCGTGATGAGCGAGACCAAGATTAATACCAAGACCATAGTAGTCTTGGTATTGGTCTTGGCGATTGTATCTTGGAATTGGTCTTGCATTATTAGTTTTAGTCTTGTTCCTGCAAAAATAGGTCTTAATCTTTCAAGTCTCGGTCTTGCAGAGTTTGGACTTGGTCTTGCAAAAATAATCTCAATCTTTGCCTTGGTCAATCGAGTCTTTCTTTGATCTTCCACAAACCATGTTTTGAACTTTTAAGTTTCGATTAAGTATTATGGTATTATTTCAAAATTTTCGGAGTCTTGCTTTTAATAAGCAATACAAAATTAATCTATTATCTACATAATTTGGCATATAAAAAATTCTCTAGAGAGTTTATTAATTATTTTCAAGAATAAAACCGGCTCAGTAGCCGTTCGGGAACAAGCTTTACTCATTTGAATACTGATGAAGGATGCGAGTTCGAATCCAAGCAGCGGCAGTCTGATCAATTATAATTAAAGGAGAGATAAATTGATCACATTGTCGTCGGACAAGAACGAAGTAATCGACTCCACCCACATCATAAATTTAATTGTATATATGGATGTAGTTTAAACTAAATAATGATTTGAGTGGTCTCTGTTATAGGGGGATAGTGAAAAACAGAAGTTTAACCCCATTATTATTATTTTTAAGAATAAGTTTGATAAAAGTCTTGTAGAGTTAGGTCTCAGTCTTGCAGAGTTGGGTCTTGGCCTTGATCTTTATTCATATAGATATACAGTGGACCCCTGGTAATCCGGTTCCTCGCTAATCCGACTATTGTTTTTGTATTGAAGTATAATTTGTATTTCAGAGTATTATAACATTGGATTTGTGATTTGTCGGATTACAAAGTAATCTTTTGTAAAAAGATTCGGTCTGTAGAGGGTCTTAGGCAGTATCCTATCATCCGACCAATTCGACAAACGTTTGTCGGATTACCGGGGGTCCACTGTATATTACTTCCTATCTTTCCTTGGGAGGTGTATGGCTGCAACAAATACCTTCCACCGTACACGATTCTGGGCCATTTGCTTTAACTCTCTCCAGATCTTTCCTCATTCTATCTTTTTCCCGACTAATCTCTTCCAAGTTATCTTGGGTCTTTCACGATTCATATAGAGAGGGTCTTGGTATTGGTCTTGTCGAAGTGATACTATATTGGTCTTGGTCTTGGTGTTGAAAAATTTGCAAGACCTGGACTAATTTTGCTCATTACTACACCAAAATCCTAATATTAACTTGTAATAAAACTTCTAATAAAAGCGTGTTTAATACCTCTAATTATAAAGCGCGTTTTTTATGAAGTTTCTTTGTAATTTATTCATTTAAGATTATCAAGTTTTCAATAAAGTGATGAGACCACTAACTAATAACTAATATTCTTGGCACCATCAAATTTATTTTTTCAGACAGTGTGTGGTTAGTGTTAATCCACGTTTTATCGATTCTCCGAGTCCAAACAATATATACTTAATTATTAACGATAATAAAAACGGTACATATATAAATTGTAAGTACTTTAAAATATTATCCAAAGACAAGTATTATGTGGTCACTCTGCTCAATATTATGGAATAACACGTACGTGAATAAATAATAATTCTTAACTTCTGTGTTGATGTCATCTTCACTAAAAATAAAAGAATGTTATTATTTGGTGGGACCACCCACATATATGTGAAGGAGACCTAGTCTTTTTATTTAAAAAAAAATGTTACAAAAAAAAATATCAACATATTGTTTTTAAAAACAGGGTTGTTCAACTTATTTATGACGATTGAGCCTAATTTATGATCATAAACTTTCATCGAACAGTATAATATATTTTCAAATTTATTTTGGTCGTCTTCTATTTCACTGGTGGGGAATGGTTACTCTTTAGAGTAACTCAGCTCTGTAGGTAGAAGCAGGTAGAAGCTCTCAATGAGTATCATCCATTTGAATTCGGAACATATATCTTTTGCTAAAAATCAATCAGAGCACAACAAAGTCAAAGTCTGTCCGGCAGTGTTCTTTTTACTGATTTCTTTCCTGTTTACCTTTATCTTTTATTAGACCAAGTTTTCAAACTGTATAAACCATTTTTCTAAGTGATGGCATAAGAGAGAACTAAAAAACTTAGTAATTGAAGTACGAGAGACATTAATGTGTACCCTCTGTAATCACGACGAAGGGTAGTATAGGGATCTAATCACAGAGACTTAACCTCCAGAAGTCTTATAAACAGAAGAATGGCTGCAGTATACTATAGACATCCGAAGAATAAGAGAAGGAATAGTATTAAACCACCCAGGGGATATCATAGTTTTACTTAGATACCTAGACTGAAATGTACGTAAGCGTTAAAAGTTAGAATAACAAGGATAGGAGATAAATTCGCGCTTTCCTGGATGCATGACTACAAAATCTACCCATGATCATTTTTTACTCACAGTGACGAGAAGAAAAACTTCGAGACGAACAGTCTAGCAAGGTAAGTAATGAAAAATTACCGTGAGGCGATTTTGAACTCGCTGTTACTATCAATTAACGGCAATTCATAAAGAAAAACCATTGACATGACACATTCGGGGATTCGGAATGATGGACATAGTATTAATACAAAAACTAGCAGGTTATGTGAAAATGACGATGAAACGATAGATATTTGACTTTGCGATGTCTAGTACTACGAAACAAGAAAATAAAAAATGTAGTCGTACACATTAAAAGCCTAAAATGGCAATGGGCAGGACATGTGTCGATGCTTGAGAATACGCGAGAGGCCAATAAACCAACACTACATGGACATCCTATAATGGCAGAAGAAAAAGAGGGCGCAAGATAAAACGTTGGAGAAACAGAGAAATTGTTAAATATACGGGATATCTGTGGATGCGCAACGCAAGGAATAGGTAAAATTGGAAACTGTTAGGGGTGGCCTTTGTCCAAGCAGTGAGATGAATTAGACTTATTATTATTATAGTACTAGGAAGGCAAAGTTATAATTGTAGGACAATTTTCTAAAAATTTCATGAAATGGACGATAACACCTGCAAGTAGGTTTCTCCGCTTGTTTTCGTAGTAATATATTGAAAATAAAGCATTTCAGAATTCATGTTTATACGAACTTTTCGTTTTAAATGAGAAAGAACCCTTGTACTTACCGACTCCTAAACTATTCTAGCAAATCGTTACTTTTAGCGTGTTCTACAGTCTGACATGCATCAAGCTATTTTTTTTATATAATTTAACATTAAAGCAATATCCAAAGTCGATTTAACAAACAACGAACATAATAAGAAATCGTGTAACAAAAAAAAAACTACAAAAACTGAACATAAAAAAAGACTGTTCAACCTTGGAAACTAAGCAATAAGGTAATAATAATACTGACTTATGATGAGTGCCTCACCTTCACATCAGAAGCATACACTGACATTAAACCAATAGTTTGAATTGTCTAGTATACTGTCTACAAAAACAACAACAACCACCTCAAAACACCCTCTCCGTTCCTTCTTCCACAACAGAACCACCTCAGTAGATATTATTGAGTCTTCGTCAACTAACTTTAAACAATATCTACATACGATATATATCGACTTGAACATATCTTTTAACAAATACCGTAATGTATTGTGTTGAACTTTTTATTATTTTCCCATTGAAACTGTCAGTTTAAATTAAAATTTTTTTTGATAAGCCAATGGAGAAACAAAAGTTAAATGTCTTTAGTTTTTTTTTTCTCTTTCATTACAGAAAGTGGTATTTTAAATTATTAACTGTTTTGTTTATATTTTGTAAAACAGTGGCGGATTTACCAAAAGGTCAATTAGGCCGATATATCTGGCTAGTGTATTTTATTGGCTTTTCATTTTCTTTCCTTGACTATTGAGATTTTTCTAGAAAATCCAAATTTCCTGATTTTTTAGAATATTCTCAAAACACTATATACCGTCTATAATTCCAAAAGAGACGAATAAGCGCAATTTTGCAATACGTCTAGGATGACATCTAAGCCAAATAACAGTCAAACTTTCAGAGAATGTCAATCATATTCAGAGTGGTTGCAATATTCAACTTTCTTTAAAAACTCCTGGATGATTCCTGTTTTTCCAGTATCTTATATATAATTTCTCTTCATTATTACTTTGTCATATTCCATGATAAACCCCCCATTGTAAAGGTTATCGAATTCCTCACAGGTCGATTAATAATTGACGCTGATTTTTTTGAAATTCAGTCAGGAAGAGGAAGATTAAAGTCACCTTGAAGTTTCACATCATTAGAAGGAAGCGCTTCAAGCTTTTACTGTATTGTAAAAAAGTTTTAGTTTATTGCACGGTATATATCTCTACGTCACAAAATTTGCACAGGTTTTACCATTCTAAGTGATATAGCTATATGTACTGTTGTAGTAATATCAATTAGAATGATAAAAACCGCGCAAATTTTGTGACGATGAGAAATATAAACCAAATACATGCTTTGTAGTCAAATAATGTGTTATTTTTTGCTTTACAATACCACGCAACTACAAAAATATATAATGTTGTGTGCAAGTGCTGCTTATATATTTGATAATATAGATATCTCTCTTCAATCATCAATACTCTAACTATAGTCCTCTCTTTTCATCAAATGATGGATCTTGGATGAACTCATAATTAAATTAAAATTTTGTTTTTATATCATCGACAACCTTATATTTTTAAGGTATTATTATAAACTAAAAGATTGTCTAAATATTTTAGATAGTTTTTTATCACACTCTCTAGATTTTTCAATATACAAATATCCAATTGAAAAGAATAACCTATATTTCTTCAGCCAACTTTGAACGATAAAATAATAATAAAAAGCCCGATGGTCTAGGAATTTTTTGTGATTTTTGGAAAAAAATGTATTTATAAAGTTATAGAAATCCCTAGTATTATTCAATCCTTGTATACAATTTTTTATTTTCTAAAATAACTAGGATCTAACAGGCACGGAAAAGCAATTATTTTTTCCTTCATTTATAACGATATCTAATTGAATCCGATTTTTTGTTTTTTTTTGGGGGGGGGGGGTATTTAAAATGGCGCAATATAACTTTATCAAAATTGGACACACATAATTTCTCTCGAATTTTTTGCATTTTTCTTGAGGTCAAACAATTTGTCTTTTTTCCTAGAAGTACAAAAATCGGGTTAATTTAATGAAAATTCGAATATTTTCTAAATTTTTGAAGCAAGACACAATCCATAATTTTGGCTTTTTTGTTTAAATTAAATTTGCAATGAATGCACTTTAATAGTTGAAATTTCCAATTACGTTAAGATGTATTTTTTGCGAACATAAAATTTAATCTTAAAAAAATCACCAAATATATTTTTGATTTAATGAGATGGAATTTTATAAAAATTATAATAATGGAATGCAAATTTATAAGTATATTTTGCTGCTCAATATATAAATATAAATCACTACCAAAACAGAAGTAAATTCAACAAAACAAAATTCCACAATATAATTGGCTAAAAATAACTGGTCAGTATAAAAATTACAGGTATAAGGTATATATGAATACATAGTGAGTGTAGTGTAGTGTAGTGTATTTTTATAAATAAACATGACTTATGGATCGAGTCAGTCCACAGTCTCTAAACTAACAACAACATAATACAAAGAGTATATTATATTTGTTTGTTCTTTAATATACAGAGAGGCTCCATTTATATTGAATTTTGATTTGTAATCCAAACATTCTTAGTAATTCAGCTACGTCATGATTTTAAGAAGAAAGAGGCGGGAGAAACAAATAAATATTTCTGATTGGAATTACGTCAACATCTCATGATTCAGTAAAGGTACGTTAAATAAACGAGAACTTTAAATATTGATAATGTAAAATGAGACGGGCGCCATAAAATATTCATGGCGATTGCCGAGAAAGTTTGTGTTTAATCGCTTCAAAGTCACTCGAGAGCGAGTGACTTCTGTTTGGCGAGTCTAGAACGTGACTTCTTTTTGGCGAGTGTACCATACTTCTTTCTACAACTTTTTTCGAAATCGCTGCGTTCTCAAATGAGCACGATGACGTCATATTTAAACTATCAATTTCAAAGGCAGCAAGGAATTTGTCAGACACTATGGTTACTTGATAATATTGCAAGCGCTTTAAGCGATAAGCGCTTTCGAAAAAAGTCGTAGAGAGAAGTTTGGTAGACTCGCCAAAAGGAAGCCACTCACCAAATTTAAAATATGTATTAATCATTTTACAAAGCACCCTTTCTGTCCCACGGTCTCTACAAAAGTTCTCTATAAATGCATTATCCTTACATCTACAAAAATTTAAAGTTTGGTTTATGCTACACATGTATGGAATATACACAGGCTATATAGTGTAACCAATTTTAACAACACTTTGTCGATGATTTCCTACACAAAAAAGTACAGCCAAAATTAGTAAAGATGGCATTGACAAACTATATAAACAAAATTAATTCCTGAATAACAGGCAAAACATCACAATTAGAAATTAAAACATTATTCTCTCATGATCCCTTTACAAATCTGCGTATTATTTGTAAGCCATTTTGTGCCCATCTACTGAAGATTATCATGCTTAAAATAGTACTCCTTCCCAGGGACTGATTGTAAAGTTGTCGAACACGAAAGCGTAGAAAACTCCACAATATTTATTCGAAAACTTTTAACCACCCCTAACTCTCCACTTATTATTTAAGACTATTTTGCAGAAACTTATATAGCCAAGATGAATCTACACCGATCTGCACCAAATCAGGGATAAAAACCGATCTTTAAGTTAGTAACCTGGAATCCTGACATTTTTTAATATGTGATAGGTTGAACTTTAACAGGATTTAAAAATGCACAGGAAGGCTCATAATACCCATATTTACCCTATAATAATAATACATAAAACCGATAATAATATATATAGCACCGTAAGTATTACTCGTGTGATGGCAATGATATTGGTTTGGTTACAACGACAGAGAGTTTTAAAAGATACTTAGTGTGCAGTTAGCATTAGTCTAGAAGCTGAGTTTCAATTTCATGTTAAAATCCTAACCTCTGCTAGTTTGTGATAAGTAAAAACTTTGGTTTCCTTTAAACCCAAATAATAGCTAATCAGTTATCAAGACATTGAATCTTTGCCTGTAGGAAAAGGATAAAATAAATATTTTTTACAATTTTTATTCTCAATGAACCGTTATTAAAGCAACAGAAAATTAATTCTAGCAATCAAAAATGAAGTATCTAAATAATGATCGAACGCTACAGGAAAGAGCTAGAGGAAACAAAAGCCTTATAACCAACTGCCCACTAACAAACCAACAGGCGCTTAAAATTTTAACATAAAAAATAACGCTCAGCTTCTAAACTATATATACAGAATAAATATATACACATACTATAAAGATTGACGACTGGTTCCACAAACCATGTAAGGAATTCTCTTGGAGTGGTTAACCAGTCGTTAAAAAGAAGCAAACACTACTATAATACTACAACTTACAATACAACTCAATGGTCTTGTTCTGCAACAAGAAAACAGCCATCCACAAGAAGTGCATTGCCATCTCTTCATCTTGTAGCTCTAACCATCAACATCAGCACATATAACAGCCATAATAAGTTGTCCATAATCAGTTGTATATTTTCTCTTTGCTTACTTATCATTGTTAAGGTAGTTCTACTCAAAAAAACCGAGCCAAAAAAAAAAATCTAAATGCTGTCCTCCATTTACAATGGTATCAATACTTCTTATTAGGTTAGAGGATTTAGATTAACTCGGAATTGACGTGATTTTATAGACAACTGTAGTTTTATAAATCAGTAGACGGTGAAATTAGATGGGTAGGCCAAGTAGACTAAAGGATCAAAGTAAAAGTTCCTAAGATAGATAAGAAATAAAATTTCCAATTTACTTTACTTTGCGAAGTACTTTACTTATATTTTTTAATATTTTAAATTATTAAAATATTAAAAAATAAAAGTGGACTAAGCAAAGTAAATTGGAAATTTTACTTCTTATCCTAATTATGGAGTTCCACAAAGTAAAGCTCTCTACAATTAATTTTCCTAAGATAGTTTTAAACTCTAAATCTGGGGTAAAATGTTTTATTGCAGACCAAGAAATGGTTTGATGACATCAAATTCAATACTTGGGAGTTGGTGTAGTCAAGAAACGAATGAAAAAAAAGTTGTAACTGAGGCCAAGGTCTTGTCCATTTTGCAATTTGTTTTACAATTCCAAAAGTCAATTTCAAATGTATAATAGTAAGGGTGACCTAAAAGGGATGACACTTTTCCAATAGAGATTACGAAGCAACTTTCAGGTATGTTAATGACTAAAAGCTATCAAAATCGTCAGTATACTTTGCCTTTTTAGTACGCATCGTTTCACGTATCCCGATCGTTTGAAAATTAAAAATTATTAAAAAATACTACAAAAGTTCCAGTTCAAATGAGGCTGTTAGCATGATCGTCATCATAATTTCAATAACCAGGTTATTCGTCGCACTGTGGATAAGTTAGAGCGTGAATACACTTTATTGGACCTTAAGTCACCAACCAGAGCAAAACCTGGTCGAAGCGAAGAAAACATAGCCACTGTAGCGGCCAGTCTTGAAGAGGACAATGAACTATCAATTCAGTGCCGTTACGCTGCATTAGGCCTTCCGAGAGAGGCAAGGCGTATTTTGCAATTGAATTTGGGCCAGCACCGCAGGACCACCAAATGCGTCGTCAGTTTGCTGAAATTCGGTGACTGGATTATCTCACTCAATGGTTTTGTCAATTGGCCGCCGCGATCATGTGATTTGACATCTCACAATTTCTTTCTTTGGGAGTACGTCAAGTCCTTGGTCTATACCAACAAGCCAGCCACTTTATATATTGGATAGTCATCAAAAATTGGACCGAACGTATGAAGACCTGCAAACGTAGCCGAGGTGGTCATTTGAATGATGTCTTGTTCCATACATAATAGCATAAATATGCCTTCAAAATAAAGCCAAAACCAATTTGATATCTCGAGCAGTTGTTGTTTTATTTAATTTTTATTTTGTATCAATCTTCTAGAGTCACTTTTTATTAGCACGTTAGTAACATCCGAAAAAGTTTCTTTTTTTTATGAAGAAAGAGACAGTTTGCAGGGAACAATAGAAAATGAAACTGTATCAGCCGTATAAAAGTATAAAAACAAACCCAGCTGTTTTAGCTTGAATGCCACTTGAATGAAATGGAAAAAATTTTCAAATTAAAAAACATTCCAAAATATCTTTCTTTGCATCAATCTACTTTTTAAAATTACCATTTTATCAAAAGAAAAGTGCTTTTATGTCTCAACGACCTTAAGATCATTGCTTTTGTTAAATAAAAAAGATGGAAACATTTATATTATTAATATTAATAATTCTTATTGTTGTATTTTATTGGTTTAGTTTAGTGTGATGCACTTTTGACCTTACCAGGTCAATTTTATTTTTCCCCTTTATAAATAATTATCATAATTAATGTTTTATTTTTTAATACATGGTTATTATCGGTGATTATAACTTTTATTGCAGATTATATTGCAAATTTTAATTCGATATTTATATATAGTAATTCATTCAACCTAAGGGCATGATTCTCTCATTTACCAGGTTGCCATTTTGTTTCTTTAAATTTCATTCTCGAAATTTTAAGCTTTCATTAAAATATATCAATTTGTTTTTCTATTCTATTGCATAAGATTTTTATTTAGAATCGTCATGTCTTGGAATTTTTTTTAATCATACCTATCATGCCCAATTTTGAAATATGTTGTACTAGCGTGATACCCGCCCGCTTCACTGAGCTTAAAAGTAAAAACCAACGCTTAATAGCCTGCACTTCTATTGACCTCACTTAGCCTCTTTCCATAACAATCGCAAGGGATTGTTTTACACAGGTAAAATATACGCACAGTATAGCAGAAAAGATGGTCATGAATTGTTTGACATTTTCTATTTTAAATTTATACAGAAATCTTTAATTTGTGGTTCAAAGTGATGATCATAGATAGAGCAGTAAAATGTCAGATTCAATTTAATTTTTTTTTTTTAAATAAATCTTTATAAATTAAAGTATGTTTTATTCTGATGTATGATCTATATTGTTGCACAGTTTCATCCAAATCCTTTCGGTAGTTCGGTAGTTTTTGCGTGAAAGCGAAACAAACAAATAAACATCCTTACTTTCACATTTATAATATATAGAGATTTATATTTCATTTTAGTACATAGCCTAGTTTTATTGTAGTTTTCCATTTTATTTTTCTAGTAAAAGTGTTTGCAGTCTTATTTTTCTTAGATTTTCGTTAAGACGTTTTCTTTGAACAAGTACATAGCTCATTTTCCAAAAAACTTGATCGGATTCTCTATGTTATTTTTTCTCCTTTAATTTAATGGATTTTTTAATACAATAAATCTTTTAACAAGTTGACAATTCATCTGTGTGCATTGTGGTTTATTGTATTCCTTAATTTTAATGCAAATTATTTTTCCGGAGTAAATTAAAGCGGTAAGCTTTTATACCATGCATATATGTAATATGCAAGGTATACTAAGTTTAGTCCCAAGTTTGTAACGCTTAAAAATATTGGTGCTATGAACTAAATTTTGGTAAAGGTGTTCATAGAATCACCTAATTAGTCCATTTCTGGTTGTCCGTCCGTCTGTCAACTCGATAACTCAAAAACGAAAAAAGATATCAAGCTGAAATTACAGCGCACTCAGGACGTAAAAAGTGAGGTCGAGTTCGTAAATGAGCAACACAACTTGTGAACCGTTAGAGATAGAACAAAAGTTTAAATGTAAAATGTTCCTTATCAAAAAATAAACAACTTTTATTTGAAACATTTTTTCGTAAACATCACTGTTTACCCGCGTGGGCGCAAATTAGGCGTAAATTTTCAGTATTTATTATATGAGAATATCAATTATGTATGTGTAATGTGATAGAGTAATCAACACTGTCTATGCATGGTATTTTAAAAACTAATTCAGTCAATTGTTTGTTTTCACTTGTTTTATTTCCAAGTCAGTTTATATTTAAATTTATTCTTTCTAGAGGTATTTTAACAAATCATAAATCAGAGTGTTTTCTACTCAGCAGTGTGTTTGTGTGTCTATCTGTCTGCCTCCAATCTATCTATAGCATCGAAACGAATGAACCGATTTCGATTTTTGTTACTCATTTGAAACGTAATTTAATGGAGAGTATTTTTAACTATGTTTCAAGTGCGAATTAAGAACAATTAAAACATAGGAAATGATCTTCAAAAGCGGTTCAGTTTAGAAAAGGCTCTAAGGAAAAAGGGTAATTTAATGGAGAGTGTTCTTAAATATGTTTTAAGTGCGAGTTTACGGTTCCGTATCCGAAAAATTTGTAGAGAGTTTTTTAAAGTTTGTAAATTTCACTTGTTTATTGAAAGTTGTTATTTTGTAAAAAGTGGACTGCCATTTTCCTAGAGAATTTTATACGAATTTTTATATTACAAGATATTCCGTCGCCAATTCTTTGTATATAAAATTTAATCTCCAAAGCAAAACTGTTTTCGTTAAAGCCATAACACCCGATTCAAATTTAACAAACAACAAGTGAAAACAAACAATTGACTGAGTTAATTGTTGAAATATTATGTATAGAGAGTGTTGATGACTCAATCATTTGCTTTTTTACGTCATGTAAATAAAGAAAGATATCACTCACTCTTAGATAGCCACACACATGTAACTGATATTCCCATATAATACATTCTAAAAAATTTGTACCTAATTTGCACCCTCGCGGGTAAACAGTGAAGTTTACGAAAAAAAGTTATTTATTTTTTTATAATGAACATTTTTTACATTTAAAATTTTGTTCTATCTCTAACGGTTTACAAGATGGCACCTACGGACCCAAGACCCAGTTGATCTATGTTGCCCATTTACGAACTCGACCTCTCTCTTTACGTCTTAAGCACGCTCTAAAAATTTCAGCTTGATATCTCTTTTCGTTTTTGAGTTATTGTGCTGACAGACAGGTGGACAAACGGACACACAGACAACCGAAAATGGACTAATTAGGTGATTTTATGAACACCTATACCAAAATTTTGTTCACAGTATCAATATTTTAAAGTGTTACACACTTGGGACTAAACTTAGTATACCTTGAGACATATTACATATATACATGGTATAATATACCATTACACACTCTGTATGCATATACCTGAAGTAAATAATTGAAGCTTAAAATTGTTAAAGACAAATTAAGTATATTTCAATGTAGTTTTAAAGGTATTTTATTTTAAAGAAATAAATACCTTTTGGAATAAAATTTACCTAATCCGTATTATAAATCGTATTAACATTTTTTTAAATGACTATTAAACTTTTTTTTTTTACGTTTTTATGATGAAAATAAAACTGTATTGTCATCTTAGAACTTAGAGGTACATGGGTACATGTGATTGTTGTTCACATTTTATGAAATGCACTGAAATGTAATAAAATATGGAATTACGCCCTCGTAATCCTAAATAAATTAAAAACATAAACACACCTGCTTATAATAAGTTGCTATTATAATAGAGAGTATATTTCATGTTTTAGAATATACTTATTGTGTAGTCATCAACTTAATTATTATTATAATATATTAACTTATGAGGTCACCTCATTAAATCCTTCGTAAAAGTGATAGAATCATAGCTGGACAGATTTTGGTGTGTTGTGCTCTGAGTGACTTTTAGCAAAGAGGGGTATGTTCCGAGGTGAGATGGATGATGTACTGTATGTATGTTAATCCATGAGAGTATCAGCTTCTAGCTGTAAAGCTGAGTTACTCTAAAGAGTAACCGTTGCCCACTATTGTGATAGATAACATTTGACTAAAAATAAGTGTAATACTTTTGGTAAGAGTAACGATTATCCAAATATATTATTATACGAGTATCTTCTTCAGTGTAATTAACCTCAAATATGACATAAGTACTTAATTAAAAAAGCGTGAGGCAGTCTCATTTATTAGCATCTAGGATTAAAAACAACTGTTTCTTTAACAGTATTCTATTTCTCAGATATTACAGACTCGAGGGTAAAAATAATGAGAGTTGACTACTGTTTTTTTTATACTCATAGAATTTCTTCGCTAATATAATAGATTGAGTATCTCCTTTTTCAAGTACTTTGGGAGAAGATTTTATAAATGTTCTGAAAGGCATTTATAGGAAAAAAGGCATTAACCACTTAGGTCGAGCAAGTAAAAGCACAATCGCCCTTAATTGTTTGACTACATAGACTGGCAAGTTGCAGGTTCGATTCCAGGAAAGGGCAGTCTGATAAATTATAGTTAATGGTGCGGTAAATTGACTATACTGTGGTCCCTTGGATAAGAACGAAGTAACCGACTCCACCCACATCAGAAAAATTTAATTGTTTGTATTCGGATGTAGTTTAAATAAATGATTAAATAATGATTAAAAACAATGATGTTGGTGGCCTCTGTTATTGACGTATGTGCCTGAGAAACGGAGGTTAAACCATTATATTATTATTTACAGAAAAGTATTTTGACCTTCCATAAAAAATGTTTCAAAACGAAGTTTTAAAACAGACTAATAGGTTGATCCCATTCCTACTGATCAAGCCTTCTAATTAATCTTACCTAACAGACTTAGATCATCTTTATCATTATCCTTAACATGTATCGGTTTTTTCTCATGACATTTTTCAAAATGAAGGTTTTGTTAAAAACTATGTCAAAATTAATTTGTGCCTTGGTAATAAAAGCCTGTAGAAACATATTCCCATCCAAACAACGACAGTCATATCCAAAAATAATTGTTACTGGATTTGCATCGGTTCACAGTTTCTCTCAGCAATTGCAAAGTCCTAACATGTAATCATCACTATCTAGCCAATTGACCACCCGCTAGTCTTCGCATTGGTGTGTAGTTAGTTAACTCGCTCAATGTTGTTGAGCCTCTGGTAGCCTTTCAGTTCCAAGTGTGATGCTTTTTGACGATTTGTACATTCATATCCTGATAAATTCTGACATTTGTCTCTCCTGATTCTATTCAAGTTTTTTCAAGCCTTCAACCAGTGGAACATGCTGTATGACATCATAAATGCAAATCCCGTTGGCATTTGCTACATTATAATGTTCCATTCATATGTATATCATTTAATACAATCATTTACTTTTTAATTTTATAAATAAACATAATATATATCTCTATCCTTATTAAATGCATATTATAATTACATTAATCGTTCTTTATTCCACATCCCAATGACCTACACATATGTTTTCTATTTATACAAAAAATCTAAATATCAATAGACACATCATTAATATAAATATTTTGCTTAGCACTCACTAAAAACAAGTCTTATATACAATATACCCTAATTACAAAGAGCAAACAGATTCCAGCGAGCAACGTTCTCTATCGAATATATACACTGGTTGCCTTCCAGTTTGTGTAATATACACAATGGAATCTGGAAGTATAGTGGATTAAAATATATAACCTAATTCCAATTCTATCAACGAACAAGAATCAAAAAAATATTTTTAATTATTTATTTAGGACCATATTTTTATAACATTCCAAAAAATATATATGTTTTTCTATAGAATTGTAAAAAATATTCATTTTATGATTTGTTTTTACAGGATTCAGGATATTTTGCAATCTTTTAAATAAAATAAATATTATTACAATTATTACATTTGGTTTCCGACTAAATTGTAGAGATAACGTAAAAGAGTCTAAAGAAAGATTAAACGGACCCATCAAGAAAAAGAACTTGAAGATAAAACCAATCAAAGCAGATTCAGTGCAACAATTTTTTTAGAACTTACATGTTTATCTTTAATTGGCAAAAGGGTATCAAACTTTACAACTACACAACTATAATCCTAACGGTCTCTCGGAGATACTAATTTAATGGTCTCTATGATAAACCATACGTACCATTATTTGGACACTTTATGGCTTTAAAAAAAGATCACAGGAAACAACATGATGAGCTATTTTAAATATGAATAGGGTCAATATAGAGTGTAGAAACTTCGGAGATACCTTCTAATTAGAGTCCGTCTTTCTTTTTCTAGGTAAGTTAAAGTTAAGAAAGAGGAAGACGACGATAAACCGACTGGATGGAGAAAATATAGTTAAACATACAGAAGATCGGCAGAGGTTAACAGAGAGTTTCCCAGGAGGAATGATGATCTAAGTAAGAGAGAAGAAGATTACGGGAAACAACAAGATGGACTGTTTTAGATATGACTAGGGTCAATAAAAGCTGTAGAGTCTTTAGAGGTGCTTTCCAATCCTTTTAGCCTTTTTTCTTTCTCTAGGTAAGTAAAACAATCGAGACTTTTGTTACTGTTATTATTATTATTCATATTAATAGTAATCTATTAGAGTTCGACAAGAAGATGACGAAAATCCGACTGAATGGAGAGAAAATATAGTTAAACATACAGAAGATCGGCAGAGGTTAACAGAGAGTTTCCCAGGAGGAATGATGATCTAAGTAAGAGAGAAGAAGATTACGAGAAACAACAAGATGAACTGTTTTAGATATGACTAGGGTCAATAAAAGCTGTAGAGTCTTTAGAGGTGCTTTCCAATCCTTTTAGTCTTTTTTCTTTCTCTAGGTAAGTAAAACAATCGAGACTTTTGTTACTGTTATTATTATTATTCATATTAATAGTAATCTATTAAAGTTCGACAAGAAGATGACGAAAATCCGACTGAATGGAGAAAAAATATAGTTAAACATACAGAAGATCGGCAGAGGTTACAAGAGAATTTCCCACTGTTTCCAGTTTTTTTCTACCTTTTTACAACAGGAATGATAAGCTAAGTAAGAAAGAAGAAGATTGCGGGAATCAGCAAGATGGAGAGTTTTAAATATGAATGGGGTCAATAAAGAGTACAGAAACTGTAGAGGAGCCTTCCAATCCTTCAAAGTAAAAAGATTGTGACTCTTGTTACTGTTATTATTATTCATATTAATAGTAACCTCTTAGAGTTCGAAAAGAAGAAGACTATGAAAAGACGACTGAATGGAGAGAAAATATATAGTTAAACATACAGAAGATCGGCAGAGGTTATAAGAGAGTTTCCCAATGTTTCCAGTTCTCTTCTTCCTTTTGACGGCAGGAATGATGATCTGAGTAAGAAAGCGAGAACGCCCTAAAAGAATTAATTAATAATCAAATACGGATAATATCAAACTAATTATTATAAGATGTTAGAATTAGCAAACATAAATCTGCATCATAAATTGTTCTTCTTATTCTTCAAGACAAGCATCAAAGTATGCATACAATTTATGATTGCTTTGCAAACATTTCACTCTCCGTCTCATGAATCATCTAATATCTATCAAGCAGCGAACAAACGCGCTATGTAATAATTCTTTATAATTAATTAAAAAAATCAACATTGTAAAACCGCATATTACATTATAAAAAACAAATCTTATAGATATAGGGCCAGTCTTGGAATTTGACATTCATTTTTAGAAATGGCTGGAAATTTGATAGGTTGTTGACAAGATCATGCTTAACAATTTTTTTCTCTGTGAAAATGTTTATAATAGGCTACTCCCCTTTTAAGGAGTCTGCAAATTTGCTGCTTCTTTTTAGAGGCAGAAAATCCGACATTTATGCTTTGGTAAGATGTTGAACAACGGCCTCGCCTTGTTCTCATTCTTTCAAATTTTCGAAAAAATGGATTTTTACACTTGAATCATCGATTTTAAGCTTGGCTCTCAAGCCCCTTGAAAAATAACAGTAACATAACGCAGCTATGAAAATTTCCGTAGAAGAATATTTATCAGGCACTACATTGAGAATAGGCTTTCAGAGAGAAAATGGCTGTCAAATGCCTTTGGTGCCTAAGCCCGGCCCGAGACTTTTTACATGCTCTGCTACCAGAGATATTAAGTCATAGGAATTTAATAGAAAAAAATGATGATTAATTTTTATGAATTAACATCATATTGTTACTAATTAATTTCTATTTATTAACTTTCAAGCCAGACATCGAATGTTAATTAGTTAATCTTTAATTAAGATCTATATATTTTTTTAGTCATCAAAATTTCCCAATCTACCAAAAACATGTGTAATCTTTTAATTTTTGACAAGTTATTTTTTTTAAATAATTAGTTCAAAAGTCCACAGAGATTAATTGTGGTATTGCAATTCAAAAACATTCTGAAGGTCAAGACCAAAACATTGTTTTGTTGATGTATAAAACTACTCCAAGAAAAATCAATCAATTCTTGTAAAACCTTGTGTAAATCGTTTTTCTATCGTTGAAGTGAACAAAGTAAAACCACATCTTTTTCGGAAAATGGAACACGAATTTTTAATACTTTAACCACTCAAACTCTCTCGCACTTTATTTATGCATGGCTCTACATCTTCTTCCGAGGGAGAAATCCATTTTTTTTATCACACTGAGATAAGATAGCTACCATATCTAGATACACTTCCAGAATAATTAAAAGTGGTTCGAAATTGATTTCCTAGATTTGTTTTCAAACATACGAGTCAGTATAAGCCATATGGAAAAGATTAACTTCAAATAAAACTAAGGAGACCAATTTTCACCGTAATTCAAGAAACATTTAAAGCTGAAGGTCAAGACCAAAACATTTTTTTGTTGATGTATAAAACTGCTCCAAGAAAAATCAATCAAACCTTGCAAACCTTGTGTAAATCGTTTTTCTATCATTCAGTGAAGATGGAAAAACCGCACCTTTTCCGGAAAATGTTTTTACATCTTCTTCCGAGGGAGAAATTCGAAACAATCAACAAAAGCCAGATTAAGAGTGAATAAACCAAATCCAATTTTTTATCACAGATCCACTTCGGATAATTCCAATAATTAAAGGTGAATGAAAATTGCTTTTCTAGATTTGTATACAATCAAAATCAGATGAACTGCAAATAAAACTAACGAGACCAGTTTGCGACCGTTATCTTTTGAATATCAACAATGAAAAAAGCAACAATAAAAAAAAATGCGGGGAAACTTACAAACTATATGACGCTTCATTTTCATCCTCCGGTTTTACTTGATGTTCGGCAACCGAATATCCAAAATATGTATTATTCAATGAATATGTCGTTGTGTGATCATAATGATCGATATAACCAATTTTAATAATCGGTACACGATATTCTAAATTAAAACAATTAGTACATTCAAAAATCATTAAAAATAAATACAATAATTGAATAACACAACACTTTAATAACTTAAACTGAACAACACTATTACAAAGCTGCATCATTTACAAAATTTATTATAAGTTTTCAAACAAAAATTAATTTACACACACCAAAAAAAAAAATAATCACACTCAGTGGGTATATCCTTCCTAAATCCACGTGTTTTTATGATTTCTACATCACTGATTTTCGACTATGAAACACTTCATTAAACACCTAGATGAAGTGTTTTATGTTTCGTAATAATCAAGTGATAAAAAAAGTGTGCGCACGAAAAAAATGTAATATAACACACACCGACCGATCCTCACTCTCGCATGGTTTGTTACAGACTGTTATGTTTTGTTGCTGAAGTTATGAAAATACACATTTTTTTGTGTGTAGTTTGTGTATGTATGGGATGTTTGAAAGTATTCACCACTACCACTCACTTTTTGTTTTGTGTATTTGTATAGGAAATTCTCTGAATATTGGTGATTTTAAACGTGTGGGAGTGAATAATATTCTGCTCTCGTACAATATGGTTTATAATTTTAAAAAGGCGACAATTTTGAGCTTGTTAAAAAGTAGGGACATTGTAAAGAGTCTGGAATACACGAGACCAGTTTTTTCAGCCGCAACAGTAAGGTTAGGTACTTTATTCTACCATCTTGGATTACTTTTCTGGCTACGCAAAGCTCTTCAGCAAGAATATATATATATATATATAAGGACGTGAAACTTCAGTGGAGAGGGTCGCAAGAAAAAAGGCACTTATCTGGGTGAGGTCTTGCCATTGGTCGTTGCGTACTTTGTACTGCGTATCAGGCTATCTTTTGTTTTCAATTTTTTGTCTTTTATTTTCAATCACTTAGCCAGCCTGATGCGCAGTACAAAATACACAACGACCGATGACTAGACCCGCCCAGATAGGTGATATAAATTCAGTCATGGGTGCTGATAGCTCGGCATAGGAGTTTCACGACATTGATCAGACTGCCGCTGCTTGAATTCGAATCCGCAACCTCCTAATCAGTACCCAAACGAGTAAAGTCGATTGCGCTTTAACTCACACGGCTGCTGAGCTGGTTAATAACTTAATAATGAGAAGAGACAGAATCCAACAATTAAGCTTGCGTTTGCAGTCGATATAATCGAGTGTAAGCATTTATATACAGAATTAGTCAACTACATGCCGTTGAATTGGACTAAATGTAAACTGTGTAACTATTCAACTGCATAATCGGGGCTTTAGTCGGTTACAGTTCTGCTTGTAATTGAATGCCTACATGCAGTCAATTCGAAATCTTTTATAAATGGAAAATGTCGACACCATGCAGTTAAAATTATCTCTAGTGTTACAGTCCATTTGATCGAAGACTTACTTCAGTATTCGTGGGGACTTCCGAAATGCGGAATTTCCCTTACTTTCTGATAACTAGCATGACAATGTATATGCTTGCACAACGATATAAATCTGATATTATTGGACATTACGTACTTTACACGTTGAAAGAAATTCGATATTCATTAGATCATCCCCCTATCCCATGTAAAATATTTTCTATGAACCGTAAGATAGTAAAACATAAAGGCATTCCATTTTCGCTTCAGACACGAAGCGGATCATTCCGCAAGTATCAGGCTTAAATTTATTTGTGGGCCACAAGATATTCATTTTCACCTCACAAAAGCATATCCTTCTTTAACTTTTTATCACCTGCAACTCTAATGCCAATCGTTTTTCAGAGCTAGGTTCTATTCTAGAATTAATGTATGATTTCTGAACTTAACTATTTCGAAAAGTGAGCAACGAATTTATAATTTCTATACCAGCAGCTTTCTCAAAAGCCTCCTTTTGAGGCAGAACGAGATTTTTCATCTACAAAACATGAATTGTAGTAGCTCTGAAGAAGGATCTTAAAAATTAAATGGAATGATTACCAATCTAATTCGAAAGTAAGGAAGCGACAAATGACAATTCGATTTCTTTGGTAATGTTATAAGGAAGATAATCTTGAATCAATCGTGGTAATGGGAAAATTGGATGGAAAAAGAGGAAGAGGCAGAAGGCCTACAAGCTTGATTCGAAATCTACCTCTAAAATCTCTTAGTACTGTCGAAATTATACATAGAGCCTATAATAGGCAACAATGGTGAGATATGTTCGTCAACGTCTGTAAACAGACATGGTGTGATGTCAATTTTTCACTAGTTATCACTTATGTGTTTAATTTCGGTACCAAGGCTCTACATTTTTTAATCTATTCGAGGTAGGTTAATTTTGATGGTAAATTTGAAAAGAATGACCAAAATTTAGTAGGATTACATACTAGGTTTATCAAAATTGGATAAAATTTGGATGTGATAGAGCAAAAATGGCACAATCATCATCATTAGCTAAGAAATTTATTTTTCACATTTAAATTTTGTTTTGATCAAACCAGAAGACTTTTATCGTACAAGAGCATCAATTTTCAATGAAACTACTATACAAAATAAATACTACCTCTTCACATAAACTAGAGAAGTTTTGTGAACATTTTGAACAGTGACTGGTGAACTGTTGTACACTATGTTGTTCATTTTATTATTATTAAACAAAGTTACCAATTATTGAAATGATTATTATTATGTAGTGTATCTATATTTTATAATAATATATAACTAGCTCGGCCCGTGAGGAATTCCGCTCACGTAATTACCGTAATCCATGGCTACCGTGTACCCGTGGCTTAAAACAACAAACAACAAATTTCGTAGAAAAGTAGTGATAAAAGTCAAAAGTTCTTAAATTAATATTAGGAGAACGTTAATATATTAAAAATTATAATTATATGTCTAAAGTATTACGGGAGCATCTGTAAAAACTAACATGTTTGCCTAATAATGTTTTGAGTATTATATGTCTAGAGCAGGGCTTCTTAAACTATGGGTCGCGACCCCATTTGGGGTCGCGTAGCAAAATTCTGGGGTCGCGAGAGGTAAAAATACAATTTAACAGAAAATGTTTTTTAACTTGTAAAATTATTGTTATAAAGATAAAATAACAATTATCGTAGATAAATATATCATAAAATCTTCTAGTTCGGAAAGATTGTTTGTACCTGCATTTCTATTAAGAGTATTATAATGACTTGAATAACATTTACTATGAATTATGAAATGTTATTGGAATTAATAAAAAATATAAATTTATTTTTGTCAATCTCTAAAAGCCGAAATAATCCCTAGAAATAATTATCAACAAAATTTCTAGGTATTATTGCTGAAGAAACAGCTTTAACACATATTAAATCCCAATATCGTTCAGTGATAAAAAATGTTGAAGAGGTCTTACGTCCAGCAGTTTCAAACATTCCACCAAGATTTGATTTGTTATGCAATAAAAAACAGACACATCCATCTCATTAAATTTTTAACTTATATATTAATTTAATATTTACCACGCAGCTACTTGAATATATTCGAGAGAATTAAGACGGTCAGATTCCACTTTTATTTTTGAAACTATAATAAATACAATTTTATAATTTTTTGTGCAATTTTTAATTTTAGATTGTATGTTTTTTAGATGTATGTTTCAAAACGAATTCTAAACTTATATATTTTCATATCTATATGTATATTGTTACCTAATAAATAAATCATCAAAAAATATTAATTTATTTTGCTTTTATATTTCTATGGGGTCGTCAAGAAACTCGCAATCATAAATGGGGTCGTGAATTACAAAAGTTTAAGAAGCCCTGGTCTAGAGTATTAGGAGAGCATCTGTAAAAACTAACATGTTTGCCTGAATAAACTAATTATTTAAATTTACATTTATTTACGGTACATTTTTAGACCGTGAGTATATTTTTCGTCAAACCTAGACATAATAAGCTTGAAAATGAGAGGTGAATCATGGAATTTAATAAAGGAATAAGTAAGATTAGGGTACGACAAAAAACTTGCTAGAGTACTAAAATATAAGATATTATATCAGTTCAGCTATCTTTTTTTTTTATGTAATGTAGAAAAATGTAAACTGTAATATTTTATTATCTTTATTTATTAGACTAGTTTTATTTGTTATAAAACCACGACTTTGTTTGAATCTAGCTAGTAGGCAATTGCGTGGTGGTGTTAATATGATATACTTATATTTTATTGTTGACAAAGTTAAAAGATATCTTAAAAATTATGTTTGCTCTTTTTTTTATTTTAGTGGATAAAAACTAAATTCTGAATTAATTTTTGATATGATATCGATAGATAACACTTGTAACTGTACCCACGGCTATTTCACAAACACTATAGAGTTAATTTCAATGTTCAAAAATGTGTTATATAGCTGTTGTAATGCAACGGTGAACATACTATCATATGCCATTTATGCCTTCCGCTACCGCTATCCTAGGAAACCCTAAATTAATTATAAGACTTATTGGATTTTACAATATTTTAGTTTTGGAGCTATGATATAAACAAGTGTTCCAAAGCCCAATTCTCCAATGATAAAACAGCTTGTAGGATCACAAAAAATGACGATCGGATTTCTTTCCTATTGGTGATGAGTAAAATTAATCTTAATCTTGATGGCTTGATTTTGGTCTTGCAAATTTTACAAGACCAATACCAAGGCCAAGACGCAACTCTACAAGACCGAGACTTAACTCTGCCAGACCAAGACTTATTTTCGCAAGACCAAAACTCACAACAAGACCTTTAACCAAACTTATCCCTGAAAATAATTAATGAACCATCTAGAGAATTTTCCTATGCGCTTTTTATTATACTAAAGTAAATTTTACTTTCGCATTTTAAGTAAAACCAAAGAAATAAATAAAAAGCAATAACTTATCTACTAACTTTCTGTATAACACGGTTTGGGTGATAGACTTTTGATTATCTATTTCCATCATTTTATATAAATAATATATTTGTAGATAGTATTGATTAATTTTGTAACGATTATTAAAGTAAGACTCCAAAAATTTTGAAATATTACAATAAGACTTTATCGAAACTTAAAGGTACAAAACATGGCTAATGCAAGTTCAAAAATAAGACTCGATTGACCAAGACCAAGACTGAGATTATTTATGCAAGCCCAAAACCAAAACTAAGTGTCATTTCTGCAAGATCATCGATTCTGCAAGACAAAGGCATATTTATGCAAGACCAAGGCCTAGATTAAAACTAATAATGCAACGTGCTTGTGCTTAGATCTCATCTACATAACTATTGCCAATACATATTATTTTTTCAAGAACCACAAAACACTATATGACTTCGATCGAAGCTTTAGTTTCAAATATTAACTCAATATAAAAAATAAATCCGGATTATTTAGAGAGGCCAATATTGAAAAAAACAAAGTACGTTTTTAAAATACGCAGTTTAATTTAACCGGTTCTGCTTTAAAATAACTTATATATAAGTTCGAAACTTTGAAGTCTCTAAGGTGGGCTTCTCTTAAATAGCTCGGGTGTTATGTATATCCTTGTTTCCCAAGTAATTAAAAACAAAAATCAACTTATAATTGCAGAATGATTGTGTAATTAGTAAAAATTTTAGTTTTACAATACTTTTTAAAATGTAAATAGTGTTTTCCCAAATGTTTCTATTCTGATTTACTTATTCTGATATTTTCTGAAATTCCTTAAAGTATTCAAAAATGATTGATTATATTTATTGTGATTTCTGACAAACTGGTTGATTTCGAATAGACTGATTCTTATTTTAGGATCTGAGTTTAGGAACAATTACTGGAACAACTACATAAACTAACTTCTTCGGATTCTTTTGCGCATAATGAACACAGAGATGTTTGACTACGTCTTATAATTTTCTTCTTGGATTTTTTATTATTAATTTCTTGCAATAATTTTTTATAGTAAGCAATTAGCCCGGTCACTTCTTGTTGATATGATCCACGAATCGTTGATATTTGAGATAAACCATCAAACATATTATTGATTTGTTTATTTTTCTCAATTTGATATTTACTAATTCGTTCATTTATAAATTTTGAGACAGGTGCTGTACCTGCACTTATTTGTCCACACTTTAGACTATTGAAACTAGCGCCTCGTAATGACGCTATATTTATATTCTTTGTAAGCAAACAAGTTTGATTCACGACGACTTCTTGAACAAAAATTTTTGAATGTTTATTTGATAGTTTACTGTCTGTAATATTTTTTTCTGAATTGTACATACTACTTCCCCGACCATGATTTGGATTTCTTTTCTCAGAACTATATGCATTAGATATCCGCCTTGAAGTACGCGAGGTTGTTGAGACACTCTTCACCATTACAACTTTCTCATTACTTTTTGTGGAAATTTTATTTGGCAGTTTTCCGATCGATTGATTAGAATTGAAGGACGATTTAGAACCGGTAATTGATGGTTTAACTTTTTTGTTTGACCTTGTTGAGTTTTTAGAATGATTAGATGATCTTAACAGAACGTCATCAATGTCTGTTAAATGAGATTTGATAGTACTAGCAGAGGATTTATTATCAATATTTAAAATTATTTCCGAATTTGTATTTGCAGATGGAATCTGTTCCTTTGTATGAGACCAATGTGTTGTATCATTTTTAAAATTAGGAAAGGATTCGTTCATAATCGTTTGACAACCTTCGTTTATCTTACTAGGTGTCTTTTTAATACAAGGAATATCGATAGAATTTATTGAATTTTTCATCCGCTCATTATATTCAGGGATAATTTCCGCATGTTTAGGAACAGTTTCAGCCTTAGGTTTATCCTTTTGATGAGTTTCATTATTCGTTTGATTTTCTAAACTCACTACTTTTCCACCAGAGACCGTTAAAACATTAGTTTGATGTTTTACACTAATTACATTTTGAGTAACAGCATTGGCATTGTTAGTTTGCTGCCCTAAACTTACCTTCTTTTCACCACGAAATATGTTCTTTTCATTGGGAACAACTTTCTTTTTAATAGGAACCGTAGCACCTTTTACTTGATAGATCGCTTTTTTTACATTAGAAGTAATCTTCTTTTTAGTGGAAAGTGTAGGAAATGTTTTAAAAGGAACTGTTACAGTTTTGGTTTGATTAGGGGAAATTGTAGTTTTAGTTTGATTTTCTAAACTGGGCTTCTTTTCATTAGGGACAGTTTTAGTGTTAAGTGGATGTTCTAAACTATCCTTCCTATCAATAGGAACTGTTTTTGTCTTAGTTGGAACTTCTAAACTATCTTTCCTTTTATTTAGAGCTAGATTAGGACTAATTGGTTGTTCTAAAATATCTTTCTTTTGATTAGGAACAGTTTTAGTGTTATTTGAAAGTTCTAAACTATCCTTATTTTGATTAGGAACCATTTTAGTGTTAGGCGGATGTTTTGAACTATTCTTCATTTGATTGGGAACCATTTTAGTGTTAGGTGGATGTTCTAAATTCTCCTTTCTATCATTAGGAACAGTTTTTGTCTTAGTTGGAACTTCTAAACTACCTTTCCTTTTATTAAGAGCTACATTAGGACTAATTGGCTGTTCTAAAGTATCGTTCTTGTTTTTAGAAACAGTTTTATTGTTATTTGAAAGTTCCAAACTATCCTTATTTTGATTAGGAACCATTTTAGTGTTAGCTGGATGTTCTAAACTAACCTTCCCATCATCAACATCAGTTTTAGTCTTAGTTGGAAGTTCTAAACTATCTTTCCTTTCATTAAGAACAACATTTGGGCTGGTTGGATATTTTAAACTATCTTTCTCTTGATTAGAAACAATTTTAGTGTTAGTTGAAAGTTCTAAACTATCCTTCTTTTGATTATGAACCATTTTAGTGTTAGCTGAATATTCTAAACTGTCCACCTTTTCTTTTGAAGTATTTTCAATGTTATTTTTACTTTTATTTTCTGAACTAACATCATTTGGTTTAGGAATAGTGTTAGATTCATGAAGATTTTCGGTAATATTATGGTAGTCTAAATTAGCCCCTGTTTTATCGATCCCAGCATCATTTTCTAATTCGTCTACATTAAGAATAGTTTCTAAGTTATTTTGTGAAATTCTTTCAGTAAAAACCGTTGTATTTAGTGAATCCATTTTATGATAGTTGCTATTTTCATCATCTAATAGTAATTTTGACGGAAGGTTAGAATTTAGGTTTTTAAATTTGTCAATTAATGTTTGTATGAAACCGTTGACATTATTCTCTTTATTTTCGGAATTTTTATTTTCGATTTTCATTACACCATCTTGATTCATTAAAAATAGTTGATCAATGTTATTCAATTCATTCATTATCTGACCAACCATAAAGTTTTTAATTTGCATACATTCAGCTTTAGACGATTCATTTCTTTCAACAACCTCATCAAATTTTTTCTCCTTGATATTTATTTTATTTTTTTCTTCCGATGATAAACCCAATTCGGTTGTAGTTAAGTCATTGTATGCTTTATCAACCATACAATCCCATGTATCTTTAGCAATTTTTGAGATATTTTCTTCAACTGTAATAGATTTTTTCTCAATATTAGTGATAAATTTTTCCGGTATCAAGGATTTCTTTGAGAAATTATGTAAAGAATTTATTAAAACTTCGAGTATTTGTTTCTCATTGGGTTTTTCACTAGTACATTTGCACATTGTAAATTGTTCTAAAATTTTTTGTACGTTTGAATTAAAATATGATCCAATTGAATCAACATCACTTGGCAAACAAATTGATTGAGCTAAATTACATGTAGGTTTTGTTGAATATTTTGTTTCGCATGTTTTTGGGTCCTCTGCTGTGGAAGTATTTTGTACTAAAGATTCTTTTTTCTCCAAATCTAAGGACTTTTGATCAAAAGGTGTATTGGGTGGGGGATTTGTGATTAATATTTTTTGCACATCTTTATTCTTCATTTTACTCAAAGATTCAGCTACTAATAAAGGTAACTTCGGTAAATTACTTTGATGGAATGAAGCCTTTGATAAATCTGGTAAAGTTTTTGTCTCGAAAGTTTCTTTGTATGATTTGCAGCATACAAAAGTATTTTTTACTGCATCAGGTGTTTTTTGATCGAGAAGTAATGATTCGTTCGTCATATTCTTAGACTTTGATGAATCTGGGAGACCACACGTCTTGTTTTGTTCGGAATTATGAGTGTAAAATTTGCAGCATATTGAATGTTTTTTTGATGCCCCAAACGACGTTTGATCGACTAATAATGATTCATTAGTAATATTCTTGGACATACATGAATCTGGTAAAGTACTCGGCTCGCTTACTTTGTGAGTTTGTTTATATGCTTTACAGTAAACAGTGGGGTTTACTATACAAACTGATTCATTCTTTGGCTGAGGTGTAGAAACTTTAGGCAAATCAGATAAAGGACTTACCATGTTCGGCTTTTTTGATTCACATGTTTTTACACATATTGGTTTTTTATTTGCTGATTTTTGATCGGATGAACATGGTTCCATGTTTTGGGTAGTGGAACCGGTTAAGAATTCTTTCGATTCGGAATTAAATGATAAACAGCAATTTGTAGTTTTTCCTATACAATTTAATTCGTTATTAATGGCTTTAATTGAATCAGGCATAGTATTTGAAACAACTAAAGGTAATTCGTCATTGCTTTTGATTTCTTGACAAAGTAAAGATTGTTGGTTAAGAATCTTCTTTGGATGAGATTTCGTTGCTAGGTTCGATTTGCAAAATATTTTAAAATGTGAATCATTCGATTTTTGGCACATGATTGATGGTACTTCAGTTTTACTCTTAAGATAAGATTTTGTTAGATTAGGTGAATTATTCGAAAAAAAACTTGCATCACATTCGCATGAAGTTTTACAATCACAAGTCGTTTTACTTTTCAACGTCGTTGTTGGATTGAGATCTGATTTTAGACATTTTGTAGGTTTTATTGTATCGTAAGATTCAATTGTCGATTTTGGACCCCATGTACGCTTTGGATCTTGATCTTCTTGGCGTTCGACCCATTGATTACTTTCACGTGAATCCATGAAAGCCATTTGATAAGAATTATGTGGTGTTTTAGATGCTAAAATCGATTTTTCATCGTAAACAATTTGAGAAAAGTTCGATGTACATGCAATATTCGCGCAATGTTCATATTTTGTACATGCTACAGTTGATTTACATTCAACTTTACAAGGTTGATCAATATTTAACGGTAATTTTGAATTTCCACCTTTCAAAGCATGCGAATTTGTATCCATTTTCGAATTACAACAACATTGTGTTTCGTTATCGGATACAAATGAATGATGTGCAATTTCTAAGCTAGAATTTTTTTCAAACCACGAGTTTGTTGGATTTTCTTGTGTTAAATCTTCCTCTTTTGATTTACTCGCGTACGAATCTAAACTTTTATTATCGATTTGACCGTTTTTAGAGCATTTGGTTATGTTAATTTTTGTGTCAGGACAATCATGACAATCACAATTTTTCGAACATGTGCAATGAATTTTAGTGAAGTCACTATGAACACTTTTTTTTGGTAATTCAATTTTGGGAAATTGTTCAAACCATAATAAATGTTGTTCGTATCTTATCCCAGGTTTTTCACCATTTAAATCGATTTCTTCTTCAAAACTTTTAATTTTCTTTATTTCATCTTTTTTCTTGTCAGTTCCTTCATCTGAACCTTCAGGTGGTGTATATTTTTCGATTTGATTCTTATTCTCGGTAACACGTTCTTTCAACAAATGTGTTGGTATAGGAATATTATATTTTACAATAACCTCACTAAATTTCTCTGGCGTATCCATTAAATCGACTCCAACTGGTTTAATTATTTTAGTATATACTTTATCCCCTCCTTCTACGCTTACTTCTGTTTCTTCTGGTCCTGTGGTTTTATCTGTTAGATAATATTTAATAGTAATTTCCGGTACAATTGCATTTAAATTTGCAATGGGAAAATGTTTGAGTAAGGTCGATTGTGAAGTGCTTTCTTCTCGAATACTTATTACATCGGTTGGGCCAGCATTTGCATCGGTTAAATCAAGAAAAAAATCGGCTACATCATGGTCTGCCGCATACGCATTCGAATGACGAGATGGACTTGTTGGTATAATTGAAGATACTATACTTTGTATAAATGTAATATCATCCCTATCGATACCCGTTAGATCAAAACTATCATCTTTACTGTCGTCTGATTCGGATTCAAATTCTTCTATTTTTTCTTTACTAATATTATGTGATACACTTTTTCGTACATTTCCTTCACTTTGTCTAACATTTCCTTCACTTTTTCGAATATTTCCTTCACTTTTTCGAACATTCCCTTCACTTTTTCGAACATTTCTTTCACTTTTTCGTACATTTTCTTGGCTATTTAATGATGTCGTCTTTATCACATCATCATGATTTACAAGTTTGTTTTTACTAGCGTCGGATTTGTTCTTTACCTCAGTTGAACTTTCTTTTTTATTTTCTTTGGAAGTTTTCCTTTTATTTTTAGCAGTTTTCTTAGTAAGACCTTCTTGTACTGACAGAGTTGATGTATTTTCTTTGCTTAGACTGGCTTTTCCATGTTTTTTCTTTGTAATACTTGAACGTGGTCGATCTAATGATTCATTTTCCGGGACACTTTTTTCCTCATCTTCGAATTCAGAGTTTTGCATATCTTCAATTGAAATTTCTCTATCGATATCTGAATATTCCACTATATTTTTTGGAAGTACAACCACATTTCCAACCGTATATGACTTAAAATCTTCTTGAGACACATCAGTATATTGACTACTTGATTCTTCTATATTCTCTGGTGTTTTAGAATCGATTAATGTTTCAGATAACTCAACAGATTCATCTTTACACTTCGATGAAACTATACTTTCTGATACAAACGGTTCGGTTTGAGTAGAATTCATCATAATTTTTTCTTCATTCAATTTCGGTTCAGTTTTTGGTATTAAAACGGAATAAAATAGATCATCGGTATTTAAAATATTAAATTTTGAACTAATTTCAGTAGTTGTTGTATGTTCGCTAGTATCCTGATTCATATAATGAGGTTGAAACTTTGTTCCATCAGTTTGTACGGGAAGTTTGATGAATTCCGGTTTAAATTCAAATGAATTCGATAATTCTTCACGTTTATAGAGAATATAATCAGCATCCAAGGTATTGGTATTGTATGATGTCACCAAAAATGAATGCGGTTGATTATTGTCTAAATAATTTTCTTCAAGATCTTTTGGTTGGTCTTGCCGGACGTCATAATTTTGTTGGTTCTTTTTATCGTCAAAATTCTGTTGGTTATACTTATTATAGTACGTTTTAGGACCACGAATTAATAAGGATTCAATCGAATGAGGATTAATTGTTGAAGAAATAGGATGTAAATTATTTGGATTCTGATACTGTTGGAATGGAATCATTGTTGACGTATCTACGCGATAATGAACAATGTGATGATCCAAAACATATGACTGATGTAGTTTTTTATTATCTTCGTTTCTGACTCCATATACTGATTCAGTTTCGTGAGATGGCGAAAAACTTTTACTTTTCTGTGATATATTTGAGTGCGGATTGGATGATGTATGGCTATCTTTTGGGCGAGGATTAGGATAATGAACATTTCTTTGACTCGCAGTTGTAGTAGTAGATTGATCGTCATTTAATAATAAATCATGAATTGCTCTTTTTGCTTCTGGTATATCGGGTTTGTCACGATCTTCTTCATGTTTAGCAGCGTAACGCATTACTTGTGATAAATATTCAACGGTGGATTTCAAACCTTGGATTTTAACTAATTTACATGCACAACAATTCTATAAATAATTTAAAAATTTTAATTCACTTGTAATTATTTATATAGAGTAATTTCGTTTTAAAATTTTCCCTAAATTATAATAATAGTCCAGTAACTTAATTATATAATCAATAATCCAAGTTTGTAACCTCGAGCGCCGGACGGAAGTTTGTCACAAGTGAAATTTACAAAATAATAAAAAAAAAAAAAAAAAAACATAAATTTTTCGGGTACGGAATCCTAAACTCGCATTTAAAACATATCTAAGAACACTCTTGACTTAATTACTTTTTTCTTATAACCTGCTCCAAACTGAACCGATTTTAAGGATCATCGCCTATTTTTTAGTAGTTCCGGGTACGCAACCTTAAACTCGCACTTGAAACATAGTTAAGAACACTCCACATTAAATTACCTTTTTAAAGGAAACAAAATAAAAATCGGTTAATTCGTATAGGAGCTACGATGCCAGAGACAGACACACAGACAGGCTGACACACATAGCAGCCAAACTTATGACACCACTTTTTTTGATTTCGAGGTTTAAAATCGAAAAAATACGTGAATATTACAGCTTTTAGCGATTATAATCCTAAAGGACTAGTTTTTGCTAGTACCTTTTAAAGACGTTTAAAGTAGACCAAATTTGTTACAATATGAGACTAGAATTGTTTCCTTAGACCAAATAGGTTCCAAGATAATTCTTTCAAAGTTTATCAATGAAACTGAATACATCAGAACTTGTGTCAAATCCGGTAGTTCTGATTGTTTTTTTGCAGACTTGTTTATGTCGTTAGCCCAATGAATGTCCATGGTGCCCACAATGGTGGATCCCTTCTTGTCAAACCGAGGTTATTTATAAAAATAGAATGGGCAGTTTTTGTGACATAATATTACAATATTTAATAATTATTAATTAAATATTTACTTCAATAGTTCTCAGAGTACAACACAATTTATCCGCTTTATCGATCATGGTAGGTGATGCTTCTGTTAATGGAACATTTACTTTACCAAATTTTCCACTATCAAATTTATTCTACAAAAAAATACAACGTTATTTAATGTTTATAATTAATACTGCGAGTGCCTTCAAACTTGTATATGAATTCATTGTTACCCAAACCAAAAGTAATTTTTCTAAGGATCAATTTTTGCCAAAATTGAGCCATTTTTAAAATATTGTACCTTTAAGTCAAAAAAAGGAAGTTCTGCTTACTAATTCAAAGCAGCGCAAAACTTGGAATGGAATAAAACTGCTTATAAGTATAGTACCTACATGACAATATGCAAAAATTCACCAAATTCGAATTCTTAATTCGGGTCTAAGAGACGGTATAAGGTCGATCTTCACCCATCTGATAACCAGGTGAGACATATTTTTTATGAACTTTTCTTTATTTATAAACACGCTTGTCATACTTTTTCTATCGAAAACTTGTCATAGTTTTTCTATCGGTTATTAACCTACACCAATCTGTTAACCAAGGGGTCGTTAAAGCTTTAAGACCCATTGAAATCGACGAATCTCTAGGTGAATAGTATTACCGTTTTTTTACGTTTAAGGTATGTTGAAGTAAAAAATTACCTGCATTTCAAATGCCATCGCCATTTCTGGTGTTCCAAGTATTTCCATGGCAGCTTTTGTTTCAGATTCTAATGTAACCATTTGTGCAATACGATTTTTTATCTGAGCTTCTTCATTTAATAATGATTCTAATTGATGTATTTGCGCAACTGTAGTTGAATCATCAGATTCGGTTTTAGATAGTTTTGCTTCAGGAACACCTTGTGATATATTAAATAAATCCGGTTTGATACCAAGTTCAGCTTGTGCTACCATTTGTGTTACATATTCACCAAAATCGAGATCCGTTTCCGATTTGATTTCTTTAAATAAATTATATACCATTAAAGCGGGTGCAGTTTTTTCCATAACTGCGAGACGATCTTCAATTCTTTTTAAATGTTCGACTAAATCAACATTTTGTGTTGCATAATTATTGATAACATCATCGAAATATTTCTTTTTTTCTTGTGTTGTTGGTGGTTCCATTTTACATGTATCTGTTTCTTTCGCAGTGACTTTTTCGGGGGCCCAGTGACGTTTTCTGACTTCATCTCGAAGCATTTTGAATTTTTACTTTTTTTGTGTGTAAAAAATGAGCATTCAAAACTTAACAAAAGAGATTTCAAATATCTAAAAATGATATTTTTAAATGGGTTAGTCCAATATTATGACCGAGTATTTGAAGATTTTGAAAATTAGTGTTAATCAAATCAGACCAAAAAAATTTTTAATAAAGAATACTTTTTAACACACTGCAAGCTCATGCTTAAATTTTAGCGCGGGACAGGAGAGTACAGGTGAGAATATGATTATCACTCCCCATGATGTCTCAACCCTGCACCTAGTTTCTGGATACTAGCTCTGCATTAGTATTCGAAGCAAATTACATAAATAAAAGTGATATCAGTACTTACTTAGGAATATCGTAAATGAACTTTACTAAAACCGGAATGGCACTACTTGTTTTAAGCCAAAAAATCTTGGTTTGTAAGCTGTTCGTAATACATCAAGCATTTGCTCTTGTTTTTAAAATATTGCAATTAAATTTCAAGAATGCATTTTATTTTCGTATGGAATGACATTTTAAATTTTTTATACAAAACACGTCAAAACAAATCACTTCATTCCCAAAAAATTAAAGCACTATTTTTTATTTGTAAAATTCTAACAAACAGTATTGGAAAATTCACAAAAGCTGCAATTTAATTTTTTTTTTCAATAAATTTTCTATAAAATGAAAATATGAAATCATGGTAGTAAAGAATCCGATTACTGTTGACAGTTTATCATATCCTAAAAACAGAGATTTCTATTAAAGAATTTTCATAGCAACTCAACAGGTCATTTAAATATGTGCTTATGACATGTTCTTTTAAATTTTATGTCTGTTTTAGAGTCCTAAATCAAAAAATTTGTGTGTTATAAAAAAATCGAATTTTTTAACTTTATGACGTCATCAGAATCCAAAAAATTTAATTTTGATCTATCACATCCAAGTTTTATCCAATTTTGATAAACCAAGTATGTAATCCTACTAAATTTGGGCCATAGTTTTCCAATTTGTAATCAAAAATAACGTAGCTCTAATAGGTTTCAAGAATGTGGAGTCCTTATCCCGGAATTAAGCATAAGAGTGGTAGCTAGCAAAAAACTGACACCACAGCTGAAAAGAATTACCTAAAATTAGTAGTTTAAAAAAAAAAAACAAACAAACAAACAAACAAACAAACAAACAAACTTTTAACAAAAAGAAAACCGATTTCAAAATAAAAATTTTTCCAAAACAAATTAATATGCACTAAAAAGTAAAAAAATAACGATAATATAATGTAGTTAAAATTATTGTTATTTTTGGAGTCGGTGCCAGCCAAGGAAACAACTCTGACAGAACAGTTTGCTACATTAGCTTGGCTGACACTGAATCCAAAAATAACATAATTTTAACTGCATTATATTATCGTTATTTTTTTACTTTTTAGTGCATATTAATTTGTTTTGGAAAAGTTTTTATTTTGAAGTCGGTTTTCTTTTTGTTAAAATTTTTTTTTACTTTGTGATTTTTAGTGAATCTGAAGTACACTAACTAATTTTTAACTAAAAAAGAATCATCGAAATCGGTTGGCGTGATATTGAGTTATTCGTCCTCTTGTCGTGCATACTTAATGCAAATTGAAGACTTTTATGGTTTTCTCATGGATTCCGTTGTCAGAACTGGACCAAAATGAAATGGGACCACACGGGAAGCACCAGCTTTCAAATAGATAAAGAATCATCAAAATCGGTTCACCCAGTCAAAAATTCTGAGGTAACAAACATTAAAAAAAAAAAATACAGTCGAATTGAAAACCTCTTTTGGTTTGAAGTCGGTTAAAAATTCCAATAAGATTGGATCAAATTTGCGTGTGTTATCAAAAAAATTGAAGTTTTCAACTTGATGAGGTCATCAGAATTCAAAAAATTTAATTTTGCTTTATCACATCCAAATTTTATCCAATTTTTGATAAACTAAGTATGTAATCCAAAATTAACCTAGCTCTACTAGGTGTCAAGAATGTGGAGTCCTGGTCCCGGAATTAAGCACATAAATCATAGCTAGCGAAAAACTGACATCACAGCTGAAAAGAATGGCCCAAAATTAGTGGGTTTTAAATTTTATCCAATTTTGATGTAATCCTACTAAATTTGTATGTAATGAAATTTATTTTTTATTATTTTTTTGATTTGACTAAAATTAATTTTTTTTAAATATAAGTATCTTTATAAATTGTGGCTCATGTGTTATTATTAGTTGTTTGTTTGTTTGTTACGCTTTCACGCAAAAACTACTGAATGGTTTTGAATGAAACTCTACAATAATATAACTCATACATCAGGAGTTATATTATTGTAGAGTTTCATTCAAAACCATTCAGTAGTTTTTGCGTGAAAGCGTAACAAACAAACAAACAACTTCACTTTCACAGTTATAATATATTTCACAGTTATAATATACCCGCCCGCTTCAATGGGCTTAAAAGGAAAAACCACCGCTTTATAGCCTCCACCGGTTTTGATTTCACCTATCCCTCTACCATGACACTTGAAGGGATTGTTTTGCGCAGCTAAAAGGTCTGAACAGTTTTAAATTTTTTTTATTGTAAAATAGTCATCATTCATTGAGTATATCAGAAAAGATGGCCTTGAATTTTTTGACATTTAATATTTTAAATTTTGACAGAAATCTTTAAAATAATAAATGTCAAATTAAATTTTATTTTATTTTTTAAATATATCTTTATAAATTATAGCTCATGTGTTATTCTGATGTATGAGCTATACTATTGTACAGTTTCATTAAAAACCATTTGCTAGTTTTAGCGTGAAAGCGTAACAAACAAACAAACAAACAAACATCCTTACTTTCACATCTATATATATAAAAGAAAGTCGTGTTAGTTACTCCACTTATAACTCAAGAACGGCTGAACCGATTTAGCTGAAAATTGGCAGGGAGGTAGTTTAGAGCCAGGAGATGGACATAGTTATCTTGTTCGACAGCATTCCCGTGTGACTTGACATGAAACGTCAGTCACTATAAAACGTGGTATAACAAAAAAGAATCAGACTTGGAATAACAAAACGCAAATGACAGCTATGTAAGTGACGTTTAATGACAGATATGTAATGACGTATGGATGACAATTTGATATTTGTAAGAAATCAATAATAAAACTATTTCTATTAAATAAATAATTAACAATTATAATGTAATGATAGTGCCATTGCCCATTCGTAAAAAGTGAAGTGAACTATACAACTCGGTATGGTTGAAAATTTGAGTTTTTAGGTGAAGTGAAGTTTAATTAATAATGCCGCGACCAAGACGATCGAATCTTTCCCGACAAAGCCGTGATGCAAGAAGAATACGAAATACTGCAAATGAAAGGACTGAAGAAGAACAAGAAATTGCACGTGAACAGCGCCGCGATAGTATGGCTCGACTTCGTGCTTCTCAATCACGAGAGCAAAGTGAAGCAGCCCGTGAAACAGCTCGGTTGGCAATGCAGAATCGTCGAGCGAACAACAGAGGTCAACAAATAGATAATTTGCGACGCAGAACAAGATATTTATCAAGTGCTGATTTGAATCGAGCAGCGTTTCAATACAACAAATGGACGTAGTTTGCGAGTATTGTGGTGCATTAAAGTTTTCCGGAGAAACCCCTGGATTATGCTGCCTTAATGGTAAAGTGAAATTGCCATTGTTGACTCCGCCACCTGAGCCGTAGTATTCATTGCTTTGTGGCGAAACACAAGAATCACGCCACAATAAAACCTAAATCACAAGGCCAATCCTTAAAAGTTTGTGGTTTAAATCTAGAACATTCATGTTTTTCCCATGGTCAATTATACGTGGCATGTTCACGGGTCGGAAGACCATCTGCGTTGTTTGTTTTTGCGCCTGATAATAAAACAAAAAATGTCGTGTATCACAAGGTACTTAAATGAAGAGCAACCTATGTACTAAAATACAGAAATAATTATGAATGATTAATGTAGGTATTTAATTTTTTTTGTATTTTTTCCAATTAAAAAAAAAAATGCTTATTTATTGCCATTAAGGCGGAACAAAGTTCGCCGGGTCAGCTAGTTTATAATATAATAGAGATAGGGATATACCATATATGTAATATACTCCTATATGGGCAGTTGGTACGGGAAAGAATGTCCAAACATTACGGTGCCGACAATATTTGTTTTCTCTCTCGTTCGAGACATTTTATCTATACTGCGCATGCTTGAGAATTCTCTAAAATATGTATTACATGCGCAGAGCTGACAAATGCGATCGGAAGAGTGAGAGAACGATACACTATCTGTTTCACTTAGTCCGAACGCCTTCCACTTATAGGAACTGACCATATATGTTTACGTATTACATATATGGGATATACAACACTACCATAATATATGGGCACATTTACATTTCAATAAAATCAAAGTAAACTATGATTTGTTTTATTAGTACCCCGAATGTAATTCGTAATTATATACATATTTAGACATTTGAGTTTGGTAATAAATGTTGATAGGAAAGACAAATTATCAATTATCAAAATCAGCAATTATGGATGAAGAATTGCGACAATTACAACTTGATAAACGTATAAAAGGAAAGGTAATAATAACAATCGTAGTTTTTTTAACGGGGAGAGTTACATAATTGAGGCACCACGATTTGTGAATTCGCTTGATGTCGGAATATGATTCGGTATTATGGAAAAAAATTTATTTAGCTCCATAATTGCTGCAGAAAATCTTATTTTTTCAATAGTTGAAACAAATACGCAAACTGGAAAATAAATTCATGAGTACTAATAAAAGTAACCTTGTCGTTTGAAAGCATGGGGTAGCCTGCATCAAATCCGGTAGTTCTGATTTTTTGCAGACTTGTTTATGATGTTATTCCAATGAATAATCCATGTTTGTGACCTCGAGCGCTGAACGCAACCTTCTCAAAATATTCTGGCAACTATAACCCTAAACAGGTTGTTTTTGAAGTACCTTTTCAAGATATTTTTAAAGTAGACTAAATTTGCTACAATATGAGACTAAATTCGTCTCTTTAGTAACCCAATTGTTTCCGAGATAAATCCTTTCAAAATTTATCATTTTTTCTTACTTCACCATTTTTTGTAATATTATGTTGTTTTTAATGAATTTTGACGCTGAACAACACTAGTAGACTACGTCGCAGGTAAATGGAACTACTTTCCGCTAGACTAGTTTGAAATACTACTGAAATATTGCAACTGACGTCTGAAATATTGCAAAAAATTGCAAAGTAAGAAAAAATGATAAATTTTGAACAGCTTTTTCTTGGAAATTATTGGGTCTTGAGTGACGATCTTAGTCTCATATTGTAGCAAATTTAGTCTTCTTTAAAAATATCTTAAAAAGGTACTTCAAAAACTACCTCTTTAGGGTTATAATTGCCAAAATCAGAAAAAAAACTGAAATTTTCTCGCGTTTTTTATCTTTGTCTAACAAGTCAGCTAAAACAAGTTTTGATAAACAAGTCTGCTAAAAATCAGAACTACTGGATTTGACGTTAGCTCTGATGCATAAACTTACGTCGATAAATTTTGAAAGGCTTTTATCTCGGAAAGTATTTTGTCTACAAGTCCATTCTCAGCTCATATTGTAGCAAATTTAGTCTACTTTAAAACGTTTTGAAAAGGTTTTATCACCGAACTAGTCCTTTAGGGTTATAATCGCCAAATTCCGAAATTTTCACCGATTTTTCGATTTTTAACCAAGTTGCGTTCGGCGCTCTAGGTCACAAACTTGGATTATTCATTGGAATAACATCATAAATAAGTCTGCAAAAAATCTGAACTATCAGATTTGATGCAGACTGTAATGTATAAAGTAACTGTAATATAAAAAGATGAAAATCAAAAAGCAGTAGATTTTGTGCTAAGAAAGGTCGTGGGTTTTAGGATACAGAAAAATTCATAGATGTCATGTAAGCCAAATTGGCAAACTGACTTTTTTTTCTTTACTTTTTATAAGCAGCGTACATATACATAAGCAGAAAGATCTACATTTTTCGAATTCGACTTTAACTTTCTTAAAAATTTATTCTTGTTTTAGAGTGAACAACTGCTAAGGCAACATTCGTCAATCAGTTCAGATTTAGCACCAGTAGAACGTGCATGTCAACTATTAAAGTAAATAATAAATAACTTAAAATAAGGTTGATCTGACATTAAGGCTATGTATAGATATAGATAAAAATACTTATGTACGGCATGTTCGAGGTGGTATACAAGCTCATCGATGCAGTATTTTTGAAAGGAAAAAATATTTTATCGTTTAATCTTATATATTTAAACGAGCAATTCTTGTATATATATATATATATATATATATATATAAACGATCTTGGAAATGGCTCCAACGATTTTCATGAAAATGAGTATGTAGGGGTTTTTTGGGGCGATAAGTCGATCTAGCTAGGTTTCATTTATCAGAAATGTCGATTTATCCGTCTTTTAATGAAAAATTCATCAGACATCTATTGGTGTATAACGTAGTTAATGAAATACAATGCAAATTATAACATAACAAAAAGGAGGCGTTTGAGTAGTCTAAAGTGAAAAAAATTCGTCAGACATCTATTGGTGTATAACGTAGTTAATGAAATACAATGCAAATTATAACATAACAAAAAGGAGGCGTTTGAGTAGTCTAAAGTGAAAAATATGACTCTTGCTGACATCTATTGGCGAATAACCGAGCAAAGCTCGGTCATCCAGATATTAATTATTAATGATATCAAGTGGTCATAGTGGTCATAGTGTCCAACAAATTTCATGTTGCGTTTTTTCAGAGCGATAATTCAAATATGACGTCATTTGAAAACACAACCTATTCGAAAAAAAAATCATAGATTAAAGTTTGGTAGACTCGCCCAAAGGAAGCCACTCACGAAATTTCAAGTATGTTTTATCATTTAAAAAAACTCATGGTGTCCCACGGTCTATTATATATTACTTTTAGTAATTAAATAGGTAATTACATTTAAATTCGATTGGTAAATTTGCTGTGTATTGTCCGATCAACCTTAAAGTTTCATAGTCAATATCGATATAAGTGTACACAAATATTCTATTTTTTCAGTAAGGGCGATGAAATTCAACGAATAAATGTCCTGAATTCGTTACCAGAGTTAGCGATGACTGAAAAACAGGCAGTTTATAATAAATTATTACCAAAAGTGATAAGTGTATGTAGGTATAATTATTTTTAATACTAGCAGATATCCGCCCGTTTTGCTGGGCAATTTAATTAAACTCTAAAAACAAAAACTACCGTGTTACAGCCCTTACTTTCCTTGACCTCACTTATCCTCCCTTTTGTTCACAATTTTATGCATTTTAAGTTTTTGGTGCGGAAACTTTTTTTTTTTTAATAAATTTTAGCCCACGATACTCGCTGATAATGTAACTTTCTATAGGTGAAATAATTTTAAGCTGTCGTGGAATTATTATAAGTAGCTGTTAAGTATTATAAAGTACCAAAAAAAAGGTCAGCAATAATTGCCCTACGAGAACATAATATCGGGATAAAAAGAATGATATATGTTAATTCATATTATAAACTATCTGGTTCCAAATTTCATCCAAAGTCGTTTAGTAGTTTTTGCGTGAAAGAGTTACAAACATCCTCACAAACTTTCATATTTAAAATACTAGTAGGATTAGTTCAAATATCGTCAGAAAATCAGCAAGCTTTTAGCTCATTATATTTTTTGGAATTTTAGAGACCATAAGCCTTAGCAATAAAAATTAACGGACAATTTTTATTCAAAATACTCTAATTCTAGTTTGTTCCTGACAATATCTGCAACAAATCTTATATATTGGGAGTATTTGTAAATGAAAATAGCTCTTCCGACTTCTATGCTTAGGTGATTAAGTGTCTTTAGTTGATTCCACACAGTTGGGAAAAACGCACTTTTAATCTACTTAATAACTTACACGAAATTAAATATTTGATAATTGATTTTGTTTTAAAGTTATTACCACAATCATCAGCTGAATTTCAAATTGTCGCTGCTAAAATGTTTCGAATGTTTGCTGAACGTAATTTGTCTGTATCAACATTGTTACCAGTAGCATTAACAGGACTTCAGCATGTTGATGCGACCGTACTACAAGCATGGTCTGATGCACTGATGGATGTTATTCCACGATTATCAGGCAAAGTTATACAGTCCCAGGTATATTCTAAAAAGAATTTCAATTATCTTAATAGCTTAATAATACAATAATAGGATTTCTTCTAAAATAGAGATTACTCTCCCATTTATTTTTTACCTTTTAGAACACTTCTGATTCTCTTACATCGTCATATTGGAAATAGGCGCAAAAATCTTAATCATCTCTCTTCCATTATTTCATTCAAGCGCCATTTGAATGAGGAGAAGGGAATCATACGAATTTCTAGGAGCTTGTAGATAACTAGCCAGATTTTTATAATAACTTTAGGGAAAGAAATTCGTAAAGAGAACTTCCATCAATTCATTGAAAGATTTGGAACTACCGGATATCCGGGGTAGCACATTCAGCTGCAGCGGGTGCTTGTTCGGGATCACGTACTCGAGTTCACTACAGTTTTCCCGGGCAGCTTTAAAAAAATCACGTATATTTAATAACTAAGGGATCCTGATTTAGCCACGGTGTGTGCCCGATCAGATTAATACATTAGTGTTAACGATATTTTGGCGGGTTGGTTGCTTGGTTGGGTCAATCGGGGTAGTATGTTCAGCTGCTACCTGTTCGGACTCACGTACTTGTGTTCACTAAATTTTGCCCGGACAGCTGCCCGATCGAGCTAGGATACTAGGGCTCACTAGTATAGTTACGTGGCAGGGTTTTCGGTAGTTGAGGCAAAAGAATCGGCCCCGATCTGGCACCATTCATGATTCACGTTATCGGGATTTCTTTTCATTCCCCGAACATTTTAATAATTACCTTCTACCAATATCTTACTTTTGGTCGAGAGCCATTTTCAATGAGTAAACTGAAATTCCCCTTTGTGCCTTAGACCGCGGGCAAACTTTATTGGTTCAAACTTAATTAAAATTAACTGGTCATTTTTTAACGATTTTAGGTACTATCATTTATAATGAAAGATTTACAAAAACAATCATCTAAACAAAAAAAGATGAGTTATGCCAGATTGTTAGGTGTGATATCTGAACAGCCTGCCGTTGAAGTAGCAGTGTACGTATTTGTAACTTTGATTCCCGGTGAAATTTCCGTATTTTTTCACTTAATAGACTTGTTTACAAAAATTTAAATATTCATATTTTTTTAGAGTTAAAAGCTTTTTAAATACCGTGATAGATTTATCAAGAGACCCGATTCCAGAAGTTCGAGGCACAATGTGTTTACAATATCCAGCGATTGTCGAAAGTATGTTACGTTACAATATGCCTTAATTCTTGCCATAATTATATTGGATATATATTGTGTTTAGAAATTGGACTTGAAAAATCCATATTAGAATACATTGCTTTCTTTGGTAAAGACGAAAATCCAATTGTGCGTGGATCTTTATTATCTGTAATTGGATTGATGTGTAAAGACTTTTCACAAGGTAAGTATGTATAGTATGTGTCTAATTTCTTTTGATTTTCACGATATAAGAAAAAAAAACAGGGTAATGATTGAGAATGCGTCAAATTTATTGATTACGGCAAAAATTCCTCTGATATTGTTTCTAAGATATCCCGACCCTCTTTCAATGTAAGATGACATTTAGATGTCTCATTTTTCTCGCTTTAACCTTGAAATGGTGAAATGTATTTCAGTGATGGTTAAAATAAGAAAAAATTTGAACAAAAATTCCTTCAAACTTTTAATTTCCAGAAACTTCCACAACGCGGAAATTTTCCATGTTTTCTATCAGATTCATGGAAAATTCATTCAGTAAATATGGCGAAATCAACAAAATCTTAACTGTTTCATAAAATTAAAAACGATGTTTTTCGTACATTGTCGATAAATACAGCTCTAGAAATTTTTGTGTGGCTTAATTATACTTAACATACCAACTTCACCATCGCAGGCTTCAATTTGACGGATATCCGATTTTTTTTTTGAAGGCGATAATTGAATATGGAATGCAAAAAGATAGGTTCCTCGCTGTCTGGCCACTCCAAAATTGCAGAGAATCTTATATTTCAAGTTGTCGGACAACGAACAATTAATTATTGTCTTATAAAATGATTTTTTCGATTATTATCTTCCAACAAGTGAAATTTACAAAATTTAAAAATCCCCCGACAAATTTTTGGGGTGCGGAACCCTAGACCCGCACTTGGAACATAGCTAAGAACACTTTCCATTAAATTAAATTACCAAAATCAAGCCACCATCAGTTCAGGCGCACGATGTCAAAGACAGACAGACAGACACACACATAGCGGTCAAACTATGTGTGTGTGTGTCTGTCTGTCTGGGCTATGGTCGATAAAAAAACTTTCCAACAATGACTTCAATGACAATGTATGTTGATGGACACATATACTAAAAGTGCTTATATTTAATTTTTCTTTCGTAGACATTTTAAAAAATTCAATTTTACCATTATTATTAAAGTTAATCGATGTGTGTTCAAATGCTGACGACGATACAAAAATAATTCTTGCCAAAGAAATCGGTATTTTATCTTTGTGTTTATCAAATTGTGCTAGCGCTAAAGAATTATCTTTTATTATAAATGTTTACCAAAAATTAAGTATGGCTGGATTATCAGTATGTATTTCACATTTTTAGAGATCACATTATACGTTCCACATTCGTTCTACCCATTTAATGGGTTATATCCAGTTGCGAGCGCAAAAAAAACACGACTTTTATGAGTTTTTTTTTTTTTTTTTGGGAAGACCATTTATTGAACATAAATATGCAAAACGTATACATATAGAACATTTCTTTAATTTTAAGATCCCATTGTCCGATTTCAAACATTTGATATGGGACTGCTCTTGTAGGCGATCTCTGGTACAGGTATTAATCGAAGAAATAGTCAAAATTATGATTTTTAACAATATGGCGGCTTCCAAAAAAAAAAAAAAAAATCAAAATTATTCTGATTATAAAAATCAGAAACGGTTTGGAAAGAATCAGAACGTATAATGTAGGCCTTAACTTTGTTTTAAAAATGTAACGTTAAAATGAATTACGCACAACAGGTTACTGAAATGAAAAAAGGATCTGATCCATCAAGAAGTGTAGCAACTAGACAACAATGTGCCATGTCTCTACCGCAAATGACAAATTTTATAATGTCAAAACCGAATATACCAGAAGATGTTATATATGCGATTATTAAAACTTTAACGTCAGATCCATGTTATGCTGTACGGCGACAAGCCGCTAATAATTTTCAAGATATTGTTAAATTTATGGGTGAGTATAATTGAATTACCTATCCTTACAAGCCTGTGCGCAGGAATTATCTAAGAGAGAAGTTCAAACTTTTGTCCGCCGTGTTAGATCATTAAGTCAATAAAAACAAGAAATTATTTTTTCGAGAAAGAGAACATTTAATTGGATTAAAATTCAGTCACTATTTTTCAATAAGTTAATTCTGCGGGCTACAGAAAAAACTTTTCCAAAACGCTGTGTGCATCGACTTCTACACCGCGATGTATATTGAGCGAGGGCTGAGCCGATCTAAGGTATGTTTTGAGACGACGCAAGGTTGAAAAATGGAGCGTTAATTCGCCGCTGTTGCCACGGGCAAAACTGACAAACGCGAAGCATTTGGTAGATATTCGGAAACGCATCTTTATTGCAAATATCGAGTGCTTCCAGTGAATTTTTGGCACCCAAAAATTGAGAAAATATTGCGATATTCGAAAATCGATCTATAATCTTCAACTGAATCAGGCTGTGCATTCGAGCGTTTAGTCTGTATGACGTGAACAGTCAGTTTTTTTTTCCAAAAAAAGACACATTTCTCATAAATCGTACAAAGAATCGATATGAATTTTTTACAAAAAACGTATAAAAGGATGATTTTTGTTATCATTTTCATTTCAACTCTTTAAGGTATTTCGATATCGTAAAAATGAAAATGATACCAATGATTTGAAATTTTATTTATCAATCATCCATTTATAGGTCTTTTGTGACAAATTCATATCGATTCTCTGTACGGCTTAGTATATATATATATGAACCATGAAAGTAAGTGTTTTAAAAAAATTGTTCATGTTTATGCACAGTTCTTAATTTTGATATGATTTTAAAGCTTAAAGCTGGAGGAATATTGATAAAAGTTTTGTATGTAAATGATAAAACATATTTCAAAGCACTTATTGACTTAAAAAAACCACATTTATTACTTCTTCATATATCACCATGTAAAAAAGCCATTTTTAAATAATTAATTTATATATCGTAAACCGTACAGATAATCGACTTAAAATTTATACAGCAGGCGTATTAAATACTCATTAATTGACATTATTTTGGTTACACTTTCGTTTTGGTATCGAAACACCTTAATCATAATTCAAAGTTTCTATTTTTTAGGAAATAAAATAAATATTCTCATAGACATATTTTTAAGATTGCTTCGAGATAGTTCCGATGATGTTCTTGTATGTTTGATACCAAATTTATCAGGTACGCTAAATCAGTATGCAAAACAAGGTGTACTTCAAACGAAAAAGATAGTAAGTTTATGATCTTGTAATTTTTTTATGAATTAATTTTGTAAGGCTGATTGGGATCATGTTTATACGACACTCTCGGTCTCGCGGTATTATTTGACGACTTATTTTCAGATAAATGCCCACAATAAAATCATCCGAAATTGAATATTAGATGTCTATTAGAGAAACAGGTAACTGGAAACAAAAGTTACCAATCTCGGAAGACTAAAAATGGTTTTACACGAAAAATTTCCAATTGGAAATTTTCAATTGTTGTACCTTGTAGTGATGCAAATCTGGATTTTTTCTTGTTATTTTGCATTTTTGTTTTGTAAAGTTTCGAATCAATTTCTTCATTTTCCGAAAAGGTTATCAGACAAAGTAGAAAATATGACGTTAATGCGGTTTTCTTGAAATTTTCAGGTTATTTTCCTTTGTTCAGGATTCGATAGGCAAGATCGATGCAGAAATTCATAACAGACAATTCTCTTTTTTATTCGCCTCAATCCGAAAAATAGAAGCAGAGTTATTCAAGAAAACGTTACCAAAGAAAACTGTGTAGAGATAAACTGCCTCAAAACAGTCGTGCAGAACGTTCCGGAACCGGAAAATTCTTACGGAATTCCGAAAATTCTTTTTCTCGATTTTTTACTACAAAAAAAATCGATTATATAAAATATTAACCTTCCCCCAAAACTTTCCGAATTGATTATCAAAATCCGGTAGATTTTCCCCACTATGATTTATTATTTGACTCGAGATTTGGTATTTCTCGCTAAAATAAAATCCTGAAATGACGAAAAATTTCCTAACTTAAAAAAATCAATCACCATTGATAAAAGGTCGAAAGCAATTTGATCCTAACGGTCCGAGCAATGATCCTAAATAGATTGAAACCATTAATTTCATATCTTAATAAGTCTAAACTTCTAAGGATACCAACATAAATGAATTTGGAAGATCACTATTAAAATGCCAGGCAAACGTGTTCAAATTAAATCATTGGCGAATTCAAGCAATTTATTTAAGACAAATAGAATTTTTACCAGCAGTTTTTCCTAGCGACTATATTAACACACAATTTCTTCCAGTAATATTTAATATAATTACTAAGGTACAGTGAAAATTCGACTAATCAATCAAAGACGCTATAAATGGAATCAATATTTTTATTTTTATAGGGTGGTCCAAAGCCTGTAAGAAAACAAGCAATTCGTACTGTTTTAAAATTTTTAAGATATAATATTAAACAAGAACAAAGAAATAATATGCGAATTCGATTAGTATCCGAAATAGCTAGAAGCCAATTGTTTTACACTCGAATATTATTTATCAGCATGTGTAACGATTGTTTGGATATATTTAGTACGGAATATTTCAAAACACATTTTTGTGAAGTGTTCTTGTCATTAGCTGGTATATACTTTTTTTTAATTTACAGCGTTTTCTATTTTTTTAGTTTAGAACTTCCAGTAAAACTAATAATTCGATTTTTATTTTCGAAAAAAACCCTGGTGTTCCACGATCCTAAAATATTTTATCATCCCTATTTGATACCATCCTCCAGCGAAACCTTCCTACTTTGAAAGCCATAGAGCTGAGGCATTCTAAATTTTGCAGGACCTTATTCTTAGTTGACACCAACCATTAATATCAAAAATTTTTTTTCAGATGATGAAGTTCCTAATATAAGATTACTGGTTTTAACATTTTTACCGAGAATTAAAAGATTTTTTTTCAAACCAAACGACAACAATTTAATAGCAATGTTGGATAAACTTATTTTAAAGCGAAATGAGATTGAAAGGGATATAGATTGTCGTAAAATATTAAATTCAGTAATTGTTCAAGTTCGATCGATAAATATAATTACTCAAAAGGTAAATTTTTATTTCAAATCGATATTCACATAAATAACGAAAATATGAGGGTGATTTTATCTTTAATGCGACACACTGTATATACTTGTGAAAAGTGCTAATTATACCCTTTCATTTGATATCTAACACGGTGTCATTAAATTAAAATTTGTTTTTATTTCATGGCTTTATATCCTCTAGAAGGTCCCATATTCAATTTAATGTGACGCCTCATAGCTTTAACAAGCGGACGATGAAGACGCTTTGAACGATACCTCATTTGTCAAATTATGATAGGCAGTTTAGAAGTTATGAGGGAACAGATGAACATACATACATACATACATGCCGACCTAACACATAACCCTCGCCGGTGTCGGGGTAAACAAATTTCCAAGAGGTCATTCCATTTGAACTTTTGAAAAAGAAAAACCTTTTAAAATAGGCGTGAGGAATCTGTCTACGCAACCGTTCTAAAGAGTTAAGATTTCAATAAAATTTCGGTTACTCGACAACCGACACAATTCGACAGAAATGTTGTTCATTAACAATTTGTTTCATTGTTTCAGACCATTAAGTGTCCGACCCCACTTGATCAACGTCTTTACCAAGAAGAGATTAGATTCGATGTATTTGTTTGACCATTATGGTTATCAAACATTTATCACATGCCAAATAAAATGTTTTGGCCGCCATAAATAGTAATATCTGTCAAATAAATACGTTTAAATCTCTCTTCACCGAATTTTTCTAAAGGTGTGGATTTGTGCATTTTGGTACTCTGAAACAATAAAACATGCTTGTTTATTACATTGCTACATGTTTATCGATTCGGTGAGCTTGTAAGAAGAAAGATTTGTTTGAATTATTTCAGGGCATCAAATGCGTGGATCCACTGGACCAACGGTTGTACGAAGAAGAGATTAAATATAATGTATTTATTTGATAAAGCATTACACTTTTAGAGTGGGGAAAACATTTTAATTATCAATTTTAAAGTTTAATATGTGAATTGTTTTGTCTAAAATATGTTTTTTTTCCAAAATGTGTTGTTGTTTTGTTTTTAAACTGTGCTCTTGTCCAATTATTTGTTTTCTAAAAATGTCTAATGATGTAAAAATTATATACAAATTAAATTAAATATTTTTCTAAAATATGTTTTGTTTTGATCAAAACGTACTTTTTTGTTTAAGGTTGTTATGAAGAAAGTGCTTTTAATGACAAACTTTCTTCCAAAAATAGACCTTTTCATTTTAAATTCACGAATCAATTTTGATTTGGGCTAGATGATTTATAAACAATAAGATAAAATGATTTGTTAATCATTTTATATCATAGTCCAACTGATTCCTGTCAGTCCGAAAATTAAATTCTATACTTGCGCTTATGACATGATGAAAAGAAGGAATAGAGTATTATCGTTAGTCAAAAATAAATCATGAAATTTGTAAAGTTAAAATTTATGTAAAAATATACTTAAATATTCTGATTTCAAGTCATAAAGCACTTTTTTGTTTTAAAATATTAAAATTAAAAATCGTAATTTTTAAACTGTATATCACGTGACCTAAAACGCGGGTAAGTCCTGCTGTGATGTCATAGCGGTATGAGTCATAGACCATCAGTTAGTTCAGTGTAGACAGTTGGGTATAATATATACATAGATAAGTATTTATATTTATATTATAATCAGATGTCTATGAATATATCGGTCAAAATTATTTGTGTTATTTCGTATAATGATACCCATATTACGTCATCAAATTGGATGCCCGCGTTTTTGACAGTTTAAAAAGGGTTTAAAATTTAAATTTTTGGCAAGAAAGCGTGTTTTTTTGCGAAATAAATTTTTGGTGGCTTTTTATTAGCAAAATCAACATTTTAAATACTTTTACAAAAAATAGTGGAATACCTATTATTCATATAATAAAAAAGGCCTTGCTAAAATATGAAGTCAATCCTGTTCTTCGTTTTCGTGAAAAACGATGTCAAACTAATTAGTTTAAAATTGGTAATAACATTATAGGAAAATATTATATTATGGGGAAACGACGGTAAATACACTAAATTAAGGTCGTAAGGAAAGTGAAGCCCTACTATGTTAGCAGACTATTGTTGGGCGTTAAGAGAATCTGTAGATTTCAATTATAAAAGTAGTTTAACATTACACTTTTAAAATTATAAAAATTTATTTACGTAAATAAATTTTTAACTGAATTGTAAGTATCTTACAAAAAACCGTCAATATTTTAAAATCTATGGCGAAAAATTCAATCTGAGTTTTAATTTATGTTAAATTGTTTTTTATTGAATTTTTTTTAAAATTTTTACAAAAAAAAGTAAAAGATTCATAAAAATTTTTGAATTATTCAACTTTATTACTTAATTTTAATTGACTCTGAAGTATTTTATGAAATTCTTTCCATGTTAATTCTTTTTTCGAGTCCGATGACAGACATTCCATTGTACAAAAATACCGTAGTATTTCGAGATTATTACCTATAATTAAAAGAAAAAATAAATATGCAAGTTAAGTCGTACATTACCCATAGATATTATGAGATAAAGATTGGCAAGATATACGAAGATTAAAGTATCGCGAAAACACCCTCACCCTCGCTGGCTACGTGCATTACGTATAATACAGATTTAAAAAAGTAAGTTAATTAAATTGTATATAAATATTTATTTAACGTTTAAATTTTTTTTTGTACAGGTTTCGTAAGAAACTTCGTTCGTAACGTGGGTCCCACGGCCGCAATCTTTTTTTTACATCATTGCATCGTTCAATGTTTAATTTGATTGAATTAATTGGAAAAAAACGACATAAAAGTCATAAAAGGTATTTTCTATACTTTGCCATCTTTATCTAATAATATTACCGCAATATTTACCCGTATTTATAAATAAAAAATATTTCGGACAAAACACCATTTGCAGATTACACATTGGCGGTAATTGTAACGCCATTAATTTTTTATCTCGTTTTGATATTTTTGTAAATCGCATAAAATCATCTTCATTATTATAATTTGTACTTAAAGGTATTGTTGGTTTTATTCGTATGTTAATTGTATTTATTTTGTACGGTTGATTTAAAGCTTCACAGAATATTTGTATTAAATTTTGTCTGTAAACAAAATTATGTGTGATGTAGCTAACTTTCAGAGGAAATGCGACTAAAAATATATCATTATTGCATTTAATCGAAAGAAAATACGCTTAAAGTTTATCGATAATTATAGGCTAAAGTCATGGATACGGGCGAATGTCCTCTATTGTCCATCACAATTTTTGGCTAAAGTATTTTTCCGTAGTTAGTGTGTTTTCTTTCGATTAAATGCAATAATGACATATTTTTAAGTCGCATTTCTTCCAAAAACTGATGATTTTCGAAAAAATGTTTTAGATGAAAAATGTTAGTTTTTTATGAGGATCAACTTTCTATTCTATCTTTTATCGTTTAGGATCTAACTTGACTATTAAAAAAACCCGCAGAACTAGGTCTAATTTGATGTCAGAACATGATCTCCCCTCTCAAACTCTGCAACTTTTGTTAAAGTCATGTATTGATTGGTTAAATACAAAACGAGCTATTAGCCATTATAGATTAAAATGACAAACACTGAATATTCAATAAATAGAGACAACAAAATTATTTTATCCTTCTTAGATTTTCATTATAATTCCCAGTCACTATAATTCTCTGATAATTTACCCCAGTTTGTGACCACTGGGTAATGTAACAATCGGATATCAAATTATGAAAAAGCCAGTAGGGATTTCCAAAAGTTACAAATAATATAACTTCCTGAAAATATAAAAATAATTCAAATATTACTAGCTCAACCCGTGCGGTATTCCTCTCCCGTAGTTACCGTAGCCCGTGGCTAAAAACAACAAACAACAAATTTCGCAGAAAAGTGGTGAAAAAAGTCCTTAAATTAATATTAGGAGAACATGTATTAAGAATAGTAATTATATGTCCAGAGTATTAGGAGAGCATCTGTAAAAACTAACATGTTTGCCTAATAAACTTATTATTTAAATTTATTGTATTTTTTCGTTCAAATTAATTGTCTAGCGTGTTTCTTCCTAAGCGGTACATTTTTAGACCGTCAGTATAGTTTTCGTCAAACCCAGACATAATAAGCTTGAAAATGAGGGGTAAATCATGGAATTTGATAAAGGAATAAGGAAGATAAGGATAGGACAGAAAAAAAACTTGCTAGAGTAATAATATATAAGATAAAATAAACTTACCGTTCGGAAAAACCAATATTTTGAACATTCATATCACCCAACGATATAGCATCAATAACATGTAAACAATTGACACATTTTCGTTTATTTTGTGATAGAACTACATATTCTTTGACTAGCTCGGCTGTTATAATAGTTCCACGTGGAAGTTCAATGTTAAAGGGAGCTAATTGCCACTGTCCATTATTCAATTGATAAACTCTGGTTTCACCACAACCTTAAAATATAACTTCTGAAAAACTGTGAACACATGTTTCATAAAATTTCAATCCTTCATTGATATAGCTTGATATCCTTAAATAATGTATTTTTAAAAGACCTACCTTTTCGGTAATAATATTAGTTTCAGGTCGATTCATCAGATACGATTAAATCAAGGTGATTTGATACCAAAATGAAAGTGTTATCAAAAAACTGAAATTTTGGGTTTCAAATAAAGAGTATTTTAATACGCCTTCTTACATAAATTTCAAGTCGATTTTGTTTACAGTTTACGATAAATTATTAAAAACAGCCCTTTTTACATGGTGGTATGTCAAGAAGTCGTTATAAATGTCGGTTTTTAGTCAATAAGTGCTTTTAAAATGTTTTACCATTTACATGAAAAACTTCTATCAATATTCCTCAATTTTTAAGCTTTAAAATCACACCAAAATTAAGAACTGTACATAAAAATGAAAAACTGTTTTTGTTAAGAACACTGACTGATAGTTAATTTCTCCTAAACCGTACAGAGAATCGATATGAATTTTTCACAAAAGACGTATAAAAGTATGATTAATTGATAAATCAAATTTCAAATCTTTGGTATTATTTTCAATTTACGGTATCGAAATACCTTTAAAGAGTTGAAATGAAAATGATAACAAAAATTAAAATTTTTGTTATAAATAGGGAATATTCATGTATTTTTTTTATGTTTTTAATTCATTGTTTACACCGTTATAACAAAGTAAAAAATATAAATACTGCTTAAAAATGCTGTATTTAAGTGGAAAAAAAAATTTTAAATACATAATAATTTTGAGATTTTTAAACGCAGTTTTTTGGCGCTCTCTGTTGATGACTTATAAATACGTGATCTGTCAATTGGTGACAGTTCAATGTATAATTTACACTTTTTTCTAATAAAAAGCCGTAGAATAATAAAACTCAATGTAATACCATACAAAATATAAGTAATTAATATCATAAAGTATGTCAAAAAAATTGACAAACCCGTATTTTGATGTCACGTCCGTATAAAAATTTGAGTTTCCGTTTTAGAAATTTTTAAATGCCCTCACTGAATTTGTACTTTTATTAATTAATTTTAAGTAATTAAAAAGATATTAATTACTAAAATAATGGTCTAGTTGAAATGTCCAGCCATTAAAGTTACGGAAGAAATATATTTGAACCAAATTTAAATTTCATGAATATTCCCTATGAATCACTCATAGATATTTTGTGAAAAATTCATATCGATTCTCTGTAAGGTTTATGAGAAATGTGCCTTTTTTTGGTAAAAAAAACTGACTTTGATAGTTAATTTCTCCTAAACCGTTCAGAGAATCGATATGAATTTTTCACAAAAGAATTATTAAATTGATAAATAAAAATTCAAATTTTTTGGGTCATTTTTTTTACATCGAAATACCTTACAGTTTTCGAAAAAACAACGAACTTTGCACACATTTTGGGAGCGATTTGGTAAAAAATTTTTAAGAAATATTATTTTAAACATACCCATATAAATATATTCCTTATTCTCTAAAAATCCAAATCTCCATTCACAATCTGCTGATATTTTATCAATTAATTCTTCCTTATTTTTAATTTCACGTGTATTCGCATTAAAAAACGCTAAACTAGTTTTATTTTGTACAAATTGTTCAAAATAATCATTGGGTTCAAGATTTAGTGCGGCCATTCGTGACATATTTGGTATATTCCAGTATTGAAGACACTGTATTCTTAAATCCATTTGACGTGGTTCTGTCAATGTCATATCTTTACTAAACGCCATTATTTTGTTAAGACTTATTATTTGTCGTTTGCATAAACTAAAATTTTAAATTTATTCATCACATTTTTGTTTTGTCACACTTAAATTAAGTGACATTTCTCATAGATGATTCGTGAGCGAGGAAAAAATTGTATGTGCAAAAATGATTTTTATAGAAAAACAAACCACTTTTATTGGAAATTATTTTCGAAAAATGTTTATTACTATTCTATTTATTACCAGTTATGGAATAGAGTGAGCTTTTCATTGAGCCTGAAAACTTGCTTCAAGTTTAATATTGTCTGCGTTAGATGTGCGCCTATAGACCTTACATTTTTGTTTGAAGCATTTTATCGGTAAAATTTATTTTCCAAGTTTTAAGCAAAAAACACCCTGTATAGTAGCGCAGAACGCCACAAGCTTCTCTTTGCTGCGAGTTTTCTAACTGGCAAATAGGTAAAAAAATAGAGGAATTTTCTAACAGGAAGATGTTGCCATACTTTGTAAAAATTGATTTTAAAAGCTTTTATTTAACTTGCAATGTATGTATGTATGTTACGGTGGATTCTTTGAACTCAATTTTGAAGTAGATATCTTCAACCGATTGAGCTGAAATTTTGCATGCACATTTAGTTTGGAGGACAATGCATGGTAAGGTTGCGCCGTCTTGGTATTTCCATCACTTCCACCATATTTTATATAAAAACATTTTTGAAGTCTTAAATTAAAAATTTTAATAAAAAATACTTTTTAGGGGACAATTTATTGTATTAAAAAGTAGAAAATAATTTTATCTACAAGTCACTCTTACCCGAATATCAAGAGTGAATCGAAAAGTAATTAGGCATGAGAAGAAGATGAGGCGTTCCGATTCATTTTTGATATTTTAAATTAACCGCCTCAAGCTTTTACAAATAGTCGGATATGAGTGAATTATAGATAAAATTATTTTCTACTTTTTAATACAATAAAAAGTTGTCCCTTAAAAGGTATTTTTACTAAAATTTTTTTTGTTACTTACCTATTATTCATATCCAAAATATACTGATAAAATGTTGTATCGTTTAGCAAAAAATCCGTTGACACAATATTCATAATATCTACATCCGAAAAATTCCATAAATGACAGTTTATTTGATTCAAATACTCCCGAATATTATTAGTATTCGATTTTTTCCGTTTACAAATTAAATATTTCTCTGAATTGGCTGGCCGACTAGCATTTGGTTTAAAAATACAAACTAAAATAAGAAAAAATAGTTTGGAACATTTCAAGAAGAAATATTTTTTATAATAGAGAACTTGCATTTTTTGGTTACAATAATAGGCTCTCGTCCTCTAAAAATAAATCGGTTGGATAAAAGTTTCTAATGATTAATCATGATATGTAGATAACAAAACATAAGGTAGTCAGTCACGTGATAGCAAACACCAATCAAAAAGTATTGAAAGTATTACATCACGCCATAACAAACGCAATGTAAACAACATTACATTTTAATAGAACAAAGTAGGTTAGTTGATTATAAATGCTTAAACTTTCATAAATAAAAATGATTGTATGACATTCAAGACCGTGATGCCATTCAAGACGCCATGACAATCTACATTTTTTTCGAAGTAAATTTGAATTGGTTTTTCAAAATACATAATGCAAATAGTGTTTTTTTTTTTTTTTAAATAATATTTTTTTGGTGTGAATCACATTTCAAATTTAGAACAAAAGCCTATTTTTCAACAAGCGTCTTTTGACAAATAAGTTCAAATTCAACTATCGTAATTGAAAGCTGAAAGATAACAATGCTTCATCGTATTACGTGTAAAAGGATTCCCAATATTAGATGTGGTTTCACAGATAAACATGCAAGATCTCTATTTTTTATTTACGATAATTGATACCTTCTTCAAAGCAATGATACATTAAATATATTAATCCAACACTAAACGGTGTAAATGTATCGAAAAATTTTGTAACAAAATGTCCATTTGTACGTACAATTGATAATGCAACTAAACACTGGCATAAATATATCTGTTTTGATAATACTTCTTGCAAATTTTCATTACCATCAACACAAAAACCCTACAAATTTTATTTGTTTTTTAAAAAAGGTAAATATTTTTGCGATTGTTTTTAAAATTTCAACCGTCGACACGGAGTGTGAACGTCATCCCGTATAGACTCATATAAACTCGCAGTTGAAACATATCTAAGAACACTTTCTATTAAATTACCTTTTTGCTTAGAGCCTTCTCCAAGCTGGACCGATTTTCAGGATCATCACTTATTTTTTAGTTGTTCAGGCTACGGAATCCTAAACTCGCACTTGAAACATAGCTAAGAACACTCTCCCTTAAATTATCTTTCAAACGAAACATAAAAATTAAAATCGGTTCATCCATTTAGGCGCTACGATACCACAGACAGACAGACAAACACACACACACACACACACACACACACACACATAGTGGTCAAATTTATAACACCCCTTTTTCTGGTTCGGGGGTTAAAAAATGATTATTTTCAAATCATATTAAGTGAAAAATTACACTTACGCCATCCGACATCATGAAATGAACTCCCTGATTATCAGTTTGTTCTAAAACTTTGTTCGTAAAATCTGTAATATTATCTGGATCATAAATATTTCCATCTTGTTTTGGTCCATAAAATGGTTGAAATGTTTCTGGTGATCCAGCGAGAAATTCATTTAATGTAAAATCATTTTCCTCCTTTAAAGTAAATCCAAAACCTGTAAATAAAAAAGACAAAAAATACAGTTATAATTTCCATTTTGTAACAGGTTAGTTTTTTCTTTATAAGTAAATTGAAAAAAATCCCGTGTTTACTTTTTCACAAGTAAATAAACTTTTATTCTAAATTCTAGAAAATATTTTAGAAATTTAAGTAATACCTTTATATAACCATTTTTTTCTCCACAAAATATATTCGGAGAAACCTCCTGGTCCAGCACAAACGTCAGCAAAATAATACGGTTTGTTTGTGGTGAAATGATCAGGCTGAAAAATAAAATTGAATCAAAACAAGAACTTGTTAAATATTCGAAGTAAGTTTTTACTTACATCACGTTCAAGATTGGTAAACATAAAATTACATGCCGCATCAATATTTGCCATTTTTAATGCCGCCCGATTTATAAAAAACACATTACGAATTCGTTCAAATGGATTGGCACGACCACGGACTTTTCGTAGTTCAGCAGGTTCAAATAAATCTAGTTCACATTTCGCTTGAAATAATTCTTTTTGTAATTCACCATCGCAAAATGTTGTTTCAAAAGGACTTTCTAATTTACGTTCACAAAATATTTGTCCTAAACTCAACTGATCCACGGTTAAATCCAACATGCCAGAGTCCGATGAAATCCATTTTAATTCTTCTTTAACTTTTATATTCTGAAAGATTTCATGTTGTATTCACGGCCGTATTTTAAGCCTAAAGAATAGGCTTCCGTAGGTTTAGAAAAACCGAACATAAGCTCTGCCACGGATCCGAATTTTGTTAACAATTCCTCTAGTCATTTTGCGGGAAGAGGGGTTTCGTGGGAAGTAAAACCGGAATGAGTAGACGCAGCGTTTTCTAAAAGTTTTTAGGTTGTTGGTTACGAATATGTGCATCGATTTTACGTAAAGTGCTACAAACAAAAGTTATTAACAAATTAATTATTTAAATCGCTGTAACTCGAAAATTATCAATTTTAGCGAGGCCATACTTCAGCTCCTGAGGAGCACCCCGCGGCAAATTGAAGTGCTCTGTCACTAGTTTTGTCGCTACTTTCTATAGTTTCCGAGTTTCAACAATTTACCAGTTTAATTGTTAATAACTTTTATTTGCACCACTTTAGGTAAAATCGACGCATATATTCGTAATCAGCGATCTACAAACCTTCAGGAAGTACTTCAACTTATCGAGCGACGTTCCTCATGAGCTCAAGTATGATCTCGCGCTAATTGCAGGAAATTATGTCTATAATTATCAGAAATAGAGCAAAATTTCTTGAGACATTTTTTAAGGAAATTGGAATTAAATTGTTAGTAACTTTTGTTTGAAATTACACCATTTTACGTAAAATCGACGCACATATTCGTAATCAGCAACGTAAAAACCTTCAGAAAACACTTCGTCTACTCATTCTGGTTTTACTCCCTACGAAACCCCACATCCCGCGTATGATAAAATTCCTAGATTTTATTAGATACAAGTAAAATTTACAAAATTAAAAAAAAAAACCCAGACAAATTTTTCGGGAACGGCGCCCTAAACTCGCACTTGAAACATATCTATGAACACTCTCCCTTAACTTACCTTTTTCCTTAGAGCATTCTCCAAACTGAACCGATTTTGAGGATCACGGTCTATTTTTTAGTTGTTCCGGGTACGGAAACCTAAACTCGCACATAGCTAAGAACACTCTACTAAATTACCTTTCAAACGAAACAAGAAAAATCTAAATCGGCTCATCCACTTGGGCGCTACGATGCCACAGAAAGGTAGACAGGCAGACACACATAGCGCCGATAGCGGTCAAACTTAGAACACCCCTTTTTTGGCTTTTTGGTTCGGGAGTTTAAAATATGTATTTTTAAGCAGTGAAAAATTTTCTTGCTAATTTATTATAAAAGCTTCGAGGATAATATTTATATCATAAATCATACATAATTTTTTTCCGAAAACTTATATCGGTAAACTTTTCTAAAGGGGGGGGGGGGGAGGCGGTAGGACAGTTTAAACATACTTCTGCTGAACTGAACCTAATTATCTGTAAATTTTTAATATCAAGTACGGTTAAAAAGCAATATTAGCGACAAACTGTAAATCATCATCAAGGATATATAAAATTAAAAAAAGAAATTACTTCAATTGAAATATCCCAATTTTCATTGATAATCGCTGAATGGGACGTTAAATTAAATCCAAGACCACAACGATCCATTTTATTGGATACTTTAACAGGATTTACAATTCCTTGATTTGCTTTACCTAAACCCATTCCTTGTACGTACCCCATTTTCGCCTATAAACAAATATGTTTTGCTCATTAAAATAATCCAAACTTAATAATATTAATTAAACTGTTTACCATCATTTTCATGGCTTTATCATCCATGAAATTTTCTTGAGATGGCTTCATTAGAAAACTCATCGTATCAACGAGATTTTCCGTAATGTAACTACTACACTGTGGTGAATCCATAATTGGAATCAAAAACTTGAGAGAAAAATGATACGAAACACTTATTGGATTTCAATTTATTATAATCGTTTTTCAGTATACATTTTGTTGATGAAGCGACTAAAATCAAAATTATTTTTATAAAAATAATGAATGTTTTAAAAATGATTGTAAAAAACTACAAATTACCGATTATTTTTTAGGTTAGAATTTTATTTGTAATCAAAACAAAATACTCAGCTTAATTTGTACTCGCATGGAAGTACTTTATTAAATTATTTATTTTTTTAGAAACATCGTTGATTATTTTTTTTTTAATTTATACGAAATTTTTAATAATTTTAATATAAAAATAACAAAATAAACATGTTTTTAATTTTTATGTTAATTTTGAAAAAAAGAACTGTAATGCGCAATTACAAGTTTTAACTTCACTCGGAGTATTCGGAGAGGAGTAGGTAATTTAAAATTTATTTTGCTTGTACTAAATAATTCATTATCAATTTATCTCGATTGATAAAAAACTTTTATGTTTTCGTAATAAAATCGTAGAACAATAATCATTTATTTTTCTATTTGTATAATGATTAAAACAGCAGAGAGGGATTCAATTTTTCATAGTTTTAATATGCAGTAAGGCAAAAAATAATTTTCATGTTAATATAAATTCCGATTTACTTAAATAGTTGAGTACATTGAAATGTTGAGTACATTGAATAGTTGAGTACACAAACTCACTTAGCTTTTGAGTCAGAACCAAAGTTATTAATTTTTTGTATACAACTAGTCATAAATTAAGTAATCAGCTGATTACTAAGTTCGTAGCATTTTTATTTGCGTGCTTTATGAAAAAAATTAATGAATTTACTTAAAAAAAATCGAATTTGACAAAGATCATTATTAAAGGGCCTTATTTCAATCACTAACAATATTTCAATTTCCGAATTCGAATGTTATATTGTTTCGAACTCTTTCTTAACTTAATCTAGCAGTCATTAGAAATTATTATAATATGCGTATTAATAACGGAATGAATTCTGTTTATGATTAGAATAAATATTATCATAATAAAAATTGTTGTCATAATACAAATTTATGTTAATTAATTTCAATAATTTCTATTGCGTAAAAAAAATAAATCAAATAGAAAAGGTAGTGAAATATCATTGTTGATATTTATAATATTATTGAAAAATAAAAAATCTTGTATTGGACTTAATTTCTTAACCAGTTTATGCAATACATTTTACATAAATGTATAGCTATTTGCAAAAGAAACACTTCAATTGTTAAATAGTTTTTATACCATTGAAATATCCATAGTATATTAAGTTTCGTCCCAAGTTTGTAACGCTTAAAAATATTGATGCTACGAAAAAAATTTTGGTATAGATGTTCATAGAATCACCTAATTAATCCATTTCCGGTTGTCCGTCCGTCCGTCCATCTGTGGACACGATAACTCAAAAACGAAAAAAGATATCGAGCTGAAATTTTTACAGCGTACTCAGGACGTAAAAAGTGAGGTCAAGTTCGTAAATGAGCATCATAGGTCAATTGGGTCTTGTAAACCGTTAGAGATAGAACAAAAGTTTAAATGTAAAAAATGTTCCTTATAAAAAACTAAAAAACTTTTGTTTGAAACATTTTTTTGTAAACATCACTGTTTACTCACGAGGGCGTTAATTAGGTGCAAATTTTATAGTATGTATTAATAAAGGAATATCAGTTGTGTGTGTGTCTATTTAAAAGTGAATATCTTTTGTTATTTACGTGACGTCAAAAAAACAAACGATTGCGCATCAACACTGTCTATACATGGTATTTCAATAATTAACTCAGTCAATTGTTTGTTTTGAATTTTTTTTTTTTTTTTTTTTTTTAAATGAACGATAGGAAAGGGTTATATTGGGCCGTTCAAAGTAACTGAAAATAAGCGATTTTATGTATTTATTTAAAGGCAAAAAAAAACTAAAAAAAAGGAAGTTTTGGACCCTTCTAACGCGCAATCTCAGAAGTGCTAGGGTTGCGTTTATTAACGCTTTGTATACATAAAAAAAAGATTTTTGGATTTTGGGATTATCTCGAAAACCATCAACTTTATGAAAAATAGTTTCAAACAAAAATTGTCGGAAATTTTTTCCCTTAAAAAAAATGTAGAATCAAAAATTTTGATATCTTCAGCCACTTTTCCAAAAATTGGGAAAAACGGCCAAATATATATATTTATATGCTAATTAACAATATCCTGAAACTAATTGATTTTATAAAAAAAAAAATTTCAAACGAAAGTTTTTGGAAAATTGTTTTCCTAAAATAAAGTAGAGTGGACAATTTCGATATTTTTAGCCGTTTTCAAAACGATCAATTTTATATACATTTCTCAATGATTGAATAATTAACGAAAAATATATATGAAATTGATCGTTTTGAAAACGGCTAAAGATATCGAAATTGTTCACTCCTACGGAAAAACTTTTGTTTGAAAATTTTTTTTATAAAATTCATTAGTTTCAAGATATTGTTAATAAGCATATAATTATATATTTGACCGTTTTTCCCGAATTTAGGAAAAGGCTAAAGATTCAAAATTTTTGATTCTAAATTTTTTTACGGACAAAAATTTCCGACGATTTTTGTTTGAATTTTTTATAAAGTTGGTGGTCTTCAAGATATTGGCTAAAAATCGTTTTTTATGTATATATAGCGTTAATTAACGCTAGCTTATCACTTTTGAGTCCTAGACTGCGCGTTAGTAGGGTTTTAAATTAGATGTCGGAACCTTCCTATTTTTTTAGTTTTTTTTTTTTGCCTTTGTATAAATTCACGTAAAAACATTACTTTGAGCGGACCATATATACAAGTTCTATATACATTTAGCTCTCTCCAAACTGAACCGGTTTTCTTGAAACGTAGCTAAGAAGTCGGGATTCGAACCCGGATCATCTAGATATCAGGTCTAGGACGTAACCAACTCCGTCACACCTGCTTTATATAAGGGATATAAAGGGTAATTTTGCCTTAAAACTTCAAAAATCATGTTCATTACGATCAGCTATTTCAAGCGATATCTCTAAAACTATTCACCCAAATTTAAAATGAATTACCTATTTTTTGGTAAAAATTACCTTGAAAACCGAATTTCATAAAATTTAAAAACATTTTTCATGTTTTTTTTACTCCTTAAGTAAATACCTGTTTTCAACAAAATTGGTTAATTTTGATTCTAAAACCACAAAAATTGAGTTCATTTAACGATTGAGTTTAATGTTTTGAAAACTTCAAAAAGATCATTTTCAACGCTGAAAAACAATGCTAAAAAATTAAATATTTGAGCTTATGAAAATCCTAAAATAGTCTTTGAACATATTTTATAAAGTTCTGAAGTGTAATTACAGATTTTTTGGGCTAGACAAATCACATGGGCTAGAGTAGCTTTTACTTAGTTCAAAAAAATGACATTTAAGTGTTTCTGTGGAAGGGCGGATATACAAAATTTGAACCAATAGGCTTTCTGGAAACTTCCGCAATATTAATCTTAAGCTTTTCTGAACAAGAATCAATTGACAAAATGCAATCGTCATATATTTTGCATAGTCAACTCCATCCAGAGCCCGCTCTATACACATTTTTATTTTTGAGGAATGAGGGTAGACTAAAAAAGTTTGAAATTTAGGACATTGTTTTAAGGACATTGTAAAAATAATTTCTTAAATTAAATAATGAAACATTTTGATTTTATTCAATGAATAGTAAAAATTACATTACAGGTTCCAAAAAGTATATTTTTAATCTATTTTTTATAATTATTATAATTAAAAATTACTTAGTAACTACATTGCACAGCATTTCATGTCAATCTGTTTTACACACAAAAAATTTATTTTTTATTTCATTTACATTTGTCCCGTTTTATTTACAACAATTGATTTTTTTAGTTACATCTTAAATTATTTATAATTGATTATTTTGAAATTATTTAAACAATGTGTACTAAACTATAATTATTAAATAAAAATAGTTTTTTAAAGAGCAAAATATACAAAAACGTTTCATGATACTCGAAGTGTTTCATTTTATATGCCTACGAATCGTTAATATATTTACTAAGTATTGTTAAGTACGATTTTAAAAATATTCAAAATTGTATGCTAAACAAAATTAGAATTCAATCTGTAGGAATCAAAACTAGTTGTTTTTCTTGAAATAATTGAGGTAGAAACTTTAATATGGTCGTTTTGATCGTTGAACGGTTGAGTATTTTGTCGTCTTGAATAAAAGAGTCAACATATATGTTTCTGAATACCTAAACCGTAATTGAAAAATGGTAAGTAACCTGCGGAAAAAACGGTCTACTTCTTGTTTTAATTAGTACGAATTTTTATCGCCAGTTGGCGGGATTTTTCTGATTTGAATTTGATTATTTTGGTTGGTCTTTAAAAATTATAAGTATTGCCCGCTGGTAGTCTTAATTGGAACTACTGAGATCGGGCCACTTCTTGTTTTAATTAGTACGAATTATTATCGCCTGTTGGCGAGTTGTATTTCCCAGTAATCAATTTTGAGTTAATCTTGTAAGTTTAAAGATGTAACATGATGCAGCTTGATGCATGATGACAAATTAGGATTCCACCTAGCTGAAAAAATAGAGTTATGCTCAGTATCCAATTGTAAAAAGGAGCGACAAACGTTCATTAATATCGAAATTCGATATCTTCAAAGCTGTTAAGTTTCTGTTCAAGATGGCAGCACGGCTTAAACTGATTACGTGACTTAATTTGAGGCTCAAACTCAGCGTCCAGCGTCAGCATTATAATACACCTTACTGAAGTGACCCCGAAATAGAAACGGTACCTTTTCTTTATACAAATAATAATTGTACACACGACTGTTGTTTTTACCAATATTACGTCACCAAAATGGCTGACAGCGTTTTTGCGAGGATAAAAAGGTTTAAAATTTAATTTAATTTTATGGCAAGAAAGGATTTTTATTTTGCCGAAATATTTTGTTTGTGGCTTTTTATTAGGAAAATCACCATTTTGAAGTACTTTTTCAAACATAGTAAAACTTTATTGTTTTAAAATTATAGCCTGTTGGAATTTTGTAGTTTTGTAGGAATCTGTTTTATGGCGTTATTAAACAAGTGAAATTATGGTATTCAGATAAAATATTGATAATATTCCTCTGAAGAAAAAAATTCTACATTCTTAATTTAATTTGGATTAAAAATGGCGTAATTTTACAATTACCATTTTAAATTTCAAGATGGAATCTAGTCTACATTGAAAATTTGATTTTTGTTTTTAATCAAACAAGATTGTATCAAAATCGTTTCAATCTCAATTTTTTACAAGATAAGAATCCCTATCGACTGAATTATAATTAATAAATTATTTTGTATAATAAATGCGAATAAATATTTATTGTTTTATTTTAATTAAAATTACAATGTTTTTTTTACTTAAAATATTAAACATAATTATAATTATAGTTCAAATAATAGTTTATATCACAATAAAAAATCACTCTTAAGTTTTAATCATCAATTAATTTAATTAAATCAATTAATATTGTTTTTTACCCCCAGGTTCATAATGATTTTTTTTTCTTATTTCATTCAAACTTTTTTTTTAAATAGTATACAAATTGAAAATAATACGTCAAAATCATAAAATATATGGCATAATAAAGTGCGTTTATTAAATTTTTATTTATTTCGAAATTTGAAAAAAATTCGTAGATTAGGACCCTTAAATTTTTTTCAAATCTATTAATCCGATCATCTTTGTCAAAAAAAGTGGTCAGCCTCGGAATCTAATGGAATAAACTGAATTTTAGTACAAACCTTTATTTTGATAGTACAAATGTTATCTCAAAGGTTACACATGGTCACGTGTGCGTGTCGTTAGATATTCAAGATCAAGTGTCACGAAAATCAGTTTTTTCAGAATATCTCGTTTTCTTTACCTTCAATCGTATTAACATTTATTATAAAAGTTGTAGAGGATAAAATTCTCTACTTTTGTCTGAAATCTTTTTTTATACGTTGGAACGTTTTTGAAATAGAGGGCGCAGAAGACGTAGCGCTCAGCTATACGCACCTTAGTGCAGGGTCAATATTTATAAAGTATTAAATAATTATTTAAGTAATATTTAATAAACATTTAAGTAAAAAAACCAAATAATAGACTGGGATTCACGATTGACACTATCAATTATACGGTTTTTTTAATTGATTCTTCATTAAATACTACTTAAATAATTATTTAATACCTTATATTTATAAATATTGACCCAGCACTAAATACGTTAAGCTGAGCGCTCCATCTTCTGCACCTTTATTTCAAAAACGGTTCAACGTACAAAAAAAAGTTTCAGCCAAAATTTATAAAGAATTTTATCCTCTACAACTTTTATATTAAATGTAAATCCGATTGAAGGCAAAGGAAACGAGATATTATAAAAAAAAAACTGATTTTTGAGACCTTTGACCTTGAACATGATTTGTACTATCAAAATAAAGGTTTGTACAAAAATTCAGCTTATTACGTTAGATTCCGAGGTGAACCCCTAAGATGATTGGAGTATATGGCGTTTTTTCAAAGAATCTAAATGATTTAATTAAATTGACCTATTCTTGAAAAATAAGTTTCTTGAAAGAAGTTGATATTTGAAAATGATTGAATTTATGTGTCTTGTATGTGTGCGGCAGTTTATCACGCAATGAATGATTCATACGTCATCAACTGGCGCTATTTTTTAATCGTTTGTAGAAATTTATTATTTCTTTAAACAAATTATTTGAAGAAATCTAGTTGATAAGGCTTTCAAAAATAAGAAAATTTATAGAAAGGTCAAAATTACTGTGAAATATTAAAAAATAAACGCACTTGGACAAAATGTTAAAAAGTTATTTTAAAATATTAAGGCACATTTTTAAATATAAATCATGTGATGTGATGTGTTTTGTAATGGCCGTATTCGGCCCTAAGAATTGAAGATAATAAACTATACTAATTTGGCAAGATTCTACCACAATACAGAAAAATCTTTTTGTTCGTTTGATTTTTATTCAATGTTCATTTTTTTTATTTTGAGTAAATTTAAGTATGGTTTCTCTTCTTAAGTTAACTAAAAATTATTTAATTTATAATAAAAAAAATTCACTAGTTGAACTGAAGAAATCAAATAATTTTGTATTATAGTTGCGAAAGTTTTTTGTTTTCCAGTCCAAAATTGTAATGATTCTAAGGCACTCCATTATGTTTGAATTCTAAAACAGAATAAAACAAAAATTATTATAAAAAGTCTTTTTCCATGCTCGGTTGAATCAGGGACCTTACGTTATCAAATTAGCGGGATTACAGAGGCGACATTATTCATGAATATAAAATGGAATTTTTAAAAATTTTTAATTACTTTTTTAACTTTAAGGTATTTCCAGCATGAAAGTACATGTCGCAGATTTGGCAAATTTATTTGCACAGACTCAGAATAATGTTAGCTGTGAGATATCGAAGTCGCAGAATTTTTGGTTGTTAAGATCGTGAGATAATCAGCTGCAAAGTTCGCGATTTCCCCATTCAAAGCATGTACAACTCACTGCCCTCCCACATATGTTTTACGACATTAACAAAAATTATCTCGACAGAATTGAAACAAAAAGGTAGGAGAGTTGAAGGGGATGTTTTAAGAACAAAAGAATCACTTCGCTTTGTTTTCGAGATACTAATTTTGACGTAAATTGTCAAAATTGGGATCGTATGCATTAATCATCTCGTGTTTTAAGCGGTTGATTTGCGGAGAGAAACAGGTCAGCCACAAATTAAACTACAGATTCAGAAAAAATTCAAATTAAACTACAGAAAGGAGGGCCCTAGATTGGAATCGGCAAAGAGTCAGAATAAAAGAGAAACCTTTGTTTCTCTCCCTAGAAACATGGAAGAGGACTATTGAGAGAGAACGAAAGCAGTGACTAAACTTGGATCGAGTTGATGGCGCTTGCTAGAGACACGGGCGGGTGTTGAGTTCATCTGAATGCCCTATGCCCACACAGGAGATAAAGAAAATAAGTCAAGTCAAGTCAAGTTTCAAGCGGTCTAAATTTCTGAAACTTGGGGATTTAATAGTAAGCCCTATTCTTAATCTGTGAAAAAATTATGTCGAAAATTACGGTTTTACCGTAGTTTTAGTATAGGAACTGCAAATGCCATGCTGGAAATACCTTAATTAGATTTTGAACGGCGAACGAAGAAAAGAGTAAGATGTTATACAAACCCTAATGTTCGAGTCAATTCTTTATGAACTGGTATTGGAGGTAAAGTTTCTCGCTCTCTATTTAAAAATGATAAACCCATGCTACTTGCTAAGCTACTCGCTGAATCACGACTATCCATTCGAATCATTTGATGGCGATTATTTGTTGCTTGTATCCGTCGCATTGGATATCGCCATGGTGATTTTGGCGGATCTAATTCAAATGCTTGATTATCTAAACCATGTCGTTCTGCTAATTTTTCTTCTTTTGTTTTCGACGATAAACGCCTGTAATAGAAAATGGAATTTTACACCAAACCCAATATTAAAAACATGATTGCTAATTAATGGTTTAGATTCCTGAGTAAGCGACAACGGTCCTCGAACATATTAACGGGTAAATGAAGTACGAATTGAAAATTTTTACCGGTACGTTTTCTTGCACAATCCATCTTAAGATCGATACCGAAAAAATGAAAATGATCCTAAATGACTTGAAATTTTATTTAGCAATTAATCATCCGTTATTCTTTTATACGTCTTTTGTGAAAAATTAATATCGATTCTCTGAACGGTTTAGGAGAAATTTACTATCAGAGTTAGTATTTTTTTTTTATCAAAAAAGGGCACATTTCTCATAAACCGTACAAAGAATCGATATGAATTTTTTAAAAAAGACCTATTCAAGGGTGATTAATTTATAAATAAAATTTAAAATTTTCTTTCGATACCGTATTTCGTATTTCGATACCGTATATTGAAAATGATACCAAAGATTTTAATTTTTATTTATCAATGAATCATCTTTTTATACGTCTTTTGTGATAAATTCATATCGATTTTCTGTTCGGTTTTTCATTTTTATGCACAGTTTTTTTGGTAACACTTTTGTTTTGGTATCGAAACACTTTGATAAATTTTTTAACGTTACCTTAATATTCTGGAACCAAAACCTGCTCCAGGTGGATCCTCTAATTTTGCATTACTCGTTTTCTTCTTATAACGTTTATCATGACTCTCCTCAATGATAATATGTCGATCGTATGGTGTATCGTAATCCACTTCTAAAATTGTTGAAAATCTATTCGGATAAATTAAATCTACGGCAGATATAATCATCCCTTCAAAAATACATATGCAACCTATAAAAAATAAATAAAAAACAAATATATCAGTAGTTTAATAATTATAATCAGGAGAAAATAAGTCCAGATAAGCATTGGTAAAATCATTTTGCCATGCGATATCCTATATACCGGGTGGTTTTTTTTAAACTTAATATAAACGTGAAATTCGAAAAAAAGTTTCATCTAGGAAAATGCTTCAAAAGGCACACATCTTAATCTTATACAAGTATTGAATTCGATCTATGTTTTAAGTTTCAATTAAAATCTCACTCTGATTTATAACTGACAAACATTAAATAAACGCTGTAAATTAGAAAGTTGTTCTTTATAAATACTTTAACATTTTTTGTTTGAAAAATTTTTTTGTAAACCGAATAGTTTAGACACTAATTGAAAGCAAAAATCTAGCTTTTTGTGCGTTTGTTCATTCAGTTTAAACAAAAATAGTCTTTCTAGAAAAACAAACCACTTTTATTGGATTTATTGGAAAAGTTTTTTCGAAGAGTGTCTAGATTTCGCAGAAACAATGATACGAAATAACAATAATGATACGAAAAAACAATTTTTGGGTTAAACTTTTCAGTCCGTTTTTGCCTAAACCGGTACTGTCTGCGGAAAAATGTTTCGAACAAAAAATGTTACTTCTTTAATCAACAACAACTTTCTAATTTAAAGTTATAAAGTGGTTCGGCCATCATTATTTATGCAATTTATATGACGTAAATGTAATAATAATAAAATGCTCTAAAAATATCTTAAACTAGGCAATTTGTGTGACGTAAATGTAATAAAATGAATCTGTGATGAATTTGAAAATGATGGAAACTTTTTTGAAGCTCAATCACCGAATAATTTTTGTACACTTAACATTATTGTGAGTTCTTCCATAAGGTACTCTCTTAAAAATCACAATTAAAATGAACAAATTCAAAATTTTTTCCCACAAGAGGCTCCAAAACTGGGTTAATTGTGATCAAGGGACTTTGAACTGTCATTCACCGCAAAAAAAATGGGCATTCACCATACTTGCTCAAAGAGCTGGACTACCTTAATCTATCGATTACCAGTTATGCAGTAGAGTGAGCTTTTTATTGAGCTTGAAAACCTAGGTCAAGTTTAATGTCTGCGTAAAATGTTCGCCTACACACCCAACATAAGTTTACACCATAATAGTTTCCAAATATATCTGCGTCATTTAATACTATACTAACAAAACATGGGTTTTAATTATAGCAGATTATTTAAACTTGAATATACAAAATTTAAATAACCAAACCGGAATTGCTACCAGTTTTGAATGAACTCTATAATATAATATTGATGAAATACAACTTATACAAATAAATAAAAAGGATTATTCATACGTTGTTGATTGATTCAATATTTTAAAAATAAACAAACAACAAAAGAAATGGAGAATTTCTTTCAAGTATACTTAGAGAAAAAAAAAAATTCGTAATAGGTATGATCTTAGCAGATCAGACCAATAGGGAATATTCATGTATTTTTTTTATATTTTTAATTCATTGTTTACACCATTATAACATAGTAAAAAATATAAATACTATTTAAAAATACTGTAATTTAGTGTAAAAAATATTTAAAATACATAATAATTTTGAGATGTTTAAACGCAGTATTTTAGCGCTCTCTGTTGATGACATATTAATTTGTGATCTGTCAATTGGTGACAGTTCAATGTAAAAATTACACTTTAAAAAACAACAGAATTTACACTCGTTATTAATAAAAAGTCGTAGAATAATAAAATTCAATGTAATACCATATAAAATGTAAGTACTTGTGTTAACAGTATGTCAACAAATATGACAAGCCAGTAATATGATGTCACGCCCTTATTAAAATTTGAATTTCCGTTTTAGAAATTTTTAAATGCCCTCACTGAATTTGTACTTTAATTAATTAATTTTAATTAATTAAAAAGATGTTAATTACTAAAATAATGGTTTAGTTGAAATGTCTAGTCAATAAAGTTACGGAAGAAAAAATATTTGAACCAAATTAAATTTCATGAATATTGCCTATTTTCGGATTAGGTAAATTATTTTATTCATTCCAAAAAAATTACAAGAATGAAAATTCAAAACTTTCAACTCATTTTTATAGTCAAAACTATATAATTATAATTTTCATTTCAAGACCATAAATATGTATAATTTATTTTCTACAATTTTATTTTCGATAAATATTTCTATTTTACAAATTATAGTCGAAAAATATCAAATTTTGTGATTACCGCTAAAGTGAAAATAAACAATTGACTAAGTTAATTATGGAAATACTCTATAAAATAAGAATTAATAAAAACGAAAAGCTTCATGTAGGATAAAATGGCAACCATTTTTCCCGAAAATTTTGCATATCTATAAAGTTTCAACTTTATTCCTTTGTAGTTTTTTTTTTTAGAAAATGGAAACTTATTTTTTGCCCTAATATAAACCCAATTGCTCTACGTTGCTTGCTTACGGACTCAAAATCACTGTTTACGCCCTGAACACGCAAAAAAATTTCAGCTCGATAACTATTTCTGTTTTTAAATTATCGTACATATGAAAATGTATTTCTAAGCATTAAAAACTTGGGACTAGCTTAATATACTTTGATATATTTCATACTACTCCAGTAACCGAGGATTAAACCTCTAAATTATTTCCTAGAACTCCGATTGATCTGAAATCTGGGGAAAATAGTGGAAACTAATCATCTGGAAGTAACGGTAAGTCAAAGCATCCATTTTTATAAACCGGTAAAAATTGTGGCAGACAAATCTTTTTGGCGGTTTCGGAGCGGGTTGAATAAACTCAAGTGAGATTTTTTGGTTACAACATATACTTTTATGGAAAAATAGTGGCAGCCACCGCAGACTGGTAGTATACAACGGTAAGTTGAAATCAAGCGTTGAAGAAGTCCCGAAAAGTGACGTAAAACAAAGTAAATTAAAACTGAGAAAAATTTCGGACAAAACAACCGCACAAACCTTATACAATAACAAGTGAAAACAAACAATTGACTGAGTAAATTGTTGAAATACCATGTATAGGCAGTGTTGATTACTCTGTCACATTACACATACATACATGTCACACATATATAACTGATATTCCTATACAATTTGTTTCAAACAAAAGTTGTTTATTTTTTGATAAGGGGCATTTTTACATTAAAATTTTTGTTCTATCTCTAACGGTTTACAAGATGTCCTACGGACCCAAGACACAATTTACGTCCTAAGCACGCTAGGACGTAACTTTTTACGTCCTAAGCACGTTATAACATAATTTCAGCTTGATATTTCTTTTCGTTTTAGAGTAATCGTGATGACAGACATACAGACAGACGACAGGAAATGGACTAGTTAGGTGAACACCCATACCAAAATTTTGTTCATAGTATCAATATTTTAAAGCGTAACAAACTTGGGACTAAACTTAGTATACCTTGATATATTATTTCATATACATGGTATAATAATATTAATGTGTTTATCAATTATCTCACTGGTAGACAGACAATTTTTGATTTCGGTTTTCAGAATGAAATCAATAAATCATGTATCATTCAATTAAAAAATGAAGACAATGTGATTTAATTATGATGTTTTTATACTTAGAGGTATAAATATGTTAGTTATTATTGTTACTTTCACTTAATCATTATCACAACTCACAAGAACAGAACATAATAATAATAATACTAATACCTGCTACAGGTAAGTAAGTACCTATATTATTTCTCTTTTTTATGTAGTGTGGAAAGTAGGATTTATTTTTTTAATTTTTAATATATAGTACAATAAATGAACCTAGAATTTTTAATTCTTACGAAAAAATATTTTGCTAGATGTATTGAGTTGGGGTTTTTTTCACTGGCTTCAGAACACTATCCTAAAAAAATCTATATGGTTTAAAGCGGAAATTTTTAGTTTTTAACCCAAGTGTCACTGGAGTGAAGGGGGTTCAAATCGCAAATTAAATCAGATAGGATAAAATAAATTTTAAAAGATTTTAAAAAGGTCAAAATGCTAAAGTAACCCGAAATTTAAGATATTTTTATTAATAAATTTCTTTATGCACCTCTCTCCTCCCTCTTTCGGGGGGTCTAAAAGACTCTCAAAATGAAAAAGACAATTTTTTTTTGCAAATTAAGACTTTTAATGACGTATAAGAGGATTTTTGGGTCGCTGATCTCGAACTTTCAGTTTAAATGTTTAATTTGTTATCCTTCCTCCCCTCTTTTAACCCACATAAGTAGCCCCTAAAATAAGTAATATCATTTTTTTTGAAAAAAATTTAAGAAATTTTGAAGATTTGTTAAGAGGATTTTTAAAGTTGATGATCTTGAATTTATGATCAAATTGATTCAATTTTCACCCATTTCCTCCTCTTTTAGCCCATAAAAGAAGACCTCTAAAATAAAAAATACCATTATTTTGCAAATTAAGACTTTTAATGACGTACAAAGAGATTTTTGATTTTATAAACTCCCTTACATGCTTTTAAAAAAACTTTTAACAAAAAGAAAACCGACTTCATAGAAAAAGTTTTCCAAAACAAATTAATATGCACTAAAAAGTAAAAAAATAACGATAATATAATGTAGTTATAATTATTGTTGTTTTTGGAGGCGGTGTCAGCCAAGGACACAACTCTGTCAGAACAGTTTGCTACATTCGCTTGGCTGACACTGACTCCAAAAATAACAATAATTTTAACTACATTCATTGTATTATCGTTATTTTTTTACTTTTTAGTGCATATTAATTTGTTTTGGAAAAGCTTTTCTTTTGAAGTCGGTTTTCTATTTGTTAAAAGTTTTTTTTATTATGTGATTTTTAGTGAATCTGAAGTACACTTACTAATTTGTCACTAAAAAAAGAATCATCGAAATCGCTTCGCGTGATATTGAGTAATCAGTCCTCTTGTCGTGCATACTTAATGCAAATTTAAGACTTTTATGGTTTTCTCATGGATGCCGTTGTCAGAACTGGACCACAATGAAATGAGACTACACGGAAAGCACCAACTTTCAAATAGATAAAGAATCATTAAAATCGGTTCACCCATTCGAAAGTTATGAGGTAACACACATTTAAAAAAATACAGTCGAATTGCAAACCTCCTACTATTTTTGTTTGAAGTCGGTTAAAAAGGGTTAAATTTTCAATAAATGTAACTTTTTATTTCAGAGGCCTACTAGTGTATGCTTAATGATGGTGGGGAGTGAGGGTTGAAAATTGAATCAATTTGATCATAAATTAAAAATTTGCAACTTTAAAAACTCCCTTAAATGCCTTGAAAAGGCTTAAATTTTCAAAGAAAAGTTTGAAACCAAATAAAATACCAAAAAAGCAGCTTTACATCGCGTTTTGCAATTTTAATGTATAATTTGACTGGCGTATATAAAATATAAATGCATATGTACACGTTCTAACTTTCTCCTCCATATGTTTGTTATACGTACGTATATCAGTATGCTAGGATGTACCTACTACCATGTATCCTATAACAAATCTATATAAAACAAGTGAAAACAAACAATTGACTGAGTTAATTGTTGAAATACCATGTATATACAGTGTTGGTGCGCAATCGTTTGTTTTTTTGACGTCACGTAAAAAACAAAAGAAATCCACTTTTAAATAGACACACACACAACTGATATTCCTATATTAATACATACTATAAAATTTGCACCTAATTAACGCCCTCGTGGGTAAACAGTGATGTTTACAAAAAAATGTTTCAAACAAAAGTTTTTTATTTTTTTATAAGGAACATTTTTTACATTTAAACTTTTGTTCTATCTCTAACGGTTTACAAGATGGGTCCTACGGACCCAAGACCCAATTGACCTATGATGCTCATTTACGAACTTGGCCTCACTTTTTACGTATTTTGTACGCTGTAAAAATTTCAGCTCGATATCTTTTTTCGTTTTTGAGTTATCGTGTCCACAGACGGACGGACGGACATCCGGAAATGGACTAATTAGGTGATTTTATGAACACCTATGACAAAATTTTTTTCCTAGCATCATTATTTTTAAGCGTTACAAACTTGGGACTAAACTTAATATACTATGTATATTTCATATATACATGGTATAAAAATGATGATAGACTATACAATACAATATAAATACATAACATATGTATGTACATTGACATACTAACACAGAACAACACATTCCATGGACCATATTATTATAATCATATAGATAGATACCTTACTTACTTACAATATACCTATTTCTTATATTATATACTTATTTTGTTTATATATACCTACACTGATTATATAAAGTATGGGCTTATGGAAGGCATTAGTTTTGGTCAATTAAAAACTTTAAAGTTAATTATTAATAAGGAGTAACAGAGATTCGTAAGGTATAAATATGTTAAAAGCTCGGAATCCAGGGATAGACAATGAGTCTTAATAAAAACTGTTCGACTGCATTGTTTAAAGCTTACTTAAAAAAGTTAAAAATAAAAATTTGTGCGATCTTGTCCATATGATAGGGGAGACTCGTTATTGGGAAAGTTTATGTTAAAAATGACAACGGAAATTGATAGAAGGATGAATTATAAGCAAAAAAAAGCCATTTAAGTATATTTCAAAAGTCAATACTTTCCGAGTTTTTGACGATTGAAATTCGGAGTATTTAACGTTGAATTGTTGACAAAGAAGTTTTTTGAAGATAGTACATGGTACACTTTTTAAAGTACTATAAAAAACCATGAAAAATTTTGAAATATTTTTCGTAAATATCTTTATTTATCCGCGAGGACATAAATTAGGCTAAAACTTAAGTTTCCATTTTCTCCAAAACTATACAAGAAAGAACATTCAAATAAAATTTTTAGGTAACTTCAAATAACGAGAGCAATTTTTGTAAATTTTTGTAAATTATTATCAGTTTTTGACAAATTTGAAAAGAAATTATTGGCGGGTTAAATAATTTCATTCGTTTATACGGGTTAGTCCGCAAACTAGAAAGAAACTAAATCTGATTTCGGCCCGAAGATTTTTGTACATTTTAGTTGCGAAATTCAGCCAATTTGAAAAATACTATTTCTTTTAACCATTAAGTGGAATTTTTAAAATATTTTTAAGTTTTATAATTATGGTTATATATAAAAGAAATCAAGCGACAGCAAAATGAGAGTTTTATCTGCATGAACTTCAGAATTGGATTCAGGAAGAAAAAAATTATTCTAATTGTTAATCCAGAGTAAACTGTTTGTCCGTCCCAATCCCTTCCGCCGTTTTAACATGGCTGAGTACATATACGCAAACAATATTTTAATATTAACTTCTCAGAATCGTGAATATAGGCCACGGTACAGAAAGCGTGATTATTATTATTATTAATGTTATCAAGTGGTCATAGTATCCGATAAATTATTTGCTGAATTTTTTCAGACCAATAGCTTAAATATGACGACTTCATCATGCTCCTTTAATTACGCAGCTTTCAAAAAAAGTCGTAAAGAGAAGTTTGGCTCGTTAAGCACCCTTTTTGCCCCCCGTTTTAATAGTGCTGGACGTCAAAACTCAAATTGACAGGATCTGGAGAGTTTGAAATAATATTTTATAAAAAACCTCGATTTAGACGTTTTACAAAAACTATCCAAACTTTGCATTTAAGTGCAGTCGCCAAGGACCTGGGTTTAAATAAACACAATAAACAAGTGAAAACAAACAATTGACTGAGTTAATTGTTGAAATACCATATATAGGCAGTGTTGATAACTCTGTCACATTTCACATACATACATATCTGACATATTTAACTGATATTCTCATATAATGCGCAAGTGTTGATGCGCAATCGTTTGTTTTTTTGACGTCACGTAAATAACAAAAGATATTCACTTTGCTATTCCTATATTAATACATACTATAAAATTTGCACCTAATTAACGCCCTCGTGGGTAAACAGTGATGTTTACAAAAAAATGTTTCAAACAAAAGTTTTTATAAGGAACATTTTTTGCATTTAAACTTTTGTTCTATCTCTAACGGTTTACAAGATGGGTCCTACGGACCCAAGACCCAATTGACCTATGATGCTCATTTACGAACTTGACCTGGCTTTTTACGTCCTGAGTACGCTGTAAAAATTTCAGATCGATATCTTTTTTCGTTTTTGAGTTATCGTGTCCACAGACGGACGGACGGACAACCGGAAATGGATTAATTAGGTGATTCTATGAACACCTTTAACAAAATTTTGTTCGTAGCATCAATATTTTTAGGCGTTACAAACTTTTGACGAAACTTAATATACTATGTATATTTCATATATACATGGTATAAAAAATAAAAATTAAGCAGTTCTATATGCAGAATCCAATAAAATATATACGGTAGCTAAGTTTTTTATGCGTGTGTACTTTTTACTTACTTGCATATTTAATTACACACACATACCCGTATGGCGTATATATTTATTTATGGGTAATGTACTCAGTCAGTATTGAGTACTTACTTTATTTTTATAAACAAATTCGACCTTGTCCATAACATAAGAATCATGACATGACAAAATTAGTTATGTATATTAATTGATTTATGTATCATATTAAGGTAGGATACAATCGATCGATGATCTATAAACAAGATCTATATGACATGTAGATTTTTTTTAAATAAAATATTGATGCAAAATATATTATGAAGATGATACAATGAATGATTGGTGCTAGATCATCTTTAATCGATGTTTTTATAAAGTATGATAGACCGATATCTAGCCTGAAAAATGAATCATAAGTCCTTGTCCTATCAAAACGACACTCATCCCTATCCTTTCACTATAATCACTTCATTTTATAAAACGAAGTCGCTCCCCACTGCGTGTCCATATATATGCTTAGATCTTTAAAACTACGCAACGGATTTTGATGCGTTTTTTTTAGTAGATAGAGTGATTCAAGAGAAACGTTTATATGTATAATACATGCATAATATAGTAGAGAAACAATGATCATTTTAGAGGTTTTTAATGTAATGTCGTAAATAAAGTAAATAAACACATTTTTGAACAAGAAACATTTTGAAGTATATTTAGTATCAGCAAAGCACTCATACGAAGGCGAGGCGGGTCGCTAGTATATTATAAAAGTGAAAGTATGTTTGGTACGCTTTCACGCAAAAACTACTGAATGGAATTGAAGGAAACCGTACAATAATATAGTTCATAGATCAAAGTAACACATGAGCTATAATTTATAAAGATATATTGTTAAAAAATTAAAAAAACAATTAAATTTAAGTCTATGACGTTTCACTACGCCTTCTATGAGCATCGGTTTGGATCATAAATTATAGATTTCTGTAAAAATGATGAACGACATATTTTCATGGCCATCTGTTCTGATATAATGAATGAACTATGACTATTTTACGTTTAAAAAAAATTGAAAACTGTACATATATTTTACCTGTGTAAAATAATCCCTATTAATATTTCAAATGTTATGCAAGGGAGTTAAGTGAGAGAAAGAGCAGTGTAGGTTATAACGCGATGGTTTTTACTTTTAAGCCCAACGAAGCAGGTGGGTATCAAGCTCGTAATAGTAAAAAGATAGCAACGTTACGAAAAAGTTGACGACTGAATTTTTGATATTTATTTTGTGTTTGAAATTAGGAAGGTATGAAGTATGCCTAGCACTTGAGAACAGTTGCATTAAAAAACTAGCAAAAACATTATTTCTGAAAATAAACGCATGAAATGAATGATTTTTTATTCAATAATGAAAATCAATATAAGTGGCATCTAAATCAGACTCAGGACCCTATTTTTAGAGCTAGATACTGGTCTATACTGTTGGTAGTGTAGGCAGATGACATTTTAAGATGATATAAAAAAATATCAGTAAAATGTGAAGCTTTCTCTTTAAAATATGAAAGTTGTGCATAAATTAATGATTTGGATATGGTTTTAATAAAACAACGAAAACATCTGCCAACAAATTGGATATCGAGAGCTTCTTTTTACTTTATGCAATATTAGTTTCTCTATTCGCATCCTAGTCAGCGTGATTGTAAGGGTAGGTAAAACTTAAATTGTGATTTCAAAAGCCTCTTCAGCTAAAGATTATTTTGACTTAACAAAGAGAACTTTGAATGTATTGGTGAAACATTTTGCAATACGACTATCGATATCTAAGGATAGAACTACGATGATAACAGGCTTAAACTGAGTTGCAGTTTATTATTATGGAACCAGACTAATTTACAACAAAATTTATGATTGAACTATCTAATAAAAAGTATCCCACTTATCATTTTTTGATATTCTCATTTTATAGTCTACTGCCCATTTTTTGAGATTTAAGCCTGTTTTTGACTGCCACATTGACGCCTTGACGTTATTATATTTAATTAAAATATAATATTTTTTAAAAAGATTAAGAAAAGCGGTAAGACCCAAATACAAAGGATTGAAAAATTATGAAAAATGGAAAATTATCTCGTATCAACTCATTCCAAAAATTTCCAGTTATCACTATTATAAGGTACATATACAGGGTTTCTTTTTTTAAATGGACAGACATATGCTTGAAACTTGAAAAATAATATTTATCGATAAAATTGCTTCAAGCGAAAAAATTTGGGTGTGTAGTTGCGAATCTTACGAAGACATTAAACTTGGCCTTGGCTTTCAAGCTCAATGAAAAGCTCAGTCTACTCCATAACTAGTAGTCGATAGATGAACACTTTAAATTAGAAAGTTGTTATTGATTAAAAAAGTAACGTTTTTTGTTTAAAACATTTTTTCGCAAACCGTACAGTTTAGGCAAAAACGGACTGAAGAGTTTTACCCAAAATTGATTTTTCATATCAAAATTGTTATTTCGTATATTGTTTTGTGAATTTTACTCTTTGAAAAAACTGTCACTCTCTGAAAAAAATTTTCCCATAAATCCAATAATAGTGGTTTGTTTTTCCAATTTTTTTTTCCAAAATTCCAATTTTGTTCAAATTGAATAAACAAACGCACAAAAAGCTAGATTTTTGCTATCAATTACTGTCTAAACTATTCGCTTTATAAAAAAAATATTTCAAACAAAAAATGTTTGTATTTATAAAGAACAACTTTCTAATTCAAAATGTTCATCTAATATTTGTCAGTTATGCATCAGGGTGAAGTTTTAATTGAACATGAAAACTAAGATAGAATGCCTGTATAAGATGTGTGCCTTTGAAACTTAGTCCAGGAGGAATCGGCGCATGAGTACCGAAAACTATTCCACCTCAATTTTTTTATGCGATCCTCTTCAAATTGCCCTCCTAATGATATAAATGCATGTTGCCATGGCGCAACCCGGTGCCATATTGTTTAAACCGAAATTGTTTAAACAATTGCAAGGAATTGTTATTTTTCAACCGGACAAATTTTTTTTATATTCTTTATTGAAATACCAATAAAAAAAGGTTCTATGACTTTTCACGATAAAGTTAAAATTTTTAAAGATATGAATTTTTAAAGGTTCGAAAAATCTCAAATTTGGGTACTTTCGACCCATGAAAAATATATTTAAAAAAAACATAATGTCTAAGTAATATTTTTTTTTAAATTCTCTATACAATAGTTAATAATATTGTTAATAGAGATTTAAAAAAATTTCATTGTTTATATCTTTTTTTTAATTGTTAATTTCGCGCGCTCACAAGTATGCGTCGCTTACCTTTAAGTATCGCTGTCTCTATCTGACTTATGCGTTGCATCGGCCTCTCTGTGTCTTGAATCATTATTTATCATTTATCTTAAAAACTATCAACTTTATCAAGATTGTTAAGGAGAGCAATGTTATTAATAAATTGTCTACAATTTGTTTTTAATAAATTTTTTTCTGAAATCATTTTTTCAAAAGTTATTTAAGCATAAATTGGAACATGTTATTAAAATTACTTTTTTTTATCAGTTTATATTACTTTTTTGTTATTAAAACGGAAATTAAAGTAAAAGACCCAGTTATTGACACTGGCCTAGTTATTAGGCCAATAAAATTTTCTCCAAAAACCAATTATCTTAAAATTTATATTTCAAAAGTTATCAAAAGTTAAGCTCAAAATTACTTGTGAGCGCGCGAAATTAACACCGATTCCTCCTGGACTAACTAACATTTTTAGTTCAAAACATTTTCCTCGATTAATTATATGCCAACTTAAAAAGAACAGCCTGTATATAGTTTGATTAAATAAGAATGAATGATTTACCTGCGCATAGTACAATCCAAAAACACCATCCTAATTTAAATTCTAATGCACCACCTTCAAATCGGATAATCAATGGATTCTCTGGTATTAAACGTATATAAACAATATCTGTGCACAGCAATAAGATACCGGTAAAAACCATCATATAGGCACCATATCGTGGCACCACAATCAGTAATAAATTCATTAATAGCCATGCTGTGAATGATGTCCTGTAAAATAAAAAATAATTTTTATTAATAAATTAAAAAATATATTTAAATAAAAGCTCAATTTATTCATAGAAAATAATAATAGCTAATGCACGCGACTGACTTCGTACACGAATTCTAAGTCATTAGACGTCATGGGGTAGATAGTACTTTTTCTATGCCAATTTAATGAAGATACAGTAAAAGATGTTACAAAAATCGGCTAATAAAGGAAAATGAAATAAACCGCTCGCATTTTGCTAAAATCTCATGGAATGCATTTCTTAGGTGCCAAATATCATTAGTAACGCATGCGTTAGTGGCGCAAATATTTCTATTTGTTAATAAACAATAAATTTTTAATTCAATAAAATGATCAATGTTAAAGTTCACTTAAAAAATTATTAATTAGGCAACTTGTATGACGTAAATGTTAAGTGTTTATTAAATATTCGAAAACTATTATACATGTATAACGTATACGTAATTAAAGTTGCCTATTTATTAATTTTATCAGTCAACTTTAACATTAACTTTAATGTAATTACATAGTTTATTTATCAAAATTTAATAAAATTTGGGTGTAATAGAGATAAATCAATTTTTTTTTAGATATAGGTGACGCCATGGAGTACAAAAATCAAGTTCTTTTATTATCTTGCACATATTAAATCCAATTTGAAGGTTTTTTTTTTTTTGATTTTGATTTTTATGATTTCAATTTTTAGCAATAGTTATTCGTTAGAAATTGTCTTTGTGCCAAATGTAGAAACCACGACAGTCTATTTTTAAAATTTAATGAAGATAAGCTAAATTAGACCAAGAATTTGTAAAAGATGACTAAAATTTAGTGGGATTACATACTTGGCCCATGACGGTGTTATAGAGAAAAAATAAAATTTACAAAATTTAAAAACCCCTAAGAAAATTTTCAAGTTCAGAAACTCGCACTTGAAACGTATCTAAGAACACTCGCCATTAATTTACCTTTTCCTTAGAGCCTTCTCCTTCTCCAAACTAAACCGATTTTGAAAATCATCGCCTAGTTTTTAGTAGTTCAGAGTACGGAACTCTATACTCGTTCTTGAAACATAGTTAAGAACACTACCCATTAAATTACCTTTTAAAAGAACAAAAAAAAATCAAAATCGGTTTATCCGCCCCTTTTTTTGGTTCGGAGGTTAATAATTAAATTTTTTAGATTTTAGACATAAAATACTAAAATACATTTTTTTGATATCTTGCCCATATTTTATCCAATCTGAATGAATTTGTTTGAAACCCACTAATTTAAGGTCATATTTTCCATTATTCTTAACACAAATACGTTAAATTTGATCAAAAATTCGAAAAATATGACCCAAATTTACTGCGATTACATGACTGGAAGTTGGATAAATTTTAGGTATGCGATAAAGCAAAATAAATTTTTTTGAATTTTGATGTAGATTTTTCGAGATGTACAAAGATTTGAAATTACAAAATACAGATCTGTATATAAAATACATACAAATATAGGTCATAATCTAATTTATGTTTCACTATTGAGAAAGAGAAACAAAAAGAAACTAAATGTAATTAAAAATTATGAGAAAATAAACCATTAAAGATTATTGAATAAGTTATTATTTATAATAAGTAATTTCATTCTGTAACTTATATTGTTTATGTTAAACGTAATAAGCGAATTCAACTTTTATCAGAATTTTTTACACAAAATGTATGTTAATTATCAGTCTTTTGTAAAAACTTCACAACGATTCTCTGAACGGAAGCAATTAAATATCAAAGTAAGTTTTTCTATCAAGAACACATTTCTCATAAACCGTGCAGAGAATCGATATGCATTTTTAAAAAAATGACCTATACCAGGGTGATTAATTGATAAATCAAATTAAAAAATTTTCTTATCATTTTCATTTCAACATCTTTAGGTATTTCGATATCGTAAAAATAAAAATGAAAAAAAATATGAAATTTAATTTATCAATTAATCATACTTTTATACGTCTTTTGTGAAAAATTCATATCGATTCTCTGTACGTCTTAGGAGGAATTAACTATCAAAGTAAGTGGTTTTTCATTTTTATGAATAGTTCTTAACTTTGGTATGATTTTTAAGCTTAAAACTTGAGGAATATTGATAAAAGTTGTTTATGTAAATGGTAAAAAATTTTTAAAAACACTTATTGACTAAAAAACCAACATTTATTACGGCTTCTTCATATATCACCATGTAAAAAGGGCTGTTTTTAATAAATTATTTCTCGTAAACCGTACAAAGAATCGACTTACAGAAGGCGTATTAAATACACATTAATTGACACACAAAATTTCAGTTTTTTGGTAACACTTTCGTTTTGGTATCGAAACACATTAAGCTATTGATCGAAATAAAATGCTCCCTAACAAAAGTCTGACCAGGCCTGTACAGGGTATCCCCGGGTTACGGTAACTACGGGAGCGGAATTCCTCACGGGTCGAGCTAGTATGATTTAATTTTGCTAATAGCAAGTAAAATTATATCTTTAATTAAATTGCATACATTTATCTTTATCAACTATCAAGCTGAAAGTTTTACAGCGTGCTTAGGACGAGGTCAAGATCGTAAAAGAGCAACATAGGTCAATTGAGATTTGAGTCTGCAGGATCCATCTTGTAAGCTTTAGAGATAGAACAAAAGTTTCAATGTAAATATGGTCATAAAAAAATAAACAACATTTTTTGTTTGAAACATTTTTTTGTAAACATCATTGTGTGCTCGTTTTGTATTGTAGCAAGTATACATGTTTTGTATATATGTATGTGTTTGTTTATTACTATGTAAAGTGAGAGGAAAGATAGTCTTTTTATTTTGTGTGTAAGAGTGGCTATCTTTCTTTTCTTACATGACGTAAAAAACAAACGATTACGTAATTAACACTGTCTATACATGGTATTTCATCAATTAATTCAGCCAATTGTTTATTTTCACTTGTTTTAGGGTTAAAATGTGGTCAATGACTGAATTCGTTTATAACGGATAATACATCCAATTTCTGTATACTTACACTATACCTACCCTACGGTGTTAAAATTAATTAATAATATCATAATTTCCGCTGTTTAATATTTTAATAATATAGTAATTATTTTTATATATTTTTACAATACTCAAGGATAAAAACATATAAATAAAATACCAAAGTGTAATTATTTATTTATAAAAATAACATGAATGCCTATGACTGACTATATCTATAAATAATAAAAGGTAATACTTATCTTATACGGTAGAAAAAATAAAGAAAAATTATTATTATAATATGGAATCAGAATAATAATTGTAATTTATGAATTATTATTTTATTTTATATTTATATTTATAATGAATTATAAATAATAATTATTTATCTTTTATATATATTACTATTTAATAAAAATAGTATAATAATTATTATTATTGAATTCATCAAACTTTTATAAATTTTTGATTTATGATATTCTATATCTCTTAAGGATATTTATTAAATCAATATTTAATTTTTATATAGTGTTTTAAATTGCACTGAATTTTATTATCCCGATTTTTTTCATAGAGTAATTAGAACTCAGAAAACACGAAAATTCAGTTCATTTGATCATTTAACAAATAGTTTTTAAGATTTCATTGAAATTAAATCCGGGAAAGTTGTTCTTTGTATGGAGTTTGGGAGATATCTTTGAATAACTGAACCAATTAATCGAGGAAATAAAACCGAAAAAAATGTTTAATAAAAAATACTTTTTAAGGGACAAACTTTCTTTTATTGTATTAAAAAGTAGAAAATAATTTTATCCATAAGTCACTCATACCCGACTATTTGTAAAAGCTTGAGGCGGTTAATTTAAAATATCAAAAATGAATCGGAACGCCTCATCTACTCCACATGCCTAATTGCTTTTCGATTCATCGAAAACTTGATACTTGATATTAAGCGAATCAAGCTTTTACAAATAGTCGGGTATGAGTGACTTATAGATAAAATTATTTTCTACGTTTTAGTACAATAAAACCTTGTCCCTTTTTATTAAAATTTTAAATTTAAGACTAAAAATTGTATTTATATAAAATATGGTGGAAGTGATGGGAAAAACAGGACGGCGCAACTTTATCATCCAAACTAAATGTGAATGCAAAATTTCAGCTCAATCGGTTGAAGATATCTACTTCAAAATTGAGTTCAAAGAATCCACCGTAACATACATACATACATTGCAAGTTAAATAAAAGCTTTTAAAAATAGTCTAACCCAGGAATTGTCTCCTCTTCTGTTGTTTGTATGAGTGTGCTCAACAAAGTCTTATTTATGCATACTGTGTTTTTTCGATTTACGCCCATAGGGTGGTACAGAAGTATTCTACTTCCGGAAACCATATTTTCTTTATTTAACATTTAAAAAAAAAATTGGATTTCATATTTTGCATAATTCCTAGCATTTTTTTAACTCTGGCATTTTTTACCTATCGACACCGTTTTCAAATATACTCAATTGAAAATCAAAACTCCTAATTTTGCCGACAATTCGTTTTTGACGAAACTAAAGATTATTTTGTGGCTCCGATCAAAAGTTTAGTTTGAAAGAAGTTATTTATTGACTCGTGACAATTTTCACATAAGCATTAAAAAAAATACGGATTTTTGCTGAAAATTCGTTATTGACGAAAATAAAAATTATTTTGTGGTTTTGGTCAACAATTTGATGTGAAAACTATGTGACCTTATATTTTGGACAATAGAGTACTTTCGGTAGTGAAAAATAAATTATAAAATTTGAAAAAAGTTAAAATTTATGTAAAAATATACTTAAATATTCTGATTTCGAGTCATAAAAGCACATTTTTCTTTTATGATATTAAAATTAAAAATCGTAATTTTGAAACTGTATATGATGTGACTTAAAACGCGGGCAAGCCCTGGTGTGATGTCATATCGGTATGAACCATAGACCATCAATTAGTTCAGTGTAGACAGCTGGGTATAATATATTCATAGATAAAAAATATTACTATTTATTATAATTAGTTGTCTATGAATTTATCTGTCAAACTTATTTGTGTTATTTCGTATAATGATACCGATATTACGTCACTAAATTGGATGCTGCCGTTTTTGACAGTTTAAAAAAGGTTTCCAAAATAAATTTTTTGTGGCTTTTTATTAGCAAAATCAACATTTTGAAGTACTTTTTCAAATATAGTATAATACCCTATTCTACACACTTTTGACATTTTTTATCTTTCTTCCCCATTTTCGATACATCAGCGTTTGAAAAAAAAAGGTTTTATATCGAAAATTTGTTATTAACGAAAATAAAGATTATTTTGTAGTTTCGGTCAAAAAATGAAATTTGGTTAATTATTAATTGGAATATACTTCATTCGAGTTAAATTAACACAATTTAGTTAATCGAAAAAGATAGATTGTATTTTGATATTCTCTCTGTCTTTCATTATTGATTTAATATTCAATGAATTATTTAAAAGGATAAATTAATTAAAAAAAGCAATAAAATAAATAAACAAATAAGATAATTCATTATAATTTTTATAATTAATTGTGATACCTTATCTTTTGTAGCTTGTAGCTTGTATACTTGGTTATGGATGACTGAAGATTCGTGTGGTTTATTGTTTTTTTAAATTTTTTTAAATTTATTTAAAAATGATATTTGCATAGTGATTTCACGTTCACAAATAAATTAATAAATAATAACATACATACATATATATAGAACAAGAGCCAGTCGTAGGATTTTACATTTCCAAACTGCTACATATTTGAGTGGTTGTTGTCTAAATCGTGTCTTCAGAGGGTGCAGTAGAAAATAATTATTTCTATGAGTTACTCATACATGAATTTTGTAAATGATTGAGGCACTCAAATTAAAATACCACGAGTAATTGGGAGCGCTTAAAGTTTTTACAAATAGTCATATATGAGTGACTCATAGAAATAATTATTATCCACTTTTTAGTACAATAAAACTTGTCTTTTAAAAATTAATTTTTAATTTAAGGAAGTTCCCTCGGCAGTCATAGAAAAAAATAAATTAGTAGATAAGGATCCGAATTTTTAGTATGTTGTAGTTAACGATACATATTATTAAATCAAAAAAAAATTTGGGTATCTTATCGATCAATTAAGAGAGTTTTTATTAATTAAAAACACACTAAATAACATAATCATCCTCATATCATGCTATGTTATTTAGTGTATTTTTAATTAATTAATTACTCTCTTAATTGATCGATAAGATACCCAAATTTTTTTTTGATTTAATAATATGTATCGTTAACTACAACATACTAAAAATTTGGATCCTTATCTACTAATTTATTTTTTTCTATTAATGGTGAGGGACCCTCCTTAAGGTATTTGGATACCCAAAAAATGAATATGATCAAAAAAATTTGAAATTTTATTTATCAATTAATCATCCTTTCATATCGATTCTCTGTACGGTTTAGGGCAAAGATAATTATCAAAGTTTATGTTTTTACCAAAAAAGTTTTTAATTTTGATATAATTTTTTAATGCTTAAAACTTGAGGAATATTTATGTAGATGGTAAAACATTTTTAAAAGCACTTATTGACTAAAAAACCAACATTTATTACTACTTCTTCATACACAACTACATGTAAAAACGGCTGTTTTTAATAATTAATTTCACATAATCCGTACAAAGAATCGACTTGTTTATACGGAAGGTGTACTAAATACTCATTAGTTGACACACAAAATTTCATTTTTGGTAACACTTTCGTGTTGGTATCGAAACACCTTAAAACTAAAAAAGGTATGTATGTCGAACAAGGTGGAAGAGATGGGAAAATCAGATCATTTGTTCCATAAAAAATGTCATCCGATTTTACTTATTTTGTTCGTACTCTTATCAACAAACTCTCTTATGTGATACCCATATCATGAGACTGCATAAAAAATAACTGGATCGCTAAATTGGATTTAAAACAAGTGAAAACAAACAATTGACTGAGTTAATTGTTGAAATACCATGTATAGACAGTGTTGATGCGCAATCGTATAGACAGTGTTGATGCGCAATCGTTTGTTTTGTTGACGTCACGTAAATAACAAAAGATATTCACTTTTAAATACACAACACACACACAACTGATATTCCTATATTAATACATACTATAAAATTTGCACCTATTTAACGCCCTCGTGGGTAAACAGTGATGTTTACAAAAAATATTTCAAACAAAAGTTTTTTATTTTTTTATAAGCAACATTTTTTACATTTAAACTTTTGTTCTATCTCTAACGGTTTACAAGATGGGTCCTACGGACCCAAGACCCAATTGACCTATGATGCTCATTTACGAACTTGACCTCACTTTTTACGTCCTGAGTACGCTGTAAAAATTTCAGCTCGATATCTTTTTTCGTTTTTGAGTTATCGTGTCCACAGACGGACGGACGGACAACCGGAAATGGATTAATTAGGTGATTCTATGAACACCTATACCAAAATTTTTTTCGTAGCATCAATATATTTAAGCGTTACAAACTTGGGACGAAATTAAATATACTATGTATATTTCATATATACATGGTATAATAACGCCACTTAGCTAACCATGCCTTGTCATCCAAACGAAAGATGTATTCTAAATTTCAGCTCAAACATACATACATACAAAAGATTGCAAAAGAAACAGATGTTTTGTTCGACAACTCGAAAATTTGTACACTTTAAGATGGCCGAACAATGGCGATCTCGTTCTCTTTAGTGTGATAATGTTTTTTTTTATTTTATTCTTATTTGAATATCGTTGTTAATGAATATTCATTAATTTTAACCTGGCCCGTCAAGTAAAATGTTTCAAGCCCTCTAAAAGAGAAGTCTCAGACTTTGAGTGAAAAAAAAGCTAGGCACGACTATTCAGCCGTTCTTTAATGAATGTCAAATACTGTGCTTGACCCCAGACTAATAAAATATATACATATACATACACTAATATATCAAATAATTTGAATGTACCTTCGAGAAATAAATACATTAAAACTTCTCTGGTATTATAATTAAATGCTCCTTATTATTTTAATTTTATGTATACATATAATTACAGTTAAACTACTTTATTTCAAAAAAAAAAAAAAAAAAAATACATAAATTGATTGACTGCGTGATGAAAAATTGAATAATTCTGGTGCCATAATTAATGTAGTTTTCGACCTGGTTATTTGAATTTGATTACTTGAAATGTTTGTCGACAGAGCAACTTGCGTTCAATAAAGTTTTCTAAAAGTGCTTTTTTATTAATAGAAAAAAGTGGTTAGTCTTATCAGATAATCGACATATTCTGAGTAAAAGTTTTACTTTCTTCAGAAAAAAACTTTAATCTGTAAATAGAGATAGGTCCTCAATCAAAGAACAAAACCATCTCAATCTTACGAGGAACATTTCACATATTTTGCTGAGTAACGTAAATCGATAAGTGGAGCGATTTACATTCCAGAAAGCTCATTTTAATTTGAAAAATTATACTTAAGGATGTTCCCTCGCCAGTAATAGAAAAAATAAATTAGTAGATAAGGATCCGAATTTTTAGTATGTTATAGTTCACGAAATATATTATTGTATAAAACAAAAATTTGGGTACCTTATTATTCAATTAAGAGAGTTTTTATTAATTAAAAATACACTAAATAACATACCATCCTAACAGGTTATGTTATTTAGTGTATTTTTAATTAATAAAAACTCTCTTAATTGAACGGTAAGGTACCCAAATTTTTGTTTTATACAATAATATATTTCGTGAACTATAACATACTAAAAATTCGGATCCTTATCTACTAATTTATTTTTTCTATTACTGGCGAGGGAACATCCTTAAAAAAATGTTTTTTTTTTTTTTTTGAAAATGCTCTTCAACATCTTCTTAATGGAACATTAAAGTCTTTATATTGAACTACCTAGTGTATCCACTCGCGTTGCTGGTCAATTTCAATTCTAGAAACAAAAAGTAACGCGTTATAGTCTTCAGAGAAGATTCTGTAAGTTAGTCAATCAATCGATCAGTGAGTGGTATTTCTTAATAAACACAAGAAAATCTTTTTGAAAAATTTATCAGGCTTATATTCGTTCAAGCGTGCATTAGACCCACTTGAAGATTAATGATTTAAAAATGAAATATTAATTGAATAAATGGTGGAAACGCGAATCAATTAAGCAGCATATCCACTATTACTTTGCAATAAATATTTATTTGCGCTTCCACCAAATTTTTTAAACACTAGTTTGTTTTATTAGAGAGACAATACGGTATTCCACTAATTTTGAAAAAGTACTTCAAAATGTTGATTTTGCTAATAAAAAGCTACCAAAAATTTATTTCGGAAAAATACACATGCTTTCTTACCAAAAACTTAAATTAAATTTTAAACTTTTTTTAAATTGTCAAAAACGCGGGCATCCAATTTAATGACGTAATATGGGTATCATTATACGAAATAACACAAATAAGTTTCATTGATATATTCATAGACATCTGATTATAATAAATATAAATACTTACTATCTTATGTATATATTATACTCAGCTGTCTACACTGAACTAATTGATGGTCTATGACTCATACCGCTATGACATCACAGCAGGTCTTATCACGTGATATTCAGTTTAAAAATTACAATTTTTAATTTTGATATTTTAAAAGAAAAATGTGCTTTTATGACTCGAAATCAGAATATTTAAGAATATTTTTACATAAATTTTAACTTTTTTTAAATTTCATGATTTATTTTTGACTAACGATAATACCCTATTAGTCCAGTAACTTTATACATTACAGTCTGCGTTAAATTCGGTAGTTTTGTTTTTTTGTAGGGTTGTTCATGATTAGACCAATAAATAATCCAAGTTTATAACCTCGAGCGCCGAATTTAACTTAAAATAATATAACGCTTAAGAGTTTTTTTTTCTAAAGATCTCCCATAAAATATAATTTAAGTTACATAGCGTTGACTTCTTAAAATTAATTCAATTAAACCTATTCAAGTATGAAAAATAACAAAAGACGTATCTTGCACAATAAAATAATATTAATCGGTAAGTAATTTTTTTATGGAGACTGATTAAATTATAATCAACAAATAATTCAATTCACTGCTCTGATCAAATAAGAAGGGTTTTGCTATAAAAAAAAAACTATTATGGTCGAATAATAAAAACAAATTACAATGCAAACCAATTGTTATTTACGTAATAATAATAATGATAATAGCAATAAATAGTGGTAAATGATACGCTTAGAAGCCTAGCCAATAATTTTCTGATTAAAAACATAATTTTAGATAATTTTCTGATTAAAAACATAATTGTCATGTGAGTACATAAAGACATCTAAAGATAACATTTTTTACAATTTAATTTTCCAGACTCCAGACCCAATTGACCTATGTTACTTATTTACGAATTTAAACTCAATTTTTATGTCCTAAGCACGCTATAAAAGTTTCAGCTTTATATCTCTTTTCGTTTTTTAGTTATCGTGTCGACAGACAGGCGGACATACGGACAGACGGACACAGTTGTCTCTTTAAATTTCTACAGTTGATGGATTTTGAAAAAATACAATAGGAATATTCATGAAATTTAAATTAATTTATATTAATTAAATAAATATTGACTAGACATTTCAACCAAACCATTATTTGAGTAATTAATATATTTTTAATTACTTAAAATTAATTAATAAAAGTGCAAATTCAGTGAGAGAAATTCAAAATTTAAATTTAAATTTTAAAACGCACATATCTTCATAGTATTGGCTTGTCAAATTCGTTGACATACTGTATGGTACTAATTACTTATATTTTGTATGGTATTACATTGAGTTATATATTATTCTACGACTTTTTATTAGAAAACTTAATAATTACGAGTGTAAATTATGTGTTGTAAATTCACTTTTTTAAAGTGTAAGTTATACATTGAACCGTCACCAATTGACAGGTCACATATTAATACGCCATCAACAGAGATCGCCAAAAGACCGCGTTTTAACATCTCAAAATTATTCTGTATTTTAAATATTTTTATACGCCTACTTAACGCATTTTTAAATAGTATTTATATTTTTATTATGTGATAACGGTGTAAACAATGAATTAAAAATGTAAAAAAATACATGAATACTCCTTATTACAGATTCAAATGAAAAAGAAAAGTAGAAAAACTTTAAAACTTTAGATAAAAAATTTTTTAAGATTGAATGAAAGTATTATCATCAGTCTGTAAATAAAAAATTGGGATTATAACTTTGTTGCCTCGTTTCTCACGTCATAACGACTCAGAACGTAAGCATATTAGAACAGTTTGTAAATTTTCGAGATGAAAATAATAGCATTCTATCAGAAAACTAATAATAATAATAATAATGGCATAGCTTTACTATATAACTCTAAAAACATAGTATTTAAATGTTTATAACACATAACCTTAAACATATATATATTTTGTGTTTAATTCTGTCATGGACATTAAACGTAGTTTTTTCTTTATTTAATAAAAATATTTATTACTATTATTATTATTTATAGTTTTTTTTATATATTATTTGTATTTGGTATAGTAGTAATTATTAATTTTAATAATAAATCGATATGAAGATGAAAGATAATTTAAAAACTTTTATTGATTTTGTGCGATCAAAAATATTACAAATCAATAATATAAAATCAATGTTGAATATAGTTCAATTTAATGATTGAAAGAAACCTCGTTGGCATTTTTGAGCTCGTGAGAGCTCGATTCCTGTTTCGTTTACAAAACTTTAATTAAATTTTTTTTCGCATCAAAATTTCTATACGCTTAAAAGTTGAGCGCAATAATGGTTGAAATAAATAGAATTGTCTGGATCTGTAGTTTGTTTACTCCACAATATGAATTATATACATTGCGTTCATTTCAAAAGTATCCATCCTTAATAACTCTTGACCTGATGGGATTATTGCTTTGTGTGAAAACAACGATTTAGATATCGAGGGGGGAGTTATAAAATGGTACCTAGAAAATTTTAGGTTTCACCCGTTTGTCCCTAGCCACTCCAACTTTGAAATTTCGAATAGCATCCCCTACTTTGTTACACCTCATTTGAAAGAGCATAAAATATTCAACCATGTTAAAAAAAATGAAATCTATCGATTGGTTCTTAAAATAGACTGCTTATAAGAAGAAAGTTATCCAACCTTAATAAATCTTGACCTGGTGTGATTATTGTTTTCAGTGAAAATACGTCGGTTTAGACACCAACGGGGAGGTTCAAAAATGATACCCAGAGAATTTAAGGTTTCAAGCCCTTCACATCCACCTACTCCTATTTTGTGATACCTCATTTGAAAGGGCATACAATTCTCTCCTTAACCATGGCAAAAAAATGAAATCGATCGATTAGTTCTTAAGATAAACTGCACAAAAGACAGAATTTATGAATTCCATCTTCTGGGTAGTCTATCTAAAGAATCAATCCATCGATTTCATTTTTTGTCATGTTTGAAGAGAGATTTGTATGCCTTTTCAAAATAATATTTTTGAAAAATTCTTTCATGGAGGTACTTTTAGCGAATAATGTTATCCGTTTTCACAGTAAAAGCGGCAAAAATTATTTCGTAACATGATAGGTAGCGTTATAAACAATTAAATTGTTTCTAATAAATTACTCGACCATATTTCGCAAAAACGGCCTTGGTTTTTTGTATTCAACAGAAAAAAATATTTCGAAAACCATAGGTCGTTTTCGTAAACCTCTATCAACCACAAAAACCCTCTCAGCGGCCGTACTAATAAGCGAGGTATCGTTTTTAACTTCATCGGCATTCGATTCAGATAAGTGGTTTTAATCAGTGGTTTTTTTTTTTTTTGCTTTAATTTCAGGAGAGAACTAGCATGTACACATTTTATTTTTAAAATATTTAATAGAAATTTTAACCAAATTTTTCTAAAGTGGTTAATTTTGTTGTAAAATATTCTAAAAATATTTTCCAGCTGGTAGTCGGGTTTTTGTTAAGTAAAATAAATCATAGAATATGTATGAAATTGTATAAATTTTTCCATAAATTACCATTATGATTATAAATATGACCTTATAGAAAGAAATAAATCTATATAAGCATATATTCAAATCTATCTAATATTCAGTATTCTCAACAATTACAGAAATGTTCTCTTTTTAGCCTAATACACTGAGTTTAAGTAAAAAAGGAAAGTATTATAACTCTCTAAATAGCACTATCATATTAAAATTACACTAAGTATACTACACTGAACCAGAAAGAGCAAACTTTATTAAGATTTAGCTAAACAAAGTCTGTAAAAGAATATATTGTGTGTAGGTGGTTTTGTGACCTGTATGTGCGTTAACTGTGACCGTCATACATTCATGGTGTTTACACATTTTAATATTCTTTTTTTATTTTTAAAAGAAAAATAAATACAAATCTAATAACATTCCTCTTAAATACTTACTAAGAATAAGTTAGTTTTTTACCTCAAAGTATTGTAATAGTTATAATCATGTAATCAACATTTCGTTAAACTTTACATAGATTATGTAAATATCTTACATAAGTTACAAAGTCTTACTTAGTTAAAGAGTTAGTTAACGACCAAGAGAAGGTGTTAATATTTGTTAATTTGGTTTGTTTATTAACTTAATTCTATTATCTGCATTATTGTAATCGTAATTTACTGGAAAAAAGTATTGTAATCAGATCTTACAAGAGTGATACTTGGCTTTTTGTAGTGTAGACCGGTACCATTTGAGCAGGTTTTGGCTTTTATAGTTGTTGCTTCAAAACGACTAATCATATTTATTTGATGCATATATGGATAGACAGCAAATTTTTTCCTTTAGAGGTTATTTCCAGTTAGAATTTTCTAAGAATAGATTTTTTTTGTACATATATTTAAGTATTATATTCTTTGAAAAGTTGATCCGATACGAGATAAGAGAACGATAGAGATAAGATACGATAACGTGTCACTTAATGTAAACGTCTTTTGAAATTTTATACGCAGCATTTTCAAAATCGGTCAGCAAGATTTCTCCGAAACAGCTCTACCGATCGGTTTCGAATTTTTTCACAGTCTTCTTAGATATATTCCCCAGGTATTAATCGAAGGAATAAGATTTCTGAAAATTATTTCAATTGTCTTAAGACCACTTTGAATTTGGAAATTTTTGGAAGAATTTTGATTTTTTTTTAAGCTGCCATTTTGTCCAAAATGTAATAATTTTGACTATATCTTCAAGTAATACCTGTACTCATCTATCAACTAAAGAAATTTTATGGATTTTTGCATTTTAGATAATTCAAACTAGAGAAATGTCTTATATGTTACGAAATGTCCTTAAATTTTCGAAACTTGTGTCTAGAAAACGAATAGTTTATTTAAAATTTTCGTGAAAAAAGTAATTTCGTTTAAAATTTGTGATATATGTTTGTATATATCTTCTATTGGAAATCAAAAACACAAATATTAAAAATGTGAAATATAATGATGAATTAAAATAAATCAAATTTCAAAACTTTTTGGACACATTATAAATGACTAAAAAAATACGGGCTAAAATATAAAAAAAACATGATAATTTTTAGATTATTATTACATATTATAAATTCAATGTGTTCAATGCGGGCTAATAATTTTTTCCAATTTTATATTTTAAATACAATCATTGCATTATAAAAAAAAATGCTGTTATTAAAGGGTTTATATTACTGAATCGCAATTGTTTCTTAATACGAATTTTCCGCCAATGTGACTTGCAGAGGCGGTTTAAAAAATCTTGCACCTGTAGACAGTTTCAATTAGCACCCACTTTTCTAGATTTCAAGAATTCATCTAACGTACTTGCTCTATTTTGTATTCATAAATTTTTCCTAGTCGGTGGAAATTAAGCAAAAAAACGTATTTAAATTTAAGTGGGGACACAAACTTAAAAATATATATTTTTTCAATTTTGATGGTGAATTATGTTAAACCTTGACAATATAAGACGAACAGTAAAAATACAATTTTTCGATATCTGAAGTAATTTTCAAAATATCGAAGATTGCAAATTTATTTAATTATTTAGCTTTCGATATTTCAAAAACCAAGGCAGACATCGAAAAATTTAATCCTTATTTTTCGTCTACATTCGTGAAGTTATAACAAAATTCATCATCAAAATTAAGTGAACATGGTAGAGACTTATAAACATCTCTATATCTATATATTATAAATGCGAAAGTAAGCATGTTTGTTTGTTTGTTACGCTTTCACGCTAAAACTAGCGAATGGTTTTTAATGAAACTGTACAGCAATATCTAATGCTTCAGAATAACACATGAGATATAAATTATAAAGATATATTAATACAAAATTTTAAAAAAAATTGAAAAATTAATTTAATTTGACATTACCATAAATTACAGATTTCTGTAAAAGTAGTCATTTGGCATTACCATAAATTACAGATTTCTGTAAAAATAGTCAATATGAAATATTTCACGGCCATCTTTGCCTCAATGAATTATTACGACTTTTATACTATTTAAAATAAATAAAAAACCATACATATGTGTTACCTTTGTAAAACAATTTTTACCATTATTTCAAGTGTTATAGAAAGGGGATAAACGAGAGCAATCTTTATTAATCTCTACTTTTAAGCCCAGCGAAGCGGGTGGGTATCACTCTTGTTATTTCATAAATACTAAATATAACTTGTAGAATTTTCGCATAAATTATTTAAAAAAATCTCCCCACAGAAATTAAAACATAAAAATTTTTAAACCACATTGCAATCTTATATAATTCAAATCATAATTTTCATTTTTTATAATAATAATTTCCGGATTCAATTATTATATTATATTTTTTTTTTTTATTTAATCTTGTTTGTAACAATATGATATTTCTTCCGTATTGTTTTGTCTGATACACATTATTATTTTTTATAATAAGTAATATTTGTTGATAATATTATATCTAATTTATATTAAAAATAAACAAAGAATAGTTTTATGTTTTTTATTTTGTGTCAAAGAAATGACATTTTTTTACCATTTTCATTTGTATTGTAATGATCTTTTAAATATTATGTATTATTTATGATGAAATCAAACAATTCATGCGTTAAGAATATATTATTTTATTATTTATGTAGGATAATAAATAATAACTAGGTCTTTATTATACATTTATTTGTGGATAATTTAAGTTTGTTTTTATTATAAAATGTTTTTCTTTACTGCGGACTATTATGAAATAATAAATCCTCTTTAAAACAGGCATGGGCGAACGTGGCTTTGAGAAGTCCCTCAGACTTCTGTCTCTAAAACAGGCGTGGGCGAGTTATTTTAAGTCAAAGGCACCATTGTTATAAGTTTATTGCGTGCCATAAAGTTTATTATGTGTCTCTTCATGCAAGTTCGCATTGCTCATAGGGAGGAAGTGAGACAGGTATACGACTCTTCTATCTATCTCAGTTTCTCTAATAGCAATGAGATAGGTAGAAAAAAAATGTTGTCTCTCTGTCTTACTTGTATTATTGGTTGACACTGGTTAGGGTATCACTGTCTTACTCGTATGCTAGTTACAGAAGTCTATATATGTATGGTTTTCAATTTTTTAAATGTATAATAGTAATTATTCATTGAGTATATCGGAGAAGATGGCCGTGATGGAAATATTTTATATTGACTATTTTTACAGAAATCTGTAATTTATGGTAATGTCAAATGACTACTTTTACAGAAATCTGTAATTTATGGTAATGTCAAATTAAATTAATTTTTAATTTTTTTAAATATATTTTTATAGATTATTGCTCATGTGTTATTCTGAAGTATGAGCTATATTGCTGTACAGTTTCATTAAAAACCATTTGCTAGTTTAAGCGTGAAAGCGTAACAAACAAACAAACAAACAAACATGCTTACTTTCGCATTTATAATATATAGAGAGGAGATAGAGATAGAGATAGAGATATAGTTTTTTTAATTTTTGTATGATTTAAAAGCTTAAAACTGGAGGAATATTGATAAAAGTTTTTTATATAAATGTAAAACATATTTAAAAACACTTATTGACTAAAAAACCATATTTATTACGACTTTTTCATATACCACCATGTAAAAAAGGCTGTTTTTAATAATTAACTGAACGTAAACCGTACAGACAATCGACTTGAAATTTATACGAAAGGCGTATTAAATACTCTTTAATTAACTCACAAAATGCCAGTTTTCTGGTAACGCTTAACATTAACTGACCTAACTCAATATGGTTAATTTCATTACTTAATATATATTCGGAAATAAATTTTTATGGTATAATTATTTCATTTTTTAATTACATACAGGTATGTGTTGTTAGTCATACTCAGATCTATATTTTCCGCTTGGCTAATAGTGGACAAAAATTCAAGGATTTTTTAAATGATTTTCAAGTATTTAATCTTATTTCACTTATAACATATGAAAAAATTATATTATTGCAGAAATATTTCTTATATTTAAAGAGTCATTACAAAAAAACATATGTAATATTAGAAATGCATAATGCAATCAAAAGTAAAATTAATTGGTTAATCGCTTCAACAATATTATGCAAGAATTTATAGCGTTCAAATGAATTGTCTTAGCTTACTCTAACAAGACAAGAGGTGGATTTCAACCATAGTTCCCATCGTGGTGGTCGAACATCCTATCCATTGGGCTACTAAATCGACGTTAAGTAACCAAAAAGTTAAAAAAAAAAACAATATTTGATTTTTTTAACCCCCGAACTAAAAAAGAGGTGTTCTAAATTTGACCGCCATGTGGGTCTGTCTGTGTTATCGTAGCGCCTAAACGGATGAACCGATTTTGTTTTTTTTTTGTTTTGTTTGATGGGTAAAGAGCGAGTTTAGGGGCCCGTACCGAAAAACCTAAAAATTTGCTATGATATTGAAAATCGAATCAGTTTAGAAAAGTATATAAAAATAAAATTAATGTAATGGAGAGTGTTCTTAGATATGTTTCCAGTGCGAGCTTAGGGTTTGGTACACGAAAAATTTGTTGGGAATTAGTTAAAATTACGAAATTTCACTTGACTCGAAAATAATTTCTCGCTAATAAGTCTCACCATTAACCAATTTCCCAGAGCGCCAGATTCCTTTAAGGATCGATCATATGTAGTAAGTTTTTGGAAAAACTAAAAAAAGAAGCACGGAATACTTACTAGGAATCCAATTAATGACCTTATTATTGTTTTACTTTTGTTCTAATTTCCCAAAAATATCTGTTATTCAAAAAAATCTATTGCATTCAAAATTTTATTTCAGTAAAGGTAACATACGGGTTTATGCACAATTTGTAAATTATATTGATGAAATATAATAAGTTCGATTTCTTCATGATTGTAAGGTAATTCACCTTGACCTATTGAAAACCGTCTATCAGAATCCAACTTTTAGCTATCCCTAGAAGCCAAATTAAAATGATATGTTTAGTTTCTGGGTTCTATTTACTTATTACGGTGGTTTTTAAGGAAACTTTTCTAAAATTTGTACGCAATTAATTAACATTAAAATCAGTTACTTAAGGATGTACGAGCGCCAGGGCAATTTTGGATAAAAAGCATGTTTTTTTATATGAAGTTGGGCTAATTCCAAATCAATTCTGAAAATTTTAGGAGGGGTTGCCTGATTATTTAAATAAATAAATGACTTCAAAACTAGGCATATTTAACATTGGTCTTCTGGGAAAACGGTAGATGGATGATATGTTTTTATAGATGTCTCTAAGACTAGATGGCGGAAATTAAAAAAAAAAAAACTATTTAAATTAAAGTTGAAACCTAAATAAATTATTGAAAATAAAAATAACCCCTTGTTGCTCGACTAATTAAGGATACATGAGCACGATAGTGGGGATACAAATTAAAAAAATATATATTTTCAATTTTGATGGTGAATTATGTTATAACTTGAAAATATTTGATGAAAAGTAAGAATACAATTTTTCGATATCTACAGTGATTTTCAAAATATCGAAAATTGAAAATTATGTTTGATTATGCTAGTTCGAAAACCAAGGCAGATATTGACAAATTTTACTCTTATTTTTCGTCTATATTTATGAAGTTATAACAAAATTCATCACCAAAGTTGAAAATAAGGTACAAATAATTTCAACCACAAGCTTCAAACTTGCCTTGGCGCTTGTACTGCTTTAGGGGTCAACAAGTAATTAAAGCTAAACATGTTGCGAAAATTTCAGAAAATTTTTCGTGATATAACGTTTGAATTTTATTCTATGATTTTACAGCATAACATGTATAATCTTTTTTCTTTTTTTCTAAGCACCTTATAATCTGTTTAAATCTCTTAAGAAACAAAAGAACATACTTAAAAGAAATAAATTGTGAGTTAAATAATATAAATAATTATTAGCCTCATCAAAAATAATTAGTTTAATTAAATATATAAAATTATGGTACAGTAGAATCTCGATAAGTTAAACCTCGGTAACATAAAAACCTTAGTTACTTCAAAAAATACTACGTCCCCTTCCCATCAGAGCCCAAAACCTCTATAGCTTAAAATACGCAACCTCTATAACTTAAATAAATAATTTCTGTTAGGCCCTCAGTAACTAAAAGAAATGTTTCCACAACCTCTATAACATAAAATTGTGTGAATGAGTCATTTTGAAAGAGTGTCAAAACAAATGGTTTCGATATTTATTGCTTGCACGTTTTTACTTGTTAACGTAAACAATAACATTACCTATTGTTTGCTTTATCTAAATCAAACAAAGTCCAATTTCTTCCACCAAACACAACATCACAACTTCAACCTTTGGATCAGGGAATAATTAAAAATTTTAAAACATTATACAGAAAAGAAGTTGTTAGAAAAATGATAGCTGATATGGAGCAAAATACATAGACCCTTGATAACTAAAAACCTCTATAACTTAAAATATTTTTTGTTTCCCTTGGACTTTAACTTATCGAGATTCTACTGTATTACGTATTACATATTTAGTTTTGTGTTGGTAACAAATTTATCACGGTTTTTTAAAACGTTAAATAGTTTATTCTACTGACAATTATATTTATTTTATATATTATATTACATAAGGTGTTGTAGTTAGCACTGTTGTAGACGTAATGCTAATGACTTAATGAACTACAAGCACTTTAAGTAAGTCTTTCTGTCTTACTGCTTAAAATATGTGTTCATTTACTGTCAAATGAAATAGTTCTGTTGTCATTAATATATGATCTTTTTTATTAAGCTATGTACACACTTAGATTCACAGTCGAGAAGTTGTTTTGAGAAATCAGCGGAGGAAATGATTTCTGCTATCAAAATTAGTTTCATCGTATGCAAAAGATACTAATGCGATACTTATTTGGCAAAAATTTGGTATCTTTGGAATAGTTACTATTACATCCGGTGAATTTGCAAAATTTGAAACGTATTACTATATAGTTTAAAAAAATTGCAAAAACATCCAACGCTTAGGGATAGTATTAAGGCTTTTTCCCTTGATAAATTTATAATTATACTAATTACCTCAACTTTTTTGTGTTTATATGTGTAATTAAGAAAGTGTTTCTCCAAAAGGGCTTTAGAACTGGACTTTATAAAATTATACTATGAATATCTTAGACTGAAGTTTCAATTCAGGCTTTAGAATATTTTTATACCATGTATATATGTAACATATATCAAGGTATACTAAGTTTAATCCCAAGTTTGTAACGCTTAAAAATATTGATGCAACGAGCCAAATTTTGGTATAGGTGTTTATAAAATCACCTAATTAGTCCATTTCCGGTTGTCTGTCTGTCCGTCTGCCCAGCTGTGCACGATAACTCAAAAGATATCAAGCTTTATAGCCATTTCTACGGCGTAAAAAGCAAGGTCGAGTGCGTAAATGAGCAACATAGGTCAATTGGATCTTGAGTCCGTAGAACCCATCTTGTCAACCGTTAGAGATAGAACAAAAGTTTAATTTTTAAAAATGTTCCTTATAAAAAAATAAGCAATACTTGTTTGAAACATTTTTTCGTAAACATCACTATTCACCCGCGAAGTCACAAATTGTATAGTATGTAAATTGTATAGTATGTATGTGTGACATGTATGTATGTGTAATGCAAGAGTGTAATCAACACCGTTTATACATGGTATTTCAACAATTAAGGTTTTTTTCAGTCAATTTCATGGTATTTTCAGTCAATTCTTTGTTTTCACTTATTAAGCCTAATTTTGGTACTTTAAACTTTCAATTTTGTCTCAGATATTTGCATACTCTTCCCTAGAGCATTCACCTTTATATACAAGTATATACAAAATCTTATATTTCTTGCATCACATTAAACTTACCGCAATTGTATTATTTTTCAAGCTAATATTCTATTACAGGTGGAATATATGGATTATGTGTGTTTCTAAAATATTATATTCTAACTTGATGGTTAATTGTTTTGCCTCAGTATTACTCCAATTAATTTTCAGGGTCACCATCCAGAGAGGATATAGCGGGGCAGTTGTTCTCCTTAACGGCTTGGAAAAACTATGCAATAAATCATTTTTTTCTGATTAATACTTCCCGTTCGATTGACTTACAGTTCTCTATCTTTTTTTATCTTCCCAAACTACAAATTTTATTTGCCCACCATTCTGCCTCTGTAGTCTTCCTGACTGATAACACCCCTGTCGAAGAACTGAAGGGAATTGATTTAGAGTAAAGTAGTATTTCATGCACGAACATCAATTGTTTATATATAAAATACTTCCAAAAATGATATCTTTTAGTTGTTATTTTATTTAATATAACAAGTGAAAACAAACAATTGACTGAGTTAATTGTTGAAATACCATGCATAGTCAGTGTTAATTTCTTTATCACATAACACATACATACATGTGACACATACATAACTGATAATCAGGTATAGTACATATTAGCAAATTTCCGCCTAATCGGCGCCCTCAGGGGTAAACAGTGATGTTTACGAAAAAATGTTTCAAACGCTTAAAAATAATGATGCTAGGAAAAAAATTTTGTCATAGGTGTTCATAGAATCACCTAATTAGTCCATTTCCGGTTGTCCGTCCGTCCGTCCGTCTGTGGACACGATAACTCAAAAACGAAAAAAGATATCGAGCTGAAATTTTTACAGCGTACTCAGGACGTAAAGAGTGAGGTCAAGTTCGTAAATGAGCGTCATAGGTCAATTGGGTCTTGTAAAATCTTATAAACCGTTAGAGATAGAACAAAAGTTGAAATATAAAAAATGTTCCTTATCAAAAATTAAACGACTTTTGTTTGAAACATTTTTTCGTAAACATCGCTGTTTACCCGTGAGGGCGCCAATTAGGCGGAAATTTTATAATATGTGTACAAACTATACACTAAATGTCGGTCGGTAATGCAGAAACCTATAAAGTCATTTACATATGTACTATACTTGATTATCGGTTATGTATGTGTCACATGTTTGTATGTGTAATGTGATAAAGAAATCAACACTGACTATGCATGGTATTTCAACAATTAACTCAGTCAATTGTTTGTTTTCACTTGTTTAATATTATTATTGCTTGAACTTTCAGTTAATACTGCTGTGTTCTTGGTCGTTACAAAAGAATGCTGGTAAGTTATCATTAATATCCCGGTTAATGACGGAACACACTCTTAACTTTTGAAAAAAAAATCAAATAGTGATTAAGTAATTATAATTATTAAACACTTTACAATCTAAATTGACACAATTCCCTCAATTTATGTAAATCATTTAGAGGGATTTGTAAAAAATCATTGTTGTTCATTTAAATATCTAATTCTGACTTTTATTATAAATACATTTATTAAGTATATTGTTGTTCAATATAGTCGGGTCAATAAAGTCAACTGTCTTGTTTAACGTATTAATGTTTATGATATTTTGTTATAACTTGTAGCGCTTGTTGTAAATTTTTTTTGTACATAAGAACGCATATATAATTTGCAAAAAGTTACACGCTTCGTTAATTTTATTCATACTTTATAACATATTTTATATGTGCTAATATATTAACCACAAAATAAAAGTCTTACGTTATAGTATAAATCACGATATTCATGAATGTCTATCGTAATTCAAGATCGCTTACAGTGGTTATAGTCGTTGTACAGATAATTAAATAATAAGCTTGGCAAAACAGTCGCCTTTGTTACGGTAGTGATAAAGTTACACCTAAGGTGGAAATGTCTTGCAATGTTTCTTTTATTTTTAGAGTCTTGTAACATGGAGTCGTGGAACTGACTAGAATCTAATGGAACTTCACACAAATAAATTATGCTTTTACTTGAACTTAAAAAAGTATAATAGTACAAGTGACGGTATAAGGTCGATTTTCACCCATCTGAGAACCAGATGAGACATATTTTTTATGTATTATTTTTCCTATCATAGTTTTTCGATCGAAAAGTGTTCATGGCTATTTTTAATTAAATTAATTTTAATAAAATTTTTTTCATGAGCAATCTTTCAGGCAAGCCTATACCATACTTTCGTAATTAAATTATATTTCTGATACCTATTTCGATTGGTTGACAGACGTAGATCAGTTCATACCAAATGAACAGATACGGTCAATATAGGCAACTACACGGATCTGTCAACGAATCGAAATTGGTATCAGAAGAAAGATAATTTAATTACGAAAATAATGGTACAAGCTTGTCTTGCAAAAAAAACGTTCATGGAAAAAATTGATTAAAATTAGTTTAATTAAATTTTATTTTTATGCACGTTTCACAGCAGCTGTGATCGTATTACGCAAATAACTCGCCGAATTTTGCATTTCAAATGTTTAAACGTCTCTTGGATTTACCGTCGTAGACAGTGACTTTTTATATAATTGGACTGCAAATATTTTGATTTAAAAAGCTCGTACGATAACTTTTTTTAGCTCATTTTCTCTAAAAATAAACAAGTTTGGGATGATGGCAAGGGATGATAACAATTTTTGAGCAATAGCTTCCAAAACTATAAAGTACAAGTTTTCTAATGAGCATAATAATAATTTAGATAACACTTTTTTTATAAAATGGTGGCCAGAAGAAAAAACGCCTATTTTGCATGTTTTAAAAACGAAAATTGGGGGAGTTATAAAAGTTTTACAAAACAATAGGTATAGGCTTAAAAAGAGGTAGTTTAGTTTTCGAACGATATGAAAAAAATTTCAGTGCGATGATTATTTCAAAAGATGGAGGCTTTTACATTCAATGTCTATTTTGCTTCTCATTTTCAAGAAAAAGAAACAAGCTTTCCAGTGGTTTAAACAAATTTTGTGTAAAATAATTTTTAAAATTTTGGTACACTTGTTAAACTTTTATAAAATTTAGGGAAAACATTACAAAAACTCACTCTTTCAACCCTCCGTGCACATCGTTTTTCAAATGAACTGTTTTTCAAGTTCCGAATTTGATGATTTTTCGTAGAGACACAGCTGTTTGAAATTAAGGTAAAATTTTGTTTCTTTAATAAATTGGTGGAGTATATTTCAGTCAAGTGATTCAGAAACATTTGATATACTCTAGATATACACATGATTATGTAATGAATAAAAGTCCCCAACTCGCTGATTAAAAATTTAAACTTTTTTTTTGGGTACCTACCTTGTAACATAAAATGTTTCTACTAATAAAAACAAAAACACATTCAAAAAATATAAGAATAACAAGTGAAAACAAACAATTAACTGAGTTAATTGTTAAAATATCATTTCAACTTGATATTTCTTTTCGTTTTTGAGTAATCGTGATGACAGACGGACAGGCAAACGACAGACAGACGGGCAGACAGACGACAGACAGACGGGCAGACAGACGACAGACGGGCGGCAGACAGACAAACAAACAACCGAAAATGGACTAATTAGGTGATTCTATATGGACACTTATATCAAAATTTTGTTCGTAGCATCAATATTTTTAAGCGTTACAAACTTGAGACTAAACTTAATATACCTTGATATATTTCATATACATGGTATAATAATAAAATATTTAAATAACAAAATCACGATATTTATGTCGTATGTCGGTATCATGGTATTACCATAATCGATCATCGTTATTATTATAATATTTATTATATATTTAATAAGCAACACAAACAAAATGAACGAACATTCATTTATAATTAAATAATATTATTATGTCGCCATTATTATTGTTTCTAATAGGATATACAAAAAAAAACATTTCAAATTATTTATAAATAATAATAATTATAATTTATAACGATCACATTATAAGAAGTTGGTATATTCATTATTATTTGGTGAATAACACAATCATAAATAATTTTCAATGAATAATATAAAATACCGAAGATATCGAATAAAAATACCAAGATTATTATATTTTCAATGGTTTAGTATTTTCAGTATTTTTCAAAATTTATTTTAATTAACGTGTTTTGATATCAAAACGAAAGTGTAGCCAAAAAAACTGAAATTTTGCGTGTCAATTAATGAGTATTTAATACGTCTACTGTATAAATTTCAAATCGATTCTCTGTACATTTTACGAGAAATTAATTATTAAAAACAGCCCTCTTTACATACATGGTGGTATATCAAGAAGTCGTAATAAATTTTGGTTTTTTAGTCAATAAGTGCTTTTAAAAATGTTTTACCATTTAAATAAAAAAATTTTATCAATATTCCTCAAGTTTTAAGTTTTAAAATCATACAAAAATTAAGAACTGTGCATATACGTGAAATAAATAAAATTTAAAAAAACCTCCGACAAATTTTTCGGGTACGTAACCCTAAACTGGCACTTGAAACATAACTAAGAACACTCTCAATTAAATAACCTTTCGAATGAAACAAGAAACATAAAAATCGGTTCATTTGTTTAAGCGTTACGATGCCACAGACAGACAGACACACACACATTGCGGTCAAACTTATTACACCTCTTTTTTTAGTTCCGGAGTTAAAAAATGAAAAACTTTTTCGGTAAAAACACTGAATTTGAAAGTTAATTCTCCTAAACGGTACAGGGAATAAAAATTTTAAGTTTTGTTTTAAGATATTTCGATATCGAAAAAATGAAAATGATCCAAATTGAAATTTAATTTATCAATTAATCATTATTTTAGTCTTTTGTGAAAAATTCATATCTATTCTATGAAAGGTTCAGGAGAAATTAACTATCAAAGTCAGTTTTTTTACCAAAAAAGAGCAAAAATTGTTTCATTCCAGGTTAATCTGTCCTTATACACACAAAAATTTCATTTTTCTGTTATTTTCTGAGATTTGTTTTTAACTACCAAAAGAAAAAATCGAAGGTCACAACAGATCACATTGGCACGATAATAAAGGATTTTGTTTTGCAAACGTTTATGAAACCTATTGTAATTTAATAATTTACATTAATATGTAACTATTTAAACGATTATATTCCCCCAAAATTCACTTCAATTAGTAAGATTTGTTAATAAACCATGTAATAATTTAATTTAAAAAAAGTTATACACAAAATTAAAACAATAATATTTGTAAATTATATTAAAAAAAATGTATTATTAATAAAAAAATTACGTGAAATTTTACTTAATTATTTACTTAATATTAAATTAATTAAATTACTTTAATTAAAACAAAATTATTTAGTCAATTTATGCGTTAAATATCTATAATTGCAATGTGGCAACTTTTTTTAAAGTAAATTAAATATAATTATTTTTATCGAAACATACCTCAAGTTTTTATTTTTTCAAATTTAAATTACGATTTACGGAATTAAAATTATCAATTGATTGAGAATTCGTAAGTAATTTTTGATGTATCAACTAAAATACTGTACGAAAAGCATTTATTCATTAAGGAATCTGGAGATATCTCAAAAAGTGCTCATATAATCGTCAAATGAGCTTGACTTTTAGCGAATTTCGGAAGGAAATGGAGCGTTTTTTGAACTGATAATGGAATTTTGAAAAAATTTCTTCAAATGTTCATTGATCCTATTATACATATCTACACGTGTATATGTCTGTACGCTTTCTAGCGGTCGCAATTGAAGTCCGATTTGAATAAAATTGGTGTCAAGAAGAGTTTTGGAATTTGAAAGGCCAATTTCGTTAATGAGAAAATCGACAGACAAACAAAGGGTGGGGGGAGGTGCGCAAAGTACAAAATTATGAATTTCTTCAAAATAAAAATATTATTGTATTTGTTGACCAGTTTTAAGCAAAAAAATTCTCTTATGATTCTTTTTCTAGACGCTTAGTTTTCGAAATACAAACTCTTGAACAATATTCGATTTTAAGAAAAATGTGTTCTTTTTTCAATCTCTGAGGAAATTCGCTTAGTTAACGCAGATCCTGCGCTGACCGTTGACCAGTTTTAAGCAAAAAAATACTCTTATGATTCTTTTTCTAGACGCTTTGTTTTCGAAATAAAAACTCTTGAACAATATTCGATTTTAAGAAAAATGTTTTCAATCTCTGAGGAAATTCGCTTAGTTAACGCAGATCCTGCGCTACGAGTTTTTTTATTTTTTGGGTTCCTATTATCTTAAATAATTTACAGTCATAAAAATTTGATTGATTTTGTGATTGAAATAAGTTATTGAAATATCAACTGATGAAATCGTGCGTGTGTGTGTGTTCTTATCGCCTGTTGATATCTCCATTATATCAGTATATCCTGCATATATCTCAATTACATTGATATTTAAACACATATGAATAGTTTACTTTAGTACACTCATATTATTTTTTAGCAGGAGTTTATATTTTTAGAACGTGTTACTGGTAATAAATTTTTAGAGATATTCTATTCTTGCGACGAGTTATTCAAGATTCAATTGCATTATGTATCGTGAGTAGAAGCTACAAATAATATTGGCTTATAACTTAAATGTAGTTGACTAAAATATGAACCGTTTTTTACCACCATTGTGTATTTAATTAAGAAATAAACTGTGAAATTAAAAAAAATTGAACTATTCGAATGTCAATTGCAAAAAAATGATAAATAATAATAACGATCAATTTCATTTCATTATTAGCCTAAAGGTTATAAATAAAATATATTTCAATAATTTATTATGTTTGTTTGTTGATACAATTATTATTTATGTATGAATTTTCTGTTTAATTAGTTTTGAAGATGTTGACATCATAGTCCGAAATGTGGAAAACATTAGACAATGTAAGAAATTACTCTATTTTGTATCTGTATCTTATCGGAGTTTTATTTGGAAATTGTTCAAAGAGGATAAAAACGTATGATCAATGAAAGTTTTACCCTTTTAGGGACTTCGACTCCTAGTACAACGCAACTTCGAATCGATTAACAAAAATTTGTGTAGACACTTCATAATCGCAAACATATCATTGCGCAAAATGTCCACTAAGGCAAATTTGTTTGTATTTGAACGGGATTACTCCGTAATTTTTCAGTTGTCTGTACGCCCGTCTATCTGTCCGTCTCTGGACTAGATAACTCAAAAACGAAAAAAATATCTAGCTGAAATTTTTATAGAGTGCTTAAGACATAAAAATTGAGGTCAGGTTCGAAAGATATCTAACTGAAATTTTTATAGTGGGCTTATGACATAAAATGAGCAACATAGATCAATTGGGTCTTGGATCCGTAGGACCCATCTTGTATACCGTTAGAAATAGAACAAAAGATGTAAAAAATATTCTTTAGAAAATAAACAACTTGTATAAGAAACATTCTTTCATAGACATCACAGTTGACCCGTGAGGTCGCAAATTATATAGTATGTATTATATGAGAAAATCAATTATATGTGTGTGACAAGTATATATGTGTGGCTACTTAAGAGTGGCTACCTTTTTCTACTATTATCTTTACGTAAAAATTGCGTAATAATAAATAATAAAAAACGATTACGTAATCAACACTGTGTATACATGGTATTTCAACAATTAACTCAGTCAATTGTTTGTTTTCACTTGTTTTAAATGTTTTCGAAAACTACGCGTACGAAACATTAACGATCAATGATAAAGACTTTCGAAAAAAAATTAGCTGGCGATTTAACGAACGCATCTTTTCTACAGCTTTTGCCAATAAGTTGGGTTATTATTACTTATTGTTGTTGTTTACATTTAATCATGCACACGATATTTACATCATGGTCTATTCGACTAATTTTGATATATAATATGTTACACATTCGTTGGGTTATATTTACGTTGAAATTACAGTGGATTAATAGGAATTTTCATCAAATCATGACTGAAAGTACAGAGTTTATTTTTTCGGACTGATCAAGTCAGTAGTACTGACACTAGTCCGAAACAAAAGTGAATCGTGATTTTAAATTGAAAAGGTCTATCAACAAAAGGTTTTATTAGATTTAATTACAATTAAATTTTCTTGAAACATGTTTTAACAAAAATTTGATTAATCGACAGAAATAGAGCCTCAAATCTCTAGCTTTTCATTAAACCTCAATTAAGATTTGTGGTTAATGTGGAAGTAACTTTTATTAAAATTTATTTTGAAATTTTATGCAATCCTTTTGGTCAACAGTTTATTCACATGTTAAAAATTTTAATCGGTCAGTAAATCAAAAACCAATTGACATCAAACACGCTAAGACACTACATCAAAAATTATTCGGTAATAAAATATAATAAATATTTATCTAAGAATTTGGGCCAATATCGTAAAAACTTAAAAAAAAAAAAAAAAAAAAAAAAAAAAAAAAATTTAAAAATAAATAAATTTTTGATTAATCTAATAAAACTATTTTAAACTAAAATACGTGTAATTTTGGATATTAAAAATTGTTAATACAGTTGGTACCTTAGAATGAAATAAAAAACAAGTGGAAACAAACAATTGACTGAGTTAATTGTTAAAATACCAGGTTTAGACAGTGTTGATGACTATCACATTACACATACATACATGTCACACATACACAACTGATATTCCCATATAATACATACAATACAATTTACGCCTTATTTGCGCCCTCACGGGTAAACAGTGATGTTTACGAAAACAAGTTTCAAACAAAAGTTGGTTATTTTTTATAAGGAATATTTTTTACATTTAAACTTTTGTTCTATCTCTAACTACGGACCCAAAACGCAATTGACCTATGTTGCTCATTTACGAACTTGACCTCACTTTTTACGTTCTGAGTACGCTGTAAAAATTTCAGCGAGATATCTCTTTTCGTTTTTGAGTTATCATGTTGGCAGACAGACGGACAGACGAACAGACCACCGGAAATGGACTTATTAGGTGATTTTATAAACACCTATAACTTTTCGTACTGTCAATATTTTTAAGCGTTACAAACTTGGGACTAGACTTAGTATACCTTGCATATTACATATATGCATGGTATAAAAATGAACAGTTTTGTATGTATGCAGATAGATAGATATATTATAAAATTTAATTAAATATTAATAACATATTAAAAATGACCAGTAGCAATATAAATTATATTTTAATATCATAAATTATAATATGATATGAAATTTAAGTTATTTTTTATAATATGCACTTACATATACATAAACAAACCAACCTATCATGTGTTAATTATATTGCAAAATATTTTTGTGTATTTTTTCTCGTATTTTAATAATAATAAAATAATATTGAAATAAATACGTTTTTTTTTGTAGATATTTGCACATTGCAAAAAAAAACATAGTTAATTGAAAAAGCGAATCGTATTTGTTTTCCTCAATAGGGATATTGCATATCAAATTTTAATCGGGGAATTAAAACAGAAAAAACCGTGTAACCCAGGAATCGACTCTTCTTCAGTAAATTAATGTGGGAGTTGGTGTAAAATGTTTGTCTGATTGTATTCAACAAAGTCATATCCATGCGAACTTGTGCTTTTTAGATTTACGCCCATAGGGTGGGACAGAAGTACCCTACTTCCGGACACCAAATTCAATTTTTTTAACATTAAAAAAAAACTATTATACTTTATGTAATGGACAATTTTCGAGCATTTTTTTGAATATTCACATTTTTTATCTAATCTCACCATTTTCGAATTATAAGCATTTAAAAAAAATGCGGATTTTCGCCGAAAACTATTTTGAACGAATTTAAGTATTTTTTGGCTTATACCATAACACTTACCATAATAGTATTGACGTGTAGTATCCAGCTGCACGATATTGTCGTCCCCATGCAAAACCCTCTTGTCCAATACTAAAATATTCAGCTACAGTTAAAATTGGAAATGGTAAGCCACGTTCTAATCCTTTACGATAACAATCACCCATTTGATGTGCACCAGACCATAAAAAACGTTCATTAAAATCGATATCACTCCATGATGTTAAATTACTTGATGGCATTGCTGTAATCAAAGAATTCACATTTCATTTAATAAAACATATTGTTAAGAAAATCCTTTATATTATAAATGTGAAAGTGAAGATGTTTGTTTGTTTGTTTGTTTGTTACGCTTTCACGCTAAAACTAGCGAATGGTTTTTAATGAAACTGTACAGCAATATAACTCTTACATCAGAATAACATATGCGCTATAAATTATTAAAATATAGATATTTAAAAAAAAAAATTAAAAAAATTCAATTTAATCTGAAATTTACTGTTTTAAATATTTACAGAAATCTTTAAAATAGTAAATGTCAAACAAATCATGGCCACCTTTTCTGATATACTAAATCAATTATGACTATTTTGCAATTAAAAAAATTGAAAACTGTGCATATCTTTTAGCTGCGTAAAACAATTCGTTCAAGTGTTATGGAAAGGGGGTAAGTAAGATCAAAAGAGGTGGAGGATATATAGCGGTGGTTTTTACTTTTAAGCCCAGTGAAGCGTGCGGGTATCAAGCTAGCATAAAATACATTTTTTTTCTTTTATCATTTTAATGTTAAAAAAAATTGCTTTGAATAGAAAAGTTCTTCATATTAAGATCTCTATTTTTTTCCTGGTTTATTTGTTTAAGAGATTAAATATTGGTTTATTTAAGCTGAAATTTCATAAAAAAGTGGAAAAAAAAATGATTTAAACTATTCCATTTTAATTTAATAATTAATAAGAAGCTGGTAAATTTTAATCTTGCGCTGTACTCCTTATTCCAAAAAGTTTCTTTACGAATTACGCTATCTTTTCATTTCAAGAAGTTTATTTCAAGTCTTCACTAGGAATTTAAACTGAACTAATGTATTTCTTTGACTCAAACTTACCGGCATACCACGCTAAAATTTTATGTGCAGAAATTCTCACCCGGCTTTAAGGACTTCAGATGACTCCAGGTGTCATTATAGAAAGTGTAACGAGTTTTTTATAATTATTTTATATAAATGAAAGTAATAAATGATTAAAATGACGGCTTCAAATGTTTATTATTATTACTCTCGTTTTTTATGATTGCTCCTACTTGCCCCAATAGATGTTACAATAAACTAGAAGCACGGGGTAAGTTGTAGCACCACCTTTTTTTAAATAAAATGTAACTGTGGAATATGTTTATTTCGTGGAAATTTAATCAATACACCTCAGGTTAGGTTAGGTTAGAGTGGCTGTCCTGGGGTGACACACTTAGACCATAGGGTCCGTTGTGATACAGAAAAAGGGTTGGCCCATCCCCGGCCACTACTCCACGAACCATTTGGAGCTGTTTAAGAATAGCAGGAGGAGCTTTGACGTCGACGGAGTCCAGGTCGGAGAGGTCGTCAAAGAGACGCTGATTCAAGTAAGTCCATCTCCTCATGACAAGAGATGGGCAGTGACAGAGAAGATCAGACATTGTCTCCTCCTCGTCACCACTGTCACAGCTCCTGCAGTAGTCGTGATTCACTGCGATTGTACTCAGACCATATCACTCTTGTAGTACCACAAGTACGTTCCTCCCTCCATTTAAGATTGGCCCTTTTTAAAATATCTTCTTTGAGAAGCAACTTGCAATTCGAAAATGGAACTCCCGGATATTTATTGATGCTTGTGGAATGTTGGAATGCCCTTGTGTCCCGGTACCCATACCAGATTTACATTCATTTGTTCCACCAGCTTATTAATACACCTCAAGATATATTAATTTTTCTAAAAATTGTTACAACAAGCCATTCGCTCCCCTACTTTATTCTAATCGATAGTCAAGATCATAGATAATAAATATTTATATATTATAATTGGTTGTCTATGGTCAAGATATCCAATTATAGAATTAAACCAACAAGACAATATCGAATTAAATATCGTTTTTTTAGCAAATATTCCAAAATCTAGCAAAAAAAAAAAAAAAATAAATAAATTGTATTATCACGTGCGGCAAGAAAAAATGATTATTATAATCATTTTATAACCTCCAATAAGACGAATAAAAAAGAAAGATGCAAAAAACGTTTTCTTTATTAGCATTTTATATTCTACTCGACCAAATTCCTTGCTTCTCGATAGCATTGATTATGTTTTATTTCGTACTAGCTTTATACTGACGTTAATCGCCATCAGTGAAAGCATGTACTTGTAAAAATATACAAATAATCGTGTCCATTAATTCTTTGAAATAATATTCTCATAGAATAATTTTTAAACAGAATATAGGTAAATATGTTTTGAACATAATTAAGTTTTGTATCAATTACTTCATTGTTTGTATATACAAAAATAGTAGCGCATGTCTTATAAAATTATAAAATGCTTCATTTATTATTTTTTTTTACAAATAATGCTATTTTATACAAGCTTTTATTTAACTAGCTAAGTTTGTATATATTTATGCTCGGGTCAAATCTTGTAAATGAATTTTAAGCAATTATGCTTGAGTGATTCAATTATTTCGGTATATAGGGATAAGGCATAGAAAAAAGTTTCTTTACGAAAAACGCTATCTTTTCATTCCAAGAAGTTTGTTTCAAATGCCTTCAGAGGAGCATGTCTTAACAGGGAAAAGTAGTAACAGGACTTGTTCACAAGGAATTTAAACATATGGTGAGCTAAATGACATTATAATCCAGTCAAAATAAAAAAAAAAAAGTCATAACTTAGGAAAAATTCGCATAGAGCTGAAAATTGCCAGAGACGTTAAATACATCATTATAAATGAAATATCAAAAATCCCCTTCGATCCTACTTCTGCAAAAAATTTTATTCAAGGTCAAAAGTATAAAATTAAGGTTTTTTCCATTTTTCTCGAAAACAGTAAGTATTATCGTAAAAATAGGTCGGACAAAAGTTGTAGATCATACAATTCTCTACAAAAATGGTCCAGTCACTTTTTCTTTTACGACTCACCATTCGTGAGATATCGCGGTTTTAATCTTTAGAAAATTCATATTTTACATAATATGCACTAAAATGAAACATTTCATACTATTTTTGAAAAATATGTTCAGTATGTACAAAGAAATTTTGGTCATAACAGTACGATTGTATTTGATGGCTATACTAATCATACGAAAAATATTAAAGCTGCAGAACAACGTCGTCGGACTACAAAAACATCTTCATCTGTTGATATCGTTTTTGATCGACATATGAAAGTTCCAACAAACCAACAACAATTTCTTGCAAATACTCACAATAAGTCTCGCTTCATTTTAATGCTATGTGAAGAATTTACAGTTGCTGGTATTTCAATAAAACAAGCTGATAAGGATGCTGATGTCCTTATAATTGAAACAGCAATAGAACAATGGAAAAGTTCAAATACAACTGTCGTTGTTGGGAAAGATGTTGATTTGTTGATATTACTGACTGCACGGACTCCAAATGATAAAATTATTTACTTTTTAAAACCTGGGAAAGCTCAAGTACAATCAACAATATATTCATCACAAAGTCTGACTGCATATCCGAAATGTCAAGCTCATATTTTATTTTTACATGCAATAACTGGTTGCGATACTACATCAGCCATTTTTAAAAGAGGTAAAACATCAGTATTTAAATTGTTTGAAAAACGTAATGATTTAATTCATTGCGCAGAAGTATTCACAAAGATTGACTCTTCTCCACACGACATCGTTACAAATGGAATTCGTTTTCTTCTTGCAATGTATGGTGCTCCAAAAAAAATTGATTCCATAGACAAATATAGATATTTGAAGTTTGTAAAATCTGCATGGAACAATAAAACAGTACAGTTGCCTTGTCTGCCTCCAACATCTGCTTCTGCCTTTCAACACTTGTATCGTGTGTATTATCAAGTTCAAGTGTGGCTAGGCAATGAGCTGGACCCAGAAGAATGGGGTTGGAAATTAACAGACAACTATTTGGAGCCAATTAAAACTTTACTCCCGCCTGCTCCAGAAAAACTACTTAATACTATTTTTTGTAAATGCAAGACGGATTGTAGTAAGAATTGTGGCTGTCAAAAAGTAGGATTATTTTGTTCGCCAGTATGCATCAATTGTCAGGGTCAGACTTGCTCCAATATTGAAACAAATACAACAGATGAAGATATTTATGATATTAATGAAGAGACAATTGATGCATCCCTTTTCTTAGAACAGCGAACAGAAATTCTCCAAGAAGAAGAGAATGAAGACGAAGAAATAATTGATGAATATGAATTTTCTAAAGATTAAAACCGCGATATCTCACGAATGGTGAGTCGTAAAAGAAAAAGTAACTGGACCATTTTTGTAGAGAATTGTATGATCTACAACTTTTGTCCGACCTATTTTTACGATAATACTTACTGTTTTCGAGAAAAATGGAAAAACCTTAATTTTATACTTTTGACCTTGAATAAAATTTTTTGCAGAAGTAGGATCGAAGGGGATTTTTGATATTTCATTTATAATGATGTATTTAACGTCTCTGGCAATTTTCAGTTCTATGCGAATTTTTCCTAAGTCAAATGTTTATTTTGACTGGATTATTATTCTTAATTAAATATGGCAGACCACTCAAGATAGTGGATTAGATATTTTTTAGGCACTTCCTTGATTTGTTTGGTATCAAATGAAAGGGTTTGCTGAGAAAATATGGATAGTACAGAGTTGACTATTTTAATCTATTATAACTTATACCTCGTTTTGTAATTAACCAATCAAAAAATAACTGAAACAAAAGTTGCATAGGTCAATGGGCTACACCATGTTCCACATTAGATTATAACTTGTGTTCCAGGTTGCATTAATAGCCAATATTGATCCTAAATGGTAAGGGATAGAATAGCACTTTGAATTAAAAAGTTAATCCTCATTAAAAAACTAACATTTTTCATCTAATTATTTTTTCGAAATTTTTCGGAGTAAATGCGACTTAAAATATGTCATAATTGCATTTAATTGTAAGTCAAAGTCATGAACACACCCGAAAGTCCTCTATTGCCCTTGACAACTTTTAGCTAAAGTATTTTCTCGTAGTTAGCGTATTTTCTTTCGATTAAATGCAATAACACATATTTCTAAGTGGCATTTCCTCCCAAAGTTTATTTCTGTACGACATTTATGTAATTCGCTTCGAATACTTATTCAGAGTTAGTATCCAGCAACGCCGTACATATTTCCTGGTGCAGAAGTGAGACACCAAGGAGTGTGATATCCATATTCTCAACTGTACTCACCCTTTACCGCGCATAACTCGCGCCATGGTGCTTAAACTCACCTTTACATATAGCAGCATCTTTTTAACATGATTGTCATTCACCCGAAAAATTTTAGCATGGACTTTTAGTCTATAAGTCGCCCTATTAGCTCAGTTGGTTAAGGCGTAAACCAATTCCGTCCGCGGTATGCTTAGGGTAGCGGATTCGATTCCCGCCGTCGCAAAAAAATTAATTTAATTAATAGTTGTGATGGGTTGGGGTAGTGCATGGTATATGCACGAAGGAGGTGCACTCAGCCTCTGAAATTGAGGAGCTGATAAATGAAATTATGAGCGGAAAGGTGGTAAAACACATATATGATATCACAATGGCCTATATAGCCTAAGTATGTCCTTCATGGACAGCCAATATAACCTAACCTAACCTTTAGTCTATATTGATAGGTCTTTATTACACTAACAACCTTACGTATGATGGCGAGCTTACTGTAGCTACAAATAGTTAAATTAATAATAATACTTTTATAGCACGAATTATTTTGTTTAAAAATGTATTATAATAAATATGTCAGTACAAATTGGATAGATTGAATATAAGTGTATAGTATTATTAAAATATCATAAATTTTATAAAAAAAATATTTAATGCTATTTAACTAGCTTACAGATATTTAGTTACAAGAATTTGTTTTTTTGCTATTTCTAAGAATACGAAGTCATGCGATCAAATTAGACTATCATGAACTAAAATTTACAAAGTGATTTATGTTATTTGATCATTTAGGCTTTATTAATCGAAGAGTTTTCCTCCGAAATAGTGTTTTCAAGCATCATTAAAATATTCTAAATAGATTTTTTAAAGCTTTAAAATAGACTATAGCTATGTAGCAAACAAAGAGCTAATAAATACTAGTTTTAAAAAAACTAAAAAACACGCTTTTGTAACTACCTGAACTAAAAAGTAGAAAATAATTTCTTTAAATTAAAAAAAAAATGAATTTAACGTGGAAAAAAGCGTGGAGTGCTAAATTTTAATTATTGTAAATATTTTATAGACAGATATTGTTAAAAGAAAATTCACTATAAAATATCTTAAAAAGCACCCCAAGCTTTCTTACGTTAAAATGATTTCTTTGAATTTAAAGAAATTATTGTCTACCATTTAGTTCAGCTAGTTACAAAAGTGTGTTTTTAGAATTTTTTTAGACTAGTATTTCTTTTGTGTTTTTTAGTTTTTGTACTAGCGACGTCATCAAAATAAAAATAGAACAATTTTTCTGTGTTAAATCTGAATATGAACGTTCAATTTTTATAAATAAGCTATGCAAATTTATTAAATTTGGGCAATATTTTTTATACTTTGGGTACATTTTAGGTAAACATATATTCGATTTCAAAATTGAATAATGATTATGACTCCAACATTAATTTTCACAAAAATACAATTAAATTTGGTAAATAACAAGAGAAAAATTTGATAAATAACAAGTGAAAACAAGTGAAATCAAGTTAATTGTTGAAATACCATGCATAGTCAGTGTTGATTTCTTTATCACATAACACATACAAACATGTGACACATGCATAACTGATAATCAAGTATAGTACATATTATAAAATTTCCGCCTAATTGGCGCCCTCACGGGTAAACAGTGATATTTACGAAAAAATGTTTCAAACAAACATTTTTTACATTTAAACTTTTGTTCTATCTCTAACGGTTTACAAGATGAGTCTTACGGACCCAAGATCCAATTGACCTATGATGCTCATTTACGAACTTGACCTCAACTCGATACCTTTTTTCGTTTTTCAGTTATCGTGTCCACAGACGGACGGACGGACGGACAACCGGAAATGGACTAATTAGATGATTTTATGAACACCTATGACAAAATTTTTTTCCTAGCATCATTATTTTTAAGCGTTACAAACTTGGGACTAAACTTAATATACTAAAATTATTATTAATGTATTAATTTTTCCCGAAAATTGTTCTAGATCTAGAGAAAATTGTTTAGTTTTTAAACAAAAAACAATATTTTTTCTAAAATTGATACGTATGCCCTCTATGTATTATCGTAGGGATTAGGTACGAAATTAGAATTAATTAACTCAATATTTGAGGCTACATTCAAATTTTCAACTCTTTATCTATTATAGTTTTTGAGAAAAGGAAAAATAAAATTTGGCCTTAATTTTACCCTCGCGGAAAAATAATAATATTTACGAAAAATAGTTTCTGCTTATTTACGAATTCAAGCTAAATTTTATTGTTCATGAGGTTCATTTTTTATTTTTCGGTTATAATGTTGACGGACAAAAAAACGGAAATGGAAAAATTAGGTAATGTTATTATACCTATTCCAAAATTTTGCTTGTAGCATTTATATTTCTAAGCGTTACAAATTAAATTATATATATTCTAATATATTTCATATGAAGGGTACAATTATAATTTAAAAAAATGGAAATATAAAGTGTAGATATTTTTAGTTTACTTTCGGATAAAATAATCAATGAATTGATCAAATTAACATCATTTTTTAAATATTGACTTTATTTTTTTTCAAAACAATAGCTACCAAACAGTTATTCAAACAAGTGAAAACAAACAATTGACTGAGTTAATTGTAGAAATACCATGTATAGTCAGTGTTCACACACATATTACTGATATACCCATATAATATACTACAATTTGCGCATAATATGCGCTCTCACGGGTAAGCAGTGATGTTAACGAAAAATGTTTGAAACAAAAGTTTTTTTTTTTTTTATAAGGAACAATTTTTAATTAAAACTTTTGTTCTATCTCTAACGGTTTACAAGATGGGTCGTACGGACCCAAGACCCAATTGACCTATGTTGCCCATTTGCAAATTCGATCTCACTTTTTACGTCTTCAGCACGCTATAAAATTTCAGCTTGATATCTCTTTTCGTTTTTGAGTAATCGTGATGACAGACGGACAGACGACAGACAGACAACCGTAAATGGGCTAACTAGATGATTTTAAGAATTCCTTTACCAAAATTTTGTTCATAGCATCAATATTTTTAAGCGTTACAAAATTGGGACTAAATTTAGCATACCTTTGTAAATTTCATACACATGGTATAAAAATCTTAAATATAATAAAATAGGTATTTAGTTAAAACAATGGATCACATTGTAACTAAATAATTTTTAACTACATTTTAGTTTCATGGTGGTCTTTAAAGCATTAAATTAAAATTATATATAGATATTTAACATTATTTATTGTATTATTTATAATTAATTATATTTAATATTATTATATTTTTAATATGAAAACAAAGAAATATTTATTTTATATATTATTGTAAAGTTATTTTTTTATAAATTAAAATTGAAAAACTGCCTATTTAATTTTATTTAAAACTCTCATTCAGATTCAGTTCATACCTAAAGGTAAGGCATGTATTATTTGTGCTATTGGTAAATTAATGTATTGGGTGATACCATGAAAAAGTGTAACATGAATGGAAAAAAATATTACTGTTTTTGATGGTAAAAATACTTTAGTATGGTGCCAACACTTAAGTACTTCTAACTTTCGATATATTAAGTACTTAAATAATGTTTTTTCTTCGTAAATGTTAAGTTTTCATTAAAAAATCAAAATGTTTAATAGAACGTTAAAATTCCAATTATTTTTAGTGACTTTTTAATTCTTATTAATTGTACTCAAAAATAGCAATTTAGTACATTTTTACATCTTTAAAATGGTTTTAAAGTTCCTATCTTGTATCCTTTAATATCAATTTCTAAGATAAAATAAAATACAACTCAAAATACAACTATTTTACAATCCAAAGTGACGGTAGTATATTCAGGATTTTTTTTCTAATATATATGATTCTAACACACTGAGATTCTTTATTTTATTAATTTTCAATAATTTGTTTTATGTAATTTGGTTCCAGATGCAATATAAAAAAAGTAAAACAAACAATTGACTCAGTTAATTGTTGAAATACCATGTATAGACAGTGTTGATTACTCCATCATATTACACATACATACATGTCACACATATATAACTGATATACCCATATAATCCATACTATACAATTTACGCTTAATTTGCGCTCACACGGGTAAACAGTAACGAAAAAATGTATCAAACAAAAGTTTGTTTTTTATAAGGAACATTTTTTACATTTAAACTTCTGTTCTGTCTCTAACGGTTTACAAGATGGATCCCACGGACTCAAAACCCAATTGACCTATGTTACTCATTTACGAACTCGACCTCTCTTTGACGTTAACTGTTAAGGTCCCACGGACCCAAGACCCAATTGACCTATATTACTCATTTACGAACTCAACCTCACTTTTTATGTCCTAAGTGCGCTATAAAAATGTGATGACTGACGGACACACAGACAGACAACCGGAAATGGACTAATTAGGTGATTCTAATAACACCTATACCAAAATTTTGTTCGTAGCATCAATATTTTTAAGCGTTACAAACTTGGGACTAAATTTAATATACTATGATATATTTCATATATACATGGTATAATTATAAATTCTGATTAGAGGAAGATATTCGAAGTTTAAAAAAACTTTCGAATACGACTTCGTTTTGCTTGTAATGCCAGTCAAATTTTCATTTTAGGATAAATGTAGAATCAACCATAAAACCAAACATAACTAAAACCGCTAACATTCATAATATGACGCAAAATAAAACGCATTTTGGGTCATTTAAGTGTCAGTCACCTATTGAATCACCCTTATAATATCATTTTAACAAATGTAAAGAAAGGTATAGTAAATAAATGGGAAAACGTCTATTAATTATTGTATCAAATTAATGGACTCATTCATTATAGACCTTAACTTGATTTGTTTCTTACAATTTACGTGTCGATCTTCTATCCTCCTAGTAAAAAATATCATTATTTATCACTTGTAGGTTAGGTTAGGTTATATTGGCTGTCCACGAAGGATACACTTAGGCTATAGAGCCCATTGCGATACCATATAACACATTTTTTCCATTTTTTTCACAATAACAAAAGTTGCTTCACAAAAGACGCTCTATCTCACAAACTAATTGACTTACAGACGTCAAATTTTGACACGAATCATTTGAAGGTTGGTACTATATAAAAATAATATGCATTTAATACTAGCGACGCCATTTATGTGTCAGACCGGGGACTTATCAGCCAACCTATTATGTGTTTTACCACCTTTCCGCTGATAATTTCATTTATCAGCTCCTCAATTTCAGAGGCTGAGTGCACCTCCTTCGTGCATATACCATGCACTTCACCAGCCCATTACATCTATTAATAAATTTAATTTTGTTTCGGCGGCGGTAATCGAATCCGCTACCCTATGCTATTATTTATAACAGAAGTTATTGTAATTTTCCTCGTAGATCTTTTATCTGTAGATACGAAATTATTATTAATATATTTGTATATATTTTATATTGTGTTCCGTTTCTGATTTTTTCATGGTTTTCCCATTTTTTTTTTTTGTTTCATTTCACTTGGTCTAATTGAACAATAAGTGGAATGTGAAGTGAAAATTTTCATAAAAAAGTTCATGAAACAAAAAATTATCGATAATCTACAACCATTACTTAAATACCTAGGGAGATACTTGTTTGAATTTGATTCATTTCGTGTAAATTCTGTGAACAAGTCCGATTCAATTCTACAATTGTATATCTATACAAATAAAAGTAACATTATTTAACGTGAAAAAAGTATTGTATTCATATAATAATAATAATATTATTATTATATGAATACACGATTTTATACGATTTCATAATAAAATTATTATTAATAATAATAATATAGTTTTAGTAGTAAATGTAGACCATGAGCTCATATTGAAGCCAAATTTATACGATTTTTGTTCTCGGCCAAGATTGATAATAGTAAATTTGGTATTAGAGAAAATGTATTGATCGTATTTTGGATATGGAGTCGCAGACAGTTTGTAGCTGAAACAATTTTTTGTTTGTTTGTTAAAATTGCTTTTTATTTTCAACAGTTATCGAAACCACTAGCCATTTGTTCGTTCGTGCTTTGGCAATGGCTTTTTTTCAAGAACGAAAAATTTATCGAAATACGAGAATCAAAAGATTCGACTTGCATAAATTAAACAATTTAGAGACGTTTAAAATCCTGTTTTGGAACTATGTTCCTTATCGCACGTTATACTTTGTTTGCTGGTTGGGAGATAAAATCAAAAAATGTGCAACAATTTAAAACGACCCCAAAATCCGACGATGTGTTACCTAAGAAACTAAACCTTTTTTAATCCATTCAGCTTGCCATGAGTTTTGAGAATATTTTGAAAATAATCAACAATCTGTCAATTTATATTTTTTGTCCAAAATTTATGTTTTTCATTAAAAAAAAAATGATTTGTGAGTTATCCGAAGAAGTTAAACATTATGAGATAATTTACAGTGAGAACAAGGAAATTTTGTGTTATGTCATAATAAATATCCTGAGCAAGCCAAATGAAGATAATATTCGAACATATTTGGTTGACTACTAAATCAGAAGTATGTCTTTTTTAAACTAATATTACAATTAAATCATAACATATAGAGTTAAAAAAGCTTTAATATTTCATTCTTTAAACAATAAAAAAAAGTATTTGACTTCTTAAATTCATGCTTTAAATTTTCAGAATTACCAATGTACAGATATGCAAACAGTATCGTGAGAGAAAAAAATGAAAAAAACCATTTAGAAGAAACTAATTACACTAAACCTGCAAGGGATAGCGTACCACAAAACTAATATTTATAATACTAACTAATATTTTGTGGTATATTGTTAGGCCCTGGACGGCGTTATCCTTAAAAACGTGGCTTTAACACACAGATCAATCAAATTAGTATTATTAAGTAATAATATTTTAATAATGTTATAACCTAAATTGTAATAGTAACATGGTTTGATTTATTTAGCTGGTCAGTAAAATTAATATTTAATATTTAAAATTTACGTCACAATATTTCATATTTTGACCTAAATGTTTTATATTTAAAGGCAAGCTAAATATTCAAAAATCATACAGTGATTATACAACTTGAACGTCAACTTGATTATACAATGATTATACAACTTGAACGCCAATTTGATAATACAGTAATTATAGAACTTGAAGATAAAATAATTACTCGATTGTAACATCGTTAAAATACTCAAGCAAATTTCAATACCAGTGATAACTTTGTATAATATATTCAAACACATCGAATTATTAAAAATCATACGAAATATCAATAGCAGTATATCAGTGTTTATTTTGTTAGACTTCGTATTCATCCCCAAGGATTCTCAAAGTCTTTCCTTATAAAATATTAAGATTTTGTGGTGGCAGCATCTTCCCTGGACCGTTAACCAAGGCAGGTCCGTAACAATATAATTATTTATAATTATATACCACAAAACTAATAAAATTACTCATACAGTTATTTGTATTTTTTTATTGTTATTTTCCAATAAATTTTTATATTGTAAATTTTTGATTTTTTGGAATTGTGTTTTTATAGAAAATCGACCACAAGTCACACTGAATATTTTAAAAAATAGACAGAAGAAAAAAGCAGAAAATGAGCTTACAAAATTGAACATTTGCATAATCAATCATTTAAAAATCAAATCAAACTTGAGTAAAAAAGTAAACGCTATATTTATTATATGCGAAGATACGATAGGAAGATAGTTCCAACTGAGTGTCCCACGACACCTCTCGTTTTTTTTCTGCATTATCAAAATAACCGTTATTTTCCCTTCACAGATGAGATAAAAATTGATGGCAGAAATTTTATTTTATGGGCACACGGTCTAATGATATACCACAAGATTTTATTTATATAAATTTAATTTATTTACTAAAAAAAATCCATTTTGTTACATTTATTTATACGTAAATATTCTATAAAATGATATAATTATTATTAAATTAGTTTGTTTTATTTTAATTTAATTTATTTATTTTATTTAATATAAATTTAATAATATTCTATTAAGACATATATTTTTTTTATAAATAATAAAATTGTATGTTAACAGTAGATTAGGAATTAATCGAATAGAAACCAAAAAAATATATATTATTTATAAATAATTTAGCTCTAGTCAATTACCCGTGCATTTGATGTAAATTTCAATTTAATTGATGTTTATGCGGTTTTGAAATTTTTACATAAATTTTGTTGAAATGACAAAAAAAAAATGTTAATGTAACAAAAGTTGGTTACTAATTCTGTCCATTTATTGTTATACAACCAATGTATATTGTAACGTGGGCCCGGTATCATGGGAGGCCGTGGAAAGGTCTTTTTTAGAAGACAAATGCTTTAAGTCTGAAATCTATAAGCTGGCTGTGTGAATAACAAAAATTGAGCATGGTTTCCTTGGAAAAGGCTTATATGTCAATTTGTGGTTATTGGTAAGATAATATATATAAAGAGATGGTATTCCAATCCTTCAAGCGGTTGCGCCGCCACGAGTGTGTCCAGCATACTAACTCCTATTATAATAAAAAATATTTTAAATAATTAATTAGCGACTAAAAAAATTAACATTCGAATATATATAATAATAATATATTCGAATTTGCGCCAAAAATTAAAGAGGTTCGTTGTTTAGTTGCCGAAACACAATATATCCTTGAAAATATGGACTGTATTATCTATGTGGTTGGGTAGTATTTGTATCGTCCACTGATTGTGAAATATGTGAAAGAGCAATTAATTCTCTAGTACCTTTATCAAATGCAAGCTCTGACTGGACAGATGCAATAAATCGTGGTCACATAAAACATCCTAGTGAGCAAGTATATCAACTTCTGAAATAGCCGAAGAAGTTTTCACTAGCGATGGAAAATCATTATTGTATCTGTAGAATATTTATGAGCTATTCGGAGAAATTTATAGAAGTATTCGGGGAGCCGTTAAACACGCACTTATCTATCCTGAATGCCATAAAATACGCGATAAAGCTATCACCAAATTTTGTTCTATTTGAATGAAATTTTTAAAAAAACTTTGGGTCGTATTTTCCATTTTTGGGCCAAATGTTAAAACTATAATAGTAAAATTTTGAAAAATATTAACGTTAAATATGATCACAAATTTAAAAAATATAGCCGAAAATTAGTGAGATTACATACTTGGTTTATTAAAATAGAATAAAATTTGGGTGTGATAGAGCAAAATCAAATTTTTTAGATTTTAATGACGTCGTGAAGTATAAAAACAATGTTTTGGATATCTTAGCCAAATTTTGTTCGATTTGAATTAAATTTTTTTTGAAACATAATAACTTTGGGCCGTTTTTTTCATTTTTTGTGTGAGTAAGTCACTTATTCCTATCCTTTGTCAAATGTGGAAACCATGATAGTTAAATTACGAAGAATATTGCAGAAACGTTAAATTTGACCAGAAATTTGATAAGTATGGCCGAAAATTAGTGGGATTACATATTTAGTTCATTAAATTTGTAGTCCCACCACATTTTCTTGCTAAAGATATAACGGTGAAGTCAGAAAACTAAAATCTTGTTGTTTTTAGTTCTCGAAGTGCATTGGCGCATATGCGAACTTCTACAAAGACTGTTCCCAAATAAATTTTATAGATTTTTGCAATAATATTATAACAACCTTTTTAAATGATATTACAAATTTACTTGTTCTCAGTATTAAGAATACTTTAGATATCTATAAAATATAATAAAAATGTTCTTTATTATTATGGGATTTATGGGAATTAGCATGAAAGTACTTTATTTGACAGTTATTATTTCAACCGCTGGACACATTTCCCATTATGCATTGCTGGATTTGAATACTTTCAAATCAATTCTCTACGAGTAATATATAATAAATAACAATAACAAATCAATTCTCTACGAGTAGTCATTTTAAGCGAATAGTCCCTCTAAAATTAAATTAGTGAAATTTTCACTAATTCAGCTAGTGAAAATTTTTTCACTGTAAAATTAGTGATTTCAATTTTCAATAATTCAATAGTAGTTTTCATCAATTAGCAGTTGCTTTGTCACTAATTGTATTAGTAAGTTTAGAATTCACTAATTATTCAGTTATTTTTACTTGGTTATCAGTGATTGTTCCCCTTTTTATTTAGAGTATGCTCTTCATTTACTTGTATGTACCAAGACATAACAGTATAATATCACAATATTTTAGTTTTATGACCTACGATAGTTTCGTTACTTCAACAGTTTTAAATGATCTTTCGTGCAAAGAAGACTGTCAAACTTTGATTTAAAAATTTTGATCCAGGGTAAGTGAAGTTTTTTCTCTTGTAATTAGTTACATTGCAATGTTTTAATCATAGCACCGGCACACAAAAAAAAACTAAGTGGAATGTGCATTTGACCGGATCTAATGTGATTTTTCAAAGTTTTTGGTTCTAAACACCTACTTTATGTATATAAAAATACAAGAAACGTAAGTAAGTAATTAAACGTACGTAAGTAAACAAATTAGTGATTTAAATTTTCACTTATAAATTAGTGAAATATATTTCCATTTATCAATTAGTGAATCTTATTTTCACTCATGAATTAGAGATTTCTTTTTTAACTGAATCATTCAGTGAATTTTCACTAATTCTAGGTGGCTGGATTGCAACTTCAAAAATTAGTGAAATTAAGATTCACTAATTGATAAATGGAAATATATTTCACTAATTTATAAGTGAAAATTTAAATCACTAATTTGTGAGTGAAAGTAACTAATTTAATTGTGACAGTACTTTTCACTAATCCATTAGTTACATCAAACGGCTTATTGAAATAGTAAAAATCGCCAATTAAATTTTAATTTTAATTTTAGAGAGTAAATTGAATTTGATTGTAAATACATTTGAAAATCAAGATTGTAAATTGAATTTGTCTGGAACATATTAATGTACGTTTTTGTTAAACATTAAAGTAAATGACCTATTTTCATGAAATTAAAACCAGCATTCATTAAAACAAAAACGAATCTCAAAATTGACCGGATGTTATGAAATAATCTCTTTACATAATCTCATTAAAATAATAATTACAATAAAAATAAATAAATAATAATAATAATTCGTTTGTTACCTTTTAATGTAATATTAACATGATTTAATCCAACATATGTACCAATTGCTGCATATAATTTATCACGTGAGAATGCACTATATGTGCTTGTCATTGTTGTATGAGCAATATGCCACGATGAACCATGCTGTGTCACTGTAACAAAACAACAAAATATTAAAATTAAAATCAATAAAATAACAATTATTATTACAAATTACTTATCATCAATTATAATTATATCAAGAGTCTTATTCAATAAATAATAAATTTTAATGTTATTTTTAAGGATGTACAAGCAAAAGAGTTAAAGGGACATGCCTGCAAAAAATATAATGTGATTTGTGTAACTTTCACGAAAATAAGAAAAACGTTTGAATACGTTGATATAAAATTTTGAAAAAACTTCATATTTTTAATGTTTATTATTATAATAAAAAAAAATTCGTTGAATATACTAAATCTGATCATTTGAGGTTTGGTGATAGTAGTTGTGTACACACATATACTGCGGTAAGTCAAGTGAAAGATAGAAAAGGTGTCAAATATATGCTGTAGAAACGGTGCAGTTTTACGTGGTACTAAAATGAATTTACTAAAGCTGAAAATTGTTGTACATATTGTATATTGCATGTAAATAACAGTTATAATTGTCAGTCAGTTAGGTGTTAGAACAGAGTTGGTCAGTCAACCCTTATTTATGAACAATAAATAGATAAGATTCATTTATGAATTCCGTGGTATTTAAATGAATTTCTTAGTTAAATGGTATTTGAATGAATTAAGCAATATACACGGAAATCGTAAATGAATCTTATTTATTTATTGTACATAAATAAGGGCTGACTGTCCTGTTCTAACATCTAACTGACTGATAATCATAACTGTTATTTATATACAATATACAATATGTATAACAATTTTCAGCTTTAGTAAATTTATTTTAGTACCACGTAAAACTGCACCGTTTCGATAGTATATATCTGACCCCTGTTCTATCGTTCGCTTGACTGACCGCAGTATGTGATTGCACACAACTACTATAACCATTTCCCAAATAATCAGCTTTAGTAAATTCAACGAATTTCTTTTGGCCTGGCTCTTGTTTAATTAATCGTTAATCATATGTATGTTTGTATGTTAGTATGTTAGTATGTAACGGAAACTTTGAACATGATTTTGACCCCTCCAAAAGGTCATACTTATTGATGACAATGCAATAATTTAATAAGTTTATTTGATTATCCTGATCAAGATTTTCAGGATTAACGATTTCCATATCTAAAAATATACTCATTTATTTGCACACCCACCATATTTATACTGAATTTTTGATATAAATCACTACATAGTATAAAACAAAGTCGCTTTCTCTGTCCCTTTGTCCCTATGTCCCTTTGTATGCTTAAATCTTTGAAACTACGTAACAGATTTTGATGCGGTTTTTTTTTAATAGATAGAGTGATTCAAGAGGAAGGTTTATATGTATAATAACATCCATTAAATAGTGGAGAAGTACTGCTATTTTTGAGGTTAATAGTTAAAAATGTAAAAAGTAAATAAGTAAAAATGTAGTGTATGAATTTAGATATTCCAAAGATAGCAGGAAATCTTCATGGTATAGGGAAAGGGGGATTGTTTTACTCCAAATTTAACGCGTGCGGGCCACGGGCAGTAATGAATAAATCAAAACTACTGGATCGTGTATTTAGTATCAGCATTGCACCCGTGCGAAGCAGGGGCGGGTCGCTAGTTTGATATAAATAAAATGGTGTACAAAATTTTTAAAAATATATATAAATAAGAACAGTGTAAATAAGAAACAAATGTATTTTATTGTAAAAAAAAGCTTGAGGAGCTTTTTCAGATATTGTCAAAATGCTAATCCTGACAGTATTCATATCTGTCAATAAAATATTTATATAATAATAAACTATTGGCACCATATATTTACACTATTCTTAATTTATATTTATTAAAATTTTTTTAAACTATTCTTAGTTCAAATTTATTAAAATTGATTTTCTATTTTTTAGTTAAATTTGCTATAAAAGCGTGTGTTTTAGTTTTTTTAAATTATTATTTATTATTCCCTTTTAATTAACAAAAATTGCTGCAAATTGATCAGAAAAGGTTCCTCAATATAAGATATGATAATGTCTTTCTGTGAAACTTTTTCAAACCGCCCCCAAAATATCATTCTGATCAAAAGCTCTCCCGGCCGCAAAATTTTTTTACGAGAAGTTTTCGAGCTACTGGCGATCGCAGCTACACATTTATTATATTTATAATGTATGAATACCGTCTTAATAATAATACACCAATTTGTGGCAGTGGATTTTGATCAGAACGATACGAAGAACATTTTGGAGGCGGCTTGAGAAAGTTTCACAGCAAGTTATTCAAGAATCTGATTTTCGTGTTCCAAGTAAATTAATAGACAAGTATCAAAAGGCAACGAAAAAAACCTAATGCTATAACAAGGGAGTACCCATAAAATATCTGACCGATCAAGAAGAAATCGGTCAAAGAATCCCGCCCAAATATCTGGATTTGCTATTATGTACATTTTTGTCGTATCAAGGACGATAAATGATACAATAATTTGCATGTCAGTTAATTACAGATTGGCGTTAAATTTAGGCTTTCATTATTATTTGCATTAACAACCTTGAATTATAAATAATTTTATTTTTATAAATTGATTTTAACAGTTATGCATTATTATTAAGGTTTATTTTTTTGCATTTATTTAATCATATACATATTTTTTTATTAAATAAAATTAATTTTGTTAATTTAATTTTTATGCATAATGAATTATTTAATTCAATTATTTGACAATTTTTTAAGCTTATTATTATTAAGTATTATATTAAAGTGAAAATATAATAAATAATTCGTTATTCTTATTAAGATTTATGTCATTGTAAATAATGATTATGTAAATAATAATTTTTAAAAGATATTATAATACTATATTTTAATATCTAGCGATCTTATAAATTTAATGCTGATTTTATATGCTGAGGCTTTACATTCGAGGTATTAAAACCGAAAAAATTACCAAAAACTAGGAATTTAAAAGTACATCTCCAATTTTTATGCGACCGGATAACTATTATTATGAAGATGTAGAAAAAAAGTCAGTTTGGTCATAAAGTGTGATCTTTAAATTTGCACCCTTTCTAGTTCATAATAGCCAATCGTGCCGAAAAATATTGAAAATAGAAAAAAAAAATTGACTAACTATTCTTAACATTTTGGTACCTTGACATTTTTTCTTAATCCTCGCCGTTTCCAAAATTTCGTTATTTTGATGAAAAATTGATTATTGTGTCGTTTTGATCAAATATTTGATTCAAAACTAATTGGATCTTATATTTTGAACATATCTAAATAATTTTTGTTGTGTGACTTTCTTAAGTTAATCTCGAGTTTTCGAGATGTTGACGTTTTAAACTTTTTAACTTTTTTGTTCTTAACCTCCTAGAAGAATAGTCAAATATATTTTTTCGAAACAAATTTGTTTGTTTTTTCATAAAAATTACGTTGCAAAATAAATATTGCTCAATTTTTTGCCAGTTACGAACATGGTCAGCTTTTTCGCACTCTACTTTAGATAAGTCTTACGATCTCATAACATTGCATAATTCACATTAGCAATTATTTCTATTTTTAATTTAAAAAAGGGCAACGTGATTTCTTCAATTCCATTTTTTCCTTTAAAATCACTGGATTAAGACTTCAAGAAAAAAATTTCAAAAAGATAAACTTCATCCTAAATTTTTGAAGCTAATTAAAATTTGAGAAAAGGTTACCTTTGTTTATTAAAACGAGGGATATATATATATGAAGAACAATAATTAGTAAGGAAAAAAGATCCTTGAATTTTTAAGGGCTTTGTTCTACAGATACGAATTTTTAACTTATTGTTACCTTTACTTTACTTACAGTTTTAAAAACCTTTAGACTGTGGGACAGAAAGGGTGCTTTGTAAATGTTTAATATATAGATAATTGAAACCTCGTGAGTGGCTTTCTTTAGGCGAGTCTACCAAATTTCTCTTTACGGCTTTTCTCGAAAGTATTTCTTTTTCAAATGAATATGATGACAGCATATGTAAGCTATCGATCTGAAAAAACGCAGCACGGAATTTGTTGGACACTATGACCCTTTGATAACATTAATAATCATTAAACAATAAAATATTTTGTCCGACAAAAATACAAAAATTCTGCACCTATGAACCTGTCTACTATCTCGAATATGCCGTAATTAAGTGTTTTTGTTTTTGAATACATACATGGTTCACTTTTCTGAATTGTTTAATAAAAGGGTACTTTCGCTAATGGAAAATAAATTATGAAATTTGAAAAAAGTTAAAATTTCGAGTGATAAAAGCACATTTTTCTTTTATAATATTAAAATTAAAAATCGTAATTTTTAAACTGTACATCACGTGACCTAAAACGGGGGCAAGCCTTGCTGTGATGTCATATCGGTATGAGCAATAGACCATCAATTAGTTCAGTGTAGACAGCTGGGTATAATATAAACATAGATAATAAGTATTTATATTTTTTATAATCAGATGTCTATGAATATATCTGTCAAATTTGTCTGTGTTATTTCGTATAATGATACCGATATTATCTCACCAAATTGGATGTCCGCGTTTTTGATAGTTTAAAATTTAATTTGAGTTTTTGGCAAGAAAGCGTGTGTATTTTGCCGAAATAAATTTTTGGTGGCTTCTTATTAGCAAAATCAACATTTTGAAGCAGGGTTCGAGGATATATATCAATGGATATATATCATGATATATATCCGATATATATCCGATATATATCACATGAATTTTTATGATATATATCAATACAAAAATTATTTTAAAAAATTTAATATTATTTAGTAATTTTTGGCGTTTGTTACTGAGTTAAAACATACTAATACTAAGCTCTAATCGTGCCGTGTCAGAAAAAGTTCGTTACTAAAGAGTAAGTTTAAGTAAGATTCAGAATCGGAAGATGATCTAACTCTATCTACCTTGCAGTCAAACCAAGCACAATTATGAATACGACATTTTTTTATTTTTTTGATAATTAACAGTTTATTACGAATGACTGATGACTAAAAGACTAATTAAAATAAAAGACTGATTATACTCTAGAGTTATTGTTTCTAATGTTTATTGTTTTGTTACTTAAGGGTAGATATGACCATTGACTGATAAGAATTTATAAAATTGTTTTATGTGTTAGAGTTGATTTTTATTTATAAAATTTTATGATTTTTAGTTGATTTTGCCTGATCTAGAAGAATATTTTATGTTTTGGTTTCATTTCTCTGATTTTAAGTACCTTAGTAAATAAAATATTTAAAATATTATAGTTCTTTTTTTTTTTAATATCAAAATTTTGATATATATCGTATATATATCAAAAATATCCGATATTTTGATATTTATAATAAATATCGGATATTTTCGAACCCTGTTTTGAAGTACTTTTTCAAATAAAGTAGAATAACCTTTTATTAGTGTTATCAGGAGGTATAGTGTCCGACAAATTCCATGCCGCGTTTTCTCAGACTGACAGCTTAAATTTGCCCTAATCATGTTCATTTGAAAACGCAGTACTTTCGAAAAAAGTCGTAGAGAGAAGTTTGGTAGACTCAAAAAAAAGCCACTTACGAAGTTTCAATTAAGTATTAATCATTTAACAAAGCACTCTTTTTATTCAACGATCTTATCGAATATTAAAAGAAAAATTAGTAGTATTAATTTGATAGATATTGATAAATATATATTTTTTTTTCAATATTAGAATATTAATTACGAACTAATTTACAAATTATGAATAGATATTTGTTTGTTAAATGTAATTATAATTGAATTTTAATTGAACATTATTTAATAATAATAATAATATTCATACATAATTAATCTTTTACATGATTTGTAAATATATATCTACTTAAAATAATATTAGTTGTTATTTATTTTGATATATTTTAAGAGATAAATTGTATGTTTTTAATTTAAATAAATTATGTATTTTATATTTTGTTTTTATGAAAAACGTGCTTTATCTATTTGTGTTTTTAATTTTTATATCATATATAAAAAAACATAATCATACATCACATTTATAAAAAGCGATCAAATCTATTACAAAGGAGATAGATCATAGTTAATTTTATGTACAGATATGCTCATTTAAGGTTGACAGTACACTGCAATTTTACAGTCCATTCTCTAAACTTTTTTTAAAGAAATTAAAACGAAAATTTTCGTGAATTTTTAAATCTTTTTAATGACGGTATATAAAAAACCCTTAGTCAGATTTTTTTTCAAAAATTCTTTTTACCTTTGAGTTAAGCACTTAAGGTGTTTCGATATCAAAACAAAAGTGTTACCAAAAAAACTGAAATTTTGTGTGTAAATTAATAAGTATTTAATACGCTTTGTGAATAAATTCCAAGTCGATTCTCTGTACGGTTTACGATTAAAAACAGCCCTTTTTACATGGTGGTATATGAAGTCGTAATAATTGTTGGTTTTTTAGTCAATAAGTGCTTTTAAAAATGTTTTACCATTTATATAGAAACTTTTATCAATATTCCTCAAATTTTAAGCTTTTAAATCATACAAAAATTTAGACTTAAACATAAAAATGAAAATCTTTTTTTGGTAAAAACACTGACTTTGATAGTTAATTTCTGCTAAATCGTATGATAGGTAACAATATGGACTAGGTAGTGCCAGGATTTATCCTGGTAGAAAGTAGAACTCCAAACAAACAAATTAAAAACAAGAAGTAATTCCGCGATAAGGGTAAAATTTTATGTGTTTTATATATTAAAAATTTCCTTTAACAAGATGACATTTGCAATAAAATTGTCTCTTACAAATTAATTTCAATGAAAGTGTAAAATACTTGTAATAATTAAAAAAATAAAAAAATATTTCTGCTAGGATAAACCCTAGCTCACCTAGTCCATATTGTACATATCGTTAAAAGGCATTGATTCATAAAGGGCAAAATTTTGAAATCCGTGTAAGTACAGTTTTACTGTCACGGGCTCCTCGCTTATAATTTCAGTAGGCTGGAATTACTTTCAATAGTGAATGAGACATCTACGCTTAAGTTAATTAACGGCCATCATGCCAATATTAAATTGCGTTAAAAATTGACATCTTCTAAAAATTTTAAGAGTTTTCCTTTTTTTCTAAACGAATTCTATCTAGCCTTTTGTAAATTTTGTAGCACCTATTATTGTTCGATTATTTTATGAAATAATGATTTAATTTTATTCTGTTATAAAAAAGGGAAGGTAAAAATTAAATAATCAGAATATATTTAATAAGTGGTATTGTTTGTTCCTTCGAGTGACCATTATATTAATAATATTATTACCCATAAAATCAAACATAAATGGAGCAGAACATTTAAAAAATTGAATGAAATCAATAGTTTTTAATATCATTATTAATAAAAAAAATCAAAAAAACAATCTATTTATATTAATAAAATGATTTATATTTTATTGTATTTTATATAAATTTTTTTAAACAATAAAAACTTGTTTAATTAGGCAAGTACTAAACAATTATAATCTTAAAACTATCGATTAAAGAAGATATATTAAGATTTAGAAATTTTTTTGGTTATGGTCTAAGAGGCGGCATAAGGTCGATCTTCACCCATCTGATAAACAGATAAGACATATTTTTTATGAAATTTTATTAATTTTTAAACATGTCTATCGTAGTTTTTCTATCGAAAAGTGTTCATGGCTTTAATTTCATTAATTTTAATTAATATTTTCCATGAACTTTTTTTATCAGGCAAGCCTATACCATTAATTTCGTAATTAAATTATCTTTCTTCTGATACTAATTTCGATTGGTTAACAGATCGGTGTAGTTACTTATATTGACTTATCTGTTCATACTTGATGAGATTACTTCACCAATCTGTTAGCTAATCGAAATTAGTATCAAAAGAAAGATAATTTAATTATGAAATTAATGGTATAGGCTTGCCTGATAAAAAAAGTTCATGGAAAATATTAATTAAAATTAATGAAATTAAAGCCATGAACACTTTTCGATAGAAAAACTACGATAGACATGTTTAAAAATTAATAAAATTTCATAAAAAATATGTCTTATCTGTTTATCAGATGGGTGAAGATCGACCTTATGCCGCCTCTTAGACCATAACCAAAAAAATTTCTAAATCTTAATATATCTTCTTTAATCGATAGTTTTAAGATTATAATTGTTTAAGATTATAATGGTATAAGCTTGCTTGAAAAAAAACCATTCATGGAAAAAATTAACTAAAATAAATGAAATTAAAAGTAGCCATAGATACTTTTCGATAGAAAAAATAAAATTGCATAAAAAATATGTCTCAACTGATTATCAAATGTCTGAAGATCGACCTTAGACCGTCTCTTGTACTATTATTTTAAATTAATAAAAAAAAAATGAACTTACCTAGTATAACGCAGCCACAGAAAAGACTTAAAACGACCGATATAAAAGTTGTAAATCTCTGAAACAAAATTATCATATTTTATATAATTTACAAAAAGATAATATATGGGAAAATCAAATTGAATTTATTATGAAGAAAATATATAAATTCCTATGAAACTTTTTTTCACTGACTTTTAAAATAATTTAGACGAATATGTATCGTTGTGCAACAAATAGAGACAGGAAAAATCCATTCAGGACTCAATAAAATCAAATGGTGTTCTATTATAAATAAAATAAAGCATGGTAAAAACAGCATTGAAATGTATGTAATTTAGCGAGAGTGTACACACATCCTAAGAATGAATTATATTAAATTTATATACAAACAAACAATATCATTTTTGAGCGATTCGAAGAGAGCGGTATGAAAAGTTAAAGTTGATTGAAGGTGAACGAAAAGTGTCCCAATTATTTTCCGATTTTGTAGTTTTTCATCAAAATATACACCCTTAATAAAAAGCCTATTATCTAATGCATTAATAGATTTTCATCAAAGTAGTTAATAATCATCCCAAACCGTTGGGAAATCGCGAAAAATAACATTCTCGCTTCACTCCAACCACAGATAAATTCTCAGTTATCTTTGTTAAGTAGGTACGAAATCAATCTTTAACAATATTCTCAAAAAGGCAGACAAAAGACATCACAAATTTTCTGTTCATTATAGATAGTATCACGGTCTATTTTTTATATCCTGTATATATTTCATACTTATCAAGGTATACAAATTTTAGTCCCAATTAGTCAATTTCCGGTTTTTCATCTGCTTGTCCGCCCGCTTGTCACCCCGATAGAATAAAAAAAGGGAATATCAAGATGATATATCGTGCTCAGGCCGTAAAAATTGAGTTTGGGTTCGTAAATCAGGAAAATAGGGCAATTGAGTCTTGGAATCATAGGACTCACATCTTATAAACCGTTTAAGATAGAACAAAAGATTAAACGTAAATATGTTCCTTATAAAAAACTTTTGCTCAGAACATCTTTTTATAAAAAATTAGAACAAAACTTTGGTGCCTATTTTCTCCAGAACTGTAAAAGATAGAGAATTGAAAATTTGCAGGTATAGCTTCAACTAGCGATCTTATGAAAGATTCTCGAGAAACGAAAAAGCTTTCTAGAAAATACTTTCGAAAATTTTAGAAATTTTTGAAAACCAACATTCCTATTGAGTTTTGGACAAAAGTATATAAGGGACTTTCGACCGAAAATTATCCAACGATAACGCAATTAAGCTATGCCCATCGAGTCACAAGGACCCTGTATATAATTTGCCTGGTGCTATAAAAGTGCGAGTTCCGATAAATCTTTTTAAAAGTAAAAACAAACAATTTTCGTTTCTGGACTGAAGAAAATGTCTATTTTTCTTGGACTATATTTATAGTCCATGCCAATGAAGTTACGGTCTGACGCTCTCATGAACTACAGTTTATAAAAAAAAACCACCATAATTAAGGAAAATAAAGGATAAAATATTTATTCTTTTAAAAAATTAAATGATTTATGAGTGATATATAAATGTATGTTTATAAGTAATAATTTAGATCAATTTATTTTCATAGTTATGTAGTTGTTGTATGTATAGTGTTGAGATATAAAATTATGTAATTTTACAACAAATTATATTTTTGCATTGTAATTATTTATGAATTACATACATATACTAGTACATACCAATGTATTATAATAATAATAATAATAATACTATTTTTTTACATAAAACTAAAATAAATAATATTATATTGTAAAGAAAACATTCATTCTGTTGTCTTGTGAATGAAATACTTCAATGTTCATTTTGAATTTTAAAAACCATTTTAAAGTAATGAGTTATTATTGAAGCTGTATCTATATTGTGGCGACCAAGAATGAAATGTTACTAATGTATAGAAAATGGCTGGACAATAAATAATTGAAACGTTAGAAAACTAAAAAAGACCACAAATTTTTCTTTTGAGTGATGTAGCGAGGGGAGACCAAAGGAGTGTATCCTACCCCGATCGTTATTCACAAAAGGCGCCAAATGGTCCACAAAACAAAAAATTGCTGAAGAATAATTATTTTTTTTATAATATTTTTCTGGAAAATATATCTTCAATTTACAGTGTAATAATATAATAAATTCTTAAATAAAAAGGAAAAAAAAAAGGAACACAGATAGTCTTGTAGCGGGCTTAACGTAATCGAATTTGTGTAATAAAAAATTGAACTGTCTATACTCAAATAATTATCGAATTTTTATTGTTAACCTTTTTGACTACAAACAAATATAATATATAATTCACAATACTTTTAATTTAATGTTACTTTGATAGACGATGAAACCGTAGTTAACTTGAAGAGTCTGTATTGTAATCTAACTGATTGTAATCTGTCCGATTGTAAACTGTCTGTATCGCTTACTATGCTCCGTTTATATAGTTACAATCAATTGTTATCGTACCATCTAGCACATTCTAGAACTGTCACGTATGTGTTATTGCATATATTGCATATATGTTATTTGGTTTATGTTTTCTATTGTTGATTACGTAATATAAAATGATTAATATTGTTTATTTCTTTTTAGAATTGTCCAGATTAGATTTGTTTTTAATATAGTATGTGTGTGAACGGATTGTTAACACCACAGTCTGAATCAAACTGTAATAATATATTCATAATAGAAATGACACGTCGTTTCTACTCTAGCAAGGCTGACTCGACCTGTGTCTGCCAGCACTTCCTTATGGCATCTTCGCTGTGTGGTTACATAAATTATCTCTTTTCTTGATTTGTCCGATAAAGTAATATGTTAGATATGATCATGAAATTCGAGACAGGCTCTTTGAAGGGGCAATAGAAAAAGCGAAGTCTCTTTATGAAAAATGGGATATTGATACAACAATACATGTAAGAAGACGCCGCAAAATGCCCGAAGAATTGGCTAGAAATAAATAATAGGTATCTTTTGAACATATTCTAGATGATTTGACATTTCAAAATCTATTCTTGTTTTCTCAACTACATTTTTGTCTCAAATTTAAAGCCAAGCTTGAGCCTATGACTTTATTACTATTTTTATTTATTTATTAATTTGCGAATATATTTTATATATAATATGATATGTTTTTCGAATTGGAGGGGGGGGGGGTGTGCTAAAAAGATTTTGCCCTGGACGCGAGCCACTCAAAAAGCACTAGGAAATTTTTATTCAGTAATTTCTTTCTCAGTGTTATTCACTAATTTATAAATAATAAAAGTTTTTCTCTACTCATCCGTGTTCGTAGATTTTTAATAACCAATAGTTGCGGAAACGAAGCACTGAAGTTCGAAATTTTGAACGGTATAAGATGGATTTGAATGTGGTTTTCTACATTCGATTCGTTAGAGTGTAAGGAAATTTTGTGAGCTAAATTGATTTATAAGAAATTAAAAATATGCTATTTAAATAAATAATATGCATCCGGGGGCACGGTACTGCCCACGCCAAGTCGAGCGTGAAGCAAACACTGCCGTACCAAACTTTTCTGGAACCATTTCACCGCATTTTTAGGCTCCTATTTGAGAATCTCTGGATAAGACCAGAACCAGAATTTTCGTCATCCATTAAGCTATAAGCACACATCCATGAGCACACACTTAAAATCCAAAATTTCAAGTCTGTAGGTCATTTACACCATTGCACCAATCTGAGACCACGTCAACGTCCACGGTCACACAACATTAACTATAATAATAAAGAAATCGCAGTAAGGAACCTTAGAATTGGTACGACTTTGTCTAGATTTCATTACCTTTTTAGAGATAAACAAGCAGCTCCATCGAGACTTGGCTAGTTTTTTACAGAATGTTTTTGGTGGGATTCTAAATTGACCGTAAATATACTAAATTCACAATTCGGTTAATAGTGATGAAAAATATTTCTCCCTTGTTGAAAAACTCCCTTGTTACTCGGGAGGTTTTGGGGTCGCTAAACACGAATATCGCGCATTGATGGTGACTGGCCTGATGTTTTAGTCTAGACTTAAGAAGTGTTCACTGATTTCACATTTGACTATTGACACATATATGCTTATGAATTTGTAATTTTAAAATCGTTACAGTTCACTAATTACTAATCAATGTTCATTAATACTTTTCAATTTTGCATGTTTTTACTTCGTTAAGAATTATTGATTGGCACTATATAAAATACATAAATGGTTTTATTTTTTATTTTTTTAAATGGCTTGTTATTCATAAAAGACTATTTATTATAACGCTAGCAAAGACTTTGATTGTTTCATTTTTTTATTAGTAAAATTCTTGAACAGAAACTTGTGATAGTCCTTGAATCTCTGAAAAGTGAAATACCGAGATTTTTTATATAAAAGTTACACAATTTTTAATTAAGGTAGTTAGTTGTCTTGCTATGGGCATATCGACAAAAAATTCTAAATTTGTGTATTAGGAATATAATAATACATTAACTAAGAAAATTGGAAGTCGATTGACCGTCTCTAACTCGAGTTAAATATAATTAAAGTTCGGATAATTAACATGAAGAGCATAGGAAAGGTTGCGTTTTGTTGTGTTTTTAACAAGTATTTTAATTCCAGAAAAAAATTAGTTTTAAGATATTTTCAAAAAACTAACAGAATTTTCATGAATTTGTGCATGTGAGTTTAAAAAAAAAACAAAACTATTGACCGCTTCATTCTTGAGATATAATTATTCAAAGTTTTTTAAAAGTTTTGTTGACAGAAACAATAATATTTAGAGTATAAGTAGTGTAAGAGAGATGTCTATTATATACAGAATTACAGATGTTTATTATCATGCTATTATCATACAGAATACGTGATAAATGGACAGTTGAGTTAAAAGCAAGTTAAAATTAATACTTATTTGAGTGTGCTAAGCATATCTATACGTACGTACCACTGCTGTATGATGTAGTACACTATTTTCACAATATTGTACAAAGACAAATACCTTAAATGGCAATTTTCTTATTAAATTGATCTTTTGGATCTTTTTTATAATTCGATCTGAAGGATCTTTTTTGTCAACACTGTCTATGCATGTTATTTCAACAATTAACTTAGTCAATTATTTGTTTTCACTTGTTCGTTTTGATTTTGAACGTAAACCATTAACTCTACAAAAAATATTCGAGGGAAGTGATGGGAATTACTACAAAATATTTGTATCCATAAATTATTTTATTTAATGTTGTTTAAATATCGATTTTACAGTAAATTATTTGTTTGTTAAGACAGTTATTACGAAAAATTCACAACGCTTTTGTAAAAAAGTGTTGTAAAATTGTTTAATCATGTTTTAAGTTTTTTTCTCCTTAATATTTCTTCTGTTATTTGTTTTTAAAATATTACTTTATTTTTATTTTTATCTTCTTATAAATTATTACCAATAAGTTTTTATCCGTAATGTAACCATCATGATTCATCGTTTTGAAAAGAATATAAAGAAACTCAATTTTAAGTCCAAATATTTCACAATTGAAGATTAAATTTTAAATTGACTTTGTGTTAATAACAAAAATTTAAAAATTCCAAATGTTGAAATTTTTTGTATTTTCCTCTAAAATAATCACCTCACATTTTTTTTTTTTAATTTCTATTATTTTGACTTTTTCTGTTACTATTAAAATATAATACAAGTTAAATTTAGAAAATGAACCAACCCCCTCCCCCTTCCGACCCCCCGATAATTCGAAAGCCTGAATGGCTCACAATCAATTTATGAGAAAGTGTCTGCACTAGCTTATTTTTGAAATGTGTACTACCCACAAGTATAAAACCAACTTTTAAAAAAGTCACTTGTTCACTTTCAATAAGTGCAGTCGTGACTTGTGGCATTATGGAAACGAACCTTTTTGAAGATGTCAGCCGATGATTATCCTTTAATTAGGCACTACCGAAACTGTCTGGAATTATTAATAACTATTTGTCCGGATTTAATAATAATATGATAATGTTTATAATTTGTCTTATGTAGTAAGATAAAAATTTTCTTTAGTTATTACTTAAAAAATATACTGCTTTAATTGTTGATGTTTTTCTTTTGCATCTGCACATTTCTTATTTCTAATCTCAAAAGTATTATTAAATGTTTATTATGACGTTATAATTAGAAATGCACATGACAAAATACAGACATCTTCCAAAAGGTTCGTTTCCATAATACCACAAGTCACAAGTGCACTTGTTGAAAGTGAAGTAGTGGCTTTTTTAAAGTTTGTTTTATACTTGTGGGTAGTACATATTTAAAAAATAAGCTAGTGTACCGCCACTTTTTCATAAATTGATTGTGAGCCATTCAGCCTTCCGTAGATAAAGACGTTTCCTTGTAACTCCTCCAAACTAAACCAATTTTCTGGAAACATAGTTAAGAATATTCTATCGATCAAATTACTTTTGAAACAAAAAAAACTCGGCTCATCCGTGTAGGAGCTATGGTATCACAGGCACACAGATACACACGTTAAACTTGTAACACCCTTCTTTTTGCGTCGGGGGTTAAAAATATAAATTATTTAGAAAGACATTTTAGATAATTTTAAAATAACATTTTGATATGAATTTCATGCTTTAATTCTTATTAGCCCAGTAGCCATATGTATTCAAAGGCGGAAGAAATTGCGAAAATTTTGGTAATTTTCGAAAGCTAAACCAAATGGCATTCAATGAGATGGTGCAAATGGGCGATACAAAATAAATTGGCGGTGCAAAGGGGTGATACCGATTGGCGTGAAAAAACATCCTTTTTGGTTTTTTCCAAGTATCTCCTAAACTAAGCAAAATTTTAAGAAATTTTAAATAATTTGTTTGTAGAGAATCAAATTTTACATCGGATTAGTATTTATTTTAAATTAAGGCCAAAACACTTGAAACAAACTGTAAAAAAATGACGATTTTTTGTGGTTTTTTAATTAACGTAAACGTAAAATACCTTTTTTCATTGAATAAAACAATAATGTTTACAATAAATTGCGTACGAGGTATGAAATGCAAAAAAACCAAAAAATTTTTTCTTTTTTTACACTATTTAAAAGTAATTTTAATTTATTTCTTTTTTTCAACTGAAATCTCTGTACCTATCTCTATTCAAAAAGAAAATACAGGCGAAAAGCAAAAAACCACAAAAAATCGAAATTTGGTCATTTTTTTCCTGTTTGTTTCAATTTCTTTGACATGAAAGAATTTTTGTTTAAAATTTAAAAAATACTAATCCAATTTATATAAAATTTCTTGAAATTTTGCTTTTGCAGGAGGGCTTTTTCACCCCTATCTTTAATTTCCACTCTCTCACTTAATAGCACTCCGAGGTTTTCTTCTTCTTTAATAACCCATTGAACGATTCCTGCTATAAAAACTCGTGTCGAACGCCGCAGTTCCTTACTACCCTGTTTTTTAAAACATAATCAATAGCCTATTATTAAATACACAATTCTTTTACTAACCCCCGAATTAAAAAAAGGGGTGTCATAAGTTTGACCGCTATGTGTGCGTGTCTGTGTGTTTGTCTGTCTGTGGCATCGTAGCGCCTAAACTAATGAACCGGTTTTAATTTTTTTAGTTTCATTTGAAAGGTAATTTAACGGAGAGTCTATCAATGTTTCCTGTGCGAGTTTTGAACCCGAGAAAACTAAAAAATTGGCGATGATCTTCAAAATCGATTCAGTTTGGAAAAGGCATGACATTTAATTTTAACATATAAATAATTACTATGAAAATGAATGATGAAATAAACCAAGCTCAATTCATTTCGAAAAGTGAAACGGTAAAATAATTAGGTAATTCAGAAGAACAAAGTCAACTCAACTATTTCAATTTCAATTAAAATATTTCCAAAAATATGTCCCAAAAAATGACAGCTCTCTAAGTATCCTTTTCATTTCATCTGATGTCCTTGACCATCACTTTGATATTGATTTAAGAAGGAGGGTTATAAGTTTAAAGTGTTTATCTGTACGTCTGTGTGTTTCTCAGTGGCATCGTAGCTCCTCAATGGTTGAACCGACTTTATTGAGAATATTTTATAGCTAAGTTTCCAAAAGTCAGTTTACAAAAAATAAATCGCATTTGTCGGGGGTTTTTTAAATTTTGTTAATTTTACTTGTACATCCTATATTCCCATTTTATTGATTTCCTAAGAAAAGCGATTTCACGAGTGAACTGCCTTAAAGTGTCCACAAAGATAATGTTTAAAATTTTACAACTGTGGATATTTATTACTGTCTACAAACAATAATATATTGATATAATCATATTTTAAAAAAATCATGACATTTTATATTTGTTCTAAAGTACTAAATACCATCTGACATTATCTATCTATGCAACAACCCCATCTTATAACACATAAAATAAAATATTTTGATGTTCTTTTATACAACAACAACAACAACAGCATAACACAACAAATACAAATTTAAAATAATAAAATAAAATAAAATAAAAAATAAAAATTCATAAATCGTGATTGAAAATATTTACCAATTATTATAATTATTAGTATCGAGTAACACATAACATATTAAATATAAAATAAAATATTGTGTTTTAATACTCCTACAACCGTTAACTCTTACAAATAGGCTACAAAAATAGGAACAAAAATATTACTTTTTAAAAGCGTTAAAATTAAAGAAGTGTACAATCTATAAAGTTAACTACACTTGAGTTGTTTTATCGTGGCCAACTTTTTGAACTTTAGTATCTTTTCGAGCCTAATACTACAATTTATTTGATTCGAGCTTATATTTTTGCAAAATATAAGTTATTTTAAATCAGATATAATAGATCGAACTACTGAAAATAAACTTTTAATTTAAAAATGTACTTTGTTTTTTTAAATGTTGGCTTCGAAAAAATAACTCAAGTATAATGATATTCATTTTTACGAAAACACTATTCGAGACAAATTTTTGAAGTAACTAAGTTTTGCCTGGATAAGAGTGATATCCATAATACCGAAAAAGCTTCAGTTTCTTATTATCCCTTCCCCCTGCCTGTTAGCTGCAGAGGGCTTGTGATAAGCTTCCTATTTTAAATAATAGCTAGTTATTCGTGCCTCGAAACAAAAAATAAAAAAGGCTTCTTCTTCATAGAATTTTATTTTCTACCTGATGCAACAAGGGCGTCCGTTACTCCAAGATTGATCGTTTCAATGGATTAACGTATCTCAAATGGAAAATATCACGTGAGCAAGAAAAAACAGGTAAGGGAAATAATAAATAGGAGAAATTTAATATCGGTAAAGCAAAATCTATAATAATTCATTATCCAAGTCATTGCTTATAACGTCAGGCTAATCAATGAAACATCGCAAGTTAATAAGGAATATTCATGAAATTTAAATTTGGTTCAAATATTTTTCTTCCGTAACTTTAATGACTGGACATTTCAACTAGACCATTATTTTAGTAATTAATATCTTTTTAATTACTTAAAATTAATTAATAAAAGCACAAATTCAATGAGAGCATTTAAAAATTTCTAAAACGGAAATTCAAATTTTTATACGGACGTGACATCATAGTACTGGCTTGTCAAAATCATTGAAATACTTTATGGTAGGAATAACTTATATTTTGTATGGTATTTCATTGAGTTATATTATTCTACGACTTTTTATTAGAAAAATTAATAATAACGAGTATAAATTCATTTTTTTAAAGTGTTAATTATACATTGAATTATCACCAATTGACAGATCACGTACTTTTAAGTCATCAACAGAGTGCGCCAAAATACTGCGTTTAAACATCTCAAAATTATAATGTATTTTAAATATTTTTTTACACTTAATTACAGCATTTTTGAACAGTATTTATATTGTTTACTATGTCATAACGGTGTAAACAATGAATTAAAAATATCCTCTATTTTGAGAGTACAATAAAATTGTAAAAATCAACCAGAAGTTTTGGGAGTAAGATCATCGTCAACTTAATAGATTTATTTTAAAAATAAAAATGAATGTTTGTAAAAAGATAAAGTAAATAATAAATAACACACGATATTCTTATTTTATTTATTTGTTTTAGTTAGTACTTGTAGGTATAAACGTTTTTACTTATTTTTTTTACTATTTTATATCCAATAAATTTTAACTATTGTTTACAGAATCGTATACCTACACTAACTAATACCTATTTGTAATCATATCTTATAACTGCTATAATAGTGTAAGACGTGTTAAAACTACAAAAACGGTTTTTAAAAAAGAAACTTGCTTCTAGTTTTTTATTTATTGTTTAGATATTATAGAAACGAAAGATTTATGAGAACCTAAATAAAATCGATATTGATAAAATGTACAAAAGATCTCACTAATGCTAAAGATTCATTCTTAAAATAATTGTGTTGTTTTTACACATTTTAGATGTGCAATTGCTGCTTTTTTTTACATATATCGCGATATGTAAAAAAGAAGCATAAAATGTGTAGCACAAATCTGTGAACACTCATTTTAAAGTTCCCAAAATTGATAGTTTTAAGTTTTTTTCATCAATCATATATTATTGCATATTTTCATTAAGAAAACAAAATTTTACATTTGTTTCAAGTTTTGAAAACTGTTGCTATCTCAACACATTATACCAATTAACATATGAGAGTGAGACTTTAAATTTCAATGGATTAACGCACATTACGTATCGTCATCTCAACAAATAGAAAAAAAAAATTACGAAAACAAATAGAAACGAAGTTACGCAGAAGTCGAGGCACAAACCTGGTTCTCTAGATATTTGGTCCAGGAGGACCTCCGCCACTCTTGTTCTATATGAGTAATTCAAATTATACATATATGACTTCTTCGTGCCGATACTCTATAAAACCTATAAAGTTTGTATATTAAATTTCCAAATAATCATGGTAAAAATTCATTTAGAACGATAAAATATTGCAAAAAATTGCGAAGTTCGAAAAAATGATAAAATTTGAAAGGCTTTATCTCGGAAACTATTGGGTCTACAGAGGTAATTCTAATCTCATATTGGTACGGTACTATCAAAAACTAAGCCTTTAGAGATATAATCGCCAATTTTGCTATATCAAATCAGCACAAGTGGGCGTATTTTTAGTAGGCCGATCATACTTAAATTAATCCGATTATAATGGCATTGGTTATATTGACAATCCGGTTATAACGAAGAAATGAACAGAACAACATCATAATACTATTTTGATCTTTATCTTCATCATTTTGAACCATATTAATTGATATATCGTTTATGACGACCATAATTTTTTATCCTTCCAATATCGTTATAATCGCGGTCAAAATTTTCTTCTTTATGTTGAAAATTAGAAAGTTGAAAAATCATAAATTTTCTGAAATGTTTGATAGCTTACCTCTTTTCGAATACCAGGAAATATGACGAGGAACGCAATTAACAGTGTACAAAATACGACTAGTAATGTGATTGTAGTAACATCACCCGTGACAGGAGTACGATTATTGAATGTGTATAGCGTAGGACCACCATCCTCCCGGAAGGCATCAAACCACCCTTTCATGTTCTACCCTCCGTATCACTACACTTTCGTAGATCTGAAAAAGACACAAAAAAACAAAAATTAGATATATTTTCTCGGATAGACATAAATTACAACTAAGGCACTGTGAAAACAAGTGATTTTATACCACTCAAAATAGTGGTTAAATAAATTTTAAAAAAATATCAATATTATAGTTGATCGGAAAAATTTTCATTTTTCAAAGGTTCTAATTCTGTATTCTATATAGAATTTTTTATCATCGAGATGAAAATTGATAGGCGTTAAAATTCTCTTTATTCTCATTTTGGGTCGTCATTATATCCTATCCTATCCTCTATATTATAAATGTGAAAGTTTGTTAGTTTGATTGTTGGTATGCATTCGCGCAAAAACTACTGAATCGATTAGAATGAAATTTTACAATAATATAGCCCATATGTCAGAATATAACATAAGCAAGATATATATTTTCATAATAATTTTTTTGATATTTCACAGTGCGTCGTCTGAAAGCACAATCAAAGATTTCTGTAAAAAGACAGGGTCAACGAGTTGGAATTTACGGCCATCTGTTCAACAAGGATTGTCTGACATTCAAATTAAAAAATGGTCGGAGCGCAAATAAATGCATTTGAATAGTAAGATGTAATGTAATCTATAATTTATATGCGTTTCCACCATTTATTTCATGACTTTTAATTTTTTGATGCACAACCCTCTAAAGCATTTTGTAGTGGACCGAATTGTGAATCTAAACCATCCTTGAATCTACTTGAACACACGCACACACACGAAATTTCATCTAATTCGATCCATCCGTTTAAGAGGAATTCAATTACAAACACGCGATGACGCGAGATCCATGATTTTTGTTCACCCAAAAAGTGCTCAACGTACCAAAACAAGTTCTCACTTCAAAAACCAGTTGAAGAAGGGCACAAGACTAGAAAATTGAGGAGAAATATCACGAAATTATATTTACTCTATTGGATTTATCAAAAGTTTGGCATCCTTCAATTTTTGTTATATTTCGACATTCACTTACCGTTTTAATTCTAATCCTTCATAAAAATAATCATTAATAAATTTAATAATTTAATAACAACCTTATTTCAATGTTAAAATCTATTCCAATCTCGAATCAGATTAATATAATATCTCTTACATTTAATAACAAAATATGCGGAAATAAAACTAAAAATTTTTCAATGTTGTTCTAAATTCACTTTATTAAAGTTTTAAATTTCATATTATTTATTTATTTTAAAGTTAAAAGTCACTAAAAATAATACACACATTTATCGTCAAGTGTTTTAATATAAATATGACATCATAAAATTAATGATATTAAACAAATATGTATCTTAGAAACAATTCAAGGTAAGAATTCTAGTTATACCATGTATATATGAAATATACATAGTATTATAAGTTTAGTCCCAAGTTTGTAACGCCTAAAAATATTGATGCTACAAAAAAAAATTGGTATAGGTGTTCATAAAATCACCTAATTAATCCATTTCCGGTTGTCCGTCCGTCCGGCCGTCCGGCCGTCCGTCCGTCCGTCCGTCTGTGGTCACGATTACTCAAAAACGAAAAGAAATATCAAGCTGAAATTTTTACAGCGTGATTAGGACGTAAAAAGTGAGGTCAAGTTCGTAAATGAGCAATATGGGTCAATTGGGTCATGGGTCCGTAGTACCCATCTTGTAAACCGTTAGAGATAGAATAAAAATTTAAATGTAAAAAATGTTCCTTACAAAAAAATAAACAACTTTTGTTTGAAACATTTTTTTGTAAACATCACTGTTTACCCACGAGGGCGTTAATTAGGTACAAATTTTATAGTATGTATTAATATATAGGAATATCAAAGTGAATATCTTTTGTTATTTACATGACGTCAAAAAAAAACAAACGATTGCGCATCAACACTTGCGCATTATATGAGAATATCAGTTAAATATGTCAGATATGTATGTATGTGAAATGTGACAGAGTTATCAACACTGCCTATACATGGTATTTCAACAATTAACTCAGTCAATTGTTTGTTTTCACTTGTTCAATTATAAATTTGTTTGTTTGATTGAAATCTTTATTGAAGGTATATCTAACTTATAAAATCTTAGTTAAAACAAATATTTATAATTGATATATTCAATGAGTTTTTAATTTTTAAAGAGTTGTTTGTAGAGTCGAGGTTTTGCAAGCAAGGATATCAACCGATAGTGTAAAAGTTTATATGTCATTATAATGGAAGAGCCAGATCCAAAAAAAATTCATAGAATTTACTAAAGCTGATCATTTGAGGTTTAGTTATAGTAGTTGTGTACACGCATATACTGCGGTCAGTCAAGCGAACGATAGAACAGGAATCAGATATATGCTATGGAAACCGTTAAGTTTTACGTGGTACTAAAATGAATTTACTAAAGCTGAAAATTGTTATAGAGATTGTATATTGCATATAAATAACAGTTCCGATTGTCCGCCAGTTAAGTGTAAGAACAAAGCTGGTCAGCCAGCCCTTATTTATGAACAATAAATACATAAGATTCATTTATGATGAATTTATTAAAGCTGAAAATTGTTATACAGCTTATATATTGCATATAAATAACAGTTATGATTGTCAGTCAGTTAAACGTTAGAACAGGGCTAGTCAGTCTACCCTTATTTATGAACAATAAATGGATAAGATTCTTTTATGATTTTCGTGGTATTTAAATAACTTTATTAAAGCTGAAAAAATTCTTATACAGGAATATACAAGGAAATCATAAATGAATGTTATTTATTTATTGTAAAACTACTATAATCAATTTTCAAATTATCAGCTTTAGTAAATTGGCTCTATAAATCAACTGGCTCTTAATCCATTAAAAATTTTAACAGTTTTGCATGCTTTAATGAAATAAAATAAAAAATGGTGAAAGAATCGGGAACCTATGCTATGGTCTTATTTCTTACAAATTTTTTAGTTTAATTAACAAGCTCAAAATAGTGAAATATAGAATTAATGATCGTAAAAATTCGTGTGACAGTTCGTTGGATTCGGGATAATATTTAAAAAAATGAGCCAGAAGCAATTTCAGCACATAAAAAATTGCAAAAGTTATAAACAATAAAAAATAAAAAATAAAAGTTATTTCGCCAATATTTCATAAAATACCAATATTTAAGCTGTTTGTTTCCCTACAATATTGTAAAAAAGTTTTGGTTTATTGCACGGTACATATATATAAACCAAATACATGCTTTGTAGTCGAATAATTATTATTAGCTTTACAATACCACGCAACTACAAAAATATATAATATATTGTGTGCAAGTGCTGCTTATATATGTGATAATATAGATATCTCTCTTCAATCATCAATACTCTATAGCTATAGTCTCTGTTCATCAAATGATCGATTTTCGATGAATTCATCATTAAATTAAAATTTTGTTTTGATATCATCGACAACCTTATATTTTTATGGTATTATTATAAACTACAAGATTGTCTAAATATTTTAGATAGTTTTTTATCACACTATATAGATTTTTTGATATAGAAATATCCAATTGAAAAGGATAACTTATATGATTATGTTTTGAACACTGAAAAGAATTTATTATCGTTGAAAATTTATCTTAAAGTTCATTTTTCAAAGATAGACAATTGTTAATTAAGAAAATTTTCTGGAATTTTAGTTTTCATTGTGAACTAAAAAAAATTTTTTTAATAATTGGCATAAAATTTTATACAGAATTGCATTGTATTATTGATACAATGTCTTCGTATTATACACTAATGTCACAAATAGTGTACGAATTTAAAAGTATGTTTTTATTGGATTTGAGTATAACGAGTGAATTACCTTAAATTAAAAACCATAGTTTGTTAAAGAGTTTTTCGAAAGCGGTCTGTAGGTCAGTTATTTTAAACTAATTGATATCCCCAAATAAATTATACACCCGCAATACTCAAACTAATTGACTCTAATTAGTTGATTTTGATCTTGAACCATTTATTAAATTTAAAATAATTTATTTAAGAATGTACGAGCGCCAAGGCAATTTTGAATAAAGGCTTTTTTTTGTTTATGAAGTTGGACAAAGTCAATAATAATAAATCAATTCTGAAAATTTTAAGGAGAGTTGCCCAATTATTTTAATAAATAAATGATTTTAAAAGTTGGCATATTTAAATTGGTCTTATGGGAAAACGGTAGATGGATGATATGTTTTCATACATTTCTCTAAAAACTAGCCAGTCGAAATTCTAAAAGAAACTATTTAAATTAAAGTTAAAACCGTAATAAATTATTGAAAACATCCCGTTGTGCCCGACTAATTAAGGATGTTTGAGCACGGTAGTGCGGACACAAATTTAAAAAAATATATATTTTCAATTAAAGAAAATTGATAAAAATACACTCGAACCAGGACTTCTTGGATTAATGCCAAGTGCCCTACCAATTAGGCCATTCGAGTTTTAGACACAGAGTGCAATTTTTTCAACTTATTGAATTTTTATTTTTACTTTGATTATTTATTTATTTTTTATTATTATTTTTTGTGTTGTTTACTTTTAAGCATGTATACGATATTTATTTACATCATGGTCTCTCGATTAAAATTGATGATTTTTAATATGATACATACAGCGTAAACTAAATATTGACAAATATCTTCTAGTCTAGTTATCTTAATTAAAGAGAATTGAAAAAAATACACTCGAACCAGGACTCGAACCCGAATTTCTTGGATTCATGTCAAGCGCCCTACCAATTAAGCCATTCGAGTTCTAGACACAGAGTGCAATTTTTTTTACCATTGAATTTTTATTTTTACTTTGTTTATTCACTTATTTATTATATTATTAAAAGTAAACAAAACTAGAAGGTAATATATATTTTCAATTTTAATGGTGAATTATGTTATAACTTGACAATATAACACGAAAAGTAACAATAAAATTTTTCGATATCAGATATAATTTTCAAAATATCGAAAATTGAAAATTTTGTTTAATTATTTAGCTTTCGATATTTCGAAAATCAAAGTAAATATCGAAAAATTTTATTGTATTTTTCGTCTACATTTCATGAAATTACAACAAAATTCATCATCAAAGTTGAAAATAAGGTACAAATAATTTCAACCACAAGTCTAAACTTGCCCTGGCACTTGTACATCCTTTAAAAACCCTGCGTATGTATGTATAAACATACAAATTAATTGAATATACTACAAACTAATATTAATAACATACATGTTAAAATATAAAATTGTCGATCTTGATTCTTTATTTTTTTTTTCAAAATGTTGCGTTGGTTCCCTGGGGCCATAAATAAATAATAATATAATATATAGTAAATAAAATATTTTATATATTGTATTGTATATGTATTTATTAATGCGGAACTTAATGATGTTGTATTTTATAGTGTTTGCAAAGTATGTAAGTAAGGTAAGGTAAAGAAAGTAAGGTATATTTGAATCGATTGTAAATAAATATATAAGTGCACAATATATCAAATACACACATTTAAATATTTTAAGTATGGGCTATAAATGGCGTTATTCTGTTTGAAAAATAAAAATTTATATAAAAAAGTGAAAACAAACAATTGACTGAGTTAATTGTTGAAATACCAAGTATAGGCAGTGTTGAAATTCTTTATTGTTTTACGTCATGTAAGTACAAAAATATAGCCACTCTTACACACAAAGTAATAAGAATATCTATCTTCTCACTTCTTCAGTGTGCATAGAAGAACTCCATGCTAAATTCTGATTTGCAAGAAAGAGATACAAATGAAATCTTTGATGGCTTTTATCTTGGTTATTTTTATAGTTATTCGTAAAATAATTTTTTCTCACTGAACTTTTATTAATACCAAAAAAAAAAACAAAAAATATAACGAATATTCCCGATTAAGAGTGAACATCAAAAAATTCTATGAAAAACAATTGGTAAAAATAACATATCTCAGACAAAACAATCGGGGAAAAATCACATAGTAAAAATTTAAATTGACATAAAATAATAATGTGTAATTGCTAGCAACGCAACATGGCTAAATAAACAGAAATGATATGATTTTAGTAAACATAACAAAATAATAAAAAAACTATTGCAGTGGATCATAAATAAAATATAAATATCTTAAGGATGGATACCCAATATTAAATTTGAAGTTATTTTATTCAATTTAAAGTATGTTGAAGAATAAACTCCACTCTTTCGATTACATGGAAAAAAATAGTACTTTTCCGTGGGTTTAAGAGAAATAATCGAAATTGAAAGCGTCATTAACTCCGGGTTATTTTTGCCGGAAGTAGTTTAAGTTAGAAAAAAATTAAAAAACATGATACGTAAAATTGAACTCAAGTAAAAAAAAAAACTAATTTTTGAAAACTATGCACTTTTTAGAATTATTTTATGCAAAAAAAATTGGTCCTTACCGTGGTTTTTGTAGAAATATTTGAGTTCAATTTTGGGAAAGTCATACTTTTATGTCATTTAAATGTCATTATGACATTATTTTATGAAAATTTCAAGTCAAATCACATACTTGTTTTATGATAAATAATTAATTAAAGATACAATATTAATTATTTCATACTTATAATTACTTATAATTACTAAAAAAAATATTAGTATGTGTGATTCTCTATAAAAATTAATTAAAAAATTAATTAGATGTACTACCCGAATTTGACATGGTATCCATCCTTAAATAAAATATCGCAGTGTTTTAAAGGTTTTTTATCCGACTGAGCAATGCAAAGGATTGGTAATGTGTTTATCAGCTATATACATATGTGTTCCTATATGACTCACTAGACACAAAATGCATGGGCCGATTTTGATGATTCAGACGTTAATCGATTTGTCTTAATCTTGGGAGTGATACGGAAGATATAAAACAATAACGAAAATTCAATATGGTGACCACCAGACGCGATAAAGTGAAAATAATGTATTTGTGTTCCTCTATGTGGCACACTAGAGACCAAACGCGTCGTCCGATTTTGACGTCATTCGATTTGTTTTTACTTTGTGAGTGCTACTGAAGTAAGCAATAATGAAAATTCTATATGGTCCGATTTTGATGATTTTGACGTCATTCGATTTGTTTTTACTTTATGAGTGCTACTGAAGTTAGCAATAATGAAAATTCTATATGACGACAACCAGACGCCATATCCAATTATGTCAACAATGTCAATGGTGGTATCATTGAATAGCTATAAAAATAGATAAATCGATTAGCGTAATAATCATTAAAATCGGTTTAGGGGTTTGGTCTCAAAGGACCAAACATATATACATACATAGGCTGAAAATGAAAGTCGACCTATGGCAAATGGGGTATCGTTGAATAGGTATTTGAAAATTCTAAATAAAAAGAGTAAAATAAAAAAAAATTATAAAAAAACCAAAAAACCCGACTGAGCTACGTATAAACTAAAATGAAAAAACAAGACCATCATAGCGACTTTAACAGTTTACATAGCGACTTTAACAGTCGGGACCCATTACAATCTACACTGACTCATATATTCCCAATAATGGCTCCCGACTGTTAAAGTCGCTATATCAACTGTTAAAGTCGCTATGCTGGTCTTATATGTAGCTCAGTCGGGTTTTTTGATTTTTTAAATAATTTTTTTTATTTTCTGTATGCATTAAAATAATATTTTCCAACTGACTCCGCTTTTAAGTCCCGTACTTTTTATTAACATACACGTGTAATAAATGTATAAAGTCTCATATGTATGTATAAATATGTTTTTGTTAAAGTACTTGCGGTGAACTGCGTGACAATTTTCCCTAAGGCACTAGATTTATATTATATTATACATACTTATAATATAAATAATATGATACTTCTTATATTATATTTAAACAATATTAATAATATTTTATTATATACTTTCTTAATGCAAGGTCATTTTTACGTGAAGGCCACCACATATATGTATACATGCGTACAATACTACTTAATATACAACTGATTATATTACAGACTCACTGTATGGGTGAACAAAAAATTATAAATGAATCGGATTACATATTTAAAATCTGTTGAAAAGATTGTATTTTGGATTAAGGATGTATGAGCATGGTAGTGGGGGTTCAACTTTAAAAATAGATATTTTCAATTTTGATTATAAATTTATATTATTACTTGACGATATAAGACGAAAAGTAAGAATAAAATTTTTCAATATCTGGCTTAATTTTCAAAATATCGAAAATTGAAAATTTTGTTTAATTATTAGCTTTCGATATTTCGAAAACCAAGACACATATCGAAAAATTTTATTCTTATTTTTCGTCTACATTCATGAAGTTATAACAAAATTCATCATCAAAGTTGAAAATAAGATAAAAATAATTTCAACCCTTAATCTACCCTGCTCTTACATACCTTATATGGACGGTGACACTTAGTTTTTTTCTTTTCTAATTCATTGCTAATATGTTTACTTTCTATTAAAAGTTTTTTTTTTAATTTGTTTTCATTCATTCCAAATGAAAATTATCAAAAACTTCCAAAATATGTCGTTTTTTGAGATTCCTCCATAAGAGCCAATGTATTTTATATCGATTTTTAATGACTTTTTTCTTAAAAATTTGCACGGATACCTAAGCCGAAATTTTAACCACATATTCTTTGAGTAAAAGACTACCTACAAACAAATTTTGAGCCTTTAAATCATACATTGTTGTCATGCTCATACATCCTTAATCGTTATAAAATGAAAATCGAGCATAGCTTTCATCAGACAAAATAATATGTAATAATCTGATACCCGTGCTTGACCAGTGACTAAAACAGGCTGAATAAATAATATATCTACATGTATATATAAATGAATTCCTATTTCTCCTGGTTACGCTATTATTTCGAATGGGACAATTTCGCTAATTCTTTTTTGTTGTGTTAATAATTGCCATCAGGAAAAGGTTCTTATGAAATAAAAAGTTGAGCGGAACATTAGAAAATTTAAGACAAAATATTAAATTTAATAAATGGCGGAAACGCATATAAAATATCATAGTTTAATATGTACTTATTTGCGCTCCCACCATAAATGGCTAATCGTAAAAGCTTGCGCAAAAAGATTTCAACAAATAGTCATGTATGAGTGAAAATTTTGGTATAGGTGTTCATAAAATCACCAAATTAATTCATTTTCGGTTGCCTATCCCCCTGTCTGCTCGTCTGTTAGTCCATTTGTCATCACGATTACTCAAAAATGAAAAGAGCAAGCGGAAATTTATGTCCGGACGACTAAAATAAAAGACTTTATTTTGAAATAATTTTACGTAAATAGGACTGTTTATCCGTGTGAGTGCAAGTTAGGACAAAATTTTGGTGTCTATTTTCTCTAAAACTATAAAACATGAAGCGACGAAAACTTGAAGGTAACTTCAACTAATGGTCTTGTAAAACATTTTCAAAAAGCGAAAAAACAATTCTAGAAAATACTTTCGAGGGAAAACTATGGTTTTAGACAATTTTTTAAAACCAAGTAATTGTATTGGTCATTAAAACTCTCAGCCAGTTTTCACTTGATTATTTCAAGTTTTTTTTAAGTTTTAGTTTAACAGCAACTCTGTTGATTATGCAGATTTTTTTATTACCCAGTATTTAGTTCCTTATCATTTTTCATCATGATTCCGAAAATAAAATTGGATTATTTACAGATTATAAAAGTCATGTGCGGATGATGAAAATTATACAAAAGAAAAATATTTTCAATAGAACACGATGTAAACCATGTCATACAAATCCATTCCATTTATAGTATGTTATAACAATTTAAATATTTGTAAGAACGTTAAAACTACTAGCGCCATTTGTATAATAATGTTACAATAAAATTATATTGTAGATACTACATATTTGCATACAATACATAAAGCTCTGTATAAAACTACTTTAGTAAGTACATAATAATGCGATTTAAATCGTGATTCCATTACACATAAAATTCAAATTAAGTTAAGAATTCTTTTACCATAAACAACAAAGAACGATTTCATATGCAAAAAAAAACTAAGTATTATTACCTACAATTTATTAATTAATTTAAATATATATTATATTCTCTCAATGTACTTCCATTCGACACGGGCTGAGCATCAAATCTGCTTATCATTATCACAATTGACTATACATATATCCTCAACTGAGCAATTTAGATTAAGTTCAGAGGAAATTGTATCTGTTTACCTTCCTTTTTCATAGTTATTATATATATTATCACGATACTCGAAATAAAGGTGTATGTTAAGAAATTGTGTTTAAAAAATAAAATTAACAAATATACAACACACTTACATTTCACTAAATATTGATACTTCGATTGCAAGACAACCATCATAAGTAGCTAAATTTATTCATTATAACACATTTAAATGATTAAAATTCGGTATCACTTGTGAAATGGCAGTTACAAAAAGTCTGGCGCGGTCTTGAATAATTTATTTTTTTAATTGTGATAATTTTGAATTTTTATTTTTAAGTGTTGCTGTAATTTTTAGTAAGTAATGTTTTACATATTTATTTTCATGTCAACAAAAATTAATTCTTATATTCAATTTTCATGTTTTTTGACGATTTGATTTTGTCTGTAGTATACGCTGGATAAGATTTTTCCATCAACCACTCATTTTTTATAATTGCACCGAGCAGTTTTGAGTTTAATTTCAAACGTTTCCATGGTAACGATATACTATTTTATTAATATAATTGTATGGATGGACATACAATTATATGGATTGCATATATAGTTTAAATTGAATTTTTAATTGGATAATCGATTAGATTATCCAAACCATAACTAAGCACCCAACAAATACAAGGAAAACTTTAGATGGCATGTAAGGTTTAATGAGCAAATTCCAATAAAAAATTTATTGCATGTCTAACATGAGCCCTACATAATATTTTGAGAGTTTTCTGCCCAGCAAAACACTGACTTCCGAAGGTATTCGAATCAAAATTTTTTAATTAATCATAGAAGCCGAAGAAAAAGCGATTAAAAACTTATAACATTTACCAAAATTTTGTTCGAATCATCAATTTTTCTAAGCGTTGCAAAATTGAGACTGAAATTGGTATACCTTGATATATATTCATATACCCAGGGTATACAAATGTCTGCTTAATTTATCATCAAAATCGATATTTTTAGGTACTTGTGCCATTACTAACATCCAAAAAAATTTCGATTTTATTCTGTTACACTGTAACAGCACTTATAATTCCAATGAATTTAAGTCGAAATTGTTTATCAATTTAATTTAACTTTTAATTGAATTAAACATTTCTCTCTTAGATTTCAATAATTTAAAAGAATTGATATATCTTATACCTACAATCGAATTAATTACATCCAAAAATTAGAATGTTGTAATTTATTCTTTGAAAACTTTGGTTTTAACATTATGACCAACTTTAATCTTGAGTGACTCAATATGTTTAGAGTTTAGTATTTGATATATTAACTAGACAATAAATAGATTGACGGATTTCAACACTCTGACTATAAAGTCAATATGATAAATACTTGCATTAAGATGTCAAAATGTAAAACATGTAAATTAACAAGAAAATATAACAATAAGTATGAAATATCAAAGTAAATGGTAATTTCTTTATTATCATATCAATTCATATGTGTACCAGTAATCCAATTCACGTATAATTCACTTAGTTAGGTGATGTAACAAAAATAAATACAAAAAATGTTTACTGTGTTTTTTATTTGACATGGACATGGAGTAACAACTTATAAAACAATACTACACTAATGAATATTATTATTTTATACTTCCAATATCAATTATTTTAATATTTAAAGATGTACGTGCGCAAGGCAATTTTGGATAAAAGACTTGATTTTATTTTATATGAAGTTGGTCAAAGTCTACATCAATTCTGCAAATTTTAAGGGAGGGATGGGGGGAGGGGTTTAAATAAATAAATGAATTCAAAAGTAGGCACATTTAATATTGGTCCTATGGGAAAACGATAGATACATGATGTTTTCATACAGTTCTCCAAAACTAGTTGGTGGAAAATTATTTACTTACTTAAATAAAAAAAACATTTAACAAAAAGAAAACCGACTTCAAAAGAAAAACTTTTCCAAAACAAATTAATATGCACTAAAAAGTAAAAAAATAACGATAATAGAATGTAGTTAAAATTATTGTTATTTTTGAAATCGGTGTCAGCCAAGGAAACAACTCTGACAGAACAGTTTGTTAGAAATACACTAATTTTTCACTAAAAAAAGAATCATCGAAATCGATTGGCGTGATATTGAGTTATTCGTCCCCTTGTCGTGCATACTTAATGCAAATTTAAGACTTTTATGGTTTTCTCATGGATACCGTTATCAGAACTAGACCAAAATGAAATGGGACCACACGGGAAGCACCAGCTTTCAAATAGATAAAGAAAGTTCTGAGGTAACACACATTAAAAAAAATATACAGTCGAATTGATAACCTCCTCCTTTTTTGTTTCTTGTCAAAAAGCGGCATTAAGCAAATAAAAATTGTGTTTTTATTATTAATAATTTAAAAAAAAAAAAAAAAAAAAAAAAAAAAAAAAAAACTATTTAAATTAGAGTTAAAACCTTAATAAATTATTTAAAAAAAAAAATCGTTGGGTCCGTGGTAGTGAGGACACAAATTTAAATAAAATATGTATTTTCAATTTTGATGGTAAATTATGTCATAACTTGACAATATAAGACGAAAGGTAACAATAACATTTTTCCATATATGGAGTTTTCGATATCAGGAGTAATTTTCAAAATATCGAAAATAAAAAATTTTGTTTAGTTATTTAGCTTCCGATATTTTGACAACCAAGGCAGATATCGAAAAATTTTATTCTTATTTCTCGTCTACATTCATGAAATTATAACAAAATTCATCTTCAAAGTTGAAAATAAGGTACAAATAATTTCAACCGCAAGTCTAACCTTGCCTTGGTGCTCGTATTACCTAAAATGGTCATTTGAACTTCTCTTAATCCCAAGCAAATAATCAAAAAAGACGAGAGACTTGGATAAAAAAAGATTTCCTAAATTCCTTATAAAACGTGTATTGTTGTACAAAGAAGTCGTATGGAGTATTTCTCACCACATTTGATTAATTATGATCGCACATATATTAGTCTAGTCAACAAATTTCAAAATGGTGAAATTGACGCAAATCTAAAAATGACGCAAAAAAACCTATTTTCAGCATTAAATTAAAATTATCAATAGAGTGGGGATTTTTTTATTGAAAACTTCATCTTTAATAATCTTTTTTTTAATTTTTTTAAATATTCATATTTTATGAAGTATATTAGTGAAAAGTGATAAGCAAATTTTTTTCTTCTTTAATTGTTTATAACTTTTCCAATTTTTAATGGGCTGAAAAACGCTTCTAGCACATTTTTCTAGACATCATTCCGAATCCAACGAACTATCATACGTTTTTTATTTCTATATTTCACCAATTTAAACTTTATTGACTGGACTAATCAACCAATTAGATTGAAGCTATATATGAAAACTTATTGTTTACAATAAAACAAAGCATTGGTCTACTTTGTAACATCATTACAAACTCTAATTACACATTAAATGCGTACGATTTAGATCGTGGCTTCGTGGCCTATTGCCTACAATAATTGAACCCAATATGATTGCTTTTAAACAATAGAAAGGTCTGATAGATGAGGCCTCATTAAATATATCTTCACGATTTGATTTTCCGCGTTTTATTGTTCTTGAATAGTTATATAATCGGTTACATTTATTTAATCATTGAATTTTGTATATGTTAACTTATTCCGTTCCATTTCTATTATAAATGTAAGAAATTAAATAAAACAAATGTTTTAATTTTGTTAAAAAATTTTATTTATTTACAGCTATTAGTTTCGAAATTAGAGCCTCTTCTTCAAGCAAAATAAATATCATTTTTTAGAAAATTTCTAGTTTATTTTATATCGTTAGCTCTTACAAATTTTAAAACTAATATTTTAACCATTTTATATTTTATTATTATACTAGCTGACCCGGCGAACTTTGTTCCGCCTTAATGGCAATAAATAAGCAGTTTTTTTTTTTTAATTGGAAAAAATACAAAAATAAAATAAATACCTACATTAATCATTCATAATTATTTCTGTATTTTAATACATAGGTTGCTCTTCATTTAAGTACCTTGTGATACACGACATTTTTTGTTTTATTATCAGGCGCAAAAACAAACAACGCAGATGGTCTTCCGACCCGTGAACATGCCACGTATAATTGACCATGGGAAAAACATGAATGTTCTAGATTTAAACCACAAACTTTTAAAGATTGGCCTTGTGATTTGTTGATGGTCATGGCAAATGCAAGACGTATCGGAAATTGAAGTCTTTTAAATTCAAACGGCATATCGGTTGGGATCATCGGTATCCTCGGAATGAGAACTTCCTCACCTTTGAATTTTCCTATCATTATCGTATCGATCGTCTTTGTCGCGGCATTATTAATTAAACTTCACTTCACCTAAAAACTCAAATTTTCAACCATACCGAGTTTTATAGTTCACTTCACTTTTTACGAATGGGCAATGGCATTATCATTACATTATAATTGTTAATTATTTATTTAATAGAAATAGTTTTATTATTGATTTCTTACAAATATCAAATTGTCATCCATACGTCATTACATATCTGTCATTATACGTCAATTACATAGCTATCATTTGCGTTTTGTTATTCCAAGTCTGATTCTTTTTTGTTATACCACGTTTTATAGTGACTGACGTATATGTCAAGTCACACGGGAATGTGATAAAAATCGTCGAACGGGATAAATCCTATGTCCTTCTCCTGGCTCTAAACTAACTCCCTGCCAATTTTCAGCTTAATCGGTTCAGCCGTTCTTCAGTTATAAGTGGAGTAACTAACACGACTTTCTTTTATATATATAGATTTTAACTTAAGGTGTTTCGGTACCAAAACGAAAGTATGTGAAATTGAAATTTTGTGTGTCAATTAGTGATTATTTATACGATAAATTAATTATTATAAAAACAGCTCTTTTTACATGGTGGTATATGAAGAAGTCGTTATAAATGTTGGTTTAAGAATGAATTTCAGTTGATTTCGAGTTGAGACATAGTTATTGAAATAAATACCATGATACTCGAAATAAAATTGTAAATTAAGAAATTCTATTTAAAAAATACAATTAAAAAACATACAACAGCCATGTTGCTAAATATTGATATTTCGATTGGAACGAAATCATCGTCAGAAGCAAAATTTATTCATATTAACACATTACAAACATTTTACACAAAATTAAAATTTTGTTACTAGCGATGATTGCGTTGCAATTGAAATATCGATATTTAGCGACATGTAAGTCTGTTGTATGTTTTTTAATTGTACTTTTTAAATAGAATTTCTTAATATATAATTTTATTTCGAGTATCGTGGTATTTATTTCAATAACATTGTTGGTTTTTTAGTCAATAAGTGCTTTTAACAATGTTTTAACATTTACGTAAAAAACTTTTATCAATATTCCTCAAGTTAAAAGCATTAAAATCATACCAAAATTAAGAACTGTGCAAAAAAAAAATGCACAACATTATTCGGTAAAAACACTGACTTGATAATTAATTTCTCATAAACTGTACAGTAACTCGATATGAATATTTCACAAAAAACAAACAAACGGATGATTAATTGATAAATCAAATTTCAAATATTTGGTATCATTTTCAATTTACGGTATCGAAATACTTTAAAATGTTGAAGTGAAAATTTGAAATTTTATTTATCTATTAATTACCTTTCTATACGTCTTTTGTGAAAAATTCATAACGATTCTCTGTACGGTTTATGGGATATGTGCCCTTTTTTGGTAAAAAAAACTTGTTTTTTTAAGTTAATTTCTCCATAACCGTGCAGAGAATCGATATGAATTTTTCACAAAAGACGTATAAAAGGATGATTAATTGATAAATAAAAATCTCAAATTTTTTTGATCATTTTTTTTGATATCGAGATACCCTATTTTCAATTTTCTAAAAATTCCTGCCTGTTAAAACAAATAATTTACTAAAAGTAAAGTAGATAAAGATGCAAGTCACATAGTAATTTCTTGAGTTGTATTTATCAAAGAGAGTATTCTTTAACCGGCGCGGCAACCAGGCTACCTATATTTTAATGCAATTTGAAAGAGATTAATATGCAATGTTAAAACTAATTAAAAATAATTGATTTGACAGAAAATAATTACATTATATTGGAAGTAAGAATATGTAATTAAACAATGGATAAACCTAAGAATTAATATGAATAAAAATTAAAAAAAAAAAAATAAACATAATACTCTTTAGTAGTTAAAATATGATTAACATATTTGTGTTAAATTAATATGCATATGGTTAAACCCATTTATTTAAAAGGTAATAAAATATAATAACACTTTTGTAATAATTAATAATAATGAGTAAATGTTTTAAAAAATTTGTCTTGTCTTAATAATTTCTTTTTTTTTTTTTGAATTGTATTTATTTATATTTTATTTATATATCAAAAAATGGAATAGGATACTTTCGGCAGTGAAAAATAAAAATTATGAAATTTGAAAAAAGTTAAAATTTATGTAAAAATATACTTAAATTTTCTGAGTCATAAAAGTACTTTTTTTTTTTATACTATTAAAATTAAAAATTGTAATTTTTAAACTGTATATCGCGTTACCTAAAACGCGGGCAAGCCCTGATATGATGTCATATCGGTATGAACCATAGACCATCAGTTAGTTCAGTGTAGACAGCTGGGTATAATATATCGATAGATAATAAATATTTATATTTATTATAATAGTTGTCTATGAATATGTCTGTCAAACTTATCTGTGTTATTTCGAATAATGATACCGATCTTACGTCACTAAATTTGATGCCCGCGTTTTTGACAGTTTAAAAAGGTTTAAAATTTAATTTAAGTTTTTGGCAAGAAAGCGAAAATGAACATTTTGAAGTACTTTTTCAAATATAGTAGAATACCCTATTATTAATATATTAATTATTAATCAGTTTTAATAAACTGTATGTTTATATCAGCTATAGTTCAGGATGAAATCCTTGAAGAGCATTTCCGTTTTCCTCTAAATAAACTACGAAAAGAATTAAGGACTTCAACAATTTATTTAAAAAAAATGTTGAATGCATCGGGAAATAAAAACATTTTATACAGTGTGATCATTTCAAAAGTATACACCCTTAATAACTCTTGACCTGATATGATTATTGTTTTGAGTGAAAATTCGTCGATTTAGATATAAAGGGGGAAGTTAAAAAATGGTATCTAGAAAATTTTAGATTTCATTGCTTCACTGCCACTCACCCACCCCAATGTGATACCTTATTTGAAAGGGCATAAAATTCTCCCTTTAACCATGGTTAAAAAAATTTACTACACAGAATATGGATAAACTACACAGAATATGGAAGGTATCCACTCTTAATAACTCTGGACCTGATGTGATAATTGTTTTTAGTTAGAACGCATCAATGCATCAATTTAGGTATTTCCGGGAAAGTTTTAAAATGGTACCTCAAAAATTTTAGATTTCATTCTCTCAACCGCACAAACCCAAACTTTGAAATTTCAAATTACACTTGCTAATTTGTGATACATCATTTGAAACGACATAAAATTCTTTCTTCAACCATAATAAAAAAAAATGAATCGATCGATTGGTTTTTAAGATACACTACACACAAAATGGAAGGTATGGTTTCAATCTTCTGGGTAGGCTAATTTAAGAACCAATCGATCGATTTCATTTTTAAAGAGAGAATTGTATGCTCTTTGAAATGAGGTATCACAAAGTAGGAAGTTCAATTTGAAATTTCACTTTTTTTGGTACAGTTGTACAGTAAATGAGTACAAAAATTTGTTATAAACAAGAAAATTTTCAAATTAGTAATTTGTCTATGTATTTAATATTAGTTGATAATTGACATTGTGGTAAATATGGTAAAAACTCAGGTCCAATTTGTAAATTGGCACTATAGGCCAATTGGGTATTGAGACCGTAGGACCCATTTTGTAAAGAGATAGACCAAAAGTTTAACTGTAAAAAATATTTCCTGTATAAAAATAAACAACTATTAATTGAAAATTTTTTTCGTAAACATCATTGCTTTCCCGTGAGGGTGCAAATTTGGGCAAAACTTTAGTAATATAAAAGAAAGAAAAATTGAAAATTTGTGAGTAGCTTCAACTAGACCTTTATGAAAATTTATAAAAACGAAAAACAAAATTTCTAGAAAATTTTTCCGAAAACACTGATATTCAACACTGCCTATACTAGGTATTTCAACAATTAACTCAGTCAATTGTTAAGTTTCTCTTGTTTACTTTAATTTTTAAAATTTCACCTTCTAAATTAACATAATAAATTATAATTATTTGTTTATATTTTTTGTTATAAATGATCTTGAAAACAAAATGTAGATAATTCGGGTTACCACACATTTTAATACGTGTGGTGACAATAAGGTTAAAAAATTTAAATCGTATTTGGTACAATTTGTTTTTTAAGTAGCGTATCAATTATCAAAAAATACAAGGGACCTCACACAAATTATATGTAATCTTTCGTTTAAACTTTTTTCAAATTTTGGCAAATGATAGTTTAAGTCATTGTAAAGAAAAGTTCCCATGGTCACAAGTCATGAAAAATGACAGGATTTCATGATATAGCTAAATTAAAGTTGGAATATGTACGTATTTGTATAATATATATCTGTGTGTATAGGCAAATACATATACAGGTATGTATTACTACATGCATGCGTGTGTTTTTTAATGTAGGGGTATTTTTTTTTAATTCTTGTTTTTTTGAAGAATATGTTACGAAATTCAAAGAAGAAGTATTGTTAAATGTTCAGTGGATCAATCATATGAATTGTTAAGATCAATATTTTCAGCTACATGATTTTTTACAATTAAATTACAATATTTTTTTTATATAAATGAGTACATTTTCCAATTTTAATTTAGCGATAACTTGAAATCCTGTCATTTTCATGACTTGAGACCATGGGAACTTTTATTCAGAATGACTTAAACTATCATTCCCCACAATTAGAAAAATTTTGACCAAAATGCAGATTACATATAATTTGTGCGGGGTCTTTTTTTGTATTCATAGAAATAACAAACTTTAAACAGTTTCTTTAAATACAAAAATAATAATACAGGCCTGTCAATACATTATTGTTATAATTTCGTAAAATTTTTTTTTTTTATACAAAAATTGAATTTTTGAATTACTTTTATTTTTATGTAAAATATGCCAAATATTTTATATTTCAAGTAATACGAAAAAAGTAATTAAATATTTTAAAAGATAAATGAGTTTTTTTTAATTAATTACGTGATATAGATTCATTTATCTGCAATCAATTAATTGTGATCTGAAAGACTGCATATTGAGAAATTGATTTATATGTAATAAATAAGTAAGGCCTCGATTATTATCGATTTGTAATCCGAATAGAACCTTATTTGAGAAAATCGTGCCAAAATTTTAATCAATTTTCCTACTGATTTAATAGAAATAATGCGTATAGGCAAAATTTTTTTAAACTCTTTTTTTTAATAAATATTGAAAGTGAAACATATTTTTAACCACCGAATTGAAAAAGGGGTATTTTAAGTTTGACCGCTATGTGTGTGTGTCTGTGGCATCGTAGCGCCTAAACGGATGAATCAATTTTAATTTTTTTGATTTCATTTAAGATAATTTAACGAAGAGTGTTCTTAGCTATGTACGAGCTTAAAGTTTCGTTCTCGAAAAAACTAAAAATTAGCGATGGTCTTCAAAATCGATTCACTTTGGAAAAGGCATGACGTATAATTTTAACATATGAATAATTACTATGGAAATGAATGGTCAAATAAACCTGGCTCAATTCATTTCGAAAAATGAAATGATAAAATTATTGGCTAATTCAAAAGGACAAACTAAATTCAAATATTTCAATTTTAATTAAAATATTTCCAAAAATTTGTCCCAAAAAATGATAGTTCTCTAAGTATCCTTTTTATCTCATTTGATGTTCTTGACCATCGCTTTGATATTGATTTAAGAATGAGTATTATAAGTTTAAAGTGTTTATCTATGGATCTGTGTGTTTCTCAGTGGCATCGTAGCCCCTAAACGGTCGAACCGCCTTGATTGTGAACATTTTATAGCAAATTTCCAAAAATCGGTTTACAAGGAATAAATCGTATTAGTCGGGTTTTTTTTTTCTTTAATTTTGTAAATTCCACTTGTATTTGAGTTTCGTTTATTAACATTATTAAAATATAATAAAACTGGGATACACAAAAGTGATATATAATAGCAAATTCCGAAATCAATTTAATACAGGATGCTTTTGAAATAAAATTATTCATAAATTAATATATATTATTTTGAAACCATCAAATAATCATTGATAAAATCATACAAGTCATTTATAAAAAATAATAATGTTCATTGCACAATTTATGGTCAATAAACCAATGTCTAAATCATTTCATCCTTTAAAATACGAGTAAAAATATATTTTCTATTAATTTTCTAATTAAAAATTTTAATTAATATTAGATATATAGATAAAATCAATTAAATTTCAAGAACAGTAAATTCTTGATTCACAAGAGTGCTTAAACTTTACGCATTCAAAGACAAGGAGCTTTTTGTTTGTTTGTTTTTTTTTTTTTTTTCAATTTATTTTTAGCGACTTTCCTCTGAATGCAATGGAAGCTATTGCTTTTGATGCTTTTACTGATGATGGTATTTTGAAAAAATTTCTTCAAATGTTCATCGATCTTACCTAATAGATGTCAAAAGTGACCATCGTTAAAATTTATATATATACATGTACGTTTGTTTGTATATACATATCAACCAATATGTTTACATGTCTGTATCCCCGGCATGGGCAAACGTGGCTTAGAGTCCCTCAGACTTCTGTAATTAAAATAAGAGTAAGACAGTGACAACCTAACCAGTGACAACCAAAAATACGAGTAAGACAGAGACAAAATTTTTTTTTCTACGTATCTCATTACTATAAGGGAAACTGAGATAGGTAGAAGAGTCGTATACTCGTCTCGCTTCCTTCTCTATGAGCAATGCGGACTTGGATAAAGAAACACACAATAAAGTTTATGGCACACAATAAAGTTATAACAATGGTGACTTCGACTTAAAATAATTCGCGCATGTCTGCTGTATCCACTCTAGAGGTCGCAATTTAATTTCAATTTGAATAAAATTTGGTATCAAGAAGGGTTTTGGAATTTGAAAGATAAAGTTCGCTAATGAAAATCGACAGATAAAAAATGGGGAGGGAATTGGCGTAAAGTACAAAATTTTTAATTTTTTTTTTCAAAATAAAAAATGTTTTTGTATACTTTGATCAGTTGTAAACAAAAAAGTACTCTTTTAAAAAAGTTTATGTGTCTGTAGCCTCTTTGGCATCCGTGGGAATTTGCGTAACTAACGCAGCTCCTGTGCTACAAATTTTTTTAATCAACACTGAAATACTTTCGAGAAGTCAGACTTCTTTAAATCGTTCAATTGGATTGTGATGTTTTACTAAGGGCTTGCGATTATTACAATTGATGTTAAAATCCAAACCATGATCCATGCAATTCGATAATCTAATATTAATAATAATTCGATAAAATAAAATACATAATTTTTTCATAGTTAAATTAATTAAAAACACCAACATAAATTTCATTCGTAAAGGTAATAACAATTAATATAATTATTCATAATTACGTAAAAAAAAAATATGTAAAAAAAAAAAATACAAGAATTGAATAAAAAATAAAATATTATTAATTAAAAACACAAAAAATCATATATAATTATCCATAAAAATTATTAACATAGAATGTATTTATTATTTGTTTCTCTAGCATCTGTCAAATTCTCATTACCATGACCTGATGTCCGAAATATTTATTTTTAAATGATAAATCTTCTATATTATTAATATTGTTTGTAATCATATGTACTTGCTCGACCCGTGAGGAATTACGCTCCCGTAGTTACCTACGGAAGCCTGAATGTCTCACTGAAGTAGAACTACACTAGCTTATTATTTAAAAATGTTCTACCCGCAAGTATAAAACCAACTTTTAACAAGTGCACTTGTGACTTGTGGCATTATGGAAACGAATTTCTTTGAAGGTGTCGGTATTCTGTCATGTGCAGATTTCTTCAGCGACGACAATTTGATCAATTCTGCACTCCCATTAATTATAAATAGCCGCTGCCTGGATTCGAACCCGCAACCTTAGGCTTAATAGTCCATCGTTCTAAGACTAGCACCTAAGCCCGCTCGGCCTTTTAGGAATTATGGAATTTGATAAAGAAATAAGAAAGATAAGGGTAGGACAGAAAAAAACTTGCTGGAGTAATTATATATAAGATGTATAAGCTATCAAATTACACAAAATAACATGATTCTGGTTGTTATTGGTTGAGATGACTAAGATGGCGTGATGTTTAGTTTAAATTTTGTATAAGTTTAATGTTTTATTTTGATTGTTTTTATTTAAATTAACAAATATTTATTTTAAATTATTATAATTAAATTTTTTTTTAAAAATAGTATCGTGTGTTTTTTCTCATAAAAAAATATATATTTTTTTTAATTCTTGGAATCATTTAATTGGACGTCGGAAAATATTCAAAGCCTGAGATATAAAACAAATCAAACAACTGCATAAAAAGTATTATTTATTTGATAAACTAGCGACCCGTCCCGGCTTCGAAGGGGTGCAATGCTGATACAAAAATGTGTTTATTTACGAAATTACATTAGATTTATCAGTAATTCTATCTAAAATTTATCAGTGTTTCTCTACTATATTATGCATAATATATTATACATATAAATCACTCTATATCAGGGCTTCGTAAACTATGGGTCGCGACCCCATTTGGGGTCGCGTAGCAAAATTCTGGGGTCGCGAGAGGTAAAAATACAATTTAACAGAAAATGTTTTTTAACTTGTAAAATTATTGTTATAAATTATTGTTATTATCGTAGATAAATATATCATAAAATTTTCTAGTTCGGAAAGATTGTTTGTACCTGCATTTCTCTATTAAGAGTATTATAATAACTTGAATAACATTTACTATGAATTATGAAATGTTATTGGAATTAATAAAAAATATAAATTTATTTTTGTCAATCTCTAAAAGCCGAAATAATCCCGAGAAATAATTATCAACAAAATTTCTAGGTATTAATACTGAAGAAACAGCTTTAACACATATTAAATCCCAATATCGTTCAGCGATAAAAAATGTTGAAGGGGTCTTACGTCCAGCAGTTTTAAACATTCCACCAAAATTTGATTTGTTATGCAATAAAAAACAGGCACATCTATCTCATTAAATTTTTAACTTATACTTTAATTTAATATTTACCACGCAACTACTTGAATATATTCAAGAAAATTAAGACGGTCAGAATTCACTTTTATTTTTGAAACTATAATGAATACAATTTGATTATTTTTTGTGCAATTTTTAATTTTAGATTTTTGTATGTTTCAAAAAGAATTCTAAACTTATATATTTTCATATTTATATGTATATTGTTACCTAATAAATAAATCATCAAAAAATATTAGTTTATTTTTCTTTTATATTTGTATGGGGTCGTCAAGAAACTCGCAATCATAAATGGGGTCGTGAATTACAAAAGTTTAAGAAGCCCTGCTCTATATAATAAAAAAAAAACCGCATCATAATCCGTTGTGTAGTTTTAAAGATCTAAGCATACATAGTAACAGACAGCGGAAAGCGGCTTTGTTTTATACTGTGTAGTGATTTAAGTTGGGTAAGTCTAGCTGTTTTCGAAATTCATTTTGAAAAATTTAGGAGAAGGCTAATTTTTTTTAATATTTTTCTTTCGTTGAAAAAACAGAGAAAAGGAGTTTTTCGGAACTTTAGCACACGGTTTTGGGACAATTTATCTCTATACTGTTTCCTTTGGGGACGTTTTCTTGAATATCTCTCTGCTTCTATTGATTGGATTGAGGCGAATAACAAAAAAAGAATTGTTATGAATTTCTGCATTGACCTTGCCAGTTATCGAATTCTGAACATAGTAACCTAGAGGTTACTGAGCAAAGTAACCTAGAAATCTCAAGAAAACCGCAGCAACCTCATATTTTCACAACTTTGCTCAAAAATGTAGGAATTGAGTTGAAATTCTGGAATAAGATGTAACTTATGATCATAAAAAAGTGTGGTAATTTTTAAACCGATAAATAATCTCAATTTTGGGAAAAACAAATTTTTCTGAAAAACAACACCTCGTACAGTTAAGACAAATCATCGGATTTTATCTTTTTTTTTTTAAATTGCAGGTTCTTTATGTACTTTCGTGTAATTAAATCGTATTCTTTTGTTTTTTAAACTATAACTTCATTATTATTAATTACTAGAGTTATACGATTGTGTCATCAACACTGTCTATACATGACATTTTAACAATTAACTCAGTCAATTGTTTGTTTTCACTTGTTTTAAATGTATAATAGTAATTATTCATTGAGTATATCAGAGAAGATGGCCGTGTAATATTTTATATTGACTATTTTTATAGAAATCTAATTTATGGTAATGTCAAATGACTACTTTTACAGAAATATGTAATTTATGGTAATGTCAAATCTCAAATTAAATTAAATTATTTATTTTTTTAAAATATATCTTTATAAATTATAGTTCATGTGTTATTCTAATATATCAGCTATATTACTATACAGTTTCATTAAAAACCATTCGCTAGTTTAAGCGTGAAAGCGTAACAAACAAACAAACAAACATGCTTACTTTCGCATTTATAATATATAGAGATTATTTTTTAAATATGGAGTTTTTCTGCATGCTGATAAGGGTATGACGATTACTCGACTCGGGTCGCAGCTAAGATAATGTTCGCTAGAATATTAAAAAGGATTTAAACCAAATATAATAATTTCATTTATTTCCAAGATTTTAAGTATCTGATTACACTATTGTAGTATTTATTATTTTGCGAAATAAACAATAATTTCTCAGAAAGAGGTGTAGGTGGACATTCGTTTAAAAACTATTAAAACAAATTATTTATTTGTAAAATACAATTTTTAAATTTTGCTTATTTGTTTAGAGCCCAGCATCGTATTTCAAAGACATCATTCCAAAACGCCTTGAAATTGAAAAGTCTGTTATTCGGATTGTGGCTAACTACTTTTTCCTCTACGGAGAGTTTTATAGCCGAAGACTTCTCTCTAAGGGGACCTCGGTATCTGATTGTAATTTTGAAAAAATAATGTAAATTGAAAATGTTTGGGTTTAAAAGTAAAGATAAAAATAGCTCTCGCTTATCCCCTTTCTATAACACTCGAAATAAAGGTAAGGATTGTCTTACACAGGTAAAATATATGTATGGTTTTCTATTTTTTTAAATGTATAATAGTCGTAATCATTGAGTATATCAGAAAAGATGGCCGTGAAATATTTTATATTGAGTATTTTTACAGAAATCTGTAATTTATGGTAATGTCAAATGACTACTTTTACAGATATCTATAATTTATCGTAATATCAAATTAAATTAATTTTTAAATTTTTTTTTATTTTTATTAATATATCTTTATAAATTATATCTCATGTGTTATTCTGAAGTATGAGCTATATTGCTGTACAGTTTCAAAAAAAAAACCATTCGCTAGTTTTAGCTTGAAAGCGGAACAAACAAACAAACAAACAAACAAACATGCTTACTTTCGCATTTATAATATATAGAGATTAAATTTTCAATGTAGACCATAGATTTATATATTGATAAAGTAGTGTGTCATTACCATGGAAACTTTTGAAATAAAACTCATGCTCGGTGCGAATAGCAAGTAAATATTTTCCTAAACCAAGGAAATATTAATTTACTACCCTGTTAAGAACATATTTTCACGCAACTAGTCTCCACTGTTTTTAACTGAGCAGCATTTAAAATTTACATCCATTCTGAAATGACCGTCAAATTCTATCCTTACCCTAGACCAGATTATTGTTAAAAAAATCGTAGGCGGTCTTCGTCATCTGTTTTATAGATCTGTTATATAATTTTCTATTGTTTACTTTTAATAACATTCATTTAATTTTACCATTTATTTTGTATTATTTATTGATTTGATTGTATTTTATACATTTTATTTGCAAATTTTACCTTTATCTTTAATATGACATATGTTTTGTACTTGTTATTAAATTAAAGAAAAAAAAAAAAAAAAAAAAAAAAAAAAAAAAACGACTTCATAAAACATGAATTGAACAGGTATCATACATAATATAGATGAGAAACAAAAAAGCCCGACAAAAAAAATGGTCGTAAAAATCGTGTAACGTCATAATGTTAATTAATAATTGTTCATTAATATTATTCAATTAACATTATTACGTCACAACGATGTTTTACGAACATTTTTTTTTGTAAGGCGTTTTCGTTTCTCTTTTGAAAAGTTCTCTTTTAGAACTGTCTGTAATTTTAAAATTATCAAGAAAAATAAAAAATAAAAACAGTTTTATTATGAAACTTACATATGATCTTTCCATTTTTGTCAAAAAAAAGAGAAAATATTTTTTCTCAAAATTCCAATTTCATTTTTTTTTTTTTCTTTTGCAGACAAATTTAATTCGATTTTAATACGTTTGGCTCATATTTTTTATTGTATCAAATTGAATTAATTGGGTCTCAGGCGATCAGTAAAGAAAAAAATATGACTGAAAAATATTAAAAAGTGACAATCGCCTAAAATATCTCTGGCGTGATTTGGGTAAAATCTCATGTAATAGAGTAATTTTGGATCCAAAAATTTGGATCATTTAACATGTGGAACGAGCTTTTAATTTTTTGGATCAAAATTAGCTTATTAACTGAGTTTAAATCAAATTTCCTGACAAAAAAATATCTTTTTCAAAATCCCAATTTCATTTATTAGTATTGAAAAGAACAGATTGTAAATATATTGTATATGTTAACCGGTGCAAAAGCACTTTTCCAAAATCAATCAAGACCCAACGTTTCATCAAAATTTTTCTTGCGTATTTGTTTGTATTGAAACTGCTTCTTAAAGATAATTGGCTATAAACTGTTCAAATCAATAAACTATTTGTTAAAAAAACAAAAATTTAAAGCCTATTTTCAGCGTAAAATTAAAATTAAAAATAATGGAGATAGACTTCCAGGAATGGGAGTTTTTTATTGATTTTCTTCTCTTTTTATGAAGCATTTTTTATATTTTTTTAATATTAATATTTTATGAAATTTTGGCGAAAAAAGAATATCATTTTTTTCATCTTTAATTGTTTAAAACTTTTGCAATTTTTAATGGGTTGAAAAATACATCTGGCACATTTTTCTAGACATCATTCAGAATGTCTAGAAAAATGTGAGCTGTCGCACGTATAATTTTACGATCATTATTTCTATATTTCACCACTTTGAACTTGTTAACTAGACTACATTGTCGGTTCACATTAACTAAAACTTTTTGTGAAAAATATTTTTAATGCAATGAATAATCATGCTTTTTTTGCCCAATTCAAATTTTGTTGATTGAATTTTGCAATATTTTAAAAATTAAAAATTTCAAAATTTGAAGAAGAATTTTTTATAACCCGTATCTAAGTGTTTGTTTTGCTATAAAAATCGTTATCAAAATACCACAATCTACTCAACTCATAAAATATTCTTGTAGGTATTACCAAAAAAAATGAAAGCAATATCATCAAATTTTGTATTATGCTTTAAGGTAGTTCAATCGTGAAATGGCTTTTCTCTAAGGAACTCAATAAAATTGAAATATAAGATTATTAAAAGTACTATGCATTTACCTAATAAAAAAAGGGAAGTTTCTCGCCGTCTCACAGTGTTTCGTTTAAATGGAGCTAGCGGGACAAAAGTCATAACGCAATTTCAAAAAAATGATTAGAACATTATGTTAACAACCCTTTGTAGGTACTAAATTCGAAGATACCATTGGGGTAAACATCCCACCCAGGTAGGTGTTTGTGTTCAAAGTACAGTGATAACAAAGGTAGTGTTGCATTTGCAAATCAGTTGAATTTTTTTCACACTTTCGATAGCATATATTAAAATTTGTGGTATAGTGGAAAGTGATTTTCGTGATGGATCATTTAGTTGAAGGTATGTACTCTATTTTTATGTTTTTAAAAAAATTAAATCACTCACATTTTTCGTGTACCATGGCTTAGATTAATATCATAGAAATACTTAATATTTTTTGCGAAATTTAAACTTTAAAGGGTTGCAACTTTTTGTATCCAAATGTATCCAGCTAGATTTTTCTGTATATTATACTTCAAACATTTAAGAAAAGATTCACATATATTTTAAAGCCCGAAAACGCCCGCAAGTAAAAATATTGTCCTTTTTTCAGAGCGAGTCGTAACTATGACGAAATCGGATTTTTTCGAAGAATGGCTAAAATATGACAAAAGTGAAAGAATTCATCGCATTTTTGATGTTTTATGTAATAAACATAGCCTGAATAAAATGTCTGAAGAATCTACAAGAAAACTCGAGACGAAAATCTCAAGTTTTTCCGCGAAATTTAGTGAAAAGTGGGCATCATCAAAATGCAATAGGTAAATATTTTTAATGAAACATAAAAACTGGTTGGATGGGTGCGGTATGGAATTAACTGTATGTGTAAACCAGCCGTGCCCTTCAACATCTTCAACGACCTCAGGAGGTCAGAATATAGGCCGATCAAAAAAGTCATTTGATGACTTATCAATGAAAACAAAGAGACGAAGAGTAGTAGATCTGTTGGAAACTCGATTTGCAAATGAGCTAAGTTGCAGCTCAGTCGGGAGTTATCAGAAGTGTGTTACATCGTTCATCCTACATTTTGATAAGCAAATGGGACTGTGATGGTAGTTCGGGACACAGTATATATAAGCAGAGATTCGAGAACAGCAACGCTACAAACGAAATCTTATACACAGTACAGAAGTCATTAATCTTGTCTTCTTCCAATTGAGCAGCTATCCGAGGAATCCCAGGAAGTAAGAAATAAAGATTGTCGTAGATTCCGTGAGCAACACTCCAGAAAGAGGTCACGTGTTGCTACCAATACAGATCTATTGAGAATGCTTCTGATTACTTCCGATCCTGTAATAAACGCATTTAGAGAGTTACCACGGAAGAATTATACTTCTTTGCCAGCGGAGATTCTGTAGTTAATTGTCCTACCTTCAATTTCATCAAAATCCACGTCATTAGTACGCGAAATTAATGAGGAGGATTATTTGTTGTCAGACTCTACAGAATGGGATAGTAATGTCGAAGAATCTGGTTACGACTATTAACTTTACATTTTTCCTTGATTAAATTTTTTTAATATATATTTTTTTTATTTTTAATGTAGTATTATATATTTTTTTAATATAGTATATGTTACTCGTTTTAAGATTTATATTTCTAGCAACTAGCCTACATATCTTGTAAGTTTTTTTATATTTCTAAATAATTTCTTAGTACTTTAGCTTATTTATTTTATTCTTACCATATTTTAGTTAATTTAATACATAAAAATTTGAAAAAATATTGAAACCGAATCAAATATAGTTTTTGACAATTCATATGTTTTCTTTTTTTTTTTATTGTTAAAATCTACCTGAAGGAAGCATAAATGATAAATTCTACCTAAAGTAGGTAGTAAGTAAGGTACGTATGTAGGTATATACCGCTAATTACAACGTCTTTACCTACATTTCACCCCGGGAATGGTGATGAAACGTGCGAAATTGTGATATCAATACCGATTTACGGTCTACATACATTAATGTGTACAAATTATGTTTTTTCTTTCTTAAAATAGCACAATATACCTGGAAAATACATAAACAATAAAAATAAGTCAAAAAATAATTTTGTCCCGCTGGCTTGCATTAGACGAAACACTGTGCGTCTCTGGTGTGGTGTCAACAACACACACATACAGTACTATATTAAAAATAAATGTAATCTAGACAGTTGGTAACAATTACAAGTAAGATATATGTAAGATTTATGCAATAGAGCATACATGAAAGTTCTAGAATTTGCTAGGCTGTATGGTAACAATTAGAAATAAGATATATGCAATAGCACATACGTGACAGTTTTAGAATTTGCTATAACAATTGATTGTAACTATATAAACGGAGCAGAGAGATTAAAATAAGACAGATGACAATACGACAATAGGTGAGATAAAAAATTTTTTTTTCCAAAACAACATGTTGGATATAGGAATATTTTAAAAGGGATGGAGTATAACCGAGTGGGGTGAGTCTCAATCAAGGGGAAGAGGCAGGGTATCATTGTGCTTACTTTCTATTGGCTGTTAACTAGGCGCATGCTGAAAGTATGCTCAAAGCTTTCTTTAAGTGTTTTTGATTCGTTTGTAAGCATGGAAACATGTTTGACATATGGTTGACGTGTGTGGAAAACATAAATAAATAATCTTGTAATAATTATTAAAAAATTAAAATTTGTAAAGAAAAATAAATATGTGTAAATAAGAGTATGTTTTTATGGAGTTGGCGACTATAACGAGTAAACTATCATAACATAAAACTTGTTTACAAAAATAGATCTTAAGTGAGCGATCTTTTGGAGCAACCTATAATAAACACTTTAGATAATCTCTTTATTTTTTTAAAAATAAATTTTATAATTTATGAAATATAAATGATTTTGAAAAAACATATAAATTTTGATATTAGAAAAAAAGTTACAAGAATGTCAATAAAATGTCGAAATCATTTGCGTGTGGAGCCCAACCTTAAAAGTAACAATATTATTGTTTTGCTCCCGGAACAAAAAAAAAGATCACCAACAAATGATAAGTCGATAAGTGATGAATATTTCATCAGATATTGAATACAAACTTAATTAATTTATATCAATACCAAAAAAAGAAAATGATTTTTTTTTTTAAATTTGTATAATCGTCAAATACATGCGATTTTTGTAACCTGTAATCAAAATTACCTAATTTAACGAATTTTTCCAGTTTCTGAAATAAAACGTTTTTTGAGATTTGTTCGATTTTTTCAAAGGACCCTTAAGAAAATTGCAATAAATCGAGATAAATTTTTGTCTTCCTATTGTATCAAAATGCTTTTCTTCAGTTATTTTGATCTCAAAAATTCAATAATCGTGTTTATTTTATGATTGGAAGAATATATTCCGAGTTATTGCCTGAAATCGCTCCAAGATATCCTCTTTCTATGAGATTTTACGTAATAATCTCCATAATTACATGTTTAATCGTCCAATGAACCCAATTTTTGTAATCTATTAGTCAAAGTAATCTCATACAATTTTTATTGTCTACGATTGGGGTCAAAATTTATTTCTAGAACTATTTGAACTAAAAAATTCAAAAATCGTGTTTGTTTTATGTTAGAATTAATAGTTTTCGTATTAATAACCTTGACATGAACCCTTTTTTGCATGATATAGGTCCAAATTACTCCATGTAACGAGTTTTAACAAACTCCGAAAAAAATAGTTTTTAAGATTTCTTTTTTTTATTTTCTCAAAGGAAAAAGAGGTTCAAAAATTGCAACAAAAAATTTGTTTCGATTTGAATGAAAACCATTTCTTATAGTTAATTATACCCCAAAAAATAAAAAAACGTGTTCATTCCGTAATTTAAAAAATCCTTTTGTATATGAGTGGATTATTATTTATTTCATTCTGCAAATTACGAATAAATTAATATCAATTTTAAAAGTTAAAACAAGTGAAAACAAACAATCGACGGAGTTAATTGTTGAAATACCATGCATAGACAGTGTTGATTACTTTATCACATTATATATACATACATGCCTCACATACAAAACTGCTATTTCCATATAATACATAATAGACAATTTACGCCTAATTTGCACCCTCTCGGGTAAACAGTGATGTTTACGAAAAAATGTTTCAAACAAAAGTTGGTTATTTTTTATAGGGAATATTTTTTATATTTAAACTTTTGTTCCATCTCTAACGGTTTACAAGATGGGTTCTAGGGACCCAAGACCCAATTGACCTTAATTGCTCATTTACGAACTTGACCTCACTTTTTACGTCCTGAGTACGTTTTAAAAATGTCTGCTCGATATCTTTTTTCGTTTTTGAGTTATCGTGTTGACAGACAGACAGACAACCGAAAATGAACTAATTAGGTGATTTTATGAACACCTATACCAAAATTTTGTTCATAGCATCAATATTTTTAAGCGTTACAAATTAGGGACTAAACATAGTATACTTTGCATATTACATATATGCATGGTATAAATATTTTAATATTTAAAAAAATATAATTATTTTTAATTTTATATAAAAATAAAATAATAATAAATAATTTCAATCAAATAATTTTTATTTTTAGTTTGGTTTTTTTTTATTATTATTAGTTTAATAGCGTGAAAGTTTAACAGCTGTGAATCGAATAAATATTATTATTATTTATACTTTTAAACTTTCAAATTAAAAATCATATATTTATTATTGTATTTATTATTAAATATTAAAAAAATTTTAAGAGATGTGTTTTTAAGAAATAATAATAATAATTTTTTAATAATGTTTAATAACACATAAATCACTGGTTTCAAAGCAGTTTCAACAGCCAGATATTGTAATATTGGCTATATTTAATCTTTGTGAGATAGTACAAAATATTACATCGTAAAAATTAATGAGATAAAATTAATCTAGAAAATTTACTACTAATTAAAATTATTATTAATCACTAATGATTAAGTAAGTAATAATTAAAAAATTAATTAGACTGCTGATAAAAAAGACGCCACCTGTAAAATTTGTTACGGCGTTATGGTTCTCGCGATATAAGCTTCATGAAACCAGGGCTGGATGAATGCATGCGCCCGGGGCCCCTGAACAATGACATGGAAAAAAATGTAAAACAAATCAATCAGCAAATGGCTGATGGAATAAATGAGCGTGTGTTCTTCAATCGTAGATCTCTAAAACCACAGAACTCAGGGTGCTTATAATAAATACAAAGTAAAATTAAGTGTCAAAATAAAAAATGTGCTTATAATTCCTTAAATTATTAAATAAAAGTCTTACACGGTGACCATTACATGGGACTCCTATGATTTTCGGTCTAGGGCCGTCAAATTTTTTAGCCGACCCTGAGCTAAAAACGAGCTTTTGTTCAAGTAGTCCTAGGATAACCACTCGCATTTGCAGAAAAAATTTTTTTTTTCAATTTCCTAAATTCATAAAACGACTAAATATTTCTGTAAATATTAGTTTTTAACCCCCGAACCAAAAAAAAGGTGTTATAAGTTTGACCGCTATGTGTGTGTGTCTGCCTGTCTGTGGCATCGTAGCGCATAAATAGATGAACAGATTTTGACTTTTTCTTAGCTATGTTTCAAATGCGAGTTGAGAGTTCCGTATCCGGAACCACTAAAAAACAGACCATGATCCTCAAAATCGGTTCAGTTTGGAGAAGGCTCTAAGGAAAAAGGAGAGTGTTATTAGATATTTTTCAAGTGAGAGATTAGGATTCCGATTCCGAAAAATTGGTCCACGGTTTTTTAAATTTTACTTGTAAAGAAAACAATGTCGAAGAATAAAATATTATTTAATTGATTTTCTATAACTTTACTAATTATTTTATTTTTTCCCTACCCGGTGAAGTCGTTGGACTTTCTCAATTTTTACGCGTCTTTGGAAATTTTTTCATCACATCTTGATATTTTTACGTACCGATCACTTTTTTTCATTAAAAAAATAATAATAGAAAAGTTTGCCATATGGAGCTGACTTAAGATGATTCGATACCAAAACGAAAATGTATAACAAAAAATTGAAATTTTATGTGTCAATTAATAGGCCTTCTGTATGAATTTCAAATTGATTCTCTGTACGGTCTACGAGAAATAAATGATTAAAAACAGCCTTTTTTACAAGTTGGTACACGAAGAAGCGTAATAAATGTTGGTTTTATAGTTGATAAGTGCTTTTAAAAATGTTTTGCCATTTACATAAAAAACTTTTATCAATATTCCTCAAGTTTTAAGCTTTGAAATCATACCAAAATTAAGAACCGTGCATAAAAATGAAAAACCTTTTCTGGTAAAAACACTGATTTTAATAGATAATTTATTCTAAACCGTGCAGAGAATCGATATGAATTTTTCACAAAAGACGTTTTAAAGAATAATTAATTGATACCTAAATAAAATTTCAAATTTTTTGGATCATTTTCATTTTTTTGGTATCAAAATATCTTAATTGGACACACTACATAAATTTTCAAAAATAAAAAATTTTCAAATAAATAAAAAAATATTATAAAATTAATATCCGTGAAGTAATTATTTATAATTTACATATCACGATTTTAATCGTATAACGTCTATCGAAAAATATTATTTATATTTAATTTTATTAACATTCAAATACATGAAATAAAAAAATCAAATTTAATGTATTTTATTTATTTTGATTTTTAAAATTAAAATTAAAAAATTAGTTACGCATTCCTATTAGTTATTACATTCAATCGAACAGTGTGGATCTAATTTTTTGCAGTTTTATATTTTAATAGTATTAATGGAGTAGAAAAAACACCCACATTTTAGTAGTATTTGAAGGTATTTTGAGTTGCAAATGGGAGGGGCAGTCACCTCTCCCAAAATTGATATTTTAATTTGATTTTGATAGTGGTCCGCTCAAAATATTGTTTTTACGTGAATTTATTCAAAGGCAAAAAAAAACCAGTGCCACAACTGCAAATGTTAAAATTTATGAAGAAAAATTGTAAAAAAATTATTTATAAAGATTCTTTAAATTAATTGTGCTTGCGAGGGCCAAACTGTATTACTGTAATCAATATTGGTAAATAAAAAATAATTAAAGGTACCCAAGCAATTATAAAATATTTTATATTAAATGAAGTTTTAATTTTTAATTATTAGTATAGAAATAGAATCCGCATATAAATATCTTTAGAAAGGTTAAAGGCCGAAGATTTTTATATCATTCAAAGTTATTTTAATCTGATATAAATAAAAATATATTATTTTTATATACATATAAATAATTTTTTAATATATAATTTTTTTTTAATATCTAAAAGACTGTAATTGATTCGTTTCAACGTTTACAACATACCTAAATATTAAAATAAATTATATTCAGGAATATCGATCTAAGAGTTAAAAGACTAAAGAACAATTTAAAGACCAAGACACTTTCATGAGTTTTATAATTTTTCAAAAGTTATATCAAAATATTTAATAAAAAAATATTTTTTATAATATACCTTAAAAAGTATTTTTTATTAAAATTTTTGCTCGAATAGTTTTGTATATTTTTATGATGGTCTGACATATAAGGTTACGATTGGTAAAAGGTCGATCTTCGCCCATCTGTTAACCAGATGAAACATATTTTTTATGAAATTTAATTAATTTATAAAATTTCATATGTACACCTATTATTTGAAAAGTGTTCATGGCAATTTTTAACCAACTTCAAACAAAAAAGGAGGAAGTTATCAATTCGGCTGTATTTTTTTTACGTGTGTTACCTGAACTTTCGACTGGGTGAACCAATTTTGATGATTCTTTATCTATTTGAAAGCTAGTACTTTCCGTGTGGTCCCATTTTATTTTGGTCCAGTTCTGACAACGGGATCCATGAGAAAACCTTAAAAATCTTAAATTAGCATTAAGTATGCACGACAAGAGGACAAAATAACTCAATATCACGCCAAACGATTTCGATGATTCTTTTTTTTTGTGACAAATTAATATACTTCAGATTCACTAAAAATCACAAAAAGAAAACCGACTTCAAAATAAAAACTTTTCCAAAACAAATTAATATGCACTAAAAAGTAAAAAAATAACGATAATAGAATGTAGTTAAAATTATTGTTATTTTTGAAGTCGGTGTCAGCCAAGTTAGTGTAGCAAACTGATCAGTCAGAATTGTTTCCTTGGCTGACACCGACTCCGAAAATAACAATAATTTTAACTACATTATATTATCGTTATTTCTTTACTTCTTAGTGCATATTAATTTGTTTTGGAAAAGTTTTTCTTTTGAAGTCGGTTTTCTTTATGTTTAAAGTTTTTTTTTTTAATAAAGTTAATTTTAATCAATATTTTTCAATGTAAGCCAATATCATTATTTTCGTCATTAAATTACCTTTCTTGGTATCAGAAGAAAAAAAAAGGTATATTTCGTAATTGAGAAAAAAAATTTAACTACGAAAATAATGGTATAAATTTGGCAGCAAAAAACAGTTCATGGAAAGTCTAGGAAAAAATGGATTAAAATTAATTTAATTAAAAATAGCAAAGAACACTTTTGGGTTGAAAAACTATGATAAAAGTGTTTATAAATCAATAAAATTTCATAAAAAATATTTCTCATCTGGTTATCAGATGGGTGAAGTTCGACCTTAAACCGTCTCTTGAACCTACTGTGAGTCTCTGTTTCAAAAATACCATTTAAGATAATTCATAAGTTTTTCAAAACAATTGTTTTAATTTATAATTTAAACTATGAAATTTAAAAATAGTAAATATTAAGTAATAAAATTAATTGATTTTATTTATTAGTTATTAATAAATTAATGATATTAATAATGTTTATTACTCAATAATAAGAATCTCTTTCTTTCATTGATGAATCATTCGTTTAAATTAATATAAAATACATATAAATATAATTTTTACAAAATCTTGTATTAATAAACAATAAATAAATAAATAATAAATATATTTATTAAATATATAATAAAATATTTATATATTTATAAATATACAATTATTATTATTAATTAACTTTGTTTTAAAACATGTAAGTGCAACAAAATGCAATTTTAAGATCTCTTGAGCAATAACACAACATTAAAATGATTATAATAATTATTGTTTTTTTGTGATAAAATTCTCAGAAACATTTTAATATTTCTATAGATTTAATTTATATTTGTCCAAGAAAAAGTTTTGAGAAGAGAATTCGTTATAAATAAAGGTTGATTATTATGAATGTCAAATTTTAAACTAAACAAGCCGTGGGATGGGTCTGGTTCGAACTTTAAAGTCTACACAAATATCTTCCCAGTATAATAAAGATTTATAAAAAAACTCGACTTCGATTTTAGATTGAGGTACACTAATTTTCTTAAAACTAAATTTAAAAAATCTACACGTCACGTTTCTAAAATATTATTTACAAAATAATGTTTAAAACAACATTTAAAAAAAAATTAATAATGACCCGCCTTAGCTTTTTAGTTGTATTTATTTGTGCATGTCTTTTAAAATAAATCAGCAATAATAAAGTAAAATGACCTGATCCCAGTATCCTTCAGAAAAAAATGGAGCAAAAATGTTTAAATGCTATACTATGCTTCAGGTCGGTCAGGAGAAATGGAGAATAAATGCTTCAAAGCTATATTCGTTTTTTCTAAAGCCTTGACAATGTTTTTAAAAAAAATATTTATTTAAGGTAGTTGTCTTGCTATGGGCATATCGACATAAAATTATAAATTTGTGTATACTTATTAGGAATATAATAATACATTAACCAAAAAAATTTGAAGTCGATTGACCGTCTCTAACTCGAGTTAAATACAATACAAGTTCGGATAATTAACATGGAGAACATAGGAAAGGTTGCGTTTTGTTGTGTTTTTAACAAGTTTTTTAATTCTAGAAAAAAACTAGTTTTAAGATATTTTTAAAAAACTAACTGAACATTCATGAATTTGTGTATGTGAGTTAAAAAAAAAACCAAAACTATTAACCGCTTCATTCCTGAGATATAATTACTCAAAGTTTTTTTAAAGTTTTGTTGACAGAAACAATTATATTTAGAATATAAGTAGTGTGAGAGAGATGTCTATTGTATACAGAATTACAGATGTTTATTATCATGCTGTTATCATACAGAATACGTGATAAATGGACAGTTGAGTTAAAAGCATGTTAAAATTAATACTTATTTGAGTGTGCTAAGCATATCTATACGTACATACCACTGTTGTATGATGTAGTACACTATTTTTACAATATTGTACAAAGACAATCACTTTAACTAATAAAATGGATTATAACTTGATACTTGGACGTAATAAAAATTAAACTAATATATATTGACTTTTCGTTATTGCCACTAAATAAAACGATATAAAATTCACAGAAAGGACATGACCTTTATTTTATTTTGTAAACTAGTGTTTCATGAAAACCTTTCTTGTTATAAAAAAAATATATATTTATATTTTATACATATGAGTTAGCAATAAATAACATCAAAAATTAAGATATTTATTTATACATTGCGTTAATATGTCCGATTAACCTTAAACAATTAAAATATAAGTCAATATTATTATTATTAACAAGTAACGGAATTAAATTTCTAAATAAAATCTTTATTCCTCGATATAAGAGAAAATCAAGAAAATCGCTGTTAATTCTGCTTGTTATAATATTTTCACATTTTTATAAAACTGCGATTATAAACTAACCGACAAAATCTGTCATCCGTCATTTATAACTTTATGACGTCATAAGAATCCAAAAAATAAATATAATAAATAGGTAACATCAAAGTGGAATTATTTAATTATACTTAAATATTTATGTAAGTAGTAATACAGTATTTTACATGTATTTTAATTATAATGAATATCATATCATTTCTCGAAAAGCAATATTGCAAAAATTCAAAAAGTATTTTAAAGGAACATGGAAGAAAAGGATGGCTTTCAATTTTCATATGAGAAAATAATTACATAGTGGTGTTAGGAAATTTCGAATCTAACCGAAAAACGGTATTTTCCCTTTTTTTAGCTAAAACTATTTCGAAAACCTTATATGGGAAAAAAATTCTGAAGCCGAATTCGAAATTAGCACTCCAAAAATTATACAAAATAATCTTTCACATCAAGGGTATTAAAAAATCCAATTATTTTATTCAATGAGCTATTAAATGTAAATAATTTCCTACCCACTAACCAATATTCAAGTACCATACTTAATTCAAAATAATAATACTTAAAAACAACCTACTAAGTAAGTATAAGGAAACACATCATAGGTATATCTAATTAAAACTAAGTAAATACTACTTACATGTAAAATGCATTAATCATATAATCTGGCTTAAGTCATAATCAAATAAAAATTATATTCAATTCGATATAGGTACTACAAAAACACACGACCACGTAAATTTTACATCAACAAAAAAACTATCTTAGTAAATAAATATATTAAAAAATTTCTCTTCTAGTTAATTTTAATTTTTTTAAATAATTTAATTAATAAACCAATAATAATAAATTAAGTGTACTTCTAATTCAATACAATTAACTATTTGTAATAATATGTTTTTGTTTATTTGTACGTAAAAAAAAAAATATTTTTTTGGTAATTTTAAATTTAATAAATTATTATGTAAAAAATATATGTAAATAAAAAACAAGTGAAAACAAATAATTGAATTAATTGTTGAAATACCATGTATAGACTTTGTTGATTACTCTATCACATAACACATATACCTATACATGTCACATTAATAAATATCTGATAATCACACATAAATAACTGATAATCCTTTATTAATACATACTATAAAATTTGTATCTAATGTGTGCACTCGTGAGTAAACAGTGATGTTTACAAAAAAATGTAGCAAGCAAAAGTTGTTTATTTTTTGATGAGTAACAATTTTTATATTTAAACTTTTGTTCTCCAATCTCCAATGGTTTACAAGATTGATCCTACGGATCCAAGACCCAATTGACCTATGCTGCTCATTTACGAACTCGACTTTACTTTTACGTTCTGAGTGCGCTTTCGTGTTTACAGACGGACGGACGGACAACCGAAAATGGACAATTAGATAATTCTATGAACACCTAAACCAAAATTTTGTTCATAGGATCAATATTTTTAAGCGTCACAAACTTGGGACTAAACTTAATATACTATGTTGATTTCATATATACATGGTATAAAAATGAATTATATTTTTTGTGATTTATCCATCATTTATTTAAAAAAGTTTTTTTTTTTTTTATACAAGTTTTAATATTTTTTGCAATAAAAATATTTTTAATTAAATTGTACACTATTACTTGTAGTTGTAAAAATACAGTATTAATTTTATAAAAAATTAACAACTAACGGAGTTAAATTTCTAAATAAAATCTGTAGTCCTCGAAATAAGAGAAAATCAAGAAAGTCACTGTAAATTCTACTTGTTATAATAAATCCGTCATACGTCATTTTTAACTTTATGACGTAATCAGAATCCAAAAAATTTAATTTTGCTCTATCATATACAAATTTAACCAATTTTAATAAACAAAGTACCTATGTAATCCTACTAAATTTGGGTCATTATTTTCAAATTTGTCATCAAAATTAAACTAGCTCTAATAGGTTTCAAGAATGTGGAGTCCTGGTATCGAAATTAAGCGCATAAGTAATAGCTACCGATAGTAATAGCTGGCGTCATAAGCATCCAAAAAGTTCAATATTGCTCTATAACATCCAAATTTTATCCTATTTGGATAAACCAAGTATGTAATCCTACTAAATTTGAATCATACAAAAATTAACAAAATTAATCTAACTCTAATAGGGTTCAAGAATGTGGAATCCTTGTATCGGAATTAAGTACAAAATTAGTGGGTTTCAAAAAACATTCAAATAATATCGTAAAAAAACTATAAAATCGAAATTTTGATTTGATTTGATTTATTTTATTGAAGTTCAAATGCATTAAAAATAGTTTTAAATTTCAAAAGTTTCGTATTTTACAAATAATATTACTAAATATTTTTCATGGAAAAATTTATAAATTATATGTAAAAACAAAAGTAACTCAAATGATGATTAAAAAAATAATAAATTGACTGAATATTATTAAAATTATTTCATAAACTACATCATCATTTCATACTACAAGTTTATTTAAAAACCTTGGGATGTTGCAAGCAAATAAATAAATTGAGGTAGGTATCACATGATTAACAAAGAAAAATTAAATGGTTAAAAAATTTAAACAATTTTAATTTTAAATTTACAAAAAAAAACTCAAGATTTATTACTTGAGTCATTAAACTTTTTAAAAACATTTTATTTAATTAAGTGTCAAATAAATTTAATTAGTAAAAATAAATATTCTATTTTATTTCAATTACCTGAGGGGTCGTAAATGCATGACATCCAGGGCGCTGCAGAAAAGTTTGGAAACGTTATAAAATAAAAATACATCAATTTTTCTAAATTATTTTCCTAACGTATTAAAATACATAAGAAAGTACTTAAAAAAATTTCAAAAATTGTATTTTTAAGTAAATTGTATATTGTATTTTTAACAACTTAAATTATATAAAAATTGGGATTTTGAATCAAATTTTTTTTTGACAAAATGCATTAAATTTAATTAATTAGTGTTTTTCAATAATTTTAATTTGACATTTTCTATTAACATGTAAAGAATTTCAAATTAGTCATAAAAGCCTTCTTTATCGCCAAAATTTTTCACTAGAAGCGCTAGCATCAATTTTATTGTCCCTACCAGGAGTACGCACACAACGAATATGAAAAACTCCAGTCATTATTCAATACTTTTTCAAACAATAAAAACATTAAAAGGCATACTCATGTTTTTGTGACAACAGTTTTTCCATGATTTTCTGTGTTTTTAGCGAATTTTCTCTAGATGCTTAGTTTTTCAAAATGAAATTCTTGAAAAATTAAAAATGCTATATTTTTAAACCTCTTAACGGAGAATTTCCATATAAATTAATCCTTTTAATCTCTCAAGAGGGAATTCGCTTGGGTAACGCCTGCCCTACGAATTTTTTAATATATATCTACGCTATAAATATCCGTAAAAAAATTTGTCATCTCAATTTGACTCTTGAAGTTTTTAAAAAGGATATAGGTATTTTTGTGATTACGTGATATTATTGAGAACTTAATGAAAATAAAAGAAATTGTACATTAAATTAAAATATATTCATAATCAAAAAACGAATTTCTTAGAATTGACGTCTGTAAAAAGTAATCTAAAATCTTAATTTAATATTTTTATACCATGTATATATGAAATATATCATAGTATATTAAATTTAGTCCCAAGTTTGTAACGCTTAAAAATATTGATGCTATGAACTTTGGTATAGGTGTTCTTAAAGTCAGATAATTAGTCCATTTCCGAAAACGAAATCTCAAAAACTAAAAGAGATATACAGCTGAAATTTTATATATAGTTTTTTTTCATAGCGTGCTCAGGACATAAAAAGTGAGGTCGAGTAAATGAGCAACCTAGGTCAATTGGGTCTTGGGTTCGTAGGAACAATCTTGTAAACCGTTAGAGTTAGAACAAAAGTTTAAATGTAAAAAATGTTCCTTATATAGAGATAAACCACATTTTTGTCTGAAACTTTTTTTTGTAAACATCACTGTATAACTATACGAGGGCGCAAATTAGATGCAAATTTTATAGTATGTATTATATGGGAATATCAGTTCTGAATGTGTGGCTATCTAAGAGTGGATATCTTTCTTTACTTAGGTGTCAAAAAAAACGATTGCTTTGTCAACACTGCCCATTCATGGTATTTCAATAATTAACTCAGTCAATTGTTTATGTTCATTTGTTTAATATATAATAAATAATTTTTATTAATATTTGCTCATAAACTTAATAATAATACCTATATATGTATGTTTACCTCCTGCTTATTAAATCAAGATCGATTTAAATGAAATTTTATTATATTTAATATTTTTTTTTACACAAAAAAAAATTATTATTAAAACTTTCACAAAATAGAACACAGAACAATATAATGAATTTTTGTTAAATTTTAACAAAAAATAAAAAATAAACTAAAAATATTAATTATGTAACAAACGCACTAAAAATTAATATTTTATTAATTATTTCCTATAAGATGTTAAAAATTAATTTCGTTACAAAATCAAATTATTCTAAAAATAATATTAAACAAATCGAAAACACCCGACTGGAAACTTTTTTATTTCATATTTCAACTTAAAAAAGCACCCTATATATTTCATATATACAGAGTGTAAAATGATATCAAATATGGTGGAAGCGATAGGAAAATTTAATTTATTTATGTTAATCGTTCTCTTTTCAGCATATCCTTTCATTTGATATCCAAACCATGCGAGTATATACAAAATAATAATAATAATAATAACAATAATGGGGTTTAACCTCCGTTTCTCTGACATATACGCCTATAACAGAGGTCACCCACATCATTATTTGTTAATCTTAATTTATTTAAATACAAACATATTTACAATTACATTTTGATGTGGGTGGAGTCGGTTACTTCGTTCTTATCCAAGCGACGACAATGTGATCAATTCTGCACTCCCATTAATTATAAATTGTTCACACTGACGCTGCCCGGATTCGAACCCGCAACCTCTTAGTCTAAATGGACAAACAGACAAAGGCAAGCGCCTTAGACAGCTCGGCCATTTAGGCTCTGTATATACAAAATAATATATAGTTTTCAAATTTTTATACGATTTTTGATTAGTGTTTCACCGAGTTTACGAGGAATTTCGGTGCCTTGTAATCGAGGCACGCGAGGCGAGGTTCAAAATTACTAGCATCGTTACTAACCTAGTGCGAGGAAAAAATATTTATTTATTAAAAATTATATAGTAGATACTAAATAAATTATTAGTGATATAAAAACTAATAAATATTCCGGAAAATTTTTTGATAATTTTTTGTTTTATAATTTTATAATAAAATATAATTTAATTTAATTATTACAATATTATCATATTATAATATAATAATATAATTAATAAAATTTACAGAAATAGAAATTAAAAATTTTTGTTTATTCTCAAAACGACTATGATTGATATTTTTATTTTGTTTTTAAAAATTTTACTTCGGCCGAAGTGAGGCTAGTCAACATTCTACCTCGGCCGAGGTCTAAGCGAAGCGAGGATGATGAACATTCTACCTTAGCGTGGCGAGGCAGGTGATACCAAATCGACTCGCCTCGTACCTTGTGAAACACTATTTTTGTTTGTTTTAAAAAATGATTTTGATTGCAAACTGCCATTTCTTCACATATCATTGACAATATTATATTTTCCATGATTTTCATCTATGCTTTAATAATGATAAAAAATTAAAACGTGAGTTAAATCAACTCCGATAAAAATTTTTATGTATTATCTATTTTTTGCTTCTTTAATTTTGGTGATCACGTAAGCAAATATTTTTTGCATTCAAACACAAAAACAAAATAGATAATTTACACAAAAATGCTATCAAAACAAAAAAATTTCTTTATCATATCACGTAAATCTTGTATTTCCAAATTGTAAAACAGTTTTTAAAAAAATAACAGATGTTCTTGGTTAATTAAGTGTACATTGTTTTTACAATGAATCATAAATATCTGATCAAGGCTACATCATATACATACATTTTTATTTTGAAGAAATCATTATTTGTATTTTCCAATATCCGGAATTCATTGTCATTCATTAATTATAATCTATAAATATTTATAGATACAAAATGAATAATAATAGATCGTGATGAAATTAAATCACGTCTATATGGGTGCATTCATTTTGGTTCGATACGGTTATAAATTTTCTGAATTTATTAAAAATATACGCGGATGTATGGTTAAACTGAATATATCTTCGAAAATATAATTTTTAGACGGTCGAAATAGAATTTTTAGAAATGGAAAGTTAGAAGAGTTTGCCTTCATCAAAACGAGTATGCCTTTTAATGTTTTTATTGTTTGAAAAAGTATTGAATAATGACTGGAGTTTTTCATATTCGTTGTGTGTGTAGTCCTGGTAGGTGATGTCAGCGCTTCTAGTGATAAAGGAGGCTGTTATGACTATAATTTGAAATTCTTTACATGTTAATAGAAAATGTCAAATTAAAATTATTGAAAAACACTAATTAATAAAACTTAATGCATTAAAAATTGTGAAAATAAAAAATCAAATTGCATAAATATTATTTTTCAAATGTAAATTATCATAATTATTTATTTAAATTTGTGAGACAATAATATTAAATTTTCAATGTAAGTCATAAATGCAAATCCATACAATGACATATACATCCATACAATTTTATAATTAAAGTAGTGTATCGTTACCATGAAAACGCCTCCAATAAAACTCACGCACGGTGCGAGTTCTTTTCAAACATGAAACGAACAACCGAACCAAAGAGAGGCAGATTATCCATAAGATAAAGTAGGCATAGGCACGAGGTTACAAACGATGCAAAGTAATAATGCAAAAAGTACAAATATGTATGCAAAAACTGACAGTCCGTTGATATTGATATTGGTTCAGTTATTGGAACTATGTTCCTTAATGCTCAATATTTGTTTGCTGGTTGGGAGTTAAAATCAAAAAAAATTGCATCAGACACCAAAAACAGACATTTAGGTTACCTTGGAAACTTTTTTAATCGATTCAGCTTGACATGAATTTTAAGAAACTGCAAAAATCTTTTTATGACTGTCAATTTGTATTTTTTGTCAAAATTTTATGTTTTATCATTTAAAAAAATTGAGTTGTGAAAGTTATCAGAAGTTAAAGAAAACAGAGATAATTTAAACTAAGTACAATGCACAATATATGTAGTATTGTAGACAGATTTTAGAATTCTGGTTGAACTTCAAAAGAAGCGAGAATGATACAGCAATTTTTGCAGTAATTTTCGTTTTTAAGAAGCAATTTGATCAATTTTAACACTGACAAGTTCAAAATAGAACAAGTACGTTAGTATAGATGTATTCTGGCGACTGAAAAGTACTTTTTTGATAAATGAATCATTTATTTCCGTCTGCTTATCTACGATATCTCGAGCCGGAACCTGCCCCGAACAACTAACGCAATTGTACAGGATGTAAGAAATAAAGAACTTGAAACCAAAGCACTAAAAAAAGAGTCTTTAATAAGAATAAAATTTTTCGATATCTGGAATAATTTTCAAAATATTGATAATTAAAAATTTTGTTTAATTATTTGGCTTTCGATATTTCGAAAACCAAAACAGATATCGAAAAATTGTATTCTTATTTTTTTCGTCTATAATCATGAAATTATAACAAAATACATCATCAAGTTGAAAATGAGGCACAAATAATTTCAACGCTAAATCTAGAATTGTCTTGATGCTCATAATACCTTAAATAAAAATGAAAAGAAAGTAAATACTGGACTTGTTTTTTTTTTTTTAGTTTTTATTTAATATATTTTATTATATTTTTATTTGTGAAAATTTCTATAGTTTCTTAATATCCATCTATTTATTTAACACATGCTAAAACCGGAGTTTTATCCAGTTACTGTTAGCTTAATTTAAATTAAGACACCGGTTGTTGGAAAAATGATTTTTCCCATACGAGTCAATCAAGATTCAATAATTATTCGCTGCGTTAGCTAAGCGAATTCCCTCAAGTTTTTCTTAAAACCGAATATTACATTTGTAATTTTTAAGAATTTTCATTTCGAAAACTAAGCGTCTAGAGAAAAAAATCATAAGATTCCTTTTTTGCTTAAAACTGATCAAAACATTCGAAATTTGGTACTTTGCATACCCTTCTACCGCGTGTTTATCTCTCGATTTGTCTCATTAAGAAACTTGACTTTTCAAATTCGGAAATGCGCTAAAAATTCATAAAATGCAAAAATATTTCCCAGTCACGTTCTATTCTGTTTCTCATAATATTTGCAAACCAGTTATTATTTTCACAAATGCAAACAATTCCAATAATTAATTTCCACCACACATGTTAATAAAATATTCATGAACACGGAAATGTGAAAGAACTGGATCACGGACAAGCATTAAGTCTCGTCTGTCTGTTACCTAGACATAGATTAGAATTAGATACACATATCATGATTTAATACGATTAAATACCTGCAAGCTATACAATAGACCCAAGGTTTTTATCTGCGTAGATCAATCATAGAAATATCAACCACATATTTGGAAAATTTATGTGTACAAAACTATAGGAGATTTTTAATGCTCCACATATTAAATACTAATCTGATTTTTTTAAATTTGATTGAATAATGATTTGGTGCGAAAAAATAATAAACAATGTTCCTTATCGCACCTTATCGTTATAATTCGTTTGCTAGTTGGGAGGTAAAACCAAAAAAAAGGGCAACAAAAAAATAAAAACAACACCAAAAACCGACTATTTTCAGCTAGGTTACCTAAGACACTAAAACTTTTTCAATCGATTCAGCTTGGCATGAATTTTGAGAAAATGCAAAAATATGGTTATAATTGTCAATTTGTATTTTTTATTAAAATTTTATGTTTAATCATTTAAAAAAAATCAATTGTGAAAGTTATCAGAAGTTAAAGAAAACAGAGATAATTTAAAGTAAGTATAAGGAAATTTTTATGTTATGTCATATTAAATGTCATTTAAATATTATGTCACATATTGAGTTGACTACTAAATCAGAAGTATGTCTTTTTTAAATAAATATTACAATTATTTCAAACAGGTAAAAACTAAAAGTAGCTATAAAAATTAATTCTCTTAATTTAATCAAACAATTATTTGACTTCTTAAACTAATATCTTAAATTTTCAGAAAAATATCTTGTAAATACAAAAGTAAGCGCTTCATTTATAATGTACTAAGGTACCAAAGGAATATAAATTCTACTGGTTGTCCTACGGTACCTCTCGTTTTTTTTTTCTATTCATTTTTTCTAACATGCGAAAACAAACAATTAACGGAGTTAATTGTTGAAATACCATGCATAGTCAGTGTTGATTTCTTTATCACATTACACATACAAACATGTGACACATACATAACTGATAATCAAGTATAGTACATATTATAAAATTTCCGCCTAATTGGCGCCCTCACGGGTAAACAGTGATGTTTACGAAAAAATATTTCAAACAAAAGTTGTTTAATTTTTGATAAGGAACATTTTTTACATTTTAACTTTTGTTCTATCTCTAACGGTTTACAAGATGGGTCCTACGGACCCAAGACTCAATTGACCTATGATGCTCATTTACGAACTTGACCTTACTTTTTACGTCCTGAGTACCCTGTAAAAATTTCAGCTCGTTATCTTTTTTCGTTTTTGAGTTATCGTGACCACAGACGGACGGACGGGCGGACGAACAACCGGAAATGGACTAATTAGGTGATTTTATAAACACCTATTCCAAAATTTTGTTCGTAGCATCAATATTTTTAAGCGTTACAAACTTGGGACTAAACTTAATATACCATGCATATTACATATATGCATGATATAAAATATTGATGCCTAAACATTTAGAGAAAATCACTTATAGAAGAAATAACACACAAATACGATTCATTTTCGTCACTTTAAATGTATTTTATGGAAAAACGAGTGGCGGTTATTATAATTTTCTTTATAGGAAAATATTAGTCATGTTTTTAACTAATGTATATTAGTTTCTCAAATTAATCTTAAGAAAATTAGCTTTATTTCATAATGAAGCATGCCTTTAAAAACACTTCAATATAGGATTTCTATGTTAAAAAGGCGAATTTTAACAGCTCAAATCTAAAAATTTCACATCCTAGGGGTTAGTAAAAAAATTCCCTACTTATACAGATAGGGCTTTAATGAGAAATCAAAGATACAATTTAAAGTTGATCTTAAAAAATGTGTTATTTTTTTGGGAATTTTCGGAAGTAAAAAGACTAATTTTAAAAGACTATTAACTTTTAGATATTTGAATAACATTAATTATCGGAACATATTATTTCTTTCACTAGGAACATTATTTTAGTTTCAATGTCCTTTTAATCATAAATAACGTGAAAAATCGCAGGTTCAAGAAATCGTTCTTACTATGCGATTATCGCTTTATTAAATCAGCTTCACTTGTACTGCGTACTTTTGTATGCGCTCAAATTGCTTATCATGCATATATTATGTTTTTATCTCAAATTTTAATTTCTCAAAACTAAAAAGCTCTTACTACAAGTGAAATTTAAAAAATTTAAAACATCCTCGAAAAATTTTTCGGATACGAAACCCTAAACTCACACTAGAAACGTATTTTAGAACACTCTCCATTAAATTACCTTTTTCCTTAGAGCCTTCTTCAAACTTAACCGATTTTGAGGATCGTCCTATGTTTTAGAAACCTAAACTCGCACTTGAAACATAGCTAAGAAACATCCCCATTAAATTACTTTTCAAGCGCAACAGAAAAAATTTCAAATCGGTTCATCTGTTTACGCGCTACGATGTCACCAGACAGACACGTCAAACTTATAACACCGATTTTTTGGTTCGGAGTTTAAAAATATATCCTTAGAAACAGCAAAATTTGCTTAAAAATCACAAACAAAAAATCACACAAAATTGAAGTAAAAATAAATAAATAATTACATTTTCTTTTTCTAATCCACCAATAATTTCCCTGCCAGCACTAACACATTTAATATCACTTTTATTCAAACACCACAAAAAAAACAAACTTAATTTTCACCGGAAAAAATAGAAAAATACTTTTCAACACTTCGACAAAACAATGACAAAACACAATTAAAAAAAAAAAAAAAATTAAAATTAAATCACATTAAATTGCAAAAACACTGAAGCCGAATTAATACTTATTATAAATGCACTCAACACTTGTCAACTTAAAGTCGCGCGGATTCGTTTCAAGATTTAAAAAAAAACAATAATAATAATTCATTTATTTATTTAATAAGTAAGTATCAATAACTAAAACTAAAGTTAAGTATATTTTATTTTATTATTTAAAAAATAAAAAACTAAATGATATTAAGTGGGGTAATATAAAATATGATTGCACCAAGGTCCAGGAAGGATTACACTACTCACAGTAAGTTTGTAAGTTAAGTAGTTATAGGTATTATAATAATATTAATTATAAATATGCAGGGTCGACTTCGAGTCACTGCTTTCAATGTGTGTATAGATATATTATTATTACAAGAGAAGGAAGGTGTTTTGCAAGGTCTTTTTTATTATTATAGTTTTTTGTTTTAATATTATATCTCTGCATGTATGTATGTAAAATTAATAATCCGTGAATGATACAAGTCTTTGGGGTAGGATTAAAAATGAGATAAGTATACAAAAATTGGTTCCTTAAGAAGGTCTTCTGACTGGCCAAGACAAAAGGATATTATCGTTAGTCAAAAATAAATCATGAAATTTGAAAAAAGTTAAAATTTATGTTAAAAAATATACTTAAATATTCTGATTTCGAGTCATAAAAGCACAGTTTTCTTTTATAATATTAAAATTAAAAATCGTAATTTTTAAACTGTATATCACGTGACATAAAACGCGGGTAAGTCCTGCTGTGATGTCATAGCGGTATGAACCATAGACCATCAATTAGTTCAGAGTAGACAGCTGGGTATAATATATCCATAGATAATAAATATTTATATTTATTATAATCAGCAGACACACTAAAAACCATTTAAACTCGAGACCTTTAAAATAATGAAATGGGATTGATTTTAGGAGTTAAAACCGTTTGTTTGCGACTAAAGGCGAAAAATGTTCTGAGAAAAGTTGTAGATAAAAAAATTTGGAAAAACTTTTGTACGGGACTTTTTTCAACATAACTTCAAATTTCATGAGAATATCGCAAAAAACGATTTATCGAATACGAATGCGTACCCAGGACGATCTGTATATTTTGATTGTTCTCATGTCTTTCACGTTTTTGCAGGAAAAATTGATATTTAAATAAAATTTTCCACGTTTTACGCAACTTTTCGGAATTTATTCAAAAACTTTACATTTTACGGAAAAAACACTCAGTTCAAAGTTGTAGAGCGTGAAATTTTCAATCAATTTGTAGAAGTACTTTTTTTTACTTATGATTTTACGCAAAGTACAAAATTTTGAATTTTTTCTTATTTATCCCACTGATTTTGAAAATTAATGGGAAAAAACAGAAAAACTGATTCTGAAAATCAGTGGAATAAATAAGTATTGTGTTTTTTGATTTAATTAAAACATGTTCCACAAAGTAGAACTCCAAACCATAAGAAAATATTTTTGTATTTTTCATCATCATCAGTTTTAAGCAAAAAAGTACTCTTATAATTTTTTTTCTACGCGCTTAGTTTTCGAAATAAAAATTCTTGGAAAATTATAAATGCATTATTAAATTTTAAGAAAAATGTGTTATTTTTTCAATCTCTGAGGGAATTCGTTTAGCTAACACAGCTCCTGCGCTATGAATTTTTGTTTCTCCACATATGAAAATTTGTACGCTGTACGTGGAAACCTTAAAATTAGTGTACTGGCATTACTCTACCCAAACTTTCAGTAAATCATAGAAAATTTCATCTTAATTGACGGAACTATTATGTAATCACGTGATTAAGCTTTTATGTATGATAATTTATAAACGTGATTAAAATCTACACTAGTTTTCATACTTTTTGCATGATTTTTAGAAATTCCCCACACGTTTTAATACCCACGTGCACGTTTTATATAAAGGCTTGTCTCAAACAAGAAATGAATTTACTTGAAATACATACATGTGTTTAACACATTACCCTTGGTTAATAAATATTAGATACATATTTCTTGAAATTCCACTATACAATAATTTATTATTTAAATTTTGATTTGATATTGAAAAATGGAAGAAAAAAAAATTATATCAATAATATAAAATCAATATGAATAATTCATATAGCAAATATTTTACATAATTAGTTTTATATAATAAATAATAATAGCATAAAATATACAGAGCGTTTCAAAAAACGGTGGGTGTTGTTTAATCAAGAAATGTGAATGCCATTGGTTCCATATAAAATAGCAAATAAAATCTGTTGAATTTAGAAAAACATCGAGTTAAAACCGTAAACCTGTAACACACACACAAGTGAAATTTACAAAATTTAAAAAACCCCGACAAACTTTTCTCCAAGAACACTCTCCATTAAATTATCTTTTTCCTTAAATTATTTTTAAGTCGTTTCGAGTGCGGAACCCTAAACTCGAACTTGAAATGTAGCTAAAAACCCACCACATTAAAATACCTTTCAAGCAAAACAAAAAAAATCAAAAATCGGTTCATCCGTTTAGGCGCTACAATGCCACAGACAGACAGACAGACATACATATAACACTCCTTTTTTTAGTTCGTGTGTTAAAAATACATTGTAGAAACAAAGACGTTATTAAATAGGCAATTTTAAGCTGGTAGCGCAATTAGAAATTTACACAAATTTTGACTTGGAAAAATAAGTCTAATTAAGTTCACCCATGCCCTCATAAAAAATTAATATAAATATTTTCTAGTAAGGAATAAATATTAATTAATTTTTTTTTTTTTTTTTTTTTTAGTTATTTTAAACTTAATTATTTAAACTAAACTTAAGCATGACTTGTTAACGCTACAAATGTAATAAAGATCCTAAAACAGTCACAGCTATCCAGTTTTATTCTTTGTCTTCTTGAAGGAGAGTTAATTTTGGTGGCAGCGCATTTTAATGCATTAAACACATATTTGTAACGGAATAGGGCTTATGCTATAGGACGTTTCCATCAAAATTATATTTTTTACATTTATAATAATCCTGTTTATAGAATTGTACCTTCTTAAGATATTTCGATACCAAAAAAACGAAAATGATCCAAAAAATTTTAAATTTGATTTTATCAATTAAAATTTAATTTTATAATTTTATCCTTGTATACGTCTTTTGTCGCCAAAAGCCTGTGGGTTAAGGAAACTCGCTCGATAACAGAGCCGAGGATGATTAATTGATAAATAAAATTTTTAATTTTTGTTATTATTTTCATGTCAACTCCTTAAGGTATTTAAATACCGTAAATTGAAAATCATAATAATAATAATAAAGACTTGAATTTTTTTTAATCAATTAATTATCCTTTTTTACCTAAGTCTTTTTTGAAAAATTCATATCGATTCTCTGAACGGTTTTGGAGAAATTAACTATCAAAGTCAGTGTTTTTACAAAAAAAAAGTTTTTCATTTTTATGCACAGTTCTTAATTTTGGTATAATTTTAAAGCTTAAAACTTGAGAAATTTTAAAGTTTTTTATGTAAATGGCAAAATATTATTGAATTAAAAACCAACATTTATTACGACTTCTTCATATATTATCATGTGTAAAAATGGTTGTTTTTATAATAATAATGGGGTTTAACCTCCGTTTCTCTGACATATACGCCTATAACAGAGGCCACCCATATCATTATTTGTTAATCTTTATTTATTTAATTACAAACATATTTACAATTACATTTTGATGTGAGTGGAGTCGGTTAATTGTTCATACTGCCGCTGCCTGGATTCAAAACCCACAACCTAAGTCTAAATGAACAAACAGTCAAAAGGAAACGCCTTAGACCGCTCGGCCATTTAGGCTCTTGGTTGTTTTAATAATTAATTTATAGTAAATCGTACAGAAAATCGACTTGAAATTTATACAGAAGACGTATTAAATACTCATTAATTGGCACACTAAAAATTTCAATTTTTTGGTAACACTTTCATTTTGGTATCGAAATACCTTAAATGAACTCGGTTTTTGGAGTCAAAATTATTTTATAACAAGAGTTTTATCCAAATTAACTTGAACAACCTTTAAAAATCGGATAAAACTCAGTTTATAAGATCATTTCTGGTAGCCAAATTACTATATCACATGAGATTTTACTGATCGACTGGGACCCAATTCATTCAATTCGATTCAATACAAAAATATGAGCTAAACTTATTAAGATCGAGTTTTTGTCTGCACTTTAAATGTGCAAATCTTTTTTTTTTTGGGCACTCTATACAAATCATATTAACATAATTAATATATTTATTTCAAATAAGAAATAAATATTAAACCTTGAATTTTATAGAAAAATATTTAAGAGATATATCTTAATATAATAAAAAAAAAAACCCATTTGTTTCAATTTATCAAAATTCACTTTTTGAAAAGAATAGAATGTATCTTAACTATATTTTTAATAGATTTAAAAGATTTCTACTTGAAAATAATACTTATTTCCGGATTATTACATTTTTTTAATACCACAAGAGCCAGATTCTTCCAAATTTTAATCGTAGATTGGAGTTTTTTTATTGTTCATTACTGACAAGAAAGGCATCGACATTAATCTCTATCTCTATCTCTATCTCTATCTCTATCTCTATCTCTATCTCTATCTCTATCTCTATCTCTATCTCTATCTCTATCTCTATCTCTATCTCTATCTCTATCTCTATCTCTATCTCTATCTCTATCTCTATATATTATAATTGCGCAAGTAAGCATGTTTGCTTGTTTGTTTGTTTGTTACGCTTTCAACTGTACAGCAATATAGCTCATACTTCAGAATAACACATGAGATATAATTTATTAAGATATATTAATAAAAAATAAAAATAAAATAAAAATTAATTTAATTTGACATTACCATAAATTACAGATTTCTGTAAAAATAGCCAATATAAAATATTTTACGGCTATCTTTTCTATACTCAATGAATAATTATGACTGTTATACATTTAAAAAAATAAAAAACCATACATATATTTTACCTGTGTAAAACAATCCTTATCATTATTTCGAGTGTTATAGAAAGGGGATAAGCGAGAGCAATCTTTATCCATCTTTACTTTTAAACCCAGCAAAGCGGGTGGGTATCAGTCTAGTTTTACATAAGTTTAAAAAACGTATACACATGACATTTTTTTAATTTTCAGATGCCGTTGTTCGATTTTCAAAATTTGATATGGTGCTGCTCCTGTAGGCGATCTCCTAGAGCTCTTCCAAAAAAAGGTGTCCAGCGGTGAGCACTCTCTGGTTTGGATTAGCCAAAATGGAAAAATCCCGAAAATTTCTTTATTTGATAGATGAATACACGTATAAATCGAAAGAATAGTCAAAATTTTGATTTTTTTTAAATGGTAGCAAAAAAAAATTTCTTCAAAAAATTTCCAACTTCTAAGTGGTGTAAAATATCAAAATAATTTTCTGAAATCTTATTCCTTCGATTAATACCTGGGGAAAATATCTAAGAAGATTGTGTAAAAATTTGAAACCATTCGGTAGAACCGTTGCGGATAAAGCTTGTTCACCGACTTGGAAAACGCTGTTTCGAGAAAAACGCAAGTTTCAAAAGACTTCAACTTTCCTAGATCAGTTTTTTGTATTTTACAAATACGTATTTCGACTACAAAGTAGTCATCATCAGTATTAATTACCTTATCGTAATTATTCTTATTATGTATGTTACTCGTTGCTAATTTGGTGGCGGACTGCACATTGACATTTTCGTATACCTACAATTTATACTATTCAAAGTATCTGTCAAATTGTAATATCACTGACGTCAGCGAATCAGCTTCTTTCAGTTTACTAGTGCTTGGCCAATGAGCATGATGCTTCTGCGAAAGCCTATTCGAGTATTTCCTGACGTTTAAATTTTGACATTTAAAATAATAAATGACAAATGAAACTTCAATTAAAAATTATAACTAAATCATGAAAGTAAATAATCTTTTATTTTCACAACGTATTAACAATTTGAGAAATTCAACGTCGATTTTGCAATTTTGATTAAATCCGAATTTGGAATAGGTCCCTTGTCCAGTTTTTGAATGTAGATGCTTTCATAAGCGTCTGTTTCGAAAGGACTGGTTACTGATTTAAGGATAAGGAGTTTTAGGTTCGATTTGTCAATTTTATGGTCTTTTTCGATAACGTGAGCGGCTACACATGATTTTTCTATTCTTCCATATTTTAAATGGCCCATATGTTCTTTAAATCTTGTAATAATTTGTCTTCTACTTTGACCTACATATTTCTTCGAACAATTTTGACATCCAATGCAATATATTCCCTACTGTTGTTCGATGATAACTTTTAACCAAAGTTAACTGCGAACAATAATAAGGAATGTATTGCATTGGATGATAAATAAATCGAAATTTATTTTGACATTTTCAGATATTATACTTGAATATATGTACATTCCGGAAATGCAAAAAGTCGATTCTTTGAAAATTCTAACTGGATATAATCCCTTAATGCAGAAAGACTTGCGCACGATCAAAATTTACCGAGTCTAGCTCTTGGTATAAAATATTAAATACATTAAAAGTAATATTAGAATTAATCATTCATAGTTTTACAACAACAGTGGCCTTAATGTCAGAACGAACATGAGGTTTACTAATCTAATATCATACTTTTTTTTGTTTTTTTTAAACATATGTTATTGTTACTTTCATAAACTTGAATTTATTGTTACTTTTGATTAAATGAATTAGATTACAGCGATTTATTTACAAAATTAGCCATGAATTTAAATACGATTTATCCATATTTGTTACACATTACATTATTTGGTACATTACACATATACCTATACATGTCACATACATATACACCCATATAGTACATACTATACAATTTGCGCATAATTTGCGCTCTCACGGATAAACAATGAGGTTTACGAAAAAATGTTTCAAACAAAAGTTGTTAAATTTTTTATAAGGAAGATTTTTTACATATAAACTTACTTTTGTTCTATCTCTAACGGTTTACAAGACCCAATTGACATATGTTGCTCATTTACGAACTCGACCTCACTTTTTACGTCCTCAACACGCTATAAAAATTTCAGGTTGATATCTATTTTCGTTTTTGAGTAATCGTGATGACAGACGGACGGATAGACAGACAAGCGGAAATGGATTAATTAGGTGATTTTATGAACACCTATACCAAAATTTTGTTCATAGCATCAATATTTTTAAGCGTTACAAACTTGGGACTAAACTTAGTATACCTTGATACATTTCATATACATGGTATAAAATAACAGAACCCGTAAAATTATAAATAATTAACAAAAGTAATAATAATAACTAAAACCACAAATTTAATCTATGATTTTCCACTTAAATTAATCAAAGAATCACTTGTGTAAAGTTGTCGGCAAATAAAATAACTCAATGAAGGCTAATCAAAGAAAAAAAAAAAGAAGAATTTAGGTGAATAAATAATAATTATACTGGGTACGATTTCAATGTTAAACTTACAAAAAAAAACATACGATTATAATCAATACATATTATTATTATTATTATTGAACATTTTGAATGTCACCACATGCAAACTAAACTGACTGAGTTAGAGGCAGGTATTATTGAAATTATTTGAAAGGAAATAATTGTCATTCATACATTTAATTCATAGGTAGATAGATATATGATTATTATTAGTATGGTATTGAAAATTATACGGTTAATTTTAAAACTAAATCATATTAATTATGTATCAATGATTCATTATTCATAATATAGACAATTCATTTTACGCAACTTAACAAATTATTAATGGTTGTGTAGAAGAATTAAGGTATTACGAACGTCAAGGCAAGTTTAGACTTGTGGTTGAAATTATTTGTACTTTATTTTCAACTTTGATGATTTTGTTTTAACTTCATGAAAGTACACGAAAAATAAGAATAAAATTGATCGATATCTACCTTGGTTTTCAAAATATCGAAAGATAAATTTAATATTTGGAGAATTACTCCAGATATCGAAAAATGTTATTCTTACTTTTTGCCAAGCCTGGATAAGCGAGAGTTCAAGGGAGCACAATCTCATTTTCGTTTATAGATGTTTCTCACTAACCCGAGTTTCTCGCTAATGCAAGTACATGGGTAGCGTTTCCCTCTTATAGAGGTACGCAGCAATAACAAGTCACAGCAAGAACGAATGTAGTAAATATGTAATATGATAAAATGGACTGTCGCTTATCTATATATATAAAAAGAGAGTGTTTGTTTGTATGTCCCCGATTTTCCCTAAAACTAACCATTGACCTTCGGTAGGGGATTATGTCATTGGGTAGCCCTTAGGCTCCCATTGTGAATAAGGGAGTTTGGTGGGAGTGGAATTAAAAATGATCTAGGAATTCATAGAAAATAGATTAAAAAAATAGTTCTAATAATTTTCAATAGATGGCGCCACTGTCAATAGTACAATTTTCACTAGATGGCGCTACTGGCGCAAATGTCTTGATTTCTATCGAATTTTCTAGAATTTTCTCGAACATTCTGGAATGTTCTATGGATTTCTATCGAATTTTCTAGAACTTTCTCGAATATTCTCGAATGTTGTATGGATTTTTATTGAATTTTATCAAACTTTCTCGAACAATCTGGAATGTTCCATGGGTTTCTGTCGAATTTTCTAGAATTTTCTCGAACATTCTGGAATGTTCTATGGATTTCTATCGAATTTTCTAGAATTTTCTCGAACATTCTGGAATGTTCTATGGATTTCTATCGAATTTTCTAGAACTTTCTCGAATATTCTGGAATGTTCCATGGGTTTCTATCGATCTTTCCCTTACTTTTCCGTACACACAGAGAGTGTAGACATAATATTGGGATCGGCCAAAAAAATCTTACTGTTCCGTACACACAGAGAGAATTAAAAAAAAAGTCTTTCATTTTTAAATGTGCAAAAACAACCCAGCGAAGCAGGTTTAACAGCTAGTAGACGTATAAAATGAGTGTCGCTTATAGACGCTCGACTGTCGCCTAAAGAGGTATAGATAAACAGCAGTCTCACTTACGGAGTTCCATGAAGGAAAAACGTCTCTCTCTTACAGACATTTCTGTTTCTCGCTAATAGAGGTTTTGGGAGCTTAAAATGACGGGTCCTGGCTATTACTCTCACTTATAGAGTTTTCTTACTTACCCAGGCTTGACTGTATATACTTTTTTTTTAAATTTGAGTCCCCACTAACGTGCCCAGGCATCCTTAATTAGTCAAGCACAACGGTTTTTTCTTTGTTTTTTTGTTTGTTTATAATTTAGTAAGGTTTTAACTTTATTTTAAACAGTTTTTTTTTCACCGACTAGTTTTGTAGCAATCTATGAAAACATATCACCCATATATTGTTTTCCCATAAGACCAATGGCAAATATGCCTACTTTTGCCTACAAAACTTTTTAGAATTGATTTAGACTTAGTCCAACTTCATATAAAAAAAAAATCAATTTTTTATTTAAAATTAATTACCTTGGTGCTCGTAAACGATTGAATTTTAGTTATATTTATAATAAAACGAAATTTATTGCTTTTATCAGATGCCAATGCTACGATAGATTCAGTTGTATCCTACACCTACTACGCACCCAACGATTAATAACAATTTCAAGTTTAATGACCAGTAATGAATTTACCTTAGTCATAAAAAAAATCCGCGATATTTTTTCTTTCCTTCAATAATTAAAACATTTTTCCCTATAGACAAAGTTAATTAACCTAATTTATTATTTTGTTGGAAAAATCAATCAATTTACTTAGTCGGGTAAAACATTCATCTCTACTATAATGATATTATGGGGGGGGTGGGTATAATTAATGATCTATCAAATAAAAAATTACAATAAAAAATATATTTGTGTTACCCATATACTTAATATTACTTCTTTTTAGACTATAGCTGGATGGGTTCTGGTTTATTCCACTTACCTATAACAAAAAAATATTTCAAGTTAAAGTTTTATTATAATGTAATAATAATAACAATAAATTTATTTGTTTAAAGATTTTACAACCTTTTACAAAGAGTTCCTAGAAATTAAACAAAAAAAAATAAAAATAAAAATAAATGTAAAAAGAACAAGAAATAACTCAAAAAAACAGAGAAAATAAAAATTATAGAAATAATCAAAATGAAAGAACAATCAATCATATTTTTAATGGAAAAAATAAATTCTAAAACTAAAATGAAAAATTTCTTCATTCATTCAAAAGAAAAGATCTTATCATGAGAATTATTTGCAGAAAATAAAAAAAACTTTTTTGATTTGGGAAGTAATTTCACCGTATAACAAGCCTTCCAAGTCACAAGAATTGAATTTCTTGAAAAAATCGTCACGCTCAAAGTTGTAAACGGAACAAACAAGCAACAGACGATGTAAAGTTTCCAGAACATTTAAATTGCAGAGATTGCATGTGGCAGCCAAATCTATGACATTACTGATTTTTCTCAAAACAACATGCAAAATTTGTTTATTCGAGGTACGAGGTGATATCCATCTGTGGCTACAATATCCCTAAATAACGGGATATACGTTGATAAGGCCACGCGGTCTTGTTCCACGTAGTATCTTTGAATTTCTCACAAGTGTCTTTTATTTTTGCTTGCGAAATGAAATCTTTATTTAGAATGTCACTTAAGTCAGTTAATTCGAGTAAGTTTTTTATAGACCAAGAGCCAGTGACCAATTTAAGGTTGTCATTTCAAAAGTTTCGTGACTTTTGAAATGACAACCTTAAATTGGTTACTGGCTCTCCGTATATTAATTAAGAGACCCAATTTGACTTAATCGGAGCTGTTTTTAAAGTGTTATTAAAGTTTAGAAGCCTTTTATACCATGTATATATGAAATATGCATATATTAGTATATTAAGTTTAGTCCCAAGTTTGTAACGCTTAGAAATAATGATGCTAGGAAAAAAATTTTGTCATAGGTGTTCATAAAATCACCTAATTAGTCCATTTCCGGTTGTCCGTCCGTCTGTGGACACGATAACTCAAAAACGAAAAAAGATATCGAGCTGAAATTTTTACAGCGTACTAAGGACGTAAAAAGTGAGGTCAAGTTCGTAAATGAGCATCATAGGTCAATTGGGTCTTGGGTCCGTAGGACCCATCTTGTAAACCGTTAGAGATAGAACAAAAGTTTAAATTTAAAAAATGTTCCTTACCAATTCCCAAACAATTTTTTGTAAATATCACTGTTTACCCGTGAGGGCGCCAATTAAGCGAAAATTTTATAATATGTACTATACTTGATTATCAGTTATGTATATGTCAAATGTTTGTATGTGTGGTGTGATAAAGAAATCAACACTGACTATGCATGGTATTTCAACAATTAACTCAGTCAATTGTTTGTTTTCACTTGTAGCATAATTTTAGAAATTGATCGTCGTCCATGGATATAACTTGTTGTAACCAAGAAAGAGCTGATTTAATTGATTTTAGATACAACGGTGGTATGCCTGTTTCAAGACGCACTTCATATCCTAGAGAACTCTAAAACGTTTATTTTAGATAAACTGAAGTACTTATTCTAGAAAAATCTTTGTGTATATGACAATGAGTTTCAAATAAATCCATCATTCCATTGTCAACATGTTCAATAGATATTTATACAATCAAGTCTTGAAGTCTAGTATTAATACAAACAGGTAGCTTACTTAAGTCAGGTATGCACTAAACTATGCTATGTGTTTATATGCACATAATAAGTACCTATAAGTTTAAATTTAAAATAAAATTGATACTAGGTCAAATTTGATGGTCATTATTAATAATATCATATATATTATATACAATGTATTTATATAAAATCAAGGTGACTAATTGTCTTTTTAAAATAATTGTAATTTATCCTCAACATCACATAGTAAAAAAATCAAATAACAATTATTAAACATACTGTGTTGATTACTACTTTATTATTTTGACTTAAATGACTGAATCAAATGATTATTAAGTATTAGACACACATATTAATACTGAAAAGAAGTTACAGTGTCTTCCAATTAAAAATATCATAGAATATTGTATAGTGCAGTCAAAGAAGTTATTTAAAGCTAATTGTTTTGACAATGAACCCATTTTGATATAATAGTCCAATAAAATGAAGATTTTAACTACCATTAAAACGGAAGCCTACATTTTTGATTATAATTTCGTTTTGGCAAAAATTTGAAGTTTTTAATAAAAATGTAGATATCAAAATTTTCTATAAAATCAATTCTAATAACTTTTGACGTATTTGCAATAGACACCGATATATTTGCAATAAACAGATCTAATTCATAGCTCAGTCGCATAAAATATGAATAGATTTCCCCCCGGAAAATTGGAAAAAAACCCCTTACAATTAAGTTTTTCAGTTCTATGGCAATGGAAAATTCGATGCCAAATCTTATGAAAGTTATTTGTTTATTACAAATATCTCGGTTTCTATTGGAAATACGTCAAATGTTAGAAATGAAATGATTTATAGAAAATTTTTATACCATGTATATACGAAATATATCATAGTATATTAAGTTTAGTGCCAAGTTTGTAACGCTGAAAAATATTAATGCTACTACCAAAATTTTGGTATAGGTATTCATAAAATCACCTAATTAGTCCATTTTCGGTTTTCTGTCCGTTTGTCAACACGATAACTCAAAAACGAAAAATGATATCAAGCTGATATTGTTACAGCGTGCTTAGGACAGTAAAAGTAAGGTCGAGTTCGTAAATGGGCAACATAGGTCAATTGGGTCATTTTGTAAACAGTTAGAGATAGAAAAAAAGTTTATATATAAAAAATGTTCCTTATAAAAAAAACAACTTTTGTTTGAAACATTTTTTCGTAAATATCAGTGTTTACCCGTGAGAGCGCAAATTATATTTTAGTATGCACATGGGAATATCAGTTATGTACTTATGTATGTGTGACATGTATATGTATGTGTAAGGTGACAGTCGAATCAACGCAGTCTATACATGGTATTTCAACAATTAAGTCAGTCAATTGTTTGTTTTCACTTGTTTATTTTAAACTTTTTTCTATATCGTCGTATGTTTGCGAGATATTTACAAAAAAGTGATTTTGGGGCTAGTTTTTAATGTTTTCCTACTCCCTTAAAATAATTCAATATTTTTTTAAACTATGTATACTTCAAATTTTTGTCAAAACGAACTGTAGGCTTCCATTTGGATGGTAGTTTAAATCTTTATTTAATAGACTATAGCCCGGATTATTTTGTTCGTATTTGCATTTACAAAAAGGCCTTTAAATTAGTTTGTAATCCCAAACTCTTTTCTTTGAGAATTCGACTTTTATGCCCCAGAGCTCCGGAAATATATTAAAATATTTAAATGAGGATGAATCGAATCTGACCATAAAAATGAGAGAATTCAATATGGTAGCTGAAAAATTCAGTTTTTAGCCGAAACCTTTATTTTGAAACCCGATAATATAGCAAGTCACAGTTAAAATAAATATATTAAGAAAGCGATGTTGTACTGAGGGTTTTCAAGGTTATTGAATCTAAATCTAGTCGAGTTTTTAGCCGAAACCTTTATTTTGAAACCCGATAATATAGCAAGTCATAGTTAAAATAAATATATTAAGAAAGCGATGCTGTACTGACGGTTTTCGAGGTTATTGAATCTAAATCTAGCCATAAAAAATGTGGAAATTACAAATGGCGGCCTGAAAATACAGATCAGTGAAGGTCGATCTTTTTGGCCTACTGGCCTCATTAAGAAATAAACATTGTCATATTATAACGTTTGTCCAAAATAGGGTTTCATTTTCATATCCATAATGAATTTATTATTATTTAAAAAAAACAAGTGAAAAGAAACAATTGACTGAGTTGATGGTTGAAATACCATGTATAGACAGTGTTGATTACTCTATCATATTACACATACATACATGTCACACATATATAACTGATATAGCCATAACATACATACTATATAATTTGCGCATAATTTGCACTCTCACGGGTAAACAGTGATGTTTACGAAAAACTGTTTCTTTTTTTATAAGGAACATTTTTCATTTAAACTTTTGTTGTATCTCTAACGGTTTACAAGATGGGTTCTACGGACCCAGGACCCATTTGACCTATGTTGCTCATTTACGAACTCGACCTCACTCTTTATGTCCTCAGCACGCTATACAAAATTTCAGCTTAATATCTCTTCTCGTTTTTGAGTACTCGCGATGACAAACAGACAGACAACCGGAAATGGATTAATTAGGTGATTTTATAAACACCTATACCAAAATTTTGTTCATGGTATCAATATTTTTAAGCGTTACAAACTTGGGACTAAACTTAGTATACCTTGGTATATTTCATATACGTGATATAACAAAATAAAATAAATTCGATTTCGACTTTCGTAATCAATAATAAAGAAAATATTATATTAAAATATTATAGCAATAAATTATATTGCCTGATTTAAGACAAATAAGCGACAAATTTATAAATAATTAAGATTTTATAATTAATTACATGCAGTATTTAAAACAAATATATATATATTAACTATATATTAAATATATATATATTAAATATATATAAATTAAATATTTATATATTAAATATATATATATTAATATATATAAGGTATATATATTAACATGGTAAATATTTTTGGTAGACATTGTAAATGTATTTATTAAATGATCAAAAATATTAATTTTAAACAAACGGAAATTAAAAGAATGTTTTTTTTTTTTTTAATATGTTGCAACAATATTTTGTCTGCTGCAATATCATATAGGTTTATAAATGACTATAAGGAATTTATATTTTGACAACGTTAAATTTTAATTTAATTAGTCATCCTATATGTTGTTCAATGTTTTATATGTATTTTAATTTTAAGATTTTGTAATAATCGATAAATACCTGCAGTGTCATATTATACGTCATTTATATAAAGATAGTTCCACGTGAATCATTAAAAATATATGGATAGCAATAAAATTTAAAATTCTGCGGGGTCTTTGTAAAAGTTAATAAAGAAAAGTTCAGCCGAAGGGCCCAAGCAAGTGAAAACAATTAATTGCTTATTTTCTTGTAGACCCCACAGCATTTTAAATTTTATTGCTATCCATATATTTTTAATGATTCACGTTAAAGTATCTTCATATGAATGAATGGCGTATAAGTGATTTACGACTGACTGACTCATCACGAAATCTCCGAAACTTTATAAGTCTGTAGATACAGTCATAGAGGTAGAAGATACTGTTCACTATCCTGTCGAGTTTCTACACACACTCAAGACCACCGGGAATACCACCTCATATTCTTCATTAGTTCACCTCAAATTCGAGCACCAATATTTTTAATTTAAATCTCTCAAAATTGTGTAATGGCACCAGACTACGAGTAAAAACCATGCAAAGAAACGTTATCGAAGCAACAATTTTTACAGGAAAGTATGAGGGTGAAACTGGTATCATTCCGAGAATCCCTCTGACTCCATCGGACTATCATTTTGAATTTAAGCGTTTGCAGTTTCCAGTAAAATGTTGTTTTGCGATAATAAAGCACAGGGTCAGAGTTTAAAATTAGCCGGAGTAGACTTACGAAGTGTTTTTCTCATGGTCAATTTTATGTGGCGTGTTCCATTGTGAGTTCACCTGAGGATCTCATCGTTCTCCAACCAGATAAACGTACGAAGAATGTTGTTTATAGAGAAGTTTTGTAAATTTAAGTAAAGTATTTTACAGGTTTATATATCTTTATCCATTATTATGAGTTTTATGTACATTAAATGTTAAAATTAAGAGAAATAAATTAATGTTATGAAAAATGGAGAAATGTAGTTGTTATTTATAAAAATTGTCATGCATTAAAAATAAAGGACGTAAAAATATAATTGACTAGAGTGATACCCACCCGCTTCGCGGGGTTTAAAAGTACTATACAAGTATTATACACAAAAATTTGTATCCTATTGATTTTTATGAACAAAATTAGCACATAGTGTGTTTCCGGTGAAAGTTCATTTTCAAATATTCAGGGTCGATTTAAAAACACTTTCAAATAATACACACAAAACACGACATAATAATGTAACCAATGTAAGCCCAATTAAAGCAAACTATGTTGAGTATGAGCTTATAAAGTGGTCAGCGAAACCAATAGCTTTGTGTTGTATTCCATTACTTCCGTATTTTTTAATTACTCATCAATTACTAATTCTAACAGACATATTTCGATTTTATATTTTTATTTAAAACATTAAAACCGTCAATAAACGACATTCAGAAATTCTGGTATACGCAAAAACACACTTTTACCAAATTCACCTTTTTTGAGGTATAAACTGTTTATTGTTTGGAAGAACTCCAGAAAGTTTACTTTCAAAGCTGAAAAATAATGAAAATAAATTAAATTTTTAAGCTTTTCAAAATCATATGCGAACATCTTTTATGAATCAAACAATCTGTTAATACTGTTTAAAACTTTATGAAATATGTTCAAAGATGATTTTAAGATTATGAAAAGCTCAAAAATTTTCAGCTTTTTTTGCCTTTCTGGAGTTTTTCCATACATTAAACTGTTAATCACTCAAAAACCGTGAACTTTAAGAAAAAAACTCAAGGACCTTTTTTGACGTAAAATTATTCAAAAAAAACTCGGATACTTTATTTGGTTTAAAAAATTTACATTGAACAATTATTTTACATTTTAAAAATTAGAGATTCCTACGAAAATTGCAAAAATTTAATTCAAGCTGTCAGAAATTTGACTATAAAAGTGAATTAAATGGATAAACTCAAAAACTGCATAACCGATTTTATCAGCAAGTATCATTAAGAGCATTGTATTTTATTTTCAAAAAAAAATTAAACCTATGACATTCGTAGCTAACTACTATCTTTTGATCTCAGCTGTCGGAATGAAAACAATATTGTTTCTATCAGAAACTAAAAAATAGTTGTTTTCAAAATATTTTATACTAATAATTAATTCAATAATAATAATCATTTTATGAATTATTTGATATAATTAATCAATCAATTAATAATAAAATATATATTTCAACATTTAGTTAGACTGATTGACTTGACTGTTTTATTGGTTTTTAATATTAAAAGTTGATTACGGAAAATTATTATAATTTTATCAATTAATTTATTAATTTATTATGTTTATTAATTTATTAAATTTATTAATTTAATGTAAATAATTCTAGTTCAGAATATGGAGCAAGTTTAAAAATATATTTACATAATGATATATGTATACTAGAGTGATACCAACCCGCTTCGCTGTGTTTAAAAAAGTAAAAATTGCTCTCGCTTATCCCTGTACAACGTCGAAATATTTTTGGGTTCTTTATTAAAATGTTACAATATTGGTATGCCATTTTCTTGATGATCTGTTCAAATTTCAAGAACTATTCAATATTTCTCAAAAGGGATCGTTTCACATAAAATATTAACTGTTCTTTTACATTGCATAAACAATTGGTATGAAAACAAAAATCACTGGTAATGTAAATCTTCTAAAGCAACACATTCAAGACCTGTTAAATGATTTTGCACATAAAATATGGATCATTTTAACGTATGTAAAGGGGTTTCATTTTACCCGAAACGACATATTTGAATATCGTCATAAAAACAGACCTTAAAATTCATTAAACGTTTATCAAAATGTGTTGTATTATTATTAAAAGTCAACAAAAGCCAAGATTAAAACAAACCGCCGTGAAAAACTATCACAAAAAAAGAAATTTTGAGTTGAAATTTGTCTCACCATAAATCATAAGTAGTAAAATTAATATTTTTGCTACGAAACACAAATTAGCTCATACATCACCATAAGTCTTTGTTGAACGATTAATTCTCGCGGAAGCCATCGCCATCTCTCGAAAAATATACTATTTGGCTTTAATGGTTCACTGAAAATAATATGAGATCATTTTACCCTCAGGGATTATTACAGACCACTTTCCCCTATTCGTTGTGTGCGTTGTCATGGTAGGAAAAATAAAATCGATTTGCAATTCTTTAAATGTTAATGTTATAGAAAATGTCAAATTAAAATTATTGAAAAACACTAATTAATTAAACTTAATGCATTAAAAATTGTGAAAATAAGAAATCAAAATGCATAAATATTATTTTTCAAATTTAAATTATCATAATTATTTGTGAGACAATAATATTAAATTTTCAATATAAGTTATAAATGCAAATCCATACAATTATACATGCATCCATACAATTCTATAATTAAAGTAGCATATCGTTACCATGGAAACGCCTCCAATAAAACTCACGCACGGTGCGAATTTATAAATTTTTTGGGGCAGATTTTTAAAATTGCTTTTAAATGGCCTTCCTTAAATAATAAAACATTTTTTATGGTATAAACACCAAATATAAAGTTATATAATGCATTCATCCAAATATGAATACTAAATTTATGTAATAATTTGAAGATGATCAACTGATGACGACTTTACGACTGTGCTAGAGGTCATACAGATATTCTAATGTATTTAATCGTCAACAAATTTCATTGTCAAAATCATGAATATTTATTGTTAATAAATTATTTAAAAATAAAAAATAAATATTTTAATTTTTTGAAAATAATAATTAATTTACATACGAATTTCGCTAAATTATATGAATAAATAATTAAGCCATACTATTTGGTTATATTTTGGACCCACAACTGGTTTGCAATTTTATGGCGATTATATAAGCATTTTTGTATGATATGATATTTTAAAGAACAATGTTAAATTGTACTAGGGTCAATTAATACGCAACCGGTTTTTAATTTATAAATTGATAACCTTTCTTGAAGGTCGAACAGGATCTGGAAACGTACAATATTGGATATATCAAAAAATATGGTAAATATAATTCTATACTTCATGATTCAGAAACAAATGAGTTCTTGCTTCGGCCTAGAAAAAAAACCACAATACGATGTTATTCAAAGACGTTGCTTTATTTTCCTGTAGACCAGAGGTTCTCATACTTATTTCGTCTACTGCCCAATTCGAGGCTCGATTATTCTTCAGCGCTTCCTATGTGGTCCCATTTCATTTTGATCCAGTTCTGACAATGGCATCCATGAGAAAACCAAAAAAGTCTAAATTTGCATTAAGTATGCACGACAAGAATACGAATAACTCAATATCACGCCAACCAATTTTGATGATTCTTTTTTTAGTGACATTAGTTAGTTTACTACTAATCATCACAAAAATCACAAAATAAAAAAAAACAAAACAAAAAAAACAAAAAAAAAACCGACTTCAAAAGAAAAACTTTTCCAAAACAAATTAATATGCACTAAAAAGTAAAATAAATAACGATAATATAATGTAATTAAAATTATTGTTATTTTTATTATTAGAGAATCTTTATTGACATGCTCGTAGAGCTAATCAAATTACATTATAGTGTGTAACAATAACAAACTGAACAGAAAAAAAAAACACACAAAAATTAACTTAAACCAAAAAAAAACAATGTACAAAATAAAAAAAAATAAATAAATAAACAAATAGCACTCTAAACAATAATAAACATAATATTAAATAATAACAAGAAAGGTAAAGAAAAAAGAGAAAAAACAATTCGTAATAAGAGAAATAGAAAAAAATATCAAACACTTATACCAGTCGGTCTTTTCTTCTTTTTAATATGTCATTGATATATCGTCCTACCATTATCACATCCTCCTGTTTCCTCACATTTAGTATTTGATCCGGATTCTTCAACCCAGAATCAAGTATGCTTACCTTCATATTCTCATCTGTGCCCTGGCAATCCATTAATAAATGATGCCCCGATTCGATGCCATGACACAGCACACACACTCTTTCACCATTCACTCTGATTTCATTCTCCCAAATATACCTTCCAAGTCGAAAATTTGCAAATACTCTCCTCACCTCTCTATCAGCAACTGTTAAATAAGGTGCTCCGTATTCAAAATGCCCAATACAGTTGAATAATTCCAGAGAGGGCTTTAACTTAACAGACTCCAGAATTTGTTTTCGAAATGAGTTTAGGAGGCATGCTTTAATGTGATTTTTTTTCGTGTTATATGTGACGATTTCACTATTAATCAATGACATATCAATATCGTACATTCGTACCCACTGATTCAATTTCTCGTCAATAATAACTTGCATACATTCCTTTTGCAAATTATTGTTATTTTTGGAATCGGTGTCAGCCAAGCTAATGTAGCAAACTCTACTTTTTTTAGTGCATATTAATTTGTTTTGAAAAAGTTTTTCTTTTAAAGTCGGTTTTCTTTTTGATTAAAGTTTTTATACCATGTATACCGTGTGTGTTTGAAGCATCTTGGGATAGAATTATGTCTGTAGTATGACTGAATACAGAATACATTCGTTTAGTAATGCATCTAAAAGAGTAAGACTACAGATACGATAAACAGATACGATAGGACATACATACTCTTACTACATGTGAAGGCATACTAAAGTCAGTAGCACTGATGACTTACTAGTTATCTGTAACTAAATAACTCCCACCTCCAAGTGTCTTCCAAGTAATCCAATGCATGTATATAATACCTCTCTTTTAGATGCATTACTTAATGAATGTATTCTGTATTCAGTCATACTACAGACATAATTCTATCCCAAGATGCTTCAAACACACACGGTATATGAAATATACATAGTATATTAAGTTTAGTCCAAAGTTTGTAACGCTTAAAAATATTGATGCTAGGAAAAAAATTTTGTCATAGGTGTTCATAAAATCACCTAATTAGTCCATTTCCGGTTGTCCGTCCGTCCGTCCGTCCGTCCGTCCGTCCGTCTGTGGACACGATAACTCAAAAACGAAAAAAGATATCAAGCTGAAATTTTTACAGCGTACTCAGGACGTAAAAAGTGAGGTCAAGTTCGTAAATGAGCATCATGGGTCAATTGGGTCTTGGGTCCGTAGGACCCATCTTTTAAACCGTTAGAGATAGAACAAAAGTTTAAATGTAAAAAATGTTCCTTATCAAAAATTAAACAACTTTTGTTTGAAACATTTTTTCGTAAACATCACTGTTTACCCACAAGGGCGTTAATTAGGTGCAAATTTTATAGTATGTATTAATATAGGAATATCAGTTGCGTGTGTGTGAGTGTATTTAAAATAAATATCTTTTGTTATTTACGTGACGTCAAAAAAAACAAACGAGTGCGCATCAACATGTATGTGTGTGTAATGTGTGTAATGAGAGTAATTAACACTGTCTATACATGGTATTTCAACAATTAACTCAGTCAATTGTTTGTTTTCACTTGTTTTTATTACATTGACATTTGGAAAAAAATTAAATTAATAAATTAATTAAAAAAAAATTGTTCCAAACAAAATTTTGATTTGTAATCTTTGATCATTTCCAAATGTATATTTCTTTTTAGATGGATGGTTCTGGGTTCGCTTTGAATAAAAAATCTGTTTCGTATTTGAATAATATATTTGTATTTCATCAAGTATTTGTTTTTATTATTAAAAATAATAATAATAATGATGGTCTGATGTCATCAAAAATAATATGATTGAAATTGTTATCATCGCACATTAAAAATATTTATATGTATATTGTAGGTATACCTTACTTAGAGCTAGCTAGGTATCTATTTCATCATAATACATTTATTTAAATAATTGTTTTTATTTGTTTCTTGACTACAAGAATAAGTACCTACATACTTATTTTTTAAATTATAAACAAAAAAAATATTTATTGTTATTACTATTAAGGTAGTTCACTCGTTATAGTCAAGTCCATAAATTTATGCTTGTATGTTCGTATACTATTTGTAGTGTCCGACCGATGCTTCGGCTTCGGCTTCGGCCACCTTCGGCCAAAAAAACACCTTCGGGCAACATTCGGCTTCAGCCTGAATTCAGGCCGAAGCCGAAGCTTTGGCCGAAGGTTCTTAGTAAACGTCGGAATTGAACGAATTGTTCTAAACGTTATTATTTTGAAATAAATTTCAAGGTAATTTTTTTAATCATCTTTAGATTGACTTCTAGATCAACTTCTAAAGATCATAACCTCTAAATCAACTTCTAGAGATCAACTTTAATATTAAAGTTTTAAAATCATGTTTTTAAACCTTCGGCTTCGGCTCGGTTTCGGCTTCGGCCGAAGGTTGTGGCGACAGCCGATTAATCGGCTTCGGCTTCGGCTCGGCCAAAAATCGACCTTCGGTCGGACACTATTTATGACAAAAATGTACAATACTATAATATTGTATCTCACTCCCATCAAGTAACATGAATAATTTCATATAATTTACTGAAGTTTTGGATTCGGAAATGCCACCTATGCCTATGTATTATTAGCTTTTTATCTGTAAAATAAAAGTTTATGCGCAAAAAAAGGTAAATTTTGGAAAAATCAACGATTTTCCATGTTTTTCGATAATTTTTATCTATGTATTTTCGAGAAAGTTTTCGGGCGTAAAATTTCCGATCGATTTGTATATACAGTGTATCGCATTTAAGATGAAGACACCCTTATATTTTTGTTATTTATAGGAATGTCGATTTTGAAATTTCGCACAGTCACACAGACTGATGGGTCACATTTTTTAAGATACTTAACCGAAATCTTAACTTTAAACTAAGTCTACTGAAAATTGATTGCCTCATTCTTAATATTTTGTCTAGCGTCAAAAATGGTTAGAGATATCGAAAAAAAAGCTTGCTTAGAATTTTTTTTTTGACAAAATTCGTATTTTTAATTTAGCATTATTGAGTAAACTACCTTAAACACATATGAGGTAAGGTAATGCAAATGAAATTTTATTTATTATTAAAAAAAATGTGGGTATTTTATAATGTATGTACTTATTGTAATACATTTATAGAGGTATTCTTGATGATATCAATACCATCAAAGTACGAAATACAGATATACGTACTTTGATTTGAAAGTGTGGTAATATGAAAATGATTAAATGAATTGGGTAGATGACTGATATCGAATTTGCCACATTACCCATAAAAATATATAATAGTCTAAGATCCCAATTAGGATCGACCTTCACCCATCTGTTTACCGAATGAAAGTTATTTTTTATGAAATATAAAATGTTAACAAATATCCCTGCAATGGGTTGCCTAAAAAAATGTGGGCAAGACTACTTTTAGTGAAAATATCAAGAGTAAAATTTTTTGAAATTTTTCACTGACTTACATATCTAACGAATATTGATCTACTCGAAAGTAAAAGCCATAAAGAATATGCAGCAGCTATGCTGTCTACCTCTTTTCGTTCACTATTTTCGCATTTATACAAGTTGTGATTAGTAATTACGTTCATCTGTTAATTCATTGCCTCACATATATAAATAAAGATAATTTTATTGCAAATACGGTGCTATATGATTGTCCACAAAATATCAGTCAAAAAATAAAGTTTACAAGCTTTCCAAGTTTTGATATTTTTATTAAAAGTTGTCTGGACCATATTTTTTAGGACAACCCACAACAGGGATATTTGAAAATATTTTACATTTCATAAAGAATAACTTTCATTCGGTAAACAGATGGGTGAAGGTCGACCTTAATTCGGATCTTGTACTATAAGTAGACTCCTTATCATAACAAAATTTTAAGCTTAAGATTAAGATTAAGATTTTTGCCAGTCTCTTCTGCAAATAGATTTTTATATGTAATATCTACCTCAATACTTAACAATGACATAACTTTTAAAGTAAAGACTTTTAAACGTTCATATCGTTCGATTTCCAAAATTGATTAAATTCAGCATATATAATAATAATGTTATTTTTTTGTAATTTTAACCCCAAAAATATACGAAAATCGAATTCATTCAGTTCAGTGTTTACGTCTGAAACACTGGAGTTTCGCTTGAAACTTATATATATTAACAGAACAGCATATCGAGTCTTCTTCTTTTGGATTATATATCCTTTATATACAAACTGTTGAATACAAGCAGAAATTGAATATATTCATTTTTTCTCGTTTTTTCGTAATTTGTAATGAAACAGTATGTAAAAGTTTAAATAATTTTTATTTGGTAAAAGGTTTCATGTAAAGTTATCGATATAATTTTTGAGAAATATCAATTCATATTTTCCATTTAGTCTCACGTTAAACCTTGCTTTTTGTCACTTTTTATACTTAAAATTCAACGAAATTATTTCAATAACAGTGCTTTTTTTCTTAAATGATTCAAAAACATTTAATCGCCATTAATAATAAAAATTTTTGGCCTTCGTAAAATTATTAATCAAATCATTTAACATACCCCAAATTGAAAACACAATTTTTTAAATTTGTTCCAACATTCACTAAAAATTTTCTTATTATTTTATGCCAAAAATTAGATTCTGGTAGAAAAAAATTAGATAAATTTTGAAAAGCGGGTTTCCGATATACTTTTGCATAATTCAGACTTAGTTTACTATCACAATTTTTTAGTAAGGTTAAACAGAGTCACTGTTTGTCTATTGTCCGGAATCTTTTAAGATTGTCTTAATTTCGTACTCAAACTGTACAATTGATAAAAAAAATAAAAACTAAACTTGCAATATATAATTATTATGTGCAAATATGTGCACACGTAAGTGATATTTTTATTCAGGGTCTTTTTTTATATTAAATAAGGTTCAAGGAAGGTTATAATGACTTATATTTGTATGCATTACTGGTACTGTGAGGATAGTGGAGACATCTCGACCATCAAACTGTTTATGTATATATTCATTTAATTTAGACTAACCAAAAGAAAATGAATAATTAATTTTAATACTATACCTTCCATAATCAGACATTTATAGGCCTTGTACATAATATTAAATTATAGATCAATAAAACTCAGCCCTTAGGATATAACTAATTAAATATATAATTAAATAAATGCGTTAAGTCCTTAAAAATATATAAGACAGTTAAAATTATAATATATTTTTAATATGAAAACGCTAGAAATAATATAGACTTGTGATTGAAATTATTTGTACCTTTATTTTCAACTTTGATGATAAATTTTGTTCTAACTTAATGAATATAAAACTAAGCATAACCTTTTTCGATATCTGCCTTGGTTTTCGAACTATCGAAAGCTAACTACTTAAACAACATTTTCAATTTTCGATATTTCGAAAACTACTCCAGATATCGAAAAATTGTATTCTTACTTTTCGTGTTATATTGTCAAATTATAACATAATTCACCAGCAAAATTGAAAATATATATTTATTTAATGTGTGTTTCATTACTGTGCTCGTACATTCTTAATTAGTCGGGCACAACGGATTTTTTTTGTTTTCAATAATTTATTATCGTTTTAACTTTAATTTAAATACTTTTTATTTTAATTTCCACCGAATAGTTTTGGAGAAATCTAAGAAAATATATCACCCATCTACCATTTTACTATAAAACCAATGTCACATATAAGTCATTAATTTATTTAAATAATCAGGCAACCCGCTCCCCCTCCCTAAAATTTTCAGAATAGATTTAGTTTTAGTCCAACTTCATATATAAAAAAAAAGCCGTTTATCCAAAATTGCTCTGGCCCTCGTACATCCTTAATAAAATAAAAATTAACTTTTTGTACATGTTGATGTAATAAAAAAAATATTTTATCTGATTTTCATGCATTTAGTGTGAAATTGTATTAAAATTTAGCCATATTTTGCAATGTTTAAGTTAAATATAACATATATTTTATAAATTTTAGTAATTTTTCAAAAAATCAACTTATTTTTGCTTTGTGACTTCTATTTAAGAAGATTCTTAAAAAAAAATATAAAGTTTCACTTCAATGAATTATAAAATAAAAGACTCTAAAATTATATCTAACAAGTGAAAAGAAAAAATTGCGCAATCGTTTGTTTTTTTGACGTCACGTAAATAACAAAAGATATTCACTTTTAAATACACACACACACACACAACTGATATTCCTATATTAATACATACTATAAAATTTGCACCTAATTAACGCCCTCGTGGGTAAACAGTGATGTTTACCAAAAAATGTTTCAAACAAAAGTTTTTTATTTTTTTATAAGGAACATTTTTTACATTTGTTCTACTTTTGTTCTATCTCTAACGGTTTACAAGATGGGTCCTACGGACCCAAGACCCAATTGACCTATGATGCTCATTTACGAACTTGACCTCACTTTTTACGTCCTGAGTACGCTGTAAAAATTTCAGCTCGATATCTTTTTTCGTTTTTGAGTTATCGTGTCCACAGACGGACGGACGGACGGACGGACAGCTGGAAATGGACTAATTAGGTGATTTTATGAACAGCTATGACAAAATTTTTTTCCTAGCATCATTATTTTTAAGCGTTACAAACTTGGGACTAAACTTAATATACTATGTATATTTCATATATGCATGGTATAAAAATTTATAAGTTGACTACAAAGTTTATTTAAAAATTGGGAAAACTATCGCAAACGGCAGAGAACATTAAAATGTATAATAATGTAGGTATCTTTTGTCTTTTAATTCAATGAAACAAGAGTCTACTTTTTACAGTTATACTTTTTTACTAATTTTTTTGCTCGTGGCTCCAACATCTTAGCGTTTAAATCGAATAGATTAGATTTTGATAACGAGTAGACATGATCACGTGAAGTCACTTCCAATAGAGACCACCCACAGCAATATTTTTCAATCTTTATTTATTAAACTACATCCGTATACAATTAAAATTTATGAAGTGGGTGGAGTCGGTTACTTCATTCTTACCCAAGCGACGATAGTGTGATTTTATCGCCCCATTAATTATAATCGCACACACTACCGCTGCCTGGATTCGAACCTAAAGCTAAGTAGACAAACGGTTAAAGTCGAACGCTTGGCTATTTAACCTCTCTCCTATTGATATAAGGACATATCTAATGTCAATGTAAAATAATTGAAATAAATTGTCTCAAAACATATCTGAATAAACTAAAACAATCACAGTGACTATATAAGGCCATGTGGCCATGATATTGAAGGCTATGCTGCAGGCATTTATTATAAACTTTGTAAGTATGAATGGGTTGAGGACATGAAAACCAAATCAAATTGAATGTCTATGTGTAAATGTAATGTAATGTTGACGACAAGTTTATTATACCTAAGTTGGGTTGGGTTGGTGTGATATTCAATTGTATGTAAGTACATTTACATGGCACTGAATTTATAACAACAAGATACTAAAAAGATACAAATAAATATTGTTTTATAAACATTCATCATTTGTTTTATTAGTCTATGCGCTGCGACGCTAAAAAAAACGATACTTACGTTGGAAAACTTTTGCTTTAGACCATCATAGACCCCTCGAGGGATATGCTATCCTGTAAGTGAATGCGATATGATGAATGAGAGAGAAGACTAACCTATATGTCATAATCATATGGTGCAATATCTAACCAATGACATATAGATTAGACAAGGACACATAGGAACTAACCAGCAGTCTTCTCTCTCGTTCATCATATCGCTCATGATGGACCATGGCGTTCTCTATGTATAATATTCTATGTTGAGCATTAAGTACATAGACTGAGCATCGTCTAACTTTCCGTACAGTGAAAGAAGTGCCAAAATCTAAGATAATTGATTGAGTCAGTTGGGAGCATTTATAAAAAAAATACAATTATTAAAAAAATATAGAGACATTTATCAAAAAATATACATTGAATATAGGAACATTTATCAAAAAAACATACCTTGAAAGTCAAATTATCACATCACAAAATTTTTTACATAAAACATTGTGATATCAAACATGGATGCATCATGTTCTGGCAGAAAATTTGATCCTAAACGGTAAAAGATTGAAAAACACTTAAATTATAAAGTTGATTTTCATAAAAAATCTAACATTTTTCGTCCAAACCATTTATTCGAAAATCGTCAGCTTTCGGAAGAAATGCGACTTGAAAATATATCATTATTGTATTTAATCGGAAGAAAACACGCGTACCACGGAAAAATACTTTAGCCAAAAATTGTCAAGAGCAATAGAGGACACTCGGCTAGTGTCCATCACTTAGATAGATCGCATTTCCTTCGAAAGCTAACGTTTTTCGAAAAAAATTTTTAAACAAAAATTGTTAATTTTTTTTATGACAACAATCAACTTTCTAATTTAAAGTTTTATTCTCTATCTCTTACCGTTTAGAATTTAAATTGGCTATTAAAGCAACCCGAAGAACTAAGGTCAATCTGATGTTAGAACGGATGATGCCCCCCCCCCATCAATTTCTGCTTTAAGTGAACCCTTATTTATTATTTTTATGGAGAAATTTTAAATCGGTGGTTTACCGAAGACCACAAGAAAATGTGGGGCAATTATGGGAACGAATCGAAGACGCTACAAATTCTGTAAGAGACGAATTCGAAAATTATTTTATAATAACATTGTTTATTTACATGCGTGTCTTAATAACAAAGTTTGGATTGAGTAACTGATTGTATCTACCTAAAAACTTCAGACTCTCACAAAAATCATAAACAGAGCTCCAATATGAAAAATTAGTGTTGTTTAAGTCTTATTTTTATATTAAAACAAGTGAAAACAAACAATTGACTGAGTTCATTGTTGAAATACCATGCATAGTCAGTGTTGCTTTCTTTATCACATAACACATACAAACATATGACACATACATAACTGATAATCAAGTATAGTACATATTATAAAATTTCCGCCTAATTGGCGCCCTCACGGGTAAACAGTGATGTTTACGAAAAAATGTTTGGAACTAAAGTTGTTTAATTTTTGATAAGGAAAATTTTTTATATTTAAACTTTTGTTCTATCTCTAACGGTTTACAAGATGGGTCCTACGGACCCAAGATTCAATTGACCTATGATGCTCATTTACGTACTTGACCTCACTTTTTGTCCTGAGTACGCTGTAAAAATTTCAGCTCGATATCTTTTTTCGTTTTTGAGTTATCGTGTCCACAGACGGATACACAAACAAATAATACAATCTTATAAGTGACGTATATGTTTGAAATAAACAATGTTGTTGCTATGCAAATAATTGATACTATGTGTTATGTTACTTATATATAACATATCAATTATGTTCTGAACTAATTTGCGCAGTCACGGGTAAACAATAATCTTTACAAAAAAATGTTTCAAACAAAAGTTGTTTATTTTTTTTGTAAGGAACATTTTTTACATTTAAACTTTTGTTCTATCTCTAACGGTTTACAAGATGGGTACTACGGACCCATGACCCAATTGACCCATGTTGCTCATTTACGAACTTGACCTCACTTTTTACGTCCTAAGCACGCTGTAAAAATTTCAGCTTGATATCTCTTTTCGTTTTTGAGTAATCGTGTCCACAGACGGACGGACGGACGGACGGACAACCGGAAATGGATTAATTAGGTGATTTTATGAACACCTATACCAATTTTTTTTTGTAGCATCAATATTTTTAGGCGTTACAAACTTGGGACTAAACTTATAATACTATGTATATTTCATATATACATGGTATAAATATCTAAATCAAATGTAAATAATTTTTATCTCAATCTATCTGCTACCAAAGATTAAAATTTCAAATTTTGAACAAACCATGAGAATTATAATCGATGTTTCTGAAAAGCACCTTTTTTTTTGGTAGTAAACATTTAACTTCATCTAAATTCCATACTTAAAATCTTTTACCTCTATGGACGTAAAAATTTTGGGGGTTTTAGCTACCAAAATATTCACATTTTACTCCTCTGAATTGATATTACTTATGAGGTTGATATAATTTGTTTTGTATGAAAAGCAGTGTCACAATTTTATCAAAATCTCACTCTCAAGTTATGGAAGAAAAACGATTTCAAAATTAAAACTTCAAGAGCGTATTGCACCAAAACGAAGAGGTAGAACGTTGTAAAGACCCTTCAGGGAACTCTGTATAAATTTAACACTCATCGTAAAAAAGTGGGTAAATTTCACATATGAAAACTCATCTGCGTTAATAATAATGAAAACACAGAAGATTTGATTCAAAATATACTTTGAAAAATTTCCAACAATTGGTGATAATCCTCATAACGAATTGGTCATATTACCCATAAAAATGTAAAACTAGACTTGACACCATTCTAAAATTTAAAAATGAAATGAAAATTGATTAAAAAATGAAGAAGCTATATCCCTCTAAAATTGAATTAGTGAAATTTTCACTAATTCAGCTAGTGAAAATTTTTTCACTGTAAAATTAGTGATTTCAATTTTCAATAATTCAATAGTAGTTTTCATCAGTTAGCAGTTGTTTTGTCACTTATTGTATTAGTCAGTTTAGAATTCACTAATTATGCAGTTATTTTTACTTGGTTATCAGTGATTTTATGACTAATTGCATTGATGGCTTTGATTTTCACTAATTTATCAGTGATTGTTCCCCTTTTTATTTAGAGTATGCTCTTTATTTACTTGTATGAACGAAGACATATAACATACTTGTATGAACCAAGAAATAACAGTATAATATCACAATTTTTTAGTTTTATGACCTACGATCCTTTCGCTACTTCAACAGTTTCAAATGATCTTTCGTGCAAAGAAGACCGTCAAACTTTGATTTAAAAATTTTGATCCAGGGTAAGTTAAGTATTTTCTCTTGTAATTAGTTACATTGCAATGTTTTAATTATAGCACCGGCACACATAAAAAAGTAAATGGAATATGCATTTGACCGGACCTAATGTGATTTTTCAAAGTTTTTGGTTCTAAACACGTACTTCATATATACAAAAATGCAAGAAACGTAAGTAAGTAAGTAAGAAAACGTAAGTTCTACTCTTTTTAAGTGTATAATAGTAAAATATAAATTTTTTAATCCAACAGTTTATATGTTTCTAGGAAGGGAGTTTTTTAACTGAATCATTCAGTGAATTTTCACTAATTCTAGGTTGCTGGATTTCAACTGCAAAAATTAGTGATATTTCACTGTGATTTAGTGAAATTTCACTAATTTAATTTTTTAATTTAATAGGGTCTTCCAGAAAAAAAATGACCTATGATTTTTTTACATAAATTGAAAGTAAACAATAAATAAAGACATTCTGCGAAAGAAACACTTTTTTTTGTTAACTAGATTTTTCTTAAATAACATTTAAAGTTGCGAAGTATTCAAATGGACGAAAACGCGCTGTCATTGAACGGCCCCGACGTGACGTCACGATGCATGTTGTGAGGCATTGTTGACATTGCTTTTCGTGTGTGATAACTTACGTATTTGCACCAAGTGAGTTTTTTAAACAACAAAAAGTTTTTTAAATGAAACCAAAAACTTAGAAAAACTGGCAAACGAAATTTTTAAAAACAATAAACCAAAAACAAATGTAACAAACTAAAAATAAAACCAATTTTAGAGGTTATGTTTACATTTATGCACTTTTTTAAATAAAAAAAAAATTGAGAAAAATGAATTTGTTAAGAAATGCCATTTTTATAATAATAAATAAATAAATAATTACATCAAAGTGATCTTCACAACAATGCAATCGTGATGTTGCTGAAACATCCAATGGGCATCGAACTTGTTTTACCCATTTAGCTCGTTTATCTCTTTTGGGCACCGAAATAAACAGCTTTTCTGGGTGCTTTTCGATGTGTTTTTGCATTGGGGTACAAAACAATACTTGTACGAACTTTTTCCGCGAAGATTTTGACTATTTTCACCGAGTTCCATGTTAAAGCCGTATGCTCCGAAATGTAAACGTGCATCATGACGTCACAGCAACATGGCGGCACATTCTCGGCTTTTCAAACGGTGTTAAACTTTAAATGTTATTTAACAAAAATCTAGTTAACAAAAAAAAGTGTTTCTTTCGCAGAATGTATTTATTTATTGTTTACTTTCAATTTATGTAAAAAAATCATAGGTCATTTTTTTTCTGGAAGACCCTATTCTTTGAGAGTAAGCTTTCAAAGATTGTGCATCTTCTTTTTACATGCAAAATAAAGTTTTATATGTAATCTGTATGGCGATACGCACGTATGACGTCACTAGTGGGTATTTTGCCCTTTGTTTAATTAGGAAATTTAAACGTTCATATCTTGCCTACTAGTAAAAATTTTTAAAAACTAACTTCACTTCAATATTCGTGAAGTGAGAATTTTTCATCTGAAGTGATAAAAAAATTTAGTCCGATTCCCTATTGCGGAATTAATTTTTAATGTTTTAGCCTAACAGCTTTTAGACTACAAATTAAATTGTTTTACTTACATTATTAATCATTTATTTTACAAGCAACAAGGTAACAAAACACACAAAGTTGATAGAGATATAATTTATTCGACAATTATCAAAGAAATTAGTTTTTTTTATTTTATATGATACAAAAAATAAATTAGAGAAAGTACCGACCAAAGAGATAAAATAAGGTAATACTTTTTATTGTTTGATTAATTTATTTAACAACAGTGGAGGTGAAACACGTCCGGTGACTTAGATTTATTATGTTAGACTTCGTCCAGGACTAGAAATCAATAATTCATTAGGGAAAATCTTTGAAATTCATGAATTTTATGTGATTTTATTTTATTATAATTACAAGTGAAATTTACAAAATTTAAAAAGCACCCGACTAATTTTTCGGGTACGAAACCCAAAACTCACACATGAAACATAGCTAAGAACACTCTTCATTAAATCAAAATCGGTTCATCCGCTTAGGCGCTACGATGACACAGACAGACAGACAAACAGAGAGACACATAGCGGTCAAACTTATAACACCTCTTTTTTTTTCGTTCGGATGTTAAAAAAAACTTAAAGAGACACAGGATTTTATACCGATCCAGAGCGATAACCAATGGTCGATTTTTCTAGGAAAACTCATGAAATGATTTGACTGGCTCAATTAATTCGAAATAATTTTATTATAAATGAGATCCCACACAAAATTTTCCATTTCAACTGTATAAAATATTCCCTGTAAAACAAGTATTATGTTGCAAGAACAAATTTTCTTGATTCAAGAAAATTTTTGAGAAGTCCAATAATTATTTTCTTGACTTAAGGTAGTACCAGCATGAATGAACTTTTAGACAGATTTAACCTATTTTTTTTGTCACAAACTCAGGATAATGTTAGCTGTCAGATAATGAAGTTGCAAATTTTTGTTCGTGAAAACTCACTACCCTCCCAACTATTTTTTACGATATACAAAAAATTATCTCGGCAGAAAAAAAAGTAAGAGAATTGAAAGGAATGTTTTTAGAGTTAATATAACAAAAAAGTTTTAGATATTAATTTTCCTTTTCGAGATATCAATTTTGACGTAAAATGGTCAAAATTGGGAAAGCGTAGACATAAATATTTTAAACGGTCAAAATTTCTGAAACTTTGGAATTTAATAGTAAGTTATTAAATTTAAGTTAAGTTGTAAGTCTTTAAATTTAATTTCTTGTTAACTTCTGTCAAAAAAATTTTACCATAGCTTTAGCATAGAAACAGCAAATACAATGCTAAAAACATCTTAAGGATGTACGAGCACCAAGGTAATTTTAACTAAAAAGCTTGATTTTTTATGAAGTTGGACGAAGTCTAAATCAATTCTGAAAATTTTAGGGGAGATTGTCCGATTATTTAAATAAATTAATGACTTCAAAAGTAGGCATATTTAACATTGGTTTTATGGGAAAACAAAAGATGGATGATATGTTTTCATAGATTTCTCCAAAACTAGTCAGTGAAAGTTAAAAAAAAATTATTTAAATTTAAGTTAAAACCATAATAAATAATTAAAAAAAAAGCACGATAGTGGGGAAACAAATTTAAAAAAATATAAATTTTCACATTTGATGGTAAATTATGTTAAAACTTCACAAATTCGTCAACAAGACGAAAAGTAAGAATAAAATTTTTATATAATGCGTCATTTTCACAATATCGAAAGTAGGGAATATTCATGAAATTTAATTTTGGTTCAAATATTTTTCTTCCGTAACTTTAATGACTGGATATTTCAACTAAATCATTATTTTAGTAATTAATATCTTTTTAATTACTTAAAATTAATTAATAAAAGTACAAATTCAATGAGGGCATTTAAAAATTTCTAAAACGGAAATTCAAATTTTTATAAAGACGTGACATTATAGTACGCGCTTGTCAAATTTGTTGACATATTGTATGATATTAATTACTTACATTTTTTATGGTATTTCATTAAATTATACTATTCTACGGCTTTTTATTAGAAAACTTAATAATAACGTGTGTAAATTCTGTGTTGTAAATTCATTTTTTTAATGTGAAAGTTATACATTGAACTGTCACCAATTGACAGATCACGTACTTATACGTCATCAATAGAGACCGCCAAAAAACTGCGTTTAAATATCTCAAAATTATAATGTATTTTAAATATTTGTTTACACTTAAATTTTTAAGCAGTAAATAACGGTGTAAACAATGAATTTAAAAAAAATACATGAATTGTGTTCAATTATTTAGCTTTCAATATTTTGAAAACCAAGGCAAATATCGAAAAATTGAATTCTTATTTTTCGCCTACATTCATGAAGTTATAACAAAATTCATGATCAAAATTGAAAATAAGTTACAAATAATTTCAACCCTTAATCTAAAATTGCCTTGATGCTCGTACTACCTTAAGTAGTTAGATCGTTTACTAAAGAAATATTTACACTTTAATCCAGTTTTTTTTTTTTTTAGTATGTACAAAAAAATTATACAACATCCAAAAAAACCTTTCATTTTAAAATGAATAAATACCTTGACAAAATCGATTATTTCTAACAAATTTTAATACAAAAAAAGAAACAACAACAACACACCCAAACAACTCATTACCTTCGTAAAATCACGGACATTGTCACAATTACAAATATTATTACGACATATTTTACAATTCAATATGAATCATTAAATTTAATAAAATTTTTAGTTAGTAGTAATAAAGTAACCTTCTTCTCAATAAATAATAATAATTAAAATTAAAAACTATACATATATTATTATTATTATTATTAATATTATAAGTTGATTAATTCATTATACTTGTGTACTGATAAATCTATATGTAGTATAGTTTTTATATTCATAACATTCCAATATTACAAGGCCCGTGAATCGCCGTATAATGTATTAAAACTATATAATTCAAAGCATTGATATAAAAGATGTTTTCAAAATACCTATACATTTTTCAAATTTCGAACAATACTAGGTTATTGCCAGATGTCGAATTTGTCATTAACCTATGTCTTCCTTTTTGTTTAATTAGAAATGCTTCTAAAGATTTGCAAAAATCAACTTCACCTTTCAGCCAATGTACTTGTGAGAATTCTTTCACCAGTTCTTCAATTCAATTCTTTCAACAGTCAACATGCCTGTTGAATAGTATTAAGTTGTTTCAAAAATTTGTCCGTTTTTATGAGTTTAAAGAGGACTCATAAAATGAAATATCTTAATGAATACTGATTCAATTTAATCGAAATAAGCGCCATTTAAAAATAGTGCAGTTTTGCCAACGTTACACAAATCGAATAATTCCATCAGCATAAAAATAAGGTTCTCGAGATTCGATGAACTCGACGAAAGCCGTTGTCTGATTTTAATTGGCGAAGGTTCTACCGGTGATAAAGGATGTAAGTCGGTTGGAGAGAAGTCTGAGTAGCAAGATGGATGAGGGTGAACTTCGACGTTCTTTTTGACGCAATTTTTGGTATATCCGTGTAATTCGTCATAGAATTCGTAATCAGCGGCCAAAAAACTTGAAAAAAGTGAAATTCTTAGCCAAAATGGCCTGGTTTTTTCAATACGTGACAGAATCAGTTAATCTGACCTCAATTCAATAATCAGCGACCAAAGATACCTCCTAGATAACAGTTTAGACAATAAATACTTAACTTTCCGCTTTTGTCCCAAAAAAAGAATTTTCGGTTCAAAAACGGTAAGGTACGGAATGCATATAATCTGACATCGGATTCGTATTCAGCGACCAAAAATACCTGCTCTATGACATTTTTAAGACAAAATAAGCATTTCAAGAATTTGGACTACATATTCTTTCCGCTGGGACCCAAAGCCCCCTAGCTTAAGTTGGCAAAATATTCCTTGGAGTCCTATAAACACATCACGAAAAGTATCATAAAATCGGTGCTGTTTCCCCACTTTTCACTTTCGACACTTTTTTCTGGCTTATTATAATTAAACTTAGAAGATTGAAAGCTTGTTCGGCTTTTTAATAAGAGCTTTTAGCTACATTTCGTTAAACCAGGCTGAAGAAATCAAACACTTTAACTTTAATTTGATTGGAACGCATTAGTTCCCAATTTCAATAATTCAAAGTTAATACTTTAGCGAAAATTTTTGTTACCTGATTTATTTTTGCTCCTAAACGCTCTCGTCCTCTTGGATGTTTTTGGAACATTTAATTTAAATGATCACCTTTTATATACTTTATATTTATACAGAGTATAAAACCGAATATTATATTATTAACCGAATTATTTCAATACGAATAAAGTTAGTATAAATCGTTATACAAGACAGCAGCGCAGTTATGTGAGCTCCTTAAGCGATTTCAAATGTGTAGATTTAGGACCTCGAAACCAGGCAATTCGTCTGTATAATAAATTTATTAGTTGTAAGACAATTAATTCTATAATGGAGAAAGATAGATCGACTTTTATAACTGCAGTGAAAAACTACTTATTGAATATTTGTCCGTATTCTCTAGACGAAGTGTTGCTATGAGCCTTAGACGAGATTTTGTTTTTGTTTTTTTATTTGTTAGCTATTGATACAAACACTTTGTTATTAGGTGACTTACAAATTGCTTTGCCAATTGTATTACGGATAGATTTATTTATTTATAAGTATTTTATTGTAAGGATTTATATTCCTTAAATATTTGACTTCTCAGTTGAATTGATAATAATGAGAACATTGAAATTTAAATTACATTGGTTTCATTTCAAAAAAAATGAATTTTTTTTTTTTTTTAATTTCAACTGAGTAAATATTTTAGTTTGACTTATGTAATTTACAGTTTAATTTTATTATGTACTTCATCGAAGTACCACTTGTATTCCAGATCCTTAACCGAATCACACTTTGAGTGATACTCGGGAGGCATTTGATCTTTTAGTATTAGATGCAGGCTATCCTGCTTATGGTTTTCTATGGTTTTCCATTAGGTTTGCACGAGGTTAATGCCGGGATAGTTCCTAACAAAGTCAGCCATAGCTGCATACCTTCCCCTTCCTTTCTTTTTCCCTATCCCTTTTAATGACATGTTCTGTACAATATTGTATTGTTTAAAAAATGAATAAAAAATAAATAAATTGAATTGAACATTAAAATGGCATGAATATAGAAACTCAACAATAACCTTCCTCTTAAAAAAATAATTCTTTAAGGTAAAAATAAAATTTTATAAATATTAATTGATTAATTCATTATTAACAAGTATTGATGATAAATATATACATATATGAATATATATTCTTTTTAATTTTTTTCCAATAATTTATAAAATATTTCACCTTGAAATCAATAAAATAATTTTTGGTTTTTTAAATTCAGTGGAAAAAAAACCACACGAATATTCCACACATATATATCTACAAGAAGATGATGAATAATAATCATGAATTAAGAGAAAGAATTAAGAAAATTTACAAGCGAATACAATTAACTATTATATATTAATTAAGTGAAAAAAATATAAATATCTTGTGATTATTTAAATATCACATGGTCAATATTAATTAATTGACTTCTTTGTATTTTTTAAAGACGTATGTGTTCGTTCAGTATTGAATTTACAATAGTTACCGTATTTGCAATCACATTTTAAAATTCTAGTGTTGATGAAAACTATTTATAAACTTACATATTTTTATTATGCCACTAAATTTTTGCATTTATTTCCAATTTTTATCTTATATTTATAAACGAACAATTCTTTTAAAGTAAATATTTATCAATATTTCCTTTACGCTGTATGTATCATATTAAAAATCATCAATTATAATCGAGATACCATGATGTAAATAAATATCGTATACATGATTAAAACTAAACAAAAAAAAGTAATGTATATATAGTTTGTCCCTGGATAGAGGTAACTATACTTGTAAATTTTCTTATTTTTCATTTTAAGAAAAAAAGCCATTCTTTAAAAAAAATTTTGCTTATTCTGAAAAGTATGTAGGCATATTTAAAACTTCTATATAATGTACAGGGTAGCCAAAAGATTGAAATCACTATTTTTCTTTTTGGTAAACGTATTCTCAAAATCGTACACGGATTCTCAAAAGTTCTAGGATTGCGTTAATTAACGCTTTGTACACATAAAAAAACGATTTTTTGCCAATATCTCGGAAACCATCAACTTTATGATGAGTAGAATCAAAAATTTTGATATATCAAGCAATTTTCCCAAAAATCGGGGAAAACGGCGAAATATATATTTATGTGCTAATTAACAATATCTTGAAACTAATTGATTTTATAAAAAAAAAATTCAAACAAAAGTTGTTGGAAAATTTTTTTCCTAAAATCATAAACAAAATGTAGAGTTAATAATTTCGATATCCTTAGCCGTTTTTAAAACGATCAATTTCATATATATTTTTCGTTAAAGTTATTCAATCATTAAGAGAAATATATATAAAATTGATTGTTTTGAAAACTAAAGATGTCGAAATTGTTCATTCTACATTTTTTTTTTTAGGAAAATAATTTTCCAACCACTTTTGTTTGAAAATTTTTATTATAAAATCAATTAGTTTCAAGATATTGTTAATTAGCATATAAATATATTTTTGGCCGTTTTTCCCGATTCTCGGGAAAATGGCTGAAGATATCAAAACTTTTGATTCAACATTGGAAGGAAAGAAAGAAGAAAGGGAAAAAAATTTACGACAATTTTTGTTTGAAACTATTTTTCATAAAGTTGATGGTTTTCGAGATATTGGGCAAAAACCTTTCTTTTTTTATGTATACAAAGCGTTAATTAACGGAACCCTAGCACTTCTGAGATTTCGCGTTATAAGGGTCTTAAACTAGATGCCAAAACCTTTTTTTTTTCCTTTGAATAAATTCATAAAATCGCTTATTTTCAGTTACTTTAAACGGCCCAATACAAAAAAAAAAGAAAAATGTTTTTAATTTGTGTTAAGAATAAAAAAATGGTGATTTTCCATTTTAATTTGTAATTTTCAAATCAATCTTCATTTGGTTTTTAAGATCATTTTAAGGTCATACAAATATACCATTCAGATTCTTGTGATTCTGGGTATTTTTTTCGAAAATTATCAATCTGTAAATTTATCGATTGGCCCTCGTGATATAACAACACCTTGTATAACCCTCGTTACCCAACAATAATTATCATATACTTACAAAGTCAAGTCATGTTAACACCTTTTTTTTTGAATTCTGACAATTTCTTTAATCGACCTCTTTTACATGTTAACATAAAGAACATTACTGTAACGCCCTTCGTTTCAAAAGGACTTACTACAATAACGCCAAAGGAAACAAAATTAACTGAACGTAAGAGTAAAATTTCAAGTAAAACCATCCAAATTTATAAATTATAGTCTTTTTGTATTTAGTATAGATACTAGTATAGTTGTCCATGTCAAATGTTATATTCTCATATGTATCGTATTTTTATAATGAAGTAACAATATAAATATCTCTGTCAAAAATATTACACGCATAATATAATTCTTTTTATATTACCAACAAGTAAATGATAGGTGTACTCTTATGTACTCATATCTGCATATCATATCATATGGTATGATATGTAGCCCAAGCAAATAGGCATGTTGACTAAATTTTTTATCACTTCAGGTGAAGAATTCTCACCATAGATAATAAATATTTATATTATACTATAGATGCGCATCTCTATCATCATCCCGGAAACTTTTAGATTTAGTTGTCACTCGACTCACGAGATAGCGTTTCAATCAATTGACCGCCTTTTTTAAATTAATCGATACCAAATTTTAAATAAAATTTAAGTTTCTCATCAATCTAAAACCACAATCTCGATTTTCTATAAAATTCTTTTTAATTTGTTATTTTATGTTTTCTAAATAGGTAAATGTAATGTCTATCCGATTAATGATTATAATCCATTTTTTAAACCACTAAAAAGAATAAATAAGTTTTGTTTAATCGATAAAATTATGAGATACCAAAATAATTGTTAATAGCACCATAAAATCCTTTTTGTTTACTCTACACAGACAGGAAGATTTTTAATTGACTCTACACAGACAGGAAGATTACTTAAAGTTGACAATTTTTTTACTTACTTAAATATCACTAGGAATCATTCGTAGAATTACTTAATTCTTTTTGTAATATTCTACACAACATGAACCAATCGTTTGTTTTAATTACTAATTATAATTAGACGAAAAATTATTTATAATTATTGACATGTCAAAAGCAATTTTCGTTATTTGATTTATTTATCGAACAGAGACAAATTGCTTAGAAATAAGCAAAGCTTCTCTAAGCATTTTCCACAGAAAATAGACTTTTCTATAGAAAAGTTTATGTTTTACATACAACATTTTTGTAACAGTCATTGCCTATGCTTTTTAATTTAAAAATTATCTACTGTAGTGACATCTAGTGAATCGAGTGTAAAGTTTTTGGAGCTCATATGATAAAACATGTTGGAGTGGCATATCTATATTATAATTCGTTGTCTATGATTCTCACTGTACGGGCCGAAAAGTGAAGTTGGATTTTTAAAATCCTTAGAAGTACCCAAATATGAACGTTAAAAAATACTAACTACACAAAGAGAAAAATATAGGACGTCATTATCCGATTTTCTTTTGTTAAAAAGAGAAGAATAACAATCTTTAAATCTTCTTCGTTTTTTAATAAATTTTATTTTCCCTTTTTTAAATTTTGTCATGGTAATAAGTCTAATTTTACATTTTTATGCTTAATATGGCAAATTCGACATCAGGCAACAACCGTATGGGTAAATATTCATGAAATTTTCTGTTCGCATTTCTTAACAAAATATGAAAATACCGTAAAAGAGTTGACCAAAAGTAAAATTAAAACCGGTCTAGAAATACGGATTACTATTTAAGTATTTTAAACTACTCATTAGACAGATATTAGACAGAGACCTCAATCATAGTATTTGACGTCACACACTAAGTTTGCCATTATATTCTATGTTCAACTCTATTTTGCTAGAAAGAGATATAAACAAATCTTTGATTTCTTTTATCTTTGTTGGTTATAGTTATATAGCTATATAGTTATAGTTATTCGAAAAAATAAATTTCTCTTTTAGTTACATGAATGAACTTTTATTAAAGCCAGAAAATTCATTAATATTCCCTCTAAATGGATTTTCGGGACCCATAGGATTTTGATGTATCGCATCCAAAAAATAAAATTGAATCATAAAATAAAACTCTTAAGAAGGTCGTTGAAGCCGATATTGTAGCTTGCATTTTTTTTCTAAAACTTTGAGCATTTTGAACATTTCTAAAAAAAAAATTTATCGAAGATAATAAATGAGAACTCTAGGATATTTCGTATTTCGACTACCAAGTAGTCATCATCGGTAAGAATTAGCTAGTCGTGATTACTCTTATTATGAATGTTACTCTTTGCTAATTTGGTGGCGGATTGCACCGGAGTGCAGTACGCCACCAAAGAGTAACATTCATAATAAGAGTAATCACGACTAGCTAATTCTTACTGATGATGACTACTTGGTAGTCGAAATACGTATTTATAAAATCCAAATAACTGATCTAGGAAATTGGGGTAAAAATCGAAATTTATTTTAACATTTTTAAAGCATGTTCGACATATATCTGTAAAAAAATGGTCTATATTACAAAAGGTAGTGCTACAGTAAGGATTCCGGAAATCCTTTTTAAAATTTAAAAACCTACAACTTTACTTTGGAAAACTATTCGTTTCAGAATTAAAGTTACAAAATGTCTTATTTTCTTGGAGTATATGGTAAAAGTATTTATACATTTTATTGAAAGTAATGAACAATAAATTTCTTTAATAAAATATTTAAATATTTTATATATTATTGCAGGTTCTAATCGGCATAGAATATGAAAAACCAAAGGGAGCCGATTTTTCATTTTAATACCAATTATTTTATTCAACATGAAGTAGTTGATATGTTTATTCATTCTAGGAAATGGCGCGTCAAATAATTGTAAGTACTAAACAGATAAAACAAAACCCTATTAGTTTAGTACAATGGAATAGCATTTTGGAGAGAAAATTTTTCATGGATTTTTATGACGTCATCAAGTACATAATACGATTTTTCTTCAATGTTGTGGGCCAATTTGATCTGATATTCAAAGCCAACGATAAAAAATAAATAATTTGATCCAAATTTAGAGGAATTACATACATATTGGAAAAAAATTTTCAAGCAGTTTTATTGCTATATTATTATTATATTAAATTATAAAAATAATTGAATGCCATATACAAAAATATTGTTTTACCTCAAAGACACCTTAAGGTATTTCGACACAAAAAAATGAAAATGATCAAAAAAAAATTTTATTTATCAATAAATCATCCTTTTATACGTTTTTTGTAAAATTCATATGGATACTCTGAACGGTTTAGAAGAAATTAACTATTAAAGTCAGTGTTTTTACCAAAAAAATCTTCGTTTTTACGCAGTCTTTAATTTTGGTATGATTTTAAAGCTTCAAGGAATTTTTAAAAATACTACAAAACCCACTTTTATCACGACTCCTTCAAATACTATCACCATGTAAAAAAGGCTGTTTTTAATAATTAATTTATCGTAAACCGTATAGAGAATCGACTTGAAATTTATACAGTAGTCGTATTAAATACTCATTAATTAGAACATAAAATTAGTTATTTGGTAACACTTTCATTTTGGTATCGAAACACATTTAATGCGACATATAATTTTTCTTTTTTGAAGTTAACTTTTATTAAAATGAGTACTCACTTTTTTACAAAGAATAAATAAAATACATTCGAAAGCCTAGTGTAAATAAAAACAAGTGAAAACAAACAATTCACTGAGTTAATTGTTGAAATACCATGCATAGTCAGTGTTGATTTCTTTATCACATAACACATTTATAACTGATATTCAAGTATAAAATACACACTATAAAATTTCCGCCTAATTAGCGCCCTCACGGGTAAACAGTGATGTTTACGAAAAAATGTTCCAAACAAAAGTTGGTTAATTTTTTACATACAAGGAACATTTTTTACATTTAAATTTTTGTTCTATCTCTAACGGTCTTTACGTCCTGAGTGCGCTGTAAAAATTTCAGCTCGATATCTTTTTTCGTTTTTTAGTTATCGTGTCCACAGACGGACGGGCGGACGGACGGACGGACAACCGGAAATGGACTAATTAGGTGATTCTATGAACACTTATAGCAAAATTTTGTGCGTGGCATCAATATTTTTAAGCGTTACTAACTTGGGACTAAACTTAGTTTACCTTGCATATTACATATATGCAAAGTATAAAAAGAGTAAAGAAAATACCTTCGAAAGCTAATCGAAGCATGCAATATAATTACAGAATAATCAATCCCGGTAAAGTCCTGTACTTAATTATAAGATGTATCTTTTATAAATAAATTAAAAAAAAGAAATATCATACTCTGGCCGTTCGTCTTTCATAATGTTTGACATTGTAACGTTATAAAATGAATATTATAATAATTGGCGCCGTACATATTACATATATATATATATATATGAAGCGGGGCGGGGACACATACTTTTATACAAAACAACAAAATATTTTATACTAAATGAAAAAAAAAACAGAAAGTAGTTATCATATTATTAATATATATACCGAATGGACCAAAATAAAGTTATTAATAATAATATAAAAATACAAACCATGAAATTAATTCCATATATCACATAGACATTTTAATATACATGTTATTATAATTATAATTAGATACATTATGAGCAAAAAACCTGATTGTAAAATTTAATTTAATTAAAATATAAAATGCAAAAATATTGGCTATGGATCCGATCGCATAATGTTTCATCTTCACGCATTTGATTAAATTTGTATTCCAAGATGAAAATATGTCAGTCTGTTCAAGGATTTTGATTAAAAGCCTCAATTTCCATTGCAAACTCGTAGTAGGGGAAGGTGTCCTATAATGATTCAACTAAGTTTCAAGAATGTGGATCATGGTCCCGGAATTAAGCATATCAGATATAGCTAGCGAAAAACTAACATCACTACTGAAAAAAATTACCCGAAATTAATGGATTTCAAAGAAAATAAAAATCGAATCATATTTGCCTGTGTTATCAAAAAATCGAACTTTTTAACTTTATGACGTCATCAGAATCCAAAAAATTTAATTTTGCTCTATCACATTCAAATTTTATCTAATTTTGATAAATCAAGTATGTAATCTTACTAAATTTGAGTCATTCTTTTCAAATTTGTGATCAAAATTAACCTAGCTCAATTAGGTTTTAAAAATGTGGAGTCCTGGTCCCGGAATTAAGCACATACGTGATAGCTAGCGAAAAACTGACATCACAGCTGAAAATAATAATCCAAAATTAGTACGTTTCAAAAAAAATTTCCATTAAGATCGGCTCAAGTTTGCCTCTGTTATCAAAAAATCGAACTTTTTAACTTTATGACGTCATCAGAATCCAAAAAATTTATTTTTGCTCTATCACATCCAAATTTTGATCAAACTTTGATAAACCAAGTATGTAATCCTACTAAATTTGGGTCATACTTTTTAAATTTGTGATCAAAATTAACCTTGCTCTAATAAGTTTCAAGAATGTGGAGTCCTAGTCCCGGAATTAAGCTCATAAGTGATGGCTAGAGAAAAACTAACATCACAGCTGAAAAAAATGATCCAAAATTTGTGGGTTTAAAAAAAAAATCTCATCGAAATTTTAATCAATTTTAGTTAACATTTTTGATTTATCACCGTTCTGACACATCCTATCAAATGTAGATCAGATTATTATAACTCAAACTACCCACTTCTATTAGAAGAGTCATTCGATCTAATAATAGGGAATAATCCTTATGTAAAATTTGCCATATTACTCATACAAAATGTAAAACTAGACTTGATACCATTACAAAATTTGAACGTGAAATGAAAATTGATTAAAAAACTTTCCAATCTTCTTTCAAACAAAACAAATTTTTATATGCAATCTCTATCACAATACTCACGTGTGACGTCACTAATGGGTATCTTCCTCGTTGTTTAATTAGGAATTTTAAATGTTCATATCTTGCATACTTAGTAAAGATTTTTAAAAGCCAACTTCATTTTTCTATTCGCGAAGTGATAAAAAAAATTAGTCCGATCTTCTATTACTGTGTCATTAGCAGGTATACAATGAGCAAGCAACATCATGAAACTGCATGTAAATATTTGCTATATATTGTGTGAATTCATTGCAACTTTTACTAAATTTGGCAACATAAAAAATGTCATAATAAAAATAAAAATATAATAATGATAATTATACAACAAAATATAACAATATATAAAGAAACTGATGAAATTAATTGTATTCTTGTGGGTTTCAATTTATCACATTTTTTGCAATGCAAATAAATATTTACAGGTCACAATTTAACAATAGCTTTGAAACTCAACTCCTCGTACTTCTTGAAAATTTCTGGCGTAGATTAGCATCAACCTAAAGGTAAGTACACCAAACTTTATACAGTGATGATTATTACGTTAGGAATTGTCATAAAAGTATAGGTACTTTAGCAAGAAAAGGGATAATAAATCGTTAATAATATGAACCTAAAAAAACATTTATTTTCAAAACTTCATTAATAAAAAACCATCCCTTGAGTGGCTAGATGAAACCAAAGAGGAAAGTAATATGAAAACTTTTCGAAAAATATTAACTAGCATTATGGTTATAAAGGGTGTTCCAGGAGTTACGAAGGCACTTGTTGCATCAGGTAGAAAATAAAATTCTGAAACCAAAAGTTCTCTTCCATTTTTTTATCCGGATAATTAACTATTAATTAAAATAGATAGATTTCCCCATTTAACGGCTTACATTTTATTGATTCTTGATTTTGGCTTGCCTTTTTTCATATGTTATTTATTGAGATTTTAAAAATATGTAATTTAAAATTCATCGAATTACAGCCCGGAGAAGTGTTGGCTGCCAAGAAACACGACGCCATGATTGACACGATTTCAGCTCTTGTATTGATCCCAAACAATCAAATTGAAAAAAACTTTTTTTAAAGGGTTCAAAAAATAGAGGAATCGATCAAAGGAATCGGTCGAGTAGAATTTGAGATATCATGTTATTTTAAGTTTGACAATTCCGGCAGAGTAACTCGGATAATAATATTAGTCACTTTGGATTAATCGGCGATCCCAGATTCATATATTTAGCCTTCTTCTACTTCATATGCAATATCTTATTTCTGTTTTCAAGGCAGAGCGATAAACTTCGTTACAAGAAAATTCGCTGTGTCTCCAAAAATAAATCGAATTTTAAAAAATCCGTTTAAGTACATATTCTTAAGGGTCTAACCTTTAAAATATGCACACACAAAAATCGATTTCTTCAAATTTCTAGACTTACTGCCTTAATTTTTGTATAGAAATGAATTAAAAAATTGAATATTAGAAATTATATATAACTAAAATTCAAATTTTCTTTTATTATAAAATCAAAACATAATCAATTTAATTACATACTTAATATCTCATGTTATGGAATTTTTCATCCATAATAAACCAAAATCTTGTACCTTAAATTCCAGCTTAGATTGAATCACGCGTGCAATTGATTAGATATTCATTATACATTGATTAGTATCTAATTGATCATTATTACCATGTATTTATAGATAAATAAAAATGCTAATTACATATTATTATGATTTTTTTACTTATTTATTTTTTTAATTTTTCTAGATTCATTTTAATGACAAATCTTACCGGAATGTTAATGTCATATATAATAGTTTATAATAATCATTTTTATAATTTTTTTTTTTTTTTTGAAATTCAAACACATTTAGGTCAAGATCAACAATAACTCTTTTTTTTTTAAAATAATATTTATTTAAATAAATAAATATATGTGCATTAATATTATTATTTAAAAAAATAAATAAAATAGTAAATGATTGAAGAGAGAAACGATATATTGTGTTGTGTGTGCATGGTTATATAAGATATTATTGTCTATTTGATTTTTAATGGATTTATTTTGCTAATTTAAAATGTCCATTGAAAAGAATCTTGATGTCACGAATATTATTTATAGTCAAGGAATTTTAATAAAAATTTTAAGAATTAATTTCATAGCTACCGAGCTGTTATTTATACTCCAGTAATCAAGGAGAAAAAACAAGATCAAGACGCGTTGTGGGACACCCGGTAGGAACTACATTCCTTTCTTACCTTGGTACATTATATATAAGATAGAAAATGTTAGGTATTAATTTTAGAAATGAAACACTTGTTTGATTTTTTAAAGAATTTAATTTTATAGCTACTTTAATTTTTACTGTTTGAAATAACTGTAATATTAGTTTATAAAAGACATACTTCTGATTTAGTAGTCAATCCAATATGTGAAGTACGTAATGTGAGTACATTACGTTTGGTTTGATTAGAATATTCAATATGACATAACATAAAAATTTCCTTGTACCTACTTCAAATTATCTTCGTTTTCTTTAACTTCTGATAACTTTCACAACTGATTTTTTTTAAATGATTAAACATAAAATTTTGAAAAAAAATACAAATAGTTATAAATAGATTTTTGCAATTTTTTTGGTTTTTACTCCCAATAGGCAAACAAATATCGTGCGATAAGGCATAGTTCTAAAAAGAGAGAGAGATATCTCTATATTTTGACCTATAATACCGATTTCGATAAAATAACTCAGGATGAAGCTTTCTTCAACTTCTAGAACAAAAAACTAATGGCCAAGTGGTCTTTCTGTTCAGAAGGTGGAAACCACCTCTTCTAGAGGATTTAAAAACGTATTTCGAATATGGCAACGGGAATCGATAGAGTAATGAAATCTTAGCAAAAAGTGTCATTAAGGCATTTTCGAAAAGTCATTACCTATTCTGAGTTAATGGCGATTGAAATTCGAAATATTTAACGTCAAAGTGTTTGTACGAATATTAACGAAGTTATAATAAAAAGAAAAGTTATAATAAAAAGAAAGTTTCTCGTATCTAATTTTTAGGTTTTATTCAGCACAAAAACTGATGAATTTACCTAAGATCAGTACATAAGGTAAATTGGAAAGCGGCTAGCAACAATTTCTTGTTCCCGTGGTAAATTCATCAGATTTTGTCTGAATAAAATATAAAAAAATATACGAGAAACTTTTTTTTCATTATAACTCCGTCAATTTTCGTGTAAATTACGGAAGCCTGAATGGCTCACAATCAATTTAAGAGAAAGTGGCGTTACACTAGCTTATTTTTAAAATGTGTACTACCCACAAGTATAAAACTTTAAAAAAGCCACTAATTCACTTTCAACAAGTGCACTTGTGACTTGTGGTATTATGGAAACGAACCTTTTTGAAGATGTCGGTATTTTGTAATGTACAAATTTCTAATTATAACGTCATAATAAACATTTAATAATACTTTAAAAAGTTAGAAATAAGAAATGTGCAGATGCAAAAGAAAAACATCAACAATTATAGCATTATATTTTTAAAATTATACTAAAAAAATTTTTGAACTAACTACATAAGACAAATTATAAACAATATCATATTATTATTAAATCCGTACAAATGATTACGAATAATTTCAGACAGTTTCGGTAGTGTCTAATTTAAGGATAATCATCACCGACTGGCATCTTCAAAAAGGTTCGTTTCCATAATACCACAAGTCACAAGTGTACTTGTTAAAAGTGAAGTAGTGGCTTTTTTAAAATTGGTTTTATACTTGTGCGTAGTACACATTTTAAAAATATGCTAGTGTAGCGCCACTTTCTCATAAATTGATTGTGAGCCATTCAGGCTTTCGTATAGTAAATGACTTGAAACTATTTTCATTTTCAACGTTTTTATTATAGTACTTTAAAAAGTGTATAAAATACTTGTACAAAGTGTACAAAAAAACGCAAATTTTTCAATTTACAATTAATACAAGCACTAATATTCAACACTATCTATACAGGGTATTTTAACAATTAATTCAGTCAATTGGTTATTATCACTGCTTTTAAAATATAATTTTAATAAGTACTATTTTTGCAAGTGGTAGACAAAAACCGAACATTTATAAAAGATAAATAAATATTTTCACTAATATGCCTGTAAGAAGTACCTTGCCGCCAGGTGTACAAATTCTTAATAAATTGTAATATTTGAATGAATTAATTAGTGAGACGTGTAAAATAAAATTTTAAATTTCAAAATAAACAATATTATCTTTTTTAACTATATATATATATATATATATATATATAATATGTAATATTGATATATTTTAATTTATGTTTGTTTAAATTTTATTTTGGTATTCTAAAAAAGTATTCTTAAGAGACATTATATAATATCTTATTTACATTGATTTTATAAGAAAAAATCATTATTCAATCAATATATATCTAATGTATTACTAATACAATATTAAGAAATCACATTTTTTAGGTAAATATTTCAAATATGTCATTTATATGTAATAAATTCTTCGTAATCAATAATAATTAATTAGGTACTAGCTTCAAACACCAATGAAAATTCTTAGTCTTTTTTTTATATTTACTATATGGGCTAGTATACCCATAGCCCCTAAGAACAATACACAAAGATTTTGACTTTTCGATTTTACCTAGAAATCGATTTTATGTAAACTAGACAAAAATTTTCAAACATCGATTTCGGCACCAAAAATTGAAAAATTTTATTTAGTATTAAAATATCATAATAGAAGAAGTTTAGACAAAGAGTTTAACCCCCGAAAAGCCCCTCTACCATAATCCCTGGATCAATAGGGTTTTACGAAAAGTGTTTTAGTTTCGAAAAAAGTGCATTGTTTCGAAAAAGTTTAAAAATTTATTTGCTAAAATAAACTGAAAGTTTTTTTTTTATTGTGTTTATTTAAAGTCGCTCTGATAACCCAGGTCCTTGGCGACTGCACTTAAATACAATATTCGGATAAACTTATAGGTGAACAAATAACAGGCGAGAACATTGGGTTTTATATATTAGCAGATTAGTTTCATCGATTTTGACAATTTGATCGTTTAAAGTTCTTCGTTGAGTGTAGTTGAAACATCGGCTGGAATTCCGTGGTGATTTCTGAGTTGGGTGAGTCCTGGGCATGTCTCTGGGGTGATCTTACTCAGAAGATGTCCATGAGAGAATGCTGTATGTCCAATTCTCAGTCTAGTGATATAGCACTGGTCCTCTCTTCTCTGAGTGTATGGTCTTGATTCGGTTACATGTTTTCTGCTCTTGAGGATTTGGGACTGACTGTTTGACCAGCGAGTGTTCCATTCGTTGGTGATGTGATTCTTTACTGCGTTTCTGAAGTCGGTTGTAGGAAGTTGTTGGGTTAAATCTGTACCTGTGATCGTAGCTTCAAAATGACTATTTTTTTAAAGTTTTCTTGGCATCTACGCATCCAAATCGAACTAACCACACGTCAACCGATAGGTTTTTTGGAGATCTATAACTTACTCATTTAATTTTTTTTCATTGGACGTCGACTTTTTTTTATCGCAAGTAAACTGTTTGTTTTTCTTTAGCGAATTTTTTAGGTTAACTTAGATATTGATTAGTCGTAAACATAAAACGCTATGTTTCTTGGTTTCCTTTCTTATATAAGAACGTATTTTTAGTTTTCTGATAGCAATTTTGTCAACTTTAAAACATTGGGCCTCTGAAGATTAATTGAATTACGAAGGTTCAGGCATTTTTGCGGGTGGTGCTTTAAAAACGTTCTAAGCGTAAGCACAATGTTAGAGTATCCATCGTTTCATTATGACTGAATAACTGACAGGAATAAATGATAGAAGAAGGAAATTGGCCTACAGACCAAACTTAAAAGCACAATAAATTTGCTGTAGTATTTAATTGTGCTAAAAACCGTTTTATATAATTTAAGGTGGTAAAAAAATATAAAATTGATAGAAATTCCTTTTCCACATTCGTATTTTTCCCTATCATAGCAAAAGATAATATCTTTATATAAGCTATTTTGATTATGTTTATAACAAAATCAACTAGGCAAAAATAATATAAAAAAAACTTTTAGCAAAAAGAAAACCGACTTTAAAAGAAAAAGAAAAACTTTTTCAAAACCAATTAATATGAAAAAAAAAAAAAAAAAAAAAAAAAAAAAAACGATCATATAATGTAGTTAAAATTATTGTTATTTTTGGAGTCGGTGTCAGCCAAGCTAATGTAGCAAACTGTTCTGTCAGTTTTGTTTCCTTGGCTGACACCGACTCCAAAATAACAATAATTTTAACTAAAATATATTATCGTTATTTTTTTACTTTTTAGTGCATATTAATTTATTTTGGAAAAGTTTTTCTTTTGAATTCGGTTTTTCTTTTTGTTAAAAGTTTTTTTTATTTTGTGATTTTTAGTGAATCTGAAGTACACTAACTAATTTGTCACTAAAAAAAGAATCGTCGAAATGGGTTGGCGTGATATTGAGGTATTCGTCCTCTTGTCGTGCATACTTAATGCAAATTAAAGCTTAAAGCCTTTTATGATTTTCTCATGGATGGCGTTGTCTGAACTGAACCAAAATGAAATGCGACCACACGAGAAGCGCCAGCTTTCAAATAGATAAAGATTCATCAAAATCGGTTCAAGCAGTCAAAAGTTCTGAGGTAACAAATACAGTCGAATTGATAACCTCTTCCTTTTTTTTTGAAGTCGATTAAAAAGTCAGTTCAAAGGCTGTAAAAACCTTAATGATATTTGTGAAGCTGAATTATCGTTCGATTTTTTAAGTTAGTGCAAAAACCGAATTTCTCCAATTTATTGTCTATGAAATTGAGACTAAGCTAAGTAAGTGCGTAGAATATGAATGATAGAAATAAAATAATTTAATTTGAGAAACAGCGGCTATTTACTATGTGAAATATTAAGAAAACAGTAGACTTTTAAAAATTAATCTAATCAATTATAATCGAAGCACGCAATCACAAACGAATAAATTCTTTGAAATTTATATATAATAAAAAATGATTGATCTGTTACTTTTTGTAAAGGTTACTTAAATAATATATAAATCATTATTAATTATTTATTGCACAATATACATTTAAACTTTCGTTTGACCCATCAAATTTCATCTAAATTTCTGTATTATCTGATTGTTTTTAAGTAACCATTCCTAAATATTACTGACCGACTGATTCAGAATTTTGTTGACATACTTATATTATAAAATAGAACGTCCAATTTCAGTAAAAAATGTACCAACTTAACATATATCTTTGCTTCCTTCATCTTTACTGATATATCAATTTCACCAAAGTTTGAAATACTCCAATAACAGAACTATGCGTCCTATATACAAAATATTTAAAAATGGTTACCTAGTAAAAAAGTGTCGTCTGAATGTTTAGAAACAAATTCTACCAAATTCTATGAAAAAAGTTCTATTTTCTAGGTGAAATTATGCGATAACTAAACGATATATCGTAAAATGTTATATGACTTTTAATTTACAATTACTTTGATCTCTGTGTTGTTTTCGTTAAAACTACAGGGAAACGACATACATACGGCAGAAAAAGCGGACGCATCCTTAAATTCAAGATGGCGGTACGTTTCCCCAAAGTACGTTTTTGCTCACCAAAGTACGTTAAGCTCACCAAAGGAACCATTTTTAATTGTTTACACCATGGAGATAGATTATAACCGCCATTGAAATGCCACCTATAGTTTCTTGTAGGATAATATACAAGACGGGTATTCTAATCATGCAATGCATGATGGGAAATGTGTCCAGCGTTTGACATATTAACTGTTAACTAAAGTACTTTCATGCTAACTCCCATAACTCCCATAATAATAATATATGGTGTGGGGTATGGGTATGGAGGTTAGCGGGCCATGCTCGAGCATCGGGCCTCGAAGCAATGGTTCAGAGCACCTAGCCAAATAGACCCTTGTACTCTATCCCCGCTACGCTTTTCAGTGTCAATTATAACCAACTGAGGTACTGAAACCCAGGATCTGCCTAGCGCTGAGTTTCCTAATTTCTTCTGGTTCGACTATGGCCAGACCAAACCATTTCCTTCGCTGCTGTATGAGCGCCGGACAGTAACAGAGAAAGTGGATCGATGTTTCTTCTGAATTTTCTCCGCATCTGTCACACGCGGGAGGTTGTCTTTTTCCAATCTGATGTTGGAACTTGTTCAGGTTATCATGCCCTGTGAGTAACTCTACGATGATTCTAATATCAGCTCTGTTTAGTTTCAAGATCTCCTCGGCTCTGTTACCGAGCGAGTTTCCTTCACCCAACAGGCTTTTGGCGATTCGCAGATTATCTCTTAATCTGTTAAGACTTTCTTGGTATGGCATCCTCGCAAGCTTTTCTTGAGTGGGAGCCATGAGTTTCTTGTAGGATAATATTATACAAGACGGGTATTCTAATCATGCAATGCATGATGGGAAATGTGTCCAGCGTTTAACATATTAACTGTCAACTAAAGTACTTTCATGCTAACTCCCATAACTCCCATAATAATAATAAATACTTGTATTATATTTTATGGATATCTAAAGTATTCTTAATGCTAAGAACAAGTAAATTAGTTATACCATTTAAAAAACAGGTTGTTATAATATTATAATATTATTGCAAAAATTTAAAAAATTTATTTGCGAACAGTCTTTGTAGAAGTACGCGTGTATGCACTTCGAGAACTAAAAATAACAAGATTTTGGTTCTCTGGTTGCATCGTTCTTTAGCAAGAATGTGAAGCCGCAAGGATATGAATTTCTCCAAAACTTTCTCGTGAATTTTGTGGCATTCAGGAAAGTGAATATATAACAGCATTCCTGAGTAATTCTTTTTAAAAGCTCAAGAACATTCTGCAGATGCAATAATGATTTTCCATAGCTAGTGAAAACTTCTTCAGCCTTTTTCAGAATTTCAGAAGTTGATATACTGCCTCACTAGGATGCTTTAAGGGACCACGATTTATTACATTTGTGCTGTCAGAGCTTGCATTTAATAAAGTTACTGGAGAATTAATTACTCTTTCACATGCTTCGGAATCATAGGACGAAATAAATACTGCCCAACCACAAAGATAATCCGTATTTTTTAATTTCTGTTAATTCACAATTATCAAGTATTTCGATGATATATTGTTTCATCAACTAAACAATGAAGCTCTTTAATTTTTTGGCTCAGAAATTCGAATATATTCTTGATATTTTTTAATTGCGAATCCGGCGAGCTTGCCAGAAATGGCACAATGCTGCCGGACACAAGCATCAATAAATATCCGGGAGTTCCATTTGCGAACTGCAAGTTGCTCCTCAAAGAGGATATTATAAAAAGGGCCCATCTTAGATAAGGGGAAGAACGTACTTGTGGTACTACAAAACAGATGTGGTCTGAGTACAATCGCAGGCGTTCCGAAGATCTTACACTGGTTGGGCGGCAGGCATGCTGAACGCCTGGGCCTGGCAGTGTATCACGGCTACTGCAGGAGCTATTACAGTGGTGAGGAGGAGGAGACAATGTCTCATCTTCTCTGTCACTGCCCAGCTCTTGTCATGAGATGGACTTACTTGAGCCAGCCTCTCTTTGTCGCCCTCTCCGACCTAAAGAAGACCTCGCCCTCCCTCTGGGTCAAAGCTCTTTTGCTGTTCTTAAACAGCTCCAAATTGTTCATGGAGTAGTAGCCGGGAATGGGCCAACCCTTTTTCGGTATCACAACGGACCCTATGGTCTAAGTGTGTCCCATCCCAGTACAGCCTCTCTAACCTAACCTAACCTACATTGAAATCGACATACGGACACTAGCCTATTTCCAAGTCACTGATTTTCATATGGAAAAATTTATTTCGTAATAGTATAAAATATCAAATGATCCAATAGAGACCACTCAATAAAAATTTTGAAAAAGTAGTCCTTGATTTTTAAGTACAGACCATCAAAAAAAATTTTAGAAAAAAGTGATTAATTCCTATAATAAAAGTTCTTATTTAATTAAAATGTAAAAAATCAATTAAATACGCACGAAATATAATTATTGATACTTATAATTAATTAATTAATTGTATTAATTATATTATTTTGTATATTTTTTTGAATAGCCATATATTTTTTTTTTAAAGAAAAATGATAGATTTCTAAAATAAAAAATAATTCATTTATAATAAATTCATAAATATATCTATTATACACACAGGTGTAGCCATTTTTAATTATTTGTTTATTTTATATTGATTAATTGATTAATATAATTTAGAGAACAGTTTAGTTCGATATTTGGTGTTACATCATTATATCTTGTGATATTCCAAGAAATATAATAGCTTGGCTTAGATATACTTAAATTTGTTTGGTATTGTATACAAGTCGCTTTATGGGTGCGGAATTCAAAGTATAAATATTTAGAACTTTTTCCTTGTAAATAACTGTTTATGGATTTTCATAATCGACTTTCTTACAAATTTCACCAATGGTAGAGCGATGTACCTACTATGTAGAAAATTCTAACAAGATTAATTTCCTCTTATAGAGAATTCCTCTTATTAAGAATTTAATTATAACTTCATGAATGTATAAGGATGAATTCTTGTTGACTTCGAGTTGAGACATGGTTATTGAAATAAATACCATGATACTCGAAATAAAATTGTATATTAAGAAATTCTATTTAAAAAATAAAATTAAAAAACATACAACGGACTTACATGTCGCTTTAAAATTTATTCGTATAACACATTACAAACATTTTACACAAAATTAAAAATGAACAAAACATTACCAACAAAACAGTAACGATTTACAAAAAATAAAAATACAAAAATTATCACAAATTTGAAGAAAAAATTTCTCAATACCACCAAACTTTTTGTAAACATTTCACAACAAATTATTTAGTGGGTTTGAAAAATTCTTTTATCGACCTTAATTTATATCTAAAATTTGGTATCGTTTGTGAGATGGGTGTGTCCAAGTTCGCTATAACTGACGAGAATTCTTTTACGGCTTGACCTTTAACAGTTGTCCATGAGTCAGGACCTTTATCCCAGTTCCAAATGAAAAATTGTATTCTTACTTTTCGTTTTATATTGTCAAGTTATAACATAATTCACCATCAAAATTGAAAATTTATTTATTTTTTAATTTGTGTCCCCACTACCGTGCTTATACATCCTTAATTACTTGGGCACAACGGATTTTTTTTTTCAATGAATTATTAAGGTTTTAACTTAAATATATTTTTTTTAATTTTCACCTACGACTAGTTTTGGAAAAATCTATGAAAACATATCATCCATCTACCGTTTTCCCATTAGACCAATGTTTAAATATGCCTACTTTTGAAGAAATTTATTTATTTAAATAATCAGGCAACTCTCCCTCTCCCAAATTTTCAAAATTGATTTAGACTTAGTCGAACTTCATAAAAAAAAATTTAAGCCTTTTATCCAAAATTGCCCTGGCACAATAATTTATAATATTTTTGTTATTTTATTTTTATTTTAGAATTGGCTATTTGCAAGAAAATGATTTTGCACATAAAATTAATTTATCTACGCCCGGGAGAAAAGAAGTACTTTCCTCACTCAGTATGGGTGGGAAAAATAGTTCATTACCGCCCTAATGTGATAATGAATTCATTCCCGCACTAGGGCGGTAATGAATTGAGTTCCTATAGTAACTTTTTTTTTCTCAAGAAGCCATCACAAATTTTAAATAATAATTATCGTTTATTTTGATATTTTAGAGGCGTAGACAAAGTCATGTACGATACGGGTGTGATAACGTATTATTAACGTACTTCTACGGTTGTCCAACTCGTGCTACGCACTCGTTGTTTAATTTTGCAGGCGTACGTTAAAATTTAATTTTAACAAATGATATATTTTTTTTTTTTTTTGAAAGGCAATTTAATAGAGAGTTAAATCGGTTCAGTTTGGAGAGAGTTACAAAGAAAAAAACATTTAATTTGTACATTTAATTTGATTTTATAAAGTGATGAGGCTTTAAAATTTCCAGCTAATTAAAAAATAATGCAATGAACATATGTACAGTAGCTACCCATTTTTGCCACTAGTTTTACGATTCATTAATGTTTTTTTTATACTATGTATATACGAAATATATCAAGGTATACTAAGTTTAGTCCCAAGTTTGTAACGCTTAAAAATATTGATGCTACGAACAAAATTTTGGTATAGGTATTCATAGAATCACCTAATTAGTCCATTTCCAGTTGTCTGCCAGTCTGCCTGTCAAACACGAAGAGACATATCAAGATGATATTTTTATAGCGTACTCAGGACGTAAAAAGTGTGGTCGAGTGCGTAAATTAGCAATATAGGTTAACTTGGGTCCTGGGTCCGTAGGACCCATCTTATAAACCGTTGAATTAGGTGCAAATTTAATAATATTAATTTGGGAATATCAGTTATGTGTGTGTGGCTATTTAAAAGTGGATATCTTTTTTTATTTATGTGACGTCAAAAACAAACGATTGGGTCATCAACACGGTCTATATATGGTATTTCAACAATTAACTCAGTCAATTGTTTGTTTTCACTTGTTTTTGTTGTAATATTGATTTATAGTTTAATTAACATCATTATTATTATTAATTTTTTAATGAATACCTCTACAAGTCTACATTAAAAGTGAAATTCTTTTTTCTTTTTTTTTTTTTACAAATAATTCACATCAGTTAACTTCTTTTTACAACATCATGTAACTTGTAATACATAAGCAAGCGCGGCGGTTTGTTATAAGGATAGAAATGATGAGACTTTATATAAAGAATTATTAATAATAAGCGTAAAGAAAATACTAGTTTTTATCATATTTATTGAAATTAATTTTATAAATAGTTTTTAATTATTTTATATAAAATACTTAACAAAAATATGTTGTTTATTTATTATTATTTATTTGATAGATTGTTTTAAAACACTGTGGTAGTCAAAAATATTCTAAAAACAAGTGAAAACAAACCATTGACTGAGCTAATTGTTGAAATACCATGTATAGACTGTGTTGATTACTCTATCACATTACACATGTATACATACATGTAACACATACATAACTGATAATCCCATATATATAAATACATACTATACAATTGGCGCATAATTTGCACTCTCACGGGTAAACAGTGATGTTTAGGAAAAAATGTTTGAAGGAAAAGGTTTTTTTTATAAGGGACATTTTTTACGTTTAAACTTCGGTTCTATCTCTAACAGTTTACAAGACTTATAGTTCACCTATGTTGCCTATTTACGAACTCGACCTCACTTTTTACGGCCTAAGCATGCTATAAAAATTTCAGGTTGATATCTCTTTTCATTTTTGAGTTATCGTGATGACAGATAGACAACCGGAAATGGACTAATTAGGTGATTTCATAAACACCAATATACCAAAATTTTGTTCATAATATCAATTTTAAGCGTTACAAACTTGGGACTAAATTTAGTATACCTTGGTATATTTCATATACATGGTATAAAAATACTAGCTAACAAAACTTGATTTATTTATGTCACATTGATGCATGGGATTAAACATTTCTTATAGTTTTGGGGTGCTGAATTGGAATTTGGTATCAGAATTTCTCTGATACATAAAGTATTTGAAATATTTTTACCTAAATAAGAGGTTATATTTGAAATCCCTTCATGACTTTGTAATCCTTTTCTTATACGGAAACTGAAAGCCTTCCTTTTGTTTCCCTCTTCTTTTAAAATACCTTTTGATTTTTTACGATATCTTTTTTGTCTTTTAAGAAATCATATAATATTTATTAGAAAGAAGACTTTGGAAAAATTCGAAAGTTCTTTTGAAGGGGAATAAATGATATTTTCTGATGGCGTAAACTTTTTTGTGGGAAAACCTGTCATTTAACGCATTTAGCTCAGTAACAAAATTTATCACAGACTGTCAACCAGACTGTTGAATGAAGTTAAATTAAATTTTCGAAATCATAGAAGTTTTGAATGTATAAATTATTCAAAAAGAATTCGAATAAAAAAGGTTACTTTTTTCTTTAAACACACAAACTTTACTTTGCAGAAGCATTATTCCAAATAATGCACTTTTAAACACTTTCGTTTGCCATAACTCAAAACGGGAAGCTCTAAGACAATTGGAAATTCAGAGATACTTTAGAAATTTTTAGTTTATGTCAACTTCATCTAATATTTTGGCAGAAACCTATTCATTCCTGTCGTCGTTCTAGGCGATTGCATGTGATATAGCACCTCTTGAAATTCAATGAAAATCAGAATCATTGACATGGAATATCTCAAAAACGGCACGTTGGAGATATTTGTGCCAGAAGAATATCTTCCCAAATTCTGTCGACATTTGGCCGAAGGCCATTCTCCGTATACAGTGGTCCGGAGTCCTTTGCATGTTTGCTTTAACTGATGATCTTGTGAAGTGGCGGCCGAAGGATTGCCATAATTGTGTTTTAAACTTCTCTAATTTATTACAAATAAAGCAAGCACCGACATTCAACACTTTCTATACAGAGTATTTCAACAATTAACACAGTCAATTGTTTGTTGGAACTATGTTCCTTATCGCACGTTAAGATTTGTTTGCTGGTTGGGAGGTAAAACCACAAAAAGTGCAACAGGCATCAAAACCCGACATATAGGCTTGATGAATTTTGAGACTATGCAAAAATTTTTACAATCTGTTAATTTGAATTTTTTGTCCAAAATTTAAAATTTTTCATTCAAAAAAATAAGTTGAGAGTTATCAGAAGTTAAACATAATGGAGGTAATTTAAAGGAAGTGCAAGGAAATTTTATGTTATGTCAAATTAAATATCCTGATCAATTAAATTGTGGGTAATAAACCCACATATTGAGTTGACTATTAAATCAGAAGTATGTTTTTTTTTAAATAATATTACAATTAATTCTTGAAGTATAGATTTAAAGTATTTGACTTCTTTAATTAATACTTTAAATTTTCAGAATTGCACAATGCACAGATATGCGCATAAAGTATCGAGAGAGAGAAAAAAATGTTACAGCAAACATTACACTTAACCTGCATGGTAGCGTACCACAAAACTAATAATTATAATTAATAGGGAATATTCATGAAATTTAAATTTGGTTCAAATATTTTTCTTCCGTAACTTTATTGGCTGGACATTTCAACTAAACCATTATTTTAGTAATTAATATCTTTTTAATTACTTAAAATTAATTAATAAAAGTGCAAATTCAGTGACAGAAAATCAAAATTTCTAAAACGGAAATTAAAATTGTAAAACGGACATAACGTCATAGTATTAGCTTGTCCAATTCGTTGACATACTGTATGGTATTAATTACTTATATTTTGTATGGTATTACATTGAGTTATATTATTCTATAGCTTTTTATTAGAAAACTTAATAATAACGAGTGTAAATTCTGTGTTGTAAATTCATTTTTTTAATGTGAAAGTTATACATTGAACTGTCACCAATTGACAGATCACGTACTTATACGTCATCAACAGAGAGCGCCAAAAGACTGCGTTTAAACATCTCAAAATTATACTGTATTTTAAATATTTTTTTACACTTAATTTCAGCTTTTTTAAACAGTATTTATAATTTTTACTTTGTTATAACGGTGTAAACAATAAATTAAAAATATAAAAAAAATATATGAATATTCCCTATTACTAATACAGTTGTTTGTACGAAAGGAACATAGTTCTTACCAGATCTCCCACGATACTTCTCGTTCTTGTTTTCATTTGTTTAAAACAATATTTTGTCTTTAGTGAGGAACGTTTTCATGAACCACACTTTCCAAATATCTCAATAATATTTACGAAACTTTTCATTTAAATATGTATATTTCTTTACGTAGTATGTAAAATAACTTTATATACTTCTTCATACCTATCCACTTGTTGTAATAATGGCAACAGTTTAAAGTACTTGTACCGACCCGTATCTATATATTATCTAGGTAAATGTAATTTTTATTTATTTTTTATATATATTTTTTTGAAAAGAAAAAACACAAGAAGAGATGTTGATTATCTGGAAAATGTGTTGTAATTAACTTGATAAATATATTTAAATATGTTATTTTTATTTATTGTTTTTTATTGATTGTAATTAAACGTACATATAGTCTGTGCGCAAGAATGTAAAATAGCTATTAATAAGAAATACAAGTTGCAGACAATTAAAAAATAAACCTTAGCTGGACACAATGTCACATTGAAAGTTGAATTGAGACAACTAAATTGGAGATCGTGTTTAAAACAGCCGGGTAGACATTGAGCAAAGGGCTAGAGAAAACGTATCATACCTGAAAAATGGAAGAATCTGAAAAAACCACTTCATTAGGGTTCAAAATAAAAAATAACCTAGATTAATTTGACTTTCCAGTCTTCACCCTGTTCTATTTTAATCTAATATAACTATTAGGGTAGTACGAGCGCCAAGGCATGTTTAGACTTGTGGTTGAAATTATTTGTACCTTATTTTCAACTTTGGTAATAAAGTTTGTTATAACGTCATGAATGTAGACGAAAAATAAGAATACAATTTTTCGATATCTCACTTGGTTTTCGAAGTATCGAAAGCTGAATAACTAAAGAAAATTCATTTTTCGATATTTTGAAAATTACTCCAGATATCGAAAAATTGTATTCTTACTTTTCGTCTTATATTGCCAAGTTATAACATAATTCACCATCAAAATTGAAAATATATATTATTTAAATTTGTATACCTACCACCGTGCAACAACATCCTTAATTAGTCGGGCACAACGGTTATTTTTATTTCAATAATTAATTAAGATTTTAGCTTTAATTAAATCTATGAAAACATATCATCCATTTCTATTGTCTTGTTAAATCCAATGTTAAATAAGTCTATTTTTAAAATCATTTATTTATTTAAGTAATCAGGGACCCCCCCCCTAAAATTTTAAGAATTGATTTACTTAGTCCAACTTCCTATAAAAAAAACATCAAGCCTTTTATCCAAAATTGCCCTGGCTCTGGTACATCCTTAAACGTGCCAACAGACAAAGAAAATGTTCTATTAAAACCGAAAGTGCACAAAGGTGAAAGGACCATCTTTTGCTGCGACTGGACTAATAGATTACTATTTTTTTCAAACATTAATCAAATTTATCATAAATTTTGTTTACGAAACGAACACAAACATATGTTTTTCATGTTTATTATAAACCAAGTTTCTGGTTTTTCTTTATACGGTGATTTCATCATTTTTAATAATTTCTTTTGTGATGAAATTATGAAATTGTGATGTTTATACATTCCAAAAACACAGATTTAACAAATATTTATAGTTGTAGCTTCGTTATAGATCCGATAAAATCCGTCATTGAACATGATTAATTTTCGCATGGAAAATTTTTGCAGGATCCCGAAAAAAATATGCTTCTTAACGTAAAAGTATCTCCCCCGTTTTCGAATAAAAAATTCGTAAAATTAAAAAAAAAAAAAAAAAAGTAATTTTTACAATTTTCACCCTAAAATTTTTATTTGTAGTGTAAAGCTTACTCAACAACATCAAGCAAAAATTTTTGACTTAATTTCATTTTCGACGACATCATCCCCCAGGAAATCGCAAAAACGGGTTTTCTTATAATGGGACACTATTACAGAACTTTATTTCCATCTATTTTTTCCGAATCTATTTTCTCCGGTCAATTGTTTCCTAAAACTAAACTTAACAGGTTATGAATCATATAAAGGCAAGTTGTAAGAGAAAAGGGCCTAAACATGATCTTGTAAAGTTTGGACTAATTACTTTTTTCTTTTGTTTACTTTTAATCATTCATACAATATTTATTAACATCATGGTCTCTCGATTATAATTGATGTTATTAATATGATACATACAGGCGCAAACTAAATATTGACAAATATCTTGTCTAGTAATCTTAATTAAAAAGAATTGAAAAAATACACTCGAACCAGAACTCGAACCCGGACTTCTTGGATTCATGTAAAGAGCCCTACCAATTAGGCTATTCGAGTTCTATACACAGAGTGCATTTTTTTCAACTCATTGAATTTTTTACTTTGTTTATCCACTTATTTATTATTATTACTTTTTTGTTTTTGTTTACTTTTAATCATGCATACGATATTTATTTACATCATGGTCTCTCGATTATAATTGATGTTTTCAATATGATACATACAGCGTAAACTAAATATTAACAAAATATCTTGTCTAGAAATCTTAATTAAAGATAATTGAAAAAAGAAGAATAGCCTAATTGGTAGGGCGCTTCACATGAATCCAAGAAGTCCGGGTTCGAGTCCTGGTTTGAGTGTATTTTTTTCAATTCTCATTAATATGGACTAATTATTTGAGTATTACGTTTTAATTTTTTACATCGAAAATACGATATACACCATATCGAAAAGAAAAATTACTTTCTGTAGATTAGGCTGCACATTATGTGTTTATCTTTCAGGCAGTTGCGTGTTGTTTTGAAACTACGTACTTCATATATGCGCATAAAAACAAACTGAAGGTTGTGAAAATTAGAGATTGAGAATTTTGATTTCCGTTAACCATTATGAAACTATCCATCGGGTATTCAAATAATTGGTTTGGCCAATTTCTAGTTTCACTTGGTTGAGTTCAAAATAGATTAAGAAATAAAATTTTTCCTCCATATACAAGAAAGATAATTAATGCATAACAGAGAATAATGAAATCCAAAAAGTTAGCTTGTAAAATTTTCATAATTTATAAACGTAAAAGAAAAAACCTTTTAGAATCTATGAGATGTCTTGCAACAAATGATAAAATCTTGTACATGTTTCAGTGCTTTTATCGAAAACAGAATCCAAGAGATAGAAATGTTAAAATCGTTTTAATTGCCACAGTAAATAAATATTAGTCACCTACATCGATAAAGGGATAAACTTATTTGATCCATTTTTTAACAAGAGATGGATAGACTTACACAAAGTTAATCAATTTTATTGATAAACAGAAACGACTATAGTTAAAGTATTGGCGATTGAAGAAAGATATTTCTATATTAACAAAATTAGTTAACTAAAAAATAACATCAAAAATGAAAAGTTTAATATTAGTGGGTTTTAAAACAAATTTCATTCAGAATCGGATAAAATTTGGATGTATTATAAAAATAATCGATTTTTTAAACTTTATGACATCATCAAAATCCAAATAATTGAGTTTTGCTCTATCACATCCAAATTATACCCAATTTTATTCAACCAAGTATGAAATTAAACTAAATTTGGATCAAACTTTTTGAACTTGTGGTCAAATTAACCTACCTATCAAAGTTTTGAAGAGAGTGGGGTCAAGACACCGATATTTCGCCCAAAAATGTCAGCCAAAAAATAACACGAGAAACGAAAACTTTATCCTAAAATTAGTGGGTTTCAAATAAAATTTCATTCAGATCGGATAAAATTTAGGTGTTTTATGGAAATAATCGATTTTTTAAACTTTATGACATCATCAAAATCCAAATAATTGAATTTTGCTCTATCACATCCAAATTATATCCAATTTTAATCAACCAAGTATGGAATTATACTAAATTTGGGTTATACTTTTTGAATTTGTCGTCAAATTCAAATTACTTATAAAATTCTTGAAGATAGTAAGATCCTGGAATCGATATTTCACACAATGGTGTGACTTAAAATTATAAACCACGTATGGTATTCAAACGATTGTATGAGAAATAGTTGCGTGGTATTGTAAAGTTAAAAATAACACTTCATTTGACGACAAGTATGTTATAACTCTTGCTGTGTATATAAACCAAAACTTTTTAACAACACCTTAACAAAATATTATCATTAATTTGAAATTTTTTAAATTTATTCTTGAATTTTATACTATTTTGTACACTATTTTCATACTGGTATGATTGTTTTTAAATATGGAGGTGGTGTAGAGTATTTCAAACCAATATAAAATCGTGAATAATAATAAAATAGTAATATTTTTGTAGTGCGATAAATAAAATTAATAAGCACCTAAGTTAGTGTTTATATTTTGTAGATCTATTGATTAGTATTTAACTAAGTATAAGAGAAATGTATTTATTAATATAGTTTAAAATTTTTACTTACCATAAGTAATTTAATTTACACTATATTTTTCTTTCTTCTACGCATGTCGTTAGTTTCAATTTTTTATTATAATTCAACGATATCTGTTTCAATTATCTCTTCTTTGAATTTAAATGTCTGTAAAATAAATAAAGAACATACATTTTAATTAATAAATTTTTTTTCAAATATTATATTCATATTATATATTTTATAAGGTAAAATGAGCTTATAACGTTTATTAATTTTGAACAATTTTACAATTTGACGATCATTTACATTTTACAATGTCATATTTCAGAAACTTTTCGAATATTCCGCATATTCTTATAGACTAAGAGAAGATAAAGAAAAAAGATAGAAAATTCCAGAAAAATTGGTAGTTTTTATACCATGTATGTATATATGAAATATACATAGTATATTAAGTTTCGTCCCAAGTTTGTAACGCTTAAAAATATTGATGCTACGAAAAAAATTTTGGTATAGGTGTTCATAGAATCACCTTCTTAATCCATTTCCGGTTGTCCGTTCGTCCGTCTGTGGACACGATAACTCAAAAACGAAAAAAGATATCGAGCTCGTAAATGAGCATCAAAGGTCAATTGGGTCTTGGGTCCGGAGGACCCATCTTGTAAACCGTTAGAGATAGAACAAAAGTTTAAATGTAAAAAATGTTCCTTATAAAAAAATAAAAAAACTTTTGTTTGAAACATTTTTTTGTAAACATCACTGTTTACCCGTGAGGGCTCCAATTAGGTGCAAATTTTATAGTATGTATTAATATAGGAATATCAGTTGTGTGTGTGTCTATTTAAAAGTGAATATCTTTTGTTATTTACGTGACGTCAAAAAAACAAACGATTGCGCATCAACACTGTCTATTCATGGTATTTCAACAATTAACTCAGTCAATTGTTTGTTTTCACTTGTTTTTTCACAATTTTGAATTTCAGATTATATCTCGAAAACTGTTTAAAAATAGATTGAATTTTTGTGTTTTTTGGATGCTATTGTCCTTGTTATATCCTTAAAACTAATAACATAACAAAAAATTTTTCGATTTTTCCTTGAAATCGATTTTTATGCTTTTCAACTTGAAAAAATTACACATTCATATATCGGTTTATGGATCGGTTTTTCAGTATTTAAGAACCCAAAAAAATAAAAATTTAGTTCATTTGACGAGTAGACATAACAACAGTTTCCAAATATCGGCTGAAATCGATCCCAGAAATCGACCTCCACACAGGATATTCATCGATTTCTCAAAACTACCTATCCAATTTTTTGTATCAAAAAATAACCTAATGTGGTTAGTTTTATCGCAATTGAACTTTTAGATAAAAATTAATTTTGATCGAAAAAATTCAAAAATCGGGTTTATTTGACGATTGGGAGGGTTATTTCTGAGATATCGCCCAAAATCCCATACAAAAAAAACGATTTCTCGGATCGAGTATAAGCAATATTTTAGGAAATAGTCGTCTCATAGTGGAATGAACTGAATTTTCGTAATTTTTTAGATCTTAATTGCTACAAAATAATATTAAAACTGAAATAAAAATTTTTTGACAATCAATCGACCAGTTTTTAAAATATCTATATTTTTAAAGTCTGTTATGAAGGAAGCAGTACATCGCACAGACATCTCAGAGATATAAGGTAAGTAATGTATGGCGTTTACTACAATGCTGGTATGGTATAGGGACAGATACTATAGTACCTATGTTAGCATAAGTAACATTACTTTATGAATAGGGCTATCCACTAGAAGCATTGAGGGTATCACCATACCAGTTTGGGCCCAAACTGCATTCGTACGCATAACTATTGCTAATGTTACTACCTTTCAATGGTCAAATCGGTATGGCGTTCACAATGATACTGACATAGTCATGGCCAAAAATAAATTTCTTACCGTATACTTTATAGCAGACACACCAAAAACATTACAAGCATTTGAATATTTCTTGATATATTTTTAAAGGCTTAGGGCTTCTAATATGGGAGTTTTCTGATGTCGAATTCACCATATTACGCAAAAAAATGTAAAACTAGACTTGATACTATTACAAAATTTCAAAGTGAAGTTAAAATTAATTAAATGATGAAAAAACTATAAGCATTCAAAGATTGTTGCCCATTCCCTTTTAACAGTATAGTTAAACTAACCTATATCTTCATCTTTGATAACTTCCCAGAGGAAGTTAATGTAATGCAGCCGATTTTGAAAATCTCCAGTTTTACATGTTTCCGCGGTCTCAAGATCTTAATATCCGAATCAAGCTTTTCAATTACGACATTAGCACGTGACTAGTCTTATTCAACGCGTAATCGCGTATTTAAAAACAGAAATAGTTTTCATCAGAATTAGTTGAGCCGTTTGTTAATGGTAATAACAAAACTGAAAAAAACTCGATAAACAGAATCTGAAAAGTAGATGGAACTCATCATTTATTTATTCGTTGTGTGCGTAGTCATGGTAGGGACAATAAAATCGATGCCAGCGCTTTAAGTGAAAAATTTTGGAGTTAAAGGGGGCTGTTATGACTAATTTGCAATTCTTTACATGTTAATGTAATAGAAATGTCAAATTAAAATTATTGAAAAACACGAATTAATTAAACTTAATGCATTAAAAATTGTGAAAATAAGAAATCAAATTGAACAAATATTATTTTTCAAATGTAAATTATCATAATTATTTATTTAAATTTGTGAGACAATAATATTAAATTTTCAATGCAAGTCTTAAATGCAATCCATACAATTATATATGCATCCATACAATTCTATAATTAAAGTAGTGTATCGTTACCATGGAAACGAAACTCACGCACGGAGCGAATAGAGATAATGATCGTTCCAACATAAGCTGCAAAACATAACAAGATCTTTTTATAACTTTATATTATATTGAGAAGTTTTTCGTGTGGGCCTCGAGGGTCGCACCAGACTCAATTTATTTAATTAGGAATTAAACGTTCATATTTTGCGTACTTCTAAAGATTTTCAAAAACCAACTTCACTTTTCTGCCCGTACAGTGAGAATTCTTCTCCTGAACTGGTAAAAGAAATTTACTCAACAAGCCTTTCATGACACTGGGAATTAAATTATTTAAATTAATTTATAAAAATTTTTAGCATGTAGATAAGAGACTGATATTTAGCCTGAAAAAGGTCATTCGTAGGTAATATGGATGCGTTCAAATAATGTTTCTGGTCTCATAATACGAATCTTAAAAATTGATGTGAATAATTCCGTCATGTTTCGAATTCGATTGATTTTCAATTGATATATCTCCTATACAGAGTCACTCTATAAATATACTTACTATACAAATATAATATATAGACTTCTCTATAACCATTATCTATCTATATATAATAGTCCACAATTCTACAAGTATGTATATAAAATAAAGTAAGTAAGTAAATATAATGAAAGTAGCAAACAAGCAACAGAAATGTTTTAATTTATGAAGTGTATTTAAAAATAAATAAAATGAAAGTTGAAAACTGTATCATCATATAATAATATAACTAAACGAAACTACTAAACTAGCTAAACAAACTATTACTACTGGTATCTAACTAAAGATATATTAATGAACAATATCCTCTAATACTAGGAAGCTATTCTGTATCATATATATACAGTGCAACCTCGATATAACAAATCGGAACAGAGCAAGTAAATATTCGTTATATCAAGTAATTCGTTAAGCTGAGGCTTGTTATATAAGGGATGTCTATTTAAGTTGGCTACATATGGAAAACTACTTTATTATAAGCAGGGTTCGAGGATATATATCAATGTATATATATCATGATATATATCCGATATATATCACGTGAATTTTTATGATATATATCAATACAAAAATGATTTAAAAAAATTTAATATTATTTAGTAATTTTTGGCTTTTGTTACCGTATTTCTACTTCCCAAATTTTGATGGCATTGGAGTAGAGTTAAAACCTACTAATACTAAGCTCAAATCGTGTCGTGTCAGAAAAAATTCGTATCGGAAGATGATCTAGCTTTATCTTCCTTGCAGTCAAACCAAGCACAATTATGAAACGACATTTATTTATTTTTTATTTGATAATTAACAGTTTATTACGAATGACTGATTTGATAATTAAAAGACTGATTATACTCTAGAGTTATTATTTGTAATGTTTATTGTTTTGTTGCCTAAGTGTAGGTATGACCATTAACGGATAACAATTTATAAAATTGTTTTTTGTTTTAAAGTTGATTTTTATTTATAAAAATTTTATTATTTTTAATTGATTTTGTCTGATCTAGAATAATATTTTATGTTTTGATTTCATTTGTCTGATTTGAAGTGCCTAAGTAATTAAAACCTTTAAAACATTTTAGTATTTTTTAAATATCAAAGTTTTGATATGTATCGGATATATATCGGATATATATCGGATATATATCAAAAATATCCAGTATTTTGATATTTATAATAAATATCGGATATTTTCGAACCCTGATTTTAAGGTCAACGAAAAAAAGTTTTATAAAAATCTCTGCTTTCGAAAATATTAACATTCAACTATTCACTTTCGACATCGAATGTATAAGGTGTCCACAAATGGTCGTTTAGAAATGTAGACCATTTTGCACAGATAACAAGGAAAACGATTCGAGAAATCACTCCCAAGATTTTTAGGAGTATATTAAAACAATTTTGTAAAAGAAAAATTACATGTATGGAACGAGAAGGTGGATACGTGGATGCAAAACCAAACTGAAGATTTCGAGAACGATTTCTTGAACTTTTTCCCTTATTATCTGTTAAAATGGTCTACATTTCTAAACGACCATTAACATTTCAGTCAAACTTTCTCAATTTGTGTACACCTGTATATTCGATGTTAAAAGTGAATAGCTGAATATTAATATTTTCGAAAGCAGAGATTTTTATAAAGAATAATTTCTTTCGTAAACCTTATAATTAAAAAAGTTTTACATATGTAGTCAACTTAAGTAGACACCCTGTAAATAAGTAAGGTTGGTCTAAAATTATAAAGAATTCTTGATGTTTCACTTTTCTGCGACTGATAACAGCAGCAGTGATTACATTACTTTCTATCAAACAACAATGATTGTTTTACGAAAAAAACGTGTCAGAATCTGTCACGCCATGAATCACATACTATAGGATTAAGGGTCATATATTAGTGAGAACGTTAAAAAAAAGTTGAGAAAGAGTTGAGTTGACAAAATTCGTTATTAAGAGGTATTTACACTTTTTTTTCCAGTTGAAAATTTGTTATAAAGAGGATATATATGGACAATTCGAGGATATTACGAAAAATTACTGTTAAACCGAAGAATTCGTTATATTGACGTAAGTTATGATAAGGTTGCACTGTATATAGTGTTCTTATATGTATCTCACTAAGAAGGTAATTATTATTTTTACTTCATTTCTAATAATTATAATAATTTTATATCATTTATACATGTAAATACATTGATGTTTATAATATAAAACTAAAGCACTGACTTGCGTTTTCAAACTAAGATGTACACGACTGTCATCCATTAGCCATTTTTATACCATGCATATATGTAATATGCAAGGTATACTAAGTTTCGTCCCAAGTTTGTAACGCTTAAAAATATTGATGCTACGCACAAAATTTTGCTATAGGTTTTCATAGAATCACCTAATTAGTCCATTTCCGGTTGTCCGTCCTTCCGTCCGTCTGTGGACACGGTAACTCAAAAACGAAACGAAAAGATATCGAGCTGAAATTTTTATAGCATTCTCAGGACGTAAAAAGTGAGGTCGAGTTCGTAAATGAGCATTATAGGTCAATTGGGTCTTGGGTCCGTTGGATCCATCTTGTAAACCGTTAGAGATAGAACAAAAGTTTAAATGTAAAAACTGTTCCTTATCAAAAAATAAACCACTTTTGGCTGAAACATTTTTTCATAAACATCACTGTTTACCCGTGAGGGGGCCAATTAGGCGAAAATTTTATAGGATGCACTTTACTTGAATATCAGTTATGTATATGTCACATGTATGTATGTGTTATGTAATAAAGAAATCAACACTAAATATGCATGGTATTTCAACAATTAACTCAGTCAATTGTTTGTTTTCACTTGTTAGATAGATAATTTAACTAACATTTAACATTTTCCATCCTTAACCGTTCGTCAACAAAATTTTTTCTCAACAAACAAACTATTTAATTTATTTAATTAACAGCTTAACTTTTGTACTAAGCGGCGCCGTTCAACTAGCGGCCTGAACAATATTCAGCCATTCAATCATACATCTAGGCAAATGACTTAGATCGATAACGTTTAACTACTTGTCTAGCCTAATCATTTAAATTCCACTTTCTGCCACCTGTTTTTATCAAAAAGAACAGGTCTTTTGTGAAAAATTCAAATCGATTCTCTGTAAGGTTTAGGTGAAATTAACTATCAAAGTCAGTGTTTTTACCAAAAAAAGTTTTTCATTTTTATGCACGCAGTTCTTAATTTGGGTATGATTTTAAAGCTTAAAACTTGAGGAATATTGATTTTTTACATAAATGGTAAAACATTTTTAAAAGCACTAAAACATTCTCAAAAACCAACACATTTATAACGACTTCTTCATATACTATCACCATGTAAAAAGGACTGTTTCTAATAATTAAATCGTAAATCGTACAGAGAATCGACTAGAAATTTATAAAGAAGGCGTATTAAATACTCATTAATTGGCACATAAAATTTCCTTTCGATACCGAATCGCCTTAAGTTTGCATGGAAAAAGTAAGGAATTTCAGTGGTCTAAGTTTACTACATACATTTCTGATGGTATTTCTCTATATAAGTGTATAAATAAATAAAAACAGTTTTTTATTATAAACAAAAAATAAAAAAAGTTATCTAAATGAAAACAAACATTCAATATATTTTGAAATATAAAATTTCTAAAATTATATTTTATTTGTTTAATTTCGTTTTTAAGAAAACACACGTTTTTAATTTAAAATAATCATGGGATTTAATTAAACTAATTAATATATTTATGTTTAGTTTACGATTTTTTCTGTTTAACTAGAAAAACAGAAACTATTCATAAAAGCAAAAATTGTTCTAATTTTTCTTGAATTTTTAAAAATTCTACAAGAAATATTCCTTAATAATTTTTTATAGTCTCAACTTTTATTAAGGATGTCTGAGCATGACAACAATGTTTGATTTAAAGGCTCAAAATTTGTTTGTAGGTAGTCTTTTACTCAAAGAATATGTGGTTAAAATTTCACAACCGTTCAGTACAGTTTAGGTAACCGTGCAAATTTTTAAGAAAAAAGTCATTAAAAATCGATATAAAATACATTGGCTCTTATGGAGGAATCTCAAAAAACGACATATTTTGGAAGTTTTTGATAATTTTCATTTGGAATGAATGAAAACAAATTTAAAAAAAACTTTTTAATAGAAAGTAAACATATTAGCAATGAATTAGAAAAGAAAAAAACTAAGTGTCACCGTCCATATAAGGGATGTAAGAGCAGGGTAGATTAAGGGTTGAAATTATTTTTATCTTATTTTCAACTTTGATGATGAATTTTGTTATAACTTCATGAATGTAGACGAAAAATAAGAATAAAATTTTTCGATATGTGTCTTGGTTTTCGAAATATCGTAAGCTAAATAATTAAACAAAATTTTCAATTTTCGATATTTTGAAAATTTAGCCAGATATCGAAAAATTTTATTCTAACTTTTCGTCTTATATCGTCAAGTAATAATATAAATTTATCATCAAAATTGAAAATATCTATTTTTAAATTTGTGCCCCCACTACCATGCTCATACATCCTTAAAAACTATTAATATCACTACTGACAATAGGATTTTCAAAATAATATTTATTACTTAGATAATAAGATCTAGGGACACTTTCAAGCGTTCTTTTAGCTTTTAAGTTCTATAGAATCTCGATAAGCGGGACTCCATAAAAACCAGGAGTGTCCCAATCATTGGATTTGGACACTCCGATTACTAGGATTGTACGGAAAAATCCATCAATACATAAGATAAAACCTTGGTAGAACTATAGACAAGGTGTGCTCGATGTAGGACGAGTTTTGGTTCAGTTTGCGCATGTATCCAGTCGACGCCTTTTCAACTTTTTCCCGCTTCCTGATTCAAATGTTGTAAAAAACGTAAATACGTTTATGTGAAAAATAGTTCTTTACTATGAATGAATAATTAATGATTAATGAACTTTTTCCACCTCAAATTTTTTCTATTTTTTATGAGACATCTCGACAATAATATGTAAACAAAACATTGACCAATTTGACAGCTCGAACGGAATAGTGTAGCACTAGAACAAATTTGTAATTTTCTCATATATAATTATGTGGGGTTTTTTCATACTTTTAAAATGAGTACCTTAAATTACAAAAATATTATTAATTGGCCAATCTGCGGCCGTTTCAAAGCAAGCAATTCCCGCCGACCTTACGCAATATCATTTTTGTTTACAATTTTAATCATATCTTCGGTTCTATTGGTCCTATCAAGACGAATAAAAAAAAATAAATATTTGCTTTTTCATGTAGAAAAAAATTGTACAGAATTTTAATACTAAATTTTCAATAACGCAGGAGCTATGGCCGTATGAACAATTTATTTGTTTATAACAAATGGCCCCCCATTTTGAGTTATGAGCAACCTGAAAATTCGAATTCGGCGGATCAAAGTTCGTCAATACAATATACTCCTAATTCAGTAGGACCTGTAAATGTATACAAAACGTACTCAGCGCCTACACTATATATAATAAATAAGCAATATGGCGGTGACTGGATACCGTGCAAGAGAGTGAGAGAATGTCCCCATCCTACTCTTACCTGCAAAAGAGCATACCTTCTATAGTTTTACCATGGTATAAAACAAAGTCGCTTCAATCCACCTGTCTGTCCCAAGTCCTTATGTAGGCTTAGATTTTTAAAACTACGCTAGATAAAACGATTTAAGACGAAGGTTTTTATGTACAATACGTGCATACTATTGTAGAGTAAAGGGTTGAAATAGGTGTTGAAAGGGATGTGCTTCAAAAACTTAAAAAGTTCTGCATCGATTAAGCTCATATATTGGCAAGATATACAACTAGATCAAAGATTGGTTTATCCATTTTTAACCTTCAGGATAGGGGGATCGAGAAAGTGGGGATGAATAATCGAATATTTTCAAATATACCCAAGTGGGTTATCAAATAAAAGAACATGGCGTGTACATTACAAAACACTAACTCCAACGCAAGGGGTATGGGAACAAAGTGTGAAAGTGAGAAAGTGGGGATGTTGCCCAGCAAAGCAGATAGCTCACAGCTAGTTATTAATAAAATAAAACATTTCGAATAACAACGTTGGAATGTATGTATTTAAACGAGAATGTATATACGCAGCATTAAACACGTGTTATTGTGATGCTTTTGTATTTTTAGAATCAGAACAATGAATCAAATTAGATGTATATACAAACAAACAATAGCATTTTTGAGTGTGTTAATTTTGGGCGAACGAAAAGTTTATTGACTACCGAACGCTACCTATAATCTAGTGTTTCGATTATCGATACTGCTATAATTTAAAAATTACTTTTCTTGAGAAATCACATCTAGAAAATTTACGGAATTCAAATATAACAAGTTCATCATATTTAGCACTTGCTCTATAAATCTATAAATCTAATAAAAGCGAGAGTTTCTGCAGTATTTACATAAAATAAAAATAAAAATTTAGTTAATTACTTGGCAAATTGATATATTCAAAACATATATACCTAAGTATATAATATAATAAGTATACAGGGTATCCCATGACTCGATGGACAGAGCTTAATAACTTATTTCTTAAACAATTTTAAGTCGAAAGTGTCTTATTAGTCTAAGATCCCAATTAGGATCGACCTTCACCCATCTGTTTACCGGATGAAAGTTATTTTTTATGAAATATAAAATGTTAACAAATATCCCTGCAATGGGTTGCCTATAAAAATGTGGTCCAGACTACTTTTAGTGAAAATATCAAGAGTAAAATTTTTAGAAATTTTTCACTGACTTGCATATCTTACGAATTTTGATCTACTCGAAAGTAAAAGCCATAAAGAATATGCAGCAGCTATGTTGTTTGCCTTTTTTCGTTCACTATTATCGCATTTATACAAGTTGAAAATAGTAATTACGTGCATCTGTTAATTCATTGACTCGCATATCTAAATAAAGATAATTTTGTTACAATTACGGTGGCATATGATTGGCCACAAAATATTGGTCAAAAATAATGTTTACAAGCTTTCCAAGTTTTGATATTTATATTAAAAATGGTCTGGACCATATTTTTTAAGGCAACCCGTTACAGGAATATTTGTTAATATTTTACATTTCATAAAAAATAACTTTCATTCGGTAAACATGGGTGAAGGTCGACCCTAATTCGGATCTTGTACTATATGTACTTTTTTCCAAAACAAAAGGTAAGGAGTTATGAAACTGTCATATTTAGAATAACTTCTTCGCTGGAAATTTCTTGTTGTACAGGACGTTATGCATTAGCTTTAGAAAGTAGCATTATCGGCCAAATAACGATGAACATTTAAGAACAGTTGGGATTATTCGATCAAGAAACCGCCGCTGATATTCCCACACTGAAAATCTTGCATTTCCGTCACAATATCCGTCAATAAAATGCATATCGGTATATTCTTGATTCGTAAACGTAGCCACTAAATTAATCTGAAAATTACAACTTAAAAAATAAAAAAACACAAACATAAACATTAAAATGTCACCATAATAACATTATGGCAAAAGATAATTAAAACTGATTAAAAAGTAGGTATAAGCATTCAAAGATTGTTGCCCATCTCTTTTTAGCAATACAAAGTTTTATATGTATTTTATATGTATCTCTATGGTGATATAGGACAATGACGTCACTAACCTATATCTTCCTCTTTGTTTAATTAAGAATTTTAAATATTTATATTTTGCGTACCAACTTCTAAAGATTTTCAAAAACCAACTTCGATTTTCAGCCCGTTAAGTGGTAATTCTAAACCTGAAGTGATAAAAAAGATTTATTATAAATACATATTATCGAAGATAATAAATGAGAACTCCAGGATATTTCGAAAACAATTTCGATTTTTGCTCCAATTTCCTATATCAGTTTTTTTGTATTTTATAAATACGTATTTCGACTACCTAGTAGTCATCAACAGTAAGAATTAGCTAGTCGTGATTACTCTTATTATGAATGTTGCTCTTTGCTAATTTGGTGGCGGACTGCGCAATGATACTTTCGTGTACCTACAATTTATACTATTCACAGTATCTGTCAAATTGTAATTGGACCCCTCAAAATCTGGCTAGCCAAGGTTGAAAAAATGAATCAAAATATTTCTCAAAATTAGGGGCTTTTTAGGTGCTATTTAGGTGCGCAAATCAAAAATAAGGTGCACTTAAAATTTTCGAAAAATTGAAAAAAAATTACGGGTCTGCTAGGTTTTTGAAACTTGGCAGTCCATCATTGTATAATAATAATTTTATAATTAAATTTTCGCATAAGAATTAAGTGCTCATTAAGTGCAAGCAATCCTTGGCAAGAAAAATCCATAATTCACTTGTCGACCCACGAAAACTTTGATAGAGACTTTTATTTTCATGATTTTTCGATTAAACTTAATTCTTGATAAGGCTTCTCCTCATGTCAGCGTCAAACTCGACTCGAAATTGATTCAATATAAACTTTTTTCTAAACCAATATTTGGGTCTGCTAGATTTTGATATTTCAGCGAGCTAATTAATAATTAATACTCTTAGCTAATTCTTACTGATGATGACTACTTGGTAATCGAAATAGGTAATTATAAAATACAAAAAACTGATTTAGGAAATTGGGGCAAAAATCGAAATTTATTTTAACAAAGATTTAGTCAACGTGCCGCCTATTACATGGTCTACATACGAGATTGATTTACTATTAAGTTTACACCTCTTGACTATTATCTTTGGTTACATAATAATTCCCATAGCTCCTTAACTATTGATTTTTGGACACTTTCGAACAAGAAGGCACTTTCGACTTAAAGTTGTCCAAATAATTCGATCATAAACTATGCTCATCAAGTCATGGAACACTCTGTATAAAATTGTAATATAAATTTAAATATTAGTGTGGCAAGCATACTAATTAACACTTCCAGAGTCACTATTAATAACTAAGTAAATAAACTTATTGTAAATACGATAGCTTTAATTTGATATAGGTATTGGTATACTTATGGTATATGTAATATATTTTTATTTAAAATGAAGTAAATTTATAACTAATTACATTACATTTTCAATTTATTACATCCTATTTAAATTAACTGCGAAAAATTAAAAACTATCTCTGAGTTAGGTAGTATACTAATTATTATAATTACCTATTACATATAAGTAGAGAATGATTTAAAGATACAAGTTGTCATAAAAAATTTACTTGCTGTATCAATTTGTTATTGTAATATAAATGAAATTCATAAATTTAGAAAACTATCGATGTGAAACAATAAAACAATATGAAAAGCAAGTGAAAATAAACAATTGCATGAGTTAACTGTTGAAATACTATGTATAGACAGTATTGGTAACGAAATCGTTTGTTTTTTAACGTCATGTAGATAAAGAAAGATAGCCACTCTTAGACACAAAATAAAAAGAATGTCTTTCCTCTCACTTCCTCAGTGGATATAATAATAAACAAACAAACACATACATAATATATGTATGTGCACATTTAAAACATATACAATAGGTATCTGTATGCATACTATATAATGTTTCTAGCCTAATTTAAGCCCTCACGGGTAAACAAGTGGTGTCTACGAAAAAATGTTTCAAACAAAAGTTGTTTATTTTTTTATAAAGAACATTTTTTATATTTAATTTTTTCTTCTATTTCTAACGGTTTACCAGATGTTTACCATGGACCCAAGACACAATTGATCTATGTTGCTCATTTACGAACTCGACCGCACTTTATAGGTCCTGACCACTCAGCTTGATATCTCTTATCGTGTCGACAGACAGACGTACAACCGAAACTGGCCTATTTAGGTGATTTTATGAACACCTGTACCATATATAATATTTTATTGGTAGCATTAATATTTTTAAGCGTTACAAACTTGGGACTAAACTTAGTATACCTTGCATTTACATGGTATAATTATTATATTCTAAAACTTCTGAGAATTAAAATTTTTATTAATTTTATCCGCCATCAGTTTCTAACTCAACTAGATACATATTTCTTAAATTCCTAATAGTCTTCCAACAGCTTATTAAGGTAGTACCAGCATGAAATCACTTTTCGACAGATTTGGCCGAATTTTTTTTCTCGGGTTTATAATAGCTTTATTTATGAATTCCTAAAATTTCATAATTTTTGACCGTTTAGATCGCGAGATATTTAAAGACAAAGTTCGCGATTTTGAGGGTCATGTCCCATTTAAAGCATGTAAAATGTCCGGTCTCTCCAACTATTTTTTATGATATTATTATATATTGAAGAAAAAGTAGAAAAAAATGTTTATACAATAAAATTCTAAAAAAAAAATTTAGAAATTAATTTTCACTTTCGAGATATTAATTTTGACGTAAATTGATCGAAATTGGGACGTTGGCATAATTATTTCCCATTTTAAACGGTCAAAATTTCTGAAACTTTGGGAATTAATAGTAAGCATTATTAAATTCTTAAATTTAATTTTTCGTTAAATTCTGTCGAAAAAAAAATTGTACCATTGCTTTAACATAGAAACTGCAAATACCATGCTGGAACATCCTTAAGTCAAACAAACCAACTTTTTAATATAAAACGCCTCACTTCAGTCATACATCTGCGAATTTTATCGATTGCACTGCAGATCTAATGTCGAGAAACCTGAATAAGACTGTAAATAAAACCTTAACAAGCAAGCTAGGGAAGAGTCTAGAAGTTTTTAAACAAAGAAGCTAGTTATTAAATAAATGCTAGTTAAAATTTATAATATATGGGTGCTAGAGGGGCGCCAATAAGATGCTCGCCTAGGGCACTGCCGACATCTAATCCGTCTCTGCTTGTAAGTATCTCACAATTTTCAATAGAGCCTTATTATAAAAGTGGTACAAACTTATTTTCTACCTTTTAGTTTTATTACCATAAAGTTTTTTAAAAAGCAAATATCAAAAAATTTACATAATTCGGATCGGTTTTTAATCCTAAATACTTATCAGCTCTGCTGCAACGAGACAGTTCAATATACTGTTCCCTACTTTGAATGCAGCTTTAAAGCAACTTCCTTGGCCATTTAGTTAATACTAAAGGTAATATAGAAGGTCGATACTCTTGTCCATAATAAAAAATATCACGTACTAAATGTAAATGCACAAAATCCTTACATAAAAAGAAGGAGGAAGTGCCTGAATTTTAGGGAAAACCGTCTTTGTCTATATCTCCGGAAACATGGACTGCACTCCGTAAAAGATATTCTTCTCACATACTGAGCACAATTTGTATTGGGTAATATTTGAAACATTAGCTCTAAAAAAGGTTTAAAGAGAAGAAAAACTATTTAACCTAGAATAAGAAAAGATTAGGCACATAGCCATGAAACTTTAATATATTCTTTGTCTATCTTTATATAAAATTAAAGATAATAATCTCGACGCCAGCAATAAAACAGCTTGATTGAATGCATAATCAGTATTAATGATTTATTTTGAGTACATAATATGCATTCATTAATATTAATAGACATTAGTTTTTTGATTAATATTATTATTAATAGATATTACTACTTTTTATACCATGTATATATGAAATATACATAGTATTATAAGTTTAGTACCAAGTTTGTAACGCCTAAAAATATTGATGCTACAAAAAAAAAATTGGTATAGGTGTTCATAAAATCACCTAATTAATCCATTTCCGGTTGTCCGTCCGTCCGGCTGTCCGGCTGTCCGGCCGTCCGTCCGTCTGTGGTCACGATTACTCAAAAACGAAAAGAGATATCAAGCTGAAATTTTTACAGCGTGTTTAGGACGTAAAAAGTGAGGTCAAGTTCGTAAATGAGCAACATGGGTCAATTGGGTCATGGGTCCGTAGTACCCATCTTGTAAACCGTTAGAGATAGAATAAAAGTTTAAATGTAAAAAATGTTCCTTACAAAAAAATAAACAACTTTTGTTTGAAACATTTTTTTGTAAACATCACTGTTTACCCACGAGGGCGTTAATTAGGTACAAATTTTATAGGATGTATTAATATCAAAGTGAGTATCTTTTGTTATTTACGTGACGTCAAAAAAACAAACGACTGCGCATCAACACTTGCGCATTATATGAGAATATCAGTTAAATATGTCAGATATGTATGTATGTGAAATGTGACAGAGTTATCAACACTGCCTATACATGGTATTTCAACAATTAACTCAGTCAATTGTTTGTTTTCACTTGTTAGTATTTCATTTCAATCGTTCATTATTTCAATTCATTCGAGAATGGCAGGCAAAATCTATAATTTTAAATAGAAAATACTGAAAATATCATCAAAAATATTTAGTCAAAAAATAGATCAAACTTTTAAAATAGACCTTGTTCAGGTAATATTTTAATGAAACTAATAAAGAATATCTTTATGATATAACACAAAAATAACTGAGTATAAAAAAATCAATCAATCAATTAATTGTGTTATAATAAAAATGTTTATAAACCACAAATTTATGCAAATATTCTCAATCCGTAAATAAGTTAAAATATTTATAAAAAAAAAAAAAATTATCAAAAATTTAGTAGATAATAAATAAAAAGAAAGTTTTTTATTTTAAATACATACAGAAATTAATCAAACAATAAAATTGTAAATATGAGGGTTTAATAATGTAGAAAGATCATTGATCGATTCATCGATAGGTAGTAATGAAAGTGAAGATTGCGTTTGGTTACAGTTCATTTACTCGTAAATTCGTATTAAGTTTTTATATTTAACTAGCTTGATACCCGCTTGCTTCGCTGGGTTTAAAAGTAAAAACTGGTAAAGACCACCACGTTATAGCTTTCACCGCCTTTACTCTAACTTATTCCCGTTCCACAAGAATAGAAATAGGAGTAGGGATTTTTTTACACAGGTAAAATATGTGTGTACAGTTTTCAATATTTTTCAATTGTAAAATAGCCATAACTTAGTGAGTGTATCAGAACAGATGGTCATAAATTATATTTCTATCATTTTTACATTTTAAAGTTTACCATTTTTACAGAAAACTTTAATTTATGGTTCAAAATTTTTCTCAAATATGGTGCAGTAAAATATCGGACTATATATATATATATATATATATATATATATATATATATATATATATATATATATAGCTCATGTGTTACTCTGATATATGAGCTACATTACTGTAGAGTTTCAATAAAATCCATTCAGTAGTTTTTTCGAGAAGGCGTCACAAATAAACAAACAACCTTACTTTATCATTTATATCTTTAAAAACAAATACCAATATATTTAATACCCTACACACCGTCGCACTAACTTGATAATTATTTTTATCGTACGAGTAACTGGTTGTATCTTTATATATTATAGCCTATGTGTTGTTCTGATGTATAAGCTATATTATTGTAAAGTTTCATTCAAATCCATTCCGTAGTTTTTGCGTGAAGGAGTAACAAATAGACATATTACTGTATAAATTAATCAAGCCTTTTTGAGAAAAACGCACCAAAAATCTTTTACAAAACCCATTGAAAAACATGGTTACTCCGGTTAAACGATTCCACGGTTCAAATGCCCCGGAAGCGTGCATTTAAACTACCACTGCAAAAAATCATATCCATCTATCCTCTATGAAAAATTAAAACAAATCTATCCCACGGGAACAATACATTTTACCGGGATTCAAATCTTATATGCTATTCCAGGCTATAATACATCTCGGTGCCAAATTTCATCCAGATCCGTTCAGCCGTTCTGGCGTGGTGGAGTAACAAACATCCATTCATCCAAACTTTCACGATTATAATATACTAGCAGCCAAACAAGGCGTTGCTCGGGTTAAAATATATCGCATGTTTAATGCTATAAATAATATTTAAGGATCCACGTAAATATTATAGATGTCTATCTTAGGTATTGAGAGACTTATTCGACCATTAAACATACGGTGTATAGAGTATATCAACTTTTACATTTACTCTCGAGTACATTTATTCTCGCTTTGGTTTCTTTTTAGATCCAAACTCTGTGTTTTCTCAAGAAAGACTGACTCAAGTCGACGAGAGAGCTTCCTTTAATACCCTGAGGTTGTTCTAGAAGCATCTGGTTAAGAGAATGTTCGAGAGAAGGGTTTTATTCTATTCTATTAGCTTATATTGTCCTTTTTCTTGTTAGAAAATCGTTTAATTTAATAAAAGTTATATTCAGACAGAATTTTTTTAAAGTACTTACTTTTAACAATAAAACTCTTGAAAAAACACTAAACTTGGTTGAAATGAAAAGATTTAAATTTCGGAAGAAGGCCCAGAAAGTTCGTGTCCGGTTCTAGCTTGATAGTTCTACTGGTCGTCGAGAGATGGCGCTAACAGCCCTCGATGGTCAGTTTAAAGTTGATCATGATTATAGTTGTCGATTTAACCAAACTTTCTAGATCAATTCTAGAACTTTCTAGAATTTTCTAGAAAATTTCGAACCGATTTTGACCGTTACACACATTTTGGAACTTTCTAGATCATTCCATAAATTTGTTCTGAAAATTTCCGAAAGTTCACATGAGTAAGAAAAGGACCGATATATATTTTTCACATTTTTACCACCCACAACCACCCCAACAGAAAGTTGATTAAGTTGGTGGTCATAGAGAAACCCTGTCTTCACGTACTAACATTAGCATTATATATATATATATATAATGCTAATGTTAGTACGTGAAGACAGGGTTTCTATATATATATATATATATATATATATATATATATATATATATATATATATATATATATATATATATATATATATTAGATATCAGATATGAGATAGATCATGCCAAACATTGGTGGTCCGAGATCGAGCAACCGAAGGACCTTGGCGAATGTCGCCCACTCAATCATGCTGTATGCTACACCCATATGGAGTCGAGCTCTCAAATGGAACAAATACAGAAAACTACTTGCAGGGGTTCAATGCAGAATTGCCTTGAAAATCTGTTGTGGTTTTCGAACAATGTCTACAAACACGGCACTGGTGCTGGCAGGAATCTTACCTATCGATATTCAGATAGATACTAGGTGTCAGAAATATCGACACACTTGAGGTATCGGTGATGTGAGAGTAAATGAGGATCTCGCCGAGTAGCAAAAAAGGTGGACAAAAGATACCGATAAAAGCACTTGGACCAGAAGGCTTATACCTGATTTATACAAGTGGTTGGGTCGTAAATATGGAGAAGTTGACTACTATCTCAGTCAACTTCTTAGCGGGATGGGTGGTTTAATAGCTATGCTAAACGGTTCCACCTGAAGGACAGTGATCTTTGTTGTGCTTTTACTGTTGTGGAAGATGCGCATCATGTCTTCTTTCACTGCAAAAAGTGGAGTCTAACCCCTGACGACTGTGTAGATTTTATGCTTGGAAGTGACGAAAACTGGTCGATAATTGCTACGCTGGCGCGTAATATCGTGCAAGAGAGAAGAAAGGAGATTGGATGGCCTTAGGAAAAGATATAAGTCAAAAGGCACTCCACTCCTGAAGTAATGCTCACGCGGTTCCAAGAGTGGAGAAGTTTTTAGAGAGGAGGTTTTAGTCGGGGAGGGTCCGACACTCAGTGCATAATGTATTTCCTCTCCCGAAAAAAAAAAAGAAAGAAAAAAAAAGATATATCAGGTAGAATAAAATATATTGTCCGATATATCAAGCATTTAGCTAGGTAAGTCTTATATTTAAAACGGAGAAGAAACATTTGAAACGACAAAAGTGATGTATTTAAAACAAAGAGTCATCTCTGAATTCAAATCTTTAAATTTAGATTCCATTATTATATACATATATACACTACTAACACATATTATTATCAACAATTTTCTCCATAATAAGTATATACAAACATACTTATTAATAAAATATTATAATCTTTAATAACTAAGTAAATTAATTATTATTATCTAGCCACAAAAGTTATTATAATCAAACTTCATGGTAACGAATTAATAATAAAATCAGTGACCCACTTGTTGTACCTTAGATCAAAACCATAGTATAGGTATAAATATATACCTATATAGTATGCAGATCAGATTATATACATATATTATATTTTATTATAAAATTTAAATAAATATATTATTTTGTAGATCTCCTCATTAACAGCTTCCGGGAAATTACATTTAGTGTGTAATGTATAAATATATTAATTATTCAATAATAAATATTATATATTTAACACAAAAAGTTTTTCAATTAACAAACACTTGATATTGGCCAATAAAACGACACAATGGGGGGTTTTACACTAACCCCAATGGAGTATAGTTCCTGTTATTTAAGTTAATAGTTTTAATTTAAACAATTAGTTCAGATTTTTTATAAGGTTAGATTTTTTGGAAATATGTTTCTTATCGCACGATATTTGTTAGCTGGTTGGAAGTTAAAACCAAAAAAACTGCAACAGACACCAAAAACCGACATCTAAGTTCTCTAGGATACTTAAACTTTTTCAATCGATTCAAGTTGCCATGAATTTTGAGAAAATGCAAAAATCTTTTTATAACTGCCAATTTGTATTTTTTATTAAAATTTTATGCTTTATCATTTAAAAAAATTGAGTTGTGGAAGTTATCAGAAGTTAAAGAAAAAAGAGATAATCTAAATAGTTCAACGGTCAAAGACTAACGCCTTAGACCGCTCGGTCATTTCAGCTCTAATATATATTTATATTAATATGATAGATGTAATCCTGAAACGGCTTTTGTACTTTGATCAATTTGATCTATTGTATCTCCTTTTCTAAGGAGTTCTATGGTCTTGATAAACGTTAAGATATCTCTTGGCAACACTTCAACTGATAATATATTTGAGAGAAAAGCTTTCGGAATTTATACAGATTTTACATTTCGATTTCTTCCTCGAAATTGTTCGCTGTGATTTTCATTTTGTGTATAATCAGGTTACAGTGACCAGTAAACAGGCGAGTAATATTTAAAGGGTTATTTCTTCAAAACCTTTTTCCATAAAGAGCCTCTCTCTTTTAATAAGAGCCTCTCCTGATACCTTTAGAAAACATGTAGCGTTTGTTTTTAAAGAAGATTGAATATATAAATCAAACAAAGTTTATTTTCCAGTGAACTGTTTGAAAAAAAGTAGAAATTTGCATTTGCTTTATAATTAATTGGTCGATGGGTAGGTAAGGTTAGGTTATATTGGCTGTCCGCGAAGGACACACTTAAGCCATAGGGCTTATTGTGATACCATAAATGTGTTTTACCACCTTTCCACTGATAATTTCATTTATCAGCTCCTCAAATTATTTTCAGAGGCTGAGTATACCTCCTTCATGCATATACCATGCTCTATACCAGCCTATCACAACTATTAATTACATTAATTTGTATCGTGACGGCGGGAATCGAACTCGTTACCCTGGGTATACCGTGAAGGGAATTGGTTTCGCTGTTACCAACTGAGCCACTAGGGGTGGCTAATTGGGCAAAAATATGATAAAATTTTCTATTGCTTCACCATAACATACATAATACCACATCCCCGTAATAATATTAAACAGTAGGTTAGGTTAGGTTATATTGGCTGTCCACGAAGGACACACTTAGGCTATAGAGCCCATTGTGATACAATATATGTGTTTTACCACCTTTCCGCTGATAATTTCATTTATCAGATCCTCAATTTCAGAGGCTGAGTACACCTCCTTCATGTATATACCATGCACTACACCAGCCTATCACAACTATAATTAAATTATTTTTGTGGCGACGGCGAGAATGGAACCCACTACCCTATGCATACCGCGGACGGAATCGGTTACGCCTTAACCAACTGAGCTGATATTATTAAACAGTAATTAAGATTTAAAACTTTTGTCTGTTTTAATGTGTACCTATTTAATAATATAACATGTACACACATATGTAAGGGGTACGCTTATGACATATAATATCAATAGACAAAATAGTTAAGGTATTTATTCGTTTTAATAATTTTTTTTTCAGTGTAATTTCATAATTTTTATATGCAATAAAAAAATTAATTCATTTGTTAATTTTTATGTATTTTATATGTTTTTTAAACTGCATAATATGTTTGTTGTTTTTATAGGTAGGTAGTTTTACACAGGTATATATGAAATAGTTTTGGCACGTTTATTTTATTCTTTTTTTTTGCTAATACTTTCTAAATATTTGCAAAGTAAAAACTCGAATCTATGCTAGTATTGCTGCACTTTGAGAGTTTCAAAGACAGAACTCTGTTTCACACGAGACTGATAATTATATTGGTTTTATCTCAGTCTTACCTAGGAGCCGTTCAGAGACGCTATGAAAGTCTCGTTTAAATATTTATAGAAATAGGAAGACACAAATTATCGAGATAGAAGATACAAATCAGGCTCGTGTGCACGGGAGGGGTTTCGGGAGTTAAAACCCCTTCCATTGAGAATTTGTCCACATAAATTTTGAATTATCAATATAGTTCTGCAAATACATCTATTTATGAGACTTTTCCCATTGACGAATCTTATATCCATGCATATTTTGAGCTCGGTACATTCTTTGACTTTGTCTTTGAGTCGAGTAGTTCAAACAGATTACCTGGATCTTGGCGAGGCTATCGAACTGGCTGATGCTGCGAAACATATTTTGATTGAAAGAAGAAGAAACGCTGGAGAAGAATTAAGGAAAATTTTCAAAATAATGAGCGATGTTTGTGATGTATATGACATAGAAGTGCAGAAGCCAAGCTTCGCGTCATAACAGACTGATTCAGTTGAAGATTGTAGATCGATTTTTGAATCATCGCAATATTTTATCAAATATAACTTGTTTCTTTCTTAATAAAATCAAAAAATTTGGTCGAAGTTCAACTTTAGCGAAAACGTATTGCCGGATGGAATGCCAAAAATTCACTCAAAGCACTCCATATTTGCAATAAAGATGCAATTCCGAATGTCTACAAATTGCTTCGTGTTCTGGCAGTTTTGCCAGTGATAAAAGCGATGCTCGTTTTCAACGTTGCGTCGTCTCAAAACATACCTTATATCGACAATGTCTGAATATCGGCTAAACGGTTGAGTCCTCGCTCAATATACATCACGCTGTAGAGGTCGATGCAAACAGAATTTTGAAAAAGTTTTTTTCTGTATCTTTTAGAAATAACTTATTGAAAAATAGTGACCGACATTTTGACGTAATTAAATGTACTCTTTCTCGAAAAAAGAATTTCTTGTTTTTATTGACTTTATGATCTAACATGGTGAATAAAAGTTTGAACCCATCCCTTGGATAATTATTGTGCACGGGGATGATACAAACTATCGAGATTTTTCGATATCGACAGTAAACTCCAGATAAATCTCGCCTTGTCTCGCCTTTTTTATAACCCTGTTATGTTATCTAACCCAAATTGATCAATTCAATATTGTTTATGTTCGTTTACTAACATTTAACTTTGAAAGAAAATTATTTTCCATTTGTTTTTCTAAAATCGGGTTGTTTATAGAAAATGCTCAATGGATTTTTTTTCTTAAACGCACAACTGGTTCTCTTGCCATCAATAATCCCAAATTAGGGCTTTTGTATAGTTACCTATAGTTCTCCAAGTCCCAAACATTTTCAGCAATCTGCTTTTTTGCTCTTTGTGGTCCTTAAGATTGTTTTCTGAAACAGGTCTATTTAGGAATCCATTTAGATAAGTCTTATTCTTTAGATACAGTGAAATCTTAATAACTCGAACCTCAAGGGAAATACAAAAATTTTGAGTTAATGAGTTTTCGACTTAAGTAGTAGTTCGAGATTTAGAGAATTTAATTGATAAATTTCGACTTAGAAGAACTACACTGTAAAAAAAATACTGGATTGAAGTAATCACGTGATGTTCTTATAACAAGTAAATATTATATTTATCGTTTAAAAAGAATATATACCCTTTAAAAAAATTGCAAAAAATCGTGAAAATTTTTTTGTTTCCAATTTCGAAAAAAGTTTGTTTATAAGATAATTTTGACCCAAAAACTATTGAGTAAAATCGGATTCATTGGATGACTGTACAGTAAGGTTTTGATATATCCACCAAAATCGGATATTGCAATATCCCATAAAATGAATTTTATCAAATTCTAAAACAAAATATTTTACTTGATTTTTTCAATTTTTCCTAAGGGAATCTTTTTTTTTTTTGATTTCGATAAAACTTACTCTAGAAGGTAATTTTGACCCAAAAACTACAAAATTCGGGTTGATTTGATGTTTGGGCCATTATGTTTTAAGATATCGACCAAAATCGCTCCGAATATGACAATATCTCAGAAGCTATGCATCCAATCGTAAAATAAACTCAATTCTTGTATTTTTTAAACGAGTTCGTCGTTTAAATTTCTCTCATCCAAGCTTTAACTATTAAGATCCTAAATTGAAACTTTCATTAGTTGCATTGAATACCGTCTACTGGAAATCAAGACAATTGATCAACAATAAAGCAAAATCGACGGTTGTTCATTATCCTTCAATACTTTTCCTTGCGAGTTGAGTTTTGGAGTATAAATCCGATATATTCGATCTCAATAAACTCTCAGATTTATCTCTCTTTTCAAGGACAAGAAGACTGATAAAGCTGTAGTTACTTTTGAAGTATTACTGACAATACTTTAAAAAGTAGGTCTCATATTTGTCGGCTATAAATCGGATGGTATTTTAGTCAACGATATAGTTTTTGCTGCGATAAAATTAATTAGATATAAGGATAGGTTAGTTTATATTGGCTATCCACGAAGGACACACTTAAGCTATAGAGCCCATTGTGATACCATAAATGTGTTTTACCACCTTTTCCTCTGATCATTTCATTTATCAGCTCCTCAAATATTTCGAGAGGCTGAGTGCATCTCCTCATGCATATACCATGCACTACACCAGCCCATCACAACTATTAATTAAATTAATTTTGGCTGTGACGGCGGGAATCGAACTCGCTACCCTAGGATAAGAAATCAAATATACATCAGAAATAAGATATATAAAACAACTTTCAGCAATATTTCTTAATATTGACGTGATTTTTAACTGACTTCAAACAAAAAAGGAGGAGGTTATCAATTCGATTGTATTTTTTTTTATGTGTTGGCTCAGAACTTTCGACTGAATGAACCGATTTTGATGATCTATTTGAAAGATGGTGCTTCCTGATTGATTCCATTTCATTTTGGTACAGTTCTGACAACGCCATTCATGAGAAAACCATAAAAGTCTTAAATTTGCATTAAGTATGCACAACAAGAGGACGAATAACTCAATATCACGCGAACCGATTTCGATGATTGTTTTTTTAGTGAAAAATTAGTTAGTGTATTCATAAAAAATCACAAAATAAAAAACACTTTTAACAGAAAGAAAACCGACTTCAAAAGAAAAACTTTTCCAAAACAAAATAGTATGCACTAGAAAGAAAAAAACACAACGATAATATAATGTAATTAAAATTATTGTTATTTTTGGAGTCGGTATCAGCCAACTTCATGTAGCAAACTGTTCTGCCAGAGTTGTGTTCTTGGCTGACACCGACTCCTAAAATAACAATAATTATAACTAAACTATATTATCGTTATTTTTTTAGTTTTTAGTGCATATAAATTGTTTTGGAGATTGTGCATATAAATTCGTTAAAAGTTTTTCTTTTGAAGTCGGTTTTCTATTTGTTAAAAGTTTTTTTTTATTTTCACATGAATTACCATAAATAAATATCTAAATAAGATTCCCAAATTCTGTTAGTGATTCAAACAAGATTTAAAAGGCTTGTTTAAATCAATATCTCTTTTGTTCTTTGTACATATAAATAATAATAATAATGTTATAACCATTCATGGTATAAACATTTGTTTATATTTTTTATAGTACACAAAACACAGTACAGTATGTATGACACAAATTCTTGAAACGTGAGCATGAAAGGGTTAATTATTCAAAAAAAATTAAAATCATTTTTTCAAGACAAGAATCACAATTACAAAAAATGTATTTAGAAAGTAAGAAGTATATAATAATACAAAAATATATATATATTCAATACTGTGTGTTACAGAACTTTCACTGTTCAATTAAAAGATGAATTTTTATTTTCTTTAATAAAATATATATGATCTTATAATATTTCGATTTTTGCCCCAATTTTCTAGATCAGTTTTTTGTATTTTATAAATACGTATTTCGACTACCAAGTAGTCATCATCAGTATGAATTAGCTGATACTGACGGACTGACCGCACGGTGCAATACGCCACCAAATTAGCAACGAGTAACATACACAATAAGAGTAATTACGACGTAACGTACTGACGATGACTACTTGAGAGTCAAAATACGTATTTATAAAATACAAAAAATTGATCTAAGAAATTGGGGCAAAAATCGAAATTTATTTCGAAATATCCTGATCCTGTATCATAACAAAAGATATAATATCATAATAAGGCATGCTGGATCATAATAGGGGATTCTACTATGTTTGCAAAAGTACTTCAAAATGTTGTTTTTCCTAATAAAAAGCCACAAAAAATATATTTTGACAAAATAAACACGCCATAAAATTAAATCTTGCCATAAAATTAAATTAAATTTCATTTATTCTCGTAAAAACGCTGTCAGCCATTTTGATGACGTAATATTGGTAAAAACAACAGTCGTGTACGTAATTATTATATGTATAAATAAAGTTGATGGTAACATAACCTATAATTACTATGAAAGCCATCAACAAATTAGTAATTAACGCATATTATTTTTGCCTAAATGATGTCACATCATGGTGGCTCGTGTTTCAGTTCACGTGATATACAGATTAAAAATTCCGATGTGCTTTTATGACTCAAAATTAGAATATTTAAGTATATTTCTACATAAATTTTAATTTTTGTCAAATTTCATAATTTATTTTTACTACCGAAAGTACTTAATTAATGATCCAGTACCATAAGAGATCATGGAAGATGGTCTATCATACTTTTAATTTCAAAACTATAACTAAGTTATGTTTAGCTAATTTAAGCAAGTTTAAGGCTGGACATACACGTAACGTAAATCGGGCCGGTTGACCTGTACAGGTCAGCTGTACAGATAAACCGTAGCGTTTGTTCTATCCATTGCAACCATACCTATGCAGGCGACCGGTGAAGAATCGAAATTCGATTCTTACTACCGGCACAGGTGAAGGTACCTAACCGTTTGTGTGAGTGGTCAGGCAAACCTATACGGCCATAAGGTTTGCTCTGGCTAGATGCTTGGTAACAAGCCACAGGCAGAAGTCACGTCATTTTTGTATTTTTCTCGGCTTAGTAGAAATCTTCTTATTCACCACAGTGTTCTAGCCTGTGCTCTATACCTGTCCCGTATACCTGCGCAGATTTAACTGTACAGGTATACTGTAACGTGTATACTCAACTTAAAAGCTTGATTGATACATTTTTCTTGCAACATACACTCTTGCGAAGATTAGACTCGGAACAAACTAGACAAATATGTCTAGGTCGTCTAGGATACTATTTTACTTTACCATCACTTATTTCTATAAAATTCAGGTAGAGAATAAGAGTCCTTTGTAGAAAAATTTAACTTGTGTAGTTTGCTCAAGCTGGAGTTCTTTAGAAAAGCCTGTTCACAGAGTTTAAAATTCGATGAAGAGCAGTTCGATGACAAGTCTAGACTTAGTAGAAAGACATCATCATACTTTGAAACTATGTTGTCGATTTATTCATCTTACTCATTGCCACTGCAATATATTGTATATAATTTCAAGATTTCTTAATCCGTCTTAATTAACTTTTAAAAGTCGTTTTATTGGATATTTCGCCATTTCAAGTAGAATATTTCCTTATGTAGCTTGCTAGGCGTAGCTAAATTAGCCAGACCGTCGACTTGGCCACTGATTCGTACACCTAATTTTGTTTTCTGCCGCCAGCAGGCATCACATGGGAAACTCCTTGTATTTTAAACTGCACTGTATTCACAATTTCACAACCCTAATGTAGACTTAAACTAACATCTTGAAATGCTTTGTTCAAGCAAGCATAACACAAGTTCAGTTAAAGCTCAAAACCATGGAATACTATTTTCATGCCTTGCATATGAGCCTTAACTATCGCCATTCATTGCTATGTACTTATTCACAGGTTGTACTAACTTTAGGACAATCTAGATTTAGTATAAATCAGATATCTACACAATCAGGATGTTAGAAAATAGTTTGGCTTTTATTTCGAATGTAAAATTTTCGAATCCAGAAGTACTTTTTTAAAACCATTAAAACTACTCAATTTCATATTTCCATTGCGACAAATTAATTTTTTTAATGAGAAAGTGAGATGAGAGTCGTACATTTCTTTCAATGACATGCTTTTGATTCTGTCCAGCTCATTACAGTTTAACCTTCGTAGACATCTTTAATTACGGGTAACAAACGAAAAGTTTTAATTCTCTCTCTATCTCTCTCCTCGAGAAAAGATGGTATCACAATAGACCTTCTGGCCTAAATGTGGCCTTTTCTCTCCTCTATTTTCATACAAAAAAATATCTTAAATTTTCGTTTCATAAATAACACTTTGAGCTTTCAAAAAATTGTTTATTTTATTTTAATCGATGATAACGAAATAAAAACAAAGTTCTTTGACATGATATACAGTAGAATCTCGATAACTTAAACCTCGGTAACATAAAAACCTCTGTTACTTCAAAAAATACTATGTTCCCTTCCCATCAGAGCCCAAAACCTCTATAACTTAAAATACGCAACCTCTATAACTTAAATAAATAATCTCTGTATAGGCCCTCAGTAACTACATAGAAACATGTACATACCTCTATATTAACTAGGGTACATAGAAACATGTACATACCTCTATATTAACCTTTACCTAACATAGCACTTGATAACTTAAAACCTCTATAACTTAAAATATTTTGTGTTTCCCTTGGACTTTAACTTATCGAGATTCTACTGTATTTTAGATTTTAGAAGATGACACATAAAATTTCTTACAAACAAAATACCAACCTTTTTTTAAATCAATAAAAAACAAAAACTCTTAATTCACAACAACGTAAATCCAAAACGAAGACACCCGCAAAACGTTAATAAATTTTAAGTTGACCTTCATTCAAATTAACATAAAAAACTTGATTATTACAAGGTATCAGAACATCATCACACTAGAAAAGCAAAAACAAGCAAGAAGTTTACACCATTCACAAAAAAACTGAACACCAAAAAAAAAACTCTGTTTTAGAAACTACACCGCCGCGAGTAAGATTATTTTTTTCAATTGTTGCGCGACGAATAAACAAGTTACTTTATAAAGTAAAGAAGATGGTTGATATGTTATTTCTTCTTAGCAAAGCGAAGAAGAGGTATTCATTATTATTATACACAACTGAGTATTCACACATACAAAAATAAGAATATCGATGTGACTGCTTGTCCAGTCACAACACAACTAAACATTCTTTACTTGTTGATGAAATTCGGTAACAGTCGTTAAATTTCGTCAACTCTCTAATAGATTTTTTTTTCACTACTATTCTTTTTTTTTGTATGTCTTTTGTTTTAAAGTTATTTTTATTAGTTTTATGTAAATGACGTTTGTGTGATTGTATTAATTTTTTGCTGAGCTTAAGAAGAAGAAGAAGAAATCTCATCAAATTTTTCTCACAGCACATTTTTAAGAGAAATTTGAATGAAAACTTACTTTATTATATGGGTTAATAAAAAAAAGTGTATTTTTATGATGATAAACTTTCGTGTATATGTTTAACTTCTTCATTGTCATTAATGTGTTAACATGAATCGTTTTGTATTTGAGAGTCGGTGTTAGTATAACAACAATTTTGAGGTCAACTAATGAAAGTAATTAAAAGAATGAAATTTAAACAAAGAAGTGATGAACAAAGAACAATTTTTGAATAGTTTATTTACTAAGGGAAAAATATTAATTTTATAGTTAAGTGCAGGTTTTTCCGTGCTTTTAGAGTCTTACATACGGACACATTAGAGAGAAAAATTTACCTTTATCAATGCCTTGTAAAAGGGTAATCGGAAAAAGTTACCCGGAAAAATAGATCGAAAAAATGGACCGAAAATTTTATAGACTCTTAAAATTTTATAGTATTGTTGTAATTAAGTGCTAAACGGCCAGGATCGTGAAACTGTCTAATTAATAAACGAAAGCCTCGAATTTCGCAAAACGACGGATCAAAAAATCAAGTCTCTCTAAAAATAGGACGAATACCTAATCAGGTATAAACTAAGCGGGGTAATTAAGTAATCATATATAAGCGGGGAAGAAAAAATCATTTCTTATTTTATTTTTTGATAACTCTTTATTGTTTTAATTACGAGTTGGTTGGGTTGAGTTTGTCGACAATAGAGGAGTTGGTTGGATTCTAAAGTTTTCAACTCTTGCGTGGGACACTATTGCATAAATTTTTTTCGGTCTGTCTTTTCCGAGTCTACTTTTTCCGGTCTTTTTTCCTAAATTCTTGTAAAAGGCATAGAATAATTTGAAAAACGTTTATACATCAAACATGCCGGCTATCCTATTTAGGCAATGAAAATAAACTGGCTGAATCAACAGACTAAAATTAAATTGACAGTTAGAAATCAATTCACAGCCTTTCCTAAGTGTACTTACCAAGTGTGTATAGACTGTAGATAGAATAAATTGAGCTGGGATATGCTTAGCCTGATGAATAATTTTCTAAATTTGAATTATACTTATGGCATATTGTACATGTGGAGTTTGTTGGTAAAAATACTACAGATTTATATCAAATTTGGACGTATCCAATCGATCTAAAACATTAATAAATATAGTAAAAACTGTTTATAACCCTAAGGGGTTGTATAAGTGAGGCGAACAAAAGCAAAAATGCTAGCGAAACAAAGGAAAAATACTACAGATTGCAATCAAATTAGGACATACATCATCATTGGATCTAAGACATTCTTCAACACATTAATTGTTTCTTCAACAAATTAACAGTTTGTTGCTCCACGGGATTGCATAAGTGAGACGAACAAAAATAAAAATGTTCGCGAAGGAAAACAAAAATAATACAGATTGTAATTCATTTTGAACGTGTGTCATTATTCTATCCAAGATATATATCAGCACATTAATAATAGTTTACCTATACCCCTACGGGGTTGCATAAGTGAGACAAACACCAGAATGCTGGCGAAGGAGTGGAAAAATATTACAGATTGTAATCAAATTCGGGCATATATCGGTCAAAGGAATTCATCAAAGAGTATAGGATGGAGGAGAAGCAGCCCATAAGGGCTAATGTAAAATCGCAGTATACGAGTTTCAGCGCCTCTACCGAGCAAGACTTTCGAACTTAATAGTTTATAGTCAACCCCGCAAAATAGTGAAACTTAATAGTAGCCCCCGCAAAGGCCAACAAACTTAATAGCTGATCGCTACAGACTCCAGATGTCACGTATAATTATAATTCTGCGTTGATTGTAATCCAATTCGGACGTATCATTCGATCTAAGACATTCATCAACACATTAATAACTGTTCATAGCCTTATGTGGTTGTATAAGTGGGACAAGCAAAAACAAACTGCTAGCTAAAGGAGTTGATAAAATGGATCTACCTGTGAGAGTAAATCTGTAGTTATTTTAAGAATCAAACACTCCTGGACTCTTTTTACAATAATATTAGCATCTTCGTCAACACAAATATATAAATGAGTTAGTCGAAGAAACTTGAGAATTTTTTTAAGTAAACAGTATTTACATCAAGGCATATAATTATCACGAGTATGGCAGAATACTTGCGTTAGGCAATGCATCTAAGTGAGAGGTATCATATACATGTATTGGAGGTTCGATATGCATTGAGATAGTTGTAAGACGCTCGGAGAGTGGGAGTTTCTTAGTTGAATAGATGAACTACAACAGATAAGCCACGATACAAGTCACTTTTGCAATTTCATATAACATCTATAATAACCTCTTACTTAGATACATTGCTTAACGCATATACTCTGTCATACTCGTGATATTTACATGCCTAGATGTAAATCGAACATTCTGTATAGAAAGTTTCTCGTTAAAATTATGTTTGCCGTACACAATTTCCACTGTAAATAAAGTTCGTCAATCGATTCTAAAATATTAATCAATAAATCAATATATATTGTATGTATACATCTCCCAGTAAAACAAGTTGTAATTATTAATATTAATAATAATATAAATGTTATATGTATGAATTGAAAATTTATTTAAATCACAATATATAAACAGTATAAATATTATAATGAAGACATTATTAAATTTTACTTTTATCTTTTAACAAATTATCTTTACTGATGATGGAATAGAGCATCGGACTACATTTTTCTTATCACTTCAGATGAAGAATTCTCACTTCACGAATAGAAAAGTGAAGTTGGTTTTTAAACATTTTAACTAGTATGCAAGGTATGAACATTTAAAATTCCTAATTAAACAAAGAGGAAGATACCCACTAGTGACGTCATATGTGGGTATTGCCATAGAGATTACATATAAAACTTTATTTGCTAAAAGTAGATGGGGAACCTTTGAATGCAATCTTTGATTGCTTCTAACTTCTTTGTTTTTTAATCAATTTTAATTTCTCTTGCAAATTTTGTCATGGTTTCAAGTCTAGTTTTACATTTGTATGGGTAATATGGCCAATTCGACAACAGGATTATCCCCTATTATACAATTTTAGTTTTCGCTTAGTCGTTTAGACTGGAAAAACAGAGAAGAGAAAGTTTAAATGTTATCAAGGTGTATCAAAATGCAGCACTTTCGCCAATGGCCATAGAGAAAAAGTTTGGTAGATTCGTCAAAAAGAAGCCATTCACGAAGTTTAAAATATTTATTCTTCATTTAACATAAAGGGTACGGGTGTCACCAGAGGGGGTAGGTAGAGGAAGCTGTCTCCCTCTAGAGTTCCCTCTAGAGGGAAAAAATTTTTTCCCTTCAGAAAATAGTATTTTATCAAAACACGAAATTCCATTTTTTCCATTTTTTTCACAATAACAAAAGTTGCTTCACAAAAGACGCTCTATCTCACAAACTAATTGACTTACAGACGTCAAATTTTGACACGAATCATTTGAAGGTTGGTACTATATAAAAATAATATGCATTTAATACTAGCGACGCCATCTATGTGTCAGACCGGGGACTTATCAGCCAACCTGTTAGATCTAATTTTGAAATAAAAAATAAATTTTGCGTTTTTTCTCCTATATTTTTACTTGAATATACCTAGAATTCATACTTTTCCCATTCTCCGTAAATAAACTTGCCCCCCTCTTTGCTATCGACTGGCGACGCCCTTGAAAAAGTGTGCTCTCCCGCGAATTATAATTGAAACTAAAGATTGTCCACATTTTAATGTACTTCTTACATTAATATTTATATATAAAATTATATTGTGGGTGTAAAAGAAAGATTCTTCTCGCATAGACTACACATAACACCAAACAATATACAATGTATATATCTATTGATATCTAACATATCTATAATGAAAAGCAGTTTAAGACAGTTATATTATTAAAATATTAAATATTAATATTAATAATAATATTATACAGTAGAGAAATCAATATTTCATTTAATATAGAGACAATTATATTATAATATTAAAAATAATATGTGTAATGGTATAAATATAAGTTGAAATCTCATACATTGAATCAATAAAATACAGGTTGATGACAAATTGACGAAAAAAACTTAATATAGAAGACTTAAAGATAGTACAAGATCCGAATTAAGGTCGACCTTCACGCATCTGTTTGCCGAATGAAAGTTATTTTTTATGAAATGTAAAAAATTTACAAATATCCCTGTAGTGGGTTGCCTAAAAAATATGGTCAAGATAACTTTTAATAAAAATATCAAAACTTGGAAAGCTTGTAAGCTTTTGACTGATATTTTGTGGACAATCATATAGCACCGTATTTGCAATAAAATTATGTTTATTTAGATATGCGAGTCAATGAATTAACAGATGAACATAATTATTATTCACAACCTGTATAAATCCGATAATCGTGAAAGAAAAGAGGCAGACAACATAGCTGCTGCATATTCTTTCTGGTTTTTACTTTCGAGTAGATCAAAATTCGTTAGATATGCAAAAATTTTACTCTTGATATTTTCACTAAAAGTAGTCTTGACCACATTTTTTAGGCAACCCATTGCATGGATATTTGTAAACATTTTATATTTCATAAAAAATATCTTTCATTCGGTAAACAGATGGGTGAAGGTCGATTCGAATTGGGATCTTAGACTAAGAGAAATAAAAATACTTTTTAAAGAACAAGCTTTTATTGTACTAAAAAGTAGGAAATAATCACTCTTGATTCCTATGAATCAATCACTCATTCATGACTATTTAAAAAAGCTTAAAGCGTTCAATTTTGAAATATCAACGTGGGATCTGTAACAAATTGAATTGAGTTAATTTGACATTATTTCGAGTCGATTGGTGAAAATTCCATCTTTCTAGCATGTATAGAACAGAAAATCGTTATTTTTGGGTGGTTTTTCACGCGCTCTCTTAACAATTAACAATCAAGCACTTAAAATGTAGCTAGACTAAAAATTTTTGCTTGATGTTGTTGAGTAAGCTTTACACTACAAATAAAAATTGTATACATATTAAAAGTCTGATTTTTTCATAAACTTTTTGGGGAATGAAAATCGTAAAACTTGTGTTTTTTCAAATTTTACGAATTTTTTACTCGAAAACTGAAGGGTTTAGAAAAAAATATCTAGGAACAATTTGTGTTAATTTTAACCTCAATTATACGAAAACACTTTTTCCCAAGCCGATTCGGTCAATATTATATATTTGTTTAAAAAACGGAAACCTGCACTTTTGCGTTCAAAAGAATTTTTTAAACGGGATCCTGGATTTTACCGAATCTATAAAGGAATAAGGAAGATAAGTATGGACAGAAGAAAACATGTTGGAATAAGACATTTCATTTTCTCAGACAAAAATGTATAGATATTATATCGATTAAATTGTTCGATTCTGGAGACCAATTAACAGGTCGATTACGTTAACTCATAAATTTTCATAACAAGTGAAATTTATAAAATTTTAAAAACCCTTGACAAATTTTTCGGTTACGGAACCCTAAACTCGCACTTGAAACATATCTAGGAACACTCTCTATTAAATTATTTTTTAATCTTAGAGACTTCTCCAAACTGATCCGATTTTGAAGATAATGGTCTATTTTTTAGTTGTTCCGGGTACGGAGCCCTAAACTCGAATAACTAATAACACTCTCCATTAAATTACCTTTCAAATGAAACAAAAAAATCAAAATCCGTTCATCAGTTTATGCGCTACGATGCCACAGACAGGCAGGCAGACAGACACACATGCATAGCGATCAAACTTAGGTATAACCCTCTTTTTTGATTCGTTTCATTATGAAATGGCAAAACCAAACTAAACACAAAACAATTATCTGCCATCAAATCGTTTATTAAATAAAAGAGTGCGGCCTTTTCATAGATGTGAACCTCTAATAAAAACATCCTTTATACATATAAAAATAAAGAAGAAATAATCAGAATGAATACCGGTAATTTATACAATGTGGACATGGACACCTTACCATATGTGTAGGTTCATATATCATAAAAACTTTGGGTTTTTTTATTTTAAAATAAAAATAATAATACATATTAAATATTAAATATATGAAGAAGAAAGTTCAATGATCGTAACAACGACGAACCCATATGAAATCATACGTATAAATATCACTCACTATATCACTATGTTCAATATCAAATCCTGATTATAAATAAATAGCTATGGTCTCATATTTTAGATTAGGTAGATTTCATGCTTTTGTGTCAATCCTATCACTATACTCCCTTTTTAACCGACTTCAAGCAAAAAAGGAGGAGGTTATCAATTCGACTGTATTTTTTATTTATTTTTTTTTTTTATGTTTGTTACCGCAGAACTTTTGACTGGGTGAACCGATTTTGATGATTCTTTATCTATTTGAAAGTTAGTGCTTCCCGTGTGGTTAAATTTGCGTTAAGTATGCACGACAAGAGGACGAATAACTCAATATCACGCCAACCGATTTCGATGATTCTTTTTTTAGTGATAAATTAGTTAGTGCACTTCAGATTCACTAAAAATCTCAAAATAAAAAAAACTTTTAACAAAAAGAAAACCGACAACAAAAGATAAATTTTTCCAAAATATATTAATATGCACTAAAAAGTAAGAAATAACGATAATATAATGTAGTTAAAATTATTGTTATTTTTGGAGTCGGTGTCAGCCAAGGAAACAACTCTGACAGAACAGTTTGCTACATTAGCTTGGCTGACACCGACTCCAAAAATAACAATAATTTTAACTACATTATATTATCGTTATTTCTTACTTTTTAGTGCATATTAATATATTTTGGAAAAATTTATCCTTTGAAGTCGGTTTTCTTTTTGTTAAAAGTTTTTTTTATTATACTCTGTATATCCAACTTAATTTAGCTCTAGTAAGTTTCAAGAATTAAACACATAAGTGAAAGCTAACGAAAAATAAACATAGCAACTGAAAAGAATGTCCCAAAATTAGGAGGTTTCAAAAATAATTCCAATAAGATTGGATCAATCTTACCTGTGTTGTCAAAAAAATCGAATTTTTTAACTTTAAACGTCATCAGAATCCAAAAAATTTAGCTTTGCTCTATCACATTCAAATTTTATCCAATTTTTATAAGCCAGATATGTAATCATACTAAATTCCTGATCTATGAATTAAGCACAAAAGAGATAGATAGGAAAAGGCCGACATCACAGCTGGATAGCATCAAATTTGGCTGTGTTATCAAAAAAATTGAATTTTTAAACTTTATAACGTTATCAGAATCCAAAAAATATAATTTTGTTCTATCACATCCAAATTTTATCCAATTTTGTTAAACTTAGTATGTGTAATCCTACTAAATTTGGGTCATACTTTTCAAATATGTGATCAAAATTAACTTAGCTCTAATAGGTTTCAAGAATGTGGAATCGTGGTCCCGGAATTTAATACATGATTAATAGCTGGCGAAAAAATGGTATCACAAGAATGGCCAAAATTAGTGATTTTCAAAAAAAATTCTAATAAGATCGGATCAAATTTGCCTTTGATATCAAAAAAATCGAATTTTGAACTTTATGACGTCATCATCATAATTCAAAAAAATTAGTTTTGCTCGATCAGTGCCTAGTTTGTAGAACAATCCATATACATTTTCGCTAGTTATTCAGGGTCAATAATACGCTATCATGATACAACATTACCTTGCTCTTTTCGTTAATCTGATAATTAGTACGAACATATACAAGCATATACTGGGTGTTCCAAACCACCCGTCCAGGCTGATTATTCTGAATAGTTTTTAAAAAAAATTGAAACGAAAAAACACGTATCAAATATTTTTTGAAACTCTATCTAACCATACCAAAAACATGGGTACATAGTACATACCAAAACACCCTCCACCCTCAACCCCTGTTAGGGGTAGGGGGTGTAACTTGAAAAAATCAAATGGAAACCCCTATTTTTTTCTGCAGATTTGGATTCTTCAGAAGAAAAGACATTAACATTTTGTCTAAGAAATTTTTCCCGATTTTCGGTAGATCGCGCTACAATCGACAAAAATCGTTCTTTTAGATTTGGCATAAGAATTGCGCCGTTCAATGACAAAAATCAAAACGAAAAAGTAAAAAAAAATAAAAACACAAACACACAGAACCAAAACAAAAACAAAACAAAAGCAACACAAAAGTTAGAAATTCAACGAAAATAAAAGAGAAGCGAAAATGTCGAATTGCGGTAATTGAGGTAAACCACTAGACAATTGGGAGGATACTAAATAAAGCTCTTAGAAAGAATTAGATATGAATCATTTTAGATTTAATTTTTTTTCAGACTTTCCAAAATTAAAAAAAAAACATTTTTACAAAAATAATTTTTCTAAATCATAATAAAATATGAAAAACAAAACAGAATAGTCTTTTCTTCAAATAAAACAAAAACAAAATTGAAAATAACTATTCTCGACTCAAAAAACTTTTCTCGCCTTCACTTGAACTGCAATTCTAATGCCAAATCTAAAAGAACGATTTTTGTCGATTGTAGCGTGATCTACCGAAAATCGGGAAAAATTTCTTAGACAAAATGTTTGTCTTTTCTTCTGAAGAATTCAAATCTGCAGAAAAAAATAGGGGTTACCATTTGATTTTTTCAAGTTACACCCCCTACCCCTAACAGGGGTTGATGGTGGAGGGTGTTTTTGGTATGGTTAGATAGAGTTTCAAAAAATATTTGATACGCGTTTTTTCGTTTCAATTTTTTTTGAAAACTATTCAGAATAATCAGCCTGGACGGGTGGTTTGGACACCCAGTATAAACCATAGAAAAAAAATACTATAAAAAGATATTTCACGTATGATTTAGAAGAAATACCATTTATGGGTAAAACCAGTTTCTGGTCGGTGCTGTAAAATTTACCTTTGTGATGCTATGTTTATTACAATAATAAGTCTACATATTGAGTTGATTGTCGTGTCATTTTAAATATGAGTTTCACACCTAATTATCTGGTCTTATATGGTATTCACACTTTTCCCTTAATTTTTACTTCGATAGACTACTGTCTACCATATATATAATGTCGGTGTAATATAATTGTAATGTTTGAAATGGAAATTTAGATTTTTTGAATTTCTGAATTATTCTGAAAAATTTAATAAAAAATTCGATTTTAAAATATATAGTCGCAGAAACGAAACAGTAAAAACGGGCAACGTTCGAAAAATTTGATTAGTAAGACGGATTTAAATGCGGTTTTGTAGTACATTCGATTCGGTAGAGTTTCAGGAAACTATATGACCTAATTTGATTTATAAGAAATTAAAAATATGCAATTTTCGTAATGGGCCAGGAGCCACCAATCCTGAAAGTTCCGTGATACGGATTCTAATATTTTTAATAAAAAATAAAAGTTAACATTTAGACGAACAAAATTTGCTCTGTCGACGCTTTTCCATATTAATTTGTATAGTATATAGCTGAATGAAAACTTAAGGAAGAGACCAGAGGTAGAAGAAAGACTCTAAAAAAATGCGCAATACTTTCGGCAGTTTGTAAGCACGCTACCAAGATAATTATGAATGTGATATTAAAACGCGTGAAATGACAAAAAAAAAAGGTTTCCGTGATAATAGATAAATTTTACCGCATATCACACCATTCAAATAGGTATTCGTGACATTTTCAGCTAAAAATCATTGGTCGGCCGGATTTTTTTCTTGATGAACATAATATTTCGTACAAAATTCTATATGAAATTGATCAAAATCCGTTATGACGGAAAAAAATTATGGAAATTTAATAAATACATAATTTATTTAAAATATTTCCGGCCAATCAAATCCACGCCAACCAAGCAAACCTTGTTCGTCTAAGTGTTAACTTTTATTTTTTATTAAAAATATTAGAACCCGTAATCACGGAGCTTTCAGGATTGGTGGCTCCTCGCTTATAAATAATATGTATGCATTTTATAATTGCATTTTAAGTTTTCCCAAAGATTAAATTCACAATTCGGTTAATAGTGATGAAAATGATTTCAAACTTGTTACACGGAAGTTTACGAATATCGTGACAGAATTGGTCTCCAAAGTACCTGGTGCAAAGGGTGAACGGTATCCTCGTCGTTTCCTGGAGTTTTCCGGAAATTCGTTATAATCAGTCCAAACTTGTTTTTCGAAGGTTTTTGAGGTCGCTGAACACGAATATCGCGATAAAATTGGTTTCCGAGGTACCTGGTGCCCAGAGTGAACGGTATCCTTATACAAAGTTATGATCAAAATCACTCTCGAGGCACCAGGTACCTTGGGGACAGGTTCTGCCTCGATATTCGAGTTCAGCGGCCTCAAAAATCTCCGAATTGACTTTATGGCCTGATATGATGAAGTGTTGGTGGCATCCCCCTCCCGAGCTTGGATGATTCCTGTACATGGGCCTGAACATTGGGTAATATCAATAATGTTTAAGCGATTATAAAATAGTAATTGAACTTTTATAAAGTTGCAATGAACAGCAAAATACATAAATAATTTTAAAAAAATAATAATAATAATAATGAATAAATTTACAATAAATTATAATGGAATCCAAGTCAAGCCGGTGAAAATATGATGTTAAAAGTATATTTATAAAGTTACCAATCAGACAAGCAAGTATGTACCTATAAGAAATATCTACTTACCTACCTAGTGCATCAGAGAAGAGCATACACAATCATCTTCAGAGTTTACTAAGTTAGTTTACATAGTAGTACTAGTAAAGAGTAGTAATCTGCAACAAGTAATGTAGGTAATTGGCACAAAACATGGTATTATTTTATTATCTTTCAATATACACTACTTTAAAGTAGTCCATATACGTTTAATTTTTTGTCCGGATTGTATCTGTTTATAATCTAAGAGACAGACAGGTATTAGGCAGGGTTCGAGGATATATATCAATGGATATATATCATGATATATAATATCCGATATATATCACGTGAATTTTTATGATATATATCAATACAAAAATGATTTTAAAAAATTTAATATTATTTAGTAATTTTTGGCGTTTGTTACCGTAATTTTTCTTTCCAAATTTTGATGGCATTGGAGTTAAAACCTACTAATACTAAGTTCAAATCGTGTCGTGTCAGAAAAAGTTCGTTACTAAAGAGTAAGTTTAAGTAAGATTCAGAATCGAAAGATGATTTAGCTTTATCTTCCTTGCAGTCAAACCAAGTACAGTCATGAAACGACAATTTTTTTTTTTTTTTTTTTGATAATTAACAGTTTATTACGAAGATGACTGATTTGATAATTAAAAGACTGATTATACTCTAGAGTTATTATTTGTAATGTTTATTATTTTGTTGCCTAAGTGTAGGTATGACCATTGACTGATAACAATTTATAAAATTGTTTTTTGTTTTAAAGTTGATTAATATTTATAAAAGTTTTATTATTTTTAATTGATTTTGCCTGATCTAGAAGAATATTTTATGTTTTGGTTTCATTTGTCTGATTTGAAGTGCCTAAGTAAATAAAACCATTAAAACATTTTAGTTTTTTTTTAATATCAAAATTTTGATATATATCGGATATATATCAAAAATATCCGATATTTTGATATTTAAAATAAATATCGGATATTTTCGAACCCTGGTATTAGGTCGATCTTTACCCATCTGATAACAAGATGAGACATATTAAAAAGAATACTTTAATTGACTATGTGTGTATAGGTACTAAGCATGTGTACTGTTGCTTTCCATATAGTACACAACATTTTTACAATATTGTACGGAGACAAACACCTTAATAAACAATAAATAGGAGATAATCCTGATGTCGAATTGGAAATATTACCCATACAAATGTAAAACTAGACTTGATACTGTAGCGGACTTAACGTAATCAAATTTGTGTAATAAAAAATTGAAGTGTTTACACTCAAATAATTATACGAATTTTTATTGTTAAGCTTTTTTACTACATACAAATATAATAACACAATAAGATCACAATACTTTTGTTTTAATGTAATGGAGATAAATGATAAAACTTCTGTAGTTAACTTGAAGAGTCTGTATTGTAATCTGTGTCGACGGTATCGCACACTGCTGTTTATATAGTTACAATCCATTGTTAACATACCGTCTAGCAAATTCTAGAACTGTCACGTATGTTCTATTGCATATATCTTACTTGTAATTGTTACCATACAGTCTAGCAAATTCTAGAACTATCACGTTTTGAACTGTTTAGAGTCCATTTGTTTTTAATATAGTACTGTATGTGTGTGTTAATTGTTAACACCACAATACCATGACAAAATTTGAACGTGAAATTAAAATTGATTAAAAAACGAAGAAGTTATAAGCAATCAAATATTATTGCATTCAAAGGTTGCCCATCTCCTTTTAGCAAAACAAAGTTTTATATGTAATCTCTATGACGATAACCATGTATGACGTCACTAGTAAATATCTTCCTCTTTGTTTAACTAGGAATATTAAACGTTCATATCTTGCATACTAGTAAAAATTTTTAAAAACTAACTACACTTTTCTATACGTGGAGTGAGAATTCTTCATCTGAAGTGATAAAAAGATTTAGTCCTACGGTACATGTTAAAGTTGGCTTAAAAAATTAATAAATAGGCAACTTTTATTATGTATATGTTATACATTATAAAATTGTGTTTTTCATATAGTACAAGAGACAGTATAAGGTCGAACTTCATTCATCTGATAACCACATGAGATATATTTTTAATGAAATTTTATTGATTTATTAACACGCCTATCATAGTTTTTCAATCCAAAACTGTTCATGGTTATTTTTAATTTAAATTTTTTCCATAAACGTTTGTTTTCAGGTAAGCCTATATTATTATTGTCATAATTAACTTTACTTATTCTTCTTCTGATACCAATTTCGATTGGTTAACACATCGGTGTAGTTACCTGAATTGACTTACCTGTTCATATGCGATGAACAGATCTACACCGATCAGTTAACAAATCCAAATTGGTACCGCAAGAAAGATAATTTAATTACGAACACAATGGTATAGGCTTGCCTGGAAAAAACCGTTCATAGAAAAATTTATTATAATAAATTTAATTAAAAATAGCCATAAACATTTTCCGGTAGAAAAACTATGACAGGAGTGTTTAAAAATCAATAAAATTTCCTGAAATCGATTTTGAAATTTTATTATATTTTTTCAAAGGGAAAGACGATAGAAAAAATTGCCAAAAATCAAGAATTTCGTGTTCAATTTCTATTAAAAAATGAGCTGTATTTGACGATTAGAAACATATTTAAACTTACTTTCTGATATATAGTCCAAAATTCCTTGTGAAAATTGGACAAATCGATTTGGTACTCTAGAAGGAATAGTATTTTCTCGTCTATTTGCTTGATCTTTAAAAACTAGATACCAAAAATGAAAACAGAATAAAAAATACTAAGTGTATAGACCACTTGTTATTATTCACTGATTATAATAAATACGTATACATGTAGGTATACGACATTTAGTTACAAGTTAACGTACGTGCAGAATTAAAAAAGACATTTTGAAGATGATTATTGCACTTTGTGCTATTTTGCATAAACATTGTAATATAATTTAACTTGGTTTGAATTAATGAGTATATATTGAACTGTTATTTACCAAACTTGAACAAGTGAAAACAAACAATTGACTTAGTTAATTGTTGAAATATCCTGTATAAAAAGTGTTGAATATCAGTGCTTGCATTATTTTTTTTATAAATTAGAAGAGTTTAAAAATTGTAAAAATTTTCGAAAATATAATCTAGATTTTAATTTTTTTTCAAAAATATTTCACAAAAACACTAGTTTAAGCTACCTGCAAATTTTCAACTCCCTATCTTTTATAGTTTTGGAGAAAATGAATATCAAAGTTTTGTCTTAGTTTACGCCTTCGCGAGTAAACAGTGACGTATACGAAAAAATGTTGAGAACAAAAGTTGTTTATTTTTTTATATGGAACATTTTTTATATTTAAACTCTTATTTAATCGCTATCGGTTTCAAGGGTCCTACCCCTTCGGATCCAAGACCTTGACTCTTTTGCTCATTTACGAACTCAAACTCTCTTTTTACGTCTTGAGCCATTATGTATTTAAATATATGTCTTCAGTACGCTAAAAAAATGTCAGCTCGATATCTATTTTCGTTTTTGAGTGTGTGTGTTCACAAACGGACAGACAGACAGACGTACAACCAGAAATGGACTCTTTAGATGATTTTATGAACATCTATACCAAAATTATTGGTAGCATGAATACTTTTTGAGCGTTACAAACTTGGGACAAAACTAAGTATACCTTGGTATATAATACATATATACAGGGCATAAAAATAATATATGTGTTTTCTATAGAAACTACTTCTTGCGTAAATTTTGGGACACCCTTTAAAAGACAAGAACTAACTTTTATTATGTAAAATTTTCCTAATAACACAAGCTTCTAGCATTATTCGTTTAATTCAATGCAATATTACTTACCTGTTTGTTATACAAATTGCCTATATTCTATTACCAAGAATAATTATGCATCAAATGTCTAGTTTTCAAATCTATCAAAATTCATTCAACTGTAGCTTCTGAATTTATTGGACTGATTTTTTTTTTTTGTAAATGCCTGTATTTCATCGTTGAGAGCAAGTGTACGCTATAGCAACATTTCATTTATCTACCCTTAGGTTTGTAATTTCATAAAATGGCTCTGTATACGATGAAAGTTAACAAAAAAGTTTCAGAGATATCTACATCTACCATAAATCTTTTATGACGTTCTCAAAAAATCACCTTTTCTTAGGATCATCGTGTATATGGATTATTAATGCCCTTTATAAGCAAGGAAATTTAAATTTAAAGATTTGAGTTGTTAAAGTTTACGTTTTTAAACATGTAAATCCTACATTCAAATGTTTTTAAAGGTATGCTTTATAATGCAACAAGACGATTTTATTTATGATTATTTTGGAAAATTAATATTCATTAGTTAAATGCATGACAAATATTTTCGTATATAGAAAATTATAACAAGCGGCACTGGTTTTTCCATAAAATATATTTAAAGTAATGAAATGAATGGCATTTGTGTCTTATTTCTTTTATAAGTGATTTTCTCTAAATATTTAGGCATCAATATTTCAAAAACTATGGTATATATTGAAAAATTGTACTCTTAATTTTCGTCTAGTTTTCCCAAGTTCTAACAGAATCCAATTTTAATTTCTGTACGGCATTTATGTTATTCGCTTCGAATATTTATGTAAAGTATCCAGCATAATATTCGATGGTACAAGGGTGAGACACCAAGGAGTGTGACAATCATATTTTCAACTGTACTCATCTGTACCACGCAAAACTGACGCCATGGTTCTTAAACTTACTTTTACATATAGGATCATCTTTTACAACATGATTCTTGGCAGAGCATTTCACTCAAAAAATTTCAGCATGGGCTTGTAGTCTACAAGTAATGTAATAAAATTTAGTAACGCAGATAATTGCAGAACCTTAAAAATATCAACGTCTGGGAAATTGATAGAAAAATAAAACAATTTTATATTAAATGGATTAAAAATCATTATATTTTCGTAAAAAATGTAATTTATAAATAATATTACTTTAAATAATTAAAATTAATCTATTTTAAAAACACTTTTTAAAAGTTATAAAATTTGAGACGTTAACATCATTGAGCTTATGTTTGTAAATGTTCAGCGTGCGTCAAAGAATCAACCAAAAAGAAAAGCGGTTAGAGCCAATGATTTAATTTATAATCGTTATTAATTGAGCATCGTTTTTCTTACTGGTTGAAATTCGCCGCGATGAACAAACTAAATATCTACTAAACAAGCACATTAAAATTAAAATTAAATTGAAACTATGATTCTGATGAAGATGGAAATAGCGATAAATTTGGTGCAACTAATTTGGTATCTTTAAAATAAGCGTGTATTACAGCATCGCGAGCTGAGACCCGTATTAATGGATCGTATGTTAATAATTTCTGAAATAAACACAAAATAATTTAGTCATATTATTTAAAAAGAAATCTCAAAAAAAATTTTAATTCAAACATTGGCGGATTTAATGATGATGCCGCTCTGGATCTACGACATTGCAGGGCACCTTTTTTTAGCAAATACAGGACTACCATTGAATGTTTTTTAGTCCTTGAACCAAAAAAAGAAGTTTGACCGCTTTGTGTGTCCGTCTGTCTGTGGCATCGTAGCGCCTAATCAGATGAACCGATTTTGATTTATAAATTATTTTAAATAGGCAATGATCTTCAAAATCGGTTCAGTTTGATCTAAGGAAAAGCTCTAAGGAAAAAATAATTTAAGGGGTTATAACCAGTTGCGAGGGGTTATAATCCAAAAATCATCCTTTAAGGGGTTATATAAAGTTGCGACGCAAAAAAACACGAGTTGTTTTTGGGAAGACCATGTATTTTACATAAATATAAAAAACGTATACATATAGGACATTTCTTTAATTTTAAGATCCCGTTGCCCGATTTCAAATTTGATATGGTACTTCTCCTGTAGGCGATCTCCTGGAGATCCTCCAAAAAAAGGTGTCCGGTGATGAACACCATATCGCTGATTTCGATTATTTAAAATAAAAAAATCCAGAAAATTTCTTCAGTCGCTAGATGAATACAGGTATTCATCGAAAGAGTAGTCAAAATTACGATTTTTAACAAAATGGTGGCAACCAAAAAAAAAAAATTCAAAATTCTTCCAAATATTTCTTTATCGATCGAGCCGTTTCGGAGAAATATTGCTCACCGACTTTGAAAACGATGTTTCGATCAAAACGCATTTTAAGTTTCAAAAGACGTTTACAATCAGTTAAAAATTTTTTTTAATTCGTTTATCTGTGTGAATTTTGCTCGGAACAACTTGAAATTTTCAGAGAATATACTAAAATATATGTATATATATTCCGAGAATTCAAAAAAAGAAAAAATTGATTATTTGAAAATTCTAACTGGATATAACCCCTTAATGGAAAGTGTTCTGATATGTTTCAAATGCTTGATCGGATGTTTTTTTTTAATTTTATAAACACTTGTTTTAGTATTCGTAAATCGGCATGGTGCCCTTCCCCTTGCATCACGTCCTTCTCCTATATGCCTCTACGTATTTTTTTTCTTAGTAAATCAACGTGACTCTTCTAAATAACCTAAACTTTTTAAATTTCAGTCTTAAATGTTGCGGCCCTAGGTATGTTTCTAAGTCTAAATCCTCCTCTGTTCAAGCATCTGTTAAAAAAACGCCCGGCATCACAATTAAAATATACTTACAAGGCACAAATCAATTCCCTGTTCATCTAACAATGGTAAAATATCATTCATTTTTCTTCGCGGCCATTTTGGAAACATTGCTTTATAATTAGATAATTGCGTTACACCCGGCCAAATAGCTTCATCTGGTGTGCCCAATGTACGAAATATTCGAAACAATTGATCAATTTCTGAATCGCCCGGAAACAATGGACGTTTTGTAAGCATTTCAGCAAAAATACAACCCAATCCCCAAATATCCACTGCTGACGTATAAAATTTACTACCCAATAAAATTTCTGGTGGTCTATACCATAAAGTAACCACTTCTTGAGTGTAACTTCGCACCGGTAAACCAAAACTTCTTGCTAATCCAAAATCAGCAATTTTAATATAGCCTTGACGGTCTACAAGTAAATTTTGTGGTTTAAGGTCTCGATGTAGCACGCGACGAACATGGCAAAAAGATAACCCGTCTAATAACTGCCGTAAATAGCTCTGAAAGAAATAAATCCAATTATTTAGGAAGATATTACAAATAAAATTTTTTTTAAATATTCATACCTTAACTAAAGAGGGTTCTAAAAGAATTTTCGAAGTATCCATTAATTTTTTTAAATCCATATCTAAAAATTCGAAAACTAAGTACAATTTCCGATTAGCAATTAAAACATCTAACAATCGAACAACGCCAGGATGTTTTAATTCTTTTAATAATGAGATCTCTCGAATTGCAGTTGATGGTACTCCTTCTGATTCTCTAATTAGACAAAAAAAAATACTTCATTTGAATTTGCATTTTTGTATTATTATTACATAAACGAGTGGAGGGGGAACAAGTAATTTTTTTAATAGTCATGAAAATTGGATTCATCAATTTGGGAAAATCATTGGTTTAAGGAATCAAATATTGAAATATAAGCGAGAAAAACGCATATTATGTAAGAAATGAATCCTATAATTAAATTCCTAATCCTAATTGAATCCTAATTAAGTTAAATTTTAACTTCCTAGTTTATTAGGAAGTTATTATTGTAATGGGTCCGATCATAAAAATTGCGGTTTTCAACATACTTTAAAATTTCCAAGTAGAAATAGCAACACAACTTAATTTGGAGAAGATGTTTATGGGTGTGTTTTAGAAAAAAATGTATCTGATATATACTCTAATTCAAAATAAACGCAAAACTTAAGCCATTCTAAGTGCTAATACTATGTAGTTCGCATATAATGTTATAGTTATGACACTTAGAATGGTAAAACACGTGCAGTTTTGTGACACAGAGGTATCATCTTAATTTATTTAGCCAGTACTATCAAAATCAATCCTGCAATTAAAAAACTAAACTACGTTTAGCTTTTTGCGATGTGGTGCTGCTTTTGGAAGTTTTATTCCAGATGGCAGCAAGGCTTACACTGACCACGTGACCTAATTTGACGCTCAACCTCGGCGACAAGCGCCAACATGAAAATACACATTAAAACCTATTTTGATTCACACTTTATAACATTAAGAAGCTCAACCACTCCGAAACACGTAATTTTTATAATAAAATTAAAATATATTATATATTTTTCATGAAAATTGTTAATATATCAAAAGGTATCAAATTACTTTGAAATATAAAATATTCTTAAAACAGTGAAGTGACTATTAATAATTAATTATTTAAATGTAAATTGATATTTTAATGGAATTGCGTTCTTAATTTGTTATTCTACTTATATTATACAGTGTGTCGCATTTAAGATGAAGACAACCTCATATTTTCGTTATTTATTGGAATATCGATTTTCAATTTTGATGGTGAATTATGTTATAACTTGACAATTAAGATGAAGAGAATAAAATTTTCCGATGTCTGGAGTAATTAGAAATATCGAAAATTTTGTTTAATTATTAAGCTTTCGATATTTCGAAAACCAAGGCAGATATCGAAAAATTTTATTCATATTTTTCGTCTACATTCATGAAGTTATAACAAAATTCATCACCAAAGTTGAAAATAAGGTACAAATAATTTCAACTCTAAATCTAAAATTACCTTGGTGCTCGTACTACCTTAAGAGGGCAACTTAATCAATTGTTAAAGTAGCTTGGTTTTTTTGGGTATTCTAATTTTTCGTCAAAATATTGCCCAATTGAGTGTCGAATATTCGAAAAATCCGATTTGATAGTTTTCTGTTTGATAATTTTGACAGACAAAATAATTTGAAAAAGTTTGTTTTGTTTGTCCGTTTAGTTGAAAATCGAAAACCGACATAAATTTTATTAAAAATGCAATCCCGAAAAATAGCAAAAGCACTAAATTACAAAAATGCTGGAAAATTGTACAACAAATTTCGGATGAAGAACATACTTAGTGAATTTGAAAGCATATATATGAAAATAGCAATGAAAAGACCAGAATTTAGCAACTACTTTCTTAGTTTCATAATAGTCATTTTCAAACCATAATCGGAGGTACAAAAACGTAAATTTCTTCAAGCGGCGTTTAAAATTATTTTTATTCAACACCTTAAGATAGTTTTCTAGTGGAAATTGAAAATAAAACTATCTGATAAATATATTATAATCGTGAAAGTTTGGATGGACGGATTGATGGATGTTTGTCACTCAATAACGCCAGAACGGATCTTTTTTGGCATAGAGATAGATTATAGTCTAGAATAGCACATACGCTATCCCGGTAAAATTTATAATTCCCGTGGGAGGCTTGTTTTAATTTTTCAAAGTGTAAAGGATCGACATGCATATTTAGTGATCGTTTATCAGAAAATGCCATAGACTAATTATATCCCGGAAAAATGCACGGTTCATATGGAATAGCATACAGGAACGGTTTTTTTTAAGTTTTTTTTTAAAGTTCGTTAAATAGAGTAACTTTTCTCAAAAAGGCTTCATTAATTTACACAGTAATGCTAAAAATTATCAAAATCTCTTTTAATCGCGGTAACACCGCGGGGCTATATGATTTTGGAACTTATTTAAAACCGAGTACATTAATATCATCACAGAATTCAACTCTATCCATGAATCAGACATTGGCTGTGTTGGGCTGAACCGCGCGCGTCGCTATGGAGGGTTTCGGCGCTAGCTGCACGCAGACATACAAATACACTGCAAATGACGAAAACGAAAAGCATTTTTATTTAAATATATTTCAGGTTCATTGAACTTAAACGTGGGTCACCAGAAATATTTCCTGGTTTAAATCCAAAATTTTTTTCATTTTTTATTTGTACAGCTCAGTTTTATAATTTTGTCCTGTTTAAATATGTTTTATTAAGATACAAATGGCAAAAAAATTATGGGTTTATTACTTTCGACTTTCGCCCGAACCTTTCCAAGAAATAAATCATCAAATAAAAAAGATACATTTTAGAAGTATGAATTTTCAGACCGCTCTCCAGAAAGTAAATAAGTTAGCATACCAAATTTTGTTCACAAAGATTTACGAATGAACTAATTGAAATAATATGAATTAAGGAAAAGCTTACCTCAAAATTATTAAAATGTTAAGCAGAATTGGAAGCGGTAAGGCAAAATAAGCTGAATCATGTGGTGCTACGATTACAAAACAACGCATCACCCCATAATACAACTAATTAGACCACCCTGTTAGTGAAAAGCGCAGAAAAATGTAAATATTAAATAACTTAATGGAAATGTTAAAGCCGAAAAAAAAGTTAATCTTGGGTAGAAAATAACAAAAAAAAAAAATTTTATAAATTAGTTGAGTTATGTGATAACAAATTAACAATAAAACCATCCCCTTAATTAACGCACAATCGAAAAAATATAATGAAATTTTAGTTTACCGCTAAAAAATTTTTACCACTTACGTTTCTAATCGAATTCGTTTTAACGCTACATTTTTGCCAGTTTTTTTATCCCTAGCTTTGTACACAACACCATAAGTTCCTTCACCAATTTTTTCTACTCGTAAATATTTCTCCATTTAAAATAAATTTTCAAAATAAAAAAATTTTTCATTCAAGTTACAGAATCAAGATAGGCTGCCCACTTCACAACTGCAATTACGATATGTAAAACACAGGCCATCGTAGTTTTAAAGGGCGGGAGTTTACTGTTTTATTGTGAACACATAACAAAACTCAACAAAAAACAATACTCGAATATTCGAATTATATTTTCTATATTATTGAACTCAATATCGATAGTAAAACCGTTGTATTTTAATAAAATTTCATGACGTTTCGTTATTAATACCCAAACAATTCTCTTTTTGTAGCTTCATTGATTTTTTTTTAATAACTTTAAGTTGGTACTCTCTGAATTTTAACCACTTGTCATCTTTTTAAAATGGGATAGCAAATGAAATGTGGGGTAAAGAAAAGCAACGGTACATGTTAAAAACAAATTTAAAGCTATGTTTACACGTTGCAACAACTTTTAAATTTCTAGATTTCATTTGTTTTCTTTGTTTTTTAAAATTCACCGTCATTTGTTTTTTTTTTAAACTCTTTCATTTGTTTTTTTTTTTCATTCAAAATCACCGTCATTTGTTTATTTAACGAATTTTATTTAAAAAAAAAAAAAAATGAATAATTAATTATTCGAAAGTAATTTCTTAATTACATAGCTATTACTCGGCCATTTTCTAAGTAAACACTAACTAGCCGTTTTGTACCTAAGTGTTCGCATTTCTTAAATACGTGTATAGAGAGCATGTAACATATTTCTGAGTAGAAATAGTGGTCGCAATAAACAGGTCGACAATTTTGTAAAAGAGTGAGAGATCATTTCATTGTGTGTTAAAGTGTAAACGAAGATGGTCATATATTATTGAAATGATTTTCTAAATGGTGAAATAAACTTCCCTAAATATATTCGTAAATTAGATCAAATCAAGTCCGGCATATTTGATCATTAAATTATTTTTTTTTAAATTTCTAATTTATTCTTTCAATTTAATTACGTTTTGAATCTCGTTTTCACCGTTAGTTTGTGTATTTTTAAGAAGTTTCTAACGCCATTTTTGTACAAAAAAAAAAAACATCTCACATTCCTCGAATTTATTTTGAAATTTGGTAAGTTATTTATGGTTATCAAAATTTAATTGATTTTTTGGATTTTGAATTTTAAAATGGCATGGCATATTGGATTTTTTTTTCGTAATTAGTTTAATGATTCGTTAATATTTTAATACAGTTAATTGGGCACGTTTTTTGCCAACTTTCTAGTACAGTTTTATCATGACTCTTTTTATCTGGCTCATATAGGAAGTATTTTTTATGCCAATTTCTAATTTCATTTTGCTGAATAGTTTTGTTAATTTGCTAATTTAATTTTAATCGATATTATATTTAAACAATTCTAATTGGATTTTCCCAAAATTTCTTTTTATCTATGTGAAATTTTTCTGGGGAAGGAGTTTCGCTTATGGAATTATGTGTCCTACTCTCTCTAGCTAATTGACATGCTTACGAATTAAATTAGAAACTATCATGAGTTTGGTTTTGTGCTATTTAACTACAAGCAGACGTAGAATATTGAATTTACGATAGTACTCCATGTTTTTTTTTTTGTGGATTTCAAAATTTTGGAAGTGTTGTTTTTTTTTTTTGGAGGATTTGATTTGTTATTTTTCTTACATTCCAGAATAATTTATTAAGAAATGGCTGGCGAACAATTTTCATTAAGTTGGAATGAATTTCATAAAAATTTAAGTGTTGGTTTTATAAATTTATTTGAAGATTCCTCACTTGTGGATGTGACTTTAGCCGTGGATGGTCGTAAAATACAAGCACATAAAGTTGTGTTATCCGTATGCAGTCCATATTTTAAAGAATTATTTAATGAGAATCCGTGTCAACATCCAATTGTATTTTTAAAAGATGTTAATTTTTCAATTTTACAAAATTTACTCAAATTTATGTATCAAGGGGAAGTCAATGTCTCACAAGAAGAGCTAGCCGATTTTATAAAAACTGCTGAAGAATTACAAATTAAGGGCCTTACAGGAACTGGGAATAATGATACGGTATGTACATATTTTATTTTTATTTCTTATTTGCAGGATTACAAAATCCGAGACAACTGATTTTCGAGGCTAACTTTTTTTTGGAATTTTACATAATGACGATAAATCGTTGCTTAACTTTAGAAATTTTTCAATTTGATGATTGGTAGAAGAAAAATTAATCCGGTTTTTGTATTTTTAGGTCAAAATTACATTTTTTTCAAATTCCATATCCAAATGTTTAAATTATTTTTTTCTAAGTGGTATTTTAGAAATTCGAGAAATTTTTTTCAAAAATTCAATACAAAGGATAATTTTGACCAAAAATTATACCCCTTTCAGGACCTACTATAAAATTTTTTTATCCTATTACTGTGGATCTTGAAGGGGATATATTATAACAAAATACATAAATATAATTCATTTGTTAATTTCACGCATTTTCTAGATAACGCACTTTGCAGTTTCTAAGATAACGCCCAAAATTCCGAACAAAAAGTGATTTATCCTATTTATTAGAAAACATTTGTCCTCATTTAGTTAGAACTTTCGTTGACTTTTGGGTCTGAGTTACTCTTATAATTTCTATTTTTGGGGGTTGAAAAAATTAGTTTTTTACAAAACACATTTTTTTTCTCGACTTTCCAGCTTTAAAATTGCCCGAGATATGCCATTTTTAAAATGGGACATTTTTTGCTCATTCAATCCGATGAAAAACGACCCATCTTGTAAACCGTTCGAAATAGAACATAAGTTTAAATATAAAAGTTATTTCTTATAAAAATATAAGTAATTTTTATTTGAAACATTTTTTCGTAAAATACCACTGTTTCGAAAGTGTTTTCCTGAATATTGTTTCGTTTTTTCAAGAATGGTTCACAAGACCACTATTTGAAGCTGCCTGCAAATTTTCAAGTCTCTATCATTTAAAGTTTTGTCCTAATTTGCGCCCCCAAGGGTAAACAGTGATGTTTACGGAAAAATGTCGCAAACAAAAGTTGTTTATTTTCTTATAAGGAATAACTCTTACATTTAAACTTTCGTTCTATCTCTAACGGTTTACAAGATGGGTCTTTTTGATTTGATTTGATGGCATATTTCGGTCAATTTTTAAGCTAGAATGTCGAAAAAAACAAAAATAGGCAAAATTACTTCAGCTAGAACTTATTTGAACCTTTTGTTATTTCATGCGTATTTTTTTTTTTGTAATTTGTAAAAAATTGTTCATTTTAATCCTCCAAAAAGGGGGTTAAAATGTTTTGGTATGAAGTTTTTACTCTCAAAAATTGTACCTGTTAAAATTCTGATTAACTGTCATTTTTAAAAAGATATTCTTTCAATTTTCACATTTGGCTTAAATTTTAATTATACTCGCGCCCCCTTTTTAATGGTACTTAAATAAAAAAATTTCTTTTTTTGCAGGGGCAAAGTCCTCGATACATTCCACCCAAGTACAAACAAGAATTCAATCCATACCATCCATATAACAACTCAAATCGGCACAATAATCGTATGGTAAATCCAAACAGATATAAACCATTACTCCCAAATAACAGTAATCTACCCAGAAGAACATTGCCATCAATGTTTCATCGTAATTTAAATAAAGGCACCAAATTTCAAGTGGTCAATACACCGCCAGAAATTAAACGACAGTGTGCGGATGTCTCAAATTTGGAATTAAGAAATCAACAACAACTTCAGCAACAACAATTACAGGTAAATTATATTTCAAATTCGCTACAAATCTTATATCCAAATTTTAGGGAATGTTAAGATACTATATCCGATGTGTCGGAACTCTAACGAATCCGTTAGATTTGCGAAAAATAGCTTTAAACAAATTTGTTAACTTTCAACTTTAAACAAAAGTTGAAGTCGACATCATTGTGGTTTAAATCGAAGCGTATTAACGGCAATATTACCCGAAAAGAATTTCATAACATTCGGTCGAGTCGTTTACTATTTATTATGCTGGGGAGTTATTCGTGTGGACCTCAAGGGTCGCACTAGACCCTACTAACGGCTTATTTTATACGTACACGTTGGTAAACACACTAATTTAAGGTTCATAACTCGAGACCCAGAATTGATTGCTTCACAGAACACTACCACAGAATTTGCCTTTGTGTTATTCTGGAGCAGCCCTATTGATACCCCTTCTTTATTTGGTAAATTTTTTTTTCCAAAATATACCAACTATTTTTGACAAACCCTGCGAATTCAGTAGAAATTCGATACGTAATACAAAGTTTTTAACGCCTGTAGCTCCGAAGAAGAACTTTTCCAACTACATGGTCCCTAGACCAATATTCTTGTTTCGGTATATCCTATCACCTCCTACAATATTGACTATTTATTCTGAAACACTCAGTAGATACAGAGAAGTAATTCCTATCTAGATGAAGCAAGTCTAAAAACCACTAGGAGCTTAATAATGCCTAACTGAGGTATTATGGCTTATTTATTTTTATTTATATTTATTTATTTGGGATTTAGGAAAAAATGGACTCAAAAAGACGACAGTACGACAATACAGTCTCATGACAGTATGATCTTCTTATGGCTGTTGATCCGGGCGTGCCAACTGTGGCATAACCAAATGTTACTAGATTTAAATTTGGTTTTTTCTGGGTTTATATTTTCCAGGACTATTTTTCCCGATTACCGTTTATTCGCTCTATAGAATCTAATTGAGGTACCTTTCAAAATTGAAGAAATACTTTATTCTAAAAAATAGGAGCGTAATTTTGTACCTTTTTCAACAAAATACATCCCTTGCTCCAAAATTGTCCTGATAATTTGATAATTTAATAAACAATTACAGGAATTAAGGAATCAGCAACAACAGAGGAATAATGAAAGGAACGAAGATCAACAAAGTAATGAACCAACACCCACACACACACCGACACCCACTCCAACACTTACTAATAATGATGCATCATCGAATGAAGACATGGTCGTGAATGTGAAACCAGAACCACAAGATTACGATATGGACGATATACCTGTAAAAAATGATGATTCTTTTCCAGCGGATGAAACATTTGAAGATTCTATGGACGAACCTCAAGCTGGAACGAGTATGGACGTGAAAGTGGAAGGACAAGATGCTGTATCACAAGGTTAGAATTTTTTTTTATTTTATTTTTTTTTAAATATGTAGTTTATTTCTGTAAATCATTATCGACTTAGGACGTATTTCGTAGATACACGCAGCAATAAAAAAATTTTATGTTACTATTTTGCCTATATTTAAAAATGAAAATTAAATTTATTTTGATAATAGTTCCCGAGAAATTCCAAATTTTGTGTTTTTGTCTTCCGTTTGATAACTGAGAGTTGCAACCCACCACCAACTGGTGAAAATAATTTGTACTTATTAAAAACAGAAAGTGAACTCGTTTTCAGTAGTTAAAATTTAGACTGCCAGGTGACAGTACTTGCACTTACAATTTTTAAAGGCCAATCAAAACATTCAAACTCAAATCATATAAATCTCGCCAACAGGCAATAATACATCATACTAATTAAAACAGGAAGTGGGTCCGATCCGTTGTCAGTAGTTCCAATTTAGAGTACCAGGTTACTTACCATAAATCAATAAACGTCAATTTATTTCAATTCTTTACGTTTGCCTATTTGCGAAAAAGAGGATATTAGATGCACAGCTGGACCTTACAACATAATAAACCTCAATTAAAAATTAAATCTGCTATAATTTGCGCTACGTATGGAGTACAGACGTCAAGCAGGAACTAATCAAAATATACAGGGTGTTTCTTGTTTTTTAAGTTTACATATGCTTGAAATTCGATAAATTTAATCGAGGAACTGTGATTCAAAACTGACAAACATTAAATGTAACACTTTTTTCCTTATTAGTATGATTTTTCAAATAATTATATTCTACTATTCCCGTCTGTGCTGTTCGATAAAACAACAAAAACAATTTTATCTAATGATTATTACATAAAATTTGTATTATTTATCGATTTCGATACAGAAATAAACTCATATTTTTATTATTTATACTTCTTCTTTCTTTCTTTTTTTTTTTGAAATTATTTGTTATTAATCTGCAATATCTTTATCGATAGAAATTAGTCACTATTTAAAAATGTGTTTAAAATTATCATAGTTTATGTTATGTGTGGATTGAAGCGATTCTTTCTGGAACATTTTGAATTTGTAAAAATTAAAAAACCTATATTTTGCTATATTCCACCTATTTACAATGATTTCGATATATGTTTCGTCCATTTCGGTCATTATCAACCCTGTAAGATAGGTTCTAAAAGTAGGGTTTTGCCCTAAAATAATAAAATCGACGAGTTTGTTAACAAAAGAAGGATAAGTGACGGCATATGAAGTTATAACACAATAATCTTTGTATTTAAAATTGAAGTTGTCCAGCAAAGCAAGTGGTTCTCACTCTCAGCTAGTACTTTATATTTATAAATATAGACCCAGCACTAAAGTACGTTAAGCTGAGCGCAAAATATATAATAATATCAAAAATTGTCCAACGTACAAAAAAATTTTTTGGTTTTGTAATAAATGTAAATACGATTGAAGGCAAAAGAAACTCTGATTTTCGCAACCTTTGACTTCGAATATCAAGGGGCGCGCACACTTGTCTATATGTGACTTTTGTACAATCAAAATAAAGGTTTGTACAAAAATTCAGCTTTTTCCGCCGACAATGAAAAATAGACTTTATTTCCTGGAGGGTGATTCGCCGGTAATAAATATAAATAAATTAGTAGATAATTAACGAGACATATTATTATATCAAAAAACAATACTTTGGGTATCTTCCCGATCAATTCAGAGAGTAATTAATTAATTAAAAATAAACTAAATACATATCCTGTTATGCGGATGGTTATGTTATTTAGTTTATTTTTAATTAATATTTACTCTCTTAATTTATCGTTAAGCTATCCAAATTTCGGATCGGTATCTACTAATTTATTTGTTCTTATTACTGGTGAGTCACCCTCCTTAAGCTGTTAAAATAAATCACCTAATAACAAACAGTCGATTTTTGAAACACATTTTTAAATGGTTAATTAAATGAATCATTAAACAAACATATAAAAACGAACCAAATATCGTCCTTAAACATTTTTATATGATTTTTAAGTCACCATTAAATTTTATAAACAGCCCGTAAGCTAGAAATATTTTAAATTCCTCAACTACCTGGCAAATGTTGTAGATCAGATCAGAACCATAATCTTTTAAATAATTTCCAATCCTTCGAGTGGTACTGGAGGGTTTTCAGCCCCCCCTCTCAAAATTGAATACTTTTATAGAGAATAGCTTCCTCCGGTACCTCTCGTGGGAATAATCTATAAAGCTATACTCATCACAGGTCTTAGGTCATTAATATTTTACTACAACTTTGAGGGGAAGAGCTCGAAACGAGTATCACTCCGGGATTGCAAATCATATGAAAAGTGTGATTTTGATCTGTTTAAGAACATATGCCCAAGCCAGGTTTTTGAAAGCTGATGCTGTTTGGTGTCATTAGCTCACGGGCTATAACTCAAAAGAATTAAGCAAAAAATGCATTCGTTTCATAACACCTAAGCTTAATTTTTTAATTTGATCTCCAAAAATAACAAATAATTTCATAAAAAATATTTTTTTTTAAATACACAATGCACGTAGTTTTTGTTTTTATTTTTTTGTTTTTGAAAAGAAAAATACACCAAATATATTACAAAAAATATATTTTTTCTATTAGAATTCTTTTTATATTACTCGTATTTTTGTAATGTGTTGTTTTCTCTGTTACTTTTGTCTCAATAATATTCGGCCACTAATTTTTAAAAACTCGGGTTTTCTTAAAAAAAAATGCAACAAAGTTTTTGTTTAATGAAATAAAGTGAAACGATTTTGTGAGGGCTTCAAAAAAGTGATCCAAGAAATTAATTTAAATCTTTAAAATAAATAAAAAAACATTAGTAGGTAAGTATAAATATAAAATATTAATTTTTGTGACAATAAGCTCCATTTTTTTTATTTTTTGTTGTTTTTTTTAAATACTTTTCCCATTGTAAAACAGTGGCGGCCGTATTTTTTTTTAAATGAAATTATTTTTATTATTTATTTTTGAAAAACAAATTGGTGTAAAGTCATTAATTACGTTGCATTTGTATTGTTTTTATGATTAATTTATTTTTATATTTTTAAATTAAGTATTTTATTTATATGTAAGCCGTCACTGTTTTGATTATACTCCCTTTTTCGTTTTTTTTTTTCGATGATCGTGTTTGATTTCTGACAGGTACGAAATTTTAGGTATATTTTATCATTGAAAAATTAAGGGAAACAAAGCGCTCGTTTATAATAGTGGTAGTTTCTTTTCTAGGCTAGCAGAAAACGAAGAAAATCTGAAAAGCTAGCGATTTGCTATTCTAATATATATGAGCGCTAAGAAAACATTTTATGATACGAAATTATTCCAAATTACGCGACAAGACAATTCCATCCAACAATTTTCCCTGAAATTTTATCGTATTTTAGAATCAATCGCGTTCGTGAATATATGAATTTATGTAATATTTTCGAAAAATAGTGAACTTATTGTGTTTTCGGAACAACGAAAAAACACGGTTTGGTTTTTTGATTTAATGGGGTACATCTACCGGATTTTGATAATCAATTCGCAAAATTTTGGGAGAAAGTTAATTAGGAAGTTTTCCGGTTCTGAAACGTTCCACACGACCTTCCGCAAATGGTTTTTTGATAATTTATCTCTACATTATTTTCTTTAGTGACGCTTTCTTGAATATCTCTGCTTCTATTGATCGGATGAACCTGAACTATGAAATAACCTCAAATTCTTAAGTAACCGGTGGCACTATCTAAAAGTACATATTAAGACCCGCAATATAAAAAAAAAGTTAAAATCCGATAATTTGCTTGAACTGTACGAACTGTTGAAGGAAAATTCGTTTTTCTCAAAATTGAGGCTATGTATCGAGCTTAAATTTACCACACTTTCTTATGATTATAAGTTACATTTTTTTCCAGAATTTTAATTCAATTCCTTCATTTTTCGAAAAGTTATCAGAGAAAGTTAAAAATATGAGGTTACTGCAGTTTTCTTGTGATTTTGAGGTTATTTTGCTATGTTCGGGGTTTGATAGCAGGCAAGATCAATGCAAAAATTCATAACAAACACTTTTTTTTTATTCGCCCTAAACCGATCAATAGGTGCAGAGATATTCAAGAAAACGTCACAAACGAAAGCAAGCTAGACATAAATTGTGGAAAACTTCTTTTCTCTGTTTTTTAAAACGATAGAAATCTCTTTAAAAAAATTAGCCTTTTTTCAAAATTTTTTTTTTATGATTACCACACTATTAATGGAATTACTGACTTGAAACTAAATTAACAAAGTATCGAAAACAAAAAAAAAAACAGTTGTATCCGACTAATTTCGGATGTATGAGCACGGAAGTGGGGACACAAATTAAAAAAATTTATTTCTTTCAATTTTGATGGTGAATTGTGTTATAACTTGACAATAACTAAGACGAAAAGTAAGAATACAATTTTTCGATATTTGAAGTCGTTTTCAAAAAATCGAGAATTGAAAATTTGTTTTAATTATTTAGCTTTCGATATTTCGAAAATCAAGATATATATCGAAAAAATTTTATTATTATTTTTCGTCTAAAATTCATAATCAAAGTTGAAAATAAGGTACAAATAATTTCACCACAAGTCTAAACTTGTCTTGGCGCTCGTACTACCTTAAACTTTAAAAAATTAATAAAAAAGTAATTATTTTTTATTTAACAAAACTGAAAAATCAGTTTTTTCTAATTGGCTTACTACATTTTTTTGACAATTTTTATTTTTATAATATATGAAAATTTTTTGTTTGTTTATATTTTGATTGGGAGCACAATTTTTATAAAAAAAAAATAAATAAATAAAATATTAAACAATTGATTTAAATAATTTGTGTAAAAAATTAAATTTTGATTTCAGATGAAGTATATTTCATACGAAGTTTACGTGGTACACCAATGCTGGTGGTGGGTGATTATACATTCAGCAGGAATAAACGAACAAAATCCAGGACATATTGGGTGTGTTGTAAATCAGAGACCAGTAAATGTAAAGTATCGTGTATAATACAGGATAATGGTATTATACGAATGCCACGCGGACAAGTACATAATCATCCGAATGATTTTGAGAAAATTATCAACAGTGAAATTATGAATGTTTCATATCATGATATATCTGCTATTTTTACACATCAATAAAACTTTGGAAAAACTTATTTTTTTATATATATACTTTTCTATTTACGGGAGCAAAATTTATTTATAAATGATTAGAAAAGGCCTTTTCATCTATTTTTTTTTTTAAATATATTATAAAAGGGTAATTCAGTAATATTTCACGTAATATAAGCAGCTTACATTATTTATTTTGAAGTTCAAGAGAAGTGAAGGCTATAACTCGATGTTTTTTATCAGCCTTTACTTATAAACCCAACGAAGCGGGGGGATATTAAGCTAGTTTGAGTATAATTATCAAAAATGACGCATATTGTTATTATATTCGCATCTTCCAGTCTTCAATTCCAAATTCGCCGAGCGATGTTCTTGAAAACTTGATTTTTAATTCAAATTCCTGAATGAATTCGTTCTTGAAAACTGAACTTTCATTAAAATTCCTGATTTAAAACCACTGAGTATTTAAAAGAGGGTAATTAAGTAATATTTCACGTAATATAAGCAGCTTACATAATTTATTTATTTTGAAGTTTAAGTTCTCTAACCTACAAAAAGATCGATTAATTGCTTTATACGTTTACTTAATATTGTGAGATAAAAAAAATAAAACGTGCCTTAAAATAGAGTCTATTTTTTACAGTTGTAAATTTTTTTTTTATATGGAACTTTAATGCTAAGAAAGACTCTATCTAGTGATAGAAAAAATAACTATATATGTTATTCCGCATAGATATATAATATTTAACAGAAATGTTGTATACAATGTTGTATATTTGTGCAAATCTTTAAAACTGTAAATCTCGATAGCTTTGATAAATCTCATAAGTATAGTGAGAGAATAAAAATGGGAAGTAAAAAATGCTTAACTGAAAGCAAGTTTAAAAACTTAAAACTTCAAATATGATACATCTTTTGCCTTTTCATTCAATGAAAAATCTCCTGACTCAAACAAATATGGTTAACATTTTTTTTTCATTACGTGGCGCATACATCTTGCCGTTAAAATCCTATAGAACATGACCACTTTTATTCAATATGGTCCTTTGCAATTTATTTGGACTAGTTTTTGAATACAACATCAATCAATTGACCAAAACAAAATGTGCCCTTTTCTTGATTTGGTAACTATCCGAAACAAAAGCTAATCGATGAAAAGGCCTTTATTTTATCTCGTTCAAATTCCGATTCAAAAAAATTTTGTACGATATGACCAGCGGATATATAATCCGTTGATTTTTATTTAGCTTAAATCGATGTTCAATTTGGCCTAACATTAATTTTTTTTTATAGACGACTGAATATATATTCTTGAGCTTTTAACAAAACTCGAAAAAATTTATGCCTTAATAATGCTTTTATATCGTTATTTATTCTTAGTGTCAAAAATCGTTTTGGATAAACCTAATTTTGCTAAAAAAAATAAATGTGTCACATGTGCCTTTATTGAAAAAATTATAATAAAAAACTGTCAATATCGAAACTTAAAAATGATGTTAAGATAACAAATTCGATGTGTTAAATATAATTATTCTAAGATGAAAATCTATTTTTGTAATTTCTTAAGGTAGTATGGCTGTATCGAGACGGGAAACAATTTAGTCAAATCGGCAATCATTTTTTAATTTTTTTTTGCAACAAATGATAAAAAAGGTATAATGAATTAATATAACAAATACAGTGAAACCTGGTTAAGTGAGACATCAAGGAACCTATCTAAAACCTGTCATAAATAAATATCTGTCGAGAGGTGCGATTATTAAATAAAATAACGTATTATCAAATTAAATATTGCTGCTACAAAAATTATAAATAACGATCCTTCACGCGAAATGTTGTGCCTTTTCTTTAATCATTGGTCCTCTTGCCGGAACGTTTTTGTTACGAAGTTGCTTGACCCATCTTAATTTCAGGATATTCTGATACTGGTATACTACCTTAACATCAATTTAAAATTGAAATCCAAAATAAAACCTTTTTAGTGCGCTATCGAACAAAGATTATAAAATGAGTGGTCAGTTTATTAAAGTTTTTTCTTATTTAATTTAATCAATCGTTAATTTTTCTATCTAGTAACACAGGTCTCGATACGAATATATATATTGTTAATATTGATAGAAGAAATTCTCTCTTATAGGCCCTAAAATCTTAGAGCTCCAATGAGAAATATTTTTCTTCCATAATCGTTTTTTCACCCATCTAACATAGGTGGTTAATTTAAATTACAAAAGAATTTAAACATTCAAAATCAGTTATAACGACATTGAAGTAAAACCTGTAATTATGGTCGTTATATGCAAATATGTGCATATATTGGACAACTTGACCGTTTAGTATTCCATTTTGACTTTTGACGACCTGATTTTTCATTAGAAACATCTGTTTTTCATAAGAGACTCTATAGAGACATTTATAAGGAAGATTCCCACCAAATTGCAAAGAATCGTTCGAGTAGAACTTGAGATATCATGTCAACCACTTCCAAAATTTTAGTTTCAAGAACGTGTTTTAAGTTTGAGAGACAATTCCGGCAGTGGAACTCGGATAATAATGTTACTCACTTTGGATTAATCGGCTATCCCAAATCCATTCATTGGTCCTTCTTCTTCTTCATATGCAATGGCTTGCAAAGTTATTTCTGTAAACCGAGCTGTGCATTACTCTCTTAATTTATCGTTAAGTTATCCAAATTTCGGATCGGTATCTACTAATTTATTTGTTCTTATTACTGGTGAGTCACCCTCCTTAAGCTGTTAAAATAAATCACCTAATAACAAACAGTCGATTTTTGAAACACATTTTTAAATGGTTAATTAAATGAATCATTAAACAAACATATAAAAACGAATCAAATGTCGCCCTTAACATTAAAGAAAAAAATAAATAAATACCTGTATATCGCTAGATGGCCTGTTAAAGTCATCAACTAGTATCATTCGTTTGTTTACAGGAACTTTGCCATCCAAAGTTGCACATTTAATACCTTTTGAGACTAAATGTTCTTCAATAATTTTTCAACATACTTGTCCATTGTGATACAACAATTGCCTTTTCACCTTTAGCTAGGGCAGTTTGTTTTTAGTTTATCAATAACGATATTAACTTTTGAACTGGGTTAATTAGTGTGAAAGATAGGATTGTTTGCTGGCAGCAGCATTTAGATTATTGCTTTCCCCAGCAGCTGGATCAACACTTTCATTTTGGGTATCTTCTTCTCCATCATTAATGTCCATTTTTTCTAATTGTGTAACAAGCTTCTTCATTTTCAATCATCTAAGAGAATATATAATTCATTATATTTCAAGAAATTAAATACTGCCTTCTTTTGAAGCAGCAGAAGAGCTTCGAGGGTTTATATAGGCAAAAATGTTTAAAGCGTGTATTAGTCGTTGTAAGCGGATATATATAACCGATAATACAATAACCACTATAACCGATATATCATTTTATCTAATGTTTTTATAGACTGTTGTATATTTAATATATTTATATCTAGATTCAGTTGTTACCTTGCCAATTCGACCTAGTAAGCGATGTCGTTCGACGTAATCAGCGATTTGTTACTATAAGCGATGTCGTTATAACGAATTTTGACTGGTAATTGTAAATATAAAAACCTACGTTATTATTATTATTTTTTTACGATTTCTTTTTTGTTTTGTTACCGTAAAATAGAATTCGTGGCGATTTTTATTCTATTTAAAAAAAAAATAATAATTTTATTTAAATAAGTATGTTCTAAATACGGGGCTAGAATTTATTATGGCAAATAATCTTAAAATAAATAAAGCAAATCAAATATTTTTATAAAAATTATATTAAATTCAAAAAAAAAAATACATTTTTTTATTAAACATTTTTGTAGATTTTAAAAATTATTAATTGTTAAGAAAAAAAATTATATATATAAATAATTATTCGTCAAAGAATCTATTTTGTGTACAGCTTAATATTAATTTTTTAGATTTTAAGATAATTGTTATCCATTTTCAAAAATATCAATAATTTATTTTGTGTCTATTTACGAATTAATAATTTCTTTTTTATTATTACTAACTGAGCGCAATTGTCTTCTTTTAAATCCTCAGTTAGGTTGTTAAAATACTTGAACGGTGATACTTCAGACATCTACAACTTCAATTGAAATCAGAACACTTGTCGGATGATGGGCGCTTGTGCAATGTCAGCTATTTTTTAATTCACAATAAGTGAAATTTACAAAATTTAAAAAACCCCCGACAAATTTTCTGGTACAGAATCCTAATCCCTTTTCCTCAGATGCTTCTCCAAACTGGAATGATTTTCGAGGATCATGGTCTATATTTTAGTTGTTCCGGGTACGGAACCCTAAACTCGCACTTGAAACATAGCTAAGAACGCTCTCCATTAAATTACATTGCAAACGAAAAAAATAAAATCAAATCGGTTCATCCGTTTACGTTCTACGATGCCACAGACAGACAGACAGGGACACATACAAAGCGATCAAACTTATAACACCGCTTTTTTTGGTTCGGGGGTTAAAAATGTCGTATATTGCCTATGAGTTAAATATTTGACAGACATCTTCCGACTTCAATTCAAAATTCACCGAACGACGTTCTTGAAAACTTGATTTTAATTAAAATTCCTTATTTAATTCGTTCTTGAAAACTGGACTTTAATTAAAATTCCTGATTTAATAACCACTGAGTATGTAAAAGAGGATAATTAAGTAATATTTCACGTAATATAAGCAGCTTACATAATTTATTTATTTTTGAAGAAAGATCTCTAACCTACAAAAGGTCGATTAAAATTGCTTTATACGTTTACTTAATATTGTGAGACAAAAAAAGAAAACGTGCCTTAAAACAGAGTCTATTTTTTACAATTGTAAATTTTTTTTATATGAGACTAATGCTAAGAAAGACTATCTAGCGATAGAAAAAATAACTATATATGTTATTTCTCATAGATATATAATATTTAACAGAAATGTTGTTTACAATGTTGTATATTATATATATACAAACGTATATAAAATAGGTGGTGTGCCAATGTGCAAATCTTTAAAAACTGTAAATTTCGATTTAAATTTCCATAAATCCTTAAAGTATATTAAGGAAGTAAAAAGCTTTACAGAAGGCAAGTTTTAAAACTTAAAATTTCAATTATGATACATCTTTTGACTTTTCATTCAATGAAAAATCTCCTGATTCAAACAAATATGGTTTACATTTTTTTTTTACTCGTGGCGCTGTGACATCTTGGCGTTAAAGTCTCATAGAACTTGACCACTTTTTGATAACATGTATATGACAATAATTGTTATTACAATTTTGATTGGTTATTTTTTTTGGAATTGATTGTCGAGGCTTCAGGTTTGCAAAGGAAAAGTAATTTTAATTTCATAGAAATAATATGGAATAATAATTTAAAATTGTCTTTTTGATAGATCGTTTATCTCAGTAATGATTCGCTAAACGAAAAGTGCTAAAATGCTGTTTTTTATTAATTTTTATTTACCTTCAAAATTATACGAATAAAATTATAATCAATCAAAATTTATAGAAAATAATATTTTTTAATAAATTGTAATTTTGTACAAACAGAAGCAGTAGACGTTAACCTTAAACAACGACGAAAAATAAAACGTGAATTTTCCTCCCTCACTACTTCTGTGTTTTTAATACTTTTTTAGAGTATCGAATATTACCGATAAATTAGTTAAACAAAAAAAATTATATATTTAATTATTAAAACGTTATGTTATAAATAAAAAATTACTTTAAAAATTAATAAATTAACAAATTGTTTTTTATTTTTGATTATTTATTTCAATATTTAAACAAGTTGTAATTTTTAATAATTGCTGATCTCAATCATAATTTCGGCAATTTTCGAACAAAATTTTATATTATACGGGGTAATTAAAAAATTTATTTATAATATCAAGAGAGTACATTTTAATATTAAAAATACGTTAATTGTTTAAAAAAATTTCTTCGAAATTTTGTAAATAAATTGGGTAGTTTCAAGTTAATAAAAATTACCCCAACTTGTTGTTAATAACTTTAAAAAAATGAACTTTTAATGTTTTTATATATATTTGAAAAAAATATTTGATTATGACAAAAAATTCTTTTGAATAGAATTGAGACACATTTAAAATTCTTTTAAATTTCATTTCACAATCTCTTATTAAAAAAAGTTTTTCCTCCTTTTCAACAAAATCATTTATTGTATTTTTTCTGAGCATAGCTAAATAACATTAAAATCTCAAGAAAACCGCAGTAGCCTCATATTTTCAACTTTTTCTGAACTTTTCCAAAAGTGAAGAAGGAATTGAGTTGAAATTATGGAAATAAATGTCACTTATGGTCATAAAAAAGTGCGGTAAATTTTAGCCCTATACGTAACCTCAATTTTGAGAACAATATGTTCAGGGTTCGATAGCAAGCAAGGTGGATACAAAAATTCATAGCAGGTAATCTTTTTATTTTATTCGCCTCAATCTGATAAATAAAAGCAGAGATATTCAAGAAAACGTCATCCAACAAAACAATGTAAAGATAAATTGTCCCAAAACCTTTTCTCTGTTTTTTACAACAAAAGAAACAATTTTTTTTTTTTTTAAATTAGTCTTCTTCCAAATTTTTCCTAATTGATTATCAAATTTCGGTAGATTTACCTCATTAAAATTTTTTTATCAATACAAAAAAATTTCTTTTTACCGACTACGATTTCTTATAACTTTTTTCATTCGCTCACAGATGGCGAGACTATAATTCACAATATACCTTAAACAAATATATCAGAAATTTAGATTTGAAAATTTTAATTCCACAAAAATAATTTATAAATATATTAAGAAAAGTTTATGTATTGTTTCAATAATATTAAAAAGAATTTTTTGTAGTACTAATATCTTGAATAAGCGCTAAGGGAATAAATATTTTTTATAAAAATTAATAATTTTATACAATTTTTAAGTGGTCTTGATATAATTTATTTTATTTTTAGTTAACGGTTTAGTTATTAATAATTATTAAAACGAAAAAAATTATTATTTTTTTTCTTTGTTAATTTTTTTAAATTTTCAACGATTTATATAATAAAATTTATTTTTTTATTTAGTATATGTTTATTGTTATGATTTATTTTACATTTTTTAATTTGTATCCCTGAGAAAAGTTTATTTAGAGTAGTTCGATGCCGTAAATTGAAAATGATACCACAGATGTAAAATTTTATTTATCAATTAATAATCCTTTTATGTTTTTTGTGAAAAATTCATATCGATTCTCAGAACGTTTTTGGAGAATTTAACCATCAAAGTCAGTTACCAAAAAAAGTTTTTCATTTTATTCGCAGTTCTTAATTTTGGTTTGATTTTAAAGCTTAAAACTTGAGAAAAATTAATAAAAGTTTTATGTAAATGGTAAAACATTTTTAAAAGCACTTATTGGCAAAAAAATCAACATTTATTACGACTTCTTCATGTACCATCATGTAAAAAGGGCTGTTTTTAATAATTAATTTATCGTAAACCGTAAAGAGAAGCGACTTGTAATTTATACAGAAGGTGTATTAAATACTCATTAATTGACACACAAAATTTCAGTTTTATGGTATTACTTTCGTTTTGATATCGAAACACCTTAATTCAATAATTCCGAACATGTTATATTTCCAATTTAACCATAAATTTTGTAGATCTTAAAAAAACCACAAGTGCTCTGATTGTAATAAAATTTAGCGCCTTCGATTATCTTTCGTCGAATCCGATGCTATTTTATTCGTTAAAAATTATCGAATTAATTTTTTTTTTAAGCGAAGATTAAAGTTTTATTATCGTAGATCTGATTTTAACGCGTACTGTTAAATTTATTCGAATTAGAAATATATGGTGAAACTTTTTTTATAAGAAATTTATCGATCAAAATATTTCTTAAATCGCCGTCCAAAATATGTGTTCTTTTATGATTATATAAAAACAATTTCCTAACAATAAAATTATGTCTTCCATATTCCATGGTTTCAAAATTTCAATATTTATCATAGTTTCCTTCATAATCGAACAGATTTATTAATATATTCGAAAAATTTGTTATTATTATTTGATTTTTTATTCATAAAAAAGGAAGTAACATCCAGAAAATTTATATTTCAGTTGTTGCTTACTCTAAAAGAAGTTAGAATAATGCGTCTTTATCTTTAAATATTAGAACAAGTAAAAAGCCTCAAATATTTGTGAAATAGGCTAATAAAGCCTTTTTGAAACACTCCCCGAAGTTTTTGGGATAATTACGCTAAAAAAATAAAACTCCTCACTTTTATTTGTAAGTTTGTCTGGTCTCAGGCGATGTTTTTGGTATAATTCGCCCGCCCCGATTGGTAATGACGATTAAAATTTTGACCCACTCCTCGTTTTACCAAGAATCGATGCTAAAGGGTTCACCTCGTAGTCTTGGTGAAACACTACGAATTCTAGACTGCCCCAATAAATAATTAAATTTTAGGAAATATCAACAATTTAAGAAAAGTTTTAAGACGTTAAATTTGTTGAAATTCACCTCCTCCCTCGTAAATCCGCGCTACGCTTAGTAATATCAACCCTCCCCCTGTTTGTGTGACTATTTTTGTTGTTTGGTTTATTTATAATGCGAAAACTGAGTCTGCAACTGACTCAGACGCATAAATAACTGATTTTGCTAAATTAGTTAAATGTTTTTCTTTTTTTTTTATACTCATATGTTGTGCATATCCTGACTTGACTAAAAATGGCGTCGTTATTCCAACTCTTACTAGAGAAAGGAAAGTAATTGTCTGAAGTTTTATTAACGAATATAATTTTATTCTCTGTTATAAAATCCTAATAATGATTGTAACGAATTGTAATATTTAATTTATATTAAAAATTTGTAATCTTTTATAATTTGTAAATGGTTGTATTTTTGAATAAAAAAATTATTTAAGTTATTTTTTTAAAAAGAAAATAAAAAACTAATTGAAACTTATAAAAATCCTTTTTATTTATTATTTTGAGTAATCTTTTTTAAATATTTCTTGCGTCTGTGAGTCTCTAGGAATAGTATTCAAGGAAAAAAAGTAGTCAAATATTTGCTGATGGTGTATTACTTACTAACTTACTTCTATTCGTAGCGAAATCACTATATACAGTGGAACTTGGTTCAGTGGGACCTGAATTAATGAGAATACTCCATAACTGGAACTCATGCTGAGGTCCCAAAACTTTGGCACTTAATTACCTCTGTTAGTGAGACGAAGCAAATCTCTATATCTAAAATTGGATCTTTCGATTTTATCGTCATAATTAACTCTACTACTAAGGCAGCGAGCGATTTTATATGAATTAACCCCTGTAACTGTGAACAGAGATAACATCGTTTTGTTTGTTTACTTACTTATTCTTATTCTACTCGCAAATTCCGCACTTAACTAATTTTGAGTCTTAATGACATTTTTCCCAGTTTTAGTTTTTACTATCTATACGGATGCTTATTTGAAAAATGCCGAAACGAAGGCTCAAATCGTTATCAGTACGTGAAAAACTGCAGTTAATATTCGTTTATGCATGTGGGAAGATACTCGGTGAAGTCTGTGTCGAATTTATTGTGCGAAAAATTACTCTTTGTAGAATAATTCAGAATAAAGATAAAATTTAATCACAATGTTCTGAAGGATAAGGAAAACTAAAACGTGTGCGTTTATCAGAATATCCTGAACTTGAATAGTGTTTGCTAACATGGGTCAAGCACCTTCTTTACAAAAACGTTTCGGTAAGTGGACCGATGATTAAAGAAAAGTCACAAGATTTGGGGCGAAGGCTCGGTATTCATAATTTTTGTAGCAGCAATGATATTGATAATACGTTTTATTTAATAATCACACCTCTATAACTGAAATAACCTGTATTCTGACCTCAATTAATGGAACCCTCTGTATATGAGACATAATTTATTTATACCTGACGTTTCACTTAACAAGGTTCCACTGTATAAGAGATTTCTACAAAGAATAACTTTTTTTTTGTAAACCTTATAATAAAAAGTTTTCCATATGTGGCCAAGTTAAGAAGCATCCTGTATATTTCATATAAAACTGTCTTAATAAGAATATAATATACTTAAAAATATATAAAAGCTGGAAAATTTTATGTAGAGAAATATGTATGTGACATCTGAGATATCTGGTGAAAAATATTATTATATTTTAAGAAAATGTTTTTACAACACTTAAGTTTTTATTTCAAAGATAAGTAGTTTTTTTTTTTTTCGTATTTTTATGTACATTTTTTTCCTACACATTTTATGTCTTTACTAGAAACAGTTAAGACAAAATGGTTGGTATTTTAATATTTCTATTTACAGAAATTTTACCATCAATATCATATTCAAGAACGCCACGTGGAAATCCACGTTTAGTTGTCAACGGTTTTGTATACGTTGTTAAAGGCAACTATGGTATGACAACATTTTGGACATGTCAAAAACGTGGCTACGGGTGTCGTGTTTCATGCAGTACTAAAAATGGTGCATTACGAATGAAATCTGGTCAAAGGCATAATCATCCACCGCCTGATCTTATCTAAATCTAAATCTATATTTAGTTTTTTTTTTTTTTTGTATATAATTTATTTTTTTTGTATAATAATTAATTTATTAATAAAAATAATATTAATATTAATTAATCTAATTCTAATCTATTTAATCGCCTATCGAAATCTACGCACAAGCCTATATGCTTCTAATTTAATTTCACTTTGGAGCATAATTCACTTCACTCGATTAATCAACTAAATGGCAGATCTAAAACTTATATATACTCAAGAAGAAAATAATTTAGAACCAGAAAAATAACACTTATTTTGATAGTTCCATTTTACGCAACGCCTCGAAGCGCATTCTCTTAAAACACTCTAAAAGGTGTTTATCTTCAAATAAGCCTCCATAAACGTCGTCACAATTGCTACTGTGGTCAAAATTGAATTATCGGCCTGCAAGAACCACAAATTAATCCACAATTCTGGCCCTTTTTTATTAGTTTTCTCAATCAAGCTCGTCTGAATTTTTGAGAAACTTTATCGTATTTTTAGCCCCGCTTTTTTAACGCTTTGTATGACATTTAGCCTTGTTTTCTTATAAATCTGATTCATTTTTAGTCTTTTCTAACATTTGGAACGAACTTTCTCTCGAAAAACAAATTTGGGGGGCGAAATTAACTAAACCAATCCGTATATTCTGGATATTGGAGAGATGGATAAAACCAAGGTCTGTAAACAAAAAAGTTAGATTCATTCCCATTTTCCCAATCGGTCGTACAGGCGAGGTCTATTACCCATATTTGACCGCCTTTTCCAAGATGGCGGTGAAGGGGTTTATTTCCCGAATACGCAAAATCAGATTTAAAGTCTCCAAACAACCCCCTATTGAATAAATGAAAAAAAAATGTAGTGTCATAAACTTTTGAATGACTCCTTACCCACCCCTAAAAAATTTTAACGGGCTTTAAAGTATATCGTTTTACAGCATTAACCGTAGTTTGAGAAATAGTTTTGTTTGTTTTACAGTTTTCATTTCGAAAACAAAAAGTGTAATTAAAATTTTTTTGAAATATTTTGTGAAATTCCGACACACAAGATTTGTTGCATGTTTTCTAAATTATCCTAAAAGTTGAGTAATTTTAGATAAAATTCTGTATTTTTTTTTTAAATTAAAATTTATAATTTGAAAGCAAAAGTATATAAAAAATATTTTATTTGTTTCAGACAATTCATCACCATATTTAATAAAAACTTCGAAAGGTTTCTCACGTTTAATAGTTGAAGGATATGCATTTAGTATTAAAAGTCGTTACAATACAACAATCTTTTGGAATTGCTGCAATAAAGGACGTGGTTGTAAAGTTACATGTTCCACGAAAAATGGTATGTTACGCATGAAATATGGACAGGAGCATACGCATCCACCGAATGCGCATGAACAATAATTTAAAAAAATTTTTCCCTCCATAAAGAAAAATTCAAACACAATCAACAATATTTTGTAAAAAGAAAATGCTGTTCCAAAATAACTCAGGAGGTAAAAATAAAGAAAAAAATAAAAATAAAAACTTCAATATTATTCGTCATTGTGTTAAATAAAAAAAATTATTTTATTTTGTTTGGTTCAATAAAATTATAGAGAATGGTTATAAAATCGGCAAAATTGATGAAAACAGTTTTTAGTTTTTAAGTTATGATTGTATTTACTTCAGAATTTGTCATAAATAAAATTGGAAAAGGATTGACATTAATTTCCTTACTCTTGGACAAAGAGTATTCATACCGACATTATGAGGCAATTTTAAAACGAAAAAAGTCGAGAATATGCTTATCTAAAATCGACAACATACACCGGCTGCGGCAGGCAGTGCCATAGGTACGGTTGCAAGGCTATCTGCTCCACCCAAAGCGAGGCGTAAATATTTATGGCCGCATTCAGTCTCCGTAAATTCTTCAATATAGCTAAACGTTGTTCTAAAAAGATAATCTTCCCAGAGCTCTGACTGCGGCAAACAGACAACCTAGTAAGCGATCTCTAAGTGCAGACGTACAATTCGAATATCCCCTTACTAAAAGTTTCATAAAAAGAGATCTGCTTCAGTATGAAAATGGCGATGTTCGACGGCTTTTTCTAAAAAGAGAATTCATTAAATCTATATACATTTGGAAGAGAGTCCATTAAATCTATATACACGTTACTTTTATTCCAGCTTGGAATTATTTCTATATGCCTTCACGCCGGGAGGCTCCTATAACATTCGAGAATGTTTTAGAAAGATATTTAAGGGGTGTTCTGGTCTAGAAGCCTAAATTGTAGGCATTTTTCAAACTAAGTTTAAAAAAAAATTGAAAAACATTTTTGCAGCCAATTTTTTCATATTATATTAATTGACATTTTAAAAATACAAAATGAAAATTGTAAAAAAAAGTAAAGATGTCGTTATCGTCTGAACTTCGGTCAAAAAAAAGGAAAATTTACAAAATGGTGTCAAAATGAAAAAGAAAAAAATTCATTTTAACCCCTTTTTTACATTTTGGATTTATTTAAAATAGAACTGGACAGAGGAACTCGGATAATAATATTACCCACTTTGGATTAATCAGCCATCCTAGATCCATACATTGGGTCTTCTTCTACTTCATATGCAATGTTTTGTGATTTCTGCTAACCGAGCTGTTTTGCATTCTTTTGAAGCAGCAAGAGCTCACTGTACAGAGAGATCAATTTGAGTTTCGTTACCAGAAAACTCGCTGTATCTCCGAAAATAATTCAATTTTTTTAAAATTCGTTTAAGGACATATTCAAAGGATCCAACCTTTAAAAATATGCAAAAAAAAAAATCGTTTTCTTCAAATTTCTAGACCAGAATACTGTTTTTAAATAACCATGCGCCAACAGTGCATATAAGATAGATATTATTCTTTCTTCTCAGGCGGCCTTTCTATTAAATGCTTTAACCTTTTAACCATTCTTTGAAAGGATAAAATACATATAAAATGCCTTAAAAAGCAAGGACTTCTTCATTTAGAAAAGGCCATCGACTACAGTCGACATTTTTTTATTAACTACGTACATATTTTAATTTTCATTTAATTTGTAAAAACTGTCCCAATAAAAACACACACACAAAATCAATCATGTTTTTTTATTGAGGCATTTTTTATTTATAAATAAATCACAGATGTCTATAATAAACTTAAATCGCTTATTTTTATTATAACAATCATCAATGAATGGGAAATACGTATAAAAACCAAAATAGATTGTAATTAGAATATTATATAGAACTGTTTCTGTCGCGATTTAAGTTTAAGTTAGACATTTGGAAGAACATTTTCAAATAATAGTGACCTTTTATATAGTTTTATACGATTTATTAAAATTAAGTAAATGATGCAAAGACGACGTAATAAGCTTAGGATATTATATATATTTTTTTATTTTAATTCAAATCGAATTTCATCAAAATAGTTAATAAATTTTATAATCAATCTGTATAAAATATTGTAGATACCATCGTTTTAAAAACGTTGAAGTTTTATTTTAAGTAAATTTTATATTTGAACATAATTTATATTATGTTTAAGAGAAAGCTAAATAAGCTGTTCTTACGATTCATTCTGAATTATTTATGGATAAGACAAGTGAAATTTACAAAGATGAAAAACTCCCGATACCCTTTTCGGATACGGAATCCTAAACATGCACTTGAAACATATCTAAGCACACTTTCCATTAAATTACCTTTTTCCTTAAAGCCGTCTCTACACTAAACCGATTTTGAGGATCATCGCCTATTTTTTAGTTGTTCCGGGTACGGAACTAAACTCGCACTTGAACCGTAGCTAAAAACACTCTCCATTAAATTACCTTTCAAACAAAACAAAAAAATTTTTTAATCGGTTCGTCCGTTTAGGCGCTACGCTGCCACAGACAGGCAGACACACATTCATAGCGGTCAAAGTTATAAGACCCCTTTTTTTTAGTTCGGGGCTACTAAATATTGCACTGTCAAAAAATTATTGAGAATTTTTAAAAGGAGGTGGAAAAACTATCCTCATTTTTGTTTACTATGCTGAGTTTAGTGCGTCTTAATGTTCCTGATGGTCTAAGAAAGGCGAACAAATAATAATTTTTGAAATCGGAGCTGTTCCACCACTTTTCCACCTTTAATGATATTTTCCGGCTTATACGTCATAGGCAGTTGAATTGACTCAAATTTTCCATAAGTAGTTCAGAATTAGTGGCAAGAACATAACGAAACCAAGACCAAAAGTACAATTTTAATTTGTTTTTCTTTGAACTCAATTAATTTTTTTTTTTTACAAAATGTATTCAAAGGTATTTGTTAGTTTTTAAAGAAAATAGTATATAATAAAAAATAAAATAAATTTTTTTGTTTTTTAGCGTAGAAACAAAAAAAATAAATATATATATATAAATATATACCTATGTATAGTGTGTTCCATTTCAATCTCCTCAGCTAAATTTTTTTTGCAACAAAAAAGTCTTCGGAAAAAATGACCCAAGTAAAAATTTTTCTAATTAAAGTGGGTCGTCTTTCACAGGTCTCAAATTTCACCTTGAGTTTCAGGATCTTTGCAAATTCAACTAATGTAGGAAAATAGTAAAAGATACAGAAAATTTTTTTAATTAGAAAGTTATTCTTTAAACAGGACGAGTCGTGAGGATGCACTGAACTCCAGGAGTGTCTTTTACACATGAAAATAATGTAAAAAAACCCAAATATTGTCATTATATGATTTTGTTTTCAAGAACCCGACAAGCAGAGGTTTCTGTTTGTCACGGTTTTCGTTGAAATAACCTAACAAGTTGTACTGTACAAAATTTCCTTTAATAAAGTACAAGAGATGCAATTGAAAATCTTGTCTCCTCCCACCGAAAAAAAAAACGAAATCGGATAACAAGATTTGGCCTTTTTTACATTGTATTCACGTGTACAAGACTCCTGAAGTTCGATGCATTCCTCAAGACTCACCCTGTATAACAGAACAAACAAAAATCTATTGGAAACATTTTCTTTTTTAAAAAGCTTTATCACAGAAAAATTTAGCTGATGAGATTAAAATGGATCACTTTATATAGCAGACAGGATTATTAAGGATAATTAAAAAAAAATGAATATGCCTTATATTTTGTCTTTCTACAAAAAAAAAAGTAATAAAAGAATAAATTTTTTATAAATGCCACACAAAAACCATCCAAACTTTTTTTCCCCTTGAAATATTTTTGTGCAATCCACACACAATAAACTAATTATATTAGGAACTTGATAAAATAATTTTTAGATGAAAACAAATTGAAGAAACCAATTTTTGTTACCAATATTTTTCATATCAAATATAAAAGAGCTTTAAAATGTTTTTTTTTTCTTTTTTGGAAAAATTCATGATGTATAATTTTGGCATAATTTTCAAAGTAGAATATACAGAACTGATTGGATTTATATGACGTAATTTTTTTAGATTTAAGTTAATTTGATAATTTTTTTTTTGTCGAAAACTGTCATTGTATTTAAAATTATGATTAGGTAGTTTTATAGAGTGTCTAGCGATCGAAAAAAACGTATCAGGTAAATTATGCGTAATACGAAAACCCCCTAAATTAATTGATTTTCAAGCGACTTGAAAATTAAATTCAAAATTTCCAGACATTATCTTCGGCATTCAATTTTTATTTTAGATTTCCCCATAAAGCATCTTCTTTGAAGAAAAATTCAGCTGCCATTTTTAAATTGAAACACTATGTATATTTTTGTTTAAGAGATTATATCCAGTAGCGAGCACAGAGTTTTTTTTGGGAAGACCGTTTATTTTACATAAATTTAAAAAACGTTTACAAATAAGACATTTCTTTAATTTTAAGATCCCATTGTGCGATTTCAAAAATTTAATATGGTACTGCTTCTGTAGGCCATTTTCTGGTTTCCAAAAAAAAATGTCCGGCGGTGAGGACCATATTTCTGATTTGGATTATCCAAAATGAAAAAATCTAGAGAAGTTCTTTAGTCGATAGATGAATTTATCATGAATTTATGAACAGGTATTTATCGAAGGAATAGTCAAAATTATGATTTTTGACAAATTGGCAGCTTCCAAAAAAAAATCAAAATTCTTCAAAAATTTTCAATTTTCAAACTTCAAAGTGGTCCGAAGTATCGAAATAATTTTCAGAAATCTTATTCCTTCGATTTATACCTGGGGTAATATCTAAGAAAAATGTGTAAAAATTCGATACCGATCGGTCGAACCGTTTCGGAGAAATTTTGCTCACCGACTTTGAAAACGATGTTTCGAGAAAAATGCGTTTAAAGTTTCAAAAGACTTTGTTTAGAGTTTTGATGCCTTTATCTTCGTGAATATTTTTCGGATTAAATTTAAAATTTTCGTAGAATATACTTAAATATATGTACATTTCGGAAATGCAAAAAAATCGATTCTTTGAAAATTCTAACTGGATATAACCCCTTAACAGAAATCGTGGGCAAAATTGGTGAGTATAATAAATCGCTAGATACTTTTGTGAAGAATTTATTTTGGTGCATAAATTTTTACGACAAAAGGAACAGGGTATTTTTGTAAGGGCATTGGAAATTAGAAAGACTGTTAAATTGTAAGAAAAGTTGGGTCTCGTAATTTATAATTTTTCGAATTCGGGGGATTAATTTATGATTTTTAATTGTAAAAAAAATGTAAATACGTCTTTAATTTTATTTAAAAATTATACGTTTTTTTGGAAATTATGCCAAAGAAAAATGCAAATTAAGTAAGCTGTCAACTAGATTCTATTTAAAATTAAGAACTTTTTAAGGATATTTTTTTTATGAGTTAATCCTTATTTTTTATTAAATTATTTTTTAAAAAGCAATTTATAAGAGCCAAATTTTCGTGAATATTTATATTAGATAAAAAATATATATATTTTATTTTTTAATTTACAAAAACAACGTTTATCACCAAATATTAATTTATTAAATTAAAAAAAAAGTCGAAACAAATTCGTTAAATTATTTAAGTAAATTCATTAAATTTTAATTATTAATTTATTTTCGACGAAAAAATATTTTTGATGTTGACAGGATAGGAATATTTTGTAAGTTCTGTAAAAAAAAATTATAATTTATAAAAAAAAAAAAAAAAAAATACTGAAGAAATCATAGACTTACTTTATCTTCCATTAGGTCAGTTGATATAGCGATTAGCGTGTAATTTCAAATTTAATTAAATTCTTCCCAAAACTCACAAAAATGTGAAAAAAAATAATGCTTTTAAAATTAGTTTTATAATGCTACAAACTGTAAAAATTGAGAATAGTCAATTTTAATCTGATTTTTGATCTTATGATTGTTACAAGAAATACAAAATTATAGTTGCCTCTGTTTTTGAAACATATCGGCTAAAGCTTAAAAATATACAACTCAAAAGTATAGGGCTTGCTATCGGATTTCGGGAAAAACATTCGTCAAATAATGGATGTACTGTGTAATGTAATGTCATGTGTTTTAAAAAATCTTACCATTTGGTTATGTGGGGGGGGGGGGGTAAATATATTCTTTCGTAAGATTTTATGAGTTTAAATTTAATATTAGAAATCATTTATGCACTTCGCGAACTGAAGTGTCTGTGCTAAAGAATAAAAAGTTTTAATTAACGTCAAACTCTGAGTTTTAGTGTAACTGATCCTTTTCTAACAACATTTTATTATTCGACAAAACTAAATTGAATCTTACGTAAGATGGGGGAGGGGAATTCGAAAAATCCTTTGTATGTTTACGTGAGAGGGAGGGGGCTTCCCCTTATGAAGATTTTAATTAAATTTAAAAAAAAAAAGAAGAACCGAGATAATAACTGATCTAATCCAATTATTGTAATTTACCTTATTTTACGATTTAAATAGTTTATATTTATTTAATTTTTTTTTTATTTTTCAAATATTTTGTTTTTTTCTTTTCGATAATAATTTAAAAAATTTCTAGTTCAGTAAGTTTAGTGTGAAAAATTTGTAAAACTGTAATTTATTTTTTTTAAATAAATCATAAATGTGTGTGCATCGTTTTAATGTTTGACTTTAAAAAAAAAATACTGTGATAAAGCTTCGTCTCACTGCTATTAATAGAGCATTTGTTGGTATGACGGCCTGGTTGGTTTGAAAATTAGTGGAAATGTCTCCAAAGCAAAATAACTATGGGCACGCATTAATATTTAATAAGGTTCCAAAGAAAAATAATAATAATTTGAATATTAATGCGACCATAACATCGAAAATAATTAGATTAACGTTAGGTCGCAATGACTTGTAAGAAATCGTTGCCATGGTTCGGATTGTGGCGGCTGTGTAAAGATGAAATATGATGGGAAACTATATATTTTCTCAAATGCATTTAAGTATAGGTAGAGTAAGTATACATCAGTCTTTCTCAAAGTGGGCGATAACGCCCGCTTGTGGGCGCTATAGGTCTACAGGGGCGGTAAAGCTAATTTGAATAGAATGAATGTAATAGGATAAGACTTAAATAACACGCTTTAGGGCGCTGAAAAATAATTGATTCTCGCTTATCTTTGAAATCAGCCCCCCAAAGTGTGTTATATAAATCTTAACCTATTGCATTTATCCTATACAAATTAGCTTTACCTGTGGTATACACTTTTGCAATATTTTAGATAGATGCGGATTAAGAAATTTTGGGCCCGTAGGAAGTTTTAAAAATTACCATCCTCTGTAATAAAAATATATTTTTTATAGTTCTTTAGTTTCAAGACCTTTTTTTATAGTTCTTTAGTTTCAAGTTATTTATTTTTTAGAACCTGTATAATGGCTTTGATTATTCGGGGAAGTTTTCCACTGTATTTAGCAAAAATTATGGTATTTTGTAGTATTTTGCCATGCTGAAGGAAAATAAAAAAATGTATAATTAATTTTTTTTAATATTCTGATACTTACAAAATGCTTTGTCCGGAACTATTGACTGCCTGACTGACGGATCAACGCACAGATTAAACCGCGGATCGTATAGGCCTGAAACTTGGATGGTGTGTTCTTTGTATTATGTAGGCATCCGATAAAAAAGGATTTTTCGAAATTCTACTCTAAAAGGGGGGGGGGGGGTGAAAAACTAGGGCAAAGTTGGTATGGAATATGATTCATTGATCCAATCTACTTCAAATTTTACAAAAACATTCATTGATGGAAAACTTATTTCGTATTTTATTGAAACTCATCGCCTAACGGAGTATAAAGTTATTTTATGGGTGATTTGCATAGAAATTGATATTCGTCATTTTTGAATTTTCATCTGTAGAAAGTTACATTATCAGTGAGTATAATGGGCTAAATTTTATTTTCATAAAATTAAAATCCATAAAATTGTGAACAAAAAGGAGGATAGGTGAGGGCTATAATACGGTAGTCTTTGAAGTTGAAATTGTTCCAGCAAGGCAGGCGGGTATATGCTAATTATTAAATTAAAAAAAAATATTTAAGAAGCAATTTCTAACATTTTATTTATATCAGTAACTTTTTCTCTACATTTTCCTAATTTTTTACCCTCATTTATCTCATATTCATCGATTTTCTCCCAATCTTTCCATTTAACAACTTGTATATTCTTCTCTTTCAGAACATTCAACGTATATTCCGAACCTGGTTTATTTTCCCCTAAACTTTTATTATTATTAAGATCATCACAAACATGATTAGCTACAGCAAATGCATTATTCATTGTGTTTAATATAACGCCTGTAGGTCCATGGCCTAACCATCCCGTTGTATATAATCCAGGCGCTACTCGACCATCTTCATTTTTAATACACCCTAGTTTTTCATCGAAGGGTATTGATGGATCGATATTTATCGATTTATATCCGATACTACGAATAACTAAGTCAGTTTTTAAGAATTCGACATCGTTTGTAACTACAGCTCGAGCACTGGACGATGAACTATCTCCCATTAACATTGTTTTCGCTAGTTTTACACTCGATTCAGATATATCAATCGGGGAACGATAGAAAATTGGTGAAAATATTTTTGGACATATTCGTTTGATGTCCTTTTGACTATTTAATGAATTTAACATTAATTCTGTGATTCGTTTTCGGGGTCGTTGTAATTTCGTTACAATTTCTTCAACACCTTCAAAATCAGTTTCCCTCCATAATGTAGAAACATTTGGTAGTTTTATCATTTCACGTAATTCTTTGATTGTAAATGCGGCTTGAATGGGACCTCTTCGTCCGACAATGTTTACCTCTCGTACCGGACTTGTTATTAAAGTATAAAGTGCTTTGTCTGTTATATCCGTTTCCTGAGGAGAAAAAGAAAGTAAGTAAAATTTTCGTATATTTTTAATTTTAAAATATTACTTTTAATTGATCGATGGGTGATAAAAGAATCCGAGCAACATCAATTGCTACATTTCCTTGTCCTAAAATTGTTATTGATGGTTGTAAAGTGGGATTTAAATCTTGATCCTCTGGATTACCATTGTACCATCCAACAAATCTTCTAGCTGAGATTACATTATCCAATTTTTCACCAGGAATCCCTAAAGTTTTGTCTTTAGCAGCCCCATACGTCTACAAGAGAAATAATAATAAACTATAAATTGTCATGAAATAATCTAAAAATCATCCTTTAAGGGGTTATATCCAGTTGTCAGCGAAAAAAAAAAACGTTTTTTTTTGGGAAGATCATTTATTTTGTATAAATATAAAAAACGTATACATAGGACAACTCTTTAATTTTCAGACCCTGTTGTCCGATTTCGAAAATTTGATATCGTACTGCTCCTGTAGGCGATCTCCTGGATCTTCTATAAAACTGAATTATACTATTGGCTGAAAATATTTCCATCAGGGACCTAGTGAGCGATCTCTAAATATAAACGTACAACTGGAATTCCCCTTAATAAAAGTCTCATCTATCTGGTTTTAGATTGGCTTTTAGAAAGGGTACATTCAACCATATTTAAAAAAATTAAATTGATCCCTTAAAAATTATTCTTATAAAAAGAGATCTGCTTCAATGTGAAAATAGTGATATTCGACGGCTTTTTCTAAAAAGGGAATTCTCTCTAAATTCTCCAACATAGTTCTTTTGGTTTTATATCATATTTTAGATTTCAGCATTTTCAGATTTCATGTAAGAGCAAACTCTTACAAGGTCTTCCAAAAATAAATGTGTCCGGCGGTGAGCACCATATCTCTGGTTTGGATTATCCAAAATGAAAAAATCCAGAAAATTTCTTTAGTCGCGATATATGAATACAGGTATTAATCGAAGAAATAATCAAAATTTTGATTATTGACAAAATGGCGCCTTTCAAAAAAAAAAAAATTCTTCAAAAAATTTCCAAATTCAAAGTGGTTTAAAATATCGAAATAATTTTCAGAAATCTTATTCCTTCGATTAATACCTGGGAAAATTATCTACGAAGATTGTGTAAAAATTCGAAACCGATCGGTCTAGCTGTTTCGGAGAAATCCTACTCACCGATTTTGAAAACGCTGTTTCGAGGAAAACGCGTTTAAAGTTTCAAAAGACACTTACACTCAGTTTAAATTTTTTTTTTATGCGTTTATCTTCGTGAATATTTCTTGGATCAACTTCAAATTTTCAGAGAATATACTTAAATATATGTACATTTCGAAAATGCAAAATTCCAACTGGATATAATTCCTTAAATTTTTTTCAAACTTTTTTTCTCAAACACCCTGTACATTTAGTAAAACTTTATATTAATTATATTAATGATCTAATTACCAATAAAACAATATTATAGGCATCTTGTAATTGCTTAATATTTAAGTCAACTCCTAGTGAAACATTACCAAAAAAATTAAAATTCGAATGTGATGCAGTTTTATTAAATGTATTAATAACATTTTTCACTTCGGGATGATCGGGTGCCACTCCATATCTAACAAAAAAAAATTGAGGTTATCTTTTGTTTTATTTAAGTTTAATAATCTAAATCAAAATTTCTAATACCTGACTAAACCATAGGGCACCGGTAACTTTTCATATAAATCAACTTTCGATGTCGGTAACTTTTTTAATAAATGTTGAGCTGCGTAAAATCCTGCAGGACCACTGCCAACTATACATATTTTGATGGAATTCATTTTTTGTGTATCTCAAGGAATATGTCTATTTGAATTCACTTAGATTTTAGAATGGTTGAAGTTAATCATTTTTATTAAACAGTAATACCCCTTTTTTGGAAATTTCATATTTTAAGATGGTTGAACCTTAAACCGTTATGTGTACTTTTTAAGTTCCAAATCATAGGCTAGACAAACATTAATTATATTTAAATATCTATGTTTAGTATACATATTTATTAGGTTTATATTTTAATGCAAGATGTGGTAAAAATAGAATTTTTATGTAAATTATTTCATCTTACAATAACTCATCTTTCTAGTCAAAATTTTATTTATACAAAAAAATTATTCCATATATACAGAGTGGGTCATTTTAATCTATAATGGTTACTAGCTCGTTTTGTAGTTTTTGTCCAATCAAAAATATTTAAGCAAAAGTTGTAGAATTGGATGGGGGACATCATGTTCTGACCTCAAATTGGTTCTAGTGACCTAGGGATCGATGCCAAGAGTGAATAGCTGAATGTTAATATTTTCGAAAGCAGAGATTTTTATAAATAATAACTTTTTTTCGTGAATCTTATAATTAAAAAGTTTTCTATATGTAGCCAACTTATTTAGGCATCCTGTATATATAATAGAACTATAATCTATTCTAACCAGAATAAAATATCCAGCAAAATTTATCGAAGCTCTAAAAATTATCCTTGCATTGAAACAAACTTGATACATCTTATACATTATTATTACTCTAGCTAGTTTTTTCTGCCCTATTCTTATCTTCCTTATTCCTTTATCAAATTCCATGATTCACCTCTCAATTTCAAGCTTTTCATGTCCAGGTTTGATGAAAAATATACTCGCGGTCTAAAATGTACCGCTTAGGAAAAAACACGCTAGACAAATAATTTGAACGAAAAATATCATAAATTTAAATAATAAGTTTATTAGGCAAACATGTTAGTTTTAACAGATGCTCTCCTAATACTCTAGACATATAATTACTATTTTTAAAACATGTTCTCCTGATATTGATTTAAGAACTTTTGATTTTTTTCACCACTTTTCTACGAAATTTATTGTTTGTTGTTAGCCATGGATACACTCTAGTTATGGATACATTCTAGCCACGGGTGACTGTAACTACGGGAGCGGAATTTCTCACGGGTCGAGCTAGTTATTATTATGAGCAAAACTAAAAGAAATTCTGATCACTATGAAACAATGGAAACAAATAAAGACAGAATATAATTTTTAAGTTTAATTTATTGGGAATTAATAATACAAAACACATTTATTCTTTGTTTTTTAAGTCTTAAAAAATAATAAATATACACTAAATTTAAATCTAAGGTTTCCATAAACGCAGAAGACCATCTTCACTGTATGTACAGAGTAAATTCTGATGTGGATGATGCGTAATACCGATGACATCTTTTTCATGAATCTAAACAAAAAATAGAAATGTATGTAAAAATTTGATCACAACAAACAAAGATTTATACATTTTCATTACATTTAAAGTTCGTTCCAATTTTCCAGACTGACTTGAAAAACAATATAAAACCAAATCTTCACCAACACAGTATATCCAATCTCCACGTGGCGAAACAGTTGCACAAACAAAGTCACCATCTTCACGTTTACCACTTGAAAATGATCGTACAATCTAAAACGAAAGAGCGTGCTTCAAAAAAAAAGGTATCACATAATTCGAATAAGTGGTTCTCGAATTAATATAATAAAACGTAACGGGGATGTTGCGTTTAGAGAAGAAACGGTCCAATTACTTACTTGACCCTGCATGTTCATTATAACGACAGTGTTTGAACGATTACAAACAACAAAATGTTCAGGATTCTTTGGTAGTAGATGAATGGAATTTACAGCAACATCACCAGCACCTAGTGATTTGTATGTGTGGGTGCATTCTGTTGTCTTTAAACTCCATAATTTTACGGTACCATCAGATGAAGCACTGAAAAAGTAAACAAAAGAAATTAATCGAAGGGTAAATAAAAAAATTGACTTGCTGAGTCAGGCCCGTACGCACGGAATGGGTGGGTTCCCCCATTGGGAACTTCTCCGCATATATACGAACTAACAATATAGTCATGTAAATGCAGCCATTTATGAAACGCATTTCTATTGACTAGTTATAGCTGTTCACGATGTTTCGACATTCGGACAGCTTCAAGACAGACTTAACGCTCGAATGTACAGACTGATTCAGTTGAAGATTATTTCGGGATCACAATCTACATACATATGTCCACTTGTTTCTGACACATTTACAGGATCGATTTTTGAATCATCGCAATATTTGATCAAATTTTATCTATTTCACAACAAAATGAAAAATTTTGATGAAGACTAACTGCGCCCAACATTTTGAACTATTCAATTAATTGTAGAGAGCTTTACTTTGTTGAACTCCATAATTTAGGATTTGAAGAAAAAAATTTCAATTTTCTTTGCTTAGTCCACTTGCATTTTATTTTAATATTTTAATAATTTAAAACAAGACATGTTTAGACTAAGCAAAGTAAATATTCTTCAATTTTGCACGATCTGGGGCGGCGTATGATAAGACTTCAAAAATTCACTCAAAGCACTCGATATTTTCAATGAAGATGCGTTTCCCAATGTCTATCAAATGCTTTGCGTTCTGGCAGTTTTTCCTGTGACAACAGCGGTAAACGAATGCTCCTTTTAAACTTAGCATCGGCCCAAAATATATCTTAGAAAAGTTTTTCTATTCTTCGTACAATTAACTTACTAAAAATAGTGACTGACACATTTTGGCATAAGAAAATGTTCTCAAAAAAAGACACTTTCATTTTTATTGACTTTATGACCTCACATGATCGAATAAAAATTTGAACCTGCCTTGGATGATTAGTGCACACGGGCCTGTGCTGAGTTAAATCCCTTGAAATAAACTCATTTTTATACGAACTTACCTAAGAATGCTGTGTCCATCTTGAGAAAATGTAACTTCATTAACAAATGAAGAATGTCCTCGAAATTCTTTGATTGTTTTACCAGATTTTAAACCATGAATTCTGAAAATAAAAAACCAATAAAATAAAGTTTATTTTACCAATAAACTCAAAAAAACAATGGGCAGAGACAACTGACCTGATCGTATAATCAAATGAAGCACTTAAAATTTGACTATTGTCACGTGAAAATTGAAGGCAAGTTATGCCTTTATTATGAGCCTTCTCAAATTTTCGCATACATTGCCCTGTAAGAATTTTCCATACTTTAATTCTACCATCCTGTGAACCAGTTGCTAACATTTCACTATCACGTGAAAATGCCATACATAAAACCGCTTGTTCCATCATCATAAAATTATCCTGAAAATTTTGAGCCAAAATTAACATTTATTGAAATTTTCTTAACAAAATTAAAACATACATTTGCTTGATATTTTAAATCTTTACGAATTTTACCGGTTGTAAAATTCCATACTTCAATAAAACCATCTACACTGCCAGTTACCAAATACTGACCATCTGGTGAAAATCTTGCATATTCAACATGTGATTTTTGTCCAAATTTAATCTGTTTGGATAATTGTGTGGGATACTGTTCGTCTTCTTGGTCCTTAATAGCTGCTTTACCACGGAATAAATCAATAGTTGTGCCGGGTGGTAATAATCCTTGATGCTGTTGCCATTTTAATGCTTGACCTAATAAAGCTAATAATCTGGATGAAGGTACTACGGACACTTCACCAGATAATGCATGTGCGATTGCAGCTCGACGTTTTTCTTTACTACTTCCATCGGGATACGCTTCACGTGGATCGAAGTAGGACCGTGCCAAAAGATTTTCTATAGAGAAACAACATCAATAAATACCCGACTGTCAAGGAGGAGACATTTAAGGTATCGTTATATTCGTCATAAAAATCCAAGTGTCCTTAGGTAGGTGTTTGAACAAAAAAAAAAAAAAAAAAAAAAAAAAATGATGAATTTTGTGCTTGAAATAGTCATATGTTAATAAAAAAAATAACCAAACCTATCGAATAGGATATTAAAATAGAGGAAATTACAAAGGGATTAAAAAATATAGATAAAATGTTCAAATTTAATTAGAAATGAAAATGATAAATTGGATAACAAATTTTAAAATAGTATAATAAGAGAATTTGTTTTAGTACCGGGACACTAAAAAGTCTAAAAAAATAAATAATTTGAAAAATCAAAAACCCGACTTAAAATCTGAAAAGAAACTAGTCCAGTAGTTTACATAGTGACATTCACAGTCGGGGCCCATAATTGGTACGATTTGAACCTAGCCTAGATTTTAATGGACCCCGACTGTTAAAGTCGCTATGTAAATTGCTGGATTAGTTTCCTTCTTTTCAGATTTTATTTAACAGAGTCGGGTTTCTGCTTTTTACCCGCTATTAAAAGAGATTTTGAGAGTTTTTATTGTTACTGTCGTTACTATTTCATGAACTTTTAGAAAACTCTTTAAAAAACACGGTATGCTATCCCATAGGAACAGTGCATTTTTCTGAGATACAAATTAGCCTATGTCATTTTCTCTGACCCCTAAACTACCATTACCTATGCAAAAAAAACATGTCGCTCCTTTGCTATATAAAAAATGAAAACAAATCTATCCCACGGGAACCATACATTACCGGGATAAAAAGTAGTATATGCGCTATTTACCCCAGACTATAATATATCTCTGTACCAAATTTCATTCAAATCCGTTCGTAAGTTTTTGTGTAAAAGAGCAACTAATATCCATCCATCCAAACTTTCACGATTGTAATACATATATCAGATTTATTTTATTAGATTTATATAATTTTCCACTTACCTAAATGAATATATCGTTCTGGTTCATTCTGTTTCATCATAATCATTGGATCAGTTTGTCGTAAAAGTGATCGGGCTGCTCCAAGTTCCCGCAATTCTATAAGTTCTAACACAACTTGTTCATATAAATCGATTAATTTTTTGTCTGGGAGCTTCAAAGACTGAATAGCCTTTAAAACTGTATCCCAATGGCCATTGTTTATGTCTGCACAGAACCCATCAACACTGTCTACCGTATTCAAGGATACCCCAGTCTCTTCCTTTAATAAAAACCAGATAATGAATAAATATTAATGTAAATTTTACTTAAGTTTAAGATATTACCTGTAACGTTTGTAATGTTTTAATAAGATTTGATTCCTTTAAATATTGTTGAATTAACCTAATCACACTAAACAAAAATCAATGGTTAGTCTTTCCTCTAAATTTTCAATTTAACTTGGGAGAATACTTACTCCGCTGATTCAATTTCTATCGACATTTTTAGTGAATTTTATATATACACATGAAAAGATATTTAAAAGTTTGACATTTACAAAAATTCTAGGCTTTTAAATGCAAATGTTGACAACACCAGTGATGTCTTTGTTAAACTTAGATTGCTGGATGTAACACAAACATGTGTTTCGCAACAGTATGCATTAGGCTGCCGATACCAACTGTGATGTAATCGAATGTTATTAGATTTAAATTTAATATTATTTAATTTTTTGCACATTACTCAATTGACTATATTATATAATATATTTGCACAAAGAAAATATCGGGAGAATATCGTTTATGATAATATCTCCGTTTTCTGAAACAATGTACCATTTTTGAAAGCAAGGGGTAAAAACTTCAAAACCCAACCAATATCTGTATAGTCGACAAACTTAGCCCAACCAATTCGTAATTACAACAAGAGTTACATATGATAATAAATTTAAAATAAATAAATGATAAAAAATCTGAAAAAAATTTTTTTTTTGATCCTGCTGTTGGATTCGAACTAAGTAATCACTAAAATAACAAAATATATAGCCACGTCCCGACACGCCTCTACTGACAAGCTATCCGTGTTCCAAAATAAAAGACCATATATAGTTAGGTGGGTCATTTTAATCTATAATGGCTAATAGCTCCTTTTGTAATTAATCAATCAAAAAATAACTGAAACAAAAGTTTCTGAGTTTGATGGGGATCATCATGTTCTGACACCAGATTTGACCCAGGTCTCCGGTTTGCTTTAATAACCATTTTAGATTCTAAACGTTAAGAGGTAGAATAATACTTTAAATTAGAAAGTTGAAAAGGAGCTATTTCTATTATAGATTAAAATGACCCACCCTGTATAATGCTAAAATACATGTCATAGGATATGTAAGCCTAATGCATACTGTCACGGGACACTGAATTTATGGCGCCTATCTAAGCGGAGTCTAGTCATCGGTCGTTGCGTACTTTGTATTGTGCATCAGGCTGTTTAAGTGATTGAAAACAAAAGACAGTCTGATGCATAGTATAAAGTATTCAACCAACTCGGACTATACCTCGCCAACAGGCGCCTTTTTTCCTGCCACCCTCTCCAATAAGTTCTACGTTCTTATAAACATACGTTCTTGCCTATACAGCTCTACGATATTATTAGCTCTATGACTAAAATTTTTCAAAAACTGATAATAAAACGACGCCGTTTTTAGCCAAAAATATTTTAAAATTTAATTTTGAGACTTAGATTTGATTAATCAAAAATCACGTGATCAGGTATTTTATACCAAGACTTGCCTCGGGCCGATTTATTTCTTTTTACTTTATCTTAATATAAAAACTAAGCTTACATCTAGCGAACTCTTCAATCAATTGTAACTTTTTTTAATCTCTATCCATCATTTAATACGAATAGGTATTATGAAATTAATGGACATGATTGTTGAACATAATTTTCAAGGGCGTTAATTAAATGCAAATGCATTTAATATTGCTTGTCTCGTAATCCACGTGACTTCTATTATTGCCAATTTAGAAAATAAACTTAAATCAAATGTTAAATATAGTTTTAAAAAGTGTAGGGTAAATAAGGGATATGTAACTTCTGATAAAAATAAGAATTACTGATGTTCCTGAAAAATTATCTTAAAAAAAACAAAATTTTCTTAAAAATAAATGTATTTTATTTAAATTAACAATCACAGTATATAAATTTTTTTGTTATTTTTCTATCGTGTTCGGACATCAACTATTTTATGAGCATTTTGTAAATTGTGTGCTGTATTACAGTTCTTGTCATTAAAATTTTCCAGACTCTCACCCATACGAATCTTTGTGCCAGCTGCTATATTAAATTCGAAATCTGGAGGAGCTTCAAATATTAATACAATTGTCGAGCCCATACGGAATTCACCGAATAGATCACCTTTTTTTAATTGAATCGGATGATTAAAATCATGATGAATTTTTTCATCTTTCTGTTTACGATTAGTTGTTAAACAATCATCGAAAAATACCCGTATTTTACCAACATTTGTTGCACCTACATGGAAACAATTTAGAAAACCAATTATTTAATAATACATAATCAATTTTAATGTGATTCAGGGTTAAATTCATAAATGTGGTATGATTTTATATTGTCTTAAGTATAACAGATAAAATTTTAGAATTATCGTGGATAAGTTAACACGTGCTTTCATCATGTGGGATTTCAGTACAAATGAATTCAAAAAAATTGATTCAGTTTTATCATATGTATATTTTATAGGCTTTTTAGATAATTTTCTTATTAAGAACTTGTACAGGTATTCTGATGATTAAGAAAATGAGAAAATAAAAACAAAACAATATTAGACAGACAAACAATAGACACACAGTGTCGGATTAACGCATGTCGAGGCACTTAGGCGGTGTAAAAATCAGAGGATGTTGTGTTTTTTTCAGTTTTCCTTCGTAAATGAACTTGGTAAACCCTTGTATGTGGACCTTAAAATAAAAATTTGCTTTTTCCCCTTTTTTCTTTTTATTAGTCTTCATAAATCATATTGGTTCCCCCTTGTGTGCGGCCCTTTTCAAAAAAATTTGCTTTTTCTCTTTTTGTCTCTTTTGATCTTTCCTCGGGGCCGCTATCCGATGCGGAGCCCCTAGAAAGTTGCCTAATTCACCTAATGGTTAATCCGTCACTGTGTACATTTTATAATTTCTAAAAAATATTATTGTAGAAATTCTAAGCTGTATGTGTTAGATTGTTGGTCCAGCACATACGAATAGTTGGGAAATACTTTCCCAAATTAATTCTCGTTTTGTTGCTTTTTAGAGGATTAAAGCCTTAGTTATTTTTATTACGCAATATGAGCCAGGATACGTGGACGATCTACCCTAACATGACAACACGTGTTAAGGTACATGGGGAAGGGACGTTACATCATTATATAAATTTAATTTGGGAAAAAATAATTTTTTGGGATTCTTACAATCGATTTCTAAAAATAAAGGAAGGTAAATTTGCAGTAGTAGCTGAAGGATATATAGGCAATTTTAATTAAACAGACGTGGAAAAACAGAAACAAAATATTCTGGATATTTTTTTTAAATCAATTTCGAAATCTTCGAATTTTTTTTATCGTTTAAACATTAATGTATGTAATATTGTTTTCGTGGCGGGTTTTAAGTGCAGGAAATCAAGACTTTATTAAATAATAAATCAGTTCAATTTTATTGAACAAGAAAATAATATTTTAAAAAAATTATGAAAACTAACCAACAGCTGTCATCGAAAAGAAACCATGTTTCCACGTTCCCGTATACACAGCTCGTTCATTTAAAACAAATAAATCAGGTATCCATGACGCAATTCCCGGATTCACTGATAATAATTCACCTGAGAAATGTTTTCTTTGTCCTGGTTGCCAATCAGTTGGTGAATGAAACCTGAAGATTTTTTTAAACTTATATTTAAAACAATTTTAGAATACATGTTGAGGAGACAAAACTTAATTTAACAATAAAATTATCCTTAAATCATGGATAAAATGTAATTATGGTAGTTTTGTCACCTGGTCGATATTTTCTAGACTCTTATATTACCTGTGATAATCGCCAGGAGCTAAATAAATTGTACATTGGTATAATTTATTATTCTTATTATGTAAAAGATGTTTATCCGGCGTTAAAGGATTTTCATCCGAATAATAATTATTTTCGCCCAAAAATTTATTTAAATTATAATTAACTCCTTTTACCTGAAAAAGATAAATTAATATTTTATTTTGAAAATTACTTATTAAGCACTCGATCAGCGTAACAAACAGGATGGCGATCGAATCCTCTTTATGAAATACCCTGGCTATCCTATGATTATAGGTCTGCGGCCAAGCGTGTTTTAGTGAGCCATTTCAGGTAGGCTGGAAATTTCGTAGATATTAGCCACCACCCCGTCTCCAATCGTAAGTCTCCTATTCCACATTCTCAAAGCGGGGGGCTTTGACCGAATAGAGTGCCATAAATTTAGGGTCTGTCTCAACTGATTCCAGAAAGGGTAGGAAAAACTTTAAATTATAATTCAAAAAGTTTTTTCCACCCAACTACATTGCAGACGATATGATTTTTAGACTCAATTCTTCATATGAGCAGATTTTCAGCCATCCTGAAATCATTTTTCTGATGAGACAGGCCCAACTTATTTAGCGTTGCAAACTAATTAAACCTCCCCACTACCATTGCCGACGTTCTCACATATTCGACTATATTCTTTTGGAATCAGTTCAAACTTGAGACAGACGCTATATATTTAGCACTAGCCGTTTTGAGAACGCGGAATAAGCTTGTTAATATTTTAGAAATTTTCGCCTTTTTGAAATGGCTCACTATAACTGCACTTGGCTGCAGACCAATGTTAGCAAAAAGTCCCTGGCTGTTTTTAAAGTATAACGTAAAATTCTTCTATTCGATAAATACAGAAATCTCTTTTTGCATCATATTCTGATAAAAAACATTCAGTAAGATAAATCGAATCCAATTTGTTGGTTAGAAGTGATGCAGAATATATTTCGCCCGAGAGAAACTCGAATATTTTTATATCATTTTTCCTGACCGATGCTAAAATGCTCTGAATTTTACGGAACATCAAAATTTCCTGACAATTCCAGGTTAATTGATTTCCACCCTGCATAATTTAATATCTGTCTGTTTTCGAAAAATTAGCCCACTCTGTATATTTGAAACTTATTTAAAAAATTTTTGGAATATAAACAAACTATTTATTTACAAGTATTTGCGAACTCAATAAATATGTTTTCACCAAAAATTTCAAATTTTCCTTTGTCAACAAAAATATTATTTTGTTGAATTCCATGAAAAACTTATAATAATAATAAAAAAAAATCTTTGTTTGTGTTTACTATAACTAAATCAAATATCCTGGTGGAATTTTCCACTTTAAAATCAATCATTTTAGTTACTCTATGACATCATTTCAAAGAAAGTAAAAGTGAAAGTGTGCTTTTATCAATTACTATATGCGCGCTATAAAATTGACTAATCACAATTTTACTCCCAATCAGAATAAATTTTAGAAATCATATGATTAGTCGGGGTTATTGAATTGCGCAAATAATGACTTCATAAATTTTTTAAATATCTCCCACGATTTTTCAATCATATTATGAAATTTTATACTAGACCGAAGATTTTCTCCAATCAGAATTAACTTTTGAGTCTGATGATGTATCTTGGGGTTAATTTGATTGCGAAAAATTGTCTATACAATTTTTTTTTAAATAACATTTTGAACTATAATTATGAAAATAATACAAAGGTTTTTTTTTTTGAAATTATGGAGGCCAGCAAAAATTTGGAAATAAATTAACGCTTGTTTGAAAAAATGGAAGATTTAAACGATTTGTGAATTTTAAATGATTGTGTTACAGCCACGTTTATTAAAAAAATTTCGGCATAAATTCAACGTAATTTTGTTTCTTCAACTAAATGCGTATCTGCGGAATTTCAAAAATTGGGAATTTTATCGTAATATGAATATATTTTTGAAATCTTTAGTCCCTGGTTTTATTTGCCAGACTTTTCGGGTATATATTTAAAATAGGGTTGTCACCTATCCACAATTGATCGATAGACTTCCGAAATCTCCAATTGTTTCATATTCAATTCGACAATTATGGTCTATCTCTCGGATTTTCGAAACTTTGAGATGGCATCCCTAATTAGAAAATTCTGGTAAAATAGCCTTTGATATTAAATACGAGTGACTATTCGCAAATACACTTGTATACGGACATGACGGGGTTTTTGGTACTTAAGTTTACCCTTTAATCCACGGCTTGGCTTTTAATAGGGTCGAGTTAAGACGGATCTGTGGGTATTTTGTCCCTTACGTTCAACTAGTGATCCATGACGGGCACGTACAAATAGTCACACCATATTAAATAAACAAAATGAGAATTTTTGAAAATGGGCAAATGTTATTTTATTAGAATAGCTTTTACTGTCGAAAATTCGGCCTCCAGTATAACTTATATACAAAGTCTCTTTTTTTAGATGACATATGCTTGAAACTCGATAAATAAATATACTCGAGGAAAATGCTAGTTTCCTAGGCACACATCTTATACCGGCATCGAATTCAATCTAGGTTTTCAGGTTCAATTAAAACCTCACTCTGATACATAACTGACAAACATAAGATGAACGCTATAAATTAGAAAGTTGTTCTTTATAAAAACACAAGCAAATTTTATTTGTTAACATTTTTTGTAAACCGAATAGTTTACGACAGTAATTGATAGCAAAAATCTAGCTTTTTGTGCATTTGTTGATTCAATTTGAATTAAAATGGTTTTTAAAGAAAAACAAACCTTTTTTATTGGATTTATTAGAAAATTAGCCTAATTTTCACAGAAACAATTATACGAAATAACAAATTTGATACGAAAAAACAATTTTGGGTAAAACTTTTCAGCCCGTTTTTTACCTGAACTGTACGATTTACGGAAAAATGTTTCGATAAAAAAATGTTACTTTTTTATTAAGAACAACATTCTTAATTTAAAATGTTCATCTATCAATTATCAGTTATGGAATAGAGTGAGCTTTTTAGAGTGAGCTGCGTAAGATGTGCGCTCACATACCAAACATTTTTCGCTTAAACTATTTTTGTCGTTAAAACTTTTTTTTCGAGTAATTCGTAAATTAGTAAAAGAGTTATTGAAAGAAATACCACGATACTCGAAATAAAATTTGTATTTCGAGTATCATGGTATTTATTTCAATAACTATGTCTCAACTCGAAGCTAACAAAAGTTCATCCTTGTAGTAAAATTTATTTCCAACCTTTTTAAGATTAACCTTTTATTATCAAAAAGTCTAACTTTGTGAATCGTACTTTCGCTAAAATTAAGGAAACCAAAAAGCCGCGGATATAATCTAGTGAACTAACCTGTTCAACAACACCATTTTCAGCCAAACTACAATTTAAAACAACACCATCACATGGTGATACTAAGGAACTATTTTGATCAATTTGACGTGCATCTTCTTTCAATTCACGACAAAAGAAATCCGATAACGTTGAATACGCTCTTAAATCCGTTGTTTTCGCTTCCATTAAATTTACACCAAACGTTGAAGCATAAAAACCATATAACCATGGTCGTAATACATACGGTAATTCAATATCTAGAAACAAAATTCATCATTTAAAAAAATCTACCACAATTTTTTTGTGCAAATCTCGTAAAATATTTTACCTGCAATCCAACCCCACCATCGACTCATCGCCCGTAACGGTAACGCACAATAACATCGTACTTCGAATTGTGTAGCACATTGATTTTGTCGAGTTGTTCGCCAATAATTGTAGCCATAAAATCCAGTTCCAATCGGTATTGTTATGTAAAATACTTTACGATATTTGATACCTATAAACAACGCCCAAGATTAAGATTTAATGTTTTCGAAAGATTTTTCGAGAATAATTCATGTACCTTTTGGTGTAATAATACTTTTATTGTGTAATGTTGTTCTAAAACGAACATTTTCTATTTGAAAACGGCCTTTAAAAATATATTTGACAGTCGTTTGTAACCTGTGAAACATATAGGTTATTAAATTAACAAAGAACATTCTTTGAACTACCACAGCCTTTGTTCCGAATTCAATTGAAATGATGAGTTTTATTTGTATTTGTAAAGTTTATTTTTTTTTTGTTTCAAAAGCTAACTTACAGCTGCTGTGTATTTCTTGATAATAATATATGATGACCCTCCATTTTTCTCTTCGTATCTCATTTAATAATTTTATATTACGTATGCAGTACTATGATGAATGCTTTAAAACCTTTTATTATTATTTTATCAATCAACGACATATTTTCTTATCACTAAGCGATATTCAACCGTAATGACATTTGTATTAAAGTTTAATTTTATTGTTAACATTTTTAATCAAGCTAATTAATTTTTAATTTTTTATTACTTTATATACATTCTTCCTCTTATTTAATATCAATTGTTCATTTCATTTTTATGATGTTCTAATATAGTTTGTTAATGGCATTGAAAAATTGTTTTTGAAATAAAATTCTCTGGCAAATTATCAATTTTCTAACGATTGGATTTGGAACTACAAGATTTTAAATTTAGAGTGATCATAGAAAAGAAAGGGTTTTTATCAACCTTATTTTTTAAACCCTTTTTGTTTTATCTTTTTTTTTTATAAGGTCATTGAACTCTGGACCTGTCGTAATAAAATCTGTGTGGGTCAAATAATCTGCATCCATTTTTTATTATGTGGGTTAATGACATTGCATTTCTTAAAAATATATAATTTTTGTTACTGATGTCAACAGTCACGAAAATTTTATGATCTGGCTCATTGATCTCTATATAATTGGACTTGCGACTCCAAGATGTACCATAGAAGGCACTGTAATGGCGGTTGAGATGACAAAAAAAGGGAATTTCTTCTAAGAACTAGAGTTGTGATTGATATAAAAATCTTGTGTACACCAGTCTCAATGAGTCACACTCATTATAGAAGCCGTTTAGAAACCAGATGTTAATGTATGCTATTTCTGGGTGCAGTTATTTTTTTTCTAAAAACGAATTAAGTAATTAGAATTTAATTAGAATTATTTAATTTTTATTGACCTTGAGAGTGACACCAGGATTGATACAGTCAATAAAGTTAGTTGTCATGTAATATTAAAAGAAAAAGAATCTGATGGTGCATTTTGGACACGGGTCCAACACCATAGAGATCATACCATAGAGCTGCAAAGTTGCCGTCAAACGGTAGATGGCGGTAGAGAAAGAACAAATAAAGCAGGTGCTTATAGATGTATATAGAGACGAAGTACGCGCGTATAGCTGTCTTCGTCCCTCATATACGCCTACGTCATTCTGTTTCTTTCTAACTCTCTCCCTTGTTCAAGAATTCAAAATTATTATGTTTCCTATGTCTGTACAGCTCTATGGTATTATCTCTACAGCTCTATCTCTTTAATTAACTAAATTTATAATAAATTTTAAGCTTCTAACTAATTTAAATCTAATTTTATAAATAATAAAATTAATGATATTTTCTATAAAGGATACTTTATTTTGATCAACAAACTTTCAAATTTTTACATTTAACCACTGTTTGATTTAATTCAATCCTATTTATTTTGAAAGAAAAAAATGGATAATTTATCCTTTTCTAAAATTTTTGGACACTGCGGTTCCAAACTCAATGTATTAATTACATTTTCACTAAAAGTATAACAAAAAAATTGTGATTGAAACATTTTTATACATGAATTGGCACCTCCAATGTTATGAAACGATGGTTTTAGTATAATTGAGTCCATGATTGCACGGCAGGGGTATTTGGTGGTGTTGGACATTTATCAACATTATCAACATAATCAAATGTAAATAATCTTTTACTTCTACTAAAACATTTTGGACAAGAGGATAATTTTTTTAAGACTTCTCGAGTTAATCCCAAATTCTAAAATTATAATATATTTTCTGTAAAATAAATGCTTTAATTGTAAATATATACAGATATATCTCACAAATTACTCATCAGATGAACTCGGAGAAACATTTTTTTAGGACAAAGGTCGAAATAAGAACAGTGTAACCTAGGCATGTTGCCTAAATTTTTTTATCACTTCAGGTGAAGAATTTTTACTGCACGAATAGAAAAGTGAAGTTGGTTTTTGAAAATCTTTAGAAGTACGCAAAATATGAACGTCTAAAATTCCTAATTAAACAAAGAGAAAGATATAGGTTAGTGACGTCATTGTCCGATATCACCATAGAGATACATATAAAATACATATAAAACTTTGTTTTTGCTAAAAAGAGATGGGCAACAATCTTTGAATGCTTATAACTTCTTCTTTTCTTTAATCAATTTTAATTTCACTTTCAAATTTTGTCATGGTATCAAGTCTAATTTTACATTTTTATGCGTAATATGGCAAAATCGACATCAGGAAACTACCGTATTGCCCATCAGATGAATTCTAAAAAAAATTTGTTTGGGATAAAGGTCGAAATGAGATAGAACAGTGTACTTGATCCCCTTACCTACATTTTTCTTTAATTGCTGATTTATTTTTGAATTTATTACATTTTGACTCATCAACTCTCGATTATAAAAAAATAGGTACTTTAAGGGACATATCCCTGTTTCGGACTTGGACTTAACTTTAACAGGTAGGTATATTTTGAGTAATGTTTAATACGTACAAATCCATTAGTTCTAATTTGTTGATTCATAGTTGCTTCTGTGGGCGCAGTTAATCTTTCAATTAATGCGTCAACTTCAGCTGGTAATAATGTCGTCTTAACTTTCATGGGTTCGGATAATTCACGATGAAGTTCCTCATTGATCCATATATTTTCGTAGAATGGATTTTTAATATCCTAAAAATTAAAGTGAACAATTTGTTTAATTTTCTATTCAAAAATTGGAAGAACTACTTGTCCCTTCACGTAAATTTTTACCGTATATACTTCCTAAAAATAGTGATGGATATTTTAAATTACTATTTCTAAAAGCATTCAGTTTATAATTTCAGCTTTGTAACAATAAATAAATAAAAAAACATTAAATAAAAAAATATTTTTTATTTTATTATTCAAATAAATTCATACAAAACATTTTTCATGTAAAGATTTTAACAATTATGTAAAAAAATATAAGAAATTAACAAAATAAAATTATTAAACAATAAAAAAAATTGATGATACAATATGAAATAAAAAAATCTTGCCTATAAATTTAACTTTTTCTTTTATTAATTATAAATAAGTTTTTATTTAATCGCACATGGTACTGCGCATGTTACAAGCATTGCGCAACTGAAAACGTATGACGTAAAAGACACTTAATCGGCTACATTGAACAAACCTAAAGTAATAATAACGACATAACGAACTTTTTTAAGCGTAATTTTAATTCTAATAATAAACTTAATAAAGAAACTTTTACATGTCAAATGCGTTCAATGTCGCAAGTTCAAATAAGATTTTAAGTACTTTGTAAACATTTATAAAAAATTCAAAAAAATTATTTTTTATATTAAACGAGCAAATTTTGGCATGACAACAGTATTCACATGTAATGGAACTGAAATTTTCTTTTTACGGGTTGGCGCGGAACGAGTTAAACGTAATCGTGGATGTGATAAACAACTATCACTTAAGACTCCAATGGAGGATGTTGAACTATCTTGTTTCGTTTTTTCATCATTTGAAATATTATCATTGTGATGTGTCATAATATGTTTTGTGGTTTCTTTCCACCATCGAAGAGCTCGTGGCAATTGTGGAGATGTTTGTGGACGATAATGACGCCGTGGACATAAATTATCTTTAGAGGAACTATTTTGTAAATTTAACAGTTTATTATAACGGCATTTTGAAGCATATGTTTGTGCTCCAATTCGTGCAATTAGATCACCCTGAAAATAAATAGTTTTTATATCAGTATTCTAATTAAATATGTTCCAAAAAATGAAGGTAATTTGGGATTAAAACTTACAAAGTATGTTGAGGATTCAAAATTGGGCCTTGAGGATTTATTAAGGAATTATTATACAATCACAAATTGATTAAAAACTCAATAAAAAATCCGTTGGGATTCTAAAAAGTGCTATTAAGTGTCATTGTCTTATTAAATTATTATTTTGGTGACCAAAAGTCTGAGAGATACATATATTATCTAGCTAAAATTCGTTAAACGAATATTTCTTCTTTAAAAATTTTATTAAAACAAATATTTTAATCAGAATTATCTAGTTAGAAAATACTTATCAACATAAGTTTATATGAACAAAAGTCCATAAAAGTTTTTCCAAAAAAGCCCGTGTTCTTCGGTTTTTGTTTAACTATAATAAATAAGTCAAATCCTACATTAAAATCGATGTAAAGCTACTTTTTTAGTATGTTATTAAGATCCCTTTCAGGAGTGTGAAATCATGTTTTGTAACTGCAAAATTTTCGGACTTTTTTCAGTTTTTGCAGTTTAATTTAAAAACTATAAGCTTTTGACATAAGATATCGGGATCATTTTTAAAGTATATTAAATATGAAACAAGTGAAGCTAACCCACAGTTCCGTATGTCTAATAGTTTTTGAGATACGATGCTTGAAAAATTTCAGAAATGCTAAAATTTTGAGTTTTGCTTATGCTAAACCGTTAAAGATAGAACAAAAGTTTTAATGCAAAAAATGTTCCTTATACCAAAATAAACAACTTTTGATTGAAAAGTTTCTTTTTTCGTAAACATCATTGTTTTCCCGTATAGGGGCTAATTACTTAGGGCAAAACTTTGTTGTACATTTTCTCCAAAAATATAAAAAATAGAAAGCTGAAAATTTGTAGGTAGCTTCAACTTGCGAGCCTTATAAATCATTTTTGAAAAAAATAAAAAAAAGTTTTCTAGAAAATATTTCGAAAAATTTTCGCACAAATGGGAACGGAATGCGATATAAAGCTTCTTTGTTGACTCATGGGGTGAAACAGGTCGTTGGAAACTCGTTTGGGAAAGTTAGCTTCAAACGAAAAGATAGCGTACGGAGCTTATCGTCAGAAGAACACATCATGTAACGTATAACTATTAAAAAAGGATTGTTTTCTAAAGAAGATTTGTCTAAAAAGATGGTCAACCGGGACCCTCAAAAATGAGTAAATTTTAATTTTTTGTGACCTAACATAATTACTATTTTTTTACTGGCGTATAATTAGGATTCATGAAAGTAGTGAAATCAAACAGAAAAAATTACAAATGCTAAATTTAAAAAAAGTAACAAATTATTGAATCTTTAATTTTCAGGATAGGCATGTTGATTACATTTTTTTATCGTTTCAGGTGAAGAATTATCACTGCATGGGCAGAAAAGTGAAGTTGGTTTTTGAAATTGTTTTGAAGTACGCAAGATATGAACGTTTAAAATTCCTAATTAAACAAAGAGGAAAACATAGGTTAGTGACGTCATTACTCGATATCACCATAGAGATTACATTTAAAACTTTGTTTTGCTAATAGGAGATGGGCAACTATCTTTGAATGCTTTCTTCTTCATTTTTTAATAAATTTTAATTTCACTTTCAAATTTTGTCATGGTATCAAGTCTGGTTTTACATTTTTATGCTCAATATCAGGCAACTACCGTTTTGGCAAAAATTTTTGGACCAATGTTCATAATGCCTGAAAAATATTTTTAGTTAAATCTAAAGTCTTACCTCTGAGATAACACTCTTCTTTTTATTTTTATTTGGAAGTTTAGGCTGTGATTCCTCTTTCTTCTTAACAGCTTTACTGGATACTGTTTTTTTCGCCGACGAATCCTTATTATCTACTCCAAATAATCCACGTGATTCAGCAATGTTTATCATATATTTATCATTTAAATGAGTTAAATCCTAAATATAGTTAAAAATGAAAATTAGTAGGGAGAAAACATTAAGGAAGAAGACAAGGAAGGATTATTAGGTTTTTAATAGGGTATTATCGTTAGCCAAAAATAAATCATGAAATTTGAAAAAAGTTAAAAATTATGTAAAAATATACTAAAATATTCTGATTTCGAGTCATAAAAGTACTCTTTTCTTTTAAAATATTAAAATTAAAAATCGTAATTTTTAAACTGTATACCACGTGACATCAGTTAGTTCAGTGTAGACAGTTGGGTATAATATATACATAGATAATAAGTATTTATATTTATTATAATCAGATGTCTATGAATATATCTGTCAAAATTATTTGTGTTATTTCGTATAGTGATACCCATATTACGTCATAAAATTGGATGCCCGCGTTTTTGACAGTTTAAAAAAGGTTTAAAATTTAATTTAAGTTTTGGCAAGAAAGCGTGTGTATTTTTCCGAAATAAATTTTTGGTGGCTTTTTATTAACAAAATCAACATTTTGAAGTACTTTTTCAAAAATAGTGGAATACCCTATTACAGGTTTATATTTCATATAGCGGAATTTATTGCCCGAATAAAAACTTATTGCATGGTAAATTTAGTTCTATCTACCTTGATATCTATTAAATCTATATTCAATATAGGTACCTTTCGTTTCAGCAATGCTAAATAACATCCTTCTTCCTTTAAAATAGAACAGCAATCTGCCGTTGAGCAAATTTCTGGTAATGTCGCTTCTTCAAATACATCGCAGTCTGGAATCTAAGAATCAAAACCTACTGTTAAAATATTCTAATACCCTGGTGGAAAAAATATTTGAATAGAGAAGAAGTCTTAATGAGTCTTAGAAACTCTGAAAAAGTCTTAGGAACTCTGAATAACTCTGAATTTCTAAACGTTTTTGGACTGCCTAATTCAGACTTAATAAATCCGGATAACTCGGAATTAGACATTCCAAAAACGTTGATAAATTCGGAGTTATTCAGAGTTACTAAGACTTTTTCAGAGTTTCTAAGACTCATTAAGACTGATTCTTCCTTCAAATATTTTTTCCAAAAGGGAAGGTAATTCTTCAGATTTGCATAATTTTTAATTTAACTAAGATGTGAAGTTTCGTTGGTATAAGAAAAATCCTTTCTAAAATATAATTGTTAATCTATTCTTATCCCGTTTCTGTGTCTAATAGTATCGAAAAAGATAGAGATACGGCATGAATATTCCATTTTATACTTATTGCAAACTCATGTCGAATCGAAAAATATTACTGCGGTTAAGGCTAGTACATTCAAAATAATTTTCAATTCAAAAGAACTTGTGACTCACTTCAAGATCTCTATACGGATCAATTTCTGAATCCAATTTTTCCGCTACAAATGAAAAACGTTTATATTCCGATGTTTTAAATTCTTCATCTTCATTTTCCAAAGTATTTGCATTATTATCAGCATTTTCTTTTACATCAAGTTGTTGTTGATCATTATTTTCATCATTATTATTAATATCCATGTAATTATCACTGGCTACTTTATATGGCATAGGGATTAATTTCCCCTGTTGTTCTGCATGGCGTTCACGGGTAAAACGATTTACTTCATACACAACACGTTTAACCATATGTTGATTTTCGGCTTCGACCACAGAATGTGTTTCATATAATACAAATTGAATCTAAAAAAAAATTGTTTCAAAATTTTATGTCCCAAATTTGCATTACCAGGTTTTTTTGCCAAAACTGAGACCTCAATTATTTCTAACGAGAAGGACAACTGACAAAAGCGCTCATCGCAAACCATAGCACGCCGTGGATACAGTTTGGGGCGATCCTTGAGGTACACACGAATAACTTCCCAGCATAATAAAAAGTTATAAAAAATTTAAAAAATAAAAACTCAACCGACTCGATCGAATGTTATGAAATTTTTTTCGGATCATATTGCCGTTAATATGCTTCGATGGGCACCTCAACGAAGTCGATATTATTTTTGTTCGCGCGATATCGATGACGAAAAAAATGTCTACGGACGTACACACACATACTTCTTCTCAAAATTAGTGTTAATACCTTACCCTAACCATGAAACGTAAAAATATGTTGAAAATTTCGATTTCGAAAATCAGACCCATTACAATAACTTCCTATAGTGGTAAGTGAAAAAAAAAATAGTGCCAGTCAGACGTCGGAATAGACAGAACATACGTTGGTGAAGTGCTAGGAAGAAAAAGGAAAATCGAGGAAAAAGCTGGACAAAAAATATGACTCTCTTGTGGCAATATTTCAGACAAAAGACTTAAAAAGCCTTACTAACATAAAACAAAAGTTTTTGAGAATTAGTCAAATTTTTTAAGTCTTTTATCTGAAATATTTCTACATGGACTGAAAACCGAGCTTTAAATTTCAAAAGCTTAGTTGAACACGAGCTCTAAATTTCCCTTGACGCTTGTGTTCAACTAACAAGTCTAAGGCGATGTTAAAAAAGGCTTCCTAGATATGGAAGTAGAAGGATCGAAGAAAATTATGTCTCAATCCCCTCAAATTTTGGAGAGATTTTTGTAGAGAGACTAACAAGAAGATGTTTGTACGCTATGTGTTGTACCTGTAACTCGTCAAATTTTACCCAAATTTGTATTATTGGGTTGGTTTGTCAAAAGAGAGCGGTTGTCCTGAGACCTCAAACTTTGGAGATCACATATTATTTCTAAAAAGAGAACAGCAAAGCACTCATTGAGACATAAATTTGGCGTAGAAAATGGAAATGCCTTAGTCATACTTTGCAAACCATAAAAGTTGAAGTGTTGGGAAGAAAACGGGGGAAAGATGGAGATAGCCGGATAAAAAATAAGTCTGAAAACCGAGCTTTATTTCAAAACTTCTTTGATGGTCGTGCTCATCTTAGAAGTTCAAGGGCATGTTGAATAAAGCTTTGTACAAATAAGGAAGTAGAAGGAGCGAAGAAAATAAATCTCCATATATCCCCTCAAATTTTGGAGTGATTGGCTAACAAGAAGGTATTTGCACAATGTGTATTGTAGCTGCAGCTTGTCAAATTTTATAAAAAGCAAAAACAAGATCCTATGTTTTTCTCACAGCTTTAGTAACTTACTTGAGGTCTTGACATAGCAAATTTTAGTGTTAAGCGTTGTTCTTCTAAAATTGCAACCACACGTTTTCGGCCATCTTCGTTAATATCTGATTCGGTTAAAACTTGAAGCATTGATAAATCACCTCCACGACTGCATACCTAAAATAAAAATTTTCAATAAAAAAACGTATATTATGAAATATTGTGCTCAACTGGCTTACGTACTAAGTCAATTGGATCCGTTACAGCTGAGTAACTATTTGGTGGAGTTGCAAAAACAGCGGTAACATGTTCCAGAAAACTACTATCTGGTGAAACATCGACTAATCGTTCAGCATAAACATTTATATTATCCGCTCCGATATTATTCATATAATTTTCAAATTCTTGTTTTCTGGAATAAATAGCAGAATAGTTAATAGAATCATGAAATTGAATTGCTGAAAAATGCTGAAAATGCTGCAAGACTTTTTTTGTCCACTAAGAATAAATCGGTTGGATAAAAGTTTCAAAACACAATAAAAATTAATTATTATTTTTATAAAATAATTTTAGTAAAGTTAGGCATTCAATCACGTGTCAGCAAACACCAATCAGAAAGTATTACGTCACGCTATGACAAACGCTGTGTAAATAACATTACATTTTAATAGAATGAAGCAGGTTTCTTGATTACAATTGCTTAAACTTGCATGTACAAAAATAATTGTATGCGAAATCGTGATGTCATTCAAGACGCCATGATACTCTACACTAATACTTTTTTGGTGTAAATCAGATATTAATGTAACGTATAAACTAATTTTTCAAATTTAGGACAAAAGCGTATTGGCTAAGGATAAGCGTTCAAGGAAGTTGATACTATAATTTCAAAAATTACATTTTTAACCAACCTTGATCCGGCTCCAAATGCATATAATTTCGTAATATTTGAATTTTTTGATAATAATGATCCAAGATAAGCTGTTGCTCGTGGTGAATTAATATGTGTTTGAATCACAGATCCAACTAATTCTAATTCTAATAATAATTTAGTAAATACCACTGGACCCAAACAAAATGCACGATCCTTGAAGAAACAATCAATTAGATCTTGAAGAAAAAATATTTGAAGAAAGAATAAGTCTTAATATAAGTCTTAGAAATTCTGAAAAAGTTTTAGGAACTCTGAACAATTCTGAATTTCTCAACGTTTTTGGAATGTCTAATTCAAAGTTATCCAGATTTATTAAGTCTGAATTTGATAGCCCAAAAATGTTGAGAAATTCAGAGTTATTCGGAGTTCTTAAGACAGAGTTTCTAAGATTTCTAAGAGTTTTTAACACGCTTATATTAGTTTCACGTGTATGTATGTTTGTATGTAACTCTCTAATATCATACCCATGCATAGGACATCATGAGTTATATACATTTATTATACTACCGACCCATAACTATACTATACATATATACTTAGAACAAGTAACAAGCGTGTTTTTTAGTTTTTTAAACTATATTTTATTATTAAGACTTATTAAACCTTATTATTTCTTCAAATATTTTTTCCGCCAGGGTGAGTCGTCCTGGGTCGATTACCTGTACAATCATATTATTGTGATCAACTAACTCAAATTGTGATATTGCGATACGTTGCGAAGGATGAAATGCTATAAATTGTGGACAAATTGGATCCCAACGATATTCATTTACACCAAGAGCTTCACCTTTACCTTCTTTATATTCCGTAAAGTTATTTTCATGTAAAATATCAACTATTTCTTGTTTTTCTCTAAAACAACAGTTTTTTTATGATTGGAATCTTTTTCTATAGATTTTCTTTGGAAAATATTGCAAATAAAAAGTGATAAGTCAGTAATTGGGTATTTGCATAAAAATGATTTTGCAAAAATGGAAATTTTAGAGAGGGTTGCCCGATTATTTAAACATATAAATGATTTCAAAAGTGGGCATATTTAACATTGGTCTTATGGGAAAACGGTAATAATGGATATGTTTTCATAGATTTTTCCAAAACTAGTCGGTGGAAATTAAAAAAAAAAAAAAAAAAAACTATTTAAATTAAAGTTAAAACCTTAATAAATTATTGAAAACAAAAAAAAAAAAGACGTTGTGTCCGATTAATTACGGATGGGGACACAAATTTAAAAAATATATATTTTCAATTTTTATGGTGAATTATTTTATAACAACATAGGACGAAAATTATGATTAAATTTTCGGATATCTGAAGTAATTTTCTAAATATCGAAATTGAAAATTTTGTTTAATTGTTTAGCTTTCGATATTTCGAAAACCAAGACAGATATTGAAAAATTTTATTCTTATTTTTCGTTTAGATTCATGAAATTATAATAAAATTTATCATCAAAGTTGAAAATAAGGTACAAATAATTCCAACCACAAGTCTAAACTATTCAATGGATTGGAAAATCTTAAAATTACCCAATTTACTCTATCTGTACAGTGTAACCCAACATATATTTTATCTGTACAGTGTGTATTAAGCTTTTCTTGCGCACATTTTCCAAGTAGCCTGGTACATTCTGTACTTATATGTAATTTTGGAATTGTAAACATACTTAACTATGTACGTGTTTATCCAACATGTGACAGAAGTAGTTTCTGCGGCATTGGCCACGCGTTCATCTTGTAAATGCGGTGGTAAAAGTTGACTTAATCTGTAAAAATTTGAAAATTGCACAAAGTTAATAATATTTTGGAAGTCTATTTGGACGAGTTTGAGGAGTAAAGAGAATGAGAGTTAGAGATAATTCGTTTGGAAATTTCAAAGATTACAATCCAACTATTGCACTTATAGTACAGTAAAAGATATAACAAAAATCAGCTAATTAAGGAAAATGAAATAAGCCGCTTACTTTTTGCTAAAACTTGCTAAAGCGTTTCTTAGATGTCAAATATTATGACTTAAAAAATTAATAAATATGCAACTTGTATTTCGTATATGTTATACATGTATAAGATTGTGATTTTCATAGCTGAGTGTTTGTCAAATAATCAAAAAACTCTTATAAATGTATAATATATACGCGATACAAGTTGCCTAGTTATTAAGTTGTATAACGTAAATGTAATAAAATGCTCTAAAAGTATCATAAACTAGGCAATTTGTATGACATAATTATAATAAAATGTTCTAAAAGTATTGTAAACTATGCAATTTGTATGACGTAAATGTAATAAAATGCTCTAAAAATATCGTAAAAGCGTCAAAAACCAAAGTTTTTTTATGTTTTCTTTTTGGAAAGCGCCGTAAAACTTTTTTGAAGCTCATTCAGCGATTAATTTTTGTACAATTAACATTATTGTTAGATCTTCCATAACGTACTGTTAAAAATCACAATTTTAAAATGAAATTATTCAAAATTTTGTCCCGCAAGAGGCCCCAAAACTTTGTTTATTATGATAAAGGAACTATCATTTACTGCAAAAAAAAAAAAAAAAAAAATGAACATTTACTATACTTGCTCAAACAGTCGGACTTAACAGCTTGTTCATGATTGACTGGACTATACTAATAAAGTTCAAGAACTTTACCTTAAAGCACTATTTTTTATTCGAAGTCTTGATACAGATGCCGCTAATTTAATACGATAACGCCATAAAGCATCATCAATATCAGTTAAACCATAATTTGCCGTGTCAATTAATATTTTCTCATGTGGATCACGTTTTGCAAATTTTCGATGATATAAATCGTATAAAAGTAACCATACTTGTGCGGTTGAATCTTGTAGTTTTGGAAACTTTTTAAAAAATGCAACATCTTTTAATGCTTGATTTAAAATGTTTTTATCTAAAAAAGACATAATTATAATGCGAGAATTAATTTTCTAATTTTTAAATTATTAGAAAAAATTTGGCTACATCATCACATTTGTGGGGCAAGGAACCTAGGTGTTTTGGACAAAAGAACTCATGTTGTGAACAATTATCACATGGAAAATTTTTGCAAGATCCCGTTTTAAAAATTCTCCTGATCGTAAAAGTGCTGGTTGCCGGTGGGTAACTCGGTAGGATATTGTTTAATCTAATTTTTAACAAATAAATAATATTGAACGAATTGCTTTGGAAAAATTTTTATTGGGTTCCAAATTTAAAAATACTGTTCTTAAAAATTTTTCTCTAAACCCTCCAGTTTTCGATTTAAAAATTCGTAAATTTTGAAAAAACGCGATTTTTACGATTTTCATCCTTCAAAAAGTGTATAAAAAATCAGATTTTTAATTTGTATAAAATTTTTATTTGTAGTGAAAAGATTACTCAACAACATCCCTCCTATTTTTGGCCTAATTGAATTTTAAATGATTGATTGTTAATTGTTAATTGAGACCGCGCGAAAAACCACCCAAAAATAAAGATTTTCTGTTCTATACATGCTAGAAAGAAGGAACTTTCACCAATCGACTAAAATTAAAGTCAAATCAAAAACGGTTTTTTTCGATTTTCCGGAGGGTTTGGATTTAGGTAATGAAATTTGACTTTATTTTCAGTCGAATGGTGAAAATCGCATCTTTCTAGCATGTATGGAACAGAAAATAGTTATTTTTGAGTGATTTGTCGAGCACTCTCTTAAAATTTAACAATCAAGCACTTAAAATGCAATCAGGCCAAAAATTTTTGGGAAATGATATTGAGTAAGCTTTATACAACAAAAATAAAAATTTTATACACATAAAAGATCTGATTTTTTTATACACTTTTTATTTTGAGGGATGTAATTCGTAAAAATCGCGTTTTTACAAATTTTACGAATTTTTTACTCGAAAACTAGACGGTCTGCAGAAAAATATCTACGGACATTTTTTATTAATTTTGACTCTAATTATATGATTAGGTTCTACAATATCCTACCGGGTTACCCTCCAACAACCTTCACTTTTACGTTCAGGAGCATTTTTTACAGGGGATTTTTCAAATGACAGATTTTCAATGACAGATTTTGCCGGATCTGTATAACCAGGATAAAAATTAATATACATACATCGTAATACGTCATATACCAATGAAAACACACGTCGCATTTCTTGTTCATGCTCAAATTGGACATCAATGGATGGAACAGCCAATAAACCACCAGCTTTAATAATATCACTAACATTCCAATCGACTTGTCCACTCTTCTTTGTAATTAATGTTTCTGATTCGATACGACATTTTTGTGGTTTTGTCTCATTTTGATCACATGTATCCCAACCACTCTGCTCAAGAACCTTCGATATCAACTTCTCTTCGGTATTTGTTGGGGTCCATCCTGACGGTACTCTATACATATTACAAACGAAATTTTTATTAATTTTTTTTTTCGTGAAATGATAATGATATTTATGAAAATGTCAGAATTTTTTCGATTTTATTATTCTGACATAATAAAGATTTTTTATAATTCCTGTCGTTTAATCATAGATCTTTATACAAATAATGGACTGAAAGATTTTCTAACACTTCGTAATTTCGTTGTAATTTTTCGATTTATCAGGAGTTTGACAGATTTTTGAATAAATATTATTTTGCTTAAAAAATTTGAATATATGGTTGGCTGTGGTTTTTTGTTGGGAAAATTTTCGAAAAAATTGTGGGAATATTCAAAGTTCAAATTTTTTCAGAATTATTTTTTGTGAACTAGTTATTTGGGTTGTTCAATGTAAATTTGGGGAAAAGAGTGATTCCGTACAGAAATTTGGATAAAATTTGTCTTGATATCACTGATATCGTTTAATTATATTAGAGAAGTATTTCAGATAGAAAAATTCTACAATTCTGTGTGAATGCGAAACTCTTTCACTCTCAAAAGACACCATCGCCTGGGATGAACTGATGATCTCCACTCAAGTGAAATATATCAAATGTCGCCCAGAAATATCGTTAAGTTTATTAAAGCTGTAGTAGTTGGGTAAATCTACCAGATTTTGAATTCGGAAAATTTTATCATACTTTCTTATGATCATAAGTTACGCTTTTTCCAGAATTTCAACTCAACTCCTTCATTTTTCGAAAAGTTATCAGAGAAAGTTGAAAATATGAGGTTACTACGATTTTCTTGAGATTTTGAGCTTATTTTCTATGTCCAGGGTTCGATGGCAAGCAAGGTCAATGCAAAAATTCATAACAAATAATTATTTTTTTTATTCGTCTTAATCCGATCAATTGAATCAGAGGTATTCAAAAAAAAACATCACCAAAGAAAAACATTGTAGAGGACAATGATTGTCCCAAAACCACGTGTAGAAGGTCGTTCCGGAACCGGAACGCTGCTTTTCTCTGTTTTTTATAACGAAAGAAACCTATTTTTTTTTTTTTTTTAAATTGGCCTTCTCCCAAAATTTTCCGAATTCATGGTAAAAACTGATAAATTTAACCCACTATAGGATTTCTCCGAGCATAAGAGAATTACTGAAACTGATCGCATTATAAAAAATCTTCTAAGACTTAAAAACCTCTAACTTAAATCTAATATAATTTAATCTCCAAAGATATTTTTGCATGTGGAGGGGGCAATCAGATTGCCGAAGAACATCCCTGTTAACGGGTTATTTTGCTATATTATAAGTCATAGTTTGGAATGATGAGAAACTGTGAGAAAAAGTAAAATTTTTTTTTTTTCAAAATCCCAATTGTATTGTTTTTAAAATTTTTCAAATTTTGTAAGAAATAATGCAAGCACTGACACTCAACATTTTCTAGGGTATTTTAACAATTAACTCAGTCAATTGTTTCTTTTCACTTGTTCTCTCAGTAAATCAGTTGAAGGGTGACTGCATTGCAGATTTCAGAAAGGCATGTATGCCAGTCATATCCTGATATTTAATTTTTGTACCATTTCATTTCATTTCATTCTTGTTAAAATCCTTGATAATATCCTGTTTAGAAAATACATTTTTTTTTGTTGATTGTTGTCAAATATTTTACAAAGTTGAAACAGAAATGAATAATGTTTTTATATCTTTGGAACTTACTTGTATTTCGTGTTTTCAAGAGTTCTTTTTTTTTTTAAATAAATATTATAGATAAATATTTCTAAAAAAAAACTAAACTAGAAATATAAAAAAATTCGGTTCAAGTTTGTGTATATATATCTATACAGCTTTTTATGTCATTCGATTTGATATATGATGAACTTTTGAAATAGGGTGGTATTTGTGAAGACGAAAAATATGTTATAGGATAGCACGTTTTTTTCTACTATGGTTAGGTTAGGTTAGGTTATATTGGCTGTCCACGAAGGACACCCTTAGGCTATAGAGCCCATTGTGATACCATATATGTGTTTTACTACCTTTCCGCTGATAATTTCATTTATCAGCTCCTCAATTTCAGAGGCTGAGTTCACCTTCTTTATGCATATACCATGCACTACACCAGCCTATCGCAACTATTAATTAAATTAATTTTGTTGCGACGGCGGGAAATCGAACCCGCTACCTTAAGCACATCGCGGACGGAATTGGTTACGCCTTAACCAAATGAGCTAATAGAGCGACTTCTTTCTGCCATGAAATTAAAAAAAAAAAATTTTAACGCTTAAGTTATTCGTTCATGAGATATCGTCTTAAATTGCTTATTTTTAGATGATATTTCAAAAATTACTCGACTAATTAAATGCACCCAATTTCTGTATCTTTTGGATCACTATAATTAAAGAACTGCAAATTAGTCATAACAGATTCCTTTATCGCCAAAATTTTTCACTGGAAGCGCTGGCATCGATTTTATTGTCCCTACCATGACTACGCACACAACGAATAAGACAATTTGTCTTCGTTTAAAAGACAAAAAGGATGGGCCACTCAATATTCTTTTGCTAACTATGAATAGAATATATTATTAACTAACTAATATTTTCAAGGTAATGAAAGATTTTTTGGTATATATGGGATTGCGTGTCTATTAAAATATTATTTTGTTGACGCTATCAACTCTAAAAACGCACGATAAAAATTATCATTTTATCACATTTATATCTTGCGTAAAAATTATAATTTATTTTTAGTGATAAAAGGCCATTCACTTTATAATGGCAGATTGTATGGTATTGTTCTCACTTGACAAAATATGAAATCAAATTGTTTTTATTATTTTACTTACCTGGCAGTAATTGCAAAATTAACATTTTGTGTATTTTTATACCATGCATATATTTAATATGCAAGGTATACTAACTTTAGTCCCAAGTTTGTAACGCTTAAAAATATTGATGCTACGAAAAAAATTTTGGTATATATATTCATAAAATCATCTAATTAGTCCATTTTCGGTTGTCACATATATCAAGCTGATATTTTTACAACGCAGTCAGGACGTAAAAAGTGACGCCGAGTTCGTAAATGAGCAACATAGGTCATTGGGTCTAAGTTCCGTAGGACTCATCATGTAAACCGTTAGAGATAGAACAAAAGTTTAATTGTGAAAAATGTTTATTATCAAAAAATAAACAACTTTTGATTGAAAGATTGTTTCGTAAACATCGCTGCTTACCCGTGAGGGTGTAAATTAGGCGTAAATTGTATAGTATGTATTATATGGGTATATCAGTTATATATGTATATCACTGGAATGCATGTTATTTGTCAGGAACAACTTAAACTTGTTCAAAAACCACCACGTCGAACATCCATATTCTACTAGGAATAACGAAAACTTAATCGTTATGCAAACCACCAAAGGGTACATTGACAGCGGAACACTGAACACATCCATACGCATTTACAAAAAAGATCATTGCCGGGCAAATTTTTCGTTTTTTGTTTTTGATAACATTACGAAACCATAGACCTTTTCATTAAAAGAAATAATTCTTTTTTATTTCGGACAGATGTCAAAAAAACTGTTCAAGTAAAGACGATCACATATCTTCTATCTTTGTCAAAAAGCGTTGCTTGATAAAGGTAAAAGATATTTTTTTTTACTTGAATAGAGAATAGTTATTTGACAACTGTTACTGTTTGAAACAATAGCAAATCGATGAAAACCCCTTTTCGCTATGGTCACGAAGTGCGTATTTTAAAAAAGTTGGTTTCCAAATTGAGGCTCTGAACTTAGTATATAATCTTAAGTTCTCACTTGACAAAATATTCTTCAAGCTAATAAAGGCAATAATAATTCATTTTCCTTTTCCTGCTCATAAAGTGATTAATATCAGTTATTTTTGGAATAAATTACGATAAAAAAAGTTTTTTGTAACAGAGAATGAGAGTGTATTACAATTTCCTACGAAAATATAGTTAATTTATGATAAGAACTTCTTACAGTTGTGAGAAATGAATTATTTTTGTTTATTATCAGGGTACCTAAAGATTATTATTTCTAGAAGGGAACTTTTATGATAATGGGAAACGATGGGCATCAGGACATTAGTTGTAATCACGTTTATTTTTGTTATAAATTTTTAATAATAATTCCATCGTGGTAGTGTGTATAGAATTTCCATAAAGATAATACAATCATATCTCTATGAGAAGATTTCATAAGAAAGCAACGAATATAATAATAAGAGAACAGTAAATGATAATATAATATTATTAAAAAAAGATAGTAGATCAAAACATTTAAAATTTATTAATAAGAGAACACTAAATACCAAAATAAATGTTCTAAACTAAGATAGCTAAACAAATATTAAATACATATATAGACAGTAACACACAAACATTTAGTAAATAAAGATCGACATATTGGATATAAGATAAGTACGCTAGAACGGTCCTTGTTTAATAAATGGCATGTGCGTATTTTAATATTGTAATAACTAGTTTTATACAATCTAAACAGTGATAGCTATATTGAAATATTTTCTATTTCTCTTTGAATTTGAATAAAATTGTTGCTTCTCTCACAACCAGTTTGTAGAAGTTCGTAATATAAATAGTCAAATTTTGTTGTAGAAATCATACTTACCTGGCGTAGGGGTTACCGTGATCAACAAGGCGGTTCCCCCAGGGCGAGGCTTTTCCATTGCACTACGGTTAGGCTGACCCTTGCGATTATCCCTAATGTGGATAACTCGGGCGCGTAATTTTTGGTAGTCGGGACTGCGTTCGCGCTATCCCGGTCTTATTGTTAATCAAAAATATATTATAACATTTTCTATTCTACGTCTGTACATGTAACGAGAAGTAGCGGGGACCCGTAATTTAATTGTTTAAAGTGTTAGTAATCGTAATAAATATTCGTTAATTTAGCATTCTGTTACCTAGTATATCGTTTCGTTACACGTTATACTCGTTACTTTTGATACATTTATTTTTTACATAAAATAATATTTCAATTGGTAAGATTCTGAGTCAGCTATCGTTCAACTTAAAGGCTTATTTATATTTTCTCAAAATAATGTAATCACAACAGCGCTTCCACCAATTTTGTAAAACCAAATTCAATTAAAAAAAACTTTTAACATAAAGAAAACCGACTTCAAAAGAAAAACTTTTCCAAAACGAATTAATATGCACTTAAAAGTAAAAAAATAACGATAATATAATGTAGTTAAAATTATTGTTATTTTTGGAGTCGGTGTCACCAAGCTAATGTAGCATACTGTTCTGTCGAAATTATTTCCTTGGCTGACACCGACTCCAAAAATAACAATAATTTTAACTACATTATATTATCGTTATTTTTTTATTTTTAATTCGGTTTTCTTTTTGTTAAAAGTTTTTTTATTTTTATTTTGTGATTTTTAGTGAATTGGAAGTACACTAACTAATTTGTCACTTAAAAAAAATCATCGAAATCGGTTGCCGTGAGTTATTCGTCCTCTTGTCGTGCATACTTTATGCAAATTTAAGACTTTTATGGTTTTCTCATGGATGCCGTTGTCAGAACTGGCCCAAATGGGATAACACGGAAAGCATCAGCTTCCAAATAGATAAAGAATCATCAAAATCGGTTCACCCAGTCGAAAGTTCTGAGGTAACACACATTAAAAAAATACAGTCGAATTGATAACCTCCTTCTTTTTTGATTGAACTCGGTTAAAAATAAAATAATAACAGAGTGAATCAATCCATTTTTATCCATCATCAAACCATCATCCTCAAGTGATGGACTAAAATTTAGACTTTGTTAGATACATAAGCATTTGACCTATTTTTATTTTTTAAATAAAAACTAGTTTTATCTTGACGCTCTTGGCACACTAATTACTTTTCAATCAATTTTCTAAAGCCACAATATATGTTTAAATGAAATTGAACATATAAATATCTTAAAATTGTTCTTTTAATAGTATTATAAATGTTAAAAGAGCAAACAACAAACACTATATTTATTAACTAATATTATATGTATAAATATATATTATTAAATACACGCTATATTGGTTTAAACTATAGTATCTAAGTTATGCATATATTATTTTTGTATTAGTGTGTTGAATAACACTTTGGAAAATTCGCACGCAATATAATTAATTTAATTTCTATATTACCTATCGAATATCTGAATAATATAACAGTCCGAGAGCCCACTGTAAAAATTCATGTCTAGCGAGTACAACAATGAAATATAGTTTCAAATGGTAGTACATTCATCAAGTATTGATATACTACATTCCAATATGGGGCCGGGGGCAATGCTGAGTGAAGCATATTCGTTGTGTGTGTAGTCATGGTAGGGACAATAAAATCGATGCCAGCGCTTCCAGTGAAAACTTCTTTACATGTTAATGTTATAGAAATGTCAAATTAAAATTATTGAAAAACACGAATTAATTAAACTTAATGCATTAAAAATTGTGAAAATAAGAAATCAAATTGCACAAATATTATTTTTCAAATGTAAATTTTCATAATTATTTATTTAAATTTGTGAGACAATAATATTAAATTTTCAATGTAAGTCTTAAATGCAATCCATACAATTATATATGCATCCATACAATTCTATAATTAAAGTAGTGTATCGTTACCATGGAAACGAAACTCACGCACGGAGCGAATAAGCGTTATAAATATTACAGTAACTTTATACTTTACAGTCAAATTCGGTACTTGTGATTTTAATAAAACTTGTGTATGATGTTGTCCCAATGAATAATCAAAGTATGTGACCTTAAGCGACGAACGCAACTTTATCAAAAATCGAAAAAACCCGTAAAAGTTTCAGCTTTTTTTCAGATTTTGGCGATTATAACCCTAACTTCGCTGTTTCTGAAGTACTTTTACAATGCTGTTTAAATATAAAATGGTTCTAACGTTTATAGACCGACCCACGGCAATTTAAAGTTATTTTACTTCGAAAATTTCATGTTTTTCGAATATGGCACTTTTTTCCGGGCCGAAATTGTTTGCAATTCATATTTTTGTACGGTTTCGAATGTTTTAATAGATATTTTAAATTCAATGCAACGTTTTACATTCGTCGGTGAAATTTTTCAATAGAGCCGCAATTTCGAGTTTTTCGAAGCTTCCATGTTTTTTCGAGTAGTAATTCTATTTAATTTTTATTTCTTCATCATTTTATAACTTATTACTCCAGGAAAAGCCCCAAAAAAAGCAAAATAAAATTCGTTCCAGGAACGTTCCAAACTTCAACCACATACAAAATTGACGATTATCGTATGATTGTAATCAACTATTTGATTTAAAAACGGCTGAAATTTTTATTTTGGACTATTCTAAGAACTTTTTGTGTCTTGTCGTGTTAAAAAAAAGCGTAAGGTGCTTAAATCTCGAAATAGCGCGGAAACGGTTAAGTAAGTTGAAAAATGATAAGGCACAAAAAGTTCTTAGAATAATCAATTTTATTGGTGACAAAATTTTAGCTTAAAAATCGACTTTTTGTTTTTAACGGTTATATTTTAAAAACGGTGAGTAGAGAAAAAAAGAGTCAGGCGACAAAAATTGTTTAAAATCATCCAAAATAAAAGATACAACAAGTTTGAAGTCTAATATTTGATCGTAACTATACAATAGTCGTTAATTTCAACAATACCAAATTTTCATCAATATTAAAAAAAAGGTTTTGTTTTTTTTTTTTCAATCACTTGTATCTCAAAAACAGTGAGTTTTAGGAAAAAATGTCATGAGACAAAAAATGCTTAGATGACTGTTTACTCAAATTTCATGATTTAAGCAAGTGATTTAAGCAGAATTAGCTTGAGCGAACAGTAAAAGCACACTTTTTAATTAATATGACTTTGTTCTATATACTCATACGAACTTTTTGAGTCGGATCCCATAGATAGTCATGTTGTTCCATAGAACTGCAACCTTACGACCTTTTTCCGACTTTATTTCCTACAATAATTATGTAGTACTTACAATATCATTTAAGTGGTATGTATGTAATTCGTGTTAAACTACAATTTAAATGACATACCTATTTAAATCTTCGATCTAGGTTAAAGTTAAATTAAAATCCAGATTAATAATCTTTTTCTTTTTTTTTTTTTTTAATTGAATGTTACACAACACTAAGAAATATTTTTATTATTAATATTAATAATTAAACTTTTCTTGGTGACTAAATCGTTAGGCCGCTATAAAAAAAACTCTTACGTATATGTTTTTTCTGCAAAAACTTTTAATTAAAGTTTTTTAGATAACCTTGAAAATTTAATTGTCCTCCTTGCTATTTAACTTTTCAATTATAAACTAAAATAATAATTTTTTGATTTTATCAAAAATTATTATGAAATTTTTTGAAAAACTTTTAATTTAATGTTAGCTATTATAACATTATGTATTCTTGGGTATTAAAATTGTGATATTTATGAAAAGTAATTGTAATTGGGATTTTAAACCAAAATTTTTTTTTTGAAAAAATGGAATAATCATATACAAGTTTTATATCAAAATTGTTTTTATTTTTTATTTTTTCATGATAATTTTAAAGTTACAGGCACAGTTTTAAAAGAACTTTTCAAAAGAGAAACGAAAATGCCCGACAAAAAAAAATGTTCGTAAAAGATCGTTGTGACGTAATAATGTTAATTGAATAACACTGTATACAATTATTAATTAACATTATGACGTTCACGATCTTTTACGAACATTTTTTTTGTCGGGCGCTTTCGTTTTTGTTTTGAAAAGTTCTTTTAAAACTGTCTGTAACTTTGTTATCTTTCCATTTTTGTCAAAAAATTTATTTCAAAATCCCAATTGTTTATTTTAACTTGTAAATACAAATATTGGGTATCTATAGGAATTAGCATGGTAGAACTAGACAAGGTATGCTCTTACGCAGATAGGAGTAGGATGAGGACATTCTCTCACTCTCTCGCACGATACCCAGTCACCGCCATATTGCATTTAATCCGATTTTTCAGCTTGCTCATCGCTCAGAATGGGGGAAAATTTGTTATAAACAAATTAATTGTTTATTCGGCTCCTAAGCTATTCGAAATAAAGCAAAAAAATTTCGTACCAACCAATTTTTTGTTTACATGAAAAACCAAATATTTCCTTTTTAGTCGTCTTGATACGACCAGTAGAACCGGAGATATGGTTAAAATTGTAAACAAAAATGATATTGCATAAGGTCGGTGCAAACCGCTTGGTTTGGCACGGCCGTAGATTGGCCAATTAATAATATTTTTGTACTTTAAGATACTCATTTTAAAGGTATGCACCGATTTATCTATATTTTAATGTTATATGCACATAAAAATACGTTTTATGAAATAAGAACGAAGCTAGCACGATTGTAAGTGTTAAGTTTTATAATTTTTCCGGCCTACTATTAGTTTATAAGTCGAAAGCGAGCCCTTAGCGAAAGAAAACCCCGAAATAATTACATATAAGAAAATTGCAAATTTGTTCTAGTTTAAGAATCTTTTTGCAGGCACTCTACATGTCAACTTTTGCAGGCACTCTACATGTCAATCTACTTACGTGTCAAGTTGGCCTATGTTTTGTTTACATATTTTAAATGTCAAATTGTCTGATAAAAGATTGAAAAAAACTGAGGCGGAAAAGTTCGTTAATCATTAATTATTCATTCATTTTAAGGAACTATTTTTCACACAAACGTATTCACGTTTCTTACAACATTTGAATCAGGAAGCGGGAACAAGCTAAGATGGCGTCGACTGGGTACATGCGCGAATTGAACCAAAACTCGTCCTCTATCGGGCATACCTTGTCTAATTCTACCAAGGGAATTAGGACGAATTTCAACGATCACTTTTTCCAAAGTGTAAAAACTCTTGTAATATATTGTGTATCCTGAAGAGTTTCAAAACATGTTAAAAAACATTAACATTTGCAAAATCTAGGTAATATGGATATATAAATGTATTTACGTTACATAAATTATAGTTTTATTAGTGTATCAGCCTCTATTTATAGGAAAAATTGTTGTTTAACATGAAAATTTCTTATCTATATTTGAACACCATAATATACTTAACCTATACAAGTAAATGTATTGAACATTTTCACAAATCACTCTGACATAAATATTATTGTACCTTCAACTAAAGTAGATTTTTATAATATGATGATAGGATAGTAACTAACGATTTATAACCAAAACATGAACCATCAAATGGAGAATATAAAGAAAAGTTTTATCGATGTCGAAATATTTTTGAAAGATAAGTGACCAAAAAAAAAGATTTTCTCGTTTTTTTATGAAAAAATTGAAACAAGTGAATACAAACCATTGACTGAGTTAATTGTTTAAATACCCTGTATAGATATTGTTAAATGTCAGTAGGTAACTGCATTATTTTTATAAATTAGAAGAGTTTAAAAAACAAAATTATTAAAAACTAGCTTGATATTCGCCCGCTTCACTGGGCTTAAAAGTAACAACCACCGCTTTATAGTCTCTAGCTCTCTTGATCTCACTTATCCCCCTTCCATAACACTCGAAGAGATTGTTTTACACGTCTAAAATATATATATTTTTAAATATATCTTTATAAATTATAGCTCATGTGTTATTCTGATGTATGAGCTATATTGTTCTACAGTTTCATTGAAATCCATTCGGTAGTTTTTGCGTGAAAGGGTTACAAACAAACAAACAAACATTTATAGGGAAACATAAAATATAGCAATTGGTTTGGATAGAATGATTTAAACAATCCGTTAAATTATCTATAGAGACAAGCATAGCCAGAATATAATCGGGATTTTAAGACAATAATTCAGGATTTAGAGAAAAAAATAGCCAAATTATTGTAATTCTCAATTTTTTTTCGATTTTTGCAGTTTTTTGCAGTTTTTTATCGATAACGCAAGCAGCACAACTTTTTTTCTTGCAAAACGAAGTTTCCAAAACTCCTCTAAGGGGTTCAAATTAACAATATACCAAAAAAGCAGTTTTAAATCTCGTTTTGCGATTTTAGTTGTTTTTTTTTTTTTTGTAAGATTTTACTGGCGTATATTTTCGGAGTTGACTTTTGATAAAACCACCAATTTCATGTAAATGTCGAGTGTTTAAAAAAAAAAGAATTATTTCAATAACAATGATTCGTGATTGAAAGACATATTATTAGATTTTATTATGATAACATTTATTTTTTAAAATTTTAAAAATAAAATAAAAAATTTACCTAAATAAACTGATAATTTTTTTAAATAATTTTTACAATACTTGTTTGTGATAAAGATTTTTGAATAAAATATATTATTACTATTTTAGATACAATTTTTACGAGCATATATAAATTATTTTTTATTTTATTTATATTGTATTGGAATATGAAATAGTCACGCTTCCCTCGAATATTACTTTATTCGAGTTATTGGTAAAACATAAAAAAAATGAAAATTATTGACATTGGCATACATATCAATAATTTATTGGTTTTCGTTAAAGTTTTATTAGAAAATATCGAATGAAAATTTATATATTCAAGCATGCTTTACAGAATTAGGGCAATATTAATATAATAAATTTTGATAGTCTTATAAGCGATAATAAGAAAATTTAAGGAATAACTGCAATTTACAGAAAGTTAAAACAAACAATTGACTGAGTTAACTGTTGAAATAACCTGTATAGAAAGTGTTTTATGTCAGTGCTTGCATTATTTTTTTATAAATTAGAAGAGTTTAAAAAACCAACTAAATTATGGCGGATTTGATTTTCGAAATTATAAATTAGAAGAGTTTAAAAAACCAACTAAATTATGGCGGATTTGATTTTCGAAATTATAAATTAGAAGAGTTTAAAAAACCATCAAAATTATGGCGGATTTGATTTTCGAAAAATTCTAAGTACTTTTTATAATTTTTCGAGAATGTTTCACAAGACCGACTACTAGTTAAAGCTACCTGCAAATTTGCTTATCCCTCTATCTCTTGTAGTTTTGGAGAAAATGAACACCAAAGTTTTGCCCTAATTTACGCCTTCATGAGTAAACAGTGATGTATACGAAAAAATGTTTCAAGAAAAAGTTGTTTATTTTTTTTATAAGAAACGATTTTTACATTTAAACTTTTGTTCTATCTCTAACGTTTACAAGATGGGTTCTATGGATCTAAGGCCCAATTTACCACTAATGTTGTTCATTTACGAACTCAAACTCACTTTTTACGTCCTAAGCACCAAAGCAAGCCATACAAATTTTACCTTTCAACTTTCTTTGCGTTTTCTTAAGTTATCGTATTGACGGATAGACAAACGGAAAAATTCCAACCGATCTGTATATTTTTTTTCCCAACCTTTCAAACTTTCGGCAAAGTCGATACTTCCTAAAATTTTCCGCGTTTTCTCCAAAACTATCAATTTTAAGAAAAAAATTCTTGGCAAAAGTTGTAGAACGTAAAATTTCAATCGATATGCGTATATAGTTTTATACAGCCTTTAAATTTTAACATTAAAGGGCGGAAAATATACATAAGCAAGTATGCCTCGCAAATAATTATTTAAATATGGATTTTTCCGAAATACGAAAGATTGAGAACAATTAAAATTAATACAGTAACCTTGTCGTTTGAAAGTACGGGGTAGTCTGCATCAAATCCGGTAGTTCCGATTTTTTTTTGGTAGGATAAGTGAAGTCAAGCAAAATGAGGGTTATAAGTATAACACAGTAGTCTTTGTTTTTAGAGTTGAAATTTCCCAACAAAGCGGAAGGATATTCGCTAGTAGTCTTATAAATCAAATTATCAACATCCGATTGAATGTTTTATATAAAAATCAGTCTAAAGAAATAATTAGTTTATTTATTTTTATTATTATTTTGTAAATAGTTTTGCATGCTATTACAATATTGCTCCGGATACATGATTGGAATTTAACCTTGCTAAAGGATTATTAATAAATATATATAGGTAGATATATATTTAGAGTAAGTATTGTTTTTCCAAACAGTGTCATGTTTACCATTTAAATCACTCATTTAGATTATATAGCACGATATTTGTACATTTGAACAAAGTGTTCGAAAAACTTCTTAGACCGGAGACTACACTCCTCGACAAAAATTCCTAAACCTACAAAAAAACTAGTGATAAGTAAAAATTTAAAAAAAACTTTACCAATCTGATTTGAACAAAGTGTCTGTTGGGAAAAATATCTAAGAACGGAAACTACACATCTTTAAAAAAAAAAAACCGCTGAAAATGAAACGCGAAACAAACCCTTTGACAAAAATTTTTAAACTTAAAATAAACCAGAATTGAGTACAAATTTTAGTGTCTCAAAGTAAAATAATCTACAAAACTGATCAAGATAACTCAATTCAAATTAAAATTGATTAGCTCAAGTTATATACAACTAGTAGAGTAAGATCCCGGTGCCCCCAGACGTTACTTATTTTCTCATAAGAAATATAAATGGGATAAAGTAGTGTTAGTACGAACTTTGAGTGTGTGCATACCTGCTACCTTGGGTCGACGGCCAATTCATAGGTACCAGGTGCTAAAGGTAGATAAATACAGTACTGATTTTTCTCAAATTCTCAGTGCTGATTTTTACATATGTTTTAGATATTTTTGTTAATAATCAATAATCATTATTGCCAGACACTTTCCATCGGCGCTTACCCTTACCAGACGCTTTAAAGCTTCAAAAAAAAAACATATTCTTACTTATAATCTCACTCTTGATTTTTATATATGATACTCAGGGAACTATTTGAACACCCCTGGTCAGCAGCCAGACCAATTGGAGGGGTCAAACATCCCCCCAGACACACATAAAGTGTCGCTATGTGTATAAGCGCGAGGGCATTATTTGTACGCTTGAGTGTGAGAGAGATATCTATTTATGGAAATCTTTCTTATACTTATTGTCGTCTCTAGGCTACTCTATTCCGTGCTACTCGATTCAGTGCATCTGTGATTTTATTTACAACGTGTTGAAATAGAAAAACTATTTATAGTATTCTAAAAAATATAATGGCAGAATTATTAAAGTGTGTGTTTTGTGAGAATTCCGATGTGAATTTAATGTATTGAAAAAAAAAGCAGAGTACCAGATAGCATTTATGAAACTCGGCAAAGTAGACTTATTCAGTGACTTAGAACTGGAGCAAAATGTGTTTAACACTATACAAAAATTTATTTGTGAACTGTACAACGTGGCCGGAATAATTGACGTAGATGCTGCCCGACTCCAACTCTTCATCAACACTTATATGGTTTGTGACGTAAATGAAGAGTTCAATCGAAAAAATGTGAAAAACTTTGATGCTAGTAACTTACCACCATGCAAAAGTGAGCTTTTACAACAGTTTCGACGAGCTAATTATATCACTAGTCTCTGGAAGAATGTTCATATGAAGAAAATTAGTATTTTTAGTCCTGACAATAATGGGTGGACGTTGGAAGATAATAAATATCATTTTAACTGGTTTGATGGGGACCAATTGCCGAGCTTTGTCAATGAATCGCTTCAAGAAGAATCAGGTATTATACTTTAACTTTGAATAATTGATATAACCGTGTAAGTCTTTGATTCTTAATTATGTTATTTTTGTTACAGAAAATGAAAGTAATAAGGATGATAATGAAGATAGTCAATGCCAACATTGGGTTGATGATGACTTATCAAACTTAGACGATGATGACAGTAAAGATCACGCTGAATTGTAAAATGACATGTATAGCTTTGTATAATTTTAAGATTTAATAAACATGAATTTTTTAAATAGTAGTATTCAATTTTACTCGATGATAAGATGTAAAACATAGGTTAAAGAAACTCATATTTATTATTCATAAAATTTTCTCAACCCAGATCACTTTAAAATACCTTGTAATCTTCAGGTTCGATTCCATTTTGCATGTAACGAATCTTTAATCTCTCTTGATTATATCGAACAGAGCAGAATTTTAGCGACACTTTATGTGTGTCTGGGGGGATGTTTGACCCCTCCAATTGGTCTGGCTGCTGACCAGGGGTGTTCAAATAGTTCCCTGAGTATCATATATAAAAATCAAGAGTGAGATTATAAGTAAGAATATGTTTTTTTTTTTTTGAAGCTTTAAAGCGTCTGGTAAGGGTAAGCGCCGATGGAAAGTGTCTGGCAATAATGATTATTGATTATTAACAAAAATATCTAAAACATATGTAAAAATCAGCACTGAGAATTTGAGAAAAATCAGTACTGTATTTATCTACCTTTAGCACCTGGTACCTATGAATTGGCCGTCGACCCAAGGTAGCAGGTATGCACACACTCAAAGTTCGTACTAACACTACTTTATCCCATTTATATTTCTTATGAGAAAATAAGTAACGTCTGGGGGCACCGGGATCTTGGTCTATAGCTGTGAACTACCCGCTTTGTTGGGCAACATCCCCACTTGCTCCCCTCCCTCCATATTTCCTTGCGTGGGATAAAAGTTTTGTAATGTACACGTCATGCTCTTTTATTTGATACCCCACTTAGGTATATTTGTAAATATTCGATAATTCCTTCCCACTTTCTCGCTACACCTTTCTACCCTCCGAAGGTTAAAAGTAGTATATCGTGTCAATATTTGAGCTTAATCGATGCACAACTTTTTTAGTTTTTGAAGCATTTCCCTTTCAACCCCTATTTCAACCCCTTACTCTACTATAATATGCATGTATTATACATTAAAACCTTCCTCTTGAATCACTCTATCTATTAAAAAAATCATCATCAAAATCCGTTGCGTAGTTTCAAAGATTTAAGCATACAAAGGGACATAGGGACATAGGGACAGAGAAAGCTACTTTGTTTTATACTATGTATTGATATTGCGAGAAGTCGGAAGATAAATATCACGTTTTCTGAGGAACATTTTTAAAATAGTGTATCCCTTACGTTATATACAAATCTTTACTGAAGTGTTTTTTAAAGGTATGCTTTATTTTGTAACAAATCTAATTTTCTTAAGATTAATTTGGAAAACTAATACTCATTTGTTAAAATCATTTAAAATATTTATTTTTAAAGAAAATTCTAACATGTAACACTCGTTATTCCATAAGATACATTTAAAGTGATGAAATAAATGCTATTTTTGTGTTATTTCTTCTATAAGTGATTTTCTCTAAATCTTTAGGCATCAACATTTCCAATACTACTCTCTAAAGGTTGAAATAGTGAAAATGGTGACTATTCACTATTTTTTAGTGAGAAGTATATCACTATTTCAAATAGTGGTATCCTTCTCACTAGCAAATAGTGAATAGTCACTACAAAATAGTGATTTGTTAAACTATTCACTATTTCGTTTTTAGAGAGTATGGTATATATTGAAAAATTTTACTCTTAATTTTTTTCTAAATTTCCCAAGTTCTACTAACATTTTATCCTCAAAATTTGAAACGTAATTTGGGTCGAGGAAAATTTTTGAAATCTTTCAATCAAATCTGGAAAGTTGGCAACTCTTCAATTATACAATGTTATAGTATACTACTTTTGAAACATATTGTAAATTGCCATTTTCTAGATTACATTAGATATTTCAACTTGTAGATAATTAAAATTTTTCATGTTATTCAATTTAACCATGACATCACCTACACTTTAAAAGTTAATAGAGCAAAAGTCTAGAAGCTATAAGATATGAAAACTTGGTTGCTCATTTTATAATAAGTAAATAATTTTGTTACTGAGCCTTTTGACACTATTTTTCCAACTTCATATAAAAAACATCAAGCTTCCCATTAAAAATTGTACATTCTTAAACACTCAAAAGTATTACTTTTACTTTCATAGTAAACTTTTCACCGCTTTCAAATCGTTTCAAATAGGCATCTACGTAATCAAAAAAATTGCTTATGAAACTTAAAACGAGTGATCAGTTAAATATGATGATCTTTTATAAAAATTTCATTTTTGTGTGGAATACTGATCGAAAAAATATACGTTTCAAACTATATTTGAGAACAAAATTTAAAATTCCTTTAGGTTTTCCAGTTTCGTTTAATATCTAAAACGGTAGATTGAATAGGGAATATTAATGTTTTTTTTTTATATTTTTAATTCATTGCTACACTGTTATAAATAACATAGTAAAAATAAATACTTTTTAAAAATGCGTTAATTAAGTGTAAAAAAATATTTAAAATATTGGCGCTTTATGTTGATGACGAATTAATAATGACCTGTCAATTGATGACAGTTCAATGTATAACTTACACTTTAAAAAAATGACTTTACAACATAGAATTTACACTCGTTATTATTAAGTTTTCTAATAAAAAGTCGTAGAAAAATATAACTCAATGTAATACCATACAAAATATAAGTAATTAATACCATACAGTATGCCAACGAATTTTACAAGCCAATACAATGACGTTATGTCCGTTTTAAAATTTGAATTTCTAAATTTTTTTTATTAATTAAGTTTAAGTAATTAAAAAGATATTAATTACTAAAATAATGGGTTAGTTGCAATATCCAGCCAATAAAGTTACGGAAAAAAAATTTTGAATCAAATTTAAATTTAATGAATATTCCCTATTGTGGAAATAATTTTGAAGACAAAAGTTGTTATTATAATAAGCTTGAAAATGAGTATAAAGCTCCCCAACTATAAAGAGAAGTTATTAATTATGTGTTGATTATCAGATGAAAATCCATGACATAAGTTTATAAACATTTTGTAGATAAAACTTACATATACTAAATTTGCATTCATTAATATTTTCCTGCACTTTTCAGTTATAAATAATGCATCAACAGTTAAGCTTGTTAACCCTCGACTTTTGTTTTAAAATGGTGGAAGCTCTGGGAAGTGTAAATATAGGAATATTATAATGTACTACATTGAATATATATAGCTTTAAAATATGCATTATGTCTAAAAAATTTGAGGGCTTATTAAAAACTTTCAAAAAGTTTTAACTTTCTTATTTTTGCTGTTTTCAAAGAAAATTAACAGTTTTGTTCGAATTATTATTCATTTAAAAGCTGTGTACATTATGTCATATACACGGTGTTTTTTTAAGGTGACATATGCTAGAAACTCGATAAATAAATTTAATCGAAGAAAATGATTCAAACGAAAAATGTTAGTTTCAAAGGCGCACATCTTATGCCGGCATCGAATTCGATCTAAGTTTTCAGGTTCAATTAAAACCTCACTCTGATTCATAACTGATAAACATTCGAAGAACGCTTTAAATTAGAAAGTTGTTCTTTATAAATACTCAACCATTTTTTAACATTTTTTTGTAAAGCGAATAGTTTTTAGACAGTAATTGATAGCAAAAACCTAACTTTTTGTGCGTTTATTCGTTTAATTTGAAAAAAAAAGATCTTTATAGAAAAACAAACAACTTTTATTGGATTTATTGGAAATTTCTTTTCGAAGAGTACCTAGATTTCGTAGAAACAATTATTCGAAATAACAATTTTGATAGGAAAAAACAATTTTGGGGAAAACTTTTCAGTCAGTTTTTGCATAAACTGTATACGGTTTGCGGAAAAATGTTTCGAACAAAAAATATTACTACTCTAACGATTACCAGGTATGGAGTAGAGTGAGTTTTTCATTGAGCTTGAAAACTTAGGTCAAGTTTAATGTCTGCGTAAGATGTGCGCTTACACACCCAACATTTTTATTGATACAAGTTATTTTTCGAATTTCAAACAAATATAAATTTTTTTGTATGCAATAAGATTTATTCGCAAAAATCGAATGAATTCGAAGCAAAACCATTATCAAAATTTTATTTGTTAAATAATACATAAATGTTTTGATAACGTTTTGACTTGTTGTTATTAATATTTATCTATAGGTACTTCCAATTTTGTTCATGTAATCGTATATAATTTTATTCGAATCGATAAACTAAATTTATTTGTTTTAGATATATTTACCATAAAACTAGCACAAAAAAAAAAAAGATTTTCATAGTCAAATTCTAGCAAATCAAAATATATTTACAATAATTCATAAATAAATTTATTGCATGTGCCTATTTTGGCTTATTATGCCTTTATGTAGTCTGTCTTATTTATCAAATATCCGTGATGAGTTTCATTATAGGTATATATAGGTTGCTTTTTTAAGGTAGTACCAGCATGAAATCACTTTTCGACAGATTTGGCCGAATTTTTTTTCTCGGGTTTATAATAGCTTTATTTATGAATTCCTAAAATTTCATAATTTTTGACCGTTTAGATCGCGAGATATTTAAAGACAAAGTTCGCGATTTTGAGGGTCATGTCCCATTTAAAGCATGTAAAATGTCCGGTCTCTCTCCTATTTTTTATGATATTATTATATATGGAAGAAAAAGTAGAAAAAAATGTTTATACAATACAATTCTAAAAAAAAAATTTAGAAATTAATTTTCACTTTCGAGATATTAATTTTGACGTAAATTGACCGAAATTGGGACGTTGGCATAATTATTTCCCATTTTAAACGGTCAAAATTTCTGAAACTTTGGGAATTAATAGTAAGCATTATTAAATTCTTAAATTTAATTTTTCGTTAAATTCTGTCGAAAAAAAAATTGTACCATTGCTTTAACATAGAAACTGCAAATACCATGCTGGAACATCCTTAACTTAACATTTGCAAAAAAATTAATCAAATACAAAAAATTTGGTTCCAAATACGAGAACTATTGTTTTTTAAGAAAATTCGTAGAATATAAGAATTTTTTAACACTAAATCATTGAAAATATTCACACCAGAACAACGCTTGCAAACTGTTGAAAGTTTTAAATTTTTATGAAATAATTTTTATGAATTTAACGTAATTGACCTGTTAATTGACCTCCAAGATCATGCAATCTAATTGACTAATTGTACGCCGATAAACCAGAAATGGTTGAACACTGGGAATACAATATTCAGCAAATTATTGGCGAAATACGAACGACAATTACGCCCCAGCTTCGCAGTCCACATGACCGAAATAATATTAAAACATTAATGATAAAAAATTATCTTTCCAATGGAGCCATGTTTAAGGTAGTATGAGCATCAAAGGAATTTTAGATTTAGGGTTGAAATTATTTGTACATTGTTTTGAACTTTGATGATGAATTTTGTTATAACTGCATGAATGTCGACGAAAAATAAGAATACAATTTTTCGATATCTGAATTGGCTTACAAAATATCGAAAGCTAAATACTTAAACAAAATTACCAATTTTTGATATTTTGAAAATTACTCCAGATATCGAAAAATTTTATTCTTACTTTTCGTCTTATATTGTCAAGTTATAACATTATTCACCATCAAAATTGAAAAAATATATTTTTTTAAATTTGTGTCCCCACTACCGTGCTCATACATCCTTAATTAGTCGAGCACAACGGGTTTTTTTTGTTTTCAATAATTTTTTAAAGTTTTAACTTTGATTTAAATAGTTTTTTTTTTTAATTTCCACCGACTAATTTTGGAGAAACCTATGAAAACATATCATCCAACTACCATAAAACCAATGTTAAATATGCATTATTTTGAAGCCATATTTATTTATTTAAATAATCTGGCACACCACTCTCCCCCCTTAAATTTTCAGAATTGAATTAGAGTTTTTATTTAAAATTGCCGTGGTGCTCGTACATCCTTAAATGATATTAAAAATATTTTTCTTTGTTTTATTTGAATTTCAAGTTGTTCACAAAACAAAACCCGTTATTTTGAATTAACAAAATTTTCAAAGCAATTTTCTGCTTATAATTTTATTATTTTTCAACAGTATTTTTCAAGAAATTATTATGGAGACACCTCGTACATGTTTTAAAAATATATTATCATTACGGTTACATAACAAGGTATATACAAATAAATGATTATTGTCATATAAAAAATAAATATGAGTAAAATTGATTTGTATTTTTAGAGTAGCTATAACTTGGTGGCTTATGGCTTATCGTAGTCATTTTGATTGTGTTATTTAGAATATTTTTCTAAATTATAATTTATAAGTATGATGATGATCGTGATTGAAAACTAAAGGTTATGTTTTTCGTGATGATATTTTTTTTATATTTGCGTTTTTTCTTCTTCTGCTTTTTGCTATAAGATATTTAACGAGTACAAAACATCGTATGACTAGTATCTATTATTATATTCGAAATAAATGCGTGAAAAATAGCACGCGAAACATTTAGGTAATGGGTAAAATTAAGAAAATTTTAGAGTAAAAGTTAATATCCTATTAAATTATTTGCTTGATGTAAATTTTTTTATATATAATTTTTCTCCCAATTAAGGATGTACATGCGCCAGGACAATTTTCGATAAAAGGCTTGATTTTTTTAAAATATGCAGTCTAAATCAATGCTGAAAATTTTGGTGGTGGGAGTGCCCAATTATTTAAATAAATAAATTACTTCAAAAGTAGGCATATTTAACATTGGTTTTATGGATGATATGTTTTCTTTTCAAGAAAACAAGAAATTCTTTTTTCGAGTAAGAGAACTTAATAATCTCAATTCAGTCACTAAATTTTCCAAAACTCTGTGTGCATCGACCTCCACAATCGAACATTTCGATGTTTATCTAACGAGGACTAAACGTTTAGCCGATTTTCAGACATTGTCGATATAAGGTATGTTTTGAGACGACCCACAGACAAAACTGCCAGAACGTAAAGCATTTAGTAGATTTTCGGAAAAGCATCTTTATTGCAAATATATAGTGCTTCGAGTGAATTTTTGGTCAGTGAAAATGTGTGTCATAAATGGGTGCATTTACAGGAATGCGAGTGAAAAATTTATGTGGACTGATTTTCAATGGGAGGGGTTTTGACCAAAACTCCTCCCTTGCGCACGGGCCTGGATGTTTTCATAGATTTCTCCAAAACTAGTCGGTGGAAAAAAAAAACCCACTGTGTCCGACTAATTAAGGATATATAACCACGGTAGTGGGGACAAAAATTAAAAAAAATTATATTTTTTCAATTTTGGTGGTGAATTATGTTATAACTTGACAATATAAGACGAAAAGTAAGAATAAAATTTTTCGATATCTGGAGTAATTTTCAAACCATCGAAAATTGAAAATTTTGTTTAATTATTTAGTTTTCGATATTTCGAAAAGCAAGACCGATATCGAAAAAGTTTATTAATATTTTCCGTCAACATTCATAAAGTTATAACAAAATTCATTTTCAAAGTTGAAAATAAGGTACAAAAAATTTCAACCACAAGTCTAAACTTTCCTTGGCACTCGTATTACTACTTTAGGTTAACATTTTTTCAGAAAAGTAATGATATTAAAACAATCATAGATTTAATGTTCAGGTAATTTAGTACCCAAATGAAACACTCCCCCTCAAAAATAACTTTCTTTTAAAGATTCTTAAGAATTTAAATAGTTTGTCATAAAAGAATTTCATAGTCTTGTCCATAAAGATTTTATTTCCATATATAATAAAATAATTACTATTAGACACGAAATAGAAGTACTTCCTAATTCAAATTCTTTTCGAGTTTTCGACAATAATGCAAAAGTATATTTATATTTTTGGGAAATATTTATGTATCTTTTCTTTCGATAAAAATAGGTAAAGGTAAATCTATGAAAAATTTTTATATAATTATTTTGATAGTTATAGCCTGACCTTGATAATGACTTAGAAAAAGCTTATTAAAATCGAAAATAGAAATAGATTAAAATAACATCTATTAGTTTTTCTGTTGACATTGATACATATGTGAGCCATTTATTTTCATATAAAGTTGACATTCATCAAATTTATTATGGATATTTATCATATATGCAAGGGTTTTTTGTACCTTATACAATGTGTTCTGTTATTGACTGCAGAAATTTAACCTCCCAAAATAGGCTCATCAAGAGCAAGAAAAAAACTCTTTTCCAAAATTGGATCTGAGGCCTAGTTTGGGAGATACGTGTATGGCAAAAATTGATACATTTGTTCATTCACTGACAATCATTCGATAACCAGTAGCCAATTATAATCAGTGGATATTAGTAAATTTCATTTAATAATGGAAGGGATTTAAAAAAAAAAGTATAAAATTATTTAATTGGGCCTGGTATAAATATCCCACTTTTTATATTTTTACTATATTTTTGTGACAAAACAACTGAATTAAAATTATATCATTTAACGTAAACAAACAAACCACGCCTATTGTGACGTAATTTAATTGTTATTAATAATCTAATGTTTTACGCCTAATTTGCGCCCTCACGGGTAAACAGTGATTTTTACGAAAAAATGTTCCAAACAAAAGGTTATTTTTTTATAAGGAATATTTTTTACATTTAAACTTTTGTTCTATCTCTAACAGTTTACAAGATGGATCCTACGGACCCAAATCCCAATTGACTTATGTTGCTCATTTACGACTGGACCTCACTGACCTCTTTACGTCCTGAGTACGCTGTAAAAATTTCAGCTTGATATCTTTTTTCGTTTTTGAGTTATCGTGTTGACGGAAAGACGGACAGACAACCGAAAATGAACTAATTAGGTGATGTTATAAACACCTATACCAAAATTTCGTTTATAGCATCAATATTTTTAAGCGTTACAAACTTGGGACTAAACTTTTTATACCTTGCATATTACATATATGCATGGTATAAATATAGAAAGTGGGATTTGACCAAAACCAATTAAATAATTTTATACTTTTTATAAAATCCCTTCCATTATCAAGAGAAATTTAGTAAGATCTACTGATTATTATTGGCTACTGGTTATCGAATTTTTCCTTACCCGTATCCCAAAAATTAGGCCCCAGATCGATCCAAATTTAGAAAAAGGTTTTTTGTTACTCTTATTTTCGGAGGCTAGGTTTCTGCTGTCAATAACAGTACACGTTGTATATGACATTTATATAACTCTATACCAGAATATATTAAGTTTAGTCTAAAGATTGCTAGAATTGTTCGATTGTTATGCTTAGAAATTTCGTTTGTCCGTCTGTCTGTTCGTCATCACGATAACTCAAAAAAAAAGAGAACCGTAACAGATAGAACAAAGTATTCTTTATTTAAATTTTTTTAAGTTTATGATTAAGCAAACATTTTTGAGCTTTCACTTATGAGAATTACTCATAGAAGAAAAAATTATTAGGCTAAGCTTAAAGCGGTATTCTAGTCTAGATATTTGGAAAAATTAATTTTTTTGCATATTTTCAAAGGTTAGACCCTTAAGAATATGTCCTTTAACGGATTTTCTCTCAAAATTATAAACGCGTTTTTCTGAAAATTACATTTTTTGCGGTGGTTGATATAATATCTCAAGTTCTACTCGACCGATTCCTTTGAAATTTGGTGGGAATCTTCTTAATAAAACTATCTATCGTCTGAAAAAATTTTAATTTAGAGTATTTACAAAAACAAAAAGGTCAAAAAAGGGGTTAACAAAATTTTTATTCTTCATGTTGACGCCATTTTGTTTTTTTTGTTTTTTTTTTTTGGCTAAGGTCCAGACAATAGCGGCATCTTTACTAATTAAGAATTTTTCAAATTTTTTGTTTCAGACCACTACAAGGGCTGGAATCGCGTCAAAAAGGGATGCTCCGGTTTTTTTTTTGTAGCCCTCACTTCACCGAAGTAATTAAAAAAATTTTTGATTTTTTTTACAATTTTTTTTTCTTGTATTTTTTTCTTTTTTTTTTTTTAATCTCAATTTGAAAAGTACCTAAAATTTAGGCTCTTAGACCAGAATACCCCTTTAACGAAACATACGAATTTCCAGGTACGTATTTGTCAATGAAAACCATGCCAACAGAGTGTTATAAAAAAGCTTTGAGTTTTGGCGGGAAAAATTCGTAAGCCTTGGTAATTTTTTTTTTATTCACTCGCTTATTACACTGTAATTTCTCAGCTGTTTTTAATTGTATAACGTATACCCGCCTTGCAATCCCACAGTAAAAATAAAATAATCTATAGGTTGGGTTTTTTTTCTTTAAATCTAAAAACTTTACTTGTTTTTTTAAATATAATTGGAGACAGAAACTATTTTCTAAATATTAGTTTAGCTAAATAAATCCAAATGAACTTACCGTGATAAATTTCGATTTTTGCCCCAATTCCTAGATCAGTTTTTTGTATTTTAAAAATACAAAAAACTGATCTAGGAATTGGGGCAAAAATCGAAATTTATTTCGACATATCCTAGAGTTCTCATTTATTATCTTCGATAATATTTATATGAACTTACCGTGGTTTTTTCCGTTGTTTTTCAACTAATTGATAATAGATTTTCAATCGCCAATCTTGATTACTCGGTAATATTGCTTTCTCAATAAACGCATACGTATGTCGATCATTTTCACCGGCACTTTCACGAAATAATTGTGATAATAATTTTGGATATATTGCAAAAATATTACCATCTCCAAAACCACTAATATTGACCCATAATTTATTTATATCTGCATTGGCAGTTATTAAATCCATTTTTATTTTTTTACATATTATTTTTATATGTGAATGTGAAAACACGTGAAAATTTCTCGTTGGTGAACAAATGATTTTTCCCAACGTAAGTGTGTAAATATAATAATACAGTTTATCGTTATAATAATTTTCTCTTATATATATAAAATTTATATGAGCGGCGCATGAGTAAAGACCATGAAAAAGTTTTTCGTGTTTTCTTCATTTAGTTTAAATATGTGGTGGATTTTTATCTATACCATGAATTATATTGGGGAAAAGTTTTTCGCAACACTTTTTTCTTTTAAATTTTGTATAAATATTAAAATATCTACTTTTTTTTTAAAATTATTTTGTGTTTTCTTGGTTTTTATAGCAAAAAAATTGTATTTAAAATATTTTAATTTGATTTTTACTTCCATTATCTTAAAGCTAATAAATCATAAAAATCAAGGCTTGATTCACTAGAATTTTTTAATGCTTAGGCAGAGATTGGCTAACCAACAGTGCTGGATTACCCATTAGGCCGGACTAGGTCATGGCCTAGGGCCCCCGACGGACAGGAGCCCCCACGAAAATCTGATATGATTATTTTTGAACAAAAATTTTCAATTTCAAGTTATTTTTTTTCAAATTTCGAAATGAGGCTTATTATAAAGTTTATGATTCAATATTTTGTTCATTTTATTTCATTTATAACCTTGGAATGATATGAATAGGCTGTACGAATGCTATGAATACACAAATAACGATTAATTTTACAATTATTCAAAAAAGGGGGGCCCCAAAATTATATTGGCCTAGGGCCCCCGATGGGCTTAATCCGGCAATGCTAAACAAGGTGTGATTTATTAGCCCTGGCGTTCAACTTACAGTAATCACATTTACACTCTGTGTCACAAAAAATGTACGGGTTACATCTAGTACTACATGTAATCCGTGCATTTTTTGTAACACAGAGATACCTATACTTGAGTTATTTTACCGAGGCCAACTTTTCTAACTTTAAAGCGTGTTTTCGAGCATAATACTACAATTTAATTGATTCGAATTTATATTTTTACTAAATATAAGTTATTTTAAAACAGAATCAAAAGATCAAACCGCTTAAATTAATCTGTGTGCTTTCAAAACGTACTTTGTTTTTCTAAATGTCGGCCTCGGTAAAACAACTCAAGTATACCTACTCGGATGCTGGTTGTGGCAAAATTATTTAGGTATTAAAAATCCTTTTCCCCTCCATTTTTATCCTTTAAGGAAATCGTAAAAGATCAGTAAAACATTTGCTTTTTTAATTTTCCCAAAAATTTAGTTTAAGCTAAATTGGATTAAACCCCTTCCGATTTGTAAATTTCGAGATATCAGCTTCACAAGTAATTTAAATTTTTTTTTTTTTTCAAAGTTACCTTAAATGTTTTTCTGCAAAAATCAAAAAATGTTAGTCTCAAGAAAATTGTAGTTCATATAATTTTTATAAAGAATTTCTCTCGCTATGAGAGAAAAACATCAAGAGACAGATCTGTGTTAATCAGAGAGAAAGTACACAATTTGTGTACTTCTTCGTTTAATGTAAGTCATACTCAGTAAATTAAAAAAATACATCAATATTTTGAAATTTATGGTATATATCGAATAATTTTACTCTTAATTTTCTTCTAATTTTTCCAAGTTTTAAAAGAGTCTACCATGAAAATTTGAAACGCTCTAAATAATTTCTACGAATAAAATATTTTTGTACACTCACTTATTTCGTGATTTTGCGGGAACTTGCTTTAGGATGGACTTTTAAAGAAATATATTATTTTAAGAAATAAAAAAATTACATATTGTGAGTCGGACTGACATGAAAAATGGAAGTTTTATTTGATGGCATGTATAAAATGTTTTGATAGTTTGTTTACTTTGTCATATGGTTGGTGGTGGTTGCGTGTATGAAAAGTTTGAAGAATACACAATTTTATTTTAGTAGTCCATTAAATAAAAGTAGAAGCTATATTCTGTATAATAAAGCTTTATGCGTTCTATACTATACTTTTTTTTTTCAAAATAATTTTGGAAAAAGTTTCCGACCGTGCGACACTTTTTCAACATTCAACACTCGAACCAGGACTCGAACCCGGACCTCTTGGATTCATGTCAAGTGCCCTATCAATTAGGCTATTTTTTTCAATTTTCTTTAATTAAGATTACTAGACAAGATATTTGTCAATATTTAGTTTACGCCTGAATGTATCATATCAAAAACATCAATTATAATCGAGAGACAATGATGTAAATAAATATCGTATGCATGATTAAAAGTAAACAAAAACAAAAAGTAACAAAAAATTGTTATTAAAATCGGTGTAGAAGTTTTGAAATTGTCATTTTTAACCCCCGAACCAAAAAAGAGGTGATATAAGTTTCATAGCTATACGTGTGTATGCCTGCCTGTCTGTGGCACCGTAATGGCTAAGCGGATGAATCTATTGTGTTTTTTCTTGAAAGGTAATTTAATTGAGAGTGTTCTTAACTATGTTTCAAGTGCGAATTTAGGGTTTCCTACCCAGAACAACTAAAAAATAGACGATGATCTTGAAAATCGGTTTAGTTTGGAAAAGGCTCTAATGGAAAAGGTAATTTAATGGAGAGTTTTTTTAAATATGTTTCAAATGCGAGTTTAGAACATAAAACCCTAAAAATTTGTCGGGGGTTTTTTCAATTTTTAGTAAATTTCACTTGTTAAACTAATTTCTTAATCCCGAAAAGCATTTCATCCTGAATAAATAACCTTCTCTTGCTTTGGAGGTTCGTAGAAACTGGAAAATTATCTTGGAGAATTAAAATTAAAAAAATTAAAATTACTAAAAAAAAAAAAATTACAACTCAAAATTTATTTAAAAATAATTTATTTATATACCTAAATTTGCTACATAAATAAATTAAATCAAAAAAATCCTTAAAAATATTAATTAAAATTAAAATATCAATAAAATAATACTAGAAACAAAAATAAATAAGTTTTTTTTTTTTAATATTAATTAATAAAAAATTCATTGCACAAGGTATATAATTTATGAAAATATTTTTTTTTTGTTCGAAACTTTACAAAATTATATATTTTACAATCGCGTGAAAATATGGTCAACCGCATTATTTTGAATGTAAAAATATTATAAAAAATCTTGATTGAGCAAATTTTTACACGTAAACGAAGATCATTCAAGAAATCGATAATTTGCGATCATGTCTGCCATAGTTTCACGTGTTCCAGAAGTTTATTTCAATGATTTTTAAAAAGAAGATACTTTTTTTATTTTAGAATATTAAAATCAATTGAAGAGTACAAAAAAGGAGGTTAATCATTTACAAGTTTTTTTTCTAAAAAGAAAAACGAAAAAAATCACATTTTAAAATGACTCAAAAATCATATAAATTAAAAATTTTCATTTAAAATTTTTTTTAAAAGATCACCATCTTCAATTTTTTGCTAACTAATTTTATTAACCAAAGTTTTCAAAGTGATGTATAAAGTATGGTAATTTTCTGCCTTTATTCACTTCATCACATGCTGACATAACACTTTTGGTAAGTGGACGTGGACCACAACTAAATACTCCAATTTTGCTTACCTAGAAAATAATCATAATTAAACTTGGTCCGAAAAGGAAAATTTACTTTATACGTAGTTGGGTAAATTTATTTTGCTAATCAATTCGGAAAATTTGTGAAGAAAGCTAATTTTTTTAAATACGTTTCTTTTTATGTAAAAATTACAGATAAGGAATTTCCGGTTCCGCAACGATCCGCACGACCTTCTACACGCGGTTTTGGGACAATTTATCTCTACAATGTTTTCTTTGGTGACGTTTTCTTGAATATCTCTGCTTCTATTAATCAGATTAAGACGAATAAAAAAATAATTGTTTTTTATGAATTTCTGCATCGACCTTGTTTGCTATCGAACCTTTAACAAATCGAAATAACCTTAAAATCTCAAGAAAAGCAGTAACCTCATATTTTCAATTTTCTATGGTAACTTTTCCAAAGGAATTGAGTTGCAATTCTGGAAAAAGATGCAACTTATGATCATAAAAAATTGCAGGTTTTTTATGTGCGGAGGATTTTTTTTTATCAAAACCTGATTATGAGCCGAAAATTACAAAACAAAAATGCAAAAAATTCGTAAAAATCCAAACTTATTTCCAAAGAAAACAATGTAGAGATAAATTGTCCCAAAATTGCGTGCAGAAGGTCATGCGAAACAAGAAAACTGCCTTTCTGTATTTTCTTACAACGAAAGAAACATTTAAAAAAATTCACTTTTTTATAAAATGTCCCGAATTGATTACCAAAATCCGGTAGATTTAGTCAACTAATGGGAATACTTACATAACTATGCTTCTTTTGTACAAATTTTAAGAATGATGACATATCAGGTCTTCCAAAATGATTGACCGCTTTTAAACCGGTAAACATTGACATTCGTGATAATCTTTGGAAATGATTTTCACATATATACTGTAATAAAATGTATTCATGTAAAAATTTGGATAGAAATACAATAAATTTTGAATATAAGCTATCGGTCCATAAAACTATTAAATTCCCGATTTTTGGCATAATTTTCTTTGTGCAACTTTCAATGTACAAACCGTCACCAAATTAGCAACAAGTAATATACACTATATAAGTCATTACGATTAGCTAATTCACACTGATGAAGACTACTTGGTAGTCGAAATACGTATTTATAAAATTCAAAAATTGTAATCGAAATTTATTTCGAAATATCCTAGAGTTCTCATTTATTATCTTTGATAATATTTATACGTAAAACTATTGTTAAAGTAAAAATTTACCAAAATAATTAATAATAATTCGAATTCGAAAAGAATTTTTTCTTGGCAAAACCTTCGATCATTATAAAATTTGTTTTACTTACCAACATTGTGGTTCGAAGATCAAATTTATGGAAGAATTGTGTAATAAAAATATGTATTTCTAGAACATTTGTTACATCTTTTTTCTCCACATCTCTTAGAACATCAATAAACCATTCGAAGTGTTTATGGGATGGACAAATCCATAAGAAATATACCTAAGAATGAAAAAATATTGTTATGAATTCATTAGATTATACAAAAATGGGTCATGTTTTTAATCAGAAGAAATATTACGTCTGTGAGAAACACCAAATATATTATTGCTCGCCGACGCCATATTGGCAGTGTGTGGGGTTCAGCGCCATGTGACAGAAAAAAGAACTAGATCTAAATGACTAGGTTAGGAAAGCAGGTAAACGTTATCATTCCAGGCCATTTGCCTAGCTGTTCGATTTAAACGGCGCCGTTTAGTAAAAAGGCTGGGCTATTAATTAACGTAGTTGGTTGAGAAATACAGGGTGACTTTTTTAAGTTGACATATGCGTGAAACTCGAAAAATATGTTTAATCGAAGAAAATAGTTCAAACGAAAAACTTTTGAACTTTTCCGGTTCAATTAAAACCTCCCTCTACTTCATATTAGGCATGTAATAGACGAACACTTTAAATAAGAAAATTTTTCTGTATATAAAGGTAAACATTTGGTGATACATTTTTTTGTAAGCCGAATAGTTTAGACAGTAAATGATAGTAAAAATACGCTATAAAGCCGTATAAGAACCTACATATCATAGCATTGCGGTTTCTTCATTCAATTTGAACGCAAATTGTCGTTATGGAAAAATAAACCACTTTTATTGGAAAATTGGAGTGCTTAACATCCGCAGAAGACAAACCAATTTTGTGTAAAACTTTTCAGTCCGTTTTTGCCTAAACTGTACGGTTTGCGAACAAATGTTTCGAACAAAAAATGTTACCTTTTTAATCAATAACAACTTACTAATTTAAAGTGTTCATCTATCGATTACCAGTTATGGAGTAGAGTAAGATGTGTGCCTACACACCCAAAATTTTTCGTTTGAAGCATTTTTATCGATAAAACTTATTTTTCGATTTTCAAGCATAAGTCAACTTAAAAAAAGGACACCCTGTATACATCAAATACATAGAAGAATTCTCCCAAGAAATAAGAAAAGTAATATAATTATGATAGTTTTTCCTTGGAAAAAAAATCTGACCTTTTTACACGCAACACCAGAATATCGATTCGTAGACGTTCCAAAAACCAAATCATTTAAAATTGATGCATATGGTGTTACACCAATACCACCTCCGACCATAACAGCAACTTCAAATTTATACCAATCTTGATTACCACCACCAAATGGTCCTTCAATACGTATTTTCGGTTGATCCTCTGGATTATAATTACATGGATCAAAATAATTACGTAGTTTCCAAGTCCATGGACCTTGTGCCTTTATATGGCATGATAAAAAGTTTTCGTGCGGTGCTGACGTTAACGTAAATGAATGATATTCATTTGATTTGAAGGTGGTACAAGTTAAACGCACCCATTGCCCAGATAAATATTTTAGATTTGGTGGTCGGTAGAATTTGATTTTGATTACATCCGATGGTAATAATTCGGTTTCGATTACATCTAATGCAATATATTTGGTTCGTAAACTTACAACCTAGAACAAAAACATATTTTTATTTTTCAAATCAATTTTCTAAAAATTCAGAAGACTTATTTTAATTCTAGAAAAACTTACTTTATCTAGAACATATATCATTCCTGGAATTATGAAAAACATCCAGAATCGTGGAGCACCAGTTAATCGAGCTAATCCGTGTATTAAGCATAAAATGTACAAAACTACGTATAAACTGTGAGTTGTCCAGAAGAAATTGTATGCTTTTTTTCGAATCGTTGGATGTGCGAATACGAAAATAATGCACATTACTATAAACAGGAGAACTCCGGTAATTCCTAGAAAAAAATTTGAAAAGTTTTTCCATTAGTTTCAATGTTTCGAAATTCGAATTTTTCTTACAATTTTTTTGAATTTATGTTTAATCCTTCAGAAGCGTTTCGTGAAAGATTTCCCCACCCACATTTAAAAAAAATTTTTACGTTCATTAAATTTTATGCTTTAGGTACAGGACAGTGAATAAAAATTTAAAAAAAATAAAAATAAAAAATAAACTCAAAATGTAAAACAAACAAAAAAAGTATATTAACAGCTGTGACAGTTTTTCTCATCCCCTCAGTAAATTGGTAAGAAAACCAAATTTCGAATGGCTTTACTATCTCCGTAGTTTTCAACCGCCATATTAGAAACTAGATGTGAACTAACCGCTTCGCTGGGCGACTTCAATTTTAAATACAAAGATTATTGTGTTATAACCTTCACTTAATATGTCGTCACTAATCCTCATTATTATTTTGGTACGGATCCTTAATTTTAGGGCATAAGCCCTTGCTGTACCCTGCCACACTTTCTGTAGGACATTATGGTTGCATAGAAATTAGAAGTACCTAGTAAATTTTATTAAAAGAGTTAATAAATTTTAAAAGGCTGAACTAATTTTCATGCAACTTCCAGTTTTTTAATGTACACGCCCTTTTATTTGATATCAGACTTGGGTATACTTATAATTATTCTACCGTTCATCCCCACTTTCACCCCCTTTGATAAGAATCAATGTATTTTCATATGTAAACATATTTAACCTTACAGTACAGCATATTGTAAACAAGGCTTGGAATTTCGGTCTTGGCGCATGCCACATTATCACAAGAGTAATGATTGTGGTACGAAAGACGACCAGTTTGAATGGTTAAATACTCTGATGTTTATGTTTCATTTAAGGTTTGCACAAACAGCAAGTGATAAAGAGGCGAAATAAAGGTGAAAGTTTTTTCACAAAATACTAAAATATTTGGATCACTTACCTGTAATAGTTTGGAACAGCCAATAAGCAATACCAGGCTTATAATCGGACGGGAAACTCACTTCACTTGTTAAACATCGTAAATGTTCTAACGGTTGCGTGGAAACATGATAAAAATTCACAATATGCCCAACAGAATGTAAAATTGAAAAGAATAACGCTGTGCAAGCAACAATCTTATGAAATTGTATATGTGCATCCAACGGTATATATTGTTGTATTGAGAATTCTTTTAATTTTGTTAATAAATTCCTGGACATTGTCAGCAATAATAAACTGTAGCAGAATGATAATGAAGCTGCTGAACCACGAGTAATGGCAATACCAACACCCATAATATGACGTAAGTCCGTGTGTTCGGCCATAAATGAATAATCTGAAATATAAAAAATCTAATTCAATATCTCGTTATAATATTGAAACGAGGTAGATATTTAAGGTTTTATTCCAGTAGGAGTTTGAAGGCAATATTTTTTGAGAAATGGAAGAATAAAATGAATCTTGATAATTTAGTGGGGTAAATCTACCGGATTTTGATACTATAATTCGTAAAATTTTGGGAAATTCTTTTTTAAATAGATTTCGTTGTAAAAAACAGAAAAAAGAAGTTTTCCGGTTCCGGAACGATCCGTAAGACTTTCTGCACGCGGTTTTTAATTTCTACATTGTTTTCATTGGTGGAGTTGATCAGATTGATCGGATTGAGGAAAATAAAAAAAGATTTGTTTGTTATGAATTTCAGCATCGACTGACCCGAATTATGAGAGGAAACATTGCAAAGCAAAAATGCGAAAAACTCGAAAAAGGTAAACAATTGTAAATTTCCGATTCTTGTACAATTTAATGATGCAAATCTGGATTTTTTCGAGGTTTTTGCATTTTTGTTTTTGTAATGTTTCTGCTCATAATCAGATTTTGAAAAGAAACCTTTGGCCTAAACTGTGCGAACTGTTGAAATTTTTCAGAAATTTCAAAAGTTTTGTTTTTCTCAAAATTGGGGTTTTGTATCAGGTAAAAAATTACCACACTTACTTATGATCATGAGTTACCAACATCTTTTTTCAGAATTTGAACTCAATCCCTTCATTTTTCGAAAAGATTATCAGAGAAAGTTGAAAATAAAAGAATAATTCGATTTTCCCGAGATTTTTCTTATCCAGAAATCTACAAAAGGATGTGGGGTACAAGAGGGACTGTTAAAGAAAAGTAAAGTACTTACGAATAAATCGTTCAACAAATAATGCGATTGTAATCACATAGAAAATAAATAAATAAAATATATTTTGACGATTTTCTTCCAAAAATGTTGTAACACAATTCCAACGTTCGGTAAACCAGCTATCTTCCGAATCATAGGCTGGTTCAATATGGAAACTTGTCATTCTAAAAGTAAAAATGTTTGAAAATAGTGTTCTTTTTCTATATAAGTCTCAATTTTTAAATTTTGATATACCTTGCAACGTTTGTTGATGTATCCAAAAAGTTTTGTTTAGCACCTTTGCAATCTAACCCGATTGCAATAAATTCACCTTTGTATTCTTTCATCATTAATTTGAAATCATCGTAGGTCAAATAATTTTTGTGTTGTAAGCCAGCATCCTTAAAAAAATGATAGAAATTTTTAGAAAAAATGCGAACGGATAGCCGAATAAGTTTCTATGAACTTGGAGGTAATGTCTAAAACAAAGAGTGTAAGCCACAAAGAAAGATATAGAGAGATCAGAAGAAGATTTCTCGAAGATTTTGATGTGGGGAGACTTTAAGCTTTTAATTCAATCAAATTAAACATGAAAAAGAGAAGAAATTTTATCAAGAATAATTTTTAATTACTGCTTTCTTCAAAAGTACAAGAATATCTTAAATTTCCTAAATTTACCTGGAACATTCCATCAATAAGTTCCGTAACATGATCATCCGATAAACTAGTAGTTTTCGCAATTTCCACCAATGATCTCAACATTTCCGCTAATTCAACTTTATCAATGACACCATTTCGATCATTATCGCACATATCGAATATAATTCGTAATTTATCTTCAGTTTTACCTCGTGAGAATAATACCACAGTATCCAAAAATTCCTAGAAAATTACGCCCGTTAAAGTACAATAAAAATTACGGCTATAATAAATATTTACTTGGAAGGAAATTTTATTGTCCTTGTCTTTATCCACAATGTTAAACATTTTCTTAACAAATACAGCATCTGCTTTCATTCCAAGTGCATTGGCAAATTCACTCTGAGATAAAGCTGTTCGCATTACGGTGACTACTTCACCATCCATACTAGAGTCAGATCGACGACGTCTTTCTCCAGGCCGTAAACCAAATGTAATTGCATACGCTTCACGGAAAAAGTGCTCTAACCGTTTTTGACGTCGTTCTCTAGTTTCAGCTTTTGCCAAAATTACATCACGTAATTGCTAGAAAAAGAGTTGCAAAGTTACCGGACTTAAATATTTTTCGAGCTTAAAATATACTTACTCGTGTAATTTTCAAATGTTTTTTGTGTGAATGTAAAAATGTTTCTAATTTCGCTAAAAATTTACGACGTGATGCAATCGTATCGTACTCCAAAACTAAATCGTAATCTTGCGGCGCTTGTAATAAAATTAAAGGTTTCTTTTTATGGCGAGTTTCATCCGATTCTTCTACATGTACAGTGTCAACGTTTTTAAAGTTAATCGTTCGCATTTTTTCACCTTTTCGATTAATTGTGTACAATGCAATTTCTGGACCAAATTTTACTTTAACATTACGTTTATGATTTGCATGGAGCCATTCTCGAACAAACATTTTATCTACTGGACCTTTTGCATCACTTCCTTTTTTTAATTCTTCTTGTTTAATTTTTAAGCGTCGTCTTCGTCGATTTTGTAGTTTAACGACACTGTAGCCAGCAGCTGCACATATTATGGGGATGAAACATAAAAATATGCAGACATAAATGTAGATGAATTCGTTACCCTGCAAATTAAATGAGTTTTAATTGGATGTCATGTATGAAGTCTCCTTCAAAGAATTTTTACCGAAAAATAATCGAATCCTTTTAAATATTTACAAGGTTCCAAATTAGATGCATTTAACTGTTCTGGTTGAGGACATGGGTCGTCTTCACTCCAAATAAATACGTTTCGTTGAATATCATCAGGACCAATATCGGTGCTATTCACAATTATATCCCATAATGTGATTTGCCGAATTTCTTCAATTTCTTCTTCGGTAAATATTCTGGAAATAAAAAGGCAATTATATTTTTAACCCCGAACCAAAAAAAGTGTGTGTCCGTGTCTCTGTTTGTGGCATAGTAGAGCCTAAACAAAATCTTACCCATTATCAACATTTTCGAACCAGAATCGATCAGCATCACGTAATCGTATAAACTGTTCTTTAATAATCGCTGTAAATAACTCACCAGGACCATTATTCGATTCCAACATTCCCCCAATATATAAATCAACATTATCCAATTTATTATTATACGCTGATACTAATGTTCGTAACATATCTGGCTTATCTTTAAATAATTTCGGATTAATATCCTGCCATTCTTTATGCGAGGATAATTTAAAGTGTGTACGAACTGTATTATAATCTGGGATACCATTATCACGACCACGCATTATATTTAATGCGCCTAAATCACGTCTGGTAAATTCCATTGGACCAAATAACTTATCGCGTACATCTGAGCACAAAATATTATCTTCTCGTTCAGCTATTTGGGAAGCCATACCCATTAATAGTAGTTCTAATGTGTTATCGTTTAATACATCCTGAAAATAACATAATAATTTATAGAACGTGATCGGAGAACTTTTTGAAGTTATTTGAAATTATACTTTTTCTTTTTTTACAGATGCTCTACTAATACTCTAGACATATAATTAAAATTTTTAATCTCCGAACCAACAAAAATGGGTGTTGTAAGTTTGACCGCTATGTGTGTGTCTGTCCGTGTGTCTGTGTGTCTGTCTGTGGCATCGTAGCGCCCCAATGGAAGAACCGATTTGAATTTTTTTGTTTCGTTTGAAAGGTAATATTATGGAGAGTGTTCTTAACTATGCTTCAAGTGCGAGCTTAGGATTCCGTACCCGAAACAACTTAAAAATAGGCGATGATCCTCAAAACCGAATAAGTTTGGAGAAGGCTCTAAGGAAAAAGTCAATTTAATGGAGAGTGTTCTTACATATGTTTCAAGTGCGAGTTTAGGGTTCTGTTTTAAATTTTGTAAATTTCACTTGTTGGTACATGTTCTCCTAATATTAATTTAAGGACTTTTGACTTTTTTCACCACTTTTCTACGAAATTTGTTGTTTGTTGTTTTTAGCCACGGGTACAGGGTAGCCACGGGTTACGGTAACTACGGGAGCGGAATTCCTCACGGGCCAAGCTAGTATTTATTATTAGCGAAGAAGTATAACCTTTCATGCGAGTACATAAGTACACACACCTCTTTTTTTTTAATATTTGGAACAAAATACTTACATTTGAATCCCACCAAGTTGAACATAATCGTAACGGTTTATATTTCGTAAAATTACATTCGCTATCACGACGATATATTCCTGGTGGAATCATGGTATGTCCAAATCGGAACGCTGCACTTTGAAATACATGACTTATACCAGGATGAACATCTTGTTTATAGCCCTCATACGGTGGTAACTCTTCATTTAAAAACGCTGGCAAATATTCATAGGCAATAATATTCTAAGAAAAATGAAAACCATTAATTTATTTTTAATTTAACATTTTCTTTTTCGCATTTACCTGTAAAGATGCGATAACAATCCGTCTCGCCCTTTGGAAAATTTCTTCATCGGACCAGTCGTGATGTTGACGTTGAACACGCTGGGCAACAACATTATGCCATCGAAAAAATAATATACCAAAAGCTAATAATGCTGGATTTTGATTTGTTCTTGGATCACCCAACACTGCCACAAATTAGAACTTTAAAGTCAAAAATATTTTGGAAGAAAATGGGGAAAAATTACTGAGTAAAAAACTTACAAAATAATCGTTCTGGACTATATGTTTGCATTACATTTGGTACGGGATTATTGAATAAAGGAACACGCATGGTATTTAATACAGGCATACGTCCTGTTGCGTCTGTAAGGAAGGAACCATTTACAGCTGCTCGCATTGTATTCACCCATACTTCGCTTGTTGAATAAATAAAACTACCATCGATCCAACTTGTTATTTGATTTATCTGGAATTTTTAGAAAACAATAAAATTATAGGTTTAACAAGTATATACAAGGTGTCTTTTTTAAGTTGAGATATGTTTGAAACTCGAAACATAAGTTTTATCGATAAAAATGCTTCAAGCGAAAAATGTTGGATATGTTGGCGCACATATTTCGCAGACATTAAACTTGACCAAGGTTTTCAAACTCACTGAAAAGGTCACTCTACTCCATAATTGGTAATCGATGGGTGAACACTTTAAATTAGAAAGTTGTTATTGATTAAAAAAGTAATATTTTTTATTCGAAACATTTTTTCGCAAACCGTACAGTTTAGGCAAAGGCCGAGTGAAAAGTTTTACCCAAAATGGTTTTTTTGTATCAAATTTGTTATTTCGTTTAATTGTTTCTACGAAATCTAGGCACTGGTCGAAAATTTTGTTCTAATAAATCCAATAAAAGTGGGTTGCTTTTCTATAAAGACCATTTTTCTTCAAATTGAAGAACAAACGTACAACAAGCTGGATTTTTGCTATCAAGTACAGTCTAAACTACTCGGTTTACAAAAAAAGTTTGCGTATTTATAAAGAACAACTTTCTAATTTAAAGTATTCATCTAATGTGTGTCAGTTATGAATCAGAGTGAGGTTTTAATTGAATCTGAAAACCTAAATTAAATTCGATGCCGGTATAAGTTGTGTGCCTTTGAAACCATCATTTTCATTTGAAGCATTTTCCTTGATTAAATTTATTTATCGAGTTTCAAGCATAAGTCAATTTAAAAAAGACACCCTGTATATATTACAGGAAAAGTTAATCCTCCAGTAAGAGTTGACTCTCCCTAGGTAAATTCGACTGTTATTTTCAGTAAAAGTTTATTGAAACCCAAAAGTATTGAAATTTGGTCAATATGTACTAGCTAGTACATATTGACCAAATTTCACTATTTTACCAATTTGAACTTGTTAACTAGACTAATATGTCTCAGTCGAACTTCCCAGTGAATCAACTTTTACTAAAGCACAGCAGGCTTAGTTAAACTCTTCCTAGAAAAAGTGTGTTTACTTATTTTCAATAAACTAATATTGATGTTTTAAGAAAGAGTTTACTTTGCCTGGGAAGAGTCAACTCAGGCATAACGTGTTCGTAACGGTAAGTATCGATTCCTATTTTTTACGTGTTATATATCGATAACTTTGAAAAATTATAGCAACTAATCAGAAGCGGTTAATGCTTCTACAGTTAATTTTACAACTTTATGTGCTTGAAACTTTCCCTTTAGAATTTTTCACGCTAAACTCATCTCATGTCCTTAGACATACCATAATTACAGAAGTTATTTTAGAAATTTGTTATTTTTTTATCTAAAAATCGTTTAAATCTGTTTTGCTCTTGAAATGCATACTTTATTCATGGTTTGATTGAAAACCACAAAGCCATCAATTATAGATTATTGAACTCATGCGCATTTTTTTTATAGCTAAATATTTGCAAATCATTTAATTATACCTTAAATAATTGTACAAAAAAAGTTGACTAGACCGCATCAATTATATACCCATAATGCAATAGATCACAAAAGATAAATTGAAAGGTGAAGTATTTAATTAATGAATGACAAAATTCCTCACATATAAAATTATAAAAGAATCTTTAGTTGTGTTACAGATATTCGATGGATATGAATCCGGTTAATAAATATCTTTTGGATCGGCCTAGTTCTTCTTGGATCTGAAGCTCGTTAGAAACTTTAGGTCCCATAGTTCCGGGAAAGCCCATAGTTCTTTCTGTCCGAAAGGGGCAACAAACTTTAAAAGCTTACCATTTAAAAGCCGAAATTTTCTTAAGAGTGTTGTCTCTGTACAATATTGAAAAAATGTTTTGAAAAGAGTGTTTTTTAAGCTGATATATGCTTGAAACTCAATAAATAAATTAATAGAGAAAAATTTTAGTTTCAAAGGTACACATCTTATACCGGCATCGAATTCGATCTAAGTTTTCAGGTTCAATTAAAACCTCATTCTGATTCATAACTGACAAACATTAAATGAACCCTTTAAATTAGAAAGTTGCACGCAAACATTATTTTGTAAACCGAATAGGTTAGACAGTAATTGATAGCAAAAGTCTAACTTTTTAAAAAATCACTTACTTGTTCTCTAGGACTATTTGGACTTTGTCCCGTTGATCTATCGTAACCAGCACGATGAAACGGTATTGAACGATCCCCTCGGCACTCTTTATCATACATTTCATCACATTTATCAATTTCGATATGGTGCATTTCAATTGGACAACCACTTTCGCTTGCCATCACTACTTCCGAAGTGACAACTTGCCCAAAGAATGCTAGCATTGCTGTTTTATTTCCTCCGGATGCTAAACCATCTTCACCTTTCATGAATAGTTGTGATAATTTTCGAGGACTTGGACGATTTTGTCCAGCCATCATGTAAACGCCATCTGAATATGATGGTGGTGTTTTTCGACTAAGATGGGTATCTGGAAAAAAAAACATTTTTGATTAATTTCATCTTGAGAATTGATTCTTTTCTCTAAAAGTAAATGCTCATAATAAATATCTACTTTAGACCTGAAAGTTAACCTTGAGAGCTTTTTGTTTCGCAAATGTGTCGATGACGGATTTGATGACGGTGTCGAAATTAGTAGTAGACGAAATATCCTGAGCCATAGTTATATCTCAAAAAGTTTTTTTAATCAATTTTGAGAACTATTTTTCAGCACTCGTTTTTACGTTATTTTGAATAATCTAGAACATTTAAATTAGCTTAGGTAATCTAGCAACTTTTAGTACAACTTAGTCAAGCAACTGTCGCATTTTTGAAGACACTAAGTTTTCTTAAACTGAATATTACAAACATATTTTCAAAATCTTAAACGTGATTTGTCGCTTAAAAAGTTGATTTATTGATTTGAGTATGTTTTCTAAAATCTATTACATTCCTCCTCTAAGCGTCTATTTGTATTTTTGCTAGGTATTCTTTAAATCAGACCTATTTCTTATTTTACGCTATTTCCCCTCAAAAGACTCGCGCCTGGCTGCGTGAAATTCTTTTCTAATAAAAGTGTAGAAGAAGATTTAAATTAAATTAAGGAGATAAGAGCAGAGTAGCAACTTTTAGTAAAAGCTATAAATTTAAAAAAAAAAAAATTTTTAATTTTGATGGTGAATTATGTTTTACAATGACGGTATAAGACAAAAAGTAATAAAAAAATTATTCGATAAGTGTTTTGTTTAAATTTTCAGATTTCAATATTTCGAAAGCGAGGCATAAATCAAAAATTTTATTGTTATATTTTTCGTCTAAGATCATGAAGTTATAATTGATCATACAAGTTAAAAATAATTTCAACTCTAAATTTACCCTGGTTCTATTACATTCCTGGACAATGATACTTGGTTTTTTTTCTTTTCTATGTTTTTGCTAATATGTTTACTTTCTTTTAAAAAGTTTTTTTTTACACAGTCAAACCGGGATAAACGAGAGTTCAAGGGAGCACAATCTCATTCTCGCTTATAGAGGTTTCTCACTAATCCGAGTTTCTCGCTAATGCAGGTACATGGGTAGCGTTTCTCTCTTATAGAGGTACGCAGCAATAACAAGTCACAGCAAGTACGAATGTATTTTTATTGTAGCTATAGTTCCTCCTAAATAATATAAATAAATAAAGCTCGACTGTCTTATAGAGGTATAGATAAGTAGCAGTCTCACTTACGGAGAGGTTTCTGTTTCTCGCTAATAGAGGTTTTGGGAGCTTAAAATGACGGGTCCTGGCTATTACTCTCTCTTATAGAGTTTTCTCACTTATCCAGTTCTCACTTACCCAGGTTTGACTGTATTCTTCTTTTATTATTCCAAGTGAAAATTACGAACAACTTTAAAATATACCATTTTGTGAGATTTCTTCTATGAGCAGTGCATTAAAACTCGAACTTTTAAATTGAATAATTTTATTTAAAGACCCCGGTGTCCTCCCCCGGAAACTTGGTAATTGATTTATATTTATTTTAACCACATATAAAAAAAAACAAGCTTTAATCTTTAAATTGCTATGCTGCTCCTATATCCTTAATTGAGAAATTTTATTAAAAATGCTCTAATTTTCATGAAACAGGTACTAAAATGGATTTTCCAAATGCTTAAAATTGTATAAACTATTATTAGAACATATAATATCCTGTATGCAAATGCAAGTAAGACATTAAAATTTATAATAAGTCTCATGAGAATTTTGCTTATTAATGAAGATAATTTATGACAATTATGCTTCAAAATGACTTCTAATTATTGAATGATTCAGTTTTTATAAATAAAATATTCAATAATTTACAACTACACACGTGTATCTATAAAAAAAAAGAAGATAATAAGAATAACAATTAGTTCCTTTTTGATTAATTAATTAAATATTAATAATTTTAAAAAAAAATTGAGGCTTCTGGGTCTTTTTCAACTTTTATGTGACATAAAAATTTCCCCACACTAAAAAAGCATGTCACACATTGGGTTATGGGTGTAACGAATAACTTAAGGTAGGAAGTTATTCGTTGTGTGCGTAGTCTTGGTAAGGCTACGAAATTGAAATGTTTAAATATATCTCTTAAATTTAAAAATTCTTCATTCATGCAACTGTTATTTAGTCTTAGTGTATTTTCTTACTTAAAGACGTTCCCAAAAATTGAGTGTATGAAAATAATTGAGACTTACGTTTCAAATTTTGAGGGTGGGTTATGTTATTGGATGAAAATTAAGAGTACAATTTTTCAATATTTTTTGAAATATTGATGCCTAAAGATTTAGAAAAAATCACAATTATAAAAGAAATAAGGCACGAATACCATTCATTTCATCACTTAAAATGTATTTTATGGAAAAACGAGTGCCGCTTATTATAGTTTTCTTTATAGTAAAATATTTTTCATGCTTTTAACTAATAAATATTAATTTTCCAAAATAATCTTAAAAAAATTAGCCTTATTACATAAAAAAGCATCCCTTTTTAAAAACACTTCAATATAGAATTTATATGTTAAAACGCAAACTTAAACAGCTCAAATCTAATAATTTAACACCTTAAGAGGTATTAACAAATTTACCTACTTATAAAGGGCATTAATAAGAATACATATACTCGATTTAAAGATGATCCTAAGAAAACGTGATATTTTGGGACCTTTTTTACAGAAAATTGAATTTACAATAACTTTTATCTCTTTGCTATTTTTGTTAAAACTGCTAGGGAACGAGGTAAGGAACGTTTCCCTAAATTTCATTTGAAGATGGTGGTACGTTTTCCCAAAGATAGCATCCTGAATTTTTGAAGTTAATATCATCAAAGGACTCCCCACCATATATCAAAATATCTTCCGGACTCAAATTATCTTTTTCTAATTTTTTAATTTATTTGGATTATAACTTTGCAATGTTATATAGGGGAGACCGGGTATAGAAGTAACATTTTGTACTGTCACCTTGGTTGCTGGTTAGGTGTTAGTATCAGGGTTCGAAAATATCCGATATTTATTATAAATATCAAAATATCGAATATTTATGATATATATCCGATATATATCAAAAGTTTGATATTTACATTTATAGAATAAACAGTTATATTCTATAATTACAAAAGTTATTTAATATTTCTTATTAAATACTCAATAATGAAGTAAAATCGTTTCTGCACTTTGTCAATTACTTTCTTTGTAAAAAATAATAGAATAAACATAAAAAAAATTTACTCTTTCGTAACGAAATTTTTCTGACACGACTGACGCCATTAATGAAGGCAGAAGTGTTGCGATTTATGGATTAGAACATATTAGGGAATATGTTTTAATTCTACTCGAACGCCATTTACATTTGGGGAGTAGAAATACAGTAAAAAACGCCAAAAATTACTTCATTCTAATATACAATTTTTAAATCTTTTTTGTATTGATATATATCATAAATAATCATTTGATACATATCGGATATATATCGGATATATATCATGATATATATCCACTGATATATATCCTCGAACCCTGGTTAGTATTTTAATGAAATTATTATATCCATATATAAATTCCATGCATGCTCTTTACATTAGTATCTTCATTTTCCTTATAATTGTATATTTTGGTACTAGCTGTGAATTACCCGCTTTGCTGGGCAACATCCCCACTTGCACCCCTCCCTCCACATTTCCTTGCGTGGGATAACATTTTTGTAATGTACACGTCATGCTCTTTTATTTGATACCCCACTTAGGTATATTTGTAAATATTCGATAATTCCTTCCCACTTTCTCGCTACACCTTTCTACCCTCCGAAGGTTAAAAGTAGATAAAAACAATAGATCTTTGAAGCTGGTTGTATATCGTGTCAATATTTGATCTTAATCGATGCACAACTTTTTTAGTTTTTGAAGCATATCCCTTCCAACCCCTATTTCAACCCCTTACTCTACTATAATATGGATGTATTATATATAAAAACCTTAATCTTGAATCACTCTATAGCATCAAAATCCGTTGCGTAGTTTCAAAGATTTAAGCATACAAGGGGACATAGGGACATAGGGACATAGGGACAGAGAAAGCGACTTTGTTTTATACTATGTATATTGATGAATCACATAGACTTAAAAAAAATTCGTAAATTGTTACTTTCGACCACGTTAGCGGATCGAAAGTAACACGAAAGTTAAGGGACAGAGGGGTTGGAAATAAATATGCTATGATATAATAAATCCACAAGTGACTTATTAGAAAAGTTTATTTGAACAAGAAAAAGAAACATTTGCATTCAAAAATTATATATTTTATGAAAACAAATCAACATTATTAACTCCTCGAAAGTAATTTTCTTAGTTTAAGTAATGATAATCATATATTTTAAGCAGATTATTCTATATCAGTCTTAAGTAACATTTTACTTGCGTATTTGTGTACCCACTTGTGTAAGTAACATGTTACTTGTGTATCCACAGAGCTATGTTACTTTTGCACCCTACCAAATTTATGGAAAACAATAAAGATAACCTTAAAACAGATGGTGGTGCGTGCAAAAACGAATTAAAATACTGTACAATTAATGTAATCAAGAAATAATATGCAAACACTCAGATTAATATTAGGCGGTTAATACGACGTAAATATCAAATAAGTAAACTTTAAAAATCCTACTTTTGATTTGTAAAATCACGTATTTTGACTTGTAAAATCACGCGGCGACGGATTTTAATTAAAGAAGGCGGCATTTGATGGCAGTGAAGCGGTTTTTCAACTGTTTGAAAAATCTACAAAGCTTTTGTTACATTCGACCCGCCGTTACTTTTGTATCCGGTCTCCCCTACCATTTGACACTTCCCAATTTTCGTTGTTGTTTAGTGTTCGCCTTCGTATTTGGATGTAGCCGTATAAATAAAGTCTGACTAGACAAACCAGGATCTAAATCATTGAAATAAATCATATGATCCCATAAATTGTAAATTGTAAATTAACATATCTTGTAACTAAATGGAATTTTTGAAACATAAATAAAATAAATTTTATAAAAATAAAAAAATCAGCTTATTAAATCAAAAAAACGTGATGTATTATTTTATTGATTGTGTTTGTGATATTATAAATTATCTCATTGATATAAAAAATATCGATGTGTGGAGGTCAACCATTTTTCAATAACATCCAATTGATTTGATAGATGGATACTTGATATTATTTAGAGTTAGTTTTCCCTAAACTGTACATCTTCAGAAAAACATGATATTAATTAGGTATACCTAGTGTTTAGTAGAAGGTCATGATTTGTCTGTTTGTTGGCTAAGCAAAAAAAAAAAAAAAAGGAAAAGAAGAAACACAGCCGATAGTACAGTGAAACCTGGTTAAGTGGGACATCAAGGTACCTGCAAATTTGTCTCACTTATAGAGGTAGTCCACTTACGCAGTGTCTTACCTGCTACAAAAATTATGAATACCGAGCCTTCGCGCGAAATCTTTAATCATCGATCCACTTACCGAAACGTTTATGTTACAAAGTTGCTTGACCCATCTTAGCAAACACTGTTCAAGTTCAGGATATTCTGATAGACGTACACGTTTTAGTTTTCCTTGTCCTTCAGAACATTGTGATAAAATTTTATCTTTATTCTGAATTATTCTACAAAAAGTAGATTTTGGCTGATTAAATTCGACATAGACTTCTTCGCGTATCTTCCCACTTTCATAAACGGATATCTTCAGTTTTTCACGTCCTGATAACGATTTGAGCTATCGTTTCGGTATTTTTCAAATAAACATCCGTATGATAGTAAACCAAAAAAAAATTAGTATATAGTATATAGTGCGCTTAAAATTAGTATATAGTGCGGAATTTGCGGATATTATAAGAATAAGTGGGTAACAATGATGTTATCTCAGTTCTCAGTTACAGAGGTTAACGCATATAAAATTCACTCGCTGTCTCAGTTATAGAGGTAACTATGACGATAAAATCGAAAGAAGGAATCCCAGATATAGACGTTTGCTTCGTCCCACTAACAGAAGTAATTCAGTGCCAAAATGTTGGGATTTTAGCATGAGTTACAGTTATGGAGGTTTATCACTTATCCAGGTCCCACTTAACCAAGTTTCACTGTATTTTGTATACTAAAGGTTTATTTCTAAGCGGTCCAGTTGGCAACGTTTTCGAAAGTTTATTTTAAGGACATTCCCAAAAAAAGGAGTGTATGAAAATATTTGATACTTGCGTTTCAAATTTTGAGGGTGGATTATGTTAGAACTTGGGAAAATTAGAACTTGGTAAAGTTAAGAGTAAAATTTTTCGATATATACGATAGTTTTTGAAATATTGATGCCTAAAGATTTAGAGAAAATCACATATAGAAGAAATAACACACAAATTCCATTCATTTCATCACTTTAAATGAATTTTATGGAAAAACGAGTGCCGCTTGTTATAATTTTCATTGTAGGAAAATATTTGTCATGCTTTTAACTAATGTATATTAGTTTTTCAAATTAATCTTAAGAAAATCAACCTTGTTACATAATAAAACATACTTTTAAAAACCATCTTCAATATAGAGTTTAAGTATATGTTAAAAACGCAAACTTAAACAGCTCAAATTTATAAAATACCGTAGGGGATATTACAAAATTTACTTGTTTATAAAAGAAATTAATGAGAATGGATATACACGATTTAAAGATCCTAAGAAAATGTGATTTTTCAGAAACGTCCTTTATTATATATATATATATATATATATATATTTATTATATAAGTTGACATAATGAAAATTGAGAATCAAAATTATATACATAATAAAAATGATTGAATTAAAATTATGTACATAATGGAAATAGAGAATTAAAATTATGTACATAATAAAAATGATTGAATTAAAATTATGTACATAATGGAAATAGAGAATTAAAATTATGTACATAATAAAAATGATTGAATTAAAATTATGCACATAATGGAAATAGAGAATTAAAATTATGTACATAATAAAAATGATTGAATTAAAATTATGTACATAATAAAAATGATTGAATTAAAATTATGTACATAATAAAAATGATTGAATTAAAATTATGTACATAATAAAAATGATTGAATTAAAATTATGTACGTAATGAAAATGATTATTATTATGATGATAACATAATAATAATGTATTATTATTACGATCATTTTTTTTCGGACATTAAATAGTAAAATGGCGTGCCATAGACTTCCGAATAAAAAACCTTTATTGATGCGAGTAAACTCTTATACCTCTATTATAATACCACTGTTGTAAAAGTTCATGGTACGCTTAGGTGTCGATGAAAAATTAACTTAACCTTTAACAAATAACAGATAAGACATGTATGACAGATATTTTTCATTTGTATAAACCGATAACAATCTTTTTCTTTGCTTTTAACTGCTCTTTTCAACTCAAATCAAGGTCTAAATACTTATATGAAATATATTTAAACTTTATTCATATTAAAAACGACCATTTCGTTTTTAACATCAAAAACATTCTTCGTTATTTGATCAGTTAAATTTTTATAATATTTCTTAAGGATGTACGAGCAAAAAGGCAATTTTAAATTAAAAGCTTGATTTTTTATATGAAGTTTGACTAAGTCTAAATCACTTAGAAAATTTTAGGGGAGGTTCCCCAATTATTTAAATAAGTAAATAACTTCAAAAGTAAGCATATTTAACATTGGTTTTATGGAAAAATGGTAGATCGATGATATGTTTCAATTCTCCGAAGCTAGTCGGTAGAAATTAAAAAAAAAAAACTATTAAAATTAAAGTTAAAGTTAAAACCTTAATAAATCATTGAAAATAAAAATAAAAAACAAGTGTAAACAAACAATTGACTGAGTTAATTGTTGAAATACCATGCATAGACAATTTTCGCATAATTTGCGCTCTCACGGGTAAACAGTGATGTTTACGAAAAAATGTTTCAAATAAAAGTTGGTTATTTTTTTATTAGAAATATTTTTAATATTTAAACTTTTGTTCTATCTCTAACGGTTTACAAGATGGGTCCTACGGACCCAAGACCCAATTGACCTATGTTGCTCATTTACGAACTCGACCTCAGTTTTTACACTTCAGTGTAAAAAGTGAGGTCGAGTACACTGTACACTGTAAAAATTTCAGCTAGATATTATTTTTCGTTTTTGAGTTATAGAGTTGACAGGCGGACGGACGGATAGACAACCGCAAATCGACTAACTAGGTGATTTTATGAACACCTATACCAAAATTTTGTTGCTAGCAATTTTTAAGCGTTACAAACATGGGACTAAACTTAGTATACCTTGATATATTACATATATGCATGGTATAAAAACCGTTGTGCCCGACTAATAAAGGATGTATGAGCACGGCAGTGGTTACACGAATTGAAAAAAATATATAGAATTAAAATTTTGATGGTGAATTATGTTATAGCTTGATAATATGTATAAAACGAAAAGTAAGAATAAAATTTTTCGATATCTGAAGTAATTTTCAAAATATCGAAAATTGAAAATTCGAAACATTTCATTATTATTTTTCTATATTCATGAAGTTATAACAAAATTCACCATCAAAGTTGAAAATAAGGTACAAATAGTTTTAACCCTAAGTCTAAAATTGCTTGGTGCTCGTTCTAACTTAAAAAATCCCAAACTTTAATTAATTACCTGAAGTAAATTGCTATAAAATATAATTCTGAAAGTACAAGGAAAGTTTATTTTTGTTCCAATTTTATTGAATGCACTGATTTGCAAAAGATTTTTTAAGTTTACAAATTTCCGGTCAAATAACACTTGAGCTTTGAAATATAAAAAAACTGCATTAAAATAAGTCTATTTGTGTTTAATTCCCAAAAGGACAATCGCATCAAACTATATTTTTTAGAGAATTGAAAAAAAAAAAACATTATTTCATTGTTTTTCCGATACAGATAAACTTGTTTTTACAGAACTTATATAGAGGTTGAATAATTAATGAGCCGGATAATTGCAAAAGAAAAGCCCCCATCAATTTCAATAAAAATACAAATTAAATTATCTATATAGAAATTCAAAAAAATGTATATTACTCATATTACGTAAAAAATTTACTTAATTATGAAAACATGTAAAATTTAAAAAAGATATAAAAATAAAACACTAATTAAGACTATTAATTTAATAAAAGAGACGTTTTGTCTACAAAGATAATTGACTTTTGATCGTACCATATGTCTGACGACTGACAGACATAACAACAAAAGAAAATGAAAAAATTAAAACCAGTTTAATAGAAACAAGAATGTTTATTTAAAATTTTAATGTAAAGGACCCCGCAGAATTAGATTGGAAAATGATTTTCTGTGAAACTTTGTTCTTCAGATCGTTCTAATAAAAAACTCTCACGAACACAAAGAGTGTTTTTTTAAGGCACATGCTTGAGATTCGATAAATAAATCGAGGGAAATGCTTCAAACGAAAAATGTTAGTTTCAAAGCCACACATATTAAGCCGGCAACGAATTCGATCTTAGTTTTCAGCTTCAATTAAAACCTCACTTTAAGGTATTTCCAGCATGGTATCTGCAGTTCCTATGCTAAAGCTATGGTTAAAATTTTTTTCGACATAATTTAACGAAAAATTAAATTTAAGAATTTAATAATGCTTACTATTAATTCCCAAAGTTTCAGAAATTTTGACCGTTTAAAATGGGAAATAATTATGCCAACGTCCCAATTTCGATCAATTTACGTCAAAATTAATATCTCGAAAGTGAAAATTAATTTCTAAATTTTTTTTTTAGAATTTTATTGTATAAACATTTTTTTCTACTTTTTCTTCAATATATAATAATATCATAAAAAATAGTTGGAGAGACCGGACATTTTACATGCTTTAAATGGGACATGACCCTCAAAATCGCGAACTTTGTCTTTAAATATCTCGCGATCTAAACGGCCAAAAATTATGAAATTTTAGGAATTCATAAATAAAGCTATTATAAACCCGAGAAAAAAAATTCGGCCAAATCTGTCGAAAAGTGATTTCATGCTGGAACTACCTTAATTCATAACTGACAAACATAAGATGAACGCTTTAAATTAGAGAGTTGTTTTTTATAAATAGTCAAACATTTTTTGGTTGAAACATTTTAGACAGTAATTGATAGCAAAAATCTAGTTTTTTTGCGTTTGTTCAATTCAATTTATACAAAATGGTCTTTATAAAAGTGCCTAGATTTCGCAAAAACAATGATACAAAATAACAATTTTGAAAAATTTTTTGAGCAAAAAATGTTAGATACTCTTTTTAAACAATAACAACTTTCTAATTTAAAGTGTTCATCTATCGATTAATCGTGTTCATCTTTGAATTACCAGTTATGGAGTAGAATGAGCTTTTCGTTGAGCTTAAAACCTAGATCAAGTTTAATGCCTGCGTAAGATGTGCGTAAACACACCGAACATTTTCCCTTTATTTTCCCCTTCAAGCATTTTTGTCGATAAAAGTTATTTTTCGAGTTTCAAGCATATGTCAACTTAAAAAAAGCACTGTGTATTATATTTATAGTACCTATATGACTAGGAAAATGGACTTCTGTGAAGCAAAGCGCTCTCAAAATGTTCTTCGGATCGTTCTGATCAAAAACTCTCATGGCCAGCAAATTTTTTAATAGTTAGTTGCTGTCATAAGACATAAGTTGCTGACGCTTTCGATTTGTTGTTCACGTGATTAAAACACTGAGAGAACCTTACCTCTAAAACGTCAGTAATCGCAGTATTAAAATGGCTGTGATTTATGACTTCGTGAATTCTCCTAGATTATTGTGGCAGTATTAATGGCTGTCCATATTTCTCAACAGTAAGAGTACTGGGCAGTGTTCGCAATACATATCGCCATCGGAACATACTCATGATGATTATAATAAAAATATCCTTCATAAAAAAATTTTAAACTCTAGGCCACACAAGAACTACCATCCTTAGCTATAATTAGTCTGAAAAATATTTCAATTTAAAAGAATAAAGTGACCTCGTTTTTTTTTAACGAATATTAAAATATCAAAACATCGATATTTTTTAAGCGAATAATGAATGGAGTAATATTGTAAATATGCTGAAGAATTATATTGAGTGGTATAGAAATATAATTATTCATGAAATTGACCGTAATTGGCAATAGCTGAAAATTTTTGTATTTATTAAGGAGTATTAAAGACTATCCTAAAAAAAAACGTGATTTTTTGTAAACGTCCTTAACAAAACAAAAGAAACAAAAACATTTTTCTTTTAAATTCATTCTACTTTGACAAAATTTGTGTAAATCTTGTTTTTGAGATGATATTTTTAAAAATTTAAATCTTTTATTTAGCTTCTTGAATATTTTAATCTCCCTATCTGTAAAGATTTTTAATTTTTACAAAAATTTGTTTTTGAGATGATTATATAAAATATTTTGAACATTTGAATCCTATATTTAGAGCCTGTTAATATTTTTACCACCCTGTCTGCAAGGATTTTAAACATTTACAAAAACTATGACTTTTATTTTCTGAAAATGATTTTTCAGTAATATATTTTGTCTTCTTTGTATTAACTTGCATGAGCATTATTTTTAACAATGCTGGGTTTTTTGACCACCCCATATAATATTATGGCACAGTAATAAAACCTATAATAAAATTCCAGCAACAAATTGCTGGTATATAAATTTTAAGGTAATGAACCTCGCAGGATTAGATTGGAAAATGACTTTCTGTGAAACTTTTTCAAACCGTCCCCAAAGTGTTCTTCAGATCGTTCTGATCAAAAACTCTCAAGACCACAAAGCTTTTCAACGAGTAGTTTTCGAGCTACGGGCGATCATAGCTACACATATACAGGATGCTTTTTTAAATTGACAAATTCAAATTCAATTTATTAATTCTTTTTTTAAACAATACAATATTGTACAGAACATGTCAATAAAAGGGTTAGGGAAAAAGAAAGGAAGGGGAACATATGCAGCTATGGCTGACTTTGTTAGGAACTATCCCGACATTAACCTCGTGCAAACCTGATGGAAAACCATAGAAAACCATAGGTAGCAGAGCCTATTTGATACTAAAAGATCAAATGCCTCCTGAGTATCACTAATAGTGTGATTCGGTTAAGGATTTGGAATAAAAATGGTACTTAGATGACGTACATAAAAAAATTAAACTGTAAGTCAAACTAAAATATTTTCTCAGTTGAATAGATCTGTTATAATATAAATATAAATAATAATAAAAAAAAAAATCAAAAATTCATTTCTTTTAAAATGAAACCAGTATAATTTAAATTTCAATGTTCTCATTATTATCAATTCAACTGAGAAGTCAAATATTCAAGGAATATAAAGCCTTATAATAAAATATGTACTTATAAATAAATAAATCTATCCGTAATACAATTTTCAAAACAATTTGTAAGTCACCTAATAACAAAGTGTTTGTATCAATAGCTAACAAATAAAAAAACAAAAACAAAATCTCGTCTAAGGCTCATAGCAACACTTCGTCTAGACTCTAGAGAATACAGACAAATAGTCAATAATTACTTTTTCACTGCAGTTATAAAAGTCGATCTATCTTTCTCCATTATAGAATTAATTGTCTTACAATTTATAAATTTACTATACAGGCAAATTGCCTGGTTTCGAGGTCCTAAATCTACACATTTCAACACAACAAATGCTTGAAATTCGATAAATAAATTTAATTGGGGAAAATGTTTCAAATGAAAACTGTTTCAAAGGCACACATCTTATACCGGTATAGAATTCAAGTTTTTCAGGTTCAATTAAAAGCTCACTCTCATTCATAACTGACAAACATTAAATGAACCCTTTAAATTAGAAAGTTGTTCTTTATAAATACGCAAACATTTATTTACTGGAAATGATTTTTGAGAAATATATTTTGTCTTTTCGGTTTTAATTTTCATGATGATTTTTTAATAATACTGGACATTTTTTTGACCACCCCATAAAATATTATTGACCAGTAATAAAACCTATAATAAAATTACAACAACAAATTGCTGGTATATTTCATTAAACAAATCAACTATAAAATCATTTTATTATATATAGTTTTGTGAGATGATTATTATTAAAAATCCGTTTCAATATCCGGTTCTGACACTAGTGGGTATTACCTGTCTAATTAAATATAAATATTGAACATTATATACAACAAATATTTGACTTATATCTTTAAAAGTTTTTCAAAACAAACTTCTATATCTATATAATTATAGTTTATATTTTATTTTCTGTTAATGAAGATGGAGCTTTTGTTTGGAACCAAAACCTAATTCTTTGCTTACTCACTGCAGCAGACGTCGAGGGTAAACATGCCTAGTAAAAACGACGACCACCAATGCAAATTTAAATAAAAAGCTTGATTTTTTTATATGAAGTTGTACTAAGTCTTAGTCAATTTCAAAAATGGAAATTTTAGGGAGCGGTTACCCGATTATTTAAATAAATAAAGACTTCAAAAGTAGGCATATTTAACAATGGTTTTATGGGAAAACGGTAGATGGATGATATGTTTTCATTAATTTCTCCAAAACTAGTCGGTGGAAATAAAAAAAATTTTAAATTAAGGTTAAAACCTTAATAAATTATTGAAAACAAAAAAACCCGTTATGCCCGATCAATTAAGGATGTATGAGCACGGTAGTGGGGACACAAATTAAAAAAATATATATATTTCAATTTTGATGATGAATTTTTCAATTTTTTTTTTTTTTCAATTTTGATGATGAATTATGTTTTAACTTGACAATATAAGACGAAAAGTAAGAATATAATTTTTCGATATCTGGAGTAATTTTCAAAATATCGAAAATTGAAAATTTTGTTTAATTCATCCCTAAATCTAAAATTTATTGACTACCTTAATCGTTACTAAAAATTAAACAATATAGCCTCGTGCTAGGCGTTGTATAGTAAGGCGCATAATAACAAGCCTTGATCCCAGTAAATGGACAACGGCCTCTCCTTTCTCAAATGTGAATGTAATCACAATAAGGGTAGAATGTCTAATGCGTTTCTCCACGCTTGCCTGTCAGTAGTAATTCTCGACCATGTATTTACACCGTATTTTCTGAACTGATCCGACCATCTCCTATGTTGTCTCCCACAATTTCTACTATCCATTCTTGGTGTCCAGAATATAATTCGGTCTGCCCATCGATCGGTTTTTGACCGTAGAATGTGTCCTGTCCAGGTCCACTTTAGCATTTTAGCAATAAACTTTGCTGAGCGAATATGTCTTTTTGAACGTATCACCTTATTTCTAATTTTATCTCTACGGGTAATATTGAGTATACAGCGTTCCATTCTTTTCTGGCAGATATCCAGTTTATTGCTAATCATGTGTGTTAGTGCCCATGATTGACATCCATACGTTAAAACTGGTGTAATGCATGTATCAATTACCTGAGCTTTCACCCTTAAAGAGTAGTCTCCTCTCAGAACTTCTTTCAAAGACCAGAATTTCTGCCAGACTTTGGCGCAGTGGCGTTGTATTTCTTTGTTATACTGATCTTTAAAGGATACAATTTGACCCAAGTACACGTAGTCTTCTGCATAAGCGATACAATTGTTTTCTATAGATATTGGTATCATTGGACCGTTGGTGATAATTTTTAATTTTTAACTGCTGAGTGTTGATCATATCTTTACCATAAACCAAGTGATAGAAAGAAGTTGGAAATACAACCCAACCACTTATATAGCTTTTATAGACCTTAGTAAAGCCTTTGATTGCTTAAAACATCATATTATCGTAATACATTCATAATATAAAGAAAAACACTGATAATTTTAAAGGTTTCTAATGTGATGTCGTTAATAAACATTCTGTAGTATATGTAGTACCAGCATTGCACCTTTGCAAAGCCGGGGCGGATGGCTAGTGCTAAATAATATCAAATATACCAGATAAGGTCAAGGTTTTTTAAATATGAATTAAGTATTGTTTATGAAATACTATTAAACGCATTGAAGTCTCCATAAGTTTTTAAACAGTTTAAGTATATCTACCTAATCGTTTAACTCACGCAGACAAGTCAAGCAATGAATGAATGATTCAAACGGTGAATGAAATCATACTCTTAATTATAAATCTATTAGAATCGTATCTAATAAAAAATTAATTGTATTTTTCTACAAGGGCAGATAACAGCTGAGATTGATAGATCAAAATACTTTCAATAAAATTAGATTATGGATCAATCAATTAATTATAACAAATGTTAAAATAATTGTTTTAATAACCTACTTTAAATATAAACACAATTGAGATGCATTTTAGATTATAAATAATATAAATCGGTAGTTACTTCCAATAAAATATACTTTCATTTCATGTTTTTGCAAGCTTTTATTTAGTTTCACCTGCCCGTTATTTGTAATTAAACCTGATTTTCCTGTCGCTTCCACCATATTTGATATACTTACGCTTTTTAGTTTTAAGGTAGTACGAGCACCAAGACAATTTTTGATTTAGGGTTGAAAATTTTTGTACCTTATTTTCAACTTTGATGATGAATTTTGTTATAACTTCATAAATGTAGACGAAAAATAAGAATAAAATTTTTCGATATCTTCCTTGGTTTTCGAAATATCGAAAGATATATCATTAAACAAAATTTTCAATTTTCGATATTTTGAAAATTACTCTAGATATTGAAATATTCATACTTTTCATTTTATATTGTCAAGTTCAACATAAATCACCATCAAAATTGAAAATACATAATTTTTAATTTGTGTCCCCACTACTGTGTTCATACGTTCTTACTAAAAAAACCAATGTTAAATATGCCTACTTTTGAAGTCATTTATTTATTTAATTAATCGAGCATCGTCACTACCCTAAAATTTTCAGAATTGATTTAGACTTAGTCCAACTTCGAGACAAGCTTTTATTATAATAAAAAGTAGAAAATAATATTTCTTATGAGTTCCTCACACTAGACTATTTTTAAAAGCCTGAGACGCTTAGAACCACCCTTAATATTTTAAATTGAGCCAGTACATCTTTTACAAATAGTCGTTTATGAGTCACTCATAAGAAAAATTAATTTCTACTTGTTAGTAGAATAAGAGCTTATACCTAAAATTATTTTTATAATACATAGGTGCTTCAGTATCAGGGCTATTTTAAAATGCTCATCTGTATTATTTTAAAATGCTCAACTACTAACAAAATTACGCCCGTTTTCATAATTTTCCATGTGTACTTTGCTTTTAAATAAAAAAAAAAAAATATCAATTTAATTTCAAAAGATAACCATTAAAAATTTTCTGCCCAAAAGATGTGCTTCGGAACTATAATCAAATTATTGCCCCTGTAGTTAAACGCAATAATTTAATTTCATCAAACAATTTATTATGACAAAGGATTCATAATTTTGAAAAAAATTATTATATATTTTTGGAAATAATACTTAGAGTGATTTTTGGAAATAATACTTAGAGTAATACACATTAAAAGTTAAATTCTTAGAAGAAAACGATCCTACAAATTTTTATAATTAATAATTTTTAAATTTTTTTCCACTTCTGCGAAATTGTAAACATGTGGTCCAAAGAACCAATTCATATAAAATAGGTTTGTAAAAGTTCTAATCGAATTCTGAAACCAGAAAAGGTGTTATATTTTCGAAAAAATTTCAAAAGAAGATAACGTTTTTGATAAATTTCAAAAGCTACGAATTTTTCAAAATTAAATTCAAAATATAATTGATAATTTTAGTAAACTAACTTCATGTTACAACAATACCAATTTGAAAGACGAAAAACAAAAATTTACAAATCTCAAACAGTTTTATTAATATTGATGAAATAACTCAAATAAACATTTAAAAATGCTTATCACGTAAATAAAATAAATAATTATTGGGAGTAAAAATAAAAAATAATTTATTTACATTATTTAGTAACAAACATGTTAAAAGTGGTGTTTTATTTCATGTAATTTTTATTTTTTATTTGTTTTAATAAAATATAAAAATGTAATAAATAATAACAAAATCTGTGTGTTAAAAGAATAGTGTCGATTTTGAAAGTAAAATTGTAATAAAAATCATTTTTTTATTATTTAATAATTTATTATAATAATTCTTTTTAATATAATTGTCTGTCGTCCATGGTATACATTTTATTTTTAAAATAATATTAATATTTTTAACATTAAACTAAATATTTGTTTTTTATTATTTTTATTATTATTTTTTTAATTTATTCACATTAGCCCTCAAAACATATCGATTTTTAATTGTGATACATTTTTTTAAATATTTATCAGTTGGTGAATATTTAAATCGTCGTGTTCGGGAGAGTTCTACTTAAATATGAATTTTTATCATTAATTACGATTACAATCTAAAATTAAACAGTTTATTCCATTTTTTAAAATTTAGCTCTCAGCTATTCTACAAAAGTACCTATATATATTAGGAAATGAAGCATTTGACACAGGAATTGTCTGCTCAACAGTAAATTTTTATGGGAGCCGGTGGAAAATGTTTGACAGCCGGTAAAAGAATCAAGAAAACATATAAATTAAGCTACATTTAGATAATTTTTTGAGAGACTTTTATTACTGTACGTTGCTACAGTGCAGATCTTCCTTGCTTTGCATTGGCTTATAAAAATAAATTAAATTTTCTTTTGAGCATAGTTGAGTTAAAATAATGAGAACGCCTAAATCACTGGAAAATATTACTTTTTTTAATTTTTCAAATTAAGGTCAGGTAAAAAATGAAAATAATCAAAAAAACTTTTAGAAAAGCCTAAAATAGAAACATTTCATAATGTAATTATTAAAATTCTATAATTAATGTCAATAAATAAGCTTAAAAAATATATTTTTTATGTATAGATGAAATTGAGGCCAAAATTTGCGTTTTTTTTTTTCGAAGACTTTAGTGAGTCTAGGAAAAAAATGTCATGAGTCAAATTGTTTAGAATACTTCAAAATAAAATGTCATATAGTTTTCAAATCTAATTTTTAACCAATTCAATCAGATGAGTCTTAGAAATAGACAGAATAGAAATAGATAGAGACTAGAAATAGTTATGGCCGGAAATTAAAAATTTACTTGTATGAGTATTAAATAAGGCGTTTAGATTTTTAATTTTTTCCAATTTCGAGAATCTTTCATAAAATTTCTAGCTGTAAAGAGGGATGTTTACGAAAAAATGTTTCAAACAAAAGTTGTTTACTTATTATAAGAAAAATTTTTTATATTTAAACTTTTGCTCTATCTCTAACTGATTACAAAGTGGGTCCTTAGACCCACTTAACCTATGTTGCTCATTTACGAACTAAAACTCACTTTTTAAGTCATGAGCACGCTATAAGTTTCAGCTTCATATCTCTTTTCGTTTTTGTGTTTTTTTGAGTTACAGACAGACAGACAGATAATCGGTAGCATCAACATTTTTAAGTGTCACAAACTTGGGAATAAACTTTGTTTACCTTGATATACCAGTTCCTATGATTGTTATACCCTGTATACTCCGTGTTCTGTTAATGACTGCAGAAACCCGGCTTACCAAAATAAGCTCATCAAGAGCAACAAAAAAACGTTTTTCCAAATTTGGATCCTAAGAGTCCTAATTTGGGAGATACAGGTATGGAAAAAATTGATAAATTTGTTCATTCACTGACTCACATTCGATAACCAGTAGCCAATGATAATCAGTAGATATTAGTAAATTTCACTTAATAATGAAAGGGATTTTTAAAAAAGTACAAAATTATTTAATTGGGCCTGGTATAAATATCCCACTTTTTATATTTTTATTATATTTTTGTGAGAAAACAATAACAACTCTGAATTAAAATTATATCAATGGACGTAAACAAACAAATCACGCCCATTGTGACGTATACAACGTGGGATTTGACCAAAACCAATAAAATAATTTTATACTTTTTTTAAAATCCCTACCATTATTAAGTGAAATTTACTAATATCTAATGATTATTATTGGCTACTGATTATCGAATGATGGTCAGTGAGTGATCAAATTTGTCAATTTTTCGTTACCCGTATCTCCTAAATTAGGCCTCAGATCCAAAGTTTTTTTGTTGCTCTTGATGAGCTTATTTTCGGAAGCTAGGTTTCTGCAGCCAATAACAGAATACGTTGTATTTGGAATATATACAGAGTATAACAATCATAATTATGAAAAAATAATAATTTACAGTAGATCAATCACAAAATTATCTCAATGTAATTTTTAGTTTAAAATATAACTTTTAAGACATCTCAACGTAACTTTTGAACGGACTATGCTGGCAACACTAACTATAAGATTTATGTATACCGTTAAGTTTATATATACTTACACTATTTTTTGTTAAAGTTTATTAAAAAAAATTGTTTTATTGTTCATTTTATAAAAGTTAATTATGACATTAATTTCACATCTCATAACAATTACTAATTATTGTAATTATAAATTATTATTTTATAATAATGCTTAATTAATTACAACAACTTTCATATATTATTAATATCCATAAATTATTAATTATTTTACATGGTATGAGTCTCTTTTTTTAGTCCTTGATTGATTTTAATCAAAGATTTTGTGGGTGTATCTATACTGCAATTCCGATTGCAATTAAGTAGATATTATTGAGCTATGGCTTAGAATACAAAAAATATAGTTCAATTTATAAATAATCCGAAAATAATGACTTAATTTAAATAACAAAAATTTATTTTAAAGTACCCAATTTTGTTAAAAATGTTCGAAGATGGCATTGCAGCTTGAATTTTTAAAATAGTCCGACTGTTTGAGCATGTACGATAAATGTTCATTTTTTCGGTAAATGAAAGTTCAAAGTCCCTTGATCACAATAAACACAGATTTGGGGCCTTTTGCGGGGCAATATTTTGAATTATTTCATTTTAAAATTGTGATTTTTACTGTACCTTATGGAAAAACTCACAATAATTGTACAACAATTATTCGGTGATTGAGCTTCAAAAAAGTTTACATCATTTTTTAATTTATCACAGATTCTGTGTATGCAAAAGGAAATTGCTTTACGGAGCTTTCCAAAAAGAAAACATTAAAAAACTTTGGTTTTTGACGCTTTTACGATATTATTAGAACATTTTATTACATTTACGTCATAAAAATTGCCGAGTTTACGATATTTTAGAGCATTTTATTACATTTACGTCATAAAAATTTCCTAGTTGACTAGTTGACTACTCACGTGACGGTAGGTTTGAGGCTAAATAAATTACGTACTATTATAATTAATTATTTAATGTTACAACTTTGGAAAAAGTCTTGCCAACAAGTTTAAATTGGTGAAATATAGAAATAATGGTCGTAAAAATACGTGTGATACCTTGTTTAATTCGGTATAGGAGTTCATAGAATCACCTAATTTGTCCATTTCCGGTTGTCTGATCGTCTGTCCGTCTGTCTGTCAAGAAATATCCAGATGAAATTTTTATGGCGTACTCAAGTCGTAAAAAGTGAGGTCGAGTTCGTAAATGACCAACATAGGTCAATTGGGTCTTGGATCCGTAGGACCCATCTTGTAAACCGTTAGAGATAGAACAAAAGTTTAAATATACAAAATGTTCCTTATAAAAAAATAAACAACTTTTGTTTTAAACATTTTTTTGTAAACATCATTGTTTACCCACGAGGGCGCTAATTAGTTGCAAATTTCATAGTATGTATTAATTTGGGAATATCAGTAATGTGTGTGTGGCTATTTAAAAATGGATATCTTTTTTTATTTACGTGAGGTCAAAAAACAAACGATTACGTCATCCACACTTTCTATACAGGGTATTTCAACAATTAACACAGTCAATTGTTTGTTTTCACTTGTTAAATTGACATTTAATACCTTATAAAAATTATTTAGCGTAATATACTCGTTTTTGACGATATTTCAACAATCTATAAATGTCGTCAAAAACACCAATATTTTCAAAATTTACTCCTTTTTGAGAATCTTTTTTTTATAATTTCTTAAATATTAATATTTTATGAAATATAAGCGAAAAACGAAATAACTTTTTTTTCATCTTTAATTGTTTATAACTTTTGCAATTTTTTTATTTGCAGAAAAACGCTTCTGGCACATTTTTCCAGACATCATTCCGAATCTAATGAGTTATCAAACGCTTTTTTTTCTAACAGTATTTCTATATTTCATCAATTTGAACTTGTCGACTAGACTAAAATGGCTTATGTAAAAGAGCCATAAAAATGTTATAGTTTGAGCCTTATATAAAGAAGTGTGTTGTAATCCTGTTATATTTGGTGATAAATTATAATAATAATTGCATATATTCATCTCAAGGTTTGATATTGTTAATTACATTTTGAATTTCGGTAAAAAAATTAATTCTCACGTTTTGTGTTCATCTTTTCTTTTATCAACATTTTACATGCTTTGATAAAAATTTGAATAGAATAAATAAAAGAAATCTTAAGGTTTTTAATTTATGTGAGTAAAAATATGATTATATTTATCATCGAGGACCGCACAATTGGCCATGGCAAAACATTTTTGAAGTCTCGACTGTAAAAATTCCAAATTAATTTTTAAGATTTTGTAAACTAATCAAAATTTAAAAATAATAAAAATCAACTTAATTTGATTATAATATAAACATTTTCAAAGATATTACGTAAAATCTACCAGAGAAATGATTTTTTTTCAAAAAAGTAAAAAAATTGGGTTCACTTGACGGTTGGATGAATCGTTTCGAAGATAACTCTTGAAATCGATCTGCAAAATTTATTCATATGGATACGGGACCATATCTCAAAAATTATACTTCTATTTTTAACAACTATATTGAATCCAATTTTAAGTGTTGAAAAATCAAAAAAAAATTACGAGCAAACGGGTTCAGTCTTGTATTGTAACATCTAGTACGATTATAGGGAACCCTTTGTATGCTAGTCCGACTCTTGGTTTTTAAAAAACAGCCATTTTTGCGTCGTGGTAATAAATTTTGGTTTTTCAGCCAATAAAAGCTTTTAAAAATGTTACCATTAAATAAAAAAAACTTGTATCAATATTTGTCAAGTTTTAAGTTTTAAAATCATACCAAAATTAAGAACTGTGCATACAAATGAAAATTATACAAGCTGCAATGCACACACAAGCTGAACAACAATTTTCAGCTTTAATAAATTCATTTAAATACCACGGAAATCATAAATGAATCTCATTTATTTATTGTTCATAAATAAGGGCTGACTGACCAGCCCTGTTCTAACGTTGAACTGACTGACTATCATAACTGTTATTTATATGCAATATACAATATGTATAACAATTTTCAGCTTTAGTAAATTTATTTTAGTACCACGTATAACTGCATCGTTTTGATAGCTTATATTTGACCCCTGTTCTACCGTTCGCTTGACTGACAACAGTATGTGTGTGTACACAACTACTATAACCAATCCTCAAATGATTAGCTTTAGTAAATTCAACGATTTTTTTTGGCCTGGCTCTTCCATTAAAAAGGATTTTTAATAGATAAATAAAATTTTTCGAATCGTTTCATTTTTTTTTTTTGGTATTGAAATATCTTAAGATAGTAAGTCCCCTTTAAAAAAACGATAGATATCTTTGATAATGTTGATCAATTTCGTCGTCCCTGGCTTTAATATGATACATAAAAGAATAAAATAGAACTTCTAATCCCAATAAAAAGATACAATAATACAATAGGTAACTAAATAGATAGATAGATTTTTTTAATTGACTTTATGGTAAGTTAAGGTATTGTTTGTATTAAGTAAATTAAGTATATTAAAGATTTACTTATATAGATTATAATATGTAGTATTTGTTCTATTACCACCTTTCACTTATAAATACGCGAGGTCTTACCAATGCACTGTATTAGAGTATTATACTGTATTGTATTGTATCTATCAGATAAAAGGTGAGTCAAAATTATATTGACATTCTTTATACAAGCTTTTATTTAAGGCGTTAGTATGTCAGTTAATGAGTATTTAATACACCTTCTGTATAAATTTCAAGTCGATTCTCTGTACGGTTTACGATAAATTAATTAGCTATTTTTACTTGGTGGTATATAAAGAAGTTGTAATAAATGTTGGTGTTTTAGTCAAAGAGTGCTTTTTAAAAATGTTTTACCATTTACATTAAAAAATTTTTGCAATATTCTTCAAATTTTAATCTTTAAAATCATACCAAAATTAAGAACTGTGCAAAAAAAATTATAGTTTAAAAAAACTAAAAAACACGTTTTTGTAACCAGCTGACCTAAAAACTAGAAAATAATTTCTTTAAATTCAAAAAAATCATTTTATCGTAAAAAAAGCGTGGGGTGCTAAATTTAAATTATTGTAAATATTTATAGACAAATATTGGTAAAAGTAAAGTCGTTATAAAATATCATAAGAAGCACCCCACGCATTTTTACGATAAAATGATTTTTTTGATATTAAAGAAATTATTTTGTACCTTTTAAACTATTATTTATTATGTATTAGTTATTTTTTTGGACTATTATTTATTTATCAAATATTCAGTAAAAATATGGTGGGAGCGCAAGTAAATGTATATTAATTGAATTTATATTAGGTTTTTTGGTAGTACATACTATATTTTAATAAATAATTAAAGTAATAGAAAATAATTTTATTATTAGTGTATGACTATTCTCAAGAGATTTAATCTCTTGAGAATGAACGCAAGTTCGAAAAATTTTGAGATCAAATAAAAAAAGTTGTAGTCATAAACTAATAATAAAATTATTTTTTATTACTTTAAATGTATATATTTTCAGATAAGGAAATCGTTATTCCTGAAAATTCTGATCAAGTGATTCTGACCAAAATTTCCATATTTGCCAAATTTCGAGTTAATCCGACGCATTGAAAGGGGTCAAAATCATGTTCAAAGTTTCCGTTACATACTAACATACTAACATACCAACATATTAACATACGTATGAAGCTAAAAAAATCGTGTTAAAACAATTAAAAATTATTTTTGGTAAAAAAAACTTACTTTGATAAAAGACGTATAAAAGGGTGATTAATTGGTAAGTAAAATTTCAAATTTTTTGTATTATTTTCTTTTTTTGATATCAAAATACATTAATATTCTCCAAATTCTGCTGATAATATTCCATCTTTATAATAGTTATGATAAACACCAAACTCTTTCAGAGATACTGAATCACTTCTTGTGTGGTTGTCACAACGCAGAATATATTGAGCTCCCACTGATGATTCACTTGCTCTATTAGCTTTTTTGCCATACCAACAGTACTAGCAATTTTATAAATGTTTTATTTAAATGTTAGGGACTTTTAAATCATTCTGTACACACATAAAATATAACATGTGTTAATTTATCATTAGTACCCAATGGTTTAATTACTCAATTTCATTTACAATAGTATCTGTTATTTTATATTGATTTGTAAATAGATATATATTTTTGTCTATGCCAGATAGTCAGTCTTTTGTAATTTTAATAAGGGCTTGTTAAATATTATTTTTATTAATTTTCAAATAAAAATTTGCCCTTGTAGTGTCAAGAATTATTGTTTCAAAGGTTTAAAGGTTTTATTATTGTTATTATTTTTAAATAAGTGTAGCGGAATGGTTGCAACGATTTTTAAATAAAATAAAATAGATGAAAAAATTATTATAAACTCGTCACTATGTCGAAAAAACATTGCTGCAATAATTGGAAGTAATACTACTTATTACTAGTAATACATAATGAAGAATTTCAATTCTTAGTTTCTGTTTTTTATCATTTTGATTTCAACTATTTAAGGCATTTCGACACCTTAAACTGTGTCGAACTTCAATTGAAAATTGTCGCCATTACCGTGCTTATACATCCTAAATTAGTCGGGCACAACGGCATTTTTTTCCACTTTATTAAGGTTTTAAATTTGATTTAAATAGTTATTTTTTTTAAATTTCTATCGACTAGTTTTTGAAAAATGTATGAAAACATATCATTCATCTACCGTTTTCCCATAAAAGCAATGTTAAATACTACTTTTGAAGTTATTTAGTTATTTAAATAATCGGGCAACCCTCCCTCAAATTTTCAGAATTGATTTAGACTTAATCAAATTTTATCTAAGTTTTTATCCCAAATAGCCCAGATATATCTTAGACACAGTTATTTAAAGATTTCATATTATTCGTTGTGTACGTAGTCATGGTAGGGACAATAAAATCGACACCAGCGCTACCAGTGTAATATTTTGGCACAAAAGCAGGCTGTTATGACTAATTTGCCATTCTTTACATGTAAATGTTATAGAAAATGTCAAATTAAAATTATTGAAAAATAACAATTAATTATCCTTGTTGCATTTAAAATTGTGAAAATAAGAGACCAAATTGCATAAATATTATTTTTCAAATGTAAATTATCATAATTATTTACTTAAATTTGTGAGACAATAATATTAAATTTTCAATGTTAGCCATAAATGCAATCCACACAATTATATATGCATCCATACAATATATTAATAAAGTAGTGTATCATTACCATGGAAAAGCCTCCAATAATACTTATGCACGGTGCGAATACCGATATTATTTTATTAAATATGTAATAATTTATATAAAATTATACAAGAAAATAATTCATCATATGTTTTAATAGTTTTTTCAGATGATTTAATATGACTTTTAATATATGTTGTCATATATTATTGTATAAAATTTATTAATCAAAATTCCCGATAGTTATTACTTATGTTACGATAACTTACTTAAAAAACTAGTACAAATTTATATATAATTTAAGTACCTTCATATAATGATTTTTAATATAATTTACCTGTAATGTTGATAATAGTTTTAAAAGTAGGTATATAATAAGTACACCTGTTTTAATTTATATAAAAATATATAATAATTGATTATAATTATTTCATTTTAATGTTATTAAAACATCAATGTGTAATATATCACGCGTTTTAATGTGCAGATGATGTAAACATATTTATAATAATTATTTCATAAAAAAATATAGATATTTATTAATCAAGTATGAGTTTGATTCTTGCATCAAGGATTCTATATATCATTTACTACACTGGAAAAAAATTCTTAATATCAACCGATATGAGGTTGTCTCAACCTCATCGTAAGATAAAATATGAAGAATGGGGCCAGAAATGTGATACAACTACCGTACGGGGTTGAGTGGTGAAGTTGACCCAAACGCAAGAGTTGTTTGTATAAAAGTTATATACTGTCTAAACAAATTTCAAATATTGTTGTTTTGAAATGCAACATAGTTTTAAACAACTTTTATTTGATTGGTTCTACCACTTATAAATATTGATGATACAAAATAGTGATGTGATTGGCACAACCACATGAACAGGTTTATCAGGTTTATTTTTTAAATAAAAGTAGCTTTCTCCGAGTCGGACTTGAACCAGCGACTTATTGATTACTATTGATAATGTATCTTAAGTCCACCGCTGTACTAACTGGGCTACCAATGATTGTTATTAATGAAATTATGTTATATATTATAAAAATGATCAATAAGTTTATTTCAAACTCTCTGTAAATTAGTATCAATTATCTTCATGTAGTTGACACAACCACACAGTGGCTAGACATGAGAGGTATGTGTTCGTAGTAACCCAATCCTATAATTAAAGAATACGGAAAGATTTTTCTTTCAATTAGTCTATTCGCTTAATTTACACGATTATAAATTCCAACTAAGTACAATTTTATTTTCCATCAATAAAATGCATGACTTTAAACTAAAATCAATCTCTTTTATAGAAGAAATGATTTTTTTTGTTTAACTTCAGTGATTTTGTATCAATTCATATTTTAAATTCAATCCTATTCTATTGTTAATACAAATATTTAGCTCTACTTATTCCAATCATTATTAAATTGTAAGTATTTTTACTTTATTTCAATATGAAACGGCCAACTTTAGGATCAGCTTGTCAATATTCTAATTTTTTTCATTGTAGGTGATCAAATATATTGAGGTTTATCTATCCCCAAATATGGTATTATCTCATCTTACTATAATAGAGTAATTGTTAAATGTTAAACTTAGAGTAATTGTTTTAAATCAGTAAAATTGATGATTGTAGAAACTTCTGGAGCCTTTAACTAAAAATGATACAATTCAAAAAACAGACACATGTCAACTGCATGAAATGAATAGCCTTTTTGCCCTTTTGTTAATTCATGTTCAGATAACAGAGCAAAAAGGGGATCCTTTGCTTAAATTCAAGTTATCGAGTTAGACGATTATCGTAGGCCGAAATATATCGGAGTCTTAATTAATCAACTTTCTAAGGCTTCAACTCATAAAGTCAATCTAAAATTGCTTCAAAAATTAGCTTATTTTACATTGTTGCCTCTTGTTCGTGCAAACTTCTAGTTATGAAGATAATGGAATCGAGATATTGTAATCAGGGTTCGAGGATATATATCAATGGATATATATCATGATATATATCCGATATATATCCGATATATATCCGATATATATCCGATATATATCACGTGAATTTTTATGATATATATCAATACAAAAATGATTTTAAAAAATTTAATATTATTTAGTAATTTTTGGCGTTTGTTACCGTATTTCTACTTCCCAAATTTTGATGGCATTGAAGTAGAGTTAAAACCTACTAATACTAAGTTCAAATCGTGTCGTGTCAGAAAAAGTTCGTTACTAAAGAGTAAGTTTAAGTAAGATTCAGAATCGGAAGATGATCTAGCTTTATCTTCCTTGCAGTCAAACCAAGCGCAATTATGAAACGACACTTTTTTAATTTTTTATGGGATAATTAAAAGTTTATTACGAATGATTGATGACTGATTTTATAATTAAAAGATTGATTATACTCTTAGAGTTATTATTTGTAATGTTTATTGTTTTGTTGCCTAAGCCTAGTGCAGGTATGACCATTGACTGATAACAATTTATAAAATTGTTTTTTGTTTTAAAGTTGATTTTTATTTATAAAAATTTTATTATTTTTAATTGATTTTGCCTGATCTAGAATAATATTTTTTGTTTTGGTTTCATTTGTCTGATTTGAAGTGCATAAGTAAATAAAACCTTTAAAACATTTTAGTTTTTTTTTTTTAAATATCAAAATTTTGATATATATCGGATATATATCAAAAATATCCAATAATATCCAATTTTGATATTTATAATAAATATCGGATATTTTCGAACCATGATTGTAATGTCGTAAATAAACACATTCTGTAGTATATTTAGTATCAGCATTGAACCCGTGCAAAGCCGTGACGGGATATAAATATATATATATATATATATATATATATATATATATATATATATATGAATCTGATGTATTTATTGTTCATACATAAGGGCTAACTGACCAGCCCTAACACCTAACTGACTGACAATCATAACTGTTATTTATATTAAATATACAATCTGTATAACAAATTGCAGCTTTAGTAAATTCATTTTAGTACCACGTAAAACTTATCATATATCTGATCCCTGTTCTATCGTTCGCTTGTCTGACCGCAGCTCAGTATGTATACACAACTACTATAATCAATCCTCAAATTATCAGCTTTAGTAAATTCAACGAATATTTTTTGCCCTACCTCTCATCCAATAGGCTATTAATTAAATTTTGTTTAAAGCACCTTTCCAGGTACGGATCCCCTAAACAAATCGTGTGGATATGTGCATACATATTAAAAATATTGCTACATTTAACTTCAATAATTTATGATTTAGATTTTAATTATTGATATTATTATGTCGGAAACAATTCAATGATTTTTGCAAATCGATTTTTCCATTTATTTTTTTCTTAATACAAAAACTTGAGTCATGGCTTATATAATCAGTTTTTTTTTATGTGAAAACTAGAATTATTACATAAGAATTGTTTTATAATTATTTATTTATAGTTGTATTATTTGCATAAATGTGCTTTAAAGGAAAAAAGACTTAGGGCATTGCGTTGGATGACTTGTATTACATGTCACTTAATCGTGAAAACCTAATTATTATGGGAATTCTTAGAATAACTATTGAAATATTCAGATATAAGATGATAAATGTCTTTAGGATACAAATTTTTATATATGTAATAAGTGATTTAATTAAAATTAAGTGATATCTAATTTTTATAGAAAAAATGGGAAAAATTTGATTTAATGTATCCTTTATAAGATACAGAATTTTTAAGTAAGAGCTCAAAATATCGCCTCTACTCTATATCTAAATTTAGGATTACTTACTCGTAGAACCCCAATCATGATGATTTAAGTTATTGAACCATCCATCGTAACGCTGTTTTTCGGTATAACTTTGTAATCCGTCTGAAACATACAAAAACAATAATAAAATTAATTATATTACATAAAGTTTTTTGGAGTAAAAAATTGGTATATTTTTTAAAATTAGTAAAATTTTGATCTTTAACCTATTTTAAAATCATGGAAATAAAATTTTAATTTTTTGCTAATTCATTCTCCTGAAAAATTTTAAAATTCTATTAACATAATTTTTACTCCAGTTAACAACTTATTGAATGGATATAATAAATTTGTAATTTTAATAAATTTCTAAAGTAGTACAAGCGCCAAAGCAACTATAGACATTGTGTTTCAAATTATTTGTACCTTATTTTCAACTTTGATGATGAATTTTGTTATAACTTCAGGAATGTAGACGAAAAATTACAATAAAATTTTTCGATATCTACCATGATTTTCAAAATATCGAAGGCTAAATAATTAAACAAATTTTTCAATTTTCGATATTTTGAAAATTACTCCAGATATCGAAAAATTGTATTCTTACTTTTCGTCTTATGCTCTAATGTTATAACATAATCCTACATTAAAATTGAAAAAATATTTTTTTTAATTTGTATCCCCACTACCGTACTCATACATGCTTAATTAGTCGGGCACAACTGGTTTTTATATTTTCAAAAATTGATTAATTTCCACCGACTAGTTTTGGATAAATCTATGCAAACATATCATCCATTTACCGTTTTCCCATAAGAACAATGTTTAATATGTCTACTTTTGAAGTCATTTATAAATTTAAATAATTGGGCAACTCTCCTTAAAATTTTCAGAATTTAATTAGACAAAGCCCAACTCCATATAATGTGAATCTTGGAAATAAATGACAGTTTTTGAATAAACACTTGTGTTGCTCTGAAAATAGAGTTTATTTTTATAAATCAATTACATGAATGATCTTAATACTAATTACATAAAGGAATTAATTATTTAATTACCTGAAAATAGAGAAACGACAATAATGTCAATTCTCACAATGACATTTATTCCCTCTCGAGTTATCAAACTATATCTAGTTTTTATTATGATTTATACAAAAGCTATTTATACAAAATCTATAGTAACAACAATTAACATACGAACATACCAACCCGCGGTCAAGTGAGCGCTGGGGTAATTAATTAAAGAAATGCATTTCTTTACATCTCCCCCCTTTGGGTAAAATTTTATGTATTTAGTAAAATTTTAAGATATTTCCATATGTAATACTATCTTCTATTGATTCTTAATTTTTCTTTTCATCTTCTCCAGATTCTACATCTTTTGGTATTAGTTTAGTTATGTGAAAAAAATTAGATTCTAATTTTCCACGCCCTGTGTTTATTTTGTAAATAGAATCAGATATTTTTTCCAGTATTTGGAATGGTCCTATTTTCAGTTCATCTAATTTTTTTCTGTTTAGTTTGTTTCCATTTTCTATGTAGACCAAATCTCCTTTTTCAAATACATGTTGCTTTCTATGTTTATCAAATTGTTGTTTGTTATATTTATGTGACCGAATTGTATTTTTTAATGCTATCAATCTATCTGATATCCACTCTTGTTTTGATTTATTATGTTTAAGTTCATCTGGTAATATCGATACATCTGTGCCATTCAACAGGTATTTGGGGGCAAATCCTGTAACTGTATGCTCTGTTTCATTGTACCTTTTTACGCATTCATGTGCGATTGATGTCCATGCTAATTTTTTTCCTTTCTCATTTATTTTACATCTTATTTTGTTTACTAATGTTTGATTTAATCTTTCGTTTAATCCGTTTGAAAATGGTGAGTTTACTGCCGTAAATATTATAGTTGTATTGTTTTCTTTTAAGAATTTCTTAAATTCTTTTGAATTTATTCCTGGATATTGATCCGTAAGGAGTGTTTCTATTTTTTCGGTTTCATTAGTATTTTTAATTAGTTTTATAAAGTCATTTGACATTTGGGTTTTTGATGTCACTATAAATGCATACCTTGTAAAGTGATCCACTAAAAGATGCAAGTATTTCTTTGTTGATCTAGATCCACCAAAACCCCCTATTGTATCAATTGATACTATTTCAAAAGGTCTGGTTGCCGGTCCCAGATGTGACATTAAACCATACTTTTTTGCGCCTCTTGACTTATTTTTTATACAGATCTCGCAGTTGTTTATTATTTTTTTAATATTTGTTGTCAAATTCCTTGCTGTATATGTTGTACCAATTTTTCTTTGGGTTTGTTTAATGCCTATGTGACACATCTCTTCATGGATCTGTTTTATTAATTTCTTACTAAAGTCTTCCGATATTATTATTTTTTCTGATTTGCTATTTATCTTGTAATATACATTATTTCTTAATATTAATTTTTCTTTTTTTTGTTGTAGATCGCCATTTCGTTCTTGATCTATTATTATTTCATTTAATGTTATTAAATTTACAACTTTAAGTTGTTCATCTTCATTCGTATTAGCTTCTAATACTGGGTTTCTGCTAAGGCAATCAGCTTCTACGTTACTTTTTCCAGGTGCATATTTTATTTTGAAATCATACTGTGATAAATAGTACGTCATATCTCCCAGTTCTTCGTCTGGTCTTGATCTTATGTTTAGATCCTCTAGAGGTTTATGGTCTGTGATTACCAAAAACTGTTTTCCGATCAACCAGTATTGCCAGTAACGCAAAGCTTCTTTTATGGCTAAACATTCCAAATAGATAGCTTTTTTTTTCTTTTGAGCTTCATTTAATTTCTTTGAGAAGTAGGCTACAGGCTTTTCTTCACCATTCTGTTGTATCTGTTTAAGTGTTGCTCCAACACCAAGTAGACTTGCATCTGTGTAGATTTTTATTGGCAGTTCATTATCAAAGATTTCCACAATTGGTTGCGAGCATAACATTTCCTTTACCTTATCAAATGTTTCTTGACATTTATCTGACCAGATAAATTTTATGTTTTTCCTTAATAAATTATGCAATGGATCCAGAAGAATTGCGCTCTTCGGTATGTATTTGTTGTAGAAATTTATTTTCCCCAAAAATTGTCTTACATTTTTTTGCGTTTTTGGTATTGGAAAATTCTTTATCGCTATTAGGTTATCTTTTAATGGTCTTACTGTATTATTTTCTATTATGTGACCAAGATATTTTGCCCAGCTTGCTGCAAAATGGCATTTTACGAATTTTAGTCTAAACCCTTCTATTTTAATTGCATTAAACAATTTCTCTAAATGTTGCTTATGGTCATTAAAGGATTTTGAAAACACCAAAATATCATCAAAACCTATTAGCCTGTCAAAACTATCATAGCTAAAAAACACGCTTTTGTAACTAGTTGAATTAAAAGATAGAAAATAAGTTCTTTAAATTCAAAAAAATCATTTTATCGCACAAAAGCGTGGGGTGCTAAATTTCCATTACTGTAAATATTTTATTGACAGATATTGGTAAAAGTAAAGTGATTATAAAATATCTAAAACAGCAACTCACGCTTTTTTACGATAAAATGATTTTTTTGAATTTAAAGAAATTATTTTCTACCTTTTAGTTCAGCTAGTTACAAAAGCGTGTTTTTTTGTTTTTTTAAACTGTTATTTATTTTGTGTTTTTTAGTTTTTTTAGACTATTTATATATCTAAAATTCAGTATAAATATGGTGAGAGCGCGAGTAAATGTATATATTTTCAGATATGGAAATCGTTATTCCTGAAAATCCTGATCAAGATAATCAAATAAACTTATTAAATTATTTTATTATCATCGGTCCTTGATAAGTGTGCCAAATTTTATCCAACGTTTTGAAGGGGGTCAAAATCATGATCAAAGTTTCTGTTACATACTAACATACTAACATCCGTATGAAGCTACTAAAAGCGTGTTAAAATAGCTTGTTTACATGATTATTGAATGATATTTGAGAATGAAAATATTAGAGCTGAGAAATCTAAATAGTTAAATTCATTTTAACTAATTTCACTACATTTTTATCACAACTTTATTTAATTTACTGAGTACGACTTATATAAACTATACTTTCGTTATACGAACAAGCCCGCAAAATTCGGAAATTAATATTTTCTTGTTTCGACCTTAACTTTCGTGATGGCACTCTCGTGATGTAAAATTTTAAAAATAAAATATATGCTCATAACGCGAGTGTTGGCGGGTTAAGATCTTTTGACTTATTAAAGTTAGTGATAATAACGGAAGAAATAAATTGCCCCCTTGCCTTCAAACAATTTAACCAAATATATTATTGCTCTTAAATATTAGGTATACATGATTAATTATTATATATAAATCAAATTATATAAAACTAAATAAAATATTTTGATTAATTAACGTCCTTTGACTCATTTGATTGGAATTGTTTAATAATTTAATTATTATGTTCGGTAGATTATATGTTTTTTTTTGTGTATACATAAATCCTTGACACGTAATTTTCGGCAATAATATAACTATAATCATATTTTTAAAGAATTATAAATTTGTGTGTAGATTAGGCGTGTCAAATGCCTTTGAGCTATACATTTTTGTTAAACTCGCAAATGCACTACTAAGCTAATGGTTAAACAAATAATTATAATCTAATCTTTTTTTTTTTTAAACGAATATGCTACCAATTATTTTTCAACTGACTTCAAAAAAGAGGAGTAGAATTAAAAATTTAATTTCAGGATTCCAAGGAGTTAAATTGTCTTACGATCGTCCTGAACTTTACAGTTTTTTAAATTTAGTTTTACTTAAGATTTTTGTAATATAAATCGTCATCAAAAAGTTTTAAGAACATAGGATTTTGAAATTTTGGACAGGGTTCAATGTTCAACAAGGTAGTGCAAGCTCCCATAAAAAAGGGGGTAAATCAAAATGAAAATTTCATTCAAATATTCTTATGAATAAAAGTGTTTAAATTTTGTACCTACATCAAGAAATTCTGTGTTCTTAGGACATTGTGACCGTACAGATTTTTTAATCATCAAAAAATTGCATTGAAATTTGAAGCAAAAAAGTAAAACTATTTAAAGAAATTTTTTAATAAAGTTTTATAGAATTAGATTCTTTATTGAACCATAGGTGAGTATGGTAACAAGCGAATCTTAACACTGTGTTATGTTGGAACGGATGTTTTATAATATACTCATCCAAAGTATTAAAGAAATAAAATTTTAACACAAAATTTTACCTAAATTTCAAATAGCGTTATCTCTACGAAAAAACATGAATTTGGAACTGCAGTAGATCATTTGAAAAAGTGTACTTTCTAGTTTTGAAATCAATTGCTCAAAAATTTTATCCCTTGTCGCTTTGTTCTAAGGCTTGGAAAGGTAAGAAATGTAAAAGTTTTTACAAAACAACATACCAAAGCTTAAAAGGTAAAATTTTCAGTGCGATGTTTATTTCAAAAGATACAGAATTTTAAATTCAAAAGTGTCAATTTTACTTGGAAAGCCAATATCTTGATCCAAAAAAACTCGTAATGGAACTTTTTAAACCTCATTTTCAAGAAAATAAACAAGCTTTTGAGTGGTTTTAACTTTGTTTTAAAATAATTTTTATAATTTTGTTATCAATTCTAATTGTTAATAATTCTAGGGTAGCCCTATTAGTTCAGTTGGTTAAGGCGTAACCAATTTCGTCCGCGGTATGCTTAGGGTAGCGGCTAGCTTATTTCTTAGTTATGATGGACTGGTGTGATGACTGTTATGATGGACTATAGTTGTGATGGACTGGTGTAGTGCATAGTACATGCGTGAAGGAGGCACACCCAACCTCTGAAATTGAGGAGTTGATAAATGAAATTATCAGCGGAAAAGGTGGTAAAACACATATATGGTATCACAATGGGCTCTATAGCCTAAGTGTGTCCTTCGTGGATAGCCAATAAACCCTAACCTAACCTACCAATTCTAAACTTTATATGAAATTTATGGATAAGATTTCTCTCACACATTCAACCCTCCATGCAAAGCGGGAAAGGAGGATTACAATTTTTGAGTAATAGATTCCAAAACTAGAAAGTACAAGCTAATGGTTCCAAAACTCGATCATTTTTCGTACAGATAGAACTGTTTGAAATTTATCTAAAATTTTGTGTTAAAATTTTGATCCTTTAATAGTTTGGTTGAGTATGTAAGTTTTTAATACACTTACAATTTGTTTTACTGTTTAATGTATTTTTGAAGTTGGTTCTGAATTTTCAATAAAAAAAATTATGTTTTAAACTTTTTCGTGATCAAGATTTTTTTTAAATATCTTTTTTTGCACGAAACTACGCTATAACTATTTATTTATTTAAGATTATTTTTTACTTTTCAGTTAATCTATTTTTTTTTGTTTTTTTTTTTTTGAAGGTGGTTTCTACAAAAAAGTCTGTTTTAAAAATAATTTCATACCTACCTGTTGATTTTTTATTTTTGTTAACAATAAATATATTATCTTAACATATTGTATTTATTTTAAATTAATCAAATGTCAGACGTCGGACATGTCTGTTTCAGAATGAAATTAAAACCTTCATTAAATTTAGGTAGCTGGTACTGACATTTATTGAATTAAATGTAAGCGATACTTTCAGCCTTGTGTATTAAAAATTAATACAAAATTTTCACGAAAAATATTTTGTTATTATAAAAGAAAACATTCACCTGGATAGCTAAATGTCCGTGATTCCGCTCTTGGTGAATGCATATGATTGTCATATAATTTATTTTAATATAAAATAAATTGTTTGTCATGGCTTTTTTTTAAACATGGAAATTTTCTAAGGGATTGAACGATTTTGATTCGGTTTTTTTTAGTAAGTTCAAACGATACGATTGTTTGCTGTATTTATTGAAAATTTGGTCAGTCTTTTGAAGATTATTAAAAGAGCCAGGTCTGCTTCTAGTTTAAAGGCTTTGATGGTGGAAGAGCAAATAATCCCTATCCCTATATATTATAAATGTGAAAGTAAGGATGTTTGTTTGTTTGTTTGTCATACATCATAATAACACATGAGCTATAAATTAAAAAGATATAGATTTTTTTAAAATTAATTTAAGCTGACATTTACAATTTTAAATTTTTACAAAAATCTATAATTTATGGTTCAAAAGTAGATGATCATAGATGGAGCAGAGTTATGATAATCATTTTCAACCATAAATTAAAGATTTCTGTAAAAATTTAAAATAATAAATGTCACAATTCATGGCTACCTTTTCTGATATACTCAATGAATTATGACTATTTTACAATTTAAAAAAATTAAAACTGTGCATATGTTTTAGCTGCGTAAAACAATCGCTTCAAGTGTTATGGAACGTTGGTAAGTGAGATCGAAAGAGGTGGAGGCTATAAAGCTGTGGTTTTTTACTTTTCAGCCTAGTGAAGCGGGCTGGTATCAGTAATATATAAGATATGTTATTTAACACCTAATTTTATTTCTATGCACTTACATAATAAATATAAAATTTAAAAAATCCGACCGCGTTAAATTAAAACTGAAAAGAAAAAAAAGTTTGTCTTTTCAGTTTTTAACCCAGTCGGGTTTTTTGATTTGTTAAATTCACTTTTTTATTTTATACTCTTTAGTTAGAATTTCCAAGACCTAATCAATGATACCCCATTGATAAGGAAAAAATGAACGTTTTTAACCCATATTTGTCAGATTTAAAATAATTTTAAAATCAATTAAACAAATATATTAAAATAAATTCTTGGCTAAGGCGGAACTGATGCCATGACATAAATTAAGATAAATCGTTTTTAAATTCAAATTATTTAAAAAATAACAATTTTATAAAATTAAATAATAAAAAATTGTAAGTCAATTTCAAAATAGATTTAATTCAAAACTGATTAATACAATTTTCAGCAAAAATTAATAAATTTTCAAACTTTTGTTATTTCAAAATTCCCTTAACGTTCCCAAAAAAAATGAGTGTATGAAAATATTTGAGATTTAGGCTTCAAATTTTGAGCGTGGATTATGTTAGAACTTGGGAAAATTTGACGAAAATTATAAGAGTAAAATTTTTCGATATATACCATTGTTTTTGAAATACTGGTGCCTAAAAATTTACCCGAAGAACTAGGTCAAATCCAGGTCTTTTGTTGAGATCACTTTTTTAATAAGTGGCACCTCTGGCGCAATATTAAGATGTATAGATTAAACTGGCTCACCCTGTATACTAAACAAATATATAATTTTACAAATCCACTTTAAGTTTGATTCTTAGAGGAATACTTATCACTACATATTATAAAACAAAGTCGCTTTTTCTGTCCCTATGTCCCTATGTACGCTTAAATCTTTGAAACTACGCAACGGATTTTTATGCGGTTTTTTTTAATAGATAGAGTGATTCAAGAGGAAGGTTTTTATGTATAATACATCCATATTATAGTAGAGTAAGGGGTTGAAATAGGGGTTGAAAGGGATATGTTTTAAAAAATAAAAAAGTTGTGCATAGATTAAGCTCAAATATTGACACGATATACAACCAGCTTCAAAGATCTATTGTTTTTATCTACTTTTAACCTTCGGAGGGTAGAAAGGTGTAGCGAGAAAGTGGGAAGGAATTATCGAATATTTACAAATATACCTAAGTGGGGTATCAAATAAAAGAGCATGACGTGTACATTACAAAACTTTTATCCCACGAAAGGAAATGTGGAGGGAGGGGTGCAAGTGGGGATGTTGCCCAGCAAAGCGGGTAGTTCACAGCTAGTTATTAAAATAAAACAAAGAAAGATAATTTAAATAAAATATAAAAAAGATAATTTTATTTCATTATCAATCATCAATCTGGTTGCCCAATTTTCACACATTTCGCAGGAAAATTTCCATCATTGTTCAATAAAAAATTAAAGTTTTGCGTCGTTGTAGGTACATGCATTGCATTTTGTACGAAGTTTAGTATGTGCAGAGATTAAATTCATAGCAAATAATTTTAATAAAACAAACAACAGATGTTTGATTTGATTTAAAGCAAAGCAAGTCATTGTTTTCTCTTCTACAGTATAAATATTTATTTCTTCACTCATGCAGAATAAATACTCTTCTTCTGCACTGTTTTTCGTGCGACAAATAATATCCTATTGCTACAAGTATATTTGTCGCACTCAATTAGCAACCAGCTATTTGTCATTACAACAAGTGAAATTTACAAAATTTTAAAAACCCCCGACAAATGCGATTTATTCCTTGTTTAGGGGCTACGATGCCACTGAGAAACACACGGACGCACAGATAAATACTTTAAACTTATAATACTACTTCTTTAATCAACATGAAAGTGATGGTTAAGGACATCAGATGAGATGAAAAGGATACTTAGAGAGCTATCATTTTTGGGACAAATTTTTGAAAATATTTTAATTAAAATTGAAATATTTGAGTTGACTTTGTTCTTTTGAATTTTTATTGGTTTAAATTACCTAATTATTTTACCATTTCACTTTTCAAAATGAATTGAGCCAAGTTTATTTGACCATTCATTTCCATAGTAATTATTTATATGTTAAAATCATATGTCATGCATTTTCAAAACTGAATCGATTTTGAAGATCATCGCCAAATTTTTAGTTTTTTCGAGTACAGAATTCTAAGCCCACACTTGGCGTTCAGATAATCGGTGTTTTACTGTATTTCGATACCGAAAAAATGAAACTGTTCCAAAGATTTAAAATTTTATTTATCAATTAATCATCCTTTTATACGTCTTTTGTATAATTCATATCGATTCTCTGAACAGTTGAGGAGAAATTAACTATCAAAGTCAGTTTTTTTACCAAAAAAAGGGCACATTTCTCATAAACCGTACAGAGAATCGTTTTGAATTTTTCACAAAAGATCTATACAAGGGTCTTTAATTGATAAATAAAATTTTTATTATCATTTTCAGTTTAAAATGATACCAAAGATTTAAAATTTTATTTATCAATTAAGGATGTATGAGCATGACAAGAATGTTTGATTTAAAGGCTCAAAATTTGTTTGTAGGTAGTCTTTTACTCAAAGAATATGTGGTTAAAATTTCAGCTTAGGTATCCGTGCAAATTTTTAAGAAAAAAGTCATTAAAAATCGATATAAAATACATTGGCTCTTATGGAAGAATCTCAAAAAACGACATATTTTGGAAGTTTTTGATAATTTTCATTTGGAATGAATGAAAACAAATTTTAAAAAAAACTTTTTAATAGAAAGTAAACATATTAGCAATGAATTAGAAAAGAAAAAAAAACTAAGTGTCACCGTCCATATAAGGGATGTAAGAGCAGGGTAGATTAAGGGTTGAAATTATTTTTATCTTATTTTCAACTTTGATGATGAATTTTGTTATAACTTCATGAATGTAGACAAAAAATAAGAATACAATTTCTCGATATGTGTCTTGGTTTTCGAAATATCGAAAGCTAAATAATTAAACAAAATTTTCAATTTTCGATATTTTGAAAATTAAGCCAGATATCGAAAAATTTTATTCTTACTTTTCGTCTTATATCGTCAAGTAATAATATAAATTTATCATCAAAATTGAAAATATCTATTTTTAAATTTGTGCCCCCACTACCATGCTCATACATCCTTAAGCATTCTTTTATACGTCTTTTGTGAAAAATTCATATCGATTTTCTGTACGGTTTAGGACTGTAAAAGAAATTAGTTATCAAAGTCGATGTTTTTATCAAAAAAAAGTTTTTCTTTTTTATGCACAGTTCTTACATTAATTTTGGTTGATTTTTAAGCTTAAATTTGAGGAATATTGATTTAGTTTTTTATGTAAATGGTAAAACTTTTTTTAAAGCATTTATTGACTAAAAATCCAACATATATACTATCATGTAAAAAAGGCTGTTTTTAATAATTAATTTATCGTAAACCGTGCAGAGAATAAACTTAAAATTTATAAAGAAAGCTTATTAAATACTCATAAATTGACACACGTTTTTAGTTCGTTTTGGTATCGAAACATCTTTATATCTTTTGTCTATTCCCTATTCAAATAGTTCTTACTTCTCCAAATTGATACCTTATTTAACCAGTTGCACAATATATTATATTTACAATGAAGATACGTTTAAGAATGAATTTTGATATTTATCAATTTAATATATTCTACTTTTGTAATTAATAATTAGTGTGCTTGTTGCTTATTTATTTATTTATTTATATTAATAAATATATTTGAAATAATTATTATATTTGTTATTGAACTAAATAACTTTTAATATTAAATACTAAATAAATAAAAAATTGTTATGTATATGACAAGATTTTATATATACGTGTATTAATAGGCCGGTTTATTTTAAATTTCATTAAAAATTCATATATTTTATTAAAGGTACGAATAAACATTTATATTACGTATTAATAACATTAATTTCATATATTTTATCTAATCAAAATTCATTATTTATATGATTTTTGTTTATGTATATCACTGATTAAGTACACTGGATGGTATTTAAAATGAAACAAAAATCAACCCTTATAAACAAATTATTTTTACAGTAGTAGAGAAGGTTCGTGTTTTTTTTTTTTTTAATTCATTGTTTATACCGTTATAACATAGTAAAAAATATAAATACTGTTCAAAAATACTTTAGTTAAAAGTAAAAAATATTTAAAATAGAGAATAATTTTGAGATGTTTAAACGCAGTCCTTTTGGCGCTCTCTGTTGATGACGTATTAATATGTGAGCTGTCAATTGCTGACAGTTCAATGTATAGTTTACACTTTAAAAAATGAATTCACACACGTTATTATTAAGTTTTCTAATAAAAAGCCGTAGAATAATATAAGTAACTCAATGTAATACCATACAAAATATAAGTAATTAATACCATACAGTTTGTCAACAAATTTGACAAGCCACATACTATGACGTCACGTCCATTTTAAAATTTGAATTTCCGCTTTATAAATTTGAATTTATCTCACTGAATTTGTACTTTTATTAAGTAATACTAAGTAATTAAAAAGCTATTAATTACTAAAATAATGGTTTATTTGAATTGTCCACCCAATAAAGTTACAGAAAAAAAATATTTGAACCTTTAAATTTCATGAATATTCCCTATTATTCTTAAAATCATTTTGATGCAATTGTAAAAGTCAGTTGGAAAAATCCTGCGAGTATAATAACAAAATATAAAAAAACGAAAAAATAAAATTATCGCCAATATAATATTGATAATTATGTTTTAGGTGATTTTTATCCGTAGTGGAGCAATATTTTTTTAAATATGTAGGTAATATTGTGGATTCGAAAGGTTTTTTAAAAGCTCTATCTTGAAAACTACAAATTTGGTATTCATTTCGACAGAATTTTCGTTATCCATGAGTCTTAATTATCCTAAGAAATAGTTTTTCATAGAGTTTGGTTACAAAGTACTTTTCTCGATTTTAATTATTATATAACCCAGTTTACGATATATCATTTCTATCCAATTCTATTGGGAAAATCACTATTGACGACAAGTAATCAATATAGCAGTCGTAAGCAGGCTTAAAACTTATATAAAAAAGAGAAGGCCTATGAAATAGCTATACCAATAAAAGAGTGGACATATATATTTAGTGACAACAAAGAAACAAATGAATAAAACCGCTTGCATTTTGCTAAAACCTCATGGAATGTGTTTCTTAGGTGTCAAATATCATTAGTAACGTATGAGTTAGTGGCGCAAATGTTTCTATTTGTTAATAAACAATAAATTGTTAATTCAATGAAACGGTTTATGTTAAAGTTGACTTACAAAATTAATAAATAGGCAACTTGAATTACGTATACGTTATACATGTATAATAGTTTTCGATTATTTGACAAACACTTAACATTTACGTCTTACAAGTTGTCTATTTACTTATTTATTAAGTGAACATTGATCGTTTCATTGAATTAAAATTTTTTTTGTTTAATAACAAATAGAAACATTTGCACCACTAACTCATGTCATACCAATAAAATTTGACACCTAAGAAACACAGTCCATGAGGGTTTAGCAAAATGCGCGCAGTTTCTTTCATTTTCCTCCATTAGTCGATTTTTGTAACATTTTTTACTGTACTAATTGGAAAAGTATTACTGTAAATTATCATTGTTTCTTAATATCCTTCTTTCTATTTAATTATTCAATGCCTGCTGAGACCTAGTTTAAGCCCGTTTTCGTAATTCTATTGTAAGCTACCCTCCTTCGATAAAATTATTTTCCAAAAACTTCAATTTTGTGTTTGAACCTAAATTTAATTTAACTAAAATTTACAATAAATTTTTAACAGATAGATAACTACATGAAACTTTAGTGGAAGCGGTGGTTAAAATAAAAATTAATAACATTCGATATAATCCTTTCTTCTTAGTCAATGATTGTTTGTATTACAGATAAAAATAAAACAGGCATAAAATAGTCTAAAATAAAACTTAATTTTTCATTTCCAATGTTATCTCAGTTTTCTTCATCGCCAATCTATTTATGTTTTGTCAATTTATTATTTTTTATAGGTGTGTAAAATGACTATATTTTTTATTTGTGGGTTTTTGAAAACATTACAGGTTATAAATAATTTGACTATAATTAATTATTATAACAAGTGAGAATAACAATTAGTTCTTATCTGGTTGTCAAAAAATATTTCTTTAAGTGCAAATTTGTGTTTTATTTCAACAACTATATTATTCATGGATATCCATAACTGCCTTAAAAATTAGACTTCGGTGGTGGCAGCTTTACCGTCTACGTAACCAAAATCAACCAAGGACTTTTGGGTCTTTAACAATTTCTTTATATATCCGTATTAGATTTGCATAATAAATATAAAGTACACTCCTTGTTGTAAATAAACTACACTTGTCAAAAAATTCTACAAAATAGAAAAATTTTTAATTAATTTTAAAGTGGTTCGGCCGTTAAATGTTTAGACAACTAGTAAGCTAGGCAATTTTTATGACTTAAATGTAATAAAATGCTCTAAAAATATCGTAAACTAGGCAATTTGTATTACTTAAATGTAATAAAATGCTCTAAAAATATCGTTAAATCGTCAAAAACCAAAGTTTTATTTACGTTTTCTTTTTGAAAAGCGCCGTAAGATAATGTTTTTTTGCAACTGTGATAAATTTAAAGATGATGAAAACTTTTTTGAACCTTAATCACCGATTAATTTTTGTACAATTATTGTGAGTTCTTCCATAAGGTACTATGTTAAAAATCAAAATTTTAAAATGAAATCATTCAAAAAGCCGTACTACCTTAATTTCCAATCAATGAGTTGATTCATTTCAATGCTACTTCTCTATTTTAAAGTTTGTTGAAAATCTGGTAAGCCGTTTGGTTCAAATTGATATCCTTTGAATTAAATTATGGCCTAATTTCAGTAAGTAGAATTGAACTTAACCACTTTCAATTTCAAAATTCAATTTGAAAAAACTCAAAAAAATGTTTTACCTTTTTAAATTTCAAGCAAATTTAAATCCCTTTTTTAAAAGAAGAAATTTTTAGAATGACTTTAATTTAATTTTAAATATAATAGAGCCACTAGTAAACTTTAAGCAAAACTCAAAAAAAATCATTAATTTCTCTATAATCCCTGTAAATCTTCACAGGATTTTTACTTGAAACTTCTATTTACCGAATTTCTAAGTTAAAATACACAGGAGTGAAATACATATACTAAATATGGCTACATAGGATTAAATATTATTTACTTAACTCTTAATTAATTTAGGAATCTTTAAATTAGTAGAAGTGAAATTAAATCAAAATAGCAAATTCTATTTTACAAAACAATTAAAAATTCTAGAAAAATAAAACAAAAAGAAATCGTTCTGCTTTAAAAATCCAAGTAAAGTTTTTTCACCGGGATTATCTTATTTGCGCAAAAAAAAAATATTATTATAACAGTGATTCGTGAGTTAATTTTACATAAAAAAGGTACTGTACAAAATATCCCTAGAAGCAATATTTCTCAAGATATTTGGTTGAAAAAATATATTTAAAAAAATAAAGAAAATATTTATATTATTACTAGAGTGATACCCACCCGCTTCGCTGGGTTTAAAAGTAAAGATTGACTAAAATGTATAATAGTCATAATTATTCATTGAGTATATCAGAAAAGATGGCCGTGAAATATTTTATAATGACTATTTTTATAGAAATCTGTAATTTATGGTAATGTCAAATTAAAATAATTTTCAAATTTTTTTTTTTTTTATTAATATATCTTTATAAATTATGTCTCATGTGTTATTCTGATATATCAACTATATTGTTGTACAATTCCGTTAAGAACTCTTCGCTAGTTTTAGCGTGAAAGCGTAACAAACAAACAAACAAACATGCTTACTTTCGCATTTTATAATATATAGAGATTATCTTTTTGATATTTCTCGTATGGTAGAGTAAACGAACTTCCGAAATTTCTTCCTTTCTCTCTTTTTATTTTATAATATAACTAAAACTGCCAAAAACTTATAGTTTACGAGATATTTGACAAGTACCTTGCATCTGAATAAAGATAATCCCGATGAAAAAATTTCATTTACATTTTCTAAGCAGAAAAACCTTTTAATACGGGTAGGTACGTTTTATCTATTTCATGTACTAATCAAATGTTTTGTCGAAAATAATACATCTGCAAATCAAAAAAGAGGAACTATCGAATAATAGCGAGGTCAATTTCCAAAAATATTCTCAATGTTCTTTCACAAAAAATCTCAAACTAATTATATAAATCTATAATTGCTTTGTTCACAATAGCGGTGTTTAAACCTTGAAAAATGTCATTCTTGATCTGAAAAAAAAAAATGCTCTACTTAGATCAAACTGATATGCCTAGTAAATTCATCATAAAAGAATGGTATCAATTATAAACAATTCACGCACATACAAAAAATATCATATTTATTAATTAATTAGAAATAAATTAATTAATTTATACATTAATCATTAATTTTATAAATTAATATGTACATATAAATAATTATTAAATATATTGAGAAGAGAATTAGTTAATTAAATGACAAATCGCGTATGGAATTATAATATATATTTTTAATACTTGGAATTATTTATTGATTTATTTTATTTAAAAAAAAAATAGTGTTAAATAGTTGTAAAAAAAATATGGTTCACGGATAATTGTAGGGTGGTTCCGTTTTGAAAGTAATATGTTGTCGACACTGATTAATTGGAAAACCTACTTTTAAAATTTTCGAAAAAAAAACCATTCGTTATTTTATTACTTACATCTATGAGTCACTTAAATAACTAATGGATAAGTATTTTAAGTCATTTTAGAAATCTGTTTAAGTGAGAAATAAAAAAAATCTATTCGAAAAATCGAACATGCCTCTATAAATCGTTAGCCTTTCCTTAACTTATGAGAATAGTTCAAAAATAGGGGAAAAAACTGGCTCAAATGATTTTAAAATGCGCTGGAAGTAATCTTTATACCATGTATATGAAATATACGAAGGTATACTAAGTTTAGAAGTTTGTACCGCTTAAAAATATTGATACTATCAACAAAATTTTGGTATAGGTGTTCATAAAATCACCTAATAAGTCCATTTCCGGTTGCCTGTCTGTCTGTCTGTCTGTCGTCTGCCCGTTTGTCATCACGATTACTCAAAAACAAAAAGATATATCAAACTGAAATTTTTATAGCGTGCTTAGGGCGTAAAAAGTGAGACCGAGTTCGTAAATGAGCAACATAGGTCAATTTGGTTCTTGGGTCCGTAGGACTCATCTTGAAAACCGTTAGAGATAGAACATGAGTTAAAAAATATTCCTTATAAAAAAATAAACAACTTTTGTTTGAAACATTTTTTCGTAAACATCACTGTTTACCCATGAGAGCGCAAATTAGGCGAAAATTGTATAGTATGTATTATATGGGAATATCAGCTATATATGTGTGACATGTATGTATGTGTAATGTGACAGAGTAATCAACACTGTCTATGCATAGTATTTGAACAATTAACTCAATCAATTGTTTGTTTTCACTTGTTTTTTTTAATTCTTTTTGCTTTCGAAAAACCTATTTTCGTTGTTTTTTGGTGTGTATCTTGTAAACAATTATAGATAGAACAAAAAATTAAATGCAAAAAATGTTCCTCATAAAAAACTGAACATCTTTTGTTTGAAACACTTTTACGTAAACATCATTGTTTAAGCGTGACGGCGCAAATTAGAACAAAACTTTGTTGCCCAACTATAAAAGATAGGGAGTTGCAAATTCGCAGGTAACTTCAACTAGTAGCCTTGTAAAAGATTTTCGAAAAACAAAAGCAACATTCTAAAATATACTTTCGAAAACTTTTGAAAATTAAACAAATGATAAACGAAAGGCTGCCATAATTGAGTTGGTTTAATACCTAATAATAACTAGTAAAAGATTCTCGAAAAAACGAAAAAAATAAAAAATTCCTTCGAATATTTCCGAATAAGTTTTCGCAAGCCAAAATGGCGGCCTTTTGTCTTGGTTGGATCCTTCTTTTAACTTCACTTGCATGTATATCCTCGAATTTTGCAATCAATATTTCAACCACAGTTTCCGATTAAGCTGAAATGTTGCATGCATAATAAGTAAATCAGATGCAATGCATTTTTATGGTAAGTATGACCTGATTTTATCATCGCTTCCACCATATTTAATATACATACATATATTTCATACCCTGTTATATATGAAATATTTATCAAGGTATATTAATTTTAGTGCCAAATTTGAAAGCTTAGAAATGTTGATGATATGAACAAAATTTTGGTACAGGTGTTCGCTTTCGTATCTGGCCACAGCGTTAAACCTAAAAGGCCTTTTTCATTGAAAAGAAAATCATTTGACACAAATTTTAGTGTATTTACATTCCAAACCTACTTGTGCTAAAAATGACCTTTGACAGCCACAATTTCGAAATTTAATCGATAGAATTGGTTCGTCTTTTGAAGGAGTAAAAATCGAGAGAAACTAATTTTTGAATGTTTTGAAATTAGTGAAATTATAGCAAATTGGTTTGAAACAAGTAAAAACAAACAATTAACTGAGTTAATTGGTGAAATACCATGTATAGAATGCAATAATGATACATTTTTAAGTCGCATTTCCCCCGAAAGCTAACGTTTTTCGAAAAAATATTTTAAACAAAAATTATTAATGTTTTATGAAGAGAGAACTTTCTTATATAAATTGCTATTTCTTACTGTTATTCTATTTCTTACCGTTTAGGATCTAAATTGACTATTAAAGAAATCCAAAGAACTTGGTCCATTCTGATGTCAGAATTTTTATACCATGTATATATAAAATATACATAGTATATTAAGGTTAGTCCCAAGTTTGTAAAGCTTAAAAATAATGATGCTACGAAAAAAATTTTGTAATAGGTTTTCATAAAATCACCTAATTAGTCCATTTCCGGTTGTCCGTCCGTCCGTCTGTATACACGATAACTCAAAAACGAAAAAAAGATATCGAGTTGAAATTTTTACAGCGTACTCAGGACGTAAAAAGTGAGGTCAAGTTCGTAAATGAGCATCATAACTCAATTGGGTCTTGGATCCGTAGGACCCATCTTGTAAACCGTTAGAGATAGAACAAAAGTTTAAATGTAAAAAATGTTCCTTATCAAAAATTAAACAACTTTTGTTTAAAACATTTTTTCGTAAACATCACTGTTTACCCGTGAGGGCGCCAATTAGGCGGAAATTTTATAATATGTACTATGCATTGTACTGACTATGCATGGTATTTCAACAATTAACTCATTCAATTGTTTGTTTTCACTTGTTTTAAAGTAATTTTTTGATTAGTTAGCTACAAAAAAAGATATTTAGGTGAAGAGATTAAAATGGCCCACTCTGTAGATATTTTTAATACTTGAAATTATATTTATGAAAAATTTATAAAAATTTATTGTTTTTATTTTTATAAAGATATAGTGTTAAAAAGAATTAGTGATATGGATAATTCTCTGGGGTGGTTCACTTTTGAAAGTAAAATGCATTATTATCAACAGTGATTAATGAAAGACCTACTTTTTAAATTTTCAAAAAAAATACGAATGTATTGTGTTACTTTATATAGTCACTTTTATCTAATATCCTGTGGTTATGAAACAACACAAAATGTCTCCTCGACCTCAAATTAATCATTTAAAGCTATAAGTATTATATATATTATAGAAATAATTTTACCCTCGATTTACAAGGGTAAAACAAAAGTTAATATTAATTTTTTATTTTGATTCAGCCAGTTATACCCTGTATATAAAAATATGTATACAGCATATTGTGAATGTTAGAAAAATATGAGGTAGAAAAAAACTTGCATGAATCGTAAAACTTATGAATCATTTTAAATTTCGTTTCTACAAAATCATTTTCCAATTTTCGTCCATACGATACTTTTGAGTAAATTTTTTTATACGATTTACTTTTTTAAAATTCTAAAAAATCGATTTTTTAGTTTAAAGCCAAAGTTTACCTGATTTTCGGGAAAAAAGATTAAAAATCGCTTAAATATGAGATATTTATCAATTTTTAATTTAAATTTTGAATATTTTTGAAAATTATATACAAATAAAAAAATTAATGTTTTGTACTTCGTGACGTCATGTAAATTACAAATATTGATTTTTCTGATTGCAATAATCAAAAATATATGCTATTCTATAAAATGAGCCACATTTATCAATTTTTGTATTAAATTTAAGATATCTTTTGTAAATTTTAAGAATTACACAAAAAATCAATTTTACAAATATTTGATTTCATCAAAATAAAACTAAAAATTAATTTTATCCTCACACACAGTCAATTTTTTGGAACTATGTTCCTTATCGCACGATATTTGCTGGCTGATGGAGAGTTAAAACTGAAAAAAAAACTGCAACGGACACCAAAAAACGACGTCTAGATTACCTAGGAAGCTAAAATTTTTCAATCGATCAGTTGTCATGACTTTTGAGAAAATTGAAAATCTTTTTATAACTGTCAGTTAGTATTTTTTGTCAAAATTATGTTTTATCATTTAAAAAAATTGAGTTGTGAAAGTTATCAGAAGTTAAAGAAAACAGAGATAATTTAAAGTAAGTGCGAGGAATTTTTATGTTATGTCATAATAAATATTCTAATCAAACCAAACGTAATGTACTCACATATTGGGTTGACTACTAAATTAGAAGTATGTCTTTTTTAAACTAATACTACAATTATTTCATACAGTAAAAACTAAAAGTAGCTAAATAATTAAATTCTTTAAAGAATCAAACAAGTATTTGACTTCTAAAATTTATGTCTTAAATTTTCAAAAAAAATATTGTAAATAAAAAAAGTAAGCGCTACATTAATAATGAACAAAGTCACGAAAGAAATATAGTTTCTACCAGGTCTCCCAAGACACCTCTCAATCTTGACGCTACTAACAAAATTTTGGTATAAATACTGTGTCCAAAAAATAAGATGACATTTGAAATAAAAACTGCGCGCGTTTTTTGTGCATTATGAATTCCTTCCACCCGGCCAAACAGTCAACAAGGAATATTATTTGAACGTTATGCGTCATTTGCGTAACGCTATCTGCCTAAAAAGGCCGGAATTGTGGAAAGACAATTCATGGTTTTTACACCACAACAATACACCATCCCATACTGCACTCATATTTCGTGATCATTTCGTCAAAACTCAATCCATATTGTTCCGCAAATACCGTATTCCCCCGCTCTGGCGCCGTGAGACTTCTGGCTGTTCAGCAAGCTCAAGACCGCTCCGGGGACACCGTTTTGATACGATAGAGGAGATTCAAAACTTATGAATCATTTTAAATTTCGTTTCTACAAAATCATTTTCCAATTTTCGTCCATACGATACTTTTGAGTAAATTTTTTTAAATCGAATTTTCTAAAATTTTTCAATCGATCAGTTGTCATGACTTTTGAGAAAATTGAAAATCTTTTTATAACTGTCAGTTTGTATTTTTTGTCAAAATTATGTTTTATCATTTAAAAAAATTGAGTTGTGAAAATTATCAGAAGTTAAAGAAAACAGAGATAATTTAAAGTAAGTACGAGGAAATTTATATGTTATGTCATAATAAATATTCTTATCAAACCAAACATAATGTACTCACATATTGGGTTGACTACTAAATCAGAAGTATGTCTTTTTTAAACTAATACTACAATTATTTCATACAGTAAAAACTAAAAGAAGCTATACAATTAAATTATTTTACTAATCAAACAAGTATTTGACTTCTAAAATTAATACCTTAAACTTTCAGAAAAATATCTTGTAAATAAAAAAAGTAAGCGCTACATTAATAATGAACAAAGTCACGAAAGGAATATAGTTTCTACCAGGTGTCCCATGACACCTCTCGATCTTTTTTTTTATAATAAAAACTTTTTATCTCTGAAAAAAATGTCCTTAAAACATTAAAATAAATTTTTTTTGGTTTTATATAGATACAGCAGAGGAAATCGTTTTCGACTGAAATGGTTTCCAAATTTAATTTCCTCATTTCTTTTATTATGTTTTTTTTTTTTTTAATTTTCTCATTTCTAAATTTATACCCATTTCCAGATTAACTTATGCCTCTTTAAACATGATAGGTAATATTCGCAATAATTCGCAATAAATAGCTTTCTCGAAAAATTCAAAAATTGACTTTATCCATTAATTTGAATTCAGACCTTTTCTGTTATCAGGAAGAGTTTTGATCAGGCTCTTAAACCATGGCCGTGTCCTTTAGACTCCATAGAGTGTTAATTATAAATTCTAATTAAATTTCGAAAACAAATAGTAAAAATAAAATTGATTATTAAATATTGATTGAATAAATATAAAAATGGTTGGTTGGTAAATAAATATAAATCTTCTATATATTTATCAATCACATATCTTAAGTGTCAAAGATCAAAAATAAATATTAAACACGGCACGACAGACAAGTTAGAACAACACGATTATAGATTCATACTCGTATTGTTATTATAAAATAAACAGGTGTGACAAATCAATAATAAATAACTAATCATTTGGGAGAAGCTATCTAGTTTAACTATTATGACTCTGAGATACCTTCTATGTATACAGGGTAGGTACTAATTAAGTTGCTTACATATGAAAAACTTTTTATACCATGTATATGAAATATATCAAGGTATACTAAGATAAGTACCAAGTTTGTAACGCTTAAAAATGTTGACGCTACGAACAAAACTTTGGTATACATACTGTGTCAAAAAATAAGGTGACATTTGAATTAAAAACTGCGCGCGTTTTTTGTGCATTATGAATTCCTTCCGCCCGGCCAAACAGTCAAAAAGGAATATTTGAACGTTATGCGTCATTTGCGTAACGTTATCCGCCTAAAAAGGCCGGAATTGTGAAAAGGCAATTCATGGTTTTTACACCACGACAAATAATACACCATCCCATACTGCACTCATATTTCGTGATCATTTCGTCAAAACTCAACCCATATCGTTCCGCAACTACCGTATTCACCTGCTCTGGCGCCGTGCGGCTTCTGTCTGTTCAGTAAGCTCAAGACCGCTCCGGGGACACCGTTTTGATACGATAGAGGAGATTCAAGCCGCAGCGAAGACGGAACTGAAGGCAATCCCGGAAAGTGACTACAACCAGTGTTTCGAAGATTGGAAAATTCGTTGGCATAAGTGCATTGCATCGAGAGGGGATTGCTTTGAAGGGGACGAAATTGATTTGGAAGAATAAATTAAGAATTTTCAAAATAAATACAATGTCACCTTATTTTTTGGGCACAGTACGTGTTCATAAAATCTCCTAATTAGTCTCTTTTCGGTTATCTGTCCGTCTGTCTGTCAACACGAGAGCTCAAAAACGAAAAGAGATACCAAGCTGAAATTTTTATAGCGTGCTCAGGACATAAAAAGTGAGTCGAGTTCGTAAATGAGTCACATAGGTCAATTAGGTCTTGTAAACTGTTCAAGATACAACAAATGTTTAAATGTAAAAAATATTTCTTACAAATAACTTAACAACTTTTGTTTAAAACATTTTTTTCTTAAACATCACTGTTTACCCGTGAGAGCGCAAATTAGACGCAAATCATATAGTATGTATTATATGGGAATATCAGTTAAGTGTGTGTGACATGTATATATGCATGTTTGGCTATCTTTCTTTACTTATATGACATAAAAAAACAAACGATTGCGTAATCAACACTGTCTTTACATGGTATTTCAACTATTAATTCAATCCATTGTTTATTTTCACTTGTTTATTATGAGGTTTACGAAAAAAGTTATTCTTTATAAAAATCTCTGTTTTGAAAATATTAACATTCAACTACTCATTTTTGACATCGAATGTACAGGGTCTACACAAATTGAGAAAAATCGATAGAAATGCGAATGATTGTTTAGAAATGTAAATCATTTTGAACTGATAGGTAATAAAGCAACGATTCAAGAAATCACTCCCGAGAGATATAGAAGTGTATTTAAACACTTTGTAAAAGAACAATTACATGTATGGAACACGAAGGTGGATACGTTGAAGCAAAAACGAACTGAAGATAACTGTTTAGGAATGCATTTTTAACGAAGGGGAATGTTTTGACGCCTTCAATTTTAAATTAAATTTTGCAAATCCTACTTAAAAGTCGATCATCAAAATTAAAATGTTTATTTGCTAATTTGTAACATTTATAACAAAATAATTAATACAGTTATTTTTCATACATTACGTTACAATTATTTTTCAGCTTGTTTTTGCCTCAGCGTATCCACCTTCGCGTTGCATACATGTAATTGTTATTTTAAACAAGTGAAAACAAACAATTGACTGAGTTAATTGTTGAAATACTATGCATAGTCAGTGTTGATTTCTTTATCACATTACACATACAAACATGTGACACATACATAACTGATAATCAAGTATAGTACATAATATTATAAAATTTCCGCCTAATTGGCGGCCTCACGGGTAAACAATGATGTTTACGAAAAAATGTTTCAAACAAAAGTTGTTTAATTTTTGATAAGAAACATTTTTTACATTTAAACTTTTGTTCTTTCTCTAACGGTTTACAAGATGGGTCCTACGGACCCAAGACCCAATTGACCTATGATGCTCATTAACGAACTTGGCCTCACTTTTTACGTCCTGAGTACGCTGTAAAAATTTCAGCTCGATATCTTTTTTCGTTTTTGAGTTATCGTGTCCACAGACGGACGGACGGACAACCGGAAATGGACTAATTAGGTGATTTAGTGAACACCTACGACAAAATTTTTTTCCTAGCATCTTTATTTTTAAGCGTTACAAACTTGGGACTAAACTTAATATACTATGTATATTTCATATATACATGGTATAAAAATTGTTTAAATATACTCCTACATATCTCGGTAGTGATTTCTTGAACCCTTTCCCGTATTATCTGTTCAAAATGGTCTGCATTTCTAAACGACCATTATCATTCCTGCCAAACTTTATTCGTAAACCTTAAAAAATTTTTTAATATGTTGCCAACTTAAGTAGACACCCTATATACTTTGCAAGTAAAAGTATTGATTTTATTGTTCAATTACAATGAGTACACGTCTTCCATACCATTTTATTTTAATATTCAAAACGTATAGCTTCAATAGAAGATTCTGTTGGAATTTTTACAGTTATAAAATTGTAGTTCTTGCTATTCAAAAAAAATTTTTTTTCATAAACCAAACTATAGAAAATTACAATTCTCTATTATGCCATTTTTATCTATGATTCAGTCAATATAGACGAAAAAAAGGCCGAACCTGGAAAAAATTACAATAGTGACTCTGAGGTTATAGATCGTTAGGGGGGCATGTAAATAACTTTAAAAAAAATTAAGAGAATTTTTCGTTCCGCTGTTTTTGAGAAAATCCAAAAAAATGGGGAAAAAAAATTTGGAATGCGGTTTTCTCGGAATCTATTGGTTTAAGGGAAAAGTTTTCAAATAAAAAATGTAGAAGACATTGTCAGCTACATTTTATGTCATTGGAGCAACGTCATACGAGTTAAATTACAAAAAGTAGGTGGCGTTAAAGTATCAAAAAAAGGGTTTTTCACGATTTTCATTAAGAAAAAATGATGTTTTTGTATAAGTGTAAATGAGAAAGTTGTTTGACTCAAAATTAGCTTCAACTTTTATTCAAACAATTTTTATGAAAAACTTACCGTTTCCGAGCTATAGTAAAACAATGTATGTTTAAAATAAACCAAGAAAATAAAAAGGAAATCAAGTACTCCTTTTCAAAATTTTAAAAAACTTAACTTTCAGAATTTTTAGCAAGCTGTATTTCAAAAACGGTAAGTTTTACAAAAAAATTGTTTAATTAAAAGTTGAAGCTATTTTTGAGTCAAACCAAATTTTCCAAATTTTTTTTCCCATTTTTTTGGATTTTCTCAAAAACAGCGGAACGAAAAATTCTCTTAATTTTTTTAAAGTTATTTACATGCCCCCCTAACGATCTATAACCTCAGATCCACTATTGTAATTTTTTCCAGTCAAAATGCCAGATTTACTGTACCACTAGGGTGTTAAATATTTTGCACTAGCGGTTATTTTGCTAAACGACAGTAGGTATAGATGAGATTTTCTTTTCAGTGACAGAAATATGATCTTATATTCCATAATTACTGTTCAATTTTTACACCGTAGAAATTTCCGGTTTCCGATTGAGCTGAAATCTTGCATTCCCAGTGTCTTGGATATACGCTTAAGCTAGATAGCTAAATTTAATCGAGGAAAATTCTTCAAACGAAAAATATTAGTTTCAAAGGCGCACATCTTATGTTGGCATCGAATTCGATCTTTGAGGTTAAATTTAAACCTCACTCGTATTCATAACTGGCAAACATCAGACGAACGCTTTAAATTAGAAAGTTGTTCTTTATAAATAAGCAAACATTTTGTATTTGAACATTTTTTTGTAGACCGAATAGTTTAAAACAGTAATTGATAGCAAAAATCTAGCTTTTTGTGCGATTTGTTCATTCAATTTAAACAAAAATGGATCTTGTAGAAAAACGCACCACTTTTATTGGATTTATTTGAACATTTTTTTTGAAGAGTGCCTAGACTTCGCAGGAAAATTATACAAAATAACAACATGGATACGAAAAAACATCTTAAATCTTTTTTTGCCTAAACTGTACGGTTTGCGGAAAAATGATACGAACAAAAAAGTTACATTTTTAATCAATAACAACTTTCTAATTTAAAGTGTTCATCTATCGATTACCAGTTATGGAGTAGAGTAAGCTTGAAAATCTAAGTCACGTTTAATGTCTGCGTAAGATGTGCGCCTACACACCCAAAAATTTTTTGCTTTAAGCTTTTTTATCGACAAAGCTTATTTTTGAAGTTGAGCATATATCTACTTATCCTGTATACAGTTTATAAGTATTATATTTCCAGTTTCTCTTACTTAGATTCCAATACATAGATTCCAATGGTTTTTTTCCAGTGTTATATTTTATTTATAAATTATAATTAATTATTCCAAACAATCCCAGTTTTCGAAATAGTCCTGGTCTTATTGAGTCCCGTTTATCGAGATTACTGTATATCATATTTTCAGGATTTGCTGCCCCACATTGTAGTCGGTACGGGTGGCTATTAATAGGGTATTCGACTATTTTTGAAAAAGTACCTCATAATGTTGATTTTGCTAATAAAAAGCCACCAAAAATTTATTTCGGAAAAATACACAAGCTTTCTTGCCAAAAACTTAAATTAGGTAAATTTTAAACCTTTTTTAACTGTCAAAAACGCTGGCATCTAATTTTGTGACGTAATATCGGTATCACTATACGAAATAACACAAATAAGTTTGACAGATATATTCAAAGACATCTGATTATAATAAATATAAATACTTATTATCTATGGATATATTATACGCAGCTGTCTAGAGTGAACTAACTGAAAGTCTATCACGTGGTATACAGTTTAATAATTACGATTTTTATACCATGTATATATGAAATATACATAGTATATTAAGTTTCGTCCCAAGTTTGTAACGCTTAAAAATATTGATGCCACGAACAAAATTTTGGTATAGGTGTTCATAGAATCACCTAATTAATCCATTTCCGGTTGTCCGTCCGTCCGTCTGTGGACACGATAACTCAAAAACGAAAAAAGATATCGATTTGAAATTTTTACAGCGTACTCAGGATGTAAAAAGTCAGGTCAAGTTCGTTAATGAGCATCATAGGTCAATTGGGTCTTGGGTCCGTAGGACCCATCTTGTAAACCGTTAGAGATAGAACAAAAGTTTAAATGTAAAAAATGTTCCTTACAAAAAAATAAAAAACTTTTGTTTGAAACATTTTTTTGTAAACATCGCTGTTTACCCACGAGGGCGTTAATTAGGTGCAAATTTTATAGTATGTATTAATATAGGAATATCAAAGTGAATATCTTTTGTTATTTACTTGACGTCAAAAAAAAACAATTGCGCATCAACACTTGCGCATTATATGAGAATATCAGTTAAATATGTCAGATATGTATGTATGTGAAATGTGACAGAGTTATCAACACTGCCTATACATGGTATTTCAACAATTAACTCAGTCAATTGTTTGTTTTCACTTGTTAATTTTAATATTATAAAACAAAAATGTGCTTTTATGACTCGAAATCAGAATATTTAAATATATTTTTACATAAATTTTAACTTTTTTCAAATTTCATAATGTATTTTTGACAAACGATAATACCCTATTCTTTAAATTCTGTCGGGTTTTTTAATTTTTCCACTTATTTATTATTTTTAACTCTCATATTTTTTCTTTATTTCATCTTATGAATGAACAGGTAATGAATAATTCTGGGATCAAAACTAAATACTAAAGTTTTTATTTTATTTTTGCACGATTGACAATAATATAAATTATTCTTTAATTTTTTTATTTCTTGTAGATAATATAAAATGTATGAAATATATGAACAACAAAATAGACCTTGAACAATTCAATTTTTTAAATGTGAACAAATAGTAATAATTTATTAGGTGTAGGTTTTTTTTTATTTTATTTAAACATATAAATGAAATTATAGTTTCTAGTTATTTTAATCAATATTATTAAATATTAGTCGGATGAATAATATTAAATTTTTATAATTTATTTTGAATATGAATCACACTGATTGACTAAATTTTAAATAAATATACATAAAACTTATTATTAATTTTCACCAAGAGTATTTCGAAATAAAAAAATTCCCTTTTTCGTTAAAATTAATCGTTTTCAACTTGTAGCCATTTAGACATCGACGTCACTGGTCGATAGCAAAGAGGGGGCAAGTTGCTTTATGGAGAATGAGAAATGTATGAATTGTGGGTTCATTTAAGTAAAAATATAGGAGAAACAAGTGAAAACAAACAATTGACTGAGTTAATTGTTGAAATACCATGTATAGTCAGTGTTGATTTCTTTATCACATTACACATACAAACATATGACACATACATAACTGATAATCAAGTATAGTACATATTATAAAATTTCCGCCTAATTGGCGCCCTCACGGGTAAACAGTGATGTTTACGAAAAAATGTTTCAAACAAAAGTTGTTTAATTTTGATAAGGAACATTTTTTACATTTAAACTTTTGTTCTATCTCTAACGGTTTACAAGATGGGTCCTACGGACCCAAGACCCAATTGACCTATGATGCTCATTTACGAACTTGACCTCACTTTTTACGTCTTGAGTACGCTGTAAAAATGTCAGCTCGATATCTTTTTTCGTTTTTGAGTTATCGTGTCCACAGACGGACAACAGGAAATGGACTAATTAGGTGATTTTATGAACACCTATGACAAAATTTTTTTCCTAGCATCATTATTTTTAAGCGTTACAAACTTGGGACTAAACTTAATATACTATGTATATTTCATATATACATAGTATAAAAACGTAAAAATTTATTTTTATTTTAAAATTTAGAAATATTTTACCATTGATTTATCTGAAAACAGGAGTGGATCTAGAGTTAAATTTTGTGGGCAGACACTGGAATCCCGATTTATAGTGGTGAGAATCATGGACTTTTTTTGTGTTTTCATGTGGGAGCTCTTACTCAAAAATCTCTTTTTTGACTATTCCTTTTTTCCCCTTTCATCGTATGGGCGTCCTTTTCCTAAAAATGATTTTATTAAGCCCCGAACTAAAAAAAAGGGTGTTATAAGTTTGACCGCTATATGTGTGCGTGTTTGACTGTGTGTCTCTCTGTCTGTCTATCTGGGGCATCGTAGTGCCTAGACGGATGAACCGATTTTGATTTTTTTGGTTTTGCTTTAAAGGTAATTTAATTTAGAGTGTTCTTAGCTAAGTTTCAAGTGCGAATTTTTCAGAAGAATTTTACTTTTTTCAAAGCATGTAAGCGCTTTGAACCATTTTTGTGAATCTCTCTAAGGAGATTATGCATATAGACTATGCATTTAGATCGAATTCTATATAGGATGCTCGTGAATCGATAGACATAGCTTAAAAGCGTACCTACTCTTGTCTAATCTTCCCAATGATGGGTTCCGTCTGTTAAAATTCCCATGTAAAATACTGGAATTTCTTTCTTTTCAGATTTTATTTAACGCAGTCGGGTTTTTGTTTATTTAAATGTTGTTCCTATATATAACAGGCTTCCTTGGGCAACTATATTCTTAAAATATTTCATCACCTATCATTTTAAATTTAACTTTTTTCAGTTCTCTAGAACCACTTTAATATTTCTAGTGAATAAATAATTATTTTACACATGGCAATTTTTTGGAAAAATCTAATTTAGCAAATTTATTGCGTTTTGAAATTCAGTGGAACTTATATATGGCTTTTGTATCTTATTCGAACAGGTTCTTCTCAAAATTCATATCTTATATATTTAAACGAGCAATTCTTGTATATATATATATATATATCAACGATCTTGGAAATGGCTCCAACGATTTTCATGAAAATGAGTATGTAGGGGTTTTTTGGGGCGATAAGTCGATCTAGCTAGGTTTCATTTATCAGAAATGTTGTTTTATCCGTCTTTTCATGAAAAATTCATCAGACATCTATTGGTGTATAACGTAGTTAATGAAATACAATGCAAATTATAACATAACAAAAAGGAGGCGTTTGAGTAGTCTAAAGTGAAAAATATGACTCTTGCTGACATCTATTGGCGAATAACCGAGCGAAGCTCGGTCATCCAGATATTTATTCATTAAAATATATAAAATTTAAAATAAATAAAAAAAAGTAATTAAATGATATACAATGAAGATCGATAATTAAATTTGACATTCAAAGACGGAATATTTAATGAATTTTTATAAAAATTTTAATATATCTAAATTTATATGTTAATCAATCAACTATGTAGGTATTTATTTATACTTTAAGTAGTATTAGCTAGAATAGTAGTGCGTGCTATTATTCTAAATAAAAAATGATAAATTCAAATCTTATTCAAAATTACATCGATACTCAATCAATCAATCAATCAAAGAACAGAAGAAATTATTTATCTACATTGAATATAATTGCTTTACAAAATAAGTTGGTTTAACCAATTTTGTAAGATAGTCATCCAAATAAAATAAATATTGAATAATAAATACGCCGACTGCTTACACCAGTCGAATTAGTTCAAAAGAAGAGCTGGCAGAGGAAAAATTCCTAACAGTAATTTTCCTTTGGAAATCGTTGGAGTGGAGGCTCACTGGCAGTCTAGATTTCGGTTTTCGGGATTCCAACCCTGTTGGGAGGACGCATCATCTTGAATTCGAGTTGAATTTTTGTTTATTGAGTAACTCATTTATTTTCAATTCTACACGAAAATAGGTCATTGCCAAAGTTGTTTAAAATTATTAATTTTCTACAATTTTGGTCCTTTTTCTACAGTTTTTTCCAAGAATCGATATTTCTCGATTTAGATCCGAAAAGTGGAGGTTAATTTTTGTTTATTGAATAACTCGTTTATTTTAAATTTCACGTCAAAAATGATTATTACTGAAGTTTTCACGAATTAAATTTCCTACAATTTTGGTTCTCATCAATTTTTTCTTAGGATCAATATTTATCGATTTAAATCCTTAAGAGAGGTGGTCGTGAATTTTTGTTTGTTTCATAACTCGTTTATTTGTAATTTTACGCGAAAAATGGTTTTTATTAAAGTTGTTAGGACTTAAATTTCCTACAATTTTTATCCTTACCAATTTTTTCTTAGAATCGATATTTTTCGATTTAGATTCGAAAAGAGGCAGAGGTGAATTTTGTTTATTGAAGAATTCGTTTAGTTTCAATTTTACACGAAAAACAGTAATTACCAGAGTTTTTGAAATCAAATTTCTTACAATTTTGGTATTTATCAATTTTTTACTAAGTTCGAAATTTTTCGATTTAGACCCTAAAAGAAGTGGTATTTTTAACTTTATTTTGAACTTAACTAATTAATATATCGATTATAGCGACCAATCTTCATTGGAATTAGTCAGCAATAAAGACAAATAAGCGGGGAGGTCGTGAAAAGTGCACTTACACGCATTTCGAAATTTCGCATATGAATCAATGCTCTTTAACGATAGAGGTACAATACGGACTAGATGTGCCAGTGTTTATCCCGGCAGAAATATTTTGTATAAATTTTTATATTTTTAATAATTACAAGTATTTGGCACTTTCATGGAAATTAATTTGTAAAGGACCATTTTATTGAAAATTTTATCTATTTTCAGGAAAATTTGAAATGACAGCTCTTATCGTGGCAGAAGGTCTGTCACACCGATTTTTAATATATAAAGTCAATAAAATTTTACCCTTATCGCGGAATTACTCTTTTTTAAATTTGTGCGTTTTGAATTCAACTTTCGAAATATATCGGTGTGACAGCTCAAAACTAGACCAAAATATCTGTCACACCAGTAAAAAATAATAATAAGTATTTCTGCCAGGATAAACCCTGGCACACCTAGTCCATATTGCACCTACCATTAAATTTTATTGACTCATATGCGAAATTTCGAAATCCGTGTAAGTGCTTTTTTACTGTCACGGGCTCCAGGGTTTAAACACATATGCACATATTTTCACTTCCATATTTAAAAAAAAAAATCAGATTTTCTTTTATAACGACTAAAATTGTTGAATCTTTCAATATCGTTATAACTGATTGTAACTACAAGTACAAATACCTATTAATTCCCTGCAAAAACTAAAAATTAGTAAGAAAATTAGTTTAAAAATTAAATAAATTTCGATAATTTTAAAACCGTTTTTTTTTTCTTCATTTCGAAATATAAATATAAATTTATTAGAACTTTTAATTTAATAAAAAAAATAAATAATTTTTTTTATACCTAATAATTAAATTTATTAACTCGCATTTACATGGATTTTAGTTAATATATCTACAACAGTAGAATATAAAGTAATTAAATATAACTAAATTATTTCAATATTTAATTATTATTTTTAAAGTAATTACCGTAATATTTATTAACAACAAAATCATAATTAATGCAATATTTATTAATAAAAATAAATATTAATTATTGAAAATATTAAATAATTTAAATAAATAAAAAATTATAATTATTTTATTTAATTATAACTATATATTCATATATATGATTGAACTCAAAATATTATAAGATTTAACCTCTTAAATATTTATTAAACTGGTATTAAAATTTGCGTCTTTGCTAATCGAATTTAATTATTTTGTTAAAAATTTAAATGATTACTTCATTAGCATAATAAAATTATTAAATTTTTTTTCAGAAATAACCTGTCAAGCATTCAGAAGTAAAAATGCAGAGAATCGATATGAATTTTTTACAATAATTGACATACAAGACAAGACATACATTTAATTGATTAAAAAAAATTTTTTTTATCATTTTCATTTCTTTACGATTCTGGCTTAGGAGAAATTAACTACGAAAGTCATCAAAAAAAGTTTTTCATTTTTATACACAGTTCTTAATTTTAGTATGATTTTAAAACTTCATATTGATAAAAGTTTTTTATGTAAATGGTAAAATATTTTTAAAAACAATTATTGACTAAAAAACCAACATTAGTTACGACTTCTTCATATACCATCATGTAAAATGGGCTGTTTTAATAATTAATTTATTTTAAACAGTACAGAGAGTCGACTTCCAATTTATACAGAAGGTGTATTAAATACTTATTGACACACAAAATTTTAGTTAACACTTTAGTTCATAATCCAAATTTGTTAATTTTGTTAAAAATTTAAGGAGGCTCGACCGAATCTTATGTAAAAAATAATTTTCAACATTGAGCTTCGAAATTCAGTGTAGGTACCTATAAATAAATACGTAATTCATATAATCCTAAAATTTGAAAACGATTCACCGTATAGTTTCTTAGATATACACTGAATTTCGAAGTTCAAAGTTGAAAATTATTTTTTTTACATAAGATTCGGTCGAATCTCCTTAAATGACATTATAATAATAAAATTATTAAATTTTTGTTTAAAAAATAACCAGTCGAGCAGTCAGAACCAAAAATACAGAGAATCAATATGAATTTTTCACAAAAGACATACAAGGGTGATTAATTAATAAATACATTTTTTAATTTTTATCATTTTCATTTCAGCTCTTTAAGGTATTTCGATACTGTAAATTGAAAATGATATCATTATTTATCAATTAATCATCTTTTTATACGTATTTTATTAAAAAGTCATATCGATTCTCTGAACAGTTTAGGAGAAATTAACTATCAGTGTCTTTACCAAGAAAAGTTTTCCATTTTTATACACAGCTCTTAATTTTGGTATGAAGCTTAAAAGTTGAGGAATATTGATAAAAGTTTTTTTTTTTATGTAAATGGTAAAACATTTTTAAATAAGCAGCCATTGACCAAGAAAACCAACATTTATTACGACTTCTTCATATACCATCCTATAAAAAACTGTTTTTAATAATTACTTTATCGTAAACCGTGCAGAGAATCGACTTGTTTATACAGAAGGCGTATTAAATACTCATTAACTACTCATTTTGTTATCGAACCACTTTAGTTCATACGCCATGTTAAAGTTAACATTATTAACATATGAATACAAAATTTAATTTATAAATATTAAATATTATTAATTAATTTTACAGAGAAATCATTCTCACGCATAAAATGTTTCATCATGCATAAAATTATTATTTATTTTATGCAGAAATAATCATTGAAATTCATTAATTATACATTATTTGTAACAAGACTAAGGTGTTAATAATAACTGTGGGTAAAAATAAGTAAATAAAATGGAGTGCTTTATTTAAAGGTAAATTAGCTGAAAAGAAACTTAGGTCACGATGGATTCAACATTTAAGGTAGGCATGTGCGAGTTATTTTAAGTCAAAATCACCATTGTTATAACTTTATTGAGTGCCATAAACTTTATTGTGTGTCTCTTTATGCAAGTCCGCATTGCTCATAGAAGAGGAAGCGAGATGGGTATACGACTCTTCTACCTATCTCAGTTTCTCTTATAGTAATGAGATAGGTAGAAAAAAAATGTTGCCTTCCTGTCTTACTCGTATTATTGGTTGACACTGGTTAGGTTGTCGCTGTGTTGCTCGTTATTAAGTTAGGGACTTCTATAAGTCACATTTGCCCATGCCTGCTTTAAGGGCTATAGTAAAAATTTTGAATAGTTTTCTAGAGTGAGTAAATTATTGTATTAACAGTGGAGTAAATCTGCCAGATTTTGATTATCAATTCGGAAAATTTTGGGAGAAGGCTATTTTTTTTTAATAGGTTTCTTTCTTTGTTAAAAACAGAGAAAAGGAATTTTCTGGTTCCGGAACGATCCGCACGACCTTCTTTAAATTTAATAATATTGGATGAACGTTAGCTGTAAAGAAGTTTAAGTCGTGATGGATTCATTCTTAAGGGCTTTAGTAAAAAAATTTCAATAGTTTCCTAGAGTGGTTAAAATATGTCACACATATACTGATATACCCATATAATACTATGCGCATAATTTGCGCTCTCAGGGATAAACAGTGACGTTTACGATAAAATGTTTCAAACCAAAGTTGTTTATTTTTTTATAAGGAACATTTTTCATTCCATTTCTTTCGTTCTATCTCTTACGGTTTACAAGATGGGTCCTACGAACCCAAGATCCAATTGACCTAAATTGCTCATTTACGAACTCGACCTCACTTTTTATGTCCTCAGCACGCTATAATAATTTCAGCTTGATATCTCTTTTCGACAGACAGACGGACAGACGGACAGATGGACGGATGGACGGACGGAGGGATAACCGAAATGAACTAATAAGGTGATTTTATGAACATCTATACCAAAAGCGTTACAAACTTGGGACTAAACTTAATATACCTTGCATATTATATACTTTCGGATAGTGCCAACGGTTTTTTTTTCAAAACCTAATTATGAGCCAAAACATGCAAAAATGCAAAAAACTCAAAAAAATCCAGATTTGCATGATTAAAAAAATTAAAATTTCCAATTCAAAGTTATACTGCATGGCAAAATAATTTTCCCAATACATACTTAGGTACTGCTTTGAAATAAGTAAATATGAATTCTTAAGGAGGATCCCTCACCAGTAATAGAAAAAAATAAATTAGTAGAAAATTATCCAAATTTTTAGTATGTTGTAGTTAACGATACATATTATTAAATCAAAAAAAATTTGGGTATCATATCGATCAATTAAGAGAGTAATTAATTAATTAAAAATATACTAAATAACATAGCATGATATGAGGATGATTATGTTATTTAGTGTATTTTTAATTAAGAATTACTCTCTTAATTGATCGATAAGATACCCAATTTTTTTTTTTTTTGATTTAATAATATGTATCGTTAACTACAACATACTAAAAATTTGGATCATTTTCTACTAATTTATTTTTTTCTATTACTGGTGAGGGATCCTCCTTAATGAAATAAAAATCTAATAAATTTTATATGTTTTTATCTAATTTGAATAACTGTCAAAGGTCTACATTTCAAAATTTGTATATATAATATCGTATATTATATAATAAATAATTATAGTAGCGTAATACACTATTTATTCTATTTTTTTAATTATATAAATAAATTAAAAAAAAAAAAAAAATCCATCCTAATTTAAAAATCAAGGTAAACTTCTCCTCCACAATCAATTATCAAATAGAAATGTAAAAGAGTCTACATAACAGAATTAGCTACATATCTGAATACAATTAATCAAATATACTGTTTGTCTTAATAACCAAATTTTTCTTTTTTTTTAACCCCCGAACCAATAAAGGGGTATTATAAGTTATAAGGAGTGTTGTGTGTCTGTCTGTCTGTCTGCCTGTGGCATCGTAGCGAATAAATGGATGAACCGATTTTGATTTTTTTGTTTTGTTTGAAACAACTGAAAAATAGGCCATGATCCTCAAAATCGGTTCAGAAAGTTCTCAGAAAAAGGCTTATTTAATGCGAGAGTTCTAAGGTATGTTTCAAGTTCGAGTTTAAGGTTCCGTACCCGAAAAATTTGTCGGGGATTTTTTGAATTTTGTAAATTTCACTTGTCTTAGTCATCTTTTTAATTAAAAACGCATTGAGTCGCCCAATCCCGGCAAATCTTCTTGGTTCTTTTAGAAAACCGTGATAATTTTTCGAAAAAAACATAGGTAACAGTATTTAAGGTAGTACGAGCACCAAGGCAATTTTTGATTTATGGTTGAAATTATTTGTACCTTAATTCCAACCCTGATGATGAATTTTTCTATAACTTCATGAATGTAGACGAAAAATTAGAATAAAATTTTTGAATATTTGCCTCATTTTGTTAAAACATATCCTCTACAGGATTCACAATAAAAATATTCAGCTAGATTATAAAATTAATTAGCTAGACCGGTTTCGATTGCATTGACAATCCTGTTCATTAGTATTACTTAAACCTCTTAAAATTAAAGATAAATTACCAAAATACGAAAAAACTGAAGAGAACTGAAGAGGATTGCCAAAGCAATCGGAACCGTTCTAGCTAATTAATAATAATTTTATAATCTAGCTAAATATTTTTATTGTGGATCCTGAAGGGTATTTGTTTTAACAAAATGCATAATATTTTTCGAAATATTGAAAGCTAAATAATTAAACCAAATGTTTAATTTTCGATATTTCGAAAATTACTCCTGATATCGAAAAATTGTATTTTTACTTTTCGTCTTTTATATTGTCAACTTATAACATAATTCACCATCAGCGGTGGATTTACACTAGGGGCAGTCAGGGCTAGTGCCCAGGGCGGCAAATTTTCGTGGGCGGCAAAATTTGGAAAGTGGAAAAATAAATTTTTATTGTCATCAAAATTTTTCAATAGAAATTTTTATTCTTTTAATTAATCATACATCATTTAATAGATAATTCAAGAAATTCGACTCATACAATATTTGTCAAATCGAAATAATTAAATTAATTCATTTCTTAGAAAATTTGAAATGGTAATATTTGATTTTTTTAATTTGCTGGAATAATAAAATTTAAATTTGGTTCCTTTTGGAAAAATTAAGAATGTTATTGAGTTATTTTTGCAAATAGACCAACAGCTTAGCTATTTAGATTGTGAAGATTTAATCAACATATTCGTAATTCAAAAAGTCAGACGTGTTTGCCTGTACAAAACATTATTATAATATAATTATGAGTCTAGCTGAGTGCAAAATGTATAACTCTAAGAACAAAAACAAATATTTTTTTATGTCATATCAAAGTATATAATAAATTATTTGCAATACATTAGATATTTTAATTTTTTTTAAATAAGATATCAAAACTACATAACTTTTAGTGGTATTTCAATGATAGGGCGGCATTTTTTTCAGTGCCCAAGGGCGGCAGAAGTTTAAATCCGGCCCTGTTCACCATCAAAATTGAATAAATACATTTATTTTAATTTGTGTCCACACTACCGCGCTCATACATCCATAAGTAGTAGGGCACAACGATTTTTCAATAATTTATTAAGATTTTAACTTTAATTTAAATAGTTTTTATTTATTTCCACCAACTAGTTTTGGATAAATCTATGAAAACATATCATCCATCTACCGTTTTCCCATAAGACCAACGTTAAATATGTCTACTTTTGAACTCATTTATTTATTTAGATAATCGGCCAATCTTCTCTAAAATTTTCACAATTTGATTTAAACTTTGTCCAACTTTATTAAAAAATCAAGCCTTGTATCCAAAACTACCCTGACGCTAGTGCATCTTTAAAGTCATCTGACACGGATTTCTCCCGTGCATCTCCTGACTCATTACAAATTCTCGCTACTTAAGAAACCCCACCCCCTTTCACAAATTGAAAACAACCTGTATATTATTATACTAAATACTATACAACAAATAATTAAAAACTGGAGCAATAACGTCAGCTAATGTGAATAATAATTATATTTTATGTATATGACTTGATTTAAAATTAATTTCAAATGTGACAATATGCAACGCGCAGCACATGCTGCTAAGAAGTAATAAGAACTGTGATTGGATTATATATTGACCAGTTGATCACCTATCAATAACTATAATTATATTTTAGTCCTCGATAAGACACCTTCACAAATTTATTGAACATGATAGTATTATTAGTTCAATTTTCACTTTTCATTCATATAAAAGTTTTATGAGACCTTCTTATTGAAATTATGTTATTTTTTTAATAAATTTCATCAGACAATTTGTTAGAATTTGTCATAGATTAGCCACAAACATTCCTATTAGTTCTATATTAATACTTAAAGACGTAGGTATATACATTTATGAAACTTGTTAAGGAAGTATGAGCACCAAGGCAATTTTTTTTAAATAAGTAAATTACTTCAAAAGTAGGCATATTTAACATTGGCCTTATGGGAAAACGGTAGATAGATGATATGTTTTCATAGATTTCTCCAAAACATGTCAGTGGAAATTAAAAAACAAAAAACCATTTAAATTAAAGTTAAAACTTTAATGAATTATTGAAAAAAATCGTTGTGCCCGGTTAATTAAGGATGTAGGAGCACGGTAGTAGGGACACAAATTTAAAAAATATATATTCTCACATTTGATGATGCATCATGTTATAACTTAACAATATAAGACACAAGTAAGAATAAAATTTTTCGATATCTGGAATAATTTTTAAAATATCGAAAAATGGAAATTTTGTTTAATTATTGAGCTTACGATATTTCGAAAACCAAGACAGATATCGAAAAATTTTATTCTTATTTTTCGTCTTTTCATCTTCATAAAGTTATAACAAAATTCATCACCCAAGTTGAAAATATGGTACAAATAAATTGAACCACAAAACTAATCTTGCCTTGGCGCTCGTACTACCTTTAGAAGAAATTTATATAAAAATCTACTGTCGTTAAATTTAAAAGAAAAAAGTATTTTTCCCTCTTGTTAACTTCAAAAATGGGCAATTTATGTATAAATTTACATACATAAAAATTGCACGGAATAGCCGATTAATTTACCGTTCTTAGCCCTTAAGTAATTAGTCCATAGATCCAAAATATATTAATAAAATGTATTTTAACAAAGTTCTCCAAGACTACAAATGTGATAAAGAGATGCATACCTAAAGGTAGAAAATGCTCTGGAATACAAGATTTTTCTGGCATAACTAAAAATTTGTTAAGATTTCAAACTAAACAGCTAAATAACGCCATTTATTTTATATTTTTCGAACGTAGGGGAAAGTGGTCTATAATTATCCCTCAACGTAAAATGATCTCTCGTTCTTTTAAGTAAACCATTAAAGCATTCTAGTATATTTATCGATAGATGGTTTCCGCGCGATTACATTAATCGTTCAACAAAGACTTATGGTTATGTATAACCTAATTTGTGTTTCGTAGCGAAAATATTAATTTTACTGCTTATGATTTATGGCAAGACAAATTTCAAAGTAAAATTTCCTTTTTTGTTTTAGTTTTTGCCGACTGGCTGTTTTTACTCTTGGCTTTTGTTGACTTTTAATAATATTATAACACATTTTCATAGACGTATAATAAATTTTAAGGTCAGTTTTTATGACGAAATTCAAATATGTCGTTACGGGTAAAATGATCCACTTTATATGATCCTAAAATGATCCCTATTGTGTGTGTAAAATTATAATAGATAAAATCATCCCCCATCATGTAACGGGTCTTGAAAGTGTTGATTTAGATGAATTTTCCAGTGATTTTTGTTTTCATACTAATCGTTGATGCAATGTAAAAGAACAGTTAATATTTTATGTGAACTGTTTGATAAAAAATTCAATGGGATCATTTTATCCACTATCCTTACAAGGTCGGACAAAACGATCTCTTTTGAGAAATATTGAATAGTTCTAAAAATTTGAACAAATCAAAAAAAATTTACATTCTAATATTGTAACCTTTGAATAAAAAACACGAAAATATTTCGACGTTGTACATATGTCGAATAGTTTGGCTATAAATTACATTTTTTCTTAACGGGATCATTTTAGACCATCTTTGATAGTAAAACTGCATTTAAACGGATTTCGAAATTTCGCATATGAATCAATGCTATTTAACGATAGGTACAATATAGACTAGGTGTGCCTAGGTTTATACTGATAGAAATATTTTAATAAATTTATATATTTTGAATAATTACAAATATTTTGCACTTTCATAGAAATTAATATGTAAGAGACCATTTTATTGCAAATTTTATCTATTTTCAGTCAAATTTGGTGTGGCAGCTTTTATCGTTGCAGAAAGATCTGTCACACCGATTTTTAATATATAAAGCCAATAAAATTTTACCCTTATCGCGGAATTACCTACTTTTTTTTTCAATTTGTTCGTTTTAAGTTTTACTTTTGAAATATCTCGGTGTGACAGCTCAAAACTTGACCAAAATATTTGTCACTCCAGTAATAAATAAAAAATCTCGGCAAAAAATATTTCTGCCAGGATAAACCCTGGCACACCTAGTTCAAATTGTACCTATCGTTAAATAATTGATTCATAAGCGAAATTTCGAAATCCGTGTAAATCCAGTTTTGCTGTCACGGGCTCCAGGGTTATTATTAGCAATTATAAAACGTTTTCCAATTTTAAAATGCTAGGCAACAGAATTGTTTTTTTTAAGATTGACCTTTTAAAGTTTAAAGAACATAAACTCGAGTGCTATATGTGAATCTATATTAAAAGAATACAACGTGCGTATAGCCACGAAGTCCAACTAAAGCTATAAATTTACATAATTTCATTGAGTGTCCGCTGTACAATATAACCAAAAATATCAAAGAAGTCCATTAAAAGGTATATTTAAATGCTATAATTGAATATCAACCGTAAAACTGTTTCCTGCGGTTTTTGTGAATTAATTGTAAAATTTAAAATTGCAATTGCATTGTTTTTGAATTATTTAAAGTAATTAGGGCACAAAAGTAACGAAAATTCTGTTCATTTGATCCTGTTCATTAGCCGAACATTTCCTAGGAAATTACCTGAAATTATCTGATATGAGAAATCGCTCTGAATATAAGATTCTTAACGATACTTCAGAAACTATGCATTCAATAATCAATTTTTGTATATTTTGAACTGACTTTTATCGAAATTGGTGACAAAAAAATTTCTCGAACTTTTCTAATATTCTGCAGGGCATACCCCTTTAAAAATTTCGAAAAAATTACGAAAAGCTTTATTTTTTTCGAATTTAATAAAACTCAGTAAGTATGTGGGATAATTTCAACTCAAATTCTTGTATCGAAAGCTATATTTTAAAAATATTTTCCGCTAAATATCGAAAACTATTCATTTAGTAGTCAAAATAGTCAGATTTTCATGCCAATGTTTGCAAATGGTAAGAACATTCTGAGCCTAAATCCTTAAAACTATGGTTAAACCGTTCATTCTTCAACGGAAAAAATTAATTTTATTATAAAATAAAAAATGAACAAAAAAACATTATTTAATATCTTACCTGATAGACACAATTGTAAAATAAAAATAAATATTATAAAACAATAGCTACAAAAATATTTGCTAATAATTTCCATTTCACAATCACAACATTAAATAATCAAAACACTTTAAAACACTCAATATTGTCCATAACACTCTCATAATAACTTCCAAAAACTTCAAGTTTACATCTAAAAAAAATTTTAATTACAATCAAAAAAGAAATTACAAAATATTTGAAAATGTAACCGGATATTACATAATCGGTAATCAAAGAGTGTCATATGGGAAAATTGTCTTTCTTTCTTTTTAATTTTCCTAACGGACTCGCTAAAAAAAAGCTAATTATACAGATATTTTTCAAGGTAATATACGAATACCCTAAAGGCATTCTTTTTATATTATTAGATTCCTTATAAAATTTTTAAGAATAAAAAAAAAATGTGTATATATTCAATGAAAAAATTGAATCATCCTTTTATACAAAGAAGAGAAAGTTTATTTAAAAACAATAGCCATGAAAAAAATTTTAAATCCTTCCAAAGCTACAAGAAATGTTTAGAGATTATCCTTGGCATACATCTATGTAAGACACATTGCATAATTGCACAATTAGATTACCAATTACAAAAACATCTCCAAAAAAAACTCCAAAAGAATTTCAAATTACCACAAACTAAGCAAAATGATTTTCCCCACTGAACACCAAAAGAAGTAAAAAAACAAAAAACCACTCTCGAAGAGTTTTTTTTTAAATGGACGAATTTTGATTAAAAATAATTTCTTAATATTTTTGTATAAATAAATATTATTTGAGTTAAACACGTTGTGAATATTTCACGACAATGACTTCATAGAAATATAAACCAACTCGACTTTACTAAGAGAAAGTGGATGGATTGCAAACAAGATATGTACCGTTTCGTTTTGTGTTAGTGCAATGCCCCACTCATAAGAAAAGAATTAATAATTTATACAGAGGTATGATCCCACTTCTTTTTTTATTATTTTTATTTTTAATATCAATCTTTTTTTATAAGCACCTGTATTAATAATGAATATACTTCAATAATCTAGTATGAAATGGTGTATACTTCGCAAAAAATTGAACAGCGCTATCTTACACATAGCTAAGACCTTGATTTGGTATCTTCACCCTTACAGCAAGTCCTACACAAACATGCCCTGACAAGAAAGAACGTATTTGGTGCACCTAGCTTTCAGGCAAACATTTAGATATGTGGACGTATTTATCAAAATACGTCAGGCGGAGTTCTGATAGACATGGCTAAGACATTTGGTATCTTCAACCTAACAGCGAACCAAGCACAAATACGCTCCTATAAAAACAGCTTGTGTATGGACGTATGTTGACCCTCCCGTGCCCATGAGAGGTGTTTTGGGGTATTGAAAAAAATATAATCTTGTAAATTCACCCATTTATGAGACACATTTCCAAGATGTCCATGCACGCTTTGAGCTCGATACATTCTTTGACTTTGTCTTTGAATCGATTACTCCACACAATAAATCTGATGCTTGAGGACGCTATCGAACTGGACGATGCACAAAAACAAATTTTGATTGAAAGAAGAGAAAACGCTGGATAAGAGCTATTCAAAATCCTGAGCTATATCTGCGATGAATATGACATAGAACCGCGGAAGCCAAAGTTCGCGTCATAACAAACTCAACGCTCGAATATACAGGCAGTTTCAGTTGAAGATTATAGATCGGTTTTTGAAGCATTGCAATAATTTATCAAATTTTCTCTTTCTCAACAAAATGCAATATTTTATTGGATGAAGAGTCTTGCTCTCCACTTTTTGAAATAGTCTATTTGAACTAAACATCTGGGTCGACGAAGTTCCCAACATTTGCAATAAATATGTTACTTAAAAAATAGCGACTGAATACTACATTTTGACCTAATACGGACAGCTGGCTTAGACGTTTGGTATCTTCAAATCTTCAACCTAACAGCGAGCCATTCACAAGCGCGCCAATACAAGAAAGAACTTATTTAGCGCACAAAGCTTTTAGCCAAACATGTAGGTTTGTAGGCGTACCAACACATGTCCACTGTTCTACGAGAAAGAATTTGTCTAGTCTAGTTACTGTATGCAAGGACAGAGCAAGCTACCGAAAGCGCAAGGATTTTCCCACAAGATTGTCCTCTATGAACTTGATCACTTGCGATAACTTTTGTAAAATAACTAGATCAAACAAAACTAAAGTTAGTCAGCCAAAATTAGCTTTATTTTAGAAAAATCAGCTCCTTGCGCAAATTATCGCTGACCTGAAAAATTAGAAATAAGATCAATTAGACAAAAAAACATTTTGAGATAGTTGACTCCGTTTACTTAAACAAACTTTACTTCTTTTATATAAAAATATCCAACAACTAACATAGTTGGTGATACTTCATAAAATGAATTTTATTCCCAAATAATTGTTTTCACCATAGGAAAGTCATTTTATACTGGTCTATAAAATTATGTTGTTCTTCAATACGAAAAAATTTACCAAGCATAAATTTGCAAATTCTGCAATTTTTGGTAGTCATTTACTTGCTACCCAGAACGTAAATATTTTGTTTGTAATAAATATTATTTATCATTCATGTTTTTATGTAACAATATGCAAATTACTGAATTCTTATGAGAAAATAATAATAGCCAAAAAAATCTTTTAAAAAATTTAACTAAAAAGCAAAAAATAACTTTGGATAAATACTCGTAGTCTTGTATGAATGACCCTAAATTATTTATACTTTTTAGTACTATAAAAAACTTTATCTAATCTATACTCCCCAAAAAAGTTTTTTTTTATTTAAAACTAAGAAATGTATGTATATCAAATATGGTGGAAGCGATGAGAAATCAGGACATACTTAACATACACAATTGCATCATCACGAAAACCAAATCTATGTGCGAAATTTCACCCCGATTTAGTGGAAGTGGGTGAAATATTTATTGCAAAATTCCAGGTCATACGCAAAGTTTGATAAAAACTTTTGAAAATAATTACAAATAATTTTTGTTTTTTTCTATAAAATATGCAAAATATTTGTATATGTAAAACTACTTTTGGTACATACTTTGAATTAAATAGAAAAATGATGTGGAAATTCCAAAAACATCGAAATCAAGTTACTAGACGGATTTGTTTGAGGATACAAAACTAATATACCTTTGAAAATGTATAATCTTTAAGAAAAACCTTTTGTCATCATTTGAAAATACCAAACCATGATTTATGTCCTGCTGGGAAAATTAAACAATTGTGACCGTCAAAACAAAAATTCCTATTTTTACATTCATTTTGGAGAAACAATGTCACATACGGACATACAAGCAGACAAAATCTCTTAGGTTTTAAGTGGAATAGTTTTTAGCTAAAATTCGTTGAGTTTTTTTAAGATTATTAAGTTTTTCCATATTATTCAATATTTCCTTATATTGAGCAGAGGCGTATTAAAAAATTTAGCGCACCTAGGCAGATTCAAAAATTAACTCCCCCCGTAATAAAAATCCCTATCTATTATAAATGTGAAAGTAAGGTTGTTAGTTTTGTTTGTTTGTTACGCTTTCGCCCAAAAACTAAAAAATGGATTTGAATAAAACTTATCAATAATATAGCTCATACTTCAGAATAACACATGAACTATAATTTATGAAGATATATTTAAAAAAAAAAGAAAAGATTTCTGTAAAAATAGTCAATATAAAAGTTTCATAGCCATCTTTTCTGATATACTCAATGTAGAAAACCGTACATATATTTTACCTGTATAAAACAACCCCTATCATTATTTCGAATGTTATAAAAAGGGGAAAAGTGACAGCAAGAGAGGTGAAGGCTATAACACGGAGGTCTTGATCAATCTTTACTTTTAAACCCAACGAAGCGGGTGGGTATCACGCTAGTCTATCAATAAAGACGAGTTCTCGATTCTGTAAACCTGTCAAATCGATGGCTCGATCTATCTTTGCTAAATAGGAACTTAGATGGATACATTCATCAAAAAAGCACTTAAATTAGAAAGTTATCATTGATTAAAAAAGTAACATTTTTTGTTCGAAACGTTTTTTCGCAAACCGTACAGTTTAGGCAAAAACGGACTGAAAAGTTTTACCCAAAATTATTATTCTCAAAATTGCTATTTCGTATAATTGTTTCTGCGAAGGCACTATTCGGAAAAATTTCCAATAAATCCAATAAAAGTGGTTTGTTTTTCTATAAAGGCTATTTTTTGTTAAAACTGAATGAACAAACGCACAAAAAGTTAGATTTTTGTTATCAATTACTGTCTAAACTATTCGGTTTACAAAAAAATGTTTCAAACAAAAAATGTTCGAGTATTTATGAAGAACAACTTTCTAATTTAAAGCGTTCATCTAATGTTTGTCAGTTATGAATCAGAATGAAGTTTTAATTTAACCTGAAAACTTAAATCGAATTCGATGCTGGTATAAGTGCTTTTGAAAATAACATTTTTGGTTCAAAGCATTTTACTCGATTGAATTTGTTTATTGAGTTTCAAGCACGTGTTAAAAAAGACTCCCTTTTTACGGCTAAAGAGATAAAGCTGAAATTGAAAAATCAAAACAGAAATAAAACATAAAATATTGTTTCTTAATTTTATTCTTAAATTAACTTTTTTGTACATAAAACTTATAATATAAAAAAATAAATCTATTTTCGAGGTCTACCCGCACCTTTTTTACCGCCACTCGATGATTGTTTATCTTTTGATTTATTATTCAATAACGGATGAATTTCTACAACAAAAAATATGTATGTAAAATATTTAGAAAAAAAAAACTTTTGATAGTTTAAACAAAGAAATACAAACCGTCGCTATTACTCTGTAACGCAATATCATAAGATTTATATTTCCGTTTCTTCTGTGTTCCATTACCAGGCGTTACAGGTTGAACAACATCAGCAACATTAGCGTTCCAACCTTCTTCAGGATCTTCAACCTAGAATTAAATATAAGTTTTAAATATCCTTTTACCCGATGTAAAGTTACAATCATTTATTACTTACCTCCGGTGCAATGGGTAAAAAGTGTAACGCATTCGTATTTTCACAATCTTCATCAGAACTACAAAATGCTGCGACTGGATCAATATGTGTAACATCTACTTCAAAATCTTCATCTTGTGTTGCTTCATTACCACTCGTTACAGACTTATCTTCATCTTCCAAGTCAAATTCACTTTCTCGTTCTTCATACTCAACATTTTCATCTAATTCTTTAAAATCTGGTGCAAATGCTGACCAATTTTCAACTTGATTTTGTGCCCAAACGCTAACAACACCTATAAAAAAAATGATTTTTATGTTAAAACCATAAAATGACATTTCGCAGAGGTCATTTCCAAAAGTATTTGGTGTTTGCTACAATATTTAGAGCTCTATAGAGCTTTGGCCAGAGAATAAGGTAATGGACACAACAGTACAAAAAGCTTCTAGTAGTGGTTGCTTCACGTCTCAGAAAGCATAGAGTAAGACGTATGTTTGTGGTTGTTATGAATAAAATCACTGTTGTCGTAGGCAAAACAGCCAGAAAACTATTAGTTAGACATTTGGAAACGAATTTGGTCACGGAATACATCGTGCAAAATAAAATAGTCTAGTTCAAAAACTTGAGCGCAAGAGTCTTCATCAAAATTTTCCATTTTGTTGAGAAAGAGGCAAACAAAATATGATAAAATATTACGATCATCCTCAAATCGATCTATAAACTTTAACTGAATCAGCCTGTACATTTGAGCGTCGAGTCTATTATGACGCGAACCTTGGCTTTCGCAACGTTTCCCCTTCTTTCAATCAAAATCTGTTTCGCAGTATCAGACATTTCGATAGCCTAGCCAAGATCCAGATTTTCTATTCTCGACTCGTAGACAAAGTTAAAGAATGTACCGAGCTCAAAATATTCATAGATATTTGACTAGTCAGTGGAAATGCGTTTCATAAATGGGTGCATTTACAGGAATATATTGTTAATTGAAATTTATGAGGAGATATTTTCAATGGGAGGGGCTTTGACCCCCCAAAACCCCTCATGAGTGCACGGGCCTGCGCAAGAGGAAACTAATCTGACAACATTTTGCACTACACTGTATAGAATCTACGACTTCGTAAGTGAGATCACTGTATTTCCCACACAAAATACAGTTTCTTTTTCAGTACTTACCTGAAGATATACTAGCAATAATTGGTCGAACAGGATGCCAAACAACATCCAACAGTAATTCTCCTTTAGTACCATGTAAAATTTTCACTAAACTGCCAATTGATTTTTCCCAAACATATAATGCATGTTGTCTAGCTGAACCAGCACAAATATATTCACCATCACCGGAGAAACAACACTTTTTCCACATAGTTCTAAATTTCAAAATATGTAATAATTTTACTCAATTTTTTTTGAAAAATTTGATTTATACAAAAAAAACATACATACTTGTTGACTAAATCTTGTAATTTTTGTATTGGTTCCGGTTCTCCGTCTTTCCCACAAGCTATAACCTCTTTACTATCGTACACTCTAATTACACGATCGGCAGTATTTACGAGGAAAAATCTAAAAAGAATTTTGGAATTTAGTATACAGCGGGTTATTGGGGCGAAAATAGATCTAGCTAGGTTTCATTTTTAGAAAACGTCATTTTATCCGTGTTTTCAGGAAAAACTGAAACATAAACTGCAAAATATGACTCTTCCTGACATCTATTGGCGAATATATACATTTACGTGGTTCGTTTCGTATGTATTGTATAGTGTGCGGTGGCTATGTCCGGTGGCTATATCAATTTTGGTTGACAGATAGCTGGTGTGATAAACGTACATCGTAGTTAACGAAATAAAGTACATTACCGGGACATTCAAATTGGTATTTGGGTGGAGATATTTTAAACGGTTCTTATATTAGTGATAAAATTTGTGTCTTTTCAGAAAATACCGAGCAAAGTGTCTCGATGTTTCGATTTTAAGTAATTAGGTTAAAAAATTACGAAAATCTATTAATTTAGCTAATAGACAAATATTTTTTAAGATATTGTCTGAAGTCGAACCGAGAAATGGCTCTTCGTAAAAATTTTGGTCGATATCTCAGAAACTATGCATTCTATTATCAAATAAAGGGGATTTAGTTAGGAAACAAGGCATTTGAAGTCGGAATTTAAACCTACAACTAAGATTTTTACGAAACTAGGCGCAAAGTATTTGTATGAGGGTGTAGAAAAAATTCAGTTTAATTAAAAATTATTCTAAAGTATATAAGACCCAAACATAACAAAAATTCAGTTCATTTGAGCAAATCAAATATTTTCTAAGGTTGAACCCAAAATCGATCACAGAAATTGAACTTCTCATAGCATTTTGGACCATATCTCAGAAAATCATCATTCAATCGTCAAATTCGACTTAAAAAAATTTCGAATTTTGGCATTTTCTAAAGAAGTGTCTCTTTGAAAATATAGGCAATATCGTAAGCAACTTTTTGTTCTAAAATCTGATAAAACTCGTTGCAAAAACTAGTTCTAGCCCAAAAATTAGGTTAATTTTACGACTGATCCGAGTATTTTCTATGATATCGACTGTAATACTGTATGATTTATGAAACCGGTATCTTTTTTGGAGAAATTTTCGATGATATTTCGAAAACGTACAAAAAAATGTATTGGTAATTATAACTATCAAAAAAAAAAACTTACTCTCCACGTCTAGCAAATTCAATACTTTTAACCGCAGTGGCACTTGATGTTCCTAACGTGATACGAAAACTTGCTTTCACATTCAATGTTTTCGAATCAAATACAAGTACTCGGCCTTTTGCATTCCCCGTAAATACATATTCACCTCTTCTATCAAATGATGCTACGATATTTAGATCACCCTGTAAACAACGATTAATTTTGTAATAAAATTTAACGGCCCCGAAAATTAGTTTTCGAAAACTTACATCATCATCTAAAGGTATAATTTGATGAGATCCATCTAAATCCACAAGAACAGCCGCATGTCTCATCGGGCATACAAGTAAACGTTTTAAACTTCGTGGTTCCCATTGTACTTTCAAAACAGGACATGGGAAACGATATTTTTGTTCACAATCACTTGAAAGTATATCCCAAATACAAACTGTATTATCTGTGGACGCAGATGCTAACTAAAATTAACAAAAAAAAACATTTTTCATAACCTCACTAAACTTGAATAAAATTGTTTAATTTATGCCTACTTTATGTCCAGATCTAGACCAACTTAAACTACAGACTGGATGAACATGAGCAGAAATAATTTTCGCAATTCCTCGAGTTAAAAAATCCCAAATAACTATACGACCATCGTTACAACCTACAGCAAGTAGTGTACCGCGTTTATTAAAAGCACAAGTAACTGCTAACGAAACACAATCTAAAGCACCATCAAATTCCTAAAAAAAAAACATAGTATTAGATGAATTTTTTTTCAAAGGAACGCATTAATTTACATACCTCCGGATAATTTTGTCCGAAAGATTCTAGAAAAAACACAGTACAAAATTAAAAGTAATATAAAGTTTTTATAAAATCAAATAAAAATGTTTCTTATACAAACCTAATAATTCAAGATTCATAGTTTTCGATTATTAAAAGGAAAACTATATCAAAATAAAATTCAAATATGACATTTATAGAAAAATGTAAACATTAATTTTTGAGCTTACACGCTTTGTCAATAGGCGGACACTGAAAGGAGTCTCAAGTCAGAGAGTTGTATAAAATAGTAGACATTAGAGGTTCGACATTTTGTGGTTTATTGGCGGGAATTTCAATTTTTTCATTCATTACTTACCGTTAAATTGCAATTTCTTTTATTTCGGTTAAATTTACTGTTGATAAATACTTTTACACCATTATTGTTCACAAAAGTCACAATATCAAATTTGTTTTGAGTTTTATCTACGGATTCACTTCACAGGAATTTTTGTTACATCACTTACCTACCGTTAAATTGAAAATTTAGTTTATTTTTGTCGAATTTACTATTGATAAATATATCTTGACTTCATTTACTGCTCACAAAAACTACAATAGCAAATCTGATTTTAATTTTATCTACGTTTTATGTTTTTTAGGCCACCACAAACCGGCGCTGTATCATTTATTTCGCGTATTCCATCGCTAAACAGAATACTTGTATTAGATGTGTGTCTTTTAATTGTTGAATTGACGTAAACTAGACACTAAAGTAATATTCGATTTTAACGCTGAGATGTCAGCGCCACGAGTAAAAAATATGTAAACCCTACTTTATACCCTTAGCTGATTTTTTCATAGAATAAGAAGACTAAAGAAGTCTACATCATTCTTTATCTATATGCGCTGTGCCATATTTGCTGCCCGAGTCTTTTTCCTACTTTTTTCATATAAACTTTGTATTTTGTTTTGATTTATAAAATTTTGTACATATAATTTTTTACAACAAAAATTTTATAATTTTTTGTTTTTGATTTACACTTTGAACTTTTAATAGCAAACATTTCTGTTAAATATTATGTATTTATGGGCGTTCAAAATTTAGTTCTATTTGTTACCGCTAAATAGAGTCTTTCTTAATATTAAAATCCAATACCTACTTTCGTAGGAATATGTTAAGGAAAAAAAAGGCTAAGCTTAAGTCTAATTCTACTATAAGTTTAAGGATCTTAAGATTTCAAGGATGTAGTCTTTTGAGATTAAAAGGATCAAACTAAGGTTACAGTAAGCCATTGATGCTCAAACAACATTTGATATCAAACTACTAAGTTTCACTTCCACGTCATGACAATCACTTTAAATTTAAAAAAAAACAGATATGGATTGCATGGATTAAATAAAAATCAAATTTTTATTTTGAAAAATAATTTAATAATAAAATAAACTATACTCAATAGAAATAATTAAATTTTCTACAATAATTTTTAATAACAAACAAAGAAATTTATAGAACAAAAAATCCAGACAGGTAGGATATTCTCAGTCATGTACTCCATCACAATTCCTTAAAGGATTGCCTCTTAAAATCATTAAAAAAATATTTGGAATAACAAGTTTTTGTTTTCATCGCTATATACTTTAAGAGGAAAAAAATTGTTAATAGTGAAATGTATTCGTTGTGTGCGTAGTCATGGTAGGGACAATAAAATCGATGCCAGCGCTTCCAGTGAAAAATTTTGGCGATAAAGGAGGCTGTTATTACTAATTTGCATTTCTTTACATGTTAATGTTATTGAAAATGTCAAATTAAAATTATTGAAAAACACTAATTAATTAAACTTTATGCATTAAAAATTGTGAAAATATGAAATCAAATTGCACAAATATTATTTTTCAAAAGTAAATTATCATAATTATTTATTTAAATTTAACAATAATATTAAATTTTCATTGTAAGTCATAAATGCAATCCATACAATTATATATGCATCCATACAATTCTATAATTCAAGTAGTGTATCGTTACTATGGAAACGCCTCCAATAAAACTCACGCACGGTGCGAATACTTAAGTAATTTATTTTAATTAAAATAATTTATCATAATCAATATATGCATTCTGGCGACAATCATTTTGCAGTATTAATGGAACATCAATATGTACTTGTTCCATATTATCCCAATTTCCAGGAAAACGATCACCATTTGACATATTACATTGCATTGATATTGGTGATTCATTGTAATAGCTATCCAACAGGATGGCACGGATTTTTGTCCATTCAATCGAATTATAATTATCTGATATGCCAAGTTGCATACTGGTAGGTTGACTTTCGTAACTAAAAAATTTTTTTTATTTTAATTTCTGGAATAATCAAGGTCAGAGGTTTCTTAGCTTACTCTCTCATATAAGTAAAATATTGCTGTAAAGCTTTATCACTTATGGAACTTTTACAAACTTCTAATTCTGTAACGGGATAATAATGGATATAGTTCACGCACATTTCATCAGTTATAGCGAATCCACCTAAAGTTATATTTGTACGCGACATTGTGTTATATCCGCATGTTGTTATCAAAGCATCTCCCTGTAAAATGGATTCACGTAAATTCAAAGGACGAATAGTTTCAATTGCTTAATGCCACCTTCATATTTCCAAGAATTAGATTTTTTAATACATTTGCATATAAATTAAAGATGTAACCTCATGATGACGCTTGACGCTGGTTTTGACATCAAATTATTGTTCCACCTAGCTGAAATAAATAGAATTATGTCCAGCGTCAAGCGTCAGCGTCAGATTTGACTTATGGTAAGTTTTTTGTCTGCCATTGGTTGGGTTTAATCGATAAAAACATTTGCAAGGACTTAACAGCTTCTGTAATTATCTTTATAATATTATGCTCAGCGGCCTATATTTGCCATTTTGCTTCCCAGTATTACGCTTTCATCACCGTGGCCTTGACGAAATTTTATGAGTGAATTCGACGTTATCTTTATTAATTTTACTTACTGGTAATATTCGAACAGGTTTTTTTAATCTTCGAATTTCTTGAAAATGAGTACTGAAATAATTATCTCGATTTAATTCAGGTAATTCAACACCATTTCGGATATGTTTTGTAAAAACTTGTACACCTGTTAAATGCGAATGAAGTTGTGATCCAACAACTATAACTCCATCTTTTGGTAAACCCTAAAAAATCAAAAGTTTGATATAAAACAGTTCAGTTCAATACTGATTGGGTCACTTCAATCACAAACCCATATTAGATAGACATATAAATAGTCTATATTTAATATAAATCTGTGGTTATAACACTTACAACTTCTGTACATTCGATGATACAATGCCCGGAAAGATAAAATTTCTCTTGTTGTGGCGGGATAGCCATTTTATCAATATACTCTAGTCCCAGTTCCATGATACCAGCATCATATTTTCGTAAATTTGGTGAAATTGTTAATCGAAATCCTGAACTATCAATCCAATCTTTTAAGTAAAATATGATATTAAATTATGTTACATTTCTTGAACAGTAAAATTCAATTCGCTTGTTTCAATTAACATACAATCTTGTGGTGCAAACACATTCGAGTTCAGTTTTTTTTAAACGGAAAGTTTTTTAGTCGTTTGACATTTACCGTTTTATTTATTAAGAGCGGATAAGACATGGATAGATCTGATCTAAATATTTTAGTATGACGATACGCCACAAGATTGATGTACGAATTCGAAAATTTAATTTATTTACCTGCTTTTAATTTTGGATTATCATAATGCACTTCAATCATAACATATAAATTATAGTTTGGTCCTCCAATAGGCAAACCTGCTTCCTAAATCAATATTATTATGTTTCCTAATTGTAATCCTTCTTATTTGGGCTAAAAGTGGTATTATGGAAATAATTAATTTGAATTTTTATCGATTCAGAATATCAAAAAGCTGTTTTATTTATTAAGGACAAATTTTGGTGAAATATAACCTTGTAGGCAACATTATCATCGTTTTTTGATCGTTCCTCCCGTGTTTCTGTGTCTGCCTTTGCCCTTTGGTATATCATAATACCACTTTACCCCAATATTAATAAGTTTCTAACCTTTGGATACACAAACGGTAATGCGCCCATAGCCCACGCTGCCAAAACTTTTTTACAAACTTGTGTATCTTTTGGACGTTTATCACTAAAACAGCTACCTTCGTAATCTGATATCACTTGCGTTGATGGTGCGATACATCTAAAAACTTCCATATGATGTACAAGACCTTCATTTCCTTTTGTGATAAGTGATTCAAACTAGAATTACATCAAAGCATTCCAGTCGAATATTCTCTACCAAAAACCAAGGAATTTGTACTTACCCGAGATATATGATATTTTCTATTATGAATTTTTTCTGGAAGTTTAAATATTTTACACCAATATGTAGTATCATCAGCCGGAACATGAACGTTATCAACTACGAAATCAAGGTTCCATGAACCAGGTTCTACATCATAATCGACATCAGTATTTTTTAACAACGTTGTTCGAACCATTCCATGTTGCGCACCAGAAGTTTTTAGGACATTTACACCTTCTATATTATATAATTTATTTGTTCCGGAAACCCAAACTAAGTGAACTGTACCATCCTAAATATGGATATACTTCAAAATTAGTCATCAATTTTGAGGGGAATAAGACATGGTGGATTTCTGGACATATATTTGGTCTTGAGTATAAAGCCTGAATAAAATGAATGTTTATTGCGAACTATGGTCTCGCCATCTTTGAGTGAATTAAAGAATTTATCAAAAATCTTAGTCATTAATGTAGGTAAAAATAAATACATATATGTGTAATAACTTTTTGAGTGTTTTTTTAACTTTCAACTAAAATATAAAAATTCCCAAACGCGAGAATTTTAGTAGAGTCAAAAACTAATTTAATTTTTTAATTACAATAATATAGTTTTTTGAAAGAAGCTTATGCTTTTTTCTTTATGAAAAAAGCAAACAGTTTTGACTGTCAAAATTATTCCATAAGACTATTTTTGCATTCCTTTTCAAAAAAACCCAAACGGAATTAGAAACCTTGAACTAGAAATTGTTTTAGCTAATATGTGGACTAGATAGCTGTAATAATAATAAGCCTGAATAACTCTGAATTGGACAGCCCAAAAACGTTTAGAAATTCAGAGATATTCAGAGTTCCTAAAACTTTTCCCGAATTTCTAAAACTTTTTAAGATTTATTCTTTCTTCAAATATTTTTTCAACCAGAATTGATACAAGAAAATTACCTCTATCTTAAAGTCAGATAAATCGCATGTAGAAAATTTCCTCTTGAATGAAAATTTCACAATCTTATTTGTAGCAACCAATTTGAAATCAGCACAATCTTGCTGAATGTCACGGTGCAAAATTCCATGAAAGTCGGCATATGTGTCCTAACAACACGGTATAACTGTTAAAATATCTTAAAAACAAAAATAAGTGTAAAAAAATGTCTGACAACGATCAGATATTACGAGAAACACTTTGCCGCTTTTCATTTTCTCATTATAGTAAGAGAAAAAATTAGTAAAAATTTTTATAGAAACATTCTTTCTTTTATTTAAATCAACAGAACTGAGAATAATAGAAAATTTAAACATATGTGTAAACAGGTGTTTAAATTTGAAAAAAAAATTAAATAACAAAAGCCTCGATCAATTCCAAATGGATGTTTCTTTTTAGGTGAATAGGTTCTAATTTAAATGGTGGTCAACCAACTACAGTTTTTCAAATGGAACCCTATTTTTTGGAGGTGATTCGTAAGTTTTTTTATTTAAACACCAAATCGTTGAAAATTTTTTCAAATTTCTTTCATACATTTTTTGCAAATATCAAGTCAAAAAGTAAAAAAAAAACATCCTATACTAAATTTATCTATTATCTATTTCTCGACATATTCGATCGAATACCAAACTTTTGATATATCTGTATAAATTTTTACTTCTAGCACAACAGTATCATTCCAATAAGTCCAAAGGACACAATAATCAGCCGGTGCAAGTTCACCATAACTGGAAAATCCAAATGCAAACCATTTTGCAAAGTTTTTGTAATAATGAATTTCGAATTGCAATTCTTTATTAGGGTAGTCGATTTTCCAGTATAATTTCACTTTGCCAATATTATCCAATGTTAAATCAAAAATTTTATCGTGACCTTAAAACAAGTGCATTATTTTAGAAGAAATTATTAGGTGTTTTTACATAATTATTCAATTCAAACGAGTCTGGAAAAAGAGCGAAACGATTCACCAGACGAAAATGGGCTATAATTAGGTGATTTTATGAACACCTATACCAAAATTTTGTTCGTAGCATCAATATTTTTAAGCGTTACAAACTTGGGACTAAACTTAATATACCTTGAAATATTTCGTATATACATGGTATAAAAATAAGCACACACAAAGTAAGCTTAATAAATTAAAGCTTGCAAATAAATTATTCATAAGTAGGGATTTACCTTCGGAAATTGTATGATGATGATGATGTTGTCCATGATTTCCATGATTTTCATGACGATCCAAACTTTCTAGGCAATAAACTATTTTAGTAAAATATACAAAAATAAATAATAAAGTTATAATTCGAATTGTAATCATTTCTGTATAGTTGTTATCGAATAAATTTACAACAATTAATTGAAATATTTTTAAATAAACAATGCCTTTATATATCCTCGGTTTGTAGCGGTATTCAAAACTGCGCATATGCATAAACTGGTAGGTAGATATGTAAAGCTCATAACGTCTATATAGTAATATTATTTATGATCAGATTTTGCGATAAAAATTACGATAAGATTAATAAAACAGTCGCCGAAAAAGAAATTAAATTTTAATTTAAAAAATTGATTAGTTAACATTAACATGGACTATGATGGAAAAATATTTATGTGTTAGCATTACTTCGAAACCGAAACGAAAAGAACGTTGGAAAGTTGAAGTAGAATATTAACACCCAATATAAATGATATAAATATCAAAATCGTAAAAATACCTTGTTGTTACCTTCGTTAATATTCTCTAACAGTTAATTGTAAAAAATCATAAGGTAGAATTATGACGGTTTGTATGATCAAGATTTGGATCACAATTTAGTTTACATTAAAGTTTTGGATCAAAACGACACGCAAAATAAGAACAAAAATATTAATAAGTAGAAAAATCGTTAAAATAAGAATAAATCTATGGTCTTTATATTGCTACTCCGGTGCTGAGATCTCTACAAAAGTTATTATCTCTACAGAAATATATTTCGTGTAATTTAACAATCTTAATAATTATTATAAACAGCTTAAACATGGATATATTCAAGCAAATGCAGGGTATTTAATAAGTTAACTTTATTAGCATCTTCACTAGTTTTAACCTGTATATGTATATATATGTAATAATATCAAGGTATACTAAGTTAAGTCTGTCTGTCCGCCTGTGATCACGATAACTCAAAAACGAAAAGAGATATCAAGCTGAAATAACGTTTTTAGAAATTTTAAGGATCTGAAATAGCGTATTTAGAAATTTTAGCTAAGTACATAAAAAGTGAGGCTAAGTTCGTAAATGAGCAACATAGGTCAATTGGGTCTTGAGTCCGTAGGACCCATCTTGTAAATCGTTAGAGATCGAACAAAAGTTTAAATGTAAAAAATGTTCCTTATAAATAAATAAACAAGTTTTGTTTGAAACAGTTTTTCGTAAATGTCAATATTTATCCGTGAGGAAGAAAATTAGGGTAAAACTTTGGTGTCCATTTTCTCCTAAACTCTAAAAGATACAAAGTTGAAAATTTGCAGGTAGCTTCATCTAGTGGTCTTGTAAAATATTTTAAATTTCGAATTTTTTGAAAACCAAATAAATGGTGGACGAAAGGTCACCATAATTGTTTTGGTTTTTTAAACTCTTCTGATTTATAAAAGAATTTCAAAAGAATGCAATAATCTATACAGAGTATTTCAACGATTAACTCAGTCAATTGTTTGTTTTTCGCTTGTTTTAATTAATTTAAAAAAACTTCTCTCATAACTGGTGCTTTATATCCAAAAAATTATAAAAAAGTTTCTGTTTGTAGAATTCTACATGTGTCTATATTATTCGAATGCGGTGATTACGGGACATCCTTTATTTATAGCTTAGTTGTGGTTTGTATTGATTCTTAATGAAGTAGTGATATATGTATTATGAAAACTTAATATGAATAAGTATTGACAAAATATTTATATGCGATGAAATGGAATGCAATATCGTTTAAAACACGTAGATATATATATATATTATTTTCATCATTATATCATCATTATCCCAATAAGAAGAGCATTCAGGAATTTAATAAAGAATTCTTTAACAATTGTGTGTTGGTGATGCGAATACCACAATTTTTATTTTTCGAGCTTAAGGTTATACAGTCACTATACCATTGTATAGATAAAAACCTTACTGTTTAAGATATTATGTAATCACGTAGGAAACGAAACCGGGGTATCAGTCTAACCCATGGAAAAACTCCGACCTGGAGGAAAATGTTTATCTGAATGTCCTCAACAAAATCATATTCATGCGAACTTATGCATTTTTTATTTACGTCCATATGGTAGAGCAGAAGTTCCCTATTTCCGGACACCACATTCTCTTTATATAACATCAAAAAAAAAAAACTATTGGATTTTATATTTTGGAACGATTCTAAGCATTTTTTAAACCCTGACATTTTTTACCTAACCTCGCCGTTGTGGAAATTTCGCCGAAAACTCGTTATTGGAGAAACTAAAGATTATTTGGTATGTAGGCGCACATTTTACGCAGATTTTAAAGTTGATCTAGGTTTTCAAGCTCAATGAAAAGCTCACTACTCCATAACTGGTAATCGATAGATGAACACTTTAAATTAGAAAGTTGTTATTGATTAAAAAAGTAACATTTTTTGTTCGAGACATTTTTCCGCAAACCGTACATTTTATCCAAAAACGAACTGAAAAGTTTTACCCAAAATTGTTATTCCGTGTACTTGTTTCTGCGAAATCTAGGATCTCAACAAAAAAAATTTCCAATAAATCCAATAAAAGTGGTTTGTTTTTTTATAAAGAACATTTCTGTTCAAATCGAATGAACAAACGCACAAAAAGCTTACGAAAAAATATTTTTACTATAAATTACTGTCTAAACTATTCGGCTTACGAAAAAATGATTGCGTATTTATAAAGAACAACCTTCTAATTTAAAACGTTCATATAATGTTTGTCAGTTATGAATCAGAGTGAGGTTTTAATTGAACCTGAAAACTTAGATCGAATTCGATGCCGATATAAGATGTGTGCCTTTGAAACGAACATTTTTCCTCAATCTATATGAATTTATCATTTGAAGCATTTTCCTCGATTAAAAGTATATAAAACTTAACTTTAAAAAGCATCCTGTATATGTATAGGATGCCGGTGACCTATCAAATTTTTAGTATGCGCTCAGTAAATTAACTGAGCGCTTACCTCAGCTAATTTAGAATTTAAATGCAGCCATTACTGTACCATTTTAGTTGATATAATAGAGATATCACATATTTATCAAAACTCTTTGATATAAAACTATTTTAATAAATATAACAGATAGTGCCTGCATAGCTTTAATGTCTTAACGAAGCCTAAATGCTCTGTAAACTATGCATGCATAACATTCATTGAGGTTTTATTTTATTGTTTATTGCTTTATTCGCGCAAGAATACAAAGATGATAAATTTTTTATATAACGAGATCATTTTTGTATATATAAGATACCCTTATTTTAAATAAATTTCAACATCGAATTTGAAAAATATTATTATAAAAACTGTTTGATTAAAGTAAAATGGCCATTTGAATAAAATGAATGAATTCGACTTTAATCAAAATTCGATAATATTATAAAAAATTTGTGTATCCGAATTGGACGAAACTCAAGTTAGCTTACTTTTAAGATAAATTTTCTCAAAAAATAAGCAAAAATGGTTTTTATTAAAGTTTTGAAAAAGTAATTTTTGAGATTTAGCTCTTAAAATTTTATACAAAGAGCTGATAGGTGTCTCAGAGAGATTTTTATCCACTTTTAAATTAGAATTATCAAAAACTATTTAATAAACTGGAAACCTTCAAATGAACTGGATGTTTGTCTTTTTGCAGGAATCTTAGAAATTTTGATAGATAAATTCTTTTCTCCTGATAGCGAAAAATTTCACATCAAATTTCAATTTATTGAAGATTGATGTTTTTTATGATAACAAATTTTTATTTTACCTCAAAAATATTTATGAAGGGTTTAAATTTGTAGCACAATTACAAAATAATAATAAATCACTCATTATTTTATTGACTTTCAACATTCGAACCATAGACATCTGTCAAAAAGTTTACTGTCATATTTCTTTTCTTCTTATAAATGGCGGCGGAATATGACCTGTCTTGAATAACATGAACGACACGGATAATTCGATTTTAACGCTAAGATGTCAGCATAGACAGGTGGGCAAACGGAAATATACTAATTAGGTAATTTTATAAACACCAATACCAAAAAATATACAGAGTATAACAATTATTTTAATGTTTTTATTTTAATTATTTTAATTGTATAACAATTATTTTTTAACAATGGATTTTAACACTAAAAAGGCTCTATCTAGCGTTAGAAAAAATAACTATAGTTTGCAACCGCCATAGATACTTACTATTTAACATAAATGTTTTTTTGAAATCTTGTTAACCATACGCACATAACATACAAAAATAAAGTAGGTATCATAGATAAAATAATAGTAGTAGGTATCCTTTGCCTTTTGATTCAATGAAAAAATCAGCTGAGTTGTTTAAAGTATATTTTGTTGTCAAAATTATGGTATTTTATATATTTATGGTTTACAAGATTGTAAAGGTAAACAACAATTCTGTTAAATATTATGAATCTATGCGAGCTGACACCGATAGTTCAGAGCTAAGTACCACAGACTTTTCTAGTAAACTAGATTTCTCATTGCGAAAAATTATCCATATTTTTATTATTTTATTTCCATATTCATAGTACAGACTAATAGTTTTACTCTTAAAATAGTATACTTATGCTTGCAATATTTTAGCAGAAGTTATTTTAAAAGAGAATTTTCCTTTAAATCAAGAAAAAACCTTAGTACAAATGAGAAACTAAAGGTAAATATTAATTTAATCATATACAAACTTCATGTGTTGTCGATTATTTTAGTACAAAAAAGCTCAAAATCAACAAATTCAGATTTATTTAAATCGAAAACTACTCATTTTATAACTGTGGCTATCTAAATTGAATGTAAACGTTTATGGTACATACTGAGTATAATATGTTCATAGAGAAGAAACATCTTGCAGTTTACCTTTACTTGAATATTTTCTATGGTATACTTTTATTCTGGATAATATAAAATTAAAATAATTAAAACATTAAAAATTACAAATGGAAAACAAGTATGAAGTATTTTCGCAGCATTTATCAAAGCTACGAATCCCCGGAGCACATGATAAAGTTTACAAAGATGAATGTGTTTACTCATTTGATACACCGGTAAAAAAAATAATGTACATCTTGTAAGGTTATGTATATATGACTTTGAAATTTATTTTTAGGAAATTGAAACTGGATTGTATGTAAATTTAACCACTTTCTTAGGTTTCGGTAAAGATTTCGTTGATTTTTATTACAAGAAAACTGGCAATGCAGTATTCTTACACATTAAAAAGACCAAATACGAGGTATGTTTATAAAAAATTAGGGGATTTAATTTTCTTTTTTGAGTAACTAAAAACCCAATTACTAACTTTTTCGGTATCAAAATTTTGAATAAATAGAGCTTAGGTATACGTTTTATTAACATAGATCGAATCGCCACAGCAAGGAGATGGCCCAGAAAAAAAGATTACTCGACTTGCTATTGGAGTTGAAGGTGGTTTTAATCCAGAAAGTGGTGCTGTAAAATATGAAGTAATCGAAAACTATTCTGTAGTTGTTTTACCAGATTTTGTTACTTTTAATTGGCCAGATTCGAATTTACCAAAGGCTGTAAGTACCAAGTAAATTTTTAAAATGTTCCTTGTTTTTCTAAACAAAAAATTGATTTAGGTAAGCGAATCAGTTCGTGGAGTTTTAGAATCACAGTCTGCTACGAAAGTAGCAGAATTAGAAGCATTAGCCGGTTCATGGGACGGAGAAGCAAGACTTGTTTCAAAGTAAGTTTTTAAAAATAATTTTTCAAAAATAATTTTTCAAAATTAACAATTTGTGAAAATTCTCAAATTTTGTATAATATTCTCGTTGACTAGTACTTTTCAAACAGGCAACATGCATTACACCCACGTAAACTTTCTGGGCTAGCCAAAAGGTTCTTGGTTAATGCTATAAAGCAATTATTTTAAACTGTATCAAAGGGAAGTTTTACCACAGAGTTTCTCAGCGAAGCGGGCAGACATCAGCTAGTAATTAAGACTATTACAATTTAAAAAAATTTTATGAAATTTCTTAATACAGTGCAACCTTAATATAACGAACCTCAATATAACGAATTCCTCGATTTAACAAATTTTTCGCAATCCCCTTGAATTGTCCATAAGAGTCAATATAAAATATACCTCTACATTTCGAATATTTTTTGCGAACAGTCTCTTTATAACGAATTTTCAACTATAATAAAAAATTTAAATACCTCTAAATAACGAAATTCGTCAATTCAAAACCTTTATATAACGTATAAAGTCCCACCAATATATGACAGTCAGTATGCTCCATAGTATGTAATTCATGTCGCGAGAGGTTCCGACACTTTTTTCCTCTTTATAACGAATTTTAGACCAACTTAACCTCAATATTACAAACCTCAGTTTAATGAATTACTTGATATAACGAATATTTACTGGTTCCCTTCAGATTTGTTATATCGAGGTTGCACTGTAATTCGCTGCATTCCCATTCTCAGAGGCCCTTACATCGAATCTTGCGGCATAAGACTATAGACCGTAGTCTATAACCATATAAAGCCCCAAGTGAAGCTGACTCACTCAGTGAATAATGTATTCAAATTTTAAGGGACTTCTAAACACCACACGTTTTTTTGCACTCGACGTGGAATTGCTTAAAATCTAATTATTAAATTCCGAGAATTTCAACTAATTTATTAAAATCCCCAGGAAAATCGGTAAAACATCCCTTAAAATTGCATTTTTCTGTTCTATGCATGTTAGAAAAATGAGATTTTCTCCCAATCAACCAGAAATAAAGTCAAATTAAAAGAACCTTTCGAAAAATTTCATTACTTACATCTCGAAAAAAGAAAAAAATATACTCCTTAAACTGCCCTTTTCACTTCTATCCACGTTAGAAAGATCGAGGTTTTATTTTTATTTGACGTGGAACAGGTTCATAATAACAGGAATATATACAAGCAAAATTTAGAAAACCTCCAATAAATTTTTCGGGTTCGGAACCATAAACACGCACTTGAAACTTTATTTAAAAACACTCTCTATTAAATTACCTTTTCCCTTAAGAGCCCTCACCAAACTGAACCGATTTTGAAGATCATCGCCTATTTTACAAGTGTTCCGAGTACGGAACAATAAACTCACACTTACAACATAGCTAAGAATATTGTTAAATTACCTTTCAAACGAAACAAAAAATAATTAAAATCGGTTCATCCGTTTAGGCGCTACGATGCCACAGATAGATAACACCTCTTTTTTGGTTTGGAAGTTAAACAGTTGTAAATTTTTCCTTCGTAACTCTTCACAAATGTGAAAAACAACCTCAAAACTACACATTTTCTTCTTACAAGCTAGAAAGATGCGTTTTTTTTTTTGTTGCATTTGACGCTAACAAAGCGATGTTTTTTTCTGTCACGCGGAGCCAAGGCCGCATCGGGGTAGGGACAAACTTTCAAGTACCTCTCTTGTGTGAAAAGCGAGTGTATTTTCATTAATTTCAACTTTGATTTTTCAAAACTTTCTGAGAATAAGAGCATTGAAAAGGGCTAGACAATTTGAATGTTCCATTTGTTACGGAATTATGATTTTAAGTGTAATATAAACCTTATTATTTTTAGACATGCCGATTCTCTAGTACAATTGGATAATGGTATAAAAATACCACCAAGTGGCTGGAAATGTGAAAAATGTGATCTTACCGAAAATTTATGGTTAAATTTAACAGATGGCTCAATACTTTGTGGTCGAAAATTTTATGATGGTACTGGAGGAAATGATCATGCTGTTGAACATTATAAACAAAGTGGATATCCGTTAGCTGTAAAACTTGGTACAATCACTAAAGAGGGTAAAGCAGATGTTTTCAGTTATGATGAAGATGATATGGTTGAAGATCCAAATCTTAGTAAACATCTTGCCCATTTTGGTATAAATATTACACAAATGGAAAAGGTTAGAATGGAGAAGTTTTAAATTTCGAATACCAATTATGTATTTAGTAAAATTAAACTAAATATCTATAAGGAAAGAATTAATGTATTTTTGAAATTTTCCACAGTTATTTAATAGGTTTACTACACTATTTAAAAAAATGTCGATCTCTTAGGGGTGTACCTAACCCCATTTTTGGGGGGTTTTAATCAGTTTTTTTTTCAAATTACACAAAAACTATGCATCAAATAAATAAAAAAGTTTATTAAAAGTTCTAGCGGGAGTATTTTTGTACGTTTTCGTTTTTTTTCGACTTTCTCGCTTCAAAATTGACCGAGATATGTCAATTTTAAAATGGCAATTTTTTTTCTCATTCAATAAAATGAAAAAGTATCCATCTTTTAAACCGTTGGAGATAGAACAAAAGTTTAAATGTAAAAGTTATTCCTTATAAAAAAAATTAACAACTATTTATTTTTTTTGAATCATTTTTTTCTCAACATATCTTATTACCAGTGAGGTCGCCTTCAAAATACTTTCAAAAATATTCGAATATTTCAAAATTTAGTATTAAGAATTTTCTCGAATTTTTGTTTTTTTAGAATATTTTACAAAACCACTAGTTGAAGTTAACGTTTGCTCTAGCTCTAACGTTTTACAAGATGAATACTTTTTCATTTGATTGAATGAGTAAAAAAATTCCATTTTAAAATTGGTTTATCTCGACTTTGAAGTTAAAAAGTCGAGAAAAAAACGAAAATGTGGACAAATACTTCAAGTAGAACTTTTAATTGGTTAGAATTTTTAACTGATTAAAACCCCCAACTATCCCCACAAAAAAGGGGGTTAGATACCCCTGAGAGGTAAACTTTTTTTACGACATTTTTACACCCCAATAAACAACTGTGGAAAATTTCAAAGTTGCGTTAACATTAATTTTTTCCTTTTAGATATTTAGTTCAATTGTACTATATTATATAACTAACTTTTTTGATATTTTTTCCTATAGACTGAAAAATCTATGCTCGAATTAGAATTAGATTTGAATCAAAAAGTAGGTGAATGGGCCGCATTACAAGAGAGTGGTGGTGTACTTAAACCATTATATGGTCCTGGTTATACAGGAATGGCTAATTTAGGAAATTCATGTTATGTAAATAGTGTAATGCAAGTTATATTTATTATTCCTGATTTTGTTAAACGTTTTGTGGATAAAGTACCAGAAATATTTTATAGTAATTACACAGATCCAGCAAATGATTTTAATGTTCAAGTGTAAGTTTTTGTCGTATTTTAAACGCATTTCTTCGGGGGGATCAAAATCTTTGTGACGTCACATGTTAAGATTTAAAATATAAACGCAAAATATATAAGTATAAACAAAAAAAACCAAACTATATAAACCAAATTTTTATTACACTCCCTTTCTAAATTCTCTCGTACTATAAATGTTTTTACTCGAAAATTTGAATCTTTTATTAACGTAATCATTCGTTTATCGCTAACTTAATTAATATTTTGTTCTGTCTTTTTTTTATTAAGAATTTAAAAAAGAACAAAAAATTTTTATTTGCAGTTTTATTATAAATATTTCTATTAATTAAATTATACAATGTGTGATGTCACACCAAGGAAGTTGTGCTTCAAAAATGTGACCACCTTTGACAAAGGGGGAAGGGGAAGTGGTGTGAAAAAATCGTAAAATTGTTGTTATGTAATTTATGAATATATTTATTGGTCGTAATGGTCGTAATACAGGGTGCCTTAAAGAAACGTACGCCCTTGTTGCATCAGGTAGAAATTAAATTTCTTAGACGAAAATACCTTTTCCATTTTTTTATTCGATGTATGAATAGTTAGCTATTAATTAAAATAGGCTGCCAATCAGAAGCGCGCTATAGCGGCAAGACAGTAGGGAGGAGAGAAAAAAGTCAGAAACGGCGACGATAAGGTACGAGAGTTTCAACGTTACGCCGGCGTATACGTATGCATACGCGTTCAAGTGTGTGAATGTGTAGAAAAGGGCGGGCGTAAGTGCATGGGATCAAAAAAATGGAAAATAACTATTCTTCTTCGAATTTTATTTTCTACTGATGCAACATTGTTTAATTATATTAGCTTTCGATATTTCGAAAACCAAGGCAGATATCGAAAAATTGTATTCTTATTTTTCGCCTACATTGATGAAGTTTTAACAAAATTCATCATCAAAGTTGAAAGAAAGGTACAAATAATTTCAACCCTAAATCTAGAATTGTCTTCGTGCTCGTCCTAAGTATAAAAATATAATACGTATTACTAATTGATTTTTCTAATATATATTTAGTGCGAAATTGGGTTCAGGATTATTATCTGGAAAATATTCAATACCTCCTCCAGCCGGATCTCCGGTAGATGCTGATTCACCTGGAATTTCCCCACATATGTTTAAAACTTTGGTTGGGAAAGGACATGTCGATTTTAGCTCAAAAAAACAGCAAGATGCTCAAGAATATTTTCTGCATTTCTTAGATTTAGTAAATGTAAGTGCTTCAACAAAAAACATACAAGTGAACAAAATTTGGTTAATAAATTTAAATTTTTTGTAGAGACACAGTCGTCACCAGAGTTTAAATCCAGCTGATGCATTTAAATTTTGTTTGGAAGAACGATACCAATGTGGAGTAAGCAAAGGTGTCAAATATTTACAACGTAGTGATTGGTTATTACATTTACCAATTCCTTTGCAAGCTGCCACAAATAAGGAAGCCGTAGCAGCGTATGAAGCAAAAAAAGCTGAATTGGAAGCATCTGGCAAACGAATGTATGTACTCAGCAGAATGTATTAATCAGAGAGCTGGTGACACAAATTTGGGAAGGTGTTTTATGCAACTTAAAATAACAAACAAATTAAATTTTATTAATTTGCGGCTATTTCACTACTGCACAGCCTGCGACATTTGTGAAAAAAACAGTCCAAAATATATTTTAGGCAACTTGAAATTTGTTAAGTTGCCTAAAACATATTTTTTTGATTGTTTTTTTTTTTCGCAAATATCATAGGCTGAACAATAGAGAAATAATCGCAAACTCCCCACCCGACTCAGAATTCTGGATTCACCAATTAATAAAATTTTATTTTTTTTGTTATTTTAACTTGCCTACAATACCTTCCCAATTTGTGTCAAGAGCTCTTGACCAATATGTCTCTAAATTTACAAAAACCAATCTTTTTTTTTTGTAGAGATCCAGAACAAATCGTTCGTCCAAGAATCAAATTATTTTCGTGTCTTGAAGCATTTACACAATCAGAAATTGTTGAACAATTTTACAGTACGGCTGTTAATGAGAAAACTACAGCTCGAAAAACCACAAGATTGGCTAGTTTTCCAGATTATTTAATGATTCATGCAAAGAAATTTATGTTACGCGAAGATTGGGTTCCAATCAAATTGGACGTAGCCTTAGAAGTTCCAGATATTTTAGATGCTAGTAGTTTACGAGGTACCGGTTTGCAACCAGATGAATTTCTCTTACCACAAACAAATAATCCTCCCCCAGAGCCAACATACGATGAAAATATATTATCACAATTGGTAATTGTTCATAGTAGTTATTTATCGGGTTTTTTTCTAAAACTTTCGAAATTATTCTTGTAGGTTGAAATGGGTTTCCCAGCCGAATCATGTAAACGAGCCTTATTTTTCACTCATAATAATGGCTTAGAAGCGGCTACCAATTGGATTATGGAACATATTGCCGATGCTGATTTTTCAGATCCATTTGTTCCACCAGGAACTGATAATGCTTCGGGAAGTGGAAATTTTGTACCTGATGAAAATGGTGTTGAACTTTTATGTGGAATGGGTTTCACTCGTCCACAAGCAACAAAAGCTTTAAAAGCTACGGATAATAATATTGAACGTGCTGCCGACTGGATATTTAGTCATCAAGATGAATTAGATTCGATTGATGATTCGAATACACCCCCTGAAGCACAATATCGTGATGGAAATGAGAGTAGGTTCTAAATTTTTAAGGTTCTCGTAGACGTTGAAATTTTTAAGTATTATATCACGAAGTATAGATATCAGGAGTCTGAACGTAATTTTTAACGAATGGTTTCAATTTAAGGGATAGATAATAATTAATAGCATCGGTACGTCCTAAATTTTTGCGCAGCCAGTGGCAGATTTAACGCAAAAACTACCGAATGAATTTGAATGAAACTATACAACAAATGCAGGGTTTTTATGGGACATACTGGAACCATGTCTTTTAAAGGGCTTTAAAAGTTCGTGAAATCGATTTTTAGTGCACTTTTGTCAATCTCTCCTTGTATCTATACTTCGTGAGTTATACGATCAAAATTTTGGATAAAAATTAACTTCTATGAAAGCACATCTTTCTAACTATTTTCGAAATCTAATCAAATAAATTTTGTTTACAGAATATCGTTTAGTGGCGTTTATATCACATATGGGCACATCGACAATGGTGGGGCATTATGTATGCCATATTTTACGTGATAATCAATGGGTTATTTACAACGATAATAAAGTGGCTGTATCTGAAAATCCACCCAAGGAATTGGGTTATTTATATTTATATGAACGAATTGCTAAATAATAATTTACGTTGCTACTAACATTTTTTAATAAAATATTCTTTTTTTCTAATAAAATTAATATTAAATATAATTTTTTTTTTTTTTTATCCCTATTAGAAGGGGGGACTACGATGCTAAATAGACCTAATTAAACCATTTCCGGTTGTCTTACGTCTGTCTGTGGACACGATAGCTCAAAAAAGAAAAGAGATATCAAGGTGAAATTCTTATAGCGTTCTCAGATTGTAAAATTTGAGGCTTAGTTAGTTCGTTCGGTTTACAATTAGGTCTTGTAAACCGTTAGAGATAGAACAAAAGTTTAAATGTAAAAAATGTTCCTTATACAAAAATAAATAACTTTTGTTTGAAACATTTTTTGATAAACATCACTGTTTACCCGTGAGGGCGCAAATTAGGACAAAAAATTCTAGAAAATACTTTCGAAAACAAAATAAATGGAGGCCGAAAGGCTTCGGCCGTATTGGTTTTAAAACTCTTCTAATTTATAAAAAAAAAAAAAAATGTAAGCACTGATATCCAACACTTTCTATACAGGATATTTCAACAATTTACTCACTTAATTGTTTGTTTTCACTTGTTTATAGAGTTCCTTAACCCCTTATGGGATGTTTGAGAACAAGGAGATCCCCTAAGAAATTTTATCTTCATAAAAAAAACTAACATTTTTTTATTTAAAACTTATTTCGAAAAATCGTTAGCGTTTTCGGAGGAAATACGACTTAAAAATATATCAATAGAGAACATTTGCCTGTGTCCACGACTTTGACCTGGAATTCTAGGTCATTTGACCCTGATCTTCAAATGGTCTTGTCTTAAGAGTTATTAACACACGCGAATAACCTTATTTTCTAAAGCTAGCGTTTTTTCTTCTGATTAAATGAAATAATGGCATATTTTTAAGCCGCATTGCCGATAAATAACCTCTTTCGAAAAAATGTTACTTTTTTATGAGGGTCAACTTTTTAATTTAAAGTGTTATTCTTATTCTATCTTAGAAATTGTATCGAGCGTTAAATTGTGGAAGTCCATTATACTTTTTATTTATTATATATAGCAATAAAAACCACTAATATTTTATATATTTATTATTATATATTTTATATTTAATAAATAATTTATAAAAAAACAAACAATTGACTGAGTTAATTGTTGAAATACCATGCACAGACAGTGTTGATTACTCTATCACATTACACATATATCATACATGTCACACATACATAACTGATAACCTACTATAAAATTTACGCCTAATTTGCCCCCTCACGTGTAAACAGTGATGTTTACGAAAAATGTTTCAAATAAAAGTTGTTTATTGTTTTTTTTTTTTTATAAGGAACATTTTTTATATTTAAACTTTTGTTCTATCTCTAACGGTTTACAAGATGGGTCCTATGGATGGACCCAATTGACCTATGTTACTCATTTACGAACTCGACCTCACTTTTTACGTCCTGAGTACGCTGTAAAAATTTCAGCTTGATATCTTTTTTCGTTTTTGAGTTATCGTAGTGACAGACAACCGAAAGTGGACTAATTAGGTGATTCTATAAACACCCATACCAAAATTTTGTTCATAGCATCAATATTTTTAAGCGTTACAAACTTGGGACTAAACTTAGTATACCTTGCATATAACATATATGCATGGTATAAAAAAAAAATATTAGTGGTTATTATTGCTATATAATAAATAAAAAGTGTTATTCTATATCTTACCGTTTAGGATCTAAGTTGGGTATTAAAAAAAAACGCTGAACTAGGTCCAATCTGATATCAGAACATGATTCCCCATCAAATTCAGTAACTTTTTTTACAGTTATTTTTTTATTGGTTAAATACAAAACGAGCTATTAGCCATTGTAGATTAAAATGACCCACCCTGTATATGAATTTAAAAAAAATGAAAAAAATCATTTGAGACGGGTTTCGCGTAATAAACATGAACTGAAACTCGAACGCAAAATTAATTATATTTATTATATTAAACAAAATAATTTAAAACAAAATACAAATATTCTTCACATGCTGAGTAGTGTAAGAGGAAGGTGCGTGCATTATTAAGATCTATAATTTATGTGATTATAGATCTCATAAGTAAATTTCATGATGTTGTTTTCGTTGGAGATAATAAACTGGCAGCTCTAGCCGAATCAAATCCTAAAGCTAATGTTAGCAAACGTACAACACTCTTCATTTCTTGTGGTTCATTTTCTAGAAAGAAAATTAATTTACATTAAAAGCATTACTTCCTTATGATTTAGCTGAGTAATAAATTCGTAAAAATTTGGGAATCGTTAATTTTTTTAAATAGGTTTCTTCTGCACGCGGCTTTTATCTCTACATACTACATAGTTTCCTTTGGTGATGTTTTCTCAAAATTGAGGTTATGTACCGGGCTAAAATTTACCACACTTTTTTATGATCATAAGTTACAACTTTTTCCAGAATTTCAACTCAATTCCTAAATTTTTCGAAAAGTTATCAGAGAAAGTTGAAAACATGAGGTTAATGCGTTTTCTTGAAATTTTGAGGTCATTTTGCTATGTTCAGGGTTCGATAGCAGGCAAGGTCGGTGAAGAAATTCATAACAATTATTTTTTTTATTCGTCTCAATCAATTGAAGCAGGGATATTCAAGAAAACGTCACCAAAGAAAACAATATAGAGATAAAAACTGCGTGCAGAAAGTCGTGTCGATTGTTCCGGAATCGTAAAACTTCTATTCTCTGTTTTATACATCGAAATAAACCTATTAAAAAAAAAATTAACTATTTCCCAAAATTTTACCAATTTATTACCAAAATCCGATAGATTTATCCAACTATTTGGGAAAAAACGTTAGCAACTCAATTTACCTTCATTAGTTGTTATTTCTCGTTCTAATTTCAATTTTTCTTTAGCCATTTGTGACATACCCTCTTCAATAGTACCTGCACTAATTAATCTATAAATGGACACTGGACGTTTTTGACCCATTCGATGACAACGATCTTCAGCTTGTTTGTCATTGTACGGATTGAAATCTATGTCATGTATGATAACGGTATCAGCGGCTGTTAAATTTATACCTAGACCACCAGCCTTTGTGGTTAATAAAAATACGAAAATCGACTTATCTTCTATATATTGATCGATTAATTGTTGTCTGAAATTTTCAATAAAATATTAGGTTGGAGTAAAACTTTCTTTAGAAATTTTGAACTTACCGAATAACTACTGGAGTGTTTCCATCTAAACGTAAATATTTTATTTGTCTTATATTTAAATATTCTTCCAAAACGTCCAACATAATAACAAATTGGCTAAATATAAGAACTCTGTGCCCATCACTTTCCAGTTGAGGTAGCATTTCATCCAATTTTTCAAATTTCCCTGATGCTATGATTTTTTCGGGTGGTAATTTATAACTACTAATTGACTAAAAAGAATAATAATAAAAGTAAATTATTTTTCAAGTTAATGATTTTCCCAATATTGATTCTTTTCAAACACGCAGATTGCAGTACGATTAAGGGACATCCATTAATTACGCCACACATTAAGGGGGGGGGGGAGGCAACGAAATGTGACAAGCGTCAGGGAGGGTCAAAAGCTTTGTGACGTCACATGTTAAAATTTAAAATACTAACGCACAGGTTTGGTTCCTTCGCAAATTTCGTCTCACATGAATCAATCAAAATACCTTCCAGACTACTCCAAGGTTACAACAAATACGCAACAAAATTTTAATAAATAAGAGAACATAAACTTACTTTATATTCCTGAGTTAATTTATGAATTTGATAATCCGACATGAATGTAAGATCTTCAATAATATAAGCTTGATTAGTCTCTTTATACAATGGATCCGATGCTAATCTTGATGCCATCATGGCTAACGTTTTATGTTCGTAATGATAACGTAACAATAATGGATGATTACTTAATTTACGCATATCCATCATCATTGCCATACCACTTACTTCACCATTTGAATAAATTGTTCCGTCATCGGATTGGAATGATTGAATTAATTTTTTATAACGTTCCGATTGTGCTTCGTTCATTGGTACAAGAAGTGTTTGATCGGTTTTAGCTGGTAAATCTTTAAGCACATCACGTTTTAAACGACGTAAAACAAATGGTTTCATAATACGTTTAGCTTGTGCAATTTGATCACGTTCAAATGGTGGTAGATCGTTGTCTTCGTTATCCGCCTTCGTTGACGATGCTTTCTATAAAATGATAAAACAAATTTTGAGTGTCACTTACGTACTCATTTAGGAATTTAAACTTCTTTAACTGTCCCAATGTATAGTACTTTAAATAATCTATGTCCACGTCGCACAGTGGAGAACCTGCGCCTTTTCTTTTAAGATTAAGATAGCTAAAGACAAAAGTTCAAAAAAAAAAAATAGCAAGCAGTTACCCAGTGAAACTTTGAAACTTATCATTCCAGAATCACGTACCGTGGAAACAAAAGCAAGCATAGATAAGATAAAAAATGGCTCAGAAGCAGAAGAAATTAAAAAACTTGAAGAAGAAAATGAATTAATTGGGTTTGAGGACGAATATGATTTAAAAAAAAAAATTTTAATTATTGCCAAATAAAAGATTGCATCTAAATAGTCTTTTTAAAAGCTGAGTTACCAAAGCATCTCTCAAAGAAATTGGACTTTCAGAAATTTCGTCGCCATTTATCTGAGCCTTGTATCTGAGTATGGCAACTATTGTCGAGAAAACTAGTTCTGAACAGAAAATGTTTTTTGCGTAAGCCTAATCATACTGAGAGAGACACCAACAATATTGTTCCTTCAAGACGCCATATTCACAGCGTATTTAATTCAGCATCAGGTGGCAGAATGTGGAACCAAATTTAAATAATTAGGTTAGGCAATAATTAAACGTTATCTATCCAAGTCGATTGATTGAAAGGCTGAATATCGTTCAGGCCACTAGTTGAAAGATGTCATATAGTAAAAAAAGCTAGGCAGTTAATTCACTGACTGACGGACTGATTCATCATGATATCTCTAATACTATGCACTCGATTGACATGCAATTTAATTTTAATTCTAAAGGTGATGGAAAAAGGGATAAAGTTTGTGTAAAAATCCATCGGTTTTTAATCCACTACATAACAGATTTAAAAAGTTGTTTCACCTATTCGCGAGTCCAAAATACTGAACTGACCTCTACTGATTTAAATATGAAATGAAGAGAGAAGAGTGTAAACACTATGTTAGAACATAAAATTAAATGGCATAAAAAAAAGTTTATTTCCGTTGGAAAGGCTTGTGAATGAGTTGTAAATAATATAAAACATATGGTTTTTTGTTTGTTTATACTCTGAAGATAGATGTACCATGAAGATATCCTCTTCAAGTATCATTAAAGAGCCACCTATAGTTTCTTGGAGTCGCGAATAGAATGAATGCATCATTATCAACAAGAACTGTATTTTATTTTCAAAAAAAATAGGGTTCCGCATCAAATATTAAAACCCATAAAATTATGAACAAAAAAGGAGATAAGTGAGAACAAGGAAAGTAAAGGCTATAATGCGGTAATAAATGATATTTGTTTATAAAGTTGAAATTGCACAGAGACGCGGGCGAATACCTGCTAGAATTTAATATATAAGGTGGACCCCAATTTAATCGAAAAAGTGGAGCATCTTGCAGGGTAAAAAAAACACAGAAAATTTATTTAAAAAAATGAAATGTTATTACTTACAGAAGTTTTTTGGAACAAATTTTTCAAATCATCAGTTTTCCCTGCAAACATTGTAGGCATTACAAATATAAGTAATGACATTAATTCCAATAAATTATTTTGTAAAGGTGTTCCAGTTAATAATATTCGATTAGACGCCTGTTGAATAGAAAAAAATTTACAATCAATTAATTCAACATTTTATCGTTGCCTAGAATTTAATGCGAAATTTACCTTAATTCGAACTAAATTCTCATAACGTTGAGTGTTCATATTTTTAAGCATATGAGCTTCATCGAATACAACATAATGCATTTGTGTGATCCGAAACATTTTACGTTCCTCCGGACTACTCATTACCATACTGTATGTTGTTAGAACAATATCATATCCTTCTAACCCACCACGTGACCAACTTATACGCATTGTACGACGATCTTCCTGTGATCCATAATACATAAACACTTTTAAAGCTGGACACCATCGAGCGAGTTCATTATTCCAATTTTCTATGAAACACAGGCGTAACTGTTTAATCAGTACTTAAAGTTACGGAAAAATTAACGAGTTAACGAAACGGAAGGTTCAATATCTAGGTTGTTCGAATTTCTAGATAAACACCGAATTCCTGGGGTCTAGTAATAATAGTAGTAGAAACGATAAAGCAACATTAATTAGCCTTTATAGCCTTTTTTATCTGGTCCGTTTTTCCCCTGTGGCCACTGACAAAAATAATTTTCTTAACTCTTTCATGTCGTTCTATTTAAACAACGATTACCTCTTTCTGGCGAACAATTATCTTTTCTTACGAGAATATCTACCAGAAGGTGGAAGGTGGAAGAGGCAATTACAGCCCCAGTAGATTAGGCTTCAATTCCATTTTTTTATCACGTGTACAGCCTACTTTCAATTTCTTATTAGAAGACTTATTGATCAATCCAATAAGGGCGGAGATCTTGGTTCTAGTTATTAATCTTTCCCACACTTGAGTGACATTCTTCGTCCTTGCAATACTCTCCAGAGATTTCACAAGGTCTTGAACCAGGATAAATGCAATTTTGATTCTATAGACCAGTATCAACAAAAAAAATAAAATTTTGCAACTTTTAAAACGCTTGATAACCGTCAGAGTAATCACAGAAAATTGCACTACTTGTAAATTTCCAGAGATCGAAATTTTGCAAACGACAAGCGCTACAAAGGAAGTTTTGCTCTTCTCCGCTCAGTTTTGGAAAACAAATGCTACATTAGAGATTATAACGGGATTCAATTTGCTTGAAAACCAGAAAGAGATAAAAATCAGAAATGACCTACACAATGCCCAAAATGCTTCAAGTCAAAATACAGTAGACCCGCGGCAATCCGGCCCCTGTCTAATCCGACAGCTCTTGTAATCGGACATAACTATAACGGTAATTACAATAAATTAATTAATTTTTCGTGGCTGAAATTCGAAGCTTACCTAAAGTTGAGGCAGGAACAACAATTAAATGCGGACCCCTAGCAGCACCAATTTGTTTAAGATGCGCTAAAAATGCAATCACTTGAACAGTTTTCCCCAATCCCATTTCATCCGCTAAAATCCCATTAACACCTTGAGCATGCATAACTGCTAACCAATTCAGACCGACCATTTGATAACCAGCTAATTTTAAATCCGTTGTTAAAATTGATGGTTGATTTTTGACACCCGCACCCGCAGCCACTGCTCTTTCCATCTGCTGTGCCAGTGCTGTACATTTTCGCATTAAATGTTGCACATTATTTCGAGTTGATAATACTCTTTGTGCGGCATTTAATAAGTCTGGACTTAAGTGCTTATTATCCTGCAGTTTATGAACCTGGATTTAAAAAAAAAAATTACAATTTTGATTATGTTAAATTTAAGGTTCCGTAAATGGTAATTTAGTACTTACCAAATCGACCCAACCCGTAAATGGTCTACTTTCAATAATTGCTTCAACCTTCTTTTGGGAGCATGAAGCCATAAGTCGTAATTCATTTGGTCCAGCATTTTGCATGAATTCAAGTACACGTCTCTTGTCATGAGTTAATTCATCACTAACTTCCATATCAGAATCTTCATCGCTGTAAAAATTTTTATTTTAAAAAGCTGAATATTTTTAAAACTTTCCCTAAATCTACGAGTTACAGCCATAGTACCATACAAGTATTTTAAAACGAGACATTTTTAGCTCAAGAACTACTGAAACTTTCTTCAACATATTGCATTTACTGGATGTAAGAAAATTTTCTGGTTTATTAAAAATGACTTTCTATACAGAGTATTTCAACAATTATCTCAGTCAGTTGTTTGTCTGCACTTGTTAAAGTGAAATTTCTTTGAGGACATATCTGCTTAAAAGTCAAGGCATCTTGAACACGAAAGGAAGATTAAACAAAATTTTACCCAAACTGAACCGATTTTGAGACTCATGGCCTATTTTTTAGTCGTTCCGAGTACGGAACCCTAAACTCGAATTTGAAACATAGCTAAGAACACTCTTCGTTAAATTACCTTTCAAACGAAACAAAAAATCCTAATCGGTAGGCGCTACTATGACACAGACAGACACACACATAGCGGTTAAACTTGACACCCCTTTTTTTAGATTCGAGGGTTAAAAAAGGAAGAAATGATCGTTACCTGTCGAATACTCGCTCATCCGCGTATTCTTCACTACCGCCAGTATCATCACTATCATCTGCATCCACCCGTCTACGCTTAGTCTTCTTTTTCTTACTTTCCGATTGTTGTAATTTTCTTTTATTGGAATGATTCGAAGTAGAATCTTGACCTCCTCCTAACAAATCATTCATTGCAGATTGAGCATTCCAATTATGTCGAACTAATATATCTTGCAAAACCTATTTAACACAAAAATTGAATAAGCCTTTCAAAACACAAACAAAATCGTAATTGTAATTCAAAAACTAACATTGACGCACAATAGATATCAAATTTTTGGTCAAAAGTCAAAAAATTCTTTTGTTTTGCATTGCAAATTGTTTTTTTGTGTAGTTAGATAACCACTACATCACAAACAAGCCACTTAAGTTACCTCAACTTCGCCTCCCGCATTTTTTGTAAGCCGCAATCAACCTGTCCTTACGGAAAAAATGTTATTATTGTTGCCGTTCTCGATTTACCGTGTTATTCAATTTATGTTTACTGTATTTGTTAGTGCAATTAGAAAAAGATTCTTATTGGATATTGAAGAGGAAGGTTTGTGCTTTATTTATTAGTATTTAATTTTAAAGTTTTTATTAATATAATTAAATATTTGTGATTCATATTTGCTGTAAAAAGTTTATTTTTTTCATTAAATTTATCCTACTTAGCTTTTTCTTTATGTGTAAGGTTTTGTTGGGCAAAATTTTTTGTAACAAGACAAAATTTAAGTATTCTATAATATGTTTATCAAAAAAAAAAAAAATCTTGCTCTGACTTACGCATTTTCTTTTAAGACTAAGATAAGGATAGATTAAAATAGCTTAAGGCAAAAGTCTAAAAAAAGAAGCAAGCAGTTTCCCAGTTTTAAAAAAATTAAAGAAGAAAATTAATTAATTTGGTTTGAAGACAAATAAGATGAAGACAAATATGGTTAAAAATTTCATTTATTTATTACCAAATAAAATAGCCGTGGAGCCCGTGACAGTATAACTGCACTTATATGGATTTCGAAATTTCGCATATGAATCAATACTATTTAACGATAGGTACAATATAGACTAGGTGTGCCAGGGTTTTTTTATTTTTTACTGGTGTGACAGATATTTTGGTCAAGTTTTGAGCTGTCACACCGATATATTTCGAAAGTAGAACTCAAAACGTATAAATTAAAAAAAAAAAAGAAAGTAATTTCGTAATAAGGATAAAATTTTTTTTACTTTATATATTAAAAATCGGTGTGATAAACTTTTCTGCCACGAGAAAAGCTGTCACACCAAATTTTCCTTAAAATAGATCATTTGATTTCTATTTTCCTGAAAATAGAATTTGCAATAAAATGGTCTCTTACATATTAATTTCCATAAAAGTGCAAAATACTTGTAATTATTAAAAATATAAAAATTTATATAAAAACATTTCTGTCAGGATAAACTCTTGCACACCTAGTCTATATTGTATCTATCGTTAAAGGGCAGTTTTACTGTAACGGGTTCCCCGTTTAAAAGATACTTTTACATTTAGTCTTTTTAATCAATTTTGAGCATAAAAATCCCTTCATTATATTTTGACCAGAAATTTAATATAAATACTCCACTGTGTGACATTAAAAAAAATTATAAAAATAATATTAACATCATCGGTAAATCACGTTCTTTCACAGTGTCAGGGACACCAGCATCAATGAAACAAAAATGGATTACCCTCGGAAGCCAAGGATATCCTCAATGATCCCAGATATTTCCGTGGCCTCTCCAAGTTTATTAAATTTATATGAACACATTTTGTATTAATAATAACACATGTAAATAATGTATATCTGCGGTCGCTAATGACTTAGACGTTAAAAGCGACCTTAAATGAAATAAATAAATAATAAATATTAACATCGAGCCTAAAATGAGTATTTTACGTAAATTATTATTATTTTTTTTTTTTGACAACGTAAACTTTTTATAGACCTTTTCATTTTAAAAAGTGATTACCATTAAAAAAATAATGTGATAAAATGAATAACAAATATCTAGTACCTTTGTCTAACTTATTACTGACTGTACGAAACAAAAACGAATCGTGATTTAAATGAAAAGTCTGTTAATTCAAAATACAAAATTCTAATTGTTATACAAAATAACGTTTTTTTGTATTAATTTTTCAAACTTTTTTTATTACCACTTTGTAAACGGAGAATAAGAATTTCAAACCGGGAATTTCGAAATATTAGGAAAATATATGTAATTTATATACCATAGTATCCTTTTGTGGAAATGCATCAACGAGGAACTTTAATTGCTTTTCCTTATGCGTGAAATTGCCTGATCCATTACTATTTTCTTGACTACTCTCAGCGACAGCAGATGTGGAAGTTTGTGGTGTGTGCAAAGCATCTCCATCTGAATCAGATGAGTCCAACATCGGTTTAATTCTTCGACGATTCATATCGACTATTGAACTGGCCTCCGAGGCTGAATATCGAAAAATTGAATTATTACAAGGAAAATTGAAGCACTTTTAAACACATAAATAATACATACATGAATTTAAATTAGTTGGAGGTGGTGTAATTTTCTTCTGTTTCCTAAAACCACGTAAATTATTTAATAAACTTGGACTTTTTTCTATACTATCAGACATATTTAATTGTTATCGAAACAATATTTTTCAAAAAAATAATTATGAAATTATTTTATAATACAATGTTTAAACACAAAATGTCAAAATCGTCATATTTATGTAAAAACATGGAGAAATCTTAACCAGCAACCATTCAATCCGTTAGTTTACTTCTATAATGAAGTTGGCTCTAATAAAACGGTTCAATCGTCAACATTTAGAACTGTACTTTTTACTTACCATTTTAGATGTCATATTATAGTTGATAAAAATATTTAAAGATGCCGCCACTCATTTTAGTGTTGTAAAACTAAGTTAACTTTAAAAAAAAAAGAAAAAAAAATTTAGTGTGCTTTTTTTTTAAATTATTTTTCTTAATTTTAGAACTTCTTTTTTTTTTTAAGATTTTTTCTAAAATACATGAGATTGTTCTTAATCAAATTTACAATGAATAACAGGTATGTAATCCTGTCGTGCTTAAAAAAAGGATCTGAAGGGTGTAAATCTTTTAAGGGTGACAAGATCTTACCATTGACGTATATCATATGGACATGCTATGATCATATTGCTCTTTGAAAAAAAAGAGATAGAATGAAGGCCTGATATATGCCAATGCCCGAATACAAACTTGCTCTCGAATCTCCTTTCTCATTCTTTTCAGACACTCTCATTTCATTACTATATGTCGATGATTAAACGGTCATTGGCTTGAATGGGGGTAGATGAATATCGTTTTCTTTTTTCATTGAAATTTCTTTATCTAATTAAAGCCTCTCTTAGCTTTAACGCCACCTGCTATTACTCCCGCGCCCGCCAATTCCCATATACTAAAATAAAATCTGTTTAGCTCTAGAAAAACCTGCAAATGAGAATATCTGAGAAAATTTGATATCTTTTTTGTCAAGTAAGTTAGCTAGAGAACAGAACTGTTTAACTTCAAAAATAATATAACTATTTAACAATTCTATTTTGTAATAATCTTAGAAAAAACATTTTTTATTCCTTTTTAATTATATAAAATTAAATTATCTATATTAATAGATTATTACAATGAAAAAAAATGTGTCTTTACGGGCTTAACTTATGGGAAACTGAAATTAATTGTATAACAGATCCAACGATTCTTTTTTATTCAAGGGTAAATCATACACATTTTTGCAACAGAACGCAAATGTCAGCACTTTTGAATTATAACATACAGAGAATATACTAGAGTAAGTCAAACATGGAATTGTACAGCGGCCGTGACCCATGTTCCATTAAAAAAGATGTTTATGTCTATGCAATTAAAAAAGGTAAACAGAGATAGGGAAAATCAGTTTATTTTATGTTTCTTTTTTTTTGTTGGGAAAATGCTTTACCAACTTTGATACCTTTAAATCTTTCCCAGGAATCCATTTTCGAGGTAACGTTTAGTAAAATGGAAGCCTGTTTGTTTTATGTTAGTGTAGTCTTACAATTGACAATCGATTTCTGCCAGATGCAACACCAAATGTAAGATGTAATGTGATATCGTAAGTATTCGGGAACTCTCGGTTTTGCCACTGTCAAACATGGCCATTGTGAAATGAAACCAAGTTTTTCCTTTGTGTTTCATAGAAATCCAACCTACCTTTGCTGATCAGTCTGGAGGGTAGAGGTAAGGAGAATCATCTCTGTATATGAAGTGTCCACCGTAAAGCAAAAAATTGGTGGCGCTGCTGTATCAAAAGTGTAAATTTTAAAAGAAAGTAATTCACCATGGGAACTGATTCTGGCGCTGTCTGATGGTAGAAAAGAAATAAGAGTACGAACGTGTCAAAATTTTAAATAATTTATTTTTTTTATTTCACTAGAACAATTCAATCATAGCCATGCATAAATTTGACTTGTCATAGACAGCTTCTATTTTTTACCACTAGACAGCGCTAGAATCAGTTCCCATGGCGACTAAGAGTAAGATAAAGATCTAAACAAGTTGTTAGAGAAGGAAAAAGAAGTACACAACAAATACCCTTTTGCTACACAAGCGACATTCTGGTCAATTTTAGAACTATTATTATCTGTTTTCAACTGGGCACTTTTTTACTTTGACTCCTATTTAAGATTGTCTCTCCTTACCTCTAGCCTCCATACCTGACTAGAATGGAGACTACAGAACAAGACCGAACTCCATATAAACAAATGTTCAAATCATGAAGCTTATAAGAAGGAGAACGATCGCTATAGAAAATATTGTCCCCGAAATATGGATAAAATAAGTGAGGCGCTGCGACCGCTAAGAAGTATCAATAAAGGCGGGCTGTTGTGCGCTAATTTGAAATGATATATCAATTTGTACATTATGCAACTAACTTCATCCACTTCGCAGATACTACTTCTTGATGACAGCGCGGCTGGTGGCTTAAAAATTAACTATAAATTCTACAAATTTTCAGGGACAGGTGCGCTAATGCTTTAGTACATAGCGATCTTTCTCCTTCTTTATAACCTTCATGGTTCAAATGTTCGTATGTTCGTATGAGTTCGTATAGCGGACTCTAGTGGTAGAAATAATTAATGTCATTACCTCTACAAATTTTGTCAATTCTCTGATCTCTCGCTAGAGTTCGGCACCCTTTTGTAGTCTCCATGACATCAAAATTAAATACGTTTCAGCGTTGCTTTTTACTTCTGGTATGGTTAGTTCAGTATTTAGAAGCCATTTAGAAGCCTAGATTGTAATAGAATATTATGTACAAGCACTTCCTTGGTAGGTAATTAAAGTATCGATAGCTCATGGGTAGTCAAACAATGAATCACTAAAACTGATTGTTTGAATCATACCACATACAGAATCTATCGTGCATACACGTATAAGTCTGACACTGATAAGTACATACGTATACATATTATAAAATATATAATATTACATATATACTCTATGGACAACGTCTGGATTCTGGTTGTTAGATGAGACAAAGTATGTACCGTTTGTTATTTATACCTTATTTAATATTTCCATCTTTCGTGTAAATATAGGGAGATTGTTAATATAGGTCAGAGTGACATCTATGGGTGATATAATCAATCAAGCCCGCATTATTTTACTATTTTGTAATTGAAATAATTGATTGATTACATGTCTAGATTATGTTGACAAATTACTTTTTTATGTACAGTCGAACCTTAGTAAGTGAAATTTCCAGGAAAAGCATGGGGGATTTTCACTTTTTTACAGTTGCAGAGGCTTAGTCAAGTTTTCCATGTAAGCAGAAACAGCTATATTTCTCAAAAAGAGGCAAAAAAAAAATTTGTGTGTATTAGCTCCGACGAACGACTGGAGTTTAGTCCTTACGTGTTGTATAGTGTACTGTGTCCGTCAAGTTATTGCCAGTTTCAAGAATAGATACTGTGTCTGTTATACGTACTATGTAATATAGTTAAATATGGTATGCCTGTCAGGTTATTGTCAGTTTCAAACAATACATGCCTTGTCGACAGCACACAAATCTTCAAGTTATACACACGCATTACTAATATGAAAATCGATTCTTAAGGAGTAAATTCCAAAAAATGTATTTTTTTTACAAAAGCTGAAAAAAGATGCGTAGACAGATCTTTGAATGCTCTCAATCAGAGGTCACATGTTGAGAAGCAGGCTCATATTTAAAAACACAAGTGTGAAAGCGATTCTCCCCTATAGTGTTTCAGTAAAATGAGACTACACTTTAGCAAAACAATATAAGAAAAATAGTGTAATGGAAATAGAGAAATAGTGTGGAGGAGTGTGTTGAGTGTAGTTGGACACAATTCTTAGCAAGTAAATTTACAAAATTAAAAAAACCCTCGACTAATTTTTAGGGTACGGACCCCTAAACTCGCATTTGAATCATATCTACGTACACTCTCTATTCAATTACCTTTTTCCATAGAACCTTCTCCAAACTGAACCGATTTTGAGGATTATCGCCTATTTTTTAGTTGTACTGGATAAAAAACCGTAAACTCGAACTTGAAACATTACGTTTCAAACGAAAAAAAAAGAAATCGGTTCATTTGTTTAGGTGCCACATCTATGATGCCACAGACAGACAGACACATACACATAGCGGTCAAACTTATAACACCCCGTTTTTGGTTCGGGGGTTAAAAATATATTTATTTACTACTGATTAAGGGAAAGTCCTACAGAACCCTCAAACTTTCTTAGGTTATATTCTGATCTATATATCTCTAGAAAGAACGCATTACAAATAAGGCACAAAATAACATTTATATTAAAACAGTAAGTAACTTTCAGATTCAGACTCACTATTAGTATCTTATGTAAAACATTCCACCCGCTTCAAATATTTTTAAAACTAAAACAAACGAATAACGCATTGACTACACCACTACAATATACGACTGCTGTCTTGACTATACTGCATCATGCTAAGAAATATTTTAAAAATGTAATCTTCAATTAATTAGAAATTTTAAATAACGGAATCACTGGGTCTGGAAAATTTTAATAGTAAAAATTTTTTAAAGCAACCTATAAAAGCTCAAACTCTGATTAAAACAATCCAAAAGGCAATTATTTACATTCAACATAAAATCAAACCATCAATCGATAATTGAGATGGAGATTGGCGGTAAACAATCCAATCTGGCAACACTGGTAGCTTATACTATGTTATACAGCATGTTTTTAGAATTAAAAGATTATAGTGCTAGTAGTGCTGACAATGTGTAAGTGTGAGGTATATACATGCTTTAAAAGAGGAAGTGAAAAAACTATATATTTCAAGTAATTTTATAAACATGTTGTATATCTTGGTCTGCAGTTTACACCCTATCGAATAGGAAAAAGTTTTTATGGATTCGTTAACAACTACAAGGTTAACAACTTTTCTTCAAAAAGGCTGATTCTAATTCTGAACAATTTTTTTTGCGATACTTTGGAAAATAATTTTTTTTTTCATTATGGAAGCAATGTCACCATGGAAACCAATTACACATTTATATTTTATAAATACCTATCTGTAAATAGTTAATGCCTAATTCACATGTGTATACAGGCTTAATAAAAACAAGTCGTGGATAGAGTCTGGTGCGACCCTTGAGGCCCACACGAATAACTTCCCAGCATAATAGACCGACTCAATCGAATGCTATGAAATTCTTTTCGGATTATATTGCCGTTAATACGCTTCGATTGGCACCTCAACGAAGTTGATATCGTTTTTTGTGATATCAACTTCTGAAGCGATCGATGTCATCAAAAGTTTTCCAATTCCTATAAACATTTTGTGTTTCAATCTACGTGTACTTACTGTTTACATTGTTAGCTACATAAGCTAGCTACACTTAAACAATAACCACACTAAATACTCGTAAACACTATAACTGAGTACTGGAATTGTATAGTACTTCATGTTGCTTTGCGCAATTCTCTTTTTGCCAGATAAGAAACAATGACGACATTAGATGATGAATACAATAATTAAGTGTATTGCAAAAAAAGAAAATTCAACATGTAGTCCGAGTATATAAAATTTTATAACCTAAAATCCACCATGGTGGCAAAAGTATTAGAAAAAATAATAAGCCTTAAAGAGTCTTAAAACTTCTGAAAAAGTCTAAGGAACTCTCAATAACACTTATCCAGACTTATTAAGCCTGAATTAGATAGTACAGAAAAGATAGTTGAGAGATCCAGAGTTCGTAAGACTTTTTCAGAGTTTCTAATAACAATTTTATGACGGTGCTTGACGCTGGCAATTTCAACTCTAAAAACAAAGACTACCGTGTTATAGGCCTTACTTTCCTTGAACTCACTTATCCTCCCTTTTGTTCACAATTTTGTGGATTTTAATTTTTTGGTGTGTAACTCTAATTTTTTTAATACTACTTTCTCTAGGTGAAATAATATTAAGCTTTCGTGGAATTATGGAAGTATTTCTGTTAAATAAGAGGCTGTTAAGTATTATAAAGCACCAAAAAGAGCAATAATTGTTCCAGGGGAACATACTATCGGAATAAAAAGTATGTGTTAATCCAGGTTATAATCTATCAGGTGTCATTGAACAGGTGTTTTGAATTTCATCCAAATCCGTTCAATAGGTTTTGCATGAAAGAGTAACAATTCCATATACATTCTCACAAACTTTCACGATTATAATATATCAGATATCAGATTTTGGGCTATTCTTTAATACTTCTCTATTATCCGTTATTTTCACTTATCCGATATTCCATTCCTTTTATAACGTATAAACGAGACATTATTGTATTTATAATGTACTCATAAAGGCCTTTCATTTGATACCAAACATAATTAAGCTTGTTTTTATTTAAGACAACATTTTCTGCTAAGATCTATCGATGAAGAACTCACTCTCAAAAATTAGAGTCCAAAGTGAAACTTCCCTATCGAGTATATGTCTATATATCGGACTTATGTGTATACACACAATGAAATGTGTGGGTGACGCAACTCTACATAGTCAAACACTGATAAAATCGTAGCCCTCTGTTTGGGTAAAAAAGAACACAAAATCCAATGATTAAATTTTAACAAAAATATAAAACTAAAAGAAGAGAACTGATAAATAAGAAAGGATATCTCTATAAGTATATTACAGTGGAGGGAGAAGGGTAATAACTCCAAAAAGATACCTACCTACTTATCTGGTGAAATTTTTATAAAATTACCAAAAATAGGAAAAGAGTTGCAAGAAAAGAAAAAGAAAAATTTTAGTTGGAAGATTCTGTAGTGTATTCGAATACTCTCAATTCAAACCTTTTTACAAAATAATACATTGCAAATTTAATTTTAAAAAATCGATATTTCACTTCTAGATAATGAAATTAATTTTCAGGTAGGCAAATCTCACACCATGTGAAATTTTATGTAGGAAATTTAGAGAAAAAAAAATTAATAATAAAATGAAAGTAAATAATACTAGCGATATGGTATCATTCACATACAGGCAGGATTCAGTACCAATCTTATTTTGTAGTGTAATTAGCTGCATATAAGCCTACATATATACACTACGCTTGTTATATAAATAGATTTTTTCTTAGACTGTACACTATCAGCTATCACTACTAAAATAGTGCAATAAATAAGCCGGAAAATGTGGAAAAGTGGTGGAACAGCTCCGATTTCAAAAATTTTTTGTGTACGTATTCCTTAGACCTCTAGGAACATTCAGCCGCACTAACCTTGGCATTGGAAAAAAAACTGAGAAAGTTAGGGTAGTTTTCCCATCCCCAAAACTCTCTAAATAGTAGCAGTGAAAACAAATCAATATTTTAACTCAAAAATCGTCTTCCGAGGGTTTTTGAGGTCGTTGATCATGAATTCAAGGTTAAAAAGCAACTGAATATGGTTTCAACCCCATTAAAATTACCCTTAAAGTGATAGAGACAAAAACTTTATTAAATTCAAAATTTTGCCTCAGAAATCGTGTCTCGTGGAGTTTTTAGGTAAGGTGTTCAAAAATTTAAGGTCATAAAGCAATTGAGGATTGTTTCAACCCTATCAAAAGTACCCTGAGAAGTGTCAATGATAAAAAAAAATTGAAAATTCAGAATTTCACCTCAGAAATTGTCTCTCTCTGGTTTTAGAAGTCATTGATAATGAATTTGAGGGCAAGAAGCAACTGAATGTAGTCCCAAGCCACCCCTAAAGGCCACCCCTAGAAGTGACAGAGTAAAAATTTAAAATTCTTCCTCGAATATCGTCTTTCGGGGGGTTTTTGGGGCCGCTGATCGCGAATCCAAGGTCAAAAAGTAACTTGGATGGTTTCAACCCCATTAAAACTACCCCTAGAAATGTCAATGATAAATAAATTTTGAAAATACTGAATTTCACCACAGAAATTGCCTCTCTGCGGTTTTAAGAGTCGCTGATCATGAATTTGAGGTCAAAAAGTAACTGAATGTCACAGCATCCTTATTAAAACCTCCACTAGAAGTGACAGAGATAAAATTTTAAATTTGAATTCTCTCCTCGAATATCGACTTTCGGGTAATTTTGGGGGCGCTGATTACGAATCCAAGGTCAAAAAGTAGCTGAAGAGGGTTGCAACCCCAAAAAAACTACCCCCAGATGTGAAAATGTTAAACATTTAAAAAAATTTAAAATTTCGCCTTGAAAAGCGTCTCTTGAGGGTTTTCGGGGTCGCTGATCACGAATCCGGGGTATAATTAGAAAAATTTCAACGTCCAATATGATTTGCGTGAGATTTTTTGATTCAATGTAGTGTTTTGATTCAACGGACCCGAAAACCAGCAAGACACGATTTTCGAGATGAAATTTAGAATTTTCTAAAATAAATTCACTGTCGCTTCTAGGGTTGGTCTCAATGAAGTTGCAACCCTCTTCAATTACTTTTTATCCCCGAATTCGTGATCAGAGAAATTTTAAATTTAAAATTTTTTTCTTTCACTTATAAGGGTGAAAGAGGCCATTTCTGAGGTGAAATTCAGAATTTTCTAAACTTGTTTATCATTGACACTTCAACGGGTAGTTTTATGGGGTTGCAACCATCCAAGTTACTTTTTGACTTTGGATTCGTGATCAGCGACGCCAAAAACCCCCCGAAAGACGATATTCGAGGAAAAATTTTAAATATTTACTCTGTTACTTCTAGGGGTGGCTTGGAACTACATTCAGTTGCTTCTTGCCATCAGATTCATTATCAACGACTTCAAAAACCACAGAAAGACAATTTCTAAAATAAAATTCAAAGTTTTCAAAATTTTTTAATCATTTACACTTCTAGGGGTAGTTTTAATAGGGTTGCAACCATCCAAGTTACTTTTTGACCTTGAATTCGTGATCAGCGATGCCAAAAACCCCCCGAAAGACGATATTCGATTAAAAATTTAAAATTTTATCTCTGTTTCTTCTAGGGGTGGCTTTTAGGGGTGGCTTGGAACTACATTCAGTTGCTTCTTACCCTCAAATTCATTATCAACGACTTCAAAAACCGCAGAAAGACAATTTCTGAGGTCAAATTCAAAATTTTCAAAATTTTTTAAATATTGACACTTCTAGGGGTAGTTTTAATGGGGTTGCAACCATTTTCAGTTGTTTTTAAACCTTGAATTCATGATCAGTGACCTCGAAAACCCTCGGAAGACGATTTTTGAGGTGCAATATTGATTTGTTTTCACTGTTACTATTTGGGGATGGGAAAACTACCCTAACTTTCTCAGTTTTTTTTCCAATGCCAAGGTTAGTGCGGCTGAATGTTCCTAGAGGTCTAAGGAACACGTACACAAAAAATTTTTGAAATCGGAGCTGTTCCACCACTTTTCCACATTTGATGGTATTTTCCGGCTTATTTACTGTAGTAAAAGTTATGACTGCTCTCATACAACCTGATGACGACATTCATCTATTCAAAGAAATATACAATAACACACTTGGCGGATTAATCGTGCATTGTTTTACTTATCCGCAGTGTTTTATTTATATAAAAAAATACTTTCATAAAATAAGATAGAGCTATATATACATGCATATAGCTTATAATTTGTGCTCTCTCTCTTCTTTAAAATTTTCTATGATTTTCTTTTTTAAAGATTATGTCACGCATAAAAATTTTATCCTCGTTTTATAATTAAGAATACCAAAAAACATTAATAAATTCCTATTAACCATGATATCGAATCAAGCGAGTAATTACTCAGCATTTTATGATACCTAATAAAAACTATATGCCTATTAAAATTTCTCAGAGTGTACAGTGAACGAATTTTAACGAAAAGACACGAACCGTAACCGAACTTCAAGACACTGGTTGACACTAGTATACTTATAATTATTTTCTTCATCAATTATACATAGCACGAATATATAACTATTCTTTTCTATATGCTTTAAAATTTCATATCCTTTTTCACTTTAAACTATAAAACGTATGTGTAATGCAGTTAAAAATATACATAAAAATTTTGGTAATCACGTGATCAACGTTGGAGGGGATGTTAGAAAGTAATTTTTTTTAACGTAGTCGATCGGAACTCATTGGATTATCATGCTGTTATTCACATTGCGCATGTATATAATTCTACAATGTTGTAAGATTACTTTCTGGAAATAATTTTTTTGCTATATTCCCACATTATTTTTTACGATGTTGCCAATTTTCATACTAGCCATTAAGGATAAAATAAATCTTTAAATAATAATAATTATTTATGTAGATTCAATTATATTGTATTATTTAAATTGTATTTATAATAAAAATTAAAAATTGCTTCTATCATTTTTGAGACCAAGGTCAAATTTTTTTAATGATTCGCAGATTATATTAGTCATGAGAAATCTAGTATACCTTGATTTAAAAAAGTAAAAACTTGGTCAAGGACACGATTAAGGGGCCTATCTTTTTTGGATCTATATTTTATTTATTTTCTACATAAAAAATCCAAGTTTTTGCTTTTGGGTCATAGTACTTTTACTTATATAATAAATACAGTAATTAACAATTTAAGTACTCATAATTGCGCAATAAAATAAATAAATAAATTACGTCATTGATTATACAGATAAAATAAATAACATCCCCACCAACAACATTTGAACAAAAAAAAAAGCTGTCTTTTTTATGTATAAACTAATTAATTCTAACTTATCATCTTTCTGATTTTATTAACTTTTTATTGAGAAATTATTATTCATTTAATGATTTAAGTTGTCATGCGCATTAAATTGTAACATGATCGTGCGCAGTCTTTTATTATCCATAAATCACCCGCATTCCAGCTACACAACATAATACTTGAAAATTCAATTTTGGTTAGACTGTACTTATTGACCGTTATAAGCGACGTTGCATGGCGACTTTTTATATCTATTTTTAATTTTAAGGTCATACAACGTTGCCATATTTTGTTTTTGCGCACAACTATATATTTCAGGAATGCCAATTGTACTTATTAAGAAAAATGTATGTATATACCACCTAACACTTAGGTAAATTTTATTTCCTAATATACAGATATAATTAATGATGTATATGTGTGTATCTTCATATAAGCACATGTGAAATAACATATGATTATGTTTTTATCAAAACAAAAATTTCCTCAAAAAAATGTAAATCAGATCAATGAATTTTTGTAATAGTATTAGGAGATATAAATCTAGAATGTGAAGAGTCTCAAGTTAGCATAGCAACAAATTTATACAAAAACACAACGTTGCCAGATTTTCAATTTTTATGCTTAATAAATAACAGGCATCTTGATATTATTATGTAATGAAATAAAAGCAATTGTTTTTATTTTATATTATATACATATACATAGTAATCAACTAAAGCTAAACGTAATTTTTTTTAATGAAACGTTTCAAGCTTTTGAATAGTATTTTTAAGCAGTTTTTTCATCTTTTTAAATTACTAAAGACCTTGAAATTTGTATATTTATAATCTCGTACAAGGTGTCATGACGTCACTGATTTGATGGCGTGGCTAGCTTTGTAATGCATGTTTTAGTGTTATGATTCGTTGTTAAAGCGTAGTGGCAGCCATCTTGAATACAATGACTCATGGTTGGTGGAAATTGAGGCCGGGTATATTGAAACCTTGTAACGAGACTATTAGGAGCATTTCCTTTACACTAATATTACACTGTCTAAATGTATAAGGCATTCAAAAGTGTATTATTGTCTATGTTTTTGAAAGTTAGGACATTCAAATAACATTTTTATATATTGAATTTTTGAAAACATTTTATAAATATATAAAAAAAATATTTTTACAAAAAGTTCTTGTGTTTTTGTGTGGTTACAATTACTTCGATGAAGAGTAGTAATAGTCTTCTTGCTCCAGTCAAGTGATAGCAATGGCGATATGCCCTTTTCCCGGCAGTCAATTGAAATGGCTATTACTTTTTTATAATTGTAAACCATGTCAAAAGAGGAATAATTAATTTTTAGGGTAGTATTGTGTTTTTGTACTTGATAATTGTTTATTATTGAACTGGACTAAACTGTCAACATGAAATAAATAATGCGGTGGCACTAGAAGCGCTCTTTTAATTGAACAAAAATTAAATATTATTGTAGTGATTTAGTAGGTTAGAATGTCTTCATCACAACAGGTGAATATTAAAGAGGAACGTCAAGATGAAGCCGAGATCAGAGAGTTGGCTGATAAAATATTGGAAGCGAATAAGGCGAAAATGGCAGCAGCCAATGCACGGCCCGCTGTTGGTCCAGGTACACAACAAACAAATCAAGTAGGAGGAAATATTTTAGGTTTTTTGACTCGTAAAGGTGTACCAGCACAACGGCCTGCTACAGCTGTCGAAGATAAAAAAGACGATGACTTTGGGAAATTTGGATGGATTACTCTTGGTAAAGCTCATATTCCATATATCTTTCGACAAGGGGAGAAATATTGTGCAGTTCGAATGGTAGAACAAAAAGTATTAAATAAATATTTAAATTATTTACACCAGGATATTTACAGTTGTACATGTATTCGAAGTTATTACATCGCAGAGATGGAAAGTAAATTATTAAGTGAAATAAATGCTAGACATTGTGATTTAGGATTTGGAAGAGAACCTTTTACTGTGCGTGATTTAGTAGTGCGTGTTAATGATGCTATAGAATTTTATAATTTCTTGGATGTATGTTATAATAAGTTAATTCGGGGTACATGTGGTCCAAAAGATCGGTGTGGATTTATACGTATAAATAAAGAGTCAGTTGTACCATATACAGTGCGTGGCGATAGTAAATATGTACCGTTATTCTATTTCGAAGGTGAAACGGATAATTTAAAATTAAAGGCAGATGAGCTCGAAGGTTGGGATTTATCTTATCTAAAATTCTGTTGTAAAGTGCAGGGTATACGTAATGAGTTGTTTGCGAATGAAACATGTGCAGTTATTAGTTTAAATGATATTAAAAGTTATTTTCCTCCGGGAACGGAGTTCGAAGACTATTGGCCTAGTAAAGTTGTTGATTCACAGTTGTTAGTGGCAAGTAAAGGTGGTGGTCAAAATGGGTTATGGACGCGACAACCTGCAGCTCCACCACCAGTCGTTCCAAAACCTCCAGTGCAAACACGACGATCGCCAGCTCCAGCTGCTCAAGCGTCGGCGCCGTTAGGTTTAACACAAATGCAACAAGCTGTGTTAAATGCCAATGGATGGGCTGCAGGACTAGTAAATCAATCGAATTTGTACAATACAAATTCTGCAGCTGCGAATCAATTAATCAGACAAGTGTCGTTGGGTATGCAAGGCTTGGGTAATGTTCCAAGTACGCAATCCCAAGCTCAGTCGAGAAACAACCAACGATCTCATCAGTATTATCCACAGAATAACATACCCATGACATTGAGTTCCGCACAAATTCCGCCCCCATTGGTTCGTTCAACTGTCGCACCAAATACACTTGGGTGAGATACCATTTTCTTATTGTTTTTTTTGATCATTTATTTATTTGTTTATCCAAGAACATAATTATTCATGCTTTTTCTTGTTCCATATAGTTATCCGTCCTATGGGAAGGATGACTGGTGAGTTAAATTCTCAATAATTTGCATGAACTAACTAAAAGCATGTTGTAGTTATTTTATTTATTAATCAAATAAGATTTTCCTTTAAAGGGGTATATAGACGTTTTTTGTTGTTTTATTCCATATTTATTTTACATATTAACCGTTAGTGGCGCCACAGTTTGGTTTTTATAACGAAATTGTTTTTTTTAAAATTAAGTTTTAAAACCTAAATTAAAATCACGATTTGCTTAATTTAAAGATTATGGACCGTGAAAGGACGCTTTGCAAATTAATTGATACATACTTGACATTTCGTGAGTCGTGAATGGCTTCCTTTTGGCGAGCCTACCAAACTTCTCTCTACGTATTTTATCACAAGCGCTGCGTCCTCAAATGAGCATGATAACGGCATATTTAAGCTATCGGTCTGAAAAAACGCAGCAAGAAATTTGTCAGACACTATGGCCAATTTTTTATAATTTTTGTTTAAATATCATTTTGAACTTTTTAGGACATTGTGGGTGGCGTGAGTGAATCATGCGTAATCTGGAAGTCGTATATCAAAATTTAAGTTTAAGATTTTTGCGTAGGCATATTGATATTGAAAGAGCAAAACATGCTGAGCACAAATCAATTGACAGCTGTCAGTCAATTGACTTTCACAAAAAAACAGTGTAGTTATATATCGGCATTTGCATTATACACACTTGTGCGTTATTCGAATTAGCCACGATGTTCTGAAATTCAAAATAATATTTAGACACAAATAGCATAAAATTAGCTTTGAAATTAAGCCAATATTATGGCAATAAATCTCTCCCTTAAGATATGAATTTAAAAATTAATATATATTTAAAAAAAATTTAATAAAATAAACGCGGCTGACAATTGCATTGATATCGAAAAATAGATCAGAAAATTAATTTAAAAATATGACGGAAAATTATATGTTTGCTGTGAATAAAAGTTCATTGAACTTTTGAAATCCATAATAACTACTCAAAATATCAGAAAAAAGTAAATATACGCCAGGTTACGTCTAATGTTTTGTTTAGTTTGCAAACAAGGCTGGCAACTTTTAGTTTAGCAAATTTCTTGTTGCTTTTCAAGCACCATAGAATGTCTATAGACTACTTTATCGATTATAAATCAGTCGATAAGATTATCAAAATATACATTCGATTTTCAATTGATTAATAAAAATTAATAGATTATCGACTGATAACAAAATCAATTTAAGAGTGTCTTATTAGATATTACTTTGAGGGAAGTACATGCATTCCCATGTAGCCACTACGTTTTTAAATCTTTGTATTCAAATTAAGGAAGGTAGAGTTAAAAAGAACCATCTTAAATACAGGGGTTACAGTAAAAAAAAGTGTCTTGCTCAAAACAAGACAGGAAATAACAGTTCTAAAATTTACCAGAATGGTGTTTGTGTAGCAAAAGGTGTTTGGCGTGAACTTCTCTACCCTTCTCTAACAACTTGTTTAGATTTTTATCTTACTATTATTACTTTCTTTTAAAGTTTACAATTTTGCTACAGCAGCGCCAGCAATTTTCAGCTTTTCGGTGAACATTTTTTATATACAGAGATAATTCTCCTTATCTCTACCCTCCATAAAACAATAATTTTTCCTTGATAAGACATTTTATATATGACCGCGACGCCATTTCGGTTTCTAAACAGAAACTTATATGTATTTTTATCAAATGTATCAAATGTCGAGCCTTATAAAAATATATAACTATAATCAAAATCTGGCTCCGATTATAGTGCCCTCTAGTCAGAGTGTTTTTAAGCGCTAACAATTCATTTAAACCAATTGGCTGAAAGGTTCGATAATATAAGCAAAATTTTTCGGAATTAAATATAAGCGATATTACATCATCTGGTGATCAAATTCAGAATTTGATTGGCTTGAGGCAACCACATAGCTTGTGTTTCAAAATTATGTTGGTCAGCATCACCGGTATGAAAACGTTATCGTCACGTTATCGTTGATCGGGTGAAATTTGAAACTGTGTTGGGGTATGTAGGCAAAATAAGCAATATAGGTTTTTTTATTAAGTGAAATCAGCTTTTTTTTCAGATAGTTGTTTAAAGACTTGTTCCAACTTCCAAAAGCGATATGAACTTAACTTAACTTATGATATTAACTTAGCGATCGCTCAGTTCTGCTGAACACAACCAATATCGTTTAACTTTCGAAACGTCAGGTTGAATGAGTCTTTTAAAAAATTTATTAAGAAGCTTGTCGTAATAACTGGGCTGAAATAAGAATATTTTCCCTTTAAAAGAAATAACCGAAAGAGAGAAAACAAATTGGTAATAACAATAAACACTTTTGCTTACATAATAACTTTCTTTATCTTCATTATTTGACCACCAAATGAGGGTTATCGCTTATCTGATGTGGTTTAAATATCGTTCATATCAATATGGTTGCGGTTTGAATAATCTCGCTGTATCCTTTCTTAGACAAATTTTTTTAAATGTCTCAATTATAAATATTCTAGAGATTTGTGTGATCAGCGTTTATTTAAGCCATCATGTAAATTTAAGAAAAGTAAGGCTTAACGATTACGTACAAGTAAACGAGGGGTCAAAGCTCGCTTAAAGATTATAAATTCGAATCTCATTGTCTTCCGTTTGATACGATACTTATTTCCGTTATGAGAATGACTGCCATACTCACTTTTAACTGTGAACGATTAAAAACGCTGAAAAATATCCAAGAACAATCTAAAAATATATGGCTATTTTTTTACGGAAATTGCTGAATTTTGTAAAACGAGATTATGATAAAGCTATTCGCATGATGTCAGTCATATTGTAATTATAGTTACAAGTCATTTTGTCCTCCAGCCAATTGCTTTTCGTGTGTATTTTACCTATTACATAATCAGAAGAATTTAGTATGAAAAGCTCTGACTTAACCGGATTGTCTGTCATCTCTATCGGAAAAGATCACGTAATAATTTTCAAGTTGAAAATATGCTAAGCGCGATGACTTTCTTTTTCGTTGAGTGCAGAAAAGAGCCTATATTAGAGGTAGCTTTTGTGGAATACAAACTTTATTATGTAATGTGTATTACATAGCATATATACTATTTTTAGAAAAAATAGTATGTAGCTCCTAAATTTGCTATCTCTGGCGATAGTTTTCTTATGAATTCAACGAATACCACCCTTATTTACTTCCACGAAATTCCTTCTTAAACAACTTGACAGGGTTCGAAGTCTCTCTTTTCCAACACGTTGTTATGCTCGACATTATTCTCTGTCGACATTCGAAAACTATTTGTAATTTGAATTTAAATTTTTTTTCTTCTTGAGTAATCTTTAACGTCTATGAACTCTCTCATACTTCTTCGTACAATTTTAGTGGCATGGGTAAATTGACCGTGAGCGCATAATGAGGCATTTTTATGATTCTTTTTGGCATGTAGAAAATTGATAAAGGTTTGTTAATAAATGTAAATAAATTGATAAATATGTTAACAAAAAGATATTGATAAGTCAACAAGTAAAAGTTAAAAAATTTTAAATCCCCCGACAAATATTTCGAGTACGAAACCCTAAACTTGCATTTGAAACGTTTCTAAGAACACTCTCCATTAAATTACCTTTTTTCTTAGAGCCTTCTCCAAACTGAACCGATTTTGAGAATCATGGCCTATTTTTTAGTTGTTCCGGATACGGAACACACACATAGCGGTCAAACGTATAACACCCTTTAGGAAGTTAGCAATTGTCGTAAGAATTAAATAATGTAGCGCTTATTTTTAGATTTTATGTACTGTTGACAGATTTTAGATTTTTTGTACAATATTATCACTACAAACTCGTACCTGGGACAAATTTTTATTACAAAACTCAACCTTTATCAATTTTCTAAATCTCAGGCAACAGAAATCATAAAAATTTCGATTCTTTATGCACTAATGGTCTGTAAACCAATTTTAGTTTTCTAGAAACCAATTTTAGTTTTATAGCCTAAAAATTTGCATGCGATTATCTTACAAAAAAAAAACATTGTGTATACTAAATATATTTTCTAATTAAAGGGCGACTGGTACATATACAACACCGAGCCTATTACCTCAAAGTGTTTCACAATCGTATAACATGATGGCAAGTTTAGCCGAACATGGTTTAATGCCACCACCAGTGAATGCAGCAAACTATGCCTCAGCCGTACAGCAACAAGCATCCCGAAGTCATCAAGTCCAACAACAACAACAACAGAATGCTAGATCTGCGTCACAAAATAATCGATCCGTGTTACAAGCACAAACTAGACAGACTCAGCAACAGCAGCAACAACAACAACAAATGACACGATCTAATATGTCTAGGTCACGACAAGAACCACAACAACATCCGCCACCGTTGATACCGGTCAATGGAAGTGCTGCTGCATTGAATCCAACAATTGCACGGTATTCTACACCTACATCAAATTCAACACCTGGTTCAGAAGTCATTGATTTATCTTCATCACCGCGGTAAGTTTTCGTATCCTTTTTAAATTTTTAGTCACGAAAATATAGACTTATGCATTGTATCGAAGGAGAAAGGTTAACGGAGAGGAATGGGGATGTATTATGAATTCGTTTTATACTCTTTATGGGGTTTCGGGAGTGTCTATTTGTTTCTTGTTACATCTAGACAACTCCAACGGCCTATTTTTGGTCAAATAAGTTTAAATTTGGGACGTATTCAGGGTTGTTTATTAGGTGGAATAATATTATAAAAAAGAACTAGATTTTATATTTTAGACGAGATTCCCATGGGAAAAGCTGCTTTTTTCATTGTTTGTAAATCTTTGCGTATCTCTGCAGCTCCCTCAGATTGACCAAGATGACTGAAAATTGGAATGTAGGCTAAGTTAATGTCAAGGAAGTACTCTTCGAGGGTGTCATCTTCCCAATCCACTTTCCCTTTTTATGTTATTACCTTTTCATTATTGTTTTCGTGCCTTTTAAAACTTTCCGCACCCCAAATCGAACTAGAAGGTTGAAAATATATGTAATTACTGTTAGTAAAAAGAAGTGACTTTTGGGGATGTGAGCTCCTCAATTATCCTCCCTTCTTTTATAATTCGAAATATCATATTTATGCGTGGAGTTTAAGGCTTTGAGCTCATCTACGGCTACTCCACATTGCGTTGTATGGTTACAAATTTGTATGTAAGTTAAGTTAGTGACAGGAAGTGCTTTTTGAAGGTGTCAACATCGAAGCACCACGTCCCTTCTTTTATGAAGATAATTCACGTGTTCAATATCATGAATAGCCTAAAATCTCATCTCATTAAGGGGAAATATTACCTTAGCGATGAATCTATGCTGATCACCAGCTTTTTATTATCCATACGTTGAGCCAACCGACTCTTAGTGCAAAGGTAGGGTGAATTTAGTATGTGTAATTGCAATATTTGTTTGTGTAAATAGAAACAGAATACAAATAAAAGTACCTTTTTACCAGTACGGTTAAAACATTATTAACAATTGACTAAGTTCATTGTTTAAATAATCTTGTAGATAATGTCGAATACCAAACCTTATATTGTTTTAAATATTAGATTTAAAAAAATAAACATTTATGTTAAATAAAATGGTGACATTCTGGCCACCCTTTCGAATTTTAGAAAAAAATTCTATTTGCTTCCCCTTCATATTATCCGACAGGTTTGGTATGAATTTAGAATCATTAGACTAATTATTTGAAGCTACCTACCTTTCTATCTTGTATAAATTTGAAGAAAATAGAAACTTATGTTGTAGCCTAACCTCACCCACACGGGTAAACAAAGATGTTAACGAAAAAATGTTTCAACCTAAAGTTGTTTATTTTTTTATAGAAAAATATTTTTTACATTTAAACTTTACTCTATCTCTTACTGTTTACAAAATGGGTTTTCCGGAAGTAAGACTCAATTGACCCACGTTGCTTATTTACGAGCTCAAACTTACTTTTTGCGGATTTTCATACAAACTTTCATCTGCTATTTCACCCCCTGAGGGGTAGAATCTTATCGGATGCCTAGGTCATACAAAGAACACACTCTTCAAGTTTCAGATTTCTGCGATCAGCGGTTTAGGCTGTGCGTTGATCCGTCAGTCTGTCAGTCAGTCAATCATTCAGGACAAAGCATTTTATATTTATAGATTTTATATGTATAGACGAGTTCACAATTTTATTGAATATTATATGAATAATATTAGCGATTATCGCTAAGTGATACATTTTGGTGAAATTTGTTGTTACTGAAGTTTTTTGTTCAGTTACCATAATGAAATTCTACAAAATAGAAGACTTTTCTTTAAATTGTGAATTATATTTTGCAGGACATCTACTCAACAAAGACAAGTGGTTGGTAACGGTCGAACAACGGTAATGGATGGTGGTCATAAATTAACAATGTTACCAGATACACCGTCACAAGGATCACATATGCCTTTTAAGGTACAAAAAGCGTTAGTGGAAGGAATTATGGTGCCGTGTATAAATATGAAGCCTTATGTTTATTCAGAATTATTAATAACATTACCTGATTTGGTCGCACATTTTTTTCCTAAACATTCAGTGCCGACAATTAAACAAGTGTTAGAAGTATTAGGAATGGAACTATTTAAAGGAAATCAGTGAGTAAATATATAAATTTTTTTAAATTTTATTTCGTAATTTTAATCTGTACAATAATTCAGGGGATATGGGGGACCCAACCGTCTAAAATAAAATCTAATATATTTTCTAAACTGTGTTAGACTCCTTAATCACGAAAATTGAGTCAATTTTAGACGATATCACGAATAGTTTGTGTGATAACGTCTAAAGTCGGTCCGAGAAATCGCTTATAGTATGGAGTTTTAATAATAATACAAAAAGAAGGGTACCACAAGTGAGTCCCTCGCACTTAGACCAAGAATCCTCTGTGCCCTCCTTGAGAATGATCTGTCACACGAAGGCGAGACGTCTTCGGGTAAGAGGCGTTATTAAAATCATATAAAGCTATACGCAGAAATAAGCCACAGATTCTTCGCCAGAATCTCTCCCAAGATTGATGGATGGATTATAGGTTTCGGATCTGAACATTCTGAATTTGACTCCCTGCAAATTTCTGCAATTGCAAACAACATTTATGGAGGTTTTAGTATGGAGTTTTAGGCTAGATCACAGAAACTATGCATCCAATCGTCAAATGAATACGATTTTTGAAAAAATCGAGAAATTCACGGGATTAAGGAGTAATTAGGCAAAAGTTTTTTCGTTTCGGAATTTGATATAACTATTTGTCTTCGATAATTTTGACCCAAAAGATACAAAAATTGCATAAGTACATTTGACGATCGGATAAATAGTTTCATTGATAACACTTGAAATGGAGTGACTGATCTTAACCATTAGGGGAATTAGACAACTGCCTATTAAGAAAAAGTTAATTGACGAAGATTAAAAAGAAAAGACAATTTTTTTTATTAAAAGAGCCAGACACAAGGGAGCGTCAAGTTAATTACGAATACTAAAAAAAAACTCGGTGCCATTCGATTTTGACATTGCCTAGGAAACCCGATATGGGCTAATCCGGCACTGCTGAAAAGCAACATCCTTAAGCGATTTTCGGTCTGAATTCACGGAAAAAATACAAATGTTATTAAATTTGATAAATAATTTGGAGAGTATGTTTGAAACGTATCTTCATGGATTAATTTTAAAAATAGCCACGTAGATGCTAGATAATCTTTGTAAATTTTCTACCATGAAGCAGAGTTTGCCGTTCGGATTTCTGTAAAATTTAGGAAATATCTGGTATCTTAAAATTATAATTTGGATTATCTCAATTAAACCATTGTTACTCCCTTGTATAGAGGGCTTAAACCGTATGTTTGCAACGTATCTTCATGGAATGATTTTATAAAATTATAATTAAAAAAAAGCCACGTACGAACTAAGATAATCTTTGTAAATTTTTTGACATGAAGCACAGTATGCCGTTCCGATTTCTGTAAAATTTAGAGGATATCTGTTATCTTAAAAATTATAATTTGGATTACCTCTCTTAATCTGCATTAAACGACTTTAAGAAAGACTTAAACCAAATGAAACTACTTAAAATTGCCAATTTAAATAAATTTAAACTAATTAAAAATTCTTTTTAAATTTACAGACAACAAATGCAAATATTACGGGAATCTGGAAAATGTCAGTCAATTCACGATGTACTGCCATTAGTGCAAATACGTGAAATAATGAATTACATGCCACAAATAAAATACATGTGTAAAGGGAATGAAGAAATAAATCAAGCTAAAAGACAACGAACAAGCTAGGATTGGGTAAGCGGGGCCTGGCAATCCCTGCAGTCACCTCTTGGATATGTTGCAAATTCAACATGGGGGGTGCCACATAATTCAGCTGTAATCGCAGACAACCAAAGGTGGGCAATGTAATACCATGCATACACAAAATGATTTTGAAAATGTATGGATAAGCGCGCCAATCGACAGACAGCTGCTGTTTTAACTGTGCAGTAGCTAAAATCTACTCCCTAGCTTACATTGAGCTACTCATTTATAGTGTATTGTACATATGTTTATGGAATATGTAATTAAAATAATTATTTAATTACTAGATATTTAAAGACTAATTTTCTTAGTTAATATTATTCCTATCAAAATAAAAATTTTATACACTTTTTTTCGAAACTGTAAATATTTAAAAGAAAATAATAATAACCTTATGACGATGATCAAAACCTTTTTATTTTTTCGATAATACGACTGGATATATGTACTGGGTTTGTTTTTTTTAAAAATGTGTGACAAATTTAATTCGATATCTTGGATTTGAAGGTTGATTTTCTTAAGTAATTTTTTGAGTTATATAATTTCGCCGTTTTTCGTTTATTGATCTAATTGAATTTAATTTTTGAAAAATATTGCGTATTTTATACAAAAAAGGGCTACAATATTTTGATCTTTATTCCTCTTTTCCGAGTTTTGTACTAAAAGTGTACTCAAGTTGTATGACTAGTTGGATCGATTGTGATAAAAAATGTTGTTTTATTGCTCACTTGATCCTGATTTTTTATAACGTACTTATTATATACACAAGTGAAATTTAGAAAATTTAATAATTCCCCGACAAAATTTTCGGGTGCGGAACCTTAAATTCGCACTTGAAACATATCTAAGAACACTCTGCATTAAATTATTTGAATTATCATCGCCTATTTTCAGTTGTTTCGACTACGGAACTTTAAACTTGCACTTGAAACAGCTAAGAACATTCTCCATCAAATTATCTTTCAAACGAAACAATGCCACAGGCAGACATACACACAAACATAACAACCTTTTTTTTTGGTCCGGGAGTTTAAAAAAAAATCTTTTTAACCAAAGTTTTTCATTCTATTTTTTTTTTAAAGATAAACAGTTCTCCGAGTTTTGCTTTTTATATTCGGCCACTTGGAGAGGTAAAAGTAATTCTACGAAAGATAATTTTGGATTTACTTTGGTTTCGTTGAATTTTACGTGTTTGTACGCTTCGAAAAAGTTGAAAGGAAAAATTGAAAAGGATTTAAGCGTAATTCAGTTTATGATCACCTTCGATGGTTTGGAAATCCTTAAACTGTTTTCAACCTTCTATTATTTTTAAAAATAAGACAAAACAGTAGAAATAAAAAGAAAATCCTCTAGAAAATTTATAAACGATGAAATTATTCTAAGATAATCAGATAGAAATGTCACAAGTGACAGTATTTTGTATGTGGAGGCATCACGCAGTAGGTGTTCTGGCTGCGGATGCCAGAACATGGAACAATTAGTCAGAAGGCTGACCATGTTCGTTGTGGAATGATCCTTGTCGGAACAAGCTAAACGAATAAGATGTATCAGAATGACAAATATGCTTACCTACTTTTGTAAGCCCGCGAATATTGAAGATCCATATGTATTAGCGTTGTCTCCCGCTTAACTTCCGTTTTGAAATTCTTGGTTGCTTGATGTATGATCTACAATGAGTTACCAGTTATTAGATTGTCTAACGCAGGGGTTGTTTTAAAGAATTCCAGGGGTTCTTTTAAAGGATTAAACGAGCTAATAGTGGTCCCCACTATTAGCTCAGACCATTGGAGGTGGGTGGCTACAAAAAAAAATCACGGCACTCTTGATGACACGATTTCAACCCTTGTAGTGGTCTGAATCAAAAAATTCAGATATTTATAAGGAAAATTCCCACCAAATTTCAAAGAGAGATATAATGTCAACCACCTCCAAAAATGTAGTTTCAAGAAAAACGCATTTTATGTTTGAGAGACAATTCCTGCAGAGTAACTCGGATAATAATATTACTCACATTGGATTAATCAGCGGTCCCAGATCCATACATTGGACATTTACTACTTCATATGCAAGCAGAAGCTCGCAGTACAGTTCAAACTGCTCATCTTTAAAAATATGAAAAAATTCGATTTCTCCAAATTTCTAGACCAGAATACTGCGTTAAGTTATTACAATTGAAAACGAAATCAAAAGAATCGCTTATTAAATTTGGTTCACATTTTTAAAGAACTTCCTGTAAATATGTTGTTTTCTTTGTTTCTTATAAAAAAAAACTTCGTTAATGCCTTTTTAGTCTTATCTTAAGTTCATTTTTTTCTTTAATCCAGTCAAAATTGTCTTGTTTTAAGGAAAAAAAAAAACAAAAATACAACTATTTATAGATCTTTTTGGTGTAAAATAGCAGAGAAAAAATGTTGAAGCAATCAGTGTTACAGTTCCTATGTATCAAAAAATTTTAAAAACAAAATCATAAAAAAAAAAAATTAAACAATTTTAATCAATGTGGTGAGAATCTCCTCTTTATTTTTATCTCATTTGTGTGGGTGGGATTATAATTCATTTATATATTTCAGTTTAACATATTTATTCCATTTAATTAATTAATTAAATTATAAATACATTGATCAAATTTTATTTAATATTGTTTATTTTAAAAACAAAAATCACAATAATTTCAAAAATTGCTATAAAATTTTTAATTTAAATAAAGGAAAATGTTTAAATATATATTTTTGGTTTCATACTTTTTTTAGAGAAACGAAATAACTGTCAAATTTATTTTAAAAATGAAATTTTCGACAAAATATATCGGATATGTTACATAAAATGTTGAATTCCCTAAAATAATTTGTCATAAAACTACAGCAAACAGAAGGCTTTTTTAAGTTTGAACTCATTTTAAAAGAAATATTAGGTTGGCTCAAGAGTTTTGTCCGTTTTAATATCATGGCGAAATTGCTCTGATTCAAATCGCGCTTATTTCGATTAAATTGAATAAGTAATCACTGAGATATTACAGTTTAAGGGTTTATATCCAGTTGTTAGCGCATTTTTTGGGGAAGACCATTTTGAATTTATTTTACATATAGAATATTTTTAATTGTAAGAACTTGTTGTTCGATTTCAAAAATTTGACATAAGACTGCTCCTGTAGGCGATCTTCTGAAAGTCCTCCAAAAAAGGGATGTCTGGCGGTGAGCACTATATCTCTGGTTTGAAAATGGCTTCTAAAAAAAAAAGTAGATCATAAAAACGGACAAAACTTTTAAAACGACCTAATACTAAACGACCAAGAGCAGGAATGAAAGAAATTGGGATTGGGAAATGGGTTCAAAGTTATAAAAAAAAAACGATATTTTGAACAGAATGAAAACACGAGGTCTAATAACTTTTAAAATGCGAAAATAAAAAAAAATAAAAATTTTATTAACTGAAAGAAAGGGAAAACAAAATAGTCCGAAGTACGCTTTAGATTTTTGAAAATTTTTTGGTGGTTTAATATGATGATTCATATATATTTGTCATTTGAGAAAAATTTCGAAAATATGACGTTTTTTTTTCAATTCAAAAACTGAAATTTTCAGGGATCCGACATCTTGTTTGTTGAGTGTCGGACAAATTAATTTTTGCTAATTTTTCAGAAAAAACGGATATTAAACAACTTTTACCTCGAAAAGCAATTAAAATTACCGGTGGTTAAAGCTGCCCCGCGCCAAATGCTAGAGAAACCGACTGACTGACGACAGGCTGTTTCTCTACTCCACCAGTATCACGTAAATATTACAAAATCAGGCTTTAAATTTAGAAAATACTTACAATTTTTTGTCGCTCATTTCTACTACTAATTTTTGAGAATTTACTTAAATAATAAATATTTCATACCCGTCACAATGAAGCCAAATTTAAAGTTCTAAATATGGAAGTAATCAATAAAGATAACAATAAGGACTAAAATTTTCGAAAGAATAAATATATCTTCTTATTACCCCCTAATACCTGCTTCAAAAAAGATATGCTCTATGTACTGTAATAATTTAATATGTTCTATGTACTGTAATGCTACAGCTTTCCACCTAAATTATTTCTAGCATTTTACGTGACAGCCGATATAATCTAAAGGAAAAAATATCAATAAAACAATGGTTTTTTAAATTTTCAAAGAAACATTTTTTTTTTTGGAATGGGGGATTTTAACCAAACAGAGCTAAGAACCATAATCTCACAAATATCAGCTTTTTAAACAAAAACAAATTTATACCAATTCATAATTGTGGATCTACAATGCAAAAGCAAAGAGGGAGGTTTATACTATTTTTGTGTCAAGGGAAAAATATACTTGTCAATTTACTTTCACAAAATGTAAATTATGATTATAATTAAGAAAAGATTATGAAAATTGTTGAAAACTTATCAAAGGATTACATAACATGGACGATTTTCGATTAAATTTTTGAATTTTTAATGATTTGAATTAAATATTAATTGAATCTAAATAATGTGTCAATTTTTTTTGTTCTGTAATAATTTTGGGGACATGTGTGTTTGGAACGTTGGAAGGTATCACTTCTATGAGGAAGCATTTTAGCTTATTTTTAGATATTTTAATTTTATGAGAAATTGATGAATTAGTTGTACGAAATGATTTAAAAATTAGTAAAAATTTGGATTTTCTTAGATCCAATATTGGATCGAAGTTGTTAAGGATGTATGAGCGCGAGGGCAATTTTAGATAAAAGGCTTAATTTTTTTTTATATAAAGTTGGACTAAGTCTAAATTAATGCTGAAAATTTTAGAGGGTATTGCCCGATTATTTAAATAAATAAATAACTTCACAAGTAGGCATATTTAACATTGGTTTTACGGTAAAACGGTAGATGGAGGATATGTTTTCATAGATTTCTCCAAAACTAGTCGGTGGAAATTGAAAAAAATTAAAGTTAAAATCTTAAAAAAAATTATTGAAAACAAAAAAAACCCGTTGTGCCCGATTAATTAATGATGTATGAGCATGGTAGTGGGGATACAAATTTAAAAAAAATATAACTTTCCTATTGTGATGATGAATTATGATGTTATAACTTGACGAAAAGTAAAAATAAAATTTTTCGATATCTGGCAGATATCGATATCAAGGCAGATATCGAAAAATTTTATTCTTATTTTTCGGCTACATTCATGAAGTTATAACAAAATTCATCATCAAAGTTGGAAATAAGTACTACCTTAAAATCGTGCCTCGTAATTTTGAAATCATGTCAATTTTTTGCTTCGATTCAATAAGTGTGTATTATGAGATTATGATTTCATGGCCTCAAAATAATATTTTATTTTAATTTTAATTTGGTGATTTATTCTAATAAATAATATTCATAATGAATTCAAATAATGGTTTTGCCGTTTTTTTGGAACGGTGTTTGGGCATTAGTAAAATGTGGCGCATCGCCATAACTTCCTGTAGAAATTTGGTAGGATAATTTTCGTTTTTGAGAATTACGGACATTTTGGAGATGGTATAAGATCGACCTTTATTCATCTGATAACCAGATGAGACATATTTTTTATATTGAGGCAATTTTAAATAAAAAGCTTGATTTGTTTTATATGAAGTTGGAATAATGGAAGTGTCTGACTAATTAAGGATGTATGAGCACGGTAGTGGGGACACAAATTAAAAAAAAAATTATTTTAAATTTTGATGGTGAATTATGTCATCACTTGACAAAATAAGACGAAAAGTAAGAATACAATTTTTCGATATCTGGAGTAATTATCAAAATATTGAAATTTTTTTAAAAATTATTTAGCTTTCGATATTTTGAACAGCAATGCAGATATCGAAAATTTCTTTCTTACTTTTCTTCTACATTCATGAAGTTATTATAGCTAAATTCATCATCCAAGTTGAAAATAAGTACAAATAATTTCAACCCTAAATCGGACTACCTTAAAACAAATTTAATTAAAAATAGCAATGAAAACTTTCCGATAGACAAGCAAGCTATCATAGACGTGTTTATCAATGAATAAAATTTCATATAAAATATGTCTCATCTGGTTATTAAATGAAAGAAAGTCGACCTTATACCGTCTCTTGGACTATATTGTTAAATGTTAATTATTTAGATGTGATTGTTCTACAAATTGTCAGTAGATAGAAGCACTTTCTTAGTATTTTTTTAGTAAAATTCAAAATGCACAAGTCTACAAAACGCTCCAGACTGAATTTAAAATACGCCTTTAAAGGATTGTATGATTTATATTTTATTTTAACCCTTATTTATTGACTGATTAAGAAAATATTTTTAGATAAACAATAAAAAAAATTGTTACATTTTTTAGATTCAATTAATTTTTTTATATTAATTCAAAGGATTTTTTGTGACGTACGAAATTTACCAAATGTTTTTCTGCATAGAATCAAGAATTGATTATTTTTTACTTAGTTCTTGTTCTTAAAACTATGTGTATGATAAATAACGAATTTTTTGTTAAAGATATTATTTTTTATTTAGTGGATAGAGGTATTAATTTAATTTAAACAAATACAAAAAACAAATAAAAACACTGTAACATTTTTTTTATGTTTTATTTATTGGCGTTTCAATTTTTAAAAATTGCAATAAAGAATAATTAAAGTAAATAAAAAAGAAAGTTTGTTTTAATCATATTTCATGAAATTAATACCTTTACCCAACCCCATCTATGAGTCATTCTAGCAGATTGTACGCGATTTTTTCAGTGTCCGCGTAAAAATTAGGTTATTTGTATTTTAGAGAATCGGAGATCTAGTAAATCGCTTAGAATCTGCTAGTCAGATTCAATTTGCAAAGTACAGAGCTGTAGTTCGGTTTTGAGTGAATAATCAATTGGTATCAGAAACAGCACTTAGTATCGAAGTGAAGTTTGAGGTGACATAATAAAGTTGAAACGAAGAATATAAATAATAACGTGGAAAAGTTGAACTATGGAATCTGCAACAATAATCGATTTTTGTACTTACATATGATATGTAAGTACAAATAATTTATGTTACAATATATTCGAAAAAATCACTTTTTGACTTATCTTCTGTTAAGCATTTTACTTTTTCACGAATTACAAACCAAATTATTAGTTTGTGTTTTTTGTTCATATTTTTTTCTCTTGAATCTTATTCATAGCTCAGCAAAGTCCGGAAGGCAAAGTTCTTTAAAACCGGAGAGGTGGCAGCCCTAATTAAAACACGTGGTAATAGCTCTCTGCCCCGTCATAAATAATCTCTTGAGTCGATGTGGAGCATTTTCTCTCATAGGACTATATATATATGGCAGAGCGGCCATTTTCGAGATAAAGGGGAAGGGGAAAATAACATGAAAAACCAAACCCTTGAAAAAGGGTAACATGGTTTGGATTGATATAAGTCGGGAAGAGAAGGAAGGATATGTTTGCTAGTTTTGATTAAAAGAAAAGACAAAAAAATGAAAACAAAAGACAGCCTGATGAGCAGTACAAAGTACGCAACGACTAAGGACTAGATAGGCGCCTTTTTTCCTGTTAAACTCTCCACTCGCGTTTCACGTCCTTGTTATATGGGTTCGTGCTGTATACACTATTTACACTGAGTGTAAGTAGAGAAGGATAGATAGTCAAATTATACCATAATGACACTCCTGGTGGGAAAAATATTTGAAGAAAGAATAAGAAATTCTGAAAAAGTCTTGGGAACTTTGAATTTCTCAACGTTTTCGGACTAGTCTAATTCAGAGTTATTCAGAGTTCTTAATACTTTTTTAAAGTTTCTAAGACTTTTTCAGAGTTTCCTAAGACTTATTAAGACTTATTATTTTTTCAAATATTTTTTCCACCAGGGACTATCCACTCTTTACTTACACTCACTATTTACTATGGTGGGTTGAGGTTAGGTACTGTAGCAAAAGTGTATGTTTTAAAAGAAGTATTCCGCTATTTTTGAAAAAGTACTTCAAAATGTTTCAATTTTAGAACTGTTATTTGATATTTTCAGCTTGACCCTTTTTTACTTCAGCTTGAACCTTTATTTACCTGTAGCCTCCATACTTTTTGCTTACATTTCCAACTTTGTTTAAATATTTTTTAATATCCCACTTTGTATATTGAGGTGATAAAAAGAATCAGAATGTAACAATATGTGTATGATACCTGCACAGGACTGTAAAATTAAAAATGATTACATTCATCGTAAAAAACTTTTATTATAGCAAGGAGAAGAGAAATAAAACATAAATATTTATATCCAGTGTAAATTAGAAACAAAACAAAAAAACAACCAAAATTACAATACAAAAAATGTTATGTAACAAAATAAATTTTTTATTTTTTTCAATTAGTGCTAATTTAAAAACAAAATACCTAAAAATAATGTCTATAAAATTAATTAAAAGTGAGTTTATTGTTTAGGTAAACATTATTCTGAATAAAATAAAGAATAATTCTTAAAAAAATACATATCGAGTTTTGTTTGGACAGTTTTTATTTTTTTCCAATTTTTCCCATGTTGAATATCGGGGCACACGAGCGACTGGAATGAAAGTTGGTGAAACTTGTTGGTGAAACTTGATTCTGAAAGGAATGTGTTTCAATTGCAGAAAACAATATTTCTTTTGAAGAACCATTTTGGAAAACTTTGATTACTTTCTGCACCAACACCAAAAGACGTTATTTCTGCAAAATCCTATAAGAAGGCATACATACGATAATTTCAATTTACTAATTTGACAAAATTTGAAAAATACGGTCTAAATTTAGTGAGATTACATAATTAGTTTATCAAAATTTAGGTGTGATAGAGCAAAATCAAATTTTTTGGATTTTGATGATGTCACAGAGGTTAAAAAATAATTTTTTTTTAATATCTGGGGCAAATGTTATCCAATTAGGACGAATTTTTTTTGAAACCTACTAATTTTTGGTCAAAGTTTTCATTTCTATTGTTAATTTTTCCCTTACATTGTTCCTTGCGTAAAAATGTGGAAATTGATGACGTTATAGAGGTTAAAAAATTAAAAAATCAATTTTTTTTGATACCTTGGGCAAATGTTATCCAATTTGGACGAATTTTTTTTTGAAACATATTAATTTTGGGTCATAATTTCGAGTATTAATTTTCCTTTTACATTATTCCTTGTGCCAAATGTGGAAACCATGGTGGTTAATTTTTAAATTTATTAAAGATACTTTAAATTTTTCCCAAAAATTGAAAAATAGCACCCAAACTTATTGGAAATACAAAATTGGATAAAATTTGGATGTGGTGGAGCAAAATAAAATTTTTTGGATTTTGATGACGTCGTAGAGGTTAAACAAATCAATTTTTTTGATATCGTGGGCAAATATTCTGTTATCCAATTAGAATACAATTTTTTTTTGAAACCTACTAATTTTGGGTCATACTTTACATTTCGAGTATTAATTTTTCTCTAACATTATCTTTTGTCCCAAATGTGGTAACTATGATGGTTATTGTTTGAAATTTATTGAAGATACCTTAAATTTGACTCAAAATTTGAAAAATAGCACCTACATTTTGTGGGAAAACACAATTGGCTTATCAAAATTGGATAAAATTTGGGTGTGATAAAATAAGGTCAAAAAATCAATTTTTGTTGATATCTTGAGCAAATGTTATCCAATTACTACGAATTTGTTTTTGAAACATACTAATTTTCGATCATATTTTCTATTTTTCTTGTTTGTCCCTAATATTAGCGCTTGTGCCTTACACTTTCTTATTGCAGTCTAAAAATTGTTTAGTATTTATTGAGGTGTATACCAGATGCAATTCAATAAGAGTACGAAGTAAAAACCGATTAATAAACAGAAATAATGAACTTCTGCAAAATGCGACGATTTTTGTAATCTATTGTGTGCAGACACCAATAATATGCATTAAAAAAATGATATGTTTTGGTAATAACTATTTATTTAAAATTAAGGATATTGTTATTACAGTGTAAAATATTGTTCAGTCATAATAGTAAGTAGCACATATATAGGGTGATTCATTTTAAATGAATCATCCTTGGAACTTTGATCCACATGAGTTGCTGTATTTTTCGCTAAAATACGCTTATACCTACAATTAGACAATAAATTACAATCCTACTATTTTTATACCATACACAGAGTGTGGGCCATTTTAATCTATACATCTAAATATCTCGTTTTATAGTTAACAAATAAGAAAATAACTTAAAAAAAAGTTTCTGAATTTGATGGGGAACATCATGTTCAGACATTATATTGGAACTACTTCGGATTTCTTTAATAGCCAGATCCTAAACGGTAAGAGATAGAATAATACTTTAAATTAGAAAGTTGATTCTCATAAAAAAGTAACAATTTTTGTAAAAAGTAAAAATATGTCATTATTGCATTGATAATTGAAAGAAAATTCGCTCAAAGTTTATCGATAATTGTAGGTCAAAGTCATGGACACTGGCGAAAGTCCTCTATTGCCCTTGACAACTTTTAGCTAAAGCATTTTTCCGTATTTGGCGTGTTTTTTTTCGATTAAGGGCAATAATGATATATTTTTAAGTCGCATTTCTTCCGAAAGTCAACGCTTTTCGAAAAAGTGTTTTGAACAAAAATTTGTAATTTTTTTTATCAGGATCAACTTTCTAATTTAAAGTGTTATTCTATCTCTTACTGTTCAGGATCTAAATTAGCTATTAAAGAAACCCGAAGAACAAAGTCCATTCTGATATCAGAACATGATGTTTAGCAGTTAAACAATTAAAACTTTAGGTTTTAGATATTATAAAACAATCTGTAATTAATCTTGAAAAAGCTTAACAATTAAATTTATTTGCATTAATTTTAAGCTTTGAAAATAACCTTTTTGGAGTTTTACCAAACATTAAGCTGTTAATAATTCAAAAATGGTAAATTATAGGGAACAATCATAGGGAGCGTTTTTGACGTAAAATTAGCCAAGATATTTGACTTTTTTTCGGAGGGGAGGAGATATACACAAATTGGACTAATAGGGTTTCTGGCAACCTCCGGAGTATTAAACTATAAGTTTTAATGAACAAGAATCAATTGACAAAAATGCTGTCATCGGATTTTGCACACTCTACCTAGCGCCTGCTCTATTCGTTAAAAATGCATCACACGGTATGTATATAGATATAACGAACGATACGTAAAGGGTTAACGCTCTGTAAGTTCTTGGCTTCCATTCAACAACGAATAACGAAGAGAACGTATACACAGTCACAGTGAGATAAATGATGATTCAATATCAATGAGACAACAACTGCACAGCTGATGCGTTGAATTCGATGCGCAACGTAACCAACGTGCAAGCTTACTGCATGTCATTAGACGAGCTTTTGCCGTCGTCAAGTATACAAGTATGGAGAAAGTGTTAAAGCGTGTTGGTTTATCAAGACGTTCAGAATCTGTGACAACAACACCTAATACCGGTACCGTTGCTGCGGATAATACCACCAACAGCACCGGTAAAACACGTCGACGACGTCGTAGTAAATCACGACGACGTGTTACTACATCCACGACGGAGAGTGGCGGTGGTGGGGTTGAAGTTGTTGCAAAACCACGGGGTGTATTTAATATTGATTGGACTGAATATGTGAAAGAGTGTAAACCATCATGTAGACCGCGTGCAATCACCAGGAGGTTATGTCGTGGTCGACGTAGTGAGGACAATGAATTATATCGTTCAAATAGTTTTAAATTTGAACGCTTTGTACGTGGAAGGGATGAAACAATTGTATCCAATACACTTGAGAAACAGGTAGCTCATTAACACTATCCTATTTATATTTTAAAATGCAATGTTATTGTTATAGGCATGCTCCTCTTAACATCCATATTTTATGCCCTTGTCTTTACTGGGAAAAACCGATCGATCCTTATTATTTAGGTAATTCGAATTCTTGTTCCTCGAAAAAAACCTTGTTTCTAAAGTTCATTTATGTCTTTTTTGAGTTAGGTACAATGAAAAAACCAAACAGCCTTCATTTTTTTGATTCAATTTTTTGGATAATTTTTGGTATTTCTATCTCTTAATTACGTCACAATTTTGGTGGACAGTGAAGAAAAAAAACTCAATTGATATTCAATTTTTTGTTTTGACATTGACAACTGTTACATCCCCACTTTTTCTCCCCCCACCAAAATTATTTCCAAGTTCATGGATATGTTTTATACCTGTTTTGAGCTATAATGTAAAAAAACCAATAATTTTTCATTTTTGGTTTTAATTTTTAATATTATATCTCTAGATAACGTCAAACTTCTGATGACAGTGAAAAAAACCCAATTGATATTCAATTTTTTGTTTTGACGTTGACAACTATTACATCCCCACTTTGTATCTCTCCTCCAAGTTCATGAGTTATAAAAAAAAAACTTATAATTTTTTGTTTTTGGTTTTAATTTTTGATATTATTCCTCTAAATTACGTTACACTTCTTGGGTTGACAGTGAAAAAACCCAATCGATAATAATTTTTTGTTGTTTCCAAATTGACAACTGTTACATTCCCACTTTTTCTCCCGCCACCAAAATTGTTTCCAAGTTCATGAATTACAGTGAAAAAAAAAACAATAATTTTTCATTTTTTGTTATAATTTTTTAGATAATTTTTTAGATAATTAATATATTCGCTAAATTACGTTCTTGAGTTGACAGTGAAAAAATTCAATCGATATTCAATTTTTTGTTTGTTTTGAATTTGACAATTGTTACATCCCCACTTTTTCTCCCTCCATACTAAAATGTTAATTTATGTATAATTAATACTTATTTGGTTTACGATTGACGTTTGATTTGAAATGTAGGTAATTAATAATTCATTCATTTAAAATTTTATTTAAAACGAATGGAAGATATATTTTTTTAAAATTAACGTCAGTGAATGTTGAGCTTTAAAAGCTCCTAATTAGATATTAATTACATTTATATTTTCATGTCGTGTTTTTATTTGATTTCAAATTCAAAAGAGAGAAGTTCATATTATGACATGTCATTTACATGTTTTTAAATAATAGGACTAGTTGATTTGTACGTTTTATAGTTCGTAACTCGGTAGAGATTTTCTTTGAGTAATTAGTCAGCTTTAATTAAATATGATTGATTTGCTTTGCAATTCAAAGTTATATGGGAGAGCCAGACCTAAAAATATTCTCTGAATTTACTAAAGCTAGATCATTTGACTATTGCTTATAGTAGTTGTGTACACACACATACTGCGGCCAGTCAATTGATCGATAGAACAGAGGTCAGATATTGGCTATTAAAACGGTTATGATTGTCGTGGTATTTAAATGATTTTACTAAAGCTGAAAATTGTTATACAGATTGTATATTGCAAATAAATAAAAATATTGTGATAGTCAGTCAGTTAAATGTGAGAACAGAGCTGGCCAGTTAGCCTTAATGTATGTACAATAAATAAATAAGTTGCAATTATTTTTTTAAACCTGAAAATTTTGTAGAGGTACCTAATTGTGTATTAATTTTAAATAAAATGGTGAGCCAACCATATTACGAAACAACTCCCGTCAGGTCTATGCCACTTTTTTATTTTTGATCCATCTTTTCTAAACAATTGTTGGGTCAAATGGTTTCCGTGTTGAGTCATAGGTGGATTTACGAGAACTAAAAAAAAGGAAAAGTGGAGAAAGAGACGAAAAAGGGTTCGAAGTAGAAGTAGACAATATTTTAGTCATAGGGCTCCCGTTGATGGCCCACGGTATATTTACGAAGACGTAAAAAAAAAACTGCTTAAGGATGTACGAGTGCTGGAGCAATTTTGGATAAAAGGTTTGTTTTTTTTTATATCAAGTTGAACTAAATCTAAATCAATTTTGAAAATTTCATGGGTTGTCCGATTAATTAAATAAATAATTGACTTCAAAAGTAGGCATATTTAACATTGGTTTTATATTGGAAAACGGTAGATGGATGATATGTTTTCATAGATTTCTCCAAAACTAGTTGGTGGAAATTAAAAAAAAAAACAATTTAAATTAAAATGAAAACCTTATTAATTAATAAAAGAAGAAAAAAACCCGTTGTGCCTTTCTAATAAAGGATGTATGAGCACGGTAATGAGGACACAAATTTAAAAAAAAATTTTTTTTTTCAATTTTGATGGTGAATTTTGTTATAACTTTACAGTATGAGGCGTACAATAAGTAAAAATACAATTTTTCGATATTTGAAGTAATTTTCAAAATATCGAAAATTATGTTTAATTATTTAGCTTTCGATATTTCGAAAAAATTGTATTCTTATTTTTCGTCTACATTCATGAAGTTATAACAAAATTCTTCATCAAAGTTGATAATAAGGTACAAATAATTTCAACCTCAAGTCTAAACTTGCCTTGGTGCTCGTACCACCTTAAGTGGGCTTCCACCAGAAATCCGCCAACGGGATACAACATTTATAAATGCGGAACTGAATCCCTGAATATAAGGTATATTCATTCATATATACCTAGGTAGTTTTCAATTTAAATTTGATTAATATGTTCGGTTATGGTAAATATCCGGTGACACATTCATGTAATTTGTTTTAAATTACGGTCTTAAACATTCATTATTGGTTCGACGAACTTACAAATCTAATTTGTTTTCTTCAATCATTGTATCTATAAATGTTTTTATAGGTACATACATCAACTTATACGCCATACAGTCCTTTGCTTTAGTATGGTAAAATTAGGAATTTAGGGATTATATTTTTTTTTCGTTTACAAAAAATCATCCACATAAAAAAGCACGTAAGTCTTTATAATATTAGATAATTATTTGATCTCAAAATAAATTTTTTTTACAACGTGTTCTGTTATTGACTGCAGAAATCCGGCTTACCAAAATAAGCTCATCAAGAGCTACAAAAAAACTCTTTTCCAAATTTGAATCTGAGTCTTAATTTGGGAGATACGTTTATGGCAAAAATTGATAAATTTGTTCATTCACTGACTATTATTCGATAACCAGTAGCCAATGATAATCAATAGAAATTAGTAAATTTCACTTAATAATGAAAGGGATTTAAAAAAAAGTACAAAATTATTTAATTGGATCTGGTCAAAATATCCCACTTTTTAGATTTTTATTATATTTTTATGAGAAAACAATAACGACTCTGAATTAAAATTATATCATTGGACGTAAACAAACAAACCACACCCATTGTGACGTAATTTGTTTGTTTACTAATAATCTTGTGTTTTCTCGCAAAAATATAATAAAAATATAAAAAGTGGGATTTGACCAAAACCAATTAAATAATTCTATACTTTTTTAAAAATCCCTTCCATTATTCAGTGAAATTTATTAATATCTACTGATTATTATTATTGGCTACTGGTTATTGAATGATAGTCAGTGAATGAACAAATTTATCAATTTTTCCTTACCCGTATTTCCCAAATTAGACCTCAGATCCAAATTTGGAAAAGAGTTTTTTTGTTGCTCTTAATGAGCTTATTTTCGGAAGCTAGGTTTCTGCAGTCAATAACAGAACACGTTGTATACTTGAATAGGAGATCGGACTAAATTTTTTTTATCACTTCAGGTGAAGAATTTTCACTGGACGTGTAAGTGAAGTTGGTTTTTAAAAATCTTTACTAGTATGTAAGATATTGTTTTGTGCCCAAAAGATCTTTACTTCCACCACAACATCTTAATGTTTTATAAGATAAGACTTTGAAAATCCTTGAGGATGAAAACGAAGTCCAATAAATTAAACACTGATATATTTTTGATATTTCGTATAATTAATAATATTTTCGATGAATTTATGAAATTATGTTATAAAATGTTATCACTGGTAATGTTTCGTTACGAATTAAGTTGCAGTTGAATCTTCAAGTTATAATAATTACTGTATGATGTTTTTTAAGTTTGTATAATCACTGTATGATTCTGATAAACCGATGTCTTTAAATACAAAACTTTTAGGTATTGAATATTAAACTTTTAAATATTGTGACGTAAAAATTAAAATATTAATTTTGCTGACCAGATAAATATAATCAGAACCACGCCACTATTACAAATTAGACCTCAATTAAATTATTACGATATTCAATATAAGGCACTTAACAATAATAATTAACAATATAAACTTTGCTGACTAGCTGAATGAACTAAGCCAATATTTCAAATTAGGTTATTATAATATAAAAATGTTATTATTTAATAATAATATGAATGACTTAGTGTGTTAGAACCACGTTTTTAAGTATAACGCCGTCCAGGGCCTAACAATATGAAAGTTTAATATTCCTAATTAAACAAAGAGGAAGATGCCCACTAGTGACGTTATACGTGGGTATCGCCATAGAGATTACATATAAAACTTTGTTTTTCTAAAAGGAGATGGGAAACTTTTGAATGCAATCTTTGATTGCTTATAACTTCTTCGTTTTTTAATCAATTTTAAATTCACTTTCAAATTTTGTCGTGGTATCAAGTCCAGTTTTACATTTTTTTGGGTAATGTGTCCAATTCGACATCTCGATTATCACCTATTTATTGTCACAGTCTTGAGAAAGTCTTATGTATAAAAACGAAACGTGTAGAATTAGAAAATACCTAACTTGTTTTATTATTTACTAATTTTCATTGCACAACAATCTTTCAATGATGAGGGAGTCACTCATCAGAAGCTTCCGAAATATTCTTTTATAAAGAGTTGAAAAGTGTTGGGTAAGCAAAAAGAAGTAAAATTAGATTAATTAATAAAATTAGAGTTTCATCGAGATACTTGTTAAGATCAAAACATTTCCCTGATCCCTCCAGTTCACTAAGTATCCTGGAACGGCCGAAATGTTAGGAAAAAATATTCGATATTCTATACTTTCATTATCGGGAAGCCGCTTGACACCAGTACAGCCGTCACTGCTTGTATCGAGTGATTTAATAAAGGAATGAAATGTATAGCTTTTGCAATAAGAAAGCTCCCCAAAAACTTAAAAGCTATAAATTACTCCTGTATTTAAATTTGACGGACAAAAAAATCATTACCAAAATTCTGTTGGTTCTTAGACCATTAGGTACCATCTTAAATTTATAAATTGTAAATAAATTCAGAGAATTTTAAAAATAAAAATTGCCGAAAAGCTTTGAATTTAACCAAAATAAAAGCTGGTTGTTTATTTTTATTTATAGCAATATATACATTTTTTATTATAAAGCTCTTAGCTTTTAGTATTACTTTACAATAAATTTTAGTGGTCTAGTATTTAAGTATAACATATGAGTATACTTACAGCGTGTATCAAGTAAGAGTCTCATAACGGCGGTAGGCTGCGTCTAAATAAAGAAAAAAAAAGTTAATGCTAATAGACAAAAAATGCTTTTATCAAACGTTTAAAATAAAACATATTCATTAAAATTTTAAGAATAAGTGATAATAAACAGTTGAGAAAATTGTTGAAATACTCTGTATATAGACAATGTTGAATATCAGTGCTTCCATTATTTAAAAAAAAAAATTAGAAAACTTTAAATAATTAATATTTGTACTACTTTTCGAAGTGTTTTCCAAAAAAACTTTCTTTTTGTTTTTCAGAAGAGATTCAATAATTTATTACAAAGACTCGTCTGCTAATTTCAAATCGATATCTTTTTTCGTTTTTGAGTTATCGTGCTCACGGACTGGAAATAAAAATACCAAAATTTCAGTCATATCATCAATGTTTCTAAGCGTTACAAACTTGGGACTAAATTTAATATACCTTGATAAATATTTCATTTATACAGATTATACAATTTTTTATAAAGAATGGATATATTTTGGACAAAGAAAATATTTTACTTCTTACCTCTTATTTGTAGTTTTTTTAAGAAAAAACAAGTGAAAACAAACAATTAACTGAGTTAATTGTTGAAATACCATGCATAATCAGTGTTGATTTCTTTATCACATAACACATACAAACATGGGACACATACATAACTGATAATCAAGTATAGTACATATTATAAAATTTCCGCCTAATTGGCGCACTCACGGGTAAACAGTGATGTTTACGAAAAAATTTTTCAAAAAAAAGTTGTTTAATTTTTGATAAGGAACATTTTTTACATTTAAACTTTTGTTCTATCTCTAACGGTTTACAAGATGGGTCCTACGGACCCAAGACCCAATTGACCTATGATGCTCATTTAACGAACTTGACCTCACTTTTTACGTCCTGAGTACGCTGTAAAAATTTCAGCTCGATATCTTTTTTCGTTTTTGAGTTATCGTGTCCACAGACGGATGGACGGGCGGACGGACAACCGGAAATGGACTAATTAGGTGATTTTATGAACACCTATGACAAAATTTTTTTCCTAGCATCATTTTTTTTAAGCGTTACAAACTTTGGACTAAACTTAATATACCATGTATATTTCATATATACATGGTATAAAATACTGGAACTGTTTTGATAAAATTTATAGGAAAATATTTTGCATTCTATAGATTTGATAGTTTCTTTTTACAGGAGGAATCAAATAATTTTTATGGTAATGTCTTTCACTAGGACAAAGCAGTCAACGTTATGTGCTTGTATAAATTTTGGTTCATTTTAATGAATATTGTTCTCTTCTTCAATGGATAGGACTTCTTTTTCTTACACCCTGTAATCGATGTTAGAAAACTTCAACACCAATCACTTAAAAAAAACCACACCCAGTCTACAAAAAAAAAAAAAAAAATAGAAACTGTTTTACAAATCAAAAAAATGAGATATTAGGATTCCGTTCCATCAAAACGGAAATTGTCTGCTATAAAACGTAGACATTAAAACTGTTTCATTATGTTAAGTTTTAGTGACACTCTTGAAATGAGCAAAAAGGTTAATTCAACTTATCTAATTCGTATCTAAGAACACTCTCCATTAAATTACCTTTTTCCTTAGACCCTTCTCTAAACTGAACCGATTTTGAGGATCATTGCCTATATGTTAGTTGTACCGGGTACGGAACCCTCAACTCGCACTTGAAACGTAGCTAACAATCCTTACCATTAAATTAGCTTTCAATCGACACACAAACAGACAGACATACATAGCAGTCAAATTTATAACACCCCCTTTTTTGGTTCGGGGATTAAAAATAATTGGAAGCATTGCTAAAAGGTTTGAAATTTAATATTATCCTTTGAACAACTTATAGTAGGTACGGAATTCTAATTGTGCAAGTACAACTTCACCTATTTTTTTCTTATTTAAAAGCGGATATAAATATCTACTAAAAAAATCGATCCGTTTTACTAATAAAATACAAGCAAGGCATTTGTCGAATAAATAATAAAATTAAAGGATAAATAAAACTTGGGAAATAAAATTTCACTAATTTTATGTAGTAGGTATAGCGTAAAAAACGAAATATCAAAAGAAATTATTACATCGGTAATTGAGTATAAAAATTTTTATATTTAATACCAGTTTCCAAATGATTGAATACGTTTTGGATGATTATTTTTCATTATACATAAAATTCAGGGTTTGTTAAATCAGAAAAATCTGATATCGAAGAAAAACTGTTAATAAAACTCATACAATGGAGAATACATATTTTTGAAGAAAATTATCTAATCTACAAAAATGATCTCTTTTGTTTATTAGATTACTGTAAGCGTTTAAAGGATATTCGTATCTAAAGTTCAAAGCCAACCGATTTTCGAAGTTTTTAATAATTACCTTATAGAAAATACGATTTAAATCATTTATTTTTGGAAATATTTCTAAAAAATTCGAGTTTTTCAAACAATTTATATACACAAGTAAGACAAAGTGATAAGCAAACAAAAACCAAACGCGAATTAGGAATTCATAACACTATGGTGGAACAAGTGACCCAATATGTAACCTTGGAGCTCTTATAGATGAAGACGGTAGATTTGCACATAACAACAAGAGGCTTGTGACCCTCGCAAAGGTAGTTTTTAATAGACCTTTTCATCGATTTGCTTTTGTTTCGGACAGTTGTAAAAAAACTATCCAACCTAAGAAAGTTAAATATATTTTATCTTTTTCAAGCAGCGCTTTTTGACAAGGATAGAAGATATGAGATATGTCTTTATTTGATTGAAAACAGTCCGAAACAAAAAAGAATCATTTTGTAAATGAAAAGCCCTATAAATTCAGGTCGTTACTGGCAAACAAAAACATTTCTAAAATAGCAAAGACTTGGATGCTAAAGTGTTATGTGTGGCCTGTTTTACTGTATGAATGCAAATCGTGGACTGAGACAAAAAGAACAGAAAAATTTATGGAAGCACCCGAGATTACTGTACGTTTAATTATTGTTGAGACATGAATGTTTTCGTATAGGACTGAGGTGGAAAATATTAGAGTAGGGCAATGAATTTTTAATCTTTATCTGTGCTTTTTCCTTCAAGACAGGGGTGTAAGTGCACCCCCTGACACCCCTTCCTGTCGTGTATGTAATCTTTACACAAAAATTCATTTGATTTGACGAATATGTTCTAAGGTTATGCTCTTTTAAAAACGATTCCGTCAATATTTTGCAAATGCCTACTTATTGATTTTCGATAATTTATCATCACAATGAACCAATGAATTTTTGGAAACTGAGTGAAAAATGTTCAGTTTTATCGTTGAGTATTTTGTTAAGGATATTTTTGACCAGAATTCTTTACAAGAACCTTTTGCAATAATATTTTTACGAAGGTTCAATTGTCCTTTATAAATTAATTTCGTCCACGTCTAAAATTAAACCCATATAATATAGTTTGATTATAATATTTTCTATGGCTAGTTTCATGAACTAACATTACCATACAAAATAATACGATTTTAAGATAAAATTATTAATTATGGTAAATATTATGAGTGAAATAATTAGGTATCCGTCTGCCGTGTCTACATTTTAAACAAAGATGTTTATATTAAAACTAGATTGTAATTATTGTTGGTGCAGAATCCGTCGTTTCTTTGGTTCTGAAATTTATATAAGGCTACCAACAGCCCGGGTAGCTCAGTCGGTAGAGCATTGGACTTTTAATCCAAGGGTCCAGGGTTCAAGTCCCTGCTCGGGCGATTTTCTTTTTAAATTTCTTTTATGTAGTAGTACGCTTTGAGAAATTATCTCTGCAGTTTGAAGTATCGAAAATTATTTCTAAAGCTAAAAGAAAATTATTTAACCAACGATTTATAAATACGACAAGAAAGACATTCTGTGAAGTGTTAAATTTTCTAAATTTGCAGGATTTTCTAGTATGTTACGACTTATCTTTCTTTAAAGAGAAAGAGCGACGGGCGATATGTGCATGTTTTAGAGCTATAATCAATTAAAAATTTTTTTTAATTTACTATTAAATCCACTTTCATATTAATTTTTCAATTAATAATTCATATAAATATTTTTATTGTAACCCATTTCTTCTAAATTATAAACTGCACCTTGATCTGAAATATAATTATATATAATTTAATGAATATTATTTTCTTATAAAATATTCTGATAACGACGGTATACAAATTATACAAAATTTAGTAAAATTTATCGTGGATTATCAATTACAGAACAGGTTCCTCTAAATAGACTAAAACACTGCCAAATTTTTTAAGTTTCAAGAATATATCCGAAAGGATTTTCGGATAAAAAATTTTTTTTCTTTCTGAGATAATTTTGGAGTCTAAAAGAAGAAATTCGATTTAGGGCTTCCATAATGCCCGTCTACCTATCATTAAAATTTCGCCTGACTTTTATTAACCCCCGAACTAAAAAAAGGGGGTTTTATAAGTTTGACCGCTATGTGTATGTGTCTGTATGTTTGCCTGTCTGTGGCATCGTAAAACTAAAAAATTGGCGATGATCTTCAAAATTGATTCAGTTTGGAAAAGGCATGATATATATTTAACATATGAATAATTACAATGGAAATGAATGGTCGAATAAACCTGGCTCAATTCATTTCGAAAAGTGAAATGATAAAGTAATTAAGTAATTCAAAACAATAATTATAAAGAACAAAGTCAACTAAAATATTTCAATTTCAATTAAAATATTTCATCTGATGTCCTTGATATTGATTTAAGAAGGAGTGTTATAAGTTTAAAGTTTTCTCAGTGGCATCGTAGCTCCTAAACGGTCGAACCGACTCGATTGAGAACTTTTTTAACCCCCGAACTAAAAGAAAGTAGTGTTATAAGTTTCACTGCTATGTGTGTGTAATCGTAGCGCCTGAACGGATGAACCGATTTTCATTTTTTTGGTTTCGTTTGAAAGCTAATTTAACGGAGAGTGTTCTTAACTATCAAATGCGAGTTTAGGGTTCTGTATGCGAAAAAAATTAAATAAGTGGCGATGATCTTCAAAATTCTTTAAGGAAAAAGGTAATTTAATGGAGAATGTTCTTATATATGTTTCAAGTGCGAGTTTAGGGTTTCTTAACCGAAAAATTTGTCGGGGGCTTTTTAAATTTTATAAATTTCACTTGTCGCAATTCTCGACGTACTATTTATATTACTGGATTATAGAGTTTTTGCAGTTTGAAAAAAACAAGAATTTACTATAAAAAATTATACGGTGAGGCATACTTTGGTACATTTTCTAACTAGTGTAGATTTCGGAAAGGTATGTCATTATTGCATTTAATCGAAAAAAATACACTACCTACAGCCAAAAGCTGTCAAGGGCAAAAGAAGCTGTCAAGTGTAAGCCAAAAGTTGTCAAGGACAATAGAGGACATTTGCATGTGGCAATGATTTTGACCTAAACGTTTGCAAGGTCATTTGATCTTGATCTTCAAATGATTTAGAAAATTTAAATGACATGTTTTTAAGTTGCATTTCTTCCGAAAGGTAACGATTTTCGAAAAAATGTTTTAAATAAAAAATATTAGTTTTTTTTAATGAGAATAAAATTTCGAATTTATAGGGTTATTCTATCTCATACCTTTTAAAATCTAAATTGGATAGTAAAGAAACCCGAAGAACTAGATCCAGTCTGATGTCAATACATGATGTCTTCCATCAAACTCTGCAACTCTTGTTTAAGTTATTTTTTGGATTGGTCAACTACAAAACGAGCTATAAGCTATAATAGATATAGGCCGATTCTTAATATTGGCCATAATATATTAAAATGATCCAGATTGTATAATGCCCAAAAACTTTAAAATATTTTTATACCATGTATATATGAAATATACATAGTATTATAAGTTTAGTCCCAAGTTTTTATACCATGTATATATGAAATATACATAGTATTATAAGTTTAGTCCCAAGTTTGTAACGCCTAAAAATATTGATGCTACAAAAAAAAAATTGGTATAGGTGTTCATAAAATCACCTACTTAATCCATTTCCGGTTGTCCGTCCGTCCGGCCGTCCGGCCGTCCGTCCGTCCGTCTGTGGTCACGATTACTCAAAAACGAAAAGAGATATCAAGCTGATTTTTACAGCGTGTTTAGGACGTAAAAAGTGAGGTCAAGTTCGTAAATGAGCAACATGGGTCAATTGGGTCATGGGTCCGTAGTACCCATCTTGTAAACCGTTAGAGATAGAATAAAAGTTTAAATGTAAAAAATGTTCCTTACAAAAAAATAAACAACTTTTGTTTGAAACATTTTTTTGTAAACATCACTGTTTACCCACGAGGGCGTTAATTAGGTACAAATTTTATAGTATGTATTAATATCAAAGTGAGTATCTTTTGTTATTTACGTGACGTCAAAAAAACAAACGAGTGCGCATCAACACTTGCGCATTATATGAGAATATCAGTTAAATATGTCAGATATGTATGTATGTGAAATGTGACAGAGTTATCAACACTGCCTATACATGGTATTTCAACAATTAACTCAGTCAATTGTTTGTTTTCACTTGTTTTTACTATTTTGGATTTTTAACCGTCTTACAATGTGGATGCGAAATCTTATAAATTTATTGGTCTTATTCCAGCGAGTTAGCGTACCTACTCGTGTTAGAGATCCAACTTGAAAACAAAGGTTTATGATTGAAACATACAATAATGCACTGAGATAGTGTAGTAACGTACAATTTATAATAATACAACCATAGTAGAGTTTTAGGTAATTTTGTGGTATGTTGACAGTAATTAAAATAACGTTTACCCATTATTAGATTACAATATATGCAATATATATTGAAGATATATGATATTGTATGAAGTTATATACATATACAGGGTTATTCTCCTGAAACGACACGGAAAATTACGGATAAATCGATTGATTTTAGCAAAATTTTCTTTTTGGGTTACAAGTTACAATTTACATTTGACTGTTGACATAAACGCTGTGCTATATTTAAGTTAAACAAGTTATTATCGTTTAAAACTTTTAATTCTTTAGCCATAATTTTGGCACAACCTGTATACGTAATTTAGTTACTCGCAGTTGCATAGACATAGCGGTCAAACTTATAAAACCCCCTTTTTCAGTTCGGGGGATAATAAAAGTCAGGCGAAATTTTAATGATAGGTAGACGGGTATTATGGAAGCTCTTCATCGAATTTCTTCTTTTAGACTCCAAAATTATCTCGGAAAGAAAAAAAATTTTTTGTCCGAAAATCTTTCTACAAATTTAGAAAATTTAACACTTCACAGACACTTACAGAATGTCTTTCACGGTTTGTCGTATTTATAAATCGTTGGTTAAATAATTTTCTTTTAGCTTTAGAAATAATTTTCGATACTTCAGACTGCAGAGATAATATCTCAAAGCGTACTACTACATGAAAGAAATTTAAAAAAGAAAATCGCCCGAGCAGGGACTTGAACCCTGTACCCTTGGATTAAAAGTCCAATGCTCTACCGACTGAGCTACCCGGGCTGTTGGTGTCTTTATATAAATTTCAGAACCAAAGAAATGGCGGATTCTGTACCAACAATAATTACAATCTAGTTTTAATATAAACATCTTTGTTTGAAATGTAGACACGGCAGACGGATACCTAATTATTTCACTCATAATATTTACCATAATTAATAATTTTATCTTAAAATCGTATTATTTTGTATGGTAATGTTAGTTCATAAAACTAGCTATAGAAAATATTATAATCAAACTATATATGGGTTTAATTTTAGACGTGGACGAAATTAAACTGCGCTGGAATATACTAATTTATAAAAGACTATTGAACCCTCGTAAAAATAATATTGCAAAAGGTTCTTGTAAAGAATTCTGATGTCAAAAATATCCTTAACAAAATACTCAACGATAAAACTGAACATTTCACTCAGTTTCCAAAAATAGATTTGTTCAGGATGATAATAAAATGTCGAAAATTCATAAATGAACATTTTACAAAACATTGGTGGAATCAATGACAAATCATTGACAAACATTGACGGGAGGGGGGTGCACTTGCACCGCTGTCTTGAAGGAAAATTCATAGAAAAAGATTAAAAATTCATTATCCTCCTCGACTCACGACTTAGTTCCTCACGAAAAAATTATAATTATAATTTCAGAAAATACAGCATATTTTTAAAGCCGTGAAGTTTAAGTGAGCCTTCATTCCTTCATTTTAATGTAGAATCTGAAAATTAAATATTCCAAAAAGAAAATTAAAATGAAGCCGTTTATGTCGTACTTATAACGTGAACAACCCTGTATATTGTATATACAGGGATAATATACGATATATCTTCTATAGCATCTATTGCTCACCTACTCCAGTGCTATTGAATATACATAATAATGTAATATATTTACTGATTGTGTAAAGTTACATGTTCCTTGAGGACATATTATCAGTACTCAGTACATGTCCATTTGGAATAAATTACATCATGTTTAACCATTCAACAAGTATTTATATGCAGGGCCGGATTTAAATTTCTGCCGCCCTGGGGCACTTTAGAAAATGCCGCCCTATGACTGAAATTTTATTTTAATAGTTTTGATATCTTATTTTTTTAAAACTAGAATAACTAATTAATTGCAGAAAATTTCTTATTATTTATTACTGTTCTTTTAAATTAAAATTAATTAGTATTATTTGATAATTCTCCAATTTTAGGAAAATTCATTGATCAATTAAAGTTTCTGTTATCAAAAAGACATACATAATTTGAAAATATTTTTAATTCTTCAAAAAAAGTATATTAATTTATCAATTCCAGAAAATAAAAATATCAAATTTTATTTTTGCAAACCTTTATGGAAATAAATTAATTAAACTATTTTAATAGTTTTCACTTAAATTTCCTATATTATAATATACAAAATTTTGATTTGATACATAATGCATAAATTATATTTCTTGAAAAATAAAATGTTTATTTAAAAGAATTAGTTAATTATATATTGTATAGAAAATATTTTCTCACATTCCAAATTTTGCCGCCCTAGAAAATTTGCCGCCCTGGGCACTAGCCACGATAGCCCCTAGTGTAAATCCACCACTGTTTATATGGAATTATAGTGCTAATGGAATCAAAAAGTTTATTGAAAATATTTGTATTCATAACATACTATTAAATTATCAATTTGTCCAGTTTTTACATTCCATAGTACACTAGTTATAATAATGCGAATTTTTGTCATGAAAATCGATCGATTTCCTATATCTCTAACCATCTTTGACGCTAGACTGAATTTAAAGTTCAGATTTTCGATAAGTATCTTAAAAAATGTCACTCATCACTCTGTATGACTGTGCATAGTTTCAAATCGATATTTCTATAAATAATGAAAATGTCAAGGTGTCTTTATCTTAAATGCGACACACTGTATAAGGATTGAGCCTTGGTAGAATGAATAATATTAATAATAGGAACCATTCGTCCCATAGGTTGGGCAAAGACCTTTCAGAATACACCACTTGTTTCTATCTAGAGTCTTCTTGACCAGTGATCACTCGCAAACGATACCAGTTCGTCTCGCCATCTTAATTAGTAGATCTGTCCCGCCCATCTACACTTTAGAATTTTAACACTTTCTGCTACATCCTTTGCTTTAGTTTTTTGTCTGATTTCGTAGCAGCTGTTCTTATCAGCTCTACGTGTAAACAGGATTGAGCGTTCCATACTTCTTTGTGCACGTTAGAAGTTTTTTGTAATCCTTATTTGTATAGGCCCTTGTTTGTGAGCCGTAAGTTAAAATGGGAAAAACACACTTGTACAAAACTTTACTTTTTAGGCTGAGTGGTAAAGAACTACTTTTGAAGACAAAATTTGTTCCCCTTGGTAGAATAGAATAGATTATTTTCTATACACGATTTGTAATACTAGCTGCATACACACAATATTCGTTAGTGAATTAATTATTAATATCTATAGTTGCTTGCTATAGCATGGATGGCATGTCTAGTTTCAATTTGAAGCTTAATGCTTTTAAATTTCCTTGTTTTAATTAACATCTGATAATTACAATGATATATTAAATATTCTGTATAATATAACGATGCGTTATGTTACGATTTTTATCAATTCTCTGATATTTTCTTTATCGATTTTGTAAAAGGTGAAAGTATTAAATTTTATATATAAATATTATATTTATAATATTTACTATAAAGAACTTTAATTTATTTGTAATAAAATATTTTATAAAGCGGAGATCATTTGTCAAACGGATGGAATTTGTTTTGTTTTTCAATTCTCCAGGATATTATTTTTTTGATTTATTATTTTAAGGATAAATGCTTGTTATTAAAACTTATAAATATTAAATATTTATAACGTTAGATCATGTATCTGGTACCTAAAATTGTTCATCACATTGTACATCTAAAAAAAGAGGTGTCGTGGGACACCCCCTTGGAACTATGTTCCTATCATATCTTCGTATATTATAAATCTAGCGCTTACTTTTTTATTCAGATTTGCTTTGATTTTTTTGCTGGTTTGAATATTTGATTATGCACATGTTCATTTTTGAAAGATCATTTTGTGCTTTTTTCTTCTGTCAATTTTTTTTTTTAATTATTCAGTGTAACTTGTAGCCAATTTGCTATAACAAAAACACAATTCCAAAAAGAAAAGGAAAATATACAACAAGATAAAAATTATTTGAAAATACAAATACCTGTATGAGTAATTAATTATAAATATTAGTTTTGTTTTACGCTTCTTCTGATAACTCACAACTCATTTTTTTGAATGATAAACATACATTTTGGACAAAAAATATAAATTGACAGATTCTAAATTATTTTCAAAATATTCTCAAAATTCATGACAAGCTGAATCGATAAAAAAAGTTTTAGTTTCCTAGATAACACATCGCCGGATTTTGGGGGTCGTTTTAAATTGTTGCACATTTTTTGGTTTTACTTCCCAACCAGCAAACAAATTATAACGTGCGATAAAAACATAGTTCCAAAAAGTTGAAAACTGAATACTTCTAGACCAAGCTTTATCGTATGAACTTACACCATTTGATATTGTGAAAAATTCAAGCAAAGAGCTTTAGAAAAGAAGGATCATTCTAAATGATTTTGATCATACACTGGCTGGAATTCAAGAAACAATTTATTTAATTCTTTTAACTTTTTCGCTATAACGAAAACTCTCGGATCATTTAGTCCAATTGATAAGATTTCTCTGATAAAGCACAATGTTTTGAAGTTTTAGATATTTTCCTTCCAAAGACGAGAATAATGAACTGGAAGGTGTAAAAGAGTATAAAGATTTATTAGGGAATTAACTCGATTCTGGAATTCTACCAGAGGTGGGTTATCCGTAAGGCAAAGTAGAGCGCCTTTTGTAACAAAGGAGCGCGCGCATGGAGGTTTTTATACAAAGAACATAACATAAAATTAATTATGTAAGTGCATAAGTAAACAAGTGAAAACAAACAATTGACTGAGTTAATTGTTGAAATACCATGCATAGACAGTGTTGATTACATTACACATACATAACTGATATTTCCATATAATAGGTACATACTATACAATTTACGCCTAATTTGCGCCCTCACGGGTAAATAGTGATGTTTACGAAAAAATGTTTTAAACAAAAGTTGTTAATTTTTTTATAAGGAACATTTAAACTTTTGTTCTATCTCTAACGGTTTACAAGAAGGGTCCCAAGACCCAATTGACCTATGTTGCTCATTTACGAACTCGTTTGCTTTTTACGTCCTGAGTACGCTGTAAAAATTTCAGCTTGATATCTTTTTTGTTTTTGAGTTATCGTGTCCACACACGGACGGACGGACGGACAACCGGAAATGGACTAATTAGGTGATTTTATGAACATCTATACCAAAATTTTGTGCGTAGAATCAATATTTTTAAGCGTTACAAACTTGGAACTAAACTTAGTGTACCATGCATATTGCATATATGCATGGTATAAAAATAAGACGTAGGAATTTTTAATAAATTTTTTTTTTAAATTGTCTTTGATAAATAATTCTAAAATTGCTTTATAAGTTATACATTAATACCTGATTTTCACTAAAAAAGTATAATTTATATTAAAAACCAATTCAAATTTATTTCGAAAACAGTGCATAGTGTCATGGCGTCTTGAATGACATTACAACTTGCCAAGCAATCATTTTTATGTATGAAAGTTGTAAACAGTTGTAAGTAAACCATCATTTTTCTGTATGACAATAAATCAAGTAACCTGCTTTCAATGAAAATGTAAACATTAATAGCGTTTAGCATGGCGTTACGTAACACTTTCTGATTGGTATTTGCTGTCACGTGACTCAATACTTAATTTTACTGGATTTATTTTCTAAAAATAACAATAATCTTTATCATACCATGTGTATGAAATATACCAAGATATACTAAGTTTAGTCCCAAATTTTATACCATGTATATGAAATATACCAAGGCATACTAAGTTTAGTCCCAAGTATGTAATGCTTAAAATTATTAATGCTATGAACAAAATTTTGGTATAGGTGTTTATAAAATCACCTAATTAGTCCATTTCCGCTTGTCTGTCTGTCTGTCTGTCTGTCTGTCGTCTATTCGTCTGTGATCACGATAACTCAAAAACGAAAAAAGATATCAAGCTGAAATTTTTATAGCGTGCTATGGACGAAAAAAGTGATGTCGAGTTCGTAAATGAGCAACATAGGTCAATTGGGTCATGGGTCCGTGGGACCCATCTTGAAAACCGTTAGAGATAGAACAAAAGTTTAAATGCAAAAAATTTTCCTTATAAAAAAAATAAACAACTTCTGTTTGAAACATTTTTTCGTAAACATCACTGTTAACCCGTGAGAGCGCTAATTTTGCGCAAATTGTATAGTATGTACCTATTATAATGGAAATATCAGTTATATATGTGTGACATGTATGTATATGTAATGTGACAGAGTTATCAACACAGTTTATACATTGTATTTCAACAATTAACTCAATCAATTGTTTGTTTTCACTTGTTTTTTTATTAAGAATAATTTTGTGTTTTGTTATCTACATGTCATGATTAATATTTAGAAAATCTTATCCATCCGATTTATTCTTAGAGAACAATGGCTTATTTTAAAACAAATAATTCATAACTATAATTTTTTTTTAAATAAAATATTAATAAATTCTGTTAAGATTTTTCATAATTAATGATAACAGATAATCATCCTTCAACACACATATACAATCAGGTCTGTTTCTCAGAGAGTCACTGAAAAAAATGTTTTTTTTCAAATATTTGATATACTGAAAAAATTTTTTTCAAAAAAAAAAATAGATTTTTATTACGAGGGGCGCTAATTTTTGAAACTGGCTACAGGCGGAAAATTTCCTAATCCTCCTCTGATTCCTGCCACGATTCCTACTACTAATAGAGGCAATAAGGAATTTTTCGAAAAGATTATTATTTTTTACGCATACAAGTTTTAATGTTGTTCAAAACACCAATTCTATGTAAATTGTATTTTTCGGTGAGTAATGAAATCTAATAAATTTAATTTATAGTTAAATCTATTTATATTTTTTTCTAAGATAAAAACTGAGATGAATCATAGTTTTTATTATTGTTAACTAGAATAAAATAATCGAATAGAAAAATGTTCATTTCCTATGATTCATTATGCATGCTCTAATATGTATTACAAAATCTGCTGGCAAATACTCACATTACTTCCATATATTAACACAATTCAATCGTTAAACAATCCTTATTTTGTTTTATAGATTTCAAAATATTATAGCTAATAGGGGGAATGTTCATGTATTTTTTTTATATTTTGAATTTATTGTTTACACCGTTATAACATAGTAAAAAATATAAATACTGTTTAAAAATGCGTTAATTAAGTGTAAAAAAATACTTAAAATACAGAATAATTTTGAGATATTTAAACGCAGTTTTTTGGCACTCTCTGTTGATGACGTATTAATATGTGATCTGCCAATTGGTGACAGTTCAATGTATAATTTACACTTTAAACAAATGAATTTACAACACAGAATTTACACTCGTTATTATTAAGTTTTCTAATAAAAAGTCGTAGAATAATATAACTCAATGTAATACCATACAAAATATAAGTAATTAATACCATGCAGTATGTCAACGAATTTGACAAGTCAATACTATGACGTTATGTACGTTTTAAAATTAGAATTTCCGTTTTAGAAATTTTTGAATTTCTCTCGTTGAATTTGCACTTTTATTAATTAACTTTAAGTAATTAAAAAGATATTAATTACTAAAATAATGATTTAGTTGAAATGTCCAGTCAATAAAGTTACGGAAAAAATTTTTTTAACCAAATTTAAATTTCATACGCTTAAAGAAATTGAAACTTTCTGTTGTTTGTAATTTTTGAAACAAGAAACATCAATGCTTAGCACCAATAAATTGAAAAAGCTGCTATATATTTTCTATGCCCGTGAGATAAGAACTACTTATGCGATTCATTTTTTGTGGAATAAATAGTTTATTTCCAATCAATCAAATTAGCCAAATTACTGTCAAAATTTAAACTAATAACAAGGTACTATAGTAACTTTTTTCAATTTCGATAGTTTTCTCAATAACTCATCATGACATATTATATTATAATTACCGCTTTTTTTTCACATTTAAGAGTCGTAGATAAAGTTTTGTACGATATACGTAGCTTTATGTCTGCGATTGCCCAGCTCAAAGTCACTTTTTACGTGCTAAGCACGCTATACAAATTTCAGCTTGATATCTCTTTTCGTTTTTGAATTTGCGTGTCGACGGATGGACAGACGAACACACAATCGGAAATGCCTAATTAGGTGATTTCATGAACAACTATACCAAAATTTTGCTCCTAGCATCAATATTTTTAAACAAACTTTGTATACCGTGATTTATACATTTCATATATACTTGGTATAAGAACTCGTTTTATCCTTATTTACAAACTTACCTTTGCTAATCTTTCAAATGGTAGACAAAAAGAATCATAGCAATTTCACGTAGCGTATGAGTTCGTGGTCTTAAAACTACAGTTTAATAAACAACATATTAAGATCTAGAATCATAGATGTTTATCACCAGAAAGTAGAGAATGCAAAATAACTTTCGTTAAAAGTTTCATAAATTCTCTATTGAATTGCCAATTACCTTTCTCACTTGATTCTTTAACCTTTATATCCTTTTATCCTCTATTAAATACAGAGCACATCAATTACTTGCATAATATAATAAAAATTCGTAGCGCAGGAGCTGCGTTAGATAAGTGAATTCCCTCTTAAGATATTGAAAAAATAACACATTTTTCTTAAAATCGAATATTGCATTTTTTAACATTTATTATTAACATATATATATATATATATATATATTATATGTATATGGTGGAACCTCGATAGCTTGATTTTTGTTAAGTCGTAATCCTCTGTAAGTCGAAAAAAAATGCCATTTCCTTCTGTCCCTTCTGCTAAACTGCTAAATACGCGGTATCTTGAATTAGTTAGACTTTTCAACTCGAAAATGTTAATTCTCTGCAAGGTATTAATAGTACCTATTTTTACTGTACAGTAACTCGAATTTCAAAAAGGAAATTCCGTAAGTCGTAGTTAGTAAAATATAATGACGTTATAGATAGTAAAATATAATCGCGCTTTTGCTAAATCGAAATTTTAACAATTAAATCCTCTATGTCTCGAACTACTTGTTAAGTCGAAAACTCATTAACTAGAAATTTTTGGCATTTCCCTTGAGGTTTGAGTTATCGAGAAATTGTTTCAAAATTCCATCATCAGTACAAAATCAATAGCTACCATTATCTTCGGATGAAATTCGTTAGTAAGAATGTCAACTACAATGGTAGAAAACTAGAAAGCAAAATCGTGTATAAAAACGGTAAACAACGGGGGTATTGTAACAAATTAAATGTGTGTGTGCGTACTGTGTCGTATAGTAAAGGAATAGTAGTCCTTTTACTCTTTTTACTCCTTTTAGTAACATAATAAGGAGTGTAAACGCATGGTCGGCCTACAAACACACTAAGGACACAAACAAAAACATACGATACACACTATTATATCTAATATGTGCGAATATATACGAATATAAATAGTTATATCTATATATCAAACTAAATACTTTTACGTGTAGACAGTAGACAGTACTTTTACCTATATTTACTAAAACTTATGTAGTATTTTTTTGTACTAAGTATAGTAAATGTGTTCGCATATTCTAATATAGTTCTGGTAGAAGGGATGTTTCAGAGGTGTTGTTTTTAGCTTTAGTCCTTACGCGGGATATGAGTTTCGTAGGAAGTATAACTGGGATGAGCAAACGTTATCGTGTTCACAGACATTTGTGCTCGATAAATCGTTTTTCACGATTTTCTCATGATATTTGAAGTTATGTTGAAACAAGTTCCTTAAAAACGTTTTACAATTTTTTAATATCTACAACTTTTCTACAGAACTTTTTTCGCTAGGACGTCATTTTTCGCCCTAAATCGCAAAAAACGGTTTTAACCCCTAAAATCAAACCCCAATTCACCATTTCCAAGGATCTCGAGTTTAATTAGTTTTTACTATATTACTTACACTCCAAACTAACATTTCCATCTAGTCACTGCAAGTTTTATCAGTTTTTGTCGCTACAATCGATAGTTTTCCAGTCACAAAGATTTAAACAATTAAATTGTTAAAAACTTGTTTGTCTCATTTTACTAAAAATCTAAGTACATATTTATTATCGACGACCGAAAAACTTTCAGAAAACACTACTTCTACTCGTCGCGTCCCATCTTTACTTCCTACAAAACACTCATACCGCGTAAGGACTAAAGCCAAAACAAAACCTTGATTTGCCATTCATTATGTATAGACTCACTCCTGGTAGGGTTACGAATTCAAGTACATACTAGAAAGAGTACTTGATGTTTCGGAATATAAAAAATTGTGAAAGAGTAAATATTACCTCTTTTAGATAAATTCCGAAAAACGTTATGGATTGAAATGAAAGTAGTATATCTCAGGCAAAACTTGATTTCGTACAAAAATATGTCAAGTCAAGAAATGGGTGAAAAATAGAATATCCTGGTACCAGGAAAAAAGACAAAGTGAGTTACATCGATGACGTTCGAAAACTAAATTTCGAAAACTAAAATAGGAAATGCACAAAATCTCAGTGTGGATATCATATAGGTTAGGTTAGGTTATATTGGCTGTCCACGACGGACACACTTAGGCTATAGAGCCCATTGTGATACCATATGTGTGTTTTACCACCTTTCCGCTGATAATTTGATTTATCAGCTACTCAATTTCAGAGGCTGAGTGCACCTCCTTCATGCATGTACACCAGCCCATCACAACTATTAATTAAATTAATTTTGTTGCGACGGCGGAAATCGAACCCGCTACCCTAAGTAAACCGCGGCCGGAATTGGTTACGCCTTAACCAACTTAGCTAATAGGGCGATGGATATCATATAAGCAGCATAAGAATTCTGTTTGTCTAATAAGTAGCGACATATCTTTATATATAGGAAATTGATTCTCTTGGCTCAAGAATATAAAAAGAACAAAATATTTTGAACCAAGAAATTTTTAAGGTAAATTTCTTCTTGTTCGTAGTTTATATATTATTAACTGCATTGTCCTTTGAGTCCTTGAAGTAATGAATAAGTACTCAAAGAATGAACAGTTATCTCAAACGAGAAAATGTCGGTTCAATTGAGTTTTTAAGCTGCTCTAGATTCAGACTAGAAGCACAATAAATTTGGATGACTCGACAATGCATTTAGCTTACCTTAAATTCATTCATAAATAATAACTTTCCACAAATGTTTTCCTAGAAAATGCAGGTAACTTGAATACCCATTTTCTTATAGTTTTCGAATTATTTATATCGTATTGGGAATATATGTATTTCGAAATACAAAACAGTTTTTTTAATATTTTATTTTGCAATGTGCAAAATAAACAGTATTATAATTTATAAGTAAAAACATTGTAGAGGCGATCAATATCAGTAGTTCCAGACGAAGAGCATCGTGGTTCACTGACAACCACTCGTGGGGATTATTCACTATACACATGCAGCCAGCATGTTTCTACCTAGAATATTCTGTATATACCATATACAGAATCTGTATGGTACACACATCTCTTCTATAAGTCGCAGAAATGAAGCAATGAAGTTCGAAAAATTTGAACAGTAGGTCGGATTTGAAGGCAGTTTTTGGTATTCGATTCATTAGAACATCAGGAAATTTTGTGATCTAAATTGATTTATAAGAAATTAAAAATATGCAATTTCATTTTAAATTAACCGTAAATATACTAAATTTACAAATCGGTTAATAATGATGAAAATGATTCCAAACTTGTTACTCGGGGATTTTTGGGGTCTCTGAACACGAATATCGCAACAGAAGTGGGCACCAGATACCCTACCCCTGGTACGAGGTACCTCGGATACCAATTCTGGCGCGAAATTCGTGTTCAGCGGCCCCAAAAACCCTCAAATAATTAGCTTCTTAAAAATCAATTAAGGTCACAAAATTTCCTGACGCTAGAACGAATCGAATGCCGAAAATCGCCTTCAAATCCGAGTTACTGTTCAAATTTTTCGAACTTTGATCATTTTTAGTGTTTTGTTTCTGCGACTATCTATATAGAGACGACGAAGAGCATCGCAGGGATGTGATACACCTAGGCGGGCACCTACTTACACTATCATTACTTGTTTTGTTATCTATCTGGTAGAAAGTTTTTATTTTCATCTTGAAAATCAAAATCAAACTTTGTTATCCTAATGTTTAAAGTTTGTCATTTGGTTGTGAATGTGGTTCGAGTGTTGAAATTATGGACATCGATATTCGACGATTTTCTTATCTGGCAAAGATAAACTAAGCAAGGAAAATGGGATATGCTCTGTATCAGTGAAGAGCTCTCTGATTGATATTGAACCACGTTTATATTTTGATTTACACATGACCAGACAAGACAATTTTAAGAAATTGGCAAAATGGTAAAAATGGCAAGCAGGCAGCGTTTTCAAGAGTGGATTTTAAAACGACTTAATTTCGAACTTTTCTTTCTTTATTGAAATTACGTAGGAATAAAGTACGTCTTGCACCTGAGACTTGTGTTACCTAACGCGGGATGCGCGCCAGTAAAGGATCCGGATTTCTGGCAAATTAAAATTACATTCATTAATTGTAAATAAATGGTAAGTAACCTGGTAGTCTAAATTGGAACTGCCGAAAAATCGGTACACTTCCTGTTTTAATTAGTACGAATTTTATCACCAGTTGGCGGGATTTAAGTGATTTCAATTTGAATATTTTGATTGTTTTTCAAAAATCGTAAGTACAAGTATTGCCATCTGATAGTCTAAATTGGAACAACTGAAAAGGGGAGCTATTCTTGTTTTTATTAGTACAAACTATTATCTCCAGTTGGCGGGTTGCTACTCCCAGTTATCAATAAAATTAAATCATATTACAATTACAGCCACACAGACTTTTTTTTTTTAAATTATAATAAAAATATCTAGGACGCTGTTGTTAACGTCGAAATTGTCTGCCAATTATAATTGATATTGCTCAAAAGACATGAAAAATGATCTGATCTCTGAAGGTTACAACAAGCTCAGCATATTTTGTTTTTTTTTCCTTCCATATCCCATGTATTCCATTATACAATAGACATATAAGACCAAACAAATTTTTTACAATCCTTTTGTAATACATTATTTAGTACAAATTTCCTTCTATTTCTTTGTTCGTCATAGTTTTCTATTCAGAAAAACATTTGAAAAAAAAAAGAAATAATACTTGTTTGTCATCTTCATGTTGGTAGATATAGTAGTTACCTATATTATCGTACAGAATATACCATAGACAATGTATGTATGTTTTTTTTGTTTCTTCTCTATAACCTTTTTAAATTAACTGTACACAGAGATAAATAAATATAATGAACCATATTTATTGAAGATTACTTCTTTCTAGATCTGAATAGTGTTCTTGAAATGGAACGATTTTTCGATTATCTTTTTTCTCTTTGTTAGAATATTTCATAGTTTGTGGTTTTATTGAGAGATATATTTTTAACTTCTTTATATAAGAAGTTATTGAAATAGGTCCGATTTTCGAAATCGTAATTTTCATGGTTATTATTTACGTTTCATGGTTAGGACAAGGTATTAACACTAATTTGGAGAAGAATATGTGTGTGTGTACGTTTTTTTTTTTTTTTTTTGCGGAAGAAAATACGTTTACGTATTCCAGGCATAGGTGTTTCGCCTGGATATGTCGGACTCGAACATTGACTGGCAGATATGTCATAATACCGACTAGAAACCTCCGCTATCCTCCAACCTCTGATTCCCACGGATGCCGCCGTTACCCATTACTTCATGGGGGGAGGATCTAGCTACTGCTCTTCCTTCTGGTAGCTAAGATGTTACTCTTCTTACTCATCTAATTGGCGTCATTCGCACTTCCTCTATCAATGGAGCGCAACTCTGTAAGGACTACTGTGGCAAAAGTGTTAATTGCGTTCTAGGCCACTTTTGATGGCAGCATTGCTTCTGCGTCAGATAATAGTTGACCTCGCCGTGATTCCGGTTCAGCCAAACATCAGTCCGTGGTATAAGGCGGTATGTCCACCTGCCCTTCTCTGCAGCATCTCACCCTAGTTGCTACCGTGAGACGCTATGTCGCCGTTCTTCTGCTCTGAGTTCTTCAGGGCTCAGTGTGCTCCACCTCCTTCGTTGGTACAGGTTTCGTCTTTCCTTGGCTAAGACTTTAAAGACTGTGTGTGTGTACGTTCGTAGACATTTTTTTCGTCGTCGATATTACGCGAAATGATATCGGTGGTCGCAAGTCCGACTTGGTATCAAGAAGGGTTTTGGCACTTGAAAGGTCAAGTTCATTATTTTTTGATCAGTTTTAAGTAAAAAAGTAATCTTGTACTTTTTTCTCTAAACGCTAAGTTTTTAAAATAAAAAATGCAATATTCGATTTTAAGAAAAATGTGTTTTTTTTTTTTTTTTCAATCTCTGGGGGAATTCGCTTAGCTACCGCAGCTCCTACGCTACGAATTTTTTAAAATTAGTTAACTACAAAACGAGCTATTAGCTCCCTTATATTCTTCGAAAAAATTACATTAAATTAAATTTTAGCTAACTTTATTCGTAGCTAATCCGTATATACTAATATTTGATTATTACTTCAAATCACAGAGAATTTTTTTCTGCATTAAATTACAGGAGTTTATTATTCAAATAGGTTCAGTATCACGCACTGAATGTAAATGCACAAAATCCTTACAAAAATATGCGGGGAAGTGACTCCATTTTAGACCATACCTTCAAAACCGTGCACTTTAGACCAAAAATGATAATAACCTTTATTGTGAATAAATTACCTACTTTTTTTGTAAAACAAATTTTTTTTTTGTATTACTAGCCGTTTATGACTTATACAACTATGTAGATTTACTTATTGACTATTTGATCGATATCTCTTCTAATATTTGTTTAAACAAGAAAATGATAATAAATTAAGTTTTAAATCTACATTTTTCCTAAAACTTTTACTTTAATTTTTTTTTCTAAAATTAATATTTAAGACGTTATAACGCTTTTAATGTTGCATTACAGCTACAGATAATTGAGATTTTTTTCTTGCATTAATTTACAGGAGTTATTTTTTCTAAAAAAAGGTTTATTATAATGTAATGAATGTAAATACACAAAATCTTTACAAATTTTGAGGGGGAAAGTGTCGTCATTTTGAGAAAAACCGTTACGGTGTATAACTCCGTAACCGTACACTTTTTAAGCTATAAATAGTAATGACCTTTTTTTGTAGATAATTAAATTTCGTATTTTTTTAGTCAATTTTTTTTTTGTAATCTTAAAAAAAATTATTTAAGGGGTGGACGCTGCTTTTGCAGGTAAGAAGGCAAATTATTTATTGCTTATTATGTCACCAACGTTAACATTTTTCTTATATTTCTTGAATTTTTATCATTACACTATGTAAACTTCTTTTTTATTAATCTTGCACCCGGTTGTTGTAACATCAAACGAGTTATAATTTTTTAAATATTAATTTTAGAAAAATAAGTTTAAAGTAAAAGTTTTAGGAAAGTAGATTTAAAAGTTAAGTTATTATCATTTTTTTGTTTAAACAAATATTAGAAGAGATATCGGTCAAATAGTCAATAAGTAAATCGTTATAGTCGTATAAATCAAAAACAGTTAGTGATACAAAAAAAAAATTAATTTACAAAAAAGGTAGGTAATATAATTATCTACAATAAAGGTTATTACCATTTTTGGTCTAAAGTGCACGGTTTTGGAGATATAGCCTAAAAAGGTTTTCCTTAAAATGGAGGCACTTCCTTTGCCTATTTTGTGCATTTACATTCAGTACGTGATACTGAACCTATTTAAACAATAAAATAACTCCTGTAATTTAGTGCATTATGGACAAGAGTAACTAGCTTCTATATCACCTGTAGTATATACATATTATATACTAAATATAATTACTAAAAGGCATAATGTAAGTATTATATATTTGTAAATTAAAATAGGTTGATGTGTATAGAATAAATATGAATGGAAAAGTGGAAAATTTATTTTTACCAAAACCTCCACATGTATAGTTAGTTCTAAATCACGTAATGGGATTGATTCAGTATGGTTATCCGGTTATATTATTAAATATACCTACGTTTTGTAATATCATTTAAAAATACACTACCGTTCAAAGTAACGTGCTGTTTTTACAGGTTCACAACTTTAAAATGAAAACAAGAAAAATATTTTTAATATAAATGAAACTGACTTCAGAGATATCGAAAGAAACTATTGGAAAAAGTTGCTTAGAATATTTTTTTATACCTATTTTGGTACACACTCATAATAGTGTGATCAAATTAACTTTTCGAATTTTGCAGCTGAAACGACGATCGATTTACTGATTTGCAAAAAAGTGTAAATCGTAAATCATTTAACGACTGTTGATTATTTTTTCCGCCGAATAATTTACCAATGATTTGATTACCGTTTTTTGAAATAATATTAAGCCTTACAATTTTATTCTTTCCTTGTTTGAAAAACGCCGATGTCGTGTCTGACGCGCCAAAGAAAGGCATGAAAAAACAATATCAAAATAGCAAAAGTTCAATATAGTAAGTGCATCACAATATTAAATGCATATGCATCATACTATAATGTCACATAAATTCTGTCTCTTAATAATTGCTCCCATTACTCCAATCCTATTTTTAATGTTATAATTTAAATTACTATTATTTAATAATAGTAATTTAAAATTAATATTTTAGTAACTTTTACTAAAGATAGGAGGTTGGCACTTTAGTGGGTATTACTTTAACTATTGAAGCATATGATCGAGTAAAAAAAATAGCGCGTTACAGCACCACAACTTTTTTAGGGCCATTTTACAAAAGTCCTGTTTTTTGCATTCAGCTGCGGTTTGCAAAAAGTATACATTCGATCTGGCTGAAATTGTGTGTGATACTTCATGGGCACAAAAGCTACAATCCATTTAAATCTCAGCTTTGAATCTTTAAAACAACAAGAGTTATGAAGTTTTGAAATTTCGAGCAAAATCGATGGTTTTTTGCAATTTGTGGGGACATCGATGGACCAATCGGGTTCATTCGCAGGTCATTTTTTTCGCCTTTTTACGGCGCCTAAGCTTATTAAACGCTTTTTTATTTTTAACTCAATACGACGGTGTCTGACGCGAAAGACCGGATTAGGCCACTTTACCATTTTTTTGGACCCTTTCCGACCATCAAAAAATGTTAGATTTTAGTTTCTTCAATTTGTATCATAATGATATACTAAGCTCAATTTTTTTCTCCGAACTCAGAATTATCTAAAAATTGACGCCATTTTTTTTTATTTGATCACACTATAATTATCACAAGTTTATTGAATTATTTGAATACATAACACTATTCAATTATCAATTTGTACAGTTTTTACATTCCATATACATTAGTTATAAAATTAAACAAGTGAAAAACAAACAATTGACCGAGTTAATTGTTGAAATACCATGCATAGTCAGTGTTGATTTCATTATCAAATAACACATACATACATGTGACACATACATAACTGATATTCAAGTGTAGTACATACTAAAAAATTTCCGCCTAATTGGCTCCCTCACGGGTAAACAGTGATGTTTACGAAAAAATGTTTCAAACAAAAGTTGTTTATTTTTTGATAAGAAACATTTTTTACATTTAAACTTTTTTCTATCCCTAACGGTTTACAAGATGGGTCCTACGGACCCAAGACCCAATTGACCTATGATGCTCATTTATGAACTCGACCTCACTTTTTACGTCCTGACAATTAACCCGACAATATAAATATTTCGTCGTTATAAACAACCCGACAATTTTAAATTCTAAAAAGAAATAAACAATATCGTTTTCTTACTTAAACAAAGATAGAAAACATATACAAGTAAAATATATGCAATAGAACATACTTGACAGTTCTAGAATTTGCTAGACTGTACGGTAACTATATAAACAGCGCACAATGTGCGATATGGTGAGATTACAATACAGACTCTTCAAGTTAACTAGTCAAGTTTTATCATCTATCAGAGTAACATTAAAATAAAAGTGTTGTGAATTATATTGTATTTGTATTTGTATAGATTTTGGATGATTTACTAATCCAAGCATTAAATCTACCCGATTTCAAAAAAACGGCGCCCAGAGAACGAAAAAAAAATTTAGCCGGTTTTGTTCTTGATAAATATAACAGTTTAGTTTTTATTCAGTGAATGATGGAACTACAAAAATAAAGATAAAAATTTGCGTTGGTGGAAAGGGGGTGGTTTTTATCAATATTCAGATCTTATCATATACAATACAAATGTACCTACACGTTTTTAGCGTAAATAAACACGTATATATAGCTACTTTTGTCTAACAAGCGTGTGAAAACTACGTGTAGGTGTGATTAAATTTTATAAACGGTAGTGTAACTATAACGGTATTATACTTAATGTTATAAAGAGTTTTCCATTAAGAGTGTCCGAACATAAAATTAAATAAGTTGCGCATATTAAGATACCATTTCAATTTTTATACCATGTTATGTATGAAATATATATATGGTATGTTAATTTTAGTCCCCAAGTTTCTAACGCTAACAAATTACACGATTAATCAAAAAAGAAAAGAGATATCAAGCTGAAATTTTTTAGTGCATATTAATTTATTTTTGAAAAGTTTTTCTTTTGAAGTCGGTTTTCTTTTTGTTAAAATTTTTATTTTTATTTTGTGACTTTTAGTGAATCTGAAGTACACTAACTAATTTGTCACTAAAAAAGAATCATCAAAATCGGTTCGCTCAGTCAAAAAAATACAGTCGAATTGATAACCTCCTCCTTTTTTGTTTGAAGTCGGTTAAAAAGTAAGGCCGACTTCGTTAATGAGCAATATTGGTTCTTGGGTCCATGGGACCCATTTGGTAAATCGTTAGAGATAGAACAAAAGTTTAAAGTAAAAAGTTTCTTTGTAAAAAAATATAAAACTTTTGTTTGAAACAAAATTAAACAGTTTTTGTTTTTCGTAAACATAGTTTAACCGTGAGGACGTAAATTAGGCTAGAAACCTTATGTAGTATGTATACAGGTTGGTATTGTATATATTTTAAATTTATACGTCACATACATTATGTGTGTTTTGTTTTGTATGCTTGTTTATCATTACATAGTATAAAACAAAGTCGCTTTCCGCTGCTCGCCTGTGTCTATGTATGCTTAGATTTCTAAAACAACGCAACGTATTTTGATGTGATTTTTTTTTAAATAGATAGTGATTCAAGAGTTTATATATATAATGCATACATACTATAGAAGAGAAACACAGATAATTTTAAAGGTTTTGAGTTTGGTGCCGTAAATGAACATATTTTTGTGTATAAAGCCATTCTGTAGTATATTTAGTATCAGCATTGCAGCCGTGTGAAGCCGAGGCGGGTCGCTAATAGGATATACAATATCCACTGAGGAAATGAGAAGAAAGTATTCTCTTTTTACTTTGTGTCAAAGAGCGGCTATGTATATTTTTGTCAATTGTTTGTCTTCGCTTGCTCTATTTTAATTTAAAATTATGAACCTCTAAAAAAACACTCTTGATATACTTCAGACTACAGAGAATTTTTGTCTGCATTAAATTACAGGAGTTATTTTATTGTTTAAATAGATTCAGTATCATGGACTGAATGTAAATGTACAAAATCCTTACAAAAATAAGAGGGGGAACTGCCTCCATTTTAAGGAAAACAGTTTTAAGCTATATATCCATAACTGGGAATTTTAGACCAAAAATGGTAATAACTTTTATTGTAGATAATTAAATTGCCTACCTTTTTTTGTAAATTAATTTTTTTGTATCATTAACCGTTTATGACTTATACTTCTATGACGATTTACTTATTGACTATTTGACCGATTTGTCTTCTAATATTTGTTTAAACAAGAAAATGATAATAACTTAACTTTAAAGTCTATAAATTTCCTAAAACATTTACTTTAAACTTTTTTTTCTAAAATTAATATTTATGACGTTATAACGCTTCCTCTTTCTATTTTTGTAATGATTTTGTGCATTTAGTACGTGATACTTAACCTATTTAAATAATAAAATAACTCCTGTAATGCAGTGCATTATGGACAAGAGTACCTAGCTTCTATATAACCTGTAGTTAATACACTTTCAAAAATATTGTTTTATAGAAATCTCATATAAAACTGTTTTAATTTGGAAAGTTGGCAAGTTCTTAATGGAAAACCCTTTATTGTACCGGTATATATTTCGTATATAAAATGGTATTTACAGGTAGGTTTTATATATATATATATATACTACAATGCAGTATAATATAATATTTGAAAATTTGTTTATTTATATATATTATTTTCATGGTATCATATACTACAGTTCAACCACAATCTCATATAAAAAGTTTATTAAATACCGTAGCAGAAAAAGGACATAATATTGATGTCGAATTGATCATATTACCCATAAAAATGTAAAATTAGACACCACGACAAAATTTTAAACTGAAATTAAAATTTATTAAAAAACGAAGAAGTTATAAGCAATCAAAGATTGCATTTAAAGATTGCCCATCTCCTTTTAACAAAAGAAATTTTTATATGTAATCTCTGTGGCGATACCCACGTATGAAGTTACTATTGGATATCTTCCTCTTTGTTTAAGTAGGAATTTGAAACGTTCATATCTTGCATACTTAGTAAAGATTTTTAAAAACCAACTTCACTTTTCTATTCGTAAAGTGAAAGTTCTTCATTTGAAGTGATAAAACATTTAGTCTGTTCCCCTAATTGAAATAAGCAAGAAAACAAAATTCGGGAACTAAAATTTATGCTTGCCGCTTTCCTATTAACTTTATTTAGTTACTGGCAACAGGTTCAAGAAGTTCTAGCAGTTTCTGATTAATATTTTTTGAATTATTGTAATTAAAAAAATTTCGTACAAAAAAATGTCTATTGTTAAATAACTCGAAAACAAATAAAGTTACAAAAAAAAGTTTAGAAGGTAAAGTATTTTGCTGAAATAAAGCTAAATTTCCCCCCTCGAAAATTTTTTCTGCAACTTTATTATATTCAAGTTATTTAACGATAAAGGCAATTATTTTTGGAATTTTTCGAAATTCAATTTTATTTTGAAAAATTTTTTCGAAAAATTTTTTCAGTTTTTCAGTTGAGTTTCACAATATTTAAAAAAAAAATTCTCCGAAACTGCTAGAACTTTTTGAGCCAGTTGCCGGTACCTAAATAAAGTTAATTGGAAAGCGGCAACTCCTTTAATTTTCATGATCTTATTTTATGAGCAAATGACTTGAAACTTTTTTTCATTTTCAAAGTTTTTTATAGTACTTTAAAAATTGTACGATATATTTTTTTCAAAAAACGTCAAATTTTTCTATTATTTGATGTTATAAATACTCCGAAAGTTCAATAGCCAATAGCTTGGAAAGTATTGGCTTTTCGAAATATGTTTCAATGACACTTAGAATTCATTTCTATATCATATCTATATGCCATTTTCAGCACAAATTTTTTCACCTCCGACAAGGGGTCTCTCCCACCCCCTGGATAAGATCACACCAATTTTTGTTTTTAACTTCTTTAAGAAAGCTTTAAACCATGCGGTCGCACATTTTTTATAAAGATTCATTGAAACGACTCTCCACTATGTTTTAATTATTTATTATAATATAATATGTACTACCAAAAACCTAACATAAATTTAATTGATTTAAATGTATAAGTCAGGCCCGGATACCATGCAGGCATTGTAGGCAGTCGCCTACAGCGGCAAGAATTGAGGGGCGGCAAATTTTAGCGAAAACTTCGAAAACTTTTTCAATTCGCGGGAATTGAATTTTCCGCCTGGTTTGTTGGCACGCGTACCAACATCAAAAGTGGAAAATGTCTGAATCGAGAAAAAAATCGATTTATAGTGTCATCTCGATACTGACTTAATATCGAATATTCGATAAGTTTCTATATAATCATGTTGATTTCTCCTATACGTGTTGTGAAATAAAACATAAACTCCTCTGTGATTATTTACGAACATTGGCGGTCGAGAATTCATTGTGTTACGTGTGCTGCGACAAGTTTCAATGCCATAAATTTCAGGTTTGTTATCTTTACAAATAAGATTTTTCCTACAAACAGATTCATAAAAATCAACATCGGAAAAAACAGCAATGATTTTTGTATAACAGTTTATCTAACTTTATCTATTGTAGAAAAAACTTGAATGCTCAACAAGCAGTTCATGGATATAAGGCTACTGATTATAATTAAAATTTCAAGAAAAATGCATTCTATTGAATAAAACAAACTAATTCCACCATTTAAGAAATTTCAAGGGTGGTGGAGGGGCGGCAATTTTGGCAACTGCCTAGGGGTGGCAAATTTCTAAATCCGGGCCTGGTATAAGTCCTGTGAAAAATAATTTAAATTCCATTCCACCTACAATATTATTGAAAACCTATGTATAATCCATATAATATATCCTGTATGTAAACCTATGTATAATATGTAATAATGAAATTTTATGTATTTTACATACCTTGGTTTTATCTTTATAATTATTTTTTATAAACGCAATAATATTAAATTGCATTAAAGTCTATAATAAAAAATATTTGTATATAACAACATACCATGTCATGGGTATAGGTACAAACCTACATGGTTTTAAAACTTTTAATACATTTTGTATGGAATTTTCTTTGCACCTTTATATTTAAGGTTGATCAAATATTAAGGATGCTCGAGCGGCAGGATAATTTCGGATAAAATGATTGATTTTTGTTATATGAAGTTGGACTAAGTCTCAATCAATTCGCAAAATTTTAGAGGAAGTTACCCGATTATTTAATTAAATAAATAACTTCAAAAGTAGGCATAGTTAACATTGGTTATATGGTAAAACGGTAGATGGATGATATGTTTTCTCTATAACTAGTTAAAAGAAATTAAAAACAAACTATTTAAATTAAAGTTAAAAACTTAATAAAGTATAGAAAACACAAAAACCCGTTGTGTCCGACTAATTAAGGATGTAAGAGTATGCTAGGGGGTGTACAAATTTAAAAAAATATATTTTATGAATTATGTTATAATTTGGCAAGATAAGACGAACAGTCAAAATAAAATTTTTCGATACCTGGAGTAATTTTCAAAATATCGAAATTTTTTTAAAATTATATAGCTTTCAATATTTCGAAAACAAATTAAGATATTGAAAAATTTTATTCTAATTTTTCGTCTACAATCATGAAGTTAAAACAAAATTCATCATCAAAGTTGAAAATAAGGTATGCAAATATAATTAAAACCACAATTCAAAACTTGCCTTGGCACTCCTACTTCCTTATATTATTAATTAATATTATTATTAGGTAATGTATTGAAAATTCATACGTCTCTATATATTGTAAATGTGAAAGTAAGGATGTTTGTTTGTTTGTTACACTTTCATGCAAAAACTACCGCACGGATTTGAATGAAATTGTACAACAATATAAATCATAATACATCAGAATAACATATGAGCTATAATTTATAAAGATATATTTTAAACAAAATTTAATTAAATATGAAATTTTACTGCTCTATCTATGATCATCACTTTGAACCATAAATTAAAGATTTCTGTAAATTTAAAATGGTAAATGTCAAACAATCCATAGCCATTTTTTCTAATATAGTGTGCATATATTTTAGTTGTGTAAAACAATCTCTGCGAGTGTTATGGAAGGAGGATAAGTGAGATTAAGAGAGGTGGTATCACGCTAGTATAAAATAATTTTTTGAAAAAATCTGACGAATGGTTTTCATGTATCATAGCTCCGATTGTCTTGAAAATTGTACAGTAAGTAGATACGACGCCAAGAAGCAAACGTTTTATGGTGCGAAGTGGTGCTTTTTCGCAGGGGGTGGTAGCCCTCTCTTCTAGAAAGAATAAAAATGACAGAAGGGATCGAGAGAGCAAAAAGTATTATTAAAGCATAAAGCAAAAAGTATTATTAAAACATATTTTCCAAAGTCATTATTTTTCGAGTTATTAGCGATTGGATTTCGATTTCATCAGTTTTTGTCAAATAACTAGAAAAATTGACATCCTACGAAAAAAATGCTTTGTTTCCAAAAAATATTTAAACTAAAATAGAAATATTTAAACTAGAAATGAATATTTATTTGAAATGAATAATTTTGTAAATATCAATTTTATATTTCTTAGAAAATCCTTAACAAAGGAATGATATTTATAGTCAAATAGAAATATAATTATGTAAAAACATTTATATTCTATGCTATTCCATCTTTGAAATTCACTTATATATAAATCAAACACAATTTTCTTTAATATAAACCTATCAGATTTTTCTCATTCTTCTTTATATAAAGTACAATTTATAATAGTTTTAGAGCCAGGCGTCATAGTATTTGAAAATAGGGTATTCTACTATATTTGAAAAAGTTGATTTTGCTAATAAGAAGCCACCAAAAATTTATTTCGGAAAAATACACACGCTTTCTTGCCAAAAACTTAAATTAAATTTTAAACCTTTTTTAAACTGTCAAAAACTCGGGCATCCAATTTGGTGACGTATTATCGGTATCATTATACGAAATAACACAAATAAGTTTGACAGATATATTCATAGACAACTAATTATAATAAATATAAATATTTATTATCTATGGATACATTATACCCAGCTGTCTACATTGAACTAACTGATGGTCTATGACTCATACCGATAAAACATCACAGAAGTTCTTGCCAGCGTTTTAGGTCACGTGATATACAGTTTAAAAATTACTATTTTTAAATTTATTATTTTAAAAGAAAAATGTGCTTTTATGACTCGAAATCAAAATATTTAAGTATATTTTTACATAAATTTTAACTTTTTTCAAATTTCATAATTTATTTTTGACTAACGATAATACCCTATTTGTGAGGCCATTGTCAAAGGCATGCATGTTTAACAAGTTTTTCCTGTACGAATATTTTGATAGCCAGAAAAGTCCCTTTGTTTCAAGCAAGTTGGAAAATCTTCCTTTTTCCTGTACGAATTTTTTGATAGCCAGAAAATCTCTTTATTTCTAGCAAGGAAAATTTTCAATTACATTCAAACTTGATGGCGGACTAGCTATTTTAAATGAAAAGGTTCGTTGAGAAGAATACGAATAATAAATGTAAATCGGATGAAAATTCATTTTTATTGTAAGCATGACCTAATTTTCCCATCGCTACCACCATATTTGATATAAATATTGGAGAAAGGACAAGTTTACCCGTTCAAATTAAACATCCGATGGCACAAAAAGTCGTAAAGCAACTCAAAGTTTGTGAGATTGTTCAAAACACCATCATAAATGAAATCCTTAAGGTCACAAATACGGGGTTTTCGCGATTTTCAGTAAAACGTTAAGTTATCATAAAATTAGTTCGGGCGATAGTTGTAGATCAGACAATTAAAATTAAAAAATGTATTAACAATTTTTTCCTAAGAACAGCCGTTTCTGAAAGAGTGGTAATCGTCATAATATGTTTAAGTACGCCACACGCATATAAATGGTATAGTAAATGTCAAATTACAATTTTTGAAAAATAACAATTAATTAAACTTGTTGCATTAAAAATTGTGAAAATAAGATTTGAAATTGTATAAATAATATTTTTTAAATGTAAATTCACTGACTTAAAGTTAGAAAATATGTATTATTAAACTCTCAATATAAGCCATAGAATTATATGTCCATCCATAGAATCATATGATGATTACAACTCTTCCAACTTTTTGAATCGTTATATCTCAGAAACGGTGGCTCTTCGGAAAAAAAGCGTTAAGACATTTTTTTATATTTAATTATCTGATCTACAATTTTTTTCCAAACTAATTTTATGATAAAACTTACCGTTTTGCTGAAAATCACGAAAAACCAGTTTTTGTGACTTTTGACTCCGAGTAAATTTTATTCCAGGTATCCTAACTAAAATGATTTGCCGAAATGTACACTGGCCTTAGACACAAATATAATATGGTGAACACTGTTTTAAAAATAACTTTTATTTTTCCTTAGTTATTATTTCCCCTTTTATTTTTAATATATGTGACCTAGTTTCACCTTAAGAGGACATTCTGTTCTCTCATCTTGATATGAAGATAAAGGTACATGTTGTTATTTTTGACAAGATATTATATGAGAGACATGACAGTCATAGCAATCTTATTGCAAAGTATATATATACCTTAAATTATTAAAGGAAATATTATTATTCTTTACGTTACGCGCAAAGAAGGAAGTTGTCTCAAGCCCCAATTATACTTCTTCAGAAAAGTATCAAAAGAGATCTCAGCTAAATGATCATCAGGGGAGATATCCTACTATAATATGATCCCTATGCCAATTTTTCGATTAAAAAAGACATTTTTTAGAAAATTATTGAATGTTTTTTAAAGTACAAATCAGGTTCAGATCAGGGTAAGGTTTAGTAAAATTAATGTTATCTATTCGAAAAATATTTAAAAAAAGATAGTAAGTCAGAGGGACTGTCGGCGGCAGTAAAAACTTAAAATTTTGGAATAATTACCCTTTGGTACTGGAGCCTTCTTTCCAAAACAAATTTTCACTTTGAGAAAAAAATAATTGGACCAATAAAATAGTAAACAATTTTCTGTTTATGGACTTTCTCCTATCTTTTACTTTCAGGCTAGATCTGAGAGTTTCATACATTTTAAAGACCCAGCATATACTATAGTACAAAATAATTCCACTAAAATATTGTACACGAATTAAACGACCAAAAATTTTCCTTTTTATTCCATGCATATATGTAATATGCAAGGTATACTAAGTTTAGTCCCAAGTTTGTAACACTTAAAAATATTGATGTAACGCACAAAATTTTGGTATAGGTGTTCATAATATCACCTTATTAGTCTATTTTCGGTTGTCCGTCCGTCTGTGAACACGATAACTCAAAAAAAGATATTAAGCTGAAATTTTTACAGCATACTCTGGACGTAAAAAGTGAGGCCGAGTTCGTAAATGAGCAACATAGGTAAATTGGTTCCGTAGGACTCATCTTGTAAACCGTTAGAGATAGAACAAAAAATTAAATGTAAAAAAGAACTTTATAAAAAACAAAACAACTTTTGTGTGCTACATTTTTTCGTAAACATCACTGTTTACCCGTGAGGGCGCAAATTAGGCGTAAATTGCATAGTATGTATTATATGGGAATATCAGTTATATTAGTTATGTATGTGTGACATGTATAGGTATATGTGTATGTGTAATGCGATAGAGTAATCAACACTGTCTATGCATGGTTTTTCAAAAATTAACTCAGTCAATTATTTGCTTTCACTTGTTTTATTTAATATCGATTTGTATCTATTGATATAAGTATCTGTATATATAAGAGAAGAAACTGATTGACTGACTGATCGATCAACGCACACCTGACACTGCTGGGTCTAGAAGCATAAAATTTCCACAAACATTTCTTAGACTACGTAAGTGAGCACTATAAGATGGGATTTTTGGTGAAACTCCTAAGGTGGTGAAAAACTGGATGCAATTTTGTATATAGAAATCCCATGTAAATAATTTTATAGACAAATGCTTGCTATAATGTCAATGTTACTGAGGCTATTTTTAACATTATGTGGTTTTAGTAAAGGAGACCGTATACGACCGACATTCACCCCATATGATAACTAGAGTGTTAACGAGACTATAATTCCCTTGTATCTTCGAGGTAAAAAAATGTATATCGTACGTACAAAGACCACTTGTTTTAATATTCCAATCTCCTTTCTAGTCCACATGTTTTGGTATAAAATGAGGTACCAACTGCATTTATAAATGGACAACCCGTTTTTATAAAACTGTCTTTTTTATACGAATACCTAGCTACTAGAAAATTCTAAAAACATTCTAAAGAAAATTTTATTGTGCATTTTAAAATAGGGCATAAAAAGACCGATACATACATGTATACAACGTATATACATGTATCTAACGTATAGTTAAGATATTGATTTTAAGATATTATTGTATAAGAAGAAATCGTTTACGAAATACCATACTGTTGTTATAATAGGTTGGCTGATAAGTCCCCGGTCTGACACATATATGGCGTCGCTAGTATTAAATGCATATTATTTTTATATAGTACCAACCTTCAAATGATTCGTGTCAAAATTTGACGCCTGTAAGTCAATTAGTTTGTGAGATAGAGCGTCTTTTGTGAAGCAACTTGTGTTATTGTGAAAAAAATGGAAAAAAAGGAATTTCGTGTTTTGATAAAATACTGTTTTCTGAAGGGAAAAAATACAGAGTCCGGAAACTCATTATCAAGCCAAGTTTTTGCTTCCACTGTATTTTTTCCCTTCAGAAAACAGTATTTTATCAAAACACGAAATTCCTTTTTTTCCATTTTTTTCACAATAACAAAAGTTGCTTCACAAAAGACGCTCTATCTCACAAACTAATTGACTTACAGACGTCAAATTTTGACACGAATCATTTGAAGGTTGGTACTATATAAAAATAATATGCATTTAATACTAGCGACGCCATATATGTGTCAGACCGGGGACTTATCAGCCAACCTGTTATTGTATCTAGTATTCTATATATCTATGGAGTGATTAAGAAATTAGTCAACGTTTTGGGATAAACAAGATTAGTAAAATAATAACATTCATATTAATTGGCAGTACATAGTCGGTGTGGTACTGAAGTAGTGTGAGTGCGACTCCTGTAGTCTAACACACGACTAATTTCCCAGAGGAGGAAAAAAGTCTTGTTAGCCTTCATAGATTATTCTTCGAACAAGTACTTCAGCTTTTGGAACGATCATTATCTTCATAGATAAATGATGTGTTTTATCCACTTTTCAGATTCTGTTTATTCAGTTTATACCAGTTTTTTTTATTTCTATTATAAAAAAAACTCAACTAATTCTGCTTGAAACTTTCAGTCGAATAAGTCCAGTCACGTGTTAATGTCAAAACTGGTTCGCGAGATAATCGAGGCGAAAGAATCCGAACGACATACGAACATACACACATACGTACACACACACACATACACCCACAGACATCACATTAAAAAGATTTTATTCGGATATTGCGGCCTTAAAACCGCGGAAATATGTAAAGCTGGAGATTTTCAAAATGGGCCCCATTACATTAACTTCCTCTGGGAACTTAAAAATTAGACTAAATTTGCGTCTAATAAAGTAAATTCAATTTTGTAGTTTTTAACCCCCGAACAAAAAAAAGGGGTGTTAAAAGTTTGACCGCTATGTATGTGTGTCTGTCTGTCTGTGGCATCGTAGTTGCTAAACGGGCGAACCCATTTTGATTTTTTTTAGATATGTTTCAAGCGAGTCTAGGGTTCTGCACCCGAAAAATTTGTCGAGGGTTTGTTCAAATTTAGTAAATTTCACTTGTAATAAATAAGTATTATTAACAGTCTTTTAATTACAAAATTTGATTTGGCTAAATCAGACGCAAATTAAGTCCTATTCGCCATGGGAACTGATTCTAGCACTGCCTGGTGGTAGAAAATAAATGCTGTCTATGACAAGTCAAATTTCAACAGAAATAAGAGTACGAACGTGTCAAAAGTTTAAATAATTTATTTATTTTTATTTCACTCATTATCAAAATATAAATAAACAATTCAATCATAGCCATGCATAAATTTGACTTGTCATAGGTAGCTTCTATTTTCTACCACTAGACAGCGTTAGAATCAGTTCCCATGGCGAATATAAATAAGATAATTTTACTAAATGTGAGTCATATTTTCTAAATTTCCATGGGCGAAGAGATAGAGACGTGTTCTGCTCGTGATCTGTAGTCGTTCCAATGTTGTAAAAGGGGTGTGGTGTTCGGTAATGGTGGATAAAATCACTGATGCAAGGGTAGAGGATTAAATCCGTCATTACCGATAAAGGTTCTTCCCACACCCCCTTTACATAATGACAACAATATTGGAAGGACTATAGATCACGAGCAGAACACGTCTCTTATCTATTAGTCCACTAGTTAAATTTTACATATCGGATTAATTATAGCCAACTTATTTCACAAATAACTTTATGTACTTATTGACATCACTTAAATCTAAAAAACAAAGATAATTATCTAAGGTACTCAAATTTTATCCAATTTTACTAAACCAATAATATAACAAGTGAAAACAAACAATAGACAGAGTTAATTGTTGGAATACCATGTATAGACAGTGTTGATTACTTTATCACATTACACATACTTACATATGTCACACATACATAACTGATATTCCCACATAATACATACTATACAATTTGCGCTCTCACGGGTAAACAGTGATGTTTACAAATAAAAATGTTTCAAACAAAATTTGTTTATCTTTTTATAAGGAACATTTTTTACATTTAAACTTTTGTTCTATCTCTCACGGCTTACAAGATGGGTCCTACGGACCCAAGACCCAATTGACCTATGTTGCTCATTTACGAACTCTACCTCACTTTTTACGTCCTGAGTATGCTGTAAAAATTTCAGCTTGATATATTTTTTCGTTTTTGAGTTATCGTATTGACGGATGGACGGAGAGACAACCGAAAATGGACTAATTAGAAGTTTCTATGAACACCTATACCTAACTTTTCGTAGCATCAATTTTTTTAAGCTTTACAAACTTGGGACAAAACTTAATATACCATGGATATTTCATATATACATGGTATAATAATTAAACAAAATCTATCACACTTTCAGTAAAATTTTACATGCTGCATTATATTTGTTTAAGGAAAAATGTTCGAATGCTAGTTTTAAAGAATAAAATTGCAATATAATCTCGAACCTGCTACAACCATGAGCTGGTTTTTAGCCACCTGCGTTATATCTATATCTATTTTGAGTATACAAAAGAGCAAACAGTATTGTACCATTTTCTTCTGTTTAAATCGCCCAATCGATTCTTAAAGACCGCTTTTCCGGCGGATGTTTTGTGGAAAATAAAAGTTTTCGAACTTTTCTGTTAATTTGAATTATTTCGAGTTGATCTGTTAATTATTTCGAGTCTATTGGTGAAAACCCCATCCTATATAGAACAGAAAATCGTTATTTTTGAGTCGTTTTTCGCGCGCGGTCTTAACAATTTAGCACTTAAAATGTAATAAGGCTAAAAATCTTGGCGGGTGATATTGTTGAGTAAGGTTTGAACTACAAATAAAAACTTTATACATATTAAAAATCCAATTCTTTCATAGACTTTTTGAGGGCTGAAAATCGTAAGAATCGCGTTTTTTTCAGATTTTACGAATTTTTTACTCGAAAACTTGATGGTTTAGAGAAAAATGTTTAAGAATATTTTTTGTTAATTTTGATACCAATTATATGATGGTTACCGGGTTATCCACCGGAATCCTGCACTTTAGCGTACAGGAGCATTTTTAGGATGGGATCTTGCAAGTATTATTCATGATTAATGACGGATTTTACCGGATTTAATAGGATATACTGGTTTTATTTGTAGATGTTCTCTATACTAAACAAATTAATATCTATTACGCTGATACTAGCTCGACCCTTGCGGAATTCCGCTCCCGTAGTTACCATAATCCATGGCTACCCTAAACCCGTGGCTAAATATAACAAGCAACAAATTTCGTAGAAACGTGGTGAAAAAAGTCAAAAGTTCTTAAATTGATATTAGCTGAGAACATGTATTAAAAATAGTAATTGAACCACATGTTTGCCTATTAAACTTATTATTTAAATTTATTTTTTAAATGTATGATATTTTTTCGTTCAAATTATTTGTCTAGCGTGTTTTTTCCTAAGCGATACGTTTTTAGACCGTGAGTTTATTTTTCGCCAAACTTATACATAATAAGCTTGAAAATGAAGCGTGAATTATGAAATTATGAAATTTGGTAAGGGAATGTTAGATTAATATATATATATATCTACATAAGCGATTTACCACTAATGACTCATCACGAAATCTCCGAAACTATCGGTCCGAATGACTTCAATTTTTGCATACTTATCTCTTTCGTGACATAGAAGCCCACTAAGAACGGATTTTACGGAATTTCTATCCCACCGGATTTTCAAATTTTTAATTTAATGTTTAATTACTTTTTTCAGAAAAATTCGTTAAAAATAAACAATGAAAAAAAGTCCTAATAGGTCAATTTTGTAAAAATTTCTGTTTATTTAAAAAAAAAAGATTACTATTATAAATTAAATAATTTTTTAGTTTGGATAAAGAAATTTAAACAGTTTATGAGTACTGTCTGAGGTAGAAAGTGACGACAAATTTTCAGCCGAATCGAAAAGAGACGAATTTAAAAGTGGTCGATGAATACTCTCCGATATCAACTAGCTTATTGGGGATAAAGCCTACTGGGGATCCCGCCTCAATAAATAACGGAAACGCATCCCAATACATGGTACCTCATGGGTGATGTGGAAATCTGTGTATTCACTGACAGGCACTATATTTTCATATTTAAAATTTGAAAAATTTACAATAAATATCAAATCGAAATTTCGTTAATAAAAGAAGTATAGATTCACATCTAAATGGTTAGTGTGCCCAGTGAAGCGGGCGGGAATCAGCTAGTAATATATAAGATTGTTCTGTATCTTATATATATATTTCCATTATATATATTTCCATTATATCTTATATAGCCATTTCCAAGATCGTTGATATATATATATATATATATATATATCAACGATCTTGGAAATGGCTCCAACGATTTTCATGAAAATGAGTATGTAGGGGTTTTTTGGGGCGATAAGTCGATCTAACAAGGTTTCATTTTAAAAAAACGTCGTTTTATTCGTTTTTTCATGAAAAACTGAAACATACATCGCAAAATATGACTCTTCCTGACATCTATTGGTGTATATCGTAGTTAATGAAATACAATGCAAATTATAACTCTTCCTGACATCTATTGGTGTATATCGTAGTTAATGAAATAAAATACATTACCGGGACATTCAAATTGGTATTTGTGTGGAGACATTTAAAACGGTCTTCTATTAGTGATAAAATTTGTGACTTTTTAAGAATACCGAGCAAAGCTCGGTCATCCAGATATTAAATACTTATTTAACATCCTGTATATATACAAATACAACTCTTCATTTATTAAACCACTTCTTAGTTACTTAAACGTTATCTTAATGCCACCAGCAAGGACTTTAGAGTTAGGTATACTTGTATATAATGTATATATAGGTAGATATATAACGTAATGTTTAATAATAGATTCCTTAGTTGTATCTACTTATATATAATAGTTATATATAATAATATGGTTGGTTTAATTATTACACTTAAACAACAGAGATATTAATTAATTCAATATATTGTTAATGCATAAACAACCATCAAACAATATTCAATGTTATAGTTATTATATATCAAGGAGAGTTATTTAAGTATATCAGAGCTTAATAAGGTACTTTGAACTACTGAAGGATTTAGTACTATAATAACATTTATTTAGAAAAAAATGCTAATTCTTATAAGAAACTTTTTGTCTAATTCAACCCTTACACCTATGCTACAATTATTTTAAAGTATTTTTTCCCTGCAAGCTTTATAAAAAGTACGAACAAGCTGAAAACAATCAAATTAATAAAATATATAATTAAAAGAATCCAAAATTTGACTGCGTTAAGTAAAAATCGGGAAAGACAGAAACAAGTCCAGCAGTTTACATAGCGGCTTGAACATTCACGGCCCATTATTTAGAAAATTTAAGTCGCTGTAGATTTTATTGGTGTTAAACTGCCCGACTGTTAAATTAGGTATGTAAACTACGGGGTTTGTTTCTTTCTCTTCAGATTGTATTTAACGCAGTTGGGTTTTTCATTTTTTTTAAATTACTTATTTTATTTTAGACAATTTAGTGTCCCAGCAATAAACAAAACCCTCTTATTACTTACTACATTAAATCTTTTAAGCCTATTTAGTATTCCTAATTAAATTTAAATATTTATATATTTTTGAAATTCCTTTAATCATTTATTTCCTTTATTTTCATACCCTATTCGATAGGTTTTGTCAATTTTTTTTTATTAACGTATAAAGTACTATTTCGCTCCAAATATCCGTTTTGTTTTGTTTTTTCAACCACCGATCTAAGAAAATTTGAGGTTTTGAGACAAATACATTGATACCTTAAATGTTAAGATTCATTGAGCCGTTTGGAAAATACGAGGTAATCAAGAATTTTACAAATATACATACATAGCAGATACGCGCGAAAAACATAACCACTCCTTAATAGTCGGGTAAAAAGACATCTTTTTATTTTTGCAGGTATCAGTTAAAAAACGTTTAGTTTGGACAGTTACATTAATTAGACAGTAAATGTTGGAAAATAGTGTGGAAATTTTATTTAAAACAAATATTAATGTCTCTTCAAAATAATTATTTTAATTTTAAGTACGGTGAATGTTAATTTTTTTTGGAGTAAATGATAGTTCAAAGTCTCATAATCACAATAAACACAGTTTTGGGGCCTCTTTCGGGTCAAATTTTGAATTATTTCATTTTAAAATTGTGATTTTTAACGTAGTACTTGAAAAAAATTAATCAGTGAATGAGCTTCAAAAAAGATTCATCATGAAGAAAATTTATCAAAGATTCTTTTTATGGAAAAAAAAACATTACCTTACGACACTTTTCAAAAAGAAAACATAAAAAACTTAGGTTTTTGACGCTTTTGCGAAATTTTTAGGACATTTTTGTACATTTACGTAGTATAAATTGCCTTGTTTACGATATTTTTAGAGCATTTTCTCACATTTACTTTATACAAATTGCCTAGTTGATTAGTTGACTAGTCACGTGAATGTCGAACCACTTTAATTATTTTATTCATACGAAAGATGTTGGCTTTCTTAGTGTCGCCAAATGTGGCGAAAAAAAATTTCATGAATACTCCCTATTATTCGAATACGTTAAATCTAGATTATACATTGCAAAATCCATAAGGATATTTAAGTTAAAATTATCCTGTACCAGATTTAAAAACTAGTATTTTTTTATTATCATTTGAAAACTTGCTTCTAGGCAGAAAAAAGAAAAATAATAATTTTGTACAATAGTAAAAAATAGAGAAAATGATTATGTTGATTAAAAAGTTTACAATAATTTATTATGAATGTATATATAAAGATTTTAATTTTAGCGAAATGCCGAAGGAAATGGAGCTATAGCTTTTGTATTGATGATGGAATTTTGAAAAATGTTCTTTCTTCAAACGTTCATCGATCCTACCTAATAGATGTCAAAAATGACCACCGTTAAAATTTATATATATAGAGATACAAGAAGGATTTGAGTATTTGAGAGGTCAAGTTCGTTAAAGAGAACAATCGACCGATAAACAAGTGGTGGGGGATGCGCAAAGTACAACATTTTTAATTTTTTCAACATAAAAAATATTTTTGTACTTTTTGATCAGTTTTGAGCAAAAAAGTACTCTTGTGATTTTTTCCCTAAACGATTAGTTTTCGAAATAAAAATTCTTGATAAATTAAAAATGAAATATTCGATTTTAAGAAAAATTTGTTATTTCTTTTTCAATCTCTAAGGAAATTCGCTTAGCTAACGCTGCTCCTGCGATACGAATTTTATATTAATAATAATGAAAAATAAAAATAAAAGCACCAAAGATAAAGTTTTATCATTTTAAAACAAATATTTATATACTAAAATGAATTCTTACCTAATATTGTAAAATATGAAATTAGAATTGGTAGACTGTGAAATGTTATATTTTAAATTTTATATTCAAAATCTTTTAAAGAGAGAGAAACCTAATAAAAGTTTTATTATCAATTGAACGGCTTAAAATTGGGTACCTACTATAAATTCTCTAAAATAACAAATTTCATCGTATTTTTACCTACATTAACCATTTATTTTCTTTATACAGAGTGTATCAGAATTAGCAGTTATACTATTGCGCAAAATTATTTTGCTAAGCAGCTGTTGAATAAATAGATAGAGGTTCGAAGAAACTTTACATAAAAATAGGCGTGTTGATTAAATTTTTGTTATCACTTCAGGGGAAAAATTCTCACTGGAAGGGCAGAAAAGTGAACTTGATTTTTCAAAATTTTTAGAAGTACGCAAAATATGACCATAGAGATACATATAAAACTTTGTTTTGTTAAAAGAAGATGGGCAACAATCTTTGAATGCTTATAACTTCTTCGTTTTTTTAATCAATTTCACTTTCAAATTTTGTTATAGTGGTATCAAGTCTAGTTATATAATTTAATGCATAATATGGCAAGTTCGACATAAGGCGACTGTATTGTTTCGGAGGAATCTGGGCACACTTCGCACAAATTTTTTCAATATAAGTGACTTGTTTTTCTGAAGCGACCGTTTTTTGCTCAAATTGGATAAAGAAACCCGCAAAAAGCTAAATTTTTCCTATGAATTACTGTCTAATCTATTTGTTTTACAAAAAATCTTTGCGTATTTATAAAGAACAACTTTCCTATTTAAAGTGTTTGTCAGTTATGAATCAGAGTGAGTTTTAATTGAAACTGAAAACTCCTTGACAAAATTCAATACTTGTGTAGCGGGCTAAACGTAATCAAATTTGTGTAATGAAAAAAAGACTGTCTATACTCGAATTATATACGAATTTTTATTTTTAAGTTTTTTTACTACATACAAATGCAATATAATTGACAATACTTTTATTTAAATGTTATTCTGATAGATGATAAAACTTGACTAGTTAACTTGAAGAGTCTGTATTGTAATCTGACCGTATCGCACATTGTGTATAGTTACAATCAATTGTTACCGTACAGTCTAGCAAATTCTAGAACTGTCACGTATGTTCTATTGCATATATTTTACTTGTATATGTTTTCTATCTTTGTTTAAGTAATAAAAAACGATATTGTTTATTTCTTTTTAGAATTGTCTAGAATTCTAGTGTTGAATAAATTTATCGTCATTGTTAACACCACACTTGTATACGATGTATGCCTTTGCAACTAAAATTTTTCGTTTGAAACATTTTCCTCGATTAAACTTATTTTTTAAGATTCACGTATATGTCAAAATAAAATATTTCTACTTGGTATCTCTTGACCAAGTTTTAACTACGAGATCTGTAGGCTGAAGATGCTATAATATAGTAGTTTATCCTAGGATACCCAGTATCTTGAATGATATATCTTTGCGGATATGTTGATTTTTACGATGATATATGTTTACAAAAGGTTATTTTTGACAATTCAACATATTTGTACCCAAATCTGTTCTATATGTGTAAATATTATGTACATATTATATACCTATTTCTTTCCTGTTGTCGGAAAAGCTACAATTGCATGTAAAATTTTTCCTTTCGAATGAAACATAGATCAACAGAGGAAATATTTAAATTTGTTTTTATTCAGAAATATGTACAAGTATAAAATGTTTATGCGTCATTATCTAAGAAAATTTATATGTTACTATAGCTTGATACCCATCCGCTTCGCTGGGTTTAAAAGTAACAAGTGAAAACAAACAATTTACTGAGTTAATTGTTGAAATACCATGTATAGGCAGTGTTGATAACTCTAATAACATTTCACATACATACATATCTGACATATTTAACTGATATTCTCATATAATGCGCAAGTGTTGATGCGCAATCGTTTGTTTTTTTTGATGTCATGTAAATAACAAAAGATATTCACTTTGATATTCCTATATTAATACATACTATAAAATTTGTACCTAATTAACGCCCTCGTGGGTAAACAGTGATGTTTACAAAAAAATGTTTCAAACAAAAGTTGTTTATTTTTTTGTAAGGAACATTTTTTACATTTAAACTTTTATTCTATCTCTAACGGTTTACAAGATGGGTACTACGGATCCATGACCCAATTGACCCATGTTGCTCATTTACGAACTTGACCTCACTTTTTACGTCCTAAGCACGCTGTAAAAATTTCAGCTTGATATCTCTTTTCGTTTTTGAGTAATCGTGACCACAGACGGACGGACGGACGGACGGACGGACAACCGGAAATGGATTAATTAGGTGATTTTATGAACACCTATACCAATTTTTTTTTGTAGCATCAATATTTTTAGGCGTTACAAACTTGGGACTAAACTTATAATACTATGTATATTTCATATATACATGGTATAAAAAGTGGTAAAGATCACCGTATTATAGCTTTCATCGCCCTTGCTCTCATTTATCCGCCTTCCAAAATACTCGAAATAGGGATAGGAACTGTTTTACACAGGTAAAGTATATGTACAGTTTCTTTTTATTAAATGTAAAATAGTCATAATAGAGGATTGTACAAAATTTTTTGTGCCACCTCAGACGAAGAATTCTCACTTCACGATTAGAAAAGTGAAGTTGCTTCTTAAAAAACTTTGCTATCATGCAAAATGTGAACGTTTAAAATTCTTAATTAAACAAAGAGGAAGATACCCACTAGTGACGTCATGAGTGTGTATCGCTGTAAAAATTACATATAATACTTTGTTTTGCTAAAAGGAGATGGGAAACCATTGAGTGTAATCTTTGATTGCTTATAACTTCTTTGTTTTTTAATTAATTTTAATTATAGTTTTAAATTTTGTCATGGTATCAAGTCTAGTTTTTCATTTTCATGGGTATTATGGCCAATCCGACATCAGTATTATCCTTTACCATTTTTACAGTAATCTTTAAATTTATAGTTCAAAATGATGCTCATAAATGGCACAGTGAAATGTTAAACTAAGTTTAGTTAATTAATTTATTTTTTTTAAATTTATCTTTATAAATTATAGCTCGTGTGTTCGTCTGACGTATGAGTTTTTCTATTGTTTTGTTTGTTTCAATTAAATCTATTCAGTAGGTTTTGTGCGAATGCCTCACAAACAAACAAAGAACCTTTCTTTCACATTTATAATACGTAGGGATTTAATAAAAATTCGAATTACCGTTTTTCAGGATATAGAAAAAACGCTTTTTTATATGCTTGCAACACCAAGTATCCCAACCACATTTTCGTACCGTGAATGAATCTTTATTGTCCAGCTAGTATTTTCATTAACAAACAGTCCAAAATATGTAAGGTATGAGCTTTTCAAAGCTTTCTATAGGTCATACATCATTTTATATAATAATAGATTTTAATTAAATGTCAAGAAACTTAGTGAATTGAAGTTTGTGACAAAGTTCAACGTTGTATTTAATCAATCAAAATCTGTAATATAATCTGAATTCTATAATTGAACATTCATACAATATATATATATAATGGTAAAATAATGAATGTAAGCAAATATCCAAATGAAAATGGGAAATTTCGGATTTATGGGATATATAAAGGCTCTCGCTTGTATTCTAAATACAGAGTGACTCGATGCACATAGTTTAAGAGCGTATTCCTTAGATAATTTTAAATCAAAACTGCCTTCTATACAAAAATTTAAAAAAAAGATCGAGAAGTGTCGTGTGCACCCTGTAGGTACTGTTCTTTCCGTACATTATAAATGTAGCGATTACTTTTTTTATTTTCAAAATCATTTTCCGAAAATTTAGGGTATAAATTTTATTAAATTTTATAGTTACTTTTTAGTTTTTATACTGTATGAAATAATTGTATTATTTTAAAAAAGACATAATTCTAATTTAGTAACCAACCCAATATGTGATAACATTACGTTTGGTTTGATCAGGATATTTATTATGACATAATATAAAATTGCATTGTATTTACTTTAAATTATCTCTATTTTCTGTAACTTCTGATAACTTTCATAACTCCATTTTTGTAAAAAATAAAACATAAAATTTTGACAAAAATACAAATTGACAGTTCTAAAAAGATTTTTGGATTTTCTTAAAACTCATGGCAATCTGAAAAAATGTTTTAGTTTCCTAGGTAACCTAGATGTCGGTTTTTGGTGTCTGTTGCAGTTTTTTTTTTGGTTTTAACTCCCAATCAACAAAAAAATATCGTGCGATTAGGAACATAGTTCCAAAAATAAAACATTAAACCACCTTACTAAACAATGTCAGGGAACACCCTGTAAAGAATATTTTTCGAAAAATATGTTTTTCCATTGTTTTTCTGATAATTGTTATCCAATCAACGGCTAAATTAATATTCTGTTAATTGATATTTTGTTTAATTAAAACGATTGAAATTGAATACAATATGTAGGATTTTTTTAAATAGAAATTAACATTCATTTCAATATAACATGGATTCAATATAACTAAAAGCTTTTTAAATTTAAAGCGTTATTTTTGTATTATTTTTTGTAATGTAAGTGTGTATACAGGATGGATCATTTTAACCTATTATGGCAAATAACACGTTGTGTAGTTATTCAATCAAAAAGTAACTTAAATAAAAATGCGAAATATCGGCACCAGCTCCCTACTATATTTTCAACTTTATGACATCACATCCAAATTTTGTCCAATTTTAATAAACCAAGAATGGAATCAAACTAAATTTGGGCCATACTTTTCCAATTTTTGGATTTTGATGACGTCATCAAGTAGAAAAATCGATTTTTTCATAATACACCCAAATTTTATCCGATCTGAATGAAATTTTTTTACAATCCTAATCATTACAATCACTAATTTTGGGTCAAACTTTTCATTTATGTGTTATGTTTCAACTAAAATTCATCTTTGTGCGAAATTTTGGCATTGACATCCCACTATCTTCTAAACTTTTATCGGTAGGTCATATTTGACCACAAATTTAAAAATTAGGACATACTTGGTTTATTAAAATTGGATATAATTTGGATGTGATAGAGCAAAAATGTAATTTTATGGATTTTGGTGACGTCGTCAAGTTCAAAAAATCGATTTTTATCATAAAATACCCAAATTTTATCCAATCTGAATGAAAATTTTTTTTTGATGCGCACTAATTTTGGGTCAAACTTTTTATTTTTGATGTTATTTTTTAGCTTACCTTCACCTTAGAGCAAAATATTAGTATTAAGACCCCAATATCTTCAAAATTTTTATCGTTAGGTTAAATTTGACCACAAATTTGAAAAGTGTGGCCCAAATTTAGTATAATTTCGTACTTGGTTTATTAAAATTGGATATAGGTTAAATTTGCCCACAAATTTGAAAAGTATGGCCCAAATTTAGTATAACTCCATACTTGGTTTATTAAAATTGGATATAATTTAGATATGATAGAGTAAAAATTCAATTTTTTGGATTTTAATGACGTCATAAAGTTGAAAAAATCAAAATATGTATATTTTACTTTTACAATAATTCTATCAATGGACAATATTACCAGTATTTTATTCCATTGTTTGTCAATTTCATTAATATAATGTTTATTATTGTTGTGAAGATTGTAAAAGCAAAATCAAGTTCAAACATGCGCGTCGAAAAATATAGTGAAAATTATTGTCGATTATAAACTTTATCCTAGCTATGACACAAACCTTCAATAAAAGTTTAAACAGATTTCAATAGAGTACACTAGTAGTATTAACTTGTATATGGTTTTTATTTTTTCTTTATTGTCGATAATTGTTAGTTGCTTTGGGAGAAACAGGGAGCACTGATTAAATTTAATGAATGGTCGAATTGATTAAAACTGATTTTTATCAGTTAATTCCTATTTTATTTGATTAAATTTTTAAAATTTTAAAATTTGTTTTTAATTTTTTTCACAATTTCTTTTCCGCTTATTATAGGTATAGTGTTTTTTCTTCTGTTCTATGTTCGAATTTTCAAAACGACGATTTAATTTTTTTTAATTATTCAGGCTATATTTTTAAATACTTAACGCTTCCAATTTTGGTATTTCCACTAAATATTATTTAATATTATTTTATCTGTTAAATAACGAATATATATCAGGGTATATTAGTTTTTGCCCCAAGTTTATAACGCTTAGAAATGTTAATGCTATTAACAAAATTTTGGTATATAGGTGTTCATAAAATCTCCTAATTAATTCATTTTCATTTGTCATCTGTTTATCTGTGAGGGCGCAAATTAGGGGAAAACTATTTTGTACATTTTCTCCAAAACTAAAAAGATAGGGAGTTGAAAATTTGCAAGTTTTGGCTTCAAATAGTGGTATAGTGAAAAATGTTCGAAAAATTTCGAAAACCAAATAAATGTGTTGGTTTTTTAAACTCTTAAACTTATAAAAAAAATAATGCAAGCACTACATTCAATACTTTATCAAGGTATTCCGACAATGAACTCAGTCAATTGTTTGTTTTTATTTTTGATAAACAATAAAATTCAAAATGATACAAATATTTAAAATTTTATTTATCAAATAATCATCCATTTATACGTCTTTTGTAAAAATTCATATCAATTCCCTGTACGGTTCATGGAAAATGTGCTCGTTTTTTCGTAAAAAAACGATTTTTCGTGACTCGTAACTAGTCAACTAGGCAATTTGTATGACGTAAATGTAAAAAAATGCTCTAAAAATATTGAAAAAGCGTCAAAAACCAAAGTTTCATATGTTTTCTTTTTGGAAAGCGCCGTAAGGTAATGTTTTTTTTTTACATAAACAGAATCTGTGATAAACTTTCTTCATGATGAAAACTTTTTTGAAGCTCACCGATGAATTTTTGTACAATTAAAATTATGATGAGTTCTTCCATAAGCTTCTTTGTTAAAAAATCACAATTTCTAAAATAAAATAATTCAAAATTTTGAACATTCATCGTACTTAAACAACCGAACCACTTAAAATAGTTAATTTCTCATAAAACCGTTTATACAGACTCAATATGAATGTTTCATAAAATCATTATCCCTATATACAGTAGAACCTCGATAACTTAAACCTCGGTAACATAAAAACCTCTGTTACTTCAAAAAATACTATGTTCTCTTCCCATCAGAGCCCAAAACGTCTATAACTTAAAATACGCAACCTCTATAACTTAAATAAATAATCTCTGTATAGGCCCTCAATAACTACATAGAAACATGTACATACCTCTATATTAACTAGGGTACATAGAAACATGTACATACCTCTATATTAACCTTTACCTAACATAGACCTTTGATAACTTAAAACCTCTATAACTTAAAATATTTTGTGTTTCCCTTGGACTTTAACTTATCGAGGTTCTACTGTATTATATATGTGAAAGTAAGGATGTTTGTTTGTTTGTTTTTTACGCTTTCACGCAAAAACTAGCGTATGGTTTTTAATGAAACTGAACAGCAATATAGCTCTTACATCAGAATAACTCCTGAGTTATAAATTATAAAGATATAGATATAATTAAAAAAAATTAAAACAATTAAATTCAAAGTGACATTTACTAGAAGCGGGCGGGTACCAAGCTAATACGGATATAAGAGTGATTAATTGATAAATAAAATTTTTAATTTTTGGTACTATTTTCATTTTTACGGTATCGAAATACCTTAAGATGTAGCAAAAAAAAAATGCACCTTTTCGGATATGAATATACGAAGATTTAAATTGGTTTATGAAAAAACAATTTATTTAATTTTCACCCCTAAATTTATAAATACAATTATGAAAAAATTCTTAAAATAGCGACCAATTATAGAATTATTTGAAATATGCACACTTATATATAAAAGTCCAATGAATAGCATATTATTAAAAAGTAATTTTGAAGGGGATTGTAGTAAAAAAAATAATGAAATCTTATTATTATTTATAAGTATTATGAATGAATACGTGTTTTGACTGTAAAATTGTGATCATTAGTCTGATTTGTATTTTATTTTTTATTATCTTCGAAGATTTGTTCTGATTATGATTTCTTATATTTAAATCTCGTAGGAGAGAATAGTGATTATATTTTTTCGACTCAAAATTTCCATAACAAAATTATCCATCGATTCAACCATCAAAGCTGGGTTCCATTGTTTATTCAAGTCTTTTTTTCTTATATATCGCTATTTGGCTGATGAGAAATAAGTAAAAAGTGTTTTATGACTGTGTTGCATAAATCCAAAATTTTAGAAAGGTTGGGTAAGGTTAGGTTAGAGCCGCTGTCCTGCGGTGGGTCAAACTTATCCTTAGCTACTATCCATTGTTGTGGATCAAGGGTTGGACGAGCGGATATATTTTTGAAGCGTATAATATTTAAAGTTAACTCACTATTGTTTAAGTATTCTTTATTTGATGTTGATTATTCACAATGAAATTATGTATGAAGTGTTCGAATCGAAAGCCGAAAATTAATTAATTAATTAATTTGTATAACTAGTAGAACCAAAAAAAGAATGGTCCTACAACGAATTTTGCTAATAAATTCCACTAATAGATCCGCAAAACAAATGGATCTGTAACAAATGCAAGTAACAAATTTCCCATAGCTTCAGAGAACTTTGGCTTATATACGCGGCTGAGGGGAAGCAACACTCAACCGCGTCTTTAGACATCATCCTCGTGTTTCAAATTTGACCATGACTTCAAGTGACACGTGTAATTATTACAAGTTTTAACACCAGGTCTGAGTCTGCAAATTCTCACAATATTATAAAATATTGTGTATTATACGTAAAACTGCAATTTTCGCAAAAAACACGAGAACAATATACTGATTTATTAACTACCACAGAGCGTTTTACTACCGAGTGATAAGACGAATGTCATGGGACCATAACACCATGAACCCTTTCGAGCTGTTTAAGTACAGCAGGAGTACTTTAACGTCAAAGAACTTTACATTGTTACGGTTTTCCAAGAAGGTTTTTCAAGTGAGTCCATTTCCTCATGGCAAGTAACGGAGAAGATGATACATCGTTTCTTCCTCATCCCCACTGAGACATTTCCTGTAATAGTCGTGACATATTGTCTGGGCCAGACGTTCAGCATGACTGCTGGCAAGCCAGTGTCCTGTAATAGCCGAAACAATTTTTCTGATAGAGGACCTTGGAAACGGTATAAGTTCTTCGGAATGCCTACAATTGTACTCAGACCTTATCTGCTCTGCAATACCATAAATGTGTTCCTCCCTCCATCTAAGCTTGCCTTTTTATAAGATATCCTAATTCAAGACCAGCTGCAGTTCGCAAACGGAACTTCCGGATGCCTATTGACGCTTGTATCCGGTAGCTTTGCATGTCAGGTTCACAATTCCCTTATCCTTGTGTCCCGGTTCCCACATCAGGTTTACAATGATTGCCAGGTCATGTATGGATTTTTGCAGCTCTGTGCTGCTTTTGAAGTTAGGTACACCGAGCAGTAGGATTTTACCGCTACTTGGCTGTCGATAAGAATAGTGATGTCGCTGCAAATGGGGAAAAACATTTTAGAAAGTTTTTCAATTATTGATGAATATTTAATGCAAAAGAGGATTATTAGAGCTTTCCTCCCTTATTTCCATGTTGCCAATAATTAGTTACTTTTTTAGCATTCATAATTGCAACTGTTCCATTTACGAACCCTTAGTAGCATGATCTTCTACATTCTTGACAATTTTTTTTATATATCTATAGAATTATTATCATTTATGTAGTTTTACAATATTTGATTTAATTAATTTTCCCAAGATATTTCGATCATTTATCCGTTTGTTATATATGATTCTTGTTAGATTGTATTTTAGTTTTCTACCTGCATAGTCTAGACGTTGAAGGTTTATTTTTAGTGTTTAATAAAGTACCTTTATACATACGAAAATATTCTCAACTCGCGATGAATCATAATTTGTACTTAATTCATTAAATATTAATTTTTTCATTTTAATAAAGTACAATGTATGTATATAGAATGTTCGATTTACATCTAGGCATACAAATATCACGAGTATGACAGAGTACATACGTTAAACAATGCATCTAAGTAAGAGGTTGTATCGTGGCTTATCTGTTGTAATTCATCTATTCAACTAAGAAACTCCCACTCTCCAAGCGTCTTACTACTATCTCAACGCATATCGAAGCTTCAACACATGTATATAATACCTTTCACTTAGATGCATTGTTAACGCATGTATTCTGTCAAACTCGTGATATTTATATGCCTAGATGTAAATCGAACATTCTGTATAGCTGAAATTTTGCATACACGTTTAGTTTGGATGACAATACATGGTTAGCTGAGTGATGTCATCCTGTGATGACGGACCAGTAATTTTTTATATATTCTCATTATATGGGTAACAAATGAAAGGGTTTGTTGAGAATAACATATGTAAATTAGCTTCCACCATATTTTACGAACACACCTTTTTTAGTTTTAAATTAAAAGATGAAATAAAAATTACTTACTTTCAAAGACAAGCTTTTATTGTACTAAAAAGTAGAAAATGATTATTTTAAATTTTGAGCCACTCATACGTGTAAAAGACTACTTGTGAAAAGGCACTCCGAAGACCTTTAAAACGTATTTTTTATTTAACTTCCCGATCAGAAGCGCGTGTTTATTTGTTTGTGTCTTTGATAATGTTGGGCTTTGACTTTGATAAAATACGATTTTCAACTCATAGCCTTGGAGAAAAAAAAAAGATTTTCAACTCATAGTCCTCGGGTTTCAACTGACTTAATTCCGCCTGCGGTATGCTTAGGATAGCGGGTTCGATTCCCTACGTCGCAACAAAATTAATTTAATTAATAGTTGTAATGGGCTTGTGTAGTGCATGGTATATGCATGAAGTAGGTGCACTCAGCCTCTGAAATTGAGGAACTGATAAATGAAATTATCAGCGGAAAGGTGGTAAAACACATATATGGTATCACAATGGTCTCTATAGTCTAAGTATGTCCTTCGTGGACAGCCAATATAACATAACCTAATTGACTTAATTGAGAACGTTCTCACTTAAAGTCTTAAAGTTTTGGACTTTTTGATTGGAAAAGGCTGACAACGCTAGCACATTTATAGCTAAACAGATAATTAAGCTTGTTCCAGTATTTGTAAACATTGCACCTGTACCCAAGAAGTATAGAATAGTGCTTCGTCAAAATGATAAGAATGAAACAACTTAAATACAGAGTACCCTTGTTATTTAATACGGTAGTTGCCTGTTGTCGATTTTGCCATAATACGAATAAAAATGTAAAACTAGACTTGATACCATGACAAAATTTGAAAGTGAAATTAAAATTGATTAAAAAACGAAGAAATTATTTGTCATTCAAAGATTGTAGCCCATCTCTGTTTAGTAAAACAAAGTTTAATATGTATTTTATATATAATACTGTGTCCAAAAAATAACATTTGAATTTAAACTGCGCGCATTGTTGTGCATTATGAATTCCTTCCGCCCGGCCAAACAGTCAACAAGGAATATTTTTTTAACGTTATGCATCATTTGCGTAACGCTATCCGCCTAAAAACGCCGGAATTGTGGAAAGACAATTCATGGTTTTTATACCCCAGATAATGCACCATCCCCATATCGTTCCGCAATCACCGTATTCACCTGATCTGGCACCGTGAACTTCTGGCTGTTCAGCAAGCTCAAAAGACCGCTCCGGGGACACCGTTTTGATACGATAGAGAAGATTCAAGCCGCAGCGAAGACGGAACTGAAGGCAATCTCCGAAAGTGACTACAACCAGTGTTTCGAAGATTAGAAAATTCGTTGGCATAAGTGCAGTGCATCGGGAAGGGGTTACTTTGAAAAGGATGAAATTGGTTTGGAAGAATAAATAATTTTCAAAATAAATACAATGGCACCTTATTTTTTGGGCACAGTAGTATATCTCTACGGTGATACCGGACAATGATGTCATTAACCTTCTCTTCCTCTTTGTTTAATTAGGAATTTTAAACGTTCATATTTTGCGTACTTCTAAAGATTTTCAAAAACTTTTCTGCCCGTGCAGTGAGAATACTTCGCCTGTTATGATAACAAATTTTAGTCAACAAGCCTATGAATATTTACCATGCACACGGGATCGGAGCCAAAGTGCCAGGACTAATAGTTACAAATGAATATTATAAAACCCATCCCATCAACTTGAACCATGTTTTATTGCACCTGTATGGAATATGTATATACGTTACTAACTTGCCTGTTTTATTAAAGAAAGTTAATTAAAAATCAATTTAATTACACGATTTTGTATACATAAGAACTACATACATTTACCTGAGTATTTTCCTTTTGTTTTCTTATTCAATCATTTAATTCATTTTTATAAATTTTTTTATTAATTTAATTAATACTATTATTATTTTTATTTATTTAATTATTTATATTTGTTTTTGTTAATTGTTTATTTATGTTATTCAATCCTTTTAATTGATGAATTATTTATTATTAATTATCAAATTTTCTAGATTTCTCATTAAAATAAGGGGAGGTTTGTAGGAAAATTGCATATATCTCAAGGGATAATAAGAAAAACGAAAAAAAAAGAATATTTGGCGGAAAATGCTCAAAGAAAAACCAACAATTTCTTGAATTTTCCTTGTTCAATATAAGTGTTTTTATTATCTTCAGAAGTAATGCAAGAAAAATACTTTTAAAATGAATTTTAGGACTATAAAAATCGATTAATCAATAACAATTTTATTTTTACATATTTATTTTAAGTTAGGCAAGACAAGTTTAGACTTGTGGTTGAAATTATTTTTACCTTATTTTCGACTTTGATGATGAATTTTGTTATAGCTTCATGAATGTAGAAGAAAAATCAGAATAAAATTTTTCGATATCGGCCTTGGTTTTGGAAATATTGAATGCTAAATAATTTAAAAATTATTCCAGATATCAAAAAATTGTTTAATTACTTTTCGTCTTATATTGTCAAATTATAATATAATTCACCATCAAATATTTTTTAAAAAATTTGCGTTCCCACTACCGTGCTTGTACAACCTTAATAAGTCGGGCACAACGGTTTTTTTTTTCTTCAATAATCTATTAAGGTTTAAACATTAATTTAATTGTTGTTTTTTTTTTTTTTTTTAATTTCCATCGACTAGTTTTGGATAAATCTATGAAAACATATCACCCATCTACCGTTTCCCCATAGTACCAATGTTTAATATGGCTAATTTTGAAGTCATTTATTTATTTAAATAATTGGACAACCCCCTAAAATTTTCAGAATTGATTTAGACTAAGTTAAACTTCATATACAAAAACATCAAGGCTTTCATCCAAAATTGCCGTCGCGCTTGTACATCCTTAAAGTATCAAATATGATTTAAAAAAATTAGCTACGATTATAATACAATAAAAATGAAGCCGTTACAGGCCTTTTAACTACATGGGCGAACAAAAAATTATCAATGTCTTTATTAATCGAGTGATTGGATGTATATTTTATCATAATCGACGTACAACTGACGTGACCTAACCTCTTGATTGACCCCTTGCTCGTGTGGTTTTAAATAAAGCGTGAGTAAATTGCTCTTAACGCGTGTGCTAGGTTCAGAACCGATCTTGGTTGTAATATTAAAATCTTTTTCTGACTTTTTTCAGTTATAGGTAACTGTAATAAAATACAGTGTGTCCCCGGATAGAGGTAACTATACTTGTAAATTTTCTTATTTTGCATTTTAAGAAAAAAAGTCATTTTTTATAAAATATTTTGCTTATTCTGAAAAGTAGGAATATTTAAAACTTCTAAATAATGTACAGGATAGCCAAAAATTTGGTATCACTATTTTATGTTTTTGGTAAACTTAGTATAAATTGACAAAATGTTAATAAGAAATGTTGCTCGAAATTAACAATTATGACTCTAGATTCCAATTCATGACTGAATTCCTAGATGATAGATGACCTTTCCAACTTTGACACTTCCATTCTTATAGTGAATGTTTATCCGAGAAAATAAATTTGCTTTTTAATTTTCTAACATAGTATACAAAAAAAATACACTCTCGAATAGCACATGTTAATTGATTTATTATTATTTTCTTGGACACGTTTTTTTTTTGTAATTACAACTTTTGTTCAGATAAAAAAGGATACTATAATTAAAGTACACGGATCTTCTTGATATTTTCTATAGAGTCATAATTGTTAATTTCGAGCAACTTTTCTTAGTAACATTTTGTCAACTTATAAAATTATGGGTAGTTTACCAAAATAAAAATAGGGATACCAAATTTTTGGCTACCCTGTACGTTATTTAGAAGTTTTAAATATTCCTACATACTTTTCAAAATAAGCAAAATTTTTTATTAAGAGTGACTTTTTTTCTAAAAATGAAAAATAAGAAAATTTACAAGTAGAAAAAATTTACATAGTTACCTTTATCCGGGGACACATTATATACTTATAAATTTTTCATAAATATGCCCTCACATTTCACCAAATGTTTTTTAATTATAAAATTCAACAAAAGAAATTATTCGAGTGAAAGTAAAACTATTTCATACTTCCTTCCTTCCCTACTTCTTTTTAAAAAAGGGGCGAAACAAACACAAATATCAAGATTTTAAGTACGAAAAAAATAAAACTTTTCATTAAAAACAAATGAATATGAAATTAATATTTGATTTAGTGGAAAATAAATTAACCAAACCACACACAAAGTTAAAATGAATCTCTCCTTGAATGCACAGATAAAAGTTGATGACAGTTTTTGTATGCTGTCATTTACAATAGAAAGAAGAAGCTCTTATTATGTAAGATGTAGTAAGATGGTGTACATAGTTGACAAAAGATTATCCACTTACTTTTGTCGTAAATATTAATTTTAGTGACAATAATTTAGTTAATAATATTAAAATTGTGAAAGTTGTATTTAAGAAAGTACCTTCATATATAGAGAAACATTTCTCTATATACTATAAAGCACTCAAGTATACCGAACCAAAGTATTAAAGGAAAATTTTTTTTACAATTTTAACAATTTTACCTAAACTTCAAGAAGGCGAATCTCTTCGAAAAATAATCGAATTTGGAACAATTATAATGTTTCAAAATTTGTATTTTCTAGTTTTGGAACATATTGCTCAAAATTTTTTATCAACACTTGTTGCTTTGCACGGAGGGTGGAAAGGGTGAGAAATGTTATCACTAAATTTTATTTAAAATTAAAAAAAAAATTTTTAAGACCACTCAAAAGCTAGTTTATTTTTTCTTGAAAATGAGCTTAAAAAATTTTCCTTACGAGCTTTCTGGACCAAGATATTCAAAAAGCAAAGCCTTTCAAAGCAAAATTGACACTTCTGGATTTAAAATCCTGTATTATCTCAAATAGTCATTGCACTAATATTGATCTGCTATCATTCGAAAACTAACACTGCCTTCATGTAAGCCCTTGCATATTATTTTGTAAAAAATTTTACCATTCTTCCAATTTTTGTTTTTAAAACATGTCAAAAAACAGATTTGAAGGAGCCAGTTTAAGTTTTCAAATGATATCAGCAAAATTTCAGTGTGATGATTATTTCAGATAATACAGGATTTTAAATCTGATAAATGATACAGGATTTTAAATCGATTGGAAAGTGAACGGTTTGATCCACGAAGTTTGAACGGGAATTTTTAATTTTTCAAGAAAAATAAAGTTTGCTTTCTAGTGGTTTTAACAAAGTGGAACAATAATTTTTAAAATTTTGGTAGCTTCTAAACTTTATATAAATAACAAAATTTCTCACTCTTTCAACTCTCCGTACAAAGCGGCAGGTAGTCATAAACAATTTTGAGCAATAGACTCCAAAACTAGAAAGTTCAAGTTTTCTAATAAGCATGATAAAATTTTAGATTTTTTTTTATAAAATAGAAGCCAGGTTAAAAAAACGCCAAAAATATGGGAAAAATCTGTTTTTAGCATGTGAAAAATATACAAGCTTTTGAGTGTTCTTAAAAAATTAGTAATAATTTTAAAATTTTGGTGCGCTTCTAAACTTTATATAAAACTGAGTGATACCTATTCTCACCCTTTCCACCATCCGCGCAAAGCGGTGATAAACATTTTTGAGTAATAGATTCCAAAACTAGAAAATTACAGTTGAGCTATAATTATTATAAATTAGATGATTTTGAGCTTTTTGGAAATTTTGATAAAATTTGTGTTAAAAATTTGCCTTTAATATTTTGGTTCAGTATATGTGTAGAGTTTCGCGTAGCACACAACAAGCACATCATTTCAAACGTTGATTTAAACACTCCATTTTATTTGGATAAATAAGTAATAATACCGAGTGGTTGTGTAAAAAGTTTTGCAAACCATTAAAAAATGATGGCAATTCGCACCATTGGTTATAAGTAAGATACCTTGAGGCATTTGAGGCCTATTTGAATTAACAATGCTATAAAAAGCATAGAATTAGAATTATTGAGACAAAATTTGTACATTCATGTTATATAGTTCAGGTTCAAATTGGTGAAATATAGAAATAATTATCGTAAAAATGCGTGAAATAGCTGGTTGGATTCGGAATAAAATATTAATATTTAAGAAATTTTAAAGAGAGAATCTTAAAGAGGGGGGAATTTTCAATAAAAAATTCCCAATCCGGGGAGTCTATCTCCAATATTTATAATTTTAACAAAAAAAAAAGATGTTTTTCATTTTTAGATTGTTATACCGTCAAAAACGAGTATCTCACACTAAATAATTTGCTTAAGACATTAAATATTAATTTAAAAATTTGAAAAAATTATGGTGTATTCTAAACAATTTAAAGAATTTATTATCGTTGGAAATTCGTCTAAGAGTTAATTTTTCAACAAGTTAGACAATAGGAAATATTCATGAAATTTAATTTTGGTTCAAATTTTTTAAACCATTATTGTAGTAATTTATATCTTTTTAATTACTTAAAATTAATTAATAAAATAAATTTTAAAACGGACGTGACGTCAGAACACGTGTCTTGTCATATTTGTTGACATACTGAATGGTATTAATTTATATATTTTTTGTGATATTACATATTATTATATTATTCTACGGCTTTTTATTAGAAAACTTAATAATAATGAGTGTAAATTCTGTGTTGTTTATTCATTTTTTGAGCATATAAATTATACATTGAACTTTCACCAATTGACAGTTCTCATATTAATACGTCATCAACAGAGAGCGCCAAAACGACTGCGCTTAAATATCTCAAAATTATTCTGTATTTTAAAAATTTTTTTACTTTTAATGAAAGCATTTTTAAACAGTATTTATATTTTTTACTATGTTATAACGGTGTAAACAATGAATTACAAATATAAAAAAAAATACATGAATATTCCCTATTGTTTATTCAGAAAATATTCGTTTTTTTGTAAACTAAAAAAATGTTTAAATAAATTACGTTTTGGCTTCGTGGAACCCTTCTTATATATACTTAAAAAATCACGTCAAAAGAGCTTAAAAAATGTTATTACTACATATAAAAATCTAATAATAATATGTCTATAAAATACTATGTCTATAAAAATTTCTTTAAACTCTTTTGACGATATATTTTTATTTCTTAAACTTTGAAATTCTACATTGTCTATATAGAGAATTTCAACAATTAACTCAATCTAATTACATTTTTTATTCCAGAATTTTTAGTATTCGTTGTGTGCGTAGTCATGGTCGGGACAATAAAATCGATTCCAGCGCTTCCAGTGAAAAATTTTGGCTATGAAGGAGGCTGTTTTGACTAATTTTCAGTTCTTTACATGTAAATGTTATAAAAAATGTCAAATTAAAATTATTGAAAAACACTAATTAATTAAACATAATGCATTAAAAATTGTGAAAATAAGAAATCAAATTGCACAAATATTATTTTTAAAATATAAATTATTATAATTATTTATTTAAATTTGTGAGACATTAATATTAAATTTTCAATGTAAGTCATAAATGCAATCCATACAATTATATATGCATCCAAACAATTCTATAATTAATTTAGTGTATCGTTACCATGGAATCGCCTCAAATAAAACTCACGCACGGTGCGAATAATTTTAAGTAGACAAGAAAACATAAAGAATTCAGAATGCAAAAACGAATCCACTGTCATGGACATATTATTTTAGAACCATACAGTAATACTAAACACGTGCTAACAGACAAACTAATCATGAAGGGTTCCCCATGTACATATACTACAGGACAACAAGTCTCAAATAATTAAATTCATGTACTTGAGAAGTTAATGTTTTAATAACTATACCCTTCTCTTATTTGATTGTCTATGCCAATGTCTTCTTCTTTAAAACGTAGGTATACCTACATAAATAAAGCAATTAAAATTGTACATCAATTTCAAAATTATATGTTACTGAAAGAAAATATTCAATTTTATTATTCATTGTCTTTAAAAATATGAATTTTTGGTAATCGATTGTATTTCTCGAAAGGGGAATAAATCTTTCGAAAAATGAAATTGAATACCAGCCTTAGCTACACGTATTGCCCTAAATGGATTTAGCCGACTCTATTAATTCGTAGCACCTGATTTATTCTAAATATATCATTCTTTAATAAATGAAATACGTCTTCTTATTTTTTTTTTGGTATTCGAACTAGAAAAGTGTAAAACGTTTTTAAAAGGTTTGGAAATATTGATTTAAATCCTCTTGCTCAAAAAATTTGAATCAAATCTAAACTTTAAGGAAAAAAATCACATTTCTCCACGGTTTGCTTTGGGGAACCTTTTGGGATAATATACTTTTATCGGAAGTAAAAATTGTCCGTGTTTTGTGCTTTGGGTTCTTGGTGGCTTATAAATAATAAAACCTTTAGTAATCGTTTTAGATTTTGATATTTTACGATACCAGTGTGCAACGAATAACATACAAAATCTATGAAACTTAAGTAACTTTCTGCCACGTGGTAAATAAGTTCCTGGGTTGATTTGGAGCATTTGCTCTCATAGGACATATATATGGCAGAACGGGCATTTTCGAATGGATTTAGCCGACTCTATTAATTCGTAGAACATGATTTATTCTAACTATATCATTCTTTAAAAAATAAAATACACCTTCTTATTTTTTTGGTATTCGAAATAGAAAAGTGTAAAACGTTTTTAAAAGGTTTGGAAATATTGTATTAAATCCTCTTGCTCAAAAAATTTGTATCAAATTTAAACTTTAAAGAAAAAAATCACATTTCTCCACGGTTTGCTTTGGGGAACCTTTTGGGATAATATACTTTTATCGGAAGTAATAATTTTCCGTGTTTTGTGCTTTGGGTTATTAGTGGCTTATAAATAATAAAACCTTTAGTAATCGTTATAAATTTTGATTTTTACCCAATTTCCAGGATAAATTTTGCATTGTAAAAATACGTATTTTGATAACCAAGTACTCAAAATATGTAATAAGTCATCATCAGAATGAATTTGAATCCATGAAACTTAAGTAACTTTCTGCCACGTGGTAAATAAGTTCCTGGGTTGATTTGGAGCATTTGCTCTCATAGGACGTATATATGGCAGAACGGGCATTTTCGAGATAGGGTTAGGAATTAAATGAGTAAAAATTGTGCAAAATTTCTGCTCTTTACACAATAAACTCCCTAATGATCTCACAAACGTTACGCACTGCTGGCCAACATATTTCTCTCTTCCTCTTCCCAAACACCCGAAAAGGGATTACATGGTCTGATTGATAATAGACGGGAAGGAATGGGGGGATATGCCTGTCAGCATTCTGGAACATTGGTACGATCGTTGGCTTACGAGAGAAAATGCTCCACATCGAGTCAAGAGCTTATTTACCATGCGGCAGAAAGTTCATGAATTTTTTGACGCGCTATATCCTAGATGTAATAAATGTAAGAGTAATACGCTTAGCAAAGGATACTGATAACACATAATTCAAAATTGATCTAGAAATTAGGGAAAAAATAATGCGAAATATAGTAGAGTTCTCATTTATTATCTTTGATCATACTTATATTTAGTATTGGTAATCAATTACCAAAAAAGTCACAAGATATGAGAAAACAATAGAAACAAGTGAAAACAAACAATTGACTGAGTTAATTGTTGAAATACCATGCATAGACAGTGTTGATTACTCTATCACATTACACATACATACATGTCACACATACATAACATACATAATAATAAATAAAGTTGGTTATTTTTTTATAAGGAGTATTTTTTACATTTAAGGTATTTCCAGCATGGTATTTGCAGTTTCTATGTTAAAGCAATGGTACAATTTTTTTTTCGACAGAATTTAACGAAAAATTAAATTTAAGAATTTAATAATGCTTACTATTAATTCCCAAAGTTTCAGAAATTTTGACCGTTTAAAATGGGAAATAATTATGCCAACGTCCCAATTTCGATCAATTTACGTCAAAATTAATATCTCGAAAGTGAAAATTAATTTCTAAATTTTTTTTTTAGAATTGTATTGTATAAACATTTTTTTCTACTTTTTCTTCAATATATAATAATATCATAAAAAATAGTTGGAGAGACCGGACATTTTACATGCTTTAAATGGGACATGACCCTCAAAATCGCGAACTTTGTCTCTAAATATCTCGCGATCTAAACGGTCAAAAATTATGAAATTTTAGGAATTCATAAATAAAGCTATTATAAACCCGAGAAAAAAAATTCGGCCAAATCTGTCGAAAAGTGATTTCATGCTGGTACTACCTTAAACTATTGTTCTATCTCTAACAGTTTACAACATGGGTCCTACGGAGCATAGACCCAATTGACCTATGTTGCTCATTTACGTCCTGAGTACGATGTAAAAATTTCAGCTTGATATCTTTTTTCGTTTTTGAGTTATCGTGTTGATAGACAGGCGGGCAGACGGACAGACCTATACCAAAATTTTGTTCATAGCATCAATATTTTTTACAAACTTGGGACTAAACTTAAGTATACTTTGCATATTACATATATGCATGGTATAAAAACTTTTACTTTTCACTTTGAAACACGAAACCACGAAAAAACATGTCTTATCATAAATTGAAAGTCATCTACCATAAACCTTAATTGAATTAACTTTAACGTATAGAAATACAAAACGATATAAAATAAATTTGAGTTGAATAACACAACATCAATTTATAAAATTATTTTTAATTCAGGTGAAAGCACCACCAGCCTTACCTGAATGATGAGATAACCTTCACTTGAAAGTACATCTACTAAATATTCTACCTACATGAAAATGTAGTAAATAATAAACAAAATATATAAACAAACACCTTAATTTAAAATGACGGACAGATATATCTTTCAAAACTAAAACAATAAGAAATAAAACTAGGTATGTATGAAGTTGATTTGCGTGCAGACAATCCTTAGAGATTTCATATATAGTGGTATGACTTTGATATGTATTTGTCTTGACAATTGTATTAATCCTGAGAAGTCATTCGTGTTCTTCATTTCGATGTTTGGTGGATAGATAGGATAGATGGATGGATGGATGGATGGATGCCTGTTGGTTAATGCTGTACGACAAGAGCGTAGCCTTTAGTGGTGGATTTAAGGAAAAATCTTCCTAGGAATCCTTAGACAGTATGATAATTTGTAAGTATCCACGCTTAATAACTCTTGACCTGATTATTGTTTTTAGTGAAAACACGTCGATTTAGCTATCGAGGGGTTAGTTCAAAAGTGGTACTTAGAAAATTTTAAGTTTCACCCCCTCTTAAGATGGACGGTTAAAATTCAATCTTCTGGGTAGTCTATTAAAAGAACTAATCGATCGATTTCATTTTTTTTTATCACTTCTTACTTTGTGATATCTCATTTGTAAAAACAAATTTAACCATGATAAAAAATGGAATCGATTGATTGTTGTTTAAAATAGACTACCAAAAAGATTCTTATCCTCCATCTTCTGTGTAGTCTTTAAGAACCCTATAATCGATCAATTTCATTTTTTTCAACGTCAATTTAAAACCTTTTTCGTGTCGAGTGCTTAAAATTAGTTTCTAGTAATTATATTTTTATGGTGGAAGCGCATTGAAATAAAGCATTTTGATATAATGAGAAATATAGAAATTCATTTGTTTTACTTTACTGTATACCGCTTACAGGCACCATACTTTGCCACAAAAAGAGACATAGGCAGATAATCACTTCCAACGTATTATTCCTTTTTAGGGTGGAGTTTAAAAAATTACAATACTTTTTGCTTAATTTTTCTCGTTGAAACTCGAAAAATATATTTTATCGATAAAAATGTTTCAAGCGAAAAATGTCGGATGTGTAGGCTCACATCTTACGCAGACATTTAACTTGACCTAATTTTCTAGCTCAATGAAAAACTCACTTTACTCCCGAACTGGTAATCGATAGATAAACTCTTTAAATTAAATAGAAAAATATTTACCCAAAATTATTTTTTTGTATCAAAATTGTTATTTCGTATAATTGTTTTAGTTTCTCAGAACTGTTTGTTATCAATTACTGTCTAAGCTACTAAAAATAAATCGTATATGTCGGGGGTTTTTTAAATTTTGGAAAATTTCGTCTCCCTAGAAAATATTCTGGTTACGCTATTGTTGTGAGATCGTAAAGTATTTTCTAGTCGCAATCTTTGCTGATGAGAACTGATATACTCGTAGATGTTATTTTATGTGTAACATATGAATAATATAAATAATGTAACAACATGTTGTTATGTACAAAATTTATTTCAATTCTAGAATAAAATCTAGTTAACGTGACTTTATAAATTAGACTACAATTTATTTGTCTACAAAATATATTTTATTTTCATCATTCTCTCATAAAATCATAAAATAGAAATATTTCTAAAGTCAAAATTAAAATTAAATATTTGTTTCTGTTCTTGGAAAATATAATATTAGATACTAGAAAACTTTAAATGCGTTGCTATAATTTTTAATTGCTTGGTATTAATTTATCTTGCAAATATTAAAATTTTATACCATGCATGTATGTAATATGCATGGTATACTAAGTTTAGTCCCAAGTTTGTAGCGCTTAATAATATTGGAGCTACGAAAAAAATTTTGGTATAGGTGTTCATAGAATCATCGAATTAGTCCATTTTCAGTTGTCCGTCCGTCCGTTTGTGAACATGATAACTTAAAAACGAAAAAAGATATAAAGCTCAAATTTTTACAGCGCAATCAGGACGTAAAAAGTGAGATCGAGTTCGTAAATGAGCAACATAGGTTAATTGGGTCTTGGGTCCGTAGGACCCATCTTGTAAACCGTTAGAGATTGAACAAAAGTTTAAATGTAAAAAATGTTAGAGGGCACACATTAGATACAAATTTTATAGTATGTATTGATATGGTATTATAAGTTATGTATGTGTGGCATGTATAGGTATATGTGTAATGTGACAGAGTAATCAACACTGCCTTTACATGTGCATTTCAACAATTACCTCAGTCAATTGTTTTCACTTGTTTATTATAAATTAATGAATTTAAATTTAACGTATTCAATACTGATGATGATTACATAGTAGTTGAAATACGTATTTATATAACAGAAGTTACTCTAACTTTTCAATTTATATAGGCCAGTAAGTAATATTGACAAGATTTCATGAAATTGTAGATAACTTTAAAATAATTTCATTTCCCAAAACAATTCTAGTAGGATAGCGTCTTTTTCTAGATACAGGGTGCTGCAATTATAGAAAAAGGATATATTGTGAATATTGTCAAAATAGCTGCTTAGAAAAATTAGAAATATAGCTCACAATTCCCAAAAACAAGGGGTAATGCATGACGTTATTGTATTTGCTATAAATTAAGTGCCGTTAGGCTTTTCCAAGCGGGTGGAACACTTATACCTCTGCCGTTGGTTTTCGCAATCACCATTAAGGTTTCTTAATTACTTACCAAAAGACATTTAATGAAGTGTTAGTTAATTTTAACTTTTTAATTTGTAATACACAATAATACAGTAATACACTATAGTTAGTTATTTTATATTTTGACCAAGGTGTAAGCTATCTTTTTAGAGCCTTGAAAAAGACCCAATTGAGGTCGCAACGTCGGAAAATAAAAATTTTAAAAATAAAATGCACTTTATTTGTGTCCTTCCTTCCCAAGAAAACCAACACTCATTAAGGTTTCTGTTTTATGGACCTTTTTTATTTCTCGAGCCACGATAATCTTCGACGAGAGTATCTCGAGATATTTTGAAATTTATAATAAAACCCGATTGTATTTTTGGGTCTCTACCCGTTTCCAATTTTTAATTCAAAGCTTTGCCTTATAAAATGGGCTTTCAGAAATACAAAAGTATTAACAGCATCATTTTATTGACGGTTTTTTCCTCGACATCGAGAAATCACGATCATTTTCCGTCGATGTTGACTTAATAATCACTATAGCATTAGAAATTTTTTCAAGAGAAGGCGTTCGTTGCGCAGTAAACTCAAATCGCTGAAATTATTTTTTTAAATAAGTTTCTAGTCATGAAGTATGAGTGGTTTTGTCTGCAGTTTTATCTGTTTAAATTGCCTTTGTAGTTGAAGTTCAAATTATTCATTGAACTTGAGGTCCTTTCGTTCTGTTGCTTGTTGATGTTGGAAACTTCGGTTGAACAAGAATTTGAGTTAGGATATAATCTATTATAAACGTGTTATATGCATGTTTTTTAGTTACCTAGCGCATGGAATTGATTTATCGAATTTCCAAGATGTTGAGTTTTATTCCCGTCTCGGTTAAAGAAAAATCTTCGAGAATTTTCGAGCAGACACCCTATTCAAAATAAGCTTTAAATTATGCAAGATCCTTAGCTTACACTGTCATATTTTCAATTTTTGTAAGCAGATGTTTTGCCTGCTTACAAAAATTGTCTTTAGTTTAACGTTCCCCATCATTTGCGGAATAAATGGGACTTCGATATGATTTTCTTTTTTATTTCCCTAATATTTTTATTTAAAAATAATAAATTACATATTCCCTTTTATAATTTCTATATAAAGTGAAATGAAGTAAGTTATAAATAGATAAAAATGACCCCTTATTCTAGATATAATTGTTAGGTAATACAAGATTTTAACTTTGGTGATGTGCATCGCGATATTTTAGTTCAAAGAGTAAGGGACTTTATTATTATTATCAAAGCACTTATACTTACCTACTACTGATAAATTTACACTGATTATATCCGGTTGAGTAATCATATACTATCATCATACCTACTAGCCGGTTACTAACTCTACGATACTATACTATATTCTATGATCAGGTCTCTTATTATGGCTCCGTTTTAGTAGGAGAGGAGTCCTCTTAATAAAAGCTCAAGAGTTCCTCTTAATAAAACCGATGTCGAATATTTAACTTAATAGAAAGATTGTACAACAGTGTCTAAAAACTGCAAGGCTTCATAGAATACAGAAATGGGCCAAAGGAAAATCACTTTAATTCAACATAATTTTTCATGTGAAATTTATGACAAAACTGATGGAAACAGCTAAATTCAACCTAAACAAACTCATAGTGGAGAAAAATAATAATAATAAGAATTATTATTATTATTATGGAGTTTAACCTCCGTTTCTCTGACATATACGCCTTATAACAGAGGCCACCCACTTCATTATTTGTTAATATTTTTTAACTTTAACTATACAAATATTACATTTTGATGTGGGTGGATTCGGTAATTGTTTACACTGTAGCTGCCTGGACTCGAACCTGCAACCTCCCAGTCAGTAGCCAAACGGTCTAACGCCTTGGACCGCCCTACCACTGAGCCGGTAATGACCTTTTTCCTTAAGGCCTTTTCTGAGTGCAGACCCTAAACTCTTGAAACATAGCTAAGAACACTCTCCATTAAATTACCTTTCAAACTAAACAAAAAGGAATCAAAATCGGTTCATCCTTTTAGGCGCTACGATGCCACAGACAGACAGACATACGCACAGACATAGCGATCAAACTTATAACAGCCCTTTTTTCATCGGGGGTCAAAAACTAACACTTAAAGCTTGTAAGAAAATTCTTTATTTATTCTTGAAAATCAATTTCATCCCCTTCAAAGATTTTCCAATCTTCGAAACACTGGTTATAGTCACTTTCCGGGATTGCCTTCAGTTCCGACTTCGCTAAGGCTTGAATCTCCTCTATCGTATCAAAGCGGTGTCCCAGGAGCGGTTTTGAGTTTGCTGAACAGCCAGAAGTAGCACGGCGCCAGATCAGGTGAATACGGTGGTTGCGGAACGATATGGGTTGAGTTTTTGACGAAATGATCACGAATTATGAGTGCAGTATGGGATGGTGCGTTATCGTGGTGTAAAAACCATGAATTGTCTTTCAACAATTGCGGCTTTTTTAGGCGGATAGCGTTACGCAAATGACCCATAACGTTCAAATAATATTCCTTGTTGACTGTTTGGCCGGGCGGAAGAAATTCATAATGCACAACAAACGCGCGCATTTTAAATTTAAATTTCACCTTATTTTTTGGACACAGGTTTATTACCGGTTCTTGGATTATACTATCTACCTACTAACCAGTTAGTAACTCTGTACAATTTTATATAACTTTGCAAATACTATCCACAAGTATACTATTTATATATGCTACGAATAAAATAAATATCAGTGATAATTGTTTAATGGTGTGTGAAAAAAAATATTTTAAAGGTTTCTTCTTTTTGTATTTTTTTTTAATGTTTTATTTTATCTTTGATAATAGAATTGTTCTTGTTGGCCGTCTTGTTCTTGTTTAAAATAAAAGAATTTATTTGAAATAAATTTCAACCAATTATTTAAGTGAAATGTAACAACCATATTTAAATATTGATAGATAAATTATTTCTTTTTTTTTAAACATATAAAACAGTCATTTGGAAGTAATTGTAAAGTTAAATATCATTTGTCAATTGAAAATGTTACTTTAAGCACTTTTTTTGAAGAAAACATATAAGAAGGCTACAACCACGACTCTCCAAATTCTCTGGACTGGGAAAATAACTCTGTACTGGGAGGACTCTGTGCTGGGAAAATAACTATTGACGTAAAGCAGTCAATATGTTAGTCAGATAATAAGTAGATTGATATCTTAAACGACAGCAGTAGTTTCTTGAAGGGCTAGACCCTTAATTAGAGTGGGTTATTCTTTGTAAGACAGTTTAATTATATATTTGAACAGAAATTGTTAAAAACTACTATGATTTTTTAATACCCATATATTTATTCAATGTCTGATAAAATCCAGTTGAAGCTTATTATCGTAAATCCATTTTGGGTATATGGCAAACTTTCTCCCAACGACTTTTTTCAAAAGTGCTGCATTTTCAAATGAACATTGACCAGGACCACTTGATAACATTAAATTTCAGACAAAAAGCTTAAATATAGCGTTGTCATGTTCATTTGAAAACGCAGCACTTTTGAGAAAAGTCGTAGGCAGAAAGTCTTGTCAAATTAACAAAGCATACCCGTACTGTTCCACGGTCTAAATGAATGACACACGACAGAGCAACGCTTGCAAATTGTTAAAATTTTTTTTTTATGAACATTTATGAAAGCTTTTAATAAAGTCATGCAATGGACCTATTAATAGGTCTCCAAGATCGTGCAATCTAACTCCAATAGATTATTTTCTTTAAAGATATGTCCAATCGCGTATCTACGACGATAAACCAGAGACGATTGAACACTTGGAACACATGCGAAAAATCATATTTAAACGTTAATAGCATAAAATTATCTCTCCAATAAAGACAGTTTCATTGATATTGAAAATAGTTTTCTAGATTTTATTTAAATTTACAGTTTTGAAATTTAAAAAAAAATTCTTTATATCGTCTGTGAATTGCTGCATATTAAAAGCATCACCTGTTTGGACAAAAAAATAGAAAATTGCACAAATTTTCACTTTTTCCCAGTTTGCGTTCATTTTTTCCAATTGAACAAATATGAAAAACTCCTCTCTACAAAATAGCTAAATCAATACATAAAGATGTAGGAGTGTTCACAAAAGCATTCTTATTATAAGATGTATGAAAAGACAAAATACAAAAAAAAAAAGAAAAGATTATGCATACATGATATAGTCTCAGTGGTCCGTACAAGTCTCTGATAATAATAATAATAAATGCAAAAGACATTTTTTTTTTAAAAGAAATTTCAAACATATATTTGGATAATGGAAAACTTTTACATATAGAAAGAGTCAAGTCAGTGAGTGGCGAATGCATTTATTATTTGTATATACGCATGTTGGAGATAAGTACTCTCTTTCCGCACAGTTTCCTGGACACAGCGTGCTCTAAATTTACAAGTTGCACTCAAATTACTCTAATCTTTCGGTCGAGACTCTGATCTTTACTTAATTTTTAGAATCCTTTCAAAAAGAATTGGAATCTTTGATTGCTTATAAGTTCTTCGTTTTTTAATCAATTTTAATTTCACTTTCAAATGGCATGGTATCAAGTCTAGTTTTACATTTTTATGGATAGATAATATGACCAATTCGACATCAGGATTATCTCTTATTAGATCTTGACGCAAAACTGATAAATGGCGTCAGGATTCATACATATTTTAGGGCTCGGCCATTTTTTCGAAGTTTTAATTTTAAGTAAAATAACTAAATTTATCTAGCATTTTCCTTTTTGTATTGGTGATATAAATGGCGCTAAGATTTAGGGAAAAAATTTTAAATCGTTATATTTCGAAGTAAACTGTAAAAAAGGGGTAAGAATGTTTTTTGAAGGTATTAAAACATATAAAGATATTGGCGTATCAACAGTCGATGTCATTTTTCAGGAAAGAAAATCGTGCAGAAAAAGATATATATTTCCGCATATGTAAAAAAAAAAGTAAGCGAAACGTTGTGTACGGATTTTCTCCTACATATTTGAGCGATAAAAGTACTCCTTTTATTTCTCCAAATTTACTTGTTGCATTTAAATTGCCACTACGTGCTCCTAATTTATTATCTCACACTCAAATAACGCAATGAGCACAATTAACCATTTGTTATTGAACGGAAAATAGTGCAGAAATAGAATTAATCACTAGTAAAATAACTCATAGATTAAAAATTTAAGGACACCCTCGACAAAAAGTCATCCGATCGATTCGTTTGTGGCATTGTAGTTCCTAAACGGCTGAATCGAACGGTAAAATTTTTTGTTGGAGAGGTAATTTCAAGAGATTTGAACATCATCACGTCTTTTCTAGTTGTTATCAGGTACGGAACTATAAACTTGAACTTGAAACATCAAGTTCTCGACAAAACAACAAAAGCTCTCGAAAAAACGTTAAACTTATTACACCCTACTTTGTTAGTCGGGGGTTAATAAATAGTTTGTGAAACTCTTGAGTTTTTCAGAGTTGTCTTTTACACACTCGAGTGCTAAAAGTACTCATTTCGTACACACCAAACTTGAAAGCTTCCGTATGTAGTTGACAAGTTTGTACACTTGTTGCACAATATACTATTGTGTATTTCCACTATGTCCATTCTAAAGTCCATGCAACTACTAACAAACCTTTTTGTGTGCAGACGTTGGTAGTAACAAGGGTATTAAATTCAGACTGGTATGATATGGTGGTTCTAGCTTGACGGTATCTCTATATAGTACCTAGGTACATTCTGTTAACAAAGTGAATGATCATTGAAGAGGTACCTTCTAGCTCCAGCAATGTGTATTAAAATAGTTATTTACCCTACGATCTGTACGTTTTATCGTATTATACGTACAGCGTGTAACAAAAATAAATGACGTCTATTTGCAGAATAGAGGGGTGATTTTGGATTAACAGATCTGATTATTTTAAGCTCTCAGAAAAATAATGATAATTTTTGGAAATATTTTCCTTATCGCACGTTATGATTTGTTTGCTGGTGGGAGATTAAATCAAAAAAAATTGCAAATAAAAATTCGACAATATAGGTTCCCTAGGAAACTAAAATTTTAATCGATTCACTTTGCTATTTATTTTGAGAATATGCAAACACATTTCATAATCTGTCAATTTTTAAATAATGAGTTTAACTGCAATTGGAAACAAATGAATTGTCCCGAATTTTTTATGTAACCCCCTGAAAAAATTGTCAAAAACCCCAACAAATTTTTGTTTCAAACTTTATTAAACTCGTTATAAAAGATAATTTTGACCAACAAATTACAAAAAAGGTTTCATTTAATGTTTTGATGAATAGTTACTGAGATACCATCTAAAGTCCCTCATGAACAGCGATTTATCAGATCGATTCCTTGCCATATCTTAGAAACTATTTGTTTAATGATCAAATATACTGTTTTTTTTTTTTATAATTTTCGGATTCTTATTGCACTACAGAATAGAAAAAAGAAGATAAGTTCTCTTTTGAATTTGTTTTAATAAACCAATTTTCTTTGAAATCGAAAAAATAGATTTTTGACAAAAATTAGGTAAAATCGAATGAATTGATTTTGATGAAGTACTTCTCATCCATCCATCTATAAGAAAGGAGTGAATATATACGTCAATTTTTGACACGCTTCAAACAAACCTTAAATAAACGTACTCTGACCTTTGGACTGCTATTTCTGTAATGGTGTAATGGTGTTGACAGTACAGCTTGATCTCCTTCTGAAAGACACTGTACATGGTATTCCATTTAATGCTTAGTCATATACAACCATTTAATACCTACTTGTACATTTTCTCCACCAACTTTAGTTGGTTAAATACCAATTGTATAAAATTCCTTTTTTTGCATTTTAATTTTATATTTTCCAGTCTAGTGTTTAATAAATTAATTTTAAAATATAATTATGGGTATGTACTGTACATATGCAGTTTTACTGTAAGGGGAAAATGGAATATCTACCATAAACTGTTACGAGTAGATAGTGGTGAAACCCTTTTTTTGCTTTATGATCTATTAATACATAAAGTAAGTATTATTTGACTTATAAAAAAAAAAAACTTTCTCAAATTTTAACAAATAGAAAAAGTTTACATACTTAAGGTTGTTCGATATTTAAGGGTGTTTATTCATCAACCTGTTTTGCTATGTGCGTTCGTAGGGAAACAATATGTAAACTAATTTTATGGTAGTACTATCGGTAATAGACTTTGCATTAAGAATTTAATGAAACTTGGCATAGTTGTCCATTATTATATCACCAGTTAAGTTTAGGAGGCTTCAGAGAACTGATAATCTGAACGTCCAGTTTTGTGAAATAAAATAAAATCTGTTATTTACCATAAGAATCAATGTTAAAAAATCTTTTAAATATCTTTTTTTCAGTTCTCTGAAGGCCTCTAAAAATTTAACTGCTTAATTATGATATAATAATGAAAAACTATACCAAGTTTCATTTAATTCTGAATGCAAAGTCTATTACCGATAGTACTATACCTTAAATTAATAAAAAAACCTTAAATTAATGAAAAAATTTTTTTGAAATTCTATTAAAAGTTTAAATAATTTTTAACTGGTTAAAGTATACGTATAGTTATCAATATTATTCTTGGGAAATATCGATTTATGTTTTCCATTTAGTCCAATGTTAAACCTTTTTTCACTTATTAAGCTTTTTTTTCCCTTATTAAACTTCAAATTCAACGAATATAATTCAATGATAGTATTTTTTTCTTTCTTAAATCATTCATACTTTTATATTATCATATTTTTTTATTTGTCTATTTACAACAAGTCTCAGGAATATACGCGGGGACATTATGTTCTGTTTTTAGGCAATTTAGATCCTAAAAGGATAAGAGATAGAATAACACTTTAAGTTAGGAAGTTGATCCTCATTAAAAAACTAACATTTTTTATTTAAAACATTTTTTTTTTAACTCGGAGAAAATACGCTAGCTTGAGAAAAATGTTTTTGGCAAAAGTTATCACGGACAATAAAAATCATTCGTCTCGTGTTATTAACCGTAAAGCCCAGGTTAATTTTCGGCTAATACAACTTTATGAACAAATCGAAACCTATATATATATTTATTTTTTCATTTTCACCTTCGTACAATAGAGATAAATAATACCACATATTGACAGGTTTCAAATATCGTTTTATAAAGAAATAATATTTATTTTTATGTATTTTTTTGTATCTATAGGTATAATAATAAAATATTAAATGTTCATTCCACTAATATCAAATACGTGATCGGACATTGATTATCACAATAAAGCTGCACAATGAAAAATATATCCATTTATATTTAAAAAGAAAAAATGACTGTTAATACAAGAAAATTATTAGTATCTTATTAGACCAGTATAAACCTACATTTTTCGATTGGAATTATTTAGAACAAGTCATAAATTTTTGTGCATGTAGGTCTTAAAGAAAACGACATTGAGTGATAAAAGAATTGATTTGAGTGAAGAGGACAAGTTCTGAAAATAATAAATAGATAAAAAAATTTGCAGTACATAGTTGGTGTGGTACTAAAGTCGTGTGAGTGCGACCCTTGTAGTCCACGCGACTAACTTCCCAGTGGGGGAAAAGCTTTAAACAAAAGGTCTTGTTAGCCTTCATAGATTATTCTTCGAACATATACTGCAGCTTATGATGGAACGATCATTATCTCCGTATATAAATGGGGTGATTATTCTCTTTTTAGATTCGGATTATCCAATTTCTTCCAGTTTTTTTATTACCATTAAAAAACGGCTCAATTAATTCTGCTGAAAACTCAGTTCTTAAATACGAGATTACGCGTCGAATAAGCTCAGTCGCGTGTTAATGTCATAACTGGTTCGCGAGATAATCGAGGCGAAAGAATCCGAACGAATATGCGCACATACCTACACACACACACACACACACACACACACACACACACACATACATTGAAAAGGTTTGATTCGGATATTGCGGCCTTAAAACCGTGGAAATATGTAAAACTGGAGATTTTTAAAATCGGCCCCATTATATTTACTTCCCCGGGAAGTTAATAATTAAAAACCTATGTATGCATTATACAGAAAAAAGTTTTAAATAAAAGTTATAAATCAGTTTATTATTTACGTAAATGACTGCTTCTATTTTATCGAGATGTTTGATTAAACGTGTTTTCCAGTCCGCCAACTTGGGTTTACATTCAGGGGATACCTTTGAACATATTCCAACAAAAACATAAGTGAAAACAAGCAATTGACTGAGTTAATTGTTGACATACCATGTATAGACAGTGTTGATGACTCAATCGTTTGTTATTTTACGTCATGTAAATAAAGAAAGATATCATCCACTCTTAGATATCCACAAACATGTAACTGATATTCCCATATAATACATACTTAAAAATGTGCACCTCATTCGCGCTCTCGCAGATAAACAGTGATGTTTACGATAAAAGGCTTCGAAAAAAAGTTGTTTATTTTTTTAAAATAAACATTTTTACACTTAAACTTTTGTTCTATCTCTAACGGTTTACAAGACCAATTTGACCTTTGTTGCTCATTTACGAACTCAACCTTACTTTTTACGCCCTAAACACGTTATAAAAATTTCAACTTGATATTTCTTTTCGTTTTTGAGTTATCGTGTTGACAGACAGACAGACGGACAAACAGACAGACATAAAACCGGAAATGGACTAAGTAGGTGATTTTATGAACACCTATGCCAAAATTTTGTATGTAGCATCAATATTTTCAAGCGTTCCAAACTTGAGACTAAACTTAATATACCTTGTATATATTTCATATACATGGTATAAAAATTTTCTGCAGTAAATTACATTATGAACCTACTTTTTTTTCTCTGGCTAATTGGGTATTACGGTATTTGCATAATTTGCTGAAACATGCGAAAAAATTTGCATGTTTAGACCCCATTATTTGCACTAAGTCGTTAAGTAAAAAATCATCCAATCCAGGGACAATTAAGGCTTTGAAAGACGCAATTAAAGTCACTAAAATAAGAGCTGAAGCCATTAAAACTGTATAGAAAATTGGTTTGTCACTGCATATCCAGCCAAAGCAATTTAACATTATTTGTATGAATTTTCTTCTGAAATAATAAACTTTCTACCTACTATTGGAATGGGCCAGATTTTCGAAATCGAAATTTTCAACATATTTTAAGGTTTCATGATCAGGACAAGCCATTAACACCAATTTGGAGAAGAAGTATGTGTGTAAATGTGTACGTGTGTGTATGTGTGTATACGTACGTCCAAGGTCGATTTTTTGGTCACCGATATCAATCGAACAAAAAATGATATCGACTTCGTTGAGGCGTCGAACGAAGCGTATTAACGGCAATATAATCCGATAACAATTTCATAACATTTCGACGTCGAGTCGGTTGGACTCGATTGAGTTTTTTTTTTTTTTTTTTTCATAACTATTTATTATGCGGACCTTAAGGGTCGCACAAAACCTTTCCCACGGCTTGTTTCTTATATTTTCCAGTTTTCATTTTGATTTTGGATTAGATTCTGTAAGAGGCAGTTATTATATTTGAATGTGGAGAGAAATGGAAACAACATTTATTGATATCTTGAAGTCCACTTTCTGAGGGTAATTGGATTATTAGCGTAACCAAAGTTATACATATATGCGAGATTGTAACCAAGGTATAAGATCGTGTACGAAGTCGTTTGAGTGTTTAACACCAGAATATTGCTTTTACGTTAAACCACGATGAGAATTGTTTGTTGTCGTTGATTTAGTATTTTTTTAATTCATCGTTCAATACATTTTTTTTTCATCTGTATGTTATCAACTATTCGCAGAATAATGATAGAAAAAAAAATAAAATAAAAAATTGTTTTTATTGTAAAATACTACGACTCTCTTATATATTGTTGATAAACAAGAATAATAATAAATCCTCTAATCACAAAAACACAATCATCGATATATTCTATTGTTTATACATTTTCAACAAGTATAAAATACTCAAAGAAACACTTTGATGTATAAATTATAAAAATGTTGAAAAAAATAAACTTTTCTCTGATACTGATTTCTCAAAGAAGTGATTGGTTGCTTTACGTTTGGTTCAAAACATATTGGTATTTATCTATCAAACTATAGGCTAATTTATTTTTAATGACTCCTCTACTACAGATACAATATTCCTTTTTTTATTCATAGTCTAGTCAATCCATTTTGGGATGAATCAGATTTAGTTCTTGGAAATTATGATCAAGGTACAAAAATTACAAAATTTATAAATAAATTAAAAACAAAAAAAGTGGGTGTTTTTGCAAATATCTCGAAAACTATTAAAGATATCCGAAATTTAAAAAAATATATTGAAAGAATAGAAAATTTACTAAATAATATTCCAGAACTTTACCACCAATATTTATACTTTTAATTTAGGGATGAAAACAGTGCAGAAATAAGAAAATTTACAGACATATCCATTTTATTCAAAGAAATACCCTTAAGCAACAACATTCACAATAATTGAAAATAAAATACGCTTTTAGCGACATTTTTCCAACGAAATTAAAATAATAAATATTTTTGCAATATATCCGGGAGGCCAGACTATTTATAGAAAATTTTCTGCTCTTTTCTTCATTCAAGAAAACAAAATTCCAAAAACAAAATCATTGATAAGTCAACTATTAGATATGTAAAGTTTCTGAATTAGAGTCGAAAATCTCACACGAAAAGCGCTTTCTCGGTACAATAGATAAAGTTTAGCAATATGTAAGAAACTACTTGCTTGGGGGTCAAATTGACTAGATTTTTGTGATTTTTGGATCCTTATTAATCTAGACCAAATCGGTTATAAGTAAATAATTATATTGTCAAAATCACAATAACTATAATCTCGTTTTGGATAAATGTCGTAATTTACCTGAGTATTTAATAATCAGATTTCACACGATAGATAAATAGCATTGACATAAGTAGCAATTAAATCACTAATATCTTTGTAAAAATTAGTCATACACGATAAATAATCAAATAATAAATACAACTTCACTTGGATAAATATTCTCATTTTATTAATTACTTGATGACCCGGTGAACTTCGTCTCATCTACAAGTTACTTAATTATAACTATTGATCAGCGATTATTTATTTTAATTAACCTACAGTTTCCAATTCTTTAATAGCTATACTAGTCCGTCTGCTAAGCCCGTTAAGTCCACTCGCAAGCTTACCCGCTGCTTAGCACGTCCGCTAAACACAAATTTACTACAATCTCTCTTACTATACTCACACATAGCTCTCATAAATACCCATTCACAATACATGAATAATAATAAATAATACCTTAATATTATTCAAATGCCAGTTCACAATTCTAGATAAATATGGTCGGAGCGCAAATAAATGCATAAGAACATAGCAAGGTAATAAAATGCATTATTTATATGCGCTTCCACCATTTATTGCATTTAATATTTTATCTTAAATTTTAAAATGTTTCGTTCAACTTCCTTAATTTTTTCTTTCATAAGAACTTTCTCCTGATTATAAATAACACAACAAGCAAAAATTAGCGAAATTGATTCATTCATTCTTAAGTTATATTGTGACCAGGAGAAATAGGGGTTCAGTTTTATATTGATAGATAACAGAAGTTATAATTATTCTCTCCAGAAAACTATGTTCTGATTTTTATCGTATTTTGCATTTTCACAAAGAAGAAATTTTTTCAAAATCAACAAATAACAGTTCAGTCGGATAGCGGTAGCGGAATAGAAAGAATGCATCTGAATTTTAAGTAGAAAATTAGCTAAATTGTCTGTCATTTATTTCTATTGTTTTCCACTTTTTTTTCTACATTAAAACATCGAAAATCAAAATATGAGAGCCTTGTTATGAATTATTATAAATATTTATAAACAGATATAAAAAAAAAAAAAAAAAAAAAAAAAAAAAACGAAGAGAAATTAATATAAATGGAAAAAGAATTATGATTGCTTTAAAATTCCATTTTAAATCTCTTTAAAAATTATCTACTTTATAAATAAACTATAATTGAACAGTTTCCTCTTCCTTGCTGCTGTTTTATTTTGTGATAAATTATCCATTGATTATTATTTTTATTGCATTATCTTTAAAAAGAAGAGTATATATACCAAGAGCAAACACAAAGGAAAAAAGAAAGTAAAATTGCTTTCTTCTTACTCTACAAACAATATTTTTCATAAATCGAATTAATTTCCATTTATAAACCCATAATACCAAATAATATGAACTATAAAAAATTCACTTTCGATTAAATTTGCTTTTTAGTAATAAGAAGAGAATAAAGAAAATAAGAACATATAGAAAAAATAGAATGCGTAGTTAATATCTGTCTGATCTGACTCTCCTTGCTGGCTGGCCCTTCTTATCTTCTTTTATATGATCTCATTTTTGTTAAATAAAATTGTTTGCTGAAACACATCATGTGACTTCTCACAGTTTAATGGAGTTTTAAAAGGCTTTTTTTTTATTGAAAATTATAAATTCGATTTAATGGAAGGTTAAATGGCTTTTAAAAAACCCTCAACAAATGCGATTTAATTCTTGTAAATCGATTTTTGGAAACTTAGCTATAAAATGTTCCCAATCAAGTCGGTTCGATCGTTTAGGGGCTACGATGACACTGAGAAAAATAAAGATGCACAGATAAACACTAAACTTATAACACTCCTACTTAAATCAATATCAGAGTGATGGTCAAGGACATCAGATGAGATGAAAAGGATGCTTAGAGAGCTAGCTATCATTTTTTTATACCAATTTTTGTAAATATTTTAATTGAAATTGAAATATTTGAGTTGACTTTGTTCTTTTGAATTATTGTTTTGAATCAACTAATTATTTTACCATTTCACTTTTCGAAATGAATTGAACCAGGTTTATTTGACCATTCATTTCTATAGTTATTATTTATATGTTAAAATTATTTGTCATACCTTTTCCAAACTGAATTGATTTTGAAGATCTTCGTCAATGTTTTTTTCGGGTATGTAACCCTAAGCTCGTACTTGAAACATAGTTAAGAACACTTTCCGTAAAATTACCTTTCAAATGAAACCAAAAAAATTAAATCCGTTCATTCGTTTAGGCACTACGATACCACAGACAGACAAACACACAGACACACACACATAGCGGTCAAACTTATAACATCCCTTTTTTTTAGTTCGGGGGTTAATAAAAGAAATTGAAATTAAATTTTTACATTTATTTCAAATTTCTGTGTACTTGCAGTAAGTCAAAGTCCCTTATACAATTAAGTTTTAAAAATTTTTGTTTTCTAAACACATTATACCATTAAATATATGAGGATGAGACTGTTTAGTTCAATGGAAAACGCACATTACGTAATTTTATTTAAACAAATAGAAAGAAACGAACAAATTACACAGAAGTCGGGACTCGAACCCTCTTCGAACTCGAGCTCGAACGAAATTCTCTAACCAGTCGGCGAAAATTTAAAGAAAACTATTTAAATTAAAATTAAAATCTTTATAAATTATTGAAAACAAAAACAACCTATTGTACCCGACTAATTAAGGATGTATGAGCACGGTAGTATCCCTATATATTATAAATGTAAAAGTCAGCATATTTGTTTGTTTGTTACGTTTTCACGGTAAAACTAGCGAATGGTTTTTAATGAAACTGTACAGCAATATAGCTGATATATTAAAATAACACATGAACTAGCATTTATAAAGATATATTTAAAGAATAAAAAATAAAATAAAAAACTTTATTTTAATTTGACATTTACCATTTTTTAAATTTTTACAGAAATCTTTAATTTATGGTTCAAAATGATGATTATAGACGGAGCAAATTTATGATCATCATTTTGAACCATAAATTAAAGATTTCTGTAAAAATTAAAAGTAGTAAATGTCAAATAAATCATGGCCAACTTTTCTGAAGTACTCAATGAATTATGACTATTTTACATTTAAAAAAATTGAAAACTGTGTATATTAAGGGAGAGTGGAGGCTATAAAGCGATGGTTTTTACTTTTAAGCACAGTGAAGCGGGCGGGTATCAATCTAGTAAAATATATTTTTACAATTTTGATAGTGAATTATGTTATAACTTGACAATATAAGAAAAGAAAGAATAAAATTTTCGATACCTGGAGTAATCTTCAAAATATCGAAAATTAAAAATTTCCGTTTAATTATTTAGCTTTCGATATTTCGAAAAATTTTATTCGTATTCAACAACATATATCATCAAAGTTGAAAATATCATCAAAGGTGAGATACAAATAATTTTCAAACCTAAATCTCAAATTACCTTGGCGCTCGTACTACCTTAAGACGGAAGATTAACGTTAATATATGTCCTGATTTTATTATCATCATCATGATATCTTCCCGAATCTTCGTTTTCTATATCATTTATATGCAATACCAATCGCGTATTAATTTAAATGCAACATCTTTGGTCCCCTAACAACAAGATATATACAGACCCTTTTCTAAAATAAAAGTACTTAAATCTATTGAAATAATTGTATAACAACACCCAGAATAGTTTCTACCTCCGGTTTTAAAACTAAAATATTCTCACGAAATACTTAACCTTTATCATATCGTGATAAGAACAATGTTACAATTTTAATATGGAAGTATAAGGAATATAATAAATAACTAACCAATCGACCAATGTATAGGAACTTACAGGAGAGGTTGTACTTTGTCTATGTGGCCCACGCTAAGGTTATATTACAAAGTATTTCAGAAGAAGGTTGCACAAATCAAATAAGACTAGTGAAAACAAACAATTGACTGAGTTAATTATTGAAATACCCTGTGTGTTGAAAGTGTTGAATGTTATTGTTTGCATTATTTGCTATACATTAGAAGAGTTTAGGTAACCTAACCTAAACTAAGGTTAGGTCACCCTATTGGCTCAGTTGGTTAAGGCGTAACCAATTCCGTTCGCGGTATGCTTTGGGTAGTGCATGGTATATGCATGAAGGAGGTGCACTCAGCCTCTGAAATCGAGGAGCTGATAAATGAAAAAATTATCAGCGCAAAGATAGTAAAACATATATACGATATCCCAATGTATTCTATAACCTAGTGTGTCCTTCGTGGACAGCCAATATGACCTTCTAGTATTTTTATTTCATTATTTGTGCATCTTCCATAAGACCACTAGAAGAACTTACCTGCAAATTTTCAACTGGCTATCCTTTATAGTTTTGGAGAAAATTTACATCAAAGTTTTGTCCTAATGCGTTTCATTTTCATTTCGCTCTCACGAAACCAATTCCTATTATACGAATGATTATATTAATTTTTCACTCTTGTGAAAAATTCATATCAATTGTACAAGGGCGATTAATTGATAAATAAAATTTAAAATTTTTGTTCTCATTTTCATTTTAAATATTTCGAGGTATTATCAAGGTATTTCGATACCGTGAAAATGATACCAAAGATTTGGAATTCTTATTAATCAATTAATCATCCTTTTATACGTATTTTGTGAAAAATTCATATCCCGCCTCTTTATGAGATCGCCTCTGTTATGAGAAATTAATTATCAAAGTCAGTGTTTTTACCAAAAAAGTTTTTCCTATTTATGAGTTCTTAAGTTTGATATGATTTTAAAGTTTACAACTTGAGAAATATTGATTTATTACGACGGTTGTTTTTAATAATTAATTTATCGTAAACCGTTCAGAGAATCAACTTGAAATTTTATACATAAGGCTTACTAAGTACTCATTAATTAATATACAAAATTCCAGTTCTTCAAAACCCTTTCGTTTTGGTATAACAGGTATCACTCGAAAGATGCGAAGAAATGTAATTTTTAAATACTTTGTATTAATATTCAATAAAACGAAATTGTACTAAAAATAAACTTTAGTGTAAAATATATATATATATACTAGCGGCCCCGACGGACGTTGTCCCGTAAAAACGTAACTCCAATTCATGAATACCTATACTACGTTTAGCCTGTCCGCTAAACCCATCCCGCTAAACCCCAATTTAACTCCTATTTATTGGAGTGGCCTGACCTTCGACCTTTGGCCTGACCTTTGATAGTAGAGCTCGCTGCGCTCGCATATGGCTCTAAGAAATGCCTATTGACAATACCTGAATACTATTAAAAATACATAGTACACATAGTATACATAATGTGATATGATTTATATGCGCTCCCACCATTTAATGAAATTTCATTTTTTTGGTACGGAGCCCTCAAAAACAGTTGTACTGGACCAAATTGTAAATCTAAACCATCCTCGAATCCTCTTGAACTCACACAAAAAATTTCATCAAAATCGGTCCAGCCGTCTAGGAGGAGTTCAATTACATACACACGCACACAAGAAATATATATATTAAGATATATATATATATTAAAAGAGAATGATGTAGCAGAAATTGACTACTGAAGAAAGCTTTTAAAGAAGAGCTTGTTCATGTGAAAGTTCGAGTGAGAAGCAGGTACAAGAACATGTGTCAGTTGACAAATCGTTATACCAGATTCTGAGAGGTGATTTATTTTTCATATGATGATGATATCTCCAACGATTTTTCACCAAAGTGTTTTAAATTTTGAATATTTTTTAAAAGATAGATTGTCCGTAAAATGGCGTACCTATATTTTAGTTTATAGTAAGACCAATGGGTATCAGTAAATTTGAAAAATGTTAGAGGAACAAAATTATTGATGAATTCAAATAAAATATTCTTGATCATTTGAATACTTCTTTTTTTTGGTTGTAATAAATGGTAGACGGTTGTGATCTGTGGGTGTTCCCATGTGAATAAAAATATAATAAATTATTATATGTTTCGATAATTTTTTAGTGAAAAATTTCCTCTTTCTTATTGAAAAGTTTTATCACTTTAATCCCGTATTGGCCACAAAAGAAACCAAGACATTTACTGGAGTTTAGGATAGAATTTTGGAAACTCTTAAACAACAAATGAATGTTTTTCTATTTTATCGATATCTGTATTTTCGGAGTTTATTAAAGCTTGGAAAAAAAGAAATTACAAAATTTTGCTGTTTCTGTTTAAGGCATAACGAAACTCCAATAACCTCAAAAATCCAGATTATTTCACGGTTAGATGAGTTCTCGTGATACCTAACACTGAAAATTTCTCTAAAATGCATGCGCTTGATATTTACGTTTTCTGGTGATGCCATTAAAAATATTCGACCCATAGTTAAACGATTCAGATTTTTGTAGTTTTTGAGTTAAAATATATTGTTTCCTTCAGAAAGTTAGGACAATTTTTGTTTCCACTTTCGATGACAAAAAAAGCTGACCCTGAGAAAACGATAACAATTTCATATACGAAATTTGATTTGATTGGATTTGATTTCCGACAATATTTTAGAAAATACAAAAGTAAAATCATTATGAAGAAATCCTTAAGTTTAGAATAAAACGATAAAAAAAGTACCATTTTTAACCCCCGAAATAAAAAAAGTGGTGTTATAAGTTTTACCGCTATGTGTGTATGCCTGTCTGTGGCATCGTAGCGCCTACATAAATGAACCGATTTTAATTTTTTTTGGTTTCATTTGAAAGGTAATTTAACGGAGAGTGTTCTTAGCTATGTTTCGAGTGAGGGCTTAGGGTTACACACCCGAAGAAAACTAAAAAAAATTGGCGATGATCTTCAAAATCAATTCAGTTTGTAAAAGGCGTGACATATAATTTTAACATATAAATAATTACTAAATGAATGGTCAAATAAACATGGCTTAATTCATTTTGAAAAGGGAAATGGTAAAATAATTAGGTTATTCAAAACAATGATTCAAAAGAACAAAGTCAACTCAAATATTTTAATTTCAATTAAAATATTTCCAAAAATTTGTCCCAAAAAATGATAGCTCTCTAAGTATCCTTTTCATCTCATCTCATGTCCTAGACCATCACTTTGTATTGATTTAAGAAGGAGTGTTATAAGTTTAAAGTGTTTATCGGTGCGTCTGTGTTTTTCACAGTAGCATCGCAGCTCCTAAATGGTCGAACCGACTTGATTGATAACATTTTATAGCAATGTTTCCAAAAGTCGGTTTACAAGAATTAAATCGCATTTGTCGGGGGTTTTTTAAATTTTGTAAATTTCACTTGTATGATATTATTGAAAAAAGAAAATTTATGAAAATGATTTGTAATGGAATCTAATTTAAATAAAAATTAAATTTAATGTGTCATTCGGTTTTTACTTGAATATAGAAATGCTTACATCGATTTTTTTTTTATAAATTAAATTTATTTAATAAAAAAAAATTATAAAAATTGTAGACGAAGAACCAATGATATTAACGCCAGTGTCGTGAAGTATGAGATAAAATTAATCAATTGCTTTTCCTTATTTTTATACCATGTATATATGAAATATATCATAGTATATTAAGTTTAGTCCCAAGTTTGTAACGCTAAAATATTACGAACAAAATTTTGATATAGGTGTTCATAGAATCATCTAATTAGTTCATTTCCGGTTGTCTGTACGTCTGTCTGTTTGTCAACACGATAACTCAAATACGAAAAGAGAAATTCAGCTGAAATTTGAAGCGTTATAGCGTGCTCAGGACGTAAAAAGTGAGGTCGAGTTCGTAAATGAGCAACATAGGTCTATTGGGTCTTCTTGTAAACCGCTAGAGGTAGGACAAAAGTTTAAATGTAAAAAATGTTTCTTGAAAAAATAAACAACTTTTGCTTGAAACATTTTTTCGTAAACATCACTGTTTACCCGCGAGGGCGCAAATTAGGCATAAATTGTATAGTATATATTATATCAGTTATATATGTGTGACCTGTATGTATGTGTAATGTGACACTGTAATCAACACAGTCTATACATAGTATTTTAACAATGAACTCAGTCAATTGTTTGTTTTCACTTTTTGAGTATAAATTTTGTATTGAGCAATGTATTTGAATCTAGAAATAGATTTAATTTAGGTATGTAGGTAGTCAAAAGAACACAAAGAACCAATTTATTTTCATGAGTTTTAAGTCTAATTTATTTTTTCTAATAAATTGATGAAAGTTCAATTTTTTTTTTACGTGTCTTATGAAATTTTTGTAAAGATTACTCTCGTGTTAATGAAATTTAACGTTTCAACTTTCACTGGAGGGTCAAATTTATGAAAATTGAGTTTATTAACTCTTGTTTGTAAAAATTGGACAAATTTTTTTGTCAAACGTAGGAAAATGCAATGCAACTGTAGAAAAGATAGAAAAAGAGTATTTTTCTTTGCAATTGCAGCCAATATCAGTCCTTCAATGTTGTTTTTACCATATCGTGTATATATATTTTTCCTTTAACGTATACGGTAGAAAAAATTGCGGCAGAAAACCAAAAGACCAGGCAGACTTCAGCCATGAATTAAATCTTATTATACCATGTATATATGAAATTTAACATGGTATACTAAGTTTTATCGCAAGTTTTTAACGCTTAAAAATATTGATGCTACGAACAAAATTATTGTATAGGTGTTCATAAAATCATCTAATTAGTCCATTGTCGGTTGTCCATCTGTCTGTCTGTCTGTCTGTCTGTCTGTCTGTCTGTCTGTCTGTCTGTCTGTCTGTCTGACAACAAGATAACTCAAAAACGAAAATAGATATCAAGCTGAAAATTTTTCATCGTGCTTAGGACGTAAAAAGTGAGATCGAGTTCGTAAATGACCAACATAGGTCAATTGGGTCTTGGATCCGTAGGACCCATCTTGTAAACCGTTAGAGATAGAACAAAAGTTTAAATATAAAAAGTTTTCCTTATAAAAAAATAAACAACTTTTGTTGGACACCATTTTTCGTAAACATCGTTGTTTTCTCGTGAGGAGCCAAATTAGGTCAAAACTTTGGTGTCCACTTTTTCCAAAGGTATAAAAGAGATAGAAATTTGTAGGTGCCTTCAAGAAAATTACACTGTTTACCCGTGAAGGGGCAAATGAGCGAAAATTATATAGTATATATTATTTGGGAATATCAGTTATGTGTTTGTGATATGTATGTATGCGTGGCTATCTAAGAGTGGCTTACTTTACTTTCACAACGTAAAAAAAATAAACGATTTCGTAATCAACACTATCTATACATGATATTTCAACAATTTACTTAGTCAAGTGTTTGTTTTCACTTGTTTTTCTTAAAATTTGCCATTATCAACTGTCAAAAACCAAAGTAAAAAGAACAATAATCGTTCTAACAGATTGACGCAGGCTTCGGAAGAAACTTTTAATGTATTCTAAGATCGTTTTGCTAAATGGCATTGAACATGACCATGATTCAATAAAGACAACCGAAAAAATTTCTTCAGATTAACAAACAATTCTCTTCATCAACTTCTTGGGCTATTATTTAAAATTTTATATCTAAAATTAATCTGTCTATCGTTTTAATTTAATAATCTTATCAAATTACTTACAATATAAAATTCAAAAACGATATTTTACTTCTTAAAATTAATTTTTAATTAAATTTAAAATTGAAGCAGCTTCACTTTAATCTTGTGAACAAATTAATTATATAACATGATTATATGTATAACACATGTGTGTGTGTGTGTGAAGGTAATGATATTTCCCATCTTTCAATTAAACGCAATCATACGCAAATAAGTTTTCATGATGATTTCTAGTATTTCATCAAATATATACCTACCCATAGCAGTACAGTAAGTGAACCCTCTAGCATTATAAAATGGGTAATATTTGTTACCACGCACGATACAGTTTGTAATGTTGTGTAAATCTATTTGAATTGGATAAAGGATAAAAATGAATTTTTATAAAAATTTTATTCTGTTTCTTTTGCTCTCCATGTGGTGTCACACATATTTTTAGCCCCAACTTTACTGTTTACCTTATTCAATTTTTTTTAAAATGTCCTTAAATTTGAATCAATATTTGTAAAAATGTTTCGAAAAAAAGTTGTAGAGCTTTTATTTTGTTGGGCATTCGTTTGCCTTGGACATGACTTAGAAATACGTTATGACAATTATATTTTAAATGGAACCCTTAATTATTTATTGCACAATCGAGAAACACACAAAATTTTTTCAAAAAGGGAAAAAAAGGGTGCTAAAATTGAGCGAAAAATCAATCTGTGTATATGTAATAATTCTGAAACTGTAATAAAAACTTATAATAAAAAATTTAATATATTTTGATGAAAACGAAATTCTAAATTCGAATTTGAATGAAAACATAGTTAAAGATAGAATTATGCATTTAGTTTCTGTGAAGTTTATTCAGTTCTTAAAATGTGTCAAAAATGTTTGTCTTTGATCTCTTCAATAAAATAAGGCAATATCGGTAACTTTAGTCTCGTGATGAAAGATTTGTTTTAATCATAACTTCTACATAATTTTATATGAAAATTTTATTTAATGCACTTGCTAATTAAGTTTGATTACGTGATTATTGAATGCTGTTTGAGAGTGAAAATATTATAGCAGAAAAATAATCTAAAAAATTAAATTCATTTGAAATAATTTCATCGCAAATTTTTTTAAATTATTGAGTACGAACTAACGAAGGCACGCAAACAGGCCCGAAAATTTCCGAATATTAATGAAAAAATAATCACAATTTCTGAAGGTCTTGATTGTTTTATTTATTTCATCTATATTTCTAAAAACTGTAGATAGGTTAAATCAATCTGAAAAATTCATAATACGAAAATTGATAAAATTATATGAAGGTAGAAAAAGTTTCATCCACATATAGTCACGCGAGTGCTGACGGGTTTTAAAATTATGGAATAAAAATGGGTATTTCTAATAGAAGTTAATATTTCACAATCGCAAGTCATGGCTTGAACGTATTCTTCATGGCCAAAATTTAATACATGTTGATTATTGGTGTCAAAAGTCAATCCTCTAATTTTGCCACAACAAATGGGGAGCAATTTAAAATGTCATTCAATTTTGATGCACACTTTAAATTTGTTGGCACTAAATTTAATAGTGTTTAATGTACATGGGAAACTGCCAAAAAAAATTGAAAAACTCTCTTTTGAATTTCGATTAACATTCGTTAAATTTTTTCTTTTTTGTAGATGTAGACTTTAGAGAAATTTAGCAAGAACATTTGTCAATTATAGGTTTCCATAAAAGAAATATGTCTTTACAAATTTTTTGGCAAAGGTATGATATAAATACAAATGGACCATACAAATACAAAGTTAGACATCTAAAAAAATTACAAAAGTATCATTATTGCTACAGTTTCATGGGTTTCATTTTTATTAACTGATGTAGTATGCACATTTGAAAGCTTGGAATTGTATGAATATAAAATTTCAACTACACTAGATATAAACAAAATGCAAATTATAAAATGCATTCAAATTTCCTTTTAAATCAAATGTAGACAGACTATGGACGGACATTATATAATAGTCTTCATTATTAGTTTACGGCTACTCGTTATTCGTTACGTAACCAAGTGAAATAAGAAGGGCGTTTTATAAATATTGAGTAAATAACTGTATTACTATGAGAGTATGACCGACCGGAAGTTGCTGAGGGATTTAGATTTAAAACTAGAATTAGAATCGTATATAATAGTATAGAAGTATATATTACAAATTTTATTTATTTCAAATGAATATAAATATGTAAAATTGTTCAGGACTATTGTCTACACTTATATTTCGACAGTGAAATTAAAATTGGATAAATCCTTAAATGGCTAGACATTCGATGAACTTTGTTCACGGAACATAACTGTAAGTAGGGAGAAGCGAAGTCCTTAATTGAATGGTTAGCGTAAGTATACATTTTATAGTTTCAGGTATAACAATTTATTTTTTGTAGTACATTAAACAGAAACAATTATTTTTTTCACCGCGGTCGCTAATGACCTAGACGTTAAAAGCGACCTTAAATAAAATAAATAAAAAAATTATTTTGTGTATTAAGACGTTTCGATCCCAAAACCGAGAGTGTTGCCAAAAAAACTGAAATTTTGCGTCAAATAATGAGTATTTAATAGATATGCCTTCTGTATAAATTTCAAGCCGATTCTCTGTACAGTTTAAGATTATTATTAAAAACAGTTCTTTTTATTTAGTAATATATGAAGAAGTTATAATAAATGTTGGCTTTTTAGTCTAAAATTTTATTTATCAATTAATTACTCATGTATAAGACTTTGATAGTTAATTTCTCCTAAACCGTTCAAGGAATCGGTATGGATTTGCACAAAAGACGTATAAAAGGTTGACTAAATGATTTATAAAATTTCAAATTTTTTGGATCATGTTTCCCAAAAAAATGGAAAAAAGAGACCCTTTACATAAAACGTAAGTGAACAAAATGAAATTTTTGACATAATAAAGAATTTGCATTAATTTTTTTTGGTCACAAATTCATATATGAATGAAAGAATAATTCATCTAAAGTATATTTTAGTAACTTAAAAAAAAAATTAATAATTTCATTTTATTTTTTTATTAATTATTAATAAAAAATAGTTATATTTTTGAATAAAAAAGAAACGGTAGTGACGTATTTACACCCGTTGAGGCAGATAGACAATCAGAATTACACTAAATTCACATTTGTTAACTTGTTTCTATGGAAAATTACGTTATAATATATTAAAAGCAAGTTTAGAAACAAATCATTTCTGCATGTTATTTTACCATTTCGCCGTGCGGTGGCGTCGCTAAATTATGTGTTGACGCCATTGGCGTTAGAATTTATAGTTTAAAAAAAACATTTTCAAATGTAAAATTACATGAAAAAACAGTTTAAAAAAGTTATTTTTTAAATTTATCATAGTAAATTTTAGTAAACTTTCGAAATAAAATAAAATAAAAACACATGCAAGTTCTGTATTGGACCAAAATTCTTGACTGAATTGGAAGTTTGTCGTTTTTAAAAATAAATATACATAGCTCTATTATCCTAACACATAATTTTACATATGTTACACATAAATATGTGTTTTGTATGAGATGGCTGTTACTATACTGATATTGCTGATGTGGAAATATTTCAATCAAGTGTATGTTCATTTCCATAGCTAACAGCTATAAAATATATACATTTATACCCATTACATCATTACACCATTATATATATATATATATACTTATACCCTCTATCCCCCTTTGTATCCCTTATACTTACTGTGCGTCGACATTTAAAACTAACTAATGAATGGAGATTAAAATGAACAAAAATATAAATGGGAAAATTTTGTATAGCATATATTTTACAAGTGTTAAAGATTATTATGATTAATAAATATTTACACCAATCATATAATAATATTCGATATTCGATTGGTGATGTTTTGGTATAGATTAACAGAAATAATTTGATTTTATTGATATTTATTATTATTTTAAATATTGGGTGTATATAAAACTAAGTGAGGTAAAAAATTTACTGGGTTGGTTGTTGAAAAACCATGTATCGACAGTTTTGATTAAGCAATCATTTGTGTTTTTACGTCATATAAGAAAAAAGACATAAACAAACAAGTACATACATAATATATGTAACGTATAAATTTAAAATATATGCAATACCGGGATACATAGTATATAATACTTTTTAAATTAATTTGCACCCTCACGGGTAAATAATGATGTTTACGAAAAAATGTGATAAAGAAATGATACATAAAAGTGTGATAAAAAAATGATAAATAAAAGTGTTCAAATTTTTATAAGCAACACTTTTTACACTTGAACTTTTGTTCTGTCTCTGTTGGTTTACAAGATGGGTCCTACGGACCCAAGGACCAATTGACCTATGTTACTCATTTACGAAATCGACAACACTTTTAACTTCCTAGGCACAATTTCAGACAGAGAAACGTTCAAACGGGCGGATAACCTGAAAAAGACTAATAATTGATTTTATAACACCTAAACCGAAATTATGTTCGTATCATCAAAATTTTTAAGCGTTAAAAACTTAAGACTAAACTTAGTTTACCATGATATATTTCCTGTATACATGATATAAAAACTATACTTTTACCCGCCCTGGGACTATAGACATTTTATTATTCCCCACTGTACTTGGATGTGAAAATGAAAATTTTGCAAATTAACAGGATTTAAAAAAATAAAAGTACCCTGGGCAGGTTGAATATAAATCCTATATCTATAAATACCTATAACATATTCGAATTTCAAAACGATATACTAAAGGATATAATCACAGTGCTTGAAATTCAATTGTAACTTTAACCATTCTTATCTGAAAAACCGCTTTTCTTTATAAGTTTTTCCACCAATGAATTTCAGAGGATTCTTAAAAAAAATTTCACACCAATGAAAGAATGCTTAAAAGTTGTACATAACAGCCTTAAGGGGTTATATCCAGTTAGAATTTTCAAATAATCGATATTTTTTTTGCATTTCCGGAATGCGTATATTTAAGTATACACTCAACAAATAAAAAATTTAACTGAATGTAAAAGTCTTTTGAAACTTTAAAGATTTTCTCGGAACAGCAATTTTAAAGTCGGTAAGCTAGATTTATCCGAAACGGTTCGATCGGTCGGTTTCGAAGTTTTACACAATCTTCGTACATTTTTATCCATATAATAGTCGAAGTAATAAGATTTCTAAAAATTATTTTGATATTTTAGAGCACTTTAAAGTTGAAAAAAGAATTTCGAAGTTATTTTTGGAAGCCGCCGTTTTGTCAAGAATCATAATTTTGACTATTACTTCATTAGGGTATTCCACTACTTTTGAAAGAGTATTTCAAAATGTTGATTTTGCTAATAAAAAGCCACCAAAAATTTATTTCGGAAAAATACACACGCTTTCTTGCCATAAAATTAAATTAAATTTTAAACTGTCAAAAACGTGGGCATCCAATTTGATTACGTAAATGGGTATCACTTTACGAAATAACACAAATAAGTTTGACAGATATATACATAGACATCTGATTATAATAAAATATAAATACTTATTATCTATGTATATATTATACCCATCTGTCTACACTGAACTAACTGATGGTCTATGACTCATACCGCTATGACATCGCAACAGGGCTTACTCGCGCTTTAGGTCACGTGATATACAGTTTAAAAATAACGATTTTTAATTTTAATATTTTAAAAGAAAAATGTGCTTTTATGACTCGAAATCAGAATATTTAAGTATATTTTTACATAAATTTTAATTTTTTTCAAATTTCATGATTTATTTTTGACTAACGATAATACTCTATTCATACCTTTATTCGTCTATCGAATACAGAAATTTTCTGGATTTTTTACCAGAGACATGGTGATCACCGCCAGCTACTTTTTTGGGGATCGCCTACAGTAGCAGTATCATATCAAATTTTTATCAAATCGGACAACGAGGTCTTAAAATTAAAGAAATGTCCTATATGTATACGTTTTTTATATTTTTGTAAAATAAATGGTCTTCTGGATAAAACCCCTTAACACACGATATTTGTTCGATTCATTTTTGATTTTTATAGGTGAAGACCCATCAAGCATCTAACATCATTTTGAATCAATTTGAGCTTGTTTTTAAACTTTAAACATTGACGACCAACAATCTATTTTGTAATAAAAAATTCTAATTTAATTTTTTTGTAAATACATACATTCCCTTTATAAAAGACCAATTCTTTCAGCTGTTCAAAACTAAATCCATCTAAATAGAGAAACATATCCGACATATCCAAATAGTATGTATATTAGATAGGTATATATAGACAATAGTTTAAAAAGTAAATAACTTTCTCTATTTTCTACCATGTTTCTACTTTTATATGTTCGAATGTATCAACGTAAATCGTTACTATATTTACAAACAAACAGAAAAAAAATACAAGTAAAAGTAATCGAATAAAACATTTTTAGTAAATGTATCAATCATGTTTTTTTCCTTGTATTAATTCATTGTGGACTTTCCCATATTATGTACAGACCGGCCCACATACAAAACATTCTTGATTTGGCTTTTGGTTTAAGATAAAATATCTATGTAAGAAGATATCTTGAAGTAAAATGTCTGCCGGAGAAATCCACGTGATCTAAGTTTGATTAACGCGGATTCTTTTGATGGATAATTATCAGTTGATCATTCATGAAAAAATTTTATCATCATTGAAATTGCTATTTTAAAAGATTTTATTTAAGGCTTTCGATACCAAAATATGAAAATGATCAAAAAAATTGTAATTATATTATTGAATCATTGAAATGAAAAACTTTTTTTTTGGAAAAAACACTGACTTTGGTAGTTAATTTCTCCAAAACCGTATAGAAAATCGATATGACTTTTTCAGAAGACGTTGGATATAAAAAGATGATTAATTGATAAATAAAATTTCTTACGGTATCGAAATACCTTAAAAAGTTAAAATGAAAATTATAACAAAAATTTAAAATTTTATTTATCACCCCATTTTGTGAAAAATTCATTTCGATTCTCTGAACTTTTTAGGAGAAATTAATTATCAAAGTCAGTATTTTTATCAAAAAATGGGACATTTTACATGTACCGTACAGAGAGAATCGATATAAATTTTTCACAAAAGAGGGTGATTAATAAAATTTTTTTTATAATTTTCATTTCAACTTCTAAAAGGTATTTAGGTACCGTAAATTGAAAATGATATCAAAGATTTAAAATTTTTTATCAATTAATCGTCGTTTTTTACGTACGTCTTTTATGAAAAATTCATATCGATTCTCTCTGTACGGTTTTGGAGAAATTAACTATTAAAGTCAGTGTTTTTATAAAAAAAGTTTTTCATTTTGGTATTATATTAAAGCTTAAAATTTGAGAAATATTATTGATATATGTTTTTCTTTGGCTATAATATTTAAAAACATATTTTGACTAAAAAACATGTGCATCAAGTTAGCTAAGCTCCTGTCACGAATCGACTCGAAAGTTGGTATAATTTACTGCTAATAAGTCGTGAATTATTTTTGAAAATACCGATTTTGTCGTTATTTTTTTGGGTGCTTTGCTAAATCTTCTATGAAATCTCTAAAATATTTATTTGGAGGTGTGCTTTGCTAATTTTATATCAAGTTAAAAACGAAAAAAAAAAAAATTGATTTTGTAAATAATTCCTTCAAAACTAATTAGCGATTAATTAGTAAATTTTTATTTTATTCCCATTCTTCTACGAAAACCCTAAAATCATTCTATGGTTGCATGTCAATTGCTTAATTAACTTGATATACATCTAAAAAACCATCATTTACTACGGGCGGTTTTTAATCATTATTATTATTAAAGGGCGGTTTTTAATCATTAATTTATCGTATAAGCCGTTCAGCGAATCGACTTGAAATTTATACAGAAGGCGTAATAATTACTCATTAATTGACACACAGGCTGAGTTTTTTGTAAACACTTACCTTTTGGTATCGAACACCTTAACTTAACTTGTATGTACGTCCTGGAATATTGCCAGAAATTTGAGCTAAAATACAAGCAAATGTTAATCTAACATCAAGCTTGAATTAGATTTCATAGTAGCAGTATACTGCGTCACTCTTTAGAACGGAACCAGAAATTTTTCTTTCAATTGAATCGTTTTACCTAAATATACAGAATGTTCGATTTACATCTAGGTATTATAAATATAGGTACATAATATGTGTTAAGCAATGCATTTAAGTAAGAGGTATTATAGGTGTTTTATGAAATTGCAAAAGTGACTTGAATCGTGGCTTATCTGTTGTAGTTCATCTATTCAGCTAAGAAACTCGCACTCTCCAAGCGTCTTACAACTATCTCAACGCATATCGAAGCTTCAACACACATATATATATATATATATATATATATATATATATATATATATATATATATATATATATATATATATATATATATATATATATATATATAATACCTCTCACTTAGATGCATTGCTTAACGCATGTATTCTGTATTACTCGTGATATTTATATGCCTAGATGTAAATCGAACATTCTGTATATCCTTACAAAATTTAAGTTAACTTTTCAAAGATTTTTAGAGTAAAATCTATAAAAACCGGTACGTTTTTTCTTTACATTTCCTACAAGATAGTTTTAAAAACAGTTATCCCAGGAAATAAAATATTTGTTTTTTTATATATAAGATCCATCCGGTATTTTGTGATCACAGTCAGGTTCAGTTAATGCTGGAATGATCCTGGAATGGTATGAGGAATATATAAACACATCGACCATTGATATACGGTTACTATCACTATTCTACAATATAATATATACAGTAGAACCTCGATAAGTTAAAGTCCAAGGGAAACACAAAATATTTTAAGTTATAGAGGTTTTAAGTTATCAAGTGTCTATGTTAGGTAAAGGTTAATATAGAGGTATGTACATGTTTCTATGTACCCTAGTTAATATAGAGGTATGTACATGTTTCTATGTAGGTACTGAGGGCCTATACAGAGATTATTTATTTAAGTTATAGAGGTTGCGTCTTTTAAGTTATAGAGGTTTTGGGCTCTGATGGGAAGGGAACATAGTATTTTTTGAAGTAACAGAGGTTTTTATGTTACCGAGGTTTAAGTTATCGAGGTTCTACTGTAGTTTAGTTACTAGACACAGGACAAGTCCACACATGCTGATGTAGTAAATGTGTGGGTGAAAGTGTAATTGTTTTGGGTACGCAGATGGTGCTTTGGTATTTTGCAGACATATTAGTATGTAGATGAACCAATCAGCACCTATGATCGTTATATCATTCTATATCCATACAATTATATATGAAATATTTTTAATATATGATGATTATAAAATTGTTCTATTACAAGCGAAAGAAAACTACTGTTCATTGGGTTTTGTTCAAGCATTCTCCAAAAATTATTTGCATTATTAGTTGCGTTAATGAATGTTTTTAGTCGGGAGTCCTCAATGACAGCTCCGATTTTCATAATTTTTTTTTTCAAAATAGGCCTATAATAATAAAAGAAAAACTTTTCCAAAACAAATTAATATGCACTAAAAAGTAAAAAAATAATTTATAATATAATGTAGTTAAAATTATTGTTATTTTTGGAGTCGGTGTCGGCCAAGCTAATGTAGCAAACTGTTCTGTCAGAGTTGTTTCCTTGGCTGACACCGACTCCAAAAATAACAATAATTTTAACTACATTATATTATAAATTATTTTTTAACTTTTTAGTGCATATTAATTTGTTTTTGGAAAAGTTTTTCTTTTGAAGTCGCTTTTCTTTTTGTTAAAAGTTTTTTTTATAAAGTGATTTTTAGTGAATCTGAAGTACACTAACTAATTTGTCACAAAAAAAAGAATCATCGAAATCGGTTGGCGTGATATTGAGTTATTCGTCTTCTTGTCGTGCATACTTAATGCAAATTTAAGATTTTTACGGTTTTCTCATAGATGCCGTTGTCAGAACTGGACCAAAATAAAATGGGACCACACGGGAAGCACGAGCTTTCAAATATATAAAGAATCATCAAAATCGGTTCACCCAGTCGAAATTTCTGAGGTAACAAACATAAAATAAAAGAAAAAAAACATACAGTCGAATTGATAACCTCCTCCGTTTTTGTTTGCAGTCGGTTAAAAAACATAACAAAGCCTATGGAAAGGGAATTAAAAGGGTATTCCAAATATATATAAGTTATATGTTTAAATTTAATTAGAAAAATAGTAAATTGATTTAAAAAGTTTTAACATAGTATAATAAAAGGATTATTTAGTGCTGGGACACTAAAAATTCTAAAATAAAATAAATAATTTAATAAATCAAAATTCGATTGCGTTAAATAAAATCTGAAAAGAAAAAGTCCAGTATTTGACATAGTGATTTAAACATAGGGGCCAATTAAGATCTATACTGGTTCAACTCTTCCCAATAATGGGCCACGACTGTTGAAGTTGCTGAAGTCGGGTTTTGCTTTTTTAATTATAATTTTATTATATTTTTGTGTCAAAATTATTCGATGTTCCTAATTTAATCAAGCTCCGAAACAATTTTTTTGCTAGCGATTTTCTGGATTTTTTCAATGGAAAAAAGAAAATCGCAAAAGATTTGGGGGGAAAATTATGATTTTCGATTTATATGTATAAGTATCATTTTCTAGAGTAATTTTGGACATAGAAAAAATGAGTTCTCTTGACGGTTGAAAGCGCAGTTACTGAAATAGGGACCAAATTCGTAAATATAATTTTTTCAATCGATAGTACAATGGCTTGATGATCAATTGCAATATCAGGTAGATTTTCGTGTCAATGGATTATTTAAATTATGAACAATAAAACAGAAAATAATACAGAATCGTTTCGAAAGAAAAAATTTTGGAACAGGATTGTCACCCCATCGTAAAATGAACCCAATATTTTTACTTTTTGGGTCAAAAAAGTTTTATCAAATTCTGATTTTTTGTTAACATTTTATCGAATTTTTCAAAGGGCTACCTACTCCTTACGAAAATCGGGAAATTTATTCTAAAGAAATCGGTGAAATTTTGTTGTCTCCTATTTGGATAAAAATGATTTTGTAAATAATTTTAACTCAAAATGCACAAAAACCTTATCTATTTGATAATTGGGCTAGCAATTTCTAAAATAACGACCAAAATTCTATACGTTTGGTGATATCCCGGAGCAATTTCTACAGTCGATAAGTCAGTTTCTTACGATATAATAGCAAATTCAACCAGATTTTCGTGTCAATATTTGAGTTTTTAAGGTACCAACAAAACATAAAATCTAGAAAATTCTGAAATATTCATTTCAGAATTTTTGTAAGCCTTGGCAGTGACTATGATGCTCTATCAAAGTCTGTCCGATAACATTTGCCTCACCAATGAAGCTTCCAATATAAAAAAACAACAAATATAACAAAGTATAATAATTCTATTCAATGTCAATAATAAAAGATGAATTACACTACTGCTGTTACTTTTTTCCACTTTCTATTTTAGTCAAAACATGTTGAATTGAATTATTTTAATTTAGGTATCTTTGATTGATTTTCTCTCACTTATTTTCAATCGATTTTTGATAACATTCACCCAACGAAAATAATAGTAATAGAGTTTGAATCGACACACAAAAAATAATATATCTATGGCAAAAAAAAAAAAAAAAAAAAAAATTTAATCTAAAATTGATTGTATTCGGTAAAGAGGAATGAAAAATTGTTGAGTGACAGGTTAATGTGAAAGTATAGACATTGTATATACAGAGCGTCTTTTTTAACTTGATATATAAGTGAAAAATCGAGGACAATTAGGGGAAATCCGTTAGATTTATACCTCTGAATCCAGGGATAGTCAATGAATCTTTATAAAAACTGTTTGACTGCATTATTTAAAGCTTACTTAAAGAAGTAAACAACAAAAATATGTGTGATCTTGTCCAGGGGGTGAGAGCCATCTCTTCTCGGAGGTGGAAAAGTTCATGTTGAAAATGACAACGGAAATCGATAGAAGGATGAATTCTTAGCAAAAAAAAAAAAAAAAAGAAAAGTCAATTCTTTCCGAGTGATTGGCAATTGAAATTCGGAGTATTTAACGTCCAATAACTGACAAATTTAAAGTTCTTTACAACATTTAAAGTACTATAAAAAATCGTGAAAATAAAAAAATTTCAAATCATTTGCATGAAAATTGGCGGAGTTATAATGAAAAAAAAATTTCTCGTACCTTTCGAACATTAATGCTTGCCGCAATCCAATTACCTTTATTTAAGTACTGGCAACATGCTCTAGCAGTTACGGATATATATTTCTTGAAATATTGCAATTTAAATGCAAAAAATTTTTCAAAATTCAAAAAAAAATGTTTTTTCGTTAAATAACTTGATAAATAATTAAGTTACAGAAAAAACTTTTGAGGGAAAAAATTAAGCTTTTTTGCAGAAAAGTATTTAAGCTTCTAAGCTTTTTTTGTAATATTATTTTTTTTCGAGTTATATAACGATAAAGACATTGAATAATTTGTTTTCATTATAACTCAGTCAATTTTCAGACAAATAGCTTGAAACTATTTCCATTTTCATGGTTTTTTATAGTACTTTAAAAAGTGTACTACGTACTTTCTTCAAAAAACTTTTCAGTTATTTTTTTTTTCAATTTTTTTCAACCTGCGCAAGATCGCAAAAATTTTTGTTTTTAATTTCTTTAAGTAAGGATTAACAATGCAGTCGAACAGTTTTTATAAAGAAATTTAAATTGTTCTTTATTTAAAGCTGTTCTTTATAAAAATGCAAACATTTTTTGTTTGAAACAATTTTTTTGTAAACCGAATAGCTTAGACAGTAATTGAAACCAAAAATTCCTTATAAGATCCAATAAGTAACTACTTACATATCATAGCGTTTTGTGCGTTTCTTCTTTCAATTTGAACAAAAATGGTCTTTATAGAAAAACAAACTACTTTTATTGAAAAAATTTTTCGAAGAGTGCTTTCATCTATCTGTTACTTGTTATGGAATAGACTGAACTTTTCATTAAGCTTGAAAACCTAGGTGAAGTTGTTTGCGTAAGACGTGCGCCTGCAGACTGAACATTTTTTGCTTAAAGCGTTTTTATTGAAAAAACTAATTTTTCGACTTTAAAGCTTATGTCAAGTTAAAAAAGAAAGACATCCTGTGCATATGTATGTGAATTCAGTTCAACTTAATTCTTTTACAAACTAGTGAAAACAAACAATTGACTGATTTAATTGTTGAAATACCATGCATAAAAAGTGTTGATTACTATATAACATTGCACATACATATACAATTTATATAATACATACAATTTACGACTAATTTGCGCCTTCACGGGTAAACAATGATGTTTACGAAAAAATGTTTCAAACAAAAGTTGTTTATTTTTTGTTAAGGAACATTTTTTACATTTAAACTTTTGTTCTATCTCTAACGGTTTACAAGATGGGTCCTACGGACCAAAGACCCAATTGACCTATGATGCTCATTTACGAACTCGACCTCACTTTTTACGTCCTGAGTACGCTGTAAAAATTTCGGCTTGATATCTTTTTTCGTTTTTGAGTTATCGTGTCCACAGACGGACGAACGGACAACCGGAAACGGACTAATTAGTTGATTATATGAACACCTTTACTAAAATTTTGTTGCATCAATATTTTTAAGCGTTACAAACTTGGGATTAAACTTGGTATACCTTGCATATTACATATATGCATGGTATAAAAATATCACAATGATTTCCGAATATAGCTATATTCGAAAAACCATTTAGTAATAATAAAAAGAATTCGAATGTAAAAAATCCGTGCAATAAGTTTTAAAAAAATTATTTTTACGATTAAAAACAAATGAAAAAAATACACAAGAAAGAGTAAAAGTTCGAACGAATTTTTTTGATTTCTACTTCGTGTTGAAAGTGTTGAGGTTAATAATTTATGGTGTATTTAAATTTATTTTAACCGACTTCAAACAAAAAAGGAGGAAGTTATCAATTCGACTGTATTTTTCTTTTATGTGTGTTACCTCAGAACTTTCGACTGGGTGAACCGATTTTTATGATTCTATTTGAAAGCTTTCCGTGTGGTCCATTTTATTTTGGTCCAGTTATGACAACGGCATACATGAGAAAACCATAAAAGTCTTAAATTTGCATTAAAAAATTTGCAAATTAGTTAGTGTACTTCAGATTCACTAAAAATCACAAAATGAAAAAAAAAACTTTTAACAAAAAGAAAACCGACTTCAAAAGAATAACTTTTCCAAAACAAATTAATATGCACTAAAAGTAAAAAACTAACGATAATATAATGTAGTTATAATTATTGGTATTTTTGAAGTCGGTGTCAGCCAAGCTAATGTAGCAAACTATTCTGTCAGAGTAGTTTCCTTGGCTGATACCGACTCCATAAATAAACATATTGATTTGTTTTGGAAAAGTTTTTCTTTTGAAGTCGGTTTTCTCTTTGTTAAAATTTTTTTTATACAGTTCATTGTTGCATTTTAAAAATGTACGTTGTTATACCATGTATATATGAAATATACATAGTATATTAAGTTTAGTCCAAAGTTTGTAACGCTTAAAAATATTGATGCTAGGAAAAAAATTTTGTCATAGATGTTCATAAAATCACCTAATTAGTCCATTTCCGGTTGTCCGTCCGTCCGTCCGCCTGTGGACACGATAACTCAAATACGAAAAAAGATCGAGCTGAAATTTTTACAGCGTACTCAGGACGTAAAAAGTGAGGTCAAGTTCGTAAATGAGCATCATGGGTCAATTGGGTCTTGATTCCGTAGGACCCATCTTGTAAACTGTTAGAGATAGAACAAAAGTTTAAATGTAAAAAAGGTTTCTTATCAAAAATTATTGTTTGAAACATTTTTTCGTAAACATCACTGTTTACCCACGAGGGCGTTAATTAGGTGCAAATTTTATAGTATGTATTAATATAGGAATATCAGTGTGTGTGTGTCTATTTAAAAGTGAATATCTTTTGTTATTTACGTGACGTCAAAAAAACAAACGATTTCGCATCAACATGTATGTATGTGTAATGTGATGAGAGTAATTAACACTGTCTATGCATGGTATTTCAACAATTAACTCAGTCAATTGTTTGTTTCACTTGTTTTTAATTAAACTTATATTAATTGATTTATTTATTTCATTTTTTTTATGTTAGCGTTATCATTTTGCTACAAACATTGTTTGTTGATTCAACAAAACTATATGAAACACAAAAGAAATTTGTAATATTAATAAAATAGTAAAAAGAAAAAATCAAACAACGCTTTGTTTTTTAAAAAGCAAAGAAAAAGTTTTAAAGTTAAACAAAGTAATTGAAGTAAATGGAAAAATTCTTTAAATAAAACTTTTTTATCTCTTGCTAGCAGCGTATAATAATATAAAATAATAAACAAACATGAAAGAAATCTTATCCAATTTAAATTTTCATTATTTGAAAATTGATGATATTGAAATAATTATATGAAATATGTACCTATTTTTATTCAAACGAAAACCCGCTTGACTAATTATTTTTATATCTTCTGCATCGTAATTTTTTTACACTGTATTTATGAAAAATTTATATCAAAGTAGATTAATTGTATTCTCAAGTTTGTAACGCTTAGAAATATTGATGATACCTCATTAGTTCATTTTCGGTTTTCCGTCCGTCGATGCGATACTTTAGGTTAGGTTATATTGGCTGTCCACAACCAATGGGCTATAGAGCCCATTGTGATACCATATATGAGGCATAGGCGAGTTATTTTAAGTCGAAGTCACCATTGTTACAACTTTAGTGTGTGTCATAAACTCTATTGTGTGTCTCTTATCCAAGTCCGCATTGCCCCTAGAGGAGGAAGCGAGACGGGTATACGAATCTTCTACCTATCTCAGTTTCTCTAATATTAATGAGATAGGTAGAAAAAAACTCTGTCTTACTCGTATAATTGGTTGACACTGGTTAGGTTGTCGCTGTCTTGCTCGTTATTTAGTTACAGAAGTCTGAGGGACTTCTCTGAGTTCCATTTGCCCATGCCTGCCATATATGTGTTTTCCCACCTTTGCGTTGATAATTCCATGTATCAGTTCCTCAATTTCACAGGCTGAGTGCACCTCCTTCATGCATGTTCCATCCACACCACCAGCCCGTCACAACTATTAATTCAATTAATTTTGTTGCAACGGCGGGAATTGAACCCGCTACCCTAAGCATACCGCGGAAGGAGTTGGTTACGCCTTAACCAACTGAGCTAATAGAGCGACAAGATAACTAAAAAACGAAAAGCCATATCATGTTGAGATTTGTATAGCGTGATCACGACGTAAAAAGTGAGTTTGAGATTGTAAATTAGCAACATAGGTTAATTGGTTCTTGTGCCCCTAGAACTCACACATCTCGTAAACCGTTAGGAAAGAACAAAAGTATATATGAATGTAAATGTTCCTTATAAAAAAATAAACAACTGAAAGAAATTGAACCGAAATAATTGGCGGTCGAAAGGCCGCCACAATTATGAATTTTCTAATTTATTAAAATAATGCAAACGCTGAAATGCAACGTTTTCTATATAGAGTATTTCAATAATTAACTCAGTCAATTGTTTGTTTTCACATGTCTTGTTTTATCTTAGTTTAATTATCAATCTCTTTATATTATAAGTGCGAAAGTAAGAATGTTTGTTTGTTTGTTTGTTACGCTTTCACGCTAAAACTAGCGAATGCTTTTTAATGAAACTGTACAGCAATATAGCTCATACATCAGAATAACACATGAGCTATAATTTATAAAGATACTAGCGGCCCCGACGGACGTTGTCCCGTAAAAACGTAACTCCAATTCATGAATACCTATACTACGTTTAGCCTGTCCGCTAAACCCATCCCGCTAAACCCCAATTTAACTCCTATTTATTGGAGTGGCCTGACCTTCGACCTTTGACCTGACCTTTGATAGTAGAGCTCGCTGCGCTCGCATATGGCTCTAATAAATGCCTATTGACAATACCTGAATACTATTAAAAATACATAGTACACATAGTATACATAATGTGATATGATTTATATGCGCTCCCACCATTTAATGAAATTTCATTTTTTTGGTACGGAGCCCTCAAAAACAGTTGTACTGGACCAAATTGTAAATCTAAACCATTCTCGAATCTCCACGAACACACACAAAAAATTTCATCAAAATCGGTCCAGCCGTCTAGGAGGAGTTCAATTACATACACACGCACACAAGAAATATATATATTAAGATATTTAAGAAAAATATAAAAAAAATTAAAAATTAATTTAATTTGACATTACCATAAATTACAGATTTCTGTAAAAGTAGTCATCTGACATTTACTAACTTTAATTTTTAGAGAAATCTGTAATTTATGGTTCAAAATGATGATTATAGATGTGTCAGATCTATAATCATCATTTTGAACCATAAAATAAGTATTCTATAAAAATTTTAAAGCGTAAATGTCAAACCATTCATGGCCAACTTTTCTGATATACTTAATGAATTATGACTATTTTACATTTAACAAAATTGAAAACTGTGCTCATCAAGAGAGGTAGAGGCTATAAAGCGGTGTTTTTTACTTTTAAGCCCAGTGAAACGGGCGGGTTTCATGCTGGTTTTTTATAATATCTTAAAACTTATTAGAAGTAGTGTATTTATTCGATTATGTGAGAAATTTCTGTGTACTTTACTAACATATTTTTCCTATTTATTTATGAATTTTTGATTTGAATTAGTTGAAGAACCTTAAAGCTTTTCTTCGAATTTCTTTTATTCTTTACAAATTACTAACATTTTAGTAACATTTTTATGTTTTTCTGTTTCAGGTAAAAAACTTAAAAGTTTTCATTTGTGTGTGTACATGAGACTATCCTAAAGTAAGTTTCAATTTTGACTCATTTATAAAAACAAATACTAGTCTTAAAAATTAATTATTGTGAATTATCAATAAAATATAATATTTCTATTATGTATCTTTTTAAAACAATAGAAATGTCTATTCATTTATTTTAAAAGAAATGTCTAACTCTTATTACTCCCGTAGGATATGTATATGTTCCTGATATGTATATAATATTATAATCATTGGTTTGTTAAGGTAGTACGAGCGCTAAGGCAAGTTTAGACTTGTGGTTGAAATTATTTGTATCTTATTTTCAACTTTGATGATGAATTTTGTTATCACTTGATGAATGTAGACGAAAAATAAGAATACAATTTTTCGACATTCGTCGCAACAAAATTAATTCAATTAATAGTTGTTGGTGTAGTGCATGGTATATGCATGAAGGAGATGCACTCAGCCTCTGAAATTGAGGAGCTGATAAATGAAATTATCAGCGGGAAGGTGGTAAAACACATATATGGTATCACAATGGGCTATATAGCCTAAATGTGTCCTTCGTGGAGAGCCAATATAACCTATCCTAACCTTTCGTTTTATATTGTCAAGTTATAATATAATTCACCAAAACATTGAAAAAATATATTTTTTTAAATTTGTGTCCCCACTACCGTGCTATTGTCTCCACTACCGTCATATATCCTTAATAAAATGGGCACAACGATTTTTTTTTTTAAATTTGACTAAGATTTTAACTTTAAAACAAATTGCTTTTTTTTATTAATTTCCACCGACTAGTTTTGAAGAAATCTATGAAAACATTTCATCCATCTACCGTTTTACCATAAAATAAATGTTAAATATGCCTACTTTTGAAGTTATTTAAATAATTGGACAACCTCCCCTGAAATTTTCAGAATTTATTTAGACTTTATCCAAAATTACCCTGGCGCTCGTACATCCTTAAATAATACTAAGCAATATTTGAAAATCATAGTGTTATGAATATGAAATGGATATTAAATCTAGTTGTACAAACAATTATTGGTTACATAGTAATGAAGTTGATATTTACAAAACAGTAATAAACAAATAATCAATATTTGTGTTTATTAAACAAATATTAAGTGTTATCAATTGCATTTCAATAATGGTCTGCTCAAAATAATGTTTTAACGTGAATTTATTCAAAGGCAAAAAAACTAAAAAAAAAAAAGTTTCGGCGTCTAATGTAAAACCCTACTAACGCGCAGTCTCAAACGTGCTAGTTTTGCGTTAATTAACGCTATGTATACATAAAAAAAATGATTTTTGGCCAATATCTCGGAAACCACCAACTTGATGAAAAATAATTTCAATGAAAATTCGATATCTTTAGCCGTTTCCAGAACGATCAATTTTATATATATTTCTCGTTAATTATACAATCATTATCCTCGAATTATGTGTAAAAAGTGCTGAATTTTGTTACTTAGGGGTATGTTTTAATTATAAATTTTAATTGAAAAAAAAAAAAAATGCATAAAATTTATTCCATTACTTTGGATTAATGAAATATTCAAAACTAAGAGTAAAGAAATTTTGACAAATCAATGCACTTTATGATACAGAACATATGGGTTATATTGCTTCACGACATTCGATGATGTGGATAACTAGATGAAAGAACCTAAATTTTCTCAAAGGAGCCCAAAGATCGGGTAGTAATTCCCATAGACGACGTCGATACCAGCGCACACCAACCTCCAGGTGTGCTCTGGACCTTCTTTATCGTCAATACCCCAGTAACAAAATTCAGGACTTTTTACACATGAGTCCAGGATAATTATTGGATAATTAACGAAAAATAGCCGTTTTTCCCAATTGTCAGAAAAATGGCTAGAGATATCAAACTTTTTGATTCTAAATTTTTTAAGGGAAAAAAATTCCCGAAAGTTTTTGTTTGCAACTATTTTCATAAAGTTGATGGGTTCCGAGATATTGGCCAAAAATCTTTTTTTTATGTGTACAAAGCGTTAATTAACGCAACCCTAGCAGTTCTGAGATTGCGTGTTAGAAGGATCCTTAGCTAGATGTCTTTGAATAAAATTCATAAAATCGCTAATTTCCAGTTACTTTGAACGGCCTATAAGTAAATTTGAGATTATTTTATACAATACCGAAATACATTATTTGAAAAAAAACTGTGCATTTTACTTTTATATAAAAAAATTCATTAAAATTTTCGCCCGTTAGGAATAAAGTCAAAAGACGATTATTTATTATTTTTAATGCCTAATTAAATTATTATGTTTAAAAATGAACCCCTATTTCTCACGCTATAAATTGAGGACAGATGGGTAAATTTTGCTAAATTCTTTTTTTTTTCTTGTGTTAATTATTGTCAGCAGAAGGTTCTTATGAAAAAAAAAATTAAGGAAGTTGAGCGAAAAATTAGAAAATTTATGACAAAATATTAAATGTAATAAATGGTGGAAACGCATATAAATAATGCATTACATACATCTTCATATGTACTATTTATTTACTTGCACTCCCACCATATTTATCTAGAATTGTGAACAAGTATTTGAATAGTATTGAGGAATTATTTATTATTATTTATGTATTAGCTGATTCCCGCCCGCTTCACTGAGCACACTAATCATTTGGGTGTGAATCTGTACTTCTTTTATTAACGAAATGTCGTAATTTCGATTTGATATTTATTGTAAATTTTTCAAATTTTTAATATGAAAATATAGTGCCAGTCAGTGAATAGACAGATTTCCACATCACTCATGAGGTACTGTGTATTGAGATACGTTCCCGTTATTTATTGTGGCGGGATCTCCGGTAGGAATAATTCCTTAAGTGAGTGGATATCGGAGAGTATTAATCGACCACTTTTAAATCCGCCACTTTTCGATTCGGCCGAAAATTTGTCATCACTATCTACGTCAAACAGTACTAAGGAAAATTGTTTAAATTTCTTTATCCAACCTAAAAAATTATTTAATTTATAAGAGAAATCTATCACAGTTTTTTTTTTAAATAAACAGAAATTTTTACAAAATTGAAATTGATTAGACCTTTTTTTAATTGTTTATTTTTAACGAATTTTTCTGAAAAAAGTAAATAAAAATTAAATTACAAATTTAAAAATCCGTTGGGATAGGAATTCCGTAAAATCCGTTCTTAGTGGATGTCTATGTCACGAAAGAGGTAAGTTTGCGAAATTTGAAATTAATCGAACCGATAGTAACGGAGATTTCGTGATGAGTCTGTCCATGGTAAATCGTTTATAAAATCCGTTGGGATAAGAATTGCGTAAAATCCGTCCTTAGTGGGTGTCTATATGTCACAAAAAAGATAAGTGTGCGAAATGTGAAATTAATAGGATCGATAATTTTGGAGATTTCGTGATGAGTCTGTCAGTGGTAAATCGCTTATAAAATCCGTTGGGATAGGAATTCCGTAAAATCCGTCCTGTTTTTGTGATAGGTGTAAAATTGGGAACTGCATATTAGTTAAGAGGAATAATCGTTGATCAATAGTTACTGTTAAATGAATTGTAGGTGAAACGAAGTTTACCGGGTTATCTAATTACATAAATTCGTTTACTGGGTTATCTTATTACATAAATTCGATTACTTGCAATGTTAGATGCTATCTTAATTTAAATAATTAAATATACAGAATTAAATTTTTCATATCTGTTAAAATTTTTTTTTAAATGTTCGGTACAATTGCAGTGTATTCTCCTAAAGCTTAAAGATCACTGGCTTTTTGAGCGATTGGATTTTAAGGCGAGAAGCAAAATATAAATTCCCTGAACTGTGTTAACATATTTTATTTTGCATGTTTGTTTTAAAAAGTCCACATAATATTTTTTATGTTTATATCCGGTTGCCAAAAATAATTTTTAATGGAAAATTTAATTGAACTAGTTATTAAAATTTTCGTAATTATCCTTTTAGAAACAATAGTCTTCATTATTATTCTTGTTATTTTAACGATTAGGTTTGTAATATAATATAAAATATTCCTGCAAATATATAATTATAAATTAAATTTTAATTGAAATATATTTTTATGATTAGTAATAATTTTATTACTAATAAAATATTATTTTATAGAAAACAATAAACTATATGGAGTCGGTATTGTTTTGCAAGGAAGGATATTGTCACAGTGTTTGTTATTTATATCCTACACAGGGATGACATGTTTCAGTATTATTCCTCTTGCTATGAATTACTTTTTATTCGTCAAATCTTATATTCGAAGCCAATCATCTAATGATCTCGATTTATAAAGTTTTTAAATGTTTATGAAAAGGCAAATTTGATTTGCTCGTCTCTCTAAGATTATTTTATAGTTATCCAGGAATCTAATTCCCATTATATGACAGTGCAATTCCTGTTGTTTAGACAATTCCAATGCTTGTTTAATTTTTTTTTCTTCCGATATTTCCAACCAACTTCATCAAAACAATTTCTGCTTCATTTACTTCCATATCTTGATATTCAAAAGAAAATAAATAGAACTTTTCAAATTTTCAAAAAATTTTTGGACTGAAGAAGATCTTTGCCCATGCAATAGATTCTTGGCTAAATATACTCGGATATCACTCGTTGGTAGTGGCTGAATAGTTTTGTGGCAGGAACTTACAGTCAGTATTCGATACTTTAGGAAGTTTTGGATGGGGGAAAAGTCCTGAATTTACGTGACCGTCACGCAAAACGGTTGAAACTCGCTTAAAAGTCGAATTGAGATTAATCTATAAATATTATCAAAGATAATAAATGAGTACTCACAGATATTTCAAATTAAATTTCAATTTTTTACGCAATGCAGAATTTTTGTAGGTATTATATAAATACATATTTCGAATACCAAGTAGTCATCATCAGTATGAATTACCTAATCGTAATTACTCTTATATTACTCGTTGTTAGTTTGGTGATAGTCTGCGCTGTAATTAATACAAAAAAAGAACGAGAGGTGTCGTGGGACATTCGGTAGAAACTATGCTCCTATAATATGTTCGTACGTTATGAATTTAGGTCTCACTTTTTTATTTACAATTTATTGTTCTGGAAATCTAAGGTAATAATTTTAGAAGTCAAGTACTTGTTTTATTATTTCAAGAATTAAATTTTAGCTATTTTTACTTTTTTCTCTATCAATTAATTGTAATATTAGTTTAAAGAAGACTTACTTCTAATTTAGAAGTCAACCTAATATGTGCGAACCCACATTTGGTTTGATCAGGATATTTATTATGACATAACATAATGTTTCTTTTTCTTTAACTTTAAATTATCTCTATTATCTTTAATTTCTGATAACTTATTTCCACATTTTTTTTAATGAAAAAACATAAAATTTTGATAAAAAAAACAAATTGACAAACAGTAAAAATATTTTTGCATATTTTCAAAATTCTTGGCAAGCTGAATCGCTCAAAAAGTTTTAGTTTTGTAGGTGGTCTAGGTGCAAATGGCCGGTTTTTGGTATCGTTTTTCATAAACCAGCAAACAAATCAGACCGATAACGTGCGATAAGGAACATAGTTTCCATATAGATCTAGGAAATTGGAGCAAAAATCAACTTTGAGTTCAATCTGCCTGGCTGATTAGTGGTATCGCTGCTGGACTGCCATTCCGTAAGCCTGCATTCGCAACCCAACAAAGTCAAAATATTTCTTTTAATAATTTATAATTGTTTTTTACACTCACATCAATAATTTCAAATTATAAATTATGAAATTTTAATTATTCATACTATAGTTAAATTAAAAATCCAAATGAACACAGTTATTCCAAAGGTTTTAAGTTTTCACTTCTGTCGATATTTCCCATGACTGATTATCACTTTTTTTTGGTCTGAAGACGGAAGGACTTCGTGCTTTAATCAGTGATTATCTATATTTGAGATACTTAGGATGTATACTTGGATATATTAAATTTTTTAAACACTTCACAAATATTATAATCAGTTTCCCCCAATTGGAAAATTAAAATCCCCCCGTCCTATAACTACAAGAAGTATTATCTGACTTGTATTAAACACTCACATTAAACAGTTTTAGTTTTAATGCTTTATTATGAATTTTGCTCATAAAGATAAGATATATTACGTTTATTTGGATATAACACTAAAATGTTTTGATATCTTTTAAAACAATGACTAGTTGTAACTTTAGATTATATATATACAATGTATTATATATTTTGTTACAATACATCAAAATAATATATAATTGTAAGTGGAGATACTTTGAGATGTTATAATATGATACACTTTTCACAACAGATACAATATGTACAATGTCTCTTATCTGTATAAACGATTTAATATTATAATTGTACAATTAACAGCATATCATTTTATAGTTAATTTTATTACTTGTATACAGAAATTACTAGAAGGAGTGAATCACTTAGCTGGAATGTGTGATCAAGAAAAATTGCTACTAGATTTAGGTTTTTTCAAAAGTATTCCGTGACAAATACGTTTTCCTATGATAATATATTATCAGTTCTACTCAAATCTTAAATTCTTTTCTCGATTTCACTTTTAATTTATAGCCAAACTATTCGACATATGTACAATGTCGAAATATTTTCGAGTTCTTTATTCAAATGTTACAATATTTGTATGTAAATTTTTTTTAATATGTTCAAATTTTTAGAACTATTCAAAATTTCTCAAAAGGGATCGTTATGACCGACCTGGTAAGGATAGTGGGTAAAATTGATTCGAATGCATTTTTTATCAAACAGTTCACATAAAATATTAACTGTCCTTTTACATTGCATCAACGATTAGTATGAAAACAAAAATCACTGGAAAATTCATCTAAATCAACACATTCAAGACCCGTTACATGTTGGGGGATCATTTTATCTATTATAATTTTACACACAAAATAGGGATCATTTTAGCCTATATAAAGGGGATTATTTAACCCGTAACGACATATTTGAATTTCGTCAAAAAACTGACCTTAAAATTTATTATGCGCTTATGTTATAATATTATTAAAAGTCAACAAAAGCCAAAAGATAAATTTTACGTTGAAATTTGTATTACCATAATTTATAAGCAGTAAAATTAATATTTTTGCTATAAAACACATAAGTTTTTGGTGTACGATTAATTTGATCGCGCGGAAACCATTTATCGATAAATCACAGAAGGCTTTAATGGTTTATTTAAAACAACGAGGGATCATTTTATCCTGAGGGATCATTATAGACCACTTTCCCCTTCATTCATTTTTTTTTATAACTTAAGATATCAATAAACTTCAAAAATTAGTTGGAACAATTTTTTGTTTTTAACTCGAAAGGAGAAAGAGTAAATTTTTCTACTTTTTCCATTTTATGTCTCGATAAATAGCTACCGAGATATCATCAGAAAACGATCCGAGGTCTTGCTTTATACAAGATATCAGGCTATATATAAAAAATTTGTACGTGAATCATAAAATGGGCCTGTTTTTCGCATTTCTTTGTTCAAAATTCCATATAGAAAGTATATAATAAGTTTGATTTAAAATTCAAATTTAGTAACAAAAACTCCTAATAGAAATTGAAAATTCGAGAAAAACACTGAATATTTAACGTAATATTGGTCCACAAAAATCAAGTTAATTTAAGGATTAGAATGGGAATTTCTAAAATTAATTCTGAAATTGACACGAAAATCGGGATATCGGATTTATTTCAGGCGACATCTTTGAAACTTAAGTCTTATGCTCAAAAGAAGAAAAGAAGACTGATGTCTTAAGATCTGTATTTCGTTTTTGTTTTATAAATACTGTATTGAATACAAAGCAGGGTCAATTATTTTGATTTAGTTAAAATGGATCAGTTAGAAAATAATTGGTAATCAATTCAGAATTTGATCTTTAAAGAACAGTTTTCGAGATATCATTTGAAATTTTATGCCGAAAAGTATAAAAGTCAAGTTAATTCGTCGTGCTATAGGATGCACTGCATTTATCTTATGAATTTAAATTTTTACAAAATATGTTATAAATTTTGAACACGTTGTCTGACAGGCTTTAGTCTTATAGTCTTTAATATCTGAGAACCCACAGGCTGTTACAGCCTGTAGATTTCCTTCTATTACAAAGTAATAACATATTTTAATAAACAATTTTAATGAATATATATAATGTATTTTATATCAGAATAAAATAGAATTTTTCACTTAGACATCATTTTTATGAAATAAGTACCACCGCATGCAAAAATAAGAAAAGTTTATTAACAATCAACGGTGAAAATGATTTTTCTTGCTGAGTATAAATAAATGGATTTTAAATTATTATTTATTTTATAGAATCTTAAAAAAATTGAAAAGATTATTAATTATCTAATAAAAATTACGTCTTTTATACGATATTGAAACATAATATTAATCATATTCCCCATGGATATTAGATTAATTTTTTTGTTCATGTATTAAGGATGTACGAGCAACAAGGCAATTTTAAATAAAAAACTTTTTTAAATATGAAGTTGGACAAAGTCTAAATCAATTCTTAAATTTTAAGGGGGGGGGGGGGGTTGCCCGATTATTTAATTAAATAAATGTATTCAAAAGTAGGCATATTTAACTTTGGTTATATGGGTAAACGGTAGATGGATGAATTGTTTTCATAGATTTCTCCAAAACTAGTCGGTGGAAATTAAAAAAAAAATATTTTAATTAAAGTTAAAATTTTAATAAATTATTGAAAACAAAAAACCCGGTGTGCCGACAAGTTGGATGCAGGAGCACGCTAGTATCAACACAAATTTAAAAAAAATATATTTTTTGATTATGAATTATGTTATAAGTTGACAATATAAAACGAAAAGTAAGAATACAATTTTTCGATATCTGGAGATCTTATTTTTCGTATATTTTCTCGAAGTTAAAATTATATGTCATGCCTTTTCCAAACTGAATCGAATTTGAAAAATCATCGCCAATTTTTTAGTTTTTTTTTTTGGGTACAAAACTCTAAGCTCACACATGAAACATAGCTAAGAACACTTTCCGTTAAATTACCTTTCAAATGAAAAAAAAAATTAAAATTATTTCATCCGTTCAGACGCTACGATGGCACAGACAGACAAAGACATAGACACACACACATAGCGGTAAAACTCATAACACCCCTTTTTTTAGTTCGAGGGTTAAAAACACGTTCTAAAATGTTGAGAAAAATAAAATATAATTAATATTCATCTACACTCGAAATTTTCCAATATAATTTTCTATTTAAATCATGTAAATAAATTGATGAAACTTAGTATGTACTACACCCATGCAAGACTATAGCTAATAAAGGATTAACTTTTCCCAAATACTCATTACGAAGACTTCCCACAGAGTTGTAAGTAAAATCATATGAATAAAATCTCCATACATTGTACATATATAAGATAAAATAGTAAATATACTGGCTTGCTTTACATTATGTTATGGTTTGCCAACTTATATCTAACAGCAATTATTCAAGTCTAGACTATTTTCTGATGTAACTAGTTAGCTATAGTCTAGATTTACAGGCATTATGTACTTATACATATATAGTCGCAGAAACAAAACACTAAAAACGATCAAAGTACAAAAAATTTGAAACAGTAAGTCGGATTTGAATGCAGTTTTTGGCATTACAACTCGGGAGTTTTTAGGGTCGCTGAAAACGAATATCACGGCAGAATCTTGCACCAAGTAGGGGAGCGGGAGGCTTTTATTAACAAAATTCAAACTTCTGTAAATATCTCCTAAAGTTCTCAAGTTAATGTTATTACTTAAGTACCTTCATGACGACAATTTATTAATCTTTCATATTTAAATCCAAAATGCCGTTTGAATTGTTTGGAAGAACGAAGCGTTTTTTAAACAAAAGTCAGCGGTTAATACTTACCCCGTGTTGGGAGATAATATTAACAATGAAGGGGGAGAATTAACATTTAATGTTTTAAATTATGATTTATCTAAAACATAAAACTATATTAATCTTTATAATTATAAATTTATATCAGATAAAATATCAATATCGGGTAGTTTTTTTTCAATCAGTGGTATTATGGATGAATCCAGTATCCGGAGTAAATGGGGTAAACTTGTATTTATTTCACTTGTTAAAGAGATGTCAGCCTTAATAGGCGGATCATTTTGTGTTGCTTAGTCCTTTTTATAGTTAGGAATTCAATAATGAATTGTCAATAATGTTACCAATTGCATTTACCGCAGCCGCAGAATGATCAAAGTGCCTTTTTCAACAGATGTCACAGACCCAACTTGCTTGAGTCCTTTCTGTAATACGATATTTTTCGGCTTGTGGTGAGGCAGATTTCATCCATATATCCGTTTCAAAAAATGGTTGAACGTTGGTACGATTGAAAAAGGTGCATCGGCTCAAAGTGGTGGTTCGAGTTCGGTTCAGGTTTTTTGTTTGAAGGCCAGGACTCCGGTATGGGAATATATAAATCAACGATTGCTTTGTACGCTAGAGATCTAAATTGCTCTGGCAGCAATCATAAGTGAATAGAGGCACTTTTTTTTAAATAATTTGCAATAGAACGTTCTTGTTGTTCTATGAAAATCAGTTTATGTTAATTAAACCCTACCTTGTATTTCAAGCCAGCTTTTGTCTTTTAAGCGTAATTAAAAAGTGTAACTTGGCAAATATTGAACTCTATTGCAATATCTCCATATTTCCGATTAGAATTTAATACCTTTTATACCGCTAACCCATACACCTCTTTAGTAGTGATTTTCCTAGTTGTTTCTAGTGTGTAAGTCCTCATTCTACAACAATAAGTAAACATCACTTTCAATTTTGAACCTTACACCTTTCTCGGGGGGTTAAAATTGGCGTGTTAATTCATAAGTAATGAATTAATCATCACATAGGTAATGAATTAAGCCTCAAAAAAAAAAAACGCTAAAAATATCGATTAGCTGTGTTTTGGCACCCATGGGCCATTACTACACAACACAGCAGCCAACGAGCAACTGACGTACTGCATCGGCCGAAGTTATAACCTTGAAATTAGCACTTTGTCGTGAATAGTTTAATGGCTAGAGGATTATTAATACCTACCCCTGTAAAAACAAGCCCCCCCCCCCCCCGCTACCCTATCTGATGCTAGAGGTACGTAGGTTATCCAAGATATCCTGGACAACAGGTACCTCGGAGATCAATTCTGTCGCGATATTCGTGCTCAGAAATCCCAAAAAATGCCTAGTAACGAGTTTGAACCGATTATATAACGAATTTCCCGAAAACTCCAGGAGATGACGGAGATGCCGTTTACCTAGAGCACCGGGTACTTCGGAGACCAATTTTGACGTGATATTCGTGTTCAGAGACTCCAAAAATCAACCGTAATGAGTAACAAGTTTGGAATCATTTCATCACTATTAACCGAATTGTGAATTTAGTATATGTACGGTCAATTTAAAATGCAATTATAAAATGATCATATTATTTATGCAAGTTGCATATTTTTAATTTCTTATAAATCAATTTAGGTCACAAAATTTCCTGATGCTCTAACGAATCGAATGCCTAAAACCACATACAAATCCGATTTATTGTTAAAATTTTTCCAACTTCATTGCTTCGTTTCTGCGTCTAACATTTTATATTCATATTATAATAACACAACATCTCTCATCTTTTAACGTTAACGTTATTGTGTAACTTGCCATCATCCGTTCAAAAACTGGGAAATTAAAAATATCATCTTCTTATCATTTTCCATCACAAGTATTCGAATTTTTTTCTACATTTATATCATTTTTTCTTCCTTGTATGGGAATAAAACTTATACAAGTGATAATTCAACACACAGATAAGATAAATTCAGTACCAAGGATCAGGCTCTTTTTTTTTACTGGTCATTCCCAGCATGTGCCCACAGCGATATACCTATTGCATATGAAGTAGAAAAAGGCCCAATGTATGGATTTGAGATCGCCGATTAATCCAAAGTTAGGAATAATATTATCCGAGGTTCTCTGCCGAAATTGTCTCTCAAACTTAAAACGTGTTTTTCTTGAAACTACATTTTTCGAGGTGGTTGATATGATGTCTCAAAGTCTACTCGACCGATTCCTTTGAAATTTGGTGGAAATCTTCTTTATAAATTTTTCTATCGCTTTCTATAAAAAGGGGTGAAAACAAAATAATTTTTTACATTTCGACGCCATTTTGTAAAATTTTTATTTGTTTCATGAGGCCCAGACGATAGCGACATTTTTACTAATTAACAATTTTTCTAATTTTTATGTTTCGGATCACTACAAGGATTTGGAATCATATCAATCAAGGTACCGTGTTTTTTTTTTGTAGCCCCCGTTTCATCGCCCTGTAATTTAAAGAATTTTTTCATTATATTTTATTATAATTTAGATTGCAAAATGCCTACAGTTTAGGCTCTTAGACTAGAATACCCCCTTAAGAAAGAAAATATATGTATGCTTTATAAAAAAAATTATGTACTTGATAAGTTTATGAAAATAACCATTATCTTTTTTCTTCCAAGAATAAAAAAACATTCTAAATATTTCCTATACTTGATTTTTAATCGATTTCAAGCAAAAAAGGAGAAGGTTCTCAATTCGACTGTATTTTTTTTATGTTTGTTATCTCAGAACTTTTGACTTGGTGAACCGACTTTGATGATTCTTTATCTAATTGAAGGTTTTTTTTTTCTGACAATGGCATCTATGAGAAAACCATAATAGTCTTAAATTGGTATTAAGTATATGCGCGACAAATGGACGAATAACTCAATATACGCCAGCCAATTTCGATTATTCTTTTTTTAGTGAAAAATTAGTAAGTGTACTTCAAATTCACTAAAAATAATACAATAAAAGACTTTTATAAAAAAAAACCGAATTCAAAAAGTAAAAATTAAAAATGCTCTAAAAAGTAAAAAATTAACGATAATATGTAGTTAAAATTATTGTTATTTTTGGAGTCGGTGTCAGCCAAGGAAACAACTGTGACAGAATAGTTTCCTACATTAACTTGACTGACACCGACTCCAAAAACAATAATAATTATAACTACATTATATTATCGTTATTTTTTTACTTTTTAGTGCATTTTTAATTTTTACTTTTTGAAGTGGTTTTTTTTTTTTTTTTAGATAAAAGTTTTTTTATACTACAATAAGCTACTTTAGAAATATTTCAAAATAATTCAAGTAGGTAGTTTAGTTTGTACTCGTTATTTGTACATTATCGAACAATGAAACTAATGCACAAAACGTGACTGGTCAAAAGTGGTCCAAATATTATATTTATATGTACAAAAAAAATAAGAAACATGAAACATATTGCTTTCTCATTGCTGTAAATGATTATTGATATACTTGAAATGATCATTATGGCAAAAAGAGAATGAAAGTGAAAAATATTTTTTTCATATTTAAAAAAACACATTATCACATGTTTTCTTTAACTCCGCCCATACGTGAGTAGAAACACGTAGAGGATTTAATTCAGTATGCTAGGGTGATTTAAAATTTTCAAACGTCTTTTTGGAATTTTGAGCTTATTTATTCTTCTAAATAAATTTCAAATTATTTAAGGTAGTACGAGCACACAGGCAGTTTTCAGGGTTGATATTATTTCTACCATATTTCCAACTTTCATAATGAATTATGATATAACTGCATGAATGTAGACGAAAAATAAGAATAAAATTTTCAATATCTGCCTTATATTGTCAACATAATTCACCATCAAAATTGAATAAATATATTTTTTTAAATTTGTTTCTCCACTACCGTGTTCATACATACTCGATTAGTCGAGCACAACGGGGTTTTTTTAGTTTTCAATCATTTATTAAGGTTTTAACTTTAATTTAAATAGTTTTATTTTTAATTTCCACCAACTAGTTTTGGAGTAATCTAAGAGAATATACCCTCCATCTGCTGTTTTACCATAAAACCAATGTTAAATATGGCTAATTTTGAAATCATTTATTTATTAAATAATCGGACAACTCCAAAATTTTCAGAAATTATTTAGACCAAGTCCAACTTGTAATATTAAAAAAAACATTTTTTTTATTTAAAATTGCCTTGGTTAGAAATGTCTAAATTTGCTGGTAGTCTCCTCAAATAAGGATATTTAAAGTCTTTGCCAGAAATTGTGCAAGTAAAAATCAGTCTTAGTCGAGGCATGGTTTCCTATATATTGAGATCTTTTTGTTTACAGTAAAGTCTAGTATTCCGCTTCGTTTGGGATTCTAAAGCCCAGGTTACATTTTAGTTACTCGTATTAACAAGTTTGCATAAAGTTGAGAGGCTGTTGTCAAGCGTTTGCCTATACAGTTAAAAGAGATTACTCCATTGAAGTAAGCCCCTTTTTAAGCAAGCCTTTAATTGCAATATTTTAAAAATATTGCAATTAAATTTTAAAATTAAAAATATTGCAATTAATTTTTCAAAATTAGGCGGCAAGCATTAATTTTAGTTCTCGTGGTAAATTCATTAGTTTTTGTGCTGGATAAAACATAAAAAAAGGTACAAGAACCTTTCTCTTCATTATAACTCTGTTAATTTTCGTGGAAATGACTTGAAACATGTTTCATTAAAAGTTTTTTTTTATAGTACTTAAATACGTGTAGAAAATACTTTTTTCAATGAACGTAAAAGTTATTTTACGTTAAATACTAGGAAATTTAATCACCCATAACTTTGAAAGTATTGACTTTTCGACATATACTTAACGTTGCCACTCTATCGATTCCCGTTTCTATTTTCAAAATATATTGTTCCATCCTCTAGAACAGGTGGTTATCATTCCCTGGGTAAAAGCATCACTTGACAGCGTATAAATCGGTATAGGACTTTTTTTTCCTCGTTTACCGGATTACACACAAATAGGCAAACATTCAAATCTTGCACTAGTTTCAGGACATCCTTTATTATGTATATCTAATCTTTGTACCAACACTCTGTACTTTAATAGTATGTATCAGACAAATAAATAGTACATCATATCATCTATCATGAAGCAAACAAAACTAAGCTTACTAGCCTAGCGTAGCCTTGCTAGTTACTTTTTATTCATAGAAATAGTACAATAAAATGTATATATATATATATAGTATGTATATTATTAACAATAGTACAACCATATCTTCTTCATATGAAAAACCACCAAACAGTTGTTTACACAAAGTGTACGAGTTGAAAATGTTATTTTCCATTACATAAACATGAAATCATTCTACGAAAAACAACCATATTGTGTTTTCTATTTACCTATGTTGATGTAGGGGTAAAATGGAAATCTTTGCGTTATTGTTAAGTCTAGTTATATAATAGTACTTCCAGCTGACCCGCTTGACTTAGAGTAGTTATTTTAGGGAAAATTCTCATCATCAATCTCCACTTGTACGAACGCGTCATAACCTTTTCGAGAACTTTTGGATTACGGGAACAACTTTAAAAAAAGAATGTCGTGGGATACCCGGTTGGAACTATGTTCTTATCGTACCTTCGTATATTATAAATGTAGCGCTGACTTTTTTACTCAGATTTGCTTTGATTTTTTTACTGGTTTGAATGATTGATTATGCACATGCTCAATTTTTAAGATTATTTTATGCTTTTTTCTTCTGTCTATTTTTAAAATATTCAGTGTGAATTGTAGTCGATTTGCTATAAAAATATACAATTCCAAAAAAATTATAAATATCCAATAAGATAAATAATATTTGAAAATACAAATAACTGTATGAGTAATTAATTATAAATATCCGTTTTGTGATTCGCTACCTTGAAAGTTTAGTGTAATTAGTTTCTTTTAAATCGTTTTTTTTTTCTCACGATACTGTTCGCGTTTCTGTGTTTTGGTAATTTTAGGATTTTGTTTCTCACGATATTCATTGGTAATTCTGAAACTTTAAAATATTAAATTAGGAAGTCAAATACTTGTTTTATTGTGTAAAGAATTAAATATTAAAGCTACTTAACTCTATGCTTTTTGAATTAATTGTAATATTAGTTTAAAAAAGACATATTTCTGATTTAATAGTCAACCCAACATATGCATTCATTATCTTCATTTGGTTTGATCAAGATATTTATTAAAAAAATAACTCTCAAAGAATAATTTTTTGATAAATCTTTTTCAGTTTTCAGAACATTTTTAAAGTAGCGCCGAGGATGGACTCTGTAGAACCAATTTTTTCCCAGATAAAGCTTTTCAAAATTTATCAGCGTTACTTTATACATCACAGCTAACGTCAAATCCGGTAGTTCTGATTTTTAGCAGACTTGTTTAAGATGTTGTCCCAATGAATAAACCAAGTTTGTGACCTCAAGCGCCGAACGCAATTTTGTCAAAAATCGAAAAAACCTGTTAAAATTGCTGTTTTTTTCTGATTTTGGCGATTATAACCCTAAACGGGTAGTTTTAAAGTACCTTTTAAAGTAGAGTTTTTTAAAGTAGACTAAATTTATTACAGTATGAGACTAGAATCGTCTTTGTAGATCCCATTGTTTCCGAGAAAAATCCTTTCAAAGTTTACCATTTTTTCTTACCTCGCAATTTTTTACAATATTATGTCGTTTTGAATGAATTTTGACCCTGAACTACACTAGCCGACTACGTCGGAGGTAAGTAGAACTGCTTCCCGCTAGAGTAGTTTGAAATATTACTGAATTATTGCAAAAAATTGCGAAGTAAGAAAGAATGATGAATTTTGAACAGCTTTTTCTCGGAAACAGTTGGGTCTTTAGTGACGATTTTAGTCTCATATTGTAGCAAATTTAGTCTACTTTAAAATCATCTTAGGTACTTCAAAAACTACCCCTTAAGAGTTATAATTGTCAAAATCTGAAAAAAAACTGAAATTTTCTCGCGTTTGTCGATTTTTGACAAAGTGGCGTTCGTCAGTCGAGGTCACAAACTTGGATTATTCATTGGGACAACATCTTAAACAAGTCTGCTAAAAATCGAAACTACCAGATTTGACGTTAGCTCTGATGTATAAACTTACGTCGATAAATTTTGAAAGGCTTTATCTCGGAAAGTTATTAGGTCCAGAGTTCAATCTCAGCGCATATTGTAGCAAATTTAATCTACTTTAATAACGTTCTGAAAAAGTTTTATGAAAAAACTAGTCCTTTAGGGTTGTAATCGCCAAATTCCGAAATTTTCACGGATTTTTATTCATTGGATTGAATTGTTCATTGGAATAACATCATAAACAAGGCTGCAAAAAATCAAAACAACCGGATTTGATGCAGACTGGTGTATAAAGTTACTGTAATATTATAAAGTTGTCGAAAGATGTTTGTTGATTTATTTTGAGAGTACTGGTTTTTTGCACCACCCTGTAAATAAATATCCATTATACTGTGTTGTTTTGTATATCATTTATTTATTATTATTTTGTGTTCAGTATCTCACAACAAAAACATTATGCATTGAAAATATAATAAGAAAAAAAAAAACACATCTATTCTAGATTTTTTTTTACTTCATGCATATACCTACCATCCATATATGGATGAGTATCTCTATAAATTATAAATGCGAAAGTAAGGATGTTTGTTTGTTTGTTACGCTTAAACGCTAATACTAGTGAATTGTTTTTAATGAAACTGTACAGCAATATAGCTGATATATCAGAATAACACATGAGATATAATTTATAAAGATATATTCATAAAAAATAAAAAAAATAAAATTTAATCTGACATTTACTATTTTAAATTTTTACAGAAATCTGTAGTTTATGGTTCAAAATGATGATTATAGATCTGCCCTTCTATAATCATCACTTTGAACCATAAACTACAGATTTCTGTAAAAATTTAAAATAGTAAACTCAAGTACTCAATGAATTATGACTATTTTACATTTAACAAAATTGAAAACTGTGCACATCAAGAGAGATGGAGCCTAGAAAGCGGTGTTTTTTTCTTTTAAGCCCTTGTGAAACGGGCGGGTATCAGGCTAGTTTTATACATTTATGTGTCTTTAAAGGAAATTTTCCTTGAAAAATAAGATGAATATATAGTGACCATTTTTCTCTTAAAAGCACTGGCTATTGTTATGAAATCAATCATATAAGTATTATTTTGATTTATATAATGGAAAATTTTTATTCGGTAAAAAAACTTTTATTGATTCAATCTACCTTGTTGTTGATGCATAAATGAAACCCAAGGTAAGTTAGAATGGAAAAAACAGTGTTTCAAAGAAAGATATTATACTCATTTGACTACTGAGCTTTAAAGTTTTGTGCTGCTAGCAAATTTGTCTACTCCTTTAGGGGGACGGGGAGCCTTTTAGAATTTGGATAGCTCAGCCAATTTGAAATTGATGATATATTCTAACAAGATGATATATGTAAATAATTTACATATTTTGGAAAGCTGGATTCCTCCTAAAGATGAATTGACTGCGATAATTTTTTGTAAATTTAATATTAAGAGCGATATTTGCGATTTTATAGGAAAATTTAGAAATACAGTAGTTGTATTGATTTATTTTTGCCACAAATTCATAAAAAATGAAAAAATTACATTTAAGTAATTTAAACAAAAAATAATAATTGACATTTTTTTTAAAATTATTAATAAAATATTGATATTTTTGAATAAAGAAACGATTTGTTTTTGGTTGTGGCTTACATCCGTTAATGCCGTGAGCCAATCGGAATTCACATTTTTAAGCTTGATTCTAGAGAAAATAACGTTATGATATGGTGAAAGAAAGTTGAGAGACAAACAATTTAATATTCAACATTTAAATTGTAAAATTACATGAAAAAGTAATATAAAAAATATTTTTTTAATCTTTCTTAATAGTTTTGAAAAAAAATTAAATTAAAAAACATGGAACTTGTATTTTCTCAGATACCATTAAATAATTTAAGGTATATTCTTGAGAAAGTATCAATTTTTTCTTAGAAAGCGAATATGTTGGTCCAAAAAGTTCCGACAGGAATTTTTCTATAACTCATTTTCAATCAAAATAAACAAGTTTTCGAGTGATCTTAACAAATTTGTAGTAATTTTAAAATTTTCGTGCACTTCTAAACTTTATCTATGTAATATTTAGGGGTAACATTTTTCATCATTTCAATCCTCCGTGGAAAGCGGCAAGGGTTGAAAAAACTTTTTGAGCAATAGGTTCCAATACTGGAGAGTTCAATTTTCAAAATGAGATTTCGAAGTTCCAAATTCGATAATTTTTCGCGGAGGTACAGCTGTTTGAAATTGAGGTAAAATTGTGTGTAAAAATGATGTTCCTTTAATAAATTGGCACAGTATATTTAATAAAGATAAAATGGCTGAAAATTACGGAAGCCTGAATGGCTTACAATCATTTTATAAGTGGCGCTACACTAGTTTATTTTTGTACTACCCACAAGTATAAAACCAACTTTTAAAAAGCCACCTGTTCATTTGCCCGGATTTTATAATAATATGATAAGGTTTACAATTTGTCTTATGTAGTTATTTCATAATTTTCTTTAGTATCATTTAAAAAATATAATGCTTTAATTGTTGATCTTTTTCTTTTGCATCTGCACATTCATAATTTCTAATCATAAAAGTATTATTAAATGTTTATTATGACGTTATAATTAAAAATCTGCACATGACAAAATACCGACATCTTCAAAAAGGTTCGTTTCCATAATACCACAAGTCACAAGTGCACTTGTTGAAAGTGACCTAGTGGCTTTTCAAAAGTTGATTTTATACTTGTGGGTAGTCCACATTTAAAAAATAAGCTAGTGTAGCGCCATTTTCTCATAAAATGATTGTGAGCCATTCCGTAGAAAATGTCATAAGCAAAATTTAATTTCATTTAAATTTATTATACTTAAAACTCACCGAGAATAAATCCTAGAATAGAAAAAAATAAATATTTTTTTCTACGAAACATACCTAATATCATAAATCAAAATTTATATATATTTGTACATGTTTAACTTTATATGATAAATGACATATTTTGTATGAATAATTAAGGAATATTATGTTTCTTGTTACAATACATATACCAACTATATAGTAGTGAGCTTCTGAGCTTATGAGTTTGAGCTTGAGCTTTACTTAGTTATAAATTATAGTTAAATCTTATCAATCAATTTATCAACAACAACAACACAGTTAAGTTATTTATTTTACTTATAATATGTGTTGTGACAATTTAAATCTGACAAATATTATATTTTAAAGATTTATTTTGAAAATATTCATTATTCCAAATATAATTGATGATGTTCAATGAGGAATCATATTATTTAATTGTTTATGGCTTATTAAAGTAGCTTTCATAAATATATGAGCTTTATGATTTTATTGAATAATTCGGTGCTTAATGCCTGAACAGTGTTGAACCAAGGAAATCTCTATTAACGAGCATACTGAACACTTTAAAAAAAATTTGGAAAACGGTTGACTCTGCAGGTCATCCCTGTAACTTCCCGCTAAGTATTGACTCAACTTTTCATTGGTTTGCGAAAAACAATGAAAAATAAACGGTTGGTGACATTCGACGCAGTTTTTGAAGCTTCATGAAGAATCTTTAAGTTTCAATTGATAGAATCTGCTTCAAAAAAACTCAAAAATAATGAATAAATTTTAAATATACACTTTGATAATTTCTTTCAGCGTTTGAAAAAACGAGAAAATAAGATCTTAACTTAAAACTAACATAAAATTTCAAGTTTGTCTCAATTCTTAGTCCCTTTTTGTAGTATTATACAGGTATCCTTAGCACACAATAATGGAACGGGGCGCAACTCATCAATAGACATGTTGACTAAATTTTTTTTATCACTTCAGGTAATGAATTCTCATTGCATGGACAAAAAAGTGAAGTTGGTTTTTGAAAATCATTACAAGAACGTTAAATATGAACGTTTAAAATTCCTAATTAAACAAAGATATAGATTAGTGACGTCATCCGATATCACCATAGAGATACATATAAAATACATATAAAACTGTGTTTTGCTAAAAGGATATGGGCAACAATCCTCGATCGCTTATAACTTCTTCGATATCAAGTCTATTTCTATATTTTTATACTTATATTGCAAATTCGACGTCAAGCAACTACCATCTTTATATACTTTAATCTTCCTTCCAACGTTCCATATTTTTGAAAGAAGATTATGACTTTGATGCGATTATTATCAAAACGGTTTTGAAAGTTATGATAACCCTATAGGGAAACACTTCAAATTCATCTCTTATTTTTGTCTAATGAAGTAAATTATGCAGATTACATGCAGTATCCCCCTTCCCCCTTGACTCTTTAAACAAAGTAGTTTTGTAAACTTTTCTCACCACGGTTTTTTTTTACAACATGGAAACAGTTGGCGACGCTTAGCAAGTAATAAAAGAACTAGAAACTAGAAGTGTAAAAACTAATCCCAGCAAGTGGATTTCTTTTTTACTATACTCTGATATTAGTTAGCAGAAAATAGTAATAGTTTGAATTTGTACTATTTGTATTAAGTATGTACGAATGTATGTACATTTAGGGAAAGGTGTAGTACCTAGAATGAAAGTGGAAAAAGTTATGTATTAAAAAATCACGACGAAAATTGTCTTTCTCTATAACAATGTTATTGCTCAAACTTAAACATTTTGTCGAGAATTTATAATTATTAAACAACTATCGATAAAAACGAGTGAATCATGATACAATATCATTATTAACCATGATTTACATCTTAATGCACCTAGAATGTTCTCCCCCCCCCCCTTTTCACTGATTGTACCTGAAGGCGCTCTGTTCAATATGAAATCGTTGCTATTCATTCTCACGAATAGCATTTCATAATATGTATGATTGAAACATTGAAAACTGTACATGTTTCTCTTACAGGCATCCATTACTATTAGCTTCTAGTAACAGCTTCAATTGGCATTTTTAATGGTTCAGAATTCATGAAAATTTTTCTTACTTATACTGCGCTTACCTGCACTTTTAACGTCACAAGAATTCTATTTTATAATTCAATTCATAACTACTACTTTGATGAATAGTTAGAGCAAAGGTACATTATGTTGTTAGATTCTAAGTATATCATTTTTGTTTTGAAACTTTACCTCCTCAAAATTTAAAGGTATGATTAAAACTAGAATATTACGATATTCTTACTCACCAATAACCAGTGAATAACGTTGAGGCTACTTTATAAAATAATACGCAATTGGCTGTTTGTAAATAGAAAATCAACATTATTTCGCAAATATTTTTATTTGTAGTTTACTCGAAGCTAAACCACGTTGATAATCAGTTTTCAGCCTACCTGCATTCAGATAATATTTATTTACGAGACTAGTAAGATAACTGCATTATTAACGTATGACTGCTAAATTTGCACAACGAGGGCGTATCGCAAGTTTGACAATCGCAGAAGTGCGTATCACGTTAATAATGCATTATCACACGTATATCGTACAAAACTTTATCTACGCTTCAAAAATGTGAAAATAAACGATAATATTATTATTTAAAATTTGTCATGGCTTGTTGAGAAAATAGAAAATTTAAAAATTTACCATAGTAACTGAATTTATTACCACCCTAGTGCCGGAATGAATTCATTATCACACTAGGGCGGTAATGAACTATTTTCTCCCCACATACTGAGTGAGAGCTTCGTTTCCTGGCGTCGATAAAATACTCTTATTTCAATACATAAGCTGTCCAATAAATATTAATATATGATTCGAGGAATATTTGTCTCAAGGTACTACATATTACCCTATAGCTAAAGGGAATTTAGACGCCAAGTAAAGTATATGGGTGTCGCGGCGGATAATTGAAAACGGGAGTCACACCAAAGACCAATTCATACACACTGATTAGCTAGGCTAGAACTGCTGTTAGCAGCTCGTGTCTACATCATTTTCTATGCCACCAGGAAAACCACAATCCTCATGTTCGTAGTAGTAAACTTGAACATTCATCTTCGAATCATGGCTTTTATATGTATGTACATATTCTACAATATATCTCATCTTTTTTATGTAATATGTATAGAGTGATCGAGTCACCTTACTAAAATAATGTTTAAATAACAAGTGAAAATAAGCAATTGACCAAGCTAATTTTTGAAATACCCTGCATAAACAATGTTGAATATGAGGACTTGCGTTATTTTTAACAAATCACATAAGTTGTAAAAACCAATAAATTTTATGGCGGCCTACGTCCGTCGTTTGTCCTAATTTTGAACAATTATGAAAATTTTTCGAAGTACTTTGTACATACCTTTTTCCTTTTCAATAGCTACCTACAAATTATTATCTCTCTATCTGTTATAGTTTTGGAGGAACTGGATACCAAATTTTTGCCCTAATTTGTTCCCTCACAAGAAAACAATGATGTTCACGGAAAAACGATTCAAACAAAAGTTATTTTATTTTTTATTTTTAAACTTTTGCTCTATCTCTGAGCGATATCTATATGGTGTTCATTTACGATTTGTATATCCTTTCGTTTTTGAACTATCATGGTCTCATTTTATGAAACATATACCAAAATTTTGTTCTTATCTGCAATATTTTTAAGCGTTACAAACGTGGGACTAAAATTAGTATACCTGGATATATATTTCATATATACAGAATGTAAAAATTACCGAACAATAATTATTCCACTCATATTTTCAAATTTAAAAAACATAATAGTTCCTTAGATGATTGACACAGCAGGAAAGTTTTGACTGATTTTTATACGCTATGCTAGCAGGTGGAGGGGGCAGGTTAATCGACCGTAGCACTGTTATCTTATAAAATTTGGTGGAAAAACTTGTTCCATAAATGCCAATTAACATTATTACTTAATAAAATTTGTTAGAAAATGGTATTAAATTTTCAACGTAAAACATATACAATCCATAGATGTATATGTCCATTCATAGAAGTGCTTATGAACGATGCGAATATATTAATTATTAAAAGGTGATGCAACTTTTTCGTTTACTTTACGTAAATTGTAAAAAAATAATTTTTGTAACACGTAAATAATGTTAAAGAAAAGTACTCCCAAATTATTAAAAATATTGCCTCCTGTTGTGGAAGCGCTTTACTTAACAGCTCTTCTAGGATTAGATTATCAAAAACATATTTTTATCAATCGTAATCTTTGAAAATTCACTACTGGAATTGTCAACAGAGAGAGAACCACGTATCAAAGTAGATTGACAAGGATAGTAAATGCCGAGGCCTGGTCATAATACGCATGTCTTAATATACAAAATAATATCCTGGCGCGTATTTAAAATAAGATTATACCACTTTAAATAAAGTTAAAACAGTATATTTTGTACAAATTACCATTTTACCATTAAACAAAATTTTTTTCATAGAATTATCACAAAATCATCTAACAATATTACTCGTTTGAACGTTAAAACAAAATAAATTTTTATGTGCAGTTGTGAATGTGACATATAAACACATCATTGAAGCAGCTGATTCCGGGCATACGATCATGCGCATTGGATACCAGGCCTCCAAAATGGTGTTTTCTCTGTCAGCTGTTTGAATATTGTATTTTCATCTTTGTTAGTCTACTTTGTGACGCCAAAATATATATACTTGGTATACACTGGGCTTATCTATTTAAAATATATGATCTAAGATCGTAATAGATCACACAATATAAATAAATTCTAAGTTGTTCATATTCAAGTAAGGGTATGAGTTTCAGGATGAAGGATATCGTCCAGTGTGTGAAATAATCATTATTGTATGTATAATACGTCTTACACTTTGCGGTTAATAAAGAAATTCGTCTCATCTCTATAACATATCCGTTTCATTTTATACCCTTAATTCCGTAGCGAATTATATCGAAAACGATGAGGTAAGATAAAAAATGTCAAGAGTCAAAAAGTCTTTATAATTGTCCAAAATATAATTTCATGTGATAATTTTTGAACAGTCACAAAATAATCTTTATATTCGTCAATAACAAATTTTCTTTCAAAAGTACGTTTTTTTTCTTCAATCGCTTATAAATCGAAAACGGTGAGATATGGTAAAAATATCAAGAGTCAAAAAGTGTTAAGAATGTTCAAAACAAAAAGCTATATAGTGTTTACATCAAAGTTTTGACCAAAACCTCAAAATAATCTTTATTTTCGTCAAAACGATTTTATTTTATTTTTTTTTTAACGCATATATATGAAAAACGTTGATGCTTCGTGAAAATTTTTACGGATCAAAAAATACTTAGTATCGTCTAAAATATAATATCTAATTGTTTTTAATTAAATTTTTGACCGGAACTAAAAAACAATTATTATTATCCTCAATAAGGAACTTTCGTCGAAAATCCACATTTAATTTTTTCAAATGCTTATATCTCAAAAATGGTGAAGCTAGGCGAAAAATGACAAGAATAAAAGAAATGCTGGAAATTGGAACATAATATAAGTTAAGTAAAGAGAATGTTGTGCCCAGAAGAAGGAGATTTTGTCCCACCCTATGGGGGTAAATCGAAAAAGCACAAGTACACATGTTTATGACTTTAAAAAGTACAAAGTAAAGTACACTAAGACAAACATTTTCCACCGGCTTCCATACAAATTTACTAACGAGGAGTCTATTACTTGGTCAAATGCTTTATTTCCTACAGTATAGAAAAGACAGTGTAATAGATAACGAAGAATAGATAACGATATCCGTTTAAAAAAACTATTTCTATACATTATAAATTCGAAAGAAAGGATGTTTGTTTGTTTGTTTGTTACGCTTTCACGCTAAAACTAGCGAATGATTTTTGATGAAAGTGTACAGCAATATAGCTCATACTTCAGAATAACACATGAGAAATAATTTATAAAAATATATTCATAAAAAATAAAAAAAATAAAATTTAATCTGACATTTACTATTTTAAATTTTTACAGAAACGTGTAATTTATGGTTCAAAATGATGATTATAGATAGAGCAGATCTATAATCATCATTTTGAACCATAAATTAAAGTATTCTGTAAAAATTTAAAATAGTAAATGTCAAACCATTCATTGCCAACTTTTCTTATATTCTCAATGAATTATGACTATTTTACATTTAACAAAATCGAAAACTGTAGACATCAAGAGAAGTGGAGGCTATAAACCGGTGTTTTTTACTTTTAATCCCAGTGAAACGGGCAGGTATCAGGCTAGTAATTAATAAATAGTAAAAAAGAAAAGACTATATTCGATCCAAAACTAAAATTGTCCTTACGCATACCTTATAAACATCCGTCTCGTGTCTTGATTAATTTTATTTTGTACATAATGACCTTACTTTATCATTGTCATACACCATTTGTTGGTAAGACGTTGTTGGTAATCTACAAAATCAATGAACAAATATTACATATCTCTGTATTTCGTAACATAAATAGAAATCAGAATTTTTTTTTTTGCGGGTGTCGAATACGCCTCTAGTAATATTGATTACACACCATATAAAACGTAACTAATGTTTGGTAACTGATTAAATTTTTCCCAAGGACAGTTTTTTTTTTGTTGTATTTTGGGTTTGGCAAATTTATATCAAAACTAGCTTGATACCCGCCCGCTTCACTGTCCTTAAAAGTTAAAACCACCGCTTTGTAGCATCCACCCTCTCTTGATATGCACAGTTTTCAATTTTCTTAAATGTAAAATAGTCATAACTAATTGAGTATATCAAAAAAGTTGGCCAGGATTTGTTTGAAATTTACCATTTTTTAATTTTTACAGAAATCTTTAAATTATGGTTTAAAATGATGATCATAGATCTATCGGCTCCATCTATAATCATCATTTTGAAATATAAAGTTTTCTGTAAAAATTAAAAAAATGATAAATGTCAAATTTAATTTAATTTTTTTATATATGTTTTTAAATATATCTTTATAAATTATAGTTCATGTGTTATTCTGATATATCAGCTATATTGCTGTACAGTTTCATTAAACACCATTCGCTAGTTTTAGCGTGAAAGCGTAACAAACAAACAAACATGCTTACTTTCACATTTATAATATATATAGGGATATAAATGTGATTCTGAGAAAATGAATGTTCGTTTAAAAAAAAAAAAAAAAGATATTGGATGTCCTAAATGAATTTATAATTTGTACAAATGAAAATGGGTGCTGTTATCAAAAATTTATTATTTTTGTATACTCTCGCTCAGAATAATGACCTAAAGCTTCCTCCACACTCTTCCGAAGACGCACGACGTAGGCTCAGGTACGAGAATATTGTGGTGATACTTGCAGTGTCTCGCCAGTCCTCACCTCACTTTACCTGACTTCGCTACAAAAGCGGTTTTTTGTACCCTAGTCAAAAGCAACATGAGGCATCATCTGAAAATAAAACTATCTCTTTTTATTAAAAAGATTTTGATAGTCTGACATCTTGTTGATCCTTCTGGAGAAATACTCTTGCCATCAACTGAATTTTTCCGCTACCCTAGCCAGTAAAGTTCTGTTTGTATGTCTGCTGGTCTCGAAAATGGCTATTAGGATTCAGATGACGGTTTCACGAAAATGTTCAGTATTTTCTTAGCCTCCAATTTTTTCTTTGCCGATAAGTTTTGAGGTGATGAGGATGTAAATCGAATCATTTATAATTAACAGTGGCATGTGATTAAATAATCATCCACATTCTATGCTTTTATGACAAAAGTTCCTTTTAATTCATGATTTCGAAGGATTTTTTTACTTGGGATTTTTATGGTATTTGTTGCTCGGAATTTCAATGAGATGTTCAGTTGGTTGTTTTAGTAATTCCTTCGGAAAAGTTTTTGTCACTTTTTCACTAGATAATCTAAATAAGACACTCAGGTAGGTATATAACGGGTGAAGTGAAAATTTTAAACACTTTTAAGTTTCATGGCATGAACAGTTTTATAATAAATATTTGCTTAATTTTCGCGAGTTGGTTATTTATTTTCGGAATAAGTTAACAACACTTTTTCATGGACCTTGTTCTAACTTTTTCTTGGTAAATATGAGACTTCATTGTTTCGTAAAACGATTCATAAGATTAATAATTTTCTAATTTTATAGTGATGGTAAGAATAATATAATTGAAAAAATTTGCTAGCGTTTTAAAATAAAAGTATGCATATGTGATGATAATATGACGTATATGGTAGATATGCCATTAAAAATTATTGTTGAAGAAAATTTAAAAAAACACACCTTTTATTGCACTTAAAAATAGAAAATTGTTTTTAATTGTAATGTAAAATTCGGTGAAGTGATATCGGAAAAAAATCTGTAAGGTCAATAAAATAATCCAGGGCGGAATCGAGTCCGTCGTCAACTTATCTTCTATGATTTCTCGTTCCCAACTACCAGGCAGCTCTCCGCTACTAACCCTGATATAGTCCTCCAGGATATCTCATCCAAGACTATGTACGTCATCGAGTTCTCTGAGCCCGCAGAAACGAACATAGTCTCGAAGGAGGAGCAACAACGGACTAAATATATCTTGATCTCTTACAAGAACTACGACAACTACATCCTAGCTACTCAGTCAAAATGTTTGTTCTCATTATCGGTTGCCTTGGCGGAATTCGTCCCACTCACGAGACGAATCTTTCTCAAATTCCGGTCTTTGGTTCTCATCTTCGTCATCTTATCTCTGCCATGCAGAAGGCTGTCATCATAAGCACCCTTCGTACATTGAGATCGCATCAGACTGTCTTCAAGTTACAGCCCTTGAAGTTTCTTTCATTTTTATTTTAGTAGGTTCCACAACGCTGCGGTGCAGAGATGGAGCCCGCTTGACCAGGACATCAGATAGACTATCGTACCCCTTACTCGGAAAACAGAAGGACTTACGGACGTCGCGTGTACTAACGGACGTACAGACTACACGGCCATAAGTTAGTGAACTTTCTTCAAAGTAGCTGCCTTGTGAAGATTTATGTCTCTCAAGGAGATGGGGTGAAAACTCTGTATCCTCTCTCTCCTCTCGGGAGGCATGAATTCGTTAATAGTCAGTTACTTCGTTCTTATCCTCACACTGCCGCTGCTTGTTTTCGAACCCGCAACCTAAGTCTAAGTATAGGCAAACGGCTAAAGTCGCTCGGCTACTTAGCCTCATCTCTAATAAAAGCTGCATCTCTAATTTCTTGTACACCCTGTATATTGTTGTAAATTTAAAAGTTCTACTTACCTACGTCATTTGATATTCATATAGTAGCTCATCATATTATTTTTTTGGATGAATGGATGCGTTCGTTCGTTCGTTGTTTAATTAAACAGTTCATGTTATATTTTACTCCCTGAAGACAAATATATTTATAATAATATCAAGCATTTAAATGTTTCTATCCATTAACTAAAATTACAGCAATCCTTTTTGATATAAAATGAAAAGTAAAAGAGAAATGAATTTGTATATTATTTAATCAAATACGTGTGTTAGAAAAACATCATCTACCGATCTAATATTTGGAGTTACTTAACTATATCCCCTTCTTTCTCTTTATTTTCTCCCGAATATATTTAAACTCTAAACCTAGGTAAATTATTTTAATGGCACTAAAATTTTACAGGTTTTAATTAACAGTAGTGTAAAAAAAAATTACAAGCTTTTCTATTTTCGTTCGTATTCGCACCGAGTGTGAGTTTTATTGGAGGAGTTTCCATGGTAACGATACACTATTTTAATTATAGAATTGTATGGCTGCATATATAATTGTTTGGATTGCAGTTATGACTTACATTGAAAATTTAATATTATTGTCTCACAAATTGAAATAAATAATTATGATAATTTACATTTGGAAAATAATATTTGTGCAATTTGATTTCTTTTTTTCACAATTTTTAATGCATTAAGTTTAATTAATTAGTGTTTTTCAATAATTTTAATTTGACATTTTCTATAACATTAACATGTAAAGAATTGCAAATTAGTCATAACAGCCTCCTTTAACGCCACTGGAAGCGCTGGCATCGATTTTATTGTCCCTACCATGACTACGCACACAACGAATACACAGAATCTTTGATTTGTTGGAAAAAATACACGATTACGTTTTCTTTACGGCTAGACGATAAGTTTCAAAGATATTAACTAAAATTGCTTCGGAATATTACCCATTGTGCATGATTATGTTTGGGCTTGTTAGAAACCACACGCTAAAACGTCAAACGCTTGTCCAATTTATAAATTTTTTGGTTTCTCTAGAAAACAATTTTTATCAAAATTGGAGACAAGAAAAGTTTTCTCGATTTTTTGGAATTTCTCTAAAGACACTTAAAAAAAAACACAAAAAATTTGGTTTAGTAATTTTGTTTAGAAATTGGAAAATGTTTGGAAATTGGAACATTTGGATTCATTTAACGATTGGGCATGTAGTTTATTTTGATAAATCACCTAAGATATTGATCGAAAATCTTTTTACTTACTTGCGATTCTGGAAATACTTTGAAATATAACCCTCATATTACCCCTCATACACGGTTTTAGTCAGTATCTCAAAAACTAGAAGTTCAATCTTCAAATGAGCCCGATTTCCATATTTTTTTAATCGCAATTTCTCATAAAACTATTCTTACCCAAGTCGGAGACAAACACTTTATTTCTATTTTTCACAATTTTCTTAAGGTGTTTCTTACTTTAGGATTCTTTTTTACTTAAAGGGTTTGACAAAATGGATCACAAAAAATTTTTCTAGTTGAAATATATTCAGGTGTATCCTTCGAATGAAAACTCAAGTTGACGGGACGGGAGAGGGGAAGCCGCGACCTTCTGCCGAAATCTTGGAAAACACGTTTTATCAAATATCGCGAGAACCGTGCATTGGATGACAAAAATAGTGGGCGTCACTATCACTTTCGTAGATATTAACATTTTATATATACTAATCAGAACTCTTTTTCTGTACAAAGCATAGGATTTTATTTAAAGCGGTATAACTAAATATATAGTTAACGGTTTACATTAAAGTATCATAAGTTTGGAGCACTAAATACTGTCAAGCGACGTAAAACGCGTTTTTCAAGATTACGGATCAAGATAACTCCTGAACATATTCCAACAAGAATTCCTTGAAAACTGTAAACAATTATTGGCCTAATTGTTCAACGGAATTTTTATTTTTGTGGATTTTTTTTTATATTTTAGCTCCTATTTTCTATTAATTATCCAGTTCTTAAAGAACTATAAATAAATCTAGTGACTAAATGGTTGAGAATTTTTTTTGATAATGAACTACAAATTTTTGTATGATGTGGCTTGAATAAATTTTTTTTGGTATATCATCCCTCTTATACAGTCGATATCTCCAACTTAATAGTTGTTTTGGAATCAATATCACTTTAGGAAATGATTTTTATTCAAATCGGAAACGAAAAAACGTTCAGTCCTTTTAATTTCTTCCATTTGTGATTGAATTTGATTACTTGCTGAAAAATGTGAGTTTAACCTAAATAATGTGAGTTTATCCTAATAATTCCGTATTGTTATTAATTATTAATAAAAAAGAGTTATATTTTTGAATAAAAAAAAAAAAAAAAAAACGATAGTGATGTATTTACTCCCGTGGAGGCTGTGAGCTAATCGGAATTACACTAAATTTACATTTTTCAGTTTGTTTCTATAGAAATTTACGTTTAATTAGACAAACCATTTATCATTCTGCATGTTATTTTATCATTTCTCCGTGCGGTGGCGTTGCTAAAACGATGTGTTGACGTCACTGACGTTTGAATTTGTAATTTAGAAAAACCATTTTTATACCATGTATATATTAAGTTTAGTCCCAAGTTTGTAACGCTTAAAAATAATGATGCTAGGAAAAAAATTTTGTCATAGGTGTTCATAAAATCACCTAATTAGTCCATTTCCGGTTGTCCGTCCGTCCGTCCGTCCGTCTGTGGACACGATAACTCAAAAACGAAAAAAGATATCGAGCTGAAATTTTTACAGCGTACTCAGGACGTAAAAAGTGAGGTCAAGTTCGTAAATGAGCATCATAGGTCAATTGGGTCTTGGGTCCGTAGGACCCATCTTGTTAACCGTTAGAGATAGAACAAAAGTTTAAATGTAAAAAATGTTCCTTATCAAAAATTAAACAACTTTTGTTTGAAACATTTTTTCGTAAACATCACTGTTTACCCGTGAGGGCGCCAATTGGGCGGAAATTTTATAATATGTACTATACTTGATTATCAGTTATGTATGTGTCACATGTTTGTATGTGTTATGTGATATAGAAATCAACACTGACTATGCATGGTATTTCAACTATTAACTCAGTCAATTGTTTGTTTTCACTTGTTAATTTTAAAATAACATGAAAATTAAAAAAAAAAATTTTTTTATTTTTTCTTAGTACTAAAATGAACTTTCGAAAAAAAAAAATTAAAAAACATGCATCTTCTGTATTCTCAAAGACCCCACCACTGTTTTGATAGAGATATAAATTAACAACTTATATCCTATAAATTAAGAAATTTCACACACAAAGTAAAGTGTGCTATTTGTTATATAATTTAAAATATTTTCTAAATAAAATTTATGATGTGAAAAATATTACAAAATGTACCACTTGCTTGTAATAATTCAAAAGTTTCAATGTCTTTATTTTTGAGATATAGTAGTTTTATCACTTTATCATTATTAGTACAGTAAAAGATGTTACAAAAATCGGCAAATGAAAGAAACCGCTAGCATTTTGCTAAAACTGCATGAAATATGTTTCTTTAGGTGTAAAATATTATTAGTAATGCATGACTTAGTGATGAAAATGTTTCTATTTGTTAATAAATAATAAACTTTTCAATAAAACGATCAGTGTTAAAGTTTACTTAAACAAGTGAAAACAAACAATTTACTGAGTTAACTGTTGAAAATACCATGCATAGTAAGTGTTGATTTCTTTATACATAACACATACATACATGTGACACATACATACCTGATATTCTAGTATAGAACATACTATAAAATTTCCGCCTAATTTGCGCCCTCACGGGTAACCAGTGATGTTTACGAAAAAATGTTTCAAACAAAAGTTGTTTAATTTTTTATAAGGAACATTTTTTACATTTAAACTTTTTTTCTATCTCTAACGGTTTACAAGATGACCTATGATGCTCATTTACGAATTCGACCTCACTTTTTACATCCTGAGTACGCTTTAAAAAGCCCGATATCTTTTTTCGTTTTTGAGTTATCGTGTCCACAGACGGACGGATAACCGGGAATGGACTAATTAGGCGATTCTATGAACACCTATACCAAAATTTTGTGGGTAGCATCAATATTTTTAAGCGTTAAAAACTTGGGACTAAACTTAATATACTATGTATATTACATAAATGCATGGTATAAAAATTAGTAAATAGACAACTTGTATGGCGTAAATGTTAAGTGTGTGTCAAAAAATCGAAAACTATTATACATGTACACGTAATTCAAGTTGTCTATTTATTAATTTTTTAAGTTAACTTTAACCGTTTCATTGAATTAACAATTTATTATTTATTAACAAATGAAACATTTGCACCACCAACTCATGCATTACTAATGATATTTGACACCTAAAGAAACACATTTCATGAGGTTATAGCAAAATACTAGCGGTTTCTTTCATTTTCCTTTATTAGTAACATCTTTAACTGTACTATATGTGCTAGCATGAAGTATAATAATGTATAATAATAATAATAACATTATAAACCTAACACGCTATTCTGAAGAAGAAAGAAGAAACTGTTCCATGAGTAAATAGTTCGTTGGATTGAATTCATGAACAATATATAAAACTAAATATTGTATATAAAAGTACATATTATATAAATATTTTAATAAAGATAATCTGATATATTTATTTTAAAAACTAGTTTTAAGGTTGTTGTCGCAATATTTGAGTAGCGTCAGAAAATTCTAAATTTTTGTGTACCTACTTACAAGACATGCTTATACAATTACCCTTAAAATTTGAATCTGATAGACCGTCTAGAATCCGAGATAAATTAAATTAAAAGTTCGATGTTTAACATGTATGGTTTACACTCTTTATACTTTTGCTTCAGTTATTAATTTATATAAAACAAACTAAATGTCAGATATTTTCCAAAAACTAACAGTCTATTACCTAATTGATTTGTTTCGATTCTTAAAAAAAAAAAATAAAAATAATTTTTGACCGTCTAGTTATTTTTAAAAGCAACAATTTATAGGCAAGTATACATAGTAGCGAGTCAGACAGAAGAGTGTTAGGATTGGTGTTGTACGACAACTACCTTAAAACGACAAAATTTTCAGTTTCATTGGAAAAATTTTTCGAAGACTGCTTAAACTTCGCAAAAACAATTTTGGATAAAACTTTTCAATCCATTTTGTCTAAACTGCACGGATTGCGAACAAAAAATGTTACTTTTGATTCAATAACAACTTCTAATTTAAAATAACTTACTTTATCGTAAGCCGTACAGAAAATTGACATGAAATTTATACAGATGTCGTTTTGGATACTCATTTATTGACACACAAAATTTCAATTTTTTTGTTATACTTTCGTTTTTTGTAACACTTCTGAATCAATAACAACTTTTTAATTTAAAGTGTTCATCTATCGATTAACAATTATGGAGTAGAGTGGGCTTTTCATTAAGCTTGAAAACTTAGGTTAAGTTTCATGCCTGCGTAAGATGTGCATCTACACACCCAACATATTTCGCTTGAAGCATTGTTATCTTTAAAAGTTATTTTTCGAGTTTCAATCATATGTCAACTTAAAAAAGATACCCTGTATATGAAATATATATCAAGGGGTACTAATTTTTAGTCCCAAGTTTGTAACGCTTAGAAATATTGATGATACGAAATTTTGGTAAAGGTGTTCATAGAATCACTTGATTAGTCCATTTTTAGTTGGCCATCTGTCTGTTTGTCCATCTGTCATCCCGATAACAAAAAATTAAAAGAAATATTAAGCTGAAATATTACTACCTTGTTCAGGACGTAGAAAGTGAATTTGGAGTTTTTAAATGAACAAAATAGATCAATTGGGTCTTGGATCCATCCGTGGGACCCATCTTGTAAACCATTAGAGATAAAACAAAAGTTTAAGCGTAAAAAATGTTCCTTGTATAAAAATAAACAACTTTTATTTGAAACATTTTTCGTAAACATCATTGTTTACTCGTGAGGGCGCAAGTTACGGTAAAACTTTGGTGTCCATTTTCTTCAAAATTATGAAAGATAGGGAGTTGAAAAGTTGATAGTAGCTTCAACTACTACTCTCAACAAAAATTCTCGAAAAACGAAAATAAATTCAAGAAAAACCAAATAAATGTAGCTTTTCGGCCGCCATATTGTGTTAATTTTTTCAACTCGTCTAATTTATAAGAAATAAGACAGGCGATGGCATTCAAAACTTTCTATACAAGGTATTTCAACAATTTATTCAGTCAATTGTTTATTTCGCTTGTTAATTCTTTAAAATATATAATGTTTTCCATTCGGTTTTCAAAAAGGAAGCCAGCTATAGCTGCATAACTGTCCCTTCAACACCTTCAGCAACGAGTAACGGTTAGTTAACAAATAATTATTCTAATTTTTTTGTAAAACATTTCCACTTTTTATTATTTTAAATATAAAAATTAAATAAATTATCGAAACATAAAAAACAAGTGAAAACAAATAATTGACAGAGTTAATAGTTGAAATACCATTTCGTTCGTGTTGATTACACTGTCACATTACACATACATGCATGTCGCACATACATAACTGATATTACCATATAATACATACTATACAATTTCCGCTTTCACGGGTAAACAGTGATGTTTACGAAAAAATGTTTCAAACAAAAGTTGTTAATTTTTTTATAAGGAAAAAATAAACAACTTTTTATTTTAACTTTTATTCTATCTCTAACGGTTTACAAGATGGGTTCTACGGACCCAAGGCCCAAATTACCTATGTTGCTCATTTACGTACTCGATCTCACTTTTTACGTCCTTAGCACGCAATTTCAGCTTGATATCTCCTTTCGTTTTTGAGTTATTGTGATGACAGACGACAGACGACAGACAGACAGACAACCTGAAATGGACTAATAATGTGATTTTATGAACAGCTGCACCAAAAGCTTGTTCATATCATCAATATTTTTAAGCGTTAAAACTTGGGAATCAACTTAGTATACCTTGGTATATTTCATATATCATGGTATAAAAAGTGTATATAAAAGTAATTTTTTTTAAATAATAATTTTCATTTTTTTCATACATACATAATTTTTCTCTTTTGATGTACGTAGGTATAAAAAAAAGTTTTGCGTATGCATTACAATTTACGATATATTATAATATTATTATAGTTCATAGCAAATATTACAATAAAACCGATTTTTTTTAATGTGGGTTTTTTTGAAATTTACTAACCGGAAAGAGATAAAAAGTTGATGATATGCATAGTGCAAGTCGAATAAAAAGTATTTTGAATTTGAAGATGAATTTTGTTATAACTTCATGAATGTAAACGAAAAATAAGCAAAAAAATTTTCGATATCTGATTTGGTTTTCGAAATATCGAGAGCTAAATAATTAAACAAAATTTTCAATTTTCGATATTTTGAAGATTATTCCATATATAAAAAAATTGTATTCTTACTTTTCATCTTATATTGTCATAACATAATTCACCATCAAAATTGAAAAAGTATTTGTCTTTTAAATTTGTGTCACCACGACCCTGCTCATACATCCTTAATTAGTCGGGCGCACCGGGTTTTTGGAACTATGGTCCTTATCGCACGTTATAATTTGTTTGCTGATTGAGAGGTAAAACCAAAAAATGGGCAGCAATTTAAAACTCCTCCAAAATTCGACGATGTGTTATCCAGGAAACTAAAACTTTTTAATCGATTCAGCTTACGATGGATTGGGAGAATATTTTCTTGAAATCTCTCGTTTTTTTTAAATAATCGGGTAACTCCCTCTTATATTTTCAGAATTGATTCAAACTTTAGTACAACTTCATAATAAAAAAAAATCAAGCTTCTTATTTAAAATTGTCTTGGTGCTCATACATCTTTAAAAGTGAGATTTCTTTGTAAATCAGAAAAAATATAACCTTATTTTATTGGTTAACATTATATTTGACCTTCACTATGGCCTATAGTATACCATATTTTACATTCATATGAACCATTTTTAACTTCACGTATTTTTATGTTGAAAATATGTTTAATATTGAATAAAAAATATGCAGTAAAAATTTTTATAGTTAAATATTATATAATATAAAAATTTTGATAGATATATATTTATTTTTATGATATTATATTATATCATATTTTTTTGAGATAATACTTTTGATTTGATGGACATATTTAACAAAATATTATATCAGTTGATAAATAAATCTATTCAGTTTATGTAAAAAATCGTGAAATATAAAATATCTGTTTTTATAGCAAAACTAAAAACTATAAAACGTAAAAGACTATTAATGTTAATTTTAAAGTCAATAAAATATAAAAAAAACTACTTCATGGATTTGAATGAAACTTTAAATTAAAAAAGCGCATACATCAGAGTAACATATGAGCTATAATTTATAAAGATATATTTTAATCAAAATTAAAAAAAAAATTTTTATTATAACATTAACATTTTACTGCGCGCCATCTATGAACATCATTGTAAAGTATAATTTATAGATATCTGAAGGGTGAACGACATACAATTTATGGCCATCTCTGCAATCAGGGTTTTCTGATATACTCAATGTATTATGACTATTTTACATTTTTACCTGTGTAAAACAATCCCCATCTCTATTTCTAGTGCTATGGAAGGGGGAAGCGCGAATGTTATAACACGATGGTCTGTAATTTTAGAATCCCAGCGAAGCTGTTGGATATCATGCTAGTATTTATATAATAGGCAATGTCCCGGCTGACATATTCACGGTCAGGCTAAACCACCAATGATAGAAGTTTAAAATTTTGATAGGATATTGGTTTAAGCTGTAAATGTCCTTTAAGAAAATAGTTTTCGAATTTCATCTCCTAAAGGGGTGGAATAAGGGATGAAAGTTTGTATAAAAATCCGTCATTCTTGAGCTCATTACTTAACCGATTTTAAAAACTATTCCATATAGAATGCTATATTATCAGCAAGTAACATGCGCTGCATTTTATTTTCAAAAAAATTAGGATCTCTCACTAAAAAAAATGTGAACAAAAAGATAAAGTGGAAATAAGGGAAGTGAAGACTATAACACGAGAGTCTTTGTTATTAAAGTTGAAATTGGGTAGCCACGTGGGTAGATAACTGCTACTTATTATGTGTGAAATATCTTTCATTTAAGGCGTTTCGATACCGAAACGAAAATGTTATCAAAAAACTGGAATCTTGTTTGTCAATTAATGAGTATTCAAAATACGCCTTCTGTATAAACAAGTCGATTCTCTGTACCGTTTACGATAAAGTAATTATTAGAAACAACCTTTTTTACATGGTGGTATGTGAAGAAGTCGTAATAAATGTTGGTTTTTTTTTAGTCAATAAGTCCTTTTAAAAATATTATCATTAACATAAAAACTTTTATCAATATTCCTCAAGTATTAAGGATGTATGAGCATGACAACAATGTTGGATTTAAAGGCTCAAAATTTGTTTGTAGGTAGTCTTTTACTCAAAGAATATGTGGTTAAAATTTCAGCTTAGGTATCCGTGCAAATTTTTAAGAAAAAAGTCATTAAAAATCGATATAAAATACATTGGCTCTTATGGAGGAATCTCAAAAAAACGACATATTTTAGAAGTTTTTGATAATTTTCATTTGGAATGAATGAAAACAAATTAAAAAAAAACTTTTTAATAGAAAGTAAACATATTAGCAATGAATTAGAAAAGAAAAACACTAAGTGTCACCGTCCATATAAGGGATGTAAGAGCAGGGTAGATTAAGGGTTGAAATTATTTTTATCTTATTTTCAACTTTGATAATGAATTTTGTTATAACTTCATGAATGTAGACGAAAAACAAGAATAAAATTTTTCGATATGTGTCTTGGTTTTCGAAATATCGAAAGCTAAATAATTAAACTAATTTTCAAATTTCGATATTTTGAAAATTAAGCCAGATATCGAAAAATTTTATTCTTACTTTTCGTCTTATATCGTCAAGTAATAATATAAATTTATCATCAAAATTGAAAATATCTATTTTCAAATTTGTGCCCCCACTACCATGCTCATACATCCTTAAGCTTTAAAATCTCACCATAATTAAGAACTGTACATAAAAATGAAAAACTTTTATTGGTAAAAACACTGATTTTGATAGTTAATTTCTCCTAAAACCGTACAGAAAATCGATATGAATGTCTCACAAAAGACGTATCAAAAGGATGATTAATTAATAAATAAAATTTAAAATTGTTGGTATCATTTTCATTTTTACGTTATCGAAATACCTCAAGAAAACTTTCTATACAAATGATATAATATTAATATATTTTGAATAAATTAATTATTATACAATTTATAATAATACCTAATAATATTACAAATAGTTTGGCGCTTTGCTATTTAAATGAATACAATGCAATGTACACAGAAATATGTATACATTTAGTAGTGGATGTAGGAGGGCAATTATAAATTTGAAACAATTTGTATGTAGAGGGTCTATAAATTGTCTAGTAATAATATGTCCTTTGAACATTCCTTATTAGATATATTACATACTAGCTGTGAACTACCCGCTTTGCTGGGCAACATTCCCACTTTCATCCCTCCCCCCATATTCCATATCCTTTTCTAGGTTACTATCTATCACCTAACTAAATTTCATCAAAATCCGTTCAGCCGTTTAGGCATGATAGAGCAAAACTCCCAGCAAAAACCATAAAAAATCACTAACTCAATTCAGTTTTCTGCCTACTTCCTACCCCCTAAGTACGATGACGTGATCATTTTGATCTTATATCCGTTTTTAGGTAACCATCTATTACCTTACTAAATTTCATCAAAATCTGTTCAGCCGTTTAGACGTGAAAGAGCAAAAGTCCCAACAAAAACGACTAAAAATCACTAACTCAATTTAGTTATCTGCCTACTGCCTACCCCCTAAGAACGATGGCGTGATTATTTATAGCCTATGACCATTTCTAGGTTATCATCTATCACCATACCAAATTTCATCAAAATCCGTTAAGCCGTTTAGGCGTGAAAGAGTAACAGACAGACAGACAGACAGACAGACAGACAGACAGACAGACAGACAGACAGACAGAGTTACTTTCGCATTTATAATATTAGTATGGATTATTATGGTATGTAGACTGTACAATTAGGTCTAGGGCTTCACGTAAGTCTTTCACATAGTCAGGAATAGTCATTTGGTAGAGGCGGAGGCTTCTTTTTCAAAGAAAATTCCCAGGGAAACTTAATTGATGAATATTCATTGATATTCAAAAAATAAGATAATTGAATTAAAAAATTCACAAATCATTTTGATCAACATTTGAAAGAAAAAGATGGCCATTACGGCACCCTACAGAAGATGCGACGATGTGTATATTGTCATTGATAAATACGCTTTTAAAAATCTGAATTGTTTATGCTTTGCTATACAAGTTAAGCGCATTGTTTCACGCGACTTGAAAAATTTTTAATAGCCCACGTAGTCTTCAATTTGATGGATATCTGTTTTTGAAATGATACTTTTTGTCGTGTACAACTCAAAAAATAAATATAGAGAGTGAATCGGTAAAAAAAGAAACGTCATCACGTTGGAATATTACGAAAATTTCTTTTTCAATTTCTCATTCACAGTTAGCGCTCGTGTACTAAAATTTAGCAATAGTTTTATTTCCTTTTCACAGATCGTGTACTAAAATTTAAAAATAATTCCACTTTCCACTAACAGGTGGCGCTTAAAATGAAGAAACTGATTACTTAAATATGAGGTTAACATGCTCATTTGAAAGCGCAACCTTTTAAAAGAAAGAGAAATATCGTAGAGAGAAAGTTAGGTAAACTCGCCAAAATGCAGCCCCTCACAAAGTTTCCAGTATTAATCAATCAACAAAAATGGTGCAGTCTCGTGAACTAATTATCTATAAACAGGGGATGCTAATTAAATTTAAGTCTGCGGAAGTGAAAAAAAATTTCAAATCGCGTGGAAGAGAACGGGAACGTAAGAACTTTAGTTTGAAAAAGTTTTTGGGCTAACAATAGAATAATTAAGACACACATTAATTTCTAGAGGTGTATTTATCAACGACAATGTAAGCATAGTTGAGTAGCAGAAATGTTCAGTCACTTTGAAATGTTTATCAAATATAACGCTGACCTTAGATCTATATATTGTATTATGTATATTATAACATTATTAATTATTACATTTTGGTACAAAATTATTTTAATTGATTACAATATTCATTAATTAATATTGTAATATAAATGAATAGAATTTCTCAAATCAAATATTATTATAAATTTTACTAGAATGGGTTTTGTGTTAGATTCCATTGGTTTTCAATTATTAAGAATGTCACCAATATTAAAGGTTATATTCAGTGAAAGTACCTATTCTTATATAAGACTGTGATTTTTGATAGGGCAAAGTCTTAGGGATTCGCATCAGCAATGCCACACGTCTTCATCACCATCAACAAATATGGATATAGCTGCAGACATAACACCGTAACTTAGGAATCTAAATTTTTTTCAATCGAAAAAACGACACCTATGTTTTAATAATTAAAGCTGTACAATTAACTATTAACTAAATGGTTCTGATCTGTGGTAACTTCTGATTACTGTTAAAAGATGGCGTTTTTTAATATAATAGTTTCTTATACACACGTTAATAATTTGAATTTACAATTTATGAATTTTTTTAAAAAATTATCAAAAACACAGTTATTTGACAGTCCTCATGACTGGTTATCTTTTTTTATACTTTTCAAAGAAAATAAGCTATTGGCTTTATAAAAGTCTAAGTAGAAAAGTCCTTTGAAAATAATGCAACTAAATAAAAGGAAGCATTCGAGAGAATTATTGTATATGTGCCTTTATTTTAAAATAAAATAGATATAAAATTATTTGGTGCGAAATAAAAATGTATGCTTTTACTGTTAATTTACAAGATTAACATTATTTTTTATATTTTAAATCACACTGTACCTAAATACTGTATATTTATTGAAGGGTATTTTGCTGTGATATAAAAGTTGGGAACATAAAGTTTGAAAAGTCGCAAGCCATCTACTTTTAAAGAAAACAACATTCTTTATCAGTGAACAGTTCTCCAGGCTAAAAGTAATTCAGGCTATACGTCATCATGTGCATTAAACTCGAAAAGTAAGTTTTATCGATAAAAATGCTGGATCCGTCAGCGCACATCTTGCGCAGACATTAAATTGAACCTAGGTTTTCAGGCTCAAGTAAAAGTTTTACCCCAAATTGTTTTTTCGTATGTCTTCTGTGGAAACTAGGCAGTCTTCGAAAGACATTTTCCAATGAAAGTGGTTCGTTTTTCTATAAAGACTATTTTTTGTTCAAATTGAATGTAGAGACGCAAAATAAGCTTTGATATGTAGTTTCTTATAAGGTCTTGTAGGGTATTTTTGCTTTCAATTACTGCCTAAATCAGAAAACAGTTGCCTTTTTTTTAAATAACAAGCTTCTTATTTATCGTCCAATATTTGTCAGTTATGAATTAGAGGTATATTTTAATTGAACCGGAAAATATGGATTGAACTCAATGACCGTATAAGATGTGTGTTTTTGAAATTAACATTTTTTTATTGGATGCATTTTCCTCGATTAAACTTTTTTTTTGAGTTTCACGCATATATCAAGCTGTAGAGGACAGGAACTTGTACGGCTTTCAATGTTTCAATTATCGACTTCCTGTTACAAATTTTTGTTAAACAAAAGGAATGTTTGAAACTTATAACGCTCATTTTTTTATGAATATAGTAAACTATAAAGATCTTATGATGGTCAGTTTCCAATGATCTTATACAAACAATGCAATGAAATTAAACTAGCCTATGTTCAATTGACGTGGAGGAATGTATAGAAAAAAATATATTTTATTAAAATTTATAATTAAAAAAATATATCAAACATACAAAATTGAAAAACATAAATGAAATTAATATTACGTATACAAAGTGGGCTGAATTGTGATATGTATATAGTAATTAATTTAAGTGAAAATTGGCTATAAAATGTTCTCGGTTCGACCGTTGAGGGGCTACGATGTCACTAAGAAACACACAGATGCACAGATAAACACTTTAAACTTATAACACTCCTTCTTAAATCAATATCAAAGTGATGGTTTAGGACATCAGATAAGATGAAAAGGATACTTAGAGAGCTATCAATTTTTGGAATTAATTTAATTGAAATTGGAATATTTGAGTTAACTTGTTCTTTTGAATTTTTGTTTTGAAATTACCTAATTAATTTTACCATTTCACTTTTCGAAATTAATTGAGCCAGGTTTATTTGACCATTCATTTCCATAGTAATTATTTATATGTTAAAATTATATGTTATTCCTTTTCCAAACCGAATCGATTTTGAAGATCATGGCCAGTTTTTAGTTTTTTCGAGGGGCGGAACTCTAAGCTCGTACTTGAAACATAGCTAAGAAAACTCTTCGTTAAATTACTTTTCAAATGAAACCAAAAAAATTAAAATCGGTTCATCTGTTTAGGCGCTACGATGCCACAGACAGACAAACACATAGACACACACATATAACGAACTTATAACACCCCTTTTTTTAATAAGCGGGTTAAAACGTATTATTTTTCTCATTAATAGTTTGATTTGTAGATTTGTATTTGATTAAGTATCTAGATTTATCGATTTGCAAATTATGGGAATAGGCCGTATAGATTTTCATTGAACTCATAAATAAAAATTTATAAACAACAAGATTTTGCCGACGGTTTCGTTCGTGATAATGATTCATTTCAGTGGATTTCATAAACGAATCATTTAGTGAATCACTGATTCATTTAGAGAACCTACTACTACTCGCAATATAGACAGCGGCAACTTTGAAGACCTACATACTATCCTTCAACCCGCTTGTCCTCGCTTAGCCCTCCACCTAAACATCAACTTTACTTACATCTCCTTAGAAAATAACGCGGCATTCAGTCATGGATCTCGCTCCATTTAATGATTAGAATGAAATATAAAATTGGTACAGTAAACTTTTGTCTCAAACTATGAGCACATATATCAGTTTGTACATTTCTAACTTAAAAATGTCAAACTTACAAATAAACTTTCACCCCCTATTTTAGCCCTTTGATGATGGAGTTTTTTATAAATAGTAATAGAGTAAGCTTTTGTCTTGAACCATGAGCTCATATATCGTTTTTTGCATTCCTAACTTAAAAATTGATAATGTTACAAGCAAACTTTCATCTCTCATTTTAAACTTTTCTGGGATGAATTTTCAAAAATCTTTTCTAGAACACACTTACAGGTATGACAAAAATTGATAAATTTGTTCATTCACTGACTATCAGTCGATAACCAGCAGCCAATGATAATCAGTAGATATTAGTAAACTTCATTTAATAATATTCAACTAAAGAAGGGATTTAAAAAAATTATAAACTGATTTCATTGGATTATAATATTTTGCAAAAAACATTATAAAAAAACTATAAAATTATTTAATTGGTTTGGTCAAATTCCCCTTTTTATATTTTTATTCTATTTTTGCTAGAAAACATTAGATTATTAGTAAAAAACCAAATTACGTCACAACTTTTTACTTCGTCTTTATGAGCTTATTCTGTAAGACAACGATCTGCAGTCAATAACAGAACATTGTGAATATATATTTATTACTTCAATAAAATTGTTTATTCAAATTGATAGAACCATGACACGATACAAATCTCAACAGGTATTTATAGAGTAATTAATAAGTTTCATAATTGTATATCTACTTACGTCCCAGTCTGTATACAAATAGGCTTTGCTTATTAGACTGTATATAAAACATATTCGAATCAATATAACGGGATAGAAATATGCCTGATGTCTGCGGTTAGTTTTTGACTCTCCCTTCTAAATATGTGTGTCTGTAAAATATTTGATTAAATGTTGTGTTTTTGTTTTTTTAGAAAAAAAACTGTATATTAATGCGGCATATCAGTAACATTTTATAAACACAAAAAGTTTTTGTGTAAAAAAAATTTGCAAATACTTTCTGGAATGAATTTATTTATTTTATTAGTGTATTAGTGTAGGAAAAAATACTAGTTTGTCTGACGATGATTCTTAAAAAATATAGTAATATATTTTTTGGGTACAAAATCTAACCCAATTCCTTTACATTTCGATTAATTCTCATTAAAAAAAGCTAGTCTAAAGTTTTTCTAAGATTTATCTATAATGCTATTTTTAGTTTTCGAATTTATTTGCAATAATCCAAAAATTTGCGCAGACGTTGTCCTTAGGTTGTCTAACAATACTGAGCAAGGTCTATAATGAAATTTCCTTTTTATGTTAATGACCCAGCAATTTTTCGCCAGTTTAAAAAATGATGAATATTCTTATTTTTATCCAATTTTAAGGAAGATAATCAACTTTCCGACACTGTCAACCTTGGTTCAGCAGGTAATAAAGCCCATTCATTCTTTTATTCGACATATTAGTCAATTCATTTACATTTTACATTTAAATAATAATTTAAATTTCTACATTGTATCATCTATATATATTAAAAATGAACCCCTATTTCTCGTGGTCATCGAATCACGCGTAAACAGTTAGAACAATTCCGCTAATCCTTTTTTTTGTTATGTCAATTATTGCCAGGAGTAGGTTTGTATTAAAGAAAAGTTGAGCGGAACATTAGCAAATTTAAGCAAAAATTTTAAATACAATAAACGGTGGAAACGCATATAAATCATGCATTATATTACCTTACTTATGTTATTATGTATTTATTTGCGCTCCCACCATATTTATCTAGAATTCTGAACAGGTATTTGAATAGTATTTAGATATTATTTATTAGCTATTAATGAATTATAGCTGCAGGTGAATGAAGGTTAATAATTGCTGATCAATAGTTAAAATTAAATAAATTGTAAGCGAAACGAAGTTCACCGACTCATCTAGAGGTATCGATATCGAATTCAATATTCATAGTTAAGACAGGTGAGTGTCTACGGGGTCAGCTAGTAATAAATAAAAATTACCTTCAATAAAGTCAATAAGCTATACTTCGTCAATTTCAAATCCAAAACAAGGCCAGCTTGGTTTTGTCAGACTACTTTAGGATTGCGTCTTAAAGTTGTCGCCTTGTTTTTCATATTACAAATGCAGAGGAGAAAAACTGATTTCATAAATAATCAAACAAAGAAGAGTGTTTATATAAAATTACTATTAATAAAAATAAAAGTTATTTGAAGGATGTGTTATAGTTAAATGTGATGCGTGTCATGTCACATGGTAACATATGTGTCACCACATCATGTAATCACGTGACTGACTGACATTCATAGATACAATCCAACTATATAGTCTGTCTCATGTAACTATCAGAATCTAGTGTGCAACATTTTCTATTCTAGTTGAACTTCGTCGAAGTCCTTGTCGAACTTTTATATAGTATATGGACAGTAGAATCTGCTTGTAGTGTGATTCAAACTGTATAATGTGTTTAATAACATATAATATTCATCAACACCCTTGTTGCTGTTATAAATACATTTTTGTATGTATTTAATAAGGAAGAGTCCACTGCCAGGGATAAAAATTTACATTTACGTGTTTTGGAAGATTTACATTATTCTCTATGCTTTGTTGAGAGTTTTATCAGCGGCGTTGCAATGGCGACATAACGCTCTCTTGAACATCAACAGACAAGTACCCGACGTGCAGAGTACTGTTCGTCCTGATCTCGTGGTTCTGACTGAATCAAATTAATTGTCAAAGTAAGTTTTTGTACCAAAAAAATCCACAATTCTCATAAACCGTACAAAGGAATCTATATGAATTTTTTACAAAATAATTATACAAGTTTAATTGGTAAATAAAATTTTAAATTTTGGTAATCATTTTCATTTCAACTCTTTATGGTATTTCGATACCGTAAACATGAAAATGATACAAAAAATTAGAAATTTGATTTATCAATTAATCATCGTTTTATACGTCTTTTGTAAAAAATTCATATCGATTCTCTGTACGGTTTAGGAGAAATTAACTATCAATGTGTTTTTACCAAAGAAAGTTTATGATTTTTATGTACAGTTCTTAATTTTGGAATGATTTTAAAGTTTAAAACTTGAGTAATATTGATAAAAATTTTTTATGTAAAAAACCAACATTTATTTCGACTTTTTCTATACCACCATGAAAAAACAGTTGTTTTTAATAATTAATTTATCGTAAATAGTATAGAAAATCAACTTAAAATTTATACAGAAGGCGTATTACATACTCAATAATTGACAATCAAAATTTAAGTTTTGTGGTAACATTTTCGTTTTGGTATCGAAACACTTTAATAGCAAGGTGCAGATTGCATCCAAGGTACTGCCTATTTTTCTATGTATTAAATATTATAAGTTATAAAAAGTAAACACTCCCCGTATATCTAATTAATACAATTAACTTTTATAATAAATAAGTGACCCTTTACCTCAACTCTTAACATGACACATCGAATTATTAGAAATCCGAAAAATTATATTCGGATATATTTCTACAATTATCAAAATTAAGGTGCTTTGTCCCAATAAGCATTATATGTTTGGCAGAAGGAAAAATCGGGGAAAAGAACGAGGTTTAAAAGTATTTTTAACCTCCCAACTAAAAAAAATGATGTTATAAGTTACAATGTGTGTTTGCCCGTCTGTTTGTGGCATCGTAGCGCCTAAACGAATGAACCGATTTTGATTTTCTTCTTTCATTTGAAAGGAAATTTAATGGAGAATGTTCGTAGCTTTGTTTTAAATGCGTGTTTAGGATTCCGTACCCGAACAAACTAAAAACTTGGTGATGCTCTTAGATATGTTTCAAGTGCGAATTTAGTACCAGCAAAATTTGTCGGGGGTTTTTTAAATTTGTAAATTTTACTTTTAATTTTTTTCAGTTCATGTATAACTTTCTAGTTGTTGAAAAATGTTTTTTAAAAGCGCCGTAACAGTTTCTAAATTTTGTCATGTTATTTTACATTCGACTGTCTTTATCCAACTTTTCAGCGAGTTCCTAAAATCTTTGAGGATAGAGTGAATTTTCTTCTTCTATTGCTTGTGCTATAATCTTTACTTAATAAGTAAACTTTTCAAAACAAAATTTAATCAAAATTATTTGAAATACTTGGATAGAATTGACAATACTTCTATAATAATGTATATATATAAAGTTTGATTAGATTCTACATATACAATCAATATTACCCATACTTACCTAATAATGGTTAATGGTTTTAAAACATCTTGACATAGATAATATTGGTAATATAACATCTAAACTATGTATGTTTGAAGATGTTTGTGTATTCTATACGATGCGATGCGATGGTGATGAACTTCATTTATACTTGCATTGTTCATAATAGTTCTTACAGTGGAATTCAAAATTTTACCTCTTAATTACAAGGCTTAAAATAGTTCTTATAGCAGCTAACATTATGATGGAAACTTTCTCCCGTAAATTTAGTAAATTATGCTATTGTAAGATCATCTTGGAGACATACAAAATTTCAATCTACTTAGTACAAAGTAAAGAGTGGTTTTTAGAGGTTCACAACTATAAATTTCCAGTTAGTGCAAAATTTATAAAACGCCTGACATATGTTTTTGGTAATGTACTCTAAAACTCGTACTTTAAACATGTCTAAGAACACTCCATTAAATTACTTTTCAAACAAAACAAAAAATCAAAATCGGTTCATTTGCTTAGGAGCCACAATGACACAGACAGGCAAGCAGACAAACACACACACGCATAGTGTTAAACATATAACAATCTTTATTTCAGTTCAGGGGCTAAAAATAAAACAAATAAAAACAACGCAATCTAGATGTTCAATTTTCGCAGCAATTGCGGTTGTATTTCACTAATAACTCTCCGAATGTTGTATTCCAAGTGTTAAACGTCTTTGACTTTGATCGACGTTTATAAATAAAATAATCTAATGGAGTTAGATCGCATGATTTTGACTAATTAACAGGCCAATTATGTGAAATTAATAAACGATTCATCGATTTTTATAAAAATATAACATTAAAAAATTTCAATGAATTTGTAAGCGTTGCTCTGGCATGAGTGAATTTTCATTATGAAATGGCAAAGCAACTGTCTATTGTCAAATCGGTTTTCAAACAAACGAGTGTCGCACACTCAAAGATGTGGAATTCTATGAAAACACTCTTTATATGACGACCCTAATCTGTGTTTTTGGAAACGTTTAGTTAAAAATGGGAAAAAGGAAATTTCAGCCGATTCTGAAATAGAGAACTTGCATCAATTTTTTTTTTGTAACAAATTCATATATAAATGAAAGAATAATTCACCTGAAGTATATTAAATTAACTTTCTTTAAAATTAATAATTCCATTTTTTTATTAATTATTAACTTGAAAATCTCCAGTTTTACATATTTCCGCGGTTTCAAGGCCGCAATTTTCGAATCAAACCTTTTCAATGTGATGTGTGTGTGTACATATGTGCGTATGTTCGTTCGGATACTTTCGCCTCGATTATCTCGGGAATCAGTTATGATATTAACACGTGACTGGGCTTATTCGATGCGTAATTGCGTATTTAAGAACTGAAAGAGATTTCAGCAGAAAGTCGTTTTTAATGGTAATAAAAAAACTGGCAAAAACTGAATATACAGAATCTGAAAAGTGGATAAAACACATTATTTATCTATGGAGACAATGCTCGTTCAAGCATAAGCTGCAGTACATGTTCGAAGAATAATCTATGAAGGCTAACAAGACCTTTTTTTTAATGTTTTCTCTCCTCTGGGAAGTTAGTCGTGTGGACTACAGAGGTCGCACTCACACGACTTCAATACCACACCGACTATGTACTGCCCATTTTTATAATATTTAATAGTAAAAATTGAAAAAAATAAGCGGTAGTGTGGTATTTCAACCTCTTGAGTGAGCCAATAGGAATCTCGATAAATTCACATTTTTCAGCTTGTTTCTATGAAAAAATTCCTGATTATATATTAAAAGCAAGTTTTGAAACAAACCGTTTATCATTCTGCATGTTATTTTATCACTGACGTTTGAATTTTTAGCTAAGAAAAACCATTTTCAATTGTAAAATTAAAAAACAATTAACAATTTTTTTAAATTTTTCTTAGGAATTTTTAGTAAACTGTCAAAAAAAATGAAATTAAATTTAAATACATGCAAGTTGTCAATGACAAAGTTTGGATTTTTTTGGTAGTTGGTAAAAATCAAACACTGGTAACTTCCTCAATTTACCACAACGGAAAAAACCCATATCACGATCATTTTGCATCGTTTTAATATGGCTTCACAACTAATAATTTATCGTAAACCGTACAGAGAATCAATTTGAAATTTACACAGAAGGCGTATTAAGTACTCATTAATTGACACACTAAATTTCAAAAAATTTTTAAATGACCACGCATACACCATTTGAGATTCTCTCAACTAAATTGTCTCTCAACAAAGTGTATTTTTGATATTTTAATAGTTCTAAGCATTCTGAATCAATGTCTCAATTGGAACAACAAAAAATATTGAATAAAAAAACCAACACAATTATTTTAAAATAACCACACAATTTAGTTTTGGTTTAAAAAATTCCCACAATTTTCGAAAATCTTACACAGACATTATAATTTGACCATGGTTTTCAAGCTCAATGAAAAGCTCACTCTATTCCATAACTGGTAACCGTTAGATGAAAATTTTAAATTAGAAAGTTGTTATTGATTAAAAAAGCAACGTTTTTTGTTTGAAACAATTTTCCGTAATCCGCAAGTATAGGCAAAAACGGACTGAAAAGTTCTACCTAAACTTGTTTATTCGTATCAAAATTGTTATTTCGTATAATTGTTTCTGCAAAATCTAGGCAGTCTTCGAAAAAAAAAAAATTTCAAATAAATCCAATAAAAGTGATTTGTTTTTCTATGAAGATTTTTATTCAAATTAGATAAACAAACGCACAAAAAGCTAGATTTTTTATATCAATTATTGTCTAAAATATTCGGCTTACAAAAAAACTGTTTGCGTATTTGTAAAGAACAACTTTCTAATTTAAAGCGTTCATCTAATGTTTGTCAGTTTTCAATCAGAGGCAGTTTTTAATTGAACCTGAAAACTCGATGTCGGTATAAGATGTTTGCCTTTGAAACTAATATTTTCGTCGATTAAATTTACCTTTTTATCGAGTTTCAAGTATATGTCTACTTAAAGAAAACACAGACTAATAGCCTCATACATGCAGGCCTTGTTAGATCCACTTTAGAGTATTTATATTTTACTAGAGTAAAATATAAAAATAGAGTAAAATTAAAAAACAATTAAAAATTTTTTTAAATTTTTCTTAGGAATTTTTAGTAAACTGTCGAAAAAACAAAATTAAATTTAAAACCATACAAGTTCTCTATTGCAAATTTTTGAATTTTTTGGTAGTTGATAAAAATCAAGCCCTGGTAATTTCCTCTATTTACGGCAACGGAAAAAACCCATATCACGACCATTTTGCATCGTTTTAATATGGCGTCACAACATTGAACAAATCGGTACATTTTTTGAATGCTTCGGTAAAGTAAAGATAATGGTTCTATATCTTATAATAATACTACGTCATTTATGTACAAGATTGTTCGTATATATAAAGTGTAATGTGATCAAAAACACCTGCTTATCCATCTTTTGTTATTTGGTTATTATGATTATTATGTAATGGAGAATATGTGATAACCAATAAGAAATGTGTTCGATTATCATTAAGGTTGGTTCTTGGATCACGCAATATTTGAAATTCAAACTTTTTTTTAAGTGATTCGGCTGAGCAAGTACGGTGAATTTTTATTTTTTTGGAGTAAATGATAGATCAAAGCCCCGTGATTACAATAAATACAGTTTTGGGCCCTCTTGAGCGGCTAAATTTTGAATTATTTCATTTTAAAATTGGGATTTTTAACATATTGGAAGAACTAACAATAATGTTAATTTTACAAAAATTAATCGGTGATTGAGCTTCAAAACAGTTTTCATCATGAAGAAAATTTATCACAGATTCTGATTTCTAAAAAGAAAACATAAAAAAACTTTGGTTCTTGACGCTTTTTCGATATTTTTAGAGCATTCTTTTACATTTACGTCATATAAATTGCCTAGTTTACAATATTTTAAGAGCATTATCTTACATTAACGTCATACAAATTGGCTATTTGGCTAGTTGATTAGTCACGTGACAGTCAAACCACTTTAATAAATCGATTTCAGTGTTATATTAAAGTGACCGTTACCCGCCCAATTTTGCAATCCCATTTATCGATTTTCCCTTGTCTCGTTTATCGGTGTTGCTTACATACTTACTTTCAAACGGCCGTATCCGATTTAAAACTTTTGTTCTATGTCTAACGGTTTACAAGATTTGTCCTACGGATTCAAGACTCAATTGACCTATGTTGCTCATTTACGAACTTGACGTCATTTTTTACGTCTTAAGCACGCTATAAAAATTTTGGATTAAAATCTCTTTTCGTTTTTGAGTTATCGTGTTGCCGACAGACGAAAATCGGAAATGGACTAATTATTTGATTTTATGAGTACATATACCAAAATTGGGTTCGTAGCATCAATATTTTTAAGCGTATCCAAAAAATTTTAAATTTTATTCATCATTTAATCATCCTTTTATACATACGTCTTTTGCGAAAAATTCATATCGATACTATGAAACGGTTTAGGAGAAATTAACTATCAAAGTAATTTTTTTTTACCAAAAGCAGCGCATTTCCGATAAATCGTACAGAGAATCGTATAAAAGAGTGATTAATTGGAAAATAAAATGTTATCTTTTTTATTTCAGCTCTTTAGGGTATACTTCGGTACCGTAAATTGAAAATGATACCGAAATCAGTGTTTTTACAAAGAAAGTTTTTCATTTTTATACACAGCTCTTAATTTTGGTATGATTATAAAGCTTAAAACTTGACGAATATTGATTAAAGTTTTTTATGTTTAATAATAAAGCATTTTTAAAAGCACTTATTGACTAAAAAACCAACATTTATTACAACTTCTTCATATACCACGATCTCAAAAGGGCTGTTTTTAATAATTAATTTATCGTAAACCGTACAGAGAATCAATTTGAAATTTACAGAAGGCGTATTAAGTACTCATTAATTGACACACTAAATTTCAGTTTCTTGATAACACGTGCGTTTTGGTATAAAACTAAAGCATGAACAGTTTCAGAAATTTTTACAACAATATTATTAAGTTTATTCCCTTCTTCTGAATAATAAACTGATTTATTCTACTGTGAAATTACATTCTAACTTAACGTATTTGAATGCACTGGCTGTTTTCTAGACAGTTTTAGCTTTTGATTAGAATCTTTTATATGATCATTTATTTCTAAATAAATGTATAGAAATAAAATGTGTTAAACTAGGCCAACCAACCATTAGCGTTTATTTTATTATACGTAATTTGTTGAAATGGAGCAGGTTAGACCTGAATATGTATGGAAATATTGTCAGATCCGACTATAAAATATGATTTATATACCTATCTTTCGTTTAAAAAAGATACACATAGCTGCAAAAGTCTGGAAAAAAGTATTCAAAAAAATTTTAAATGGCCACGCATACACCATTTTAGATTCTCTCAACTAAGTTGTCTCTCAACAAAGTGTATTTTTGATATTTTAATAGTTCTAAGCATTTTGAATAAATGTCTCAATTGGAACAACGAAAAATATTGAACAGTTTTGGAGTTATCAAGCATTTTTTTCACTAATAAAGTTCTTTTTTATTCTTGTTAATTAATGTATTTTTGAATTTTTTACATGTAGTTGGAATTTTAAAGAAATATTCATCTTAAAATTAATTTAATTATTTGTACGTTTTTATGTATAAAAAAAGTAATTTTCTATAAAATATCAAAAACAAGTGTAAACAAACAATTGACTGAGTTAACTGTTGAAGGACCCTGTTAGTTGAATGTCAGTGCTTGCATTATTTTTAATAAATTAGACGCGCTTAAAAAAACCAACACAATTATTTTAAAATAACCACACAATTTAGTTTTGGTTTAAAAAATTCCAACAATTTTCGAAAATCTTACACAGACATTATAACTTGACCATGGTTTTCAAGCTCAATGAAAAGCTCACTCTATTCCATAACTGGTTACCGTTAGATGAAAATTTTAAATTAGAAAGTTGTTATTGATTAAAAAAGCAACGTTTTTTGTTTGAAACAATTTTCCGTAATCTGCAAGTATAGGCAAAAACGGACTGAAAAGGTGGATTTAGGTTCTACCTAAACTTGTTTATTCGTATCAAAATTGTTATTTCGTATAATTGTTTCTGCAAAATCTAGGCAGTTTTCGAAAAAAAAAATTTCCAATAAATCCAATAAAAGTGGTTTGTTTTTCTATGAAGTTTTTTATTCAAATTGGATAAACAATCGCACAAAAAGCTAGATTTTTGATATCAATTATTGTCTAAAATATTCGGTTTACAAAAAAATTGTTTGCGTACTTATTAAGAACAACCTTCTAATTTAAAGCGTTCATCTAATGTTTGTCAGTTTTCACTCAGAGGCAGTTTTTAATTGAACCTGAAAACGATGCCGGTATAAGATGTGTGCCTTTGAAACTAACATTTTCGTCATTAAATTTACCTTTTTATCGAGTTTCAAGTATATGTCTACTTAGAAAAACATCCTGTATATGCAGACTAATAGCCTCATACATGCAGGCCTTGTTAGATCCACTTTATAGTATTTATCTTTTTCTATAGTGATACCCACCCGCTTCGATGGGTTTAAAAGTAAAGATTGATAAAATTGCTCCCGCTTATCCTTTTTCTATAACACTCGAAATAAAGGTGGGGATTGTTTTACACAGGTAAAATAAATTATTTTTTTAAATGTATATAAGTAATTATCCATTGAGTATATCAGGGAAGATGGTCCTGAAATATTTTATATTGACTATTTTTACAGAAATCTGTAATTTAAGGAAATTTCAAATGTCAAATTAAATTAAATTTGTTTATTTTTTTAAAAAATATATCTTTATAAATTATAGTTCATGTATTATTCTGTTGTATGAGCTATATTGCTGTACAATTTCATTAAAAATCATTCGCTAGTTTAAGCGTGAAAGCGTAACAAACAAACAAACAAATAAACATGCTTACTTTGGCATTTATAATATTTAGAGATACTAAAATATACATCATAGAATAATTTATAAAATAAATTTATCGTATAATAGCTTAAAATTGTTGTTTGGAAGAAAGTTAAAAGAAAATTTCTTTAATAAAGTTGATTTATTAAAATCTATCATTCTGGTACGCAATTCGCGTTACAATCCATAAAGAGGATAAACTGATTCAACTTCATACCCACGCATGTATACACATATTTGAGTAAAATGGGGAAAAATGGATCGAGGGAGGAAGATGTATCCATTCCATGCATCATGCGTTAGGTAATAGATGTTAAATAAATTGAAAATAGTGTAAAAAATGTACCCTAAATTCAAAAGGCCCAATATACTTTTACTATAACATATACACTATACTATAATATATCTAAACGAAATAGATTAATTTCTTCTCCCTCTTATATTTTTTTAATAAAAATTACATTTATAAATACGAAAAATTGCTATACGTATGGTAAGTACTTCCAATTTCATTTAGTTTTCACTAGTATGTCGCCTCTTGATAGCTCAGTTGGTTAAGGCGTAAAAAATTCGATCCGCGGTATGCCTAGGGTAGCGGGTTCGATTCCCGCCGTCGAAACAAAAATTAACAATGGGCTCTATAGCCTAAGTGTGTCCTTCGTGGACAGGCAATATAACCTAATCTAACCTAACACTGATAGTATAATAAAAATCGTTGAAAAAATCTTATTGAAGTTTTTTCATCGGGATTATCTTTATTCGAATGCAAGAAATGACCTATGAAAAGTCCATTGAACAAGTGAAATCTACAAAATATAAGAATGATGTATATAAGAACACACTCCATTAAATAAACTTTTTTACTAAAGCATTTTGGTTTATTCGTTTAGGCTCTACGATGCCATAGACACCCACACATAGCGGTCAAACTTATAAAACCCCTTAAAGTTTATCTTTTAATTTTTAACTAGTGTGGTACGGAATGAAAAAACTGGAAAAATTGATAATATAATTGTGTTATATATTCAAATATTTCAATACTTGTAATAATTTTGGGTATAAATCAAAATAACGAAAAAAATAAAAATGCGAATTATGTATGTCATTTACTTCATTTATATCTGAAGTAAAAAAAAATTGTATATATTTTATTTTTTTTGCAAGCCTTATAGATGTTTAAAATGTTGGATGAGTACTTTATCCCTAATCGATGTAATGGTTTTGAATCGTGAATGTAACTACATACTCCAAGACTATATACATATCTACCTACCTACACGATTATAACTTAACAATGAAAATACAAGAGATTGACGAAGAGAATAATATGCTGGCTGTATAATATTCTTAGAGCATACATATTTAGCTTAGTATCCTCAATGATTATCTTCAATTTAATCATATACACACAAGTTCTGTTGAATTCTGGATGAATGGTGGTATCTTTTAGAATTGTTTAGAAAGACTTCTTGAAAGTGAAATGGTATAAGAGTTAGTAATACGTTACGAAAAAGTTAATTTCAAGACGGATGGGTTATTTATATAAATCCTGCTGCTCTAGGTGCCTGTCGGGTCACACGTACTTGGCTCACTAAGGTTAGCCCGGTAAGCTGCCTGGCTGGAAAGAATCCGAACGAACATACGCACATCCGCACACACACACACACACACACACACACACACACACACACACACACACACACACACACACACACACACACACACACACACAGACATCACATTGAAAAGGTTTGATTCGGATATTGCGGCCTTGAAACCGCGGAAATATGTAAAAGTGGAGATTTTCAACATCGGCCCGACTACATTAACTTCCACTGGGAAGTTAAAAATCAGATCTAAAAACACGTATTATAAATTTTTCAATGGGCTTTACACAACAAAATAGTATGATAGTAGGTAGCATTCATATAAATACTCTCACCATTATACACCCCTTCCATTTGATCCATGTAATAATAATGGCTAGAGTACACATAGTCTTCACCATTTATGGTATTGTATTTGTATGAGATTGTGGGTGGAGGGAAGGTACGGGGAGGGGGAATGAGTGGTTGTTGCTAGATGAAATGCATGTTGTTAGCCCCACGAAAGCATGCAGAAAGCTATGCAACTATAGAACTTATAGAACAACCATTATCATTGTCAGTATACACAACAATATCCATGATATTGTTATGTTGACTTGGCCAGAATAGTTGTTGTGTATATGTTTTTCATACCAAGAAATACAGTTACGATATTATACAGGCTGGACCGTTTTTATCAATAATGGGAAAAATGTTGTAGGGTGGCTTGAAGATCTGTCATTCTTGAAGATATCGAACTGTAGGAATCGTCAAGGATAGTAGGGGATCGGACTTAATTTTTTTTAATAACTTCTCGGGTGAAGAATTCTCACTGAACGCTTAAAATGTACGACGTGTAGAAAAGTGAAATTGGTTTTTAAAAATCTTTACTAGCATGCAAAATATAAACGCTTAAAATAGGGAATATTCATTCATGTATTTTTTTAAAAATATTTTTAATTCATTGTTTACGCCGTTATGACAGTAACAAAATAAAATAAATAAATAATGGGAGTTTAACCTCCGTATTTGTGACTTACGCCTTATCACAGAGGCCACCCACACCATTATTTGTTTATTTTTATTTATTTAATTACAAACATATTTACAATTACATTTCTGATATGGGTGTAGTCGGTTACTTCGTTCTTATCCGAGCGACGACAATGTGACAGTTGCGATTTATTTCTTGTAAATCGATTTTTGGAAACTTTGCTATAAAATGTTCTCAATCGAGTCGGTTCGACCGTTTAGGGGCTACGATGCTACTGAGAACACATAGACGCACAGATAAACACTTTAAACTTATAACACTCCTTCTTAAATCAAAATCAAAATGAAACTTTTCGAAATAAATTGAACCAGGTTTATTTGACCATTCATTTCCATAATAATTAATTATATGTTAAAATTATATATCATGCCTTTTCCAAGCTGAATCGATTTTGAAGATCATCGCCAATTTTTTTAAGCACACAGACACACACACATAGCGGTTAAACTTATAACACTCCTTTTGTTAGTTCGGGGGTTACAAATAATCTTATAATTATTATCCATTCCGATATTTTTCTTAGAATAACATAAGAATAAAGTGGTTGTTTCACTGTGTCCAACCTACCCTTATAAATATTTTTTAAATTTATTTTCTTAGTCTTTATTTTAATTTTATCTTTTAATTAATAAACTCCGATCTCGTGAGGTAAAAAAAAAAAATTAAAATTGTCTCCAATTTTACAGTCGCTTGATAAAAATGTTATATAAACTGAAGTTCGAATTACAATAGATAAAAAAGGTTTAAATTTGAATAAAAAAATAGAAAAAAAAATTCTTCAAACTGGGAAAGTAATAAAATTTTATTTTATGCATATAAAGTATAATAATATTACTGCTATTCGATATTCAATTTGTTTTTATCAGTTAACTGACACTATAAACTTTATCTCTTCGTAGGGGAGAGTGTTGTACCCTTAATCATAATGTTAATTTTTATGTTTTTTAAACCGGTTTTAAAAGATATACCTGTAGTGTCTTTTTAAGATATTAATGCACAATGTTTTTATACCATGTATATTAAATATACCAAGGTATACTAAGTTTAGTCCCAAGTTTGTAACTCTTAAAAATATTGATACAATGAACAAAATTTTGGTATAGGTGTTCTTAAAATCACCTTAGTAGTCCATTTCCGGTTATCTGTCGTCTGTCGTTTGTCGTCTTTCGTCTGTCATCACGATTACTCAAAAACGAAAATAGATACCAAGCTGAAACTTTTATAGCGTGCTTAAGACGTAAAAAGTGAGGCCGAATTCGTAAGTGAGCAACATAGGTGATTTCTGTTTTGGGTCCGTAGTAAGCATCTTATAAACCGTTAGAGATAGAGCAAAAATTTTCATTTAAAAAATGTCTCTTACAAAAAAATAAAAAAATTTTGTTTGAAACATTTTTTCATTAACATCACGGTTTACCCGCGAGAGCGCAAATTATTCGCAAATTAATTCCCATATACATTATATGGGATTATCAGTTATATATGTGTGACATGTATGTATGTGTAACGTTACAGTGTAATCAACACTGTCTATACATGGTATTTCATCAAGTAACTTAGTCAATTGTTTGTTTTCACTTGGTATTTTCGAAAATTTAAATAATAAACAACTGCTAATAAACCCCCACATTTATGATGTGATATGACTCATGGTAAAATACCATAATTTACCATAGATCGCTGTTTCTTTGACATATAATCTTTATTGCACATGGACAACCTCCTTCTCAGTTACTTCTTATCTGAATAATAATGTTTGTATTCTGATAGTTTCTGTCTCTGATGTATTCTGATAGTCTCTGTCTCTGATGTATTCTGATAGTCTCTGTCTCTGATAGAAATTGAAAAGCTACAACACTTGTACCTATAAGTTATCAATTATATGTAATCAAAAAAATAATGGAACGAGAATCAATATATGAAATGAACATTCAGACTCTAGTAATAGATAATTCAATAACAAAAAAATTAACTGTGTATAAAAGTAAAAAATTAAAAAAAAAACCCGACTGCGTTAAATAAAAACTATAAAGAAAAGACAAGTCCAGCAGTTTACGTAGTGCCTTTAACAGCCAGAAACCATTATTGCAAGATTTTGAGCCGGTTTAGATTTAACTGCCGGAGTCCCAACTGTTAAAGTCGCTATGTAAACGGCTGCCGGCTGGACTTTTTTCACTTTATATTTAACGCCGTGTTTTTGGATTTTTTAAACTATTTTTTTTATTACACTTTTTATTTAGGAATTTGATTTACAGGTCAAACTACTTAATATAGTTCGTTGATTTTCATTTTTTTCTTTTTCACAATACTTTTCTTTACTGCCATACCTTCAGATACCCTCGCAAGGCTAAGAAAAATCGATTGACGTAAGAATGATCAAAATGGGCCCATGTGTTAGGTCTCTTGTGTGCCACATACGAGCACATACATTCATACATACATAGACTGATAAACACATTTACAATCCTTTACGCCCCGCTGTCGGGTAAAAAGGACCGAGAATTTGATATACGTTTTGCTCAATAGTATTAAATTTTAATAATTTTGAATTTTTATCGACAGTACAAACAGCGTTAAGACCTAATTTTTGTAAAAAAAAACACGATTGCTAGGTTAGGTTAGGTTATATTGGCTGTCCACGAAGAACACACTTAGGCTATAGAGCCCATTATGATACCATATATGTGTTTTACCACTTTTCCGCTGATAATTTCATTTATCAGCTCATCAATTTCAGAAGCTGAATGCAACTCTTTCATTCGTGCAAATACCATGCACTACACCAGCTCATCACAACTATTAATTAAATGAATTTTGGTTGCGACGGCGGGAATCGAACCCGCTACCCTAAGCATACCACAGACGGAATTGGTTACGCCTTCAATCATTGCTAAATTGCTAAATATTTTTTGGAAGTAAACGTGGCTGAAAACTATTAGAGTAAGCTTTAAATGATTTTTGGACAGATATTAGTAATTTATATACAGATCAGAGTCCTCAACCATTCTTCGGGCTTGAGATTGTTAATAGAAGGTGAAGTATAGCTGTAGCTTATAGAAGAGTATCACTAGGTATGTGATGGCAACAATAAAATCACCAGTCTCTAGAGTTCTTCTCTACTTAAATTTTCAACATATTTTTACATTCTAGACAGGATGAGTGTTCAGGTATTCTTAGGTTGTACGTTATCATCTAATTTAGTTTTTATCTCTTCATACATTGTTTGACGATGATCTACACAAAAGCTTTCCTTACACACACTTAATAAAGAAAATTTAACCTATTTAAATGATTGTATGCTTAGTTCATGGATGTCTGTGTTTAACATTAGATCACTAGCTCGATAGAGATTAACGTCAAATCCACCAAATAATACAATTATTCTTTCGATATGATTGTTATTTGTTAAGTTGACAATGTTTTCGGGATTTAAAAACGGCTGAATTTCGAATGTTTCTTTCCTTGTTGAGATTAGGTAGGAATGAAGTATTGTATCCGAGAACAAGGCGAAGTCAAAGAAAACCGTCTTTGAATATAATCGAGAAAGAACACGTGGTACTATCGTAAGTAATAATCCTGATATAGAATTTGCCATATTACTAAAAATCTAAAACTAGACTTAATGATATCATGGTATAATTTAAAAGTGAAATTAAAATTGATTAAAAAACGAAGAAGTTTTAAGCAATCAAAGATTGTATTCAAGGGTTGCCCAAATCTCTAGGACGATACGATCTCACGAATAACGTCACTTGTGGATATCTTCCTTTTTATTTTATTAGGAATTTTAAACATTCATATATTGCATACTAGTAAAGATTTTTAAAAACCAACTTCACTTTTCTGCACGTGAATTCAGAATTCTTCACCTAAAGTGATAAAAAAATTTTGTTCCAATCATATATTGATATATAATTAATTTAGCTATCTACTTACATTCTAGATATCCGTGGTTTTATCTTTCACATTATTTAATTATAACAGCATAAATAATTTTCTTAGATAAAATATGACCTGATTTTGTCAAAAAAATATTTCTCATAAAATAATAATTAAATTATGTACCAAGCAAAACATTTTTGAGATATATCGCAGACATTAAATGCACCTAAGATAAAAATCATAAATTATTTAAAGTCTTTGTGCTCTTACCTATTCAAAATAATTTTAATTTAGGATGTTTCTGACGAGGAAAAGTGCATATTTAAAGAAAAAGTATTCAATTCTTAAAATTAATTGCATATCGGGTTTAGTTTCAATATTAAAAAGCTTAATTCGGTTAATTTGCTTATCATTTACAATAATTTCAGCTTAGATTTTGTAGACTCTCAGGGAAAGCTAAAAACCATGGCTAAATATTTCAAATTCTGTTTAAAAGTAGAATATTGTTTATTTCTGAATTTTCTTGAAACGTAAGCAGTGGATACAAGTTAAAAGTAATTTCTCTGGAGCAAAGAAAATTATCTGAATATAAGATATAACCTGAATATAAAATTTGAAAATTGTTGTACAAAAATTATATTTACGGACAAGCTATTCCCAAAAATGTGTTCAGGAATGAGGATATGAGGTTCACATGTGCTCTTTTTATGAAATTATTTTCAACTATAAGCTCCTAGTGTAATTTAAAGTTTTCTGGATTTTGTAATTAAATTGAAGGTCTTTTTTGATGACGCATTTCGTCCTTTTGAATGTCAGACAAAAATTATTTTTTTCTATTTCTTATTCAATCATTTTTGTTTTTTAAATATCTTCATCAATGAATAACATCGGTTCCTTGAAACAGAAGTTTCAGGCTATGAAAATTGTCTTACAATTAGAGGGAGAAGATATTGGACACAAACTTAACGACAGACTGTCAAATTCTACGACTGGTTCTAGACTTAATATACATTATTTCAATAGACAATACTCAAAAGTTGATGTCTATTAAAATTCAGGTAAATATAACATGATGTTTTACATTCATTTTACATACACTTGGCACTAAACTTGGCTAAAGTTTTCAAAACTAGGCTAACATTATGGAAACAACAGATGTTTTAGAATCATATATAATATTTTGATTTACTGATATCAAAGGACATTCATATTCCTTCGAAATTCAGTTGTTTTAAAGCTATAACATTTATTTCTTTTTTGTTTCAGGTAATTGCCATAGAATTCCTCTGTATTTGGAGATTATTTGTAAGTTGAAATTACGAATAATTTATAAAAAATATTAATATTTATTATATTTTTAATCATATTTTTGGAATAATTGTTAAAAGTTTAAAACTTCGTACATATTTCAAACCTTTATGTAACGTTTACCGACAGTTCATAATGAAACCAATTCAGTTTTTTTGCGAACTATATAGTCTCACCTTCTGCCAGTGAATTAAATATCAGGAATCTTAGATTGTTGTCAAAAATCTTAGTTTGAAATTTAGGTAGACGTCAAAGGTAGCACAGGCCTGCCGTACGTCCTTAAATGAGCTGGCGGAACAAATGAATGTAAACCTGGTATGGGTACCGCGACACAGAGACATTCCAGGAAATTGCGATGCCGACGAGCTTGGCAGAAATGGCACAATGCTGCCGGACACAAATATCAATAAATATCCGGGAGGTCCATTTGCGAACTGCAAGTTGCTCCCCAAAGAGGATATCTTAGAAAGGGCCAATCTTAGATGGATGGAGGAACGTACTTGTGGTACTATAAGACAGATATGATCTGAGTACAATCGCAGGTGTTCCGAAGATCTTATATCACTTCCTAGGGTTTATTCTAAGGGTTTATATCACTCTGTTCGCAAAGTTGTTGCGGCTATTACAGGACTTGTCATATAGACCATATAGACAGCTTCTATTTTCTATCACCCGACAGCGAAGACAAAGTTTACCTTTGTTCATGTTCAGCTGGGTTCATCATTTAATTTTAATTTAAAAATAAAGTTTCAAAACGGAAAATATGTTACATTTTTGTCAGTGATGATTCATTTCTTAAAAGCACAGAGGGTCATCGTCCTTTAACAATATAAAAATGGCATTATTTAATTTAAAGAAAACTTTTGTAATTTAGAAATATTTGCTTCTTTCTAGAATAAACTATAAATAAAACTAGTTTAAAACATTTTTTTTAATCGATTTTATCATGAAAAGTTTATAAAACAGGAAGACAAATAATAAATTATTATTATAATAAACACAAAGAAAAAGAAAAAAAGAAATTTAATAAAAAAGAAACTTAATTACTATTAATAAAAAAAAAAGCTGTTCTTATAAAAGACAGACACTTGGCATGTTAATAATATTTAGTTAAAAGAAAATTTAATTTTTAATTTAGAGTAGAGAAAAAAAATTAGTAACACGCAAAAAGGTTATTATAAAATACAGTCAAACCCGGGTAAGTGAGAAAACTCTATAAGTGAGAGTAATAGCCAGGACCCGTAATTTTAAGCTAACAAAACCTCTATTAGCGAGAAACAGAAACCTCTGTAAGAGAGAGTCGTTTTTCCTTCATGGACTTCCGTAAGTGTGATTGCTACTTATATAAGCGACAGTTCACCTTTATTTATTTATGTTATTTAGGAGACATATTTACTACATTCGTACTTGCTGTGATTTGTTATTGCTGCGTAAATCTATAAGAGAGAAACGCTACCCACGTACCTGCATTAGCGAGAATGAGATTGTGCTCCCTTGAACTCTCGCTTATTAGTGCAATAAATAAGCCGGAAAATGTGGAAAAGTGGTGGAACAGCTCCGATTTCAAAAATTTTTTGTGTTCATTAGACCTCTAGGAACATTCAGCCGCACTAACCTTGGCATAAGAAAAAAAAACTGAGAAAGTTAGGGTAGTTTTCCCATCCCCAAAACTCTCCAAATAGTAACAGTGAAAACAAATCAATATTTCAACTCAAAAATCGTCTTCCGAGGGTTTTTGAGGTCGTTGATCATGAATTCAAGGTTAAAAAGCAACTGAATATGGTTGCAACCCTAATAAAACTACCCTTAAAGTGATAGAGACAAAAACTATTAAATTCAAAATTTTGCCTCAGAAATCGTGTCTCGAGGAGCTTTTAGGTTCGGTGTTCACAAATTTAAGGTCAAAAAGCAATTGAGGATTGTTTCAACCTCATTAAAACTACCCCTAGAAGTGTCAATGATAAAAAAAATTTGAAAATTCTGAATTTCACCTCAGAAATTGTCTCTCTCTGGTTTTAGAAGTCATTGATAATGAATTGAGGGCAAGAAGCAACTGAATGTAGTCCCAAGCCACCCCTAAAGGCCACCCTTAGAAGTGACAGACAAAAAATTTAAAATTGTTCCTCGAATATCGTCTTTCGGGGGGTTTTTGGAGTCGCTGATCACGAATCCAAGGTCAAAAAGTAACTTGGATGGTTGCAACCCTATTAAAACTACCCCTAGAAATGTCAATGATAAATTAATTTTGAAAATACTGAATTTCACCACAGAAATTGCCTCTCTGCGGTTTTAGGAGTCGCTGATCATGAATTTGAGGTCAAAAAGTAACTGAATGTCACAGCATCCTCATTAAAACCTCCCCTAGTTTGTAACAGAATAAAATTTTAAATTTGAATTGTCTCCTCGAATATCGTCTTTCGGGTAATTTTGGGGGCGCTGATTACGAATCCATGGTCAAAAAGTAGCTGAAGAGGGTTGCAACCCCAAAAAAACTACCCCCAGATGTAAAAATGATAAACATTTAAAAAAATTCAAAATTTTCAAATTTTTTTAATCATTCACACTTTTGGGGGTAGTTGTAATAGGGTTGCAACTTTTCAAGTTACTTTTTGACCTTAAATTCGTGATCAGCGATGCCAAAAACCCCCCGAAAGACGATATTCGATTAAAAATTTTAAATTTTATCTCTGTATCTTCTAGGGGTGGCTTTTAGGGGTGGCTTGGAACTACATTCAGTTGCTTCTTACTCTCAAATTCATTATCAACGACTTAAAAAACCGCAGAAAGACAATTTCTGAGGTCAAATTCAAAATCTTCAAAATTTGTTAATTATTGACACTTCTAGGGGTAGTTTTAATGGGGTTGCAACCATTTTCAGTTGTTTTTAAACCTTAAATTCATGATCAGCGACCTCGAAAACCCTCGGAAGACGATTTTTGAGGTGAAATATTGATTTGTCTTCACTGTTACAATTTGGGGATGGGAAAACTACCCTAACTTTCTCAGTTTTTTTTCTTATGCCAAGGTAAGTGCGGCTGAATGTTCCTAGAGGTCTAAGGAACACGTACACAAAAAATTTTTGAAATCGGAGCTGTTCCACCACTTTTCCACATTTGATGGTATTTTCCGGCTTATTTACTGTAGTATATCCAGGTTTGACTGTATACTTATTTTCTGATATGAGTACACTTTCTTATTTTTTAACACTAGCCATTCATTTTTTAACAGTCGTATGTATCAGCACTATTGGCCTGTGAAGCTGTGAAGTTTTTGGATTTTGCTATTCAACTACCAATTCTTTTTCTCATTCTCTGCTGATCCCGAGTATAATTTCCATACCATGTATATATAAAGTATATCAAGGTAAACTAAGTTTTGTCCCAAGTTTGTAACGCTTAAAAAGATTGATGCCTTGAACAAAATTTTGATATAGGTAGGTATTCATAAAATGACCTAATCAGTCTATTTCTTTTGTTTGTCTATTTCGGTTGTCTGTTCGTCTGTCCGTCCGTACGCCAACACGATAACTCAAAAACGAAAAGAAATATCAAGCTGAAACATCCATGGCGTGCTAGGACGTAAAAAGTGGGTTCCAATTCGCAATTGAGCATCATTGGTCAATTTTGTCTCGGGGCAGTAGGATTCATCTTGTAAACCGTTAGAGATAGAACAATAATTTAAAAGTAAAAAATTATCACAAAATAAAGAATTCTTGTTTGAAAATTTTTTTTGTAAACATTACTGTTTATCTTTGAGTGTTCAAATTAGGTTAAAAACGTTATATAGTATGCAAGCACGTATTGTATATATTTTAAATTTATTCGTTCTATATCCACTGAATAAGTTAGAAAACACATACTATTAGTACTTTGTGTGTAAGAGTGGCTATATTTCTTTACTTACATGACGTAAAAAAACAAACGATTGTGTAATCAACACTGTCTACATGGTAATTTCGACAATTAACTCAATTGTTCACTTGTTCTTCATAATTCGGGGACTGTTTATGAAAATTTTGACTTCGAAAAAAATTGTTTGACACAAATTTAATAACAATTTAATTTCCAGCCAGTCTAAAAATGGCCAAATACGCCTGAATCAAGACCAAAAACTTATTAGCAAAACAAAATATAAATGACATATAAATGACATATTAAAATGTAATTAATATTTCAATTAAATTTAAGTAGCGAACAGAATTATTAAAAAAATGTAAATTTAAAAAAGTTTTCTTCGAATTGTAAACAAAAAACTCATTCTAAATGATTGGATGAACCCCATTACTAAGGTCTTATTTCTCCCTCGTTACATGTTTATTAATATTAGATGCTCTTTATTAATTAAATGCGTACCTTTTGGTACGTCCTTAAAATAGACTCAATTTTTTAACTCTGGAAATTCAAAAAAATTGCGAAAAATATAATATTAAGACAGAAAACAAACAATTGAATGAGTTAATTGTTGAAATACCATGTATAGACTGTGTTGATTACACTGTCACATTACACATACATACATAACTGATATTCCCATATAATACATAGTATATAATTTGCACCCTCGCGGGTAAACAGTGATGAAAAAATGTTTCCAACGAAGGTAGTTAATTTTTTTATAAGGAACATTTTTTACATTTAACTTTTGTTCTACCTCTAACGGTTTATAAGATGGGTCATACGGACCCAAGACCCAATTGACCTGTGTTGTCCATTTACGAAAATTTCAGATTGATATCTTTTTTCGTTTTTGAGTTATCGAGTTGACAGACGGACGGACGGGCAACCGCAAATCGACTATGATGTGATTTTATGAACAACTATACCAAAATTTTGTGTCAATATTTTTAAGCGTTACAAACTTGGGACTAAACTTAGTGCATATTACATATATACATGGAGGTAATCGTTACGAGAATCTAAAATTCCATAAGGAACTTTTCTTGACACTTACTGAACCTACATACCGATTTTTGAACCTCAAGCTCAATTTGAAGGCGCTGTACATGTGCGAAAATATTGAAAAATTAATAAAACGGAAATGTACGATTTTCATCTTAGTTTAACCAAAAATGGGAACGAAAAAAAAGTCATAAAACGTGAAAAATTATTTCATTCCTACCCGTTGACCTTCAATGCAGTGCATAAGCCTATATTTTCGTGGGAAATATGAATATAAACAGAGAAAGATTTTTCTGATTTTTAAACAAATAATGAAAGAAAACAGCATAATTTAATTCCCTTCATTATTAATATTCATAAATTGATATACTTTTTAAAACAATGTGTCTGACTTGACTATATTAAATTTATATATTTTTTCAATCAAATTTTAATTACTTTTTACGATAACTTACAAATATTGTTTACAGGGGAAAAAAACAAGCCGTGTAGATATTACCTTTTAAGTGCTAGACCTATAAAATGCTCATAAATCTATCTTCCCCCTATGAAAAAATGTTATAGCCAAACTATTCGAGATATGTTGATAACGTCGAAATATTTTTGGTTTCTTTATTCAAGTATTGCAATATAAGCATGCCAATTTCTTGTAATTTGTTCCAATTTTTAGAACTATTCAATATTTTTCAAAAAGGGATCATTTTACTGACCTGATAAGAATACCTGAGTAAAATGATTCTATTGCATTTTTTACCAAACTATTCACATAAAGTATTAATTGTTCTTTTACATTGCATCAAAAAAGGTGGGTAAAATCATCTGAATCAACAAATTCAAGACCCGCCACGTGATGAGAGGTTATATTACCTATTATAATTTTACACACAAAAATAGGGATCATTTTAACATATATAAATGGGTTCATTTTACCCGTACGACATATTTGAATACCGTCGTAAAAACCTTATCTTAAAACTTATTATGCGCCCTTAAAACTGTGTAAAAATATTATTAGTCAATACAAGTTAAGAATAAAACAACCAACCGGCGAAAACTAACACAAAAAAAGAAATTTCCATAGATCATAATCACTAAAATTAATATTTTTGTTACGAAACACAAAATAACTTATACATAGCTATAAGTCTTTGTTGAATGATTAATTTGATCACGTGAAAGCCATTTCTCGATAAATATACTAGATGGCTTTAATGGCTCACTTAAAACAAGGAGGGATCATTTTACTCTGAGATCATTGCAGACCACTATTCATTTTGAAATGATTCAGAGAATCAAATTACTATCCTTTCAGTTAATTCTTACAATCAATATATTTTCTACCTTGTGCTTACTCTAATACGTAAGGATATTATAAAAAAAAATGTAGAGATATCAGGTTTCTTTTTTCGGATAGAAAACAGTATTTTCCTATCAGGACATTAGAAATACAATTTAAAAAAGTTTTAACTTTCGTTTCATTACACCTCATCATAATTATTGAAGTTGATAAAACAAATTGCTTTTCAAATTGCGTATCAAAATTTTAACGAGGGAAACAGAGAAAACAAGGGCTTGTTTAGAAACAAGTGAAATTTGCAAAATTTAAAAAACCCCCGACAAATGCGATTTATTCCTTATAAACCGATTTTTGGAAATTTTGCTATAAAATGTTCTCAATCGAGTCGGTTTGAGCGTTTAGGGACAATGATGTCACTGAGAAACACACAGACGCACAAATAAACATTTTAAGCTTATAACACTCCTTCTTTAATCAATATCAAAGCGACTATCAAGGACATCAGATGAGATGAAAAGGATACTTAGAGAGCTTCCATTTTTTGGGAGAAATTTTTGGAAAAATTTTAATTGAAAATGAAATATTTGAGTTGACTTTGTTCTTTTGGATTATTCTTTTGTATTACTTAATTATTTTACCATTTCACTTTTTGAAATGAATTGAACAAGGTTTAGATGACCATTCATTTCCAGTAATTATTATATGGCATGCCTTTTCCAAACTGAATTGATTTTGAAGATCATCGCCAATTTTTTAGTTTTGTCGGGTTCGGAAACCTAAGCTCTCACTTGAAACATAGCTTAGAACATTCTTCGTTAAAATATCTTTCAAATGAGACCAAAAAAATTAAAATCGGTTCATACGTTCAGGCGCTACGATGCCACAGATAGACAAACAAACTAACACACACACATAGCGGTCAAACTTATAACACTCCTTTTTTTTTGTTCGGGGGTTAATAAAACAGGATTTGGATATTTTATACCCGGCAAAATCTTTTATATATAATATCAATGATTCACTCTCCTGGTAATTACATCGCGATTGAAAAAACTAGGAATATTTATTCGATTTTTTTAGTTTTGCAAGACCGAAAATAATTATTTATGATCATTTCAAAAATTTTTACTGGCTTAAAATACAACAGCTTTAGCAACTTAAACATTAAGTTCTTAAGATAAAAGAAAAAAAAAACATCTTCATTAGAAAAGCATCTACGCATAAGCGTACAGAAGTCGTGTATGCATTTTAACTATCAGACAGAAACAATTAAAAACGCAATCCACATCAAACAAAATATTTTTACACAGTAACTATTTCCTTCCATATTTTAATACAGAAATAAAAGTGTATGTCGAAATATGACTAATTCAAGGGTATCGTAGGGCTTCTTTTAATAACAGATGCTTGAACTTAAAAGAAACAATCGATTCTTGATGAAAACCTGAATTTTTTGACATACTTTCGATTTTTCGATATTTTATTCCTCGATTTTAATCTTCACGATTTTTGGCATTTCGAAATTTATTGATTCCAAACTAGCTTTAGAAACTTTATTTTTGCCAAGTTGTATCTATTATTTTTCGGCACATTTCACTTAAACGAAAACCCAGTTGTAATATTAATTAAATTTTAGAAAAAATTCTAGATTAACGTGAGATCTTTGATCGTTTTCCCACTTCATACAAAAAAGAGAATAGATTTGATATTCTTTCGTTATGTTTTTGTACACAAATGCAATTTGAATCGTTATATGTGCGTTCTAAAATGTTTAGGTTAGGTTAGGTTAGAGTGGCTGTGCTGGGCTGAGAACATGGTCCATGGTCCATTGTGATACCGCTAAAGGGTTGGCCCACCCCCGGTCACTACTCCATGAACCATTTGGAGCTGTTTAAGAACAGCAAGAGAGCTTCGATGTCGGCGGACTTAAGGTTGGAGAGGTCGTCAAAAGAGGCAGGCTCAAGTAAGTCCATCTCCTCATGGCAAGAGCTGGGCAGTGACAGAGAAGATGAGATATTGTCTCCTCTTCCTCACCACTGTGACAGCTCCTGCAGTAGTCGTGATACACTGCCAGGCTCAGGCGTTCAGCATGCCTGCCGCCCAACCAGTGTCCTGTAATAGCCACAACAACTTTGCGAACAGAGGCCCTTGGAAGTAATATAAGATCTTCGGAACGCCTACGATTGTACTCAGACCATATCTGTCTTGTAATACCACAAATACGTTCCTCCCTCCATCTAAGATTGGCCTTTTTGGAGATATCCTCTTTGAGGAAGAACTTACAGTTCGCAAATGGAACTCCCGGATTTATATTGATGCTTGTGCCAGGCAGCATTGTGCCATTTTTGGCACTTTCGTCGGCTTCACAATTTCCTGAAATGTCCCAGTGTCCCGGTACCCATACCATGCTTACATTGATTTGTTCCACCAGCTCCGTTAAGGACGTACGGCAGTCCTGTGCTTCCTTTCTAAAATTTTTACTTTTTAATAAATATTTTTCCAAGTCTACGGACGAGAAAACATTGCGCCGTTGAATTTATTTAAGCAATTAAATTCTGAAAGAACAACGAAGCTGTGAAATCGACTTATTTGAAAATTTTTTTAAATAAAATACGAAAAATGATATATAAGTTTCACAACAAAACTGTTTTTATTTTTTCATGATAATTTTTAGTTTACAGTTTTCAAAAAAAAAACAAAAAAAATCAAAAGACAAACGCCCGACAAAAAAAGTTAATAAAACATCGTTGTGACAAAATAATATTAATTGAATGGTATGCACTGTATACAATTATTAATTAACATTATGACGTTACACGATCTTTTACCAACATTTTTCTATCGTTCGGTTTCGTTTTTCTTTTGAAAAGTTCCTTTAAAACTGCCTGAATCTTTAAAATTATCATTAAAAAAAAAGTTTTGTTTTAAAACTGAATAATATTTCCATTTTGTCAACAAAAAAAAATGTTTTTTTTTTTTTCTTCAAAATCCCAAGTAAGAAATTACAGAACTCATGAAGAAGCTTTAAGTTTTCATAAATACTCTTAAAACGAACGTAATCTCGAATTAAATTGGTATTGTAGCTATTCTTCACTACATTTTTAGTGAAACCCCTATTTGGAAAAAAATTTTGAATAAAATATTTTCTAGAGTCGAAATTTCAGGTATACTTTTCACATGATAACATTTTATATGAATATGGCAGTTCGATGGTAACATTTTTTGGTCTACAAACCCTCTGAGAAAAATGATTTTTCTACCTTCACGCAATATTTCTACATTAAATACTTGGGAAAATAGAAAAATTCACACCTTTTTTAACAAGAAATATTAATATCACATATCCATACGTGCAAACAGAGTATTTTACTACGATTTTTAATATACCTTGATTTTAATTCATGTCTAGACAATGTTTCATTATTAATAGTTATCGAAACTATAAGTGGAAAAGGTTGAAGAAAAAAAAAAGGTTGAAAATTATTTTAAAAAAAAGGTAAAAAAGTACATGTTTATATCTAAAAGCTTTCAAGTATAAACTGCACTATATATGTTCTTTTAATTGGAATTGAGAAAAATTGTTCGTTGTTATACCAGATATTTTTGGGACCATTCGATAAGACAAAAATATTACAGACAGTAACATTGAAAGCCTAACTGGCACTAACTCGAACACCAAAAGCCCATTGAATTTCTAGGGTCCCCGACATGATTAATCCAACCCTGATCGATTCGATTTTCATATTTAAATTGAAATCATCATACTTAACTCGTTTATAAGGTTAGGTTAGGTTAGGTTAGAGTGGCTGTCCTGGGGTGGGACCCACTTAGACCATAGGGTGCGTTGTGATACCGAAAAAGGGTTGGCCCGTCCCCGGCCACTACTCCATGAAGCATTTGGAGCTGTTTAAGAACAGGAGAAGAGTTTTGACCACGACGGACTTTGGTCGGAGAGGTCGTCAAAGAGAGGCTGACTCAAGTAAGTCCATCTCCTCATGACAAGAGCTGTGCAGTGACAGAGAAGATGAGATGAGTTTATAAGGATGCAAGGAAATATTGACTGTGCACATCAAATCTTGTAGATAAAAAATAACTGAGATAATATTTATATCACTTTCACTCAAGATTTGGCTACTAATCTGGACCGTATTTTATGTACATAACATTTATTGACCATTTACAAAAAAGAAATTGTAATTTTATTCACCATAAAATAGTCATATATCAATATCTCTGGTGACTTGAAGTGACCCTTTCCCTATGCCTTTGTATAATAAAATACACAAGTTAAATAAAATTTATTCAAGGAATGTAGGTACATGAATTGGGTTTTGTATAAGCTAAGGATAAAAAATCAAATGCAATTTATTGATTTTAATACATTTCTGGTTTATTCCTTCTCAATTTTTATTACGTATATACTATATATACGTAATATTTTATCATTAAAAAACAGGAGATACAAGTATTTCCAGAGTTAATTATTTAAAAATTGTGTACATCGTAAAGGAAGCTTTTGATTTTGAGCATCTTTAATTTTTTCGTTTAAGATATTTCGATACCAAAAAATTGAAAGTGATCTAAAAAATTTGAAATTTTATTTATCAATGAATTATCTTTGTTGTCTTTTGTGAATTCATATCGATTCTCTGAGCGGTTTAGGAGAAATTACCTATCAAAATCAGTGTTTTTATCAAAAAATTTTTTTATTTTTATGCACAGTTCTTAATTTTGATATGATTTTAAAGCGTCAAACTTGAAGAATATTGATAAAAGTTTTTTATGTAAATGGTAAAATATTTTTAAAAGCACTTATTGACTAAAACGCCAACATTTATTACGACTTCTTCATATACCACCAAGTGAAAAGGTTTTTAATAATTAATTTATCGTAAACCGTAAAGAGAATCGACTTGAAATTTAAAAATACTCATTAATTGGTACACAAAATTTTTTAGTAACTCTTTCATTTTGGTATCGAAACACCTTAAAGAAAAGGAATAATTTTGGTCGTTACGAGTTTCAAATAATTTTACTAGAAAATGCTTTATCTAAAACATTATTATTTTTGAGTTATCCTGCTAGCAGCCACACGCTTAGCAAAAAATTTTGTTTCTGCGGTCAATATTTCTAAATATCCCTATTTCTAGCTAGATATCATACACTTAAAACATGAAACCTCTATTTTTTACGCACTTGATTATTTTAAAATGCCAATGATTAAGTATTTACAGGTTTATTGTCCCGGTTTTTTGAAATATTTTTATGCAATTGAAAAGCGAAACTCGGCCTTTTTCCAGAAAAATATCATATTGATGTATCTCTGCGTCACAAAATGTGCACAGGTTTTACCATTCTAACAATAAGTGATATTACTGCATGATATGTTGCAGCTATTTCACTTAGAATGGTAAAACCTGTGCACATTTTGTGACACAGATTATTCACTCTAAGTGAAAATAAACGCAAAAGTTGAACCATTGTAATTGATATTATTATAACAGTATATATAATTCACATGTGATGTTATAGTTATATCACTAAAAATGGTAAAACACGTGCATTTTTTGTGGCACAGAGTGTATTTAACAGGAAATATAAGTCAAATATCGGGATTACCTATGAATTACAATTGACTTTAAAAAGGATTGAAACATAAAATGGGAAAACAAAGGAGTAAAAGCTTGGTAAATTGAATTAGTGGAAGTGTGTCATAAAAAAAGGATTACTTAATCGAACATTAGTCAATCTGGCGCCACCTAAAATATTAATCACGTCGCCTAAATTAGCACTATATCCTAATATAAATAATATTTATAATTAAAAATTAAAATATATTTTCATGCCTTTGTTTACTGTGATTTTATCGATAATGTATAAACTTTGTAGGTATAAATGAAATTTAGGCAAAAAATATATTTATTACGATTTTTGCCAATCTTAGATGGAGGAAAGAACGTACTTGTGGTACTACAAGACGGATATGGTCTGAGTACAATCGTAGAAGCTCCGAAGATCTTTTTTCACTTCCAAGGGCCTCTGTTCGCAAAGTTGACGCAAAGTTGGCGGCATTCATGCTGAACGCCTAGGCCCGGCAATGTATCACTACTGCAGGAGCTGGTGAAGAGGTGGAGACAATGTTTCTTCTTCAACGTTACTGCCCAGCTCTTGCCATGAGAAGATAAAGTTACTTGAGCCAACCTCTCTTTATAGACCTCTCCGACCTAAAGTATGTCGACGTCAAAGCTCTCCTGCTGTTCTTAAACAGATCCAAATGGTCCATGGAGTAGTGGTCGAGTATGGGACAACCTTTTTTCGGTATCACAACGGACCCTATGGTCTAAGTGTGCCCCACCGCAAGACAGGCACTCTAACTTAACCTAACCAAGTACAATAAAAGCTTGATCTTGAATAAGTACTTCTTATTATATTTTATTAAAAAGAACTGTTATTTTTCACCTTCAAATCAAATATTATTTTCTGGAATTTTCTTTATACTTGCGACTTGTTCAATTTTGAAGGTTAAAAGACACATCATCGTGATAATATGAAATTATATAACAGCACAAAAAATATAATAATAATCAAGATATACCTACGTTTTATGGTAAAAATGCGTGTTTTGTATTACTTACCTAGAAATATAAGTGCTTCAAACGATTCTAGGTCTAGTCTAGTGTGCGGTAAGTTAATATATAGTCATATCTATGAGAAGGTTGTTAAGATTGGACATATTTAAAAAAAAAATAATTTTCGTTTGAGGATGTATGAGCGCTAGAGCAATTTTTGTATAAAAAGCTTGATTTATATGAAGTTGGACTACGTCTTAATCAATTCTGACAATTTTAGTGGGGGGGTACTCAATTATTTAATTAATTAATGATTTCAAATGTAAGCATATTTAACATTGGTCTTATGGGAAAACGGTAGAAAGATGATATGCTTTCATATAGTTTTCTCCAAAATTAGTTGATGGAAAACCTTAATAAATTATTGAAAACAAAAAACCCGTTGTCTCTGACTAATTAAGGGTGTATGAGTACGGTAGTAGGGACACAAATTTAAAAAATATATATTTTTTCAATTTTGATGATGAATTATGTTATAACTTAACAATATAGGACGAAATAAAATTTTCAATATCTGAAAAAATTTGCAAATTATCGAAAGTTGAAAATTTTATTTAATTATTTAGTTTTCGATATTTCGAAAACAAAGGCAGATATCGAAAAATTTTATTCAAATTTTGCGTCTACATTCATGAAGTTTTAACAAAATTCATCATCAAAGTTGAAAATGAGGTACAAATAATTTCAACCACAAGTCTAAACTTGCCTTGGCGTTCGTACTACTTTACCAAATAATTTTAGAAATCCAAGACCTTTTTTTCAATGGTCTTGTCAAAAGGAAAAGGATGATTTACTTTATATCGCAAATAAAATAAATAAAGAATGGAAAAGTTTTTTAAAACTTAAGAAATTAAGTAAAAGTTGGCCTTTTCCATTGAATTTGAATCATCACTGAAAATTTATATGAAATATATGATGAACTAATTCAAATATTTCAACAGAACAATCACCAAATATCGCTCCAAAGTACACTTTATACACTCTTCGATTTCTTTCGAGTCGATTTGACAATATATGACTTTTCTATTTTATTTTTCTTGAATAATATTCTAACGTTAAACTCGATGTGTTCTATCGCAATTAAATGGGCCAACCTTGGCTATAAAAATTATTCAGTCTTGACAACAATCACTATTCTCACTGCGCTTCAAACATTAGGCCTCAACCTAATGATTATTTGGTAGTATATCACACATGTAAACGAATCGAATTTTTTCCCTACTGACAATCGGCATGCCCTCTATTGACATATGAGCTCCCACAATACATTCACAGTATATACCAAGATGATTCTATATTTCTATATAGGTATCACATATATATCCCAAACCTTTTTTAGTCCCCGAACTAAAAAAATGGTGTTATAAGTTTTACCGCTATGTGTTCGGTCTGTCTGTCTATCTGTGGCATCGTAGCGCTTAAACGGATGAACTGATTTTAATTTTTTTGTTTCATTTGAAAATTTCGATTTTGTTTGGAAATGGCTTTAAGGGAAAAGATTATTTACTATAGAGTGTTCTTAGATATGTTTCAAGTGCGAGTTTAATGTGCCGTACCTGAACAATTTGAGAGGGTTTTTTAAATTTTGAAAATTTCACTTGTACTATAAACTTTAGGAAAAATGAATAAACAAATAAGTTTAATATTTATAAAAAAAAAAAAAGTTTAATATAGGGTATGGAGAAAAAAACTTGCGCCGATGCGCTTACCTAGACAACTATCCCTTGTACTTGAGCATAATATTTCTATACCTATATACGTTTAATATTTATTATACGAAACTTATTATATTTCTAATGTGCAAAAAATAAATATAGTGCTTTGTATGGTAAAAGTAATAAATTTTCGTGATATAAAGTAATTTAATTATTTGTGCTAATATTTATGTTATCCGCAAATAACATCGTTATGAGCAAAGAAGAAAAATGTGGAAAAGTTTTACCCACATACACATACGGGAAAACATTGAGAAGAATCGGATTGATTTTTTTTTCATACGTCCTGCAGTTTCATCGGAGATTTTAACACAACAAATGCAATCTTAGAATACAGTCTATGTTTTTGGATACCGAAAATAGAGAAGATTCTAAATGTTGCATGCGAAATTTTACTCGGTTCGTAAAAGTTCTTGTTCGTAACAGATAAAAGATAGTAAACACGTATGTAGTATAAAGTTATTCTTTATTCGCACTGTGCACGAGTTTTATTAGAGGCGTTTCCATGGAAACGATATACTATTTCAAAAATATAATTGTATGGATTGCATTTATGGCTTACTTTGAAAATTTAATATTATTGTTTAACAAAATTTAAATAAGTTATTATACTAATTTACATTTAAAAAAATAATATTTCTGCAATTTGGTCTCTTATCTACTGGAAGCGCTGGCGTCGATTTTATTGTCCCTACCATGACTACGCACACAACGAATAAAGTATGAACCAACTTATGTTAGAAATTACGATAAGGTTCGTAAATGTTCGTAAAAATTGTGTTAAATTACTATTAAGTATAAAAACCTAATATATTCACGATTTGATTTGTACATTGAAGTCTTCTTTCAGCAAACTTTGTCGCAGTCGAACATAGTATTTATTTTATGTCTATTTAATATAAATCGAAAAACCATAATTTAATTTTGACAAATGCATTTTAAAATTGTAGAGTCTATTGTTGATTTTTTGTATTCTTAGAATTACGTTCCAACAATTATACTTTAATAAGAATCCTTAGTATTTCATAAAACTTTGATTCTGTTTATTTGATTGATCATGACTAAACTGAAAAAGCAGAGTGCAGTTCAAAGACGTGATAAACTAACGCAATTAATGCGTATATAGAGCTAATGTAGAATTTGCTGAGTCAGAAAAAATAAAAAACAATACGGCAAAAAATATGCGATGGGAAAAAGAAGAGTATAAATAAACACTTTAACAAAAATGAGTCATATTTCGACCAATTACTAAAATATATTGACCAATTGTGACCTTTTCCTAACCAATTGAAATCACTTCGAACCAATTTTGTACGATGAATTTGATCCGCTATAATATTCTAAATGACATAGAAATTTTAACACTTCACGGCCGAAGATTTTTATACATTCGTTACTACATTTAAGTATTCTCAAATTTTACAATTTACTGAAAAAAAAAATACACCACGTTTTGTAAGAATCTCTTTTTTTGTGAATTTAATGTCCTTCAAATCAATTCTATCCTATATATTTTTTTCGTATTTTGTATATTTCCAAAGATATTTGAAACATAACGCACTTGAAACATATCTAAGAACACTTTCCATTTAATTAACTTTTTCTTTAAAACCTTTTCTGAACTTAACTGATTTTGAAGATCATCGCTAAATTTATAGTGCTTTTGTGTATGGACTTCAAATTAAAGTTGTTACTGATTAAAAACATTTTTTGTTCGAATCATTTTTTCGCAAACCGTTCAGTTAAGACATAAACGAGCTGAAAAGTTCGCCCTTAAAAAATTTTTTTTTGTATGTCTTCTAATTGTTTTGTAAGTGCAGAATCTTGGCATCATTTTTGTTCGAATTGAATGATGAAATGCGCTAAAAGCTATGATATGGATTTTCTCATAGAGCTTTATAAAGTACTAGATTGATACCCGCCCGCTTCACTGGACTTAAAAGTAAAGACCACCGTTTTATAGCCTCCACCCTCTCTTGATATACACAGTTTACAATTTGGTTAAATGTAAAACATTCTTAATTCATTGTTTTTATCAGAAAAGTTGGTCATGATTTGTTTAACATTTACTATTTGAAATTTTTACAGAATTCTTTAATTTATGGTTCAAAATGATGATCATAGATCTGTCCATCTATAATCATCATTTTGAACCACAAATTAAAGATTTCTGTAAAAATTTAAAAATGTTAAATGTCATAATAAATTAAATTTTTTTCTAATTTAGGTAAAAATTTAAAAAATGGTAAATGTTAAATTTAATTTAATTTTTCTATTTATTTTTTTAATATACCTTTATAAATTATAGTTCATGTGTTATTCTGATATATCAACTATATTGCTGTACAGTTTCATTAAAAACTATTCGCTAGTTTTATTGTGAAAGCGTAACAAACAAACAAACATGCTTACTTTCACATTTATAATGTATAGGGAAAATTTTTGACCAATTACTGTTTAAACTATTCGGTTTACAAAAAAACTTTTCACAAAAAATGTTTGGGCTTTTATAAAGAAGAACTCTTAAATTATATTGTTTTCTAATGTCTGCTAGTTAAATTAGAGGAAAACTTAGATTCAGTTCAATATCCGTGTAAGAAGCGTGCCTTTGAAATTAACATTTTTCGTTTGAAGCATTTTCCTCGAGTTTCATACATATGTCTATTTAAAAATTATTCTGAATGAAATTAAGAAAGTCTACACAGAAGTATTGGAATACTTTTAATATAAAAATTCGTCTATAATCATAACTCTCTTCTAAAATAAATCTTCAAGAAAATATTTTCATAAAGACTTCTATCATTAATATCATTCCTTAGAAATAAAGATAACTTCTTTTTACAAAATATATTTCTTAAACTAGGAAAAAAACACACACACACACCATGCTTACTTTATATTGAATTTTGAAGATTGAAAAATAAATAGTATTTATACCCGTCACATATAAACGTATATATCATTTTAGTAGTAGGTACAAGTGGATAAAGAGGAAGAACGGGATAAGAAGAGGAATGAGAGATGAATGAATGTTATTCTGACAATGATTCTTTCACTTTGTGTTAAGAACGAATAAGAAATATGTGCATGCATGGAGAAACGAACATACTTCTAGTCTAGGGTTTGATGTAGTATTTGATAATCGTTTCAAAAGTATTGGAAAGGTATGTTGTTTTTCCTTATATTTGAACGACAGTTAACAACGTTTTTGGGATAAAATTTAAGACGACTTAATTTTGGATATTTGTTTTAATTATTTGAAATTAGGTTGAAATGAATTACGTCTTGCATCCGAAAGTGGTTTATGGCAAATTAAAATTTGTTTAAAAGTTACTTATAATAAACTTATTTGAACGATTTTTGTTTTTTGAAAGGTACTAATTTTGGGTGATATTTTTCATTTGTTAATTTTCCTCTAAAATAATTCCTTGTGGAAACTATGAAGGTTAATTTTTGAAATTTCTTGAAGATATGTTATATTTGACCCAACATTTGAAAAATTGGACCTAAATTTATTGGGAATACATTAATACATAATTGGTTTATCAAAATTGGATAAAATTTGGGTGCGATAGAGTGAAAGCAATTTTTTGGATTTTGATGACGTCATAGAGGTCCAAAAATCAATTTTTTTGATTCCTTGGGCAAATGTTTTAATTAGGACGAATGTCTAATTAGGACGAATTTTTATGGAAACTTTCTAATTTTAGATCATATTTTTACAACCTCAATATATAAAATAATTATCAAGGTATACTAAATTTAGTCCCAAGTTTATAATGCATAAAAATATTGATGATATCTGTTCTGTTTAGTTGTAGATAAAATCCGTTATTTAGCTCATTTCGGTCAGTCTGCCCGTCCGTCCGTCTGTTTGGAAACGCGATAACTCAAAAACCATAAAAAATATCGAGTTCGTTAATGAACAAAATAGGCTAATTGAGTATTAGGTCCATAGGATCCATCTTGTAATGAGATAGAACAAAAGTTTAAATTTAAAAAATGTTCCTTATAAAAAAATAAACTTTTTTTTTTAATCATAAATCGTAAACGTCACTGTTTACCCGCGGAAATAAGGACAAAATTTGTGTGCCCACTTTTTCGAAAACTATGAAAGATAGGGAGTTTGTAGGTAGCTTCAGCTGGTGGTCTTGTGACAGATTCTCGAAAAAGGAAAAAAATTGTAGAAAAATACTTTCGAAAATTTTTTAAATTTTTTGATAACCAAAACAAACAAATATGTAAAATCATCGAAAGTATAATCTAGAGTTTTGATTCATTCATCAAGTTTGACACAACTTCGCAAATCAGTCTGTTAAATTTTCAGTCGTTTTGAATTGAATCTCAAATACTACATCCAACTCCAGACGTTATACATAGATGCAACTGTTACAATTTTGTGAGAATGAAGTTACTTTTACGGGAAAGTTTTTACTATGATTTAATGGATCGAAAATTTTTATATATAAATATTATGCATTATAATAATATAGAAAAGAAGACATATTGTTGTCAGATCAAGTCCATGTTACGTTGCTTATAATATAACTTTACATTTTACCCATCATAACTTAAAATGTATGTTTAGTTTATTTTCATAAAGTGTACAGAATGATCTAAGAATGGAAAATTATGTCTTGGGCCGACAGTAGTGGTTGATTTACTTCGGGTAACTTTGGCGAGTATACTCCGCCTGAGTAATGGATCAGGGGTAACAGTGTTTCGAAGAAAATGAGTCATATAATAATCTAATTGAATATATTATTACAGTAGCTTTATACATTACAGTCTGCATCAAATCCGGTAGGTCTGATTTTTAACAGACTTGTTTACGATTTTGTCACAATGAATAAGCCAAGTTTGTGATCTCAAGCGACGAACGCAACTTTATCAAAAATCGAAAAACTCGTAAAAATATCAGCTTTTTTTTTCAAATTTTGGCGATTATAACCCTAAAGAGGTGTTTTTTTTTAAGTACGTTTTTAAGATCTTTTTAAAGGAGACTAGATTTGCTACAATATGAGACTAGACTCTGGCTGGAAGTAGTTCCACTTACTTCTGACGGAGTGTGCTACTGTTGTTATGGGTCAAAATTATTTCAAAACGACATAATATTGCAAAAAGTTGAAAAAATAATAAACTTTGAAAAGATTTATCTTGGAAACTATTGGTGACGGTTTTAGTCTCATATTGTGGCAAATTTAGTCTACTTTAAAAACATTTTGAAAAGTATTTCAAACACTACTCGTTTGGAGGTTATAATTGCCAAAATCTGACAAATGAAATTTTCTCGGGTGTTTATGATTTTTGACAAAGTTGTTTTCGTCGCTCAAGAGAACGCTCAAGAAAGGATTTGAAGCAGACTACTCCGTACTTTCAAACGACAAGGTTACTGTATTATATGTACATCATGAAAATTCAATGATATCAATGCTTGAATATTCCAGCATTAAATCTATAGGACCTTACGGAAATTCTTGCATAAAATATGACAGGAAGTTGGCGGGCGGAAAATAAGGCGAGAAGTGTGGAAATGTTAATGACGAACCAAAAAAGGGGTGTTATAAGTTTGGCCGCTATGTATGTGTGTCTGCCTGTGAACCAATTTTTACTTTTTTTTGTTTCGTTTGAATGATAATTTAATGGAGAGTTTTCTTAGCTATGTTTCAAGTGCGATTTTAGGGTTCCGTACCCAAAACAACTAGAAAATATTCCATGATTCTCAAAATCGGTTTAGTTTTTGAGAAGACTGCAAGGAAAAGGACAATTTAATGAAAAGTGTTCTTATAGATATGTTTTTTGAAACATCCTGTGCGATAAAATCCATTGACCAATTATTATGTTACATATAGTCGAGACGTCTAAAGATGCACCGTTTCTTATAAAATATATGTTTTCCAAGTTATAAATGGAATATGAATTATCACTATTGAATTTTATCAACGATGACTTATGTTTTCCTCTTTTTCTTTATTCTATGTTTAGGGATTCGTACCTCAAAATGGAAAAATGAACCATTTTGACTTTCACTTACAATAATTTTAAAAGATTCTCTGACAAGAATCGTTCGCTTAAAAAACGAATTAACGTCATTTAATAGTGAAATCGTTGTAGAAAAATGATAATATTTGACATTCCTAAGCGAGCTTCTGCTTCTGAAACGCAATAGTAATGATCGACAACTGTTCCTTTTAGAGCGCAATACAACCTGCTGGGACTTTAAGGTTTACCGAGAAAAATATTTTTACATTTAATGCTGTGTTTGAAGATAGGAATACCAGGCTTTAAATGCACTTGCCTCATTAGAAGTACTTCATTGGCGGATGCAAAAATCTTAAATTGACTTCTCATCCCCCTCTCCCTTTTTAAAACGTACAAAAATCTCAAATTTAAAGTTTCAAGGTAAATTTCGTAGTCGAAGAAATAAATGAATGAACTGTGTGGAGCGTCTACAAAGTTTGTGAACAACAATGATGAGGGAAAAATGAAAAAAAGGAAAAACTAGAAACTAAATATCGATGAAAATGAGTCCAATTTTGTTATTTGGAGGTTTTTGTGCCCGTCAAACTTTAATATCACAACGAAATGGCTCCCGAGGTATCTGGTGACCGAGATATGCGGTTACTCGGGTGGCAAGCTATGCGGTTACTCGGGAGCTTTTGGGGTCGTACGAACACAAATATAACTACAAAAATGATCCCCAGATTCCTGATTCCCCGGGCGGGTGAAAAAGAGACGCCCAGGGGCGAAATATGTTATATATTCTCGTAAAACTTCAAGAGAAAAGATGAATACTGCCCACTCTGGACATCAGGTACCTTGGAGTCCATTTTCATTGAGCAAAAAATCGCATCTTTATCCGTCTTTCTGCTCAAAACAGTTGACACGTTTTAACTGTTTTATTTCTTAGCTATCGTTACCCATTTCAACTTTGTATATTATAATTTAAATATATTCGCTGTGTGCGTAGTCATGGTAGGGACATTAAAATCGATGCCAGCGCTTCCAGTGAAAAATTTTGGCGTTAAAGGAGGCTGTTATGACTAATTTGCAATTATTTACATGTTAATGTTATAGAAAAAGTCAAATTAAAATTATTGAAAAACACTAATTAATTAAACTTAATGCGTTAAAAATTGTGAAAATAAGAAATCAAATTGCACAAATATTATTTTTCAAATGTAAATTATCATAATTATTTATTTCAATTTGTGAGATAATAATATTAAATTTTCAATGTAAGCCATAAATGCAATCCATACAATTATATATGCATCCATACAATTCTATAATTAAAGTAGTGTATCGTTACCGTGGAAACGCCTCCAAAAAAACTTACGCACGGTGCGAATACATTTGATACTAATACAGAGCTCGAATAATAATAATATTCGCACTTGACCGATTCTTTTCTGATACAAAAGTTTTATGATTGTTAAAAAACAAAAGAAAAAAAAGACGAAATAATGACATAGGGTGGAGGGAATAGATAGATATATGAAGAGTTTGTAAAGTTTAAGTGATGCTTTTAGTGCTTTTTTAGTTGGTTTTGGTATATTTTTAATATGCCAAATTTTATTAAAAAACATTGTAAAGAAAACCGACTTTGACACAATGAATGATTTTTCGAGTTATAACATGTGGCGCGTCATGTAAGAAACATTATGATAAAATGTTGTTTATATGTGATTATAGAAGAGCCCAAGAAGACACCATTTGTGGTTTTTTTTTCTATTATTATAGTGGTTTCTTCTCATTCCATGCATTTTTCGAAAATTGAGTTTATTTATACTTTCATTTTGATACCTTTACATAAAAATAATAATAATAATAATGAGGTTTAACCTCCGTTTCTCTGACATATATGCTTAAAATAGAAGCCACCCATTATTTTTTAATCTTTATTTATTTAACTACATTCCTATTTACAATTACATTTTATGATGTGGGTGGCGTCAGTTACTTCGTTCTTATGCAAGCGACGACAATGTGATCAATTCTACTGCCCCCCATTCATTAGAATTGTTCACACTGCAACCTAAGTCTAAGTAGACAAACAGCCAAAGTCTAACGCCTTAGAAAACTCATCCACTTAGATACATTTACAAAGAAATTTTTTCAATCAAAGATAAGTTTTTGAAAAAACTAAATCCTATTTATTCAACTAGAAAGTAAAAATCAAAGTTTTATTCTCAAACAAACTGAAAACTATTTTACGATATAGTTTTTGAAAATTCAATTATTTCCCGAATTCCATGAGGGGTGCTTTCCTAACTTTAATTAGGATTTGCAAATTTATAATTTTCAAAATGATGGACAGAGTTTTTGGTTTTACAACGAAATCATTAACCATAGATTTTGAATAAAATTCAATTCGTAAATACAAACAAAAACTTCAAAAAATTTGTGTTGATGTTATTCCTTACGTAATCCAGCATCTTTCATGTATATTAAATATTTACAGTCGTAGTTCCCAAAATCAATATGGAAAGTTCCATTTTGAATGACAGTGGTGAAACTGAATTCAACCATTTTTCGATTTACTGCAAATTTCGATGTATGCTCAGTGTCACAAAAAACGAACCGAGTATACAATATTACTCTTTCTATACCCTGTATATATGAAATATTTATCAAGGTTTACTAAGTTTAGTTCCAAAATTTTAGTATAGGTGTTTATAAAATCACCTAATAAGTCCATTTCCGAATATATATCCGTCTGCACGTCCGTTATCAACTCTAAAATGAAACGAGATATCATGCTGAAATTTTCATATTGTGCTGAGTACGTAACAGATAAATTTGAGTTTTTCAATGAGCAATATAAGTCAAATGGGTCCAACGGACCTATCTTGAAAGCCGTCAGAGATATAACAAAAGTGTAAGGATAAAAAGTGAAGTACCTTATAAAAAAAATAGGCAACTTTTGTTTGAAACATTCTTTCGTAATCACCACTGTTTACCCTTGAGGGCGCAAATTAGGACAAAATTTTGGTGCCTATTTTCTCCAAAACTATAAGAGGTAGGAAATTGAAAAAATGCAGTTAACTTCAACAGCTGATCTTCTGCAAGATTCTCATAAAACAAAAAAAATTCAAAAAAATAATCTCAACAAAACAACGGGCGAAAAGAAGCCGTGATTGTGTTGTTTTTTTTTTAAACTATTCCAATTTATTAAAAACAAGTGAAAACAAACAATTGACTGAATTAATTGTTGAAATACCATGCATAGTCAGTGTTTATTTCCTTATCACATAACACATACATACAGGTATGGAACATATTATAAAATTTCCGCCTAATTGGCGCCCTCACGGGTAAACAGTGATGTTTACCAAAAAAAGTTTCAAGCAAAAGATGTTTATTTTTTGATAAGGAACATTTTTTACATTTAAACTTTTGTTCTATCTCTAACGGTTTACAAGATGGATCCTACGGACCCAAGACCCAATTGACCTATGATGCTCATTTACCAACTCGACCTCACTTTTTACGTCCAGAGTACGCTGTAAAAATTCAACTCGATATCTTTTTTCGATTTTGAGTTATCGTGTCCACAGACGGACGGACGGACAACCGGAAATGGACTAATTAGGTGATTTTATGAACACCTTTGGCAAGATTTGGTGCGTGGCATCAATATTTTTAACCGTTACAAACTTGGGACTAAACTTAATATACCTTGCATATTACATGTATGCATGGTATAATAATACTAGGTTTGACATTCAATACTTTCTATACAGGGTATTTCCACAACTAACACAGTCAATTTGTTTTATTACATTATTTTATAAATATGGTGGAAGCGCAAATAATTGCTAAATACATAGTAAGAATTTATACAAAGAACACTTTATTGAGGCTTCCACCATTTATAGTTCATAAGCTAGTAATACAAGTGATTGAGTTATTCTACGTAGACGAATATTGAATCCTATCCGCTAACAACTCAGGATTCCGTTTCTCGTCTGCTCAACGAAGCTCTTGAAAGGGGTACTATTACACTGTTATGATGTAATATCACAAAACTCGACAATTAATATAAAATAGCCTTTTTTTTATAACAAAGAATAACATAATACATGGAATTAATAACAGGATTTATTTATTATTAGGATTTTGTTGGTTTTTTAGGTCAAGGGTCAGGGTCGTAGTGTTTCGCAGTTATTTCATAATATCAGTTAAAGTCATGTCGAACAACTTTTTTTTCTTCTCTTGCACAATAAAACATTTTTTAGGAAGCCTGGAAAATGTTTTATTGTACGAAAAGTTTAAATTTAATTTAGGAGAATTCAATCCGGATGATATTTAAATACGAAATTAAATTGAATAAAAAAAATGTAAAAATCATTTTTTCCCGAGATTCAACAAAGCATGGTTGAAATAGAAACAACTTTTGAGAAAACCCCTGAAAAAGAAATCTAAGTGCATATTCTTTGCTAAACGAACGCTATAATGATACATACGCATTACTCTATCTCCAATGCCTACAGTTTCCTTGAACTTTTGTATAATGAAGCAGATTGTTTTCTCAACAGAATTAAATTGGACAACCAGTGAACAATTAGATCGTTGAGGGTTGTTGACCGTAAGCATTTTCGGTTTAAAACAGGTGAATTCTAATTACAGGCGTATTCACAGCATACTAATTTACAGATTTGCAATATATATTAAATATATTAAACTGAAAATGGATCACCCTTTATTTCACAGTAGGTGCGGAATATCTTTGCAAGGATTTCTGGGGTGGCAGATACCCTTTTTAACCCCCAAACTAAAAAAAAGGGTGTAATAAGTTTGACCGCTATGTATATGTGCGTCTGTGTTTTTCTCAGTGGCATCGTAGCCTCTAAACGGGTGAACCAATTTTGATTTTTTTGTTTCGTTTGGAAGGTAATTTAACGGAGACTATTTCTAGCTATGTTTTAAGTGCGAGTTTAGGGTTCCGTACCCAAACTATTAAAATTGGCGACGATCTGCAAAATGCTTTGAGGAAAAATGCTATATGTTTCCAATGCGAGTTTAGGGTTCCGTACTCGAAAAATTGGTCTGGATTTTTTTTTAATTTTATGAATTTTTACTTGTTTGTTGAGTCTTATTCAAAATGGTTTTTTTTTTATTTATTTTCGTGTTTGCATATCATCCTGAATGAATTATCCTAAATCAACTGTAAACTTGCCGCACAATAAAACATTTTGCAGGCCTTCTGAAAGAAAATTCAATTTGGATCACCTGTACAATGACAGGCCCTGAACCTACACAAATCGTATAAAAAAAAAGTATTAATAAAATTTTTGTACACATTGCCATTGCAATTTGTTTCCCACAGTTATTTGTTGTTTTTTTTTTTTTTTTTTTTTTTTTACAAATAAAAAACATTAGTTAATGTTGACATCAATTTTGGCTGGCTTATTAACAACACAGTCATGTTGTTTGTACTAAATAGTAAATTTTAGAGATTTGTATGACTACCAGCTTTTATTGACTTTTTTTTTTATAAATATGTTTATCAGATTCAGACTTTTTGGTGGTACATAATATTTGTTTTATAAAATAGCATTATGGGTTTGGGAACACAATTGTTTTTAATTCCTGTAAATTATCTATTTTTTGTATTCAAATACAAATAATTGTTTTAAATATTTAGTGTACTGGGTGCGTCATTATCTATTGTTTTTATACTCGTTGGGTGCGGAAAAGAGCTAGTTCCACACTCATTTAAATTCATAAAAAATTTTAGCAATAGGTACGTTTACTAAATATTTTTATCACTTCAGGTGAAGCATTCTTACTGCACGGATAGAAAAGTGATGTTAGTTTTTGAAAATCTTTAGAAGTACGCACAATATGAACTATATAGATTAGTGACGTCATTGTCCGATATCACCATAGAGATACATATAAAATGCACATAAAACATTGTTTTGCTAAAAGGAGATGGACAACAATCTTTGAATGCTGATAGCTTCGTTTTTAATAAATGATATCGAGTCTAGTTTTACATTTTTTGTATGGAAAATTCTACTAGGTAGTCACCGTATTTCAGTTCACTAAATTTTTTCCAAATTAATGAAATTGAGAACAAGACAAAATGGTTATGTCACTAACAAATTTTATCTAAAATGCTTTTCGTGCTCATGACTGATAATACCTACCATAAGAGAAGGAAACTTAAAAATTACAAAGATATTTTTTTAAACATGACTATCAACTTTTGTTAGAAACAGTTCATGAACTTATTAAATTCATTATTATTACTTATTTTTATACCATGTATATATGAAATATACATAGTATATTAAGTTTAGCCCCAAGTTTGTAACGCTTAAAAATAATGATGCTAGGAAAAAAATTTTGTCATAGGTGTTCATAAAATCACCTAATTAGTCCATTTCCGGTTGTCCGTCCGCCTGTGGACACGATAACTCAAAAACGACAAAAGATATCGAGCTGAAATTTTTACAGCGTACTCAGGACGTAATATGAGGTCAAGTTCGTAAATGAGCATCATAGGTCAATTGGGTCTTGGGTCCGTAGGACCCATCTTGTAAACCGTTAGAGATAGAACAAAAGTTTAAATGAAAAAAATGTTCCTTATAAAAAATTAAACAACTTTTGTTTGAAACTTTTTTCGTAAACATCACTGTTTACCCGTGAGGGCGCCAATTAGACGGAAATTTTATAATATGTACTAACTTAATTATCAGTTATGTATGTGTGATAAAGAAATCAACACTGACTATGCATGGTATTTCAACAATTAACTCAGTCAATTGTGTGTTTTCACTTTTTATTGTTTACTTTTAATCATGCGTACGATATTTATTTACATCATTCGATTATATTTGACTTGTTTAATATGATACACACAACGTAAACTAAATATTGACAAATATCTTGTCTAGTAATTTTAATTAAAGAGAATTGAAAAAAAAAATCGAACCAGGACTCGAACCCGGACTTCTTGGATTCATGTCAAGCGCCCTACTAATTTGGCTATTCGAGTTACACACGAATGCAATTTTCTCAATGAAATTTTTTATTTGTTTTTTTTTTTTTTTTTTTAATTCTCTTTAATCAAAATTACTAGACAAGATATTGTCAATATTTAGTTTACGTTGTATGTATCATATTAAAAACATCAAATATAATCGAATGACCATGATGTAGATAAATATCGTATGCATGATTAAAAGTAAACAACAACAACAAGTAATAATAATAAATGAGTGGATAAACAAATTATAAAATTCATCGAGTTCAAAAAATTGCATTCGTGTCTAGAACTCGAATAGCCTAATTGGTAGGGCGCTTGACATGAATCCAAGAAGTCCGGGTTTGAGATCTTGGTTCGAGTGTATTTTTTTCAATTCTTTCTAATTATTAAATCCAATTTTTGAGGCTTATAAAAAATGTTTCGAAACAAAGTTGTTTTTTTTTTAAGAATATAACATTATTATTTTTAATTTTCTTTTATATCTTATTTTTCTTTTCGATCATGAGTTGTTGGATCATTTTTTTTCCAAAAAAACCTAAGGTAAAATAAATTTTCAGCTCACTTGGTATATAAATTAGTATACATGATTCATATAGTAATAATTCATATTATTAATTTATAATATATGTAAATTTTCTGAATAAATTAGTTATATTTATGAACAAATATCAACTGTATGCATGTGTATACTCTCATAAAGCTCATTTATACAGAGTGAGACAGAGAAGTGTGCGATTTTGAACACGCTGTAAAAAGAAATCCTCCATTCATCCATTAACTTTTTCAAAATTATCTTTTTATCATCTTACAAACTGTATTGAAGGCATTTTGATTCCAGTAACATAAGTATAAGTGTAATAAAAGAACTGAATTTTGTGTGTCAATTAATGGATATTTAATACGCCTTCTATATAACTTTCAAGTCGATTTTCTGTACGGTTTACAAGAAATTAGTTATTAAAAACAGTCCTTTTTTCGTGGTGGTATATGAACAAGTCTTTAAAACAATAAGTGCTTTTAAAAATGTTACTATTAACATAAAAAAACTTTTATCAATATTTCTCGACTTTTAAGCTTTAAATTAATACCAAAATTATGAATTGTACATACAAATTAAAAACTTTTTTTGTATAAACACTGATTTTGATAGTTAATTTCTTATAAACCCTTTTAGAGAATCGATATGAATTTTTCACAAAAGACATATACAAGGATGATTAATTGATAAAGAAAATTTCAAACTTTTGGGATCAGTTTCATTGTATCGGTATTGAAAAAAACTATATAAGTATATCAAATATGGTGGAAGCGATGCAAAAGTCAAGCCATGCTTTTCATAAAAATGCATTGTCATCCAGTTGACATTTTTTATACTTCTCAGCAAACCCTTTTTATTTGATACTCATATTAATGCAACTTGTTGAACTAGTGGAATTTAAAAAATTTAAAAAACCCCGACAAATGCGATTTATTCCTTGTAAACTGATTTTATGAAGCTTTACTATTAAATTGTCTTAATCGAGTCGGTTCGACCGTTTAAGGGCTACGATGCTACTGAGAAACACACAGACGCACAGGTAAACACTTTAAACTGATAACACTCCTTCTAAAATCAATATCAAAGTGATGGTCAAGGACATCAGATGAGATGAAAAAGATACTTAGAGAGCTGTCATTTTTTGGGACAAATGTTTGGAAATATTTTAATTGAAATTGAAATATTTGAGTTGAACCTTTGAATTATTGTTTTGAATTAGCTAATTATTTTACCATTTCATTTTTCGAAATGAATTGAACTAGGTTTATTTGAACATTCATTTCCATAGTAATTATTTTAGTGTCATGCTCATCATCGCCAATTTTTTAGTTTTTTCGTTTGCGTAAACATAATCTTGCATAGCTAAGAACACTCTCCGTTAAATTACCTTCCAAACCTTACAACCCTTCCATATAACACCCCTTTTTTAGTTTGGGGGTTAAAAACACAAGCAGCGATTAAGGTTATACTATTAATGTAGATTAAGGTGATATGCTTAAAAATTTATTAGAATTTTGTATCATTTTTAAAATCTTATCATTTGTCTGCCTCCCTTTCTCTCTACTACTCATATGTTGTTTATACAATATTGTAGCTATATTTAGTTATATTTTATTTGATATTATACACTAAGTACTGAATATATCAACTACAATTCTCAAATGTCCAAAACAAATATAATATTGTATATGATAATAATACAAAATTGAATTTATTAGAATAATTAAAAATAAATAATTAAATATTATTATTTTTTATTATTACAATTATTATACAAGCGCGAATCAAAAAATAATTTTTGAAGGGGGCAATCTAAACTTGCCTTGAGTATTTTTTGGGTACGTAAATATAATTTGTATGCTCTTATTTTTGAGATTGACGATTGGAATATTTTTCGAGATATCTACAGAATTGTCCCGAAATATGAGCTTTTCGTACATGGTTTGAAGCAAAATATCATAACTAATTAAATAAACACAATTTTTGAATCAAAAATTGATTTTTATCCAAATCGAAATGAGATAACGTTTTTGGATAAAAATGGAAAGATCGCATATAAGTTTTATAACAAAACTGTTTTTATTTTTTCTTATTAATTTTAAAGTTACAGACAGTTTTCAAAAAGAACTTTCCAAAAGTGAAACGAAAGTGCCGAAAAAACAAGTGAAAACAAACAATTGACTGAGTTAATTGTTGAAATACCATACATAGCCAGTGTTGATTGCTTTATAACATTACACACACAAACATGTGACACATACACATCTGATAATCAAGTATAGTACATATTATAAATTTCCGCCTAATTGGCGCCCTCACGGGTAAACAGTGATGTTTACGAAAAAATGTTTCAAACAAAAGTTTTAAACGAAAAAATGTTTCAAAAAAAGATAAGGAATATTTTTTACATTTAAACTTTTGTTCTATCTCTAACGGTTTACAAAATGGGTCCTACGGACCCAAGACCCAATTGACCTTTGATGCTTATTTACGAACTTGACCTCACTTTTTACGTCCTGAGAATGCTGTAAAAATTTCAGCTCGATATCTTTTTTCGTTCTTGAGTTATCGTGTCCACAGGCGGACGGACAACCGGAAATGGACTAATTAGGTGACTTTATGAACACCTATAACAAAATTTTTTTCCTAGTATCATTTTTTTTAAGCGTTACAAACTTGGGACGAAACTTAATATACTATGTATATTTCATATATACATGGTATAAAAATTTGTCGTAAGAGATTTGTCGTGTGTATACAGTGTATACTACTTAATTAACATTATTACGTCACAACGATGTTTTACATACATTGTTTTTTCGGGCGATTTTGTTTCTGTTTTGAAAAGTTCTTATGAAACTGTCCTTTATTTTAAAATTGTCATGAAAAAATAAAAACTTAAGGTAGTATGTGTAAAATGATAAACTAACTTAGAACAGTTAGCCATTTATTACAGTAAAGATAAGCATCTAAATAATGTTTTATTCAAGTTTGAGGATGCCTTATCGACTTTTTTAATGAAATATTAAGAATTAAAAATCGTAGTATTTACTCAATGGTATCCCGTACGTTATTCTTTATACAAGACCAAAATTCTTATATTTCCAAAAAACTGTGTTCACATAATAATGCTCCAAAAAAAGCTTAAAGTTTAAAGAATTTATATATATATAAAAATACATGTTATCGATCATTATCAATATATATTAACGATTAATCATAATTCCGTATTGTAATTTCCGTATGTTTCATTATGAGTATGATAATTTTAAAATCATTCTCAGATGTCGTTGACATCGGTTGACAAGTTTAATGAATATGTCACAAAAAATGTTTTTATAAAATAGACAATCGACTCGAATATTTTAAAGAATCATAACTCGGTGCTTTAAACCGTTGCAACGTTGCCAAATCTATTATTATCATTATGATACAAAAGATAATATAGGAATAATAACTACTATAACTTATCAAATGAATGGGGAAAATACTTTTTTTTTGTAATATAATTTTATGTATTATTAATTGTTATAAAATCAGTTTAATTATTATGATAAATTATGGTAATGTGTGTATTAAATTTTATACGCTATTTAAAATTAAGGAAAACAAGTGAAAACAAACAATTGACTGAGTTAATTGTTGAAATACCATGTATAGTCAGTGTTGATTTCTTTATCACATTACACATACAAACATGTGACACATACATAGCTGATAATCAAGTATAGTACATATTATAAAATTTCCGCCTAATTGGCGCCCTCACGGGTAAACAGTGATGTTTACGAAAAATTGTTTCAAACAAAGTTTGTTTAATTTTTGATAAGGAACATTTTTTACATTTAAACTTTTGTTTCATCTCTAACGGTTTACAAGGTGGGTCCTACGGACCCAAGACCTAATTGACCTATGATGCTCATTTACGAACTTGACCTCACTTTTTACATCCTGAGTACGCTGTAAAAATTTCAGATCGATATCTTTTTTCGTTTTTGAGTTATCGTGTCCACAGACGGACGGACGGACGGACAACCGGAAATGGACTAATTAGGTGATTTTATGAACACCTATGACAAAAATTTTTTCCTAGCATCATTATTTTTAAGCGTTACAAACTTGGGACTAAACTTAATATACAATGTATATTTCATATATACAGGGTATAAAAAGATGGTCTGTTGATGACCCATACTACCTTAAGGTAATAAAATTTTGTTAATCCCATTTGTTAGCAAAATTGGTTTTCTTTTAAACTACAACTCACTAACTGATGATATTTTTTTTAAGACTCAATGTTCAGAGATGATTATGACTTGCTACAAGTATATTATTTATTTGAAATAAATAAATTTTACTATAATTTCATCTTTTCAATGTCCATGTCAGTTCCCATACGTGTTCTACACATGACATATTAAAAAGAAATTCGTTTTCCTGAGAAATTATAAAAAATTATAAAAATATTAAAAATTAAGTTTATAAAAACAAGAATGAATATTACAAAGGCTGATATAAAAAACCGTTTTTAGTGTCGTTGTGAATAATAATTTCCATAAACAATTGTTTTATAGTATCACTACCCTTTAAATATACCTAAAACCTGGTACGGTCGTTATTAAATTTTTTTTTAAAAACCATTCTACGTACAAAAAAACAAACATTCATGCTATAAAAACTTGTGTGTTAACATTTTTTATTAATTGTTATTTTATTTATTTTATGAGTTTTTTTTTAGTGAAAGTATGAAAGTATTTTAGTCTAGGAGCCTGTTATATATAATAGGTATGATATTACCGTTCTTGGTATGGCTTTCAATAAACTTAACCGGCAAACTTGATTATAAGCAAATAGTGGGTATAAAAGATCAAAGTTAGTCGAAATATTTTAAAATATACTAAATTCAAAATAAAATATCTTGAGAAAGAAAGGTCAACTAGCACCACTCTTTCAGTGGATGGGTACGAGCAATTCTTAATATATATATATATATATATATATATATATATATATATATATATATATATATACAGGGCGTTCTGTTATTAACTGCAGATCGTGGGTCTACAGAATAAGCTCATAAAGACGAAGGAAAAAGTCATTTACCAATTTTGGATCTGAGCCCTAATTTGGGCGCTACAGATATGACAAAAATTGATAAATTAGTAAATTCACTGGCTATCATTCGATAACCAGTAGCCAATGATAATGAGTAGATATTAATAAATGTCATTTGATAATATTTAACTAAAGAAGGGGTATGAACTGATTTCAATTGGGTTATATTATTTTGAAAAAAAACATTTAAACAAAACTATTATATTATCTCATTGGCTTGTTCAATTCCCACTTTTTTTTATTATTATATTTTTGCAAGAAAACATTAGATTCTTAGTAAAAAAACAAATAACGTCACAAAGAAGGCGTTTTTTGTTTATTTACGCTAAATTAAAAACATCCTTTTTGTGACGTAATTTGTTTTTTTACTAAGAATCTAATGTTTTCTTGCAAAAATATAATAATAAAAAAAAGTGGGAATTGAACAAGCCAATGAGATAATATAATAGTTTTGTTTAAATGTTTTTTTTCAAAATAATATAACCCAATTGAAATCAGTTCATACCCCTTCTTTAGTTAAATATTATCAAATGACATTTATTAATATCTACTCATTATCATTGGCTACTGGTTATCGAATGATAGCCAGTGAATTTACTAATTTATCAATTTTTGTCATATCTGTAGCGCCCAAATTAGGGCTCAGATCCAAAATTGGTAAATGACTTTTTCCTTCGTCTTTATGAGCTTATTCTGTAGGCCCACGATCTGCAGTTAATAACAGAACGCCCTGTATATATAAGAATTGCTTAAGAATTGCTCGTACCCATCCACTGAAAGAGAGGTGCTAGTTGACCATTTCTTTCTCAAGATATTAAATATCATCAACTTTTTATATCTTACTGTGTACGTTTTGATGAAAAAACGCACATGAATTTGTAACACAGACTAAGGTTATAAATTTGAGTGATGGTTCACTGAGTTCTTATACTATGTTTAGTACCTGGATGACCGTGCTTTGCTCGATCAAATTTTTTAGGTAAAAAGATACATTTTCACTAATATAAGAACCATTTAAAATGTCTCCACACAAATATTAATTTGAGTATTATTTTACAGCCAATGTTTCAGTTTTTCTGAAAACACGTATAAAACGACGTTCTTAATTTAGAATCAATTTAGAAACTCGATTATAAGATTCCATGATTGGTTTGAAAAACTGATATAAGCTTTGAGAAATTATACGTTAAAATAGTTACTATAATTTCAGAAAAAATTAAGTCAGGAAAACCTTCATGAAAAATACTTTAATGAAAAACACATTTTATCGTAGAATCTGAAAATGAAATATTAAACTTCAATACAGTAATTTTAAAACAGTATATTGTATAACTTTAATTTATTTACTAAAGCATGAATTTTATGTAACTGGCACCTAATCTATTCGATGTCATAAGCTTCAAGCTCTTAATGGTTGGTGAAACTATGATGATAGCATGATATGCGTACGTAGATGTATATACGTTTGTACGTAATGTACGTATGTGCTATCCATAATTACGAGCTGTATAATTGAATTTTTACTGCATATATCATGCAGAATAAACCACTTATTATATTACGATTCTGAAACTCATTATGATAAATGCGTTCAATTTTTTTTTTTTTTTTGTGTATATGTTTTTTATTTATTTTACTTTTTTTTTTGTAGTAAATTTTGTAATCTTTATTCTGTATTCGTTTTGTACATAAAACATTGTCAAAATGCATTTTGATGACAGCATTGTCAGGAGTTTATAACTCAAAACAAGTTATACAGTGTGTTTATTTTTATATCATGCATAGGTATTTGTAACATGCAAGGTATACTAAGTTTAGTCCCAAGTTTGTAACGCTTAAAAATGTTAATGCTATGTACAAAATTTTGGTATAGGTGTTTAAAAAATCACCTAATTAGTCCATTTTCGGTTGTCTGTCCGTCTGTCTGTCAACACGATAACTAAAAAACGAAAAAAGATATCAAGCTGAAAATTTTACAGCGTTCTCAGGACGTAAAAAGTGAGTTTGAGTTCGTAAATGAGCAACATAGGTCAATTGGGTCTTGGGTCCGTAGGAACCATCTCGTAAACCGTTAGAGATAGAACAAAAATTTAATTGTAAAAAATATTCCTTATAAAAAAATAACCAACTTTTGTTTGAAACATTTTTTCGTACACATCACTTTTTACTCGTTACTCGAGAGCACAAATTAGTCGTAAATTGTATGGTATGTATTATATGGGGATATCAATTATGTATGTGTGACATGTATGTATGTGTAATGTGATAGAGTAATCAACACTGCTTATGCATGGTATTTCAATAACTAACTCAGTCAATTGTTTTTTTTTCACTTGTTTCTTAATAACTCTTGAACTGGTGTGATTACCTATTGTTTTGAATGATAACACATCGGTTAAGATATCGACGGGGGAAGTTCAAAAATGGAATTCATACCTCTTATCTTCTGTGTAGTGTATCTTAAGAAATAATCAATCCATTTCTTTTTTTATCATGGTCCGAAAATTGTATGCCCTTTCAAATGAGGTATCACAAAGTAGAAGATGCTGTTAGAAATTTCAAAGTTGGGGTGGGCAGGTGTGAAAGAATGAAACCTGAAATTCTCTAGGTACCATTTTTGAACTTCTCCGTCTATATCTAAATCGAATTGTTTTCACTCAAAACAATAATCACATCAGGCCAAGAGTTATTAAGGGTGAATGCCATGTTCCATCTTCTATGTTTAGTCTTCCCAGAACCAATCGATTGATAGTGAATTTTATGCCCTTTTAAATGATGTGTAACAAGGTTGGGGCATCATTTAAAATTTCAAAGTTGGGGTGACTGGGGGTGAAGGGATTAAACCTAAAATTCTTAAGGTACCATTTTTAAACTTCCCACTTGATATCTAAATCGGCAGGTTGCCTCAAAACAATAAGCACATCAGGTCAAGAGTTATTAAGAGTGGATTTGACTTTTTGAAATGACACGCTGTATAAGAAAAAAAGTTTCACAAATTCGAAAGAAATGAAAAATGAGAACCTAAAAATTGCAATTTTCGTAAAAGAAATAATTATAAATTTTCGTGTAAGAAAAAGTTGTAAATTTTCGTATAGAAAAAATTTGTTAAATACGACCATGACAATAGCCATTCAATCAACACTGAGACCTAAAATCATAATTTTCACTTATTAAATCTTTTGTCACTTATTTTCATATATTAAATTAAAGAAAAAAAAAAAAAATTCGAAAAAGAAAACTTTCGGAAGTGTTACCAAAAACCTGAAATTTTGTGTGTAAATTAATAAGTATTTAAATTCCTTTCCCTTCTGTATAAATTTCAAAGTCGATTCTCTGAACGGTTTACGAAAAATTAATTATTAAAAACAGCTCCTTTTTACATGGTGATATGAAGAAGTCGTTATTAAGGTTAGGTTTTTTGATTAATAAATGCATTTCAAAATGTTACCATTTACATAAAAAACTTTTATCAATATTCCTCAATTTTTAAGGTTTAAAATCAAACCAAAATTAAGAACTATGCATAGAAAACACTGACTTTGATAGTTAATTTTTCTAAGCCGTTCAGTGAATCGATATAAATTTTTTACAAAAAAAAAAGTATAAAAGGATGATTAATTGATAAAAATGTATGCGTCAGTCCAAAACTAACAGCGTCAAAAGTGAAACTTTTTATGTAATTCAAAAACTGTCAATGAGTGTACAAAAAAATACATTGCAGCAAAGAAAAATTGACTGGAAATTATAATAAAAATGATTTATAATAAAAATCAAGAAAAATCTACAGACTATCCCGAATTAATTACTACGGAAGTTTCACTCGTACGTACTATTATTTACATATACATAAAACTATACACATATACGTACAAGTGAAACTTCCGTAGTAATTAATTCGGGATAGTCTGTAGATTTTTCTTGATTTTTATTATAAATCATTTTTATTATAATTTCCAGTCAATTTTTCTTTGCTGCAATGTATTTTTTTGTACACTCATTGACAGTTTTTGAATTACATAAAAAGTTTCACTTTTGACGCTGTTAGTTTTGGACTGACGCATACATTTTTTGTATCTTCATTGACAATAACTGAGAATAAAAACAATATTAAAAAATTTTTAATATGAAATAATTTAATAGACATATACATATATATATATATATATATTACATATACATAAACATTCTACATTAAGAAAAGAACTATATAAGTAAAAAAGATAGTAGATACAAACATTTACAATTTATTGTAAAAACATTTAATAAATAAAGATCGACATATAAGATTTAAATGTAAGTAGGTTTGAACTATCCTTGTTTAATAAATAAATGGTATATGTACAGTTATCAAGTCCCACGGCCTCTCTCACTCTGCTGGAGTAAATGGTAATAAGAAAGAGACAAGGAGTTTAACAATGTTGTTAAACTCTACGAGTTAACTCTCATGACAAAACGTCCCATAAAAAGTTTCACTTTAATAAAATTTTTAATTTTTTGGATCATTTTAATTTTTTTGGTATGGAAATACCTTTAAATATATATCAATCTTTACACACTGAATACAAAATGTATTACTTGAAAAATAAATTAATTGTAATATGTTTAATTATAATTATAATAATTTTAATTGTAACATATAATTATATTTATTTATTCAATAATAATATATTTATTTTGATTATTTTTAAAAGCATTATCAAAATTAATATAAAATAATGCTATATTATTATGAATTGTACAACACATTATACAACTTTATGTAGTTTTATAATCATACAAAGTGTATGAAAAAAATATAATAAATAAATAATCATGTAATGGTGACTGTCGATAGAAATAAAACTTTGGAATAACTGTGTTTTTGTTTTCTTTTAAACTTTTTTCATGTAATATTCGTTATTAGTAAATTGAAATAGATAACTTGGTTATGAGAAACTATTGTGAATAATAAAACAAGTGAAAACAAACAATTGACTGTGCTAATTATTAAAATATTCCGTACAAGCGTGATACCCATTCGCTTCGCTGGGTTTAAAAGTAAATATTGATAAAGACCACCGTGTTATATCATCCACCTCTCTTGCTTTCACTTATCCCCTTTTTATAACAATCAAAATAATGATAGGGATTGTTTTACACAGGTAAAATATATTTAAATGTAAAATAGTAATTCATTGAGTATACCAGAAAAGATGGCCATAAAATTTTTATATTATCTATTTTTAGTAAAAATAAAAATGATTTAAAATTGGCAATACCATAAATTACAGATTACTGTAAAATTGTTTTACAGAAATCTGTAATTTATGGTAATGTCAAATAAAATTTAATTTAATTTAGTTTTTTTTTCTAATATATCTTTATAAATTATAGATCATGTGTTATTTTGATATATGAGCTATATTATTGTTAAGTTTCATTCAAATCAATTCATTAGTTTTGCGTGAAAGCGTTACAAACAAACAAACAAACATCCATACTTTCAAATTTATAATATATAGGGATAGGGATAGACAGTGTTGAAAAAAACCAAAACGAGAAAAGTTAAAAAACCAACACAATTATGATAAAGTATTTTATAGAATGTTTTTGTTTTTCGAGAATCTTTCACGAGTCCACTCGTTGAATCTACCTGTAAATTTCAAATTAAATCAACTCCCTATCGTTTATAGTTTTGGAGGAAATGGATACCAAAAGTTTGTACTAATTTACGTCCTCGCGGATAAACAATGATGTTTACAAAAAAATGTTTAAAAAAAAGTTATTTATTTGTTTTTTATACTTAAACTTTTGAACTATCTTTGTTTATAATATGGATCCTACGGACCCAAGACCCAATTGACCTATGTTGCTCATTTACGAACTTGCTTTTTACACCTGTATAAAAATTTCAGCTTAATTTCTATTTTCGATTTTCAATTATTTTGTCGACGGACAGACAACCGAAAATGGATTCATTAGGATATTTTATTTTATTATAACACCTGTACCAAAATTATGTTCGTATCATCAATATTTTTAAGCGTTACAAACTTGGGATTAGTATACCTTGATAATATATTTCATATTTACAAGGTATTCAAATTTCCAAAAAGTTTTAAAATTCAGGTTCAATGTTCAACCTACTTCAAAATTGTTTTCACACATTGGTATTTTTAACAGATATAAATTAAAAAATAATAATAATAAGAATAATAAATATCGCCTAAGCAAACCTTCAATCCAAAAACTCATTCAGATCAAGCTAGAGAAAGAACTCACTTTATCTATTAATATAATTGGACTTGATATCTTACTTAATTTCTCTTTAAAATCTCTTTTAATTGGGCCTTTTTGAATAAAATATTTGTATGTAAAAAATATTTGGCTTCTCAAAAAGCATAAATAGTAATAATTATTTCTTGGAGCACCTTGCATATTTATTGTTGTTTTTCTATGGTTTGTTGTTGTTGATGTTGATCTAATATAAAGCACGAATAAAATGATAATAATAATAATAATAATAATAATAATAATAATAATACCCAATGGTTTTGTATGTTTAAGCATCATTGTTTTGCTTGTATTTATATCAAATATACAAGATGTTCATTTTCAAAGTAAGGTAAGTGTACATTATTACGGGTTAGTACGTTATTCCGGGAGTTTTTTATTTTGATCAAAAAATAAGAAAAACTAAATTAATTTTTAATTTTAAAAAATAACAGATCCTCTAGCACTAAAATATAAACAAAAAAAATCGACTTTTGAACAAATCAAATCACACTTAAATACTCATATTGATCGAAAAAGTGATCGATCGGTTAACATCTGGTTTTATAACAAATATGTTGTCTGTAAACGTAAGATGACAGTGTTAGATTGTTAAGCTTTTTTTAGTTTACTGGTAACTTTATCATTTTTGAATATGTAAAAATATTGATTAGATTGAATAAATAAATCGTTTTAAAGCTTTTTCAAATTATTTTAATTAATTATTTTCTTTAAATTATGATTCCCGGAATTATGTTCTTAAATCATTGATAGTGAACCATATTACGGGAGTCTACCGTAATTAGGGAAAATAAGAAGTAATTATTTTTAATTCTCATTTTAAATTGGTGTTATAATTATTAAAATATTTTATACTGATTGAAGCAGTAGATACCGTAGATTTTTGTAAGGTAATTACGGGATATGTTTTTTTTTTTTTTTTTTAATTTGGCTAATTTATGCTTAAATACTTGCTTTTTATGATGAGTATATAATGTGTTTTTAACTCCCGGAATAATGAGCAGAGTTTTTACTTATGTATACAATTCCGGGAGTATCACATTGTCAAGGAGAAAATTGAAACTTGATTTTATTTTGTTATTTAAATTAATTTTTGATCATTATTAATGTTAAAATAACTTTTACTATTATTAAAAGAATTTTAAAAAATAACAATTCTATTAACTTCATTAATTTAATGCCGATAATATTTATAATACCAGTGATTTATTGTAATTAGTATTCCGCAATATGTTATGATATTTTTTTTTTAATTAATTAAAATTAAAAATTTTTTTTTTTTAATCAAATTTTATATGATAATATTCAATAATCTTAATTACATTAAACATAATAATTTTTTAATTTACCTATGTTAAGTGTGAATCCCGAAATGATGTACTTTTATTCCCGGAATCAGGTTGAAAGCCAAATTTTATCACGGAATTAGAGACAAATTCGAAGTCCAGAAAATTAACGTTTAATACTATAAATTAAAGACTTTGGGGTGAAAAAATGATTGTGAAACTAATTCTCAATAAATCATTTTATACGACAAACCAATTTTTATAGTAGAAATATTTATATTTATTTCAATAATCAGCTTCAAAGTGCATTATGCCTAAACATCCCGTAATATAGTACATTTACCTTATCGAGAAGACAGTTCAAAAATGGTAACTAGACAATTTCAGGTTTCATTCCTTCACCCCCAATCACCACGACTTTGAAATTTCAAATGGCACCCCATTTAGACTACCAGGCTTCTTACCGTTAATCATTAAGCAACAGAACTTATAAAACTTTCATGGAGATAAATCAAAAGCATGATGAAATTACCCGGGAGTAAGTTTTTTATAATTTTGTGGTTAATAAAAAAAATTTAAAAATTAAAAACTTTTAATATAGGTACCTTTTTTTACGCATTTGAAATTTTTTAACAATTTTTTCTAAAGTAAATCAAATAAGTTTCAAAAAATATTGTTTCGAGATAAAGAATTCCAGCTGTTAGTAAAAGTTTTCGGTTTCTCTGTCTTTGCAAAGAACTATTATAATTATAATAATTGTATTAGTAATTAGTCATAAATATTAGTTTTGTGATTCGCTACCTTGCAGGTTTAGTGTAAGTAGTGTAAGTATTTTTTTTTCGATCTCCATTACTTTTTGCATTTCTGTACGTTAATAGATTCAATGTTTTTTTTTTCCTTTTTTCTTGCACGATATTGTTTGCATATCTGTGCATTGGTAAATCTCAAAATTTAAAGTATTAAATTAAGAAGTCAAATACTTGTTTTATTGTTTAAAGCATTAAATATTATAGCTACGTTAACTCTATGCTTTATGAATTAATTGTAATATTAGTTTAAAAAAGACATACTTGTGATTTAATAGTCAAACCAATATGTGCGTACATTACCTACAATTTGGTTTGATACAGATATTTATTATGACTCTTCTGATAACTCATAACTCTTTTTTTTATGAAAAAACATAAATTTTAGACAAAAAATACAAATTGAAAGATTGTAAAATGTTTTTGCAAATTCTCAAAATTCACGGAAGGCTGTAAGGAACGTGCAATAAGGAACATAATTCCAAAAAATGAGTCGACTTAAAATTACCTTCTTTTTATCTTAGGCAAAAAATCTTAGATCTTAGAAGGGGCCAATCTTAGATGTAGGGAGAAACGTACATTTGGTACTACAAGACAGATATTCAGGTTGCGCCTATTTCAGGACACTTTTTGGGCGGCAGGTTTGCTGAACGCCTGGGTCTGGCAGTGTATCATGACCACTGCAGGTGCTGTCACAGGAGGAGGAGACAATGTCTCTCCTTCTCTGTCACTGCCCAGTTCTTGTTATGAGGAGATGAACTTACTTCAGCCAGCCTCTCTTTGATGACCTCTCCGACCTAAAGTCCGTCGACGTCAAAGCTCTTCTCCTGTTCTTAAACAGCTACAAATGGTTCATGGGATAATGGCCATGGATGCGTCCATCCTTTTTCGATATCACAACGGACCCTGTGATCTAAGTGTGTCCCACCCCAGGACAGCCACTCTAACCTAACCTAGGCTAGACATAAAATCTCATTATATTCTGAGTATGTAAATTACAAATAAATTTTTAATAATATTTAAATAAACATTAATACAACAACTTACACCCATTCGTAACATCCCTAACATATTTATTATTACGTCTACTATATAATATTTATTTAGAATAAAACTTGGAATGTAGTGTTTTGTATCCAATAGCAACGCTAAATTTATGGATTTAATTAAACTGCCCTCTATACTCTATAGCTATCTATACACAGCTTTTTTTTTATATATGCATTTATGTATGAATCTTTTATATATGAAAGACTGTTGTACCTTGAATCATAATTTGCATTTCAATTAAAAAAAAAAATTAATCGTCCCTTCTGATGAGAGTACCATTTTTCCTACATTATAAGTATTTTTTAACCACCGAACTAAAAGTGTAAGTAGTGTAAGTATTTTTTTTTCTATCTCCATACTTTTTGCATTTCTGTACGTTAACAGATTCAATGTTTTTTTCCCCTTGTTTCTTGCACGATATAGTTTGCATATCTGTGCATTGGTTTGATACAGATATTTATTATGACATAACATAAAATTATGTTTAACTTCTTCTGATACCTCATAACTCATTTTTTTTTATGAAAACACATAAATTTTAGACAAAAAAAGGGGTATTATAAGTTTGACCGCTATGTGTCTGTGCATGATAAACCTATAAACAGATTAACCGATTCTGATTTTTTTTTTTTTTTTTTGTTTCGTTTGAAAGGTAATTTAATGGAGAGCGTTCTTAGATTATTTCGAAAAACGTTAGCTTTCAGAGGAAATGCGACGTACAAATGTGTCATTAATGTCAATTATTCGCAAGAAAATACGCTAGCTTTAGAAAAATGTTTTATACAAAAGTTATCAAAGACAATAAAGATTATATTCGCCTTGTTAAGATTGTTAATAATTTTTAAACCCAAGTAAAGTATATTTATTTGAAAATCAAGGTAAAATGACCTTGAAACTGGAAATTTGGGTTAAAGTCATGGCTACAGATACATATATGATTGTAGCTTATAGCTAAATCATGTTTCTGTAGTAAGCGTGTTTTCTTTCGATTAAATGCAATGATGATATATTTTTCCAGAAGTTTTTTCGATTTTCGAAAAAAAGAAGAACGATTTTAGAAAAAAATCAACTTTCAAGGATCAACATTCTAATTTCAAGTGCTATTTAATCTGTTTCTGTTTTGGATCTAAAATGACTATAGAAGCAAACATAGATCTAAAATGACTATATTCAAAACATGATGTCCCTCATCAAACCCTACAACTTTTGACTCAGGTGTTTTTTTGATGGTTTACTATAAAACGAGCTAGAAGCCATATTATATGAAAATTATACACCCTGTATTCGGGTATGAACAATAGTTTACTTAAAAATAAAAATACATGATCGAATTATCTTGTTTGTTTGTTTTATTACCTTTCAAGAAACTTAAGCGGTTCGGTTGTCACGTAATTAGTAAACTTGTAAAGCGCCATTTGTGATAAATTCTCTTCATGATGAAAACTTTTTTGAAGCTCATTCACCGATTAATTTTTGTACAATTAACATTATTATGAGTTCTTCCATAAGGTACTGTGTTAAAAATCACTATTTTAAAATGAAATAATTCAAAATTTGCCTCGCAAGAATCCCCATAACTGTGTTTATTGTCATCAAGGGACTTTGAACTATCATCTACCGCCATTCACCGTAAAAAAAATGAACATTCACCGTACTTGCTGAAACAGCCGAACCACTTGAAGGTACAACACTTTACCCTATATATTATTACGCATATTTTATTTTTCTCGCATAATATTCTGTTCATTGTAGGCTGTTGTATTATGTGAGATGATTTTTTATAAATATTTGCGTTCTTTTTATTTGGTTTGAAAATGTTTCGTTTATGTAATTCTTTTTATACCATGCATATATGAAATATACATAGTATATTAAGTTTAGTCCCAAGTTTGTAACGCTTAAAAATAATGATGATAGGAAAAAAATTTTGTCATAGGTGTTCATAAAATCACCTAATTAGTCCATTTCCGGTTGTCCGTCCGTCCGTCTGTCCGTCTGTGGACACGATAACTCAAAAACGAAAAAATATATCGAGCTGAAATTTTACAGCGTACTCAGGACGTAAAAAGTGAGGTCGAGTTCGTAAATGAGCATCATAGGTAAATTGGGTCTTGGGTCCGTAGGACCCATCTTGTAAACCGTTAGAAATAGAACAAAAGTTGAAATGTAAAAAAGGTTCCTTATCAAAAATTAAACAACTTTTGTTTGAAACATTTTTTCGTAAACATCACTGTTTACCCGTGAGGGCGTTAATTAGGCGGAAATTTTATAATATGTACTATACTTGATTATCAGTTATGTATGTGTCACATGTTTATATGTGTAATGCGATAAAGAAATCAACACTGACTATGCATGGTATTTCAACAATTTACTCAGTCAATTGTTTGTTTTCACTTGTTTTTTGTTATTGTTGAATAGCGATATCCACTTATTAGCGTATATAAACAGAAATGATGATAATATGAATACCAAATGTTAGATAGAAATACTTTGACTTTCTAGAACTGATTATTTCAAAAAGTAAAAAAAAGGTTCTGAGTAAATTTGGTCAAGAGTCAAGCGTAAAATTAATACCTAACAACTTTTTCAAATTAGACGATAATTAAGGTAGTACGAGTGCCAGGACAGAGCAAGTTTTGACTTGTAGTTGAAATTATTTGTACTTCATTTTCAACTTTCATGATGAATTTTGTTATAACTTCATTAATGTACACGAAAAATGAGATACAATTTTTCGATATCTGTCTTAGTTTTCTAAATATCGAAAGCTAAATATTTAAACAAAATTTTCAATATTTTGAACATTTCTCCAGATATCGAAAAGTTTTATTCATACTTTTCGTCTTATATTATTGTCAAGTTATAACATATATGTCAGTCAAATCCTACATTAAAATCGCAAAGTGCGATGTATGGCTACTTTTTTAGTTATGTTATTACTTATGTTATTTGGACACTTTAGGAGAGTATGAAACCACACTTTGCAAGCAAAAAAAAGTTGCTTCTTGCGTAATAAGTGAAAAACAAAAAAAATTTCGAACTATTTTCAGTTTTTGCAATGCAATTCAAAAACTGTGAGCTTTTTGACATTAGCTATCATTATCATTTTGAAAGTATACTAAAGTTGAAACAATTTCAGCCTCTTTACAGTTCCGTATGTCTAATAGTTTTTGAGATATAATGTTTCAGAAATGCTAAAATTTTGACTTTTGCTTATGCTAAACCGTTAGAGATAGAACAAAAGTTTAAGGGTAAAAAATGTTCCTTATACCAAAATTAAAATCATCTATAACCATAAATTAAAGATTTCTGTAAAAATTTAATGATAAATGTCAAATTAAATTTAATTTTTATAAATTATAGTTCATGTGTTATTCTGATATATCAGCTATATTGCTGTACAGTTTCATTAAAAACCATTCGCTAGTTTTAGGGTGAAAGCGTAACAACGCAAACAAACATGTTTACTTTCACATTTATAATATACATATATGGATAGAGATTTTGATTTAACGCTGAAAATAGATTGCTTTGAGACATTTTTAGGTTGTTGTAATATCGCCAAAAACGAGTATCTCACACTAAAAAATTGTTTTTATGGTATTAAATGTTAATTTCAAAATTTGAAAAAATTACAATGTATTCGAAATGCTTTAAAGAATTTATTATCGTTGGAATGTATAATTCGATACAAATATAATTACTATATCGTTTATATTTCAACGTATTTTAGGTAATTATGATAAAAAAGATGTTACTGATAATAATCTATCAAATATCAATTCAATATAAATTTTTGAATATTATTAAATATCTATAGGTGATTCAACTCCTGGCGATATCTTTTGTGTATCATAACATCATACATCAATTATACCTACATGTAATGCCTTTTGAATGGATTAATTCGACATGACTCAGCTAGGAATACTCGTTATAACCTCAATTAATACAATTTGTTCATTTTATTTCATTTTTTTTTTTTAAATATTCAGGAAAAAAAATGTATATACATTAATTAATTATGAGAATTTTGTTGGCTACGACAGTTGTATCTGTAATTTTCATACAAAAATAAATAAAAATTATAAAAAAATAAAGTATATTTTTTATATGCATAAGGTAAGATGTAGTACCTACTTACGGAAACCTGAATGACTCACAATCAATTTATGAGAAAGTGGCGCTAGATTAGCTTAATTTTTAAATGTGTACTACCCACAAGTATAAAACCAACTTTTAAAAGCCACTAGTTCACTTTCAACAAGTGCACTTGTGACTTGTGGTATTATGGAAACGAACCTTTTTGAAAATGTCAGTCGGTGATGATTATCCTTTAATTAGACACTACCGAAACTATCTGGAATTATTAATAATTACTTTTCCGGATTTAATGATAATATGATAACGTTTATAATTTGTCTTATGTAGTCAGTAAAAAATTTTTCTTTATTTAAAAACTATAATACTTTAATCTTTGATGTTTTTCTTTTGCATCTGACATTTCTAATTTCTAACCTTAAAAGTATTATTAAATGTTTTTTATGACGTTATAATTAGAAATCTGCACATGACAAAATATCGACATCTTCAAAAAGGTTCGTTTCCATAATACCACAAGTCACAAGTGCACTTGTTGAAAGTGAAGTAGTGGCTTTTTAAAAGTTGGCTTTATACTTGTGTGTAGTACACATTTAAAAAATAAGCCAGTGTAGCGTCACTTTCTTATACATTGATTGTGAGCCACTCAAGCTTCCGTACCTACTACCTAGAGTTATCAGACCGTGGGACACTACGGTTTTTTTTTTTTTATCATGAATGCATACTCGAAACTTCATGAACGACTTCCTTTGACGGGTTTGCTAAACTTTCCTCTGCTATTTTTTGCGTTTTAAAATGAGCATAATGAATCATACTTGAGATATCATTTTGAAAAAACGCCGGAATCTGTTGACACTATGACCATTTGATAACATTAATAATTTAAAAGAATATATCGAAAATGGTAAAATAAAAATATAAAGAGTCAAACAGTGCTTAGAATAGTCAAATTTGTAATATCAGATGTTTTTTAAATACAATTTTTGACCATAATCACAAAATAAACTTGATTTTCGTCAATAACAAATTTTCGGAAAAAACCACTATTCTTTTTCAAACGCTGGTATATCGAAAATGCTAAGGTAAGGTAAAATGTTTGACTAAAACCACAAAATAATTTCTATTTTCGTCAGTAGCGAATTTTCGGTAAATATCCGTACTTTATTTATTTTTTGAACGCGTACATTTTAGTACATCGAAAACGATACATTTTAGTACAAAATGTCACAAGTCAAAAAAACTTAAAATCTTCCAAATTATAATTTTTAATAGCTTTCAAATTAAATTTTCGACCGAAACAACAAAATAATCTTTATTTTCGTCAAAATAATATATATTTTCGAGTTGTCGGCGAAAATCCACTTTTTTGTTTTTCATATGTTTATAGCTCAAAAACGGTGAGGTTAGGTAAAAAATTTTAAGGATAAAAATTGATCAAATTTTTCAATGTTAATTAAAAAGAGTGTGGTGTCCGGAAGTAGGGTGCTTCTGTCCCACCCTGTGGGCGTAAATGGAAAAAGCACAAGTACGCATGCATATGACTTTGTTGAGTACACAGTTTCTTGGTCAAATGCTTCATTTCCTATATAAATTCGTTTCTTCCTATATTTAAGATTGACCTTTTTTAAGATTTCCTTATTCAAAGCAGCTTTCAGTTCGAAAAGGGTACTCTTGGATGGCTAGTGATGATTATGTCCGACAGCTTTGTGTTATTTCTAATAAAGTCGTCGACTTCGCAACTTTCTGGAAGTATCCATAGCCGATTTTCGTTGATTTGTACCGCCCGCGGAAATTCAGCAGTCGTGTGCCATCTTTGATATTAGGATGGAATGTTAGAAGTATTAAAAACTCACCAATTTTTTTATATTACCTAAATGTAAAATGCAAATTTTTTTCACATTGCATACATTCCCTATAATTCAAAATTTAAATACTCTATGACCATTTGTCATGCTTAAATGTGGAAATATTGACGTAAATCCATATAGAAAATGTGTATATCTAAAATAATCCTACCGGTGGTGTGTAGACTGAGTTCAACTCACTGAATGGGTTACCCAAGTTATCGTAGTATAAGTAGAGAGAGTAATACCTACTACTAGGTGGACATTATTATCCCATAGGATCAGTAAACAGGAGTACTTTTCATACAGAGACATTGTATTTTATGTATTAGATGTAGTATGTATAGTGACTGAATAAAACTATTTTATACAAGTTATTGTCTCTCTCATGACAAAACTTAATATAAATGTGATTCGAGTATTCTTCGAAATTTTATGGTAATTAAGGGACGAATATCAAATATTTCTTTGTATATTTTTAAGACATCTGTAGTAGTATGAAATGACATGAATATATTTTTCTTTTATGGTACTTATTTTTGACTGAACGTCTTGATTTCTAACTATTATTAAGTTTCTAGGCAGTGATTGGGAACAAATCATCATCAGAATGCTCCATTATAATTGGTTCATGATGTGGGTTGTATTTAAAAGTTTGAACAAACAAAATAATTCGAAGAAAATTATTGCCAAGAAATAACAGAAATCATGAACTATGGGACTTTCCTATTAAGGATGTATGAGCATGACAACAATGTTTGATTTAAAGGCTCAAAATTTGTTTGTAGGTAGTCTTTTACTCAAAGAATATGTGGTTAAATTTTCAGCTTAGGTATCCGTGCAAATTTTTAAGAAAAAAGTCATTAAAAATCGATATAAAATACATTGGCTCTTATGGAGAAATCTCAAAAAACGACATATTTTGGAAGTTTTTGATAATTTTCATTTGGAATGAATGAAAACAAATTTAAAAAAAGCTTTTTAATAGAAAGTAAACATATTAGCAATGAATTAGAAAAGAAAAAAACTAAGTGTCACCGTCCATATAAGGGATGTAAGAGCAGGGTAGATTAAAGGTTGAAATTATTTTTATCTTATTTTCAACTTTGATGATGAATTTTGTTATAACTTCATGAATGTAGACGAAAAATAAGAATAAAATTTTTCGATATGTGTCTTGGTTTTCGAAATATCGAAAGCTAAATAATTAAACAAAATTTTCAATTTTCGATATTTTGAAAATAAAGCCAGATATCGAAAAATTTTATTCTTTCTTTTCGTCTTATATCGTCAAGTAATAATATAAATTTATCATCAAAATTGAAAATATCTATTTTTAAATTTGTGCCCCCACTACCATGCTCATACATCCTTAATCGCATTAAAATGGAAATATTGAAGAAATAGTTTCTTTAAAATGTACTGTGTTTAAATGTGCTGTTGAAACATTCTTCATATAATTTTATTTATTTTCGAATTATAAACGAACCTCTTTTCAGAATTATAAACAAACCTTTTTTCAACCTCTTCAGAAATTATGAGAATTTCTCTCATGACGATGACTTAATATGTAAGCAAAGTATAGCTTTTGGAAATTTTAGGCCCAGTATAATTTTGTTAGTTTACGAAAATTGGTAAGCGGAGAATCAGCTGTTAAATGGGCTAAGCGCTTGAGCTGAGCATAGTATAGCTATTATTGAATTGGAGCTGTAGGTTAATTAAGACTTATAATCGCTGATCAAAAGTTATTATCGAATAAATTGCAGGCGAAACAAAATTCGCCGGGCCAGTTTGTTTCAGAATAATATTTGAAAAATTTAATAATAATAATTGAAATTCTGCACATTCCAAAAATTTTATCATTGGAAAATATCTGGAAAAATACCACAATATAACCTTGTTTTATTGCTAAAATTTAAAAGCTGGGACTTTCGAAAAACAGTCTCTTGGAACTTTTTAAACGGACATGATTGATGAATCAGCAACCATACGAGAATCATACGGTAGTTGCCTATTGTCGAATTTGCCATATTACGCATATAAAAATGTAAAACTAGACTGATACCATGGCAAAATTTTGAAGTGAAATTCAAATTGATTAAAAAACGAAGAAGTTGTAAGCATTCATAGATTGAATTCAAAGGTTGTGCATCTCTTTTTAGCAAGTATTTTATATGTATCTCTAAGGATATTTTGGGTTCATCTAAAGATTTTTAAAAACCAACATCACTTTTCTGCCCGTGCAATGAGAATTACTCACCTGAAGTGATACAAAAAGTTTAGACAACATCCCTATTGTAAAATTAGTGGGGAAACAAAAATCCTTAAATCCTATACACTGGCGAAACTTTTCTACGAGTATTAGAATATTTTCTAAAATATTAATGCAGTGTTAAGATTATTAAACTATTCTATAAAGTCGTTCTATGTGCTTAAGAATATGTAATAGTTTATGTGTTCTCAGTGAATATGACCTAAACTAAAGGATTGTTTTTAAGATGATGTAAGTGTATTAGGTAAAGACCTTTCTATTTGACCTATGAAACAATACACTACTAATCTTTCAAGAACAATCTAACTTGCTTTTAACTTCACTAGTTATGTAAAATATAAACGGTACTAACCCGTTTCACATTTAATATTATATGTCACTTACAGGAAGTTACAAAAACTGTGTAGCGATATAAAAAGTATTCAAATTGTTTTTGGGGAGGAAATAATTTGGAAAGGATTGTACAGTTTAAAGTATTTCGATACCAAAATGAAAGTGTTATCAAGAAACTGAAATTTTGAGTGTTAATTAATGAGTATTTAATACTCCTTCCGTATAAATTTCAAGTCGATTCTCTGGACGATTTACGAAAAATTAATTATTAAAAACAGCTCTTTTTTACATATAAAGAAGTTGAATAATAAATATCGGGTTTTTAGTCAATAAGTGCTTTTAAAAATGTTTTACCATTTACATAAAAAACTTTTATCAACATTCCTCGAGTTTTAAGCTTTAAAATCAAACCAAAATTAAGAGCTGTGCATTAAAAATGAAAAACTTTTTAACCGACTTCAAACAAAAACGGAGGAGGTTATCAATTCGACTGTATTTTTTTTATGTTTGTTACCTCATAACTTTCGACTGGGTGAACCGATTTTGATGATTCTTTATCTGTATGAAAGCTGGTGCTTCCCGTGTGGTCCCATTTCATTTTGATCTAGTTCTGACAACGGCATCCATGAGAAAACCATAAAAGTCTTAAATTTGCATTAAGTATGCACGACAAGAGGACGAATAACTCAATATCAAGCCAACCGATTTCGATTATTCTTTTTTTAGTGGCAAATTAGTTAGTTTACTTCAGATTCACTAAAAATCATAAAATAAAAAAAACTTTTAACAAAAAGAAAAACCGACTTCAAAAGAAAAACTTTTCCAAAACAGATTAAAATACACTAAAAAGTATAAAAATAACGATAATATAATTTAGTTAAAATTATTGTTATTTTTGGAGTCGGTGTCAGCCAAGCTAATGAAGCAAACTGTTCTGTCAGAGTTGTTTCTTTAGCTGACACCGACTCCAAAAATAACAATAATTTTAACTAAATTATATTATCGTTATTTTTGTACTTTTGAGTGCATTTTAATTTGTTTTGGAAAAGTTTTTCTTTTGAAGTCGGTTTTCTTTTTCTTAAAAGTTTTTTTCGGTAAAAAAATATGACTTTGATAGTGAATTTCTCCTAAACAGCAAAGAGAATCGATATGAATTTTTCAAAAAAGACTTATAAAGGGATGATTAATTGATACATAAAATTTCAAATTTATTCTTGTTGGAATATACGGCCAAATAATAGACACTGTGTCTTTGATAGGGAAAAGCGTTTTGGAATATTTAATCTTCTACCAAAAACCTGAAGGTGGATATTTGAAAAAGTGTAAAAAGTCGATGTTAGGTTAGGTTAGTTTAGGTTAGGCTATATTGCCTGCCCATGAAGGATACACTTAGGCTATAGAGCCCATTGTGTTACCATATGTGTGTTTTACCATCTTTCCGATAATTTCATTTATCAGCCCCTCCTTCATGGATATACCGTGCACTACACCAGCCCATCATAACTATTAATTAAATTAATTTTTGTTGTGATGGCGGGAATCGAACCCACTACCCTAGGCATACCGCGTACGGAATTGGTTACGCCATAACTGTCTGAGCTACAAAGGTCGATGTTAGTTTAAACAAATTTGTCAAAAAAACTTATGTGGTTGAGTTTTTCCAATACTCTGTATCTTTCGATTTCTAAATCATAAGCTGTAAAGACTTTGAGAGCATACTTGCTCGCATAGTATATGAGTTAATTCTTCTCTTTTGTATATAATAAGAATATGAACCGAATGAAAATCGTTCTTGAATTATTAATGTTTTTAATTATACGTAACACACAAGTTATTATATACATGTACCTACTACACCTACGAACCAAAGTTGTAAATGTTTTGAATGTTAGTATCTATGTATATATAAAGTATGTGCATTTATAATTGAAAAAATATTCTATCGTCATAAAACCACAAACATAGAATATTTAGTTCTGCTCTACGAATATATGGAGTGTTTCGTGAAGACAGCTTGAGCAACGACACTAATAATTCAATCAAACTTAACATTGGACCTTGTTTACCGATTTTGACCTTGAAGGATTGGTTTTTACAAAAAAATGTTTCAAACAAAAGTTGTTTATTTTTTTAAAAGAAACATTTTTTACATTTAAACTTTTATTCTATCTCTAACGGTTTACAAGATTAAATTTTGCGCAAAATTGTGTAACTTGACAAAATAGACAAACTTTGAAAAGCTGAAACTATAGACCATTTTCATGAAAAACAGAAATGCTTTTTGTTAATTTTTTATGAAAATATAGGTCGAGTAGTAACTCGAAAATTACGCATTTTTATCAATAAAAGCAGTATGAAAAAAATTGTACAAAAGTCGCAATACTTGAAATAATTTAAAACGTTTTTTTTTTTTTGGCTAGACCGCACACGTGATCTGTGATGTCAATCTGACAAGCAATGACCATAAAACAGTGTCAACAGTCGTATTAATACTATTAGACGTCACAACGACATTCGTGTAACTTCGTGTGTTTCCGGATCATTTTCGCCAACTTGAATATTTTAATGATTTTCATTGTCTGTTTTCTTGGTCATTTAAAAAAAAAAAAGAAAAAAAAATGTGAAAAAGATCTATTGGTCCTATAAAAGCAGGCCGGAGCCGGTCTGATGTCAAATTGTTGCAAATTTAACCTGCGTTAAAAATGAATACTACAATTTTTGATAAAAAACCAATACTTCCGATTCAAAATCTGAAATGTCAAAATTTTCGAAGAGTTTTTCTTATTTATTGGCATGATCCGATCGTTTTCCGAGGTCAAAAACATGGAATTAACATTGCCTCAACATTGCAAACAATATAATTATCAAAAAAATAAAAACACTTGATTTGATGCAAGGTTCGCCCCCTTTTCATATATAATTTGAATCATACATAATATTCCGTCAGCACTCCTGTTATAAGAATTTTGCTCACGCTCGATTTAAAATATAAATTAACTTTATTTTTCAAATGGTATATGCGACTGAAACTTTCTCTATCTTCACATAATCTCTACCTCTATCTCTATATATTATAAATGTGAAAGTAAGCATGTTTGTTTGTAACGCTTTCACGCTAAGACTAGCTAATGTTTTTTAATAAAACTGTACAGCAATATAGCTCATACATCAGAATAACACATGAGATATAATGTATAAAGATATATTAATAAAAATTAAAAAGTAATTTAATTTGACATTACCATAAATTACAGATTTCTGTAAAAATAGTCAATATAAAATATTTCACGGCCATTTTTTCTGATATACTCAATGAATAATTAAAACCATTATACATTTAAGAAAATAGAAAACCATACACATATTTTACCTGATAAGCTAGAGCAGTCTTTACTTATCTTTACTTTTAAACCCAACGAAGCGGGTGGATACCACTCTAGTGTTATATACCTTCGAATTATCAAATTTTCAGATTTCTTCAACCTATCTACAGTTTTAAAAACTGTTATTTTTTCCAGCTCTACAGAAATTGTGAAAAATTCTCTCGTCAGGGACTAAAGATAGTCCAGTAACTTTATAAAACACTCGAGCGCCGAACGCAGTATTGCCCAAAATAGAAAAAAAAAAACGTGAAATTTTCGGCTTTTTTCAGATTTTGGCGACTATAACTCTTAAGGGCTAGTTTTTAATAGAACTTTTTCAAGATGTTTTAAAAGTAGAATAAATTTGCTACAATACGAAACAAGAATCGTCTCTGTAGACCCAGTGCATTCAAAATTCAAGAAATTTGAAATTGAATTTGATGAATTCTCCGCGTGTTTATTGGAGGGAACATCCTATATATGTGCTTTTTACGATGTGGTTTTTATATTTAGCTCGTACATAATTTAAACTTGTACACTTTTTTAGCTATTCTTATTTATTTATATAAAAGAGTTATGTGTATATATTTACTGGCTGTACATTCTCTAATCGCAACAGTATATGACTTGCCTAAAGCATTCTAGTCGCATAATTTTTTAATTTTTATATTTTAAAACGAAAGGAACTTTTGTGGGTTTTGATGTTTTTTTTTTAAATTTTTTTTTCTTCATATTTTAACATGTGCTAAGTAATAAGCGGGTAGCCCGTGTACTTAAAATACTTTCAATACTTAAAATGATGATTATAGACCTGATTTTTTTTAAATATATCTTTATAAATTATAGCTCATGTGTTATTCTAAAGTATGAGCTACATTACTGTACAGTTTCATTAAAAACCATTCGCTAGTTTTAGCGGGAAAGTGTAACAAACAAACAAACAAACAAACATGCTTACATTCACATTTAAAATGTATAGAGATAGAGATTAAAATCTATTAAGTTTATGATAAAACCTTTTGTTTCGGGTGAACGCAATAAGGACATATTTTTTAAGTTGCATTTTCTCCGAAAGCTAATGATTTTCGAAAAAATGTTTAGTATGAAAAATGTTAGTTTTTTTTATAAGGATTAACTTTCTAATTTAAAGTGTTTTTCTATCTCTTACCGTTTAGAATCTTAATTGGCTATTAAAGAAACCCAAAGGACTAGGTCCAATCTCATGTCAGAACATGATCCCTCCCATGTAAATCTGCAACTTATTCAAATTATTTTTTTTAAACTATAAAATTAGCTATTAGCTATTATAGATTAAAATTGTCCACCCTGTATATAAATATATTTTCGAAACAAAAAAAATCAAAAAAAAATTCTAATCACATCACCATCAAATCTAGCAATGATAATTGTTATACTATGCATATATGTAATATGCAAGGTATACTAAGTTTAGTCCCAAGTTTGTAACGCTTAAAAATATTGATGCTACGAAAAAAAATTTCCTATAGGTTTTCATAGAATCACCTAATTAGTCCATTTCCGGTTGTCCGTCCGTCCGTCCGTCTGTGGACAGGATAACTTAAAAACGAAAAAAGATATCTAGCTGAAATTTTTATAGCGTTCTCAGGACGTAAAAAGTGAGGTCGAGTTCGTAAATAAGCATCATAGGCCAATTGGGTCTTGGATCCGTAGGACCCATCTTGTAAACCGTTAGAGATAAAACAAAAGTTTAAGGGTAAAAAATGTTTCTTATAAAAACAAACAACTTTTGTTAGAAACATTTTTGCGTAAACATCACTGTTTACCCGTGAGGGGGCCAATTAGGCGGAAATTTTATAGTATGCACTTGAATATCAGTATGTATGTGTAATGTGATAAAGAAATCAACGCTGACTATGCATGGTATTTTAACAATTAACTCAGTCAATTGTTTGCTTTCACTTGTTTTTCTTAATTTCACACTTTTCTTAATTTCACAACAAAAAAACACAATCTGCATTTTTGTAATCTTATTTCTTTGTTACTATCTACTTAATTAACCAAAACTTTTAAATTATGTACATACAAAAAAATACAAAGGCTTGATAATTGCTGCGTACAAACATGCTAGGCGGTTATTCACAGTCACAGCCAATTAACAGTTGGTAAACTTTTTTTTTTTTTAATCTAAATTTTATTTACAAGAACACTTTTTTGAAAAACAGGAAAAAATAATTCGTGTAAAATTCGTACGTCACAGTAAATTTAATGTTTACAATTTAATTTAATTTAGAAAATTGACCTTCAAACGAAGATGAAGAAAAATTAAATGTATCTTGAAATAAAAATATATTCTCTACATAATTCAATCTTTGTAGATATATTCCTATGAAAAATATTTCTAATTCCTATGAATAGCATCCCATCAAAGAAAACATATTTCAGTTTTTCATATATTATTCATTTAAGTCTATTTTATATTAAGTTATGTTTCCAGTCGATTTGACAAAATTTCCTTTTTGAAAGGTAAAGTTGTGCCAAATCAATAATTTGCCTCAATTAACATATTTTTTTAACAAAATAGGATAAAAGAACAACAAGTTTATGTTGAAATGTAAGGCTGTCGATAATACCCAGCAAGAATTTAATGGTGGACAGAATCGAGACAGCTATTTTGAATCTTCTTAAATATGTTTCAGAATTGTCACATCATCAAACATTCGCTTTATCTAAAAAGAGACGAACAATTTTTAACAGAAAAACAAGTAAAAACAAACAATTGACTAAATTAATAGTTGAAATACCATGTATAGACAGTGTTGATCACATTACACAAATACCTACATGTCACACATACATAACTGATAATCCCATATTAATACATACTATAAAATTTGCATCTAATGTGTGCCCTCGTGAGTAAACAGTGATGTTTACAAAAAAATGTTTCAAACAAAAGTTGTTTATATTTTGATAAGGAAAAAATTTAACATTTAAACTTTTGTTCTATCTCTAACGGTTTACAAGATAGGTCCTACGGACCCAAAACCCAATTGACCTATGTAGCTCATTTACGAACTCGGCCTCACTTTTTACGTCCTTAGTGCACTGTAAATATTTCAGCTTGATATCGTTTTTCTTTTTTGAGTTTTCGTGTTCACAGACGGACGAACGGACGGACCTATACCCAAATTTTTTTCCATAAAATCAATATTTTTAAGCGTTACAAACTTGGGACTAGACTTAATATACTATGTATATTTCATATATACTTGGTATAATAATTCGATTACAACGTCTATAAAGGGCATCCAATTACAATGTGTTCTTCAGGAGAATTGCTCCAGAACAGATCGTATCGACCTAGTAAGGAGTACTAACAGACTAACAGTAAAACGGAACTCTCGATTGGAATTCTTATTCTACCAATGCTCAAACGAGGTTTTTATCAAAGATAGAAATATTAATTTTTAATTAATTAATTAATTAATTTTTTTTTAAAAAGATGCATCTCGTTCAGTGAAGAAGATGCATGTAGTATGAATACGATATTATTACTCATTGTCAGTCAAAATTTATTTTCTTCGTCTCACGTAAACAATTCAGTGAAACGTGAAATTATTTTTCAAATAAAGATCTTATTACGCCAACGTGCAAATAGACCTATAGCCATGTGTAATATTTGACCGACATTATAGATCAGTTGGAAATTTGACGGTTTGTTGACACAGTTGGCGACTTTTTCCTCTACAAAAAATTCATACTATTCAAATAATAAGTTCATAATTGAATTAAAAATTCAAAAATCATTCTCAAATATCTGCGTGCTTGAAAATCGTCCTCATTGAATATTCATCACTGGCCTCGCATCGTCGTAGACGAAGGTACACTTTGATAACAGCTTGTTCAACAATAATTATACCATGTATATATGAAATATACAAAGTATATTAAGTTTAGTCCCAAGTTTGTAACGCTTAAAAATAATGATGCTAGGAAAAAAATTTTGTCATAGGTGTTCATAAAATCACCTAATTAGTCCATTTCCGGTTGTCCGTCCGTCCGTCCGTCTGTGGACATGATAACTCAAAAACGAAAAAAGATATCGAGCTGAAATTTTTACAGCGTAATCAGGACGTAAAAAGTGAGATCAAGTCCCATCTTGTAAACCGTTAGAGATTGAACAAAAGTTTAAATGTTCCTTATCAAAAATTAAACAACTTTTGTTTGAAACATTTTTTCGTAAACAACACTGTTTACCCGTGAGGGCGCCAATTAGGCGGAAATTTTATAAAATGTACTATACTTGATTATCAGTTATGTATGTGTCACATGTTTGTATGTGTAATGTGATAAAGAAATCAACACTGACTATGCATGGTATTTCAACAATTAACTCAGTCAATTGTTTGTTTTCACTTGTTTGTAATTAATGTTAGTTATTAGTTATTTTAAATAAATTTAATGTTAACAAAATATCTTGCAATAGGCTTTTGTCCTTTTACGTTTAAGTTTCTAATGATTAATCATGATAAGTAGATAATAAAATACAAAATTATTATTATTAAAAAAAAAAAAAAATTCTTTAAACTATACATCCGGGCACGTGACCGCAAACACCTATCAGATATACTTTGAAGGTTCTACGTCATGCCATATGAAAGGATACATAAGGTTACAAATACAAAAACATGTTAACTTGCAAATACTTGTAAACTTGCCTATATAAAGATTATTGTATGTCACGGTTTGATGTCATTCAAGACGCCGTGATACTCTACACTGTTTTAGAAGTAAATAAGAATTGGTATTTTTTTAAATGCACAGAACATACTGTAAATAAATTGGGTGTACATAGTCGGTGTGGTACTGAAGTCGTGTGAGTGGGACTCCTGTAGTCCACTCAACTAACTTCCCAGAGAGGGAAGAAACATTAAAAAAAGGTCTTGTTGGCCTTCATAGATTATCCTTCGAACATCTGCAGCTTATGCTGGAACGATCATTATCTCCATAGATAAATTATGTTATTTATCCACTTTTCAGATTCTGTTTATTCAGTTTTTTCCAGTTTTTTTTTACCATTAAAAAACGGCTAAAGTTATTCTGCTAAAAACTCTTTCAGTTCTTAAATACGCAATTACGCGTCGAATAAGCACAGTCACGTGTTAATGACAAAACTGGTTCGGGAGATAATCCAGACGAAATAATTCTAACAAATATACGCATATACGTACACGCACACACACACACACACACAGACATCACATGGAAAAGGTTTGATTCGGAATTGTGGCCTTCAAACCGCGGAAATATGTAAAACTAGAGATTTTCAAAATCGGTCCCTTTACATTAACTTCCTCCTTTAAATAATACTCCCTTCGTGTAAATCAGATACTAACGTAACGTGTAAACCAATTTTTCAAATTTAATACAAAAGCCTATATTGTATTTTAAAGTTAACAGGAAAAAAATTATAAAAATAGTGCTTTATCCATTTTTAAGCAAAAATGTGTCATAAAGTAGTTTGAATAAATTGAATAATAATTCATCCCTTAATGCTACTTTATAAACTTTTTTTGAGGCAACTATTTAAGTGTTGAAATTTCGTGTTAAACTTAATTAATACAAAATAATTTATTTTAAAATGAAATTAATGTTAGTTTTAACTGAAATTTCTACACCATATGCGAACACATCATCTTAAATGCCATCCGTTCTGAAAAAAAATGTTAAAAAATACACCTGGCCTTCGACTTAAACTGTAATCAAATCGAATTAGAGAAAATACACAAATCTAATCAAATAAACACATCTTATTTCATATATATCTATGACATTGAGAAAACTGTTTAATCAATGATATTAGATTCTAATCAACATACACTTGAAAATAGATATTTATTTAATCAAGGTAACAATAATCTCAACATATACAAACATACATATATTGTAAACATTCACAACTAAATGTATACAATCACTTATATAACACAAAGGATATATAAACAGAATACAGAGGACAGCTGAGATACTACTATTATTATCAGAAACAGAACGAACAGTAGCAGATATAATATTAAAATGACTACAAAATATAATCCTACATCCGAAATAACAAAGTGACTACATATATATTTTAAATAGAAAAAACAGGAATAGAAAATCATATCATACAGAAAAAATAAAATTGCTATGAGTATCGTGTAACCTCTATGCGCTGCACAGTTTATACATATTTATAACAAATTTCCGGACAAAAGTTAAAAAACTTAACTCTTTTGTTTAGCATCAAAAATTGTTTTTTGGTATAGTTAGATAACCACTTTATCACAAGCAAGCCAATTGAGTTACCTGTTCCTGGCCCTCCCTCGCCCGCCTGTTTTGTAAGCCACAATCTACCTGTTCTTACGGATGCATGTAATAATTATTGTCGATTTACCGTGTCATTCAATTTACGTTTACTGTGTTTGTTAGTGCAATTAAGCATGGATTTTTTTATATTAAAGACGAAGATTTGTGCTTTATTTATTAGTATTTAATGTTAATGTTTCTATTAAGTAATTTTTTTCATTAAATTTATCATACTCAAAGCTTTTTATTTATTTGTGAGGTTTTGTCCGGCAAAATTTTTTCTATCAAGGCAAAGTTTAAGTATTCTTTAATATGTTTTTAATAAAAATAAAAGGCGAACTTGCGCCTTTTCTTTTTAACTAATATAAGAATAGAGATAGCTCACGTGGATACCAAGAAATTACGAGAGGATATTGTCATCTGCGACTGTCAAGTAAGATTAAGAGGCTTGGAAAATAGGAAACAAATATTTCGAAAAGCTATACACACAGTTAACTTACAAATTTTCCTCATTTTAATCGATTATCACTTACTTGTATACCCTCTTTGAGTTAAAAGTCCGAAATCTTACACTATTTTTCATACAAATAAAATGGGCTATAAGTTTGTGATAATTTTTTACCTGTGAATGTTTTTTGTGAAGTTCTGAAACTATTTGAAAAAGAACTAAATCCATCTCAAAATTTAATGAACAGTTCTAAAATATTTCTAGAAAATGGTAGTCATAGGAAATTCTCTAGATTTATATGTTTATTCTATGGTTTCAAAAGATATAATAATAATAATAATAATGTGGTTTTGCCTCCGTTTTTCAGACGATCCATGAACAACAGAGGCCAGTCACATCAAATTTTTTTATCTTTATTTATTTTAAACTACATCAGATTATACAATGAAATTTATGATGTGGGTGAAGCCGGTTATTTCGTTTTTATCCAAGTAACGACAGTGTAATCAATTTAAATTAATTATAGGTGATCAGTTTGCGGCTGCTTGGATTCGAAATCGCAACCTTCTAGTTAATAATGAAACGGTTAAAGACAATAGCGCATTTACTTGCTCGGTTACTGAGACGGCGTTTTAAAAGATAATCACAAGGTTTTTCCAAGCAAACAATACAAATATGAACTTTTAGAAGGTATATCCATTTTTGGTGGAAGCGCAGGGCTTCAGATCAACCACTCTTTATTACTATTGGTTGACCAATGTTATTTTCTTATCATATACTACATACAAAAACAAATCGGTGCGACGAAATCCTGGAATTGTTATTTTTCAAATTTTACTTCAAATGATAATGTCTTTTCGAGACTTTCATTCAAGGTTCCTGGTGGATCCTCCAGTTCCATAACGACATAAAACGCAACTAACTATGAGTGAAAAAATTTCTTTTTTAATTTAACATATAGAGGTTAAATGAATACAACTCACCGAGAAGAAAAAAAAAACAATGTTGACTATATTGTCAAATATATATGATAAACAATGATAGATAGACATAAAATAATGATTGAGAAGAAAAGTGTATATAGAGCTTTTCATATCCTTATACCAATGAATATCATTTATGTTTTATGTTTTATGTATGTATGTATGTATATATCGCTAATGTTTTGTTATTTCATTCATTCTACAACGCATGTGCTACGGATTTTCCTTTTCTGATTGGCTAACGATGATGTCATACCAAAGCTTTTATCAAAGTATGACTCACCTCTGCAACATCAGTGCAAACCCCGTCTAGCTCGTGATAGCTACACAATAGAAGCGGAGCTTTTATTTTTTTGCAAAATCACATGGTTGTTTGATATTAAACATTAACCATAAAAAACTTAAAACTTGTTTCTATTTTTTTTTGAAAGAATTATTTGTGCGTGGTTTTTATTTGAAAAAAAAAATTGGAAAATAGGAATTGGAAAATATCTGTGACCTTGTGACTGTTTTTTGTTGTTATTGTTCGGATAACTTATTTTCCGTTTTTCCGTGTTGTGTGAATTGATAATGACAGTAAACAAATTATTAAGTGTCAACAACTTTCTAAAAATAAATATGAAAATTTGATATTTATAAACTTGTGATAAATTGGGTTCATTGCATTTTTTTTTTTTGTGGGGAAAATATCTTTTGTTGAAATAATCTTCTGTTTTTCATTCATGTAAGTAAAGAGTTTTTTTTTTCTTTTTTAATTATTAATTTTCATTCATGATTTTCTATTCAGTAAAAGAAAAGCAATTATAAAATACTAGTAAATTGAAAAAAAGTATTTTTTTCGAATACATATGAAATACTTTTTTACTTTGCTACAATTTTTAACTTAATATTGATTCTGTCAATGATAAAATTGGACGAAATCTAGGAGCGAAATTTTTTTGACATAACTAAATTTTCGAAATATCGAAACTTGAGAGCAAAGAGTTATTTAGAAAATATCGCTCAAGAAATAAACAATTCAGAAGGCACAAATCAATTTTATCTATTTAAAAATGTCTTTTAAAGCAAGAATCACGGAAAGAAAAATTTGAACTTGTTGATAATTTAATTGGAAAAGATAAAAACAATCAGCTCATTTTGTAAACATATTATTAACAAAATTGATAAAACAAATACTCACATTTGTCACTTTCTTTACAGGGAAATATTTAAAAAATCAAGGTCTTTAAACTTCCCAAATCAACATATTTTAGTGTCATATATTAAAACAACCATTTCAAAAAAGTCAATGGTCAATAAAGTCTGCCTACCAATTAGAAAGCTTTACGAGTAATCATTATAAAAGACATAATGCCAAAAAAACAAACATATCTAAGGAACTAATTCTATTATTTTGATATACTCTGAAATAGCATTTAATTTTCTTAAAATTCGTAAAAAAAAACTAAAAACAAAAACAATAAGCCCATAATGCAGCGAAATTTCCATAAATTATTTTGTCTATCATTTGGAGGTGTCAAAGTAAATTTTGTTAGAAACAAAAATCAAATTAAATTTTTTTTAATTTTCTTGTTTTTTAACGACCGTGTTTTATCTGCTGCTTTATTCAAAGATACGTCGAAACAAATGGAAAAAACATGAAGAGGGTTGAAAAACGTTTTTTTCAGTTATACACCGTTTTTCTAATGTGTTGTAAAGAACTTTGTTTTAATATAAAAACAGACTAACAATCGAAAAACACAATTACTCTAAATTTAATATTCGAGGCTCGTTTTAGAGCCTTATTTTTCTTTATTACCAAAATTTTTTTACTACCAAATGGTAGTCAAAAATAATTAAAGAAATTTCGCTTCATTATAAGCATACGGTCCACAAATAAAAATAACAAAACATACGGACTACAAATAAATTTAAAAATAGACTAAGTTAAAATTTGTTTAGCATAAAATTTTCATTAAAAACTCATTTTCTTAAACTCATTTCAATAAAATTTTAATTATTATTATAACAGAATAACTTTATTTTTAATTCTCAGAATAAAAGCTATAATAACATGTACAAGGTTTATTTTCAGCATTATCGTAAAATTTATCAAGGATAGATTCGATGAATGTTTTTTTTTTTTTTTTTTTAAAAAAAGCCCTCTCAAAAACTACTCCGCAAAGAAGAATCAAAAATATTTAAATACAAGTCTAAACACTATTGGTCTAAGATTGGTCCGAATTAGGGTCGACCTTCCCTCATTGTTTATTGTCAACTTCAACACAATTAGACCCCTTGAAAGAGAAGTTCCCAGCTAGAGATATTTTCGTAACGGAAAAATTTGTCAGGGATGATCTAGACAACAGCCTTTCAAATTTCCATTCTTTCTGATTTGACTGAGGTAGAATTTACTCTAAGCTCTTCGATAAATGATTAATACATACTTGAAATTTCCTTTGGCTTTCTTTTGGCGAGTCTACCAAACTTCTTTCACAGTGTTGCGTTTTCAAATGAGCACTACAAAGTCATATTGAAGCTATCGGTTTGAACAAATGATGCAGAGAATTTGTCGGAATAGCATATAGGTTACTTTTTATCTCGGTAAAATGTATGGTTCCCGTGGGTTATATTTGTTTTAATTTTTCAAAGAGCAAAGGATCAATATGTTTTTTTTGCATAGTTAGTGGTAGTTTAGGGATCAGAAAGTGACAAAAGCTAATTTTTATCCTGCAAAAATGAACGGTTCCTATGGAATAGCATACAAGAATCGTGTTTTTTTAAAGTATTTTGTAAGAGTTCGTGAAATAGATTTTCAGCGCATTTTTCTGATAAAGGCTTGATTAATTTACACCGTAACGATAAAAACTCTCAACATCTCTTTTTTCTCGCAAACAAGCTGCGAGCCGCTGCTATTTGAGGATGTATGAGCATGGTAGTGGGGGCCCAAATTTAAAAATAGATATTTTCAATTTTGATGATAAATTTATATTATTACTTGACGATATAAGACGAAAAGTAAGAATAAAATTTTTCGATATCTGGCTTAAATTTCAAAATATCGAAAATTGAAAATTTTGTTTAATTATTTAGCTTTCGATATTTCGAAAACCAAGACACATATCGAAAAATTTTATTCTTATTTTTCGTCTACATTCATGAAGTTATAACAAAATTCATCATCAAAGTTGAAAATAAGATAAAAATAATTTCAACCCTTAATCTACCCTGCTCTTACATCCCTTATATGGACGGTGACACTTAGTTTTTTTCTTTTCTAATTCATTGCTAATATGTTTACTTTCTATTAAAAAGTTTTTTTTTTAAATTTGTTTTCATTCATTCCAAATGAAAATTATCAAAAACTTCCAAAATATGTCGTTTTTTGAGATTCCTCCATAAGAGCCAATGTATTTTATATCGATTTTTAATAACTTTTTTCTTAAAAATTTGCACGGATACCTAAGCTGAAATTTTAACCACATATTCTTTGAGTAAAAGACTACCTACAAACAAATTTTGAGCCTTTAAATCAAACATTGTTGTCATGCTCATACATCCTTAATAGATATTTTTAGAAATTTAAATATTCGAAGCATATACGCTATAATAACATTACTTACGTTATATCTTCTTTGTAAAATAATGAAAATACTGGTGGAACACACCTGTTTTTCATGGGTACATCTTTATACACAGTTAATGTTGTTTTCTCCGTATAAAACCATTTATCTAAATGACGTCAGAGCAATTCCCTGAATGGGTTGGTGTTTGCCGGTTGCTGTATATGATGATGGTATATATCCTATATATGTGACGCAAGTTTTAAGGTTAATCTCTTGACTTGACTTTGTATTTGTGATTGCTTTTAGTGTGATTTTATTATCAATGTTTGGTTTTAATTGATATTTATGATAATGTAAATAAATAATTTGATTGACTTTAATTTTATTAATGTAGTACGAGCATCAAGGCAAGTTTAAACTTGTGGTTGAAATTATTTTCAACTCTGATGATGAATTTTGTCAGAACTTCATGAATGTAGACGAAAAATCAGAATACAAGTCTTGGGAAAGTGTATTTTTAACCCCGAACTAAAAAAAAGGGGTGTTATAAGTTTGACTGCTATGTGTGTGTGTCTGTGTGTTTGTCTGTCTGTGGCATCGTAGCGCCTGAACGGATGAACCAATTTTTTAATTTTTTTGGTCTCATTTGAAAGGTAATTTAACGGAGAGTGTTAGCTTTATTTCAAGTGCGAGCTTAGGTTTCCGTACCCGAAAAAACAAAAATTGGCGATGTTCTTCAAAATCGATTCAGTTTAGAAAGGCATGACATATAATTTTAATATATAAATAATTACTATGGAAATGAATGATCAAATAAACGTGGCTCAGTTCATTTCGAAAAGTGAAATGGTAAAACAATTAGGTAATTATTTTACCATTTAAACAATAATTCAAAAGAACAAAATCAACTCAAATATTTCAATTTTAATTAAAATATTTCCAAAAATTTGTCCCAAAAAATGATAGCTCTCTAAATATCCTTTTCATCTCATTTGATGGCCTTGACCATCACTTTGATATTGATTTAAGAAGGAGTGTTATAAGTTTAAAGTGTTTATCTGTTCGTCTGTGTGTTTCTCAGCGGCATTGTAGCCTCTAAATGGTCAAACCGACTGGATTGAGAACATTTTATAGCTAAATTTCCCCACCTATAACCATTTTTTCTGTTTAAATACAAAGAAAGGTGTTTGAATAAAAATGGTTTTTGTCAATAAAAGCCGTAAAAGCTTTCTCGTTACCAAAAATTTTTAGGTTGACTGCACAAAAAAAAAACTCATCTTACCTAATCTGATTAAGTCTTTCAAATAGGTACAGTAGAGTCTCGATAATCGGCACATTCGATTATCGAAAAGGTTAAGTTATGGGAACACTTTTCATCCCAATCCCTTGCAATAAGGGTATTCTACTATTAGTAGAGTGAAATTACGCCTTGTGTATGGATTAAAAGTTCGAGCAGTGAAACTTTGGGGTTTTTCTTTTCACATCAAAATAAGTATTTTTTGAAATTTTTTACTTTCCCGGAGTGGTGCAACATGTTTAAAAAACAAAATGGCGTCAAAAATGAAATTTTTTTCAGAAATTTTATCATTTTTATTTTATATTCGCAAAAGGAGACATCGGTGCATATCCAAATTTGGTAGGTTCGTAGTCCATGTTAAGAACTACTCCTCATAATTTTTTGGTGGGGTTTCGTCCCTTCCCCTCCCAGTTATATATATATGTATACATACATATGGTAAAACAGTTCATTTGACTATAACTTGAAAAATATTCGATTGATTTTAATGAAACTAATATCAATAGTAGGTTTTATTACTTACAACTTTCGGTTAAAATTTTAGCGAAATCCGTTAAATAGTTCGGCCAAAATTTCCAATTTAGGGAATTGTTTAAAATGGCTGCCATTTTATGCCATTTTGTCCTACGGGGTTAAATTTTTTTTTAAATTGTAGAATTTTTTATTATCTTTCGATTTTATAATAAGTGGCTTACCCGTAAAATGACTCCTTGATCCATATTTTTGCGAAAAACGGAAAATTTAACACTTTCTGGAAATAATTGTTTGGGGGGTGTATGGACTGGCTTTGGGGGGTGTTTTTTGCTTTGGCATGAGAAAACTATTTTTAAAAGAGGTCTATATGGTTTAAAGCAAAATTTTTAAGTTTTAACCCCCGCACTGTAAGGGGGAAGGGGTGTATGAAATAAATGTATCTTAAAAGATTTTAAAAAGAGGTCAAAATAGTTTAAAATGCTAAAGTAACCCAAAATTTTAGAGGCTTTTATTAATATAGCACTTTTTACAACATCCACCCCTTCCCCTCCCGCTTTCATATTTTTTGCAAATTCAAAATTTTTATGACGTATAAAGGGGTTTTGGGTGTCGCTGATCTCGAATTTTGCAATAGATTATCAAAAACAATTGTAATATTTTTAGGGGGTGTACTTATTTGGGCCAAAAGTTCGAGATCAGCGACCCCCAAAACCCCTTTATACGTCATAAAAATTTTGAATTTGCAAAAAATATGAAAGCGGGAGGGGAAGGGGTGGATGTTGTAAAAAGTGCTATATTAATAAAAGCATCTAAAATTTTGGTTTACTTTAGCATTTTAAACTATTTTGACCTCTTTTTAAAATCTTTTAAGATACATTTATTTCATACACCCCTTCCCCCTTACAGTGCGGGGGTTAAAACTTAAAAATTTTGCTTTAAACCATATAGACCTCTTTTAAAAATAGTTTTCTCATGCCAAAGCAAAAAACACCCCCCAAAGCCAGTCCATACACCCCCCAAACAATTATTTCCAGAAAGTGTTAAATTTTCCGTTTTTCGCAAAAATATGGGTCAAGGAGTCATTTTACGGGTAAGCCACTTATTATAAAATCGAAAGATAATAAAAAATGCTACAATTTAAAAAAAAATTTAACCCCGTAGGACAAAATGGCATAAAATGGCAGCCATTTTAAACAATTCCCTAAATTGGAAATTTTGGCCGAACTATTTAACGGATTTCGCTAAAATTTTAACCGAAAGTTGTAAGTAATAAAACCTACTATTGATATTAGTTTCATTAAAATCAATCGAATATTTTTCAAGTTATAGTCAAATGAACTGTTTTACCATATGTATGTATACATATATATATAACTGGGAGGGGAAGGGACGAAACCCCACCAAAAAATTATGAGGAGTAGTTCTTAACATGGACTACGAACCTACCAAATTTGGATATGCACCGATGTCTCCTTTTGCGAATATAAAATAAAAATGATAAAATTTCTGAAAAAAATTTCATTTTTGACGCCATTTTGTTTTTTAAACATGTTGCACCACTCCGGGAAAGTAAAAAATTTCAAAAAATACTTATTTTGATGTGAAAAGAAAATCCCCAAAGTTTCGCTGCTCGAACTTTTAATCCATATAACAGCCTTTTTTTGCTTAGATTTACTCCAGTATATGTTTGAAAAAGTACTTCAAAATGTTGATTTTCATTATAAAAAGCCACCAAAAAATATATTTCGTCAAAATAAAAACGCTTTCTTGTCTAAATTAAATTAAATTAAATTTTAAACCTTTTTTATTCCCGCAAAAAACGCTGTCAGCCATTTTGATGACGTAATATTGGTAAAAACAACAGCCGTGTATGTAATTATTTTATATGTATAAATAAAGTTGATGGCAACATAATCTGCAATTACTATGAAAGCCATCAAAAAATTAGTAATTAATGCATATTATTTTTGCCTATATGATGTCACATCATGGCGGCTCGTGTTTTAGTCACATAATAATGTGACTAAAAATCAGAATATTTAAGTATATTTCTATATGAATTTTCATTTTAATCAAATTTCATAGTTTATTTATCACTACTAAAAGTACCCTACTTATTCCAAATTTTTTGTTTGTATATACATCTAATTAATAGGGAATAATCATGAAATTTAAATTTGGTTCAAATATTTTTCTTCCGTAACTTTAATGACTGGACATTTCAACTAAACCATTATTTTAGTAATTAATCTCTTAAAATTAATTAATAAAAGTACAAATTCAGTGAGGGCATTAAAAAATTTCTAAAACGAAAATTCTTATTTTTATACGGACGTGACATCATAGTACGGGCTTGTCAAATTTGTTGACATACTGTATGATATTAATTACTTACATTTTATATGGGTATTTCATTAAATTATACTATTTTACGGCTTTTTATTAAATAATAACGAGTGTAAATTCTGTGATGTAAATTCATTTTTTTAAAGTGTAAATTTATCATTGAACTGTCACTAATTGGCAGATCACGTACTTATACGTCATCAACACAGAACGCCAAAAAACTGCGTTTAATTATCTCAAAATTATAATGTATTTTAAATATTTGTTTACACTTAATTACAGCATTTTTAAGCACTATTTATATTTTTTACTTTGTTATAAACGGTGTAAACAATGAATTAAAAATATAAAAAAAATACATAAATATTTCCTATTGATAAAACACAATAGCACCACAACAACACTTGTTTAATGCAGTGTGTACAGTCTTGCTTAAAAATATACATACATTCCAATGCTGTTCTGCAGTTTCTAATACAGTCAATAACAAGTGGAAACAGACAATTGACTGAGTTAATTGTTGAAATACCATGCATAGTCAGTGTTGATTTCTTTATCACATTACACATACAAACATGTGACACATACATAACTGTTTACGAAAAGATGTTTCAAACAAAAGTTGTTTAATTTTTGATAAGGAACATTTTTTACATTTAAACTTTTGTTCTATCTCTAATGGTTTACAAGATGGATCCTACGGACCCAAGACCCAATTGACCTATGATGCTCAGTTACGAACTTGAACTCACCTTTTATGCCCTGAGTACGCTGTAAAAATTTCAGCTCGATATCTTTTTTCGTTTTTGAGTTGTCGTGTCCACAGACGGACGGACGGACAACCGGAAATAGACTAATTAGGTGATTTTATGAACACCCAGGGCCGGATTTAAAATTCTGCCGCCCTGGGGCACTGAAGAAAATGCCGCCCTATGACTGAAATTTTATTTTAATAGTTTTGATATCTTATTGGAAATAAATTAATTAAACTATTTTAATAGTTTTCACTTAAATTTGCTATATCATAATATACAAAATTTTAATTTGATACATAATGCATAAATTATATTTCTTGAAAGATGAAATGTTTATTTAAAAGAATTAGTTAATTATATATTGTATAGAAAATGTTTTCTCACTTTCCAAATTTTGCCGCCCTAGAAAATTTGCCGCCCTGGGCACTAGCCCCGATTGCCCCTAGTGTAAATCCACCACTGTGAACACCTATGACAAAATTTTGTTCCTAGCATCATTATTCCTAAGCGTTACAAACTTGGGACTAAACTTAATATACTATGTATATTTCATATTTACATGGTATAATATAAAAAAGGTACATGGTACATGGTATAAAAATCCTGTAATCGGTACACCTCTGGCTCTTTTTTATGCCCGATTATCAAGATTCTACTGTATTTACTGTATTTAGTTAAAAACGGTTTTCTATGTGATATATCTACCTTGTCGGCGGTAAATGAAATACCTATTCCAAGCGTATCTTGTTCACTATATATTTTAAGTAAATAATTTTACACAAATACTATTAACATATGTGATATATACTCGAGTCTAATATTATATGAAAAGATAATTTAATTATAAGTACAAATATGTACGCTTACTGGCATAGGAAATGAAACATCGATATATAATATCTAAGTAAATATGTTTTTTTTATATAAAAAATGTTTTATATTCACAGGAAATTAAAAATCATATTTCTTTAAAATAATATTTGTATAACTTTTCAATTTGCTTTTATTAATATAATCAATTTTCAATCTTTACAATATTCTCTGTTCGCGAACCGAAAGAATAGGATTTAAAAAATTCTTTTGAAAATATTTCTTCTTTATACTTTGAAGATTAGTTTAGGAGCTTATTGAGTTAAATTTATTTGATCCGCAGATATGAAATTGTCTATTTTTAACTAGTTCTAACCAAGTTTCATTTAGATATGTCTCCCTACTTGATAAATAAGCTTCCCCAATTGAATATATTGTAACAAGTCAGGATTCGTGGGTGGCTGGGGAGATAATTCCTGGAAGAATACTATTAAATCAAACATCTAAGGTGGCTGTGCGAATAAAAGAAATACCACAATGTTTCCATGGAAACGACTTATATTTAAAACAGTATTTATAGACACCGTAAAATAAAAAGTCAGGCGATATGGCGAGTTGAGTATGAAACATTCATATTTTTTCAAGAGTTTCCTACGGACAGTCAGTGTGGACAGTTATTAAATATATTTTTTGTGAATTTATTTGAAAGTCAAGATTGTAAATTGATTTTGCGTGGAGCAATTAATGTACATTAAAGAATAAATACAACAAAGTTTTCAAAGAATCTACCAAGTGGTGATTAATTGTATCGAAATTTATGCGACGTAGGACGTTTGAATCTTTATTGTCATTTAAACATTCAGAATTTAAAAAAATGTAAAGTCCAGTATTCTCATTATAGTAGAGTTTCAGTAATCCGTAACACTAATTATTCCGAGAAGTCCAATAATTCATACAATTTTAATCCGCCGTGTTATACATAAATCATATTTAATCAGTAAATTATAAAATCTAGTTTATCGAGTACAGATTAGTGACACTGTAAGTGTACTCATTTCGAATATATAAGAAGTTATTCCATTTTAAATGGAATTCAACGTACCACTTAAGTATGCGTTGGAATATTTTAGCTCTGCATGACGAGGTTTATTCCTGTATGATGAAAAGTTTAAGCTGAACTTAGATCACTTCCAATTTATACTTACCTAGAAATAATAAATTATTCTTGAAGTTACATTCTATCTTGGAGAAACGCAACACATGCTTGTATCAATCTAGTTGCATTTTAACAAGGTTATACTATACTATATTTGTTAGTTGTCCGCGATCCATGTTTTTGCAAAATATCTATGTGTAGAAGGTGTTTTGTTATTGACTGCAGAAATCTGGCTTCCGAAAATAAGCTCATCGAGAGCAACAAAAAAACTCCAAATTTTAAAAATACAAAATTTTAATAAAAATATAAAAAGTGGGATTTGACCAATACCAATTAAATAATTTTATAATTTTCTTAAAATCTCTTCCATTATTAAGTGAAATTCACTAATATGTTTTTTCAAAATAATATAATCCAATTAAATCATAACATACTTTTTAAAAATCCCTTCTTTAGTTGAATATTTTTAAATGAAATTTACTTATATCTACTGATTATCATTGGCTACTGGTTATCGAACGATAGTCAGTGAATGAACAAATGTATCAATTTTTGCCATACCCGTATCTCCCAAATAAGGCCTCAGAACCAAATTTGGAAAAGAGTTTTTTGTTGCTCTTGATGTTCTTATTTTCGGAAGCTAGGTTTCTGCAGTCAATAACAGAACACCTTGTATAAAGTAAATTATGAAAATATTTTCATAGATAAATTTATCAATTAAAATATTTGAGTAATATGTAGCACCTTGAATACAATGTACCTTGAATCACTCTTTAGTTTACAATCACTCTATATCAAGCGAATGTGATAATGAGTGAAAATATGCATATGCATTTGTTTTTCGCATGGTAAGCTAACATTTTTGCATTAAATGATGGGAGGTCGAGGAGTTTAAAAAATAGTACAATTTAATTGATTCGAATTTATATTTTTCCTTATTATAACTTATCTGAATGCAGAATTAAAAGAGCGAACTTCTTAAGGTAGTACGAGTGCCAATGCAAGTTTAGATTTGTGGTTGAAATTATTTGTACCTTATTTTCAACTTTGATGGTAAATTTTGTTATAACTTTGTGAATGAAGACGAAAAATAAGAATAAAATTATTCGATGTCTGCCTTGGTTTTCGAAATATTGAAAGCTAAATAATAAAACAACATTTTCAATTTTTGATATTTTGAAAATTACTCCAGTAATCGAAAAATTTTATTCTTACTATTCGTCTTATATTGTCAAGTTAAAACATAATTCACCCTCAAAATTGAAAAAATATATTTATGCCATGTATAATATATGAAATATACATAGTATATTAAGTTTAGTCCCAAGTTTGTAACGCTTAAAAATTTTGGTATAGGTGTTCATAGAATCACTTAATTAGTCCATTTCCGGTTGTCTGCCTGTCTGTCCGTCTGTCCGTCTGTCTGTCAACACGATAACTAAAAAACGAAAAGAGATATCAAGATCAAATTTTTATAGCGTACTCAGGACGTAAAAAGTGAGGTCGAGTTCGTAAATGAGCAATATAGGTCACTTGGGTCTTGTATCCGTAGGACCCACCTTCTAAACCGTTTAAGACATAACAAAATTTTAAATGAAAAAAATGTTTCTTATAAAAAAATTTACTCTTGTTTGAAACATTTTTTGTAAACATCACGTTTACCCACGAGAGCGCTAATTAGGTGCAAATTTTATAGTATGTATTAATATAGGAATATCAGTTATGTGTGTGTGGCTATTTAAAAGTGTATATGTTTATTTTATTTACGTGACGTCAAAAACAAACGATTTCGTTATCAACACTGTCTATACATGGTATTTCAATAATTAACTCACTCAATTTTTTCTTTTCACTCGTTATTTTTTAATTTGTGTCCTCACTACCGTGCTCATACATCCTTAATTAGTCGTGCACAACGAGTTTTTTTTTTTTTTTTTTTCAATAATTTATTAAGGTTTTTACTTTAATTAATTTTTGGCAAGTTTTGGAGAAATCTTTGAAAACATATCTTCCATCTACCGTTTTCCCATAAGACCAATGTTAAATATGTCTACTTTTGATGTCATTTGTGTAATAATCGAGAAACACCTCTAAAATTTTCAGCATTGATTAAGTACTTTAAAAATGTACTTTGTTTTTTTTCAAGGTTGGCCTCGGTAAAATAACTCAAGTATAGGTACTACGTCATCCCCTATGTTATATCAAAAAGGTATAAAAGGTACATTCTAATACATTAATATTTACCTGAATGTATATCTAGATACTTTCGCTAAGTTATTTAATAGGTAAGCTAAAATTGTGGTATGTTAAGTTTCAAATAAAACTTCGTTAGTTAAATAAAGATCAATACCATGCTTAAATTGTTTAGTTAAAGTGAAAATGTATATCAAATTATATTTAAAGTTTTGTATTGAAAACTATAAAATCATATAGTTACGATAAATGATTTAGGTAAATGAATTCCCTTAGGAAATGTCTGGAACATAAATTTAATAATTTTATTTAGGATAGTTATTTAAGATTAATGCTTCATATTTTTATATGGGGATTTTTTAATTATAAGCAAATAGCTCGAAATTAACAAAATGAGAATAGTGGCCTTGAATTTAACTTTAAATTTCAAAATTGTTTTAAAGTTAGTCTATGTTATAAAAATAATTAAAGTTACTATTTGTACCTTACTATTTTCAACTTTGATGATGAATTTTGTTATAACTTCATTAATGTAGACGATAAATAAGAATACAATTTTTCGATATCTGCCTTGGTTTTCGAAATATTGAAAGCTAAATAGTTAAACAAAATTTTCAATTATCGATATTTTGACATAATTCACCATCAAAATTGAAAAAATATTTTTTTTTTTAATTTTTGTTATCACAACCGTACTTATACATCCTTAGATGGGCACAACGGGGTTTTTTTTTCAATATTTATTAAGGTCCACCGACTAGTTTTGGTGAAATCTATGAAAACATATCATATACTTCTACCGTTTTCATATAAGACCAATGTTAAATATGCCTACTTTTAAGTCATTTATTTATTAAAATAATCAGGCAAGCCCCCCCTAAAATTTTGAGAATTGATTTAGACTTAGTCCAATAGGGAATATTCATTTTTTTTTTTTTAATATTTTTAATTCATTGTTTACACCGTTATAACAAAGTAAAAAATATAAATACTGTTCAAAAATGCTGTAATTAAGTGTTAAAAAAATATTTAAAATACATTATAATTTTGAGATATTTAAACGCAGTCTTTTGCCGCTCTCTGTTGATGACGTATAAGTACGTGATCTGTCAATTGGTAACAGTTCAATGTATAATTTACACTTTAAAAAAATGACTTTACAACCCAGAATTTACACTCGTTTTAAGTTTTCTAATAAAAAGTTGAAGAATAATATAACTCAATGTAATACCATACAAAATATAAGTAATTAATACCATATAGGATGTCAAAAAATTTGACAAGACAATACTATGAAAAAGATATTAATTACTGAAATAATGGTTTAGTTGAAATGTCCAGCCAATGAAGTTACGGAAAAAAAATATTTGAACCAAATTTAAATTTCATGAATATTCCCTATTTCACATTAAAAAAATCAATCCTTTAAGCCAAATTGGCCTGGCGCTCGTACATCCTTTAGACGGTGGAGCAGTTAAAAAATTTACAAAATAAATATATATAAAGCGTATCGTATCTAAAACATGCTCTTGCATAACCTTGAAATAAACCGAAGGTTTTCATCGACTAGAAAAAGAAATACGAATAGGAAAGATACATAGAAAATGTAATTTTGATATCTTATAAAATATTGACGTATCTCTTTCTTTCGGGTTGTTTTAAAATTAAATCTAGTAAACAAGACTAAACTCGACAACGTACAACGAAAACATCGCATCGCTTCATAAAAAGAAGATACGAATACGAAACAAGAGAAGGAATATGAATGACGAACGACCATGATGTCGATGACACCCTGCTATTTTTATTATCTTTTTTTTTTATTCAATTCATTTTACTTCTTCACTTTGTGTGTATGGAATCGAGCTATATAGGAAGGAGCTTTATACAAACGGACCACTCACTCTCTATGTACAATATTACGTTTCTTCAATTAACTTAAATATTTTATAATATTTGATTGTATGAACACACAAAACAGAGCTTTGTGGAAGGGCTGGGAAGGGAGTTTATATTTTTAGTTTGTTCTGTCTGATTACACTCGCAAAACAAAAAGTAATATATTTTAGGTATAGCAAAATTATTCTTTGTTCCTACAATTGTAGTCGCGGAAACGAAGAACTGAAGTTCGAAAATTGAAAACAGTAAGACAGATTTGAGTGCGGTTATTTGTATTTGATTCGTTAGAGCGTCAGAAAACTTTTTGTCCTATAAACTACCGAGTAACGAGTTTGGACTGATTATATAAAGAATTTCCCGCAAACTCCAAGAGATGACCTGCATACCGTTCACTCTGGGCACCAGGTACCTCACAAGCTGTCGCGATATTCGTGTTCAGCGGCTCCGAAAACCCTAGAGCTTGGAATCATTTTCATCACTATTAACCGAATGGCGATTTTAGTATATTTACGGTTAATTTAAAAAGCAATTATAAAATACATATTATTTATGCAAATTGCATATTTTTAGTTTCTTATAAATCAATTTAGCTCACAAAATTTCCTGTCGCTCCAACGAATCGAATTCAGAAAACCGCATTTAAATCCGTCTTACTGTTCAAATTTTTCGAACTTTGACTATTTTTAGCGTTTTGTTTCCGCGACTATTGTACAAGAAAACGCCAAATTAATACTTTTTTTGAAAGACAGTGAGCCAAATTACGTTAGCTAAGACTTAACCTGTTTTCAACTTCCTACGTTTACCTGTATGCATATTACAAAGTCCTCATATTTGCGCTAGCGTTTATTTTATCGTAGCTCTGAAATTGCTCTCAAAGCACGTCATTAAGACCCGTGATCTGCAAATCGACGAGCTTTACTATTGTTTACACAAATATCAATGTAAAACGATGTCTTTCCTTCCTCAATTACTGAATAATTCACCCACATTCTGAATAAACCCCCGAGAAAATACCAAAAATTATTCTTGCTGTGTCTCTACAGTAAGGTATGAGCAAATTCTCCGATTTATGCGTAGAGAAAAGGTAAAGAAAATGGCTTATATTGCTTAAATAGTATTTTTAAAATGACAAATCTCTTGGAATGACTGCATCTTTATTTCGATCCTGTTTAAAATCACTAAACAGTTTAAGTCGTATGTCCTCCAACTTTCAGCAACACGACATCCAACTTCTTGCAATTGTAGAGTGAGCTTTAAGGTGAAAAATACATTTGTTTTTACATACGAACAGTGAAGGATGCAAGAGAATTGCATTCAAAGTTATTATGAATTAATAATAAGATTAGGGATTAGGGAATACACTTATGTAAGTGTGTTTGTGTTTATTTTTTTTTGTAGTTAATGTGGTAGGGAATATTAAATATTTTGTAGGTAAACATGTTCTACATAAAACATGCATACACGTTTGACAGCAAAAACATTCTAAGTGCATTTCCGCTTCATAATACATAATATAAAGGTTTAGAATGTGTTTTGTAGTTCAAATCTATTGCGTTTGAGGTTGTACATAGATTGCTTGAATTATTTATTTTTTTTATATTGTATATTTGTTGTTAAAAAAATCCTTGGGATGGTAAGACCGTTTTGTGTATTTCGAAATTACATACTTGTGATGAGAATATGACAACTTTCGAATTAACCTTTTCTGATTGTTGCAACGTGTACTTAGGACATTATTAATTTAATTTTTTAATTTGCTCAACTTAAAATTTTAAATTTTTACAAGTGAAACTGCTTTAGAAACTTCACATCACATAAGAAACATTTTATACCATAACCCTTAGCACTTGACCCATCGCGTGAAATTTCCGTACAGAGTAGATCGGGTCACGAAAATGTGCCACATTGTAAATTTTTTTTTACAGCGCTGTCAAATTGTGACTGTCTATAAGCGCGCTGATTTAAACACTTATAATTACATCAGACAAATTTTTATCGTTATTTTTTTTGTATGATATTTAATAATTTTTATACCATGAATATAAAGTAATTTGCAAGGTATAGTAAGTTTAGTCCCAAATTTGTAACGCTTAAAAATATTGATGCAAACAAAAAAATGCTACGAACAAAATTTTGGTAAAGGTGTTCATAAAATCACTTAATTAGTCCATTTCCGGTTGTCCGTCCGTCCATCTGTGAGCACAATAACTCAAAAACGAAAAAAGATATGAAGCTGAAATTTTTACAGCGTACTCAGGACGTAAAAAGTGAGGTCAAGTTCGTAAATGAGCAACATAGGTCAATTGGTTCTGGAAAAATTAAAATCTAAAATTAAATAAAATTAAATAAAATTTGTTTTATTAACCCCTGAACTTAAAAAAGGGAGTGTTATATGTTTGACTGCTATGCGTGTGTGTGCGTGTCTGTCTGTCTGTGGCATCAGCAACTAAACGGATGAATCGATTTTGAGTTTTTGGTTTTGTTTGAAAGGTAATTTAATGGAGAGTTTAATATGTTTCAAATGCAAAATTAGGGTTCCGTACCCGAAAAAGTCGGGGATTTTTAAACGTGTTGACTACTAGATTAAATAAATTATGCATTAAATTTATTTGAGTAAATGGCTTATTTTCCCGATTCTGTCACGCTGACGGCTGAAAAGCATTAAAGTATATGGAAAAGCAAGCTACTAACTACAAGAAAACAAGAATTTGAATTCTCATTGAATTGAAATTCTACCATAGAATCAAAAGGTTGCATAAGATTTACAAGTGATAAAATAATTGAATTAAGTACCTGTTTTTCGTGGTGAAACATAGAAATTTTCCATATTTCACAAGATTTTGTCTATCGCAAGTACAAAAAAAAATATCCCAAAAGGCTACTTTTACTTCAGAATGTGTCACAACAAATTAAAAATCGGGACTGAAAACAAATTTTTCGTTATAATCAGCCCACAGTTCATTCGCGAAATTCTCCTTCTTTTTATCAACATAGAAATAGTTTTCGATGTTCATCAAAAGCGGTACAATGGCATTTTTTATAAAAGGAAAAATAAGAGAAAATTAAATTTAAGTATCTACAATTTATCCTTAAATTCTAAAATTTTACGTACAAAATTTCATTTTTTCCATATAAAAAATATGGAATTTTTACTTGGAGCATTCAATTTTCGAATCTTAAAAGGGTCTTTTCTTGGAATATGAATACGAAAGCTATGAGAAACACAGAATGTATAAAAATTTGAGTTGACACTCGGTATGAAGTGAAATTATTTTGTTCATATTGATGTCATAAAATCTGTATAATTTAGTAAATACTTCATCATAACATTTTATTTCACAAACAGACACTCGCACATCGCTTTTTATTCCTGATAAAAACAAAACTTGTTTGACGGTGAAGATAAGCATGCTAGAATGTTTTTTGTTTCTGAATGTCAAAACATTCATTAATTATAAACACGCTCAGAAATAAAGTTACAAAGATTTATAGTATATAATAAGATATTTTACGGAAATATACCATTTCCTAAAAACTATCATTATCATAATTAACGCTCATTAATATATTTTACTTTTTTTTTGGTGGTCTAAGTAAATTATGCAATTTTTGTTTCTGCGTTTTTATTATAACATAATGATGACTTAATTAACTTTCCGGTATAGGAAGTTGTTGTAATGGGTCAGATTTTCAACATCGAAATTTTCAACATATCTTTACGTTTCATGGTCAGGACCAGACATTAACACCACTTTGGAGAAAAAGTATGGAAGTATGTGTGTGTGTTCTTACGTTCGAAGTCAATTTTTTCGTGATCGACATTGCGCGAACAAAAAATGATATCGACTTCATTGAGGTGTCCATCGAAGCGTATTAACGGCAATATGATTTGTAAAAAATTTCATAACATGAAGTAGACTTGTTTCGAGTTCTGGGTACGGAGCCAGAAACTCGCACTTGAAACATAGCTAAGAACACTCTCCATTAAATTATCTATCAAACGAAACAAACAAATCATAATCAGTCCATCCGTTTAGGCACTACGATGCCACAGACGGCCAGATAGACAGACAGATAAACAGACAGATATAAAAAACACACATAAAGAGGTCAAAATTATAACACCCTTTTTTCGGGGGGCAAAAATTATTTTCCCGACAATCAAATGGCAATTTTCATGATATTGAACGATATACACTCTGTTTTGTCGATTGTCGAACAAAATAATTTTACATATTTTATTCAATATTTGAAAAATTTTCGTCTTGGCTTCCAATGAACAAAATTCGGGGCCTCCTGAAAAGGATGTCCCCAGGTTTGAATAGAAGCCCCTGGATTATCGTACAGGAAAAAGTTGTATCGTGTAACGCTTCAAATCATATTTTACGGTCATTTTCACGAAAAATAATAAGCATAAATATCTTCACCAGAATAGAGTACTTTTTGTAGTGAAAAAGAAATTTTGAAATTTGATAAAAATTAAAATTTATGTAGAAATATACCTAAATATTCTGATTTTGAGTCATAAAAGCATATTATTGTTTTATTATATTAAAATTAAAAGTCGTTATTTTTAATCTGCAGGTACATCATGAGACGTAAAACACGAGCCACCATGATGTGATATCATAAAGACAAAAATAATATGCATTAGTTAGTAGTTTGTAGATGGCCTTCATAGTAATTGCAGATGATGTTGCCATCACCTTTATTTATACATATAATAATTACATACACGACTGTTGTTTTTACCAATATTACGTCATCAAAATGGCTGACATCGTTTTTGCGAAAATAAAAATGGTTTAAAATTTAATTTAATAATATGGCAAGAAAGCGTGTTTATTTTGAAGAAAAATATTTTTTGGTGGCTGCTTATAAGGAAAATCAACATTTTGAAGTACTTTTTCAAAACTACTTCAATTGGTATTATTTTCGAAAATTTAGGAAATTCAAAAATAAATAACAAATGTTCGAAAAATGATTTTCATAAATAATAAAAATTAAAACAGTTTAATGGATTTAAAATCCTTATTACTTTTTTAATATATTGTCCCAAAAAAATTCGATGTATACATTAGCATAAAAATTTTAATGACTGTAATAAAAAAATTTTTAAATTGGACATAAAAATATTTGACGCATATAATAAACATCTGTATTAATTTATTCATACCACAGTCGGTGCAAACGACGTTCTAAAGTATGAAACGACTTTACCTGCTCTCAGGTCTTCAAAGAAAAAATTATGAAACGAAGCAAAAACACTTCACAAATGCCGACTGTTAGTACTCATGTAAAGAAACTCGACTCATTGCTTATTTCTATGAGTAGTTCTATATTTTCCATCGAATATTTTCTTGATATAAAGTAGGATTTTATACAAGTTTAAATTAAATTGAATTCTGCCGAGAGCTTACGGGGAAAAGAAACCTTAGATACAACTTTTAAAATCAAAAACAACTGCTATTTAAGGCATTTCGATACCAAAACGAAAGTATTACCAAAAACCAGAAATTTTGTGTATCAATTAATGAGTATTTAATACGCCTTCTGTATAAATTTTAAGTCGATTTTCTGTACGATTAACGGTAAATTAATTATTAAAAGCCCTTTTTACATGGTGCTATATGAAGAAGTCGTAATAAATGTTGGTTTTTAGTCAATAAGTGCTTTTAAAAATGTTTTACCGCTTACATAAAATACTTTTATCAATATTCGTCAAGTTTTAAGCTTTAAAATTATACCAAAATTAAGAACTGTGCATAAAAATTTTTTTGGTAAAAACACTGACTTAGATAGTTAATTTCTCCTAAACCGTACAGTAATCGATTTGAATTTTTCACAAAAGACGTATAAAAATGGTTGATTACTTGATAAATAAAATTTCTTTGGTATCATTTTCAATTTACGGTCTCAAAATATCTTAAAGAATCAAAATGAAAAGGATAACAAAAATTAAAATTTTTTTAAATCAATTAAGCGCTCTCGTAAAGATTTTTTGGGGAAAATTTATATCAATTCTCTGTGCGGCTTATAAGAAATGTGCCCTTTTTGGTTGAAACAGATGAATTTGTCACAAAATACGTATAAAAAAATATTAAATTCATAAAAAAAAATTTGCAATTTCTTCATTTTTTCGATATCGAAATACCATAATATGTCGACAATATTAAAGAATTTCATTTGCTAAGGGAGAGGAGGGGATAACGAACACTTAAGGTAAAGTAGGAATTGAAGAGCTTAGTGGATGAACATGTTAAGTGACATTTTTGAGGAAATCGAGATTTTCATGTGGATGAACATGTTATGCTCTCCTTTAAACATAGCATGTTTCCCCTTTTCGCTAACCTTTCAAATAAAGCTATTTTCAGTGGATGAAGTTGTTATGTCTTGCATAACTTGTTATGTCTTGCATAACTTGTTATGCAAGTTAAAAACTTTACAGCTGATTATCTCGATTCCACTTAATTGTCTCATAACATCTTCATCCACTAAGCTCTTCAATTGTGCTTATGCTATTGAAAAAAAATCAAATTGTGATTAATTACATATAATCCAGTAACCTTGTCGCCTGACAGTAAGGGGCAGTTTGCGTCAAATCCAGTAGTCCTTATTTTTTGCACACTTGTTTATGATGTTGATCCAATCAATAATCCAAGTTTGTTTCAGATTTCGCCGATTAAAACCCTAAAGGACTAGGTTTGGTTTTTTAGTATCTTTCAAGGGTCTTTTTCAAGTAGAATAAATTTGCTACAATATGGGACTAAAATTGTTTCTGTAGACCACATAGTCAAAACGGTTTTCTTGACCAAATGACCACTTTCAAACTGTTCTTTATTTATGGTAAAAAACAAAATGGTGGTAGCTTCTTTGAATTCATGTTTACATGTTTAAGCCTAAGAATAATTTTAATTAAAGGTAAGCGTCGGGATTTTAGGCTATTTACCTCCTCAAAATTTTATCTAAAGAAATTTAAACACTTAATAATTTTTCTGAATTTATTTTAATAATGACGGAAAATAATCTGAAACTATGGAAAAAAAATTCATCGAATAACATCATTCTATACATTTTCGAGTAATTTTAGGAAATCAAAAGCGTTAAACTAACGCTTTGAAGTCGTTCACTGAACGTCGTTAATAGTCAAAGAGTTAAAATCCAGAATGACATCTTATATGGAGTTGGCAGAATATCTCGTAACAATTACTCAAATTTAAAATAATATTTGACACCCTCAAATCTTATAAGAATGACGTAATTAAATTCTTTTTACACCCAGCTAGTAATTATTTTATAATTCTATTACATTCTACAACAAAATCCCCTGAAGAGGTATAGAGACACCCGAAGTATAAGTAGATATAGAGACACATCGTCAAATAGGTACCTAGATGTTACTACCTACTACGTAAAAATATTTTTTTTATCAAGTGTCACCGTACAATAATTTTCTTTCCCTTACGTGTTTTTTCTTTATCATTATTCTGATGAAAAATGCAATTTTAAGTGCCCCCTTTTTCATCATCACCGCTCCACGTCATATTTTAAAAACAGAAAATTGTATATTATATTATTTTTATAGTCTATCCTCTGTCCGACATCTATTTACCAACTTGCTTACTAGAACAATTAATTTGAGGCAAGAATTGATGAACAATTATTTGAAATAAAAACTTTTTTATCTTTTAATCCGATCATCCTAGTCATGAAATTGGGTCAACCTCGGAATCTAACGGAATAAGCTTGACTATTTTAACAAACCTTTATTTTGAATGTACAAATGTTGTCTCAAAAGTCACATATAGTCACGTGTGCGCGTCCTTAGATATTTAAGGTCATTGATCGTGAAAATTAGTTTTTTGAAAATATCCCGTTTCCTTTGCCTTCAATCGTATTAACATTTGTTATAAAAGTTATAGAGGATAAAATTTTCTACAAATATTGTCTAAAGCCTTTTTTTCATGATCCGTTTTTTAAAATTATTTAATGAATAATTATGTAAAAAATAAACCACATAATAGACTTAAATTCTCGAAAGACCCTGTCTATTATAGGGTTTTTTTACTTAATAATTCATGAAATCTACATAAATAATTATTTAATGCCTTATATACATAAATATTGATCCTGCAAGGTAAAGCTGCGGGCTCCATTTCTGCGCCCTCTTTGTAAAAACGATTCAGCGTTTAAAAAAAGGTTTCAACCAAAATTTGTAGAAAATTTTGCATCTACAACTTTTATAATAATACTGTGTCCTAAAAATAAGGTGACATTTGAATTTAAACTGCGCGTGTTTGTTGTGCATTATTGATTCCTTCTACCCGGCCAAACAATCAACAATGAATATTATTTGAACGTTATGCGTCATTTGCGTAACGCTATCCGCCTAAAAAGGTCGGAATTTTGGAAAGACAATTTATGGTTTTTACACTACGATAATGCACCACTCCATGCTGCACTTATCATTCGTGATCATTTCGTCAAAAACTCAACACATATCGTTCCGCAATCACCGTATTCACCTGCTCTGGCGCCCTGCGACTTCTGGCTGTTCAGCAAGCTCAAAAGATCCCTCTGGGGACACCGTTTTGGCACGATAGAGGACATTCAAGCCACAGCGAAGACGGAACTTTAGACAGTCCCGAAAAGTGACTACAATCCGTTTTTCGAAGATTGGAAAATCCGTTGGCATAAGGGCATTGCATCGGGAGGGGATTACCTTGAAGGTTATGAAATTCATACCATAAATACAATGTCACCTTATTTTTTGGGCACAGTAGTAAATGTAAATACGATTGAAGGATAGATTTGTGACTTTTGGGCCATGTAAAGTCAACGCATAATCACAGTTTCAAGGACAGAGAGGAAAATTCACTTTAATTTGTGAAACTTTTTTAACGCAACAACGATATTTTAACGCGTTTCTTTTATTTATTTTTATTATCAAAGTAGTTTGAGTGAATGCTTTCTACATAATTTCATGTCCCATAATTTTTACATCTTCAATTCATTTAGAAAAAAAAATGTATAATCTTTATAAATTTAACTGTCACTGAATAACACTTCAACCACGTTTTTTTTCCTTTTTCTAAGTGGTTGTAGCTTTTGCTTCGTGTATGTACGTGATAAATGAGGCTAGAAAATTTATAGAACTATTAAAAGAAAAATGCTTATGTATTTATATTATTTGACTGTTTTATTTGAAGTGGATTTCGAAAATGGAAATATATTGATGATTGTATTCTTATTAATTCTACTTTCTAAATACCATTTTATCTCGTTTTTTTTTCACTCCTTCGCAAATTATTTCAGTATTTTGGCCCTGGTGGGGATTCTAAAACGCGGAAATTATTTGCATATTTTTAACAAAACCATGAATACTTTTAGTTATTTATTGGATTCACTTGCAAATTCTCTTTCTCCACTCGAGTTAATGGAAATAAAGTTTTTCAATTTTTTTTAAATGTTGAAAAGTGAAAATTTTCTTTAATTATTTGGTTTTAAACTTTCAAAATATGTCGTTTTTTGAGATATCTCAATATAAGAGCAATGTATTTTATGTCGATTTTCAATTTTTTTTTCTTAAAAATATTTGCATGGATACCTATGCTGAAATTTTATCCACATACTAGAATGATACCCGCCCGCTTCAATGGCCTTAAAAGTAAAAACCAACTTGATATACACAGTTTTTAATTTTGTTAAATGTAAAATAGTTATAATTCATTGCGTATTTCAGAATAGTTGGCCATAATTTGCTTGACATTTACTATTTTACAGTATTCTTTAATTTATGGTTCAAAATGATTATCATAGATCTGCTCCATCTATGATCATCATTCTGAACCATAAATTAAAGATTTCTGTAAAAATTTGAAAAACGGTAAATGTAAAATTTAATTATATATTTTTTTATTTTTTTTATTTTATTTTTTTAATAAGTCTTTATAAATTATAGTTAATGTGTTATTCTGATTTATCAGCTATATTGTACAGTTTTATTAACAATTATTCGCTAGTTTTAGCGTGAAAGCGTAACAAACAAACAAACAAACATGCTTACTTTCACATTTATAATATATAGGGATTCTTTGAGTAAAAGTCTGCCTATACAAAAATTTGGGGCCTTTTAATCAAACATTGCTGACAGGCTCATACATTCTTACGTTTATTAATTTTTGTTTAAAATCACTGCAGATGTATTTTATTAATTTTCTTATTAAAAGTGGTAATACAAAATTCAAAATCTTCCTTCTGTAGGATGATGTCTTGATTAAATCGTATTAAACTCGTTTTTTAACCGACTTCAAACAAAAACGGAGGAGGTTATCAATTCGACTGTTTTTTTTTTTTTGTTTTTTATGTTTGTTACCTCACTACTTTTGACCTTTTGACTGGATGAACCGATTTTGATGATTCTTTATCTATTTGAAAGCTAGTGCTTCCCGTGTGGTCCCATTTCATTTTGGTCCAGTTCTGAGAACGGCATCCATGAGAAAACCATAAAAATCTTAAATTTGCATTAAGTATGCACGACAAGAAGACGAATAACTCAATATCACGCCAACCGATTTTAATGATTGTTTTTTTCGTGACAAATTTGTAAGTGTACTTCAGATTCACTAAAAATCACTAAATAAAAAAAACTTTTAACAAAAAGAAAACCGACTTCAAAAGAAAAGCTTTTCCAAAACAAATTAATATGCACTAAAAAGTAAAAAAATAATTTATAATATAATGTAGTTAAAATTATTGTTATTTTTGGAGTCGGTGTCAGCCAAGGAAACAACTCTGTCAGAACAGTTTGCTACATTAGCTTGGCTGACACCGACTCCAAAAATAACAATAATTTTAACTACATTATATTATAAATTATTTTTATACTTTTTCGTGCATATTAATTTGTTTTGGAAAAGTTTTTCTTTTGAAGTCGGTTTTCTTTTTGTTAAAAGTTTTTTTTATTGATCCATTATTTGATGTTTAAAAATACTTTATACATTTTAAGGTAGTAAGAGTGCCAAAGCAAGTTTAGACTTGTGGTTGACATTATTTGTACCTTATTTTCAACTTTGATGATGAATGAAAATAAAAATAAGAATACGATTTTTCGATATCTGCCTTGGTTTTCGAAATATCGAAAGATAAATAATTTCTAAACCAAAATTTAAATTTTCGATATTTTCAAAATTACTCCAGATATCGAAAAATTTTATTCGTACTATTTGTCTTATATTGTCAAGTTATAACATAATTCTCCATCAAAATTTAAAATATGAATTTTTTTAATTTGTGTCCTCACTACCGTACTCATACATACTTAATTAGTCAGGCACAACGAGTTTTTTTTTGTTTTCAATAATTTCTTAAGGATTTAAATAGTTTTTAATATCCACCGACTAGTTTTGGAGGAATCTATGAAAACATATCATCAATCTACCGTTTTGTCGTAAAACAAATGTTACATGTGCCTACTTTTGAAGTCATTTATTTATTTAAATAATCGGACAATCCCTTCTAAAATTATCCAAATTGTTCTAGCGCTCATACATCCTTAAATAACTTAAGCACTCATTCTATCACAAATTTTAGACTTACGTCTACACATTATAAACCCTATTTTTGCCAAACACTTTTATCACTAATTATATTTCAATTGTTTTTGTATTTCAGGTAAAGATTTCATTTTAGTTTCAGGAACTTTTCCAAAGAACAAACCGAGAACACTGCATACAAACAAAATGATATACGTCGGATAAACAGTATTTCCATGTTTCAGGAATGCTTTAAGTATTTCTTCAATTATGATACCTTCTATTGCCGCAATTGCAATTAACAAAGAACAACCTTTAGATTTAATATCCATTGGTAATAACTCCACACTTAAAACGTGAGGTAAATGAATCAAACCAAATCCGATCGTAGCTAAATAAATAAAACTTCCAATTAATTCCCATGTTCCCAGACTATCTGAGAGACCTTTGTTTTCTTCCATCAAAAATCCAAATCCAACTAAAAAATTTCCCAAACAGGCTCCTATTGTTACAATTTTAAATAGTAATTTTCGACCACATAAATTCACAGCGAATATACTTAAAAGACCTGCGCCAATGAGTATCAACTGAAATTCCCTTAAATGTTTCAATAATGAAAAATATTTTGGATGTGTTATTAAAACTATTGAAATGGTACTATCTACGAGAATATAACCACTAAATTGTTGAACACTTAAAACTCCAAGACTTATGAAGAATCCTCTAAGATTTGATTTTTCTTTATGCGTTTCATTCCATGCTGTTTTTATATCGTCGTATTCTCTTTCAATATTTTCTCCAGAACGAATTTTTCTTAAAACTTGCTTACATTTTTCATCTTGATTTTTCATGATTAAAAAGTATGGTGATTCATTCAAGAAAGTTACCAAAATAATAATGGGTACAAGTGATACAACCCCGATTGTTGGTAAAAATTCCATGGGTATTTGGATATTTTCTAGGAATACATAACTTAAATAAGTTCCTATTGGCATACAAATTATGTCAAATACTATGGCAGGTCCTCTTAAATAAGGTGAAGCTGTTTCACTCACATAAATTGGTATAACTGATAATGCCCATGCATACGACACTCCCATTAATATCAATGTAATGTACGCCATAGAAATGTTGTTAGCAAAATGTAGAAAAAAAAATGAAAGCATAGCCGTTAATGATAATAATAGCATTGAAAGTTTTCGACCAAGAATATCATTTGAACACGCTGATATAATTGCACCAGGTATTGTTCCTAATATTATAGAGTGCCGTAGCCAATAGGATTGCCATAATAAAGGTGATAATTGCATACTAGCTGTTCCTCGAAGAATTCCCACCATAAGAAATATGAGCGCACCTGAAAAATTAGAAGAAATTTATATTTAGTGCTTTTCTAAATTAATATAAAAGACTAGCTCGACCTGTGCGGAATTTCTCTCCCGTAGTTGCCGTAACTCGTGGCTACTCTGTACCCGTGATTAAAAACAACAAACAACAAATTTCGTAGAAAAGTGATGAAAAAAGTCAAAAGGTCTTAAATTTATATTATACGTCTAGAGTATTAGGAGAACATTTGTAAAAACTAACATGTTTGCCTAATAAACTTATTATTTAAATTTATGATAGTTTTTCGTTCACATTAATTGTCTCGAGTGTTTTTCCCAAAGAGTCACATCATAAGACCGTGAGTATATTTTTCGTCAAACCTAGACATAATAAGCTTGAAAATGATGGGTGAATCATGGAATTTGATAAAGGTATAGAGAAGATAAGGATAGAACAGAAAAAAACTTGCTAGAGTAATGATATGTAAGATAATTTATAGTCCAGTTCGTAAAAAATTGCTGCTGTATGCGTACACTATTTGTAAAAACAGACTTTTTACTGTACTTAATATTTACACATCGTATGTGTACATATACAAATTTTACACACAGAGCTGCATATTTATAAATGTTTTTGTTTATTTATCTTTAAACGAGACGAGCAACAATTATTTTTCTTGGTACCAAAAAATCCCAATGTTCCTAGTGAAGCAGGGAAGCATAAATTTAGATATTATTAAAGTGTTTCTGAAGAAAATTCGTTCGTATTTATAAGCTCTAAAATAAAATTTACAATTATTTGTCTAAGAATTTCCTACCTACGATAAGGATAATATGTTGAGCAATAACCATGCTGGATTAAATTATATCACAGTAAATAAAACACTAACTTCAAATCACAAACTGATATTTTATAATTATCTCCAATACAATACATAAGTATATATATTTTTTTAATTTGGTGTGATCCATACAAAACCTCTATGTATGAATTACAAAGACACACTTTCAAAATTGGACAAGTTTCTAGAATTCACATTTTTAATTTTTTCATTATTTTGGCCTTTATTCAAAATTATTTTAAGTTTATTAAAATATTTGAATACATACCACTATTAAATTATCAATTTGTCCAGTTTTTACATTCCATAGTACACTAGTTATAAAAGTTTACTTATTTATTATATACCCAGTGTGCAATGGAATGTTAGAACTGAACAAATAGATAATTTAATAGTATTATGTATTCAAATATTTCAATAAACTTGAAATAATTATGAGTGTGGACCATAATAATGGAAAAATTAAAAATACGAAATTTGTCATGAAAATCGTTTTATGGGAAAAAAATATTCTAAGCCACTTTTTCTAGTAATTTTTTTCGATATCTCTTACCATCTCTGACGCTAGGTAAAATATTAAATAGTGACCCTTTTTGTCAATTTGTATTTGGCTGAGTTTAAAGTTTTCATTTCGGTTAAGTATCTTAGAAAATGTGACCTATCACCTTGTAAAACTGTGTAAAATTTCAAATCGATCTCTATATATTATAAATACGAAAGTAAGCACGTTTGTTTGTTTGTTTGTCACTCTTTCACGCTAAAAATAGCGAATGGGTTTTAATGAAATTGTACAGCAATTTAGCTCATACTTCAGAAAAACACATGAAATACAATTTTTAAAAAAATTAAAATTAATTCAATTTGACATTACCATAAATTACAGATTTCTGTAAAAGTAGTCAATATAAAATATTTCACGGCCATCTTTTCTGAAATACTCAATGAATAATTACGACTATTATACATTTAAAAAAAAGGGAAAACCATACATATATATTAGCTGTGTAAAACAATCCTTACCATTATTTCGAGTGTTATAGAACGGGAATAAACGAGAGCAATCTTTATCAATCTTTACTTTTACAACCCAGCGGAGCGGGTGGGTATCACTCTAGTATTCTTATAAATTATATGAGGTTGTCTTCATATGACACACTGTATTATATTATCGTGTATACAGAGGTAACAATTCATGTATTTTGATAAAAGTTTTCTCGCTAATTGTTTTAATCAATAAACATTTTAATAATTCTTGAAAATATTGTCCATGGACGTACACGATAGAGATATCAACACTTATCGCAAATTCGCGTAAAAATATTACTAATGATTATATTTTAATACAAGGCAGATATCGAATTTTTATACCATGTATATGAAATATACCAAGGTATACTAAGTTTAGTTCCAAGTTTCTAACACTTAAAAATATTGATACTATGAACAAAATTTTGGTATAGGTGTTCATAAAAACTTCTAATTAGTCCATTTCCAGTTGTCTGTCTGTCTGTCTGTCTGTCGTCTGTCGTCTGTCTGTCCGTCTGTCATCACGATTACTCAAAAACGAAAAGAGATACCAAGCTGAAATTTTTATACCGCACTTAGAACGTAAAAAGTGAGGTCAAGTTCGTAAATGAGCAACATAGGTCAATTGGGTCTTGTCAACCGTTAGAGATAGAACAAAAGTTTAAATGTAAAAAATCTACCTTATCAAAAAATAAACACCTTTTGTTTAAAACATTTTTTCGTAAACATCACAGTTTATCCGTGAGAGCTCAAATTATGCGCAAATTGCATAGTATGTATTATATGGGAATATCAGTTATGTGTGACATCTATCTATGCGTAATGTGACAGAATAATCAACACTGTCTATACATGGTATTTCAACAATTAACTCAATCAATTGTTTGTTTTCCCTTGTTATTCTTATTTTTCGTCTACATTCATGAAGTTGTAACAAAATTCATCATCGAAGTTAAAAATAAAGTACAAATAATTTCACCCATAAATCTAACCTTGCCTTGTCGCTCGTACTACCTTAAAATTGTATGAAACTTTTACATTATTATGAAAAAATAAAATTAACAACAGTTTTGTTAAAAAAACTTATATGATGCGATCTTTCCAATTTATTTCCAAAAATTTTGTTCAACAAATCAAGAGATTCGCCTATAAATGCTGTTTTTTCAGTTTTCTTCATTTTCCGCGACGAAAAACTATTAAATATACTAATTAAAAGAATAAATGTAGAAGGCATCCAACACTTTGAACTTTACATTACAATTTAGTGCAATAAAGTTTGTTTTTTATTTAGTTTTTTTTAAATTATAATTTATTTCAAAACAAGGGTTTGATTTTATTTCAATTCTTTATCATAATTAATATTGATTTTTTTTTAAAGTTATGTATAATTAAATTTAAGATTGTTAGATAAATAAAAATTCACAGATTACAAATTACGTTACTTGGATACAGTGTACTATATTGTATAGTGTTGCTCATTTACGAAGTCGACCTCACTTTTTACGTCCTAAGCTATAAAAATTTCAGCTTGATCTTTTTTCGTTTTTGAGTAATTGTGATGGCAGACGAACAGACAGACGACAGACAGACAGACAGACAGACAGACTATCGGAAATGGACAAATTAAGTGATTTTATGAACACCTACAACAAAATTTTATTCATTGTAGCAATATTTTAAAGCGTTACAAACTTGGGACTAAACTTATACATGGTATTAATAGACGAATCATTTTAGATCAAAAAAGGCTATAATAAAGAATTTTTATGTACCTCAACCTATCGGACCAGTTTTTTTTTGTTTTTTTTAATGTAGAGGAAAGTCCATGTGTCAAAATCTACATCTAACTTCTTGCCGCTAGAAAGTTTGGCCAATTGCTATATGTGTGTGTGTGTCTGTCTGTCTATGCTATTGTTTGAAAGGTAATTTAATGGAGAGTGTTCTTAGCTATGTTTCATGTGCGAGCTTAGGGTTCCGTACCCGAAACAACTAAAAAATAGGCGATAATCCTCAAAATGTGTTCAGTTTAGAGAAAGTTCTAAGGAAAAACGTAATTTAATCGAGAATCTTCTTAGATATGTTTCAAATGTGAGTTTAGGGTTCCGAACTCGAAAAATTTGTCGGGGGTTCTTTAAATTTTATAAATTTCACCCTTTTAGTTTTTTTCATTTTTCGCGACGAAAAACTTTTAAATATAGAACGACTATTTTACATTTCCGTGACCTATTTATTATAAAGTTAACTCTTTTATTTTATATACTTCGTATATGAAGTAAGACTACAATAAACTTTTTATGCTTACCTAGACGTGCAGCATAAGTTGCTGATTTAGCATACATACAATATATACACTTATATAACACACCTCATCTTTATATGAAAACATTAAATAAAATGTTGGCTTCAAGCTCCTTACATAATATATCTACAACATGAATTTTATATTATGCATGTTCGAGCTTTACATTTATCAACTAACATGTTTGGAAATTTAATGCATTTATTCTGAAAACCAAAAACAAAACGGATTACTCTACTATAAGTCTCTAAAATTTTATCTCTTTAATATTTTAGCCATAAGAAAAAGTAGAGGAAATAAATTGTTCTATAATTTTTCGTTTGAAATCTTCTAAAAGACAAAAATTGGAGTTTAAAGGATCTGTGCAGTTTGATTTTCAAGTTATAAATAATGTAAGTTTATATAAGAACAAAACAAAAATACTATTGTATATAATAAATAACGCGTATAATAACAATCGCTTCTTAAAAACAGTAGAAACTTGCTGAACAGGGGAAAGTTATGAATTATGAATTGTTTGACTTATTATATGGAACAGGAATGGCTAACTAATGATAGGTAACTTTTATATATTTAAAAAAAACTGTTCGGAATGTGGTTTTATCGACTTAAATTTTTGTGCAACTTGTTGAAATATCTATAACCCACTCCTCAATATTCCGAAATTTGAAAAAATTATTAATTTTTTTATTGCTATTTTTATCTAAATTTGGAGCCAAGAACGCCCGTTTTATTTACAAAAATATATACAATTTCTGACCACTGAAAGCAATGCTAGAGTAGAAGCCAATATTGTCCGAACACTAAATAAAAAAATTTAAAAATAAATAAAATAAAAAGTCTAAAATAAATAAATAATTGGGTATTCTGCTATTATTGAAAAAGTACTTCAAAATTTTGATTTTGCTAATTAAAAAGCCACCAAAAATTTATTTCGGAAAAATACGTACGCTTTCTTGCCAAAAACTTAAATTAAATTTTAAACCTTTTTTAAACTGTAAAAAACGCGGACATCCAATTTGATGACGTAATATCGCTATCATTATACGAAATAACACAGATAAGTTTGCCAGATATATTCATAGACATCTGATTATAATAAATATAATTACTGATTATCTATGGATATATTATACCCAGCTGTCTATACTGACATCACAGCAGGGGCTTGCCCGCGTTGTAGATCACGTGATAAACAGTTTAAAAAATACGATTTTTAATTTTAATATTTAATGTGCTTTTATGACTCGAAATCAGAATATTTAAGTATATTTTTACAAAAATTTTAACTTTTTTCAAATTTCATAATTTATTTTTGACTAACGATAATAACCTATTAAAACAATCAAAAACCCGACTACATTAAATAAAATCTGAAAAGAAAGAAAAAAGTTATGTAGTTTGCATAACGACTTTAACAGTCGGGATTCATTAAAAACCAGACCAAATAAAATCTTCCCAAGAATGGGCCCCAACTGTTGAAGTCACTATGTAAACTACTGGACTTTTGTCTTTCTTTTTAGATTTTATTTATAGCAGTTGGGACTTTGATTTTTTTTTTAGATTATATTTATCGCAGTTGGGACTTTTATTTTTTTTTAGTTATTTATTTTATTTGTCATAAATAATAAGAATTCCAAAAAAAAAACTATATTAAAAACGTCGATTTTATGTCTGAAAAATATGAAAAGACCTCTATTAATTTAATAAAATGAACAAGATTGTATATATTTATCAGGATAAAGGTTATATAAAATAAATTTGACTATAATTTGGTAGTTACTATAATAATTTTTCTGAATCCAAATTATCAGTGGTCTAATATTTAAAGATTACATTCACTACGATTTGTTTATTATTTAAAACACGTTTAGTAAATTGATTATTCTGGTTTAGAAACAAAATGATAGAACAGTTTATAAATATACAGATATAAAAAAATTACTCGATTGAAATAAATGCACTTTTCTTATAACTTAAATAAATATATTTTGAGCCAATAATCTCAATAATTTCACTCAAGAAAATCAATATTCGGCTGGTTAAAAATTTTCTTAAATCAAAAAAATATTTGAACATATAATCTTGCAAGTGTATAGTATTAAAAAAATTTAAAAAAACAGGTTGAAAAGTGAATTAAAACTGATGTAGCAAAAAATGATATTAGACAAAACTAGCTCTAAAAAATAAAAATTGTTTTGTTTAAAAATAAAATTTTTCATCTAAATGTGATAAAATTACTAATAGTGGGATAATTCTTCTGCACGCGGTTTTGGGACAATTTGTCTCTACATTGTTTTCTTTTGTGGCATTTTCTTGAATACCTCTGCTTCTAGTGATCGGATTGAGGCTAATAAAAAGAAAAGAATTGTTTTTTTTTTTTTGCATCGACTTTGTCTGCTATCAAACCCTAAACAGAGCTAAATAACTTCAAAATCTAGAGAAAATCGCAGTAACCTCATATTTTCAACTTTCCTTGATTTCCTTTTCGAAAAATGAAGGAATTAAGTTGAAGTTCTGAAAAAGAACTGAGAACTTATGATCATAAAAAATAGTGGTAAATTTTAGACCACATAACCACAATTTTGAGGAATATGTGATGAAATTTGGAACAAAACGCTTTGTTTGATCTGCGTGCATTGAAAATATTATTATCTAAACGCCTTTAGACAATACATTTTGTATTACATGGTAGGTACTTTTACTCCCTGTAAATTTCAGATAAAATTTTAATGGATGTTCAATTCAACTATGAACTTAATCAAGTTTCCAATTCAACCGTTAAGAGCTAGCTATTAAAATAATAGGCAGGTATATATGTACCAAAGCATAAAATAGGAAACACTACTATATTCGAGAATATTCTAGGAAATATGTAATTATATGGTTTTAAATAGAATTACATATTTGATAGTTTTCATTGATTTCAAATATTAGAATGGGAAATTGTGACATTAAATATGGGTTATTATACAAAGTAAGAACTGCTGATAACTGCTGAAACTAAGTCTGATAACGGTTATCAATTTAACATAATCCTGAGAATTTTTAAATAATATTTTTTAAAAACAACCATTTAGAACTTAAAGAAAAATTAAGGAAAACAAAGCTTTCTGGTAAGCAACTTGTTTATACATATTTGGAATCACGGAAACAGCTCCAACTATTATCATGAAATTTAGTATGCAGGAGATTTTTGGGACGTAAATTCGGACTAACTACGTTTCATTATTAGAAAATGTCGTTTCATCTCGAAAACTTTAATCACGGAATGGGATCTGATGATTTCCATGAAATTTTGTATGCAGGGGGTTCGCTTGCGAAAAATTGACGTAGTTAAGTTTCATTTTTATAAAGCGTCGTTTTTTCTGGGAAACTTCGATCTCGGAAACGTTTCCAACGATTTTCAAGATATTTAGTATACAGGGGTCTAAAGACACGATTTGTCAAAAAAAAAAAGAAACGAGTTAGGTTCGGTCATCCAAGTACTTATTTATTTATTTCTCAAGTAAATACCATACAAGGATCTGAGAACTCGACCGATTTATACGTGACTTGCATCGTTGACTGTCCTGGGCTGACAACATCGTTTGGCATATATTGAACATTCACTTATTTTATATTTAGCAGGATCCCTAGAAACAAATTCTGGAAAGCATATTTTTAGTATATTTCTGAGAATATCTGAGAATTTATGCGAACAGTCAAAAACTTTCGATATCGCTAAATTCAATGAGGTATATACAAGTGGAAATTTTATCTGATTACAATGCTTTGCGATTTTAATGCTTAGAAATACTCTATCTACCGATATAAAAAAGAACTATAGGTGTTAGCTCGCATAGATATATAATATTTAACGGAAATTTTGTTTATAAAATTGTATATTGCATACCATACACTCATACATACAGGGTGTTACTTAAAATGGTTACATATGGAAAACTATTTTATTATAACGCTTACGAAAAAAAAATGATACTTTATAAAAATCTCTTTCGAAAAAATTAAAATTCAACTATTCGCCTTTGGCATTGTCCACCAATTGAGAAAGTTCGATAGGAATGTTAATGGTTGTTAAGAAATATACGCATACAGAACAGATAATAAGGGAAACGGTTCAAGAAATCACTTCCGAGATTCCAAGATATGTGGGAGTGTACATTTCAATAATTTTGTAAAAGAATAATTACATATGGAACACGAAATTGGATACGTTGAGGCAAAAACGACACTAATACTCAGTTGATTTGAGTATCAACTCCTTGTCTATAAAATAGAATTACACAATTATTTGATACAGTTTTCAATGATTATATATACAATTATATGGTTAGTTAGTTACTATAACATCTTTAAACTCAATTCGTTACTTCCTAAAATGTCACGAACAAATTCGAAACAAATTAATTTTATATAATAGACTGTGACCCCATAATGAAGCGAAATTTCAATTGTTCTTTATATGTATGGCGTTTGGAAGATTGATAAATATAAGTTTGACAATAAAGAAAAATCAAATATTAACCGTAGCTCGATTGTCAAATTTATTTCGTGTTTTTCGAAGATATTTTATGTTATTATATACACGGTGTACTGTTATTGACTGCAGATCGTCGGCCTACAGAATAAGCCCATAAAGACGAAGGAAAAAGTTATTTACCAATTTTGGATCTGAGCCCTAATTTGGGCGCTACAGGTATGACAAATTGATAAATTGGTAAATTCACTGAATATCATTCGATAACCAGTATCCAATGATAATCAGTAGATATTAGTAAATGTCATTTGATAATATTCAACTAAAGAAGGGATATGCACTGATTTCAATTGGATTATATTATTTTGAAAAAAAAAAACATTTAAAAAAAACTATTATATTATTTCATTGGTTTGGTCAATTCCCACTTTTTTTTTATTATTATATTTTTGCAAGAAAACATTAGACTATTAGTAAAAAAACAAATAACGTCACAGAAGGAGTGTTTTTAATCTAACGTAAACAAACAAAAAACGCCTTTTTGAACTCTCCTTCTGTGAAGTTATTTGCTTTTTTACTAATAATCTAATGTTTTCTTGGAAAAATATAATAATAAAAAAAAGTGGGAATTGACCAAACCAGTGAAATAATATAATAGTTTTTTTTTAAATGTTTTTTTTCAAAATAATATAATCCAATTGAAATTAGTTCATATCCCTCCTTTAGTTGAATATTATTAAATGACATTTACTAATATCTACCGATTATCATTGGCTACTGGTTATCGAATGATAGTCAGTGACTTTAACAATTTATCAATTTTTTTCATAATCGTAGCGCCCAAATTAGGGCTCAGATCCAAAATTGGTAAATGACTTTTTCCTTCGTCTTTATGAGCTTATTCTGTAGGCCGGCAATCTGCAGTCAATAACAGAACACCGTGTATAGTAGAGAGTCGTTAGTTTTATACCTCCGAACACAGGGATATGCAATGAATCTTTATAAAAACTGTTTGACTGCAATATTTAAAGCTTACTTAAAGAAGTTAATAACAAAAATTTGTGCGATCTTGCCCAGGGAGTGGGGGACACCCCTTTTTGGGGGTGGAAAAGTTTATGATAAAAATGACCACGGGATTCGATAGAAGGAGAAGTTCTAAGAAAAAGACCATTTAAGTATATTTCTAAAAAAAGTCAATATTTACCGAGTTATTGACGATTGAAATTCGAAGTATTAAATGTCCAATAATTGAAAAATTTGAAGTTTTTTGAAGAAATTACATTATACACTTTTTAAAGCATTATAAAAACCATGAAAATGAAAAAAATTTCAAGTAATTTGCATGAAAATTGATGGAGTTATAATGAAAACAAAGTTTTTCGAACCTTTCTTTTTATGTTATATTCAGCACAAAAACTGATAAATTTACCACTGGAACTAAAATTAATACTTGCCTCTTTTCAGTTAACTTTATTTAGGTATTGGCAACATGCTCAATAAGTTACGGATATATTTTTTTTTAAATATTGTAATTTAAATTCGAAATTTTTTTTCGAAAAATACAAAAAAATGTCTTTATCGTTAAATAACTCGAAAAAAAAATAAATTTGTAGAAAAAAATTTAGGAGGTTAAATATTTTGCTGAAAATAAGCTTAATTTTTTCTGCCAAAACTTTTTTCTGTAACTTTATTATGTATCGAGTTATTTAACGAAAAAGACATTTTTTTTGGAATTTAGAATTATATTTGAATAAACTTAAAAAAAAGTCGGAGAAACTTTGTTTTCATTATTACTCCGACAATTTTCATGCAAATGACTTAAAACATTTTCATGGTTTTTTATAATACTTTAAAAAATATATAATGTAATTTCTTCAAAAAACTTTTAATTTTTCAGTTATTTGACCTTAAATACTTCGAATTTCAATCGCCAATAACTCGGAAAGTATTGACTTTTCGAAATATACTTATATGACTTTTTTTGCTTCACTGGGTACTAACTCTGCGTAAGTATTCGAAGCGAATTACATTACGTAGTGAAGCTAATCTGCGCGTATTAATGACAGAAAGGTTATTATAAAAACCGTTTTTACTCGGTTTCAACCCTTTCGACCGTTGCAGTTTTTTAAGTATTACTTACTCTTAACGTATGCGGCCAGACCTAAAAAAAGCATCGACAATGACAACATGCCTTCTTTGCCTTCTCTAAATAGCAGACAAAAGCAAACAGAAATATTGCTTCTATTATAAGCTCACGGTCTCATTGAATTGTGAGTGGTAAGCATCTTCACACACTGGAGTGAAGCGTAAACGTGAAGGTTAAAACCTTATAAGGAATTATATTCTAAATACATATATGTCAATCAAATTAATTAGTTTATATTGTAAATAGAAACTTATATATTATTAGAAAATTATTAACCCTTAAAACTAGTTAACAAAATTGAAATTAATGATAATAATTATTTTGTAAAAGTGTACCGTATTTTGTTGCTGAATATTAGTTTTCTAATAAAAAATTTACAGTACCTACTACCTCGACTTATACTACCCCCAATCAAGCGAAATTGAAGTTACGCTATCTTTCATTTTTTTACATTATCTCGTACAATGGTCTATAGAACAGCATAATATAGGTTGATATACGCGAATTTTTCGTAAGCCGATTATCACTCGACCCTACTAATCATGAAAATACAACGTATCACTTATAAGTAGTATTTCTTAAGAATTAACATTTTTAGTCAAATCTAATAAAAAGGTTTGACTTTTTTTTTCTAGATTTTTGCTCAAATATTTAGTACGAGCGCTAAGGCAATTTTAAACTTAGGATTGAAATTAATTGTACCTTTATGAATGTAGACAAAAAATTAGAATAAAATATTTCGATATCTACCTTGGTTTTCGAAATATCGAAAGCTAAATAATTAAATAAAATTTTCGATATTTTGAAAATAGATCCAACTATCGAAAAATTTTATTCTACTTTCTACTTTTAGTCTTATATTGTTATGCGTTTCAAGTTATAACATAATTCACCATCAAAATTGAAAATATATATTTTTTCAAATTTGTGTCCTCACTACCGTGAATAACGAATTTAATTTTTTTTAATTTCCACCTACTAGCTTTAGACAAATCTATGAAAACATCATCTATCTACCGTTTTACCATAAAACCAATGTTAAATATGCCTTTTGAAGGTAATTATTTATTAGCTTCTTCTCTTGAAGGTAATTATTAATGTTGTATTTATTAAAATAATTGGGAAATCTCCCCTAAAATTTTTAGAATTGATTAACTACATATAAAAAAAATCAAGCCTTTTAACCCAAATTGTCCTGGCACTGGTACATCCTTAACTGTCGATTTCTACAATTATTTTAATTTTTATAATTATATTCCCCTCTTGTGAACTATTGCTTGTTTTTATCTTTCGACTTTTGAGGGGAATATAATTATAAAAATTAAAATAATTGTAGAAATCTACAGTTAAGGATGTACCAGTGCCAGGACAATTTGGGTTAAAAGGCTTGATTTTTTTTATATGTAGTTAATCAATTCTAAAAATTTTAGGGGAGATTTCCCAATTATTTTAATAAATACAACATTAATAATTACCTTCAAGAGAAGAAGCTAATAAATAATTACGTTCAAAAGGCATATTTAACATTGGTTCTATTTTCTTAACGGTCCAAATTTCCTAACAATCTGTTTTTCTGTAAAAAATTTGCTGATAGATAATTGTATCGTTTTTTTAACGATATTAAAACGTTCTTCTTCTTCGTGAATCGTATTCATGTTTTTTTTACTCGCCTAGAAAAAATTGTACTTGTTTTTGCAGAATAAAAATCACACGACCTTGGATAAAAGTATGCTATGCTAATTTTGAATAATTTAATATAAGGAAGATAACATACTTGATGTGCTTTTAGCATTGTTATTTCAAGAATTCCAAGCAATGAATCATCTTGTTTATAAATAGAAAACTTGAATATAATTAACGAAGAATACGAGAAAATGTTTTATTATATTTTATACAGCTTGTTCAACTTGAACTCGTTTAATCGAATATCACAGGTTCTCTCGACTTAGGAAAGAAATACAAATGTTGTAAGGTTTTTGTGGGGATCATCTAGTGAAGAACTTGTGATCGATGGCCAAATTTTCTTTAGTTTTTCGAAATATATACCATATCGCACGTTATCGTACTGATTTATTTGCGAGTTTAAAAAACTTACACCAAAACCGACCATTTTCACCAGAGTTATAACCAATATAACCTAACCTAAGGGTTATATTGGCTGTCCACGAAGGACACACTTAGCCTATAGAGCCCATTGTGATCACATATATGTGTTTTTACCACCTTTCCGCTGTAATTTCATTTATCAGCTCCTCAATTTCAGAGGCTGAGTGCACCTCCTTCATGCATATACCATGCACTACACCAGCCTATCACAACTATTAATTAATATTAATTTTGTTGCGACGGCGAGAATCGAACCCGCAACCCTAAGTATACCGCGAACGGAATTGGTTACGCCTTAACCAACTGAGCTAATAGGGCGACTCACTTTCCTAGTTACCTAAGTAACTAAAACTTTTTCAATCAATTCATCTTTGCCATGAATTGTGAGAACAAGAAAAAATACTTTTCTAATTTATCAATTTGTATTTTCGGTCAAAATTATGTTTTTTCATTTAAAAAAAATGAGTTGTAAAAGTGAGTTATCAGAAGTTAAAGATAATAAAGATAATTTAAAAATTTTAAATTTTGATATTTATAATAAATAACCTGATCAAACCAAATGTACGCAAGCATGTCTTTTTTAATCTAATATTACAATTAATTCATACAGTAAGAAATAAAATTAGTTACGAAATTTAATTATTTAAAGAATCAACCAGTATTTGACTTAAATTAATATCTTAAATTTTCAGAAAAGTACCTAGAAAAAGTAAGCGCTTCATTTATAATGTACGCAGGTAGGTAAGGAACATAGTTCTTACCGGATCCCCACGACACTTTTTGATATTATTTCATTCAATTCGGGATAATTTGTCGACGAACAACCACGGAAAGATATGATTTAACCGGTTGAATTTTCCCGACCATGAAATAAGAGGCGTACAAATAATTTTTTATTTATTAAAATTAAATAAGGTCCTAGAATCTGATAATAAATATTCGCACATTGGCGTTAAAAGTGGTACATACCGTATAATATAAAATAACACGTCTTAAATGAAAATTATAATTACAAAATAATATTTTTACATTTCTTTCAACTTTAATCATGGATAATAATTAATTTTAATTACAAAGAAAATAATAACTATTTATATGAAACATTGTAGAAAATGAAAATAAAAGTAATATTGTTAATTATAATTATCGGAAACAGTAGGGTAAAGTGTTACACCAGGGATCAAAATGTACTATTCTAATTTTTTATTTTAAAGCTATACTTTAAATTATAACAATGAAAATTTTTGGCACTGTTATTTTAGTGTTAAGTGATAAAAATTGTTGAAATCACAGAATCAGGCCGCAATGTAGAATGGATCAGATCGTAGTGTACCTAGAATCGACTCATTGTATCTGAAGTTTAATATCTAATATTCACAATTCTAGGATTTAACATCCTTAGAAATTAAAAAAAACTTTTTCTAGCATCGAAATTAATTTATTGTTTACCAGACTTTTATTGTTAAACATTTATCGATAAAAACTTGTAATACGTTAGTTGTCTGGTGTTGAATTTGCCATATTACGCATAAAATTTAAAAACTGGGCTTGATACCATAACAAAATTTGAAAGTGTAACTAAATTTGATTAAAAAGCGTAGAAGTTTTAAGCATACTTCTAAAGATTTTCAAAAACCAACTTCACTTTTCTGCCCGTGCAGTGAGAATTCTTCACCTGAAGGGATAAAAAAAATTTTGTCAACATGCCTAATAAATTATCAGGCCGTAATTTATCATGCATCAGATTCTATTGTACCTAGAATCGATCTCGCTAATTTTAAGCCAAGGATGAACGTTGTTTGAAAAAAAAACCTTAACGATATCATACAGTTTGACAAGTTAGAAACCAAACTCTAACCTTAATTCTCATTGAAGAATTTTAGTATTAAAGACTAAGTGAGATCACGGGATCAGGTACAAGGCCGTGATATACCATGGATCAGATCCTAATGTATCAAGAATCAAACCCACTGATCAAATCTGATGTCCAACATCTAATACTTAATTTTCTAGGATATAACGTCCTTTTAAAACAAAGAAACCTTTTTCTAGCAAATGAAATGAGTTTATCCTGTTCATCACGATTTCACATACAGTTTCACTTTTATAATAAGTATGAAACCAAAATCTAACCATAATTCTCAAACCAATATTCTCCAATGCCATATAACGTTCAAAATACAATATAATAACACCATATAAGAAAACCCGAATCAAATATATATTTATGTATGTATGTATGTATGCATGTTTGTACAAACATTCCCAATGGACCATTCGTTCATACGTTCGATGAGAAAGACGATCAAATTTAAGAGACGACACATATACCGACCAAAGTCAACGATATAACCATTCTTCTAGTTTTACCTCCATATAGGAACTATATAGGATCTACATGAAGGCTGAATATACAGCGTGTGTCATTTTATTCTATACACGTAAATATGTCGTTTAAGGATGTATGAGCATGACAACAATGTTTGATTTAAAGGCTCAAAATTTGTTTGTAGGTAGTCTTTTACTCAAAGAATATGTGGTTAAAATTTCAGCTTAGGTAACCGTGCAAATTTTTAAGAAAAAAGTCATTAAAAATCGATATAAAATACATTGGCTCTTATGGAGGAATCTCAAAAAACGACATATTTTGGAAGTTTTTGATAATTTTCATTTGGAATGAATGAAAACAAATTTAAAAAAAAACTTTTTAATAGAAAGTAAACATATTAGCAATGAATTAGAAAAGAAAAAAACTAAGTGTCACCGTCCATATAAGGGATGTAAGAGCAGGCTAGATTAAGGGTTGAAATTATTTTTATCTTATTTTCAACTTTGATGATGAATTTTGTTATAACTTCATGAATGTAGATGAAAAATAAGAATAAAATTTTTCGATATGTGTCTTGGTTTTCGAAATATCGAAAGCTAAATACTTAAACAAAATTTTCAATTTTCGATATTTTGAAAATTAAGCCAGATATCGAAAAATTTTATTCTTACTTTTCGTCTTATATCGTCAAGTAATAATATAAATTTATCATCAAAATTGAAAATATCTATTTTTAAATTTGTGCCCCCACTACCATGCTCATACATCCTTAATAGTTCACCAATCAAAAAATAACGTGAACAAAAGTTGTAGAGATTGATGAGGGACATCATGTTCTGACACCAAATTGGACATAGTTCTAGCGCATAGTACAAAATTTTGAATTAAAAAAAAAAATTGTATTTTTAATTTTGTTATAAGCAAAAACATACTCTTGGAATTTTTCTCTAGACGCTTAGTTTTTGAAACAAAATTCTTGAAAAATTAAAAATGCAATCTTCGATTTTAAGAAAATTGTGTCCTTTTTTCAATCTCTGAGGGAATGAGGGAGTTCCTTTAGCTAACGCAGCTCCTGTGCTATGAATTTTTCCATGATATATGAATGCCGGAATACAAAAACTGCCGCATTTATAGTTAAGAAATATACGTCGTTGAATAATTCTAATCTCATAAGTAGTTTGTTCATGTAATCTACGTACTCGTAGATTATCATATCAACAAATGATAGTCGAGTGTTTTATCTGCAGTTTGTCAATATTTATTGATCATATTGACAAATCTGAAATTATTTTATTTGATTCTAATTATATAGGGTGAGTGAATCAAACTCTTTTGACGTGATCTTGTTAAGTTTATATATTTTCAGAAAAATTAACTTTAAGATAAAACAAGTGAAAAGAAACAATTGACTGAGTTAATTGCTGAAATACCACGCATAGTCAGTGTTGATTTCTTTATCACATAACACATACATACATGTGACACATACATAACTGATATTCAAGTATAGTACATACTCTAAAATTTCCGCCTAATTGGTGCCCTCACGGGTAAACAGTGATGTTTTCGAAAAAATGTTTAATACAAAAGTTGTTTATGTTTTGATAGGGAACATTTTTTACATTTAAACTTTTGTTCTATCTCTAACGGTTTACACGATGGGTCCTACGGACCCAAGACCCAATTGACCTATGATGCTCATTTACGAACTCGACGTCACTTTTTACGTCCTGAGTACGCTGTAAAAATTTCAGCTCGATATCTTTTTTCGTTTTTGAGTTATCGTGCCCACAGACGGACGGACGGACGGACAACCGGAAATGGGCTAATTAGGTGATTCTATGAACACCTATAGCAAAATTTTGTGCATGGCATCAATATTTTTAAGCATTACAAACTTGGGACTAAACTTAGTATACCTTGCATATTACATATGCATGTTATAACAACAATCTAAAAATGACGCAAAAAGACCTATTTGCGTTAAATTAAAATTATAAATAATGCATTATAAATAATTCGACTTGCGGGAAATAATGAAGGTAGGGTCTTTCTCTTTTTCAAAATTTTTCTTTTTTTTTTTAATTTTTTAAATATTATCATTTTATGAAATTTTGGCGATAAACGAAATAACTTTTTTTTTCATCTTTAATTGTTTATCTTTTATTGCTTCAAGCACATTTTTTTTAGACACCATTCTAAATCCAATGAGCTATCACAACTATTTTTAATCTCCGAACCAAAAAAAAAAGGGGTGTTATAAGTTTGACCGCTATATGTATCTGTCTATGGCATCGTAGCACCTAAACGGATGAACCGATTTTGATTTTTTTGTTTCGTTTAAAAAGTAATTTAATTAAAAAAATTTAATTTAATTAAAATTAAATGGGAAGTGTTCTTAGCTATGTTTCAAGTAAAAGTGTAGGGTTCCGTATCCGGAACAACAAAAAAATTGGCAATGATCCTCAAAATCTGTTCAGTTTGGAGAAGACTCTAAAAAAAAAAGTTAATTTAATGGAGAGTGTTCATAGATAGGGAGAACGGGTACAAAAGTAACGGCGGGTAGAAAGTAACAAATACTCTGTACGTTTATCTAACAGTCAAAAAACCACTTCACTGCTGTCAAATAATAGCCGGTGCCGCACGGCTCCCTCTTTATTTGTAATCCGTCGCCGCGCGCGTCCGGCGCTGTCAGGTTTTGTGAGAGGACAATACGTGATTTTACAAGCCAAAAGTAGGATTTTTAAAGTTTACTTAGTAGATATTTACGTCGTTTTAATAGCTTGATATTAATCTGAGTGTTTGCAGATTATTTCTTGATAACATTGATTGTACAGTGTTTAAGTTCGTTTTTGCCTACCGCCATCCGTTTAAATATTATCTTTATTGTTTTACCAAAAATTTGGTAGGGTACAAAAGTAACACAGCTCTGTGGATACACAAGTAACATGTTACTTAAACAAGTGGGTACACAAATACGCAAGTAAAATGTTTCTTAAGACTGATATTGAATAATTTGATTAGAACAAATGATTATCATATAATAATAGATCTCATTAATTAAACTAAGAAAATTTCTTTCGAGGAGTTAACAATATTGATTTGTTTTCATAAAATATATAATTTTTGAATGCAAATTTTTATACCATGCATGTATGTAATATATGCAAGGTATACTAAGTTTAGTCCCAAGTTTGTAACGCTTAAAAATATTGATGCTAAGCAAAAAATTTTGGTTTAGGTGTTCATAAAATCACCTAATTAGTCAATTTCCAGTTGTCTGTCTGTCTGTCTGTCGTCTGTCGTCTGTCGTCTGTCGTCTGTTGTCTGTTGTCTGTCCGTCTGTCATCATGATTACTCAAAAACGAAAAGAGATATCTAGCTGAAATTTTTATAGCGTACTGAGGACGTAAAAAGTGAGGTCAAGTTCGTAAATGAGCAATATATTTTTATTTATTTTTTTCATCCTCCGAGCATTATCTTTTTTCGTGCGTCAGATTTACGATCAAAGTTTACAGCTTTTTGTAGTTGCAAACTAAACTATTAACAATCTATCATCAGTCGTTAGAGCATTACATGCTTTAAAGATATTAAACAATTCTTCTTTACGTTTTTGCAGTAACTGAGATTGTTGAGCTTCTAATTGTTTTTCAATTTTAGCGATACGATCTTTTTTAAGTTGCTGTAAATTAGACATGGTATTTCAACAATTAACTCAGTCAATTGTTTGTTTTCACTTGTTATTTGTCTTGTTCATATAAACTTTTCTAATCAGTCATTTGTAGATTTATTATACCATAGCATATTTACTGCAAAACCCCTTTGCCCTGTTACTTTCGTGTTTCGTGAAGATACTATTGTAAAGAGCATGCACGGAATTTAAATATGGATATAATAATTTCATTAAAATACTAACACCTAACCAGCAACCAAGGTGAAAGTACAAAGTGTTACTTTCATACCCGTCACCCTACGTTTCAAGTGCGATTTTAGAGTTCGGTACTCGAAAATTTACTCGGGGAATTTTTTTAAATTTTATAAATTTCACTTGTTACGACCAGTATTTCTATATTTCACCCAATTTGGACTATAGACTATATATAGACGTTACGTAAAATTCACACCAATAATATTTTTTTTCCATCGTATATAACAAAAATATCTTAGAAAAGCTAGTAAGATTCTTCGCTCTAACTATAATCATTTATAAAACATATAAACAGCAGATCGTATGGCATAAATATAGAAGCAAAACAGAGTTCGCATCTAGAAAGAATATTTTTATCGTGACTATATATTTATATTATACTATGATGTTTATATAAGAACAAAATAATATACGATCGAAACTTACGACAGAACCGAACGTATAGTAAACGAGTTGTTATTATTGTCAGGAAAAACATTATCTGATATTTGATTATAGTTATACATGTTGAAAAAGTTTTTACTCGAACAGTACTAATAAATTATCGCATTATTATTATACGTTCGAAAATATTATTATAGATTGAATTTTAGTATTTTGTCTTATAAGAGAATATTTATGAACAAAACAAATTAATTTTACTTTAAAGTTGGTACTTACCCATTAAGATTCTGGAGAAAGTAGAATTCGATGTTCTATTTATAAATACCAAGTTTTTAACCGACTTCAGCCAAAAAAAGGAGGAGGTTATCAATTCGACTGTATTTTTTTTATGTGTGTTACCTCAGAACTTTCGGCTGGGTGAACCGATTTTGATGATTCTTTATCTATTTGAAAGCTGGTGCTTCCCGTGTGGTCCTATTTCATTTTGGTCCAGTTCTGACAACGGCATCCACGAGACAACCATAAAAGTCTCAAATTTGCATTACGACATGAGGACTGATAACTCAATACCACGCCAACCGAATTCGATGATTCTTTTTTTAGTGACAAATTAGTTAGTGTACTTTAGACTCACTAAAAATCACAAAATAAAAAAAAATTTTAACAAAAGGAAAACCGACTTCAAGAGAAAAACTTTTCCAAAACAAATTAATATGCACTAAAAAGTAAAATACGAAAATATAATGTAGTTAAAATTATTGTTATTTTTGGAGTCGGTGTCAGCCAAGCAAATGTAGCAAACTGTTCTATCAGAGTTATTTCCTTGGCTGACACCGACTCCAAAAATAACAATAGTTTTAACCACATTATATTTTCGTTATTTTTTTTTACTTTTTAGTACATATTAATTTGTTTTGGAAAAGTTTTTCTTTTGAAGTCGCTTTTCTTTTTGTAATGTTTGTTTTTTTTTCTAAGAAATTGGTCTGTTTAACTTCTACTCCCATTTTTTGTCTTATTTTGTTACTGCTTATGCCGGGTTTTCGCTAAATAGGCAAATGAAATCAAAACTCAAACAGCAACTAAATAATAGCCATTTCATTGCCAGTATCCAAAAAGTTTGTAAATAGTTGCAGTTTTGTTTTTTTCGACTTTCAGTTTTGTTTTGTTTTTCCGTTTATTGTATAACCGTAATTTGACTGGATAAATAGTTCTCAAGATACCATCGACGCGAAAATCTGTCCAAAAGATCTTTTTATAAAATTTCATTGACAATACTGAACCACTCATCAAATAAAACAAATTGAAAAAACAATTTTATTTTTAGAGTTATTTTAAATTAGGACTCATTTTATAAGAAATTGTCTAAAATCGATCCGATAAATTGGACATTGTACAGGATTTTGGACGATATGACAAACAAGCGCGATTTTTGTATATTTTGCAAAATTACATTATGTACTTCATTTTACCGAAATTAGGAACAACAAATTTTTTTTTTTTTTTTTTTGTGTGTTTTGTTTAGAAACGCTTTTTTGGTTCGAAATCTAATAAAAATCCTTACTACTTTTTAAAAACCAAAAACCGAGGCAATAGAGCACTTTTGTTAATGAAAACTAAATTATGACATTTGTTAAAAACATAATGCACATTATTGTTTTATTATATTAAATTAAAAATCGTAATTTTTAATCTGTGTATCATGTGACCTAAAACACCAGCCGCCATGATGTGACATCATATAGGCAAAAATAATAAACATTAATTACTAATTAATTGATGGCTTTCATAATAATTGTTGGTTATGCTACCATCAACTTTATAAACATATTATAATTATATACGGCTGTTGTTTTTACCAATAAAACGTCGCTAAAATGGCTAACAGCCATTTAGCGAGAGTAAAAAAGGTTTAAAATTTAATTTAATTTTATGGCAAGCAAAGTGTGTTTATTGTGCTGAAATATATTTTTTTTATCGCTTTTTATTAAAAAATCAACATTTTGAAGTACTTTTTCAAACATAGTAGAATACCCTATTTTATTTAATTTGTTTCACTTGACCATTACAACTTACAACTTATTGTCTGAGATTCTATGGGAAAAAATACAAAATATTTTAAAACGGCCTTAAAAATCAATATTTTGAATTTTAAATACACTTATGTTCTTATAGAAAATAGCAATTTAATAAAATAATTATTTATCTTATCAAATTAATCAAAATATTAAACAATTTAAATATGATAAATTTTGATTGATAGTCTTTTTCAACAAGAGATAGAATTTATGAAATTATTGTAATAGCAATAAATACATGAATACTTAAACGATATATACATGCAATATAAACTGTTGTACTAAAATGAATATTAAACTTTTACAAGTAGTCAAAATATACGAAAATTGTTGTTATACAGGAGACAGCTGTCTAGGTAGGCCAATCGAATTTTTTTTTATTATACCATGTATATGAAATATACAAGGTATAATAAGTTTAGTCTCAAGTTTGTAACACTAGAAAATATTGACGCAACGAAAAAAATTTTGGTATAGGTGCTCATAGAATCACCTAATTAGTTCATTTTCGGTTGTCTGTGCCTCTGTCTGTCAACACGATAGCTCAAAAACGAAAAAAGATATCCAGCTGAAAGTTTTATAGCATGCTCATGACATAAAAAGTTCGTAAATGAGCAACATAGGTTTATTGGATCTTGGGTCCGTGGGACTCATTTTGTAAACCGTAAGAGATAGAACAAAAGTTTATATAAAAGTTTATAAAAAATATTCGTTATAAAAAAAATAAACAACTTTTGTTTGAAACATTTTTTCGTAAACATCATTGTTTACCTGTGAGAGCGTAAATTAAGTGCCAATTATATAGTTTGTATTATATGGGAATATCAGTTAAGAGCGAATATATGTATGTTTGGCTATCTTTATTTACTTATATAACTTAAAAAAAACAAACGATTGCGTGATCAACACTGTCTTTACATGGTATTTCAACAATTAACTCAGTCATTTGTGTATTTATTTATTTTTTCTAAATGTAGAGGAAAGTGCTATTCAATGATCCCCCCGGGTAAAATGATCACTCCTTAAGTGAACCATGAAGCCATCTAGAATATTTATCGGTAGATGGCTTTCGCATGATCAAATTAATCGTTCAACAAAGTCTTACGGCAATGTATAAGCTATTTAGTGTTTCGTAGCAAAAATATTCATTTTTGTGCTTATGACCTATGGTAAGATAAATTTTAACGTAAAATGTCTTTTCTCGTGTTAGTTTTCGCCGGTTGGTTGTTTTACTCTTCTTTTGTTTACTCTTTACTCTTGGTCTGTTGACTTTTAATAATATTATATCACATTTTGATAAGCGTATAAAAATTTTAAGGTCAGTTTTTATGACGATAATAAAAAATGTTACGAGTAAAATGATCCCCTTCATATACTTTAAAATGATCCCTATCTTGTGTGTAAAATAATAATAGCTAATATGATCCCCCATCATGTGACGGGTATTGAATGTATTGATTTTTATGATTTTACCGCAGTGATTTTTGTTTCATATTAAAGAACAATTAATACTTTACGTGAACTGTTTGGTAAGAAATGCTATTTCATGATTTTACCCACCTATTCTTACAAGGTCAGTAAAACGATCCCGTTTGAGAATCAATGAATAGTTCTAAAAATTAGAACAAATCAAAGAAATTGGCATGCTAATTTTGCAACACTTGAATACAGAAACCAAAAATATTTCGACGTTATACATATCTCAAATAGTTTGACTAAAACTTAAATTTTTTCTTAGGGGGATCATTATAGGATCATCTTCCCCTAAGTTTCTTCTCCTGCTATACAAAATTTGGAAAACCTAGGCAATAAAAAGTTTTCAATTCGTAATTTTTTTTAAATTTGAAGTTCTACACAAATTGTGCAATCCCTATTTCAATTTGTGCAGTTTTGCTCAGATATTTAGTTTAGGTTAGGTTAGAGTGGCTGTCCTGGGGTAGTACACACTTAGACCATAGGGTTCGTTGTTATACTGAAAAAGGGTTGGCCCATCCCCGGATACTATTCCATGACCAATTGGGGCTGTTTAAGAACAGCAGGAGAGCTTTGACGTCGACGGACTTTAGGTCGGAGAGGTCGTCAAAAAGAGGCTGGCTCAGGTAAGTCCATCTCCTCATGGCAAGAGCTGAGAAGTGACAGAGAAAATGAGATATTGTCTCCTCTTCCTCACCACTGTGACAGCTCCTGCAGTAGTCGTGATACACTGCCCGGCCCAGGCGTTCAGCATGCCTACCGCCCAACCAGTGTCCTGTAATAGCCGCAACAACTTTGCAAACAGAGGCCCTTGGAAGTGATATAAGATCTTCGGAACGCCTGCGATTTTACTCAGACCATATCTATCTTGTAGTACCACAAGTACATTCCTCCCTCCAGCTAAGATTGGCCTTTTTTTAAGATATCCTCTTTGAGGAGCAACTTGCAGTTCGCAAATGGAACTCAGATCTTTACAACAATATGATTTCTTAAATTCTTTCGTAAAAATAATGGACATTAGACACAAGTATGGCCTATCTTAACAACCTTCCCATTTACAAAAAAACTGAACACAAGAATATATTTATTTACAAGGACTTACTATTATGTTTTCATTAAAATATATAGCGCCTTCAAGTCTCATGAGACTAGTGCGGTGAATTACTATACGACTATAGTATTTGATGAGGGAAGGAATGTGGTATATACGCTATACAAGAAATCGAGTGACGCATCATACTTAGGTTAGGGATTATAGTTCACAGTTAAACACACACACATAAAAGTGTACACTGATTGAGTGTAAGTTGTATTCGGGAATAACATCTACACGATCGACGCCAAGAGATGCCTACCACGACTAGTGCCTTTTTCTTATTTCAGAGGGAATGAAAAGTGTCAAAGAAAAACTAATGTAAAAGAGGAAGTATTACGTAAGAAAATGAGTGACTCTATTGCCGGTGTCGACGATGGATACTTTCATATACATTTTAAGCACAGTTATGATTTCAAATTTCAAAGTCATAAAGTTCAAAAATTTTACCCGTCAGCACTCACGTTATATGTATCTTGCCTACGCTCGATTTAAATCATAAATAACTTTTATTTTTCAAATGGTATTATATATGACTAGAATGATACCCACCCGCTTCGCTGGGTTTAAAAGTAAAGATTGGAAAAGATTGCTCTCGCTTATCCCCTTTCTATAACACTCGAAATAATGGTAAGGATTGTTTTACACAGGTAAAATATATATACGGTTTTCTATTTTTTCAAATGTATAATAGTCGTAATTATTCATTGAGTATATCAGAAAAGATGGCCGTGAAATATTTTATATTGACTATTTTTACAAAAATCTTTAATTTATGGTAATGTCAAATTAAATTAATTTTCAAATTTTTTTTTTATTTTTTATTAATATATCTTTATAAATTATATCTCATGTGTTATTCTGAAGTATGAGCTCCATTGCTGCACAGTTTCATTAAAAACCTAAAAACCATACGCTAGTTTTAACGTGAAAGTTTAACATTATTCAATAATCACGTAATCAAACTATTGTTAATTAGCTACAGTCCAACTAGCAATTGAGCGGTTTTTACTTTCTACAGATATTGATAAAATAAAAAATTAGATAAATGTTACCTAGTCAGGTTAATAGATTACCTGGTTTATTTGGAGCCAAAAAACATACTTCAGATAAAATTTTATTAAAATATCTAAACTTGGAGCCGGCAAAGGAATTTATTCTTCAAAAAATGTACATATGTATGGTGTTAAGTTATACTTACTAAGAATAAAAAAACTTTTAGCAAAAGGAAAACCGACTTCAAAACATATTAAAATGCACTAAAAAGTAAAAAAATAACGATAATATAATGTAGTTAAAATTATTGTTATTTTTGAAGTCGGTGTCAGCAGGAAACAACTCTGACAGAACAGTTTGCTACATTAGCTTGGCTGACACCGACTCCAAAAATAACAATAATTTTAACTACATTATATTATCTAATTTGTCACTAAAAAAATCATCGAAATCGGTTGGCCTGATATTGAGTTATTCGTCCTCATGACGTCCATACTTAATGCAAATTTGAGACTTTTATGGTTTTCTCATGGATGCCTTTGTCAGAACTGGACCAAAATGAAATAGGACCACACGGAAAGCACCAGCTTTCAAACGATAAAGAATCATCAAATCGGTTCACTCAGTCAAAAGGTTCGGATTTAACACACATTAAAAAAAAAGTAACAAAAAATACAGTCGAATTGGTAACCTCCTCCTTTTTTGTTTGAAGTCGGTTAAAAATATGATAAAAATAAAATTTTATATTAGAAAATTGTGAATTGGATTTGAAATTAAATTGCATATCGAATTTCCTTTCGATAAAGATTTACATTTCATTAAAATGTTCCTCGTTTTGTGATACAAGACATTTTTAGAAATTTCCATAAATTAATCTATTCTAAATAAAATTTTATCTTAATCTTATCTGTTACAAAAGAACAAATAGTTTGAATCAAAAATTTTCTAAAAATTGTTCTCCTAGCAATATTATTGTCTATACCCATTTTTTAAGCTATTATTTCATGTTGTCGAAATCTTTAGAATTTATGACAGGAATACGTTTTTCTACAATTTTTCAAGGAATATAATAACCAGAAAGTAATTGACTTACCTTCTGAAGGTTATATCTGCAAAAGCTTGGTACGATTTCCATAGAATTAAATTTCATTACATTAACATTAACTTAAAACTTCTATTACATCGTTCATCCCTTCTTATGATTCTCCCCTACTCATTCCATCTGATACAACCATGCTTTCAATTTAATTATTATAAAAACCAAAGGACTAATAAATATTATCAACTTTTGCCCAAAACTAAACCGAGAGCGCATAAAAAAGTGAAATTTCCAGGAAATTTTTAGTATACTTTTTTGAGGATTGATAAAGATAAGTTTGTAGCTTTAATCGTAACTCGAGTATTGAATTTATGGAAACAAAATTTTCGATTTTCTAGTTTTTTAACGACTTTTTTTTGTCTTCAATAAGAAGTTTATTGGTAACAGGAAACGTAGAAAAATATGGCTAAGGTACTTCATCGGAAAGGGTTGAAAAATCAAAGGCAATCGTAAAAAACAAACATCATTCAAATCTTTCGACCGTAGATAAAAAAAACTTTGAACAAAAAGAAAACCGACTTCAAAAGAAAAACTTTTCCAAAACAAATTAATATGCACTAAAAAGTAAAAAACTATCGATAATATAATGTAGTTAAAATTATTGTTATTTTTGGAGTCGCTGTCAGCCAAGAAATAACTCTGATAGAACAGTTTGCTACATTAGCTTGGCTGACGCCGACTCCAAAAATAACAATAATTTTAACTACATTATATTATCGATAGTTTTTTACTTTTTAGTGCATATTAATTTGTTTTGGAAAAGTTTTTCTTTCGAAGTCAGTTTTCTTTTTGTTTTTTTTATTTTGTGATTTTTAGTGAATATGAAGTACACTAACTAATTTGTCACTAAAAAAAGAATCATCGAAATCGATTGGCGTGATATTGAGTTATCAGTCCTCTTGTCGTGCATACTTAATGTAAATTTAAGACTTTTATGGTTTTCTCATGGATGTCAGAACTGGATCAAAATGAAATGGGGCCACACGGGATACACCAGCTTTCAAATCAAGGTAAATCAAAATCGGTTCACCCAGTCGAAAGTTCTGAGGTAACACACATAAAAAAAATACAGACGAATTGATAACCTCCTCCTTTTTTGTTTGAAGTCGGTTAAAAACATCACATAATGGATATGTTGACTGTTAATTTTTTTTTATCCTTCCAAGTGAAGAATTTTCACTGCACAGGCAGGAAAGTGAAGTTGGTTTTAGAAAATCTTTAGAAGTACGCAAAATATGATTGTTTTAAATTCCCAGTTAAACAAAGAGAAATATATAGGTTAGTGACGTCATTGTTTAATAACACCATAGAGATACTTATAAAATACATATAAAACTTTGTTTTGCAAAAAACACTTTCAAATTTGATCATGGTATACAATCTAGTTTTAAATTTGTATGCGTTATATGGCAAAATGGACATCAGGCAACTACCGATTTTTCCCACATATACTGTAGGCAATATCTTTTAACTAAGAGGCAGACAACATTCGTCTAAATACTCGAAATCATGGAAGTATCGCTACAATATGGAATCATACACTTGCCGATTGTTATGTAAAATCCATTAAGTTGATTTAATTTATATGTCTATGATATATAAAAAGATAGCGGAACATCGAGATCTATACCGAAGTACCGACATAATACCCATTTGTAAGTAAATAAATATCAATAACATAGGTATATACACACAGAAAAAACGAGAGATTCTTATGTTATACGGGATGTATAAAGCTTTTGAAAGTTTGCTGATATAAGGGTTTTTTAAGAGGGTATTGTATATCAGAGGAAAAAAGTAGTTTTTTAATGTAGGTATGCAGAAGTGTATTATTTGAATTTAAACATACAAAGGATATTATATAGTTTAGTTTTTATATTCATGACATTCCAGTTCGTTACTATACCGTTATTTTTATAAAACTCAAACAAAAATGTTAAGAGTCTTCAAAATTAAGTATTCCGAATTCTTAAAATTATATTTTTAAAGCAAAATGATTTTTTCGAGTGATATTGTACGTCGAAAAATTTGGGTCACCAGAGAGTTCTTGTGGTAACGAAGAGGTCAGCAAAAAAGTAAAAGAGCCACTAAGTTTATGATAATAACACAAGCCGTAACAAACCGAATTATTCCAACACTTGAATATTGTTAAAAACTGTATACCATTCAAATTGATTAAAATAGAATAGAATTTGTTGTTAATTTGTTAATCATAATTTTCAATTTTTTTCCATTTTTGTTTTGTAATGTTTCGGCTTATAATCAGTTTTTGGAAAAAAAGTGTTGGCACTATCCGAAAGTACATAAAAAAAACGTCCAATTAAAAAAAAAAAGTTTAAACCAGATTTTTCAGAAAAATTCATTTTTCTCATAATTAATTAATTTCTCATAAGTTACATCTTTTTCCAGAATTGCAACTCAATTCCTTTATTTTTGGAAAAGTTAACAGAGGGAATTGAAAATATAAGGTTACTGCGGTTTTCTTGAGATTTTGAGATTATTTTTCTATATTAAGGGTTCGATAGCAGGCAAGGTGGTTGATGCAAACATTTATAACAAATAAAAAGTCACCAAAGAAAACAATGTAGAGATAAATTGTCCCAAAGCCGCTTGAAGAATGTCGTGCGGGTCGTTGCAGATCCGGAAAACTCCTTTTCAGAATTTTTACATCGAAAGAAACTTATTTAAAAAAAAAAAAATAGCCTTCTCCCAAAATTTTCCGAATGTACTATCAAAATTCGGTAATTTTATCCAACTAAAAAATAATAAATAATAAGACCTGTTTTAAATTTGTTGACACTATAAAATCTGTTTAATGTTAGAGACGAGTAAATAATTGAAATGGAACATATTTCATATTTAAATAATGTAAATATAAAAAATAAACTATACCTAATAAGTATGTAGGTATGTTTGTATGTTTTTTTTTTTATTTACAAATTTTATTTTGATAACTGTACAAATAATAGCAAACTTATACAAAACAGTTCAAGGCTCTTTTCTTTTATTCGAAAAATTTATTATTATCCTTTTCGATCGAATTAAAAAAAAAAAAAAAAAGAGCAATTTTTATAACAAAAGATTTAACTACCGTATTAAATTTTCCATTTCATATGCCATACGTTTGAAGTTTATTAAATAAACATACTAAATTTATTTTAAGAAAAACTTTTTTTACCAAAGATATTTCGCTCAATAAAATATAAACGATCTCGAAAACTTTAACACATCACGATAATTTTTTAGGTTCATTTTAGATTTTCTTCATTCTTCGAGAAATTTTTTAACAGTCCTAAATCTAAAAGTTCTACATTCTTTTGCGGGTGATTTTTGGACACCAAATCAATTTTTGTGTTTTTTAGGTTCATTTTACCACAAATCAGTTTGGAGAAAATTTTGGTCGCTTTTCTTCATTCTTCATTCTACGAGAAAGTTCTTAACAGTCCTAAATCCAAAAATTCAATGGCGAATGATTTTTGAGTAATTGGGGATGAAACAAATTTTCAATATCTGTATATACATACATAAAAGTACAAAAGAAGAGATTATTCCCAAACACTTTTCAACAAGTCAAAACTTTAAAAATGGAAATCGGAACAGATCTTTAAAAATGGAAGACCAAGTTTCATATGTCTTCATTTTGAGAATGTAGGATCTCATAGCATATTAATAGCACCGTAAGCCCATAATCAAGCTTAATTTCTTTGATTCTCGTTGCCTGTTCTTTGGAAGATTTGAGAAGACAATATAGGGGAGACCGGGTACAAAAATAACATATGCTACTTCCACCTTGGTTGCTGGTTCGGTGTTTTAATGAAATTATTATATCCATATATAAATTCCGTGAGAAAAAATTTCGTTTTGAAACTTTCGACCACGTTAGCGGGTCGAAAGTAACACTTTGGCGAATCGAAAGTAACACGAAAGTTAAAGGACAAAGGAGTTTGAAATAAATATGCTATGATATATTAAATCCACAAATGACTTATTAGAAAAGTTTATATGAACAAGAAAAATAAACATTTGCATTCAAAAATTATATATTTATGAAAACAAATCGATATTATGAACTTCTTGAAAGAAATTTTCTTAGTTTAAGTAATGAGATCTATTATTTTATGATAATCATTTATTCTAATCAGATTATTCAATATCAGTCTTAATAAACATTTTACTTGTGTATTTGTGTACCCACTTGTGTACGTAACATGTTACTTGTGTACCCACAGAGCTATGTTACTTTTGTACCCTACCACATGTTTAGTAAAACAATAAAAATAACCTTAAAACAGATAGTGGTAGGCAAAAACGAATTAAAACACTGTACAATTAATGTAAATATATGCAAACGCTCTGATTAATACCAGGCTATTAATACGACTTAAATATCAAATAAGTAAACTTCAAAAATCCGACTTTTGATGTGTAAAATCACGTATTGTCCTCTCACAAAACCTAACAGCGCGGCAACGAATTGCAAATAAAAAGGGCGTCATCGGCTATCATTTGACGGCAATGAAGTGGTTTTTCGACTGTTAAATAAACTAGCAGAGCATTTGATACGTTCGACCCGCCATTACTTTTGTACACGGTCTCCCCTAATATAGTTGGTAATAAAGAAAAAAGAAGTTTTAGCCATATCTTAAGTAACGAATTTTTAATTCAAGTGACAATTGTTTTCGATTTTACGAACGATGGATTCATAATTCGCCTTTATTACTTCATTACTAATTACTAATATTTATAAATTATCTTAATGCAAATAAAAGAAATTATAGAAACTTCGCTTCATTATATGGACTTACTGTCTAAAACACCTTCACTGTAAGACAATAAAGAAGATTCTGCATAACAAAGAACTTGTACTTTTTTTTTAATAAATAAAACAAGAATATTTTATGTGTTTATTAAATATTAAAAGAAATAAAATTGAAAAAGTTTTTTTCTGGGTGTTTTAACTTTTTTAATATGTACATAACAATTTCCTTCGAGCTCACATACCATACACAGAAAACAAAGTTCGATAATAAAAATATTCATGTCACTTCATAAAAAATTTATGAAGTGTTTACAAAACCCAAAAAAAATAATAATAATAATAAAAATAAAGAAAAACATAATTAAAAAATAGAAAGAAGGGACCAAGTACAAACACAAAATTAAATATTGACTAAATAATATGTGAATATGTACTTTATAAACTGATCGGGTGTTTCAAAAGTACTCTGCCTACACTCTATGGTTGTGTTAACAACGAAGTATCTCTGTCTATTTATCAAAACGAAAGAAAAATACTAATTAACAAGCCTGTAAGATAATAAACAGAATATTATAGAAGTTAATAAAATATGGTGGAAGCGTAAATAAACGTAAAGTACATACTAAGAATTAATAATTAACTCAATTTAACTGCGCTTCCACAATTCTAGTTTTTAAAATATTTGTTTGGACTATCTTCCTTATCGCACGATGTTTGTTTGCTGGTTGGGAGTTAAAACCGAAAAAAATGTAACAGACACCAAAAACCGACATCTAGGCTACCAAGAAAACTAAAACTTTTTCAATCGATTTAGGTTGCTCTGATTTTTGAGAAAATGCAAAAATCTTTTTATAACTGTCAATTTGTTTTTTTTTTGTCCAAATTTTATGTTTTTTCTCATTTAAAAAAAAAAAAAAGTTTTGAAAGTTATCAGAAATAAAAGAACACAGAGATAATTTAAAGTAAGGACAATGCAATTTTGATATTATGTCAAAATAAAGATCTTGATCAAACCAATCGTAAAGTACTCACATATTGGGTTGACTACTAAATCAGAAGATCTTTTTGAAACTAATACTACAATTATTTCATACTGTAAAAACTAAAAGTAGCTATAACATTAAATTCTTTCAGGAATCAAACAAGTATTTGACTTCTAAAGTTAGTAGGTACCTTAAATTTTCAGAAGAATATTTTGTAAATAAAAAAGTAAGGGGGTCTCACGACACCTCTTTATCTTTTTTTATATCCTATATATATGAAATATATATCAAGTTATATTTAATTTAGTCCTAAGTTTGTAACGGTTAGAAATATTGATGATGAGAATCAAATTTTGGTACAAGTGTTCATGAAATCACCTAATTAGGCCGTTTCCATTTACTCCTTTACCTGTCTGCCTGTCTGGAAACACGATAGTTCAAAATCGAAAAGAGATATCGAGGTAAATTTGCGTAAATCGAGGTAAATTATAGCGTGCTCAGGGCGTAAAAAGTGAGTTTGAGTTCGTAAATGAGCAACATAGATCAATTGGATTTTGGGTTCGGAGAACCCATCTTGTAAACCATAAGAGATAGGTGAAAAGTTTTAATATAAATGTTCCTTATAAAAAGAATTAACGATTTTGTTTAATATTTTTTCGTAGACGCCTTTGTTTACCCGTGAGGTTGCGAATTGGGGTAGAACACAAGTTTTCATATTCTCCAAAACTATCTATACATCCTAGAAGGTTGAAAATTTGTAGGTAGCTTCAAATACATAGTCTATTGATTCTTATTTAATACCAAATCTATCGGACAATATAAAGTGGAGGAGCCAAAAACAAAACTTTTCGATTTTTTAAAAGACTGGCCAGGAGTTAATTATTTTGTTTGACATAAATGTCTTTGTTTTTTTAAACTTATCTAATTTATAAATCAATACATCTGGTATTCGACATTGTCAATATCGGATATTTCATAAATAAATTCAATCAATTGTTTATTTTCACTTGTTTTCATATACAAAAGCTCATTTTCAAAAGAATGCGAATATGAATTCGTTCGACTGACAGGATTCCAAAATTACCATTAATTCAATATTTTTCAAATAACTTCTTACTCGCTTACGTTAATACTTTAATGTACTGGTAGTCAGAAAGTATAGTATATTATGTATTTAAACATCCTGTGTATACTTGGAATAGATATTATATTCAGTGTTGAATGCGTTTATGGAAAATCACATAAGACATATAAAAATATTTAATATTTATTCAAAATTAGATTGTATTTTTCTAGATTTGAAGACATTTCACAAATGGGTTATAATAATATATTCCATGTTTTGGTGTAGAAGATGTATTGAATATTATTAGATACTGAAGAAATCTCAATTTTATACAATGTGAGTTAAAAAATTTGGTTACAAAAATTGAGACATGTTTTTCCAAAATTAATTAAAATTCCAATGTTTGAAGAATAATTTTTCATCAAGAAAAAACATTATTTCCCTTACAAGTTCCTTTCACTATAGGCTGAAGGCTATAGCTATTTTTATCGTATAATATTATTTTTTTATTCACCAGTAAACGCTGGAAATCAAATATGGTTTACATTTATTATAGGGTGGTTCTAATATATGTATTTAGTTAACAGTTAGCAATAAAGAGTGTGTTTTGTAACATTCACCAGTATGCTGGCCAGTGCTCATGACATCAGAAATCGATTCCATATTGTATTGGTATACTACGCCATATTATACTGGTAAAACGGGCATGACAGTGTTCATGTGTTCATCGGGTGTTTAATGTGTAAGAAATTTATTTATTTATTGTTCATTAAGAAGGAATAATGGCATCTGAAAAAGAATTATTCGTAATTGACAAATGACTGGCCAGTACATTTCGGTACAATTCACCAGCATGGCGTCGGTTTATGGCGTCATCAGCAGTGGCTAGTATACTGGTTAATATTGCGGCACACACCAAAAATATTGAATAAAATCCAATAAGAATAAATTGTACTTTCCAAACTCCATACTACAAGTTGTTTTCTTCTCGAAAAATAGCTACTGTAAGATTGAGAGTATTGATTTTTATCTTTATTATTAATTACTGGTAGCTTACAACCATAGTAAAAGATTGGTGTATGGTAATATTACTTTCTCAGCAAGCAGGAATGATTTTGTAGTACTAGCTGTACTCTGCCATGCTTTGCTGTGGCATATTATGTTTGCATGGAAATAGATGTGAAGTTAAACAGCTTGTAAATTTTATAAATTTCATAAACCCTCGATTAAAGAGCAAAACCATCCTCGAAGCGAGTTGTATTGCGGATAAAAATTTGAGCTCAATCGATGCAAAACTTTTTGAGTTTTCGAAGCATACGCAAACGAACATAACACTTTTATACCATGCATATATGAAATGTATCAAGGTATAATAAGTTCTCAAGTTTGTATTACTTAAAAATATTGATGCTACGGACAAAATTTTGGAATAGGTGTAAATAAAATCACCTAATTAGTCCATTTTTTGTTGTCCGTCCGACTGTCTGTTTGTGGACACGATAACTCAAAAATTAAAAAAGACATCAAGCTGAAATTCGTCCGTAGGACTCAACTTGTAAACGGTTAGAGATAGAACAAAAGTTCAAATATAAAAAATGTTCCTTATAAAAAAATAAACAACTTTTGTTTGACACATTTTGTCATATACAACACTGTTTACCCAAGAGGGCGCAAATTATATAGTATGTATTATATGGGAATTACAGTAATGTGTGTGTTACATGTATGTTCGTATGGCTATCTAAGAGTGGCTATCTTTTTTTTAATTACATGATGTAAAAAAACTAACGGTTGCTTATTCAACACTGTCTTGCATGGTATTTGAACAATTAACTAAGTCAATTGTTTGTTTCCACTTATTATAGATATGTAGATGAAAAAAACTTGACTTCTAAAGCGTTTATCGATAATAATTGTCTTTTCATAAGCAAATTGTCTAGCTCCATATTAATTATTTCTTCAGACTTTTCTCCTATTTGTTAATAAGTCGTAAGAAGCGTATTTCCAATTTTTTTGAATGGGATCTTCGAAAATGATTAATTTGCAATGATAATCTCAACACAATAATTAATTCTTCACTTCTCAAATTTTTCCATCTTGAGAGCATTTTGGAATGATAATCATTTTTTTTTTCATCTTTTTAAAGTATAATGGACTTTCAGTCACAAATGAGTAATTTCGTCACTTCTTTCCAAAGTGACATATCTTTCAAAACAAAACATTTCCGGACAATTCTATTCATATAAATTTTTTCTTATTCAGATATGTATTGTGTGCCTTGTATATTCTTGAAGAATGTAACACCCTATTTAAGAGAAATATCCCATAATATCTATCCTGTCCCATTTAAGATAATGTTTTGGTATTCCTTTTTCTGATTACATATTTTACGCTCAAGTTAAAAAGGGATACTTGAATATATACAACAGAGAACACCAGCTATTATATTGCATCACCGAAAAAGATATGATCCTTAGTCCTTACATACATCTATCCATCCATCCAACGAAATCATCGTCATCATTCTCTCATCCCTTCTCAGTTCACTCCCCCCTAACAATCATATCTTCTCTCACATGTTAATAATAACATATACCGAGTGTAACATAATGACCGGAACATACCAGTTATTTTTGGGGATCACACTTATGAAGAAACACAAAGGAGTTTCAGTTGTCTGACACCTGTAAAATTACAATCGTATCGGATCAAGAATCTCGTTCTTTCAAGTATAATCTAGACGTTCTCAATTAATTTTCATCGATTTCAACACTTAAGAATGTACGAGAACCAAGGCAATTTTGGATAAAAGGCTTGATTTTTTTTTATGGATTAAGTCTAAATCAATACTCAAAATTTGTGGTTGGGTTGCTCGATTATTTAAATAAGTAAATGACTTCAAAAATAGCATATTTAACACTGGTCTTATGGGAAAACGATAGATGGATGATATGTTTTCATTGATTTGTCCAAATATAGTTCGTGAAAATTAAAAAAATATTATTTAATTAAAGTTAAAGCCATAATAAATTATTGAAAACATAAAGAAGGTCGTTGTGACCGATTAATTCAGGATGTATGAGCACGGTAGTGGGGACACAAATTTAAAAAAATATATATTTTAAACTTTGATGGTGAACTTGACAATATAAGACGAAAAGTAAGAATCAAATTTTTCGATATCCGGAGTAATTTTCAAAATATCGAAAATTTAAAATTTTGTTTAGTTATTTAGGTTTTGATATTTCGAAAACCAAGGCTGATATCGACAATTTTTATTCTTATTTTTCGTTTACATTCATTACATTCAAGTTACAACAAAATTCATCATCATAATTGAAAATAAGGTACAAATAATTTCAACCCGATATCTAAAATTGCTGGGCGCTCGTACTACCTTAAACACATAAATAATGCTTACGTCCACAAAATTAAAAGTTTGATGCGGTTTGTCTTATGGATTGTAAATGGGCCATATTTTTTGCAAAATTAGCCTAGTTATTACTGCGAAAAGGTGTTCATATACATGAAAGTATTTTTTTAACCGACTTCAAACAAAAAAGGTGGAGCTTATCAATTCGACTGTATTTTTTTTTATGTGTGTTAAATCAGAACTTTTGACTGGGTGAATCGATTTTGATGATTCTTTATCTATTTAAAAGCTGGTGCTTCCCGTGTGGTCCCATTTTATTTTGTTTCAGTTCTGACAACAGCATCCATGAGAAAATCATAAAATTCTATAAATTTGCAATAAGTATGCACGACAAGAGGACGAATAACTCAATATCAAGGCAACCGATTTCGATGAATCTTTTTTAAGCGACAAATTAGTTATTGTACTTCAAATTCACTTCAAATCACAAAATTAAAAAAACTTAATGAAAACCGACAAAAGAAAAACTTTTCCAGAACAAATAGCTATGCATTAAAAAGTAAAGAAATGACGATAATATAGTAGTTAAATTTATGGTTATTTTTGGAGTCGGTGTCAGCCAAGTTAATGTAGCAAACTGTTCTGTCAGCGTTGCTTTCTTGGCTGACACTGACTCCAGAAATAACAATAATTTTAACTACATTATATTTTCGTTATTTTTTCACTTTTTAGTGTTTTTAGTGCATATTAATTTGTTTTTGAAAAATTTTTCTTTTGAAGTCGGTTTTCTTTTTGTTAAAAGTTTTTTTTATTAAATAAAATTATCATAATTCAGTATCTAAAATAAAAAATAAAAACTGATATATCATTCCATTTTAATTATATTTCAAATTAGAAGTGCATATATAATCTCAATTTAATAATCCTATATCATATCTTTAGAAAAATTTCAAAATTCAAGGAACAATAGCGGAAAATTTTTTTGTTACATCTGGTATAAAAATATAATATCAGAGCGTTAAGTGTGGCATATAGGCAACCATCTTTGATATTTTATTACCTTATATACACTTGAAAATCATCTTCAATCTTATATGTTAGGAAGATTAAATATAAGTGTAGGAATAATGATAAAATACTTCCCCAGGCAAATATGATATTCAGTAGCGTATATAGCGTGGCAGTACAATAAACCTATAGTGGCATTTACATGATCATGAGTTAAAATCGAAAGTAGGAAATATATAATCGATTACTCAAACAAATCGTTAGTTACGAAAATAATTTGAGGCATTCTGAATTTTTGATGATTTCAAAATACTACAAGAGACGGTATTATGGTCCATCTACACTCATCTGATAACAAAATGAGACATATTTTTTCTAAAATTTTATTGATTTTTAAAACACTGTCATTATAGTTTTTCTATCGAAAAGTGTTCATGGCTATTTTTAATTAAAATTATTTAATAGATTTCTTAACCAATCGAAATTGGTATCAAAAGAAAGATAATTTAATTACAAAAGTAATGGTTCATGGAAAAAATTAATTAATTTAAAAATAGTCATGAACACTTTTCGATAGAAGAACTGAGATAAGAGTGTTTAAAAATCAATAAAGTTTCATAAAAAAATATATCTCGTCTGATTCTCGAAAATTTCCAACGGTAGCGAGTATTCTTATAAAATGTATTCCTATATAATATGAGAATGATGATTTAATAGTGGCGTCTTCAATCGTTTAACTTCCTACCCTCGCTTCTGTAGTACAAGAACAACTTAGTATTTACCTACTAAACTATACCCACACCCTTTTACCTACCTCTTGAAATAACAGTTTAGAATACTTATATGATATTATTATTAAGAAGAGTAAACTTAGGTATACAAATATGTTTATATTATTATCATAATAATAAGTCAGAAGCTTTTATTATAAAATGAAGCTTGTTCTTTTTATACGATCATATATGAACACTATTTACACTGAGTATAGTGCTATTGCACTATAATAGCACTATTTTTTTCTATCGAGTATGTCTTTAGAATTTTATACCTTCAAATTAAAACAGTTGAAAACAAACAATTGACTGAGTTATTTATTGAAATACATGTATAAACAGTGTTCATTAGGCAATTCACTTTTTATGTAATGAAAGTAAAGATAGTCATTCATACACACAAAGTAATAGGAGTATCTTTCTTCTCACTTCCTCAGTGGAAATGTTAATAAACAAACACATACATATCATAAGTGTATATTTAATAGAATACATGTATAATGTGTTATCTAACCTAATTTAGTCCCTCACGAGAAAACAGTTATGTTTACGAAAAAATGTTTCAAACAAAAGTTATTAAGTCGTTTTATAATAAACATCTTCTACATTTAAACTTCTTTTCTATCTCTAACGGTTTACAAGATGGGTTCCAAGACTCAATTGACCCATATTGCTTATTTACGAACTTAACTTCACAATTTACCAGAACTTAAAAACTTCAGCTGGATATCTCTTTTCGTTTTTGATTTATACTGTCCACAGACTGGCAAACCAACAACCGAAAATGGACTAATTAGGCGATTTTATGAACACCTATACCAGGGATTGTTCTTAGCATCAATCTTTTTAAGCGTTAAAAACTTGGGACTAGACTTAATATACCTTTATATATTTCATATGATAATCGGAAAAAAATCACCCAGCAAAAATAGACCCAAAATTTTATAGACTCGGAGTATTGTTGTAATTACGAGTTGGTTGGCTATAGTTTGTCGAATATAGAGGAGATGGTTGGGTCCTGAAATTTTTAGCAATTGCGTTAAAAAATGGGACACTCTTACAGAAATTTTTTTCGAGCTATTTTTTCCTGGTATTTTTTTTCCTAATTCCACATTTCATACATATACTATTTTGGTCAGGACCCGCCGCTGCTGGTGTGTAAATATCGCAATTTTCACACACTTTTCGTAATTACGCCAATTATCGGGGTAAAAAAATGACTCCATCCCCATGTTACTAAAAAAAATGATCTTTTTGGGTAAGTTCGAACCATTTTTGAAGGTCAATTAACATGTTCATTACGTGATATTAACAAAACATTTAATAAATTTTCATTTTAACCATTTGCTAGCGTTGTGGTTGCATGAGTCTATTCATTATGAAAGAGCAAACAAAACTAAACACAAAGCAGCTGTCTGCTGTCAAATCGATTATCAAACAAAAGACTGTTGCCAACTAAAATATCTGAACCCTTTAAAAAAACACCCTTTACACTCAGTGTAGTACACTGAGACAAATTATTGAATGTAAGGCAAGGAAACAAACACACTATGTTTTAAGAACAACTTATTAAGTACTAGAATAAATATGATTGGTAAATAAATAGGGTTGTTAAACAATTGATTTTGCTTTGTTATACGACAAATATGAAAATCTCATTAAAATTAAAATAATATTGGGAAAATTATGCTTCATTGTCTCTTAAAAATTATAAACAAGTATGGGCGTAAGTGACCTTCATATTCAAAGTTAAGGTCGAATCCAAGGATTCTTTAGATTGTACGTACGAGCAAAATCCTTCAATTTTGTCTTTTTTTTGCAGTCAATCGAAGTTTTTGAACAATCTGTAAATTTTCGTTGTTCCTGTAACATCCAGTAAAATCATTTTAAACTATTAAATTTAAAGTAAACAAGTGAAAACAAACAATTGACTGAGTTAATTGTTGAAATGCCATGTATGTGTACAACACTGTCTATATATTTACTGTCTATATATATAGACAGTGTTGATGCGCAATCGTTTGTTTATTTGACGTCACATAAATAACAAAAGATATTCACTTTTAAATAAACACACACACAACTGATATTCCTATATTAATACATGCTATAAAATTTGCACCTAATTAACGCCCTCGTGGGTAAACAGTGATGTTTACAAAAAAATGTTTCAAACAAAAGTTTTTTATTTTTTTATAAGGAACATTTTTTACATTTAAACTTTTGTTTTATCTCTAACGGTTTACAAGACCCAATTGACCTATGATGCTCATTTACGAACTTGACCTCACTTTTTACGTCCTGAGTACGCTGTAAAAATTTCAGTTCGATTTCTTTTTTCGTTTTTGAGTTATCGTGTCCACAGACGGACGGACGGACGGACGGACGGACAACTGGAAATGGATTAATTAGGTGATTCTATGAACACCTATACCAAAATTTTTTTCGTAGCATCAATATTTTTAAGCGTTACAAACTTGGGACGAAACTTAATATACTATGTATATTTCATATATACATGGTATAAATATTCCTATATATATGTATATTTTCTTAATACTTGTATATATATTTACTTTTCTCCGCGTTCATATTTTTGGTAAATACTTACAATAAGTATGTATACCTATATAAAATGAAATAATAGCTTTTAACTTAAATTTATAATTTATTCACTAATTGCACGATTAAAATGTCTACACACTTAACAGAATTATTATTAAATTAAATTTTATTTAAGTGGAATTTAAGCTACTATTGTGTATATGTCTTACTCTTTTTTTATTAGTTAATATTTTGAAACTTCGTAAGTGAAATTGTCAGTCTCTTAGAACTTAAAACATAATTGAATTATATTAATTATCTTTATGAAATTTTAATGGTTCTATGTTTTTTATTTTAACGAGGTAAATGTACTCATTAATTTTAGTGTTTTATGTCCGAGTTGTGGCTTTTAAAACTAATTGTAAAAGATTAGAAAATAAACATGTTTTTTGTATAGGCACTGTATATATGACATTGTCTATAATAAAAATATTCGAAGCGCAGGAGCTGCGTAATCTGTGCGAATTACCCCAGAGAGTGGAAAAAAAATAACACACTTTTCTTAAAATCCAATATTGTATTTTTAATTTTTATACCATGCATATATGTAATATGTAAGGTATACTAAGTTTAGTCCCAAGTTTGTAACGCTTAAAAATCACCTAATTAGTCCATTTTCGGTTGTCTGTCCGTCTGTCCGTTTGTCCGTCTGTCCGTCTGTCTGCCGACACGATAACTCAAATACGAAAAAAGATATCAAACTGAAATTTTTACAGCGTACTCAGGACGTAAAAAGTGAGGTCAAGTTCGTAAATGAGCAACATAGGTCAATTGGGTCTTGAGTCTGTAGGATCCATCTTGTAAACCGTTAGAGATAGATCAAAAGTTTAAACAAAAAAAAAAATTTCCTTATAAAAAAATAAACAACTTTTGTTTGAAACATTTTTTCGTAAACATCACTGTTTACCCGTGAGGTCGCAAATTAGGCGTAAATTGTAGGGTGTGTATTATATGGAGATATTAGTTACGTATGTGTGGCATGTATGTATGTGTAATGTGATAGAGTAATCAACACTGTCTATACATGGTATTTCAACAATTAACTCAGTCAATTGTTTGTTTTCACTTGTTCTATAATATTTTTTCGAAATCTAAGCGCCTAGAAAAAAAAATCACAGGAGTACTTTTTTGCTTAAAATCGAAAACTACAAAAGTATTTTTCATTTTGAAAAAAATCTGTATTTTTTGCTTTGCACAAAAGCTTTGCTTTTCAGAATAAAAAATAATTGGTATATATATTTTTTTTCCACGCTAAGATTGTTAAACCAGTATATTCATTACGATCTCTGGTTTTACTTTTAAAAAATGGGGTAAATTTACCAGATTTTGATAATCAATTCAGAAAATTTTTGAAGAAAGCTATTTTTTTTAATTGGCTTCTTTCCTTGTAAAACAGAGTAAAAGACAGGTTTCTTAACAATTTTTGCATCCACCTTGCCTGCTTACGAACCATGAACATAACCTCAAAATATCAAGAAAATCGCAGTAACCACCTATTTTCAACTTTTTGAAAAATGAAGGAATTGAGTGAAAAATTTTCTTGAAATTTTTAAATTGCAGATTTTATTATGTAGGTACTTTCGGATAGTACTAATGTTTTTGTTTCAAAACCTGATTATGAGCTTAATTAATTAAAAAAACTTATGGTAGAAAAATGATGAAATAAGTTAAAATGAATGAATTAATTTAGATTATTTCTATGCTCTAATATTTTCACTTTCAAACATCATTTAATAATCATAGCGGATTAAAATATAAATTTATATAAAATTATGTAGAAGTTATGATTTACAAAGAAAAAGTTCGTTCAACGCGCGAGATATTTGCCACATCTGCAGAACTCGTGAGCAAATCTCTCACCACGCGACTAAAGATTACCGAACGGTTGACGCGAGTGTTGACGGGATAATATGACTTGATAATTTTCAGAATAAAAAATTAATCGTTTATATTTTTTAATATTCCATGCTGAGATTGTTAAACCAATATTTCCATTATGATCTCTGGTTTGACTTTGAAAAAAAAAATTCATTTACAATTTTCGTTTGGACTATTTGAATATTCTATATTTTTAAAATCATGTTTCATCTATATACAAACCACATAAATAATAACTTTTTTAGAATATAAAATTGTAACAAAAACCACATTGTTATAATGAAATCCATACGAAAATGATCCTTCAGGGGTATTTCGTCACTGTTTGTTATTTTTGATAAAGGAACATTGATATCAGCATTGTTCAGACAATAATTATTTGTTGGATAAAAACAATGTTGATTGAAAATATTATTGAATATCATAGAAAATGATTTTAATGATTTTTCCACTTTTCATAATTATTATACCTTGTGTTACTCTCTTTATGAGCTTTTTGCTCAAGATTTAAATTAATAAATAATTTCGATTTAAAACATAAATAATTTTTATATGTGGTTGAAATTTTTTCTATTTTTAACCCCCGAACTAAAAAAAGGGGTGTTATAAGTGTGACTGCTATGTGTGTATGTAAGTGTGTTTGTCTGTCTGTGGCATCGTAGCACCTGAACGGATGAACCGATTAAAATTTTTTTTTTCATTGGAAAGGTATCTTAACGAAGAGTGTTTTTAGCTATGTTTCATGTGCGAGCTTAGAGTTTTGTACACGAAAAAACTAAATAATTGGCGAAGATCTTCAAAATCGATTCAGTTTGGAAAAGCCATGACATATAATTTTATTATCTATGTAAATAATTCCTATGGAAATGAGTGGTCAAATAAACAAAGCTCGGTTCATTTCGAAAAGTGAAATGGTAAAGTAATTAGGTAATTCAAAACAATAATTCAAAAGAACAAACTCAACTTAAATATTTCAATTTCATTTAAAGGATTTCCAAAAATTTGTCTTAAAAAATGATAGCTCTCTAAGTATCCTTTCCATCTCATCTGATCCTTGACCATCACTTTCATATTGATTTATACAGTGAAAGTTTTTTCCCCAAAGTGGCCGAGATAAACCAAAAGGTTGAAGACCCCTAACATATGTGATACATATATGGAGACTACAGTCTTACAGACAATAATTGACCACTGCGTGCAAAGCTGCTGTGGTCACCATGAAAATGGCTGTAGGTATATAAAATATAATACATTAATGGATTTCATTTTTGTAGACACATACTTAGGCTTTAGTGGGTACTTTTAAATATACATAGAGAAAATAATAGCCCTAAACATATTACTAAGCTAGAAAAAGATAGAAACTAGAAGAGTGCTATATGCATATAAATAATATATAGAATATTTATATGTAGTAGTTCGCCATTTAAACGACTATTAAACACAGAGAAAACCCTTTGTGTGTTGCTTGCTTGCTTGCTTGTTGTTCGTTCAACATTCATCATCGAAACAAACTCACTCTTATTAGAAAGACGCACGGAGGAAAGGGGTCCATCCATGCACACTAAACACATACATACACACATCTATCTATACTAACGACAGTTCTGTTGTTTTCAACATTTCAAACCACTAAATTCCCCTGTATCATGTAAATAACATCATATAATTTTTTTTATACCAACCCCCCAATCCCAATCTGAATTAGAATTCATAGCGCGGGAGCTACGCTAGCTAAGCGAATTCCCTCAGAGATTAGAAAAAAAAATATCACTTTTTTTTCAAAACCAATATTGCAATTTTAATTTTTCAGAAATTTATATTTCGAAAACTAAGCGTCTTGAGAAAAAAATCATAAGAGTACTTTTTTGCTTAAAAATAATCAAAAAATACTAAATATTGTTTGTTTTTATATTAAGGTTATTGTCTTGCTATGGGTATATCGACAGAAAATTCTAAGAACATAAATACATAAGACATATTATAAACATTATCATATTATTATTAAATCCGGACAAGTATATATTAATAATTCCAGACAGTTTCGACAGTGTCTGATTAAAGGATAAGCATCACCGATTGACATCTTCAAAAAGGTTCGTTTCCATAATACCACAAGTGACAAGTGCATTTGTTGAAAGTGAACTAGTGGCTTTTTAAAAGTTGGTTTTATACTTCTGGGTAGTACACATTTAAAAAATAAGCTAGTGTAGCGCCACTTTCTCATAAATTGATTGTAAGCCATTCAGGCTTCCGTAGAAAACAGATATGATTACATTCCTTTTTCATAAAGTGTACAGTTTCTTTAAGTGAACACGATATATTCATATATTGTTTTATGTTTATTTCAAATTATTACGAACTTCTATAAAACACATTTTATATAACTTCAAAGCTAAATAAAACCAAAACAAACCCCTCTAGATATTTATGATATGTTTATGCAGCCAATTGAAGAATGAAATATATTATTACGTCATAATAAAAATATGTATTATTAGAAATATTTTTACGTATATATATATATACACAAAAAGCTATTAGTACAGTTAAAGATGTTACAAATAAAGGAAAATGAAAGAATCCGCTCGAATTTTGCTAAAACCTCATGAAATGTGTTTCTTAGGCGTCAACTATCATTAGGAAGGCATGAAATGTTTCTATTTATTAATAAACAATAAATTGTTAATTAATTAAAACGGTTAATGTAAAAGTTGACTTACAAAATTAATAAATAGGCAACTTGAATTACGCAATTTCTTTTCGATTATTTGGCAAGCACTTAACATTTACGTCATACAAGTTGCCTAACTACTAATTTTTTAAGTGAACCTTAACATTGCTCGTTTCATTGAATTAACAATTTATTGTTTATTAACAAATAGAAACATTTGCATCACTAACTCATGCCTTATTAAGAAGCACATTTCATGTGCTTTTGGCAAAATGCGAGCCGTTTTTGTAACATCTTTTATAGTACTATATACAAAATAACTTTTTGTTCACTTTTTTTGAGTGTAGTACACTAAATGTTAGTAGAAAAATATAGTGCTATTACACTGTTATAGGATTATATTTTTCTGCTTTCACTTAGTGTAAAAAGTGTATGCTCTAATGTGAAAAAGAACATACGAAATAATATGTATATATGTGTACGTACCATACTACCTATTGTGTATTGTTGTCAAAAGAAAATGTGAGAAAATGAACTTCTATTGTTATATTTGTGCCCTCTAAATCCATGACTCACAATCCATACATAATAATAATAATAATCATCATCATCATCATTTAAGGCTTTTCTGGATTTCTATTTTTAGTTTTATGTCAATCATAATAGATGTTAGGATTCAGTAGTTTTTATTTCATAAATAAATCATATTAAAAGTAAAATTTGCAAAATATAATAAAAAACCAACAAGTTTTTGGGGTACGGAACCCTAAACTCGCACTTGAAACATATCTAAGATCACTCTTCATTAAATTACCTTTCAAACGAAACAAGAAATATTAAAATCGATTAATCCGTTTAGGCGCTACAATGCCACAGACAGACAGACAAACAGTTAGCGGTCAAACTTATAACACCCCCTTTTTTTAGTTCGGGGGTTAAAAAATTATCGAAAAGATATAATAGACTACAAGCGCATGGTATAATTTTTCGGGGGAAATGACCCACCAGTAATCATGTGCTTCTATATGTAAAAGTCAGTTTAAGTACCATGGCGTACTTAATTTTACGAGATACGGAGTGAATACGGAGTGAGAATTGAATGTCACACCCTTTAGTGTCATACCCTTGCGCCAGCAAATATCTACGGCGTTGCTGGGTACTAACTTTGTATAAATATTCGAAGCGAATTAAATAAATGGCGTGCAGAAATCATCCTTATTCCCTATTTCCTATTCCTTATTCACTATATATTATAAAAGTGAAAGTAAGCATGTTTGTTTGTTTGTTACTGTACAGCAATATAGCTGATATTCAGAATAACACATGAACTATAATTTATAAAGATATATTTAAAAAAAAAAAATTTTATTTAATTTGACATTTACCATTTTTTAAAATTTTACAGAAATCTTTAATTTATGGTTATAGATGAAGGAGATCTATGATCATCATTTTGAACCATAAATTAAAGAATTCTGTAAAAATTAAAAATATTAAACGTCAAATGTAAAAATCATGGCCAACTTTTCTGATATACTTAATGAGTTATGACTATTTTACATTTAACAAAATTGAAAACTGTGTATATCAAGAGAGGATGGAGGCTATAAAGCGGAGGTTTTTACTTTTAAGCCCAGTGAAGCGGGCGGGTATCAATCTAGTAATATAATAACTATATAATAAATTTTCAATTAATATTATTTCGGCTAACTAAAAATCCTAACAAATGCTAACGAAAAAGCCACTATAATATAGTTAACAACATAGAAATTCCATCAAAAAGGACAACTTCAATTATCACGTTATGTTACTGACAGTTTTCTTAATGAAATTGCGGTTTCCCATGTCAATATATAAATTCGGGGTTCGTTAACCGTAGTGACATATAAAGTGTGTTTAAAAAAGTAATTTTAACTCTTTTGTTTTAAACATAAGGATGTTTTGTAGTGTATAATTTTTATCGCCGCTTTCTTAGACTTAGATGTTAAGCGTTGCAAATCTTTCTATTCATTTGAAATTACGGCTATTTTTATCTCACAAGCAGCCCCAGAACTGTTATTTTGTTCACAAAAGTGAATATCGTTGAAAGAACAATGTAAACTATAGATCAGCATCTGGCGAACTTTTTGGTTTTGGAATTATCTGCAACAGATTGAAAATTAGAATAACAATAAGATAGTGATTATTTGAGAAAGCTTCTCTTTATAGTAATTACCCACTTCGAACTATCAGACAAAGACGAATACGGATTATTTTATTGATAAGAATAAAATTGTGAAGTAATTCAGGTTTTAAATAATACCAATATGACCGAATATGTATAAATTTCCAACATTAAAGGAAATGTATTATTTATTTGCGAAAATTACTGATAAAACTGCAAATTATCTGGTAGCAAATAAGTCTGAAACACTCCAAATTTCGATACAGCAATTGCGTAGCTAGATTTTGTCGGGCTGCCCAAGGGCTAACTTTTTAGGCAATTGTTTTTCTTGTTGCAAATACCTAAGGTAGTATGGGTAAAATCTAAAAATAAACCTAAAACAATTAGCCTTTTACTATATTAAAGATAAGCATCTAAATAATGTTTTATTCAAGTTTGAGGTTGCCTTATCGACTTTTTTGAAGAAATATTGAAAATTAAAATTCGTAGTTTTTACATTGACTCAAGGGGATCACGTGCGTTATTCTTTATACAAGACTAAAATTATCATATTTCCTAAAAACTGTTTTCACATAATAATGCCCCAAAAAAAAGCTTAAAGTTGAAGAATTTAATTATCAAAATAATAATATAATAATATCAAAAATTATTAACGATTAATTATAATTCACATTGTAATTTCCGTTATTATTTCATTCCGTTTCATTATCAGTATGATAACTTTAAAAATCATTAACAAATGTCGTAAAAATCGGTTGACAAGTTTAATCAATATGTCCCAACAAATTGTTTTTTTTTAAATAGACATTCGATTCCGAAAATTTTAAAGAACCATAACTCGGCGCTTTAAACCGCTGTAGCGTTGCCAAATCTATTATGTTAATTATGATACAGAAGATATCTAGAGTATAATACGTCGCTAATATAGGAATTATAACTACAATAACTAATCAAATGAATGGTCAAAATACAATTTTTTTTTTGTAATATAATTTTATGCATTAATTAAGTTTAATTATTATGATAAATTATGGTAATGTGTGTATTAAATTTTGGACGCTATTTAAAATTTTGAAAAAAAAAAGATGGTCTGTTGACGATCCATACTACCTCAAACAAAATTTACGATGACTTTGTTGCTATGTGAAAATAATATATTGAAACAACCTTTATTTTGGGAATTTGAGAACTTAAACCGCTGCCCATGAATTGGATAACTTCAAATACCGCCCATAATTCTGTCCATAGAACTGTGTGATTACGGAACCCTTTTCATATCCAATATATTTCTTCTTAACCGAATTTATTTTTATATTCTACTAATAATAATACATAAAACGCATTCCTATTTTTTGGATGAATGCTTTATATTCTTACCTATACAATTTTTCCTTTTCGCTATGATGATATTTTTCCGATTCATTGTGATATAATAATATAAAATTTTCGAACAAAAAAATATTTTCTTAAATGCTTTTAATATGTATATTTCTTTCTTTATGAAAGAAAATCAATATTTCGTAACGAATTTATTATTTTTATTTTTTCATATTTTTTTTTCTGTGTTACAGGTATGATGAATAATCAGAAAATGTATGAAAGAAGGAGATTGTAGATGGAATAAGGTTTGTGTTATAATCCAATTTGAAATATACAAGCGGGTGCATAAGTAAATACACACCATAGTATCAGTTTAATTAAAGTTTTGTCAATGTTAGTCATAAATGCAATCCATACAATTATATATTGGAGAAACGCCACCAATAAAACTCATACAAGGTGCGAATAAGCTTTAGAACAAAACTGTTTAAAAGAACTTTTCAAAAGAGAAACGAAAATGCCCGACAAAAAAATGTTCGTAAAACATCATTTTGACGTAATCATGTTAATTGAATAGTATACACTGTATTCAATTAGTAATTAACATTATGACGTTACTCGAACTTATACAAACATTTCTTTTTGTCGGGCGTTTTCGTTTCTCTTTTGAAAAGTTCTTTTAAAACTGCCTGAACAATCCAATTTAGAATACAGACCAATAAAAGACATAAAAAATTAGAGAACCAAAATTGTACTGTCTCAATTTTTACAAATTTTCCTTCGCCAACACCAACAATATACATTATTTTAGGCAAATATTACAAGAAATTTTCTTGTAATATTTGCCTAAAATAATAATATTAGAAGTATGAAATTAGTCACCACAGAAATAATAAATATAGCAGTATTCAGATAATAATTATAAATCGGAAAAACAAGTCTTTCACTTACAAAGAAAATAATACCTTTTATTTCTGTGTATCTCCTTATGCACCTCTCCTACCATGTTTTAGCGAATTATTCGCTATTTACGTTTGTTAACATATTATTTGGAGACTATAGTTTTTCTAGCGAGATCCATGTGCTTAGATACTGTAAAAATACGACGCCTAGAAATAAACAAAAACAAATGAAAACAAACAATTGTCTGAATTAATTGTTGAAATACCATGTATAGACAGTGTTGATTACTCTGTCACATTACACATACATACATGTCACACATAAATAACTGATATTCCCATATAATACATACTATATATTTCCGCCTAATTTAGGCTCTCACGGATAAACAGTGATGTTTACAAAAAAATGTTTCAAACAAAAATTGTTTTTTTTTATAAGGAACATTTTTTACATTCAAACTTTATTCTATTTCTAACGGTTTAAAAAATGGATCCTACGGACCTAAGACCCAATTGACCTATGTTGCCCAACTACGAACTAGAACTCACGTTTTATGTCCTGAGCACGCTGTAAATTTCAGATTATTTTTCGTTTTTTGAGTTATCGTGTTGACAGAACGACGGACGGACGGACGGATAACCAAAAATGGACTAATTAGGTGATTTTATGAACAACTCAGGTGTTACACCTGTACCAAAATATTGTTGGTAGCATCAATATTTTCAAGCGTTACAAACTTGGGACTAAACTTAGTATACCTTGGTATATTACATATTAATAATAAAAGAAGAGTTGGAAAGCATGTTGAAATTAGAATAACCGATCTAAGAAAATTTACTTTGAAAATCATTATTAAGATGTCATAAAAAGTTTTTTCATCAAAGAAAATCTAATTTTCTTGTCAGAGTATATCGTATTATTAATTAACCTAAATAAGTTGCTATAATTATTTTAACTCCATCACATAGTTTAATATATTATGAACAGTCTTCAATTTTTCTGCTACATTTTCCGTAAATACAAACTGTCCAAAAAGTTAGTTTAAAGTTTTTGTTCGCTGACGATATTTTGAAGGATTATTATTAAGGTGAATACTAATATTTGTGAAATATTATAAACATTCTGACCTGTGATTTAAGGTACTTTAATCATGTTTTCATACGTCTTTTGTGTAATTCCTATCGATTCCCTGAACGATTTAGGAGAAATTAAGTATCAAGTGTTTTTACCAAAAAAAGTTTTTAATTTTATCCATTCTTTGCACCCGTCGTTTCATTCCACGCACAAAGTACACGACTCAACGACAAAATAATTGATTTGCATTGTCATTTTCGAAGATTCTAGCCCCAATCTTATTAAACATTAGTTTTCTATTTATTTAATAATTATACATTGAGGTTTTAGATTCAAACAGTCTGTAATTACTATCCAAAACTTTATAAAAGATGTTCAAAGATGATTTTAAGATTTTGAAAAGCTCTAAAATTTAATTTATTCGCATTAATTTTCATCTTTGAAAATAACGTTTCTGGAATTTTTCAAAACATTAAACTGTTAATAACTCACAAATGATGCACTTATTTGATTCAGAAAATTGACATTTGACTGTTTCGTGCACATTTGACTGTGGCGAGCGAGGGATATACAAAAATTAGACCACTAGGATTTTTGGCAACATCCGGTACTAGCTTTTCTGCACAAGAATCAATTGACAAAATGTGGTTCCCTATTTTTGCTCAGCTCTTTCTAACACCCGCTCTAGTATAATCCCCAATCTTCTTTAATTTACACGAAATTTTCTTTAAAATGTTGCAACCATAGTTGTATAATCAATTCTACAAATTTTTTAATGCCATAAAAACTATTTTGGTTGATATATTTTTGGAAATTCTTGTAAACAAAATAAGAATAATAAATGATCAAGAGAATAATTTTCCTCATTTTTTTCTTGTGTATTGTGTTACAAATGTAACACAAAAAATTTAAAAAAAAAACATCATTTTACTTTAAGAAAAACATAAAACGTGATGATAAACAAACATTCGTGTTATAGACATACACAACTCCAGAAAGAGGAAAATATTTGTTTTGTTTATAAAAATGTCAAGAAAATATGTTTTAAAGATAAATCTTGTTTTAAGATACTATCCATACATCATATATCATACATTTTTTGGTATTCTTGTAAAGAAAATTATCTTTTTTTTCATCAAATTTTCATCTTCAATATTACAGCATTATACAGTGTGTGCATTTTAAGCATATCTGTCTTAAATAACTCTTGACCTGATGTATGATTATTGATTTAAAGAAATTGACGGTGAAGTTCAAAAATGGTACCTAGAGAGCTTTAGGTTTCATCCCTTCACCCCTAGCCACTCAAAAATTGAAATTTCAAATAGTATCCCTACCTTGTGATTCCTTATTTGAAAGAGCATAAACTTATCTCAATAACCAGAGAAAAAGAAAATGAGAAGAAAAGAATGTCCTTTCAAATAATGTATAACAAGGTAAAGGATGCCATTGGAAATTTCAAAGTTGGGGTTTCTATGGGTGAAGGGATGAAACCTAAAATTCTCTAGGTGCCATTTTTTAACTTTACCCTTCTAAATCGACTTATTTTCACTCAAAACAATAATCACACCAGGTCTAGAGTTATTAAGGGTGGATACTTTTGAAATAAACTCTTTATGTAAAACCCGTCGCAATTTTTCCCGTCTTTCCTAGAAAAAGTAGGTCCCATTTTCCTGATAATCCCATTTCCTTGGTGTGCTATGTAGCCAGAACTAATGCTAGGTTTAATGAATTTCGATTAAACAGAAGACTATAAATATGATCGAACATAGAGTGCTGCATTAGAGTGATATCTAATGCAATAAATGAGCCATGACTGCGATGTTTGCCGTTATGTTAAAAATTAAATCAAGAAAGTTTTATAGTAAAAAATTACTTTCCAATTTGAATTTAATTGATATAAAAAATAGTCCTATTTTAAAAATAGCTCAAGTTTATACATTTTGGCCTTAAAATGATTAATTATCTCTATCTCTGACTGTAAATATTAATTCAGACTTCAGAGAATTTTTTCCTGCGTTAAACTACGAGAGTTGTTTGACATGTTTTTTAAATAGGTTTAGTTTTACGTACGGAATATAAATGCACAAATCCTTACAAATTTGGAGGACGGAAGTATCGCCATTTTAAGAAAATTCATTTCGGTTTACCATGTTAAATAAAAAATGTTTATAGTCTTTAGTGTAGATAATTAAAATTCCTATCATTTTTGGCAAATTCCTTATTTTTAACTTCAACCGGTAGTCACTGCTTTTGAAGGTAAGACGGAAACTTATTTTTTGTTAATTATGTCACTCAATATTTATTGAATTTTCATCATTATACTATGCGTACCTCTTTTTTATTAACCTTGAACCCGGTTTTATAAGTCATAAACTGTTGTGATTCAAAAAAAACTTTTTACATAAAAGTTTTAAAAGGAAATTTAATTGTCTACAATAAAGATGATTGTCATTTTTTTGTCTAAAATGCACGGTTACGAACATAAAGCTCAAAACGTTTTCATTAAAATGGAGGCACTTCTGCCTGCTTTTTTTTGTAAGGATTTTGTGCATATGCATTCAACACGTGATACTGAATCTATTGAAATGAGAAAATAACTCCCGTAATCAGTGACGGATTTAGCCTTGCTGCCGCCCTAGGCCCCGTTCGATGCGCCGCCGTTTTTGATAGAATGAATTTCATTAATTTTGATCCAGTTTTTTATTTTAAGGTAACTTAATTTATTTAAATATAATTTTTTAAATATTACTGATAAACAAGACATTAGATTGACTAGAAAACCAATACTTTTCAATACTTTTTTCTTTGTCTCCATATTTTTTTTTTTTTTTTTTAATCAGGGACATACAAATCTTCGGTATTTTTATTTCACACTAAAAACAATTTGAGAAGTCATTTGGATTAAATGAATCCAAGAAGTCCGGGTTCGAGTCCTGGTTCGAGTGTATTTTTTTTCAATTCTCTTTAATTAAGATTACTAGACAAGTATTTGTCAATAATTAGTTTACGAATGAATGTAACATATTATATATCAAAATTAGTCGAACAGACCATGATGTAAATATTGTGTGCATGATTAAAATGTGAACAACAATAATAAGTAATTTCAAAATGCTTCATACACGTGAGATTAATCTCACTAAAGTAACAGAAAGTGAAGAACATTACTCGATAAAGAATATCATTGATCGATTTAAAAATTAACATCTTACCCACACAGATTGAGAAGTAGATTAATGAATTGGATTATAATATTTTCTATCGAAAATTTTTTATAAAAACTATTCTGAACCAATTTTTATAATTGATTGTCTTTACTTTTTTGTGACTCTTAAATTTTGGCTTTTCATAAATTTTGCCGCCCTTCAAATTCTGCCGCCCTAGGCCCGGGCCTCACGGGCCTAGGCCTTAATCCATCACTGCCCGTAATTTAATACATTATGGAGAAGAGTAAATAATTTATATATACATGCATTACATGGTTTAGCTGTAAATACGATGGAATCGAAATTTTACTCTTACACATACATAAATTATTTTTTTAAAGAATGCTTTTTATTATGACTTTTTATTACGATATTAAAAAACGGGCGTATAAAGTATGAATCTTAAATAGTAAATCCACTACCGATTATTTGAAGTCGAAAGCTTACATGTATTCGTTTCTTTACAAGTCGAAAAGAAAATATCTCAAGCTTTCAAAAACACCATAAGCTTTATTGTTATAGTACATTTACAAACTTTTTTTAAAGAAAAAGAATTTGACCGAATTTTTAAAACTGTGTTACTAAATCAATACATATTCGCATTTTCGTATAAATATTGGAAAACACATCGAAACGTAGAATAAAAAAAAACAGTATTTCCTTTGTTGTTTGTACATATTTTATGAATTTTCTGTTATAATCTAGAAATATTTTATTTCAACATAAAATTTATAAAATATTTATAAAATAACGTGAGTGCTAACAGATGGGATCTAATTACACATGTATCCTGCCTCATCCCAATATCTATTCCTTTTTTTATCCTACTCTTTTTCATATACAATTGTAATAATCCTCAATAATGGCAATTATAAATGAAATAAAAAATTTACATATTTGTCAATATATCCCCACTATTGAGAAAATCAGTGATGACGTCAAACAATAAACATGGCAGTCATAAGAAGGCTTAAAAACATCAGTGGTCTATAGTCTAGTCAACAAATTCAAATTGATGAATTATGGATGAACTGGTCGTAGAAATATGTGTGATAAATCGTTGGATTCGGAATGATGCTTAGAAAAATATGCCAGAAGCGTTTTTCAGCACATAAAAATTGCAAATTTATACAAAATTAAAGATGAAAAAAAGTTAAAGAGGAGAAAATTTCCAATGAAAATTTTCAACTCTCTATCTCCATCATTTATAATTTTAGTTTAACGCTGAATATAGGTCTTTTTGCGTCATTTAAGAGTGTTGTAATAGTGTCAAAAACGAGTATGTCACACTAAATAATTTTTTAGACATTAAAAATTGATTCAAAAATTTGAAAATACAATTTTTTTAAGTATTAATATTTTATGAAATATTGACGAAAAATGGAACACCTTTTCATGTCATCTTTAATTGTTTATAATTTTTGCAATTTTTTATGTGATAAAACGCTTCTGGTATATTTTTCTAGACATACACCTAATAGGAGACAAAAGAACATTTAATTTAGAGATAAAAAATTTTTTATTAGAGAAGCTATGACTCTAAATTCAAATTAGATATGAATTTAATTTCGTTCCCATGCGATTGAGCTACGAATTTTTCACTATTTCTCCTGTATTATTTGCCTTTTATAAAACCAATTACGTGCTAAATAATACAAATATATAGAATAGTAATAACATTAATAGGAATATAAAAAAAAAAACCAATTACATTTTTAATAAATAATAATAATATAATCTGCTACCATTACTATATCTGTCTGTCTAGTATAGGTGCCTCTCTTTCTAATATTTATTTATTTATTGACATAAACGATTATATTATTTCATTAACTTTCTAGTAGGAAATGATTCATTTCATCCCGAAAAATCGAATCGAAAATCTATTTATTATAGGTCCTAAAATGTGTGCCTCATATGTGTTCTCAGAAATTTTTGTTAGTTTAGTTCGAAACAAATTATTCGAGAATTGTAGCGTCCAATTTTGAAAGTCATTAGATGGACATATAGGGAATATTCATGTATTTTTTTTATATTATATTTATTCATTGTTTACACCGTGATAACAAAGTAAAAAATATAAATACTGTTTAAAAATGCTTTAATTAAGTGTAAAAAAATATTTAAAATACAGAATAATTTTGAGATGTTTAAACGTAGTCTTTTGGCGCTCTCTGTTAATGACGTATTAATATGTGACCTGTCAATTGGTGACAGTTCAATGTATAATTAACACAAAAAAATGAATTTACAACACATTCGTTCTTATTATTAAGTTTTCTAATAAAAAGTCGTAGAATAATGTAACTCAATCTAATACCATACAAAATTTAAGTAATTAATACCATGCAGTATGTCAACGAATTTGACAAGACAAAACTATGACGTTATGTCCGTTTTAAAATTTGAATTTCCGTTTTAGAAATTTTGAATTTCTCTCACTGAATTTGCACTTTTATTAATTAATTTTAAGTAATTAAAAAGATATTAATTACTAAAATAATGGTTTAGACGAAATGTCCAGCCAATAAAGGCGAAAAAAAAATATTTGAAAATTCATGAGCATTCTCTATTATTTTAAAGCAAAGAATAGTTTTGAAAGAAGAGAGAGTACAAGAATTTCTAGACCGGTATTAGTAAAATAGAAATTTTAATGATTAACATAATATTTTTCAAGATTTTATCACCATTTTTCTGTAAGACTATTATTACCCAAGATGTTGGGGATTTAAGGAGGAAAGAGCTTTTTGTTACGCATTATTAATGAAAAGTATAAGAAATTTAATTTATCCAATCGCTGCATACGAAATAAATACATTGACTAAATTTATCACGAATTTATTGATCTGATCTAAGCAGGCCAAATATCCATACAGCTTGTTTCGTATTGTAATTTTATGTTATTTTCCATTATATTATTTATATTGTAATATTGTTTTTGTATAGCTTTTAGTTCATAAATATGTAATAATAATTTTATATGTCATATTGTAGTTTATATGATGTGTACAGACAAAACAAGCCAGATTGAGTTTATCAATCAATCAAAGAGATAAAAAACTATCACAAAAATATTTAAATCGCCAAGAAACCGTCATACTGTGGTATTATCTTAGCTATTTATAAAGTTAGTTTTTACGTCTACAGAGAGACTTTTTACCCGACTGTCAATTTTATTTCTCTAAAAAGCCCAAGTATTCTTATGTAGGTGTTTAAAAAAACAAAACAAAATGGCGGATTTTTGGAGTGAAATAATAAAAAATTTACAAAATCTATCGAATAGGGTATCAAAATGAAAGAAACTCATAGGAGATTACAAAAATATATATCAGTTATATGTTTAAATTTAATAAGGAATAATAAAGTGCCTTTCAAGTTTTAATTTAGTATAATAAAAGGGTTTTTTTAATTGTGGGACAGTAAAAAGTATAAATAAATAAAATAAATAGTTAAAAAAATAAAAATCCCGACTGCGGGAATAAAATCTGAAAAGAAAGAAACAAGTCCAGTAGTTTTCATTGCGACTTAAACAGTCAGGGTCCATTAAAATCTAGACCAACTCAAATCTTTCCAATTATATGCCACGATTGTTAAAATGGCTGTGTTAAGGACTTATTTCTTTCTTTTCAGATTTTATTAACGCAGTCGAAATTTCTTTCTATTATTATTATTATTATTAAATTTTCGAAAATGTTATTTAAATTATAATTCTGGTCGAAAAGTCATCGTTCTACAAGGCTCTCATGCTCATCAGGTTTTAATATGAAAAACAGGCTAGGGGAATAGGAAAGTAAAAGAGAGAACATGTTTATAATAACGAACCTGAAAGTAAACAACCAAAATGGCACATTAAATATATTTAAATGTAAAAATAGAAAGAAAGGAAAATAACACGCGGTGTCGTCATAAATCTGTAATTGCCATACAGACAACATATAAAAAATTGTTTTGCAAGAATAAGATAGAAAAGATTATTTAATTGCTTATATCTTTTATGTTTATCAATCGATTTTAATTTTGACTTCAGATCTTGTCATCTATTCTCGTTCATTTTCAAATTTTATAAGCACAATGGCCTATTATAAAAACTACGCCCATTGTGTAGTTTTATTCATCTCTTTCTATGCCAATGGCGTAAATCGAAATTGTTACCTATTTTATTGATCTCTATCAACTGGATTATATTAAAAATGGTAATCAAATGAGTTTATAATAATTTTAATCAAATTTAATGAGAATATATGACGCTATTTATTTATACAACATATATTAATGCAATTAAGCGTTTTGTATTAATAATAATAATTATAATAATGTAGTGTTTTATTATTTATTAGAATTTAATTAATTACTGTTCAGAGACAATTCATTGCATGTGGAACCAAATTTATTGACACTTTCACACAAAGTCGAGATTCTAAAACATTTTGATCAGAGGATCATTGAACTTTTCGATTAAAAGTTTATACGATAACAAAATCAATAAAAAATAATTAATAAAGAATAAATATTAAAATAAATATTTTTCGATCTAAATTTTCCGAATGTTTATCTTCAATGAATGATAACGGTATTTTTCTTGGGAAAAACTAATCTACAATTATGTAAATAAAAAATAAGTAATGTTTATTTGTATACACATTGAAATATGTATCTTGAAATATAAATATTGACTAGAAACATTATAGTTTGAACAATTTTCTAGAAAAATGATTGTGTTCACCTCAAAAATTCTATGATATCCTTCTACACGAAGAGCATGTCAATTGGTTGATTGGTACGAAAGTCTGAATGGCTCACAATCAATTTATGAGAAAGTGGCGCTACAGTAGCTTATTTTTTAAATATGTACTACTCACAAGTATAAAACCAACTTTTAAAAAGCCACTAATTCACTTTCAACAAATGCACTTGTGACTTGTGGTATTATGGAAACAAACCTTTTTGAAGATGTCAATCGGTGATGCTTATCCTTTAATTAGACACTGCCGAAACTGTCTGGAATTAAAATCTTTTGAAAAAATAAAAAATAAAAATATGCAACTTTTCTTATGAAGTGGCAAAGCAACAGCCAAAATAATCAGTTGTGGAAATTTACAAAGAAAATTCCGAAGTAATGTTTAAGGTTAAGTTTCGAAACATCTTGAGAAGTTTTTTTTTTTCAAATAATATGATCAAAAATACGGAATTGATGACGGTTGAGCTTGTTATTCAAATTACTATTTTGTCTTTATGAGAAAATAAAGAAATTGTTTTGGGAGTTCCAAGGAAACTTCTTAGTTAATATTAACTTTATCAATACACACTAACGCAAATAAGAAGTCCAGGAAATCTGAACGCTATTGATATACTCTGTTAAAGTCATAACCACTACGGTTTGTTATAAATAAACTTGATATAGATAAACTTAGAAGTATATTTCTAGTTTATGTGAACAAACTATTGGATAAATTCCAAGAAATAGAACCTATCTTATATTTATCCTGTAAGTATAAGTTATTGCTATACATAGTAAATTTGTATTACTGACATAAATTTGAAAGTCTAAATAATTTTTCACTCATAAATTGTATATTAATATGTTTTACTTAATAAGATAGATAAAACTAGATGAAATTAACATAGGACAGAGAATCAGAGCTTTTGAAGAAGGTTTTATAGGAACTATGATCCTTATCTCACGTTATTTTTCTGATTTGTTTGCTGGTTGGAAGGTAAAACCAAATAAAGTGCAACAAAAAAGTAACACCAAAAATCGACATGTAGGTTACCTAGGAAACTAAAACTTTTTCAAAAATGCAAAAATATTTTTAAAACTGTCAAATTGTTTTTTTTTTGTCAAAATTTTATGTTTTATCATTAAAAAAATTGATTTGTGAAAGTCATCAGAAGTTATAGCTTCCAGAGATAATTTACAGTAAGTACAATAAAATTTCGTTATTTCGTAGTCAATATCCTGTAATGTGCGCGGACATATTGGGTCGACAACTAAATCAGAAGTATGTCTTTTTTAAACTAATACTACAATTAATTCGTACAATAAAAACTAAAAGTAGCTATAAAATTAAATTCTTCAAACAAGTATTTGACTTCTAAAATTAATAACTTAAATATTCAGAAAAATATATTGTCAATAAAAAAAGTAAACGCTACATTTATAATGTACTAAGGTACGAAAAGAATATAGTTCTTACTGGATGATCCACGACACATCTCATTCTTTTTATACCATGCATATATGTAATATGCAAGGTACACTAAGTTTAGTCCCAAGTTTGTAACGCTTAAAAATATTGATGCTATGAACAAAATTTTGCTATAGGTTTTCATAGAATCACCTAATTAGTCCATTTCCGGTTGTCCGTTCATCCGTCCGTCCGTCCGCCTGTGGACACGATAACTCAAAAACCAAAAAAAGATATCGAGCTGAAATTTTTACAGCGTACTCAGGACGTAAAAAGTGAGGTCAAGTTCGTTAATGAGCATTATAGGTCAATTGGGTCTTGGGTCCGTAGGACCCATCTTGTAAACCGTTAGAGATAGAACAAAAGTTTAAATGTAAAAAATGTTCCTTATCAAAAAATAAACAACTTTTGCTTGAAACATTTTTTCGTAAACATCACTGTTTACCCGTGAGGGCGCCAATGAGGCGGAAATTTTATAATATGTACTATACTTGATTATCAGTTATGTTATGTGTCACATGTATGTATGTGTTATGTGATAAAGAAATCAACGCTGACTATGCATGGTATTTTAACAATTAACTCAGTCAATTGTTTGTTTTCACTTTTTTTGCGTTGTCGGTTAAAAAAATTTAACCGAATGAAAAATAACTTTTGTTAGAATAATAATAACAATTTTATTAACAAAAGACCAATACAATTAAAATAATTTTTTTGTCAGATAAACTATTAAAAAGAATTAAAAATCATTCAGATTATACAAAGATGATTTTGTTGGTGCTTTCTGCAGCTTTTATATAAATGGGTAACTTATTATATATTTCTAAGTATAAAATAAATGGCATTTTCTTAAATATAGGTAATTAATGTTGAGGAATAACAAGCTGAAAACCTTCTCTGGTGGAATAACGGGTGCAAATCACACACCATTTTAAAATTTCTTATGTTATTTTTGATGTACATTGCAGCTTGATAGATGAAAATGCAAGAAACCAAAGCTGTTGTAATTGTATATGCAAGAAACAGTTAAAATTTTTAAATTTTTATACCTTGCATATACGTAATATGCAAGGTATACTAAGTTTAGTCCCAAGTTTGTAACGCTTAAAAATATTGATGCCACGCACAAAATTTTGCTATAGGTGTTCATAGAATCACCTAATTAGTCCATTTCCGGTTGTCCGTCCGTCGGTGGACACGATAACTCAAAAACGAAAAAAGATATCGAGCTGAAATTTTTACAACGTACTCAGGACATAAAAAGTGGGATCGAGTTCGTAAATGAACATCATAGGTCAATGGGGTCTTGGGTCCGTAGGATCCATCTTGTAAACCGATAGAGATAGAACAAAAGTTTGAATGTAAAAAATGTTCCTTATCAAAAAATAAACAACTTTGGCTTGAAACAATTTTTCGTAAACATCACTGTTTACCCGTGAGGGCGCTAATTAGGCGGAAATTTTATAGTATGTACCATACTCGAATATCAGTTATGTATGTGTCACATGTGTGTATGTGTTATGTGATAAAGAAATCAACACTGACTATGCATGGTATTTCAACAATTAATTCAGTCAATTGTTTGTTTTCACTTGTTAAAGTAAGGATTCTCTGAGTTTTAAAGTAGTTCGGCCGATACATGACGAGTCAAGTTGGCAAGCAATTTATATTCATTGAATTTAAATCTAAATTATCAATAAATTTATATCACGTGAATGTTGTTTAAGGGATTAATAATATCGTAAAAAATAAAATTTATACGTCAATTTGACTAGTTATTGACGTTTAACCAAAGTTTTTTTCTGTTTTCTTTTTGGAAAGCGCCGTAAGTTTTTTTTTTTTTTTTTTTTGCATAAACTGAATCTATGATAAATTTTCTTCATGATAAATACTGCTTTGAAGCTCTATCACCGATTATTTTTTGTACAATTAACATTATTTTGAGTTCTTCCACAATATTGCCACTCAAGAGGCCCCAAAACTGTGTTTATTGTCATCAAGGAACTTTGAACTATCATTTACCGTTTACCGAACTATTATTTACATTCACCGCAGTTGCTTAAACAGCCGGATTACTTTAAGTTGAACATATAACGGAGGATCATTTTTTGAATAATTTGAAATAATTGTTAATATATCAAAAGTTTTATTTTTAATTTAATACCGTTATTAAAATAAATGATACCCTCTCAAAAGTCATTTATAATAACTACACTTCTTTCTATATCTTTCTAAATAATGTAATATTTTCTCTTTTAATATATTTATGTCTGTCATATTTTGACATCGTTAAGAAGAGTTATATCAAAATGACGACTACTGGTAATATATTTTTGTATCAAGTTTTAAAATGAGATAACACACTAAACATACAGATTCGTGGTTCTTCTCTATGTTGTTCGTGATGAGATTCTTTACCGAGTTATTCAAAAGAAAGAGAGCTCGCATTTTTATCATGCGATTAAAAAAAATGTGCGGAGCAGTATCATTAGGCTTGAACTATTATCATAGTAACTTGAGAAATGGTTCAGGGCATGTACAGAGGAAAATTCGTACGAGAAGTCTTCGTCGGGACTTTAAGTCAAAGATTACCTTACCTGTGGTTTTTCAACTAAATTTGGTATTCATGGTAGAGAGCACTTTATTATAATTTTATAATTTGACATGTTTCGCATTTTACTCCATTTTCAACTGTGAAAATGTACAACAGATTCATCGTATTTATACTAAAAAATGTGTTTAAAAAAACAATACTGTAAAATATTGCTGGAAAAAAATTTCCGATGAAAAAGTTCAAAAAGTCAATTTGTAAAAAGATTTTTTAGTAAAAAAGAGTTAAAATTGATATAATTTAATCAAAACATTTTAAAAGTTATTAAAATGAAAACAGTACTGTATAAAAATTGTTAAAAAATTAAACAAAATTTTTAGTAAAAAGTTAAAATAATTTTATTATACCCGTAAGTATTAAATTATTATAGCAGAGAAAATATTTTTGAATAGATCGTGGTTTCTGTTTGCTCATTTAGAATAGGTTGGGGTCCTTTTTTGTGTTAAAAAATTTCCAGAGCCTCTAAAACATCCAACTTTTCTTTTTTGCAATATGTAGTATTTCCCAATTTCTGCTTGGATTATGGTTCTGTTCAAGAAGATGGTTGGCAAATGAACAATCTGTTTTTTTCAGCCTCAACGATCTTAGATGTTCATTACTTCTATAGTTACAGCAAACAGGAAGATCATTTTACTGTAGTAGAACTGAATATCTGAAGGCGTTAATTTTAAGACGTTTAACCCTTTTGAACGACCATCAAAGCTTCGTTTTGCTAATCTTTGAAAATTTTATATACACAGAAAGAAGCAAGGTTCATCCAGAATATTCTTAAGCTGTGTTCGAAGTGTTTTTTTTGATGACTCGGTCATATGATAATAATATTTGAATGATGATATAGTTGATGTTTGAAGGTAATACAGAGGTTAACAGTTTGCTGTTATTCATTGAAGAAAATGTCAACATAACAAAAATATGATATATTTCCCTTATTTTTTTAAGCTTGTTCCCTTTTTTCTTCCCTATTTAATATAATATATTATACACGATTGCACAAAGGTTCATTACTTGTGTTTATCATTGATATGTTACTCAATTTAAAAAACTGTCTTACAAATTTAACAAAGTCTTTAACTCCCTTTCGATCCTTTATTCGATTTTACTGAAGAAATAAAAAATTTCAAGTACTAATTTAAATTTCGAAAAATATACCCTAATTAATTTCGACAGAGTATATTAAAAAAGTTTACTTAAACTGCAGATCCTTGAAAAAAACGGTACCAGAGAAATAAAATTTCTCGTTAAAAAGTCGTTAAAAGATACGCGTTTTTTTTCTATCGTGAACTATCCTAAAAATGTAAGCCCTTGCAAACTTAAATCAAACATAAATTTTGTTAGAACTTCAGGTATGTAGGCGAAAAAAAAGAATAAAAGTTTTCGGTATCTACCTTGGTTTTCGAAATATTTTGAAAATTACTTCAGGTATCGAAAAATTGTATTTTTACTTTTCGTCTTATATTGTCAAGTTATAGCGTGATTCACCATCAAAAAAAATTTCCAACTACCGTGTTCATAAATCCTTAATTATTCGAGCACAACGGGTTTTTTTGTTTTCCATAATTTATTAAGGTTTTAACTTTAATTTAAGTAGTTTTCTTTTTAAATTTCCACCTACTAGTTTTGGAGAAATCTATGAAAACATATCATCCATCTACCGTTTTCCCATAAGACCAATGTTTAATATGTCTACTTTTGAAGTCATTTATTTATTTAAACAATCGGGCCACCTTCCCCAATTTACAGATTTGATTAAGACTTATTCAAACCTCATATAAAAAAAAATTCAAGCCTTTTATCAAAAATTGCCCTGACGCCCGTATATACTTAACAGAAAGTTCTGCTAGCAAATCGTTCGAAATTTAGTTATAATTCGATCTACATCTTTAAATGTCATTTCCCATCGTAGAAATATCAAATTGCTAGTATCAATAATTATCTAAAAAATTTAAGGTAATTTCAAACCATAAACAAGTATTTATTTTTTCAATGGATTGGGAATTTAATTTTATTTCAGTTTTAATTCACTATTTGATATGCAACTATACAGAATGTTCGATTTTCATCTATGCATATAAATATCATGGGTATGACAGAGTACATGCGTTAAGCAATGCATCTAAGTAAGTACTATCTGTTGTAGCTCATTTATTCAACTAAGAAACTCCCACTCTCCAAGCGTCTTACAACTATCGCAGCTTCAACACATGTATATAATACCTCTCACCTAGATGCATTGCTTAACGCATGTATTCTGTCATACGAGTGATATTTATATGCCTAGATGTAAATCGATCATTCTGTATATTATGCAGGATAATACTAAACGCTATTATCTTTTTTTAGGTCAAAATTAATATCAGTTGATCGTAAACAAAATGACATGATTTCCCTTCAGGCCCTTAATAAATAAATATATTGATAAAATTTATAATTTATGATGAATAGTACCTATTATCTAACTAATGGGAGACAGACAATATTATATTTAATACACAAAACCAATTATTATATTGTATTTATTAAATTTTATATGTTTAAACCATAAGCCCATAATGAAGTGAAATTTTTGTTATTCGTTTTGGCTGTTATATTTTGAGGATTGATAAAGATATGTTTGATAAAAAAGAAATTCAAACTTTTAATCGTAACTCAAATATCGAAATCGAATTTTTCAAGACAACTTTATTAGTTGTGATCCCCTAATGTCATATTTTTCTGTGAATTATACTGTCAATAAATTTATTTCCTTTAGAAACAGCATGGAAAAAAACAAAAAATCGTCACGAAAATCGAAATGCTCGATACCCATTAATTTGACACTTGAGCCATAATAATTTGAAAGTTACATACAGTTTTAAAAATTTTTTTAAAAAGAAGCGAACACGCCAGAAGAACAAATTGCCGTAAAACATCGTAGTGACGTATAAAATTATGTATTTATATAATTAATTATATGTTTTGTATTATCATTTCTTCACACTAACATTTGTAATCTGTGAATTCTTTTTTAAAATTTTATTCATTTTTTCATTTTAATAAACTTACTATACCATGTATATGAAATATACCAAGGTATACTTTGTTTAGTCCCAAGTTTGTAACGCTTAAAAATATTGATGCTATGAACAAAATTTTGGTATAGGTGCTCATAAAATTACCTAATTAGTCCATTTTCGGTTGTATGTCTGTCTGTCGTCCGTCAAGCAGAAAAGAAATATCAAGCTCAGCAACATAGGTCAGTTAGGTCTTATAAACCGTTAGAGCTACAACAAAAGTTTAAATGTAAAAAATGTTCCTTATAAAACATAAACAACTTTTGTTTGAAACATTTTTTCGTAAACATCACTGTTTATTCTGAGAGCGCATATTATTCGCAAATTGTAGTTTTATATGGGTATATCAGTTATATTTGTGTGACATGTATGTATGTGTTATGTGATAGAGTAATCAACACTGTCTATACATGGTATTTCAACAATTAACTCTGTCAATAGTTTGTTTTCATTTGTTTTTAATTATTATAGCTTTGAAAAAAGTTGAAGATGATTTGTTATTCAACATCTCAAAATGACAAAAAGGCTCACAGCAATTTCGCTACATTATATGAGTTTACGGTCTATTTTTACTAAAATCTAAAATACAAATTTTTTGTATACACAATAGAATACTTACGGGGTTTTATTATTTTATCGACTATAACTGATATTAATATTGTTTATAGTGTTTTATAGAGTGTTTTATTGAAATTAATAAAAACAATTATGATTTATGGTTATTTTTGATGATTTATTTGATATTATCATTACGGGTTTTGTACACAGGATTGACAGTAAAATGGGCTAGAACATAAAACCATATACGAATATTTTATTTCATCTATCTCGTTACACATTATGTGATCCTGTTAGTTTTATGCAGAAGAGTATTTCATACCCAAAAATTCAAAAAAATAAATAAATAACTTACATTTACAAAATAGACTCAACAACTCTGTAACAACTCAAATTTTATACTAAGGAATTTCTGTGAAACTTTCTCTAACCAATCCTAAAATGATCTTTGGATCATTCTGATCAAAAGCTTCCACGGTTACATTATAGTAACTTATATAACCCGTAGCGCGGAAACTAAATTTTGTGACCGAGAAGGCTTTTGATCAGAACGATCCGAAGAATTTTTGGGGTTGGTTTGAAAAAATTTCACAGAAAACCATTTTCCTAGTCATATACTAAAACTAAAATTTATTCGTAGATTTAATCGAAAGTAGCTCGAAAACTACTCGTTAAAAATTTGTATGGGCGTGAAAACTTTTGATCATAATGATCCAAAAAACATTTTAGGGTGTGTTAGTAAAGATTTCACAGAAAGCCATTTTCCTATCTAATATAGGGGAATCTTTTTTATAAATCAAGCAAGAAATTCCACTCAAAACCCACACACAGCCTTATGGAAATTCAATTTCAGCCGAATCAGTCTTAGTTGATTCAATGAATCCTGAAATCTCATAATTTTCGATATCATAGATCTCATACTTACCGACTTGATTCACTTATGCCCAAACAGATGGCGTATTAGACAAGGAAAATTTCTGTTTTTGACGAAAAATCATCAAAATTCAATCAGTTGATGCTTAGGGGCATATTATTTATTTACTTTCGCTACGGAACCTCAAAAATATTCACCAAATCATGTATTGGATAATATTAAACATACAATCTATATGCATCCTTGTATAAACATACCTACACAGAAACACAGGACTGTGTTGTGTTAACCGCAATGATATAGTTGAAAACTATATACGCAATAACACCAAATCCAATAAATTCGCAAATCAGCACTCTTGTCACGATTTTGTGGAGGCGGCTGCAACTGCTACTGCTGTTAGCAACACAACAGCAGAGTCACAGCCGTTACCGATATAATCATCATCAGGAACATCATCCTCGTCTCAATTGTATCAGAAACTTCCTTCACCATATTATTATTATATATTCCCCCAAAAATAATATAATATTATGTCTACCCAAAAGACATACACATGTATGTGACGGGAATGTTGTATAGGTCGGACGGTTTAGTCCACTCTTGTCGTGGTTTAGTATAAATCAGATAAAATCTGATTGACATAAGTTTTTCAATCGGAGGATACGAATTCAATCTCAAACTTGGATTGAAGTTTGATTTACGCATAATGGACTTCATTTGTTTTACTTAGTTGCTTAGAAAGGAAAATAACATGAGAGCGAAAATAAAATAAAAATTCATAAATTCGATTTTTTTTTTAGAGAGGGTTCATTTCATTTTCAATCAGATAAAATCTAAACATCAGTTTTGAATTGGTAAGATACGAAATCCAGTCTCAAACTTCATTAGTTTTGCTTAGTTGCTTAGAAAGGTAAATAACATAAGAGCAAAAATAACTCGTTTTGTAATTAACCAATCAAAATATAGCTTTCAAAACAAAAAGTTTCAGATTGGATCTAGTTTTCCGGGTTGCTTTAAAAGGCAATTTAGAACCTAAAAGTAAAGAGGTAGAATAACACGTGAAATTAGAAAATTAATCCTTACAAAAAACACTTATTTTTTATTTAAAAACTAGAGTGATACCCACCCGCTTCGCTGGGTTTAAAAGTAACGATTTCTCTCGCTTATTGCCTTTCTATAACACTCGAAATAATGGTAAGGATTGTTTTACACAGGTAAAATATATGTATGGTTTTCTATTTTTTAAATGTATAATAGTCGTAATTATTCATTGAGTATATCAGAAAAGATGGCCGTGAAATATTTTATATTGACTATTTTTACAGAAATCTGTAATTTAAGTTAACGTCAAATGATTACTTTTACAGACATCAGCAACGTCAAATTAAGTTTTTAATTTTTTGTTTTTTTATTAGTATATTTTTATAAATTATAGCTCATGTGTTATTCTGATATATCAGCTATATTTTTGTACAGTTTCATTAAAAACCATTAGCTAGTTTTAGCTTGGAAGCGTAACAAACAAACAAACATGCATACTTTCGCATTTATAATATTATATAGAAATTGTTTTAAAGTTAGCTTTCAGAAAAAATAGCAACTTTCAGTCAGCTGACCTTGACAGATGAATGATGTTTGTTGTCCTTGATAACTTTTGTAAAAACAATTTTTCTAAAGCTAACGTATTTTCTTTCGATTAAATGCAATAATGACATACTTTTAAGTAAAATTTCCCCCGAAAGCTAACGATTTTCGAAAAAAAAATGTTGTAAATAAAAAATGTTAGTTTTTATATGAGGATCAACTTTCTAATTTGAAGTGTTATTCTCTTTTCTTTTAGGGTCTAAATTGATTATTAAAGCAATCCGAAGAACTAGGTCCAATCTGAAGTTAGAGCATGATGTCCCCCATCAAACTTTGCAACCATTGTTCAATTTATATTTTAATTAGTTAACTACAAAACAAGCCAATAATAGATTAAAATTAAAAAATATTCAAAACTAAATTTTTTTTAATTTGCTTATTAAATCTTTTTTTTATCAATTTGTGATATAATAAAAAATACTGCAAATAAATTCCCGAAAAACATTGCAACAATTTACTTGAATTTACCAAATTTCTTTCTTAAAAGTTAGTTATAGACAAAAGTCAAAAATTGGACCGACCTTCACGGCCTTCCCATAATGTATGCACATAGTTAGTTTCATGTAATAATGTCACATATAGTTTTCATTTGAAACAGTTGAAACTGTTCAATATTTGGTAAAATAACGATACATTTGTATATTAAACAAAGTGTAAACTATATGAGAAACTGTAGTGTACCAAGAATCAAACTTTATTGTATTTATGTGTTTTTTAAAGCCATGTATAAAGTACGTTAAAGTGAATGAAAATATTTGAGACTTACGTTTTAAATGCTGATAACAAATAAATTAAGAAAATTTTTCAATATACACATACCATAGTTTTTGAAATTATTGATTCCTAAAGATTTAGAGAAAATCACTTCTCAGAGAAAAAAAACACAAATACCATTCATTTCATCAGTTTAAATATATTTTATGGAAAAACGAAGACCCCTTGTTATCAGTTTCTTTATAAACAAGTGAAAACAAACAATTGACCGAGTTAATTGTTGAAATACCATGTATAGACAGTGTTGATTACTCATATCATATTACACATATTCCTACCTTTACATGTCAAACAAACATAACCCATATTAATGCATACTATAAAATTTGCATCTAATGTGTGCCCTCGTGAGTACCTAAACAGTGATGTTTACAACAAAATGTTTCAAACAAAAGTTGTTAATTTTTTTATTAGGAACACTTTTTTTACATTTAAACTTTTGTTCTATATCTAACGGTTTACAAGATGGGCCCTACGGACACAAGACGCAATTGACCTATGTTACTCATTAACGAACTCGACCTCACTTTTTACGTCCTGAGTGCGCTGTAAAAATTTCAGCCTGATACCTTTTTTCATTTTTGAGTTACCGTGTTGACAGACTTGCGGGCTGACGAACGGACAATCGAAAATGGAATAATTAGAATCGAAATTGGGACTAAACTTAATATATACATGGTATAAAAATTAATCTTGTTCCATAATAATAAAAACACACCTTTAAAAACACTTCAATATAGGATTTATATGTACAGTGTGTTCAGTTCTACTCTACAAACACGTCGATTTAGATTTCGAGGGGGAAGTTCAAAAATGTTAAAATAATTTTAGGTTTAATCCTTTCTTTAATCTTTCTTTAGGTTTCTTTAATCCTTTTTAGGGTTTTTTTGGGGCGAAAAGTCGATCTAGCTAGATTTCATTTTTAAAAAACGTTGTTTTATCCGTATTTTCAGGAAAAACTGAAACATAAACTACAAAATATAACTTTTCCTGACATCTATTGGTGTATATCGTAGTTAAAGAAATAAAGTACATTCCCTGGACATTAAAATTGGTATTTGTGTGGAGACTTTTTAAACGGTTCTTATATTAGTGATAAAATTTGTGTGTTTTTAACTAACTCGGTCATCCAGGTACTTAATTTTTTAAGAAAACTCGTAAACATTGATCGTTTCATTGAATTAACACTTTGTTGTTTATTAACATATAAAAACATTTGCACCACTAACTCATGCGTTACTAATGATATTTGACACCTAAGAAACACATTCCATGAGGTTTTAGCCAAATGAGAGCGGCCTCTTTCATTTTCCTTTATTTATACAACTTTTACTGTACTATATGAAATATATTAAGGTATACTAAGTTGGGTTCCAAATTTGCAACTCTTAAAAATATTGATCCTACAAACAAAATTTTCACATCAAAATTAATTTATGAGAGATTAATTAATAAAAGAGAATTCTGCTTTATATACGATTCGATTCTAGATAATGATTAATTTAAAATATTTTCTATATTATAAAATATTGACATAAAATCTACAAGATAATATTATTTGTGCACTCAAGTAATTTGTTTTATTATCCACCTTTTCCAATTTACCACGTGTTGTGATCAGACAAAATAGACAGGCAATCAAGTGGATTCGAGTCGAGTATTCTAGTTACCATCGTACCTTGTAAGTTGATAGTATTGAATGAATCTTAACATACACCCATTAACAATGATTTATACTTTTAATATATTATATCGGTATCGTTCCTAATAACAATTACGACCATGTTTGAACTATTTATATACTTTATATTGTATATACACTTTAACGCCTGCACAGGGTATTACAAAAGTATGCCCTTAAAACTTCTACAACGCTAGAATTCCTTCAAAATATCGATAATTCTCATGAACGTTTATTTCGAAAATTTACGATTTAACAACCATGAAATAAAAACTTCTTTAGGCTTCTTTAGCTTGGACATTTTTGAAAGGGAAAAAAGGTGGAATCCAAGCGCTAAGAAATCAATATATATTCCACCTGTCTGGTGGATTTGTGGTATCGCTACTAATCTGTCATTAGGAAAACCTGCGTTCGAACACCAACCTAGTCAAGATATTTTTTTATGATTTAAACACACGTATGCTAAACCACATACCTAGCTTGCCTCCTATCGAAAAGTGTTCCTGGCTATTTTTAATTATATTAATTTTAATCAATTTTGTCGAACGATTTTTTGCAGGCAAGCCCATACCAATATTTTCGTAATTAAATTATATATATTTCATCCGGTACAGATTCGGTAGGTTATTATAATCCGGTAATTATATATTTCATCCCGTACAAATTCGATAGGTTAGCAGATCGGAGTAGTTACCTATATTGACTTACCTGTGCATATGGAATGAACAGGTCTACACCCATCTGTTAACCAATCGAAATTAGTAGCAGAAAGAAAAAAGATAATATACGTTGGTTTTGAAAAATCGTTAGCACTATCCGAAAGTACATTAAAATAAGTTTCTGATGATTTTCCTGAGCTGTACGAGCCGTTTGTCAAAATTGACGATATGTATGGAGCTTAAATTTATCACATTTTTTTAAAAAAAGTTACAGCTTTCTTCAGAATTTCAACTCAATTCCTTCATTTGTCGAAAAATTATCAGAAAAAGTTGAAAATATTTGGTTATTGCGATTTTTGATAGCAGGCAAGGTCGGTGAAGAAATTCGCAACAAACAATTTTTTTTTTATTCGGAAAACTTCTTTTGTCTGTTTTTTGCAAAGAAAGAAACTTTTTTTTTTTAATTAGCCTTCTCCCAAAATTTTCCGAATTGATTATCAAAATCCGGCAGATCTAATAATCTTAATTAGTATATTTCAAAACAGATAGGTCTTGAATTCAATTGGAAAGAACAGATAGGTCTTGGATTAAATTTTTGCTGAATTTATTCGTTTTCGATCAAACAATGTTTCCAAGAAAAGTATTTTTAACCCCCGATGAAAAAGAAGGATGGTATTAGTTTCAACGTTATATATGCCTGCTTATGGCACTATAGCTCTTAAACGGGTGAACCGATTTGAATGCGGTCATTTTGTTTGACAGGTAATTTGATATAGAGTGTTTTTATCTATAATTCAAGAAAATCTGAGGGGGGCCGCTATTTTTGTGTGCGTCTGTCTGTGTGTGACATCGCGGCGCATCTTTTTCTGTTTCGCTTGAAAGATAATTTAATAGAGAGTGTTCTAAGCTATATTTCAAGTGACAGTTTGGGATTCCGTACCCGGAACAACTAAAAAATAGGCCATGATCCTCAAAATCGGTTCAGTTTGGAGAAGGAACTAAGGAAAAAGGTTATTTAATGGAGGGTGTTCTTAGATATGTTTTAAGTGTGAGTTTAGGGTTCCGTACCCGAAAGATTTGGCGGTGGGTTTTTTAAATTTTGTAAATTTCACTTAGTTTAAATAATACTTTCAATTATTTTTAAGCAGTGGTGTTTTAATAGTGCTAATTTGGTAAATGGTTTTGTACTTAGTCCATTTCGTTGCATACTTTTTTTTTCAGGACAGATCACTTTTACGGTAACGTGTACTTTATTATACCTCGTCTAGATATATTCTCTGGTTCATCGTTAATATAATATACAACCATATCTGTGTAATATACATGAGACGATTTTACGTCATAAATCTAAACACAAACACACACACACACAAAACACACAAAATAAAGTGTTTTGTGTTGTGGTTAACCGCACACACAAAACTATTTTATTGGTTTTAGCCATAATAATAATAATCATCATCATCACAATAAATGTAATCTCAATAAATTTATGTGAAAACATGTGAGCAAAAAAAAAATCAATGCTTTTGTGTGTAGAGAATAATAAAGGTTTTGGTTTTGGACGAAAATATGGCAATTATAATGTGCTTTGTTATTATATATGGGCATGTAGTTCGGAAAAAGCGCCGGATTTAAACTTCGGAAACGACTTAAATGAACTGTTGGAGTATTTTACATATTACATATTTCTTGTCTGGTCCGATAATTTTGTTTCTTTTTTTTATATGTCTCATCTTTTGATTCGCAAATTTTATCACTATTTTTTAGCCCCCGAACCAAAAAAAGGGTATTATAAGTTTGACCGCTTTGTGTGTGTGTCTGTCAGTCTGTGACGCTTTAACAGATTTGAATTTTTTTTGTTTTTTTTGAAAGTTAATTTAATGGCATGTGTTCTTAGCTATGTTTCAAGTGAGAGTTTAGAATTCCGTAGCCGGAACAATTAAAAAATAAACAATATCCTCAAAATCAGTTCAGTTTGAATCAGCTTTAGTTAGTTCGGCATTTGTCTTCCATCTCGGCTACCCAAGTCCCTGTAGGCCAGGATCGTTACCGCGCGGTGAGAATCGCGCTCTTTCTAACAGCAATTGACGAGTTTGCAGTTCATCCGCCTGAATAGAGGAGCAACTCCATCCGAGTTGAATAGAGGAACAACTCACACTTCGCAAAAGTGTGCAAAGTTATACCGAGTTAAAGCTATTCTTAGCTTTTTAGGGGCTTGAACCCATAAGCGACGAACAAGGGCAGCTTAAACCGTACCCGGAACAATTAAAAAATAAACAATGATCTTCAAAATCAGTTCAGTTTGGTTAAGGCTCTAAGGAAAAAGGTAATTAAATGAGGAGTGTTCTTAGATATGCTTTAAATTCGAGTTTAGGGCTCCGTAGACATTTGTATTCTATCCATCCTGCGTTCTATTAATTTTGCTATTTTCCTTCCACCATTTTTTAATTTTTTCTTACTCCACTGTATCTGGGTAAGAAAAATGCAAATTGAGATGAAATTAACAGGATTTTCGAAAAATAAAAGTACCCAGAGCAGGTAGAATAATAAAACCTATAACATAGAGAAAGGTATAATCACAGTGCTTGAAATCTAAACGTTACAATCATGTATCAAATATTAATAATGTACTTTTATTGAAAGTTTATATCATCAATATATTACTAGTAATTGGATATTTTCTATTAAAAAAGCAGTAGATATCATATTGAATTATAGCATCCATCTGGCAGACCATGAGCCTATTACGAAACTAAGTTATCATGATTATTGGTGTCTGACTTTTTGGAGATATTATTTATAAAGAATCAAGAATCGTGGCTCGGGTGTTATAAAGAGTAGGCCATTTTAGTCTATAATTGCTAATAGCTCGTTTTGTAGTAAAATAACTTAAACATAAGTTATGACATCAGATTAGATCTAGTTATGCGGATTGCTTAAATAGTCAATTTAAATCTGAAAAAGTAAAAGACGGAATAATACTATAAATTAGAAAGTTGATCCTTAATAAGTGAAAACTAACATTTTTTTTATTAACATTTATTCGAAAATCGTTAGCTTTCGAAAAAATTATGTCATTATTGCATTTAATTATAAAAAACAAGCTAGCTTTAGAAAAATGTGTTAGATGGAAGTTGTTAAGGGCAATAGAAAATATTTATCTGTGTCCATGACTTTAACCTGATCTTCAAATGATCTTGAAAATTTACCTGAACTTAAAGTTATTAACACATACGGATAATCTTTATTATCCTTGGTGACTTTTGTCTATAATTAAAATATTTTTTTAAAGTTAGCGTATTTTCTTTCGAATAAATGCAATAAATACATATTTTTAAGTCACATTTCCTCCAAAAGCTAACGATTTTCGAAAAAATATACATAATAAAAATTTTTGTTTTTTATGAGAATCAACTTTCTAATTTAAAGCTTCAGTAAAATTTTTTTTCAAAAGAATTAACGAGAATTATCTTACTAAGGGATTACTATTAAATCAAAAATATGAATTTTTTTTTTAAACACAATGTAAGTATGCCTGTTTACTTCTATAGTGCCATAAGGTTTACGAGGTAATTATGGCTGTTTAAAACACGAGATAATTATGCCGTTCCCAATTCTGACAAATTTACGTCAAAATTAATATTTTTTACTTTTTATTCCTACTTTTTTTAACTAAAACATTCCTGCTTTTTTTTCAAGTAGAGATAATTTTTTAATATCGTAAAAAATAGCTGGGAGTACGGTGAGTTTTACATGCTCTGAATGGGGAAATCGTGAACTTTACAGTTGTTTATTTCGCGATCTAAACAACCAAAAACTTAGAGATCTCATAGCTAACATTAATTTGATTTTGTGAAAAAATAGGCCAAATCTAGCGACAAGTGCATTCATGCTGGAAATACTTTATCCTTCGAAAGTTAAGCCACGGCTAATTTTTTTTTTTCAATTCCTAATAAGATAGGAAATAATAGAATCATAGAATCATATATTAAGAATCAAATTTCCCTTTACTATGGGTACACGGTCTATTAGCGTTGTTGAAACCTTATAAAAATATTAAACATGAATAATGTATGATAATTAAACCCAAACAATATTTGTTTTCATCATATTGTAGGGCGAAAAACCTTTTTTATTAATTGGGTAGATTTGCTATTTATAGAGACGTGAAAATATAAAGTAATTAATTAAGGTTGTAAAATATTTTAATTAAAAATATTTTTATTAATTACCAGGGATTAAATTTTATTTTGTATTGTCATGGACGGGAGATTCAGGACGTTCCTCTAAAATCACGTTTTATAAAAATTATCCGTCTTCTATTCGATAAGAAAATGATCTCTTGTGAAACTTTTCCAAACTGCCCCCAAAATGTTCTTTGGATCGTTCTGATCAAAAGATCCCGCACCGACAAAAATTTTTTACAGTTGGTTATCGAGCTACCGATGATTAGAGGTACACATTATAGTGATCGCCTGTAGCTCGAAAAATACCATTAAAACAATAAAGTGGCCGTGTTTTTGAGCGATTTTAAAAAGTTTCACAGAAAGCCATTTTCAGAAAAGCTTTATATTTTCTAAATATTTTTTTACAAAGAAAGTTATACCAATCAGAATTCGCTTTACCACAAAATACGCCTAAAAATCGTTTTCATCTTTTCTAGTTATACATTTTTACCAAAATTATCAACCAAATTGGGTTTCTTGGGGCTTTTGTTTCTAGATTCTTTATTAAGAAAACATTTTGCTTGAAACGAATGTCTTTTGTGTCAAGAAAATAATATATTTTTCTAACTAGTGATTTCCTCTGAATATTTAGTCTTCGATATTAAAAAACTTTACTCATGATTTTCGTTTAATTTGCCTAAGTTCTAACAAAATCCATCATAAAAATTCCAAAATAAAAAATATTAGTATGCACTCACTTATTGATTGCATAGAAGATAATTCTGATGTCGAATTGGCCATATTATCAATAAAAATGTAAATCTAGACTTGATACCATAACAAAATTTAAAGGGGAAATGAAATTTAATTAAAAAATGAAGAAATTATAAGCAATCAAAGATTGAAGTCAAAGGTTGCCCATCTCCTTTTAGCAAAACAAAATTTTATATGTAATCTATATGGCGATACCCACGTATGACGTCACTAGTGGATGTCTTCTTTATTGTTTATTTAATAATTTTAAACGTTCATATCTTAAAAACTAGTACAGATTTTTAAAAACCAACTTCACTTTTCTATTCGCGAAGTAAGAATTTTTTACTTAAAGTGATAAAAAAATTTTTGTCCGATCCCCTATCGCCAAAACTCTTTGGAAAATAATATCGATATGTATTAAAAATCTATTCAACAAACTTTTATCGATCCAATGTACATCTAACACAAAGATTTAAATTTTTATTTTATTTCTTATTATATAAAATATTCATAGACGGTTTCGCATAATTTACATAAATTAGAATCGTTATCAAGTTTCACTGATTATACAATTTATATTATAGAATCAATTATAGTATAATTGTTTATTATATTATATGTAGTAATAATTTATTATCTAATTAAAATAATGATAGTGTTAACTAAGGCTTAAGCGATAAGCTAAAACACTTAACTAAATATACAAGCGTAAACTGTATACCCCCTAACTGGAATATTACTAGGATCATAAATTAAATTGATAATGTGGTGATATATGGTTTAATTCCAACACAAATGTCTAATTAAATCTAGATCGCTGGAAATGTACATATTATTATTATAAAAGATAAATATTATTAAGGATGTATGAGCGCCAGGGCAATTTTGAATAAAGGGTTGAATTTTTAAATATATGAAGTTGGGCTAAGTCTAAATCAATTCTTAAAATTTTAGAGAGGGATTATTTAAATAGATAAATTACTTCAAAAGTAGGCATATTTAAAACATTAGTTTTATGGGAAAACGGTAGATGAATTGTTTGTTTTCATAGATTTTTCCAAAACTAGTTCATAGAAATTTAAAAAAAACTATTTTAATTATAGTTAAAACCTTAATAAATTATTGGAAACAAAAAAAAACCGTCGTGCTCGACTTATTAAAGATGTATGAGCACGGTAGTGGGGACTCAAATTTGGAAAAAAATATATTTTAAATTTTGATGGTGAATTATGTTACGACTTGATAATATAAGACGAAAAAGATAAATAAAATTTTTCAATATCTGGAGTAATTTTTAAAATATCGAAAAATGCAAATTTTGTTTAATTATTTTGCTTTGGATATTTTGAAAACCAAGGCAGTTAGTTCGGCATTTGTCGTACGTGAGGTACCTGGAATCCATTCGGATACATCCCCACAGTCAGACAGTGCCAAGCACCGCATCTCAACCCCTCCGATGGGGCAGGTCACTGGAATACGCCCAAAGTACCTACAGGCCAGGACCGTTACCGCGCGGTGAGGATCGCGCTCTTTCTAACAGCACTTGACGAATTTTCAGCTCATCCGCCCGAATAGAGGAGCAACTCTATCTGAGTTGAATAGAGGAACAACTCCCACTTCGAAAAAGTGTGCAAAGTTATACCTAGTTAAAGCTATTCTTAGCTTTTTAGGCGCTTGAACCCATAAGCGATGAACAAGTGCAACTTAAACTTCCCGATTACTTTATTGCCACCCCGCTAGCCCGCGATGTTGAGCTTACCACCGTCACTACGAAGCTATCGCCAAACTTTGCTTGCTACTTGCGAGGAATATACCTGTATGGGATTTTCCAAGCTAAGCCGGACCTGGATACAAGCAACCTCTAGTACCCATTCAATCCTGGGTCGAGACCGGTTCCCGAGCATGACTAAATTCACAAACTGTCAGCCTTGGGAGCTGTATGATTGCCATTAGGCATGCTCAGCCCAACCCATCCACCCCTGGCAGTGCGAAGTTGGTATTTAAACACACAGACTGTTGGCTCTTTTAGTCGCCTCTTAAGACACGCAGAACTTACCGCGGGCATATTCTACTACCGCTACCTGCAGGGGGAAAAAAACAAGGCAGATATCGAAAAATTGTATTCTTATTTTTCGTCTACATTCATGAAGCTATTACAAAATTCATCATCAAAGTTGAAAATAAAGTTAACCACAATAATTTCAACCACAAGTCCAAACTGGCCTTGGCGCCCGTATTACCTTAAAGAGTTTTTACTGTTATAATACTTTTGAGCTTTAATATGTAGCAGCAGTCCATCCACATTTATGAATAAAAAATAACTTTTTTAGCTTTTATAAACTCAATTTTTACTGTATATTAACAAATTTCGAGTATGATTCAAATATGTATAACAGGTATTGTAGTTTCAATTAAAATCATCGCCATTGTCTGTTCATGTTTTATATTTAAATAAAAAACTTGTTGTGAAATAAATGGTACACTTTTTTTAATCGAAATTTTCTAGCCTGTTCCATAAAAAATAGTAATTTGAATTGACTTAAACGAATAAGGAAATAGATCCAAAGCGCAATACAGATAAATAATTTGAGATTTAGTGACTTGCTAGAAATGCAAACGATGTTTTCCTTGGAAAATTTTTGTCCACACAAATAGGGTATTCCACTATTTTTGAAAAAGTACTTCAAAATGTTGATTTTGCTAATAAAAAGCCACCAAAAATTTATTTCGGAAAAATACACACACTTTCTTGCCAAAAACTTAAATTAAATTTTAAACCTTTTTTAAACTGTCAAAAACGTGGGTATCCAATTTGATGACGTAATATGGGTATCACTATACGAAATAACACAAATAAGTTTGACAGATATGTACATAGACATCTGATTATAATAAATATAAATACTTATTATCTATGTATATATTATACCCAGCTGCCTACACTGAACTAACCTACATACCGCTATGACATCACATCAGGGCTTACCCGCGTTTTAGGTCACGTGATATACAGTTTTAAAATTACGATTTTTAATTTTAATATTTTAAAAGAAAAATGTGCTTCTATGACTCGAAATCAGAATATTTAAGTATATATTTACATAAATTTTAACTTTTCTCAAATTTCATGATTTATTTTTGACTAACGATAATATCCAATTGTATACTTGTCAGAAGCTCTTTAATTCGGTATAATTACATACCATTGGCGTATCTGTTCATATTATATGAACAGATCTACACCGATTTAAAACCGAAAAGACAATTTAATTACGAAAATAATGGTGGAAGCTTGTTTGAAAAAACCATTCATGGAAAAAATTGATAAAAATTATTTTATTTTAAAATAGCCATTTCGATATAAAAACTGTGTTATGAGTGTTTAAAAATCAATTATTTTTCGTAAAAAATAGGTCTCATTTGGTTATCAGATGGGTGAAGATCAACGTTATACCTCTCGTACTATTTGTAAGCGTTCACATAATTTATATAGTGTCCAATTTATATTCTTAGTCCTGTCATTTTAGGGTTTCACCTCGGAATCTAACGGAATATAAGAATAAATACCTTTAGGCTGAATAGCCTTTATTTTGATAGTACAAATGTTGTCTCAAAAGTCACATTTTTTAACGTGCAAAGGCCGCGAAAATCAGTTTTTTTGATAATATCTCGTCTTCTTTACTTTCAATCGTATTTATACTTATTATAAAAGTTGTAGATAAATTGAATTTTTTACAAATTTGTTACTACTAGAGGTCACAGAAGATCGATCGCTCAGCTTTACGTCCCTTATTGCAGAGTCAATCGTAAATCCCAGTCTATTATACTGGGTTTAAATTTCTTTCATTGCATATATATCACTTTCGGCTTGGTGAATCTTTCTTATTGGAGATGGTTTTGGCTTTCCAAAATTGCTGCAGCAATAGGTTTTGTATTTTGTTTCAGCAGCAAGACATGCTCGTAGTATACCCGATCTTTAACTTGGACTCTCAAAATATCATTTCGTTCTTCTGTTAGTTTTCAAAAACGATCAACGTATAAAAAAAGCGTTTCAAACAAAATTTTTAGAGAATTTTATGTTCTTAAACTTTTATAATAAATGTAAATATTGAAGCAAAGGAAAAAAAATATTATCAAAAAATACTGATTTTCGCGACCTCTAACTATGAAAATCGATTACCTTGACGCCGTTACTTGAGACAACATTTGTACCTACTACCAAAATAAAGGTTTTAACAAAGTTTTCAGCTTATTCCGCTATAATTCCGAGATTGATTCCTTTTTTAACTTAGATGAATGAATTATTTCAGATATTGTTAATAAAATTTTTCAATTTTATAGATTTTGGCATACTCTGGTCATCGAACATTGCATCCTACTAATATTAAGCTTAATCATGATAGACATTTATGTTTTTCTCGTTATATATGGGACTAAAACATTCAGTAGTCCGCCTACAAATATAAATAATGCAAGTCTAAAAAACATGATGACAGACAAAGCAGATATTTTGCGTTACTTTTTAATTACAAAATGTGCATAACAGTGTAAACATGTATACATTAATACATACATACATACATACATATAGACAGACATAGATTCTACATGGAAAATAAATTCGAGGTTTGTATGATGATGATATGCATTTCATTAATCTATTGTTCTCTGTTATGCATTTCATGTAGCGTGCCATAATACATGATGGTAACGTTTATCTTTTTATATATGTTTGGAAAAAAGATCTTGTATATCATTTATTAAAAATGGAAGGCTGGATTCCTAATAGTTAGTCGGTGAAATTGTCCACCATGAAAATCTATAAAATAATGATCTAACGATTCATCTCTGTACCTACTGGATTAAGTTAACATTGGTTGAGTAGCCCACTTTAACAATGTGATATACTTTAAAAACAAGTGAAAACAATCATTTGACTGAGTTAATTGCTAAAATACCCTGTATAGACAGTGTTAAATATCAGTGCTTGAATTATCCCTATCCCTATATACTATAAATGTGAAACTAAGCATGTTTGTTTGTTACGCTTTCACGCTAAAACTAGCGAATGGTTTTTAATAATGATATATCGGAATAACATATGAACTATAATTTATATAGATATATATATTTTTTTTTTTAATTTAAAACAAATAATTACCTAATTTAATTTGACATTTACCATTATTTAAATTTTTAACCGACTTCAAACCAAAAAAAAGGAGGTTCTCAATTCGACTGTATTTTTTTACAAAAATCTTTCGTTCAAAATGATGATTATAGATGGACCAGATCCAAATTTAAAATAGTTAATGTAAAACAAATCATGGCCGACTATTCAATGAATTGTAACTATTTTACATTTAACAAAATTGAAAAATGTGTATATCAAGAGAGAGTGGAGGCTATAAAGCGGTGGTTTTTACTTTTAAGCCCAGTGAAGCGGGTGGATATCAATCCAGTTTTTAATAAATCAGAGAGGTTTAAAAAACTAACATAATAGGCTTTTGTCCTTAATTTGAAAAATTGATTTATACGTTACATTATTATCTGAATAACACCAAGAAAGTATTATTTTAAACAAAAATACTATTTACCTTATGCATTTTAAAAAAACCAATTCGAATTTGATTTGAGTGTCATGGCGTCTTGAATGATATCGAACCGTGAGATACAATCATTTTTATATATGCAAATTTAAAATATTTGCTACTTTACATATTTTTGTATTTGTAAGCTTATATAGCCTTTCATATGGCGTGACGTAGTACCTTCAAAGTATATCTGATTGGTGTTTGCTGTCACATGACCGGGTGTATAATTTTAAAGAATTTATTTTTTTTAAATAATATTAATCCTTATATATTATAAAAAACAATTTTGTGTTTTGTTATCTACATATGATGATTAATCATTAGAACTTCCAACCGATTTATTCTTAGTGGACAAAAGCCTATTATGGCGGCCGAAAGGCTGAAATATATTTTGATTTTCGAAAATTTCAAACATTTCCTTAATTTTTTTTTATTTTCGAATATCTTTCACAAGATCACTAGTTGATGCTACCTGCAAATTTCCAACTCCCTAACTTTAATAGTTTAGGAGAAAATGGACACAAAATTTTCCCTAATTTGCGATCTCACGGGCTATGATTAGGAAAAAATGCTTAAAACAAAGGTTGTTTAATTTTTTATAACGAGCATTTTTATACCATGTATATGAAATATACAAGGTATACTAAGTTTAGTCCCAAGTTTGTAACGCTTGAAAATATTGACGAAACGAAAAAAATTTTGGTATAGGTGTTCTAAATAACCTAATAAGTTCTATTTCGGTCGTCTGTCTGTCTGTCAACACGATAGTTAAAAAATGAAAAAAGATATCAAGCGGAAATTTTTAAAGCTTGCTCATGACATAAAAAGTGAGGTCCACTTCGTAAATAAGCAACATACGTCAATTGGGTCTTAGGTCCGTGGGACCCATTTTGTAAACCGTAACAGATAGAACAAAAGTTTAAATATAAAAAATGTTCCTTTAAATCGTAAAATCACTGTTTACCCGCGAGAGCGCAAATTATCTATATGACGTAAAAAAACAAGCGATTGCGTGATCAACACTGTCTTTACATGGTATTTTAATACTTAACTCAATTATCAATTATTTGTTTTAACTTGTTTATGTTTAAACTTTTGTTCTGATATTAAAAAAAAAAAAATCAAAAATCTTTATTACATTACATTATCTGAAAAGATGTATTTAAGATTCCCAATTCTAGATCCTTTTGATTCATTTATGAAGTTTCTAAGCTTGAAAATAAATGAAAATTATATATTTAAATAGAATCAAGTACCATACAATCTTATTCAAGTTTGAAAATTTAATTTAATTTACACATAAGGGTACAATGTTTTGTTTCTTTTAGAGTAATGATTTTTGTTCTAATACAACAGGAAAGTAAATTTAGTTATTTTGTAATCCTTCTAGCCAGATTCAAAAATATTTGCTTCTCCCACGGTTTAAAATAAAGAGCTTTATGGTCAAACTAATGGATCGAGTTTTTTCGTTCAATTATTCTAAGTCACTTTTAACTCGATAATTAGTAAAAAAAAAACAGAAAATATTTCAAGCAACTTACCAAGATTTTTTTCTTTTTTGTAGAAATGACAACCAACCACACCATTATTTGTTGATCTTTACTTATTAAATTACATTATATACAATTAAATTTATGATGTGGGTGGAGTCGGTTACTTCGTTCTTATCCTTTAATTTAATAGTAATTGCTCACACTGTCGTTGCCTGGATTCGAATCCGCAACCTTAGTCTAAGTAAACAAACGGTTAAAGTCTAACGCCTTAGAGCGCTCGGTCACTTAGGCTCTCTATATTTTGATAATAAAATGTCCAATATTCAAAACTTAGCTTGGCTTTAATAGAAGCAAACCATTCAAGTACGTCAGCTAAGTTTACCAAAATGTATGTCTTATCCGGTGCAAATCCACAACAACTTACTGAAAGTTTGCGTTTCAGGAAAGTAAATCTCATAAAAGAAATAAAACAAGCTAGATTAGGTTAGGTTAGAGTGGCTGTCCTGGGGCGGGACACAATGAGATCATAGGGTCTTGATACCGAAAAAGGGTTGGCCCATCCCTGTCCACTACTCCATGAACCATTTGGAGCTGTTTATGAACAGCAAGAGAGCTTTGACGTCGACGAACTTTAGGTCGGAGAGTTAATCAGGCTGGCTCAAGCAAGTCAATCTCCTCATGAGAAGAGCTGGTCAGTGACAGAGAAGATGAGACATTGTCTCATCCTTCTCACCACTGTGACAGTTCCTGCAGTAGTCGTGATACACTCCCAGGCCCAGGCGTTCAGCATACCTGCCACCCATCCACTGTCCTGTAATATCCGCAACAACTTTGCGAACAGAGGCCTTTGGAAGTGATATAAGATCTTCGGAACGCCTGCGATTGAACTCAGAACATATCCGTCTTGTAGTACCACAAGTACGTTCCTCCCTCCATCTAAGATTGGCCTTTTTAAGATATCCTCTTTGAGTGGTCCAACACGAACGAGTATTTAGAAGACAATTTCTGTCCAGTAAGGCTATTCAAAAAAAAAAAAAAAAAAAAAAAAAAAAAACCTTAAACAAATGTGTTCTACAGTCCGATAACCACTGGTTTACAATCGGATTAGCATGATTATATCTTGAATGATTTTACATCCCTAGCAAATGTTTTGTAAACATAAGATATGCGGAAACATTTTCTAACAAATCTTTTTCATTTGACTTTAAAAATACAATATACTTCAAGTTTTCTTTATAATGTTAGCAGAATTCAAAACAACAGTATAGTAACAACATATATTTATTTATTCTTTAATAATAAAACACTAAAGATTTATTCGAATTGTTTCTGATACTAAGTACTATTACATGTGTTTTCTGGTATTTGGTTCCTTTTGTGCTATATAGGAATCCCTTTTAGATCGTGAGCCCATAACGAAGCGAATTGAAGTTCTTAGATTTTTTTATTTTTCTACGCTATATTTTTGTTCTCTCATTAAAAATAATTGCGAACAGTTTAAAAATATCGAATACAATTTTCGATCGAATGAAAAATGAAGCGTATTTTATAAAAACAAAACCATTAACAAAGCCTTTCGCTAGTTGTTACTATGTGTAATGCGTTGTCATTAACTATGCACTACACGAAAGACATCAATGTAGAAATTCAGGAAAACCGACAAACTTAATTTACATAAATTCACACAAAAAAATCTCAGTCCTGGGGACTGTCGACAGATGTGACTTTCGACAGAAGAAACAAAAAACTTTGGTATAACTGTGTTTGTTTTTTTTTCCACTTTTTAAATTAATTATAGTATGAATAAAAAAAAATTGTATCATTTGTAAATTGAAATTATTAAAGTGGGAATAAGAAACTATTATAATATTTATAAGAAAATAAATAATAGTTTAAAAAAACTAAAAATAACGCTTTTGTAACTACCCTAACTGAAAGGTAGAAAATAATTTCTTTAAATAAATAATTTTATCGTAAAAAAGCGAGGAGTGCTAAATTTCAATTATTGTAAATATTTTATAGATAGTGCAATCAAATGAGTTTTAAATTTAAAATAAATATCCCGGCCGGTTTTTCAACGGAATAATTATGATAAAAATAGTAGTTTTTAAGAAAACATACTTTGGAAAAAATCGGGGTGTAAGAAGTTGTTTAAAATCCATCGAAAAATTACTAAAAAAAGGTTTTTTGCAAATAAAAACCGGGAAAAAAATTTCGATAAAAAACAAATATAGCGTTCAAGAGCTAAAAAAAATGAGACTAGCTAAAGTTAAATGCGATCGAAATTTTACGAGAAAACACGGTTTTATGACCGAAAATATCGCGTTTTTCGCCTATTAATTTCTCGGTTTGTATGAACCGCAGGGAATCCTTTCTGGTCTCAAATTCTTGCTTTTAATAGTATCTCCTTGTAAAAAAAGAAATGAATTGCAAAATAATACAAGGTGTCCGCAAAATTTGCGAAAATGCAAAAATATGAGTTTTCGAAAAGCCGTGCGCGATTGCTAACAAAGCATCCTACGGCAATTTTAAAAAAAAAAAAAAAAAACATTATCTTCTTCAAGAGTTTCCCAAAAACCTCTGCATAACTATGCATCTTTTAGACGCACGATGGAACCGTGAAAACGCAAAGGAAATCGAGGAATATTTAATTTTAATAAATTGAAACGAATTGAAAAAAAAAAAAATATATTCAAATACTTGGAAACTATCGGACAGATTTGGATGAAATTTGAAACACAGATAATTTATAACCTGAATTAACACATACCTACTTTTTAATGCGAAAAAAGGCTGTGTTTTTTAGTTCTTGGACTATTATTTATTTATCAAAAATTCAGTATAAACATGGTGGAAGCGCAAGTCATCCCAAAAAAATCCCAACGGGCCTAAACAAATTTTTACTTCAAAAACATGGAAATTTCGATTATAGGCTTATGGTCTATTATGTACCAATCTCTTAATGTAGATACGATGTTTGGACTAAACAAAGCAAAATTCTATGCATATATACTATTAAAATTCCATACCACGTTCTTGAATAGGACTGCTTTTTCCACTCGTATCAGTATGCATATTGTAGATACATAGAAAAAAAAAGTTTACAAGAATATTTATTTCTAGATTTTGTTAACAAAAAATATCCAGTTAAATAGTGATTTATATTTTCTAAGAAGTTCCACACATATTTCGTCCCAATATTTAGTATATTAGTATAATAAATTTCTTTAGTCTACTTCTCAAGGACTCAAATGAAAAATTTGAATAAAAAAATATATTTGTATCAAAATTACTATAATTTTCTCAGGGTTTTAAATTTTTCCCTGGTGTTTTAGGAAATTTTTTTTCGTTTAGTTTCATCTTTTTATTGGATTTGTTTTGATTTTAGCTGCATATGAATAAAATTATTTTTAAAGACATAAAATCAAATTAATTTCCCGAAAAATTCACTATTTACGTATTTTTCACATCGCTTCCACCATATTTCAAAGTTAATTGAAATGAAAACCTCTTTCGGCACGTCAAGCACTTTTTGAGTAAACAAAAATCATGGAACTCGCGTCATCGGGTGTTTCATGATAATTGAACTTCTCCTAAACGAATGCACCGTCTTTGATAAAATTTTATGTGTGTTCAAGTGGATGCCAAGATTCACAATTTGTATCACTACAAAATGTTTTTAAGGGTTCCGCATGAAAAAATTAAACCCATGAAATAAATGGTTGAAACGCATATAAAAAATATATTACATTGCGTCTTACTATTCAAATGTATTTATTTGCGCTCCCACCATATTTATCTAGATTTGTGAACAGCTATTTGAATAGAATTAAGGTATTTTTATTATTATTCAGGTATTGTGAATAGGTATTTATTAGAGCTATATGCGAGTATAACGAGTTCCAATCCCGAAGGCTCCAGCTAGGCTGAAGCTAGGCCACTTATTCCTAAGTTTTAACTTTTCACTTCGGTTGACAGTTTCCGTGACTGACTATCTTTTCTTACGTATTAAGAATTAACATAGTAGTATCTATGCATACAGTGCACAAATATTTCCCTTTTTATACCTTACATGTAATATGTAATATACAAGGTATACTAAGTTTAATCCCAAGTTTGTAACGCTTAAAAATATTGATGCTATGAACAAAATTTTGTTATAGTTGTTTATAAAACCGTCTAATTAGTCCATTTTCGCTTGTCTGTCCGTCTGTTCGTCTGTCCGTCTGTCTGTCAACACGATAACTCAAAAACGAAAAAAGATATAAAGCTAAAATTTTTCTAGCGTGCTTAGGACGTAAAAAGTGAGGTCGATTTTGTAAATGTGCAACATAGGTCAATTGGGTCTTGGGTCCGTAGGACCCATCTTGTAAACCGTTAGACATAGAACAAAAGTTTAAATATAAAAAATATTCCTTATAAAAAATAACCAACTTTTGTTTGAAACATTTTTCCTTAAACATCGATGTTTACCCGTGAGGGCGCAAATTAGGCGTAAATTGTATAGTATGTATTATATATGGGGATATCATTAATGTACGTGTGATATGTGTGTATGTGTCATAGAGTAATCAACACTGTCTATGCATGGTATTTCAACAGTTGACTCAGTCAATTGTTTGTTTTCACTTGTTATTACAAACTTTTATTTAACTTGCAATGTTTGTATATGTATGTTCGAGGCAAATCTTGCAACTAAATTTTAAAGCAGTTTGTTTGGATATCAATGCATGGTTACCTAATAACGTCATTCTAAATCTAATATGACGGACAATTTATTTTATACAAGCAAGTTATTTTTTATGTATTCGCATGATATGAGTATCAAATGAAAGGGTTTGCTAAAAACAATTTGAATTACAAAATATGAACATCGGATGAAAACACATTTTTATGATAAGCATGACCTAGTTTTCCCATCGTTCCTACCATTTATCAAATACATACCTTCTTTAGTTAAACAGTTAAAGTTCGACTTTAACTGTTTGACTATATAAACTTAGGTTGCGGGTTCGAATCTAGGAAGCGGCAATCTGATCAATTATAATAACTGGGGCGGTAAATTGATCACACTTTTGTCGTTTGAACAAGAACGAAGTAACCGATTCCACTCACATCATACAAATTTAATTGTAATCGGATGTAGTTTCATAAATAATGATTAAAAATAATGATGTGGTTGGCCTTTGTTATAAACGTATATGTCTGAGGAACGAAGGTTAAACCCAATTATTATTATTACCTTCTTTAGTTTCATAAAAAAAATAGTTTTTGTAGGACAAGCTTTTATATTATACTAACGAGCGCTTCCATTTTTTACAAATAGTCATGCATGAGTACTTTTTAGTACAATAAAACCTTGCCGAATAAAACACTTTTTTTAATTTAAATTTTTTTGAAATTGGATAAAAAGGCTGATTTAGGTAAAGTAGCTAAAAAGGTTGTATAATAATTATACTTAAATACAAATATGTACATAGAATTGACATTAAAATCTATTTAGAAGATTACTTCCTCATTGGGTATATAAAGATTATAATATCATTAATAAATGATATGGATTTATAATAACATTAGAATTAATCACACCTGAATAAGGATACAAGCGAACTAAGATACCTACATTATGGACACTCATAATCCTTTTTTACACACATACAAAGTAATATCTTCACCACATTAAACCCAAACCTAACCAAACTAAAACATAGTGTTTTATGCGGTGATATTCTACCTAAAATATACTTATTTTCATATTATATACATACTAAAATAAAACCCTTCATATGTATAGTGCACAAAATGGAAAAAACTAATTATTTTCTAGTTAGTAAAAGAAATTAGTTAAACTATTTGTTCTTCTAAATGCGAATAGTTTATCATACAGGAAAAGTGGCCAAAAAAAGTTCTCTTTCTAGCTCGACCCCGTGCAATTTTAGTCTTTTTAGTCTGGGTTGAAGTTCCCTCCCCACAAGATAGGAACATGTAGAGATTTTTTAACTCCCCTCCTCCCTTCTTGGGTGGCTGGAGGAAATGGCGGCTAGTTAAGAAATGGCTCCAAGTCTGTTACAGAAAACGCGACTAATTCGAGTGCCGGCATCTAACTTCAAATGATCATATCTCCGGAGAAAATTAAGTTAGAAATGTCTGGCAAAGTAGAAAATATTTGTAATTTATAATTTTAAGGTTCTATGCACATTTTTCAATGGCGTGAAATCATTATTTGATTGGCGTGAAATTTTATAATTTTTTTAAGACTCCCTTTTAATATTCATTATAAAAAATATTTATAAAGAAAAACGGTTTTCCAGATAAGAATGGTTAAAGTTACATTTGAATTTCAAGCACTTCGATTATACTCTTTACTTTATCGATTTGACATTTTGAAATTTTATTTTTGAAAATCCTGTAAATTTTCATTGTTTACACTTAGGTACTTTTTCGGAATCTGCTATATCTGGATGTGAACAATAAAAATTGGGAAAATGAACAGGATTTTCGAAAAATAAAGTAACCAGAGCAGGTAGAATATAAGTAGGTACTTATAACATTTCCAAATTTCAAACCGATAAAGTAAAGGGTATAATCGCAGTGCTTGAAATTCAAATGTAAATTTAAATATTATTATCTGGAAAACCGCTTTTCTTAAAATTATAAAGTTTCACGCCAATCAAATAATGATTTCACGCCACTGAAAAATGTGTATAGAACCGTCTTAAGATATTGAGACATTTTTTGAATTTAATTTTCTAATTTACAATTTTCGTATGAACCAAGTTTATGATAAAACTTACCGTTTTGGTGAAAATCTCGAAAAACCCGTTTTTGCGACCTTTGATATTGAAGAACTTTTTCCCCAGGTATCACATCGATGAGAACTTCATTCCTACCACCTTTGAGCTGGGTGCGAAATTTTTTACCTTCGGATGTTTAATTTGACCGGATAATAAAACAAATTTATTTTTAAATTTTTGAATATATTATAATTGTGAAAGTATGTTTGTTTGTTTGTTAAGCTTTCACGCAAAATTTAGCGAACGGTTTTTAATGAAACTGTACAGCAATATAGCTCATACATCAGAATAACACATGAGCTAAAAAGATAAAGATACAACAACAAAATCTAACATTTTCTATTTTAAAGTTTTACATCTTTAATTTATGGTTCAAAATAATGATCACAGATGGAGCAGAGTTATGATCATCATTTTAAACCATAATTAAAGATTTCTGTAATAATTTAAAATAGTAAATGTAACAATTCATGGCTACCTTTTCTGATATACTCAATGAATTATGGCTACTTTACAATTTAAAAAATTGAAAACTGTGCATATCATATGGAACGTTGATAAGTTAGATCAAGAGAGGTGGAGGCTATAAAGCGGTGGTTTTTACTTTTAAACCCAGTGAAGCAACAAAACAAATGTTATGTAACAACAAAACCCTGTATACAATTTATAAGGTGTTAAAAGTTTGTTAAACCATTTTAAACGTTACTAGAATATTGAATATAAAACCACCATTTTAGGTGTATATTCGTTCTTGTATTATTGGGTCCGGACATATAAACCATACGTGTAGGTGTAATAGCCAACATTCGTATATAATAATATATTGGGGTGGACATAACAACATTTATACTCAAATAAAATCTATACAAAACATTGTCGTACCTATACATACACTCATATTGCAAGCGATAATTTCCGTTTTTAGTAATAATTCACAATGTTTTACAAAACATTAATGTCTAAAACAAAACTCTCTATTTATTCATATCTATTCAGAATTTGTTGTTGGTCGAATTTCGAGGAGGTATTTATGCATACGTTTCCTAAATGGTTACCTATTAATATGTAAAATGCTTTGGTTTATATCGAAAAACGAAATGTGTACATCGATGTCAAAAATAATGAAAACCAATGTTTTTTCACTCTTAGTAAAAACATGTGCCGTTTTAATTTATTCTTTATCTAACAAGTGAAAATAAGCAATTGACTGAGTTAATTGCTGAAATACCTTGCATAAATAGTGTTGATTACTCTTATCACATTTCACATACAATTTATATAATTCATACTATACAATTTACGCCTAATTTGCGACCTCGCGGGTAAACAGTGATGTTTACGAAAAAATGTTTCAAACAAAAGTTGTTTATTTTATGATAAGGAACATTTTGTATATTAAACTTTTGTTCTATCTCTAACGGTTTACAAGATAGGTCCTACGGACCTATAGGTCAAGAACCAGTTGACCTATGTTGCTCAAAAATTTCAGCTTGATATCTTTTTTCGTTTTTGAGTTATCGTGCCCACAGACGGGTGATTTTATGAACACCTATACCAAAATTTTGTTGGTAGCATCAATATTTTTAAGCGTTACAAACTTGGGACTAAACTTAGTATACCTTGCTTATTACATATATACAACTATACATGGTATAAAAATAAGGAGCAGTTGAGTTAAAAATTTTATCTCCAGGTTTCTCAACAATTTTTCATCAAAACAAAAGTTGATTGTAAAATTCAAAAAATATTTTTCTTTGCATTCAATTTCTGGAAAATCTAATAATGTTCCTAAAATAATTTTTATATCGCTATATACAAGATGGACCATTTTAATAAATTATGGAAAAAAGCCCGTTTTGTAGTAACCAATCAAAAATCTTAGATGAAAGTTGCTTTAATTGTCAATTTAGGATCCTAAAACGTAAGAGATAGAATAATACTTTAAATTAGAAAGTTGATGCTCATAAAAACTAACATTTTTATTAAAATTTTTTTTTTTTTTCGAAAATCGTTAGTTTTTGGTGGGAATGCGACTTAAAAATATGTCGTTATTGCATTTAATCGAAAAAAAATATTGATAATATATTCTGCTAAAATCTTGCTAAAAATGCGGCTTGTTAAAATATACGGGATTGTTACTTACAGACATTCAAAAAACTTTGGGAGTATTATTAGCCTTTGCCTAGAAGTCAGTTTCAATGTATCTTTCGTTAAAATTTGAAAATGTGCGAAAATAGATGGCAAGATCTGAAATCGATTGATAAACATAAAAGATATAAGCAATTAAATAATTTTTAATAATCTTATTCTTGCAAAACAATTTTTGATATGTAGTCTCTATGGCAATTGCAGGTTATGACGTCACCAAGCCTTATTTTCCTTTCTTATAGAAGTTTATTTAAATCCTTCATATTTTCGTAGTGTATTTATGTTATCCAAAAATTGATTTCACAAGAGCTGTAGCTCGATAACGAACGTCTTTTGAAACAATACGACAAAGGCCCATTCCTTAATGTTTTACCTTTCCTCAACAATAATTTCTTTGATGTACCTGTCACTTCTACATTCCTGACAAAAAATTAACAATCTGTCTTTTGTGGAATGAATCTTTGTTATTATTTAATCATGATATAAGTAAAATTTTGTACTTTTCATGTCGCCATCATTTCCAATCCTTAGCAAAATTCGCAACAACACCAAGAGCAAAAACAAAACCATGTAGTAACTAAAAAATTACCGCTCATGTTCTTACATTTTCTTAAATGGCATCCTGTTTACTGAAAGTACAATTACTCAACTGAATAGGGGATAATTTTAATTTCGAATTGACTCCATTACCCATAAAAATATAAAACTAGACTTGACCATGACAAAATTTGAAAATGAAATTAAAATTGATTAAAAAGCGAAGAAGTTATAAGTAATCAGAGATTGCAGTCAAAGGATGGCCATCTCCTTTTAGCAAACCAAAGTTTTATATACAATCTCTATGGCGATACCCACATGTGACGTCACTCGTGGGTACCTTCCTCTTTGTTTAATTAGGAATTTTAAACATTCATATGTTGCATACTAGTAAAGATTTTTAAAAAGCAACTTCACTTTTCTATTCATGAAGTGAGAATTATTCATCTTCAAGTGAAAATTTTGTCCGTTCCCTTATTGAGTAACTTGTATTTCAGTAATATTTCTTATCAATATAAATCGATCATTATATATACCATGATGTAATATTAATCATCATATTCATATATGCATACAAAATTTAATGACTTTCGCTTCTCTACTTACAACACAACATATCCTTGTTTTATAAAATATAATAATCGACCATAAACCGTAGAATATAAATTGTACCGACAACCGACATGAACATAGGTACACCTACCGTAAATGTATGTAGATGGTCGTTATATTAAATTATCGTCTACAAATAACATATTATACAAACTATATGTAGAATGTTGATACGATATTTAATTTTTATTTACATTAAGTGTGTTTACATAACATAAACTCGAATAAAGTTTAACATACTAATTTTATTAGTTGCAACTATCAACAACGTTATCTAGAAAAATTCAACATTTATCGGAAAATAAATATATTGTAAAGTTGTATTTTACTTAAGGTAGTACCAGCATGAAATCACTTTTCGACAGATTTGGCCGAATTTGTTTTCTCGGGTTTATAATAGCTTTATTTATGAATTCCTAAAATTTCATAATTTTTGACCGTTTAGATCGCGAGATATTTAAAGACAAAGTTCGCGATTTTGAGGGTCATGTCCCATTTAAAGCATGTAAAATGTCCGGTCTCTCCAACTATTTTTTATGATATTATTATATATTGAAGAAAAAGTAGAAAAAAATGTTATTATACAATACAATTCTAAAAAAAAAATTTAGAAATTAATTTTCACTTTCTAGATATTAATTTTGACGTAAATTGATCGAAATTGGGACGTTGGCATAATTATTTCCCATTTTAAACGGTCAAAATTTCTGAAACTTTGGGAATTAATAGTAAGCATTATTAAATTCTTAAATTTAATTTTTCGTTAAATTCTGTCGAAAAAAAAAATTGTACCATTGCTTTAACATAGAAACTGCAAATACCATGCTGGAACATCGTTAAGCAAATATATGTAAAACTATATTTTTTTTGCTTATGTCACCAGAATTTCTCTTTTTGTAAAGTGTTTTTAGCGTGAGAAAAAACTACAATGGAACTTGTAGGTTAAGTGGGACTTGGATAAGTGTGAAACCTCCATGACTGAGACTCATGTTAAGGTCTCAACACTTTGGCACTGAATTATCTCTGTAAGTGGGATGAAGCAAACTTCTATATCTGGGATTCGTTTTTTAGATTTTACCGTCTTATTATTTACCTCTATTACTGAGACAGTGATTTTATATGCCTTAACCTCTGTTACTGAGATAACATCGTTTGTTTGTTTACTTATTCTTATTCTACCCGAAAATTCCGCACTTAACTAATTTTAAGTCTCAATTACCTTCAATTTTTTGAAAAATGCCGAAACAAAGGCTCAAATCGTTATCAGTGCGTTAAAAATTGAAGTTAATATCCAATTATGAAAGTGGGAAGACACTTGATGAAGTCTGTATCGAATTTAATGTGCCAAAATCTACTCTTTGTAGAATAATTCAGAATAAAGATAAAATTCAATCACAATATTCTAAAAGACAAGAAAAACTAAACGTGTACGTTTATCAGAATATTCTAAACTTGGACAGTGTTTGCTAACATGGGTCAAGCAATTTCGTAACAAAAAACGTTCCGATAAGTGATTCGATGATTAAAGAAAACGCACAAGATTTCGCGCGAAGACTCGGTATTTATAATTTTTGTAGCAGCAATGATATTGCTAATACGTTAGTTTATTTAATATTCACACCTTTATAACTGAAAAAATCTGTATTCTGACCTCTATTAATGAAACCTTCTGTAAATGAGACAGATATTTATTTATACCTGGATATCTGAGACATTGGATAAGTGGAATTTCTCTATAAATGAGAAAAATTTGCAAGTTCCCTGATGTCTCACTTAACCAGGTGCCACTGTAATTGCCATTGCATTCGGGAAAAAAAAAACAGTGTATAAAAAAGTCTCAATAGTCGCACTAATGATTGGTTTCGAAAAGGGACGTCTGAATATAATATCCTTGAATTTTTACGTTTATCTTCAGGAAACTCAAATTGATTGCAAAATTATATCGTAAATAGTTTACAACTTATTAGTATTGTATACTCAGTGTCACAAAAAATTCACGGATTACATAATACTACATGTAATCCGTGCATTTTTTTATGTCATTGAGATACACTGTTGTCACAAATAGTGCCCAAATATAAGAGCATGTTTTTATGAACTTGACTAAAACGATTGAAATGCCTTAAACAATCATGATGCCCAATAAATGTACATGGATATACTGAAAATTGGAGAACTAAAATCATTCGTCACATCAAGCATTGTCATGCATTATTCTGCACCGTATTATGTATGAAGTCAACCGTACAGCGTAGGAAATTTAAACGTTCATATCTTGCGTACTTCAAAAGACTTTCAAAAACCAATTTCACTTTTCTCCCGTGCCCGTGCAGTGAAAATTCTTCACCAGAAGTGATAAAAAAAAATTTACTCCAACATACCTATGGCGATATACAACAATTGCATGCGATATAATAAAGTACCAACTAATTTAATCCTTTTTATTTAAAACAAAACCAAACAAAACAGGTGACAATTAAATATTATTGAACTATTTGTACCTATTCATTTAATTAAATATAATGAATCACGTGCTGGTGTTAGTTGACCTAATTGAATGAAATTATGTTTCATGTATATATACTACCTACCTACTATATACTAATATATATAATAAATAAATTTTATATATAATTATATTTATTTTACTACAAATAATATATATCATTTATGTGACTTCATGTCACGCAAATAACATACAATAGAAAGAAATATATATACGAACAATAGAACGGTTACTAAGCCTTAAAAATTGGTGGTGATTCCAATCAAGACATCATTTCCACATAAACAGTTGAAATTCCTTGAAACAAAAAGTATGATTTTATCCCAGATGCGTAGCTAATCATCGGGAATAACAATCATTCGAAACCCTTTGAAGTACCCTTAAAACGTGAGAAATATATAATACGTCACAAGCTCCACCTGAAATGGCTAGATATCCAATTAATTTACAAAATTTCTATCAGAAAACAAAAAATACGTTGTTATAAAAGAAAACAAGTCATGAAACATAGCGTTTTTTGTTAATGGCTTACCAAGTTAACCGAAAGATTTTTCAAAAGTCAAAAAACGGTTTTATTGCGATTAAAAAAGAAGTTGACGTACAATGCAAAAAAATTAAATGGGAAAGTTCTAAATCTCAAAAAAACCTATCGATTGACATCGGGTAGGTCCGATTTGTTTGCGTACGTAGATATTTGGAGGAAGATATGAGTAATAGGTTCAAAAATTTTGAAAATTGTTCGATACATCGCATTTTTTCGAAAAAAACATCTTTCGTAAAAACTTTCCTCTCGACTGAGCGATTATGGTAGAGCGGTTTTTCGATATTTCATCTCTTTTTCAAGACTTCTTCGATTATGATATTTTAGAAGCAATTGACAGTATAGTGTAAGTCAATGTTTTCTCAGGCTGTTGAAGCCGTCGACACTGTTTCCAAAGCTGAAAAGCAGGAAAATAACGATTGACAAAAGCCAGTATTCTATTTTTCAAAGAGAAATTTTTCAAAAATAAAATACAAAGAATAAAGTATTTAACGCCTTTTTAATGGGCTATCAAAGAGGTTAGATTCTGGATTAGGGAATTTATCATTTAAAATTTTATTTAACAGAATCAATGTGAATTATTGTTTAGACCAAATAAATTTTGTCAGATATTTTAACAGTATGGTTGTATCAGCGAAAAAGCAAAGTAGAAGTAAATACGTTCATTGATAAGAAAGCAAGAAAACCCATTCAGTCAATGGAATATTTTATTTTTATTAGATCTTGCTTAAGAAATTTCGATACAAGACACCATCAGTAGCAGGGCCGGATTAATCCTCAACGGGGCCCTAGGCAACCATCAACTTGGGGGCCCTTTTTTCACGTCCGATCCCTTCTTTTTTCGATTAAAAAATACAAACTTAATCTGACTCAATGCAAAGTATACCTAACATCTCGAATCGCTCTTGTCGCGTTGTAGCTCTTTCAGCAGCTTCGATTTTTTTTTTAATTGCGAGAAGGATCGTTCGGCAGAACAATTTGTGATCATTAATGTTAAAAAAATCCGAAGAGCTATTTCTGTGTTAGGAAATACATCGGCTAATTGATCTTCCATTAGAATCTTATACAAATGACTATAAGTTGTGTCAAAGTAGTCGGAAATGTCCTTTTTAGGAACTTTGTCTAGTTCGTCGGTCGTCGCCTTTTGAATGCGGCCAATTGAGTTTTATTTATTTGAGTAAAATTTCTTTTCAGTTCTGATTATATTTCCTTTCACTCTCTAGAATTTTATGTTTGTAAGAAAATTTTAGAAGGCTTTTTCATTTTTTTGGGGCCCCCTAAAATCGGGGGCCCCAGGCAACTGCCTATTCTGCCTACTTGTTAATCCGGCCCTGATCAGTAGCACCTATGCCACTGGCTAGGCCCCTACGATGCATTAGTCATTTCGCCTTGAGTCCGTAACGAATTTGAGGAAGGACGGGAATTAAATCTACGATTGTTTGTAAATCCACCCCAGCTTTTCCCACTTATTAGCAAAAAGTGAAGTAAGATAGTATGCCCTTGATCATAATTGTTATTCATTTTAACAAATAGAAAGAAACGTAAAAAATACATAGAAATCAAGACTCGAAGTCGGGTCCTTCAGATGTCCTTCTCCAGTCTAGGATGTAGCGAACTCCGCCAACTCCTGCTCTATGAGTGTGTCACAAATTAAAATATAACCTCTTTGTGTCTTTATTCTATTCCCGACTTTTTGTGTAATTTTTTCGTTTCTTTCTATTCGTTCAAATGCAAGTACGTAATGTGCGTTTATTATTTAAGTGTACAGTCTCAAGTGGTATAATGTGTTAAGATATCAAAAGTTATTTAAAGTATTATTAATGAGGAACTTTGACTTATAAAGTACACAGAAATTGGAAATAATAAAAATATGTTAGTTGTTAGTGCTTTAAATAAGCATAAATTAGAATTATCGTATAGGCATAGATTTTTCTTTAAATAAATCTCAATTAACGGAAAGCGCAACCCATTTTTTCGACCAAATACCGGTCTATAACATGTGTTATTGACTGACTACAAACAAATAGCTTTCTTTCTTTTATGAAGAAGGATATTATTATTTATTTATTTTTATTGAAAAGCAATTTGTTTATTTATTCAGATAAAGGTATATAATATGAAAATGTGTTCACACGTCATAACATGAACATATTATTCATGAATTGAAAATATTATAATGAAAATATCAATTTTTATTATTATATCAATTTTATAATAAAAAAAAATATAAATGTACCTTCCAGCTAAATTAATGTTTTTTTTATACACTATTTCCATTAAAAATTGGAAATAAAATTCAACGGAATGGAAATGCGACACACAAAAGCGGAAATTTATTATCGAAACAATTTTTTCAATGAAAATGATTAATTACACAAACTTCCAAAAATGTTTGTCTCTATTTACTGTAGTATATATAGAGTACAATTAAACCCAAGATTCACAAGAAATTAGTTTATTTGGCGACAATATAAATAGTTCTATGATCATTAAATAAATTTCGAAAACTAAAACCCCGTCAATTAAAGAATCGCTCTCTTATTAAAAGTATGCGTATGAGTGTTATTGCACTCGGTGGACCTCTTTTCGATCCTGTGGAAAACTTTAATCTTAGAGGTCCCTCGACTGTAATGACGATTTTACTTATCATAACAATTTCAGTTGAAAATATTTTCTTGTTTTTATACTTAATAAAAGAGCGATTCTGTAATTGTCGAGGTTTTAGTTTTTGAACTTTATTTTATTTAAACCATTTTGGGGTTAAACCAATTTCGTGAGAAAGTTTAACAACATATATATATATATATATATATATATATATATATTTGAAAAGTGCTATCATAGCTTTATGCCCTCTAAAAGACCGCCGTATTCAATTTAGACGGTACATAGCCTATAACCAGTGAACGACGAGACGCTTCTAACGATACCTCATTTGTCAAATTATGATAAGTAGTTTAGAAGCTAGGTGGGAACAGATGAACATACATACATATGGATCAAACACATAACCCTCGCTCATTGTATAGTCGGGGTAAAAAATCACTCTGGTATTCTGATATGGATTTAAACATTTGTACAGCTTACCCCAAATTGAGCTGTAGAGTTGAAAATCGGTACGTAAATTTTGATCAGGGATATGTTTTTTGCAAGCTATTAACTTCCCAAATTTCTACTCACCTTTTTTATGCCAAAACGTGTTTTATCGCGATTTTTATTGCTTTGAACATCTGTACAGCTTCCCTAAAATAACCCGGAGGGTTCAAAAATCGGTATATTTGGTAATTAAGCTAGTGTCAAGAATGTATACTCAATGTCACAAAAAATGCTCGTTTTAAAACATTCTAAGTGTTACTATTATAACATAACATATGATGCGTACGCTTAGAATGTTTTAACTGTGGCACTTTTTCTGACAGTGAGTGTACGTCTTAGGGTGCTAGAAAATTTTCATTCTCCTTCTCCTTTTTTATGTCGAAATATATTTCTACGTGATTTTTATAGAATTGAAAATTTGAACAGCTTCCCAAAATTGAGCTAGAAGGTTTTATATGTAGATTAATATATTGTGCCTTTTAAGGGTTGTCAGTTTCACTCAAAAATTCAACTGGACATAATGTTGACTTTAGAGTTGGCTTGACTATTTCATAAAGATATAAAGACTCTAAGATCGAAGCTCTTTTAATTCTTTATTATCCCGAGATAACATTTTTTGTGCAAATATTAATATTTTTGTGCAAAGGTTAACAACTATGTAAGCAAATAACATTATATTTACTGTGGAAAATGAAGAATTTGACCCAGGAAAAAACTCCGTACCAGTAGATTTTTATGAGAGCCGGTGGAAAATGTTTGCCATAAAATGGGACAAAACTATCCTACTTCCAGATATCACATTCTCTTTATTACTATTTTAGACGACTAGTATTTTTTTGTCCCTGTTTTTATTTTACTTCGCCTCATCGTGTTCGAAGCATAAGCTTTAAAAAAAAAGAAAGGATTTTTGTGCTTCCAGTCAAAAATTTAATTTGAAAGCCATTAAATATTATTAATTTGGGCTTTTTTGGAATTTTTTTTTCATCTAATTTTACCGTTTTCGATATTATAAGCGTTAAATAAAGAGAATGAGATTAGGGTACTTCTGTCTCATTTTATGGGCGTAAATCGAATTTTCCACTGGCTACTATGAAAATCTTTTCACTGGCTTCCATGAAAAAGTTTTTTCCTGGGTCAGACTGTTCTTTTGGTTTTATTTCCTCGATTAATTAGTTAAAAATTTCCACTCAAACTTTTATGTAAACACACATTCATAGTGAAACACATGATTTTTAGTTGGGTGTTAAAATGTAAACATGTATTCCTACTACATCCATACTTTTTCTGTAGACTATCTAGAATAGAGATATGTAATTTACAAATTCAATAGATATTATTTACAATCTATGTAGGTGGTATGCAGGGGCGTAGCTACCACCGTATCCGTCGTATCAATGATACGGAGTCCCCGGGCTACAAAGGCCCTCGGTCTAATTTTACACAATGTATATTTGACCATGAAAACTCACAGCAGCATATTAATGTATTCCTATCTTATAATAATTGGTTACTAGAAAATACCATCGATACTTAATTGCAAAGTGGAATCAAAAGTAAAAATACTTTCTAGAGAGATGTATAGCATCGTATAATTAATGTTACAATAGGATATATTCATGAAATTTAAATTTGGTTCAAATATTTTTTTTCCGTAACTTTATTGGCTGGACATTTCAACTCAACCATTACTTTAGTAATTAATATCTTTTTAATTACTTAAAGTTAATTAATAAAAGTGCAAATTCAGTGAGAGCACTTCAAAATTTCTAAAACGGGAATTTTAAAACGGACAAAACGTCATAGTATTGGCTTGTCAAATTCGTTGACATACTGTATGGTATTAATTACTTATATTTTGTATGGTATTACATTGAGTTATATTATTCTACGACTTTTTATAAGAACACTTAATAATAACGAGTGTAAATTCTGTGTTGTAAATTTATTTTTTTAAGTGTAAATTATACATTGAACTGTCACCCATTGACAGGTCACATATTAATACGTCATCAACAGAGAGCGCCAAAAGACTGCGTTTAAACATCTCAAAATTATTCTGTATTTTAAATATTTTTTTACACTTAATTAACGCATTTTTAAACAGTATGTTATAACGGTGTAAACAATGAATTAAAAATATATAAAAAAATTCATGAATATTATCTATTACTTAAGCATCATGTAATCTACCTTTCAAGAGGCCATGATTCTGATTTTGGAAATTTTATGTCAATTTTACGTTTACTATCTAATTATGATTCTATTTTAAAAGGTCTTCTTTTAAAACCGAAGTGGCTCAAATGAAGATTTGGGTTCCCTTCGAAACTAATTTTAATACAAGGCCCCTCCAAGGCGAGCTACGCCACTGGTGGTATGTATACTTTTACTTTGAATGTGTATGAATTCCCAAAACTTATTTAACAACTAAATTGAAATTGTATACACTTAAAACAAATATCACATATTATTTTCATTATGTAAATTTTCAAATTGACAAAATATATATTTCTATGTTTACACAGATAGAGTGTTATTCAGAAAGAGAAGAAAACTTTATTTGGGGAAAACATTTTTTTTCAAAATTTCTTGTGATTTATACCATTTAAAATTTAATTTTTTCCATATTATTTTCATCATTTACTAGAACAAAAGCATTAGAGAGAATGTTTACGATAAATCTTAAAATTTTTGAATTATTTGTAAAAGAACATTTCTTCTGTGTTTTTACTTTATTATATTATAAATATAATAAAGTATTGCGATCGAAAAAAAAATCGATATCGGGGTTTCAACGAAAATACACGTTTTGAGTATCGTGATTCCAAAAAAGTGGTTTTTAAAAAATGTTGCGTCCGTCGGTACCAAGCTGGAGCCTTCAATTTTCAACCGATTTGTCTCAAACTCGGTACATAGGTTCAGTTTGGTCATTATTACAGACGATTTTTTCATTTTTTCTCTAGGCTTTTTTTCAAGAGTACTTCCCTCTAGGCCAAAACAGGATTTTTGGGGTTTTCTTAAAAACGGCCCTAACGATTTCGATTAAACTTGGCACAAAGCTAGACCTTAAGGTGTTCCTAGGATTGGTATAAGCCACATATCCGGGAAAATTCGAGAAGGCCCACACCATAGGGAAAACTTTTCCAAATACAGAAAAATGGGATTTTGTAGGGTGAGGCTGAAGGGACAGCAGTGAAACATCGTATCAGGGTTTATATCAACAAGGTTCTAGGTTTGATATAACTCCCCTCTGGGACCCCTCCTCCTGGAGCCGTGGAGCTGGAGGGGATGAAATCGTCAAAAGTGGTCAAATCAACCCTAGCCAAAGTTGATCAAATATTATTTAAAATGTCTTTTTAAGTAACTTTTGTAACTTGGTAATCTTTGCTCAACCTCACCCTTACCAAACTACATTGTTCTAAATATTATATTAAATCCAATAAATATCTAAGCCTGTTCCTCATTACTTGTTTTTAAATAATTCTTACAATTGGCTGCTTTCAATAAAAATATTACAAGAATAATATATCAATTTTATAATTTATTAAAGTCTTGTCCGATGTTTCGGGCCGTTTATTACTATTAGTCTAGTTAACAAGTTCAAATTGGTGAAATGTAGAAATACTGTACGTAAAAATACGTGTGATAGTTGTATTCGGAATGATGTCAAGAAAATGTGACAGAGGCATTTTTCAGTGCATAAAAAATTTCAGAAAAAAGTTTTTGAGTTTTTCGCCAATATTTCATAAAATATTAATATTTAAAAAATTTACTTAATGATTCTTAAAGAGGAGGATATGTCCAGCCTTTACTTCCGATCTATCTCTATTATTTATAATTTTAATATAGGTATTTTTGCGTCATTTTTGGATTGTTATAATAACGTCGAAAAAGAGTATAATAACAAGTGAAAACAAACAATTGACTGAGTTAATTGTTGAAATACCATGCATAATCAGTGTTGATTTCTTTATCACATTACACATACAAACATGTGACACATACATAACTGATAATCAAGTATAGTACATATTATAAAATTTCCACCTAATTGGTGGCGCCCTCACGGGTAAAAAGTGATGTTTACGAAAAAATGTTTCAAACAAAAGTTGTTTAATTTTTGATAAGGAACATTTTTTTACATTTAAACTTTTTTTCTATCTCTAACCGTTTACAAGATGGGTCCTACGGACCCAAGACCCAATTGACCTATGATGCTCATTTACGAACTTGACCTCACTTTTTACGTCCTGAGTACGCTGTAAAAATTTCAGCTCGGTATCTTTTTTCGTTTTTGAGTTATCGTGTCCACAGACGGACGGACGAACAACCGGAAATGGACTAATTAGGTGATTTTATGAACACCTATGACAAAATTTTTTTTTCTAGCATCTTTATTTTTAAGCGTTACAAACTTGGGACTAAAGTTAATATACTATGTATATTTCATATATACATGGTATAATAAATAATTTTATTAAGGTATTAAAATTCAAAGTCGTACGAATACAGCAAATATTGAACGTTACAACTTTTTGAGTCGAATTTTCTTAAAAGATGTTAGTCGCACGAAAAAAAACTTACTGTATATTTCTTATAGGCAATTTTTTTATCTAAAAATTTTATAACAAATATTTTTTCGATAACAGTAACCCTTAACGAACTATTAACGAAAATTCGTATTTTGTGACCTTTGACCCCGAGTAACTTTTGTAGTGGCATTCCGATCGATGAAGATTTTTTGTTTCGAATCATAAATAGAAATTTCATTCAAAAATCCAGCTTTCGGGAATTTTTCCAAAGTGAAATGTCTGTATTCCCTGTATTAGAGAGATTCAAGGTCTAAAAAATTACCAGATGCTACTATAATTCATAAATTTATACTCAAATCATAGTCGAGTATTTTTTTTTTTTTTATAATGAATAGCTTGTTATACTTAATAATTGAAATTTTACATAGTTACAGCGACCACAACATATAATTAAACCCAAGCGTTGCCATGTATAAAACCACGATTCCATATTAAACACACGCATATATATATATTAAATTCCATAAATCTATGGCTAGATACCATAGACTATATACAAGATGGTACATAAGTAGGTAAACAATTATAAAAAGTATTAGTATCTTTGTACGCCAGTAAAATCTTATAAAAACAACAACTAAAATCGTAAAATGCGATGTAAAGCTGCTATTTTGCCGTTTTATTTGGATTTCTAAAGAGGGGTGTGAAACTATGTTTTGCAAGCCAAAAAAGGGTTGTGTTATCTGCGTAATCCGAGCAAAATTTTCGGACTTTTTTCAGTTCAATTCAAAAATAATGAGCTTTTGACATTGGTTGCTAGTGTCTCCTTAAAAGTATATTAAATTTAAAACAATTAAAGCTAACCCACAGCTCCGTATGTCTGATAGTTTTTAGATATGATGCTTAAAAAATTTAGATAGTTTTCAGAAATGTTAAGTTGTGAGTTTTGCTTATGTTAAGGGCGTACGAGCGCCAAGGAAATTTTGGATAAAATGCATGTTTTTTTTTTATATGATGTTGGACTTAGTCTAAATCAATTCTGAAAATTTTATGGGGGTTGCCGATTATTAAAATAAGTAAACGACTTCAACAGTAGTCATATTTAACATTGATCTTATAGAAAAACGATAGATGTTTTCATAGATATCTCCAAAAGTAGTTGGTAGAAATTAAAAGAAAAAAAAATATTTATTTAAAGTTAAACCCTTAATAAATTATTGAAAGAAAAAAAGAAACCGTTGTGCCCAACTAATTAAGGATATATGGATATGCGCACGATAGTAGGGGCACAAATTAAAAAAAATATAATTTTTCAATTTTGATGGTGAATTATGTTATAACTTGACAATATAAGAAGACGAAAAGTAATAATAAAATTTTTCGATATCTGAAGTTATTTTCCAAATATCGAAAATTGAAAATTTTGTTTGAGTATATAGCTTTCGATATTTCGAAAACCAAGGCAGATATCGAAAAATTTAATTCTTGTTTTTCGTCTACATTCATAAATCTAATAAAATTCATCATCAAAGTTGAAAATAAGGTTCAAATAATTTCAACCACAAGTCTAAACTTGCTTTAGCGCTCGTACTTCCTTAAACCGTTAGGGATAGAACAAAAGTTCAGTTATAAAAATGTTCATTATAAAAAAAAATCCTTCTTTTGAAACAATTTTCCGTAAACATCATTGTTTTCTCGCGAGAGAGCAAATTAGGGCAAAACTTTAGGTCCATTTTCTCCAAAAATACACTAGATAGAGAATGAATAGAGAATGAAAATTTGTAGGTAGCTTCAACCAGTGAGCCTAATAAAAAAAATTTGGAAAAAAAGTCTTCTATTAAATACTAAAGTTTTCTAAAAAGTTATCTTAATAAAATTATAAAAATTTTCGAAAAGTAGTACAAATGGTAGTGAAAAGGGCATGTAAAGCTGCCTTTTTGGTATGTTATTTGGACTCCTTAGAGGAGTGTGAAACTACGTTTTGCAAGCAAACTAAACTGAAAAAAATCCGAAAATTTGGAGCACAACCTTTTTTTTGCTTGGAATTCATTTATGTTATAAATTGAGCGTGGAATCGAGAATGTTCATAACGGGAGTGCTGATGGGATAATCTACTGTGTATCTGCTTTTGCACCCACCTGTAATACATACAAAGAACCACTAACACGTAATATAATATTTTGGTAACACCAATAATGATACATCGCATTCAATTAACTTTCACTGGTTATGCAAATGCGTAATGAAATTTCTCTCTACCAAATGTTACTACCAAGCACACATAGCAAGCAAGCACATCACCACAATATTCTAGCAAACCACCATCATCATCGAAAAGTATATCTACCAACTCTGTGTGTGTGTGTGTATGTAAATCCCTCTAGGGACAACTTTATACAACGGTGCGCGATGGGTAAATATATCCCCATGTATACCGATGTTGTCTCGTTGTTTTTAGCTATTAGTCGTGTCATTTTAGCATTTCAGAGAGAATTTTTTTGTACCTCAACCTATCGAGCCAGAACTTTTTGACGCTAGAAAGTTTTGGTTTTTGCTATGAACCATATAGGAAAATCATTAGAATCCATTTATATAAGGTGATTTTTGAAAATTTTAAAACCTTGAAAATATGGGCCAGAAACGTATACTCGGGGGTTTTCGGGGTCTCTGATCACTATTCCGAAATCAGAATTTCGAAATAATGTCCCCCTCTTGGGGTAATTTACCTCGCTGGTCCAAAATTGCAATATTCTGTAAATATTCAACAAAATGGATCAAAAAAGTATACTCGGGGGTTTTTGGGGTCTCTGATCACGATTCCGAAGTTAGTATGAGGATATACTCCCCCTCTTCTTGGGGTTTTTCACTCTTCGTTGACCTAACACTGCAATTTCCTGTAAATATTCAATTTGGACCAGCGAGGTGAATTACTCCAGGAAGGGGGAGTGTATCGAAATTCTGACTTCAGAATAGTGATCAGCGATCCCGAAAACCCCTAATTGTTCGTTTCTGACACATTTTGTTGCATATTTTCAAGGTTTTAAAATTTTCAAAAATCATATCAAAAATGGATTATAATAATGAGCTTTTTTGGCCCATCAAACTTTCTAGCGGCAAGAAGTTAAATGTAGATTTTGATATATGGACCTTCCTGAACATTTAAAAAAAAAATAACTGGCACGATAGGTTGAGGTACATAAAAATTCTTCATTTTAGCCTTTTTTGATTCAAAATGATTCGTCTATATCTATAAAGCTCTCATCGTTATTACGAGCTTTTTATTTTATATTTCATTAACGAACGAAATAAAAGTTTTTTTTACTCTTTTTGACACGCTATAAAAGTGTATAGTTTGTTCTTCTTTTGGTGATTTTTGTTAATTTTTATTATTTTTTAAAGTTGTATTTCAATAAAAATGAAATTATCCCTCGTTTTTTTTTTACGTTTTAATTTTGATCGTATTTTTTTTATCAATTCATTTACCTTTGTTATATAATCTTTTTGGAGAAACGTACCTACATAAGATGTCCTTCAGGACCTTTTATTTCTAAATTATTATATTCAAATTTTATTAAAATATATCTGACAGAGGATCGGACTAAATTTTTTTTATCACTTCAAATGAAGAAGTCTCACTTTACGAAGTTGGTTTTTTAAAAATCATTGCTAGTATGCAAGATATGAACGTTTAAGTAGAAGATACCTACTAGTGACGTCATACGTGGGTATCGCCGTAGAAATACACATATAAAACTTTGTTTTGCTAAAAAAAGATGGGCAACCTTTGAATGCTAATTACTTGTTCGATCTTTATCCTATTTTAATTTCACTTTCAAATTTTGTCATCGTTTCAAGTCTAGTTTTACATTTTTTTTGGGTAATATGGCCAATTCGACATCGGAATTATCCTCTATTAGCACCAACATTTTTCATCGAAATAGGAATCTCGTATAAATTGGGAAACCATTTTTTACAGGACAAGATTGTCTCATGAATAGGGAATATTTATTTCTTTTTTAACATATTTTCCCGTTTCCAATTTTTTTTATATACTTTCTACATAAAAAGGAATTTTCCTTATTATTCCCTGGAATAAAAAATAACAGAGCCTTCAGATTTCTTTATCGTCAAGTGCATTGAAAAGCAAGTTTTACGTTTGCAAACTTAAAAAATCGAGTATTTTTCAAAAAAATTGTTCAACCTTCAGTTTTCAAATTTGGATTTGAATCATTTCATTAAAGTGACGTATGGCCGAAATGTCGTTAATAATATATTTACAATGAAAGCTTTGAGAAAATGTAATGAAAAGGTATAGTCCGCGAGACAGCATCCTTTTTATTAAATAATCAATACATAGTTTTGAAACTTCGTACCTTGTTACCTATTTCTTTTAGTACCTAGTTCTTTTAGCGAGTTTAAAACTTTCTCTCTACGACTTTTTTCGAAAGTGCATTTTCAAATAGGCACGGTAACATCAAATCAAACTGTATCCTTAAAAAAATATATATACTGGAGTAAATTTAAGCAAAAAAAGACTGTTATATGAATTAAAAGTTCGGGCAGCGAAACTTTGGGGTTTTTCTTGTCACATCAAAATAAGTATTTCTTGAAATTTTTTTCTTTCCCGGAGTGGTGTAACGTGTCTAACCAACAAAATGGCGTCAAAAATGGAATTTTTTTCAAAAATTTTATCATTTTTATTTTATATTCGCAAGAGGAGACATCGGTGCATATCCAAATTTGGTAGGTTTTTAGTCAATGTTAAGAACTACTCCTCATATTTTTTGAGTGGGTTTCGTCCCTTCCCCTCCCAGTTATATATATATATATGTATACATACATATGGTTTAAAACAGTTCATTTGACTATAACTTGAAAAATATTGGATTGATTTTAATGAAACTAATATCAATAATAGGTTTTATTATTAACAATTTTCGGTTAATATTTTAGGGAAATCCGTAAAATAGTTCGTCCAAAATTTCCAATTTAGTGAATTGTTTAAATTGGCTGCCATTTTATGCCATTTTGTCCTACGAGGTTAAATTTTTTTTAAATTGTAGCATTTTTTATTATCTTTCGATTTTATAATAAGTGGCTTACCCGTAAAATGACTCCTTGATCCATATTTTTGCGAAAAACGGAAAATTTAACACTTTCTGGAAATCATTGTTTGGGGGGTGTATGGACTAGCTTTGGGGGGTGTTTTTTGCTTTGCCTTCAGAAAACTATTTTTAAAAAAGGTCTATACGGTTTAAAGCAAAATTTTTAAGTTTTAACCCCCGCGCTGTTAGGGGGAAGGGGTGTATGGAATAAATGTGTCTTTAAAAAAATATAAAATAAAAATGATAAAATTTTTGAAAAAAATTCCATTTTTGATGTCATTTTGTTGGTTAGACATGTTGCACCACTCCGGGAAAGTAAAAAATTTCAAAAAATACTTATTTTGATGTGACAAAAAAACCCTAAAGTTTCGCTGCCCGAACTTTTAATCCATACACAAGGCGTAATTTCACTCTACTAATAACCAACTTTTACAACGTTTAATACAAGAACGCTGAAAAAGATTTACAATCCACTCATACCCTTAATTTTCATATATTTTCATTTGAAATTATATTTGAATATATTTTACATATTTTATTGCGTAGAAACCAATGTAATTTTAACATTACAATACAATACAGATACATAGAACAGACATAATGCTTGTTGTTTAAATGATAGGGGGGAAATGAAAATTGGGGATAAAGGCGGGGGTGGTTATTAACATTACGTATTATTATTATTATCATACAATAGTTGCATTTTAAAATAAATGAAATTGTTATTTTAAAACTAGCGGTATTCTGATTTATAAAGCCAAAATATTTTTTTTTAAATACAAGCTTTTTACTTCAGACTACAAAGAATTTTTTTTTGCAATAAACTACAGGAGCAATTTTTTTATTTAAATAGGTTCAGTATCAGATACTGAATGTAAATGCACAAAATCCTTACAAAAATAGACGGGGGAAGGGCCTCCATTTTAAGGAAATTATATTAAACATTCAACGCGTTATAACTTCATAAATATTAATTTTAGAACAAAAATTTCAAGTAAATGTTTTAAGAAATTTGTAGATTTAAAGTTTCAGTTATTATCATTTACTTGTTTAAACAAATATTAGAAGACATACCGGTCACATAATCAATAAGTAAATCGTCATAGTCGTATAAGTCATAAACGGTTAATGATACAAAAAAAGATGGAGATATAGCCCAAAACGGTTTTCCTGATAATGGAGAAACATCCCCCGCCTATTTTGTAAGGATATTGTGCATTTATATTCTCCAGGTACGTGATACTGAACTTATTTAAATAAACAAGTGAAATCAAACAATTGACTGAGTTAATTGTTGAAATACCATGTATAGTCAGTGTTGATTTCTTTATCACATTACACATACAAACATGTGACACATACATAACTGACAATCAAGTATAGTACATATAAAATTTACGCCTAATTGGCGCCCTCACGGGTAAACAGTGATGTTTACGAAAAAATGTTTCAAACAAAAGTTGTTTAATTTTTGATAAGGAACATACATTACATTTAAACTTTTGTTCTATCTCTAACGGTTTACAAGAGGGGTACTACGGACCCAAGACCCAATTGGCCTATGATGCTCATTTACGGACTCAACCTCACTTTTTACGTCCTGAACACGTTGTAAAAATTTCAGCTCGATATCTTTTTTCGTTTTTGAGTTATCGTGTCCACAGACGGACAACCGGAAATGGACTAATTAGGTGATTTAGTGAACACCTATGACAAAATTTTTTTCCTAGCATCATTATTTTTAAGCGTTACAAACTTAGGACTTAACTTAATATACTATGTATATTTCATATATACATGGTATAAAAATAACTCCTGTAATTTAATGCAGAAAAAAATTCTCTCTAGTCTGAAGTAAAGCTCTTATTTAACACTATAGGCTAGAAATTTTTGAATATTTTAAAATTGATCGCCTCAATCTTTTTTTATATGTGTTCAAAATTTTATTAAATAGTGTTTATAAAATGTTATTTTTCGTCTACATTTATGAAGTTATAAATAAAATTCATCATCTAAGTTGATAAAAAGATACAACGTACTACCTTAAATGTTATTTTTGACAGCAAATATTTTTCTAATTTTCATTAATATTGAAAAAATCATTTTTACCATCGTTTTTAATAAAAGAGTTTGTTAGGACAAAGTTCAATAATTCTATTAATGAAATAAATGCTATATTTTAAATTGAAATGAATTATTTGTAATGATATTAAAACGATAAAATCATTCGATTGTAAAGTATTGTTAACATATCCTCCGTTTAATAAAATTCTAGAATATTATATATATGTACCATAAATGCGGTATAAAATGACTAATTGCATTGCCAAAAGAGCATTTAAAACAAAGCACCATTCTCTGAACCGAAGACCACATGATCCATTATAATACTAAAGCCAAATTATTTTATATTTATAAACATTTCGAATGGTTTCACTTGTGATAATAATTCATTTGAATGGATTCCATAAATGATTCATTTAGTGAATCATTGATTCATTAGGAGAACTTAACTATACCTCACTCACAATATTGGAAATGGCCAACTTTTAAAATTCACATGCTATCTTTCAATCTGCTTGACCTCGCTTAGCCCGCCTCCTAAACGTCAATTTTTCTCACATCTCCTTGGAAAATAACGCGATCTCTCTGCTTTCCCGTAAAGAATGATATAAAAAAAATGATACCGTACACTTTTGTTTTGAATCATGAGCTTATATATGAATTTTTACACTTCTAACTTCAAAAATGACAAAATTTCTTTTAAACTTACATCCCTTATTTTACCCTCTTGAGTAATTTTTTTGAGAATAGGCATACAGTAAACTTATATTTTAAACCATGAGCTCATAAGTCATTTTTTAAATTTCTAATTTCAAAATTAACCATGTTCCATATAAATTTCCAACCTTCTTAATGCACACTTCATGCACGTTATTTAAGGAACATTTCATGCTGCTAGACTCAGCGGTTTCACCTGTGCGGTGATCAGTCAATCTGTCAGTTTCTTCTTTTATAGAGACAGAAGATTAATATTTTTGAAAATTCGTACAAAAAAAGGCATGTTTTTGTGAGTTTTTTGTGACAATATAGTTAAAATCTCTTTATTAAAACAAATGGTACATTAAAGTATGACCTTCGAACAACATTGTATAAATTTTTCACGAAGAAATATAAAATTAAAAAAGACAAGAATGACAACAATCATTCTGTCGTATCTCGAAAAAAGTAGAATTGCGATGCCCCTCATAACTTGGTGCTGAATCTCTGGGAGGGTTTTTCGAAATTTCATTTTTTACTTTTTTGAAACACTTTGAAGGGAAAACGCTATTTTTTGCGAAAAAATCGGCTAATTTCCTATTGTAAAATAAAAACAAGTGAAAACAATTGATTGAGTTAATTTTTGAAATACCATGTATAGACAGTGTTGATTACTCTATCGCATTGCACATATACCTACACATGTCACACATACAAAACTGATACTCCCATATAAATACATACTATAAAATTTGCACCTAATTAGGGCCCTCGTGGGTAAACAGTGATGTTTACAAAATAATATTTCAAACAAAAGTTGTTTATTTTTTGATAAGGAACATTGTTTTTACATTCAAACTTTTGTCCTATCTCTAACGGCTTAATAGATGGTTCCTACGAACCCAAGACCCAATGTTGCTTATTTACGAGCTCGATCTCACTTTTTATCGTGCTCACAGACAGACTGGTGGACGGACGGACAACCGAAAATGACTATTTAAATGATTCTATGAACGCCTATACCAAAATTTTTTTCGTAACATCAATATTTAAAACGTTGTAAACTATAATTACTAACAAATTTGAAAAAAAATCTCCAGCGTTACCTCGTAAATTATGTAAAAAATAGTGTTAAAAATTTCAAAAGGATCGGTGCAGTAGTTTTGAAGTTATGGGGGCACCGACTTTGAAAATGTTTATTGTGGGGAAAAACGCTTTAAAGTTTTAAAAACTCAAAAATCTGATATATGGTTCATAAGCAATTTTTATCGGCTTTAATCACAATGAATCATCAATGCCAGGTCCATTGACGATGTTATTCTGACGATAAATCACAAACTGTATGATGTCTACAGAAATTAATAGAATACAATTAAATATAATTACCTAAAAATTACAAAATAAATCACATTATAATAATGAATAATAATAATATTATTTTATATATGAATTAAAATCACAAGCTATATATTATCGATATCGATATCGATATATAAACGCACTATTAAAACCCCCAAACTTGGTTTTACCATACACACCAGATATTCAATTTAAATTGTTCATGGCTCATTTCCTAGTTGATGATATGTATGTGTTGTGAACGAGAAACTACCTCATAGATATAAATCAAAATAAATTTATTTATCTGTTAACATTAAAATTACCAAATAATTAAAACGATATATATCGAGACTACAAACTTTAGTGGGCTTAAAGCTATTAATTAGAAAAATTTCTCAATAAATAGTAAAAAGGAAATTACTTGAACTCAGGTAAATGCGTTTACTTGGCTGTTGAGGAACCTGTGTGTTCAGAGACCCCCCGAGTAAGGAGTTTGGATCAATTATATAACGAATTTCCCAAAAACTCCAGCAGACTACGATGATAGCGTTTACCCTGGACACCTCGGATACCAGGCACCTCGTTTTGTAGTTAACCAATCTAAATATATCTTAAATAAAAAATGTAGGGTTTCATGGGGGACATTATGTTCTGATATCAGATAAGACGTAGTTCTTCGAGTTGCTTAAATAGCCAATTTAGATTATAAACGGTAAGAGATAGAATAATACTTTAAATTAGAAAGTTGATCCTCATAAAAAAAAACAATCTTTGTTTTAAAGAGTTTATTGAAAAAAGTTAGGTTTCGGAGGAAATGTGATTTAAAAATATGTCAATATTGCATTTAGTCGAAACAAAATATGCAAAGTTAATCGATAATTAATATTAGGTCAAGGCTATGGACATAGGCGAATGTCCTCTATTGCCCTTGAAAACTTTTGGCCAAAGTATTTTTCGGTAGCTAGCGTGTTTTCCTTCAATATGATCTCTTTATGGGCGGTAAAGGCCTACAGGGTGGCGGTAATGCTAATTTTTATATTAAATATAAAACACGGAAAGAAAAAATTAAAATATTGACAACCTCATCCAGAAGTTGACCGTTTCATATTAAAATAAAGTAAAAACACTTTCCAACAATTTCCTAATGATTGGAAGTTAAATAGTAAATATTTGTATTTACAATAGAATGGGATTGAATTTAAAATATGAATTCATTGATACAAAATCACTGAAGTTAAATAAACAAAATCATTACTTCCATGAAAAAGATTGATTTTAGTTTAGTCATGCATTTTATTGATGGAAAAATAAAATTGTACTTAGTTGTAATATATAATCGTGTAAAAAAAGCGATTCGATGAATTAAAAGAAAACTTCTTTGCTTTTGCTTTAAATATAGGATTTGTTTATTAATAACACATAGCTGTTATGTCTAGTCCATATGTGATTGTGTCAACCTCGTAAATATTGTTGTTACAAACTTGCAGTGAGTTTGAAATAAACTTATTGATCATTTTTATAATATATAACATATTTGTTTAAATATATACAACCATCAGTAGCACAGTCGATACAGTAGTGGACTGGACACCAGTAGCAATCTTTATCAATAACAATCCGTAAGTCGCTGGTTCAAATCCGAATCGAAGAAATCTTTCTCTTTTTTAAATAAAGCGGCTCATGTCTTTGTGACAATCACATCAGTATTTTGTATAATAATATTTATAAGTAGTAGAACCAATCAAAAAAAGGATTTTTTAAAACTATGTTGCATTTCAAAACATCAATATTTTACTAACACTTACAGCTTGCATCTTATCAGAAGTGTGTTTGAATTACTTTTTGTTTTTTACTCTAAATACTCATGAGCAACTCGAAATGACCTTGTTAAAATATAAAGTTGACAGTTTTTTTTCAGTTTCTTTAACTACTATAAAAATATCTCTAATAAAATTGATGGACTAAATGATATACCTACTACAAAACTCTTAGTGTTAGAAAAGCTATAGCAGCTTTGTAAAAACTAACAAGGATAAATTGTCGAGTACATCATCAAAAACATTTATTTTGTCAGATTGATATAAATGAAGTCAGAACTTAACAAACCCTATCTTCTATATATAATATCCTAGTTCTCTGAATTATATTTCAAAGTCGTGTAAGCCACCATATAGAAATTCGTCAACTGATAAATGGCTAAATATACCTGTTCGTTGTGTGCGTAGTCATGGTAGGGACAATAAAAACGATGCCAGCGCTTCCAGTGAAAAATTTTGGCGATAAAGGAGGCTGTTATGAATAATATGCAATTCTTTACATGTTTATGTTATAGAAAAAATCAAATAAAAATTATTGAAAAACACTAATTAATTATACTTAATGCATTACAAATTGTGAAAATAAGAAAACAAATTGCACAAATATTATTTTTTAAATGTAAATTATCATAATTATTTATTTGAATTTGTGAGAAAATAATATTAAATTTTCAATGTAAGTCATAAATACAATCCATACAATTATATATGCATCCATACAATTCTATAATTAAAGTAGTGTATCGTTACCATGGAAACGCCTCCAATAAAACTCACGCACGGTGCGAATATAGAAAATCGCAAGTAAAGAAAAATTTCATATATTATTATTCTAGCAAGTTTTTTTTTGTCCTATCCTAATCTTCATTTATCAGATTCCATAATTCACCCCTCATTTTCAAGATTATTATGCCTAGATATATTGTTGAAAAATATACTCACGCTCTAAAATGTACCGCTTAAGAAAACTTACGCTAGACAATTAATTAACGAAAAAATATTATAAATTTAAATAATAAGTTTATTAGGCAAACATGTTAGTTTTTACAGATGCTCTCTTAATACAATATAGACATATAATTACTATTTTTAATACATGTTCTCCTAATATTAACTTTCGATTTTTTTCACCACTTTTCTACGAAATTTGTTATTTGTTGTTTTTAGCTAAGGGTACAGGATAGCCACGGTTACGGTAACTAAGGGAGTGGAAGTTTTCACGAATCGAGCTAGTAAACTTTAAATCGAAATTAAATAAATGAAAAAAATTATCCAAAAAGCTCAAAACAATTTTGAACCTGTTTATCGGGAAATTAAGGGCTTATATCTGTGATATTATAGAAAATATAAGATTTTAACGGATCATATTTCACACATAATCAACGCAACCTAGATTAAATCGGCGAAGCCTTCACATATCACCACTGAAAAAATACAATATCTATCAATCGGTTTTATTTTCTTTGAACAGCTCCTGCCCTCCATCATAAAATCTATTGTTCCAACCTCTAGAATGAAATGAGACGGTTATAATTGATAAGTGAAAGTTTTAATTCCGCCGCCTGGCGGTAATAACTCGTAATACTTGTATTAACCATTTTTCAATAAAACCAAAATTCTCTGATTCGTTTTACATGCCTTTTGTTGGATTGGTAAAGACAAGTTTGGATTGATAAGTGCTAAAGAAAAGGGAGATTTAATCCATGGCTGAGCGTTTATTAATGGATTTGAGATTTAAGCAAAAGTCAAGGAACTCGACTTACATTAACTCGATATTGCCGTCATGCTTAAAATCTCAACCCTTGTCTTCTGCTTACAGGCAGTTCAAGCATGTAGTGCGTTGTCTTCTGTAGTGGTAAAAACACATTATTTTACACTATTTTTAAACTTAGGGATGTACGAGCACCAGGGCAATTTTAAATAAAAAGCTTGACTTTTTTTATATGTAAGTCTAAATCAACTCAAATGTGGGGGAGGGGTGTGCCTGATTATTGGGGTTATAGGAAAACGATAGATGGATGATTTGTTTTCATAGATTTCTCTAGTCGGTGGAAAAAACTATTTAAAGTTTAAACCTTAATAAATTATTGAAAACAAAAAAAAACTTGTTGTGCCCGACTAATTAAGGATGTATAAGCACGGTAGTGGGGACACAAATTAAAAAAAATATATATTTTCAATTTTGATGATAAATTATTTTATAACTTGACAATATAAGACGAAAAATATGAATAAAGATTCTTCGATAACTAGAGTAATTTTCAAAATATCGAAAATTAAAAATTTTATTTAATTATTTACATTGTAAAAAAAATGTATTCTTATTTTCCGTCTACGTTCATGAAGTTATAACAAAATGAATCATCAAAGTTGAAAATAAGTAAGGTACGAATAATTTCAACCTTAATTCTAAAACTTCCTTGGTGCTCGTACAACCTTAAATTCACTAAAGTGCTAGCCAAAATATAGATCAACTGATTTTCGTCTTGACTGGTCCATTCAGTGTATTCTTCATATAGAATATATTTGTGCATTGATTCTAAAAGTGAACAACATTTTGAATGCTTGAAAAGTAAGGGTCCTGTATGTATTTTCATTCGTTTCAATAACTTGACTCATTATAGCTAATGAAGTAACAAAATGTGAATCCTCTTACATTTCTCAATTTAATGAATGAAAGTCCTTTTCTCTTCCAGTCATTAAATTTATCTTTCATTCTGTTAGATAGGTAGATATGAATACCCAGTACATGATGATACGATAGTCTTTTTTATTTCTAGATGACCAATGATATCATTATTTTTATCTCTTTCATCAACAAAATTAAATTTAATATCGTTCGTGCTTACTTTGGTCAAAATTATCAGAGGTACGAAGAGGTATGGCTAATTGTTATAATGAGTATCCTCATAGTAATATAACGATTTTTTCTAATTTGGATAAAAGCATGGATTTTATTGCTAGAATTAATTATAAAGGGTGATAAAATAATATTTTTATTAAAATTGAAATAAAAACAAAACAGAATAATATATCAAAATAACTTTTTTTTTTTTAATTTTTTTACAGACTAAGATATTAAACCGATATTAGTTTGTGACATATTTTGTTTAAAAGTAATTTCATGTAAATGATTGCTCTACGGCAGGGATGACGAACCAATGGCACGCGACATAATATTTTGGGCATGCCAACGATCACCAAGTTCACTATGAAGTATTATATTACGATCAAACGTGAGTGATCTTACGAACGTACGCTCGTTTCTTATTGTACTTACATCGTAAATTGCAATTGGCATTTTGAAACAAATCACAAATTCGCTAGTCAAAAAAACAAACCAAAGCAAAAAGGAATTAATTGCAAGTGTAATCAATTACAGAAATAAAAAATCGACTACTATGATTAATTATGTTGACAAAAATTGTCATACACGCGCGGAAAGATACTCCGCTGCAAACGTCATTGCTCTTATGACGTAGTAATCCTTTTCAAGAAGGAAGGTTTTTGAAGGAAGCCTGGTAAGCATGCACGCCCTCACTTTTGAATGATTTCGATAATGAAGATAAGATAATTGAGTACATCAAAGATACTTTTATACCTAGAAACACAATAAAAGAAGGAATCTTAAACTTGGCCGGAAAAGTAACAGATCCATAAAAAAATTACATTAGCTCCGCTCTTTGTATATCGCTATGCCTTGACGAAACCACTGATTTCACTAAATCTGCACGTTTAGCTATTTTTGTACGATATTACGAAGTAAACGTCATTAAGGAAGAATTAATTACGAATCCAAATAATCACGAAGTCAAAATTATTTGATGGTATGCTATGTCTCATGAAGCATTTTAAAAAAAAGGCACGTTGATACATAAAGGTTCGGCACCCCTGCTCTACGGTAACCACTATGCAATTTTCTACGATTCTACGATTTGATTACGCTTACATACCACAAACCACAAATTTTTAATCAAAATTTTTAATTTTTGTGGATATAATTCATAAACATGTTTATTGTAGAGTTGCATATGGAATTTTTACTGCAAAGACGGCAATTTCAGTTCTGGCAGATCCATTTTGTCATAACAAAATCTACCAAAATTAGAAAAAAATCATATTATTATGTCGCTTTGTTTTTAGCTACCACTCATTAATTACATACGGTTCTGGAGGTTTAAATGCCCTTATCTTGTTGGAGGGGTAAAAATAACCTCAAAATCTCATGAAAACCGCTGTAACCTAATATTTTCCACTTTCTCTGATACCTTTTCGAAAAATGAAGGAATTGAGTTGATTCTATATAGAAGAATATTTAACTTATATTTATAAAAAAGTGTGGAAAATTTTATCCCAATACATAAGCTCAATTATGAGAAAGACGAACTTTTCTGAAAAATTTCAACAGCTCGTACAGTTCAAGCAAATCATCGGATTTTAATTTTTTTTTTTAATTACAGGTTTTTTAAGAACTTTCAAAAGTACATACACATATCATTACAAACTACAATAATTGAAAATTTCCAATTTTTGAGAAAAAACCGTATACTATAGATTTAGTAAAACGCATTTAATGGTTCTATCTTGTAACTCAAACAAATTTTTCATTAAAATTGAAAACTAATTATCTTAAAAATACACTAATTTTCATAAAATAAATATTTGGTTTTTTTTTTTTTGCTTCATATTTATATTTGTATATAAATAAATAATATTCAACGAATTCTACTTATTTTACCATATAGAGTTAAATCAAAACAAAGTGGCACCGAGCAAGAGAGAGTGTATGATGTATATGTATGTGCACTCGTATCTATACTCTCTCTTGTTCAGTGCCACTTAGTTTTGATAGAACTCTACCATGTATATGAAATATACATAGTATATTAAGTTTAGTCCCAAGTTTGTAATGCTTAAAAATAATGATGCTAGGAAAAAAATTTGTCATAGGTGTTCATAAAATCACCTAATTAGTCCATTTCCGGTTGTCCGTCCGTCCGTCCGTACGTCTGTGGACACGATAACTCAAAAACGAAAAAAGATACCGAGCTGAAATTTTTACAGCCTACTCAGGACGTAAAAAGTGAGGTCAAGTTCGTAAATGAGCATCATAGGTCAATTGGGTCTTGGGTCCGTAGGACCCATCTTGTAAACCGTTAGTTATCTTGTAAACCGTTTAAACTTTTGTTGGAAACATTTTTTCGTAAACATCACTGTTTACCCGTGAGGGCGCCTATTAGGCGGAAATTTTATAATATGTACTATACTTGAATGTCAGTTATGTATGTGTCACATGTATGTATGTGTAATGTGATAAAGAAATCAACACTAACTATGCAGGGTCTTTCAACAATTAACTCAGTCAAATGTTTGTTTTCACTTGTTTTGTATAAATTTTATTACAATAAAATTATACATTTTAAAGTAGAACACAGAAACTCAGGACATTTGTAAGAAGTATTGATATTTGAGATACAACTTTTATCTTTATTCTACTTTGGTTTTAAAATAACAAATAAACTTCCTTCCTATAAGTAATCCAAAGACAAACTCCATAAGCGCATCATTTAAAATTCAATTTGAAAACGAATGTTTGATATAAACTGCAAAATCTGTCTGTGGATATTGTTTGAAAACATTATTTTGCATTATTCAGTTGGGACTCTAAATATTTGAAGATATTACATATAAATTCATCAAAATTTTATACAATCAATTGTTTTATGCTAAAATTTATAAAATTTAAAATGACCCGTCCTGAAACAGCAGTTTTTTCGGTAGTTTTTTATTTTATATTTTTATTTTTATTTATTTATTTCTTTTTTTTTTTTTTTTTTTAAGTATTAAAAAGTTATAACTTTTTTATGATGTCAGACCACGGAAGAAATATATTATAAAATTTCCAATCTAGTAATAGATCTGCTAATATTTAATACTGTTAATATTTTTCATACTTCATATTAATTACTCTGGTCGGCAAATTTGTATTGAAACAATATACATGTATTGAATGTAAGTGCTTGCATTATTAATTAGAAGAGTTTAAAAAAAATTTGAATTTTTCCGATATCTTTTTTCTTCTTCGAAAAATTATATGATATTTTATATAGTTAAAATACATATTTGATTACTTACTCTTAATATAAATATTTAAGTATTATAATTAATTAATTCTACTTTTAACCTATTTATTCTGTTTCCTGGAAATAGATTTTGGAAAAATTCAAAATTTGAGAGGAATAATGAATGATATTTTCTGATTACTTAAATTTTTTTGTGAGAAAAACTTAATCACTAGTGCATGACTTCGAATTTAGGAAGAAAACAAGTTTTTCCCTATTAAGGGACGAAATAATTATTAATTAAGGGGCAGATTCGTATTCAGTACGTCAAAAATCTTTCGAAAGTAAACTTATACTTCTAGGAAAACTTTTGTGTTGACTAGTGTTATTAAATTTTCATCATATACAAACAAGAGCGAACCAAAAAAACGTTATAAAGTCGAAATGATTTTAGAACTAAGTAAACACACAATCTCTCATAATTCACAACTTCACAACTAGAGTGATACCCACCCGCTCCGCTGGGTTTAAAAGTAAAGATTGATAAATATTTCTCCCGCTTATTCCTTTTCTATAACACTCGAAATAATGGTGGGGATTGTTTTACACAGATAATATATATTATTTTTTTAAATGTATAATAGTAATAATCCATTGAGTATATCAGAGAAGCAGGCCTTGAAATATTTTATATTGACTATTTTTACAGAAATCTGTAATTTATGGTAATTTCAAATGCCAAATTAAATTAAATTTTTAATTTTTTTTTTTTTTAAATATATTTTTTATAAATTATAGTTCATGTGTTATTCTGATATATCAGCTATATTGCTGTACAGTTTCATTAAAAACCATTCGCTAGTTTAAGCGTGAAAGCGTAACAAACATACAAACAAACAAACATGCTTACTTTCGCATTTATAATAAATAGAGATAAAGTTTTAAAAAAAGATTCTCGTGATTATGGTTGTTTGTAATTCTTATATCATTCAATTACAAATTTTTTAACAATATTCAATTATTACGAGTTTTATGAATACCAAGTTTTCCTTGTAAATAAACCTTAAATAAGTTTACAATAAGATTTACGGGAAAGGGAATTTCGGTAAAAAGGAAAGTTAGAAAGAAAACTCATGATTCCGTCTATTTGTGTAATATATATTATACAATTCTTTAAAGTTTTCCGTGTTTTTTAATGTCTTTAAAAGTATAAAAAATAATATATAGACATCATGTTTTTTTTAAAAAGGCTGTATATTATTTTAAATATATATACATAATAGACACGGTATTTCAAAATTAGGAACAATTTTTACATTCCATTGGCTTTTTCATCTAAGAGATACTATCTAGCGATTAATTATTAAGAACCCGCATATCCGATAAGTAACCTGGGTATATCCAGGTACAGTGAAATAAGAAAAATTTACCCTTTCATGAAAATAGCAAAAAAATTTTCTATTTTTCTTTCACCTTTCTAATGGGATTGAATTTTTATCTGAGACTATCGAAATTTTTTTTAATCCACTGTACCTCATTGTGAAAAATGAAAATTGTGCAAAATTAATAGCATTTTCGAAAAATGAAAGTACTCAGGGCAGATTAAATAGAACAATATACCCATAACATATCCAAATTTGAAATCGATAGAGTAAAGGGTATAATCGCGGTACTTGAATTTCAATGTAACTTTAATTCTATCCATCTAGAAAAGCGCTTTTCTTTATAAATGTTTTTTTCCATCAATCATAAATATTTAAGAGAATTCTTAAAAAAATTTCACACCAATCAAAATTTTATACTTAACAGCCATAAACAAGTGAAATTTACAAAATTTAAAAAACCCCCGACAAATTTTTCGGACACGCAACCCTAAACTCGCAAAAATTAATATTAAAAACTAATTATTATAATGGTCTTTATTTGATTTTTTGAGAACCGATGAATAAATAACTTTGGTTAAGACTTACAATTCAAATTTTCAAAATTTATAAAACACCTACAAATTTCCGAGTACGGAACACATTTTTAAGAACACACCCCATTAAATAACGTTTTTCCTTTGAATTACTCTCCATTGAATTACCTTGCCAAACGAAACAAAAAAATCAAAATCGGTTCATTCGTTTAGGCGCTACGATGCCACAGAAAGACAGACAGGCACACACACATAGCGGTCAAACTTATACCACCCCTTTTTTTAGCCCGGGGGTTAAAAACGATATTAATTACAATTTTGAAAGTATTTGTATCTCTACAAATTTATACAACATGTATCTAACAAAAACTTTAGTTTTTATGTTAAAGTTTGAATTATTTGTAGCAAAAAAAACAACTTTAGAAGGGATGTTTTTCTTTTCTTTTTTTTTTTGTGTATTTCAATATTTCATTCTCATGTTACATAAGCACGCTGTGTGTGTTAAGTTGTGAGAATGTTAAAACTTTTCGGTTGAGATAGATGCGATGATTTTTCAGTGATGATGATACTTTCTGCTGTAATCCTGCTCCATTGTTTTACAAAATATTATAAACTTGCTGATAGAAAGTTTTGGTTTGTACTCCGAAAATCACAATTGAAAATTCCGTTATCTTTACTACGTTTTGAGGTATTTTAAAGCCAGTTGTGTTTGTAATCGAAAATTAGCATGCTTTCTATCGCAGAAAAACAATAAAATTGAAATTTTTACTGACGTAGAACGACAAGCTTTGAAAGAAGGGCTATTAAAACAACCACAAGGAAAGATTATATAAAACCCCGCCATTTTTTCTGTACTTTAAATGTAATAAATACATTTGTACACGAAAGTATGAAACAGAAAATTGGTTGGTCTTTTCGCTAAGAATCATACCCACTACAGTTTGCTTTTTTGTGTTAGAAAATTCTATGACAAAGTTTTTAATATTGTTTGAATACAATTATAATTTTTTTTTGTAAATATACAAAAATATGAAACATAAAAATTTTAAATTAACTTTTTTTTATTTAACATTATTGCCATAACGGATTTTAGGGGACCGTAAATTGAGGATATTATTTTTTTGTGTGACTTAAAGATGAAATAAGCTCTAAATCTATTAAAATTCAAATTATGAAAATTAAACTGTAAATAGAAGAAAAAAAATTGAGGGGACAGAAATCTTGTCATATTTGGGTTGCTGTCCATTTGGAAAATGACCATGATTTTATCTAAGGTTATTTCGTTTAAAATGTGAAAATCATGTTGATTTAACAATTTTCGATATAATAGAGTGGATCAATTTTATCTGTTATGGTTAAGAGCTCGTTTTGTGATTAATCAATCAAAAAATAACTTAAACAAAAGATACAGAGTTTGATGAGGAATATCATTTTCTGACATCATCTTCAAGATGCTTTAATAGTCAATTTAGATCCTAAATGACAAGAGACATGACATAACACTTTAAATTAGAAAGTTGATCCTTATATAAAAAAAAGAAAAAAAACGGTATAAAACATTGTTTCGGAAATCGTTGCTAAATACAGAAAAGGTTTTGACTGAAGGTTGTCAAGGACAATAGAGTACATTCGTTTGTGTCCATAACTTTGATTTAATATTCTAGTGATTCTTCCAACGATCTCGGAAATTTATCTGAGCTTAAAAGTTATTAACACAGACGAATGAACTTTATTGACCTTGATAACTCTTGTGTAAAACATTTTTCTAAACCTAGATTTTCTTTCGATTAAATGCAATAATGACATATTTTTTAGTCGCATTTTCTCCCTATGCTAACGATTTTCGAAAAAATGGTTTAGATGAAAATTGTAATAATCATTTATAAGAATCAACTTTCTAATGTAAAAAGTGTTATTCTATCTCTTAATGTTTAGAATCTAAGTTGGTTATTAAAAAAACCCGAAGAACTAGGTCCAATCTGATGTCAAAACATGATGCTGTCCATCATCAACTTTGAAACTTTTCTTTAAATTATTTTTTGATTAGTTAACTACAAAACAAGCCATAATAGATTAAGATGGTCCCAACCCAGTCGTCGCAAGATTTTGACGCACGCTGTTCCCGTAGGTGAACAATCATAACTGATTGTTCTTTCTATAGTTAAATGTTCCACTTTGATTATCCAATGGTCGTATGCTAACACTAAAATGATCAGACCAACGTGCGTCAAGATAGAACTTATCCTTCTTCATACATAAAGATAATTTTTTGTGAATAATTTTTTTTTAAAGGGCGTCTAAAATTACATAATTCGAGGTCTATAAACAAAACTATAAAAAACATAAACAATTTTTGTGTGTGTTTGTTAGTGACTCTTTGTTTTTTGACTAAAAAATAACAATAATATATCCATTTCAAAAAACACCCCAATATAAAAAAGTATAAACATATACATGTATACAAATACTATACATTTTCTGCATAGACTGAAGGGTAACTAAAGCATATATATTTCTATGTGTGCAGAGGTATGTGTGGGAGAGAAAAACCTTTTGAAGATCATTATTTATATCACACAATTTACAAACACCCAAATATACAGAATGTAACCAAAAGAGTGAATACTGAATTCATAATTTGAGGGGAAAAAGCGAATAGAACTTGCGAAAATAAATGCTAAAAACTGTGAATTCAGGGTGGCTGGTGGTTTTATAATAATTTTTGTACCCACGCACGTTCATAATTTCATTTTAGTAACTAATACTATAATTAATTAAAAATTAAAAAAAAAATAACTGGAAACAAACAATTGATTAAATGAGTCAATTGTCTAAATACCCTGTAAAGAAAGTGTTGAATGTCAGGCAGTGCCAATAAAAGATAAAAAAAAAACGTATTACTTGTCTGTATTCTATTTAAAGCCAGAACTGTTTCTTAGACAATTCTAGAAAATTGGAAAGTTTATGACAGTCCTTCTATTCTGCATGATTCATGATTTCAAGTTTATGCAAGTCCGTTCTTCTGCTTGATTCATGATTTCAAGTTTGTACAAATCATCCTCTTCTGCTTGATTTATAATTTTAATCAAGTTCAGACTCATTATAAACTCTAACTTGAATCTTTTTCCTATATAAAAACCCCACGTCAAAGAAGTGTCAAAATTCAACTCTAGATGAGAACGTAGGACACAAGAAAACGATACCATTAAACTATATTCGACGTCACAGCTTTCAAATATTTTTAATACAAACCAGTCTTTTGAGGTTTCGTGGCCCTCCAATTGGGTGACGCCAAAGTTTTGCAAGTCGATCTTTTTTCCTTGATTCTTGGTTCCATACACACTCTATAGAAAGAGCAAAACTTTTTTTTTCAAATCGCTTCCAAAAGAATAGATAATAAAGGATAATCCTAATATCGAATAAACCATATTACCCACAAAAATGTAAAACTAGAATTTGAAAGTGAAATTAAAATTGATAAAAAATCGAGAAAGATATAAGCAATCAAAGCTAACCCATATCTTTTGAGCAAAACAAAGTTTTTTATGTCATCTCAATGGCGATACCCACGTATGACGTCACTAGTGGGTACCTTCCTCTTTGTTTAATTAGGAATATTATATATTACATACTAGTAAATATTTTTAAAAAAACCAACTTCACTTTTCTATTCGTTAATTTTTCTTCTGAAGTGATAAAAACTAAATTTGTCCGCTCCCCTTTTGAAGATAAAGTTTGACACGTCATTTCTCGCTCACTTTGTACTCTCAACATTTTACGTTATTATTACTAAGTAAAGACTTCATACTGTGTTTTATATTATACAAGATTATAATATTTTCAAGGGTATATAAAACCTACATCATACCTACCACCACAGTACTACCCAGCATACAGTCCTACACGTACTACGAACCTAAATATAATATCACTTTTGAATATGGATTTTAAACGGAAAACTTTTAAACCAAATACACCTGGGTTTTAATACCCATCACCCAACATACACATACACACATACACTGACTTAGGGTAATGCATTGTACCTGGGGGGCAGTATGTCTTGGATCACTGTAAAGTTTTTGGATAATTTCGATTTTGCCCAATTTACTATATCAATTTTTGTGTTATATAAGTACGTATTTCGACTATCATGTAGTCATCTTGCAGACCGTCACCAAATCCATACTGATGATGACTATTTAGTAGTCGAAATACGTATTTATATAATACAAAATTGATCTAGGAAATAGGGGAAAAATCGAAATTTAATTCGAAATATCCTAGAGTTCTCATTATCTTTGATAATATTTAGTACCTGGATGACCAAGCTTTGCTCGATATTTTTTGAGTTAAAAAGACACAAATTTTACCACTTCTATAAGAACCGTTTAAAATGTCTCCACATAAATACCAATTTGAAAGTCTCGGTAATGTACTTTATTTCATTACCTTCGATATACGTATACCGCACAGATATGATTAACCAAAACATACGAAAAGAACCACGTAGAATGTATATACTCACTTCAGATGTCAGGAAGAGTCATATTTTTCAGTTTACATTTCAGTTTTTCCTGAAAACACAGATAAAACGACGTTATTATTACGATTACATGTTTAATTTGTGAGAGTGCTGAAAGGTACATTATGATATTTTACCATGGGTAAAAAATATTCTAAAAATTATAAATTGTGATTCAAGGTACAACATTTTCCCTCTAATATATAGCATACAACAATAAAATAGTGTTTATGTTATAATTTATGAGCTTTTATAATAAATATATTATCACTATTTTATAAAGGAGAGAATAGAAGAATAAACTACTATATACCTATTACCTACCGCTGCCATAGCAGAAAATAAATATGTTTATCATTTGTTTTAAAATGTTTTACATAATTTATTAGTATACATGCGTGTTTATGATTGTTTACAACATTACACAATTGATGGGCTTTTTTTTGAAATAAAGCACATAAAAAGCGCAATAGTAATAAGACAATACTAAAAGCAATTACTTTATTTAACAACATTCACTATTGTACACTGTGCTTTGAATTTCAACTAATTTTTAACGATTATTGAAACGAAGCAAAACTTTTGAAGGGTGGAACAGCTACGAAACTTAAAAGATATAAAGTTTAATTGAAAATTTTGAAGAAAATTTAAACTTAATAGATGTTTCAAAAAATTTCAAAAAGGTTGTAATAATTTGAAATATTTTTTTACATTGAAATCAATTTTTAGATTTATAGATATTATAGAGAGAATCACTAACATATTTAGATGTAGCTTTATTTCAGAGCTTTGACCTAATTTCGAAACTTGCCTTGTGAGAATGATAAAAACTGAAATATATTGAATGGGCCATTTTATTCTATAACCTAAATATCGAGTTTTCTAGTTCCCGATACCAATCATAAAATAACTTAAATAAAAGTTCCATAGTTTGATGGGGTATATCATGTTCTGACATCACATTGGACCTAGTTCTTCGGATTTCTTTAATAGCCATTTTAGATCCCAATCAGTAAGAAATAGAATAACACTTTAAATGAGAAGGTTGATCCTCATGAAAAACTAACAATTTTTGTTTAAAACTTTTGTTCGAAAAACGAAAAACTTTCGGAGGAAATGCGACTTAAAAATATATCATTATTGCATTTAATCGAAAGAAAATGCTCTTAATGGGCACAGGCGAATGTCCTTTACTGCCCTTGACAGCTTTTGGCTAAAGCATTTTTCCATAGTTAACGTGTTTTCTTTGGATTAAATGCAATAATGACGTATTTCCTCCAAAAGTTTTCCTCTGAAAGCTGAGGGTTTTCGAAAAAATGATTTGCGTGAAAAATGCTCGTTTTTTTATGAAGTTCAACTTTCTAATTTAAAGCGTTATTCTATCTCTTACCGTTTAGGATCCAAATTGAAAATTATTAAAGAAACTCAAATAACTAGGTCCAATCTGATGTCAGAACATGATGTCCCTCATCAAAAATGGCCCACCCTATATGCGAATTAGATTAAATGCTACCGGTTGCAATTTTTAAGTAATTTTTTTAAATTTTTCATCAATTCGTAAGCTATTTACTTATTGGAAAAATCATTTTTCCATGTGGCAACTACGTTAAAAGTCGAAAACTGCGTTTCAGCAAGGTTGTATAAATAGAAGGCCAGGAAAAAATCATATTAATTTGTAAAATAAATAATAGTTTAAAAAACAAAAAAACACGTTTTTGTAACTAACTGAACTAAAAGGTAGAATATAATTTCTTTAAATTAAAAAAAAAAAAATTTAGTCATAAAAAAACGTGGAGTGCTAAATTTCAATTATTGTAAATATTTTATAGACAAATATTGGTAAAAGTAAAGTCATTATAAAATATCTTAAAAAGCACCTCACGCTTCTTTTCGATAAAATGATTTTTTTGAATTAAAAAAAATTATTTTCTACCTTTTAGTTCAGCTAGTTACAAAAGCATGTTTTTTTAAGTTTTTTAAACTATTAATTATTTTGTGTTTTATTATTATTTATTCGTCAAAAATTCAGTATAAATATGGTGGAAGCGCAAATAAATGTATATATTTTCAGATATGGAAAACATAGTCAGGATAATCAAATAAAATAATTAAATTATTGTATTGTCATCGGTCCTTGATGAGCCGAATTTCGAGTTAATCCGAATTTGAAGGGTCCCAAAATCATGTACAAAGTTTCCGTTGCATACTAACATATGTATTAAGCTAATAAAAGCGTGTTAAAAACTATCCAAAGGTAAAAACGGTGTATAATAAAAACTAGCCTACTGTTTTTTTAAGGTTCCCAATATATGCCTATTGGTTTCATTTAAAATGGTGTTGGCGCAAGGAAGCAAAGAGACTATTTTTTAAATTTGTTTTAAAACTATTTTCTTTTTTTAACAATTGAAAGATATTCTATCTTGAGGTTAAGATACTGGATGCGCAGTTTGAATTTTACCAAAATGTTTCGCGGATAATTACATTATAAACTTTCCGCCATTCATGTCAGAATAAGTTAAAAATTAATTTTTATTCAAAGTTCTTTATTTATATTACAAGCATCAATCATGTTTGTTTTTTTCCTCGATACATTATAGATAGACATACTCGTATAGATAGTAATAACAATTTTTTTTTTTTAAACCAAACCATCAAACAAATTAATGTTTTATTCATATCAAAATAAAATAAAGTGAAAGTGATTTTTTAAACTGTGAAATTCTTGTCATTTGTGATAGCAAACACATCAATACTCAAATATATATTATCAGTTCACTATATATCGTATTCGAACCGAATGTCTCGTAAAAATAGGGTATTCTACTATATTTGAAAAAGTACTTCAAAATGTTGATTTTGCTAATAAAAAACCACCAAAAATTTATTTCGGAAAAATACACACGCTTTCTTGTCAAAAACTTAAATTTAATCTTAAACCTTTTTTAAACTGTCAAAAACGGGGGCATCCAATTTGATGACGTAATATGGATATCACTTTACGAAATAACACAAATAATTTTGACAGATATATTCATAGACATCTGATTATACTATAAATATAAATACTTATTATCAATATATATATTATACCCAGCTGTCTACACTGAACTAATTGATGGTCTATGACTCATACCGCTATGACATCACAGCAGGGCTTACCCGCGTTTTAAGTCACGTGATGTACAGTTTAAAAATTACGCTTTTTAATTTTAATATTTCAAAAGAAAAATATGCTTTTATGATTCGAAATCAGAATATCTCTTGGACCACCCCTCCCGCTTTCATGTCTGTCAACACATAGGTATTGGTATTTTTAATTAGATGGTAGATTCGCGACGACTCATAAAAAGTCTATTATGAGAAGCTAAAAGGCTTTTGTCCTAAATTAGAAAATTTGGTTTATACGTTACATTAGTATCTGATTTACACTAAAAAAGTATTATTTAAAAAAAAAAAACTATTTACAGTATGTATTTTGCATTTAAAAAAATTCGAATTTACTTCGAAAACATTGTAGAGTGTCATGGCGTCTTGAATGACATCAAACCGTGACATATAATCATTTTTGTATATGTATGTTACAAGTATCCATAAGTTTACATGTTTTTATATTTTTAAGCTTACATAGTCTTTCATATGGCGTTACGTAGTACCTTCAAAGTACATTTGATTGGTGTTTGCTGTCACGTGATCTGATTTATAATTTTAAAGAATTTATTTGAAAAAAAATAATAACAATCCTAATATTTTATAAAAATTAAATTTGTGTTTTTTTTATCTACATATCATGGTTAATCATTAGAAACTCTTATCCATCCGATTTATTCTTAGTGGACAAAATCCTATTATTTCTAATTTACACGTATTTTACTTAGCTCTTCTTTTACTCCCGAAAGTATGTTTTACACATTTTTACGATCTACCTTGTGTGCTATCAAAGTAGATGTAATACCATATATTACTATATCTAGTACAGTAAATAAATATTCTATTGCCTGAAGCACATCAGAGATATATCTACCAATGATAAATAAAAGTGTGTGTGATGATGTCAATGACAATAAATGACTGTTTTGCTACCATTCTAGCTACCAAAAGCTATCTAGTTACTACACTACCATTCACTCAATGTTCAGATTAAATATTATTCACTAGAGTGAAATCACATTAGTCTTTTATAGTTGACAGTATCAAGCTTGTGTAGTACCTAGCCTAGATATCTACTAGAAGTCATCATCATTATATCACTTTTCTATACAGGGGAGGAAGGGTGGTGAGCTTGATATCTAGAGATTGTGGGAGGGTTGATTGTGGATTGTTTATATCCTGTATGTAATATTTACCTGAGTGTTTATATATTTTGGGTGATGTAATTTAGGGATTAAAAAAAATATGGAGCATTAAGTGAAATATGAGATCATGATATTAATCTTATAAAAGTCATTTATGTATGTACATATAAATAAGAACCGTTGATGGGAAAGGGAACTAAATACACTTTGGAGATTATTGGAGAATATTTCTTCAATTTGATCTTCCTTTATTTAATGTCATTAAGTAATTTAAATAGACTTGTTGAGGTAATACAGGAAAAGAAATACCATTGACTTAAAATTTTGAGTTATCGTTCTTAAACATATTAAGACAGTTAAATTTTGTAAAAATATTGTCTTAAAATTGTGCAAGCTATTCAGAAAATAAATTACCTTAAGGTAGTATGGGTCATCAACAGACCATCTTTTTTTTTCAAAATTTTAAATAACGTACAAAATTTAATACACACATTACCATAATTTATCATAATAATTAAACTGATTTTATAACAATTAATAATAATACATAAAATTCTATTACAAAAAAAATAAATAGTATTTTAACAATTCATTTGATTAGTTATTGTGGTTATAATTCCTATATTATCAACATATAATACTCTAGAAATATTCTGTATCATAATGAAAATAATAGATTTGGCAACGCTACAGCAGTTTAAAGCGCCGAGTTATGGTTCTTTAAAATTTTCGGAGTCGATTGTATGTTTTATAAAAATAATTTTTTGTGACATATTAATTAAACTTGTTAATCGATGTCAACGACATCTGTTAATGATTTTTAAAGTTGTCATACTCATAATGAAACATACGGAAATTACAATGTGGATTATGATTAATCGTTAATATTTTTTGATAATGATCGATAACATGTATTTATATATAAATTCTTTAAACTTTAAGCTTTTTTTTTGGTGCATTATTATGTGAACACAGTTTTTTTTGGAAATAAGAGAATTTTAGTCTTGTATCAAGAATAACGCACGGGATACCATTGAGTCAATGTATATATATATATATATGAGAATCTTTATTGACATGCTCGTAGAGCTAATCAAATTACATTATAGTGTGTAACAATAACAAACTAAACAGAAAAAAAAAAAACACAAAAATTAACTTGTAGAAAAAAATAATAATAATAATAAAAATAAAAAAAAAACCGAAAAAAAACAATGTACAAAATAAAGAAATAGCACTCTAAAAAATAATAAACATAATATTAAATAATAACCAGAAAGGTAAAGAAAAAAGAGAAAAAAAATTCGTAATAAGATAAATAGAAAAAAATATCAAACACTTATACCAGTCGGTCTTTTCTTCTTTTTAATATGTCATTGATATATCGTCCTACCATTATCACATCCTCCTGTTTCCTCACATTTAGTATTTGATCCGGATTCTTCAACCCAGAATCAAGTATGCTTACCCTCATATTCTCATCTGTGCCCTGGCAATCCATTAATAAATGATGCCCCGATTCGATGCCATGACACAGCACACACACTCTTTCACCATTCACTCTGATTTTATTCTCCCAAATATACCTTCCAAGTCGAAAATTTGCAAATACTCTCCTCACCTCTCTACCAGCAACTGTTAAATAAGGTGCTCCGTATTCAAAATGCCCAATACAGTTGAATAATTCCAGAGAGGGCTTTAACTTAACAGACTCCAGAATTTGTTTTCGAAATGTAAATACAATGTAAATACAACGATTTTTAATTTTCAATATATCATTAAAAAAGTCAATAAGACATCCTCAAACTTGAATAAAACATTATTTAGCTGCTTATCTTTAATATAATAAAAGGCTACCTGTTCTAAATTTATTTTTATATTTTACCCATACTACCTTAAGACAATATTTATAATTTCCAATGAGAAATGTTACGACACGCACTTAGCAACCATCTATAAAATGTACACAGCATCAATATGAGAATCTATGGTAGGTATAAATAGTTTTCATTTGATTTTCTTTTAAAAGAATAAAAAGAAGAAAAAACAAATTGTAAGAAAATATTAACTTGAAAAACCAAAGTAAACTTGTAACGAATGAACAGGAAACAAAATGATGACGTAAAAAGAAACTTAGTTATATTTTGACGTTAACTATACCTTCAAGGCAATTGTATTGTGTACATGTATATGTGAATGTGATGTAGTTCTTTGAATTGATTGACAAAGTTTTCAGAAACAAAACTTTTCACTAATAAAAGGCTGCTGCAGTAATTCTCCCCATTTCATATTGTTTTGTTGTTGTCTACATGCATGATGGTACAGTACAGTATAGTTGTTGTGTATAATAACAAATTTCTATACAAAACAAGGACAACATAACTGGAATTCAGGAGCTTTCATGTGCTTACAATGTGATTAAAATTACACAGTATGGGGTACAAATGTATATATACAGTGTGTCGCATTTAAGATGAAGACACCCTTATATTTTCGTTATTTATAGGAATATCGATTTGAAACTTTACACAATCATACAGGGTGGTGGATCTGGATAACATTTTTAAAATACTTAACCGAAATCCAAACTTTGAACTCAGCTTACTACAAATTGACAAATAGGGCCGATTCTTAATATTTTGCGCTATTTGTATGTGTTCAGTTAAAAATATTTAGATCACGCCAAAATCTAGAACTTTTATATTAGTCTTATTTAACATAACCTCAAAATTTCCGAGAAAATGGTGAAAAACCGTCTTTTTTATTTTTTTTTTCTCATTTCTCCAAAAATAGTCCAATTTAAATGATAATTATGGAAAAAAATATCTGCTTGTGTCCTTAATAACAACAATTTTTTTCAAGTAAAGTAAATCAAATAGTTTTTGAGATATTCCATTTTTTCGTGAAAATACCTTTTCTTAAAATGAAAAATGTACTTCAGAAAAATTCATCTAAAAGATGCTGTTTTTGGCTTTCGACGCAGAATTGTTTTTCACCTACGGGAAATTAACCGAAATCAAGTTAACCGAAATTTTCAAGTTAACAAAATTTTCAATAACCACATCGCAAACCTCCATAAAAATCGGTAAAACCCCCCCAAAATTACGTTTTTCTATTCTTCTGCTTTACTCTTACTGCTGTCTACAACTATGCTTAAAAGTACAAACCACCGCTTTATAGTCTCCACCCTCTCTGGATATGGACAGTTTTCAATTTTGTTAAATGTAAAATATGCTTATTTTCATATTTCACATTTATTATATATAGGGATTGGGATAGGGATAGGGATAACTGGTATAAATATTTCAATAAACATTTAATAATTTTGAATGTAGACCAAAAAATAAAAAATGCGAATTTTGTCGTGAAAATCGGTTTATGGGTATAAACAAAATATTCTTTTCTTTTTGACGCTCGGAAAAATATTAAGTTATGATTTCAGTTAAGTACCTATTTTAAAAAATATAACCCATCTCCCTGCATGACTGTGCGAAATTTCAAATCGATATTCCTATAAATAACGAAAATATAAAGAAGTCTTCATCTTAAATGCGACACACTGTACATATATTTTATTTCACTCATATTTTCACATCAAATACATAAAACCGTAAATAAAGTTGTTATTTTGAAGTTAGACATTTATAAAAAAGTTTTATTTTATTGACAGATTATTATGATATATTTCAAAGTCAAATTTTCCTTTTCTAAACCAGGTAATCACTTTCGGTTAAAATCTTAAAAATATATGAATGTTAGTAGAAAATACCTATAGAATGAACTAGTAAAAAAAAACAATTGATTGAGTTAAATGTTGAAATACTCTGTATAAAAAGTGTTGAATGTCGCTTGCTTTTTATTTTTGTCAATTAGAAAAGTTTAAAAAACCAAAAGAATTTTCCTTTCGGCCGCTATTTATTTGGTTTTCGAAAAATTATTTTCCAGAATTTTCACTCGTTTTTCGAGAATGTTTCATGATATCACTAGTTGAACCTACCTGCAAATTTTCTACTCAGTATTCTATTTCAAAGTTTTGTGCTAATTTGCGCCCTCAATAGTGGCCTTTACGAAAAAATGTTTCAAACAAAAGTTGTTTATTTTTTTATAAGGAATATATTTTACTTTTATTCTATCTCTTACGGCTTACAAGAAATGTTTTAGTAGAAAAGGTTTTATCTTGAATCTTCTTGAATATCTGCTCAAATCTTTCTGAATAGAAACTGATGGCTTCATTCATAAATGACACGGAGCTAGATTATACAAAAAGATATGCTAGTTTATGAAATAACTTTAACAAAATTTAAGAAAAAAAAAGCTAGATTTATCATTACTAGATTACGAAAACATAACATGATTAAATAGGCGAAAACTCAAGAATTTTTGTAAATTTTGTCCCTATGGAGGAAATATATCAAATAAACTAGCTTGATACCCACCCGCTTCGCTGGGCTTAAAAGTAAAGATCTCCGCGTTATAGCCTCCACCTCTCTTGCACTCACTAGCCCCCTTCCAAAACATTCGCAATAAGGGTAGGAATTGTTTTACACAGGTAAAAGATATGTACAGATTTAAAATGATTCGTTTATTGAATATATCAGACAGGTGGCCATGAATTGTATCTAGTTTCCCATTTTTACAGAAATAATATTTATGGTTGAAAATAATACTCGTAGATGGCGTAGTGAAATATTATAGAATAAATTTAATTTTGTTAATTTTTTTTAATATGCGTCTATAAATTATAGCTATCAGATCTATAATCATCAATTTGAACCATAAATTACATATTTCTGTAAAAACTTAAAATAGTAAATGTCAAATTAAATTTTATTTTATTTTTTTAATATATCTTTATAAATCATAGCTCATGTGTTATTCTGAAGTATGAGCTATATTGCTGTGCAGTTTCATTAAAAACCATTCGTAAGTTTTAACGTGAAAGTGTAACAAACAATCAAACAAACAAATAAACACACATGCTTACTTTCACATTTATAATATATAGGAAAGGGATAGAAAAGCGATAGAGATAGAGATAATCTTCATATGGAGAGAATTTCCTCTTTATGGAGGCTTTGTCATATTTCTTATTTATGCAGATCTAACAAGAAAAACAAAGTGATATTACGCATAGAAATTTCTCTCTTATTTATTGATTGCTCGCTTATTATCTAATTACTTTCATCCATGGATATGAACAAATGAAAATTCCTACACAAATCTCTCATCTTCAATGAAAATATCAATCAGTTGCTTTTGAAAATCACCCAGAGATTTTTCGAATTTAATTATAGATATCAAAGAAACAATAAAAATATTTATTTTCATTGAAATTGATTACTAATAATTATTTTTCCGAATTAATATTCCCAGAAGTAAACTACACATCACACCCATCACTATTTAGATTGATAAATGGTCGAATAAAATATACAGGGTGGGTCATTTTAATCGAAACACCTAAAACAACAATAAAATCGATGCCAGCGATTCCAGTGGATAATTTTGGCGTAAAAGGAGGCTGTTTACATGTACAAATTTTATAGTAAATGTCAAACTAAAATTATTGAAAAATAACAATGAATTAAACTTGTTGAAAATTTAAATTAAACATTATTACTTATTTAAATTTGTTAGACAATAATATTAGGTTTTCAATGTAAGCCATAAATGCAATCCATATAAATATATACACCGTGTTCTGTTATTAACTGTAGAAACCTAACTTCTCAAAATAAGCTCATCAAGAGCAACAAAAAATCTCTTTTCCAAATTTCGATCTGAGCCTTAATTTGGGAGCTACAGGTATGACAAAAATTGATAAATTTGATTATTCATTGACTGTCATTGGATAACCAGTAGCCAATGATAATCAGAAGATATTAGTAAATTTTTTTTAAATAATATTCAACTGAGGTAGGGATTTTTAGAAATTATAACATGATTTGATTCGATTATATTATTTTGCAAAAACATTAAATTATTGTACTTAAACAAACAAACTATGTGACAATGGGTGTGGTTTGCTTGTTTTCGTCCAATGATAAATTGTTTATTTATAAGTATTATTATTTTCTCAGAATAATAAAAAACAAAAAATGTATAAAATTATTAAATTGCCCCACTTTTTATAATTTAAATATTTTTATTCTATTATTCTGAGAAAATAATAATAATTATAAGTAAACAACTTATCATTGGACCTAAGCAAGCAAACCACACCCATTGTCACATAGTTTGTTTGTTTAAGTACAATAATTTAATGTTTTTGCAAAATAATATAATCGAATCAAATCATGTTAAAAATCCCTACCTCAGTTGAATATTATTTTAAAAAAATTTACTAATATCTTCTGATTATCATTGGCTACTGGTTATCCAATGACAGTCAATGAATAATCAAATTTATCAATTTTTGTCATACCTGTAGCTCCCAAATTAAGGCTCAGATCGAAATTTGGAAAAGAGATTTTTTGTTGCTCTTGATGAGCTTATTTTGAGAAGTTAGGTTTCTACAGTTAATAACAGAACACGGTGTATGCACCCATACAATTATATTAATAAAGTAGTGTATCGTTATCATGGAAACGCCTGAAAAAAAACTCATGCACAGTGCGAATACGTTACATTCAAATTTAATTCAAAAACAAATGAAAACAAACAATTGACTGAGTTAATTGTTGAATAATCATGTATAGACAGTGTTGATTACTCTATCGCATTACACATATACCTACACATGTTACACATACATAACTGATAATCCCATATTAATACATACTATAAAATTTGCATCTAATGGATGCCCTCTTGAGTAAACAGTGATGTTTACAAAAAAATGTTTCAAACAAAAGTTTTTTATTTTTTGATAAGGAACATTTTTCACAATTAAACTTTTGTTCTATCTCTAACGGTTTACAAGAACCAATAAACCTATGTTGCTCATTTACGAACTCGACCTCACTTTTTACGTCTTGAGTGCGCTGTATAAACTTCAGCTTGATATCTTTTTTCGTTTTTGATTTATCGTGTTCACAGACGGACGGACGGACAACCGAAAATGGACTAATTCTATGATTCTATGAACACCTATACCAAAATTTTGTTCATAGCATCAATATTTTTAAGCGTTACAAACTTGGGACTAAACTTAATATACTATGTATATTTCATATATACATGGTATAAAAATACAAATAAATATACAAAAACCTCACCCAAAAGCAAATAAGCAGAACACAATTGTAGAGATTGTGTTAGATGGGATAGGTTTTTATTGATAGATTAAGAGTATACATGTCGGTTTTAATTTGTTGAAAGAAAACCATCGATTCTAATTTGTTCGAGTTTGCTTGTTCGGATTCGGATATATAAAGATAGATAGATGTTCATTTCAATTAAATAAACATATGTTTTATTCGATATTTTATTGGATACATGCGTACAGTATTTGATTAAATTCGTATAAAAAAATTTATATACATCCTTTTGGGAGGGAAAAAATATTGTTACTACTCCTTTAATTAACATTTTTCTGTTTGCTTAAAATACGATTTCTGTATATGTAGGTACACTCACAATCAAAATAAATTGTAGCACATACTAAACAAAGCATAGAATCTTGATTAAGCATCTCAAGGTTTTAGAAAAAAGGCTGCCCTTTGCATTCTGGTAAAAACAATCTTTTTAATCTAATAGATCAAAATATAACGGCAGATTAGGGTATCCCATTTTCTAGTTTCTTCCTGGGAGAAATTTGGGAAGATTCCGTGTATCTTACATATCAAAAATGGAGTTTTTACTTGAGAAAGTTGCCTGATGTCAAATTTGCCATTTTACGCCATTTTACATGACAAAATTTGAAACAGAAATTAAAGTTGATTAAAAAACGAAGAAGTTATAAGCATTCAAAGATTGTTGCCCATCTCCTTTTAGCAATACAAAGTTTTATATGTAGGTATTTTATATGTATCTCTCAAAAACTAACTTCAATTTTCTGTCCGTGCACTGAGAATTCTTCACTTGAAGTGATAAAAAAATTTAGTCAACATGCATATTATTAAACCAATCGCTCTAAAATGCAATTTTTGTTATGTGTATTAAGCGAAACAGGCATTTCATGGCCACTGTTAAAATTGACAGGAACATGGTGCTTGTGAGAGGTGTTTAGAATATTTCCAAGCCTACTGAAATCTTTATAGGAATACTTCTGATAAAAATCTACGGAGCAATTAAAATCTGTCGACATGATAAACTATCAAACGTTTGTGAATAGGGTAGTTTGCTGATGTCGAATTTGCCACATTACCCATAAAATTTTAAAAGTGGACTTAATACCATAACAAAATTTGAAAGTGAAATTAATATTTATTAAAAAATGAAGAAGTTATAAGCAAACAAAAATTGTTGCCTGTCTTTTTTTTAAAATACAAAGTTTTATATGTAATCTCTATGGTGGTATGACGTCGCTAGTCGATATTTTCCTCTTTGTTTAACTAGGAGTTTTAAACGTTCATATTATGCGTAATTCTAAAGATTTTCAAAAACCAACTTCATTTTTCTATTCGTGAAGTGAGAATTCTTCATCTGAAGTGATAAAAAAAATTAAGTCAACATCCCCATTCGACTTTTTTCCCTCAATGTCGAATACGTTTCCAATATGCTGAACATCAAGCATATTCTCAGACAAACTTTTTGACCATGGTTTTTGGTAAACCGATAAAATAAAATATAATATATTAAGTCACGAAATATTGTCGATAAAACTTTCTCGAGATAAACATATTTATCTAAATATGTTTGGAAATCAGTAAAAGAAAACAATGGAATGGAATGAAAAGACGTGCAAAATCAAATCAGTTTCAAAAACTTTTTTTTATAATGTTCAGATTTTCTAATCACTAAATCAATGGCTACAATCAGATTGGTTTCAATTTTTTTTTAATTAGAGTGTATATATTTTACGTGATTAATACACCTACAATTCGCATAACCCCACACTTATAATAATATTTTCTCATAAATGTTACACTTCGAAATTAAATCGAAAGATCCACTCCTTTGTTTCGATTAATACTACGTTTGAATAGGTTGATTCGTATATTAAATTGATAAGACAAGTTTTGTTCAAAAACACTATAGAACAAGTGAAAAAAAAATTGACATGAGTTAATTATTGAAATACCCTGTATAGAAAGTGGTGAATATCAGAGATTGCATTATTTTACACAATTATGGCGGCCTTTCGGTCACTATTTATTTGGTTGTCGAAAATTTCGAATATATTCGAAAATATTTTCTAGAATTTTTTTTCGTTTTTTAATAATGTTTCACAAGAACCGAAGCTACCTGCAAATTTTCAACTCCTTATCTTTTATACTATAGGACAAAATGTACATCAAAGTTTTGTCCTAATTTACGCCCTCACAGGTAAACAGTGATGTTTACGAAAAAATGTATCAAACAAAAGTTGCTTATTTTTTTATTAAAATATTTTTTATGCTTAATTTTTTGTTCTATCTCTAACGGTTTACAAGATAGGTCCTGCTTACCCACTACTCAATTGACCCATGTTGCCCATTTACGGACTTAACCTCACTTTTTACGTCCTGAGCTTGCTATAAAATTCAGCCTAGATATCTCGTTTCGTTTTTGAGTTATCAGGCTGACCGACAGACGGACAGACAGGCAGCCGGAAATGAATTAATTAGATGATTCTATGAACACCCATACAAAAAATTTGTTCGTAGCATCAATATTTTTAAGCGATACAAAGTTGGGACTTAACTTAGTATACCTTGATTACATATATAACAGGGTATAAATATTTTGAATTCGTTCAATATTCGTCTACTTACAAAAATAGTCATGAACTCGTAAATAAATATTTTCAAAATATTTCCTAATGTTTATTTTTTGGAATCAATTTCTCTTAGCCATAAAAATCATAAATTAATCTATTAAAGTTTTTTCTAATAAATTTTCTTTTTTGTTACAGATTTCCCTATGTGATGAATATAGCCTTCCTCTTGATCACGTAAATCGAAGACGCCCAAACAGTGCAGCTGCTGTAACTGAAACAAAGTGGAACGTAGAAAGTCCTACCAAATCAGAGAAAGTATGTTTCTATTTTATAAAAAAAAATCGAAAAATTTTTATTTAAAAAATATACTTTTGTTGCTTTAGGTTGAAGTGGTCGAGGCATACTGTGAACCAAAGGATTCAACAGCGATTACTGAAAGTGCGAATAATCCGAATCAACAACCTGATACGAATACTAAATTGAGTAATTATATTCGTCCTTGTTCGCCAGGTTTGTATTTTATTATAGAAATTAGATAATCTAATTGATTTTTTGTCTGAGAAAGCCAAATTTTATCCAATTCTTGGTTAAGGTAAATAATTATTCATTAAATACTACTTTAATAACTATTTAATACCTTATAATTATAAATATTGACCTAGCATAAAGTACGCTAAACTGAGCACATCATTTTGTACACCGTCTATTTCAAAAACGGTCCAACATATAAAGAAAGGTTTCAGACAAAATTTCTAGAGAATTTTATTCTCTACAACTTTTATAATAAATTTAAACACGAATAAAGGCAAAAGAATCGAGATATTCTCAAAAAATTATTGAGACCTTTGGCCTTGAATATAAAAGGACGCGTACATGCTTTAAGCAATGCATCTAAGTAAGAAGTATTATAGATGTTATATGGAATTGCAAAAGTATGTCTTACAACTCAAAGCGTCCTACAACTAACTCAACGCCAATCGAAGCTTCAATACTATCTATAACACCTCTTTCTTAGATGCCTTGCTTAACGGATGTATTCTGTCCTACTCGTGGTAGGCCTATGCCTAGATGTAAACTGAACACTATGTATGTGACTTTTGAGACAACGTTTGTACTGTAAAATAAACTTTTGTACAAACTTTTTTTTTTTAATAAGATGATCGGGTTATGATCCATATGGAAAATGTTTAAGGGCATAATAGCTCTATAACTTCGAATTTTGGACATTCGATGAGGGGTAACAAATACAGGTAGTATGTTTAAGAGCATTATTCCTGTAGAAATTTTTAATATGCTCGTTAAGAAATCAGTTTCGGATATTGATCCACTTCTCGTCATTTCTCGGATCTTATGAAGTCTTTTAGTTCATTTTAAAAAAATTTACCAAAAATTGGTTTAAATTTGGTTAATATAAATCAAACATACGAAATAAAATAAAGTCAAATGTATTCGAATTTTCAGAAGAAGACTCTGAAGTACCAGAATCGGAAGAAGAAGATGTTTGTGGTCAGTGTTATCGTCAAACAACAAAAGACAAACCAACAACCGAATTAAATTCACCAGACAGTATCGCTGAAGCAATACTACCGCTGGTAAATTTGCAATCACCTGACCGTCCAGAAAACCCTCTATTGAAACGTCATCCGTCACCATATTACTATTCCGATCTATATCGAACCAAACACGAAGAATCACCACAGAAGAGTACAGCATCCTCCACAAATCGATTTCGTAAAAGTAACAATCTCGAGACACCAACCAATGACAGTGCAGTTCTAAAACGATATTCTGTAACAGAGGATGGTATTTTCAAGGAGGTAAATGCTAGCGATGGTGAATCAGATTCGATTCACATGCCTCCAAATCGATTGACATCGTATTCATGCACATGTGCTGCAATTACTGATGATGGTTTTAATGTCGTAGATTGGGACGAAGACGAAATGACTCGTCAACGACATTTATATGAAACAGCATTCGATTGTAAGGTCAGCAAATCGGATGATGATTTGGATGAAATTGAAAAAGTTACCAATCATCCGGTACTTATACAACTTAACACCAACAAAGTTGTACAAGTATCACGTGCTAGTTCCATGGCCGGATGTTCATATGAACCACCAAATACCGCATTAAAAGGTCGCAAAAAAGTGTTACTTCGTCAAGAAAAGAACCGTCCAAAATCAACACCCAATAACAATAGTCAAGATAGTAATAGTATTTTAAATATATCTGATGAACTTGCAGATCTTCAGATAAAAACAGTTTCAGAAGAAGCCTCAGATCCTCAATTACCATTACGAGGATTTACCCCGTCACCGCCATCAACAGCACCTTTACCCACGAAATTTCCTGGAAAGGATCTTTTTATGAACAGTATACGTAGTGCGCCTAATTTACCGCATCCAACGTCACATCAACGTATTAAAGATTTACGCTTACCAATCAAGTCATTACGAGGACGAGAAAATCCAACAAATTTAGATGGAAATATTATAGAGTTTAAAGGTAGACCAACAAAAACTAAAGATTCCGCACCTATATTGGAAATCAAAGGTAGGCCTAGAAGTAAGGATGTATGTGCAAATTTGATTCTGGAGTTCAAAGGACGGCCTTCAGAAAAAGGTCCAAAAGGTATTGATTTTAAAAGTCGTTCTACGAGGAAGCAACACAAATATTCCAGTACAGAAAGTGTTGAAACTAGCAGCAGCGGTGGCAGTATGGAATCTATTCGAAGTAGTACTAGTGAAGGAAACAGAAGCACTAGCAGCTCGGAAAGTAGACATTCAACGTCTCTTAGTTCGCATAGTTCAGATTCAGGGAGTATGAATTATCATCACTTACCACAAATGTCAGCCTATCTTGCAAATCATGCAAATAAACTACATATTTTAAGTCCTATATCTGATAAATCATCTCAGGAACCAGTATCAGAAACTTCCGATAATAATCGGAATAATAATTCACAAAAATGCTCACCCGAAGAAGTGGTGACGCCTACGACAACATCTTTAGAAAATAGTAATTTCAAAATTAAAAGAAAATTACCACCGAATAAAAATCTACTAAATTTAGCCTTTAAACAAAGTTCATCATCCGGAGATGCTGAAATACAAGGCTCTGATAGTGGTATATCAATACAATCACGGGAAGGTGTTAAATCACGGAATGGTTTTGGATTTTTAGGATGTACAGATAATAAATTTAATATCAGAAATGATTCACAAAGTCAAGATTTAAGTGATTTACCATTTGATATGCCAAAATTACGTCGTCGAAGAATGAATCAACAAGATGCGTGTACATCGAGTAGTGCTACTTCGGTGGAACTAAGAGATTTACCATTTGATATGCCAAAATTAAGAAGGCGATTAAAGACATCAACTCAACCAATTACTGATAGTGGAATGTCGTTAGCGTCGTCAAGTCAAAGTGTTCAAGAAGGAGACCGACAAGGTATGTTTGTTTGAAAAAGTACTTCAAAATGTTGATTTTCCTAATAAAATGCCACAAAAATATATATTTCGGCCAAATAAACACGCATTCTTGCCATAAAATTAAATTAAATTTTCAAACTATTTTATTCTCCAAAAAACGCTGTTAGCCATTTTGGTGACGTGATATTGGTAAAAAAAAACAGTCGTGTATGTAATTATTATATGTATAAATAAAGTTGATGGTAACATTACCTATAATTACTATGAAAGCCATTAACAAATTAGTAATTAATGCATATTATTTTTGCCTATATGATGTCACACCATGGTGGCTCGTGTTTTAAGTCACGTGATATATAGATTAAAAATTACGACTTTTGAGTTTAATATAATAAACCAATAATGTGCCTTTATGACTCAAAATCAGGACATTTAAGTATAATTCTTCATAAATTTTAATTTTTATCAAATTTCATAGTTTATTTTTTACTACCGAAAGTACCCTATTATTCAAAAATCTTTTCTGTTAAGAACAAGAGGTTAATTATTAAATACTTTTTTTCAGTTGATATATTCAGACCAAAACTTACCCTAAACTTCGGTAATTCTGGAGAAAGGAACACTTTGGAATTAAATATGGGATTAAATTTGAATATTAAACCTCGAGATGATTCTTTAAGCTTGGTAGACATTGATTTGCCTCTAGAAAGACAAGGGTAAGTTTTTATGTCATACAAATTTTCTAACATGGATTTAAAATACATAATTTTTTTCCAGGTGGTATCATGGCGCTATAACACGAGTTGAAGCTGAATGTGTCTTAAAAATGTTACGAGAAGGAAGTTTCCTGGTCAGAAATAGTGAATCAACACGTTTGGATTACTCCTTATCCTTAAAGTACGTAAAAAATATATTTACAAAACAACCAAAATTTAACCACCGACAAATTTTTCGGGTACGGAATCCTAATCTCGCGTTTGAAACATACCTAAGAACAATCTCCTTTAAATTACCTTCTTCCTTAGAGCCGTCTCCGAACTGAACCGATTTTGGGGATCATCGCCAATTTTTTAGTTGTTCTGGGTACAGAACTTTTAACTCGCACTTGAAAGTTAAGAACACTCTCCATTAAATCACCTTTAGGCGTTCCGTTTAGGCGTTACGAAGCCACAGACAAACAGACAGACACACACACATAGCGGTCAAACCTATAACACCCCTTTATTTCAACAAATACAGATCAACGTTTGCCTAAATGTCACGTTACTAGGGTTTTTTTAATTTCATGATTTATAATATGTATTTACAAAAGATAATTCTAATTAGTATTCTCCCAAGCAGTATGTTAGAAATGTCTCTTTATTAATGAAAATCTAAAACTGTATTTTATCGTTGCACGAAAACATTGACACAATGGTTATAGCTTTATATGTAAAGTTCGAATCTGCTAAAATTGGCAAACTATCGTTTAATCACTTGGGTAAAAACAGGAATCCAATCGCATCACTAATTTTAGTCCACTACTTATAAGACACTTTTAGAGCTTTATAATTTACGAAAAAATTCCAGTGTTAGTTGAATTCGTACGTATTTTTAATAAATTTATAATTTTTCATTTTCAGGAGTGCAAGAGGTTTTATGCACATGCGCATTCAACGTTCCGATGATTCTGGTCAATATATCCTTGGACAATTTAGTAAACCATTCGATAGTATACCAGAAATGATACGACATTTCACATTAAATCGTTTACCAGTACGTGGTGCTGAACATATGTGTCTATCAAAGCCAGTTATTGCTCAGCTTTTGTGATTTGAAGAATAGCAGCAGTATCCTCCCTCACATCCAACAAAACCCCTTGTATCCATCATTTTTAATTCTATATACAATCATAATAATAACTTTTAAAACTACAAATAGGCCATATTAAGATGATGACAGATGGGGATATCTCATTTTCTCAGACCTGCCTCGAAGCGGACTACAAAGTATATATTCTTTGAGTAGAAATGAGGTAAAATTTGTGAGTTTTCTGTATGGGTGACATAAAGTGATGGAAATAATAACATAATTTTGTAAGAAAATTCTACACCTTAGAAGATTCAACCAATAACGGGAATATCGTGAGGCGAAAATTATCAAGTAAGATACATGACTTGTAAATGGTAAGAGACAAAATGTGGTATCCAAATTTGTCAATATCTTAGGGCCTAAAACTTCTAGTCATTTCATACATACATAGTTTTTCAGGTTTTTTTGTATCTCAGATATCATTTACTCAAAAAACAATTATCACATGTATAAATACGAAAAGAAAAACAAAATCATAACCAAAAATATTCAATATGCATTCAAGCTTTCATATGAAACTACTGACGTCTATACTAAATCTAGATTGCTGAATTAGAAATGCTTTAAAATTAAGGCACCATGAAAGTTATAACGGTGTACGTGGTTCTATATTGCCTCTTTTTGTTTCACTAAACACATTCGTTGCTACAATCGTTCTACTAAAGTGAAAAATTCGATTGTTTTGAAATATTTTGCAAAAAGCAGATGATAAATGGCACAAAATCTTAAATTTGACTATTTTATGTGTTGGAGGTAAAGAGTAGAGATGCGTTTTTACCAGTTAAATTATATATTTTACTTAATTTATCAATAAACTGCTGGTAACTTCCCGGACAGTTACCCAAATAAGTATTTAATGCCTTCTAACATATCTACAAGGTATTATTGGAGCTGTAATAACGCGAGATATATAAATATTAAATGAAATTTTGTATTCCTTATTCTAGTTTTATAATTCAAAAATTACTTGAATAAATAATTTCAATAATCACTTTTAAGTTATTATAAAGGTTCACTTTAAAAAAAATACTCTCAGTTATAAAAATGTTTGGCAAATTATCCTTCAGAAATTTATTTTACCGGTTAATTAACCGAATAACTTACCGGTAACTAACCAGATACTTTTCCTCTCAACTTACTAGGAAAGAGGGTCCAAAAGCTCTCGCACAGTTCAGAAATTATTAACAAAATAGCATTTATTAATAGTCAGCAATCTAAATTTAGTAACGACTTTAGTTTGTGAAATCATTTAATAAATAGTAAATCATTCTCTTAATTATCATTAAAAATCATTTGTTTTATCTATTTCTGGTAGTTTATACAAATTTATAAAAATGGCACTAAATGTATATACTTTTAATGTATTAATAATAATTTCATTCTTACTATTAAGCATAAAATTTTATGCTTATAAGTTATATAGTAAAGAAAACTACTAGAGATAGTTAAATCGAATTTCATCATCAAACACTGTTTCTTGAAATTCGTATTTTTTTTAAATGGTGTCCTATGTAAATAATTGTTACAAATATGTATTTTTTTAAGTTGTTTTATTAGTCGGGGCTAAAGTGCAAAGAATAAAAATGTGATTTAGAGTCATCTATGAAACAAATTGAGAACTATAGTTAATGTGCCAAAATATATAATTTTAATTTATAGAATTATTTTGTTGTAAACTAACAAACCTTAAACAGTGCAGTATCTTAAACTCATGGAGACTAGACAAGGAGACCGATCTTCATGTTAAGAAATGGCTGTCACAAATAAGATGTCAGTAGTGTTCCTTTTACACCGAGTGTAAGGCGCGAGTTTGATTTTAAAAATATGACGCATTTATTATGTAGCATTTCGTTCGTATGTTCGTATGTGTTCGTATTTATTTCGTGCAATGCACTTCGGTGCAAAAGGAACACTAGCGACGCTAGTAGTACAAATAATTTCTACTATTAATTTAAAAAATTTTCCCACTTGATTTCAATCTCCTTGTGTAGACTCATCCATTAAGGGAAATCATCCCATGATGTAAAAATAAGGAAGGTATGCTATCAGGAAAAGTATCTGCCGAGCCAATGACATTGTTTTTTCCAAATCAGCCATTTTGAATTATCAACCAATGGAAAGGCTTTGAATGTATACCTAGCGAGTACACTTTCCGTTTCTTTGCATCATGGCAAATTCTCTAGTCTTATTTTATTTCTCTAATTTCAGAAATTGAGAAAATTTTATCAAGTGTTAAAAAAGGGCTGGACACCAAAATTATATTTAAATAATTCTGAAAATCTTCTTCCAATTTTCCAATTCATAATAAATTTTAATTATATAAGTATCTCGATGGAAATTATAATCTGTAATATCAACTTCGAAAGGTATCAATAAAAAAATTGCTACAAATTGAGGAAAATCGATTTCTTTATCTTATTTTTTATAAAAATTATTCCAAACTTATAACGAAAAGTAAATATTACAGTATTAAATGGTCTTCCTCAGTGTTACCAACTCAGTGGTTTTACCACCAAAACTAATGGTTTTACTCTTCCTTTAATTCTCGTAACACTGCTGTCTAGTGGTTTTTTAGTGGTTACACATGTTTTTAGTGTTCTTGAGAATTGAAAGTTGGCAACACTGGTCTTTTAGAAAGCGTTTACGATAGAGCTAATCAGAACGATAAACTAAAGTGGAAGGGGAAGCCCTAACTGCGGTTTCTATTTTATCTGTGTGCTTTTGAGTGTAAATCATTGACATAATAGTACATAGACTGAGCATCGCCTATCTTTCCGTAGAGAGGCGTGCCAACATCTGAGGTAATTGTTTAGGTTGGCTAGGGACATTTATCAAATAAATACATTTATCAAAATAATATAGGGACTTTTATCAAAAAAACATACATTGAATGTCAAATTTTCATATCAAAAAGTGTTTTACATAAAAAATCGTGATTTCACTGAACTTTTTCACTTTTTGACTTCAAAAAAAAAAACTTATCACGTATAACTTAACATTTTTTCTTACGAATCTTCAATGAAAAGTATGAAAACAACACTTTGTTTTGATATTTCTACACCTCCGCCATGATGAATTGGACCTAAGCAATTACCTCAGATGTTGGCACGCTTAAAATCGTTTGACACTCAGTCTATGTAACTTAAAGGTCTGAGGTTTAACTAGAGTATTGGCTCACAGATTTGAAAGAAGGTTTCAGAAACGCCATTTACTTTTAACAGATCATTAGATAAATTGTTTCTGAAATATCACCTGAAATGGATTCTTTCTATGAGATATTAAGTTACTCCATCTCCGAGTTTTGTCAAATTAAAAAGAGAAAGAATATCGAAAAAAATTTTGGGTTTCCAATTTCGATAAACCTCTCTATATAAGGTAATTTTGATCCAAAAATTAAAAAAATTTTGTTCATTTAACAATTAGAACAATATAGTTTCCGAGATATATTGCCATTTTCTGGAATCGATTTCAAACGATATCTTAAAAACTACTTATCCAACGATAAAATATTATGGATTTCCGTAATTTTTAAAAAAATATCTAGTCTAGAGAGACGTCAAAGCCTAATACTTATTTTTGTAAAAAATATAATAAAGAAATTCGATTGTAGTATGTTCAATCATTTGATAGTTACCATTTTATACTTAAACTACATTATATTGTATAGAAATATATAAAATACATTGTACTTTTTAGTTTATATTCAGTTAATTAATATATCAATCAACAAAAATATTATTATTAACTAATTATAATAATAAAGTTATTCATGTACATATTATTACTAATATGTAATATATTATATTATATACATTAATATACAGCATTCATAGAAATATTATTAAATACTAGATCATAAAGAGACATCATTACAAAATTATTGACAAAAATTACGTTCCTCGCTGAATAAGTTGTGCGAAGAAATAATGTCTGTTATCTCTTAAATAATATCTATCCATAAGTCACTTGACGCTTACTTTGAGAGTCAAATTAGAATTCTACGTTGTTGAAAAGAATAAAATATCCAACATCAAATTGTAAAAATGAACGACAAAAAAGTTTATTAACATTGAAAGTCGATATCTCGAGATATACATACTAAAAACAAATTCCTAACCTCATTTTTAATAAAACCCATGGTATTGATCATGAAGAATGTAGAACAGGAGAAAGATCGCTATGTACTAAAGCATTAGCGTACCTGTCCCTAAAAATTTGTAGAATTTATAGTTCATTTTTCAGCCACCAGTCGCGCTGTCAACAAGAAGTAGTATCTGTGAAGTTAGCTGTTGTTGTTAGCATAATGTACAAATTGATATATCATTTGAAATTAGCGCACAACAGACCGCTTTTATTGATACTACATATTGATCGCAGCGCCTCACTTATTTTATACATATTTTGGGGACAATATTTTCTATAGCGATCGTTCTCCTGTTCTACATTCTTCATGGTATTGATAAACAAACCAACTGTATCTATAATGGCTGGTGATTATGATTATCAATTGTGGGTTTATCAGTGAAAAAACATGATTCGTGAAGTGCAAAATAAATATTCTTTACACCTCTATATAGATTCAAGTCTATAAGGAGTCCGAAGGTAATGTTAACGAATGGTCTCAATTTAGGGGACAGATAATAGCATCGGTACGTTCTGAATTCTTGCGAAGCCAGTGGCAGAAAAGTAAACTATGATCTGGATTTATTATAGTGTACATCAATACCATGGAAAAGAATACCGTTTCAGCTCCCTATATCTATACTTCGTGTTAATTAAGAAAGATGATAAAGACGCCATATATTTAGCCAAAAATTACTTCAATGATTCCATGACGAACAAACACATTTCTCGTTAGGGTGCAATAATCAATCAGAAGCACGTCATAGACGTCAACCAACATGGCTTCTTACTTTTATTGGTACTTTGGAAAATTGTATCGTATTATGTTAACTCTTACTCAGAGTAGCTTTAATATTGTAAACACATGGCGAGGATACTCTTAAATATGACAGTCAAAATTACATTAAAGAGATTAATTATTAAAGGAGACCAGGAGAGAAAACAAAAGTAGTAGGAATTTAATATAAACTGTGCTTACTTACTAACATCAATCCTATTCCCGTTCCAAGTTAATTGGTGAATACTATCATGCGTAGATAATTAGCCCGTCACACGTCAGCAAAAGTTAAATAAACTTTGTAAATCATAGCCTCTACATAATTTTATTTTTAATCCACTAGCTAATAAAAAATAGATTATTGAATGATGTTTGAGAGAAAATATTAAAGCAGAGAAATAATCTAAATAACTAAATTCATTTTAACTAATTTCACCATATTTCTATCACAAGTTTTTTTTTAATTTACTGAGTACGACTTATATTATACTAACGAAAGTAAACGAACAGGCCCGAAAATTTCTGAAGTGAATATTTTTTGCTCATCATGAAAGAAATTCTCACAATTTCTACAGGACTTGAAAAAAATATATTTTTAAAACTGTAGATAATTATATGATAGAAAAAGTTTCAACCGCGTGAACAAAATGCTCGTAGCGCGAGTGCTGGCGGGTTAAGTTAGAATGTTTCCTTTCATATATACTTTCTTAAATGAGCTTTCCAGGTCGGATTACTTACACCTAAATCAGGGGATAATTTTTAATTGGTACATTTAACAATACGCCCTTTGTCAACTCAATATATTATTAATTAACTTAATATTATTTTTATGTGTGCTGTATACGTATATGTGTATATAAATATATACATAATGTATATATTTATATATTAAATTTTAGCGGAAAACAAAAAAATCATATTGTTAACAAAAAAAAAAAAAACATTCTTTTATTGTTGTAGAATCAATGTTGTCATTCAAATATTAAAAAAAAATCATAATAATAAACCTTATACTTTGTAATAGTTTTCATTAAATAAACATGTATATAAATAAATTTTTTTTCAAAATCAATTATATCCCCAACATTTTCCCTACCCTATAATAGTTTAAGATCCAGTGGCACCCCCATGGAAAATCTGGATTATATATCAACAAATCGTGTTAATACGAAAGAGCTAGCCTCTTGGGTCGGTCTCGCTGGGTTTAGCTAGATCAAACCTCATAAGAGGAAAATTTTCAGGTTTGATACTGGCGCTTAAACCACAAGTCTTAAACCAACACAACGAGCCTTAAACAAGCTATTGAAGTATAGGATAACTACAACAAATAATAATGAAATAACGCTTGTACTTACCACACTTGCCGCAATCTAATTACTGGCAAATAATTAAAAGTTTCGTTACCTCTAATACTAACGTTCTACATACACTATAAGTAAGGCAAAGAAGAAAACCTCTGAAGGGAAATTATAAGCCAGTCGCACGGGCATTGAGGACTTTTGCATATTTATGAATTTCCTGATCTGACTAGTCAGCTGTTCAAGCTGTTTCGATATTTGTTGGCATATTTTAATTTTTTATCTTGATATTGTTGACCATGGTTATTCGAATTTTCAAAACCGCGATGATGAGAGCACATGCCCGAGAACAGGCGTTGGCCATGGCCCGATCCAGAGCGACAAATCCTTAAAATATGATATACAGTAATTTCGATAATCGGGACTCAATAAAACCAGGGCTATTCCGAAAACTGGGATTGTTTGGAAAAATTCATTATAATTTATAATTAAAATAAATCACTGAAAAAGCATAATTGGAATCTATGCATTTAAGCGAAACTGTACATATGAGACATAAACTCTGTATACAGGATGCGCATTTTTAAGTTGTCATATACCTTGAAACTCAAAAAATCAGGGTTCGAAAATATCCGATATTTATTATAAATATCAAAATATCGGATATTTTTTATATATATCCGACATATATCAAAATTTTGATATTTAAAAAAAACTAAAATGTTTTAAAGGTTTTATTTACTTAGGCACTTCAAATCAGACAAATGAAACCAAAACATAAAATATTCTTCTAGATCAGGCAAAATCAATTAAAAATAATAAAATTTTTATAAATAAAAATCAACTTTAAAACAAAAACCAATTTTATAAATTGTTATCAGTCTTTTAATTATCAAATCAGTCATCAGTCATTCGTAATAACTGTTAATTATTAAATAAAAAAATAAAATGTCGTTTCATAATTGTGCTTTGTTTGACTGCAAGGAAGATAAAGATAGATCATCTTCCGATTCTGAATCTTACTTAAACTTACTCTTTAGTAACGAACTTTTTCTGATACGGCACGATTTGAGCTTAGTATTAGTAGGTTTTAACTTTACTTCAATGCCATAAAAATTTGGGAAGTAGAAATACGGTAACAAACGCCAAAAATTACTAAATAATATTAAATTTTTTTAAATCATTTTTGTATTGATATATATCATAAAAATTCACGTGATATATATCGGATATATATCGGATATATATCGGATATATATCGGATATATATCATGATATATATCCATTGATATACATCCTCGAACCCTGCAAAAAATAACTTTTATCGATAAATAATTCGAGTGAAAAATGTTGGGTGTGAAGGCGCACATCTTACGCAGACATTAAACGTGTCTTAGGTTTTCATGCTTACCCTATTACATAACTGGTAATCGATAGATGAACATTTTAAATTAGAAAGTTGTTATTGATTAAAAAAATAACATTTTTGTGCAAACCGTACAGTTCAGGCAAAAACGGACTGAAAATTTTTTTCCAACCTTGTTATTTCGTATAATTGTTTCTACGTAATTGTGGTGGCACTCTTCGAAAAAATTTCCAATTAATCCAATAGAAGTGGTTCGTTTTTCTATAGACCATTTTAGTTCAAATTGAATGACCAAACGCACAAAAAGTAAGATTTTTGCTATCAATTACTGTTTAAACTATTCGGTTTACAAAAAAGGTTTATTAAAAAAAATATTTGCGTATTTATAAAGAACAACTTACTCATTTAAAGCGTTCATCTAATGTTTGCCTGTAATAAATCAGAGTGGGGTTTTAATTGAACCTGAAAACTTAGACCGAATTCGATGCCGGTATAAGATGTGTACTTTTGAAATAATTTTTCGTTTGAAGAATTTTCCTCGATAAAATTTATTTACCGAGTTTCAAGCATATGTCAACTTAAAAACGAAAGACACCCTATATATGATATGAGTGTAAAGGGCGACAAATATTATTTTTGCCCGGAGCGGCTAACTAGCTCACTCCTGTCATATGCCAAGCGTACGAGCTCATGACAGTTTTTAAAAGTGTAATTATTAATTGTCTGAAGAAAATTATGTCATATACGGCCTCTTTTTCTTCCTTCATTCATGCATCCAGTTAACACTACACTTTCAACGCTTCCTTCGCGTATTATGTGACTTAAAAAATCAAGTTGTTTTTAAAAAAATATTATTTGCTAGTTGTCGCGATGCATGAGTACTACATCGTCAGCATATATAATATTATTGACATTCGTTCCACTAATATTCATTCCCCGCATGTCCTTTATAGTATCGAAGATTGTCTGGCTATACAGCAGAAACATACCGGGAGACATAACGCAGCCTTGTGTACCTTTCTGTATACAAAATAATTCTGACTTATTATTTTTATACTTTACTCTGCGATAAATACGACTTGGAATTGCGTAAGCCAAGGCTCACATCAAAAGAATTCATGACCCTATCGATTCTCGTTGTCATTGTTAACATATAATTTTCCATCATATAACTTTTGTTTACCTACTTACCGTCAAATTTTCAAATCAATCGGAGTTATAGCAAAGAATTTAGAGGTTTTACCCCCGTTTACTGTACTAATAATAAAATTTTCTCTCACTCGATAAAAGAGTTTCTTGTTTTTTATTGACTTGATGACCTAACATGATGAACAAAAGTTTGAACAGTTTGGACCATTACAATGCACACGAGTCTGATTATAAGCATTAAAACGAAAGTTATTATACTTCCAAATAGACATTTATTTTATCAGTTACATCTTACATTCAGTTGGAATGGTAAAACATATTTATAATGATACTTTCATAATTTTCCAATACAAGAAACTTGTAAATGTATCAATTAATAATATTTTAATTACAAATAAAAATTAAACAGGACAAAAAAAAATTTAATTACTTAATAAAAACTGAAACAATTAAAGTGCCGTTTTAATGAATCCATATATATTGTATATGCAGACTCTATATAAGTCATCAAATGAAAATTTGATCCCCTTTGGAAAACGTCTTACAGCAAAAACAAAAATACAAAAAAGCTGCACAATATTTTTTTAAATTTACAATGAATAATTAATGGCACTTAAATTGTTCGTTGCAGACATACCAGACTTGTAACATAAAAACCTTACACCAACAAACACTAATGACGTCAGCATGTATTCCCTTGTTTGTGAGTGTGATTTCAAAGTTTTCTTTTTTGTTCACATTTATTTTTTAATTAGTTAAGTAGTGTGTAGTTAATTCTCTAGAATTTTTTCCAAACAAATACCTTGATTATCTAAATACTTTTTCGATAAAATAGAAATTACATGTAATTTTCAATAATTTTTAAGTATTAGCTAACAAAAAAGCTAATTTTTAAAAGTTTTTTATACATATTTTTAGATTAAATCACGGCAGAGATATTTATGACATGCTTAAGAATATTAAACAAGAGTTTCAAAAAAAAGTTTCTAATCACTTTTTTTAAATTCTTTTATTTATCAAACAAATATGCTTCATAATGTAACGTTTTCGGTGTACAATTGTTTATTAGGCCTGAATACTAGGGTCTCGATTGTAGTCCTCTTTATTCTTTATCATTAATATTATTATTAACAATTAAAATCACCTTCGTAAAAACAAAAAAAAAAAACAAATCTTCAACGATTAGAAATTATCGACCGGGATAAACTTATTGATCGTTAGAGAAAGACAAATATTTTAAACATAGTGCATTTCAATAAATCGTAAATAGTGTTCGTATAATGTAACAGTACCTAGATGATCGAGCTTTACTCGGCATTTTTTTAGTTAAAAAGGCACAAATTTCATCATACGAACCATTGAAAATGCCCTTCCACAAATACCAATTTGAATGCCTCGGTAATGTATTTTATTACGTCGCCCATAGATGACAGGGCGAGTCATATTTTGCAGTCAATGTTTCAGTTTTTCATGAAAACACGGATAAAACGACATTTTCTAATAATGAAACCTAACTAGATCGATTTTTCGCCGTAAAAACTCCCTGCATACTAATTTTCTTACATAAATAGATCTCCAAATACAGAACTATGTTCGTAAAACAATTTTTCCAAAAAGAAATGCTGAATAAATATTGCTGTCCTTATTTTATCTTTCCTTATTTGATATGGCCCTTAAAATAAAGAGAGCCTTAACGAACGATAATGATCTTAACTGTCGAAGGAATTTGATTTTTTTGTATAGATATGTGAAAAACATCTTTGATTTAAAATAATTTGCAAAATTTTTCGAAACAACAACCGGGAAAAACTTGTTGATCGTTAGAGTTGATGTAACATATCAACAAAAAGCTAAACTTTCTGAAGTACCGAATTATTGCGGTAAAATATCTTTCCCGAAAATACATGCAGAATGAATATTGCTCACCTTATTTTATCTTTTCCTTATTTTTGATATTTTGATATGGTCCTTAAGATGAAAAGACCTTTAACGAACGATAATGATCTAGATTGTCGAAGGAATTTGATTTTTTTGTGTCGATATGAAAACCATTGTTTTAAAGTGATTTGCAACATTTTTCGAAACTTTTATTTTATATTTAGAATAATACTTCTCTGCCGAGGAGGGGTCTTCTAAACTATTTTTTTGTTAGACAACAAATATTTTGTGAATTAAAAAAAGAAGACGATTTTTAATTAAAAACTGAAATTTTTCAACAGTTTATTGTAAACTTATTAAAAATAATTGCTAAATAGGGGCTTGGTGGTTGTTTTTTTTTTTTTTTGGTGGGGTGGCAATTAACTACAATAATTCAAAATATCAATATTTTATAAAACAGAATTATTATGCAAGTTTGTTTTTCTTTTTCTTGATGAGAATATAATAAGAAGTTTATTTAATCCAACTTAGATTATGGTTATATATCTAGGTTTGTTTTTTTTTTTTTTTGTTTCATCTAAATAATTAATTAATAATTATAATTAATATAGTCCAAAACTGCACTCGTTTAATAATAATATTTTTTGTTTTTTTTTATGTAGATTTAATATTTTTTGTATTTCATTAAATGTAAAGAAAAAAAAAGTAGTGAAATTAGAAACTGAAAAGTGCTGCTTAACTGAGCAGATTTTTGCATCAAAGAAAACTACTTTTTAAGGCAACATCTAATATGGTTAGCTCATAGATAGCTGACCAAGCGCTAATAACCTTTCCACAGCAGCATTTATATCACCAAATGTAGCAATTAATGCTGAAACAAAAAAATATTTATTAATTAAAGGATTTAGGCAAGAACATATATATTAAAGAAGTCCAATGGAGTAGATAGGGTAGCAGGCAAAAAGACGCCTATCTGGACGAGTCGGTCGTTGCGTAGTTTGTACTGTGCATCAGACTGTCTTTTATTTTCAATCAATTAAACAATTGTTTTGGATCTCTTAGGTAAGCCTGATGCGCAGTATAAAGTACACAACGTCCGATAAATAAATCCCGCCCATATAGGCGCCTTAAATTCAACCACGGATGCTTATAGCTCGGTACTTGACCAAGTACTCACTTGGCGACGAATTAGAAACTGGAGACATCGCAAGGACATTTTACTACAATTTTAGTTGGGTATAATTAATTTGGGGACTTACCTTGTAAATTAGCTTCTCGATTTACAAAACCCATCGCTGTGAGTTGTTCTAATTGTGCTCTATACCGTTCCTCAGGTGGTTGACTTGGATCAGCGTTTGTTGACATACTTCCAATCATTCTAGCCATAAACTGTGTAAATAAATCTTGTTGGTTAGCAGGTGTACTTGCTGTAGTTCCAGACGTTGGTGATGTTGTCGTATTAGTTGTAGATGTTGTTGTTCCTGTAGGAGTTGGAATTGTTGCAGGGACAGGACCAATACCTCCGAGATTCGGAACTAAACCTGGTGCTACTTGTCTTAACTGTTCCATACCTTGTTGAATTTGCAATAAAGCATTCAAAGCCTATAAAAAAAGCAAACAGAAAATAAACTGTCCAATTAGCATTCACCAGTCAGCAATAATACAAACCTGTGGATTTGTCATCATATTATGGACTTCCGGATTTTGTAGCTGCTGCAAAAATTGTGGCATCATATTCCGCATTTGTTCTTGCATCGTTGGATTTCCAGCGAGGAGTGGATTCTGGTTAATGATCTGGTTCGCCATGTTCGGGTCCGCTGATAAAGCCTGCAACATCTGCTGGGTATACGGAGCTGACATCATGTTCTGCATCAATTGGGGATTCTCTGACATCTATAAGTAAAAAATTGAAATTAAAAATAACGTTAAACAAAAGAAAAATTGAAATTTGTACCTGTTGCAGTAAACTCTGCATGGCTGGTGAATTGAGTACCCCAGTCCCTGGCCGCGGCTGTTGTCGAGCTGCTCCTCCGCTGCTACCACCTCCAGGAGCCCATGGATTCGGCAATGGATCACGATTTTCCGTTCCCTGTTGTGGATTACTACCATCAGTATTTTCAACTAGCCCAGAAAATGGATTACGAGAGAACTGCTCAGTGGCAGCACTTAGCATAGGTTCTTGTATATCACGGTACATGCGTTGTAATGCATTATAACCACCAGGAATACTTTCCAGATTAGATATAGCTCGATCATGACTGCGCATCAACTCTTGTAACATTGATGGATTCCGCGCCAACTCCATGGTCTGCCTCAGCAACTCTGGATTATTCAGCATATGACTGATCTCTGGATTCCGCTAAATAAAATGTTTAAAATGTTCATTATTTACAGTAATCATAATTCACTCCTATATTTCTATACCTCCATTAAATCACGCATTTGTGGATTCGATGTAATTAATGTACGCATATTCTCTGGATCATTCATTAAAGCGCGAACCAATGGATTCTCTAGTACTTGTCTCATTGTATCAGGATTACTTAATAGTTCTGTTTGTAAACGATTTTGTAACTCCATAAAATTTGGTGCACCCATTCCTAATCCTTCTAGACCGGCAAGACCGCCCAATGAGCCCAAACCGAATGGCGTAGCACTTATATCAGCTATAGGAATAAAATTAAACAAATAAAATCATTAGAATTTTTTGTAAATAAAACAATAAATTTAGAATTTGCTCTCCCTTAAAGTAAGTAATCTTTAATTTATGGTCAAAATTGATGACTCTAAAAAGAAAATCAATAAGGAAATGACGTGGAAAAGTAAAGAAGGATGTTAATGTATCGCCTCCTCCACGAGGCCGGAGTCCTACCTTACATAAAACATGAAACTTCTATGAAAATGACTCAAAGTTTTTTGTTTTCTTCTTTAAATTTACTTTTCCTTTGTTAAATTTACCTTTTCAAGTTTCAATATTTCTGGAGGCTAACTTTCTCCACCAAAAAAACCTTGAAAGTTTTCAGTGGAAAATTTTGTATTAACGCTTATTCGAATATATTAAAAAAGAACAAATTAAATAGTTAATAATAAACGAGTCGACCCTTTTATGTTAAAAATAAGCCATTACACTTTTTTCAAGCCAGTTTTTAACATCAATCATCTCCTGCGTTTTTATACCCTGTATATATGAAATATACCAGAGTATATTAAGTTTAGTCCCAAGTTTGTAATACAAGTGTTCATAAAACCACCTAATTAGTTGATTTTCGTACTCAGGACGTAAAGAGATTTTAAATTCGTAAATGGGCAACATAGGCCCATCGGGTCTTGGATCCGTGCGATTTATAAGAGAACTTGTTAGATCCATCTTATAAGTCGTAAAAGAGAACAAAATTTTGCAAAACTTAAGTTTCCTTTTTCTCAAAAACTGTAAAAGACAGAGAATTGAAAATTTGTAGGTAGCTTCAAATATTGAATCTATTTATTAAACCCATGCGATAATAGTAAGGGGGTTAAAAAATCAATTTTCAGACAAAAAATTGTTTATTTATAAATTCGTTTCAGAGCATGTATTTTTCAAAAAATGATGAATCTCTTTTTCTTTTTGGACTTTTTTTATTTATAAAAATTATACACGAACTGATATTTTAACAACTAACTCAGTCAATTGTTTATTTTCACTTAGTGTCTTAGTTACTGATTAAGAGAGCGGCATTTTTAAAAACGTAATTTTTTTAACATTTAACATACTTTTCACAGATATTTTTCTTTTTCGGTTTATTCCTATACAGCAAGATTTCTTCCATAAACAAACGATTATAATGATTACTCAGAAAAAAATGAAATGATAAAATAAAGTCTGCATTTTGAATAACCAAAATAGACAGTTTCTAATCCGTAATTCGAAATTTTATGTGGTCGTAGGTGTTACATAACAGTAGGTGTAGCATATGACGCGTAATTTTAAATACTTTCAATGACTAGGCGATTAGGCCATTAGCCGCGCTTGAATGTTGTGACTGTTAAATAGAACTGATATTTTTTGTCGTTTCATGCAACCATTAAACGTTTTACTTGCATCATCCTTTAATTCTGTGTTTGTACCAGAAATGTCTAGAATAAACTTAGATTGCGTGCTATTGTGTAATTTGTACGTATTTTGTAATTGACGCAAGCTTATGACGGATTTTTGAAAATGCAAAAGAAAATCGCAATGTGTAGTAATTCGAGCGTGTCAGGTTCGTATACTGGAGATCAACTTAATGCCCTGGTCATGCTGAGCCTTAATCGGACAGAAATCTTTCTGTGTTTTCCTAATCTGACGGTTTGATTTTCTTTTTACTCTTCCTACATTATTTTAGTGAAGTTCCGATTACTCGGTCATTTTCGTTTTCGAGTTTCTTAATTAGACAAACACGTTATTATTATTTGATTATAAACAGATCAAAAACACAAGCTGTGCTAGTCGAAATATAGCGTATTTACTTAACAACATGTCTGCTTCTATATTGTACATTCTGTGTCACAAAAATCGCACGAATTTACATAAAGTATATATACTTTTGTACGCTTTTTGTGACTTTGCATAGTGTCAAAGCCTGTAATTGAGTAGCCTGTTTCAAAGTCTATACCCTAGAAAAACGTATCCGTATCCGCGGATATACATTAAAGAAAAACTGTTAATTTTTCACCAGTTCCGACAACAAATACGTAATCTACGTAAAAAAAATGCGTTAATTTGGTTTTTTTACTGTTGTTCTAGGAGCATTTTTAAGAAGGGTCGTTAAAGTGCAAATTTAATCCCTAAACCCCCTCTTGGACTCGCCTACTAATTGAATATTGTATTGTTAAATAAGCATCTACAATCCCCTGGATTTCAGCAATAAATTATTTCCGAAAGTATGATTATATTTACTTTTTTAAAGCTACAGAAAACGCACCTAAAATAGTGCCGTGTAATTATAAACCCTTTATATGTTCATATATGTTTTTACATTTTTATTCAGTCAAAACCTTATTAATTCGTCGTAATAACCGATTAATCGTTTTAAGTGATATCGCTATAACCGATTTTAACTTACGAACTTTAAAAAATGATGCTTAGCAGCATTAATTCACAAATGTAATCAAAACAATAAAATTATTTAAATAAAATTTCGCAATATATCATATTTAAATTAAATACATAAACGTATATAGTTTAATTAACATGAATATTAAATAATTTGATCACAAAATAGAGTTAAATTAAACCATTATGATAAGCCGGTAAACAGAACCTCTATCTCAATTATTGTATCATCAAATATTGCAAATACAACAAAATTATAATATTAAAATATATTATTGAATTCCCATTCACCTGGTGGTCTTTGTGGTCCAGCATCGGCTGGTCGTGGCGCTGTTTTAATCACCAAGTGTACAGTTAAACCATCCTTAATGTTATGTGTTTGTAATGTATCACTATCTTTCATTATTTTCCCAGCAAAAATTAAACATAATTGGTCGGGTTCAGCACCAAATTTTTCAGCAATCACATCTTTAAACTACAAATAAACATACATTTTATTAAAATAACGCAATAATATGTAAAAAAAAACTTAAATAAATACGTCATTATAATTCTATGTACAAAGTTTAAGGTTAGAATATAATTATGTATGAAAATAGTTACATCTTTAATGGACGCATCATCTTCAACTTCGATGGTTTGCTTTTCTTTAGGTGTTTTCACCACTACGCTAATTTTTTTCGAGTTTTCCTGCCCTTCTGCCATTTTCACTATTAATATGACTCGTAATTTTGGATGCTTTCAATGACTAGGCGACTAGGCCACGAGTGCGCTTGTATTTTGTGACTGTTGAACAGAACTGATATTTTTTGACGTTTCATGCAACCATTAAACGTTTTACTTGCATCATTCTTTCATTTTGTACTGTGTTTGTGTTTGTATCAGAAATTTCTAGAACAAACTTAGATTGCTTACTATTGCATGTTATTGTGTAATTTGAATGCGATTTTTTATTCAGAGGATGTATACAATAAACAGAATTAAGAATTTATACAGAAGTTTTAATCACATTTCTCAATTTTATTTTACCTTTAACAATCTTCAAAAAAAATTTTTGGTTGGAACGCATGGACAAAACACCGTTTAGAAATTCTGGAATAGCGTAATTTTTTCTTAATGTTTTATATTAATAGGAAATTCGGGAGATGAGCGACAATACAATGTTTTTGTATTTAATTTCTGTCGAATGTATTAAGCTTATGGAAAAATGTTTCGAACGGAAGTTGTTTGTTCTCTATCTGTTACTAGCTACGAACATGAACTATTTTTAATATCTTTCAGAGCCTAAGTAGCCGGGCAGTCTAAAGCGATAGACTTGAACCGTTGGTCTATTTAGACGTAGGTTGTGGGTTTGAATCCAGGCAGCGGCAGTGTGAGCAAATATCATTTATGAGCAATTATCACCCACATCATCAATGTAATTGTATATATGAATGTAGTTTAATATATAAAGATTAACAATTAATGATGTGGATGGCCTCTGTTATAGGCGTATATGTCATTAATATCTTCCACTTAATAGCACGGGTGGGAATTAGAAATTAGTAACAATCATCACCTTTTAATATAACTAAATGCTCCCATCAATTTCATATATTAGTTTCTGAGATAATCTAAATCTTTTTAATTGCCGAATCATATTTATTATTAATTCAGAAGACGAGTACTTTCAATATCGATTCAGCAATCTAATTCGAAGACTAACGTTAATACATTGTATTTATAGTTTTAATCATAGGCAGTAGATAGCAGCACAATTTGAGCGTTCTTAAACAATTCGAAATGAACAATTTTCAAAAGAAAATTTTTTATCACTTTTAGTTTTGATATCAATAGACGATATTGAGGAAACAAGTAAAATTAAATAATAAAATATTAGAATAAATATTTTATAAAAAAACGATTTTTGATATATAGTACCCCCATCTTTTCAATCACATAAACATTATTCTTTACTTCTTCAGTATCTTAAATATTTTCATTCAATTTCATTTCTATTTGTTTCGTAAAAAAATAGTTTTTGTACTTAAATAACTTTTCCTACTTTTAAAATTATGTAGACTATTTTGAACAACGTAATACATTTTTCAAAAATAATTTTGACATTTCAAAAACTTATGTAATACTTTTGTACACTTACACTACAATGACAACAGTCTAATTTTATAAATAAAATATTCTTTGTATATAAATAATAAATTTATAAAATCGTATAATAATGTCTGCGAATAAAATTAAAAATTTTATTATAAATAATAGTGTTGCCATTGTAATGATTCCTACAGTAATTGGTTTACATTGGGGTTGGAATGAAATACAACATAATGATAAATTTGTTAAACCTAGCGAACGAAAAGAATTACCAATTATGATCGTAAGTGATGATCGTTCTTCAAGTATATTTTTTTATATATTCAACAAAGTATTTTGGGTTTTTAGATTCTGCAACGAACGAAGCAAAATATCAAAGATTATTTCGTTAAAGATGATCCGGTAGATAAATAGCCTTAGTAGTATTTATGTGGATGAATGTTGGCATCAAATAATTTCCGTTATTGAAGTATGTAAATAAATAAAGTGTTATGTATTTATTATTTTGTATTCGATGGATACCCCACGAACGCGTAGAGTCTTAATTATATCCTTTTCAAATTGTAAATGATTTAAGGAATGTGTGTAGGAATGTGTACAATTTTATTAATTAATAAAAAAATTTTAATTTGATTGTTTTAAAATTATTATCGATGCTTAAAATATCCTGTGTTACAAAATTTTCGGAAAGTTCTCAGTACTTTAGTAAGAACATAATAAATGAATCTAAACGATCGACCTCTCAGGAGCAGGCTTAACTCCCTTTTTTTTTAGGAGTAGTTGAGGGATTTAAAGAGTTTGGAGAATGGCGTATTGCCTTAATGAAGGGATTAACAAACTTACGTTTCTTTTACAAATATAATTATATCATGTGTATATAAAAAATTTATCAAGTTTGTAACGCTTAAAAATATTGATGCTAAAATTTTGGTATAGGTGTTCATAAAGTTCATTTTCGGATAACTCAAATTATTATATAGTATATGTATTATATACTGTCTATACATATTATGTTAACAATTAACTCAGTCAATTGTTTGTTTTTTGTTATACCATGTATATGAAATATACATGGTATATTAAGTTTAGTCCCAAGTTTGTAACGCCTAAAAATATTGATGCTACGAAAAAAATTTTGGTTTAGGTGTTTAAAACATCACCTAATTAGTCCATTTCCGCGTATGTCTGTCTGTCTGTCGTCTGTCCGTTTGTCATCACGATTACTCAAAAACGAAAAGAGATATCAAGCTGAAATTTGTATAGTGTGTAAAAAGTGAGGTCGAGTTCGTAAATGAGCAACATAGGGTCTTGGGTCCGTAGGACCCATCTTGTAAACCGTTAGAGATAGATCAAATGTTAAAAGTAAAAAATGTTCCTTATAAAAAAATAAACAACTTTTGTTTGAAACATTTTCTTGTAAACATCACTGTTTACCCACGAGGGCGCTAATTATAGGTGAATATTTTGTAGTATGTATTAATTTGGGAATATCAGTTATGTGTGTGTGGCTATTTAAGAGTGGAAATCTTTCTTTATTTAGGTGACGTCAAAACCCAACGATTGCGTCATCAAAACTGTCTATACATGGTATTTCAACAATTAACTCAGTCAATTGTTTGTTTTCACTTATTTTTTTCTTATATCTTCTTCTTTTTTAAGGATGTATAAGCACCAAGACAATTTTTAAAAAAAAGCTTGTGTTTTATACCATGCATATATGTAATATGCAAGGTATACTAAGTTTAGTCCCAAGTTTGTAACGCTTAAAAATATTATTGCTATGAACAAAATTTTGGTATAGGTGTTTAAAACATCACCTAATTAGTCCATTTTCGGTTGTCTGTCCGTCTGTCTGTCAACACGATAACTCAAAGACGAAAAAGGATATCAAGCTAAAATTTTTAAAGCGTACTCAGGGCGTAAAAAGTGAGGTCAAGTTCGTAAATGAGCAACATAGGTCAATGGGATCTTGTAAACCGTTAGAGATAGAAAAAAAATTTGAATGTAAAAAATCTTCCTTATCAAAAAATAATGACTTTTGTTTGAAACATTTTTTCGTAAACATCACTGTTTACCCGTGATGGCGCAAATTAGGCGTAAATTGTATAGTATGTATTATATGGGAATATTAGTTATATGTGTGTGACATGTTTGTATGTGTAATGTGATAGAGTAGTCAACATTGTCTATACATGGTATTTCAACAATTAACTCAGTCAATTGTTTGTTTTCACTTGTTTTTTTCTTATATCTTCTTCTTTTTTAAGGATGTATAAGCACCAAGACAATTTAAAAAAAAAGCTTGTGTTTTATACCATGCATATCTATATATATATAGGAGACTTTCTATAGATCTATATAGATAGTCACTCATCACGATATCTCTGGAACTATAAGACCTAGAGACTTGAAATTTGGCGGGAATATTCCTTTTGCCAAGTAGAGGTCAGCTAAGAACGGATTTTACGAAATTCCACCCACAAGGGGGGTTGCGGGGGTGTTCATGAATAAAAAATTCATATTTTTAAATTATGGCTTTTAATAGTTCAAAACTTGGTTAGAATGTTTTAAATTACATTTAGAAATTTTTTTAACCTTCGGAGGGTAGAAAGGTGTAGCGAGAAAGTGGGAAGGAAATATCGAATATTTACAAATATACCTAAGTGGGGTATCAAATAAAAGAGCATGACGTGTACATTACAAAAATGTTATCCAACGCGAGGAAATGTGGAGGGAGGGGTGCAAGTGGGGATGTTGCCCAGCAAAGCGGGTATATTTTACGCCACGCAAAGCGGGCGGATAACAGCTAGTATGTAATATGCAAGGTATACTAAGTATTTAGTTCCAAGTTTGTTACGCTTAAAAATATTGATGCTACGAACAAAATTTTAGTATAAGTGTTCATAAAATCACCTAATTAGTCCATTTCCGATTGTCCGTCCGTCTATGGGCACGATAACTCAAAAACGAAAAAAGATATCAAGCTGAAATTTTACAGCGTACTCAGGACGTAAAAAGTGAGGTCGAGTTCGAGCAAAAGGTCGTCTCAGGTCGTAAATGAGCAACATAGGTCAATTGGATCTTGACCTATGGGATCTTGATCCATCCTTTAAACCGTTAGAGATAGAATAAAAGTTTAAATGTATAAATGTTCCTTATCAAAAAATAAACAACTTTTGTTTGAAACATTTTTTTCGTAAACATCACTGTTTAACCGTGAGGGTGCAAATTAGGCGTAAATTATATGTCTTATACAAATTTTATGTTTGTGCAATGTGATAGAGTAATCAACACTATTTATGCATAATATTTCAACAATTAACTCAGTCAATTGTTTGTTTTCACTTGTTTTTTATATGAATTTGGACTAAGTGAATGTTAAATATGCTACTTTTGAATTCAAAAGTAGGCATATTTAATATTGGTCTTATGGGAAAACGGCAGATGCATGATATGTTTTCATAGACTTCTCAAAACTAGTCGATGGAAATTCAAAAAAAAAAAATATTTAACTAAATTTAAAATCTTAATAAATTATTGAAAAAAAAAACCGGTTGTGTTCGACTAATTAAGGGTGTATGAGCACGGTAGTGGGGACACAAATTTAAAAAATTATATTTTTTCAGTTTTGATGGTGATCGAATTAAGAATCGATATTTCGAAAACCAAGGCAGATATCGAAAAATTGTATTCTCAATTTTCGTCTACATTCATGAAGTTATAACAAAATTCATCATTAAAGTTGAAAACAAGGTACATCAAATAATTTCAACCCAAATCTAAAACTGCCTTGGTGCTCGTACTACCTTAATACAAAATAAATATCATAAAAACATTATAAAATTAGTTTATAGGTGAAGACAATTAATTAATATTTGCATTAAAAAATATAGATAAAGGAATAAAAATATGTAGTTGTAATTATCTACGCAGTAGCTGCATCACCCGCAGTGTACTTCGTTTCACCTAAAATTTATTTTATCATAGCTTTTGATCGGTGATTATTAATCTTAATTATCTTACATGCAGCTGTAATTTATTAATTTTTATATTACACTTGGCCCCATTGGCACCCGCACGCTAAACATGAACTTTACTTCCATCTTTTGTCAATTAAACGGTGTTTGGTCAATTAAAATTTTAGTAAATGTAATAATTGTAATAAAAAGGCAACAGCACACAGCGCGAGCGGTCATCCATCCAAATACTGAATGTGGCAAATTGTTGCTTAAGTATGAATGCATTTGGCCTATTTTTTTCACAGACTCATAATAATGTTTGTTCTGAGATCAGGAAGTTCCCGAATTTTTGGTCATTTAGATCGTGAAATAATCAGCTGCAAGGTTTGCGATTTACCGATTCAAAGCATGTAAAACTCACTGTCCTATCAGCTATTTTTTACGATATTAAAAAATTATCTCGACAGAATTGAAAAAAAAAGCAGGAGATAAGAATTAAGATATTTAGATATTAATTTTCGTTTTCGGGGCATTAATTTTGACATAAATTGGTCAAAATTTGGAACGTGGGCAAAATTAGCCCGTGTTTTAAACGGTCAAAATTTCTGAAATTTTGGTATTTAATAGTTAGCCCTAGGTTAGGTTAAGTTAGAGTGTCTGTCCTGGGGTGGGACACACTTAGAGAGAGTTATCCCTAGTAAGTTCTTAAATTTAATTTCTCGTTAAATTCTGTCGAAAGCAAATTTTACCATAGCTAGTTTAGCATAGGAACTGCAAATACCATGCTGGAAATATCTTAACTTCAATGGACGGACGTAAAGTTGATTATTTCGTTTTTTCAACTGTTCTTTTGAGTTTTTTTTAAATATTTTCTTTTATACAATCCTTCTCTTGACAATAATAAAACCATAACCAAAAAAGAATTATCGAATTTAGTACAGTCGTTCCAAAGTTATGTGCTTACATGCATATACAACGTGTTCTGTTATTGACTGCAGAAACCCAGCTTCGGAAAATAAGCTCATCAAAAGCAACAAAAATACTCTTTTCCAAATTTGGATCTGAGGCCTAATTGGGTAGATACGGATATGGCAAAAATTGATAAATTTGTTCATTCACTGACTATCATTCGATAACCAATAGCCAATAATAATCAGTAGTTATTAGTAAATTTCACTTAATAATGGAGGGGATTTAAAAAAAATATACAATTATTTAATTGGTTTTGGTCAAATCTCAACTTTTTATATTTTTATTATATTTTTGCAAGAAAACATTACATTATTAGTAAACAAACAAATTACGTCAGAATGAGCGTAGTTTGTTTGTTTACGTCTAATAATATAATTTTAATTGAGTTGTTATTGTTTTCTCACAAAAATATAATAAAAATATAAAAAGTGGGATATTTTGACCAGATCCGATTAAATAATTTTGTTCTTTTTAAAAAATCCCTTCCATTATTAAGTGAAATTTACTAATTTCTACTGATTATCATTGGCTATTGGTTATCGAATGATAGTCAGTGAATGAACAAATTCATCAATTTTTGCCATACCCGTATCCCCAAATTAGGACTCAAATCCAAATTTGGAAAAGAGTTTTTTTGTTGCTCTTGATGAGCTTATTTTGGTAAGCCGAGTTTCTGCAGACAATAACAGAACACGGTGTACTTTGCACTTTGTAGCAACTCATTTTTATTTAATGTAGATTAGAATATTAGGCAACAAAATGTCTGCCGAACACTATTATATTATTTATTGTAGTTGGTTTGTTTTTTAAAATATCTAATAAGTAATCAATATTTATAATACTAATTACTTATCATTAAATAGTAATTGTTTTCCTATACAAATAGATATTATAATAAATTATGAATATATGCTGAAAACTTACTCGAATAAAAAATATATAAACTGCGAATAAATACAGACAAATTATGGATTTAAAAAAAAATTAAATAAGACAAGCCGTGCAGGATAGGGTCTGGTGCGACCTTTGAGGTCCTCACAAAAACTTCCCACCATAATAAATAATTTAAAAAAATAAAAACTCCGACCGAATCGAAACAAATCGACCGAATATTATACAATTCGTTTCGGATCATATTTCTATTAATAAGCTTCGTTCAACACCTCAACGAATTCGATATCATTTTTGTTCGCGCGATATTGACGACGAAAAAAATGTCTACGGATGTAGGCACGTGTACGTACACGCATATATATGCACGTACGTACACACACACATACTTTTTCATAAAATTTGTGTTTAAGCCTTGTCCTAAACATGAAACGTAAAGATATGATATATTCCCTCCTAGCCCCTGGGTTGCGACAGGCCTGGTCAAAACTATAGCTTTCAACATTAATTACTTATTACTTCAATAGAAACGCGCTTAAATTATTTCTATCAGCTTTTGGAAGTATTTAGTTTAAAAACTTTATTTAGTATTTTATATATAATAAATAGTTTTACCAGAATAATAATTCTAACAAAACTTTACTTGACCTAGAATATAATTTTTTTTTTTAGAATAAATTCAGTGTCTGAATTTTAAATAAAAGTTTTTTGTTTATTATTTCTTTATTAATACCTTTCTCTAAATAATGAATTCTCTAAATATGGTGGGAAGAAATTGTCTGTCATGCTTGTTAAAGTAGTCCGGCCGTCATGTGACTAGTCAACCAGACAACAGGCATTTTGTATGACGTAAATGTAATAAAATGTATTTTTTATGTTTTCTTTTTGGAAAGCGCTGTAAGGCCAAGTTTTTTTTTTTGCATAAACAGAATGTGTGATAAATTTTCTTCATGATGAAAACTTTTTTGAAGCTCAATCACCGATTAATTTTTGTACAATTATCATTATTGTAATGTTCTTCCATAAGGTACTGTTTTAAAAAATCTCAATTTTAAAATGAAATAATTTAAAATTTTGCTCCGCAAGAAGCCCCAAAACTGTGTTTATTGTGATCAAAGGACTTTGAACTATCATCTACCGCAAAAAAAAAATGAACATACACCGTACTTGCACAAACAGCCGGACTACCTTAATATAGGTACTACCTATACACATAGAGACATTTTAATAATTAACTTTATAAAAAGAGGTAAAAGAAAAAAAAAAAAGTTTGTTAAAGGAGGTGGTATTTAATGTTGGAATAAATATAAAAAGTATGTAAATGATGATGATTATTATTATCATACATAGATTGTACAGATCGTTGAAATTAATTTCCTACATTCAGTATTTGTGAGACTTTCAATCAAAATAGAGTCTTTCACATCACTATTACATTTTGTTAATATTATTAGTAATCACAATAACTATGGCCTGTAAAATTAATATTGATCTTGGCAATGGAAAACAAATGCCGGCATTAGGCTTTGGTACATGGCAAGTGAGTTTACAATTTTATACCTCTTTTATTTCAAAGAAATCAAAATAAATACATAATAAAAAATATATATCAATAAACAATTTAATTATATTTTTATTGCATTAATATGAGATCGATATTTCGTGATATGAGGTATTTCGATACCAAAAAATGAAAATGATCTAAAAAATTTTGAAATTTTATTTATAAATTAATCATCCCTCTAGGCTCTATACGTCTTTTATGAAAAATTCATATCGATTCTCTGTACGAATTTAAGAGAAATTAACTATCAAAGTCAGTGTTTTTACCAAAAAAAATTTTTATGCACTTAGTTTTTAATTTTGGTATAATTTTAAAGCTAAAACTTGAGGAATAATGATACAAGTTTTTTATGTAAATGGTAAAACATTTTTAAAAGCACTTATTGACTAAAAAGTCCACATTTATTATGACTTCTTCAAATAACATGTAAAAAAGGCGGTTTTTTTATAATTAATTTATCGTAAACTGTACACAGAATCGGGTTGTTTATACAGAAGACGTATTATGTATATATTCATTAATTGGCACACTAGATTTCCCTGTTTTTTGGTTACACTTTCGTTTTGGTATCGAAATACCTTAAATTCTTCTACAATAAAATAAAAACAATGCAGTTGATTTTTTGTGAAAGTTTGTAGCGGCGAAAAGTTTATTACTGTTTATCTGAATGTTCTATTTATATCCATAATATTTAAACTAATTGTAAGTGTAAGTAGAAAAAGATAGCCTAATGTTATTCGCATCGTGCGCGAGTTTTATAGGAGGCGTTTCCATGGTAACGATACACAATCTTAATTATATAATTATATGGATGCATATATAATTGTATGGATTGCATTTATGACTTACATTGAAAATTTAATATTATTTTCCCGAAAATTTACTTAAATAATTATGATAATTTACATTTGAAAAATAATATTTGTGCAATTTTATTTCTTATTTTCACAATTTTTAATGCATTAAGTTTAATTAATTAATGTTTTTCAATAATTTTAATTTAACATTTTTTATAACATTAACATGTAAATAACTACAAACTAGTCATAACAGCCTCCTTTATAGCCAGCCAAAATTTTTCACTGGAAGCGCTGGCATCGTTTTTATTGTCCCTACCATGAGTACGCACTTAACGAATAGCGAACTGCTTTATAGCTGCTTCTTACATTTAGTGTACCACACTGGGACAAAAAGAACAATTGTAATTTGTATTTTTTTTTTTATTATCAACTTTTACTTTGATAATAAGCCGGATATCTTTTGGTTTGTTTTGAAAATGTCATTCATCTTTTTAAGTAGTGTCTCCGTTGTCGCGTCCAACCACTTTATTTGCAAAAAAAAATCAAAATCTCCTAAATATTATTGAGTCGATAAATAAATAAATTATTTTATTTTTTTGTCATATTATTTACACCAAACAAGTTAAAACAAACAATTGAGTTAATTGTTGAAATACTCTGTATATAGAAAGTGTTGAATGTCAGTACTTGTATTATTATACCATGTATATATGAAATATACATAGTATATTAAGTTTAGTCCAAAGTTTGTAACGCTTAAAAATAATGATGCTAGGAAAAAAGTTTTGTCATAGGTGTTCATAAAATCACCTAATTAGTCCATTTCAGGTTGTCCGTCTGTGGACACGATAACTCAAAAACGAAAAAAGATATCGAGCTGAAATTTTTACAGCGTACTCAGGACGTAAAAAGTGAGGTCAAGTTCGTAAATGAGCATCATATGTCAATTGGGTCTTGGGTCCGTAGGACCCATCTTGTAAACCGTTAGAGATAGAACAAAAGTTTAAATGTAAAAAATGTTCCTTATCAAAAGTTAAACAACTTTTGTTTGAAACATTTTTTTGTAAACATCACTGTTTACCCGTGAGGGCGCCAATTAGGCGGAAATTTTATAATGGGTACTATACTTGATTATCAGTTATGTATGTGTCACATGTTTGTATGTGTTATGTGATAAAGAAATCAACACTGACTATACATGGTATTTCAACAATTAACTCAGTCAATTGCTTGTTTTCACTTGTTTTTAATGAATTAGAAGAGTTTAAAATTCAACAAAATTATGGAGGCCATACATTTATTTGGTTTTGGAAAATTTTCGAAAGTATTTTCGATAATTTTTCACAATATTACTACTTGAAGCCACCTGCAAATTTTCAACTCCGTATCTATTACAGTTTTCGATAAAATGGACACCAAAGTTTTGTCCTAATTTGCGCCCTCACGGGTAAAAAATGATATGTATAAAAACGTTTCAAATTAAAAGTTATTTTTTTTTAAAATAATATTACGTAAATTTAAACTTTTGTTCTTTACGGTTTACAAAATGAGTCCTGCGGACCCAAGACCCAGTTGGTCTGTGTTGCTCATTTAAGGACTCAAACTCACTTTTTAAGTCCTGAGGAGGCTATAAAATTTCCAGCTTGATATCTCTTTCCTTCTTTTAAGTTACCGTATCGACGGGCAAACGGATAGACAAATAGAAATGGACTAATTAAGTGATTTTATGAACACCTATACCAAATTTTTTTTCGTATCATCAATATTTACGCGTTTATATATATTTATATATTTACTAAGCGTTACAAAATTGGGACTAAAATTAGTATACCTTGATATATATTTCATATATACAGAATATAAAAATAAGATTCTTTATTACAATCAAACTTTTTCAAACCGGTTAAAATTTGTGAAGAGTAATTTCAAAGATAAAATATTGATTTTTCCGGTATTATTTTAACCGCATAACTGCTTATTTTAACTGACATATGACCTTGTATTATTTACCCATTATTTTTTAATATTATATTAATTATAAATAATGTGCAGTCAACTATAAACATGAACAATTAGATTGTTTCACAACCATTGATTTTACATAACCCTGGATAACGTGCGTGATCGATTATTTCCTGGGACATTTTTTTTATTATGTCTACTATATTCATAAAATAATTCCTCTTCGATCCCCGCCTCGCCCTCTCTTCGATCGGGGTTTACCATTGATTTGATTAGCTATAAGTATGTGATTAGGGAGGGTTCATTCATTAATTACGTATCAGCATGATTTTGACGATTTTTTAACCCCCCCCCCACGTAAGCATACATAAGTTTTCGCAAACCGAAACCCCCTTCTTACGTAAGATTCAATCTCGTTTTCCGTAGTCGTCATCGGGACTGCACATTATTTCTAATATTAAATTTCTACTCATAAAATCCAAAACGCTTACGTTATTAATAAATAGCCCCTTACGCCTATATACTGTTGATTTTATTAAATTTTTTGTACACAAATTTTTAATATTTGTCCTTATCTAGACCAATATGCCTGTTTTGCCCCCGATTACCTCCGATTTTGCCAAAACTTTCTACCGGATTTTTCAACATGAAAACCAGCCCATTACAACTATTAATTAAATTAATTTTGTTGCGACGGCGAGAATCGTACCCGCTATCCTAAGCGTACCGCGGACGGAAGTGGTTACGCCTTAATCAACTGAGCTAATAGGGCGACATAATCGCTCTTAAAATAGTATATTACACATCTAAGGAGCAAAAGTATAGAATGTCTCAGATCTCAGAGGCATTCTTTACTTGCTCCCTTGCTGTGTTTACTAATTTTCTCCCCGACGGAAGCAGAAAGCACCAACTTCGTTTTGCACAGTGGGACGAAAGTTGACACTTTCAGCACGGAGATGAGAAAAATTATTTATTTTATTCCAGGCAACAGATGCAGAGTTAGAAAATGCGTTAGAGAGTGCACTTGAAGCTGGATATCGACATATTGATACAGCTTATGTCTATGAAAATGAAGCTGTTATTGGAAGAGTTTTAACTAAATGGATAAAGGACGGTCGTCTTAAGAGAGAAGATCTTTTTATTGTCACCAAGTTACCACCGACTGGAAACAAGTAATATGATTTTATTATCTCGAAATTTAGATTTATTTCTAAATTTATTAATTTTTAGACCATCAGGAGTTGAGAAATTTCTAACAAGATCATTAAAGAACTTAAATGTGGATTATCTCGATTTATATTTAGTTCACACACCATTTACATTTGCTGAAAGAGGTGAAGACATTCATCCATTTAATGAAAACGGGGAAATTTTAATTGATACTTCGACAGATCATGTTGCAGTTTGGAAGGTAAATAAAAACAGGTTTCATCATTTTTATGTAATATCACGACCTTGCTTTTGAAGTATATTTATTACCTATCAAAAATAAAATGTACGCTTTATTGAATTTTTTGTATGGCGTCAGTTATCTTAATATTTTTACTGTAAAACCAAACGTAAATTTGTAAAAATTTGAGTACTAATCTAATTTGCGCCCTCGCGAGCACAGTTGTTGATTTTTTATAAGGAACATTTTTTACATTTAAACTTTTGTTCTATCTCTAACGGTTTACAAGATGGCTCCTACAGACCTCACTTTTACGTCCTGGGCACGGTATAAAAATTTCAACTTGATAAATCTTTTCGTTTTTTAGTTATCGTGTTGCCAGACAGACAGCCGAAAATGGATTATTTAGGTGATTTTATGAACACCTATACCAAAATTTTGTTCGTAGCATCAATATTTTTAAGCGTTACAAACTTGGAACTAAACAATTAGTATACCTTGATATATTTCATATATACATGATATAAAAAAGTAGGAAAACTATCGCAATTATAAAAGACAAGGATAGTAAATATGGCACGGCACATTAAAATGTGTAATGAAGTAGCTATCTTTTGCCTTTTTATTCAATGACAAAATCAGCTGAGTCTAGTAGGTATGATTTACATTTCTTTACTTGTGGCGCTGACATCTTGGCGTTAAAATCCAATAAGAACGACACTACACTTTAATGAATTAACCATAGAGCTACCGTAACTCTATGTATTATATTATGACGTCGCTATGATACAGTAACTCAGCAGCATTCTCTTTCATACCTGCGAACACTTACTGTTCTTTCGTGCCCTCTAAATAGGTAATATCTCTACGGGATAAACGCACATTAAGTATTATCGTTTGAAGTTTAAACAAATAGAAATAACACTATGAAGTTGGAAATTGAACTGGAGTTCTCTAGAAATTTTTTCTAGGACGTTGCCTTTTGTGTTATTTTTCTTAATTTCCCTTGCTGGTCAAATTCCGAAACACTAATGTCCCATCAATTTGGATAAAAAATGAAATAACAAAATTTATTATAATAAACTATTTATTTATTTTATTGTACAATTTTAATGTCACATTTATTTAATTAAATGTTTATTATTTTAAACTTTTTTTTTAAATTTGAATTTAGGAAATGGAAAAACAATTAAAGGCGGGTAAAACAAAATCAATAGGAATATCAAATTTTAATAAAAAACAAATTGAACGAATTCTATCAAATTGTGAAATAAAACCATCAAATTTACAAATTGAATTGCATTTATATTTTCAACAAAATGAATTGGTCAATTACTGTAAAGGGAAAGGAATTACAATTACTGCGTATTCACCATTAGGGGCACCTGGTATTGGAGTTCTACTCAAGAAATTAAATGCTGCGTGAGTATTCATTTATTTAAAATTTTCTTCAGACATTCAAACGAAATAATTTGTTCAAATTTTTTCGTGTAATGAAAAGCAGGAGGAAAAGTGAAATAAAGATTTTACGGAACGAACGAACTAGAATTAGTCCAGTAAGATAATGTTTACGGACAAACTAAAGATTCATTTCATGTCTTAAGAAAAAGATAATTTATAAATGAAGAAGTCATAGGAAAATAGACATTAAAACAAATAGAATCAATCTTAAATCTTTCGTTGGTGGTTTCGTTCTTTTCTTTAATGGAACTCCTTTAGCAACTAAAAAATTTTTTTACAAAATTACAAACCTTAAGGTAATACGAGCACCAAGGCAATTTTAGATTTAGTGCTAAAATTATTTCTGCTTTATTTTCAACTTTGATGATGAATTTTCATATAGCTTGTAGACAAAATATAAATAAAATAAGAATAAAATTTTGCGGTATCTGCCTTGAATTTCGAAATATTGAAAGCTAAATAATTAAACAAAATTTTCAATTTTCGATATTTTGAAAATTACTCCAGATATCAAAAAATTTTATTCTCACTTTTCGTCTTATATTGCCAAGTTGTAACATAATTTACAATCAACATTGAAAAATATACATTTTTTTTAAATTTATGTCCCCCACTAACGTTCTTATACATCCTTAATTAGTCGGACACAACGGGTTTTTTATGTTTTCAATAATTTATTAAGGTTTTAACTTTAAATAGTTTTTCTTTTCTGATTTTCACCTACTAGTTTTGGAGAAATGTATGAAAACATATCATCCATTCATCGTTTTACCATAAGACTAATACTTTTGAAGTCATTTATTTACTTAAATAATCGGACAACCCCCTTACACTTTTTAGAATTCATATAAAAAAATCAAGCCTTTTATCCAAAATTTACCTGGCGCTCGTACATCCTTAATTATGAAAAAATGATCGTTTTTTATTAAATATATTTTTTGTAAAAAAAACTGAGACAAATATATTAATTAATATGGTTCGATTTTTTACCACCATTGGCGTAATAAAATATTATATGTTTTAAAATTTGATTTTTTCTTAAACAATTTTATAAATGTTTTGTGCAATTAAATTTTACGAAGAGTAAATATATTTATTTAAGTGGTTAAGGCAGATTCAGATGCTACGATTATAGCAAAGACAAATATTTAGAAATTTAAATGCGTTGATCCCTATTACATTACTGAATTAAATCAAAATATTTAGATCTAATTATTTCTCTAAAAATAGAATTTTATAAATTATCTTTATACATTCATAGATTTAACCATTTTCGAAAATATAAATCTCTTTTAAAATACAAACTTTCGTGTATTTTCGATTCGAAATCTCAAAAAAATTAAACCTATTTAAAAGAAAATATATTTTTAAAGGCTTCGATTATTAATTCGATGGCCCATACTCAAATTTAATAAAAATATCAATATTATCTATACAATCTCATAAGACAAAAGGCATGGTTATTTCCCAATAAATCGGTGCAATTTTTTTGATCAATACAAATCGTACAAATCGTGGTCGTTATATATTAATAATAAAATCCTTTTTTTATTTTTAATTACATTTATTATTTAGCAAAGAAATACCAGACGAACTGGCAAATGAAACTGTAAAGAAAATCGCTGAAAAATATAACGTTACTCCTGCTCAGGTAATGCTAACAATGTTTGGGTATCTACAGCATGAGACATTTTAATCTATACACCTAAATATCGCGTTTTGTAGCTAACCAATCAAAAAATAACAAACAAAATTTCAGAGTTTGGTAGGAGACATCATATTCTGGCATCAGATTGGACCTAGTTCTTCGGGTTTCTTTTATAGCCAATTTAGATCGGTAAGAGATAGAATGAAACTTTAAATTAGAAAGTTGATCCTAATAAATAAACTAACAATTTTTGTTTAAAACATTTTTCGTAAAACGTTAGCTTTCGGAGGAAATGCGACTTAAAAATATGTCCTTATTACATTTAATCGAAAGAAAATACGCTTAAAGTTTATCGATAATTGTAGGTTAAAGTCATTGACACAGGCGAATGTCCTCTATTGCTCTTGTCAACTTTTGGATAAAGCATTTTCCGCAGTTAATGTGTTTTCTTTCGATTAAATGCAATAATGACATATAAGTCGCATTTCCTCCGAAAGCTTATGTTTTTCGAAAAAATGTTTCAAATAAAAATTGTTAGTTTTTTTGAGGAACAACTTTCTAATTTAATGTGTTATTCTATCTCTTACCGTTTACAATCTAAGTTAGCTATTAAAGAAACCCGAAGAACTAGATACAATCTGATGTCAGAACCTAATGTCCCGCATCAAACTCTACAACTATTGTTTGAGTTATTTTTTGATTGGTTAACTACAAAACGAGATATTTAGGTGTATAGATTAAAATGGCCCACCATGTAGATGAATAACCAATTATGTAAAATGATTTTTAGATTCTTTTACGTTATACTGTTCAACGAGGCATTGCAGCAATTCCAAAAAGCATAAATCCAACTCGTATTAAAGCTAATATTAGCATTTTTCACTTTGAATTGGATAACGGAGATATTACCGAACTAAAAGCTTTAGATCAAGGATCATCTGGACGTGTTTGTGATTTTAAATTTTTCAAAGGGTAAATTTATTCATACAAAAAAAAAAAAAAAAAAAAACTAACTATTAAATGCATTTTTTTTTTTAATTTATAGGATTGATAAACATCCAGAATATCCATTTCCGGAATGCCTTTGATTTATTTGAAAAAATTTTTATTAGTTAATTAGATCGAGCATAAATGAGCACACAATTTTAAAATAAAATAATAGACTTAAAAATTAGAAGACATGTAATTGCTAAATATTCTAGCTAATATTTTGCTTTGGCAGAGGTTATTGGCAAGAGCAATATAAATTTAAAATAAGCGCGCTTTTTAATTCACATCAGTGGAATGTTAAAGGTGTGATTTCATGGTGACACTTGACGCTAGCTTCTAGCATCAAATTTGATCACATGGTATAATTTCGATCAAAGTGCCATCTAGATAAATAGCAGCGATAGCTGAAAATATTTGATCTTCAATTAATTAACACTGGTATCATTTACTTGACGCTAAAAATTTTATCTCGAACTGAATTACAATCGATATTAAGAAACATGTTTAAAAATACTTCAGACAGACAGTTGCGCTTCTTAGATATTATTTAATAATTAAAAGTAAAGAAAGTCTCATATCTCATGTCCATTGACGCCCGAGGGAAAATCGAGGGTGACAAACATTAGATCTAAGAATTTCTTTACTTGCTCCCGTGGTGTGTATATTATTTTTCTCCCCGATTGAGGCGGGAAGTGGCAACTTCGTTTTGCACAGCTGGCAGAAAGTTGACACTTTCTGCACGGAGGTGAGAAAACTTATTATTTTAAAATATATAACTATGTTTTGTTGTTGATACAAATAGGTTAGAGAATAACATAGATCGATAAGTCAATGTAACGCTTTCGCTACATTTTGACGCTCAGATTTAACGCTGCTTTTTATCTAGATGGCATCGAAATCATACTATGTGATCAAATTTGACGCTAGAATGATAGAAGCTAGCGTCACCATGAAATCACACCTTAATTGTAAAGGTTCCACCTACCTAGGTTTACTTCTAAAAGTGCTCATCACGCTTTAACATGATTCATTGAAAATAAAATTGAAATCGAATTAAGAAAAAACAAATTTCGAGAACTAGACAACGAAATTATGCATTTCTTCTTTCTCCATCACCAACGCGTCCTCACAGTTGTGATAAAAATAAATTTTCGGAATATAAATTAATAATTTGTAACATTAATTCATGTTTTTAATTTAAATTGTTAGAATATAATTTCTTTTAGATATTTCTACATTTATGTATTTTCTTTAAATTTAACTCTTTTTTTTTCTTTAAATTGTTATTTTTAACGTGCTTTTTAATTTTTATTAAATATGGATTCAATAAAGTATATATATTTTTATGTATAATATAATTTGTATAAATCGAAAAAAATATTTTTTTTAGATCACTCTATAATATATAATTGTTTTATTTTTAAAGCGTATTGTGGATTTTATTTGAAATTTAAATATTATTATTTCTTTTATGAATTTAGCTATCGTCAACTATTTACACGATAATTACCATTCTTACGAGAAGCATAAAACTAATATTTATAACGAGTGCAAGGGCTACATATCTCAGGGAGTGATTTCTTGACCGTTTCCCTTATTATCTGTTCAAAATGGTCTACATTCCTAAACGACCATTAACATTTCTATCGAACTTTTTCAATTTGTAGACACTCTGTACATTCAATGTCAAAAGTGAATAACTGAATGTTAATATTTTCGAAAGCAAAGATTTTTATAAAGAATAACTTTTTTTCGTAAACCTTATAATAAAAAAGTTTTTCATATGTAGCCAACTTAAATAGCACCCTGTATATTTGATTTACATTCCATCATTTTTATCCGAAAATATTTTTAAGGGAGAAAATTCTAAAAGTTAGAAGGTGCCCCTACAAAACAAATGAAAAAGGGAGGCTAAATTAGACCCTAAGGGCCATTGGCCATGGTTATTTAAATATTAGATTTATACTTTACGAAAGTACGGTAGTATATTTTTTGAATCTTGTTCTTAAAATTATTTTGAATTTATTTATTAAACTGGACAAAAGCTTATTTACAAAATAAAAATTTAGTATACAATATTTAAAATATATTGCGTCTACTCAACATACGCTGGTCTAGTTAAATAGTTAAAAGTTTATCTTTAGAATTATTTCTATATACGTAGAAAGATAAGATTTTTAAATAAAAAAATCTTATCTTTGTGTATTAACTTTAACTAAAATTAAGTTCAGTGAAGTGTTATAAGAACGGTTAAGAATTAAAGTACAAAAAAATTTTAAAATTCCAATTGGATTCGATTTATTGTTTTCCTATCTGGAACTACTTATTTTCCTATTCTTAATAAACTATTTACGTTAGTTACGGCTAGGAACTTTGAGTTTTATGATATAAATATTAAACAAATAGAAGAAAATTGATGAAGAAACCAGGGCTGGATTAACCATTAGGCAGAGTAGGCAATCGCCTAGGGGTCAAAAAATTAATTGAAAATGTTTCGTAGAGCGAAAATTTAATTGGAAAATCCGTGCTGTCAGTTGATGAAATACTTCATACTTACAGAACAGAGTCATCTATTATCGAGTAGTAGTATTAATAGACCTTTTTCACATTTTTTTTTAATCAAATTAAATGTCTTGATAAATGGGCTAATTTTTTTCTCCGATTTTTTTGAAGCCAAATGACCGAGAAAACAGGCAATGAAAATCATTAAAATTCAAATTGGCGAAAACGATTCGGAAACACACGAAGTTGAATGAAGGTTGGTTTGACGTCATTTAAAGTTGATAATAATGATATATTAACACGACTGTTGACACTGTTTTATTGTGATTGCTTGTCGGATTGACATCACAGATAACGTGTGCGGTGGAGCCAAAAAAATCGTTTTAAAATATTTCAAATATTGTGACTTTTAGACAATTTTTTTCATAGTGTTTTTATTGTTAAAAATGCGTAATTTTTGAGTTACAGGTTCTACTCGACCTATATTTTCATAAAAAATTATCAAAAAGCATTTCTGTTTTTCATGAAAAAAGTCTATTGGTAATATGGATGCTTTGCGCTACGTCTTCGTTCAAGACGTAACGTAACACTCATTCTAAAGTTCTTTTAAAAAGAATTCAGTGAGATTGATCATTGTTTTCATCGTTGGACTAAAAGTAGATGCCTTCTACGTGACGATTTAAAATGAAACAGGAAATGTAAAGAATTCACGATGTTCACCAAGTTTGAAATAAGTCTAAAGATTAATTTAAAAAAAAATTTTTGTATAAATTTTTTTAAATAATTTACACTCGACTTTCACGAATATTTTCATCGAATTGTATACGACTACTAGTTATAGTTGAGCGTTGTTCATCAGAATTATTCTGTTCTGATTCATTTGTTCTACTAGAATTACTATTTTCTACATTGATTGTAAAATGTGCGTTATTATTTATTTGTGCAGTCTCATTATTACTACTTGAATTGATCGTTTGTTGTTGTTGTTGAGACATCGAAATATCTCGAACAATAAACGGTTCTAAATTAACAATTGGATTCGATCTAAATACTATACGATTTGAAACGTCTTGATTATTACGATTTAATAATATATTCGTGCTATCGATAATATCACCTTCACTTTGCTGTTTGACATTTAATGTTGTTGAGATGATCGTTGATGTTCCATTATTTCGTTCGGTTTCATTATGATTTTCCAATAAATCAGCACTACGATAACGCCGTCCGTCGGTATTTTGTGCACGAGATAAATTCGTTTCACTTGTGTAAAAGGTTCGTTGACGTTGGCCGTTACTTAAACTACTAAATTCTCTACTAATTGCATTATTTAATTGTTGTAATTGAAAATTTATTTCACTGTATGATGGTGGAAGATCGTACAGAACTGATTCTAAAGCCTGGAACATAAAAACAAAAGATAGGGAGGGATATACAGGATGTCTTTTTTAAGTTCATATATGGTGGAAACTCGAAAAATAACTTTTATCGATAAAAATGCTTCAGAAAAATGTTAGTGTGTAGGCTGGCATCTTACGCATACATTAAACTTAACCTAGATTTCCAAGCTCAATGAAAAGCTCCACCCTACTCCATAAGTGATAATCGATCGATGAAAACTTTAAATTGGAAAGTTGTTATTGATTAAAAACGTAACATTTTTTGTTAACATTTTTCCGCAAACCGTATACATTAGGCAAAAACGCACTGAAAAATTTTACCCAAGATTGTTTTTTCGTATCAAAATTATTATTTCGTATACTTGTTTCTGCGATATCTAGGCACTCTTCGAACATTATTTTCCAATAAATCCAATCAAAGTGGTTTGTTTTTATATAAAGACCGTTTTTGGTCTGTCTAAACTATTCGGTTTACAAAAAAATGTTTCAAACAAAGAATGTTTACCAAGACTGTATTTATAAAGACCAAATTTCTAATTTAAAGCGTTCATCTAATAATGTTTGTTAGTTATGAATCAGAGGTTTTAATTGATCCTGAAGACTGAGATCGAATTCGATGCCGGTATAAAATGTGTGCCTTTGAAACTAACATTCTTTTGAAGCATTTTCCCCAATTAAATTTATTTTTCCAGTTTCACGTATATATGTCAAGTTAAAAAAGCACCCTGTATATTCTTTAAAAAAACTCTTACTGAGTAATATTTGTTAGCTTAGTGAAAGTTTCGTCATCGATTTTTGGTATAGAGACAACTGGCTAAATACTTTGGCGTTAAACTGCTTGTTTTGAGAAACCGAAAACAGGAGGGTTATTGTAGTTGTCTTGCCTGGAAAAATTGATGCTTTGGAAAAAGTGATCGCACAGGTCCAAAAGGACCTTTAAATTTAACTAAGCTCAAATTCACATTGAACAAGCTGAGGCTTCTTGTTTCTCGGTTACGAGAAATAAGATTTTCGGATAAAGCACACAACCGAAGAAGTAATTCCCCACGTAGTTCCTGTATTTCAAATTGGGGTGGTTACTTTTACACTACTTTTTTTAATAAAATGATACTTACCGCTTGATTTCCAAATAAACTCTCATACGACGGAGGTGAAAATCGTGTTAATGGTATAATTTGATTTAAACCATCCTTTGAATCAGTTGTTCCTGATGATAAAATACTTGGTGTACTTTGATGACGTTGCCATGCAATACTTTGACCTAATTCCATTAGATCAACACCTTGTGTGTCTGCACGAAATTGTGCAATAATTGATCCATCCACAACCAACATTCGACCTTGTGGTAATAGAATAATAGTTGGTGCGCCACGATATGCTCTTGAATTATTTACACCACCTGTACTGGAATATGTGCGTGGTGTGACAGAGCCAGATGATATTGTCATATCATCGGGGGCATAAAAACATGGGAATAATCGACGGCGACAAAAATATCTGTAGGATTAATTGGTATTAGCGATTGCAATTATAGTAAAATTCCAGATATAGTTGGATAAATCTACCGGATTTTGATAATAAATTCGAAAAATTTTTGCAAATGGCTAATTTTTCTTTTAATATGTTTTTTGTTGTTGTAAAAATTACAGAAAAAAAGTTTTCCGGTTCCGGAACGATCCGTACGACCTTATCTGCACTTGGTTTTTATCTCTACATTGTTTTCTTTGGTGACGTTTCCTTGAATATCTCTGCTTCTATTGATCGAATTGAAACGAATATAAAAAAATTTTTTTTGTACGAATTTTTGCATCAACTTTGCTTGCTATCGAACCCCAAACATAGCAAAATAACCTCAAAATTTGAAGAAAACCGTAGTAACCTAATATTTTCAACTTTCTCTGGTAAATTTTCGAAAAATGAATGCATTTTGAGTTGATTTCTTGAAAAAGATGTAACTTAAAATGATTGGATTTTAGCTTTTTTTTTTTTAAATTGCACTTGCAAATTCGATGATTCGCCTAAACTGTACAAGAAAAATCCGTTTTTCTCAAAATTAAAGTTATGTATCGGGCTAAAATATACCACCCTTTTTATACCATGTATATATGAAATATACATAGTATATTAAGTTTAGTCCCAAGTTTGTAACGCTTAAAAATAATGATGCTAGGAAAAAAATTTTGTCACAGGTGTTCATAAAATCACCTAATTAGTCCATTTCCGGTTGTCCGTCCGTCCGTCCGTCCATCCGTCTGTGGACACGATAACTCAAAAACGAAAAAAGACATCGAGCTGAAATTTTTACAGTGTACTCAGGACGTAAAAAGTGAGGTCAAGTTCGTAAATGAGCATCATAGGTCAATCTTGTAAACCGTTAGAGATGGAACAAAAGTTTAAGTGTAAAAAATGTTCCTTATCAAAAATTAAACAACTATTGTTTGAAACATTTTTTCGTAAACATCACTGTTTACCCGTGAGGGCGCCAATTAGGCGGAAATTTTATAATATGTACTATACTTGATTATTAGTTATGTATGTGTCACATGATTGTATGAGTAATGTGATAAAGAAATCAACACTGACTATACATGGTATTTCAACAATGAACTCAGTCAATTGTTTGTTTTCACTTGTTTATGATCATAAGTTACATCTTTTTCCAGAATTGCAACTCAATTCCTTCATTTTTCGAAAAGTTTATCAGGGAAAGTTCAAAATATGAAGTTACAGCGGTTTTCTTGAGACTTTAAGGTTATTTTGCTATGTTCAATGATGCAGAAATTCTTAACAAACATTTCTTTTTTTTATTCGTCTCAATCCATAAGAAAACTATGTATCACGCGGTTCGTTCTGGAACCGGAAAACTTCTTTTCTGTATTTTTTAGAACAAAAGAAACATATTTAAAAAAAAATTAAGGCATTTGCAAAAATTTTTCGAATTTATTATCAAAATCCGCTCAATTTATCCAAAGACAGTTTTTGAAACTTACCGACACCATGGTGTACCCCATAAACAGTATGTTAAAATAAATAAAAGAACTGCAATCATAATTAGTAGCACGATTAAACTTTGAGAAGTACTCTCCAGATAATCTTTTGTGGCTTTGCCAAATGATGCGGTCGCTTCATTTTCGTCTGAAGGCACTACATTAGAGGACGAAATCAGTCGACCTTAAATTAAAAATATTTCAATTTTATTCGTTTCATTATAATTAACGAAGCTAGCTCCAAATTTGTTCCTGGAAGGAGTGTTGTTTTTTCATATATAGTTAAATTTACGCAAAGCTAAGCTCAGATGAATAAAACTATATTTTGTACAAAATTAATAAAATCAGCACATTTATATATACAAATCCATAAAAAAAACTACTGTCATGAAGCGTTCTCAAGGCGATTTCGTGTTCGTCTTTCTTGCAGATGTGTCCGAGAAGATGCAACATCACAGTACGTTTATACAAAATGAAAATGTCAAGTTGTCTCACTAAAGCTAAGACTTCACTGCTCCGGTTAGTAGTAAACATCGACTCTATCGTTGAAGAAATTGCGTTGACTATACAATTTAACGACAAAATGTCATGCCTGGAATTAAGTTTTGAATAAGTATACAGGGTGGGCCATTTTAATCTATACACGTAAATATCATCTCGTTTTGTAGTTAACCAATCAAAACATAACTTAACATAACAGAAATTGTAGAGTTTGATGGAGGACATCATGTTCTGACATCAGATTGGATCTAATTCTTCGAGTTTCGTTAATACCCAATTTGAAACCTAAACGGTAAAAGATAGAGATACACTTTAAATTAGAAAGTTGATCCTCATAAAAGAAAAAACTAACAATTTTTGTTTGAAACAATTTTGTTTTGAGGAACTGCGAACTAAAAATATGTCATTATTTCATTTAATCGAAAAAAATGCAAAACTAAATTATATCGAAAATTGTAGATCAAAGTCTTGGACACAATGGAAAGTCCTATATTGCTCTTGATAACTTTTGGCTAAAGCATTTTTCGTAGTTAGCGTGTTTTTTTTTCGATTAAATGCAAGAATGACATTTTTTTTAAGTTGCCTTTCCTTCGAAAGCTAAAGTTTTTCGAATAAATGTTTTAAACAAAAATTGTTTGTTTTCTTTTGAGGATCATCTACAAAACGAAATATTTCGGTGTATATTATTAAAATGGCCCACCCTGTATATTAAAAAATTGTCTTTTACAAAAGCTACTGTAGCTAAAGCAGCACATAACCAGCTAAATTAAGCTCGTTATTCATCAACGCAAGCTTTAGCAGGCGTTCTTGGCAGCTTTCCGGAGCAATGGAGTCTTAAAAGACTGAGTCTCTAGTCGATGATTTTAGCATATAGTTAAATGATAATTTATTATTATACAATTTTTTTATTACATTAATTTAAGGTTAAGTTTTATACGGGCAAAAAAAAAATTAGCCCAGTCTAATTAGAGATGAACCTCGGGATGAACGATAATAAGCTGAATTTTCGAATATAGCTTCTTTTTGGCGTTCTAAAAGTTGTCTCAAACGTTTCTTAAAATCTCGTGTCTGCTTTGCAAGTTATTCAAATCAAGATCAAAGGTCAAAACAATCAGTTTTTCGTGATTATCTCGGTTTTTATTGCTCCAACGATGTTAACATCTGTTATAAAAATTGTAGAGCATAAAATTTGCGACTAATTTGAAACATTTTTTCATGCGCTCAACCGTTTTTGAGATTGAGGGCGATGAGAGCCACAACTGAAGCTTCGACTCACTGGCTGATCTACGACCCCCTCCAACCCCCACTCCTCTGGATAATCGAGGTTTTCCGATTTTTTGGAGGATCGCGATATCAGTAGAATTTGTATAGATCAGTCAGTGAGTCAGCTACAGTTATGGTGCTCATTGCCCTCTTAAGACGCACATACGAGATTTTATGAGACTTTTGAGACAACTTTTAGAATTCAGCTAATTATCTCTCACTCCGAGGTTAAACTCATTCTTATGCTAAAGTAACTGTATCAAATGGGGACTCCTGATAAGTATTGAATAAAGATTTTGACACAAAAATATAAATTAAAATTGAAATTAAATGCTTACATTGTAAACAAGAAGATTTTGTCATTTTGCATTTATTATTTTTTAACAAACGCAAAACAGTCGAATTTTTTAAATTTTAGAATTAAAATATTATTTTTTTGATATGTATTAAGCTAATTTTTGCAGTAATATTTGATATTAAAACTAGTATTTTTGGTATGTATCTTTTTCAACCGGCACCGATTTTTTCAATTTTCCGCTGCCATTTTTGGAAGGTTTTGATGGTTTCGGTGCATGGCATTCTTCCGAATTATTTTCCAATCATAGTGAAAAGTTGTCAGTCAGTCTGCAAGTGAAAAAAAAATTCAAAATAAATTAAGTTTTTTAATGTTAGTATTAAAAATGATGATGACATTACTACAGGTAAATTGTTACGATTTAGGGGTTAATTATTCAATTATTCCAAAACAGCTGAAGAAATTTGGATGGTATAGTAGATAGTTTTATTTTTTTTACTTTATTCGTTATAACAAATAAAGTATTTTTAGTCTTCATTTGAAATAGATCAAAAATTAAATATTAATGCCACTTTTTTATCCGTTAATTTAATGACGTTAACAAACCACTCTAATATAGTAGTTTGACTTCAAGATGGTAACTAAAGAAAAATTACTCAATTTTCAACAAATGTAATTCCTTTTTCTTTAAATAAATTTCCTTTTGGAAAAACTATAAAAAAAATTCATTTTTATTTTTTATTGTTGCTCATTGTTACAATTTATCTCTAGCACTTGTAAATAAAGTTACCGTCGAGCGTCATCATGATGCCTTATATGTTTAGGCTATGGAGGGTAGAGATAAGGAGAATAATCTCTGTAAATACAAATTTGTGGCGCTGCTGTAGCAAAAGAGTATTTTTTTAAAGAAAGTAATAAAAATAAGATAAAGATTTAATTAAATTGTTAGAGAAGGGTAGAGAAGTTCACATCAAACACAAAGTAAAAAGAGTAAGATAAATATCTAAACAGGTTATTAGAGAAGGACAGAGAAGTACACGTCAAACACCTTTTGCTATACAACCGCCATTCTGGTAAATTTTAGAACTGTTATTTGGACACTTTTTTACATTTGATTCTTATTTAAGATTGTTTTCCTTAGCTCTACCCTCCATAGTTTAGGTCTTAACTGCAGGTTAAATTTTTTTAATTAGTTACTTATTTTAAAATTTTAGAAGGTTTAACAAAAATTAAATTAATTTTTTATTCGCGAGTGGTTGGTTTATGGTCGTACGGATTGTAAATTTTTTTAATTTAATGAGGAATTCAATATCAAGACATATTTTATTCTTAATATTGAAAAAAAAAAAAATTTGTAAACTTGACGAATATAATTTTGTTTTTCGTATGTTTCGCATTACTCTGTTATAGATCGAAATAACTCGAGAACAACCAGTTTATACCGAATGAAAAATAGTAATAAATATTTATGACAAAGCGTATTTTGAATACTTTTAGTAAAATTTGAAAATAATGTTACATCACAAAAGGAATATAAAGAAGGCCAACTTGCCAAAACTTTTGAACTAATTTTACCATTTCCCCTTCTTCGAAAGTATTGTCCTGTCCATTGACATTATAGTACATAGACTAAGCATCGCCTATCTTTCCATGCAGCGAGAGGCGTGCCAACTTCTGAGGCAATTGCTTGGGTCAGCTAGAGACATTTATCACAAAAATACATTTATCAAAATAATATAGGGACATTTATCAACAAGTATACATTGAATGTCAAATTTTGATATCACAAAATGTACATCGTTATTTCAATGAACTTTTTCGATTTTTGACTTTAAAAAATACTTATCACGTACACAATTTCATAGAATCTACAATGGATTTAACCTAAGTAATTACCTCAGATGTTGGCACGCTTAAAGTGCCCCACACACATTCAACTTCGTTGACAACCATAGTTAACAACCAAGTTGAATTTGTTTGGCACACACGTACCAACCAAGTTGACAATTTTAATATCAAAATTATTTTTCCAAAGATTTCGTGATTATAACATAATGGAATGGAATCTCTCTATAGAGTTGAATATTTTAATTACTATATGTGGACTATTTTACTTGTTAAACTTCCATTTTCGAATGTTAAATGGAAGTTCATAGAATTATTATGAATCTTGTACAATGTTGAATATAATTTTTGATTTAAATCAACATAGTTGGCAACATGAAATTTCAACCATCAACATATCCACACACGTTCAACTTGATTGTCAATATTACGTATTGTCAACTAAGTTGAATGTGTGTGGAGCGCTTAAAATCATTTAACGCTCTGTTTATGTAACTATAATGTCAATGGTCCTGTCACAAGTATTTTTAAAGAAAAATTATACATTGTAAATCAAACATCCAAATTGGTCCAGCTTTTGTTATAAGGATCAACCAAAAAAAAAAACCACCACCAATAAAAATTTTATATTAAAATAAATAAATAATCGCTAATTTACTAAATCGAAATTAATTAATTAATTGATTATTAACTATAATTAAATTAATGTAAATATATTGATTTTAATTCGTTCCAAAAGAAAAAAAAACACAACAAAAAAAGGATAATTATTTATTTTATTAGTTTATATGTTGTTTGTTAGGTCAAGGACAAATAACAATAAGAATTTTCATGCATGCTAAAGAACAAAACATTAATAATTATTAAATATTAAAAATTATAATTAATTACCATTAGCATTTCTTTGATGAAGAGCTTCCATTATTAGCATTATCAGACACATGTATGTTTGTTCTTAAAAAAGCATTGCCTCCCTTAGTTATTTTAAACCAAAAATTTTCTTTTTTTTGTCATGGAAAATGACTCTCGATTATGTATCAAACATGTAATAGGGCATTGCGAAAACTGATTTGATTGAGAGACATCTCGTTATATTTTGTGTAAATATATGTTTAGAGAGGAGGCGAAGTGCAATTTTCCAACGTTTTCACATACTATATTAATCAATAATATTATTATTATTATACGGTTAAGGAGACTATATAGGATTTAACATATTCTGCAAGGAATTCTCAGGAAGCTAAGAAATCAATTTAAATAATAATAAAAATATTAATAAAAAAAAAATTTCTTACATTTGGAAAATGAAAAAGCTAGGGAATCATTTTTTATTTTCCTCTTTCTGAAAAATAAATATATATCATTATTCTAGAATGAAAATTCCCTTTTCAATTTTGTTTTTATATATCATGTATATATGAAATATATCAAGGTATACTAAGTTTAGTCCCAAGTTTATGACGCTTAAAAATATTGATGTTGGTGAACAAAATTTTGGTATAGGTGTTCATAAAATCCCATAGACATATATAACATATAGATAGAGGATCCCATGCATTGAATTTGAGATATATAGATATACACTAGAACTAAAAAATATATAGAGACCTCTATATGACGATTAAATTGATTGGTTTTATTTAGTTCCCAGGCACTCATTCTTAGGCGCTGTTTTACGCCATAAATTTTATTTTACGACATCTAGATCCTCTACACAGTTATATAGAGATCAGTATAAATCCATTTCCGGTTGTCTAAGCTTATTTTTAAAGCGCGTTCAGGACGTAAAAAATGAGGTTAGTTAGGTTGGTAAATGACCAACTTAGATTTTGACCCAACTTGTAAACCGTTAGAGATAGAACAAAAGTTTAAATATAAAAACTGTTTCTTATAAAAAATTAACAACTTTTGTTTGAAAAATTTTTTCGTAAACATCACTGATCCAATATGTTGGTATGTATTATATGGGAATATCAGTTACGAGTGACTATCTTTCTTTACTTACATGACTTAAAAAAAAACAAACAATTGCTATTAATAAAATTTCTTTTGAATTGAGTCTGCAGGGACATGTTAGAAACAAATTGATATAGTTTCATGCAGTAAGAGTGTTTCAAAAATTTGTTAATAATTTGATGAACGTAAAATGAGGGTAGATCACAAGCATTTCAGTGGGTATAATTTTAAATGATTGTGACTGTAATATTATGTAGTCTCCTTAAATGTTTCAAGTTTCAAGCATGTAAAAAAACGCTTAAAACATTTTTTACCTATTAGAATTACTTTTGAACGGAAGTTTGTTAACATGCAACCAGAAGTATATATGAAATATTTATGAAAGATCGATACAATTTGGATGTTTATGATGTCATACTGAAAGTCGATGACCGATTTTCTATAAATTTTTCATATCTCGCAATTTAATCACATTTCTGTGGGACCTTCGTTAATTATTAAGCTATAACCCTGTATTTATTTCTTCAAACTTGCATTTAAGTTGCAGATCATTTCAGATTCGTTTTAGAGAGAAAAAAAGAGTTTGTTGCATTTCCGATTTAACCGGAAATGGATAAAACATTGATTTTTTAAAAAGCACTTTTTTTTTTTTAAATTTTTATGGTGTTTTCTATCCATAGAGGTGAAGGGTGAAAATGTAGCCTTGGAAAATAGAATACAAGTCTTACAGTCATATCGTTATAAATTTTCGTGATGTACATAAATTTCCGTACGACCTAGGAGATTAAATTTTAAATAAAAACAAGTGAAAACAAACAATTGACTGAGTTAATTGTTGAAATACCATGTATAGGCAGTGTTGATAACTCTGTCACATTTCACATACATACATATCTGACATATTTAACTGATATTCTCATATAATGCGCAAGTGTTGATGCGCAATCGTTGGTTTTTTTTGACGTCATGTAAATAACAAAAGATATTCACTTTGATATTCCTATATTAATACATACTATAAAATTTGTACCTAATTAACGCCCTCGTGGGTAAACAGTGATGTTTACAAAAAAATGTTTCAAACAAAAGTTGTTTATTTTTTTGCAAGGAACATTTTTTACATTTAAACTTTTATTCTATCTCTAACGGTTTACAAGATGGGTACTACGGACCCATGACCCAATTGACCCATGTTGCTCATTTACGAACTTGACCTCACTTTTTACGTCCTTAGCACGCTGTAAAAATTTCAGCTTGATATCTCTTTTCGTTTTTGAGTAATCGTGACCACAGACGGACGGACGGACGGCCGGACGGACGGCCGGACGGCCGGACGGACGGACAACCGGAAATGGATTAATTAGGTGATTTTATGAACACCTATACCAATTTTTTTTTTGTAGCATCAATATTTTTAAGCGTTACAAACTTGGGACTAAACTTATAATACTATGTATATTTCATATATACATGGTATAAAAAGTAATAAATAGTGTGTATTAGAAAAAAATATTATACAAGTTAGATTCGAACCCACAACACCTTCTAAATCGATTCTCAAAAAATAGAAATACATTCATACACAATACAAAATGCTGAGAAAGATAAAAATATAATGGCCACGAAAATAGTAAAAACAAACTTTAAAAAGAGATCGATTACATGGTTATTGTATAATACTCTCTCTTTTTTACTCAAATAGTGCATTAATTGCAATTATTTGTTTTTCTTTTACATTTTAATTTAACATTAAACATGTGCGAAATGTAATCGAAAATAAATATAACCTTAAATATTTAATTTATAAAAAATAGTAATTAGTTTATTTTAAATTGTACGATTATTCTAAAATGAAAGTTAAAAACGAAGATATTGTAATACCGGGTGACATAATAAATGAAGATTGTTTAAAAATTGACAAAAAAATGAAAATAATCATCGGACCAGGTTTGAAGAAAGTTGGAAATGAAATATTCATAACAAATTCTGGTATACTTCGTAAAAAAAACCCAAATACATTTTGGGTAGATTTCTATCAAAGGCGTTATGTTCCTGCCAAAGGTGAATCCATACTTGGAGTCGTTACAAATAAATCATCAGAAGCATTAAAATTAGATATTGGTGCAAGTGAACAAGCAAGTTTATCCTTTCTAGCATTTGAAGGGGCTTCTAAAAAGTATAAACCTGAAGTTGCTGTTGGTGATGTAATTTATGGACGATTATTAGCCGCTGGTTCGGATGTAGAACCAGAATTAGTTTGTATTGATCATAATTTTAAATCGGATCGATTTGGTGTGTTGAAAGATGGATTTATATTTAATTGTAGTTTAAATGTTGTGTATAAGATTTTAAATTCAAGTTGTCCGTTGTTACAACTTTTGGGAAAGGAAATTAAACATGAAATTGTAGTTGGATTGAATGGAAAAGTTTGGGTGAAAGCGAATAATTGTGAGGATACGTTAGCAATTGCTAACGCTGTACTTAAATGTGAATTTCTGAGTAATTCTGAAATTCGGACGATGTGTAATGAAGTATTAAATTGTTTAAAAGGAATGTCATAAGTAAATTCTATTTGCTTTGAAATTTTAAGTGTATGGATTTTTTATTATTTAAAACTCAATAAAACTATTTCTGAAATTAAATCAATGAACATTTCTTTCTTTACCTCCTACTTTCAATTTGTTTCTAATTTTTTTGCCAAGAGTTTATTTTTTAAACCAAATATGTTTAATAGTTTCTGAGCTAACGAATATCTCTCTCAAAATTTGCTTAGCGAAATTCAACCAAAGGTAGTCAAAAATGTTGATTAACGTGAGAATCATTAAAATTGGCTCACGTGTTTGGCCGCTAGAGCTACTGCTGAAAATGAAAGTCAAGGCACTACGCATGGTAAATGGGGTATCATTGAATAGATATTTGAAAATAAAATAATAAATTTAAATAATCAAAAAACCCGATTGCGTTTAATAAAATCTGAAAAGAAAAAACAAATTTACGTAGCGAACAGTCGGGCCCATTAAAATCTAAACCGGCTTAACTCATATTTTCCCAATAATGGATCTTGACCACAGATTATAGTTTTTAATTTAAAAATTATAATCTCTGATCCCGACTGTTAAATTCGTTATGTAAACTGAACTTGTTTTTTTTTTCTTTTCAGTTTTTATTTAACGCAGTCGGGTTTTTTGATTTTTTAAATTTATTTTTTATTAGACATAGTAACAATTTTTTTACCTTTTAAGAATACCTCTTTCAACAAAAAAAATTAACAATTAAAAATTTTCAAGCTTATTATACCCTGTTTACAGTGGAACCTCGATAACTCGAACCTCGTTAAGTCGTAATTCTCCATAAGTCGAAAAAAAATGCCATTCGCTTCCGCTGAACCCCTAAATACTCGATATCTCGAATTATATTGTCTTTGAAACTCAAACAAAATGTTATTTCCCTGTGAGCTATTAATAGAACAAATTTGTACATACTCTGTAAAATATAATTACGTCTTTTAGCAATTAAATCCTCTGTATCTCGAACTATTTGTTTTAAGGCTCGAGTTATCGAAGTTCCACTGTATATGATATTTATGTCAAGATATACTAATTTCAGTCCAGGATTTGTAACACCTAGAATTATTGAATATACAATCAAAATTTTGGTATAGGAGTTCATAAAATCACCTAATTATTCCATAGCGTGCTTAAGACGTAAAAAATGAGTTCGTAAATGAGCAACATAGGTCAATTGGATCTTGTAAACCGTTAAATATAGAACAAAAGTTTAAAATTAAAAAATGTTCCTTATAAAAAAATTAAATAACATTTGTTTGTAACATGGCAAAAGTTTGTTGTCCATTTTCTGCAAAACTATAAACGATAGATAGTTGAAAATTTGCAGGTAAATTCAACTAGTGGTCTTGTGAAAGGTTTTCGATGACAGTCAGCACCTTTTATACAGGGTATTCAACAATTAACCTAGTCAATTGTTTTTTTACTTATTTTTCCAAGGAAATGTTTTTGAGAATATTTTTTCGAGTGATCTATAAGTATAAGCAGTAAGAGGAAAAGGTAAAATAGAAAAAAATAAAAACCAGAAATAAATTGCTTTATATTTTTATTAAAAGGAAATTGTATTACATTTTTTTGTATGTACTTTTATTAAAATTTTATATATTAATAGGTACGTAAGTTAAATTTAATGGCATCATATGAAATGAATTAATTCAAAATAGATAACAATTATTAATAATTAATTATTGTATGGTAAAAATTAAATTTACAATGAGATATTAATACCATATCTTTTTTTTTTTTTTTATTTACCAATAAAATAAAAACAATAATAATATTTAATATGATCCAATTATTTACTTTATTTGGTTAATTAATTGTTTTTATAATTTTTGTTAAATAAATTGAATGGATATTTATGTACATAATTACAATATCAATGAAAAAATGTCCATAATATCGCGTTGATCGTATAAATTTAATCGGTATCGAATATCCAATTAGTTTCTAGAAAAAAATTAGAAGATAGTCATAAAAAATTCGATACTTTCTATATAATTTATTCCAAATCCTGTTAGAAATACAATAAATAATCTAATTAGGAATGTACTCTCCTTACAATGGCTCTTTGTCCTAAAATTATTTTATTGCTTCTAAACACGTTCGTTATCGAACCAAAACATCGTATGAAATGAATTTTTGGATAACATCAATAACTACGAAAATATGAACGATTTAAATGTACAAATAAAAAGAAAGGAAAATAATACGCGGTGACGTCATAACTTGCAATTGTCATAGAGACTACAAATTAAAAGTTGTTTTGCAAGAATAAGATAGAAAAAAATAATATAATTGCTTATATATTTTATATTAATCAATCGATTTTAATTTTGATTTCAGATTTTGTCATATATTCTCGCACATTGAAATCGACATCAGGAAAAAGGCCTATTATGTCATCTGCACGAAATAACTTTTAAAATTACTTAATGATTTTCCGGTATTCCGATTTTTTTTAGAAATAGATAGAAATTAGAATAGATAGAAAGCCGCACGCACAAAAAGTTATCGTCATTAACGTAACTAATATCTCAAACAAAACTCTAATTAGATCTTGAATTGGATTACTATTCAGATTTGATCAAAATTGTATAGAATGTATCGTGAATCTTATTCTTTTTTTTTCTAACATTTTTCCTAAAAGCTAAAAATTATGCAATGTCGGTTGAATACATATGGTCAACACTTGGACTATAATAATTATAATCGGCGAATATTTACAATTCACAAAAGAAACAACATTGAGTTCAGAAAAATATTACAAATGAAAGTATATAATAGGGGATAAGAAAAGGATTAAATAATTACATCTCATTTATCGATCGATTCGAATTATTATAAATTATTTATAAAACATAGAAAAAAAAAGAAAAAATAAAATAAAAACGTCGTAAAAAAAGTGAAATTTGTTCAACTTTAATGTTATCAGATTCGAGTTCGCGAAATTTTCGAATGAAATGCAATATAAAAGTCGAAGAATTATTATAAGTTTGTGATTTTAGAATAATTTTTTGTTTCTAAATAATATTTACTAAGGCTAATTTTATACGCAATTTAGGCACAAATTTCTAAAGCAAAAAAATATAGACAAACGATATGTTTTTTTTTTCATCTAAATTTCTTTTTAAATCGAATACCCGTGAGCGGTTTGTTTTTGTTTTTTTTAATAAACAAGAATATATTTTTTATTATATAAATCTAAAATCACATACTTAATTTCGAGTTAGAAATAAAAATAGATAAATTTAAATCTTTGGTACTATACACAATTAGTGTACAATACTTATACACTATAGAATCAGCCTCATTCACAATATTAATTCGATATAAAATTCGCAGAACTTGTGCTTTCTATCCAAAATTGATTTCCTAGTTTGAAAGTCTAGGTTATTTTAAGTTAGTAGCTTGCTCTTTAATCCAGTTTACAGCATCGGTTGCAAAAAGGGATTCAAATTATGTTTTTAGAACGGAATATCATGTCAAATGTTGGAAAAGGGTTGAGGTGAATCAGTTTTATCGAAATTTCGGGCTTCTAGTCCAGTACCTTTATACATTAGAGATTGCGTCGTTATGATGGTGATCCAATGAATAATCCAAGTTTTTAAGCTCGAGCGCCGAACACAACTTTGTCAATAAAAAAAAACTCCGTAAAGAATTCGGCATTTTTCGAGATTTACGAGGAGTTAGGAAGAATCAGGGTCAAAATTTATTCAGAACCACAGAATATTGCAAAAAATGGTTAGAAAAAACGATAAACTTTGAAAAGGTTTATCTCGGAAATTTTTGGGTCTACAGAGACAATTCTAGTCTTATATTGTAGAAAATTTAGTCTACTAAAATTCTGAAAAAAATACTATCAAAAAATAAGTAAAATCTGGAAAAAAACTAAATTTCCCCGGTTTTCGAATTATTACTAAGTTACGCTCGGCGTAAATCTCGCTCGGCGAGGTCACAAATTACACAAAATAAACAAGTCTGCAAAAAATCAGAACTACCGAATTTAACGCAAGCTCTAATGTATAAAGTTAAGTTGATAAATTTTGAATGGTTTTATCTCGGAAATTATTAGGTCTACAGAGACAATTCTAGTCTCATATGGTAGCAAATTTAGTTTACTTTAAAAGCGTCCTAAAAAAAGTATTATCAAAAACTAGTTCCTTAAGATTATAATCGCCAAAATTTGACAAAAAAAGAGGAAATTTTTACGTTTTTTTTTTTTCATTTTATTGGATTATTTATTGGACCAACATCATATACAAGTCTGCCAAAAATCAAAACTGGATTTGAACAAAAAAAACCATTGTATGCATCAGATATCTCTAAACCTACTTTCTTTTGTTTCGGGAACCACAAAGCACATGACGTGGAAGATGGTACCCGTTTTTATAAATCAACCAACTCCATAAAACAAAATTTGTTTCAGATTCTAAAGGCTATACCGAGAAGCCTCTATACTTCGACGGGTGGGATAAAATCTGACGTAAGCACTTAAAATCCACCCTCTCCCATTTAATGCAAAAAACGAGTGTTTAATTTAATTCTCAGTATTTTCAACCAAGGTACTAAACAAATTTTCTGATATAAATTACTCCACTATTGTATTTATTTTTCCGTTTGTTGAAAATAAATATTGTATTCTAAGCTGACCTACAAATTTTATATCCAATTAAAAATGTGGAAGAGGCTAATTATTTTTAATAATACTGAATAAAAGTTAATTAATTGTATTAATTAATGTGACATCATTAATTTATTAAATTTGTAGATAGGTTTTTTGTTTTTGAACAACCTAAAATGCCATTTACAGAAAAAAATAATATCAAAATAGCCTAACTTTTAACCTGGAGTTTTAATAAGAGGTTGATGCTTCAGGCTACTATCATTTTTTTTCAGTTTAAACATAATATTAAATGTAAGTAGGAGTTAAAATACATGTTATAAACATAATATCTTGTTTAAAGTGAGTTAAGTTAGTCATATTTGACTTAAAAAATATTGGCGTAATTTGCTTTTAAATAATTATACAGTGCTTTTATTTAAAAAATAATTATACAATTAAAATTAATGATACCTACTTATAAAATAACAGAAAATCTACAAGATCTTGGTGGAAAAAATATTTGAAGAAAGAATGAGTCTTAAGAAGTATTAGAAACTCTGAAAAAGGCTTAGGACATTAGACAGTCAAAAAACGTTGAGAAATTCAGAGTTGTTCAGAGTTCCTAAGGCTTTTTCAGAATATTCTTTCCTAAATTCCTAAGACTTATTTTTTCTTCAAATATTTTTTCCATCAAGAGAGTTTAATATCCTTTTAGAAGTCTATGAATGATATTTTTTTTGAAACTATCTCTTTTTTTTTATTTGTGTTGTTTATCACAGACATACTTGAGGAATAAAAAAAAAATTATGAAACCAACGATTTTTTAAAAATAACAAAAAATACTTACAATTTTTATTTTAAAATTTCAAAAATTCTTCATAAATAAAAAAATTTCCCTCATTTTTATTACACTGTCTACAAAAAAATGTTTATTGTAAGCACAAATGTCTATATTCAATCCAAATTGCTAAAAATTCCCCTATTTCTTTTACGGTATTAAGGATCGCGTATATATTTTATTGGCGACAAAATAAGTTAACCTATTTTCATTGGGTTGTTGAAAAGAAGGATTCTCTCATTTTGATTTGAAGAAGGATTTATACAATTTTGATTGGCATGAAATCATTCTTTGATTGGCGTGAAATCCTTGTTATGAATGGCCTACAACTTCTCTACAGCCGATAACATCGAAAAATTATACTGAATATAGTAGCCACCTAGCATATCCATAAAATCTTATGAGACATATAATCTCGAAATAGTTAACAATCTAGCGTAAGTATAGACATCTGTGATTGTAAAAAAATCGCAATAATAAGTAAACTTACAATATATATTTAAGCTTGTTTTTGTTTAAGATTTTATAAGTGATTAAAAAGCGAACAGATATTTGTTTTTAAACTTAATTGTTTATTTATTTATAATTTATATGCGGGTAGGATAATATTAGAAATCTAAGCAACAATCAAATATACGATGATTAAATGGGGAAATATTAAAATTTAGTTATTGGCGGCCTCGAAAACTTTACTCATATAACGACACAAGCACCACACTGTGGTCAGAAATGAAAATTATGACGCCATTTTGATTTCATATAAAATGGATTCTCTTGGCCGTAAAATTATTAATTCCCCAAACAAAAGAATAGATTTATATCATCATGAATTTCAAATCAAAATAAATTTAAATTTCCTGAGATAGATACACATTTTTTTTTTAATTAAAAAAATTGAACCTCATTTTTTCTCTTATTGTCACTTTTGTACGATAGAAAAATACGTACACGAATAAATCAATTCCAATTATATATATTTTCGGATGATATAAATCTGAATGATTTTTTCCCAATAAAAGTTGACAAATTTAATGGATTAATGAGATATTTTGACTACGAAATATATTCACTTAAAAAGTAAAAATCACAACATTCAAAAATTTGTAGTTGTGAAGCGAAAACACAACACAAGACAGTAGCAATATTTTTTTTGTAATTAAGATTTGATTGAGACATTAGCCCGCTGCTCTAAGCCCTTTTTACAAGCTTTCTTTTTTTTGTACCTATACAATCGCATTGCTATTTATTAAACTGCTCTCCCCTTTATGATTTAAAAAAAATTGAATATTCATTTTGGCCAAAATTGTTTTTAATTCAAAAATTGATTTTATTTACAATATTTTTCAACTATGGCACAATTTTTTTAGTTATAATGGCTTTAGAATCATAGACAAAACTTATGTAGGTAAATCTTTTTATTTAAATTAAAGAAGGAATGTATTTTATTTAATAATAGGCTGCCCCAATTTTTAAATCTACATTATTTCTATCAAAATTAAAAAGTCGTTTAACAACTTACCAACTCAAAGGTATCACAGGACTGTCGTACATTAAATGAGCTAGCGGAACAAATGAATGTTAATATGGTATGTGTACCGGGACAAAGAGATATTCCAGGAAATTGTGAAGCCGACGAGTTTGCTAGAAATGGCACAATGCTGCTACTTAAAGAGGATATCTTAAAAAGGGCCAATCTTAAGTGGAGAGAGGAACGTACTTGTGATATTACAAGACATCTATGGTCTGAATAAAATCGTAAACGCTTCGAAGATATTATATCGCTTCCAAAGGCCTCTATTAGCAAAATTGTTGCGACTATTACAGGACACTGTCTAAGCGGCAGGCATGCTGAACGTCTGGGCTTGACAGTGTATCACGACTATTGCAGGAGCTGTCACAGTGGTGAGGAGGAAGAGATAATGTCCCATCTTCTGTGTCACTATCCAGCTCTTGCAATGAGAAGATGGACTTACCCTAGCCAGCCTCTCTTTGACGACCTCTCCGACCTAAAGTCCGTTGACGTCAAAGCACTCCGACTGTTCTTAAACAGCTCCAAATGAGTCATGGAATAGTGGCCAGGAATTGGCAAACCCTTTTTCGGTATCAATACGAACCCTATGGTCTAAGTGTGTCCCACTCCTCGGCCGCTATTCTAACCTAACCTAATCACGATATCGCATTTCCCTTCAAAAACTCTGTGATACAAAACATGGATTTATAAAATGGGGCAGCTTAATACTAAATATTAACATATAGATTTTATTATAGATTTGTCTACGACCTTGGTGATGTAAAAAGAAAATATATTCAAATCAGGGGACGAAACTCTTTCTTTCCAATTAGGGAAAATTAATTTCCAGAAAAAAAACTTAAATGAAAATCATTTCAGAAAAATTAATTTATAAACATATTAAAAGTCGTTTCATCAAAATATTCAATTCCTGTTCATATAAAGACTTTATTTTTCGATTTTAAATAAATAATATTTGGTATATGATAAAATAAAACAGATTTTTCTCGGAAATTGCACAGCATCAAAGTAACACAAATATTATGTTTTTCAAAATCATATAATTGCCATGACTAGATTATTTATATTTATTTTAATGACTGATATTTTCAGGTCCGATTCCACCAACTTTATTCAAGATGGTGAAACTGGGCCTTAAGTATTCTTTAAAGAAGATAGTTCTAAAATCTTTTACTCATATCAGATTCTAATATTAAAACAGCTGATCTAGGTACTAACCCTTTTTGTGTCCCACGACAACATAACAACCATTTATCATCAACTTCTAACATAACAGTCAATTTCTCCCCTTCATTAAATGAGAGATGTCCGTTGTCCGCTTGTAAACGATGTGTTAACGTTCTGACAACCCTATAAAAAATAACAGTTAACGTGTAGGGGAAGGCTTTTTTAGGGTAAAAATTCTCTACACATCCAATATAAAAACTACAAAGGTATTTGGGGAGGGGAAAGTAATCGAAATTCTTACTTTGGAGTAGCTTTGATAGGAGTTTTATTCACACGATGTAATGAACTTGAAACCGCTCTTCGTGGTGGAGTTAGTTTAGAGGATTTTGTCAGTTGTTGGTTATATGGCAAACTAGTGGGTCTTGTAGGATGTCTTAATGAATTTCCTGCTGTTTCATGTTGATCCATTCTGCTTGATCTGGAAATTATCAAAATAATTTTTTTACATATATTTAAATAAAATACGGGTAACTCGTAATGGTCTGAAAGACAGAGCCGAATTTTGCTATTTATCTGTAGTCCTTCGAATGTAGTTGTCATTATGTAAAGGGGTGTGGGGGAACCTTTTTCGATAATGACGGACAAAATCTCTGATGCGGGGGTGGAGGATGTGAGGATGAAAGTGAAAATCTGCTTGTGATATGTAACATTTCCGCTTCTTTTCCAATATAATTTACGTCATCTATGAAGTGAAAACTGAACTGGGCGAATGACTAGGTCTTGCTAAGAAATGAAAAAAAAATTATATTTATTGTTTTGACATTTCATAAAACAGGGTGAATGAGATACAATTTATGGACATCTGTTAATAAAAACTCCAAATTTAAAGAATATTACTTAGACTTGGTTTATTTTATTATGTTGGACCTTACAAACAAAGAGAGTAAATAATATTACGTATGTATATAATATTATTGATTCCCTTTGTTTTTAAGGTCCAACATAAAATAAACCAACTCTACATTATTATTACAGTAGAACCTCGATAAATTAAAGTCCAAGGGAAACACAAAATATTTTAAGTTATAGAGGTTTTAAGTTATCAAGGGTCTATGTTAGGTAAAGGTTAATATAGAGGTATGTACATGTTTCTATGTACCCTAGTTAATATAGAGGTATGTACATGTTTCTATGTAGTTACTGATATTTAAGTTATAGAGGTTGCGTATTTTAAGTTATAGAGGTTTTGGGCTCTGATGGGAAGGGAACATAGTATTTTTTGAAGTAACAGAGGTTTTTATGTTACCGAGGTTTAAGTTATCGAGGTTCTACTGTATTAGTTGGCCAAAAATTGTATCTCCTTCACCGTGTTTTATAGAATGTCAAAACAATAAATATAATTTAAAAAAAATTTTTTCCACTCCTTAGGCAAGATCTAGTTATACGCCCACTTTAATTTTCACTTCTTAGGAGACTTGAATTATGTTGGAAAAAGGGTGAACATATTACATATCACGAGCATATTTTTACTTTCACCAACGTACTTTCCACCCTCGCATCAGATATTTTGACCGCCATTTCCGAAGAAGGTTATCCTCACACCCTCTTTACGTGATGACAACTACATTAGAAAGACTACAGAATCACGAGCAAAACACACCCTCTTTACGTGATAACAACTACATTAGAAAGACTACAGAATCAAGAGCAAAACTCAGCTCTGTCTCTTCGTCTATAACACTCCTGAATCTTACTTACCTAGTTGGTGTAGTTTGTTGCTCAGCTTTTTTTGGACGTGTTCGAACAATATTTGATTCCGTATTCTGACGTTTTATAACTCCACTTCCAGGCAACGGAATACCAGACATTTTCTTAACTGGTATATTTGTTTTTTGTAACGATGCGTTTGTTAACGTTGAATTTGCACGCACCGGTGATGGAATTAAACGAGGTATTTTTGATTTTTTGGATGAAGGCGTATGTGCAGGTGATTCTGGTGTTTTTGATTCTTTTTGTGTTGGCGATTCCGGTGATTTTGATCGTCCACTGCTACTAATATTTGATGTACGACTTGATGAATCAGTTTGTGAACTGGGTCGATTTGTAATTTCATTTGATAACATTTCCCATTTCATTTGTAAACGACGGAATTTTGCACCTTGTGGAGGTTCCGCTACTTTCTTTGGTGATCCAGTTGCGTTTTTATTTGTTTTATTATTGATTTCAGGTTCTAAACTATCAGTATACTCTTCATCGGAATCTTCAGCGACTAGTCGATCGAATGCTTGATGTAATTTTGATCCAGGATGTACATCGGACCAACGTTTTTTCTCCGAATTTGTGACATCCGAGACAACATTATGATCGATAAATGAACGTGGTCTTGGTTTAACAGCTTTTTCTCTTAAAGTTTGTGCTATTTCTGGTGATAATAATTGTTCAATATGTTCGGTACAAATTTCTTCATTTGAATTTGATTGCGTAAGACTATTTTGTATTGACTGTACAATCTTAAACAATGCCCATTGTTTTGATGAAATTTGTGATTTTGTGGGTGAAATCTAATGGAAGTTAAATATCATGAAATTTATGTCGAATTTACATCATCCCTGGTGGAAAAATATTTGAAGAAAGAATAAGTCTTAATAAGTCTTGAAAATTCTGCCAGCCTTAGGAACTCTGAATTTTTCAACGTTTTTGGGCTCTCTAATTCAGAATTATCCAGACTTATTCAGTCTGAATTAGACAGCTCAAAAACGTTGAGAAATTCAGAGTTTCTAAGACATCTTCAGAGTTTCTCTTCTTAAGACTTATTAAAACTTATTATTTCTTCAAATATTTTTTCCACCAGAGATAGAAGAATAACTTACCTTTAAATGTATAGGACTAGAAGCTTGAAATGATCCCATCCGCTTCATACTTATTTGTAACTGTCGATACTCAAACATTAAATCAATTTGGAATGGAAGCATATTTAGAGGTTGAAGTGATGTAATTAATAAGTCAATTAACCGTCGGATATCACTGCCGCCAGTGTGTGCCATTAAGAGCAAGGAATCTGAGTGATAATGTTTTCTTAAAATTGATTCACGCATTCGTAAATAACTTAACCATACATCCAATGACTGAACACTATAATAAAAGGACATTTCATTATACTCTGAAAGTAAGGGTTGTTAAGGTAGTACGAGCACCTAAAGGCAATTTTAGATTTAGGGTTGAAATTATTTGTACCTTATTTTCAACTTTGATGATGAATTTTGTTATAACTTTTAGAATGTAGAGGAAAAATAAAATTTTTCGATATCTGCCTTGATTTTCGAAATATTGAAAGCTAAATAATTAAACAAAATTTTCAATTTTCGCTATTTTGAAAATTATTCCAGATATAGACTAGTTTTGGAGAAATCAATGAAAACACATCAATTGTTTTACCATAAATATGTTAAATATGCCTACTTTTGGAGTCATTTATTTATTTAAATAATCGGGCAACCCCTCTTCCCCTCCCAAAAATTTTAATTGAAATTTTACTTACTTTAAAAGTCCAAAAATAAACGCATTAAACTTAATTAATCCTTCCGTAATAACATCTTCTGTATTGATTCGCATTACAAGTTCATTTAAAGATTTCGTTAAGGGTCCATCATGAGAAGATCCTTCAATCACTTGCCAAACGGAATTACTGATAGCACCAAATGTTGTATCAATACTTGGTTTTAATCCATCACTAAGAATAGCATATAATGCTGGACATAAAGTGGCTAAGAGTAATTTTCCACATGCTGGTGTTTCCATAGTATTTCCAAGATTGTTCAATTCTTCATGATCTTTTGCTAAGGCGAAGTGATCTATTATTTGATCGACAGCATCTTTTACAGCGGTTATCAGTACTGTAAGAAAAACAAGTTATTTAAGAGAAGGTCGCAAGCAGTTCGAGATTGTTCGAAGTAAAAAAAGAAGATCATTAATCTTTTTTTTTTTGGGGGATGGATTTTCAAAATCCGGTAGATTAACAAATAATCTTGGAAACGGTTCCAACGATTTTCATGAAATTTAGTATGCAGGGGGTTTTTGGGTCCAAAAATCGATCTAGCTAGGTTTTATTTAAAAAAAAACGTCTTTTTATCCGTGTTTTCAGGAAATAGTAAAAGATAAACTGCAAAATATGACTCTTCCTGACATCTATTGGAGTATATCGTAGTTAACGAAATAACGTACATTACCGAGACATTCAAATTGGTATTGGTGTCTTTTTAATTCAAAAAATACCGAACAAAGCTCGGTCATCCAGCTACTATTAATTAAATATATAATTATTTTTTAATTACCTGCTTTATTTTCAACGAAATCATTTGTTGCTCTAGACGTAGTAATATTTCGTACAGGAGAATTTTTCGGACTACGTTCCTCCGAACTAGTTTCACCCTCTTCATGTATTGGTAATTCGACTAAACCTTTATTTGGACAATGTCGAACAGCAGGCACTGGTGTACATTTCGATAATACATCATTATTCTCATCGAAATTTAAGTGATGTGAAAACGTAACGTTTTTTCGACCATATCGGTTTTGATTGATTTTTAACGATAAGAATTTATTGACGCATGATCGTAATTTTAACACATCGTTGTCATCCCATTCATCGTTATCACTACACGAAAATCCACTTTGTTTAAGGAAATCTTCGAGTTGTTGTAATTCATCTTGGCTTGCCGACGAGACAGAAGATGTTTCAATTGTTTTTGGTAAGGGAGGTGTTGGTGGTCTTGCAATCGCACAATCGTTATTTTCTATACTGCTATCGTTACCCGCATCTACCCCTTCATCTGCATACGAATCGTCTGTATTATATTCGTAAAGTTTCTTCTCCAATTTACGATTCTTTTTATAATTTTCCACTGATTTGCGTAATATACCCTTTGGAAGCATTTTATTTTCACCGTTTGGTAATGAAGTTGAACGTTTTGGAAGTGGTGGAGCCCCGGGTAATTTTTTCTCATTCATAAGTACACTTGCTTCGGAACTTGTAACACTATCGTAACGATAGATAAACAATGGATTAAAGTTATTTCCTCCAGATGATGTAACAGGAGCTTGAGTTGCGTTTTGTACAGAATCTGTGAGTAACATCGTCGATGATCCTCTATACCCTGAAGATGGTTGGGTTGCAGTGCTAGAACTAGACGAGACATTTGTTCGATCGATAAATCCTGTTAAGTCACAGCTCTGTGGTCGTACTTTATGTCGCATTGGTGGCGTGACACAAAATAGTGGTCTTTCTTTCTGTCGCAACAATTCGTCTGGTTTTACGTTGATTTGTTCAATAACCTCGGGAACTTCAGCTAGAATTTGTCGATATTCCGTGGGTAATAAGAATGTTAATGAATCCCAATCTTTGACATGACCAAAACCACGCTTCTTAAGTGTTTCCACATCGTTACACGAAAATGGTCGCGTCTTATTTGTTTTCTCTTTGCTAGGTGCAACTGTGTCCGATTGACATGGCACAAATTTTTGTGGCATTAAAAATATTTTTGTCAAATCATTTGTATTATCTTTAAGGAAATCCAAACTAGGTAAGGTATATTCTGGGTACAAAACATAAACAGGCTTTTCTTTATTATCCGATTTCAATTTGTTCAAGAAAGAAGGCTCGATAACTTTCACGTAATCATCACATTTTTCTTTATCGTCAATATTTGATAACAACGATGTTTGTATACTTCGATCGATTACATCGAGAGGAGTTTGAATGATTCGTGGTAATCGGAATCGATTACTACGCGGAGAGTATCTTTGGAATTTTGTTGTTTCAGTTGCTTCCGAAGAACTGCACATTGAAATACTGGCACTTTCTGCGGATGATGCAATTTCTGCATCTTTCTTAATTTCTAATCGTTCTGAATCGCCACGATTTGATGATGTATCTGAATGATCAAAGCTATTATTGTTGTTTACGTTAAATAATTTCGGGAAATTTCGTATCCGTTTTGTATCTTTTTGATTATCCGTTTTCTCTGTATCCGATTCGATACGTAACCAATTATTAAACTGATTTTCTAATCGATTATAATGTCGATTATCACAATTATCGTTATCATTGACCGACGTTGACATTTTATCCTTTAATCGATTATCAAGTGATCCAGCACTAGTTGTACCCGAATGACAATTATATTCACTTGCCGATGATTTATCCATATCTAATGTCATTCCTTCAGCACTGATACTCTTTTGTTTGATGAAACGTTTCACTAAATTTAAATTTGGTGTTACAATTTTGCCAGTACTTTGTCGATTATTATCACTGCAACTACTGTCAAAACCATCCATTGAGCTGGCAATGTCCGAGAATAAGCTGCCGCTATTTGTTTGATGTTGTATATCGAATACTTTTATGCAACCAGATGGGAAACGTTGCATACCGGAATATGATTCGATCTGAAAGAGGTTAGAAATAGACATGAAATTAAAAATTTTCTTTTTTAACTATTGTTTTGATTTTATAAGCTTATGAGCACTACATTCGCAAAAAAGCAGGGTATGATTATGGACAGGGTATGATTATGGGGTAGGATTATTAAAGTTAAGTGTTTAAAATGAATGAGATTCGTATGCGATTCGCGAAGGCATATCTTCAGGACTGCTGGAAAACAGAAACTGATCCATACACCAGAGCAATATCAAAAATAGTTTACGGATACCCCGCTTTGATTTATTTACTACGGATCGATTTCTCTTTGCCACGAGACAATAAAATTTGTTGTAATTTCTACCGAACTAATTTTGAGGAAACAAAACAAAAGAGTTACTGTTCGTAAAGTAAAATAAAATAGACATTTTACCACAGACGATATTCTTTCATAACCGTTTTAGTCTGATGATTAAAAGTATGCGATCTTTACGACGTTTGTCGGTCGTTTAAGAAATAAATCTGACCATGAACTTCTTTAACTGTTAAATAATTCAGCAAATACAGTATGGGTGTGTTTAATGAAAGGTAAGGTTCATATTTGGAAAATATTGACAAAGAACAACGTTTGTGAAGACAGCTACTTGGGTTCCAATAGATCAAAAAGTTTGATTTATAAAAAGATATAATGCATATCGCTATACAAAATTTATACTTCCTATTTTAGGAAAAAAATTACCTTGGTAGGAAATTAATACATATGAAAATTTTTTCTGTTTTTCTCGGAAGAAATGACAGGCGAATAATATTATTTTAAGTTATAGTGGTTATATTGGCGACTCCAAGAAACTATAGGTGGCACTGTAATGGCGGTTGAAGAGGATATAAACCAGTATAAACATCTACCTTCATGGTATAAATCAGAGGCACCCAAACTTTTTTGTTTCGTGGACCATTCGATTTTGTATGGACCCGCTCCGCTGGTTAGCTAATATGTTACATTTTTGAAAATTCATTGACTTTTCATTTTTTATTCATTTTTAACTGTAGTGAGGTGTAAAATTTGTTTTTGTAAATCAAAATAAAATTAAGTACTTTTTTTTTTTTAAGTATGAGATCGACTATCGTGGATCCCTGTTTACATCTCAAAGACCCCAAATTCTGTTTTCATTCGCATGGGCCCCTTGTAAATCATCGTGGACCACTGATCACCGGAGAATCACTGGTATAAATACCATTCTCTCTCTACCTCGAAAATTAATTAGTAGAAATTCCCTTTTTATACCATTTAATTATATGTTCTAAGTTACCCTGGTGGAAAAAATATTTGAAGAAAGAATTAGAAGTTCTGAAAAAGTCTTAGGAACTTTGAATTTCTCAACGTTTTCGGACTAGTCTAATTCAGAGTTATTCAGAGTTCTTAATACTTTTTTAAAGTTTCTAAGACTTTTTCAGAGTTTCCTAAGACTTGTTAAGACTTATTATTTTTTCAAATATTTTTTCCACCAGGGTAATGTTTACACCACTCTCCATTTCATATTTAAATCAGTAGAGGCCAGCTTAGTATTTTGGAATCGCGAATAGTAATTATTTCATACTAGTCAATATCATAAATTAAATAAATAGTTCAATTATTTATCACAAGTGGCGTGCGTATCAAATAATTTAAAAAACATGCATTAAGGACATTCATGTGCCATTTCAGTTTCCTATGTGGGTTCATAGAGAGATAATATGTAAATTTAAAATAATTTTAAATTAGTAGAACTTTAGATAATAATTATTAAAAGTTTCAACAAGTATAGTTGTTGAAATTATTTTTGGGAAATATCGATTTATATTGTTCGTTTAGTATCATGTGTAATTTTGGTTTTTGTCACTTTTTATACTTAAAATTCAACGAAATTAATTCAATAACAGTATATTTTTTCTTTCTTAAATCATTCAAAATCATTTAAACCTTTGTATCATCATTTTTTTTTCTACTAATATAGTTGACGCATGTACACTCACTGTCAGAAAAAGTGCCACAGTTAAAACATTCTAAGCGTACGCATCATATGTTATGTTATAATAGTAACACTTAGAATGTTTTAAAACGAGCATTTTTTGTGACATTGAGTATACGTCCTTAAGAATACCAACAGTTAATTTCTTTTTGAAATTAATAGACTTTAATTTCAATGAAAATAAATAAATCTATATATAATTTCAGTTTTGCTTTATTTGCTTTTTGTGACATGTTTCGGATTAGGAATCCATTTTCAAACTCACAAAAAAAAAAATCTCAAACTTCACAGTTTGAAAATGGATCATAATCCGAAATTGGATTTCCACAAACTAAAGCTCTCTACAATAAATTACATCTACAACTATTTTTAATTTAATTGTTGCGTTATTTAGTAGAATAAAATCAAACTTATTTTTTGTCTACTTGGAAATGTTTCACTTTCCACGTTCCCCTGATAAAAATGTCCGATTCATGAGTTAGAAGCCGAAGCCGATTAATCGGCTATCGCCACAACCTTCGGCCGAAGCCGAGCCGAAGCCGAAGGTTTAAAAACATGATTTTAAAACTTTAATATTAAAGTTGATCTAGAGGTTATGATCTTTAGAAGTTGATCTAGAAGTCAATTTAAAGATGATTAAGAAAATTACCTTGAAATTTATTTCAAAATAATAACATTTAGAACAATTCGTTCAATTCCGACGTTTGCCAAGAACCTTCGACCAAAGCTTCGGCTTCGGCCTGAATTCAGGCCGAAGCCGAATGTTTGACCGAAGGTGGTTTTTTTGGCCGAGGTGGCCGAAGCCGAAGCTTCGGTCGGACACTAGAAATTTCCGACCAATCGGAATGAATAAGATTTAATTGGAAAAATTTTCGATTCAATCTAATTAAATGCAATAGAAACTAATCGAAAATTTCCAATTAGTTAAAATTCATGAATGAAATCGAAATGAAAATTTCATATTGGATTCAATTAGTTCCAATTCATGAATGGTATCGACTTAGAAATTTCATATTGGATTCTGTTGGATTGAATAGGAATTGAGTCAGGCTTTTTTATCAGGGTTAACCCCAATTTCAAAAAGAAACCAACTCTTGGCCCATTTTATACAAACACACACACACACTCAAATACATTAAAGTTTTGCAAAATAAAAAAGCTGTGATCTGGATTCAAATTCTACAATTTCATAGCATTTAAATATTATGGATAGCAAAAAAATAAATGGTACGGGTCAAATCATGATAATTTTGAACAAAGCGAAATATATTTTTTTGTTTTTGTAATAATTATACATACCGATGAACTGTTCATTGCATTTTTATTTTTATTATTCATTTCAATATTAAAATGTGATGATAGCAAACGATTCTTTTGTTTATATAAATTAGGCATACTTTGACTTTTCAATGGATTCGTCGAATGCATAATACTACCGCCATATTGTGTACTATCATTTGTTGTATGATTATTATTGTTGCCAGATGGATGACGGCGTAATTTTAATTCACATGAACGTTTTTTATTTAATTTACTCCATGTTGTTAAACCTAAATCTGATTTGATCATTGAATTATTATCAAGTGGTAATTTTTTATTATTTATGTCTTCGGTGTTATCTATTGAATTTGATTCTGATGTTTTATCTGAAACGGTTTAAAACAGAACAAAAAAACGTTTAAACAAAATTCAATTTTGTGTGAGTGAAAATTTTAAATTAGTAAAAATAATAAATTTTTCAAAACAGTGACATTTTTGAAATTAATGAAGATCGAGACCACGATTACTAGGAATCCGCACCAGTACCGGTTTCGATACCAAGCTAACACCATGACATTTAGTTACGCATCGTTATGCATTGTCAATTCGTTTTTTTTTTTTTTTTAACTACAATACGTTTCTTTTAACTTACAACTAATAAGCCGGGATGCATAGGAAAAGTTGGAAAACAGCATCGATTTTAATGAAAATTTTTGTAACGTGTTTATACTACCCCAAGGAACATTAAACCAGCTTAGCCTAGTCATAAGGGGGTATAGGGCTCCAACAGGGGTCATATTACATGAATTATATCAAATATTCCGAAAATCATGCCATTTTTTGCCAAGAATTTCACTTTTTTGGCACAAAAACTCCAAATTAAATATTTATCGTCTAAATTGTGCTGTCGGAGGTATTTTTGAATGCTGATTCCGAATCCGATGTCAGATTACATGGAATCTACCATGTCCATGTACAAATTTCCACAAAAACGGTAAACTAACTTTTTTTTTTATATTTTTTTTTTTTAAAACTGTTTTTCTAACAACTATGGTCATTTACATAGTGTAAGATGAGGCCATGACATCACGTGATGTGAAGTCTTGACCCCATGAACTAGTATTAATTGTAGTATGATAATATAATAAACTAACTATTTGTCGTTCAAACTTTGCCAAGGGTTATTTTTATTCGCTGAATAAAATCACTTAAAAAAGTGAAAATCTTGGCTAAAAAAATCACGATTTTCGGAATACGTGACAGAATCCGTAAATCTGAAATCGGGTTCGTAATCAGCAACCAAAAATACTTCCTAGATATTAGTTTGGACAAAAAGTACTCAGTTTTCCGTTTTTGTGCCATTTTTGGAACCCGTGACAGAATTTGTACAATTGTACCCGTGCCATCGGATTGTATTCACCGACCAAAATACCTACTGGATGACAATTTTAAGTCAAAAACTGCATATGCCCTCGCTGGGACCGTATGCCTCCTTATGACTATATTAAGTTAGTTGAATGTTCCTTGAGGTCCTATAAACACGTTACAAAAAGTTTCATTTAAATCGGTGCTGTTTCCTCACTTTTCCACTTTTGACACTTTTTTCCGGCTAATTCATTGTATTATAAACGCCTCTAATATTAAAAACAAAAATGTAAAAAGTGTACCAAAATAAAAATGTGTTATGTAACAGATATTTTTATAAAACGATTACCTATATCATGATCATCGCTTGCTTCAGAATACATAGTAACACTACCTTCAAATGCAATTGTATAATTATTTTTATTCGCTTGGCATGTGAGCATTATATCTTGTTCATTCGGCAATTCACAATCCAATGAATCCACACTGTAGTTATGACCAGGCATGGGGACTTCTCTCACAGGTGAAAATAATAATTCCGATTTACATATTGACATAGTGTCAATTAATCCCGTTGAATCTTCACCCTAATTTTGTTTTCAAACAAAAGACAACACAAATTTTTTTTTAGAAACATGAATATTTATTTTATGTGCAATGAACAGTATGAGAAATGGTTATACAGGTGTAAAAGGAACCTGTATTTTATTTGGACCCTCCTACTAAAATTAAATTTTAAAGAAATACGGACAGATATAAAACCGCGGAGATTATCTCCGATGGACAACTGAGAAAATGACTGATTTTCTCAGTAATTTGTATCAAAATAAGTGGGTTCATTTTTTAATTGAAAACAATTTTTAGATCTGTACTCATTTTGATACAAAGATCAAAAATATATATATAAGAAGTTAGTTAAACACAACTTTTGTTATACAAAACTAAACTAGATTTCCATATCAAAACCATAAAATAAAAAGAATTTGTACCTGTGAACTTGTATGTTGACTGAGAGATGATTCCATTTCAAATTTTTCCATTAATGAACCAGACATACTTGCATACATTTCCCCTTCCCGGTTATTCTAAAAAGAAAATATATTTATATTGAATAATTATTTTCATAATTTAAAAATAACCCTAATTAATGTTATTGTGAGATGCAAAAGTGACAATTTTTCGCTAACAGCTATGGTTGTTACGATGTAACCATTCATTAGTGTGAAGTTGTCTTCATATTCAACCTTCTTGCGGTTAGCACTAGCCTTCATTTTATCTATTGGTCTGTTAAACGTCAAAAATGTTAGGGTTTTTGTTTTTTTTTAATAATAAATGTAGTGGGGAGAAAATTCGTTAGATGGTTATAAAAATTAAATACGGCTTCCTCTTATGTGGTGGACCGTGATGGAAGACAGAACACTGACATTCGATGAGGATAACCAACATGGCTTACCAGATCACAATGTGGTTTAGTGGTTTTTAAAAAAATTAAAAAGAAGTAAAAAGTACGATAATTACGAATATACACGATGTCTCGAAGGTACTGTTAACTTTTGATTTTGTTTTGCTTGCATTTTTATCAATCAATCCACGCTATGTCGAGGTAAATTTTAATAATTTTAAATCGATACATACGTATCAATTGGTCCAAGGATGTTGCGTTATGGTTTTTTTTTTATATTCACGGCGTGAAAGGCGCTTAGGCTATTTATAATAGTTATATAAAACGTTTTCAAGAAAAATCTAACACGTGCCTTCTGAAGATGTTTTGTATGCTTATGTCGCGGTTTTTGCAACTACAAACGTTTTAATCGTTTCATGTCTACACATTCTAGATTTTGTTGATAAATTTTGGTCGGTATATACCGTTTTAAGTAAGTTTTAAAATTAATATATGGTTAAGATTGTTTTGTAAACTCGTGTTAGTAGCGCGGTTTATTATGGCGTTTTCATTTTAAGTATAGGTAAAAACGTATTAAAGTTTCATTATGGTACGCTCTGTTTTCGTTGGTAAAATTTAAGTCGATACATATATACATGTTTTAGTAGATTACTAGGTTTAATTTTAGTGAAGGTTGCGATTAATCTATAGTAGACGTAACGCGTCATGTCGAACGCACTTGTTAAGTTTTTCTTGATAGTTTCCGTAAATTAGTTTAATATTGTTGTTCATTATAACGTCGTTATTCTTATTTAAGTTGGTGTAAAACGTGTCGAACGTTTCACTATTATTCAAGTCTGATTTTGTGATAAAATTTATTTCGGTATGTATATGTATATGTATGAATATGTACTTTATTGCATTTTTGGTAATTTAAGTTCTTGCTAAAAATTGTCAAATACTATGTTTTTGATATTGTTAATTAAATAGTTATCTACCTTTAGGTTGTTTGAGTAATTCATTACATTTTTTTTTGGTAATTTAAGTCTTGTTTGAAAAATTGTAAATGCTATATTTTTGATATTGTTAAATAAATTCTTATCTACCATTAGGCTGTTTGTGTAATTGATTACATTTTTGGTAATTAAGTTCTTGTTAAAAAAATGTAAATGCTATATATTTGATATTGTTAAATAAATTGTTATTTGCCAAGATTTGTGGTGTTTTACACTAACTGTTTCAGACACTGGTGATATTAAGGTTGATCTATACTGATGCATATTGGGGTTCCTTGACAAGGAATTAGATCAGCGAATAAATCCTCTGGGAATGGTTTTGAGTTCTATTACTCGATACCCTGCTTTGGGCCCACTTTAACACCTGGTACTCGCTTACAGCGTAGCTCTCACTCCGATTAATTAATTAATTAATGATCATTTTCACCGTCTACGTAACTTCGTCAAATATGTTTGTATATCTTACAATATATCATACGTTAACGCACCCCATCTAAATATTTATTGTTACATTTGGTAGCAGAGCGTGGTTGCAACGTTTTCTCGTGTAGATTTTCCTTAATAATTTGCTATATATATGTATATGTATGTTTTGAGTTTATTTTGATTTTACTTAACGCTTTGTTTATTTTTTTTTATGAGAAAAAATTGCATGGATCGAGGATAGTACATAAAAAATTCGTTAGAAACAAATTGAATCGAGATGCCGGAATCAGCAAATGTTAGTATTGATGGAGAAACACGGAGATCTGTCACAGCTGCAACATTATTATTGGTTACTCAAAAGTTGGATACTCTAGTGGATTGCGTAAACCAGCTGACAGAAAATGTGTCACAACAAACCAGCAATGTTTCTAAGATGAGTATTAATCATAATTGTTCTTCTAACATTGAAAATTCGTTAATTCGTGACTTATCTACTCGCGTGCCGGTATTAAATATTCTTATTTCTACTTCCATAGTAGATTTCTGTATGGAAGTCGAAGATTTAATGACATTAAATGTTCTTAAACAAGATATGATTATAAAGTTTCTTACCTCAAAAATGTCGCCTGACTCTAGACAACTATGGGCTTCATTTATCATACAAGATTTGTCGTGGGTCGTTATTAAGCAGAGACTTTTGGCGTTGTTGTCATCATCTGAGCTTCACCAATTGGTGGACAAAAATATTCGTAGAAAACAGAATGTAAACGAAAAGTTTTTAACTTTCGCTTCCGATATTCGGAGGTATTCAAGGATTCTCTGTCCTAAGCTTAGTCCGGTTGAAGTTATTGAAATCATATTTTCTCATTTGAATCATTCAACCTTTGATCTCTTAAAGCTGTACCCTCAACCTAATAGCTATGATGAGTTAGAGAAACTCTGCGTTAAGGTTGAAGAAATTCAATCACGCGTCAGAGATTTGTCTCAATATTCTGAGCAGCCAAGTTTAAGTCCGTCCGTTTCTAATCCGTTAGGTCACACCCAGTTTGAATCGAATGGTGTGCCAAAGGTCGAAGCTTTATTACGATCGACTACAGATTCGTCTGCTTTACATGCCAAATAGGCTACGTGCAACCCTCATGGATGCACCCTTTTATAAATTTAAATTCATATACGTCGCATCAATTTTATATATACCTCAATTAATTTTAAGTTTGTCCGTCTCTAATCCGTTATGCCACGCTCAGTTTGATTTGAAGGGGTGCCAAGGGTGGAAAGCTAATATTACCGTCGATCTCAGTTTCGTCTGAGACCAAATCGACGACGGGCTGCCCACAGCGAGGCACCTCTACAAGTTTAAATTCGTATACCTCTCATAAATTTTATATATACGCCAATTAATTTTAAGTCAGTCCGTCTCTAATCCGTTGCGTGACGCCCAGTTTGATTTGAAGGGATGCCAAAGGTGGAAAGCTAATATTACCGTCGATCTCAGTTTCGTCTGAGACCAAATCGACGACGGGCGGCCCACAGAGAGGCACTTCTACAAGTTTAAATTCATATACGTCACCCAACAGGAATTCGTTTGATGACGGAAACGCCCCTCAGGCAATGTGTAGTTTTAAATGCTGCACTTTAAAGGGACATAATTGCCCAAATAGGGTTCCGAACATGGTTTCGGCCCATTCGTCGAACATAAATTCGTAACATTTTTACAATATTATGATGAATTAATCATCTATACTTCATCCTTGGACCAACATTTATTTCAAATCGTTAGTATTTTATTAAGATTTAAGGAATTAAACCGTTCGTTGAAAAGACAATTTTGTGAGTGACACTCTGTCACATTTATTTGATGTTAATGATAAGAATTATTTCAAATCGTTAGGATTTTATTAAAACATAAAGAATTAAACCGTTCGTCGAAAAGACAATGTTGTGAGTGACGCTCTGTCACGCTTGTTTGATGTTAATGATAAAAATGTTAAAGAGGAAAGTATTTCAGAATCTGACCCAGTGGCTTTATTAAATACATTAGTTCATTCTACTCCGCAAGGGTATTTATCTGTACGTGAAGCTCAAAGGCTTTCAGAATATTGTGGTTCCGTTTACGCTGACATAAAGTCAGGCAAAAATGTTAAAAACTTCTTTATTCGTGATGGTTTACTTTGTCGTTTCGTCGGAAAAAATCGTAACAAAAGGATCGTGTTACCGAATACCATGTTGAGTTTTGTTCTGGAATATTTTCACTCTACTATGCACCATGGTACGTTAAAAACCTACCGGGACATCGCTAAAAGATTTTGGTCCCCAGAATTGTTTAAAACTGTAAAAACTTTTGTGAGTGAGTGTAGGGTATGTGCGTCTTCGAAATCGTCGAACTTAAATAGTGCTCCAAATCTGGCCTTAATACCTCCAAACGAAGTGTGGTCTCATTTATATATAGACTATATTGGTCCCCTAATTACATCTACTGATTCTTCCCGTTTTATTTTAGTGGTTGTTGATGGATTTTCCAAGTATGTCGTAGCGAAAGCTACACGAAGATCAACTGCGGATGTTACTACCGCTGTCTTAAGAGAGATTTTCTTACAATATGGTTTTCCTAAATTACTTACATCGGACAACGGATCGGCTTTTAGAGCACAGAAGCTCGCAGATTTTTTAATGGCTCATGGTGTGAAAGCAATTTTTACATCTGGATATAACCCAAAAAGCAATATGAGTGAACGTAATAACCAAAATATTAAAACGAATTTAACAGCCATTATGAAGCAGTATGGTTTACAACATAAGATGTGGAGTAATATGCTTCCATATGTCGTATATAATTACAATAGATCGTTTCATCAAACGATTAAATGTACGCCGGCGGTTGTGTTTTTTGGCAGAGAATTGAACACTTCAATGGATCTCGCACTCAATATTGATTTATGTGACGAAAAGCCAGACTTAAGTTTTGTAAGGAAAAACCTTAAAGAGTATTTTGTTAAAAAATCTAAGCCAACTCTCGATTACGCATCCAAGTTTAAAATAAACCAATTAGTTATGTTGAAGAATCATGCCTTAATATCTACAACTGAACGGGATAAGAAATTCATGGATAAATACAGTGGTCCTTATAAAATCGTTAGATTCACAACACCAGTTTCTGTGGAACTTCAAGAAATCGGCTCGGAAAATGTTAAGAAGTCGCACATCCAATATATCAAGCCCTACGGAAGTGGTAGCTAACTAATTAAGTTATTTTACTAAGTAAGCTCCTTCAGAGACATTATCAGTTAATTTTCTTTACCTAATAAGTTTATATATAAATTTTCGTATTTTGATTCACAATGCAAGCAATAGCATATGCGTAAAGAGAAGTATACATATATGTATACAAAAAAAAAAATTTTTGTTCTCCCAAAAATTTTTTTTCCTTAGGCCGCTTGGGATGTTACGATGTAACCATTCATTAGTGTGAAGTTGTCTTCATATTCAACCTTCTTGCGGTTAGCACTAGCCTTCATTTTATCTATTGGTCTGTTAAACGTCAAAAATGTTAGGGTTTTTGTTTTTTTTTAATAATAAATGTAGTGGGGAGAAAATTCGTTAGATGGTTATAAAAATTAAATACGGCTTCCTCTTATGTGGTGGACCGTGATGGAAGACAGAACACTGACATTCGATGAGGATAACCAACATGGCTTACCAGATCACAATGTGGTTTAGTGGTTTTTAAAAAAATTAAAAAGAAGTAAAAAGTACGATAATTACGAATATACACGATGTCTCGAAGGTACTGTTAACTTTTGATTTTGTTTTGCTTGCATTTTTATCAATCAATCCACGCTATGTCGAGGTAAATTTTAATAATTTTAAATCGATACATACGTATCAATTGGTCCAAGGATGTTGCGTTATGGTTTTTTTTTTATATTCACGGCGTGAAAGGCGCTTAGGCTATTTATAATAGTTATATAAAACGTTTTCAAGAAAAATCTAACACGTGCCTTCTGAAGATGTTTTGTATGCTTATGTCGCGGTTTTTGCAACTACAAACGTTTTAATCGTTTCATGTCTACACATTCTAGATTTTGTTGATAAATTTTGGTCGGTATATACCGTTTTAAGTAAGTTTTAAAATTAATATATGGTTAAGATTGTTTTGTAAACTCGTGTTAGTAGCGCGGTTTATTATGGCGTTTTCATTTTAAGTATAGGTAAAAACGTATTAAAGTTTCATTATGGTACGCTCTGTTTTCGTTGGTAAAATTTAAGTCGATACATATATACATGTTTTAGTAGATTACTAGGTTTAATTTTAGTGAAGGTTGCGATTAATCTATAGTAGACGTAACGCGTCATGTCGAACGCACTTGTTAAGTTTTTCTTGATAGTTTCCGTAAATTAGTTTAATATTGTTGTTCATTATAACGTCGTTATTCTTATTTAAGTTGGTGTAAAACGTGTCGAACGTTTCACTATTATTCAAGTCTGATTTTGTGATAAAATTTATTTCGGTATGTATATGTATATGTATGAATATGTACTTTATTGCATTTTTGGTAATTTAAGTTCTTGCTAAAAATTGTCAAATACTATGTTTTTGATATTGTTAATTAAATAGTTATCTACCTTTAGGTTGTTTGAGTAATTCATTACATTTTTTTTTGGTAATTTAAGTCTTGTTTGAAAAATTGTAAATGCTATATTTTTGATATTGTTAAATAAATTCTTATCTACCATTAGGCTGTTTGTGTAATTGATTACATTTTTGGTAATTAAGTTCTTGTTAAAAAAATGTAAATGCTATATATTTGATATTGTTAAATAAATTGTTATTTGCCAAGATTTGTGGTGTTTTACACTAACTGTTTCAGACACTGGTGATATTAAGGTTGATCTATACTGATGCATATTGGGGTTCCTTGACAAGGAATTAGATCAGCGAATAAATCCTCTGGGAATGGTTTTGAGTTCTATTACTCGATACCCTGCTTTGGGCCCACTTTAACACCTGGTACTCGCTTACAGCGTAGCTCTCACTCCGATTAATTAATTAATTAATGATCATTTTCACCGTCTACGTAACTTCGTCAAATATGTTTGTATATCTTACAATATATCATACGTTAACGCACCCCATCTAAATATTTATTGTTACATGGTTTTTCCACTAGTTTCTCCACAATGGAATGGAGAATCCGAGGCAAGAAGAGGAACGAGCGAACTTTTGTATGACATCTCTGACTAGTAATATAGATTATTTTTCAAATTTCTTTTTCGGAATATTTTTTTTGAAGTATGATACTGAATGTAGTTAGCGGTAATGATGATTCGGTTCTTAAATTATTCGTAAAGGATTGTTTTACAAAATCAGGAATGATTTTGAAACAACATTTTTCTTCATATTTGTAAAAGTACCATACAATTAAAATTTGTACAATTATTGGCATTTTCGAAATCATTGAGATCAATTTAATATTTTTATTTGACGTTATAAAGTGGTAAAAAACATTTTTTCTAGACCGTTTCTTTAGAGAAATAGCTGATTTAAAAGAATACCTTTTTTCAAAAAAATCGCTATAAAAAAAACGTAATTTACAATTTTTTAAACATTTTGTGTTAATTACAAATGATTATAATAAAGATTGAACCGTTCACAGCGAAACCAAAAAGGGTGATTTTCGATGAATTTTCGCGAATTCCTCGGGGAATAACCAACAAAATCGTATCCAAGTTACTTATTTTTTGTAGATTCTTTTGTTTTTTTTTTTTTGTTTTTTTCTTAAAAGTTGGAAAAATGCAAAAATGCGCTCACTTTCTTCGAATTTTTTCTTCAACAAGACCAAAAGTTTTGCTTTTGAATAGCATGCTGTAGGGCTTAATTATTGGGTCATGCCTAGACTCCCTGGACTATTAATGTTTGGCTTTTGTCTAGTATTTCATAGCTAATTCAGATGAAATTTTACATAAAGCTAACTGTGCGTGCGATAGGTTTTTCCATCAGCGCAACATCTGAGAATTTCATCATTATCAAACAGTCATTTTTGAAGCTTTTTCTAGAAAAAGTTTGGTAATAAAGTTCTAAGAAATATTGCTATCCACAAATTTCGCAATGTTTATATTCTCATATAAATTTTCAGGTGCGTTCTTAGTACTCGCCTACTTTATATGAGGAGCTCATGTGCAAAGTTTTTTGATTGCAGATCAACCGATTTGGGCTGTGTGTTGTCTATCAGTGTGAATCAGTGTTTTATTAAGTAGAATATTTTGAACTTTATCAATTTATCAGTTCAAAATGGGTGCGGTGTTTCATGAATTCTTTTGAGCAATTTTTTCTCACTAGAGAAAATCATTAAAAAAAAATTTTTCCATTACCTCTTGTACAATCTGCATATCCGTACACATTGTTGGTAAGGTGGTTAATAATGAATGGATGTCTTCAGTACGAAAACTTTCCATATCGGCTTCAGCTAAATTTGCATCTAAATTTTTCGACATAGCATCATAGAATCCCAAATCATCACCCGTATACGATGTACACAATGATGATAACACACTAACATGTTGTAGATTACTGCTACTATCTCGATAACTGAAAAATAAAAAAATATATCAATGTTATTTCTTTATTTGTTAATCAATTGATCGATGCACAATTAAATTTAATCAATACACATACAAAATAAATTATCAATTATCCATAAAATAGTTTTATTGATATAAATAGAGTGATAGGCTAAAATAAATTATTTTGGAATTGAAATTAGTGTACTTATTTATCGTATTTATGACATCACACATTATTAAATAGAATTATTTTATATGTTATGTTACGTTCGTAATGTGACTCATTTAATTTAGTTTACAGAAATATTATATGGTTTTTATTATGTAGAATGTAGATAACAGATGGGATTTTTGTTGTTGATGTTGTAATGAGAGTATATAATTTTTCATGTAGGAATGTATGTTCTAATTACAACAGTCTTAGTCGTCTTAAAAATGCTGAAGTTTCATTCTCAGTTGAATAAATACCGTGTTGACATATCATATGAATATCTTGAAGATGTAGTAACTATGCAAAAATGAGTATCGTGACAGGAGAAATTCGAATCATTCGAGGTAGGTTAGGTTATGTTAGAGTGGCTGTCTTAGAGTGAGACACACTTAGACCAAAGGGTCCGTTGTGCTTCCGAAAAAGGTTTGGCCCATTCCCAACCAATACTCCATAAACTATTTGGAGTTGTTTAAGAACAGCAGGAGTGCATTGACACTAACGGACTTCTAAGATCAGAGAGGTCTTAATGAAAGGCTGGCTGAAGTAAGTCTATCTCTTCATGATAAGAGCTAGGCAGTGACAAAGAAGTTGATATATAGTTCTTCAGGGTGTCTATTGCCTAGCAGGTGTCCTGCAATAGCCGCAACAAATTTTCTTATAAAGGTTCTTCACAAGTGCGTTCCTTCATCTATCTAAGATTGGCCTTACCATTTGAGGTGAAAGGATGCGATTCTACTTGTGCATTTTCTCAAAATCTCTTGAATTTTCTATGTACATGAATAAGAATAAAGAAGAAAAATAAAGGAGGTGAATTCTCGTGCCATTAAAAGATAAAACGAGGGACATTATTAGTATTACTTCTCATAGATGGCCTGTTGTGAAAAGTATTTTTTAGAGGATCGGAAATTTTGATTAAGGATTAACTTTGATCATTTAAATACAAGCAACGTCTTAGGATAGGATTGGTTAGGAAGTTGTCAGAAATTAATGTTATTGACTCTGTAGACATAGTCAAAAAAGAGACTAACAAGATCTTGAAGGATTTAATAAACTCTGAAGGTAAATGAGATATTGCATAATTTCCTAAAATTCAAACAGTAGCGGATTTAACAAGTGGACAAAGGAGCAGTTGCCCACTGGTCTTTTTAAATAGAGCACCACAATGGGGCCCGAAGTGCATTTACGAAGATTAAAAAAAAAAGGGGAGACAAATTTGTATAAAAGGACACCAAGTTCATGAACGAGGACTAAAAAAAAATAAGAAGGGGGGCACCCTTTTTTGAATAGCGAAAAGTTAGTTAGTAGTTTTTCGCCATTTATTTTCTCTGCTTACATGACTCGCAGGAAATTCCTCGCCCGAGGCTTAAATTATAGCTTTTAAAAATAGGTGCTTAAAAACTGTGCGCGATCAGTAACAAAAAATCTTATGACAATAAAAAAAAAAAATTTTCTCCATTAAGATTTGGCCTAAGACCTCTGGATAATAATTAGTCTTGTAGATACATAATGAAACCGTGAAAGCGCAAAGAAAAACGGGAATTTAATTTGTTTAAATATCAAAATCATGTTGAGCACGCTGGAATAATCTTTGGAAAAGTTCAGTGACCTGACACACAAGAGAACAAGAAACGTTGTTGTTTCAGAGGTTTAAACTGTGCCCTACTCAGTAATTTCAATGAGCAAAGTACTAAGCGAGCGATTTGAGTTTAATTGTCTGATTTTTGAACATGATACATTACTTATTATTTTGAAAATAATAATTTTAATTTGAGCTCTATAAAAGATAACTTAATGCGTTTTTGAAATGTTTAATGACAGTCATATTAATTAACAATTATTTTTGTTCACAGATAAAATTGATTTAATTAAATGTAATACAAATTTAGGTGTTGAATTTAATTCGTGGAAGTTCACGTGATAATATTATGTTTTATTATTGCAATAATTATTACATATATGCAAACATGTTAACTTTACGTGCGTGGGCCGATGAGAACACGGTAAGGAAGAGGAAAAATTTATGAATTGAATTAAGATATACTAAACTCTTTGAAACAATTTTTTTAAAAGAAGTAATAAAACGCCTCTTTGTTATTTAAGGTAGTAATTAAAATAGATCGTGAGCTTATAATGAAGCGAAATTTCCATGATTCTTTTTGTCTACCTTTTGAAGTTTGATAAAAAGTTTAGTAATAAAGAAATTTGACGTTTTATTATTGTGGTTTATCTGCCATATATAGTATACTACTAATATTATAAATGCGAAAGTTTGTTACTAATTTACGCAAAAACTACTGTACGGATTTTGATGTAATTTGGAACACACATAGTTTATAAGCTGGATTAATTCATATCATACTTTTTATCCCGATAGTATGTTCTCATGGGACAAATAGTGCTGACCATTTTTTTTTGTGCTTCATAATACTTAACAGCTACTTACAATAATTCGATACGACAGCTTAAAATTATTTTACTTACAGAGAGTATCATGGGGTAACTTTTATTTTCAAAAAGATCAGGGTTCCGCGCCAAAAAGTAAAAAATTTATAAAATTTTGAGTAAAAGGGACAATAAGTGAGGTCAAAGAAAGGGAGAGCTATAATACGGTAGTCTTTTTCACGAAGTTTGCAACTCGACTTCAAGAAAAAACCATTTTTCATCCTTTTCGATAGTGTCAAACTACTAGCCATTATCTCTTACATATCCTGATTTCAATTACTTTTTTTAACATATACGACAGACAAAAATTTTTTTTTCGAAAAACACACAAATTGAAAAATTTGATTTCTCTAAAATCATGGAAAATTTCATTTCATTATGGGCTTACGATCTAAAAATGACCGATCTACATTTAAAAAAATAACCTTGGTTGATTTCTATTGCATAAAAATTGATTAAATTAGTAACACATTGATAAAATGACATAATACAACCTTGTTTTTCACCAAAAAAAAATCGATCATGTGAAAATTGTACTTGTTCAATTAGTATTCCGTACTGTTAGTTGCAGCCCATTAAAGCACATGAACAGAAAGCATAATATAGTTGTTTTATAGACAACTTGTCGATCCAAGAAATCTTTGTTTTGATTGCTTTTTCTGAACTTTTCCAATTAAATAATAAGATAAAGAAGATATCCATCAAATTTCAAAGGAATCGTTTGACTAAATATTGAGATATCATGTCAACCACCTCGAAAAATGTAATGTCAAGAAAAACACGTTTTAAGTTTGAGATACAATTCCGACAGAGCAACTCGGATAATAATATTCCTCTTGGATTAATCGGCGATTCCAGATCTCGATTTTTGGTCCTTCTTCTACTTCATCTTGCAAAGTTATTTCTGCTAACCGAGCTGTTTTGCCTTTTGTTGAAGCAGCAGAAGCTCGCAGTATAGAGCGGTCAGTTTGAACTTAAAATAATAATTTGAAAATAATTCGAATTTTGAAAAATCCGTTTAAGGACATATTCTTAAGAGCCTAACCTTCGATTTAAAAACTTATAAAAAAATCGATTTCTTCAAATTTCTAGATCAGAATATGCCTTAATTAATAACTTTATATTCTCTATGCTATTTTTTAAGGAAATTAATAAAGTTGCCAAAAAAATTCGGCAACGGTAAAATTATATTGAAAAGGAAAAAAATAGGGAGAATATATACATACCCATAATCTATAAACCATTGATAATCGGAATTATCTTGTACAAATTCTGCATCTTGGGACGTTGTACTAACACAACTTGATACAAAATGATCTTGTGTGTTTGCTAGCTCGCCGGTAGGATTACTATTACAGTCTGAATCAGGACTATGTGGACTGTATGTGTCCCCACACACTACTTCCGTCATTTCCTTCCCTCCTCTACCGTCGTTTAATCCTGCAAATAAATAAAATAGATAGTTTAATTGAAAATTAACTAACTCTCTTATATTAACTAAACTACACTCATTAAATTGTTTATATCAACTCTAACAAATGTATTATTAGATACAGTGTGTGTATTGGATCATTAGGTAAATTGATTGTATTTCTATAGTGGTTTTGATCACAGTCATACAATATATTCAAGTCATTTAACTTCTGACAAAACTATGGGTTTCCTAATGAAACGGTTTTAGTCACATTATTAAACACTAGACAGCGCCACATATTTCAAAAGAAAATAGCTGTATTAGTAGAAAATTTTAAAGTTATAATTTTGTATAAATTATATTTATTTTCATTAAATTAATAAATAATTTTAATTAATTGATAATAATAATACTAATGTATTTTATATACCAAGTGTTTTGTACCATCTAGGCATATACATGTCTGTAGTATGACTGAATACATCCGTTTAGTAATGCATCTAAGCGAGAGGTATTATATACATATATTGTAAGGCTACAGATACGATACACAAGACTTTTGTTGTATGCATGCAGAGAGTGGGAGTTTTGTTGCATACAAATATTATTAATTAACTAAAAAACTTCCAAGCTCTTCAAGCGTCTCCCAACTAATGTTAAATATATGTATATAATACCTCTCGCTTAGATGCATTACTAAACGGATGTATACTGTCATACTACAGATATGTATATGCCTAGATGGTACAAAAACACTTGGTATAGTTAACAGACTAGTGTATATATACATGACTGTAGTTTTAATATACCGATATGTCCCAAAGATTTAAAATACACTCTGTACTGTAATTGGCTTAGATGATTTCACATAGGTCACTATTAGAATTAGTTGAATAAAATATATATGTTTATTTTTATTTACAGTGAAACTTTATATAGTTCAAAGATCATTTCTTTAATTGCGCCAAGTTTAAGATTTTTATACTCTGTGTATATGAAATATATATCAAGGTATACTAATTTTAGTCCCATTTTGTAACGCATAGAATTATTGATGCTACAAATAAAATTTTGGTATAAGTGTTCATAAAATCACCTAATTAGTCCATTTCCATTTGTCCGCCCGTTTACTCGATAACTCAAAAACGAAAAAAGATATCGAGCTGAAATTTTTATAGTGTGCTTAGGGTGTAAAAAGTAAATTTGAGTTCGAAAATGAGCAACATAGGTCAATTGATTATTCAAATCGTCAGAGATAGAAGAAAAGTTTATATATTCAAAAAATGTTAATAAAAAAATAAACAACTTTTGTTTGAAACATTTTTTCGTAAATATCATTGTTTTCCCGTGAAGAAACAAATTAGGACAAAATTTTGGTGTCCATTTTCTTCAAAATGATAAAAGATAGACAGTTGAAAATTTGTAGGTACTTTCAACTAATAAGTTTTGTGAAACATATTCGAAAAAAAAATCTTCTAGAAAATACTTCGAAAAATTTTTCAAAACCAGAACAAATGAAGGCTAGAAGGCCGTCATAAATGTGTTTGCTTTTTAAACTTCTCTAATTTATTAAAAATAAGTCAAACACAGATATTCAACATTGCCTCTACAGGGTATTTCAACAATTAACTCAGCTAAATTCTTTCTCTGCTTAGAATTTTTCTTCAGTTACTGTAGTCAGTTAATGAATTAACTCCGAATGATAACCAGGTCCTCGTCCTTCTTAACAAAAGCCTAGATATCTAATCTTTGCTTAAACCTGAGAGTAAGTTAAAAAAAATTGCTTTTTATCGTGGTATATTCATTTCAATAACTATGTCTGAACTCGAATCAACAAAAATTCATTCTTATATGAGCTTCCGTTATCAGCTATGAACTTGAGTTACCCTTTAAGTGATTTTGAAGTTCAAAGACACCAAAAACTTATGTTCGAAATTAAGACAACTTTTCTTTAAGACAACTATTTTTCAAGTTACTGCTTGTGTCTCGTTTTTGAGCATCAAACAGAGGTATTACTGTATTCTACTGAATGAATATAATTTTACCAATTTTACCATAAATGGTATCATAATATTAAAAAAAAAAAATCAAAACAACTTTTGAAATAATGTGCTAAAATCACTCTCAAAGTTATTGCCATCGTGATCAATCTTAAATTGGTATTAAATATTTTTTATTTGATTTTTCCAATTTTGAATTGAAATCAAATAAATTTAAAATTGATTAAGATATGTTTATTTTATTCCTAATAGGTGGTAAATAATTATTATGTTTATTTAGTTAGGTGTGCCATTTTTCTTGCAAATTTAAATTTTTAATTTTTGCTCCCACTTAAAAAAAATCTTGTAGAATTTATTTTTTTTCTAAAAAACTTATTGTAAAATAAACCTACATAGATTATTATAAAAATTTATTATATAATAAACATTTTTTCCAGAGTAATAGCCGAAAACAAATACTAGTGTTCATGCTAGACCCTGAAATATGTTTTCGTCTAAAAGATTTAATAATTATTACATCTTTTTTGAGTGGGTATTATCAATCAGATTATATATACTTATACTGTACTTTATATCGTTAACTAAGTTATACGTACATATCACAACAGCTATATGTTAACCAAAACTGACAAAGCCACACGGACTTCACACTATACAATACATACGAAGCGAACCACGTACTCGCCAATCGATATCGGGAAGAGTCATATTTTGCATTTTATGTTTCAGTTTTTGCTGAAAACACGGATAAAACTACGTTTTCTAAAAATGCAACCTAGCTAGATCGATTTCTCGCCCCCCGAAACCTCTTAGTTGTATAATAAATTTCATGAAAATCGTTAATTACGATATTTACTTATCAAAAATTAGTTTGGAGCAGTCTTTAAGATATTTATTTTTGTAACTATTCATTGCCAGTATCAAGGTGAAGCAATGGCGACAGTCATCCTCCTACTGCAAAATTGAGTAAGAACATAACACATAATATAAATATGTATTACTTCTAAAAAAAAACAAATTTTCAATCGTCTACACTTAATCGTCTTTTTGAAATTGTGCCATATGACAAATACAAGCTAAGTAGTCCATGCGTTAGTTGTTAATATAAATTACATTGCTATGAAATTTTACAAAATTTATTGAATTATCAATAACCATTCAAGTTTCATGTTCCAAAAAATTCTTCAAGATGCACTGTTAAAAAAGTTATAGTTTGAAAAAGTTAATAAATATTTTCTTGCTTCAAGAAAAGTTAAAATTGCATTTTTAATCACTCCGACAATTGTCATTCACGCTTATTTCGAGAAATACAACAATTTTTGATAATTGTTTACTTTTTGGGATTCGTAAATTGAATTTGATCGCCGTTTATACCAACGATATAAAGAATACAAATTTGAATGGATTGATTAAAGATGCCTGGATTTTTGCATATTTTAGGGCGAAACAGATAAAGAAAAGTCTTTAGAGACGAAAATTCCGGCTCTTTTAAAAGCTTTTACTTAACTTCACTTGTATGTCTTGTAAATTTTGCAATCAATATTTTACCCATTTTAACTGAAGTATTGGGGGCTGAAATTTGGTACACACGCTTGATCTGATTGTTTGAACTGATTTTCCTATTGCTTCCACCATATTTGATATACATACGTTTTTTCTATTTTTAATTAAGAATTTAAATAAAATATACTTTTTTAGGGACAAGCTTTTCTTGTACTAAAAAATAGAAAATAATTTTTTTTTTAAGGTCATTCTTAATATATTAAAATGAGCGCGTCCAGCTTTTACTATTAGTTATGTATGAGTGAATTTCTAATTTTTAGTACAATAAAAACTTTTTCATATGGATCATTTTACATTTGAAATGAATGAGCATACTTTTTAAAATTGCTATATCTTGGTCAATTTTGAAGCTAGAAAGTTGAAAAAGAACAAAAATGTGCACAATTAAATCAGCTAGAACTTTTATTTGAACTTTTTTTTATTTGGTGTATAATTTTTTGTGTAATTTGTAAAAAACTGCTTAAAACCTCGAACTACCCCAAAAGGGGGTTAAGCACCCCGTGGAGTGGCCGATTTTTTGGTACAAAGATATTCAGTTTCATTGCACTAGCGTATGGACTAATGATACTTAAGATGAGTGTTTAGATCTGTAGGTGTGATATATACATATATAGAAAATTTTATAATGTTTAAAATAATAATATATTAATTATTAAAAAATTTATCTTATGATGAAAGTGTAAAAATATTCGTGGTTTGTAAAAGAGATAAATGGATAATATGATATTCTCCATCTCTTTAAAACTAATCATACAGATATCATAATGAAAGAGTTTCATTGAGAGATGTTCTCAATAAAAAATATAATCATCTGCGTTTTTTTTAACAGAGTTCATCAATATATTATAATTATTTATATAATAAAATATACAATGCAATGCCCTTGGTGTTTATTTTATTAATTCTATGACTAGGCTTTATCCGAGTCATAGAATTGTGTTAAATAGGTAGCATTCGTGCTCATTTTAAAGAGCATAAAATTCTCTCTTTAACCATGATAAAGAAATGAAATCGACCGATTGGTTCCTAAGAACTACCCAGAATATTCAATTCATATCTTCCATCTGTGTAGTCTATCTTAAGAACCAATCGATCGATTTCACTTTTTTATCATGGTTAAAAAGAGAATTTTATGCCCTTTAAAATGAGATATTACAAAGTAGGAAGTGCCATTTAAAATTTTCTAGTTAACATTTTTGAACTTTTCCGTCGATACCTAAAACGACGTGTTTTCACTCAAAACAACAATCACATCAAACCAAGAGTTATTAAGGGTGGATACTTTTGAAATGATCACACTGTGAGTAAAATAAAAAAAAAATTGCAATTGGAATGGTTACTTTCATTGACATTCGTCAAGTTAAAGATAAAATTGCACAATTTCTAATCAAAGATCAATGAACTCGAACGGTTTTAATCTTATAATTGACAAAACCTATCGTAGGTACTGTTATGTTCAATAAAAATGAACACAAATAAGATTAAACACGAAGTCAATTATATTGTATAAGAGTATGCTAAAGGATCCTTTGCAAATACTTTACAACACCTTACAAGTCCTAATGCACCCAATTTGGTTCTTAAAGATTCAGTTTACTATTTACCATGTCGATAAGCTTGGTATTTGTGTTTTTAACCCCCGAATCAAAAAAGGGGTGTAATAAGTTTGACCGCTATGTGGGTGTGTTCTGTCTGCCTGTGGCATCGTAGCGCCTAAACGGATGAACTGATTTTTTTTTTTTTGTTTCGTTTGAAAGATAATTTAATGGAGTGTTCTTAGGTAAGTTTCAAGTGCGAGTTTAGAGTTCCCTACCCAAAACAACTAAAAAATAGGCGATGATCTTCAAAATCGGTTCAGTTTGGAGAAGGCTTTAAGGAAAAAGGTAATTTAATAGAAAGTGTTCTTAGATATGTTTCAAGTGCGACCTTAAGGTTCCGTACCCAAAAAATTTGTCGGAGGTTATGCATAAATTTCCAAGTGATACCTTGAAATCTGTGGGTTAAGTTTTCAAATAGATTAAATTTAGGTATTTTGTAAGTTTTAATTAGCCTTATATATACTTGCGGACTTTAAAAATGCGACAAAGCTGTATATCAGATATATTTGGTGTTTGAAAAATACACATTTATTAATATGTGTTTTATTGCCATCAAATATATCTGATATACAGCTTTGTCACATTTTTAAAGTCCGCAAGTATACATAAGAGACAACATTTTTGAGAGTTTTTTTTTGGTATCAGGCATCTTGTGATTAAATTAATAAACTTTTTTTCTCAATATTTTGTTATTTTCTTAAGGTGCTTTTTGAAAAATCGAAAAAACCACAAACAACTTTTTGTTATCCAAGTCCGGATAAAGTTCCTAATATATAGCGTGTCTACTTCAGTTGGCTCCATTTGGAAAACTTTTTTATTATAAGATTTACGAAAAAAAGTTATTCTTTATAAAAATACATGCTTTCGTAAATATTAACATTCAGCTTTTCACTTTTGAAATCGAATGTACAGGGTTCCACAAATTGAAAAACTTCCATAGAAATGTTAATGGTCGTTTAGAAATGTAAACCATGTAGAACAGATAATAAGGGAAACCGTTCAAGAAATCACTTCCGAGGTATGCAGGAGTGTATTTAAGGAATTTTGTAAAAAACAATTACATGTATCGAACGCGAAGATGGATACGTTGAGGTGTTTGCCTAAGTAAACCAGATCTGCCATAGTTAACCGATATCTTAAATTACAAGTTGAATCATTTAATTCTTAAATCTAGTGTACATAAAAATATCTAATAAAATAAATTCATATCTTTGCATTTTTCAATAAGATTTCTAATTTTTTTTTCTCAAATAATAAATATACAAAATAAATAAATAATTGCAATAGAATTATAATTAAATAAAATATCAACCTTGGTTGATGTTGCGCACAAAATATTAAAAATAAATGACACTTGCCATCATTTATACATTACAAAGGACAATAAATAATAGACAATTGTGCATCATATAAATAATATGATTAAAAAAAATGTAGCGTAAAAATACTCACACGACCTTCTTACACAATATTATATTACAACTTTCATTTGAAATTCTAGTTAATTAAATAGATGATAAGCAGATAGTCTGTAATCTTTCTGCATGCAAAAGTTTGATTATACAATAGAAATTGAAATTTTTGAAATTAAGTCATTGGGTCACATTACACTTTCCATAAATTTACAGAGATTTTGGAATATATTTAATCACTATTTTACTAGTCGCGGAAACGAAACACTAAAAACAGTCAAAAATTTGAGCAGTAAGACAGATTTGAATGCGGTTTTCTGCATACGATTCGTTAAAGCGTCAGGAAATTTTGTGACCTAAATTGATTTATAAGAAATTAAAAATATGCAATTTGCATAAATTATATTTGCATTTTATAATTGACCGTAAATATACTAAATTACAATTCGGTTAATAGTGATGAAAATGATTTCAAACTTGTTGCCCGGGAGGTTTTTGGGGTCCCTGAACACGAACATTGTGAAACAATCGTTCATCAGTTACCTGGTGCCAAAATATTTTAAATATATATAACGTCGAAATATTTTTGGTTTCTTTATTCAAGTGTTGCAAAATTGCATCACAATTTCTTTTTATTTATTCAAATTTTTAGAACTATTCAATATTTCTCAAAAGGGATAGTTTTACTGACCTTGTAAACTTGGGCAACGGGTACCTCGGAGACCAATTCTGTCGTGATATTCATGTTTAGCGACCCACAAAACCTCTGAGTAACAAGTTTGGAATCATTTTCATCAATATTAACCGAATTGTAAATTTAGTATATTTACGGTCAATTTCAAATGCATATTAAAATTTAAGCAAATTGAATATTTTTAAATTCTTATAAATCAATTTAGGTCTTACTGTTCAAATTTTCGAACTTCAGTGCTTCGTTTCTGCGATTATCTATACTGGTTTTATGTACATATTCGGTTTTAATTCGCTCTTCAATAGTGATCCAATGTAGAAGATTTATAAATTAAAAGTAAAAGAACTTTTTTTAATCAAGCTTTTTTAAATGTGCTAAAAATAATAAAACAAACTTTTCCTTTAAAAAATCTTTTACTATCAACTTATAATGTCATTACACAATTTATATGATAAAAAAGCTTCCCGTGAGATTTACCCAACTAAGTAAATACGAGAACTTAAATCTCTCGGCAAGCTTTTATTTAATAATACATAATTAACAAACAATATCAGTTATTAGTGTTTTCTACATGGTACTTTGGGTAGTTTGCGAGGGGTACTAAATGGTGTTTCATTTGAAATATAACAAATTTCATAGAGATAAGAAACTAGGTAATTTTGAATCCCAAACCACTAATATTATAGATGAAAGTGTTTGGTAATTACTAATAATCAATATTAAATCAATAGAGCTCGGTACATATTGATAAATATGATAGTACAAAGATAAATATAGTTTAAATAGAGCATAAACTTATTCCCCAATAACATATAAATCAGTCGATTGTTTCCCACATCGATATAACGATTTTGATACTTGACATTCAATATGAAACAAATCACTATAATAAAATCGATATTAAATCAATACAGTTTACTTTAAATACCTAACAACGAAATATAAAAAATTCAAATCAGGTCGCTTTACGAATTACAATCTTTTCATGTTAAAATGTGCGATTCATTTGAGAACTTGCATTTTTTAAATATCATTGCTTACATTACATCAATAAGTTGACATATGCTTGAAACTCGAAAAATAAATTTAATCGATAAAAATGCTTTAAGCAGAAAATGTTGGGTGTAGGCGCAAATCTTACGCAGGTATATTAAACTTGACCTAGGTTTTCAAGCTCAATGAAAAGCTCACTCTACTCTACCTCTTTAAATTAGAAAGCCGTACAGTTTAAGCAAAAACGGACTGAAAATAAAAAGCTAAATTTTTGCTACCAATTACTGTGTAAACTATTCAGTTCACAAATAAATGTTTCAAATAAAAATTGTTTGCGTATTTATAAAGAACAACTTTGTAATTTAACAAGTGAAAACAAATAATTGACTGAGCTAATTGTTAAAATGCCATGTATAAACAAGGTTGATTACTCTGTCACATTACACATACACCATACATGTCACACATATATATCTGATATTTCCATATAATACATTGCGCTCTCACGGGTAAACAGTGATGTTTACGAAAAAATGTTTCAAACAAAAGTTGTTTATTTTTTTATATGGGACAGTTTTTATACTTAAACTTTTGTTCTATCTCTAACGGTTTACAAAATGGGTCCTACGAACCCAAGCCCCAATTGACCTATGTTGCTCATTTACGAACTTGACCTCATTTTTTACGTCCTAAGCACGCTATAAAATTTCAGCTTGATATCTCTTTAGACAGACAACAGACAGACAACCGAAAATGGATTAATTGGGTGATTTTATGAACACCTATACCAAAATTTTGTTCATAGTATTAATATTTTTAAGCGTTACAAACTTGGGACTAAACTTAGTATACCTTGGTATATTTCATATACATGGTATAAAAATCTCATCTGGGGTTTTAATTGAACCTGAAACCTTAGATCGAATTCGATGCCGGTATAAGATGTGTGCCTTTGAAACTAACATTTTATTTTTGATGCATTTTCCTCGATGAAATTTCTTTATCGACTTTCAAGCGTATGTCAACTTAAAAAAGACATCCTGTTGAGCGTATTATAAAAATTTGCCACGTCTTCTTTCATTAATATGGAAGAATTAACTCTGCATATACCTCTCACATTTTTGTTGTGATAAAAACGCCGGATATTAAAATTAGCAGTGGCAATTTTCAAAATAGTAACAATAAAATATTTTTTTCATATTTTTCATCGCAAATCGAAAAAAATACAATAAATATTGTCATACATTCTATTAAGGTTTATTGAATGAAATATAATACACATTTTGCGTGTCTCTTTGCTACGAAGGTACGTACATCTAAAAATATGTGTTGAGAATACATTATTATGAAAGCAAAATACAATTAGAGAAAGTATAAGTATAGCAGCTTGATTAGTTTGTTCATCATGTATTTTGAAGGCAAAAGAAAAAAAACTAGATTAGATATAAATTAAAAGAAAAATAAGTGTCTCTGTTTATTATTTTTATAAATTTGTTTAATCTTCTTAAAGCGAATAGAAGATGAATGACGATTAGATTAAAATTAATCTTTATTTATTGTGTTGACTAAAAAAATAAAATGTAAATTAAACAATTATTACATCTCTTGTCTTCTCAAACAGATGGGTCTCGAGGATTTGAACGAAGTCAATTATACCCCAAGCAAATAATAATGCAGGAAATTTTTATAAGTTTACTATTCCAAAATTAATGGTTTTCAAAAAAAAAAAAACCATTAAGATCGGATCAAATTTGATTACCTTATCAAAAAAATCGTTTTTTTTTAATTGAATGACGTCATCAAAATACAAAAAATTTAATTTTGCTCTATCATATCCAAATTTTATCCAATTTTGATAAACCACATATAGAATACTACTAAATTTGGGCCATTCTTTTTAAATTTGTGGTCAAAATTAACCTAGCAATAATAGGTTTTAAGAATGTGGAGTCCTGGTCCGTGTATTTGACACATACGTGATAGCTATCGAAAAACTAACAAGATAGATGCAAATTTTTGCCCAAAATTAGCGGATTTAAACAAAAATTCTATTAAGATCGATCGGATCAAACGTGCTTGCGTTATCAAAAAAATCTATTTTTTTTACTTAAGGTAGTACTATCGGTAATAGACTTTGCATTCAGAATTTAATGAAACTTGGCATAGTTGTCCATTATTATATCATAATTAACCAGTTAAATTTTTAGGGACCTTCAGAGAACTGAAAAAAAGATATTTTAGCATTGATCCTTATGGGAAATCACAGATTTTATTTTATTTCACAAAACGTTCAGATTTTCAGTTCTCTGAAGGCCCCTAAAAATTTATCTGGTTAATTATGATATAATAATGGACAACTATGCCAAATTTCATTAAATTCTGAATGCAAAGTTTATTACTGATAGTACTACCTTAAGAACGTCATCCTGGTCCCGGTATTTAGCACGTAGGTGATTAGTAGCGAAAAACTAACATCTCAGATGAAAAGTTTGGACCAAAATTAGTGAATTTCAAAAAAAGTTCCATTAATATCAAATTTGCTTGCGTTATCAAACAATCTTAAGACTTTGGAAGATAAATTAGAACCAAAAAGTTTTTCCCATAATATTTTCTTAGATTGAGGTGATAACAAGTGAAATATACCTTCTCTAACACGTCCTTGTAATCTTAATTTACAAGGCTTAATGGTTTATAAGCCTGTAGCAATTTTATGTGTCCTTTAAAACTTTCTAAATATTTTCAATATTAATTGCATTTATAATTAAATATTTCAAGGATTAAAATTTTAAGATTTTACCTTTTGATATATTTTAATAATAATATTATTGAATTTAGTTACGGAATCTTTCGATAGAGAATATAAAAGCGATTCAGTAAAACATATTGTCACGTTTTGTTCAATGCAATAAAGGAAATCATACAACAATTACTGATGATTATGGGTATATGGCATAGAAATTATAACTAGTAAAGGATATATTCATACATATTATTAAAAGTTAACCCAACATGGTCTTAACATATTCTATAAAAATATTTTATCAAAACAACGCGCGCGATAGATAGATAGTTGCATATTTTATAAAACAGCTCCTCACCATTTATGCAATAGTAATGATGTATCTCGTAACAATCGAGTACCTACCACGTAGAAAAAGGAGATGTTAGAGTCCCCTTGAGAGAAGCGTTTTCTAGTGCAAAATAGTATTAACTAGCGACCCGCCCCGGCTTCGCACGGGAGCAATGCTGATACTAAATACACTACAGAAAAACTGTGAACGTTGTATATAAAAACATAGCGGCCCGCTCTGGCTTCGCACGGGTATAAAATATATAGCCTATGTGATTAAAATCGATCCATTAGTTTTGATTTATTCATTACCGCCCGTGGCCCGCACGCGTTAAATTTGGAGTAAAACAATCCCCCTTTCCCTATACCATGAAGATTTCCTGCTATCTTTGGAATATCTAAATTCATACACTACATTTTTACTTATTTACTTTTTACATTTTTAACTATTTATTTTATTTTTACAACATATTACAGAATGTCTTTATAAACAACGTTCACAGCTTTCTTGATGGTAAGTATAGATGAGCGGGTCGCTCATTTATACTTACCTCAAAAATAGCTGTACTTCTCCACTATTTAATGGATGTTATTATACATATAAACCTTCCTCTTGAATCACTCTATCTATTAAAAAAAACCGCATCAAAATCCGTTGCGTAGTTTCAAAGATTTAAGCATACAAAGGGGCATAGGGACAGAGAAAGCGACTTTGTTTTATACTATGTAGTGATGATAGTGAAGATAAATGAAACTGCACAATTCAAGCAAAATCAAATGGATTTCACTACAGACGAATAGATACAAATATTCGGTTATAAACTTGTTATGTCTCCTTCAAAGTCTCTCGAGTAGTACGAATTCCGGAGTGGAAGGAAATTTCGAGGGGACTCTTGTGTCTCGCCTTCCTCGACTCGACTCGCCTTCTCCTACTTGGCTATAAAAAAAGTGTTTTTTTGTAGCCGAGGCAAAGGCAACACGAGGCATTGTCTCGAGTAGAGGCGAGTTTCATTTCCATATTCTCGTACTTACTCGTGTAGTTTATTAGCTCTATAGTGTATTGTATAACTACGATATTTTTGTTCAAATAAATTTCGTCACTCATAGAAATAAGATACTCGCGAAGTAAGACGAGCGAAAGTGCGATGAGTGTTTCACTTTGTCTAACTTTAGCGAGTATTTTATACGAGAAACTTCGCGATACTGTATATGTGGGGTATTTTGGTCCAAAAGCCTCAATTGTTGGCACTTTCAAAATAAGATTAAAAGAAAATGAAAAGCTTTTATGCAGCCATTTCTTCGTATGATATTTATTGACATTTTAAAAATTCAAAATGAAAATTTTAAAGTAAAAAAATTCAAAATTTCTTCTAATTACAGGCCGTTGAAGTGGAGGTTACAAAAAAAAAAACTCGGCACCCTTGTTGACACGATTGCAACCCTTTTCGTGATCTGAATCCAAAAAAATTGAAATGTTCTTAATTATTACAGATGTCCCCTTTTTTGACTTTTTTGACAAAGAAACCGGCTGAGTATAGAACTTCAGATATCATGTCAACTACTTCCAAAAATCTAGTTTAAGGTAACACGCGTTAAAAGTTTGAGAAACAATTCCTGCAGAGCAACTCGGATAATAATATTAATCACTTTGGACTAATCGGCGATCTCATATTCATACATTGGGCTTTTTTCTACTTCATATACAATGAATTGCAAAGTTATTTCTGCTAACCGAGCTGTTTTGCCCTTTTTTGAAGCAGCAGAAGCTCGCAGTAATGAGCGATCAATTTGAATTTCCTTATCAGAAAATTCACTGTATCTCCGAAAATAATACAAATTTTGATAAATCCACTTAAGGTCATATTCTTAAGGATCTAACCTTTAAAAATATGCACACACAAAAAATTGATTTCTTAAAATTTCTAGACCAGAAAACTGCCTTAAATGTATCTTCACTAACAAAGGATTAAAATTATTTCTTTATATGCTCCTTTGCGGTTAATTAATATGCCTTTATAGTTTATAACAAACAAAATGGTCATAGTTAAGTTGTTTTTCTTTACAGTTTCTTAACTTTTATAAATTGCTAATAGAGTTGTTTTTCTTACAAAATTATTCTAATTACTACATATTTACCAAACATTATAAAATTAACATACTTCAAAAAATGTAAATTACATTGCAATCTTGCGTAAATCACAAACATTATAAATTTTTCATCTTAAATAACAAATAGTCCAATAGCCAGCGTAGATTTTCAGGAATTATATAGAGCTGGTTGAACATTTGTGTAGCCCACTGGTCCATCGAGCTAATTTGAGAATTAAGGCATGGGCTGAGAAAGGTGGGAGGTCTCAATGTGATGTTACTCTAAGGGAAATAATTAGTCGCAGAAACGAAGCACTGAAGTTCGAAAATTTAAATAGAAAGACGTATTTGAAAGCGGTTTTCTGAATTCGATTCGTTAGAGAGTCAGAAAATTTTGTGATCTAAATTGATTTATAAGATATATAAAAAAGATGCAATTTGCATAAATAATATGCAAATTACATCTTTTTAAATTTCTTATAAATTAATTTAGATCACAAAGTTCCTGACGCTCTAGCGAATCGAATGCAGAAAACCAAATTCAAATTCGTCTTACTGTTCAAATTTTTCGAGCTTCGACTGTTTTCAGTGTTTTGTGTCCGCTACTATCAACAATTGACTAAATTAAATACAATTGCAAATATTTCTAAAAAAATATACGCTAGCTTTATGTCTAAGACAAGAGTGTTAAACTAAATACAGTGCAACCTTAATATAACGAACCTCAATATAACGAATTCCTCGATTTAACAAATTTTTCGCAATCCCCTTGAATTGTCCATAAGAGTCAATATAAAATATACCTCTACATTACGAATATTTTTTGCGAACAGTCTCTTTATAACGAATTTTCAACTACATAAAAAATTTAAATACCTCTAAATAACGAAATTCGTCAATTCAAAACCTTTATATAACGTATAAAGTCCCACCAATATATGACAGTTAGTATGCTCCATAGTATGTAATTCATGTCGCGAGAGGTTCCGACACTTTTTTCCTCTTTATAACGAATTTTAGACCAACTTAACCTCAATATAACAAACCTCAGTTTAATGAATTACTTGATATAACGAATATTTACTGGTTCCCTTCAGATTTGTTATATCGAGGTTGCACTGTAAATATATTTTTTTAAGATTAGAAATCCATACATATTATGTTAATAATCTGAACCCACCATCAAAGCAGTGACTATTTATGGAAATTAGCATTTGATTGATTGAACTCTCTTTTTGACTTAAGACATCATTAGCATTCTAAAGAAATAAAAAATGATAATAAAAAAACAATAATAATATCCATTCATACATACATAAACTTCCTTTAAGTGGTCAATAACTTGTATACTTACAAGCTATAAAAGTGATTTTTTTTATATTAATCTCCAAATGTCACCTTTAGGCTCTATATATAAAATAAGTACTAATTTATTAATACACTAATTTATTAAATCTTTACAAATAAATCAATTATCCGTATTTGTTCAACAAGTCGTTAAATCCGCCTTGTTATAAAATTAAGATGATAAAACCTGTTGAATAGTCTGAATTCTATCCTATTTTTGATCCAAACTTTCTACACTCTTATGAAGGAATGCAAACTATGCAACAAACAACAAAGAATGCGAAATTTAAAAAGTAAAGATACCTATTTAGATTCTGGAAAATCTATCATTGTACATAATTAATTTTCGCATGGAAAATTTTTGTAGGCACCGTTTAAATCATGCTCCTGAAAGTAAAACTGCAGGTTGCCGGTGGGTCCCACAAAAATGTTTGTCCAAAAAATCACCCAATAATAGTGATTTTCTGTTTTATACATGCATGCTATAAAGATCGGATTTTCACCAACCGACTCGAAAAAAAGTCTAATTAACAGAAAAGTTCGAAAGTTAACATTTTTCACTAGCAACCTCCTCGTAAAATCGGAAAAACAGTTTTTCCACCTTTCCGGGGAGTTGCGTTCAATTAAGCACATAAAATGTAATTAGGCCAGAAATTTCGGGGCACTCACCGGTAACCTGCATTTTTAAGTTCAGGAATATGTTTTAAAGAAGATCTTCATTGACGGATTTTGTCGGATCTAATTTGTAGCAACATGAAGAATTCCATATTTAAATATCTTGCCCGTACTGAGTTAGAAATCAATACTTTAAGTACAGTAGAAATTGCAAAACTGTTGGCTTTACGAGATATCCCGTTCGGACAGATCTTTTCCTATTTCTACCATTGATTCTATCGCTGGTGAGGGGTGTACTCCTTTCTGCTTAATTAATATTAATGGATGATAAAGAAATACAAATTGCATTGAGTGGTAAAACATTTATACATCTCTATTTTACTCCTATCAATATCGAATTATTGTATATTAAAAAATAGCTTTCAAAAAAGCTATTGGATGCGAGCCAGTCTAAGTAATAAAAGGCTTCAAGACAGACCACGCACCTGCTGTATAGATGAAGCGGATACAGGCAAAACCAGAATTCGATTTCGCGGATCATTTGAAAGGAGGTTACACAAAATGGTAATTTGCGACTTATATCATTTAAATGTATTAGTCGATTTTTCGTATAACTTCATTAAAGTTGCCTAGGTATTCGTTGTAGAAAAGTCTCAAACACCTCTTTTCAGACATAAGATGCAACATTTCTGCTTCTCAGTTCTTTTGGGAAGTGGAAATCTCTCTTTTAAAGTATTTTTGGATATCTGACGTGGGATAATCAAGACAGTTAAAAAAGATAATAATAAAAAAACATCTTTTTTCTCTGATTGTCAAATAAAATACGATTGTGTTAAACCACACCTTAAATACACGAAGAAGTGAAATTTTATGGACAAAAAAAATCTTATTCTTTGTTATAAAAAAAAAGGTATTTTTAAACAGTCACTATTTTTCGTAGAATTGAATGATTCTATATAATTATATTCTTAAATCAAAAATCATTTGCTCTGCCTGAGTGAAGAATTTGAAAATACTTTAGATTTATGCACCAAGAAAAGTTCGTTACATTCATTGTTGAAAATCTATGTTAAAAAAATTATTCTAGATGTTTTAATTCACTGAAGATTTTAACAAGAATTACATAATCAAATTCTTCTGTTGATTACTCATGAAACAACAATTATCTCTTTTATTATAATAACTTTCAAATTATCTTTAACAAAAAATTAAGGTTAGATTTAATTGTCGACTTGGAAAAAAATACCCAAATTCTTTTTAGTAAAGCCTTAAAACAATCCTTAAAATTTAAATTATGATTTGTTTATATTATTTCTTAAGAATTAACAAAAATAAATAAAATCATTACTAATTCTAACCTCATTTAATTGTGATCATCATATTTGTAATTTTAATCCAATTGAAAAAGGAACATCGATTTTAAACTACATGATATTATAAATTAAATTAACATTTTTTAAGCAAAACACTTAAAAATTGAAATTAATATATTTGAAATATTATTTAAAAAGTATCGTCACTGAAATTATGAACACCCAAACATTAAAAACCACACATTAACCATGGAGACATGAAAACGTATACTAAAAGATTACTAAGAAGACACTAAGACAGTTTGTTTCGTATCTACACTCCCCACATATTATTAATTAAATGAAATCAGTATTTGTATTTTGTAAATGTACAGCTGTAAACATGTTTATTTTTTTACTGTTGAGATTAAATATTGTTTAATTCATTTGCATATTAATAGAAAAAAAATGGAATTGGATTAAAAATTTGTTCATCTTCAAATCTGGTAATTATATTACTTTAAATATCTCAATTGATCTATTTAGATATCTCTTATTTTATTTCGTAGCTGTTTAAATTTTTATAATTTTCTGTTTAAAAAGAAACTAAAATTTTAATCTCAAAATTTAGGAAAAACGAATGAATAAATTGCAGTCTGATTGGTTCAAATTTTGATCTCAGATGTTAACATTTGACAACTACCTTTAAAGATCAACTTTAGTTCTTACCAAAGAGTATTGGATATAGGAGAACCAGAAATATACTTGTACGTGACACCTGGAGCCTAGGGCGATCAACTATTAAGTTAGTAGTCCTTTGCGGGGACTTCTATTAATTTTTACTACCTTGAGGGGGCGACTATTAACTATTAGTTTGAAAGCCTTCTTCGGTAGAGGCGCTGAAACTAGTATACTACGATTTTAAATTAGCTATTATGGGCGGCCTAATTAGCTACTCTATTCTATACTCTTTGGTCCTAACGTTAGATACATAGACATACCTGAAAAAACCTTTCAATCATCTGAATGAATGGAAATAAGCGACACTAGCGTATCTCTTGAGAGTTACATGAACTATTTAGAACATTGGCTTCTTTTTCTACAGATAGGTGGTTCAAATCTTAGTTAATCCGCCAAAATTTTTAAAATAACATCATCAAAATTTTGACTTTATATACATATAATGTAATGTCAATGGTTATTTCCAATAATTTTATACATTTACCTATTGCACTATATTTTAAGGTTTGTCTAAGTTTGTATAAAAATTCTGAAAAGCAAGTGAGACAGTTTTACTTGTAATTAAATAGGTCTTAAAGTAAATTATCTGATTTGAGTGACTTTCTGTGATCGTGATGTCATTTAATGAAGCTTAAAATTATAACTGAAATATTATAAAGAAATTAAAAAACTTAGTATCCTGACAATTTTTATATCAGTATGTCTGATAAGTCTCGTGGTCATACTGCCTAAAAAATTTTAAAAACCCTTAAGCTATTATCACCCTTTTCAACTTTTGGTAATTAAAATCTTAATAAAAATATTGATGCAGAATGAAACCAAACAAGCATTTATGAATGATAGTTTGTTTCAATTTCATCTTAATTTAAAATGACATCAGATTAACAGATTTAATGATAGAATTCGAATAAATAAAGAACAATTGAATCAAACCATTGTCTAGACATTTAGTAGAGGATCCGTATTAAGATCGTCCTTCACCGAACTCCTTACCAGACAAAAATGATGTTTTAGAGAACAAGATAATTTTTTAAATATGTTTAAATTAGGCAACCCCTTTGGAAATTGTCATTATTATTTTTAATTAAATTTATAAAAAATTAATTTTTTTTTTAATTTCACTGGCGTGTCTACTAAATAAAATTAACTCCGATGGAAAGTATATAATGTATACAATATGCTACACCTCAGTTGCAGACCTTTTTTTTGTCCCTATTACCTGGTTGCCGTGTTTAAACAGGTAAATTGATATTAGTAATTGCGCTTTATTGTTTACCAATTGAGACCAGTCTTAAAATGTAAGCAATTTAATTAGAAATAACGTAGTATAAAGTTGCTTGAGAAAATTCAGTCGTAAATGCGGGTTGCAAGGGTTTAAAGTTAAAAAATTCGGGGCGAGCAAAATTGTTAGACAGAGAGGCATTGAGTGTATAATTCTCTGTTATAGAAAAGGATACACTACTACAGCTGCGCGCACAGGCGTCGTAAACTGTGAGAGAGTGCGCATGTTCCATACTCCATGGTAAAGACATGGATAAATTAAAGTACTATAGTGTAGTGTTTTGGAGTGGATAAAATGATTTTTTTATTAAATTCAATAAAATGATTTTTGAAAAGCTTGGCATATATGAAACTAGTAGAGAAGCACGTTTTTGAAACAAATCAAAGAACAATATTCTTAAAAAAAATATTAATACATGTTTAATAGGAAAATAGGAAATTTTTTTATTGAGTATTCTCAAAACAAATCAAAAAACAATATTTAAAAAAAAATTATTAAGTAACACATGTTTAGTAGGAAAATAGAAAATTTTTTATTGAGTAATCAATACATTACAAGAAGTAATCACACAAAATATAAAATTAAATGATTATTATTCCGGATCAGAATCGCCGGAAGTTGTATCGTTTTCTAAGTCAGAGGAAACTTCTTCATTGTCTTTTTCTGTCATTTGTAAAATATCCTCTATTTTTAAAGGTGTTTGGTCTCCATCAAATCCTTTTGGTTTTAAATAACCATCAAGGTACCAACCACAATTTTCAGGGTTTAATTTTACGCAATTAGATTCAGTTGCATGTAGCCACATTGAATTTACATAAATAGTGCGTAAAATTTTTTGTTTTAGTGATTCCCAGCATGGTGGTATCGTGTTTGAGTCAAAACTTCTAACTTTTTTTAGAAAATTTTCATTATCTTCTTTCGCAGAAAATTTTTTTACGAATATTTCATATCGAGCGTCGTTTACTTTGTTACAGTTTTTAATACCATACATTGCTACGGTGAATTCTTGGACTACATTCATTTTTTCATCAATAAAAATGTCAGTATCATCAGTCAATGAAGCGAAATACTGTTGATACTTTTGGTTTTTTGAAAATAACTTGAAAGGTCTTATCTTTCCTTTATTATAGAAAGCAGCGGTGTAATCAGAACCAGTGTATGCATGGAAAGCAGGTAAACCTAGACACAGATCGGATCCCAATTTTGATGCCAATTCTGTGCAATTTATGCAATTAAGATCATTGCCACTTTTTTTTTTCATCAATGAACTTGCAAGTCAAATTTGAGAATCTTTAATTTTATGCATGTTACCGAGTAAAATTATCAAAACATCTGTGTCTGCCGATTTAATTAAAATTCTTGATCCTGCTGTTGCTTTGTAAGCATGAAAATCCATTCTTGTATCCGCTTCTTCGTGAAAACATTCGTAATCATTTTCTTTATTTTTTATCACGCGATTTTGTTGAGTTTTATAAGAATAGCAATGTTCTTTCACTGTCAAAAATATTTTTTTGTCATTAATTAAATTTTTTAAGTAGTCATTCTCCCAATAGTTACTCAAAAACTCTATCAAAGCCTCTTTGAAACGATAATTTTTCAGACTTTTCAAAAAATCTGTAAGTCTAGTTTGTTGAGGACCTGAAATTTTTTTGCATAAAAAACACTTTTTCTTTGTCATTTTTGTACTTTTTTACAGCACACAACACGTTTTTACTAACAAAATACGCATTCAAAACACTGCACTATAGTACTTTGATTTATTCTTGTCTTTACCATGGAGTATGGAACATGCGCACTCTCTCACAGTTTACGACGCTTGTGCGCGCAGCTGTAGTAGTGTATCCTTTTCTATAACAGAGAATTATACACTCAATGCCTCTCTGTCTAACAATTTTGCTCGCCCCGAATTTTTTAACTTTAAACCCTTGCAACCCGCATTTACGACTGAATTTTCTCAAGCAACTTTATACTACGTTATTTCTAATTAAATTGCTTACATTTTAAGACTGGTCTCAATTGGTAAACAATAAAGCGCAATTACTAATATCAATTTACCTGTTTAAACACGGCAACCAGGTAATAGGGACAAAAAAAAGGTCTGCAACTGAGGTGTAGCATATTGTATACATTATATACTTTCCATCGGAGTTAATTTTATTTAGTAGACACGCCAGTGAAATTAAAAAAAAAATTAATTTTTTATAAATTTAATTAAAAATAATAATGACAATTTCCAAAGGGGTTGCCTAATTTAAACATATTTAAAAAATTATCTTGTTCTCTAAAACATCATTTTTGTCTGGTAAGGAGTTCGGTGAAGGACGATCTTAATACGGATCTTAGACTAATTGTCCGTTTGGCTAAAAATATTTATACTGCTATTATGAAGATTTTTTGAAGATCTAATCATGTTTTAATAATCATTGAATGGATATCAGTTGTAATCAATTGTAAAACGTAATTAAGACTACTTTTGAATAGTTTCTTTTCACAAATAACTAAATTATTAGAATTTTTTATTCAAAATTTGGTAAGTTCGGGGCAAGAGGAATGGTACTATGACCCCATATGACGATTAAGAGCAGTTAATTCGTACTTGATTAAATTTTTGCATCACCTTACTACATTTACATATATATTTAGACACAAATGATATTACATATGTGAAATCACAGTTGCCGATACTTAAAATAAAATTATATATTTTTCGAAATAACGTTTTATTTTCATTTCAATCGCCTCAAAAGCAACCGTATCTTCATAAATATGACGATATTAGTAAAAAAAAGAAAAATTCATGGCACACATTTTATTAAACTAATACAAATCTTCAAGACATTTTATATAACTCCTCTTACAACGTACTTTTTTTTGCGTGAAAAATATTTAAAAAATATATATATACAATTTGCCATTATTTCAAATTATTATAAATAAAGTATTCGTAAACATAGTAAAGCAACCATAAATCCATTTATTCTTGCTTTACTATATTCAGCTCCACTCGTTGCACTTCTAAATTTAATTTTTGTCCCATTAGAATGTTCGACACTTTTAAGGCGTATCGCCGCATGCGGATCGCTGGAGGCTCTTCTATGTTTCTAAAATTAATTGTTTAAGGTAAATATCACTTTTGTTTTTATCACATTTTTTTGTAAACTTTTTAACAAAGGAATTTGTTTATTTAAAAACATTACATTGACAAAAATTATGAACTGAATTTTTAGTCTCAATTTTGTAACGCTTAAGGATATTGATGTTACTAATAAAATTTTGGTATAGGTTTTCATAAAATCACCTAATTAGTTCATTTCCGGTTGTTCAGGTCGAGTTCGTAAATGAGCAACATAGGTCAATTGGGTCCTGCGGACTCATTTTGTAAACCGTTAGAGATGCAACAAAAGTTTAAATGTAATAAATGTTCCTTATAAAAAAAATAAACGACTTTTGTCTGAAATATTTTTTCGTTAACGTCACTATTTATCTGTGAGGGAGCAAATTAGGGATGTATTTATGAGAAAATCTGTGGCTATCTAAAAGTGACTATCTTTCTTTACTTAAATGACGTAAAAAAATTACGTAATCAACACTGTTTATTTATGGTATTTCAACAACTAACTCAGTCATTTGTTTGTTTTCACATGGAGATAATTTCTTTAAAATGTATGTAAAACATGCTTTTCAGCACCGATCAGAATTGCGGCAAACACATGTTGGAACATGTTGGTAGACATTAGGAATCGGATTTTCATTGCAAATATCGAGTGCTTCGAGTGAATTTTTGACGTGATGCATTTTCGCTATAGTCGCATTTCGTCTACCCAGATGTGACGGAAATCATCGAGCAAAAAAATCATCGAATCGAATCATGGTACATTTCGCTCACGGTTTTAAAAATTTTCTGGAACTCTTCTCCAGCGTTTCCTCTCCCTTCAATCATAATCTTTATCTTAGGATCAGCCAGTTCGATTACCTTGCCTAACAGTCTCAAGATCAATATCAATAAATATCAACAAATGCCGAAACAGTTTGAACAGTTAACTAGTTAATGGAAATCCGTTTCATAAATAGCTGCATTTACACGACTGTATTGTTAACTCAAATTTATGTGATTCAATTCTCAATGGGAGGAGAGTTTTTGATCCGAAAACCCATCTCCACCCATTTTGTAATTGGGAATAACAATCGGCCGGCGAAGACATTAATTAGAATGGATTAAATTCTTATTTGATTAATAGCAAGCATCTCTAACTTCTACTATAACATAATGAAATAAATTTTCATCTCAAACCTGTGCACATAGTCCTATCAATACATCATCTTTGCCTGATTTAGCTGGGCATGCAGATGCTGGAGCGCCTTTTTTATAGACAGGTTCCCCAAACACATTACCCGCTGGCATATAGTTGCATATAAGGTTGATTGTATCTAATTTATATTTATCGTCATGATATACAACCTTCCCGCAACCAAGATACTTTGTATTTGCCCATGCAATTTGTGTAAAATGTCCACTAGTTTTTTCTCCACCATCATACAAATCAGTCCAGGTATAATTATTACCTTCTTTAAACCAATATGTAATTAAACTTTCAATACTAACATCCTCAATATATGGAGCTTCCATACCCATATTTTGTCCGACTTTATAACCATCGATATCACGACATCCATAATCATGTGTCATTACACAAGCATTTGCCCAACATTGTGCTATATCAGCAACTTCATTATCCCATTGTAATTTATACATATTCGAAGCGGTGGGTAAATTTTTTATCTTGCCTAATGCTAATGAATTACGTAAATCGTTATGTAAATTTAATATTGAAACTTTTTCTTCTTCTTTTAGTCCAATCCAGTTTTTGGGACTATTTTTACATGGTCCATTTAATCGACAATCGGGTCGTAAACATTTGATATGAAATATGGAATCGTTTTTTTGTGCATCAATACATTTGATATTGCAATAATCTATTGCATTTATTGTTATCGATAAGATATTAATTAAAAAGTATATATGAAATAAAGTAGAATAGTTTTTAATTAACATTTTTTCGTCTTCAATAATATAATCAAGTATTTTGTATTAAAATCAACAATTCCGTAAAATAAAAAAATTAAAAATCTTGGGATAATATATCATATTTTTTGTGACAATAACTTTATAATTTAAAGGTTAAAATTCTTTTATGTTTTGTGAAAATAATTTTCGAATTTTCTAGGTTGATTAAAAGTTTTGTGAATGTCAAATAATAAAAAAAACTTTGTTTCTATGACAGAAAATTTTCAACAGAAGTTTGTATCAAGACATCCTCGAAAATTAGAGTAATATCCTCGTGACATAAGTACCTACACTTCAATTACAATAAAATCCTGACCAATTCAGCAAATTTAATCACAGAGAAGTTACTGAAAACAGGGACTGAGTCTTCTGTTTTGTCTCTAAGTGGCCTTTATTAATTTTTTTCTGTTATATAACATTTGTTATTCTTTAATCGTTGGTACTTGAGCAAATTTTGTTTGAATTTCATTTTTCACAATCAGTTTTCATTTCAGTAATCATTTTGGCGCTTATTGTTTTGTCATTTCGTTTAAGTCAAGAAGTTTTCAGAAGAGTATACTTACGCTATGTATACTCAAATTTATCAGACCGACAATTTCTTAGAGTAGCCTAAGGAATCTGTTAGTCCGGTAAATTCGGATGAAGTATGCTTTTTTTAAACACGTTTATTTGTTTACTAGCAGATACCCGCTCGCTTTGCTAGGAAATTTCAACTTAAAAAAAAAGACTACCGTGTCATTTTTTTTTTATGAGGAACAATATTTTTTTGAGAATAAAATTTCGGTTAAATATTTTATTCAAAAATGACGAATATCAACTTCGATGCAAATCACCCCCAAAATAATTTTCTACTCCTTTTTAACCCCGTTACTCGATGACTTTCAATAAAATACGAAGCATGTTTTCCATCAATGAATGTTTATGGAAAATTTGAAGTAGATTGGACCAATGGATCACGTTGCCCTATACAAAATATTTACCCTCTTAGGGGTAGAATTTTGGAAAACCCTTTCTTATCATTTGCCTACGTAATACAAAGAACACACCCTCCAAGTTTCAGGTCTCAACGATCAGGAGTTTAGGCTGTGCGTTGGTGCATCAGTCAGTCAATCGTTCATGTACAAAGAATATTATATGTATATATTCGTTGTGTGCGTAGTCATGGTAGGGATAATAAAATCGATGCCAGCGCTTTAAGTGAAAAATTTTGGAGATAAAGTGGGCTGTTATGACTAATTTGCAATTCTTTACATGTTAATGATATAGAAACTGTCAAATTAAAATGATTGAAAAACACTAATTAATTAAACTTAATGCATTAAAAATTGTGAAAATAAGAAATCAAATTGTACAAATATTATTTTTCAAATGTTAATTATCGTAATTATTTATTTAAATTTGTGAAACAAGAATATTAAATTTTAAATGTAAGTTTTCAATGCAATCCACACAATTATATATGCATCCATTAATTCTATAATTAAAGTAGTGTATCGTTGTCATGGAAACGAAATTCACGCTCGGAGCGAATATATAGAAGATTGATGTTCTTATAACAAGTATATTTCTTGAGTCAATGATCTTAATACTTAATTCAATAAAATATTTGACTTCTTAAAAATTAAAGTATAGAAAGTAAATTTTTTTGTGAATCCAGACAATATATTTGTTTACTACCATGTTAAGAATATATTTTCTTGTAGCTAGTACTTTTTCAGTGTATTATTGAGAAAAGGTTTTTTCGAATAGATTGTTCCTTTGTTAAAAAGTTTTAAAATAATAATAAAATTTTTTTATATTAACTTAAAGCTAAGAACTCATACTTAAGTTTAGTTCGATCATGAACTATACATAATATTTATATTACTTATTATTGTTGTTCACATTTAATCATGCACACAATATTTACATCATGGTCTGTTCGACTAATTTTGATATATAATATGTTACATACATTCGTAAACTAATTATTGACAAATACTTGTCTAGTAATTTTTAATTAAAGAGAGAATTGAAAAAAAATTAATATTTATAGTTGAATTAATCAGTGATTTGGTTTTTCGGTACCGCACCGGTTAACCAACAACCTATTTGAGAAGATGGTTAATCTTTTATTTCTGTTTGTTTTATCTTGCCTCTTAAAGTAATTCAGTTGTATGAATATCCATAAGGTCTTATATTCTAGGATATGGCGCGTAAAAAAAATCCATGAATCCTAACTTTCTGCCACGTAGTAAATAAGCTTCTGAGTCGGTATGGGGAGGGTAACGGCAAGTCAAAGCATCCATTTTTTATAAATCGAGAAAAAAGTGGCAGTGACTTTATGGTTGTTTCGGAGGCGGGACGGGTTGAAGTAAACCCCAAATGTCTCCCAGTATCGTGTAATGTTTGTGCGGTCGTTCTAGAAGTTATTTGGCAAGAGGCAGAAATTTTTTCCGGTTTTACTTTATAATGTTTTACAGCAGTTATAGGGAATTTATCACGATTGATTTTAAATTACCGTCATACTGCCAGTTTGCGGTGTCTGTCACTATTTTTCCCGGCTTATAAAAAATTGTCGCTTTGACTTACCGTTGTTTTTAGAGTCCAATTTTTCTCCAGATTTCTACACCCCCTCTGTCTCGAAAATTGTCGTTCTGCCATACATATGTCCTATGAGAGAAAATGCTCCACATTGACTCCGGAATAGCCCAATTTATTAGAGCGCTCATGAAAGTCTCTCCAAATAATTAATAATTTTGTTGGCATTCATTTCTACGCTACACATCACAAAAGGGAGGGAGGGTTTTTCCCTCCCCCTTTTTTTATAATTTCTATATAATAATCAAAATAATCAAACCTGGACAAGAGAGTCAAAGTCCATTCTATTTGATTTTACAGCACACAATCCTTTATACTCCAAATCTGGTTCAGAATCATCTGGACAATTTGTTGTAGCTTTTCCTTTTTTATAAATACGCAATCCATTGATTTTTCCACCTGGTAAATAACTACAGACAACAAAAATCATTTTCGATGCATGTGGACCACTAAAATATATAATTTTACCGCATCCAATATACTGTGTTTCAGCCCAAATTAATTGTGGAAAACTTGTTTCATAATAATTTGAATATATATTTTTAAAATTGTATTGTTCGCGAAACCATGTGGATACCCAATTCTCCATACGATTACTAAATGGTACATTGGCTTCATTTGTACCAATTTTAGCACCATGTAAATCTAGACAAACATTTAATTTATATTTTTGTGGACATGCATTTACATAGCATTGTGTTACGTCCGCCAATTCTTGATGCCATACTAGTTTGCGCATGTTTGATGAAGCCGGTAATGCAGGTTTCTTTAAACCCAAAGCGATTTGATTACGTAGATCGTTATGTAAATGTAAGATTTGATCTTTTTCATTTTTATCGAAACCTAAACTGTTTTTTATATAGTTTGAGCATCGGTCAGCGATAATACCACAATTATTTTCACGTAAACACATTATATGTTTACGTTCTGTAATTCCTCCACCGGGATCAATACATCGATAATTGCAATTGTCGTCCCCGTCGTAGCCATTGACTTTGTAAATCAATATAATTAATGTTATATATAGTTTAAGAAACCAAAATTTTTTTTCTATTAACATTTTTTTAATTTACATTTAAGTATATACATTGTTTCGTCCAAATTCTTTGAAAATCCAAAAATATAAATATACTGTCAAAAGTTTTTTTGTATGTGTGCCAATGGTGTCTTTAATTTTTTTTTTTTTTTTGATAAACGGTGATCTATTACTGTGGTAACGACATTAATTTATTCGTGGAATGGGTAAACGATAAACCAAAATTAAAGATGTATGAGCATGGCCACAATGTTTGATTTATGAAGGCTCAACATTTTTTTATAGGTAGGTATAATTTTACTCAAAGAATATGTGGTTAAAATTTAAGTTTGTTCATCCATGCAAATTTTTAATAAAACAAGTAAAAACAAACAATTGACTGAGTTAATTGTTGAAATACCATGTATAGACAGTGTTGATTACTCAGTCACATTACACATACATGTCACACATATAAAACTGATATTCCCATATAATATATACTATCTAATTTGCGCATAATTTGTGCTCTCACAGGTAAACAGTGATGTTTACGAAAAAATGTTTCAAACAAAAGTTGTTTATTTTTTTGTAAGGAAAATTTTTACATTTAAACTTTTCTATATCTAACGGTTTACAAGATGGGTCCTACGGACCCAAGCCCCAATTGACTTATGTTGCTCATTTACGAACTCGACCTCACTTTTTACGTCCTTATAAAAATTTCAACTTGAGCTATCTTTTTGTTTTTGAGTAATCGAGATGACAGACGTACAGACAAACGACAGACATACAGACAGACAGACAACCGGAAATGGACTAATTAGGTGATTTTATGAACAACAATACCAAAATTTTGTTCATAGTATCAATATTTTTAAGCGTTACAAACTTGGGACTAAACTTATTATACCTTGGTATACTAAGATAAATTTATATACATGGTATACAAATCATTGACCAGTAAAATTAAAAAAATTCCCGACAAATTTTTCGGGTACGGTAAACTGAAACATATATCTCTCCACAATTACTCTCCACAGGGCAACACTCTCCATTAAATTACCTTTTTCCTTAGAGCCGTTCCCAAACTTAATCTGTTTTGAAGATCATTGCCTATTTTTAACCCCCGAACCAAAAAAAAGGGGGTTATAAGTTTGACCGTTATTTGTGTGTGTCTGTCTGTGGCATCGTAACACCTAAACGGATGAACCGATTTTTATTTTTGTTGTTTCGTTTGAAAGATCATTTAATGGAGAGTGTCATTTTTGTGCTAGTTTAGTTAAGGTTTCGGGTACGAAACCTTAAACTCACACTTGAAACATAGCTAAGAATACTCTCCATTAAATGACCTTTCAAACGAAACATCAAAAATCAAATGAGATTCATCCGTTTCTTATGAGGGTTACATGAACTATTTTGAACTTAATAATGAGTCTTTTTTAATTGTTCCATGTATTTCTTACATAGCCGAGCTCTTACAACATCGGCTTTTTATTCGGAAGATAGCTGGTTCAGAGGATAGCTAACATAATTTTTCAAAATGACATTATAAAGTTTTTAATTCGTGTAACTCTCAATAGTGTCGCTAGCGTACAGTTATTTCCAATAATTTAATTCACATTGCACTGTCTTTAAGGGTTTGTCTATATTTATACAATATTTTATCCTTTTTGTAACTTCCACAAGTACTGTTATAATTATATTATACCATGTATATATGAAATACACATAGTATATTAAGTTTAATCTCAAGTTTGCAACGCTTAAAAATATTGATGCTACGAAAAAATTTTTGGTATAGGTGTTCATAAAATCACCTAATTAGCCCATTTCCGTTTGTCTGTCTGTGCGTCTGTCCGTCTGTCATCACGATATCTTAAAAACGAAAAGAGATATCAACCTGAAGCGTGCTGAGGACGTAAAAAGTGAGGTCAAGTTGGTAAATGAGCAACATAGGTCACTTGGGTCTTGGGTCCGTAGGACCCATCTTGTAAATGGCCAGATATAGAACAAAAGTTTAAATGTAAAAAATGTTCCTTATAAAAAAATAAACAACTTTTGTTTCAAACATTTTTTCGTAAACATTACTGTTTACCTGTGGGAGCGCAAATTGTATAGTATGTATGTTATGGCTACATCAGTTATATATGTATAACTATATATGTATGTGTAATGTGACAGAGTAATCAACACTGTCTATACATGGTATTTCAACAATTAACTCAGTCAATTGTTTGTTTTCACTTGTTTTTATACAATATTTCATCGATAATAATCTTACCTATACGCCTTTTATTATATAATTGTTGTCGATTTTTAGCTCGACGGCCTGAAGTCATTTCTACAATTTTCATCATACAGCATAAAACAACAACCAACATTTCCAACTAACATAAAACTGTTCATTTAATTATTGTCTACATTTACTGTTAACACATAAAACATAAAAAACAACGATTTACGTAGAACAGATATCGCGTAGACAGTTTAAAAATAGTTCATTAAAAAAATAAGTGTAAAGAGCCAAAATTTTTAAATAAATTTCATCAAAGTAATATAAAAACTAAGCTTGGTCGAATGAAAAATTTGAGATATTTATTGAAAAAAATAAGTAAACTGAGAATCCCTCAGGCCAACCACGTTAAGTTCGAATTACTGAAAGTTTGGCATTGTATTCTAGATTAACAATACTTATTTATCAAATTAAACCAGCATGCGATTGATTGGATCAAAAATTCGTCAAACTAAACAATACAATATTGTGATGCATCTAACAAATCCTTTTCAAGAGATTTTCTTTGATTTCCCCATACTAGAGGGTTTGGGATATTATAGTTGTGGTAATAACTTTCATCTGTATAGGTACTACCCTGGTAGAAAAAATATTTGAAGAAATAATAAGTCTTAATAAGAAGAAGTCTCAGAAACTCTAAAAAAGTCTTAGGAACTCTGAATAATGACTTAATAAGTCTGTATAACTCTGAATTAGACAGACCAAAACGTTGATAAATTCAGAGTTATTTAGAGTTCCGATAACTTTTTCAGAGTTCTTAAGACTTTTTCAGAATTTCTAAGACTTATTAAGACTGATTTTTAAATATTGTTTCCAGCAGATTTAATTTTTAATGAAAAAACATTTTTGACATACTTTGAAGTAAATTTGTGATACTTAAACGGCCAAGCTGTTATAGCATAGGATTGACTCTTCGGGCTAAAGCAATTAAGAGTTTAGCGATAAGAAATCTGTTTTGGGTTCTAAAATTATAAAATTAAAATTAAAGAGTATTTCTTATATAGAAGAGTGCAAGGCGAAGAATGTATCGATTAGTACTAGGGTTGCCATCTCTCCAGATTTGATCGGGAGACTTCCAAAATTGTGTAGTCTCCCGATATCAATGTAAATTTTCCAGAGTTCAGTAAAAAAAAGATGTGTTTTGGTTATTTGTATAATTTGGTGGTATAATTAGATTAATTTCACTATCTTCCGACTTTCCGGAACTTTTATGTGGCAACCCAAATCAGTACAGGGAAAATAAGGAAAAAGGTTTCAGCTTGTAATTAGCAAAACTACTGACATCTCTTGGTTTTTCGAAATGATTTTTACATCTAAAATAAACTTTGCGATTTACATAAAAGCGGCATTAAATTTATTGCAAAAGGATGCTGACAGTAAATTCTAAATAGTAATGAGTCTGGAGCAGCGCAAGATTTGAGGAGGAGTGTATGGTTGTTTACAATTTCCTTCCCTCCTCCTTTGTGTACTATCAAAAACCTATCCAACCGGTTCTATGTGTTCTGCCGCTCTTGTGGCAAAAGTGCATGCAAATCATGAATTGCCGAGGTGACCACTTTTTGTCGAGGATAACACTGATAGAAAAGATAACTAATTCCAAGAAGATGGATTTTAAAATTATTTAAGCGTTTTTAACAGCATTATCCTGAAGAGATGTGAGATTGATGTATTCTGGAAGCTGAAGAAGACAAAAACATTATGCCTACATTGTGTTTTGCAAAAATTTGCGCCTTAAGCCTTGTTCCTTTCACCAAGAACAGCGTAAAACTGATGAGTGATAATTAATTGCATGTAAACACTGACGATATTTACAAAGCACAAGCAAAAATTGGTTATACACTTTATGGGTAAATATAGTCTTTGGAAAAACTCGGGCGTAGTTAGTTTTAATGAACTATTTTTAAAGCAAAACGAAACAGTTTTTTCATTTCAGAAAAATAAACACATATCAATTATAAAAACAAATTAAGAATATAAAAAAAACTAAATACACAATGTCATTTCAATAAACAGCAATAACCACGCCATTTTATAAAATTCAATTCAAAATGTCCGCCACACTGCCGCCACAAATGTATACAAAAACAACACACAGTTTATTTATAACAATCAGTCTCTTTTATGTATTGTTCACATTATTCTCATTTAAAAGTAAACACATTGTAAACAACACTTAATATTATCAATTTGATTAATTGTTAATCATGATTTTTAATTGATTTTTAACAAATTAATCGATTTTTTTAACGAAAAAAACTACTATACTTTAATGTAAATATGAACTGAACAAAGGCATTAACGCGACTATCCTGTGGGCACATTGATGAGGGAATTAAATTGTGCACACGACACTACACATCTCTTCTAAAATGTTAACTTTTAAATTAACTGATTCAATGCGTCGTATTAGATCTCGGAATCTTATGAATCATATTTAAGATAAAACAAGTGAAAACAAACAATTGACTGAGTTAATTGTTGAAATACCATGTATAGACAGTGTTGATTACGCATTCGTTTGTTTTTTTACGTCATGTAAGAAATTAAACATAAACAAACAAACACGTACATAATATATGTAACGAATAAATTTAAAATATAAACAATAGGTAATGTTTCTAAGCTAATTTGCGCCCTCACGGGTTAACAGTGATGTTTAAGAAAAAATGTTTTAAATAAAAGTTGTTAATTATTTTATAATGAATATTTTTCACATATAAGTTTTTGTTCTATCTTTACAAGATGAGTCCTACAAACCCAAGACCTTAACCTATCTTGCTCATTTACGAACTCGACCTCATTTTTTACGTTTTGAGCACGCTATAAAAATTTGAGCTTGATAAATCTTTTCGCTTTGAGTTACCGTGTTATCAGATGTACAGGTAGACAGACAACGGAAAATGGACTAATTAGGTGATTTTATGAATACCTTTACCAAAATTTTGTTCGTAGCATCAATATTTTTAATCGTTACAAACTTGGGACTAAATTTAGTATAGCTTGATATATTTCGTATATACATGGTATAAAAATGTGTTTAAATGTAGGGGAAGGTGGTCTATAATGACCACAAAAGAAAAAAGGTAATTTATAGCCAAACTATTCGACATATGTACAACGTCGAAATACTTTTTGGTTTCTTTATTCAAGTGTTACAATTGTATTAATACTGGCATGTCAATTTCTTTTGACCTGTACAAATTTTTAGAACTATTCAATATTTCTTAAAAGGAATCGTTTTGAACAATCTTGTAAGAATGGTGGGTAAAATAATCCCATTGAATTTTTTTACGAAACAGTTAAAACACATAAAATAATAATTGTTCTTTTACATCATACAACGATTAGTATGAAAACAAAAATCACTGGTAAAATCATCTAAATTATCACATTCAAGACCCGTCACATGATGGGAAATCATCCTATCTATTATAATTTTATACACAAAATAGGGATCAATTTAACGTATATAAATGGGATCATTTTACTCGTAGCGAAATATTCGAATATCGTAAAAAAAATTGACCTTAAATTTTATTATGCGCTTATCAAAATGTGTTATAATATTATTAAAAGTCAACAGAAGCCAAGAGTAAAACAAACAACCGACAAAAAATAACACAAAAAAATATATTTTACGTTGAAATTTGCCTTACCATAGATCACAGTAAAATTAGTAGTCGGAATAATAACTTGATGTCTGGTTTTCAGAGCAAATCTCGCGGCTCGTGTTCCACCATAAGATTGAACACATCACTATAAGATTTAAAAGTAATTTGGTAGGTTTGCCAAAGACTGCAAGGCTCCTGAGTAGGTTCTAATACTTTAAATTTACAATCAGCCACTTTTGTAAGTCAATTCTGAAAGGTATAAATAAAAATATGCCTGGCTATAAATAGTATTTAAGAGTTAAATTAGACATTTTAAAAGTTAACGGATTTCATAAACTGTATCAACGACATATATTCTAACGTGAATCAGAAAATCGATTGTAAAACCACAGCTTCCTGTCTAACAATAAATAAAACTCTATACTGACACTGACTGAAATTAATTAATAAAATCAAAGCGATTATGTAAAGGTACTTATATTTTACTAGCACAGTACAATTCTTGTTATAAAAAAATGCAATATTTAAAAAATTAAGGAGCTATATCCAGTTAGAATTTTCAAAGAAGCGATTTTTTATAATTTCTGGAATGTTCATATATTTAAGTATGTACTCTGATAATTGCAAGTTGATCGAGAAATATTCACGAAGATAAACTCACCAAAAAATTTTAACTGAATGTATACGTTTTTTGAAACTTTAAACGCGTTTTTCTCGAAACAGCGTTTTCAAAATCGATGAGACATTTCAATATTTTCTTTCTTTTCTTCTTAGATATTTTCTCCAGATATTAATCGAAGGAATAAGATTTTTGAAAATTATTTCGATATCACTTTGAAATTGGAAATTTTTCGAATAATTTTGAAATTTTTGTTTGGAAGCCGCTATTTTGTCAAAAATTATAATTTTGACTATTACTTCGATTAATACCTGTATTTTCCAATCGACTAAATAAATCTTCTGGATTTTTTCATTTTAGATAACCAAATCAGAGACATGAGGCTCACCGCCGGACACTTTTTTTTGGAGACCCTCCAAGAGATTGCCTACAGGAGCAGTAGGGGAGCGGAGGCTAATACCGTACAGCGGCTAATTCCGTACATCACTGTTTATCCTGAAGGAATTGAGCTGCGTGCGTTTGCTTGGTGTCAATCATTAGCGCAGTAGTGTTAGTGTAGCCTCTTAAGTTACTGTGCTATTAAGGGTAATAATTTTGGTATAAATAGATGTTATGTGATTTGGCGCTCGTTTTTACAACTTTTAAACATCAAAAAATAAGTGTAAGTACCTATTTTTATTAAATTTTGTAATGAAATTATTATATTTCGGACTATTAATATCTTTATAATAAGATTTTGATCAAAGAATCCCTTTATTGAATTTTTTTTTAGGTAAATACTCATTCTTGAAATTTGAATTCGGTTTCGGGAATTTCCGTACACTGTACGGTATTACCCGAAATGAAGCATTGCATGAAATTATTTCTCCAGAAGCAGCAGAAAATGCAGAATCAGAGATATCACATGAACTTATTTCACCAATAGAAGCAGTAAATTTAGAATCAGAAATATGAGGAGTCATGAATTGTGTGTAATATGTAATGAATTTGGTAAGGATATAGAATTATGGTACAGATGTGTGTCATGTGACAAATGGGCACATGCTTTGTGTAGTGGCGCAAATTCTGCGGACGATTATATCTGTGTATTTTGTGAATAAATAAAAGATTACCCACAGTTAATTAAAATTATTTTTTTTTATTTGAGAAAAAATACCTTTTTTCAGGCTTTTTAGGTTCTTAAAATTATGTACGGAATTAGACGCAAGTCTCGGGTAATTCCGTACAAATAACTTTATAGAATAATTTGATTTTGACACTGTCATATTGGACACTGTCAATTATGGATTATTTATATAAAACTAGACTAAATTTATGATAGCTTGATACATAAAGCATTCTATTCTATTAAGTAGGTTCGAAGAAATACACGTTTAAAGTTAGGTGTACGGTATTACCCTCCGCTCCCCTACTATATCAAATTTTTGAAATTGGATAACGGGATCTTAAAATTAAAGAAATTTCCTATATGTTTACGTTTTTTATATTTATATAAAATAAATAGTTTTCCCAAAAGATACTCATAAAAAACCGTGTTTTTTTACGCTCGCAATGCGATATAACCCCTTAAGAAAATATCGAATTTTGAGACATGATCGTATCCAATTATAAAATGAGTAGATAATAATTCGTGAGGACGATAAAGTCAAAATAAATTAACGAAACGTCGAAAAATCGAAAAATATCCTTAAACAACGGGTAATGATATTCCTTCCTTCATCGAAGATTTGTTCCTATCTCTTTCTAGCAAAACAGAATTCAGCATGGAGTTCTTATAGCAAACATAGTAGGTGTATGACGTAAGATACTATGTTCGATCTCTCTGTCTGTCTAATAACTAATTTCAGGGCCGAATTTAGGACGGGACCAGCGTGGTCATGGCCTCAAAGCCCCCACCAATTCGACTAAAATAGAAAATTATTGGTATGTTTTTTAATTGATCCCAAATACGATAGAAACTAAGAAAGGTTTTTTAGAATAGTTGTTAGCGGAAAAAAAAGGGACCAACAAAATTTTACGACTAAAAACACCAATAAATTCATAAAATTCCGTTCTCTATTAGTAAAATTAATTTATTTTGTATATAAATATAAATAGTAAATTGAGAGTGAGTGTTCCTAACAAATACATCCATGAAATCACCATATGTTTTATTTTATAATATATATACATATATATTTCTTTTTTGTTGATTTTTTATTTTATTATTTTTTATTTTGTGAACGCTACAATACGAACGCCTTACAATACGAATAACACGCTCGCGTTCGTTGGTACGCTCAATACATTGTACGTGCAATGCTTCATAACTAGTCGCAGAAACAAAACACTAAAAAAAGTCAAAGTTCGAAAAATTTAAACAATAACACGGAGTTGAATACGGTTTTCTGTATTCGATCCGTTAGAGCGTCAGGATTTTGAGAAAAGAAATTAGAAATATGCATTTTGTATAAAAGATATGCATTTCATAATAGCATTTTTAATTAACCGTAGGTAAATATTAATATTTAAATAAACCGGAGGTTTTTGTTGTTGCTGAACACGAATATCGAGTCAAAATTGCCCGGGGTACTCAAGGTACCCGAAATACTCTAGATACCCGGTACCTCAGAGACCAATCCTGTCACGATATTCGTGTTTAGCGACCCCAAAAAACCCCGATTAACGAGTTTGGACTGATTATATACCGAATTTCCCTAAAACTCCAAGAGACGACCGGGATACCGTTCACCCTGGGCATCAGGTACCTCGGAGATCAATTTCTTCGATACATTAATGTCCAGCGACCCTAAAAACCTCCGAGTAACAAGTTTGGAATCATTTTTATCATTATTAACCGAATTGTAAATCTCTATCTTCTCTTCTTCTCTATCTCTATATATTATAAATGCGAAAGTAAGCATGTTTGTTTGTTTGTTTGTTACGCTTTCATGCTAAAACTAGCGAATGGTTTTTAATGAAACTGTACAGCAATATAGCTCATAATTCAGAATAACATATGAAATATAATTTATAAAGATATGTTAATAAAAAATAAATAAATAAATAAATAAATAATTTAATTTGACATTACCATAAATAACAGATTTCTGTAAAAGTAGTCATTTGACATTACCATAAATTACAGATATCTTTAAAAATAGTCAATATAAAATATTTCACGGCCATCTTTTCTGATATACTCAATGAATAATTACTATTATACATTTAAAAAAATAGAAAACCATACATATATTTTACCTGTGTAAAACAATCCTTACCATTATTTCGAGTGTTATAGAAAGGTCTTTACTTTTAAACCCAGCGAAGCGGGTGGGCATAACTCTAGTGCAATTATTAAAAATGCATATTATTTATGCAAATTGCATATTTTTAATTTCTTATAAATCAATTTTGTTCACAAAATTTTCTGACGCTCCAACGAATCGAATGCAGCAAACCGCATTCAAATCCGTCTTACTATTCAAATTTACGAAATTCAGTGCTTCGTTATCGCGAGTAAACACGATATAAACGTTCGTATTCGATTCGGGTAAATTCATATAGAAGCTTTTTTTAAATTTAGAATATCTTAAAATAAATATTCGACCAATGCATGTTATTAAGTATTATTATATTAGCATACACGAAGTTACGTGTAAATAACTTTACCGTTTCCCTGTGTGTATCAGAAAAGTTTATTAAAAACTTAAAAAACAAACTCTCTCCTGTGAGAATGAAATAGAAAAGAGTTGGAAGAGAAAATAAAAACTTTAAACACAATTTTTTAGTCATCATTGAAATATTCGATTAAAGATTCATGTTTACGATGAGTGTTGATCTATTTTAATAGATTTTTTTATTTCGAGACCAAGTAGGTTTTCTAAATAAAATCGAATACCGCCAAATTTTATGAAATGTTTAAATGTTTAATGATTCGAAGTTCCCCTAAAATTTCTAATTAGGTATTTAAAAACACTGTGTTTCTTTCGTAATATTATTTGTAGGTATATTATTTGTATCTTTATTTGAAATTTTTGTGATTAAGAAGTATTGCAAAACAGTATATTATTAAAAAATCAACCCATAGAATTTTTTTAGAAAATATTTCAATTCTAGAGAAGACAATATTTATTAATATCAAACAATACCTTTTTTTAATTAAATTTAGAGTATAGGTATACTACTGTGCCCAAAAAATAAGGTGACATTGTATTTATTTTGAAAATTCTATATTTATTCTTCCAAATCAATTTCATCCCCTTCAAAGTAACCCCTCCCGATGCAATGCAATTATGTCAACGGATTTTCCAATCTTCGAAACACTGTTTGTAGTCACTTTCCGGGATTGCCTTCAGTTCCGTCTTCGCTGCGGCTTGAATCTCCTCTATCGTATCAAAACGGTGTCCCTGGAGCGGTCTTTTGAGCTTGCTGAACAGCCAGACGTCGCACGGCGCCAGATCACGAATTATGAGTGTAATATGGGATGGTGCATTATCGTGATGTAAAAACCATGAATTGTCTTTCCACAATTCCGACCTTTTTAGGCGGATAGCGTTACGCAAATGACGTATAACGTTCAAATAATATTCATTGTTTACTGTTTGGCCGGGCTGAAGGAATTCATAATGCACAACAAACGCGCGCAGTTTAAATTCAAATGTTACCTTATTTTTGGACACAGTATGTATAAAACTCCGAAAATGAAAGTATATTCAAGAAAAGTAAAACAATTTCAAGAAAAAAAATTTTACAACTTTTCTATATCTCCACCGTTTATTTCCGAATTCTAGATTATTCGAACTTGTTCCGTCTTTTTTCAATACTATGAACTCTAGAAGTTAAATTATATCAGTTGCTTTTTCATTTTACGACTTTATCATTTTCAAAAGCTTTAAAGTGTTTCATTTAATTTATATTTGTTATATTTAGGGTTAAATCCGGTCACAAGAAACGAGAATTATTTCTAAACTTTTTTATTGTCTTTTTTATGATATTGATAATAAGCTTACTAATGATAAGCAAGCAGGTTTGCTTAGTAAAAAGTGAAAAAAAAAATTTATACTATTCAATTTTTCCTTGGACGTAAAATTTCTGTTTTACGAACTTGCAAAAAATCAGGAATGGATGCAGAAATAACGCCTACGTTATAATATCACGCAGAGACGATGGAAATCAATAGAATCAACGAATTTAAACTTTTCACACGTAAACCGAGAACAATTAAAGAGAAAAATTCTTTTAGGTATTTCGATATCGAAAAAATGAAAATGAGTTAAAAAATTGGAAATTTAATTCATCAATTAATCATTTTTTATACATCTTTTGAGAAAAATTCATATCGATTCTCTGAACGATTTAGGACTAAAAAAAGGGCACAGAGAATCGATATGAATTATTTATTCCACAAAAGACGTATAAAAGGATGATTATTTGATAAATAACATTTTTAATTTTTTTTCTTTTACATTTCAACTCTTTAAGGTATTTCGATATCGTAAATTAAAAATGATATCAAAGATTTGAAATTTTATTTATCAATTAATCATTCTTTTATACGTCTTTTGAGAAAAATTCATATCGATTCTCTGTACAGTTTATAAGAAATTAACTATTATAGTCAGTGTTTTTACCAAAAAAAGTTTTTCAACTTATGCACAGTTCTTAATTTTGATATGATTTTAAAGTTTATAATTTGAGGAATATTGATAAAAGTTTTTTATGTAAATGATAAAACATTTTTAAAAACATTTATTGACTAAAAAACCAACATCATGTAAAAAGGGCTGTTTTTAATCATTAATTTCTCGTAGATCGTACAGAGAATCAACTTGAACCTTATACAGAAGGCATATTAAATAGTCTAAGAGCTGGTCGCCACCTTGGCTAAGGTCCTCACCACAAAGCTATATTTTTTTTATGATTGATTTAATTATAGTTAAGTATCAAAACGTACTTTCTGCCTGGGGTAGCGCGGTTGCAAGAATACCCCGTCTATATTTATAATTGAAAATTTAAAAAAAATTTTAATTTATACTACCTGGAATTCATAAAATAATTGGCAGAAGATTTTCTCGGCTGTAAATGCTTGTAAAATTAATCTGAAGAGGATGCATTCATGTTCGAACTCGACTAAAGAGCTGGTCTCCACCTTGACTAAGGTACTCGCCACAAAGCTACAATTTCTCGCGGTTACGTCAGAAGTACCTGTCAGGTGTGTTTCAAATTGTGAAAAACGGGCGTATTATATTATATACTTTAACAAGTCTGCCGATTACGTATGTTTTAATTCATGCTATTGTTGCATGTAAAAAATTGGCAGAAGATTCTCTCGGTTGTAGTAGTCCCGACTGTTTGAGCAAGTACGGTGAATGTTCATTTTTCTTTGCGGTAAATAATAAATTTAAGTCCCTTGGTCACAATAAACACAGTTTTGGGGCCTCTTGCGGCGCAAAATTTTATATTATTGCATTTTAATCGGTGATTAAGCTTCAAAAAAGTTTACATCATGAAGAAAATTTATCACAAATTCTGTTTATGAAAAGAAACATTACCCTACGGCACTTTCCAAAAAGAAATAATAAAAAAGACTTCGGTTTTTGACGCTTTTACGATATTTTTAGAGCACTTTATAACATTTACGTTATACAAATTGCCTAGTTTACGAAATTTTTAGAGAATTTTATTTTATTTACGTCATACAAATTGCCTAGTTTAAATAACATTTAGTTTAATCATATTTCAATTTCATTAAATTCTTAAACAGTTGCAGCAACCTTTTGATTTGATTCACCTTTCTTCAATCAAATAGTAATTAATAGTAAAATTAACTATATAACTCAAAACAATTGTGACATCCGGTACATATTTATTTGTCTTTATCATTTTAATTCTTTAATTGTGTATGATCACTTATTTGTAATGAATCACTTAAGTGTACTCATTATTTTTTTATTTAAATTCATTATATTCATAGTCACAACACAGGAGTAGGTATCTCTATATACATTCATACCCTTGAAATTATCAACTAATTACTTACTATAGTTTTGTAAATAAACTTTTTCCTGTACTTAACAGATTTTTATATGAGAAAAAAAATGACTACTATACTCTCCAGGAAACAAATGAAAAATCAAAATAAGGAAGATAAGTTGTATGTAAAAAAAAGTAATTATAACTTTAACGGTATAAACAAAACTTTCGTTTTTATTTTTATTTAGGAATTTGTTATTCTTTTTGAAAAAAAAAACAGTACATTTTCTGATTAAATTTCTGTCAAATCTATTCGGGTTTTCATAAAAATATTGGTGTTTTTACAAGGAATAGCTTTCTAATTTAAAGTGATATTTTGTCTCTCACTAGTTTAAAACATTTTACTCGAAAAAGTACCTATACTTGTATTGGAAAAATTGTCAAGTTAATTAAATAAAATTCTGGATATATTCCTTCGAAGAGCAAGGAAAAGAATTGATAAGTTGATAACACTGGTTATAATACAGTAAGTAACCTCGACCTCGAGCGACAAACACAACTTTGTCAAAAATCAAAAAACCCGTGAAAATTTCGGCTTTTTTTTGATTTTGGGTATTACAACCCTAAATGGGTAGTTTTTTAAGTATGCTTTTAAATTTTCTACAATATGAGACTACAATCGTCTATGTAGACCTAATAGTTTCCGAGATACATCCTTTCAAAGTTTATCATTTTTTCGAACTTCGCAATTCTTTACAATATTATGTCGTTTTGAATGAATTGTGACCATGAACAACACTAGCACACTCCGTCGGAGGTAAGTAGAACTCGCTAGAGTAGTTCGAGTGACGTCTGAAATATTGGGAAAAAATTGCGAAGTTAGAAAAAATGGTGAATTTTGAATAGCTTTCCTCGGAAACTATTGAGTCTTCAGTAACGATTCTAGTCTCATATTGTAGAAAATTTAGTCTACTTTAAAAAAATCTTGAAAAAGCACTTCAAAAACTACCCCATTAGAGCTATAAGCGTCAAAATCTGAAAAAAAGCTGAAATTTTCACGGGTTTTTTCGATTTTTCACAATGTTGCGTTCGTCGCTCGAGGTCACAAACATGGGTTATTTATTGGAATTAAATCATAAACAAGTACAGTAGAATCTCGATAACTTAAACCTCGGTAACATAAAAACCTCTCTTACTTCAAAAAATACTATGTTACCTTCCCATCAGAGCCCAAAACCTCTATAACTTAAAATACGCAACCTCTATAACTTAAATAAATAATCTCTGTATAGTCCCTCAGTAACTACATAGAAACATGTACATACCTCTATATTAACTAGGGTACATAGAAACATGTACATACCTCTATATTAACCTTTACCTAACATAGACACTTGATAACTTAAAACCTCTATAACTTAAAATATTTTGTGTTTCCCTTGGACTTTAACTTATCGAGATTCTACTGTATACGAAAAATCCAAACTACCGGATTTGCTGCAGACTGTAACAAAATTGGTTTTTTTTTATACTCTTGATGCGATAGGTTTTGTAAAGTTTTTGAAGTGCTGAATTCGAATTCGGCTTCATGATTTTTCTAAGACATAAGATTTTGAAATATTTTTACCTAACCACTATGTAATTCTTTTCTCGTATGGAAATTGAGAGCCATCCTTTTTCCTCTCTCTTCCTTTAAAATACTTTTTAAATCTTTCCGATATCCCTTTTGCTCTACGAGAAATCATATAATATTTATTATAATTAAAATAATGTATTACTACTAATATAAATATATAGGTATAATTAATTAATTCCACTTAGATATTATCCATTTATTCTATTTCCTGGGAAAAAATTTTGAAAAATTTCAAAATGGCTTTTGAAGGGAAATGAATGGTATTTTCTGACGGCGTAAATTTTTTGTGAATAAATATTATTTAACGGTGAAACATCTTCGATTTTAATGGAAAAACAAGTTTTTTTCCATATTAAGGGGCGAAAAAGTGACGTGCTGAAGCAATTTTACGACAAAAACCTTTCAAAAAGTATACTCTTGTTTCGGGTATAAAATATGTGTCGACCAGTGTTATCATATTATAAAAATGGTTAAAGCGTAGGGCACATTAAGTTTTGTGATAATCAGTGGCGGATTTAGAGATTTGCCGCCCGTAGGCTATTCAATTTTTGCCGCCTCTAAATTTTGATATCTTAGTTCACAATCATATCAATTATCTATCAATAAAATTGCAACTTTATGATTTGTGCTCCATTATCCTCATTACATCAACTTTTCCCGTATGGTTAGTATCATCGAGAACTATGGTACCGTGTTAGATCCTTGATTATTTTTACAGCAAAGAATTATCAAAAAACAATATTTTATGCAAAAAATATCTCAAACATGTACCAATTTTAAAGTAAGTTAAGGTATGTGTTAAAACTATACAATACTTATGTAATAGGAATAAAGCTTACACAAAAAATCTAGATTTGGCGAACGTTGATAAATATTTATTATCACACTTACAGTTACAAAACAACACAATAAATATATCCTTTCTTAATTATTTGTTAGTATTATAATTCAAGTCAAATTATAAAAGCATTACAATACTATTTTGCGACACTTTGAATTCGCAAAATCATTTATTATATCGTCGTACGAAATCTTGTTTATTAGCTCTGACTCTATGCACAAGAGAGCTAAAGCGTTTAGCTTTTCTTGACTTAAAGTCGATCGGAGGTAGTTCTTTACTCTCTTCAAGCAAGAGAAGCTTCTTTCCCCTGAACAATTTGTCGCTGGTGTACAAAGAGCCATACGAAGTACTATATCCAAGTTTGGATAAATGCTTCCTAGATTCTGATCTCGCAGGAATAAAGACAGACTTTTTAATGATCCAGAAATTTATTATTTAGCACTGTATATAGGACTATATTTCGGTTTTTGTTGAATATTTTAATTCCTCTATAATTTTTGAAATTCGTATTTTGTGTGTGTATTATAATTTTTTCTAAATTTTGTCAATCGAAATAAAAAATTTATGAACTAAATTTGCCGCCCCTTAAAATTTGCCGCCCTAGGCTCCAGCCTACTCAGCCTGCTGGTAAATCCGCCACTGGTGATAATATAAATATTTTCAAAGCACTTATTTGCGCTTCTTCCAACCAAAACCCATTATACAATACAACTATTGGCAGAGAGCATAATACAAGTAAGGGACACAGCTGAATCGATCGCAGCGCTATCGTCTTAAAAAATTTATAAAAAATCATGTGTTTTATTTAAAATATGACTACTTTAATGTAAATGGTATAGCAAATGTCAAATTATAATTATTGAAAATAACAATTAATTAAACTTGTTGCATTAGAATTTGTAAAAATAAGAGACGAAATTGTATAAACAATATTTTTAATGACCTCGAAGTTAAAAAACGACTTTAAATAAATAAATTAAAAAAAAAAAAAAAAAAATATTTTTAAATGTAAATTAACATAAATTATTTAAATTTGTTAAAACTTATTTAAATTTATTTGAATAATAGTGCTCTATTAATTCAAAATGAAAATGTATAAAAAATAGTTTTCAATAATTTAAATAATTTTCAGATACAGCGAACCCTAATTATTTAGATGAGAATAACAACCACCGTTAATTTAACATCATTTAGAAAACACATGCTTGCTAGCATATTAAATGAACCATTAAATTAATAACATACAGAGAAATAATATTTAACAAAAAAAAAAAAACAAACTTACCTAAATAAGATTTTATACATCCCTTCGAATCTACCATTCCCTGAAAATAATTATTTTACTAATGAGATTATATGTCAGGAATAACATTTATAAAAAACAAGTGAAAACAAATAATTGACTGAGTTAATGGTTAAAATACCATGTATAGACTGTGTTGATTATCACATTACACATATACCTATACATGTCACACATACATAACTGATAATCCCATATTAATACATAGTATAAAAGCATCTAATGTGTGCCCTCGTGAGTATACAGTGATGTTTACAAAAAAATGTTTCAAACAAAAGTTGTTTATTTTTTTATAAGGAATATTTTTTACATTTAAACTTTTGTTCTATCTCTAACGGTTTACAAGATGGATCCTACAGACCCAAGACCCAATTGACCTTTGTTGCTCATTTACGAACTCGATCTCACTTTTTACGTCCTGAGTACACTTTAATTTCAGTTTCATATCTTTTTTTGTTTTTGAGTTATCATGTTGACGGACGGACGGACGGACAACTGGAAATGGACTAATTAGGTGATACACCTATACCAAAATTTTGTTCATAGTATCAATATTTTATGCGTTACAAACTTGGGACTGAACTTAATATACTATGATATATTTCATATATACATGGTATAAAAATATCTGATTTGTTTAGTGAAGAGATATTTTATAGTATACGTGGGTATACTTGTAGTGATTCAAGTATTCGAGTTAATAATGCTCGTTTTGAGTCTATTTGAGACGAAATTTTTTTTCTATGTTTATGCTCAAACATTATTCGTTCGTTTCTTTCTATTTGTTCAAATAAAAAAGCGTAATGTGGGTTTTTCCGTTGAAGTGTACAGTCTCACTCTCATATGTTAAGTGGTATAATAATAATTTGAAATAAATGTAAAAAGTTTAGTTCCATAATAAAAATATGATTTGAAAATTTGGTCGCAAACGTTTCATAAAGTCAACAATTTTCGAAAATCAATTTTCAAAAATTCTGGTTATAACCATTCTTTTATTTAGTTTCACGTGTCTCGTTGTCTGTCTGTAATCAAATCTTGCAAGTCAAATATGATCCACTTCCCGGTTTCCGATTGAGCTAAAATTTTGCATGCACAGTTAGTTTGTTTCCCAACACTTCCACCATATTTGATATATATACATTTTTTTTACTCTTAAATTAATAATTTTAATTAAATAACTTTTTAAGGGACAAGCTTTTATTTTATTAAAAAGTAGAAAAAATTTTATCTATGAGTCACTCATACCCGACTATTGCTAAAAGCTTGAGGGCGCCTAATATCAAGAATGAATCGAAAAATAATTAGGCATGTGAAGTGGATTAGGCGTTTTTGATATTTTAAATTGAGCACCTCAACTTTTACAAGTAGTCAGGTATGAGTGACTCATAGATAAAATGATTTTCTACTTTTTAGTACAATAAAAGCTTGTCCCGTAAACGTAGTACAATACACGTAGATACAATTTTTAGTACAATAAACGTAAATACAATTGAAGACAAAAGAAACGAGATATTAACAAAAAACTGATTTTTTGCGATTTTTGTCCTTGAATATCTAAGGACGCTGACACTTGGCTATATGTGACTTTTGAGACAATGTTTGTACTATCAAAATAAAGATTTGTACAAATATTTCAGCTTATTCAGTTAGATTCCAAGGTGAAATCCTAAAATGATTGGATTAATAGTGGATATAATAATTTTATTTTTAATGTAAAATTATTATCCACTTTTTAGTACAATAAAGAGTGTAATTTATGAATGATCTAATTGTTTCATAGACATCTGTTACTTTTATTAAAGATTTAAGCCTGTTTATGACTGCTATTATTGACTATTTGTAAGTACAGTAATAGTACTACAAAAATCAGCTATTAAAGGAAAATGAAAGAAACGGCTAGCATTTCGCTAAAATCTCATGAAATGGGTTTTTTAGTTGTCAAATATCATTAGTAAGGAAGGCGTGAGTTTGTGGTGAAAATGTTTCTATTTGTTAATAAACAATAATTTTTTTATTCAATAAAACAATCAATGTTAAAATTCACTTAAAAAATTACTAAATAGGCAACTTATACGACGTAAATGTTAAATGTTTGTCAATTAATCGAAAACTATTACACATATATGTAATTCAAGTTGCCTATTTATTAATTTTGTAAGCCAACTTTAACATTGATCGTTTCATTGAATTAACAATTTATTATTTATTAACAAATAGAAACATTTGTACCACTAACTCATACCATACTAATGATATTTGACGCCTAAGAAACACATTCCATGAGGTTTTAGCAAAATGTGGGTGGTTTCTTTCATTTTCCTTTATTTGTACCATCTTTAACTGTACGAATAGTTAAACTCCGAGTAGAGATGATCATATAGAATTGTTTTTTTCATAAAAGGAATGTAAGATATTAGAACATATTTATTAATAGGTATAGACACCTAAATAATATGGGCATCTGTTTTTCCAGACATAAACAAATCAATGATTAAGGGGTTCCTTAAAAATATTCTTCTAAAATTTACATAGATATATACAAACAATAATAAACCCAATTTACCTACAAAGTAATTTTTTTAAGTAAAAGAACAGACTAATTTAGAATCCTTGAATATATTTATTATTCAAAGTAAGTATAAAACTGCAGTCAGTCGCACGCAATTCTATAATTATATAGAAATTTTATGACAACTTATATGGGGGTTAGTTATTCGAATAGGTAGGTATACTTAACACATATAGGTTCATTTTATGAATAACATCTTATTATGTAATAATATTAGAAAATCAATGAATTAGTGACGCTAATATTTGGTTCATTTACTAATTTAAATATATCAATGGCTTAATTAGAGGTTGAAGCGTTAAATTTTCAAGAAAATGATTATAAGATAACGTATTTCTTTTAAGAAGTTCACAAATTAAAATAGAACAAAGAATTAAAAAAAACTTTTAACAAAAAAAACCGACTTCAAAAAAACATTCCAAAACAAATTAATATGCACTATAAAAAGTAAAAAAACAACGATAATATAATGTAGTTCAAATTATTGTTATTTTTGAAGTCGGTGTCAGCCAAGGAAACAACTCTGACAGAACAGTTTGCTACATTAGCTTGGCTGACACCGACTCCAAAAATAACAATAATTACTACATTATATTATCGTTATTTTTTTACTTTTTAGTGCATATTAATTTGTTTTGGAAAAGTCTTTCTTTTGAAGTCGATTTTCTTTTTGTTGAAAGTTTTTTTTATTTTGTGATTTTTAGTGAATCTGAAGTACACTCACTTACTTTACTTGTCACTAAAAAAAGAATCACCGAAATCGGTTGGCGTGATATTGAGTTATTTGGCATTTACCGCGCACATACTTAATACGACTTTTATAGTTTTCTCATGGATGTCGTTGACAGAACTGGGCCAAAATGAAATGGGACCACACGGGAAGCACCAGCTTTCAAACAGATAGAGAATCATCAAAGTCGGTTCACCCAGTCGAAAGTTCTGAGGTAACACACATAAAAAGAAATAAATGCAGTCGAATTGATAACCTCCTCCGTTTTTGTTTGAAGTCGGTTAAAAATAGAACAAAGAAAAATATTTTTAATATCAGGGAGACTGACTGTATTGGAATAATAATTTTATACAATTAATTTTTGAAAATGCTTTTAATCATATGGTAAATGGCACAATCTGGATATTCGATTTTCACACACTTTTCGCTATAATTACGGTCGTATTTCACCAATAATTTGTCGAATGTTTTATTCAAAATGTTCAACCCATTCTGGTTTTTTGTCGTAGACAAATGACTTTCATATGTGAAATTAATACAAAAATTTCATAAATTTTCATTAAAATATTTTATAAAGATAGAAAATTTCAACAAGTTGCAAGCGTTGCTCTAATGTGTATCTGTTCATTATGAAATGGCAGTCCAAACTAAATACAAAGCAACTGTTTGCTTTCAACAGAGGGGGATTAACGAATTTTGCGCCTTTAGGGAGTCTTAAAAATTAGCGCCTTCTTAATACAAATTTATGAATAGAGACTTTTTTTTGGTTATTTTTTAGAACCAGTAAAATCGCTTTGGTTGTCCTAGGCAGTTACTCGGCTCGATCTATCTTTGTTAAATAAGAACGTAGATGGATACATTCTTCAAAAAACCACCTTTCATCAGATCAGAAATCATCAGAATCTTTACGAACAAACTTGCTATATTTTGAACTTCTTTAGTTCAGATTGATCAAATTGCTTGAAAACGAAAATTTACTGTAAAAATTGCTGTATAATTCTCGCCTCTATTGAAGTTCAACCACAAGTCCTGTCTATAATTTTTAGATATATTGTCACTCTGAATGTTTCTCGCACAGATAAGGAAGAAATAATGTATTTGGCAGATTCATCTTCTGTGATCTTTATCTTCCGTGCACTCATTTGTGTCCTTTCCATATTTTTTAACTATGAGTGTTGTCAACTCAAAGGTGTAAGCCTCTAACAAAACACCCTTACATATTGGGCTACGGTCTGTGTATGGCCTAAAAAAATTCGAGATTAAGTAAGATTAATAAGAATATATGAGTAACTCAATTAATTTGTCCTCAGTCTAATTTGGTCATTTACACAATACTTTTTCACGATATTAGCTTTCATACAAGCTAAAAAAAAAGTACTAGTTGCAAGAAAATATGTTCTTAATATGAGGGCAAGAAAATATTTTCTTAGTTCGAGAAGATGTTTACTTGCTATTTTTAAGCAGTCAAAAACTTATTTTCTTCAATTAAGTATTAAGATTATTGACTCAAGAAATATTTACTAGTTATAAGAAAATCAGCAGCTTACGTAATTAAAAATGAGCAGTGAGAATGTAATCCTTTGGTTTTGAGCCATTTGTCGTCAATTATTCAATTCTATTGAGCACCAATTCGGCGAGTTATTGGCGAAATTCCATTTGACCAAAATCATACTCAATCATGAATAGTATAAAATCTTTCCAATAAAGCCAGTTTCATTGATATTAAAAATATTTTCCTTTCTTTTACTTTAATTTAAAGTAGTGGACTTCTAAAAAAATACCCGTTATAAAAGATAATCAAAAGCCTTACTAATTGGCTTTTGCCCGATTTGAGTCTAAGTGCAAACGATCATTTATCTTATTACTTTTGTTTTTGTTTACTTTTAATCATGTATACGATATTTATTTACATCATGGTCTCTCGATTATAATTGATGATTTTTAGTATGATACATACAGCGTAAACTAAATATTGATAAATATCTTGTCTGGTAATCTTAATTAAAGAGAATTGAAAAAAATACATTCGAACCAGTTCTCGAACTCGGACTTCTTGGATTCATGTCTAGCGCCCTACCAAATAGGCCATTCGAGTTCTAGACGTAGAGTGCATGGCAACCCATCTAGTGCTCTCTGTGTCTAGAACACACAGAGTGCAGTAGACACAGAGTGCAATCTAGTACAGTCTGTGTCTTAGATTCGAACCGGGTTCGAGACCCGGTTCGAATGTATTTTTTTCAATTCCTTTTAATTAAGATCATTTATCTATTTAGGTATATTTTAAAAACAAATTTTTGAATATTTTACTTATTTCAAATTAAAAAATAAGTTTATACCAAATCGAGTAACGTCCTTGACAATGTAAGTAACTACTTTATATGCAAATTAAATCGACAAAACACTATTATTACCTAGATTTTTTTAGTTGAATATATCGAATAAATGCTATATTATATACATAGGGGTTGCTAAATTGACTGACAGATTACTAATTTACTATTTGAAGGTCATTGTTTAACCCTATAAATTGCACTTCTCAAATTTATGCTCACAAATTTATTCTGATATGTATCCTATGATTGAAGAAATAAAAAATATTAAAAAATTATTTCAAACGTATCAAATTGTAAAGAAAAGTACGAAAATATTACAAAAAAACTGTGAATTGTTTTATCTTAACTTTCCTGGTCAATGAAAAGCCGGAAATAAACACTCATCCAACCCTTATACTTTATAGAAACGGAGGAAGAACCAATTATAGTATATATATTTCTTTAATCCTCTAAACAATCTTTCTAGTAAATGATTTTCAAAAAATTAAAATATTTTAGAATAATAGTAAGAAAAAAAAAATTGTGACGTAATTGTTTATTGACCCAACAATATAATGTCATCAATATTGTGCAAATGTGATAAAAAACCTCCCCTTTCCATGCTAAACCAACCCTCTTTTGTATACCTATATTAAAAATAATTCACAAAATATTTTGATATTTAGGATACACAAAATATTTTGATTTGACAGAAAATCATAAAAAAAATAAATAAAATTTTCAATATATTTTTATTAATCATACCTTTTTAAGTGCGCAAGTCTTTTACAATTATTTAAGGGTTTCATTAACAAAATGAAACATTTCACTACATTGTACACAAAATTTAATAATATTTCATCCATTTTCGTTTTTACATTTTTGATAATTTTAAAAATATCACTTTAACAAATTAATTAAAAAATATTTTTTGATTTTATTATATCACAAACATGAGGAAAAATCTATAATATTGATATTAAACTGTATAACACTGTACCTATAACACACACCCACCAAAAGAAAACTGTGTGTGATTGCAGCGCCATAACGTGTAGGGTGCATGTACTATAAACTATAGTAAGTATACATATAATGAATTTCAACCCCCCTTACGTTTTATGTGTATACAACAAGCATTGTCACCACCACCTCTGATGTACAATGTTTGTGGAAATGCAAGAGTATTATATGATGCAGTGTGTTAAAAAATGCTTATTTGCATTTTTCTTTAAATATATATATATACAATATAGAACTTTCTATGAATGTAGATGAAAAACAAAAGAAAAATAGCCTCTGGTGACGTATAATCTAACTAAAGATCTTAAGTAGTTTTTTTTAATTCAAGAATAGTTATTTACATATAATCATTAAATGTAATCCTCGGGCTGTAAGAAGTTTTGAGAAATGTCTTCTAACCAGCTTAGTGTAGGCGCTGAGTGGGTTTCGTATTTACACTGACGGATCTAAGTTAGAGAAGAGGGTGGGTTATGGGATCTTCTCTGAAAATCTCGATCTGCGTCTATCATTTCCGCTGTATACACGCTACAGTGATGGCTTTTCATGAGGTATGTGAATGTATAAGACTGAACACCCTTTGGTGCAGGGACATTACAATTTTCACCGACAGCCAAGCAGCTCTTAAATTCTTCAGCTCAGTCTATCTAACGTCAAAGGTAGCACAGGACTGCCGTATGTCCTTAAATGAGTAAATGAGCTAAACACATGAATGTAAACCTGGTATGGGTAACGGGACACAGGGACATTCCAGGATGTTGTGAAGCTTCGGGCTCTAAGAAGTTTTGAGAAATGTCTTCTAACCAGCTTTGTGTAGGCGCTGAATGGGTTTCGTATGCATTTACAAGTCCCACCGAACAAGGAGTGTATTTAACGTATTTTGACCCGCTGAATCCTAATTTTCAACTTGCTCATCGATCAGAGTGGGGGGGGGGATTTGTTATAAACAAATTAATTTCTTATACGGCCATAGCTTTTAAACGATTGAAAATTTACCAAACAATTTTATACCATTCTATTCTACATGAGAAAACAAATGTTTCTTTTCTTTATTCCTGTTGATACGACCAATGGAATTGGAGATATGGTTAAAATTGTAAACAAAAATGATATTGCATAAGATCAGCACGCAACGCTTCGTTTCAAACGTCCGGGTCCGTAGATTGACCAATAAATAAAATTTTTGTACTTTAAGTTATTCATTGTCTATATTTTAATAATATGCACATAGAAAAATTTGGAAAATTTGCGTAAATATTTTCTTGATTTTTTTTTTCGAGAATCCTTTACAAGACCACTAGCTTAAGCTACCTGCAAATTCTTATCTTTTATAGTTTTGGATACCAAAGTTTTTTCTTAATTTGCGTCTTCACGGGTGAGCAGTGATGTTTACGAAAAAAGTATTGTAACAAAAGTGTCTATTTTTTAAAGGAAAAATTTACATTTAAACTTTTGTTTTAACTCTATCGGCTTACAAAATAGGGTCTACGGCCCAATATTTTTCATTTACGAATTCAACCTCACTTTTTAGGGGCCATTCGTTAATTACGTAATCAAAATTTTGAAGATTTTTTACCCACCTTCCCTCCCCTCACGTAAGCATACATAGAATTTCTCGAATTCCCCTCCCCCTTATTAGGTAAGATTCCAACTCGTTTTATGAACTTCTATACCAAATTTTTTTTTTGCAAAAAATGCAAAAGTACTTTCTTCTTAGAATTTGATTTTGGACAGTTGCTTTGTGCTTACTTTGGTTTGCTTTAATGAACAGACTCACGTCAGAGCAACGTTTGCAAATTGTTAGAATTTTTTACTTAGATGAAAATTCGTAAAATTTGTATTAATTTCTCTTGGACATGTCTCTAACTTCATTAGATCAAATCTAATTTCATTAGATTATTTTCATTGGCGAGATGTAAAGTGATTAAACCGGAGATCGAATTACCGAGAAAAGTGTGTGTAAATTGAACATACAGATGAATTACAACTTTATCTACGCGAAAGCTACGATGAAAAAACACTTATTACTTAGAACTTGCGAAAATGTTATTAAATAGTTTTTTATTTTGCATTATTTCGAATAAAGTTTTTACAAGAAGGTATATTAAAAAAATGACATTAGAAACTATTATATGGCTTTGGTGGTTGAAAATAATCTCTCGTATATTTTGTAAGAAATGGCCATGATTTTTTTAGTTTAGCTTTACGTGTCGAAACATATCGACCAGGTCCAGGTATTATTGGATCAAATGTATCTGGTCTAACATTGTAATTTGTTGAATTAAAAGGATACCAGTTGACTTTATCTTTATAAGATGACCTAAATTTAAACAAAACAAGTGAAAACAAAGAATTGACTGATTTAATTGTTGCAATACCATGTATAGGCAGTGTTGATAACTCTGTCACATTTCACATACATACATATCTGACATATTTAACTGATATTCTCATATAATGCGCAAGTGTTGATGCGCAATCGTTTGTTTTTTTGACGTCACGTAAATAACAAAAGATATTCACTTTGATATTAATTAACATACTATAAAATTTGCACATAATTAACCCCCTCGTGGGTTAACAGTGATGTTTACAAAAAAATGTTTCAAACAAAAGTTTTTTATTTTTTTATAAGCAACATTTTTTACATTTAAACTTTTGTTCTATCTCTAACGGTTTACAAGATGGGTCCTACGGACCCAAGACCCAATTGACCTATGATGCTCATTTACGAACTTGACCTCACTTTTTACGTCCTGAGTACGCTGTAAAAATTTCAGATCGATATCTTTTTTCGTTTTTGAGTTATCGTGTCCACAGACGGACGGACGGACGGACGGACAACCGGAAATGGACTAATTAGGTGATTCTATGAACACCTATACCAAAATTTTTTTCGTAGTATCAATATTTTTAAGCGTTACAAACTTGGGACGAAACTTAATATACTATGTATATTTCATATATACATGGTATAAAAATTGTTTAAGGTCTTTAGGTCTTTACTCCTTTAAAGTGGTTCGGCTGTCACGTGACTAGTCGAATAGGCAATTTGTATGACGTAAATGTAAGAAAATACTCTAAAAATATCGTTAACTAGGCAATTTGTATGACGTAAATGTAAAAAAATGCTCTAAAAATATCGAAAAAGCGTCAAAAACCAAAATTTTTTATGTTTTCTTTTTGGAAAGCGCCGTAAGGTAATGTTTTTTTTTTTTTTGCATAAACCGAATCTGTAATAAATTTTCTTCATAATGAAAATTTTTTTAAAGCTCAATCACTGATTAATTATTGTACAATTAACATTATTGTGTGTTCTTCCGTAAGGTACTACGTTAAAAATCACAATTTTAAAATGAAATAATTCAAAATTTTGCCCTGCAAAAGGCCCCAAAACTGTGTTTATTGTGATCAAGGGACTTTGAACTATCATTTACCGCAAAAAAATGCACATTCCCCGTACTTGCTCAAACAGCCGAACCCCTTTAAAGTTAAGTTTTCTCACTTTGGATGAACTGGATTATATGTTGTTGGTGTTGGAGATGGCTTTATCAAAAATTGATTATCTTCCAATGGATCAACTTCAAAAACATAATTTTTAAATCGTGAACTCTTGAAAAATTTTCCTTTATTCGCATTTTTTGGATCATTTAGAAGTTGATCCAAAGATGATTTTGTTGTTTCATAAAATATTTTGGAACAGTAAGATTTTGTTATAGTTGATTGTCCAAAATATGATTTATTGTTTTCATTTGTTCTTGGGCCTAAATATTGAAAAAAAAAATTAGATTTCAGTTTTGAATAAAACATCTGAAACAACCGATATTATCGCTTTGGCAATGTAGATGCCCTTACCATATTGGATTGAAACAGCTTACAATTTTATAAGTATAGCCAGACTCTGATATGAAATTGGAAATTGTCAAAGGTTTTTTTTTTTTTGATGAAATTGAGATGATTTCGAGATATTTTACTCAAATTTTTGCTTGCTTATTATAAGCATTAGAAATTTTGGAATGGAATATAAGAAGCTGAAATGAAAGAAACTTCTACAAGACAAAATAGAAACTTTCAACTTTAATAAATGGATAATGAGGCTGAGCCCCTCCAGCTACAATTTATATTTTCCTCTACTTTCAATCATTTTTTTTTTTAGTTCCGTTTTATTTTGACATTGCTCCTTTTTTACTAAACAAACACAATAAACAAATTCATTTGGTGATTGACCGACAAGTTTCTGCAGAACTATCAACTGAAATCAAACCGGGAAATTTCTCTACGTAGGGTAAAGTGCTACATAATGATCCCTCAGGGTAAAACGATTCCTCTTTGTTTTAAGTGAATCTTTGTTTTAAGTTACTCTTCGCCGGCTGGTTGTTTTAATCTCGGATTCTGCTGACTCTTAATAATTTTATGTTAAAAAACATTTTGTTAGGCGTATAATAAATTTTAAGGTCAGTTTTATGACGATATTCAAATATGTAGTTACGGGTCAAAAATGATCCCTTTTATATATGTTAAAATGATCCTTATTTTGTATGTAAAATTATAATAGGTAAAATGATCCCCCATCATAAAGTAACCAAAAGTATTCCTACGTTACACATATCTCGAATAGTTTGCTATAAATTATATTTTTTCTTAGGGGGATCATTTTAGGGTACGTTCCCCAATACGATTTTTTGCGGCATCTCGGGAACTTCACGTCAAATAATCAAAGGATCCGATTTTTAGGTTTTTAAGAATTAGAATTACTCTTGAAAATGAAAATTTAACAAAATTTTTCTAATTAATTTGATCCCACAGCTAGTGAATTTGATGAAATTTTGTATTTAAGGTAATTTTGACCTAACAAATACAAAAATCGGGTTCATTTAAAAAGTCTTTTGGGTCCCAGTTATCATTTTGAATCCCTAGAACGAAAATATGGTTGATTTTGTACTCTTATGCTAATAAATATTTACTTCAATTTTTTTCATATTTATACCTGTAAATAAATCATAAGGACCTCGTTTGCTAACATTTTTCGTAGGTAAACGAATTGAAACTGCTGTTTTATCAACCGGACAATATTGATTCGGTGCTAATAACGAAAGTATTTTACAAGGATTTCGTCCACATTGATATTTTTCAAATTCTGGTATATTTGAAAATGAGACAAATTGCCCTTTTTTCTCTTGATATAATTGATCAGGTATATGACCTTTGCCATAAGTTCCTAGGACATAAAACACATATTTGTTTAAACAACAAAAAAAAAAAAAAATTTTTAACATTGACGTTTACCTGGTCCTGGAGTTGTGCTTTTTACTTGAATTGTAGTTCTATCCTTGTAACCAAAAGTTGGTTTATTTAGTTGATTGCTTTTCAAACTTCCAGGAAGGTAATCAACATCCCCCGGACATCCAAGCTCGACTTTTAATGTTTCTCGTTCTTTTATAGTTGGATTAATTAATTTTAAATTTTCTTTGAATATTTCATCTTCAAGGCTTCTTTTCCATCTAGAAATTACGGTTTCTTATTAAATTATTTGGGCAGTATTTTCTATTGGGCCTAAGAGACAGGTCAAAAAAAATTATCTGAATTTACTAAAGCTGATTATTTGGGGATTGGTTATAGTAGTTGTGTACGCACACATACTGCAGTTAGTCAAGTGAACGGTAGAACAGGGGTCAGAAATATGCCTTCAAAACGGTTGCGATTGCCGTGGTATTTAAATGAATTTACTAAATCTGAAAATTGTTATACAAATTATATATTGCATATAAATAAATAACAGTTATGACAGTCAATCAGTTAAATGTGAGAACAGAGCTGGTCAGTCAGCCCTAATGTATGTACAATACATAAAAATATGCAATTAATGTTTTTAATTTGTAATTTTTTTAGTGGTAGGTACCTACTTAATTGTATGTTAACCATAAATAAAATGGTCAACTAACCAAATTGTGGAACAACTCCCGTAGTCAAATTAAAATAAGGTTTAGTGTAACTTACGGTTCCATGGTAGATTTAGGGCATATTTCAGCCATTTTATACAGGCGTTGAATGTTATTCAATTTACCATATTGTTCAAAATCTTTACCATATTCAAATAATTCAAACGTTAATAAGTTTAAGTCATTTTGAAAATCATCCGAAATGATACCCATTTCTTCAAGATGTTTAATTTTTTTACAAAGTGGCATTTTCAATTTCTTTTCGAAATTCATTACAAAATAATTCTAGATTGAGGTTTGTTCGAATATTTTTAAAGTTACTGATATGCGTAAAATAATATTAGCATAAAAGTACCATCGCAGCAATCTGTAGAAATTCTTCGTATGAAAAATATATTGAATAATTCCTTACAAGAAAAATTTAAAAAACTAGCTCGACCCGTGAGGACCTCCAATCCCGTAGTTACAGTAATCCGTGGTGGCTATCCTGTACCCGTGGCTCAAAATAACAAACAACAAATGTCGTGGAAAAGTGGTGTATAAAATCAAAAGTTCTTGAATTAATATTAGGAGAACATGTATTAAAAATAGTAATTATATATCTAGAGTATTAGGAGAGCATCTGTATAAACTAAAATGAATTCCTAATAAACTTATTATTTAAATTTATAATATTTTTTCGTTCAAATTATTTGTCTAGCGTGTTTTTTCCTAAGTGGTACAGTTTTAGACCGTGAGTATATTTTTCGTCAAACCTAGACATAATAAGCTTGAAAATGAGGCATGAATCATGGAATTTGATAAAGAAATAAGGAAGATAAGAGTAGGACAGAAAAAAAACTTGCTAGAGTAATAATATATAAGATAAATAAATATAGTTTTATAGACACCCATTTTTTTGGTCTAAATAGGTTAGAATATCAACTATAAAAAAATATAACAATTTGAATACTTACCTGTTCAATAAATCGATAAAAAATATTAAATTCATTTCGATAATTCTCGAGTTTTTTTATACGGTTTACCCCAAAAGTTTTTAGTCATCCTTCCACCCTAAATATTTCAAAATCGGAGCGAAATTTTGAACATCGATACAGTTATCAAAATCTTATGAAAACTTTTTAACTCGAATTTAAATTATAATTTATATAATTTATATTGGCGTTAATATTACCACCAATCAAAACATGTTTAGATATATCTAATTTTCAATTAATAAAAAATCTTACTTGATTAATTGTTATATCGAATAATCGACTCATCGACTCATAAAAGTATTTTAAAATAAATTTTTTAAAGACTTTTCAAAACTTTTGAAATTACAATTTTTATTGATTGATCCATTAAAATATTTTTTGATTGATTCCATGGTAACCGTACTATTATATTCACGGTAATTAGAGTTCTATAATATATGGTCCGCTCAAAATAATGGTTTTACGTAAATTTATTCAAAGGCAAAAAAAAAAACTAAAAAAAAGGAATGTTTCGACATCTAATTATAAACCCATCTAACGCGCAGTCTCAAAAGTGCTAGGGTTGCGTTAATTAACGCTTTGTATACGATACGTATAAAAAAACGATTTTTTGCCTATATTTCGGAAACCATCAACTTGATGAAAAATAGTTTCAAACAAAAATTGTCGAAAATTTTATTCCCTAAAAATATGTAAAATCAAAAATTTTGATATCTTCAGCCATTTTTCCGAAAATTATGAAAAACGGCCAAATATGGACATTTGTAATACCTTGAAAGTAATTGATTTTATAAAAAAAATTATCAAACAAAAGTTGTTGGAAAATTTTTTTCCTTAAAAAAATGTACAGTGAACAATTCCATATCTTTAGCCGTTTTCAAAACGATCAATTTTATATATATATTTCGTTAATTATCCAATCATTATCCTCGAACTATGTGTAAAAGTTCTGATTTTTTGTTACTCAGGGGTATGTTTTAATTATAAATTTTAAATGAAAAAAAAAATGGTTTTGCATAAAATTTATTCCATAACTTTTCCAAAGTTATTGATGAAATATTTAAAACTGAGAGCAAAAAGAAATTTGGATAAATCAATAAACTTGATGATACAGCACATATGGGTACTATTGAAGGAGCCTAAATTTTAAACCTGCCAAAGATCGGGTAGTAATTTCTATAGACGACGTCGATACCAGCGCGCAACTACCTCCAGTTGTTTTATCGTCATATTCGCAATCAGGGACCGAAAAAAACCCCCTGCAACGAAATTCAGGATTTTTTACATATAATTCGAAAATGATTGGATAATTAACGAGAAATATATATAAAACTGATCGTTTTGAACACGGCTAAAGATATCGAAATTGTTCACCAACTTTCGTTTGAAAATTTTTTTTATAAAATAAATTAGTTTCAAGATATTGTTAATTAGCATAAAATTTTTTATTCTATATTTTTTTAGGAAAAAAAAATTCCGACAACTTGCGTTTGAAAAATTTTTTTGTAAAATCAATTAGTTTCAAGATATTGTTAACAAGCATAAAATCGTATATATTTATCCGTTTTGCATAATTTTCGGAAAAATGGCTGAAGATTCTAAATTTTTTTTAGGGAATGAAATTTTCGGCAATTTTTTTTTTTTGAAACTATTTTTCATAAAGTTGATGGTTTCTGAGATATTGGCCAAAAATCGTTTTTTTATGTATACAAAGCGTTTATTAACGCAACCCTATAGCACAAGAAGGGTTAGAAGGGTTTTAAACTAGATGCCAAAACCTTTTTTTTTTCTTTGAATAAATTCATAAAATCGGTTATTTCCAGCTACTTTGGGCGGCCTAATACATCATAAATTCAGTACCGTTTCTCAACCTTTTTAGTTGTGCGATCCCGTAAATCCTAAATGTTGTAAATTATTCATTAGCACCGTGACCGCATCAAAATCGTATTTTTATCAATATTAAAGCTTTACATTTCAAGCTACCTTCACTTCGAATTCTTACGAGGCAGAGCAAGGGCGAGAAGATATTTTAGCTATTTATAGTACAGTTAAAGATGTTCAAATAAAGGAAAATGCTCGCTTTGCTAAAACCACATGGAATGTGATTCTTAGGTGTCAAATATCATTAATAACGCATGAGTTAGTGGAGTAAATGTTCCTATTTGTTAATAAACAATAAATTCAATGTAACGGTTATTGTTAAAGTTGACTTACAATATTAATAAATAGGCAACTTGAATTACTTATACGTTATATATTATAATAATTTTCGATTATTTGACAAACACTTGACTTAAAAATTGATCGTTTCATTGAATTAAAAATTTATTGTTGATTAACAAATAGAAACATTTGTGCCATTAACTCTACCGTTATTCATGATATTTGACACCTAAGAAACACATTCCAAGAGATTTTAACAAAATGCGAGCTGTTATTTCATTTTCCTTTATTAGTCGATTTTTGTAACATCTTTTACTCGAAAATAGACGGGTAGTTTTACAAATTTTAAACCAATTTACGGTAGGGTAATCTGAAAATATTTTATATATAGGTATTATAATTATAATATTTTATCTAAATAAAGAAAGTTCTGGAAAAGAAATTTAAGGACTACATTTTAATAGTTAATTTAAAAGCGTCATGTATTTTAAAATTTTACATACATACAAATCATAAATATTTACAATTTTTTTTTATAAATTAATATAATTATTTTTTTATTGGATCATTGCAGTTTGGATCTATTTTGTTACCCTAAAAAAGAAAAAGGCAAATAATTCCGGTAAGTTACGTTTCGCGTTCATACATTCGCAAACTGGATTTATATGCGAACCCATTCTATAAATAAAGGTGTGTTTTTTTAAACTTACCATTTGCAAAAAAATTAAAAATAAGTCAAGTAATAAAAATGGTTCGAAACAAAAGCTTGATCACTTAAAAGTCTGGATGTATTTCAAATGCATGATTATTTTTAGGTCGATAGGTTCTAGGTTAAATGGGGCCCAAATTAATTTTTTCAAACGAAACCCTATATTTTTTGTAGATGATTCGTTTTTTATAAGAAAAAAAAGTTTTTTATCAATGTATATTTTTTGTGATTAAAGCAATAAATAACATATATTTTCATTGTAACTATTGTTATTTAAGTTAAATTCCTAGAATGTAAGAAATGTTTATTTAAACACAAAATCGTTGAAAATTTAAAAAAACATTCTGTATTTTTATGTTAAGCGGGCGAACTTGACTACCGAACATTCAGATACTTAACCGGTCTAGTAAAAACCTAGAGTTTTTAAATATTTTGAGCTGTTAAGACTGATATTTAAACCTCTCGGAGTAATCGCTTCAGGGCGATTCTTTTAACACCTACCACGAGAATATCTTAACAAAATAAACGTATATACTTACCCAATTACAAGCAAGCATTAAATGAGCTGCTTTTTTAATCGATGGCCCTTCTAATGGATTCAATTGAGCAAGAAAAGTTACCACCCAACTAAAAAAAAAAAAAAAGTTGTTTTCTTAAGTAAAATAATTTAATTTTAATGAATAAATGTTTCAGTACTTACAAAAGCCACGCACAGCAAGCTGTTAATATTAGGCAGGTTCTTATTACCCTAAAAATAAACAAAAACTTTGAGATATTTTTCGGTTATCCGAAGAGTATGAATGTTAATCTTATAAACATGACGAAAAAAATTTATACTTCTGAATTTCACAAACATATTCTCAACCAAACGTATAATTTTTAAATTCTGATTCATATACGCTTTCTGAAATAAATGACGAATTCATAAGCATACATCAACGATAAAAAATAATCTGAATCTGCGTGGAATTTTTCTCTTTAGTCCAAATTGTATATGTATTTTATTGGATCAAAACTAGCTGAAGAAACTTAGGGTGGCATTTTTTGCCATTGCCCAAGGACGGCGCCTTGTGTAAATTTGGCCAAGAAAATGTAATAAAGATATAGGTAAAAAAGTATATGATTAAGGTAATATGAGCACCAAAGCAATTTTAGATTTAGGGTTGAAATTGAAGTTTGATGATTAATTTTGTTATAACTTCATGAATGTAGACGAAAAATAACAATTAAAGTTTTTTATATTTGACTTGGTTTTCGAAAAATCGAAAGCTAAATTTCCACCGACTAGTTATGGAAAAATCTATGAAAACATATTATCCATCTACCGTTTTACCACAAAATTAATGTTAAATATTCCTACTTTTGAAGTCATTTATTTATTTAAATAATCGGACAACCCTACCCTAAAATTTTCAGAATTGATTTAGACTTAGTCTAACTTCATATAAAAAAAAATCAAGCTTTTTAATTTAAAATTGCCTTGGTTTTCGTATCTACTTAAATGCGTTCTGGTGAGTTGAAACAGCGCAAAAATCTCAATTACTACGTTATTGCGCCAATTGTTTGTTCGTGCATGGGGACTTTTAGTAAAATTTGCACCTTGAAACAAAATCGAAATACTAAATCTTGACGTCACATAATAACAGTAATACTATCTACAATAATTTATAAGAAGCTCATTTCGATCGCCATTTTAATAAGTTAGGTACTCCAATTTACATGTTTCTAATTTCATAAATATCAAATAATATACGTACCCAGTATTTGGACCTTTAGCAAAAAATGGACAAACAATACCAATAATACCCCAGAATGTTGAAATTGTAGCAAATGGTATCCACACACCTGCTTCTATAGTCACCATTTTTGATCCGGTCTTGCGTCAATTTGTCACATTAAAAATTTACACAAGCGTATGAGTAAATAACAATATTTCTTAGAATATTGGTATTTTTGAAATCAATCGACAAACACACTCACATACAAATTGTTTATCAATTAAAATAATCATTTTTTTACACTTACGCTAGCCTATAGCTTTTTTTTAACCGTCACATGATAAAAATGATAATAAAAGAGGCTCAGATAATTTCATTATGACTCAAGTATGTAATTATTTATTTAAAAAAAAAATAACAATATTTAATCGCGAGATAAATAATGCTATGTTTAGAAATATGAAACGTTTTTAAAAGTACCGAATATAAAACGCTCTGTTTACGCCCAGTTTCATACGATTAGACCGAATTTGGTTTTGGTTAATGAAAGAAAAAATCCTATTCAATTAGTAAAATTGTGTGAGAAAATTAATTTTTGAATTTTAATGACGTCACCAAGAACAATATATTGTTAGGCCCTCGGCGGCGTTTTCCTTAAAATCGTGGTTATAACACACTAAATTTTGTCTACATAAATTTTGAACTAACAATATAGTCCTGTAAATGAATCCATTTATGAGACGCATATCTACTGACGAACCAGGTATCCATGCATATTTTGAGCTCGGTACATTTTTTATTTTGTCTTTGAATCAAGTACTTCAAACAGAAACCTGGATCTTGGTTAGGCTATCGAACTAGCTGATGCTGTGAAATATATTTTGATTGAAAGAGTAGAAGAATTCAGGAAAATTTTCAAAAATTTGAACGATATCGGCGATAAATTCGACATAGAAGTTCGGAAGCCAAGGTTCATGTCACAACAGACTCAACGCTTGAATATACAGACTGATTCAGTTGAAGATTATAGATCGAATTTTGAACCGTCGCAATATTTTATCAAATTTAACTTGGCTCTTTCTCAATAAAATGAAAAATTTTGATCAAAACTCTTGCTCGACTTTTTGAACTAGAATATTTAATTTTGCACGATGATTCTCTTGACATCTGGGTCGACGAAGTTCAACTTTAGCGAAAACGCATTGCCGGACGGAGTGCCAAAAATTCATTCAAAGCACTCGATATTGGAAATAAAGATGCGTTTCCGAATGTCTGCTAAATGCTTCGCGTTCTGGCAGTTTTGTCTGCGGCAACAGCGACGAATGAACGCTTCTTTTCAACCTTGCGTCGTCCCAAAACATACCTTAGATAGACAATGTCTGAAGATCGGCTAAAAGGTTTAGTCCTCGCTCAATATATATCGGGTTGTAGAAGTCGATGCGCACAGAGTTTTGGAAAGATTTTTTCTGTATCTGTAGAATTAACTTAATATTAAATTTTAACTTAATCAAATGTTCTCTTACGCGAAAAAGACTCTTGTTTTATTGACTTTATGATCTAACACGGCGAACAAAAGCTTGAACCCCTCCCTTGGATAATTCCTGCACACGGGCCTGCATATTATTATTAAGTAATAATATTTTATGAATGTATAGATTTTCGATAAGTTAGCTAAATTTATTAAATATTACGCCATACGCCATACTGGTTTTTTGTGGACTCTTGATGACATTTTGGTAACATTTTTTTGAATATCTCTGCTTCTATTCATTCGATTGAGACGAATAAAAAAGAAAATCTCAAGAAAACTGCACTAACCTTACATTTTCAACTTTCTCTAATAACTTTTCGATAAGTGCAGGAATTGAGTGGAAATTCTGGAAAAAATATTACTTATGATCATAAAAAAGTAACACCTACAACACCTCAATTTTGAGAAAAAAAACGCTTTCTGTATTTTCTACAACAAAAGAAATGTATTTAAAAAAAAAAATTGCCTTCTCCCAAAATTCTTCAACATTGACTATCAAAATCCGGTAAATTTACCCAACTAATATATCTTTCTAAATTGTTCAAAACTAAAAGCGAAACAGGCCCCAAAAGAGCTTATACATTGACTTGCCTCTCAGATTGTGCCGACAATGTAAAATAAATTTTTTATTTCCAATCGAAATTTTAATCAAGCACTCGAATTATTGATAAGTAGATACTAGGTATAATATTTCAATATATTTTCAATAAAAACATAATTTACGTATACAGAATTCCTTATAATCGTTAATCTACCATAACATTTTTGGAAGTTCTAATATCTAAAATCTCTACAAATATAGTTCAGATTATTTACCCATTATTAGAAAGGGATGATTTTTCATTTTAGAGCCAAGATATGACTCTAGAAATAAGTATGAATGTCAATCAATCAAAATTCAAGGTTTTTTTATTGATATTAGAGGTGCATTAGATACAGACAACGCCCAATTGTGTACGGAATTTCTATACCTTGTTTTTTAACGATTAAATTGGTCTAAAAATTGTAAAATAGCTTATTTGGTAATTCAAATTTTAACCAAATATAAAGGTTTTTTTCGTGTGGCCTCCCAATAAAATCACTGACACCCATTGCGATATTATTTTTACAAATTTTCGAGTAAATATTATTTAATTTCACAAATTATGTTAATCAATAATTATAGTCCGGGTGGTAGACGCAAATATTAAGAAAATTAGACAAATAATTTTAATTTTACAGGCATTTAATTTGCATAAATAAATTGGAAACGATATATTATGTGCGTTTTGCACTAACATAAAAATTTAGCAATTTTCGAGCACAAAAAACTCGAAATGGCTGAAAGTACTTTTCTAAGGCGTTGTTTTGTGCACTGATCATGAATTTTTGGTTCATTTTGCTGTCCGAGGTGTGGAAAAAAAGAAATGACCATTTTAAGCGCGAAGTTTGTACTGAACATGGAAATTTTTGGTTTTCTTGACTCTAGCTTTGAACAGAGAAGTCAGATTAAAAAGTTTTCAGTGCATACGCACAATTTTCCGTCACGGATTTTCAAGATCCATTTAAAGGTCATGGGGTCCAGATATGGCTACTTATGCCCATTTTAACTGTTTTTTTAAATAAAAAATTAATATTGGATCTCATGGATATATTGCAGATAAAACTCAACAGCCTTGCATCCAGTTTTCCGGAGATAATAACAGCATGCTTTCTATTCTTGGCAGACTTTCCAGTTACAACCGCAACAGCTGAAAGAAGTTTTTCAAAATTAGAACTGATAAAAAATTAGGATTTCGATGAGACAGGAACGGCTATCAGACTTGTCACTATTGTATATAGAGGCAGAAATTATAGAAAAACGGAAATTGTCTTCAACTATAGATGATTTAATAAATCAATTTGCCGAAAAAAGGACAAGAAAAGTGTTTATTTAATTTGAATTGTTTGGCTAGCTTAATTTCTGGGAGGAAGTGATAACTTATAATCAATAAATATTTATTTTAATTTATTTATTTTAAGGTAAGCATTTTTGTTTCTTTTGCAAAAAATCAATACCCTTTATTTGGGCCCCCAACTAAATTTGATACAGGACCTCTTCAAAGCGAGCTACTTCACTGATCGGAGCTATTGGTCAAAATGCGTTTAAATCACGATACTTTTTGGAAAAACATCTTTTAAGAATGTAATTATTTGTTCTAGCGTTTGGACTAACTGCATGTTTTGTTTTTTTATCATTACAAATAATGAATAATTTGTGAATCATTTTAATAATATAAAGCAGAGCTGGACATTTATTAAATTTTGAGATATCAATATTTCTTGTAATTTATTATGAGTTTTATAAAAAGGATCCTCTTCTTGGGTTGAACTTTAACAATTAAATAATTCTCAATTCGACTGTATTTTTTTTTTATGTTTGTTACCTCAGAACTTTTGACTGGATGAACCGATTTTGATGGTTCTTTATCTATTTGAAAGCTAATGCTTCCCGTGTGGTCCCATTTCATTTTGGTCTAGTTCTGATAACCGCATCTATGAGAAAACCATAAAATATCACGCCAACCGATTTCGATGATTCTTTTTTAGTGACAAATAAGTGTACTTCAGATTCACTAAAAATCACAAAATAAAAATAAAAAGAAGAAAACCGATTTCAAAAGAAAAACTTTTCCAAAATAAATTAATATCCACTAAAAAGTAAAAAAATAACGAAAATATAATGTAGTTACAATTATTGTTATTTTTGGAGTCGGTGTCAGCCAAGTTAATGTAGCAATCTGTTCTGTCAGACTTGTTTCCTTGGCTGACACCAACTCCAAAAATAACAATAATTGTAACTATCATTATATTATCGTTATTTTTTTACTTTTTATAGTGCATATTAATTTGTTTTGGAATTTTTTTTTTTTTTATTTTTTGGCTTAGTTGTTATTCTTATTTGATTTCAATTATTTACAATAAATTTGTACGAAAAAATACGTCCTTGATTACTTAATAATTATATGCACATGTAATTACCAGATTCGTACTAATAGAACACAATAATGCAGTAAAATCTCTTTAAAATAACATTTTTAAGTAAATCATGAAACATTAAGATATAATGAATAAAAGGAACCTAAAGAATTAGGATGTTCAAATTTTCGTCCGGCTCGCTGAACCTCTTACATTAAAATATGAGGTCCACCGATAAATAAAGCGATATCTTCATGAAAGTACAGATCGTATGACCACCTAATGATTTCTTTAGGACATTCGCAGAAAAAATGAATGTACGGAAATATTTAAGACTAATGTTAAAAATTTTGTTGGTGGATTATGTTAGAGCTTGGGAAAATTAGACGAAAATTGAGTGTCAAATTTTTCGAAAATCACTTATAAAAAAAAAAAAAAAAAAAAAAAACACACTTTGAATGTATTTTACAGAAAAACGAGTGCCGTTTGTTATAATTTTCTTTATAGGAAAATATTTGTCATGCTTTTAACTAATGAATATTAGTTTTCCAAATTAAACTCAAGAAAATTATCCTTGTTACATAATAAAGCACACCTTCAATATAAGATTTATATGATAACAAGTGAAAACAAACAGTTGACTGAATTAATTGTTGAAATACCATGCATAGTCAGTGTTGATTTCTTTATCACATTAAACATACATACATGTGACACATACATAACTGATATTCAAGTATGGTACATACTATAAAATTTCCGCCTAATTGGTGCTCTCACGGGTAAACAGTGATGTTTACGAAAAAATGTTTCAAGCAAAAGTTGTTTATTTTTATAAGGAAAATTTTTTACATTTAAACTTTTATTCTATCTCTAACGGTTTACAAGATGGGTCTTACGGACCCAAGACCCAATTGACCTATGATGTCCATTTACGAACTCGACCTCACTTTTTACGTCCTGAGTACGCTGTAAAAATTTCAGCTTGATATATTTTTTCGTTTTTGAGTTATCGTGTCCACAGACGGACGGACAACCGGAAATGGACTAATTAGGTGATTTTATGAACACTTATACCAAAATTTTGTTGGTAGCATCATTATTTTTAAGCGTTACAAATTTGGGACTAAACTTAGTATACCTTTCATATTACATATATGCATGGTATAAAAACGCAAACCGTAAGGGGTATTAAATAATTTACCTGCTTATAAAGGGCTTTAAAGTAGTCCGGCGGTTGTGTGTCAACTGTGTAGTCAACAAGGCAATTTGTATGACGTAAATGTAATAAAATACTATAAAAATATCGTAAAAGTGTCAAAAACCAAAGTTTTTTATGTTTTCTTTTTGGAAAGAGTCGTAAAGTAAAGTTTTTTGCATAAACAGAATCAGTGAATATTATCCACCCAACGCATGAACAACCAGTGCTCCATCTTCACCTGTGAAATCTCAGCCATTATCTATACATTAAAAATCATCACAACAAAAAATTACAAAACCAAGAACGTCATCTACTCCGATTCCAACTCCGCACTGAAAGCCATCAGCAATCAGAATAGTACCCATTCACTAGTACATATAGCTCAGCAACTCATAGACGAAACAACAAATCAAGGTTCCAGTGTTGTACTAGCATGGATCTCAGCACACCAAGGAATACAAGGCAACGAATTAGCTGGCCAATCAGCTAAGGAAGCCACACGAAGTGAAGATATAACAAATACAACAGTAACACATTGTGAAGCTAAGAAACACATAAATAAATAAATAATAGTTTAAAAAAACTAAAAAAACACGCTTTTATAGCAAATCGAACTAAAAACTTAAAAATAATTTTTAATAACAAAGAGTTTATATTACCGTAGCAGAAGGTTATACAATCAATCATAATTAATTACTTAAAAATAAAAATATAATAAAATTTAAGTTACAAACAGAATTATTAAATTCAGAGTGAAAAGTCGTGGGGTGCTTGACATATTAAAGATTATACAATCATTCTATTGTCAACTATCTATGAGTGGAGAGTTATGGAAATGTAGTGAAATGCACCCCACGCTTTTCACTCTGAATTTAATAATTCTGTTTGTAACTTAAATTTTATTATATTTTCATTTTTAAGTAATTAATTATGATTGATTGTATAACCTTCTGCTACGGTAATATAAACTCTTTGTTATTAAAAATTATTTTTAAGTTTTTAGTTCGATTTGCTATAAAAGCGTGTTTTTTTAGTTTTCTTAAACTATTATTTATTTTATACTTTTTAGTACGATTTATCAATTAGTTTTTTGTGGATATATGGTATTAAAATGTATTACGAATCGTTTCGTAATCTATTCATCTCATTTAAAGCATCACTATTGCACGGGGTTTTTCCTGTTAACTTAGAGCAATCAAGTTCTTCAATGCGAATACCGTCTAAGGTTCTTACACGACTAAGTGCCACATAAGCTTGTCCAGCAGCAATAACAGTCGTGAGCCTAGATAAATGACTGCATGATCAACTGTACAACCTTGCATTTTGTGAACAGTCGAAGCCCAACTCAGGATTAGTGGCAACATTCGTCTTTCAGCAGTTCCATAGCTACGCCCTCGTGGGTAAACAGTGAAGTTTACAAAAAAAATTTTCAAACAAAAGTTGTTTATTTTTTTATAAAGAACATTTTTTACATTTGAACTTTTGTTCTATCTCTAACGGTTTACAAGATGGGTCCTACGGACCCAAGACCCAATTGACCCATATTGCTCATTTACGAACTTGACCTCAGTTTTTAGGTCCTGAGTACGCTATAAAAATTTCATCTTGATATCCTTTTTCGTTTTTGAGTTATCGTGTTCACTCTCATAGAGGATATATGAAAATAATATATTTATCCTGGCGGCCCTAACAAGGATAATGGGAAATTATTAACGAATTATTGCATTGTCACCGGTTCTTGAGATGTATGCAAAGTTTCAAGTTAATCAGATGTTTAGAAACCGGTGAAAATCGTGCTCAAAGATTCCGTTACATAGTTACATACATACATACAAACAAACAAACATACAGCCCAAGCTTATAAAAGCGTGTTAAAAATGTAATTATGCAACACTGGAAACAAAAATGGCTACAACTCTCACCGACAAAGCTCCATGCAATACGCGATAATATTTTCGACAAGCTACCAACCCTTGACCGCCAAAAATATTTTACAATCATTAGATTGCGGATTGGACACACAAACATGAGCCACATCCATCTCATAACCAAAAGTAACCCAAACCGATGCCAACACTGCAACGCAATAATATCGGTGAATCACGTTCTTTCACAATGTCAGGGATACCAGCATCAAAGAAACAAAAATGGATTACCCTCGAAAGCCAAGGATATCCTCAATGATCCCAAATATTTCCCGAGTCTCTTTTCAAGTTTATTAAGGACAATGACTTAATTATATGAACACATTTTGTATTAATAATGACACATGTAAATAATGTATAAGTCTCTGCGGTCGCTAATGACCTAGACGTTAAAAGCGACCTTAAATAATAAAAAAAAAAAGAAGCATAGCATAAGGTACTGAGTTAAAAGTTTTAAAAATAACAATTTTAAAATGAAATAATTTAAAATTTTGCTCCGCAAGAGGCCCCAAAATTATGTTTATTGTGATCAAAGACTTTGGACTGTCATTTACCGCAAAAACATTCACCATACTTGCTCAAACAGCCGGACTACTTTAATAAGAATGCACACATACACGATTTAAAGATGATCCTAAAAAAACGTGATTTTTTGGGAAAGTCCTTATTGTGAACGAAAGAGGTTTCACTATATATTATTTAAATACCTAATATCTAAATATTTTTACCTCAAAAAAAATTAAATTTCAAAATCAGGAAAAAACAAATTTATAGTAAATACACAATTACTATACTTCTTATCAAAACTAACGTGTTTTCACTTGTAATTATATTTTTAAGCCTACATTTAAAAAAAAAGTAAGTTTCGTGTCAAGTGCAATCCTGTAAATTTTACTAAAACATTCATAGAAAATTTCATATCTGTTTTTATATGAAATAGCCAAATTCTGATATTTAGCGCTACGTACATATTAAAAACTGATAAAGCCGTTTATTTGTTCTGCTATAAAAAGAAGATAACGTTAATAACTTATTTACAAGCATCATAAAACCAGTGTTGAATTGCTCATAGAATCAAAAACCATTTTTTTTAATTTTTTATTTTGTGTCAACAAATAACTCTTCAACAATAATGTCTGGTAAGAATAAACATTTTTTACCATATTTATTTTGATTACCTACATACATATTCGAAATGCATTTCTAATTCGGTTCGATCAAACTGCCATCGTTTATAATCCGAAAATTTTTATTAGGTTTTTGTTGCTGTGGAAGTTCACCGGATGAGGAACCACCTGTAACTGTAATTGACCAACCTTCTGGTATAACTTTTGGTTCTAGATTTGTGTATTAAAATGTCGTCTATTGTAAAATTAATAAAAAATATTTTAGTGGCTTCATTAATATTTTTTCTTGTGTTTTTTTGTAACATTTTTTAATTAATATTTTTCGTTTAAGCTTTGTGTTTTGAAGTTTTTTTTTTGGTTATTTTTGTGGACTATTCAAACCAATTTGAACTCAATTAGAAATGCAATTCTATTATATTTTTATATTTAATATTTTCTTTCTATTACTTTTTTTTTACTTTTCGAAAAATTGAAGTTTTTAATTATTTTTATCGAGATTTTATTTAAAAAGGAATTCTATAAAAAAAACTATGATACTTAAAAGTGGGAGGAATTTAGATTATATGTAAATATGTTTGATAAATTTCGAAAATAATATCAACCGCGTAGATTCCGAACTAAAAAAAGTTCGGTGTCTGTCTGTATGCCTGTCTGTGGCATCGTAGCGCTTAAACGGATGAACAAATTTGAATTTTATTTTTTTCATTTGGTAAAGTTAATTTAATGGGGAGTGTTCTTAGCCATGTTTCAAATGCGAGTTTAGGGTTCTGTCTTCTCAAAATCGGTTCAGTTTGGAGGAGACTCTTAGAAAAAACGTAATTTAATGGAGAGTGTTCTTAGATATGTTTCAAGTGCTAGTTTAGGGTTTCGTTCCCGAAACGGTTTTTTTTAAATTTTGTACATTTCACTTTCATTTTAAAAGTTGTAGAGGGTTCGGTTTTATACGATGGTAAGTTCTGTGGCCCGATTATATTATTTTAATCGCTTTAGAAATATAATAAAAACGTTTTTAGTTCGCTTTATTTTGATTTTGCGTTTTTCATCTTTTTTCTCTCTTCTTGCGGTTAAGACATTTAATAAAATTAGTCTCGTGATTTTCGAGTAGGCATTTCGCGCTTTTATAAAATTATTAAATCGTTAGTATTTGTAACCGATTTTCTGCGCTAGAAACAGAAATTATAAATCTATGTATTTATTTCTTGCTTTTAATTACCTAAATACGATTATCATCCAAATTTCCTAATTACAAATCTCGTTTTGATAAAAGCTATTTTTGGCTCTCATTTCCGCGTATTTAAATTAAACCTTTTTTGGGTTTCCATTATTTTATTGAAACTTATTCATTAATTAAAAGGTGCAATATTAACAACAGCAAATATTGTTGATATTATTCCCCTCTGCTTTATTTGACGAACGATAAAATATTACTTCTTATCGGCTTTTAACTCAAGTACCTACTTTATTTTTAATTTCCATGAATTTTTGCATCGTTTGAATTGTTTATTTCAACATTAAAAAAATAATTAATAACTTAAGTAATATTATTAATCTATGAAGGGAAAAGTCCACAATTGATAATCAATAGAAAAATAACAAAGTGGGATCGAATGATTTAGTTTAGGTAATCCAAATACTTTTACAGCGTTAATTAATGGTTGAGATAAGCCGATCTTATGAGAGCACTTGAGGCAAAATAGCGAACATTGCATACGCTGAGAAATGTCACTTAACTAGGTAGTGACGAGCTAGTTTTAAGCTTACCATTTTATTTTGCATTTGAGATAGTACGAGCGCCAAGGCAATTTTAGATATTTAGGGTTTAAATTATTTGTACCTTATTTTTAACTTTGATAATGAATTTTGTTATAACTTCATGAATGTAGACGAAAAATAATAATAGAATTTTTCGATATCTGACTTGGTTTTCGAAATATCGAAAGCTAAATAATTAAACAAAATTTTTAATTTTCGATACTTTGAAAATTACTACAGATATCGAAAAATTTTATTCTTACTTTTGATATATTGTCAATTTATAAACAATATCTGGATGACCGAGCTTTGCTCGGTTATTCGCCAATAGATGTCAGCAAGAGTCATATTTTTCACTTTAGACTACTCAAACGCCTCCTTTTTGTTATGTTATAATTTGCATTGTATTTCATTAACTACGTTATACACCAATAGATGTCTGATGAATTTTTTTCACTTTAGACTACTCAAACGCCTCCTTTTTGTTATGTTATAATTTGCATTGTATTTCATTAACTACGTTATACACCAATAGATGTCTGATGAATTTTTCATGAAAAGACGGATAAAAGGACATTTCTGATAAATGAAACCTAGCTAGATCGACTTATCGCCCCAAAAAACCCCTACATACTCATTTTCATGAAAATCGTTGGAGCCATTTCCAAGATCATTGATATATATATATATATATATATATATATATATATATATATATATATACAAGAATTGCTCGTTTAAATATATAAGATAATTCATCATCAAAATTGAAAATATACATTTTTTTGTGTGTGTCCCCTACCATGCTCATACGCCATTAATTAGTCGGGCACAACGAGTTTTTTTTTTTCAATAATTTATTAAGGTTTTAATTTTAACCTAAAGTTTTTTTAATTACCACCGACTAGTTTTGGAGAAATCCCATATTATCCATCTACCTTGGCACTTTTGGTACCCCCTACCCCTTATATTTTCAGAATTGATTTCAAGTTAGTTCAACTTCATATATAAAAAAATCAAGCTATTTAAAATTGCCTTGGTGCTTGAACATCCTTAATGCTTTTGTGGTTGAAAAAACTGAAACTTTTGAAACAGTAGCAAAAAAGGCCTTTTTTCCTCAGTGCAAAACTATCAATCCTAAATATATCTTTATGTTAGATAATAGAGTTGCCTTTCTAGTAAAATCTCGAAAAAAATTATATAAACTTCAAATTAAATGAGTTAATTTTTTTTTAAATAGTGTAACAAAAATGCTATATTTCTAATTGGCTTCAAACTTTTTATACAGCCTCTTTCTTTGTTTTTGTTATGAAAACACGAATGCCGTAGGTCGAAACAAATTTTAGATTACAGCGTTAAATTAGTATACCTAGTCTTTAAGATTAATAGGCGCATCCAAAATTCTGGGTATGTATTTGATCTATCCACGAAGGTGGCCAAAGTTATCTTACTTTGACATTTATCTTAGTATCTTTCAATCTTAGTATCTTTCAATCTTATATTAGGTTAATTAATATTATAATAATTTTTTAGCATAAATTTTCTCCTAAAAGAGAGTATGTATACAAAAATCTTAAAGCCGCATTCAACTAAATATAGCAAATACAAAACTCTTGCCCCAAAACAGTGTACCTACTTGCCTTTGGCAAAAAAAATTTGTAAATATTTTCTTATGATCTAAGTATAGACCCGTTTCATTTGTCTGATGAACTTCCTCCACATTTATTTGCCGTATGTCCGTCAGGGCCACCTATTCACGAGTGGGATAAGAAGCAAATAATAACACAAACCAAAGTAAAACTGTAAATATTAAATTGATTTAAACAAAATTTTGAAGTCTACGTTGCTAGGCCATTTATATTTATTGATATGACAACAGATGTATTTTGTCGTCACCGAAATCTCTCAACACTAAAAGGTATTGTCCTGTGATAGGACGAAAAAAATTCTCTAGAAACATCGATATTTTCAATGGAGACGCGTTTTCGAATGTCTATAAAATGCTTCAAGTTCTGGTAGTTTTGCCTGTGACAACAGCGACTAATGAACACTCCTTTTCATTTTCGTGTCATCTCAATAAAAATATCTTAGATCGGCAATGTTTGAACATTCGCTAAACTGTTTATCCCCACTCATACATCGCGGTGTAGATGTTCCTTTTTTACCTCTTTTCTTATTTTAATTTTATTTTGTACCAAAAATGTTACAAGATTTCTAATTGGCTTCAAATTATGTATACAGCCTCTTTCTTCGTTATTGTTGCGAAATGCGAAAACCATAGACCGAAACAGTTTTTTTAAGATTTCAGGTTAAATTAAGTCTTTGGGTATTTATTTGATCTATCCACGGAGGTGACCAAATTTATCTTACCTAGATATTTCAGAATTAATACCTCATGGTAAGAGATATACTCATTTGAGTGGGAATCGAGTTAATGGGGACTGTGTCCGTACACTTCTTCAAAGAGTGTATGTATAAAAAAATCTTCAAGTCCATTGGAATTAAATATAGCATTTTCAAAACTCTTGCCACAAAACTTTTTATATACAGCAAAAAAAAATTTTAAATATTTTCTTATAGACCCGTATCATTGGGGTAGTGGTCACCCACCACATTGCCCACCTCCACATTTATCATATCCCCCCGGGGTAGCCGTGTGTCCGCCAGCACCACCTTGTCACGGCCAGGGTAAGTGGCAAATAATAAGGCAAACCAAAGTTAAACTTACTTCATAGGTCAATACAGGAAATGACTGAAACCTCTTGCTAAAACCTCATGGAATGTGTTTCTTATGCGTCAAATATCATTAATAACGCATGAGTTAGTGGTGCAAATGTTTCTATTTGTTAATAAGCAATAAATTGTTAATTTAGTGGAACGATCAATGTTAAAGTTCACTTAAAAAATTAGAAGTTGAGCAACTTGTATAACGTAAATGTTAAGTGTTTTTGAAATAATCTAAAACTATTTATTATACATGTATAACGTATACGTAATTCAAGTTGCGTATTTATTAATTTTGTAATTCAACTTTAACATTAACAATTTATTGTTTATATTAACAAATAGAAACATTTTTGCCATTAACACATGCGTTACTAATGATATTGGACACCTAAGAAACATATTAAATAAGGTTTTAGCAAAATGCGAGCGGTTTATTTCATTTTCTTTTATTTGTAACATCTTAACTGTACTAAATAAGCTTTGTGCAAGACTATACAAGGGTGTATGTATAAAAAAAAATCTTCAAGCCCATCGGAATTAAATATAGCATTTTCAAAAACTCTTGCCCCAAAACTTTGTACATATAGCAAAATCAATTTGTAAATATTTTCTTATAGACCCGTATCGCTGGGGTAGTGGCCATCCACCATATTATCGTCCTCCAGATCAAACACATCAAATGCCTTATGAACAACATCCACCGCATTGTCCCCCACCACATTGCCCCCCACCTCATTTATCATATCCCCCTCAGCATGCCGTGTGTCCACCTTCAATGCCAATGCCACCTTGTGCGCCAACAGCGCCACCTTGCCATGGTCAGGGTAAGTGGCAAATAACAAGATAAACGTAGCCTCAAAGATAAAATTCTGGATGTAAACTTTTGACTTGCAAATTAATGCAAATATAAAATTTTAACCTATGCTATAGGCTTCGGGCAAGACTACAATTTTAAGTCTCCGTTGCTAGGCAATATATTTGTTTGTTGGTATGACCACAAATTTATTTTGTCGACACCGCGGAATATGATTTTAATTTAGGTACATACGAATATGCAAGTTTTTCAAATGAAAATTCTAGAAATTTAAAATATTAACAAATATTTACCTAATTAATAATAATAATAACATGATAAAAACGGAAATACCAACATTGATAAGATTACAAATTTTTATCAGTTTAATTATGAATTTTAGTATGAACAATTTTTTTCCACCTGTTATTTTTTTATATCCAGGGATGTACTTATATAAAAAATCTCTTCCAAAACTATCAACTTTCAAATTTCATTTAAAATTGAAGTGGTCAAAACATTAAACAAATTTAATTTAAAATTGAAGAGATCAAAAACATTCCCATCGTTAACAATTCATTCCTAAACAGTTATCTTCAGTTCGTTTTTGCCTCAACATGTAATTGTTCTTTTACAAAATTCAAACATGTTTTGGTCTATATCTCCGTAACCGTGCACTTTAGACAAAAAATGGTAATAACCTCTATTGTAAATTTCCTATCTTTTTATATAATAATGTTTTTTATACCACTTACTGTTTACGACTATACGACCATTGCGATTTATTTAGTGACTTTTGGCCGATAACTCTTCTCTTCTAATAATTGTTTAAACAATAAAACTTTTATTGAGGCGCAAGTTCTTATTTGCACAAGAGATATACACCGAAACGGTTTTTCTCAAAATGGCGACACTTCCGGCTTGTTTTTTTTTTTGTAAGAATTTTGTGTATTTATATTCAGAACGTGAAACTGAACCTATTTACAAAAAATAACTCCTGTAATTTAATGCAGGAAAAATTATCTGTAATCTGAATTAAATAATCTAATTAATATATTATGTTAAATATTTGCAATGGCCTTATTTAATAATGATAAATTGTGTACCTACTATATTTTTATAATAGTAAATGATTGTCAATTCGTATATTTGTGTTTTTTATCGTGACTCATTCTATCCAACAAAAATCAATATTTATAATATTTTTCGAACAAATTGCATAATAAATATAATCGCTTTGATTATCTCATTTGTGCAAGGTCAAAAATATTCCAAAATCGTTTAGTAGAACCGAAAAAATACTCCTGGAATGTTTCAATGCTAAAAAATACCAAGTTGTTCAAAAATTGTACTCTATTCGAACGATTATTATGAAAACTAATAGATTTCTATTTTAAAAGTTCACGAAACGATAGATTCGGGTTTTTGTCTGCCAAACCTTCTCTAATGAGGGTTGAAACTTTATACCAACTAACGAAAATTTAGTGAAAACCTTGATCAAGATCTTTCGAAAGAAATAGTTTTTATCTAATTAGATCACTCACTTGGCGAATTTTTAAAATCTAGGACATTATATTTTAAGATACTAAGTACAAATATGCCGTATTTTTTATGTTTTAATAAAACTTCTTTAAGATATTGAATTTTCTTCGGAAAATGTGACATTTTATATTGATTTAAATGGCATCATTGTGCAGTTTTCTATTCTGTCTATCTTCTTCTAATGGTGGAAAAAACAATAAGTTATGTATTCAAAGAATATTATTGAAAAATTTTCATAAAAAAAATTATCAATCTTCTTTTTGTTGTAGATTTAATGTGGGTACCATCATCTGCCGATAGTGTATTCCCAGCAAATGCTGTTAAAGGTGGTGTTGATTTAGATGGAGCCGATATTTTCGTTGGACGTGCCTATCACGATGGTGATCTTTTACCGGCCAAAGTAATTCCTGCAAATAATGTTGCCTATGTCTGTCACAGTGGTCGGGAAATTGCCAAACACAACTTTGAGGTAATAAAACAAATTATTTTAAGTTCAATCATTTAGAGGTTTTAACGAAATTATCAAATTTAGGTACTTTGCCATAGACAATTAGTATGGCAATATTCATCCGGTGGAGCCGTTCCCCACGGCGCAGTACCTGCTGGTCAGACTGCTGACGGTGAAACCCTCTATATTGGTCGTGTAATGCATGAAGGAACTCAAACTGTGGGCAAGGTAGCTTCACGATTATTCATTACAGTCTTAAATAGGTATTTAAATTCAACTTTTAAAATTTTTAGGTTCATCCAGCCCATGGAAACTGTTACATTCCATATAATGGGGAAGAAATCCCACATTCAGATTACGAAGTTTTAGTTTTACAATAAAAAGTTTTTTTTAAGAATTATTATAGTCTCGTCTAATTGTTTTTTAAGTCTATCAATAAAACTATTTACATTAGCAATTTATATTTTGTGATTTCATTTTAATATATTAATAATTTGACATATATTTTTTAAAATTTTTTATTTAATTTCGCAAGGTTCTATCTTTTAAGAAATCCAGAATTTTATCTTTGAAAGTCGTATTATATTTTTGTATATAGAACTAGTATGATTAAGGTATGACTAGAATTAATTAATATGAATCTGCTATTACTCAGTTAAACCGGCATATTCGTTGATTTTTCTTAAAAAAGAACTTTTTTTTACGAAAAATCAGTGGTTTCCGGTATATTGGGAATTACAAAGCATTCTTTTTATGTCACAAATCAATTAGGTTCCATTCACACTCCTTCTATCAGTTATATTTAATTAGGAAGCGTTCTTACTCATTCATTCTCATTACATAAGCCAACTTTGTAAAATGGATAAAATATATCTTCTTGAAGAGTCTAAGTCAAGAACCCTATAATCAGACCAGTTCTATATCTTTTTATATTAGATTCTAAGAAAATGGGATGCTTTAGCTTTTTTTATGTTTTAATTTTCTATTTGTTTTACAATTTCTATTACTTCACAGATTGAAGAAGCTGTATAAGGTATATACTTGTAATTTTTATATTTAGTGCTTCTTTTAGCTTTTAAATAACTCGAAACAAATTAGGTAAAGAAAAAAAGTATTAATTATTATGAAAACCTTTTCATTGTATTTTCTAATTTTAAGTGTTCTATCAATTATTTCTTGTCCGCCGCGTTTTAAATGACCCTGATGGTCAAATTCACCATCGTGCCATTAGACTTCCCAGTTTGAAACATATTTCCCGGGTAAAACTTGTTTTCGAGTTATTTTTTATATTAAGTTAAAAGAAACACCCAATAAATCGCTTTATATGTTTTTCCCGAAAAGAGGCTAAATTAGAGATTTTAATTCAACATTTAACTTTAAAGTTGTTCAATGGGTTCCAACAAGCGCACATGCTCCATTTCCACCATATGCAGTAAGAGGTGGTGTAGATAGAGATGGAACTGATATTTTTGTTGGAAGAGCTTTCCACGAAGGTGATTTAATACCCGCTAAAGTGATACCAGCAAAACAAATTGCATATGTTGCATACGATGGTCGGGAAATCATGAAACATAGCTTTGAAGTAATGTGTACATCGATGTACGATCAAGGTCGTGTAACATGGAGAGCTAGTCACGGATCTAGTATTCCTTATGGAGCAATTCCTGGTGGACACACAGCACAAGGAGAAACGCTATACATTGGACGTGTATTCCATGATGGCGCTCAGACTGTTGGAAAGGTAATTATTTTTATCTCCCATGTAAATCTTTCTGACGTAAAGAGAGGAAAAATAAATTTATATCAATATTTTTACTTTTTGTTATTGTTTACTTTTAATCATGCATACGATATTTATTCCAAGAAGTCCGGGTACGAGTCCTGGTTCGAGTGTATTTTTTTAAATTCTCTTTAATTTATATCAATATTTATTTATTTATTTATTTATTTTTTTTTGCTTCAGGTTCATCCAAGTCATGGAAAATGTTATATACCTTATGACGGTCATGAACACCATCATCACAGCTACGAAGTATTAGTTCAAATTTAAATTTCTTTTTGTAATTTGTAAAAAATTATTAAAATTTTTTATTCGTATGTTATTAAATATATATCTTTTCATTTTACAAAATCTTTAATATAATGTAAATTTCCACGTTTTGGGAGACGTTGACAAATATAATTGAGAATAGTATTGTTCATAAAAAGCTTTTTAATTTTCTTATTATCGATATATTATCGATTTTTGCTTTAATAAAAGCATATTAATGTAGAGAAAAATTATTTTTCGAATTACTATAAAAACAACAAAAAAAAACCATCAAAGATTTATTTGTATCTCTTTTATGCAAAACAAAATTGCGTGGAGTTCTTATGGCAAACATAGTATATGACGTCAAATTTTAGTATTTAAAATATTTATTCTCTGGTGGAAATATTTTCTACCAATATAGTCTAATTTAAACCTGCAGTATCTTGGAAAATAATTCTAGAAGAATGAGTAAGTCTAAAAATTCAGAAACATTCTGAAAAAGTATGAAAAGGTTTATGTACTCTTTGTTTATGTAAAACTTTTAAGCAGTCTGAAATTTTAAGCAGACTGAATTTACACAAGCTTTTAGACTCTCCTAGAAGACTTTTCAGAATTAATTAGAGATTAAATTTGAAGTAATAAGTTAGAGTAATTCCAAGATTTCGAACTGTTCGCTCTTAAGAAAAACCAGATAATATATAGCGTGACGTAAACATGCAAACAAATAGACGAGTATCAAATTAATTTATAAAAGGAGCATCCAACCAATCAGCCAGTGACATATTGATCACAAATTAATGTCTACATAATCATTAATTTCCTCTGTACATTCAATATCAAGTTTGATTTTATGATTTTAAGTTAATATAAAAGTACATAAAATACAACAACAGAATGAATTACTAGAAATTTTTTATTTTAAATTTAATTTTTATTGTTTTATAATATTTTTTACATTATCTTACTAATAGCTTTGTATAAAAATACTTAAACGTCGTTAGGACGCAACGTAATTTATAAATATATTTTAACGCACAAATAAATGATTAGTTGCATCAAATAACTTACTCAAAGTCATGTTAAAAGTTAAATTCGAATCAACTTTCTCAATTTTTGGATCAATCATTCGCTCATAGGCCGTTATAATACTGAAATAGAAAAAATAAAAATAACATTTAAATAAACTTAAAATTTTAAAATACTTAACAATAATAAGCACCATTTTCACATTCCAAACCGTATTGTTCGGTTAACTAAAATTTTTAAATATTCGAAAAAATGTAAACCAAGAATTTCTCAAAACTCAGAATATAAAATATTTAATTCATAATACACTTGCTGTTAAAATTAGAAGATGATTTACCATGCCATACATGAGATATTAGCAATTAAAAGTGACGCAATTTGTACGTGTACATGGGAGAAGTGTATAAAAATACACAAATTTACAAATATTATATTTATTTACCAATGAATGACGTCCACCATCTCTATGAAAAACTAATATAATGTAGAATACTATATTTAGAAAATATATAAATAAAAATAAAAATTATTTACCATATAGTTTCGATAAAAAACTTAAATAAATAACTCGTTTTAGCGATAATTTTTGTGGAAAGCATATAAAAACTAATGGTAAAGGTATATGTCAAAGTATGTGTGTGTATACGTATAGAATTTATAATAGTGAGTAACTACAGTCTTTTGAAAATAATATATGGTATATGTATAATAGTCATAGCACAGTCAATGCACTGAATGATAGTATTAGTCCAAAACTTTTTGACTGGACGGTCGCGGAGGAACTACCTTAAAACAACTCAACTGATTTTTTCGTTGAATCAAAAGGCAAAACGTACCTACTTTATTATACATTTTAATGTGCTGTACTTTTTTATATGTGTATGGTTTGTGCGTATGGTTAACAGGATTGTAAACACACATTTCCGTTAAATATTATGTATCTATGGACGTTATAAACTAAAGTTCTTTTTTCTATCGCTATCGCTATTTAAAAACAATATATAATGTAGGATGGTACTTGGTGATGCCTCTAAGAACGATTGTGAAAAAGTGAGAACAAGTCAACTATGTTTACTTTTTACGAAAGTCTGCATTCGTTTTGATCAAAGATTCTTGATCGGTACAAGTTGGACGTCTTGATATTCTTTCTAAACGATTTTCTTCATTTACATCCAAGTATATAACCAGATCAGGTTTAAGTAAATCAGTTGGCCACTTATAAATCTCATCTTCGATTGGGGGCAATTCCATTTCTTTTCTATGCACTGCTTCTGCTAAAAAATAAGCTCCAGTAGAATGCCAATATCTAGATAGAAAAATATTTTTAAAAAATGCAAAAAATTTAAACTTTTATTTTATTACCTATCCAATATAACAGGAGATCGAGTTGTCATTACACGAATGTCTTCGGCAGCAATGTAATTTCCCAATGAATAAAATGCAGTACGGAGAATTGTATCTTCGAGTGAAGATCGTAAATGACCAATGGATTTGGGTGGTGTACATATTAATTCAGCTCCACGTTTTTTCGATAAAGCTCTTGATAGAGTAGTTTTTCCTATTTTTAACATAGTATTAGTTAAATAAGAATGCAAAATATTAAAATTAATTATACTAACCGCACCCATCTAAACCTTCGAAGACAATTAATGGAAATTTTTTTGATTCAGCAGCATTTCCTAGCTCCTTTTTTGATTGATATATGTTTAACAACTCAACAACATTTGAATTATCCTATATAAATAGCTTTTCAATGACTAGAAACTTTATTCCTCAAGATAAAATAAAAGGGTCGAAATTTTATAACTTACTTTGTGACAATTTAACACCTTCATTATGGATTCGAGCGATTTAAACAATATTGGATTATTTCCTTCCATAATGGTATTATAACAAAATGATCTTGCAAATAAATATTTTATTTTTGTTGTCTTGAGCATTTCTTATTTCACTTTTTGATAACTCTGCATTATTGTAATTACAAGTCGGTTGGGTTGAATTTGTCGTCATAGAGGACTTCATTGGGTTCTCAAGTTTCTAGCCCTTGCCTTAAAAAATGGGACACTATTACAGAACCCGGAGATATTTAATATTAAATTTAAAGTAAAATTAAATAACATTAAAATTTGTATCTAATAACAGCTAGTATAATTGGTTAGCAGCAGAGAATATTGTAGTCTCTGGTTAGCAATCACAAGATGATACTGTCGTGAGACGCTCGTCACACTCTAAAAAAAAGCTTTTTTGACATTCGCGGTCTAATTTATAATAATATTTTGAAATTGATTAAAACCAAAGAAATTAGTAAGTAAGTTTTCCATTGAAAATTGTTAGTAAGTTTTCCATTAAACAGTAGTTTGATGTGTCATATTTAGTTTGTTAATTTTTGCAAACTTTCCACAAATAAGTTAACCCTGCTTTAAAAGCGAAAATGTTTGTATTACATGCTCTTTATTTAAGTTTTAAAAATTTATAAATTCTGATGACTAAAATATAAAATAGCGCAAAATAAATTAGCCTTTAAATTAAATGTCTAAATAATTAAGCTTGAATGATCAAAACTTATATGAATCGTGATGGAACAAACCAATTTATACATACAAAATCCATAGTAGACCATGACGAAAGGTAGATTTTTGAAACAATCTTTTATGTTTTTTGTTTAAAAAAAAACTTGATTATTATTTTTATAATTAAGTTTATGAAAAATTGAAATTTTATATAGATATTTTGATGTTTGTTTAGTTTCCACCATATTAATTTTCATTTGTCATTTCATTTTAATCACTCGTGATAAGTAAAGATTAAAAGTAGCATAAGTACCTACACTCTCCTATATAGTTTTTCTATGCACTCTACGATTATAAACGACATTTTATATCCCAAATTACACATGATTGATATTAATTTTTGAGCTGATATCTGCGTATAGACCTACAATTTTTATACCATGCATATATGTAATATACAAGGTATACTAAGTTTAGTCCCAAGTTTGTAACGCTTAAAAATATTGATGCTACCAACAAAATTTTGGTATAGGTGTTCATAGAATCACCTAATTAGTCCATTTCCGGCTGTCCGTCCGTCTGTGGGCACGATAACTCAAAAACGAAAAAAGATATCAAGCTGAAATTTTTACAGCGTATACTCAGGACGTAAAAAGTGAGGTCGAGTTCGTAAATGAGCATCATAGGACAATTGGGTCTTGACCGATGGGTCCGTAGGACCCATCTTGTAAACCGTTAAAGATAGAACAAAAGTTTAAATGTAAAAAATATTCCTTATAAAAAAAACAACCAACTTTTTTTTGAAATATTTTTTCGTAAACATCACTGTTTACCCGTGAGGGCGCAAATTAGGCGTAAATTGTATAGTATGTAATATATAAATTGTATATGTATGTGCAATGTGATAAAGTAATCAACACTATTTATGCATGGTATTTCAACAATTAGCTCAGTCAGTTGTTTGTTTTTACTTGTTTTTCAATAAAATCAATCAACAAAAAATTACTTGTTTCTTGGTTTTCGTATAAAAGAAACAGTTAAATTCACTCAATTTTTCTGTAAAATATTTCTTTCCAGCTTATATTTCTAAGCTCATTTTTACAATATGACGCTTGATATATCACTTTGTTTTCTGCTTCAAAACACATAAACATGCAAAACAATAGACGAGTTTCAAATTAATTTATAAAAGTATCAAGTTTGATTTCCTGACTTTAAGTTAATATAAAGGTACAAAATACAACAACATAATGAAATACTAGAAATATTTTATTTTGAAATTAATGTTTTATAATATTTTTTTACATTATCTTACTAATAGCTTTGTATAAAAATATTTAAACGTCGTTAGGACGCAACGTAATTTATAAATATATTTTAACGCACAAATAAATGATTAGTTGCATCAAATAACTTACTCAAAGTCATATTAAAAGTTAAATTCGAATCAACTTTCTCAATTTTTGGATCAATCATTCGCTCATAGGCCGTTATAATACTGAAATTGAAAAAATTAAAATAACAATTAAATAAACTTAAAATTTTAAAATATTAAACAATAATAATGCCCTTTTTCACATTCTCAGTTAGATTGCAAACCGTATTCACCTGCAGTTTAATATTTATATATATAATATCTATCGTATGGACATAGCTTTAGGCTGGTAATCAAAGGTGATGCGTCTAATAGCGATTGTAAAAAACTGAGAAAGTGAGAACAAGTCAACTATGTTTACTTTTTACGAAAGTCTGCATTCGTTTTGATCAAAGATTCTTGATCGGTACAAGTTGGACGTCTTGATATTCTTTCTAAACGATTTTCTTCACTTACATCCAAGTATATAACCAGATCAGGTTTAAGTAAATCAGTTGGCCACTTATAAACCTCATCATCGATTGGGGGCAATTCAATTTCTTTGTTATGTACTGCTTGAGCTAATGCAAAAGCTCCAGTAGAATGCCAATATCTAGATAGAAAAATATTTAAAAAAATGCAAAAAAATTAAACTCTTATTTTCACCTATCCAACATAACAGGAGATCGAGCTGTAATTACACGAATCTCTTCGGCAGCAATGTAATTCCCCAATGAATAAAATGCAGTACGAAGAGTTGCATCATCGAATGAAGATCGTAAATGATCAATAGATTTGGGTGGAGTACACATTAATTCAGCTCCACGTTTTTTCGATAAAGCTCTTGATAGAGTAGTTTTTCCTATTTTTAACATAGTATTTGTTAAATAAGAATGTAGAATTGCGAAATTAATTATACTAACCGCACCCATCCAAGCCTTCGAGGACAATAAATGGGAATTTTTTGGATTCAGCAGCATTGCCTAGCTCCTTTTTTGATTGATATATGTTTAACAACTCGACAACATTTGAATTGTCCTGTAAAAATAGCTTTTCAATGACTAGAAATTCATTCTCCAAATAAAATAAAATGAAGTGTCCAAATTTTATCACTTACTTTGTGGCAATTTAACACATTCATTATGGATTCGAGCGATTTAAACAATATTGGATTATTTCCTTCCATAATGGTATTATAACAAAATGGCCTTGCAAATACTGAAACTAAAACAAAAATTTTTTTAGTAACCATAAAAATTAAACAAATTAAAAGGAAAATTTTGTAAGAAAGGAAATTTACAGAATTGTATGAAACACCGTCACTAACCTTCGCTCAAATAATCTGGACTAATGAAATTTCATTCTTTCAACGTGATGTCATTTTTTTTTAAGTCATCTAAGCATAAATAGTTCTGATACAATATTCCCCCTTTTATAAAATTTGTAAATATGTAAATGATCCAAAATTATAACATAAAAATAAATAAAATCCCTACAGTATTCGTGAAGATAACGAAAGTCGCTAGAATGTTTCAAACGCAAACTCTAGCTCAGCTGATTATAAAATAATAGGTTTGTTCTTATTGAAAAAAAAAAAAGTTTGTTTCACATTCGCGGTGTAATTTATAAATAATGTTTGAAATTTATTAAAACCAGAGAAATAAGTTCGTAAGTTTTCGATTAAAATTTATTCAAACAATAGTTTGATGTATCTTTATATTTACTTTGTTAATTTTTGCAAACTTTCCATAAATAACTTGACCCTGCTTTAAGAGCGAGAATGTTTATTCGACATGCTATGCTCTTTAATAAAGTTTTAAAAATGTACTAATGATGATGACTTCGCAAAATAAATTAGCCTGCATTAATTAAATGTTAAAATAATTAAGCTTGGATGATTAAAACTTATATGAATCGTGATGGAACAAACCAATTTATACATACAAAATCCATAGTAAACCATGATGAAATGTAGATTTTTTTAGAACAATCTTTTATGTTTTTTTGTTAAAAAAATAAGAAAAAAGTCCTAATTGTTATTTTTATAGTTTAGTGTTATGAAAAATCAAAAATATATTTAGATATCTTGATTTTTGTTTAGATTCCACCATATTAATTTTCATGTCAATTTCATTTTAATCACTCGTGATAAGTAAAGATCAAAAGTAACGTAAATACACTCCCCTACATAGTTTCCCTATGCAATCTACGATTTAAAAACGACATTTTATATCAAAAGTCACAAATAATTGATATTAATTATTTGCGATATCTGCATATTGACCTACAATCTTGGTTCAAGGTTTTCGTATAAAGGAAACAATTGAATTGACTCAATTTCAGTTTCTTATCTTATTTAAATTATTGAGACTCACTGGCTGCGTTTATAATGCGAAAACTAGTAACGCAAAATAAAATCATGTTATTTACGATTACCAAGGAGGAAAACTAAATATCATACTTTTTTCAGATTTTAATCACATTTTTCTTAGTTTTTCAGTTATAAATAACATTATCTGCTATGGATTCATTGACATTATATTACATAGATTGAGCATATCGCCTATCTTTCCGTACAGTGAGAGATGTGCTAACATGTGAGGTAATTGCTTGGGTCAGCTAGGGACATTTATCGGATGTGTTCCGTAATATACACCAGTATACTGGCCGGTGCTCATAACGTCAGAAATCGACGCCATATTGTACTGGTATACTACGCCATATTGTACGGGTAAAACGGGCATGATAGTGCACATGTGTTCACCGAGTGTCTGTGCAAGAAATTTATTTATTTATTGTTCATTAAGAAGGAATAATGGCCTCTGAAAAAGACTTACTCGTAAATGACGAACACAATAAGAATATATATTTAAGAATATATATACACGCACTGATTAGTATATTTCGAAACGATTCACCAGTATGGCGTCGGTTTATGGCATCGTTAGCACTGGCCAGTATACTGGTGAACATTAAGGAACATACCCGAAAGAATATAGGGACATTTATCAAAACAATACTACAATGACAAGTATGGCAACAACACTTTGTTTTGACATTTCTAGACGGCCGCCATGATGGATTTGACCTAAGCAATTACCTCATATGTTGGCACGCTTAAAATCGTTTGACGCTCATTCTTTGTAACTTACCACGCCATAGTCTAAAATTCTGTAAATCAAATTTAAAAAAAAAATAAATAAATAAATAAAACTTAAAAATAAACTTTATTGAGGAATTTTCTTATTTCAGTACATTGAATTTCTTGTAAAAATCATTTTATTTCATCAGGTAACACTTTATAAGGATTTAAGATTTTATTTGGATCCATTAAATTCTTCAATTGTTTCATTAACAAAAGTGCACTACGACTTTTCGAGTAATGTATCACATGTGCCTTCTTAAATCCTATACCATGCTCAGAACTTACACTACCCTTTAATTTGGATACGTACTCAAATACGTATGGCTCAACTAGTTCCATCACTTCATGTGAATATTGTTTTGTTGAAATATTTAAATGTAAATTTCCATCACCTAGATAATATAAGAAAACGTTGTAAAACTTTTTGAATATGCTGTTTTGAAAACAATGTGAATCGATAAAAATTAAACACAATCCAAATGTAAACAAGCCGATATTAGTTTTATCAAATATTAACTATATTAGCTTTTAAAATTTGTCCATGTCCTTGAGAATCAATATTTTTGGCAACAGCAAACGCCGACGCTTAACTAATCAAAGCGAGTTTTCAACATTTCATTTGGTAGAAGTGAATCCAGCTGATATATTCATGAAGCATGCATGTCTATCTAATCTAAAACTTAGTTTAGTATAAAAAAAATAAATAAGGCAAAATGAAACGTTGACGGATGTCGGACGCAAGTGCAATAAAAATTGTATACGACTTTAATTTTAGAAAAGCTTTGTTTCGCATGTTTTCGACATCTGACAGTATGACATATAGGCTTCATAAGATCATCCCTGGTTTAAATATTTTCTGCCAATAGTGTAATTTTATCTTGCAGTGTTCTGAAAAACAATTCTAGAAGAATGAGTAAGTATAAAAATTTCTAAGCAGTTTGAATTTAGCTAAAGTATAAGAGTTAAACTTTTTCAAGATTAAATTAGACTATTGCCGAAATTATTTCCACCAGGGATCGTTTCTGGAAACTCTTCCACTGATAAGTAAAAAAATTCATAATCCTACCTATATGGCCATATCCAATAACTCGAATAGCGAGACTGCCTAAACGTTTAGTCACATCAGGCACAATTGAATAGAAATGCTCTAAAGGTAAAGTAACATCGTATTTAAGTGTATAGCCATCTTTTAATATTCCATCGGTTATTCGTTCACGCAATTGCCATATCGTCTAAAAACATAAAAATTTTATGTTTAATCGACGTATTAATATTTTGGTTACAAACTCAGCCAGTCAAGGAAATATAAATTTATCGAATAACTAAAGGGAAATAGAAGTGCCACAGTCCCTGGATAACAACGAAAGCTGATGCAAAGGAGATTCTATACGCTTAAAAATACTTCGCCAGCTTAAAAATTACATTGGATTGAGGTATATTCCTGTCCTCGTAATCGTTCTGTATTTACAGGCCTAGCCATTGATATAAAGCTTGAATAGGAATAAAAATAGAAAGCATGCAAGTTTCTAATTTTTAAACAGTTTGATAAATGACAAAATGAGACATCCAATTCGAAAGTAAATAACGAGAAATGTATGACTTAGTAAATTAATTTTACGGAGACAAAATTATGTGTATCGATTACCAGTTATGGAGTAGAGTGAGCATTTCATTGAGCTTGAAAAACTAAGTCAAGTTTATTGTATGCGTAAGATGTGCGCAAATAAAAGTTATTTCTTGAGTTTCAAGCATGCTTCAAGCGAAAAATATTGAGTGTGTAAGCGCACATCTTACGCAGACAATAAACTTGACTTTGTTTTTTTTATTTATTTATTATATATTTACGCTCTTGAAGTAAAAGCAATTTTGAAATCGTTTTTTCATTTTTTCTTCATAACTTTCAACGGAAAGCGCAATTTGGCGTAGAGAAACTGTTTTTCAACAACTCATATCAACCTTATAAGTAATATTAATTTCATGGGTTTTTGGTAACTAAAATCCCCCAAATTTTCACGTCCATGGAGGTAAAGGATTTTAGCTAGGGAATTTAGGTTAACTGTTTAGTACATAAAATTTGCTCTTCATAAACATCGATTATTCTCACGGTTTACTCAAAATTTACGATTTTAATCTTTTGTGCCAGAATTTCGAAAAATTATTTACTTATTTTATTCAGTTTTTTTTTAGAGAAAAAAAGACTTAAATAACAGTAATTATTCACATCGGCGCTTTTTTTATGTTTTTGTGTGCGTGCAAAAAACAAACTCATCACATTCAATCAATATCGCGCTATCCGCTCTAAAGTTATGGAAGAAAAACGATTTCAAAATTGCAACTTAACTTCAAAATCGTATAGCGCCAAAAGGGAGCAAATTTTACTATGGCATGTACGGTAGAGCGTTTTAAAGACCTTTTAGAGATACCCTATAGAAATCACTGGAGAAAAATAAACACCAATTGATTAAGCTAAGACTCGCAAAAAAAAAAGTAATTCATAGCATGTTTACATTTAGATTGTTTAAATTTTTGTAATTTTTCAATATTTTGATGCAGTATACCTAAATGACCAAATCCAGAAACACGGGCATGTTTTCCAACATAATCACTAAGATCAGTCACCATTTCGTAGAATTTCGATAATGGCAATGAAAAATCATATGTGTACATGTACCCATCTTTTAACAAAGCTTCTGCAATTCTTTCTCTAATTTCCCACATTGCCTACATTAAGATGGTATATTAATAATATATCTTTCGCATTTAATTTGAATTTTCGAAAAATCGAAATACATAATTTATTTTTTTTTTATAATAGATGATTCTATCAAAACTCAACGAAAATTTTTATAAAAATCAAAATTTATAACTTTTTAGCTAATGTAAAACTTGCGATATCACCAATGTGAAATTAAAAAATTTTCAATTTTACCAACATCGCCGAGTTCTAATGTCTCCATAGTTGGGTAATTCCACCGGATTTTGATAATCAATTCGGAATATTTTGGAAGGAGGCTAATTTTTTTTATAGTTTTTTTTCGTTGTAAAAATACAGGAAAGGAGTTTTCCGGTTTCAGAACGATCTGCATGTCCTTCTGCCCGCGGTTTTGGGACAATTTGTCTGTACGTTGTTTTCTTTGGTGATGTTATCTTAAATATCTCTGCTTCTATTAATCGGATTCAGATGAATAAAAAAAAATTGTTTGTTATGAATTTTTGCATTGGCCTTGTTTGCTATTGAAACAAAAGAAACATATTTTAAAAAAATAGTTTTATCCCAAAATTTTCCGAATTGATTATCAAAATCCGGTAGATTTACCCAACTATCTAGATAAAATTTGAATTTTTAAAATTCGACCATAAATAAAAATTTTAGTAATAAAAAAAAATGATTTTGATGGTAATTTGGATAATAATTTTATTTTAGGAAATTATGGATAGAAAACAGTAATACTTAAGATGTGTACCTTTGAAGATGAATTTGTAATAACATAAAAACAAACACAATTGCCCAAATTATTTCCACAAGCAAACAAATTCGAAGACAACCAACATTTTTTTTGTTTTGTTTAAAAGGCTAACAACAGAGGGCTATACGAATAGTAAATTTAACATATTTCTATCGTTCCGATAACTATTTTGTAAGCCTTCCAAATATCCAACTCACACTTTTCCATCGATTAGTTATTGTCATTTTATGGAGTCCAATTATAAGTAAGTTTTAGATTTCTGTAGGAAAATTTTAAGTTTTAATGTTTTTAAAATAGCAAAATAAAAAATGTATAATTTTAATTCGTTTTGAAACATAATTATCTTTACAAAGCCATACAATACTCGAAAGTTAACTTTCAGGGTCGTATTTTTTTTCCAATGTTAAATTTTAGTAAATTTTATTAATCGAAGCATGCATTATTATTTTATGAAATCAATATATGTGAATATTAGTTTATGGAAGTTAGTACGAAGTTAAAAATTTACACATTAATAATCTTTTTCATCCTAGATAAAATGCAAAAACACAGATCGGAACAATATGTGATCCAGGTTTATATCCGGTGAATATCAAGCATCATCCAGCGGAAGGGCGGAGGATTCAAACTTTTGTTCATCATGTTATAAAGTCAATAAAAATAAGACACGCTCTTTTCGAGTAAAAGGGCATGTCAAAATGTGATTCCTAGTCACTATTTTTCAATAAGTTAACTCTTTGAAGTACAGAAAAAACTTTTCTAAAACTCTGTACGAATCGACCTCTTCAAAGCGATATATATTGAGACATTGTCGATCTAACGTATGTTTTGAGACGACGTAAAGTTGGAAAGGGCATCCATTCGTCGCTGAATGCTTCGAGTGCATTTTTGTCAACCTATCCGGCAATGCGTTTTCGCCAAAGTTTAATTTTTAATCCAAATATCGGAAATCATAGTGCAAAATTGAAGGAGTCAATCAAAATTTGATGAGTCGTATTCATCGCAGATTTCGCTCACAGTTTTGAATTTTTTTCTGAATTCGTTGACTCAGATAAAAAGTGTATAGAATAGTCCAAAATATAAAGTTTTCACATGAAATTTTTGACCGACACCACAAAATAATCTTGTGGTGTCGGCCAAATGTAATTATTTTCGGCAAAAACGAGTTTTCGGCGAAAATTCACATTTTTGTTTTCCAAATGCTTATATCTCGAAAACGATGACGTTAGGTAAAAAATGTCAGGAATAAAGAAATGCTGAGAATTGTCCAAAATATGAAATCTAATGGTTTTTATTAATGTTAAATAAAGAGAATGTGATGTCCGGAAGTAGGGTACTTCTGCCCCACCGTATGGAGGTAAATCGAAACCTGACGAGGAGTTAATTTCTTGGTTAGACTGTTTTTTCGATTTTATTTCCTCGAATAACTAAGAAATTTGTTCTAGAACATCGACTGTAGAAGTCTTTCACTGTTGAGAGAAATTTTATCAGTGATAAGTTATACAAAAATTCAGAAACTTACATGAACTTTTCCAGGTTCATTTGTAACTATTCCATTAGTAATATTACCCTTTTCCAAAGCTGTTTCAATAAATTTATTTAATTTCTCCTCATCATGATTCATATTACTGCCTGATGTTTCAATTAGCATATAGAATGGTGAACTTTCATTTAATGGATTACGTAATTTTAGATTTTCTTCCACCACGGCTAATGATTGTTGATCCATCATTTCACATGACGATAAAATTTCACCTAAGTCTTGTTTAGCTTGTTTAAAAGTTTTCAATATATCTTCAAATGAATTCAATGCTAAACGAATAAATTTCGGTCAAAATTTTAAAATTAGGAAGAATTTTTGTTAAAAAAGGAATTGACCGCTTACATAAAAATGCCACATTTATTGCCCGAGGTTTAATTGGACAATTTATTGCTACTTTCGTAACAAGACCTAATGTTCCTTCGGATCCAATAAATAAATGTTTTAAATGATATCCAGTGTTATCTTTTTTTAAAGTACTTAAACAATCTACAATTTCTCCATTGGCCAAAACCTAAAATTTTATAAAGTTTTATCAAAGGTTCGAATTGTACAATCCAGAGGCGGATTATCCATACAGGCGCGATAATACAAAGGGGTTCGCGCGCGGTAGGTTTGAAACAAGTATAAAACTAATTGTGTAGGTATGGAAGTCTAATTCAAATAAGTGACAGGCTTTTGTCCTAAATTTAAAAATTGATTTATACGTTACATTAGAATCTTTTTTACGCTTAAAAAGTATTATTTAAAAAAAAAAAAAAAAAAACACTATTTACATTTTCAAAAATCAATTCAAATTTACTTCGAAAACAATGTTTAATGTCATGGCGTCTTGAATGACATCACGACTTGGCATAAAAACATTTTCGTATATGGAAGTTTAAGCAGTTGTAATCAACTAACCTGCTTCGTTCTATTAAAATATAATCTTGTTTACATAGCGTTTCTTATGGCGTGACGTAATACTTTCAATACTTTCTGATTTCTCTTCTTCAAAAGAGGCGAGAATGGTACAGCAATTTTTACAGAAAATTTTCGTTTCTAAGCAATTTGAGGAATTTGAACACTAAAGAAGTTCTAAATAGAGCAACTATGTTAGTAACGAAATATTCTGGTGATTTATAAAATTGCTTTTTTGGAAAATGTATTATTCTACATTCTTATTTAACAACGATATCTCGGGCTGGAGAACTGTCCCGAACAACCAACACGATTTTACAGGTTCTAAGAAATAAAGAACTTGAAACTAAAGAACTAAAAAAAGGTCTTTTTATTACGGGAGGCGCCAATTTTTTAAACTGTCTACGAAGGCAAAACATTTTTTAATCCGCCTCTGGTGTAATCATATTGAATACATACTGCTTCAACTCCCAAAACAGTACCATGAAGATTTCCATATCGTAACAATCGTAAGCCCCCTGCATTTGTCGACACATTACCACCAATATTACATGAACCTTTTGCACCCAAATCAATTGGCATCATAAAGCCTTTCTCATTTAAATATGAATCTAACACTTCTAATATGCATCCCGCTTGACAGACCAGAATACCTATTAAACGTTTTTCTTAGTACAGTCAATAAAAGCACATCACTTCACCTAGCCTCACGGAAGTAAGACCTCTTTAGCCCATTTGGCTGTTTGATTAAATAAATCAATATGATAATAAAAATTTTTGGACCAAAAGTCACGAAAAGATTTCGTTCATTTAACTAATACAGCCCCGTAAACTTTTTCGAGTAAGAGAACATTTTATAATGTCAAAATGTGATATCCAGTCACTATTTTTCAATGAGTTAACTTGCGAAGTACAGAAAAAAACTTTTTAAGCGATCTTCAGACATTGTCGATCTCTCTCTGTAAACGTATCAAAAAAAATCGATGTACGATAGATTGTGATCCGAAAATAATATTCAACTGAATCAGTCTGTAAATTCGAACGTTGAGTTTGTTTTGGCGCGAGCCTTGGCTTGCGTAATTCTATGTCGTATTCAACGCAGATATCACTCACAGTTTTGAAATTTTTTCTTAACTCTTCTCTAGCCTTTCCTCTTCTTTCAATCATTTCAATCAAAATCTGTTTCACATCAGTCAATTCGATAGACAAGATTCTGGTTTTCTGTTTGAATTTTTCGACTCAAAGACAAAGTCAAAGAATGTACAAGTAAAAATGGCATACAGAAAAAATCGAAAAAAAATTCCAAACGTCTTTTTGTTTCGAAGTTTAATAAAACTCAGTATTAAGTGTAATTTTGATCCAGAGAATAAAAAAAAAAAAAAAAGATTCATTTCAAGATTAATCAATAATTTTCTATGGTATCGCGCGAAATCCTATATTTTGGAAAGATTTTCGACGATATCTCAAAAACTATTCAAGGTTATCGAGTCATTTTTCCCATAATGAGAAATAAAACTTCAAACAGACACGTCCCTAAAGAAGTTTCACATCAGATATCAGAAGAGAAATTCAATTTTACCTGAGTTTTCATCAAAACTAATAATATTATTCATTAACGTTGTAGAAATAACAATTTCATCATGCACAGGTACGGATCCACCTACAAGACCAGTATTTCCACCTTGAGGGCATACTGCAAGACGTTCTTTATTACAAAATTCTAAAATCTTAGATACTTCTTCAGTTGTTCGAACTTTTAACACTAATTTGCTATAACCTATAATTGAAAATCAATTAAAAAATATATTTTAAAATAATACGATATCGGTTGGTTACCTCTGCAGTTTTTGATCCAATCGACATTGTAACTTTGTACTTCATCTTCGTCAGTTAACACACGAGTTTCTCCTAATAACTGTGTAAAATATTTTATATGATCATCATTTAATTGACTGTAATCGCCTCTTTTCACCCCATATCTATCCTGAAACCAATAAAGGATTTTTCAAATTGAAAATTAGTCGCATCAATTAATGTTTTTATTTGAAAGTCCTCAATAGTAGCTACAATTTTGATGATTTAAAAAAAAAAATGTTTCTTTTTGTATATTATTTAAAATCAGAAACCTTTCGGAGAGGGGGGAAAGGCAATGTCTCGACTGAAAGGCTAATGACAGAAGATTGAAATTTCGAGAGGATGATTGATTTTATACTGTAGGTGCCATTTAAGAAAGGATTTTTCGAAATTCATCCCCTAAAGATGTGAAATAGAGGATGAAAATTCGTATGAAAATATATACATATCGTCATTTTTGAGTTCACTAGTTAACCGATTATAAAAATTCCTTCACTTAAAGAATGCTACATCATCGCCAATGAACATGGGTATATTATTCTCAAAAAAGTTAGGGCTCGCACCAAAAGTTAATCAGACATCAGTTTGGATGATAAATACTTAGTTTTCCGATTTTGTGCCAAAAAGTGGAATTTCGGGACAAAAATGGCTCGATTTTTGGAATACGGGACATAATTCATGTAATCTGATATCGGATTCATATTCAGCGAACAAAAATGCCTACCAGATGACAAATTTAAGCCAAAATAAGCCTTTCAAAAAAATTTGGACTACATATGCCTTCAAGCTGTGGCCCTATGCTTCTTTATGACTAGGCTAAGTTTGCTGATTGTTCCTTGGGGTCCTATAAACACTTTACAAAAAGTTTCATTAAAATCGGAGCTGTTTCCCCACCTATCCACTTTCAACACTTCTTTCCGGCTTATTCATTGTATGTTAAATTCTCTAATCGAACTAAATTTATTTTTTTTAAATACCTTCGTTAATTCTGGTAACGATGGATCGCTAGAATAAAATGCTTTTTGTTTATATTGTGGAAGATAAGTTGTTGGCGCTGTTAGTAAAACAATCGATGGTGATGAAACAGTTGAAAAATTTGAAGTACATCCGGTGGAAGAAAGAAAATTGACAGGTGCTTGATAAGCCAAACGTCGATTAGAATGTATACTTCGAAACATTTTGTAGATCCTAAAATTGAAATGAAAGTTGGATTTCATTTACGTTACCTAATGAATACAAAAAAATTTTGGAAACTTACATAAAGGAAAAGTACGAAATCTCGATAAAATTAAAATCTCATATCTTATAAATTTTAAAACGGGATTATAAAATGAAAATACTTAACATTTATTTACATATTTTGCTAATCTATCAAATTAAATTATCATTAGTAGTTAGTACCTACGATATTTAAATCGCAAACATATTTTGATTGCTTGCAAATTTTTGGAGAGTAAATAAATGGTTATTAATAATTAAACAAAGTTAATAAAAAAATATCTTTGTAAAGGAAGGATTATCCCGAATTTTCAAAATATTGACGTTACTACTTGTTTAAAATACGCTAAACATTTTTAACCTTAAATTGTAAGTTAAATGTCAAAAAATTGTTCCGCTTCCAAATCATCTTATGAAAGATAATATACGGAAAATTTGAGAAAAAGAAAGGTTTTTATTTTTAAATTATAACATATTTCAATTTTGAGTGTTTAGATCAAAGATAATCTGTCTAAAATATTCATAATTGGATGGCTTAATAATTTTTCGGAGAATTATAAATCGTTGAGTTATTTATTGAGTAGGTATGAAACTACGAGATTCAATTCATTGATATTTTTTTAAAGGAAAATATTTCTGATAAATTAAAGAAATTTTCCCTATATGTCTGTCTAGAGTATCAAAATTTAAAGATTTACTATTACGAATAATTTACTTACTTATTATTACTGTAAAAAGTAACGTCTACATAAATGAATATTTATATCGTTTTTATTGTACGGAGCAACGAAATTTTGAAAAACTATTTTAATAGAATTCAATCAAAATTATATTATAGAAAAATATACACACAAAAAGTGGAACTATGAATCCTCCCCTCAGCTTTTCTAAACAATTACTGTTCATGAATTATAATTTGTATCTTGGAATTTTACTTTGAAAAGCGATAACAACTCAAATTCAAATACAAAAATTTTTATTATCTTATTATTTACATTTTTTAATTAAGGGAGTTCTGATTATTTACAAACTCAACTTAAGGAATTTTTTGCCTTTTCTTTCAATGTAGCGATGATAAAAATAAAATTATATAATTTGTATTTTGACAAATTCTTATCGAAAAGATTATTTGTGATTTTCAAGGTATTTTTTGTACAAATATAGATAGACAGTGTCCCTAATTATTATATAAACTAATGTAAATTCACCACAATCCCACAAGAGAAAGAGAAGTTATCGAATAGTTCAAAAGTTTAAAAACTATTTCCTTGAAAATCTGCTTGACAAGCGGCTTTTTCTCTGTGGGAATGTGTCAAGCACAATGCTTATGAGACATTGAAACCGAATATGCCTAAATATCAATTAAAATGATTAGGAAATTTTATATATATTTAAGTCAGGCCAAGATCGAACTTAGAGAAAGTAGAGGTAAAGGGGCACAATCTCTTATGGCTCAAAAGTATTCAAAAATAAAGTGGTTAGAATGGCGCTAATGTAGCAAAAGGTGTTTGATGTGAAATTCTCTACCCTTCTCTAACAACTTGTGTAGATATTTATTTATCTGACTCTTATTATTTTGAGCACTTCTTTTAAAACCTACACTTTTGCTACAGCAGCGCCATCCTTATTTGCTGCTTTTTCGATGGACACTTAAAAACAACATGGCCGACTTTTTTTTTTGGTATGTTCCGTAATATTCACCAGTATACTGGCCAGTGCTAATGACGGCATAAACCGACGCCATACTGGTGAATCGATCCGAAATATACTGGCCAGTGCGTATATATATATTCTTATTGTATTTGTCAATTACGAGTAAGTATTTTTCAGACGCCATTATTCCTTCTTAATGAACAATAAATAAATAAATTTCTTACACAAGCACTCGGTGAACACGTGTACACTATCATGCCCGTTTTACCAGTACAATATCACGCAGTATACTAGTACAATATGGCGTCGATTTTTGACGTCATGAGCACTAGCCAGTATACTGGTGAATATTACACACCCTTTATATGTATACAATGGAGGGTAGAGTTAAGGAGACTCATCTTATATGGAGAAAAATTGAAAAAGTGATCAGTGGTAAGGAGAAACTATAACAAACTGTAACTCGAAAAACCTATTCAAACATAGTAGAATACCCTATTACTTAATTTTATAATTATTTATGAAAACTGTGGAATTAAAATTTCGACCATGTACCGGAAAAATGATAATAATTAGAACAAAAAACCACAATCTTCTATGACGGAATCACCCTCACAGTCTCACAAATTAAATAAATTTTATGAGTTTGTGTACGTCTTGGTCCATATGACGTCTTGATGATCTTTTTAATGATAGGCATATTTTGATATTAGTCTAATCTTTAGACTAAGACTAAACTAAATGCAAATTGAAAATAGAAATTTAAAACTTTATATAACTCCTTCATTTTAATAAATAAATATTTAAAAGATACATAAAGTTAGGCTTAAATAATATGAATTTAAAATAGGCAGTAATTCAAATTAAATAATACAGTTCAACCTCGTTCCGTCTTGACCAATAAGGTATGTGGCGCTCCGAATCATGACAGATTTGAAAATAAGAGTTTGAGCCACTTTTACAAATTCTTTTGTCTGATGTAGGTATGTCTTTTATAAATAAACAATTAGCCAAGTATAATACTAATAATAATTATTTTTTAGGTCAAAACTACGTGAAATTTTAATAATTTTTACAAGGGATTTATTAATACAATTTTTGAACCTCATAAACGGCAAAATAAGTTATTTAGGTTCCTTTTTCAACATTTTCAGTCAATAGGATACTTTCGGTAGTTAAATTTCATAAAAATTAAAATTTATGTAGAATTATATTTAAATATTCTGATTTTGAGTCATAAAAGCACATTATTGTTTTGTTTTATATTAAAATTAAAAGTCGTATTTTTTAATCTATATCACGTAACCTCAAACACGAGCTTTCATAGTAATTGTAAGTTATGTCATTTACTTAATCATCACTACATAGTATAAAACAAAGTCGCTTTCTCTGTCCCTATGTCCCAATGTCCCTTTGTATGCTTAAATCTTTGAAACTACGCAACGGATTTTGATGCGGTTTTTTTTAATAGATAGAGTGATTCAAGAGGAAGGTTTATATGTATAATAACATCCATTAAATAGTAAAGAAGTACTGCTATTTTTGAGGGTAATAGTTAAAAATGTAAAAAGTAAATAAGTAAAAATGTAGTGTATGAATTTAGATATTCCAAAGATAGCAGGAAATCTTCATGGTATAGAGAAAGAGGATTGTTTTACTCCAAATTTAACGCGCGTGGGCCACGGGCAGTAATGAATAAATCAAAACTACTGGATCGATTTTAATCACATAGGCTATATATTTTATACCCGTGCGAAGCCAGAGCGGGTCGCTAGTTTATACATATAATAATTACATACACGACTGTTGGCTTTTTATTAGGAAAATCAACATTTTGAATTAAGCTATTTCAAACACAGTAGAATACCCTATTGCAAAGCAGTTTTGTATATGGACTGGAATAAATATAATGAAAACAAACAATTGACTGAGTTAATTGTTGAAATACCATGTATAGACAGTGTTGATTACTCTATCACATTACACATATACCTATACATGTCAAACATACATAACTAGCAATCCCACATTAATACATGCTATAAAATTTGCATCTAATGTGTGCTCTCGTGAGTAAACAGTGATGTGAGTAAAGTGTTTCAAACAAAAGTTTAGTGTTTATTTTTATATAAGGAACATTTTTTACATTTAAACTTTTGTTCTATCTCTAACCGTTTACAAGATGGGTTCTACGGACCCAAGACCCAATTGACCTATGTTGCTCATTTACGAACTCGACCACTCCTTTTATGTCCTGAGTGTGCTGTAAAAATTTCAACTTGATATATTTTTTCGTTTTTGAGTTATCGTGTTCACAGACGTATGGACGGACGGCAACCGAAAATGGACTAATTAAATGATTCTATGAACACCTATACCAAAATTTTGTACGTAGCATCAATATTTTTAAGCGTTACAAACTTGGAACTAAAGTATATATGCTATGTATATTTTATATATAACATGGTATAAAAATAGGAGTCGAATAATTTGATATATTTTCAGAGGTTTTACTGTAGAATAATAAATTATATTGCACACTCAAAACTAGACAATTATTCAGTTGAATATATTTTAGTTGTTTAAAATAATTTTATAATTTAAAATTTTAATTTATACTTTCAAATATTCGCCCGGAAAACAATTTATCATTTAATTTTATGAATAAAATTGTAAAATTTTAAACGAGTAGGTAGTGGTTTGGAATTAGGCATTTATATCACCTGGAAGAAAAAATAAACTTAATATAATAGGTGGTTTAAAAGTTTCTAAAATGATTAGAAATATGTAAGCAATTAAAAGCATGCTAAGCCAAATTTTTTATGAATAACTTAATTTATTTATCGTGTCTATCAGGGCCAGGCCTCCTTGTCAACACAATTCTCGAGGCTTCTTTAAAGCCGTTTGCAGATCATCAACTTTTTTCAAGTAATTCCGATATATATCCTCAATTTTGAGAAGAAACGAATTTTTCTGAGAAATTTCCGCAGCTGGTACAGTTCAGGCAAATCATCGGATTTTCATTTTTTTTACTTACAACTTTTTTTATGTATTTTCGGATAGTGCCAATGGATTTTTTTTCAAAACCTTATTATGATCCGAACAAAGATATTGTAATAGTACTATTATTTAATCTATGGATCCGAAATATTATTTTTATGTTTAGACAAATTAGTTTAAACAATATCCTACCGGGCACCCACTGGCAACCTGAATATTTACGTTCAGGAGCATGTTTTAAACGGGGTCCTGCAAAAATTTTCCATTCGAACATTATTTATGCTCAATGACGGTTTTTTTACGAGTCTAGTAAAGAAAATCTTTATTCACGAATGTTTGAATTAATTTTTTTTTTAAATTCAAGGTAAATGTCTTAAAATTCATGAAACTTGATCTAGTCATGTGATTAATTACTTGTAAATTAATTAGGCATTCAATCAAATCAATATGCAAGCAAGAGACACATAAAAAAATTCACTGTAAATCAAGTTTAACCTGCATATATATCCATCAAATCAATACTTTGGATCTATAATTATTTTATGCTATAATAAAAACTATAATTGAATTTTAAATCGGAAATGTTTTTATATAACTCACCGGTGCGGTATATAAACATACATATATTGTTATGTTATAGGTATTCCGATTCCGTGTATTAATAACATAGTGGTGGGAATTCTTATGAAACAGTTTGATAATTTTATAAATAAAATTTATAAAAAAAAGTATGTACATGCTATAATAGGAGTTAAATTTTTACCATTAAAATAAAATTTTTAACAACGTAATAAAATTCGTGGAAAAAGGTTAATTGCATCTATCTATGTGTTCTGAATTATTTATTATGCTTGTAAAGAAAAAAAGCATTCCTTCTTAAAATCTAGAATGAATTACTAATAACTATAATAGTGGTAAAGAATAAGAAGGGTATCACTAGATCTCCTGGGTCTTCCTTATAAAAGCAATCCCTCTCTAGTGGAAAGGAGGGTCCTAGAGTGGACTCCGCAAGAAGTCGCAAGAAAAGGAAGATCCCGAGAAACATGGAATAGGACAATTAAGAGAGAAGCGAAGGAAGTGAACAAGACATGGGACGGCTGGCGAGCTCTTCTAAGTGTCCTATGCTGCTCTAACTGGAGATAAAGGAAATAAGTCAAGTAAGGCAATTCCTCACTTAAAAACAGGAAAATCTACCGGTCACAGATTAAATTTGTAGCTAGAGTGTTCTTTCGAGGTGACAGCACCATAAACGCAAAAGCATTTCTATCTTGACTTGTAAGGAAGGACGGATACCTCCCTGTATTTCTATATAGGCGGAAATAATAAAAAATGACATTTAGTCTGTGCCTCTGTTATTTTAGACCTACCATCCTTCAACAGAGTGTACATGCTCGGACTATCGTTTCTCCGTAGGTAGAATTTGCAATTAAGGTCGATCGGTTAATTGATTTTGAGTTCCCTTGCTGCAGATGATTTATAATTTTCTACTAAATCGTAGTTATTTTGCAATTTTTACTTTTGTTCTGATATTTATAAGTTAATTCCGAGAATATAGTCAAAAAGACTTTCTTTTGTCGCTGAACTTGTTTATACACTCTTTCTATGTCCCTCGTAGAATAGAGCTCTTAGAGAAGGACTTAGAATTTGGGAGGTTGTTCCCATTACTTTTCATCATCATTTTTTCACTTATTCACTTATGTCCTTTCCCATATATCCTAGAACTCAATGGAGATTAACTTTTTCATATTCTTTTCTTCTCTTAATTCCTTTTTTGCCTCATTCCTCTTTGTTTACCGTCTATTTGGAATTCAAGTGTGTCGGTTAACTATAGTTACTTATTCCGGTATTTCAGCTTAGTTTGAACTTTTCAAGCGAGATATTTGGCTTCTGTTTTCATTTCATCATTCTGGCGATTGCTTGGCGATTTTCACTTTTTATTCTAGCTTAGGCCGATTACTTTTTGAATATGATCTGATTGATCGATTAACTTTATCTGAAGGGCTGTTTAGTTTTCGACAAAAATCACGATGTAGTCATTTAGATACTTTCTATTTAAGTTAGCCAGTTCCTCCCTCAATTCCCTAACTAGTTAAGATGTATTGATGAATCAGGATTTTCAGATCGAAAAGTATAGTATACATTCCTGCTTCAGGAATAAGCCTATTCAGGAATTATTACAGGAAACTGCTCTATCCTAATCAATCTTAAAAAATAGAGAACGAATTTAAGGCTCAGTACTAGATACTAGTGATAAAACTCTTCAGTCTTACTCAACCTACAACTTTTAAACCTGTACGGTAGTTAAATATTTTTTATCCCCCGAAATTATTCTTAGATATATTTGAAATGCAATTTTAGGGTTAAGTACGCGAAAAATTTGTGGGGGGTTTTTAAAATTTTGTTAATTTCATTTGTATATTCTCTTAGTTGCTTGCTGTTTTAGTATTGTTATGTTTACAGATCTTAACTTTCCTTTTGTATGAATGAAATAAAAAGTAAATGGTAAGTAAAATGAAATATAAAACAATGTTGTAACACTGACTTTAGAATCACATTTTTAAAACGTCATAATAAGACACTTGACGTAACATAAGTACTGAAGTCCATCGGTTTCATAGTTTATTATAATTTTTATTTATATGTGTGTATAGCATACTCAGTTTTGTACATTAGTCAAGGTGATTTTTAAGAATGAGTATAATTCATATTTTTTAGTTGTTTATGTTTGATGAGTATTGAGTTTATTTTATTATCAGTGAAGTTGTGTAGTGTGTTTGTTACATGACACTCGTAAACAATGTGTTTATAACAACAATGTGCGATTAACATCGAACATAAAAATAAGTGATGCATTCAGTTTTATAAAAATTATTTGTAGCTTTTTATTTTGGATTTTTTTTTTAATTAATCCAAATAGTCAAATTTTGTTGTTGTTTTGTTTTAAATAATTTGTTACAAGGTAAAACATAATTTGTTTTTTCTTCATTTAAACCTGTTTTATTGCCGTTTTTGTATATATTCATTTAAAAGTAAATTTCATCGAATTTTATTTATTCAAATAAGTCGCTTTCACTTTTACTTATTTTGTATAAAAAAGAAAATAATGGCATGCGAACGCACGCATAAAATGTGGTTAAAAAGAATTGTTATCAATTAAAAAACTGTTGAAGTTTTTAATCTTGATACCGGTTGTTTAGGAGTTGGTGATTTTTTTATCTATGATTAATAAAAAAGTTCCATTAAATTTTTTGTTGATTTAGCCCTCGTTTGTTAGTTCTAAGAAACCGGTGTAAATGACCAATCGCGGGAATTCCAATTTGCTATCTTCCTTTCCAATCTTTCTTCTACGATGAATTTTGTTAGCGCTTGTGTTTCTTAAGGAAAGTTACTTTAATGGTTTCATTTTTTTTGTTTTTTACAATATTGCCTACAAAGTTTCATGGAAGTTTCTCTTAATTTAGTCCTCTGGTGTTAGTTCTACCCTGGTGGAAAAAATATTTGAAGAAAGAATAAGTCTTAAAAACTCTTAGAAACTCTGAAATAGTCTTAGGAACTCTGAATTTCTGAATGTTTTTTGACTGTTAATCCAGACTGAATAAGTCTGAATAGCTCTGAATTAGACAGTCCAAAAATGTTTAGAAATTCAGCGTTATTTAGAGTTTCTAAGACTTATAAGTTTATAACTTTTATCATTTCTTCAAATTATTTTTTCCACCAGGATAAATCAAATTGTGTTGCTCGAGGTTAGATTGTATCGGCTGTATTGGTGGAGCAGCTTGACTTAGGCTGTAAGGCTCATTGTGATATTCGACTAAGACTTTTGTTGAAGAACACCAGAAGAGGTTTGACGTATATACAGATTTTAACTCCCAGAGGGCGTCAAGAAAGCCAGACTCAAGTGTTTTTGTCTTCTGTCTGAGTCGTAGATGCTTCTTTCTCCTCTCTTTGAAAGCTCCTTGAATAGATTTGGTGCAATTCTGCACGCGAGCTTTTCTTTACTTAGATTATACAATGTAAGGGTCATATAATTATATCTCGAAGTGATACTGTTTTCGTACTTTTTTCTTGAAGCTACTTAACATACTGTAAACCGCTGTAAAAAATTACAAAGCTTACAACTCCAGCGTCTTAATATTTTGTGAAATGAGTAACATTCAGATATGCTTCACTAGTACTCTATCGATACCGGCCAAATTATTAAGCCTCTTATTTTGGTGTAACAAAAATAATATTATAATAATCTAAAAATGGAAAATTTTATAATTGAATTTTTTTTAATTTTTAATTATTTTTGATAAAAATGGAAAAGTTTATCAATGCACATATTTTTATTTAAAGGCAAATTTATGTTTTGAATAATCATTGGAAAATATAATTGATTTTTAAATTGAATTTCTTTATTAATTTTTGAAAAATTGCATAATATAACTTTGATAAATTTGTCTAGAAACCAAAACAACAAAATAACATTGTTTCTCTTCATATGATGCCAAAGCTCTACTAACTAACTCAAACTTTGAGGATAATTTTTCGAACTATATAGAAAACATTAGGAAAATGCTATAATCTCTACAATTTTTAGAAATGAGCCATCGCTTCGTCTTTGTCCTTACCGTGACTGCTCTTGAAGTAGTATTTGTCTCCCAGACGGTGTCCTCCAGTAGCCGCTACTATATTTTCGGAACGCTTGCAATAAGGTACTTTTGGTAGTGAAAAATAAATTAGAAATTTGAAAAAAATTAAAATTTATGTAGAAATATACTTAAATATTCTGATTTTGAGTCATAAAAGCTCATTATTGTTTTTATTATATTAAAATTAAAGTCGTGATTTTTAATCTGTATATCATGTGACCTAAAACACGAGTCGCCATGATGTGATATCATATAGGCAAAAATAATATGCATTAATTACTAATTTGTTGATTGGTTTCATAGAAATTGTTCATTATGTTACCATCAACTTTATTTATACATATAATAATTACATACACGACTGTTGTTTTTACCAATATTACGTCAGCAAAACGACTGGCAGCGTTTTTGCGAGAATAAAAAGGTTTAAGTTTAATTTAATTTTATGCCAAGAAAGCGTGTTTATTTTTCCGAAATATATATTTTTGTGGCTTTTTATTAGGAAAATCAACATTTTGAAGTACTTTTTCAATCAAAGTAGTATACCCTATTGTACTTTGGCCACAACTGTTTTGCTACATGTAGTACCACCAGAATGTTCTTCCTTCGACGCTTTATCTAATATTTGTCTCTCTTAAGATGATTTGTTTCATTCAGGAGTAGTTTACAATTGGCAAATGGTATACCTGGATGTTTAGTGATGCTCCTAGCATAAAATATTTCAAGTATAAAAGTAATCATTATTTTACTAAAAAAAAAACTCAAGAATGTAAAGTAACGAGAACTGGAAGAATTTTATAAAAAAGTATTGTATTAAAACTACCTTCAAAGTATTATTGCATGACTAATTGAGAGTCACATGAATAAGTTTTTTAATTTCAATATTTAAAACAATTATTGTTTCAAATAATAATAAAAAAAAAACTTTCTTATTCAAGGAAATGAAATGTCAACTTAATTGAACATAAAAACGTTTATTTCTATGAAAAATTAATTATTTTGCGTTTTACTAATTTTTGCCGCTGGACATGCTAGAAGCAAAAAACGAAAACACAAATGGTCTCTTAAAATCACAACCGTATAGTATAATCTAAATGTCTAGGACTATTAACCTCCGTACTAAAAAAAGGGGTGTTAGAAGTTTGATCGCTATGTGTATGTGTCTAACTGTCTGCCTATCTGTCTATGGCATCGTAGAGCCTAAACGGATGAACCGATTTTAATTTTTTTGTTTCGTTTGAAAGGTAATTAAATGGAGAGGATTCTTAGCTACGTTTCAAGTGTGAGTTTAGGGTTCCGTAGCCAAAAATACTAAAAAAATGGCGATGATCTTCAAAATCAGTTCAGTTTGGAAAAGGCTTTAAGGAAAAATATAATTTAATGGAGACAGTTCTTAAATATGCTTCAAGTGTGAGTTAAGGGTTCCGTTCCCGAAAACTTTGTCGGGGGTTTTTTAAATTTTATAAAAATGTTGTGTACTATATTAATAGCCGCTCATGCTTAGTATACATACATAGTCAAATAATATTATTATATTCTTAACTAGCTCGACTTATAGGGAATTCCACTTCCGTAGTTTAACCTGTGGCTACCCTGTACCCGTGGCTTAAAACACAACAACCAACTTTTGTAGAAAAGTGGTGAAAAAATTAAAAGTTCTTAAATTAATATAAGGGAACATGTATTAAAAATAGTAATTATATGTCTAGAAGATTAGGAGAACATCTGTAAAAACTAACATGTTTGCCTAATAAACTTATTATTAAAATTTATTTAAATTTATGATGTTTTTTTGTTTAAATTATTTTTGTCGAGCGTTTTTTGCTAAGCGGTACATTTTAAGACCGTGAGAATATTTTTCGTCAATCCAAGGCATAATTAACTTGAAAATGAGGGGTGCAACATGGAATTTCATAAAGGAATAAGTAAGATAAGGGCAGGGCAGAAAAAAACTTGCTAGAGTAATAATAATAATAATAATAATAATAATACATAAGATTCTTAATTAGAATAAAAAAAATTTAGATTTTTCTGTCGATATTCCCATATAGTGAGACAATAGCCTTTTCTTTGAGAAAAAGGTTGACACGTTTTTGACAAAAGCCTATGAACTTCCAGCTATTTTTAAATGCCTGTAAAATATTACGCCAAGCCCTAGGTCGGTAATTAGCTATTTTGTATAGTGTTTTCATCATTTCCAAAGTTATAAGAATGGTGTCTTAGAACCACAGTCGTGTAATCTAAATGTCAAGGATTATTTTAAGCTTGTCGAGAAATTAAATATTTTTTAGGCAACTTTAAATAGATAAAATGAAATAATAAAAAAAATAAAAAATCCAAATGCGTTAGATAAAATTTGAAAAGAAGAAACAAGTTCAATAGTTTACATAGCGCTTTAGCAGTCGGCGCCCATTATTGGGAACATTTAAGTCGGTCTAAATGGTCGGGTTTCTTATTTTTTTAATTATTTTAGACTTTTTAGTGTCCCAGTACTACAAAACCCTCTTATTATACTATATTAAAACTTTTAAACCAATTTATTTTTATTCCAAATTAAATTTAAATATATAACTTATATATATTTTTGAAAACCCCTTTTAATTTCCTTTATTTTGATACCCTACTCGAAAGGTTTTGTTTTTATTAATTTATTACTATTTCGCCAAAAAATCCGCCATTTTGCTTTGTTTTTTCAAAAAGCTATCTAAAATCAGAAATAGGTTCTTGTGACAAATTTAATCATAACTTAAATGTTGAAATCCATTGAGTCGTTTAAAAGATACGAAGTAATATAGAAATTTACAAACAAATATACAAGATCTACAAGATACGCGCGAAAAACATAACCACTTCTTGACAATCGGGTATAAAGCTAATTTTGACAAGAACCTATGAAACATCCAGTTATTCTGAAATGCCTATAAAATATGAACGCCAAGCTCTAGGTCTGTAATTAGCTATCTTGTATAGTGTTTTCATCATTTCCAAAGTTATTATGGTAATAAAAGATTAAGTGTTAACGGATTTTATGATCTTTGATACTCAATGCATAATTAAAAAAACAAAATATTTATAAATGTGTGTAATAATATTTGTAATTAGATGTTTTGTTTTCCTAATTTTGAACTTTGTATGACATTTATATAAAATGGATATACTCACTCGTAGGAGACCTTTATCATGTATGAGCTCCGTGCTATTCAGTGCATCGTTGCAACGCACGCACTGTGGAGTATTTATATCAAACTTGTCGAAATATAATGAAGGCATGAAGGAAGTTGATTCAAAAGATTATTTAGATGAAAAAGTACCTTTTATTTGGCAAAAATTAATAAAAAAATTTTGTAGCCAAATCCGTCTTTAACGCATTCGTCTTCAAACCCAATTACTACTTCTGTTTCCGAGCCACTTTTCGTCTTATCTATGCTTGATTTTGTTTTCACGTTGCATAATTTGACTAGAAAACGGCTTCTTTTACTTTTGACGGTAGCTATCTTAATCTGTTCTTATGTCTTCGTCTTAAAAGAAAAGGTTCGAGTTCGCGCAAAATTTGTTTTCATAAACATATTATATAATACTCAAACTTTGCCTTCCTACAAAACATTTTTCCCGACAAAATCTGACACATAAACAAGAAGCTTTGAGTATTATTCATGAAAAAAATTATATTTTTTAACATCAAATATGAATCACAAATATTTAATTATTTTAATAGAAACATTAAAATTAATTACTAATATAAATAAAGCACAAACCTTCTTCTTCAATATCCAATAATATTTTCTTAATTGTACTAACAAATACAGAAAACATTAATTGAATGATACGGTAAATCGAGATCGCCAACAATTGAAACATGCATTCGTAAGAGCAGGTAGATTGCGACTGAAGAAACAGACTTTGTGTTTGTGATGGATTAGTTATCTAACTATTCGTTGTGTGCGTAGTCATGGTAGAGACAATAAAATCGATGCCAGCGCTTCCAGTGAAAAATTCTGACGTTAAAGGAGGCTGTTATGAGTACTTTGCAATTCTTTACATGTTAATGTTATAGTGAATGTCAAATTAATATTATTGAAAAACACTAATTAATTAAACTTAATGCATAAAAAATTGTGAAAATAAGAAATAAAAATACATAAATATTATTTTTTAAATGTAAATTATCATAATTATTTATTTAAATTTTGGAGACAATAATATTAAATTTTCAATATAAGTCATAAATGCAATCCATACAATTATATATGCATCCATACAATTCTATAACTAAAGTAGTATATCGTTACCATGGAAACGCTTCTAATAAAACTCACACACGGTGAAAAAACAACTTTTAATGCAAAACAAAATAGTTGGTTTTTCTGACTTTTGACCAGAAATTTGATATAAATACTCCACTGTACAGCCTGACTAGTGACAAAACGATTAGTTCCACACAGTTACCTTCAAAATGGAGAAATTCTGTTCTAAAATGGAATAGAGATTATTGAATATTTATGTTCCAGCACTAAAGGATTTTGAGTCCATAAATAAGTAAAATTGCATATTGTATCATTGAGATGATACTGGATGGGAAGCAAGCAAACTGAGCGCTTGGATCCAGAATTGCACGGATTTCATTCAAGAAGCTGTCACAGTGAGGAGAAAGAAGAATCTAAGAGAAGATTCAGACAAAAAACTGAAATATAAAACAAACGCAGATTAGCGTATTTGGTCACATACTGCACTTCGATTAGACTTTCAAACACTCCCACACACGTGCAGACCTCGAAAATTGATGACGAAGTTAGTGTAAAGTTCAGGAGTTTCAAATTAAACTACGTTAACGAAATTTATTCTAATAATAAAAACATACATACAGAGTGTTTTATTTTTGTAAGTTGTCATATGCATGAAACTAGAAAATAATTTTTATCGGTAAAAGAAATACAATGCAAGCGAAAAATATTGGATGTGTAGGCACACATCTTACGCAGACATTAAACTAGACATAGGTTTTCAAGCTCAATGAAAAGCTCACACTACTCCATAACTGGTTATCGATCGATGAACATTTTAAATTAAAAGTTGTTATTGATTAAAAAATAATATTTTTTATTCGAAACAATTTTCCGCAAACCGTACAGTTTAGGCAAAAACGGGCTGAAAACTTTTACCCAAAATTGGTTTTTCGTATCAAAATTGTTATTTCGTATAATTGTTTCAGCGAAATCTAGGCACTCTTCTATAAAGACCTTGTTCAAATTTAATGAACAAACGCACAAAAAGGTAGATTTTTGCTATGAATTACTGTCTTAAACTATTCAAACAAAAAATTTGCGTATTTATAAAGAACAACTTTCTAATTTAAAGCGTTCATCTAATGTTTGTCAATTATGAATCAGGGTGAGATTTTAATTGAAACTGAAAATTTAGATCGAATTGGATGCCGGTATAAGATGTGAATCTTTAAAACTAATATTTTTCGTTTGAAGCATCTTTCTCGATTAAATTTATTTATTGAGTTTCAAGAACATATAAGAACATACTTCATAAGACATCCTGTATATTTTCGGAATGTTTTGAAAGCACGTTGGGGGTGTAGATATATTTATTAATTTAGAAAGAAAACAACGTGACATACAAGGTCTTATTGATGCCAAATCAAATTCCGTTATCTCTTTGTGAAATGTAAACAAACAGTTTGGCAAATAAGATTTTATCAGGGCATAGAAGGTCGACGTTCGGATAAATTAAAATATACATTACTCACGCGTGCTTAAAATTTATTTTTAAACTTCCCGGCGCTATGACTTTTTAAAACTCATTGTAAATAAAAAGACGTCACTTGGATGCACAAGATAAAGACTTTCAAAGAGTGATTTTGCTTTTTGTTACTCCTTTTTCTTCTAGACATTTGTTAGAGAATCAAGTATAGAAATATAGAAATTAATTCAGATTGAGAAAAAAAAAACCGACGGGGCAGCCATTCGCAAACTGCTTGGCCTCAAATGTCGGCGAAGGCTTATGGGTTTTAGTTTAGAACAATTTATTTACTTTCGTCACGATTAAAGATAATTAAAGAACCGCAGATGCGGTTCTATTTCAATGAAGTATGATTTCCTAATTATCTTTTTAAAATTACCGAGAAACTGAATAATTTCAGAAACTTTCCAGTATACCTGGCTAAAATTCTGAGACTACTTTATGGATGTTGTCTATTAGGACCGATGACGCCTGCCATTTGTTCGTATAAAAATCCTAAAGTAAGGAAAGAAAGATCGTTTACTGATTTCCAATGATGAAGCTTTTCACATGGTTGATGATTAAGTTCTTTTGGAAATATGCAGCCACAGCTGCGATGTTGCTGAACGAATTCCTTTAAATCAACCATAGCCGTTACCAAACTAAATAACTTGAGTTGATTTTCTCGAGACATGCTATTAAAAACTGTAGTCGAAATTATTTTTCTTACCGGATTTTTTTAATTTCAGAACAGATATAATCAGTCAACTGGTAAAAATCAGTGCCGCATTTACCATCTAGGCAACCTAAATAAAAAATTTTGTTCCAAAGGGCTGCTCTGTTAGACTCTAGAAAGATTGTGGAACGAACTAGGCAAAATTTTGACCAAAGAGTTCCAGGTAACTTTGATGATGATGATAGTGTCATGTTTGGTTGCACCAAACGTTGACTGACATGCTATTCCATAAGCTTCAATCGTATGCCGTGTGGATTGTAGGGGGTTTTAATTTGATTTATTTGTTTATCATTTTTTATAGCATGTTTTCCCTGGAGAATAACCAGTGGTGGTTTGCTATTGCTATTCACTGGGAGTTCCATATTTATAACTGAATCATACTCTTTTTCATTCCTTGCCCTTGTACTATTTGTTTCGACCTTCTCTTGTTTTATTATGAGATTTTTGAAGATTGTGAATAATGGCTACAATTTGTTAAGTCTTTTTCGTATGACCCATTTATCTTTTTGCTAATAATAGTCGATCGAATTGCGTTTTTTTCCATGGGTTTGAGTTTTCATTTTCTGAACTTTGCCTTTCGGTTATATGCGCTATGTGCAAGGGGGAGGGTCTTAGGTTTGGCAATACACGTGGCGCACCGACGGAAAAATGCCGAACTATTTACACGCCAGCCGCCGACAATGTACATTGAAAATACATTGACAACTACTTTTAATATAGAGTACAAAATGTAGTATATATTGTATAGTGTATTTATATTATACTAGTATTGTACTTTGGTAAATATTTCGAATTCTACCTATTTAATCTCAGTTTAAATATTAAAATTATTAATGTTATTTTCTCAATAAATTTTTATAATCAAAATAAGGACACAAAATATAACGATGTTAATATATGTGTCTTTGTTTAATAATTAACGTTATACTTTATAATATTCAATCGACTTCAATCTTTAAGTGTAAAATAAAGATTTTTAGTGCATTTTGTGTATAATATTATCTTTATTTAGTTGTTATCTCTCTTTAATATATAGTGTTTAATATTTGTGTATTTGGTATCCTTGTTACACTTCTGTTTAAATATGATACCAATTCCACATGGTGGTTGTAAAATATCGTGTACTCTTTTTAACACACATCTAAATACTATAATGCTATTTCATTTTTCTACATTTAATACACATATTACTACATTTAATACTCATTTTTATTGAGAACGAGTTGAAATAGCTAACGAATGTTTATTTAATAATTACAATACCTTTTTTGGCGTTAGTATATAATAATTATAACAAGTGTTGCAAAAAACTTTCTGCTCTTTTTACATGCAGTTCAATGTATACAAAGAAAAACAATGGCCGCATGACGGGTGAATAGTTCTACACTTTCCACTAGTTGGCGCCACTTGGCTTCATGCACATAGCGCATAGCATTATATTGTATAAGGATATCTATCATCAGACTGTGTGTCATCTTCACTACTAGCTTGTCTCTTGTTTTCCAAGTTGGACTTGGATGGTTCCTCTTTGTCTATTGCTGGTATATTCCAAGTAAATTTTCGAAGGCTAAGAGAGAAAAGATAGTTTCAACCTAAGAGGGCATCTATCAAAAATCCGCTTACGGACTAGAACAGTTGTAAATTCGACATTAGTAAAAATAACCGTTTCTTTCGATAGGGTGATTACTTTTGCACTACCTTGTACAAAAGCGGTTCTTACTAAACGAAAGATTCCCTAAAAAGATAAATAATTTCATAAATGCATTTAAAAACATGATAAAAAATGCCTCTTATGTTTACAACCAGGATTTAAATAAATTGTATAAAGTACAATCATAATTTATTTTTTTTCAAATAATATTTTGTTCATACTTCCGTCTTATCATACTTTTTGATAAAAATTCTATTGTTTATTACAATAAAAATAAAAAAAATGTTGCAAAGGTTAAAATTGAAATACTACAACTTTGAAGTTTGACAATTTCACACATACTTATTTATATATTGATTATTAAGTTATTAAGTATGATTTATCGTAAATATTTATTCAATTTATTAAACACTTATTTTAGGGTTAGTTATTTTTATTGATAAATGTATTATTATCATGAGTCATTATCATACAACCAAATGTGGGGCATTTATCATGGGAAAAACCATTTTTTAACTTTATACATATGAATAATAAATATAATTTGCAAATTTAAAGAAAATCTTCACTTTAAAAAACGCCAAATATCTTGTAGCGTTGAAAATCATTAATATATTTTTATTAAATGAAGCGAAATTATGGTTACTAACTCTTCCAATTTGATATGGAATTTTCAGTTTTCGTGGTCTACCTACGTACTTTCGACACAAATTTAATCAAACTGAAAACTCTTTTGTTTTTGACGAATTTTGGATATGGGCTCATTTAATAATTATCATAAGTGAAATTTACCAAACCTCTAAAACCCTCGACAAATTTTTTGGGTGCAGAACCCTAAACTTGCACTTGACACGTATCTAACAACACTTTCCATTAAATTACGTTTTTCTTTAAAGCCTTTTCCAAGATGAGCTGATTTTGAAGATCGCCATTTTTTTAGTTTTTTCGGTACGGAACCGTAAACTAGCACTTGAAACATAACTAAGAACACTTTCCATCAAATTACCTTTTAAACGAAACAAAAAAATCAAAATCGGTTCATCCGTTTATTCGTTACGATGCCACAGACAGACAGACAGACAAAATAGCGACCAAACTTATAACACCCTTTTTTTTTAGTTCGGGCGTTAAAAAGTCAAAAGCCTTTAAACGGCTGATCAGAGTTTCATCAAACATAGTTTAAACCACAAAACCGTCCCGTTTAAACTAGACTACACTTTCCATGTAAGAAATTAGGTTGACAACCCAGGATAACACACATGCCGCTTTAACCTAAAAACCGTATATACCTTTCTATAATACTACACTCCCGCAAACAGAACAATCTTGGCGCATTTTTTTCCTGGATGGGTCCTAGATTGAAACTAAAGAATTATGATTTTTACTGGTAGAAATAACATCAATTGAAATTTCTTCGTTTTCTATGCACGCCCTGTAATTAGGACTTCCCTATTATTAGCTATACTATATGCTTAAATTTGTATATATTTTGCTAAGGAAATTACAATCAAGAAAGAAAAAATAATGACATCAAACCAGCGATAAAGGCACATGAATGTATATAGATGATGCTTGAGTGTTTTCATAACTTTTCTATTGCTATTTTGGCATAAAAATTACATTTTTTTTAGTTGTAGGTATTCCAAAATAACACAACAGTTCAAGGATATGTAATTCGTTGCCAAAATAAAAAGATAAAGTTTCATAAAGCTAGCAAAACTATAATAATTAAAATATCTTTAACTCCAGATATGTAATGGAAGTTTAAAGTAAAAAATTATAACCTACATTTTTACTGCTATGGTATGATCGGATGTAAAAAAGGATAGTCGAGTCACCAAAAGCATTACCTTTACATTCTCGACCCGACTTCGTGCTACTTCGCGAGACTGAAGAGGAGGCCTTACGCTTAGAATTAATTGCCCCGATTTGAAGTTCCATAGTGCTTAAGATTTGAGTTAGTAATATACAGAATGTTCGATTTATATCTAGGCATATAAATATCACGAGTATGACAGAGTACATGCGTTAAGCAATGCATCTAAGTAAGAGGTCTTATAGAAGTTATATGAAATAGCAAAAGTGACTTGTATCGTGGTTTATCTGTTTTAGTTCATCTATTCAACTAAGAAACTCCCACTCTCCAAACGTCTTACAACTATCTCAACGCATATCGAAGCTTCGACACATGTATATAATACCTTTCACTTAGATTCATTGCTTAACGCATGTATTCTGTCATACTCATGATATTTATATGCCTAGATGTAAATCGAACATTCTGTATACAAACAATTTTACTTGAAAAACCAAATAATAATGTATACCAATGAACTTGACGCAAATGAATTTATTTAAAAAAATTTCTTGTATTTATTATACGCGTATATAAAAAGGTTATTGAGTTCAAAATTATAAAATAGTGTTAGTACATATATTCATTATTTATACAGGGTGATTCAAATTATCAGAACAGAATTTCATCAAATGTTAATATATAACGTTAATAAATAATGACAATTTCTCAATGCACTCCGCTATTGATTCAACTTCCATTATGGTGACTTAAATGTCTCCTTCAGACAGTCATTAGAAATGCAGCCAATGAAATTTAAATTAATTATTTAATAATCGTTTTATTGCCTCTTATTTAATACTTAAGAAAGCAATTAAAGTTATTCGCGAATCCAGAACCGGCTTAAACAGCGTAGGTATATAATTAACATTATAGAGACGTAATTAATCCAAACTTGAGAATAAAAAAGTCAGCCATGAACATATTTCTTAAAAATACTTAAACTTTGTCTTGCTAGAAAAAATTTTGATCGATAAAACCTGACACATAAACAAAAAGCTTTGAATATGATAAATTTAATGAAAAAATATCTCTTTTAATATCAAATATGAATCATAAATATTTAATTATATGAATAGAAACATTACACAAATTAAATACTAGTAAATAAAGCACAAACCTTCTTCTTCAATATACAAAAAAAAATCCTTACTTAATTGCACTAAAAAACACAGTGAACATAAATTGAATGATAAGGTAAATCGAGAGCGACAACAATAATAATAACATGCATCCGTATTGAAGCCTGATTGTGATGGAGTGGTTATCTAACTACACCAAAAAACAACTTTGAAAAGAGTTGAGTTTTCTGATTTTTGTCCAGAAATTTTATATAAATACTCCACTGTAGCAGCCTTTACGTCATAGTTCTAGCAGTAAAATATTGAATAGGAATGACGGCCCTGCATAAATCGGTGAATATATTAAACGTATTTAATAAGAATTCGAACAAAATTGATTTTAGTCAACTATTTATCATATACCCTATGTAATTGTCTAGCGCGTCCTTTCGATCCCAACTGTTAAACTTCACGGATGTTTGATCACATATCTAACTATAACATTGTAAAAGTATGTTTTTTGTTTGTATCGATTATTTTAAAAAGGTATATTCATGGAATACCAAATGTAAAAAACCTCCAGGCAATGAAGATAACACACGTTCGCCGGTGTTATATACCCCATTTGATGTTAATGAATTCGTGGAAGAATCTGCTACAGAATTTCTCTGGGAGAACAACTGCTAAAGTTGTAAATGTGGCTGTAAGATATAAGACATTGCAAAAAATAATGTGTGTCAGATAATTTTCATTAGCTTTTTTAATTCTCATTAGCTAGAGTCACTGTGATGTATTCAACATCGCAACATTTCTTTAACGCAACTCACAGGACAGCTCAGGACTTAAGAAGAAGACAGTTAATTTTGTTAGTATATACACAGGGTATAATAAAATTTAATATTAGTTTTAAATTGGATAAATTTAAAGGTTATTTAATAATTAAGTTATTTTTTTATTTAATTAACTATTGATTTGCCGGTCTATAATTTTAAATTAAAGACAAAAAATTCCCGTTGACAAATCAATATGTATGTTCTTCTTGTTCTTGAATATTTTAAGATGAATTCTTCATTTTCATTAAGAAAAATCAAAATTTAAAATCTTCCTTTTTGACAAGGGTTTACAAAATTTAAAAAACCCGCGACAAATTTTTCGGCTACGGAACCCTAAACTCTATTTGGAATCCTAAAAATTAAATTACCTTTCAAAAAAACCAAAAAAATCAAAATCGGTTCATCCGTTTAGCCGCTACGATGCCACAGGCAGACACACACACATAGCGGTCAAACTTATAACATGCCCTTTTTTTAGTTCGGGGGTTAAAAAATTATTTCCGATTCGTGGGTATTATATTTGAGAAACCCGTCACTTAGAAGAGGCTTGATAAAATTTCTTATATGAATCAGAGAGAATAATCAACCTCGATAATTCGAACCTCGTTAAGTCGTAATCCTTAGTAAATCAAAAAAAATTTCATTCGCTTATACTGAACCTCTAAATACGCGGTATCTAGAATTATTTAGACTTTATACCTCGAAAGAACTGTTATTTACTTCCGAAGTTTTGATAGTACATATTTATACTCTGTAACTCGAATTTCAAAAGGCAGACTCAGTAAGTCGTAGTTTGTAAAATAAATACAATGACGTCGTAGTTAGTAAAATATAATCGCGCCTTTCTAAGCCGAAATTAAATCCTCTGTATCTCGAACTACTTGTTAAGTCGAAAACTCGAAATTTTTTACATTTACCGTGAGATTCGAGTTTACTAACGCTAAGGAAAAATTTCATATTTTTTTTGTACATTTAAGTCGATAGTTTATAATAATTTTTTTTTTTTTAAATTTTAATTTTTAAATTTGCTTCTCCCGTTCTAAAATCATCTTGAGGGATGGATATAGTAATCAAATTTCGCACAAGATATTCAGATTTGAATCTTGTAGATAATTTTTATCTTTAAGAAGGTAACAACGTACATTGTACATTCAACAAAATTATATAATATATGATAAACAAGACTTATTATTGATTTTCTAACAATAATAAACTTTGTGTTTTAATTTCAAATCAACCGTTAACATAAATTCTTTTTTTCTCTTGTTACAGATGAATTCAAAAATATTTTTATTAATAATTAATATTTGTATTTTATTAAAATTATCGCAATGCGAAGATTTATCAACATTTGTGGAATTAATTGAATATGATTATGAAGATCAATGTGCAAATACAGCATCTATATCAAAACATTTTTTAACAGATGATCTTTCAGATCTATATAATTTATATTCATTATTAAGTGATAAGGTAAAGTAATAAGTATTTTTATTTTATTATAAAACAATTAATTTTATTGTATTATAAATATTTTTAATTATCATTAATTTTATCGATTATGATTAATTTAAATTTTTATAAAATTAATGAGTAAGCATACTCAAAAAATACAAATTAAAATGACCGCTTTTAAAGAAGATTTATTCACATTAGTGATGTTCCGGATTAGCAAAAATTTAGCAGCATCTTTGTTTTAGATCTACAAATTTTGTTTGGTGCTAAAAAAGGACTTACATATAATGGAAGAGTCAGGTCAAAAAACCCTCTGAATTTACTAAAGCTGATCATTTGAGGATTTGTTATAGTAGTTGTGTACACACACATACTGCAGTCAGTTAAGCGAACGGTACAACAGGGGTCAGAGAAAACGGCTATGATTTCCGTGGTATTGAAATGAATTTACTAAAGCTGAAAATTGTTATACAGATTGTATATTGCATATAAATAACAATTATGACAGTCAGTCAGTTTAATGTGAGAACAAAGCTGGTCAGTCAGCCCTAATGTATGTGCAATCAATAAATGAGATGCAATTAATTTTTTTAACTTGAAAATTTTTTTAGAGGTAGGTACTTGATTGTATATTATGACCATAAATAAAATGGTCAGCCAACCATATTGTGGAACAACTTTCGCAATCAAATGAAAACCAAAAAAAAATTTTTATTTAAATTCTTCGTATATTTTTTAATAGTTTTTGACTGACTGGCGGGAGTTGTTCCACAATATGGTTGGCTGGCCATTTTATTTATAGTGAATATACAATTAAGTACCTATAAAACAAGTCCAAAAAATGAATTACATCTTATTTATTGATTGTACATACATTAGGGCTGACTGACCAGTTCTGTTCTCACATTTAACTGACTGACTGTCATAATTGTTATTTATATGCAATATACAATCTGTATAACAATTTTCAGCTTTAGTAAATTCATTTAAATACCACGGCAATCATAACTTTTTTGGTAGCATACATCTGACCCTTGTTCTACCGTTCGCTTGACTGACCGCAGTATGTGTGTGCACACAACTACTATAACCAATCCTCAAATCATCAGCTTTAGTAAATTCAGAGAATTTTTTTGGTCTGGCTGTATTCAATCGTAAATTGAATTCAAATGGATGGCTTCAAATAGTTTCCAACTTTGATTTTCACAAGGGGTGTCATGTCTTTCATATAATTTTATTTGTCTAAAATGTTGATGATAAATTAATTTTTAAAATTTTATTTTTTATAGACTGAAGCAGATGCATCATTTGCTAAATTCCAGCGAGAGCAAGCAATACAATTAAGTTCAAAAGAGAATGATAATGAAAGCTTAAATAGAAAAGTACAGTTATTAACAAAAATTGGTGATAATTTATTATCTGATAGTGAAATATCAAAGGTAATTGTTAAATAAATATCTATATGATAGAATACTCCAATCCTCATTTTTGGTTATCTAAACTCATAAAGATCAGAACAACAAAACCTGTGTCAAATTTACCTGTTGTAATTATAGCTTTTTTAATCTTTTTTTTTTTTTTTTATAGATAATCGACTTAAAAGAGGATACCGAAAAAATGAAATTAACTTCCAGCATAGCTTGCTTAAATGATACAAATTGCAGCTTATATTATAATGGTAAGAACTATGTCATACTAGCTGAAGTCTTGGGAAAATTTATGGCTAGGAAAGCGTCACTTACACTCCTTATCTCACACTTTATTTCACCCTCCCTCCTGGATCATATATTGATACTAGAATAAAGGACTCGATTCCTCTTATCGCATTCCAATATGCGACGGCTTTTCAATTGGAAATCTTCTCTCGCCTTGCAGAGAGGTGCCCCGATCTGTAACTCGAAAGGTTACTGTGGAGCACATATCAGCATCTTCTCAGGTAGTCAGGATGCTCTTCAGGGTGCTTCGAGAAGCTGAATCACCTGAACATTACAATCAGGCTGATCTGGAAACCGAGTCACTCTGCCCTCAAACGCTCCTTTCACCTGAGCTTGTCATTCCCATAGCAAGATGCTCCGTAATTTACCCATCTAGATTACTAGGACGTTGCGCAGGATGTGATAACCTTCAATCATTTGCTGAAAATTATGTTTGAGGAGAGAGAGGAATTTCGAAGCAGGAAAATTTATTGTGTAAAAGAGGAAAAAGTGTAACAAATACGTCATACTAGTACATGGAATAATTATTAAAAATTTTCTTACAGATGTACTACATACTCTTGCCACTTCCAAAGATGTCGATGAATTAGAATACGTATGGTCAGCATGGAATACAAAGTTTCAAAAACATGAAAATCAATTAATTGAAGTTGTAAAATTATTAAAAAACGCTGCAGAAGCCAACGGTAAGATTTTTTATATAAATATAGCAGTACAGTCAAAGAAATAAACCGCTTCCTGATAGCTAAAATGTGGTGGAATGTTTCTTAAGTGTCAAATATAATTCGTAAACCATGAGTTCGTTAAGAACAATATTTGACACTTTAGAAACATATTCATATGTTTTAGTAAAAAGTAAGCGGTTTATTTCATCTTTTACTGTACTATAATTAAAACTTTTAAATAATTTTTTCCTCTTAAAATTTTTAGGAATGTATGATGTTGAATCATATTGGGATCTATTAACAGAATATACAAATAGTTTTCGACGTGTGAAAACAATGTGGCTAGAAATTGAACCATTATATTTAAAATTACATAAATTTGTTAAAGATCGATTAATTTTTAATAAATTTATGGTTGAAGATGGTACCGAAGAAATACCTATTTATTTATTAGGTAAGATAAAACAAATAAAATATAGGTTTAGGTTCTCATATCGTCCCCGTAACATATTCAATTTTTTTGAAATTTTAATGGTACTCTCTGTATATATAAAATCTATTATGGAGTTGCTGACTCATTTTTTAAAATAATTTAATTATTTTATTATTAAATTTTTATAGGTTCACCTCATGCGAATGATTGGTTAAAAGTAGCTGATAAAATATTACCTCACCCACAAATATACGATAAAATTGTTAATACTATTAAAGAAAAGGTAAGAATTCATTTTTCAAAAATCGCTTTTATATCATGGGAAACTTTTAGGGAAAAATAAAAATTTAGATATTCTATCTTTGGCTACTTACAAGGGAACAAAATGAAATACTTCATGTGAACAGATTTTCAGCCATTCTTGGCCGCTGTCCTATAAGCTGCTAAACTTTTCAGATTTTCCAGGTTAAGAAAAATCATTTGAATTCATTCAATCATTTTTCAATCTAAAAATCACAAAAATCATATCGTCCGCAATCTAATTATTCTGAAATTAGTTTCCTAATGAGACAGAATCGATATATTTAGCATTGCGGACTATCTACACCTCCCTCCCTCATTACCATTGCGGGCGATCTAATTTCGACTATATTTTTTGGAATATCCGTCGATTAAATTCCTCGCTTTAAATTTGATAAGTTCAAAATTGAGACAGACGCTACATCTTTGGCACTCTATTGGAGCCAAAGCTATCCGCTTCGAGAGTGCGGCATAGCCTTATGATTGAGGACGCGCAGCTTTTATGTAAAGACTCTCAAAAGCTACGCTTGGCATGCCGATTTTGTGTACATAAAACGTTTGCACTTTGATTGAGCATCGTTTGGAAGAACGTGCTCGCTCTGCGGAATGAATTCAGAGCGAACTCGTTTCTTTGATTTTTGGCGGAACGTTCGTGTTGATTCCACCGAATTTTCTTATATGTAGTTTATTATCGTCTTTGAATAATTTATCAATGTATTTATAATTATTAACAAAAGTGTTTTCCTTAATAGATTATTGGAGGAAAAGCCGCATATGAATGCGCCCAAATATTAACAAATAATATGGGATTAATGAATTACAATGAACAATTTTGGAAAAATTCTAGATTTAATTCAAGATGTCCAACTAGTATATTGAATTTCTGTCAAAGTGGAAACATTGAGTAAGTTATTTCCAAATACAAAGTAACTTGATACTATTTGAGCTTTTTTACCAAGTCTTCAAACTTTAAAAACTTTTGTATTTCTATAAAGCATTTTTTTATTAATTTTAAATTTTTTTGTAGAGTGGTTACATGTAATGAAACTTCTTTATCGAAATTTATTGAAGCCAATGGAATTGGCTTGCATATTTCACACTCTCAATTGACGGGGGAGGATGAAAACAACCTAAGTTATAGTATACGTAATCCAAATAGATATTCAGGTAAATAAAATGTCAATATTTTATATTTTAGTTCTGATCCCAAATTGTTGATTATGTATTAACGGACTTGTTTTTCAAAGTAAATAAAATTTAGGTCTTTCTTAATAGATTCATATTTATTTAGTTAAAGACGCCGTTATTTAGTTAAATAGCACATATCTACGAAATAAGATATTCACTTGTCTAATTATTTGGGTAAATCTACCGGATTTTGATAACCAATTCGAAAGATTTTGGGAGAATGCTTTTAAATAGGTTTCTTTCGTTGTAAAAAATACAGAAAAAGAGTTTTCCGGTTCCAAAACACGACTGGATTTTTTCGAGTTTTATGCATTTTTGTTTTGTAATGTTTCGGCTCATAATCATTTTTTGAAAAAACAAAACGTTCGCACTATCTGAAAGTACACAAAACACCTGCAATTTAAACAAAAATAGTTAAAATCCGATGATTTGCCTAAACGGTACGAAAACTGTTGAAATTTTTCAGAAAAATTAATTTTTTTCAAAATTGAAGTTATGTACCGGGCTAAATTTACCATTCTTTTTTATGATCATAAGTTACATCTTTTTCCAGAATTTCAACTCAATTCCTTTATTTTAGGAAAAGTTGTCAGAGAAATATTTTCTTAAGATTTTGAGGTTATTTTGCTATGTTCAGCAGGGCTGCCAGTAGAGCCAATTTATTTTATACCGCTTGGTCACTGAAATTATACAGAATCAAATCTCACTATACAAAGCGACAAAATTGTTAAAAAATAGTCTGTAAACAGTTCCAGTAGCAAGTGGCGCTGGGTTAAAAAGTCACTTTTACGTTTACTTTTAATGCTAACGAATATTACTCAGAGAGCGCCAATTTCGATTAGAATAGTTTTCGAAAGAGCGACAAGCTCATCACGCCATCTACGAATAAGAAATGTTCGATCTCTCGTTATCTCAAATAATCGGTATTTTAATTCTCACGGAAATTACCTCACGTTTGAATTTTTTTTTTTGTATCCAATTATACGAGGCAATCTGCTATACAAACTGGATACATAAAATAACCATATTATACACTTTTTGTATCCGATTATACAATCTGGCAGCCCTGATGTTCAGGGCTCGAAGCAAGGTCAATTCAAAATTAATTCGAAATTCGTAACAAACAAATCTTTTTTTAATTTGGCTCAATCTGATCAATAGAAGCAGAGATATTTAAGAAAACGTTACCAAAGAAAACAGTGTAGAGATAAATTATCCCAAAACGGCGTGCAGAAGGTCGTGATATTTAAAAAAATCAGTCTTAAAAAAAAAATCCAATCCTATTTTAGATTAACCCAACTAAATGGTTTTAAACTTACTTTTTATTATTCTAAAAACAGATTCACACATTGGTATTTAACAACCTAAAGACAGATTCACACATTGATATTTATTAATTCATGTCAATCACTTACACAATACATACGTAGTATACATAATTATATAAATTCGACAAAAGAGTCTGAGGTTCGAGTTCCGATTTTCATCAATTGATAAAATAATTTGAATATTCTAAAATGATATTCTAACGTTTATTTTTAATTTGTTCCACTTTAGCTCTTACCGAAGGTATAAAAGAAATCGGCCATTTATTATCAATACATCCGTCAAATTTACATACACAAGAAATAGTTTATTTACATGAATTTGATATCTATTCTGAAAAATACCATGCAAACGAGACTTTACTATTATTACATGCGTTAAGAATCCTACCACGATTAGCATACTATATCAGTGCGGATGAGTGGAGATTACAAGTATTAGAAAATGATACGAATGATATTGATTGGTGGAATTTAAGGCAACAATATCAACGTGTAACTGGTAATGGAAATACCAGCGATTATTTATACGATTTAAATTTACTACACAATTCACCGTATATTAGGTAAGTTTGGTAGTCTTAGCTAGTCACAAACGAACATTCTAGGCTGTAAAAAATATGGCAAAAAATTTCTTTGAATATAGTCCATGAGTGCTAGTTGTTATTAAACTGTTGCCTTAAAGGTGGCAAAATTGTAATTTATTGAAAATCTTCTTTAGTCTCTTGTTTTTAATAATACAATGAATAAGCCGGAAAGAAGTGTCAAAAGTGGAAAAATGGGGAAACAGCATTCCAAGAAATATGACCCCAAGGAATGCACAGCCAACTTAAAAACTGTTGCCTTAGAGGTGGAAAAATTGTAGTTTCTTGAAAATTTCCTTTAGTCTCTTTATAATAATAATATATTGTATAGACCGGAAAGAAATTTCGAAAGTGAAAAAATAGGGAAACAGCACCCCAAGGAATATGACTCCAAGGAATACACAGCCAAAATAACCCAATCAGAAGGGGGCATAGGGTCCCAGCTGTGGGCATATGTAGCCCAAATTTTTTTGAAATGCGTATTTTGGCTTAAAATTTTCATCTAGTAGGTATTTTTGGGGGCTGAATATGAATCTTATATCAAATTACACTTATTCTATCACGTATTCTAAAAATCATGCCATTTTTAACACGAAATTCCACTTTTTGGCACAAAAACTTATCCAGGAAGTATTTGTTGTCCCTGATTACGAATGCGATGTTCAATTACACGGATAGATTACATTACGGAATATAAGAATTACACGTAGCTCGTGACCGTGACAGATTTTGATCAGATCGATCTGAAGAACATTTTGGGGGCGGTTTGAAAAACTTTCATAGAAAGCCATTTTCCTACTCATATACTAATACTATATTATACTAGCGGACCCGACAGACGTTGTCCTGTGGAAACGTAACTACAATTCATTAATACCTATACTACGTTTAGCCTGTCTGCTACACTCATCCCGCTAAACCCCAATTTAACTCCCATTTATTGGACCGGCCTGAGCTTCGACCTTTGGCCTGGCCTTCGGCAGTGGAGCTCGCTGCGCTCGCATATGGCTCTAATAAATGCCTATTGACAATAAAAAATACATAGTACACATAGTAAGTTGTAATATAATGTGATATGATTTATATGCGCTCCCACCATTTAATGAGATTGAGATTGTAGTGGACCGAATGGTAAATCTAAACCATTCTCCAATCCCCTTGAACTCACACAAAAAATTTCATCGAAATCGGTCCAGCCGTCTAGGAGGAGTTCAGTCACATACACACGCACACAAGAAATATATATATTAAGATTCGTAACTTTGATCGTCCGTAGCTCGAAAACTACTCGTTAAAAATTTGTGTGGCCGAGGGAGCATTTAGGGACCGTTAGAAAAAGTTTCACAGAAAGCCATTTTCCTATCTAATATTGCGGCGTCCTTTACAGAATAGGTCTACAAAATCCAAGTCATATAAATATATTTCAATATTCTTTTCCAGCAAATTTTTGGGAGTCATTCTGCAATTCCAAATCCTAGATTATTTCCAAACAGAAAATGAAGATGAAAAATCAGATATCATAGAAAAATTAAAAGAAAATTCCAATTTCAAGTAAATAAAATATATATATTTAATATTTCAAAAATTAGAAATTTTCAATTTACAAATTTTTCCACAGGGATTTATTAAAAGCTGGATATACCGAAGAATGGCCATTTTTAACAGACAGATACTTAAGAATTGAAGAAGTTGATACCAGTGCTTTGTTAACATTCTTTCAACCGCTCGAAGATTATTTAGATAATGCACCATTAAAGCGAGATACTGTGGCTCCAATAGAAATTACAACAACTTCAACTACACCAATACCGACAACTGTAGTTATAGAAAAAGTCGTATCAACTGGGAAAAATGGTTTAGAAACATCATCTAACAGCGCCGAACACTTAAATAGTTCTTTAGTAGCCACGTCCAGTGAGAATCCAGATAGTATGTTATTGAGTGCATCGAACCTGTATATAATTATCGGTTGCACCATTTTAATAGTATGTGCGATTATTGGTGGAATTGCAATTGTGCGTTTACGAACAAAGAAAGATACAAAAGAAGTGAGAAATAATAATCGGCGATTTGATGCTTAATAATTGTGTGAATTATTTTAGTGTTATTAGCAAATGAAAACTTAAAATATGGATAATGGAGTTATGTCATAATTTTGAAAATGTACAGGGTATATTGATCTTTATACGACTCTTATCTCCTTGTATTGTAAGTGGTTGTCTAAAATCTTTCGCAGAGTCAAATGCGGATATTTTTAATCCCTGGTGGGAAAAATATTTGAAGAAAGAATAAATCTTTATAAAAGTCTTAGAAACTCTGAAAAAGTCTTGGGAACTCTGAATAATTGAATTTCTAAACGCTTTTGGACTATCTAATTCAGAGTTATCCAGGAGTCCGAATTAGACAATCCAAAAACGTTCTGAAATTCAGAGTTTTTATGACTTATTCTTTCTTCAAATATTTTTTCCACCAAGGATGTCACAAGTTATCATCTGTGAGTGTTTTCCCCTACCTTTATATACTGCCAGTGTTCGGAGAATATTTATAGAGTTAAGGTATTATGGTTACGTTTACACGAACACATGATCATTAGAGCCGTATTACTCAAATATTTTTGGGTAATACGGTCGAAGAAACACGGCAAATACCTGTATATTTTGAGCTCCAATTATTAATATAATCGAAACCGTTTATTACCAAAATTGACCATAAATTAGGTGATATTTTTAGTATTGTTAAAATGGTTACCTTCTCTAGTATATGTACCAAGATTTTCAAACCTTTTTGAAGACGTATTCCAGCGACAGAAAGAAATAGTATGTAGTAAATACCTAAGTTAACATCTATGCTCAGCAGACAAAATGTGCGGTCGAATCTCAAATTTGACCCCCTTATTTTCTTCTGTGGTAAGAAAGAGATAAATAATGAGTCATTTCAGAAAGGCTGAAAATTTCATTGGTGTTTCGCGTTCTAAATCGTAAGAATCAATCGTAATGATCCCAAGTCCCAAAGATGTAGCGACTGTCTCAAGTTTGAACTAATTCCAGAAAGGATAGAACCGGTTTTAATCGACTTGGGGTAACATTTCCAAAAAAATATTGTTTATGTGAGATCGTCCGAAATGGTAGTGGGAAAATTTATCTAGTCCGAAACGCTGAATATATCGGTTCTGTCTCATCAGGAAACTGATTTCAAGCAGATCGGTTCCATCCTTTCTGGAATCAGATCAAACTTGAGACAGACGCTACATCTTTGGCACTCTCAAAGTCTCCCCTCCCTCTCTGAGAATGCGAAATAAGCTTACGATTGGGGACGAAATTCTGGCTAACATCTACAAATTTTCAAATGTCTCACTAAACCTAAGCTTGGTCGCAGACCTAATATCAATGTAGCGCGTTTTTGCTAAATACAGCAGCTACTGATACTACAAAAATTATGTAAATTATAAAGAATCAAGCACACATGCAATTTTATTTTGTCTAGTTGTTTAAAACTATACTATTAAACTTCGACGAGTTTCACGAACAAAATGGTTGAAGATATTCGCCGAAGGACAAAATAAACAATAAATTTGAAACGCAATCTGTCGCTGATTTTAAGTTTAATGTATATAATTGAATACGCTTTCTCCTCCTTCTTTGAAGATCATAAATATACGGAACTGGATTTTTTGTTTGTTTTATTTTTATTTTATATTTTTTATCGAACCAATTATTTTAATTTTGATGATCTTTTTACTCAACACTTTGTACACTTTTTCACTATAGTAATTAGTAATGGAATTAATCTAGTTTTTAGTGTACACTTTAAATAAAAGTGTAGGTAAGAAGGAACATAATTCGTATCGTTAATAAGCATCATCGAATTGAGAGGATCATTCCAAAATATATTAAATTTTAAAATGATCATTAGATATTAATACCGTTTTTTTAAATTAATTTATTTTATGTTTGTAAATAAATTGTAGATATTTTAATTATTTTATTTTATTTTTTTTTAATTTTCAAAATTGTTTTTCATTTTATAAAAAACTGTTTGTATTTTATTAAAAAAATCAAGAGATATATTTATTAATCTTTATTATGTGAATTTTTATTATTATAAACCTGATTTAAAGTGGTTCGGCTATCACGTAACTAGTCAACTAGTCAATTTTTATGACGTAAATGAAAGAAAATGCTATAAATATATCGTAAGCTAGACAATTTGTATGACTGAAATGTAAAAAAATGCTTTAAAAATATCGAAAAAGCGTCAAATACTAAAGTTTTTTATGTTTTCTTTTTGGAAAGCGCCGTAAGGTAATGTTTTTTTTTTTTTTGATAAACAGAATCTGGGTTAAATTTTCTTCATGATGAAAACTTTTTTGAAGTTCAATCACCGATTAATTTTTGTACAATTAACATTATTGTGAGTTCCTACATTAATGTACTGTGTTAAAAATCACAATTTTAAAATGAAATAATTCAAAATTTTGTCCTGCAAGAGGCCCCCAAAACTGTGTTTATTGTGATCACTGGACTTTGAACTATAATTTACCGCAAGAAAATGAACATTCACCGTACTTACTCAAGCAACCGAATCACTTTAACCTCATTACCCCTGTAAGACTTTTGATACGTTTCTTTTTTACTGGTACTGTACCTTTTTCAGACATACTGAATGACATGATGACATACTGAGCACAAAATGTTATTAGGTAAATACTTATTAATTTGTTTTTGTTTGACAATAATCGAGAATCGCGGCAATTCGAGGTAAAGTACTTTTTAATTGAACAAAATATTAATTTTAAAAAAAATTTCAACGGGTAGCCGTTGTTTTTTGCAGGTAAGAATGCAAATTATTTATTTCTAATCACTATATCATTAATATTTTTCAAATAGGGTAGGTCCAGCAGAATTGGACTATGTTTCTTTAAAGTTATTTTTCTGAAACTTTACAATGTCTGGAAATTGGTATATATTTCTATGTACATACATTGTCGCATGTAAGATGAAGACACCCTCATATTTTCGTTATTTATAGAAATATCGATTTGAAGTTTTTTACTATTGTGCCAGTTTAGCCAAATATTCGACTAGTCCGTCTATACCGATTGTCCATCAATCCCGGACTTACCCTATGCATACCTCGTAATTATTTATTACCTTACATCCAGTAGTATAACATTGAATGCATTCTAACTATAAAAATATTAATTTTAGAAAAAAAAATTAACGTAAAATTTAGGAAATTTGTTGATTTAAAAGTTGGGGTATTAGCATTTTATTAATTAAACAATTATAAGAAGAGATGTCGGTTAAAAAGTCAATAAAAATCGTAATATAGTCGTAAGCGGTAAGTGATAAAAAAAATTATTTAACAAAAAAGATAGGTAATTATCTACAATAAAAGTTATTAGCATTTTTGTCTAAAGTGCACGGTTACGGAGATTTGGCAAAAACGGTTTTTCTCAGAATTCCAACCACCAAACTTGTAAGATTTTTGTGAATTAACATTCAGAAACAAGTGGAAACAAGCAATTGACTAAGTTAATTTTTTAAATACCATGTATAGACTGTGTTGATTACGTAATCGTTTTTCGTTACGTTATTTAAGTAAAGAACGATAGTCACCCTTAGTCACAGTCGTTTACCGATGGGTCAAGTGATTTTGCAATCCGCTCCCGGACCACCACTTTTGACCTTAAGATTGCAGCTACGGAGCACCACTTAAGTGATACTGAACCTATTTAAAAAAAATAACTTCTGCATTATAGACAAGAGAAATGGGTTTCTCTATTACCTGTATTAATTAAGTTAAACTAAGCTCAAGTACCGTTGATCGACCTTCACTCTTTCTTTTTCATGATTAGAACCAGTTTTTTTTAGAACCTGATTACTTTTTAATTTTTATTTCTCTTTAAAAATAGATTTTTTTTGGCTCAAAGACAGCTAAAAGATATATATTACAACCTTGGTATAGGTAAGTTTTATTGCAAAGGCAGTGTTTGATTTTACGTTGAATTCTTGAGTGTAAAATAATTAATTGGTTGTTTACTCAACTGTTATAAATAAATTATAAAAGACTGCACTTTTTATTGATCAGTATATTGGGAACGAATCATTTTTTACTACAAAATCTAGTGCTTCAAATTTAGACTATACCTAAGTAATTAGATTACCACCAAATATTTATCCAAAATTGGATAAAAATAAAAATAAACTTGGATTTCAATGATTTTTCGAAGTATAAAAATTAATTTTGTTTTAAATAAATTAGTCTAAGATTCAATATAACAAAAAGTTAAAAAAATATGGTCAAGATTTAGTAGAATTGATCATCATAGTTGATATTAAAATTAAATAATAGGTAAGTATGATCACATACAAACCTTAAAAGAATTGGCACCCAACTTTAAACCTTTTGATTTGTTGTAGTTCTAAGCATTCTGAATAAATATCTCAATGGTCACAACGAAAAATAACGAACAGTTTTCGAGTTATTTAGCATTTTATTGTTTAAACAATTATTAGAGAAGAGATATCGGTCAAAAAGTCAATGAATAAATCATAATAGTCGTATAAGTAAACGGTAAGTGATAAAAAATAGTATGTTACACTACAAGAGCAGAAAGTTTGAGAATCCTGTAATGTGTTCACCTCGCGCATAAATATGGCGCAAAGTTCAGGGCTCTTAAACTTTCTGCTCGTATGATGGATGTATGCTATTTTTTTTTTATTCTCAGCCGAAAGTTCGTATTTTCTGCTTCTATTGGGAGACCGAAAGTACGTACTTTTGGCCGTGGATAAAGAAAACATTAATGTATAAATAAATAATAATTATAAATATTAATAATTATAAATAAATAAATAATTATTTTTAAGTAATAGTTATTACCATTTTTGACCTAAAGTACATGTTTAAACGGTTTTTCTCAGAATAATGGCAATTTTGCATTTAGGTTACTCCCCAACACTATGATAAAACACATCCTCTGTTTAAGTAGTGTTTTATTGGATGAATTTGATTTTAAGGAATGTATTTTTTATTAATTGATTATAATAAGAGTAGGATAATTATCTGGTAAATTAGGCCTCAGATCCAAATTTGGTAAATACCATTTTCTTCTTTTTTCTCAGCTTATTCAGGAAGCGAAAGTTCTGCAGTCAATAATAGAAGATCCTGTGTATACAATAAATGTATACTTGATACAATACAATATATGTATAATATTCTCACCTAATTCACGGGTAAACAGTGATGTTTACGAAAAAATGTTTCAAAAAAAGTTGTTTATTTTTTTTATAAGGAAAATTATTTACATTTCAATTTTTGTTCTATCTCTAACGGTTTACAAGATGGGTCCTACAGACCCAGGATCCAATTGATCCATGTTGCCCATTTACAAACTCAAACTCACGTTTTAGGTCCTAATCACTCTATAAAAATTTCAGCTTAATCACTCCGACAATTTAGTGAATTTTGGGACAAGAGTAACGGGCTTAGGGGATAATCCTAATGCCGAATTGGCCATATTACCCATAAAAATGAAAAACTAGACTTGATAATTAAAATTGATTAAAAAACCACGAAGTTATAACAATCAAAGATTGCATTCAAAGGTTGTCCATCTCCTATTAGCAAAACAAAGTTTTATATATAATGTCTATGGCGATATACAAGTATGACGTCACTAATGGGTATCTTCCTCTTTGTTTAATTAGGAATTTTAAACGTTCATATCTTGCATACTAGTCAAGATTTTTTAAAACCAACTTCATTTTTTTATCCGTGAAGAATTCTACATCTGAAGTGGTTAAAAAAAATTAAGTCCAATCCCCTATTTGGAAATTTTAGAACACTGCCTAGATTAAATAATATTCACTACCATAGTTACTATTCCGTAAAAAATAAATTTTTATAAACAATTCATATTTGAGTATGAAATACTCGGCACGAATGATTTCTCAAATACTACAAGATTATTTAAAAAAAATTTTTTTAAACATATTTCAGGCGTAATTTTTGTAGTATGTGATGAAATTCATTCTTTTGAATGAAAATTTGGTGAAAAATACACTTTTGGGATGTTATTTAATTTTTAAATATAAATAACTATTTTAAATAAAAAACTACATGTTATGATTTATAAAACATGGCTTATAAACCGAAAGCAAAAAAGTTGCCACAAATGGTGGCAGCATTAACAGGTATGTAATCATTTAGATATTAAGGATTTGCCCCGCTTGATGAATATTGAGAAAAAAACCGGGTGTATCAGAATATTCGGTTTAAAAGTGATAGCATGCATGCGAAGACTATTATGGAGAAAATTGTCGAAAAAACCATAGCCTAATATGCGATTTGATATACCTGCGATTTTTGTATGTTTATGAAGGATCTCCGGATCGGGAAAAATTTTTCGTCTGCAATTTCGATAAAACTCATACATAAGATAACTTTTACCCAAAAAATACAATAATAGTGTTTTTTTACGATGGCGTCCATAATTTCTGAAATATCACAAAAGCCCATGATGCGAAGACTATTTTCTCGGAGCGATTTTGTGTGATAAAATTTTGAATATTCAACCAATCATCAAATCAATCTGAATTTGTAATTTTTGGGCTAAAATTATCCTATATACCATGTTTTATCAAATTCTGAGACAAAAATATGTGTTCGATTTTTTCGAATTGTTCTAAAGGTTACCCTCTTAAGAATTGGGTTTTTTTTACGATTGGGTCCCTAGTTTCTGAAATATCACAAAAGCTTATTCGAAGACTATTTTTTCGGAGAGATTTCGTGTGATAAAATTGAGAATATTCTATCGATCGTCGTTAACCCCTTAAGAAAAATGCAAAAAATCGAGAACAATTTTTCGTCTTCAATTTCGATAAAACTCGTTACATAAGGTAATTTCGACCCAAAAAATACAAAAATTGCTTTTTTTTACGATATATGACAAAAGTCCATGCAAAGAGAAATTTCTTGGAGCGATTTCATGTGATAAAATATATACTATTTTTACAATCGTCAAATCTACCCGATTTTTGTAATTTTTGGGTCAAAATCTGATATTAGATGACACGATTTCTTTCACATATTCCAAAAATCGAACCTTTTTTGACCCGAAGTTCCACCTTTGGCACAAAGCGGAAAACTAACTATTTTTCGTTGCCTAGGAGGTATTTTTGGTCGCTACTACTTATCAGTTAAGACCTCTAGTTGACTTTCGAACGTATTTAAGGATATAGTTGTCACCCTATTAGCTCAGTTGGTTAAGTAGCGGGTTCGATTCCCGCCGTCACAGCAAAATTAATTTAATTAATAGTTGTGATGGGCTGGTGTAGTGCATGGTATATGCATGAAGGAGGTGCACTCAGCCTCTAAAATTGAGGAGCTGATAAATGAAATTATCAGCGGAAAGGTGGTAAAACACATATACGGTAATCACAATGGGATAAGTTACTCGTCTAGCAGGTAACGCTTTGATTTGACAAATGTTAAAATTTTTGTAAATTTACAGGTTGTATTGGAGGATTCTGCTTGGGTACGGTAATTGGGTGGTCATCACCAGCTGGTAAACCACTTAAAAAATTAGATCTAAACGGAAAACAAGTATCATGGATTGGATGTATAAATTGTCTTGGTTCTGCATTCTCAGTTTTACCATTACCATTTATAATGGATAGAATTGGACGAAGACTTTCTATGATGATAATTGCTGTTTTTTTATGCCTCTCTTGGATTATGCTTGCTTTCGTAGAAACATTTTGGCTTTTAATAATAGCTAGATTCCTTTGTGGCTTCTTTAGTGGATCATTTTGTGTTGTGTCTCCCGTATATACAGGAGAAGTTGTCGAACCTCGAATAAGAGGTGCTTTAGGATCATGTTTTCAATTGTTTATCGTATTCGGAATATTTGTTTTATTCGCTATTGGTTTGACTGAAAATCTCTTAGTATTAAGTCTGTTTTCCGCTGTATGTCCAGTAGTAATGATTGTTATTCTAATATTTCTACCCGATTCACCATTGTTCTTAATCGATTCGGGAAAAGACGAGGAACGGATTGATAAAGCATTTATATTTTTACGTGGGAAAGATTATGATTTCACAGAAGAAAAAGTTGAATTAGCCAAAGAATTAATTGAAGCGGATGAAAGAAAAGCTGGAAACTTAATGGATAAATTTAAAACTAAAGCGACTAAAAAAGGATTTATTATTGGTTTGGGCTTAAATATCGCTCAACAGCTCTCTGGTATTAATGTTTTAATGTATTACGCTACGAAAATATTCGCAGATTCTGGAACCGCAATAACACCAGAAGTTTGTAGTGTAATACTTGGTGTAGGACAAATTGTTGGGACATTGTTAGCTGTTGCTATATCAGATCGTGCTGGAAGAAAGATTTTACTAATAATATCGTTTGCAGTGATGGCCGTATGTTTATTAATAATGGGATGTTATAGTTTTTTTACAAGGAACGAAGATTTAGACGACATATCATCGGGAATCCGTTTAATTCCAGTTTTCGTTACGACCATCTACGTTATAGCATTTTCAATCGGTGCTGGGCCTTTAGTGTGGGCTTTAATTGGTGAAATGTTTGCACCAGAAGTGAAAGGTGTTGTATCTTCGATATGCGCATTTTCGAATTGGATGTTTGCATTTATAATAACGTCCACATATACGTACATGGAAGATGTTTTCAAACCATACGGTGCATATTGGTTTTATTCAGCTGCTGGTTTCCTTTGCGTTGTATTTATTATATTTATGGTGATTGAAACGAAGAACAAGACTTTGAGAGAAATTCAAATTGCATTAGGAGGTGATGACACCACTAAAGAGTCAATACAATACAATTAATATTTTGTTTGTAAAAAATGTTAATAATAAAATCATAAATTGTTTGTTTGGTAAATCAAATTTTTCAAAGTTAAAATTTATCTTTACATATATACAAGTGAAATTGCCAAAATTAAAAAAAAAAAAAAACCGAGAAATTTTTACGGAACCCTAAAATTGCATTTGAAATGTATCTAAGAACACTCTCCAGTATATTACATTTTTCTTTAGAGCCTTCTCTAAACGGAACCCTAAACTCAAACTTGAAACATAGTTACGCACTCCTCATTAAATTACCTTTCAAACGAGAGATGAAACAAAAAGAATTTAAATCAGTTCATCGGTTTAGGAGCTACGATGCTACAGACAGACACACATAGCACCCGTTGTTTAGATTCGAGGGGAATGACTTGACTGACTGACGAATCAACAGCCTAAACTGTTGATCGTAGAGGCCTGAAACTTGGAGTGTTCTTTCTATTAAGTAGGCATTCGATAAGAAAGGCTTTTTCCGAAATTTTACCCCTGAGAGGGTGTAAAATGGGAACAAAGTTTGTATGGAACAACATAATTCCTTGGTCCTGCAATCTACTTCAAAATTTGCATAAACATTCTTTAACAGAATTGATGGAGACGTTTTATTTCGTGTTTTATTGAAACTCATCGCCTAACGAGGTTAACAAGGGGTTGAAAGAACTTTATCATTTTTTAAGTTAGAAATGTAAAAATTGTTAATGAGCTGATATTTTGAGACAAAAGAATACTGTATCATTTTTTTATGAATCTATACATATCAAACAATTTGTCATGAATGATTGGAATGATTCACGAATGTCAGGAATGATTCACTGGCTGACTGACGGATCAAAAAACAGCCTAAACCATTGATCGTAGAGAAAAACGAAATTGCGAAGTTGTAGCTACCTACATCGCGTTGCAGACCTAAAAAAAATAGCTCCGACCTTAGTTCGAAATAAAGCTTTTTGGGCAGGAAAAGGCCCAACTTTTGTTATGCTATTCCCAAATGCATAGCAAAATTGGTAATGCTTTGATTATATAGTAGATTTATTTTTATATATAAATTGCATGTATTATTAAATCATATAAAGAACGAAGCTTATATTTACATATTGATATTAGAGAAAAAAGATATCGCTAGATAGTACAATCATATCGTGACTATTTCAAATTGATGTCTAAAATATTGTGCTTGGTTCTACCATTTGCATGTACGTTCTATTTAAACGTTGCAAAAGACTTACTAAAGCGTTCATTATTTTCTTTTCACGTATATACATTACCTGCAGTTACCACATTATATTTACAGTAATAAAATTTTGGTGTGCTCAAGGAAAAAGTATAAAAGAAATGAACAGGATGATGCGAAAACTGAGCCGAGAATCACTATAAAAAACATTTCTAGCCTACTCCGCAAAAATTCATTCATGTTATACCTACTTTAAAATATATAACGATGTAAAATTTTTTTTCTCAAATTTAAGCGCCATGTCAATACAAAATTGAAAGGAATAATTTGCTGTAAATTCAAATGAGTTACAATTATTTAACTTAAATTTAAAACAGATTAGGAACATCAAGCCTACAAAAATTGCAATTTTTAAAACATGATTAAAATATTACAATTTAGATTACAATGACTCATTATTTAATTAAAATTTGTAATCCTTATATATTATAAATGTGAAAGTAAGGATGTTTGTTTGTGTCGCTTTCAAGTAAAAACTACTGAATGGATTTAATTGAAACTATAATAATATAGCTCATACGTCATACTAACACATGAGCTATATCTATTATTAAATTAAATTAAGTCTAGCAATCTAGCATTTCAATGCGCCATCTATAACCATCATTTTGAACCATACAATTCATGGCCATCTGTTCTGATATACTCAATAAATTATGACTATTTTACATTTAATAAAAAAAAAATTGAAAACTGTGTAAAACAATTCCTATACTTATTTCGAGTGTTATGGAAGAGGATAAGTGAGAGCAAGGGAGATGAAAGCTATAACACGGTGGTCTTTACTTTTAAATTCAGCGAAGCAGGCGGGTATCAACTAGTATAATAATAAACCAAAATTTATATATACACTTATACCAGGTAAGAAATATTACTGTGAAACTTTTTATTTTACTATTTCTTAATAAAAACTTCCTCACAGCTATAGTTATTTCAATTCGTAAAATATCCTATAATAAAAAGAAATAACCGTTTAAAGTACCGCGATGTGAAGTAACACGAAAATAGTATAAATAAATATTTAAACAAGTGAAAAAACAATTGACTAAGTTAATTATTGAAATACCATGTATAGACAGTGTTGATGACGCAATCGTTTGTTTTTTGACGTCACGTAAATAAAGAAAGATATCCACTCTTGAATAGCCACACATACATAACTGATATTCCCAATTTAATAAATACTACAAAATTTGCACCTACTTAGCGTCCTCGAGGGTAAACAGTGATGTTTACAAAAAAAATGTTGTAAAACAAAAGTTGTAAATTTTTTTAAAGAAATATTTTTTTATATTTAAACATTAAACTTTTGTTCTATCTCTAACGGTTTACAAGAAGGGTGTTGTGGACCCAAGACCTAATTAACCTATGTTGCTGATTTACGAACTCGATCTCATTTTTTACGTCCTAAGCACGCTATAAAAATTTAAGCTTGATATTTCTTTTTGTTTTTGAGTTATCGTTATAGTTATATTTGGTGATTCTATGAAAACCTATACCAAAATTTTTTTCGTAGCATCCATATTTTTAAGCGTTACAAACTTGGGACTAAACTTATATACATGGTATAATAAAAAATGCCTTTTTAAATTACCACGTTTTCAAAACGAACTAAAAATTATATAATAATTTAATTATGTATTATAATTGTAATGTAAAATTTTATGCAAAAAAGCGTGGGGTACTCTTCTTGCATTCTTATTGTGAAGTCTGGCACTCCACGCTTTTGGGTCCATTCATTAGTAACGTAAGGATTATTTTGGCGATGTTTGATCCCCTACCCCTCACGTAAAGATACATAAGATTTCTCAAGGCCTACACCCCCCCCCCTTACGCAGAATTCTATGTCGTTTTTCAGAATTATAAAATGTTGTGAGAAAAGCATCATTTACACAACACTAAAACTCACAGTTTGACGTAAATCAAAGATTTATTTTTTTAACAGATAATTTAGGTTTATAATGTAATTGCAAGTATACATTATAGGATGAAGAAAATCATTCGATATGCGAAATGGAACTAGATTTCTATTATTAAATTTTGACTTATAAAATATTACGTTAGAATTTTTTTAACATCCCCACCCCCTGGATCCCTCACGAAATAATGAATGGTCCCTTTTAACATAAAATTTTACATTAAAATTATAATAATTTATTTTCGATTGATACTTTGCATGTCTTTCTAGCAAGAGGTGGGAATGCACAAGTGGGACATAATCGGGGTTCTCATTTACAAACTTTGAGTTGTGTGCACGCACCCCGCCCCTATTAAGGATTTTCTAGATAAATTTTGAAAAATCAACACCACCAATTAAATTATCTTATTAGCGAAAAAATTAAATAGACATTATCATAAGTTATAGTTTTATTTATGTTTCAATTTGCTTGCCAATCGCTGTCAAAGCACACATAGAGAAAAATTAGGTGAGATGCCATATCTTTTGGCAGGCAGAAGTAACTACAGAACGAACTTATTTTTTGTTACAATTTTCTTGTCGATCAGTATACCTACCTTAAAATGAAAAACCACATGCATGATGAATCTTCAGGTAAATTTTCCATCGCGTTTATTCTAAACGAACTAATTTTTATGTCTGTTCGTAATGAAAATTTAATCAATAAACAAATGTTATAAATATGCCTACAATAGTAGTTTTTCATTTCATTTATGTATTGTAAGTCGATATGTATAGTTCGACTTTTCATAAAAGAAAATTATATCCAAGTACACCAATATTATCACGACCTAAATTAAGTTCAAATATGCGTTTTAAATCATCTGTACGTAATTATGGCATACATTCACCGACCAGTCCTGATAGTAAATTGAAGAAAAATAAAAGTCGGTAAGTAAAATAATTTTTTATAATTTCTACTTAAGGTAATACGAGCGCCAAGGCAAGTTTAGACTTATGGTTGAAATTATTTGTACTTTATTTTCAACTTTGGTGATGAATTCTGTTATAACTTTATCAATGTAGACGAAAAATAAGAATACAATTTTTAGATATTTGCCTTGGTTTTCGAAATATCGAAAGCTAAATAATTAAACAAAATATTCAATTTTCGATATTTTCAAAATTACTCCAGATATTGAAAAATTTGATTCTTACTTTTCGTCTTATATTGTCAAGTTATAACATAATTCACCATCAAAATTGAAAATATATATATATATTTTTTTTTGTATCCCCACTACCGTGCTCATACATCCTTAATTAGTCGGACACAACGGGTTTTTCTTGTTTTCAAGAATTTATTAAGGTTTTAACTTTAATTTAAATAGTATTTTTTTTATTTCCATTGACTAGTTTTGGAGATATCTATGAAAAAATATCATCCATCTACCGTTTTCCCATAAAACCAATGTTAAATATGCCTATTTTTGAAGTCGGGCACCCCCCCCCCTCTACTAAAATTTTCAGAATTGATTTAGACTTAGTCCAACTTCATATAAAAAAAATCAAGCCTTTTATTCAAAATTGCCCTAGCGCTCGAACATCCTTAAAATTAAAAATAAATTGAAAAGATACAAGTACCTGCTCATGAACATTGAATAGCCACAGTTTAAAAAAATTTGAAAGCCTTCGACTGCATAGTTAATAGTCATTCAAGATTTGTACAAAATTCGTTTTATCTTTTTAGTTCATTTTTTATACAACCGGGTATTTTTATGTTTTATTTTCCCAGTTTACTACTTTAGAATTTTTTGGATTAATTTATTATTTTTTCGAACAAACTTGCTTATCTTGCAACAATCAACATACATCAAAAGATTTTCTTACAAAATCAAATATCATAGAATATTTAATACAGACTACTAATAGTTACGGTTCTATAAAATATATCTACTAAATTTTTTTCTTTCCTCTCATGGGCACGCATGTTCTTCGAATTCATATTTTAAGTATCAAAATTGGTATCCAATTTCTGTTTATAAAAATAAATATATGTGACCAAAAAACGAAAATCAGTCACTCCAGTTATTTAAACACAATATCTGCACGTCCAGTGTAGTGGATGTGAAAATTTTATCATATTATATATACAGTGTGATCATTTCAAAAGTATCCACCCTTCATAACTCTTGATGTGATTATTGATTTGTGTGAAAAAACCTCGATTTAGATATCGAGGGGGAAGTTCAAAAATGGTACCTAGAAAATTTGAGATTTCATCCCTTGACCCCCAGCTACCCCAACTTTGAAATTTAAAATGTCACCCCCTATCTTGTTATACCTGATTTAAAAGAGCATACAATTCTCTATCCTTGATAACCTTTCTAACCTTGATAAAAAAATGAAATCGATCGATTGGTTCTTAAAATAGACTACGCAGAAGATGGAAGGTATGAATTCCATTTTCTATGTAGTCCTTAGATCATATATTTTAAAGAACCAATCGATCGATTTATTATTATTTTTTTTATCATGGTTAAGGTTGTAATGTTTCGTAAACAATTAATTTGCAGAAAGTATGCCACAATGCCATCATCGATAAAAATGGACACAAGACGAAAATTAGACAATTTTACTGATGCTGCCTATAATGAAGCTGTTTCCAGATTACGTGTCCTATTGCACGATAGTTACAGTCCCAAAATTACTACCCACTTATTCGATGATAGTGGTGATGAAACTGATGATAAGTCTGTATTTAGTAATTTTACAAGAGTATCTAAACATTATCATACACCAGTTCCATATAAAAGGTAAAAATCATTTTATGGTTGGATATTTTTTTGACTGAAAATGATTGGTCGATATATTAACTGAATTTTTCTTTTCAATTTTCTCAAAATAAATTGTTGTTTTCAATTTTGTAGAGATTTAGTTATTCCAAAACAATCTGTTACAAATCAACTATCAAAAGATCCGCCATCTACTGAGCTAATGTCATTTATTGAGCGCCAAGAAGATTATATTAATCAATTAGAAAAAGAATCGCAATATTGTCGGGTAAGTTTATTTACCAGTTACCTTATGTCAATTACGAAAATGTAAGGGTAAATTTGTAGGAGAGATTACGGTAGTCCGTCTGTTTCAGCAAGTACGGTGAATGTTCATTTTTGCGGTAGATGATAGTTCGAAGTCCCTTGATCAAAATAAACACAGGCCTCTTGCAGGGGAAAATTTTAAATTATTTCATTTTAACACAGTACCTTATGGAAGAACTCATAATAATGTTAATTATACAAAAATTAATCGATGATTGAGCTTCGAAGTTTTCATCATGAAGAAAATTTCTCACAGATTCTGTTTATGCAAAAAAACTTTACCTGAGGGCGCTTTCAAAAAAGAAAACTTAAAAAAAACTTTGGTTTTTGACGCTTTTTCGATATTTTCAGAGCAGTTTATTACATTTATATCATACAAATTGCCTAGTTTACGATATTTTTAGAGCATTTTATTACATTTACGTCACAAAAATTGACTGGTTGACTATTTGACTAGTGCGTGGCGGCCGGACTACTTTAACGTTCATATATCTCATAGTACAATTAACAAGGTATTTTCGTCACGAAGACGCGCTTTAAAACAGTTCACGTATCTCACCAGCCAGCGCCATGTTGAAAAAATCTAACCAATTAAGAAAAGAAGACGCGAATTGACAAATATAAATAAACAACTCCAACTAATATGGCAGAGACTGCTGAGAAAAGCACGAAAAAGATCAGCTACGAGTGAAAGTGTCAATCTACGCACAAACATACCTTGTTTAATTGTACTATGATGTATCTTAAAAGGACTTCTAAAGCTTCTTAAGAGAGAAATACACTATACTTTCGTTTTGGTATCGAAACACCTTAAAATTTTTGTTAATAAGCCTTAGGGGTCATTCATTAATTGGGTAAGCAAGCAGTTACACTAAAAATCACAGTTTGACCTAAATTAAAGACTTTTATTCTTTAGCGGAAAGACTATAGTTCGCGATGTACACACATTATTTCTAATATTACAGTTCAACTCATAAAATCTTCCATAAGGATGTGTTTAAAAAAATCTCCCCCACATAAGCACATGAATAGATTTTAACTCCCCCCCCCTCAAATACTTACGTAATTAATGAATGGCCCCTTCAACCGAACTCTATAAGCAATGGGAATTATCCACACCATCAGTGCAAAATGTCGATGTAATTCAATTTTTTGTTCCAGCATGAACTATCTGGTCTGTTAGATAAAGTAAAAGAAGTTATATCCGAAAACGAGCAACTTCATAAAAAACAAAAAATAGGAATTATGAAATCGGTTACAGACACATTCGACACTACGGAAACAGATGAAGATCCAACAGATATTGTAAATATAATCCCTTTAATGCATACAAATAAAACTTAATAATTTCCTTTAAAAAATTTAATCAATTTTAGACTTCCACAAAAAAATATACTACAACTTCTAAACGACCACTTGAAGGTCCCGCAATAGTATTTGAATCAAGAATATCCGAATTAGAAGCTCAATTAACACAGTATAAAATTGATTTAAAGAAAAAACAAGATGAAAATGAAATGTTGCAACGACAGTTATCAGAAAATGTACTTTGTGATTCACCAGCTTTTAAGAAACAACTTGAAATGTTACAGAGGTAATCAAAAATGGAATACAATGTTAAAGTTTATTTAACCGTCGGCATATTTTATGTTAACATTTTCAGAGAAAAGGAAAATTTACAAGATACAATTTCAAAATTACAAATGAATGCTGCATTAGACAATGATCATAATATGATAGATAAAAAACAAATGGAACAAACACGATGGGAGCGTGAAAGAACCGAAGCAAAATTACGACGATTGCAATCTGAATTACAGCGAGTTACTGATAATTCCGCTGAACAAGCTCGTCGATTTGCAAGTGAACGAGGTAACTGTCATAAATATACAAATTAAGCAACTATCATATACAGAGTAGGCCATTTTAATCTATGCATCTGAATATCTCGCCATCAGTTTTTTCATTTTTTCGAAAAACGTTAGCTTTCGTAGGAAATGCGGCTTAAAAATATGTCATTATAACATTTAATCGAAAAAAAATACGCTTAAAGTTTATCGTTAATTTCATGTCAAAGTCATAGACACAGGCGAATGTCCAGCGTGTTTTCTTTCGATTAAATGCAATAATGACATATTTATAAGTCGCATTTCCTCCGAAAGCTGGCTACTTTCAAAAAAATGGTTAAGATGAAAATTGTTAAATTTTTTATGATGTTTATGTTTATGATGTATGAATGTTTAGTATCTAAATTGGCTATTAAAGGACCCAAAGAACTAGATCAAATCTGATGTCAAAAAATGGTGTCCCTCATAAAACTCTACAATATTTGTTGAGGTCATTTTTTAATAGCGCCTCTGGCGAGATATGCAGACGCGTAGATTAAAATGGTTCACCCTGTATATTAATTAAATTATTCTCACGGGATAATTTTTCGGGTGCAGCCATTTAAATTACGGGCTTTTCAATTGGCTTTAGTAAAAATAAATTCTGCGCGATGAGACTTTGTTGTTGGTCTGTTTTTCGCTTTTACTTTGCAATATTTAGTATGGGTATCAAATGACAAAAACGTTATTCTATTTCGTCTGATCTATAATAAAAAAACCTCCTCGTCTCCTGATTTTCTAAGCAGTATGGGGAACGTAAATTTTTATGTTTTTAAGATTATATTTTATATTAGATATATCACTAAAAAAAGCCCGCGTTGTTAGCTCTTAAAATATCTTTCATGTATTTGTTGCCCGCACTTAAATGCGGCGTTCAATTAAGGCAAATAAATCATTTACTTCCCTTACCAACTTTTCACTTTTTCTTATACTCTCGTCCGGCGTCAATCGATTTCCAAGTTCGTGTCTAGACCTATCTACGTGGCCGTCATTTACAAAAATTATTACATATTATTAATATTTATTTAAGATGCTTTGGAACGACGGTATTCTCAACAAATTGATCAACTAAATACAGAATTATCGGTACAATGGGATACAGCAAGTAAATTACAATTAGAACTCGACAAACAGCGACGTGAAATAACAGATTTACGACGAGAATTATCTCAAAAGAATGCGTATATAGATGATCTAAAGAAAGAGTTGCAAAGCAAAACAGGTTAATCATTCAATTTTGTAACTTGCAATTTTATTTTTGTAATTGTAAATAGGGTAAATTTTAACTGGCTGAAAAGGATCAACTCGTTATATTTCACGATTGAGTAGATGGAACGAAATTAGACCCTAATCTTAGTACACTGACTTTTTTTTATTAGTAGTCAAAAATGTTTCTATGTGTATGGTATACTTTCATGGCTTTTATCTTCCAGTTTAATAGATCTAGTTCTCAGCATCATCATTTGATACCCATATTAAAATTTAATTTTAATAGTTTTCATATTCTCTTTTAGGATACTGGCTAGGTGGCAGGCACGCTGAACGCCTGGGCCTGACAGTGTACCATGACTACTGCAGGAGCTGTCACAGTGAGGAGAAGGAAGAAACGATGTCTAATCTTCTCTGTCACTGCTCAGCTCTTGCCATGAAGTGGTGGACTCACTTGAGCCAGCCTTTCTGTGACAATCTCTTCGACTTTAAGTACCTTGACGTCCCAGCACTCCTGCTGTTCCTAAACAGCTCCAAATGGATCATGGAGTAGTGGCCGGGGATGGGCTAACCCTATTTCCAGGACAACCACTCTAACCTAACCTAACCATATTCTCTTTTGAGTTTTCGATTTTGTTTCTGAAGCGACATACAAAAGTTTCACTTCTGCTTGTAATGGCCACTAACAGACATTACTAATGGCAGGAAATTTCCAAAAGAGGAACGAGTTCTGAGTTAATTTCCTTCAGCCAGTTGAATAAACCTTAAGTTATTTTTGATAAATTTATACAAAAATATTTTAATAATTTTATTTGCACTTGTGATGAACGAATTTTTGAATAAATGTATTTTTTAAAAACTTATGAAATCAACGTAGTTGAAACTATTTTAAGAACTGATTTACAGTAAATTATTATATTAAATACAGTAACCTTACAATCAGAGCAGTCACAATCAACAGCTGAAAAAAGTTCACTGGAGCAAGAATTAGCGAATGCAAAATTAAATGCCGATTGTACAGAGCGTGCGCATAAACAAGAATGCGGACGTTTACAATCGGAAATAACATCGTTGCGTCAAAGATTAGATCGAGCTGATGCTGATGCTTTACACATGCGACGTGAAAATATGCGATTAACTGAAAAACTGTCTTCTCTTGAAAAAGAAGTAATTTAAAATCTGACAAATATATTTCTATTTATAATTTTAGTAAATGAAATTCTTTTTTAATTCAGTTGAATTTAAATAAACTTTTAACGGAGAATCGAAATAACTCTTCTTATGGTGAACTACAGAAAGAATCCTTACCCATAATGGCTTTACCACCACCCAGGGAGTCGTCAGACTCAACTCGAGAGAAAGATCTTACCTCAATGGTAAAAAATATCGAAGCTAAACATGGTAAATAACATTAAATTTATATTATCGTTAGAATTAACTAAGCGTGTAACTTACAGATGTGGTGATAAAACAGCCCTGGATGGAAATATTTTCTGCCGATAGTCAAATTTAGTCTTACAATGTTTTGAAAAACAATTCTCACAGAATGAGTAAGTCTAAAAAATTCTGAAACATTCTGAAAAGATCTATGTAAAACTTATTAAGCAGTTTGAAGACTGCATTTTTTTAGACTCTCTCTTAGAAGACTTTTTCAGAATTAATCAAAGATTTATTTTGACGTAAAAAGTCAGAATAATTCCAAGATTTCGGACTCTTTGCTCTTGAGAAAAACCAGATAAGATATAGTTCATAAAATATATAAGCATGACTTCAACATACCTCATGTGCGAGGATAACAATCTTTAATATAAACTAATATTGATTACTTAAGGACCATAATTTCGAAAATGTACTCAATATTAGTTTACATTAAATACTAGCTTGATACCCACCCGCTTTGCTGGGTTTAAAAGTAAAGATTGGTAAAGATCACAGCGTTATAGCTTTCACCTCCCTTGCTCTCACTTATTCCCCTTCCACAACACTCGAAATAATGGTAGGGATTGAGTAAGTTTTTTAGAACACTGCAAAATTAAATTAGACCATCAGCAGAAAATATTTCCACCAGGGAGAATATAATTTGTTTTTCATTTTCACGAAAAGGTCTTTTTACTCTATTATTATGTATTCTTTGTCCTCTTCTTTAATTTTTCTTATTTAAATGTTATCAGTGTACGTTACAAACCCAGGGCACATATTCGGAAACTGTATTGAGAAAGATATCGGTACGGATTCGTGGCTCACGCAGAATTATTTTTCAAAATTTGATTCATGTCTGTAATTTACTTTCTCTGTTTTGCATATAATATATTTGAGTTATTATCCTCATAGAATAATATTTAGCTGCCCTTTATTTATCTCATCTTTGAAATTATATCAAAATTTATGTTTAAAAATCAGCTCTTCCATGAGTGTGTGAGAGAGACGAATTTAACAATTATTTTGTTGTAGAGGCCACGGTGGCTGAACTAGAGGAAATGATTCAATCTCAAAATGCACTCATGGAAAAGCTAACGGGCGAATGCCATACGTTAACAAAAAAACTTGAAGAGTCGTCTGTTAAGCACAAGTAAGTGTATCAGTGGAATACAAAACGAAACTGATATGCAATTTTTATTTTAAAAAGGGCTCACACTGAAAAACACAACCTAATTCATATTACTTTTCGATAGGGCAGCTCCAAACCGAAAATGGGGGAAAAGAGTCCGTTTCTCATTCAATACAAAGTCAAAACATGCCGATTAAAGTCGATATTAATGTTAAACTTGTGCCTAAAAAACGAAAGGTCAGTGTGAGCCCTATTTTCACCATTTTGAATTACAAGTAAAAAATTTATTGTTTTATCTTTCTAATAAAACTTCTACATTTTTCAGAAATGAAATTGCCAAATTACAAAACAGCCTAAAAACTTTGAGTTCTAAATTAGACGACACTCAAAAAAATACAGCAAATAATTTTAGAATGAAAGGTAACGTAATTATTTAACGCAATAGACCGTGGGACAGAAAGGGTGCTTTGTAAAATGATTAGTACAAAACTTCTCTCTACGACTTTTTTCGGAAATGCTGCGTTCACAAACGAGAATGATGACGTCATATTAAAACTATCGGCCTGAAAAGACTCAGAAAGGAGTTTGTCGAACACTATGACCACTTGATAATGTTAATAATTATCAAACAATGAAATATTTGGATCGAAAAAAATACTACACCGACGAGCTTGTCTACGACCTCGAACATGCCATACTCAAGTATTTTTGCTTTTCTATACATACGTAGTTCACTTTTTCTGAATTGCTGCGTTTTTTCAGACGATAGCTTAAATATGACGTCATCGTGCTCATTTAAGAACGCAGCGCTTTCGAAAAACAGTCGTAGAAAGAAGTTTGATAGACTCCCTAAAAGGAAGCCAATCACGAAATTTCAAGTATGTATTAATCATTTTACAAAGTATCATTTTTGCCCCACGGTCTACAAGTAAATTTTTTTTTTAAAACATAAATTCCTCTTATTTTTTTAGAAAAGCACAATACACCAATAAAATCAGATAATTACTCAAAACTCAGTCGACCTGAGGAGACTAAAATAAAAGACCAGTACCCTGAACAAAATGGTTATGATAAGAATTCAAATAATTATGCAAAAGAAATTGAAAAAACTAATGAAATTTCACCAACTCGAAATTATAACGATAAAAATTATTTAAACGTCGATGATCAAGATCAAAATGCAATTAGTTCTGCTGATGAAAAACAAGATTACGAGACAACTTATGAAGAAACATATCCAATTACTGAAGACAATGATTATATTACAAATACGGATAATACCAATTACACTGAACAATATAACGATAGAAACGCTAAAATACCTGAAAATACTAAAACCGAGTATGACGACACAAGTAATGTGACAAAATATGCTGAGGATTCGAGTCCATACAACCAAGGTATAACCAATGAAGATCAAGGATATGACAATACAGCAAATATACCCCAAGAACAGCAGCCATACGTTGATCCGAATCAGGATTACGATACTACAACAAATATTCCCCAAGAGCAGCAGCAATACATTGATCCAAATCAGGTTTATGATACTACGGCAAATATTCCCCAAGAGCAGGAGCAATATATTGATCCAAATCAGGTTTATGATACTACAGCAAATATTCCCCAAGAGCAACAGCAATACATTGATCCAAATCAGGGTTATGAATATCCTGATAATCAAAATTATATACCTGATCAACAATATTCCGAAAATATGGAATATCAAATGGATCCAAATTATTCTGCAGATCAGCAATATGATGAAACAGCACAAAATCAAAGTTATTCAGACCAGCCGTATGATGAATCAGTACAAAATCAAAATTATACGGAACAGGAGTATGCAGAACAACCGCAAGGGTTTATTGAAGAAGAATCTAGACCGCCAGAAACAAATAATGGTTAAAAATAAATTTTTTAGGAAATAAATATAGGTTAGAATAATTCAAATGTAAACTGAATAGTATTAATCAAATAATTTTAAGATTCCATGCTCTAAAAATTCGGCACATTGAATTACCTAGAAGCGGATTGTTTACATTGAAATCTCTGGGCCCATAACCTCTTACAATGTTTAATTTAAATAAATAAACTAAAAAGTATTATACCCAAGAACATATATATTAAGGGCATGAAACCTGCTATACCGAATCGTCATTGCGTACTTTGCACTGCGCATCAGGCTATCTAAGTGATTGTAAAACAACCTGGTGCGCAGTGTAAAATACGCAACGGTAATAAATACGCATAGTAAGCAGTCATGAGATGATACTGTCGTGAGACGCTCGTATTTGATATTATTATATCTTTTTCAGTAAGAAATTAACTTAAGACAAAAAATAATAAAGAAGGTGACTTTTTTGAAGCCTAAATTCTTTTATCAGAATTTGAAAATCCGTTAATGGGTAGGAATATAAACAATTTGAATTGCTCTTGAATTTAATATTGAAATATTTGAATTTCATTAAACTTAAAAACTGAAATATTGGGAAGATCATTTTGCTTTACGACAACCGGAAGATTAAAATAGAACTACGATAACTGGCTTAAACTGGGTTTCAGCAGGCGTAAAATAAATAGATGGATATTAAGCAACCATATAGTAACAAAAAAAACGACAAAACTGTTGCTTTGTTGCAACAAAACTGTTAAAAATACTTGAATGAACTTATATTTGCCATTGTCATTCATAGCCAACTCTTTGTCTAGTTATTCCATACATCACTGGTGCTTTTTTTAATTTATAACCCTGCTTATGACTATCATATTGACCAAAATAGTATTCTATGCCTATTGATGACTGTTCCTCGTCATCAATGATTTTTCCAATTCTTATTGCATAATTTCACAGATCTATTTTCTTTGCTTATGTGATATTTTGCCACGCATTGAGAATCAAATATCACCAAAGTTCAATACAGTCCAATTTTACCAATTTTGAATATTTGAATTTCTATCAAAATGTACTCACAGGTCCCCTAAATACAAAATTTGTAATTTGGTAATTTAATGAAATTTTTCAAAATTATTTAGAACAAATAAATAATAATATATAAAGCACTCAAATTTTAGTTAGCAAATTTAGATTAATTAAAAAATATGTTAAATTAACTTTTGATTTCTTCGTTTTGAACTGGTCACTATACTTTAACAGGTTTTTAATAAAAATGCTTTTTGGAGTGGTGGTGTATTGTTGCAGTCTATTAATTACTTTCTTTAAATTATTTTAATTAAAACATATTTAATTGTGAATAGAATAACTTTTTATCATTATTTTTTTAATTTTTAAATAAAGTATTGTCACTGTAACTTTTTCAAGTACTTACTAGTACATTCTTCATTTGACAATCCCAAAAAATCCCGCCAAAAATGAAATTCCCTGTTGACGTTATTATTTTTTGTGGAAATTTAAATTTAGTTAAGATTATGTGGGAAAAATAAAATTAATCCAATGAAGGCGAAGTTTTAGTGAACTTTTGTATAAAATTAAGAGGTTTAAGTGCCTATCTATATACAGTACATAACATTTTCATTTTCTAGTACGAAATTCCTACTCACTTTCCTTCTTTTGTCGCACTTTTTGTAAAGTTTTTCTTTAAAAATTTAGAAAGTTTACCGATTTTCTCAAATGATTACGATGATTCAATGCAGTTTAAATTGTCTTCTATATCTCATTAGATATTTTTTCGATAATAAAGAAGGAATATTCATGCGTAGATTCACCTTTGTGGACACAATAGGTATCCCCGCAACCTTATAATAGACTTGGGACGTCACACTTACGCAGTCTATTCGCGATCGCAAGATACGGTGGCGCCGCGCAGCGAGGATTAGTGAAACTATTATAGAGGATTTTGAGTTTTGACAGCTACACAAGTGCTGAATGTTTTTGTTGTTGAGATGGAAATTATCAAAAATGAAAAACGTTGTGGTGTTCCCCAGTGTGGGAAAACAAGATCTACAGGCGTCAGTTGTCGCACAATGTCGCAAAAACATGCTTGCACTTGCTTCCCGCGCCCGCTTTGCAAGAACAATAGCATTCGATTTTTTTTGTTGAAATTGGCTACAAACACTTTGATTTAGATCTCATGAGGTTTCTCGGTGATGTTCGACGTTTGCAAACATGAAGATTTGATTAATAAACAATTATTTTGCTTCGATTGGATACCACAGAAAAACAAGTTTTTGGAACGAGAAAGCGCCTCTCCTTCCATCAACGGCCTTACTGATCCACCAAGTAGATAAAATATATCACCAATATTAATATCCAGGGCTTTCTCCATGTTAAAAAAAACAAATAAACAAAAAAAAATGCAAAAATTTATTTTGACAACTTGAACGAAAATCCTCTATATCGGCCATATTGCATTCACACCAGAGCCATCTCTAGGTAATTTCGTTCGCCAATTGAGGTAAATAGACTGACGATATTATATCCAATGTCTTAATAAAATTAAAAAAACACAAAAATGAATCATGCGTGATTTGGAGCACTGCGAAGTACTTAATCATCACCATCGTAGACGATATGCTAGAACCTCTATAATTATTAATTTATTGCCTTCTTCTATAATCACCTTATTAATTCATTTTAGTTTGTCCGCCCGTGGAAAAGAGATATCAAGTTGAAATTTTTATAGTGCACTCAGGATCTAGAAAGCAAGTTCAGTTCGTAACTGACGAGTATACATCAATCGGATCTTGGGTCTGTAGGACCAATCTTGTAAACCGTTAAAATGTAAAAAATTTTTCTTATAAAAAATAAACAGCTTTTGCTTGAAACATTTTTTCGTAAACATCACTGTTTACCCGTGAAGGCACAAATTAGGACAAAACTTTGATGTCCATTTTCTCCAAAACTATGAAGGATAGAAAGTTGAATATTTCCAGGTAACTTCAACTAGTGGTCTTGGAAGCATTTTCGAAAAACGAAACAACATAAATTGTAAAAAACTGTAAAAACTGTAAAACAACAACATAATTGTCTTGATTTTTAAAACTCTTCTAATTTATAAAAAATAATGCTGACATTCAACACTTTCTATACAGGATATTTCATCACTTAACTCAGTCAATTGTTTGTTTTACTTGTTTTGCAATGATTTTAATTTAACATTTAACTAAAGCATTTACATATAAATAACTAGCAGATACTCGTCCGCTTTGCTGGGCAATTTCACATTTAAAAACAAAGACTATTACGTTATAGCTCTCACTTATCCTCTTTTTGTTCACAATTTTATATATTTTAATTTTTTGTTAGGGAACTTTTTTGAAAATGAAGTTTTGTCCATGATACTCGCTGACATTGCAACTTTCTATAGGTCCAATCATTAACTTAATCTGATTTTTATACTTTTTGGATCAAAATTACCCCATCCACTGAGTTTCATCAAATTCCAAAACAAAAATTTAATTTGCGATTTTCTCGATTTTTTCAAGAGGCTTTAAAAAAATTGCAAAAAATCGAGAATTTTTTTAAATCTCCAATTTCGATAAAACTCAGTATATAAGGTAATTTGGACCCAAAAGTACAAAAATCGGGTGCATATGCTGACTAGTCGAACAGTTTTTGAGATACGAACTAAAATCGATCCAAATATTGCGATATCTCAGAAACTGTGCATCCATTCATTAAATTTACCTGATTTTTATACTTTTTGGATCAAAACTACTCCTTCCACCGAGTTTCATCAATTTCAAAACAAAAATTTTTTTTTGCGTTTTTCTCAATTTTTTCAAAGGGGTACCACTAAAAAAATTGCAAGAAATCGAAAAAAAAATTTTTTTCAACTTCGAAAAAACTCCGTATATAAGGTAATTTTGACCCAAAAAGTACAAAAATCGTGTGCCTTCGCTGACCAGTCGAATAGTTTTTAAGATACGGGTTAAAATCGATCCAAATATTGCGATATCTCAGAAACTCTGCACCCAATTATTAAATTTACCTGATTTTTATACTTTTTAAATCAAATTTACCCCATTCATCGATTTTCATCAAATCCCAAAACAAAAATTTTTTTGTGTATGTCTCGATTTTTTCTTCCATTCTTATATATATAGATTGAAAATTACTCATAACAGCCTCCTTTATCGCCAAAATTATCCACTGGAAATGTTGGCGTCGATTTGATTCTCCCTGCCATTACTACACACAGAGTCAATACAGAAAAGATATAGCCGGAGTTGGGGAGGTGGTACGTAAGAAAACTTTGGTACAGTGAAGAACATGATATATCAGCTCCTAAAAATTACCCGGCCCCAAAAGTAAATATTTTAAATAAACTATTATTTTTGGAATATTAACAATAAAAAAACTCAAAAAAATTCAAAATAATCATTTTTAAATTAATTATATCAAAAATGTTACAAATCACAAACAATAATTTCTTTTAAAGAATTTGAATTTTAATTAAGAAAACAGAAAAAAAGAATATTTCAAACATACGGATATTAAATATAATTTTTATTAAAACGATAATGTCAATTTGTTTATTTTTATAAATTTCATTAAAACAAATACAAATATTTTTTTATAGTTTATAAATTATGATGCACCAGTCGACAAGAAGTTTTAAATTAATGACCATACCTGTAATTATAATTATTGTAAAAATTAATAGATTATAAACAATTCTAGAATTATTAGTAATTTTTTTATAAGATATAGATCGAGCGATTTTAACAGAATAACGAGATCTAAAAAGTAGCTCATGTACTCAGTTGACAGGTTGGAAAAAGTGGGATTGTTAGGCAGAAAAAGGTCGGATGATAATGAAATATGTCGAGGACACTGTGCAAAAAGAGCAGGAGAAGGAAAATTACAAAATAATATCTTCAGGTCGTTTTTGCCTCAACGTATCCACCTTCACGTTTCATACATGTAATTTTTTTTTTTAAATTCTTTAAACACTCCTACATATATCGGGAGTGATTTCTTGAACCGTTTTCCTTATTATTTGTTCAAAATGGTCTACATTTCTAAAAAACCATTAAAATTCCTATCGAACATTCTCAATTTGTGCACACCCTGTACAGGCGATGTAAAAATTAAATAGCTGAATGTTAATATGTTCGAAAGCGAGAAGCAGGCTCGAGTACGATTACTGTGGCGCCACGATTTGACAACAGAATATTGTCAAACATACTTAAATAAAGCGAAAATGAAGAATACCAATTTTCGAGTTTTGGCTTGGTTTTCGATATAATGAAGTTTAAAAAATGAAATTTTTATGTCATTAAATTCGCCATTTTTCTAATTTTATTCATAACCATTTTGCTAACTCGACCCCATTAAAGGCATGGCCAACCTATATAGTGTGATCAAATTAACTTTTTGAATAATTTAATTCTGAGTTCGGAGAAAAAAATTGAATTTAGTAGACCATTATGATACAAATTGAGGAAACTAAAATCTAACATTTTTTGATGGTCGGAAGGGGTCCAAAAAAAATGGTAAAGTGGCCTAATCCGGTCTTTCACGTCAGACACCGTCGGATTGAGTTAAAAATAAAAAAGTGTTTAATAAGCTTAGGCGCCGTAAAAAGGCGAAAAGAATGAGCTGCGAATGAACCCGATTGGTCCATCGATGTCCCTACAAATTGCAAAAAACCATCGATTTTGCTCGAAATTTCAAAACTTCATAGCTCTTGTTGTTTTAAAGATTCAAAGCTGAGATTTAAATGGATTGTAGCTTTTGTACCCATGAAGTATCACACACAATTTCAGCAAGATCGAATGTATACTTTTTGCAAACCGCAGCTGAATGCAAAAAACAGAACTTTTGTAAAATGGCCCTAAAAAAGTTGTGGTGCGGTAATGCGCTATTTTTTTTACGCGATCATATGCTTCAATAGTTAAAGTAATACCTACTAAAGTGTCAACCTCTCATCTTAAGTAAAGGTTACTAAAATATTAATTTTAAATTACTATTATTTTAAATTACAACATTAAAAATAGGATGGGAGTAATGGGAGCAATTATTAAGACTATAATGTCACATAACTTCTGTCTCTTAATAATTGCTCCCATTACTTCCATCCTATTTTTAATGTTATAATTTAAAATAATAGTAATTTAAAATTTATATTTTAGTAACTTTTACTAAAGATGAGAGGTTTCCACTTTAGTAGGTATTACTTTAACTATTGAAGCATATGCTCGCGTAAAAAAAATAGCGCATTACCGCACCACAACTTTTTTAGGGCCATTTTACAAAAGTCCTGTTTTTTGCATTCAGCTGCGGTTTGCAAAAAGTATACATTCGATCTTGCTGAAATTGTGTGTGATACTTCATGGGTACAAAAGCTACAATCCATTTAAATCTCAGCTTTGAATCTTTAAAACAACAAGAGCTACGAAGTTTTGAAATTTCGAGCAAAATCGATGGTTTTTTGCAATTTGTGGGGACATCGATGGACCAATCGGGTTCATTCGCAGCTCATTCTTTTCGCCTTTTTACGGCGCCTAAGCTTATTAAACACTTTTTTATTTTTAACTCAATCCGACGGTGTCTGACGTGAAAGACCGGATTAGGCCACTTTACCATTTTTTTTGGACCCCTTCCGACCATCAAAAAATGTTAGATTTTAGTTTCCTCAATTTGTATCATAATGATCTACTAAATTCAATTTTTTTCTCCGAACTCAGAATTATCTAAAAATTGACGCCATTTTTTTTTTATTTGATCACACTAATAGATCAGTGAATGAACGCAATCACAGGGTAAACGGAAGGGATAAAAACCCGCAGACCTGTGCTAACACGACCCCATTAAAGGACTGGCCAACCTGTAGATCAGTGAAGAAAAAAAATTAACGAATTTGTTCGACGTTTGTAATATTACAATTTAAAATCAACTAATGTGTAATTTTGTAATTTTTAAATCAACTAAAGTGGGTAGTATAGTGTTATAATTGAAAATCGATAATATTAAATCAAAATCGACATATTAAAAAAATATAGGTATGTTTTTCATAAATCTTAGATTTAAATTTTAGTGTCCATAGGAACTTGTCAAATTTAAACGATTCAACATACAAAAATGGTCATATGTGTTATTTCAAATGTAGACTTTAGGAGTCGATTACTCGAAAACTAAGCCGAAACTCGAAAATTAGCACTCAAATTTGGTACTCTTCATTTTCAATTTGTTTTACTTTGTTTAACCATATTCCATCGTCCAATCGTGACGCTACAGTTATCGTACTCTCCCCTTAAATAGTATTGATTCATATGTAAAATTTCGAAATCCGTGCAAGTGCAGTTTTATTGTCACGGGTTCCAGGGCTATCAGGCTCAGATATAAAATTAAAGAGACAGTCAGAAAGAACAATATGAATCGGACTTTCAGGGAAAAAAAAATAGTATTTAAAAAAAAAAGTATACATACTTTTGAAATTCCCATTCTCTATTATCCAATGGACATACTTGTCGTGTCTTTAACCAACGTGAAATACAATGGAAATGAAAGGCATGCTGTAACAAAATTACATTGAATTATTAAAAGACTAACTAGAGACTAAATAAAAACTTACATTACAAACTCCCCAAGCTACTGTACATTCTTCACTGGTGGCCGATGCCTGATTTGCTTGACATTCTATGCATAAATCCATAATATGATTACGGCAAATAGCACAATTATCTACTACAATATCTGAAATTTTAACATAACATTAGTTTTTGAGCTGTAAAAAACTTATTAAAAAATTTCTTTTGTCATTGACAAAGTTTGAGGTTATGATTAAGTTAAACAAAGAAGTGAATTATTTTTTAACAATCCGATACATACGGTGAAAAATCTAACAGATATCAAAATTTTTTATCGCCAATTACAAAGAAATCATTTAATAACTATAATTTTATTTGTTAATACTAACCCCAAGCCCATAACGCTACAGCATTCCACTATAACAAAAAAAAAAATGTATTCGATTAAAATAATTTTTATGTTTTTAAGTAAATGAATGAAATTCTACACACTTTTTTAACTTCAAAACGTTTTTTTTCACCCTTGGAACTGCTTGAGGTAGGTAATTCAACTTCTTCTTCATCAACATCCATTGCAGACGCCATATTTAAACTTATGCTAGGACTTGTAATAATTTCTGTTTGTAAATTGCTTGTCACGTCTTTAGTTTTCGTCATAGAACGTAGTTGGCGCTGCATTTTCATATAGTATTTAAAAACTTCTTTCTTCAACGAAGGAGGCATTAAAATTATTATTTTTATTTATTTTTTTAATATATTTTTATTACATAATTTTTTTAAATCAATATGTACTTTTTTTTCTATTACATACTTTTTATTTCGGATTTTTGCGATAAGAAATTATTATGTAATTTTATAATTGAACATATACCGCGACTTTTTCTACTGCAAATTTGAAAAATAAAGAAATTAAATTTCATTTGTTTTCATAACAAATACAATTGATTTTATGAAGTACTCGAAAAAGGAGAATTATGATTTATAAATTAAATGCTCAAATTTTAAGTAATTTGGGCAATAAACTGTTCGCATTCAACAATAAATTTTATTCTGAAATATTGAGGATATAATGAATTTCCAGAATGATTTTTTAGAATTTGATAATGACTATGAATGTACATACATATCTATATATTCGTTGTGTGTGTAGTTATGATAGGGACAATAAAATCGATGCCAGCGCTTCCAGTGAAATATTTTGGCGTTAAAGGAGGCTGTTATGACTAATTTGTCATTCTTTACATGTTTATGTTATAGAAAATGTTAAATTAAATTAATTGAAAAACACTAATTAATTCAACTTAATGTATTAAAAATTGTGAAAATAAGAAATCAAATTGCACAAATAATATTTTTCAAATGTTAATTATCATAATTATTTCCTTAAATTTGCATCAATTATATAATATGATGCAATTATATATGCATCCATACAATTCTATAATTAAAGTAGTGTATCGTTACCATGGAAACGCCTCGAAAAAAAAAAACGCACGGTGCGAATAGTTCAGTCCCTCAATTTGGAAAAAATCTTTTTTGAGGGCACACTTCGTGACAAGGGGGAGGGGGGTTTGAAATGTTACCAAAAACAAAAATCTAAAAAAGTTGCACAAAAATTTGTTCCGGAACGATTTTTTTGGTGAAAACTATTGATTTTCACTAATGACATTAAATGGCAAGTTGAAGATATTTCAAAAATACGTATTTTGAACTAAGACTCGACCCTGTATCTTTTTCTGTTCTCTATTTGTAAGCAATTGAAGTTTTGAATTGGACAAATTTTTCTCTCTCGGAAACGGCTCATAGGGGGGATAATAATAGTATGAATAGAAACGGACCTATACTTGTTTGTTTTTGAAAATAGATTGGCCGCCGGTGACAATTGAACGGGTCAGCGACCCAAATACACCCTCAGATCAAAGTATGACTAAATATCTAGTTACAAAATACAAAAAATCAAATTTTTTTATTAACTTGTCTTGCAGTAATTGCAGAATTAACATTTTGGATATTATTCAAAAATTAATTAAAATTAGTGGTTTACAAGAAAATGTTTCAAACAAAATTTGTTTGGTTTTTTATAAGAAATATTTTTTACATTTAAACTTTTGTTCTATCTCTAACGGTTTACAAGATGGGTCCTACGGACCCATAGAACCAATTGACCTATGTTGCTCATTTACGAACTCGACCTCACTTTTAACATTCTAGGCACGCTAAAATTTCAGCTTGATATCTCTTTTCGTTTTCGAGTTATCGTGCTTACGGACAGACAACCGGAAATGGACTAATTAGGTGATTCTATGAACACCTATACCAAAATTTTGTTCTTAGCATTTTTAAGCGTTATAAACTTGGGACTAAACTTAATATACTATGTATATTCCAAATATACATGGTATAAAAATGGCCAAAATGTTAATTCTACAATTACTGCCGGACAAGTTAATAAAAAAATTTGATTTTTTGTATTTTTTGTAGAAATCTGGAGAGGTGGCAACCATAAGATAAAAGTTTAGGCTCAACGAAAATGATTTTTCTGGTTAAGAAAAGATTGGATTAACAGAGATTGGATTGAAGCAACTTACTTCAACTTGTTGTTGATAATCTCATTAAAAGATGCTCTCGAGTCGAAATGAGGTCAAAAGTTGAAATATACAGCTCAAAATTCTAACAACCGACTTCTGAATCACTGGACCTGATCTTTACCTAAACAACTAATTTACCAATAAAATCCATACATGGATATTGCTCAATGTTGACTGATTTGAAGGTTTGTTTTTCGTTGCACTTAACTAGTCACTTTCTAAATCACTTGTAATTCGTCTCTAAGATTTTATATTGAGGAAGCCGCATAAGCTTCCATTTATGATCAGTTTTCTTCACGTTTTAGTTTGTGGACTACTAAGCTTACCGGGTTGAGAACTTTTCCTATGGTCCCTTCGGTACTGGTTCTATAGTGTTTTCAATGTTGGTATACGAAGAACGTGTGCTCAGCGTCGTCGATTTGGTAGGGGCAGTACTTGTACATGAGGGTGTGTTGGAGACCCAATTTATGAAGGTAAGCCTTGAATTGCCCATGGTCCGTCAACATCTTGTTCAAGAAAAAGTTTGCCTCCCCGTGATTCCGGATAAGTGGATAAGTCAAACTTTGATGTTCGGGATCAGCCGTTCTTACACTAAAGACTTAAAACATTATCCATTTCTCTCTAGCGAAGAAAATAAAGCTGAAAAGGGCTTAAGGTATAGAAAATAACAAGAAAAAAAATTTAATATCGCAGTATGATATATTTATAAATAAATTTAAAAAGTGGATAAAAGAAAAATTTACAATATTTTTGATTTTATGAACATTATTTGAACTGAATTTTGAAATTTTGAGACAGAGAAAATCTACTGAGAAAAAAGCTTTGAATGCTCTTAATTAACAAATTGATAACTCAAAAAAGTACCAACTGAAATGTTATTTCTTATTGTCTACAATAAAACATTTTTTGAAAGATTTTTTCTTCATTATTTTTAAAAACAATTTTCATCTTTTTTTTTTATTAATAATAATTTTCATCTTATTATATTTATTATTATATGCCAATAACAATTGTTTAACATATTTAGATAAGTTATCTGTACACATGACGTTTTTTCGTGATTTTCATCATCAATAAATCTGTTTTTTTTATATATAAAGAAACAACATTTTGTTTTGTGTAAGCGATAAATTGAAAAAAAAATTATTAATGGTGGTTTTTTTAACTATTTACAAAAATGTTTTTTTTTTTTAATGTGACTTGGAATCTAAGATTGGATATTATAATTGGAGCCGTCATCACAAATACTAACTATCAAGCGAAATATGGTCACAGACCATATCTGCATCTTTTTTTTAGTGAGAGGGTAGTAAGGGGCATATTACACCCAGCAATAACAATAAAACTATACATACATATAACAACACAACGTTATCTATCTAAAATTTTTTTAAATATATTTTTAATTAATCTTTCTAGTTTATTTCTAATTATTATTACAATTAGTGTATTTTCAAGCAATTAGATTCCTGAATCTAGAAGTTAAATGGGTTTTCACACAAAACTGAAATTAAAATGAATTCTAGCAGCACATTTATGAAAGCCAAAGTTTTTTTTTTGTTTTTTTTGGTGGCGGCCGCTGTTCTACTAGAAAATAAAAATGTCCTAAATAATTATTACTGACATATTGTATCAAATTTTCCGAATTTCTTAAATTAAATTAATAATTAAAAGACAATCTCATACACGCGTACATACATACAGTCATACATACAATTCTCACTTGATTAACGTCCAAATTTTTTTTGATTTTCCATCTAAATTTTTCTACTTATTTTCTAAAAAATATTTTTTTTTTTGAATTAAAAGGTCTATTTCTCATCTGAACTTATTTTTTTTTATACTCAAGCAGTATTTTTTTTTTATTCACATTATTTGATGCTGTTTCTCAAAATTTATTAATTTCTCTTTTGTTTTTTTGTTTTTTTTTTTTTAATAAATTAACATCAATAATTAGTAATTTTCTCTAATTAAATAATTTAATATATTTTTTATTTTTTCATCAAATTATGAAAACTTGTGAAACAGCATTTTTTTTTTGTAAAATGAAATTAAATATATTTTTATTAAAAAAATATAAGTTTCTTAATAATAGGTTTCTTGTTCCAACCATCCACCTGGATTTCTTCGTAAATAAAATCGACGAGTTTCATCGTAAATGAAGATGGCTAACATGAATGGAATGGCAGGTAACCACCAAACAAATCTACAAGAAAGATTAAATGTTATTAATAATAATTAAGGAATGGGAGAATAGCGGGTTCCTAACATCAAGGACTATAGATATTCTGTGCGAAAGTTACGATAGTTCCTCAATTGATTGGCGATTCTAGTTAAACGTATAAGATTTTTTCTCAATTTTGCTCTGTTAAAAGTAAACTTAACTCAGCTGATGGTTCTAACTATGGATAAGGTAGTACGAGCACCAATTTAAGATTTAGGGTTTAAATTATTTGTATCTTATTTTCAATTTTAATGATTAATTTTGTTATAACTTCATGAATGTAGACGAAAAAAAAAATTTTTTTTTCGATATCTGCCTTGGTATTTGAAGTTTCGAAAGCTATATATTGTCAGTTATAAACATAATTCATCATCAAAATTTAAAAAAAATATTTTTTTAAATTTGTGTTCCCACTACCGTGCTTAGACATCCTTAATTAGTCGGGCACAACGGGTTTTCTTGTTTTCAATAATTTATTAAGGTTTTAACTTTAATTTAAATCGTTATTAAAAAAAATAATTTCCATCTGTTAGTTTTTCAGAAATGTATGAAAAGATACCATCGATCTACCGTTTTACCATAAAACCAATGTTAAATATGCCTACTATTGAAGTCATTTATTTATTTAAATAATCAGGCAACCCCCTTAAAATTTTCAGAATTGATTTAGACTTAGTCCAACTTCATATAAAAAAAGCTTTTCATTTAAAATTGCCTTGGTGCTCGCAAATTCTTACTCGCACAGGTTTCAAAGAGGGGGACGTTTGCATAATTCTGCTTCACGTCAAAATAACTCGATAGCAACTTCAAATTTCTCGATTTGAAGCCACAAAGGTCTGATCTGCAGTTCATAATCGAAGTCATATCTCAGCAGAGTGAGGATTTTCGCTTCAGGATGATCTTATTTTCTTGTCCGATTTTCACCGATCAACACTTAGTTCAGAAGATGTATTTCCAAATAGATGCTATCTCCTGTTTGATACTTACTTAAGTGGGAACATTCGAAGACCCTTGTCCATTCCTGGTGTGTAGGACAAGAAGGCAGCAAGTGCGGTTTCGAACACTAATCCAAAGTTTAAGGCCCAGTTTCTGTAAATTATAATACATTAGTAAAACTTTGCAACTAGTGAAAAACGAATATAGTTATTATGGTGGGGGGTAATTACCTCATTCCTTGATGTACGATTGAGTTACGTCGAGTTTTACATACAATTAAATCAGCCCATTGTACAACGACAATTGATACGAAGAAAGCAGTGTGACATGTATATTCCAAAGTTTTTCTGTCTCGGTATGTCTGGAAATAAAATTTATTACTTTAGATTACGAATTTTACTGTTGCATTACGAATTTTATTGTTGTATTGTAAAATTATTGTATAAATAAGGATTTCGACTACGGTGTAGTCATCAAGTATGAGTAAAAAAAAGGTTATTATTCTTCGAGAGTAATGTTATTTGTCGTTAATTTGTTGACCACTTCAAAATTGGGACGTCAACTCTAATCTGTGTTTTTATTATATTCTTGCCCTGGTGAAAATATTTTCTGCCAATGGTCTAATTTAGTCTTGCAGTTTTCTGAATATATCTGGTTTCTCTTCAGAGCGAATGAATAAGTCAAAAAAACTCTAAATAATCTCCAGGCAAGTTTTTATATTCCTTACGAGAAGTATTAAATATGATAAAATTTACAGTTATTAATTTTTCGAAAATCTGAAATGTTTTAAATTTAAAAGAATCCAATAACTTGTAAAAATGCAGTTTTCAAACTGCTTAATAAGTTTTACATAGATCTTTCATACTTTTTTAGAATTTTTTAGACTTACTTATTCTTCTAGAATTGTTTTTCAGAAGACTGCAGGACTAAATTAGACTATCGGTAGAAAATATTTCCACTTAGGTGATCTTATCTACGTTTTAATTTTAGTCTATATCTTGACAGTCAGTGCCAGATTTTAGTATTAGGCAAGTGAGACTAATTCCCATAGCGTCACAATTTGAAGAGTGGCATAATAAGACAATCAAAATTTTTTTTAAACATAAACATGTAACTTACCCATTCTTGTCCGTATGAATCAGTTAAATCATTGACAGCCTTTGAATCCCAATGTTTACGAATACCAAATAATGTTAATGGTAAGAAACCATTTTCAGCCATAATCACAAAGTATACAAAGAATCCAGCAGCAGCCTGAATCATACCAATTTGTCCGTATGCCATAGAGATTAACCTAAATAATTAATTTAAAATTGTAATATAATTTTTAAAACATTTTAAATATTATATTATTATTTATATTCAATAAATATTGTATTATGTGTTAAATAAAATAAGTATAATAAGTGTCATGTACTCACAGTATTTTTCCACATTTATCAACAAAAAATATTTAAAGCATGCTTAGAAATAGTATGTTTATTGTATAGAAAAGTAGAGAAAAAAGTAAGTAAGTAAATTTCAACCCAAAACAATGTTAATTTACTGCCGGCGTTAGAATTACTTAACAAATCTACTCAATTCGTTTTGAAAAGATGAAGTTTTAAGAAAGTTTTATTTTAGGACCTTTTTTCTGGTCTAAATTGAGTAAATTTGTTATAATTTAAAGCACAAAAATAGCTTTTCAAATTTAATTAAAAGTTATCTTATATTAGTATTCATAATCGAATTTTTGCGATACATAAAACCTTTCTTTATTCTACTTAGCAAAATATAGGACTTTTATTTTAAGTTGACATATGCTTGAAACTCGATAATAATAATTGTGGAAAATGCTTCAAACGCTTAAATGCTTAAATTAGAAAGTTGTTCTTTATAAAGATGCAAACCTTTATAGTTTAGACAGTAATTTGTTCATTCAATTTGAACAAAAATGGTCTTTATAGAAAAACAAACCACTTTTGAAAATTGGAAACATTGGAAAATTTTTTCGGAGAGTGTATAGATTTCGCAGAAACAATTATACGAAATAACAATTTTGGGTAAAAAATTGTTACTTTATTCATCAGTAACAACTTTCTAATTTAAAGTTATGGAATTGATTACCAATTATGGAATAGAATAAGCTTTTCATTGAGCCTACACATTCAACATTTTTTGCTTGAAGCATTTTTATCGACAAAAGTTATTTTTCGAGTTTCAAGAATATGACAACTTAAAAAAAGCAGTCTGTTTATTCTTTTCAAAATTAAAGATATGCGAAAATAATTTGTAAATTTGTAAATGACTAAAAGAAATCATCGGAGATATCCTGATCGAGTTTTTTCTGGGGTGCGATAACTGTAAGTTTCCACCAAATCAAGTGATTCAAAATGTTACAAAAAATAAGAGTTTTTTTTCTATTACCAGGCGAAAACGCGTCCAAGAAATTTTTTTTAAACAATGGTTAAGAAAGGAACGATTGAAAATGAGCGATATCTTTTATATTTTGTCTCTTTTACATTATGGCGTTAGATAAACAGCTAATCTTTTTCGTCAAAAAATTACTGCTAAAATAATAAGATTAATTTGTTTTGGAAAATTAGAAAAAGATTAAAAAAAATTTTTTTGTATTATTTTAGTTACAACCGATTATTTTTTCATGGAAAATTATATACTGAATATATTTCAACATCAAAGACTTCGATTTGATTCCGTTGATATTTTCAGCTCGATATTCTTTACGATTCTGAATTACTTTGTACAATAGTAATTAGAAAAACGTTGCATAATCCGCGAATAATTTTAAATCTTTTATTAAAATTTTTTAATTCTACAAAATTAGATGTGACAAATTATAATAATGGATCCTTTCTACTCGAATCGAAAACTATTCTAAATGAATACTAATATAGAAACTATTTGTTACAAATATTAAAATTCTTGAAGTTATTTCCATAAGCAAATTTTTTTTGTAATTACTAAGAAAAATTCCAAGTCATTATGTTGAAAAATTTATTATGAAAATAATTCAAAATAAAAGTTGTAGAAAAAATTGTATGATTTTTTTTATGTGACTGTCGTACATACCTCGAAATATTTAAAATAATGTATATTTTTTGAGAGAGAGAGATGGAGATGTTTCATTTTTTGTTTGATGTCTTTGTGTGTTAGAATGTAATGAGTATGTAAATATGGATACAGGTAGAATATAAATATTATGTATAACATGATATGTATTATATTTTGTGTTTAAAATTTTAATCGAGTATTTTTGAAATAAAAAAAGTATGTCAAATGTTTGTAAAATACAAAAGCTGAATTGTGTAAAAATTTGCGTACAAGATACATTCGCTACTACAATCATGTAATACATGGGGGCAGCGGGTGAAAGGTTTTAGTGAATTGAATTATTTATGGAAGCGTCTAAAATGTTTTTTCTTGAAAGCTTTTACATTTTCAATTATCAGTGAAAAATTGGTGAATTCAAGTCTCAGATTTTACATTAAAACAACTATTTTCTAGAAGTATACTGCTTCTTTTTCAAGATTGTGAAAAGCCAGCACTCCCTTTTAAGTTGAATAATCTTAGAACGATTCCGCGAGCTGCCATTCGCGGATTTTGTAAAAGAAATTTTTCATTCGATCAAAATTTGGCATTATTTAGCTTTTTTTAGTTCCAAATCGGTATCTAAAGTAAGCTGTATGCATTTTGGAAATGTTTCGATAAATTATGAGAGTTGATTGAAAGCAATGCATTTCTAAAATTTTTATTTATGTATTTAAAAAAAAAATATTGAATCAAACATATAAAACTAACGTAAAAGATCGCTATGTTATTGTCAAAAATCAGATCTATTTTTCTCCTTTTTAAAGTTTGAGAGCCAGCGAAAACGAAAATTTATTAAAAAGTATCCTCGTCGCCTTCTTGGTGTTTTCGGGAAATTTCTTATTTAATCAGTTCAAACTTGTTACTCGGAGGTTTTTTGAGTCACATGAACATGAATATCGCGACAGAATCGGTCTCCGAGATCTGCAAAATGAACGATGTCCTCGTTGTCCACACAAATTAATTTTATTATTACAACTTTTAAATTGATTTTGATAAAATCACGTAATAATAACATTAAGTCACGGGAACAACGAGGATACCATACACTTTGGGCACCAGTTACCTCGGAGACCGATTCTGTTGTGCGAAAAACCCTCCGAGTAATAAGTTTGGACTGATTATATAACAAATTTCACGAAAACTCCATGAGACGACGGGGTTAGCTTCGTATCCGCGACTATTTGATTAGTTTTATATTTGTAAAAAAAAGCATAGAGTGTAAAATATGACGCTGGATGTAAAAGATGCTTTCTGAAAAAGTTCCTGGACTTTAAATGAAAATTGTAATGTATATGAAATATCTATATGAAAATGCAAATTTTGTTTGAGATTTCTTAAGCTTGCGTCAGGGGATTACGTTCAAAACGTCATCAAAAAGCTTTTCGGGTTATTGGGCCTGTTGAGCATATCAAACTCGTGATAACACATTTAACATTCAACCGATAAAAAAGCGGTACTATACCGTCATTAATTCCAATCGTGGTTTAATCGTTTGGTGATCGTTAAATACGTTGACGCGATTTGTATTTGCTAAGCAAGCCCATTGTAAAATACAAGCTTGTGTAATTGACTACTTTTATTATTACCGCTATTATAATTTACGCCAAAGCGTCACATAACATGTTCTTAAAGGCTCTAAATTTGAACATTCGCTTATGGTTGGATAAATCAAACGGATTTTATTCGAAAATTTTGGGAGAAGCTTAATTTTTTTTTAAATACGCTTCCTTCGTTGTAAAAAATACAGAAAAGGAATTTTCCGGTTCCGGAACGATCCACACGATCTTCTTCAGGCGGTTTTGGAACAATTTATCTCTTCATTGTTTTTTTTTTAACATCTCTGCTTCTATTGATAGAATTGAGGCGAATAAAAATAAGAATTTTTTGTTATGTAATTCTGCATCGATCTTGTCTTCTATCGAACCCTGAACATAAGAAATCCACTGTAATCTCATATTTTCAACTTTCCCTAATAACTTTTTTAGAAATGAAGGAATTGAGTTGAAATTCTGGAAAAAGTTGTAACTTATGATCATAAAAAAGTGTGATAAATCATAAGTTACACCTTTTTCCAGAGTTTCAATTCAGTTCCTTCCTTTTTCTAAAAGTTATCAGAGAAAATTGAAAATATGACGCTACTGCGAGTTCTTGAGGTTTTGCTATGTTCAGGGTTCGATAGCAGGCAAGATCGATCAAAAAATTTATAAAAAACAATTCTTTTTTTAATTCGCCTCAATCCGATCAATAGAATCAAAGACATTCAAGAAAACTTCACCAAAGAAAACAATGTAGAGATAAACTGTCCCAAAACCGCCTGCAGAAGTTCGTGCGGATCGTTCCGGAACCGGAAAATTCTTTTTCTGTATTTTTTACTATAAAAAAACCTATTAAAAAAAATAGCGTTCTCCCACAATTTTCTGAACTTTTTATCAAAATCCGGTAGATTTACTCAACTATTAATACTTTTTAGTTAGAATTAACGACACAGTAGTCGCCACCATAGGGAATTTATTAATTAATAAGCTTTATCTATAATTTTCTAAGTCATGTTTACGTCTAAGTTAATACACGATTCATTTTCCCCAATAAATTCCATGAATTCATTTCACTACACATATCATTTTTAGAGGGATAGGAATGGAGAGTTTTTTTGGGGATATCATGCATGTTACAGGTAAAGATTCTTTTGGGAACATCTACAATTAAGTTTAATCATTGACATAGAAATTAATAGGTTAAAATTTGACACTAAAAAACACTAGTAATCTACTGGTGCTGCAATTTTGTCATCGTGCTAATCCACTAATGATGACTGACCGGCAATCTGTACCTTACACGGTAGATTGCAACGGTTATAGGTGACCCACCTTCGATTTACTAAGTTGTCTCTATACGGATCACGTGGCTGCCTTTTCATAATATCAGATTCTGGAGCTTCATAAGCCAGAGATATAGCAGGCACCTGTGATGTTCAGTGCCAACAAGATAATAGAAAATTAGTAAATCCATGCATTTGGAGACAATCGGGCCAATAAAATAAGAGCTAGCCAATAAAATAGTGAAGAAAAAGTAGAGGCTAGGATTAAGATACTCTTGAAAAAATTATTTATAAAAGGATTATTTATGAAAGGTTATTTTGGATGATGATAAAATTTTTTTACAGATGATATGATTTATGTGTTTATGTTAAATTTACTGTTTTTGTTTGTCTGAAAAAAAACTGCATGCAAAAGAGAAAAATGCAATGAAAAAAATGAAATGAAATTCTCCAACTCACCTGAGTAACTCAACAAGTTACTACAAAGGTTCAGAACATTGATGACGTAATATGATTTTAAACAAATAGCAAGAAAACTTTTAAAACGAAAGAAAACAAAAACCAATATAAAATAATCAAAATATAGGAAATAGCAAGAAGAATTTGGCACACTTTTGCAGTGTACAATCGCATTTTTGCAGTATATTGGAATGCGATGGCACACTTTAACTGTTTTTTTTATTTGGTTAAGAGAAACAGAGAAATACTGACACCGTAAAAAATTTTTTGGTTATTTCAATTTTTTAAAATTACCTTTCATTTACGAGTTTATCAGTGAAAGGATTTCTTGGTTGACGCTTCATTATATCAGACTCTGCTTCTTCATAGGCCAAGGAAATTGCGGGGACCTAACGAAATGGTGTAATTGCAATGATAAAAATAATTAACAAATATAACAAATATGTATTATGTAATAATAATTAACCTAATTAAATAAAATTAATTACTAGTAATTAAAATAAAAAATATGTATATCTATTTTTTAATGAATAATTTGTATTTTGAATCAAAAAATAAAAATATTATGATAATGCAAAAAAATTTTATTTTATTCAAATAAAAATTTGATGGATGATGGAATTTTTATAATGATTTTGTGAGGAAGGATTTTGTATTTTTTGTATAATATGGTAGGCATAAATTAATTCTAGGCAAATGAACATTTCAGTAGACATAAAATTTATGGCATTTTAATTATTGAGTTATGGAATCGGTTTCTGTAAATATTTTGAAAATTATTAATTTTTCGGGAAAAATTACCGTGTAATAAATTTTTTCTCGAAAAATTAATAGATTCAAAAATATTAACAAAAAAACTTGATTGACTCCCCTTTCGGTTCTAATTTAAATCACACTTTAGAAAAACTTCTGACTTTGGCGGAATTACTTTTTTTTTTTTTTTTTTGTTCGTTTTGAGTTCTACTTTTGAAATATCTCGGTGTGGAGGCTCAAAATTTGACCAAAATATCTGTCACACCAGTAAAAGCGGGCTCCAGTGCTATTTGGTGTGAGAACAGGATTTTTATTTTGGGATCAAACTCATGGCTTTCTACTTTCTGAGCCAGCCCTCTACCTACTTAGTCACAAAATACTTGCTGTTTAAAATGACAGATTTATGAATTTGTCTCCGACCAAGAACTGTAATTTCAAAAAACATTTATTCCAAAAATTAAATAATGTCTGAAGACAATAATTAAATTATGACTAGACTGCATGTTCATTTGCTAAAATTATTGTTTTACCTACGACATAATTTAGGGTAATTCATTTTAATTGTGCTAGACATTTTCCTTCTAAGAAGTGCATTTTTTAAAAATAAATCTTTCATCATTTGGAGGAAGAAATTAATTCTTGATATCAGGGTTTTTACGTGAACCGTTTCATAACCAAATAAAGGTAATTTTCATTTGTTAAATGGAAACCCATATGTTCTTACTGATACTTTCAAATTTTATATTTAGAATTAATCGCAAAAATGAATCACTAAAAACAGAATTTGTCTCCGAGGTACCTGGTGCCCAGGGCGAACGATATTTCCAGGAAACGGCGGGACCAATTCCGTTCGGTGACCAATTCTGTCGCTATCTTCGTTTTCAGCGAACCCAATAGCCCCGAGACGCTCGTAAGACGAATCGAATGCACAAAAGCGCATTCAAATTCTTCTTACTGTTCAAATATTTGGAGCTTCAGTGCTTCGTTCCGCGACTAAATGCTGATACTATTTGTTTTTTGTAAATTTTAGAGAAAATTTGTTGAAGTTGACATTCATTTGAATATGAAACATAAACACCCTGATTTCGAGAATGAATTCCCCTTCCAAATGAAGAAAAATTACGTAGGAATTAAAAAAAAAATGCACTTCTTGGTAGAAAAATGTCTGACTCGATTAGACTGAACACCCTGTATATATATATAGACAATAATATGTTAAACACAGCTAGCTCAAAATATCACAGATCATTAATTATAATTAAGATGAACTAAAAATTATTTGTCAGAAAGTTTTATAAGATTATATCATTTATGTAAATATGTAAAAATATTGGAATGTTTTGTTTTATTTGAATCAGTTTGTTTCATGAAATCATTCAAGAAATATTTTTGAATACATCTAAAGAGCCCTAAAAAAATATACTGAAAGACATAGAAAAATATTTATATTAGATTTTAAATTCGTATCTTTCTACTTTCTAAGTCACTACTTAAAAAATCTACGAAACCACTAGAAGAGATGTTCCATTAATTTCCGAAGAAAAAACACTAACACTTATTTCAATTTTTAGTCTTGACTTTGAAGGAAATTTTATATTGATGATATAAAAAGGATAGTTGAGAAAAAAAGGTTTGAAAATAATATGAGGTTAGAATTTTATATATTGAAATATTGTCGATTCTATAAAACGTACCTTCATGTTGATTTTCCAGCTTTTGATTTAAAACGCGACTTATTTTTTAAGTAAAATAAAAAGTAATTTCAAAAAGGTAGATATATTTAAGTAATATTAATTTGTAATCAAGCTAATTAAAATAAATAATATATATAGTACAGTGAAAATAATTATTTTACACGGGAAAATTAGTCTTGAGTCGATACCCAACGAAAAAGACATATTTACGGCAGTAAACAAATGCCAAATTGCACATATGCATAAAATCCCTCTAAATATACTCTCTTGAAGTTATTAATTTTCGAAAAGTAGGATCAAATTTAAACAATTTAATTATTAAAACTATTTAGCTATCAAAAGTCGCCTTCAGATTTCCAAGGAAAAGAAAGCAGCCCCCTAAGAGTTATTATATTAAATTTTATTAGATGATCAATTTTTGGTGTTAACTTTAAAGTCACAAAATTAATTTTGTATTTGGAAAAAACTAGCGAATTTTGAAAATTTGAATTCGGAAAATTTTGGGAGAAGACTAATTTTTTTAAAAATTAGGTTCGTTATGTTGTAAAAAGTACAGAAAAAGAGTTTTCCGCTACCGGAACGATCCACACGATCTATTACACGCGGTTTTGGGAAAATTTATCTCTACATTGTTTTCTTTGGTGACGTTTTCTTGAATATCTCTGCTTCTATTGATCGGATTGAGACGAATAAATATAGAATTGTTTTTTATGAATTTTTGCATCGATCTTGCCTGTTATCGAACATTGAGCATAGCAAAATAACCTCAAAAACTCAAGAAAACCACAGTAACCTCATATTTGTTTTAAAAGTTGAAAATATGAGGTGACTACGGTTTTCTTGAGTTTTTGAGGTTATTTTGCTATGTTCATGGTTCGATAGCAAGCAAAAATTCATTCTTTTATTTGGCTCAATCCGATCAATAGAAGCAGAGGTATTCAAGAAAACGTCACCAAACAAAATAATGTAGAGATAAATTTTCCCACAACCGCGTGCAGAAAGTCGGACGGGTCGTTGCGGAATCGGAGACTCTTTTTCTGTATATTGTACAACGAAAGAAACCTATTAAAAAAATTTGCCGCCCCTCAAAATTTTCCGAATTCGTTATCAAAATCCGGTAGTTGTAATGTTTTTATTTATATATAAACGAAACCTGCAGCAAAATGAGTGACGCAACACTTCGTATGACACAATATCCCCGAAAGAACCAGAATGATAAATCACATTTAATAAGGAGAAAATATTTAATTCCTTTGAGAAAATGACGATTTTTATGCGTGAGTGGTTAAATGTACGAGCGCGAAATGAGGCAAAATGTAATTTTTTAGCATTTGCTTGAAGCGGGGGAGTTACTGGTTCGAATGTTCGAATATAGGCACTTATAGAGAGGATATTAATACCCATCCTTCACCCAGAAAAGAATACACGGTTGAAAAAAATTATGATCCTGATAAAAAGTCCGGTTCAGGAAATCGAAGGTTGGTTTAATCCCAATTCATGAATGGGATCGAATTGGAAATTTAATATTGAATGGGAATTCGAAAAATAAATTACTATTCATTAATAGTTTACAATTAGATTTTTTTAGATTTCAATACTATTAAAAGACATCTTCTTGGCAAGGTTTCGGCTCTAGACTAATTTTTCTGTGTACAATCTTAAAATGGACTATTTTTACTGCATTAATATATATAATAATAATAATAATAATAATAATTGAATAATAATAAATATGTAACATTGAAAATATTGCCGATAATAATCTAACAAAGCATAGAAAGAACAAATTTTAGAAACTAGCTGGTGCATGTTTTTAATAAAATAATATAAAATTGAAAGAATTATAATTGGAGAAGTTCTGGATACTCTTTCCGTTACCTTTCATTAACTAATTTATCTGAATAGGGATTACGCGGTCTCCGCTTCATAATATCTGATTCAGATTCTTCATAGGCCAACGATATGGCTGGCACCTGACAGTATATCAAAGACAATTAACCATGAACAATTTATAAAAAAGGAGAAGGTTTTATGGATAAAGGAAATAATTTTATTAGTTTTGAATTTTTTTTTTCAGTAATTTTTTTCTTTTTTAAGGTTAAAAAATATTGCACTTGAATAAATTTAATAAGAAATAAAAATGAACTTACCATGTCTGTTCCTAAATCGATGCAAAGAATTGTAACTGTACCGAGAGGTAAGGGAATATCGCATAAGATGAAAGCCAAGAAAGGTGAGATTTCAGGAATGTTTGATGTTAATGTATAGGCAATGGATTTTTTCAAGTTATCGAAAATAAGACGACCCTCTTCAACACCGGTTACAATTGAAGCGAAATTATCATCAAGTAAAATCATGTCAGCGGCTTGTTTGGATACATCGGATCCAGCGATACCCATAGCAACACCAATATCAGCTTTTTTTAAGGCGGGAGAATCGTTGACACCATCACCAGTGACAGCTACAATAGCACCCATTCGTTGGCAACCTTCTACAATAATCAATTTTTGTTGTGGTGATGTACGAGCGAAAACAATTTCAGTGTGGTATCGAAGAATATCATCCAATTGATCGGAATCCAAATCACGTAATTCAGTTCCATGTACAACGGCAGCTTTAGCTTCACGTGGATTTACTTCTGAGACGGGGATATTTAATCTTTGTGCAATATCTTCAATTGTTTCATTTCCTTCGGAAATAATACCCACAGATTTGGCAATAGCCTTGGCAGTGATAGGGTGATCTCCAGTAACCATAATAACTTTGATACCAGCAGATCGACATTTAGCTACAGCATCAGGTACAGCGGCTCTTGGTGGATCAATCATAGACATTAAACCAACAAAACGAAGTCCATCCAATGGGAAGTTTGGATCATCACAATCGAATTTGTATCCCAATGGGAATTTGTCAGACGGTAATAGGAAATCACAGAATCCTGAAATCAAACCATTATCATTAAAATAGTTTCTTCACCCACATTTGGAACTCCCTCTTCCCCATCTTACGTAAGATGTCAATCTCGTTTTGCCGAATAATAAAACGTTGTTAGAAAAGGTTCAGTTACACTAAAACTCACAATTTGACGTAAATTAAAGTTTTTTATTCTTTAGCACAGACTTTAGTTCGCGATGTATTCCTCAGTGTCATAAAAATGTACGGATTACATATTGTATTATATGTAATACGTGCATTTTTTGTGCCACTGAGGAGTATACTCACATTATTTCTAATATTAAATTTCAACTCATAAAATTTTATGTAAGAACGGGTTTAAACCCCCCTCTCCTTACATAAACAAATTTTCAGATTTTTTATAAAACCCTTCCCTCCCAAAATGCTTACGTAATTAATGAATGAGGCCCCAAAGAGGCCTCAGAACGAGCGGGTTTGTGTGTTTTACTTAAAAATTGTCGTTATTTTTCGGACAGAACTGAACCTATAAAATGTTACTTACCAAGTACACGTTCTCCTAAACCTCCAAGTTCCAAGTATGCATTGTTGAAAGCTTCTTTCATTTCTTCATCTAAAACTTTTTCTTTGCCACCAATGAAAATGGTACTACATCTTTCCAAAATTCTTTCTGGGGCACCTTTCATGACCATTACATGTCGTGGATCGTTAGCATCTTCAGTTTCATGAATAGACACTTGGTATTTGTTTGTGGAGTTGAATGGAATTTCACATACTTTCTTGTTGCGTTTACGAATGCTCAACACATCTCCTAAGGCCAATTCCATACATTTAAGTAAGGCAGCTTCTGATGCATCACCACTAACTTCTTTCTTCAAAATTGGTACACCTTCTTGGCCACCTTTGAATTCGGCACGATTACATAGCGTAGCAATACGTGCTAAAGCTTTGAATCCAGGACTTGTTCTATCATATTGAACACCAGATTGATCTTCAGTGGTATCAGCTTCGATGATTTGATTGTCGAACCACATATGGGCAACAGTCATACGATTTTGTGTTAAAGTACCAGTTTTATCTGAGCAAATTGTGCTTGTTGAACCTAAAGTTTCTACAGCTTCCAAATTCTTGACAAGACAATTTTTGGATGCCATCCGTTTGGCGGTCAAAGTTAAACATACTGTTACAGTAGCTAATAAACCTTCTGGTACGTTGGCTACAATGATACCAATAAGGAAAATAACGGCATCTAACCAATGGTATCCTAAGATGAAAGCAATGACGAAGAATGTAACACCAAGAAATACAGCGACACCAGTAATTAAATGAATGAAATGGTGAATTTCTTTGGCAATTGGTGTTTCACCGGTTTCAAGACCTGAAGCTAAACCAGCAATACGACCCATAACAGTGTTGTCAGCACAACTGATAACGACTCCTTTGGCTGTACCTTCAACGGCATTTGTAGAGAAGAACGCTAAATTTTTGGTTTCCAATGGATTTTCATTTGTAAATTCAGCTCCTCGACTTTGTGGTTCAGATTCACCAGTTAAAGATGAATTGTCTACTTTAAAACCTCGTGATTCAATAATACGAATATCAGCGGGTATTCTGTCACCAAATTTCACTTCGACTACATCACCCAATACTAAATCTTCGGCACGTAATGTTAATTTTTCACCTTCACGTATCACAGTAGCGAATTGTGGCACCATGTTTTTGAACGATTCCATAATTTTGGAACTTTTACTTTCTTGATAATATGAGAAGATACCAGTAACTATAACGACAGCAGCTAATACAATACCAAGATATAAGTTATCATCGGCGGGTTCTTCAACGGTACTTGCTAAGATTGAATAAGCAATAAAACAGAGGATTGCACCAATCCACAGTAAAAGTGCAAAACCTCCGAATAAATTTTTACAAAACTTAACCCATTCTGGTGTTTGTTTTGGTGGTGTTAAAGCATTTGGTCCATCTCGTTCTAAATTTTCTTTTGCTTTTGCATGACTTAAACCCTAAAATTATAAAAATAAAATCTTAATTTGTTGAATTCATAGAAAGAATAAAATTAACTTACATTTTCTGGATGAGTACTAAATCGTTGATATAGTTCTTCTGGTGTGATCTTGTGGTAGTCAATATCCAATTCTTGTTTAAGGTCATCTAAATCATCTGCTTTCCTCTGTTTTGATCTATGGGGAGTTTTCCTTTTTGACTAAAATAATAAAAATTTTATTAAAAAACAGTTTTTGTAAATTTAAATATATGTGAAAAACTGTTAATTTTTTCATTTGATTTTTAAGGACATGCAATAATGCGTTGCCTCTCGAAAATTTTATGCATGGCTATAATTTAAAGGGGTTATATACAGTTAGAATTTTCGAAGAATCGATTTTTTTCGCATTTGCGGAATTTATACATATATTTAAGCATATTTTCTGAAAATTTCAAGTTGATTCGAGAAAAAAAGCATAAACAAATTTTTTTAACTGAATGTAAAAGTCATTTGAAACTTCAAACGCGTTTTCAGTCGGTGATCAAGGTTTCTCCGAAACGTCTTGGCCGATCGGTTTCGAATTTTTACACAATCTTCTAAGATACTTTCTCCAGGTATTAATCGAAGGAATAAGATTTCTGAAAATTATTTCGATATTTTAGACCACTTTAAAGTTGGAAATTTATTTGAAGAATTTTGTCCCTTTTTGAAGCCGCCATTTTGCCAAAAATCATAACTTTGACTATTTCTTCGATTAATGCATGTATTCATCTATCGACTAAAGAAATTTTTTGGATTTTGGCGCTGACCGCCGGACACCTTTTTTTGGAGTATCTCCAGGAGATCGCTTACTGGAGCAGTACCATATCAAATTTTTTAAATTGGACAATGGGACCTTATAATTAAAGAAATGTCCTAGGTTTTTTTATATGTATGTAAAATAAATGGTCTTTCCAAAAAAAACGTTTTTTCTGCTCGAAACTGGATATAACCCCTTAAAACTAGCGTTCCAATATCAATGTTGTATGGACAGGGAATATCCTTACTCTCCGCTCTGAAGTTTAGAACTGTCCCTCGCTTTTTTTTAAACGAGTAATGCAATATGATATTGGGTAGAGGTGCGAAGAACGAGCCATACATCGTTAAATCGGATCCAAGATAAATTTTAGATGTGGGATCATTGATAATTTTTCTTCTTCATTTTTCAATTGCTGGCAGTTTTTCGCATATATTTCATCATTTTTCGGCTCATAGGGGTTAAAGAAAATTTAATAATAAAAATTTTTTCAACTTACGCTATTGTTGTGAAAAGTGGTAAAAAATGTAATTTATTGTAAAACAAATTACATAAAGCCTCTCTTACCTTATATTGTCCATCAGCTGTTCTATTGTCATCGTTTACTGACGGAATAGTAGCAACGCGATATGAATCTGAGCGGCCGTGCTGTAACATTTACATTCAACAGAAATTTGCTAAACTACACAATCCAAAACAATACAATTAAACATAAAAAAACAAAATTAAACAAAAAAACAACACACTATGAGATGAGGTCATTTTATTGGTGCCAAGCTCTAGGTCTAAGTTTTTGTTTGGGGTACAAAAAATGACGTGATTGTGTGTGTGTGTTTGTTTTGAGTATTCCAAAACGAATCCAAATTCATTTTCTGACTTTAATCAATACTGCTGGCAGACTTTGACTTTGTTGTGCTCTGAGTGATTTTTAGCAAAACAGGTATGTTCCGAAGTGAGATGGATGATACTCCTTGAGAGTATTTGTTTCTACCTGCAGGGCTGAGTTAGTCTAAAGAATATCGATTTGAAATTTTACAAAGTCATACAGGGTAATGGGTCACATTTTTTAAGATACGTAACAGAAATCTGAACTTTAAAGCCTACTACAAATTGGCAAATGGGGTCGATTCTTAATATTTTGCTTAGTACCAGAAATGGTTAGAGATTTCGAAAAAAACAATTAGAAAAAGATGCTTAGAATATTTGACAAATTCGCATTTTAAATTTATTGGTCTTTACTCAAAAATTATTACAAGTTTATTTTTGAATTTTATAACTAGTGTAGTATGGAATGAAAAAACTGGACAAATTGATAATTTAATAGTGTTATGTATTCAAATATTTCAATAAACTTGTAATAATTATGAGTGTAGACCAAAATAATAAAAAAATTAAAAATGCGAATTTTGTCATGAAAATCGGTATATGGGTATAAAAAGATATTCCAAGCAACTTTTTCTTTTAATTTTTTTCGATAACTCTCTGACGTTAGACAAAATATTAAGACCGATATTTTGGTTAAAAAATGTGTCCCGTCAACTGTATGACTGTGGAAAATTTTAAAAACGATGTTCCTATAAATAACGAAAATATGAAGGTGTCTTTATCTTAAATGCGACACACTGTGTAGTAAAAAGAAGAGGCTTTTTTATGTAGCCGAAATGAATTTGAATTTGTTGTAAAAATATGATTTTCGATTAGATTACGTTTAAATTATTGACTTTTGAAGTATTTGATACACAACTTGGATAAGCATGGTCACAAACAGTTTGGGTAAAAAGTAATGAAAGAGAATCACTGGACAGTCAAGAAGAATAAAATTTTCAAAATGTAATGATAAATAATTATAGATTTTTTTGTAAAAATAATCATACTTTTCTTTGAATTTTTTAGAAATGCATGCAGATTGAAGCCACGCTGGAATTCAATGTGAAGGTAAATTTTTGTTATAATAAACTCGCCTTTTGATATAAAAAACATCAGAAAGGTTTTTGCATTATTTTAGAGTAATCAGAACCCAAAAATTACGAAAATTCAAATCATTTCACTATCAGATAAATATATTTTAAGAAATTGTCTGATATGGATTCGAGAAATCGTTCTTGGTTTGAGATTTTGGCCGATATCTCAGAAACTATGATTTAAATCATCAAATTAATGCGATTTATGTATTTTTATACATTTACATTTTTATGGGTAGTACCCCTTTGAAAAAATTGAATGCATAACTTTGGAAAAATCGACCAAAATCTGATTCGAAGAAGGATTTCTCTAATATAAGACAATTTCGGAGAAAATGTTTATCTAAAAGTAAAGAAACTTTTTTATTTTTTGGGTCATAATTGGGTAATTTTTTTTGTTAGCGATTAATTTACAAAAAAAAAAGGAATTTTTTATCTTGAACGGTAGAGATAAAATAATTGGTACACTCAGTGTCACAAAAAAACGCACGGATTACATATAGTACTATTTATAATCTGTGCAATTTTTGTGACACAAAGATAGATTAAATTTATAGTTCAGTTACATTATTGGGACATGTAACTATAAATCGTTTGAGCATTATTAAAAGCCGGAATCATTACACTTTGACCATTAATGTAAACAAATGACTAGACCAAGCCAATAATTCACATAACTTTTAAACAAGGACGTAGAAATTAAAACTTTTACGGGGGGCTTCCTGAAAAAAAAACTTTTTAAAATATATATTTTTGGCTGTGTGATTTAATTTAAACAATTTTTTCCATAATTTTTTGGATTGTCCTTTCATGTTTTTACCCAAATTTGAGCTAAAATTTTATTTAAACGTAATCGTAAAATATATGTAAATGAATATTTATCGATAATAACGATATATTTAACAAACTGTGAAATACGAATATTTTCATTGCAGGGGATTTAAATAGGACACTTGGTAATTTTTTTTTTTGGAAAAGATTAAAATTGATGACAATCTATTGAAGGCGGTATTTGCGACAGTAAAAAACTGATTTAAACTCCCAACTACTCTCCAAAAAAGAGGGTTAAGCACCCCATGAGTGATCGATTTTTTACAATCTAAAAAATAACTGTGATATTTTGTTTCAATGTACTATTTAGAAAACTACATTTTTCTCATTCTAAAATATCGCGTTTTCTATTACGCCGTTAGAAATACCTTAATTGAATATCGTCTCAATGGATAGACATTATTTTAAGCATGCCGCAGAATTAAAAATTTTACGAACCTAGTGGAAGAGATTACTCCGGCTTGGAGAATTTTCGTTGTTTAAAAATTGACCTTGATAACCGTCTCTAAAATTTTTGTCCTTAATAAAATAGGTTGCCAAAATGAACCGATGACCTAAGACATACAACCTGTCTAGAAAATTCATTTTGCAGTTTGTTAAGCATATCGGATGGTAAATCTTAATCTAATGTAATTTTGTGTTATGTTTTTTGATTCGAATGTGAAACTAATTTATTTTCAAACTATCGCAACGATTTTAAATATCTAAAATTCTCTAAAACTAGTAAATTAAATCAATAACTGGTATTAGGAAAGGCTTTAAATTTCAATACTATTTTATTATTCGATATTAAAATTATCAGTTAAAATCGCTCGTAAATCTTTTATCATGTTTTGAGTTGATATTCGTAAAGCAATTTTCTTTAACTTTTAATCATTTCTTAGGGCATTTTTACACATTCATAATAGAAACTTGCTATAATATTATTTTATGAGTAAAACTAAAGTCCTCAGAAGTATATTAAGTGCTAAAAATTCGGAGGGCCCATATATCAAGAGTGATTAAAATACAAACATGGATAATAATAGTCATATCTGGCGTAGTATTCACTGAGATTAAAGTTACTGGAAGAATATCCAAAATTTCCAAGCCATAAAGTTTTTATCAGCCGCTATTTTACTGCCATATATTTTTACGTATTCTGTTGTCAATGATTTTTTTGGTATACAGGGTGAGCCTTTTTTTGGTACACCTAAATATCTCGTTTTGTAGTAAACCAATCAAAAAATAACTTAAACTAAAGTTGCAGAATTTGATGGGGGACACCATGTTCTGATATCAGATTGGGCCTAGTTCTTCGGGCTTCTTTAATAGCCAATTTAAATCGTAAACGGTAAGAGATAGAATAACACTGTAACTTAGAAAGTTGATTAAAAAACTTACAATTTTTGTTTAAATTATTCTTTCGAAAAACGTTAGCTTTTGGAGGATATGCGACTAAAAATATGTCTTTATTGAATTGAATCCTCTATTGCCCTTGACAACTTTAGGCTAAAGCATTTTTCCGTAGTTAGCGTGTTTTCTTTCGATTAAATGGAATAATGACATATTTTTAAGTTGCATTTCCTCCGAATGCTAACGTTTTTCGAAAAGTTTTAAACAAAAATTGTTAGTTTTTTTATAAGGATCATTTTTCTAACTTAAAGTATTATTCTATCTCTTACCGTTTGGGATCCAAATTGGCTATTAAAAAAATCTGAAGAACTAGGTCTAATCTGATGTCAGAACATGATATCCCCCATCAAACTCTTCACCTTTTGTTTAAGTCGTTTTTTGATTGGTTAACTACGAAACGAGGTGTATAGATAAAAATGGCCCATCCTGTATATACGGCAGGTAAAATCAATCGTCGAATCAGAAGTGAAAAAATTGATTCCCATAAATACGAGCGACGATTTTACTCTTATTTATTACCAAACCCTTCAAATAGTAGAAAAAAGAATTAGAGACATTTCCGTAGAAGGATTATCCGGACATTTTTTGGTTTAAATACAATTCATGTACGATAAACGTTTTATTTTGAATTTCCATGAAATGTGTAAAATGAAAAATTATATATTTTTCATGGATAGATGATCGGAATATGATGAAATAAATAAATGTTTTTAATGTATGTATGCAAATAAAAAAATAAAAATATTTACTTGTACTTAGTTAAATTAAAACATTTATTACATAAATTTTTCAATGACATTGAATCTAGATACTGTCATGAAGGAACGAACAACTGATAATGAATAAAATATATAATACAATTACTAAAAGTAAATTGTTGCCAATTTTATTTTTTTTTTGCATGAAAATGTTTTAGATACGTGTATTGTAAATATTTAACTAGTATAGAGACGTCAACGGTTTTTTATCCTACAATAAAATATTTGTAGTTTTATAACTAAAAAAAATATTGGTGTTATCAAGTTAGAGATTGTTATATTGTACACTTGATAAACAGAAATTCTTTTGTATGGAAAGTTTTACTTCTCAATTAAGGTATTTCCAGCATGGTATCTGCAGTTCCTATGCTAAAGCTATGGTTAAAATTTTTTTCGACATAATTTAACGAAAAATTAAATTTAAGAATTTAATAATGCTTACTATTAATTCCCAAAGTTTCAGAAATTTTGACCGTTTAAAATGGGAAATAATTATGCCAACGTCCCAATTTCGATCAATTTACGTCAAAATTAATATCTCGAAAGTGAAAATTAATTTCTAAATTTTTTTTTTTAGAATTGTATTGTATAAACATTTTTTTCTACTTTTTCTTCAATATATAATAATATCATAAAAAATAGTTGGAGAGACCGGACATTTTACATGCTTTAAATGGGACATGACCCTCAAAATCGCGAACTTTGTCTTTAAATATCTCGCGATCTAAACGGTCAAAAATTATGAAATTTTAGGAATTCATAAATAAAGCTATTATAAACCCGAGAAAAAAAATTCGGCCAAATCTGTCGAAAAGTGATTTCATGCTGGAACTACCTTAATAGTTCAAATCAAACTAAATCATATTTTAAACTTTAATTCTTTGTACACACTGGGTTAATATCTCAAGTTGGCAAAACTTGGTATGTATGGACAAAATTGTATTGATTGTTAAGCCGGCAAGAAAACAAACCCTTAAATTAGCACGGTAGAACAAATTCTATTTTTACCCGGGTGACTGAGCTGATAAGGAATGGTATGTGTTTATCAGGCTAATTTGTGTATTTGTTCCTTTGCGGCTCACCAAACACTTGGGCCGATTTGGATGATTCTTACGTCAATACGCCAATCGATTTGTCTTACGAGTGTCAGTAATGAAAATTATATGTATATGGCGATAACCAGACGCCAAATTGTGAAAATATATCCTGAATAGGTATTAAATTGGCAAATCGATTAACGATAGAATCAATAAAATCAGTTCACGAGATTGATCTCTAAAGCGCCACAAAGGATCAAACATACCTACATAGATCATACCTAAATGAAGATCGGCGACCTATTATTGGGAAGATTTGACTCGGCCACGCCCGTGTCTATTAAATACAGCGGATTTCGTGAGACCTTAAATAAATTTGAATATCCGAAATTTTCACAGAAAATGTCCAAATATTTTGTTCATTACAGTATAAAGTCTTTTTTTGTTTGTTTCCAATTTCAATTTTTAATGCTCAATTTTAACTCAAGTGTTTGTGCAATTATTTTTAAGATACACATTTTTGAATGAAAAATAATATTATGATATAATAATCGATAAAATAATAATGGAATTAATTGACATAATAATTAACATTAATTTGAGTGTTTAATCTCTTTAGTCCGTACGATGTATCCATCAAAAATTTTCCATTTAAAGAATAATTAATCATAAGCCCGATGACAAATTTATTTAAATTTTTAATGATTACTAAAAATTTATCTAAAATTGTGAATTTACATCACTAATTAAATAACGTGTTTCAAATAATTACGGGGGATGCAAGGGTGTATTTTTTTTATCACACTTACGATTTCCAAGTAGGAAAAGCTGAGTTTGAATTTAAGTTTTAGTTAATTCTTAGGTGACCTAAGTTACATCTTTTTTGGTTTTACCTCCCAACCAGTAAGCAAATCAGAACGATAACGTGTGATAAGGAACATAGTTTCAAAAGCAGCCAGTAGTTGAAATGAAAACTTTTCTTTTAACTTTCACTCAAGCTGTAATCCAAGTTAATTGGTTGCAAAACTTATTTTCAAAGCTCAGCCATCTCCTATCAGACTTGAAGCTAGCTATACTTGTTAGAGAGATGCGATCAGTTTGATATTATTGTACTTTGTAAGGGATTTGATTAATATTGACTTAATAAAATATTTTTATTATATTTACCGCATGGACTATTACAAATAAATAATATTTTAAGATTATAAAATTTATGCTTTGTTTACAATAATTATAATTAAAAAAATTAATACCATCAATAAAAATTTATTGTTATAAAAAGATATTAAATTTTTAATTGATTATCAAATTTAATTTTGTTTATATTATTCTCAAATTAAGATTATTTCAATAAATAAGGTCATTTATGCAGCTGTTTTATGTGCATTAATGTGAGAGTATAGCTCAGGTTTTTTCATACTCTTTATGTTGTCTCGTGATCATCGTTTTTTTGGGGCAACCCGGATGAGAGTAAAAAATTTTCTTTCGATCAAATGCAATAATGAACATATTTTTATGTCACTTCTACTCTGAAAGCTAACGTTTCTCGAAAAAATGTTTTAAATAAAAAATATTAGTACCTTTTAGGATATAAATTGACTATTAAAGCAACCCGGGGAACTAAAGTCAATCTGATGTCAGAACATAATGCCCCCCATAAAACTCTGTAATTTTTTTAAAAGTTATTTTTTGATTGGTTAATTACAAAACGAGCTATTAGCCATAATGAATTAAAATTATACACCCCTGTATACTACAAAAATTGATTTAAGAAATTGAGACATTTTTTGAAATTTATTATCTTTGATAATAATTAATCGGTTCTCGTGGTTATTTGCTTTTATTTCATTTTGATGTTAAAAATTTAGAACAGCATTTGTATGATAGACAGGTCAGGCCCTTAAAGTAAATATTCATATTCTACAACTGCACCACAAGAAATTGCAGAATGCTAATTAGATTCACACTTGATCGTTTTCACGGTCAAAATTAATAGCCATAATAAATAGCTTACAAATAAGATGTTAACTAAACAAATTAAAGTGAAACAATTGAAATCTACCTTTATTATATAATATTGTATTTTTTTTAAACATCTTGAAAACATGGCTCATAAAATACAAAATTTAAAAATAAATAACATTTTTTACAAAAATAACATATATCATAAGTCAGTAGTCGTAACTATGAATTTTTATTTATATATTATTATATACAGGATGAGCCAGCCACTTTAATCTATAGATTTAAATATCACGTTTTGTAGTTAGCCATTCAAAAAATAACTTAAACAAAAGTTGCAGAGTTTGATGGGGGACATCGTATTCCGACATGAGATTGGAGTTACAAAACAAAAGAGGGGTACCGCAAGTGGGTCCCTGGCACCTAGACCAAAGAGTCCTCTGTGTCCTCACATTGGAGTTAGGTTCTTCGGGTTTCTTTAATAGCCAATTAAATCCTAAACGGTAAGAGATAGAATAACACTTTAAATTAGAAAGTTGATTCTCATGAAAAATATTTTTATTTAAAACATTTTTTGGAAAAATGTTATATTTCGTAGATGTAATTTTTTCATTTAATCGCAAGAAAATACGCTTAAAGTTTATCGGTAGTTGTAAGTAAAAATTATGGACACAGGCGAATGTCCTCAATAGGGAATATTCATGAAATTTAAATTTGGTTCAAATATTTTTTTTTCGTAAGTTTATTGGCTGGAAATTTCAACTAAATCATTATTTTAGTAATTAATATCTTTTTAATTACTTAAAATTAATTAATAACAAGTGAAAACAAACAATTGACTGAGTTAATTGTTGAAATACCATGCATAGTCAGTGTTGATTTCTTTCACATACAAACATGTGACACATACATTACTGATAATCAAGTATAGTACATATTATAAAATTTCCGCCTAATTGGCGCCCTCACGGGTAAACAGTGATGTTTACGAAAAAAATGTTTCAAACAAAAGCTGTTTAATTTTTGATAAGGAACATTTTTTACATTTAAACTTTTGTTCTATCTCTAACGGTTTACAAGACCCAATTGACCTATGATGCTCATTTACGAACTTGACCTCACTTTTTACGTCCTGAGTACGCTGTAAAAATTTCAGCTCGATATCTTTTTTCGTTTTTGAGTTATCGTGTCCACAGACGGATGGACGGACGGACAACCGGAAATGGACTAATTAGGTGATTTAGTGAACACCTATGACAAAATTGTTTTCCTAGCATCATTATTTTTAAGCGTTACAAACTTGGGACTAAACTTAATATACTATGTATATTTCATATATGCAAGGTATAAAAGTACAAATTCAGTGAGAGAAATTCAAATTTCTAAAACGGAAATCAAATTTTAAAACGGACGTGACGTCATAGTATGTGGAATGTCAAATTCGTTGACATACTTTATGGTATTAATTACTTATATTTTGTATGGTATTACATTGATTTATATTATTTTACGACTTTTTATTAGAAAACTTAATAATAACGTGTGTAAATTCATTTTTTTAAAGTGTAAATTATACATTAAACTGTCATGAATTGACAGGTCATATATTAATACGAAATATTAATTTTTTATGAGGATCAACTTTCTAATTTAATGTCTTATTCTGTTTATAATCTAAATTGGCTATTCAAGAAACCCAAAGAACTAGGTCCAATCTGATGTCAGAACTTGATGTCCCCATCAAACTCAAGTTTTGTTTAAGTTATTTTTTGATTGATTAATTACAAAACGAGATATCTAGGTGTATATATTAAAATGGCCCACCCTGTAGATGTCTGATGAAAATTTAGATCACTAACATTTACTGTAAATCACATAATATTCTGTGCTGAATAACTTTTCTATGAATTCATTTCTATAAAGTTTTAAAGCTGAACACTGATAGTTTTTTTGGACATGAAATTTAAAATAATTTTTCTAGAATGTCGAACGATTTTCATTATAGAAAGATTCTTCGGAAAATGCGTGTCACGGAATACTTTATTGTTTCACAATATAATTAAAAGTATATTAATTAAATGAAAAAAATATCCGAGCTACTAATAATACTGCTTTATCATGCTTCAGTATCTAAAAATTCTTTGTATAAATAAACGTAAGAGTGTTAATTAAATTAGTGTCCGATTTCAGATGTTTAACTTTTATGAATAAACAATTTCATTAATGTTTGTCAAAAATATTCCATTGCAACTAATATCCTTTTAATACATAAACAAACAATTTCCTGTTATAATAGCAATTTTTATACCCTGTATATGTGAAATATATATGAAAGTAAACTAAATTTTGTCTTAGGTCTCTTAAAAATATTGATGCTACGAACAAAATGTTGGTATAGGTGTTTATATAAAATCACTTATCAGTCTGCCCGTCTATCTGTGTCTGTGAACACGATAACTCAAAAACGAAAGGAGGTATCAAGCTAAAATGGTATAACGTGCTCAGGACGTAAAAAGTGAAATTGAGATCGTAAACAAGCAACAAAGGTCAAGATCCCACTTTGTAAACTGTTAGAGAAAGAGCAAAAGTTTAAATATCTAAAATGTTGTTAAATATTACTGTTTACCCGTAAGAGCGCAAATTAGGACAAAACTTTGGTGTCCATTGTCTCCAAAACTGTAAAAGATAGGGAGTTTAAAATTTGCAGGTAGCTTCAACTACTGGTCTTGTGAAACATTCTCGAAAAACGAATACAAATTCCAGAAAACATTTTCGAAAATTCGGCCGAAAGCCGCCAACTATGTGGGTTTTTTAAACTATTATAATTTATTTAAAAATAAAGCAAGGACTGACATTCAAAACTTTCTATGCGGGAGATTTTAACAATTAATTCAGTCAATTGTTTGTTTTTGTTTTTACTTGTTTTTATATGAAAAGCAAGATTATCCTATAGATAAGGGGGCTAGGTAATTTTATAGTCATTTCAGGGGGTTTCCCTTTCAGGAGAAAAATTTTTAATTTCGTGACAAACTCTCTTCACAGCTGTTTTGAAAAGATCCAGCGATTAGTGAACACGTTTTCCTTTTATCATCTAAAAGTGGTAACCGGTACAGGCTTGAACCCATCTCAATTTAAATTGTTTAAAATTCCAAAAAATATTAGAAATTGCTTCGAATTCTATTAACTTATGGCATTTTTTTTTAAATTTTAATTTGTAAATTTTTTTAATATCTATATTGATTCGGTTGTCAGATAGCTACCATTTTCAGGTGAATTATTATCAATGGGCTTTCCCTCGACATGGTTAGTAAATTCTTACTAATAAATATTCGTCCCAAAATATTCTGCTTGGCCCCAAATCTAGTTTTATAATCAAATTTCGAGGAAACCAGATATAACGAATTCAGAGTGAACATTCATATTTACAAAAATCGAAGAAAATCGAAAAAAAATAATTCAAAAGAAATAAGTTCGTACAAAATAAAAATCATTTCACCAATAAAATAGACAAAATCGATTCTGAATATTTTAAAAATAAAAAATTATAAAAAACAATTTTTTTATTACTCATCGAAAAAATTATGAATTAAAAAAAAAAAACTGTTTTTAAATTGAAATTTTATTTTTATAAAAATAGATTTGAAAATTTCACAAAAATTGTACAAAGTTTAAAATGGTTTATAAAAGATTTACGTCACGTAAATTGCAGTAGGCGTTTATCATTACGAAACCATCGACGCTGTGTGACGGTGGTAGCGTAGCGTTCGTGTTAGACGCTAATGGCGTCGTCAACGTCATGCCTACCAACCATAATTTTTGTGTTAACACAACAGAATAAGTTTCTATTTAACGTAAAATAAACAGTTTTGTGCGCATAAAAAAATCAATACGAACGTGTATCTTTGTTCCACACAGAAGTATAAAAAGAAATAAATTATTTATAGAAATGTATCAAAAATTATAATTAAAAAATTGTCATCATACTCTTTATATATTTAAAAATTTATCGTCGAATTAATTTTTAACCGACTTCAAACAAAAAAAGGAGGAAGTTATCAATTAGACTGTTTTTTTTTTTAATGTGTGTTACCTCAGAACTTTCGACTGGGTGAATCGATTTTGATAATTCTTTATCTATTTTTACCAATTTGGATTAAGTATGCACTACAAGAGGGCGAATAACTCAATATCACGCCAACCGATTTCGATGATTCTTTTTTTAATGACAAATAAGTTAGTGTACTTCAGATTCACTAAAAATCACAAAATAAAAAAAAAAAAAACTTTTAACAAAAAGAAAACCGACTTCAAAAGAAAAATTTTTCCAAAACAAATTAATATGTTCAATATTCATTCAAAATATTCAAAAGTTTTTCTTTTGAAGACGGTTTTCTTTTTGTTAAAAGTTTTTCTTTTGAAGACGGTTTTCTTTTTGTTAAAAGTTTTTTTTATTAGAGAAATTTCAGGTATATGCTTCATGGCCACCGCTGGTAACGGATATTATTTTGTAATATTATTAAAATAAGAGTTTTTTCGTCTCGTTCGGACTCCAGGCACTCTTCGAAAAAATTTTCCAATAAAAGTGAATTGTTTTTCTAAAGACCTTTTTTGTTCAAATTGAATCCAGAAACGCGCAAAAAGCTAAATTTTTCCTATTATTTACTGTCTCAACTATTCGATGTACAAAAAAATGTTCGTGTATTTATAAAGAACAACTCTCTTATTTAAAACGTTCATCTAATGTTTGTCAGTTATGAATCAGAGTGAGATTTTGATTGAACCTGAAAACTTAGATCGAATTCAATGCCGATATATAACATTTTTCGTTTGAAGCATTTTCTCGATTAAATTTATTTATCGAGTTTCAAGTATATTTCAACCTTTTTTAAGTTTAAATAATCCTGTATATTGCAGAAGCCGGTAAGGAAATCATTTCCTTAACCTTCACACTCAAGGTAGTATTCTCAATTTAAACATTCAGATATTACAATATGTAGATGGAATTAAAAAAATTATGCAATTCGATATTCAATTAATAAATTAAAAATTTGGCTGTAGCTATGAAATCAAGAGATACTAGAAATAAATTTGTTTTCATGATTAATTACTATTTATAATTACGGTCCGAGAATATCAAACATAAAGACAAAATAATATCGGATAGGTTAGGTTATATTGGCTGTCCACGAAGAACACACTTAGGCTATAGAGCCCATTGTGATGCCATATATGTGTTTTACCACCTTTCCCCTGATAATTTCATTTATCAGTTCCTTAATTTCAGAGTCCTAGTGCACCACCTCTTTCATGTACTACACCAGCCCATCGCAACTATTAATTAAATAAATTTTGTTGCGAAGGCAGGATTCGAACCCGCTACCCTAAGCATACCGCGGACGGAATTAACCAACTGAGCTAATAGGGCGACCGGATATATCACGATGTAATTTTATATTTTATGTAACAAAATGGCATAATTTTGACACTCATTTTAGTTACAAAGGTAGAGTATTTCGTAACTGAATTACAAAAAAATTTTTATATGCGAATCACCGTGCTTTTGCAAAGCATTAAACTTCACACCTAGAGCAAAAAGACTTAGTAATATAAATAGGTATCTATTTTCTAGCACAAAAATGTGTCAAATATATTTCGATTAAGCTATCTTTTAAAACAGATAATGCTTATAGAAATATTCCTAGTAAATGCTATTTTTGGCAAAACCTTATGACTCTTTCTACATGAACAAAATGTAATTTGAATACATGACCTTGGAGAAAAACTTTTAATCTTCACAATTTTTGTTTGATTTTCATATTTTGCTAAAAATATAATTTATTTGTAGATAAATTATGCCCAAGGTTTTTCATAATTTATTGGGTTCTATTGATTATACCTTTACAGTAGTTGTTCTAGTTGAAATATAAAATAGACTGACTACATGTTGTCGCATTTCGATCAGAGAATACATTAGATAAATTTTTATACTCTGTATGTAATACATATCAAGGTATACTAAGATTAGTTCCTAGTTTACATCGCTTAAAAATAATGATATTACGAACATTTTGGTAAGTGTTCATAAAATCACGAAAACAGATACTAAGCTGAAATTTTTATTTACGTAAAAAGTGAGGTTGAATTCGTAAATGAGCAATATAGGCCAAGGTTTTGGGTCCGTAGGACACATCTTGTAAACCGTTAAAGATACAACAAAAGTTTAAATGTAAAAGAGTGTTTCTTAAAAAAAAAAAATAAACAACTTTTGTTTGAAAAATTTTTTCGTAAACAAACAAGGACAAAACTTTGGTGTCCATTTTTCCCAAAACTATTAAAGAGAGAAAACACTATCTAAAAACGAAAAAAAAAAATTCGAAAAATTATAGAAATTTTCGTAATCTAAAAAGGGTTTTTACACCCTTCTAATTTATAACAAAATAATGCAAGCACTGACATTCAACACTTTCTATACAGTGTATTTCGACAACTAAATCAGTTAGTTGTTTGTTTTCACTAGTTTTTGAAAGCTATTTTCATCTTGGAAAGATGAACGACATTTTTGCGTCCTCATTCAAATTTGTAAGTTGATGTTTGTATTCGCTCCGTGCGTGAGTTTCGTTTCCATGGTAACGATACACTACTTTAATTATAGAATTGTATGGATGCATATATAATTGTATGGATTGCATTTAAGACTTGCATTTAAAATTTAATATTCTTGTCTCACAAATTTAAATAAATAATTATGATAATTTACATTTGAAAAATAATATTTGTTCAATTTAATTTCTTATTTTCACAATTTTTAATGCTTTAAGTTTAATTAATTCGTGTTTTTCAATAATTTTAATTTGACATTTCTATTACATTAACATGTAAAGAATTGCAAATTAGTCATAACAGCCCCCTTTAACTCCAAAATTTTTCACTTAAAGCGCTGGCATCGATTTTATTGTCCCTACCATGACTACGCACACAACGAATATTAAAGTGTCCGATATTGACCCTGTCGCCACTCTTTGAATCCAAAAAACAAACTTCGGCAGAGGTGTAAAAGCTGAAGTGAAGCTGAGAAGTGTAATATGTAGATAGCGTTAGGGATGTAAATACCATATTGCAATTTTAGGATTAAAAAACTTTCAATTGTCTTTACTTAGTCTATTTGTATTTTATTTTAATATTTTAATAATTTAAAATATGGCATGTTTCGTCCAATATAGACATTTTTAAACAAAATCTTAAAATTATGGAGTAAAGCTCTCCACAAAGTAAAGCTGTCTACAATTAACCATATTGCAAGTATAGCCAAGTTTGACCCCAAAGTATTTATATTTTATACTATATTTGTGAGCGGAGCGAATTTTGATGCCGAAGACCGAAGGTCGGTCGAAAGCGTATTTCGTATCTAAGAGAAGGAGATAAAAGAGACAGTGTCTCTAAGAGGGTAAAAGAGAATACTGTGTTTTGTTATTTGTTGCAATTGCCCTGCAAAAGCAAAAGGGTAACAATAATTATATTATAAATCTGCATATAGATGAAAATAATTAAATAAAAAAAAACAAACAAACAAACAAGCACAATTGTCGCTCTATTAGCTCATTTGGTTAAGACGTTACCAATTCCGCCTGCGGAATGGTTAGGGTAGCGGAATCGATTCCCAGCGTCGCAACAAATTAATTTAATTAATAGTTGTGATGCGCTGGTGTGGTGCATGATATATGCATGAAGGAGGTGCACTCTGCCTCTAATATTGAGGAGCTGATAAATAAAATTACCAGCGGAAAGGTGGTAAAACACATGCATGGTATCACAATGGGCTCTATAGTGTGTCCTTCGTGGACAGCTAATATAACCTAACCTAACCTAAGTAGCATAATTAATTGTTGAGATATCGCGTGATCGATGCTTGTATCGGTTAAGACGTAGGCAACAAAGTCAGTCCACTTTGCAACTCTAAAAATAGTTGATAGCTTTAAATTAATTATATTATTTAAGCTTTGATACAAAAAAAGAAAAAAAATCAAACACCTTTTCCATTTATGCATGACACTAAAATCAACTGTACATTCATTGATTACAATTAAAATTGCATTGTAATCTTATTATACATTAAACATTAATCACCAGATGTCGTGATTATAAAATGGTCAGTTACTGATTACGTCACAAGTTTACAATTCTCATGTAATGTGGTCTTGATACACACTCTATTTAAATATATTTGAGTCATTTAATGTAGGTTATTATATATTATGAATGAATGTTATAAAATACAATAATAATATTACAGAATAAGTATTATTATATTATTCACCGTTTGACAATGAAACTTACTATTTACTATTATCACTCACTGCACACTTGTAAATACCATACATACATAATATTTATTATTAATTCAATTCTAATTTATTTTTATTTTTGTGTTAAAACTCAAAACCAGATGTAACCAGATTCTTATTTTGTGTTTTGATGATCGCCATCAACTAATTTTCTAAGTTAATGAACTCGATAAGAATATATAAATATTTATTATAAGTTGAATCAATTAGATTATCATTTATTTTTAAACTAAGGTGTTTTTTTTTTTATGTAATAGGTAAATAGAATGCATTTTGTGCTTTTAGGATTCCGTTGTATATAGGAAGTACGAACCACGAAAAATGATCATAGCCCTGGGGAGCCCGTGACAGTAAAACTGCACTTACATGGATTTCGATATTTGGCATATGAATCAATACTATTTAGAGATAGGTACAATACAATATGGACTAGGTGTGCCAGTGTTTATCCTGGCAGAAATATTTTTTATATTTTTAATGATTACAAGTATTTTGCACTTTCATTGAATTTAAGTTGTAAGAGAAGAATATAAATTAATTTGTAAAAATATAAAAAATATTTCTGCCAGGACAAACCCTGGCACACCTCCATATTGTACCTATCGTTAGATAGTATTGATTCCGTGTAAGTTCTATTTTACTGTCGCGGGATCCCCGCTTATTATAATACTGGACAAATTACGAGTATACTGCTAGTATGTATTACTATATAGGATAGTATGTTTTATAAGGCAATCTGGTCTAGAAACTTAAAGAAATCGATTTTTTGCATATTTTTAAAAATATGTCCTTAAACGGATTTTTCTAAATTCGAATGATTTTGGGAGATACAGCGGATTTTCTGGTAAGGAAGTTTGAATTCGCTGTATGCTGCGAACTTCTGCTACTTCAAAAGAAGGTAAAACAGCTCGGTTAGCAGAAATAACTTTGCAAGACATTGCATATGAAGCAGAAGCAGATCGAATATATGGATCTGGGATCGCCGATTAATCCAAAGTAAGTAATATTATCATACGAGTTTCTCTTCCGGAATTGTTTATCAAACTTAAAACGCGTTTTTCTTGAAACTACATTTTTGGAGGTGGTTGATATGATATCTTAAGTTCTACTCGACCGATTTCTTTAAAAAGTGTCCCATTTGATTGGTCTAGCATTTTTTTACATAATTTTTATTAATAAAGTGAAAGGTTTTTGTCAAAGTTTTGAACTTCTCAATTGAAAATGTAAAACGCTTGAGGGAATTGGTAGTGGACGGAGGTCGAAAATATTACAAGCTGGAAAAATAATTGTCTTGAAAATTTTTTTTCATTGACATACATTGTCCTATAAATTTCAGAAAAATATATGATCCAATATAAAATTTGATTTGTCAGCGTTAACAAAAAAAAAAAAAAAGGTCCCAGTATGGTAAATAGAGTAAAATAGTCTAGAAGCTAGAACATCTTGTTTCTGTACACATTTAATATACTTTACAAGCTTCTCTGGTTAGGAAAAATTTAGATGCCTCTAAATATTTACCTAGAGCAACTCAAGCTGCTTAGTAATAATCTCTAAATAACCTCTAGTAATCATAGACAAAAAAGTTTTTAGTTTTTTAAATAAATTTTTACAGATTAAAAAAAATGTGTATTTTTTTGCGGTACAGAACCTTTGATGTTTTAAAGTACAACGCGCAATCAACAAATTTTGTAATTATATCAATTTTTCAATTATTTCCATCTAATCACCTTTTAATTAAATAAAAATATACCTTTATAAAACAATGGTTTTTTATTACGAGAGACCCGTTAAGTTCATTGGCAGCATAAAGAAATACTCATTATAAAAAGAAAACAGATATGTCTTGATTTTCATCCCACTTAATTCTTTTATCAAAATTCACGATTCACCCCTTATTATACCATGCATATATGAAATATACATAGTATATTAAGTTTAGTCCCAAGTTTGTAACGCTTAAAAATATTGTAGCTAGGAAAAAAATTTTGTTATAGCTGTTCATAAAATCACCTAATTAGTCCATTTCCGGTTGTCCGTCCGTCCGTCCGTCTGTGGACACGATAACTCAAAAACGAAAAAAGATATTGAGCTGAAGTTTTTACAGCGTACTCAGGACGTAAAAAGTGAGGTCAAGTTCGTAAATGAGCATCTTAGGTCAATTGGGTCTTGGGTCCGTAGGACCCATCTTGTAAACCGTTAGAGATAGAACAAAAGTTTAAATGTAAAAAATGTTCCTTATAAAAAAATAAAAAACTTTTGTTTGAAACATTTTTTTGTAAACATCACTGTTTACCCACGAGGGCGTTAATTAGGTGCAAATTTTATAGTATGTATTAATATAGGAATATCAGTTGTGTGTGTGTCTATTTAAAAGTGAATATCTTTTGTTATTTACGTGACGTCAAAAAAACAAACGATTGCGCATCAACACTGTCTATACATTTTTGTATGTGTTATGTGATAAAGAAATCAACACTGACTATGCATGGTATTTCAACAATTAACTCAGTCAATTGTTTCTTTTCACTTGTTTTTAAGTGCATTATGCCTAGCTTCGACGAAAAATATACTCACAGTTTAAAAATGTACCGCTTAAGAAAAAAACCACGCTAGCCAAATAATTTAAACGAAAAAATATCATAAATTTAAAAAAATTTAAATAATAAGTTTATTGGGCAAACATGTTAGTCTTTATAGATGTTCTCCTAATACAGAACATATCATTAAGCCGGAACAAGAGATATTTCACAACTATCAAGCTATTTTTATATAAAATATTTTTTAAAGGTGTTCTCCGAATACTAATTTAAACAATTAAGTTGTTGTTTTTAGCCACGGGTACCGGTAACATGGCAAGCGGAATTCCCACGGGTCGAGCTAGTCATTCTTTATTATCACCCTAGATATTCCTTTTTGTTTTGTAAAAAATTCGTTTTAATTTTCATTCACAAATTAATTTTATTTATTTTTCATAAAAAATTACGATTGTCATATTTAATATAATGAAAATTATCTGGCTCATATTTGAAGAATTTTAATTGCTGATTAACTTTGCACACGGTACATTTGTTGAAAATTTATTCTATTCTTATTAGAATAGAAAAGAAATTGAGTGAACTGTAATTTCTGTTTCATTTTTTTTGTAATTTGTAAAAAATTAGTTAAAAACACCAACTACCCCCCAAAAAAGGGTGTTGGGCCCGCCCCTGAGAGGTTGATTATTTGGTTCGAAGTTATTACAATCTAATAAGCAACTGTGAAAAATTTCATTGATATAACCCTTTTTTCCTTTTAGGAATTTAGTTTTATTGTACTTGTTGAAATTTTAACATTATTATTACTAAACTCTATAATGGTTACATATTTAACTTCCAAGAAATCACTGTTTATGAATATTTTTTCCTCTTTAAGTAAACGAAGGGTTAAATAAATATTATTATTAATAAATTTACAGTTAATTAATTTATTAATCACACGCAATTTTTATTTGAATTATTCATTCTCTGAGTCATGAGCAATTATGATATCGAAAAAAATATTTACAAGCTTTTTTTGTTTACTTTTTAGCGTAAAAACCTTGCGTGCTTTTCATTTCAAAGTCAAGCGGTTAAAGTATGAACCGAACCCATACTGGAAATCAATTACCCTGGAGATTAGAAGATGAATTGATAAATTAACATTATTTATTTCATAAGGATCCAAGCAAGAAAGACCAAGCTTGGAACTGGAATTCTTGTGGGACCAGCAGTCCTTTTTTAAGCCTCAACCAAACCTACAATGAAGTCTTGGGTCAGGCTAAATCAAGTTTGTTATTAATTTAAGGACGTTCCCGTTTCCTTAGGATCATCTTTTTTATACCATGTATATATGAAATATATTAAGGTATACTAAGTTTAGTCCCAAGTGTGTAACGCTCAAAAATATTGATGCTACGAACAAAATTTTGGTAAAGGTGTTCATAAAATCACCTAATTAGTCCAATACCGATTTCTATCAACTGAACTGAACTGAAGATTTCCAGCAGATTTCAAAGGAATCAGTCGAATAGAACTTGAGATATCATGTCAACCACCTCGAAAAATATAGTTTAAAGAAAAATGCGTTTTAAGTTTGTGTGACAATTCTGGCAGAGTAATTTGGATAATAATATTACTCACTTTGGATTAATCGGCGATCCCAGATTCATACAATGGGCCTTTCTCTACTTCATATGTAATATCTTGCAAAGTTATTTCTGCTAACCGACTTGTTTTGCCTTTTAATGAAACAACAGTAGCTCGCAGTATAGAGCGATAAATTCTAACTTCGTTACCAGAAAACCTGCTCTGTGTCCGAAAATTATTCGAATTTTGAAAAATCCGTTTAAGGGTCTTACCTTTAAAATTTCCAAATCGAATTCTTCAAATTGCTAGACTATAATTAGATCAGCAAATGGAAAAAAAATACATTTAAAGACAATATCTTCATTTTCATGAGTATTCATAGGGAATAGAAAACGAGAGTTGCAAATTTGATCTTTCTTTTTCTTCTTTGAATCATTATACTGTCCATATGCGAGCATTTCGTGGCACTCTGTATACCAACTATAAATAATAAATATTCTTACATAATTTTTAATTTCATTTGTTTTAGAATTGTACAAACAATTTTAAATAAACTGTAAATAATTGTAATAATATTAATTAATAACAATATTTATGGCATAAAATAGCACATACACGCATGGCTGCATCACATGTTATATAGATCACGTTTCGGAAATTCTTATCCGTCATGACATATCGCATAATATCTATATAACATATATGTTATAGAATAAATTTAACGTTTTGGCAATGAATTCATTTCTCCGTTTCGTATAGCATCGTTAAATACGCATCTGTAAGTTTAATCACAATTTTTATATAATTTTTATTAATATTAAGTTTGAAAGAAATTTAATAATAATTTTCAAATTTTGTAAAACTGTAAAAAATAAATACGACAGAATCACACGCCTGGAGGTCGTGAATAGCAAACTGCAGATAGATTCCACATGCATAGCTTTCGATCTCACCCTCACAAAGTTAAAACCTTAATAAATTATTGGGAAAAAACCGTTTTGCCCGATTAATTAAGGAAGTATGAGTACGGTAGTAGGGCTACAAAATTAAAAAAAGTATATTTTCAATTTTGATGGTGAATTAAGTTATAACTTGACAATATACGACGATAATTTTTCGATATCTGGAGTATTTTTCAAAATAACGAAAATGGAAAAGTTTATATGATTACTTAGCTTTCGATATTTCGAAAACCAAGGCAGATATCGAAAAATTATATTCTTACTTTTCGTCAAATTTCATGAAATGACAAAATTTATCATTAAAGTTGAGAATAATGTTCAAATAATTTCAACCAGAAGTCTAAATTTTCCTTGGCACTCGTACTACCTTAAATTAACTACAACAAGTGAAAACAAACAACTGACTGAGTTAATTGTTGAAATACCATGCATAGTCAGTGTTGATTTCTTTATCACATAACACATACATTCATGTGACACATACATAACTGATATTCAAGTATAGTACTATAAAATTCCCTAATTGGCGCCCTCACGGGTAAACAGTGATGTTTACGAAAAAATAATTCAAACAAAAGTTTATTTTTTTTATAAGGAACATTTTTTACATTTAAATTTTTGTTCTATCTCTAACGGTTTACAAGATGGGTCCTACAGACCCAAGACCCAATTGAACATTGACGCTCATTTACGTCCCAAGTACGCTGTAAAAATTTCAGCTCGCTATCTTTTTTCATTTTTGAGTTATCGTGCCCACAGACGGAAGGACGGACGGACAACCGGAAATGGACTAATAAGGTGATTCCATGAACACCTATAGCAAAATTTTGTGCGTAGCATCAATATTTTTAAGCGTTACAAACTTGGGACTAAACTTAGTATACCTTGCATATTAAATATATGCATGGTATAAAAGATAAATATACAAAAATGACGTCACAATGAGACATGAGACAGACAAATTTTGTGAATTCGTGCACTCATTTTAAAACGTGAGTTTGTGAATACATTTTCGTCTAAAATTAAGATAATAATTTTTTCCAGAAACATACAGTCTATTTTCAGAAAACAATGTGTTTAAATTTTTACCATTGTAAAATTATATATTTCTGTTTAGTTTAGTTAGAAATTATCTAATCAGTATTTTCAATTGATATCATTTGCTTGAGGATACATCACAACACACTTAAACTAGCTTTAAATTTTTCCAGTCATATGCTAAGGTAGTACAAGCGCCAAGGCAAGTTTGAACTTGTGGTTGAAATTATTTGTACCTTATTTTCAACTATGATGATTAATTTTATTATAACTTCATGAATGTAGACGAAAAATAATATTAAAATTTTTCGATATTTGCATTGGTTTTCGAAATATCAAAAGCTAAATAAGCAAAAAAAAAAATTCTATTTTGAAATTACTCCAAATATCGAAAAATTTGATTCTTACTTTTCGTCTTATATTGTCAAGTTATAACAAAATTCGCCATCAAAATTGAAAAAAATAAATATTTTTTAATTGCTCCTGCATTCTTAATCTGGCACAACGGATTTTTTTTTGTTTTCAATAATTTATTAAGGCTTTTACTTTAATTTAAATAGTTTTTTTTTTTTAATTTCCACCAGCTAGCTTTTAAGAAATCTATGAAAACACATCATCCATCTACAGTTTTACTATAAAACCAATATTAAATATTCTTACTTTTGAAATCATTTATTATACCTTGCATATATGTAATATGCAAGGTATACTAAGTTTAGTCCCAAGTTTGTAACGCTTAAAAATATTGATGCTACGCACAAAATTTTGCTATAGGTGTTCATAGAATCACCTAATTAATCCATTTCCGGTTGTCCGTCCGTGGACACGATAACTCAAAAACGAAAAAAGATATCGAGCTGATATTTTTACAGCGTACTCAGGACGTAAAAAGTGAGGTCGAGTTCGTAAATGAGCATCATAGGTCAATTGGGTCTTGGGTCCGTAGGACCCATCTTGTAAACCGTTAGAGATAGAACAAAAGTTTAAATGTAAAAAGTGTTCCTTATCAAAAATTAAACAACTTTTGTTTGAAACATTTTTTCGTAAACATCACTGTTTACCCGTGAGGGCGCCAATTAGGCGGAAATTTTATAATATGTACTATACTTGATTATCAGTTATGTATGTGTCACATGTTTGTATGTGTTATGTGATAAAGAAATCAACACTGACTATGCATGGTATTTCAACAATGAATTTAGCCAATTGTTTGTTTTCACTTGTTTATTTAAAAATCGGGCAACCTCCCTTAAAATTTTCAGAATAGATTTAGACTTAGTCCAACTTCATACAAATAAACAAGTGAAACCAAACAATTGACTGAGTTAATTGTTGAAATACCATGTATAGACAATGTCGATTACGGATTCGTTTGTTTTTTCACGTCATGTAAGTAACGAGTTCGAACCTAATTGGCTCCCTTCCGGGTAAACAGTGATGTTTTCGAAAAAAATTTTCAAACAAAAGTTGTTTATTTTTTTTTAAGGAACATTTCTTACATTTAAACTTTTGTTCTATCTCTAACAGTTTACAAGACCCAATTAACCTATGATGCTCATTTACGAACTCGACCTCACTTTTTATGTCCTGAGCACGCTGAAAAAATTTCAACTTGATATATTTTTTCGTCTTTGAGCTATCGTGTTGTCAGACGGACAGATAACCGAAAATGGACTAATGAATTGATTTTATGAACACATATATAAAAATTTTGTTCATAGCATCAATATTTTTAAGCGTTACAAACTTGGGACTAAACTTAGTATACCTTATGATATATTTCATATACATGGTATAAAAATCAAGCCTTTTATCCAAAATTACCCTGACGCTCGTACATCCTTAATTTAAGTAAAATTTATGAATATATTTCTCATCAGTTAGAGGAGACAGATTAGAACAATCATTTATGTAAATTTTTGTAATCAATGATTGTCTAAAATATAAGATTTATTATATTTTCATTTCAAATTATTATTTTTATTGAATGATTAATTCTACGACCTTCGAATATAATTTTCAACCTACATCAATATGGTGCCGCGGTGTCTATTTAAAAATCTATTTCCAACCATTTATAATTATAAATTGATTCCAAGATTTTTCCTAACCATTTTCAACTCCTTAGAATTATTTCCACAGAATTTGAAGACAAAAAATATATATCAGAGCAAAGATTAAACTACGTAAAACCTAAGTTAATGATCGAATCTTCTGTGACCTGGTCATCTACGACTCTCATATAAGACAATATCTTATAATCTTTACGGTAGTACGGGCGCCAAGGCAAGTTAAGACTTTTGGTTGAAATTATTAATACCTTATTTTCAACTTTGATGATGAATTTTGTTCTAAGTTCATGAATGTAAACGAAAAATAAGAATACAATTTTTCGATATCTGCCTTGGTTTTCGAAATATCGAAAGCTAAATAATTAAAAAAAAAATTTGCAATTTTCGATATTTTCAAAATTATTCCGATATCGAAAAATTTTATTCTTAATTTTTGTCTTATATTGTCAAGTTATAACATAATTCACCATCAAAATTGAAAGAATAATTTTTTTTAAATATGGGTCCTCACTACCGTGCTCATACATTCTTAATTAGTCGAGCACAACGGGTTTTTTCTTTTGTTTTTCAATACTTTATTAAGGATTTAATTTTAATTTAAATAGTTTTTTTTTTAAATTTCCACCGACTAGTTTTGGAGAAATCTATGAAAACATATCCATCTACCGTTTTACCATAAAACCATTCCCCCTTAAATTTTCAAAATTGATTTAGTCTTAGTCTAACTTCTATAAAAAAAAAATCAAGCTTTTGATTTAAAATTTCCTTGGTGCTCGAACATACAAAAGAATTTAAAAATTTTGCTAATAAAAAATTTTTTGTGAAAATGTATTTTTGGCTCTTATATATAGGTGGTTCAAGGCAATACCCGAAGTGGATCAGAACTTGCGAGAGCAGTTATTCTATGAAAACGGTGTGAAAAGATTGATTCCGAAGCAATAGTGTTCTGAAGATTATAAAGCGAAGATAGATCGGCGAAAGATCTTTGCAACTAGAGATAAAAGACAGCATTCCTGGCTTAAAAACTTCAGGCTCTGCTTAAAGTGTTCAGTGATAAACCGATTACAAGTTGCGACCTTACAGTGTGTAAAATCAGTCGACTTAATTAACGAAAGAAAAATTAAATCCTGAATTTACCATAAACAAATATTTTCTAATTTTGTTAAATATATCACGATCAACGTCGAACGTACTTGCAAAAAGCATCATACAAAAATATTTCATTTAATAATAAAAGAGAATAAAAATCAAATACTAACTCCGGGAGCAAGGAGCTTGAAATAATACAACAAATATCATTTTGGTAGATCTCCTGAGAATTTGTAATTCTTACCATATCTGTCCGTTTACATATACTTTAGCTTTGTGTATAGGAAGCAATCTGGGTTATATCACGTTTTATCTTCATGCAAAACCCAGAAGTTTAGGTACTGATGAATGTAGGTCAACATACTATCAATATGGTACAGTTAAAACCAATTGAAATGAACAAACTTAAACAATTTATTTTAAGAATAAGGTTTATTATATATTATAGGCACCGTTTCAATTGATGCAAGGACCACTTATACAACATCAAGCCTGTATAACTTAATTGTCGTGATTGGTTCAATAGTCGCAGCCCTAGTTTTTATCCCGACGGTGGTGATGGTTAAGTATTTGTACTGGCATGCATGTATTTTCATCTGTTTCCTCATAGCTTCTAAACCGTCCGCTGGTTAACAATAATTTTAAATGAAAATATTTTCTTGTTTTAGACTTTTTTGAGCGTGATTTGTAGTCGTCGGGGCTTTAGTGTTTGACTATTTTTACTGTAAATATATAACACTTTGCCAGCAATCAAAAAAGGCCAACTGATGAAGACACCATCCAATTGCATAACTAAGACAGTTAATAAGCAAATTTTCAACACCTATTGAAAACTGGAAGTTGCAACACGCTAACTGTCGATAATAATTCGTACTAATCAAACCAGGAAGCTGACCCGTTTTCGGTAGTTTCAATTTAGACAACCAGATGGCAGTACTTAACATTTTCAAGGCCAATCAAAATATTCAAATTCAAATAAGATAAAAGCCGTCATCTGGCGATAATAATTCATACTAATTAAAATAGAATGTGAACCCGTTTTCAGTAGTTCCGATTCAGACTAATAGGTTATTTACCATTTATCAATATTAATCGAAAACAGAAATAAGAGTTGTCTTGTCAATAAATAGTTTAACACGGTGCTGATCACAATCAAGTCGATTAGGATAAAGCTTATCAACATCTAAAAACAAATTTGTCCGGATTAAAGGTCAAATTCATGAATAAAATTATATTGTTATCAAAAACGAAAAATTATAAATATTTTTTTCAATAATTTTTTTATTTTTATACTTTGAAATTAAATTTTCCATAAAATAGGAAAACTTTTGGATTAAAATAGTATTAATAACATTTTTATTTGTCTATTTTTTCTATATATAAATGCCTACAAGTTATTATAGTTTAAGAATCCTTAGAAAAAATATTAACTAGATATTATCCAATCTACCTGTGGAAACTTAAATTATCCAGTTCAAATTAAATATTTCACCATGTGTAGATAATTTATACTAATGAAACTCAGTGTCGCATTTAAGATGAAGACACCCTCATATTTTCGTTATATTTAACCGAAATCTGATCTTTAACCTTAGCCTTCTACAAATTGACAAAAAGGGCTGCAAGTATCTTAAAAAATGTGACCCATCACATTGTATGACCGTGCAAAATTTCAAATCGATATCTAACGAAAATATGAGTGTCTTCATCTTAAAGGCGACACATTGTATATTGTATTATCTTCTCAACAAGAAATTTAAGCCAGATTTGCTTAAACTCGCTGCAAAATCAAATTTCATTATCGAAAATATTGTATAGTATAAACTTATAAGAAACAATGTGAAAAATTTTTTTAACGAAATTTTCTATCTATTAGTTTTTGGCATAATGCCAGGGTTTAAAAGTGCGTGACAAGCACTCAATTTGCGGGTAGTATTGTGTCAAGTAGCGCAAACTCATATATAAAAACGGTGATAAATCAGCAAAATATTTCAAACTAATAGAAAACGCCCATGATATTTTCTATTTCCTGGATTTCCCATGTGCTTTTTTAGATTTTTTGTAACAATGATACAAATTATTTTAACTTAAACAAACCGGTTGCTAAAAAAAATTTTATTTAAACCACTTCCGTTTTACAGGTTTTTCCGGATAGGAAACGATATAAGATATATAAATGTTTAACCGTTGAGTTTTAAAAAAATGCCATATACTAAAAACTTCATTGATCAATAGAGTGGAGACAGTCGAATTTATTCTTGAAACCGGCATTTTCATGTCAAACTGTAGGTGGATGATAATAAAATAAACATGGCGACGAATGACCTAATTTCAAAAAAGACATTTATTCGAGCTTTCACACACAACTTCCTCTTCTTGACGATAAAGAAACAACGTCATTAAGTTTAAAAAATTGTAACAACAGTTTTTGGAACTATTTTTTTTTTCCAAATTCTCGAGAATCAATTTCCTACTTTTAAGTCTAATTCAAAATAATCAAGTTTTACATTTCTGGCGAGATAAAATCGTTTGTTTAACTTTAAATAAACCATCAATAGAGTTTTTTAAATATTAAAATCAATAAATAAATACAAAAAAACCGGTCCTACCGGTTCCCTCAGTTGAATAAATATAATTATTCGCGCGATAATAAAGCGCCTTTTCAAACTAAAACTTATTCAAAATTAAAGCTTGTTTTTTATTCATATGCTAACTAAAAATTTCAAACTAGTATTCATTCTATAATATCATATTTAAAAAAATTTATTTATAGTTCAACATATAAAAAAGGGCGAATATCATGAGAAGCCGGTCGAAATAAAACGACCGAAGTTGAGCGAAGACGTTAATACTATCTAAAAAAAAAAATTCCTTAAAGCATTCAAAAACCTACAAATACTTCAAAAGAAAATCCAGAAGTAAGTCTTTTTAAAGATACTTGATTAAAGTTTGGATCATTAAATTATACAGGGGTTACCCATAAAAAGGTTGATTTTTTCAAATCAAAGTCTTTTAATTCTTGACAGTTAATAATACTAAATTCAAACTTCGTATCCATAAATTAAATTAAAAAAATTATTCATAATTCTCTAGATAAAATAAATTCCCTAAACAATAAAAATAATTAAAATTCAAGTGACTAACTCAAACATTAAACGTAAAGGGCGTTGCCTATACATATACACTTTTATTAACACATACAAATTTTTAGTATACAAACAAAATTAAATTAAGTGAATAAGAATAATTAACCAAAACTATTAACTTCCTATTAATTGTCCCTTTAAAAATAATAATAATAAATGGTATTTATTTCACCTATAATGGTGTAACCAAATCGAGAAAAGAGCTGTTGTTAAACAAACTTTTAAATGTTATGTAATCAAGTGTATCAACTGTATTGATTTTTTTTTAGTGTAGTTACCTTGATTTTAATCATCCAATAATAAAATAGTTTAAATAATTATTATTATGCTAAACTAGCCTATTATATTAACAACGTACAAATTATTCGAATAATGCAAATGGAATGCGATGAAATATGAAAACATTTTAAAAACCCAAGCTTAAAAATGCATTGAATTAACCGTTATAACAACACAAAATACATCATGCTAGGTGAAAAGGCCTTTTAAAAAAAGTTTTGCTTATTTTTGAAAAAAAAAAAAATCGATGCGATAACTTGCAATGCAATGGATTTTGAACGACAACTAAATGAACTAATTAAAACAAATTATTGTAAATGCAGCTAATTTTTTTTTTTGTAATTTTCACATTCAATTGTGGGCAGGGGTGGAAGCTGAATTAAAAAAAAGTACATTACTTCTTTTCGGTTTAAAACATAACTACAAAAAAAAATTCCTTCCGGAAATTTCACCTAATCTTACCTTGTAAGAAGAAACTTAAAACTAATTTTAAAAAAAAGTATATATAATTGTTTAGAAAAACACCTACCTCAGCCATGTCCAACTAGTTTTTAATTTCTATTCAAAAAAAGGTTAAAACTTCTATTCGGGATTGAATAAAAAAACACTAGTGTAATATGATTATATAACACCCAAATGCCCAAAGAATGTGTTATCTGTCAGATAATTCCTTAACCGATGTCATAGAATTGTCCTTTAAATTCCCCAAAACACACCAATTTAAAAATATTGTATCACACAAGCACACACACTAATCTTAAATAAGGTGCGTCCATCCAATATGGAGCCCAAGTATAGACTAACAAAATTACTGTGTACACGAACACAGTATCGAACACCGAGCACCGCAATACCTCTTTATTGAACCTAACGTATAGTCGTTGACGTCATACTGCGTCATTAGTAGTATGCGCCGCGCCGATTTTACTTCGTGTAATCGTGTATAGTTCGGTTATAGTGTGTTCGTGTATGTTCGGATTGGATTTATATTATAAAAGATTGGGGTTAGGAGATACATAATACATGTCAACCATCATTTATGAATTTATATTAAATAATATTTCTGAATTATTATTTTTTTCTCTCGTATGAATGTTCTAGTAATGTACAGGTGAATAGTTTTCAATATTGTGATGACAAGTTGGTACCTTTTAGTTAAATAGTTGTAATGAGTACCTATCATAAATTAAACACTTGACGGTCGATTTTTTGCAGCAGGTAGCTGATCTATTCACTTAATTCTTATCTTTGTTTAGTCCACTCAAGTGCATTAAAAGTATTTATTAATATTTGTATGTTAATAATAATAATAATAATAATAACTCAATTCCACTCCTCTCCTAAGATGAGGAATTCTTTGAAATGTTGAGAGGATAAAATTAATTTTTTAAAGAAATATTTGCTTAAATAATTAATATCTTTTAAAAATAAATGATTTTTAAATTTGCTACTATCTACATACCTAGTAAATGAGTTCTGTTCTTCACATTGAAATTTTTACTTCTAGAAATAACCTTTATTTTCAAATTTTTGGTCAAATTTAACATTACTGCAATATTTTTCCAAATTTAACTTTAATGATTTCCTTATTTGGCTCAAGGAGTGGTATAAGCGACTTACTATCACGAAAAATGCAAATACGACCCAGAGTTAGTATGTCTCAAAAAAACTTTCATTCAAAACGAACGAAATAGACTTTTTTTATGAAAAACAGATATGCTTTTTGTTAATTTTGTATGAAAATATAGGTCGAGTAGAGTCTGTAACTCGAAAATTACGCATTTTTAACAATAAAAAAACTATGAAATAAATTGTAAAAAAGTCACAATATGTTTTAAATAATTTAAAACGGTTTTTTTTTTTGGCTCCACCGCACACGTGATCTGTGACGTCAATTCGACAAGCAATGACAAGAAAACAGTGTCAACCGTCGTATTAATATATCATTAATATCAACTTTAAAGGGGTATTGTCTAGATTATATCATTTCTGAAATTGAAGAATAAAATGTCACCAAAAATCGATCCAGGATTTTCAAAAGCAGTTCTACCGGAAAAGGAAAGGAAATCTACCGAAAATAACTATTTTTATGATATGAGAGTTTTTAGTGCAAGATGACAGGTTCAATGCACCCGAAGTTCGTGAAGTCAAAACAACTTTGTGAGTACTAATTTTAATAAGAAAATTCGTAACATTCAAGAAAAAAAAATGTGATTAATAAAATTTCATAAAAAAATTGTTAGGTCTTCGGGGGAGAGCTATAGGGACTTTGGTAGCATGTTGAACTGTGGTAAACATGTATTTTAAAAGAAAATATTCATCATGACAATGATAATATTCGTACTGTACTTTCGACAAAATGATTTTCGCAACAATAATAATTAGATTTTCCAATCGGATCTTTGCGATGGATCCTTTGGAAACGGCTGTTTTGAAGTAGTATTTGGGCAAAGAGGCACGATATATTTTTATGCGCGATTTTGCATCGTCAATATTGACCGACCCAAAAAAATCGGGGAAAAAATTTAACCCATTTATCAAGACATTTACTTCCATTTAAAAAAAAAAAAAGAAAAAAAAATGTGAAAAAGGTCTATTTGACCAAGATATCCAAAAACTTGATTTTTTTATACTCTATGACGTCATTAAAATCCAAAAAATTCGATTTTGCTCTATCACACCCAAATTTTAACCTATTTTAATAAACCAAGTTTGTAATTCCACTAATTTTGGGCCATACTATTCAAATTTCTGGTCCGGTTAAATTTAATGTTAATGCATTATTTTTTAAAATTTAACTGGTTTCCAAATTATTTATTTCCGATTTTTTAAGCAATAGTTAATATGTTTCTAAACAAATTAACTTTTTTGTAAATAAGTATATCTGATAGCTTTGGTTGAACAGATGTCCATAAATTGTATCCCCTTCACCCTGTTCGTTTTATATTATTTTATTTACTTTTTAATGGTGTTTTATTTAAGGACAAAAACATAAGCGAATCCGCGAGTAAAAAGCTAGTCTAAATTAAATGTAATCTAAAATCAAATATTTTTTTGCCAAGATATAAAATAAAATAAAAATATAAAAACTAGGTCAACAGTTGTCGTCATTCCCGTTTGGTATATAATTTTTTTTTTTTTCATATTTTGAAAATGATCATTAGCTAAATGGAAAAAGATAATATTATCCATTATCGGATACTAAACACAGACTGGTATCGTTCTAGAACCTTATATCGAACAGCGTCAATAATGATTTTCTCCATTAAGAAAAAAATTATAAAATATCAGCGAAAAGAAAATATTATTTGTTCTCAGAGTGTAAGAAACGTATCATTAAAAATTTAAGGTTATACGAGCACCAAGACAATTTTAAATATGAAGCTTAAGTTTTTTTTATATAAAGTGGGACTGGGTCTAAATCAATTCTGAAAATTTTAGGTGGGGTTGCCCGATCATTTAAATATATAAATGACTTCAAAAGTAGATGGATAATATGTTTTCATACATTTCTCCAAAACTAGTCCGTGGGAATTGAAAAAAAAAACTACTTAAATTTCAGTTAAAACCTTAATAAATTATTGAAAACAAAAAACAACAAGTTTTGTCCGACTAATTAAGGATGTATGAGCACGGTAGTGAGGACACAAATTAAAAAATTATATTTTTCCAATTTTGATGGTGAATTATAATATAAGACGAAATTGAAAAATAAGACGTTATAACTTGATAATATAAGACGAAAACTAAGAATAAAAATTTTTCAATACCTGGAGTAATTTTCAAAATATGGATAATTGAAAATTTTGTTTAATTATTTAACTTTCGATGTTTCGATAACCAAGGCAGATATCGAAAAATTTTATGCACATTTATCGTCCAAAGTCATCATTAAAGTAGAAAATAAGGTACAAATAATTTCAACCCTAAATCTAAAATTGTCTTGGTGCTCGTACTCCCTTAAAAAAAATAAATATATATATCGTTAAATTAAAATAAATGTAATTGTGAAATATTTTCATGCCAAATTAAAATTTTAGAAAAGCTCAAAATATATACTTTTTCATTATTTTAATTTAACTGCCAAAAAAGAATTATACGTAAATGGCAATATGTCAATATGTCAACGTTTTCATGAATTCGTGATTTAATTTTTCATCTGACAGAACTTTAATCTCATGAATTGAAAATTCATACAACACAGGAAATGATAGTTATTAAGAGTCTGATACTTAATTTTTCAGACGATTATTGTCGGTCGAAGACGTCACTGTTAAATATGATTAATGGGAAAACGTCATTGCAGTATTGGAAAATGTATACGATTTAATTAAAGGAGTCGATTGTTTTGGACAATCATATTTTTTATAAATAATCTTTGCACTTGTTGTGACGATATAGACCGTGGGACAACACGGTTTAAAAAAAAATTATGATTACACACTTGAAACTTCTTGAGTGGCTTCCTTTTGACGAGTCTATCATACTTTCCTCTTCGAAAAGGCTGCATTTTCAAATGAGCATGATGACGTTATATTTGAGTAATCGTTTTGAAAAAAACGGAGCAGGGAACTTGTCGTACACTATGACCACTTGATTACATTAATAAATATTAAACAATTCAGCAAAAGTGAACCATGTATTCAACGTATTCAAAAACAAAAATACTTTAGTACGGCATGTTCTAGGTGGTATACAAGCTCATCGGAACAATAACTTAAATATGACTTCATAATGTTCAACTCGTCAAAAAGATGTTTATAATAAAAAAAAATTTTTTTTTTTAAATTTTTATCTTTATTTTTATTATTATTTTATTTTTTAGGGGAAATTAGGCTTCAGATCCTCTTGACTCGTGGGTGGTTTGTCGTACCGGTCAGGCTTGCGTATCGTAATGACTTATGGGGCTAGGCCAGCGGTAGATAGTATAACACTATTTACTAGTAGGGACTCCCATGCTGGAAAGGTTACAAATGAACGATCAGAGTAAGATGCGTGAGCCCCTTAATCCAGGGTGTTATGCAACCCGTTGCCTATTGGATGGTTTGCAGCCAGGTGGAATACTGGCTGTATTTGAACGGAGCCTGTCCGATACCTGTTCGACTTGGGCAGTGCCATTGGTGATTTAAGAACTTACCGCACTATGGAGCACTGGTGCGGCAGATCTTTATTTCTTCCACTTTTTAAGGGACCACCGAGTTTGCCTTTAGCCGACGGAGTGGTCCAACACTACATATGAATAAAAAAAAAACAAAAAAACATAACTAGCATGCCCGAGAAGGGAGTCATATCATTCCTCGAGGTTCCACAACGCAAAGGGTATTAAAGCCCACGCAAAGTGGACCAAAAGTGAAAAAAGTAGAAGTATCTTTGGCCTCCAAACCTGGACCTTCTACCCAAAAGCCAAGTAACTCCAAAGCAGAGGACAACAAACCAGCTGCTGGAGGCTAAATGGGTCTATCGATCGAAAAAAAAAGGAGCGAAGGGCAGCCTATCGACTTGTCGAGCGCCTAGAGTCCATTCCGGATGAAAGCCTCTCTGATCATCAGAGGGCCTCCAAGGAATGCACAAAAGGTGTTATCAGGGAAAGGGAAAAGGCAAAGCTAAATCCTGCTAAGCGACCACGCTCGCAGAAAGAAGCAGCCCTCCTACCAAGAAATCGAAAATGGGGCCTTCGCCTCACCAAGGGGGTCAACTAATGAGTGATCTTGTACCACTTTATCTGGGCAGTAATAGACCGTAGCAACCCCGACGGAACCATCTCTCCGGCCAATTGGAAGAAGGTCGAAATCGATTTTTAAGAGTTGACAAGGAGGCCCTAACGGAGAAAGCCGCCGAAGAGAAATCTCAAGACACGAGTGGCCTCTCATCCCCTAAAGGAGAGAGTTCCACTCAAAAGGCGTTGGCTCTTTTCTCTAAAATAAGAGTGGAAAGTGAAGATGAATCGCTCTCATCTGTGGACGAAAACATCGATTCAACAGTAATCGAGGTATTTGATCGAAAAACGGATGAGAGGGGTTCAACTTAATATCCATCACTCGAAAGCAGCAGCGGTTGAGCTCCTCCTCCGCTTCCATCAAAAGGAGGAGGACCTAATTCTAGTCCAGGAACCATGGGTTGTTGGAAATCGGGTTTGTGGACTAAACATCAAAGGTTACAATAGCATCTACATCCAAGATATAGGTAAGCCTAGGGCATGTATTCTTGCAAGGAAAGAGTACAATTCCTTTATTCTGAATAATTTCAGTGATCTGGACACCGTGAGCAAGGCAGTACAATTGAGAGCTCAGACTCTCTAGCTACTGTGTTCCTACATGCCCCACAGCGATTATCCTCCACCGGCGTGCTTGCAGAAAGCGGTAGCAGAAGCGGAGAGAAGAAGAATACCAATCATTATTGGGTCCGACGAAAACGCTCACCATTCGACGTGGGGAAGCACGGACACCAACGAACGAGGTGAGTTACTATTTGAATATATATTAAGTAACAATCTATATATTTGCAATAAGGGAAAACATCCAACCTCTATTACATCAATTCGGCGGAAAGTTCTGGACATCACTATAGTCAACAAATAGGCTGTCAGTATGATTGAGGCTTGGAAAGTCTCAAGCGAACAATCTTTTTCGGACCACCGATATATAGAATTCTCAATAGACGTACCAGAACCCAAAGTTAATACTTACACTAACAGTAAGGGTTCCGGTCCCTCCCAACTCAAAGGAAGAGCTAGACCAATTAGTGGAAACCCTCGCTACGGCATGCAATGAAGCTACTAGAGCATCATATCCAACTAGAATAACCAAGGGGAAATCAAAACTTCCATGGTGGTCTCCCGAAATTGGCATCCTAAGGAAAAATTGTCGACGCTTATTCAATCAGGCCAAAAGAACCAATCAATGGAACGCCTATATGGATAGCTTGAATACTTTCAGAAAGCATTAAGGCTCGCAAAAAGGATCACTTGGGCTGACTTCTGCGAGAAAATAGAGGCAACCTCGGAGGCGAGCCGACTAAGAAAAATTCTCTCTTCAAGTCCAATGGCTCCAGGATATCTGGAAGACCCTATTACTGGCTATTGGACGGAATCAAGCTTGGGCGCTCTGGAGCTTATAGTTATTCACCATTTCCCTGGCCAAGAGCAGCGGGAATATGATGGCTTAGAGGCTGCAGCTAATTCTTATAACTGTGCCCAAGCGCTGATCGATAAAGAAAGGATCAAATGGGCCATCTCTGAGTTTGAGCCATACAAATCGCCAGGATTAGATGGCATCATCCCAGCAGAAATGCAAGCGATCTCTAATAGAATGAATCCATGGCTGGAAGTCATCTACAAGGCCTGCATAGACTTGACTCTCATTCCCAAAAATTGGAGACAGGTCAAGGTTGTTTTTATACCCAAAGAGGGACGTGCCTCACAAAGTACCCCCAAGGTCTTTCGACCCATAAGCCTCTCATTATTTCTACTCAAGACAATGGAGAGGCTCTTGGATGTCCACATACACAAAAGCATGAGAACAGTAATTATATCCGATTCACAACATGCGTACTGTAAGGGCAAGTCTGTCGAGACAGCTCTGCATTCACTTTTGGGTATAATAGAAAAATCATTGACCCCTAAGGAATACACTTTGGTAGCCTTTCTAGACATTGAAGGTGCCTTCAATAACCTTCAGGCCTGAAACTATAATCAGAGGACTGTATGATCTGAATATCGAAGAACCTACAACTGAGTTTATTAATCTTTTGATTAGAAGCAGAGAAGTAACCTCCGAATTGGGCGACTCGGTCATAAATCGATATGTAGGGAGAGGTACACCTCAAAGTGGTTTACTTTCACCGCTTCTATGGAACATTGCGCTAAATGAGCTTCTCCTTAAACTGGAAGGATCAGGATGCAAGATAATTGCGTACGCGGACGATGTAGCGATAGCAGCATCAGGAAAATTTCCTGATACCTTTTCAAACATCTTACAATCTGCACTAAAAGTTCTAGCACACTGGTGCTACAACTCTGGCCTTGGGATGAACCCTGACAAAACAGAGTTGGTACTCTTTACAAAGAAATACAAAATTCCCTCCTTTATTATACCAAAGGTAAGGAGGGTAAACCTTAAATTATCGGAAAAAGCCAAATATCTAGGTATCATCCTAGACAAAAAGTTGCTATGGGGACCCAACGTCCTGGAAAGATCCCGGAAATCAACTGTGGCACTATAGACCTGCAAAAAGGCCATGGGGAAATATTGGGGCTTAAACCCGAAAATGGCTCATTGTCTATACATTGCGGTCATTAGACCCATACTATTCTATGGGTCGCTAGTATGGTAAACATCACTAGAAAAGGGAATCCACCAAAAGGTACTAGGTAAAGTCCAATGGTTACACTTCCTGCCAACTGACCTCTTTGGAGAGAAATGCGCAGCAGGCGCAGCTCTCAGGCTTAATCTGGTCTCACCCTGGACTGAGACTCATTATGGCCATGCACGGATATTACGAAGATACTCACTTCCAAGATCCGTTGACTACGTTTTATCTTCTCCTAATTTCGGGAACAGGTTCTCAGTAAAGATCCCCTCCAGACAGGATTGAGATGAGAACCTGGTTAAGCCAAAGGGCGTCGTTTTTTACACTGACGGATATAAGTTAGAGAAGAAGGTGGGTTGTGGGGTCTCAATCTGCGTCTATCATTTTGGTTGCCGGATCACTGTAGCGAGTATTAAGTGATGGCTATTCATGAGGTATGTGAATGTATAAGACTGAACACCCTTAGGTGTAGAGTGTTCAGTCTATCTAATGTCAAAGGTAGCACAGGACTGCCGTACGTCCTTAAATGAGCCAGTGGAACAAATGAATATAAACCTGGTATGGGTACCGGGACACAGGGACATTCCAGGAAATTGTGAAGCCGACGAGCTTGCCAGAAATGACACAATGCTGCCGCTCACAAGCATCAATAAATATCTGGGAGTTCCATTTGCGAACTGCAAGTTGCTCCTCAAAGAGGATATCTTAAAAGGAGCCAGTCTAAGATGGAGGAAGGAACGTACTTGTGGTACTACAAGACAGATATGGTCTGAGTACAATCGCAGGCGTTCCGAAGATCTTATATCACTTCCAAGAGCCTCTGTTCGCAAAGTGTTGCGATTTTTAGAGGGTACGTTGGGCGGTTGGGCGGCAGGAATGCTGAACGCCTGGTTTGGCAGTGTATCACGACTACTGCAAGAGCTGCCACAGTGGTGATGAGGAGGAGACAATGTCTCATCTTCTCTGTCACTGCCCAGCTCTTGTCATGAGGAGATGGACTTACTTGAGCCAGCCTCTCTTTGACGACCTCTCCGACCTGGAATCCTTCGAAGTCAAAGCTCTCCTGCTGTTCTTAAACAGCTCCAAATGGCTCATGGAGTAGTGGCCGGGGATGGACCAACCCTTTTTCGATATCACAACGGACCCTATGGTCTAAGCGTGTCCCACCCCAGGACAGCCACTCTAACCTAATCTAACATAGGCTTCAGATCCAAATTTCGTAAAAAACATTTTCTTCTTGTTATTCTCAGTTTATTCAGGAAGCGAATCTGCAGGCAATAATAGAACATTTTGTATATGTATGAGCACTCATATCTACACTCTCTCTTGCTCAGTGCCACTTTGGTTTGATAGAACTATACCATGGAAATGCTTGAAATAAAACTCAAGCACACTGATAATAGAGAGAGAGCAGTTTCCTTCTACATCTGTAAGTTACTCAGTGTAAAACTATCTTATTTTCAAGGCAGTAAAATACAATAAATTGTATATTTTCTACTTTTTTTAGTGAAGAGTAAAGATAATTTTAATGACATTTGTATGATTTCGATTAAAATAATATTTTTATTTAATCCATCTTATTTAATATTAGTCATAATATTTTTATGTTGCTCCAATTTGATATGTTTGCATTAATAATGAACAAAACACTGGATAAATGTATGAATTATTTCTAGAAATAATGATCATCCCACTTAAAGTATAAATTCTATAATACTATACTTAAAGTTCAGTATTAAACGGTGCGGTGTGGTAGAATTTTGAAAAACATTTTGACGTCCGCTAGTCGTCATGGATCTGTACAATACCTATATATTATAAATGTTAAAGTAAGGATGTTTGTTTGTTTGTTTGTTACGCTTTCACGCAAAAACTGGTGATTGGATTTTAATGAAACCCTACAACAACATAGCATAATCAGAACAACACATGAGCTATAATTTTTAAAAATATATTAAAAAATAAAAAATAAAATAAAATCTGAAATTTTACTGCTACATCTATGGTCATCATGTTTAACCGTAAGTCAAAAATTTCTGTAAAAATTTATAATAGTAAATGTAAAACAATTCAAGGCCATCTTTTCTGATATACTCAATGAATTATGACTATTTTATATTCAAAAAAATTGAAAACTGTGTATATGAACTAACAGATAGAGACATGTTCTGCTCGTCATCTGTAGTCCTTCCAATGTTGTCATTATGTAAAGGGGGTGAGGGGGAACTTTTTCAGTAATGGCAAATAAAATCACTGATGTGGGGGTGGAGGATACGGGGGTGAAAGTGAAAGTCTGCTTGTGATATGTAAATTGTCCGCTTTTTTTCCAATATAATTCACGTCAAATTAGAAGTGAAAATTGAAGTGGGCGGATGACTAGGTTTTGCTTAAGCAGTGAAAAAAAGAAAATAAAAAAAATTTTTGTTGTTTTGTCATTTCATAAATAAGAGATACAATTTATGGACATCTGTTAATAATAATGTAAGTAATGTTGTGTAAGAGTGGTTATCAAATACTGCAGGAATGGTAACAGGGAAGAGGTGATTAAACACGAAAGAGATCAGAGGCCAGCCTTGAAAAACAATCACTCTATTTATTATATTAAGCCCAAAACTTATAAAAGAGGTTTTGGGTTGTGTATCCAAGAGAAACGAATAGGTTGAGTGGATTTAAATTCGTCTGATCGTGTTACTGATTTTATCTTGCTGGTCAAATCTGAATTCAAGAAAAAATATTTTGTAATCGATTAATACCGTTTTACGGTGGCTTAACTGTACTTATAATAATATGAATAATTCCGAGACTAGTCCCAGCCAGTTAATGCTATATATTATAGATACATACATACCTCAATTATCTGCAATGCCACCAAAAAGTACGGGAAACAAAAGATAATCATACATTTCCTTTAATAAAAAAATATCTTTACATCACATAGGTACTATTTTATCATACAATTTCTTACAAGTTAAGCTGTATTGGGTGGGCCATAACTTAGTTAAAATGAAACTGCTGTCCTGATCCTTTTCCAACTGTGTATCACACGCATCCCATGTGGAAAAATTTCAGACAAAAGACTTAGGTAGTACGAAGTCCAAGGCAAGTTTAGATTTGTGGTTGAAATTATTTGTGTCTTATTTTTAACTGTGATGATAAATTTTGTTATAACTTCATGAATGTAGATGAAAAATAAGAATTTTTCGATATCTGCTGTGATTTACGAAATATCGAAAGCAAAATAATTAAACAAAATTTTCAATTTTTGATATTTCGAAAATTAATCCAGGTGTTATCCAAATTACCTTAAAATCTTTTTTGCGAGGCATAATAAAAAATTTCCGCCATTTTATAATAGGCAGAGTCAATTGTGATTCCCAGTCTTTTATGCGGTTTTTTCCTTGATTACTCATTAAATACTATTTAAATAATTTTTTAATACCTTATATTTATAAATATTGACCCAGCACTAAAGTACGTTAAGCTGAGCGCTACATTTTCTGCGCCCTGTATTTAAAAAACGGTTCAACGTACAAAAAAAATTTTCAGTAAAATTTGTAGAAAATTTTATCCTATACAACATTTATTGTAAATTTTAATACGATTGAAGGCAAGAGAAACGAGATATTAAAAAAAAACTGATTTTCGCAACCTTTGACCTTGGATATCTAAGGACGCGCATGCGTGACCATATGTGACTTTTGAGACAACATTTTTACAATCAAAATAAAGGTTTGTAAAAAATTCAGCTTATTCTGTTAGATTCCGATGTAAAACCTTAAGATGATTGGAGTATGCTGGAATAAATCATCCAAAACCTTTACTGAGTTTTCTTCTACTTAGAGTTTATTCTCTATACCAGTGTGTTATCCTTACGAGACACCCCATATACTAAATTCAGACACTAATTAATTTATGTTGCTTGGTCTTGACAATTATTTACGAGTAAATTATGATGTAAGGACGTTCTATATATATTACCAACAGGCGTAAAATTTGGAAGATATTTGCGTTTGCTGATGGTAGGAAATTAAACTATATTTAAAGGGCATTGAACATTCTTGATACACTATAATGTTATTAAATTTATTACCTTCAAGCGCTTAATCAGGGGCTGTGTGTCAGTGAGTCTATTTAGTCGCAGAAACGAAGCATTGAATTTTAGCAAGTTGAATTTGAATGTGGTTTTTGGCATTTGATTCATTAGACGTCAGGAAATTCTGTGGCCTAAATTGATTTATAAGAAATTAAAAATATGTTATTTGCATAAATAATATTTGCATTATATAATTAAATTTTAAATAAACCGTAAATATATTAAATTCACAATTCGGTTAATAGTGATGAAAATGATTCCAAATTTGTTTCACAGAGGTTTTTGGGGTCACTGAACACTAATATCGAGACAAAATTTGTCTCCGAGGTTCTTGGTGTCCAGGGAAAACGGTATCCTCGTCGTATCCTGGAGTTTGAAGAAAATTCGTTTTTTGGGGTTGCTGAGCACAAATATCATGTCAAACTGATCTGCGAGGTACATGGCGTCCAGAGTACTTCGAGTACCCTGGATACCCCGAGCACCATGTACCTGGTGCCCGATTCTGCCGCGGTTCAGTTACCCCCAAAAACCCCTGTTTGGACCGATTATATAACCATTTTAACGAAAACTAAAAAAGACGACGGGGATACCAGGTACCTCGGAGGCTAATTCTGATGATAGGTGGTATACAAGGTCATCGGTGCAGTTTTTTTAACGAAAAATATTTTATTGTTTAATAATCATTAATGTTTTCAAGTGGTCATAGTGTCCGACAGATTCCTTACTCCGTTTTTTCAGAACGATAACTCAAATATGACGTCATCATGCTTATTTAATAATACTAATAATAATGGAGGTTTCACCTCCGTATTTATGAAATACGCTTTATCACAGAGGCCACCCACATCATTATTTGTTAATCTTTATTAATTCCTTTACAAACATATTTACAATTACATTTTTGATGTGGGTGCAGTCGGTTACTTCGTTCTTATCCAAGCGACGACAATGTGATCAATCCTGCACTCCCATTAAATCTCAATTGTTCACACTGCCGCTGCCTGGATTCGAACCCGCAACCTAAGTCTAAATAGTCCAATGTTCTAAGGCTAACGCCTTAGATCGCTCGGCCATTTAGGCTCAATCATGCTTATTTGAAAACGCAGCCTTTTCAAAAAAAATTGTAGTGTCTCCTTCGGTCCATTTCCTTGATATTATTTCTTTCGGGAAGGTCCGTTTAAAAAAAAACTATAAATCTAATACCGGCCTTTATTTCACGAAGTAAGTAATACCCAGTACCCACATGAAGATTAAAATTTAAAATATTTTAATACGAACACCAACAACGTAATCCCATTCTACCATAATTTGAAATAAAGAGTCAAGGGCATAATATAGTATATATGTAGGAATTATAAGTATAACTCGTAAATATGATTTATGTTTTACTCGTAGATTTTAGTAAAATAAAATAGCTGAGAAAACTAAGGCAAGAGGAAAGAAAAAAAAAAAAAAATAATTTAAATATGAAATGAATATTTAATGAAGAAACATTCTTATTATAAATATTTAATTACCTATATCTTATGAGCAGTTTTACCTGTTGGAATGTTTCCTTACGTCTGACATTTTGACACCACCTCCAAAAAGTGTTTATTCCGATAATAGTAGATAATTATTATTTAAATATCTGCATGGGTGGCCCAAGTTCGAGCACAAGTTCCACTTTGATTTAAACTCTCAGTGAAAAATATATGGATTCTTCTTTTATACAGAGAAAGTCATATACAAAATACAATTCATATACAAAATACAAGTTCCGTAATACCAATAACGAGACAGAGTTTCATCAATTATCATTTTTCACTTATCAATCAGATATTTTTATGATTAACGAAGTTTTTCATTTTTTCCTGCCCATTCCCACTTCTTTCCAGCTCTTACTTCCGATCTGTTGCCGATCCTCTATCTTGATGGCTTCAATCCATCCCCTTTTCCCAGTCACCCTACGCGCGGTGCCTTGATAACATTTACAATGTTGGAGTCTCTAAACTTTGCATAAACTTCCTCATTTGTCCTTCTTCTCCAAAGTCCACAGTCATCTTCTACACCTGTAAAAATTTGCCTAAAAATTTTTCTCTTCCAATTGTTAGTGGGCTGTCATATCCACAGATATGCACAGTCAACGGATGAAGAAGCGTTTGGCTTTTCCAAAGGAAACTTGGAGTAATGAAATGGTATCATAAAAAAAACAGATATTCGCTATGTAATATAATACATTCCAAGTTGATTTCTTGAGAAAAAATTACTACAATACAACCTTTTTTCCCTAGATCCGGGGATAGTACATTAGCCAATAATATAACGCGTATTTTTTTTTTATAGATTCACATATTTTAATTAATAAAGAAACATATTTTAAATATCAATGAAACATGGTTCTGTGGCCAATTTTCACAACTTTTCGCCGCAATTGTAGTCGTATTTTCGCCGCAATAACCCGCAGAATTTTGTCTTTCAAGTGTTCATCTGCCTCTGGTATATAGGCGTAGATAAGCGGCTTTACATATTCCAAAAGAAAATAATCTACTAAGATTAGATCGCACAATCTTGGGGGTCAATTAACAGACAAACGGACAACAGGAAATAGTTTAATCAAGTGATTTTATGAACATTTATGCCAAACTTTTGTGCGTATCGTCAATATTTTTAAGCGTTACAAACTTGCGACTAGAATTAGAGTACCTTGATATGTATTACAAGTGAAATTTACAAAATTTAAAAAACCCCCGAGAAATTTTTCGAGTACGGAACTCTAAAGTCGTACTTACTTGAATTGTATCTAAGAACACTCTCCATTAAATTGCCTTTTTCCTTAGAGCCTTCTTCAAACTGAACCGGTTTTGAGGATCATCGCCTATTTTTCAGTTGTTCCTGGTACGAAACCCTAAACTCGCACTTGAATTAACATTCAAGCGAAATAAAAGAAATCCAAATCGGTTCATTCGTTTAGGCGCTACGATGCCACAGATAGACACACATAGCGTTCAATCTTATAACACCCCTTTTTTTGATTCGGGAATTAAAAATAAAAAAATTTAATAATTTGCGTTGACCTAGGGTGAGCCTATTTATTATGAAAAGAAAAAGCAAACTAAAACATCCATGAGAAAACCATAAAAGTCTAAATTTATATTAAGTATGCACGACTAGAGGACGAATAACTCAATATCACGCCAACCGATTTCGATGATTCTTTTTTTAGTGACAAATTAGTTAGTGTACTTCAGATTCACTAAAAATCACAAAATAAAAAAAAATTTCACAAAAAGAAAACCGACTTCAAAAGAAAAATTTTTCCAAAACAAATTAATAAGCACTAAAAAGTAAAAAAATAACGATAATATAATGTAGTTAAAATTATTGTTATTTTTGGAGGCTGACACCGACTCCAAAAATAACAATAATACTGTTTAGTGCATATTAATTTGTTTCAGAAAAGTTTCTCTTTTGAAGTCGGTTTTCTTTTTGTTAAAAGTTTTTTTTTTATTTTGTGATTTTTATTGAATCTGAACTACCTACACTAACTAATTTGTCACTAAAAAAAGAATCATCGAAATCGGTTGGCGTGATATTGAGTTATTCGTCCTCTAGTCGTGCAATCTTAATATAAATTTAAGACTTCTATGGTTTTCTCATAGATGCCGTTGTCAGAACTGGGCCAAAATGAAATGGGGCCACATGGGAAGCACCAGCTTTAAAATAGATAAAGAATCTGAGGTAACAAACATTAAAAAAAGTACAGTCGAATTGAAAACCTCTTCTTTTTTTTTGAAGTCGGTTAAAAAGCAACTATCTGCTATAACACCCGTTAGACATAATAGATTCTTTTAGAACAAATTCGAACTTGATCCCTTCTTTACATTTAAATCTTTGGTCGAATAGTCGTATTTTTAGAACAAAGTTTTCTACGATTGTTATATCTATATGTTATATATATAGAAACAAATTTTATTTTAAAGTGGCTTGACTTTTAGGAAAAATCAATAACGAATAAACGAAAAATATGTAAACGAAAAACCTTGAAAAGAAAGAATAGAAATATATCTATAAAATATCCGCGCACTTTGTAAAAACATATCAAAATTATATTGGTTAGTATATCACTATATGCTATATAGATATACGAACGGAACATATGTTATAAATTTTTTATGAACCTTATTCGATATTACCTCATTCTAACAGATGTGAAGTGAATTTAGAATATGGAAAAAAAAAAACCGAACAAAAAAATCTTGTCTCATTTATTTCATCAATTTCATAAAATATGTATACGTCGTAAGCTGTTATTATAATTCGTCCTAGTTGTACTATCTAAGTTTTTTCCATGAATTTTCCCATTCCTCTTTTCTTTAGATGGTATAGTCATACATTCGTAGCTTTAGCTCAGACCCTCAATCGCCAAAAAACATTTTTAGAGTACACACTTTAACCATGGGGGTGGGTTCCTAATGTTATCAAACAAGTTGCACAAAAATTTGCCCGGGAAGGATCTTTTATGGTGGATTTTTTGGGATAACTATTCACTTTTGCTGATAACATTAAATGGGAAAGTTGAAGATAATTCAAAAATATTGACCCTCTATTGAAGTTTTGAAATGGACAAATTTCTTTCTGGGAAACGGCAGGTGTGGGGGAATAATAATAGTATGAAAAGGTAGTATTTTTTATGTACTATTATGCTTTTTTTTTCGAATTTGTAAAAATAATAGAAACGGATCTATAACTGTTTGTTTTTTAAAATTGATGGACCGCCGCCGACAGTCGAGGAGCTTAGCGACCAAAATCACCCCCACCTCTCGTCGAAATATGGCTAAATATCTACAAAATATCAAAAAATCAAATTGTGTTATTAACTTGCCTGGCAAATATTGCAGAATTCGTTCAAAGGATCGTTCCGGGATAAATTTTTGTGCCTGCCCCCATGGTCACAAAGTGGCTATCTCAAAAAAGTTTCTTGGCCGATTGAGGGTCTGAGCTACTTTTCACAGCACTATATTGACTACTTCTGCAATGTTAGTGACGATCTTCACGTAATCTTCGATAGAAATTCTGTAAATCTTTTTCCCAATTTTGATAATATCAACTGTAGTGAAATCTTACACGTTTCTATTACAGGCATTATCTATTCTAAGCGTCCAATAATAGATTAAATTGATATTTATAACTACTGAAATGAATGAGATTTCTTTTTCCCACATACATTGCTTAGCCATATTTGAATATCTATAAAGAATCTGATATATATTACAATCGTGAAAGTTTGGATGGATGGATGCATGGATGTTTGTTCCTCAATTACGCGAGAACAGCTGAACGGATTTGGATGAAATTGACACAGAGATAGATCATAGTCTGGAATAGCAAACAGGCGGAATAGATTTACTTTAATTTTTCATAGAGCAAAGGATGGCATGATTTTTTTGCATAGGTAGTGGTAGATCAGATCAGAAAATGATATCAAAACTGCATGTAAATCTTATATTCAATTCAGACTTGATCAGAATTCTTCAAAGTTTTTTGATTCCAGAATCACATTTGAATGAATGTGATATGATATGATATGATATATAAGTAATATAGTAATCTGATCTGTTGTAAAACTGTTCAAGGTATAAATAAAACATTAAAACGTTAGTTTAGTTTTAGTAAGTTAGTTATAGTCAATAAAATTCAAGGTTGTTATGCCATAAAATTGAGGTCAATAAATGAAGCGCTTTAATTTAATCATTATCCTCTCTTATATTATCATCATCACTGATAACAACAATATATTTCATGTTTTGTTTCAACCAATATATCTCTCTCATGGCTCTGGAGATGCATGGAAAAAATATAGCTACTTGTCAAAGTTTTCATACTATCTGCTATTGGATCTTGTAGTCCCAATCAGAGGATAAATATATTCCTGTAAAATTGAATCAACCCCGGTGAGTAAAACTCTTTTTACATCGCAAAACAAGGACATATATCGGAGGACCAATTAGACACTTATTATCTTTCGCCAACCTACTTTAGAAATTGGATACAAAATGGTAGATTGGTCCATCACTTCCTAATAGTATCGCAGGCTTTCATATCATGATTTTACCTCTCTCCCCACATTCGAATCATCGGTCATAATCGAATCTAGAATTGATTTAAAACGGCAGATAGGACTACATGGGCGTACAACAAAATTCACTCATTTCTACTGAATTCAAATTTTCATTTTCATTGATCAAATCGCATTTCAGGAACAATAGGACTAATTTTAAAAAAAATCATTTTCGCGTTTTTATACCATGCATGTATGTAATATGCAAGATATTCTCAGTTTAGTCCCAAATTTGTACCGCTTAAAAATATTGATGCTATGAACAAAATTTTGGTATAGGTGTTTATAAAACGTCTGTCCATCTGTCTGTCAACACGATAACTCAAAAACGAAAAAAGACATCAAGCTGAAATTTTTACAGCATACTCAGGACGTAAAAAGTGAGATCGAGTTCGCAGGACCCATCTTGTAAACCGTTAAAGATAGAACAAAAGTTTAAATGTAAAAAATATTCCTTATAAAAAAAACAACCAACTTTTGTTTCAAATATTTTTTCGTAAACATCACTGTTTACCCGTGAGGGCGCAAATTAGGCGTAAATTGTATAGTATGTATTATATGGGAATCAGTTATGTATGTGTGACATGTATGTATGTGTAATGTGATAGAGTAATAAACACTGTCTATGCATGGTTTTCAACAATTAATTCAGTCAATTGTTTGTTTTCACTTATTTCTCCTATTTTCTTGACTTGAATGATTTGTCCAAATATTAATTAATGATGCTAGCCTATTTCTTATACGTTGTCTAGCCATTTTTATTGATTGATTATATAAAAAAAAACGCTTTATCTTTCATATATACTCAAAAACAACTGTAAACATAAGTTCACAACCTAAAAACTAGTATGAAAGTATCAATAGATGTAATGATAGAATTGAGCTTTGCAGTATAATTATACTGCAAAGCTCAATTCTATTATTTTTTTTTAAAACAGTCGGTTCGTCCATCACTTTAATTGGAATACATGACTATCGAAGGTCGTTTTGCATAAGATAATGGAGGAATATTTGTAAATAAATGTAAATAAATGTAATCTTCCTCAAAAAATTATAAGGATTGCTTTATCAAAATTCTAAAGAAACATCAATAATAATCAATTAAGCAAAATGTACCATCTCTAAATCTGTCACATTTGTAACAAAAGCGTATAAATTCGATTTTCCCTTTTTAGCAATTTTAGAAAAATGGTCCTCAAAAATTCTTATAAATAATATTCTATATATTTCATGTAAATTTCCTCATAGTTATCTCACATTGATTTTACACGTGCATCGCCTGGACTATAATATCTACAACAATGTTTTATCTTAACTAGTTAACTAAGTCAAATATTTCCTCACACAACTATTAATTTAAGCCTTTATTTATATCGATATTTCTAGAAAAAGAAATTCCTCACGTAAGAATCGCGAAGCCCTTAGCGTGGATCTAAAAATATTTTTGGAGGCGAAGAACCTTTTATAAACATTTTTGAGGAAGTTTATACTCATTTTATACTATATTTCTTACCATTACTTTTAAGTATGTTTTGTTTCCTCTTGGATATTTTACCCTTCGTATACTCTTTTAGCCAATATTTCAGAAACTATTTTAGTAGTTGGGTCATGATTACTCGGGACTCCAGTTATTGCTTTGGGGATATAGCTTTTTGTTTGCGAGTTTAGGCGATAACACAGAAATTACGCACCCATTCGTCAAAGTTACCCGATTATTGTATTTTTTGGGTCAAAATTACTCAGAAAATGATTATTATCCCAATGGTAAACAAAAAAATACCAAAATTTGATGCATTTTACGATTTCGTTAGTAGTTCTATATTTATAAATGAATATATATTTTTGATATATCGCATAAAATCCTGGTCGAAAAGCAGTTATTTCCGAACGATTCTGGAGATATCTTGAAAAATACTCTTCTAATTGCCAAATGAGTTGGCTTTTTATGTTTTTTGGCTTTCTAAAATATTTACAATTGAAATTTTTTTAAATCCGATAGAGAGATTTATAAGAAAGATTCCCACCAAATTTCAAAGAAATCAGTCGAGTAGAGCTTGAGATGTAGTTTTAAGAAAACCGAGTTTAAAGTTTAAGAGACAATTCTGCTAGAGTAATTTGGATAATAATATTACTTACTTTGGATTAATCGACGATCCCAGAATTATACATTGGACCTTCTTCTACTTCATATGCAATGTCATGCAAAGTTATTTCTGCTAACTGAGCTGTTTTGCCTCCTTTTGAACCAGTAGAAGGTCGCAGTACAAAGCAATCAATTCATACTTCGTCATCAGAAAAATCCGCTGTATCTCCGAAAATAATTCGAATTTTGAAAAATCTGTTTAAGGACATATTCTTAAGTGTCTAACCTTTAAAATATGATATGATAAATCTAACCTCCTTAAAAAAAAATCGAAAAATTACAAAAAATTTGTGTGTGTTGGAAATTTGATAAAACTGTAAAATTATTTTTAGTTTGGTCAAGTCAAAACCTTGGTCCATTAAAATATTATTGCGATTTATACACCACAAGCTGATTTCAATATAAATACATACACATATTTATCTATCAAACATATATGAATGAGTCATTATGTTGTAGGAACAATGGTAACAAATTTGCCTCATTGCACTTAATTTGCTATTTCCTTTTCTAACTTAAAATCGGCTACTATTCGTTCTGTGTGTGTTCGTACATTTGTTCGTAGAGGGAATGTGTAGATATGTTTTTTTTTAGTGGAGTCGTTCATTGTAGATGCTACCAGTTTAACATTTAAGGTAGTACGAGCGCCAAAGCAAGTTTAGACTTGTGGTTGATATTATTTGTACCTTTAGACGAAAAATAAGAACAAAATTTTCCGAAATCTGCCTTGGAAATATTGAAAGCTAAATAATTAAACAAAATTTTCAATTTTCGATATTTTGAAAACTACTCCAGTTATCGAAAAATTTTATTCTTACTTTTTGTTTTATATTGTCAAGTTAAAGCATAATTTACTATCAAAAATGAAAATATATATTTTTTTAAATATGTTTTCCCATTACCCTGCTCATACATCCTTAACTAGTCGGGCACATAGGTTTTTTTTTCAATAATTTATTAAAGTTTTTAAACTTTAATTTAAAAAGTGTTTTTTTTTTTCAAACATATCATCCATCTACCGTTTTCCCATAAGACCACTTAAATATGCCTTTTGAAGTCATTTATTTACTTATATAATTGGGCAACACCCTTCCCCCTAAAATTTTCAGAATTGATTTACACTTAGTCCTACTTCATATAAAAAAAATCAAGAGTTTTACTCAAAATTGCCTTGGCGCTCGTACATCCTTAAATTAAAAACCGTCTTTATTTGAGTAGAATCTATTTATGATAGATAAATGATAGATTATTATTAGAAACATTAAATAATAGCAAGTTATTAATCAATAAAAAAACAATTGTTTTACTTAATTTTCCTTTGATATCATTTTAAAATTTAGAGCGGGCGCTGAATGGAGCTGAGTTTGCAAAAAATGAGGACTGCATTTTGTCATTAGGGTACTTTCGGTAGTGAAAAATAAATTATGAAATTTGATAAAAATTAAAATTTGTGACGAAAAATACGTTTAAATGTTCTTATTTTGAGAAAGCATATTATTGTTTTATTATATTAAAATTAAAAGTCGTAATTTTTAAACTGTATATCAAGTGATCTAATAACGAGCCGCCATGATGTGACATCATATAGGCAAAAATAATATGCATCAATTACTAAATCGTTGATGGCTTTCATAGTAATTGTAGGTTATGTTGACTTTATTTTTACATATAATAATTACATACACGACTGTTGTTTTTACCAATATTGGCTTACAGAGTTTTGAACAGAATAAAAAAGGTTTGAAATTTAATTTAATTTAATGAAAAGAAAGCGAGTTTATTTTGCCGAAATATATTTTTTTGTGGTTTTTTATTTGGGAAATCAACATTTTGAAGTACTTTTTCAAACATAATAGAAAACTCTATTCATATTTGTTCAGAAAAGCTTGTAGATTAATATTCTGGATGTTGCCGGAAACCCTACTGATCTAACTTATATCCCAAGTAAATAAGTTAGATTGTATATCCCAAGTAAAATTGTTTATCCCAAGTAAAAGCTGCTCTATGTTTTTTGGGTCATTAAACGTTAAAAAGGCTTTTGTGATTTTTTTCTTAAGTTCTCCGTTTTCGAGATATTAACAGTTTAATGTTTGAAAAAAATCCAAAAGACTCTTTTTAAAAAAAAAATGTTTGAACATTTTTCAATTAAGTTCGCAAGTGTAATTACCGGTTTCTTCATCCCGATGCTCATTCCAGACACACGATACTACACCATACACGTATCTACAGTACCAACAAAATAAACCTAAAATCCCCCATTCTTGGAAATAGTCGATTATAATTATAATTATCATTACTGTACCTTCGTGGCTGTAACTTTGAAGTAACTATTCATTTCTGCTTTCAGAAAAAATTGGTCAAACCACTAGTTTTTATAGTAAAAAACAACAAATTTTTGAATTTTCCCCCTTCCCCTCTCTAGCCCTCTAGTAGTATATAATGGGACTAGGAATGTGTATAGACAGGTCAATACCTATGTATTTTTATTGTGGTGCATTTATTTCTAGTTTATGTGCAGAATTATTCGAAAATCGATAGCTTAAATTTCCCCTGACAAAAAAAAAATACGAAAAAATGATTTTAAACGAAAGTTTGTTTGAAAACATGAGTCATTTGTTTACATATTAGTATCACTTGTCGACGTTTTCATGACGCCATGGGCGATCTAGCGAGTCGAAACAAGTAAAAAACCTACTACAACAAGCAACATATGAATATTTTACCAGAAAAATTAGGAACGGATTTAATAATCTTAGTGAATCATATATTACAGAAGAGACAACAAATTAGATAATTTTTTTATAAATATGGATATCAATGTCACAAAGTGATGATATTATTTTAATGTACTAAATATTTTTAAGTAAAATATCCGGTGTTTTGAAGGTTACGCATCCGATTCCCAAATATTTAATAAATTACGAACGCAGATATGACTTTTTATTAAGTGCAAAATTTAATATAATTAATAATAAAACCAAAATTCCATTGAAGACGTTCCCAAAAAAATGAGTGTTTAAAAATATTTGTGACTTATGTTTCAAATTTTGAGGGTTGATTATGTTAAAAATTGGGAAAATTAGACGAAAATTAAGAGTAAAACTATTTTTCGATATATACCATAGTTTTTGAAATATTGATGTCCAAAGATTTAGAGAAAATCGCTTATAAGAAGAAATAACACAGGAATGCCATTCATTTGATTATTTTAATTTTCTTTATAGGAAAATATTAGTTTTCCAAAATAATTTTAACAAAATTAGCCTTGATATATAAAAAAATGTAGCGTAACGTAATCAAATTTGTGTAATAAAAAATGAACTGTCTATACTCAAATACTTATATGAATTTTTATTGTTAAGCTTTTTTACTACATACAAATACAATACTTTTATTTTAATATTATTCTGATAGATGATAAAACTTGACTGTAGTTAACTTGAAGAGTCTTTATTGTAATCTCACGGTATTGCACACTGTGCGCTGTTTATATAGTTTGTAATCAATTGTTACCGTACAGTCTAGCAAATTCTAGAACTGTCACGTATGTTCTATTGCATATATTTTACTTGAATATATTTTCTATCTCTGTTTAAGTAATATAAAAAGATACTGTTTATTTCTTTTTAGAATTGTCTAGAATTCTAGATAATGTTATTTTGTTTTAAAATTACATTTGTTTTGAAGATAGTTACCGTAAAGTACTATATGTGTGTGAACCGTGTATATCGTCGGATTGTTTATAACGTCGCATTATTTATATTTTTGGGTTAATTATTAACACCACAAAAGCATACCTTTAAAAACATTTCAATATAGGATTTAAAAACACAAACTTTAACAGATCAAATCTATAAATTTAACACAGATCAAATTTATAAATTTAAGGGGTATTTTAAAATTTACCTGCGTATAAAGGGCATTAATGAGAATGCATAGGTATAAATAATTTGAAGATGATATTAATAATACGTGATTTTTGGGACACGTCCTTAAGACGGCTGGAGTCTTACAGTTTTAAAAGAATCGAGAATGATTTAATTTAAAATGTTTAATTTTTGGTAAGATAAAAAGTTTCATCTTCGATTTTCAAGATAATCAAACGGAGGTATTTACTACGTTCCAACCTGGGGTGCATTGCGTAATTAAGCTTAAACAATGTAAGTGGATAATGGTACGAGGAATGTGTACTATATTTGTCTTCAGTCGATTATGTTCCAACCTGGGGTGCATTGCGTAATTAAGCTTAAACAATGTAAGTGGATAATGGTACGAGGAATGTGTACTATATTTGTCTTCAGTCGATTATGTTCCAACCTGGGGTGCATTGCGTAACCCACCTTAAACAATGTAAGTGGATAATGGGACTAGGAATGTGTACCATATTTGTCTTCAGACGATTATGTTCCAACCTGGCGTGCATTGCTCCGAAATCGCATTGGTTGTTTCAGGGCAGTTCTCCGGCTTGAGGTATCGTTGTTAAATAAGAATGTAAATGGATACATTCATAAAAGAACACTCTTCTAAATCACCCGAATACATCATTACTAACACTTGCTCTGTTTTGAACTTTTTCAGTGTTCAAATTGATCAAATAGCTGTAAAACGAAGATTTATTGTAAAAATTCCTGTACAATTCTCGTTTCTTTTGAAGTTCAACCACAAGTTACTAGATAGACTGTAACTCTCAATGTTTCCCAACCAGATAATGAAGAAGTAATATCTTTGGCAAATTCATCTGTTCCGTATCCTCTTTGTGTCCTTTTTATATTCTTTGTCTATTGAGAGGTCCAAGTCCAAGGCTTGCTGTTTGTTTTTATTAAAATTTTCGCTTTCTACAGAAATTATATAAATTAGATGGTCATCCATCTCAATACCTGTTCATATGTCAATCAGTCAACGGACTGTAAAATTTTACATACTTACGTAGGTACACTATTAATTGTGTGTTTGTTTAAAAAGTTCCTCGTGCGCGCCCCTTTGCAACCTCGCGCGTGGCACGTGCCTACTTGGTCTTATGGATAATCCGCTTATAGACCATTAAGTACATAGTGTGCCAACATCTGAGGCAATTGCTTGGGTCAGCTAGGGACATTTTTCAAAAAAACGTACATTGAATGTCTTTTCATATCACAAACTGTTTTACATAAAAAGCTCCAATGCTTTCTTACGAAGCACAAATGACAAGTATGACAACAAAACTTTGCTTTGACATTTCTACTCCGCTGTCATGATGGGTTTGACCCAACCAATTACCTCAGTTGTTGGCACGCTTAAAATCGTTTAACGCTCAGCCTATGTAAATTAATGGTCTAATAATAATCCGTCTCTGCTTACTATACTTTTATTTTTATACCATGTATTTATGAAATATACATAGTGTATTAAGTTTAGTCCCAAGGTTGTAACGCTTTTTTTGGTATAGGTGTTCATAGAATTTTCTAATTGGTCCATTTTCGGTTGTCCGGTCTTCCGTACGTCCGTCTGTCAACACGAAAACTCAAAAACGAAAAAAGATATCAAGCTGAAATTTTTACAGTATACTCAGGACCTAAAAAGTGAGGTCGAGTTCGTAAATGAGCAACATAGGTCAATTGGGTCTTGGGTCCGTAGGACCCATCTTGTAAATCGTTAGAAATAGAACTACAGTTTAAATGTAAAAAATCCTAAAATAAAAGTTTAAAACATAAAAGTTAAAATGTTCCTTATAAAAAAATTAAACAGCTTTTGTTTGAAAACTTTTTTCGTAAAAGTCACTGTTTACCCGCGAGGGCGCAAATTGTATAGTATGTATTATATGAGATTATCAATTTTGTATGTGTGACATGTATAGGTATATGTGTAATGTGATAAAGTAAACAAAACTATCTGTACATGGTATTTCAACAATTAACTCAGTCAATTGTTTGTTTTCACTTTTTGTGTTTTTGTATACTTCTATTTGTTCAATTTTTAAGCAGTCAAATACTTATTATTGAAGTATTCAGATTATTTAGAAATATTTACTTATTGTTAACAAAATATCAACACCCAAGTATACTTAAATTCAGTAAAATTATTTTACTTTTTTATTTGTCACTTTTTAGTTTAGTCACGGGGGCTCTAACCAAAAATAAATTGGATAGGGTTTTTTTAATTGACAAAACGAACCCTAAAGAGTTAAAATATATTCAAATTTCAATACAATTCATCTTTCAAAAATAAATATAAAAAAACTGTACCAAAAATCAGTTTAATTGTGAATTATAGAATGCACGCTATGGACACCGTGCGGACAGCTGCTGTAATATGTAATTTATAAAATTGAATAAAATATAATTTCAGGGACATGTTTTATATGAAGATGAATAAATAAAATTTTGCACAATCCACAATTGTTAGGTGGTACATATACCATACAAAAACTAATCAAGCGAGAGTTTGCGATTTCTACATCAACGGCTACGCATTAATTTACAATATATACTTAGTACTTACAATGTTTATTATAAACTCCATCGTAGAATCGTATAGATTTTCTATAAGTTACCGGTCCGCATCGCTGGTAAATTTTTTTGGTATTCTTTACTTCTTCCTTGAATCTCTTTATCTCTAGTTACTTCGCATATCCTTTTATTGTTTTAACATCCAAGTAGAAAACGCTACAGGTACTGTTGTTTAAATTCAAAAAATAGGATAATCGAGGAAAATGCTTAAAAGGAAAAATGGTAATTTGAAAGGTACACATTTTATACGAATGTTTACTTAAATATAAGTTTTCCGGTTCAATTAAAACCTCCCTTTAATTCATAACTAGTAAACATTAGGCGAACACTAAATTAGAAAGTACCTACTTCTTTGTAAAAGCGCAAACATTTTTTTTTTTTAAATTTATATAAATCGAATACTTTAGACAGTAATTGATAGCAAAAATACCCCATAAAACCTTATAAGAATCTATTATATCATAGCTTTTTGCGCGTTTCTTAATTCAATTTGAACAAAACTGGTGATTATAGATAGAAAAACAAACCACTTTTATTGGAAATTATTTTTTCGAAGGTCGCTAGATTTCACGGAAGACATACAAACAAATTTTTACCGTTCGTTTTAGTCTAAACCGTACGGTTTAATAAAAAAAATAAAAATGTTACTTTTTTAATCAATAACAACTTTCTAATTATAAATAATAATGGGGTTTAACCTCCGTTCCTCTGATATATGCCTTAACAGAGGCGACCCACATAATCTTTATTTATTTATCTACATATATACAATTACATTTTATGATGTGGGTGGAATCGGTTACTTCGTTCTTATCCAAGCGACGATAATGTGATCAATTCTGCATCCCCATTAAATATAACGTCCCAGTCAGTAGCCAAACGGTCAAAGACTACCTCCTTAGACCGCCCGATCACTGAGCCGGTAAACTTTCTAATTTAAGGTGTTTATTTATCGATTACCAGTTTATGAATACATTGAGACTAATAGGCCAAGTAGGCCAAGTTTTATGTCTGCGTAAGATGTACGCCTATGGACCCAACAGTTTTTGCTTGAAGTATTTTTATCGATAGAACTTATTTTTCAAGTTTCAAGCTAAAAGCATATGTCAACTTAAAAATGACACACTGTATAAAGAAAACATTAAATCATATGACTTTTTCATTCGTTATTCTGGGTCATGCTTTAGGTATTGAATCCTAAAAATGCCTTCAATAGATTTTAAATCATTATTATAATTGCAACAAAAAATTTTAGTAACTGATTGATTAGAGATCTAGTTATTAATGGTTCTAATAATTATAGGTAATAATAGTCTTATTGTAATGAAAAAACAAATTACCTACTTGTTATTTCGAATTCATGTAACACCTACTGATATGACTGTATTTACAAAAAAAAAACCTTGTTTTGAAGGTCTTCACCAGCAGGAGGACTTGTACCTAATGTTTAAATTCCATAATATTTTTCCAACAGTTCTTATTTATATTTTCCTCATTTTATCATTATCTCTAGCAATTTGTTGTTTTTTGATGTACATATTTTGTGACCATATGAGATGGGTTCTTTATGTTATCAAAAATAAAAATTCAAAAAAGTTGCACAAAAATTTTGGGAAAACTATATTTTCTTTCGCTGATAAAATTAAATGGGAGCTCTTACGGTTTACAAGATGGTTTACAAGACCCAATGGACATATGTTGCTGATTGATGAGCTTAACCCCACTTTTTTCTTCCTGAGCACACTATAAAAAAATTTCAGGTCGCTATTTCTTTTCGATTTTAAGTCTTTTTTAGATTTTTCACAAGCAGACAGTCAGGCGGACGGAAAATCGGAAATGGATTATTTACTTGACTTTATGAACTACTATACCATTTAACACTATGGTGGATCAGATCGTTAGGTATGGATGTGAAATATGGGGTATATATAGCAATGAAAAGGAAACAAATAAAATATGCCTCGACTACTGCAAGTGAATTCTCCAAATTCGTAGAACAGCACCAAACTGCGCTACATTAATAGAAACAGGATGTTCACCTACCTCAATAAAAATTTAAGCTACGTACATAAAATATTTTTTTAAGTTGTGGAAATATGAAACAAAGTCTTTGCAATGGATATTGTAACGCTATCAGGCTGAGAAGGCTTACTACAGTTGCTGGGCGAAAAAGGTCCTAAAAATAATTAAAAATTTAAAATTGATGTACCTGTTAGAAGATGACACACCCATTCACCTACATCAAACAATAGAAGATGCAGTCCTTGTCGAATTTTACGAATCCAGTTTTGCTACGATGAGAAATATGAAAACTATACATCTCTACCAAAATCTTGCACACTATCAGAATGGTGCCAAATAGCTCGAAATATTGGACAAAAATACAAGGAGACCTATAACATAATTCCGCTTAGGGACATGGATAAGGGAGAATCGACTAGGTACAGCAATGAGGCCTGGAATGTGTTTTTGTGAGGACAGGAAGAATCTCGAGACCATTTTTTCACTACATGTCAAGGTTTGGATGACATACGAAGGCAACATCTGGCAGGTTTCGATGATTCAAGTGATTTGGTAACCTTATTGAATGCTTCCGATACTAAAACATTGCTAAAAGTAAGTGGTTTTTTTGAATTGGTGTTAACTATGCGTAGAAATAAAATTTGAAAGTCTATTTAGGTATTTCTGTGAGAATGACGATATATAAGTATAAAATAGTTGATAATGCAAAGTTTTTTTTTTTTAACAATCCTTTTTTACATTTGTTTTTGAAGATATGTAATTCTTTTTTTATTTTTGCTTTTATTATTTATTATTTTTTTATGTTTTGTTATTTTGTTATAAAATTTCCAATTTGTTAATGCATGTAAAGAGTAATTATTTGTATTTATAAGTAAAAGTCAAATAAATATAAATCTAAAATCTAAAAATCTAACTACTATATCAAAATTTTGTCGTATCATCAATATTTCTCTGTACCTATTACAAACTGGGGACTAAAATTAATATACCTTGATATATATATTTCATATATACGGTGTATAAAAAAGCTCCTTCGTTTATGGAATAAATTTTACGACTTTTTAAAGCAATCTTTATGAAAAGTGCGTCTGTTCTTTTTTGGGTAAACTTGATGAAAATGTATTTAAACATTGAAAAATTATCAGTTTTTTTCCTATTTTGAGCTATTTCGTACACATAGAAATGCAAATAAGTACTATTATCTTAGCATAATACCTATTTGTAACGGAATTTAATGTCATCAACGCTTCCGCCAGGAAATGATTTACTGTCAGTGACAGATTTGGGGAAAAAGCCCCAGTGGACTAAAATTTCCCTAAAGGGCCTCTCTAAAATCTCTTTAGTTTTTGCCGAAAGTAATTGGTAAGTTTGAAGAAATTAATGCGTTAAAAATTCCTTTTTATACCAAGGATAACAAATGTTTTTGAATCCTCGGGGGGAGGGAGGTGTTTATCAATGGGAAAATGAGCCTTTGCCCTCCTGCTAAATCCGCCACTGTTTATTACATTTCTTTTATGTAACCAATGAGTGGGTGGCACCGTTATTCTCAAATGGGTATAGTTAGAATAGTTAGAACTAACTTAAATGTTTCAGAAACGCCTCTCACGGAAAAAACTGATAGAAGATATGATACAAGAAAAAATCCTTTAAATACATAAAAATATTTGTTTTTCTTTCGAAAACATAATCTTTTTTTTTCTTATTTACGTAGGATAGGAAAAGTAGGATAGGATTTTTCAATAAAAACAAAATTATCCAAAGAAAATTGAAAATTTTTTATATTAACTTTTTAATTAAATAAAAATATTATTAGCTATAAATTTTACAGAGAAAAAAAAACTCATAATTTTACATATTTCCAACATTAAAATTGGCACAAGTTTCGATTTTGTCTTTCTTCTCGAATACTCTATTTCGAACAAATATTTGTAACTGTGTTAAAGGATTATGTAACACTTCTCAGTTCTATGTTCGTTTTTTTTTTTCTTCAAACCATTAATTTGTTCTTTTTAGCTCCGTGTACTACACTAAATGTAAGTAGAAAAAGATAGTATTTGTACAGAGTAATAAGACTATCTGTCTCTACTTCCGCTTTGCATACTACCCCTAGCTAAAAAAGAACAGACCTCGAATAAACAAAAACTAGGGTAGAGAAATATTGATTGGTGTAATACACGTATGTATGTATGTATGTGTATATGTATGGCGGCATTGAGGTATCCGGACCATTATTATTCCGGTATGTTCCACTTTATTGTCCGGGGTTGAAGCAGACACAACTTATATACCATACACGAAGCAAACTCGATTTTATATATATTAAATGGAATATTGTGTTTGTTATATTCTGCGTTTGTCTATTGCGCATTTATGATCACAAAATGGCAGACAACGCCCTACATATTCTATTATTGATTTACAATTTTCCTATACATAGAATATTATAGAAGGAATCTACCAATACAACCGACTACCGACTATACCGAGTTATTTAAATGATTAAAAAATAAAATTACATTTATTATTGAGTTTAATAAATAAAATATAAATAGTCATTGATTTTTATTGCCTACGTCTATGTAAAGGTTTAAGGGTATTCTACTAGGTTTGAAAAAGTACTTCAAAATATTGATTTTCCTAATAAAGGCTACAAAAAATATATATTTCGGTAAAATAAACACACTTTCTTGCCATAAAATTAAATTAAATGTAAACAACAACAATAAGTAATAATAATAAATAAGTGGATAAACAAATTAAAAAAATTCATTGAATTGAAAGAATTGCATTCGTGTCTAGAACTCGAATAGCCTAATTGGTAGGGCGCTTGACATGAATCCAAGAAGTCCGGGTTAGTCTTGGTTCGAGTGTATTTTTTCAATTCTCTTTTTTATTCTCGCAAAAACGCTTTCAGCCATTTTGGTGACGTAATATTGGTAAAAACAACAGTCGTGTATGTAATTATTATATGTTTAAAATAAATTTGATGGTAACATTAACCTACAATTAATGCATATTATTTTTGCCCGTATGATGTCACAACCTGGCGGCTAGTGTTTTAGGTCACGTGATATACAGTTTAAAAATTGCATCTTTTAAGTTTAATATAATAAAACAATAATGTGCTTTTATGGTTCAAAATCAAAATATTTAAGTATATATCTTGATAAATTTTAATTTTTATCAAATTTCATAATTTATGATTCAATACCGTAAGTACCCTATTGTTTTTCAATGTTGGAAATTCGGTAACATGAAATAAAAGCTATTCGTATCTTCATTTATACATTTAAATATCTCAAAATGAAATTTATTAACCCTTAAATGAATCCAATTTTTATATTTTGCTCTGGGTAGAAATTACCCTGTATAGACGGTGGGACACGACGGTTTTTTTTTAAAATAATAAATATATACTTGAAACTTCGTGAGTGACTCCTTTTGACGATCATAATTATTAATGTCATCAAATGGTCATAGTGTCCGACAAATTCCCTGCGTTGTTTTTTCAAAACGATAACTCAAATATGACGTCATCATGCTCATTTGATAATGTAGCATATCATATAGAAAAGTTTGGTAGACTCGTCAAAACGATACTACTCACGAAGTTTCAAGTTTGTATTTATAGATTAAAAATGGGGTTTGAGAAAACTTCCCTTCGAAAAATTTTCTGGCTCCGTACTTGAAGGGCCACATTATACTACCTACCAGACAGGAAAAACAAAGTTTGTACATAGAGGTAGTAAATGGTATTCACATCAGATTTTTATTATATTTATAGCATGAGAAAATCTAATTTCAATTACCTATTAGAAATATGTGTTTTTTGCGAATTTACTCCAATGGGGGAAATAAACTTATGACATGAATTCACAAATATTTCTTACAAATGTTTGTCTATTGATTTGATAAACACGACGCCTATTACAAATAAGTTTATGCGGCGTCAGTGGAAAGGAGTTAATTATTTATTTGTCTATTTTAAAATTAAAATTAATAGTTTATATTACTATTTTTGATGCCTTATAATCCCTATATATTAAAAATGTGAAAGTAAGCATGTTTGTTTGTTTGTTACGCTTTCACGCTAAAACTAAGTGGTTTTTAATGAAACTGTACAGCAATATAGCTGATATATCAGAATAACACATATGAACTATAATTAATAAAGATATATTAAAAAAATAAATAGAAAAATTAAATTTAATTTGACATTTACCATTTTTTAAATTTTTACATAAATTAGAGAATTCTATAAAAATTTAAAATAGTAAATGTCAAACTATCATGGCCAACTATTCTGATATACTCAATGAATTATGACTATTTTACATTTAACAAAATGGAAAACTGTGTATATCAAAAGAGGGTGGAGGCTATAAAGCGTTGGTTTTTACTTTTAAGCCCAGTCAAGCGGGCGGGTATCAATCTAGTCTTATATTAAAGTAGTTCGGCCGTCACGGCCGACTAGTCTAGGCAATTTGTATGACGTAAATGTAATAAAATGGTCTAAAAATATCGTAAACTAGGCAATTTGTATGACTTAAATGTAATAAAATATCATAAAAGGGTCAAAAACCAAAGTAAAGTTTTTTTTTTTGCATAAACAGAATCTGTGATAAATTTTCATCATAATGAAAACTTTTTTGAAGCTCAATCACCGATTAATATCTGTACAATTAACATTATTGTAAGCTCTTCCAAACAGTACTGTGTTAAAAATCACAATTTTAAAATGAAATAATTCAAAATTTGGCCCTGAAAGTGGCCCCAAAACTGTGTTTATTGTGATCAAGGGAACTATCATCTTTCGCAAAAAAAGAACATTCATCATCACCTTTTTTCGAATACGAAACTCTATGTTAAACTTAAAACAATCGTCTTTTTAATCGGGGGTTAAGAATACAAGAGGGGGTAAGAATACAAAAATTTACAACAAGAAAAAATTACAAACAACATGAGGCCTAATTACATGCTTTACCAATTTTACATGTGTAAGATGTAAGAGAAATAATTGTCATTTTAGAAGAAATAATGGTCATTTGACATAGCGGTTGCTTTATAAAATGGTTTTCATTTCACAGACGATGAAACTTGATCAAAATTATAAAAATAACAAGTGAAAACAAACAATTGACTGAGTTAATTGTTGAAATACCATGCATAGTCAGTGTTGATTTCTTTATCACATTACACATACAAACATTTGACACATACACATAACTGATAATCAAGTATAGTACATATTATAAAATTTCCGCCTAATTGGCGCCCTCACGGGTATACATTGATGTTTACGAAAAAATGTTTCAAACAAAAGTTGTTTAATTTTTGATAAGGAACATTTTTTACATCTAAACTTTTGTTCTATCTCTAATGGTTTACAAGATGGGTCCTACGGACCCAAGACCCAATTGACCTATGATGCTCATTTGCGAACTTGACCTCACTTTTTACGTTCTGAGTACGTTGTAAAAATTTCAGCTCGATATCTTTTTTCGTTTTTGAGTTATCGTGTCCACAGACGGACGGACGGACAACCGCAAATGGACTAATTAGGTAATTTTATGAACACCTATGACAAAATTTTTTTCCTAGCATCATTATTTCTAAGTGTTACAAACTTGGGACTAAACTTTATATACTATGTATATTTCATATATACATGGTATAATAGGGTATTCTACTATTTTTGAAAAAGGACTACAAAGTGTTGATTTTGCTAATAAAAAGCCACCAAAAATTTATTTCGGAAAAATACAAACACTTTCTTGCCAAAAACTTAAATTTAATTTTAAACCTTTTTTAAACTGTCAAAAACGCAGGCATCCAATTTGATGACGAAATATCGGTATCATTACACGAAATAACACAAATAAGTTTGACAGATATATTCATAGACAACTAATTATGATAAATATAAATATTTATTATCTATGGATATATATACCAAGCTGTCTACACTGAACTAACTGATGGTCTATGGTTCATACCGATATGACATCACATCAGGACTTGTCCGCGTTTTAGGTCACGTTATATACAGTTTAAAAATTACGATTTTTAATTTTAATATTTTAATAAAAAATGTGCTTTTATGACTCGAAATCAAAATATTTAAGTATATTTTTACTTAAATTTTAACTTTTTTCAAATTTCATTATTTATTTTTGACTAACGATAATACCTTATTGTATTCATAAGTTTACTAAAAGCAGTTTTTTTTCGTGCTTAGTTTTATACATTTAGATGACGTCATTAGGTTACAAAAAAGATTTTGGAAAAACTTTTTGTAATCTTGATCTGATTTTAACCTCTTCTATTTGGTTGAAACTGCTAGTTTGGTCAACAATAACTAAACGTAATAGTCGTGTGATAGCTTGTTGTTTGTGGAATGAGAAAAATGAGCCAGAAGCGTTTTTCGGCACATACAAAATTTCAAAAGCTATAAACAATTAAAAATAAAAATACTAAGTATTTTGTTTTTCTCCAGTATTTCATAAACTATTAATATTTCTGAAATAAAAAATATAAAAAATTGTTAAAGAGGAGGAAAATTCCAATAAAAAACTCTCACTGCCGGAAGTCTATCTCCATCTTATTGTTACAAAATAACTTTTGATATGTAGTCTTTATAGCAGTTGCAAGTTATGACGTCACCACGTACTATTTTCCTCTCTTTCTATTTGCACATTGACAAAGATAGCACAGGACTGCCGTACGTCCTTAAATGAACCAGCGGAACAAATTAATGTAAACCTGGTATGGGTACCGGGACACAGGGATATTCCAGGAAATTGTGAAGCCGACGAGCTTGCCAGAAATGGCACAATACTGCTGAACATAAGCATCAATAAATATACGGCAGTTTGCGAACTGCAAGTTCCTCCTAAAAGAGGATATCTTAAAAAATACCAATCTTAGATGGAAGGAGGAACGTACTTGTGGTACTACAAGACAGATATGGTCTGAGTACAATAGTAGGCGTTCCGAAGATCTTATATCACTTCCAAGGGCCTTTGTTCACAAAGTTGTTGCGGCTATTACAGAACATTGGTGGGCAGAAGGCATGCTGAACGCCCGGACCTGGCAATGTATCACGACTACTGCAGGAGCTGTCACAGTGGTGAGGAAGAGGAGACAATGTCTCATCTCTCTGTTATTGTCGAGCTCTTGCCATGAGATGGACTTACTTGAACCAGCCTCTCTTTGACGACCTCTCCGACGATAAAGTCAGTCGACGTAAAAGCTCTGCTGCTGTTCTTAAACAGCTCCAAATGGTTCATGGAGTAGTGGCCGGGGATGGCTCAACCCCTTTTCGGTATCACAACGGAGCCTATGGTCTAAGTGTGTCTTATACCAGGACAGCCACCCTAACCTAACCGAACCTATTTGTACATTTAAATCTTTCATTTCATTTTCGTAGTTAGGCTCGATAACGGTTGAGGAAATAATAAAATTTTACGACCCAGCATTATTATTTTCATTCATGTTAGAAGACAAACCCCGTGAGAACTAGGAATCGTGTTAATTTGCCCTGGGCAAAAAATGGACATAGTCAACGTACGAAAACGTACAGAAAATAATATACATATATTTTTTTGAGTGCAAACATAAAATAAATCTCCATATAGAGAGAGCTGATAAGCTGATATAATATGTTAATTAATTTGCATATTATATAATTATCTTATGTATGCTAATAAATTTTTATGTGATAATTAATTAAAGTTTTTATAACTATGTCGTTATTTTACAGTAAATTTTGCACGTTTAGAAAAATCAATCATATGACAACAAGGTGTTTTTTATTAGTAACAACTGTGGAAATAGATTCACTTGAATTCTTGAAAAAAATAGATAGTGATAGATTTGAGTGTTTGATTTTCTAGCTTTTGCCTTGCATTTCATTGTTTTCTAAAATGAGGTAAAATTACCAAGGTTCCGTACGAATAACATATCGAAGAATCTATTATCCATTTTTCCGGTTTCTAATCTTACTTAATCATTCGTAAGTCTTATGCCAATATTTTTGAGGGCCTTTCGTTTTCCATTGTCAGATTTTCATATTGACAAAACACTTTTAAAAATAGACTCCTTTCAATCTCCTCGAGTCAGAATGGGACACCTTTCATCATCATGCCTAGGGTTGTCACCTCAAAGTTCCGGAAAGTCGGGTGAATAAACCAGAAAGTTGGGAAGTAGTGAAATTAATCTAATCATCGCATCATAATTCTGTACGATATTTTTGAAGTTTTGTATACCCAGTTTTTTCATAATTAAAATTTTTAATAAAAATCCTTGAAATAATTAATTTAAAATAAAAACTGCTAAAAACTTTGGAATTTATCTGAATATGAAACAAATAATATCTAAAAAAATATCTTTAAATGCTGAGCTCTGGAAGATTTCAGGAAAAAACTCAAGAGGAGAAACAAGATTTTGGAAGTATCGCCATCAAATCTGAAGAATTAGAAGCCCTATTACGATTTTAAATATTAACGTTTTCAAAAGGTTCTATTTAGTTTCACCTGTCCGTTGTTTCTAATTAAATCGTACGTTATTTCTAATCAAATCGTAAGTTAAAATTGACCCCCATTGCCAGTTTCCGGCTGTGCTAAAATTTTGCATGCATATGTAAATCAGATGATAATGCATTTTTATGGCAAGTATAAGCTTTTTTGCTCATCGCTTCCACTATATTTGATATACAAACGGTTTTTAGTTTTAATTTAAATTTAAATAAAAAATATTTTTTAGTAACGTTTAGTAACAAGTTTTTATTGTTCAAAAAGTAGAAAATAATTGTTCTTCATATATGACTATTTTTAAAAGCTTGAGGTTCTCCGAATCATCCTTGATAGTTAAAATTGAGCGTGTCCAGCTTTTACAAATAGTTATGTATGAAGGACTCATAAAAAATATTATCTTCTACTTTTTAGTAAAATAAACGCTTGTCCCAGAAAAAGTATTTTTTATTAAAATTTTTTTATTATATTAAAATTTAAATGTATATAGATAGCATGTTTCATATTCTCTTTTATTAATACACGATTCAAAAAATCAATTCCTACTCAAAAACCGTTGACGCCTTTCGTTTGTTCAAATCCCTTTATGTGATAGAAAGTTCAAGGCTAAATTAAACTTGTATATACATGAATTGATATTGTACATACCTTCTCATTCAGGTCATAAGCTAAAATATATAACGTATCTTTCCTGTAGGCTTAGAAATATCTTTTATGAATATAAGTACAAAGTTATAGCCCTTTTGTTAATGCTAATTCATCACAGCTTAGAAAAAATAGTGGTACATTGAATCAGAAATACATATACAGAGTGATCCAATTTCAATTTCAATGTTTGCAACTATGTAATCTAGAATACGGCATTTATAATACAGTAACCTGGTCGTATAAAAGTACGGAGTAGTCTGCATCAAATCCGGTAGTTCCGATTTTTTGCAGATTTGTTTATGATGTTGGTCTAATAAATAATCCAAGTTTGTGACATCGAGTGTCGAACGCAACTTCATTAAAAATCGAAAAAACCCGTGAAAATGTCTTTTTTTTATGATTTTGATTATAATCCTAAACGGGTAGTTTTTGAAGCACCTTTTCAATGTGTTTTTAAAGTAATCTAAATTTGCTACAATATGAGACTTTAATCGTCTCTGTAGGCACAATAGTTTCCGAGATAAATCCTTTCAAAATTTATCTTTTTTTCGCAATTTTCTGCAATAAATTATGTCACTTTGAATGAATTTTGACCCTGAACAACACCAGCACACTCTGTCGGAGGTAAGTGCAAATACCCCCGCCAGAGTAATTGGAGTGACGTCTGGAATATTGCAAATAATTGTGAAGTTAGAAAAATTATGAAATTTGATCAGCTTTTTTTCGATAACTATTGGGTCTTCAATGACGATTTTAGTCTCATATTATGATGTATAAAGTTACGTCGAAAAGTTTTGAAAGGCTTTACCTCGGAAAGTATTGGGTCTACAGAGTCCATTTTCGTCTCATACTGTAGCAAATTTATCCTACTTTAAAAACGTTCTGAAAAATATTTTTCAAAAAACTACTCCATTTGACAAAGTTGCGTTCAGCGCTCGAGGTCACAAAATGGATTATTTACTGGAATAACATCATAAACAAGTCTACGAAAAATCAGAACTATCGGATTTGATGCAGACTGTAATGTATAAAGTTACTGTAATATTATGTAATTCGTTTCGAATATTTATGCAGAATTAGTATCCAGCAACGTCGCACATAATTGATGATGCATGGTTCTTAAACTTACCTTTACATATAGGAGCATCTTTTTCAACATGATTTCTAGTGGATCATTTCAACCGAAAAATTTTAGCATTATCCATCTTCCATATTCCTTAATCTAATTCCATGATTTACCCCTCACTTTAAAGCTTATAGGACTGGCTAATAAAGATAAACAGACTCACGGTCTAAAAATGTTCCACTTAGGGAAAAACAGTCTAGAAAAATAATGTGAACATTTAATTTTGTTCATTATGTAATTTGTATATAATAGCAAACCTGTAATAGAATTTTGCCTTTAAATAAAAGAAAAGTTAATTACTTAGGTTAGGTTAGAGTGGCTGTCCTGGGGTAGGACATACTTAGACCACAGGATCGGTTGTGATACCGAAAAAGGGTTGGCCCATCCCCGACCACTACTCCTTGAACCATTTGGTGGACTTTAGGTCGGAGAGGTCATCAAAGAGAGGCTGGCTGAAGTAAGTCCATCTTCTCATGGCAAGAACTGGGTATTGACAGAGCATATGAGACATTGTCTCCTCCTCCTCACCACTGTGACAGCTCCTGCAGTAGTCGTGATACACTGTCAGGCCCAGGCGTTCAGCATGCCTGTCGGTTCGGAACAACTACGATTGTACTCAAACCATATCTGTCTTGTAGTATCACAAGTACGTTCCTCCTTTCATTGAGGAGCAACTTGCAGTTCGCAAATGGAACTCCCGGATATTTATTGATGCTTGTGTCCGGCAGCATTGTGCCATTTCAAGGCAAGCTCGTCGGCTTCACAATTTTCTGGAATGTCCCTGTGTCCCGGTACCCATACCAGGTTTACATTCATTTGTTAGGCCAGTTCATTTAAGGACGTACGGCAATCCTGTGCTACCTTTGATGTTATATAGACTGAGCTGAAGGATTTAAGAGCTGCTTGGCTGTCGGTGAAGATTGTAATGTCCCTGCACCTAAGGGTGTTTAGTCTTATACATTCACATACCTCATGAATAGCCATCACTTCCGCTTGATACACGCTACAGTTATCCGGCAGCCGAAATGATAGACGCAGATCGAGATTTTCAGAGAAGAATCCACAACCCACCCTCTTCTCTAACTTAGATCTGTCAGTGTAAAATACGACGCCCTTTGGTTTAACCAGGTTCTCATCACAATCCTGTCTGGGCGGGATCTTTACTGAGAACCTGTTACCGAAGTTAGGAGAAGGTAAAACTTAGTCAACGGATCTTGGAAGAAGTCAATATCTTACTTACATTATTTCTATAGCCTGTTTTGAGCCATGCACCACAGAATTTTGCAAATTTAAACCGAATTTAATAAACTTAGGAACTCAATTGTGGCTAATTTGCATGGGTAAAATTTTTCAAAGTTTAATCTTCTGTGAAATCAAAAACAGTTTATAAGGCGGCAACTATTTAAGGCAAATCAATTCTTAATTTATTAGTCTTGCTCTGATCCATGGTACATTGTGATATTGTATTATGGAATATATGAACATACTAGCCTGATACCCGCCCGTTTCACTGGGCTTAAAAGTAAAAAACACCGCTTTATGGCCTCCACCTTTTTTGATATGCACAGTTTTCTATTTTGTTAAATGTAAAATAGTATATATATTCATTTAGTATATCAGAAAAGTTGGCCATGAATGGTTTGACATTTACTATTTTAAACTTTTACCGAATACTTTAATTTATGGTTTAAAATGATGATCGGCTCCATCTATAATCATCATTTTTAACCACAAATTACAGATTTCTGTAAAAATTTACAATAGTAAATGTCAGATTTAATTTTATTTTTTTTAAATTTATCTTTATAAATTATAGCTCATGTGTTATTCTGAAGTATGAGCTATATTGCTGGACAGTTTCATTAAAAACCATTCGCTAGTTTTAGCGTGAAAGCGTAACAAACAAACAAACAAACTAACATCCTTACTTTCGCATTTATAATATATAGAGATTAATAAAATATAAAAAAATTATATTGTGTAAGATTAAAAATGCATGTATATCAAGGGAGACAATTTTCATTGCTTTATTTATAAAATTGCGGTTGAAAACATAAAAATACATAATTTCGATCCAAAGTATCTCTGCGTCACAAAATGTGCACAGGTTTTACCATTCTAAGTGATATTACTGTATGATATGTTACAGCTATATCACTTAGAATGGTAAATCTGTGCACATTTTGTTACATACAACAGTCTCGAATATTAACTGAACAATAAAACTAAAAGTATTTCAAAATCTGTTATAAACGATTCAGAATTGAAATATTTAAAACATTACAGAATATTAAATAAAATAAAATGATTTAAAAAGCTTTCTGCAACAACAGTTCAGATAACAGTAGTTTAAACTGGTTCCATATATAATTTTGAAATAATAATTTCTATATGATTTTTTTTTTTTTTAAATAAATTAATAATTTTTCGTTAAACCAGAATCTCTATATTTACAACATTTCCATGACATTGTTTTTATTATAGTTATCATAGGCGTCTCTGGAATCAAATTATTGAGATGGTATCAAAATATTTTTGAAGGGACACAGAGACACAGAGGGCATTTTTTCATCACGTATATATGAAATATATCAAGGTGTACTAAGTTTAGTCCCAATTTGGAACGCTTAAAAATATTGATGCTACGAACAAAATTTTGGTATAGGTGTTCATAAAATCACCTAATTAGTCCTTTTTCGGTTGTCTGTCCGCCCGTCTGTAGACACGATAATTAAAAAAAAAATTCTCGTGTCCACACGATAATTTCAAGCACAAAAAGTTACCTAACTGAAGTTTTTATAGTGTGCTTAGGACGTAAAAAGTGAGGTCGAGTTCGCAAATGAGCAACATAGGTCAATTGGGCCTTGGGTCCGTAGGACCCATTTTGTAAACCGTTCGAGATAGAAAAAAGTCTAAATGTAAAAAATATTATTTATTAAAAAAATAAACATCTTTTGTTTAAAACATTTTTTCGTAAGCATTCATCCATGAGGGCGCAAATTATATAATATGTATTATATGGGATTATCAATTATATGTGTATGACGTATGTATGTGCGGCTACCTAAGAGTGGCTATCTATCTGTTTACTTACATGACGTGAAAAAAAAAATCGATTGCGTAAGCAATACTGTCTATACACGTCTTTTCAACTATTAACTCAGTCAGTTGTTTGTTTTGATTTGTTTGCATTATTTATTCCATTTTTTATTGTGTTATCAAAACGGTCGTGTAATATTGACGGGAAAGAGGACTAGACTTCCCTCGTGCCTCCCGTGACGACGACTATGAAAGAGACTAATAATTATTTCCAGAGAATGAATCAATACTTAATTTGATTTGGTTTATTAGAGGGAACATTTAACATGTTGTAAATCGAAATATGTAATGAATATTTTATTTGATCGATATGCATCATACTATCATTTTAGTTATTACCTATCGAGCGTATACTTACTGAAAAATTATAAATAAATTAAACCAGACAAAGCTAGATTCATTGTATTCTTATTTGTTAACTAATTCAATTTATTTAAAAAAAAAGTTTATTAAATAGATTTTTTATTTATTATTATTTGTATTCATTCATGTATTTGCATATTTTACAGCATGTAAAGAGTTGCGACAAATGCTGATTTTAAAGTTTGATAATTGGATTCTGATGACAGTTGCGTCATAATTTTCAAATTTGTGATCAAAATTAACCTAGCTCTAATCGGTGGAGTCTTGGTTCCGGAATTGAGCACATAAGTGATAGCAAGCGAAAAACTGGCATCAAAAGAATGACCCAAAATTTGTGGGTTTCTAAAAAAATTCTGTTAAGATCGGATCAAATTTGCCTGTATTATCAAAAAGTTCGAATTTTGTAACTTTATGACGTCATCTGAATTAAAAAATTTAGTTTTGCTCTATCACATCCAAATATTATCTAATTTTGATAAACCAAGTATGTAATCCTACTAAATTTGGGTCATACTTTTCAAATTTCTGATCAAAATTAATCCAGCTCTAATAGGTTTCAAGAATTTGGAGTCCTGTTCCCGGAATTAAACACATTAGTGACAGCTAGCGAAAAACTGACATCACAACTGAAAAAAAAGACCCAAAATTAGTGTGTTTCAAAAAAATTTCCAATAAAATGGGATCAAACGTCTGTGTTATCAAAAAATCGAATTTTTAACTTTCATTTTTAAGCTCCAGATTTGTAGCACAAATGGTTACCTACTTCCCAATGGAATATTTTATTGATCAACAAAAACAAATAAATACTAGAGTGTAATTATATTAAAGTGCAGTATTTTAATTTATTTATAACATTTGGAGTAAACATGAAATCAATTATTTTACACACAAGAATTCAAGGTAAAATCTAACTCTGCCGCTGCAATAAAACTTACACCTATACCAAGGTGTTCAAGGCTATAATATATATCTTCTATCTGACTATGAACAAAAACTAATTTTTAAGATAGTTAAAAACTTATAGGTAAGTAATCTAACCCTAAACAAGTGAAAAATTTTTGTTTGTTTACTAGTTTTTGCATACAATATTTGAAAAGTTTTACCCAAAATTGTTTTGTTTTTTTTTTTTTATCAAAATTGCTATTTCGTATAATTTTATCTGCGAAATCTAGGCACTTTTCGAAAGAAATTTTCCAATAAATCCGTTCGTTTTTCCATAATAACCATTTTTGTCCAAATGGAATGAACAAAAGCACAAAAAGCTAGATTTTAGCTATCAATTACTGTCTAAACTATTCGCTTTACAAAAAAATGTTTCAAATAAAAGTAAAGAATAACTTTAAATTTAAAGCGTCCGTATAATGTTTGTCAGTTATAAACCAGAGTGAAGTTTTAATTGAACCTGAAATCTTAGATCGAATTCGATGCCGAAAGTTTCAAGCATATGTCAACTTAAAAAAGGCACTGCATAGTTTAGAACAGTATTAGAAGAACCTTTTGGTCTGTATTTGGAGATCAGTATAACTATATATTCAATATAGTTGAATAGATTCAGTAACTTTCATGAATTATTCAATATGATAAAGCTAATAAAGTTTAAAAAAGTCTGACGTCATATTTATAATTCTTTTTTTTTTTTCATTCTACACTATTTATAATTTGTATTCACAAGATATACTCTCATCGAACGAACACAATCATGTATCAGGTTCATGTTACAACAATAATGTACTCTACGAGTCACATATTTATCTTTCCACGCTTGAAGATCGAGACAGTAGGTATAGAACTAGCACCTATCGTAATAAGTTTCAATTAAATCTTTTATTTTAAGTATACCATTTACCAAATTTTAAGTTAATAAACACACAAAAATTAATGGATAATACAAAAAAGTTTGAGATCAAACACTGAACAAAAATTAAAATAATGACTACCTCATCCCGAAGTTGGCCTTTTCATATTGAAATAAAGTAAAAATACTTTTAAACAATAATGATTGGAGTACAGCTAAATATATGTATTTACAATAGAATGAGATTGAATTTAAAATATAAATTCATTGATACAAAATCACTAAAGTTAAACAAACAAATCATTACTTCAATGCAACAGAATGATTTTAGTTTAAAGTCATGTATTTTATTGATGAAAAATAAAATTGTACTTAGTTGGAATATATAATCGAGTAAATACAGCGAATCGATGAATTAAAAGAAAATTTATTTGCGTTCGCTTTAAATAGAGGATTAGGATATTATCATCGCATATCCATCATGTCTAGTCCATATGTGATTGAGCCAACTACATGACGATTGTTGTTATTACTAACTTAAAGAAAGTTTGAAATAAACTTATTAATCATTTTTATACCATGTATATATGAAATACACATAGTATATTAAGTTTAGTCCCAAGTTTGTAACCCTTAAAAATATTGATGCTACGAAAAAAATTTTGGTATAGGTGTTCATAGAATCATCTAATTAGTCCATTTCCGGTTGTCCGTCCGTCCGTCCGTCTGTGGACACGATAACTCAAAAACGAAAAAAGATATCGAGCTGAAATTTTTACAGCGTACTCAGGACGTAAATAGTGAGGTCGAGTTCGTAAATGAGCAACATTGGTCAATTGGGTCTTGACCGTAGGACCCATCTTGTAAACCGTTAGAGATAGAACAAAAGTTTAAAAGTAAAAAATGTTCCTTATCAAAATATTTACCCATTGTTTACCCGTGAGGGCGCAAATTAGGCGTAAATTGTATAGTATGTATTATATAAATTGTATATGTATGTGCAATATGATAGAGTAATCAACACTATTTATGCATGGTATTTCAACAATTAACTCAGAAATTGTTTGTTTTCACTTGTTATAACATAAAAAATATTTTTTGGTGTATTTACAACCAAAGAGCATAGGGTAGAGGAGAAGCAGCCCATATGAGCTAATGTAAAATCGTAGTATACGAGTTTCAGCGCCTCTACCGAGTCAGGCTTTCAAACTTAATAGTTAATAGTCACCCCCGCAAAGTAGTCAAACTTAATAGTCATACCCGCAAAGGCCTACAAACTTAATAGTTGATCGCCTCAGACTCCAGATGTCACTTATAATTATACTTCTGCTTCTTGTCTATCCTATAGTCTTTGTTTACAACAAGCATTGATAGCGCAGTTGGTTAAGGCTTAGGACACTAAAATCAATAATAATCCATATGCCGCTGGTTCAATTCGACACGAAGAAATCTAATTTTTTTTATTAAAAATAAACCTTCAAATTTTTTACCTGCTCATGTAGTTGTGACAGTCACATAAGTATTTTGTTTAATATTTATAAGTGGTAGAACCAATCGATTGTTTAAAACTATGTTGCATTTCAAAACAACAATATTTGAAATTTGTTAGGTAGTATATTTCTTTCATACAAACAACTCATGCGTTTGTGTCAACTTCAACACTCAACCCAGGTAGTTGTATCACATTCATGGCACCATTTACCATATTTGATAAAGTTGAGACTACCTTATATCGGTTGGTATTAAAAATTGTTTTTTCAGGGAACGAATTAAATATGTTGAACCTCCAACAAAAAAGGTTGATTTTAAGCAATCTTCAAGGTGTGTCTGATGAAAATCTGTATAGCCGATTAAATATTGAAACTAATCTGGTATCAAGGCTGACGTCTGTGAAGGTCGTTTCTAGAAAAAATACAATTAAATCTAATATCTAAGGTAACTGTGTGAATAACAAAAATAGAACGAGATTTCCATGGAAACGACACAAAGTTTGCATTAAACATTAAAGTATAGCAAAGTTTTCAAAGAATCCACCTAGTGGTGTTTTATTGTATCGAACATACGGAGAACGACGAATTAGCAAACAAAATTTTATAAAATGTATGGATCGATTTTACCTTCTTAGAAATTTAGCGTATCTTTTAAGCTTTTCGCCAGGATTAATAAGCTTATTATATCCTATATATGAGATATATTTAGTCTCAAGTTTGTAAACTTAGAAATATTGATGCCACAAAAAAAATGTTTGTATAGGTGCTCGTAAAAAATGAGTTTGAGCTCGTAAAAGATCAAGGAAGGTCAATCGGGTCTTAGGTCTGTAATACCCAATCGAAATTTATATAAATCGCTACATCGATAGAACAAAAGTTTAAATATAAAAGATGCCCCTTATGAAAAATAAACAACTTTTGTTTGAAACATTTTTTTGTAAATATCTTTGTTTTTTTCAATGAATGTTCAAGTTAGAACAAAAGAGTCCATTGATTCTAATTTCATATTGAACTCATCCAATAATATGAAGGGCAAATTTTTGTCACAGTTCGTTTTGAAGTATGCAGATTATAAAAAATAAGTCAGTAAAGTAATTGTCGGGCAAAAATGTTCGATATTTTATCCCGTAGAACTAATATTAAACACTATCTGTACAGGATATTTCAACTATTAACTCAGTCAATTGTTTATTTTACTTGCATTTTAATTTAATTAAAAAAAATAGATATCAAACATCCTATAATATAGGCCACTTACATTAATGAAGTCTCTAGGCGAAGGTGCATGTAATTTCAATAACATTCTCATCCAGTATACAGGATTTTTCAGCAAAGCTAGTCCATGGGGCGTTAAAACGAGTAGCCACATTTACCAATACAATGTCAAAGTGGCTGAAACAATATTCTTATTGAATTCATTTAAAAATACTTTTTTATTTCGAGGGAGATTATTTTGCTCAAAGATTATTTAGTGAAAAACCCTGTATTACAGGCCTACAGGTCCGTGCGCAGGAATTATTCAAGGGAGGGGTTCAAACTTTTGTACGCCATGCTAGGCCATGAAGTCAATAAAAAAACGAAATTATTTTTTTCAAGTTTAATTTAATTAGATCAAAATGTGATATTCAGTCACTGTTTTTCAATAAGTTAATTCTGAGAAGTACAGACAAAAATGTTATTTATATTGAGCGAGGACTAAACCGTTTAGCCGATTTTCAAACATTGATCTAAGGTATGTTTTGAGAAGGCACAAGGTTGAAAAGGAGCGTTCATTCGTCGGTGTTGTCACAGGCAAAACTTCGAGTGTATTTTCGGCACCTCGTCCGGCAATGCGTTTTGCCAAAATTGAATTTCGTCGACCCCGATGTCACGGGAATCATCGTACAAAATTGAATATTCTAGATAAAAAAATGGAGCAAGGGTTTTCATCAAAATTTTTCATTTTATTCAGAAACAGACAAGCTAAATTTGATAAAATATAGCGATGATTCCAAATTCGATCTATAATCTTCAATTGAACCAGTCTATATATTCGAACTTTGAGTCTGTTATGACGCGAACCTAGGCTGCAGCACTTCTTTATCGTGTTCATCGCAAATATCGCTTATGGTTTTGAAAATTTTCCTGAACTCTTCTTCAACGTTTCCTCTTCTTGCAATCAAAGGATGTTTCGCAACATCAGCTAGTTCAATAGACTTGCCAAGGTCCAGGATTTCTGTTTGAAGTACTTGATTCAAAGAGTGAAGTCAAAGGATGTACCGACCTTAAAATATACATGGATATCTGATTCGTCAGTGAAAATGAGTCTCATAAATGGGTGCATTTTACACGACTATATTATTAGTTCAATAATGTGGATAGATTCTCAATGGGATTTAGGATAATGTGTTAAATATGGTTTGTAGAAAGGGTAAAAGTAATTTCATGCAACCATAAATGCTTATAACTGATAATGTTCCATACATAAACCAAGAAGTTTTTATCTGATTGAACAAAATATGTAAATTCTTCTCGTACATTTATGCTTATATTCATACAGGAATAACGTTTTATGTTATAAACAGGGATAACTATCTATGGTCTAAATAAGGAATATCTACTGATCCCCATATGTTCATGATAAAATGAGTCAAGGGCATTAGTTAGAGTTACAATGTATACCTACTCTGTATTATATAAAATTGTTACATTTGTTTGGTTTGATCATTTAGTTATCTTTAATAATTACAGTATAATATTACATTGTAATAATTCATGTTCCCGTAAACCGTGCGCCCATTATGAAGCGATATTGTCATGATTCTTTTTATCTGCATAGATTAGTAATACAGCACCCTTCTAGACTGCATGAAATCCGGTAGTGTTGATTTTTTTCAGACTTGTTTGTGATGTTGTCCCAATGAATAATCCAAGTTTGTAACCTTGGGTGACGGACGCAACGTTGCCAAAAATTGAAAAACCCGTGAACATTACAGCTTTTTTTCAGATTTTAGAGATTATAACCCTAAACAGGTAATTTTTAAGTACTCTTTCAAATTTTTTAACGAAGACTCACTTTGCTACAAAATGAGACTAGAATCGTCTCTGTAGACCCAATAGTTTTCGAGATAAATCCTTTCAAAGTTTATCATTTTTCGAACTTGGAACGTTATTCACGTTCTAGTCTCATATTATAGCAAATTTAGTCTACTTTAGAAACAATTGAAAAACGTACTTCAAAAACTACCTCTTTAGGGTTAAAATCGCCAAAATCTGGAAAAAGCTGAAATTTTTAGGGGTTTTTTCGATTTTTGACAAAGATGCTCGAGAGACTAATTCATCTAAAGTATATTTAAGTAACTTTTTTCTAAATTAATAATTCTAATTTTTTATTAATTATTAATAAACAATAGTTATATTTTTGAATAAAAAAAAAAACAGTAGTGTCATATTTACACCCGTGGAGGCAGTGAGCCAATCGAAATCACCCTAAATTAATATTTTTCAGCTTGTTTCTATGGAAAATTACGTTATAATATATTTAAAGCATTTTAGAAACAAACCATTTACCATTCTGCATGTCACTGGCGTTTGAACTTATAGTATAAAAAAACATTTTCAATTGTAAAATTTTAAAGAAAAAACAATTAAAAAAATTTTTTTTAATTTTTTCTTAGTAATTTTTAGTAAACTTTTGAAAAATAATAAAATTAAAAAACATGCAAGTTCTCTATTAATAAATTTATCCAATGACAGAGCACTTAGAATCATTTTCGGAGATACTGCAGATTTTCTAGTTGCTTAGCAGAAATGGCGTTTGCAAGATATTGCATATGACGTAGAAGATGGCCCAATGTATGGATCTGGGATCGCCCATTTATCCAAAGTGAGCAATATTATTATCCGAGAAACTCTGCCCTCACAAAAATAAAATGCGTTTTTCTTGAAACTACTTTTTTCGAGGTGCATTCCCTGATATCTCAAGTTCTACTCGACCGAAAGAAAAATGAAGTTTAAACCGTGAATCGAATGTTGACTTTAAAGAAATCGGTTTTACTATTTTTGTGCTTTGATATGCTTGTTTGCCTTCCGTTTTTGTTAGAAGAAATTTATTGACAACACTAGACATATTGGAACAAATTTCTGGAAGCTTGCAACTATCGAATGTGCAATTACCGTTTCCACTATTAACCACCAAATAATTGCATTTCACTTTTTAACACCTCCTAGAACTGCAAACATCCTGCCCTTTGTTTCTAATATGCTGTCAATACGAAAATCGAATAATCCAATTTCCGTAAATTCAACCATCGATCCTTGGCTGTTAATTCACTTTTCTTTATTATCAAACTTCAACTTCATTTTCTTTATCATTCCTTCAAATAGAAGACAAAACAACATTTATTATGGGCTTAAGGTCTATGACTGTTTTAATGGATATATAAGTTTATTTGTTTGTTCATTCGATCTAATCTAATTACAGAATTGCTTTTTTCGAGTTCGATTATTTATTCTCGTTCAATTAACATCGATTGTATAGATTACAGTGTGTTCCACATAGAGGAATATCATTTCTTTTAGGTTTATATGTTATATTTACTGGCTGAAATTGCTCCGAGATATCCGAATGACCCGATTATTTTACTTTTGTATCAAAATTGCTCTAGAAAATAACTTTATCCAAATCGAATACAAACAAATTTTCCCGTTTTTTTGCAATTTTCTTAAGGCCATAAAAAACTAACATCTTTTAACTAAAAAAAAAACATTTTTTCGAAAGTAGTTAGCTTTCGAAAAAATATGTCATTATAGCATTTAATTAAAAGAAAACATGGTAGCTGCAGAAAAATGCTTTGGTCAAAAGTTGCGGAGATTAGTAAAGGGCAATTGCGGAGATTTCCCTGTGTCCACGACTTTGACTTGAAATTGCAATTTCAAAGTCATTTCATCTTGATTTTCAAAGGATCTTGACCTGGACATGAAAGTTATTAGCATAGATAAATGACCATTATTGTCCTTGATAATTTTTGGTTAAAACATTTTTCTAAATCTAGCGTATTTTATTTCGATTAAATGCAATAATGATATATTTTGAAGTTGTATTTTCTCCGAAACTAATGATTTTCGAAAAAATGTTTTAAATAATAAATATTAGTTTTTTTATGTGGATAAACTTTTTAATTTATCTCTTATTGTTATTATTCTATTTCTTATCTTTTAGAATTGAAATTGACGGTTAAAGCAACCCGGAGAACCAGGTTTAATCTGATGTCAGAACATAATTATATCCATCAAACTCTACAACTTTTGTTTAAGTAATTTTTTTATTGATTGACAACAAAACGAGCTATTAGCGAGCTAATAATAGATTAAAATGGTCCACCCCGTATAAGAAATTATTTCCCCAACTGTCAAAGAATCCACACTTTTCTTATCTTTTGGAGGGTGAAATAATATCGATTTCCACTCTCTGGATATTAAAAAATACTGGTTCTATCAAGGTGAAAATACTTGTCTTATAAATATAATCAACATTAAATCAAAATCATAAAAGTACAAAAGAAATAAATCTACAAAATGCATAAAATCGTCAATAGGGGATAATTCTGATGTAGAATTGACCATATTAGATACTCATAAAAATGTAAAACTAGACTTGATACCATGACAAAATTTGAAAGTGAAATTAAAATTGATAAAAAAACGATGAAATTATAACCAATCAAAGATTACATTCAAAAGTTAACCATTTCCTCTTAACAAAACAAAGTTTTATATGTAATCTCTATGGCGATAACCGTCGGTACCTTCATCTTTGTTTATTTAGGAATTTTAAACGTTCATATCTTGCATACTAATAAAGATTTAAAAAAAAAAAAACTGCACTTTTCTATTCCTGCAGTGAGAATTCTTCATCTAAAGTGATTTAGTCCGATCCTCTATTCTTCAAAAATTCCATTAGGATGATTATACAAAGTTTAGTGCCAGTTATTTACATATTTCTATTGATTGATACTTAACGATATAGTCCGGTACTGGTCAGTTGACTGAAACCTTGATAACAATAATAAATTGTAATAATAATGTATAGTATATGTATATATAGTCTCATATTATTACAGGAAACAACAATTTATGTATTACATTTATAAAAAAATTCGACTTTACTGAGCTGAACACTGAACACTGAAATGAATGAAGTCGTTATCAAATAAATGGTTTATTATGTAAGTTCATTATTAGAACTCTTATTATAATTTTAACACTTACGCACTAAAATGTTCTACATTTTTATTATTTAAATCTAATTTTATTCTTGATACAGTTTTTAAGTAAATTATGATTCGTTTGTTAATCAGTTCCATTTATTTTTATTATAACAATCATTATAATTAATATTATTTAATCAATGCAGTTAATTCAGTTATTAAGTCCTAATATATTTTGTACAAAATTAGTGAATACAAACAATTGACTGACTTATTTTTTTAAATACCCCGATAAAATTCGTCATTGAGTAGGCTTAATTTTCGCATGGAAAATTTTTGTAGGATCCCGTTTAAAACATGCTCCTGAACGTAAAATTGCAGGTTGCCCGGTAGGATATTGTTTCGAAAATACTCTAAATATTGTACAGAAAAGTTGAAATCCTGCCAAAGTTTTCCATGCAAAAACTAAGCATGCTCAATAACGAATTTTGCCGGGACTAAATGTCAGTACTTGTATTATTTTTAATAAACACAATAATGGCCTTTTGGACGCCTTTTCGAAAGTATTTTGTAGAACTTTTTTCGTTTTTCGAGAATCTTTCGCAAGACCATTGGTTGAAGCTCCCTGCAAATTTAAAACTCCCTATCTTTTTTAGTTTTGGACAAAGTTTGGTACTTATTTGCGACCTCAAGGACACGGACGGGTGGACAGGCGTACAGACAAACGGAAATGGGCGAATTAGTTTATTTTATGAATACCTATAACAAACCCGTTTATTAGAAGTTTATCCGAATTCATGAATAATGCGATATATTTGAGATCAATTTAATTTGAGAAAATAAATGAAAAATTTGCGAAAAACGAATGAAAAATTAAATTCGAGGTCGTATGAATAGTTCACTATAATTTTTTCAACAAGAAAAAATTTGCTTACCATAACACAATCCAACCCCCTCACCCCTCTTTCAAAATACGGTATTCACCCCTCAGAAGGTGGATGATGAATAACCTTTACATCAGATCGTTGTGAAAAGATATTGAAATTCCGGACAATACCTTCTCAGAATTTCGAATACTCATTTGCTTAGATTACAAACAAATAAGGACTCTAGTGGTTTATTTGGCTTTTGCCCTCTCTAGAAAAATTCATTTGTTAATTTTTCCCTTTCCCTCAAGAATTTGTCCATATAGCTTCGTCATCTCTGCAAGGATTGAAATTAGACGCTGTTTTATCATAAGTCCGTGTTTTATCTTTTACCATTTACTATAATTATAAAATATATTTCAAAATTTTAAAGCACTTCGTCGAAAATTGGCAACATTGTTCGTGGTTCAAAACTTTTTCCGTCAAAAATTCTCGAGGAATTCTTGAGCGGTTGAGCCAGCTTTTACTTGCGTGCCACAAAAATACAACAAATTGCTTAAATATTTTATAAACAATGAGATTTAATAAATTTGTGAAAAAAAGCTTTAAATAGAAAAATATAATTAAAGGATCTTTTTAATATTTAAATATAAATTTATCCTATGGACCTATGCAAACATTTAGAGGTGTTTGATAAGCTTCTAAAAAATATAATTTGTATTAACTTTTATATGTATATAGACAACTTTTTATACATTAATGTAATTAACATGTACGTGAGCAAATATTAATGATATAACAAATAAAAATTATATATAGCAAAAATATAATTTGTGTAAATTTTTATTAACTTTTGTATTTATAGGCAACTTTTTGTACATTAATGTAATTAAAAAGTATATGTTCAAACATATAAATGTGTCGAAAACACTTAAAAATTTACTTAATATATTCAACTATAATTTGATTCTTAATTAATTAGGAACCTTTATTTAAATTGTTTTTCATTTATTATTTCCAAAAATCCTTCAGAATAAAGAATTACCGAAACCTAAATCTAGATTCTAGAAAACTCTAATTATTGATATCTTACGAAGATTTTAACATAATCTCTTAATCATATTCAAATGGAAAACCCGGAATTGAAGACTTTTTTATAAATCCAAATTTCAAATTCGATATTTTTTGAAATTTTAACGTAAAAAAAAAATCATACTTATACTTAATAACCATGTTTTAATTATAAACAATAATTAATTATAAACAGATTAAAAAGTAATAATTGTAAAAATAATTTATAAGATTTCAACAAAGTTTTTTCTTGGCATAGAAAACATTTAAGGATACGTATTGTCTTTCTTTCAAATGAAATTGCGAAATCCATATATTTATGAAAGGTCAAATAATAAGTATTTTTGTAACAAAAGGTTTAATCACACTGAAATAAAAGAATCTTTTTTCAAAATCTTTTCAATAAATTATAATATTGGATAATTATGATATAATTAAATTAATTCAACAATAGCTTAGTTCTCAATCATAAATAAATTATTAATTATTATAAGATGTATATTTGGAAAAAATTTAGTTCAATTATTTTACTTTTTTGGGATAGCATTGATCAGAAATCTATATAAAAGATGGTTAAAAATTATTTCAAGAATCAATATTATTTATTAATTTATTAGAATAGTTTGATTGATTTTTAAGAAAGATATAGAAACTTACGAAAATGTTCCTGAAATTACGCTTTAATATTATTTTTGTAAGTATAATTTATTTTTTATAATAATCGATTTTAATAAATTTTAACCGTGTTATAAGTTTGACCGCTACGTTTGTGTCTGTCTGTCTCTCTGTGATATTATTTTTCGTTTGAAAGGTTATTTACTGGAGAGTCTACTTAGATATGTTTCAAGTGCGCGTTTTGGGTTCCGTATCCGGGCTAACTAAAAAATAGACCATGATCCTCAAAATCGGTTCAGTTTAGAGAAGGCTTTAAAGATAAAGGTAATTTATTGAAGAGTGTCCTTAGATTAGTTTCAAGTGTGAGTTTAGGATTCCGTATCCAAAAAATTTGTTGGGGGATTTTTAAATTTTGTAAATTTCATTTGTTAAAGCATATTATGCTATAATATAACGGGTTAGAGTTTACTTTTACCTTCAAGTCTTTTAAATCTCTATAGATTTCTATATTCTATTTTATTCGATTGTGTCAAGAAAACGCCAGAAAAATAAATATATATTTTGTTATTAAAAGGACTGTTGGGTACAATAATTTTTATTAACACAACGTAATAAAAACGTTCAACACTAATGAATTTGCTGTGCGAAGGAATTATACTATTTATAATGTCTCCAGAGCTTTCTACATATTCTGTATCACGCGTAGCTTCCATTGATATAACGCGATCATAAAGTTTAATAAATTCAAATAAACTCAAAATTCGAATTCAAAAACTGTGTATTGTGGCCTTGTGACCAGTGGTGGATTTAAGGGATGGCAAAGGAGCAGTTGTCAACTGGGCATCACAAGGTAGCCCTTAGTGCATTAAAAAGACTAAAATAAAGAAGAAAAGGCCGAAAAAGAGAAATTTTTCTGGAAGGGCATCACAAAGGGGGCACCAAGCATTAACGAAAACTAAAAAAAAGCAAGTGAAAACAAACAATTGATTGAGTTAATTGTTGAAATACCATGTATAGACAATGTTGATTACGAAATCGTTTTTTTACGTCATTTAAGTAAAGAAAGATAGCCACTCTTATACACAAAGTAATAAGAGTATCTTTCTTTTTACTTCCTTAGGAGATATAGTATATATATGCTAACGTATTTAATTTGCCTCACGGTAAACAGTGATATTTACGAAAAAATGTTTCAAACAAAAGTTTTTATAAGAAACATTTTCTACAGTTAAACATTTGTTCTATCTCTAACGCTTTTACAAGATGGGTGCTGTGGACCCAAGATCCAATTGACCTATGTTGCTCATTTACGAACTAAATCTCACTTTTTACGCCCTAAGCACGCTATACAAATTTTATTTTTATATCTCTTTTCATTTTTGAGGTTTCGTGTTGACAGACAGACAGACGGACAACCGGAAATGGATTTTTTTGATGATTTTATGAACACCTATACTAAAATTTTCTTCGTAACATTAATATTTTTAAGCATTACAAACTTGGGACTAAACTTAATATACCTCGATATATTTCATCTTTGGTATAAAAAAACCGACCTTTTTATAGATTCTGCCCACTGGGCCTTTTACCTTTGAGTTTTTTTTTTTTTAATTCTATTCTAATTATAGCTTTATTTTCAGATTGGACTACTATCATTTTGTGAATATGTTTCAAGCAGCAAAAATTTATATTTGCCACCATCAAATCGATTTGATGCTGGTTATATGCCACCAATAAATCAAAATTTTTTACCAGAATTATTACAACGACCCGTTTATGGACCAGCCAATTTTAATCCACCACGAACTCATTATGTTCCACCAAATTATTTCCCTCCACCCATGTACCAAATACCTAATCCATCGTTCCATACGTATTATCCAATTGATGTTCCAATAACGACTCCGCCATCAGAAATTAGTATCACTACATCAAGTCCAAATAATAACCCATCAACAGTATCACCACCTGTTGGAAATCTAGGATATCCTGGTTATCCTAGCTATCCTAGTTATTTTCCAGGTGCATGCTGGTGCGGTGCATATCCAAATCCACAACCATCGTATGCACCTCCAACTTCCACAGTTGTTCCGGTAGCGACATCAACGCCGCAAAGTGTTGTTTCCAGTCCAGCACCAGTAAGTAGTAGTCCAGCACCAGTAACGGTAGCTCCTTCGATTCAACCACCAGTTTCTTCATCTCCAGTTGATGGTGCAGGTCTACCAAGTGGTGAGCAAACGCCTGCTCCTATGCCTCCGCCACCATCTGTAAATCCATAAAAATCTATGTTTAAAACAAGTGTTGTAAATATGTTTTGATTATTTATTTATTTTAATTTTATTATGTCAACAAAATTATATTTATAATGTTTTTAATAAAGTTATATTTTTATTATATTTACACTGATTTATATGAAGGTGAGGTAGTACTTATAGATTTGGGCCAAAAGTTTCATCTGTGATGTTAGTTTATCGCTACCAATCACCTATATGCTAAAAACCGAGACAGGACACTACAGTCTAAAAACCTATTATATCCATGTTAATTTTAACCACAAATTTTAAAAGTATGACTCAAATTTAGTATAATTCCATATTTGGTTTATCAAAATTTGATAAAATTTGGATATGATAGAGCGAATTTTAAATTTTTTTGATTTTGACGATGTCATCAAGTTAAAAAATTGATAACGCAAGCAAATTTGATTCGATCTTAGTGGAATTTTTTTTGAAATCCACTAATTTTTGGCCAAACTCTTCATCTGTGATGATAACTTTTCGCTACCAATCACCTATGTTCTAAATACTGGAATCAGGACTCCACATTATTAAAACCTTTTACAGCTAGGTAAAGTTGGATTACAAATTTGAAAATTTTGACCTAAGTTTAGTATAATTCCATACTTGGTTTATCAAAATTGGCTAAAATTTGGATATGATTAAAGTTTTTGGATTTTGATGACGTCATTGAGTTAAGGCAAATCGATTGACTTATAAATAATCAAAATAGGCCAACACGTTTGTTCTCTAGTGTGTCACATATGAATATACTACATATATATAGGCTGAAAAACACATTACCACTCCTTTGTGTCGCACAGTCGGGTAAAATACTGAACTGCATAAAAGATGAAAATAATAATCTTCAATAAATCTTTAATAATATAATAAAATAATTACAGAAGTCAAAAGGTGTAAAATTTAATTACTAATTTATTAGTAATTATTATGTTTGTTTATTTTCTTTTATCTCACCTATAACTTCTGATTTATAGTTAATTTTGTGATTATTATTTTATATTTAATAGATCAAGGTGCCCATAATGGAAAGGTCACCAATTACAACAATATTTTTAACAAATAAATTTACCTATATTCAGGGTTATTCATGTTATTCGAAACGAAAGATTAAGGCTAAAATCTGCTTGTTTTTAAGAAGATTTTTTTCTGTGGAATAGATTGAGGCTTATTGGTTGTACATTTTAAAATTATTTTTGTAATATCTATATATATAAAACAAAGTCGTGTTAGTTACACTACTTATAACTAAAGAACGGCTGAACCGATTTAGCCGATTGGCAGGGAGGTAGTTTAGAGCCAGGAGAAGGACATAGGATAGATCCCGTTCGACAAAATTCCCGTGGGACTTGATAACTGGGTTGGGTTTCGGTGGTGGTGCCATCTATGGTAAACATATTGAACTGACATTTATTTCGATTGTGGCGCCATCTATGGTAAACTTATCGAACTAACATTTATTTCGGCGGTGGTGCCATCTATGATGAACTTATTGGCCAATCCTTAAAAGTTTGTGTTTTAAATCTAGAACATTCATGTTTTTCCCATGGTCAATTATACGTGGCATGTTCACGGGTCGGAAGACCATCTGCGTTGTTTGTTTTTGCGCCTGATAATAAAACAAAAAATGTCGTGTATCACAAGGTACTTTAATGAAGAGCAACCTATGTACTAAAATACAGAAATAATTATGAATGATTAATGTGTTTTTTTATTTTTTCGAATTAAAAAAAAAAAAACTGATTATTTATTGCCATTAAGGCGGAACAAAGTTCGCCGGGTCAGCTAGTATAGGATAACACTTCAACTGCACATTTTTCAATATGAGGTGTGAATTTAATGCTGCGTTACAGTTAAAGATGTTACAAATAAAGGAAAATGAAAGAAATCGCTCGCATTTTGCTTAAATCTCAAGTATTCTGTTTCTTAGGAGTCAAATAACATTAGTAACTTATGAGTTACTCGTGCAAATGTTTCTATTTGTTAATAAACAATAAATTTTTAATTCAATGAAACGGTTAATGTTAAAGCTGAGTTACAAAAAAAGGCAACTTGAATTACGTATACGTCATACGTGTATAATAGTTTTCGATTATTTGACAAATACTTAACATATACATCATACAAATTGCATAGTTACTAATCTAATAAATGAACTTTAGCATTAATCGTTTCATTGAATTAACAATTTATTGTTTATTAACAAATAGAAACATTTGCGCCACTAATGCATTTTGTTCAACGGGAATATAATACTGATTTTGAGAATTTCTGTCTCATGTCAGACGGCCTTAGAGCTTCAAGTGGCGAAATAACCGCTAGCTCAAAAACGTATCAAACTATTTTTCATCTTTATAGGACCTTTTTTGTGAAACTAATGAATTTTTTTCTCAAAGATTAAGTCAATGCCGACTACATTTTTTTAGTAAAATATTTATATTAAAAATTCATGTATCTATTTATCATTTTTGATTAGCAGTGGCATCTAATGAAAATTTTTACAAAAAAAACTATTTTATAGTGGCCGTTCCAAGGCCAAAGTCTAAAGCTGTCTCTAGTTTTAAAAACAATCTTAAAAAAAAAAAAAAAAAAAAAAAAAAAAAAAAAAAAATGAATTTACTTAGAGGAGGGTGTCCCAAAATTTCCTTCCTAAGAAAAAAAATGTAATTTATAGCCAAACTATTTAAGATATTTTTGGTTTCTTTATTTATAAGTGATAGAATATATACCAATTTCTTTTGATTTGTTCAAATTTTTATAACATATTTCACCATCAAAATTAAAAAAATATATTTTTTTTATTTGTGTACCCACTGCCATGTTCATACATCCTTAATTAGTCTGACACAACGGGTTTCTTTTTGTTTTCAATAATTTATTAGGATTTTAACTTTAATTTAAATATATATTTTTTTTAATTTCCATCATCCATCTACCGTTTTCCCATAAAACCAATGTTAAATATGTCTACTTTTCAAGTCGTTTATTTATTTAAATAATCAGTCAACCCCTCCTAAAATTTTCAGAATTGATTAAGACTTAGTCCAATTACATTAAAAAAAAATCAAGTCTTTAATCCAAAATTGCCCTGGCGCTCGTACATCCTTAATAGATCACTTTAAACAAGGAGGTATCATTTTACACCACCTTCCCCTAAGTTTACCTGACTTTATAGCCGTAGTATATGGAAATCTTTGTAATAATAATAAATTAAATGCATATGTTAATTTATGTACACGGAGGTAGAAATATAGTATACATATACACATAGTGTAAAATTTGTGTCGAAAAAAGCGATCAAATCTGTTTTTAAAAATAATCAAAAGTCTTTAGACTTTGATTGATGTGAGTGTTAAAAATTTAAGTTATCCCATTCATAAACTAATTTATCGTACAAACTCAATTTGATTAGTACAAAACACAATTTGGACCAATCAGACACCCCTTTTTATCCTATCATCTTAGTCAAAATAAGTTATCAACCTCGAAATCTAACGCAATAAGCTGCATTTTTGTACAAACTTGTATTTTGGTAGTACAAATTTTGTCTCAAAAGTCACATGTAGTCAGCGTGCGCGTCGTTAGATAATCAAGGTCAAAGGTCTCGAAAATCAGGTTTTTGTGAATATCTGGTTTCTTTTGCTTTCCACCGTATTAACTTATTATAAACGTTGTAGAGGTTAAAATTTTCTACAAATTTTGCCTGAAACTTTTTTTTGTATGTTGAACCGTTTTTGAAATAGAGTTCGCAGAAGGTGTTGCGCTCAGTTTAACGTACTTCAGTGCTGGGTTAATATTTTTAAATATAAGATATTAAATAATTATTTAAGTAGCATTTAATGAATAATTATGGAAAAAAACCGCATAATAGACTGGGATTCACGATTGACCCTATCTATTAAACGGTTTTTCCACTTAATTATCGATTAAATACTATTTAAGTAAATAATTATTTAATACATTATATTTATAAATATTGACCCTGCACTAAGGTACGTATCGCTGAGATACTATTTGTCTGAAAGCTTTTTTTATACGTTCGCGTTGGACCGTTTTTGAAATAGAAAGAACAGAATATGGGGATCTGAGCTATACGTACCTTAGGGCAGGATCAATAATTATAAACATATGCTATTAAAAAATTATTTAAGTAGTATTTAATCGATAATTAAGTGAAAAAACTGTATAATAGACAAGGGCAATCGTGAATCGAAGTCTATTATGCGGTTTTTTTCCTTAACTATTCATTAAATAATAATTAAATAATTTTTAAATATCTTATATTTATAAATGGTGACCTAGCACTGAAATACATTAAGTTTAGCGCACCATCTTCTGCGCCCTCTATTTCAAAAACGGTTCAACGTAATAACAAAAGTTTTATAATAAATACGATTGAAGGCAGAAGAAACGACATATTCACAAAAAATGATTTTCGAGACCTTGAATATCTAACGACGCGCAAGCGTGATCGTATTTAATTTTTGCGACAACATTTTTACTATCAAAATAAATGTTTGTACAAAAATTCTGCTTATTGATTATTCCGTTAGTTTCCGAGGAGAAACCCTTAGATCAGGGCTTCTTAAACTTTTGTAATTCACGACCCCATTTATGATTGCGAGTTTCTTGACGACCCCATACAAATATAAAAGAAAAATAAATTAATATTTTTTGATGATTTATTTATTAGGTAACAAACATATACATATGAAAATATGTAAGTTTAGAATTCGTTTTGAAACATACAAAAATCTAAAATTAAAAATTGCACAAAAAATTATAAAATTGTATTTATTATAGTTTCAAAAATAAAAGTGGATTCTGACCGTCTTAATTCTCTCGAATATATTCAAGTAGTTGCGTGGTAAGTATTAAATTAAAGTATAAGTTAAAAATTTAATGAGATGGATGTGCCTGTTTTTTATTGCATAACAAATCAAATCTTGGTGGAATGTTTGAAACTGCTGGACGTAAGACCTCTTCAACATTTTTTATCGCTGAACGATACTGGGATTTAATATGTGTTAAAGCTGTTTCTTCAGCAATAATACCTAGAAATTTTGTTGATAATTATTTCGGCTTTTAGAGATTGGCAAAAATAAATTTATATTTTTTATTAATTCCAATAACATTTCTGAATTCATAGTAAATGTAATTCAAGTTATTATAATACTCTTAATAGAAATGCAGATACAAACAATCTTTCCGAACTAGAAGATTTTATGATATATTTATCTACGATAATTGTTATTTTATCTTTATAACAATAATTTTACAAGTTAAAAAACATTTTCTGTTATATTTTATTTTTACCTCTCGCGACCCCAGAATTTTGTTACGCGACCCCAAATGGGGTCGCGACCCATAGTTTAAGAAGCCCTGCCTTAGATGATTGGAGTGTCTTGTCTATTTGCTGAGTAAGCTTTACACTACGAATTAAAATTTTATACATATTAAAAATCAATTTAGATTTTTTTCAGATTTTGTCATACAATTTTTGTGGGATGAAAATAGTAAAAATTTCGTTTTTTCAAATTCTACGAACATTAATTTGAAAACTGGAGGGTTAAGAGAAAAGCGTCTCAGAAAAGTTTTTGTTGATTTTCTACCCCCCTGCACTTTTTCGTTTAATAGCATTGTTTAAACGGGATTCTGCAAAAATTTTCGAGAATTTAATGCGAGAATTAAACATGCTTAATGACGGATTAACCGGGTCTACCTATACCGCAACAAATTTTACGAATTAATAAAAAACTTACAACTTTTAATTAAAAAAATTGTGTTTTCTATCAAAATTACATGTTGCGTTAAATTTTACACCTTTTATTTCAATATGGTTCAACATATTTTAGCTCTACTTTACTACATACGTAAAAAAAAATACTATGTCCAGGAACTCTATCTACTAATATCGTGATATTACAAGAGTTAAAATGCATTATAATATATAAATAATAATTACAATCACATGGTTTGTTTAGCTTGAAATTCTCTTTTAAAAATAAAATGTTGAAAGAAATTCAAACATAGTTGTTCAGTTTGTTGTATAATCAACAACAACACGGAAGGTTTAAACACACATTTAACTTAATATTTAAATTATATTTTTATATACATTTTAAGCTATATTAGCTTAACTTTTTAATTAAAAACAACAATGTTTTCTTTAAAATTATTTGTTTTATTAAGTTGTTTGTGTTTGAATTATGTTTATTCGACAACAGTTAAAAATTGTCAAACTGGCGCACAATCAAGTAAATATTACTTTTTTCTTTTCTTTTTTTTTTTTATTGTAGAAAGTTACTAAAAATTAAGCGTTTTTAATACTCGAATTTAGGAAAAAAGAAACCAAAAATTTTGTCTAATAGTATAATAGTATCCCATTTTTAACGCAAGGGCTAAAAACTTCAGAACCAACTCTATAGTCGACAAACTCAACCTAAACACCTCGTAATTAACACAATACTCCGGGTCTATACAATTTTCGGTCTTTTTTTACGATATATTTTTTGCGATATTACGAGTATTCCTTGAACACCCCATTGATAAAAAGTCTTGTTTTTCTTAAGGATATTCTCAAATATCCAAATATTATCAAAATGAGTGTATGATAATAATATCTGAGAGTAAATATTACTTCTTTTTTTTTTTAAATTTCTATAAAAATTTATCAGATTTGGGACAAAAAAAAAACTTTAAAAAAAAAAAACCGACTTCAAAAGAAAAACTTTTCCAAAAAAAATTAATATGCACTAAAAAGTAAAAAAATAATTTATAATATAATGTAGTTACAATTATTGTTATTTTTGCAGTCGGTGTCAGCCAAGCTAATGTAGCAAACTGTTCTGTCAGAGTTGTGTCCTTGGCTGACACCGACTCCAAAAATAACAATAATTTTAACTACATTATATTATACATAATTTTTTTACTTTTTAGTGCATATTAATTTGTTTTAGAAAAGTTTTTCTTTTGAAGTCGGTTTTCTTTTTGTTAAAAGTTTTTTTTATTTAGTGATTTTTTGTGAATCTGAAGTATACTAACTAATTTGTCACTAAAAAAAGAATCATCGAAATCGGTTGGCGTGATATTGAGTTATTCGTCTTCTTGTCGTGCATACTTAATGCAAATTTAAGATTTTTACGGATTACTCATGGATGCCGTTGTCAGAACTGGACCAAAATAAAATGGGACCACACGGGAAGCACGAGCTTTCAAATAGATAAAGAATCATCAAATTCGGTTCACCCAGTCGAAAGTTCAGAGTCCTCCTCCGTTTTTGTTTGAAGTCGGTTAAAAATAGACCGTTTGGCTAATAGTGTGTACAAACACAGGTACCTACGCTTCAAACATAAAAATTGCTTACCCACCATTTTTTAAAACTGTTGCAAAATCAATTTTCATAATTTAAAGCGGTCATAGAGACCTATTAAAATTTAATATTTATAAAATCACTATGTATGAAGTTGGTAAATAATCGTTAGCTAGATAAAGCAGAAAATACTAGAAACTGGTTACCATCAGTGGCGGATTAAGTATTTTGCCGCCCTAGGCCCTGTCTGATTAGCCGCCCTTTTTAAAAGATGAAATTTTATTTTTTTGAATCCGTTTATATTATTTATCCGTTTATAATACTTATATCAATTTAAATATGAAACACCAGAATCATTGAAAATAAAATAAGAAAACATTGTGCAATTCTAGAAGCGGCTTACATGTAAGATTAATTTTACTAAAGATACAAAAAATCAACAGAGCTTTGAAAATTCTTCAAAAAAAGCTTATCAATATTCAATTATTTCTGTTATAAAACATTTTTTATCAGTATTGCACTCACAAATAAAAAAGTTAATCAGAAAATAAATTCCATTCTATTTTATAGAAATTTATTTGTAAATTTATATAAAAAAAATTCGAATAGATCCTTAAAATGTATTGTCGTTACATTATATCAGATTTAAAATTTTGACATTCTGAAAAATTTGCCGCCCCCCAAATTGTGCCGCCCTAGGCCCGGGCCTCACGGGCCTAGGCGGTAATCCATCACTGGTTACCATTGCAATAGTAAACATTGCGAATCGTAATAGAAGTAAAACACAAAAATCTTAGATATTCGTATGAAGAGAATTGTGACAAAATTCATTTTATTTTAAACCATTTTTAAGTAGGACATGTTAGATATTAACGGAGTAACAGGGCCTAGAGGTTATCAATCGAGACAAATGGCATTAATAAGAAAAAGTCTTTTACATAAATCATTTAAAAATATTAATAGAATTTTTTATCATAAAAATTTTTTTTATCTAATTTTTATTTCCGAGAAGATAATTCATATCATTAATATTCAATAGGATGTAAGAATGTAAATAAAAAGTGAGAATTTTCGAAATAACACACTCTTGTAAATGTAATAATTTTTTATTGTATTGACCAGGAAAATATTTGTATTTTTTCTACCCATCGCATGAGGTTAATTATAGTATTTAATTACGCGGTACGCGGTAATAAAGTGATTCAGCAAGGTAGAACAAAAACTTAGTAAACTCACATTTACTTCGAAATATAACGATTATTGTAGATAATTAAATTATATCAAAGAGCCTAAATGGCCGAGCGGTCTAAGGTGTGTGTATTACACTGCGGACTGAGGTTGCGGTTTCGAATCCAGGCAGCAGCAGTGTGAATAATTATGATTAACGAGGGCGGTAGAATAGATTATATTGTCGTCGCTTGTATAAGAACGAAGTAACCGACTCCACCCACATCAAAATGTAATTGTCTCTGTTGCAGGCGTATATGTCAGAGAAACGGAGGTTAAACTCCATTATTATTATTATAATAAAATTTTATATTTTTTTGTTAAATAATGTTTTTGAATCACTAACCGTTTTCGACTTAAACGACTATTACGATTTATTTATTGACTTTTTGACCGATATCTCTTCTAATAATTGTTTAAACAATAAAATTCTATTGTTAGCGAATTGTCGATGTAAATGGAACTATTACTTTTGTACTGATGATGGAATTTTAAAAAAATTTCTTCAAACGTTCATCGATCCTACCTAATAAATGTCAGACTATGTATCTTTACGTTATCTATACGCAAATTAAGCCCGATTTGAAAAAAATTTGGTACCAAGAAGGGTTTTGGTATTTAAAAGGTCAAGTTCGTTAATGAGAAAAATAGATAACGACAGATAAAGAAAGAGGGAAGGTGCGCAAAGTTTACTTTTTATTATTTGATAAAGTTTTAAGCAAAAAAGTACTAATGTGATTTTTTTCTTAGACGCTTAGTTTTTGAAATAAAAATTATTTGCTTACAAAAAATGCAATATTCGATTTTAAGAAAAATGTGTTATTTTTCAATCTCTAAGGGAGTTCGCTTAGTTGGCCCAGCTCCTGCCCTACAAATTTTCTCAACTTTTTATATACAAGTTACCTGCAACTTTTACTTAAAATTTTTTTTTTCTAAAATTAATATTCATGAAATTATAATCGCGTACAATGTTACACTACTGAGTACAAGGTTAAATAAAAACAAGTGAAAACAAACAATTGACTGAGTTAATTGTTGAAATACCATGTATAAACAGTGCTCTGTCACATTACACATACATACATAACTGATATTCCCATATAATACATACTACACAATTTGCGCTCTCACGGGTAAACAGTCATGTTTACGAAAAAATGTTTCAAACAAAAGTTGTTTACTTTTTTATAAGGAATATTTTTTATATTTAAACTTTTGTTCTCTCTAACGATTTACAAGATGGGTCCTACAGACCCAAGACCCAATTGGCTTATCTTATTCATTTACGAACTTGACCTTACTTTTTACGTCCTAAGCATGCCATAAAAATTTCAGCTTGATATCTCTTTTTAGACAGACAGACAGACAACCGGAAATGGGCTAATGAGGTGATTTTATGAACATCTATACCAAAATTTTGTTCATAGTATCAGTATTTTTAAGCGTTACAAACTTGGGACTAAACTTAGTATACCTTGCTATATTTCATATACATTGTATAACGAGGTATGTAAGTGTAATGAAGAAAGTTCAATAAATGTGTAAGAAAATATAAATGATAGTGGCATAATTAGTAATAAATAATTAGCCTTTCTGCAAAAACAGCGACTAGCCCCGCTGAAATTTTTTCACGATACAATAAAAATATTTAACAAAAATGTATTAAATTTAAATCTACAATAAAGGTTGTTACCATTTTTGGCCTAAAGTAGAAGATTACATAGATAAAATTCTCAAGATGGGATCCAACTTTGTAAAGGATTTTGTGTATTTACATTCTTTACGTGGTACTGAACCTATTTAAAGATGTACGGGCATCAAGGCAATTTTTAGTAAAAAGATGGAATTTTGTTCAAATTTCAGTTGGACTAAGTCTAAATCAATTCTGAAAATATTAAGGGGTTGCCCCATTACATTTAAATAAATAGTTGACTTCAAAAGTTGGCATTTTTAACATTGGTTTTATGGTAAAACGGTAGATGGATATGTTTTCATAGATTTCTCCAAAACTAGTGGGTGGAAATTGAAAAAACTACTATTTAATTAAAGTTAAAACTTTAATAAATTATTGAAACCCGTTGCCCCCAACTAATTAAGGATATATGAGTACGGTGGAGGGGACACAAATTTAAAGAAAGTATATTTTATCAATTTGGATGGTGAATTATGTTATAACTTACACAATGTAGTTGCCCTATTAGCTCAGTTGGTTAAGGCGTAACCAATTCCGTCCTCGGTATGCATAGAGTAGCGGGTTCGATTCCCGCCGTCGCAACAAAATTAATTTAATTAATAGTTATGATGGGCTGGTGTAGTGCATGGTAAATGTATGAACTTGGTGCACTCAGCCTCTGAAATTGAGGAGCTGATAAACGAAATTATCAGCGGAAAGGTGGTAAAACACATATATGGTATCACAATGGGCTCTATGGCCTGAGTGTGTCCTTCGTGGACAGCCAATATAACCTACACAATATAAGATGAAATGTAAAAATAATAATTTTTCGATATTTCGAAAACTAAAGTAAATATCGAAAAATTGTATTTATTTTTCGTCTACATTACTCGCACTTGCCTTTTTGCTCATACTACTTTAAAGATAAAAATAACTCCTGTAATTTAATGCAAGAAAAAATTATATTTTAAATCTGTATTAATTCGTTATTTTTTTAAGTAAAAGAAACTTACCGAAGTATGCTAGAAATGTCTTTTAAAGAAGTTTCAACAACTTAAGAATATAAATCAGGATTAGTGTCCGACCGAAGGTTCGGTTTCTGTTTCGGCCTAAAAATCTAGTTACGACGTTAGTTGCGGTTTCGGCAGAAAATCTGCCGAACTTTCGGCCACACCGAAACTCGTGAATTATCGCTCGAGTTCGTGAATTATCGCGCGTCGTTCGGCTAACTTTGAGTGAGTTCGTGTCTGCTGAGTTTGCCGGCCTGTCCGGCGTAATTTTGTTTTGGCTTTATATGCTGTGTTGTCTATTCGGTTTTATTAATTTTAACCAGCCAAATATTGAAACAACTGCCTGCTATCATATCGCTATGATTTAATTGTGTGTTATCTTCTGATACTTGTTTGTTGATTTTAACAATGAGGAAACACAGTATTTAAACAATATCCATTTAATTCAAACTCAATTTTTTTTATTATTATTTGATTGAACCTGTGTTAACTGTCTGTATAAGTTTAAAAAATAAGCCAAATTTCAGTAAACAATCAATTTTTAACATGTCTAAAAAAGTTTCAGTTTCAGTTTCGTTTTCGACCGAAACTGAGACATATACCGAAGATTCGGTTTTGGTAGAAATTTCGTTCTACACCAGTTTCGTTCGTACACTAATCAGGATACTCTGTGTCATTAGTGGCAATAATGTTCAGATAAAAGAATTTCTCACGAATGAATAAGTAAGATATTGCAATTTTCAAGGTTTATAAAAAATGATAATTTTTATACCATGCATATATGTAATATGCAAGGTATACTAAGTTTAGTCCCAAGTTTGTAACGCTTAAAAATATTGATGCTATGAACAAAATTTTGGTATACGTGTTTATAAAATCACCTAATTAGTCCATTTTCGGTTGTCTGTCCGTCTGTCTGCCAACACGATAACTCAAAAACGAAAAAAGATATCAAGCTGAAATTTTTACAGCGTACTCAGGACGTAAAAAGTGAGGTAAAGTTCATAAATGAGCAGCATAGGTCAATTGGGTCTTGACCTATGAGTCCGTAGGACCCATCTTGTAAACCGTTAAAGATAGAACAAAAGTTTAAATGTCTAAAATCTTCCTTATCAAAAACTTTTGTTTGAAACATTTTTTCATAAACATCACCGTTTACCCGTGAGGGCGCAAATTAGGCGTAAATGGTATAGTATTATATGGGGATATCAGTTACATATGTGTGATATGTATGTATGTGTAATGTGACAGAGTAATCAACACTGTCTATGCATGGTATATCAACAATTAACTCAGTCAATTGTTTGTTTTCACTTGTTTATATAATAAAAATAATTTATTTTAATTCAAATTCTTATAAATTGCAATAAATAATGTTTTCTGCAAATATTTATTTATTACCAATATATACGTTTAAACATTGTGAAAGTAATTTTGTAATAAATTATCATTAATAAATATTATATCGATTCTTCATATTATACATACAAAAATGTGATATTGAAAACCATTTCACACACATACATAATTATTAATTTCATAATATCTAGAAAAGCATTTCCGTATATGAAAATTGTAGCTAATTAATCGACAATTATCATTGCACAATCATTATTGAATGATAATCGTACACAGTAGAAAACAAGTGAAAACAACAATTGACTGAGTTAATTGTTGAAATACCATGTATAGACAGTGTTGATTACTCTGTCACATTACACATACATGCATGTCACACACACTATTGATATACCCATATAATACATACTACACAATTTGGGCATAATTTGCGCTCTCACGGGTAAACAGTGATGTTTATGAAAAAACGTTACGTTCCAAACAATGGTTGTTTTTTTTTATAAGGAATATTTTTTATATTTAAACTTTTGTTCTATCTGTAACAGTTAACAATATGGGTCCTACGGATCCAAGACCCAATTAAAATATGTTGTTCATTTACGAACTCGGCCTCACTTTTTACGTCCTCAGCACGCTATAAAAGCTTGGTATCTCAGCTTTATATCTCTTTTCGTTTTTTAGTAATCGTGATGACGGGCGGGCAGGCAGACAGACGACAGATAGACAGGCAACCGGAAATGGACTATTCAGGTGATTTTATGAACACCTATACCAAAATTTTGTTCATAGCATCAATATTTTTAAGCGTTACAAACTTGGGACTTAACTTAAAATAGCTTGGTATATTTCATATACATGGCATCAAAAGTAGACACTATAGTTGCAACAAATCCTGTTCTTAACATGGTAGCAAGAAAATATTTTCTTGGCCCAAAAAAAATTTTTACTTAGTTAGGTACTACAAAGATCGCAATAGGGTACTTTCGGTAGTGAAAAATAAATAATGAAATTTGAAAAAAGTTAAAATTTATGTAAAAATATACTTTAATATTCTGATTTCGAGTCATAAAAGCACATTTTTGTTTTATAATATTAAAATTAAAAATCGTAATTTTTAAACTGTATATCACGTGACATAAAACGCGGGCAAGCCCTGATGTGATGTCATATCGGTATGAACCATAGACCATCAGTTAGTTCAGGGTAGACAGCTGGGTATAACATATCCATAATAAATATTTATATTTATTATAATTAGTTGTCTATGAATATATCTGTCAAACTTATTTGTGTTATTTCGTATAATGATACCGATATTACGTCACCAAATTGAATACCCGCGTTTTTTACAGTTTAAAAAAGGTTTAAAATTAAATTTAAGTTTTTGGCAAGAAAGCGTGTGTATTTTTCCGAAATAAATTTTTGGTGGCTTTTTATTAGCAAAATCAACATTTTGAAGAACTTTTTCAAATATAGTAGAATACCCTATTATCGTAATTCAAGAAAATATAGTATTTGACGGCTAAAAAAAGTTAAGTAAGTAATAGTATTTTTTTGGCTTACAACAACTTCTCAAAGCTTCAACTGAAAGTACTTTCAAGTACTACGTTTGGCCCATAGATAAAATATAGTAGTGGGAAGTTTGTCCCTAGACCATTTTATCTTCATTCGGTCATACAGTCTCCAAAAATAATAAATATTAAAACATAATACAAGTGAAAACAAACAATTGACTGAGTTAATTGTTGAAATACCATGTATAGACAGTGTTAATTACTCTCATTACACACATTACACACACATACATGTTGATGCGCACTCGTTTGTTTTTTTGACGTCACGTAAATAACAAAAGATATTCACTTTTAAATACACACACACACACGCAACTGATATTCCTATATTAATACATACTATAAAATTTTCACCTAATTAACGCCCTCGTGGGTAAACAGTGATGTTTACGAAAAAATGTTTCAAACAAAAGTTGTTTAATTTTTTATAAGGAACATTTTTTACATTTAAACTTTTGTTCTATCTCTAACGGTTTAAAAGATGGGTCCTACGGACCCAAGACCCAATTGACCCATGATGCTCATTTACGAACTTGACCTCACTTTTTACGTCCTGAGTACGCTGTAAAAATTTCAGCTCGATATCTTTTTTCGTTTTTGAGTTATCGTGTCCACAGACGGACGGACGGACAACCGGAAATGGACTAATTAGGTGATTTTATGAACACCTATGACAAAATTTTTTTCCTAGCATCAATATTTTTAAGCGTTACAAACTTTGGACTAAACTTAATATACTATGTATATTTCATATATACATGGTATAATAAACAGTTTTTAATGACGTGTTATTTATTGTAATAATTTGCGACAAGGTCTTCTTGTGAAATTTTTACAATTTTTTTTTATTATTTCACTCAAATTGAACAAAAAAGATATTATTTGTTATTTTTTAATAGTTCTTTTATTTATCAATCAAACAATGCGCATCATACATTTTTATCGATGCTAAAAATTGTTAATAGAAACAGAGACAGGATTTATCTCATTAAGGGGGTATAAGAGTCGGAGATAACAAAATATAAAAGCATTCTTTGTGTTTTTTTTACAAAGTACCTTATTTATTACTAAGCATTATTCTATAGACCCGGTAAAATCCGTCATTGAGCATGAATAATTTTCGGATGTAAAATTTTTTCAGAATTCTCCTGAATGTAAAAGTTATTTATTATTTATATTTGCTTAATAAATTTTGTATACAAATTTAAACATCAAAGTCTTTCGATTATTATTGATGTTTTTTTATGATACAATAGCGTAAACTATACAGATAAATAACTTGTCGAGTTAATCTTAATTAAGTCGAACCCGGGTCAATAGCAATTTCCTATAGAATATTGGTGGATACTATAAAAAAATAGAATTTTTGTACTTTTGGATAAAAATTAATTTATTTTCCTATATTTATCACATTCAGATTTAAGAATTGATCTTAAATCGGTATTTCCAAATGCCGTTAGAGGTATCGTACTTTCAAATAAAAATTAAAATAACTCGTAAAAGTGCTTCACCGAAAGATATTTCAAGAGACTGTGAAGAGGAGTACAAGATTCAAGCCCCTTCCAACCCACTATAGTACGATTACTTAAATACGTAGAATTTACTGTGATAAAAAATGACAAAAATTTTTATTGTGTATTTTCAATAGGTAATTATTTTACGAATGCCATGGTTTTATACACATGGCTTGCTGATTATTGGCATTCTATGGATAATAATTGTGTTTAATTGATAAAAATTTAATTATTATAGAACATGAAAGCATTGAATTGTGTTAAATTGTCATGATTTTTTATAGATACTATTTTTTTCCCTATATACTATAATTTTCATTCATTATTTGAATTTTCTAAGAAATTTTTTTCTTCTAATAAAAAGTAACAGAATAGGGAATATTCATGAAATTTAAATTTGTTTCAAATATTTTTTTCCGTAACTTTATTGGCTGGACATTTCAACTAAACCATTATTTTACTAATAAATATCTTTTTAATTACTTAAAATTAATTAATATAAGTACAAATTCAAAATTACTAAAACGGAAATTCAAATTTTAAAACGGACATAACGTCATAGTATTGGTTTGTCAAATTCGTTGACATACTGTATGGTATTAATTACTTATATTTTGTATGGTATTACATTGAGTTATTTATTCTACGACTTTTTATTAGAAAACTTAATAATAACGAGAGTAAATTCTGTGTTGTAAATTGATTTTTTTAAAGTGTAAATTATATATTGAACTGTCACCAGTTGACAGGTCACATATTAATACGTCATCAACAGAGAGCGCCAAAAGACTGCGTTTAAACATCTCAAAATTATAATGTATTTTAAATACTTTTTTTTACACTTAATTAAAGCATTTTTAAACAGTATTTATATTTTTTGCTATGCTATAACGGTGTAAACAATGAATTGACAATATAAAAAAAACAAGTGAAAACAAACAATTGACTGAGTTAATTGTTGAAATACCATGCATAGTCAGTGTTGATTTCTTTATCACATTACACATACAAACATGTGATACATACATAACTGATAATCAAGTATAGTACATATTATAAAATTTTCGCCTAATTGGCGCCCTCACGGGTAAACAGTGATGTTTACGAAAAAATGTTTCAAACAAAAGTTGTTTAATTTTTGATAAGGAACATTTTTTACATTTAAACTTTTGTTCTATCTCTAACGGTTTACAAGATGGGTCCTACGGCCCCAAGACCCAATTGACCTATGATGCTCATTTACAAACTTGACCTCACTATTTACGTCCTAAGTACGCTGTAAAAAATTCAGCTCGATATCTTTTTTCATTTTTGAGTTATCGTGTCCACAGACGGACGGACAACCGGAAATGGACTAATTAGGTGATTTTATGAACACCTATGACAAAATTTTTTTCCTAGCATCATTATTTTTAAGCGTTACAAACTTGGGACTAAACTTAATACACTATGTATATTTCATATATACATGGTATAAAAAAAACATATTCCCTATTGTTCGAATCGAAAAAGAATGCGAAAATATCCATTTAGCACATTGCTGAATACCATTTCGGTAATGTTCAAAAATAAACTATTTAAATGCGGAAATATTATAAATTCCTTGCGTGTTTAAAACTTATAGGCACAATCAAGGGCAAACATTACACATTTTGAATAATTTAGAGTAGAGTAAAATATTTTTACAACTTTGTTCTGGCATCACGTAAGCTTAATCTAAATAACAAATTCTGAACACATATAAATATTAATCATTTTACACATATAAATGTTAATAATTAGGCTTATGAGAAAATTATGATTAATTAAAATAACCTTGGTGAATCTGAGAATTAATGTGGAAATTTCCGAAATTTTTGAAAACCAAATAAATGGCCATAATTGTGTTGGTTTTTTAAACCCTTTTAATTTATAAAAAATAATGCAAGCACTGGCACTCAACACTTTCTATACAGGGTACTTCAACAATTAACTCATTCAATTGATTGTTTTCGCTTGTTAAAATTATTAATAGCAATTCTCAAGAGGGCGGTTACGTCTTTTTTGAAAAATTTATATTGATTGTCTATACGGTTTATGAGAAATTAACTATCAAATTTAGCGTTTTTAATAAAAAAAGTTTTTCGTTTTTGTGCACAGTTCTTAATTTTGGTATGATTTTAAAGCTTAAAACTTGGGGAATATTGATAAAAGTTTTTAATGTAATTGGTAAAACATTTTTAAAAGCACTTATTGACTAAAAAACCAACATTTATTACGACTTCTTCATATACCATCATGCAAAAAGGGCTGTTTTTAATAATTAATTTATCTTAAGGATGTATGAGCATGACAACAATGTTTGATTTAAAGGCTCAAAATTTGTTTGTAGGTAGTCTTTTACTCAAAGAATATGTGGTTAAAATTTCAGCTTAGGTAACCGTGCAAATTTTTAAGAAAAAAGTCATTAAAAATCGATATAAAATACATTGGCTCTTATGGAGGAATCTCAAAAAACGACATATTTTGGAAGTTTTTGATAATTTTCATTTGGAATGAATGAAAATAAATTTAAAAAAAACTTTTTAATAGAAAGTAAACATATTAGCAATGAATTAGAAAAGAAAAAAACTAAGTGTCACCTACCATATAAGGGATGTAATAGCAGGGTAGATTAAGGGTTGAAATTATTTTTATCTTATTTTCAATTTTGATTATGAATTTTGTTATAACTTCATGAATGTAGACGAAAAATAAGAATAAAATTTTTCGATATGTGTCTTGGTTTTCGAAATGTCGAAAGCTAAATAATTAAACAAAATTTTTAATTTTCGATATTTTGAAAATTAAACCAGATATCGAAAAATTTTATTCTTACTTTTCGTCTTATATCGTCAAGTAATAATATAAATTTATCATCAAAATTGAAAATATCTATTTTTAAATTTGTGCCCCCACTACCATGCTCATACATCCTTAAACCGTACAAAAAATAGAAAATCGACTTGAAATTTGTATAGAAGGCGTATTAAATACTCATTAATTGACACACATAATTTCAGTTTTTTGATAACACTTTCGTTTTGGTGTCGAAATGCCTTAAATATCTTAATAGTTTTTGTAAAAATTGTCGCCACCTTTTATCACTATAAAATACTTCAGACGTCTATGCAAGGATTCCCTGGCTTTTGATATTGTCTAGTCTAAACTCTCGATATTGTAGATAATGTATTTGTTAATAAATATGTAAAAATTTATATAAATGCATTCAGGTACTGTCGATTTTCAAGGCTACCTTAATTATACCATATTAAACAGAAGATTACTTTTTATTATAACCTGATATTATCTATACAAGTAATATTAATATGTATATGTAAGCATAGGCGTATTCAAAATTTGGTCCAAATGAAGGTTTATCAGAAATTTTTTTATTAAAAAATTTCCAGATAAAGATATTGTTATATATAAGCTCACTAGTTGCACCCCGCGATGTTACGCACGATTAAAAGAGAGTGGTGTTACTCGCGACTAAAAGAGATTTCATTACTGTGTAAATTAATCAAGCCTTCTTGAGAAAAATGCGCTAAAAATCTATTTCACGAACTTTTACAAAATTATTTAAAAACCTCGGTTTCTGAATGCTTTCCCATAAGAACCTTGCATTTTTCAGGGATAAAAAGTAGCTTTTGTTATTTTATGACCCCTAAACTACAACTACCTATGGAAAAAATCATGTCGATCCTTTAGTCTATGAAAAATTAAAACAAATCTATCCCACGAGAACCATAAATTTTACTATGATAAAAAGCTATTCCAGACTATAATCTATCTCTGTGTCAAATTTCATTCGAATCCGTTCAGCCGTTCTGGCGTGATTGAGTAACATCTATCCATCCAAACTTTTACAATTATAATATACATATATCAGATATCAGATACCAACATAATTAACTATTTAAGATTAACCAGCGGGAGGTAACTATACCTACGGGGGTTCGCCTATGTGTATAACTATTAATTAATAAAAAATCTATAAGATGGATTTTTCCATTAAAAAAAAAAAAACCTTTAATTACCAATAAAAATGTTGAACCTTCATTTTTAGTATCTTAAAAAAATTGTTTAATTTCAGGGAAATAAAATTATAATTATTCATTATAATTAATAAAAATGCATGGGTAATTACATGAATAAACATCCGTGCATCTGACCCCTTTCAACTACACAAATTAATCCGAAAAACACAGAGAATTCAAATTAATTACTTATTTTGTTTCGATTAAGGTAGTTGTTTTGCTATGGGCATTAACAAAAAAATTTGAAGTCGTTTGACCGTCTCTAACTCGAGTTAAATACAATTAAAGTTCGGATAATTAACATGGAGAGCATAGGACAGGTTGCGTTTTGTTGTGTTTTTAACAAGTTTTTTAATTTTAGAAAAAAACTAGATTTAAGATATTTTCAAAAAACTAACTGAACATTCATGAATTTGTACATGTGAGTTTAAAAAAAAATCAAAACTATTGACCGCTTCATTCTTGAGATATAGTCACTCAAAGTTATTTTGTATAACAGAAACAATTATATTTAGAGTATAAGTAGTGTAAGAGAGATGTCTATTATATACAGAATTACAGATATTTATTATCATGCTATTATCATACAGAATACGTGATAAATGGACAGTCGAGATAAAAGCATGTTAAAATTAATACTTAGCATATCTATACGTACATACCACTGCTGTATGATGTAGTACACTATTTTTACAATATTGTACAAAGATTAATTTAAATGCAATTATGAAATATTTTTAAGTCGCATTTTCATCGAAATCTAACGTTTTTCGAAAAAATGTTTTAAATAAAAATGGTTAGATTTTTTATGAGAATCATCTTTCTAATTTAAATTATTGTTCTATCTCTTACCGCTTAGGATAAAAATTGTTTATAAAAGAAACCCTAAGAACTAGGTCCAATCTGGTGTCAGAACATGATATCCACCATCAAACTCTGCAACTTTTATATAAGCTATTTTTTGATTGGTAAACTACAAAACGAGATATTTAGTTGCATAGATTAAAAGGTCCCACCCTGTATATGTTTTTGAAATGGGCTAATTAAGCCTTTTCATTTGATACTCAACGCGGTATTATTTAAAGATATTTACGGGGATATTCTTTTTAAAATTTCCATATATTTTGGCTTTATCCTTTGGCATTTTTATTATGTTTGAAATATGAAAATAATTAGTTCGATAAATATTCCATTCAATCAAAAACAATGCGGGCTATAAACAATTTAATCGTAATTGATGACTCTCTTTACGATTAATGAATTTCAATCATAGAAACACATCAATTTTATTTTGGTTTGAAGGTTACCATTTGTGTAATAATAAAGTAATTACAGTTCATGAAAATCTATAAAAAAATTTATCTAAAATAAGTGATTTAAAATGATTGATCGGCATAATATATCATACAATAATAGTAATGATCTTAAAAATCTTATACAAATAAATTATACTTCTAATCCTTTCACAAACAGATTTCTAAGTTCGGGTTTCTAATTGATAATTTCTTATATACACGGGGTGACTCAGTGGACATCTAGTGACTCAGTGGACATAGCTTAAGGCAGTATTCTGGTCTAGAAATTTGAAGAAATCAATTTTTTTGAAAATTTTTAAAGGTCAGACCCTTTAGAATATGCACTTAAACGGATTTTTCAAAATTCGAATTATTTTCGGAGATACAGCGGATTTTCTGGCAACGAAGTTTAAATCGATCGCTCTGAACTGCGAACTTCTGCTGCTTCAAAAGAAGACAAAACATGTCGGTTAGCAGAAATAACTTTGCAAGACATTGCATTTGAAGTAGAAGAAGGCCCAATGTATCGATCTGGGATCACCGATTAATTCAAAGAGAGAGTAATATTCATATCCGAGTTTCTCTGCCGAAATTATCAAACTTTTTGAAAGTGGTTGACATGATATCTCAAGTTTTACTCGACCTATTCCTTTGGAATTTGATGGGAATCGTCTGAATTTTTGATTTTAAAAATTCTGGGTATTCGATTTGAATTTTGAGTATTTTTAAAAAGGTCGAAGAGGTAAAAAAAGGATTAAAAACAAAATTTTCTTTTCATTTTAGCCGATTATTATACTTTTTGGGTCAAAGTTACCCTATAAACCTAGTTTCATCAAAAAAATTTAATGAGATTTTCTAGATTCTTTCAAAGAAAATTGCAAAAAATCCGGATTTTATTTTTGATAATATCTTTCAATTGATATCTTCGCAACTTATGGTTCAAACGCAAAATGAACCAGATTTTCGCGTTTTCATAAAGAATAAACAAAAGTATAGAATATACCATTTAGCAATCATTCGTGATTCTTGAATTTCTAGAAAAGATAGTCACTCGTTGATTGTTAGGTTAGGTTAGAGCTATAGAGCCCATTGTGATACCATATAAGTATTTTACCACCTTTCCGCTGATAATTTCATTTATCAGCTCCTTAATTTCAGAGGCTGAGTGCACCTCCTTCATGCATATACCATGCACTACACCAGCCCATCACAACTATTAATTATATTAATTTTGTTGCGACGGCGGGAATTGAACCCGCTACCCTATGCATGCCACGGACGGAATTGGTTACGCCTTAACCAACTGAACTAATAGGTTGATTGAATTTTATGAATTTTTAACGATTTCACTTTTTATTGTGTAGCGTCACAATTTACCTTTTTAAATGTCCCGGTTAAATATACGTAAATAATATTAAAGAATATTTTTATTTATATGTTTAGTATAAATATAATAAGATATTATATTATTAATAAAACAGGTATACATTGAAAAAAATATTCAAGGTCAAATTTATATTATTAAAAAAAAAAATCAAAAATTATTATTATTTTATTTATAAACAAGCAAACAAATTAACGTAGATAATTATTACGAATGATATCAAGGATTATTCATTTTTTGCTCTTTTATAATCCGGCAAGACGAACGTAAAAAACAAGTGAAAACAAACAATTGACTGAATTAATTGTTGAAATACCATGCATAGTCAGTGTTGATTTCTTTATAACATAACACATACAAACATGTGACACATACATAACTGATAATCAAGTATAGTACATATTATAAAATTTTCGCTTAATTGTCGCCCTCACGGGTAAACAGTGATGTTTAAGAAAAAATGTTTCAAACAAAAGTTGTTTAATTTTTGATAAGGAACATTTTTTACATTTAAACTTTATCTCCAACGGTTTACAAGATGTGTCCTACGGACCCCAGACCCAATTGACCTATGATGCTCATTTACGAACTTGACCTCACTTTTACGTCCTGAGTACGCTGTAAAAATTTCAGCTCGATATCTTTTTTCGTTTTTGAGTTATCGTGTCCACAGACGGACGGACGGACGGACGGACAACCGGAAATGGACTAATTAGGTGATTTAGTGAACACCTATGACAATATGACCTAGCATCATTATTTTTAAGCGTTACAAACTTTGGACTAAACTTAATATACTATGTATTTTTCATATATACATGGTATAATAATAGATACCGAGCTGTTTGAGTCGCGAACCCAAGTCGCTCATTCGTACAATAAAATTTCAAGTTTAAAAGCAGTGCTGAACAGCGTTGTTAACCCAAAATCTGTCTACGTGGTAAATATGATTTAAAAAGTTGGTAGTTTGTTGCCCTCTTGTCGTTTTCGGTCGCCCTGTTCCAAAACTAAATCCTTTGCCTCATATTTTGATTAAACATTTTATAATTTTTCTTTAGTAAGTACTTAATGAAAGAGGGGTAGAAACGTCGATAAAAAAGAAAGAAACATAATATTATTTCTAAAGGACCATAAACATTCCTATCGAACTTTTTCAATTTGCGGCAGCATTCTGTACATTCGATGTCAAATAAATAAATAAATAGTAAAAAGCTGAATGTTAATATTTTTGTAAGCAGTACTTTTTATAAAAAATAACTTTTTTTCGTAAACCTTATAATAAAAAAGTTTTACAAATGTAACCAACTTAAGTAGACTCGCTCTATATTAACTATAAACAGAGAAACCTTAAAGTTTAGAGAACGTTCTTGAAAACTTTAGAGTTTAAATTGTATTTTTATTTGGTGAGACTTTGTAAATACCTTGAGAGAAACAATGTTTTGTTTCATATCAGCTGAGTTACTAACTGCCATAAAGTCTTAAAATTTCCTCTAATCAGTGCTGGATTACCCATTAGGCCGGACTAGGCCATGGCCTAGGGCCCCCGACGGGCAGGGGCCCCCACGAAAATCTGATATGATTATTTTTGAACAAAATTTTTCAATTTCAAGTTATTTTTTTTTTCAAATTTCGAAAAAATTTCCTTTCAACCAATTTATTTCATGATAATATGTATTTTGAAACTCAAAATATTCAAAATAACGATTAATTTTACAATTATTCAAAAAAGGGGGGCCCCCGATGGGCTTAATCCGGCACTACCTCTAATAATGTCTTAAAATTTCCTGAAAACATAAATCAAGGTGGTACAATGAAGTTATGCATTAAATAAATTTACTTTTTTTATTCTAAGCAATAGGTATATAGCGACTTTTTTTTCAAAAATTCTATAAAACGAACTTACTGTACCATTTTCATGTTTCAGGCTTCAGCTAATTCTCTTCCTAATAATATTAAAATTTAAGAAATATAATAGGATACATATTTGAAAATTAATTTTTGTGGTTTTTCTTTGTTATAGAGGCATCTCCAGAAGATTTGTCTGCAGCCATAAATATAGTAAACTGTGATAAACCACCATGTAAATTAGTTCGAAAAACAACAACACATATAGAAGCTAAGTTTACACCTTGTAAGTAAATCTTTCTAATTCTATATTAAATAATCTGGTACTTAATAATAAGTTAATTTTTATTTTTTTTTTATAGCCGAAGACGTAGAAAATTTAGTTGATTCAGTACAAGCTATTATTGGCGGAGTGCCACTTCCATTTATTGGAGTTGATGGAAGTTCTGTATGTTCGAAAATTCTACTAGCAAGTGATGGAAGTAAAGCTGAGTGTCCATTAAAAGCTGGAACTGAATACATTTACAAAGATCAATTTGACGTATTAGCAATATATCCAAAAGTAAGAAAATATTTCCCTTCTATCCTATATCCTTTGAGGATCTTGTCACGAAATACGGCTTAAAATGGTCACAGAATTATGATAAAGAAATTTTAAAAATCCCTATCAATAGTCACGATGCAAGCTAATGCCTTATATATCATATTGACATTAAAGTAGTCAGGCTGTTTCAGCAAGTACGATGAATGTTCATTTTTTGCGGTAAAAGATAGTTCAAAGCCCCTTGATCACAATAAACGCAGTTATGGAACAACTCACAATAATGTTAATTATAAAAAAATTAATCGGTGATTGAGCTTCAAAAAAGTTTTCATTATGATGAAAATTTATCACAGATTCTGTTTATGCACAAACAAAAAAGATATTACCTTACGGCGCTTTCCAAAGAGAAAAGATAAAAAACTTTGGTTTTTAATGCTTTTACGATATTTTTAGAGGATTTTCTTACATTTACGTCATACAAATTGCCTAGTTGACTTCACAGTTGACTGCACAACAGCCGAACTACCTTAAACTATTATAAACCAAAATTAAAAAATAACATCAAAATATGGTTTAATAAAGCACTAAAATCTCAAAGAATCACTTTAAAAGGATAGATCGAGGGCTTACAGCATCAATCTGTCAAAAAGATCAAGGTCTGTCGAAAATATCAAGATGAAAGTCTGTCCGAAAGCCATCAATTAAATATTTAACCTTTTTTGGAAGGTATTAGAGACACAGAGAATAAAATTCACGAATTATCGCCACAAGATTAAAACTCTTAAGTTTCTTATTCTTTTATCGTTTTTTTGGTGGTTTTATGGATTTCATACCACGCACGGTCTAGTTATTATAAGACTGTATACCAGGCATGGGCAAACGTGGCTTAGAGAAGTCATTCAGACTTCTGTAACTAACATACAAGTAAGACAGTGATACCCTAACCAGTGACAACCAAAAATACGAGTAAGACAGAGAGACAACATTTTTTCAGTGCGTACCAGGCATGGGCGAGTTATTTGAAGTCACCATTGTTATAACTTTATTGTGTGTCATAAACTTTATTGTGGGTCTCTTTATCCAAGTCCGGATTGCTCAGAGAGGAGGAAGCGAGAAGGGTATACGACTCTTCGATCTATCTCCGTTTCTCTAATAGTAATGAGATAGGTATGTTGTCACTCGTATTTAAGGTTGTCACTGGTTAGATTGTTACTCGTATGTTAAGTTAGGAGTCCGAGGGACTTCTGTAACCCACAAAGTCTTTACACGTATTCTCTCAGCCTAGTATAGTCACAGGCTCCCGGTCTATGTATGGAATAAGGAGCATGGATTTTTAAATTTTCAAATCACTACCTACCATCAGTAAATAGATTCGTTTTGAACTATGCTTGAAAAGTGGGAGTCTTAATTCAGGTTGTGTAATAAAAAAAACAATGGGCATTGTTCGTGTAAAAGTTATTGTTTAAGAATAATTAAAAGTAAATATTCGTGTAGATAACCAAAGATTAACCCATCAACACTTGCGTTGTGAGCATTTTGCTCATGCTTGATTTAAATCATAATTAACTATTATTTGCAAACGTTATATGTGATTGAAACTTCTTCATATAACTTTATTTATTTTCGAATTATGAATTTTTTAGATTTTCTCAAACTTATCTACAGCTTTTAAAAACATTTTTTTCAAGTCCGTCAGAAATTGTGAAAATTTCTCTAATCACAATAGTAAAAGTGTAAGCAAAAATATGCTGAAATTAGTTAAAATAAATTTAAATTATTAGATTATTTCTAACATTTTCACTATCAAACATCATTCAATAATCGCATAATCAAATTATTTTTAATTAGCTAGTGCATTAAAACGTTATAGCAAAAGTTTTTTTTAGATTCTGATGACGTCATAAAGTTAAAAATTCGATTTTTTTGATAACACAGGCAAATTTGATCCGATCTTATTGAAATTTTTATGGAAACCCCCACTAATTTTGGTCATTCTTTTCAGTTGTGATGTCAGTTTTTCGTTAGCTTCCACTTATGTGTTTAATTCCGGGGCCAGAACTCCACATACTTGAAACCTATCAGAACTAGGTTAATTTTGATCAAAAATTTGAAAATTATGACCCAAATGAAGTAGGATTACGTACTTGGTTTATCAAAATTGGATCTAAATTTGGATGTGATAGAGCAAAATTAAATTTTTTGAATTCTGATGACGTCATAAAGTTAAAAAATTCGATTTTTTTGATAACACAGGACAATTTGATCAAATCTCATTTGAATTTTTTGGAAACCCACTAATTTTGGGTCATTCTTTTTAGCTGTGTGTCAGTTTTTCGTTAGCTATCACTTATGTGCTTAACTCCGGGGCTAGGACTCCGCATTCTTAAAACCTATCAGAACTAGGTTAATTTTGATCATAAATTTGAAAATTATGACCCAAATGAAGTAGGATTACATACTTGGTTTATGAAAAATGAATAAAATTTGGATGTGATGGAGCAAAATTAATTTTTTTGGATTCTGATTACGTCATAAAGTTAAAAAATTCGATCTTTTTGATAACACAGGCAAATTTGATCCGATCTTGTTTGAATTTTTTTTGAAACCCACTAATTTTGGGTCAGTCTTTTCAGCTGTGTTGTTAGTTTTCGCTAGCTTTCAATTATGTGCTTAATTCCTGGACCGAAAATCCACATTCTTAAAATCTATTAGATTTCAACACAAATTTGAAAATTATGACCCCAATTTAGTAGGATTATGTACTTGGTTTATCAAAATTGTACATGATCCTTAACATAACTCTAAACCGATATTTCTTAACAGCATCGATATTTTTAAAACCATTTCGACTCTTGAAATACTTATTGTTAGATAGTTTTGAACAAACTGCAACTGTTTCCAAGATATGCCATGACAACTTTCACTAAAATATTTATTAATAATGTTTGTTAATATTTTTATTTCAGATTCAAGCCGTAGTTCATTGGGCATTACAAAGTGATAAGAAAGATATTTTATGTTTTGAAGTACCAATTAAAATTGTTTAAGAATATTTAAGTTTTTAAATATTTTCAATTTTAAATTTACCTGTATTTTTTATCTTTTGTTACCTATATTGAATTTGTAGTGTTAAATTTTAATAAAAATATTTAAAAAGGAAAGTTGATAAAAAATTATTGCTTACAATTTCTTATAAACTCTTTATTTGTTGTACCCTGTATAGGTATTTGAAGGTATATCAAGGTATACTAATTTTAATAACAAAGAGTGTAACCCTTAGAAATATTGATGCTACGAACAAAATTTTGGTATAGGTGTTCATAAAATCACCTAATTAGTTCATTTCTGATTGCTCGCCCGTCATCACAATAATTCAAAAACGAAAAAAGATATCATAGCAAGCTGTAATTTAAATAGCGAGCTCAGGACGTAAAAAGTGAGTTTGAGTTCAAAAATGAGCAATATAGGTCAATTGTGTCTTGGTTTCGTAGGACCCATCTTGTAAACCACTAGAGACAAATTAAGACAATTTTTGGGGTCAATTTTTCTCCAAAAATTTAAAAGATATGGAGTTCAAAAGTTGCAGGTAGCTTCAACCAGTGATCTCGTGAAAGATTCTCGAAAAACGAAAAAAAATTCTAAACGATTATGTTGTTTTTTTTAAAAACTTCTAATTTATTATAAATAATGCAAACACTGACATTCAATACTTTCTTAACAGGGTATTTCAACAATTAACTCAGTCAATTGTTTGTTTTCACTTTCTGTCAGGTTTTTATAAACTGAATATTATGTCTTTAGAATAGGCATCGTAAATGTGCAATTTAGAAAACCTGACAAGAATCTAACGGGAAATAGTTCTCACTCAAAATTTCAAAAACAATTCTGAAAGTTTCTTATGAACAATTTGAAAGTCCTCTGAGTACATACCTTGATTGTTCTACCTACAACCGAAAAGAACTCTCTATAGAACTAGCTAGTGTTTGACAGGTCTAGCCTTAGAACAAATCTACCGGCACATTTAATGGAGATAAATGATAAAGAAGGCTTTTGAGGATTTGAGTTCGTGTTTTTACTTTTGGAGTTTTTAGGAATCGAAATCAGACATAAACAATACACTTTCTTTGAAACACCTTTCAGGCGTGTTTCTGAGGGGAAAAATTACCGGAAGATTGCATTATACTTTTTAGTAGTACACAAAAACATAATGAAATTAGAGAGAAGTATCATTTTCACATTTATTAAACAATAAATAACTAATCCATTATCTCAAAGGAGCAATTGAATCAGAAAGAAAGTATTTCTTTTATGTTAGAAAACAGGGTAAGACAATTTATTTTACTCCTGATTAAAAAAACTATTCTAATTTAAATAAAGTTCTTAAAACGAAATGCAGTTCGTGATACTACCTTTTTTCTCTAGATGCATATTAGAGGAAAAAATTAAAATTAACTGTATTGATTTCTCTTTTCTCTATATTACGTAATTAACAAAATATATTGACATCAAAGAAATAGGTTAAGAACTCTAACCGTCAAAAGTTAGCAAGGTACCTTGTGCCATCTATCATTTATTTTCTTTAAATAGACAAACGATACAGTTTGCACCATTATTGTAGTTGTACATGACTCGAATAGATGTCGTTGTAAGCTTAAACAAAAGCATGTCGGCTAGCTCAATAAACAAAAACATTGTGATAAAGAGCGCACTAGTGATGTTTATAATGCATAGAACGCGCATATGCAGACCACAGCCTGATAAAAGTAATATATATGCACGTATATGTTGTAAACGCCAGTTACCAATTTTATTAACAATAAATTATTGTATTCAATATACATTTTAAAAAGAAAAACATTTAAAAGTGATTCAAATCAAACAAATCAATTATAAATATCGATCATATAAACACATTAATTCATTTATCTATTAAAATTGTGACTATGTAAAACATATTTGTAAATATACTTCTAAAAAAAACGTGATTCAAATTTTCAGCAAAGAAACCACAGTTAGTTTTTAATGTTTTGTGTTACAAAAACCATCATTATATATTATTAATATTTTGAATGTTAAATTACAATGGAACTTGAGTGTATACATTTGAAAAATACATCGATTTCGTTATTTGTGATTGAGTGTAGTTAGAAGTAAAAAAAAAATAATACAAGTTTAGTGTTCTCCGTTCTCGAGTTCATTACTACTTTATTAAAACTGGAAATTTAATATCATTCAAAGTGTTGCAGAATAAATCATCAATTATGGTTAAAAGGTAAGATTTCCTAACAAACATGTCTTTTCTGGATAACTTGTTTCTTCTGTTGTCGATATAATATTTCTTTGATGTCGGATCCAGAATGACTTCTTCAATTAAGGTTAATTATTCCATATCTCAGTATCACAAATTGATCTGTATGATTATTTTTATTTTGTCTAATCAGAAACAGATTTGTTTACATTTGAAACTATATCATTTCATGTTATTATGTAAACATAAGATAATCTAATAATAATAACACCTTCTTCGGAGTGTAATCACTATTATTATATTAAGAAAACCATTATTTAATTAGTAACACTTATGCAATTTCTGGGTTATGTTATGGTTATTACATGTAACGAGGAGAATTAACAGTTTTAAGTTTTCATTTTCCTTCAAAACACTTTCTTATTATATAAAGAAGCAAAACGCCATTTAAATATAAATTTGCAATAACGTCTTATCAGACAGGACTTTGGATATAATAAATATTTTTACGGCGTAGTGCGATTTTTCTTTAAAAAAAAATCGTTAAACAGTTTTAAATCTTTATACCCTGTGTATAAAATTAAAAAAAAAAGTTTCTAAAAGTTGTGTTATTGAAAGTATGGTTAAAGGTAATAAGTAAAAGTTGCCATTGACTTGCAAGTCTGATAAACTGATATTTCTATTCAAAAAATATCGGAAGGGGCCTGTTACTTTTGTATTGTGTACATACTTTTTTTACCTGAATCGTGGGTGAAAGAATTATTTGTGTAGTAGTACCAACTCCCAACTGTTTAAATTGTTCTTTGAATAATCTTACAAGTTACAAGTCGATAATATTTTGGTACAATACAACTTACAGGACATATGGTAATTGTCTGGAACGCACACTATTAGTGACATATTGAGTTTTGCCGTTCATGTTTTTTATTCAAATGTTTTGTCACAAAAAATGTTAACGATCAATATTTACTTGTTTTATAGCCTAGGTTCCATATTTTTATTGGAGGTTAAAAGTGTAAACAATTTGCTTCCTACGAATTCTACTTGATGTAGCTTGATAGAAAGAAAATATTCTTTGAATTAGAAAGTTAGTTTGAGTTTCGAAAATATCAATACTCGCTCGGATTCACCCATTGTGCTGCTCTATTTAAAACCAATAATCCATGTTTTAAACGTGTTTTAAAATCATTTACAGCCCTAAACAAAACTCGCTTTTCTCAATGTTTAACTTCACCGCTTCCGCCAGAACATTTAGAAAACTTTGCTCTAATCTTTTGGAATGCCGGTTTCTAGTGCCGGGTCTCGATGCAGCAGATATTATTTTGTTTCTTCTTCTACATCCCCATTTTTTGATGACTTCAGTGGCTACGCAGACAAGATTCTTCTTATGGTTGAGTAATCTTTTTGTCCTACTAATACTCTTTACTGCCATATATCTTTTACCATAATTTACTATATCTCTTTACTGCCATGTCTCACCTTACTTTCCTTTGTAATTTCATTGATGGTATCCTTTAACAATTTGATTAGCGCTCCAAGCCTAAATAACAATAAAAAATAAGAGGTGTATTGTAAATGGGTCCCTAGCACCTAGACCAAGGGAACTCTTTTTGAGAACTACCTGTCACTCGAAGGCGGTGACGTCTTCGGGCGAGAGTTGTTGTTTTGTTCAGGTGAAGCTATAGGATTCACAGCTTCTCCGCCGGTTAATCGTCCTCCATACTGGCCCTACAAATATGATAATCAGAGATCCTCATATTATGATGGTGGTAGTTCAATCGGCAGTGTCCTGTCACGAGTTCCATCACCTTTCTCAACTGTGCTCTAGTAAGTTTCAGGCGAGTAGAGTCGAATGGCCTAGCTGTGGCCTTCCACAGTCTGGCCTGTCGCATGTCCTACGCAATGTCCCAGCAGGCAAGATGGGCCTATCGTAGTCCATGCTAGATTCGGTAAATTACGGAACATCTGGTTAGGGGAACGACATGCTCAGGTGAAAGGGGCATTTGAGACGACCTTTCTCGTGCCAGCAAGTCCGCTGTTTCATTCTTTTTAGCGTCAGAGTGGATCTCCAAGTCTTTCTAAAGTATGCCTGCTTCTAAATTCCCATTATATATCTGTGGCTAAGAAGCCAATGTAAACAGACTTTGACGTCGCGTATCTGTCTTTTCGGCCACTTATCTATATCTTGGATTTTATCACCCTAGTAATACATTTAATTGCAGTTAGCCGGCAATTTTAGTAGGTTAAATTAGGTTATAGAGGACACACTTAGGCTATAGAACCCATTGTGATACCATATATTTGTTTTACCACCTTTCCGCTGATAATTTCATTTATCAGCTCCTCCATTTCAGACGCTGAGTGCCACCTCCTTCATGCATATACCATGCACTACACCAGCCCATCACTATTAATTAAATTAATTTTGTTGCGACGATATATTAAAAATATATCATTATCGTATTTGATTGAAAGAAAATACGCAGTAATTAATTACCAAGTACCAGTAATTAAGAACTGTATATTTAAAAATGTCGTTGTTTTTATTATTTTCGTGCCAACTTTACAGACATTTGGATTGGTCCTATAAATTCAGCACCATTAAAAATATTACATACTCATTTTTTTAACGCTTTTATTTATATCAAGGCTATAGATATAAAATGCCCTTTGGTAAGACACAATATATTACCATAGGTATAAATTATTTTCATGAAAAAAGAGCAATAAAACACGAAATATGAAATAAATAAAAATTTTAGGTTCTTTAATATTAAACAACTCGTGGTTGTGGTTGAGACCACCCTTATAGCCCAGACCAATAATTTACTGTTACATATAACACCAATATCATCTATAGTGTCTATACATATGTATAAAGTTCTTTGTCCTGAATGACTGACGGATCAACGCACAGCCTAAACCGTTGATAGTAGAGATCTGAAACATGGAGGGTGGTAGGCATCCGATACGACTTATAAAAATTCCTACTCCTAAGGGGGTGAAAAAGGCGATGAAAGTTTTTATTAAAATCCGTCTTTTTTTAGTCTTCACTTAACTAATTTTAAAAATTATTTTACCTATAGAATTTCATTTTGTTATATTGTCAGCAAATAACATGGGATATATTTTATTTAAAAAAAAATTAGGATTCCCCGCCAAAAAACTGAAACCCATTAAATGGCGAACAAAAAGGGGAATTAAGTGAGGGTAAAGGAAGAGAAGGCTACAACGCGGTAGTCTTTGTTTTTAAACTCAAGATTGACGCAAGATTTGAATGTTTGGACATTAGCGTAGTAAAGTGTAGACAACAAGTGAAATTCACATAATTAAAAAAAACAACCGATAATTTTTTTGGCTACGGTACCCTTAACTCGCAGTTGGAACATATCTAGGAACACTCTCCATTAAATTACCTTTTTCCTTAAAGCCTTTTCAAACTGAGCCGATTTTGAAGATCATCGAAAATTTTTTTGTTTTTCGGGTACGGAATCCTAAACTTGCACTTGAAACATGGCTAAGAAGACTTGAAATTACCTTTCATTAAACAAACAAAAAAATCAATATCGATTAATCCGTTTAGGGTGCTACGATGCCACAGACAGACACATACACATAGCATTCAAACTTGTAACACCCCTTTTGTTCGGGGGCTAATAAAATAGCAAAGATAGTTGGTTGTTTAAGGCTTTTTAAAATAAAAAAACTCGAAGAGAAAAGAGTCAGTAACATGAGCTATTTAATAAAAAAAAAAAAAAATAGGATTCCGCAGCAAAAAACTAAAACCTATTAAATGGCGGACAAAAAGGGAAATTAAGTGAGAGTAAAGGAAGAGAAGACCACAATGCGGTAATCTCTGTTTTTAAGAATGAAATTGCCCAGCGACGCCTGTCGTTTGTCTCAAATTAACGCCCATTATCCGTGGTATAGTGTGGACAACAAATGAAATTTACAAAATTTAAAAAACACCCGATAAATTTTTCGGGTACTGAACCCTAAACTTGCAATTGAAACATATCTAAGAACACTCCATAAATTACCTTTTTCCTTTAAGCCTTTTCAAACTAAGCCGATTCTGAAAATCATGCTCAATTTTTTTTTTTTTTTTGGATAGGGAACCCTAAACTCGCACTTTAAACATAGTTAAGAACTACCTTTCACATGAAACAAAAAACAATCTAAATCGATTCATCCGTTTAGGTGCTACGATGCCACAGATAGACAGACAGAGACACACACATAGCGGTCAAACTTGTAACATCCCTTTTTTTAGTTCGGGAGTTAATAAAATAGCAAAGATAGTTGAGTGTTTAAGGTTTTTTAAAATGAACAACTTGAAGAAAAAAGAACGTGTTTTCACTGTTGGGCAAGGTTTTAAAAGCAACAGCTCGCGATTTTCGAAATGAACACAATAATTTCCTATCAAGAAATAAACATACAATTTTGCGTTAATATAAAATAATACCCCAAAAAAACACAAATCCTTTAGTCTTTTTTTTTTTAGAGATAATAATATTCATATGAATTTTTAATAAAAAACACATGCTATGCTATAATAATATACATTTTAGAGCGTATTTTATAATAGTAAATTAGTAGTAACACATAATTCTACATGCATTAAAATATTATTGTAACTATCAAAATATTTATTTAAATAAATTAATATATTTTTATAAAAAAAAGAGTGGTTTTTATTATGCTTTCACAATGTATGTATTTATGCAAATATTGTGGGTATTATGTATGCATTCATAAAATGATTGAGTGACGGACATGCGGATTCTATTATTGTTTATAACAATTAAATTATGCTTTTTACGATTCATTTCATATTAAAACAAGTGAAAACAAACAATTGACTGAGTTAATTGTTGAAATACCATATGTAGACATTGTTGATGACGCAATCGTTTGTTTTTTGACGTCACGTGAATAAAAAGATATATCCATTTTTAAATAGCCACACACACATAACTGATAATCCCATATTAATACATACTATAAAATTTGTAAACAATGTTGTTTATAAAAAAATGTTTTAAATAAAAGTTGTTCATTTTTTTATAACATTTGAACATTTTTTACATTTAAACTTTTGTTCTATCTCTAACGGTTTACAAGATGGGTCCTACGGACCCAAGACCCAATTGAAATATATTGCTCAATCACTAACTTGGCCTCACTTTTTACGTCCTGAGTACGCCATAAAAATTTCATCTTGATATCTCTTTTCGTTATTGAGTTATCTTGTTGACAGAGAGACGGACAGACAACCGGAAATGCACTAATTAGGTAATTCTAAGAACATCTATGCCAAAATGTTTTTTGTAGCATCAATATTTTTAGGCGTTACAAACTTGAGACTAAACTTAGTATAATTTCATATACATTACATATATATTACAGGGTATAAAAAATAGTATTAAATTATTTATTATGTGAGGGCGTGAGTCGTGAGGGCTGGCAAAATGTAGTTTCACACTCTTCTAAAGGGTCCAAATAACATACTAAAAAATCAGCTTTACATCACGTTTTTCGATTTTAATGTAGAATCTGAGTGGCGTAATATTGGCAAGATTTACTAGGATGATTCCATGTCTATGTTTCACACGTCTAAAAAGTTGACAGTGTCAAATGAACGTCATCGGATAATTTTTAGCTTTAAAAAATTGTTTATAAGGTTCCGAGATTATTCGGGAGCACTTAATAACTACCCGACTCTTTAATCGCTCAATTCTTTAGGAAAAATAAATAACCAAATAAATTTCACAATAGCTGAAGACAAAATTAAAAATATTGCACTGATTAAGGTAGTACGAGCGCCAAGCTAAGCTTAGACTTGTGGTTGAAATTATTTATACCTTTGTCTGCTAGCTTCCTTTCAGTAAAGTTGATTTCAACTTCAATGATGAATTTTTTTATAACTTCATGAATGTAAACGAAAAATAAGAATAAAATTTTTTGATCGATATTTTGAAAATTATTCCAGATATCGAAAAATTCTATTCTTATTTTTCGTCCTATATTGTCAAGGTATAACATAATTCACCATCAAAATTGAAAATATATATTTTTAAAAATTCCTGTCTCGACTACCGTGCTCATACATCCTTAATTAGCCGAGCTCAACAGATTTTTTTTGGTTTTCAATAATTTATTAACATTTTAACTTTAATTTAAATAGTTTTTTTAATTTCCACCGACTAGTTTTGGAGAAATCTATGAGAACATATCATCCATCTACAGTTTTCCCATAAGACCAATGTTAACGCCTGCTTTTGAAGTCATTTATTTATTTAAATAATTGGATAAACCCCCACCCCACTAAAATTTTCAGAATTGGTATAGACTAAGTCCAACTTCATATAAAAAAAACCAAGCTTTTTATTTAAAATTGCCTTGGTGGTCGTACTACCTTAAAAACGCAATCGCATATTATTATTATTATTAAAAAACTATTTATTTTATTATCAACTAAAATCGTTGAAATTCAAATATAGACAAGACTAGTTGTTTGTTTCAACAAGTGTTTTTCTTAGTAAATAGTAATACAGATGTACAACCCTTTTTTGGCAGAAGGTTTGTTGTGTGTCACTGACTTCTCATTACTAGTTCTTCCGTTTAAGAAGAACTAGTAGGTATTTAAGTACCTACATTATGTATAAATAAATCTAAGTACACACATATTTAAGAATTACGCCTCCCCATTTTATTGGAAATATAACCCAAAAGATATGTCAACAAAATCTTAAGGTACCTGTACACTGTAGCTAAAACTTAAAAAAATAGGTGTTTATAACATTAAAGTTCTCTGTACATTGCAGAGATTTAGAAATTTCTTCCTTGCACATCTTTTAAGATGTTTCGATACCAAAGAGAAAGTGTTACGAAAATTCTGAAATTTTGTTTCAATTAATGAGTATTTAATACACATATAAATATGATCAACGATAATAAATGAGAACTCTAGGATATGTCGAAATAAATTCCGATTTTTGCTCCCATTTCCTAGATCAATTTTTGTATTTTATAAATACGTATTTTGACTACCAAGTAGTCATCATCAGTATGAATTAGCTAATCGTAATTTCTCTTATGTTACTACTAAGGATTAGGAACTCATTTTAGAAGTTTTAGGTTCGATTTTTTAATTTTATGGTCATTTTCCATAACGTGAGCGGCTCACATGATTATTCTATTCTTCCGTATTTTATATATCCCATATGTTCTTTAAATCTTGTAATAATTTGTCTTCTACTTTGACTTACATATTTCTTCGAACAATTTTGACATCCAATGCAATATATTCCCGATTGTTGTTCGTTGTTAACCTGAAAATAGCTCCCATCAGTAGAACTAAATTGAAATAATTACTTGGAAATCCGAAAGATAAAATTAACAACGAACAACAATCGGGAATATATTGCATTGGATGTCAAAATTGTTCGAAGAAATATGTAAGTCGAAAGTGGAAGACAAATTATTATAAGATTTAAAGAACATATGGGACATATAAAATACGGAAGAATAGACAAATCTTGTGTAGCCGCCCACGTTATGAAAAATGACCATAAAATTGACAAATCGAACTTGAAACTTAATCCTTGCCAATTAGACGCTTATGAAAGTATCTACATTCAAAAATTGGGTGATGAAACAATGAACTTAGACAAGGAACCTATTCCAAATTCGGATTTAATAAAAATTGCAAAATCAAGGTTGAATTTCTAAAATTGGTAATACGTTGTGAAAATAAAATACTATTTATTTTTATGATTTATTTATAATTTTTAATTTAAGTTTGATTTGTAATTTATTATTTTTTAAAATGTCCAAATTTAAACGTCAAAAATACTCTAATGTCGTTGCGCAGAAGGATCATGCTCATTGACCAAGCACTAGTCATCTGATGGAAGCTGATTGGCTGACGTCAATGACACTACAATTTGGCAGATACTTTGAACAGTATAAATTTTAGGTACACGAAAACATCGATGTGCAGTCCGCCACTAAATTAGCAACGAGTAACATAAGAGTAATTACGATTAGCTAATTCATACTGATGATGACTACTTGGTAGTCGAAATACCTTAATTAGTTTTATAGTTAGTTATGGTTTTTTTTTTTTTCTGAATCGCCTCAACAACCTTTACTTCAAGAAATCAAAAAGTACACTTAATCTGTCTTGTACCATGTTTTAAACCCTTAAATTGTTGCAAATCAAATATGCAGACAGAATTTTGTAGTAAATAATTACAGACATTTTTTTTTTTACTACAAAAACTTAAAAATATTATATTATTATAAAATTGTTACACGAACACAAAATAATACAATTCCACAATGTTATGAAATATTTAGCGACTAATCACGAAGCACCGTTAATTACATGTCACGATAACAAAAACATATTGGTGATAATAAACAATTGATTGAGTAACTTGTTAGAATACTCGGTATAGAAAATGTTGAATGTTAGTGTTTACATTATTTTTAATAAATTAGAAAAGTTTCAAAAAACCATTTCGGACGCCATTTGTTTTGGTTTTTGAAAATTTTTGAAAGTATTTTTATAGACTTTTTTGTTTTTTCATTTTTCAAGAACCTTTAGTTGAAGCTACCTCCAAATTTGAACTCCCAATCTTTTGTAGTATTGGAGGAAAATAGAAATCAACTTTGTGCCCTTTGTCCTAACTTGCGTCCTCACGAGTAAACAGTGATGTTTACGAAAAAATGTTTCCAGCAAAAGTTATTTATTTTTTTTATAAGGAAAATTTTTTATATTTAAACTTTTGTTCTATCTCCAACGGTTTACAAGATGGGATCCTAGATCCAATACGTAGCTGATTTACGAAGTCAAACTCATTTTTTCATCCAGCTTGATATCCCTTTTTGTTTTTGAGGTATCGTGTTAATTTTTTATTTTATGAACACTTATTACAAAATTTTGTTCATATCATCAATATTTCTAAGCGTTACAATTTTGGAACTAACTTAGTTTTTAAAAGCGCAAACTATTGTTTTTGCTACTTTTAGGCTTTAGATTTAGCTAAATTATATTATTAACGACTAAGATTTGCCTAAATTCATTTTGACATAAAATTTTTTGCGTTGATGAAATTAAGTTACGGTTGGTTTAATACCCAGAAAGAAAGTACATAAAGCAGAAAACTATTTGAAGGTTGTGAATATTATTATAAAAATGATTTGCCACATAATACTGTTACACAATATTGTTAAAATGAAAAAAAATGAAAATGCGAATTTTGTTATGAAAATCGGTATGTTCTGAGCAAATTTGTCTAATAATTTTTTTCGATATCTCTAACCATCTCTGATGCTAGGAAAAATATTAAGAATCGGCCCTATTTGTTAATTTGTAGTAGGCTGAGTTTAAAGTACAGATTTCGGTTAAGTATTTTAAAAAATGTGACTCATCGTTCTGTATGACTGTGCAAAAATTTCAAATCGATATATTCTTATAAATAACGAAAATATGACGGTCTCTTCATCTTAAATGCGACACACTGTATATGTAGATAATTGATTTATAATGATTATTTAAAGTAAATCTCCGAAAATTCGGAAATAACACAATACGGCTTAATCGAAACTTTAAAGTCCAAAAAATTTGGCTTATGCAAAATCAAAAATTTGATTGACCAAGACTCATCTCTGCAAGACCTAGAATCGATTCTGCAAGACCAAGACATATTTCTGCAAGACCGAGACTAAAACTAATAATGCAAAACCAATACCAAGATACAATATTTTTGCAAGACTAAGACAATTATGGCCTTGGTTTTATTCTCCAAGTTTCGCTCATCCATAGCTAAGAAAAAAGACAATAGGCTTCTGTCCTAAATTTTAAAAATTGGTTTATACGTTATATCAAGTATCTGATTTACACCAAGATTTTATATTATATTTAATAAAAAAAACTTTTAACAAAAAGAAAACTGACTTCAAAAGAAAAACTTTTCCAGAATAAATTAATATGGTGCCAGCCAAGGAAACAACTCTGACAGAACAGTTTGCTACAATAGCTTGGCTGACACCGACTCCAAAAGAACAATAATTATAACCACATTATATTATCGTAATTTTTTTTTTACTTTTTAGTGCGTATTAATTTATATTGGAAAAGTTTTTCTTTTGAAGTCGGTTTTCTTTTTGTTAAAATTTTTTTTATTTTGTGATTTTTAGTGAATCTGAAGTACACTAACTAATTTGTCACTAAAAAAGAATCATCGAAATCGGTTGCCTTGATATTGAGTTATTCGTCCTGTTGTACAAATGCAAATTTAAGACTTTTATGGTTTTCTCATAAATGCCGTTGTCAGAAATAGACCAAAATGAAATGAGACCACACGGGGAGCACCAGCTTTCAAACAGATAAAGAATCATCAAAATCGGTTCACCCAGTCAAAAGTTCTGAGGTAACACACATAAAAGAAAAAATACAGTCGAATTGATAGCTTCCTCCGTTTTTGTTTGAAGTCGGTTAAAAAAATACCATTTACCTTATGTATTTTGCATTTTAAAAAACCAATTCAAATTTACTTCAAAAACATTGTAGAGTGCCATGACGTCTTGAATGACATCATTACATGACATATAATTTTTTAATATGCAAGTTTACAAGCATTTGCAAGTTAACATGTTTTTGTATTTTTAAGCTTACATAGCCTTTCATAGCTTTATATTTTTATACCATGCATATATGTAATTTGCAAGGTATACTAAGTTTAGTCCCAAGTTTGTAACGCTTAAAAATATTGGTGCTACGCAAAAAATTTTGCTATAGGTGTTCATAGAATCACCTTATTAGTCCATTTCCGGTTGTCCGTCCGTCCGTCCGTCTGTGGACACGATAACTCAAAAACGAAAAAAGATATCGAGCTGAAATTACAGCGTACTCAGGGCGTAAAATGTGAGGTTAAGTTCGTAAATGAGCATCATAGGTCAATTGGGTCTTGGGTCCGTGGGACCCATCTTGTAAACCGTTAGAGATAGAATAAAAGATTAAATGTAAAAAATGTTCCTTATAATAAAATAAACAACTTTTGTTTGAAACATTTTTTCGTAAACATCACTGTTTACCCGTGAGGGCGGCAATTAGGCGGAAATTTTATAATAGGTACTGTACTTGAATATCAGTTATGTATGTGTGACATGTATGTATGTGTTATGTGATAAAGAAATCAACACTGACTATGCATGGTATTTCAACAATTAGCTCAGTCAATTGTTTGTTTGCACTTGTTCTTTATTCTTTGTGGACACAAGCCTATTACACGCAAAACAATACAAAGATGCAGCCAATTAAAATAAATGATTTCCGCACTCCTAATTTTTGTTGTTTGAAAGTAAAATAGGAGAAAATTATTCACATTGATGAGTGAATGGACGTGGCGATAATTATTCAGGCTTTTAAGTTGAATGACTTGCAATGTGTTTTTCTTCGCTTGTGCAAATTTACTTTTAGTATTAAAATATTTCAACCCTGACACAAATTTAATCCTCTATATTATGTGTGTGTGACAATACTATTCGTTTTTTTTTTGTTGTTGTTGTGTTTTTGTCGTAAATAATGATTATTATTTATTATTAAGTTTACTTTTTATTATATATTTATTTTATTGTTTTAAATTAAAGGTACAGTCAAATCTAGCTATAACGACGTTGAAGGATACTACATTTGTAATATTATACGAATATAGTATTTTATATGAATCGTTTAGTCGCGGAAACGAAACATTAAAAACAGTCAAAGTTCGAAAAATTTTAACGGTAGGTTGCGGATTCGTTAGAGGGTCAGTAAATTTTGTGACATAAATTAAAAATATGCACTGCGCATAAATATTATGCATTTTATGATTTTAACGTAAATACTCAATTCACAATTCTGTTAATAGTAATGAAAATGATTCCAAACCGGCGCGGTGTCGCTGTTACTCGGAGGTATTTGGAGTCGCTGTACACGAATATCGCTACAGAATTGGTCTCCGAGGTTCCTGGTGATCAGGGTGAGTGGTATACCTGTTGTCCCTTGGAGTTTTCGGAAATTCGTTATGTAATCGGTCCAAACTAGTTACTCGGGAGTTTTAGGAGTCGATGAACATGAATATCGCGACAGAATCGTCCACCGAGGTATCTGGTGCCCATAGTGAGTGGTATCCTCGTAGTTCCCCGTGAATTAATTTTATTATGATAATAAAAAATCATGTAATAATAACATAAATTTATGGGGAAAACGAGTATAATGTTTACCCTGGACAACCTCGGTACCTCGGTACAACAAAGGTACTTCATAGACCAATTCTGTCGGAATATTCGTGTTCAGTGACCCCGAAAACTCCCGAGTAAAAAGTTTGGAAGATTATATAATGATTTTTCCGAAAACTCCAAGCGACGACGAGAATGCCAAAACCTTCAGCTTTCGGAGGAAATGCTACTTAAAAATTTGTGTCATTATTGCATTTAATCGAAATAAAAATTCTTGAAACATTTAAAATGCAATATTAGATGATTTTTCAGAGAAAATTCGCTTAGCTCACGCAACTTCTGCGGTACGAATTTTTTCATTTCGAAGTCCTTTAATAGTTGATTCTCATATAAAAATTAATATGTTTCTATTTAAACCATTTTTTCGAAAATCGTCAGCTTTCGGAGGAAATGCGTCTTAAAAATATGTCATTATTGTATTTAATCGAAAGAAAAATTTTCAAAATAAAAATTATTGAATAATTTTAAATGCAATATTAGAGATTTTTTAATTTTATTCTACAGAGAATTCGCTTAACTAACGCATCTTCTGCGCTACGAATTTATTTAATTTCGAAGTCATTGTTTTAAATAAAGGTATCATTAAAATGATAAACGGTGTGTAATTTATGTGAATAATATTCACTTTTATATGTTTGTTTTTGTTTTTGTTGTTTTTTTTTTTTTTTGTTTTTTTGTTCACACAGTTAAATGTTTTTGAAGAAAAAAAAAAGTTAAACAGAGAGAATAGGTTGTTGTTGCTGGTAGTTGTAAATTCAATATTTATTTTTGAAAATTTATTTTTGTTTGGTGAAGAGTGTGAGAGAGATTTGCTTTGTTTTTGTTGTAAAATGATGGAAAGTAAAAGATTCATTTGTATTTGTCATTCGTTTTTTTATTATTGTACGACAGTTTGTGTCTTTTGTATCTAAGGTAGTACGAGCGCCTTGGCAAGTTTAAACTTGTGGTTGAAATTATTTTTACCTTATTTTTAACAAAATTGATTATGAATTTCATGAATGTAGACGAAAAATAAGAATACAATTTTTCTATATCTGCTTTGGTTTTCAAAATAGCGAAAGATTCTTACTTACTCGTTTTATATTGTTTAGTTATAACATAATTCACCATCAAAATTGAAAAAATCTATATTTTTTAAATTTGTGTCTCCACCACCGAGTGTGCACATACATCATTAATTAGCCGAGCACAACGGGTTTTTTTTGTTTCCAATAATTATTGATTAAGATTTAAACTTTAATTTAAATAGTTTTTATTCCATCGACTAGTTTTAGAGAAGTCTATGAAAACATATCCATCTACCATTATGCCTAATTTTCAACTCATTTATTTTCAGAATTGATTTAGGCTTAGTCCGATTTTATATTAAAAAAAAAATCAAGCTTTTTATCCAAAATTGCCCTGGCACTCGTATATCTGTAACCGTTTTTTTTTATACATTAATTCATAATAATTGTAGATCATGAAACACGAGTCTTGAATAAACTAGCTGTATACGAATTAAGAGAGGTAATAGCAGCATTCTTTAATTGGCTCCATTTGCTTCTCAAAATACAGTAAACTAGTGTTCCGCAGGAAAAGGCCTTAGAACCTCATTTGTTTTATTCAATTTTTGCAAAAAAATTATTCAAAAATTGTATCATCTTTGTAGCATCTTTATAAACTGTACTAGTGTGTCGCATTTAAGATGAAGACATCCTCATATTTGTGTTATTTATACGAATATCGATTTGAAATTTTGCACAGTCATACAGGGTGATGGTGCACATTTTTTTAAGATACTTAACCGAAATTAGAACTTAAAACTCAGAATACTAAAAATTGACAAATTTGGCCGATTCTTAATATTTGTCTAACAAAATTCACATGTTTAATTTTTTCATTATTTTAGTATTTACTCAAAATTATTACAAGTTTATTAAAATATGTATTTGAATACATAACGGTATTCAATTATCAATTTATCCAGTTTTTACATTCCATAGCAGGCATGGACGAATTATTATAAGTAGTAATCACCATTGTTACAACTTTAATTTGTGCTATAAACTTTATTGTGTGTCTCTTTATCCAAGACCGCATTGCTCAAAGAGGAGGAAGCGAGACGGGCATACGACTCTTCTACCTATCTCAGCATCTCTTATAGTAATGAGATTGGTAGACAAAAATTGATGTCTCTTTGTCTTACTTGTATTATTGGTTGACACTGGTTAGGTTGTCCCTGCCTTGCTCGTTATTTAGTTACAGAAGTCTGAAGGACTTCTCTGAGTCACATTTGCCTATGCCTGTTCCATAGCACACTAGTTTAATTTTTAATTTTATAACTACGGAATGTAAAAACTGAATAAATTTATAATTTTAATTTTGTCATGAAAATCGATATGTGGGTGTAAAAAAATATTCTAAGCAACTTTTTCTAATAATAATATTTTCGATGTATTTAACCATCTCTGACGCTAGACAAAATATTAAAAATCGGCAATATTTGTCCATTTTTAGTAGTCTGAGTTCAGTTTCGGTTCTTAAATGTGACACACTGCATCTATTCGCTCCGTGCGTGATTTGCGTTTCCATGGTAACGATACACTACTTTAATTATAGAATTGTATGGATGCATTTATAATTGTATGGATTGCATTGAAGACTTACATTTAAAATTTAATATTATTGTCTCACAAATTTAAATAAATAATTATGATAATTTACATTTGAAAAATAATATTTGTTCAATTTGATTTCTTATTTTCACAATTTTTAATGCATTAAGTTTAATTATAGTTCGTGCTTTTCAATAATTTTAATTTGACATTTCTATAACATTAACATGTAAAGAACTGCAAATTAGTCATAACAGCCCCCTTTAACTCCAAAATTTTTCACTTAAAGCGCTAGCATCGATTTTATTGTCCCTACCATGACTACGCACACAACGAATATTCTACATCATTGAACTGACTAATAATAAGTACACGACCCTTAATATTGAAATTCAGAGTTCAATTTATATGTTATAATGTATTAATAACTTATGCATCTACCGTTACCGTTCACTTACCGTTTTACTACCTAATTCTAATACATGTTCTAACACGCACTTGGTACATCTTTATTTTTTTTTTTGTCATGGTATTAGGAATACTAGGAACCATAATAATTCTATTGTAAGCATAAAATGTAAATGTTACTAAACAAAGAATTACAAATATGTACAAAATAATTTTTATGATTCAGTTATAATAATGTAGATATGATGCCTTGCATATTGTTTAGCAATGACTCAGACTCATCGCATAATGTGATGTAGAAACATGTATATTGTGTGATGAATCATTGGGGAATAATCTAATTGTAGCTCTGAATTGACTATACACATGTGTTTGTTTATTTCATCAGTACAATAATAGGGGGGAGTGAAGTACCAGAGACGATTTTTACTACACAAATGGAATCTTGACGATTTTTATACTGCCGACAAAAGACACATTTACGGTTCCCTCGGCAATAATAGAAAAAATAAATTAGTAGATAAGGATTCGAATTTTTAGTATGTTATAGTTCACGAAATATATTATTATATAAAACAAAAATTTAGGTACCTTGTCGATCAATTAAGAGAGTAATTCTTAATTAAAAATACACTAAATAACATAACCATCTTCATAACAGGTTATGTTATTTGGTGTATTTTTAATTAATTAATTCCTCTCTTAATTGATCGATAAGATACCCAAATTTTTGTTTTATACAATAATACATTTCGTTAACTATAACATACTAAAAATTCAGAGCATTATCTACTAATTTATTTTTTTCTATTACTGGCGAGTCACCCTCCTTAACTGAAACAAAACTTATAAATTGCATGAGGATTTTTACATGTTTTAGGGTCAAAGAGAATATTAACCTCATGATAACCAACCAATTAGTTCATTTTTACTCATCACTTAATAACTTTTGTCCCAAACATGGGACATTCATTTTTCATTTTAAATGACGAAAAATAACAAACTTCGATAGATTATGTGCCATCCATGTACGGGAAATTTTGAACTATTAGGTTTACTTTATTTTTAAACTTTCAAATTAACGGGTAGTTATAATATTCAATTCAAAAATTATGAAAAACAAAATTCTGTGTCAGTTGGGCTGACACATGGGAAATCAATCGGTTATAAAAGTTGACATGATGTTAAGCAATGGGCTATGTATTTCAAATTGGAGTTTTAAATAACGATGATTTTTCAAGACATCAGTTTCGAGCAAACTTAAATAGATCTGAGATTTAACAAAACAAATGAAAACAAACAATTAACAGAGTTAATTGTTGAAATACCTTGTATAGAAAGTGTTGAATGCACTACTTGCAATATTTTTTTAAAAGTTAGAATAGTTTTAAGTATATTGTAGAATATTTTTTTGTATTTTGGCAATGTTTCACAAGACCATTGGTTGAAGCTACCTACAAATGGTCAACTCCCTATTATAGTTTTGGAGAAAATGGTCACCAAAGTTTGCTGTCTTAATTTGAGCGTCTTCACGGGTAAACAGTGATGTTATCAAAAAAAAGTTGATTATTTTTTATTTAGAAACATTTTTTTAAACAATTAAACTTTTGTTGTATCTTTAACGGTTTACAAGGGCTTCTACGAACCCAAGACCCAAATAATCTATGTTACTCATTTACAAAAACAATTTTTACGCCCTGAACACGCTATAAGAATTTCAGCTTGATATATCTTTTAGTTTTTGTATTATCGTGATGATGGACGGACGGACAGACAGTCAGGCAGACGTATGAACTAATTAGATAATTTTATGAACACCTACACCAAAATTTGGTTCGCATTATGAATATTTCTACGCGTTACAAAAGGACTAAAATTAGTATACCTTGGTATGTATTACATATATACAGGATATAAAAGTTTTGTCGTAATTAATGTGATCGGAAATTGGGTGAGATTCCAACTACTAATGTGAGAGGCGTCCAGAACAAAATCCTGATTTATATTTCGGGGTAGAGAAAGTCTTCTTTATAAGAAAGATCGAATGATTTATAAAAATGAGTGGAGGTACTACACATTACCCTATAAATATAATAAAGTTGTAGGTAGACGAACGACATTCATCAATTACATTTTCTGATAATAAAATTATATTATTGTTATTCACGTGGTGGATCTTTTGTTTTTATAACTCATGGTGATGTTACTAATGTACCATTCTAATGTATGTATGTAATGTATGTAGGTATGTATGTGTATGTAGTATGTATGTATGTATGTATGTATCCTACGTACATGTGTGATGATGACGACTACTTTGTTACATTTTAAATAAAATAATGTCTAAACAAAACATTTTAATAATTAATTATTTCAAATGAAATTGGTAATTTTCATTGTAATTGTACAGAAAAAAAAGTACATGTATGGAGGGTACTTCCAATTACAATGCGTCATTGAAACGTGAAAATAAAAAGGTTTTATATGAGAAAATTATTTTTGTATAATTTTTTATGATAGCGTTGGATGATGATGATGATGAGGGTATCATGTCTGCTTTCCACAGAACGTTGATCAGCATGTTTCTCCAATTTACTCTGTCTTTAGCCATGTGCACAATTTTACTAGAGTTTAAGTTTGTAATTCTAAGCTATTAAGATAGCTTAAACGTTTTCTTCCCTTTACTTTTTTTCCTTCAAACTTTCCCGTCAAACATATCATTTCGAAACCATTCTTTCTGATTATGTGACCGAAGGATGATAATTGCCTGCGAAGAACATTGTTTAAAAGTTCCTTTTTAGCTTTCGCATTTTTTTAACACTTTTTGATTTGTCACATAATCATTCCATTTTATTTTAAAAATTTTTCTCCAACACCAAACTTCAAAAGATTCAATCGATTTTTTAAGTTTTTGTTAATAGTACAGGATTCACAACCGTATGTCAAAGTTGACCACTCACATGTTTTCAACACTAATTGTTTTGTTCGAATTTTAATATTTTTATTGGATAGAATTTTTTTGAGCCTGTTGAAATTAACTTGGCTGTTGAAATTCGTCTCTTTATTTCATTATTGAATCTTCCGTCGTTTGATATTAGGGCACCTAAGTAGATATGTTTGTCGACAAATTTAACGGGGGTATTATCAATCATAATATTACAAGGTTGTGTTGTCACCTATTCATATCTAAAGCTTTGCTAAGTTCAGTTAACTTGTTTATTAATACTTGCAGTTTATGTTCATTATCGGTTATTAAAATTTATCATCAGCATATATCAGATTATTGACGTTTATACACCAATTTTAATCCCTTCAAGGTTATTTAGCTCAGTAAATATACTTTCTGTATACATGTTTAATAGCAAAGGTGACAGTATGCATCCCTGTCTTACACCTTTTTTAATCGGTATTTCCTTTAATGAGTTATTTCCTATCTTTATTACCGCAGTTTGATTCCAGTACATGTTGATAATTAATGTTGCGTTGGATATCTGCAAATTTTGACTCTTTTCGTTTATCGAATTTCCCATGAAAATGTAATAAATTTACCTTGTACCTATGGATAGATTTTTTACATTCATAAATTGGTATTTTTTTCGCCATGTCAGATACTACAATACTAAATGTTATTATCATTATTTAAAAAAACTATCCAGAAAAAAAATTTTCATAATTACAACCTCATCCCGAAGTTGAACGTTTCATGTTGAAATGAAGGGAAAATACTTTCAAACAATTTCCTAATGATTGAAATAAATACAGCTAAATAATTGTATTTAAAAATAGAATGAGATTAAATTTAAAATATGAATTCATTGATACAAAATCACTGAGGTTAAATAAACAAAATCATTACTTTTATGAAAGAGATTGATTTTAGTTTAAAGTCATGCATTTTTTTTATGGAAAGTAAAATTGTACTTAGTTGGAATATATAATCGTTTAAGTAAAACGAATAGACGAATTAAAAGAAAATTTCTTTGCGTTTGTTGTAAATATAGGATTTTGTTACTACGGACACATACCTGCCATTTTTTTAAAATAAACCTGATAAACCTTCTCATGGTTGTGACAATCACATAAGTGTTTTGTTATTATATTTATAAGTGTTAGAACCAATCAAAAAAAGATTTTTTTAAAACTAATTTCAAAAACAATATTTGAAGTTTAACTTGTGTCAATTTCATCACTGAACCCCGTACAGCAGTTGCATCACATTCGTGGCCCCATTCGCCATATTTGCTCTCGCCGTGAGCTTGAGACAATATCATATCGGTTGATGTACCTACTCGTTTTTTTATGTTAAGTTTCAATTACGATTGGAGGTGACAATGTTTGAAAACTCATAAATTGACATAAGGATAGAATTAATTCTTTCGGAGCTCTTTGCCAATCAACCTCTGGAAGTTACGATTTCGAATTGGATATATTCATGCAAATTCCTTCGGGTGATAATTAAAAACAAGAACTAATAATTTTATGTGTAAGTATTTTTGTAGCTACGGAATTCTAAAAAGTGCAGAATTATAAGTTCCTAAGCAAATAAATAAATGAACATGTTACAACTTGTGTTTGGATTTAATATGAAAAAAAAATGTGCATAATGATGCTATATTTCTATTTTTGTCAAATTATGTACATTCTATTATGTATTCATTGTCTAGATATTAATTATCAATTTATTATTAATACTTTTACCAGTACGAACATGTTTGATTTTAAATTGCATGGGCCTACTTAGGTCATTGATTTTTTTAACTTCCTATATGGTAGCAACGTTGTAAAGAATTTCTGGTTTCATCTGCTGTACATCTTTATTTTATGTAACTTAGCTTCTCCTAACTATTATTGCGGAGTTTTACAAGCACTGTCGTAGAACGTTTAGGCATTTTTCAAATTAATGTTATAAAAAAATTGGCAGTTCATAGTCGGTGTGGTACTTAAATCGTGTGAGTGCGACCCCTGTATTCCACACAACTAACTTCCCCCTCTCGGAAGGATTATTCTTCAAACATGTACTGCAGCTTATGCTGGAACGATCATTATCTTAAAAATAAATGATGTGTTTTATCCACTTTTCAGATTATGTTTATTTAGTTTTTTCCTGTTTTTTATTAATTGAAAAGGTTTGATTCGGATGTTGCGGCCTTGAAACCGCGGAAATATGTACAACTGGAATTTTTCAAAATCGGCCCCATTACATTAACTTTCTCTAGGAAGTTAAAAATGAAAAATATTTTTGCAGCTATATGATATTTATTGGCATTTTATAAACATAATAAAAACATATAGGCCCTTGAAGTGGGGGGGGGTACAAAAAAACGACACCCAGGTTGATACGATTCTAGCCCTTGTAGTGATCTAAAACATAAAAATTTGAAAAATTGTTAATTAGTAAAAATGTAGCTATCGTCTCAGCAAAAAAAAGTAAAAACTCAACAAAATAGCAACGAAATAAAAAGAAAAATTTTCAACCCTTTCTTTTACCTTTACGAATTTTTAAAAAAATATTGAAATTTTTAAAAACCAAGGTTGAGACGATAGAAAGATTTATAAAGAAGATTCCCACCTTTCAAAGAAGCTGGTCGAGTAGAACTTGAGATATCATGTCAGCCACCTCGATAGTATTCACTTTTAATTAATCGGTGGTAGCAGATCCATACATTAGACCTTCTTCTACTTTACATGCAATATCTTGCAAAGTTATTTCTGCGAACCGAGCTGTTTTGCTTTCTTCTATCACAAGCCCGCAGTACAGCGTGGCCAATTCGAACTTCATTACCAGAAAATCCGCTGTATCTTCGAAAATAATTCAAATTTGTAAAAATCCGTTTAAGGACATATTCTTAAGGGTCTAACCTTTAAAAAAATCGATTTCTTCAAATTTCTAGACCAGAATACAGTGCAACCTCGATATAACAAATCTGAAGGGAACCAGTAAATATTCGTTATATCAAGTAATTCGTTAAACTGAGGCTTGTTATATTGAGGTTAAGTTGGTCTAAAATTCGTTATAAAGAGGTAAAGAAATAATTTTATTTACCTCAACATTACGTACTCATCTTTTTATAGGGAACAACTTTTTCTGATAAATGATAACACAATTTAATCAAATTGCTGTATGTATTTTCTATTTAAAAACAATTAGGTAGGCTACAAAATTTTTTCCTTAGTTTACAAAATTAAATGCAGTAAAATCCATATAAGTAGGTATTCAGGAGGTTACATACATTATGTCGGTAATTAAATGTTAACTTAAAAAATTTTTTTGGTAAAAAAACGTGTCGGAACCTGCCGCGACATGAATTACATACTATGGAGCATACTAACTGTCGTATATTGGTGAGACTTTATACGTTATATAAAGGTTTTGAATTGACGAATTTCGTTATTTAGAGGTATTTAAATTTTTTATTATAGTTGAAAATTCGTTATAAAGAGGCTGTTCGCAAAAAATATTCGTAATGTAGAGGTATATTTTAAATTGACTCTTATGGACAATTCAAGGGGATTGCGAAAAATTTGTTAAATCGAGGAATTCGTTATATTGAGGTTCGTTATATTAAGGTTGCACTGTACTGCCTTAATCCAATATTCGGAGAGTATCATTAAGTTTACAGTGCCTGCCTTATTGGTCTCTGGGAAATCTCACACAATAATTGAAGTTCACGCTGAAATTGTCGAAATTCCAGATTATATTTTTTGCTTGTCTCAATCAGTGAGTGATTTTTCGAAGTCGAACTTTTCTTTGATAGATCTTATGACGGTTCGTTTTTATCTACATGTTCTGATATTAAGGTAGCTTATTTCTTGCGTTGATCATGATAATGACTTTGATAAAACTATGTTAAATTTGTATCAAAATTTAAAAAAATAAAAATTTAATCAGTATCGAAGTAAATATACGACGAAATTATGAATTTTTTTAATTGCTATGAAGGTCACACTAATAAGCGATTGTGTAATCAATGCCAAGAGCATTTATAATCAGTAAGTAAGTACTCTTCTTACGGATCAGTTTTCTTTTTAGTACTCTAGAGATGATGTGAAACATTTTTCCGTCCAGTTATGTCTACGATAAATACTTACCTACCTTATTCATCATAACTGCATCACGTATGACAAATCTAAAATATCTAGTTAACAAAACTTTTAGTTTCCAACTAAAACACTAATGTACTAGATTCTAGGAAAACCAGTTGATCCAGTTTATGAAATTCATCTTAAATCATTTGAATTAAATTCTATCAAAGTTATTATATTATCATCATTTATATGTAATTAACACTATCATTTACGATTTAGAATTTACTGGATTAACTCAATGAATATTAAATGACATGTGAAGGAGGATACATAACCAAAAACAAGGATTTTCACTTAGAAATTTTATAACTCCTGGTCGATGTATTTTCTAATATACTGAATTTTTTCTGGTCTTTTAATATCTCTAAGTGCAAGAAATTTGTGGACTTGCTGAAATAGAAAAAAAAAACCATTTGATAGAGAGAAGAACCCTTCAGTAAATTGTTATTTATAGACAAAACAGCTCATTTTGGCATTAAAAATACTTCGATTTTGATTAAAATGGACGGAACTTTCAATGAAATTCCATGAAAGATCCTAGCAAATGATAATAGGTATAAAAATTGTCAAAGAAATTGAAATAAGGTCCTGATTTAGAAAACATAAAATTTTCCTTGATTTAAGAAGTTTCTATATCAATCGAAATTATGAAATTGGATACCGTGAAAATCCTAAACAAAATATTGTTCTATGATCTTTGAAAGGCTTTGAAAATAATTTTTTCGAAATGTTATCGATACGATTCACAACAAAATTTTCACTCAATTTACCGATCGATAATGCTGAAAAAACTTTTCAAACTTTAGGAAGATGCGAAAAAATGAGGTGCCCTAATTTCTTACTATCTGAAAGTATACTCAATGCCAGAAAAAATGCTCGTTTTAAATCATTCTAAGTGTTACTATTATAACATAAGATATGATGAGTACGCTTAGAATGTTTTAACTGTGGCATTTTTTTTGACAGTGAGTATACATATATTTTTTTGGTAGTGAAATTTATGATACTTAAAAGTGACATTCATGGATGTCATGTATTTACAGATGTCAACACTAGCGAATGTCATCTGTTATGAAAGAAATCGATTATATAAATTTACATAATTTAAATTTAAGGATTTACGAGCACGGTAGCGGAGCACAAATTAAAAAAATATATATTTTCAAATTTTGATGGTGAATTTTGTTTTATAACTTGACGATATGAGACGAAAATTAAGAATACAATTTTTGGATATATATTTCAAAATATCGAAAATTTTGTTTAATTATTCAGTTTTCGATGTTTCGAAAGCCAAGGCAGATATCGAAAAATTTTATTCTCATTTTTCGTCTGCATTCATAAAGTTATTACAAAATTCATCATCAAAGTTGAAAGTAAGATATGAGTTATTTCAATCCCAAATTTACCCTGCTCTTACATCCCTTATATGGATGGAGACACAAAAGTTTTTTTTAATTCCAAGTGAAAATTGTGAAAAACTCAAAATATGTCGTTTTTTGAGATTTTTCCATAAGAGTCAATGTATTTTTTTATATCGATTTTCAATAAAAACTACCTTTTAAAATATTGAACCTTTAAATCAAAACATTGTTGCCATGCTCATACATCCTTAAAGTAGTACGACCACCAATGCACTTTTTTGAGTTATTTTCAACTTTCAATATTTTAAAAATTACTCCAGATATCGGAAAATTTTATTCTTACTTTTAGTCATATATTGTCACATCCTTAATTAATCGGACGGTTTTTTTTTATCAATAATATATTAAGGTTTTAACTTTAGTTTAAATAGCATCGACGGGTTTTGGAGAAATCTATGAAAACATATCATCCATCCACCGTTTTCCCATAAGATCAATGTTAAATATGCCTACTTTTGAAGTCATTTATTTATTTAAATAATCGGGCAACCCTTCCTAAAATTTTCAAAATAGATTTAGACTTTCAAGTCCAATTTCATATAAAAATTTCCCTGGCGCTCGTAAATTTTATTGTATAAAATGCTGGTGATCTATGAAATAATAAGCTATAATCTGATTTATCTCTAGTATTAAATAAATTGAAATAGTTTTTTCAGACATTCTGTATGCACCCGATGAACATTTTCATTGGCATTTATGGTCTTTGTCCCAAACCTTTTTTGTGATTTGATTATGTAATACAGACTATTTTCAGGTAACAATCCAAACACCTTTTGTCTGTGTTAGTGTCGTTACTCGTTACTGTAAATATCATTGTAACATTTTTTATTGTCTAATTCTATTATGGTGTTATAATAAGACACCTACTCATATGAAATAATATAATATGAATATGGTGTCAATAATAAATCAATAATGCACAAGCTGAGTGTATAGAAATTGGTCGTATATGAAAACTTATTAAAATATTATCGTACCAGGACCAGCGCTGGCAACGTTATTCAGAATTTATTTTAAGACGATTTTTTAAGGATGATTTTCCGATATTTCTTTCCTTATTGAACTTAATATAATCCATTCTGGTGTACCTCAGGGCGGTCTGGTGGGTCCAACTCTTTATTTAATTTATACCGCGCATCTAACGGTCGATGACACAAACATAACAGCTACATTTGCAGATGATACTACTATTCCATCCATTGATGTGAATCCAAATTCAGCTCTTCATAAACTGCAGACAAGTATCGATAAAATACAACATTGGTTGAATAAATGGCGTATTCAAGTTAACGAGATAAAATCCGTTCAAGTAACGTTCAGTTTGAGAAAAGAAACGTGTCCAGCTGTTATAATAAACGGTGTAAGTTTTCCACAGTCAAATGAAGTCAAATATCTGGGTACACACCTTGATAGAAGACTTACTTGGCGTAAACTCATCTGGTTGAAAAGCAAACAGCTAAATTTGAAATATTCTAATTTATACTGGCTCTTGGGTCAAAATTCTAAGCTATCATTGAACAATAAAGTGTTAGTGTATAAAACAATACTTAAACCTGTCGTGGACTTACGGCATTCAGCTATGGGGAACTGCTAGCAATATCGAAATCCGTTGAGCACTTTTTATGTCAACCGTCACCATCTTCGCGTATGTTTGTAATTGAACTCCTCTCAAACGGATGAATCGATTTTAATGAAATTTTGTGTGTATGTTCAAGTAGATAGAAGGATTCGGTTTACTACAAAAAGTTTTTGAGGGTTCTGCAAAAACCAAAAAATTCAAACCCATGACATAAGTGGTGGAAACGCATATAAATAATATATTACATTATATATAATTCGCAAGCTAGTTAGTTTTTTTTTCACTTCCATCGGCGGTCCCCAAAGACTTCATCGCATATTTTTATTTAATAATTATTAAAATATTATTTGGCACGGTGTTAGCAACAGTAAAACTGTCTTGAATTATAATTAAGGAATTGAATTAAAGGAACAGAAAAAGTGATTTAAAAAAATTGTCTTCACATGATTTTAACCCGTCAACACTCGCGTTAGCATTTTGCACATGGCCAATTTAAAACATAAATAACTTGCATTATTCAAATGGTATTTGTGGTTGAATCTTTTTCTATCTTCATTTAATTTTATTTGTTTTCGCATCATGAATTTTTCAAATTTGTTGAACCTATCTACAGCTTTTTTTAAATATTTTTTAAATTCCTTCAGAAATTGTGAGAATTTCTCTCATCACGAGAGTAAACGTGCAAACAAAAAAATATTAGATTCGGAAATTTTCGGACCTGTTTGTTAGTTTAATATAAGTCGCCCGCAGTAAATTAAAAGAAACTTGTGATCGAAATTTTATGAAATTAGTTAAAATTAATTAAATTATTGAAATTATTTCTCTGCTCTAATATTTTCACTCTCAAACATCATTCATATTCACGTTATCTAACTATTATTCCATGTATATATGAAATATACATAGTATATTAAGTTTAGTCCGAAGTTTGTAACGCTTAAAAATAATTATGCTAGGAAAAAAATTTTGTCATAGGTGTTCATAAAATCACCTAATTAGACCATTTCCGGTTGTCCGTCCGTCCGTCTGTGGACACGATAACTCAAAAACGAAAAAAGATATCGAGCTGAAATTTTTACAGCGTTCTCAGGACGTAAAAAGTGAGGTCGAGTTCGAAAATGAGCATCATAGGTCAATTGGGTCTTGGGTCCGTAGGACCCATCTTGTAAACCGTTAGAGATAGAAAAAAAGTTTAAATGTAAACAATTTTCCTTATAAAAAAATAAACAACTTTTGTTTGAAACATTTTTTCGTAAACATCACTATTTACTCGTGTGAGGGCCAATTAGGCGGTATCCACTATACTTGAATATCAGTTATGTATGTGTCACATGTATGTATGTGTTATGTGATAAAAAAATCAACACTGACTATGCATGGTATTTCAACAATTAACTCAGTCAATTGTTTGTTTTCACTTGTTTTTAAATTAGAAATAAAATGTATATAAAATTATGTAGAGGCTATCATTTACAAAGTTAAAGAATATTTAACGCGTGAGCAATTATCACGCGACTAAGGATGTTCGAACGGTTGACGCGAATGCTGACGGATTAAAATCAGCAATTTTTACAGCTGGAAATTTTTTCGGGAATTCGTACTAGTAAACGCAGTAAGCCCCTCTCAAATGTGCCAGGCGTACTTTTCCCTTACCCTATTTCAACAAGAAAAGAGATAATCAAAATCCAGACGTACTGAAATCAACTTTTTTGAGGGGCTGCCAGCTCTTATATCATTATATAGCTTATTAAAGTGTAGTATTGTCAAGTGGATTATATACGTTGGTGAATCTTGATCATATGTGACATAGAAAAAGTTGTAATTCTAAGAGAAATTTATTTACTTAATACTAGGAATTCTAAGAAAAATTTACTAAAAATACTAAGAAAATGAAATAAATGATTGCTAAACCAAATTTGGCACACAGGAGATTCTAAGAAAAATTTACTAAAGAAACCTACAAAATCAAATAAAAGTCTGTTAAGCTAGAGTGGCTACACACTGGAAGGACTAGAGATTATCAGGAAAGTATGGTGAAAATATCAGAAGTTTGTAAAAAATCTGGGCGACTATCGGACGGATTTTATCGGTACACTTAAAACGACATTAAACAAGTGAAAACAACCAATTTACTGAGTTAATTGTTGAAATACCATGCATAGACAGTGATGATGACTCTATTACATTACACATACATACATGTCACACATACATAACTGATATTCCCATAATTACATACTATACAATTTGCGCCCTCACGGGTAAACAGTGACATTTACGAAAAAATGTTTCAAACAAAAGCTGGTTATTTTTTATAAGGAATGTTTTTTACATTTAAATTTTTGTTCTATCTCTAACGGTTTACAAGATGGGTCCTACGGACTCAAGACCCAATTGACCTATGTTGCTCATTTACGAACTCGACCTCACTTTTTACGTCCTCAGAAAGCTATTAAAATTTCACATTGATATCTTATTTCGTTTTTGAGTAATCGTGATGACAGACAGACAGACGACAGACAACCAGAAATGAACTAATTAGGTGATTTTGTGAACACCTACGCCAAAATTTTTTGGTTAGCATCAATATTTTTAAGCGTTACAAACTTGGGATTAAACTTATTATACCTTGCATATTACATATATGCATGGGATAAAAATTGGAAATTTATGATGTTTTTGGAATATGTAGTTCTAAAAATATTTAAAGAATACAAAATTCAGTTTATTTGACAAGGGGCAACTAATGATTAATAGTTCTTGAGACACAGTCAAAAATCTCTCCAAAATATAAGGTTAATTATAGTATTTTAGGTAATACTATAAAAATAATTTGTCCAATTGTCAAGTTTTATTAAATTACGAAAAAAAATAGTTGTTTGTGATATTTCGATTTTTTCTATGAATGACAGACAAGTTCTTAGTATATCTTTATTTAGAAATTAAATGAAGTAAATTTTCGTGATTTTAAGTTCTCATAACTTTAGAAAATCCAGAAGACTGACTTTATTTTAAAATTGTGAAAGTCACAAAAACTTCTTTTTTTAAAATTTGGCCTAAAATCACAATATTAAGAGTAATTAATAATAACAGTTTTAAAATAATTTCACTATTTTTTTTCTGTGAAGAAAATCTATGATTAATTGGTCAATTTATTTACGTCATAAATTTACACATCTGAAAAATTTATACAACAGAAAATTATTTGGGAAAGTTTATTCTATTCTTGCTCAAGAGTACAACTTTTTGTCGCATAAAGAATCATAAATTATTAAAATTTTTTGAATAAAATTAATATTATGAGGTTTTTCTAAGAAATCTTTTTTTTTTATTTCAATTATTACATAATGTCTTTAAGCAAGCAATGTAATTTATTTATTTATTTTCTTGAGGGGCTTCATCTAGACATGCGATAGAAAAAAAAAATGAGCTAAGCAAATTATTATTTTTAAGAAAACCCCTCTGTTTCCTTGAATGGTTTTTCTCTTGATTGCATAATGAATTGGTATAAGTATAGTTCATAACTATTGGTATAACTAAAACCAATAATCGATAGACTTCCGGTATTTTAACGAAGCCTATCGAGTTACTAAAGTAAGAAAGGTGTAAGACATTGTAAATAACTAGGTCAAATACATATTTTAAAATACTCCATTATTATTCCTTAAAAATAACGGTAATCGCGGAAAAATAGCTTCGGAAAAAATAAATTAATAATAAATGTTGGTTTTTTAGTCCTTAAGTTTTATTCAAGCTTTAAAATCATACCAAAATTACCATAAAAATGAAGAACTTTTTTTGGTAAAAACACTGACTTTGATAGTTAATTTATCCTAAATGAATTTTTCACAGAAAACGTGTAAAAGGATGATTAATTGATAAATAAAATTTTTTTGATCATTCTCATTTTTATGGTATCTAAATTGCTTAAATAAATTTCTAAAAATATATTATTTTTAAAATAATTAATTAAATTTCAAAATTACAATTGTGTGATTGGATTTGACCTTCATACATGATCAAATATTTAACATGTCCATATAAAATATCATAATTCGTGTGCAAATTAATTTGCGAATTTTGTTGTTGAAAATTCAATAATGATTAAAGATTTTAAGCGATCGATTTTGTCATCTTGAATCTTGATAAAGAAAAATTTTTAATCTTGATAAAGAAAAGAGTTATTAGAAAAATTTGAGACATTTCTTTTCGGATTATTTTCTGACGACCAAAAGGGTATCGAGGTTTTCCTCTAGGATCTACCTTTCCAATTATATCTACTTAGATTATTGGATTGAATAGGGGATCGGACTAAATTTTTTTTATCACTTCAGATGAAAAGTTCTCACTTCACGGATAGAAAAGTGAAGTTGGTTTTTAAAAATCTTTACTAGCATGCCAAATATGAACGTTTAAAATTCCTAATTAAAGAAAGAGGAAGATACCTACTAATGACGTCATACGTGGGTATCGCCATAGAGATTAAATATAAAACTTTGTTTTGCTAAAAGGAAATGGGCAACTTTTGATTTCTTCGTTTTTTATTCAATTTTAATTTCACTTTCACTTTTGTCATGGTTATAAGTCTAGTTTTTCATTTTTATGGGTAATATGGCCACTTTGATGTCAGGATTCTCCCCTATTGCTGAAAAATTGATTTCGATTTACAATTAGATCCAACTGAAACTAAGAAAAACCCTTCTGTTTCGTAATCCTTGCGTTACATTTTCTGTAATGTCCTTGCAAAAATACCTACATAATTTCTGTCCCCTGCTATCTCTTAAATAATCAAAAATTTAAATAAATTGAAATGAAATGATTGAATGACTTGAAATTGCGTTTTATTTTGGAAATAAGATTAACTTTCACAGATCTTTGGACAATAAGAAAAAATAATTTTATAGTTGAAGTTCAAAATAGAAAAACCTTTGAACATAAAATTTTCCCTCGGCCGTTAATCGGAATTTCATGAATGATAAAAAAGCAAACTTTTATCACATTTTATACATTTATTTTTAAATCATAAACTTATCTATGACTGTACTTCTAATTCTTCCTTAATGTATTAGATTATTACAAGACTTAAGTAAGTATAAAGTTATAAATCTAATTTTCGTAGAATATTAATTACATTTGACCAAAGACCTATAGGGCACGTTTATTTATAATATATCCGAAATACTCGTTTGACTTCTATATACAGATATTTCTATATACAGAGGTACTTAATATTATCAAGAGAAGTTCAAAATTCTGCTTATAATGTCCCAAATTTTGTGCAAAAATGGAAATGATAAACTAAATAGCCTCATCCGATATCACGAGAACTTTATTGCACGAACATAAGTTAAAGATCTCAAAATGTTAAAACATAAAGATTTGTTGTAACCACACTATCAATTTTCAATATTTCAAAACTACATCTGTTAAGTAGAAGTTTGTACATAGACGAATAAACTTTAGTTACAAACTCATATACCGCGTGTCAATTATATTATTAAATTTTTCTATTATTGTTCACAATATAAAAATTTTTGAAGTGAAACTTTTTATGGGACACTAGCGTTTTGTCATGAGAGTTAACTCGTAGAGCTAACAAAACTGTTAAACTCATTGTCTCTTTCTTATTACCATTTACTCCAGCAGAGTGAGAGAGGCCGTGGGACTTGATAACTGTACATATACCATTTATTTATTAAACAAGGATAGTTCAAACCTACTTACATTTAAATCTTATATGTCGATCTTTATTTATTAAATGTTATTAAAGTGAAACTTTTTATGGGACACTAGCGTTTTTATTAAACAAGGATAGTTCAAACCTACTTACATTTAAATCTTATATGTCGATCTTTATTTATTAAATGTTATATGTAATGTCTATATCTATTTAATATATGTTTAGAGATATCTTTGTTTAGAATATTCATTTTATAATTTACAATAAATAGTAAATGTTTGTATCTACTATCTTTTTTTGATAATTTTTTATTAAAGAAGGATAGTTCAAACCTACTTACATTTAAATCTTATATGTCGATCTTTATTTATTTATTTAATATTTTTAATATTGTTTTTATTCTCAGTTATTGTCAATGAAGATACAAAAAATGTATGCGTCAGTCCAAAACTAACAGCGTCAAAAGTGAAACTTTTTATGTAATTCAAAAACTGTCAATGAGTGTACAAAAAAATACATTGCAGCAAAGAAAAATTGACTGGAAATTATAATAAAAATGATTTATAATAAAAATCAAGAAAAATCTACAGACTATCCCGAATTAATTACTACGGAAGTTTCACTCGTACGTACTATTATTTACATATACATAAAACTATATACATATACGTACAAGTGAAACTTCCGTAGTAATTAATTCGGGATAGTCTGTAGATTTTTCTTGATTTTTATTATAAATCATTTTTATTATAATTTCCAGTCAATTTTTCTTTGCTGCAATGTATTTTCTTGTACACTCATTGACAGTTTTTGAATTACATAAAAAGTTTCACTTTTGACGCTGTTAGTTTTGGACTGACGCATACATTTTTTTTGATAGAAATACTTTTTAAAAGCCAAGCTTTTATTGTAATAAAAAATACAAAATAACTATTTCTATGAGTCACTCATACATGAATATTTGTTAAATCTGGAGGCGCTCACTTTAAAATATCAAGGATGATTTGGATTGCTTCAAGCTTTTACAAATAGCCATGTATGAGTGATTCAAAGAAAAGGTTATTTTCTACTTTTAGTACAATAAAAGATTGTCCTTTAAAAAATATTTTATATTTAAATTTGTATTTAAAACTAAACAAGTGAAAACAAACAATAGGCTGAGTTAATTGATGAAATATCCTGTATAGAAAGTGTTTAATGCCAGTGCTTGCATTATTTAAAAAAAAAATTAGAAATACCATTTTTTTTTTATATTTAAACTTTTGTTCTATCTCTAACGTTTACAAGATCCAATTGATCTATGTTGCTCATTTACGAACTTAATCTCACTTTTTACGTCCTGAGTATGCTATAAAAAGCTTTTAGCTTGATATCTCTTTTCATTTTTGAGTTATCGTGAAACAATTAACGACGACTTAAAAACGGTTTAACGCGACGCACTGTATATAGATAGTTTAAAATTTTGTGTCGATCTAGTAGTGACTGAATACAACCTCAACCATCTCTATGTATGTAACAGCATCCATCACCTACTAAATCCCCACACAGCACCTCTACACACTAGACTTTGGTACAATCTAAGTACATAACGGGTGTTTCTTTTAAAGGTTCACAACTTGAAATTAAAACAAATAAAAATATTTTTAATAGTTTAATGTTAATTTAATTTAATTTTTAGCTTCCTTTTTCCAACTTTGAAAATGTCCTTTAAGGTTTTTGTCCAAACATTAAAATATTAATATCTCGAAAACGGTGAACTTCAGATAAAAATCACAATTAGTCTTTTTTACGTGAACTGATCCAAAAAAACTAAAGTAGCTTTACTTGTTTCAAACAATTGGAATTTGTCTGTTTCTGTGGAGGCGGGGGTATTCAAAAATTGGATCAATAGGATTTCGAGAAACATCCGAAAAATTAACCTATAAGCTTTTGTGAACACGACACAAATTCAATCAATTGACAAAGTGTGAACAATTTGCAAACTCAAATACCTGTGCCCACCTGCTCTACTAAGGGTGTAGCTTATTTATAATACAATATTCTAAGAATTTTAATGATTGATCAATCGAAAGCAGGGAGACTTTTATTAAGAAAGTGAGATAAAGTAAAAAAAAACTGTCCAATTAAATAGCTTACCGTTTTTTTATAGTCCCCTCCATATAAGTGAGTGAACACCTATAGTGAATTTCAGGACTCTGTGAGTGAGAACTTATTTATAATAAAATATTCTAAGAATTTTAATGATTGATCAATCGAAAGAAGAGAGACTTTTATTAAGAAAGTGAGATAAAGTAAAAAAAAAACAGTCCAATTAAATTAGCTTACCGTTTTTTTATAGTCCCCTCCATATAAGTGAGTGAACACCTATTGTGAATTTCAGGACTCTGTGAGTGAGAAGTGTGTGGCTCCAGCCATGGAGCCACACACTTCGGATTGATACATCTAAAAAATTATGCATCAGATCGAAATTTGGTGAAGAGTTTTTTTGTTTGTTTTGATAAGCTTATTCTGCAGTCAATTATAGGACATTCTGTATATCTAAGAAAACTCGATTAAATTTACTTAAGGTAGTACTATCGATAATAGTCTTTGCATTCAGAATTTAATGAAACTTAGTTGTCCATTATATGGCATAGTTGTCCATTATTATATCATAAGTAACCAGTTAGTTTTAGGGGCCTTCAGAGAACTGAAAATCTGAACTCCAGTTTTGTGAAATAAAATAAAATCTGTTATTTCCCTTAAGGATCAATGTTAAAATATCTTTTTTTCAATTCTCTGAAGGCCCCAAAAAATTTAACTGGTTAAATATGATATAATAATGGACAACTATGCCAAGTTTCATTAAATTCTGAATGCAAAGTCTATTACCGATAGTACTACCTTAAAAAAAAAAATAATAAAAATCGGTTCATCCGTGTAGGAACTACGATGCCACAGGCATACGCACATAGCGGTCAAACTTAACACCCATAATTTTGGATCGGGTGTAAAAAACATTACTAACTGGATCTATATTTATAAGATTTGTGTAGGTTAGTAATAATAATAATGGGGTTTAACCTCCGTTTGTCATGTATTATATGTGTATAACAGAAGTCACCCACATCATTATTTTTAATCTTTATTTATTTCAACTACATTCGAATATTATACAAACAATTAATTTTACAATGTGAGTGGAGTCGATTACTTCGTTCTTATCAAATGACGACAGTGTGCTCAATTTACCACTGCCTCGATTCGAACCAGCAACCTTCGTCTAAGTAGTTGAACAGATAAAATTATTGGTGACTTAACCCGCTCGGCTACTTAGCCGATTAAATTTAGATAAGCTTAAATCATCGGCAAGTGCATTCTCGCTATCCTATTGTTCCGTTTGTCACTTGTTTGGTACACTTTCGTCAACTGCCACCGCAGGCGCCAAAGATAGTTGCCAACTCAAAGATATGAACCTCTAAAATAAACATCCTTTATAAACAAACCATACTCTCATCAACATAATAGATAATAGGTAATAATTAATATAATAACTGTAAACAAATCTTTTATAATATTTAATACTATTTCTATTTTGTATGCCCTATACTCACTCGCCATACTCCAGCTAGACTCAGATGATCAGCATCACTATCAGAGAGTGTAATAAATAAACATAATATTACTATTTGGATAGAACACACCGTAGTATACCTCTTACAATTACAATGAACAGTCAGTCAGTGTATCTCTTCTCAATATCATTGAGAGTAAATTGAATGTAAACGATAGTGCCATTGACCTACATGTCGATGTACTCAATAATTTTGATGTTTAATTTCAATCAAATTGAGTATTTTATTTGAAAAAAAATAAATAAAATAAAATAGTTTGGAGAAAAACACTTTATACAGGGACTTTTTAAATAAATGTCTTGCGTGTAGAATTAATAATAACCCACTTTTGTAGAAGTTATGGAATCTTTAGATCGTGGGACACCACGGGTTTTTTTAAATTATAAATACATTCTTGAAACTTCGTTAGTGGCTTCCTTTTGATAAATCTTCCAAGCTTTCCTCTACAATTAAAAAAATAAATAAATAAATAAAAAGACTCATATTTCGCTAAATATCGATATTTCGATAGCAACGCAATCATCGTCAGTAGCTTAATTTATTCATGTAACACATTACACTAATAGTAGAGTAAAATTACGCCTTGTGTATGGATTAAAAGTTCGGGCAGCGAAACTTTGGGGTTTTTCTTTTCACATCAAAATAAGTATTTTTTGAAATTTTTTACTTTCGCGAAGTGGTGCAACATGTTTAACTAACAAATTTGCGTCAAAAATGGAATTTTTTTCAGAAGAGATCAGCGACCCCAAAAACCCCTTTATACGTCATACAAATTTTTAATTTGCAAAGAATATGAAATCGGGAGGGGAGGGGGGTGTATGTTGTAAAAAGGGCTATATTAATAAAAACATCTAAAGTTTTGGGTTACTTTAGCATTTAAAACTATTTTGACCTCTTTTTAAAATCTTTTAAAATACATTTATTCCATACACCCCTTTCCCCTAATAGCACGGTGGTTAAAACTTAAAAATTTTGCTTTAAAACATATAGACCTTTTTTAAAAATAGTTTTCTGAAGCCAAAGCAAAAAACACCCCCCAAAGCTAGTCCATTCACCCCTCAAACAATTATTTCCAGAAAGTATTAAATTTTCCGTTTTTCGCAAAAATATGGATCAAGGAGTCATTTTACGGGTAAGCAACTTATTATAAAATCGAAAGATAATAAAAAATGCTACAATTAAAAAAAAAATTTAACCCCGTAGGATAAAATGGCAGCCATTTTAAACAATTCACTAAATTGGAAATTTTGGACGAACTATTTAACGGATTTCGCTAAAACTGTAACCGAAAGTTCTTAGTAATAAAACCTACTATTGATATTAGTTTCATTAAAATCAATCAAATATTTTTCAAGTTACAGTCAAATAAATTGTTTTACCATATGTATGTATACATATATATATAACTGAGAGGGGAAGCGACGAAACCCCCCCCCCAAATATGAGGAGTAGTTCTTAACATTGACTACAAACGTACCAAATTTGGATATGCAATGATGTCTCCTCTTGCGAATATAAAATAAAAATGATAAAATATCTGAAAAAATTCCATTTTTGACGCCATTTTGTTGGTTAGACATGTTGCACCACTCCGCGAAAGTAAAAAATTTCAAAAAATACTTATTTTGATGTGAAAAAAAAAATCCCAAAGTTTCGCTGCCCGAACTTTTTTTCCATATAACAGTCTTTTTTTGCTTAGTTTTACTCCAGTATAACACTTATAAAAATAAAATACAAAAATTATTACAAAATTGAAAAAATAAATTTCTTTAGACCAACAAACTTTTTGTAACATTTCACAACTCGAATCTAAAAATTTACCTGCTTATAAAGGGCACTAATGAAAATGGAAACCTCTTCAATGAATTTCTAGTCACAATGTCTCAGTCATGTTCTACACTTTTAGGGTACCTTTTGTTGATTTTGAATAATTGACTGATTATGGCGAAAGTTGAAATCTCAACGTATTCAAGAATAACTGATGAATCTTTGTTAAGATTCTAAGTGTCTCCAAAAAGTTTTCATAATGGTGTTGTTAAAAAATATCCTGTATATAATTTGTAGTTAATTCAAATGGAATTGATTAGTTTGACCTTTTATTCTTTTGTTTCAATATTTAATTAAGTGCAGTTGAAATATGTAGGTCTTTGAATATAGCACACCAGAGACTAATTTTTGGTACACAATATAATCATTCGAATTATTGACTATAGGTCAGTCGCTCTATATTGAGATCAACTTTTTTGAGGTACACACTTTTCCACCATGGAGGGTGGGTTCTTAATGTTAACAAAAATAAATATTCAAAAAAGTTGGACAAAAATTTTCCCTAAAACGATTTTTTTTTTACGGTTCTGAGAATTTTTTAAAAGCCGGTTTTTTTTTTTTTTGGAAAACTATTGCTAAGATATTTAAAAAATACGTATTTTAGGCTAAATCTCGATCCTGTATCTTTACCCGTTCTATAGTTATTAGCAATTGAATTTTTGAAATTGACAAATTGTTTTCTCGGAAACGGGGGGAGGGAGGTATAAGTAATAGAATGAGAAGGTAGCACTTTTTATGTACTATTTATGATATTTTTTTCGAATTTGTATTAATAATAGAAACGGGCCTATATCTATTTGTTCTTGAAAATTGATGGACCGGCGCAGACAATGGAGGGGGTTAGCGACCAAAATGAATCCCCTCAGGTCGAAATATGACTAAATATCTACAAAATATCAGAAAATTTGGTGCGTTTTGGAATTGAAGAAAAATTGCAAGGAACTTCGTTGATGATAGGAGTCGTACGATTGTACACTTTATTTTTTTTTATAAGCATTAAAAAAAGTTATATTTTATACCCAAAAATAAATAGACTCGTACTTTTTAAAATAATTACCAATATTTCCGTTCCCATCAACGTAAATCCATTTACCTCTAAACTAAAGTGACAAGAAACGTAAACAATCATTACATTTCACTTAAAGAGGTGTTTTTTAGTAAGTTTTATGCCATAATTTATGAAGTAATATATTATTTTGTTCATCATACACTTTACTACATTAGGGACCTAATGAAGTGATAAAAAAACATTTCCAGATATTGTGTGTGCTATGCTCAGCCTGTGCGTTACTTTTTTTTTTATATTATGATGATGAATTTAATAAAAATATTTTATCATGTATGACGTAATAGAACCCCTCTTCCTTTTTTTTGTATGTGTCATTAAACGTTGTTATTCCCTATTCCCTACGTCTTCTACTTAACTTGACGTATATATTCGATAGCAAAAAATTTGAAGCAAATTGTTTTTATATAAATAAATTTAACGTCCGGGAGTCTAGCATTAGCATTTACATTCAAATACCAAAAAAATTGACTGAAAATTTTAAAGATCAGGAGTGTTGTTGTAATTACGATTTGGTTAGGTTGAGTTTTTCGAAAAATGGGACACTATTACAAAAAATGCATGTAAAATTCAAACTTTTCTACATAGTTTATGATAATATCTCCGTTTTCTGTAATAGTGTCCCATTTTTGAACGTAACGGCTAAAATCTTCAGAACCCAAACAACTCCTCTATAGTCGACAAAGTCAACCAAATCAACTCGCAATTAAAACAATACAGAGCTATCAAAAAATATAATAAAAAAAGTTCAAGATAACAAAAGTGAAATAGATGAAAAAATCCAATAGAGTTACATATGATAATAAATAAAAAATTTGTGATAATTGCTGAATTCGAACTAAGTGATCACTAAAATAACAAAATACATACAATTGTTACTTAATCCGCGCTAACATCAACACTGCAACACTTCATAACTTTTTTTTTCAAATTTTACAATCGAATTAACGTCTGGAAAATTAATTTTAGGTTTTAGTATACATTAATAACATAATATTAAAATTACATGCATAACAAGTGAAAACAAACAATTGACTGAGTTAATTGTTGAAATACCATGTATAGACAGTGTTGATGAAGCAATCGTTTGTTTTTTGACGTCGCGTTAATAAAAAAAGATATCCACTTTTAAATAGCTACATACACACTGATATTCCCATATTAACCCATGTAGGAAAGTATGGCGGGCCCAGACTTGGCCCAGTCTTGGTCCAACTATGCAGAACTCTGGGCCAGACTTGTAAGCCAGACTTGGCCCAGATTTGGGTAAAGTCTGGAATGATAATGCTGGCCCAAGACTGGTTACCTCGACTGGTCCACGCCTGGTTAGCAGGGCTGGGCCATAGCTAATTTTTAAGTTTGGCCCATGCCTGGTTGGCAGAGCTGGGCCATAGTTAAGTTTTAGGTCTGGCCCACGCCTGGTTGGCAGGGCTGGGCCATAATTAATTTTTAAGTTTGGCCCATGCCTGGTTGGCAGGGCTGGGCCATAGTTAAGTTTTAGGTCTGGCTTATGCCTGGCTGGCAGGGCTGGGCCATAGTTAAGTTTTAAGTCTGGCCCATGCCTGGTTGGCAGGGCTAGTCCATAGTTGAGTTTTAAGATTATTTTATGAAGAATTCTATTTTGTGATTTATTTGACAGGGCCAATCCCAGCTGTACCGCAACACTGAGTCAACCCGCGGTAGAAGAGCTCCTAACAATCTACCGTGTTCCAAATAATAGTTTAATATACTGGTCTTGCAATGCGAGGCGTACCAGATATTGAGTTGATAAGAACACTTATTGCACGTTGAGCTTAGCTCATTGAGACGAGAAGCGATAACATTGTATGTTTATATACACATTACTAGAACATCTTACTTGTGAGAGGTTTTAAAAATAAATATTACATTGTAAAAAGGATAGTGACTAAAAGACAGAGAAGGAGGAAGTTATTGTAAGTACATGTACCTACTCCATAAACAGTATTACACATGCGCATTGTATACCTTTTGGTTGTATATGCCATTTTTTGTTAGGTATTTAAAATTTTTACAATGTCAAAGGTGTCCATTTCAGGAGTTTATGTCATCAATGTAATTAATTTAATAATAATAATAATAATAATAATAATAATAATATGACGATTTATTCTGCGATTTCCCTTCAATAATTGAATATTGTCAGCCAAGGCTAGGATGCCTAGTCTTGGCCTAAGACTGGGCTTCCTTGCGTTGGCCGTTCTATGGAAAACCAATGTTGGCCCAGGCTTGGATAATCATTGGATTGGCCAAGGCTGGGATGCCTAATCTTGGCCGAAGACTGTGCTCCCTTGCGTTGGCCGTTCTATGGCAAACCAATGTTGGCCCAGGCTTGGATAATCATTGGATTGGCCAAGGCTAGGATGCCAAGTCTTGGCCCAAGACTGGGCTCCCTTGCGTTGGCCGTTCTATGGCAAACCAATGTTGGCCCAGGTTTGGATAATCATTGGATTGGCCAAGGCTAGGATGACTAGTCTTGGCCGAAGACTGGGCTCCCTTGCGTTGGCCGTTCTATGGCAAACCAATGTTGGCCCAGGCTTGGATAATCATTGGATTGGCCAAGGCTAGGATGCCACGTCTTGGCCCAAGACTGGGCTCCCTTGCGTTGGCCGTTCTATGGCAAACCAATGTTGGCCCAGGCTTGGATAATCATTGGATTGGCCAAGGCTAGGATGCCAAGTCTTGGCCCAAGACTGGGCTCCCTTGCGTTGGCCGTTCTATGGCAAACCAATGTTGGCCCAGGCTTGGATAATCATTGGATTGGCCAAGGCTAGGATGCCTAGTCTTGGCCGAAGACTGGGCTCCCTTGCGTTGGCCGTTCTATGACAAACCAATGTTGGCCCAGGCTTGGATAATCATTGGATTGGCCAAGGCTAGGATGCCTAGTCTTGGCCGAAGACTGGGCTCCCTTGCGTTGGCCGTTCTATGGCAAACCAATGTTGGCCCAGGCTTGGATAATCATTGGATTGGCCAAGGCTAGGATGCCAAGTCTTGGCCCAAGACTGGGCTCCCTTGCGTTGGCCGTTCTATGGCAAGCCAATGTTGACCCAGGCTTGGATAATCATTGGATTGGAGAAGGCTAAGATGCCAAGTCTTGGCCCAAGACTGGGCTCCCTTGCGTTGGCCGTTCTATGGCAAACCAATGTTGGCCCAGGCTTGGATAATCATTGGATTGGCCAAGGCTAGGATGCCAAGTCTTGGCCCAAGACTGGGCTCCCTTGCGTTGGCCGTTCTATGGCAAACCAATGTTGGCCCAGACTTGGATAATCATTGGATCGGCCAAGGCTGGGCAACCCAGCCTTGTCCCAGGCTCGGGCAATCGTTGGGTCGGCCAAGGCTAATTATTTCATCTTGGCTCAAGCATGGGCCAATATCGGGGCGCCAAAGCTGAGATCCCCAGTACTGGACCAGGCTAGGCCCCGTCGTTCAACTATGGCGGTTCCTACATGGGAATGCGTACTATAAAATTTGCACCTAATAAGCGCCCTCGTGGGTAAACAGTGAAGTTTACAAAAAAATTTTTCAAACAAAGGTTGTTTATTTTTTTATAAAGAACATTTTTTACATTTAAACTTTTGTTCTATCTCTAACGGTTTACAAGATGGATCCTGCGGACCCAAGACCCAATTGACCCATATTGCTCATTTACGAACTTGACCTCAGTTTTTAGGTCCTGAGTACGCTATAAAAATTTCATCTTGATATCTCTTTTCGTTTTTGAGTTATCGTGTCCACAGACGGACGGACGGACAACCGGAAAGTGACTAATTAGGTGATTCTATGAACACCTATGCCAAAATTTTTTTCGTAGCATGAATATGTTTAGGCGTTATAAACTTTGGACTAAACTTAATATACTATGTATATTTCATATATACATGGTATAATAATATTTTTTATTTAAGGTAGTATGGGTCGTCAACAGACCACCTTTTTTCCAAAATTTTAAATAGCGTACAAAATTTAATACACATTACCATAATTTATCATAATAATTAAACCGATTTTATAACAATTAATAATCCATAAAATTCTATTACAAGAAAAATGAATAGTATTTTGACCATACATTATTAGTTATTGTAGTTATAATTCCTATATTATCGACATATTATATTCTAGAAATCTTCTATATCATAATGAAAATAATAGATTTGGCAATGTTACAATTGTTTAAAGCGCCGAGTTATGGTCTTTAAAAATTTTCGGAGTCAATTGTCTATTTTATAAAAACAATTTTTTGTGACGTTTAAATTCTTTAAATTTTAAGCTTTTTTTTGGTGCATTATTATGTGAACACAGTTTTTTGGAAATATGAGAATTTTGGTCTTGTATAAAGAATAACGCATGGGATCCCATTGAGTCAATGTAAAAACTACGATTTTTAATTTTCAATATTCATTAAAAAAGTCGATAAGGCATCCTCAAACTTGAATAAAAAATTAATAAGATGCTTGCCTTTAATATAATAAAAGGCTAACTGTTCTAAGTTTATTTTTATATTTTTCCCATACTACCTTAAATAAAAGAAAAAAATCGCGCCTGGCACATACTTTGCAATGATAAAAGTGTCTGCAATAAAAAATTAAGTCTGATAAACGTATTTAAAGTAAAAAAAAATTGAAAATTAGACTTCTTAAAATTTGTTTAAAATTAAGGACAGCCAGAAACCACAGCCTCTAACTGAAAGAGCAAAAAGAACGACATATCAATGTTCCTAACTTCTGCATTATCAATAATCAATGTAATTGATTTTAAGATCGGGCACATTTTTTCAATAACAAAAATTATGAAAATTACGAAAATTCATTGAAGAAGGTGAAATAATTTGGTTCATTTTTTTTACTGTCTACAATACTTTTACAGAATCGTACATATACCGTAGTATTTGATATGAGTAGTCTTGACAATTATTATAGACATTCTTAACTACCCTCATAGCAACCAGAATAAAAGGAATGTTTAGGGGATGTATTTACGTATGTATGTATATATGTATGTATGTATAAACGTACGTAAATTATGACGTTAGCAATGTATATGTCATATTATTATCATCATCAAACCAGCTTTCATTTAACGGCATAAGTTCACTAGTCGGTTTTTATACCATGTATATATGAAATATACATAGTATATCAAGTTTGTAACGCCTAAAAATGTTCATGCTACGAAAAAAATTTTGGTATAGGTGTTCATAGAATCACCTTATTAATCCATTTCCGGTTGTCCGTCCGTCCGTCTGTGGACACGAAAACTCAAAAACGAAATAAGATATCGAGCTGAAATTTTTACAGCGTACTCAGGACGTAAAAAGTGAGGTCAAGTTCGTAAATGAGCATCATAGGTCAATCGGATCTTGGGTCCGTAGGACCCATCTTGTAAACCGTTAGAGATAGAACAAAAGTTTAAATGTAAAAAATGTTTCTTATAAAAAAATAAAAAACTTTTGTTTGAAACATCTTTTTGTAAACATCACTGTTTACCCACGAAGGCGTTAATTAGGTGCATATTTTATAATATGTATTAATATAGGAATATCAGTTGTGTGTGTGTCTATTTAAAAGTGAATATCTTTTGTTATTTACGTGACGTCAAAAAAACAAACGATTGCGCATCAACACTGTCTATACATGGTATTTCAACAGTTAACTCAGTCAATTGTTTGTTTTCACTTGTTTTCTCTTAAATTATCAGAAAGATATACAGGATGGGTAGAATGTCTATAAATGAAATGAGTGGCACACATTTTTAGTAAAAATATACAGAATGTTCGATTTACATCTAGGCATATAAATATCAAGAGCATGACAGGATACATGCGTTAAGCAATGCATCTAACAATAAGTGAGAGGTATTATATACATGTGTTGAAGCTTCGATATGCGTTGAGATAGTTGTAAGTCGCTTGGAGAGTGGGAGTTTCTTAGTTGAAAAGATGAACCACAACAGATAAGCCACGATACAAGTCACAACACCTATAATACCTCTTACTTAGATGCATTGCTTAACGCATGTACTCTGTCAAACTCGTGATATTTATATTCTTAGATGTAAATCGAACATTCTGTATATAATCGAGGTAATAATATCGAAAACTGACTAAAATATAGGCATTTAATTATACAACTCGCGTAAATTTTTCGCTTTAGGATTTACAAAAAAGGTAGTTTAGTCAAAAAGTTGATACTGAAATTTGCGCGCTTGAAATTGCCTTATAATGTCATGTTAAGTATTGATGGTATTTAACTACTGTAATCATTTTTTGTCCCGTTAAATCTAAAATTTGAAGTCTAACAAAAATTATTTGATAAATATATACAGGGTGGATCATTCTTATCTATTATAGCTAATACAGTGCAACCTTTATATAACGAATTCCTCGATTTAACAAATTTTTCGCAATCCCCTTGAATTGTCCATAAGAGTCAATATAAAATATACCTCTACATTACGAATATTTTTTGCGACCAGTCTCTTTATAACGAATTTTCAACTATATTAAAAAATTTAAATACCTCTAAATAACGAAATTCATCAATTCAAAACCTTTATATAACGTATAAAGTCCCACCAATATATGACAGTTAGTATGCTCCATAGTATGTAATTCATGTCGCGAGAGGTTCCGACACTTTTTTCCTCTTTATAACGAATTTTAGACCAACTTAACCTCAATATTACAAACCTCAGTTTAATGAATTACTTGATATAACGAATATTTACTGGTTCCCTTCAGATTTGTTATATCGAGGTTGCACTGTATCTCGTTTTGTAGTTAATCAATAAAAAGATAACTTAAACAAAAGTTGAAGAGTTTGATGAGGTACATTATGTTCTGACATCAAATTGGACTTAGTTCTTCGGGTTGCTTTAATGTAGGCATGGGCGAGTTATTTTAAGTCGAAGTCATTATCGTTATAACTTTATTGCGTGTCTCTTTATCCAAGTCCGCATTGCTCATAGAGGAGGAAGCGAGACGGGTATCCGATTCTTTTAGCTATCTCAGTTTCTCCAATAGTAATGAGATCGGTAGAAAAAAAAATTTTTGTCTCTTTGTCCTACTCGTATTTTAGGTAAGAAGTCCGGGGGACTTCTGTTTGCCCATGCCTCCTTTAATGGTCATATTCCCTCAACTAATAAGCTGCACTAGACTATAACGATTGTATTCACTTTGCAATATTATATAGTTATATAGTTATATATCCATTTGATACTTATCTATTTTCGTTGGTGTTTGCCTTCGTGTTTGGCCGTACTTTTAAATGCTATCGGTCAGTTCTATTAATATCTGTTTTATTGAAAGGAATTTAATATCTATTTCTTTACAATTTGGAATAAAACATGATAAAACCAGTCCTTCAATTAAGGACATATCCTACAAAGGACAAATATAAGTACAAACTGTAAAATCTAAAACCGTCATAAAGTCTTGCACATACCTGCACATTATTACGATTATGTTAAAGGTTGCTTCTTCTACTCAATAGTCCCGCCATTAAATAATTAAAATATAAAGTAATTACAATAAATACCTAAATATTTTTTATTAAATTTTTACGTTATAATAATCAAAGAGCCGATTTTTTCGAAGGGATGCGTACCCTTTTAATGTTTTTATTTCTGAATTCAATAAAACTCATTAAATAAGTCTCAATTTTAACTCTAGGAATTAAAAAATGGGGATTTGCTGATTGGATTCATAATTTCTATGATTTTTTACGACATTTTAAATCGATTTCAAATAATTTCTTATAAAATATTTGACTAAGTCAAATGAATAATATATTTGATTTTTGGGTCTTGTAATTACTTTACGATCCAAAGGTGGAGACAAAAAATATTTTGTATTTTGTACTTTTTCCATTTTATCGATTTTTACAAATAACTGGATTCAATTAGAATCGTAAAAATCACAAAAATGTTCTTATCGATTTGGATAAAAAGTTATTTTAAGGGTACTAAAAGAACCATTTAACGTAGTTTCGTTAATAATTTATTTGAGTAGGTCGGTTCTTACTTATTTATCTATAAGGCGCGTTACATCAGCAAAATAAACGCATAAATTCGGTTGTAAACGTAATAATTTTCCTAGTGAAGTTCGTTAAAAAAATAAATTTAAAAAAATAAAAGTCCATTAATTTACATAGCGATTTAAACAGTCAGGACCCATTGTTGGGAAATTTTCTGTAAACTACGGGAATGTTTACTTCTTTTCAGTTTTTATTAAACGCAGCGGGTTTTTTTATTATTTAAATTTTAAATTTTTTATGTTACCCTTTTATTAGTTAGGATTTTGAAATACCTATTCAATGATACCCCATTGAACATAGTTCGTCGATTTTCATATTCAGTTTATGTGTGCATGTTCGGTCCTTTGTGGCGCTCTAGAGACCAAACGCGTTAATAGATTGTAATGATTCGAACGTCAACCAATTTTTATATTTAAGACGGTTCTATATACATTTTTCTATTTGTTGGGTGCGTAGTCATGGTAGGGACAATAAAATCGATTCCAGCGCTTCCAGTGAAAAATTTTGGCGTTAAAGGAGGCTGTTATGACTTATTTGCAATTCTTTACATATTAATGTTATAGAAATGTCAATTTTAAATTATTGTAAAACACTAACTAATTAAACTTATTGCATTAAAAATTGTGAAAATAAGAAATCAAATTGCACAAATATTATTTTTCAAATGTAAATTTTCATAATTATTTATTTAAATTGAAACAATAATATTAAATTTTCAATGTAAATCTTAAATGCAATCCATACAATTATATATGCATCCATACAATTCTATAATTAAAGTAGTGTATCGTTACCATGGAAACGAAACTCACACACGGAGCGAATTGCGTAAAATCATTATTTGATTGGCGTGAAACTTTGTAATTTTTTTAAGACTCCTCTTAAATATTAATTGGTGGAGAAAAATATTTATAAAGAAAAGCGGTTTTCCAGATAAGAATGGTTAAAGTAAAAATTGAATTTCTAGCACTGCGATTATACCCTTTACTTTATCGATTTGAAATTTGGATGTGTTATAGGTACTCATATTCTACCTGCCCTGGTTACTTTTATTTTTCGAAATTTTTGTTAATTTTTACAATTTTTAGTGTTTACACTTAGGTACTTTTTCGTTTTCCACTATACCTGGATGTGAACAGTGAAAATTGGGAAAATTAACAGAATTTTCGAAAAATAAAAGTAACCAAGGTAGGTAGAATATGAGTACCTATAACTTATCCAAATTTCAAATCGATAAAGTAAAGGGCATAATCGCAGTGCTTGAAATTCAAATGTAACTTTAACCATTCTTATCTGGAAAATCGCTTTTTATACCATGCATATAAGTAATATGCAAGGTATACTAAGTTTAGTCCCAAGTTTGTAACGCTTAAAAATATTGATGCTACCAACAAAATTTTGGTATAGGTGTTCATAGAATCACCAAATGAGTCCATTTCCGGCTGTCCGTCCGTCCGTCTGTGGACACGATAACTCAAAAACGAAAAAATATATCGAGCTGAAATTTTTACAGCGTACTCAGGACGTAAAAAGTGAGGTTGAGTTCGTAAATGAGCAACATAGGTCAATTGGGTCTTGGATCCGTAGGACCCATCTTGTAAACCGTTAGAGATAGAACAAAAGTTCAAATGTGAAAAATGTTCCTTATCAAAAATTAAACAACTTTTATTTGAAACATTTTTTCTGAAACATCACTGTTTACCCGTGAGGGCGCCAATTAGGCGGAAATTTTATAATATGTACTATATCAGTTATGTCACATGTATGTATATGTTATATGATAAAGAAATCAACACTGACTATGCATGGTATTTCAACAATTAACTGAGTCAATTGTTTGTTTTCACTTGTTTTTTATAAATATTTGTTTCCACCAATGAATATTTAAGAGCAATCTTAAAAAAATTAGAAAGTTTCACGCCAATCAAATAATGATTTCACGCCATTGAAAAATGTGTATAGAACCGTCTTAAAACCTATGCAATGATACCCCACTTTATATAGTTCATCAACTTAACAAACAAATTATCAATATTTGCAAACATGTTGATGAAGACAATGACACTTCATTGTTTTTGAAATACTCTGTATGTTGAATAACAATAAAAACTACAATCTTAAGTCTCGACTCAACATGATACAAAGTAAATATAAATATATATTTGTTTATATTATAATAAATATTGTGAAAGATTAAAACAAAATATAATACAGAAAATAAAATAAAATATTTTTTATTATTTCTAACACTTTCATATTATTATTTTACACAACTGTAACTTAACACAAAACACTGACCACAAATTAAAAAAATAAATATTTTTAAAAAAACAGTAATGAATTGAATTCAATCTAAAAATCCTTGAGTTATGATTATAGATTAAAAAAAAAGTATTATATCAAATATCCAGAGAAAAGTATATTGTACTGGATATGTATTAGGTACGAGAAACTTTATCTAAAATATCAAATTTACCTCAATTTCTACATTAATTTTGGAATTTTAAGTTAAGTTTTTATGACGGTTTTAGATTTTACAGTTTGTACTTATTTTTATCCTTTGTACGTTTGTAAGATATATCCTTAATTGAAGGACTGGTTTTATCATGTTTTATTCCAAATTGTAAAGAAATAGATATTAAATTCCTTTCAATAAAACAGATATTAATAGAACTGACCGATAGCATTTAAAAGTACGGCCAAACACGAAGGCAAACACCAACGAAAATAGATAAGTATCAAATGGATATATAACTATATAACTATATAATATTGCAAAGTGAATACAATCGTTATAGTCTAGTGCAGCTTATTAGTTGAAGGAATATGACTATTAAAGGAGGTATGGGCAAACGAGACTTACAGAAGTCCCCCGGACTTCTTACCTAAAATACGAGTAAGACAGAGACAACCTAAAATACGAGTAAGACAAAGAGACGAAAATTTTTTTTTCTACCTATCTCATTACTATTGGAGAAACTGAGATAGCTAAAAGAATCGGATACCCGTCTCGCTTCCTCCTCTATGAGCAATGCGGACTTGGATAAAGAGACACGCAATAAAGTTATAACGATAATGACTTCGACTTAAAATAACTCGCCCATGCCTACATCAAAGCATCCCGAAGAACTAGGTCCAATTTGATGTCAGAACATAATATACCTCATCAAACTACCTAAGTTATCTTTCAATTTATTCCATACCTTTGAGCGATGAATTCAAAAGACATTTTAGCACCGCAAAAATTTGCTCCAAAACGATCTTTTTTAGTAGGGTTTTTTAAATTTTTGAAAAAGGCAGTTTTTTGGGAAAACTGTTGATTTTTGCTGATAAAATTAAATGGGAAGACAATTCAAAAATACAATTGACTCCAAAGTTGAAGACAATTCAAAAATACATATTTTGAGTCAAGGCTCGACACTGTATCTTTATCTGTCCTCTAGCTATAAACAATTGAAGTTTTAAAATTAATAAATTTGTTTCTCGGAAACGTTGGGGATGGGTAGGAGGGATTTTATTAAAAAGTAACACTTTTTATGTACTGTTTATGATAATTTTTTCGAATTTGTATTTATAATAGAAACGGGCCTAAACCTGGTTGTTTTTGAAAATAAATGGACCGCCACTGACAATTGAGGGAGTTAGTGGCCAAAATGAACCCCCTCAGATCGAAGTATGACTAAATATCTATAAAATATCAAAAAATTCAATTAATTGGAATTTTAATAGAGCGAAGATTTAAGCTTGGAAAATCGCTGCGTAATGAACAAGAAGAGTCATTTCGTTTATAGTACGTCCATATTCAACAGATTTTCAATTATTTAATGCGATCGAGAAATTTTACATAAAAATTCGATTCAAAAGATCGTTATAATTTAGAACCCTCTTAGCTTTGATCATGCTGATCAAAAGTTCTTATGGACTCAACCTTCAAAAGCTCTTCCCTTCCGAGCTACGGCCCTTCAAATTTTATGCCTACACGACATTAAGGGTTTTTTAGTCCATAAGAACTTTTGATCAGCATGATCAAAGCTATCTTAATCCATAGTTTTTCAAAAAAATTTTAACCGCAACCACAAATCAATATCTCATGTAGGCACAACCTTTGAAGGGCTGTAGCTCAGAAGGGAAGTTTTTTGAGGGTTAAGTCCATAAGAACTTTTGATCAGCAAGATTAAAGCTACCTTAAACCATAGTTTTCAAAAAATTTAAACCGAAACCAAAAACCAATGTATTGTGTCCGGGGTCCTTTGTGTCTTAAACCTAAATGACACATTTTTTATCACCAGCTCTTCGTCTACAAGCAAAGTTTAATTTAGTTGACACCAAATACCGCATTAGAATGTCACATTCAACCTTTTTCTAATTCTATATAAGTAATCCAATGCAATGTAACCTTGTACCTTATGTGAACGTGAAGATATGTGACCAAATAAATGTTAAATACTAAGGGAATAATAAAAATATCAGCAGAGCTCTCTCCAACACTTAAAACACATATCACAACTGCTGTAGGAAATAAAGCATTTGACCAAGGAATAGACTTCTCAACAGTAGATTTTATGGGAGTCATATACATGCGAATTTGTGCTTTTTCGATTTACCCCCATAGGGTGGAACAGAAGTGCACTACTTCCAAGCACCACATTCTATTTACTTGACATAAAAAAAATATTGTATTTTATTCTATGGACATTTCCCAACATTTTTTGATTTTTAATATTTTTTATCTTATAACTACGTTTTTGAAATATAAGCATTTGAAAAAATAATATGCGCATTTTTGCAGAGCATTCGTTATAATGGAAAATAAAAATTATTTTGTGGTTCCGGTCAAAAATTTAATTTGAAAGCAATTGGATATTATATTTTGGACGATTCTAAGTATTTTTTGACGCTTGATATTTTTTATCTTACCTTTTTTACATTTTTTTTGTCTCGATAAATGGGCAAATTTTTTTCCCCTATTTTTTTGGAGTCATATGATCCGGAAACACACGAAGTTATACGAATGGCGCTGTGGCGTTAGTTCGTAAGTTGATTTTTATTAGTTATCATACGAATTATTGCGAATGAAATAAACCGGCAATGACAGATAAATCGGTCAATATTGGCGATGAAAAATCGCGCATAAAAATGTATCGGGCATGTTTTGTGCCTCTGTGTCCAAGTACTACTCAAAACAGCCAAAAAACTTTATTTTAAAAGTGGTTTGATCGTGCTCATCGCAAATTATTAAAATTAGTACTCATTAAGTTGCTTTTACCTCACAAACTTCGGGTTCATTGAACCTGTCCTCTTGCACTAAAATCTCCCATACCATAAAAATAGTTATATTTCCTTAATCTGCCTTTGAAAATCCTGGGTCGATTTTTGGTGGCATTTTATTCTTCACTTTCAGAAATGATATAATACCTCTTTAAAGTTGCTATTAATGATATATTAATACGACTGTTGACACTGTTTTATTGTCATTGCTTGTCGAATTGACGTCACAGATCAGGTATGCGGTGTAGCAAAAAAAATCGTTTTAAATTATTTCAAATATTGTGACTTTTTTACAATTTTTTCATAGTGTTTTTATTGTTAAAAATTTTCAGGTTACAGGCTCTACTCGACCTATATTTTCATAAAAATTTAACAAAAAGTATTTCTGTTTTTCATGAAAAAGGTCTATTTCAGCTATACCTAAAAATATACATTTTTAAGTTAAGAGGTAAGATAAAAAACGCCAAGAGTCAAAAAGTCTTTGTAATTGTAAAAAATATAAAATCATGTGGATATCAAATCAAATTTTTGATCAGAATCAAAAAATTATCTTTATAATAATATTAAAAAATGTCAAGAATTAAAAAATGGTGGGAAAAGTTCATAATATAGACTACAATAGTTTTTTTCAAATGTGAAGTAAAGAGAATGAAGAAGGGTGCTTCTGTCCAACCTTATGGAGGGTAAATCGAAAAAGCAAAAGTTCGCATGTATAATATACCTTTATTAAGTACACTCAGGCAAATATTTTCCACCAACTTCCATATAAATCCACTGACGAGGAGTGAATTCCTTAGTTAGACTGTTTTTTCGGTTCTATTTTCTCGATTAAACACTACATGTATTATTATTATTCTACCTTGTACTTGTATTAAAATAGCAAAATAAATTGTATCAAGTTCACTGACTACAATAAAACACTACTACCCTTATGACGTGTATATCATATTACGTAAACAAATTGAAAAAAAAAATCAATTCTCTGGTTTTTATTTCAAAACTGTGTTGTACGTACATTTGATTACGTTTAATAATCCGCATTTTCCTGTAAAAGAGTAATTTACAATAAAAAAATCTGGTTATTGTATGTTGTTCGAATGCAGATATTAAATACCTTCTTTTACAAATTGAATAGTTCTAGTCTTCGGTATTTCCGGTCGAATAAAACAACTCTACATACCATTTGTGTTGTGAATAGAATTACTTTTATGCTTTTTATTTTTCTACGCCAAAATATTTCTATTCGACAATCCTTCTAAGGAAGATTTTTACTTATTTTAATTGGAAGCTTTTTACAGATCACTTTATAGACATAGAATGTTATACAGATGTAATGATTCGCCATACTTATGGTTGTTAGTTGTATGCTATTTATAATAATTCTCTACGATTAAATAATTTTTGTTGGCTATATTTGAATATATTATTTTTGGTTTGTTTTAGCAAGCAAAAAATTTGAATAAAATGCTTTCGAATAAATATTGCTGTGTAGCTGAATGTAATTCAGTTAATGTTATTTTACATGAATTTCCTACAAAAAGTAAAAAGGAATGGGAAATTAATTAACTGAAGGGAAATTAGGATGATTAAATTGGGAATTTTGACAAGAAAACTCACAGCAAGAATAACAGGCTGGTCAATCTATTTTATAAGAAAAAGATGACTCGATAAAGTACAAATTAAAAAAAAAAAAATCAAAAAATTTCTAATATTAACAACACAGTAGAGCAATCTTTTGAGATGACGAAAGGAAACAACTGTCCAAAGTACGCTTTAAACACAATACTACAATATTTCTACAAAATCAATAAATATCCCAACGCATTCTAAAATTGTTCCATAATCTTTATTCAATGACAAGTGAAAACAAACAATTGACTGGGTTAATTGTTGAAATACCATGAATAGACAGTGTTGATTACTCTATCACATTACACATACATACATGTCACACATATATCTGATATTCCCATATAATACATACTATACAATTTACGCCTAATTTGCACCCTCACGGGTACAGTGATGTTTACGAAAAATGTTTCAAACAAAAGTTGTTTATTTTTTAATAAGGAAGATTTTTTACATTTAAACTTTTGTTCTTCTCTTAACGGTTTACAAGATGGGTCCTACGGATCTTGACCTATGGGTCCCATAGATCAAGACGCAATTGACCTATGTTGCTCATTTACGAACTTGATCTCACTTTTTACGGCCTGAGTACGCTGTAAAAATTTCAGCTTGATATCCTTTTTCGTTTTTTAGTTATTGTGTTGGCAGACAGACGTACAGACAACCGAAGATGGACTAATTGGGTGATTTTATAAACACCTATACCAAAATTTTGTACATAGCATTAATATTTTTAAGCGTTACAAACTTGGGATTAAACTTAGTATACCTTGCATATTACATATATGCATGGTTTAAAAACTGTAAGTTAGATGAAAATCAGTTCAACCGTTTAAAAGTTGTTATCCGGGGATTTATCAAATTTTTAAAATTAACTAGATACTTCTTATCTATTTATATGCAACCGGGAACGTATCCAAATACACAGTACTTCTTGGGTGATGTGGAAATCTGCGTATTCACTGACTGGCACTATATTTTCCTATTTAAAATTTAAAAAATTTACAATAAATATCAAAACGAAATTAAACATTTCGTTGATAAAAGAAGTATAGATTCACTTCCAAATGGTTAGAATGCCCAGGGAAGTGGGCGGGAATCAACTAGTATATATAAAATATATTCAGGGGAACAAATGATAAACCATTAGACAGGAGAAACATTCTTTTAAAATATAATTATTTGAAAATAGAATAAATAGTTTAACAGTAAAAATTTTAAAAGCAAATATATTTAAACGTAAAAATTTGTGTAATAATAGTTATAAGATATAATATAATAAAATTCGATTTTGATGGCGCCGCGCCATCTTTAAGTATTGTTACAAAACCATATTAGTTTATTAAATTTTCATGAACAATTATAAAATTACAAAATATATTTATTGTTGATTAACATGATATTGTTCAGTTTTAAATGCAATTGAATTACTTGTTTAGTTGTTTATTGGTGGGTGTTGGGTGTTTATTTGTGTGTAGTAGTATAAACATGCGGCTTATTACATTCGTCTGCATGTCATGTCGGCGTTGATCGGGTTTTAATAGCTAGCGGCATATGTGTGTTGGATTAATTTGTATAAATTATTATTATTATTTTATTTTTTATTTACTCTTGAACTTGCAACATTGAATTTTTTTTTTTGAAAATTTTATTGATGCTAAAATATTTGGTTAAAAATTAATAAGAAGTTATTATTAGAATTAGCATACTTGACCAGTTATACTACCAGCTGTAGGACATCCGTTTATAGCGGAAGTTTCCCTATCTAGGTATATTACGTATTTTGTTATAATCACTTTCGTTTATAGTGACATCGAAGGAAAATTACAACTAAGATAGTTTACGCGAGAATTCCTTTTTCGAATTTTCTTATTTTATTTTATTAATATAGAAATATGTATAATGCCATCATATATTTTTTGGCATTATTTGTAACAGTCAAACATTTGCGTAGGCATATTTCTTAGGCATACGGTGGACCATTTTAATATTTTATGGTTAATAGCCTGTTTTGTAGTTAAACTATCAAAAAATAACTTAAACAAAAATTGCAGACTTGTTGTTGCAAGGTATACTAAGTTTAGTCCCAAGTTTGTAACGCTTAAAAATATTGATGCCACGCACAAAATTTTGCTATAGGTGTTCATAGAATCACCTAATTAGTCCATTTCCGGTTGTCCGTCCGTCCGTCTGTGGACACGATAACTCAAAAACGAAAAAAGATATAGAGCTGAAATTTTTACAGCGTACTCAGGAGGTAAAAAGTGAGGTCGGGTTCGTAAATGAGCATCATAGGTCAATTGGGTCCATAGGATCCATCTTGTAAACCGTTAGAGATAGAACAAAAGTTTAAATGTAAAAAATGTTCCTTATCAAAAAATAAACAACTTTTTTTTAAACATTTTTTCGTAAACATCACTGTTTACCCGTAATGGCGCCAATTAGGCGAAAATTTTATAGTATGTACCATACTTGAATATCAGTTATGTATGTGTCACATGTATGTATGTGTTATGTGATAAAGAAATCACCACTGACATGGTATTTCAACAATTAATTCAGTCAATTGTTTGTTTTACTTGTTTTAAATTCTCTTTAATTAAGATTACTAGACAAGATATTTGTCAATCTAGTTTACACTGTATATGCATCATATTAAAAACATCAATGATAATGGAAGAGACCATGATGTAAATAAATATGGTATGCATGATTAAAAAAAAGTAAACAAAAACAAAAAGTAATAATAATAAATAAGTGGATAAACAAATTAAAAAATTCAATGAGTTGAAAAAATTGCACTCTGTGTCTAGAACTCGAATAGCCTAATTGGTAGGGCGCTTGACATGAATCCAAGAACTCCGGGTTTGAGTGTATTTTTTTCAATTCTAATTAATTAAACAAAAGTTGCAGAGTTTGATGGGGGGACATCATGACATTAGATTAGACTTAAATTCATTGGGTTGCTTTAACAGCCAATTTAGCTCCTAAACGGTAAGAGATAGAATAACACTTTAAATTAAAAAGCTCCTCATAGAAAAATTTACTTTTTTTTATTAAAAACATTTTTTCGACTTAAAAATATGTTATTATTGCATTCAATATAAAGAAAATACGCTAACTTTAAAAATCATCTTGAAAATTTATCTGAGCTTAAAAGTTATTAACACAGACGAATGACCTTCATGGTACTTGATAACTCTTGTCTAAAAGTTTTTTTCTAAAGCTAGCGTATTTTTTTTCGATTAAATGCAATAATGACATATTTTTAAATCGCTTTTCCTTCAAAAGCTAATGATTTTCGAAAAAAAGTTAGTTTTTTATGAGGATCAACTCTCTACCTTAAAGTGTTATTATGTCTCTTACTTTTTAGGATTTAAATTGACTGTCCGAACATGATATCCTCCATCAAACTCTGCTACTATTATTTAAAATGGCTCACCCTGTATAACCACATCAAGGAGGCGTAAGTAGCTCGGCATATTTTTTACGCACCATCTTATATAACTAAAATTTGCTTAAATATTAGGGTAAGATGTAGTCCCTATAGTACAGTGTACCATGAATCATTCTATAGCTTCTCGGCAAATTTTAATTTTGATTGGATCGTATTTGTATTGAAATGACAATATTTTATCAGAATGCAGGTAGGCTGAAGAATGATTGTCAAATTTTGTTTACTATTTATTTACAAGATGACCATGACTCACGACAAAGATATAAATCATTGGTTATTGATGAGTAAGTTATGTCATATTAACTCGAGATTTTTTGTTTTGAAATATTTGTGATATAATCTAATTTTTCGCATTTTTATTAATAATGAAAAAATATGCAATTCAAAATACATATTTCATTATATTTTCCATATTTAAAAATTAATAAAATTTGCTTATTAATTATTGAAAATACCATTCACATATTTTGATATAATATCAAAATATGAAATTGAATATTTTATTGAAATGAGATATCAATTATTTAATTTATTTACAATTATAAGTATAAAAAATTTTGTATACTTTTTTATTTGATTCATAGAAGATATCAGACTTAATTTGATAAGTAAAAATTTTAAAAGTAATTTTAAATATGTATAAACTTTAATTTTGATTACTTTTACTTTAATAATGATTTTTCTTCTTCTTCTAAACTTTCACAAATTTATATTAATAATTAAAAAAATTTAATTGATTTTTTTTAAATTAATTTTAAGTACACGGTGATATTCAAATGTGGTCTCAATCTATTGTAGGTCTAAAAACTTACTAAAGCGTTTGGTACACATATATCAATAACTAGCTGTGAACTACCCACTTTGCTTTTATGTAATGTACACGTCATACTCTTTTATTTGATACCCCACTTCAGTATATTTAAAAACTAGCTTTTACCCGCCCGCTTTGCGTGGCGTAAAATATACCCGCTTTGCTGGGCAACATCCCCACTTGCACCCCTCCCTCCACATTTCCTTGCGTTGGATAACAGTTTTGTAATGTACACGTCATGCTCTTTTATTTGATACCCCACTTAGGTATATTTGTAAATATTCGATATTTCCTTCCCACTTTCTCGCTACACCTTTCTACCCTCCGAAGGTTAAAAAAATTTCTAAATGTAATTTAAAACATTCTGACCAAGTTTTGAACTATTAAAAGCCATAATTGAAAAATATGAATTTTTTATTCATGAACACCCCCGCAACCCCCCTTGTGGGTGTAATTTCGTAAAATCCGTTCTTAGCTGACCTCTACTTGGCAAAAGGAATATTCCTGCCAAATTTCAAGTCTCTAGGTCTTATAGTTCCAGAGATATCGTGATGAGTGACTATCTATCTATCTATATCTATAGAAAGTCTCCTATATATTTATAGATATTCAATTATTCATTCCCAATTCGTCCAACTTTTCCACTCCTCTGAAGGTTATAAATAGATTAAAAAATTCTTGAAGCTGGTTGTATATCTTGTCAATATTTGAGCTTTATCGATGCCCAACTTTTTGAATTTTTGAAGCTCATCCCTTTTAACCCATATTTCAATCCTTTACTCTGCAATATTATGCTTGTAACAGGTTGGCTGATAAGTCCCCGGTCTGACACATAGATGGCGTCGCTAGTATTAAATGCATATTATTTTTATATAGTACCAACCTTCAAATGATTCGTGTCAAAATTTGACGTCTGTAAGTCAATTAGTTTGTGAGATAGAGCGTCTTTTGTGAAGCAACTTTTGTTATTGTGAAAAAAATGAAATTTCGTGTTTTGATAAAATACTGTTTTCTGAAGGGAAAAAATACAGAGTCCGGAAACTCATTATCAAGCCAAGTTTTTGCTTCCACTGTATTTTTTCCCTTCAGAAAACAGTATTTTATCAAAACACGAAATTCCTTTTTTTCCATTTTTTTCACAATAACAAAAGTTGCTTCACAAAAGACGCTCTATCTCACAAACTAATTGACTTACAGACGTCAAATTTTGACACGAATCATTTGAAGGTTGGTACTATATAAAAATAATATGCATTTAATACTAGCGACGCCATCTATGTGTCAGACCGGGGACTTATCAGCCAACCTATTATTATACATAAAAACTTCCCTCTTTACCACTCTATCTATTAGAAAAACCGCATCAAAATCCGTTGAGAAGTTTAAAAAATCTAATCAAACATAGGGATTAGGGGCAGACAGACGGCAAATATTTTCATAGTGGACATTTTATGTCTAGATAAATAGTACTATAACTACCACCCAAAAAGCTGTCCAAAATATAGGGCTTTATATTAAATTTCGGGCAATATTAATATGTAACAAATATCTTTTATTTTTTTTAGTCAAAATTACTTTATATACCGAGTTTTATCAAACTACGAAAAAAAATTTTGTTCAGAAATTTTTCGTTTTTTTTCCAAGAGTAACCAACCTCCTTAAGAAAATTATAAAAAATCGCGAGTTTTTCTGTTTCTTTTCCAATTTCGATAAAACTCAGTAGCTAAGGTTATATTTTTACTCAAAAAATACAAATATTATGTTCATGTGATAATTGGATGTATAGTTTTTAAACAATTTAATATTCAAATGAACTTGCTTTTTGTGACTTTTCGATCAAAACGATGCAAAAATTAACATTATCTGGGCATAAACTCTATCTTCTAAGGAAGAATTTATATATTCTGGGAATATATGATAAAGTATATCGAATATACAAATTTCGTACAGAATTAAGGATTTATTTGATCGAAACAAAAAATCATAAAAACACTCCCTTTTACACATATCTATAATAACCCTGTCTGTACACTTGAGAATTAGTGCGATAAAAAATGTTTTTATGATGTGCTTTGGCGGTAGATAAGAGAGATTATAAAGTGTTTAGTAGATTTTTTTATGGGTAATTTTATTTTCTTTAAAAGAATTGAAGTGTAATTTTGTCTAGCTAAAGCTTGCGTAAATGATTTTTTTTAACTGTTTAATGTTGCAATGGGAAATTTTCCCAATTTATATATTATAAATAGTGAAAGTTTGATAAATAACTTTTAAAAAATATTATTTCGAAAAACGAAAAGTATCGACTTTAAACGCTTGCAAACGACTTTACAAATTTGAATAATGTATCTCAGTGTCACAACAAATGCACGTATTACATACCATGTGTGTTTGTACCATCTAGGCATATACGACAGATCTTCTGTTGTATGCATGCAGAGAGTGGGAGTCTTGATGAACTTACTAGTTATCTGTAACTAAAAAACTCCCACTCTCCAAGCGTCTTCCAACTAATGTTCAATACATGTATATAATACCTCTCGCTTAGATGCATTACTAAACGGATGTATTCTGTCATACTACAGATATGTATATGCCTAGATGGTACAAACACACATGGTATAATACTGTGTATGTAATACGTGCATTTGTTGTGACATTGAGATACATTTTTCTAAAATTATCATAAAACAAGTGAAAACAAACAATTTACTAAGTTAATTGTTGAAATACCCTGTATAAAAATTGTTGAATGTCAGTGCTTGCATTATTTTTTATAAATTTGAAAAGTTTAAAAAAACAACACAATTATGGCGTCACCATTTGTTTTGGTTTTCGAAAATTTTCAAAAGTATTGTCTATAATTTATTTTCATTTTTCGAGAATCTTTCACAAGATCATTAATTGTAGCTATCTGCAAATTTTCAACTAACTATATTTTTTATAGTTTTGCAGAAAACAAAAAAGTTGGTTTTTTATGAGGATCAACTTTCTAATTTAAAGTGTTACTTTATCTCTTAACTTTTATGATCTAAATCTTATATATTTAAAGGAGCAATTATTGTACATATGCACAATCTAGGAAATGGCTCCAATGATTTTCATGAAATTTATTATACAGGAGTTTTCGGGGGCGAAAAATCGATCTAGCTAGGTTTCGTTTTTAGAAAATGTCGTTTTATCCGTGTTTTCAGGAAGAAGTGAAACATCCACTGCAAAATATGACTCTTCCTGACATCTATTGACGAGTATATACATCGTATGCGTTTGCTTCGTATGTATTATATAGTGTGAAGTCCATGTGGCTTTGTCAGTTTTGGTTGATATATAGCTGTGTGATTTATACGTTTATGATAGTTAAGGAAATAAATTACATTAGTGGGACCTTAAAACTGGTATTTGTGTGGAGACATTTGAAACGGTTCTTATATAAGTGATAAAATTTATGTCTTTTTAACTAAAAAAATACCGAACAAAGCTTCGATCTTCCAGGTACTTGACTATTAAAGCAACTCGGAAATCTATGTCAGAACGTTATGTGCCCCATCAAATTCAGCAACATTTGTTTTAAGTTATTTTTTGATTGGTTTACTCCAAAACGAGTTATTAGCCATAATAGATCAAAATGTATAGCCTGTATATTCAGGGTGAAAATAATAATTTGCTATCAGGAAATAAATGATAATGTTCCAATATCGTTCTTTCATGCACATTCTTAATCGTTTACATAAAATGTATAATAAATAAAACATGATATTGTAAAAGTTAAATTGCCTTACAAACAACACAAAAATTAACTTTTACGTAGAAAATATAACCAGAAAAGAGAATGATTTTTTGTTTTTAATGTAAAATAAATGAAATATAAACACGAACATTGTAAATGATTATTGATGACGACATGATATTGTAAATCTAATTATTATCTTTAGGGTCATCGAATTTTTTGACTATATCATGCAAAATGGAATAAATTGTATGTTGTTACATTTTATTTTATTTAAATAATACAATTTGAAATGTATCTAATTTATATATATTTATTATTTATTTATGTTATCATACAAATCAATGCGAAATTATTTAGAAAGATATATGTTACTAGATGACCCGTACGAAATTTTCGCACTGTCAAGTATGCATCTGTATTAGCCCCAAGTAAGGCACACGGTCTTTTCTTCGGAAAAGGTGTATAAAATTTTGTAAATAAATACAATTTTTACATCCAAAAAGTTTTTAATTATAGCCAATTTTCTTACACCAATATGTTAAAAATAGGACACAAATGCTTCCAAATTTCAGTATTCACAAATTCAAGTATTTGTCTATAAAAAAAAGCTTCATTCTAGAAACTTATATCAATTTCGATATTGGAAACATTTTAACCCCCGAATCAAAAAAGTGGTGTTTGACCGCTATGTGCATCGTAGCGCTTAAACGGATGAGCCAATTTTGATTTTTTTCTTTCATTTGAATGGTGATTTAATGGGAAGTGTTCTTAGCTACGTTTCAAGTGCGAGTTTAAGGTTCCGTACTCGGAGCAAATAAAAAATAGGCGATGATCCTCAAAAGCAGTTCAGTTTGGAAAAGGTTTTAACGAAAAAGGTAATTTAATGGAGAGGGTTCTTAGATACGTTTCAAGCGCGAGTTTAGGGTTACGTACCTGAAAAATTTTTAAAAGTCACAGCATCCATTTTTTATAAACCGGGAAAAATAGATGCAGGCAAAACTTTTTGACCGTTTCGGAAAGGGGTGGGATTGAAGGAAGTCGGGAAAAAACGAATCCTAACCAGTATGACGGTAGTTTGAAATCAAGTATGAAGAAGTCCCGAAAACTGTTGTAAAACAAAATAAGTAAAAACTGAAAAAAATTTTTGCCGCTTGCCAAATATCTTCCATAACGACCGCACAAACGTTATACTATAGTGGCAGACATTTCCCCTCTCCCCACTAACAAACGAACCACTGATGTTACTTTTGAAGTGGTTTGGGAGGGGGAGGGCTATGTCTGCCAGTATTGTGTAAGGTTTGTGCGGTCGTAATGGAAGTTAATTGGCAAGCGGGATAAATTTTTTCCAGTTTTTACTTTGTTTTACAATAGTTTTCAGGACTTCTTTGACGCTTGATTTCGAATTACTGTCATACTGCCAGTCTGAAATGTCTGCCACTATTTTCCCATAAAAGTACATGTTGTAAAGGGAAATTGCGCCGAAAATTTTCTGCCAATGTTTTTCCCGGTTTATAAAAAATGGTTGCTTTTACTTACCGTTCCTTCCAGGCGGTTCGGGTCCACTATTTTCCTCATATTTCTACATCTCGAAAATGGCCGTTATATGTTATGTGAGAAATTGCTCCACATCAACTCAGGATCGACACTTATTTACTACGTGACAGAGATTTTTTACATGCCATATCCTAGAATAATTTATTTAATAAACTAGATAACGTCACATGGTGCAAACTAATTGAATATTTTCATAAATACCTTTTTAGGTTCATTACTAATAATATTAATCAAAACAGTATTATTTGATTGATTATTTGAAATAATTTTACAACAGTAATCAACATACACGATATTAAATATGACACAATTAAAATATTATTTTAGTACCCAACTGTTTAGTATTATGTAAAAAAACAATATTTTCTAACAAATTATTTTTGAAATATTAATTTTAATTTATTTATTTTTGTTTAAGGACGGACGGGGCAGAATCACCTATTCCAGAAGAACAGGATTCTGCGCATGCAGAAAAACCTAAACAACTTGTTAAATATGGAGAACTAGTCATTTTAGGGTATTTATTAATAATATTTATATATTTTATTAGTTTTAAGGTTTGAAACTCAATGATCGAATATTTTCAAAAATTCTTAAGTCTAGTACCAAATAAAAGTTTACATTAAAAAATACATGAAAAGTAAGTTACATGAAAATCAGTTCAACCGTTTAAAAGTTGTTATCCGGGGATTTATCAAATTTTATAAAATTAACTAGATACTTCTTATCTATTTATATGCAAACCATAATGTCCCTCAGCGAAGTGTGGCGGGGTACAGCTGGTCGTTGATAATAATAGAAAACATATTTTTGATATTTGATGCTACATCCGACATGTGCATTTTTATATGATAACGATTATTAATACACTATATTAATTATGTCTAGAGTTGCAGACATCTTGAAACACATACGAAGCTTGAATTAAGTCTAAGTCATAAAATAAGTTATAACTTTGGAATGTTAATTTTTGTATTAATTCATTCATCAAGATCATTCAGCACATTTCAGAATACGTATTGTTCCTTAGATACTTAAATATTTTTGTAATCGCATTAAATGCGGATATATATTCTTGAATATTAAAATGATATTTATGGCTGTGAACGATATGGTCACAACGATTACGAATGGATTGGCGATTTGTACTGTTTGGCATTAATGAAATGGTCAGGCTGACCTAACTAGCATAGCCTGAAATCCAAACTGATTTGAATCGATGAATCAGATAAGCTCAATGATCAATGCTCCAGATCAGCATGGATTTCAGGCTCTGCTAGTCTGGTCAGTCTGACCATGTCATTCATGACAAACAATACAAATTGGCAATCCATTCATAATCGTTAGCGCCATATAAGTCGGCAAAATAAAGCAAAGAACTGTTGATTTTGTGAGCAGTAAGACGGATCGGGAAGCGGTTTTTTGCATTCGATTTGTGAGGACGTATGCAAACTTTGTGAACAAATGTGATGAGGGAAAAATGAAAAAATGGAAATTAAATTTCGATGAAAATGAGTCTGATTTTCTTACTCGGGGGCTTTTGAGGCTGCTGAACTCGAATATCACAATGGAAAAGGTTCCCGAGGTTTATGGTCCACAGGGCGGGCATTATATACCACGTCTCTTGGAGTTTAACGAGAATATGCAACATATTTCGACGAAAACCCCCCAATTTTCAGGCTCATCAATTCGGCCCACACGTTTGGTCTCTAGTGTTCCACATGAAAACACACATATATATATATATATATATATATATATATATATATACTGATAAACACATTACAACTCCTTTGCGTCGCGCAGTCGGGTAAAATACAGCCGTTGAGGCAGTGATCCAATCAGAATCACATAAATTTACATTTTTCGACTTGTTTCTATGGCAATTTACGTGAAAGCAAGTTGAGAGACAAACCATTTTTGGTTCTGTATGCTATGATAATGTGTTGATGTCACTAGCGTTTGAATTTATAGTTCGAAAAATTATTTTAAATTGTAAAATTACATGAAAACTTAACTTAAAATTGTTTTTTTCTTAGTAATTTTTAGTTAACTTTCGAAATAAAATAAAATTAAAAAAAACATACAATTTCTCTATTATCAGTATTCGTTGATAAATTTTTTTAGTAAATAATATGAACAGAAAAAAATTTGCAGTTTCATGTCAAATTGTTAATAGATTAGATACATCTTATCGATGTGGGTGGTTAAAAACAAACAAACAAACAAAATTTCTAATATTTCATGGAAAAAATATGAGGATGTGAAATAAATATTGCACAACGCAATGTAAAGTTAGGAAAAATTAGGCAAGATAGTGACGTCACTGAAGATAGCGTCATGGTCTGTGGTCTGTCATACATAACAATTAACAATGTTAATTGTTTAAGCATCGTGTCTATACTGAGATGTTTTCTTAAAAGTCATAAATTATTTGTACTTTTCTTCTTCGATAAATATTTTTAATTAGCACGAATTTTTATCTAAACTGCTTTATATAAGTTACTAGCTGTGAACTACCCGCTTTGCTGGGCAACATTCCCACTTTCACCCCTCCCCCCATATTCCATATCCTTTTCTAGGTTACTATCTATCACCTAACTAAATTTTATCAAAATCCGTTCAGCCGTTTAGGCATGATAGAGCAAAACTCCCAGCAAAAACCATAAAAAAATCACTAACTCAATTCAGTTTTCTGCCTACTTCCTACCCCCTAAGTACGATGACGTGATCATTTTGATCTTATATCCGTTTTTAGGTAACCATCTATTACCTTACTAAATTTCATCAAAATCTGTTCAGCCGTTTAGACGGAATGAGCAAAAGTCCCAACAAAAACGACTAAAAATCACTAACTCAATTTAGTTATCTGCCTACTGCCTACCCCCTAAGAACGATGGCGTGATTATTTAGCCTATGACCATTTCTAGGTTATCATCTATCACCATACCAAATTTCATCAAAATCCGTTCAGCCGTTTAGGCGTGAAAGAGTAAAAGACAGACAGACAGACAGACAGACAGAGTTACTTTCGCATTTATAATATTAGTATGGATGTGAGTTTTTAAGCGTAGATTAAAAAAGTATAAATATAAATATTTAAAAAAATTTACTACTTAAGTTGGTTACATATGGAAAACTTTTTTATTAAAAGGTTTACGAAAAAAAGTTATTCTTTATAAAAATCTCTACTTTTAAAAATATTAACATTCAGTTATTTACTTTTGACACTGAATGTACAGGGTGCACCTGTAAATTGAAAAAGATCGAAAGGAATGTTAATGGTCGTTTAGAAATTAAAAAAAATGTATACCATTTAGAGCAGATAATAAGGGAAATGGTTCAAGAAATCACTCTCGAGATATGTAGGAGTGTATTTAAGGAATTTTATAATAGAACAATTACATGTATGGAGCACGATGGTGGATGATACGTTGAGCCAAAGACGAACTGAAGATAACTGTTTTTACTTACGTCAACAATAATAGTTGTATCGTAAAGTATAAAAAATAACTGTATTAATTATTTTGTTATAAATGTTACAAATTAGCAAATTAACACTGTAAGTACGATGGCTGGTTAATTTAAAATTTATTTTAAAATTGAAATCGTCAAAACATTGCCATCATTCAATTCATTCCTAAAGAGTTATCTTCAGTTCGTTTTTGGGTCAACGTATCCTCCTTCGTGTTCCTTACATGTACTTGTTCTTTTACAAAATTAATTAAATACACTCTTATATATTTCGGGAATGATTTCTTGAACCGTTTCCCATATTATCTGTTCAAAATGGTCTACATTTCTAAACGACCATTAACATTCCTATCGAACTTTTTCAATTTGAGGACACCCTGTCATTTGATATCAAAAATGAATAGCTGAATGTTAATATTTTTATAAAGAATAACTTTTTTTCTTAAACCTTACAATAAACAAGTGAAAACAAACAATTAACTGAATTAATTGTTAAAATACCATGCATAGACAGTGTTGTTGCCGCAATCGGTTTTTTCTTACGTCACCTAAGTAAAGAAAGATACCCACTCTTAGATAGCTACACACACATAACTGATATTCCCATATAAAACATACTATAAAATTTGCGTCCTTGCAAGAAAACAGTGACATTTACGATCAAATGTTTCAGACAAAAGTTGTTTATTTTTTTATAATTAATATTTTTTAAATTTTTGATCTATCTCTGACGGTTTACAAAATGGGTCCTGCGGTCCCAAAACCCAATTGACTTAAGTTTTGATTTACGAACTCGACCTCACTTTTTACGTCCCAAGCACGCTATAAATATTTTAGCTCTATATCTATTTCGTTTTTGAGTTATCGTGCTCACAGACAGGCGGACAACCGAAAATAGACTAATGAGGTGATTATATGAACACCTGTACCAAAATTTTGTTCGTAACATAATTATTTTAGGCGTCACAAACTTGGGACTAAACTTAGTATACCTTGATATATTTCAAATAGACACCCTGCACAAATATTAATTTATTTTTAAATTAATAAATAAGATTATCAAGTTTTATTTACAGTAAATAATTAATTTCGCATCATTAATATAATTAATTTAAAATTTACTTTTTTTTTTGCTAGATATAATGGATCATTAATTCCACAAGGTGATCGTGGTAGAAGAAAAAGTAAATTTGTTTTACATAAACGACAAAAGGCAAATGGTGTAAAACGTTCAAAACATTATGTTGTGAAAACTCCACATTCCTCACAAGCGATCTTAGATGCACGAAGACATTCAATATCATATACATTATCAAGAAATCAAGCTGTTATTGTAGAATATGTTCAAGATGATGAAACAGATATGTTTCAGGTAATATATCTCTATTTTCTTTATGTCTGAGAACATTCCAGCGTTAAAAATGATTGACGTCGAAGATTTATCGGATGTTATTCAAAATTAACAAGCAATGAAATATAAAGCCGCCTTTTTCTACGCTAGTATGTTTCTGGGCTAAGATATACAATAGTCTTTCTAGAAGCATTAAATTGAAGTCTTGCCAAAGAGTTTAATATTAATTAATTCGAAAAGTGAACAAGATCATACTCTTTTCGAATTGCACATGATATCGCATATTGTAGACCTATTTCGTGAGGTTAACACGATTTCAAATATTGTATAAGTTTACAACGAATCCTCCTTAGAACAATCAAGTTAAACATTGAACGTTGTATCCAATCAGTTATTTTTATTTATTTTTTTATATTTTGTTTGCAATTGAAAGGCATTTTTAAATCCAAGTTTTCGACCGCGACAGGCGACCGGATCTTGTCGGACTGGTTTTCTAAAAAACTTTGTCTAAAAAAAAAAAAAAAAATTTCGAAAAAATATTTTCTATAATTTTTTTTTCGTTTTTTCAGAATGTCTCACAAGACAGCTAGTTGAAGCTACTTGCAAATTTTCAACTTTCTATTTTTTATACGAAAAAATGTTTCAAACAAAAGTTGTTTATTTTTTTTATAAGAAACATCTTCTTCTTTACATTTAAACTGTTCTATCTCTAAAGGTTTACAAGATGAAATTTTGCGAAAAATTGTATAACTTGAAAAAATAGACAACTTTGAAAAGCTGTATCTTCGAAACTGTCAGTCCTATAAAAACGGGCTTGATCTCAAATTGTTGCAAATTTAACCTTCTTTAAAGATAAATTATACAGTTTTTCTTATTTTTCGGCATGGTCATGTCGTTTGCCGAGGTCGAAATCTTAGATTTAACATTGCCTTTACATTGCAAACAACTTATGAAAAAACCTGACCTGATTTGTTGCAACGGTCATCCCCCTTTTCATGTTTAATTTGATTGTATGACATTACTTATTATCACTTATAAAGTCGATGGCTAAGACAATTAAAAAGGTCTGATTAAGCAAAACAAAAAAATGAATAAATCTTCTAAAATGAATTCTGTTTTAGATTGGACGATCATCCGAACAACCAATAGATTTCGTAGTTATGGACACAATACCTGGTGATAAAACAGGAGAAAATAAAGTATTACAAAGTACGATATCACGCTTTGCTTGTCGAATATTAGCTGAGCGTAATAACACAGATGTCGTTCGTATTTATGCTGCAGGGTTTGATTCATCAAGAAATATATTTTTAGGGGTAAGTTTTATGGAATGTTAATTAAGTTTCCAGCCATACTTTTCGTTAATTTTTGATTGTTGAAAAATTCTCTTCGACAACCTCTTTTAAGCTCAATTCAAAGAGTTAGTTACCCTTTTTGTAAACAGAAATAAAATGTTTAAGACCATAGCAAAAAGGAAGATATCAACCCGAACGCTATCTATATGTATTATAGACGTTCTAAGACTTAATAGTTTACTGAGATTTTTAATAATTTTCTTTGTGTCCTGTAGGAAAAAGCTACAAAATGGCAAGAAAATAGAGAAATTGATGGTTTAACAACAAATGGTGTCTTAATAATGCATCCACGAGGTTCATTTTGTGGCGGTGGAGCAAAAGGAGGACTTTGGAGAGAAGTTTCTGTTGGTGGAGGTGTATTTTCACTGAGAGAATCACGATCAGCACAACAAAAAGGGATGGTTGTGAGTAGTATACAGAAAATTTCCTTTCTGAATCAATTTTTCAACTCTTCATAATTTTAAAATATGTTTTTTTTTTTAAATTTAATAGGTTGAAGATGAAAATAATATACTGCAAGATGGAACTTTAATAGACTTATGTGGCGCAACGTTATTATGGAGGTCTGCAAGTGGTTTAGCTAATTCTCCAGTAAGTAAAGTATCAAAAAACCGAATCAATTAGTTCCCGACAGGATGTACGGAATACACTGTCTTTTATGTCGGTATGTAAACATTGATTAATTATAACAATTTTCAACGATTGAGTTAATAATACCTGTTTTTGAAATGTCAATTTAAAAAAATATAAATTCCGAAACAACGCGCAGAAATAATGACGCTGTACTTTGAAAATAGTCGTGCCATTGTGTTAACTCAACGTGAATATCGTCGAAAATATCGTTGCCAACCGGCATCGTTTGGTGTAAAATTTTACTGAGCACGGGACAGTGGGAAATCGTCAACATGACCAGAACCCAAAAGTGTCGTAATGTCGCCGCGCTCAGCATTACTGGAACAACTTTGCAACGCATTTTAAAAGATGATTTGCATTTGTTTCCGTATAAGACCATTAACAAGCTCAAGGTAAACGTTCGTGCCACAATTATCGCTGTACCGCACAAAATGCTCGAAAAGGTAACGAAAGCAAAAAGAACACGCTTTCTTTTGGCCACTTTATTGATGTTTTATTCAAAAATTAGTCCAAATCTTTGTAATTTATTGATGCTTTGCAATTTATTTGGCTTAATTTTTGAATAAAACATCGATCAAGTGGCCGCCTCTATTCGCCAAAACAAAATGTGTCCCTTTTTCTGCGTTTTTCATTACTTTTTCGAGCATTTCGTGTGGTATAACGATGATTTTGAATTTTTGTTTTGAGTTTGTAAATGGTCGTCTGAGGAATGGAATGGTCTTCTTGTTACACGGAAAATTGCACTTTATACGGAAACAAATGCAAATCATCCTTCAAATTTCATATACAGAAATAAATTTTTTTTTCAAAGTTATTCAACGTTTACCATAGCGACATAAAAGATGGCGCATCCGTTAAATAATTCACTTGTATTATCGAAAAAAAAATAAATAAATAAAACCTAAAAGCTGTCACTACAAAATCTTTACCATTCCCATGTTACATGCACATAAAAATGGTGCTTTCAACTTCTTCTGTAGAATTCCTAAACGCAAAGTTTTTTGGATTTATTTTTCATTCCTTTACCTTTGATTTCCCATGCGATATGCAACAAACTGTGTACTTGTATATTTGGGTTATATTTTTGGGGTATCAAGCTCTGATAAAATTTAACATAAAAATGTTACTTTCAACTTCTTCTGTGGAATTCCTAAACGCAAAGTTTCTTGGATTTATTTTTCATTCGCTTACCTCTGGTTTCAATTCTCTAATAATATTATTAAACTTTTTTTTTAATAGAACAAACGTGATTTGGAACAACAAGTAGATGAAATCAATGCGGGCAGACCACAATGTCCTGTCGGATTAAATACATTAGTTATACCACGAAAAGTGACCAGTGGTGAAAATCAACAACAACCTTATGTATATTTAAACTGTGGTCATGTACAGGGTCAACATGATTGGGGTCAAGATAAGGACTCTGGTGCTAGACGATGTCCTATGTGTTTGGAGGTAAAGTTTTTTTTTTAATTATCCTAAAATCTAACAAACACAAAAAATGATGATATGAATCATCAGATGATTCATTTGATGATTAAATGAATGATTCTCGAGATTCCGCCAAAAAATAATATTACATATCGGTTTTCGGGCGATACTATAGAAAATACTTTATCAATCATCAAATAAACCCAAATTTTTATTTTTTGGTACAAAATTAGTCTATTAGCCAAATTTAATAAAATTCTGGAACAAAATATTGTAATTTTTTTTAATCAAAAACAAAAATAAAAAAAAAATTTATTGCCTCAACTTTTGATAAAACTTAGTACATAGGGTAATTTTGAGTCAAAACTACAAAATCCAGTTCATTTGGTTCCAGTTCACATGAATTTCTTGGAAAATCTTTGTCTAGTAGTTAAATAAACTGAAATTTCGTATTTTGCATTTTTTTGTTAAAAATTTTACCATGTTAATGTGATTACACCCCATCGTGGCTTTAATCTTTATGAATTTCTAAAAATTATTGAAAAGTATGACAAATTTTACTAGAAATCGAGTTTCTCATTATGTAAATTATCGTAGTCGAGTCTCTTTTTAAATTACAACAAAATTGATTTTATTAAAGCATATTTAATAATATTATTAATATTAATTAGGTTGGACCAGTTGTAAGATTATGTATGGGTATCGAACCAACTTTCTATGTGGATTCTGGACCTCCAACGTATGCATTTAACCCCTGCGGGCATATGGCCACCGAAAAAACCGTAAAGTAAGTATTCGATAACTTTATTTAAGGATGTACAAGCACCAAGGCAACTTTAAATAAAAAGCTTAATTTTTTTTAAGTTGGAATAAGTCTAAATCAATTCTGAAAATTTTAGGGAAACATTTTATTTAAATAAATGAATGAATTCAAAAGTAGGCATATTTAACATTGGTTTTATGGTAAAACGGTAGATGGATGATATGTTTTCATAGATCTCTCAAAAACTAGTCGTTGGAAATTAAAAAGCAGCTATTTAAAGTTATAACCTTTAAATGATTGAAAACAAAAAAACCCGCTGTGCTCGACTAATTAAGCATGTATGAGCACGGAAATGGAGACACAAGTTTAAAAAAATATATTTTTTCAATTTTTTATGGTGAATTATGTTATAACTGGACAATATAAGACGAAAAGTAAGAATAAAATGTTCAATATCTGCAGTAATTTTCAAAATATAGAAAATTTTGTTCAATTATTTAGCTTTCGATATTTTGAAAACCAAAGCAGATATCGAAAAGTTGTACTCTTATTTTTCGTCTACATTTATGAAGTTCTTACAAAATTCATCATCAAGGTTGAAAATAAAGTATAAAAATAATTTCAACCCTAAATCTAAAATTGCCTCGGTGCTCGTAATACCTTAAAGAATGGGACAAATTAAAAGAGATAATGAAACCACTTTCATAACAACCTTAACTTTCAGACCTGATGAGATCGGACTAGATGATAATAACAATTAATATATCTTTAAAATTTTTAGATATTGGGCTAATATTGATATTCCACATGGTACAAATGGTTTTCATGCAGTGTGTCCATTTTGTGCGTCACCTTTATTGGGTACACCAGGTTATGTTCGTCTTATATTTCAAGATAATGTGGATTAAATTCAGTGTGTATAAAACGAGTGCCATTTGTGTCTATAAAAATTGATATTGGAAACATTTTACAACAACAAAATATATAGAAATTAAATTTAAAGATAAAATATTTAAATGCATATTGTAGTGTGATCAAATCGGGTGTGTTTGGAATTTATCTTTTTTTGTTTTGTTCGAATTATATAACACAAAAAAATTAATTTAACTAAACAACAAAAAAAAACAACCAAAGTTATAATTCTCACTATTTTTATAATCCAATTTCTTCTTTCTACGGATTAAATTGTACTATATTTATCTTTTCTTCTTCGTCTCTAAATTCATCACAGCCTTTATCGGAAAAAATTATTCAATAACTCGAATTATCGATTAAGGAATTTTATAGAATTTTGTTTTAAATAATAATTTTTCGAGATTGTCACACAAGTTTATATGAAATCTAAATCACTTTAAGCCTTAAAAATTTCAATGTTTTTTCTAAGCTTAAAAGGTGTCTTAATGATATTCCGAATTTGTGTGGATAATTTATTGCTAAAAGGAACGCATCACGTTTTTTTAAACTCTTGAGATAAAATTGGAAGAAATCATCTAAAATTTTGAGTTGGAATCGATACCTTGGAGAATTTTCAAGGTACTAAAACAAAAAACAACTTTTTTGTATTTAAAAACGGTTTTTATAGGCGCTTGATTTCGATAAAGTCTTTAAATTTTTTACAACATCGCATAAAATTGAAAAACAATTTTTGTTGCCAATTTTTAAATTGTTACAAAAACAACTACTTAATACAATGAATAAACCGGGAAAAAATGTCGAAAAGGAAAAGTGGGGAAACAGCATCGAATTTAATGAAACTCTTTCTGACGTGTTTCTTGGACCCCAAGGAACAAGCAGCCAACTTAACCTAGCCTTCCGCTGGAACCATATGCCCTCCATAGGGTCCCAACAGGAGGCATATGTAGTTCAAAATTTTTTGAAATGCTTGGTTTGGCTTCAAATTGTCATTTAGTAGGTAATTTTGGTTGCTGAATAATTCCAATTTATGGCACAAAAACGAAAAACCAAGTATTTATCGTCCAATCTGTTATCTAGGGAGTATTTTTGGCCGCTGATTACGAATCCTATGTTCGATTACACGAATTTTATGATGCCTTCCAAAACTCGTCTCATTATTGCTAGTAGCTCTCTCTAGAAAATAGTAATACCTTAAAAATTTAATATTTTCTGGAATAATGTGTATTCTGGTTATAATTTATTTTATTTATACATGATTTGGTGATCTAGAATCTATCAGCTTTTCGTTGTGGCAGAATCCGTGTAATCTGCCATCGGATTCGTAATCAGCAACCAAAAATACCTCCTAGAGCACAGTTTGTTTGGACAATAAATACTTAATTTGCAGTTTTTGTACCAAAAAATTTAAATTCTTGGTCAAAAATGGTAAGATTTTCGGAATACGTAACAGAATCCGCTTCTAGATAATAATTTGGACGATAAATACTTAGTTTTTCGTTTTTTTGACAAAAAGTGGAATTTCTGATCAAAAATGGCACAATTTTTGGTATTCGTGTAATCTGACATTGGATACGTATTCAGCGAACAATAATACCCATTAGATGGCAATTTTAAGACAAAATAAGAGTTTAAAAAAGTTTGGGCTACATATGCCCCCGTTGGGAATTTACTTATGACTAAGTTACGTTGGATGAATGTTCCCTGAGGTCCTATAAACACGTTACAAAGAGTTTCATTAAAATCGGTGCTAAACTAAACAACATATTTTGATGCGTTCTTCCTGTAATAAATTTTGATAATTTCGAAAAAAAACCCCTATTAATTGTGTAAGTAATTCCTGTGAAATATTTGTATTTGAGAATGTGTGTACAAATTTCAAAATGACGAACCTATTTTATTAGGATGAGGTTAAATTTTGATAATTTTGTTTGTGTTTCAAGAATCATTTTTCAATTATATGAAAAGTGAATTTTTGTATGTAGTCACGAAAATATAAAAAATTTTTATAAACTTTACAAAAATAATTCAAAGCGGGAATTTTTTTTTTTATAATCGAAACTTTTACGTTTTTTTTTTTACTTAATTTTAGATAATTGTTTTTTGAAAATTGGATAAAATCTCTTTTTTTTTTTTAAATTTTGTTATACTAATTTTTATAGGAATGTATGTGTATGTTATTGTAAGATAAAAGCGAAAAGATCCCAAGGTTTATTTTTTTTTGAAATAAGTTTAGTTTGATTGCAATGCCAAGTTCGAATTTCGAACAGACATCTTTTACTTGCTATACCCATGAAATGTAGGAAAACATCCACTTACAATAAATTTTTTGTTGGTAAAAAAAAAAAAAAAAAAAAAAAAAAACAAAGCTAGCGAAAAATAATCAAACACTGATGGGAGAGTAAGGGAAATAATTGATGGTAAATTTAAATATCGATGTGTTTGACTTACGTATAAAACTCAAGTATTTTAAGAGTTCCAATATATTTGAGAGGCACAATTTGATTAAATAACTTTCTTTTGCTTGGGGGTGAATTGATTTGGTGATGAAACAACACTGCCAATAAATAACTCTTTCGTATTCTGTATTCTGTCACGTATTCCGAAAACAGTGCCATTTTTGGCCAATAATTTGCGCACAAAAACGGAAATTAAGTATTTATCGTCTAAACGGATTCTGTCACACCTTTCGAAAATCGTGCCATCTTTGGTCAAGAATTTCACTTTTTTGTCACAAATATGGAAAACTAAGTATTTATTGTACAAACTGTCCTCTAAGGGATATTTTTGTTCGCTGTACGAACTCAATGTCAGATTACATGGATTCTGAGAAAATCGTTTCATTTTATGCCAAAATTTCCAATATTTTGCACAAAAACGGCGAACTAAGTATTTATCGTCTAAACTGTTCTCTAAGGGGTATTTTTTCGTTGATTACAAATCGTGGAGTTATTAGTTTTTCGTTTTTGCACAAAAATTGCACGATATTTGGAATACGTGACATAATTCGTGTAATCTGACATTGGATTCGTATTCAGCGATCAAAAGTATCTATTACATGAAAATTTAAAATCAAAAACGGTATTTTTTTTGTTGCTGAAGGTCCTATAAACAAGGTACAAAAAGTTTCATTAAAATCGGTGCTGTTTTCCGGGTTATTCATTGTATTAAAAGTAAAAGGGTGTTCGGAATATAACGAATTTCGAATTTAGAGAAGCGGAATAGCCAAATGTGGCAAAACAATATTTTCTTTAAATTCCTGGCATTCCGTCTAAGTAAAAGTACCTTCTGTAAATAATTACCTTAATTAAATTATAATTTTTAATTAAAAAAAAAAAAAAAAACTTGTTGGGTAAAATGCCACCAAAAACTTGCCCTGTTCATATTTCAAAAAGATTAGAGAATAAAAATTATGATTTCATTAAGGAGAGGCTTTGTATCCTCGTTACGACCCTGTAGAGACAAAATACTTTTGTAAATGAAATTATTTTCCTCTTAAAATAGTCCCTTCCTCTACGATCATTAAATTAATTCGAAAAAAATACACCTGAGGATATTTTCAAACGAAATAAAATTGTAAATATATTTTTCATTATCTTCAATTTTAGGAATTGTAAGAAAATGTAAGGAAAAATTTAAACTTTTACATTTAAAAGGAATTTTTTTTTTAAATTACGAAAATTGTGTTTTTTTCATCGTATTTTTCTTTATTTTTTAAATACATTTGTATTTTTTTTTTATAATTTATTTCTAAGCAAAACAATTTTGTGGTTTATGCGTTCGGAGATGTAATAAAAAGAAAAAAGAAAAATATTGCCTTTTTCAATTTTTTGAAATGTTACAAAATTCATGTACAATTTATCTGTTTTATCTCTACTTTAGCATATCCGCCGGGAGCTAGTGATAAATTTCATTTTATACGTCATAATACTCAGGCCGAAGAAATATTAGCGTTTAATTTAAAGTTCGTTGCAATGCATGTACGTTTTTATCAAATATACAGGGCTGTTTGCGCTATATGGCACGAAAGATTATGGCTAAACGGCTAAATATTAACAAAATTTTGTTTCAGGAATAGATGGAAAGTTATTGGCTGTACATTTTCAAATTATTTTCGTAATATACAGGGTGGTTGGAAATGGGAAAAGTATCAAAGTTATATTTTTTAAATAGAACACCCTGTTTTTTATTTCATTTTCAAGTTCTACTATCAAAATAAAGGTGTTTTTCACAAGGTTTATCTCACTTAAACTTCACGTTTTTTAAAATATTCTGTATTTTCTGAAATTATAGCAGCAACTTTAACGTATAATTTCTCAAAGCTTATATCTGTTTTTCAAACCAAATTTAACTTGGAGTCTACTAATCGATTGAGTTTCTTGCCGCAATTGTGAATAATTGAATAACATATACAGGTTGTCCAGAATTATGACTAAAGAATTACAAGGTTTAAACGATAATAACTTGTGTAATTTAAATACAACTCAGGGTTTATGTCAACAGCAAATGTAAATTGTAACTGTCTTACTATTAAATACCATCAACTTTCCTTATTATACCTTAATTAAACCTTCTAATTCTTTAGTCGTAATTTTAGGACAACCTGTATATGTTATGCAATTATTCATAGTTGCGACAAGAAACTCAATCGACTCGAAAAACTGATATGTATAAGCTTTGAGAAATTATACGTTAAATTTGATACTAGAATTTCAGAAAATACAGAATATTTCGAAAACTTTGAAATTTAAGGGAGGTAAAAAGTAAATCTTAATGAAAAACTTTTATTTTGATCGTAGAACCTGGAAATGAAATAAAAAACAGTGTTCTATTCAAAAAAATACAACTTTGAAACATATCGCGTTTCCGCTCAGCCTGTACTTTACGAAAATAATCAAGCCGCTTAGCCATAATCTTCCGTGTCGTATAGCATGAACAATCTTAATCCTGTATTGCTTCGATTGGCTTAATTTTGAAAATAAAATAGACTAATAATTATCATCAGTTCCATAATTACGTTGGAAAGTAACTTGCATGAATGTTTACTTACTTGTATGAACGTCTTAATGAGGGCTAGTGATCACGCTTTGAGGCAGTTTTGGCACTCCTGTCGATCCTAAAATACCTAGTTTCTCGAATTTGACTTGCGTTTTAGTTATTGATAATAAGCTGAAAAAAGCTGCTTCACCAACACATTTAATAGTACGTTAAAACGTGCGTTGCTCCTAGCGTTTGTCAACGGCCTCGGTATGACTCCAACTCGAGTCACTAACTCCCGTACTAATATTTATTATTATTATTATAAATATATTTTTTTAAATATATCATTCAATTCCTTAGAATATAATTAGTAGATGCCAAAAATGGAAAAACAATTTAAAAAATAAAAAAAATAAATATTGTAAAAAAAAACAATTTGTAAAAAAAAATCAACATTTTTTATAAAGCAGACGATTTGATTAGAAGATGAATGCTAATAAAATGAGTAATAGGAGGATTTAGATAGGTAAAAATGAATGCTTTTTCATTAAATTAATGATAATTAGGGAAGGAATTAAAAATAAATCGGGTTTTATTATGATTTAGAATTAATTAACTTCGACAAATTGTACAAAAGTTATCGAAATTTTAGAAAAAGATCTTTCTGTTGGTGAAAAATTGTACTATGTATATTATAGTCCCATTAAGTTAGGTGAAATTTACTGATGTTTGGGGTAAAACTTCAATAAATTATTGACGAAAACAAAAAAAACGTTGTGCCCGACTAATGAAAGATGTAAGAGCACGCTAGTGGGGACACGTCCGATAACTTTAGACTGATCTATATTTTCACTAAAATGCATAATTTTCTATTAACTTAGCAAAGAAATACGTAAAAACGTTGAAAATCGTTGATTTTTCCGAAATCACTCTTTTTCGATTACCGATAATATGATATTTTCTTTCTGGGCATATGAAAATTAGTATTCTACAGGGTGTATTCTAAAAGCTCAAAATTATTATAGGTGGCATTGCCGTAGTCAAAATTTCGATAAATTTCACTCAGCTTGATGGGACGCTTATGTAGGCAGGGTTGGATTAATACGATATTCTATCCAGGTCGGGTTTAAGTTGAGAACGTATGGTTGTTAGTTGACGCAGAGAAGCAGAATTTGTATAGAAACATCACTGCAATGTGTTTGATATTTTACTTAATTCAGATTCTGTCTTAAACGATTTGGATAAATAAATTAAACAGTTAACAATAGAAAAAAAAATCACTCACCAAACTGCATCTCAACTTGTGCCCGCTCTAAACATTCAAGAACCGATTCGAAGTGTTCAATTAATCTGACATTGACTTTAGGTGCAAAAATTTGGATTGTATTGTGTTTGCCATCGATATTTTATAGTCTGATTATTTTAGGATTTTAATCGAATATACTAAAGATAGTTTTAACTCAATTTGATATTAATTATATTGGGATGGAAACATAGCCGAAACGATTTTATGGGCTCCATTTTAAAGCCTGTACAAAAGACCGTGTATGATTGTGTAAATATGTTGGTTCCAAAAAAAAAAAACTGAAATATTTAGTTGAATTACCTGATCACCGGGGAGGCTTGATGTATATTATCTTGCCTAAACGTGACATTGATAATAATTATGAAGTTGTACATTAAGAAACTCTCTAAAATCAATTTTCGACCCGACTTAGTATATCTCCAAAAGAAAATTAACCATTTAAAAAATCCAAAAATTTTGAAAAAAAAAGTTAAATATTCACGACACCGCTGCGTATTTTTTCAATCACGAAGAAAATTCACCTTCACCCGTATAGCAAAAATCGTAACTTCCAAAATAAAACACTATCTCTCACTTTTTAACAAAATTAGTTCGAAATTTTTGAATAGATTTAGTCATTTTATACCGAATGTTAATAATTTAGCGTTTTCATAACCCGGAAAGTTTTTATTAAATCGAAATAAAAAGTTAAATAACCTTTGTCGAAGATTTCCATGCTTAAATTTTGTTTACTTTCAATGTTGAAACTTATCTTTACATGTGTTTAATAGGAGATCTCTACATGTGTTCAAAATTCTGAATACCGGACAACGAAAATTTTTTCATCAGTTTTTTAATTATGGGTTTAACTTTCGATTTGATTAAATATTTTATCAATGTCAAATGATATTATGTTTTGGAAAAATAGTCTTAAAGTCGACGTACATTTTTAAGTGAAAGTTTTAAGAAGACAAAAATTATTATGGACTAGATAATCCGACAACATGGAGAGAATATGCGTTATTAAGAAAGCTTCGCTCTTTAAGTAAGAAATTATTCGAATTATTTCTAAAATTAATTTTTTAGTTAATATTATTCTGGCTAATAACGCGAAAATTATTTTAATGTAAGTTTTAATTACATAGGTTGGTTAATTTGAAGCAAGAATTTCTCACTTTTTAATTTCTCAGTATAGGAAGTTATTGTAATGGGTCCAATTTTCGGAATAGAAATTTTCAGCATATCTTTACGTTTCATGCTTAGGACAAGGCATTAACACCAATTTGAAGAAGAAGTATGTGTGAGTGTACGTTCGTACGCGTACGTCCATAGTAATTTTTTTGCCGTTGAAATCGCGCGAACATAAAATGATATCGACATGGTTGAGGAGAGATTCAAGCGAATTAACGGCAATATGATCCGAAAAATAATTTCATAATAACCGGTCGAGTCTTAAATTCTTTCCTGATCGATATCAACCCGAACAAAAAATGATTTCGAATTCGTTGAGGTGCCGATTGAAGCGTAATGGTAATTTGATCCAAAAAGAATTTCATAACATTCGGTCAAGTCGGTCGAGTTTTTATTTTTTAAAATTACTTATAACTTTTTATTATGCTGGGAAGTTATTCCCACGCCTTTTAGATATAGGGAGCTCTTGAATAACGATTAACAATCTTATCCAGTCTAGGACTATCGAAGATCGCTCATTCAAATTTGCGATTTATTGCAAATAATTCAAAAAAAAAAAATGTACATTGACTTGAAAGAACTAAAAAAGATAACTTTTTTCCCTGTTGCCTTAAATGTCTTTGGTGTGACCAAGAATCTTCACCAATTGTTGTATCGAATGTAACCCTCGAAATAAATAATTCCCTGAACATTTCCTAGATATCAGATTTTAAATAACTGATAGTGTAACATAGCATATTTTTTTTCTTTTGGAGTATTTATTTGCTTGTTTTTTTTAAGCTTTCAGACTGGTCGTTGTTCGAACCACAATCTCTTATGATGTGATAAACTCTCACGGTATTGTGCAAGCGTTGTGCAAATCAAGGTAGAGAGAGATCGTCTGTCGGTGCCTTTTTTTTCAAAAAATTCATTTGTATTTCAATAATCATCACTTAAATGCGAAATTGTTTCTCACATTTGACATTTTGGCGCTCCTTGCAACCTAGGGCCTGGAACACCCACTCCACTTACTCTACTCTTGGCCCGGCACTGATGAGATTCCGACGCTTGAATCTACAGGTATTTGTTTTTTCTGATAAAACTTGTAGACCGTGAGACACCACGGTTTTTTTTAAATGATAAATACATACTTGAAACTTCGTAAGTGGCTTTTGATGAGTCTACGAAACTTTCCTCTACGATTTTTTTTCGAAATGGCTGCTTTTTAAAATGAGGATGATAACATTCATAATTATAAAACTTGATAACATTCACAATTATTAAGCAATTCAGCGAAAGTGAACCATTTACGTATTCAAAAATAAAAATACTTAAGTACAGCATGTTCTAGGTGGTATACAAGCTCATCCCGGCTGCGTTTTTTCAGAGCGATAACTTAAATATGACGTCATCATGCTCATTTGAATTGACGTCATCATGCTCTCAACGCGACCGTTCTGAAAGTTTAAAGAAATTGACGATTTTTTTAATGTTTTAGTTAAACAAACCGATTAAAAGTTAGTGTGAAGTAAATCGATATAGAATGCAAGGTATTTTTTAATGACTGCTAAATATTAGGTTATGTTATATGAAAGAAATTTTTATTTGTATAATTTAAACAAAATTGGATGCGTTTGACCCGAATGAGCGCTCAGTTAGTTTACTGAGCGAATTTCAAGACAAACAGCAATCAATGACTGACACGGTCAATGCATGCAATCTACTTGTAGTCACTACACGGAGTTCTCTGGATAAACTAACTTAGCGCTTATCTTGGTCGAACGCAATAATTTACAAATTTTAGTGTATAAAAATAATTTATCTAATAAGTAATTTATTTACTTGCGAAAATGTTTTTGAGAAAAAAACATTTTTGTTAATTTTACAAAAGTTAAAAACAAACTTTCTTTCTAAGAAATGAAAAATTTTTTCTGACTATATAAAAAAAAGCGGCATGTTATAATATGCCCCGATTAAAAAAAAAAAAACATAATTTTTTGAGTCTAGATAAGATGGAATAAATTTAACATAATATTTTTTTATGGAAGCGAGTTAATTTCTTGCTGCGTGTCGTATATCATATAATATATATAATGATGTATAAATGATGAGAGTTAGAATAAAAATATGAAATTAATATATAATTGTGTTTTATTTTTCTGTTAAGGTAATACGAGCGAAAAGACAAGTTTAGATTTGTGGTTGAAATTATTTGTACCTTATTTTCAACTTTGATGATAAATTTTATTATAATTTCATGGATGTATTCGAAAAATAATATCTGCCATGGTTTTCGAAATATCGAAAGCTAAATAATTAAACAAAATTTTCAATTTTTGATATTTTGAAAATTACTACAGATATCGAAAAATTTTATTTTAACTTTTCGTGTTATATTTTCAAGTTATAACATAATTCATCATCAAAATTGAAAAAAAATATTTTTTTAAATATGTGTCCCCACTACCGTGCTAATACATCCTTAATTAGTCGGACACAGCGGGTTTTTGTTTTGTTTTCAATAATTTATTAAGGTTTTAACTTATATATATATAGCCAGAGCAAAAAAAGTAGTTTTATAATGCAATTTACTGCAGAAATTTGTTCATCTTGCAACATATTTAGGGGTATCCTCCGAGTGTAAATCCAAATTGGGATGCCGGTGCATGAGCTTCGGCTGCCATCTTGGAAAACAAGTTTTATGAAATATCTCGTGAACCGGGCATCGTTCAACAAAAATGGTAGGGATCACTTTAGAGAATAACATTTTCTATAAATTTTATTGGAAATTTTTTCTGAATAATTCAAGGGTTTTTATTTATACCGCTCCAAACTTTTCTTAATATGGTTATTACCAAATATATAGTTAACGATTCTTGCCATTAACCAGGTTTTTTTTCTTCAATTTACTGCAAAAATATCTGGTTATTGGTCTATAACTCTTACATTACGAATATTACGGCAAAAAGTTTTGGGTGAAGTTTATTGGAAATTATATGTTCTACAAATTTGCATATCATCATTTTTAATATATCGTGAACCGGTTACTATATATTTAGCAATAACCATATTAAGAAAAGTTTGGATCGGTATAAATAAAAACGTATGCATTATACAGAAAAAAATTTCGAATAAAAGTTATAGAAAATGTTATTCTATATGAAAAAGAATCCTATCGTTTTTGTTGTACCTTGCCCGGTTCACGAGATATTTGGTAAAACGTGTTTTCTAAGATTGCGGCTGAAACTCATGCTCCTGCTTACGCCAATTTGGATTTACACTCGGAGGATACTCCTAAACATATTTGAATACGAAAAAAATTTCTGCAGTAAATTGCAGAAAAAAAAACCCGGTTATTGGCCTATTAAACATAAACATAAAAAAAATAAAGTGTTAGGATGTATAGGGTACCTACTGCTACTAGTTAATATTATTTGTATGATTTTTATTAATTTTACACTACATTAGTAGTGTAGGCGCTTAGCAGGTTTCGTTTGGATTTACAGGTCTTACCAAACAAAGAGTGTATTTAAATGTATTTTGACCCGTTGAATCCGAATTTTCAACTTGCTCATCGCTCAGAGTGGAGAGAAAATTTGTTATAAAGAAATTTAGCAAACAATTTGGTACCATTTTATTCTACATGATAAAACTTTTTGAAAAAACCGAAAAAAAATTTTCTATCCGATTTCGGTAAAACTTTATAAATAAGATAATTTTGACCCAAAAGATTCAAAAATTAGATTCATTTACCTATTAGAGTAGGAGTTTTTGAAATATTACCTGAAATTACTACAAAATTCGTGATATCTCAAAAACTAACTACTAACGCAATCGTCAAAATCGGTAAAACTTTGTAGAAAAGATAATTTTGATCTAAAAAATTGGATTCATTTACCGATTGGGGTATCAGTTTTTGAAATATCGCCTGAAATTATTGCAAAATTCGTTATATCTCAAAAACTACTAATACAAATGAATCCGATTTGTGTACCTTTTGGGTCAAAATTACCTTATCTACAAAGTTTTATCGAAATCGGATAGAAAATTTTTTTTTCGATTTTTTCACAGGGTGTTTTCATGTAGAAGACAAAAGTGGTACAAATTTAGTTATAGCTCTGCCTGTCTGTCTGCGTGTTAAGCAATCACGCTTAAACTAATGAACCGATTTAAATTAAATTTCGTACAGAGAGAGCCTAGAGTCTGAGAAAGGACATTAGGGATCCTTTAGGTTTCCTTTTAAATGTCGGATGAAAAATTTGGAAGGATTCAATTAAGTGTGTGAGATTCTCTATATATTTCATCGGATTTTAATAAATCTTTAGAAACGGTAATATAGTTTTCTTTATACAAATACTACAACAATATTTTTGTTATTGATTGAAAATTTAAAACTATAACAGTCGATTTTCATAAAAATACTCTATAATATATATCTAAAAAAATTATTAATCATGTATCATGTATTCGTCGGATAAAAGATACATAAAATAGCTTTTCTTAAGGAGTCCTCAATGACAGCTCCGATTTTGATGATTTTTTTCAAAATGATTCTTTTTGTATATTTATTTATAATCAGAAACATTTCAGAGTGGGGAAATAATCCAGAGGGAGAATAGGCAATGTCGAGACTGATATATCGACGTCTAGCCTAAATCGCTGATGATAGAAGTTCCAATTTCGAGAAGATATTGATTTTATACTGTACATGTCATATAAGATAAATAACAAGCAGTTTTCTACGTTATAGGCATCAATTTTCTTAACTTCCCTTTTGTTCACTATTTAATGGATTGTAACTTAAAGTGTGAATCCCTAATAATTTTGAAAAGAAAATACGGCCATGTCACGTGCTGATAATGTAGCATTCTATAGATGAACATTTTTTTTAAATCGGTTACGTAGTGAATTCAAAAATGTCGGTTTCATTTTTTAATGGATTTTTACTTTTGGTGCGGAACCTCAATTTTTTTGAAAATAAAATATAACCCCTTTTATTTGCTGATAATGTAGCATTCCTCTACTCAAAAATGACGATTTAATTATATTTCCATACAAACTTTCATCCACTATTTCATCCTTTTAGGGGATAAATTTCGAAAAATCCTTTCTTATGTGACACCTACAGTATAAAATCAATATCTCCCGAAATTCCAAACTTCTATCATTAGCGATTCAGGCTGGGCGTCGACATTACCTATTCCCCCTCTAGATTATTTCCCCCATCTGAAATATTTCTGATTATAAATAATATCGAAAAAGAATCTTTTTGAAAAAAAAAAGTCATCAAAATCGGAGCTGTCGTTGAGGACTCCCGACTAAAAACATTCATTGATGCGACTACATGTCTTATTCTAATTTCTTAACCTTTAACTCTTTGGAATAAATGACTTAAATATTAGAATTTGGACTGCTAAGTGTATTTATGATTGGTTTAATATTGTTCTTATGATCCAAATCTGCCACAATCCATTGTAATGAATCATCAAAACGATGTTTTCTTGGTATGTATCCAAAAATTGAACATTTTATTACAAATCCTGAAACAGAATTAAAAAAATTTTTTTTGATAAATTTAAAGTTTACGTATTTATTTGTTTTTGTATGGTTCAGAAAATGAGGGATGTCCATAGAGAAAATTCCATGGACCTGCAAAGATGTCGAAAATAAACGGTTGAACGCAGTAACGAGAGAAACAGATAAAGTAGGCGCGTATAGCTGTAGAGAGATAGATAAAAACAGATTATGTAGGCGCGTTTAGTTTTACTCGTTTCCTCGTCTCTCTTATACGCTCTATTATTTCTGTCTCTTTCTATACTGCTCTGTGGTATTATCTCTATGGGGATATCTTACTCTCCTGTGATGTATGAAAACAAACATCAGACGGTCCCAGGATAAATTAGGAAAAAAGGGTGCCAGGATACATTACTGAAGAAAAAACAACTAAGAGCTTGAAAAGTATAAAATTGCTACAAAATCACCTGTTATGTTACCAGATACAAGTGCAATCAGGAATGTAGTCACCAATGCAATAAATTGATATAAAGCTTGTTCTGATGGCTCTCGAGATGCACTTTCACTGGCAAGAGTTGGCATTACAACACCCAAAATTGCCGCAAATATTGCAGGCATTCCATGCAAATTATTAATACCGCATGTGTCGTGGATTTTCAAAGTTTGATAAACCCATGGCTGAAACAAAACAAAACTAGTAGGTTTCAAAAAAAAAATTCAATAAGATCGGATCAAATTGTGATAAACCAAGTATGTAATCCTACTAAATTTGGGTCATACTTTTCAAATTTGTGATCAAAATTAACCTAACTCTAATAGGTTTCAAGAATGTGGAGTCCTGGTCTCGGAATTAAGCACATAAGTGATAGCTAGCGAAAAACTGATATCAAAGCTGAAAAAATGATCCAAAATTAGTAGGTTTTAAAAACAATTCCAATAAAATCGGATCAAATTTGCCTGTGTTATCAAAAAAATCGAATTTATAGCTCTATGACGTCAACTTTGATAAACCAAGTATGTAATCCTACTAAATTTGGGTCTTACTTTTAAAATTTGTTTCTAATAGGTTTTAAGAATGTGGTGTCCTGGTCTCGGAATAAGCACATAAGTGAAACCTAGCGAAAAAGTGACACAGCTGAAAAGAATGACCCAAAATTAGTGGGTTATAAAAAAAACTCCAATAAGATCGGATCAAATATGCCTGTGTTATCAAAAAAGTCGAATAATTTTATGACGTTATCAGAATCCAAAAAATTTAATTTTGCTCTATCACATCGAAATTTTATCAAATTTTGATAAACCAAGTATTTAATTTAGGTCATACTTTTCAAATTTGTGATCAAAATTAACCTAGCGATAATACGTTTCAAGAATTCGGAGTCCTGGTAACGGAATAAAGCACATTTGTGATAGCTATCGAAAAACTGACATCACAGCTGAAAAGAATGACACAAAATTAGTGGGTTTCAAAGAAAATTACAATAAGATGTATCAGCTTGATGAAGCTTTAATTTAAATTTATTTCCACACTGTCTTATGTAATCTATTAAAAATCACGTAGGTATTTGAAAAAGCAAGCTCCACGTATTTAGCGAGTTGAAAAGTATTTGTACAAAAATAATTGGGCGTAAGAATAACTTCAGTTGTTCTAAATATAATTGGCGAAAATATAAAAGACAAACAAACGAAGAAATACACAAACAAAATAATTTAAGGCGTATCACTGATATATCAAAATACTCATATTATATTCTATCAGTAAATTATTTATTTTGAAGACATTATCTGTTTGTGATAATAAAGCGGCTTATAGACGTAGAAGATCATTTCCTTCTTGTTTCCATCTTTAATAGTTAACTTAGACTGAGAGTCTTGATGCAGAGATAATTGGAACTCGAAAAATTTATGAATAAATGATACAACCAATACACCAATATTTTTGTCTAAAATTCATAATAACCAGGAAGTAGTATTTTGTGATAAGTTTTTGAAACAAAAAACTCGAAAGTTTGATTAATTTGGCGATTGAACGATAAGTTTCTACGAAATTGGCTGAAATTCCCCAGAGATCACTCTCCATTAGTTGCTTTTTCAGAAGCTATTTTTCCAATCGCCAAAGGGTTCCGATTTTTGTATTCCTTGGGACAAAACTACTCTAAAAAAATGATTTTCATACAATTCGTAGATAAATACTTTTTTCGATTTTTCGAAATTTTCTTAAGGACCCTTTGAAAAAATAGAAATAGTATAATAATATATAATAAGTTTTGTATTTCGAAATTTGATGAAATTTGTTACATGGGGATGCATTGACCTAAAAAGTATAATAATCGGGTTCATTTGACGATTGGATGAGTTAGTTTTGAAATTACGAACAAAACCCTGTACGAAAAGAATTTATTTCGAACGATTCTGGGGATATCTCCTAAAATACTCAATTTCTAATGCAAAAAGTTTAATTGATTTTTATTATACCATATGAAATATACCAAGGTATACTAAGTTTAGTCCCAAGTTTGTAACGCTTAAAAATATTGATGCTAAGAACAAAATTTTGATAGAGGTGTACATAAAATCACCTAAATAGTCCATTTCCGTTTGTCTTTCTGTCTGTCTGTCTGTCTGTCGCCTGTCTGCCCGTCTTTCATCACGATTACTCAAAAACGAAAAGAGGTATCAAGCTGAAATTTTTATAGCGTGACCAGGGCGTAAAAAGTGAGGCAAGTTCGTAAATGAGCAACATAGGTCAATTGGGTCATGGTCCGTAGGACCTTTCTTGTAAACCGTTAGAGATAGAACAAAAGTTTAAATATAAAAAACGTTCCTTATAAAAAACTAAACAACTTTTGTTTGAAACATTTTTTTTAAACATCACTGTTTACCCGTGAGAGCGCAAGTTATGCGCAAATTGTATAGTATGTAGTATATGGAAATATCAGTTAAATATGTGTTATGTGACAGAGTAATCAACACTGTCTATACGTGACATTTCAACAATTAACTCAGTCAATTGTCTGTTTTCACTTGTTTTTCAATAATTTTAAAATGTAAACAATTTAAAGTTAGTCACTTTTTAAATAAAAAGCATGATTTATTGCAAATTTAATAAGATAACAGCGCTACAGTCGATTTAGCTATCCTCTCCACCCACTATGCTCCCTGCCAATTCAGTTATATTATGTGTCATGTCTAGAGACCTCAAGTTATTTATTAATTGCTTAAAATTGTCTATTTCCTATCGTTTTATGTGAACAATTGTTCCGATTGCCGCTGTTTGGATCTGCGCTTGCAGAAATTATCCCCTTCTTACCTTTTTACGTCATCGGCAGAGAAACTATTTTCATATCGTTTAAGTAGAATAGACTTGTTGACTAAATTTTTTTTATCACTTCATGTGAAGAATTCTCATTGTACGGTCAGACAAATGAAGTTGATTTTGGAAAATTTTTAGAAGTACGCAAAATAAGAACGTTTGAAATTCCTAATTAAACAAAGAGGAAGATATAGGTTAGTGACGTCATTGAACGATATCACTATAGAGATGCATATCAAGTTTATTTTGCCAAACGGAGATGGGCAACAATCTTTGAATACTTATAACTTCTTCTTTTTTTAATCAATTTTAGTTTCACTTTCAAATTTTGTCATGAAGTGTAGTACTACCGTATTGAAACCAAAGAGTTTATGTACCAGGGCCCAAAACTTGTGATATGCGAAGAAAGGATTACATAAAGAGAATAGTACAAATATAATAGCATACACAAAATCGCCATACATCATATGCGATTATGGCAAGGACACAGAGGAACTCACTATCAACCTTCTCTCTCATTCATCATTTCGCATCCACTTCCAGGCTAGCGAATCCCTATAGTGTAGGAGGAATCGGCGCATGAGTACCGAAAACTATTCCACCTCAATTTTTTTATGCGATCCTCTTCAAATTGCCCTCCTTATGATATAAATGCATGTTGCAGGGCGCAACCCGGTGCCATATTGTTTAAACCGAAATTGTTTAAACAATTGCAAGGAATTGTTATTTTTCAACCGGACAAATTTTTTTTATATTCTTTATTGAAATACCAATAAAAAAGGTCCTTTGACTTTTCACGATAAAGTTAATATTTTTAAAGATATGAATTTTTAAAGTTTCGAAAAATCTCAAATTTGGGTACTTTCGACCCATGAAAAATATATTTAAAAAAAAACATAATGTCTAAGTAATATTTTTTTTAAATTCTTTATACAATTGTTAATAATATTGTTAAAAGAGATTTAAAAAAATTTCATTGTTTATATCTTTTTTTTAATTGTTAATTCCGCGCGCTCACAGGTATGCGTTGCGTCGGCTTCTATGTGTCTTGAATCATTATTTATCAATTATCTTAAAAACTATCAACTTTATCAAGATTGTTAAAGAGAGCAATGTTATTAATAATTAAATTGTCTACAATTTGTTTTTAATAAATTTTTTTCTGAAATCAATTTTTCAAAAGTTATTTAAGCATTATTATATTAAGTTATTTAAATCGAAACATGTAATTAAAATTACTTTTTTATCAGTTTATATTACTTTTTTGTTATTAAAACGGAAAGTAAAGTAAAAGACCCAGTTATTGACACTGGCTTAGTTGTTTGACACTTGCAATTTTATTCTAATTAAACAAATGCAATTTTCTCAAAAAATCGATTGTCTTAAAATTTATAATTCAAAAATTATATCTAATAATTTATTAGAATTGATTTGTTTTTTTTTTTTAACTAAAATAAAATTGTAAGTGTCAATAACTGGGTCTTTTACCTTAATTACATTGAATAACTTCTTCAAACGAAAGTTATAGATAGAGAAGTATGAAATAATAAAACAAGATTTAAAAATAAGTATTTATTCATTATCAACATCATTTTTATATATTATATTCTTACAGTCTTCTGAATCACAACCACATAGAAGTATGCAACTAATATTATTTTTTTTACAATAACAAGCTTTGGTTTTACAGGCTTTCTTACAATTACACGGTTTTTTAAGATTAGTTGGGAATGGGCTTTTGTTCATAAATAAAGGTAACAAAGTACCATTCTCTAATTTATAACCGAAATTCGTAAAATCTAATATTTCATATTGGGGATTCAAAGCATTTTTCCAAAGGTATGTCTGGGCAGAAGCTCTAAATGCATGCAATTGCAAGGCATCTGATGTGCACGGAATTTTAGATAAATTAATATTAGTGCCAAAGCAACGAGAAAAAATTATTTGTCTAGCTTCATCCGCAGTGCTACCTTTTTTACCCAAAATATTTAAATACAAGGTTTCTAAACCTTTTAACTCCTTACTACTTAATTCTAAGCCATTGCCAAGAGGGACTAAAGCATCACGATTTTCTTTAATTTTTATTATTTCTAAAGCTTTTTTTTTTGGTGCCAATTTTACTAGTCGTATCACAACCCGTAAATGCGTGTAAAGCAGGTAAAACTTCACAAACCGGGTATGTTAGAGAATCAGCTGCTGTGTGACACGAAAGGAAGCGTGATTTTTTATTATTAATTTCCATCCATAGTCCGGAACAACCACTTTTTTTCAACCGGGACCAATAATAAATACATAGTACAAAAACATTAATTTTTTGAAATTATTATTTCAGAATTAAACTGAATATTATAAGCAGCGTGACAAAAAATTCGAGTATCAGCCTCAATGTGATTGTTTTTATAAATAATTGTGATTTCAAAAAATAGTCAAATACCATTATATCTTATTATTGTTGATATAAATGCAAAAATTACTATGATTATAACAAAAAAGTAATATAAACTGATAAAAAAGTAATTTTAATTACATGTTTCGATTTATGCTTAAATAACTTTTGAAAAATTGATTTCAGAAAAAAATTTATTAAAAACAAATTGTAGACAATTTAATTATTAATAACATTGCTCTCTTTAACAATCTTGATAAAGTTGATAGTTTTTAAGATAATTGATAAATAATGATTCAAGACACATAGAAGCCGACGCAACCCATACCTGTGAGCGCGCGGAATTAACAATTAAAAAAAAGATATAAACAATGAAATTTTTTAAAATCTCTTTTAACAATATTATTAACAATTGTATAAAGAATTAAAAAAAAATATTACTTAGACATTATGTTTTTTTTTTTTAAATATATTTTTCATGGGTCGAAAGTACCCAAATTTGAGATTTTTCGAAACTTTAAAAACTCATATCTTTAAAAATATTAACTTTATCGTGAATAGTCAAAGGACCTTTTTTATTGATATTTCAATAAAGAATATAAAAAAAATTTGTCCGGTTGAAAAATAACAATTCCTTGCAATTGTTTAAACAATTTCGGTTTAAACAATATGGCACCGGGTTGCGCCCTGGCAACATGCATTTATATCATAAGGAGGGCAATTTGAAGAGGATCGCATAAAAAAATTGAGGTGGAATAGTTTTCGGTACTCATGCGCCGATTCCTCCTACACTACTAGCGTTCTCGTTATGTATTATCTTTATGATTGAAACATCGAACAGGAAAAAATACAACGACTGTCTATAGACAGCTTACAGACAATTTTGATAAATGATGAAGACATACATAGATTTGTTTTTTAGATAGATATTTAAGATAATATTTTTGTAAATAATAATACATATATATGTATATCCATATATAAGATTATGAATTATTTACATAAAATTTATTTTACACATGAAAAAGAGTATGGTTGTTGTTTAATAAAATATTTTAATTAACTGAGGTTCTTGTACAGATAGAATGAACGTTCTATATTATATTAATAATAATATGTTGTATATGTATAGTAAGAATGTTGCTTTAGGTACTTGTGTGAATAAATATGTTATCAGTATGTGCTTCCCTAGAGTTCCCTCAAAATTGTCAACAAAAATTCTGTGGTCCATCATGTGGTTCTAGTCGCCCTATTATCTCAGTTGGTTAAGGCGTAATCAATTCCGTCTTCGGTATACTTAGGGTAGCGGGTTCGATTCCCACCGTCGCAACAAAATTAATTGTTATTAATAGTTGTGATGGGTTGGTGTGGAGCATGGTATATGCATGAAGGAGGTGCACTCAGCCTCTGAAAATAATTGAAGAACTGATAAATGAAATTATCAGCGGAAAGGTGGTAAAACATATATATGGTAACACAATGGGATCTACCCTAACCTAACCTAACCTATCGTTCTAGAAAAGCAGGGTGCTGTTTTAAGTTAACATATGCTTGAAACTTGATAAACAAATTTAATCGAAGAAAATGCTTCAAACGAAAAATGTTAGTTTCATAGGCACACATTTTATGTCGGCATCGAATTCGATCTAAGTTTTCAGGTTCAATTAAAACCTCACTCTGATTCATAATGGACAAATATTAGATGAACGCTTTAAACTAGAAAGTTATTCTTCAATAATAATAACAATAATAAGCCCGTTAACATCCCAAATTTTGGGCAAAGGCCTCTCTCATCGACTTTCATAATATTCGATCTCTGGCCAAAGTTTGTAAATTGATCTCTTCATTATGTCAAAATTAATTTTTCCCATTGCTGCTTCCAGTTCGATTAATTTGCCATTCTTTAATAGTGTCCTTGCATTTAATGTACAGAGATAGAATAGATTACTTACTTATGATTTTTTCTTTAATTTTATGTTTTTACTAAGTTTTTATAGTTTTAATTATTTTACGAAAGTTCACAATGTTGCTTATTTTCCTATTTTCGTCAACGGAAGGTAATTGGTACGCTTTTCCTACGCTCACCAGGCGGCTTGGAGAACGGTATTTCCTCTCATACTTGCATTTTTCCCATTCGATCTAAGTTGGATCATAGTTGCTTCTATTTCCTTTCTGTCCTCTCTCACTTCCTTGGGCAAGTCTTCTTTAATTATAACCGTTGAATTTTTTAAAAGCCATTTTTTTACCAAAATTTATTTTTTTAACCTCCAAGTTGTACAATCCACAAATACTGGCCTTACTCGATTAACTCTTTCTCCTATGTGTGACACAAAAGTTTTTCTTTATAAATACTCACACATTTTTATTTGAAACATTTCTTTTGTAAACCGAATAGTTTAGACAGTAATTGATAGAAAAAATCTAACTTTTTGCGCGTTTGTTCATCATTCAATTTGAACAAAAATGGTCTTTATAGAAAAACAAACCACTTTTATTGGATTTATTTTGTTTCTCCACTCCAGTTCTAAACAAAACCACCCCCTCTACTATATAAAACTATTTAAGTATTGTCAAAAAAATAATACAGTTTAAATGAATCTGTTGATATTTCTTTTTGAACTATATATCCAACCATTATTTGTTCGTATATAAAAAGCTCCACACTTGTAACCCTTACCTATCCTACATTCATTGTGCTTCTGTTCATAGAATGTTCAAAATAAAATAATGTAAGAACAATAACAATGATATATACTAAATAAATTAATCCATATAATATGTTATATGTGCACAGGATGTTTTTACAGAGTGGGACAGATATATAGGTGCGATTTCGAAAACGCTATAAAAACGAAATCAGTTTCGAGGATTATGTGTGCGACCGGTCTGTTCATCTGTTAATGCACTTTAGTGCGGTGTTAACGTACTTTCGTCAATATTTATAAATATAAGGTATTAAATAATTATTTAAGTAGTATTTAAGGATGTATGAGCATGACAACAATGTTTGATTTAAAGGCTCAAAATTTGTTTGTAGGTAGTCTTTTACTCAAAGAATATGTGGTTAAAATTTCAGCTTAGGTATCCGTGCAAATTTTTAAGAAAAAAGTCATTAAAAATCGATATAAAATACATTGGCTCTTATGGAGGAATCTCAAAAAACGACATATTTTGGAAGTTTTTGATAATTTTCATTTGGAATGAATGAAAACAAATTTTAAAAAAAACTTTTTAATAGAAAGGAAACATATTAGCAATGAATTAGAAAAGAAAAAAAACTAAGTGTCACCGTCCATATAAGGGATGTAAGAGCAGGGTAGATTAAGGGTTGAAATTATTTTTATCTTATTTTCAACTTTGATGATCAATTTTGTTATAACTTCATGAATGTAGACGAAAAATAAGAATAAAATTTTTCGATATGTGTCTTGGTTTTCGAAATATCGAAAGCTAAATAATTAAACAAAATTTTCAATTTTCGATATTTTGAAAATTAAGCCAGATATCGAAAAATTTTATTCTTACTTTTCGTCTTATATCGTCAAGAAATAATATAAATTTATCATCAAAATTGAAAATATCTATTTTTAAATTTGTGCCCCCACTACCATGCTCATACATCCTTAATGAATAGTTAAGTAAAAAAGACCGCAGAATAGACTGGGTCAGACCCAGTCTATTATACGGTTTTTAAAAACAATATTAATTAAATACTACTTAAATAATTATTTAACAGGTTATATTTATTTATAAATATTGACTCTGCACTAAAGTACGTTAAGCTGAGGACTCTATCTTCTGCATTCTCTATTTCAAAAACGGTTCAATGTATTCGGGCAAAAAGTTTCGGGCAAAATTTGTAGATAATTTTATCCACTACATAATAAATGTAAATACGATTGAAGGTCAGGGAAGCGAAATATTCTCAAAGAAAAAACAACTGGTTTTTGCGATCATTGACCTCGAATATCTAAAGATGCGCACACGTGACCATATGTGACTATTGACACGACATTTTTATTACCAAAATAAAGGTTGTTATTTCGTTAGATTCTGGGTTTGACCGCTTTTTTGACTAAGGTGATCGATAAAGATTGATACAGATTTGACTAAACTGCTTCCAGTTTCGATACTGCGTTTATGTAGTATGAATTTTTCATATTTTTCAACCTACCTACAATTTTTTTTTACTGAATTTTTTTCAATCACGAAAGTAAATGTGTGAGCAAACGTGTGTTTGTGAGTAAATGTGTGTTTGTGTACTTTCGTTAGTTTAATATAAGTCGTACTCAGTAAATTAAAAAAAACGTGTGATAGAAATGTAGTAAAACTAGTTAACATGAATTTAATTATTTATAGAATATTTCTCTGCTCTAATATTTTCATTCTCAAACATCATTCAATAATCACGTAATCAAACTAGTTTTAATTATCAAATAAATTTATTTGAAATTATGTAGAGGTTATGATTTACAAAGTTAAAGAATTTCTCATCACGCCACTGAAGATTACCAAACGGACAAGAATGCTGGCAGGTTAAGATGGTTGGAAAATGTAGTGATGGGATATTTTTTTAACAACGTTTTCGAAATCGAACACAAATCTGTCCCATCCTGTATGTGTGTATATATGTATAAAGAATATGTATGTATTCATATTCTTCATTAAGTTAATGAACAAAAACGTTTTACTTAATATAACAAAACTTTATTTATATCCACTTTTACTTATTATGAATTTAATCATTATACGTAGTGTTTTATGAGTATTCCAACCCTATTCATTCATTTCAAGTTTGTACACTTGTGGAAAAAAAAGCGATACTTTGCTGTAATTCTGATATATTTGTTGGTTGAAAAATACACATTAATTAATATGTGTGCCACCAAATAAATATATCTGATATACAGCTTTGTCACAATTTTATTGTCCGCAAGATACATACCTACATACTTTTTATACCATGTATATATGAAATATACATAGTATATTAAGTTTAGTCCCAAGGTTGTAACGCTTAAAAATAATGATGCTAGGAAAAAATTTTGTCATAGGTGTTCATAGAATCACCTAATTAGTCCATTTCCGGTTGTCCGTCCGTCCGTCTGTGGACACGATAACTCAAAAACGAAAAAAGACATCGAGCTGAAATTTTTACAGCGTACTCAAGACGTAAAAAGTGAGGTCAAGTTCGTAAATCAGCATCATAGGTCAATTGTTAGAGATGGAACAAAAGTTTAATTGTAAAAAATGTTCCTTATCAAAAAGTAAACAACTTTTCTTTGAAACATTTTTTCGTAAACATCACTGTTTACCCGTGAGGGCGCCAATTAGGCGGAAATTTTATAATATGTACTATACTTGATTATCAGTTATGTATGTGTCACATGTTTGTATGTGTAATGTGATAAAGAAATCAACACTGACTATGCATGGTATTTCAACAATTAACTCAGTCAATTGTTTGTTTTCACTTGTTATTTCATGTTATGCAATTTAATCATTCACTATCATTTTTTGGGACGCAATAAAACATTCATTTAAGAACACTAAGGTTTAATTTTTCTGAATTCATATCTTTTAGTGTTCTTTCAAGGTTTTTCAAAGTAGGCACTAAAAGTATTCGAAAGTCTTCAAAAATGGCTATTTGTGGGGTATAATATAAAATATATTGAAACAAGTGAAAACAAATAATTGACTGTATTAATTTTTGAAATACCATGTATAGACAATGTTGATTACGCAATTATTTCCTCAATGTACATAGTAATAAACAAACACATACATATACATTTACTTGATACAATGCAATGCATGTATACATACCTACTACATAATGTGCTAACATACTTCTCTTTACTCCCAACAGTGATGTTTACGAAAAAACGTATCGAACATAAATTGTTACTTTTTTTTATAAGGAACGTTTCTACATTTGTTCTTTTTCTAACGGTTTACAAGACGGGTACTACGGACTCATGACCTTGGCCTATGTTGCTCTTTTACGAACTAAACCTCACTTTAAACGTGTTGAGCACAGTATAAAAATTTCAGTTTGATATCTCTTTTCGTTTTTGAGTTATTGTGCCCACAGGCGGTCAACCAGAAATTGTCTAATTAGGTGATTTTATGAACACCTATACCAAAATTTTGTTCTTAGCATTCAATATTTTTAAGCGTTATAAACTAGGGACTGAACTTAGTATACTTTGATATATTTCATACATAAATGGTATAAAAACAAAAGTATGATGATATCTTACTTACAGGCTAGAATTGGAATAGTAGTTCTTTAGGTCACTATCTTTAATTAAGTAACATTTCCGATGCATATGAAAATCACTTATGACATCACAAAGTCCACAAAGTCATAATCAGGCTTAAATCTTAAAAATTTTTATAGCACGATAAAAGATAAAGGAAAATGAAAGAAATCGCTAGAATTTTGCTAAAACCTCATGGAATGTTTTACGTAGGTGTCAAATATCATTAGTAGCGCAAATGTTTCTATTAGTTAATAAACAAAAAATATTTAATTAAATGAAACGATCAATGCTAAAGTTCACTTAAAAAATTAGTAGTTAGGCAACTTGTATAACGTGAATGTTAAGTATTTGTCAAATAATCGAAAACTATTAGACATGTATAACTTATAAGTAATCCAAGTTGCCTATTTAATAATTTTGTAAGTCAACTTTAACATTAATCGTTTTATTGAATTAACAATTTATTGTTTATTAACAAATAGAAACATTTGCATCACTAACTCATCCGTAACTAATGATATTTGACACCCTAGTGACACATTTCATGATTTTTGACCAAAATGCAAGCGGTTTCTCTCATTTTCCGTTATTTGAAATATCTTTAACTGTACCATGTTTTCGATGGAATGGCTACTAACCCGTCAGCACTCACATTAAGAGCCTTTCTCTTACACTCGATTAAAAAAAATTAATAATTTTTATTTTTCAAATGATATATTAATATTCATCTAAATAGTAGTTTTTAGTCAAAACAGTAATTCTCCTTCACTGGAAAAAATTAAAAAGATTGCCATTTTCACACGCTTCTTCTATGCTACGTGTGTTAAAAATGTCATTTTTAACCCCCGAACTAAAAAAAGGGGTGTTATAAGTTTGACCGCTATGTGTGTCTGTCTGTGTGTTAGTCTGTCTGTGGCATCGTAGCGCCTAAACGGATGAACCGATTTTAATTTTTTTGGTTTCATTTAAAAGGTAATTTAACGGAGTGTGTTCTTAGCTAGTTTCTAGTTTCAAGTGCGAGATTAGTGTTTCGTACCCGAAAAAACTAAAAAATTGGCGATGATCTTCTAAATCGATCCAGTTTGGAATAGGCTTGACATATAATTTTAACATATAAATCATTGGAAATGAATGGTCAAATAAACTTGGCTCCATTCATTTCGAAAAGTGAAATGGAAAATAATTAAGTAATTCAAAACAATAATTCAAAAGAACAAAGTCAGCTTAAATATTTCAATTTCAATTAAAATATTTCCAAAAATTGGTTCCAAAAAATGATAGCTTCCTAAGAATCCTTTCCATTTCATCTGATGTCCTTGACCATCACTTTGATATTGATTTAAGAAAAAGTGTTATAAGTTTGAAGTGTTTATCTGCCCGTCCGTGTGTTTCTCAGTGGCATCGTAGCCCCTAAACGGTCGAACCGACTCGATTAAGAACATTTTATAGCTAAGTTTCCAAAAATTGGTTTACAAGGAATAAATCGCATTTGTCGAGATTTTTTTAAATTTTGTAAATTTCACTTGTTAATTGCACTTATCTCATGTAAGGCCCAACTACCTTAATATATGTACTTTTTCACAGTATATAATTCCATCTTCACATCGAATGTTATATATTAATTTTGTTTCTATTCGATTTTAAATCGATTTAAGTAAAAAATTATTACAGTTTATATCGAATTATCACTAATAGAATTTTCTATATATGTATACAATTCGAGTAACATTCCATTAAAGTGAAATGTATTATTTGCATTTTATTTTGAATAGTAGGTAACGTTTGTATTCGTTGTGTGCGTAGTCATGGTAGGGACAATAAAATCGATGCCAGCGCTTCCAGTGAAAAATTTTGGCGATAAAGGAGGCTGTTATGACTAATTTGCAGTTCTTTACATGTGAATCTTATAGAAAATGTCAAATTTAAATTATTGAAAAACACAAATTAATTAAACTTAATGCATTAAAAATTGTGAAAAAAAGAAATCAAATTGCACAAATATTATTTTTCAAATGTAAATTATCATAATTATTTATTTAAATTTGTGAGACAATAATATTAAATTTTCAATGTCTTAAATGCAATCCATACAATTATATATGCAACCATACAATTCTATAATTAAAGTAGTGTATCGTTACCATGGAAATGCCTCAAAAAAAACTCACGCACGGTGCGAATAGGTAGGTATATCTTATACACAATCAGTATGTAAACTAAGTATTAAAACCAATTCTTGTTTCTAAATAAGCCGATATAGATTTAAATCACGTCTTGTATGGAATCTTTTAAAACCATATGATTTAAAACATAGAAACAAAAAACAAGCACGTATCTACAGTATTTTATCTATCGCTGAAATTATTATTTACATATATTTATTCAGGTTAGGGTCTAAGAAAGACCTATAACAATCTTCTTATCCTTCTACATATTTTGTGAAAATTAATTTTATATTTCTTGTCTTCAATAATGAAATAAAGTTCAAAAACTAAAACCTCGACTCTCTAAACAAAATAGTGCTCTTAAAAGTATGAAAACAAGAAAATATTTTCATCTGAAATTATTGTTATGATCAGTAAAATCGTCAATACAAGATTAAACAGTTTTCCACAGGACAGAAAAGAGGTCCCCCGACTGTAATGACGATTTTACTGATCATAAGAATAATTTCAGATATTTTCTTGTTTTCATACCTTTAAGAGCACTATTTTGTTAGAGAGTCCGGGTTTTAGTTTTTATACTTTATTTTATTTAATCTATTTCGGGGTTATAGTTTTGTGATAAAGTACGCTACCAACCAGGGGACGATCAAGATGCTTTATACGATACCCCATTTGTCAAATTATGATAAGTAATTTAGAAGCTCGGCGGGAACAGACCAAAATTAATACATTTTAAACAATTTTGCGGTGATAATTTCATGATTAAGTATATCAATATATATTTTTTTGAAAAGTGCTAATTACGCCCTTTAATTTCATACCCAACACGCGATCATTAAATCGAAATTTGTTTTTCGATCATAACTTTATTTCCTCAATTCAATGTGACGCCACCTACATAGCCTATAACCAGCGGACGATCAAGACGCTTTTAACGGTACCCTATTTGTCAAATTATGATCAGTAGTTTAGAAGCTAGGTGCGAACAGATGAACATACATACATATGGGTCAAACACATAACCTTCGACATTGTATAGTCGGGGTAAAAACAATACCTGAATTTTAATCAAATAGATTTTTGTAACTTTTCGATTAAACATTTTTGACTAAACAAGGTCAAAGCAAATGATTTATAATTTTTATTTACATTTGAATCAGAAAAAAAATTATTCAGGGAAACAGCATACTTTTTTATAGGTAATGTAATTAGCTATAAACTACCCGCTTTGCTGGACAACATCTCCACTTTCACCCCCTCTAATCATATTCCCTTGCATAGGGGTTACAGTATTATTAGTCCCCTTTATACTCACTTAGATATATTTGAAAATATTCGATTTTTCATCCCCATTTTCTCGCTCCACCAAGATTAAAAATAGAGAAAAATAATCCTTGAAGCTGGTTGTATATCTTCAATCTTGTCAATAATTGATATAATCGCTGCTCACCTTTTTAGCACAACCCTTTCAACTCCTTAATCTACTATTTTATGCATGTATTACATCTACTTATAAACCTTCCTCTTGAATCATTCTATCTATTAAAAAAAACCGGCGAAATGGCTCAAACGATTTCGATTAAACATGACACAAGGCTAGACCTTAAGGTGTTCCTAGGATTGGTATAGGCTACATATCCAGGAAAATTCAAGAAGGCCCACACCCTTGGGAAAACCTTTTTATTGGGCTTTTCTCAAAAATGGCTTCAATGATTTCAATTAAACTTGGCACAAGGCTAAACCATAAGGTGTTCCTACGATTGGTATAAGCCACAAATGCGGGAAAATTCGAGAAGGATAGCCTGAAAATTATTCGTTAAAAAGTTTGGTGATCGTGAGAGTTTTTGATCAGAACATGATCTGAAAAACATTTAAAGGCGGTTTGAAAAAGTTTTACTGAAAGCCATTTTCCTAGTCATATACTTAAAATTATAATATTTTCGTAGATTCGATCGCCCGTAGCTCGAAAACTTCTCATTTAATTTCTGTGGCCGTGAGAGCTTTTGGCCAGAATGATCCAAAGAACATTTTTGGGTGGGCTGAAAAAAGTTTCACAGAAAGCCATTTCCCTATTTAATATTGCGAGGTCCAACTTTTTATGTGCTGAAAACGCTTCTGGCACATTTATCTAGACATCATTCCGAATTCAGCAAGCTATCACACGCATTTTTACGACCATTATTTCTATATTTCAATAATTTGAACTAGACTATTCGCCCCGTGCGTGAGTTTTATAGGAGGCGTTTTCATGGTAACGATACACTATTTTAATTATAGAATTTTATGTATGCATATACAACGTGTTCTGTTATTAACTGCAGAAACCTAACTTCCCAAAATAAGCTCATCAAGAGCAACAAAAAAACTCTTTTCCAAATTTGGATCTGAGCCTTAATTTGGGAGCTACAGGTATGACAAAAATTGATAAATTTGATTATTCACTGGCTATCATTCGATAAGCAGTAGCCAATGATATTTAGAAGATATTAGTAAATTTTTTTAAATAACATTCAACTAAGGTAGGGATTTTTAAAAATTATAACATGGTTTGATTGGATTAAATTATTTTGCAAAAACATTAAAATTATTGTACGTAAACAAAAAAACTATGTGACAATGGGTGTGGTTTGTTTGCTTAGATCCAATGATAAGTTGTTTACTTATAATTATTATTATTTTTCTCAGAATAATAGAATAAAAAATGTATAAAATTATTAAACTGTCCCACTTTTAATATTTTTATTCTATTATTCTGAGAAAAATAATAATAATTATAAGTAAACAACTTATAATTGGATCTAAGCAAACAAACCACACCCATTGTCACATAGTTTTTTTGTTTACGTACAATAATTTTAATGTTTTTGCAAAATAATTTAATCCAATCAAACCATGTTATAATTTTTAAAAATCCCTACCTCAGTTGAATGTTATTTAAAAAAATTTACTAATATCTTCTAAATATCATTGGCTACTGCTTATCGAATGATAGCCAGTGAATAATCAAATTTATCAATTTTTGTCATACCTGTAGCTCCCAAATTAAGGCTCAGATCCAAATTTGGAAAAGAGTTTTTTTGTTGCTCTTGATGAGCTTATTTTGGGAAGTTAGGTTTCTGCAGTTAATAACAGAACACGTTGTATAATTGCATGGATTGCATTTATGACTTACATTGAAAATTTAATATTATTTTCTAACAAATTTAAATAAATAATTATGATAATTTACATTTGAAAAATAATATTTGTGCAATTTGATTTCTTATTATCAAAATTATTAATGCATTAAGTTTAATTAATTAGTGTTTTTTCAATAATTTTAATTTGACATTTTCGATAACATTAACATGTAAAGAATTGTAAATTACTCATAACAGCCTCCTTTATCTCCAAAATTTTTCACTGAAAGCGCTGGCTTCGATTTTATTGCCCCTACCATAACTATACACACAACGAATAAAGAAAAACTCTGCTTATTCATCAAACAACCTATAATTACTCATCTTTATTTAATAATAAATTTGATTATCACAAATAGAGAGAATAGAATAGAAGATAGACTTATATCTTACCTGGATATAGTGAAAACCAACAACACAAAGTGTACCGGCTGCATAACCAATGAGAAGTGCACCATATGGTTGTATCATTAGATTAGCAACAGTGCCTACAGCAACACCACCAGCTAATGTCGCATTTTGTACGTGAGCCATTGCAAAACGTCGTTCTGTATTCACTAAACCAGATGTAATAAATGCAGCTACACATGAACCACCAATTGATAGATATGTGTTAATAATAGCACGATGTTGTTCATCCCCACTTAAACCCCCACCATTAAAACTTGGCCAATATGTCCATAAGAAGATCGTACCTGAGAGAAGAAGAAAATGGGATTGTTTTAGAATTATTTAGTAGTGAAAAAGTATTCTTCAAACCAACACAAATATGTGCCTATGCAGATAACATCGGATTGCTAGCACGAACTAAATCTAGGCTGGTGGAGCTATCAGAAGCTTGGAAGAAAAGGCTAAGTAAGTCGGTCTCATAATTAATAAAAAAACACAATACATGATCGTGTCATCAGGCTAAACAGAAATTTCAGTAGATATTGTAATTGATAACAAAACTTTCAAGGAAGTAACATCCTTCATGTGCTTGTAAATTTGATCGATAGCAATTAAAGGACGAATACAAACTGGATTTAGAGCCAACTATGCAAATATAAATCTCTTAAATTCTCAAATTATTAAATCACGCTGCAACGATGCAAATTTATGCTTCACTAATTTGCACATTCGGCTGAAGATGATAAGGAAACATTGAGAAGATTCGAAAGGAAGGTAATCAGGAAGATAAACGGTGGAGTGAAAGAAAACAACGAATGGAGAATCTGCTACAAAGCAGAGGTAAATAACAATTTGCAAAATTTACACAAAGCTCGCAGAATTGAATAGCTTGGCCAAATGCAACGCATGGACGACTCGCCAATGCCTAAAAAAGTACTACATGCCAAAGTTTACACCAGAAGGAGGCCTAAAATGAGATGGATGGACATGTCATTGATGATATCCGAATTATGAAGATCACAGGATGGTGTTTCAAAATGAAAAAGAGAATGCTATGGAGGTCAATTGTTGAGGAGCACAAGTTCCACCCAGGGCTGTAGTGCCATTTGATCAGGTCAATAGCACAATGTTGTTCGTCACCACTTAAACTCCCATCATTAAAACTTGGCCAATATGTCCATAAGAAGATCGTACCTGAGAGTGTAAGAAAATGGAATTATTTAGTAATAGGATTCGTAGGATTCGTGCATTAAGAGCTGCTCAATAACATTTAGCGAAATTTCACGTCGATAGGTCAACTCCTAGAAAACGACAAAGAATAGTCGATCCAATTGAGCAAGTTTTCTCAGCGAGAACTGAGAAATTACTGACAAGATGATAAATTGACGTTTCTTCTTCATTCTGGTTGTGGCAGCTTTTTCTTTCAGCCGTGATGCCTCGATGGTAGACAACTATCACTCGAAGAGCATCCAACATTTTGGCTTTGGATTGTATACTATTTATGATCCTGCAAGACCAGATGCAAGCTTTGGCGAAGTCACATAAAATTTATATCACATATAGTAGGAAATCTAACTGTTAAGCCTAGGGTCGTAAAATGTAATGACCAACTATACATTTAAAAACTGCCACAAATTGAAAACTTTGTATACATAGTTCAAAATAAAAATACCTTTAGGCATAATTTAAAATGTAAAATAATTTATTTTTTCTATTTTTCAGTATCGATCTCGGTAAATTAAAATGCAAATGAATAATGATACGAGAACTTTTTCGAAGGTTAATGTTGAGATGACTGAATTTCGGATACTTTCCTTATTGAAATGAGGTAGGAATGAAATTCGTCTAGCACTTGATATCGATTGCAAAAATAATCAAACGCTATGGAACTTTGTTAAGGGATGTTTGAAGGAATATTTAAGAACTTTGGTAACATTAAAATTTTTAGTTTATCATATTGTTTTTCACGATTGTATTCATTTTTCCATTTTTTCGAACTTTAAATAATTAATATCTCTGAAACTATTAGTTTTAGAGAAAATTTTTTTGTTTTTAATTGTCCAAATAACCTTATAATCTTTCCGGAAACATAATAAATAATTTTCACAATTTTGTTTAGGAAAATTGTTTAAAAGTTTTCCCACCACTTTTTCGACCTGGCAACATGTATTTATATCATCCTTTTAACAATTTGAAGAGAATCGTATAAAGAAATTGAGGTGAAATAGTTGCTTGTACTCATGCGCTAATTCGCACTGGACTACATCTATGAGAAAATCCCCCGATCCGAATTAAGAACCAGTACACCGTAAACTATTCTCCCTTACGTAAGTATAGACGAATCTAGAATATTTTTTGTTTTCTCAAGTTAAGATTGAAAAAATTCATTTTTTCAAAAGAAATTTTCTTATATGTTTGTAGCGCGTTTTCAAACCATATTCAATACGTCTGGAAAAAAATCCAGGAAGAAGATTTATCCATGCATGCAACGATGACTTTCAGCTTGTTAAATAGATGTGTCGTGACCGAATTTATTTCTATATAATATGTATGTCGGCAAGTTGGTTCAATATCAGTGACACACAAACTGACCTATATAGTACGATTGAGTAACCGTGATATGTACCACCGTCTTAGTAGGTAGTGTTGTAGGGTTCATTGACCGTCCACATGTCCTGCCCACATACAGGGTGTTTTTTAAGTTGACATATGTTTGAAACTCGCAAAAAAATAATTTATCGATAAAAATGCTTTAATCAAAAATTGTTGGGTGTGTAGGAACACATCTTACGCAGACATTAAACTTGACCTAAGTTTTTAAGATCAATGAAAAGCTCACTCTAATACATAACTGGTAGTAATCGATAGATGAACACTTCTAAACTCGAAAATTTTGATTAAAAAAGTAACATTTTTTGTTCGAAACATTTTTCTGCAAAACATGTAAAAACGAACTTTTTTACGGAAAGTTTTATCCAAAATTGTTATTATTTCGGAAGACAGGGGAACGGACTAAATTTGTTTAATCACTCCAGGTGAAGAATTCTCACTTCACGAATAGAAAAGTGAAGTTGGTTTTTAAAAAACTTTACTAGTATGTAAGATATGATCGATTAAAATTCCAAATTAAACAAAGAGGAAGATACACACTACTGACGTCATACGTGGATATCGCCATAGAGATTACATATAAAACTTTATTTGCTAAAAGGAGATGGCCATCTTTTGAATGTAATCTTTGAATGCTTATAGCTTCTTCGTTTTTTAATTAATTTTAATTTTACTTTCAAATTTTGTCATGGGATCAAGTCCATTTTTACATTTTTATGGGTTATATGACCGATTCGATATCAGGATTATCCCCTAATGTTTCTGCGGAATCCAGGCACTTTTCGAAAAAAAAATTTCAATAAATCTAATAAAAGTGATTTGTTTTCCTATAGAGACCATTTTTTTTTTGTTCAAATTGAATGAACAAACACACAAAATGTAAGAGTTATGCTATCAATTACTGTTTAAACTATTCGGATTACAAAAAAAAATTTCAAACAAAAATGTTAGCGTATTTATAAAGAACAATTTCCTAATTTAAAGTGTTGAACCTATAAACTTAGATCGAATTTAATGCCGGTATAAGATGTATGCCTTTGACTTACATTTTTTCATTGGCTACTAACTATCATTCGATAACTAGTAGTCAATGATAATCAGTAGCTATTAGTAAATTTCATTTGATAATATTCAACTAAGGAAGGGATTTTTAAAAAGTATAGAATGATTTTATTGGATTATATTATTTCGAAAAAACATTAGATTATTATACGTAAACAAACAAACCATGTGAGAATATATTATTTTCTCACAAATAGAATAAAAATATAAAAAGTGGGACAGATTGACCAAATTCAATTATTTTATTTTATTTATACTTTTTTTAAAATCCCTTCGATTATTAAGTGAAAGTTACTAATATCTACTGATTATCATTGGCTACTCGTTATCGGATGATAGTCAGTGGATGAAGAAATGTATCAATTTTTGCCATACCCGTATCTCCCAAATTAGGCCTCAGATCCAAATTTGGTAAAGAGTTTTTTGTTGTTCTTGATAAGCTTACTTTCGGAAGCTAGGTTTCTGCAGTCAATAACAGAACACATTGCATAAATATTTAAATTGATATATAGAATTTCAACCATATGTCAACTTAAATATTACACCCTGTATAAATAATATTCCCTACTCTCATAAACAGAAGCAAGCTCTATGTATCGCATCGTTACAATATAGTATGCATGTAACATACTGCACATAGAAGGTACATATAATCGTAGAGTTATCGTAGGTAAGTGCAGAATATATGATTTTTATTATTTTTATATATTTGACCAATTTTTATTAGAGTTTTTGTATTGGTTGCACTTGAAGAAATAGATTGTATGTGAATCGGATTCAATGGAAAAAATGGTGTAAATGATTGTTAAGGAGTGTTTATTTTTTGTCCTCAATAATTCTTCTTAGTTCTACGATCGATTTACTTGTACTCCCCTTCTACTATGCTTAATGCCAATTTGAGAAAATTTTATTTCTCACTGTCTGAATTTTGTTACCCCAGAAAACTTACCGCCCTTAGCTTGCCTATAGTATAAATTCAATGCTGTTCTTTAACAATAGGGAATATTCATGAAATTTAAATTTGGTTCAAATATTTTTTTTCCGTAACTTTATTGGCTGGACATTTCAGCTAAACCATTATTTTGGTAATTTATATCTTTTTAATAACTTAGAATTAATTAATAAAAGTGCAAATTCAGTGGGAGAAATTCAAAATTTCTAAAACGGAAATTCAAATTTTAAAATGGACATAACGTCATAGTTTTGTCTTGTCAAATTCGTTGACATACTGTATGGTATTAATTACTTATATTTTGTATGGTATTACATTGAGTTATATTATTCTACGACTTTTTATTAGAAAACTTAATAATAAGATCGAATGTGTTGTAAATTCATTTTTTTAAAGTGAAAATTATACATACATGAATATTCCCTATTGATATCTAAACATGACTTTACCAATAATTTTGGGATAATCTGAATCCTTAAAAATTTATTTAACCACCTACAAAACAAACAACAAAATATTTTATCTAAATTTCACTTAATTTCAAAAAATCGTATTCAATTTCCTTTTAAATTTTTGCACTATCTCTTTAAAATAAGGATGTGTTTTATCTCGAAAATTTGCATAGTTTTATGCACTCATGGGATGCAATGAATTTTTTTAGTAATTTTTTAGCTACGGTTTACTTATCAATGTCAAACGGAATATTGAATAACTTCACATGAGGCATTTTATTTTTTAACCACCCGAACCAAAAAAAGGGGTGTTATAATTATAAGTTTGGCCGCTATGTATGTCTGTCTGTCTGTGGCATCGTAGCGCCTAAAGCCTAAATGGATTAACCGATTTTTTTTTTTTAGTTGTTTCGTTTGAAAGGTAATTTAATGGGAAGTGTTCTTAGCTATGTTTCAAGTGCAAGTTTAGGGTTCAATTTCAAGTGCGAATTTATGGTTCTGTACTGAAAAATTTCTATTTTTTTTCTTCAAATTTTGTAAATTTCACTTTACAAGTAAAATGATCAGCAGAAAACAGTTATTTTTTGGAATGACTTAAATTTGATCAATTACTCTGTATATAGTTTTAGTTAGTAATTTATAGTGTTTTTATTTCTATTTTTTTTTAAAACTTGCAACTTAATGTTTTTTCCATATACATGTTTATCGTGGGATGAAGTTTGGTTAACACAATAATGTCTAGACGATCTTATTATAAGTCGACAAAATCATTTTACTTAAGAAAAGGTATTGGAATTGATTATTTTCTTTTTTAATAGAGCAAATTGTGCAGAAGAAACATTTTTTTATATTTATATAATTAATAGATGAAAAATACTATAAATATTTTTGGCTTTACAATTATTTATATCTTGTATATATGAAATATATATCAGAAAAATATCGATATCGATATTTTTAGAGCATTTTTTTTTACATTTACGTCATACAAATTGCCTAGTTAACGATATTTTTATAGCATTTTCTTACATGTATGTCATACAAATTGCCTAGCCGACTAATTGAAAGTCACCTGACAGTCGAACCATTTTTTTCATTTCTGCATTCTACACATTACAAAATCTTTACTTCTTGTAGACATAAAAGTGATTGACCGATTTCAAAGCTCTCCCTCCCCTACATAGTAGTTTAGTAGTCACTAGTCAGTCAGGTATGTGTATATAAGTAAGTAAAGTAAAGTATATGTTATATAAAATAAATTTTCTATATCATTCAGAATGAATATAATATTTTTTCTAAATATCTTATTCAAGCATTTTGATCATAAATTATATTTTTCATATGTTCATGTCATCACCATCACCATCACACCATATTATATAGATTTTTCATTCTACTAAGTACATTATTGTATGTAATATAGTGATTACTTTATGTATGTATGTAGTATGTATGTATGTATGTATGTATGTATGTATGTATGTATGTATACAGGGTGTTCTGTTATTGACTGCAGATCGTCGGCCTACAGAATAAGCTCATAAAGACGAAGGAAAAAGTCATTTACCAATTTTGGATTTGAGCCCTAGTTTGGACGCTACAGGTATGGCAAAAATTGATAAATTTGTTCTTTCACTGACTATGATTCGATAACCAGCAGCCAATGATAATCAGTAAATATTAGTATCTATCATTTAATAATATTAAACTAAAGAAGGGATATGAACTGATTTCAATTGGATTTTATTATTTTGAAAAAGTATTTGATTGGTTTGGTCAAATCCTACTTTTTTTATTTTTATTATATTTTTCCAAGAAAACATTAGATTCTTAGTAAAAAAACAAATTACGTCATAAAAGGCGTTGTTTTAATTTAACGTAAACAAACGAAATTATTAAAACTTAAAATGCAATTGGTAAAAAAACAAATTACGTCAGCATAGGCGTTTTTTTGTTTGTTTACGTTAAATTTAAACAACGCCTTTTATGACTTAATTTGTTTTTTTACTAAGAATCTAATGTTTTCTTGGAAAAATATAATAAAAATAAAAAAAGTAGGATTTGACCAAACCAATCAAATACTTTTTTAAAATGTTTTTTCAAAATAATAAAATCCAATTGAAATCAGTTCATATCCCTTCTTTAGTTTAATATTATTAAATGATAGATACTAATATCTACTGATTATCATTGGCTGCTGGTTATCGAATCATAGTCAGTGAATGAACAAATTTATCAATTTTTGCCATACCTGTAGCGCCCAAACTAGGGCACAAATCCAAAATTGGTAAATGACTTTTTCCTTCGTCTTTATGAGCTTTTTCTGTAGGCCGACGATCTGCAGTCAATAACAGAACACCCTGTATACATGTATATACATACATACATACTGAGTATCTGGATATGTGAGGAGTTTTGATTTTTTTAAAGCTTTTCTGTTAGGAAATTATTGAGTTCTCCGAGAAAATCAAAAGTACCTGGGTAACCGAGCTACTCGGTATTTTTTAACATAGCTCAAACATCAGAATAACACATGAGCTATAATTTATAAAAGATATATTAAAAAAATTTAAATTTAATCTGATATTTAAAAATAGTAAATGTAAAACAATTCATGGTCATTTTTCTTAATGTAGGTACTCAATGAATTTTGACTATTTTAATAAAAAAAATTGAAAGCTGTACATATATGTAACCTGTGTAGAAAAATATTAAACCCTTCTATTATTTCCAGTGTTATGGAAGGAGAATAAGTAAGAGCAAGGGAGGTAAAGGCCTTAACGCGGTGGCCTTTACCAATTTTTTTCTTTAAACCTTAGCGAGCGGTTATCAAGCTAGTACTATATAATGCTATAAACTAATTTGCGCCCTCACGAGTAAACAGTGAAGTTTACGAAAAAATGTTTCAAACAGAAGTTAATAATAATCAATTTTAAATAAATTTTTTACTCGAGGAGTTGTGGACAAATCAATAAAAAATTTGTAAAAAGTAAATCAGATTGATGCATTTGCTCATTAAAGTTAGGAAGGAGTATACGATTATGGCTACGAGCAATTTCTGGTTGTAACTTGAAGAGTAGTACTCATAGCGGCTTGTCTAGAAAGCGTTGAGCTTTTGTGGATGAGTGACTATATATGTATGTATAATATGTAGAAGGTAGATAGATACTTCACACAAATCAGAGTTCATAAAACGTGACATATATAATAAAATAAATCTTTGAAAAACAAAAATCCGTATAATTTATCGTATGTTGAAAAATTATTACTCAAATGTTTTTTTTTTTTTTTTTTTTTTATATATATATAAGCTTTGCTTGTGCTCTCTAGAAGGATTTGTTTTTTTGGTGAACCCTTTTTTAAAGATATCAAGGAAGGTATTTTTCTTATGATGAAAAAATGACCTTCAAATTTTAAGCATAACCCAAAAAATTTAATCCCTATATATTATAAATGTAAAGCAAGAATGTTTGTTTATTTATTTGTTTGTTTGTTACGCTTTCACGCAAAAACTAGCGAATGATTTTTAATTAAAAAAAAAAATTAAATTTAATCTGACATTTACTATTTGAAATTTTTACAGAAATATTTAATTTATGGTTCAAAATGATGATCATAGATGGAGCAGAATGATCATCATTTTGAACCATAAATTAAAGATTTTTGTAAGAATTTAAAGCAGTAAATGTCACAATTCATGGCCACCTTTCTAATATACTCAATGAATGAATTATGACTATTTTACAATTTAAAAAATTGAAGACTGAGCAAATCTTTTAGCCTCGTAAAACAATCCCTTGAAATGTTATGGAAGGCGGATAAGTGAGATCAAGGGACGTGGAGGCTATAAAGCAGTAGTTTTTATACCACGTATATATGAAATATACATAGTATATTAAGTTTCGTCCCAAGTTTGTAACGCTTAAAAATATTGATGCTACGAAAAAAATTTTGGTATAGGTGTTCATAGAATCACCTAATTAATCCATTTCCGGTTGTCCGTCCGTCCGTCCGTCTGTGGACACGATAACTCAAAAACGAAAAAAGATATCAAGCTGAAATTTTTACAGCGTACTCAGGACGTAAAAAGTGAGGTCAAGTTCGTAAATGAGCATCATAGGTCAATTGGGTCTTGGGTCCGTAGGACCCATCTTGTAAACCGTTAGAGATAGAACAAAAGTTTAAATGTAAAAAATGTTCCTTATAAAAAAATAAAAAACTTTTGTTTGAAACATTTTTTTTTAAACATCACTGTTTACCCACGAGGGCGTTAAATAGGTGCAAATTTTATAGTATATATTAATATAGGAATATCAGTTGTGTGTGTGTCTATTTAAAAGTGAATATCTTTTGTTATTTACGTGACGTCAAAAAACAAACGATTGCGCATCAACACTATGTATTATAGTACCTATGTATTAATATGGGATTATCAGTTATATATGTGTGACATGTATGTTTGTGTAATGTGACAGAGTAAACAACACTGTCTACACATGGTATTTCAACAATTAACTCAGTCAATTGTTTGTTTTCACTTGTTACTTTTAAGTCCAGTGAAGCGAGCGGGTATCAAGCTAGTAACCAAAAGTAAAATTTTTGGAAATTAATGTAAAAAAAATTTTAATAAAACTAATTTTGAAAGAAACAAAGTTTTTTTTTGTACTAAAAAGTAAAAAAAAATTTTGTATGAATCACTCAAACTTTACTTTTTGTAAAAGATGACGGCGCTAAATTTAAAATATTAAGGACGTAAAAAGTGAGTTTGAGTTCGTAAATGAGCAACATAGGTCAAATGGGTCTTGTAGGACCCACCTCGTAAACCGTTAGAGATAGAAACAAAGAAATATTCCTTATAAAAAAATAAACAACTTTTGTTTGAAACATTTTTTTGTAAAAAAAACTACTAAACTAAGATAGAAAGTTGAAAATTTGCAAGGTCGCCACCATAAGTGTGTTGGTTTTATAAACTCTTCTAATTTTAAAAAAATAATGCAAGCACTGACAAATTCAACACTTTCTATACAGGGTACTTCAACAATTTATTTGATCAATTGTTTGTTTTCACTTGCTTTTATCATAAAAATAATTACTTATATTCCCTACTCTAAGACAATCAATTTTATGTTATTTTCATTGGTTTTTACAATGAATAATACTTAAAGTCTTGCAGAATTTTAAACACATTTTAAAAGAGACGATGTAGTTAATATATTTATATACTTTATGCATAGTTTTGTCGCAAGATCGGGCCAGGCGAGATTAGCATTGTTTCGACTTCACAAGTTTTCTGTCGTTTCGTCTCGTATCGTTTTAATAGTTTAAATTATTTTCGATATTATCAAATGAAGATAATAATTATTACTATCTTGTCGATATATACGTTCAACAAGGATTCGACGAAATAAAAATGGAACAACCTAGAAACTCTGGAAAAATTTGTCGGTTTCTGTCTTTTGATTAAGGATGTACGAGCGCCAAGGCAATTTGAATAAAAGGCTTGATTTTTTTGAATTAAGTCTACATCAATTCTGAAAATTTAAGGGGGGTTGCTCGAAATAAATAAATGACTTCAAAAGTAGGCATATTTAACATGGTTTTATGGAAAAACGATAGATAGAAAGGTACGTTTTCATAGATTTCTCCAAAACTAGTCGCTGGAATTAAAAAAAAAAAACTATTTAAATTAAAGTTAAAACCTTAATAAGTTATTGAAAAAAAAAATCGTTGTGTCCGACTAATTAAGGATGTATGAGCACGGTAGTGGGGACACAAATTAAAAAATATATATATATATTCAATTTTGATGGTGAATTATGTTATAACTTGACGATATAAAACGAAAAGTATGAATAAAATTTTTCAATATCTGGAGTAATTTTCAAAATATCGAAAATTGAAATTTTTTTAAAAATTATTCAGCTTTTGATGTTTCGAAAACCAAGGCAGATATCGAAAAATTTTATTCTTATTTTTCGTCTACATTCATGAAGTTATAACAAAATTCATCATCATAGTTGAAAAAAGGTACAAGTAATTTTAACCACAAGTCTAAACTTGCCTTGGCGCTCGTACTACCTTGATACATTTTAAAATATTAAAAATAAAAAAAGCGGTCTAGGTGCGACCCGAAAGGTCCACACGACTAACTTACTAGTAACAAGTGAAAAGAAACAATTGACTGAGTTAATTGTTGAAATACCATGCATAGTTAGTGTTGATTTCTTTATCACATAACACATACAAACATGTATAGACAGTGTTGATGCGCAATCGTTTGTTTTTTTGACGTCACGTAAATAACAAAAGATATTCACTTTTAAAAAGACACACACACAACTGATATTCCTATATTAATACATACTATAAAATTTGCACCTAATTAACGCCCTCGTGGGTAAACAGTGATGATTACAAAAAAATGTTTCAAACAAAAGTTGTTTAATTTTTGATAAGGAACATTTTTTACATTTAAACTTTTGTTCTATCTCTAACGGTTTACAAGATGGGCCCTACGGACCCAAGACCCAATTGACCTATGATGCTCATTTACGAACTTGACCTCACTTTTTACGTCCTGAGTACGCTGTAAAATAAATTTCAGCTCGATATCTTTTTTCGTTTTTGAGTTATCGTGTCCACAGACGGACGGACGGACAATCGGAAATGGACTAATTAGGTAATTTTATGAACAGCTATGACAAAATTTTTTTCCTAGCGTCATTATTTTTAAGCGTTACAAACTTGGGCTAAACTTAATATACTATGTATATTTCATATATGCATGGTATAAAAAGGATAAAAAAAATATCATCTGTTTTAATATTTATAATTTTTTTTGTAAAAAAATATTTCGGTTGAAAAACTAATTGTTTACCTTTCGAATATTTATCATCTATTTCTCGAATATCTATTCAATAATTATCGAAAATTAAGATTATTATCATCCCGAAAATTAAGATTCTGTCTCTCCGACGATGTTTGATCGTATCGTGTTGTTTCTCTCGTTGCTTGCGACATCACTATTATGCCTCCTATCTATATGGTTGAAAGTAGTTAAAATATAATAATAATTTTATGGAATTATATTTTTAAGCGTGAGAATTATAACATCTGATAAATTTTGTAAGTAAAAACATTGTACCAATTCATTAAGTGACAAATAATGATAATATAAGTAAGACTAACATATATAAAACAGAATTTAAATTACATTCTTATTATATGTATATACGTACAGTGAAACCTCATTAAAGAAGAATCTTCCTAACCAACCATATCATAGTTCATCCGTGACACAAACAAGTGACTATTGATGGTGGTAGATATGTGAAGCTTAAAGTATACGTTATGCTTTGAAGCTTAGTAAATATTAGTAAAAACAAGTGCAAAAAAACAACAACAATTGACTGAGTTAATTGTTGAAATACCCTGTAAAGAATGTGTTGAATATCAGTGCTTACATTATCTTCTTTTGTAAATAAGAAGAGTTTAAAAAACCAATACAATTATGGCGCCATTTATTTGGTTTTCGAAAATTTTCGAAAGCTACCTGCAAATTTTCTACAGCCTATCTTTTATGGTTTTGGACAAAATAAACACCAAAATTGGGTGTTCTAATTTGCACCCTAATAGGTAAACAGTGATATTTACGAAAAAATTTTTTGAACAAAAGTTATTTATCTTTTTATAAGGAACATTTTTTGTATTTAAACTTTTATTCTATCTCTAAGAAGATGGGTCCAACGGACCCAAGACTCAAGTAACCTAAGTTGCGCAGTTACGAACTTAGCCTCACTTATATCCTGAGTTTGCTATGATTGCAGCTTGATATGAATATCTCTTGTTAACAAGTGGACAGGCAGAAAATCGGAAATGGTGGTCTCTTTAGGTGATTTTATGACCACCTATAGCAAATTTTTGTTCGTAGCACCATTATTTTTAAGCGTTTAAAACTTGGGGTTAAACTTAGTACACCTTATATATATATATATTACATATATACAGGGTATACAAAAAAGTAGTAATTTTATTTAGACAATTTTGGAACAATAATTTTTTTTTGTAGAACTATGCAAAAGTTTAATATACGCCGTTCGTCCTGTAGAGAAACTCTAGAATGGGAAAATTACCGAATAGAGAAGTACTATCATTTATTATTTTACGAAAAATTGTTAATTGAGGGTAAAAATACCCTCCCATTAAAATAATGAAAGAAAATTTTGCAATTTTTCAATCCTCATTATAATGGGAAGGTATTTTTACCTGCCTTGGGACTATAGAAATTTTTCTTATTCCACTGTACTTGAGCGTGAAAAATTAAAATTGTTAAAATTAACAAGATTTTCGAAAAATTAAAATACGCAGAGCGGGTAGAAATGAATATCTATAGCATAACCAAATTTCAAAATAAAGTGCTTGAAATTCATAATCACAGTTCTTGAAATCCAATTGTTATTTTAACCATTCTCATCTGGAAAACCGCATTTCTTTATAAATTGTTTTTTCCACCAATGAATATTTAAGGGGATTCTTAAAAAATTCTAAAGTTTCACGCCAATCGAAGATTGTTTCAAACCAATCAAAAATTTATATAGCAGCTTTAATACATATACAGAATGTTTGATTTACATCTAGGCATATAAATATCACAAGTTTGACAGAATACATGTGTTAAGTAATGCATCTAAGTGAGAGGTATTATATACATGTGTTAAAGCGTCGATATGCGTTGAGGTAGTTGTAAGACGCTTGGAGAGTGGGAGTTTCTCAGTTGAATAGATAAACTACAACAGATAAGCCACGATACAAATCAGTTTGCAATTTTATATAACACTTATAATACATCTTACTTTGATGCATTGCTTAACGCATGTACTCTGTCATACTCGTGATATTTCTATGCCTAGATGTTAATAGTGTATAACTAAGTTTAACTTCATTTTTATGTTCATGAAAATATCATATTATTATCCTATATGGTTGGCATCCGCATGCTTATAATAACTTCGTAGGCAATTAATTAGACTGGAAGTAATTGTAATAATGCCATTTTTATTTTGAGAATTTAATTTTCATACTTTTATTGTTCTATATATATATTAAAAAAAATAAAATAAAAACAGACTTTCGTAATTAAATTCTTTTTTTATACAGATTATAAGCAGTATCGGACGAGAATTATTTTACTACGTCTAATAGAAATGACGCCGTGATATATCGATGATGAAATTTCATTAGTGTGTTATATTTTTTTCACATTTCGAGACTAGGAGACGGAACGAAATTCAAATCTGTATCATTTTTGACCAATGGAAATGTGAAAAAAAATGCTTATAGTCAAATCATTTAAGGGTTTCATCTTAAAATTTAGGAATTAGCTGATAGTACAAGCTGTGATGTCATATCGGTATGAACCATAGGCCATCAGTTAGTTCAGTGTAGACAGCTGGGTATAATATATCCATAGATAATCAATATTTATATTTATTATAATTAGTTGTCGATGAATATATCTGTCAAACTTCTCTGTGTTATTTCGTATAATGATATCGATATTACGTCACAAAGTTTAAAAAAGGTTTAAAATTTAATTTAAGTTTTTGGCAGGAAAGCGTGATTATTTTTCCGAAATAAATTTTTGGTGGCTCTTTATTAGCAAAATCAACTTTTTGAAGTACTTTTTCAAATATTGTAGAATACCCTATTTATTTATAAGTTTCAAGGTCGGTCCGTTTTGCCTTTCTTTCCCCTAAAAACATGGACAAAATCATACCAAAAGATAATACAAAACATTTATTTCATAGAGTTTGTGTAGAGTTTAGAAAACATTTTGTTTGATACAAAACCATCATTTTCGTATTGTTGGCGGAAAACTCAATTTTGTATTCATAAAAACAGTTTTTCGTTGTTTTTGTGTATACTAAATAATAAAAAGCAGTTTTTATCAAAAATTTGTTATACGTTGTTGTAGGTAAAGGTTTGTATAAAACTATTCTTTTACAAACACAAATGAATTAAAAAACGGTCTGTTACCAGCATACATACCAACAACAACTCATAAGACCCGGTAAAATCCGTCCTTGAGGATAAATAATTTTCGAATGGAAATTTTTTGCAGGATCCCGTTTTAAAAAATGCTTCTGAACGTAAAAGTGCCGGTGTGGTAACCCGGTCGGATATTGTTTAATCAAATTTTTTTTTAAACAAATAAATAATATTAACCGAATTGCTTCGCAAAATTTTTATCATGTAATTGAGGTCAAAAATTAACAAAAAATTAGACATTTTTCTCTAAAGCTCTCAGTTTTTGAGAAAAAAAATTTGTAAAATTTGCGATTTTTACGATTTTCATTCCTCAAAAAGTGTATGGAAAAACCAGATTTTTAATATGTAAATTGTTATTTGTGGTGTAAAGCTTACTCAACAACAACCCTCAAAAATTTTGTACCTAATAGCATTTTAGGTGCTTTATTAAATCGATTTTCCGAGGAGTTGAGCTGTGGAACTTGTGTTGATCTCAAATCTGTTAATTTGATTTAATTTCGAGTCGATTGGTGAAAATCTCAACTTTCTAACATGTATAGAACAGAAAATCTTTTATTTGAGTGGTTTTTCGTTCGCTCTCTTGACAATTGAAGGGTTGTAAGTCTAAAGGGTCTAAGAAATAATTTTATTATTTAGAGATATAACAAAAAAACATAATTAAATAAACAATTTATTGAAATTATTATTTATTTTTACTTAAATCAATTATACACAGTCTTATAACTACCCGAAATCGTAAAACAAATAGGAATCTTAGGAATTAATACAAAATAAACATTCAATAATTTAGAATGTCTGAAGTGCCTTATGAAAAATATTGAAAAACAAGTGAAAACAAACAATTGATTGAGTTAATTGTTGAAATACCAAGCATAGTCAGTGTTGATTTCTTTATCACATAACACATACATACATACATGTCACACATACATAACTGAAAATCAAGTATAGTACATATTATAAAATTTCCGCCTAATTGGCGCCCTCACGGGTAAACAGTGATGTTAACGAAAAAATGTTTCAAACAAAAGTTGATAAGGAACATTTTTTACATTTAAACTTTTGTTCTATCTCTAACGGTTTACAAGATGGGTCCTACGGACCCAAGACCTAATCAACCTACGATGCTCATTTACGAACTTGACCTCACTTTTTACGTCCTGAGTACGCTGTAAAAATTTCAGCTCGATATATTTTTTCGTTTTTGAGTTATCGTGTCCACAGACTGACGGACGGACAACCGGAAATGGACTAATTAGGTGATTTTATGAACACCTATGACAAAATTATTTTCCTAGCATCATTATTTTTAAGCGTTACAAACTTGGGACTAAACTTAATATACTATGTATATTTCATATATACATGGTATAAAGACTACTTATTATCTTTTATGAAAGATAATAAAAAAGTTCTCAGTCTTCTGTTTGATTAAACAAATTTTCTTAGAATGCTCTATTTTCGGTGGGTCCATATGGTAGAATGTCCTTTAAATAGTTTTTTCTCTTTTGAAATATTATTTCGAGCATCTAATGATGGCAAAGTGAAGTTTTTTAATTGGTTTGGAGACTTGCCTTTTTTAAAAATGTTGATGCTGTCCCGCGGTATCGAATCGTTATGTTTTTGAGCGAAAGTAAGTTGGCACTTAGATCCCGCCCCAACTTTATATGTGTATGGGTAAAATTTTAAAAGAAACAGGCAGTGGGATCCTTTTTGATAATATTAGGCTTGGCACTTAGATTGTATTTTTGTATAAATATTGTCTTTTGATTTTTTGGCACTTAGATACTTTATACTTACAACCCTTCAATTAACAATCACGAGCTTAAAATGCAATAAGCTTTACACTAAAAATAATAATTTTATACAGATTAAAAATTGGATTTTTTATTAACTTTTTGAGGGATGAAAATCGTAAAAATCGTGTTTTTTCAAAATTTAAGAATTTTTTACTCGAAAAATAAAGAGCTTAGAGAAAAATGTCTTTTGAAAAAACATTTTTTTGTTAATTTGACACCAGTTATATAATAAATTTTTTTCGGTCAGTATTATTTATTTGTAAAAAAAAAATTAGTTTTAATAATATCCGACCGGGTAACCCACCGGCAACCTGTACTTTTATGATCAGGAGTATTTTTCAAACGTGATCCTGTAAAAATTTTCCATGCGAAAATAAGTCATGCTCAATGACGGATTTTACCGGATCTAAATGTAAACCTATACTACCAGTGAACTCTGAACTGGCCTGTATTAGAAGTTATTGTTTTGTGCGCTTCGTGTTTTATGCAAATCATTTTTTTTTGTACGATAATATTTGTGTTTCTAAACAGGTGGTAGTTTTTGTTAATGTAAATACACTTTAGGTAGCGCTCTGACAATTCTAATCATTTTCATATCAATTTTATTGTAAGGATTTATATTCCGTAAATATTTGACTTCTCAATTGAATTGATAATAATGAGAACATTGAAATTTAAATTATAATGGTATCATTTTAAAAGAAATCACACTATGAGTGATACTCAGGAGGCATTTTTAGTATCAGTTGCCGGCTATCCTACCTTTGGTTTTCTATAGTTTTCCGGGTTTTGTACGAGGTTAATGCCGGGATAGTTGCTAACAAAGTCAGCTATAGCTGCATACCTTCCCCTTCCTTTCTTTTTCCCTATCCTTTTTAATGACATGTTCTGTACAATATTGTATTGTTTAAAAAAAGAATGAATAAATTGAATTGAATTGAATTGAAAGTTCAGATTTCGGTTAAGTATCTTAAAAAATCTATGAATGGCGAAAATATGAAGATGTGTTCATCTTAGATGCGACACACTGTATATCACAAAAATCGATTCGATATCATTTTTCTCCTAATTAGAAAGTAAAATAATTTATCAAAAGTACATTTTAATCGAGTTTTTCTTGAAAACTAATAAACATTATATAACTTAACTATAATATAACCCTACTTGAAACTTAAATTAAACAGTTATAAAATATTTACCGAAGACTATAGAATTGAAGTGAAGTTTCGTGCAGTTGATTGTTGTTATAAAATTATATGGTAAAATTACTGAAAAGCAACTTTTATTATTAACTTAATTTTGTACAACATCTACCGTCTGTCTTACCCATCTACGTTTAAGTCAAGAACCGGTCATAGTATTTGAAATGGCTACGAGAATTGGCAACGTTTACGAGAGTCATTACAATATAGAATCTTATATATTTAAACGAGCAATTCTTGTATATATATATATATATATATATATATATATATATATATATCAACGATCTTGGAAATGGCTCCAACGATTTTCATGAAAATGAGTATGTAGGGGTTTTTTGGGGCGATAAGTCGATCTAGCTAGGTTTCATTTATCAGAAATGTCGTTTTATCCGTCTTTTCATGAAAAATTCATCAGACATCTATTGGTGTATAACGTAGTTAATGAAATACAATGCAAATTATAACATAACAAAAAGGAGGCGCTTGAGTAGTCTAAAGTGAAAAATATGATTCTTGCTGACATCTATTGCCGAATAACCGAGCGAAGCTCGGTCATCCAGATGGCTTCAACGATTTTCATGAAAATGAGTATGTAGGGGTTTTTTGGGGCGATAAGTCGATCTAGCTAGGTTTCATTTATCAGAAATGTCGTTTTATCCGTCTTTTCATGAAAAATTCATCAGACATCTATTGGTGTATAACGTAGTTAATGAAATACAATGCAAATTATAACATAACAAAAAGGAGGCGTTTGAGTAGTCTAAAGTGAAAAATATGATTCTTGCTGACATCTATTGGCGAATAACCGAGCGAAGCTCGGTCATCCAGATATTTTTTTCCTTATTGAACTAAAAATAGTTCAGGTGCCATGGCAAGTTTACACTTGTGGTTCAAATTATTTGTACCTCATTTTAAACTTTGATGATGAATTTTGTTATAACTTCATGAATGTAGACGAAAAATAAGAATACAATTTTTCGAAATGGGCCTTGGTTTTCGTAATATCGAAAGCTAAATAATTAAACAAAATTTTCGATATTTTGAAAATTACTCCAGATATCGAAAAATTTTATTCTTACTTTTCGTCTTATATTGTCAAGTTTTTGACCATTAATTAAATTTGACCACAAGTATGACCGCAATTTAGTATTATTCCACACTTGGTTTATTAAAATTTGATATAATTTAAATCAATTTTTTTGATTTTGATTACGTCATAAACCAAAAAAATCAAATTTTTTAATAATAAACCCAAATTTTATCCGATCTTAATTGAATTTTTATTGAACTCACTAATTTTGGGTCAAACTTTTCATATTTGATATTAAATTTTTGAATTTAGCTTTGTGAAAAATATTGGTACCAAGATCCTACTATCTTTAAAACTTTTTTAGGCAGCTTAAATTTTATCACAAAGAAAATTATGATACTTGATTTATTAAATATTGGGTATAATTTGGATGTGATAGAGGAAAATACAATTTTTTTGATTTTGACGACGTCATAAAGTTAAAAAAAATCGATTTTTTTCATAATAAACCCAAACTTTATCCGATCTTAATTGAATTTTCCGTTCTTATACCAACAGTAGGCTTTCGCGCAGAACGAACATTCTCGATTTTGTCTCATATATGAAAGGAGATGGAAAAAATGAATTAGATGAATGAGATTACAATCATTCCCGGAAAATTCTCTTAGAGAAAAAAGTTGTCTGATACGATTTTGATAACAACTTTTCCTCAAATGATCATCCGTTTGGAAAATACGGTTAATTATTTTACTTGACCCTAGACTAAATACGATTTTATATAAACGGTTAAATAACTTATGTACAATTTACACGTGATTTTTACACAAGTTTTCTACAAAAATATGGTTTTTTTATTTTTTGTTTTTTTGTATGTTTGTTTTTAATAAAAATGTTTTCACCTGTCTGGTTCATGTCAAACTTATTAAAAATATATTTCTTTTATAGTTTATTTAATATAATTTGAAAGTTTGTTTTTTATGGTTTCATAGTTAATATAAATAAATAACAACATTGGTTTGATGAACTTTGAAAAAAATATATATTGGCAATACTAAAAATTATAACGGCAATAATAAAAAAAAAAAAAAAAATGAAAAAATTAAGTAAAAAAACAATTTGGAAAATGTATATTTGTATACATATTATATATAGTATATTAAGTTTAGCCCCAAGTTTGTAACGCTTAAAAATATTGATGCTACGAAAAAAATTTTGGTATAGGTGTTCAAAGAATCATTTTACTAGTCCATTTTCGGTTGTCCGTCGGTCCGTCCGTCCGTCGGTGAACACGATAACTCAAAATCGAAAAAAGATATCAAGCTGAAATTTTTACAGCGCACTCATCTTGTAAGCCGTTAGAGATAGAAGAAAATGTAAAAAAGGTTCCTTATCCTTATTTAAATGTAAAAAAGGTTCCTTATCAAAAAATAAACAACTTTTGTTTAAAACATTTTTTTGTAAACATCACTGTTTACTCACGAGGGCACACATTAGATGCAAATTTTATAGTATGTATTAATATGGGATTATCAGTTATGTATGTGTTACATGTATGTATGTGTAATGTGATAGAGTAATCAACACAGTCTATACATGGTATTTCAGCAATTAACTCAGTCAATTGTTTTCACTTTTTTTTAACTTCAACTGCATCTATGTATGTCCTAGAATTTTAAAAGTTTAACTAACCCAATTCCATTATTCCAATTCAGGTAAAATTATCCATGTTTATATAAATCAGATGACAATGTCCGATATTCCATATATGACCTGATTTTCCTATCGTTTCCATCATAAGCGGTGACCTCGTGACAGTAAAACTGAACTAACACGGATTTCGAAATTTCGCATATGAATCGGTACAATATAGACTAGGCTAGATATTTCGAAAGTAGAACTCAAAACGAAAAAAAAAGTCATTCCGCGATAAGGGTAAAATTTTATTGGCTTTAAATATTAAAACACGACTACTGCAGGAGCTGTCACAGTTGTGACGAGGAGGAGGCAATGTCTCATCTTCACTGCCCAGCTCTTGTCATGAGGAGATGGACTTACTTGAGCCAGCCTCTCTTTGACGACCTCTCCGACCTAAAGTCAGTCGACGTCAAAGCCCTCCTGCTATTTTTAAACAGCTCCAAATGGTTCATGGAGTAGTGGCCGGGAGTAGTAGCCTATTTGAAAGCTGGTGCTTGCCATGTGGTACCATTTCATTTTGGCCCAGTTCTGACAACGGCATCCATGAGAAAACCATAAAAGTCTTAAATTTGCATTAAGTATGCACGACAAGAGGACGAATAACTCAATATCACGACAACTGACTTCGATGATTCTTTTTTTAATGAAAAATTTGCTAGTATGCTTCAAATTCACTAAAAATCACAAAATAAAAATAACTTTTAACAAAAAGAAAACCGACTTCAAAAGAAAAACTTTTCCAAAACAAATTACTATGCATTAAAAAGTACAAAACTAACGATAATATAATGTAGTTAAAACTATTGTTATTTTTGGAGTCGGTATCAGCAAATCTAATTTAACAAACTGTTCTGTCAGAGTTGTTTCCTTGGCTGCCATCGACTCCAAAAATAACAATAATTTTAACTACATTATATAATCGTTATTTTTTTAATTTTTACTGCATATTAATTCGTTTTGGAAAAGTTTTTCTTTTGAAGTCGGTTTTCTTTTTGTTAAAAGTTTTTTTACCATAGCATAAGCACAATTTTCCGCTCTCACCTAATATAAGAATATAGTTACTTTTGGGATATCCTATTCGCTCCGTGATGCATATATAATTGTATGGATTGCATTTAAGATTTACATTGAAAATTTAATATTTTTGTCTCACAAATTTAAATAAATAATTATGATAATTTATATTTGAAAAATAATATTTGTGCAATTTGATTTCTTATTTTCACAATTTTTAATGCATTATGTAATAGTAGTTAGTAATAACAGCCCCCTTTAACGCCAAAATTTTTCACTGGAAGCGCTGGCATCGATTTTATTGTCCCTACCATGACTACGCACACAACGAATATAAGACATAAATTATGGTCAACGCATTTAAGACATAATAATTTCAAGAAATTTAAACAATAGACCATAATGATTTGATTAAAATGTTTATGCTCCGATAATTTTATGAAAAACTAAACATATAAAATTTATAAGCACACAACACAACACAGGTCTAAACATAAAAAAACAAGCCTACAATAAAATAAAATAAAAAAAAAACACAATAGCTCCCATGAGAGATATACTATAAAACAAAAGCGTCCACATTTTTCTTAAATCACTGTTCTTTTTGTACACTTTAGTGTTTACACTATTTTCATTAAGTGCAAATAAAATAAGATGGTCTTATAAATTCAGTAACAGAACTGTCCTATTCTACTTACAGTAAATGTAAATAAAACGAACCCCGCACAGTGGAGTATTTATACCAAATTTCCGGACAATATATAATGCAGGGATTTTTATGGTCAAAATTGATTCAAAAGACTATTTAGATGCAAAAGTGCCTTTTATAAAGCAATAATAAAAAATATCATTTTCGTCTTCAAACCCAATTATTTCAAATTCTTCTTCAATTTTGTTGCTCCTGAGCCATTTTTTTTCCTATCTATGCTTGCTTTTATTCCCATGTAGGTTAGGTTAGGTTATATTGACTGTCCACGAAGGACACACTTAGATTATAGAGCCTATTGTAATACCATACATGTGTTTTACCACCACTTCCGTTGATAATTTCATTTATCAGCTCCTAAGTTTCAGACGGTGAGTGCAACTCCTTCATGCATATACCATGCATGCACTACACCAGCCCATTACAACTATTGAATTAAATTAATATTTGTTGCGACGACCGAACTAAGCTACCAGGGCGATGATTTTGAAACGTAAGATGATTTTGAAATTTTAAGTTACAAATCTTCACTGGAAAACTCCTTGCTTCTTTTTTTAACATTTGACTTAAGCTATCTTAATCTCTACCCTTATCTTAGTCTTACAAGAAAAGACGCAAGTTCGCGCATGATTTTTTTTCATAAACATGTTATAGAATACTTAAACGTTACCCTGTTACAAAACAAGGGGCACAAAAACAAAAAGCTTTGAGTTATGAAAAATTTAATGAAAAAAGTTACCATTTTTAACAGCAAATATGAATCACAAATATTTAATTATATGAATAGAAACATTAACATTAAAAGCTAATAAATAAAGCACAAAACTTCCTCTTAAATATAAAAAAAAATCCTTACTTAATTGCACTTACAAAGACAGTAAACGTAAAATGAATGACACGGTAAATCGAGAGCAACAACAATAAAAGCATGGATCCGGAAGAACAGGTAGGTAGCGGCCTACAAAACAGGCGGGAGGCGAGGTTAAGGTAACTCAAGTGACCTGTTCTGTTTGTGATGGAGTGGTTTAACCACTCCATCACAAACAGGTCACTTGAGTTGCCTTAACCTCGCCTCCCGCCTGTAATAATATCTAATTACATCCAAAAACAACTTGCAAACAAGTGAAAATAAACAATTGACTGAGTTAATTGTTGAAATACCATGTATAGAAATTGTTGATTACTCTGTCACATTACACATACATACATGTCACACATATATAACTGATATATGTGTGACATACTATACGATTTGCGCATAATTTGCGCTCTCACGGATAGACAGTGATGTTTACGAAAAAATGTTTCAGACAAAAGTTGTTTATTTTTTTATAAGAAACATTTTTTGTTCTATCTCTGAAACCGTTCTAACGGTTTACAAGAGCCAATTGACCTGTGGTACTCATTTACGAACTCCTGACTTTTTACGTCCTTAGCACGCTATAAAAATTTCAGCTTGATATCTTTTTCATTTTTGAGCTATCGTGATGACAGACGGACAGACGACAGACAGACAGACAGACAAACGGAAATGGACTATTTAGGTGATTTTATGACCACCAATACCAAAATTTTATCTGGAAAATTGGTATAAATACTCCACTGTGCAGCGATTTGAATAAAATGCACACCGCATTGGTACTTAAATATTTTAAATAAACTAAATAGACGACATTCTTTTACATGAAATGATATGTGGTGGTCCCTTTAGTGAGCTTTGTGTTGGGTTATTTAGTTCTCGATGATGGACGACCATGACCCTACTATATTTATTTATTAAGTCCATATCTAATAATTTTTTTTTTGTATTGTTCCTGTTTTAAAATTGTATGGGTAACATCTTTAATTGTTTTATTATGTAAATGATTTTAGCGGAAATCCATGTTATATTTCAAAATTTTGTTATGCTTCAATATATATTATATAATACGTATAAATATAATTACTTTTTTTTTTTAAGTAAGGATAACTATAGGTTAGGAAATTTATTACACTGAAAAAAATAATAAAATAAGGACAACCTCATTCCGAAGTTGGCAGTTTCATATTGAAATAAAATAAAAATACTTTCAAACAATTTTCTAATGATTTGAACAAGTATAGTTAAATAATTGTATTAACAATAGAATGGGATTTAATTTAAAATATGAATTCATTGATACAAAATCACTGAAGTTAAATAAACAAAATCATTACTTCTATGAAAGAGATTGATTTTAGTTTAAAATCATGCATTTTATTGATGGAAAATAAAATTGTACTTAGTTGGAATATATAATCGTGTAAATAAAGCGAATCGATGAATTAAAAGCAAATTTCTTTGCGTTTGCTTTAAATATAGGATTTGGTTATTATGAACACATAGCTGTTATGTCTAGTCCATGTGTGATTGTGTCAACTACATGAAGATTGTAGTTACTTACTTACAGTGAGTTTGAAATAAACTTGATCATTTTTTAAATATGTTACATATATATAACAAGCAACAGCAGCACAGTCGGTACAGCGGTAGAATTAAGACAAAAAAGTCAATAGTAATCCATATTTCGCTGGCTCAAATCCGACTCGAAGGAATATAATTTTAAAAAAAATCTTATAAACCTGCTCATGTGGTTGTGAAAATCACATCAGTATTTTGTTATAATATTTATAAGAGGTAGAATCAAAAAAAATATTGTTTGAAACTATATTCCATTTCAAAACAACAATATTTGAAAGTGTTATTACTTTCATACAAACAACTCGTGCGTTTGTGTCAACTTCACAAATCAACTTAATGTCAATGTCAACTTAAAAAAAGCCACCCTGTAAATAAAATACTACTTTGGTCACTATTTTACCTATATACATTAATATTTTCTGTGAACTAATTCTAAATGAAAACTGGATTTATTTGTATATGTACCTCGATCCTGACCGATCGCTAGGATAGATAACTAACTCTGAACCAAACCTCAGTACACGACTACGCTCTATATGTTATTAGATTTATTATATTATGATTCAATGACATGTTTATCTTTATTTATTTTCAGTTTATGATCTGACATTGTTGTCCACTATATGAGGTTAGTATATCGACAACAACAATACAACCATAATATTAAATTAGAAGTATAGAATCAATAAAAAGCTTACATGTTCTATAAATACAGAGTGTCTTTTATAAGTTAACATGTGCTTGCAGTTACGGAGCAACCCATTCGGTATTCCCATCACCTAAACAGACTTATGATTTAATAAAATGATCTGGATGGCCAAATGAAAAACATAATGTGAATATAATTCCGCCATACCAGAATCGGTAGCTCATCTCATTGAAGCATGCGACCAAGATTTGTACCTTAACTCTTTCGACCAGCGTACCTACCGCAGAGAGATTGTTTTCTACACTTCACGGGATAAAATCTTGGTTGCTTGCCGAAATAGAACAGGAAGGATTATTCAGGTTTGCTTTCCTAAACATCTGGAAAGCGATGTTATTATCAATGCTTTCGCCAAAAAAAACGAAAGCTTGCATTAAGAAAAGAATCTGTTCATCTATCGATTACCAGTTATAGAGTAGAGTGAGATATTCATTGAACTTGAAAAAGTAGGTCAAGTTTAATGTCTGCATAAAATGTGCGCCTACAAAACCCCACATTTTTCTTTTGAAGCATTTTTATCGATAGAAATTATTTTTTGAAATTGAAGCATATATCAACTTAAAAAGACACCCCATGTATACGTTTTAGTTGTTGGTATATTGTTTGCTGTTTCTATTTTTTACTGTTTTTATACTGGAAATTTCATATATTTTATAAAAAGAAGCCTCTATTACACAAAATTTATTTTATAGTTTACTGAGGCTTTGTAAAATAACGATGTTATTACTTTTTATCTTCGCATAAAGTTAGTTTTAAGAATGTTTCAAAACACTATTCTTCATATTCAATTTCGATTTATTTTTCACCAATTTATTATATCAATTTTTATGGTGGAAGCGCAAATAAATACATTTGAATAGTAAGTTGTAATGTAATTTACCATTTATATGCGTTTCCACCATTTATTTCATTGGGTTTAATTTTTTGTTTCGGAACCCTCTAAAATATTTTTTAGTGGACCGATTGGTGAATTTAAACCATCCTCGCTTCCATTTAAACACACACAAAAAATTTCATCAAAATCGATCCATCCGTTTAAGAGAAGTTCAAGTAAAAACACTTACAGAGAGTTCCATGATTTTTGTTCACTCAAAAAGTGCTCATCGTGCCAAAAGAAGTTTTCACTTCAAAAATTTTCTGAATTTACTAATGCTGATCCTTTGAGGATTGGTTTATAGTAGTTGTGTACACACCCATACTGCGATCAGTCAAGCGAACGATAGAAGAGGGGTCAGATATATGCTATCAAAGCGTTTATGATTGCGTTGGTATTTAAATGAATATACTAAGCTTGTTAACAAATTGTATATTGCATACAAATAACAGTTATGACAGTCAGTCCGTTAAATGTTAGAACACACCTGGTCTGTCAGCCCTCATGTATGTACAATAAATAAATAATATTCAATGAAATTTTTTTTAGAGGTACTTAATTATATATTAAACATCAGTTCGATTCTAAAAACTGACATAAACCCTGTGTTGTATTTAAGTTAAACAAGTTATTATCGTTAAAAACTTTGCGGCAAGAAACTCAATCGATTAGTAGACTCCAAGTTAAATTTGGTTTGAAAAATGATATAAGCTTTGAGAAATTATATGTTGAAATTGCTGCTATAATCTTAGAAAATACAAAACATTTCGAAAACCGTGAAGTTAAAGTGAGGTAAACCTTAATGAAAAACATCTTGATCGTGGAACTTGAAAATGGAAAACTAATGGGAAATAACTGTATGTTATAAAAATAATTTTTAAATTTACAACCAATGACCCTCCATTTATTCCTAAAAGAAAATTTTGTTAAAATCAAGTCGTTTCGCTATAATCTTTCGTGTCGAATAGCGTGAACAACCCGGTACATTTCTACAAACTCCCCTTTTTTAATAAAGAATCAACGCATATGTTTAAAAACGTTTGTATAAAAGCATTTAATTTATTTTCATTCAGATCGACGTCTTATAAAATCATCCAAACTACAAAGGTTTTCTATATCAGTATAGTATGCAAGTACCAATTTCCAAGAAATTTGGAAAATGTTATAGTCCAAGAGGTCATTGCTTGAAAATCGATGAAGCAATTTACAACATCCACACAAATGCAAATAGAACCGGACTTTTAATATTCTTAATGTTATCGATTTTTTTTTTGCTTACACCTTTACTCTTGTGATGAGAGAAATTCTAACAATTTCTAATGGAATTGAAGAAATTGTTGACTTGAAGTTACGTTGAAAAAATTATTATTCTTAATTCCAAAACAGATTAAAAAAAAGTTATTTATGTTTTAAATCCAGCGTGAGTGAAATGCTCATAGCACTAGCTAAAAATTATGAATTTTTTTTTGTATTTTTGAGTTCATGTATAAGTAGCGTGTTTTCTTAATTTACAAAAGTAATTTCAAAATAAACAAATTCTTAATCCTTTAAAACAGATGTTAATCAAATATTTCGAGCAAAAACTTTTTCAAATGTTCGCCTCTTCCACTAATCTATAAATTTTTTATGTTTGATTATAGTTTATTGGATGATAAAAGAATCAAATAATGAAACAGAACAAAACAAAACAAAAAAGATATTGATGTCATATAGTACAATTTTTTGTAGTGCAAACAAAATAAGAAAGCAAGCATCAATAAAAATTTGAAGTAAAAAAAAATGCCCTTCGAAGAAATTGTTCATAAAACGAAACCCTATTTTTATATTAGCACCAATTTTCTCTTGTATTGCTTTATCATAAAATATTATCATGTTCTTCAAAAATATACCTACGCAACATAGGGGAAATTGTCAAGAAAGACACTCTGTTGGTATATTGCAATAGGGTACTTTCGGTAGTAAAAATAAAATATGAAATTTGAAAAAAGTTAAAATTTATGTCAAAATATACTTAAATATTCTGATTTCGAGTCATAAAAGCACTTTTTTTTTTATAATATTAAAATTAAAAATCGAAAATTATAAACTGTATGCCACGTGACCTAAAACGCGGACAAGCCCTGATGTGATGTCATATCGGTATGAACCATAGACCATCAGTTAGTTCAGTGTAGACAGTTGGGTATAAAATAACCATAGATAATAAATATTTATATTTATTATAATTAGTTATCTCTGAATATATCTGTCAAACTTATTTGTGTTATTTCGCATAATGATACCGATATTAAATCATAAAATTGAATGCCCGCGTTTTTGACAGTTTAAAAGAGGTTTAAAATTTAATTTAAGTTTCTGGCAAGAAAGCGTGTGTATTTTTCGGAAATAAATTTTTGATGGCTTTTTATTAGCAAAATCAACATTTTGAAGAACTTTTTCCAATATTGTAGAATATCCTATTTTTATAACCTGTATATATGAAATATATACTAAGTTTAGTCCCATGTTTGTAACGCTTAAAAATATTAATGCTAAGAACAAAATTTTGGTGTAGGTACTTTTAAAATCATATATTCAGTCCATTTCCGTATGTCTGTCCGTCCATAACCACGATAAGTCAAAAACGAAAAGAGAAATCAAGCTGAAATTTAAATTCTAGAAATGGACATGACACGGTACCGATATTATGGTGGTATATTGTAAGTATTTTCTGAAAAACAAGTTATATTACACAAAACAAGTGAAAACAAACAATTGCTTGAGTTAATTGTTTAAAAACCATGTAAAGACATGATGACCCTTGTCTTGTAAATAAAGATATCATCTACTCTCAGATAGCCACACACATGTAACAGATATTCCCATCTAATACATACTAAAAATTTTGTACCTAATTTGAGCCCTCGCGGATAAACAGTGATATTAAACAAAAAATGTTTCAAACAAAAGCTATATCTTATATATTTAAACGAGCAATTCTTGTATATATATATATATCAACAATCTTGGAAATGGCTCCAACGATTTTCATAAAAATGAGTATGTAGGGGTTTTTTGGGGCGATAAGTCGATCTAACAAGGACTTTCATTTTTAAAAAACGTCGTTTTATCCGTCTTTTCATGAAAAACTGAAACCAGCAATGCAAATTATAACTCTTCCTGACATCTATTGGTGTATATCGTAGTTAATGAAATACAATGCAAATTATATCTCTTCCTGACATCTATTGGTGTATATCGTAGTTAATGAAATAAAAAATTGGTATTTGTGTGGAGACATTTAAAACGGTCTTCTATTAGTGATAAAATTTGTGTCTTTTTAAGAATGCCGAGCAAAGCTCGGTCATCCAGATATTATTTTTTTATAAGGAAAATTTTTTACATATAAACTTTTGTTCTATCTCTAACGTTTTACAAGATGGGTAGTCCGGATCCAAGACCCAATTGACAAATGTTGCTCATTTACGAACTCAACCTTAGTTTTTACGTCTTAAGCACGCTATTAAAATTTCAACTTGATATCTCTTTTCGTTTTTGAGTGGTCGTCGTGTAAACAGACAGACAGTCGTGTAAACAGAAAACGGACTAATATGTTGATTTTATGAACACATATAACAAAATTTTGTTGGTAGCATCAATATTTTCAAGCGTTGCAAATTTGGGACTAAACTTAGTATAACTTGTATATATATTTCATATGCATGCCATTAATTACCCATGTCACCCTAGCCCCCCCACCATCGCAAACCAAATTGGCTCAACCCAAAAAATTTTGTGCTATTTATGTGCTAATTAGTTGCTCTATTCCCGATTTTTGTGCTCCAGCCGTTTGGCAGGAATCGACGATTGAAATTGGGGGGGCTAGGTTGACGTCACGCTAGCCCCCCCAAATCGTAATGACGACACAAATTGAAAAAGTGAATACATGAGAATTTTGTGCTATTTATGTGCTAATTAGTTGCTCTATTCCCGATTTTTGTGCTCCAGTCGTTTGGCAGGAATCGACGATTGAAATTGGGGGGGCTAGGTTGACGTCACGCTAGCCCCCCCAAATCGTAATGGCGACACAAATTGAAAAAGTGAATATATGAGAATTTTGTGCTATTTATGTGCTAATAAGTTGCTCTATTCCCGATTTTTGTGCTCCAGCCGTTTGGCAGGAATCGACGATTGAAATTGGGGGGGCTAGGTTGACGTCACGCTAGCCCCCCCAAATCTTAATGGAGATACAAATTGAAAAAGTGAATATATGAGAATTTTGTGCTATTTATGTGCTAATTAGTTGCTTCATTCCCGTATGATGCCTTTCAGATATCATCTGTGTGACAGGAAATAGTCCATTTCTTTCTGAGTTCACCGCACAATTGTACAAAAATATTTCGCCTGTTTTTGTTTTATCAGCCTTTTTAATTTTTTTATTATGCTTCCTGTAGCATCGATGTAAATAGACACAGTTTCATTTGATGCATATGAACGATACACATCTAATTTAAAATTCGACCAATAATGCACAAAAAATGGATTTAATCCTATGTTATGAATTACATTTTTCATTGGTCCCATTTTCATTATTTCTATTGAACTAACCGGATCTTTATGATAATATTTTTGTTGCTTTGATTTGTTTTTTGCATTTCGTAAAACATTTGATTTAAACAAATGCGGAGGCTCAATTTTATCACCGCATTCCATTAAATTTTCTGCCATATCGACCATTAATTTTGCAACGCTCATTTCATCAAATTTTTGTGCAACCGCTTCCCTAACTGGATTTCTAAGGTAGCGTTTTCCGCAAAGATTCCCTGCACCTTTAATAAATTTACATTTTATTTTGGTAATTATATTTTCATTGTTATCGATATAACATTTTATTAATGACCCGCATTTGCATGTTCCACGTGCAAACCCAATTTGCGCGTTCCTATATAACTTATTCTTTTAAAATTGAATCCGCACGATAATTTCGTACATTCCCAAATTTTGTGGGAATAAGTTCATAACTATTACATTTTGTAAAAAAAATATATGTATATATGTAAAATTTTTATGTTTTTTTGAATAAATTTATATTTTTCGAACCAGTTTTTTTGTTTTTTTTTTTTTGTTTAATCAGCAATGTGTATTACCAAAAAAATAAGTATTGGGTTTTAGAGAGAACATACGGTTTAAAAATATGCAGAGTACACCAACGTGGCCCGGACACTCGTAAGCAATTAAAATTTATTTGTAACAACTTTTTAGAAAATTGTTACGCGTTATTTAATTCTCGATAAACAATTAAAAATGTGTCGGGTGCTGAAACATAGCTCGAGAGGATTTTTCTATTGCAAATCGATACAATTTTAAATAAAAATAATATCAATTTTACGGGTACTCGGATCACAGCAATACAGATATTCGTGAATAATTGCGTAATCACAGCCGTTGCTCACATACCCTTTGATGACAACACTTCTAGTGGTAGATTTCAAAACAAATTATAAAAATCAAATTAATTTGAGTACACGGGTACATTATCTAAACTTGTTGGATTTTCTATATAATTAATTTAGATAGACATAGAATTATGTGTAAACATTACCAGAAGAAATTAATAAATGATTTGGATTTTATTATCCGCAGATCAATAAAATATCAACTACAGATATTTAAATTCTTTCTATACAACTATCGATTATACGAGTAACCTATGTAGAGTTTGTGTCGTTAGTTTTAAGGTATGTAAAGGTTTCACTGTAAAAAGTAGTGCCATTGAGAAAATGTTACAGTGGATACTCGGAGCAACGAAAAATCAACAAAATCACAAAAATTTATTAATTGAATTTGTATTGTATTTAACATGGTGATGAAGCTAGCTTAACGTTTACCTGGTCCCATCGTGTTAAGTTATGGTCGTATTCTGCTAAACGGCTTGAGCAACAAAATCGGGAATAGAGCAACTAATTAGCACATAAATAGCACAAAATTCTCATATATTCACTTTTTGAATTTGTGCCTTCATTACGATTTGGCAGAGTTAACGTAACGTTAACCTAGCCTCCCCACATTTAATCGTTGATTCCTGCCAAACGGCTGGAGCACAAAAATCGGGAATAGAGCAACTAATTAGCACATAAATAGCACAAAATTCTCATATATTAACTTTTTCAATTTGTGTCGCCATTACGATTTGGGGGGGCTAGCGTGACGTCAACCTAGCCCCCCCAATTTCAATCGTCGATCCCTGCTAAACGGCTGTAGCAACAAAATCGGGAATAGAGCAACTAATTAGCACATAAATAGAACAAAATTCTCATATATTCACTTTTTGAATTTGTGCCTTCATTACGATTTGGCAGAGTTAACGTAACGTTAACCTAGCCTCCCCACATTTAATCGTTGATTACTGCCAAACGGCTGGAGCACAAAAATCGGGAATAGAGCAACTAATAAGCACATAAATAGCACAAAATTCTCATATATTCACTTTTTGAATTTGTGCCTTCATTACGATTTGGCAGAGTTAACGTAACGTTAACCTAGCCTCCCCACATTTAATCGTTGATTCCTGCTAAACGGCTGGAGCAATAAAATCGGGAATAGAGCAACTAATAAGCACATAAATAGCACAAAATTCTCATATATTCACTTTTTGAATTTGTGCCTTCATTACGATTTGGCAGAGTTAACGTAACGTTAACCTAGCCTCCCCACATTTAATCGTTGATTCCTGCTAAACGGCTGGAGCAATAAAATCGGGAATAGAGCAACTAATTAGCACATAAATAGCACTAAATTTTTTGGATAGAACGAATTTGTTTTGTGGTAGTAGGGGAAGGGCATGTATAGGTTTCACTGTAAACGGTAGACATTTTCGTAAATGTTTTACCGGTTTCTTAAAGCACATAAATAGCAACTAATTCCCATATATTCACTTTTTGAATTTGTGCCGTCATTCGGATTTGGGGGGGCTAGCGTGACGTCAACCTAGCCCCCCCAATTTCAATCGTCGATTCCTGCCAAACGGCTAGAGCAACAAAATCGGGAATAGAGCAACTAATTAGCACATAAATAGCACAAAATTCTCATATATTCACTTTTTCAATTTGTATCTCCATTACGATTTGGGGGGGCTAGCGTGACGTCAACCTAGCCCCCCCAATTTCAAACGTCGATTCCTGCCAAACGGCTGGAGCACAAAAATCGGGAATAGAGCAACTAATTAGCACATAAATAGCACAAAATTCTCATATATTCACTTTTTCAATTTGTGTCGTCATTACGATTTGGGGGGGCTAGCGTGACGTCAACCTAGCCCCCCCAATTTCAATCGTCGATTCCTGCCAAACGGCTGGAGCACAAAAATCGGGAATAGAGCAACTAATTAGCACATAAATAGCACAAAATTTTTTGGGTTGAGCCAATTTGGTTTGCGATGGTGGGGGGGCTAGGGTGACATGGGTCCATTAATTAATAGTCACAGAGGTAGAAGATACTGTTAACTATCCTGTCGAGTTTCAACATACACTGAACCCATTGGGATACCACCTCATATTCTTCATCTAAACATTGGTGCATCATAAATGTTGTTGCGTAATTTAAATCCCCCAAAATTGTGTAATGGCATCAGACTACGAGTCAAAACCATCCAAAGAAACGTTATCGAAGCAACAATTTTTACAGGAAAGTATGAGGGTGAAAATATATTCATTTCGAGAACTCCTCTGATTCCATCTGACTATGATTTTGAATTTAAGCGTTTGCATTTTCCAGTAAAATGTTGCTATGCGATGACTATCAATAAAGCACAGGGTCAAGGTTTAAAATTAGCCGGTGTAGATTTACGAAGTGACTCTACTCTAAATTGTTAAAATTAAGAGAAATAAATTAATGTGATGAAAAATGGAAATGTAGTTGTTATTTATAAAAATTGTCATACATAAAAAATAAAGGACGTAAAAATATAAAAGTTAAAAGAAAAAAACAAATGTCCTATGTTTTATGGTGACAAATTTTTCGTGGTGTAGGCCTACTGGGACCAGTGTTGCCAACTTTCAATTCTCAAACCCACTAAACAGACGATAGAAAACCACTAGAAAACCACTAAGACTTCTGCCACAATAAAAATTCAAAACTTTAAATTTATTATGAAGCAAATAATTGAAAATTTAAAACTTATATTTCTGAAATTCTATTTAGATTTTTATGATGTTGTTCAATTAACTTTAGGTTAATAAAAATTCAATTAATATGTATGAAAACAGTTCTTTATATAAAATAGAAAAACAATAGAGTACACATTTTTACTCTATAGCAAACAATATTTTACTCAAACAAATCATAAATTAAAACCACTAAAAAAAACCACTAACCACCAAAAAGTAAATAATCCCACTAACAAAATATAAAAACTGCTAGTTTTAGTAGTAAAACCACTAAGTTGGGAACACTGACTGGGACCCGCCACAAACAACGGCAACGCATTCCAATACATAGTACCTCACGGGAGATGTGGAAATCTGTGTACTGACTGGCACTCTAGTTTCCTATTTAAAATTTGAAAAATTTACAATTTGAAATATTCACATCCAAATGGTTAATACGCCCAGTGCAGCGGGCGGAAATCAGCTATTAACTTCCTAAAGTGAGAAGTTAATAAAATAACTTAATTACATTAATTATTATAATAATAAATATTTGACATATATTTTATATTAAAACACATCAAACATTATTTGATAATGATCAATATCAATATTTATTGATGAAGCTATATTATTATTATTATTTTATATATTGATGAGGTTATAAAGGTATTTTGTAAATATTGAATAAAAACATAACAATACAAAATACAAATATATATAATAAAATAAATAGTTTATCATTTAATAATGAAAACTATTTTATATTGTTTAAAATAAATAAATAAATAATATATTATTATTATTATCAATTAATTAAATTATATATAATATTTTTATTGTGTTAAATATTATTATTAATCATATATAATATTAAATATTGTATATTGGTTTGTATTGGTTGTTATAGGTTACGTTATTATTATTGCTTTATAGATAGTTTTATATATAGATCTTTTAGAAATATATTATATTAATTTTTATACCATGTATATAATATGTAATATATATCAAGGTATACTAAGTTTAGGCCCAAGTATGTAACGCTTAAAAATATTGATGCTACCAACAAAATTTTGGTATGGGTGTTCATACAATCACCCAATTAGTCCATTTCCGGTTGTCTATCTGTCGTCTGTCGTCTGTCCGTCTGTCATCACGTTTACTCAAAAATGAAAAGATATACCAAGCTGAAATTTGTATAGCGCGCTGAGGACGTAAAAAGTGAGGTGGAAAAACAATTGAGTTAATTGTTGAAATACCATGTATAGACAGTGTTGATTACACTCTCACATTACACAAATATACATGTCACACATATACAACTGATAATCCTATATTAATACATACTATACAATTTGCATCTAATGTGTGTCCTCGTGGGTAAACAGTGATGTTTACAAAAAAATGTTTCAAACAAAAGTTGTTTATTCGATTGTGTCAAGCTTTACTTTGTGGAATTGCATTTTAATAATTGAAATATACACTGCTAAATAAAAAAAAATTTTAAAATATATTACGTGTATATTTCAATTATTAAAAGTTGTTTATTTTTTGATAAGGAACATTTTTTATACTTAAACTTTTGTTCTATCTCTAACGGCTTACAAGATGGGTCCAACGGACTCAAAACCCATTTATCTTATATGTTTCTCATTTACGAACTCAACCTTACTTTTTACGTCTTAAGCACTTCTTAAGTACGTCCGAAGGGCGCTGTAAAAATTTTAGCTTGATATCTTTTTTCGTTTTTGAGTTATCGAGTTGACAGACGGACGGACGGACGGACGGACAACCAGAAATGGACTAATTAGAAGATTCTATAAACACCTATACCAAAATTTTGGTTGTAGCATCAATATTTTTAAGCGTTACTAAACTTTAACTTGGGACTAAACTTAACATACTATGTATATTTCATATATACATGGTATAAAAATTACATAGGGGCCGAAACTCGAACTCTCGATTATTGTGATTCAATCGGAACACATTACTGGTATTGTTTGGGAAAAATTCATTATAAAGAATAATAATGTAAAGACAAAATCAGTATTGGAATTATGTGCTGGAAGTTCGAATGGTGATTTTTGAATTTAAAAAAATCAAAAGTTGTGCTAAAATGTGCACATTGCAGCACAACTCTAGCACAATTTAATCCACAACTTTTCATTTTTTTAATTCGAAAATCACCTTATAAATTCCAGCACATATTGGAATTTATGTATTTAAGAATTATTTAAGAATTTTATGGACTGTACACTTGAAAATTGTATACAAACTAACCATATCATTTTTCAGTGATTGTAGAGAGTGTTGTTGAAAATGTGGACGGATCAAAAATGTTCAAATTTAGTGTATTTTTCCGATTACTTGGAGATTATACTACATTTCTGAATAAACTATGGATATAATTTTCTAGCTTTCAGCTTCAAACCTTCGTAGATGGGTATTATTTATCTTGTTCAATAAATAATATTCTATATCTCTTGTGTTGAAATAGTTTTAATTAGAAACCAAACACTTTATTCGTACCATACACATAACATTCTGTTCCTGTAGAATATATACAGGAATACAACATCGGTACCTACCTATGTATATATAGGAGAAAGATTGTCCAGGGAATAAACAACAAAAGCATATCTTTTGATAATAATGTAATTTCATATTAGTTTATTATAAAATAGTTTGTGAAATTTACTTACATCCTGAATAATGTTTTGTATTGTGTAGTTCTAACTATCTATACTTATATGAGATGGATTTCTAAGTTGAGTTCGAGTTTAGAGTTCTAACTACGACGACCAACATTATTACATACTATACGTCCTATATGTATGATATAGGCACCTTTATCGGCTCTTCCATCCATAATAATACTCAATAGACTTTGAGATGGATACTGAGAAACAAATATATAAATATATATATAGTGTGTCCCCGGATAGAGGTAACTATACTTGTAAATTTCTTTATTTTGCATTTTAAGAAAAAAAGTCATTCTTTATAAGAAGTTTTGCTTATTCTGAAAAGTATGTAGGTATATTAAAAACTTATTAATAATGTACAGGGTAGCCAAAAATTTGGAATCACTATTTTCATTTTTGGTAAACTACCTTCTTTTTTATAAGTTGACAAAATGTTACAAAGAAAAGTTACTCGCAATTAAAAATTATGATTGTATACAAAATATCAAGAAGATCCGTGTACTTTAATTATAGCATAATTTTTTTATTTGAACAAAAGCTCTAATTATAAAAAAACGTAAGAAAGAAAATAATAATAAGTCAATTAACATGTACTATCCGAGAGTGTAATTTTTTGTGGACTAGTTTAGAAAATTGAATAGAAAATTTATTTTCTCGGATAAACATTCACTAAGAAAGGAATTGTCAAAGTTGGAAAGATTTTTAGTAGAGTGAAATTACGCCTTGTGTATGGATTAAAAGTTCGAGCAGCGAAACTTTGGGGTTATTCTTTTCACATCAAAATAAGTATTTTTTGAAATTTTTTACTTTCCCGGAGTGGTGCAACATGTTTAAAAAACAAAATGGCGTCAAAAATGAAATTATTTTCAGAAATTTTATCATTTTTATTTTATATTCGCAAAAGAAGACATCGGTGCATATCCAAATTTGGTAGTTTTGTAGTCCATGTTAAGAACTACTCCTCATAATTTTTTGGTGGGGTTTCGTCCCTTCCCCTCCCAGTTATATATATATGTATACATACATATGGTAAAACAGTTCATTTGACTATAACTTGAAAAATGTTCGATTGATTTTAATGAAACTAATATCAATAGTAGGTTTTATTACTTACAACTTTCGGTTAAAATTTTAGCGAAATCCGTTAAATAATTCGGCCAAAATTTCCAATTTAGGGAATTGTTTAAAATGGCTGCCATTTTATGCCATTTTGTCCTACGAGGTTAAATTTTTTTTTAAATTGTAGCATTTTTTATTTTCTTTCGATTTTATCGACCCCCAAAACCCCTTTATACGTCATAAAAATTTTGAATTTGCAAAAAATATGAAAGCGGAAGGGGAAGGGGCGGATGTTGTAAAAAGTGCTATATTAATAAAAACATCTAAAATTTTGGGTTACTTTAGCATTTTAAGCTATTTTGACCTCTTTTTAAAATCTTTTAAGATACATTTATTTCATACACCCCTTCCCCCTTACAGCGCGGGGGTTAAAACTTAAAAATTTTGCTTTAAACCATATAGACCTCTTTTAAAAATAGTTTTCTCATGTCATAGCAAAAAACACCCCCCAAAGCCAGTCCATACACCCCCCAAACAATTATTTCCAGAAAGTGTTAAATTTTCCGTTTTTCGCAAAAATATGGATCAAGGAGTCATTTTACGGGTAAGCCACTTATTATAAAATCGAAAGAAAATAAAAAATGCTACAATTTAAAAAAAAATTTAACCTCGTAGGACAAAATGGCATAAAATGGCAGCCATTTTAAACAATTCCCTAAATTGGAAATTTTGGCCGAATTATTTAACGGATTTCGCTAAAATTTTAACCGAAAGTTGTAAGTAATAAAACCTACTATTGATATTAGTTTTATTAAAATCAATCGAATATTTTTCAAGTTATAGTTAAATGAACTGTTTTACCATATGTATGTATACATATATATATAACTGGGAGGGGAAGGGACGAAACCCCACCAAAAAATTATGAGGAGTAGTTCTTAACATGGACTACAAACCTACCAAATTTGGATATGCACCGATGTCTTCTTTTGCGAATATAAAATAAAAATGATAAAATTTCTGAAAATAATTTCATTTTTGACGCCATTTTGTTTTTTAAACATGTTGCACCACTCCGGGAAAGTAAAAAATTTCAAAAAATACTTATTTTGATGTGAAAAGAATAACCCCAAAGTTTCGCTGCTCGAACTTTTAATCCATATAACAGCCTTTTTTTGCTTAGATTTACTCCAGTATTTCTTGATATTTTGTATAGAGTCATAATTGTTAATTTCGAGTAACTTTTTTTAATAACATTTTGTCAACTTTTAAAAACGAAGGGTAGTTTACCCAATAAAAAAAAATAGTGATACCAAATTTTTGGCTACCCTGTACATTATTTAGAAGTTTTAAATATTCCTACATACTTATCAGAAGAAGCAAAACTTCCTATAAAGAATGACTTTTTTTCTTAAAATGCAAAATAAGAAAATTTACAAGTATAGTTACCTCTATCCGGAGACACACTATATATATATATATATATATACAGGGTGATGCAAGTTAACAACCGGGCAGTGATGTACCCATGGCTAAAACCGGCTAAAGAAATAACGTATAAGTGACTAATTACTTTCTTTTTTTTTGGATATCAATGCAAAGAACGACTCTATCTAGCGATATAAAAAATTGTTCACACTATACGAGACGGACGATTATGGCTAAACGGCTTGATTATAACAAAATTATCTTTCTGGGATAGATGGAGGTTTATGTGGAGGGCTGTATATTTTCCAATTACTTTTGTTATATACTGGGTGACCGGAAGCGCGGAATGTATCAAAGTTGTATTTAAAAAAGAATGGAACACTCTGATTATTATTTCATTTTTAGATTCTACGGGCAAAATAAAGGTGTTTTTCATTAGGTTTACCTCACTTTAACATCACGATTTTTAAAATATTATGTATTTTCTGAAATTATAGTAGCAATTTTAACGTACAATTTCGCAAAGCTTATATATTACAGGGTATACAGGTTGTTGCAAAAATATGCCTTAAAAATTGTTTGTTTTAAACGACAATAACTTGTTTAATTTAAATAAAACACAGCGTTTATGTCAACAGTAAGTGTAAATTGTTACACTTGCTTATAAGTATCACATATTCGTTGTGTGCGTAGTCATGCTAGGGACAATAAAATCGATGCCAGCGCTTCCAGTGAAAAATTTTGGCGTTAAAGGGGCCTGTTATTACTAATTTTCAGTTCTTTACATGTTAATTTTATAGAAATGTTAAATTAAAATTATTGAAAAACACTTATTAATTAAACTTAATGCATTAAAAATTGTGAAAATAAGAAATCAAATGGCACAAATATTATTTTTCAAATGTAAATTATCATAATTATTTATTTAAATTTGTGAGACAATAATATTAAATTTTCAATGTAAGTCTTAAATGCAATCCATAAAATTATATATGCATCCATACAATTCTATAATTAAAGTAGTGTATCGTTACCATGGAAACGAAACTCACGCACGGAGCGAATACTATCAACATTTATACAGCTAACTTTGTACGTTTTCATGAAAAATCCTATTTTTAGAATCGAACTGATTTTAACAAACTGATTTTTAAATATACAATCGGGAAAGCGTCCTTTTCTATTGAACTTTAACTTTTCATGAATAATTCGAACACACAAGCTTTGAAAAATGGAAAATTTTAACAGTATAAACTAATAACTTATGGTTTATGGTAAATCATCCCGTTTCCTGTTTTAATAACGGTAATGATAATAATAACGTTATATGAAACATTACATAGCTTATACTGACAAATTTCCAATTTTTCTAAGTTCACGTTTTGGCCATTGTATGTCAACTTTCTAATTTTTCTAGCAGCCGTTCTCTTGTTTTTTTTTTATAACTTGAACCAACTTGTAGGTTACAAAGTGGTTCAAAAATATGTTGCTCGCTCGTCGGTATATATTATAATTCGTAGCGCAGGAGCTGCGTTAGCTAAGCGAATTCCCTCAGAGATTGAAAAGAACAGATTTTTCCTAAAATCGAATATTGCCTTTTTAGAGAGATATTGCATTTCAAGAATTTTTATTTCAAAAACTAAGCATCTAGAGAAAAAAATTACAAGAGTACTTTTTTGCTTAAAACTGATCATAAAGTACAAATATATATATATTTAAAAAAAAAATCCATATTTTGTACTTTACTCACCCCCTACCCCTTGTTTATCTGTCGATTTTTCTCATTAACGAACTTGAACTTTCAAATACCCACACCCTTTTTGATACCAAGTTTTATTCAAATCGGACTTAAATTGAGACCGCCACCTAGACACATATGTATAAATAAATTTTAACGGTGATCATTTTTGACGTCTATAAGGTAGGATCGATGAACATTTGAAGTAATTTTTTCAAAATTCCACATCAGTATAAAATCAATAACTCTAGTTCCTTCGGTAAGTTGCTAATATCTCAGAAGTTTAACAAGTAATCCAATTAACCTAGATAATCACCACTGTCTATATATGGTATTTGAATGATTAACTCAGCCAATTGTTTGGTTTCACTTGCTCAAATAATAATTTAGTATGAGTGCTATGGTTTTTCGGCAAGCCCTGTTTTCCAGTGTGCATAATAATATAGTTTAGTTGTACAAACATAAAACAAAAGTTGTATCTATTACATTATAACGTGAATGTATATGTATGTCATGCTTATGATAATACTATATACGAAATTATTACACTTGTATTACGAAGACAAAAAGAGAGAGAGAGAGAGAGAGAGAGAGAGAGAGAGACGAAGAGTTTAACTTAACTAGCCAATGAAAACTAATTACCTAACAGTAACTGTTTTCTACCTATGCATAATATAATGTACATACGTCTTCCTTCTGTTGTCTCAATTCTACCAACAAATTCTCTCTACCAAAACTCGTATGTTTGGCTAAGAAAGTCCTCAATTTCGAATTGAATTACACCTGTGTATACATACACATTATGTGGGCGTACGTACACATTAGATCAGTTAAAATATCTAAATCAATTCTGAAAATTTTAGAGGAGGTTGCCCGATTATTTAAATAAATAAATGATTTTAAAAGTAGACATATTAATAATGTTCTAATGGGAAAACGGTAGATGGATGATGTGTTTTCTTAAATTTCTCTAAAACTAATAGGTGGAAATTAAAAAAAACTATTTAAATAAAAGTTAAAAGCTTAATAAATTATTGAAAAAAAAGCCGTTGTGCCCGGCTAATTAAGGATGTATAAACACGGTAGTGGGAAAACAAATTTAAAAAATATATATATTTTCAATTTGGATGGTAAATTATGTTATAACTTGACGATATTAGACGAAAAGTAATAATGAAATTTTTCGATATCTGGAGAAATTTTCAAAATATTGAAAATTGAAATATTTGTTTAATAATTAAGCTTTCGATATTTCGAAAACCAAGGTAGATATCGAAAAATTTTATTCTTATTTCTCGTCTACATTAATGAAGTTATAACAAAATTCATCATCAAAGTTGAAAATAAGGAATAAATAATTTCAACCACAAGTTTAAACTTGTCTTGGTGCTCCTACTACCTTAAGCAAATTGATTTAAATGAAATTGTAATCTTTTTTGATTAAGAATTTTATACATTGATTTGGAAATTGTTTAGAATTTTTTGTCGAAAATTATATCGATTTGATTCAATATTTTTGAACTTGTGTGTATATGTAGGAAGTGTGCAATATGCACATTTTGTATGGATCTTATTTCAGGTACAAATATTATGTTCTGAATTAATAGATTTGTAAATAAATATTGTTCTAAATATATAAAATATTAATTTATTTGTCTAATAAATTTTAAATGATTGGTAATTGTATACAGGATGTCACAATGTTTTGTTCACAGCAATTAATTCCTGGATTATAATCCCAAAATTAGCGCAATAAGTAATTTTGAGCCAAAGCACACTTTTTAATTAAAAGTTGTATATTTTTTTATTAATTCATAAACTTTGGTTTATCTATAGAATAGCATATCCAGTGAAATTTACAGTAAAACATGTAAAATGCCAAGGTTTTTCTGTTTAAATTTTAAAAACCTTGTCGGCTGTCAAGCTGTTTTTGCGTTTCCATTGTCAACGCTATCACGTAATTGGATAATGGGTAAATTGGCTCAACACTCAAATCTTAATTTGGTTAATTTTGTGATACTATTTACAATCATCTGTCAAATCAATAAAAAAATAACTTAAGCAAAAGTTGCAGAGTTTGATTGGGGAGGCATCATGTTCTGACGTCAGATTGTATCTAGTTCCCTGGGCTGGGTTGCTTTAAAAGTCAATTTAAATCATAAAACGTGAAAGATAGAATAACACTTTAAATTAGAAAGTTGATCCTCATTAAAAAAAAAAACATTTTTTCAAAAATCGTCAACTTTCGGAGGAAATTCGACTTTATATTATGTCATTATTGCATTTAATTTCTGCTTATTTGAAAACGCAACACTTTTGAAAAAGTGTAAAGTTTGAAGTCGACTCACGAAGTTACATGTATGTATTATTCAATTTACCAAACAGAGTTCTGTCTTTCGGAATATTTTGAATATTGCTTTCCATAACTTTAAAAATTGTTTTGTTCTATTCTTACAAAATAAATAATATTTCGAGAATGTATCATCGGACGGTATAGAAAATTGAAATGGTTTTAAAAGCTCTTTACGTAATTTTATAAGCTACTTTTCTTTGTATCACTAGCTTTTTAAAATGCCGATTTATAAAATTTTTGGAATCATTTGTAGTAGATTTTATAAATATTACATTTAAAATTGTTGAACAATTCATTAAAAGTCAACAAGTCTTTAAAAGGATCCGATATCATAGGAAATATTTATAAGCATTCTAAAATAATTTGTACCTATTTATTAACCAAGATAATTGTTTAATAGGAATAATGGTTTAAGAACTTGGATAGCTTTTACTATTGCAGTAATTTACTTCCTGGAAATAACACAATTTTGGAGCATCTGTTATCAATTATACCTATTTATTCATAAACTACGCCAAATTCAATATTCATTTCTGCCCAATTAGTTATTAATATTTTACTATGAAGATGTTCTTGTGTAAAGTAATTCAAAGGAAAATTTTCAATTATTCCTTTAAGGCTAATTTTAATACGGGATGTGCTAGTTTTCATAATAGAAAATTTGTTTATCAGGGATTGATCACACGATGTCTTTTGAAACTTTAAACGCGTTTTTCTGTAAACAACATTTTCAAATTCGGTGAGCTTTAAGTAAGTTTTCTCCGAAACGATTTGACCAATCGGTTTCGAATTTTTCCACAATCTTTTAAGATATTTTCCCCAGGTATTAATCGAAGGAATAAGATTTCTGAAAATTATTTTGATATTCGAAACACTGGTTGTAGTCACTTTTCGGGATTCAGTTCCGTCTTCGCTGCGACTTGAATCTCCTCTATCGTATCAAACGGTATCCCCGGAGCGGTCTTTTGAGCTTGCTGAACAGCCAGAAGTCGCACGGCGCCAGATCAGGTGAATACGGTGGTTGCGGAACGATATGGGTTGAGTTTTTGACGAAATGATCACGAATTATGAGTGCAGTATGGGATGGTGCATTATCGTGGTGTAAAAACCATGAATTGTCTTTACACAATTCCGGCCTTTTTAGGGGGATAGTGTTACGCAAATGACGCATAACGTTCAAATAATATTCCTTGTTGACTGTTTGGCCGGGCGGAAGGAATTCATAATGCACAACAAACGCGGGCATTTTAAATTGAAATGTCACCTTATTTTTTGGACACAGTATTTTTATATTTATGTAAAATAAATGTTCTTCCCGTTAATTACGTAAAAAACTCATTAAAAAAAGTTTTTTTGCCCTCGCAACTGGATATAGCCCCTTAAATATAAGAGTTTTTGCTCTTTTTTTACTGCAGTTTCAAGGATATGCTTTACATTTTAAAACAATACATCAACAAGATATTTTTTCCTTTGCCCAAAAAATAGACTAGAATTTACTTGACCAATTTTGTTAAAATACTTAAATTACTTACCAATCATAGAAAAGAGATCAGAAATATAACTGGACTCTTCATAGCCATTTTCATCTTCTTGTGAATCTTTTCGGGAACGATCTAATATAAAGCTGACACTTAGACCAAAATATGCTCCAAACACATGTACAAACATAGATTCTCCAGGATCACTAGCCTAAACAAAAGAAATTTTTATTAAATTCTCCAAGACGTTTATAGATTTCTGTAAGCAATTGCTCCTGTTTTTACGACATATTTTTAGATTTATCGAATTCTTTAAAAATTTCAAGAAAATATTTGTATACCATGCATATAGTCCCAAGTTTGTATAAAAATATTGATGCTATGAACAAAATTTTGGTATCGGTGTTTATAAAATCACCTAATTAGTTCATTTTCGGTTGTCTGTCCGTCTGCCCGTCTGTCTGTCAACATGATAACTCAAAAACGAAAAAGATATCAAGCTGAAATTTTTACAGCGTACTCAGGACGTAAAAAGTGAGGTCAAATTTGTAAAAGGTCAATTGGATCTTGGGCCCGTAGGACCCATCTTGTAAACCGTTAGAGATAGAACAAAAGTTTTAATGTAAAAAATATTCCTAATAAAAAAATAACCAACTTTTGTTTGAAACATTTTTTCGTAAACATCACTGTTTACCCGTGAGGGCGCAAATTAGGCGTAAATTGTATAGTATGTATTATATGGGAATATCAGTGTGTGACATGTATGAATGCGTAATGTGATAAAGTAATCAACACTGTCTATGCATGGAATTTCAACAATTAGGCAATTGTTTGTTTTCACTTGTTTCTGCAATAATTTGTATGTTTCGAATGAAGGTGTAGATTTTGACATGTTTGATCACTATTTACATTCCAGAACTGTACTGAAAGGTACCAGATTGCTATAGCGTGCCTTAGTTTTGATTGATGTGATCTTTTTAAAAGTTTTATTTTTTTAAAGATTTATTCAGGATTTAGAAAATAATATATGTAAAAGTACAAAAATGAATTTGGTGACGTGATTTGAAAATTTTTAAAAAGTGTAAAAATTTGAATTGTGTTCGTGTTTTAAAAGTTTTAAACGATAAAAGTCTGTAAAGAAAATCAATTCAATTCAATAGAATATTCAACATTAAAACATGAAAAATTTTCTCTATTAAACTTTTCATAAGTCAACAAAAAAAGGTACGTTTTAAGCTGTTTTATACTTATAAAACGAAGGAAAAATATTTCGGGTAAAAAAATATTATTTTCTATATAATTCACCAAAAAATTTCTTTACATATTTTCAAAATTGACTTCTTACATAATATATAAATATTAATAATGTAGGAGCTGACACGCTTTTTAATTAAAAAAGGTAATCGGACAATGCTTGGCAAGTTCATGGCTGATAGCTCCAGCGTTTTCGAGATGATTCCGACTAGAAATTTCAGTATGGCATTGATTCGGTCCAAATAGGACACACTGAATGTCAAACTTGCGGTAAGTGAGGAATTCAAATTAGGCCAAATACTAATAAACACCAAGACCAAAAAACGGCTAATTTGGCTGTCTTTATGCTACAAATTTGTCTCGCTCATCACTAAGGCCAACGTTTGGGAAATAAACAAATTATGAGGTTCTCCCTAATTTGGCTTCCTAACTAGACAGCAGTTTGGAAGCCATACTTGATATTCATAGCCCAAAATCTAGTATGGTTTTCTTCTTTGGTGATAGCCCAAACTGGGTTTCCTTTATAGGCTGCAATTTGGAAGCCACACTTTCAGCAACAATTAGGAAGGCCTGATGTGGATACTAATAGAAATAAATAGAAATAAAAATATAATAACCCAAAAAAAATAATAGAAGGCTGAATTTACGCCCGGCTAGGTTGAGATCATCATACACAAGAGTGACTTCCGAATTCATGCCACATTAGGCATTCCGGTTTAGGAGGGCAGATGGACTAAACAGGGAATTCAGAATGCCTCATTCAAAGCTTATATAAGCCTAACTGATATTTCTAGTCGGCATATTGCAGTAATATATCAACCTAGTTATAGATACTCTGTGTCACAATATCTGCAAAGAGCAAATGTCAAAAAAGTGCCATACTTTTTTCTCTAATATATATTTGGTGATAAACATCCCTATCCCTGTATATTATGAATATGAAAGTAAGGGTGTTTGTTTGTTTGTTACGCTTTTACGCGAAAACTGGCGGATGGAATTGAATCAAACTGTACAACAATATAGCTAGTACATCAGAAAAACACATGAGCTATAAATTATAAAGATATATTTAAAAAAAAAATGACAAAAAATAAATTTCTCCTGACATTTCACTGCTCCATCCATGATCATCACTTAGAACCATAAATTAAAGAATCCTGTAAAAATTTAAAATAGTAAATGTACAACAATTCTCAATGAATTCTGGCTATTTTACACTTAAAAAAATTGAAAACTGTGCATATATTTTTGCTGTGTAAAACAATCCCATCGAGTGTTACGGAAGAGGGATAAATAAGATCAAGAGACTTGGAGACTATAAAGCGGTGGTTTTTACTTTTAAGCCCAAACCTTAAAATTTTTACAGAATTAATAAAAATGTATTATAATCAACTAGTTCAGATTTTGTGACACAGAGATACATGACCAGCAAAAAAAAATTTCAATTTTATCACTTTTCCAGTAACTCGATCAGTGCTTCAATATTGACGATTTAAGTCCGGAAGAATGGTATACAATTAAAATTTCTTACTGCTGGCTGACTGCAGTAAGGATAACAACTTTCCACTTTAGTTTAAGGCCCAATATATCACGAAAATGTAGGATTTACGTGTAGAGGAAACAAAAAGTCTTCTCTATAATCATCAGTTATGAATTTACCAATCATCACACAGTTAGGGTTTCTAAATAAAAATCCATGTCAACTCCTTATCTATATCATAGTTTTATCTATTTGATAGATGATAGCCATTAACGAACACTACAAACTATTACGTTTGTCATTTATTTTGTTGTTTGTGTCCTATGTTTGTTTTTATTTTTCCTTGTAAAATTCCATTTTTTTTCTACCAAGTCAGCTTTTGTTTGACGGCAAAGTGACGCTACTACATAGCTAGTTGGTTGGTTGGCTATAATGTATGGTTTTGTCCTTTTTTTTTAAATTTTTATACCATGTACATATGAAATATACATAGTATATTAAGTTTAGTCCCAAGTTTGTAACGTTTAAAAATAATGATGCTAGGAAAAAAAATTTGTCATAGGTGTTCACTAAATCACCTAATTAGTCCATTTCCGGTTGTCCGTCCGTCCTTCCGTCCGTCTGTCTGTGGACACGATAACACAAAAACGAAAAAAGATATCGAGCTGAAATGTTTACAGCGTACTCAGGACGTAAAAAGTGAGGTCAAGTTCGTAAATGAGCATCATAGGTCAATTGGGTCTTGTAACCCGTTAGAGATAGAACAGTTTAAATGTAAAAAATGTTTCTTATAAAAAATTAAACAACTTTTGTTTGAAACATTTTTTCGTAAACATCACTGTTTACCCGTGGGCGCCAATTAGGCGGAAAATTTAAAAAATGTACTATACTTGATTATCAGTTATGTATGTATCACATGTTTGTATGTGTAATGTGATAAGGAAATCAACACTGACTATGCATGGTATTTCAACAATTAACTCAGTCAATTGTTTGTTTTCACTTGTTATTATTGCATTGTATCGAGTTTTTATAAAATTTATTATTATGTTTTTTAATGGTATTGATGTTGCTAATGTTATCATAATCGTTCGACGTTCGTTCGATTTTTATTTGTTTTTGTTTATAGGTATAAAGTTTCTTGTGTCGTTTTTAAGAATCCGTAGTTGTGAAAATTCAAGGGATATTTATCCCATAACTGACTAGCTTGTCGGTATCAAGATATTCCGATATCAAAAAACTGAAAATTATCGAGAAAATTTGAAATTTTATTTATCAACTAATCATCCATTTATGCGTCTTCTGTGAAAAATTCATATCGATTTTCTACGATTTAGAGAAATTAACTATCAAAGTCAGTGTTTTTACCAAAAAACTTTTTTCATTTTTATCTTCACAGCTCTTAATTTTGATTATAATAGCTAAAAATTTGAGGAATATTGATAAAATTTTTTTATGTAAATAGGAAAATATTTTTAAAAGCACTTATTGTCTAAAAAACCAACATCTATTAAGACTTCTTGTTGTTAATTACTATGGTTTCTTAATATGCATCTGTTTATTAGCGTTTGAACTGTAACCTATTTTCAGCCTGTTAACCTATTTCTGCTACAGTTTTTAGTTCTATGATAGAAACATGGGATTTTCACAAATCGACCCAAAATGAAGTCCAAATAACAGAATATTTTAATCACGTACATTGTAACACTCCGAAAAAGTAGGAGTAAGACAGTTTTTTGCATTTGGTGGGAAATTTCATGCTTCGAGACCCAGCGGTTTAAGCTGGTCATTGATCGATCAGTCAGTCAGTCAGTTTCTTCTTTTACATATATAGATTTAAGCACAATAACGGTATACAATGCGACGTATTTATGAAAGAGTAATTTGAAAAAGATACGGAACCTTTCATGTAGGAGTTGAATTTTGGCATGGCTCATTTTTTTTTAAATTCCGATATCATTTTATTGGGGGAAGCGGGCAGACAGTTTTCTACTTTAAAGTGTTTTTACTATGAGTAATAAATGATTAGTTATTTTTTATTCAATATTGAAAGTTCGAGAAACGGTAATATTAAATGGGCAAGCATTGACGAATATCTACTTGTCTTTTTGCACTTTTATCGTAGGTAGGTGATGTGGTCTATTTTTGTTGGGATCTTGCATAGTTCCATTAGGAGCGGAAACGAAACACTTAAAACAGTCAATGTTCGAAAATTTGAACAGTAAGACGGATTTGAATGCGGTTTTCTGCATTCGATTCGTTAGAGCGTCAGGTAATTTTGTTATCTAAATTGATTTATTTATAAGAAATTAAAAATATGCAATTTGCATAAAAAATATGTATAATCGCATTTTAAATTAAGCATAAATATACTAAATTCACAATTCGGTTAATAGTGAAGAAAATGATTCCAAACTTGTTACTCGAGGGTTTTTGGAGTCGCTGAACACGAAACCCCCCGAGTTACGAGTTTTGGCCGATTATGTAAGGCATTTCCCGCAAACTTCTGGAGACGACGAGGCTGTCTTTTACCCTGGACCCCAAAAAACCCCGAGTAACAATTTTGGAATAATTTTTATCACTATTATCCGAATTGTGAAATTACTATATTTACGGTCAATATAAAATGCAATTAAAAATGCATATTATTTATGCAATTTGCATATTTTTAATTTCATATAAATCAATTCTTATAAATTACAAATTTTCCTGACGCTCAAGCGAATCGAATTCAGAAAACCGCGTTCAAATCCGTCTTACTGTTCAAATTTTCGTTTTTCAGTGCTTCGTTTCCGCGACTACATTTATTAATACTAACCTTTAATAATTCCACACAAATATACTTATTTGAAGCATACAATGCAACTTCAATTATTCCCATAATAATTAATTGTAAATATGTAGTTTTCCCTAAAACTGCACCCATTGATATTAAAACGGTGACAGCTGCAACATCAGCTCCCATTAAACTACAACAAAATAATTATCCATCAAATATAGTAGGTAGCTCATTATACCATGTTTACTATTTTTAACGTTACCTTTCAATACCAAGATGAATTTTGTCGTTAATCGATTCCATTTGATAAAACCCATTGCATAATATTCCCCATTGGATTAAAAATGCACCCATCAATAAGTTAAAACTTACAGCACTGTAACCATATCGGCGTAAAAATGTCATTAGAAATCCCACACCAATAAATACCATCATATGAATATCCTGAAATACTGAAACGGGATATTTCAATTGATTAATCAATGAAAAAACTACACATCTTCCACGAATCGAATCAGGGATATTCGAATGAAAGTGGGATCTTAAGCTATCGCGGAAAACAGACATCGAATCACTTATCCTGTTTGATGGTTAAATGTTTTTTTGTTACGAAATTATCTGACACACAAAAAGTTTCTCAAAATCAAATAAACAAAGTAAAAATTATTTTTCTAAAAGTTCTCGATTTTTCTCAAAATCATTATTCGATGGTTTTTAAGAAGGGGGATCTGTAATAACGAAACAGTTTCAAACTGAATGAAATATCTTTTGAAATTTAATTTTATTTGAAATTAATTTAATTGAAATTAATTTAATTTAATTTGAAATTTATTTTTCACACATTTCAAAATTGAAACTTCACACATTTACAAAGGACCAATTACGAGACAATAATTTAATAATATTATCCCGATTATCCTGATCAAGATCTTCCGGATTGACGATTAACTACAAAAATTTTGATGGTGAAAGCAAATGAAAGCAAACAATTGACTAAGTTTATTGTTGAAATACCTTGTATAAAAAGGGTTGAAGGACAGTGCTTATATTATTTTTTATAAATTAGTTTTTTTTTTTTTTTTCTATAATTAGAGTTAGTTCTTATAAATAAGAGTTTAAAAAACTAACAAATTTACTATCTAACCTTATTTTCTAGAAATTTTCTTTTTTCGAAAATGTCTCACAAGACTACTAGTTAAAGCTTATTGCAAATTTCTAACTCCCCACTTCAATAGTGTCGGAGAAAATGGACACCGAGGTTTTGTCCTAATTTGCGCCCGACGGGTAAACAGTGAAGTTTACGAAAAAATCTTTCAAGCAAAAGCTCTTTATATTATAAATGTGAAAGTAAGCATGTTTGTTTGTTTGTTTGTTTGCTACGCTTTCACGCTTAAACTACCGAATGGTTTTTAAAGAAACTGTATAGCAATATATCTGATATATCAGAATTCCACATGAACTACAATTTATAAAGATATATTAAAAAAAATAAAAAAATTGAATTTAATTTGACATTTACCATTTTGTAAATTTTTACAGAAATCGTTAATTTATGGTTAAACCATGGATAAAGGAATATTTTTAAAGGGATGGAGTATAACCGAATGGGGTGAGTCTCACTCAGGGGGAAGAGGTAGGGTATCATTGTTTTTTTTGGTATCCTAATATTCTATTATCAGTTCCTAAAGGAACTATAAATAGGTCTGATGAATAGATAACATGAACGGCAACTACCCAGTGATAGCCACCTAATCGAATTTATAGTATGTGAACTATAAATAAAACTATTTACGTAAATCTAAATCTTAAATCTAGAACAGGGTATCATTGTGCCTACTTTCTATTGGCTGTTTGTTAACTAGGCACATGCTGAAAGTATGCTCAAAACCTTCTTTAAGTGTTTTTGATTCGTTTGTAAGCATGGAAACATGTTTGACATATGGTTGACGTGTGTGGACAACATACATAAATAATCTTATATTCAAAAGAAAAGTAAAATTTATACAAAAATAAATAAATACGTGAAGTATTTATGCTTGTTTTAAAACAATTTTTTCAACGATATAAGTAACCTAAACGCAACAATATTCTATTCAATTTAGTGAATATTCAATCTTTAATCCTAGTGTTACAACTATTATAAGTTAACTAATGAAATTCAAAAGAGGGCTTAAGAATGTCTCGAAAATACGTCGATTAATTTTCAATACTAAATATCAACGTATTATAGAATTTTTAAAATATGAAATTAATGTAAAAATTTATTTGGGGAAATTATTACTTATTTATGAATTGAATTATGTACCCGTGAAACTAATCTTAATTTAAATAAGTGAAGTTTTATTTTTATTATTTTACGAATTATTTACATAGAAAGATTTTTTGCTCGGATCAATCTACAATACACGCAGAATTCGCTACCCATTTAAATTTTCCCGCAATTGGGATTTTCCCGCCGCAGCCAATCAAAAGCATGCATATTGCTTGAGGCAATCTAAAACCATGGATATGGATATACTATTTGAATTTCCCGCAAATGAGAGCCGCAGCCAATCAAAAGTAAGCACGTTGCTTCCCCCCTGATTGATACACCCCCCCCCCCTCCGTCTAAAGTAGGACTTTATACTACATCCCTACTATAATTACTAGATCCGTGAGTTAAACCATTAAAATAGTAAATGTCAAACAAATCTTGGCCAACTATTCTGATATACTCAGTGAATTATGACTATTTTACGTTTAACAAAATTGAAAACTGTGTATTTCAAGAGAGGGTGGAGTCTTTGAAGCGGTGGTTTTTACTTTTAAGCCCAGTGAAGCGGGCGGGTATTAATCTAGCAAGGAATATTTTTTACATTTAAACTTTTGTTCTATCTCTAACGTTTTACATGATAATTGGGTCCTGCGAACCCAAGATCCAATTAACCTATGTTGCTAATTTACGAACTCAACACTCGTTTTTGAGTTATTTTGTTCACAGACGGACGTACAGACAGGCGGAAATGGACTAATTAGGTGATTTTATGAACACCTATATACTAAAATTTTGTTTGTATCATCAATATTTCTAAGCCTTGCAAACTTAAGACTAAACTTAGTATACCTTGATATATATTTCATATATACGGGTTATAAAAATCCAACAAACTCAAATTTATAATTGAAGTGTTATTAAATTAATCAAGAATCGACTATTCAAAAAACAGAATTTTCCTTGCAGTTTTGGAAGGCCCCCACCGATTTGGATAAAATAGAAATTATTGATATGCTTTTTAATTGATCCCAAATTCGATAGAAATTAAGAAGGATTTTCTAGTGTAGTTGTAGTTCTCGAATAACCGAAATTGTAGAAGAACGATTCGGTTTCTTGGCTGAGATGGAACCACAATGGATCCTTCTCAGTTGGAACTAAAGGCCAAAAATCTTGTATATCATTACCCTGATAATTAAGACATGAATTGATTCATTTCGCCACTTTTGCATAATAGTACGGAAAGAAAAAAGGGTGAATCAAATGAAATTTTTCTCTACCGGATAATTTTGCAAAATAATGTGTAATCTACTTTTTGTAATGCATAAGTGGCAATTTTTATTTATTTATCGATGATGGTAACTAATTGCAGTAAGAAAAGATCATTTTCAAAACTAAAGATTATAACGAACAGATAACGAGCGTTGATGACTCGTGAACGCCTGCCGAATCTCATGCTTCTCAGTTTTGAAAGCGACATTCTCCGCGATATGAATTTTGATGAGATTACCAACACTTTACTGCTAATAAGAAATTACGCAAAGCTTTAATTTAATTAGAATTAATAAACGATTGTCAGTGTGCAAATATAATACAAGTATACTGCATTATACCATGTGTGTTTGTACCATCTAGGCATATACATATCTGTAGTATGACAGAATACATCCGTTTAGTAATGCATCTAAGCGAGAGGTATTATATACATGTGTGTAAGATTACAGATACGATACGATAGATCTTCTGTTGTGTGCATGCAGAGAGTGGGAGTAAGGTTGCATACAAATATTATTAATTGATTTGAAAACTCCCACTCTCCAAGTGTCTTCCAACTAATGTTCAATACATGTATATAATACCTCTCGCATTTCTAAACGGATGTATTCTGTCATACTACACAAATGTACATGCCTAGATGGTACAAACACACATGGTATACGAAATAATTTTAAGGACCTTCACCAAAATTTGGCCCCAGGATCTCCTAATTCTACATACAGCCCTGAATAGAATAAAATGGTTTGAGCGATCATCTCTTAAACTAAACTCTACAGTAAGGTTCAAATTTAATTATTGATGAAAAGCAACAACTCTTTCTATTCTATTTTAAATATTTTTAAATTACAAAAAACTTTACTCAATACATAAATTACAACAGTACTTTGGTATGTGTGTGCAATCATTTGACAATGAATGGTTGAAGACGAAGACGAAGACGAAGCTTAGGAAGGAGAAGAATTATAGATAGACAGTAAAGAAGATTTTAAAACAAAGTTTGTTTTATTTTATTTTTTTATCACTTTTATTTTATACAAAAGAAATATATTATGTTTTGTGTTATTGGCACATTTTAATGTGTGTGTGCTTGCTTGCTAAGGATTCTTTTTTAGAAGGAAATCCCTCTCTTTGGGTTGATAACTGAAAGTATGCGGACTTGTACAAGATGAGATAAAAAACTTTCCTATTTTGAATTGGAATGAATTTTCGAGATATCTTCTCTTATTGAAATTGGGTAAGCGTGATAGGGTTTCAAATTTTCCGACCATTTTTTAAATACTTTTTTTATAATTATTGTGTGTGGATCCGTACCACTTTTTAAACCCACAAGAGTCTTTTATTAAATATAATCCCTATCCCTATCCATATATATTACAAATGTGAAAGTAAGCATGTTTGTTTGTTTGTTTGTGTGTTTGTTTGTTTGTTACGATTTCACGCTAAAACTAGCGAATGGTTTTTAATGAAACTGTACAGTAATATCGCTGATATATCAAAATAACACATGAACTATAATTTATAAAGATATATTAAAATAAAAATAAAATAAAAAAACTAAATTTAATTTGACATTTACCATTTTTTAAATTTTTACAGAAAACTTTAATTTATGGTTCAAAATGATGATTAAAGATAGATAAGATCTATGATCATCATTTTGAACCATAAATTAAAGAATTCTGTAAAAATTTAAAATAGTAAATGTCAAACAAATTATGACCAACTTTTCTGATATATAATTATGACTATTTTACATTTAACCAAATTGAAAACTGTGTATATCATGATAGGGTGGAGGTTTTTTATTTCGAAAACTAAGAGTCTAGAGAAAAAAATCACAAGAGTATGTTATTACTTAAAACTAATAAAAAAATAAAAAAAAATTTTTCGAAATTCCATCCCCAGTACAAAAGCAATAGCTCCATTCGCTAAAAAATTATTTTCTTTTGTATTTATAAACTATTTAAGGCTGTTCTATACACATCTTTGACTGGCGTAAATCTTTCTATTTTTTTTTTTAGAATCCTCTAAAATATTCATTGGTGAAAAAAAATTTATAAAGAAAAGTGGTTTTTCGGATAAGAATGATTAAGGTTACAATTGAATTTTGAGCACTGTGATTATACCCTTTATTCTATCGATTACCGTTTATTATAGATATTCATATTCTACCTGCCTCGGATGCTAATTTTTCGAAAATTCTGTTAATTTTCCCCATTTTTACATGTTCACATCCACGTACAGTGGAATAAGAAAATGTACCTGCGTGTGAACAATGAAAATTGGAAAAATTAACAGAATTTTCGAAAAATAAAAATCGCAGGGCATTAAGAATATGAATACCTATATTATGAATACCTAAAAAATCCAAATTTCAAATAGGGTAAAGAGTATAATCGCAGTGCTCGAAATTCAATTGTAACAACCATTTTTTGAAGATTTTTTGATCGAGAGTATTCTTCTTAGCCATATGTCAAGTGTAAGTTTTGGATTCGAAAACAATCAGAAAAGAAATTATGATCTTCACACGGCTGTGCAAATTTTTTTGAAATATAGCTGAGAATACTTTTGTTCTAATTTACTATTAAACAAAATCCAAAAAGTCAAAATCGTTTTATCCGTTTAGGAAATACGTATAGTTACAAACGATCTGGTTTTATGCACGAGGTTTTTCAACAATTTTAATTAAGGCTGTACAAGCGCCAGGGAAATTTTGGATACAAGGCTTTTGTATAAAGTTGGACTAAGTCTTAATCAATTCTAAAAATGTTACGGTAGAGTGGGTCTTCAAAATTAGTATTAAATAATGGTACATGGATGATATGTTTTCATAGATTTCACCAAATCTAGACGTTTGAAATTAAAAAAAAAAAAACTATTTAATACTTATTAAATTATTGAAAACAAAAACAAGCCCGTTGTCCCTGGCTAATAAAGGGTGTATGAGCATGGTAATGGCGACATAAATTAAAAAAAATTATGTATTTTTAATTTATTGAATTGTGGTATAACTTGACAATATAAGAGGAAAAGTAAGAATACAGTATCTGATGTAATTTTCAAAATATCGAAACTTGAGAATTATTTATCTTTCGATATTTCGAAAAACAAGGCAGATATTGAACATTTTATTCTTATTTATCGTCTACATTCATGAAATTTTAACAGAAAATAACAAAAGTTGAAAAAAAGGTACAAATAATTTCAACCACATTTACATCTTAAATATTGTTACTTTGTATTATTTTGAGTATAAAAGCAGAACCAAATTTCAAATTGATAGAATAAAGAGTATAATCGCAGTGGTTGAAATTCAATTGTAACTTCAATAAAAAAAATTTTTCCAAAACAAATTAAAATAAAAAGTAAACAAATAATGATAATATAATGGGGTTAAAATTATTGTTATTTTTGGAGTCGGTGTCAGCCAAGCTAATGTAACAAACTGTTCTGTCAGAGTTGTTTCCTTGGCTGCCACCGATTCCAAAAATAACAATAAATTTAACTCCTTTATATTATCATTATTTGTTTACTTTTTAGTGCATTTTAATTGTTTTGGAAAAAATTTTCTTTTGAAGGCGGTTTTCTTTTTGTTAAAAGTTTTTTTTATTTTGTGATTTTTAGTGAATCTGAAGTACTAATTTTTCACTAAAAAAAGAATCATCGAAGTGATATTGAGTTATTCGTCCTCTTGTCGTGCATACTTAATGCAAATTTAAGACTTTTATGGTTTTCTCATGGATGCCATAGTCAGAACTAAACCAAAATGAAATGGAACCACACAGGAAGCATTAGCTTTCAAACAGATAAAGAATCATCAAAATCGGTTAACCCAGTCGAAAGTTCTGAGGTAAGAAACATTAAAAAAAAAAAAAATACAGTCGAATTGATAACCTCCTCCGTTTTTGTTTCAAGTCGGTTAAAAAATGAAGGTTTATTTTTCGAGGAACAATTAAATAAATCAAAGGTGATTGTCAGAGACAGGAAATTAAAAACAAGGTTAAAAAGTCCCACCTCTGTGCCTTAAACTAGTTAAAGCTTAAGACTGATGTGCCCAGGATAATTTATGGCCAATATTTTTTTAAACATCCTGTATAAATATATATATCTATCTACATCATGATTGAACATTAATTACATTGTGTAGTATTGTAAGTAACTTGTGCAATTATTTTCTCTGTAGCGATGTATGAATAAAATTTTACATTTTGAAATAATTACTTTTTAATTATTTTATTTTGAACACTGGTGAATCTATTGGTTTTGAATACATAGATATAGAGAGAACTAAATCCATCTGAATGGATTTTATATTCTAAAATATTATTTAATTGGTGAAAGTGTTAAAGTTTTTAATAATAACCAAAAAATGAGCATTCGATTATTCGATATGGAAATTTGGGTTTTATTTTACAAATTAAATTTTAATTTTGTAATAAACTTTCATTGTAAAAACAAAAAAAATAAAATTCTGGTTGATAGAGATGTAAAATTTTTATTTATAGGAAAATAAAAATTCATTGCTCGGCGAGCAATTGGTGAATGTTTACAGTCGTTCCCGTCATTTCTTTACATGCACTAACAGGGCCTTAGCCAGTGGATTAAGAGAGTGTTTCAAATTTACACATGTTAGAAAACTGGAAAAATAAGTTTTATCGATAAAAATGCTTCAAGCAAAAAATTTTGGATGTGTAGGCGCACATCTTACGCAGACATAAAACTTGACTTGGTTTTCAAGCTCAATGAAAAGCTCACTCTATTTCATAATCATAGATGTTCAGTAATCGATAGATGAACACTTTAAATTAGAAAGTTGTTATTGATTTTAGAAACATTTTTTGTTTTAAACATCTTTCCGCAAACCGTACAGTTAGGGCATAAAGCATAAACGGACTGAGAAGTTTTTCCTAAAATTGTATTTTTATATTAAAATTCTCTTCGAAAAAAATTTTCCAATAAATCCAATAAAAATGATTTGTTTTTCTAGGTTAGGTTAGGTTATATTGGCTGTCCACGAAGGACAAACTTGGGCAATAGAGCCCATTGTGATACCATATTTGTGTTTTACCACCTTTCCGCTGATAATTTCATTTATCAGCTCCTCAATTTCAGAGGCTGAGTGCACCTCCTTCATGCATATACCATGCACTACACCAGCCCATCACAACTATTAATTAGATTAATTTTGTTGCGACTGCGGGAATTGAAACCGCTATCCTAAGCATACCGCGGACGGAATTGGTTACACCTTAACCAACTGAGCTAAGATAAAACAATTTTTGTTCAAATTCCTCGATTCGAACTTCTGCTCCTGAAATCAGTACCCAATCCTTGCAAATTTGACGCTTATAAAAGCATCTTCATTCAAAAGCTGGTTAATGAAACAATGAACTTGGACAAAGGACCTATTCCAAATTCGGATCTAATAAAAATTGCAAAATCAAGGTTGAATTTCTAAAAATTGGTAATACGTTATAAAAGTAAAGGATTATTTATACTGATACTACAATTTGACAGATACTGTGAACAGTATAAATTGTAAATACACGAAAGTATCATTGTGCAGTCCACCACCAAATTAGCAAAGAGTAACATTCTTAATAAGAGTAATCACTAGCTAATTCTTACTGATGATGACTACTTGGTAGTCGAAAACACGCATTTTAAAAATACAAAAAACTGATCTAGAAAATTGGGGCAAAAATCGAAATTTATTTCGATATATCCTATATTAATATCTTCGATAATATTTATATTTATATGATATTGTTTATAATTTGTCTTATGTAGTTAAAAATTTTTATTTGTATTATTTAAAAAATATAATGCTTTAATTAGCCCTTTTACTCAGAAGATATAAGATCCGCTAGATGGCAACACTAGGGGGGTACAAATATACCTGCCATCTAGAGGATCTTTTATTAATCTTCAGAGCAAAAAGGCTAATTGTAGACATATATCAAAATTTTTAAATTTTTTCCATGCTACTCAATACTTCGACTTTTTATTGACAAACAACTGATTGATATTCAAATTTTTATTAATAAATTGCTCTAATGCCCTTTCATTAAACGAAAAAAAAAACTGATTTTCTCTGCAAAGTTGAATAATAAAATTGGTGTCATTGTTGTATATATATTATTTAGGTCGTGTCTTACGTAATAAGGGCAATTTGCATTTGGCCGTATAAAGAAAAGATTACTTCAATCAAATGTATACATAAAACGTTAATGTAATTTAGGTAATCTAGAACAGGTATCGTGAGAAAAGAAGAGTTTTTTTTCTTACTCTTTTATTTGCATATTTTAAATTTTTAAATATTTAACAGTAGGTGTATTAAATCATTAGGAATACATTATTTTGAACATTTTCGTTAGCGAAAACTCTACGGTTAAATATAAACACAAGTGCTATAGATAGAAATTTTAACAAGTGAAATTTAAAAAATTAAAAAAACTCCCGACAAATGCGAGTTATTTCTTGTAAACCGATTTTTGGAACCTGAGCTATAAAATATTCTCAATCAAGTCGGTTCGACCGTTTAGGGGCAACGATGCCGCTGAGAAACACACAGACGCACAGATATACACTTTAAACTTATAAAACTCCTTCTTAAATCAATATCAAAGTGATGGTCAAAGACATCAGATGAGATAAAAAGGATACTTAGAGAGCTATCATTTTTTGGGACAAATTTTTGGAAATATTTTAATTGAAATTGAAATATTTGAATTGACTTTGTTCTTTTGAATTTTTGTTTTGAATTACCTAATTATTTTACCATTTCACTTTTCGAAATGAATTGAGCCAGGTTTATTTGACCATTCATTTCCATAGTAATTATTTATATGTTAAAATTATACGTCATCGATCTTTTCCAAACTGAATCGATATTAAAGATCATCGCCAATTTGTTAGTTTTTTCGAGTACGGAACTCTATGCTCGCACATAGTTAAGAAACATAGCTATGAACACTCTCCGTTAAATTACCTTTCAAATGAAACCAAAAAAATTAAAATCCGTTCATCTATTTAGGCGCTATGATGCCACTGACAGACAAACACACAGACACACACACATAGCGGTCAAACTTATAGCACTTCCTTTTTTTAGTTCGGAGGTTAAAAAGAAAATTGTAAATTCTGTTAATTTATAGACTATGGGACAGAAAAGGGGTGCTTTGTTAAATGAGTATTACATACTTGAAATTTGGTGAATGGCTTCTTTTTGACGAGTCTATCAAACTATCCTCTTCGACTTTTTTCGAAAAGGCCGCGTTTTCAAATGAGCATGATGACGTCACATTTGAGTTTCTCATTCTGAAAAAAATGCAGTAGGGAATATGCCGGGCACAATGACCACGTGATAACATTAATAATTATTAAGCAATAAAATATTTTATCCGACAAAAATCACCGATAAGCTTATCTATGACCTTAAACAATCCGTTGAACAAGCCTTGAACAATTCAATAGATACATAAGCCTTCAATACATTTGCCGTTCATGCCTTTCAGTACATGCATCGTTCATTTTTTGCTGAATTGTTTAATAATTATTAATTTTATCCAGTGGTCATCATAGTGTCCGACAAATTCCCTGCTGCGTTTTTTCTTTCCAATAGCTTAAATATGACGTTATCGTTCTAATTTGAGAATGTAGCACTTTCGACAAAAGTGGCATAGAGAAACTTGGTCTAAACATTTCAATTATCTTTGGAAATTCTTTCTTTATTTACATAATGGGCTATGATTAAATTTTTATACCAGGTATATACGAAAAATACACAGTTACACAGTATATTAAATTTAGTCCCAAGTTTGTAACGCTAAAAAATATTGATCCTACAGCGCACTCAGGACGTAAATGAGCAACATAGGTCAATTAGGTCTTGGGTCCGTAAAACCCATCTTGTAAACCGTTAGAGATAGAACAAAAGATTAAATTTTAAAAATGTTAAAAAATAAACAACTTTTGTTTGAAACATTTTTTGTAAACCTCACTGTTTACTGACGAGGACACACACTAGATGCAAATTTTATAGTATGTATAAATATGGGATTATCCGTTATGTATGTGTGACATGTATAAGTATATGTGAAATGTGATGGAGTAATCAACACTGTCAACAAGATATTTCAACAATTAACTCAGTCAATTGTTTATTTTCACTTGTTTTTAAATCTCTTTAGGTGAAGAATGCTCACTGTATGGACAGAAAAGTGAAGTTGGTTTTTGAAAATCTTTAGAAGTGTGCAAAATATGAAAGTTTAAAACTCTTAATTAAAGAAAGAGAAGGATATAGATTGGTAACGTCATTGCACGGTATCACCATAGAAATTACCTATAAAACTATGTTTTGCCCGAAAGAGACGGGCAAATCTCCGGCTCCAAGCGGTCACCTCCGCTGGCAATGATACCGTTATAAGTAGTTATTATTTTTTTAGTAAATTCTTTTTTAACATAGAGATGCCAGAACATATAAACAGATCCTGTATAGTTGGTAATGAACAGGGAATTTTATGTAAATCAAGGAATCAGGGAACTACAGTTATGAGTAAAATTATATATAATGAATAGGTTAAGTTAATATTATTCGTATAGTTTATTTTTTATATTTGTAGCATTCCGAATGGGAATATGACATTTTTTCCCAAAAAGTTTAGTAAGATAACAAAAAGGTTGCACCATTTTCTCCGCACTGCTTCAGAAGAAGCTATAGACTATCAGTTTTGACTAAAATGAGGGAAAAACGAATGAATTAAATTGTACCATGAGACAAAATATTGATGGAACACCAATATAAGATCATGGCTATATAAGATTAAAGGCCTGCAAAATTTTCTTCTCTCTCTTTGTGGTCAACACAGAAGCATTACCACCGACTAAAAGAGAGTTGTATAGGTATAACATGTCCGTGAATTTGTGTGTCTTTCTGTGGCACCGTTGCACCTAAACGGGAGAACCGATTTTGATTTTTATTGTTGTTTGTTTGAAAGGAAATTTGATCGAGAGTATTCTTCTTAGCCATATTGCAAGTGTGAGTTTAGGATTCAAAAGCAATCAGAAAATAAATTACGATCTTCACACGGCTGTGCAAATTTTTTTGAAATATAGCTTAGAATACTTTCGATCAAATTTACTATTAAACAAAATCCAAAAAGTCAAAATCGTTTTATCCGTTTAGGAAATACGTATAGTTACAAACGATCTGGTTTTATGCAGGAGGTTTTCAACAATTTTAATTAAGGATGTACGAGCGCCAGGGAAATTTTGGATACAAGGCTTGATTTTTTTATATGAAGTTGGACTAAGTCTGAATCAATTCTGAAAATGTTATGGGAGGGTGGGGCTTCAAAAGTAGGTATATTAAACACTGGTCTAACGGGAAAACGGTAAATGGATGGTATGTTTTCATAGATTTCTCCAAAACTAGTCGGTGGAAATTAAAAAAAAACTATTTAATACTTAATAAATTATTGAAAACAAAAACAAATGCGTTGTGCCCGGCTAATTAAGGATGTATGAGCAAGGTAGTGGGGACACCAATTTCAAAAAATATATATTTTCAATTTTGGTGGAGAATTATGTTATAACTTGACAATATAAGACGAAAAGTAATAATAAAATTTTTCGATATCTAGAGTAATTTTCAAAATATCGAAAATTGCAAATTTTTTATAATAGGGTATTATTGTTAGTCAAAAAAATAAATTATGAAATTTGAAATGAGTTAAAATTTATGTAAAAATATACTTAAATATTCTGATTTCGAGTCATAAAAGCACATTTTTCTTTTAAAATATTAAAATTAAAAATCGTAATTTTTAAACTGTATATCACGTGACCTAAAACGCGGGCAAGCCCTGATGTGATGTCATATCGGTATGAACCATAGACCATCAGTAAGTTCAGTGTAGACAGCTGGGTATAATATATCCATAGATAATTAGTATTTATATTTATTATAATCAGATGTCTATGAATATATCTGTCAAACTTATTTGTGTTATTTTGTATAATGATACCGATATTACGTCCTCAAATTGGATGCCCGCGTTTTTGACAGTTTAATAAAATTTTAAAATGTAATGTACAAGTTTTTGGCAAGAAAGCGTGTCTATTTTTCCGAAATAAATTTTTGGTGGCTTTTTAATAGCAAAATCAACATTTTGAAATATTTTTTCAAAAATAGTAGAATACCCTATTATTTATCGTCTACATTCATGAAATTATAACAAATAATTTCAACCGCAAGTCTATCTTAAATATCGTTACTTGTTATTTTGAGTACAAAAACAGAACTATGATTGGAATATATATATTTTTTTAAACACAGAAATAACTGGAGAGATATAATTTACTGTGTTTCTCTATATTTTATAATTCTAAAAATTTAACATCTTTATAAATAATAAATTAATTTGAATTTCTATGTACATATAAATCTCTATATTTCTTAAATTTAAAAGAGAATTATCGTCAGTATATATTGAAGTCCCTTGATATTCAATGTTTACTGTAGATTTTGATATATGAGCTGTATAAATTATTATTATCACTGGAGCTATGTAGGTACAAGTAATACAGATGTTTCTGTTCAAATAATTTTAGTTAGAATGTTGAAACTGTATTTAATCAATGAAGTCGGATAAAGGCAAAAAAGTTACAATTTTAAAGTAAAATATGGTTTTTTTTGGGGACCCGGCTCAAAAGTTCGTATACGTCTGTCCAACAAAGTCAAGGTAGATTTTCAGAAGTATTTGTTAGAAATTTAGTACCTGAAGGTACCTGAAAATTTTCAACTCCCTCTCTTTCATAATTTTGGAGAAAATGGACACCAAAGTTTAGTCCTAATTTGCGCCCTCACGGGTAAACATTGACGTTTACGAAAAAATGTTTCAAACAAAAGTTGTTTATTTTTTCATGAGAAATATTTTTTATGTTTAAACTTTTGTTCTTTCTCTAACGGTTTACAAGATGGATCATACGAACTCAAGACCCAATTGACCTATGTTGCTCATTTACGAACTTAGCCTCACTTATTACGTCTTGGGAACGACAGATAGACGTCCATAGACTAACAGATGGACAGATAGATGGACCGACGGGAAAACGGAAATTTCATTTGTTCGTAGAATCAATATTTTTAAGCGTTATAAACTTGGGATGAAACTGAGAATACTTTGATATATATTACATATATAGGTTAGCTTAGGTTATATTGGCTGTCTACGAAGGACACACTTAGGCTATAGAGCCCATTGTGAAAACCATATATGTGTTTAACACCTTTCCGCTGATATTTTCATTTATCAGCTCCTCAATTTCAGAGGCTGAGTGTACTTCCTTCATGCATATACCATGCACTACACCAGCCCATCACAACTATTAATTAAATTAATTTTGTTGCGACGGTGGGAATCGAACCCGCTAACCTAAGCAAGGAATTGGTTACGCCTTAACCAACTGAGGTAATAGGGCGACATATTCCATATATACAGGATATAAAAAATTAATATGCATCTTTTCCGAAAATTTTGCAGTATATGCGCGTACCGTAATAATTTACAGCTTCTTCCGTTATAGAATTGAAAAAATTAGACATCCTAGTCACCATCATTCGTTCTTAAACAATTTACAGAATTTACATACCAGAAACCTTGAACTCGAAAGCATGTATTATTCTGAACATAAAAACTAAGGTCTTTGAATATATTTATAAAAATAAATGTATTTACAATATTTTGTTTCATCTTCGTTCTATTTAATATAATTGATTCATTTTTTTTTTCTACAACGAAAGATAATAAATACTCTGTTTAAATTATTTTGTATATATTTTCTAGGAGAAGGCTGTCAAGGTAGAATTGAATTTCCCGCTTAGGTTATTTTCAAACATTCATTTATGACAAGAAAAGCGTCCATTGCCTTAAAGTGTTGTTAAAAAAACTGAAATTTAATTAATGAGTATGAAATACCTTCTATAAATTTCAAGTCGATTCTTTGTACGATTTACGATAAATGAATTATTAAAAACAGCCCTTTTTACATATGATGCAATATGAAGAAGTCGTAGTAAATGTTGTCTTCAAGTTTTAAGCTTTCAAATCATACCTAAATTAAAAACTATGTATAAACATGAAAAACTTTTTTTTGATAAAAACACTGACTGATAGTAAATTTTTCCTAAAGCGAACAGAGAATCGGAATGAATTTTTCACAAAAAGGCGTATAAAAGGATGATTGATTGATAAATAAAATTTCAAGTATTTGGTACCATTTTCAATTTACGAAATCGAAATACCTAGAAGAGTTGAAATGATAATGACCCAAAAAATTTTTAATTTTATTTATCAATATTCATCCCTTTATACGCCGTTTGTGAAAAATTCATATCGATTTTCTGTACAGTTTATGAGAAATTCGCCTGTTTTTTGGTAAAAAAACTGACTTTGATAGTTAATTTCTCATAAACCGTTCAGAGAATCGATATGAATTTTTCACAAAAGACGTATAAAAGGATGATTAATTGATAAATAAAATTTTTTCAAAAATTGTCAAAATTATTCAATCATTTTCATTTTTTTTGTATCAAAATAACTTAAGGATGTATGAGCATGACAACAATGTTTGGTTTAAAGGCTCAAAATTTTTATAGGCTGACTTTGACTCAAAGAACGTGTAGTTAATGTTTTGGCATAGGTATCCTTGTAAATTTTGAAGAAAAAAGTCCTTTAAAATCGATATAAAATACATTGGCTCTTATAGACGAATCTCAAAAAACAACATATTTTTTAAGTTTTTGATAATTTTCACTTGGAATGAATGAAAACAAATTTAAAAAAAAATGACACAGAAATGAAAAAACCAAGTGTCACCGTCCATATAAAGGATGTAAGAGCAGGGTAGATTTAGGGTTGAAATTATTTTTACCTTATTTTTAACTTTGATGATGAATTTTGTTATAACTTCATGAATGTAGATGAAAAATAAGAATACAATTTTTCGATTAGTGCCTTGGTTTTCGAAATATCGAAAGCTGAATAATTATACAAAATTTTCAATATTTTGAAAATTATGCCAGATATCGAAATTTGTATTTTTTATTTTTTAAATTTGTGCACCCACTACCGTGCTCATACATGCTTAAGGAAAAATACATAAAAAACCAAAGTTAAGATACATGATTGGAAAAATAAAAAATTACACTTTGCCTATCTAGTCCGAACTACAGACCAACCTAGACAACTCTACCTATTTTCACATTTTCACAACACAACATATACAAAAAAAAAATCTTTTTCTTCATTCAATAGAATAAATAAATCAATGTCACCTCACCCACCACACACCATAACATACAAAAGAACCAAACACACCACCTAGAATGACAAACAAAAGAAGGATATTTAAAATAAAAAAACAACAAGAAAATATGCTAACGTACTTCACACAAGATACAGAATGTTCTAGAATTATTTATCGTAGTTGATTGTAAACCTACAGTATTGTAAATAAGTTTTGGTTTATTGCACGGTACATACATATAAACCAAACACATGCTTTGTAGTCAAATAATGAGTTATTTTTAGCTTTACAATACCATGCAACTACAAAAATATATAATATATTGTGTGAAAATGATGTTCATAAATTTTATAATATAGATATCGCTCTTCAATCATCAATGCTCTAACTATAGTCGACTCTGTTCATCAAATGATGGATCTTCTTTAATAATTCAATTAAAATTTTGTTTTCTATCATCGACAACTTTATATTTTCATGATATTATTATAAACTACAAAATTGTCTAAATATTTTAGATAGTTTTTTTTATCACACTCTCTAGATTTTTTGATATAAAAATATCCAATTGAAAAGGATAACCTATATGATTCATCTTTTTTTAGCCAACTTTGAACGATTAAATAATAATAAAAAGCCTGGTGATCTAGGAATTTTTTGTGATTTTTGGAAATATTCTAAATCAAAAAAGAAATTCTTAGTATTTATTATCAAATCCTTGCATATGCTGTGTATCAAAAAAACAGTACAATAAAACAAAACTTTCAGATTAACGTCAATTCGAAGGAGATTAACTCAAACAAGTTATAGAATTTTCTAGAATAGCTTAACAAAAAAATGAAAATTTAGCCTTTCGATGTGAATTTGCATTGTAAGGGCCCATAGAAAGAGATCAGTCAAAGAAAACCGTACAAACCCATGGTAGATAATGTTCTAGAAGATACTATCATGATTCGAAATAAACTCCTCCTGGAAAATGACTCTCTTTGAGAAACGAAATGGCTCACAGCATGGTGAAAACTTTAACTCGAAGGAGACTAAAAGACTATAAAAGAGAAAAGAGATTATTATTTAAGCACAATCATTCTGGAACATTTTGTACACACAAATAAAATAAAAAAATGCATGCAAATAGTTCCGTGATGAAATCATGAATTATTTAAAATGTTTTTGTACTAGTTAACTTCTTGTTTCTTTTTTTTTCTATCTATCTATGCTTTAACTATTATACTAAACATACATACATACAGACAGACAGACAGACAGACTAGATAGACGGACAAACAAATCATATAGACACAACAAAATGAGCTTTGTAACAGACAGACATATAACAGTAAATGAGCTTTTTGTTTTCTATGTGATTTGAATAGGTACCTATAGTTCACATACAGAGAAAGTAATAAGTAGTAAGTAGAAGCAAGTATTTACAATGACTAAACATTACAACCGCAACTCTTTATACTGTTTGGAAAAAAATAACACAAAGGGGCAATTGTAAAGCATTGAAGTATGCCTTGAGTGTGGTAATAATGTGGTAACTTGAATGTCCTTTGTTTCGTACCAGGCAGGACAGTGAGCTTTTTGTATAAATTTCTACTTTAGATTTTTTTATCCTTCATATATTAAAAATATATATCAAGGTATACTAATTTTAATCTTAAGGATGTATGAGCATGGTAGTGGGGGCACAAATTTAAAAATAGATATTTTCAATTTTGATGATAAATTTATATTATTACTTGACGATATAAGACGAAAAGTAAGAATAAAATTTTTCAATATGTGGCTTAATTTTCAAAATATCGAAAATTGAAAATTTTGTTTAATTATACCAAGACACATATCGAAAAATTTTATTCTTATTTTTCGTCTACATTCATGAAGTTATAACAAAATTCATCATCAAAGTTGAAAATAAGATAAAAATAATTTCAACCCTTAATCTACCCTGCTCTTACATCCCTTATATGGACGGTGACACTTAGTTTTTTTCTTTTCTAATTCATTGCTAATATGTTTACTTTCTATTAAAAGTTTTTTTTAAAATTTGTTTTCATTCATTCCAAATGAAAATTATCAAAAACTTCCAAAATATGTCGTTTTTTGAGATTCCTCCATAAGAGCCAATGTATTTTATATCGATTTTTAATGACTTTTTTCTTAAAAATTTGCACGGATACCTAAGCTGAAATTTTAACTACCTACAAACAAATTTTGAGCCTTTAAATCAAACATTGTTGTCATGCTCATACATCCTTAAGTTTGTAACGCTAAAAAATATTAAAAATTTTTATAGCGTGTTCAGGACAAAAAAAGTGATTTTGAGTTCGTAAACGATTATAGTTCTTGAGTTCGTAGTACCCATCTTGTAACCCATTATAAATAGACAATAGTTTGGAGACCAAAAAATGTTTTATAAAAAAATAAATAAACAACTTTTGTTTGAAACATTTTTTCGTTAACATCACTGTTTAGCCGTGAGAGCGCACTATAAAAGAAAGGAAGTTAAAAATTGCAAGTTTCTTCAACTTGTGATCTTGTAAAAAATTCTCAAAAAACGAAAAAAAATTCTGGAAAATACTTTCAAAAAATTTTGAAAATTTCAAAAACCAAAAAAAATAGTGACCGAAAGGCCGCCATAATTATTATATTTATTCTTTATAAACTCTTCTAATGATTAAAAGTAATTAAAGTAAGCACTGATATTCAACACTTTGTATACAGGGTATTTAACAATTAAGTCGGTCAATTGTTTTATCGTATTTTTAGAAAGAAAGAGTTTAAAAAAAATTTTCAGAATAAAAATAAATAAATAAAATAGAACCACGACGTTTTTCTTTCGAGATATTAATTTTGACATAAAATGTCAAAATTGGAAACTTAGGCATTAATTATTTCGTGATTTAAACGGTCAAAATTTATGAGACTATGGGATTTAATAGTAAGCCCTTTTCTTAGTTTGTGAAAAAAAATTCGTTAAATTCTGTTGTTGAGAAGGGTGTTTACCATAATTTTAGCACAGAAACTGCAAATTCCATGCTAGAAATATCTTAAAGAGTAACTTCTGAGATTTTGTTCAAATTGTCGAAGAAAGAGGATGTTACGGAGCCAAGCCAGTTCATTTCTTTGGTACCTAAATGAAACCCATTTTTCTATAAAAGAAATTTGATCCAAATGGAAGAAAAAAAATGAAAATTAGGGGCATGTTGAGATATTGGGCAAAATCCCGTTGACAGAGTCGATAAATAATAATTACAACCAATCGGCATCTGAGCTCGATTTTTATGGCTTAAGTTACTTTGAAATTGATATTCTAAAATCTAGAGTAATAATTTAAGATTTTTTTAAAATGCCGTTTTCTTAAACCAACGTTTCTATTTAGCGTAGCAGTTTATTAGTTTGAAAATAAATACAAATCTTATTACAATATTCTGGCACTACATATTTTATCAAATAGAAATTTGGTGGAAGCAGTGGAAAAATGCTTTCACTGGTAATATAAAATTAGATTTGACTTTAACTCTAAAATTGGAGTTTGAACAAACAATGAAAATTTACTTGTATTGAAATTAAAAAAAAAAACAAATTTACTCTCCTTTTAAAAATATAACTTTTAAAAATAATTTTGTACTTTTTAATTCATATTCAATTCAACAACGACAAGTTTTCGTAAGTTTTTATTATTTTAAATGTCGGCGATTCGAGAACTTTTTTATTACATGTCAGTTATAAATAAAATATTGTTTCGTGAGTTATATGTAAGTGGTTTCGGAATGTACTAGAAATTTTCTTTCATCTATCAACAGATGATATTGCGATAACAGAACTATAGTGACCTAAGTATCATTTTTCTTAAAATAAAGATTTTGTTATTAGCCTTGGAGCCCGTGACAGTAAAACTGCACTTACAACGGATTTCGGAAGTTCGCAAAATGAATTAATACTATTTAACTAGTACAATATGTACTAGGTGCGCCAGGGTTTCTCCTGGCAGAAATATTTTTTGTCAGGATTTTTTTTTTTTATTGGTGTGACAGATATTTTGGTCAAGTTTTGAGCTGTCACAACGAGATATTTCGAAGGTAGAACTCAAAACGAACAAATTGAATAAAAAAAAAGTATTTCCGCGATAAGGGTAAAATTTTATTGCCTTTATATATTAAAAATCGATGTGACAGACCTTTCTGCCACAAAAACAGCTGTCAAACTAAATTTTCCTGAAAAAATTTGCAATAAAATGTAAAATGTATAAAATAGCATTGATTCATATGCGAAATTTCAAAATTCTTGTAAGTGCAGTTTTACTGTCAGGGGCTCCCCGCTAATATGTGGGCATGAAAAAGCGTAATTCTTCAATGAAGTGTCGTTTATCATTAGTGTTAATATTTAATTTGTAAAAACGAAAATTAATTTTTTAAATAAAAATAATTTTATAGAATATTCTTTTTCTATTGTTCCAAAAATGGTTAATATTAATAAATCTCCTTAAAACTTAAAAACAAATTTTCTTTACTTTTTCACAATGAGCCGTTCTCCTAAAATTTTTGTTTGTGTCAAAAGACGTTCGATATCGAAGCAAAACATCGTGTGAAATTAATTTTTGGATAATATTAATAATCACGAAAATATGAGGGATTTACATGTAAAAATAGAAAGAAAGGAAAATAACACTTGGTGATGTCATAACTTGCAATTGTCATAAAAACTACAAATTAAAAGATGTTTTGCAAGAATAAGATAGAAAAAATTCATTAATTACTTATATCTTTTATGTTTATCAATCGATTTTAATTTGATTTCAGATCTTGTCATCTAATCCTGCAAATTTTTAAATTCTAGTAGAGGTTAGGTTAGGTTATATTGGCTGTCTACGAACGACACACATAGGCTATAGAGCCCATTGTGATACCACCTTTCCGCTGATAATTTCATTTATCAGCTCCTCAATTTCAGAGGCTGAGTGCACCTCCTTCATGCATATACCATGCCCATTTCAACTATTAATGAAATTAATTTTGTTGCGACGGCGGTAATTGAACCTGCTACCCTAAGCATACCGCGGACGGAATTAGTTACGCCTTAACCAAGTGAGCTAATAGGGCGATTTTAAGTTCTAACGAAAGATATTAAAGTCCTGTTACAAAAATGTTACTTGGATCACTGTAATTCTACCATCTACTTGTATAAAAAAATTAAGAATTTGAATGAACAGAAAAATTTCAAAAAAAAAAAAAAAAACAAAAATTGAAAAAAAAAAAAAAAAAAGAAAATGAAAAATACTTACATGGATATTTTTCAATATATTCTTGATCGATTTTCTTATTTTCATTTCCATATTGTACAAATAATACAAATAATATCAATATGATTGTATATAATATGAATAGTAGAAATATTTGCCATTTGGTAGACGACATTCTTGTTGGCATATTAATCATTGTCATATTTTCATACAATAAATATAAAATATCTGTAAAATTGTGTGTACATGAAAATATGTTAAAATCAATAAACAAAATTCCAATACATGTCTCTAATAACAGATATCTATCTCTATATATAGATTCGAATTAATGGTATGCGAGCTGGCAACATTTTCTAGAGTTCATTTTTCTTATTGAGCTAATGTAGGGACAGTGTGCTAGTAAAGAAATCGAATTAAAAATTGCAGAAAGACTAAAAAATCATATGTTAACTTCCCACTATAGAAGTTATTGTAATGCAGATTTTCGAAATAGAAATTTTCAACATATCTTTAGGTTTCATGGTTAGGACAAGGCATTAAAATTAATTTGGAGAAGTATGTGCGTGTGTGTTTATGTACGTACGTCCGTCCGTAGACATTTTTTTCGTCGTCGGTATCGCGCGAACAAAAAATTTTACCGACTTCGTTGAGGTTTCGATCGAAGCGTATAGCGGTAATATGATTCGAAAAGAATTTCATAACATTCGATCAAACCATTACGAGTCGGTCGAGTTTTTACTTTTTTAAATTTTTTATTATGCTGGGAACTTTTATTTAACTTTTTATTATGCTGGGAAATTAATCGTGTGAACCTTAAGGATCGCACCAGACTCTATCCACGGCTGTTGTTGTTTTTTTAGCCCGCCAGTAGGTACTCCCATCAACCGTTCGGTAATCTTTAGTCCCGTGAGGAAAGATTTGTTAAATATTTTTTAATTTACTGAGAACGAATTCGATTATAAGTTAATAATTTTAAAACAAAAAATCAAAATAATCATAGTCATATTCAGTAATTATACTGTAAATATTTATTGAATTAATTCTTTGCAAATTAAAAATGAGGATTTAATAAAGGAAATAAAAATGCTTTCAATGAAAGTTATAATTTTTATAAATCATAAAAATTTACTTACATGAGTAACAGTTATGAATTATTATCACTAAAATTATTACACAATTAATTACTATGGCAATGTTTTTGACAAATAATTTTCAACGATTTATACCGTACAGAGTATCCGTAAACTAACGAAAACACACGAATACTCTCGTTAGTCTCGGGATGAAATTCTCACAATTTCCGGAGGAATTGAAAAAATATAATATCATGACGGGAGTAGTGACGGGTTAATTTGTAAAATGATAGCAACGGACGAAACTGTCTGGCAATTATAATTCATATTGTCAACAGAACATGCAAAATTAATGGTGGCTATAAAATTAAAAATTTCTCTGTTTCTTTCGAGTTCTCAGGTATCAGAACGTCCCTACCTATTTTCAATAAGCATGGAATTGTCCAACAGAAAATTAGCTCCCCTGAAATCAACTTTTTCGTAACGCTGCTAGCTCTTATACCATATATATTAGATAAAAAAATGACCATGAACCCATAATGATACGCAATTTCGATGATAATTTTTGTCGTGATCGAATTTATGGAAATCGAGTTTTTTGTAAATGAAAATTATTTGAAAAAAAAAATGTTTACAAACAAATCGTTAGAAGTTGTAAATGCAGACTCTATTTCTACTCTATTTAACGATTAACAACTATTTCTTCTCTATTTTCAATCTATTCATAGAATTTTCATTTTATTATAGGCTCACGGTCGATATCAATACATCGCACATAGTATTTATTTGACTTCCACAATATCATATGCATACCCAAAAATCTGTATCGAAAATATAAATCGCTAAACTATTTTGTTTGTTAGCTGCTAATTTATGGCAAATTCTTTATTAATGAAGGGAATATTGTCAATGTTGTGCTTTATAACATTATCAACTGAGAAAATTAACATTGTTAGCGGGGGATTCCTTTTTCATAGGGCTGAGAAACAAAGTGGATTTTTAAATATCCAGCTCCTCTACCAGAAAAATCTTCAGTAAGAAAATTGATGGGGACAAGGAATTTACAAAATATATCCTAGTCCGCAATCGAATTTCCTCCAAATATGTTTTAAAATTCATTTGAGAACTTGCATTCATTTTTTTTTAACCATAAATCTTTTCCCTATATATTGTAAATCCGAAAGTAAAGATGTTTGTTTGTTTGTTTGTTTGTTTGTTTGTTTGTTACGCTTTCACGCTAAAACTAGCGAATGTTTTTTAATGAAACTGTACATAAATGTAGCTCATACCTCAGAATAACACATGAGCTTTAATTTATAAAGATATATTAAAAAAAAAAATAAATAAAATAAAATTTAATCTGACATTTACTATTTTAAATTTTTACAGAAATCTGTAATTTATGGTTCAAAATGATGATTATAGATGGAGCAAATATAATCATCATTTTGATCCATAAATTAAAGTATTCTGTAAAAATTTAAAATAATAAATGTCAAACCATTCATGGCCAATTTTTCTGATATACGCAATGAATTGTGACTATTTTACATTTAACAAAATTAAAAACTATGCACATCAAGAGAGGTGGAGGCTATAAAGCGATGTTTTTTACTTTTAAACTCAGTGAAACGGACGTATCAGGCTAGTTCATATATAAATGAAAGCATAATTCATCGGAAGTATATTGGCTGAATGTTCATTGAATTTAAAAGCGCTGGATATCAATTGCTTAGAGCTGTTGGATTATTTCGCCTAAATAACTTTTTGATTATTTGAAAATAATTTCAAAAGATGAACGCCCGCCATTTTTCATAGTATTTAGTTTTTAAATTATTTTTTAATTAAATTGATTTTTAAATTTTGAAAATTTTAAACGAAACATATATGACGAATAATTTTGTTAATTTTAATAATAGAATAGATGAATCCTAGAATTTTAATTACAACTTTAGAGGCTCAAATTATAAATTTAAAGGTAGAAAATATACAATTTCTGATTAAATTCAGTGGAAAAAATCACTGTTGCGTCAAATATTCTAATTGGTATATGGATGTGAAAATTTATTCTATAATTTTAATATTAATATTAATAAAAAAATTATTTTTTTTTGGCGGTATAAATATACATAATTCATCAATTAATTTTGTTCTCATCAATTAATTTTGTTCTGAGAATTCAATGTCCGATGTAATTTCATAACTCAATAGGGAATATTCATGAAATTTAAATTTGGTGCAAATATTTTTCTTCCGTAACTTTATTGACTGGACATTTCAACTAAACCATTATTTTAGTAATTAATATCTTTTTAATTACTTTAATTAATAAAAGTACAAATTCAGTGAGGGCATTTAAAACGGAAATTCAAATTTTTATACAGACGATCATAGTACTGGCTTGTCAAATTTGTTGACATACTGTATGATATTAATTACTTACATTTTGTATGGTATTACATTGAATTGTATTATTCTACGGTTTTATATGAGAAAAGTTAATAATAACGAGTGTAAATTCTATGTTGTAAATTCATTTTTGTAAAGTGAAAATTTACATAACTGTCACCAATTGACAGATCGCGTACTTATGCGTCATCAACAGTGAGCGCCAAAATAATTCGTTTACACATTTCAAAATTATTCTGTATTTTAATTATTTGTTTACACTTAATTACAGTATTTTTAAGCAGTATTTATATTTTTTTACGTTGTTATAACGGTGTAAACAATGAATTAAAAATATTAAAAAATTTCATGAATATTCCTTATTATCTATATTTTGGTAGAATCAAATATAATTCAAATTATATTTGAAATCCATGATGAGATATTTTTCAAAACGTTATACAAAAACATAAAACGAGACATAAATTAATTTTGAGTTTGAGTTTGATACTAAATAATCGTTTACCAAGTTAAACGTAGAATAATCACAGGTTAAGGTATTGCATTTTTTCGTTTCTATCGTCTCTTTCTAGACAATTATCAATTATTTTCAATCCTAACAAACTAACAAACAGCGTATTATGAGTTTAAGGTATCTGACTATCTGTGTGTTTGTGGCATCGTAGCTGTTAAACGGATGAACCGATTTTAATTTGTTTGAAAGATAATTTGAGCATTTTATAGTTCCGTATACGATAACGGCTAGAGAAGAGGTAAAAAAATTCAAACAGTTGAGTAGATTTTCTTAAAACATAGCTAGGAACACTTTCAATCAAATTATCTTAAAAAAAATCAAAATCGATTCATCTGCTTATTAGTAACGATATCGCAAACGAATCAATCAAATCTGATTTTGTGTTACAGGTTTCTTTAAATTTTTAATTTATGTAGATCGGATTTGTTTTTTAACGTGTTTCGTTTTAATATTATTATGTTTAATTTGAAATGTGTAAATATACAGTGTGTCTACTTAAGTTGGCTTCATATAAAAAATTTCTTTACTATAGGTAACGCTTACGAAATCAAGCTATTCTTTATAAAATCTCTACTTTCGAAAATATTAACTTTGAGCAATTGAAAAGTTCGATAGGAATGTTTTCACCAGTTCACTTTTTAAATTAAATTTTGCAAATCCTTTTTATAAAACACGTTATCTGTTATTCTAATTAACCAGTCATCGTAAGTAAAATGTTTATTTGCTAATTTGAAACATTTATTACAAAATAATTAATACAGAACAGTTATTTTTCATATATAAAGTTACAATTATAATTTTTGACGTAAGTAAAAGCTGTCATCTTTAGTTCGTTTTTGCCTCAACGTTTTCACCTTCACGTTCCACATTTCTAAATATCTTGGGAGTGATTTCTTGAACCGTTTCCCTTATTATCTATTCTAAATGGTCTACATTTCTGAACGACCATTAATATTCCTATCGAACTTTTTCAATTTGTGGACACCCATTCGATGTCAAGAGTGAATAGCTGAATGTTAATTTTTTAGTTTTTTTTCGTAAGTTTTCCGTATGGAGCCAACTAAAGAAGACACACTGTACATATTTGATTATAATTAAATTTTTTCATGGTGTCTGTGACTGTAATAATGTATAATAATATTTAATCAGTTTTAATTTAATTAAATCTAATTGCGGATTATATAATGATGAAAAAAAAAACTGGGACAAATTATATCTGTAGGTATATAATTTGAATTATTTTACTAAACGTGTTGCAAATCAGGTCAGCAAACATACCAATATTGTTTGATTTAATCACTATCACAGAAAAAATGAACGTTCGATATTTTCGATATTTGATCTTTTTAAAAATCATTGGTTTAGCTTACTTTTTACATAATATATTTTTGCAAAAATCGAGCAATTCTCTGTTTTGAATAATATAAAGGCAGCAAATAATATTGTGGAAGCGCTAGGAAATAATAAATTTTTTAGATACTCAAGCAAATCTTTTACTATATTTACATCTCTTCCAATTTTCTCTGCCTTATTTTTCAGACATTTTTCGTAATAATAACTGAATAGAAAATTATGCTTATTATATGGCAAATAAAGCTAAAAGCTATTCATCGAAGGTTCTGCTAACCAAGATATCTGCTCATAATACAGACTATAGAGAAGATTTTCACGTACTGAATGTAAATGCACAACACCCTTGCAAATTTAGGGGGGTGAAAGTGCCACCATTTTGAGAAAAAGCGTTTCGGCCCATATCTTTATAGCCGTACACTTTTAGCTAAAAATAGAAATAACTTTTATTGTAGATACTTAATTTAATTTCTTAGCATTTAAATTAAATATTTTTTTTTATATCGTTAAAAATTATCAACGGCCAATCGCTATTCTTGCACGTAAGAAGGCAAATAATTTATTGCTAATATTTTTTACATATTTATTGAATTTTCATCTTAACTTATGCATACCTCGTTTTTATTTAACCTTTGCATTCAGTAACTTCAATAACTTCAAAAGTATTAATTTTTGAAAAATAGTTTAAAGTAAAAGTTGTAGGAAATTTGCAAATATAAAAAAGTTATTAACATTTCAACGTTTAAACAATTATTAGAAGAGAAATCGGTCAAAAAGTCAATAAATAAATCGTAATAGTCGTTTAAGTCGAAAACGGTTAGAGATCCAAAAACATTATTTAACAAAAAAATATAAAATTTAATTATCTACAATAAGGCTAGTACCTACCAATTTTGGTCTAAAGTGTATGCTTCTGGAGATATAGGCTGGAATATTTTTGGTTATTATGGCGGTATTTTTGTCTTCCAAATTTTTAAGAATTTTGTGCATTTACATTCGGTACGTGTTACTGAACCTATTTATATAAAAAAAAAAAATAACTTCCGTTTCTAATTATGGACAAGAGTTACGAGCTTTCTTACTTGCATTATCAGGAGGACCAACATATAGAAAGAATTTAGAAATAATTTCTATGAACCATAATCCTGTTTCAAAAAGATCTACTGAATTACATTTCAACTGCACGAAATTTAATGAATTCTTATATTTAAGTGTGATTTTTACGTTTAAAAATGGTTTTACTTCTTCTAAAGATTAATTTAAATATATCAAATGAAACCCACCTGCGTTGAAATAAAAGAAGTTAAAATACGACGTTTACTTCAGCACTCCTAATTAACCTTCAAACCTTTAAACTTCAAACCTTTTTTCTTCGATTATTTAAACTTTTCGAAATTCTTAATTAAATCACAAAACACTTTTAAAAAAAATAAACACATTCTTATGGACTAGCAACTTGAAATTCTAAAGAATTCATTAAAAAAATTTCATTAACTTCTACATGAAAGTATCTTCCTTTCAACAAATATAATATCCGAAATGTCATTAAAAAATAATCAGAATTATAGATCAAAGTGAAAAGTGAACTCTTTTTGACGAATATTTTTAAGAAAATAAGATATTAAAAAACAAATACAATAAAAACATATATAGGAATTTATAAACCGTGTGCCCATAATGAAGCGAAATTTTTTAATTAAATTGATTCTTTCTGGCAGCAGGCAAACAGCTAGAAATTTTGTTTGTTTGTTTGTTTATATTTTCTATTATCAGTTCTTAAAAGAACTATAGATAGTGCCTAAAAGGTTGACTTGAACGGTAATCTATCCACTGGTGATTACTTTAATTGGCTAAATTTTAAATCTAGCACATTTTGTCTGTTTAGTTTGTTCATACTGTCACACTTGTCCAATAGATTGATCACTATGTGCTGCCTCAATGCGTGCCAGGTATCTATCACTGAAACGCGCAATTTCTTCACGTACTGTGGTCACTTCGAGACTTCGGTGAATATCGCACATATTTCAACGCATTTGTCATTACGCACATACCACGGAGAAATCACTAATAGTTCGCAACACTTTTGATTGAAATATTTGCAGGATTTCGATATTGCTATTGCTAGCAGTTCCCCGTAGCTGTATGCCATAGGTCCACGCAGGTTAAAGTATTGTTTTATACTCTAACACTTTATTGTTCAATGATAGCTTAGAATTTTGACCCAAGAGCCAGTATAAATTAGAAAATTTCAAGTTTAGCTGTTTTCCTTTCAACCAGATCTGTTTTCGCCAAGTTTGTCTTCTATCAAGGTGTATACCCATAGATATTTGACTTCGTTTGTGGAAAAATTACACCTTTCGCTAGAAAATTGATAAAGTGTCTAGTCAGAAAGTTTAAATTGGTGTAACATGGTAAAAAAATGGTAAAAATACGTGTGAAAGCTCGTTGGATTCGGAATGATGTCTAGAAAAATGTGCCAAAAGCATTTTTCAGCACAAAAAAAAATTGCAAAAGTTATAGACAATTAAAGAAAGATATAAAGGTATTTCGTTTTTCGCCAATATTAATTAAAATATTATTATTTAAGAAATTTAAGGAGGAAACTTACAATAAAAAACTTTCAATCCCGGAAGGATGTCTCCATTATTTATAATTTTATTTTAACGCTGAAAATAGGTCATCTTGAAATTTTAGATTATTGTAATATCGTCATAAACGAGTATGCCATACTAAATATTTTTTTTTTTTATAGGTAATAAATATTAATTTAACAAGTGAAAACAAACAATTGACTGAGTTAATTGTTGAAATACCATGCATAGTCAGTGTTGATTTCTTTATCACATAACACATACAAACATGTGACACATTCATAACTGATATTCAAGTATAGTACATATTATAAAATTCCCGCCTAATTGACGCCCTCACGGGTAAACAGTGATGTTTACGAAAAAATGTTTCAAACAAAAGTTGTTTAATTTTTGATAAGGAACATTTTTTATATTTAAACTTTTGTTCTATCTCAAACGGTTTACAAGATGGGACCTACGGACCCAAGACCCAATTGACCTATGATGCTCATCTATGAACTCGACCTCACTTTTTACGTCCTGAGTACGCTGTAAAAATTTCAGCTCGATATCTTTTTTCGTTTTTGAGTTATCGTGTCCACAGACGGACGGACGGACGGACGGACAACCGGAAATGGACTAATTAGGTGATTTTATGAGCACGTATGACAAAATTTTTTTCCGAGCATCATTATTTTTAAGCGTTACAAACTTGGGACTAAACTTAATATACTATGTATATTTCATATATGCATGGTATAAAAATTAGAAAAAATTATGGTGTTTCCTGTACACACTAAAGTATTTATTATCGTTGGAAATTTAGGAACAAGTTGGACAAATGTGTATTCAGAAAATTTTCTCGAATTTTTTTCTCATTGTAAACTAAATAAAATATCTAAATAATTGGCGTACAATTTTTTGGCTTCGTGGTGCCCTGCTTATATATATACTTAACAAGATCACGTTAAAAGATATAAAAAAATTTGAATACTTTGTTTAAAATAATTAAGGTCATGAATCGAGATTAACACAAAAAATACTTTATTTCTTCATTAACCCAAATCTGAAGTCTTTTTTAACCTAGGTAAAAGGCAACTTTATCAAGGAAAATATACAAAAACATCGGGTCGAAATCAGATTCATTTTCTCCTTTAGATTGTTAGAACAAGCGTATTAATAAAATTGAGGTTTTAATCGTGGTTCAAGAGTCGAATTTATGGAAATCAAGTTTTTCGATTTTTTCTTCCATTTTTTGACTACCGTGTCAATATAAATACTTAAAAAAAAAACTTTAAAAAATTTTTTATTCATTTTATTCTGATATATTGTCAAGACCCAAGCTTACCAAATCCTCCAAATCGCTGACAAAAGAAAATGATGAGATTTATGCTTTATTATGGGCTGACGGTCTATTCTACTTAAAGTTAAAAGCAACTTTTCGTTATTTAAATAATTTATTTGCATGTGTTTATTTATAATTCAAACAATTTCAATTTATAATACCTGAAAATTTGTTTTAAGTAGACTATAATCTTTGCATAATATAATAAAGAAAAAATAAATAATAGGCAGGGTCATTCAGTATAAATACAACACCGAGACCGTGAGCCAATATTAAAAACATATCCTCTGGCTATGAATTTCGATTTTTGCCCCAATTTCTTAGATCAGTTTTTTGTATTTTTAAAATACGTATTTTCGACTACCAAGTAGTCATCATCAGTAAAAATTAGCTAGTGATGCACGTGAAGTCCGCCACCAAATTAGCAAAGAGTAACATTCATAATAAGAGTAATCACTAGCTAATTCTTACTGATGATGACTACTTGGTAGTCGAAAATACGTATTTTAAAAATACAAAAAACTGATCTAGTAAATTGGGGCAAAATCGAAATTTATTTCGATTTATCCTAGAGTTCTCATTTATTATCTTCGATAATATTTATATATCCTCTGGCCTTCAAGACTAAAAAAGAAAAACATACTAAAAGTAGATGAAACCAATAAAATTTTTTTTAAATGTTTCACCGGAACATAAAATCAATACGATTCTTATGAATACAGTTTACTATTTTTCACAGGAAGCGAGTAAAACAGTTGAGCCTAAGTGGCCGAGCGAGTTAAAGTGCAATAAACTATAACCCTTTGACTACTTGGGTTGCGGGTTCAAATGTAAGCAGCACCATTCTGATCAATTATAATTAATGGGGCGGTAAATTGATCATACGGCTATCGCTTGGATAAGAACGAAGTAACCGACTCGACCTACATTATAAAAGTTTTTAAATAAATAAAGATCAAATTTAATGATGTGGGTGGCCTCCGTTATAGACGTATATATATTAATCCACATTATAAAAAAAAGGCAACGAGCAAAATACGATTCAAGGCTTCCACTTTAAAGTACTGAAGTTTTGCAAGCACCATTCATAAGAAGTGGAATTTATAAAATTTATAAAACACCAAAAAATCGAGTTTTATCCTTGTAGCTATAATCTCCAAACTGAACCAGTTTTCTTGAAACATAGCTAAAAACACTCTCGATTAAATTTCCTTTCAAAGAAACAAAAAATCAAAATCGGTTTATCCGTTTAGAAGCTGACAAACACAAACACAGACATTCATATATAATTTAAATAATTTTTGAATTATGAGTTTTTTCACCCATGTCACCCTAGACCCCTCCCCCCTCCGACCATCACCAACCAAGTCAGCTCTGCTCAAAACATCTACTGCTATTTATGTGCTAATTATAGTTGCTCTATTTCTGATTTTTGTGCTCAAGCCGTTTAGCAAGAATGAAATAAAAGAATAGATTGACGCCACGCTATCCTCCGTTATGTGGCCTAAGAATCCGGTAATCATTTACGAAAAAGTCAAACGTTTATCGTGACAGAAACGTCTGTCACATAGATTGTTAATATATAAAGCCAATAAAATTTTATCCTTAACAAGGAATTACTTTTTTTTAAATTTGTTCGGTTTGAGTTTTACTTTCGAAATATTTCGGTGTGACAGCTCAAAACTTGACCAATATATCAATCACACCAGTAAAAAATAAAAATTTCTACCCGGGAAAAATATATTTCTGCCAGTATTAATCTTGGCACACCTAGCCCATATTGTAACCTATCGTTAAATTGTATTGATTCATATGCGAAATTTAGATATCCGTGTAAGTTAGGTTTTACTGTCATGGGTTCCAGGGCTATTCTAATTTTGCACAGGACATTACTTTTTATTCCATTATTATTTTATTCTTTTATTCCAGATATTCAGAAATACAAATATCACCGGCTCCTAGTCTATTATAAATTATTTAAAATAAATGTTACAGTATTTAATATTTTACATTTCCTCGGAAGTCTTGAAGGCGATGAAACACAAGAAGTAAATATTATGATTGCATTATATAATAATATTTTCAATATAAGCGTTATACTGTTGTTGTTACGAAGACCGAAGATTAGATTTATAAGTTGTTAGTAATAAGAATTCTTGCTAAATCTTCCTCTTCTAATACAATTTTCAACGTTATAGTGATGGTAATGCTACAGGAATTTATGTTTTATCTTTAGTATTTTTAAGAAATCAAAGCAAAAAGTATAATGAAATTTAAAAATTAACAAGTGAAAACAAACAATTGACTGAGTTAATTGTTGAAATACCATGCATAGTCAGTGTTGATTTCTTTATCACATTACACATACAAACATGTGACACATACATAACTAATAAAGTATAGTACATATGTAAATGACTTTATAGGTTTCTGCATTACCGACCGACATTTAGTGTATAGTTTGTACACATATTATAAAATTTCCGCCTAATTGGCGCCCTCACGGGTAAACAGTGATGTTTGCGAAAAAATGTTTCAAACAAAAGTTGTTTAATTTTTGATAAGGAACATTTTTTACATTTAAACTTTTGTTCTATCTCTAACGGTTTATAAGATGGGTCCTACGGACCCAAGACCCAATTGACCTATGATGCTCATTTACGAACTTGACCTCACTTTTTACGTCCTGAGTACGCTGTAAAAATTTCAGCTCGATATCTTTTTTCGTTTTTGAGTTATCGTGTCCACAGACGGACGGACGGACGGACGGACGGACAACCGGAAATGGACTAATTAGGTGATTCTATGAACACCTATGACAAAATTTTTTTCCTAGCATCATTATTTTTAAGCGTTACAAACTTGGGACTAAACTTAATATGCTATGTATATTTCATATATGCATGGTATAAAAATTTAAATTAAATTTGGTCAGTTTTAAAGTCATACGTATTTGTACCTTATTTTCAACTTTGATGATGAATTTTGGTTTTCAAAATATCGAAAGCTAAATAATAAAAAAAAATTCAATTTTTGATATTTCGAAAATTACTCTAGATACCGAAAAATTCTTAATTTTCGTCTTATATTGTCAAGCTATAACATAATTCACCTTCAAAATTGAAAATATATATAATTGATAATAATGTGAACATATATTTTTTAACCCCCGAATTAAAAAAAAGGGTGTTATGAATTTGAGCGCTATGTGTGTGTGTGTGTGTCTGCGTATTTGGCTGTCTGTGGCATCTTAGCGCCTAAACGGATGAACCCATTTTAATTTTTTTGGTATCATTTGAAAGGTAATTTAACTGAGAGTGTTTTTACCTATTCAAGAGCGAGCTTAGAGTTCCGTTCTCGAAAAAACTAAAAAATTAGCGATAATCTTCAAAATCGATTAAGTTCGGAAAAGGCATGACGTATAATTTTAACATAAATAATTACAATGGAAATGAATCGTCAAATAAACCTGGCTCAATTCATTTTGGAAAGTGAAATGGTAAAATAATTAGGTAATTCAAAACAAAAATTCAAAAGAACAAACTCAACTCAAATATTTCAATTTCAATTAAAATATTTCCAAAAATTTGTCCCAAAAAATGATAGCTCTCTAAGTATCTTTTTCATCTCATCTGATTTCCTTGACCATTACATAGATAATGATTTAAGAAGGAGTGTTATTGGCGATCGCAAGATACGGTGGCGCCGCGCAGTGAGGATTAATGAAACTAGTATAGAGGATTTTGAGTTTTGACAGCTACACAAGTGATGAATGTTTTTGTTGTTGAGATGGAAATTATCAAAAATGAAAAACATTGTGGTGTTCCCCAGTGTGGGAAAACAAGATCTACAGGCGTCAGTTGTCGCACAATGTCGCAAAAACATGCTTGCACTTGCTTCCCGCGCCCGCTTTGCAAGAACAATAGCATTCGATTTTTTTGTTGTCATTGGCTACAAACACTTTGATTTAGATCTCATGAGGTTTCTCGGTGATGTTCGACGTTTGCAAACATGAAGATTTGATTAATAAACAATTATTTTGCTTCGATTGGATACCACAGAAAAACAAGTTTTTGGAACGAGAAAGCGCCTCTCCTTCCATCAACGGCCTTACTGATCCACCAAGTAGATAAAATATATCACCAATATTAATATCCAGGGCTTTCTCCATGTTAAAAAAACAAATAAACAAAAAAAAATGCAAAAATTTATTTTGACAACTTGAACGAAAATCCTCTATATCGGCCATATTGCATTCACACAAGAGCCATCTCTAGGTAATTTCGTTCGCCAATAAGCTTAAAGTGTTTATATGTCCGTCTGTGTGTTTCTCAGTGACATCGTAGCCCCTAAACGGTGGAACCGCCTTGATTGAGGACATTTTATAGATAGGTTTCCAAAAATCGATTTACAAGAAACAAATCGATTTGTCGGGCGTTTTTTAAATTTTGTAAATTTTATTTGTTGATGTAGGTAAATCTTGATAATTTTTTTTCAAGGTTATTTATAAATATACCTAGATACAATAAATTTATTTTATTAATTATATTTAATCGTGGCCTCATTACAGATACTCAACACATGGGATGAAAATTTGTTGATTTTTAATTAGTATATTACAGTTAATATTGTTTAATTAAATAAATTAATTAGCATTGTGTATTAATAGAATGTACATATTTAATATTTATATTTTAAACTTCTTAATCCTTTTTATAAATATGCATAATACATATAGTATATATATATATATATATATTATTAATTGGCATTTCTGAGATAACAACTCAAAAACAGATAATCATATTTTGGAGTGTATTTAGGAGAAAATCAAAAAAACTTGACTGTCTAAAATTTAAAATACAAGTGAAATATACAAAATTTAAAAAACCCCCGACAAATGCGATTTATTATTTGTAAACCGATTTTTGGAAACTTGGTTGTATAATATGTTCTTAATCGAGTCGGTTCGACCGTTTAGTGGCTATGATGCCACTGAGAAACACACAAACGTACAGATAAACACTTTCAATTTATATCACTCCTTCTTAAATCAATATCAATGTGATGGTCAAGGATATCAGATAAGATAAAAGGATACATAGAGAGCTATCATTTTTTGGAATAAATTTTTGGAAATATTTATATTTAAATATTTAAGTTGACTTTGTTCTATTGAATTATTGTTTGGAATTACTTAATTATTTTGCCATTTCACTTTTCAAAATGAATGGGGCCAGGTGTATTTGACCATTTATTTCCATAGTAATTATTTATATGTTAAAATTATATGTCATGCCTTTTCCAAACTAAATCGATTTTGAGGATCATCGCCAATTTTTTAGTTTTTTCGGGTACGAAACACGAATCTCGCACTTGAAGACTCTAAACTTGTTTGGTTTTTCTATATAATTAATTAAAGAAACATAGAACTATGGGTAAACATTTCCAGACGAAATTAATAAATGATTTCTATTTATTATACCAAATCCGCAGATCAATAAAATATCAACAACTACAGATATTGAAATTTTTTCTCTACAACTATCGATTATACGAGTAACCTATGTGAAGTTTGTGTCGTTAGTTTCAAGGCATGTAAAGGTTTCACTGTAAAAAGTGGTGCCATTGAAAAAATGTTACAGTGGATGCTTGGAGCAACGAAAAAACAACAAATTCTCAAAAATTTATCAATTGAATTTGTATTGTATTTAACATGGTAAATCTAGGTTAACGGTAACCTGGTCCACCATCTAAAGTTATGGTCGTATTCTGCTAAACGGCTTGAGCAACAAAATCGGGAATAAACTAATTAGCACAAAATTCTCATATATTCAATTTTTGAATTTGTGCCGTCATTACGATTTGGCGGGGGCAACCGTGACGTCAACCTAGCACCCCCACTTTTAATCGTTGATTCCAGCTAAACGGCTGGAGCAACAAAATCGGGAAATAGAGCAACTAATTAGGACTAAATTTTTTGGGTTGAGCCAATTTGGTTTGCGATGGTGGGGGGCTAGAGTGACATGGGTGTCTGCTCATCCGTGATCACAATAACTCACAATAAACAGAGATATCTATAAGTCAAGTCAAGTAAATGACCAACATAGGTCAAATGGATGTTGTAAACCGTTGGAGGTCCTTATTTTGTAAACCGTTAGAGATAGAACAAAACTTTGAATACATTTGTTTGAACCATTTCTTCGTCAACATCACAGTTTACCCGAGAGGGCGCAAAAAGGGCAACATTTTGGTTCCCATTTTCTCTAAAACTATAGGAAAGAAATAGGCAGTTAAAAATTTTTTGGTAGCTTCAACTAGTGGTCTTGCGCAACAAAAAATTGTAGAACAAATTTCCGAAAATTTTCGTAATCCAAAATCCAGCACTCACATTACTTTTTAAACCAGATATTTCAACAATTAATTCAGTTAATTGTTTGTTTTCACTTGTTTTCTTTTTAGTTTAAATTTAACATTATCGGTTTTCAAGGACCCTCCACTTAACAGAGTTCGCAAACTTTCATTTTTTTTCACATTATGTCATCTGACTGTCGTCATATTTAATTTTCATTCGTGCCAACCTTTAGTGCCACTCGCAAGATTATGAGAAATCAATTGACGTTAGAATCATCCCAATATAGCTCAAGTAGTTTCTGAGATATAAGGGTGTGAAAAAGGGCTATTTGACGTCCTGTATATATAGTCACAGCAAAAGCATACACATTTCACATATACATCATCATACATTACACTTTCAATTTTCGATTTTCCATTTTAAACTAATCTACGCTTCGCACTGCTGTGCTATATAATCGATCCACGCATACATACATACATAGATAGCTTGATAAACAAATTTCCACTCCTTTCTGTATTGTAGTCGGGAAATAAGGGCCTATTTCAAACTTTGATGTTTCCATAAATCAGCAAAAAAGCGAAGATGTTCGGATTAGAGATTAGATAATATTTTTTTTTTTTTGCTACACATTTAATGAGTTTGTTATAAAATACATATTTTGGCTAAAAATGGACAATTTTTAACAAAGCTTATTTAATTATAACGATGAAGGGCGTTTAAACATTACATATTGGATAAGTTGAAAGTTTTAAGTACCTATGCGAATGGAAGCTCAATTATTTTGGGGTTGAAAATTAATTAAATAGGAATATTGACTAAATTTTTTTATCAGTTCAGGTGAAGAATTGCCACTGCACGGGCAGAAAAGTGAAGTTGGTTTTTGAAAATCTTTAGTTTAAAATTCCTATTAAGAGGACGATATAGGTTAGTGACGTCATTGTTGGATATCACCATAGAGATACATATAAAACTTTGTTTTGTTAAAAGAAGATGAACAATAATCTTTGAATGCTTATAACTTCGTCATTTTTTGATCAATTTTAATTTTACTTTCAAATTTTGTTATGGTACAAAATCTAGTCTTACATTTTTATGCAAAAGTATGGCAAATTTGGCATCAGGCGACTACCGTGTTACAAGCTTTAAGCATAAGCCTTCCTTGATAAATATAAATTGGCTTAAAATGTATTTTTTATCAATACCGCTTTTCTCAAAATATACTTTGAGAACTTACACCTTTATTTCTTCCAGCTCCCCAATTATTCAAATATCTTGGCTTGTATCTTTTCTACAATACGGTAGTTGCCTCATGTAGAATTTGTCATATGACCCATAAAAATGTTGAACTAGACTTCATACCATGACAAAATTTTAAAGTGAAATTAAAATTGATTAAAAAACGAAGAAGTTATAAGCATTCATAGATTGTTGCCCATCTTCTTTTTGCAAATCATAGTTTTATATATGTATCTCTATGATGATATCGGACAATGACGTCACCAAAGTATATCATCCTCTTTATTATACCATGCATATATGTAATATGCAAGGTATACTAAGTTGAGTCCCAAGTTTGTAACGCTTAAAAATATTGATGCCACGCACAAAATTTTGCTATAGGGGTTCATAGAATCACCTAATTAGTCCATTTCCGGTTGTCCATCCATCGTCCGTCCGTCCGTCCGTCTGTGGACACGATAACTCAAAAACGAAAAAAGATATCGAGCTGAAACAGCGTACTCAAGACGTAAAAAGTGAGGTCGAGTTCGTAACTGAGCATCATAGGTCAATTGGGTCTTGGGTCCGTAGGATCCATCTTGTAAACCGTTAGAGATAGAGCAACAGTTTAAATGTAAAAAATGTTCCTTATCAAAAAATAAACAACTTTTGCTTGAAACATTTTTTCGTAAACATCACTGTTTACCCGTGAGAGCGCCAATTAGGCGGAAATTTTATAGTATGTACCATACTTGAATATCAGTTATGTATGTGTCACATGTATGCATGTGTTATGTAATAAAGAAATCAACACTGACTATGCATGGTATTTCAACAATTAATTCAGTCAATTGTTTGTTTTCAATTGTTTAATAATGAATTTTAAACATTAATATTTTGCGTACTAAAGATTTTCAAAAACCAACTTCACTTTTTTGAATGTGCAGTGAGAATTGTTCGCCGGAAGTGATAAAAAAAGTTTAGTCAACAAGTCTATCAAAAGTATCCTCTCGTTTCTCTTATGATGTGTAGGTAACTGAATATTGTTTTCAACCATCATAATAATAATATCATTTTTATTCAGTTTTCTGTGATGTAATTTGTGTTTATCGATTATCAATTTATTAAATATTACAAAAACATGAAAAAAAAACAAGCATACACAGCATACGTAAAAAAGGCGGAAAATGTTTTGATGTTTTTGATGTTGTTTTTTCAAATTAATAAAAATTTATTTCAAATGGTAATTTTTTGTTTTGTATGATTATTATATTCGTATTTATCTATCTGCATGTATGTGTATTTATCTGCAGTTATCTGCATTATTGTTTTTAAAAATAAACAAAGATTCTTTTTCTACTAATAGTCTGAAACTACACAAGTGAAATTAACGTATCTAAGAACACTTTCCACTAAATTATCTTTTTCCCTTAAAGCCTTCTCCAAACTGAACCGATTTAAGTTTTTTCGAGTATGTAACACTGGACTCGCACTTTAAACATAGGTAAGAATACTCCTCATTAAATTACCTTTCAAAATAAACAAAATAAATCCAAATCGGTTCATCCGTTTATTCGCCAAGATGCCACAGACAGACAGACAGACACACTCACCTAGCGGTCAAACTTATAATATTCCTTTTTTTGGTTCGGGGGTTAAAAAATAGAAACTTGAAGTTTTTCACTATCATTGCACCACTACCTTGGCAATACTATATATGACACCCCTTTGAAATTTTGCCGAGTGCTGCCATAATAGGGTACTTTCGGTAGTAAAAAGTAAATTATGAAATTTGATAATAATTAAAATTTATGTGGAAATATACTTAAATATTCTGATTTTGATTCATAAAAGCACATTATTGTTTTATTATATTAAAATTAAAAGTCGTTATTTTTAATATGTATATCACATGACCTAAAACACAAGCCACCATGATGTGACATCATTAAGGAAAAAATAATATTTATTAATTACTAATTTGTTGATGGATTTCATAGTAATTGTAGGTTATGTTACCATCAATTTTTTTATACATATTATAACTACAAATACGACTGTTGTTTTTACCAATATTACGTCATCAGAATGATTGGCAGTTTATGAAAAAATATTTCAAGCAATGTTGTTTATTTTTGTATAAGGAACATTTTTTAAATTTAAACTTTTGCTCTGTCCTACGGACCCAAGACCCAATTGACCTATGTTGCCCATTTACGAACTAAACCTCACTTTTTTTGTCCTGAGCACGCTATAATAGTTCCAGCTTGATATCTCTTTCCATTTTTGAGTTATCGTGTTAACAGAGGGACAGACAGACATACAGGCAGATAGATAACCAGAAATGTACTCTTTAGGTGTTTTTTTGAACTCCTATACCAAATTTGTTTTCGTAGCATCAATATTTTTAAGCGTTACAAACTTGGGACTAAACTTAGTATACCTTGATATATATTACATATATACAGGGTATAATTAGTATACCTTGAGATATATTTTATGTATACAGGATATAAAAAAAGACTTTACTTTTGCAAATGCTTTTAAGATAAAGACAGCGAATAAAAATTGTTTAGAATTTTTTATAAGTTATGTAAGTAATTTATTGAAACATTTTGTGACTTATCAAATTTGATCAATCTGTTTTTTATAAAGAATTATAAACAAATCAAAAAGCTAATAAAATATAATGATGTATAATTTATATACCCAAAAAGTAATTAATAATATTATCCAAAAATTATAAACTGATAAAATGACCACCTCATAAATATTAAATGTACAACATAAATTCAACTTTGCCAAAATACTGTGTAAATCATTTTAGATTATCATAATTTTGGATAATTGTAATTAATTACCAAAATACGATAAACCAAATTATTATTGGGTTATATATATCAGGTAATAATTATTATTATTTGTCAACTTCCATCAATAAATTATACAATCATTTAAAACATATATAAATTATATGGACTACAAAAAATTGTTTTAAATAAATATGGTTTTTTGTCAATTTTGTTTACCCTAAATATAATGTAATGCACATATGGGTATTATAAGTTTAGTTGCAAATTTGTAGTGGTAATAGTGAAATGAGTTGTTAAAGTAAAACCAATTAAGGTAGTACGAGCGCCAAGTCAAGTTTTGCCTTGTGGCTGAAATTATTTGTACCATATTTTCAATTTTGATGATTAATTTTGTTTTAACTTCATGAATGTAGACGAAAAATACGAATAAATTTTTTCGAAATCTGCCTTGGTTTTCGAAATATTTCAAGCAAAATAATTAAACAAAATTTTCAATTTTCGATATTTTAAAAATTACTCCAGATATCGAAAAATTGAAAAAATATATTTTAAAAATAATTTTTGTCCCCACTTTTTTGCTCATACATCCTTAATTATTTGGGCAGAACGGTTTTTTTTTGTTTTCAATTATTTATTCAGGTTTTAACTTTAATTTAAAAACTTTCTTTTTTTTTACTTTCCACCTACTAGTTTTGGTGGATTTACCGTTTTCCCATAATAAAATATTCTTACATTGGAAGTCATTTACTTATAAAAAATAATCGGGCAACCTCCCCCCCCCCCTAAAATTTTCAGAATTGATTTAGATTGTACTCAACTTCATATTTAAAAGAATCAAGCCTTTTATCCAAAATTGCCTTGGTGCTCGTACATCCTTAACACGATTATTAGTATAAGTACATCATTATGATTATGGTATGTAAGTCGCCGTGTTACTATAGCTTCATTTATTTAATAACTTTAAGTTTGTCAACTATAGCTGACTATACTTTTAAAAAATATCAATGTTCAAAAACGTAAAAAAAATGTCGAATATGAAATTCCTTATCATCATATTTAAATTTATGAAATTTAATTCTCCAATCGGAAGCTATGGTGGCGGCTTCACTATTGCTACTTTTTGATGAATTGTTTAATAATTATCAATCGGTCATAGTGTCCGACAAATAATTATCAATCGGTCATAGTGTTCCTGCCGCGTTTTTTCAGATCGGTATCTTAAACATACCGTTATCATGCTCATTTGAAAACGCAGTACTTTCGAAAAAGACGTAGAGCGAATGTTGGTAAACTCACTAAAAGGAAGTCACTCACGAAGTTTCCAGTATGCATTAACCATTTAACAAAGCACCCTTTCGGTCCCAGGGTCTATTTCGGAAAGACGGTTTATTTGAGAAAGAAGTATTTGTCCATGATTTAATAAAATGATTTTTTACAGATTACTTACCTTTATTGAAAACTAGACTTACCTTTTAAATTTACTCTTTTAAGTTTGAAATAGTGATAAAAAAAATTTTAACAAAAAGAAAACTGACTTCAAAATAAAAACTTTTCCAAAACAAATTAAATCGCATTAAGAAGTAAAAAAATAACGATCATATAATGTAGTTAAAATTATTGTTATTTTTGGAGTCGGTGTCAACTTAGAAAACAACTCTGACAGAACAGTTTGCTACATTAGCTTGGATGACACCGGCTCCAAAAATAACAATAATTTTAACTACATTATATTATCGTTATTTTATTGCTTTTTAATGCAAATTAATTTGTTTTGGAAAAGTTTTTCTTTTGAAGTCGGTTTTATTTTTGTTAAAAGTTTTTTTTAATTTGTGGCTTTTTAGATAATCTTAATACAAATTTAAGAACTTTTCTGGCTTTCTCATGGATGTCGTTGTCAGAACTGGACCAAAATAAAATGAGACCTCACGAGAAGCTTTCAGCTTCCAAATAGATAAAGAATTATCAAAATCGGTTCACTCAGTCGATAGTTCTGAGGTAACACACATAAATAAAATACAGTCGAATTGATAACACCCTCCTTTTTTGTTTGAAGTCGGTTAAAATTAGTGAATAGTCACTACAAAATAGTGATTTGTTTTACTTTTCACTATTTCGTTTTTAGAGAGTACCTTTTAACTTTATTTATTTGCTCGAAAAGGATTTTCTTTGATGTAAAAAAAACTACAATTCAAATACAATTTTTAAATATTTGTTTTTATTTTTTTAATTCAAGAAAAATAAACATAGAAAAAGATTAATTAATTTTTTTATACCTTATAAATACAAATTTTTTTTCTTCATTTTTGTTACTATTTTATTTATTTATATATTGGTAAACAAATAGTTTTTTTTTGTCTTGTTTTAAATAACATTTTCTCATTTTTTATCGAATTTCGTTGAAACAAAAACATTTACATTCATAAAAATTCATTTTTTTACCTCTATATTAACTCGTACGAGTAATGTAACCGAGACTAATATTGTTTTCTCTTAAGTATACACTTAAAGTTGATCGTAAAATTTCGAGTGTATTAAGAAAATAACAACATAATTTTTTTTTCATACAATGGAAAAATAATTTTTTTTCTACATTAATTTTATATTAAACATATTTAACAAAAAAATTTATGAAAGGGATTAATCCTTCTAGATTTTACGGTCAACTGTTAGATTTACAACTCAGTATATACAAGTTACTTAAACAAACAAAAAAACTCTCTTGATTTTATATTTCATGTTTTGCACATTTTGTTCGGTTGAGTTTTCATCTTTTCATTAGTTAATGTATTAACTTTAAAATTTTTTATTTTGCCAAAGGCACCATTTTCAAAATTAAATTTCTCACTTGATGTTTTTGTTCGTGAGTGTAATATATATTCGTAGACCTTGATCCCACAATGAAGCGAAATTTCTATGATTATTTTTATATGCCATTTTGAGAGTTGTAAAATTTGATAATAAGTAATCGGAAGTCTCAACTCGAGTTTATAAATTTATGGGAATAAATTTTATTTGATTCTTCGACGATGCTTCTGTGTTTGCCCTCTTCGTTAAAAGAAAATTTTTAACAATACAATACGGGAAAGAAGGCAGGAAGCTTCAACACTGAAAATGTTGTCCAAAACAAACCTTTTTTTGACAATTTGCAAGCGTTATTTCATTTTTTCGTCCATTCAATCTATTGTTAATTAAAAACTCATTTTCGATAAACTTGACAAATAAAGAAAAATGGAAGAAACCACTCGAATATATATAGATATCAAAAATCATTAGTAACTCATGAGTTAGTGGTGGAAATGTTTCTATTTGTTAATAAACAATAAATTGTTAATTCAATGTAACGATTAATGTTAAAGTTGGCTTACAAAATTAATAAATAGGCAACTTTAATTACGTATACACCATACATGTGTAATAGTTTTCGATTATTTGACAATAACTTAACATTTACGTCATAAAAGTTGCCTAATTACAAATTTTTTAAGTGAACTTTAAAATTAATCGTTTCACTGTATTAACAATTTATTGTTTATTAACAAATAGAAACATTTCCGCCACTAACTCATGAGTTACTAATGATTTTTGATATTTAAGAAACACATTCCATGAGGTTTTAGCAAAACGCGAGCGATTTTTTTCATTTTCCTGTATTAGTTGACTTGACCTTCAAAAAGTAGACAGATAAATAAAATCATATAAATTTCGTGTGATAATGGGCTCACGGCCTTGTGTAGTATGTTTATTAATAATATAGAGGTATAATAATTATTTTTTGTTTCATTTTTTTTTTGGGTTGCAAAAAGCTGTTTATTATTTTAATTAAATTTATAAATACCTATGACATACGGTGAAATCTTATTTTTATGGTGAATTATAGTTATTTTTTTGAGGATTTTTGTTTTTTTTTTGTGGTGATGGTACATTAAACTTACATTTATATTTGGTTTTTTTTTTCTTTGTGTGATTTCATAAAATTAAAATTTTACTCTTTTTTTGTTACTCTTTCTTTACATTCAATAATTTTACATTAATATTTTTAATTCTTAATAATTTTTCTTAGCGATTTTCCATAGGAAACTAAAGTTTTATGAATCCTATAAAACAATTTTCTTGATAATGAGCGTTTGTTCGATGAAAAATGTACGATGGTTCTATAACTATTTCTTCTCTTTTGTAAAATTGCAAATTTTTAATTTAATTAAGCTTAATTAATTTCCTAGGAAATTCGCTCAGCCTACACCCGGTGTCTATAATTTTTTTCACCTTGCGTGGGTAAATTTTTATCTATTATAATAGCTATCTAATTATTTATCTTTATAATTATTATTCTTAATACAATGTTGCGGCCAGGCATGGCGAACACCAAAATAGACAAGTACCAAACAGTAGACAACACCGAAAAACAAATACAACCCATTCATTTTGCGATGTTATAAACCTATTTGGTACTGGTCTATTTTCGTTGCTTTTTACCATTCGCCTTCGTGACTAGCTGCAGCATAATAATATTTTTAAAAAAAAATGGGAGCATAAAACTATATATTTACAAAATTATAATTTATTATATTATTATTTAAATTTTATAAATTAATTTTATTTTAATTAAAATTTAATTAATTTACAAGAATGACATTTCAGTTATTTATTTTTGGACTTAATTAATATAATAAATATGTGATGGCAACAAATAAATTTTAAAATACGAATTTTGTATAAATGAATATTTTTTATTCTAAAAACTAATGAAAATTAATTGGAAAAAATAACGTTTTACTCAAAGATTCGTGGTTTTTGATGCCTGGAAATTATGACAATTACAATTCCAATTAACTTATTAATTATATTCAAATTGTATGTGAAACCAGCTGAGGGATTTTTTCTAGGACTCTTTTTATCCGTTTTTATCAGAGAAATATTTACTAAAAAATGTTTTTTTCAAGAAACTATTTTTCATTAACTTTTAGAAGAATTATACAAAAAATTTTAAGAAAAATAATTTCCATTTCTTGTTTTTAGGAGTGATATAAATTTTATTAGTACAAAAAACTTTTGTTTTTTCTCTTTTTATTTAATACAAAAATATGATATAATTTTTTTCTTCTTAACCTCCATATATAAAACAAAGTATATTATATGGAGATTTTGTAAAAAAATTTTCTTAATATTATTATCAATTTCTTAAGATTTTGAAGATTTACGTTTCACCGTTTTATGTTTACATTTAAAGAATACTAAAGTTCATATAGGTTGTTGTTTATCGGCGCTATGTTAACTTTTAAGAATAATCAAGTACGAATTCGTTGAAAAGATTGGTTCTGGTTTAACATAAAAATGCGCTCATATTGAAGCGAACATTCGTTGATAATAAAGAAAATTCAGATTTTATTTTAAAATACGTTAGGTTTATGGAAACCATGCTTTTCGATTTTCGTGTTTTTCAGCGGGGTTTTTACTCGCTACATCTTAAAAGAACGCTATTGACAATAGTATACGCAAAAAAATGATAGCAAATTCACAACTGTTGAAATAGTGGAAAATTGGAGTGCATTTGTACCCAAAACCGTGTCGATAGTTGCAAACTTTTTTCATCTAGTCTGTTACAAGTTGGTAGCTATCAGGGAACTATCTTTTAAGTTAAAGTTAATCGAATTTGTAACTATCAGGTAGCCTTTGAACAAAGTTTTATAGGTCAGCATGACTCTGAGAATTCCTATCTATCGGAATATCGTTCCTGAATAGATATCCAGTTGATACTCAGGTCTGGTGAAATACGGAAACTTCGAAAGTGTCGTTTGTTTTCGAAAATTTGTGGGTTTATTTTATTATAATGATAAATATCATTACAATTTTTTGTCTTTAATCTTGTTTTTTTTTCTGTATCTCGAACAAAAAAACTATCTGAAAATATATTAACAAAAATAACTTTTATGAATGCTGAAAAACTGATTGAAACACTTGCAAGGCTCTTAAATTAAGCTTTCCAAAACTTTAAAATAACGACAAAATTTTTGATAATTTATGTATGAAATGATTTTGTGCCGGCAAATATTTTTTTGACTACTTTTATTAAAACAATATAATTATTTTTGATTAGAAACAATGATTGAATGAATTATTTTTTCGAAATTAGCTTGTGTTTAATAAAAGTTTGAGTTCTTTCACAAAAAATAAAATAAAGTAAAATAAAAAAAATAAAAATTATAATTACATTTAATATAATTTTATTTTAAAACATAAAAATACACAATAAATTTTTAATTTAATTTTGGATATTTTCACTACTAAAAAGTAATAATATAATTATTTTTAATGGTATTAACTGATATAAAATTGTATTTAACAGTGTGTAATAGAAATGAAGAAAAATTCGTTAAGTTGTTGTATAATTTTGGAAGTTATTCGATTTTTCAAATAATTTTTTGGGTGGATAAAATCTTTTCATCTTATTTCACCGACCGATATGCTAATTTATCTAAAAAAAATCTATTCAACTGCTCTAAGAATCGAACGCGGGATTTTCACGTGGCAATCCAATACTTAATCTGTTGAGTCAATCGATCTTACATGAGATAATTTAATAATTGATACAATAGGCTTTTGTCCTAAATTTGAAAAATTAGTTTATACGTTACATTGTACCTGTCTGATTTACACGAAAAAGTATTATTTAAGAAAAAAAATATTATTTGCATTATCTATTTGGCATTTTCAAAAACCAATTCAAATTTGCTTCAAAAATAATGTAGAGTATCATGTTGTCTTGAATGAAATCAAGTCATGGCATACAAGCATTTTAGTGTATGCAAGTTTCAGCAGTTGTAATCATCTAATCTGCTTCCTCCTTTTAAAATGTTATGCTGTTTACATTGCGTTTGTTTAAGCGTTTGTTATTTTATAAAAATAATAATAATCCTTATTTTTTATGAAAAATAATTTTTTATTTTGTTATCTACCATGATTAAACATTAGAAACTTTTATCCAACCGATTTATTCTCAGTGAATAAAATCCTAAATCTTATTGACGGGAATGTAAATATTATCCTCTACGGATATTCATCAATTTTAATTTTGTGCTGGATTACAAAATTTTCTGAACCCCTTAAAAGATCTTGAAAGAGAAGTTCTCAGCTATTAAAATGTTCGAAAGTGTTGCGCCTGGTCCGAGCAATAGTTTTTCAAATTGCTTCTCTCGTTAGAAATGGTTGCCAAAATGCACTATTGTCACAAGATCGAAATAAATTTGAGAGCGACATTTGTTACATTCTGTAAACGTGTAAATTCTCATTAAAAAAAACCATCAGGTTTGTATATTTTATTTTTATTTTTGTAGATTCTGTAATTCCAATTATATGTTGTTACATTATATTACTGTCAATTTTTTATTTTCATAAATTATCTCCTGGGTACTTACTGCTTGTGTTACATCCACCTTTAAAATAAGGGTGTTATGTTTACGCATCCCTTTTTAGATAGAAATTAAAAAGTTTATGGTGTTCGTTATGTCTGTTATCGTTAAAACTTTTACTAAATGCCAATTAGAAGAACACTTTTGGAAAGTTACAGGAATGAGTATGTAAATTGTTTTAGAATTTCTAGGAATTAAGTGTTGTTTTAAAAATGAATTTTTCATTTTCACTCGTAATATTGTACAAAATCTGATCAATTATTCAACCAATGAACAAATGAATACATATTTTGTATAATTTAGGCGAAGATTATGTTATTTACTGATTTTTATAGAAAATTGAAAAATATTTTTGATCCATGTTTCTTATCGCACGTAACCGTTCTGATTTGTTTGTGAGTTGGGAGGTAAAACCAAAACAATTATAACAGAAAAACGACTTTCTTCACCTAGGTCATCTAAGAAACTAAAACTTTTTCAATCGATTCAGCTTGCCAATAATTTTGAGAAAATATTTTTATAATTTGTCAATTTATATTTTTTATCAAAATTTTATGTTTTTACATTAAAAAAAAGAGTTGTGAAAGTGAGTTATCAGAAGTTAAAGATAATAGAGATAATTTAAAGTAAGTACAAAGAAAAGTTATGTCATAATAATTACCCTGATCAAACCAAATGTAATGTATGCACATACTTATTGGGTTGACTGCTAAATCATAAGTATGTTTTTAAACTAATATTACAATTAATTCATACACTAAAAAATAAAAGCATCTATAAAATTGAATTCCTTAAAAAATAAAACAAATATATGTCTTCTAAAATTAATACCTTAAATTTATAAAATGTTCGAAACATTTCACAAAGAGAGCTTTTGTAAAGTTGTAAACCTGTACACTGTAAAAATTTGAATAATATATAACTGTTAATTGCGGTCCCATAAGATTTATTAAAAAAAGCCTTTAATCATAACTTTAAAAGTTGAAAATATTAAAAAGAAAATATGAAATAACAAAGAAATGAAAAATTAACAGAACTAATTACTTTGTGCTGGAAAATGTAAATGTCAATTGGCCGAAACAATTAGACAATACTTCCCAAGAAAAACACAAGCAACATAATAAAAAAGGTCGTCATAAAAGAGGTGCATCAGCTAAGAGAATTCCCTTTTAAGAATAATTAAAAATAAAATATATTTAGAAAAATTTTAACGACATTATTTTACAAAATCTTTCGTAGTTAAAACTGGAGTATATTTGAGAATTTGATCTCATTGGTACAATATCAAAAGCTTATTTTCGTTGAAGGAAAAAATCGTTATAAATTATAAATAATTAACTGTTTAAAAATTATTATTTATTAAGATTAAAAATTTTCTTTCTCCAGAAAAAGTTCATATTTTTTAAGTTAACACAACAAAACAGAAAATAAATAATTAATGCACAGGAAGTTTTAATTAATTTTAAAAATATTTTAATCGTATAATGGAGGATAAAATTATATTACCTATTCACATTTGTTTGGGTAATTAATTAAAAATTATATATTAAAAATGGAAGAAAAAAAAAATGAAACTTGATAATTATACAACAAATAAAATATTTTTAATACTTCCGAATAAATTTAGTTATCTATTGTCAAGGTGATTGATTGAAAGCCCTGAAAAAAGTATCAAAATTAATTTTGTAACTTCGAAAATTCGACTGCATAAAATATAGATAAAATCTCATAGCAATTTTTATTTCCAGGATGAAAAAGTGAATTTACTAAAGCTGATCATTTGAGGTTTGGTTATAGTAGTTGTGTACACACACATACTGCGATCAGTCAAGCAAACGGTAGAACAGGATCAGATATATGCTTTCAATACGTTTATGATTTCCGTGGTATTTAAATGAATTTACTTAAGCTGAAAATTGTTATACAGATTGTATATTGCATATAAATAACAGATATGACAGTCAGTCAGTTAAAGCAGAAAACAGAGCTGGTCAGTCAGCCCTGATGTGTGTACAATCAATAAATAAGACGCAATTCATAAATTTTTAACTTGAAATTTTTTTTAGAGGTACCTAATTGTATACTATACTACAATAAAATATTGAGGAGCAGTCAGCCCAAAAATTTATAAAAAATTGAAATAAAATGAAATAAAACAATTGTTTTGTTTTCTCTGACTGACGGAACTTGTTGGAACTTGTATGGTTAGCTGAACATTTTATTTATGGTTAATATACAAGTATCTCAAAAACAATATTTAAGTTTAATTTTATCTTATTTATTTATTGCGCATACATTAGAGCTGACTGGCCAGCTTTGTTCTCTTATTTAACTGACTGACTGAAAAATTTTCCTTGCTCTGGGCCAACTACATTTTTTACATTAAAATCTTTAGAACACACAGGCTAACAGAGTTGGTTATATGAGCCTGAAACAGATATCACATAAAACATGTGCTCACTTCCACGTCACTGAATCGTATATTTCTAAGTGAAGGCTTAAGCAATTAGCAAAGTTAGAAGTACTTATTCCGGTTTGAATGAAGGATTACAAAATTAAGTCCTCCTTTTAAGGCTGCTAGACTTGCTAAAATTGACTTGCCATAGTAAAATGTAAAATTGATTTAACAAAATATCCGGGATAGTTTAAGCTCCTTCTTAAAACCACTGCGATATATTTTATAAAGCACACCCCTCTAGACAGATATATGAGTCTGGAGTTTAAGCAAGAAAGGATTTAGCAGATGTGGTAACAAAATAGATGCTACAGTCTCATTTGTCTTTCTTTGACCATTCATTTAAAATAACTAAGAGAGCTTTCACAAAAACCATCTTTTTCTAGACTTTATTAACCTTTTAAATCAAACACCTAAAGAAACCTTTGTAAAACAACAGACTTACCGCAATAAACTTGACCTTATTATAGCTTTCAAATCCCGACAAAAAAAAAACAATGCACGTAGTAAATTTAAGGATGTTTATTTGTTGTTTTGTCATCAGAAGTATTCTAAGTAGAACATTGTGATTTTCCCTTTCTTCTGTATGTCTATATGTGTGTGTATTATTAATTAATCTTTTGATAATTAACAACTTTTTGTTTGATTCAATTCAACTTGCCACGCTCTGACTGGCGTATTCTGCGCGCCTACATATTATATTTTCTTTTAAAAGTTAACAACACAGAAATAAGAGAAGAGAAACGAAGAAAAGAAAATTGTATATATAAAAGAAATAAGAACAATGTGTAATATTGAATAATAAAAGACAGAAATTCATTTATTTATTTTGATGGTTTAAGGGGGGATGCGGTATGAGATTATATTAAAAACAAACATTGTAGTTCGACAAGGTTTGTTTTAAGAAGGTCCTATTCATGTGATTAGTATAATTTTTTTGGGGACACGTTTATGTTTGGCTTGGTTAGACTGGATCAAAATTATGGCTTTCATATCTCTGTTGGCCTGTTCCTAGACCACAGGGAACGCCTTCTCCCCAATCCCCCTCTAAAGAAAATAAGAAAATCTAGCTATAGAAAATAAGGTTTTTTATTTTTAACAAATACAGTGTCACCCTTTTTAAATCAGCTTGAAGAGTTTCTAGTAATGACTTCTGTTGCTTAGAACTCAAACTAGTAATTATACTCTTGGTTGTGGTTGGTTTTTGAGCCCAGGCTTCTGTAGGTATTATTAATATCTGAAAAATAACCAAGTCAAGTAATATGCACGTTTGGATTGCCTTGTACCAGACATCCAGCCGCCATTAGTAATTCTTGGTAAACCTCTACTTCAAATAGCGAGCCCCTAAGAGTTCACATTCCTCACTTTGAGTAACTTTGGACTATATTATTGGACACAATTAATTAAATTGGACAAATTTAGGCCCAAACGCTCATTGTGTTATTTAAAAGATTCAGATTCGGTAACAACAATTCCTCCTTGAATCATTTGGAGCTTTACATGAGCAGTAAAAGTGCCTAATGCTTCAAGAGACCTTAAATTCAAAAATTCTTCTACTAAAGTGTGATTCTTCTTATAGCAAAACTTGGCAAGTGCAAGAGAATATTTACTATTTCCATTTACTTCTCGTTATTGCAGCTTCTCCAAAAGTTGTGGAGCATGGGCAGACTTGTGTTGATATTTAAAATAACCAAACAGGATGAAAAAATCAGACTTTTTGACTATTATTTAAAGTAGATTCCCCGAATGATACGGACATGGGAAATTTATAAAATAAAATGAAAGATATTTTACGTAAATAATATTCATTTAGAATCAAACAAATTGAATGTTTTGAAATAAAATAATCGTATTTATTTATCGAATTCTTATACATATATTGAAGATATTCTTGAAATATTGGGTTTTACATTTCAAATTAATTTTCATTAATCAAAATTAAATATTAGGTCAAATTCCTACGCCACTTCAGCTCTTAAAACTTCAATTGCAATTGATTCATTGCAAATAATCAATTGTTATTTGCCCAAAAGTTATTCAAAATCTTATACTTCAATAACCTAAAAATAAAAATAACATTTAGGTATTAATTTAATCTTTGAGGATTTAAAATTTAAAAATTATTGTGCAAAGTTTGAAGTGTATTTATCCGAAAGTGTGGACTTGAAAGTGCTTAAAAAAAAAAAAAATAAAATAAAATAAATTGGGTGAAGGAAAGTCATCTAATTTTAAAAAAAAATCTTAAAACATAATTAAAAAAAATAAAAAATAGTGGGTCATTCAAATAATTGAAGTTGATTATACAAAACTATATTGTTTGTAAGTACCAGTGTGGTTGTGTGGTTAAGTGATCGGACTTGAAAATAATACAGTGACCATTGAAGGTTCAAATCCATCTGAAGTAAAAAAATTTTTGTTTTAAGTTATTCTTTTAAATTATTTTTGAAAGAGCAGCGGATCATAAAATATTGTTATTATATACATAAAAACAAAAAAATTAACAATGAATTTAGAATTGATATTAGAAGCAATACAAAAATCAGAATCGAATGTTAGACAAGATTTAAACAATATTAACATTAATATCTGCAATCAAATTCAACAAATTAATGAAACCCAAGCCTTGTTTGCAAAACAACAAACTGAATTAAGCAAAAAATGGGAAACTTATGACGAAGAACGTCGAAGGAAAAATATTGTAATGTATGGAATTATGGAATCTGAAACAAACTACTTCGAATTAGATGCGTTGATAAAAAAAGTATTAAAAGAAAATTTGGACATAGAATGTAATCGGCTTGATATAGATTTTGTCAAAAGATTAGGCGAAAAATCTGTGGGAAAATGTAGACCTGTATTGGTTGGATTGACAACTTGGGGCATGAAGCTAACAATATTACAAAGAAAAAAATACCTCAATGGAACCGATATCTTTATAACAGAAGACATGTCACAAAAAACATTACAAAGACGTAGAGAATTAAGGCCAATTTTAGAAAAATTCCGAAACGAGGGCAAAAAAGCCATTTTCAAAAAAGATGATTTGTGGATAGATGGGATTAAATGGAATGAAAACAATTTTAAATATCAAGAAAATGATAAAATCAAATCACATATCATAAATGATAAAAAGAGGCCTAATGAAAATAGCCCCGAAAAAAGTTTTACAGTAAAAACAATTGCACGAGAGTCCAAAAAAAAACCACAAACCGGATCTCTTTCACAAACATCTATTTCGAACTTCGCAAGAATACGATCTAATTCCATGGGTTCTTCAACAGCAAATAATCTAAGTAATGAAAAAGAAAATGAAAAATCAAATAAACTACAAAAAGATACATAGCCACCATCCGAGGTTCCCGGTATTGAAAATAAGACGAAAAGAATTTGTCAAACGGATAAGCACATGGACTGGATAACAAAAAATAGATATAAACAATTTAACAATCTCTCAAGACGACTGGTAACCGTGAGAGATCATAACCAAATACCTCCTCCCAATATAAAGGTAAAGCAAAATGCTGAAAACAAACGAAGAGTAGAACCAAAAACATATATATGCACACTTAACGTACGTACTTTAAAAACGGAAGATAGAATGATCGAGCTGGAAAACGCGTTAAATAAATTAAAATGGGATGTATTAGGTATATCAGAAATAAGAAGAAATTTTACAAAAATAGAAGAAACTGAAAATGGTAACCTATTTCTACACTCATCTGCGATAAATGGGCAATATGGTGTTGGTTTCCTGGTAAATAAGAAATGTAAAAATGACATTGAAGAATTTATACCAATTAATGAAAGAATAGTTACGCTAAAAATAAGAATTAACAAAATGGTAATATTAATTATTCAAGTACATGCCCCAACAGCTGTATCTCCAAACGAAGAAATAGAAGAATTTTATAACAAATTGGAAGAAACTATTAAAATATATAAGAAAAGAATATATTATTTTATAATCATGGGAGATTTTAATAGCAGAGTGGGGAGAGCTAATCCAGGAGAAGAACACTTGATAGGGAAATATCATTTTGGCGAAAGAAATGATCGTGGTGAAAATTTATTAAACTTCGCGTCTAGTCATAATTTAAAAATTGGCAATACCTTCTACCAAAGTAGGCAGAATAAAAAATGGACTTGGTTATCTCCAAATAAAGACAAGTTTGAGTTAGACTACATTTTGATAAAAGATCTAAAAATTATAAATAACATTGAAGTGTTGAATCGTGTTGAATTTGACACTGATCATAGAATGTTGAGAGCATCTTTGGCGATGAATTCTAAACATACCAGAAAAGAAATGCATAAACAGAAACAAAGTTTCTTTGTAAATAATATAAATAAAGATGAGTATACCGCAGAGATAAGAAAAAATCTGGATATACCAACGGATGAAAAACATATTCCTACAAACCAATATTATGATCTGATAAAAAACGGCATTATCAACAGTGCTAAAGAATCAAACAAATGTATGCAAAAAAACATCAAAACAAATAAGTTAACGGAAAAAACTCTCCATATCATTGCCAAACGAGAAGAAATGAAAAATATTAATCCGAGAACATCCGAGCTAGAAAAGGAATATCGTGAAACCAAAAAGCTTGCTAAAAAGGCTATACGTAAAGACATTAAGGCCTATCGTGAAAAAATTATTAACGATATTCTAGAAAAGTGCAATTCGTCAACTAAAAAAGTTAACAAAGAACTCAACTATAAACGCTCGTGGATAAAATCGCTTAAAGATTCCAATGATCAAGAACAATTCAATCGCACAGAAATAAATCTTATAGCCACAGAATTCTATAAAAATCTATACAGCCATGAAAGGGAGTCAGAAATACTAGAAACAAAGTTTGATCTTAATATTACTGATGAAGAAATACCCCCAATTTTAAATGATGAGATAGAATTTGTATTGGAAAATTTAAAATTAGAAAGAGCAGCAGGGCCAGATGGAATTACAAATGAACATTTAAAGTTTGCCAAAGATGTGTTATGTGAGCCGCTGAAAATTCTATTTAATAAAATATTAATAACTGGTAAAATTCCTGAAGAATGGCGGTTGACAAAAATTACACTAATTCATAAAAAAGATGAAAAAAATAATATTTGTAATTATAGGCCAATTAGCCTCGCATCAGCTGTTTACAGAGTCTTTAGCAAGGCTATACAAATACGAATTTCTCCAATACTAAATGAATACCAATCTCCAAACCAAGTTGGATTCAGAAAAAATTTTTCAACATTGGACAACATCTTAACTATAAATCAAATTATTGAAAAAACAACAGAGTACCAAAGAACAATACATATGGCCTTTATAGACTTCAATAAAGCATTTGACTCTGTATTTCATAAATATATGATATATGCGTTATATAACAGCGGATTACACTTCAAATATATAAATCTGATCAAAGAAATGTACACCAATAATAAGATGTATGTAGAAACAGAAATATCAGGACCAACTTTTGAGCAAAATAGAGGTGTGAGACAGGGTGATCCCCTGTCCGCTGATATTTTCAACTGCATCCTAGAAACTATATTCAGACATATGGAATGGGATAGTTATGGCTTAAATATAAATGGAGAGTATCTATCCAATCTCAGGTTTGCAGATGATGTAGTAATCTTTGCTGAATCAGCTGAAAAGCTGGAGACTATGTTAATGGAACTAGCTACAGAGATTAAAAAAGCGGGGCTATCCATCAATTATAATAAAACTGAAATCATTACCAACGGTACACACAGAAAAATATCAATTGAAGGGTATGAATTGAAATACACCGAAGATTACATTTACTTAGGACAGCTAGTTAGTTTCGTCAACAAGGAAACAAAAGAGGTGCAAAGAAGATGTATTACAGCTTGGAAGAAATTCTGGTCCTTAAAAGAAATTTTAAAAGGAAACTTTCATTGGACAATTAAGCAGAAAGTCATGGATACATGCATCTTACCGGTAATGCTCTACGGATGTCAAACTTGGTCTAGGAAAGACACAACAAACACAGCAATAGGAGTGTGTCAAAGAAAAATGGAAAGAGCAATACTAAATATACGACTACGCGATAAAATAACAAACAACAGTATCCGTCGTAAAACAGATCTTAAAGATGCGGTCTTCATGGCAAAAAAACTCAAGTGGTCTTGGGCCGGTCACATTCTAAGAACGCAAGATGACCGATGGACTAAAAAACTAATATATTGGACACCTAATTACTGCAAAAGAAGGCAAGGAAGGCAGAATATAAGATGGATGAACGAATTTAAACGCTATGCTGGTAACGAGTGGACCAGATTTGCAAGGGACAGACATGCGTGGAAAAATGCCATAAAAATCTTGCCAGCAATCTAAAAACATAAAAAAATTTAAAATTACTTTTCCTTAAAAATGGAGGAGAGGCCCATACCCACTTAGTGGGTCCAGTGGCTAATTATTATTATTATTATTATTATTTGCCCTTAATTTTATCTCAGAATTTTATTTATATTTAAATGGATAAAATTTGCGGTATTATTCGAATGCTACAAGTCCAATGGGTCGTTCCTTATCGAGCCAAAACACCGTGAAAAATGAATTTTTGGATAGAATCAATAACTATGAAAATATGAAGGACTTAAATGTACAAATAGAAAGAAAGGAAAATAACACTTGGTGACGTCATAACTTGCTATTGCCATAGAGACATATAAAAAATTGTTTTGCAAGAATAAGACAAGAAAAAATTATTTAATTGCTTATATCCATAATGTTTATCATCGATTTAAATTTTGATTTCAGATCTTGTCATCAATTCTCGAATATATCGAAATCGACATCAGGACAAAGGGCACAAATACATACAAACCGTGAATTATAACTGGGCAACTCTTCAGCGTTGGATTTATATTAGGTAGGTAAAATTTGTCTCCGTCATATCGAAAATGTTTTGCAGTTTCATCAACAAATTGTGAAAAGAGTTCTAGTTATAAATGTTAAGAATTATTATTTTAATTAAAAATTTTTAACTTCCCAATATTAAAATTTCGGTAAAAGGCATTTTTCATAGTGCCCAGTACGACGATAAGGTTAAATTCGACTGTGCTTTTCTTCGAGTGTTTTTAAAAATATCGTTTTGGCTATAGTTTGTTGATAAGGATTAAACTTTAATGAAAAAATAAAATATTACAGAAATTAATTAATTTTTTTATAAAATAAATTAAGATAAATAAGTTAATTACGAAAATGATAAGAGTTTGTTTTTTATCGTCATTATTAAACATTAAAAATAAAATTCGAACCATATTCAATTCTGTCCTTTTAATTTAATTAGCTGTTTTTCTTTCAGTTTCTTTCATTTTCTTTTAATATTTCTTTTATACGCCATTCAAATTCTACTGCTTTTTTGGTATTTTATTTGGACCCCATATAGGATGATGACTTTTTTAAGTTCTTAACCTATTACGTAGGTAGCACACATTTTTTGTATTGCAAAAAACTCCCCAAAACGGTCAAAATAACATAACAAAAAAGGAGCTTTACATCTCCTTCTGGCCGCCATTCGTACTAGTTTTCGAAAATTTGAAAAACTTTTTTGTTTTGTTTTTTTTTCATAAATTTTTCGTGTTTCATTTTTAATTTTATATTTGAATTCATCAATATATTTTGTTTTCGTAGTTCATCTTGTGATATTTAGTCTTTAAACGGTTAACGCTAAGTATTTTCTTTGTTAATTAAAAAATTACTTAGCCCAATAATTATCTATGTATAGAAATAATGCGATTTATTTATGATATTTATAAAGATTGTGCTTATATAACTGAACATTTATCAAGTGTGATTTTCTTATCTGTTAATAATTAAGTGTAAAGATATTTTTTTTTTAAGTTTTAGTTTTTTTCTTTTGTATTTATACACAAATTAATAAAAAACATCTACTTATATCTAAAATCTGTTTTTTTTTTGGTTGGTGAAATGATTAGCTTCACAATTTCAGTTTTCATATGAATCACAATTTCTATTTTCAAACTATCGCTATAAGTTCAAAGTAATAGACAGCATTAACGCATGAAATGAACAAGTGGAAAAAAAAGGATTAAATTTTTAGAAGAAAGTTTCCTTGCAATTTTTGAATCTGATATATCATTAACGAGATATGGTTTCGTGAATTAGCGTTTGAAGAGTTTTTCGATTTACATTATCAATTTTTATAATTAGCAAAGCTATAGAAATTAAACTTTACTACAATTTTTTTTCGTATTAATCCTGTACGATTAGTATTACAGAAAATATAGTGCAATTTTAAGTTCTAAAATACAAATTTTTTTCAAAAGTTCCAATTTGTAATTTAAAAGCTTTTTTTTTTTTTTTCAATTTTAAACGCAAATAACTCTGTAATATTATGTTCAGAAGAAAATTGTAAAGATAGATTGTAAATCATTATCAAAACTAACGAAGCACTATCTTCCTGGCGCTATATCTGTCCCAAAAATTGAAAAGATGCTTTCTTCCAATTCAATTTGCTCTTTTTATACGGTAGATTTGGAACACAGATCAAAATGAAATGGTTACTGGACTTTCCGTTCTTTAATGCTATATAGGTTACAAAAGTTTGCCTGTCTACGAATCTGATTTAATTGGGAAGGTTTCTGAGCAATATTCGATAAAAATATTATCAGCGGCTTAATAAGCATCTTTAATTATTTTCCTTACAGTGTATCAATGAATGATAAAGTGTAGAAGCACTTGCAATCCAAAACATTTTGTACAAAATGTATCATTTCTCAGTGCTTCCGTAATAAAAACTAAAATTGACACTAAAATGTTTACTGATTTGAAGCTTTTAGTGGCATCAAAGAATGTTTTTATTTAGAGTTCCTCAATAACAGCACCGATTTTGATGTTTTTTTTTTTTTCAAAATGAATGTTTGTATATATTATTTAAAATCCGAAACATTAAATAGGAGGGAAATAATATGGAGAAGGAAAAGGCAATGTCCCGACAGATATATCGACACCAAGCCTAAAACGGTAATGATAGAACTTTAAAATTTCGAGATAATATTGATTTTATGCTGTAGGAGTCATTTTAGAAAGAATTTTTCAAAATTAATGCGCTAAAGGGGGGAAATAGGGGATGAAAGTTTGTGTGAATATATAAACAATCCGTCATTTTTGAGTTCACTACTTTAAATCGATTTTAAAAATTTTCTCACCTATAGAATGCTACATTATCAGCAAGTAACATGAGCTATATTTTATTTTCAAAAAAATTAGGGATTCACAATAAAAGTTAAAATTCATTAATTAGTGAACAAAAATGAAGGTAAGATACTTTAAGGCTATAACGTAGATAACTGCTGGTTATTTATATTGTTTAAACAATATTTGTGCAACTTATTTAAAAAAAATCACTCTCGCCTGATTTTTTTTTCCACAAAAAATGTATTTTTACTTAGTAACAATAAAAAATGGATTTTAATTTTTGGTGCGGAATCAGAACTTTTTTGTGAAATAAAATAAAGCCCGGATAATGTAGCATTCTATGGGTAAAAGAATTTTTAAAATCGGTTTTAGTAGAAAACTAAAAAATGAAGACTTGTATATATTTTCATACAAACTTCATCCCCTATTTGCTCTTTTAGGGCAAAATTTCGAAAAATTGTTTCTCAAATGACACTTACAGTATAAAATAAATATTCTTTCGAATTTCTGTCATTAGCGACTTAGGCTAGGCGTTGATATACCAGTCGGAACATGGCATTTCCCTCTCCAGATAATGTCCCCCCCACTGAAACGTTTCTGATTTTAGATTCTGGAGCTGTTATTGAGGGGTCCCTGAGAATGGCTTTTTTTTATGTATTCCTTTATCCGACTAATTGCAAATTTCACTTATCGGAAACATATAAAAACAATTGCGTAGTGGAACTGAAACTAAGAAGCTAATCATAGCCTTATGATTATTTTTTTTTAATCTTACTTTTACATTAAATATACATATATTTTTTCCATTGAATTATATCGAAGTTAAAAACGTCTTACACATTTTCTTACTTTTGCTGTTTTTTTTTTTTCTTTAAAAATTACAAATCACAATTTAAAAATTTTTTACTTACTTAAAACAACGCAAAAAAAAATAAACAAGTTACGCTCCTGTCACAATATGATGAATAAATGAAATTAATAAAAATGATAAAACTAAAATATAACTTGATTGACTGGACCATGAACTACCGAAACTTGGACCGAAAAAATTTGTATCTTTATACATAGGAGTATGTAATGCCGTGTTCGGTGCCCCAGTTGGGAATTTTATTGGTTGTGGACATGGTAATGTTTCTGGTGGGATGTTTAATAAATGTTTCGATGCATGTTTGTTATGATCGGACGAGATTACAAAACTTGTAGCAACTTTTGTATTTTGTTCGAAATTATCATCGTAATCATCTTCTTCCATATCATCCATGTTTTCCAAGTCTGCATCGCTATCAATGTTATGATCATTGAGGGAATTTCGGATACCGTTCGTGTTATGATTACGCATGACCGATGATGTTATGGTAATTTTATCTTGAATTGATTCATCATCGTTGTTAACACGATTAAATCGACATGTTACTTCGTCTAAAACGTTACGAACCTGGGAATTTTTTGTCTCGTTTCGTAATTTGTGCATCCATGAGAGTCGACAATCGCATATAAATTTGTTTTCTGTAACAAAAGAAAAAAAATGTTTTAAATTCCAGATCATACTAATTTAATTTTTTTGTGAAAGAATTCCTTAATTATGATTTTTGTGAAAAAAAAAATAGCATAGGGAAAAAGTCTTACATTTTTACAAGAAATCAACCTCCACCCTGTAAAATTTGAAGTACATTTTTTTTCCACATCGAATCACAAAAGGACTTGAATCTAAACTGGTTCTACAAAAATCGGGTCTCAACCAAAAAAAGTATTTCATTTAATTGAACGGAAACAGCTCCAACGATTTTCATGAAATTTAGTATGCAGAGAGATTTTGGGGCCAAAAATTGACCAAGCTAGGTTTTATTTTTCGAAAACGTCCGTTTTATCCGTGTTTTCAGGAAAAACTGAAAATTTAACTGCAAAATATGACACTTCCTGACATTTATTGGCGAGTGGGTATATGTATACAATGTACGTGGTTCATTGCATAGTGTGCGATCCGTGTGGCTATGTCAGTTTTGGTTGATTCTAGCTGATGCGTTGTGGCAAAATATTTATTTTGATTACATTAATCATTATTTTAAACTAAGTTTTTAAATTTTCATATTCTTCTCTTTTTAATTCATAAGAATTTCAATCTCTTTAAGTGTGCTTCCATAAAAAATTATCATACGAGTAGCACAATTATGTAAATGCGGCACTGGTTGCTACCTGGCTTATTCGATCTTGTCAAATAAACTCAGATACTTAAATTTATTACGACAAATGATTTCATTAATGCGAATTCCTAGAATTTTCTAATATTTATACTTGAATAGATACTTCTCGATAAATAGGCACTTATGCTCATCAAAATATTTATATTACATATGAAACTTCGAGCTTTTTAAAAATTTTATTTTATTTTTTCATTAAATCTACATTTCTTGTTATTTTCTGATTTGTCGAAGGAAAAAAACACTTGAACAAAAAATATGTGAAAAATATTTATCGTTTTTTTTTGTTTTTTGTTTTTTGTTTTTTTTTTTTAACGGACTTAAATTTTTCATATGACAATAAATTTATGTTTATATTAAAAAGCTCTATAAATAACTACAGATTGTTCCTTTAAAATCATTTAATTAATTAATTAAAAACACTTCACTTAATTCTCTCTCAAATAATTCAATCAATTTATTTCCACTATGAGAATATTCTAAATATTAAAAGAGTTAGTTATAATCAGGTTTTATAAAAAAACGTTCGCACTATCCGAAAGAACATACAAAAAACTGCAATTAAAAAAAAAGAGTTATAGTCCGATGATTTACCGGAACTGAACTGTACCAGCTGTTAAAATTTTTCTCAAAACCGAGCTTGAGCTTAATTTCACCACCTTTTTTTATGATAATAAGCTACATCTTTTCCCAGAATTTCAAATCAATTCTTTCATTTTTCGGAAAGTTATCAGGGAAAGATGAGAATGGGAGGTTACAGAGGTTTTCTTGAGATTTTGAGGTTAAGTTTAGGTATTCGAAAGCAGTCAAAGCAGAAATTTTTAACAAACATTTATTTTTGTTATTTGTCTCAATCCGATTAACAGAATCAGAGGTATTCAAGAAAACGTCACGATCGTTCCGGAACCGGATAACTCCTTTGCTGTACTTTTTACAACAAATTAACGATTTGCAAAAATTTATCAAAATTATTATCCAAATCCGGTAGATTCATTTTAAGTAAATGGTTAAAACTTAATAATGTAATTTTTTGAGAGATAAGGTTGAAATAGTTAAAGGGTGTAATGTTTTTACATTATTATATCTTAAAAAGATTTGAGAATAAAATAATTCCCATAAATAAAGAAAGCTATAAAGCCTAATCGTCAACATATAAAATGACCTAATAGTGTTCTATTTTCAATTCCATGCTGAAACAACTCCCGTATTCCTGTCGTGAGAGCAGAGATTGTTTAGAAATAATATATTGTAATAAACATTAATTGCGTATGATTTTAAAAAGAAATTTTCTCCAATACAATGTCGGTTTTGGAAATATTCCAAATTGCTTGCAGGCATTTCTCATAATATCATATACATATATATTTTTTTATCATTTTCTAACAGTAATAACACTCGTTCGCTTGCCTTCCTTCGTAACAATAATATTCCCTGTGTGTTAAAAGACAAACCCAAATATTATTATATATTCTGGATTAGATGAAGTTTTTTTATTTTTATAAAATACCGTTTATTTTTTATTTTTTGCTTTTTAATATTATTTTTTAACAATAAATTCATATTATCATGCATAGAACAAGAGCATGGCGGCGAAAGTATAATGTACAAGGTGTTGCAAAAGTTACCATCCCACAGAAAATTATTATTAGATATTCTGCTTCTTGATTGCTTGAACACGTTATCGCGAATACTTTTGACAAGAGAGGTCTCAAATATTAAATAGATGAAAAATAGGATCCAATGGGTACCAAGAGGCGAAACATAAATAACTGTTATTTTTCAAACGATGAAATTCAGATTCTTCAATGTATTCACAGTTTTTTAAAATATATTTTTGTCAAGTCCTTCAGAGAATTTCTTTCATTACGCTAGTAAATGTATAAGCAAAAAATATAAACTTCGAAAATTTTCAGGCCTATTCGTGTATTTTCGTTAGTTTAATATGAGTAGTAGGTACTCGGCAAATTAAAAAAATTTATGACAGAAGTATGATGAATTTTCTCTCTCAAACATCATTCAATAATCACGTAATCAAACTATTTTCAATTAGCTAGTACCTTACCATGTTAAAGAATATTTAACGCGCGAAATATTTGACGAAAGTGGAGAACGCGTGAGTGAATCACTCATCACGCGAGTAAAATTACCAAATAGTTCTCGCCAATTCTGATGGGTTATAAAAGAAACAAGGCTATTTCTTTGTTTTAGAAATATATTACAAGTTTATATCTATCGTTCGAAAATAAGCAAGTAAATATCTGAAAATTGAAAGGATATTTTCATAATTTTGGCTAACTAAAGTAAGTTTCAACTTCGACAAAAGCGAAAGCAATGAGACGAATCCTCAAATTCGGCAATTATTTTACAATCTATTAAAAATCAATTTTTATTATTGAATGTTGATTAAATTTTTTTTATCACTTCAGGTGACGAATTCTCACTGCATCGGCAGAAAAGTGAAGTTGGTTTTTCAAAATCTTTAGAAGTTCGCAAAATATGAACGTTTAAAATTCCTGATTAAACAAAGAGGGAGATATTGGTTAGTGACATCATTGTAAAATATCACCGTAGAGATACACATAAAATACATAAATCTTTGTTTTGCTAAAAAGAGATGGGCAACAATCTTTGAAACCTTCTTCGTTTTCTAATCAATTTTAATTTCTCTTTGAAATTTTGTCATGGTATCAAATCTAATTTTACATTTGTATGCTTAATATAGCACATTCGATATCAAGCAACTACCGTAGTGGTCATCTTTTCAAAGTAGGATGACGAACTTTGCATCATTCTGTACATTGCCTCTATTATCTTTGACTATAATCTAATATGGGTATTAGTTACATAATATTAAATTAAATATAATTTTTACTTGACTTTTAGAATATTTTTAATGAAAACTTGTAGAAGAAAATATGTGTTTTTTTTACTATGCTAGTAAGTATAAAGTAAAATAATTAAGATATATAAATATAATCGAGTTTAGTTTTTAAATTGAATAAGTTAAGAATGTTTTAGTATATATATATGAGCTTTCATTATTAGCTTTCCAATATTAACTACCATAATAAAGGGAACATAGTGTTGTAAAATTAAGATGGAAAACATAACGGTTCGAATATATGAGAATTAATTTCGTTAAGTTTATAAATAATTGAAGTTTTTATCATCGAATGTTATAAATATCGCTTGCTTCAAAGTACATAGTTCTGCTTAAAAACTTGATTGTTTGATGCTTTTGGATTAAATGCATAATTTTTTTTTATATATGAAGTTGGACTAAGTCTAAATCAATTCTGAAAATTTTAGGAGGGGTTGCCCGATTATTTAAATAAATAAATGACTTCAAAAGTAGGCATATTTAACATTGGTTTTATGGTAAGAAGTTGATTGATGATATGTTTTCATAAATTTCTCCGAAACAAGTCTGTAGAAATTTTAAAAAAAAACTATTTAAACTAGTATTAAAACCTTAAAAATGAAAAAACCCGTTGTGTCCGACTACTTAAGGATGTATGAGCACGGTAGTGGAGATACAAGTTTAAAATAATAAATATTTTCCATTTTGATGGTGAATTATGTTATAACTTGACAATATAAGACGAAAAGTAAGAATCAAATTTTTTTTGATATCTAGAGTAATTTTCAAAATATCGAAAATTGAAAATTTTTTTTAGTTATATTGCTTTTGATATTTTGAAAACCAAGGTAGATATCGAAAAATTTTATTATTATTTTTCGTCTACATTCATGAAGTTAAAACAAAATTCATTATTAAAGTTGAAAATAAGGTACAAGAAATATCAGCAACAAGTCTACACTTGCCTTAGCGTTTGTACTATCTGAATCAAATTTGCTTTAAGTATATTAGACTGTGATTCAACCAAAATGAAGCGATGTTTCTATGATTATTTCATATCATAGAAGAATTTATAAAATTTGCATAATATCATGAAAAAATTTTCCGGATTTATAATTTAGTTCATTGGGTGGTGACGTCATTACATCGGTTCGATTATTTTCAAATGTAGCTTTTTTTTCGAATGTGCATAAATCTTTTTAAACGTTGAAATTTGTATTCAAATAAGAAAAAAACATTTTGGTTTAAAGGCTTTACAGGAATTATTTTAAAATGTATTACACGGTTTTTATAGATCTTGCGCTTAAAACGTCTAGAAAGAAAACACAAATTCCTCGCAAAATCTCATTCTAATTAAAACTAATACAATTTCTTCAGCCATAGAGTGGAAGGGACATTATGGCACACTCTGATCTCTCATAATTTTACGGTTTTTTTTACTTTTAGCCTTTGATTTGATGAAATGAAACTTTTCTAATCATAGTTAAAATACAAATATTTCAAAAACTTTTAAAATAAAATACTTTTATCAGCCAGACAATATTGTTAATTTTACCAACAGTATATATATATTTTCGTTACTATTCTATTTTTTAAATAAATAAAAAAATTTTCCCAGACAGTTCAATATTTTCTTTGATTATTGTTCTTCATATCGATAGCATTTTAGATTAGTGAACTATAAAAATATAGAAGGTAGTCGTCATACCAATTGTACATTTATCGAGTGTTTACTTAAAGGCTAGAAAAGTACATTTTTGGTCGGAAAACTTGAACTGATGTAAGTTGGAATTAGATACAAAAACAAACAAAATGTGAGCCGTCACGGGACGCCTGGCAGATGTGAAACATCGACATTATTTTGTAAAAGTAATATGCAGAAAAGAACAGATTGTGATAGGAACTAAATATGTCATAATGATAAAATAAAATATTACGATTTTTTTTCCAGATAACGATGACTATTTATTGAATAAACATTTATTTTGATTAAATACAAAAATTTACGAATGTATTTCAAATCGTGACTACTTAATTCGTTTAATCAGTGACTTCAGTAATAGTTATAGTCGATGTTGCCTCTGAGGACGGTATTACTGTGACCATTGGCCGATTGTAACTGAAGTATGTTACAAAAGTATTGAACATAACATTATCAAGATATCTAATAAATACAGCATCTATTGTACACACTACTGCATATAGACTGTATATATATACCATCATAAAGCTACTACTACTACTGTTTACACACTACTGCATATAGACTGTATATATATACCATCATAAAGCTACTACTACTACTGTTTACACACTACTGCATATAGACTGTATATATATACCATCATAAAGCTACTACTACTACTGTTTACACACTACTGCATATAGACTGTATATATATACCATCATAAAGCTACTACTACTGTCTACACACTACTGCATATAGACTGTATATATATACCATCATAAAGCTACTACTACTGTTTACACACTACTGCATATAGACTGTATATATATACCATCATAAAGCTACTACTACTACTGTTTACACACTACTGCATATAGACTGTATATATATACCATCATAAAGCTACTACTACTACTGTTTACACACTACTGCATATAGACTGTATATATATACCATCATAAAGCTACTACTACTGTCTACACACTACTGCATATAGACTGTAAATATATATATACCATCATATAGCGTGGCGACGCGTTGCCACGCCAGAAATCGGTTTTACGTGCGGCTATAGATTTTTCGCATCAAAAATCTTTTCTTTTTTTTTATCACCTACTTCAAAATATCTAGTAAATAACCAAAAACCATCAGTCAAAAATTCTTAAATTAACTTTAAAAACTTGACTGTTCTACAATAAACCAAACCCTTTTCCAAATTTTTCTCAAAAATATTCATGGTATTTCTTAAACTTTATTTAACTAAAATGCACTTTCGTTTATTACTGCGCACTCCTGAAAAAGCTGAGAAAGTTGCCTATTTCAAAATAATTTTAATACAATTTTGTTTAACCGATTTTTCGTTCCTTTTTAAACCCCGAACTAAAAAGGTTTTATAAGTTTGACCGCTATGTATATGTGTCTGTCTGTCTGTAGCGCCTAAACGAATGAACCAATTTTGATTTTTTTGTTGCGTTTGAACGGTAATTTAACGGAGAGTGTTCTTAGCTATATTTCAAGCGCGAGTTTAGGGTTTCGTACCCGAAAAATCGATTGAGGGTTTTTTAAATTTTGGATGTAATTTCAATATTATTTAATTTTATATTGGCGGAAAGTTATTTTAATTTGCCAAATAGAAATTCGGCTGCTTTACTATCGTCCATAATCCAGGTGCTACGCATACTTAATCTTTATATAAGTTCGAAAAGGAGAGAAATATCTGATATTCAGCGTTCTTAAAAAAAAGTAGTGAACAATTGTACCGGCTCTCGTACTATATTTAATGTTAGTCGATTTATACAGTGTGTACATTTCAAAAGATCCATCCTTAACAACTCTTGACCTGATGTGATTATTGTTTTAAGTGAAAACACGTCGAATTAGATATTGACGGGAGAGCTCAAAAATAGTACCTAGAGAATTTTAGGTTTAATCCCTTTACCCCTAGCCATCCCAATTTTGAAATATAAAGCAAACAGCCCTACCTTGTTATAATCAGTAATAATTACGTTTTATGTAATTATTGTTTTAAGTGAAGACACATCGATTTAAATATCGATGAAGAAAATAGGTTTCATCCCTTCACCCATACCCTCCTCGAGTTTGACATTTCAACTGCACTCTGTACCTTGTGAATTTTATGCCCTTGCAAATGAGGTGTAACAAGGAAGGGGGTGATAGGAAATTAAAATTCTCTACGTACCATTTTTGAACTTCCCCTTCAATATTTAAATCGACGTGTTTTCACTTAAATCAATAATCACATCACGTCAAGAGTTATTAAGGGTGGATACTTTTGAAACGAACACACTCTATGATTTTTTATTGGGTTAGTTTTTTGAGCTTCGTGGTGCTTCTTCAATTTCAAACGATCCCAAAACCAGCTAAAACTTAATACTATTTCTTATACTCAGTTTAAACAGAGAATTTAAACAATTTATTCTGTAAGTATATATTTTTTTTAAATTTCAGATCGATTCAATTTCATTTAAATTCAAGTGTACGATGCATGTAAGTGTTTGCTTTCCAGATAGCAGCGCCACCAATATCTACACCTCTATCAATATACTGCAGCATTATATAATACTGCACTATTATATAAAACTACCTACCTATAGTATGTACATATGTAGCCTCAATATAATAGAGAAGTTAAAGGGTCAAATGTTGTACCTTGAGAACTTTATCCTGTATATTTCTTCAGTTTAGATAGTATATAAATGAAGACGCAACATTAGACGCAATTGTGGAAAGGTCTTTGGAAAATGGTCAAGAGGTTTATGCTTGTTTCATTGATTATGAAAAAGCTTTCGATAACTTGAAACATTTTAATATTTTAATAAAGGTGATCAGCAATTATGTAACCGATCCACATATTGTAAAAATTATTCGCAACCTTTACTATAATCAAGAAGCTGCTCTAAAAATTAAAAACGGAAAGACGAAGTGGGTTAGCATAAAAAAGGGTGTCAGGCAGGGATGCGTACTATCCCCAATTCTGTACAACATCTACAGCGAACAAATAATTGGAGAAGCTCTGGACGATTGTAAAACCGAGGGCATCAAAATTAAAGGTGTTCTAATCAATAATATTCGATATGCAGATGACACCGTTTTAATAGCTAACTCTGTGCACAACTTACAAAAGCTTTTGGATAATGTGGTCAAATATAGTGAAAGTGCAGGTTTAAAAATTAATGAAAAAAAGACAGTAGTAATGGTGTTCACTAAAAAAAAAACAAAATTACAAACCAATTGTAAAATGCAATGGCACTAATTTAAATCAAGTGGTAATTTTAAATATCTTGTGAAGAATTTTAATAAACATAGTAATCCACTAATTGAAATTAAAGCTCGAATAGGTCAAGCAAAAACGGCATTCTATGATTTAAAAAAATTCCTATTAAATAACAAAATAAAAAAAAAATTAAGAGTGAAAGTATTAAAATGCTATGTTTGGTCAATATTGTTATACGGGTGTGAAATATGGGTGCTACGGAACGACTTAATAAAAAGGATTGAGTCGTTTGAACTATGGTGCTATAGGCGGATGTTAGGAATTAAGTGGGGCAGTTTCACTACAAATAATAAAGTGTTGGATTTATTTAATGAAAACCAAGAACTGATCAAAGTGGTAAAACAGAGGCAAGTGTCGTATTTTGGCCACATTATGCGATCTGACAAATATTATGTGCAACAGTTGGTAGAACTAGGGAAACATGAGTCAACAAGAGCCAAAGGAAGGAAAAGAATCTCGTGGATGGATAATATAAAAACCTGGACACAGATGAATTTACAGCAACTAATACAAAATACTTCAGATAGAGAACTCTGGCGAAAAGTGGTCTCCAACATCTCTTAGGAGATATGGAACACATCATCATCATAAATGAAGACAATCTTTAGTTGCTAGAAGACAAGACGCTGAGAAAATGATTAATTCATGTGCTTTTGTATTCAAGTCAAATAAAAATCATTTTTTTAGTAAAATAATCACTGCTAATCTATAACTTTTTGGAGCTGCTGGGCACACAAGGATCATGGGATCCTTTTTGTTAAGCTTTATTTGACAATTAAATCGAAAACGATCTCCATTTTCTAAGTCTATGATCATTGATCACGTCATTACTGAAATACAGAATAAAGATATGCTTACTCTTTGTGCAAGCAAACAAATTGATGAGTTGCTATTCACGCGCTAGTTAACCTATTTTTGTGTTTAAGATATAGAGTGTCTTTTTTAATTTGAAATATGGCTGAAATTCGATAAATTTTAATCGAGAACAATGCATTAAGCGAAAAATGTTAGTTTCAAAGGCACATGTCTTATATCGGCATCGATTCAATTTAAACCTCACTGTGATTCATAACTGAAAAATAGTTTTAGATAAAAAAGTTGTTCTTTATAAATACGCAAATATTTTTTTGTAAACCGAATAGTTTCGGCAGTAATTGATAGCAAAAACCTAGCATTGCTTTTTGTGCGTTTGTTAATTCAATTTAAACAAAAATGGTCTTAATGGTCGTTAATTATTCAATCATTAAAAGAAATTTTAAATAAAATTGATCGTTTTGAAAACGGCTAAAGATATCGAAATTGTTCACTTTACATTTTTTAAAGGGAAAAAAATTTCCGACAGTTTTTGTTTGAAACTATTTTTCATAAAGCCTTCAAGATATTGGCCAAAAATGGTTTTTATGTATACATAGCGTTAATTAACGCAGCCATAGCACTTTTTAAACTGCGCATTAGTTGGGTTTTAGATGTCGAAACCTTCCATTTATTTTAGTTTATTTTTTTGGCCTCTGAATAAATCCACGTAAAAACATTATTTTGAGCGGGCCATACTGTGTAAGAGTAATGATACTACAAAAAGAGATTAAATTGTGATCCAAGGTACAATACATTGTTTCCTTCATACATGACCACCCATACAGATTCATATACAATACACACAAACATGCATACATACATACAACCCATATAAAGAGGTACAATATTCAAAAGTATTTATATTACTAAAAGATAAAAGAAGTGTTCTTTTATATTGCAAATTGTTGCATTTTTATGTGTATGCCTGATTAACATAGTGCAAACGTAGCAAGCAGCCAAGCAGCAAGCAAGCATGTGCAGCAAAAAGCAAATCCATTGAAAAATTTAATAATGTTTGGCATATTTAAAAATAAAGATAGAAAAAAATTTGTGAATATTTCATAATATTCGTCTATACTCCAGTGCTTTTAGTATGGACAAAAAAAAAAAACTGCTTATTATTGCTACAAAATCAAATGTTTTGATTTTTATACCATGTATATATGAAATATACGTAGGTAGTATATTAAGTTTAGTTCCAATTTTGTAACGCTTAAAAATATTAATGCTACGAGCAAAATGTTGGTGTTCATAGAATCACCTAATTAGTCCATTTTCAGTTGTCTGTCCGTCTGTGAATATGATAACTCAAAACGAAAAAAGATATCAAGCTTTTACAGCGCACTCAGGGCGTAAAAAGTGAAGTCAAGTTTGTAAATGAGCAACATAGGTCAATTGGGCCTTGGGACCGCAGGACCCATCTTGTAAACCGTTAGAGATAGAACCAAAGTTTAAATGTAAAAAATGTTCCTTATCAAAAAAGAAACAACTTTTTTTTGAAACATTTTTTTGTAAACATCACTGTTTACTCACGAGGGCATATATTAGACACAAATTTTATAGTATGTATGCATTTATATGGGATTATCAGTTTTGTATGTGTGGCATGTATATGTGTATGTGTAATGTGATAGACTAACCAACACAGTCTATACATTTTATTTCCACAATTAACTCAGTCAATTGTTTGTTTTCACTTATTATATTGTGTATTATGTTTCTTAAACTAATATTAGTGAATTTTTAAAACTAATATTAGCGATTTTTAAAACTAATATTAGCAAAATGGAGCTATTGCTTTTGTACTGATGATTGATTTGAAAGGATATTTTCAAAACTGAAAATTAATGCAAATAAATCAAATGTTTGAGCTTTTCAAAATCTTAAAATCATCTTTGAACATCTTACTTTTGTATTTACTTTTGTTTTATCTCTAACGGTTTACAAGATGGGTCTGGCGGACTCAAGGCCCACTTAACCAATGTTTCTCATTAACGAATTCAATCTCACTTTTTACGTTCTGAGTACGATAGTCAGCTCGATATCTTTTTTCGTTTCTGACTGTGTTTTTTTAATCGTTTTTAAGAAATGTACTACTTAGGTGATTTTATGAACATCGATACCAAAGTTTTGCTCGTAGCGTCAATATTTTTAAACGTTACAAACTTGGGTCCAACTTAGTATACCTTGATATATTTTAATATACATGGTATAATACGCCTTTGTCCTGTTGTCGATTTCAATATATTTTTCGTTAAAATTTGAAAATGTGAGAAAAAACATAAGATCTTATTCTTGCAAAACAAATTTTGACATGTAACCTCTATAGCAATTGTAGGTTATGACGTCACTAAGTGTTATTTTCCTTTCTTTCTATTTGAGGTTATTAATGCTATCCAAAAATTGATTTCACACTTTGTTTTGGCTCGATGCCAAAATTTTTTGACAAAGGTTCATTACACTGATTAATAAAACTACCGGAGATCCGCTACTGACTTTTCAAAATATGAATCATATTTTTGTATACGATAATCATAAATTCTGCTAATTGATATTAAGTAAGATATTTTTACCCACAAGTCCGACTGTTTGAGTAAGTGCGGTGAATGTTAATATTTTTTTCCGGTAAATTACAGTCCCTTGATCATAACAAACACAGTTTTCGGGCCTCTTGTGGGGCAAAATTGTGAATTATTTCATTTTAAAATTGTGATTTTAACATAGTATTTTATGGAAGAACTCACAATAATATTGATTGTACAAAAATTAATCGGTGGTTGATCTTCAAAAAAAAAATTTCATCATGAAGAAAATTTATCACAGATTCAGTTTATGCAAAAAAAAAAAGAAGAAAAAACACCTTTTACGATATTTTAGAGTATTTTATTACATTTACGTTATACAAATTGCCTAATTGACTACACAACAGCCGGATTACTTTAAGTGACTTCTAATGTTTTAAAATAAATTTAATAATTACAATAATAAATATAACTACACCTTCTGATTTCTTATTCTCCAAAAAAAAAAAAAAGAAGAAAAGATTTTGTCATCTCTATCTCTATCTCTATTATATTATAAATGCGAAAGTAAGTATGTGTTTGTTTGTTACGCTTTCACGCTAAAACTAGCAAATGGCTATTAATGAAACTGTACAGCAATATAGCTCATACTTCAGAATGAAACATGAGATATAATTTTAAAAGATACATTAATTTAAAAAAAAAAAATTAAAAATTAATTTAATTGGACATTACCATAAATTACAGATTTCTGTAAAAGTAGTCATGTGACATTACCATAAATTACAGATTTCTGTAAAAATAGTCAATATAAAATAATTCACGGCCATCTTTTCTGATATAATCAATGAATAATTACGACTATTATACATTTAAAAAAAATAGAAAACCATACATATATTTTACCTGTGTAAAACAATCCTTAACATTATTTCGAGTGTTATAGAAAGGGGTAAGCGAGAGCAATCTTTACTTTTAAACCCAGCGAAGCGGGTGAATAGCACTCTAGTACTAAATATTATCCCCACATATTGTTTAAAAAAAAACCATATTTGTATATTAACCACCATATGCGTATATATATATATTTTCATTAAATATTTCCCCCTTGCTATTACTCCCACTTCTATATTTTGACGTCTTTGCTGCGGTGGATGGCAATATGTATTGTTTTTCAAAAATATTAATATTGTGTTTTTTTAAAGGAATTTTTTTTTTTAAAAGGATACAGTATAGGAGTATAAATAATCTATGCTAATGTAATCTATGTTAGTGGATAAAGCTTTAAGAGCAAGCAGTGTTACTACCGAGAGTGTCAAAAATTGAAGCTTGAAAAAAAAAAAACCATTCTTCGGATTAAGGTAGTACAAGCACCAAGGCAAATTTATATTTCAAATTATTTGTACCTTATTTTAAACTTTGCTGATGAATTTTGTTATAACTTCATGAATCTAAACGAAAAAATATTTTCGATATCTGCCTTGGTTTTTGATTAATAATAAACAACATTTTCAATTTTCAATATTTTGAAAATTATTCCAGATATCCCCTTTTGAAATTTTGAGTTGATTTAGACTTCCAACTTCATTTCAAAAAATTCCAGCTTTTTATTTCAAATTGCCTTGGTGCTCGTACATGCTGACATTTATATTATGTGCCAAGACTTGTCCCTCAAAAGAAATCATTTTTAATGGAAAAATTGCCAATCAAATGAATAAAATCTCATCAAAAGATGTCTAAGTGTTTATCAAGATCATAGAAGTATCGGAGTAACTTTGTTCGAAAGAAGTAATAAATCAAATTAGTCGTAACAAAAATATCTGTAAAGACTTATTCTTCTTAACATCTTAAGAATTGTTCATTAAACTAATCCAACCTGGCCAACTGTTGGTTACAGTTCCAACAGATTTCTTGTCCTGAATAAGGAGGGAATCTTCCATGTGCAAAATCAACAAGCGTTGTTGAGGCTAATAGCCAAGATAATTATTTTCCAAGATAATCCAAGATAATCCTTCTTCCTATTCAAATGATTTCCAAAATTTTATATTTTACGTGTTTTCGCTCATAAAGTTTCTTAATATTTAATTAATTGAGATAATTAAAGTAAAACCAATAATAACATATCAAATTTGTTTGAGAATCGGTTTTTTCCACATTCAACATTGAACAAACTCACAATATTATAGAAAACATTTCTCACACTTCTATTTCAATGAACTACACATATTAATAAATTATTCTGTTGTAGAAAAAACCATTAATGTTTCCCATGATAATATTAAAATGTAAAATGAATCTACATTTTTCAATAAAAAAAAAGTACACCGAAAAAATTACATTATTACGACGGTTGGCGGAAGACACGGATAAAAATCATAAATAATATTTACTCTCAATATATCTGGTGAACATTTTTATTTTTGTTAATTTATAAAAATAAATTATTATTACTAATCGGTACTTGTCCGCTTCGCTGGATAATATAAACTTTATAAATATCAACCGTGAATATTCGTCCCTGTTCTCTTGATCGCTCATGGTTACCTTGAAGTCTTCCCCTAGACATCATATAGGTTTTCGATTCTCTCGTCATCGGAGCATATTTCGCTCCAAATGCGGTATCGTATTTTTATGGTAGTTAGGTTTTCACAAACAAAGAAAGGTCAAAAATGAATAGAGGAAGTTAGAGAAGTCTTTACATCCCTAAGGATAAAATATAGTAATGTGATATTTACAGGGAGGATCAATTTAATGACATATTTTAAGCCGCATTTTCTCCGAAAGCAAACTAATTTTTTTTATGGGGATCAACTTTCTAATTTAAAGAGTTCTCACATGAGAATCCGATGTCTCCCATCAAACTCTGCAACTTATATTTAATTTTTTTTTTTGTGGTTAATTACAAAACGAGCTATTAACCATCACAGAGAGAGAACTTGAAAAGTTGAAAGAAATCATTGTTTCGACAAAAATATATTAAAAGAATTTCGCTTAGTCCATCAAGAGTAGTACAGACGCACCAGCGCATCTTACATAAATCTCTCATATTCTACCATAATGCTCGAAATTTAATCTGTTTTTTATTATTGTTTAATTTTTGGTTAATAATTTTTATAAAAGTAATCTCATATGTCTTTCGGCATTTTAAAATTTTTTATTCATGTAATAGGAAATTATAAATAACTAGCCCGCTATACATCGGTGTGGGACATTATGGTTGCACGGAAATAGATGAGAAGTAGGAAATTTTATAAACTTCCGATAAAAGAGTTCGCAAATTTTAAACGATTGAACTAATTTTCATGTAACTTATACTTTTTTAATGTACACATGATGCTTTTTGAAGTGAAAACCTCTTTAGCGACGTTGGGCACTTTTTGGTAGGGGTAAAAGTTATGGGTTCGCGTATATAATCAAGTACATTGAAATTTATGTAAATAAAAAATATTCCCCCAAAAATCCTATGATTGTATATTAATTGTTATTTTAATTGAATTGTATTTATATTTTGCCATAATCTTGTACAGCCCGTGATATATTTAAATAATAAAAAACCATATAAACATGCTTATAATTGTTGCTCGGAGTGTCAATAGATCTGAAAACCAGATAGATATTGATAATTTTTATTCAAATATTATGAAATTTCAAATATTTATACTAAAAGTTCTAAGTTTTCACTTCTATCGGCAGTTCCAACGACTGCCAATTTTTTTTTATTTGATACCAGACTTTCACCTCTTCCTCCCTATCCCCTGGCGTCATGCTCTTTTATTTGATTCCCCACCACTTGGATATTTTTGAAAATATTCAATTGTTCAGGAATTGTTCATGAAGAACATGTGTGCCTATGACAGGAAAGAAAAAATTTAATAGATATTTTATAGAACCGTAACTATTAGTAGCAAATATTCATTCTATGATATTGGATTTTGTAAGAAAATTGTTTATACTGTAGTACAAGATCCGAATTAAGGTCGACCTTCACCCATCTGTTTACCGAATGAAAGTTATTTTTTATGAAATGTAAAATATTTACAAATATCCCTGTTGTGGGTTGCCCTAAAAAATATGGTCCCGACAACTTTTAATAAAAATATCAAAACTTGGAAAGCTTGTAAACTTTATTTTTTGACTGATATTTTGTTGACAATCATATAGCACCGTATTTGCAATAAAATTATCTTTATATATGTGAGGCCATGAAGTAACAGATGAACGTAATTACTATTCACAACTTGTATAAATGCGAAAATAGTGAACGAAAAGAGGCAGACAGCAAAGCTGCTGCATATTCTTTATGGCTTTTACTTTCGAGTAGATCAATATTCGTTAGATATGTAAGTCAGTGAAAAATTTCAAAAAATTTTACTCTTGATATTTTCACTAAAAGTAGTCTTGACCACATTTTTTTAGGCAACCCATTGCAGGGATATTTGTTAACATTTTATATTTCATAAAAAATGACTTTCATTCGGTAAACAGATGGGTGAAGGTCGATCCTAATTGGGATCTTAGACTACTGTATTTGCTTTAGAAATCTATTAAATAGTTTAAGTTTTTATCTTCAATGGTTTGAAAATTTCTGCCGCTTCGAACTTTACAAATATAGCATTATAACCATAGACAACTAATTATAATATAGATAAGAAACTTGAACTGTTTTTACCATGTGAGTTCCAAAAACTTATCACTCTGTTCAAAAGATTTCACTACTGTAGATCAAGTTCTTAATTTATACAGTATAGGCAATGAATATTACAAAAACGTTGTATGTATCACATAAACTTTCTAAATTTCTACAATCATTTTGATCATAGTTGCCTGGTCAAATTTGACAGACTATACAAAAATTTATCTGCAATAGTGTCAAATAAAATATTAATTAAAAATTAAATAAATATTACGATGGTTTTTCATTGTTGTGTGAAAGGTTGTGTAAAAACACAGAAGGATATTAGTTTACATGTGATTCCTAAGAATTTTGAGGTAAGTAAAAAAATTGTTAACTTGGATAGAAATATTCTTGAAAGACTTAATTTTTCAGAAGTTTAAAAATTGGACAATAGCGATTGGTCGAACGGCCATCGAATACTCGAAACGTGAAAACTATCGTGTCTGCGATTTACATTTCGCCGACGAAATGAAACTCCAGGCTTCAACAGGAAAATTGCGAACTAACTTAAAGCCTAATGCTTTTCCTAGCCTCCACTTAAGTAGTAAGTTAAAATCCTTATGTAACTAACGTATGTTTAATTTATTATTGTATAAAGAGATATTAAATATTCATTAATGGATTTTTTAACTTGTTATGTCTACTGAATAAATCGCCATGAAACACAAGTTTATTTTCTTAAACCGCTTGGAAAATTTAGCTTTTATTAGCGTTTATTTTAAAGGAGAACTTTTGATAGCGAACCACCATCCAATTCTGTATGATTTTTCAGGAGAAGGCATATTTTGTGCTCATTTACAATCTGTTTGGATTCAATTTAACTTTATTAAATCACAAAAAATGGAATTGTTATTGAAATTTAGGAGCTTTTGTACTTTTTCACTATTTGACACCTAAAATCATAATATTATGTATATAGAATATGAGTTTTTTAATTGTTGTTCAAAAATTTTTTTATTAATTTTTATCAATAACGGCAAATTTAAATGAAATCAATTTTTAGGATCGCCTATTGCTTCTACGAGTCGAAAGATTATGGCCATAAATATCGAATAAGAACAAATTCGACCTGCGTTTCAAATAGGTTTGTTGCCAACCTTGTTTCTTTTTTTTCTATTTTATCAAAAATCTATATTTTATTTTCATAGATTTAAAGAAAAAAATCTATTTACTAAAAGAAGGAAATGTGAGAAGGGTGAAAGAACTATCGAAAACAGCAAGAAAATATTACCATATTGCGAAAGATATGTTAAAACTTGCTCGAAAGTTGAAAGATAAAAATGAAACATATCTTAAAAGATTGGAAAATGCAAACACGGATGCAAACATTTATTAGTTTTAATTTTAGTTGTAAGAAACACGATTTAAAATTTTTACTTGTAAAGATTAGTTGTTTAATAAATTTATTTTATAATTTAAAAGCGTTTTTTTTTTTCTTTAAAATATTTAATTATTTTTCGTTTTACTGTTTTAAGCACATGATTTGGAAAAAAGATATTTGATAGCATTTCAAGTAAAAATTTGATACCAAAACATGTTCTAAAACAGTAAAACAAAAAAAAGTAAAAATATAAATTGTATTTAGAATTTGGCATTGAGTATTTTAAAAAAGGCGGTCAATTGATTGAAGCGCTATCTCGTGAATGGAGTGAGAACTAAATCTCAAGTTTCCTTGGTGATGATAGAGATGCCTATCTATAGTATAATATAAATATTTTATCTATGATTATAACCATTGATTCAAATTTTTCGTAGAACGATTAAATATAGCTTCAGATTTTCGATTAATAAAGAAACATTCCTAACATACTGCTTGTGAGAATAATAATTAGAATTAGCTTAAGTAAATATTATAAATCACAAGAAATTATTAAAAAAAAAAAAACTAGTAACACGATATTTAGACAAACGTTGATCTGTATTTGTCTATAAAATTATTTATATGACTTTTCTATGTACAAAATTTCATCCTCACTTCCACTCCCTGAGGGTTAAATATAAATAAAAATCATCTTCGAAGCAGGTTGTGTGTTCAACCGATGCAGAACTTTTTGAATCCATATAATTTTATGCCATTTCTGTTGTTATATCCATGTATCTCTGGTTTAAAAATGATGGCCCGTAATACCATAAATTGTGAATTCGATTCCCATTCAGGACTTAATTTCTGCACATAATACATTCTATGTTTATTTTATGAAATACTAGGTTAGGTTAGGTTAGAGTGGCAGTAACCCTATGGTCACACTTATACCATAGGGTCCGTTGTGATACGAAAAAGGGTTGGCCCATCCCCAACCACTACTCCATGAAACATTTGGAGCAGTTTAAGAACAGCAGGAGAGCCTTGACGTCGACAGACAAAGATAGGCTGGCTCAAGAAAGTCCATCTCCTCATGGCAAGAGCTGAGCAGTGACAGAGAAGATGAGATATAGTCTCCTCCTCCTCACCACTGTGACAGCTTCTGCAGTAGTCTTGATACACTGTCAGGTCCAGGCGTTCAGCATGCCTGCTGCCCAATTAGTGTCCAGTAATAGCCTTAACAACTTTGCGAACAGAGGCCCTTGGAAGTGATATAAGATCTTCGGAACACCTACGATTGTACTCAGACCATATCTATCTTGCAGCACCACAAGTACGTTCCTCCCTCCATCTAAGATTGGCCTTTTTTAAAATATCCTTTCTGAGAAGCAACTTGCAGTTCGCAAATAGAACTCCCGGATATTTACGGATGCTTGTGTCCGGCAGTATTGTGCCATTTCTGGCAAGCGCGCCGGCTTCACAATTTCCTGGAATATCTCTGTGTCCCGGTACCCATACCAGGTTTACATTGGATATTATGAAATACTAACTATAAATACGATTCTTTTCTCCATAAAAATTGTAATCAGTTTGATTAGAATTTAAAATTGGCATAAGTCATTTTGTGTATATGAAAAAACTTTAAAAAAATAGTGAAACGAAAAAATTTACATCTAAATGAATTAAAAACATTACATTTATATATATATATATATATATATATATATATATATATATATATATATATATATATATATATATATATACTTATTCCATTTATTAAATCGAATCTTCCATTACTATCCTTATCTTTCTCATATCAAAATACCATACAGGCATCATGGTTACCAGACAGTCGTGAGTATTGAAACTCATTCAAATTCAATATTTGATTTTGAATTAACGAAATAACAGATGATAAAGTTTTACGAGAATTTTTCAAGTGTATATGTTTAAACAGTATTCGGTTTTGCGGTTTTTCGAAGATAAACGAAGGTAAGGTGTTGTTTTTCTATCGATAAAAAAGTTTTATTCGTGTAGTAAAAATTAACATTATAATAATCTAATTTATTTTTCAATTGAACGGATAGTTTTCAATCAATTCAAATCTACTAATTAAAAACGATTTTTAGTATTTCATACAGGTGTTTATAAAATCACCTAATTAATCTATTACTGTCCGCTGGGTATACAATAGTTTCGGTAGTATTTAGTCCAGTGATTAGAGATTTTTTATAATAGATAATTAAAAATACTTTGATTACGTGATTATTGAATAATGTTTGAGAGTGAAAACATTTGAGCAAAGAACTAATCTAAATAATTTTAACTAAAAATTTCCGAAGTTAATATTTTTTTGCTAACACCTTTATTCTCGTTCGGAGAGAAATTCTCACAAGTAGTAGCAAAAACATGCAAGTAAAAAACTGAAGATAGGTTGAAAAAATCTGAGAAGTCATAATTCGTGAATTGATAAAATAATATGAAGATAGAAGAAGTTTTAACCACATTTGAAAAATAAAAGTTCCTTACATATGTTGTAAATCGAGCGTGAACAAAATGCTCATATCGCTAGTGCTAACAGGTTAAAAACGAAAAAAAAAATTTGCATATTTTAATCCTGAACCGAACAAGAAAAAAGGACCGAGAGGTGTCGTGAAACACCCCGTAGGAACTACATTCCTTTCGTATCTTGGTACATTAAAAATGTAGCATTTGCTTTTTTTATTTACAACATATTTCTCTGAAAATTTAAGATATTAATTTTAGAAGTCAAATACTTGTTTGATTCTACTTTTATAACTACTTTTAATTTTTACTGTATGAATAAATTGTAATATTAGTTTAAAAAAGACATACATTTTGGTTTGATCAGAATATTTATTAAATTATCTTTGTTATCTTTATCTTCTGATAACATTCACAACTCAATATTTTTAAATTTCAAACATACAATTTTGTCAAATAGAACAAATTGACAATTATAATAATACTTTCTCAAAATTCATGGCAAGCTGGATCGATTGAAATACTTTTAGTTTCCTTGGTTTCTACCTCCAAACCAGCAAACAAATCAGAACGAATTATAATATGGAATCCATTTATTTGTTCACAAGTGTATTATAAGTAGAATTGCAAATATAAACGTTAAATTTCTTTCATTTCTATTTTTTAATATATATATTATGTATATAATGTCTTTTTGTGATTGATGAATGTACCACATCAAAAAACTGATACTAACATTAAACTTTTTTTAGGGGTATAATAAATAGACAACAAAGAAGAAAAATCAACTTAATCGTATTATTTGCTGGTATCATTATTCTGACAGTTAGTACAAGAGACGGTATAAGGTCGATCTTCACCCATCTGATAACCAGATGAGACATATTTTTATGAAATTTTATTGATTTTTAAGCACTCTTATCATAGTTTTTCTATCGAAAAGTGTTACTGGCTATCGGTGTACATCTGTTCAACTATTAGAACAGGTAAGTCAGTTTAGGCGACAACACTAATCTGTTAACCAATCTAAATTGGTATCAGAAGAAAGATAATTTAATTACGACATGATGTAGGCTTGTCTGAAAAAACCGTTCATGCTTAATAAAATTAATTTACTTTAATTTATTAAAAAATAACCATGAACACTTTTCGAGAGTAAAACTATGATAAATGTGTTTTAAATACAATAAAATTTCCAAAAAAAAATGTCTCATCTGGTTATCAGATGGGTGAAGATTGACCTTATAATACCTCAGGGTTTGAGGATATATATATATCAATGGATATATATCATGATATATATCCGATATATATCCAATATATATCACATGAATTCTTATGATATATATCAATACAAAAATGATTAAAAATATTTAATATTATTTAGTAATTTTTGACGTTTGTTACTGTTTTTCTACTTCTCAAATGATGGCATTTTAGTAGAGTTAAAACATACTAACTACGTTCTAATCGTGTCGTGTCAGAAAAAGTTCGTTACTAAAGAGTAAGTTTAAGTAAGATTCAGAATCGGAAGATGATCTACCTCTATCTACTTTGCAGTCAAACCAAGCACAATTATGAATACGACATTTTTTTATTTTTTATTTGATAATTAACAGTTTATTACGAATGACTGACGACTGATTTGATAATTAGGTAATAGACTGATTATACTCTAAAGTTATTATTTGTAATAATTATTGTTTTGTTACTTAAGTGTAGGTATGACCATTGACTGAAAAGAATTTATAAAATTGTTTTATGTGTTCGAGTTTTATTGATAACATTTTATGATTTTTAGTTGATTTTGCCAGATCTAGACGAATATTTTACATCACTGTTTACCCGTGAGGGCGCCAATTAGGCGGAAATTTTATAATATGTACTATACTTGATTATCAGTTATGTATGTGTCACATGTTTGTATGTGTAATGTGATAAAGAAATCAACACCGACTATGCATGGTATTTCAACAATTAACTCAGTCAATTGTTTGTTTTCACTTGTTTTAATTCTCTTTAATCTCATATATTATTTCTCTAAATTCCATGATTTGCCTCGAATTTTCTTGCTTAACGTGCTGGCTAATAACGAAAAATAAACTCACTGTCTGAAAATGTATCGCTTAGGCATAAGCCGTACAGAAAAATATTATTAGGATTTAATTTTTTTAATAAAATAATTTAATATAAGTAAAAAGTAAAGTAGTAAATTAATCGCTTATATATTATATCTCTATTATTATTGTCTTTATAGTGTACGCCTTTGTATCTTAACGACCTGTGCGGATTCCACTCTCGTAGTTACCGTAATCCGTGGCTACCCTGTACCCGTGGCTAGAAACAACAAACACCAAATTAACATGTTTGCCAAGTTAACTCATTATTTAAATTTATGATAATTTTTTCGTTCAAATTATTTGTCTAGAGTGGTTTTACTTAAGTGGTACATTTATAGACCGTGAGGATATTTTTGGTCAAACCAAAACATAATAAGCTAGAAAATGAGGGGTGAATCATGGAATTTGATAAAGGAATAAGGAAGATAAGGGTAGGAAAGAAAAAAATCTAGCTATAATAATAGTATATTAATTTTTCTATTCAAAAGATTATTGGCTTTAATTATTGTATTCAAAATTGAGTACAAAAACAAAAATAGTAAGTTTTAAGTCTGAACAACTTTTCCATTTTTCGTTTCCTGATCTCTATCCTGGGTAAATCGATCTATTGGATATTTACTAAACGGTCTGTATTGTTCCAATAGTTTTTATTGCTATATTGTTAATAGAACTATAAATTAGCAACAAATTTTAATATTGTACATACGTATAGGACTTTGACGTATGTATTATATAACGGAAACTTAGTTTTGAAATAATAACTGATGAAATTTTCAATTTTAATTTTCATCATTGTGGCGAATACGTACAAATAACTTCTTTATTTATATCTAGATGTATAGGTAGGTACTATGGCTACACTCTATTTTAAAATTTATGTTCTTTAAATTATGGAAAATATATCAAATTATTTATATATGAAATACAGTGTATATCCAAAAAATTATCGCTTTTTTAAAAAAGTTTAGGTACTGTTATGTCTTCTCAAATTTAGTGACTTCGAAGCGGTAATCTGAAATAGGTTCTTGTTCATTTTAAAAGCATTCTATTAGCAAACTTCTATTGCTTATACGTTTACTTTCTATTAAATTTTTTTTTTTTCATTCGTTCCTAGAGAAAATTATTAAACATTTTCAAAATATGTCGTTTTTTGACATTTTCCTATTAGAGCAAGGTATTTTATATCGATTTTCAATAATAATTTTTTCTTAAAAATTTTCATGAATACCTTTGCTGAAATTTTAAAAACATTTTCTTTGAGTAAAAATATTGACCCTGTAAAGAAGGCATTGTTGTCATGGTCATACATTCTTAGATTAAAAAGTACCTGGGTGACTGAGGTTGCTCCTAAAACACTTCCTAAAATACGCTTGAAAAATCGAACTCGGAGCTTCCACCAATAATAATCACGAGTCCGATTTCTTTCCACTATTTGGAAACTGTTTTGTTATTATAGTGAATACTCCATTGATGTTTTCTTGATGTTAATTGAGTTGAAGATGTTGCGAGACCCCTAGCTGAGTTGATGTTCTTTCAGTCGTTGATTTACTTTCGAGTCGAGACTAACTTTATTTTTCTCTTCTCTTCACGAGCATCAGCTGTTTTTGTTCCTCCACAACGACAAATGCATGCGTGAGATGTCATGCGCTCGGCACAAAATTTTGCAATCATCTTCTATCTTTTTTTTATGTAATATTGGTGCTGCTATCAAATTTGTAGAAAATAGATGATGGTGGCATATTTTTGGTACAGGGCCATTCAGACATCACTCGGTATTTTTTATTTTGGACAAATCTAGCTTCAGTGTTGCAGTGTCTGTAAAGTAGTTAGTTGCTCCCAATTAAAAATTAATAGCATTACTACTCGTCAATAGGTGTCAGGAAGAGTCATACTAAATTTCCTGAAAATCTGCATACTAAATTTCATGAAAATCGTTGGAGCTGTTTCCGAGATTGTAGAAATATATATACAAGAACTGCTCGTTTAAATATATAGGACTGATATAGTCAAGCATGATATAATCAAGCATCAAGTAGTTTTGACGTGTTTCATCAGTACGTGATTGGTGTTTTGTTTAGTTTCATAGCGATATTAAGTTCAGAAAATAATTTTTCGAATCTATGCTGAAGTTTTTCATAAATATTATTTCACTTTTGACTTTACCTATTATTACAAAATGGGTAGATTTTTAAAATTGAAAATTTTTATTCCTAACTTAATCAACTCTTAAGGATGTATGAGTATGGTAGTGGGGGCACAAATTTAATAATAGATATTTTCAATTTTGATGATAAATTTATATTATTACTTGACGATATAAGACGAAAAGTAAGAATAAAATTTTTCGATATCTGGCTTAATTTTCAAAATATCGAAAATTGAAAATTTTGTTTAATTATTTAGCTTTCGATATTTCGAAAACCAAGACACATATCGAAAAATTGTATTCTTATTTTTCGTCTACATTCATGAAGTTATAACAAAATTCATCATCAAAGTTGAAAATAAGATAAAAATAATTTCAACCCTTAATCTACCCTGCTCTTACATCCCTTATATGAACGGTGACACTTAGTTTTTTTCTTTTCTAATTCATTGCTAGTATGTTTACTTTCTATTAAAAAGTTTTTTTTAAAATTTGTTTTCATTCATTCCAAATGAAAATTATCAAAAACTTCCAAAATATGTCGTTTTTTGAGATTCCTCCATAAGAGCCAATGTATTTTATATCGATTTTTAATTACTTTTTTCTTAAAAATTTGCACGGTTACCTAAGCTGAAATTTTAACCACATATTCTTTGAGTTAAAGACTACCTACAAACAAATTTTGAGCCTTTAAATCAAACATTGTTGTCATGCTCATACATCCTTAATAATAATGGATATGATTTTTCAAACCACTTTGTACAGGTCGCTATCCAGTATAGCTATTATATAAATATCGCTATTTATACATTTATTTATTATTTTGAAAGCAAAACAACAACATAAAACTTCACTCATTAGCATTTGTGTTATATTATGTATATATAATTTTGTATTTTAATGTACAACGTACAAGTAGTAGATATATAAGTAATAAAATATTAATAACGGAAACAAATATAATACATATTATACATCTTGATATCCGATCTCTACTAAATTGTAATAATATTCATATAAATAATTTTATTATTTGTGTTACCTACCTACTGTATATGGAGACCGTCAGCTCATTTATTATTGTGTTGTTCGATGATTATTTATTTGTTTGTCGCACACATGAAAATACATGGGTACAAATGGCAGAAAGTTTGCATCTATCGAAAGTGTTGAAATATGGTTTTTATTTTTTTTATAATTGAATGAAGACTCCAGAATAAGATTGATTTTATTATCGATATTAAGTTATAGAAAAGAAATTAAAACAAGTGAAAACTAACAATTGACTGAGTTAATTGTTGAAATACCATGCATAGTCAGTGTTGATTTCTTTATCACATTACACATACAAACATGTGACACATACATAACTGATATTCAAGTATAGTACATATTATAAAATTTCCGCCTAATTGGCGCCCTCACGGGTAAACAGTGATGTTAACGAAAAAATAATTCAAACAAAAGTTGTTTAATTTTTGATAAGGAACATTTTTTACATTTAAACTTTTGTTCTATCTCTAACGGTTTACAAGATGGGTCCTAAGGACCCAAGACCCAATTGACCTATGATGCTCATTTACGAATTTGACCTCACTTTTTACGTCCTGAGAACGCTGTAAAAATTTCAGCTCGATATCTTTTTTCGTTTTTGAGTTATCGTGTCCACAGACGGACGGACGGACGGACGGAAAACCGGAAATGGACTAATTAGGTGATTTTATGAACACCTATGACAAAGTTTGTTTTCTCATCATCAGCATCATTATTTTTAAGCGTTACAAACTTTGGACTAAACTTAATATACTATGAATGTTTCATATATACATGGTATAAAAACTGATATAAAATTTGTCAATATATTGATGACAAGCTACGTTAGAGCCACTTGTTGTTTACACTCCATAAATTATATGTTTCATGAGATGGGCATGTATGTTAAAAAATTCTCAAGTAATTAATTAAATGCTTACAATGAATATTTGGATGAAAAAAAAACTTTTAACAAAAAGAAAACCGACTTCAAAAGAAAAACTTTTCCAAAACAAATTAAAATGCACTAGAAAGTAATAAAATAATGATAATATAATGTAGTTATAATTATTGTTATTTTTGGAGACGGTGTCAGCCAAGGAAACAATTGAGACAGAACAGTTTGCTACATTAACTTGGCTCACACCGACTCCAAAAATAACAATAATTATAACTACATTATATTATCGTTATTTTTTACTTTTTAGTGCATATTAACTTGTTTTTGAATTGTTTTTTTTTTTAAGTCGGTTTTGTTTTTTGTTCAAAGTTTTTTATTTTATGATTTTTAGTGAATCTGTAAGTACACTAATTTGTCACTTAAAAAGAATCATCGAAATCGGTTGGCGTGATACTGAGTTATTCGTCCATTTGTCGCGCACATACTTATATGGTTTTCCCATGGATACCATTGTCAGAACTGGACCAAATTGAAATAGAACCATGATGGAAGAAAAGTACGAGCTTTCAAATAGATAAAGAATCATCAATATGGGTTCACCCAATCAAAAGTTCTTAGGAAACAAACATAAAAAAAATACAGTCGAATTGAGAACCTCTTTCGTTTTTGTTTGAAGTCGGTTAAAAACATAGGAATTACTTTGGTAGGCATTATAGTTGATTCAGTAACTTTATACATCAGAGCATGCATCAAATTCGATAGTTATTTTCATCCTGAAAAGGTGCCAAAAACTAGTTTTTAGGGCTTTAGTCGCTTTTAGGGCTATAGGGCTATAGTCGAATTTTTGACGATTTTTTCTATATTAAAATAATATTGTGCTGCTCTCTAGGTCATAAACTTATTTTAATATCAGGATTATTGAATGGATCAACGCCATAAACAAGTTTCCGAAAATCAGAACTACCGGATTTGACAAAAGCTCTCGTGTAGAGCTAAATCAAAACAAAGTGGCACCGATCAAGAGAGAGTGTATGATGTATATGTATGTGCACTCGTATCTATACTCTCTCTTGTTCAGTGCCACTCAGTTTTGATAGAACTCTATATAACATTGATAAAATGCTTTATCTTGGAAACTATTGTTTCACAGATACAATTCTCAAATTGTAGCAAATGAAATGGTTCTTAAAAAAAAAAAAATTTTAGGGTTATAATCTCACACATATATAAATTGACTATTTGTAAAAGCTTGAGGCGCATTTAATCATCCTGGTATTTTTAATTAAGTATTTGCAGCTTTTATAAAAATCATGCATGTCATGCATGAGGGGACATTTATTAGAAAAATTATTTTCCATTTTTAGTATAATCAAAGATGTCTCTTTAAATAGTATTTTTTATTGAAATTCTTAATTCATTGTGGGCTTATGGTCTATTTGTTTGTGTTTGTATTTGTTTACGACGAGTTCTTACTTAGAAGCTACGATTCTACGATACTGTAGAGTTTTGTGTACGTTTGAACTATAAGTAAAGTAATGTTTGGTTGCCAACAATTTAATATTGTTATTTATAATTTTGTTACGCCCTAGATTTTCTCTCTATATTATTTGATATAGTATGTCAAACTTAAAAATTTGATCAATAAATATATTGTAAGTGCAAGATCTTAAAGAATCATCCAATATTTTTTGGAAAGTCAACTCAATTCCGTGCAACGCAATATGGTTTTGTTTATTTGCAAAATTGTTTTATACGCTATAAAAGTATTATTTACAAAAAAAAAAGTGTGTCATAGCGTCTTGAATGACATCAAACCGTGACATTAAATCATTTTTGTATATGCAAATTACAAGTATTTGCAAGTTTACATGTTTTTGTATTTGTAAACTTAAGTAGCCTTTCATATGGCGTGACGTAGTACATTCAAAGTACATCTGATTGGTGTTTATATTGTCACGTATCCGGAAGTATAATTTTAAAGAATTTATTTAAAATAATAATAATAATCCTTAAATTTTATAAAAATTAATTCTGGGTTTTTTTTATCTACATATCATAATTAATCATTAAAAACTTTCATCCAACCGATATATTCTTAATGGACAAAAGCCTATTTCTTTATCTTTCGAAAACTTTCAGAAAATTTTACAATTTGTTTTCTTGAGATTTTCAGATTTTAGATGTGTACTATCCAGAAGTATAAAACCAACTTTTAAAAAGCCACTAGTTCACTTTCAACAAGTGCACTTGTGACTTGTGGTATAATGGAAACGAAACTTTTTGAAGAACAAACTTTATGGAAACGAACCTTTTATGAGATACTACCGAAACTGTCTTGAATTATTAATAATTATTTGTCCGGATTTAATAATAATATGATAATGTTTATAATTTGTCTTATGTAGTTCAAATTTTCTTTAGTTTTATTTAAAAAACAAGTGAAAACAAACAATTGACTGAGTTAATTGTTGAAATACCATGCATAGTCAATGTTGATTTCTTTATCACATAACCCATACAAACATGTTACACATACATAACTGATAATCAAGTATAGTACATATTATAAAATTTCCACCTAATTGGCGCCCTCACGGGTAAACAGTGATATTTCTAACAAAAGTTGTTAAATTTTTGATAAGGACCTATGATGCTCATTTACGAACTTGACCTCACTTTTTACGTCCTGAGAACGCTGTAAAAATTTCAGCTCGATATTTTTTTTCGTTTTTGAGTTATCGTGTCCACAGACGGACGGACGGACGGACGGATGGACGGACAACCGGAAATGGACTAATTAGGTGATTTTATGAACACCTATGACAAAATTTTTTTCCTAGCATCATTATTTTTAAGCGTTACAAACTTGGGACTAAACTTAATATACTATGTATATTTCATATATACATGGTATAATATAATGCTTTAATTGTTGATGTTTTTCTTTTGCATCTTCACATTTCTAATTTCTAACTTTAAAAGTATTATTGAATGTTTATTATGACGTTATTATTAGAAATCTGCACATGACAAAATATCGACATCTTCTAAAAGGTTCGTTTCAATAATACCATAAGTCACAACTTGTTGAAAGTACTAGTGGCTCATTAAGAGTTGGTTTTATACTTGTGGGAAGTACACATTTAAAAAATAAGCCAGTGTACCGCCATTGTCTCATAAATAGATTGTGAGCCATTCAGGCTTCCGTATGATTCCATAACTTAAAACAATAAAATTATTCATTGAACAAGTGAAAACAAACAATTGACTGAATTAATTGTTGAAATACCATGCATAGTCAGTGTTGATTTCTTTATCAAATAACACATACATAACTGATATTTAAGTATGGTACATACTATAAAATTTTCGCCTAAATGGGGCCCTCACGGGTAAACAGTGATGTTTACGAAAAAATGTTTCAAGCAAAAGTTGTTTATTTTTGATAAGGAACATTTTTTACATTTAAACTTTTGTTCTATCTCTTTTACAAGACGGTTTACAAGATGGATCCTACGGACCCAAGACACAATTGACCTATGATGCTCATTTACGAACTCGACCTCACTTTTTACGTCCTGAGTACGCTGTAAAAATTTCAGCTCGATATCTTTTTTCGTTTTTGAGTTATCGTGTCCACAGACGGAAGGACGGACGGACGGACAACCGGAAATGGACTAATTAGGTGATTCTATGAACACCTAGAGCAAAATTTTGTGCGTGGCATCAACATTTTTAAGCGTTACAAACTTGGGACTAAACTTAGTATACCTTGCATATTACATATATGCAAGGTATAATAAAAAAAGTGTAACCAACTAACCATGAATTAAACGTTAGAATAGAACTATCGCAAAATGATGTCCGATAAGAATTTGATCAGGAATTTACTCCCTATAGTTTTGTTCAACTAAATACAGGTTCATTAGTGGTTGGTTTGTTGTATTATGATGATTATTGTTATATGAATGGAGGACATAGAAACACCAAAATATATATCTATATGTATATGGTAAAATAATATTAACATTTTCGGTTCATGATCTTTACTTATATGTTCTACTAGTCAACAACAAGAAAAAGCATTTTATAATAATGTTAAATAGCAACCACAGCTACATAATATAAATTAGCTTAGTAAAGCTACCTACTACTTACTAGTTACTATATAGTAAGTATACATGAGGACGGACGAATACACAATTTAATTAAAAGGAGCAAAAAAAAAATTACTGTAGAACTGTATAAAACTGAGTCAAATTTTATGTTGAAAGTTTGTTTGTTCATTTTTTTTAGTAGAAAATTATTGTTTTCATCACGAAAATTTTTTTCTGAAATTTTTATATAATGGACGCTAGATGGAAGCCTGTTTTTTAAACCCCTGTACCAAAACAAAGGGGTGTAATAAATTTGGCCGTTATGTCTGGTTGTCTGTGGCATCGTAGCGCCAAATGAACCGATATTGATTTTTTTTTCGTTTAAAACATAATTTAATGGGGAATGTTTTTAGCCTAGTTCCAAGTGCAAGTTCAGGATTCCGAACTAGGCAAAATGAAAAGGTTAGGTTAGGTTAGGTTATATTGGCTGTCCATGAAAGACACACTTAGGCTATAGAGCTCATTGTGATACCATATATGTGTTTTACCACAATTCCGCTGATAATTTCATTTATCAGGTTCAATTTTAGAGGCTGAGTAGTGCACCTCATACATGCATCACGAAAATTTTTTCTGAAAGTTTTAAATAATGGACGATAGAAAACCTGTTTTTAAACCCCTGAACCAAAAAGGGGGTGTAATAAGTTTGGTTGTTATGCCTGGCTGTCTGTGGCATCGTAGCGCCGGATGAACCGATTTTGATTTTTTTATTTCTTTTAAAAGATAATTGAATCGGGAATGTTTTTAGCCAAGTTTCAAGTGCAAGTATAGGGTTCCGTACCCGGGAAAATGAAAAATAGACGATGATTCTCATAGTTGGCTCAGTTTGGAGAAAGCTTTAAGGCAATAGGTAATTCAATGGAGAGTATTATTAGATTACAAATCTTAAACTAGACATTATACCATGATACCAAGTAAAATTAAAATCGATTAAAAAACGAAGAAGTTAGAAGCATTCAAAGATTGTTGACCATCTCCTTTTAGCAAAACAAAGTTTTATATGTATTTTATATGTAATCTCTACGGTGATATAAGACAATGACATCTCTAACCTTTATCTTCTTCGTTGTTTAATTAGGAATTTTAAACGTTCATATTTTCTAGATATTTTTAAAAACCAACTTCACTTTTTGCTGTGCAGTGAGAATTCTTCACCTGAAGTGATAAAAAAAATTTTGTAAACCTGCCTATTCTACAATTTTTACATTTTTCAATTACCACCTGAACCTGGTTCGATGAATTGGCAACATTGCTTGTACTATTCATTAACGATTAACCCGGTGTTCGTTCAATTATTAACTGTATCAGGAAGTTATTAATCAGAAATTTAATGGTCATCTTCTCCTTGCTTCATGTGTGCTCTCTGAAGGGAAAAAATAAATAATTGAAATTAAAATAAGTTTAATTTGACGACAAACTGACCTATATCATCAATTTGTTATACGCTGTTCATATGAAACATATATCAAGGTATATTTTAATATAGATATGTTCAAGTTTAACGCTTAGAAATATTGATGAAACGAAAAAATTTGTAGTAAAAGTGTTTATAACATTACTTAATTAATTCCTTTGTGTTTGCAAACTTACGAACGAATAAATATATCAAGTTGAAAATATAGCATGCTCAGGATGTAAAAAGTGAGTTTAAGTTTCGTGAATGAGCAACATAGGTCAATTCTGTTTTGAATCTGTAGAGTTCGTCTTGAAAAATAACGGAGGTAGAATAAAAGTTAAATGTAACAAGTGAAAAGAAACAATTGACTGAGTTAATTGTTGAAATACTATGCATAGTCAGTGTTGATTTCTTTATCACATAACACATACAAAAATGTATAGACATTGTTGATGCGCAATTGTTTGTTTTTTTTGACGTCACGTAAATAACAAAAGATATTCACTTTTAAAAACACACACACTCACACTGATATTCCTATATTAATACACTAGCTGTTACCCGCCCGCTTTGCGTGGCGTAAAATATACCCGCTTTGCTGGGCAACATTCCCACTTGCACCCCTCTCTCCACATTTCCTCGCGTTGGATAACATTTTTGTAATGTACACGTCATGCTCTTTTATTTGATACCCCACTTTGGTATATTTGTAAATATTCGATATTTCCTTCCCACTTTCTCGCTACACCTTTCTCTCTGTTTTTGAGTTATCGTGTCCACAGACGGACGGACGGACGGACAACCGGAAATGGACTAATTAGGTGATTTTATGAACACCAATGAAAAATTTTTTTCCTAGCATCATTATTTTTAAGCGTTACAAACTTGGGACTAAACTTAATATACTATGTATATTTCATATATGCATGGTATAATTACCAACGCACAGAAATCTAAAAAGTATTGAGAAAAAAAAAAAAAATTACACTTAACCTGCAAGGAAGCGTACCACAAAACCAATATTTATTATAAATCACTAATACAGTTATTTATACGAAAGGAACACAGTTCTAACCGGATATTCCACGACACCTCTCTGTTTCTTTGTGCACCTCCAGAGGCCATTCAAACTAGAGCTAGAGGTTTGGTAAATTTTGTCTGTCTTGTGGAGGATTTTGAATGTTATTTAAAGTTTACTTGTTAATGGAATATTTTTTACAATTATTATTTGAGTTTTTATACCTTTAATCAAGTGGATGATAATATGTGCTATAAATATTTCATTGTCACAGCGCTAAACACAAAGTTCGTGTATGTTAAACCATTGGATTTATCATGAAAACATATTTCACAAATTGTGAAAGTTTTTACTCTCTCTACATGAATCAGTATAAATTAAGATTAACAAGTATTACCACGTCATTACAACCATGGTGTAAAAAACCATTTTTTTTTCTCGAAGAAAAGGTAATTTAAACGCAAAACGATGTACACACGATCGTAAAAATACCTTTATATAACACACAGTGCTTATTATTTAAATATAATTTATTAAAAAGACTTTAAATGTGTAGGAAGAGACTCCATTGTCTGCGCAGGAAAATAATTTTTTTCTGCACAACTCTGCTTTGTACCCGAGATATTAATCGACATAGCTTTCTAAGATCCGCAAATGACAATAAAGGTCGTCGTCCTTATCAAAATTTAAAGAAGTCAAGTAATTAATCCAAAGATAATTGTCGTTAAGTTCGTAGTAAGAATGAAATACCAAATTTTTTGAAATATTTTTCCAAAAAAAATTCAGGTTTTAGATAATTGGACAAGAGCGTTTTGAAATATCGGATATCTCTAGACTGTTCCCAAATAAAGCTTCTCATTCAGAATTGAAGGTATTTTCGTGAAATTTGGAAATTATTTTGAGATCAATTCTATATACCAAGTCTCATGAAATTTGGAAATAAAAATGAGTTTCTGATATTCTAGATTTTCTTACAAGTAAATTGTAAGACGTTGAAAAAATTAAATTACAAAATTTGGGTTCTTTTGACGATTCTACGAATAGTTTCTGTGATATGGACCATAATTCTGCTAGCAGACAGAAATGATACTCCGAAGTATTTTCTTTAATTGATATATGAAAAACTTGCCATTTAATCGCAAAATCAACTAGATTTACTTGTGGATGGATTATTTATGGTACCTATTTAGGACCGAAAACCCATAAAATTGGATCATTTGACGATTAGGTCAGCATTTTTCGAGATATTTTCAGAATCGCTACGAAATCAAGGTTCTTCTTTAAGTAGAATTTTTATCTATGTTCAAAAAACTATTGAAACTATAAAAGCTACCAAATCGTTTTTAAATCGGTCTCTTTTTAAGTTGACATATGTTTAAAACTCGAAAAGTAGGTTTTATCGATAAAAATGCTTCAAGCCAAAAATGTCGGGATTATAGGAACACATTTTACACTGACATTAAACTTGACCCAATGCAGCCTCAATGAAAAGCTCACTCTATTTTGTATCTGGTAATAGGTAGATGAAGGCTTTAAATTAGAAAGTAATTCTTGCTTAAAAAGGTAACATTTTGTTTGAAACCGCAAACCGTGTAGTTTAGGCAAAAACAGAGTAAAAAGTTTTTCCTCCTTGGTCTGCTCAAAGTTTTTGTTTACGTGAATTTATTCAAAGGCAAAAAAAAAAAAAACTAAAAAAACAGCATCTAATTTAAAACCCTACTAACGCGCAGTCTCGAAAGTGGTAGGATTGGGTTAGTTAACGCTATGTATACATAAAAAAAACGATTTTTGGCCAATATCTTGGAGACCATCAGTTTTATGAAAAATAGTTTCAAACAAAAATTGTCGGAAATTTATTTTCGTAAAAATAATAAAGAATAAAAAATTTTGATATCTTCAGCCATTTTCCAAAAAATCGGGAAAAACGGCCAAATATATATTTATATGCTAATTAACAATATCTTGAAACTAATTGACTTTATAAAAAAATGTAGAGTGAACAATTTCGATATCTTTAGTCGTTTTCAAAACAATTCAATGGAATGAACAAATGCGCAAAAGCTATGATATGTAGCCTCTTTTAGGGTCTTAAAGGGTATTTTGCTATCAAGTAAAATCTAAACTCTTCGGCTTAGAAAAAAAAGTGTTTCAAACAAAAAATATTTGCATTTTTATAAAGAACAACTTTTTAATTTAAAATGTTCATCTAATTTTCACCAGGTATGAATTAGGGGGATGTTTGAATTGAACCGGGAAACTAAGGTCAAAATACTCGTATAAGGTATGTGCCTTAATAAATATCATTTTTCGCAAAGTTCTGAGGGAACAAACATTAAAAAAAATACAGTCGAATTGATAATCTCGTCTTTTTATTGAAGTCGATTAAAAAAGCATCCTGTATCCTATTATAAAGTATTATACAATTATAAGTGACGGTGGCTACAGAGTCTCTATCTTAAAAACATAATTTATTAAAGGACTTAACATCATAAAAAATGTTCTACTTTTCTTTGGCTGTGCTGTTGTAAGAACGTTGTATAACGTTGTAATGTGTGTATATTATAATTTTAATTGACTATTTTAAATATTATATAAAAAAATTTACATAATAGGGATATTAATATGGGAATAAGGAGTCAATACCCGTAAATAGTTTTTATCGTTCAAATACATACATATTATATATTCTATTAAAAATATGCATGGAAAAGTGGAAAAGTATGCTGTTTTCTGTAGTTTCTTTGAAACCATAAATTGTAGCATTTATAGTTTTTAACGTAGATCGGATATTAAGGCAAAATGTATAGATAAAATATCTGAATTTTTCATATTTTATTAATTGCTAACTCATTAACCGACTTCAAACAAAAAACGAGGAGATTATCAATTCGACTGTATTAGTTTTTTTAATGTTTGTTACCTCAGAACTTTCGACTGGGTCAACCGATTTTGATGATTTGAAAGCTAGTGCTTCCCGTTTGGTCCCATTTCATTTTGATCGAGTTCTGATAACGGCAGCCATGAGAAAATCATAAAAGTCTTAAATTTGCATTAAGTATGCACGACAAGAGGACGAATAACTCAATATCACGCCAACCGATTTCGATAATTCTTTTTTTAGTGATAAATTAGTTAGTGCACTTCAGGTTCACTAAAAATCACAAAATAAAAAAAACTTTTGACAAAAAGAAAACCGATTTCAAAGGAAAAACTTTTCCAAAACAAATTAAAATACACTAAAAAGTAAAAAAATAACGATAATATAATGTAGTTAAAATTATTGTTATTTTTGGAGTCGGTGTCAGCCAAGGAAACAACTCTGACAGAACAGTTTGCTACATTAGCTTGGCTGACACCGACTCCAAAAATAACAATAATTATAACTACATTATAATATCGTTATTTTTTTACTTTTTAATTCTTTTAAAGTCGGTTTTCCTTTTGGCAAAAGTTTTTTTTTACTTGTATAATATTTTTGAATAAAATCTGATGAAGACTTTTCATATAATTAATAATTAAAAATTGGATTTTAGATTTTGTGTATTGCAAATATTGAATGAACGCATAAACTTTCGATTATGTTGCTCCACCTATTATTGATTAAGAAGTAAAAAACTACTTTTATAAATTAAGTCTAGTACATTATATGTTAAAATTAAAGAAAACAAGTGAAAACAAACAATTGACTGACTTAATTGTTGAAATACCATGCATAGTCAGTGTTGATTTCTTTATCACATAACACATACATACATGTGACACATACATAACTGATAATCAAGTATAGTACATATTATAAAATTTCCGCCAAATTGGCGCCCTCACGGGTAAACAGTGATGTTTACGAAAAAATGTTTCAAACAAAAGTTGTTTAGTTTTTGATAAGGAACATTTTTTACATTTCAACTTTTGTTCTATCTTTAACGGTTTACAAGATGGGTCCTACGGACCCAAGACCCAATTGACTTATGTTGCTCATTTACGAACTTGACCTCACTTTTTACGTCCTGAGTACGCTGTAAAAGCTCGATATCTTTTTTCGTTTTTGAGTTATCGGGTCCACAGACGGACGGACGGACGGACGGACAACCGGAAATGGGCTAACTAGGTGATTTTATGAACACCTATGACAAAATTCTTTTCCTAGCATCATTATTTTTAAGCGTCACAAACTCGGGACTAAACTTAATATACTATGTATATTTCTTATATGCATGGTATAAAAATGATCTGACGAAGAGTTTGCTCAATTTACAAAAAAAATTCACGTAAAAATTCTTTCGCTGGGTCTGTTAGAGTCAAAAAACGACTATTCATTATTATACCCTGTATATCTGAAATATATATCAAGATATATTTCAGATATACAGTAAGTATACATAAGTTTAGAACCAAGTTTGCAACACTTAAGATATTGATGCAATGAACAAATTTTTGGTATAGGTGTTCATAAAATCACGTGTAGACTCCATTTCCGGTTGTCTGCTCGTCTGCCTATCCATCTGTCCATCAATCTGTCAACAAGATAACTCAACAACGAAAAGAGATATCGCTTAAATTTTTTATAGAATACTCGGGACAAAAAAGTGAGGTTGAGTTCGTTAATCGATCAGCAGCATATATCAATTGAGTCGTCTACGGACTCAACTTGTAAATTGTTAGAGATAGAACAAAAGTTCTAATATAAAAAAATGTTCCTTATAAAAAAATAAACAACAACTTTTGTTTGAAACATTTTTTTGTAAACATCATTGTTAACCTGTGAGCGCGCAAATTTGATCAAAACATTGGTGTTCATTTTCTCCAAAACTATAAAAAATAGGGAGTTCAAAATTTGCAAGTAGCATCAACTAGTGGTCTTATGAAACAATGCCGAAAAATGAAAAATAAATTAAGGCCGAAAGGCAGCCAAAACTCTTCTAATTTATTTCATAATAATACAAGCTCTGACATTTAACACTTTCTAGACAGGATATTTCAACAGTTAACCCAGTCAATTGTTTATTTTCACTTGGTTTTAATATAATTTACGAACGTAAATTTTTTAAATTAGTTTGCTGTGTAAAATCTTCATGTGACTTCAATATATAGGGTTTCCAATCTCGAAATAGGCTAAATACCATTGTGAGAGATTTTCGCTTGAAATTTTTTTCTATATCCAATCTAGGAGTCTCCCTTTTATATTCTCAAGAAGAGGATATTTATCAAGATACTCATTAAGCTATGACTAAGCCGAAGCGTATTATTTAACTGTCATTTAAGAGCCTGGTGGGCGGGTTGGAAACTTTTTAAATGGGCTTGATGAAGGAAGGTTGATGAATATTTATTGGGGACGGTGTTCAAATAAGACAATAATTGAATTAAAAAATTCTTTGGATGGGTACTAGAAAGAACAAAATTTTCTTTGTTCGACACAAGAATTTGCAAAGTGTTTGACGACAGCAAATCTTCTTCATTGAGTCTCGAACAGGATCGTTTTCAATATGAGCATTATTGATTATAAAAGTTTTCATATAAAAACTTGTTTGGTATTACAATGAAGAAGAATATGGGATAATCCTGATGTCAAATTGGATATATTACTCATAAAAATGTAAAGCTAGACTTAATATCATGACCAAATTTGAAAGTGGTATTAAAATTGATTAAAAAAACAAAGAAGTTATAAGCAATCAATGATTGCATTCAAAAGTTGTCCGTCTCCTTTTAACAAAACAGGGTTTTATATGTAATCTCTATGGCAATACCCACGTGTGATTATTAGTTGGTATCTTCCTTTTTGTTTAACTAGGAATTTTAAACGTTCATATCTTGCATGCTAGTAAATATTTTTTAGAAACAAACTTCACTTTACTATTCGTGAAGTGAGAATTCTTTATCGGAAGTGATAAAAAAAATTTAATCCTATCTCCTATTACTTAAATCTGAAGCGATAAAGTAGTAAATTTTGTATATAATGCAACACTTCATTTTGATGAAACAAAATTATGAATTCCATTAGTATAACTAAAAAAAAATAAATTAAAGTGATAATATCCAAGTCCCACGCGAACAGCGTCACATAAAGGTGATATTTACCATCAATTATTCATAGTGTTTTATTTTATTATTGGGGGAACGCTCTCTCACACACACAGACACACATACATACATTCTTACCTACAAAAAAGTCACCTATACAATTACGATAATTCAATGTTTTAAGAAACGTATAATCAAAAAGTTAAAAAAAAAAAGAAAATTATTCACACACATAGGCAATCGTTTATACAAATCATGGTGACTTTAATACTTAGTGATCAGATAAATATATTTCGGATTAAGTTTCTTTTACAAATTCACGTCCAATTTCGGATATTAAATGCGAAAAATTTTTAATTCTGTAATTTAATTTGGTGTTAAAAGGTGCAAATTAGGACAAAATTTTGCGTCTATTTTCTCCAAAACTCTTAAAGGTAGGCAGTTGAAAATAGTCTTGTGAAAGATTTTCAAAATACTTATCAAATTTTCAGAAAATATTTTCGAACATTTTTGAAATTATAACTATTATATCAGCTGCTAACTAACTTTTCTCCTTTATTAAAAATAATGCTGGCACTGATTGGGCTAGGTCAGATTATATTGGCTGTCCACGAAGGATACACCTAGGCTATAGAGCCCAGTGTGATACCATATATATGTTTTACTACCTTTTCCGCTGATAATTTAATTTATCAGCTTCTCAATTTTATTTTCAGAGGCTGAGTGCACCTCCTTCATGCATATACCATGCACTACACCAGCCCATCACAACTATTAATTAAATTAATTTTTGTTGCGACGGCGGGTATCGAACACGCTACCCTAGGTATACCGCGGGCGGAATCGGTTACGCCTTAACCAACTGAGCTACAAGGACGATGCTGACACTGAAATTCAACTGTTTCTACACAAGGTATTTTATCGATTCAGTCGGTCAATTTGGTTTTTCCCCGGAGGCATTTCCGTTCAACTTTCGACTATATTTCTGTCAACAATTATTTTAGTTTTCTAGTAGTTAATGTTTTGCTAGTGAAAATACATATTATTAAAAGTGAAACATTTAGTTCGGATTTTTAAGTTCAAGTTTCGATTAAATAAGTTTTAAAAGGATTCTAGAAGTTTTATTCTATTGTATTTATTCTAGTTTCGAGTTTGCCATTGATAAATATCCTTGAAAAATATGCCTAAGTTTAATATTAATTCACAATTTACTTTTTATTCTAAATAAGAATCGATAATTAACTAAGTTTCCTTATTCCTCCTAGTTAAGTTTCGAATAATTCGCCATCAAATTCTTAGATTTCGCTTCTAATACCGAATTATTTGCTCAGATCCTTCTAGTCGCAATGGCTAATCAATATATTTATAAATATAAAATGGTAATGTTAGTACGTGAAGACAGGGTTTTTTCTATGACCACCAACTCCAATCAACTTCCCGTTGGGGCGGTAAATATCCCTTGGTTTCCTGGTAAAAGTAAGGGAGTTTGGTTGCGGTGGGTGGTTGTGGGTGACAAAAATTTTAAAAAATATACATTTTTCCTTTTCTTACTCATGTGAACTTTCGGAAATTTTCAGAACAAATTTTTGGAATGACTAACAAAGTTCCAAGATGTGTGTAACGGTCAAAATGGATTCGAAATTTTCTAGAAAATTCCAGAAAGTTCTAGCAATGATCTAGAAACTTTGTTTAAACCGACAACTATAAGTATGATCAACTTTAAAATGACCGCCGAGAGCTGCTAGCGCCATCACTCGACGACCAGTAGAACTATCAAGCCAGAACCGGACACTGGGCCTTCTTCCGAAAATGGATTCTTAAATATTATGTATACCATGCATTTTACTCTAGTACCCGCGTTTGGCTCCAAGTGCCAAAAATAAATATTAAAGTTTTTATAAATTTGTTAAAACAAATTTCAAATAGTCACACAATACAATTTCTGATTTCGATTTTTTCGAGTGACAACAATAATTTTCTATAAATAAAAAAATCAAATTATTTATTCCCACAAGCAATCGTTTATATAATATTTACAATTACAAAGTGAAAAAGAAAACACAAGAGTTGCAAAGAACACAAAAAAAAAAGAACAGAAAATAAAACACAAGAAAACTAATAAAATATGAAAATAATATTTAATTGGTAGTCATTTTCTAAGAAATAAAAGCGCCACTTAAATAAAGAAAGCCGACTTCCTTCCTGAACATGAATATGAATATATGTATATGAAATGAATAAGTATATTTCAAGTAATACATTTAATATTGCTGCAGATAATCTATTTGAATATATAGAGAGTTTGTGAAATAGTCAAGGAGAAATTGAACTATCAATAAACTAAAAGAAATGAATAATTTACACCACGAATATCACTAGAACACAGTGACATCAGTGACTCAGTTGACATCCTAATTAGCGATTTCATTTCGCAAGCAAAACTAAAAGTCATTCATGAGAAATTTCAAAGATTTCAAGACCTTGAAAGGGTGGCCTTGTCAATATATAACCCGTTATTTGGGGATATTATGGCCTTTTAACTGTCCTCTGTCTTTTATTGGAGTATTTGCACAACTCCGTACCTCGAATAAACAAATTTTGCGTGTTGTTTTCAGTAAAATCAGTTATGTCATAGATTTGGCTGCCACATGCACTCTTTGCAATTTAAATGTTCTAGAAACTTTACATTATCTGTTGTTTTTTCAAGAAACTCAATTCTATGACTTGAGACTTGGAAAGTTTGTTATACGGTGAAATTTTTAAATAATAAAAAACATCTGTGTTAGCATAAGTAATATTACAGCATTGAATGGGACTATCCACAAGAAGTATTGTGGATATCGCCAACCAGTTTTTACGTGTAAACGTTTTTTGAAACTTTAAACGCGTTTTCTTGAAACAGCATTTTAAAAATCGAAGAGCAAGATTTCTCCGAAACAGTTTGACCGATTGGTTTCGAATTTTTTATACTAATATCTTTTTCCCAGGTGTTAATCGAATAAATAAGATTTCTGAAAATTATTTCGATATTTAATACCACTTTTAAGTTGGAAATTTTATAAAAAATTTTGATAATTTTGAAATAAAAATTTTTACTATACTTCGACTAATACCTGTATCCATCTACCGACTAAAAAAGTTTTCTAAATTTTTTCATTTTGGATAATCCAAACCCGAAAAATGGTGCTCACCGTCGGACACATTTTTTTGGAGGACCTCCAGGAGATCGCCTACATGAGCAGTACCATATCTCATTCTTGAAATCGACTAACGGCATCTTAAAATTAAAGAAATTTCCTAAGTGCATACGTTTTTTTATTTATGTAAAATAAATGGTCTTCCGAATAAAAAACGTGGTTTTTTGCGCTCACAACTGGATATAACCCCTTAACGATATAAGCATTTGCTGATAATAATATTTAATTTTTTTAACAAGTGAGAATTTTACGATACGAGTAATAATGAATTCTACCTTCAATTTATAACGAATTCTTCATATTCAAAGGCAGTAAAGCGGTATTTAAAACCTTTACCTTTATAATATTTCTTACATGGAATTTATTTTTATAACAATTCGCCAGCCTTTTATTTCCTTACATTTCATGTTGTTTTTGTTGTTGGTAAAAATGATTAAAATTATTATTTTTTAAATTATTTACATTTACATAAAATAACACGTTTGTTTGTCAAAAAGAAAATATTCAAAAAATATATATTGTATGTTATAAATTTAATTACTTCATAAGGTGTATCACGAATTGACGACCTATTACACATATAAAACATTTTATTCGTACCTTGGCAAAATAGTCGAACAAGTTTTTGAATCTACCTTATAAAGGATAATCCATATTTGCTTTTGATATAATGCTTAAAGATCCGGTAAATGTGCAGCTTGCCGGTGGGTAACCCTGTAGGATATTGTTTAACCTAATTTTTTTAAACAAATAAATAATATAGACCGAATCGCTTCGGCAAAAATTGTATCATAATATAATTGGGGTTGAAATAAACAAAAAAATGTTCCGAGATATTTTTCTTCAATCCCTCCAGTTTTCGAGTAAAAAATTCGTAAAATTTGTAAAAACGCGATTTTTACGTTTTTTATCTTTCAAAAAGTGTATGAAAAAAATCAAATTTTTAGTATGTATAAAATTTGAATTTGTAGTGAAATGCTCAAAAATATCCTGCAAAATTTTTTTTTCTAGTTGCAGTTTTAGTGCTTGATTGTAAATTGCTAAGAGAGTGAGCGAAAAACCACCAAAAACTAACGATTTTCTGTTCTATACATGCTAGAAAGATGGGATTTTCACCAATCGATTCGAAATAAAGGCGAATTAATTGAAAAGTTCAAGAAATTTCATTTGCCACAACTTATTTGCAAAACTAATTTTGATGTCAATTATTTCATCTGTTTTTGTCAAATGATTACCCTGTTACATAAATGGCCCAAGCATCAGCCAGCAAGTACATTAAATGTAGTACATATTAGATATTACGCTACGATTGAACATGCTTCAGGCCGCTAATTGAACGGCTCCGTTTAGTAAAAAGCTAGACTGTAAACTAATGTCTAATTAAACAAGTTAGGTTGGGCACAGATAAAGATAACTATGGTGGGAGCGAAAGGAAATTAACATGCACATGATAAAAACTAATAATATACAGTACAATTTAATTGCGTTTCCACCATTTTTTTACATAATTTTTAAGATTAATTACATTGTTTTATTAATAATTTTTACTTTTATGCAACTGCTGTCTGTTTGTTTGTTTGTTTATGTTTTTGTTCTAACATCACACACAAACTATTGGATCCGTTTTGATTAGATTGAATTTATTTAATAGTGCAACCTTAGCGGGTGGCTCTGTTGGCTAAAGCGTAACCAATTGCGTACGCAGTTTACGTAGCGTAGCGGATTCAAATACAGAAGTACAAAATTAGGTCTGATCGAATTGTTTGTAGCAATTCAATCGTCGTAGCATCGCAGATCCTTTTTTTTTTTGTTTTTTATTTATTTTTACCTGTCAGTTAATTTTATATTTATTATTAATTTTAATTCTATATTGTTTTTAAAGAAAGCATGCTCTTTCCAGGTGTCATCGGATGCGGAACCTTAAATTCGAACTTGAAATGTGTCAAAGAACACTTATGATTAAATCATCTTTCAAATAAAAAGCAAAAGCAAAATCGATTCATCTATTTAGGAGCTAGATACACAAACACGTTAAACTTACACCCTAAATAAAGCCCTTTTTACTATTTTCATGAAACATCTTATATTCATATATAACAAAAAAGTGTAATTGTATATTTTGATTATAAACTGCTCGCTCTGATTTTGAATTTATGTAACATACATAGATAAAATAACAAAATATTATTATAATAAAATTGACAACATCAACAGCAATTTGATTTTTAATACTTTACCTGTAGGCAACAATGCAAAACAAAATGTGTTATTTGTATCGATACGAGACAAATAAATAAATAAATAAATAGATTACAGAGTGGTTACCGAAAAAACCAAATTTTTACATCTCCTATGTTTACTGCTATTTTTAACCGCCGACAAACAAGGGGGATGTATTTTGTTAAAATGTACCCCCTTTAGGACCCACACTAAAAATATTTAGCTAGATTATAAATTTAGTATTAATTATCTAGACCGGTTTCGATTCTAAGGAAATATATTTTAACAACATGTACAACACAGCCCCCAGAATGCTCATATTAAGTTGAATAGCAAGAGATGCTACAAGTTCACTTGTCTGTGTATCTATATGCCTGTCTGTGGCATCGTAGCTCCTAAATAGATGAACCAATTTTCATTTTTGTTTTTTGTTGGCTAAATAGATGAACCAATTTTCATTTTTGTTTTTTGTTGGCTAAATAGATGAACCAATTTGGTTTTATAAGAATGGTTTTAAAAGAACATTTTATACATTTTGATTTTCATATTTTTGAGTATTTGTCGATGTGTGTGATCACATTACAGAAGAAAATCTAGTACATGCAAATTTAAACACACAACAAGTATAAATTTAAAGTTTAGATGATCACCATGATAGTTTTTTTGAAATAAATTTTTTTACCTGTACCGTTAAACCAATAGAATATTATCCTAAAATTTCAGAAAAAGAATTTTGTTTAAGTTATTCATATATTGTATATCTTAGTAAATCATAGGGTTTTCTCAGATTCAGGTTTTTCAAAATTGTTGGCCTGATAACTGATTCCTAAGTTTATCGATTTTGTTCTAGTTTATCTTAGTTTGTTCATCTTTTTGTTTTTTACGTTTTGTAGCATTTTCAAATTAGTCCTGCCCTCTACTAAGCTCATCCGCTAAATACAAACTTTGCTACTATCTCTTGGGCATACTTTTGGCCCTCGGTCTGGCTGAAGCCTTCGACAAGAAAGCTCACTGCTCTGGAAAAAAGCTGTAAGAAATACCTATTCACAATATCTGAATAATAATAAATAATACCAAAATACTACTAAAATACCTGTTCACGATTCTAGATAAATATGATGGGAGCGCAAATAAATACTTAAGTACATGGTAAGATAACATAGTGCATTGTTTATATGCGTTTCCACCATTTATTTCATTAAATATTTTATCTTAAATTTTCTAGTGTGGTAACTTAGTAACTTCTTTAGCGACCGTATTTTTGACTTCCACCTCGAGGACATCAAATGTTTGATACTTTAACTTTCCATTGTTTTCGAACCAAAATTGTTTGGAAAAGGATAATAATTCAAAACAATTCAGTTTTGAGTTTGTAGCGGAAGTACAAATATTTAACATTCTCGAATTGAATGTGAATAATTTTGGTGTCACATTTGTACGAAGCCTACGTACATACTAAAACTTCAAAACCATTGAGTCGTACGTATGATCGGGAGATTATAGTTTTCTTTGTATGAAAAATTTTATAAAGAAAGATAATAGAAAGCTCTTATCAGATCTCATTTTTTTATGTAAATTGTTTTATTCGTTCGTCCAGATATGATTTAAATCGGATGTATTTTTGGCTACCATTCTGTATTTATAAAAAACATGTATGAAAATCAATTATTTGATATTGTATTTTTTGATTATAGATTTTGAAATATTTTGTTTTTGAGTTTCATTTAAATTATATTCATAAACAATATTTTTTATTGTATACTTTGTATAATATGTAGAGTCTTTCAATGAGAGTATTCTTTTTAAAATTTGAGATATAAAAAAGTGATAATCGGTCATGGGGACTGTTGGAAGAAGTACACGATAAGAAATTTTTTGTGGATATTACTTTATCAGTACCGATGTGAAAGGCATACTGCTTTGAGTATTGAGGGAAGAGTAACATTTGCGATAGGGATGACCGGCTAGTCAATCAGCAATCTCGGAAACGGCTCCAACGATTGTAACGAAAATTAATATGCAGGGATTTTTTGGAGCAAAAAATCGATCTAGCTAGGTTTCATTTTTAGAAAACGTCGTTTAATCGGTGTTTTAAGGAAAAACTGAAACATTGACTCAAAATATGACTTATCCTGACATCTATCGGTGACAAAATAAAGTACATAACCGGGACATTCAAATAGGTATTTCTGTGGAGACATTTTAAAAAGTGCTTATATTAGTGATAAAATTTGTGTGTTTTTAACTAAAACAAGTGAAAACAAACAATTGACTGAGTTAATTTTTGAAATACCATGTATAGACAGTGTTGATGACGCAATCGTTTGTTTTTTGACTTCTTCGGACAAGTTCAATTAAAATAGTGCAATGTTTAACCCGACTGCACTAGAAGTAGGGTTATTTATTATAGTTATCTATATAAATAATTAATCATGGTTGTCATTGAAACACAATTTACTTTGAGCCATTGGGTTTCTTTTTACTTTTTTATTCAAATTTTATATCATTCTTATTGGCAAACCCCATATGAAAATATGTTATATTTGTCGATACTCATTATTTTTCAAATATTAATAATATTTCATGTCAAATTTTTTCGTTTTGTTTTAAAAGCTGTTAAGCTGTTAAATAGCTTAAAGACTCGTCAGTGAAAAATGTTTAATAAATAGACAATCAAAATATTTCTTTGATATTCGAGCTACAATTCTTATTAAACAAATCAAATTTCATGTCAATAACATTTACACGCAAAAATATTTACAACAAGAAAAAGCAGGTGAAAACAAACAATTGACTGAGTTAATTGTTGAAATACCATGTATAGATAGCATTGATGACGCAATCGTTTGTTTTTTGACGTCATATAAGTAAAGAAAGATATCCACTTTTAGATAGCCACATATTCATAACTGATATTCCCATATAATACATACTATAAAATTTGCATCTAATATACGCTCTCACGGGTAAACAGTGATGTGAACAAAAAATTGTTTCAAACAAAAGTTGTTTATTTTTTTATAAGGAACATTTTTTTTACATTTAATCTTTTGTTCTATCTCTAATGGCTTACAAGTTGGGTCCTACGGGCCCAAGCCCCACTTGACTCATATTGCTCTTTTACGAACTCGACCTCACTTTTTGGCTTGAGCATGCTGTAAAAATTTCATTTGGATATATTTTTCGTTTTTAATTTATCGTGATAACAGACGGACACACAGACGACAGACAACCGGAAATGGACTAATTACGTCATTTTATGAACACTTACACCAAAATTTTGTTGGCAGGATCAATATTTTTAAGAATAACAAACTTAGGACTAAACTTAGTATAACTTGATATATTTCATATACATGGTATAAAAAGAAAATACCTAGGTACTAAAAATAAACTTCCATCTAGAGACTCATTTCTACTAAAAACATATTTTAAAGAAAATTTGGTATTTCGGTATTTGGTCAAATTGTAATTCTTTCAAAAGCATAACCTATTTTAGAAAATACAAAATACGATTGACTATTATAAGGCTATTGACTTGTTCTAAACAAATTAATAACGGATGCTAGATTTTCTTCGAAATGGATGTAAATATCGTTACAGTATTCACGTTACAATATTTTCGAATAAATTCTCTCAATATTTTGTTAAACCGATTAGGAAATATAAAGGTTTTCAATGTGTAACAAGTAATCAGAAAAAAATTGTGGTAAATAGTTAAAAATAACACGACAGTAATCATTTTAAATTTTTGCTTCAATTTCCTAGATCAATTTGTATACCATGTATATGAAATATACCAAGGTATACTAAGTTCAGTTCCAAGTTTGTAACGCTTAAAAATCTTGATGCTATGAACAAAATTTTGGTATAAGTGTTCATAAAATCACCTAATTAGCCCATTTAAGGTTGTCTGTCTGTCTGTCTGTCGCCTGTCCGTCTGTCATCACGATTACTCAAAAACGAAAACAGATATCAAGCTGAAATTTTTGTAGCGTGCTGAGGACGTAAAAAGTGAGGTCGAGTTCGTAAATGAGCAACAAAGGTCAGTGGGGTCTTGGGTCCGTAGGACCCATCTTGTAAACCGTTAGAGATAGAACAAAAAGTTAAGTATAAAAAAGGTTCCTCATAAAGAAATAAACAACTTTTGTTTGAAACATCATTGTTTACCCGTGGGAACGCAAATTGTATAGCATGTTTTATATGGGAATATCAGTTATAAATGCGTGACATGTATGTATGTGTAATGTGAAAGTGTAATCAAAACTGTCTATACATGGTATTTCAATAATTAACTCTGTCAATTGTTTTTTTTCACTAGTTGTGTTATATAAATACGTATTTCGACTACCAAGTAGTCATCATTAGTATGAAAAAGTTAATCGGAGAAAAGTGTTTATGGCAGTTTTTAATTAAATTTATTTGAACCAATTTTTCAATGAAGGGTTTTTTCAGGCAAGTCTATACCATTATTTTCGTAATTAAATCATCTTTTTTCTGATATTAATTTCGATTGGTTAACAGATAGATGTAGTTACTTATATTGACTTACCTGGTCATACGGTATGAACATATCTACACCAATCTTTCTAACCAATCGAAATTGGTATCAGAAAAAAGATAATTTAATTACGAAAATAATCGTATAGGCTTGCCACAAAAAAAAAACAGTTCATAGAAAAAATTGATTAAAATTAATTAAAAATAGCCATGAAAATTTCATAAAAAAATGTGTTTCATCTGGTTGAATCAGATGTTTGAAGATCGATCTTATACCGTCTTGTACTATTTGTACCATCTATTTCATATTTCTAGTTCGTTTGCGTTTTAAAGGATGTACGAGCAACAGGGTAATTATGAATAAAAGGCTAGGTTTTTTTTTATATAAAGTTGGATTATGTTTAAATCAATTCTGAAAATATTTGGGGGGAGGGCATATTTAACATTGATCTTATGGGAAAACGGTAGATGGATGATATGTTTTCATAGATTTCTCTAAAACTAGTCAGTGGAAATTATGAAAAAAACTATTAACATTAAAGTTAAAACCTTAATAAATTCGTTGTGCGCCACTAATTAAGGCTGTATGAGCACGGTAGTGGTGACATAAATTAAAAAAAAAACATATTTTCAATTGATTTTGGGTTATATTTTAACTAGGTAGGTTAGGTTAGGTTAGGTTATATTGGCTGTCCACGAAGGACACACTTAGGCTATAGATCCCAAATATGTGTTTTACCACCTTTCCGCTGATAATTTCATTTACCAGCTCCTCCACGTATATACCTCCTTCATGTATATACCATCCACTACACCAGCCCGTCACAACTTTTAATGAAATTAATTTTGTAAGCATACCTGGTACTAAGCATACCGCGGACGGAATTGGTTACTCCTTAAGCAACTGAGCTAATATGGCGACTTTAAATTAGGTAATATGAGACGAAAACAAACAATAAAATTTTTCGATATCTGAAAAAATTTTCAAAAATTACGAAAATTGAAAATTTGGTTTAATTATTTGGCCTTTTTATATTTCGAAAACCAAGGCAGATGATCGTGAAGTTCTGAGCATATTAATCATCAAAGTTTAAATTAAGATACAAATAATTTCAACCACAAGTCTAAACTTGCGTTGGCGCTCGTACTACCTTTAAAATGAAATGAAATGTAATAAAGATGTATAAAATGGCAATTCTCGTATTTGTTTGTCAATACTGTATAAAATTGACAATTTAAGATATATAGACCATGAAATGAACTATGAATGTACCTTAGATAGTTGCCATAGAAGAAGAAATATTCATGCATATATTTAAAATGTAAATAAAAATGTTGTATTCATGCAATGTGCATCAGTTCAACAACTACTGACTGCACTGCACTGTACTATATGTTGTTAGTACATGGGGTTTGATCCAATTCATTATTCATAGATATTTACATGCATAAACATTTATAGGGATGATTTTAAAATGTTATGAATGTTTAAAAATATGTTTTTACTGATTATTAAGGTAGTACGAGCGCGAAGGCAAGTTTAGATTTGTGGTTGATAATTAATTTTGATATAACTTTAAAAATGTAGACGAAATATGCGAATAAAATTTTTCGATATCTGCCTTGGTTTTCGACATATCGAAAGCTAAATAATGAAACCGAAATAAAAATTTTCGATATTTTGAAAATTACTCCATATATCGAAAAATTTTATTCTTATTTTCGGTCTTATATTGTCCAATCTCTATATATTAAAAATGCGAAAGTAAGGGTGTTTTTTTGTTTGTTTGTTACGCTTTTACACTAAAACTAGCGAATGGTTTTTAATGAAATTGTACAGCAATATAGCTCATACTTCAGAATAGCACATGAGCTATAATTTATAAAGATATATTATAAATGCGAAAGTAGGAATGTTTTTGTGTTTGTTTGTTTGTTTGTTACGCTTTCATGTTAAAATTAGCGAATGGTATTTAATGAAACTGTACAGCAATATAGCTCATACTTCAGAATAACACATGTGCTATAATTTATAACGATATATTGAAAAAAAAAAATTTAATCTGGCATTTACTATTTTAAATTTTTACAGAAATCTGTTATTTATAGTTCAAAATGATGATTATAGATGTATCAGATCTATAAGCACATTATAGATCTGATCCATCTATAATCATCATTTTGAACTATAAATTAAATTATTCTGTAAAAATTTAAAATAGTTAATGTCAAACCATTCATGGCCACCTGTGAACATCAAGAGAGGAGAGGCTATAAAGCGGTGTTTTTTTTTACCCTTAAGCCCAGCGAAACGGGCGGGTATCAGGCTAGTTATAACATAATTTACCATCAAAATTGAAAATAAATTTTTTTAAATTTGTGTATCCACTACCGTGCTCATACTTTCTTAATTATTAGGGCACCATCCATCTACCGTTTTCCCATAAAAATAATGATAATATGCCTACTTTTGAAGTCATTTACTTATTTTAATAATCGGGCAACTCCCCTAAAATATTCAGAATTGATTTAGACTTTTCAGAAAATACTTTCTGATTCAATCAAATTTAACATGAAAAGGGGGTGAACCTTGCATCAAATCAGGTATTTTTGTTTTTTGATATGTTGTTTGCAATGTAAAGTTTATGGTCATTTATCTTGTAATCCGCTAAAGATAGAACAAAATTTTATATATAATAAATGTTCCTTATAAAAAAATAAACAACTTTTGTTTGAAAGATTTTTTCGTTAACATACGTGAAGTCGCCAAAAATTTTCGAACATATTTTCTAGAAATTTTTTTTGTTTTTCCATAATGTTCACAAAAGCACTAGTTGAAGTTGCCTGCAAATTTCAAACTCATTATCTTTTATAATTTTTCTAGAAAATGAACACAAAAATTTTATATAATTTGCGCCTTCACGGATAAATAGTGAAGTTTACGAAAAATGTTTCAACCAAAAAATTATTAATTTTTTTATAAGGAACATTTTTTATATTTAAAGTTTTATCTCTAACGGTTTACAAGATGGAATTTTGCGTAAAATCTTGTAATATGAAAAAATAGACAAACTTTGAAAAACTCCGAAACTGTTGGTCCTATAATAAACAATATTACCTCAAATTGTCGAAAATTTTACTTTCTTCAAAAATAAATACAACAATTTTTGAGGAAAAATCAGCCCTGACAGGTCAAAATCGGCAAAACCTGAAATGAGGGCAAAATTTTCTTATTTTTCGGTATGATCTGGTCGTTTGCCGAAGTCAAAAACTTGGATTTAACATTGGCTTTACAATGCAAACAACATATAAAAAAAATAAAAATACCTGATTTGATGTAAGGGTTCAATGTTTCAAATTTGATTGGCCTACTCGACCAAATTTGATGAAGTATACGTGGTGCGAATACTTGGCGACAACTAATGTCAATTATTGGGTAAGACACCAATACATTAATATTTGTGATGATAAGGAAGAAATATAATTCCCCTGTACATAAACGTTTCGTAGTCGACTCGACTTTTATTGAATTAAGTTCTTGTTGTACATAATATTATACTTTTCTATGTTTCACTATTTATGTTCAACATGATTCACTTGTGAGTTTTGTTTATTTTTTTTTATTTTTATCATTTTTTTGCAACATTTTTTTTAAATCAACACAAAACAGCATTACTTTAATTTATAAACATGTAACTGTCTGTGAAAATATAATCTTTTTATAATTTTAAATATGGTTCGTCTTCCTTTTAATATACACGGTGTTCTGTTATTAACTGCAGATCGTTGGCCTACAGAATAAACTCATAAAGACGAAGGAAAAAGTTATTTACCAATTTTGGATCTAACGCCTAATTTGCGAGATTTGACTTTGGTACAAATCAAAAACAAAATTAGAGTAATCAAAAAATCTAACCATTCACCATGCCTGTAAACTTGGTAGGCATACACTTCCATCTTATATGAAAGGGACAATTAAAAACTATAAAATTTAATTGAACAATAAAAATCCTAAAAAATCTTGGAACATACTTTATAAGGTTCTTGGTATATTATGAAAGGTGTGTTTTAACAAATACTTTTTATATTCTCGGAAATAGTAACAAATAAATAGTACCTAATCGAACAACAAGTGAGAAAAGTAAATAATTAAATGAGAAAAATAAAGACAACAAATTGCTAATGTATTGGATTTTTATTGTCCAATTAAATGTTATAGTTTTTAATTGTCCCTTTCATATAAGATAGTGTATGCCTACCAAGTTTACAGACATTGAGGATGGTTAGATTTTTTGATTACTCTAATTTTGTTTTTGATTTGTACCATAGTCAAATCTCGCAAATTAGGCCTTAGATCCAAAATTGGTAAATAACTTTTTCCTTCGTCTTTATGAGCTTATTCTGTAGGCCAGCGATCTGCAGTCAATAACAAAACACCCTGTAAACATATATAATACTATACGAAATAGGAAAAAAAGAACCTGAATAAATCAAATTATAAAATATTATCTCTTATAAAATATCTAAATACGTTTAACGTTTGTATGTTTTCGTGGAAACTATTTGCAGTCGGACTCAATTATATTAATTAAAAATGCAATTTTTATACCCTGTATATAGGTAATATTATATCAAGGTACACTAAGTTTAGTTCCAAGTTTGTAACACTTAAAGAATCCACTTCCGGTTGTCTGTCTGTCCGTTTGATAATTCAAAAATGAAAAGAGATAAAATTTCTATAGAGTCCTCAGGACGTAAAAAGGGAGACTAAGTACGTAAATGAGCAACATAGACTAATAGCGTCTTGGATCCGAAGGACCTATCTTGTAAACTGTTAGAGAAAAAACAAAAGTTTAAGCGTAAATTATGTTCCTCATAAAAAAGTAAACAACTTTTGTTTGAAACGTTTTTTCGTAAACGTCACTGTTTACCAAAACTATAGAAGATAGGAAATTTTAAATTTGCAGGTTGACAACTGGTGGTCTTGTGAAATATTCTCGAAAAACAAAAAAGCAAAACTATTGAAACTACCTTCGAAAATTGTGGAAAACCAAATAAATGCCATAATTGTGTTTATTTTTTAAACTCTTCTTATTTATAAAAAAGTAATGGAAACACAGATATTCAATACATTCTATACAGGGTATTTCGACAATTTACTCAGTCAATTGTTTGTTTTCACTTGTTAATTTTTACTTTAATCCATATTATGTTCTACATTAAGTCTTTCTTATAATCATATTTTCCACAAAGAAGACTTATTTATGCTCTGTAGAACAGTGCCGCCTTATTACCGTCCTTACCCACAAAAAGACGAAACCGCCCACTTTAAGAAACAATGTTCTACATAGCATAAGACTTCTTCAATGCAGTACATAATATGGATTAAAGTAAAAATTAACAAGTGAAAACAAACAATTGACTTAGTTAATGGTTGAAAGACCCTGTGTAGAATGTGTTGAATATCAGTGCTTGCAATATTTTTTCATAAATTAGAAGAGTTTGAAAATGAACACAATTATGACATATTTTTGCTGCCATTTATTTGGTTTTTGAAAATTTTCGAAGGTATTTTCTATAATTTTTGTTTTTATTTATCAAGAATATTTCACAAGACCACCAGGAATTTTCTATAATTTTGTTTTTGTTAATCAAGAATATTTCACAAGACCAACAGTTGAAGCAACTTGTAAATTTCCAATTCCCTATCTTTTATAGTTTTGGTAAACAATGACGTTTACGAACAAATGTTTTCAACAAATGTTGTTTACTTTTTATTTCAGGCTTTTCATTTCAGACTTTTATATTTTACAGCGAATCATAGGTTTATTTATAACAATGTGATTTTGTATAATATGTTTATAGATTTATAAACAAATTTACAATAGTTATTACATAAAGATTATTTTATAAACAATGGTTTGCTTACGCAAACTGTGTGTAAAACTGTGAGCGTTGGAGTTACATAAACCTTATACAACATGTAACAATATGTACGCAAAATGTGAATTGTAATAATGAGTGTATTCTATAAGTACCGGATGTTCCAGTGTCATCGAAATCATTTTATATATTATAATGTGTCGATATTTTGTCGTTCATCATAAATATTACATAAGGTATGCAAATGGACAAGTAAGATTAAGGAAAATGGAAAATATATTTGCGATATCTTATGTCAAATCGCAACAAAGAATAACTTTTCAGATAAGCTTCAAAGTATACGCGAGTAAATGAGACACCGAAATATGTCACCGTCTTACGGTATATTCGAGGTTGACCCTTCGAAGTTGACACGAAAAATAAACGATGATCTAATTTCAGTTTCTTATGTTTAAAATTCTGTAAGTTAGGAGGTTGTGCATACTTTTATTTGTTTCAAACGTCAAATGTTAGTTTGAAACATTCCATTTGCAATTTGAAATCGTTCACTTGGTACCTCCTCCCTCCATCCCTCAACTAAGACTGAGTTATATAAAATTTACCCCAAATTAATAATTTGCTGCAGAAGGTCCAGAACCAGATATTCGCAAGATAACTTGTCGTATTAAATGGAGTATAATTAATATTCGATTAATAAAAATATAACTAAGATAATATTATATTTTGTACTAGCAGATACCCGCCGCTCACTTTGCTGTATTAAGTATTAGAAAGTACCAAAAGAAAAGGTCAGTAACAATTGTCTCACGGGAACATACTATTGAGATAACAAGTATGTAAAAAAGTATGCTATATCTAGGTTATAAACTAAACTAAATTGTGTTCCAAACTTCATCGAAATCCGTTCAGTAGTTTTTGCGTGAAAGAGTAACAAACATCTAGACACCTTCACAAACTTTCACGATTATAATATACACATCACTACATAGTATAAAACAAAGTCGCTTTCTCTGTCCCTATGTCCCTTTGTATGCTTAAATCTTTGAAACTACGCAACGGATTTTGATGCGGTTTTTTTAATAGATAGAGTGATTCAAGAGGAAGGTTCATATGTATAATAACATCCATTAAATAGTGGAGAAGTACTGCTATTTTTGAAAAATGTAAAAAGTAAATAAGTAAAAATGTAGTGTATGAATTTAGATAATCCAAAGATAGCAGGAAATCTTCATGGTATAGGAAAAGGGGGATTGTTTTACTCCAAATTTAACGCGTGCGGGCCACGGGCAGTAATGAATAAATCAAAACTACTGGATCGATTTTAATCACATAGGCTATATATTTTATACCCGTGCGAAGCCAGAGCGGGCCGCTATGTTTTTATATACAACGTTCACAGTTTTTCTGTAGTGTATTTAGTATCAGCATTGCACCCGTGCGAAGCCGGGGCGGGTCTCTAGTATCAGATATTTTTCAAAAAAGAAAATTAAAGCCAGGAAACTTAAATTGGATTAAAATTTATTTGGATAACAAAATTATAGTTACATTTATTTTGTATGACTGCTTTTTATAATGATAAGAAACTTGGAGCGTTTAGTTACACTCTGACTTATGGAACTTTGCGCATAGTTACATTTTATACCTGCGTTAGCGATATTCCTATGCAAGAAGTCCCTTACCTATACAAATTCGACAGACCTGGGTTCTAGGTTCTAGGTATAAAAGTACTGAAGTTATTGAGTTTATTTATAAATTCTGAAGCACCCTGTATATGTGGTATGTTGTTGTAATTAAAATATAGGTACACAATACATATAATATTATTCTTTCAATAAATTACATAATTATTTATATGTAATGTAATGTAAATGTCTGGGTTAAATAATTGTAAAGTTTTATTAATAATAAATAACAATGAAATATTTCGTAAAATTATATAATTTGTTACAAATTTTTCGACATTAATTATATATTATACAAACGATGGTGGAATATATTTTAAATTTATAATTATATATTTCATTGGACTCATTCCGAATCAAAATGAGAATGGCTTATTTTTTATTTTTCGAAGGAGCGAGGGTACTTTATATATGTACTTTGTGGGCAATTTTCACTAACCTACGAATATATAAATATACATTTTCCACCGTTTAAGAATTTTGAAAAAGAAAATTATACATACTAGGTAAACTATTTGAATCTATTATGGCTAATCTAATCTAATGTAGTTAACAAATCCAAAAATAATTTAAACAAAAGTTGCAGAGTTTGATAGGGTACATCAAATTCTGATATCACACGGAAAAAAAAGTGACTTAAAAATCTCATGAGGTGATACAAAAATTGTATCACCTGTGAAGTCCACAGAGGTGATACAAAATTTGCATCACCCGGTGATACAATTTTTGTATCTAATGTATTTTAAACGGGGACTAACTTGACATGGCTAAACTATAGATGCTATAGTTTACTCAGTGGCTGTCACAAGTCATCAGATGTCAATGTATAACCTAAAATTAGCATGAATATATATTTTTTAATTAATTACTTAATTCATTAAAGCAATGGGAAAAATAAAAGTAATTATTGAAAAAAAAGACACTAAAAAATTATTTATGCAAAATATTATCTTTATTATTTAACAATAAATATAACCTAAACAATATTCAGGCGGGCAAAGCAAAACATACTATATGTAGATCGCCGGTAGTCGCATGCGCATGCGTAAAGGGCACGCATAATTTACTTCACAGTGAAGTAAAATCCACATCACGGTGATACAATATTTGTATCACCTCAATCTGAAACTAACATCACTTGTACAATCAGATTTTTACATCATTTGTGGGGCAAATTTTAAATCATCTTTTTTTTCCGTGCAGTTCTGCGGGTTGGTTAAATAGTCCATTTAGATCCTAAAATATCAGAGATAGAATAACACTGTAAATTAGGAAGTTGATCCTAAACTAACATTTTTTATTTAGAAGATTTTTTAGGTTAGCTTTCGCGGAAATGCTTCTTAAAAATATGTCCTCATTCCATTAAATCGAAAAGACGCTAGTAATCAGAAAAATGCTTAACCAAAAGTTGTCAAGAACAATAGACGACATTCACCTGTGCCCATTACTGACCTGAAATTCTAGTTTCTGGGTCATTTGACTTTGATCTTCAAATGGTCTTAATAATTTACCTAGGCGTAAAAGTTATGAAGACGAATGACAGTTATTTTCCTCGATAAAAAATTTTTCTAAAGCTATCGTATTTTCTCTTGAACAAATGGAGTAAATATCATTTGACCTTGATCTCAAATGATCTTGAAAATTTACTTTGACTTAAAAGTTATTAGCTCTGACCATGCCCTTAATTGTCCTTGATAACTTTTGTATCAAAAATTTTTCTGAAGCTAACATATTTTCGATTACATCAATAACGTGTTTTTATAAATATAATAAATAACATAAATGACATATTTTTAAGTCGCATTTCCTTCGAAATTTGATTTCGAAAAATTTTTTGTTATTTTATGAGGGTCACCTTTATTATTTAAAGTATTCTTCTATCTTTTACCGTTTTGGGTCTAAATTGACTTTAAAGCACCCCGAAGAACTGAGTCCAATCTGATGTACGAACTTGATTGGTTAATTACAAAACAAGTTATTAGCCATAATTGATTAAAATGGCATACCCTGCATAAAGTTTAACTGTTCGTTTATTTATTTTATCAGTAATAAATCTTTAACAATTCGACGATTTTTGGAAAACTTTGAATTCATTTAGTACTTAAAATATTGTTCTGAACAAACCTTATTTTTAAAGATTTGTTGTTAAGATAAGTAAAACTCTTAGATCATATATTTTTAATAGATGAGCCCAGCGTATACTAAGTATGTATATTATGGCGTCACAGAGTAGATTAACAAAGATGAAAATACAATATTCAAACAGCTGACAGAGAAAACACCATTTTGGAGGCCTGGTATTCAATGCGCATGATCGTATAACCGGAATCAGCTGCTTCAATGATGTGTTTATATTTCACATTCACATGTGCTTAAAATAAATAAAGAAAAAATTATATTTTGTTTTAACGTTCAAACGAGTAATATTGTTAGATAATTTTGCGTTAATTCTATGATAAACATTTTTTTCAATGGTAAAATGGTAATTTGTACAAAATATACTGTTTTAACTTTATTTAAAAGTGGTATAATCTTATTTTAAATACGAGCCAGGATATTATGTTGTACATTAAGACATTCGTATTATGACCATGCCTCGGAATTTATTATCCTTGTCAATCTACTTTGAGACGTGGTTCTCACTCTGTTGACAATTCCAGTAGTGAATTTTCAAAGGTAAAACTCCTTCAAAACAAGTTGAATCCTCTGTACCAACCATATTGAAAGTCACTTTTCACAGTTCAATGTTCTCCTATATGATTTAAGATTTACATATCTTATTTATGGGTCAACTATTCAACTCCTATGTACTTATCTACCTTGTCGATATGTTTATCATGTTATGGTCAGTTATTAACTTTACATATAGAAAATCATTGAATTTATAATAAAGAGGAAATAATGCTAAAAAAATTCTTTATTGGACATGAATTTAGTGTAACTCTTGACATATTCAAATAGTATCCCTATCTTTATATCCTTATCCTTATATATTATAGATGTGAAAGTAAGGATGTTTTTTTGTTTGTTTGTTTATTAAGCTTTCACGCAAAAACTATCGAATGGTTTTTAATGAAACTGTAAAGCAATATAGCTCATACATCAGAATGACACATGAGCTATAAATAATAAAGATATAATTATAAAAAAAAAAAAAATTTACAATTTAATAAATTGAAAAGTGTGCATATCTTTTAGCTGCGCCCAGTGAAGTGAGCGGGTATCAAGCTGGTTCTAATATAATGTTTACATAAAAAAACTTCGAGTAAGCTAAATAAAGAAATTGTTTTTACCTTACTCTGTTTGTTTTATTAAATGGGGTAAATCAACCGGGTTTTGATAATCAATTCGGAAAATTTTGGGAGAAGCCTAACTTGTTTTTTTTTTAAGTTTCTTTTGTTATATAAAACAGAAAAAAGGAGTTTTTCCGATTTTGGAACGATCCGCACGACCTTCTGCACTCAGTTTTGGAACAATTTATTTCCACATTGTTTTCTTTGGTGTAATTTTCTTGAATATCTCTGCTTCTTTTGACCGGATTGAGGCGAATAGAAAAAGTGCATACAAAATTTTTGCATCGACCTTGCCTGCTATCGAACTCTGCGCTTAGCAAAATAACCTCAAAATCTCATGAAAACTGCAGTTACCTCACATTTCCCACTTTCTCTGATAACTTTTCGAAAAATGAAAGAATTTAATTGAAATTCCGGAAAAATATGTAACTTAATGTAATAATCATAAAAAAGTAAGTTAAATTTTTTGCCCGATACATCATCTTATTTTTCGGAAAGTGCCAATGGTTTTTTTCAAAACCTGATTTTGAGTCGAAGCATTAAAAACAAAAATTCAAAAATTCGACGAAATATTTTCGTTCGCATTTTAAGTTTGAGTTTGAGATGCATTCAAACTACTACTATAAGTTTGAGTTGCATTCAAAAAATGGGACACTATTACAGAAATTTTTTTCGGCTAATTTTTTCCTAAATCCTGCTAGATCACGTAGTAAACACACGTTTAAGCTTTGTGTGTTCTCTGCTTGTTGTCATACGATAAAATTGACGTATTAGATGTCATAAGAAGAGCTCTTATTGGATTAACACAATGTGTTAATACGTAATACGTACACCAAAAGTACGTTTGACCAGGGCCGGATTAAATATTTGAGGGTCCCTAGTTTGGCTATCTGATTTTTACAGAAAATTTATTTTGTATTTATTATAAGCAACCTGATTTATGTAATTTTGGAGATCTATAATTGATGATCGCATGCTCCCTTATTCCATTAGCCATTTTTACATTTTTTTTTTCATTAATCCAGCCCTGCGTTTGACGTGCATCCTGTAGTCTCAGCTAGAGAGAGTGCAGATATAGAACTCAGTGTAAATCCCAAATCATGCTCGAAAAATGACTAACTAAACAAAATCAAGAAGACAAATAGATATCCTCTGTTATTTGATATTTGGTTAAAATATTATCAATATTATTATTATACACTTTCACTGATTAAAGAGAAACTATATTTGTCCCCTACAAAACACATCCATGATGTCTATCTGTATATCTTTAATTCAATAATTTGTTTGTTTAATACTTTAATTCAAGCTAAACTTTGAGTTATGTATGTTGTTTTAATTACTTCAAACACTTACTTATATATATATATATATATATATATCCCCAATATTTACTGAAGCATTTTATGATAAACAATTGCGTACAAGGTGTATCAGTAAAACTACTCCTGATTTTCAATAGATCTCTATCTCTATATATTATAAATGCGAAAGTAAGGATTTTTGTTTGTTTGATACGCTTTCACGCTAAAACTAGCAAATGATTTTTGATGAACCTGTACAGCAATATAGCTCATACTACAGACTAAAACTGATGCTTTAATTTATAAACATATATTTAAAAAAATAAAATTTAATCTGATATTTACTATTTCAAATTTGTACAGAAATCTGTAATTTATGGCTCAAAATGATGATTATAGATGTATCAGATCTATAAGCATCATTTTGAACCATAAATTAAAGTATTCTGTAAAAATTTAAAATAGTAATTGTCAAACCATTCATGGCCAAATTTTCTGATATACACAATCAATTATGACTATTTTACATTTAACATAATTGAAAACTGTCCCCATCAAGAGAGGTGGATGGTATAAAGCGGCGTTTTTTTACTTTTAAGCCCAGTATAACGGGCGGGTATCAAGCTAGTTTTTTATGCAAGGTGGGTCATTTTAATCTCTAATGGCTAATAGTTCGTTTTGTAGTTAACCAATCAAAAAATAACTTAAACAAAAATTGTGGGGATTGATAGTGGACATCCTGTTCTGAAATTTAGCCAATTTAGATCCCAAATGGTAAGCGATAGAATATCATTTTTAATTAAAAAGTTGATACTCATAAAAAACTAACATTTTCAATCTAAACCATTTCGTCCTTACTCAAAATTTAGTTTATTAAAATATTTGAATATATAACACTTTTAAATTGTCAATTTGTCCAGTTTTTACATTCCATAGCACGCTAGTTATAAAAAAAATAAATAAATAAACTTGTAGATAATAATTTTGAGTAAAGACCTCAGAGATTGAAGAAATAACACATTTATCTTAAAATCAATGTTTTTGCTTAAGACTGATAAAAAATACAAAAATATTTAGAAAAAATTCAAGATTTTGTACTTTGCGCACTCCCCCTCCTCTTGTTTATCTGTCGATTTTTCTCATTAACGAACTTGACCTTTCAAATATCAAAACCCTTCTTGTACTTCAAAATGTTGATTTTGCTTATAAAAAGCCACCAAAAATTTATTTAACTTAAATTAAAATTTTAAACCTGTTTTAAACTGTCAAAAACGCAGGCATCCAATTTGGTGACGTAATATCGGTATCATTAACGAAATAACACAGATAAGTTTGACAGATATATTCATAGACAACTGATTATAATAAATATAAATATTTATTACCTTTGGATATATTATACCAAGCTGTCTACACTGAACTAACTGATGGTCTATGGTTCATACCGATAAGACATCACACCAGGGCTGGCCTGCGTTTTAGGTCACGTGATATACAGTTTAAAAATTACAAATTTAATTTTAATTTTATAAAAGATAAATGTGCTTTTATGACTCGAAATCAGAATATTTATGTATATTTTTACATAAATTTTAACTTTTTTCAAATTTCATAATTTATTTTTCACTACCGAAAGTACCCTATTGCGGCAGTCAAAGAGTTTACAGACACATAAACATACATACATATTTTCACGATGATCATTTTTGACATTGATTAGGTAGGATCGATGAACATTTGAAGGAATTTTTTCAAAATTCCTTCATCGGTACAAAAACAATAGCTCCATTTCCTTCGACAGTTCGCTAATTACAAATGCGAATTTTTTCATGAAAATCGGTATATGGATATAAAAAAATATTTTAAACAACTTTTTCTAATAGTTTCTTACGAAATCTCTAACTATCTCTGATTCTAGATCAAATATTAAGAATCGGCTTTGTCAATTTTTTAGTAGGCTGAGTTTAAAGTTTAGATTTTGGTGCAAAATTTCAAATCCATATTCTTATAAACAAAGAAAATACGGGAGTTTCATCTTAAATGCGACACACTGTATATTTTCCTATTTCTTAAGAATAAAACACCACTTAAGAAAATATCATAGTTCGTACTTTTGTAAACTAGAAAAAAAAAAGAAGTATTAAAAGCAAAACTATAATGGTACGACTATAGTTAAGTGTCAACTCTTGATCAGATGATAATAAAAGTTCATTCAATTTGTATTTATCTTAAATACCGTTTTTAGAACGTTAAAACGTTTATGTTCCAGAATGGAACATTTGAACCATTTAAGAACAACATAAGATAAAAGTAGAAGTCTTTTGTTTCGATGGATACTGTTTAACGATAATAATAATGACATTTATTTAATGTCTAAATAAATAATTTAGTTACGTGTTAAAATGAAGTCAATCAATTTAAACAAAACTTAAGTATACCCATTTCCTAACTAAATGGTTAATTATCTTTGAGTTTATCCTATGCCTTTTTAGACAGTAGCGAATTTATTGAATACTAGCTGGACCTAGGGGTGTTACCCGCGATTAAAAGAGAGGGTTGTTACTCACGATTAAAAGGGGTTTTGGGAGTTTTTATCGTTACTGTGTAAATTAATGAAGCGTTATTGAGAAAAATGCGGTAAATATCTATTAACGAACTCTTACAAAGCACTGTAAAAAACACGGTTCCTATCTATCCCATAGGAACCGCGCATTGTTCCGTGATAAAAATTAGTTCTAACCCCTAAACTATCACTATCTATGTAAAAAATCATGTCGATCTTAATTGCTCTATACAAAATTAAAACAAAGCTATCCCACGAATCATACATTTTACCGGGATTAAACGTAGAATACGTGCCGGGATAAAAAGTAGCGTATTCCAGACTGTAATTTATCTCTGTGCCAAATTTCATCCCAGCCCTTTCGGTAGTTTTTGCGTAAAAGAGTAACAAACATCCATCCATTCATCCGTTCAAACTTTCATGATTATAATATATCAGATGTAATTACGTATTGGGACAAGAAAAGTCGGGATATGTAGGCTCAAAACCAAAACCAAAACACAAATTGATTTCTTCCCACACCATACATAATTCTTTATGAAACATATTCTTTCCCGCCCGGATTTTCAACGGGATAATAAAGAGAAAAAGATTTTAAGAAAACATACTTTAGGAAAAAATCGGAGTGTAGAAAGATGATTAAAAAAAATCGGAAACATTCGATAATCCGGTCCATGGAAAAAAAGTGAACAAGCATTTTGATAAAAAACAAAAAACCTTTACATGCAAAGAATATCTATGTATGACTCCCAGAAAATCCTTTCTGGGCTCAATTTGTAGCTTTAAGTAAAAGTTTAGGCTTCATTTCATTTGAACCCACAAAGAACCTATGAAGTTTGTTGAAATCAGTTTTAATATAATCACTGAGATGAATAAGTAAGCTTAATTTTTAGCGTATCGATCAAGTTTAAATTGAGACAACTTTGTGTGCCTGAAACAATTTTCTAGTTATATCGAACTTTTTTTTTTTTTTTTTTTTTTTTATTTAAATAACTAAGTTTTAGGAAGTATAGAAATACTAAAAACGAACAACTGTTTACCGGTGGCTGGCACTTTGACTAACACCATGTCATAAAACAAGAAATGTTTTTCGACAAAACGATTTGAATTTTCTCAAAGAGTAAATTAGTGATTTGTAAACCGCCACTGCTTTTATAGCACAAAGAGCAAAAAGTAAAAAAAAAAAACATAGATTCGTTTAGAAAACTATGTTATATTACAACATATACACATGACTTTCATGTTTTCCGAACAGTATATTCTGTCAATAAATCTTGTTAAAGAAAATAGGAAAACGAAACGACTAGAGAGAGTATTTACAAGAAACTGTGTGTGTACACCACGTATACACAAGATGGGTCAAAGTAATATGTGATTTTGAAAACGTTGTAAAATTCCATTCTACATAATCAATTATAAATATTAATATGTTACATAATGTTTATTTCAATATACAGCGAGTGCATTCTTGGTCCCCTGACCCAGATATTTTATTATTATTACTAAATTCGAAAAAGTTAATTAGCCTGTCAGCACTCGCGTTATGAGTATTTTGCTCACGCTCGATTTAAAATAGAATTAACTTTAATTTTTCAAATGTATATGTGGTTGAAACTTTTTCTATGTTCATATAATTTTATCTATTTTAGAATTATTCTGATTTGTTCAACCTATCCACAGTTTTTAAAACAATATTTTATTTTTCAAATCATTTAGAAATTTTGAGAATTTCTCTCATCACGAGAGTAAAAGTGTAAGTTGTACTCAATAATTAAAAAAACATGTGTTAGAAATAAGTTTCAATGAATTATTTAGATTATTTTTCTGCTTGCATATTTTCTCTCTCAAACATCATTCAATAATCACGTAATCATAATTTTTTTTTTAAATTTATAGTATGTAGTAATATTAGTATGTAGGGGTTATGATTTACAAAGAATATTTACCGCGCGAATTCTTTGACGCATTTGCACAACGCGTGAGCAAATCTTTCATCAAGCGATTTAATATTATCGAACGGTTGATGTTATTGCTAACGAGTTCAGAATATCGAAAAATGAAATAAATTACTATGAAACAAATATCCGCATAGAAATCAGTAAGTTATGTAATCCTTTCGACTATCGAGTTTTTCCTATGATTTATTTAGTCTCAATCTAGCAATACATACCCTAAGTATTGCACTTGGGGTATGCGTCGCTGCTAAATTATCCGAACAATATTGGGGCAAAGAATAAGCCGCTTCGTTAATTAGTGTGCCACATTTCAGTGACAAGGCAACGGAAAAATATTGACAAGGCAACTTCAAAACTCACCTGTAAAAAATGGTTATGCCTAAACGGAAGTCCTATGATAAAGAATTAAACTATATTTATTAAATTAACTGACTGGTTTTTTGTGCTTAAATTTTTATATTGCTTAAAACTTTAAATGAAGACGTTCGCTATCGACCCAAAACATTGTGTTAAATCAATTTTTGGACAGCATTAATAACTACGAAAATATGAAGGATTTAAATTTACAAATAGAAAGAAAGGAAAATGACACTTGGTGACATCATAGCCTGCAATTGGCATGGAGACTACATATCAAAAATTGTTTTGCAAGAATAAGATAGAAAAAATAATTTAATTGCTTATATCTTTTATGTTTATCAATCGATTTAATTTTTGTATTTTAGATCTTGTCATCTATTCTAGCACATTTTCAAGATGAAATTGACATCAGGATAGAGGTCTTATCTCAGTAGAATTTGTTTAAAAGCACAACTAATTTGCTTCGCTACTTAATTTTTATACCATGTACTAGCGGCCCCGACGGACGTTGTCCCGTAAAAACGTAACTCCAATTCATGAATACCTATACTACGTTTAGCCTGTCCGCTAAACCCATCCCGCTAAACCCCAATTTAACTCCTATTTATTGGAGTGGCCTGACCGTCGACCTTTGGCCTGCTCTTTGATAGTAGAGCTCGCTGCGCTCGCATATGGCTCTAATAAATGAATATTGACAATACCTGAATACTATTAAAAATACATAGTACACATAGTATACATAATGTGATATGATTTATATGCGCTCCCACCATTTAATAAAATTTCATTTTTTTGGTACGGAGCCCTCAAAAACAGTTGTAGTGGACCGAATGGTAAATCTAAACCATTCTCCAATCCCCTTGAACTCACACAAAAAATTTCATCGAAATCGGTCCAGCCGCCTAGGAGGAGTTCAGTCACATACACACACACACAAGAAATATATATATTAAGTAAAACGTTCGGGATAGAACAAAAGTTTAAATGTTAAAGATGTTCCTTATCAAAAATTAAACAATGTTTGTTTGAAACATTTTTTCGTAAACATCACTGTTTACCCGTGAGGGCGCTAATTAGGCGGGAATTTTATAATATGTACTATACTTGAATATCAGTTATGTATGTGTCACATGTTTGTATGTGTTATGTGATAAAGAAATCAACACTGACTATACATGGTAATTCAACAATTAACTCAGTCAATTGTTTGTTTTCACTTGTTTTTAAATGGTTTTTTAAGTGAAGTTTAAGGTGGTAAAAAGATAACTTGGAAAAATCGCTACGATTTTTTTTTATAGCGTTTTCAAGACCACACACTTCTCTGCCACATTCGTGTATATATAAAACAAGTAGAAAATAGTTTAGCAAACTAAACAATTTAGAAATACATCACCACAAAAATGTACCTAACTACTTACGTACGTACGAACGTTTTTGAAGCGTGTATACTGTATATGCTGGCTGTGGTTGCAGCTTACTTTTGCTCGCGCTCATGTTTGTACTTTTAGCAAAATTTTTTTCTTTTTACAGTATTTTACAATATTATTTTTTATTTTATTTTATTTTATTTGTTTGTATGAGTAAACTAAATGGGTAAATATACAGGTTTTACTGGAAAACTAGTTTACCGGAAAATAGTCTTGAAGAAAATTTATTATCTAATAGTATATGTTTTCAATCAGAGTAATTCAAGATAAGTTCGACATTGGATTTTTAAATAAGAATTACTTAGTTTTTTTTGTTCAAAATTCTGGTATTAAAGTATCTCTACATCGCGTCGCGCAGTCTCAGAACAAACGAGACTTTATTTTATAAAGCCTCAGCTGATACCTCGAAAATGCTTATCAAATTTAGGTCAATATTATAAAAGAAATTGTTCATAAGAGCAGCGATTTGTTGGAATTACACAGTTTTCCATAAAGTTGCAGCATGCATTGAAAATGCGTGTGAATACAATAAGTATAGTCCCAAGTTTGTAACGCTAAAAAATATTGATGCTATGAACAAAATTTTGGTATACGTGTTCATAAAATCACCCAATTAGTCCATTTCCGGTTGTTTAACTGTCTGTCGTCTGTCATCACGATAACTCAAAAACAAAAAGAGATATCAAACTGAAATTTTTATAGCGTGCTGAGGTCGTAAAAAGTGAGGTCATTCGTCAATTAGCAACACAGGTCAATTGGGTCTTGGGGCTGTAGGACCCATTTTGTAAACCGTAAGAGATAGAACAAAAGTTTAAATGTAAAAAATGTTTCTTATAAAAAATAAACGACTTTTATTTGATTTGACATTTTTTTGTAAGCATCACTGTTTACCCGTGAGAGCTCAAATTATGCGCAAATTATATAGTATGAATTATATGGGTATCTCAGTTATATATGTGTGACATGTATGTATGTGTAACGTAACAACAATGTCACTGAGTAATCAACACTGTCTATACATGGCATTTCAACAATTAAGTCAGTCAATTGTTTGTTTTCTCTTGTTTAACACATTTAATAAAATACAGGGTGGCTTTTTTAAGTGGACATAAAATGGTTCAAACGAAAAATGTTAGCTTCGAATGCACACATGTTATATCTGCATCGAATTTGATGTAAGTTTTCAGGGTCAATTTTTTATTAGATGCACTGTTTCAATTACAAAATTGTTCTTTATAAATACGCAAAGATTTTTTGTTTGAAACATTTTTTTTTGTAAATCGAATATATTGGACAATAATTGATAGCAAAAATGTAACTTTTTGTTAGTTTGTTCGCTCAATTTAAACAGAAATGCTCTTTATAGAAAAACAAACCTTTTTTATTGGATTTATTGGAAAATTTTTGCAGTGTCTAGATTTCGCGGAAACAATTATACGAAATACAATTTTGAGTAAAACGATTCAGTCCGTGTTTGTTTAAATTTACCTTTTTAATTAATTTTAATTAACAACTTTCTAATTTAAAGTGTGCATTTATTGATTACCAGTTATGAAGTAGAGTGAGCTTTTCATTGAGCTTGAAAATCTAGGTTAAGTTTAATGTCTGCATAAGATGTACGCCCACACCGTCAACATTTTTCACTTGAAGCATTTTAACTTAGATATAACTTATTTTTCGAGGTTCAAGCATATGCCAACTTAAAAAAGACATCCTGTTTATTGTAAAAGAGTGCATTAACTTTACGTAAGTTCCATTTATTTTGTTTTCAACAGTTTTTATTGTTCATTACTTTAATCTGGGATACTAAACAGATATTTTGCTTGCCAACTGAACCATTTTGTACTCGCTGTTAAGAGATCGTCAAGATAAATGCATGCAAAATCTAAAGTTTCAATCTTTCTAAATTAAGTTTTAAATTAGGAGAAATGTTGTGTTGTGAAATGCAACTCAAAAAGTATTCTTTTAAGGTGGTACGAGTGTTAAAGCAAGTTTAGACTTATAATTGAAATTATTTTTAACTTATTTTCAACTTTGATGACGAATTTTCTTTCATGAATGTAGACGAAAAATAAGAGTAAAACTTTTCGACATCTACCTTGGTTTCCGAAATATCAAAAGGTAAAAATTTTTAAAAATTTTCGATTTTCTATATTTTGAAAATGATTTCCGATATCGAAAAATTGTATTCTTATTTTTCGTCTTATATTGTCAAGTTAAAACATAAGTAACCACAAAGTTGAAAATATATATTTTTTTTAGTCTTTAATTAGTCAGGCACAACGGGTTTTTTTTGTTTTCAATAATTTATTGAGGTTTTAACTTAAATTGAAATAGTTTGTATTAAATTTCCACTAGTTTTTGAGAAATCTATGAAAACATATCATCCATCTACTGTTTTTTCATAAGACCAATCTTAAATATGCCTACTTTTGAAGTCATTTACTTATTAAAATAATTGGGCAACCCCCCAATAAAGTTTAGAGAATTTATTTAAACAAAGTCCAATTTCATACTTAAAAAATCAAGCCTCTTATTCAAAATTGCTCTGGTGCTCGTACATACTTAAAATAAAACAAGCCAAAGATGATATGATGTTCTTCACGATACATATTTTGGAACGGTATGAATATAAAGAACAAACTATAAAAAATAAGTATAAAAAATAAAAAAGTAATTTTTATCTTTTTCGATTGTCTTTTTATCTTTCTCTTGCAATACTTTTTAAAGCACATTCTTTAAAATATATTCTAATTAGTAGTTGACTATACTATAGAGAGAAGATGAGATTCGCACAAATAAATAGACGAATAGAATTGTTATTATAATCATTAAATTACAATGAAGAAAATATATAACAAAGAGAAAATAAGGGAAAATTAATAATTTTATTTACCTCTTTGAACTGGAGTAGAGGAGAAACAGTTCGATTCTCAGAAGCTGTATAAACTTAGTGAATTCTGTCTTAGCTCGTAATAGTTCAGTACTCCAATAAGGGAAAGAAAATTTTTGAGGGGGGTGGGTTATAAGCGGGGAGCCCGTGACGGTAAAACTACACTTACACGAATTTTGAAATTTCGTATATGAAGCAATACTATTTATCGATAGGTATAAAATGGAATAGGTGTGCCAGGGTTTATCTTGGCAGACATATTTTTTATAATTATAAATTTTGTTTTTAATAATTATAAATTGGTAGTATATAGTCGGTGTGGTACTGAAGTCGATGAGTGCGACCCCTGTAGTCAACACAACTAATTTCCTAGAGGGGGAAAACATTCAAAAAAGTCTTTTTAGCCTTCTTAGATTATTCTTCGAACATGTACTACAGGTTATGCTGGAACGATCATTATCTCCATAGATAAATGATGTGTTTATCCACTTTTCAGATTCTGTTTATTCAGTTTTTCCCATACTATTACGCGTCGAATAAGCCACGTGTTTATCTCATAACTGGTTTGCGAGATAATGGAGGCGAAAGAATTTGAACGAACATACCTACATACGTACACACAGACACACACACAGACATCACATTGAAAATGTTTGATTTGGATATTGCGGCCTTGAAACCACGGAAATATGTAAATCTGAAGATTTTCTCTGGGAAGTTAACAATCATTTTGCACTTTCATGGAAATTAATTCGTAAGAGACCATTTGATTCCATTTTTATTTCTTTTCAGGAAATCGTTTTGAGTTCTACTTTTTAAATATCTGGGTGTGACAGCTCAAGACTTGACCGAAATATTTGTCACACCAGTTCAAAATAAAAAAATTCTGGCAAAAAATATTTCTGGCACACCTGGTCCACATTGTACCTATCGTTAAATAGTATTGATTCATATGCAAAATTTTGAAATCCGTGTAAGTGTAGTTTTACTGTCACGAGTTTTTGGATAACTTTTGATTTTTGCTGATAGCATTAAATAGAAAAGTTGAAGATAATTCAAAAGATTCGGACCGTTGAAGATAACGCGTATCTTTATCCGTGCTGTAGTTATGAGCAAGTTTTGAAATTGATAAATTTTTTTCTCGCAAACAGAGGTGACGGAGATAATAATAGTAATAAAAGTTAGCACGTTTTATGTACTCTTTATGAGATTTCTTATATTTTTTCTAAATTACATAAATAATAGAAACGGGCCTATATCTTTTATTTTTAAAATTGATGGATCGCCTTTGAAAGTTGACAATTGATGGGATTAGCGACTAAAATAAGCCCCCTTAGGTCGAAGTATGACTAAATATCTACAAAATATGAAAAATTAATTTTTTTTATTAACTTGCCTGGCAGTAATTGTAGAATTAACATTTTGGGCATTTTTCAAAAATCCAGCATCGGTACAAAAACAACAGTCTATTCTCTTTGAAGAGAAAATTCACTAATATCGAGATTGTTTTTCAACCCAGTATTTATCTTACTATATACAGAGAGAAATATTTCCATTCAAGTGTTAGAATTTATAATTAATTACAATGAATCGTTCTAGTTTGCTATTGGGGATATAATATTATCTTATACGGCTGTATATAAAACGGGACAAATGTTTGGGAAATGGGTGTTTATTACCGAAAATTTGTGTTTAATATTTACTTTAATTAAAATTCGAAAATGAATGATGAATATTTATTGAATTTCTAAAACAATTTTAACAGGTATATTGACCTATGAATCAAAACAGTATTGAATTTTTTTTTGTGTGTGTTTATTTATAGTCGCTCTGACAACCCTGGTCCTTGGTGACTGCACATAGTATTGAAAAAGAACTCTACAAAAAAAGGAAAAAGAGGGGATATAAGAGTAAATTGGAATAAAGTCTCCGATATTTCTCAGTCATGTTTACTTCGAAAAATAATTCGGGACGAAACACACTTCTAAGCAAGAGTCAATGGACATCAAATTCTTGCCTCTTTTCCGACCCGGTTTTAATTTAAGTTAAATAACTAATCTATATACGATTTGCTCAACACTTTCAGTTTTGGTATAAATGGTGGTTTAGATTTCAGAAAAAACGAATTTAAATAGTTATATTTCGGTACATTCGCGAAGATTACCCAAGTAGACAAGAAATTTTGTTCAGATAGATTAGAGTGGTATCCAGATCAAAGTCCGGACTTATTTTCCATGCTAAGATCATTTTCGCTTGCTAATCTCTCAAGAAATAACAATTTTTTGTCAAAATTTTTGGATGTTTTTCATATACTGGTCATTATTGATGAATGGTATTGGACCTCTATATGCAAAGTCGCAAAAATAGATAAACAGTTTTAAATTTTATCGATCAGTGATTACATAAGTCCAAATTGCAAATTTCTGTTTTTTGAATAATATGTTTTTTTTGTTAGTTTAGTAGTAATAGTTCAGTTAGTTAAGCCGCATAGTTAAATATAACCGCTTGACAAAATCATCAAAAATATTAAATCATAATTTTATAGTTATGACGCTTAAAATATATTTACACCGCTTAGAATATTAGTAATTTCCTTTATTCGTGAATATTAATAATTTAATTTAAAAAAAATACTAGTACATTGTGAATTAGAGGCTTTAGTTTTTGTGCGCGGTAACGACACGTGTTTTTTATTATAGTGAGTAAACCCGATTATTCTCCTTCAATCCAATTAATTATCCTTGCTCATTATAGTGCCCACATGGTTGACATGGTATTCGACAAAATCTAAGGTGAGTGGCAACATTTTCCGTTAAATTATATTCGTATTTATAGCGGTTGAGAATCAGCTTAGAAACTACAGTTCGCTTTTTAAAAATTCATAAAATTAGAAAATTATGGACTTCAACACTTATAAAATGAAAAAAGTGACGCAGGAATATTATAAATGGTTATTTTTGGAATGGAGTTTCATTTGTTGTTTTCTTGTTGGAAAATAATCGTTGGAATTTTACCGAGAGTGTTGTTTGCGGCGTTTCAAGAAAATCTTCTCAGACGTTTGAAGATCATAGCCAATATTCTAGATGTTTCGGGTATGAAATCCTTAACTCATATTTGAAACATGGCTAGAAACTCTCTCGGTCAAATTACCTTTAAAACAAAAAAATAAAATAAATAAAAATCAATTCATCCATTTAGGAGCTACTACAAACTCCAGTCTGATCGATTCGTTCAGGTCATTGTAATTCCTAAGCTAGATAATATAGATTTTTGTTTAAGGGAATTTGATCGAGAGTGGTCTTACTTATGTTTCAAGAAAATCTGCTCATCCGTGAGAAAATCATCACCTCTTTTCTAGTTACAATTGGGTAGGGAGTCCTAAGTGAATCGAGCATGAGTTTTGTTTCAGGCATATCCATGGTACCCATATATTTTCATGGACATCATTCTATGGATTTCATATATGGTTTACATTGAAAATTTTATATCATTTTCTAACAAATTTCAAAAAGTACCTAATTATGTTAGTTTATATTTAAAAATTATTATTTTTGCAATTTCATCACTTATTTTCACAATTGCTAATGCAACAAGTTTTTTCTCAATAATTTTAATTGGACATTTACTATATCATTTATACACGTGAAGAATTGAAAAATAATCATAACAGCAATTTTTAACGCCAAAATTATCTACTGAAAGCGCTAGCGTCGATTTGATTGTCCCTGTCATGACTACATGCTCAACGAATACTTGTACTTGAAACACAGCTAACAACACTCTTGAACAAATAACATTTCAAAAAAAGCAGGAGTGTTTCCCCCGTTTGGGATATACACAGAAACACAGATACACAGACACGTTCAACTTATTAAACTCCTTTTTTAAGTCGAGAGTCAAAAAAAAAAACTATTTATGGTTAATTGTTTAAACTGATATGAGATCCCAACCAGCCTTGAAACACAGCTAAAAACGCCAATCAAATTACCTTTAAAAAAATAAATAAATAAATAAAAATAAATCAGGAGCGGTTCACCCGTTTAGGATATACATAGAAATACAGATATTATTCGTTTATTCTTCCTTGGCCCTCCAAAATTCGCCTTTTTACTGCGCAGACTAGTCTATATGCATTTTTAGGTAAGGTCAAGAAAAATAAAAATCTTAGCCAGCCCTATCATAAATTATAAAATACACTCCATTTATAACATACAATCTTATTACAAGCAATGGCTCTCAAATAAGTTCACTTCGAATTTTTATTATTATTGTAAAAGAAAATATTTTTTGTTGGATTTACTTTAATATGCGTTGGACACTCTGGTTGGAACGGTAATGAGAGAGCAGACAAGCTGGCCAAACGGAGAACCACCATGGCTCCCACTCAAGAAAACTTGCGAGGATGCCATACCAAGAAGGTCTTAACAGATTAGGAGATAATGTGAAAAACCAACAATTAAAGGCATGGGCCAGCTACGAGGGAGGACGAATCGCCAAAAACCTTTTGGGTGAAAGAAACTCACTCGGCAACAGAGCCGAGGAGATCTTGAAACTAAACAGAGCTGATATTAGAGTCATCGTAGAGTTATTCACAGGGCATGATAACCTGAACAAGTTCCAACATCAGATTGGAAAAAGACAATCTCCCGCGTGTGACAGATGCGGAGAAAATTCAGAAGAAACATCGATTCACTTTCTCTGTTACTGCCCGGTGCACATACAGCAGCGAAGGAAATGGTTTGGTCCGGCCATAATCGAACCAGAAGAAATTAGGAAACTCAGCGCTAGGCAGATCCTGGGTTTCAGTACCGATGCTTCGATGCTCGAGCATGGCCCGCTAACCTCCATACTCATACCCATACCCATACTTTAATATACTTTTGAGAATAAACTGTATGTTTTTCGTTTATCGTTCATTTATCTTATGTTGTTTTGCTTAATTTTATTTTGGTTTTAATGCTTCAAACGATCGGTCTAGCTTCTTAATTTTTTAATAGTGTCAAGTTATCGGCTTAATAGATACATTTGAATTTCAAAATTATATTAAATTCAAAATAAAATTCTAGTGTCGTCATTTTATTTAAAATAACCATGTCTTTTTATGTTAGTTTGGTTATTTTCAATACACTTACAATATGTTTTTTCGTCATATCATCATAAATAAATATTTTATCTTTTTCCTATAATAATGATAATAAAATAATTTTATATTTTTCTATAATTGCCATAAAACTCAGGGTACATCCTTTTCGTAAAAATTTTTTATTTTACAATTTATTATTGGTTTAAGGATGATGCATTAGTTATTATTGGATATTGAAAAAAAACCCACTCAATTTCATTTTTCTGCCATATCCTGCGCTAAGAGCCAACAATTTTTGTAATCACGTTAAACTTATGGCACTCCTTTTTTAGACGGGAGTTAAAAAAAGCAATCACTGTACATTTCTAATTTACATTTTGTAAATTGTTCAATTTATGGTTAATTATTTCAATTGATATGAGAGCCCAATAACCAGCCTACATTAATATTGCTTGGTAATATTGTGTCGAATACATTTAGTTTTCGAAATCGAGCTAGTTTAGTTTTGTTGCTAAGTGGATTTATATAATACAAAATCAATGATTAGAAAATTAGGTCATTGTACTTATCGTTACCATTTATTGGTTATTGTGGTTGATTATTTAGTCTTTATATTCTCTCTTGGTTTTCTATATTAGTTCCCATTTCTGTTTTGTACCTGTGTTCATTGAACTCAATTTAACTTCGAAAAGTTTAGAATAGTTAACTCGTCAGCACTCGCGTCGGTCGTTCGATAATTTTTAGATTCTTGATGAGAGATTTGCTCACTCGCTCTCTACATGCGTCAAATATTTCGCGCCTTAAGCTTTCTTTAACTATGTAAATCATAACCGCTACTTTATTTCATATAAATATATTTTTAATACAATAGTTTAATAAAAGTGCTTTTAAAACTTTTATGAATATTCCTCAAGCTTTAAGCTTAAAAATCATACCAAAATTAAGTAAGAACTGTACATAAAAATGAAAACTATTTTTTGGTAAAAAACTGACACTAATAGTTAATCTCTCATAAACCGTTTCGAGGATCGATATGAATTTAGAATCATTTTTTCGGTATGGAAATACGTTAAGTTAACACAAATTGAGTTGGTATGGACTAAATTTCTTTTGAGTAATAGTTTTCAAAATGTGGCTGACATATTTGCGAATCGGATTCATCGATTCAATTTTAAAGGCTTAAAGAAAGATTTCACTTGTTTTAGAAATGTATAAACATGAACATGAAATACTTCATCCAGATAGTATCAATGATGTAATAAACTTAAATAGTTTCGGAGTAAAAGATGACTTAGAATTATGTTTGAGACATGACTTATTTGACTATAGAAAACAAAATAGAATTTCGACTTCTTTTCTTATTATATAATTGAATAATTGCTCAATAAATTTCAATTAGAACATTTATATACAAAATGTTGTAATCTGGAATCATGTTTTATATTATATAGCCGAATGCTAATGTAAATAAATAGTGTTTATGTTTGTAGTATACATGTAGGGACAAATCTTGTGCCTTTTGCGACTATTGTTTCTTTGGGCATTATCTGCTATTGCACGTTTTAAGGATGTTTTCTCCGTATAATATTGTAAAAATGTTGTATACTACTTCAACAGCAATATTATGATGTATGCATATCTTTAGCACACATACATATTCAAAAATAGTATTAGTTTTACCATGCTTTTAACTATACTGTACTGTACTGTATGTATTCTGTATGATAAATAATAATAATAATAAACTTTTATGATTCTGTATATAATAGACATCTCTCTTACACTACTTATAATCTAAATAAAATTGATTCTGTTTTAAAAAAAAAAAAATTTTAATTTTGTGTGATTATATCTCAAGAGCGAAGCGGTCTATAATTTTGTTTTTAAACTCAAAACAAAAATAAGAATATTCAGTGAGTTTTTTGAAAATATCTTAAATCTAGTATTTTTTCTAGAATTAAAAACTTGTTAAAAACACAACTACAAACTCTCGCCATATCAATTATGTTGTACCTATGCTCGCCATGTTAATTATCCGAAATTTGATTGAATTTACCTCGAGTTAGAGACGGTTAATCGATAAATTTTTATGGTAAATGTATTATTATATTATTATTAAGTATACACTTAATTGAAATATTCCGTCGATATGCCCAAAGCGAGGCAGCAACCTTAATGGTGTATGAGACTAATAGTGGTTTTTTTTCTTAAAGTTTTCTAAAATATTTTACCAGGTGATGTTTACATTGTCTTGATAGCCTTCAACGATAGACGCATTCAACTTCCAAGATAATGAAAATACCTTTCTAGAACTGAGTAAAACGAATATCCCCGGGATAATAGACTCAGAAAATATTGTTGTTTAGTTATTATATCCGATGTAAAATTTGATTTTCTAAAAACAATTTTATATAAAATTTCTTGAAATTTTGATTAGTTTACGAGATATTTGGAAAAAATCAAAAGGAGTGCCTTTTCACCCCTTTCCTTAATTTCCCCCCTCTCATTCAATAGCACTCTGCGGTTTTTATACCATGTATATATGAAATATACATAGTATATTAAGTTTAGTCCCAAGTTTGTAACGCTTAAAAATAATGATGCTAGGAAAAAAATTTTGTCATAGGTGTTCATAAAATCACCTTATTAGTCCATTTCCGGTTGTCCGTCCGTCCGTCTGTGGACACGATAACTCAAAAACGAAAAAAGATATCAAGCTGAAATTTTTACAGCGTACTCAGGACGTAAAAAGTGAGGTCGAATTCGTAAATGAGCATCATAGGTCAATTGGGTCTTGGGTCCGTAGGACCCATCTTGTAAACCGTTAGAGATAGAACAAAAGTTTAAATATAAAAAATGTTCCTTATCAAAAATTAAACAACAACTTTTCTTTGAAACATTTAGCGCCAATTAGACGGAAATTTTATAATATGTACTATACTTGATTATCAGTTATGTATGTGTCACATGTATGTATGTGTAATGTGATAAAGAAATCAACACTGACTATGCATGGTATTTCAACAATTAACTCAATCAATTGTTTGTTTTCACTTGTTTCTTCTATCATTACCTACCCATGGAACGATTTTTGCAACAAAAAAAAACCGTGAACACCGCGATTCCTTATTGCCCTGCTTTTTTAAGACATGATCAATAGCCTAATGTTGTAATAAACCAATTCAATGTTATTTTCGTCAATTTACATTAGAGGGTATACTTTTCTAATGCCAGATCTTAGACCATAAATTTTTTTTCAAAATGTTCAATGATACAGGACTTACCCCTACGTATGTACATTCATGTGTGTTTGTATGTATGTTTATGTATGTATAAAATAGTTTTAGATGTACGATAACATATATTATTGCGATTTAAAATAAATGTACCAAAACTATTATACGAAATTATATTTTATTACATACATATGCGAATTGTAAACTGCAATAAAACATTTTCTTGCTTTTGTAAGCAACTTTGTTTTCTTTTAAAGAATGGTCTAAGAATCACAGTTCAAAATCAAAATGCAATAATGGATTATTATATTAATACATACAGTGTGTTGCATTTAAGAAGAAGACACCTTCATATTTTGTAATATTTACAGGAATATCGATTTGAAATTTTGTACAGTCTAACAGGGTCATAATTCACATTTGCTGAGATACTTAACCGAAATCTGAACTTTAAACTTAGCCTACTACAAATTGACAAGTAGGAGAAATTCTTAATATTTTGCATAGCGTCAAAGATCGTTAGAGATATTGAAAAAAACTTATAACCGATTTTAACGACAAAATTTGCATTCGTATTAGGTTTCACCTCAGAATCTAACGGAATAAGCTGAATATTTGTACAATTTTGTGCTTTATTTTGATAGTACAAATATTGGCTCAAAAGTCACAAATGATCACGTGTCAGTGTCCTTATTCACATCTCGTTTCCTATGCTTTCAGTCGTATTTGCATTTTAGAAAAGTTATAGAGGATAAAATTTTCTACAAATTTTGCCTGAAACTTTATTTTATACTTTAATCCGTTTTTGAAATAGAGCGCGTAGAAGATACTTTAGAGCAGTGACGATATTTAAAAATATAAGGTATTAAATAATTATTTAAGCAGTATTTAATGAATAATTAAGAAAATATTTGTATAAAAGACTATTAACGATTAAAGATTAACGATTACCAATTATCGAAAGAACTCTATTAGCTGAGCACTCCCTCTTCTGCGGCTTCTATTTCAAAAATAGTGCAAAGTATAAAAATATTTTCGGACAAAATTTGTAGAGAATTTTATCTTCTACAACTTTTATAATAAATGTAAATACGATTGAAGGCAAAAGAAACGAGATTTCCCAAAAAACTGGGTTTACGGCCTTTGACCTTGAATGTATAAGAACGCTGGCACGTGAACATATGAGACTTTTGAGATAAAATTCTTACTTTCAAAATAAAGTCTTGTACAAATATTCAGTTTATTCTATTAGATTCCGAAGGTAAGCCCCTTTTTTTTTTCCTAAAATGATCGGGTTATAAAAAATGTTTACCCATTACAAAAATAAAGAATCAACCTACTTTATGCACAAAACTATTTTATAAATAAATTAGTAATATTATCATGTGCTCGTACCCCTACGATTACCCTAAATATTTAAGTAGTAGGTGCCTATGAGTATAGTAAGTAACTTTATTATTATTATAGAAAGATTTAATCTTTTTGTATTGGTCCCTTTAATTCATATTTAAATTATTTCTGATTAAAATTAACCCTTTTACTATAATATTATGTATAATATATAATTTTATATCTATAGTTCTTTCAGAAATGTCTACTTATATTTTTATTACGAATTTGCTACTTTCATTGTGATTTTTATGAATTAAAATATTCGGGAGATTGGATTATACAAAAAAAAGCAGGTTCAAGAATAAACTCGACGTAGGAGCAACTCCTTAAACCATATCGTTAGACATATATATTATATGAATAAAGAAGAGTTCTTACGTACGATCTTAAGTATAAAACAAAGAAGGATTGTATATGTGTATACATGAAGCCGATCAGACTCGTCACTTGAAGTTGTAAACATACAATACCAATCACACACAGTAACACATAACCATAACACACAGTACACTTTTTCTTTTCGTTTTATACATAGAACGTCCATTTTTATGCATAGAAAACTATTCTCACTTCATATCTTTTATATGGCTAAGAGGTTGGTTTACAATCGGTATACCAGAAGATAGTGTTATATGGTTGAAGATCTATCTGGCACAAATGACAGTATACTTTTGGAAAGGAAAGGCTTTTGCATTAACACTCAGGAGAGAGATTTCTTCCGTTAACAGGCTTATTTTAAGGTAGAACGAGCACAAAGCAATTTGAGATTTAAGGTTGAAATTATTTGTAACTTATTTTCAATTTTGATTATGAATTTGGAACTTTATAATCATAAATTATGAAGTTCCTAATCATAAGTTCATAATCATAAATTATGAAACTTCATAATTTTTTTGATTTTTCAGCATTCCTATCATAGTTTTTCTCTTGAAAAGTGTTCATGACTATTTTTAATTAAATTAATTTTTTTCATGAGTGGTTTTTTCAGGATGAATGGTTTTTTCTTATACTAATTTCGATTGGTTAACAGATCGGTGTAGATCTGTTCATACCATATATATATGAACAAGATACTCAATAGCGGTAACTACACCGGTTTGTTAATTTATAGAATATCGTCTCTTAGATCATAATAATATTTTTACTCAGAGTAAAACATTACGTAGGTATTTCTAAATAAACTATAAACATAATAAATTATATATTATGTGTTATTTTCAATTCTTTATTATAAAACATCATTATATAATAACTCGATATCATATATTATATTATTTGTGTATGTATTTGACATGTGTATAAAAGGAAACATAAGTGCTTATATCTATAAACTTTATTATTTCAATTACACTTTACTTACCTATACCAACAAATATAATATTATAAATTATTAATATGAACTCTATAATTTATTAAAATAAATCTAACAAATTTTAAAACTACTTCAATTAACATTTGAATCAAAATGTTTTTTATACTCTGTTTATATATGAAATATATATCAAGGTATACTAATTTTAGTGCCATGTTTGTAACGTATAAAACTATTGATAATATGAACAAATTTTGGTATACGTGTTCAACACTTAATTAGTCCATTTCCGATTTACCGTCCGTCCGTCAACTCGCCCGTGAACGAAAAGAGATATCAAGGTTAAATTTTTATAGCGTGCTGAAAACGTTTGAGTTCGTAAGAGAACAACATAGGTCAATTGGGTTTTGGGTCCCACGGATCTATCTTGTAAATCGTTTCTTATAAAAAATAAACAACTTTTGTTTGGAACATTTTTTCATAAACATCACCGTTTACCCGTGAGGGTACAAATTAAGATAAAGCTTTGGTGTCCATTTTCTCCAAAACTATAAAAGATAGGCTGTTGAAAAAAGGCAGGTGCCTACCTTCAAGTAGTGGCCTTGTGGGCGATTCTCAAAAAATGGAAAAAAGATAAGATAATACTTTCTAAATAATATTTTCGACAATTTTCGAAAGCCGAGATTTTTGAAAGAGGGGAAGCCCCAGCTTGTCCTCAAAAGGTCATTATTTGCATCCGTCGATTCATTCCACTCATTATACATGATTTGCAATGCAATGTTCGAAGTTTCTAGCACCAAACTTTTAAAGTATTAAGTATTATGTTCCTGTAATTAGTTTTAGATAGTTTAATTAGATTCGATTAAAAATAAAACTAAATTTGATTTGCCAAATATCAAAAAACGTAAGTTGTACTAGCATACTAATTAACGATCTACAAGCACCAATGCAATTTTAAATAAAAAGCTTGATTTTTTTTAAATATTGAAGTTGGACTAAGTCTAAATCAATTCTGAAAATTGAAGGAAGGATTGGCCGAACAGTTAAATAAATAAATGATTTCAAAAGCAGACATGACATTGGCTATATAGTAAAACGGTAGATGGATCTATCTTTTCATATATTTCTCCAAAACTAGTCGGCGGAAAAAAAAAACTATTTAAATTAGAGTTAAAACCTTATTTATTATTTAATTTATTATTGTGCTGAAAACATAAAAAACCCGCTGTGCCCGAGTAATTAAGGATGTATGAGCACGGTATTGCTGACATAATTAAAAAAAAAAACTATTTTCAGTTTTGATGGTGAATTAATTAAGGTATAACTTGACAATATAAGACGAAAAGTGAAAAGAAAATTTTACGATATCTGGAGTTATTTTAAAAATATTGAAAATTTTGTTTAATTCTTCAGCTTTCGATATTTCGAAAACCAAGGTAGATACCGAAAATTTTTTATTTTTCGTCTACATTCATGAAGTTATAACAAAATTCATCATCAAAGTTGAAAATTACATAAATTTTAATTTAACTGGCAAAATGGCCTTGGTGCTCGTAATACCTATAGTTGAACAAGTGAAAACAAACAATTGACTTAGTTAATTGTTGAAATACCATGTATAGACAGTGTTGATTACTCTGTCACATTACACATACATACATGTCACACATATATAACTATGAAAAAATATTTCAAACAAAAGTTGTTTGAAATGTTTTTAAGGAACATTTTTTACATTTAAACTTTTGTTCTATCTCTAACGGTTTACAAGACGGACCCAAGATTCAATTGACCTATGTTGCTCATTTACGAACTTAACCTTACTTTTAACACCCTAAGCGCGCTATAAAAATTTCAGCTTGAAATCTCTTATCGTTATTGAGTAATCGTGATGACAGACGGACAGACGACAGACGACAGACAGACAGACTACTGGAAATGGACTAATTAGGTGATTTTATGAATACCTATGTCAAAATTTTGTTCATAGTATCAATATTTTTAAGCGTTACAAACTTGGGACTAAACTGAATATACCTTGGTATATTTCATATACATGGTATAAAAACTTATTCAGAGTAACCTAAATGATAATACTATGTATTTCCCCACCTAGCTATCAAATACAGTTTTGCAAAACAAGAAGTCCCGTGATCCTTATGTGAATTACTTAGACAATTTTATTTATATTTATTTGAATTTTATTAAGAATTAGTCGTAAATGACGTGTTTTGTTTTTAATAAAATCTCAAAAATATCACAAATATATTATAAATCCTATCAGGTACTCTCAACTGACATAGATATTACCTCCTAGTAAAGTATTATACCTTACAATAGAATAACATTTCACTTCGTAATTCTGCTGCTACTACTATTCTGGTACTGTGTTCTGGCTGGCTCTGTGTTATATATAAAGAAGCTTTTATATGTAAACGAATACGGATTAAAGTCATGAGATTATATTGTATTTATATAACGTAGAACATATAATATAAGTATTATATGTGATACGTTTTGTATATGTTCTAACATTGATGATTTTATACACATATTATACATATATATGTTGTAGCTCAATGAACATTAAACTATAAAGTTAATTTTTATATTCGTACTATTCCAATTCGATGATACCACAACATGTAAAATCTACTTTTATTTCTTCTAAGAAACTAAAAAACTTTGAATGAAAAATACAAATAAAATTTATTAGTACAAACATATAATTGAATTTTTATAATTAGAGCATACAATACGATTTTATTTTGCCTTCAAATTCGATAAATAAAGATATTGAATGAAAAAAATCAGTTTAAAGTTCAATAGAGGTTCATAAGTAATATATAATAGAATTTTTAGAAAAAAACTATTGTTTTTTATTTACATACATCATGGAGAAACTATATTTCGATAACCGAATCAATTTTCAAGTTTTTTTAATAATGACAAGAAATAGAAGCAAAGCATACTTGTTTTATCTGGAACAATAATACAGAACCCTAAACTCGGTTCTTGAAACATACCTAAGAATAATTTCCATTAAATTACATTTCTCCTTAGAGCTTTTTCCAAACTGAATCGATTTTTAAGATCATCGCCTATTTTTTAGTTGTTCTGGGCGAGAATCGCTAAGCTCGCGCTTGAATGAAACTCGCAAAATATCCATTAAATTACCTTTTAAACAGAACACTATCCATTAAATTACCTTTTAAACGAAACAAAAAAAATCAAAATTGGATAATAAATTTGACAGAAAAAGAAAATTCCCATAGAGAAAAAGAAAAGAGAGGCAGACACACACATATAGCGGCCAAACCTATAAACACCTCATTTTTAGTTTGGTTAAAAAATATTTTTTCGAATTTCGAGGTAAAATTCAAATGGTAAATGGTAATGGTAGGTAATTTGTTATTTGGTAAATAATTAGACAATTTGGTAAATAATCGAATTAATAAACTCCTCTTCAACCTCGTAATCTAACGGAATTATCTGTGTATTTTCTACAAAACTTTATTTTGAACAGTGCAAATGTGCTCTCTAAAATCCCATCTGATCACGTGTCAGCGTCCTTATTCATGGTAAAAGAAGAAATTTTATCCTTTACAACTTTTATATTAAATGTAAATACGATTGAAGGCAAATAAAATAAGATATTCTCAAAAAACTGATTTTTGCGACGTTAGCACACATTAGCATATGTTACTTTTGAGATAACATTTCTACTATCAAAATAATTCAATAATTTAGGCTAGCTAAAGCTGGACGTAAACAATTTAAATCGGTTTTAATTTCAAAGCAAGTCGGTATCTAATGGACCACGAGCCCATGCCGAAATTTTCGCGTGAAATGCCCCACCAAAAATCATGTTGAAGGAAGATGCTCCTATATGTAAAAGTAAGTTTAAGCAGCATGGCGTCAATTTTGCGCGGTACAAGTAAGTATAGGTGAGAATATGAATGTCACCAGCCAATATGTATATGGCGTTGCTGGATATTTACTCTGCACAAGTATTTGAAGACAATTACAAATGCCGTACAGAAATAAACTCGTAGGCATTCGAAAATTATCGGAATTCGCTTCAAATACTTACGCAGAGTTAGTCTCCAGCAACACCGTACATATTTGCTGGTACAGAGGCGAGACTCCAAGTAATATGATATTCATATTCACACCTGTACCGCGCAAAACAGACGCCATGGCGATTAATGCTTAAACTTACTTTTACTTAGAGGAGCATCTTTTTCAACATGATTCCTGGTGGGTCATTTCAACAGAAAACTTCAGCTTGTGGTCTATAAAGTAGATTAACCATTACTTTTATCACCAGTAAGTGCTTCAAGTAGCTTAGGAATAATATGATTATAAAAAATCAATTATATATATATCTACCTATTATAGATATAATATATATGGCAGATAATATCATACATATAGTATGTATGGATGTTAAAACATTAGATGACATACTAATTTATTAGTGAATGTATAAATTGGAAGATTTATAGAAGGAATTAATATATTATATACATTCATACACATAATAATTATTATTACGATTTTATTTATCATATACTTAAGATATCTTATGTTTTTGGGGGTTATTTCATGAATAGAAATGTATATAAATTATATTCCTTATTCATAATAATTATAACTATAGAAGGGTATACTAGGGGGGACAAATTTGGAACATTTATAATAAACAATACCACTTCCTGATATTGGTTTTCCTGTTATTGCACTCTTTTCATTGGATGGATACGTACGACAGAAATTATACCTTATTTTCAGCATATATAATCTGAATAAAAAGCATATCATTATGAGATTAACGATGTACTAGCGCCAAGGCAATTTTGGATAAAATTGATTTTTTTATATGAATTTCTGAAAATTCTTAAAATTTTAGCGGGGGTTGCTTTATTATTTCAATAAATAAATGACTTCAAAGGTAGTCATATTTCACATTGGTTTTATGGTAAAAAGGTAGATGGATGGTATGAAAGAGATAGAAAATAAAAAAAAAGCTCGTTGTAACTAAGGATGTATGAGCACGATAGTGGGGACAAAAATTTTAAAAATTATACTTTTTCAATTTTGATGGTGAATTATGTTATAACTTGACAATATAAAACGAAATGTGAGAATAAAATTTTTCGATATCTGGAGTAATTTTCAAAATATCAAAAATTTTGTTTAATTATTTAGCTTTCGATATTTCAAAAACCAAGGCAGATATCGATAAATGCTATTCTTATTTTTCGTCTACATTCATGAAATTATAATAAAATTCATCATCAAAGTTGAAAATAAACTTCAAATTATTTCAACTACAAGTCTAAACTTGCCTTGGCGCTCGTACTTGATAAAACGGTTTATTCGTTGTTCGATGTCGTAAAAATGGTATTTTTTAGCAAATTTCTTAGGGAATTGGATAATGAATGTGATAAGGTGATTTTTTCTTTCAATATGCTATGATATTTCTGTTAAAATAAAAATCTTTCCCGTTAATCCAAAATTGCCCCGGTATATTGAATAAAATTTAGTTCTTACAAGAATCTTTGTAAAGGTGTTTTAACCTTAGAAAAGTAATTCTCATAAAAAATTTGTAGGGGTGTGTTCCTTATAAAAAAATAAACAATTTGTGTTTAAAACATTTCTTAGTAAATATCACCGTTTACCCACGAGGACGCTTTTTAGGTGCACATTTTATACTATGTATTTATACTATGTTTAGCTATTTAAAAGTGAATATCTTTTGTTATTTACGTGACGTCAAAAAACAAACGATTGCGTCATCAACACTGTCTATACATGGTATTTCAACAATTAACTCAGTTAATTGTTTGTTTTCACTTGTTTATGATAATTTTAAAGTTACAGATAGTTTTAAAAGTACTTTTCAAAAGAGAAACGAAAACGACCGACCAAAAAAATGTTCGTAAAACATCGTTGTGACGTAATAATGTTAATTGACTATTATATACACTGAATATAATTAATACTTTACATAATGACGTTACACGATCTTTTACGAACATTTTTTTTGTAGGGCGTTTTCGTTTCTCTTATGAAAAGTTCTTTTAGAACTGCCTGTAACTTTAATTGTCATGAAAAAATAAAAATAAAATAATTTTGTTTTAAAACAGATATATGACCTTTCCATTTCTTGTCTAAAAAAAATTTTGTTGAACAACCCAATCGTATGATGACTTTTGTGAAACTTTGTACACTTTTTAACCTACTTCAAATTCAAAAAAGGAGGTAGTTCTCAATTAGACTGAATTTTTTTAAATGTTTTTACCTCAGAACTTTTGACTGGGTGAACCGATTTTAATGAATCTTTTTTTATTTGAAAGCTGATGCTTGATGCTTCCCGTGTGGTTCAATTTTAGTTTGTTCCAGTTCTGATAAAGACATCCATGAAAAAACAATATAAGTCTTAAATTTGCATTAAGCATGTGCGCGATAAATGGACGAATAACTCAATATCACGCCAACCGATTTCGATGAATCATTTTTAGTGACAAACAAGTGAAAACAATCAATTGACTGAGTTAATTGTTGAAATACCATGCCTAGTCAGTTTTGATTTCTTTATCGCATTACACATGCAAACATGTGACACATACATAACTGATAATCAAGTATAGTACATATTATAAAATTTCCGCCTAATTGGCGCCCTCACGGGTAAACAGTGATGTTTACGAAAAAATGTTTCAAACAAATGTTGTTAAATTTTTGATAAGGAACATTTTTTACATTTAAACTTTTGTTCTATCTCTAACGGTTTACAAGATGGGTCCTACGGACCCAAGACCCAATTGACTTATGATGCTCATTTACGAACTTGACCTCACTTTTTACGTCCTGAGTACGCTGTAAAAATTTCAGCTCGATATCTTTTTTCGTTTTTGAGTTATCGTGTCCACAGACGGACGGACGGACGGACGGACAACCGGAAATGGACTAATTAGGTGATTTTATGAAGACCTATGACAAAATTTTTTTCCTAGCATCATTATTTTTAAGCGTTACAAACTTGGGACTAAACTTAATAAACTATGTATATTTCATATATACATGGTATAATTAGTAAGTGTACTTCCACTAAAAACACATAAAAAAAAACTTCTAGCAAAAAGAAAACCGACTTCAAAAAGTAAAAAATTAAATATGCACTAAAAAGTAAAAAAATAACGATAATATAATGCAGTTAAAATCATTGTTATTTTTGGAGTCGGTGTCAGCCAAGGAAACAACTGTGACAGAACAGTTTGCTGCATTACCTTGGCTGACAACGACTCCAAAAATAACAATAATTATAACTACATTATATTGTCGTTGTTTTTTTTTACTTTTTAGTGCATATTTAATTTTTTTCATTTTGAAGTCGGTTTTCTTTTTGTTAGAAGTTTTTTAACTATAGAGAATAACGTCTAGGTTTCTAATTTATTATTTATTAATAATATTTGTCATATTCATTAAATATAATATCTTGACTGGTTTTCATTAAAGATAACATGACATCTTTGAATATATTTTGTAATGCTTGTGTAAATATCACGAACATTTTTTAAATAATTTTTTTGTTTGTTTTTCAATGAATATTTTGTTGATGTTTTGATGTTTGAATGTTAGAATGTTTTACATAAAACTTATGTTGTGTTGCTATACAAAACATAAAACATAAAATACATAATACATTCATAGATAGATACATAGAAAGTACTAAGTAGTATTTATTCCAGTTTTTTGTTCAATTATTCATTGTCTGTGCTTTAGTTATTACAATTTATAACAATATATATACACTTTAACAGTTTTGTATATAATATGTCTAAATGTATAATATGCTATGATATGAGTACACTATAATGTATAGAAAATGAAATGTTCTATATTCAATTTTTACTGTGAAAATTCTATTTTTATCACACTGAAAAAAATTTTAAAATAATGACAATCTCATCCCGAAGTTGGTCGTTTTATATTGAAATAAAGTAAAAATACTTTTAAACAATTTCCTAATGATTGGAACAAGTACAGCTAAATATTTGTATTTACAATAGAATGATATTGAATTTAAAATATGAATTCATTGATACAAAGTCACTGAAATTAAATAAACAAAATCATTACTTCCATGAAAGAAATTGATTTTAGTTTAAAGTCATGCATTTTATTGGTGGAAAATCAAATTGTACTTAGTTCAGATATATAATCGTGTAAATAAAGCGAATCGATGAATTAAAAGAAAATTTCTTTGCGTTTGCTTTATATATAGAATTTGATTATTATGAACATGTAGCTGTCAAGTGTATTCCATATTTGTGTATGTATGTAACAACCATCAGTAGCGCAGACGGTACAGCAGTGTACTTAAGACACTGAAATCAATAGCAATCCATATGTCGCTGGTTCAAATCCGACTCAAAGAAATCAAGTTTTTAAAGAAATCACAACAGTATTTTCTTATAATATTTATAAGTGGAAGAACCAATCAAAAAGAGATTATTTAAAGCTATGTTGCATTTCAAAACAACAATATTTGAAATAACTTAGACAGTACATTAATTTTACTGTTAGACAGTATATTACTTTCCTACAAACAACTTATGCGTTTGTTTCAACTTCACCACTCAACCCCGTACGGTAGTTAAATCCCATTCGTCGCCCCATTCGCCATATTTGAACTCGTGATGAGGTTGAGACAACTTCATATCGGTTGATATTACGAATTTTTTTGTTCAGTGCGCATATTTATTTCAGGGCTTACAAAAATATAGTCAAAATCATCAAGCTGAAAAAGTTTTGACTGTAAAATAAGTACATGAACCAAAAGTGTGTTTGCACATGCTTTGGTCGTTAAAACAAATATATTGGCTTACAATTTTCATGAATATTGGTCGCTTTATTTAACATGTCGCCGCAACCAATTTCGTTATAGCCGAAACATTCATTCATGTATTTTTATTATGAAATTAAATTTTTACATTTCTTTCAAATTTTTGTGTACTTTATATAAGTCAAAGTTCTTCATACATGATACTATGATACTTTTAATAGCTTTTGTTACCTCAAGACATTATAGCACTTCACATATGAGGGTGAGACTGTACACTTGGATGGAAAACGCACAAAACGTATTTTCATTTGAACGAGTAGAAAGGGGCGAAAAAATTACACAGAAGTCGGGAGTCGAACCTGCTTAATTAAAATTTGTCTGTAATGAACTGTCACAAATAAGAATCAGACAAGTGAAAACAAACAATTGACTGAGTTAGTTGTTGAAATATCATGTATAGACAGTGTTGATTATGCAATGGTTTGTTTTTTTACGTCATGTAAGTAAAGAAAGATAGCCACTCTTACACACAAAGTTATAGGAGTATCTTCCTCTGACTTCCTCAGTATACAGGTAAACAATGCTTCCTCTGGAAACAATGATTTTTGCGAAAAAATGTTTCAAACAAAAGTTTTTAATTTTTTTATAAGGAACATTTTTTACGTTTAAACTTCGTTCTATTCCAGACCCAATTGACCTTTGTTGCTCATTACGAACTCGATCACTTTTTTGACGCCCTGAACACGCTACAAAAATTCCAGCTAAATATATTTTTGCGTTTTTGAGTTATCGTATTTTCTGGCAAACGGACAGGTAACCGAAAATAGACTAATTAGGTGATTTTATGACACCTATACTAAAATTCTATGCGTAACATCAATATTTTTAAGCGTTACAAACTTAGGACTAAACTTAGTATACTTTGATGGTATAATAATAATGAGAATAGAGAAAAAAATCTCAATTGAAAAACCCAATACGGAAGCATTATCATTTTGATAATTTTGCGGTGATATCTCGATAATTATTTATGGTCAATGAACAGGAGAATTATGTTATTAACATTCGTTTTTCGTTTCTAGTCTTATATGTTTCATTTTTAACTGGATTAATGCATACAGCTACATTTTTAAACTAAAGATTTTCTACATGGGTTTTCAAAACATATTTTTAAATGAAAACAAGCACTAACTCTTATTAAATTTTACAATAGACGTCATCATATTGTTTGTGTTTGTATTAGATACATAACTCCTATATAGCAGCTCTTCTACTTGTGATTTATTAATATTATGTTGGTAAAAATGGTTAAAAATTAATTTTCTAGTGTATTTTATTCTTTGTGTATGTATATGTTGGCATTATAATTGTATTTTATTAACCATGAAAATGCTGTTCTATCGTCTTTAGTTGTGGTACGGGTTATAGCTATTATTATTCATTTATTTAAGATTTTATTTACACAAAATTATATAAATATCTGACTGTTGAAACGAAAATAGGCATAGATGTTGATAGTAAGCCTTGACTGCAAACTTTCTTCAACTAATTGTGACTCCAATGCGTAAATAAAACAAAAATTATATGAAAGAGATAGATATTCATATAAGCTTATAGCACAAACAATTGACTAAGTTAATTGTTGAAATACTATGCATAGTCAGTGTTGATTTCTTTATCACATTACACATACAAACATGTGACACATACATAACTGATAATCAAGTATAGTACATATTATAAAATTTCCGCCTAATTGGCGCCCTCACGGGTAAACAGTGATGTTTACGAAAAAATATTTCAAACAAAAGTTGTTTAATTTTTGATAAGGAACATTTTTTACATTCAAACTTTTGATCTATCTCTAACAAGATGGGTCCTACGAACCCAAGACCCATGATGCTCATTTACGAACTGGACCTCACTTTTTACGTCCTGAGTACGCACTAAAAATTTCAGCTCGATATCTTTTTTCGATTTTGAGTTATCGTGTCCACAGACGGGCGGACGGACGGACGGACAACCGGAAATGGACTAATTAGGTGATTTTATGAACACCTATGACAAAATTTTTTTCCCGGCATCATTATTTATAAGCGTTACAAACTTGGGACTAAACTTAATATACTATGTATATTTCATATATGCATATATGCATGGTATAAAAAAGAGACGTTGGTAGGGTCTGACGCGATCCTAGAGGTCCACGGTCCACACGAATAATTTTCCAACATAATAAATAGTTATAAAATCTTAAAAGAAAATAAACTCGACTGATTTTTTTCGAATCACGTTGGACACCTCGGACACCTCAACGAATTCGATAACATTTTTTGTTCGCGCAATATCGATGACAAAAAATAACCACAAACTTACGGACACATACACACATACACCTACTTTTTCTCCAAATTTGGTGTTAATGCGTTACTCTGACCATGAAACGTAAAGATATGGTGAAAATATCGATTTCGAAAATCGAACCCATTACAATAACTTCCTATACTGATATTTTTTTTAAATATGACCTGCGAGCGATTTTTTTGTAATTTAAATTTTAAACTTAAATGGTAAACTCAATTTTCTCGAGTGATTCGGAATTCAATCAAGAAATGATCCAAATTTTTTAACTTCTTAGGTTATTTTTATCTCATGTGACTATTAATATCCAAATTTGAGAATAAATTTTTGTAATAGACAAAAATTGAAAAAAATTGGGAAAAAATATTGTTTTGGAATTTAATAAAATATAGAGTATAGGCAAATTTTGACTAAAAAACAGAAACTTTTGACTAATTTGGCTATTAGACGAATATATTCGAAGAAATGACTTGAAATCCATCCGAATAATCGTCCTTCGCGTGGGATTTTGGACTTTAACTATTCTCGATTTTTGGAATTTTCTTAAGCGAAAAAACCTCGAAAAACACGATATATATGGTGTCCCATAGTATGGAAACTCCTGGAGATCTCACAGAGCCAGTGGGAAAAAATGAAAAATACTATATCCATCGTATTTTTTGACGGGAAATTCAATGATGACCTTGAATTTCACCTTGAACATAACCTCAAAGCTACAGTGAACAAAAAATAGATTTTTGAAATGGGAACACCCACTTTTTATTTCAGATTAAAAATTTTGCGTCCATATATGACTTCGACCATGATCTTCATGGTAATTCCAAGGTCAAAGATCTTTTTTCAATGGAAAATCTGAGGCAAGAGGGACAATCCTGTATGTAATGGTATTTTTCCCGCTGACTCTTCGAGATCTACAGGGATTTTCATACTTTTGGACACCCCGTATAGAGAAATTTTCACTCAAATTCAAAATCTTTTCCAGTTGGCGATTGTTTCTAAAATCGTGATTGAATTTCCCCCGAATTTCTGGATTTATATTTATGAGGCGTCTATAATCATCTTACATTTTTAAGCCTCATTATGTTTTTCATAAAATATATATATGTCATAATAATGTCGTATATGTCAATTATTTGAAAATGTTTACGCGATATCTTATGCAACCCCCTTGAGCACCCGTCCAGACATATTACTACTTGAATACTTGAAGGATTAAATGTACAACGTAGGTACGTCGTACGTATGAGTATAGTCTCGTCATGTTTCTTCATAAATGTACATTTTTAATGAATTCAAATGTATTAAAATAGTAGAATCTACCCGAATAAATACTAAAGGTAAAGTGTTGTACCAGGATCACAATGTCCTTTAAATCATATCTTCAGTGTCTTGAATGATATTGCTACCCATAAGATAAAAGTTATATTGAGAACAAAATTAGGCATAAGTGAGGGCAAGGAAAATAAAAGCCATAATGTAGTAGTCTTTGTTTTTAAAGTTGAAATTGTCCAGCGAAGTGGTTGGATAAATGCTAGTTTATTATATTCGTCTATTAGCCTTCAATCTTTCTATTATAAGCTACCTAATTCTCCAGTTTCAAGCAAACCGTAGATTGTTAACTACATGGTCATGTACATTGTATTAAAACAACACGTCCTGTAAATCTGTACAAGAAAAGCATGCCACGTAACATGGACTAATGAAAATCCTCCTGGTTATCACTTGGTTGTCTCTTGACATCCGGAGATAAGAGCCTGAAAAAAAGAACTTTGTATGTTAATATCATGTACCAAGCACCATGCTGCTCCCTAGACTCGACTTTCATTACAAATTGAAGCGAGGGTCAGTAGATACAAATGCTGGTGATTCACGGTCATACAAGAGTATGATTCATACTACATTATGTTCCTGTATAATTATAAAAACATTATACTTAGGATTTGGACGGGGCCGCTCGTTCAATTCAGTCTATAATTTGTAAGATAATGAAGGATAAATGAGAGTATAGTATGAGAAAAAAGTGTTTCTTGAGTTGAGAAAATTCTTAACATAAAAATGATTCGTCCAAACGAACAAGATTTTGAAAAGGTTAAAACATAACTTGCCGGTTTAAACTGAAATACAGCCGAGATTAAGTACAACATTCAACAAGTGTTATGAAATACACATATTTCGTAAAAATTTGAAAATGTGCGAGAATAGATGCCAAGATCTGAAATCAAAATTAAAATCGATTGTTAAACATGAACGATATAAGTTTGATTAGGTTATATTGGCTGTCTACGAACGACACACTTATAGGCTATAGAGCCCATTGTGATACCATATATACGTTTTACCACCTTTCCGCTGATAATTTCATTTACCAGCTCCTCAATTTCAGAGGCTGAGTACACCTCCTTCATGCATATACCATGCACTACACCAGCCCATCACAACTATTAAATGAAAGATATAAGCAATTAAATAATTTTTTCTATCTTATTTTCGCAAAACAACTTTTGATATGTGGTCACTATGGCAATTGCAGTTTATGACGTCACCAAGTGTTATTTTCCTTTCTTTCTATTTGTACATTTAAATCCTTCATATATTCGTAGTTATTGATATTATCAAAAAAATGATTTCGCAGTATGTTTTGGCTCGATAACAAACATCTTTTGAAGCAATAAAAAAGTTTTAGGACAAAGGTCCATTCAAGATACAACACACTCCCATACTTAGATAAATACAATTCAAGTTTCTCATGGTACGTTGGTAGAAACAATAAGTAGACGTTTTCATATAAATATTTCTTAGAATATTATAATTCATGTTTTGTTCGTATAAGACATGTATCAAAATAAATAGTATTAAAAAAGAAAATCATACTTTTAGTAGGTTTGATGTACCTACAAACCTAGTACCCAAGGCACATATTATTACATTATTAATAGTCTTAAAACAGTAAAATATGTCTGAGAGTTTTTATTTTATGTTTAATACAAAATGAATATAGTAGACTTTCTCAATTAATTTTTAATAATCATAGGAACAAAATCACTTGTTTCTAAGTACTAACTTTCTGTTGTAACACGGAAAATTTAAAAATAAAAGCTGAAATACAATAGTTTTTGTAAGTTGGGCCAAGTTTGAGGTTCTTTGTACTAAAATATGTAAGTTTTAAAACTAAAGTATTTAGATCCCAAAAAAATGAAAATGATCCAAAAAATGTGAAATTTTATTTATCAATTAATCATCGTTTTAATCGTCTTTTATGAAAAATTCATGTCGATTCTCATGATTCATCAAAGTCAGTGTTTTTATCGAAAAAAGTCTTTCATTTTATGGACAGTTCTTAATTTTTTTATGATTTTAAAACTTGAGGAATATTGTAAAAGTTTTTTATGTAAATGGTTAAACATTTTTAAAAACACTTACTAAAAAACCAACACTTTTTACGAGTTCTTCATTTATAAAAGAATGTGCAATGGACTTGTAAGTACATATTCAATAACAAAACCATTGAAATCATAAAATGCCACCATTGAATTCCAAATAGGAGAAACCACAGGATGATTGGAGGTACATTGTAATTTAGGTATCTTATCTATATAAAATAAATATTAGTCTAAAAAACTATAAAAATAGTGATAAAAAAAAAATCATTTTATCGTTAAAAAGCGTGGAGTGCTAGATTTCAAGTCTCGTAAATATTTTATTGACAAATATTGGTAAAAATGAAGTCATTATCAAATATCTTAAAAAGCACCCCACGCTCTTTTACAATATAGTTATTTTTACTTAATCACTCTATTTTTTCGTTTTTTTTGCACTGTTTATATAATTTACTAGAGAGATACCCACCCGCTTCGCTGGGTTTAAAAGTAAAGATTGATAAAGATTGCTCTCGCTTATCTCCTTTCTATAACATTCGAAATAATGGTAATGGCCGTGAAATATTTTAAATTGAGTATTTTTACAGAAATCTGTAATTTACGGTAGTGTCAAATGACTACTTTTACAGAAATCTGTAATATATGGTAATGTAAAATTAAATTAATTTTTAAATTTTTTTAAATATATTTTTATAGTTTCATTAAAAACCGTTCGCTAGTTTTAGCGTGAAAGCGTACCAAACAAACAAACAAACATGCTTACTTTGGCATTTATAATATATAGAAATAGAGATAGGGATAGAGATAGAGATAGAGATAGAGATAGAGATAGAGATAGAGATAGAGATAGAGATAGAGATAGAGATAGAGATAGAGATAGAGATAGAGATAGAGATAGAGATAGAGATAGAGATAGAGATAGAGATAGAGATAGAGATAGAGATAGAGATAGAGATAGAGATAGAGATAGAGATAGAGATAGAGATAGAGATAGAGATAGAGATAGAGATAGAGATAGAGATAGAGATAGAGATAGAAATTTTCTTCTTTTTAGTTCAGGTAGCTACTATTTACGAATATTATGGAAGGTTATCTGTGCTTCTACCATTCCTGAAGATCCTGATCAAGATAATCGGACAAACTTATTAAATTATTGCATTGTCATCGAGCCTTGATAAGTGTGCTAAGTTAAAATACAATCTGACGTTTTAAAGTGATTGAAAATCACATTCAAAGATTCTGTTATATAAATACATACCAAGCTAATAAAAGCATGTTAAAAATAATGCTTATAATGATTTTTATTTTAAATAATATAAAATCATCCTGTAGATAAACAATATTATTATTAAAATTTTTTGTATAAAATGAAATGAATATATTTGTACAAAAAGAAAATGATTATAATTTTAAATATTAAAAGTAAAACAATTGATTTCATAAAAAAGTATTTTTTAGACATTTATTATTACATCTTACAGATTTTCTTTTTTGTATAATATTTAAAACACAAACAAATCTACAAATTACACACAAAGTGTTATTACTTTTTATAGGTTATAAAGGTATTAAGGTAAGTCACAACCTTTTATAATATTTCATTTTAAAGATTTCTTCATCATAAGGTACGGAAGGTAGATAATACTACTAGGTCGTAGGTATATAAAACGATTAACCAAAGTGTATATATAAAACCTATAAAAACAGTGAAAAATGGGTCTTATAATGTGGGTACTAGTTTACTTGACTGTTACTTCTAGATATCCAACTAAAACAAATACTAGCTGCAAGAAAAGATGTTTTTAAAATAGTAGTAAATTCTTCATTTACTTGATAACTTTAATCAGTCAAAAACTTTTTTTTGAATTAGGTTTTTTCCGAATTAGGAGATATTATGGTCTAAGTACCCCAGTAACAGTAGTTTTAGACAGAAAGAACACCTGGAACAGTTTCTTTGTTGAATCTGGTTCCAGGGATTAAATTTGAAAACTTCGAGTGGACCCTAAGGATAAATGATTCATACCAAGATTCCCCTTTTTTGAAGTACACAATTTACTACAAAATTCAAGTCTTGCTTCCATGGGCGTAGAAATATAGAGGGGGGGGGTTGGGAATTCAAAAACCCTACGTTCTTCGCCAGTGGATTGGTGACAGATTCATTTTTAATGAGAATTATAAATTTAATTTTAAATATATAAACATAAGTATACAACTTGTAGATCTGAGTTTGTAACGCTTAAAAATATTGATGATGAGAATCAAATTTGGAAACAGGTGTTCATAAAATCACCTAATTAGTCCATTTGCGTTTATCTGTCGGTTATTCTGCCTATTCAGGACGATTACTCAAAAACAAGAAGAGATATCAAGCTGAAAGTTTTATGGCATGCTCAGGACAAAAAAAGTAAGTTTGAGTTCGTTAATGAGCAACATTCATCAATTGTGTCAAAGGTCTGTAGGATCCATCTTGCAAACCGTAAAAGATAGAACAAAATTTTAAATATCAAAATGTTTCTTCTTCTTCAACTCGAGTCATGTAACAGATTGTGAAAAACAAATTTTTGAACAGTTTTCGCAAGCTATAACAAATTCTGGCCGGAAAATAAATGGGTTGGTAAACTTTTTTAATTTATGAAGAACTGTTTCCAGTTAACAGTAAATTGAATTTCAGTAAATTTTTTATTTTCACTTATTTCTTCGATAAAACAAATTCAATGAACATAATCAATTTTAGCAAAGTAGCATTTCGCGTTTCGAGCTTAGTTACAAAAAAGCAACTAGGAAAGAATTCAGGAAAATTTAGCCAAATCCATTTAGAGCTTGTTAGAGAAGCCCTGTGTATTGACTTTGATGAATAACCGTTATATTTGTATAAACCGGATTAAAAATTTTTTAGCATTTATTTTAAGTTTACCAGTTTAAATAATAAATGATGGTACTTCTTACCAAATAATATTTTCACGTGTTCTCGATCGCAATTCTATACACGCTGGTGGTATTATTTTTGCATTTTATTACCTTTCTACGTCGCCTCATTAGCTCAGTTGGTTATGGCGTAACCAATTCCGTCCGCGGTATGCTTAGGGTAGCGGGCTCGATTCCCGCCGTTGCAACAAAATTAATTTAATTAATAGTTGGGCTAGTTTAGTGCATTGTATATGCATGAAGGAAGTGCACTCAGCCTCTGAAAATAATTGAGGAGCTGATAAATGAAATTATCAGCGGAAAGGTGGTAAAACACATATGGTATCACAATGGGCTCTATAGCCTAAGTGTGTCCTTCGTGGACATCCAATATAACCTAACCTAACCAACTTTTCCACAAAGCCAAATTTCTCGATCCAAAATCGTACAGAAAATTTTTTGGCTTTAGCAGTTATTTATTCATCTACCTAACTTCTTTATATGAAGTATAGTGGTGTTGGTGCAGGGAACAATGATTTAATATAGCATTAGTATGTTGAATAGAGTATTATTTGCGCTTCCACTATTTTACGCCTGACCATTGACTGACTAAATCACTTAATACTATTTTGTCCAGTATATAAATTCAGTGATTTCTCTCAGGTAAGCTAATGAAAATTAACACCCAGATGAAAAATACCCGTGAAAACATGTAAAAAAGGCAAGAGAGCAATAATAATAAACGTAAAATATGTTTTTTTTTTTTGCTTTCCGTCTCTTTTTCATATAGAAATGACTGTAATAAATATTTTAAATAAATATTTTCATTTAAATTTCGGTAAATGTTGACAAAAATGACTTTAATAAAATGTTGTTTTTATTAAATTTTTTATTTATTTTTCTTTTTTTAAGTTCATACTACGTTCTGATTTGTAAAAGGTGTGTTTTATACCGGAGATTGTTTAACCTCCCTTCATGTGAATAATGGGATTGCAGGTTTAATATTACTAATAATAATGTTTTTTTATGATAATGAATCTGTTTCGAAAATTTTACAAGAAATTTCCGTTTGTAAACTTCAATATAGATGGTATGCATGGAGATATACGTATGAAATGTTTCTTAAACGTTTTTTATCAAGCTTATTTAATATTTTGGTTATTTTTATAAAGTTTTTTTAAAAAAAAAGTGCACAAATACTTCAGCTAAAGCTTTTTTTTATTTGATGTATAATTTTTTTGTAATTAGTAAAAAACACATACCACCTAAAAAGGGGCAGCTAGGTACGCTCCCGAGAGGTCATTTTTTTTTACAAAGTACAACTTAATAAAAAACTGTGGATAATTTCAAAGATGCATTAATTTTTTCTTTATTACCATGATATTCTATTTAATTTTATTAGATAAGCCGTTCAAAGTAACTAAAAAGGAGCGATTTTATGAATTTATGCAAAGGCAAAAAAAAGCTTAAAAAAAGGTTTTGGCATCTAGGTTAAGACCCTATTAATGCTCAATCTCAGAAGGGGAAAAGTTTCCGACAATTTTCGTTTGAAACTATTTTTCATAAAGTTGATGGTCTCCGAGATATTGGCCAAAAATCGTTTTTTTATGTATACATAGCGTTAATTTACGTAACCCTAGAACTTTTGAGACTGCGCGCTATTTATAAATTAGTTTTGAGTATGAGTATGAGTATGGAGGTTAGCGGGCCATGCTCGAGCATCGGGCCTCGAAGCAATGGTTCAGAGCACTTAGCCAAGTAGACCCTTGTACTCTATCCCCGCTACGCTTTTCAGTGGCTATTATAACCAACTGATGTACTGAAACCCAGGATCTGCCTAGCGCTGAGTTTCCTAATTTCTTCTGGTTCGACTATGGCCGGACCAAACCATTTCTTTCGCTGCTGTATGAGCGCCGGGCAGTAACAGAGAAAGTGGATCGATGTTTCTTCTGAATTTTCTCCGCATCTGTCACACGCGGGAGATTGTCTTTTTCCAATCTGATGTTGGAACTTGTTCAGGTTATCATGCCCTATGAGTAAGTCTACGATGACTCTAATCAGCTCTGTTTAGTTTCAAGATCTCCTCGGCTCTGTTACCGAGCGAGTTTCCTTCACCCAAGAGACTTTTGGCGATTCGCCTTCCCTCGTAGCTGGTCCATGCCTTTAATTGTTGGTTTTTCAGATTATCTTCTAATCTGTTAAGACCTTCTTGGTATGGCATCATCGCAAGCTTTTCTTGAGTGAGAGCCATGGTGGTTCCCAGTTAGGCCAGTTTGTCTGCTCTCTCATTACCGTACCAACCAGAGTGTCATATAATTTAGTTTTAGTAAGTAACTAATATTGTTTTATTTACATAAAATTTAGTGTTGTATACTTCTTCTACGTAAGTAGAGATACTAACGTCTACGTTATCTGTCAAAGAATTACGCCTCTTTGACACGTAAATAACACTTCATTTATAACACTTAAAACAAAAATATAATACACTGGCACTACAAATACACACAAATACACACACTACATAGATTGTTGTACATATAACAAAACAACAATAATTATGTCTAGTAATACTTAGTTGAGACAAGAAAATGTTTAAAATAACAACAAGAAAACAACAAAACATTGTTGTTTTAAAGGTAGTATACTCGTAATACACGAACGTGAAAATGTAACTCGCTTATCAATAACACTTGGGTCGCCCTATTAGCTCACTTATTTAAGACGTAACCAATTCCATCAGCGGTATGCTTAGGGAATTCACGAAATTTTTTTTTTAATTTGTGTCCCCACTATCTCTCTCATTTATCCTGAATTAAAGTTTTAACTTCAATTTAAAGGATTTTTTTCCATAAAACCAATGTTAAATATCTCTAATTTTGAAATCATTTATTTATTTAAATAATCGAGCAACCTCCTCTAAAATTTTCAGATCAATTTTCTTCAATTGATTTAGAATTGAGTAAAACTTCATATAAAGAATATCAAGACTTTTATTAAAAATTTCCCTGTCGTTCTTACATCCTTAATCACAACTTTATATATTTCAATGAGCATTTCTATCTCAGATATTCAAATTTTTATATCAACTACGCTATCACCACATCTATTTGGTCGATTATATTTTTGCCTCAACCTTCCTCGCTTCCAAAAATTGATTCAGACAAGTGAAAAAAAACAATTAACTGAGTTAGTTGTTGAAATACCATATATAGACAGTGTTGATTACTCTATCACATTACACATATACCAATACATGTCACACATACATAACTGATATTCCCATATTAATACATACTATAAAATTTGCATCTAATAAGTGCCCTCGTGAGTAAACAATGAAGTTTATAAAAAAATGTTTCTAACAAAAGTTGTTTATTTTTTTATAAGGAACATTTTTACATTTAAACTTTTGTTCTATCTCTAACAGTTTACAAGATGGGTCCTACGGACCCAAGACCCAATTGACCTATGTTGCTCATTTACGAACCCGACTTCACTTTTTACGTCCTGAGTGCCCTGTAAAAATTTCAGCTTGATATCTTTTTTCGTTTTTAAGTTATCGTGTTCACAGACGAGCGGACGGGCAGACAACCGAAAATGGACTAATTAGATGATTTTATGAAAACCTTAACAAAAATTTTGTTGGTATCATCAATATTTTTTTAGCGTTATAAACTTGGGACTAAACTTAATATACTATATATATTCCGTATACATGGTATAAAAATTAATATTCATTGAACTGTATCAAATGTTTTAGTGAATTTGTGTCTGAACTACCTTAACATAACCAACTAAGAACAACACAACAGCTTCACTTGTTTAACAATTTTATACCGAAAAAAATAAATATTACTTACAAGTAATTTATCACGTTTTACTTTGTATGTCTTGGAAGTAACATGAACAAGAAGAAGGGTTTTTTTTGTTAAACAACCAAGGAGTTTGTGTGTTTGTTTGGCTGTTTTAAAAGGATTTTACCTAAATTCTCTGGTAAAATTGATGTTTTTTTGTTGTTGTTTGCTGTTTGAAATTAAAATTAAATTGTGTTGATGGTATACAAAATATGGGAAATATTAATTATCAAAACAAAATCTTAATATGTGTCAAATTTCATGCTTTTTGAAGTTCATAATTCAGTTTGAACTTTCGGACAGTTGGGTATGCAAATTTTAAATACCAGACGTTACTTAATTATTTTTCTATCACAAAAGGAGTTTTCAAAATGGGCTCTATTTCGGGTTTAATTTCTCTGGAAATTTTTGACTTGAATAACAAATGTTATGTGTACATATTTTTAAACAAACCAAGTGAAATTTTTTCATATCTATCTGGTATACCAAGACCAAATTCCAACAAAATATAAAATTAAGAAACTATAAATTAAAAAAATGACCTAGATTCAGTAAAATTTCGTGTTAAGTCAGTTAAACATGGATAAAATTTGCTTCCGTGAATAAAATAATCTTGTTCTGGATTTTAATAGCGTTCCCAAATCGAAACCAGCCGTGGTAGGTCTGGTGCGGTCCTTGAAGTCCACACTAATAACTTCCCAATATAATAAAGAGCTATAAAAATAATAATAAATTCGACAGACTGGAAACAGCTCGACCGAATGTTATGAAATTCTTTTCGGAACACAATGCCGTTAATACCTCAACGAAGACGATATCATTTATTGTTCGCGCGACATCGGCCAGGAAAAATATAAAAAAAACTCCTCCGACACGACTTTAACGACGATAGCATTATTTGTTCGTGCGATGTTGATCCGGAACTAGTGAAATTTGCAAAATTTAAAAAACCTCAGACAAATTTTTCGGGCACGGAACTCTAAGCTCGCACTTGAAACTAATCTAAGATTTCTCTCCATTTAATTACCTTTTTCCTTAAAGGCTTTTTCAAGCTGAGGTGATTTTGAAGAAAAGGGCCAATTTTGTAGTTTTTTCGGGTACGGAACGATAAACTCGCACTTGAAACATAGCTAAGAACACTCTCCATTAAATTTCCTTTCATACGAAATAAAATATCAAAATCGGCTTCACCCTATAGGCGCAATGATGACACAGATAGACAGACAGACACATAGGCAGATACGCACACATAGTTCTTAAACTTATAACACCCCTTTTTTTTACTTCGGGGGGTTAAAAAAATTACCACGAACGTACCGCAACTTTATTTTTTACTTGATTGGAAAAATAATTTTCTCATGTGATGTTTTAAAATAGAACTACGATAAAATGCAAAAATTCGGTTTATATAGGTAGGGAATAAATAGATGGCTATTAAAAAACCACAGTAATCTACAACAATACTTTTCAAATGTACAAATGAATTTCCTAATAAAAAAGCTCCCTGTTTTATTAGAAAATTTAATTTTTACTAGATTGGGAAAATAATTTTCTCATGTGATGTTTTAAAATAGAACTACGATAAAATGCATAAATTCTTCTTATATAGGTAGGGCATAAATAGATGGCTATTAAAAAACCACAGTAATATACAACAATACTTTTCAAATGTATAAATGAATTTCCTAATAAAAAAGCTCCCTGTTTTATTAGAAAATTTAAGCCCGATTATGACTGTCATATTTACTGTTTGATGTCATAAGTAATTTTCCCAATAGAAGTAGGAGATAAATCGACACCTTTCAATTGACAAGTGAGCTATATATAAATCAACAAAATTAAAAAGCGTGTTAAAATCAATTAAGATTTTTATACCATGCATATATGTTATGCAAGGTATACTAAGTTTAGTCCCAAGTTTGTAACGCTTAAAAATATTGACGCCACGCACAAAATTTTGCTATAGGTGTTCATAGAATCACCTAATACGTCCATTTCCGGTTGTCCGTCCGTCCGCCCGTCTGTGGACACGATAACTTAAAAACGAAAAAAGATATCGAGCTGATTTTTACAGCGTACTCAGGACGTAAAAAGTGAGGTCGAGTTCGTAAATGAGCATCATAGGTCAATTGGGTCTTGGGTCCGTAGGATTCATCTTGTAAACCGTTAGAGATAGAACAAAAATTTAAACGTAATAAATGTTTCTCATCAAAAAATAAACAACTTTTGCTGGAAACATTTCGTAAACATCACTGTTTACCCGTGAGGGCGCCAATTAGGCGGAAATTTTATAGTATGTACCATACTCGAATATCAGTTATGTATGTGTCACATGTATGTATGTGTTATATGATAAAGAAATCAACACTGACTATGCATGGTATTTCAACAATTAATTCAGTCAGTTGTTTGTTTTCACTTGTTCATTCTAATAAATGGACAAATTTAACCTAATTACCTACATACAAATCAACATAATTAAAAAGTAGGTATGTTAACAGTAGAGAAGTTAAATTTATAGTAAAATTCAAATTAAAAACCTTTCCAAAATTAAATTTCTCTTCCTATTTTTGTACCATAAAACAAAATTAACTCTCAAACTTAAATAAAACCTATTCTTGAAATGAAACAATAATAATATATTCATTTTATTATAACACAACAATTCTCTAGTCTACAATATTATTTATACAGTTTTATACAAAATAAAATATTCCTTCTTCCATTCTAGCATGTCCATTTTAATCGTTGAATAATATTAATAACTGGGTTGAGCAATGAATACGTTTTGAGAATTTATAAAAATATTTATTGTTAAAATAATAATATACGTGTTAACATAAAAACTGGATCAACACTTCAAAATTAGGACACATTTTCCATAAATCGTACAGAGAATCGATATGAATTTTTCATAAAATACGTATAAAATCATCATTTTCATTTCAACTCTTTAAGGTATTTTGATACCGTAAATTGAAAATAACACCAAAGATTTGATATTTTATTTATCAATTAATCATTTTTTTATAAATCTTTTCTGAAAAATTTAATGGATTCCCTGTACGCTTTATAAGAAATTAACTTTCGAAGTCAGTGCTTTTATCAAAAAAAAGATTTTCATTTTTATGCACAGTTCTGAATTTTGGTATGATTTTAAAACTTAAAACTTGAGGAAATAAAAATTTAAAATAATGGTAACCTCATCCCGAAGTTTGCGGTTTCATATTGATATAAAGTAAAAATACTTTCAAACAATTTAGTAATGATTGGAACAAGTACAGCTAAATATTTGTATTTACTATATAATGCGATTTAATTTAAAATATGAATTCATTGATACAAAATCACTGAAGTTAAATAAACAAAATCATTACTTCTATGTTTGATTTTAGTTTAAAGTCATGCATTTTATTGATGGAAAATAAAAGTGTACTTAGTTGAAATATATAATCGTGCAAATAAAGCGGATCGATGAATTAAAAGAGAATTTCTCTGCGTTTGCTTTAAATATAGGATTTGATTATTACGAACACATAGGTGTCGTGTCTAGTCCAATTGTGATTGTATCAACTTCATGAATACTGTTGTTCTTAACTTACAATGAGTTTGAAATAAACGTATTGATCATTTTTATAATATATAGCTTGTTTGTGTACATATATATAACAACCATCAGTACAAAGCGTCGCTGGTTCAAATCCGACTTGTGAAAATCTATTTTTTTAAATTAACCTAATAAACCTGCTCATGTGGTTGTGATAATCACATCAGTATTTCGTTATAAAATTTATAAGTGGTGAAACTAATCAAAAAAAGAATGTTTAAAGCTATGTTGCATTTCAAAACAAAAATATTTGAAATTTGTTAAACAGTATATTAATTTCATACAAACTACTCATGCATTTGTGTCAACTTCACCACTTAACCCCGTACGGTACTTGTATCATGTTCGTCGCCAAAATGGCCATATTTGATGTCTCGATGATGTTGAGATAACTTCATATCATCGGTTGATATTAATTTTTTTTTTTTTCAGTGCAACATTTATTATGATTTCTTCCTACACTACCATCTGAAAAGGGTTGTTTTTAATAATTAGTTTCTCGTAAAGCATACAGAGAATCGACTAGAAATTTATACAGAGGACGTATTAAATATGCATTAATTGACAAACAAAATTTTGTGTTTTGGTGATACTTTCGTAATGGTATCGAAACACTTTAAAAAAAAATTAATTTTAGTGCTATCAGGCAGGATTTCTACAGTTGACTCTTGGACCAATAATAAGCCAATTTCTCTGTTCATACGTGTATAAAATACGCACTGGTATATTACAGACTATACCAACAAAATATAGAGAATAGAATTTCCCTTGAGAAGTTTTCGAATGAAAAACCAACATAAACTAAATATATGTACAGTATACACTTACTAACTTCTAACTAACTATTCTAGGAAGGTATGTATGTAAGTCTAGAGGTTTGGTCGAGCGATGCAAAATAATATTATGCTGATTTATTATACGGGGTTTATAAGGGTTTTCTGGTAGAGAGTTTGTTTAAGAGATTTATAAGATTATTAATTTGTTACAACATTCAATGGATGGAGGACATACTTACATACATGTAGCGAGCGAGAATGTTGTTTTGTTGCTACTGGTTCATTCTGGAACGTTCTGGGTTTTACACTGGACTGTGATGGGTGTGATCCTTAGAGGCCAAACTTATAATAACCAGGATAAGTTAATTATAGTAATTATTAATAAATTACATAGGAAAAATTTGTACTACTTACCTTTTGATAAATATTCCCATTTTACTAATATGCGCCAGTAAATTTTAAGTTAAGCGTCAGGGAAATTTGTGATTAAAGGATTGATTTTTTTTTATGAAGTTGGACTGAATCTAAATCAATTCAGAAAATTTTAGGGTTGGTTGCCAGATTATTTAAATAAATAAATGACTTCAAAAGTAGTAATATTTAACATTGGTTTTATGGTAAACCGGTAGATGGATGATATGTTTTCATAGATTTTTCCAAATCTAGTCAGTGGAAATTAAAAAAAAAACTATTTAAATTTAAATAAAAAAAAGATCACTTTGAAACAACATTTATCAAATAGAATCATCTTGACTATTGATTACTGGGAGCTGCAACCCGCCAACAGGAGATAATAATTCGTACTGATTAAGACAGGGAGTGGACCCGTTTTCAGTAATTCTAATTTAAACTATTAGATGGCAATACTTGTACTTACCATTTTTAAAGGCCAATCAAAATATTCAAATGCATATCAAATAAATCCTATCAACCGAGTAAATTAGGGTAGACTGAGGAAGTGAGAAGAAAGATACTCTTATTACTTTGTGTTGAAGAGTGACTTTCTTTGTTAACCAATTAAGGTAGTACAAGCTTCAGGCACCAGTGATTGAAATTATTTTTACCTTATTTACATCTTTGATGATGAATTTTTTTATAACTTCATGAATATAGACGAAAAATAAGAAAACAATTCTTCGATATCTGTTTTGGTTTTCGAAATATTGAAAAGAAAATAATAAAACAAAAGTTTCAATTTTCGATATTTTGAAAGTTACTCCGGATATCGAAAAATTTTATTCTTACTTCTCGCCTTATATTCTCAAGTTAAAACATAATTAACCATCAAAATTGAAAAAAATAATATTTTTTTTAATTTGTATCCCCACTACTGTGCTTATACTATAATTTAAATAGTTTTTTTTTTTTTTAGTTTTGGAGAAATCTATGAAAGCATATCATCTATCTACCGTTTTACCACAATCAATGTTATATATGCCTACTTTTGAAGTCATTTATTTATTTAAGGATGTATGAGCATGGTAGTGGGGGCACAAATTTAAAAATAGATATTTTCAATTTTGATGATAAATTTATATTATTACTTGACGATATAAGACGAAAAGTAAGAATAAAATTTTTCGATATCTGGCTTAATTTTCAAAATATCGAAAATTGAAAATTTTGTTTAATTATTTAGCTTTCGATATTTCGAAAACCAAGACACATATCGAAAAATTTTATTCTTATTTTTCGTCTACATTCATGAAGTTATAACAAAATTCATCATCAAAGTTGAAAATAAGATAAAAATAATTTCAACCCTTAATCTACCCTGCTCTTACATCCCTTATATGGACGGTGACACTTAGTTTTTTTCTTTTCTAATTCATTGCTAATATGTTTACTTTCTATTAAAAAGTTTTTTTTAAATTTGTTTTCATTCATTCCAAATGAAAATTATCAAAAACTTCCAAAATATGTCGTTTTTTGAGATTCCTCCATAAGAGCCAATGTATTTTATATCGATTTTAATGACTTTTTTCTTAAAAATTTGCACGGATACCTAAGCTGAAATTTTAACCACATATTTTTTGAGTAAAAGACTACCTACAAACAAATTTTGAGCCTTTAAATCAAACATTGTTGTCATGCTCATACATCCTTAAATAGTCGGGCATCTCCAAATATCACCATGCACTAATAAAGTCACTTCAAAACGTTAATATATCACAAAATGAAATTACATTTTCGTGATCGTAACCACAATTTCCTATCAAGATATTAAATACATGGACTAGTTGAAAATGAATTATTTTTGGTCCTGCTATAGTAGTAGAAAACAATTTTGTAGGTATCTACTTTTAGTTATACCTTAGACTTGAAGTTATTATCATTGTAAAATTAATTTCAATACATTATTATAATAAAGTTGTTATTATAAAGTTATTTTAGGTAAATGAAAATAAATATTAATTTATAATATTTTGGAAGGTGAAATTTTAGAAAATACCTACTTCTCTACTGAGCTGAATATGGCTATTATTATTACTGTCATTTTTGTTTATAAATTCCTTAATTAATTATTATTCTGAGATTGAAAACATAATATCCGAGTCACAATTTTGGAAAAATAACTTTTTTTTTGTAGAATAACAGAAACTATAGATTTATTCTTTAAAAATTGTCGGCTCTTCCAAAGGTTTTTGTTAAATAGTTCGTCCTTTTTTTAAGTTGGCATATGCTTGAAACACGATAAAAATGTTAGTTTCAAAGGCCCACATCTTATACCGGCATTGAAGTTTTCAGGTTCAATTAAAACCTCACTCTAAACCACAACTGACAGACTTAAGATGATCGCTTTAAATTAGAAAGTTGTTCTTTATAATTATGCAAACTTTTTTTTTGTAAACCGAATAGTTTAGACAGTAATTGATAGCAAAAACCTAGCTATTATAGGGCATTTGTTCATTCGATTTGAACAAAATTGGTCTTTATTGAAAAACAAACGACTTTTATTAAATTTATTCTATTTTTTTTTTCAAAAGTGCCTAGATTTCGCAGAGAGAATTATACGAAATAATAATTTTGATATGAAAAAACATTTTTGGCTAAAAATTTTCAGCCCGTTTTTTTCTAAACTGTCGCGGTTTTCGAAAAAATCTTTCGAACAAAAAATGTTACTTTTTTAATTAATAACAACTTTCTAATTTAAAGTGTTTATCTGTCGATTACCAGCTATGGAATAGAATGAGCTTTTCATTTTTCACTTGAAGCATTTTCATCGATAAAAGTTATTTTGCGAGCTCAAGCATGTCAAGAGCCTGACTGAAAAAAAAAACAGCCTGCATAAATATTTTTTGTTTCTCCAAAGTTGTGTATACACAGATTAGGGAGAGAGTTATTTTGGATCTTGATAAAAGATTTTTAGATTTTTCTATCGTGAAATCTGATAATTTCGTGCCAAAAATTGAAAAATTTTTAGTAATAAATGAGTTCGAAATCAGTGGCGTACCATTTAATGGAAAAAAGTGTGTATATCTCAAAAAGAAATATGAAATAATTATGATAAGTTTTGGGAATGCGAAAGCTCATGTTTCAAAAAAATCTCAAGTATGCATTTCCAACCCATAAAACTTTTGATGATGATGTGGGGAAAATTTATCTAAAACTTCAGTTAACCTTCTAAAGATGTTAAAATTCATGTATTTGAGGAATATGTAGTTGAACTACTTATAAACAAAAAATTAAGCCTTAACTTGTTATGGTAGTCATACTTACTATCTTAAATAATACGTAACTAGCCCTAAGACTTCGTCAAATTATTCGTAATATACATATTAAGATCACATGAGTAAATCCTCATTTTTTGGTATAAGATAAACAAGCAGTGTAGATTAACATATTTTCTGAACTAAAATTTAGTTTATAATCAAGGAAATAAAGCATTTGACCCAGGAAAATGTTTCCCTGAGCGTACTCAACAAAATCATATACAAGCGAACTGAAGTTTTTTCGATTTACTTCCCAAAAAGTGATAGAAAAACCCTATTTCCGGAAACCTCAGCATTTTTTATCTTTGGAATTTGTTACCTAACCTTATCGTTTTTGTGATATAAGAATTTGAATTCCATATTAACATATTTTCTGAGCTATTTTAGTTTATAGTCACAGAAATAAGGCATTTGACCCAGAAAAATATTTGCCTGAGTTGGTACGTTCAACAAAATCATATTCATGCAAATTTTAGGTTTTCCTATTTACGCCCAAAAAGTGATAGAAGAACACTATTTCCAGAAACTATTACATATTTCGATTTTCGGTAAAAGCTAAGGCTGAAATTCGCGTTTTTTTGTCAAATGCTTATATCATTTTTGTCAAATGCTTATCAAAAACGGTGAGGCTAGGTAAAAAATGTCAAAACAAAAATTATTCAAAACGGTCCAAAATATGATCATACGGTTTTCAAAACAAATTTTTGATCAAAGTCACTAAATAATATTTTACAAATTTTCTGCGAAAACCCATTTTTTTTTCAAATGTCTTTATATCGAAAACGATGAAGCTGAGTGAAAAATGCCAAGAGTGAAAAGTGTTTAGAATGATCCAAAATATAATATCTAAGGGCCTTTAAATTAAATTTTTGAACGAAAGCACAAAAATAATCTTTATATTCGGCAGAAAACTGTTTTTTTTTCTTAAACGTTCAAAAACGATGAGGTTTGGTAAAAATTCTCAAGATTCAAAAATGCTTTGAATCGTCCAAAGTACAATATCTAACGGCTATCAAATACAATTTTTGGTCACAATAGACTCAATAACGAGCTTTCAACGAAAATAATTTTTTTTTTTCATCTGCTTATACCTCAAAAAGAAAAGGTTATGTAAGAAAAGGTCAAGGAACAAAGAATGCTTTAGAATTTTTCAATATAAAACACAATGGTTTGTATTTATGGGCGTAAATCGAAAAAACGCCAGTTCGCATAAATTTTATTCTGTTGAGTACACTCAGAACAAGTGAAATCTACAGAATTTAAAAAATCCCCGACAAATTTTTCGAGTACGGAACTTTAACTTGAACTTCAAACATATTTAAGAACATTCTCCATTAAATTACCTTCTTCCTTAAAGCCTTTTCCAAACTGAGCCAATTTTGATGATCATCGCCAATTTTTTAGTTTTTTCGAGTACGAAACTCTTAACTCGCGCATACAACATAGCTAAGAGCACTCTTCCTTACATTACCTTTCAAACGAAACAAAAACAATCAAAATCGGTAAATCCGTTTAGGCGCTAAGATGTTACAGACAGACAGACAGACACAAACACACAGCGGTCAAAGTTATAACACCTCTTTTTTTTAATTCGGTGGCTAAAAACATTTTCAGCAGCTCCCATAAAAATAGTATTCCAGGGTCAGGGTGTTTTTTTGATTTTATTTCCTCGACTATTAGTCTAGTTATTTCTACTGGTGCGAATATCACAAAACTCTCTCAATAATAAAAAGCTTAGTAAGCTCTCCCATCTAAATAAGTAGCAAGTTCACATACATATTTCTTTCTTATAAACAACGAAAACAAAGACGAAGCAAGCAAGCATTTGATAAACACACAACAGAACAAACATTAAGAAATTATGGAAGAAATATTTTGTAATGAACAACAGTTTTCTTTAGTTTTATAGAATGTAAAATATTTTGTTAAGAAAATTAACGAACTTTATTATTATATAATGTAAGATTTTGTCATGTATATTAAATGTATTATATCTTATATAGAGTGTATTAAGGATGTACGAGCACCAAGGCAATTTTAAATAAAAAGCTTCATCTTTTTTTATATGAAATTGGGCTTTATCTAAATCAATTCTGAAAATTTTAGAAAGGGATTGCCCGATCATTTAAACAAATAAATGTTTTCAAAAATAGGTAACATATTTAACATTGGTTTTGTGGTAAATCGGTTCATAGATTTCGCCAAAATTAGTCCGTGAAAATTAAAAAAAAAAATTATTTGAATTAAAGTGAAAACTTTAAAAAATTATTGAAAACAAAAAGCCCCGACTGCTTAAGGATGTATGAGCACGGTAGTGGGGACTCAAAATTAAAAAAATATATTTTTTAATTTTGATGGTGAATTGTGTTATAAATTGATAATATTAAGACGAAAAGTAAGAATACAATTTTTTGATATCTGGAGTAATTTTGAAAATATCGAAAATTGAAAATTTTGTTTAATTATTTAGCTTTCGATATTTCGAAAACCAAGTCAAGATATCCAAAAATTTTATTCTTATTTTTCATCTACATTCATGAAGTTATAAGAAAATTAATAATCAAAGTTAAATAAAACAAGTGAAAACAAACAATTGACTGAGTTAATTGTTGAAATACCATGTATAGGCAGTGTTGATAACTCTGCCACATTTCACATACGTACATATCTGACATATTTAACTGATATTCTCATATAATGCGCAAGTGTTGATGCGCAGTCGTTTGTTTTTTTGACGTCACGTAAATAACAAAAGATATTCACTTTGATATTCCTATATTAATACATACTATAAAATTTGCACCTAATTAACGCCCTCGTGGGTAAACAGTGATGTTTACAAAAAAATGTTTCAAACAAAAGTTTTTTATTTTTTTATAAGGAACATTTTTTACATTTAAACTTTTGTTCTATCTCTAACGGTTTACAAGATGGGTCCAACGGACCCAAGACCCAATTGACCTATGATGCTCATTTACGAACTTGACCTTACTTTTTACGTCCTGAGTACGCTGTAAAAATTTCAGCTCGATATCTTTTTTCGTTTTTGAGTTATCGTGTCCACAGACGGACGGACGGACGGACAACCGGAAATGGATTAATTAGGTGATTCTCTGAACACCTATACCAAAATTTTGTTCGTAGCATCAATATTTTTAAGCGTTACAAACTTGGGACGAAACTTAATATACTATGTATATTTCATATATACATGGTATAAAAACTTAATATACTATGTATATTTCATTAATACATGGTATAATAAGAATTTTAGAAGAAATTTTAGCCACAATTCTTAACTTGCCTTGGCGATTTTACTACCTTAAAAAATTGAAGCTTAAATTTGAAAACCGATTATTTGTTGTACCTTCGTCAAGTCATGGTTTCCTATTACTTCTGTCTTGGATACAGAAATTTTTTAACTTATCTCAATCTTAATTTTCTCCTTCGTTTAAAATTATCCTGGTAAAATTATTTCCTGTTTTATCCGAAGAAATAAAGTAATGAACTGTCGATCTTAGGAGCGGTAAGACGGAACGGGATACGGTTTTTTGGATTCGATTCTTAGGGCGTCTACAAACTTTATGATCAAAAGAAACGAAGGAGAAATGAAAAACTGGGAAAACTCGAAACTAAATATCGATGAAAATGACTCTAATTTTGTAATAATGTTTGTAATAATGTTTGTCTAAACACGATTATCACTACGAAAAAGGCCTCTCGAGGTTTCTGGTGCGCAGGGCGGACAAAAGGGGACATCCAGGAACAAATTTATTACATATTTTCGTAAAACTAAAAAAGCGAGGTGTAAACTTCCCGCCCTGGGTACCAGGTATCTTGGGGATCATTTTCGTAGAGATATCTGTGCTCAGCGACCCCGGAAACCCCCGAGTAATGAGTTTCGACGAAAGCTGTCACATATTCTCGGAAAACTTCAAGAGACGGGATATACACTCCTCGTCCTGTGCACCAGCTACCTCCGGAGCCATTTTTGTGATGATATTCAAGCTAAGTGGTCCTAAAATTCGTCGGATAACAAAATTTCTATTAATATTTAGTTTCCAGTTTTCCCTGCAACATTGTTTTGTTTGGATACTTTTGGCTTTTTTTGGAATAGGAGTAAGGCCATTTGGCTACGACCAACAACCAGAGACGATTAAGCACTTGGAATACAGCATTAGACGAGTTATGGGCGAATTAAAAACGCAATTGCTTCGAAAAAAGCGTGAAAATTGGACATTTTAAATTGCGCCAGTCTCGGTGGCCACATGAACGAAATAATATTCTAACAATAGTGGCATAAAACTATCTTTGCTAAAAAATGTATTAGGTATTGAAAACTATTTTTATTATTATTTTTTTTTCAAACTGTGAACCTATAAAAAAACACCCGTACATAGTCAATATATTCACGCACACAGGCAGAATATAATTTAGGGTAAAATGATGAAATAAGATCACAGATTTAATTACCATCAAATACTTTACTTTAGACATTATAGTAAACATTTCATTTTATTTAAAATTGTTTATAAAATGTTTTTATACAAATAAATGTATACATACTAGCTTGATACCCGCCCCCTTCCCTGGAAAAAAGTAAAAACCACTGCTTCATAGACTGTCCCCACCTCTCGTGACTATCTTATCCCCCTTGCATAACACTTGAAGGGATTGTTTTACGCAGCTAAAAGATATGCACAATTTTCAATTTTTTAAATCGTAAAATATTCATAATTCATTGAGTATATCAGAAAAGGTGGCCATGAAAATTGATTGACATTTGCTATTTGTACAGAAATCTTTAATTTTTGGTTCAAAATGATGATCTTAAATTAACCCAATCTGTGATCATCATTTTGACCATACATTTAAGATTTCTGTAAAAATTTAAAATAGTAAATGTCAGATTAAATTTAATTTTTTTATTTTAAATATATCTTTATAAATTATAGTTCATGTGTTATTCTTGTATATCAGCTATATTGCTGTACAGTTTTATTCAAAACCATTCACTGGTTTTAGCGTGAAAGCGTAACAAACAAACAAACAAACATTCTTACTTTCACATTTATAATATATATAGGGATACATACATACATGAATAGGTACTTATTTATTAACTTACATACATATTTGTATGATATTAAACATAGTTTTAATTAAATTAGCTACTTTCTTACTTAACTTATAGATTTTATAAGATACTTAAATTAAAATAAGAATATTTATTTTGTACGAGACAAGTAGGAAAATATTCCTAAAAAGTTTAATTAAATCAGCCAATCCATAATAGAGTCAGAGAAAAATGGGCTCATGATACATATCATGGAAGTTAAAGAACTTTTATTATACAGAATGTTCTGATTACATCTAGGCATATAAATATCACGAGTATGACAGAGTACGTGCGTTAAGCAATGCATCTAAGTAAGAAGTATTATAGGTGTTATATGAAATTGTAAAAGTCACTTGTATCTTAGCATATCTGTTGTAGTTCATCTATTGAACTAAGAAACTCCCACTCTCCAAACGTCTTACAACTATCTCAACGCATATCGAACCTTCAACACGTTTATTAAAATACCTCTCATTTAGATACATTGCTTAACGCATGTATTCTGTCATACTCGTGATATGCCTAGATGTAAATTGAACATTCTGTATACTCCAATTAACGAGAAGATTCATTGACTGGCTCTGGTAATAGCTTAAAATAATGCACTCTGTATAATATGAAATAAAAAATATATATCAAAGTGTTATTGCAGTAACGATAAGAAAGCAAAAATTTTTATAGCGTCCTACAGGCGTAAAAAGGGAGTTTAAAAGTTTAAAAATAAGCAACAAAGGTCAGCTGTTTTAGGGCTTGTGGTGTTAACAATAAATCCAACAATATAATCTAGACAGTTCTAAAAAGAAATGAACAATATCGTTTTATATTGCAAACAAAGATAGAAAGCATATACGGATGAAATATATGCAATGGAACATACGTGACAGTTCTGGAATTTGCTAGACTGTGAGGAAACAATTGATTGTAAATATATAAACAAGCGCACAATGTGAGATACAGTGAGATTACAATACAGACCCTTCAAGTGAACTATAGAATGAGTCAAGTTTTATCATCAGAATTACATTAAAATAAAAGTGTTTAGAATTATATTGTATTTCTATGTAGTAAAAAAACTTAACAATAAAAAATCGTATAAGTATTTGAGTATAGAAAGAAAGTTTAAATACAAAAAATAAACTAATTTTTTTTGAAACAGTTTTTTCGAAAACATAATAATTTACCGTGAGGGAGCTAATTAGGAACAAAAGTTGGCTGTCTATTTTCTCCAGAACTATAAAAAATAAAGAGTTGAAAATTTGGAGGTATTTTCAACTAGTGGTCTTGTAAAAGATTCTCGAAAAATGAAAAAAATTAATTATGTTGGCTTTTTGAACCTTTCTAATTTGTAGTAATAACATTCAACGCTCCTTATACAGTGTGGTATTTCAGAAATTAACTCAGTCAATTGTTTGTTTTAACTTGTTTATACTCTTGTTAATATAAAATTTACTAACATAAACTATCATAGATTGTTTATACAACTTTTATGTGTAAAATCGATTTTGTGTTTGTCAAAAACAAGTTATGAACGTATAAATGGAATTTTATTGAAGAGGGTAAAACTGAGTAGTTTTTCAATTAGGAAATTATGAAAGTTTAATAATTAATAACTCCTTCAATTTAAAGAAGATATTTTAATTATAATGAACCTTTTATAATAAATGTTACACATTTGATACGGGAGCTGGCAACTTATTTAATATAATTGAAATTAGGTAGAGATAAAGAATTATTTTGTATTTGAGAGCGGTTTCATTAAAGAAACGTTAAGTGCGCGTTAATGAAGGTACTAAATAAGTCTTTGTCCTGATGTCGATTTCAATATATCTTTCGTTTAAATTTGAAAAACAAGATTTGAAATCAAAATTAAAATCGATAAATACAAAAGATTTAAGCAAAAAAATTTGTTTCTATCTTTTTCTTGCAAAACAACTTTTGATATGTAGTATCAATGGCAATTGCATGCTCTGACGTCACCAAGTGTTATTTTCGTTTCTTTCTATTTGCACATTTAAATCCTTCATATTTCCGACGTTATTACTATTATTATTTTTATGCTATGAAAAATTGATTCACATGATGTTCTGGCTTGATAAAGAACGTCTTTTGAAGCAATAAAAAATTTTAAGGATAAAGGTCCATTTTAATATAGCTCGGTTATGTTGCTTTCTATAAGCGTAGTCCCTTGTATTTAAAACATAAAATTTTCCTAAGCATACCGAAAATATCCAACGTGAAAAAACAAACGTACTTACGCTCGTTTCAAACAAGAATTGAAAAATTACTATTAAATCAACAAAGTTTTAAAGTGTCAGGGGCACATTTATAATGAGTTAGTTATGTGACGATTTGTATACCTATTTAATAGCCTTCTACAATAAAAAAGCTCTATATATTATAAATGCGAAAGCAAGCATGTTTCTTTGTTTGTTTGTTTGTTACACTTTTACGCTAAAACTAGCGACTGGTTTTTAATAAAACTGAACAGCAATATAGCTCATACTTCAGAATAACACTTGCATTACCATAAATTACAGATTTCTGTAAAATTAGTCATTTGACATTACCATAAATTACAGATATCTGTCAAAATAGGCAATATAATTACGACTATTATACATTTACAAAAATAGAAAACCATACATATATTTTATCTGTGTAAAACAATCTTTACCATTATTTCGTGTGTTATAGAAAAGGGATAAGCGAGAGCAATATTTATCAATCTTTACTTTTAAACCCAGCGAAGTGGGTGGGTATCACTCTAGTATTATTATAATTGTATTAAAGTTACAGCCAAAATGATTTGAATACATTTTTTGTAATGTAATCGAAAATTTAAATTAACTCTGAATAAAGTCCAATATTTAAAACGTATCTTTTTATTATTTTACACGTACATGTTTTTTTTTTCATTTTGCATTGATTTAGCCAAGATAATCTAAGTTTAATGTGTTTTTGTACCTTTAAAAGAGATTATAATCGGTTAAACTTACTATAGACTGTCTTTAAAATGAATTTACCTCAACTTTATGCAGCATATACATTAGGGTAGGATGTAGTACCTACAGAAGGAAATGTACCTCCAAAGTTAAAATAATATGTACCTTCTTTAATTTTTCGGCAAAAACTGTTATGTAATGTCCAGCATTTGTCTTTGAGAGTATTTAATCAGAATGTAGGTAGACAGTTAGTTGCCCATGTGGTTTTGTTTTCGAAATAACTGAACATATATTTTTTTTCACGAAAAAGTAATCGATTGCGATTCTTCTGATTGTCTTTTTACAAGCTAGCCATTGAATATTAGTTTATAAATCATACTAATGTAAATCATTGGGGCCAACTTGAAGAGGCAACGATTCAAATACACAAAAGTAATTTAGCTGAATAGAGAAGGTCCATTATATTGTGTTCAAAGATACATAATGATATTGAACCATGAAAAACATTCCATATACAATGGATAACAAGTTTATATCGACAGTAGCTTATTAATTAAATTTTTGAAATAAATTTAATGTTGAAGAAATTCATTGTTATAACAACAGAAAATTTCCATTGCGATGTTTTACAATATGGCTTAAGGTAGTACGGTTGTTCAAAGTCCCTTGATCAAAATAGACACAGTTTTGGGGCATCTTGCGGGGAAAAATTTTGAATTATGTGATTTTAAAATTGTACATTTTATGGAAGAACTTACAATAATTTACTGTCTTATAATTAAACTGTCTATACTCAAATACTTATACGAATTTTTATTGTTAAGTTTTTTACTACATAGAAATACAATACAATTCACAATACTTTTATTTTAATGTTCGTCTGATAGATGATAAAACTTGACTGATTCTGTATTTAACTTGCAGAGTATGTATTGTAATCTGACAGTATCGCATACTGCGCTGTTAATATAGTTAAAATCAATTGTTGCCGTAAAGTCTAGCAGATCCTAGAACTGTGACGTATGTTCTATTGCATATATTTTACTTTTATATGTTTTCTATCTCTATATATGTTTTCTTCTTTTTAGAATCGTCTAGAATTCTATGTGTACTGTATGTGTGTGAACCGATGAATGAAAATATCGTCGGGTTGCTTATAACGACGGATTATTCATATAGTCGTGTTAATTGTTAACACCAAAGTACAAAAATTACCTTCATCGGTGATTGATCTTCACAAAAGTCATCATGAAGAAAATTTATCATAGATTCTATTTATGCAAAAAAAACTTTACCTTACGGAGCTTTTCCAAAAGAAAACAGAACAAACTTTGGTTTTTGATGCTTTTACGATATTTTTAGAGCATTTTATTACATTTACGCCATACAAATTGCCTAGTTTACGATATTTTTAGATCATTTTATTACATTTACGTCATAAAAATTTCCTGGTGTACGTGACGGCCGGATTACTTTAAAAATATGAAAATAGAATTTGGATTCTAGGTACTGTATGCTTCCCTACATATAAATAATTTCAATTTTGGAACAGTTTAATTTATTAAATGCATAAGTAATTATTCATCATGTTTTGTTCTTTATAGTTGCTAGTCTTGTTGTATTTGTAAGTAACAACAATATAGATAATTAATATTATTATAATCTACAATTTACTAAAGATAGATAGTTAAGCTAAACTACGGCTGCTAGTCTTAGTACTACTATGTAGCACTACATTATATCAAATAGTAGTATAGACACAATGAATGTGTCGACTTGCTTCAATGGTTGTTGTAAATATATGGTATAGTCCAAGAGTTCAATTAATATTTATTTTCATCTAGAAACATCCTGGTGACGCTATAGCTTGAGAACAATTGGAACAATTTCACAAATTCTTTTTGTTGTTGTGTTAATTATTGTTAGGAGAAGATTCTTGTAAAAGAAAAAATTAAGGAAGTTGAGCAGAACATTCGAAAATCTAAGATAAAATATTAAATGCAATAAGTGGTGGAAACGCAAATAAATAATGCATTATATTACCTTACTGTGTGCTTATGTTTTTATTTGCGCTCCCACCATATTTTTCTAGAATTGTGGACAGATATTTGAATAGTATTGAAGTATTATTTATAGACGTTTTCTTGAATATCTCTGCTTCTGTTTTTCGAACCGTGAACATAGCAAAATAACCTCAAAATCGCAATAGCCTCATATTTTCAACTTTTTCTGATAACTTTTCGGAAAATGAAGAAATTAAGTTGAAATTCTGGAAAAGAATATATTTTATGATCGTAAAAAAGTATGATAAATTTTGGCCCAATACATAACCTCCATTTTGAGAAAATAGAATTTTTCTGAAAAACTTTCGACAGCTCGTACAGTTTAGGCAAATCATCGGAATTCAATTTTTTGTTTTGTTAAATTACAGCTTTTTATGAATATTTGGATAGTGCCAATGGTTTTTTTCAAAAACCTGATTATAAGCCAAAACATTACAAAACAAAATGCAAAAAACATTCGCTCACATTTAAACTAAAGTGATTTAGAGTTAGAATAGATAAAAAAAATTTCAGAAAAATACACCTTTTTCGAGTTCATCTAAATATGTGTTTTCCTATCGCAACGTCTGGACGCGTTCTATACAAAACGGTATACTTCGAGGCTTCAGGGGTTACATAGCAGAACCATTTACAAAGTACAAGGAATCAAACCCAAGAATTGGATTTATTGCTTACATCCATGTTGGGGAATGGATACTTTCTTATTTTCGTAATATGTCGAACAAATGGGCATGTGTAGATTGTAAATTTTCACATGCACACAGCAAAAAGCATGCATTTACTAAAAATTCTACACGGACAGAAAAGTGAAGTTGGATTTTGAAAATCTTTTGAAGTACGTTAAAAGTCCTAACTAAACAAATAGAAAGATACAGACTAGTGACGTCATTGGTCGATATCACCATAGAGGTATATATATAAAATACAAATAAAACTTTGCAAAAACAAGGTGGGAAAGAATCTTTGAATGCTCACAACTTCTTCGCTTTTTAACCAATTTTAATTTCCCTATCAAATTTTGTCATGGTATGCAATCTAGTTTTACATTTTTTTTGCGTAATTTGGGCAAATTTGACACCAGGCAACTACCGTAGGTTGTTTTTAATCGGGATTGATTTTTTCAAAGTGACTTGTATCCAGATCAAGAGCTCCAATATACCCATAACTATAACAAAACAAAATATCTATTCTTTGCTTCGGACTCTAATACTATAAAACGTACATTAATAATGTTGCAGAACTTGAAATATGCTTACATTATTTTAGAGCGTAGGGTACATTATCTATGGTCAATAAATAATAATATATTATATTGAAAGTTATTTAACTAAGTTACATCTATTTATTTACGAATCAATTAATTAATAGTATTTATTTGTATAAAATACTCTATGACTATTGTTATAAAATATACCATCTATCTTAAAACAACAATAGTATAAACAATAAATTTTAAAGAGAAGGAACTTTTAAGAGAAATATTATTATATGACCTTTTGATATGATTATAATAACATTGTTTTATAGTAACAATGAATGCGTGAAATTATTACTATTTATTGAAAATCTTATTCTATGATAACTTATTTATTTAAAACAAGCGAAAACAAACAATTGACTGAGTTAATTGTTAAAATACCATGCATAGACAGTGTAGATTAAATTGTCACATAACACATACAAACATGTCACACATACATAACTGATATTCCTATATAATACATACTATACAATTTACGCCTAATTTGCGCCTTTACGGGCAAACTGTGCTGTTTACTAAAAAATGTTTCAAACAAAAGGTCGTAAATTTTTTATAAGGAGTATTCATTTAAATTAAAATTTTGTTATGTCTCTAACGGCTTACAAGATCTATGTTGACCTATGACCCAATTGACCTATGTTGCTCATTTACGAACTCGACCTCATTTTTTACGTCCTGAGTAGGCTATTTCAACTTGATATGTTTTTTCGTTTTTGAGTTATCGTGTTGACAGCGGACGGACAACCGAAAATCGAAAACTAAAAGTGATTTTATGAACACCTATACCCAAATTTTGTGCATAGCATCAATGTTTTTAAGTGTTACAAACTTGGGACTAAACTTAGTATACCTTGCATAACATATATGCATGGTATAATAAATATTAACCTATAAGGTAAGAACAAGTGAAATTTACAAAATTTAAAATACCCCCGACAAGTTATTCGGTTACGGAACCTATAACTCGCACTTGAAACATATCTAAGAGCACTCTCCATTTAACTACCTTTTTCTTTAAAGCCTTTTCCAAACTGAACCAATTTTGAAGATCATCGCCAATTTTTTAGTTTTTTCGGGTACAAAACTCTAAACTCGCACTTGAACCATAGCTTAGAACAATATCCATGAAATAACATTTCAAACAGATCAATGGAATATCAAAATCGGTTTATCCATTTAAGTGCTACGATGCAACAGACAGACAGTCAGATCACAATAAACACAGTTTTGTCTTGGGCCTCTTGCGTGGCAAAATTTTGAATTATTTCATTTTAAAATTGTGATTTTTAACACAGTATCTTTATGGAGGAACTCACAATAATGTTAATTGTACAAAAATTAATGGGTGATTGAACTTCGAAAAAGTTTTCATCATGAAGAAAATTTATCACAAATTCTATTTATGCAAAAAAAAACTTTACTTTACGGTGCTTTCCAAAATGAAAACATAGAAATACTTGGATTTTTGACGCCTTTACGATATTTTTAGAGCATTTTATTATATTCATCTCATACAAATTGCCTAATTTACGATAATTTTAAATCATTTGATTACATTTACGTCATACAAATCGCCTGGTTGAATATGACGGCCGGACTACTCTAAGAATTTTCTTTAAACTTAAATATTAATATTTGATGAAATATTGGCAAATAACAAAATATCTTTTTTATATCTTTATCTTTAATTGTTTATAACTTTTGCAATTTTTTTTTATCCACTAAAAAATGTTTCCGACATATTTTTCTAGACATTATTTCGAATTCAACGAGCTATCACACGTATTTTTACGACCATTATCTCTATATTTCACCAATTTGAACTTATTGACTAGTCTATAGGTTCAGTATCATGAAAAAAAGGTGGTGAAATATGGGATAGAAAAGTCGATAGTTTTTTCGTTGATTTTGAACAATTCTTCTCGAATAATCTTGTACGTAGTTGTTACTTCATTCAAGCAATTAAAAACATTTCTATGTATTATAAATGTGAAAGTAAGCATGTTTGTTTGTTTGTTTGTTACGCTTTCACGCTAAAACTAGTGAATGTTTTTTAATGAAACTGTATAGCTTATACTTAATAACACATGAGATATAATTTATAAAAATATATTAATAAAAAAACAAACAAAAAATTAAAAATTAATTTAATTTGACATTACCATAAATTACAGATTTCTGTAAAAATAGTCAATATAAAATATTTCACGGCCATCTTTTCTGATATACTCGATGAATAATCATTTAAAACAATAGAAATCCATACATATATTTCACCTGTGTAAAACAATCTTTACCATTATTTCGAGTGTTATAGAAAAGGGATAAGCGAGAGCAATCTTTATTAATCTTTACTTTTAAACTCAGCGAAGCGGGTGGGTATCACTCCAGTATTGTGATAATTCTAAACACTCAGTTTCATATAAATTTCGAAAACAAGAGAGAATTACGTAGTGACCAATGGTACCTAAAACATATGCTTATATATATAGTTTTACAAAAGTGTATAATAAATAATTTGCATTTCACAAGAGAGCAAAGCAAAATATTACCAAAATTGACTGCTGATTACACTCACTACTTACTTACTGACCCATTTAATTGGAGACTATATTCAAATATTCCAAATTTGATTAAAACAAGTTATATTATATATTTTATGTGTGCATATGTTCCGCCATGTTATATATAGCAGCCATTACAAGAACTGTACTTAAATATAATTAAAATTTAATGATAGAATATTATTCATTTATAATATACCTATTTATCATAAGACATCTAAATATATGTATATTATATATATATACACCGGGTGGGTGAGTATAAATATATGTCCCGAACTTTGGGAACATACAAATTTTTACTTGAAACAAAAATATTCGTTAGAAGACGAAATATCTTATCAGTTGAAGAAATTTTCATTTTCTCAGTTAAGGAAAAATAATCTCCACTAAATAGGGTTTCTTGATCGAAGACTGATAATGAGCCTAAAACTTACTCGACAAAATCCAGATTTGCATCATTATAAGGTACAACAGTTGTAAATATCCAATTTTTTCAGGTTTTAAAAAACCTGATTCATTTTTTCAAACCATTTTGAAAAAAATTGGAAAATTTTAATTGTTGTACCTTGTAATGATGCAAGCCTGGATTTTTCGAATTTTTGCTTTGTAAAGTTTCAGCTCATTATCAGGTTTGAAGAAAAAACAATTGGCACTATCCAAAAGTACATTTAAAAAAAAAAAACAAGTTACAATTGACTGAGTTAATTGTTGAAATATCATATTGAAAGTGTCGATTACGCATTCGTTTATTTTTTTACGTCATGTAAGAAACGAAAAACATCCACTCCTCTTACACACATATATACAATACGTATAGAAATACTATATGTTTCTAACCTAATTTGCGCCTTCACGGGTAATCGGTGACGTTTACGAAAAATTTTTCAAAAAAAAGTTGTTTATTCTTTTATAAGGATGGGTACTGCGAACCCAAGACCCAATTGATCTATGTTGCTCATTTACGAACTCGACCTAACTTTTTCAGCCTAAGCATATTATAAAAATTTCAGCTCAATATCCTTTTTCGATTTTGAGCTATCGTGTTGACAGGCGGACAGACAGACAGACAGCCGGGCAGCCGGAAATTAGGTGATTTTATGAATACTTATATAAAAATTTTGTTTGAAGCTCCAATATTTTTAAGCGTTACAAACTTGAGACTAAACTTCGTATACCTTGATATATTTGATTTATACATGGTATAAAACGTGAAAGTCTGATGATTTGCTAAACTCGAGCTGTTGAAATTTTTTTTAAAATTGAGGCTAAAATGTGTTGGGATAAAATTTACCGTCCTTTTTAACACGCTTTTATAAGCTTGGGCTGTATGTTTGTTTGTTTGTTTGTATGTATGTATGTAACTATGTAACGGAATCTTTGAGCACGATTTTCACCGGTTTCTAAACATCTGATTAACTTGAAACTTTGCATACGTCTCAAAAACCGGTAACAATGCAATAATTCGTTAATTTCCCATTATCCTTGTTAGGGCCGCCAGGTTAAATATATTCTTTTCATATATCCTCTATGAGAGTGAACACGATAACTCAAAAACGAAAAGAGATATCAAGATGAAATTTTTATAGCGTACTCAGGACCTAAAAACTGAGGTCAAGTTCGTAAAGGAGCAATATGGGTCAGTTGGGTCTTGGGTCCGTAGGACCCATCTTGTAAACCGTTAGAGATAGAACAAAAGTTCAAATGTAAAAAATGTTCTTTATAAAAAAATAAACAACTTTTGTTTGAAAATTTTTTTGTAAACTTCACTGTTTACCCACGAGGGCGTAGCTATGGAACTGCTGAAAGATGAATGTTGCCACTAATCCTGAGTTGGGCTTCGACTGTTCACAAAATGCAAGGTTGTACAGTTGATCATGCAGTCATTTATCTAGGCTCACGACTGTTTGCTGCTGTACAAGCTTATGTGGCACTTAGTCGTGTAAGAACCTTAGACGGTATTCGCATTGAAGAACTTGATTGCTCTAAGTTAACAGGAAAAACTCTGTGCAATAGTGATGCTTTAAATGAGATGAATAGATTACGAAACGATTCGTAATACATTTTAATACCACATATCCACAAAAAACTAATTGATAAATCGTACTAAAAAGTATAAAATAAATAATAGTTTAAAAAAATTAAAAAAACACGCTTTTATAGCAAATCGAACTAAAAACTTAAAAATAATTTTTAATAACAAAGAGTTTATATTACCGTAGCAGAAGGTTATACAATCAATCATAATTAATTACTTAAAAATAAAAATATAATAAAATTTAAGTTACAAACAGAATTATTAAATTCAGTGTGAAAAGCGTGGGATGCATTTCACTACATTTCCATAACTCTCCACTCATAGATAGTTGACAATAGAATGATTGTATAACCTTTAATATGTCAAGCACCCCACGACTTTTCACTCTGAATTTAATAAGTTTTTAGTTCAATTTGCTATAAAAGCGTGTTCTTTTAGTTTTTTTAAACTATTATTTTTTTTATGATCATAAGTAACATCTTTTTCCAGAATTGCAACTCAATTCCTTTATTTTTCGAAAAGTTATCAGAGAAAGTTGAAAATATGAGGTTACAGCGGTTTTCTTGAGATTTTCAGGTTATTTTGCTGGGTTGAGGATTCGGATCTAGTTCTAAATACCCTGTAAATGTGTATGATAATCATCGCATATACAATGTACATACATACAAATGAATATGCAACCTAGATGACGAGAAAAACATGAGAAAACACTTTACCAGGTTTTATGTATACATGTGGTTTAAATGGAAAGTGGGTGGTAATATATTAATTGATAAACACAAAAAAAAACCTGTTTCAATTCATATTTAAAGCTAGACGGCTGGAACTAGTAAAGCTGTCTCGAATTTACACAATATTTGAAAATTTGTTATCATTTAAAATACAGAGAAAAAGAATTAATAAATATACTTCCATTATTTGGCAAAAGGTTTATGTTAATAAAATATCTGAAAATATGTATTGTATGGTACCATGATATACAGACAATAGGTATGCTGTTAACAATAAGGAATATTTGTCTATGTATCTTGGTTATTCACGATAAAAACGTTCTATTTAAGGAAAATCCCTCGCCAGTAATAGAAAAAAATAAATTAGTAGAAAATGATCAAAATTTTTAGTATGTTGTAGTTAACGATACATACAAAAAAAAATTTGGGTATCTTATCGATCAATTAAGAGAGTAATTAATTAATTAAAAATACACTAAATAACATAGCATGATATGAGGATGATTATGTTATTTAGTGTATTTTTAATTAAGAATTACTCTCTTAATTGATCGATAAGATACCCAAATTTTTTTTTTTGATTTAATAATATGTATCGTTAACTACAACATACTAAAAATTTGGATCATTTTCTACTAATTTATTTTTTTCTATTACTGGTGAAGGATCCTCCTTAAAGTTAAGGTATTTAAATTTAGATAGCATTTAACATCATTATATTAGTTATCAAATTTATGTAATTATATAAGTATGTGCGAGTGTGCGGACTATTTTGTATAAAATCCTTGACTTTCTTTTGTATATGATGCGAAGGACTAAGTCTAAATCAAATCTGAAAATTTTAGGGGCGAGGTCTTCAATTACTTCAAAAGTTGGCATATTTAACATTGGTCTTATGGGAAAACGGTAGATGCATGATATGTTATCATAGATTTCTTCAGAACTAGTCGGTGGAAATTAAAAAAAAAAACTACTTAAATGGCATTTAAAACATCAATAAATAATTGAAAACAAATAAAATCCATTGTGCCCAACTAATTAAGGATTTAAAATACCATTTTAGGATATCTGAAGTAATTTTCAATGTATCGGAAATTGAAAATTTTGTTGAATTATTAAGCTTTCAATATTTCTGAAGCCAAGGAAGATATCGCAAAATTTTAGTCTTAATTTTCATATACATCAATGAAGTTAATGTAGATCAAATGAATCATCAAAGTTGATAATAAGGTAATAATTTCAACCACAAGTATAAATTTGCCTTGGTGCTCGTACTATCTCAATTACTAAAAATACATATTTTTCCAACAGAATTTTTCGTAGATGTTTCATTTTTCTCACTGTGATATTTACAAAACTTATTTGATCTAGAGGTGGAAATTCTAATCAGTTTTAGCAAATTAATTATCCCAAAAAAATTCTGTCATAACATATCTTGAATCTGGGCCCCTAGATTTTCATTCAAACAAAAAGAATAAATAAAAAAAATGATAAAAATATCCAACGTAAACTTTTCCTATGCTCAGTTGAATGAAAAATCTTGGCAATTTTTCATATAACCTACTTTTCTATCGCTTGGCAAATAAGACAGAATAAGTGGAAAAGTTTTTTTTTATATCTATAAAATTCCAAAGCATAATACTATTCAATAAAATTTAAAAAATATTAATATGTAAAATTAAGTCCCGGGACATACTTCTGCGCTTTAAATATGCAAAAGAATTTGAATAAATACTTACCATCCGCCTTCACAATGTTATATTTTATGTCTTTATGTATATAATTCAACTAACTGCTACCCATCCGTTTCGTAATTGCATTTTATTTTTTTTCATCCTTGATATCTATTCGTACCCCTCTCCTTAACCTCCCTCCAGAAAGGCCTTCTTCTTTGAGCCCTTTTCACTATACTAGTATCTGCTGTTTTTTTCTCAACTAAGTCTGCTCAGTCGGTTTAAGATTTTTTGAGAAGACTCCTTTGGAATGTTATGAATATAGAAAATAAACTAATATTTATTGAAGAGAGATAAAATCAAAAAAATATATTTTATGCAATTGTAGTAAATAAATACAAAATAAACCAAAAAAAACTGTTAAAAATAAAAATATTTTATTCATAAGTTTGCATAATAAATTAGTGTTGGCCTAACCACACCAAATATGAGTGTTTAATAAATACATTACAAACTTCTATATTTTTGTGGATATAGTAAACGAAAACTATAGGAAGAGGCTCCATTGCCTCCGTTGACGATAAATATTCTCAAGCTGTCGCCGGTAAATTTTTTTATTAATTTTCAAGGTTGTAAGTTATGAAATCATCGTCAAAATTTTTCTTTTTGGATCATCAGATATAAGATCTCTGTACCGCTTCTACAAAACGTTCTAGAACATTTGATTATTTGTGATTATTTGGAAAAAAACAATCGCTTATAGGAATGAAATGCAATGGTCTATGGAACAACCGGGAAATAAGGCTAGGTTAGGTTAGGTTATTTTGGCTGTCCACGAAGGATTTCAAAGGCTGAGTGCACCTTCTTCATGCATATACCATGCACTACACCAGCCCATCACAACAATTAATTAAATTAATTTTGTTGCGACGACGGGAATCGCTACCCTAAGCATACCGCGGACGGAAATGGTTACGTCTTAACAAACTGAGCTAATAGGGCAATTGGGTCATTAAAAGACATTAAAAGTGGACTTTTTTTTATTAGTTAGTTCATCCATAGATTTAAGAGTATTGTTTGTAAGCTTGTTATCATGTTTTTATTTGAAGATGCCGGTTTGCGCATCCTAACTTTTCGTCCTAAGTACGCTATAAGAATTTCAGCTTCATATTTCTTTTCGTTTTTGAGTAATCGTGATGACAGACGAACACAGATGACAGACGACAGACGACACACAGACGACAGAAAGACAGACAACCGGAAATGGACTGATTAGGCGATTGTATGAACACCTATACCTAAATTTTGTGCATAGCATCAATATTTTTAAGCGTTACAAACTTGGGACTAAGCTTAGTATACCTTGGTATATTTTATAAATATGGTATAAAAACTAAGATAACCAACCGGCTTAACTCATCAGATGTTTTTAATCTAGATATCTACATTTTTTTTAAATATATTTTTTTTTCAAGCTATTCATAGATAGTGAGAAGTTCTCTCAGCTCGAGACTAAAATGTAAGAAAAAAAAAATAACCTTCGGAAATTTTCGTGCCTGTTCGTGTAATTTCGTTAGTTTCGTTAGTTTATTTGTTAACCTACTTATGAGTTGACTACTTGATTTCATAAGTAATTTTCTCAATACAATGCTTTTTTCTCAATACAGTTCTTAAGCTCTTTCACATTTTGGAGTAAAGAGAACGTTTTAATTGATTTCATAAATTAGAATCGTTCCTATGATTATTTTAACGAAATAAAAGCCAGAAAAGTACGAAACAAAAGTAATTAAAACAATCCTGATGTCAAATTGGTCATATTACCCATAAAAATGTTAAACTAAACTTGATACCATGACAAAATTTGAAAGTGAAATGAAAATTGATTAAAAAACGAAGAAGTTTTAAGCATTCAAAGATTGTTACCCATCTCCTTTTGACAAAACAAAATTTTATATGTAATCTTTATGGCGATACCCACATATGACGTCACTAGTGGGTATCTTTGTTTAATAAAGAATTTTAAACGTTCATATCATGCATGCTAGTGAATATTTTTAAAAGCCAACTTCACTTTTCTATTCGCGAAGTAAGAATTTTTCATCTGAAGAGACAAAAACAATTTTGTCCGATCCCTTACTTAATTGTTGCTGATATAGAAGACCCGTTCATATAAAGTAATATAAATAGAGTTATAACTATAACTATTACTATAACTATAACTCGGTGTATGTTAGTAAGGTACATATAACAAACATTATAAAGGTGTAGGCAATAGCTGTGCATAGGTGTTCTGTAGCATAGGTACAGTGCATATATAGCACAAGGTAAAGCACACCAGATGAAGTACATCATAAATGCATTTGAATAGAACATGCTATTTATTTTAATTCTTTTTATATGTTATAATGAAAACATAGACGAAAAATTTCCATATTATGTACCTGTGTTATGTAGTACTAAAAATAAAAACAAACTATAGAACAAGTATATTATACATGTTTTTAAACTTGTACCTTAAATATTATTTATATAATGTGTTCCAGAGGATTTCAAATACTTTGTGGGGTTCAGACGGAGTGCAAACTGGAAAAAATTTGTACACATTTGCAAATGGACAGATTTTTTACAATCTACGCTTTTCATGTTAAGAATAAATAGCTGAGATGAGGAAATGAATCAAGTCCAAAAAATTACTCTGTCCGTTATTCCGATGAAACAAACGTTTTTCTCTTTTATCCACAGTAACCTCTTCTTAGTTTATTCCATTCTCTGTCAGTACGCCGTATCCTGAGCTTATGGGAAAAACCCGTGAAGAGCCTGCCTATCTATAGGAGAAACGTGAAGGTTTTTATTGTTTCAACCCATCATCTCTTGCCTTAAATGTAGAATCCGTAGTCTCGTCATCTTGTGGCATTGATTACAATATTAATAAAGTATAAATTAATGGTGCTTTCACGAGTATGTTTCCATCATTATATTTAACAAACTGGCTTTAAAAACACATTCTGGTGATTTCAGATACAACAGTCTCTCTTATGCTTGACAATGTGAAAAATCATTTTGTACATAAGCGGTAATTTTTAATTTTTTTAAAAAGTAAATTTGGAACATAATGAGCCTTATTTTTCGAGAAACTGCTAAGGCGATAAAGTGATTTTTAATATATTGTAGTCATATTTGTGCCACTCCAAGTAAAAATGTCGTCTAATTCCATTTTTTTAACTGTATTTTTTTAATAAAAACTCATTTGTTCATATTTTTTTATTAAAAACGTGCCCCAATTCCAATTAATGTATCATCATTTCGATAATGTTACTAAGAGAATTTTAAAAGTTAGTTACAATTTTTTACGAAAACTTATTTAAAAAAAACAAACTTTTGTAATGATTTTTGAAACACTCGGTTATGTAAAAAACTAAATGCATTATCATCCTGATAGAAAAGTACTACTTAGATTCAAAACTTAGTTACAATTTCTTACGAAAAAAATAAAAAACGCCTATCTCTGTAATCATTTTAGAAACACTCGGTTGTGTAAAAAAAGTAAATAAAATAAAATTTGCATATGTGCTCCCATATAAAGTTATAAGTTATTCAGATAAATTCTAATTTTTATCCATTACCTACATTTTTGATGTTAGTTTATAAATATATACTACTTCATAAAAAGTGTCTGCAGCTGCCAAAATCAGGAAAAAATCATTGTTGGTCAAGAAAAAATTTTATAATGAATTACGAAATACTTCCACCTTCTCGAAAATCAAATATCTATTTAATTGGAAAATTTATTCCTCGTTACTTTTCGAGCGTTTAGATAAAAATCACGAGCACATGTTTTTTTGTAATCGTTTTGATAATTTTTAAGATACGCCCTCTTCTAATACGATATAAAACTTCGTAACTGAGAGCAAAATATTATCCTCCATTCCATTTGTGTAAGACACCCAGTTTTGAACAAATATTTTCAGGACTTCTGACTCTTACAGGACCTCAAGTAAATTTTAGTTTTAGGATGAATGTAGAAGAAAAATAAGAAAAAAATTGTTGATATCTGCCTTGGTTTTCAAAATATCAAAAGCATAAAAATTAAACCAAATTTTCCATTTTCGATATTTTGGAAATTACTTCAGATATCGAAAAATAGTATTCTAACTTTTCGTTTTATGTTGTCAAGTTATAACATAATCCACCATCAAAATTGAAAAATATATATTTTTTGTAATTTGTGTACCCACTACTGATCTCATCCCTAATTAGCAGGGCAAAACTGTTTTTTTTCTTTTTAGAGAAATCTATAAAAACATATCATCTATCTACTGTTTTACCATAAAATCAATGTTAAATATCCCTACTTTTAAAGTCATTTACTTATTAAAATAATCAGGCAACCCCCTAAAATTTTCAGAAATACTTCAAGCTTTTTATTTGAAATTGCCTTGGTGCTCGTACATCCTTAAGGCAAACGCAGAAATAATCGAGTAAAAGGAATAATTACTCAATCATCGAGAACTCAGATTTCGAATTTTAGGCCTATAAGATTCGCAGTTAATTAGCCATATAATTATTTTAACTAAGCTTAACGAACTAATACCAGCTGAAACATCCTCTGTGATGGACAATTCTAGCTTCATCCCGAAATAACGCCAAAGGTTGTTCATGGTATAGGTTAGGTTATATTGGCTGTCCACGAAGGACATACTTAGGGTATGTTGCGACGGCGGGAATCGAACCCGCTACCCTAAGCATACCGCGGACGGAATTGATTACGCCTTAACCAACTGAGCTAATAGGGCGACAAGGTTGTTCATATTTACTAGCATTATTTGAGAAAAATATGTATGAATGAAATCATATGTTATTTAAATAAAGCTCGATATCTTCAGTAAGGTAGGGACAATAAAATCGATGCCAGCGCCTCCAGTGAAAAATTTTAGCGATAAAGGAGGCTGTTATGATTAATTTACAGTTCTTTACATGATAATGTTATAGAAATGTCAAATTAAAATTATTGAAAAACACCAATTAATTAAACTTAATGCATAAAAAATTGTGAAAATAAGAAATAAAATTGCACAAACATTATTTTTATACCATGTATATATGAAATATACATAGTATATTAAGTTTAGTCTCAAGTTTGTAACGCTTAATAATATTGATGCTGTCTGTCTGTCGTCTGTCCGTCTGTCATCACGATTACTCAAAAACGAAAAGAGATATTAAGCTGAAAATTTTATAGCGTGCTGAAAACGTAAAAAGTGAGGTCAAGTTCGTAAATGAGCAACATAGGTCAATTGGGCTTGGGTTCGTAGGACCCATCTTGTAAACCGTTAGAGGTAGAACAAAAGGTTAAATGTAAAAAATGTTCCTTTTAAAAAAATTAACAACTTTTTTTTGAAACATTTTTTTGTAAACATCACTGTTTACCCGTGAGAGCGCAAATTATGCGCAAATTGTATAGTATGTATTCTATGTCTATATCAATATATATGTGTGACATGTATATATGTGTATAATGTGACAGAGTAATCAACAATGTCTATACATGGTATTTCATCAATTAACTCAGTCAATTGTTTGTTTTTACTTACAAAAGTAAATTGTAAATTCATAATTATTTATTTAAATTTGAGAGACAATAATATTAAATTTTCAATGTAAGTGATAAATTCAATCCATACAATTCTATAATTAATGTAGTGTATCGTTACCATGGATACGCCTCCAATAAAACTAACGCACGGTGCGAATAGGATAATAAAAACTTTCTTATTGGTTTCAGTGACGAAACATTCGTAGTTCTTTAATGACATTTACCTAATTTAATCTGTAGAATATCTTCTGCTCTAAATAGGTATATATATATTTTAAAAAGCTATAAAATAAACCATTAATTTCGAAATTGTCTAAAATGATTTTCTAAAAATCAAATTCTTGACATTCTATTAACCTTTTCCCAACTCGAAGGTATAATACATAATAATTACAAATTTTAGTTTTTGTTTACAATATTTAAACCTTATACAAACCGATTTCAATCCCAAAACTGTCTTCACATTTGGCATAATAACAACAACATGTTTAAAAAAAATGATTTTCTAATTATCGAAAGGATTTAGAAAGTCAAACAATGTCAGTGACACATTTCTAATTAATGTTTAACAATTCACTACAATAATTTCTAAATTGGTATTTTGTGTGTGTATTGTATTAATTTATAATAATACAATTTTAAGAATGTATCTATTCTACTGTTATTCAAATTGTAACGAAAAGGTGCAACTAACAGTTTACAGGATGATTTGATATTTTACTAGGTATGCTTTTTCATACGAAGGCCCAAATCGTTGAAACGAGTTTGATTTTCCAGTGCTGTGAATTTGAAATGTTATTAAAATGACACGCGTTATCTAAAAATTAACCAATTATATGGTTATGTCGGAAACTCTTGTGGATCCAAAGAACTACTCTCGGCAAAATCCGTCATTGAGCATGATTAATTTTTCCAGAAGCCCGTATGAAACATGCTCCTGAATTTAAAAGACCAGGCTACCGGTGGGTAACTCGGTAGGATATTGTTTAAACAAATGAGTATTATTGGCCGAATCACTTCGGAAAAATTGTATTATACAATCGGAGTAGAAATTAACAAAAAATGTTCTTAGACATGTCTATACCCTTCAGTTTTCGAGTAAAAAATTCGTAAAATTTGATAATACCCGATTTTAGAATTTTCATCCCTCAAAAAGTCTATGAAAAATCGGATTTTTAATATATATATTCAATTTTTGTTTGTAGTGTAAAGTTTATACTCAACAACATCCACAAAATATTTAGCCTAGTTGCATTATTATTAAGTGCTTGATTGTTAATTGCTACGAGAGTTCCCAAACAACACCCAACAGCAATGATTTTATGTTCTAAAAATGCTAGAAAGATGGGATTTTCACCAATCGACTCGAAATAAAGTAAAATTAACAGAAAAGTGTGAATAATTTTATTCTCTACCCCCCGGGAAATTGGAAAAACAATTTTGGCAAGGCAGTAAAATACAGCGGTTTCCACTTCTTAGAAATTTGTCTAGACGGGAAGAGCAAATAAATGGAAATCGCAAAGAACACCTTTTGAATCGAGCAATAAATAACACAAATAGCAATAAGTAACGTTCCAGTATAAATTGATACTGTTCTTAAAGCTAATGTAATGAAAGGCAGGTACAAGAAAAATAATGACAGCTTACTCACTGCATGTCAATGTTGTGGGCTTCAAGTAACTGGGATTATAAGGAGTGGCCATTATGAAATTATCTAAAAAAATTCGTAATGCAGAAGCTGCGTTTTCTAAGCAAATTCCCTACGAGATTGAAAGAATAACACATTCTTCTTAAAATCAAATATTGTATTTTTAATTTTTCAAGAATTTTTATTTCGAAAATTTTTGTTTTGAAAAAGTTTAAAATGTTGTACTTTGTGCATACCCCCGCCCGTTGTTTATCACTCGATTATTCTCATTAACGAACTTGATCTTTCAAATACCAAAAAAATATATATGTATATGCTTATATACATAAATTTTAACGATGGTCATTTTTAATATCTATTAGGTAGGATAGATGATCATCATCAATCACAAATTCCGTCATCAATACAAAAGCAATGGCTCCACTTCTAGCAGAAATTCGCTAAATGGCAAAGATGGATGCTGTAGAAGCAGAAGTACTATGTTGCATTTCACCCTACTTAGTCAAGCTGAGTGATTAATCAGAGACAATCAATAATGCATACAATCACCCTATAAAATACTTGATAATATACATAAATACATAGATACATTGACTTCACACATTCAGTACACAAATACTAACACTTCGTACCTTCATTTTAATAATAAAAGTGTACCTATGTATAAAAGGGTGCTAACAAATAACAATAGGCATTGTTTAGCAGTTAGTTGATTCACAAAAACCTTTTTGTGAATCCTAAATAACAATACAATTTTGTTGTTATCAATTCTATAATATGTGTATATTATTATTAAACACCTTTACCTATTTCTGAGCAGTATGAACAGTTAAACCTGTATAAGCAAAGGTTTAAGAAATTCGAAACTAATAAAAGTTTTTTCATCCTTTCTGCGTCATGCTTATAGGAATAGACCAAAACTGATACTTAACGTTATTAGAAGATGTATTGTTCTCGAAAGAACTGTAGATATTTCGAAAAGTGATAATGTTTTCCAATTTTATTATTAGCTATGCCCGTGCGAAATTCGGCTCGCGCAGTTACAGTGACGAGTGGCTTCTCTGTGCCCGGCTAAAACAACAAACAACACAAAAAATCAAAAGTTCTTAAATTAATAATATTAGAAGAACATGTATTAAAAATTGTAGTTATATGTCTAGCTAGAGTATTAGAAGAGCATTTGTAAACTGACATGTTTGCCTAATACACTTATTATTTAAATTTATGATGATATTTTTTCGCTTAAATTATTTGCCTAGCCTGTTTTTTCCCAAGACGTACATTTTTAGACCGTGAGTATATTTTTCGACAAGCTTAGCTTGAAAATTATGGGTGAATCATGCGATTTGATAGAGGAATAAGGAAAATAAGGGTAGGGCAGAAAAAAACTTGCTAGAGTGATAATATATAAGATTTTATCTATCCGAGTGTTTTTTTAAATGATAAATTTTACTTATAGTCAAATTGAGGTAAATCTTCAGTCATTTGTTTACCGATAAACATCAAGACTATTTTTAATAAAAATATCAAAACTTCGAAAGCTTGTAACTGTTATTTTTATAATTAAAATATACACGTTGTATATTTAAAAAAAAATTTTTTTTTATTATACTTTGCAGTAATCTACTATAAAATAAAATATTTTAGACCGATATTTCATGGATAATCATATATCACCGTATTTGCAATAAAATTATCTCCATTTACAAATGCGAGTCACTGAATAAACAGATGAGCGTAATTACGGTTATCAATTTGTATAAACATGATGTCTTTTTATACCATGTATATATGAAATATACATAGTATATTAAGTTTCGTCCCAAGTTTGTAACGCTTAAAAATATTGATGCTACGAAAAAAATTTTGGTATAGGTGTTCATAGAATCACCTAATTAATCCATTTCCGGTTGTCCGTCCGTCCGTCTGTGGACACGATAACTCAAAAACGAAAAAAGATATCGATCTGAAATTTTTACAGCGTACTCAGGACGTAAAAAGTCAGGTCAAGTTCGTAAATGAGCAACATTGTTAATTGGGGCTTGTAAACCCATCTTGTAAACCGTTAGAGATAGAACAAAAGTTTAAATGTAAAAAATGTTCCTTATAAAAAAATAAAAAACTTTTGTTTGAAACATTATTTTGTAAACATCACTGTTTACCCACGAGGGCGTTAATTAGGTGCAAATTTTATAGTCTATTATTAGTGCAAATTTTTTATGTATTAATATACGAATATCAAAGTGAATATCTTTTGTTATTTACGTGACGTCAAAAAAACAAACGATTGCGCATCAACACTTGCGCATTATATGAGAATATCAGTTAAATATGTCAGATATGTATGTATGTGAAATGTGAGTTATCAACACTGCCTATACATGGTATTTCAACAATTAACTCAGTCAATTGTTTGTTTTCACTTGTTTAAGTTGACATTTGCTTGAAAGTTGATAAATAAATGTAATCGAGGATTTCGTTTGAGGAAATTCCTCAAACGAAACGTTAGTTTCAAAGGCACACATCGTATACTGGTATCAAATTCGATCTAAGTTTTCACCTTCAATTACAACCTCACTCTGGTGCATAACTGACCAACATTAGATGAGCGCTTTAAATAAGGAAGCTGTTTTTTTATAAATACGTAATGTTTTGTAAACCGAATAGTTTAGACATTAATTAATAGCAAAAATCTAGCCTTTTGTGCGTTTGTTCATTCCATTTTAACAAAAATGGTCTCTATAGAACAACAAATCACTTTTATTGATATTACTTTTTGATTTGTTTACTTTTAATTATGTATACGATATTTATTTACATCATGGTCTCTCGATTAGAATTGATAATTTTTAATATTAGACATACAGCGTAAACTAAATATTGACAAATATCTTGTCTAATAATCTTAATAGTTCAAAAATTAATAATAATAAATAAGTGAATAAACAAAGTAAAAATAAAATTTCGAGTTGAAAAAAGTGTACTCTGTGTCTAGACCTCGAATAGTCTAATTGGTAGGGCGCTTGATATGAATCCAAGAAGTCCTGGTTCGAGTGTATGTTTCTTTCAATTCTCTTTAATCACCTTTATTGGATTTATTGGGAACTTTTTTTCGAAGAGTGTCTAGATTTCGCAAAAACAATTATACGAAATAAGAATTTCGATATGAAAAAACAATTTTGGTTAAAACTTATCAGTCTGTTTTTGACTAAACTGTACGGTATGAGGAAAAATATTTCGAACAAAAAATGTTATTTTTCCCAGGCGTGTAATTTGTTCAAGGTAGTTGAAAAGTCAGAAATTTTAATGGATTTGGACAAGTTTGACTGTAAGTGTGTTTATTTTGATTGCTATTGTATTGTTGTTAAGGTTAATATACAAAGTAGTGTAGTAGGTAGGTTTCTATCTATCTGTTTACCTACCCATCTCTTCCACTTGAACCGTTCAATAAGGTTCAAAGTATTTTGATTGTAGGTTTGGTTGACAGTAATTAAAAATCTTTTAAATTAGAGTAATAAGCACGATCAAAAACATTATACGGATTGGGACAGAAGGGGTAACAATCATTAAAACACACGAACACGAAAAGAAATATGTACAAAAGTGAAAAATAAAATAATAAAAAAAAAAAAAAAAAAAAAAAAAAATTGAATTAAAATCACGCTAGCGTGTGAACGGACGTCAGTACACGCTAACGTGTGAATAGCCACCACGCGCAACAATTATTAAAATTTAACAAACAATAACAACGTAGCGGCGTATGAATACAGAACCGAGCTGATAAGATGAGACAATTTAAAAATTAGGTTCTCTTGAAAAATCACCATTGAAGGATACACTTCGAATAAACATTTTATTAAAATTAATAATTTTACACGTTTGTGCCCGCAACGCGAGCACGTTTTTAATATTACATCGACAATTCATGGATTGGGATAATCAACGACGGAATTACTCTTGAAAAAATCACCGTTGAATGGTACACATCAAGGATAAAAATTTATTACAATCAATAATATACACGTTCGTGCCCGCAACGCGAGCACGTTTTAATATTACATCGTACAATTGATGGATTGATTGGGCAATTTAATCTGGAAATAAAGATAATTGGTTTTAACTTCAAAGAAGTGGACTTACATAACGATCAAATTAATTATACCTGGACATTTCATCAACGGCTGGTGTTGTTTGTTTGGCTGTGTACCGCTCGGTTTCCTATGGTGGTCTTTCCTAGATTTTAAGGTACGGTTGTTATTTTTTCTTCTGTTTTAATCCGTATCTAATAGTAATTGGAGATTTACCTACAAAAAAATTCAAAAACGTTTAATATACGTAGTTTTAAAATAAGCGATTGAACATTTCCAATTGATTTTGATAAAATATATAAATTTTGTTGTGTATGTGGACCAATACCGCGCTTAGAAGGTAGCTGACCACGAGTTTAGACAGCCCTATTTACGGGTGTCTCGAAAACTCGCTCGGAGCTGGACTTCGCGGTCTTTAATCTTCGCTGTATTCTGCCCCGTGTAATGCTTGACTAAATCGAGTCACGGGTCAGATACCGAGGATAGTGAATTGGTTCACTGCACAAGAAGAATTTTACGCCAAAATCGGAAATGTTCAATTCAAACTAGAATCACACATTTTAATAAAACAAAAATAATAAAAAAAAAAAACAAAACTTACTTTAATAAGGTTATGTCGCCTTGTGATTTTTGTGAAGTTGTGATCTTTTTTAGTTTCTTATTTTTTTTTTAATTCATTTAATGATTTTAACTTTAGTACTGACATATTTGTAAACGCTAAAAACAAAAAGAAAGAATATTTATATTTCAATTTAAATAAATTAACTTAAGTGTTGAATAGAAAATTACTTACATGTGTTTTTTGTTGTCGTCAGTATTTTGACATTTCATTGATAGCCCATAGAGTTGTAGTCGCTTAATAGACTTCTACTCAAGTCCTAGACCGTCCTTTGTCCACTTTAATTTTTTTTTTCAGATTCGATCACACTTACTAAGATCGCGGATAAAAAACGCTTCCACTTGTCATCGATGCCACAGTTGGCAAGTTTATAGAAGATTTTAATATAAAGTCATCTTAAAAATGCCACAGTTGGTAGCATATAGCGTAGGGTAGTTTGATCGAGTCTGAATTAGAAAAAAAAAAAAAGGATTATTGGCTCATAATTTAAAATTAAATTTTGCAAAAAAAAAAAAAAATACATACTACTAATTTTTTTTTCTTTGTTCGTACGAGCGTAACGTCTAGGTGAACTGCCAGAGGATGCCGACTACACGGTCCAACAAACACACGACATCATCAGCAGATGTTCCAATGGTTGTGACAACAATCGTCGTCAACACAACAGCTACAACAAATAACACTGCTGGATTGGGTACCATTGTTGACGCAACTTCACCAAGTTACGCTACTCCGCCAGATATTCCAGGTGCTCATGGTATCACGACAATAGCACCATCAGTGTCGAAAGCCAATTCCACCCTACCCACGACAGTATTGGCTGGAAATGTACCACAAACAACTATTGGTACGAGTCCTGGAAACGTACCGATATTGAATCCTGCGCCTGGTATGGTCCCACCTGCGTCGTCTGCACAACCTCAGCAGTATCTTGGTTATGGGTTGGGGAGTGTTCCACAGTTTGGACAAACTCTTCCAACGTATCCAAATCCTGTGAATCATGCGCCAACTACGCAATCGTATACAACTCCATCACATCATCCTGTTCTTGCGCCACCAGCACATGCAGGTCCGACTGGTCAACCTGCGCCAACAACAGCAGTAGGAGAGGAAGACGCCACACCATCAAGAGTCATACAGTTTATGCGTTCCCAAACACGACTCAACGCATCACACGAGCATGATATTCATGAGGTAAATCTCCAATTAAAATATTTATGTGAATCCATAAGTAAGATATCATGTAGCCAATCCTGCAATCAAAGTGCGAATAGGTCTTTAATAAATTTATCGCATAGTAACTTAGGAGATAATATGTACAAAATCAAGGATCAAGTAAACATAGATACTTACTTCAAAGACGTCCCTCGGTGTGACGGATCCAGCAAACCAAACATAATATCAAACGACGAGGAAAGACCCACAGACAACTTCCATAAAAATTTGACAGACGGACATACACGAAAAAATTCAGTTTTAGACGAGGTACTACAAACCTTTACCTCTCTGCAACGACAGCAAGAGGAAGATCCTGAACTACGGCTCATCATCGTGCGCCTACGGGCCGGGGATGATGTAATAGGCTATGAGTTACGGGACTCCCTTCTTCTAAAAATTGTAGGGAAGAATAGGTTGCGACGTATCCCGGTACCTAAAACTATGAGACAAATGCTTCTCTACTATCACCACGATGGAAGAGCTTCAAACCACCCCGGCATTACAAAAAGTTATAGGGACATTGCCCGTCGCTTCTGGTGGCCACGGCTGTTTGAGGAGGTCCGCGGTTATGTTAGGTCCTGTCCGGAATGTCAGCGGTGTAATATAATAAATTCCGAAATACAATAGTATTTCTCCCTAAAAGTGGGGGAGACTGAACCGTTCAATAAGGTTCAAAGTATTTTGATTGTAGGTTTGGTTGACAGTAATTAAAAATCTTTTAAATTAGAGTAATAAGCACGATCAAAAACATTATACGGATTGGGACAGAAGGGGTAACAATCATTAAAACACACGAACACGAAAAGAAATATGTACAAAAGTGAAAAATAAAATAATAAAAAAAAAAAAAAAAAAAAAAAAAATTGAATTAAAATCACGCTAGCGTGTGAACGGACGTCAGTACACGCTAACGTGTGAATAGCCACCACGCGCAACAATTATTAAAATTTAACAAACAATAACAACGTAGCGGCGTATGAATACAGAACCGAGCTGATAAGATGAGACAATTTAAAAATTAGGTTCTCTTGAAAAATCACCATTGAAGGATACACTTCGAATAAACATTTTATTAAAATTAATAATTTTACACGTTTGTGCCCGCAACGCGAGCACGTTTTTAATATTACATCGACAATTCATGGATTGGGATAATCAACGACGGAATTACTCTTGAAAAAATCACCGTTGAATGGTACACATCAAGGATAAAAATTTATTACAATCAATAATATACACGTTCGTGCCCGCAACGCGAGCACGTTTTAATATTACATCGTACAATTGATGGATTGATTGGGCAATTTAATCTGGAAATAAAGATAATTGGTTTTAACTTCAAAGAAGTGGACTTACATAACGATCAAATTAATTATACCTGGACATTTCATCAACGGCTGGTGTTGTTTGTTTGGCTGTGTACCGCTCGGTTTCCTATGGTGGTCTTTCCTAGATTTTAAGGTACGGTTGTTATTTTTTCTTCTGTTTTAATCCGTATCTAATAGTAATTGGAGATTTACCTACAAAAAAATTCAAAAACGTTTAATATACGTAGTTTTAAAATAAGCGATTGAACATTTCCAATTGATTTTGATAAAATATATAAATTTTGTTGTGTATGTGGACCAATACCGCGCTTAGAAGGTAGCTGACCACGAGTTTAGACAGCCCTATTTACGGGTGTCTCGAAAACTCGCTCGGAGCTGGACTTCGCGGTCTTTAATCTTCGCTGTATTCTGCCCCGTGTAATGCTTGACTAAATCGAGTCACGGGTCAGATACCGAGGATAGTGAATTGGTTCACTGCACAAGAAGAATTTTACGCCAAAATCGGAAATGTTCAATTCAAACTAGAATCACACATTTTAATAAAACAAAAATAATAAAAAAAAAAAACAAAACTTACTTTAATAAGGTTATGTCGCCTTGTGATTTTTGTGAAGTTGTGATCTTTTTTAGTTTCTTATTTTTTTTTTAATTCATTTAATGATTTTAACTTTAGTACTGACATATTTGTAAACGCTAAAAACAAAAAGAAAGAATATTTATATTTCAATTTAAATAAATTAACTTAAGTGTTGAATAGAAAATTACTTACATGTGTTTTTTGTTGTCGTCAGTATTTTGACATTTCATTGATAGCCCATAGAGTTGTAGTCGCTTAATAGACTTCTACTCAAGTCCTAGACCGTCCTTTGTCCACTTTAATTTTTTTTTTCAGATTCGATCACACTTACTAAGATCGCGGATAAAAAACGCTTCCACTTGTCATCGATGCCACAGTTGGCAAGTTTATAGAAGATTTTAATATAAAGTCATCTTAAAAATGCCACACACTCTTTAAAAATATGTTTGTTTGGAATCTTTGTGTATTGTTGTTTAGGTATTATGTATATTATGTTATTGGTATCAGGTTATATAAGTTTAATATTTGTAGTATTTATATTTTAAATAATATGAAGCACGCTGTTATTTGTTATAATAAAATGATTCAATTAGTTGCCATTTTTTTATAGGCTCATAAAATTTTATCTCATATTTGACATTTCACTCTTTTGTGTTGGAAAAAAGAGACGATCCTCATTCTGTTCAGGTTATGAAAATATAGCGAAAAATTGAAAATGATCCAAAAAATTTGAAATTTTATTTATCATTTAATCATGCTTTTATACGCCTTTCGTGAAAAGTTCATATTTATTCTCTGAACGGTTTATGAGATATCTATATATATAAAAGAAAGTCGTGTTAGTTACTCCACTTATAACTCAAGAATCGGCTGAATCGATTTAGCTTTAAAATTGGCAGGGAGGTAGTTTAGAGCCAGGATACTTTTTTTTTTTTAGAACATTCATGTTTTTCCCATGGTCACGGGTCGGAAGACCATCTGCGTTGTTTGTTTTTGCGCCTGATAATAAAAAAAAAATGTCGTCTATCACAAGGTACTTAAATGAAGAGCAACCTATGTACTAAAATACAGAAATAATTATGAATGATTAATGTAGGTATTTAATTTTTTTTGTATTTTTTCCAATTAAAAAAAAAAAAAAAACCGCTTATTTATTGCCATTAAGGCGGAACAAAGTTCGCCAGGTCAGCTAGTTAACTATAAAAGTAAGTTTTTTTTTCATAAACCGTACCATTAATTTTTTTTTTATTATTTTCATTTTTACTCTTTCAGGTATTTCGATCCTGTAAATAGAAAATGATGACCAAAAATTTGAAATTTTATTTATCAATTAACCATTCTTTTATACGTCTTTTGTGAAAAATTCATATCGATTCACTGTGCGGTTTATGAGAAATTAACTATCAAAGTCAGTGTTTTTACACAAAAAAAGTTGTTTACTTTTTTTCATAGTGCTTAATTTTGGTATGATTTTAAAACTTAAAACTTGAGAATTATTGATAAACTGATAAACGTATTTTTATGTAAATGGTACAATATTTTTAAAAGCTACTAAAATTAACTAAAAATCCATTTATTACTTCTTCATATACTACCATTTAAAAAGGGCTGATTATACCATGTATATGAAATATACCATGGTATTCTAAGATTAGTCCCAATTTTGTAACATTTAAAAATATTGATACTATGAACAAAATTTTGGGACAGGTGTTCGAAAAATCACCTAATTAGTCCATTTCCGGTTATCTGCTTGTCTCTCGTCTGTCGTCTGTCGTCTGTCTGTAAGTCTGTCATCACGATTACTCAAAAACGAAAAAAGATATCAAGCTGAAACCTGCTTAGGACGTTAAAAGTTAGGTCGAGTTCGTAAATGAGCAACAAAGGTCAAAGGTAAAAAATATTCCAAATAAAAAAATAAAAAATTTTTGTTTGAAACATTTTTTCGTGAACACTGTTTACCCGTGATGAGCGCAAATTATGCACAAATTGCATATTATGTATTATATGGGAATATCAGTTATGTATGTGTCACATGTTTGTATGTGTAATGTGAAAGAATAATCATCACTGTTTTTACATTTTATTTCAACAATTAACTCAGTTAATTGTTTGTTTTCACTTGTTTTAATAATAAATTTAACGTAAACCGTACAGAGAATCCACTTAAAATTTGTTCAGAATTAAATACTCTTTAACGCATTAAATACTCATTAATTGACTAACAAAATTTCAGTTTTTTGGTAACACTTTCGTTTTGGTATCGAAACGCTTTAAATGAATGGGAATTTCTCGACAAAAAATCAAAAATAGCAACTATTCAAAGTGTACGATTAGAAGACCTTTACTACAGGTCAAATAAAATAATATACAACCAACTCACCCTATTACCTACATATTTTGTGTCTTTTATTTTTAAAATATCTCTTTTTAGCCGTCTACCCTTTCTCATATTTGTGAAATCTTTCCTCGATTGTTTATAGGTATACGTATTGCGTAGTATCATCATCCAAGTCTATCATTTAAATTTAGTTTACATAATTATGTCAAAAGTTTAGAAGTGTGTGTTTGTCTTTGTCAACATACATAGATACCTACACACCCACTCAAACACACTCACTATTACACAGAGGTATATTTATCCGTCAAAGGCAAAATAGGCATGTGCCGACAGGCGGGAGGTTACAAAGAGGCACGCGCCTGGAAGTTTTTAAACAAAGAAAAAATATATATAATACTAGCGGCCCCGACGGACGTTGTCCCGTAAAAACGTAACTCCAATTCATGAATACCTATACTACGTTTAGCCTGTCCGCTAAACCCATCCCGCTAAACCCCAATTTAACTCCTATTTATTGGAGTGGCCTGACCTTCGACCTTTGGCCTGACCTTTGATAGTAGAGCTCGCTGCGCTCGCATATGGCTCTAATAAATGCCTATTGACAATACCTGAATACTATTAAAAATACACAGTACACATAGTATACATAATGTGATATGATTTATATGCGCTCCCACCATTTAATGAAATTTCATTTTTTTGGTACGGAGCCCTCAAAAACAGTTGTACTGGACCAAATTGTGAATCTAAACCATTCTCGAATCCCCTTGAACTCACACAAAAAATTTCATCGAAATCGGTCCAGCCGTCTAGGAGGAGTTCAGTCACATACACACACACACAAGAAATATATATATTAAGATAATAATGGCGATGATGAATTCGCCGAAGATATTACTTCTTCATTATCTGGCCCAGAAACATTCAGAGTGGCAGTATATCTAGTAGTTATATACTGATCTTTTTAAGAAAATCCTTCAAATTAATCAAACAATTAATTACTATATAATAATTTGACCTAAAAAAATATTCAATCAAAAATAATTAAAAAAAAAAAATTTTTATAAATTTTATCCAAACTTTCATAATTTCAAAAGTATTTTTTATAGTTTTTGATAGTTTGGTATAAATAGATTAATTTTTGATAGTTTGAATTAACCCAATTGAGGTTAATGAATCGGGTTAGCAATCCCATTTCACTTTATTCTTTGTAGCGCCTCGCCACTAACATATTCTTACCACAAACAGCTTACAATGCCACAGTCATTTTGTAACTTACCTAAAACAAAAAGAAAACAAATTATTAATTTTAATTTTTGAAATCATGAAACAATATTTTGGGCTTAGCTATTTTTGTGGTACAGAACAGAACTAGACTCAGTTTTATCTAAATTATTGTAAACACAATTTATATTCTTCTAAATGATATTCGCACCGTGCGTGAGTTTTATTGGAGGCGTTTCCATGGTAACGATACACTACTTTAATTATGGAATTGTATGGATGCATTGTATTTATGATTTATATTGAAAATTTAATATTATTCTCTCACTAGAATTCAAATTTAAATAAATAATTATGATAATTTACATTTAAAAAATAATATTTGTGCAATTTGATTTCTTATTATCAAAATTTTTAATGCATTTAGTTTAATTAATTAGTGTTTTTCAATAATTTAAATTGGATATTTTCTATAACATTAACATGTAAAGAACTTCAAATTAGTTATAACAGCCTCCTTTAACGTCAAAATTTCCACTCGAAGCGCTGGCATCGATTTTATTGTCCCTACCATAACTACGCACACAACGAATAGGAAATATACAGGTTGGACCGTTTAGATCTATGAATGAAAATGACCTCAACAAAAATTGTAGAATTTGATGACGAAGATCATGTTCTGACATCAGATTGGACTAAGTTCTTCGGGTTGCTGGTTAATAGTTACCAATTTCAATTCTAAACAAAAAAAGACAGAATAAAACTTTAAATTAGAATCCTCATAAAAACGAACGATTTTGAACAAAAAAACATTGAAACATTTTCTCAAAAACGTTTCCGAAAAAATGCAACTTAAAAATATGCCATTATTCCAAGTTATCTTCAGTTCCTTTTCGCCTCGATGTATCTACCTTCGCGTTGCATACATTTAATTGTGAGTTTACAAAACTATTTAAACGTATTATCTCGAGAGTGATTTCTCAAACCGTTTCCCTTATTATCTGTTCTAAATGGTCTACATTTCTAAACAACTTCTTGTCGAATTCCTGACGATTTTATTCAATTTATGGCTCCCTATACATTATATGTCAAGAGTGAATAGCTCAATGTTAATATTTTTGATAGCAGTGATTTTTATTAAGCATAACTTTTTTCGTAAACCTTTTAATAAAAAAGTTTTCCATATGCTGGCAACTAAAGTAGACCCTGTGTGTGTTTTACCAACTTTCCGCTGATAATTTTATTTATCAGCTTCTCAATTATTAATTATTTTCAGAGGCTAAGCACACCTCCTTCAGGGATATAGCACTACACGACTACACCAGCCCATCACAACTATTAATTAAATTAATTCTTGTTGTGACGGCGGACTTAGAACCCGCTACTCTAGGCATACCATGTACGGAACTGGTTACGCTTTAACCAAGTGAGCTACTTACAAAAATAAAAGCTTTGGAACAGATTGGTATTTGTGTTTGTAGCTAAGTCGGTATATTGAGAGCTGTAACGAATCTAATAGAGCCTTTATACATCCCTTTTAGATCATCCTGTATATATTGATATATAATATTTACAAGAAAATAAGTTTTATTTATTTATACAGAAAGGGAAAAGACACATCAAACATTTCGTTTGTCATTATATAACTTCGAACGAATGAAATAGAAGGGCGCTCGCTCCATCGACTCTCTATCTCATTCCATACTTTTGTAATTGTGTGTATTTATTGTTATATACATAAAACAAAGTTTTGGGAATTATTTTACGCAAAAGTTTTGTGTTGTTTTGTGATGATGTGATCTTTGTGTGTTAAAATAGAAAATCTCTTCGACAAAGATCATAACTGAATAATTTTGTTATTTAAACATAAATGTTTGGTAATAAAATAAATAAGCAAGTCGTTTAATATTTAATCGATAAATTTAATTCTTGAAATAAATTCGTATAACATTTTTTGGTTGAATTGAGTTAATTGTTTCTTTTAAAATTACACGAATTCAAAACTCAATTCATATCAGATTTATTTTAATAAAAATATTGAGGTTAGTCAGATGATTGACATTTTTGTGGGGTAAACAAACCAGATTTTCGAAAATCAATTTGAAAAATTTTGGAAGAGGGCTATTTTTTTTAAGGGGATACGCAAAGATGGAATACAAGGGATTTCAATAAAATTTTATAAAAACATTTTTTGATTAACAAAGTTTCCAAAAATCACAAAAAATTCCTAGGTCACCGCGCTTTTTATTATTATTTTATTATTAAAAGTTGGCTGAAAAAATTATGAATCATATGTGGGTTATCCTTTTCAATTGGATATTTCTATATCAAAAAATCTAGAGAGTGTGATAAAAAACTATCTAAAATATTTAGACAATCTTGTAGTTCTTTAATAAAAATACCCCCAGAATATAAGATTGTCGATGAAATAACAACAAAATTTTAATTTAATTATTAAAATTCGAAGATCCATCATTTGATGAACAGAGACGACTATAGTTAGAGTATTGATGATTGAAGAGCGATATCTATAATATCCAATTTATATGCATCACTTGCGCACAATATTTTATATATATTTGTAATTGCGTGGTATTCACTACAAAGCATCAATTTGGTTTATATGTATGTACCGTGCAATAAACCAAAACTTTTTTACAAACCTGAAGCCTTACAATCACCTTAATTAGATTTCTTTCGTTTTAAAAATAGATATAAGGAGTTTTCTGGTTCCGGAACGATCCGCACGACCTTGTGAACACTACTTTGGGAATATTTATTTCTACATTGTTTTCTATGGTGACGTTCTCTTGAATATCTCTGTTTCCATTAATCGGATTGAGGCGAATAGGAAAAAAAATTTTTTGTTATGCATTTCTGATCGATATCGCCTGTTATGGAACCATGATAATAGCAAAATTCTAAGAAAACCGCAGTAACCACATATTTTCAACTTTCCCTGATAACTTTTCGAAAAATGAAGGAATGGAGTTGAAATTCTGGAACGTTCCGGAACCGAAAAACTCTCTTTCTCGGATTTTTACAAAGAAAGAAAGAAATCTATTAAAAAAATAAGCCTTTTTCCAACATTTCAACTTCAAGAGAAGAAGAAATCCTACCATTGGTATAATACTAATAAACTATCTCGATCCAAGCGGAATTCCGCTTCCGTAGTTACCGTAACCCGTGCCAACCCTGTATCCATGGCTAAAAATAACAAGCAACAAATTATGTAGAAAAGTGGTGAAAAAAATCAAAAGTTCTTAAATTGATATTAGAAGAACATGCATTAAAAATTGTAATTATATGTCTAAAGTATTAGAAGAGCATCTGTAAAAACTAACATGTTTGCCTAATTAACTTTTTATTTAAATTTATTTAAATTTATGATATTATTTTGAAATTATTTGTCTAGCATGTTTTTATCTAAGTGGTACATTTTTAGACCGTGTATGCCGTGTAACTTGCTAGAGTAATAATATATAAGATGATTTTCACTTATATCAAAAATTATTCCGAAAATTCAAGTATAAACAAAAAATTTTCTGGTCGATTTAAAATATTAAAAGCTTTGTGTGTAGGTATTTCTATACAATAAACAAATGTGTCATATATTTCTTTTGACAAAATTATCACATGAAGTGTGACAAGTATTCTTTGGTCCTGTGAAATGTTTATCATGAAATCTTATGTGTATAAAGCTTGTAAAGCTTACTTTTCAAAAAATTGTAATTTTTTCGTTGCATTTTATGCATAAAAAAAATTCGTAGCGCAGTAGCTGAGTTAGCTAAGCGAATTCCCTTAGAGATTGAAACAAATAACACATTTTTCTTAAAATCAAAAATTACATTTTTAATTTTTCAAGAATTTTTATTTCGAAAACTAAAAGTCTAGAGAAAAAATCACAGGTGTACTTTTTGCTTAAAACCGATCAAAAAATACAAATATATATTTTTATTTGAAAAAAATTCAAAATTTTGTACTTTGCCCACCTACCCCTAACCCCTTGTTTATCCGTCGATTTTCTCATTAACGAACTTGACCATTCAAATACCAAAACTCTTCTTGATATAGAAATTGATTCAAATTGGATTTAAATTTCGACTGCTAGAGAGTTTACAGACACATAAACGTATAGATATTTAATTTAACGATAGTCATTTTTGACACCTATTAGATAGAATCGATGAACATTTGAAGAAATTTTTTCAAAATTCCATCTTCAGTACAAAAGCAATAGCTCCATTTCCTTTGACAATGCGCTAAAAAAAATAACATGTTAAATAACTGTAAATTTACATATATTTTTTTCTATACTAATTACCTACCTTTCAACCCCATTTCGAAAAAAATCGATATTTGAAAGTGTTTTCATCAGGAAATTACTTTTTTATAGCCTTTCATGACAATGTCAACAAATTATTAAACATTATTTACTTCCTGATTTAAACGGATGTTATTGTAATTATATTCAAAAATAGAAAATGAGTTATTCCATCAAAAAAATTTTTTTTTAATGTTTCTTTCAATTTTTATAATAGCAAATTTTTCTTTTTTAACAAACACGGTAATTGAATTTTCTTTGCTAATACTTTGATGGACATGGAATTCATCAACTAAAAACAGTTTTAATAATCATGAATGGAGAATCATGAGAATCGCAGAAAAAAAGTTTTTTTTTTGTTTTTTTCTAGAGAAAGATTCTCGGAAAAACTTTCCTCTTTTTACACATATTTTCGTCAAACTAAATCAACCTTTGAACCCTATTAGGTCAGTTGGTTAAGGCGTAAGCAGTTCCGTCCGCGGTATGCCCAGGGTAGCGGGTTCGATTCCCACCGTCGTAACCAAATTAATTTAATTAATAGTTGTGATGGGCTGGTGTAGTGCATGGTATCTGCATGAAGGAGGTGCACTAAGTTTCTGAAATTGAGGAGCTGTTGAAATGCCATTGAAATGTAATTATCAGCGGAAATATAACCTCGCCTAAGAGACTTATAGTGTTTTTTTTTTTTAATTTTTAACTTCTGCGGTTTTTTGTAAAGGTACCTGAGAAAACCATTTACCAATTATTTAAGATACGTTTTTTTATGAGACGACAATGTGCAATAGCCTGTTTTTCTCTAACTTTCTGGAGAAATTATGAGTTTTCAATTTTCCTTTTTGTAGGTTCATAGCCTGAACTTACAGTAGTGTTTAAGTTTGATTTTTTTTGTATCATTTACTTGGTCTTTTTCCATCTCGGACCAGAGATTCATCAAAGTTGCTCATGCGTTTTTCAAAAGTTTTCTCTAAGTCACTGGAAGGGGGAATAATTTATTTAATTCATTGCCTGTCCGTCGTTTATTCTCACTTTGAATTTAGTACTTCATCTGTCTAATATTTAGCCTTAAACGGTACAGATTTTCGCTAACTTGAAGTGAAATCGGATTGGGATAGATTAAAACTTTTCCGACAGTAAATATTCCGTTTTTATTGGAATAACTTTATTTGGGATCTTTTTTGGCTCCCTAGAAGGGTTTATGTTAATGGTTTAAAGATTTTCTTACTCCACGCTTCGCAATCTATCTGCCTTAATATTCTCTTCACACAACACAGACTAACTTTGCTTGAAACATGTTTTTTTATTTCAATTTCAGTTTTATTCGCCATTTTTCAAGTTTTAAAGTATAGTACAGTAATGTTACAAAAATCGAATAATACGATAATAATGTGTGAGAAACCGCTCACATTTTGCTAAAGCCTCTTGGGATGTGTTTCTTAGGTGTTAAATATTATTAGTAAGGCACGAGTTAGTGCAAATGTTTTTATATGTTAATAAACAAAAATTTTTAAACTCAATGAAACGATCAATGTTAAAGTTCACTTAAAAAATTATTAAATAGGCAACTTGTATGACGTAAATGTTAAATGTTTGTCAAATAATTGAAAACTATCATACATGTATAACGTATATGTAATTCAAGTTAACACTTTATTGTTTATTAACATATAAAAACATTTGCACGACTAACTCATGCGTTACTAATGATATTTGAACCTAAGAAACACATTCCATGAGGTTTTAGCAAAATTCAAGCGGTTTCTTTCAGTTTCCTTTATTTGTAACATCTTTAACTGTACTAAGTACTAAAAATGACAATGCCAACTTAACACACACATAAATATTTCACTATTTAGTAACATCTATTTTCAACAGTTCAAAGTTGACAGCCATCATATACAGTGTACAGTTTTTTTTTCTCTATGTGTTTTTCCTTTTTCTTTTTATATTGTAGTGTAGTTAGATCTTAATCAAAATAAATATATCACTTTATTTTTATGGTATATATGACATAAATTTGTCTACAAAATATAAAAAATGATGATATGCTACTTCACAAGGGTTTTTGAATAATAAAAATCATGTTAATATGTATGTATGTATGTATGCATGAAAAACACGCTACAAAAATTCCACATCATTGTTTTAAGACTTTTTTTAGTCATATTTTGCTCGAATATATAGACTTATGCTCCAAATGAGACAGTTTCCATAAAATTTGTATGTGAATTGAAATAATATTTTGGTAATAGGTTTTGTTTACGAACATATTAAATGTTTTCAAAAACATGAAAAACGAAAAATCCTGTTTAAATAAATTGCATCGAAATGGGGGGGGGGGAGGATGACCTAATTGATGCAGCTATGACGACTGTTGTTCACGAGATTTTTATTTTGATGTGTATACTACTAGCTGTAAACAACCCGCTTTGCTGGACAACTTTTCAATACAAAGATTATTGTGTTATAACATCAACTTCGTATGCCGTCATTTATCCTCCTTTTGAGCTCTTAGAGCTGGATTAATTTTTATCACAAATTTGAAAAGTATAACCAAAATTTAGTAGGATTACATACTTGGTTTATCAAAATTGGATAATATTCGGGAAAAATTCTATTTTTTTGATAACACAGGCAAATTTGATCCCATCTTATTGGAATTTTTTTGAAACCCACGATTTTTGGTTCCCTCATTTTAGCTGTGATACCAGTTTTTTGCTAGCTACACACATTCACACATTCTTGACCATAGAAGAGCTAGGTTAATTTTGATCCTAATTTATTAGGATTACATATTTGGTTATCAAAATTGGATGCAATTTGGATGTGACAGTGCAAAATTAAATTTTTTTATTTTGATGACGTCAAAAAGTTAAAAAAATTGATTTTGTTGATAACAAAGGCAAATATGATCCAATATTAATGGCATGTTTGTTGAAATCCACAAATTTTGGGTCATTCTTTTCAACTGTTATGTCAGTTTTTCAGTAGCTATCAATTATGTGCCTGGTTTCGGGACCAGGACCCCACATTCTTGAAACCTATTAGGCTAGGGTAAATTTGAGCACAAATTTGAAAAAAGTATGACCCAAATTTAGTTGATTACAGACTTGGTTTATCAAATATCTATATCTATACCAAAATTTTGTTGGTAGCATCAATATTTTAAGCGTTACAAACTTGGGACTAAACTTAGTATACAGTATATAAAATTAATATATACACGGTATAAAAATGTGTAGGTAACTATCTGAATGTCTATAAATTTTACCATCTGATACCAAATTCAAATTGACCTAGTGAGTAAAACACGCATACTTTACAATTCAAATTTATACGAAAAAAAAAATGTTTATCATTTTCAATATACTCAACTTATTTTTCCCGCAAGAACAAGAATTTGTATAAGCGTAGGTTTATAATAAAGTTTATTATTTGCTTTCGTCTTTTTTTAAGATTGATAAAGTTTCTTCATTATATACTTTTTCTATGCATAAATAGGCTTTTAACATTATTATGGGTTGATAAAATACCTTAAACATATTTTGAGAAGAAATATGTTTAATAATATACAGTTTGTCTTAGAAAAAGGTTAAAAAATAATGTATAAAAACACCTTTAAACTATTTGCTCAACGATTGAAATATATTAGGAAATATAAAAAACTTAAAAAATAAGTAATTAACGTGGTTCGGCTATTTGAGAGCAAGTACCGTGAATGTTCATATATTTTGCGGTAAATGATAGTTCAAAATCCCTTCATGAAAATAAATATAGTTTAGGGGACCCTTGCGGAGCAAAATTTAATATTGCAAAAACATGCCAAATATACATCTTGTACCCTCTACTGAGTCATGATCTCTTAATGCCTGTCACTGCCATGCCGAAGTATCCCAACGCATCACTGATATAATTAAGATTTCCCAGTGGTGATTTCAAAGTGTTTTGAAAATCGAATTAAATAATTATATCATTATAAACCCATTCATGTAGGTAAATAGACCGTGAGCTCATAATGAAGCGAAATTTCTATGATTATGTTTTGTCTAATCATTTAGAGAGTTGAAAAAGATAAGACTGAAAAAGGGAGGAAATATAAAGGTTTTTTTCTATTTGTATATTTTCATTTTTTACATGTTTTTCTTGAACTATCGGTTTAACCGACTGGACATATGGACATATAATGGATAACATATTCGACTGGACAAAAGCAAATCGAAAATCACGATTTACATAATCTCAATTTTCTTGGTTCAAGACAATGTTTATTTGCTATATACTTGATGGGCTTAAAAGACCATCGCATTATAGCCTTCGCCTCACTTTCTCTCACTTATCCTTCTTCCATAACACTGGAAATAGGAATAGGGATTGTTTTACACAGGGAAAATATATGTACAGTTTTAAATTCCCTTTTAAATGTCAAATAGTCATAATTCATTAACATTATTAGAACAGAAGATTTGTTTTAAAGTGATGTTCATAGATGGCGGAGTAAAACATTAAAATTCATTAATTTAAAAAAAAATGTATATTTCTTAATAAATTATAGCTTATGTATTAGACTGGTAAATGAGCACGAATATATTATTGTAAAGTTTCATCCAAATCAATTGAGTAAAGTTTTCGTGAAAGTGTAACAAAGAAACAAACAAACAAGCAAACAACCTGATATTCAGATTTATTTTATAAAGGAATGAATATTTTTTTGTTAGAAGTTAGAGTGGTTCGGCTGTTTGAGTAAGTTTGAGCGAATGTTCATTTTTTTGCGGAAGTGATAGTTGAAAAGTCCCTTGATCACAGTAAACACAGTTTTGGGACCTCTTGTGGGACAAAGTTTTGAATTATTTCATTTTAAATTTGTGATTTTTATTACAGTACCTTATGGAAGAACTCACAATAATGTTATTTGTACAAAAATTAATCGGTGCTTCAAAAAAGTTTTGATCATGAAGAAAATTTACCACAGATTCTGTTTATGCAAAAAAACATTACCTTACGGCGCTTTCCAAAAAGAAAACATTAAAAAAATTTAATTTTTGTCGCCTTTTCGATATTTTTAGAGCATTTTCTTACATTTTCGTCATACGAATTGACTAGTTGACTAGTTGACTAATCAAGTGACAGCCAAACCACTTTAAATGTAACAATAAACACTATGGGAAAATTTAAAACCAATTTACCGCATTAGCCCCAAAATATAGCCCCACCCCACCCTACATAAGTGCCTGTTTAGATTATTAAGCTTACTCCCGTCAAAAATGCAAACATATTTAATGTATGGCCTCTTACATTAATGACTATAGTAGAGTATTGTGTGTGTAACAGAAACAAGTATGGTAGAATTTTTGTAAACGAAGATCTTTCTGAAACTGAACTGTAAACGATTGGTCAAAAATTATACCACATTTCATTACAAGGTCATATACTCTTACCGTGCAATTACAACATTATATTTTCAAATAATTTAACGTTATCAAAATTATTAGTAAATAATAAACAAAAAACTTTAGATAAAGAAAAATCAGGTATTTACCAATTTAATTCTGCAATAGTGCACCTATTCGACTAAAAAACATTGGTGCAACAGCTTTTTCAGACCATTGCATTCGAAATGCCCATAAATTTGATGATAAATTCAGAATTTTGCACACATGCGAGAAAAGGAAGCTATATAACTTTTTAGAAGTCTAATTTTCAAATAATTTTCATTAAAGTTTCATTTCAGTTTCCAAGGTCTTCATGATAACGTCAAAAAAATTTTATAAAACCATGGTATTTATTTGGTTATATTTATTATAAACAAATTTTGTATAAATTAAACTAATCTCTTGAGAATGAGCGAAAGTTCGAAAAATTTTCAGTTAAAATAAAAAAAATTTCAGGCATACACTAATAATAAAATTATTTTTTATTATTTTAATTATTTATTTTATTGAAAAAAAAAAATATTTCTGGCTTCTTTTTCAAGACACAAAAATTTTAATATAACTTTATAATCATCATTAGGAGCGCCGATATATATTTAAACATGAGAATTTCGTAGTTTATGAATTCCAAAAAAAATTTATAGCGCAGGAGCTGCGTTAACTAAGCGAATTTCCTCAGAGATTGAAAAAATACCACATTGTTCCTTAAATTGAATATTACATTTTTAGTTTTCCAAGAACTTTTATTTCGAAAACTAAGCATATAGAGAAAAAAATCACAAGAATACTTTTGTGCTTAAAACTAATCAAAAAATACAAAATAATTTTTTATTTTAAAAAAAATTCAAAATTTTGTACTTTGCGCATCTCTCCACCCCTTATTTATCTTTTTTCCCTTTTTATACCATGTATATATGTAATATGCAAGGTATACTAAGTTTAGTCCCAAGTTTGTAACGCTTAAAAATATTGATGCCACGCACAAAATTTTGCTATAGGTGTTCATAGAATCAACTAATTAGTCCATTTCCGGTTGCCCGCCCGCCCGTCCGTCTGTGGACACGATAACGAGAAACGAAAAAAGATATCGAGTTGAAATTTTTACAGCGTACTCAGGACGTAAAAAGTGAGGTCAAGTTCGTAAATGAGCATCATAGGTCAATTGGGTCTTGGGTCCGTAGGATCCATCTTGTAAACCGTTAGAGATAGAACAAAAGTTTAAATGTAAAAAATGTTTCTTATCAAAAAATAAACAAACTTGAAACATTTTTTCGTAAACATCACTGTTTACCCGTGAGGGCGCCAATTAGGCGGAAATTTTATAATATGTACTATACTTGATTATCAGTTATGTATGTGTCACATGTTTGTATGTGTAATGTGATAAAGAAATCAACACTGACTATGCATGGTATTTCAACAATTAACTCAGTCAATTGTTTGTTTTCACTTGTTTTTTTCTTAAACAAGATGATGAAACTTACAAATTACTAATTAGCAATACCATTTTTTTTGTTTAAATAAATTTCATTTTTTGAAGTTACAGAGCTATTTCAAATATGTTTCATCGAATTGTGAGTATTCTAATTATTTTTTTGTGTTTAGTGCAAGTAATTAAAAGTAAGAAAGCCAGCTCTCTTACAATTTATCGAAATGGCGTCCAAGTATTTAGAGAGGACGGTGACGGTAGTATATGACAAATATATCTAAAATAATATGCGATATTTTGAACAAAATATAATTCCAGGTTGTAAAAATCAAAGCAAAATAAAATGTTTAGGTGATTGTAAATGCATTAACGGAAGATGGAAATGTAAAATAGTCTTAAATGATAGTGGATGTAAAAAATGGATGCGAGGCTCCAAATTATTTAGGCACAATATTTGGTGATACATTTAAACGTATTTAGATACGTTTTGGATACTTTTAAATAAAAATGTTTTGAAAAATTAATTATATTTGTTTTATTTCCTCGGGAAAAGTAAGGAAGACTAAAACCGTATTTGCCTGATGTCGAGTAAAATTGAGTTAAGAACGAAGTTCTTAGCATTCAAAGATTGTAGCCCATCTCCTTTTAGCAAAACAAATTATATGTACCTAAGATAAATTATATGTAAAACAAGTGAAAACAAACAATTGACTGAGTTAATTGTTGAAGTACCATGCATAGGTTGTGATAATTACATACTATACAATTTACGCCTAATTTGCACCCTCACGGGTAAACAGTGATATTTACGAAAAAATGTTTCAAACAAAAGTTGGTTATTTCTTCATAAGAAATATTTTTTTACATTTAAAATTTTGTTCTATCTCTAACGGTTTACAAGATGGGTCCTACAGACCCAAGACCCAAATAATGATATATAATATGCTGCTCATTTACGCTAAGACCCATATAATATGCTGCTCATTTACGAACTGGACCTCACTTTTTGCGTCCTCAGTACGCTATAAGAATTTCATCTTGATATCTCTTTTCGACTTTGAGTAATCGTAATGACAGACGGAGAGACAGACGACAGACAGACAACCGGAAATGGACTAATTAGGTGATTTTATGAACACCTATACCAAAATTTTTTGCTTAGCATCAATAATTTTAAGCTTTACAAGCTTGGGACTAAACTTAATATACCTTGCATATTACAACTATGCATGGTATAAAACTTGGTACTAAACTTAATATACCTTGCATATTACATATATGCATGGTATAAAACTTGGGACTAAACTTAATATACCTTGCATATTACATATATGCATGGTATAAAACTTGGTACTAAACTTAATATACCATGCATATTACATACATGCATGGTAAATTATATGTAAGATTTACAAAAACCAACTTCATTTTGCTGTTCGTTCAGCGAAACTTTTTCACATGAAGTGAAAAATTTAGTCAACATGTCTACACACTGAACGAATTTTAGTTGGAAATGGTTCGATTTAGTAAGGATTATTGTTTGTCATAATTCATTTTGCGAACTAGTTCCTGATCTAAAACAGTTCGGCACAGAACAAAAGAAATAAAAACATATCTTTGTTTATATTTTCCTCCAGCCATTTTTTTCTATATCCTTCTTCCTTTTCGTCTCATACTTTTGGGAATCAATATTAATAATAATAATATAATGGTATGGTATTTTATGAAAAAAAAACTTGACTTGCAAAAAAAAATTTTTACACAATTGTGTTGTATTTAACACAAAAGAAACAATTTCCTGATGGTATTATCAACTAATCCATCAAATTTAAATTTTTTTTTTGGAGAAACTCTAGACTTTTTTAAACATATATAAAAAATCAAATATAAATTTGAAAATAATAACGCTTGGCTTACAGAGTGAATCAGTATAATTCGGCTATAATAAATAGAATACACATTATACAGAGTGTTTGTAGTTGACATATGCTTGAAACTCAATAAATAAATTCAATCGAGGAAAATGCTTCAAACGAAAAATGTTAGTTTCAAAAGCACACATCATATACCGGCATCAAATTCGATCTAAGTTTTCAGGTTCAACTTAAACCTCACTTTGATTCATATCAAACAAACATTTTCCTTTTTAAACACGCAACAATTATCGTATAACAAGTTGTTCTTATTACAATATTTACGCAAGCATTTTTGTTGAAACATTTTTTTGTAAACCGAACAGTAAAAATAATCACTGATAGCAAAAACCTAGCTTTTTGTGCATTTGAAAAACTTTTTGTGCATTAAGAAAAGCGAACCGCTCGCGCTAGAGAAAAAACAACGAAAATTTAGTGATTTAACGAAGAAAGACGTAAATGAAAGATATGAGCAGTGAACTGTATTATGGACCTTTTACGAATCTAATAACAAAGATCACTTGCAGAGTTTCTAAAAATAATCCAATACTATTAACAAAATACAAAGAAATATAACTAAATTTTATGTGAAGTTAGAATTTATTAATAAAATGTATAATGATAATTTATTTTTAATTATTAATAATGAACGAAATTAAATATCAACAAAAAGAGGTCATACAAAAAACCTGACTTAGCGTGGACAAATATGACGTCAGATCCATTTGACTCCCATGTACAGATTTGAAAGTCAGACGACGAAACCGTCCTAGCCCGCTATCATCTAGAAAAATATGTAGGCTTGCGTTGTTATTAAGGTGTTTCTTGCGACAGAAGAGAAAATTTAAGACAAAATATAAAATGCAATAAATGGTGGAAGCGCATACAAATAATGCTTTAGATTACCTTATGTATGTACTTACTTGCGCTCCCACCATATTTATCTAGAATTGTGAACAGGCATTTGAATAGTATTGAGAATTTATTATTATTCATGTATTGTGAATAGTTATTTATTAGAGCTATATGCGAGCGAGCAAACTAAGCAGGAGGATGCTTTCACTCACGTAGGCTTAACGGATTTAATGAACGGGCTAAGCATAGTATAGCCGTTAATGAATTGGAACTGCAGGATAATTAAGACTAATAATCGCTGTTCAATAGTTACAATTAAATAAATTCATCGAAAGTTCACCGGAAAGTTTTTAGTTCTTGTATACAGAGGTACAAAAAAAAAAAAACCGAACATTTTATAAAATAAAAAAACCAACAAATCCTCATATATACGCATCGTTCTCATCTCATTCCAAAAAAAATACATTGCGCAAGAGCTGCGTTAGATAAACGAATTCCCTCCCAGATTGAAAAAATTAACACACTTTTCTTAAAATCAAGTATGGCATTTTTAGTGAACTATTGCATTTCAAGAATTTTTATTTCATAAACTAAGCGTCTACAGAAAAAATTATTAGAGTACTTTTTTACTTTAAACTGATTATAAAATACAAAAATATTTTTTATTTTCAAAAAAATTCAAAATTTTGTATTTTGCTCGGCTCTCATCACTTATTTATCGGTCGATTTTTCTTATTAACGAGCTTGGCTCTTCAAATACCAATATTCATCTTGAGACCAAATTTTATTCAAATCGTACATAAATTGCGACCGCTCGAGAGGGTTCAGACAAATAAACGTATAGATACATATGTATACATACATTTATATAATTTTTAACGGTGGTCGCTTTTGACCTTTATTAGGTAGGATCGATGAACATTTGAAGAAATTTTTTAAAAATGCCATCATCATTACAAAAGCAAAAGCTCCATTTCCTTCGGCAATTCGCTAATAGTAGGAATATTAAAATTATCTTATACAAGGACAACAAAAACCGTAGAACATCATAAAAATAACGTATTACGTATTATGTTATTGTACGTATGTTTAATGAAAAAACTATGTAAATGTTATATAAAACAACAGTTCGTTATTTTATTTCGCATAAATTACAAACGCACAACGGCACATACACTGGCTGGGTAAAAAAAAATATAAATAAATAACAGTACACAATTTAACATCCCCTTTTTGACATATTCAATGCTGAAATTATTATTAAATATGACAATATGGTACCACATAGAAAAAAAAAAAAAAACAAAAAAAACAACAAGAAAAAACAAACATACCAACCAACATCAGTGGGTAGGACTGATCGAAAAAGTTGAAGCAATTGGTATGTTGAATAAAAAGTAATAATCCGTTTTTCTTTATCATAAATAATATTGAACTTCGCCAAGAAAACCATTTTAAGGACTATCTATAATATAAGTTAAATTAAATGAATAAAGTATATAAAAGAATTCACAGATTACCAATGTTATTTAGGCATAGTGTGCTATGTTCGTGACGTATAAATATAAAATACAAATTCCTGTGTATAACTATAAAGAAACATTATTCAAGTTACTATGTCACACGATATTTTACCAAAATCATATTTGTGTTCACCCAGGGATCCAGCCGGGACCTTTCAATTTCGTCGATATAACCGATTCACCGTTGAAGTCTATGTCGTTACAACCATTATTGTAATTTATGTTTTTGGCTACCGAAGGTGCGTTTCAATTTCAAGTGCAAATTTCAAATATAAATATGAAAACATTTATATTAAATATTTTAATCCATGTTCTCAAAGAGTTCAGAATTGTCATAATTTCATAGTTTTTATGTCGAGTATTCAGAAAAATAGTTTCGCAAAGAAAGAAAGTTCTGCGATCAATCTTGGTTAAATCAGCTCTCAGACGATGCCTTAAAATTTCACAGTCAGACATCGAAACGTGGAATTATCGTGTCAATATATTTTTTAGCAGGATAATAGCCTTTGGTCTACAAAGAATAAATCGGTTGGATAAAAGTTTCTAATGATTAATCATGATATGTAGATAGCAAAACACAAAATTATTTTTATAAAATAAATTCTTTAAAATTAATTATACATCCGGTCACGTGTCAGCAAAGCTTATAAGCTTACAAATACGAAAACATGTAAACTTGCAAATACTTGTAAACTTGCATATACAAAGATGATTGTATGTCACAGTTTCTCATGTCAAGACGCTCTGATACTAAACACAGTTTTAGAACCTAAATTCGAATTGGTTTTTTAAATTAAAAATACAGAAGGTAAATGGTATTTTCTTTTTAAATATAAAAAATGGTGTAAAACAGATACTAATGTAATGTATTAACTAATTTTTGAAATTTATGACAAAAGCCTATTGCATACTTTCGCTGTGGTATAATTTTTCCATGAACTATGGTGTACATACCCTCCAAATGTTTTTCGTATTATTTATATATTATTTTGTGCTCGTCATAATAACTGTCACATAATCTTTCATACAGATGTTATGATTGTATAAATGCTGCTACATTACATCTCTTGAATAAGTAGCATATATTTGTATAATATCTAATTTTTTTTAAATAAATAAATGCCATTCTGAATTATCATATTTATTTATAAATGTAAACAAATGCGTATTATGTATAAGAGTTAATAAATTATAACACATTTGAAATTTTTTTTTATATTTAATGAAAAATATAATTGAAAAAATACACACTTATCAGTAGCCTCGAAACCTAAGTATCTTGAATTCATGACAGTCTTAACTAACTAAGCCATACTTGCTCTAAACACAGTGTGTAATTTATATGTTAAATTTGGTAAAACAAGGATAAATAAATAGCTGTACCTCGCCACACTTTGCTGTGGGACATTATGGTTACATGGAAATAGATGAGAAATATCTAGTAAATTTAATGAGATTTGAAAAACCCTCGATAAAAGAGTTCACAACTTTTAAATGGGTGAACTGATTTTCATGAAACTTACAGTTTTTTAATGTTTACATCATGGCCTTTTACTTAGTACTAGACTAGAGGGTATATTTGAAAATATTCGATTATTCATGACCAAGAAGAACATGCGTATCCATGACAGGAAAGAAAAAATTTAGTAGATATTTTATAGAACTGTAACTATTAATAATTCTGTATTAAATATTCATTCCATGATGTTTGATTTTGTAAAAAAATCTTTTATTCTGTATTTGTTTTAGAAATCTTTAAAAAAATTCCAATTTCTATCTTCAATGGTTTGCTAATTCTGTTGGTTCGAACCTTACATACATAGAAGCCTTTGGAAAATGCTTATTTTCTTCGATTTATTTTATTTATGGAGTTTAAAGCATATATCAGCTTAAAAGAGCACCGTGTATAAATATATTAGAAATATATCATTTTTTCGTGTTTTTATGAAAATTCTGTTGAGTTTTTCAAGAATATTAATTTTTATACCATGTATATACGAAATATATCAAGGTATACTAAGTTTAGTCCGAAGTTTGTATCGCTTAAAAATATGTCACCACGATAATTCAAAAGCAAAAAAATATATCAAGCTGAAATTTTCATAGCGTGATCAGGACGTAAAAACTGAGGGCAATTTTGTGAAATGAGCAACATAGGTTAATTGGGTCTTGGGTCCGTAAGATCCATCTGGTAAACCGTTAGATATATAACAAAAGCTCAAAGATAAAAACATTTGTTATAAAAAAATAAACAACTTTTGTTTGTAACATTTTTTCGTAAATTTCACTGTTTACCCCAGAGGCGCAAATTAGTTTATGAACATATAGTATGTATACCACTAGTTCGAGTTACATCTAGGCATGTAAGTATCATGAGTATGACAGAGTACATGCGTCTAAGTAAGAGGTATTATAGATGTTATATGATATTGCAAAAGTGACTTGTATCGTGGCTTCGATGTCTTTTATGCTATACAACAGTTCTTCTGTTGTATGCCAGCAGAGAGTGAAGGTCAACACATGTATATAATACCTCTCACTTAGGTGCATTGCTTAACGCATGTATTCTGTAATACTCGTGATATTTATACGCCTAGATGTCAATCGAACTTGTGGTATACGTATTGTATTTTTGTGTAAGAGGAGTGAATATCTTTCTTTACTTACATGACGTAAAAAAATAAACGATGCGTAATCATCACTGTCTATACATGGTATTTCAATAGTTAACTCAATCAATTGTTTGTTTTCACTTGTTCGTACATAATATGAAACCATTATAATATTATCAGTAATTATTATAGTACTGAAAAGCAATGCATTCCACGTATTCTTAACAATGCATAAAAAAAAACCATTTTTATGTATAATTATTTGCGTTTTAAATAAATATATGCTATAAAAATAGAATACTTATAAATAAATTTTCTGAATACAAAATTACTTAGAATGAATAAGCAACATTTATTATTCTTATATGGAACGTTAAAATTATTCAATTTTTCTTCTTGAAGTATACTTTACGTTGTCAAGTTTTCTAGTATGAATCTTCTTAAAAATATAACGAAAAATAGAAATTCAATTCACAGTACATTTTTTTTTTTGCACAAAAAATATTCTACACTCCAGATTGAAAGAGAAAAGTGGACTGACTTGACTATAGCTTTTAAGTATCCTGACATATTTGAGTTTAGATAAAAATACTGGTGATAAAACTTGGTAAGTATGGATTAATTATTTTGTTTAAAATTCTTGTGTTTTTATCGTTGAAGATTATTAGAGTACAAGCCCATGCTAAAAATTTCCCAGGAATTATGCTGAAACAAGCCGTGGGTAGAATTTCACTTTATTATTAGTTCTTTGCTCTTCAAGAAAGTTAAACAAACAATAATTTTAAAGTTAAAATAAATTCAGACATTTGAAAACACATTAAAGAAGTGATAAAATAAATGGATATGCAATTATTGAAACCATATAACATGAATATGAATGCGACTTTTATAGTTCACGTCACTAATTTCTCAGATATTTTTTTAAGCTTCCTAATTTTAACTATTATCAGTTCTAATAAGAACTATGAATAGAGTGATCACTAAATAAAAATCATGATTTGAGTCTGTCCAATGGAAGACACAAAAATAAAGAATAATATACTAAAATTTAAGTACAATTATCACTAGAATGTCAACTAAATCTATATTTTTGTTTTAAAATAGTAAGTTTATTTAGTCTATTTAAGGTTTCACTATTGTCAAGAAGGTTAAGCACGTACACATTTGGATGCATTTCTAAACGATATACATGTACTATTTCTTAACGTACTGTAGACACATTTAAACTACGATGTAGGTCATCGTTTTGTACGTACCATGGTGAATCACTTATCATACGCAGCACTTTCGACTCAAAACGTTGTAAAATCTCAATGCTGCTAATACTTGCATTGCAGTACTCCACAATTGAATACCGTATGTCTATATAGTGTTCCGTAATTTATGTCGGTTAGAGTACATAAATTACGAACACAACATATTACATAAACCAATGGATCTATTTTCTTATGCGCAGTGATCGCTACGCGGAGCAATTTACTAACCTACTTGTTTGAGTATTGATTAGGAGTTCTCTTCGATTTGGGCTCTCGGACAGCAAGGATCGCAATGTAAAAACAGTAATGGATCCTACATTCAATATACAATTTTAAATTATTTGCACGTGGCACACTTAAACAATATGTGAGCAAGCAGTGATATTTTTATTAAATTATCTGGTATGTTTCGATTTATTATAATTATTGGGTTTTTGGAGATAGTTTGAAATGTTTTAATTTCAATATATTATGCATCCGTTTAAACCTTTGATATAAGTTTATTTAAGGTTTCTAGGTTTAAAATGACTTAGAATTTATTAATCGTTATTCGTAAAACACTTTAGAATATGTGTATTTATTAAATACTTGATTTATGTTATTCAGTAAACACTTAATGTGTTAAATTTCTATACTTTGTAAATTTTCATAATGACGCTTAACGCGTTAAATTTGTATTTGATTATGTTTATATAAAATATCTTTCAAGTTTAAAATTACCTTTGATATTGTATTTAACTCTTTCCTTTTGGACATTTTGTTTTGTAGATATGAAATTCAAATCCATACGGTAACTTTCGGAAAAAGTAAAGAAATGAAGCCTTTACTTTGAACACTAAACATACCTTTCAGTTCTGATCTTAACCTCTGGACCTGTCAGTTTAAATATCAGGGTGGCTCTAAAAAGTACAATTATCCCGGAAAACTGCATGGGTTGGGCCCTCTAGCACACTTTACAACTCGTAACTCCGTTAATCTTAACTAATAATTATATTCTCTTTCATGAAACCCCATCATGGGTTTATTTAGTTCTTTTTGCTTCAATAGGTTTCAAAATGCTCTAATATACTAACAACTTATTTTCGAGCGATAATTTAGGGTTACGATTTAGTAGCCAGAAATATTTATTAAATTGAATATTTAGTTGTTTTCTTTTGGTCCATATATGTTTTCTAAAGCTAAAGGTTTATTTGGCCTGTAGGAGGTACCTCGTTTAGAAGATTTTCTGGTTTTTGTATCATAATAATTTGTGATACTTTCCAGATTTGAGGAAAGTATTTTATGCGCAAGATGGAGTTGAAGATAGAACAAATCATGACAATACCTCTTTTAGGCAACTCTCGAAAGTTCAGGCAGTTACAAGATCATAGCCGGGAGCCTTTTTATTATTGATATTCCAAATAACCGATTTTATTTCTTTAGGTGAAAAGGAAACAATAGAGAGGTATAGCTGTAAGGGAGCATTCAGGAAAAGAACTTCCTCTTCATTTAGATTTGCTCCAGGATTTGGTTGAAATATATCGGATAAACTGTCAAAAAACAAAGATAATATTTCAGATAATAAGTATTAATATTAATTATTCTTTTCCCCCGACTAAAAAGAGAGGACACACCGATTTTGATTATACTTTTGATTGAAAGGTTATTTGATTGAGAATATAGATATGTTTTAAGTGTGAGTTTATGATTCCGTGCCCGATAACTACTTAAAAAGAAGTAATGATCTTCTAACGGATAACCAGATTTTCTTGAAACATATCTAAAAACATTCTTGATTAAACTACCTTTAAAACAAAACAAAAAAATCAAAATCGGTGCATCCGCTTGGAAGCTACAATGCCACAAACTAATCGATCAACCTTACTTTATATCGACGGTTTCTTTAAATTTTTAGTTTAATATTACATAACATAGTCCTGGGATCTACACCCGACTCGCAAAATCTATAAAATACAATAGTCCTTAATATTTTGACCAAGGGCGAACATTTATTGTTTAGTTGCTAGAACTTCAATAATGATCAAAATTTCAAGTTGCTTAACATTCAAAAAAAAAATATTTCTTCTTCTCATTGAATTTTCGGACACATTCCAAGAACTTTCCTTTGAGAAGTTTAAAATTTTGTATATTTTAAGTGTACCTCCGTTTTATGTTATATGATAGAAGATAAATAATGAATTCTAAGTATTTCGAGATGCGCCATCATCATATCATTCATGGAATCAATTTACGTTTTATGTGTGTTTGTAAAACAATTCCATGTCTGAACAGGTACAGAACGATTCAAGTAATAGGTACTGATTTTTGTTAATTTTGTACATTATTGCTTGTAATTGGTGATCCAAATTGAGTTTCCCAAACTGAAGAAACTTTTAAGAAAAAAAAAACCGACTTAAAAAAAATCAATTCAAAAACAAATTAATATGCACTAAAAAGTAAAAAATAACGAATATATAATGTAGTTACAATTATTGTTATTTTTAACTACATTATATTTTCGTTATTTTTTATTTTTGAGTGTATCGGTTTTTTTTTTTTTTTTGTTAAATATTTTTTAGTTTTTGATTTTTAGTGAAGTACACGAACTAATTTGTCACTAAAAAAAGAATCATCGAAATTGGTTGGCGTGATACTGAGTTATTCATCCATTTGTCGCATACATACTTAATGCAAATTTAAAACTTTTATGGTTTTCACATGGATATCTTTGTCAGAACTTGTCCAAATTGAAATGGGATCACGCGGGAAGCACGAGCTTTCAAATAGATAATCATCAAAATCGGTCAACAGTTCTGAGGTAACAAACATTAAAAAAAATATATATAGTCGAATTGTGAACCTCTTTCTTTTTTGTTTGAAGTCGACTAAAAAGGTATTTCTTTCCATCATACCACTTGCAGTTTTTATGCTAAAACTATGGTAAAACCCACTTTTCGACAGAATTTAACAACTTTTTTTTCACAGGCTGAGAATTGGGTTTTCCTTCTATTAAATCCCAAAATTACGTCAAAATTAATATCTCCAAAACAAAACGACTTTGTGCAATTTTTTTTCTAAAAACAATCTTTTCAACTATTCTCTTTTTTCAATTCTGTCGGAAAATTTCTTAATATCATAAAATTCTTTAATCATAAATTTTTTTAATATCATATTTCAGTAGAGAATACTGAGTTTTACATACTTTGACCATCGAAATTGCGACCTTTGCAGCTGATTATCTCGCGATCGAAACGACAAAATATTCGGTAACTTTGGAATATCACAGCTAACGTTATTCTGAGTATGTGAAAAAAATAAACCAAATCTGCCGACAAGTGAAACATAAGCTAAATGTAATATTATGTTAGTCTAATTTTATTAATCGAATATTAAAAATACTGCAATTAATATAGAAAATGATGTCAGCCTAATGACCGCCACTGGACCTTGTGTAGCAGTCTGTCTATTCGTTCAAGGCAATGCATTTTCTATGATTTCTCGCAAGTTTTTTTTTTGGGGGGGGAGAGGTATTTCGACTATAACTTGGCGTTTGTTAAATTTTTGACGTTCTAACGTTGCAGATTTGTTTATATAGACCCAACTTTTAGAAAAAATTGACAAAAAGAAATCCAATAGCATATTGTTGGCTGAAAGCATGTTAAAAACGGGTCTTATTTTCAACGCATAGAGTTTCCTTGAAGTTTTGCACAATGATACGATTTCTTGAATAAGTGTATATATTTTTATTTTTTTCCTCGAAAAAGTAACCAGATACTGGGATATAGTATTATTAAAAAGCCAAAAACCCTTAGAGTCAATTTCGAAGGTTGATTTTTCCCTAATTTTCAAGCACAGGCGCAAGTTTGTGAACACATCTTACACTTTTTTTCCGGTTAATGAATTCGGCTAGGAATGCACAATTTACGTCATAAATTTTCCTCAATTATTCTGGAACGAAACATTTAAGAATAGAGAATATCATCAAATATGTTTCATATTATATGTATGAATTCATAATATGATTCATAATTAAAACTTATGTTGACTTCTTGGTATGTATTATGGGGTTATATAACTAGTTCGTTACTCAACCTCTTTCTTCATTTACTCCGATATCAGTTACATAATTTTGTTGAATATTCGATGTGTATAGTGCAAGAGAAAAATGTGTGGTGCAGAAGCTGTGTTTGCTAAGCGAATTCCCTCAGAAATTGAAAAAATAAAACATTTTTCTTAAAATCTAATATTGCATTTTTAGTTTTACAAGAATTTTTATTTCGAAATCTAAGCGTCAAAAACTATAATTATTTTTTTACTTAAAACTGATCAAAAAATACAAAAATATTTTTATTTTGAAAAAATTCCAAATTTTGTAATATGGCGACCACCAGACCATATTGTGAACAAAAAAAATGGAAATCGACGAACTATGTTACGTGATTGACGTATGAATCAATAAAATCGGCTGTTCCGTTTGATTTCTAGAGCGGCACAAAAGATCGAAAATACATACATAGGCTGAATATGAAAGTTAACGAATACATCCCAATAATTGCTCCATTTCATCCTTTAGTATAATTTATAAAACAACGAGGAATTGTTAACTTGTAAATAGACGTGAAGAAGAATTATTTATCTTTTCAGAACAAGAAAGAAGAAAACTTTTTCGCGAAACCTAGCCTCGTACTTGAAACGTATTTAAGAACACTCTCCATTAAATTACCTTTTTTCTTAGAGCCTTCTCTAAGCTGAACCAATTTTGAGGGTCATCACCTGTTTTTTAGTTGTTCCGGATACGGAACCCTAAGCCCGCACTTGAAACATAGCTAAGAACACTCCCCGTGAAATTGTCTTAAAAAAAATCCAAACCGGTTCATCTGCTTTGGCACTACAATGCCACAGACAGATACACAGACAGTCAGACAGTCATGCATAGCAGTCAAACTCATAACACTCCTTTTTTTGGTTCGGGGATTGATTTGTTTAGAAACTACAAAATGATCCAAGATACATTTGACTCCAATCTCTTCTTTTTCTACCACTAGATTTTTATATGTAGTATTATTAAGTTTTCAACAGGTTTTGATTATCTATCGTTTTGTTTTATTTAAGTTGGTGTGTTTATACATATAATGTTGCTTATGCTTTCACTTTAATTTGAAGTTTCTTTTGTTGAATTTATTATTATGTGATTTCTACTTCTATAACAAGCAACTAACTATAGCTTCAACTACTCCAGAGCTTGGTAGGCTAAAACAATTGCCTGCTGCTTTTCTCTCTTTATAAAACCAAATTTTCTCTCATATTAAATATTGTATATTTTAATTTTATTCAAACCATGAATGAAGAATTTATTTAGTTTATAGTCATTGTTAAATATCCACTAATTAATGTTTAAAAATAGCAATTTAGTTAATTGCCCCATATATACCCTTAATAGTCCCATACTAAATGGGATATTGACAATCGGAGGGTAATAGGAAGAGGATATTTTTCAAGTATTAGAAAGTTATAGAAAGGATCCCTGCTATGAAGTTGAACCACAGTGAGAGGCTAATTATACCATGTATATATGAAATATACATAGTATTATAAGTTTAGTCCCAAGTTTGTAACGCCTAAAAATATTGATGCTACAAAAAAAAAATTGGTTCCGGTTGTCCGTCCGTCTGTGGTCACGATTACTCAAAAACGAAAAGAGATATCAAGCTGAAATTTTTACAGCGTGCTTAGGACGTAAAAAGTGAGGTCAAGTTCGTAAATGAGCAACATGGGTCAATTGGGTCATGGGTCCGTAGTACCCATCTTGTAAACCGTTAGAGATAGAATAAAAGTTTAAATGTAAAAAATGTTCCTTACAAAAAAATAAACAACTTTTGTTTGAAACATTTTTTTGTAAAGATTATTGTTTACCCGTGACAGCGCAAATTAGTTCAGAACATAATTGATATGTTATATAATATATATAACACATAGTATCAATTATTTGCATAGCAACAACATTGTTTATTTCAAACATATACGTCACTTATTAAATTGTATTATTTGTTTGTGTATCCGTCTGTGGACACGATAACTCGAAAACGAAAAAAGATATCGAGCTGAAATTTTTACAGCGTACTCATTACGTAAAGAGTGAGGTCAAGTTCGTAAATGAGCATCATAGGTCAATTGGGACTTGGGTTCGTAGGACCCATCTTGTAAACCGTTAGAGATAGAACAAAAGTTTAAATGTAAAAAATGTTCCTTATCAAAAATTAAACAAAGTTTGAAACATTTTTTCGTAAACATCACTGTTTACCCGTGAGGGCGACAATTAGGGCGGAAATTTTATAATATGTACTATACTTGATTATCAGTTATGTATGTGTGACACGTATGTATATGTAATGTGATAAAGAAATCAACACTGACTATACATGGTATTTCAACAATTAACTCAGTCAATTGTTTGTTTTCACTTGTTTGAGATATAATTTAGAAAATATGATTAAGTTAAATTTTAATACAAAAAATTACATCCGTTTAATTTTCAGGCCTTTTTAGACTCGTGTGGCGATTAAATAAGCTCTATTATCCCATGCAAATCGCATTTCAAAAAATACCAAAATTAGCACTTTTTAGGTGCTAATTAGGTGCTAAGGTCAGAAATTAGGTGCTCTGTAACTTACACTGCCACTCAATACTTAAAGTTGCGGTGCTAACATCACATAATGAAAATAAGAATGCAATAATGAATGTTAAGGAAACACGAAGTTGCTTTTTAAGTACTCAACGGCCAAGATGCTTAATTAATAATAATAATAATAATAATGGTGTTTAGACTCCGTTTTTCTGACATACGCTTTATCACAGAGACCACCCACATCATTATTTGTTAATTTTTATTTATCAAATTAGATTAATTTTTACAATAACATTTATGGTATGGGTGGAATCGGTTACTTCGTTCTTATACAAGCGACAACAATGTGATCAATTCCACAGATCCCATTAATTATAATTGTTCACACTGCCGCTACTTTGATTCGAACTCGAAACCTAAGTTTAAGTAGTCAACTGGTCAAAAACTAACGCCTTAGACTGCTCGGCTATTTTAGGCTGTAAATGCTTAATTAATAAGCGAAAGTCTCGAATTTTACAAAACAACGGATCTCAAATCGGGTCTCTTTAAAACTAAGACAAATGCTTAATCAGGTATACTCTAAGCATAATAATTAAGTGCTAATAAAGGTGTCTGCAAGAAATTAAGATGAAAACGAACATAAATTAGCGAGAAAAATTCGAGAAACATGATTTGAGAGAAAAAATAATCAATATACAATAAAGTTTTAAATTACTCGTAAACTATCCCATAAGCAATCAAAATGAAGTGCTAATTAAGTGCTTTATGAAAAACAATCGAATGATTTTCTGTATTTTCCGTATTACTTTAATGACGAGTTGGTTGGGTTGAATTTGCGGACTATAGAGGGGGGCACTATTACAGTCAACCATTCTGACTGTATTACGTCACAGAGAATTTCTCATTAAAAATTGGCCACAATACAAGGTATATAAAATATAATAAAAATAAAAACCATATTATTATTAATAAAATATTTAACCAGTGATTTATTTACCTAATTTAATATATTTTAACTTTTACACTGTTTCCACACTGTTACTATTATATACTACTTGTTTTGTTTTTGTATTTATTTATACAAAAAACAAAAATGATTAATATAAATTATATGTTATTATTTATGTTTATATTATATTTATTAATATTATTATGGTGGTGGTGGTGTAAAGTATGATGGTGTTACCTGTAATATAGTGACTTTGTGTTAGCTTGGTGGTGCATTTATTAAGTTTGTTTATATTTAGTGTTTAGTTTTCATTTGTTTTTATTTATTTACACACAAATATACAAAAGTGTTTGGGTGGGCGTTTGTTTTTATGTAATATTATTTATTTTTTTAAATTATGTGTCACAGGAAATAAAATTCATATATTTTATATGTATATTAAATAGTAAATTATTCAGTTAGGTTAAAAAAAACCTGTTAAGAATTCGGAGTGTTTACTATTTATTAATTTTTAAACTTTTTTCACACCCTCGCGAAATAAAATACGAGACGAGAATAAGGAAGTGATATACTTGTGATGTTTCGCCTGCCCTCTTTGTTTGAAAACAAAACAACATATTTACGAAAAGGAACATCAAAGCGATGTCAAGAAACATCGAGTCGAAAAATCTTTGCATTGTGGACCGTATATTTTAATTACGGAACACAAAATTCTATCTGCAACGTTCGTTAAATCTGTTTAGTTTCACAATAGCTTAGATGCTTACGAAAACATTTTATTCCACAAAACGGGCAATACGACTCTCAACTGGGATAAAGGTCCTTTTCCGGATAAAATGGACAACTGTTAAAAGGAAAGCCCTAAAACAAATCTCGTCAATTATAGCGAACTTAGACAGAGAAATTTCACAAACGGTACCAAATTTTAATCTAACTCACATACATAAATTACGGTCGATAAAGTTTTCACAACCACTATAATTTGTTGCGAAATGTTGCAAAAAGTTTGCTGGTCTTAGAAATTTATTTTTACAATTTTGTGATGAAGTATTACTGCAATTTGTTGGTAATATATTACATATTTATTTTTAACTCTGTAAAAAAAGTTTGTAATGAGTTATTAAATAAATTTAGCTACTGATGATGGTTGCGTTCAATCGAAATATCGATAGTTACCGAAATGTAAATCTGTTGTATGTTTTAATTATATCTTTTAAATAAAATTTCTTGATGTATAATTTTATATCGAGTCTAAAGTCAACAAAATTGTTGACATGTCTTGCATGAGTCAACAAAAATTATGCCTTGCATGATTTAAGGTATTTCCTGCATGGATTTTGCAGTTCCTATTCTTAAGCAACGATAAAAATTTTTTTCGTCAGAATTTAACCAGAAACTAAATTCAAGAACTTAATTTAGCTTACTATAAAATCCCAAAGTTTCAGAAATTTTAACTGTTTAAAACACGAGAAAATTATGCCTAAATTCGCAATTTTGATCAATTAAACGTCAAAATTAATACCTCGAAAACGAAAATTAATATCTAAAATTTGTTATTTATTTTATTCTAAAAACATTTCTTTCAACTTTCCAACTTTTTTTCAATTTTGTCAAGATAATTTTTTAATATCGCAAAAAATAGCTGTTAAAACAGTGACTTTTGCATGCTTTGAACTGGGAAATCACGATTATTTTGCGATCTAAATGATTCAAAATTCGGGATCGCAGATAACATTATTCTGAGCGTGTGAAAAAATATGCTAAATCTATTGAAAAGTGCATTTGCATGCTGGAAATACGTTAAGTAGTTTAATTCGTTTTGATATTTGTTTAGTTCTAGGAAAAACAGCTTTAGAGAATTATATATCCGCCATCCGACATAGCACATTCAACTAGACTATGCTCCAGTAAATTATTAAGTTATTTTTGCACATACAAATTTAGATAGGCACCTATTTTTATTTATTTATTTATTTTGTGAATAATAGTTGTAGGTATAGAGTAGTTTTTTTAGGTTTTATTTATATTTTTATATTGTTTGACCTATAATTAATTAATCTATTTTAAAATTTATTTGTGATATAATAATTTACCGTTTTATATTTTATTTAGTTGTTAATAATAGAGCAGTTAGAGTTAGTTCATATATACAGAGATAATAATTAATGCAAAAGTTTTTTTATATTAATTATAAATTGTTGCGAATCAGTTTACAGTGTGTTCAAAATAAATTAAAAATAAACTTATATAATAAAACTTTTTGTCCTAATAATCCTATCAAGTTTGTTGAAATTTCATTTGATTTATTGAAGTTTTGAATGCAGACAGCAATGCACATTTATGCTAAGTTTTAGTTTTTAACTACAGAATAAATATTTTCTCGCAGAAAAAAGACTGATTTCCACAATTTTTTGTAATTTTACTCAAAAATTATTCTTTTTAAAGAAAAAACAAATCAATCCAAAGTTATCCAACGTGAAGTTTTCGGTCGATTTGTATAAAAATACCTTGTCTTAACTTTCATATTTTTGGAAAATCTACCGTGAAAAATCTAATGTATTTTCTTCGTTTGTGGTGGTTTTCTTTTTTTATTTTTATTTTTGTTAAAAACTGTACCTTTTAGGGAAAAATACTTTCGATAAAAGTTCTTAAGCATAAAATTTCCAACACTTTCATATTTGAGGGACTAGTAATAAGCTTCAGGTTTCTAATTTCGTAACGAATTACTAATTATTGGAACTATGTTCCTTATCTCACGATATTCGTTTGCTGGTTGGGAGTTAAAACCAAATAAATTGCAACAGACGCAAAAAATTAACATCTACGTTATCCAGGAAACTAAAACTTTTTCAATCGATTCAGGTTGTCACGCATTTTGATAAAATGTAAAAATCTTTTTATAACTGTCAATTTGCATTTTTTGTCAAAATTTTATATTTTATCATTAAAAAAAATTGTGTTGTGAAGGTTATCAGAAGTTAAAGAAAACAGAGATAATTTAAAATCACTACAATGCAATTTTAATGCTATGTTATAATAAATATCCTGATCAAATCAAACGTAATGTACTCATATATTGAGTTGATTACTAAATAAGAAGTATGTCTTTTTTAAACTAAAACTACAAATATTTCATACATGAAAAACTAAAAGTAGCTATAAAATTAAATTCTTTTAAAAATCAAACAAGTACTTGATTTCTAAAATATAATACCTTTCCGAAAAATATATTGTAAATAAAAAAAAAGGATCGCTTCATTTATAATGTACTCAGGTACGAAAAAATATAGTTCCTACCGGATGTTTTACGACACCTCTCGAGCTGTATTTTATTATGAAATACGAAAATAGCGTACGTACTACTGGTAAGTGTGTAAAAAACCATATATTATTACGTCAGACCTTAAAAGGACAAATTAAATTAAAATTTGTAAAACTTGACAATTGTTAGGATTAGGATATTTATTATAGTAGAAACGTATTAGTAAATAATTCTTGAACCTTAAATCGAAAATTGAGCACAAAAACCAACTCATAAAGCAAATGCTTTATGTCAAAAATAAACCGATTCGTATTATATAAAAAAATATGTTATAATTCTATGTTTTAATTCGATGTTTTTCCTTTTTTTCTCTCTCCCATTTAATATAAAAACGCTAGCTAATACCAATCAATATAGAACGATAATAATACCTTTGACAGATTCAATTAAAAATATAAACGAACAACTAAAAATGTCATACCTATATATTATATAGCTAGGCATTAGCTACCTACTTATGATAGATATTTATTTTAATTTCCAGCTACAAAATGGTTATTTTCTCTTCGAAAATAGAAAATTTTATGATACTTGTGGCTAAACACAGGCCACAGTAAATTTATTATACCATGTATATATGAAATATACATAGTATATTAAGTTTAGTCCCAAGTTTGTAACGCTTAAAAATATTGTTGGTACGAAAAAAAGGTGTTCATAGAATTACCTAATTAGTCCATTTTCGGTTGTCTGTCCGTCTGTCGGCCAACACGATAACTCATAAACGAAAAGAGATATCAAGCTGAAATTTGTATAGCGTGCTGAGGACGTAAAAAGTGAAGTCGAGTTCGTAAATGAGCAATATAGATCAATTGGGTCTTGGGTCCGCAGGACCCATTTTGTAAACTGTTAGAGATGGAACAAAAATTTTAATGTAAAAAATGTTCCTTATACAAAAATAAAGACCTTTTGTTTGAAACATTTTTTTGTAAACATCACTGTTTACCCACGAGGGCGTTAATTAGGTGCAAATTTTATAGTATGTATTAATATAGGAATATCAGTTGTGTGTGTGGCTATTTAAAAGTGTATATCTTTTGTTATTTACGTGACGTCAAAAAAAGCAAACGATTGCGTCATCAACACTGTCGATACATGGTATTTCAACAATTAACTCAGTCAATTGTTTGTTTTCATTTGTTTTATTTTTATTTTTTAGGCAATTTTATTGCAGATTTGATATACAAAGTACATAATGAACAAAATTAAATCTTAATATTATTCTAGCCTTTTTTCCCTAAGCTGTAAATTTTTGCACCGTAAGTCAATTTTTCTTCATTACCCAGCACGAAAAGGGGTAAATCATGGAATTTGATAATGGAGATATCGCGTTTCCAGGAAAAAAACAGGCTAATGAAATAATATAGGTATAAGAAAATATTTTTTCTCTAGGATGTTGTTTCCTTACTAATTCAACCCGTTCGGAATCCCGCAATGCGATATCCGTAGCTAAAAACGGGCTGGAGAAATTTATTTTATTTTTATTTATAGGTAATTTTATAGCAGATTTGGTATACAACAGAATTTTCCAGCCTGTTTCTTCGAACGGTAAATTTTAGGACCATGAAATCTATTTTTCTTCATTACCCAGCACGATAAGCTTGAAAATAAATCGTAAATTATGACCGATTATAAGTTTGACCGCTAAGGGTGTGTCTCTGTCTGCCTGACACACATTTTGATGTTTTTGCTTTTGTTTGAATGGTAATTTCATGGAGAGTGTTCTTAGCTCGAGTTTTTAATTCGAGTTTAGGGTTTCATACTCGAAAAAACTAAAAAATTGGCTAGGATCTTCAAAATCGGTTCAGTTTGGAAAAGTCTTTAAGAAAAAAGGCAATTTAGTGGAGAGTGCCCTTAGATATGTTTCAAATGCGAGTTTTCCGTAGCCGAAAAATTTGTTGGGCGCATTTAAAATTTTGTAAATTTCACTTGTTCTTTATTTCAATATGAAACGAACAACTTCGGAATGTAGTTGTTATTATTTTAATTTTTTTTTTCAGTGCAAAAATCTACCTAATAACTTGATAGCCATCTTTTGGGTTATATTCACCACGGATTATTAGAGATATTTTTTTATAAAAACATGAAGCACATACATATATACATACATACATAATCATGCATATACATAAATGAAATAAATCTTTTTGAAGTGTTTTATGTCACGTTTAATAAATATATTTTATATAAAATGATTCCGATAAAAATACTCATTCACATACGATATATAATCTATTTCATATTATATTATGATGATAATATGATATAGAACGTATAGTTTTAAAATTGAAAATGATTAAATACATGTTTAATGTTCATTATACTAACCAATATATATTATATATAATTGAACTGAACTGATATCTATAATAAGCGTTGTCAATATTATATTTCATACATCATGGAGAGTTGATTAAATATTGACCATAGATTAACGAATTTTTTTGTTATTTCAGCATGTATTTGTGACAGTTTTGAAAGTTCAGTAGGGAATATTCATCAAAATTTAGTCCCCGGAACTGTCAACGGAAACATATCTAAAAACACTTTCTATTAAATAACTTTTTCCTAAGAATATTTTCCCTTGAAGATCATCGCCAATTTTTTAGTTTTTTCGGGCCCAGAACCTTAAACCCGGACTTGAAAAATAGCTAAGAACACTACCCAATAAATTACTTTTCAAACGAAACAAAATTTAAATTCAAAAAATCAAAATTGGTTTATCCGTTTAGACACTACGAGCCCACACACAGGCAGACAGGCACACAGACACACACACACATAGCGGTCAAACTTATAAAACCCCTTTTTTTAGTTCGGAGGTTAAAAAAAATGTAAAAGCGAATACAAAAAGTGAAATTAAAATTTTAATCGGCCAAGAACTACGCAGCACTTTTGAAAAAAAGTGGTAGAGAGAATTTTGGTAGACTCTCCAAAAAGAGGCCACTCACGAAGTTTCAAGTGTCCTTTCTTTTCCACGCTCTGCGTTTATTTACACATTAAAGAAGTTTTGTACATACTTTTGCGATTGTCCACCTCTTGCTTTGCACTCTTTGAGCAAATTTATCGGATTCAAGAAAACAAAAACCTGAAGGTCTAAAAATAACATTCAAACGTTTAAGGATGTACGAGGGCCAGGGCAATTTTGGATAGAAGGATCGATTTTTTTTTAAAATGAAGTTAGACTAAGTATAAATCAGTTCTGAAAATTTTAGAGGGAAAACGGTTGATGGATGATATGTTTTTATAGATTTCTCCAAAACTAGCGGGTGGATATTAAACAAAAACTGTTTAAATTAAAGTTAAAACCTTAATAAATTATTGAAAAAAACGGTTGTGCCCGACTAATTAAGAATGTATGAGCACGGTAGTGGGGACACAAATTAAAAAAAATATATATATTCAATTTTGGTGAAGAATTATGTTATAGCTTGACAATATAGCGCGAAAAGTCAGAATAAAATATCTGTATCGATATTTCGATATCTGTAGTAATTTTCAAAATATCGAAAATTGAAAATTTTGTTTGATTATATAGCTTTCGATATTTCGAATACCAAGGACATATTGAAAAATTTTATTTTTATTTTTCATCTAAATTCATGAAGTTAAAACAAAATTAAAAATATGGTACAAATAATTTCAACCAAAAGTCTAAACTTGCCTTGGCGCTCATACTACCTTCATTTAATCAATTCTGAGAAACTTGACAGAATCTTCTGGAAAGTAAGTGCTATATAAAATTACATGTTGTTAGTTCAATAATCATTATTGCACCAACTCTCCGTCCAATTATCAAACAAAATGTTCTAAATCCAAGATTCTCAGTAATTTAAAATCGTTCAACTCTAAACCATTATGAAAGCTTTAAAAAACTACTTACTAGAAATCTATTATGAATAAATATATTGCAATCGATCCTTGCAGCTGTCTCTACACCGTGCTCCGATTTAATAAACGATCACTGTATACAGGGTTTCATTCTTTTTTAACTTGACATATGCGTAAAGCTCGAAAAATAAGTTTAATCGAGGAAAATGCTTCAAATAAAAAATGTTAATTTCAAAGGCACGCTTCTTATACCGGCATTAAATTCAATCTCCGGTTCAGTTAAAAACTCTCTCTAATTCGTTACTGGTAAACATTAGACGAGCACGTTAAATTAAAAAGTTGTTCTTTATAAATACGCGAACATTTTTTGTTTGAATTTTTTTTTTGTAAAACCAATAGTTTAGACAGTAATTGATAGCAAAAATACCCTACAAGACCCTATCAAAACCTTACATATGATAGAAACCTATAAGAACCTACATATGACAATTGTGCGTTTCTTCGTTCAATTTGAACAAAAATGTCTTTATTGGAAAACCAACCACTTTTATTGGAAAATTTTGCTTACATTCGAAAAAATAATTTTTGGATCCTTTTCAATCCGTTTCGCCCAAACTGTACGGGTTGCGGTAAATGTTTTCAAACAAAAAATGTTACTGTTTTTAATAAATAACAACTTTCTAATTTAAAGTGTTCATCTACCTGATCCACTTATGGAGTCCGAAAACGCTTTTCATTGAGTCCGAAAACCTGGGCCAAGCTTAATGTCTGCGTAAGATGTGCGCCTAAAGAATCAACATTTATTGCTTGATGCATTTTTATCTATTTAACTCATTTTTTGAGTTTCAAGCATATGCCAACTTAAAAAAGCACCCTGTAATTGTTCAATACTTACAAGCAAATGAAAGAAATGGAAATGAAATCAGTTGTAAAGGACGATGGTAATTTTAATAAATATGTAAAATAAATAAATCCTTACAAAAAGGGCTTAGAAGGTTCTTTTTTTGAATTATAACTTCCCTCTCCCTTTGAAAAATAATTGCGTACAAAATACGTTTGAGGGAGCTCCGTTGAGTCCCAAAGTGCTAAGGCGGTATTCAGGTCTTGACATTGAAAAAAATCGATTTTTTTGCATTTTTTTAAAAGTTATCCCCTTAAAAATGGATTTTTCTAAATTGTTCTAAACCACAATACCACCTTAAGTCATCCTTGTCACAGTTCTACTATGAAATATTCGTTTAAGTATCAGATAAAAACTTATATGTTTGCAAACTCCAGGAATTCAAATCTGTCATTAAATCCGGTAAACACTACAAAAAAAATGTAAAAAAATTCTTCTTTTCCAAATTTTTCCATAAACATGATAATATGAAAATTCGACTGTTAAAAAATCTGAAGACCACAAATATAAAAGTGAGACAATTTTATGTATTCCTTTAATAATCCTACTTTGGCAGAATTTTGATTTTGGATTAAAATAGATGAGATTTAGTGAAAATGATTGGTATGAATTTACAAATTATATAAAGTCTGCCTAATTATTTAGGCAGACTTATCTTACTATTTCGAACATAGTATTTGAAGAATTTTACAGATAAAACTGGTATCAAACTATACATTTAATAAATCCTCAAACATGTGTCAGTCAACTAACTACATATACATCAAACAATGTTTATAATCCTTACAAAATATAATACTCAATGTAGTAAGTTTAAAACAAGGATAATATTGGAGAAAACTTCGTTTAAACCAACGCCATCATACAACATCCATTTACACAAGTGAAATTTACATAATTTAAAAAAATCTACGACAAATGCTGTGTTTTTTCCTCATAGCTGTATACAAACTTAACCGTCCTTCTTGGAATATATGTAAGAAAACTCTCCACTAGATTACCTTTCAAACAAAAAACAAAATGAAAATCATCAGTTCACCTGTTTAGGAGCTACGATGCCACAGCCAGGCACACAGACACACAGACAGACAGACATAGCGGTCAAACTTATAATACTCCTTTTTTTTGGTTCTGGGATTAAAAATATATTAAAAATTTTGCTTTGTTTCAAGATAGGATCCACGATGCCACACAGACAGACCGACAGGCAGGCAGCCAGCCAGCCAGCCGGACAGACATACAGACAGACAGACCGAAATATAGACAGATAGACACACACATACAGAGATCATCCGTTTGAAGATCATCACTTCTTTTCTAGTTTTTACCCGGTTTGGAACCCTTAACTCGTACTTGGAACATAGCTAAGAACACTCCCAACCAAATTGCCTTACTAAGCAAATAAGAGCAAGGGTATGATGGGTAAATATTTTTTAAAATTTATTATCGTGTACCTCTATTATCATGTATTGGATTTTTGGATTTCATTTTTGTTATCTTTCAAGTTATTTAATTTATTTTTTACTCTGTATTGTTTTAATTACAAGTTGGTTAGGTTGCGAGTACGTCAACTATAGAGGAGTTGGTTGGGTTCTGAATTTTTTTGCCTTTGCGTTCTAAAGTGGGACACTATGACAGAAAACGGAAATATTTTCGTAAACTATATATAAAAGTTCAGTCAGTCGATTTTGCTATAACTAGAATTAAGTTTCGTTTTTGGGCATCGTATCTCCTATATGGATAAACCAATTTTTTCATGGTAATTTGATCCATAGTACTCTTAGCTATCTATGCTTCAAAAAATTCAGCCCAGCTCTTTAAATATTGTAACCTCTTTTCTAGTTATAAAATGGTACGTTTCATGGCAAAAAATGTATAGAAAATTTGTTACTGTTGAAATGTTGTCTGAATAATAGTTAATAATAGAAAAAAGTTAAAATATATGTAAAGATATATTTAAATATTCATATTTCGAGTCATAAAAGCATATTTTTCTTTTATAAAATTAAAATTAAAAATCGTAATTTTTAAACTGTGTATCACGTGACATAAAACGCGGGCGAACCATGATGTGATGTCATATCGGTATGAACCATAGACCATCAGTTAGTTCAGGGTAGACAGCTGGGTATAATAGATCCATAGATCATAAATATTTATATTTATTATAATTGTTTGTCTATGAATATATCTGTCAAACTTATTTGTGTTATTTCGTATAATGATACCGATATTACGTCACCAAATTGGATGCCCGCGTTTTTGACAAAAAAGCGTGTAAGTTTTTGGCAAGAAAGCGTTTGTATTTTTCCGAAATAAATTTTTGGTGGCTTTTTATTAGCAAAATCAACATTTTGAAGTACTTTTTCAAAAATAGTAGAATACCCTATTCTCTTTTACTTTTCACGTTATTACGGACTCTATTATTATGTATATAGATGTAATAATTATAAATAATAATACAATATAAAAGTTAAACAAACATATAATAATATAATATAAATATAAATATAAATATAATATAATTTTATTATATAAAACGCATATAAATGTCATATTTTTGAAAAGAATTAAATACAGTTCAAAAACAAAACAAACAAACAAAAACAAAACAACACAAACAAACAAACAGTTAAAAACAATATAAAACTAATAAATTTTATTTCTATATATATGTATATAATATTAATAAGCAAAGCAATCTTTATATACAAGGTGTCCACTTAAATTGACCTAATATGGAAAACTTGTTTATTATAAGGTTTACGAAAAAAATATATTCTTTATAAAAATCTCTGTTTTCGAAAATATTATCATTCGACTATTTACTTTTGACATCAAATATTCCGGGTGCCAAAAATTGTGAAAGTTCGATAGGAAAGTTAATGGTCGTTTAAAAGTGTAGACCATTTAGAACAGACAGTAATGGCGTAGCAGAAAAAAAAAATTAAACCAAGAATGTTAAACCGACAGACAATAAAATTTTGATAGGAATCAAAATTTCAAAGGATATAAATACATATTTTTAGAAATATAGCGATTGTCAATGGAAAGTGTGTTAATCATTAAGCCCATTAAGCATGTGTTAATCAAGAGTTAACACACACCCCCAGAGAAAGCAGACCTTTCACACGGAGTGGACCGTAGCCCCACTTTACTCCCCTTTTTATGGCGCTCTAAGACAGAATAATAAAAGATGATGATTTATACTATGTACATGAGATAATTTATTGATAAATCAAAGTTTCCACTCTAGATAATAAGTATATACAATTTATATAAAAAAAATATATATATACATATGTACATATAAGAAAACTATTTACAAATGTTCAAAAATCATTTGGAGAATATGTTAATTAACCAGCTATTTACAAATGTTCCAAAAATCCTTTAGAAAATATATTATTTCACCATAATTAATAATTAAAGTATATTGTAACCAAAGATAATTTATTTATAGGTGGCTTCTGGGTGACAACGTGTGAAAACATTTTATATTTCAACAAGTGAAAACAAACAATTGACTGAGTTAATTGTTGAAATACCATGTATAGACAGTGTTGATGAAGCAATCGTTTGTTTTTTGACGTCACGTTAATAAAAAAATATATCCACTTTTAAATAGCACACACACTGATATTCCCATATTTATGCAAACTATAAAATTTGCACCTAATAAGCGCCTTCGTGGGTAAACAGTGAAGTTTACAAAAAAAATTTTCAAACAAAAGTTGTTTATTTTTTTATAAAGAACATTTTTTACATTTAAACTTTTGTTCTATCTCTAGCGGTTTACAAGATGGGTCCTACGGACCCAAGACCCAATTAACCCATATTGCTCATTTACGAACTTGACCTCAGTTTTTAGGTCCTGAGTACGCTATAAAAATTTCATCTTGATATCTCTTTTCGTTTTTGAGTTATCGTGTCCACAGACGGACGGACGGACGGTCGGTCGGACGGACGGTCGGTCGGACGGACGGACGGACAACCGGAAATGGACTAATTAGGTGATTCTATGAACACCTATACCAAAATTTTTTTCGTAGCATGAATATTTTTAGGCGTTACAAACTTTGGACTAAACTTAATATACTATGTATATTTCATATATACATGGTATAAAAACAACCAGGATCACGATAAGTGAACACGAGGTCCGGCATACAAATTGAGGTTATTACCAAACCCAAAATGTTAAATTAATTAGATAAAACAAATCATGACTCACCGGATTAAGAGTAACAAGTAAATTGTCCCAACCATTTGATTAAATTTAATTGGTATTTCCATAATAATTTAAATACCAAAATTAAAATATATTTCTTTAATTTCTCTCCCTTATATTATATATGATTGAATCGACTCCATTTATATAGGTGTATGCTTCACCGTTCGGTCAAGAAGTGACTTACCCATGTAACAGGTAATGCAAGAAGAAGATCTATCTCACTCATTATCATGATTCATACCTAGAGTGACGAAAGCGCCAGTCACCAAGAACTAAATACATATCATATTATTTGGGTTCGTTCAGTTAACCAAGATTGCGATATGTAATAACATGAATGGAGGGCACAGATTACAGGAGGAGGAATGAATATGAAATTGAAAGTCAAAATTTCATAACAAGGGAAACGGTTCAAGAAATCATTCCCGAGATATGTAGGAGTCTGTTTAAAGAATTTTGTAAAAGAACAATTACATGTATGGAACGCAAAGGTGGATACGTTGAGACAAAAAAGAACTAAAGTAACTGTTTTTACTTACGTCAAGAATAATTTTTCAAACAGAATGTATGAAAAATAAATATTCTGCATTAATTATTTTGTTATAAATGTTTCAAATTAGCAAATAATTATTTTAATTACGATGACTGGTTAATTTGGATGACAGATAACGTGTTTTATAAGTAGGACTTGCAAAGTTTAATTTACAATTGAGGTGTTCAAAACATTCCCATCGTTAACAATTCATTCCGAAACATTAGCTCGTTTTAACCTTAATGTATCTACTTTCGTGTTCTAAACATGTAATTGTTCTTTTACAAAAATGTTTAAATATAAACATATTTCGGGAGTGATTTTCTGAACCGTTTCCCTTATTTTCTGTTCAAAATAGTCTACATTTCTAAACGACCATTAACATTTCTGTCGAACTTTCTCAGTTATTTGACACCCTGTACATTCGAAATTTTTCGTAAACCCTATCATAAACAAGTTTTCCTTGTGTAGCCAACTTAAGTAGCACTTTGTACATTTATATAAGATACCGATGTACCTTGAATCAAATGTTACATTTATAACATTCTATTTTCAACCTCTGACTAAGAAAGGGAGGTAAGGTATAAGTTAAACGTGCCAAAGTATCTGTGTATATGTATCTGTGTGTCTGTCTGTGGTCCTGTGGTATTGTAGCTCCTAAACGAATGAACAAACTTTGGTTTCTTTTTTGGAAGATAATTTGATCAAAAGTGCTCTTGTTTTAGGTGCGAATTTAGGATTCTGTATCCGAAACAACGAGAAAAGAGGCGAGGATTTTTAAACGGCTGAAGAGATTTTTTTGAAACATTGCTAACACTGTAGGAAATGAAGTATTTAACTCAGGAATTCTCTCCTCGTCAGTATATTTTTATGGGAGCCAGTGGAAAATGTTTGTCTTAGTGTACTCAAAAATGCTAATACATGAGTGCTTGTGCATTTTCGGTTTACGCCCATGCGGCGGGGCAGAAGTTCCCTACTCCCGGACACCATATTCTCTTAATTAAATATTTACAAAAGCTATTGGAATGTATATTTTGGACAATTCTAAATATTTTTTGAACTTTGGCATTTTTTACTTAACCTCACCGTTTTCGATATATAAGCCTTCGAAAAAAAAATGTATATTTTGGCCTCATTTACAGTTATACATAAAAAAATATATATTTTTAAGCTTATTTGTTGACATCCATACTAATATTATAAATGCGAAAGTAACTCTGTCTGTCTGTCTGTCTGTTACTCTTTCACGCCTAAACGGCTGAACGGATTTTGATGAAATTTGGTATGGTAATAGATGATAACCTAGAAATGGTCATAGGCTATAAATAATCACGCCATCGTTTTTAGGGGGTAAGCAGTAGGCAGATAACTAAATTGAGTTAGTGATTTTTAGTCGTTTTTGTTGGGACTTTTGCTCTTTCACGTCTAAACGGCTGAACAGATTTTGATGAAATTTAGTAAGGTAATAGATGGTTATCTAAAAACGGATATAAGATCAAAATGATCACGTCATCGTACTTAGGGGATAGGAAGTAGGCAGAAAACTGAATTGAGTTAGTAATTTTTTTATGGTTTTTGCTGGGAGTTTTGCTCTATCATGCCTAAACGGCTGAACGGATTTTGATGAAATTTAGTTAGGTGATAGATAGTAACCTAGAAAAGGATATGGAATATGGGGAGAGGGGTGAAAGTGGGAATGTTGCCCAGCAAAGCGGGTAGTTCACAGCTAGTTATTTATGAATTTTGATATTTAAATTTTGATTTTTTGATTATTTTCATTTTTTACCTGACCGGAATTTGAAAAATTAACATCATGAAAATAAAAATTATAATTTTTGGTCATTTATTATATTTAAATTTAAATTTATTGTATTTTGATAAATAAACTTATAGGACGTAAGTTTTTGAGTACACTCAGACAAACATTTTCCACTGGCTAACATAAAAATCTACTGACGAGGAGAGAATTCTTCAGTTAGACGGTATTTTTGGTTTCATTTCCTCGATTATAAGAACATTCTCGATCGAATTGCCTTTCAAACAAACAAACTAACAAAAAAACAAAACAAAAAAAACACCAAGGTACGACAGTATCTTATTCATTCATAAATAAAAGTTTGTTAATGTAAATTTAAAATGAAGTTAAAATTTTCGCTCATTTATTATTCTTGGGTAATCATTTTTAAACGCAAAATGCATAAAATTATTTTATTTATATTCATATTCGTTGTTTTAGATCTCTTTCAAAGATTTAACAAACATATATAGACGAGAAATGTTTTGCTGCAAGCTTGGTATATGTATATATGGAAAATGAGATGTTGGCTGGCTATGGGCTGAATAGAATTACAGAATGGATCTGCGTGCCTCAAACAAGGTTTTCGAAAAGTATTGTAACTCCTTTTGATCTTCAATATTACATTAAACTCTCATTCAAGATAAGAGTTGGGTGATAAAACCTAATATAAATCTTTTATTTAATCTAAAAGTTCAGTGATAAAACCTAGTTCTTTGTAAATCATCTATCACATCCTAATTTTATCAAATTCTGATAAAACAAGTATGTAGTCCTACTAAATTTAGGCCAAACTTTTCAAATTCGTGATCAAAATAAACCAAACTCAAATAGGTTTCAAGAATGACGGGTCCTATTCCCGGAATTAATTTGTAACTTTATGACGTCATCATAATCCAATCAATTTCATTTCGCTCTATCACAAATTTTATTCAATTTTGATAAACCGAGTATGTAATCCTACTAAATTTGGGTCATACTCTTCAAATTCGTCACCAAAATTAACGACGCTGAGGTTATAATGTTTTGATACATTCAGTATAATATATTATTCTCATATTATGCAAAGAAAAATTTCACAATAAAATGAAAACTTTTTTTCCCACACAGTTTCAGAGTTTCAAAACCATGAGAAAGAAAAACGCATTTATTATATACATTACGTATATATATGTAACTTTGGCTACAATATATTTACACATATACATTTATTACATATATTATATAGTCCACGAAACAATGACACCATTACAATCCTTTATTACAATCATTTAATCTTAAGGATGTATGAACATGACAACAATGTTTGATTTAAAGGCTCAAAATTTGTTTGTAGGTAGTCTTTTACTCAAAGAATATGTGGTTAAAATTTCAGCTTAGGTAACCGTGCAAATTTTTAAGAAAAAAGTCATTAAAAATCGATATAAAATACAGTGGCTCTTATGGAGGAATCTCAAAAAACGACATATTTTGGAAGTTTTTGATAATTTTCGTTTGGAATGAATGAAAACAAATTAAAAAAAAATTTTTTAATAGAAAGTAAACATATTAGCAATGAATTAGAAAAGAACAAAACTAAGTGTCACCGTCCATATAAGGGATGTAAGAGCAGGGTAGATTAAGGGTTGAAATTATTTTTATCTTATTTTCAACTTTGATGGTGAATTTTGTTATAACTTCATGAATGTAGACGAAAAATAAGAATACAATTTTTCGATATGTGTCTTGGTTTTCGAAATATCGAAAGCTAAATAATTGAACAAAATTTTCAATTTTCGATATTTTGAAAATTAAGCCAGATATCGAAAAATTTTATTCTTACTTTTCGTCTTATATCGTCAAGTAATAATATAAATTTATCATCAAAATTGAAAATATCAATTTTTAAATTTGTGCCCCCACTACCATGCTCATACATCCTTAAGGAAGCCTTAAGGTTAAAATGATTCCCAAATAAAACAAGTCCTAAACATCCCTCTATTCAATGATTAATTTCAATGTTATTTAATATCGTAATCGTAATACACATTAATTAAAAATTTAAAGCAACCCCCGTAGCCAAATCAGATCTGACAGATTCGTTTCTGGTAACTCCTAAGCGGATTAACCAAATTTTGCAATGAAGAAATAATGAAAAAATAAGTTAAAACAAACAAATGACTGAGTTAATTGTTGATTTCCATTCAAAGAATTTCTATCAAAAGAATTACCCGCTATTTTTTTCGGCATTCAAAAATTAAAAAAATTATTTTCTACGTTTACATTTAAGCTTCCGTTCTATTTGTAACAGTTTAGAAGATGGATCCTACGGATCCAAAACTCATTTGACACCTTTTGCTCATTTACGAGCTCAAATACACTTTTTATGTCCTGGAAATTCTATAAATATTTCAGGTTGATAACTCTTCTTTTTATTCTTGAGTTATCGTGATGGCGGACGGACAGACTGGTTGACAATCGAAATTGGATTAATTAAGTGATTTTATGAAAACCCACAATTTTTTTCGTAGAACCACAAAAGCGTTAAAGCGTTACAACTTTGCGTTTTTTTTTTTGAAGCGTTACAAACTTTGCGCTAAACTTGCTAAACCTTGATATATATTTCAAATATACTGGGTATTTGATTTGGTAAAAAATATTCCGAGTGCTATGATATCTGTAAAATAATTTTCCTAAATTTTTCTTGATTATTTGCTAGGGTCATCATAGTAACGCCATATTCAAAGTTCAAATCTTCATTTAAAAACACACCTAAAAAAAATAAATGTCGAATACGATGACTTATGTCTAGGACCTTTTCCTTTCTAGGAAATACTTTCCATTGGCTCCCGGACTAATAAATACATACATATTACTTTACAAAATAGAAACACAACAAACATCTCTTTTCTAAGCTAAAAAGAAATTTAATTTTTTTTTTCAGCTTTGGTGGTGTTGTTCTGTGTACAACCTTTTCTTGAAATGTCAGAATAAATTAACACAAAATATATGGAATAAAATTTACATTCCTCTTTTTTTATTTTTTAAATGAAATTTATTCAATGTAATTCGTTTTTTTTTTCTTCTGGAGAAAAAAAAAGGGATATATACCTACATTAAGTAAATAATATTTATTAATATTTCAGTTTATATTATTAAGGGATTTTAAGTTAAAGTGACAGGATTTTGAATTTAAAAAAAAAAATAACAGGAAATTATTGATATAAGGAAGTTATCAATCCTTATTATTGACATGAAAAAGACATCATAGTGAAATTCTTTGACTTTATAACATGGGAATTGATAATTATACGAAGATATTACTTCGTGTTATATGAGGTTTCCCAGACTGCCCAAATCACCCACAACATTAAAGAAATGATTTTTTTTAAGTAAAAATAAACTCTTATAAATTTTGGTGTATGAAGTTTGAAATATCACCATTTCAAAGAGCGCATTTGATTAATTAGAAAAATATGTTTATAATTTTTGGAAAATTTCTCTTGTTTTAAAATGGATGATAAAAATGATAGCAATGGGATATCGTGTATAACGAAAAGAGTATCTTTATCTTAAATAAATTTGAATAAAACATGTCATCCCTAAGTAAGGAGAAGGGAATGTAAACAAGTGAAAACAAACAATTGACTGAGTTAATTGTTGAACTACCATGGATATACAGTGTTGATTATTCTATCACATTACACATATACATGGGCACACATACATAACTAATAATTCCATATTAATACATACTATAGAATTTGCATCTAATGTGTGCTCTCGTGAGTAAACATTGATTTTTACAAAAAAAATGTTTCATACAAAAGTTGTTTATCTTTTGATAAGGAACATTTTTATATTTAAACTTTCGTTCTATCTCTAACGGTTTACAAGATGGGTCCTATAAACCCAAGACCCAATTGACCTATGATGCTCATTTACGAGCTCGATCTCACTTTTTACGCCCCGAGTGCGCTGTAAAAATTTCAGCTTGATATCTTTTTTCGTTGTTGAGTTATCGTGTTCACAGACGGACGGACGGACAACCGGAAATGGACTAATTAGATGATTCTATGAACACCTGTACTAAAATTTTTTTCGTAGCATCAATATTTTTAAGCGTTACAAACTTGGGACTAAATTTAATATAGTATGTATATTTCATATACATGTTACATGGTATAAAATGTATGAATGAAAAATTACAGTTTCGGTGACTTAAGACTAAAATCAGTAAAAAGTTAAAAATAAATTTTTTTACAAAAAAAAAAAAAAAAAAACAAACAAACAAACAAAAAACGGTCTAAGAGTCCTTATAAGGTCGATCTTCACTCAACTGATAACCAGATGAGACATTTTTTTTAATGAAATTTTTTGATTTTTAAACATTCAATCATAGTTTTTCTGTCAAAAAGTTTTTCTGTCATGGCTACTTTGAATTAAATTAATTTTAATCAATTTTTTCCATGAACGGTTTTTTTTCAGGCAAGCCTAAACCATTATATTCTTAATTAAATTATCTTTCTTCTGATACCAATTTCGATTTGTTAACAGATCGTTGTGATGATATTATAAAGTATTCTGACACCTAATTGAAAACACAACATGATGAATTAATTATTGTCCTAATTATTGTTTTGCATTAACCACAAATAAAGAATAACGATAGTAGGAGAGGCAAGATCTGTCTGTTATTGAACTGCTTGGCTAAGATTTTTTTATATTTATTTTCGCTTTGTTTGCTTCAAATTCATTTCAGAAAAGTAAGATATTGTTTTCATCCCTTCCCTCAATTAGAAGATACAGAGGTCATCCGTGAGGCCTCCTTTTACAAAACAATTAAAGCAAAAGTGGAGCTACGAGCTGAACTCACACGACCTATAGAATGTTTCTTCTGAATTCGCGTGGGTTAAAGCCATACTAAAAACATGCCAAACGAGTCAAGCTTCCAGCGTCACGCTTTAAAAACATACCATAAATTTTGTTGCGACACAGAAATTCAAAAAAGGTTATGAGGGAGAAATAACTATCTAACTCTTGAACAAATGCATATACATAAGCATATAATATTTATTATAAACATCCACTTTCTGGTGACCCACAAATCATTCGAAAGATTTATACCATAATAATATGAAATTAAGTGGTTATGCCACTCAAACTAAGTGGTTGTGCCACTCAATTCAATTCAATATACAAAACTTGATGGATTAATAATTGACCTCTTATTATTTATAAATAAACCTGAATTAGACCATGTGCATTAACACCAATGTTTTAGTAATAATTGAATACAATAAATTTTATATAAATATCACAGGTGAACATTGATGTACTTTGGTTGACCACTAGATTTAGAAATATTATTGATTTGACGTACACGGCAATGCATTTGAATCGGGTATCGATTCAGTAATGGGTTGACAGACCGCAACATCACTGCGTGGCTTCAATTTACTGATCATGAGCACGCTTAAAAAACGTAGGCTGTATTCTGTTCATGCGAATTAGATTTTATGAACACCTATACGCAAAATAATTAATATTTCTGTAGGTTACAAACTTGGGATTAAAATTAGTGTACCTTGATATATATTTCATATATACAGGGTATAAAAAGCATTTATTTTGATCAAGTAAGTCATTATTTAAAACTTGGTTTTTGAGGTGATTGCAAACGTACAGTATTGTAAAAAAATTTCGGTTTATTGCACGGTACATACATATACACGAAATACAGACTTTTTAGTCAAGTAATGAGTTATTTTTGGCTTTACAATACCACGCAACTAGAAAAATATATAATATATTGTGTGCAAGTTCTGCTTATAAATTTGATTTAACTAGTCGTCTCTCTTCATGAAATAATGGATCTTCGATGAACTCATAATATTTTAGATAGTTTTTTATCACACTCTCTAGATTTTTTGATATGGATGTATCCAATTGAAAATATTTACCTATATGATTCATCATTTTTTCAGATAACTTTGAACGATAATATAATAATAAAAAGCCCGATGACCAAGGAATTTTTTTGCGATTTTTGGAAACTTTGTTAATCAAAAAATGTATTAATAAAGTTTTATTAAGATCCCTAGTATTATTAAATACTTGCATATCTTATTAATTTATAATTTTTCCTTTTTGTTTTTAAAAATTTTAACTTTTCTTAAGTGGGCCCACGGACAATAATAGTTGTAAATGAGACACTGGAAGCTGCGAATAAACGCTATTATAATAGTACTTCATATATCAGGATTGAGTTCTGGAAAATATTTGTCTAGATTTTATTGTAATAGAAAAGTTCAACTTTACCATAATTCTGCTAGTATTCTGACAAAATTCATTTTGTAACTTACCTAAAACAAAAAGAAATAAAAATTAATTAATTAAATTACACAACGTCAGGATTTTGATGACAATAAAATAGTTATTAAAATAGTAAATAAAATGATATGGGTCTATCCAGTTTTTTACACAAGAGTGCTGAATTTTTTATCTAAAGGGGCATAAATCAGAAAATTTAGGTCCAGAAGAAGTATTTTGCCACAAATAAATAGTATGTCAGGGTCCAGGCGGCGAGATACTTTGATAATCTTCCTCTCGGCATGCTCATAGTCGATGGTTCATCTACTGACTAAAAACTTTTCAAACCCAACGTTAAAATGTATATATTTTAAATTTATCTCTTTTAAGGTAGTTCTTTCATTGGTTGGAAGTAAATTATGCCCTGGCTGGAAGTAAATTAACTTTTCAACGTAACTTGTTGTTGTTTTTAAAAACAGGTGACAGATGGTAGTCATGGGGACGAATTACCGCACCGGTCGAACTAGTAAATTAAAATAACTCTAATATAATATTTTGTTGAATCAAATTTAATACGTATTATAATTAAAAGTCGTAAAAACATTTTTTAAAACTGCATTGACTTAAATTAACCGTCAAATTTAATGATCAGTTGTTGGTTAAGTTCATTTACATCAACTCAAAATTGTTGTCGCAGTTATGAAAAATTTGCCTTATTTGCAGGAAGTGAGGGGACTGAAGGATCACCTTCATATAAAAGTAAAATGTTTTTATCTACGCCCGTGAGATAAGAAGTACTTTTCTCACTTAGTATGCGTGCGAAAAATAGTTCATTATCGCCTTAGTGTGGTAATGAATTCATTACCGCAATGGTATCGTGGTGAAATTATTACAACATTCCAAATTACTGTCAAAATGTCAACTAATCAAACTTTTTTAACTTTCTATTTTTCTCAAAAAGCCGTGAAAAATTTTAGATAATAATTATCGTTTATTTTCACATTTTTGAAGTGTAGATAACGCATTATTAACGAACATCTGCCATTGTCCAAATAGTGCTACGCACTCGTTGTGCACATTTTGCAAGCGTACGTTAATAATGCCGTTAGCCCACTAGTATCGTAAATAACTAATAACAAATTTTTAAAACAGAACAATATTAAATTATACTTGATTAGTATATACCTTGTTGAATTTATCTATCAGAACATGATATTATGAAATAATTGATTTAAAATAAAATATTCATATTACATAACATTTGTAATGTAAAATAAACCAAACATCTAAATATTATTGTAAAATACGAGTAATTACGAGTATTATTTTGTAATTAGTGTAATAAAAAGTATATTTATATGAACGTACATACCATATCATCCATATGAAATCAATATTTAATTGTATTAATATTAGAATATCTGATATATAAATAGTTGGAAAACATATACAGGCAGGTGCGAAAATGGATATACAGTGTAAAAGGTATGAATAAATAATCTCATTCATTTGAAAAAGAATCATTTTTAATACATTTTTGTAAAATAATTGGTCACATAATTTTATATAACTGTTTTATTTTCAAGATCTTCAAATGTGGGCTAGAATTTTATTGAAGAAAATAATTCGCAAAAAAATTCAGATGAAATCTAAACTAAACAAGAGAAAACAAACAATTGACTGAGTTAATTGTCGAAATATCATGTATGGACAGTGTTGATTAATTACTCTGCCTGATACTATAACTGATATAACCATCACATACATACTATACAATTTTGTGCTCTCACGAGTAAACAGTGATGTTTACGAAAAAATGTTGTTTAATATTTTATAAGGAACATTTTTTACATTTAAATTTTTGTTCTATCTCTAACGGTTTACAAGATAGGTCTCCTACGGAGCAAAGACCCAAATGACTTTATGACCCCTTAAAAAAATTCGATAAAATCGTAAAAAATTATTTGTTTTGGAATTTGATGAAACTCAGTTTATAAGGTAATTTAGACCCAAGAAATTCAAAAATCGAGTTTATTTGGCGATTGGCCGAGTAATTTTCGAAAAAAAAACGATATTTCGGATCGATTTCCGGTATTTTCTCGAGAATTATTCGCCCAATCGTTAAATGAAACCAATTTTTGTATTTTTGGGGTCAAAATTACCTTATATACAGAGTTTTATCGAAATTGGAGACGATAAATTTGTATCGATTTTTTGCAATTTTTTCAAGGGGTACCCCTTAGAAAAATTCGAAAAAATCGTAAAAAATTATTTGTTTTGGAATTTGATGAAACTCAGTTTATAAGGTAATTTAGACCCAAGAAATTCAAAAATCGAGTTTATTTGGCGATTGGCGGAGTAATTTTCGAAAAAAACGAAATTTCGGATCGATTTTCGGTATTATCTCGAGAATTATTCGCCCAATCGTTAGTTTCATTTAACGATTGGGCGAATAATTCTCGAGATAATACCGAAAATCGATCCGAAATTTCGTTTTTTTCGAAAATTACTCCGCCGATCGATTTACCTATATCAAAATTTTTTTCGTAGCATCAATATTTTTAAGCTTTACAAACTTGGGACTAAACTTAATATACTATCTATATTTCATATATACATGGTATAAAAATTTTAATAAAAAATACTTTTTAAGGGACAAGCTTTTATTGTACTAAAAAGCAGACAATACTTTTATCTATAAGTCACTCATATCCGACTATTTGTAAAAGCTTGAAGCGGTTAATTTAAAATATCAATAATGAATCGGAACGCCTCATCTACTCCACATGCCTAACTACCTTTCGATTCATCCTTGCTATTAAGCGTCTCAAGCTTTTACAAATAGTCGGGTATGAGTGACTTATAGATAAAATTATTTTCTACGTTTTAATACAATAAAAGCTTGTCCCTGTCTATTAAATTTAAGACTAAAAATTTTATTTATATAAAATATGGTGGAAGCGATGGGAAAACAGGACGGCGCAACCATATCATTAAAACTAAATGTGCATGCAAAATTTAAGCTCAATCGGTTGAAGATATCTACTTCAAAATTGAGTTCAAAGAATCCACCGTAACCGGTCTTTGTTAAAAGAAAATAATTAAATACAAAAATTATTTTGTCTGGCACTGCAATAACAAGATATATTTATTTAACAGCATTTTAAAAATTGCAATTTTTAAGGTTATTTGTTACGCTAAGCAGTGTTGTATTTACCATCTAGGCTGTCTGGATGACCGCTTAAGAGTCTGCTCCAAAAAAATTTATAAGTTTTTCGACTTTTTAAGGTAAGCGAAATCAATTAAAAAAAATTAAATGCACTCCCAGAAAGCATTAACATTTTTAAAGGCAATCTTGAAGAGAGGCAGAGACAGATTTTTCCCGGCTTGTAAAAAAAGGATGCTTAATTTTGCTTCCAGGCGGTTAGAGTTCCCTTTTTTCCCCCAGATTTCTACCCTCTTCTCTATCTCGAAAATAGCCGATACGTCTATATCCATGTCCTTTGAAAGAAAATGTTCCATAGGAGTTTATTTCTTACGTGGCAGAACGTTAGGGCTCGTGGATTTTTTTATGTGCTATATAATACAAACGCGCACGTGTTAGTTACATGAAAATCAGTTCAGTTCTTTGATAGTTGTGAATTGGGGACCTATCAAATTTTGCAATATTAACTACCTCTGAAATTTCTCAGCGAAGTGTGACTGGGTACAGCTAGTGTACAGATAAATTTAAAACAGTTTAATATACCAACATATGAGAGATAAAAATTTACAAAAAGAGTAATAAAAACAAAATTGAGCTCATTATCATATGCAAAAATAGTAAAATGTAATACACATTACAAAAAAAAACTTTGTTTTTTTGTATAATTTTGTATATTTAGCTATAAATGCAGGCATTTAAATTTGAAACACATTTTTAAATTAAAAGTACATGCATACTGGAAAAGGGATTTCATTGCCAGCGCAAGACACTGCATTCTTGCCAAAACATCATGGATAAGTTTCGAAGTCGAAATCGCTACATATAAAAAAGTTTAAAAGGGAGTCTTAATTCAAAAATTTCAACATTTTACGGCTAACGATTTTTAGTTGTGTAAGATGTTACAAAATTGTTATTTCTGATAGAAAAACTGAAAAACTTGAGCGTTGTTGAGCTTTTGTTAAACGCTTTATATCATAAATAGATTTTCAAGCATCAAATCAAGTCATTTGATATTTGAAACAAGTGAAAAAAGGAATCTCAAATTGGATCATCCTTTACACTATAAAATACTGGCGCTGGCTTTAGAATTACTTTCTGCATTTATACAAGTACATTTTTTAATAAAAAATAAATTACACACAATTGGATGGAAATGGGGCCTATTTTTTTTTTCATATTTCCGCTTTTAACAAAAATAGTTTTTCAAATAACTATTATGTGTCTGAGTACTAGGAAATACACCTTTTGTGAAGAGTTTTCCAACAAAAAAGCGCGAATATTAAAAAATAGACGGCAAAATTTTTTTTAAGGTAGTTGAATCACGCAAGCATAATATTAAGAAATCTTCAATTCTTCTCTCCATTGAGTTTCCATTAAATATTAATTTAAATATTTTATTTAGAATATTATTTTTATTGGAGGGGTGTATTTTTGTATTCATCCTAGTATATATGATCATTTCTTACTTGTATTGTATTCATTCAAAGTAGTTAAACAATAGGAAGCAGAAAAATAAAACTTGGTTGTAACCTATAGTTGTGTATATTCGTAGGATGGATAAAAACCAATTATTTTTGATGCAGTGCTGGGAAATAAATATCTTAAAACTTTAAATTCTTCTTTTGCTGAAACAAGTTTATTATCTTCGATTGTTAAGGCTCAAAATTTTGCAATTTCTCTTAAAGGTAAAAATTGGCCTCAGCTAATTAAAATTTTTGTCTGACTGCCATATTAAAAATTCATTTGATTCATTGGCCGGATTTTGAAGCCAAGTGTAGAAGAATGAAAAGTCTTGTGCTTTTAACTTACCAATACACACCATTTCCTTACATATACCATGTCAAAATTTCAAGGAGAATATAAAATTGATTAAGAAACGAAAAATTTATAAGCAATCAAAGATTGCATTCAAAGGTTGTCCATCTCCTTTCAGCAATAGAAAGTTTTGTATGTAATCTCTACGGCAATACTCACGTGTGACGTCACTGGTGGGGTATCTTCCTCTTTTTTAAATAGGAATTTTAAACGTTCATATCTTGCATACTAGTAAAGAGTTTTAAATATCAACTTCACTTTTCTGCACGTCCAGTGAGAATTCTTCACCTGGAGTTATAAAAAAAATTTAGTCCGATTCCCTATTGTGGTAATATTTATTTACAAAATCTTTCATAATTTTTAATTCACCACCATTTAGAACTCCCCTGTGACAGAAAATAGTGTAAAACACAATACCACGAGCACTGACCCTTTATTTGTATACAAATGGAAAATGAACCAGGATGATAACTTGTTGAAATATTAATTAGAATTTTTATAATAAAAAATAATTAATATTTTTTTTCTCCTAAATATTATGTTTTTTTTTCTTGTTTCGAAGAAAATTTTCGTAATATTTAATGTTTTGTTTGGTGGTAAGTTTGTTTTAGTTACACATATATACATCTCCATTCCATTCTAGTGTTTTTATTTGTTCAATGAAGAAGTGAATGTAAGAGAATTCATTCTGTGGCTTCTATAATACTTTCATATATATACCCATTACTGTTGCATAATATAAAGTATACATTGGTTCTGAAACAATATAAATATACAGAGTGTGCCAGTTACATGGTATACAATAAATTATAACTTAAAAAAACTTGAAAGACACACACTTTTAGTGGGGTAAATTTTATCGGATTTTGATAATCAATACGGAAAATTTTGGGAGAAGAGTAATTTTTAAATGGATTTCTTTCGTTGTAAAACATAGAGCAAAGTTTCACGGTTTCGGAACGTTCCGCACGACCTTCTGCACGTGATTTTGGGATAATTTATCTCTACATTGTTTTTCTTAGTGATGTTTTCTAGAATATCTCGGCTTCTATTGATCAGATTGAGAAGAATAAAAAAAAAAATTGTTTTTCAAAAATTTCTGCATCGACCTTACCTGCTATCGAGCCCATTGCATGGCAAAATAATCTCTCAAGAAAACCACAGTTACCTCATATTTGCAGTCGCTCCGATAACTTTTCGAAAAATGAAGGAATTGAGTTGAAATTCTTTAAAACTTCATCAATTCAATTTTTTAACCTAACTGCAACTTTTAAAAATTGTTTTTTTCTTTATGTACCTCAGAAATTATTAACTTTCTCTCATCACGAAAGTAAATGTGTAAACAAAAAATTTTAACTTCGGAAATTTTTGGGTCTGTTCGTGTACTTTCGTTAGTTTAATATAAGTCGTACTCAGTAAATAAAAAAAAACTTGTGATAGAAATATCGCAAAATTAGTTATAATAAATTTAATTTTTTTGCTCCAATATTTTCACTCTCAAATATCATTCCATAATCACTCAATCAAACTATTTTTAATAAGCTAGTGAATTAAAAAAGAAATTTATATAAAATTATGTAGAGGTTATGCTTTACAAAGTTAAAGAATAATGAAGGCACAAAATACTTGACGCATGTGCAGAACGCATAAGCAAATCTGTCATCACGCGACTAAACATAACCGAAAGGTTGACGCGAGTGCTGAAAGATTAATTTATGAATTGATAGTAAAATTTCGCATTAAACCCAACAGTTATGAGAAAACCGCATAATACTTTTAATACAAGAGACAACGCCAATAAAAGAGTTTAGACTTCCATATTTTCGATAGGAAAGAATAATCGCTACTTATTGAGCCTGTTGCGTACACTCCAAGGGATTCGAATCATCCTAGACACACCTGTACATAGAACCACGTTATGAGACTAGAATACTACAAAGTTTCTACACATTGCTAACAGTGCTAACAGTGTGCTGCTATATATAGACTCCACAACCCATAGAGGTATAAGTTGATGATGCTATAAACTACCATAGAGTTTGTATAATATTTTATGTCTGTGTTTACATGAAGCCCTCTTGGGTGTATACATATTTTCACATTACAGTCTGGTGCATTTAAATCATTAAACTAAAAACGTTCCATGTATACATCATGGTGTTAGTTATACGATGATAATAAAGGGTGTCACATTGAATACGCCCCTGGATTTAATGGGAAACTGAAACAAAGTAAATTGTTATTTAATTGAACAGTTTTTAATCGCCGATTAAACATGAGATTTGTTATAAGATAAACGCGCCTGTGTATCTGTCTGTGGCATTGTAGCTCCGAAACGGATAATTCGATTTGGTTATTTTATTAAAAGTGCTTCTAGCATTTTTTCTTGTAACATAGCTAAGAACTTGAGAGATCAAATTCTCTTTTTAAGAAAAATCGAAATAAATTCGGTTCTTCCGCTAAGAAGCCATGAGGCCACAACCGAATCGATCAGACCTGATTTTATGTCGGGGGTTTCTTTACCTTATTTAAAATTTGCTCCAAAAGAGTATACACTAAGGCGAGTTTTTAGGATATTATCCAAAAACGATCAAAGAGTCAAATGACTCTGATTTTTGTGTTTTGTGCGTCAAAATTATCTACTTTATAAAATCAGTTTTTTTTCCTAAACGAGTTTTAGTTCAAAAACAAGTAAAAACAAACAATTGACTGAGTTTTCGATTTTGTTCGTAGTATCAATATTTTAAAGCTTTACAAACTTGGGACTAAACTTAGTATACCTTTATATATTCCATATATACATGGCATAAAATTGGGGAAAATTCTTCATTATTAATTGATAAAATTAAATGTTTCGGTATTTTGTATTGCCTGTGTCGCCATTTGGAATATTGCTACTTCAAAAAATATCTGATAATGGTAGAGGATCTTGTTGACCAAGTATTTTAAAGCTGGTTTGACGGTAGATAGTAGAAGAAAAAAATGAATCAAAAACAAGTAAAATTTTATTTAGCTTGACACGCAATAAATCGGAATTCCGTTGTCCACTTACTGCGAAAACTATAATTTGGATTTTTTTTTCAAATATCAAATTTGGTGTTTTGTCAAGCGTTCGACCAAAGATTATTGCATTTTTCATTTGTTTTATTTATTTTGTTATTAGAATAGCAAAAATTGTATATTCACCAATTTAAAGCTAGTAGATCACTTAAAAATTGAGATCTACGGACAGTAAAAGTGAGGCTTTTCAAAAAACGGATATTACACGTTACTGAAGCAATTTAAACAAAAATAGTACCCGAGTATATTACGATAATTTTTTATGTTTAACCCCCGAACAAAAAAAAAAAATGTGAGTTATAAGTTAGACCGCTATGTGTGTGTGTCTGTCTTACAGTCTGTGTCATCGTAGCATCTTAAAGGATAGACCGATTTTGATTTTTTTGAGTCGTTTGAAAGGTAATTAAATGAAGAGTGTTCTTAGCTATGTGTCAAGTGCGAGTTTAAGGTTCACTTGTGTTTATTGTATAGTGGTTGATGTAAAAATTATCCTTCAAATTATTCGATTTTCAAAAAAAATTTTCGGACAAATGCTATCATTTAGGTAAATTTAGATCGAACTTTTCAGCAGTGGGCTTGACACCACTTGAACACACTTGTATACAAAGGATAATTAAATTTTACGTTTCATTACTCAATGAAAGTTTATTTACAATTTATTTACTTAAAATATTTATAATAATAAATATTATTTTATTTACAATTAAAATTCAGTATGCCTGTTTTTTTTTTTACTAAAAAAACACCCTTTGTATAATGTGAGTATGTATAAGTTTTTCCTGTGTTAATACGCGTTATAATGCACATATTTTTTTAATGAGACACAAAAGCTTTAAAAACGTGGACAAAAAAAAAATTATGTGCAGAAAAACACATGAATACACACGCTCGTTATACGCTCGCTGTAATATCAGGTGTTATTGTCTATCAAAATATTATCGACATCATATTAATATAAAACTTGCTATACTCGTAAATATATATCTAATTAGTGCCAATTTCATAAGTCTACTCTAAACTTTCATTAACGAATTTACCCTTTAGTGAAGTGTGCTCCTCAAAAAGTTGAATGCTATGGGAAGACCTATGGTAAAGTGAAACATTTAATTCATTGTTTCTAAAAATATGGTTACTACGTTAGAGACGGTATAAAACCGACCTTTATCTATCTGATAATTATCTCTCTGCTTAGACCTATTTTGATTGGTTAATAGATCGGTGTCGTTACCTTTATTAACTTCCTTGTTCATACGGTATGAACCTATCTTCATCGGTCTGTTAATCAATCGAAATGGGTATCAGAAGAGAGATCATTACAAAGCTAATGGTATAGACTTGCCTGTAAAAAACCTTTCTGTAAAAAAATTGAATAAAATTAATTTAATTAAAATAGCCATGAACATTTTTTGATAGAAAAACTATCATCATTCGTGTTTATCAATCAATAAAATTTCATAAAAAATATGTCTTACTTCATTATCAAATGGGTGAAGATCGACATTTACCCCCATTCCTTTACTTACTATAATACTAGCTCGCTTAACTGGGCTCAAAAGTTAAAACCACCGCTTTATGATCTCACTTAAATCCCTTCCATAATACTTGAAAGTTTTACGCAGCTAAAAATTATGCACATTTTTCAATTTTTTTAATTTAAAAATAGTCATAATTCATTGAGTATATCAGAAAAGAATTGTTTTACATTTACTATTTTAAATTTTTACAGAATTCTTTAATTTATGGTTCAAAATGATGATCATGCATCTACTCCATCTATAATCATCGTTTTGAACCATAAATTAAACATTTCTGTAAAAATTTAAAATAGTAAAAATCAGATTAAATTTAATTTTTAATTTTTTTCTAAAATATCTTTATAAATTATAGCTCATGTGTTATTCTGATGTATGAGCTATGTTACTGTACAGTTTCATTGAAAACCATTCGTTAGTTTTAGCGTGAAAGCGTAACAAACAAACAAACAAACAAACATCCTTACTTTCTCATTTATAATATAAAGGGATGATTATTTTTGAAAAAAGAGATTCAAGAAATAAATGAAACAAATATCACACGTTCTTCAATTTGATCAGAAATTTCATTATTTATGCGCGCCATGGCAATTTTGGATAAAGGGCTTGTTTTTTTTCTATATATGAAGTAGGACTAAGTCTAATTCAATTCCGAAAATTTTAAGCAGAATTGCATGATTATTTAGACAAATAAATGACTTCAGAAGTAGGCATATATAACTTTTATCATATGGGAAAACGGTAAATGGATGATATGTTTTCATGATTTTTCCAAATAAAGTCGGTGGAGATTAAAAAAAACTATTTAAATTAAAATTAAAACCTAAATTAATTATTAAAAACAAAAACAAACCCGTTGTTCCCGACTAATTAGGGATGTATGAACACGGTAGTGGAGACACAAATTAAAAAAAGATATATATTTTTAATTTTGACGGTGAATTATGTTATAACTTGAATATATAAGACGAAAAGTAAGAATAAATTTTTTCGATATTTGGAATAATTTACAAAATATCGAAAATTGACAATTTTGTGTAATGTTTAGCATTTGATATTTCGAAAACCAAGGCAGATATCGAAAATCTTTATTCTTATTTTTGGTCTACATTCATGAAGTAATAACATAATTCATTATCAAAGTTGAAAATAAGGTACAAATAATTTCTACCAGTCTTGGCACTGGGACGACCTTAATAAAATATCCATAATATTTTTTATTATCTGCCAGTTGGATTTTTTTTCAAAAACATTTAAATAAATGTTGGAACGTTTTTTTTTCTTCACACATATATTTGAAGCCCGTAGTTCTTGCATTATAGACGATATAAAACTCAGAATCTTAAGATAATGAAGCTGTTTGAATTCAATATAGAATGTTTCATTCGATAAAATGAGTAAATTTCCCTGGAGCTATTAAACTGTACAATTTAATATTGCAAAAACATGCCAAATATACGTCTTGTACCCTCTACTGATTCATGATTTCTTAATTCCTGTCACTGCCATGTCGAAGTATCCCAACGCATCATTGATATAATTATTCAAGGCTTACCACTAATTAAGATTTCCCAGTGGTGATTTCAAAGTGTTTTGAAAATCGAATTAAATAATTATATCATTATAAACCCATTCGTGTAGGTAAATAGACCGTGAGCTCATAATGAAACGAAATTTCTATGATTATGTATTGGCTAACCATTTACAGAGTTGAAAAAGATAAGACTTAAAATCAAGAAAAATGGTGAAATATGAAAGTTTTTTTTTCTCTATGCATATTTTCAGTTTTTACATATTTTTCTTGAACTATCGAACTATTTTTTTTAACATATTCGACTGGATAAAAGTAAATCTAAAATCTCGATTTACATAATCTCAATTTTCTTGGTTCAAGAAAATGTTTATTTGCTTTATACTAGATGGGCTTAAACGATCTTCGCTTGGATTAAAAGACCAACGCATTATAGCCTTCGTCTCCCTTTCTCTCACTTATCCTTCTTCCATAATACTGGAAGTAGGAATAGAAATTGTTTTACACAGGTAAAATATATGTACAGATTTAAATTTCTTTTTTAAATGTCAAATAGTCATAATTCATAAGCATTAACAGAACAGTAGATTAGCTTTAAAATGATGTTCATAGATATATATCTTAATAAATTATAGCTTATGTATTACACTGATATATGAGCACGATATATATTATTGTAAGGTTTCATTCAAATCAATGCAGTAGAGTTTGCGTGAAAGCGTAACAAACAAACAACCTGATATTCAGATTTATTTTATATAGGAATTATTATTTATTTGTAAGAAGTTATAGTGATTCGGCTGTTTGAGCCAGTTTGAGCGAATGTTCATTAGTTTTTGCGGTAAATGATACTTCAAAAGTAGCTTGATCACAATAAACACAGTTTTGGGGACTCTTGCGGGGAAAAATTTTGAATTATTTCATTTTAAAATTGTGATTTTATCATAGTATCTTATGGAAGAAATTTTTCACAGATTGTGTTTATGCAAAGAAAATATTACTTTACGCCTCTTTCCAAAAAGAAAACTTTTTACGCTTTTTCGATATTTATAGAGGATTTTTTACATTTTCGTCATACAAATTGCCCAGTTTACGATATTTTTAGAGCATTTACGTCATACAAATTGCCTAGATGACTAGTTGACTAGTCACGTGACAGTCGAAGCACTTTAAACCCTTATCTTTTTAAATATTAAGAAAATAATAATTAAGTATTGTGATCGTTGAAATATTTATTTGTTCGTAAATAAAAAAAATATTCTTTGCGGTACCTGTATCTTTATTGAATTCCAGACAAAATAATCAAAGAAATTGTACTACATTATAGGCTTATGGTCTGATATAGGCTTCTTGTTTAGTAAGCATAAGGACGATAGGTAAGTACTTGTATTGTTACTTAAGTCATTAACTTTTCAATTAAAATTACAGGGCTATAAGTATATAAGCGAGTATATACATGTACACTCATGTATATTCAAATGATGCATATAATTATTATATTATTATTTATTTTAATCACATATACCGGGATTACTATAGTAAATAAATTGTATTGCATGGTCGTACAAAAAATGAGCAACGTATATTCATATTTATTAATAAAGGATCGAAACTTTTTTCGACCATGGTTGAATATTGATATCAGGTAAAACGATTTTTATGTTGAATATCGAAAATTTGTATAAAATGACTAGTGAACGTTGGCCCTTAATTAAGGCAGTATTCAAAATAATATGTCGATAAACGGATTTTCCATAATTCGGATTATTTTCGACGAAACAGGGATTCTACTGCTTCAAAGAAGGCAAAACAGCTCGGTTAACATAACTAACTTTGCAAGATATTATATATAAAGTAGAAGAAGGCCCGATGTAAGGATCTGGGATCGCCGAAGAATGAATAGAATGAAAAGCCAAACTGATTTTATTTTTCAGAATTGTAATTTTTGAAGAAAGCGTTTTACGGTTATAATCCTAATATGCATTCTCTTAATTTCTGCCGAATTGAGACCTGACAGACTCGACTTGATTTCAGAAACGACCCTTCACTGTGGACAATCGATATTGTCTTATTATCTCCCATCATAACTAAAAACGTTGTAGGATGGAATTATACCTGATGACGAATACTTTCTTCTGTTTTACTTATATACTCCAAATGAGGAGAACAAAAGACGAAATTTCTAAATTTTGACCTATTGAGGGGGCTATTTGCCCACAGGTGGTAACCTTAAAAATATTTGTTGTGTTCAAGCCATTTGCACGTAAATTTACGGAGTAAAAATGAAAAGAATGTTGCTCGAAACTTTTTTTTATGTTTTATTCAAATGAAAAATTGATTAATTAAATTAACGGAATGTAAAATTATTGCTTACCGCTTTCCAATTTACTTTATTTAAGTACTGACAAAAGGTTCAAAAACTTTTAGCAGTTTCGAATATATGTATATTTTTTCTCTCTTTTCATCAAAACAAGCTCGATTTTTTCGATTCCAATCATATTATATTGTTATAATACTCTAGTGATGTAAATGGTGAGTCTATAAAGAGCTATAGGTACCTACTCTATACAGCTCCAGTTAAGTAACGCGATGAATGTTTACAGTCTAATGCCATTCAGTCACTATATATATAATAATACATTCATATGGAATATAGGTATAATAATAGAGATAATACAGTTAGAGAACGCCAGGGTTCTGCTAGCCTTTAAGTGGATGCGATTTGCTAAGCGAGAGACATAATGATATAATGATATGTACATATACACTTATTGGGAACTGACAAATCGAGGCACGCAGTCTGGTGGTAGAAAAATAAACTATTAATGGGTTACAATTGTCGAGTAAATACATACTCTTTATATTAGCAATAAATTGTTTATAATAAATTATCGATAAATAAAATTTAAATGGAAGTTGGAATTTTTACAGAACGTGTTAAATCAAAAAAGAGAGTAACTTGTGCAGTTAGAGATTGTAAGAGTAAAGCAAATACAAATTTATACATAGTTTTCCATAAATTTCCAAAAGCAAGCGATCGTACAGTGTTATTAGAAAATTTTTTTAATAACAATTTTTTATTACTACAAATATTATAATAATTATTTTGAAGTTAAATTTGTATAATAATAATAATAATAAATTAATTAAATATTTTATCGACATTGTAATACTTTGGGCATTAGTAAGATCTATAAAAATTTTTGTTTTTAAAATTTCCAGACTGCAAACACTTTAGTTTATATTTTATTTCGCAACTAATTCTGTCTGCCGTTTACATAACATTCAAATTGACTGCCAGGTATTATCTGGTTATTATAATTATTCTGAAGTTGATGGACTTTTGTTTTTGAGTAAACAAGCCTCATGTAATAATCGTTCAAACGCCAACTTTAAAGCTTTGACCATAATTTTTATGTAATTTTCATTAAAGTCTATATTAATTATAAATAAATTTCTATCAACAAACGACGAATAGAAAACGAAAAAGGTTTTTTTTAACGTTTTTTTGACTATCACATGAGTTAAACATTTAAAAGTGTAAGTTACTTTCCGACATTTTTTTTAAGCCACGCCTCCATGTCAGTTCCCAATTATATTATGTATTAGTAACTATATGTATATGTATTAGTAAGTTTAAGTAAAGTCCCTATAAATGAAAGTATGGTCCCATCGTGTCCATTTTGTGATTGGTTGCCGCCATTTTTCGATCTACTCAATGAGAGAAACGTGATAAACTGCAGGTGATTTGAATTTGTAAAAAGAATTCTTATATATGTTATTATACTACTGCTAGATTGATACCCGCCCACTTCACTTGGTTTAAAAGTAAAAACCACCGCTTTATAGCCTCCACCTCTCTTGATATACACAGTTTTCAATTTTGTTAAATGTAAAATAGTCATAATTAATTCAGTATATCAGAATTGTTTGCCATGATTTGTTTGACATTTTACATTTTAACAGAATTCTTTAATTTATGATTAAAAATGATGGTCATAGATCGGTTCCATATATATTCATCATTTTGAACCCTAAATTAAAGATTTATGTAAAAATTAAAAAAATGGTAAATGTCAAATTAAATTAAATTTTTTTATTTTTTAAAAATATATTTTTATAAATTATAGGTCATGTGTTATTCTGATATATCAGCTATATTACGGTACAGATTCGTTAAAAACCATTTGGTAGTTTTAGCGTAAAATCGTAACAAACAAACAAACAAACATGCTTACTTTCACATTTATAATATACACATAGGGATTTAAAAAATGTATGAATTTACATTTACACCAAAATTTTTGAATGATATTTCTAAAAATTTTTGTGAAAAATACAAATGAAATGAAAGCTGTTAAATCAGTTGATTTATTTGTATAATTCTATATTACTTAATTTTAAAAAAAATATTGTTATACGGTCAATTAAAATTCATAATTTATTTAATATAAATCACTTTATTTATTTTAAATTATTTATTTAAAAATATAAATTCATTTAGTCTCTGTAATTAAAATCACATTGTGATAGTAATAGCTATGCACTTGATTTGCTGTCAACGGATTTTGTCTCCTTTTTTGGGTCCTTAATATTCGGATAAGAAATGTCCCTATTAAGCCAATAACTTGACACTATAATTTAATTAGCTAGATCAATCGATTGCTTTAACAATTCTCTGATGTAGCATTAAATACTTAAAACCAAAAAAAATATAAATAAGCAAAACAACAAAATATAAATGGACAATAAACGAGCCACATGCAGTTTATTCGCAACACTAAATTAAAGTAAATCCAACACAAATTATTTTCTTTGACAAGAATAATAAAAATTCCAAGCGAACTTATTTGAGAGCCACTGCTTGTAATGAGATTATATACCTTAAAATGCATAGACTAGTCGGCGCAGTAAAAAACGAATTTTGGAGGACCAAGGAAGAATAACGAATAATAGTGACTAAACATTCATTGCGTTACTTAGCTGGATCTGTATAGAGTAGTTCTCTATCTTCCATATCTCTATGGATATAATATTGTGTGTTGCATATTTATTCTATTTAGATGGTGTAATAATAATTATATATTATTATTATTGTTATACGTATGATTATTATGATTATGATTATAATTACAATGAACAAGTGTCTTAATGATCATTCATTATATACGTGACTGTAAGAGAATTCAACAGTGTAACCTGTTATAATAATATACACGATAAAGATACTTGTGGACAAAAGAATTGAATCCTATTAAGGTATTTCGGCAGTAAATTCATTTTGTATTAATTTGAAGAATTTAAAATATAATGTTGAGGTTGATCGAACATTAAGACAATCTTCTTTACAGATAAAAATTAGCCCCTATTCCTTCTGGCCATTGAATTACACGTGAACGGATGCAATAATTTCGTTATTTATTTTTTTGTAGTGTTAATTATTATTATTGTTGAGTAGAACATAAATGAAATATATGGTGGAAACGCATATAAATCGTGTATTGTATTACATCTTCGTATGTACTATGTAGTTAATTGCGCTCCCACCACATTTATCTACCATTGTGAACAGGTATTTGAATAGTATTTTTGGTATTATTTATTATTATTCAGGTATTATGAATAGGTATTTATTAGAGCTATATGCCAGCGCAGCGAAGCTCCACTATCGCAACCTTCAGCCGGGTAGACGACCGATGATCTGTCCAAGATATAGCGGTAAAAATTTGTTTTGAGCGCTGCAGGTGAATGAATATTAATAATCGCTGATCAATAATTACAATTATATAAATTGTAGGCGAAATGAAGTTCGGCGGATGATCTAGAGGTCGATTTCAATATTCATAGTTAAGATAGGATAACGTCTGTTGAGTCACCTAGATTGATAAAAAAGTCAGCTAGAAGAAAGCTAGTATTGATAAAAATCTGAATTTTTGATATGTTATTAATTGCTTTTAAGAATTTGCATGTACTTTATCATAAAAATTGGAATATTAATGTATTATGAATTGAAAATGTAGAATGATCGCATATATTTTCGGTCATATCTCTTAAGATTAAAATTTAAAAAAAAAGTCTCAAGAAGATTCGTGTAAATATCTTAACTAAAAAGAAAAAAAAATTCATGAAAAGTACGAATTATTTATTATTTTTAGTACTTTAATAGTTACTTAAGGTAGTACGGGTAAAAAATAAAAATAAGCTTAGAATAGTTAGCCGTTTATTATATTAAAGATAATGTTTTATTCAAGTTTGAGGATGCTTTATCAACTTTTTTAATGAAATATTGAAAATTAAAAATTGCAGCTTTTACATTATCTTAATGGGATCCCGCAAGCGTTATTCTTTATACAAGACCAAAATTCTCATATTTTCAAAAAACTTTGTTCACATAATAAATAAAGCACCAAAAAAGCTAAAAATTTATATAATATATATAACAAAAAAATACATGTCATGCATCGATCATTATCAAAAAATATTAACAATTAATCAAACTTCACATTGTTATTTCCTTATGTTTCATTATGAGTATGATAACTTTAAAAATCATTAACAGATGTCGTTGACATCGGTTGACAAGTTTAATTAATATGTCACAAAAAATTGTTTTTATAAAATTGACAATCGACTCCGAAAATTTTACAGAACCATAACTCGGCGCTTTAAATCGTTGTAACGTTGCCAAGTTTATTGTTTTCGTTATGATACAAAAGATTTCTAGACTATAATATGTCGATAATATAGGAATTATAACTACAATAACTAATCAAATGAATGGTAAAAATACCATTTATTTTTTTTCTTATAGAATTTTATGTATTATTAATTGTTATAAAATCAGTTTAATTATTATGATAAATTATGATACTTTATGTATTAAATTTTGTACGCTATTTAAAATTTAAAAAAAAAAGATGGTTTGTCTTTTGACGACCCATACTATACCTTTGTTCGTGTACTTTCGTTCGTTTGAAAGTTCGGGTTTGTCTCGTAGAAGTCTTTCACGAATTTGTTTGTAAAAATAATGCAATATCATTTTTAATTGTGTTAAAATTTTATTGATATTAATTGCGTTAATAATTATTAATTTGATTTTTTATTCAATTAATTAATTAATTTATTTTATTTTTTATATATATTTTTTTAATTAATGAATATGATTTCGATTTTTGTTCTTAAATTACTCACTTTTTCAAATTCACACTGAAAAATATTTAACTAAACATAAGAGAAAATTAAACAATATTTAACGCGGGAAATATATGACGCATGTACATAACGTGTGAGCAAGTGTCTCGTCAAGTGACCAATTAATTAATTAGATTATCGAGCGGATGTCGCAAGTGCTGACGGGTTAAAATGCATAGTATCGTCAAAGAGATATAGTTTCGTGTATATCTTAAAAACTCGCTCGAAAAAATAATGCTCGAAAAAACTAATATTTAATAAAACAAAAACTTTTACTTATGGTTGTTGTTTACTTTTAATCATGCATACGTACATCATGGTCTATTCGATTATATTGGATTACATCAAATATAATCACATAGACCATGATGTAAATATCGTATTAAGTATTTAAAGTAAACAACAACAAGTAATAATAATAATAAATAAGTGAACAAACAAATTAAAAAAATTTATTGAGTTGAAAAAATTGCATTCGTGTCTAGAACTCGAATAGCCTAATTGGTAGGGTGCTTGACATGAATCCAAGAAGTCCGGGTTCGAGTCCGGGTTCGAGTCCTGGTTCGACTGTATTTTTTTTCAATTCTCTTTAATTAAGAAAATTTAAAAATGAAACTCTTATTTTTTTCATTTATTTGTTGGCAAAATATGTACATATTACGTCTAAGTATTCTGTACAGTAATATGATTTTAAAATAAAGGCACTGATTCTTTTTTGTCCGTAAGTATAAATGTAAGCTTATTCATTTTGATATTGATATGTCGCAGTATTATTACAAGGATGCTTAATTATGATAATTTTAGCGAATGTTAAGTATGTCGTGATGAACTGTTTTCTCTTTCTAAGTCCTCCAACATATTGCAGAAATATTATTTCACAAAAATTGTTTAAAAACGCATACATTTTTAATTAGATGTAAAAAAAATTACTAAACGACATGCATAGACTAAATTTTTATGAAATTGAATTTTTTCAGTACTTTTGAAAATAAAAGACGAAATTGTATCCCTATATATTATAAATCTGAAAGTAAGGATGTTTGTTTGTTACGATTTCACGCTAAAACTAGCGAATGGTTTTTAATGAAACTGTACAGAAATATAGCTGATATATCAAAATAACACATGAACTATAATTTATAAAGATTTATAAAAAAAATATAAAAATTTAATTTAATTTGAAATTTACCATTTTTTAAATTCTTACAGAAATCTTCAATTTATGGTTCAAAATAATGATTATAGATGGAGCAGATCTATGATCATCATTTGAACCATAAATTAAAGAATTCTGTAAAAATTTAAAATTGTAAATGTCAAACAAATCATGACCAACTATTCTGATATACTCAATGAATTATGACTATTTTACATTTAACAAAATTGAAAACTGTGTATATCAAGAGAAGGTGGAGGCTCTAAAGCGGTGGTTCTTACTTTTAAGCCCAGTGAAAGGGGCGGGTAGCAATCTAATAAATAATAGCTGCGTCCTAGACTCTATCCTTTTTAACGCCCGAACCAAAAGAGGGGTGTTATAAGTTTGACCGCTATGTGTATCTGTCTGTCTGTAGCGTCGTAGAGCCTAAAAGGATGAACCGATTTTGATTTTTTTGTTAAGTTTGAAAGGTAATCTAATGGAGAGTGTTGTTAGATACGTTTCAAGTACGAGTTTAGGGTTCTGTACCCGAAGAATTTCTCGGGAGTTATTTAAATTTTGTAAATTTCATTTGTTATCAACTATTCACAATGTAGACAAAAAAATAATAGAAATTTAGCCAGCATTATGTTTTACAGATAGAGCAGAGGATATTTTTAACCCCCGAACCAAAAAAAAGAGGTGTTATAAGTTTAACCGATATGTGTGTGTGTCTGCCTGTCTGTGTGTGGAATCGTAGCGCCTAAACGGATGAACTAATTTTGATTTTTTGTTTTCGTTTGAAAGATAACTTAATGAAGAGTGTTCTAAGCTACGTTTCAAGTCCGAGTTCAGGGTTCCGTACACGGAATAACTTAAAAACAGGTGATGCTCCTCAAAATTGGTTCAGTTTGGAGAAGGCTCTACCAGAAAAGGTAATTTAATGAAGAGTATTCTTAGATATGTTTCAAATGCGAATTCAAGGTTCCGAACTCTATAAATTTTTCGGGAGTTTTTACATGTGAATGATTATTAATGTTCTTGTTAAAGCAATCTGTAATGTGTATCCTTGATTGTAAACAAATCTTATTTGGTGAGATTTTACAAGAATTCTCAATAGACTTGATCTGAATTGTGTTGTCTAAATAAGTAAATTGTTTGCATGTGACCACAGCATTTATTTGATAGTTTACAAACATTTACAATTATATATTTAATTAATGTGTATGTATATACATTATATAATGAATATATATGGTAGAGTCAAGTACCCAATATCGAAATTTAGATTTAGTGTGCTATGTAAAACCATTTTTTATTTTTTTATTTTTGATTTTATTTATGTTTTTTACCTCAGAACTTTTGACTGGGTGAACTGATTTTGATGATTCTTTATCTGTTTGAAAGCTGGTGCTTCCCGTTTGGTCCCATTTCATTTTGGTCTAGTTCTGACAACGGCATCCATGAGAAAATCATAAAAGTCTTAAATTTGCATTAAGTATGCACGACAAGAGGACGAATAACCCAATATCACTTCGATGATTCTTTTTTTTCAGTGAAAAATTAATTAGTGTACTTCAGATTCACTAAAAATCACAAAATAAACAAGTGAAAACAAACAATTGACTGAGTTAATTGTTGAAATACCATGTATAGGCAGTGTTGATAACTCTGTCACATTTCACATACATACATATCTGACATATTTAACTGATATTCTCATATAATGCGCAAGTGTTGATGCGCAATCGTTTGTTTTTTTTGACGTCATGTAAATAACAAAAGATATTCACTTTGATATTCCTATATTAATACATACTATAAAATTTGTACCTAATTAACGCCCTCGTGGGTAAACAGTGATGTTTACAAAAAATTTTTTCAAACAAAAGTTGTTTATTTTTTTGTAAGGAACATTTTTTACATTTAAACTTTTATTCTATCTCTAACGGTTTACAAGATGGGTACTACGGACCCATGATCCAATTGACCCATGTTGCTCATTTACGAACTTGACCTCACTTTTTACGTCCTAAGCACGCTGTAAAAATTTCAGCTTGATATCTCTTTTCGTTTTTGAGTAATCGTGACCACAGACGGACGGACGGCCGGACGGACGGACGGACAACCGGAAATGGATTAATTAGGTGATTTTATGAACACCTATACCAATTTTTTTTTTGTAGCATCAATATTTTTAGGCGTTACAAACTTGGGACTAAACTTATAATACTATGTATATTTCATATATACATGGTATAAAAAGACTTTAACAAAAAGAAAACCGACTTCAAAAGAAAAATTTTTCCAAAACAAATTAAAACGCACTAAAAAGTAAACAAATAATGATAATATAATGGAGTTAAAAGTATTGTTATTTTTGGAGTCAGTGGCAGCCAAGGAAACAACTCTGACAGAACAGTTTGCTACATTAGCTTGGCTGACACCGACTCCAAAAATAACAATAATTTTAACTCCATTATATTATCATTATCTGTTTACTTTTTAGTGCATTTTAATTTGTTTTGGAAAAATTTTTCTTTTGAAGTCAGTTTTCTTTTTGTTAAAAGTCTTTTTTTCTTAAGAATGAACAACTGATATCACTAAAAACATGTGATCCATCATACATGACATGTGGTCAGTGGTATAATATCATAGCGTACGATGTATCACACTCTAATGTATATCTGAAATCTGAAATAAATTACACAGATTGACTTGAAAATGCTCTTTTCAATATTTAAAGGGTTATATCCAGTAAGAATTTTAAAGCATCGATTTTTTGCATTTCCGGAACGTAAACATATTTTCTGAAAATTTTCCGAGAAATATTCACGAAGATAACGCGTCAAAAAAAAAAAAATTTTAACTGAGCATAAAGTCGGTGACATTTATCCGATTTTTACACAATCTTCCTAGATATTATCTCCTGGTATTTAATCCACTTAAAGCTGCAAATATTTAGAAAAATTAAAAAAATTTTTTTTTTGAAGCCACTAGTTTGTTAAAAATTATAATTTTAATATTCCTTCGATTAATACATGTATTCATCTATTGACTAAAGAAATTTTCTCTATTTTTTATTTAAGATAATCCAAACCAGGGAAACGGTGCTCATCGCCAAACACATGTTTTTGGGGGACCTCCAGGAGATTGCCTATAGGAGCAGTACCATATGAAATTTTCGAAATCGGACAGCCGTATCTTAAAATTATTGAATTATCCTATATGTATTCATTGTTTATATTTATGTAAAATAAATAATCTTCCCAAAAAAGCTCATAAAAAACGTGTTTTTTTTTGTACTCGTAACTGGATATAATAAATTTGTTCAGCGCTTGATTAAGCCCTGATGGGGCCTAGAACAACAGCCCGCCCTTAGCCCCCTAGTTTATCAGGCGCTGAATATGTATGAAATATTGAATAAAATATGCCGAAAAATCTTCTTTCAGGGTCCAGTAGCAGTATCAACTGGCCTTAATTTAATTAATTTTATTCAATTAAATAACGTACGTTAAATTAATAATTAATTTAACGTACAACACCAGAAAATAATTGAGAAAGAAAGTGAGTTTCAAATATTATGTACTTGTGGAGTAACACGTTTCTTGATCCAAAGTACACAACAGTTCGTCTTTTCAAAGTTTGCCTCGTTAACATTTGACGATACATTTTAAACTAAAATAATAATATGTGATTTCAAAAATAAAAATAAAAGTCAATTAATTAATGAATAAATAAATAATAATAAAATTTTGTACTTTGAAACACTAAAAACTATGCTTGCCTTTTTACTTGAAAACAAATAAACAAATAAGTACACATGGACAATAATTCTTTAGGTTGCTTCTCTTCTAGTAAATAAACTTTGTTTCCTTATTACTCCTATCTCATATAAAAAGAAAGTACCTGAATGACCGAGCTTTACTCGATATTTTTTTAGTTAAAAAGGCACAAATTTTATCACTAATATAAGAATCATTTAAAATGTCCTCACATAAATTTCAATTTTAATGCCTCAGTAATGCACTTTATTTCGTCGCCAATAGATGTCAGGAAGAGTCATATATTGCAGTCAATATTTCAGTTTTTCCTGAAAACAAGGAATAAATCACGTTTTCTAAAAAGGAAGTCTAGGTAGATCGATTTTTCGATCCAAAAACCTTCTACATACTAATTATCATGATAATCGTTGGATCCGTTTCCGAGATTGCTGATACATAAAGATATAGATATGTATAGACAAGACATTAAATATATAAGATACTAAGATATAAGGTACTACATCTTACCCTATACGTATATAATGCCCACTTGATCATCATGTTAATAAGTAGTGGCTATATGGTAGCCACTAGGTACATTATAGCTTTACAATTTAAGCTTTAAATATATGTACACATCTCTGAACTTTACTTTGTGCATATACAATACTACCACTCATCATAAACATTGATATAATTTAATGGTATTTGACATAGGATGATTAATATTACTTTGGTCTTTTTAAACCCCTGCAGTGGAACGATGGCGCTGTAAGCCTAAAGCAATTGCCTGTTTGCTTTAAGCATCACAACATATTGATCAATGCTATTACAACTTATTTATTAATGTTAATTCGTTGTGTGCGTAGTTATGGTAGGGACAATAAAATCGATACCAGCGCTTCCAGAGAAAAATTTTGGCGATAAATGAGGCTGTTATGACTAATTTACAATTCTTTACATGTTAATGTTATAAATAATGTCAAATGAAAATTATTGAAAAACACTAATTAATTAAACTTAATGCATTAAAAATTGTGAAAATAAGAAATCAAATTGCACAAATATTATTTTTCAAATGTAAATGATCATAATTGTTTATTTAAATTTGTGAGACAATAATATTAAAATTTAAATGTAAGTCATAAATGCAATCCATACAATTATATATGCATCCATGCAATTCTATAATTAAAGTAGTGTATCGTTACCATGGAAACGCCTCCAGTAAAACTCACGCACGGTGCAAAGACTCAAAGATTGCTTCATATATGTCGTTTTGCACTAAGATTTGGTTTCCTAACTTTAAGCAGGGGTATGATATATCTTGGGCAATATACAGAGTGTTTTTTTTAACTTGACATAATCGTGAAACTCTAACATATTAATTTAATCGAGGAAAATGCTTCATACCATAAATATTGGTTTCAAAGATACACATCTTGTAAAGTTATTTAATTCGATTTAAGTTTTCAGGTTCTATTAAAACCTCATTCAAATTCATAACTGACAAACATTAGATGAAATTTTAAATAAGAAAGTTTTTCTTTATAAAAACGCAAACATTTTTTGTAAACTGAATAGCTTAAACAATAATTGATAACAAACCTTGCTTTTTGCCCGTTTCTTTATTCAATTTCAACAAAAATGATCTTTATAAAAAAATACACCACTCTGGTTGTAAATTTTTTATTTTCGAAGAGTGCCTAGATTCCGCGCAAAGAATAACACAAAATAACAATTTTGATACGAAAAACAATTTTGGGTAAAACTTTACAGTCCGATTTGGCCTAAACTGTACGAAAAAATGCAATTTGCGAAAAATCAATTAGATCTGTATGAGCCTGATGTAAATGAGCCTGAAAACTAAGGTCAAGTTTAACGTCTGCGTAAGGTGCGTGCCTGTATATCCAACAATTTTTTTTTTTGAAGAATTTTCAAGAACGATCAAGCTTATTTTTTGATTTTCAAGCATATGCCAACTTAAACAACTGAAAACAAACAAGTCACTGAGTTAATTGTTGAAATACTATGCGTAGACAGTGTTGATTACTCATACATACATGTCACACATACATAACTGATATACCCATATAATACATACTAAACTATTTTCGCATAATTTGCGCTATCACCGGTAAACAGTGATGTTTACGAACAAATGTTTCAAACAAAAAATTTTTTTCTTGAGGAACACTTTTTACATTTAAACTTTTGTTCTATCTCTAACGATTTATAAGATGGGTCCTACGGATCCAAGACCCAAGTGACCTATGTTGCTCATTTACGAACTTGACCATACCTTTTACGTCTTCAGGACGGTATAAAAATGTCAGCATGATATCTCTTTTCGTTTTTGAGTAATCATGATTACAGACGGACAGACAGACGACAGACAAACAGGCAGAAAACCGGAATTGGTTAGGTTATTCTATGAACACAAATAACAAAATTTTTTTCGTAGCATCAATATTTTAAAGCGTTACAAACTTAATAGACTATGTATATTTCATATATACAATATTTAATATTATTAATATTTATTAAGCCTACAATATTGAAATGTTTTCGGAGAAGCTATTTGGACATATCTTCATCGCGAAACATGAACTGATATGTAGTTATTGACTCATATCACTTTGCTCAAAATTTCATTCATCTACTCTCAAGGAGAAGGGAGATATACGTATTTTTGAAGATAAGTAGATAAAAATTTCTTGTGAAATGGTATCCAAGAAGCCTACATCTGCTGCTCTTCATGTTTCGCGATTTTGACATGTATTTCAACTTTATGAGTATATATTTCCCTGTTTATTTGACTGGTATTAAAATCTAGACACATGCAACACGCATGAATTTCTCCTATATATCTCTTGGATCATATTTTTTTCAAAAGGATGAAATATATTCATCTTGTAAAGATTCTCAATTTTTCCCCGCGTTAGTAAAGGGTTTTTGAAAACGATGCGATGGTAGCATACTGTATTTGATAACATATGCATCAATGGTGGAGTTTACCAACGTTTATCTAGCATCTAATTGTAATAATTAAATATTGAATGCTTATGGATTTCAGAAGAGACAATATTAAATAGGCGTAACTCATTCAATGTTTAGGAAATTAATATTTATATAGCATTTAGATTATTATCAACGCATAGAATATCATCATCTGAGTGCTGAATATGTGATGGAGAGTTTAACATTAGCTGAAATAAAAATCTAGTGCAAACTGGATTCTACTTCAAGGGCTCAGTACAATAGAAAATTCAATATTCAGCTGTAATAGAATTATATAGGCAATCTAATTTCAGTTTGCTACGTTTTTGACACTGTAAACTAGAATGCCGAGAATATTTTTTGCTTGTTTTAAATGTCAAATGCTAGTTTCAGTTTCAAATATTCCACTTTAGATATCAGTCGTATTAAATCTGGATTTTTTCGAGTTTTTTGCATTTATGTTTTGCAATGTTTCGGCTTATAATCACGTTTGGAAAAAAAAACCGTTGGCACTATCCAAAAGTACATAAAAACCTGCAATTAAAGAAAAAGTTAAAATGTGATTATTTGTATGAGCTGTACGAGTTGTTGAAATTTTTCAGAAAAATTCGTTTTTCTCAAAATTGACGTTATTTATCGGGCTAAAATTTCAACTCAATTCCTTCATTTTTCAAAAAATTAAAGTAAAAGTGGAAAACATGAGGTTACTGCAGTTTTCTTGAGATTTTTAAATTATTTTGCTGTGCTATGTTCGATAGCAGTAAGGTCGTTACAGAAATTTATAACAATCCAATCTGTAGAACCAGAGATATTCAAGGAAACGTCACCGAAGAAAACAATGTAGAGATAAATTTTCACAAAACCGCGAAGATCATGCGAAACGTTCCGGACCCGGAAAGTTCCTTTTATCTATTTTAAAAAACGAAAGAAAACTATTTAAAATTACTTTTTGTTTTTATTGTTTACTTTTAATCATGCATACGATATTTATTTACATCATGGTCTCTTCGATTATAATTGATGTTTTTAATATGATGGATTCAGTGTAAACTAAATATTGACAAATATGTTGTCTATTTATCTTAATTAAAGAGAATTGAGAAAAATACACTCGAACCAAGACTCGAATCCGGACTTCTTGGATTCATGTCAAGCGCCCTACCAATTACCATTGAACATTTTTTATTTTGTTTATCCACTTATTTATTATTATTACTTTTTGTTTTTGTTGTTTACTTTTAATCATGCATACGATATTTATTTACATCATGCTCCTCGATTATAATTGATGTTTTTAATATGATGCATACAGTGTAAACTAAATATTGACCAATATCTTGCCTAGTAATCTTTATTAAAGAGAATTAAAAAAATTAGCCTTCTCCCAAAGTTTTCCGAATTGGCTATCAAAATTCGGTAGATTTATCCCACTAAATGACGTCAAGAATGTTCAATAGTGACAAGTATCAAAACGTATTTGTACTTTAATGTTCCGACTTTTTTACTCCGACTAGAGGGATTTGTGAACGGAATCTCAAAAACTATTTAGAAAATTATTAAACCTTCACTTTTATAGTTACTAATTTTATTTCATACCTTTCTATTTCATCAAGACGTATCTATTAATATAGCTTACAAAAAGCATTCAATATCGACTATGAATGTTATTGTATTTCGAATAATTTCCTGCCAAAATAATGAGTTACGCCTATTCAATTATCTCTGTTTAATAAGAGGATTAATTTATAATGTTGTATGTGTTGTTTATACTTTGTAAGCATTGGCCCGAAAAAGGAAACAGCTAACTTGCATTTTCAAAATGAAAGTTTTCTTGTTTCCATATAAAATCAGATCATTATATACACTCTTTGGAATAGAGTTTAAACGATTGATTTTATCATAGAATCCTTTCGAAAAATGTCGTAGGACCGAAAACACATAAGACCGTCTAAAATTTACTCTCAATCTGGTCGAAACTGATTACTTTTTAGTTACCTCTGCCAAAATGGGGGCTCCCTGACTTGATCAACATATAATCAACTGCTTATTATTAGAAACTCTGTGCGATTTTTGTATCTACGAACACGCATAACTATTTTACAGAGTAGTCCGATTTCGATAATGTTTTATCCTTATTAGATTGGGTATCCTTCTAATGATTACCATTCGAAAAAAATAGGTTTAATTGATTGTTGACTCATTGAATTTGCTTTGATTCCTAAGTATGGACATCGATTTTTCAGCCAATAAGGGATAATCCTGATGTAGAACTGGCCATATTACCCATAAAAATGTGAAACTAGACTTGATACAATGACAAAAATGTGAAAGTGAAATTAAAATTGATTAAAAAACGAAGAAGCTAAAAGCATTCAAAGGTTGCCTATCTGCTTTTAGCAATAAAAAGTTTCATATGTAATCCCTATGGCGATACCCACGAATGACGTCAATAGATTTTTGAAAACCAACTTCACTTTTCTATTCCTAAAGTGAGAATTTTTCATCTGAAGTGATAAAACAATTTAGTCCAATCCAATCCCCTGTTGTGGAAACTTTTTGAAAAGGTATACTCTCCAGGTGATCCTTTAATTGCTTCATCAAAACTAGAACCAATGAATAAATCGTAAGAAAGTATTTAAAAAATGTTTAATAACAGACTCCAATCTATTATTTGCTTGAAATCCATTACGCCAATGGATGCTTCTTAGTAAAACAATATAAATACTGTTTAAAAATGCGTTAATTAAGTGTAAAAAAATATTTAAAATACATAATAATTTTGAGATGTTTACTCGCAGTCTTTTGGCGCTCTCTGTTGATGACGTATTTATATGCGACCTGTCAATTGGTGACAGTTCAATTTATAATTAACACTTTAAAAAAATTAATTTACAACACAAAGCTAACACTCGCTATTATTAATTTTTCTAATAAAAAGCCGTAGAATAATATAACTGAATGTAATACCATACAAAATATAAGTAATTAATACCATACAGTATGTCCACGAATTTGACGAGCAAAATTCTATGACGATATGTCCGGTTTAAAATTTGAATTTCCATTCTAGAAATTTTGAATTTCTCTCACTGAATTTGCACTTTTATTAATTAATTTTAAGATATTAGTTACTAAAATAATGGTTTAGTTGAAATGTCCAGCCAATAAAGTAACGGAAAAAAAATATTTGAACCAAATTTAAATTTCATAAATATTCTTTAAAATCGATTCTTTTGAAAAATTTTTTTTTTAATTTTTTGCATTTATCCAAAAATTTTTTTTCCTATATTTCATTAAAGTAAATAAAATTTTATTCTCTCTTTGGTAATTTGCCAGTATTTAAACAATTTTTTTGTAAGCTCATTTGAATATTTCATACATAATTTTTAATCATAACCATTGCACAACCCTTCACTTCATATATAATACACACACCACTCCCACTATGGTTAGTTTATTATAAACATATTAATAACAAACAAACAAGTACCTAAATATTCAAACAATATTTTTAAGTGCTTGTTAATTATAATTATTGTGGTTGAGCTTTTTAATTTTTTATCATATTTACTTTTTTTAACCCTTTTATGCTCACGTAAAATAAACACAAATATAAAATGTATACGATATTTATATTAGCAATGATGTTTATTTAGTGAGTTAAAGGTAATATAATATTATTAAAATTTTAAACAGGGTGGGTCGGTTGTATTGAAATCCCTGATTACAAAAAGAGCACTGTTGTGCGTTAGCTGGAAGGGAGTGTTATAGTGAGTGAATATAAGTAAACTAATGTAAATAGGTTATTTTGATACACTCTAGAACTTCATTGGTTCAAATGGGTTCATGGGTACGCGAAATTTCATGTTTATTGAGAAGCTAAATGTGACACAAAATTTTTTTATGTATAGTATTTTTAGTAAATAAACAAGTTTTCTCAAAAAAAAAAAAAAAAGAATCCAAAAAAGTCGATTTTTATACCATGTTTATATGAAATATACATAGTATATTAAGTTTAGTCCCAAGTTTGTAACGCTTAAAAATATTGATGCTAAAAAATTTTTTTGTTCATAGAATCAACTAATTAGGCCATTCCCGGTTGTCTGCCCGTCTGTCCGCCTGTCTGTGAACACGGATAACTCAAAAACGAAAAAAGATATCAAGATGAAATTTTCATAGCGTACTCAAGACGTAAAAAGTGAGGTCGAGTTCGTAAATGAGCAATATAGGTCAATTGGTTCCTGGGTCCGTAGGGTCGTTTTTTTTTTGTAAACATCACTGTTTATCCACAAGGCGCTTATTAGGTGCAGGCTATTTAAAAGTGGATATCTTTTTTTTTATTTCTGTGACGTCAAAAAACAAACGATTACGTCATCAACACTGTTTATACATAGTATTTCAACAATTAACTCAATCAATTTATTTTCACTTGTTTATCTTAAGGATGTACGAGCGTCAGAGCAATTATGGATAAAAGGCTTGATTTTGTTTAAATGAAGTTGAACTAAATGTAAATCTATTCTGAAAATTATAATAAGAAAAAGAAAAAGAAAATTATAATTATTATAAGAAAGGGTGTCTGATTATTTAAATAAATAAATAACTAAAGCGTAGGCATATTTAGCATTGATTTTATAGTAAAACGGTAAATGGATTATCGGTTTTCATAGATTTCTTCAAAACTAGTCGGTGGAATCAATAAAAACAACTAATTATTGAAAGAAAATAAACCGATGTTTTCGACTAATAAAGTATGTATGAGCAAGGTAGTGGGAACATAAATTAATAAATATATATTTTCAATTTTGATGGTAAATTATGTTGTAATTTGACGAATATAAGACGAAAAGTTAAATGAAAATTTTTCATTATTTTGAGTAATTTTCAAAATTTCGAAAATTGAAAATTGTCTTAACTATTTAGCTTTCGATATTTCGAAAACCAAGGCAGATATCGAAAAATTTTATTCTTATTTTTCGTCTAAATTCATGAAGTTATAACAAAATTCATCATGAAAGTTGAAAATAAGATACAAATAGTCTTAAACACAAGTCTTAACTTGCCTTAGCGCTCGTACTACCTTAAAACCTGTAACTAAAGACTTCTTAATATGTACATTTTCAATTTTAATATTCGACACAAAAGCATAACTATCGAGGGATTCTTGAACTATAACACTTGTTTCTTTTCAAAGTCTTTCAGGTGTAATAAACCAAGAAAATGTCAAATTTATTCAAAATAATAACCCTCAACAAAAACTTTATCAACAAGCATATAAAACCATTGCTGACATCATATGGCAGAATACGTATACATTATATCAATGTCATTCTCCCCGTCTTATAAAATTCTTTCTCCGCATGGAAAAGGTAAGTAACATTCAACAATTTTCAAATTTTAGACAGTACCTACCCTTATTTATGACATTCAAGAAGATTAAATAATATTTTCAAATCTAGAATAATTTAAAAACTTTATAAAATAATAATAATTCAATATACACAATTTTTTAACTTCCATATATATTGTATTCAGTATGGAAGTTATTCGTCGCTAATAGCAACACGATATAATTAATGCAAAATTTCTATTTCAAAAATTAGTGGATTGAAGTACACCTTATATTTTCTTAAGTCAACAATCTCTATACTAAATTCAATAAGTAGTATACTCCTTCAAACTTTCAGTCATTTACTGTATTATCTATTGTGTAAATAACCTATTAGTCTAGTCTATCTATTTTGAGCACAATGTTAAATTTTAGTAACCGAGATACAGCAAACCAATACATGTAAAAAGTCGTAAATTTTCCGTAGAATTCAATGCACTATTTTTTTACACTTTTAAATTACGGGATGAGATTAAAAATGGCTGCCAAAGTTGCTCGAAAACAGTTTTTTTGGGTTTTTTTAAAAAATACGCTTTGTATAAAAAAAAAGTTTCGAACAAAAAATGCGTAAATTTTAATTTCGAATCGATCTAATCTAATTAGATGTCAAAAAATTATAAAATTAAAAATTTATTGAAAAAAAAACTGTTAAAAATTGCATTTGCAAAAAATTGCAAAAAAAAGTTTATAATTATTATTTGTCAATGCATACGTTCTACTGACTTAGTACTCTGGCATCATCCGGGTGACCGTAAAAAAAAACGATTTTGCTCGCAGTTTGGAAACAATTTTAAAACTTCTAGAACAGTTTTACGAGATGCCCAAACAAATTTGTGAAGAAAAAAGCCTCCATCCATAACTAAAACCTCACTAATAGTATAAAATATCAACTAGAAGCAATTATATTACATAAAAAAATTGAAAAAATAATTAATATAGTGTTTCAAAATGTTTCACAACTTATTTTCGACCGATATTTTGCATGTTATCGATCAATTAATCAAGCGCGCAATATCCGCACATATTCAGGCAACTATTAAAGAAAATTTTAAGCACAGAAACGTTTATAAAAAAGCACGCGTATATGAGGTATTGGAATTTAAAGAAACATGGCTTTTGGTCGATAAAAGCGATTTTTGCCCAAACTTTTCAATATTTTTCAAATTTGCAAAAACGATCTTCTTGGGCATATTAAGGACAAACTTTTCACTAAGGGTCATTTAAAAATATATTTTTTTCAAAGAAATATGGGCGTTTCAAAAAAATGCAATTTTTAACAATTTTTAAATCCTGAGCAGCTTGATATCTCTTTTCTTTTTTGAGTTATCTTGTTCACGGTCAGATGAAAGGGCAAACGGAAATAAACTAATTAAGTGATCTATAATTATGACTAATAATTTTATGATCACTTATAAAATATGAATACCGTCATATGCATTTCATATCAATGGTTCATGTATTTGTTGTCAAACTTGAAAAAAACAATAACTAACAAAGATATTTTAAATTCACGTGAAGATTAATAATCTACTATTTTTAATCAACTATTGCATTAAAAAATGTATATAAAATGTAATGTAATGAATTGCATCATAAAATCTTATCGCTTATCAAGTGCCTAACGCTTATCGAACGATTGATGAATGCTGACGAGTTAAAGAACACATATTGGAGTTTATAGAAAGTACTTGAACATAGAGGTCGTAGGTAAGTAGGTAAATACTTTTCATACCACAATAAATTTTTCTTTTTTTTTTTAAATATTGAACACAAACAAGACGCTTTGCCATTCATTCCATTCCCAGTTTTTAAATTTCAAATAAATATTTATTTACAATATATAAATAATTCAAGAAGAATGTTTATGCTCTTCTATTCAATACTCACCATCTCGTTGCATAATGTACGGAATACAAAGGTGTTTTTTAAGTCTTCAGTCAAAATTGAGATACGTAAAAAATTATTATAAAGAATTTTTTCATGTTGCTCCGAATAGTCCTTGATATTTTAAATTGAGATTCAAGCTTTTACTAATAATCAAGCATGTGTGACTCAGAGATATAATTATTTGCTACTTTTTAGTACAATAAGAGCTTGTCTAAAAAGTATTTTTATTAATTTTTTTTTTATTAAATTGATTTTTTATGAAGATCAAGGTAAATATATTTTATTCACACCCTATATACAGGATAATTATACCATGCATATATGAAATATACATAGTATATTAAGTTTAGTCCCAAGTTTGTAACGCTTAAAAATAATGATGCTAGGAAAAAAATTTTCTCATAGCTGTTCATAAAAACACCTAATTAGTCCATTTTCGGTTGTCCGTCCGTCCGGCCGTCCGGCCGTCCGTCCGTCCGTCCGTCCGTCCGTCTGTGGTCACGATAACTCAAAAACGAAAAAAGATATCGAGCTGAAATTTTTACAGCTTACTCAGGACGTAAAAAGTGAGGCTAAGTTCGTAAATGAGCATCATAGGTCAATTGGGTCTTGGGTCCGTAGGACCCATTTTGTAAACCGTTAGAGATAGAACAAAAGTTTAAATGTAAAAAATGTTCCTTATAAAAAAATAAAAAACTTTTGTTTGAAACATTTTTTTGTAAACATCACTGTTTACCCACGAGGGCGTTAATTAGGTACAAATTTTATAGTATTTGTATGTTGTATGTGTGATTGTTTAAAAGTGAATATCTTTTGTTATTTACGTGACGTCAAAAAAACAAATGAGTGCGCAATGTATGACACTGTCTATACATTTTATACATACTGTCTATACATGTGTTATGTGATAAAGAAATCAACACTGACTATGCATGGTATTTCAACAATAAACTCAGTCAATTGTTTGTTTTCACTTGTTTTTAATTTGAAATTTGCAGAAAAATAAAATAAAAATATTTGACAGAAATTTGAAAAAGTCCTGTATATGATAACGTCCAATATTAAAATAAATATAAATGCATGCATTCATTCAAAATCACCCTCTTATTTTAGAAAACTCACTCACTAACTCACAATATATAATGATATGTAAAACCCTCGTTCATTCAGTCTATACTTACACAATCAAAAATTTAATTTAAACCAATTTTAAATATTTAATGAAACAATAAGCTCACATATATAACACTAACTCAAAGTGTTTCTATATAGTGTATATGTTACAGATGGATTGCTGATTCAACTGTTTTACTTAGCCGTTAGTTGGTTTGCAGAACAGTTTCGTTACACAATACAGCTAAAAGATGTTTAGCAATTTTTCATAATAGGGGATCGGACTAAATTTTTTATATGACTTCAGATGAAGAATTCTCACTTCAAGAATACATATGTACAGTTGGTTTTTAAAAATCTTTACCAGCCTGCAAGGTATAAACGTTTAAAATTTCTAATTAAACAAAGAAGAGGATACTCACTAGTGAACGTCATACGAGGGTATAGCCATAGAGATTTCATATAAAACTTTTTATATGAAATCTCTCAATACCTATTTTGGTCAAATGAGATAGGCAACCGTTGATTGCTTATAACTTCTTCGTTTTTTAATCAATCTTAATTTCACTTTCAAATTTTGTCATGATATAAAGTTTACTTTTTCATTTTTATGGGTAATATGGGCAGTTCAACCTCAAGATTATCCGCTATTAGTCTTCTAATGTTTTGCATTTGTTAATGTAGGGAGTTGACGATAAATAAACGTGAAATGTCTTAATTATGAAATATCAGATAGAAGTTAGTCAAACTTAATTAATAAAACGAGTGGTGAATTCGGTTTTGTATAGAGTTTAATATATGTTTTTGAAACTGTAATTAGTCCCAAGCTTGTAACGCTTCGAAAAATTGTTGTAACCAATAAAATTTTGGTATAGCTGTTTATAAAATCACTTAATTAGTTCATTTTTGGTTGTCCGTCTATCCATCTGACCGTCCATCATCAAGATAACTCCAAAACAGAAAGAGGTATCGAGGTGAAGTTTTTATAGCGTACACAAGATGTAAAAAGTGAGTCTGGGTTCGTAAATTAGCAACATAGGTCTATTTGGTATTGGACCGGTAGGATTCATTTGGTAAACCGTAAGAGATAGAACAAAAGTTAAAAACTAAAAAATATTACTGTTTCAAAAGTTATTTCATAAATATTTTATTTTTCCGTGAGGGTCCAAATTCGAGTAAAACCTGTAGGCAGCTATGCAGCTACAAATAGTGAGTGTATTGGTTTTAATTTCATATTAAATCCATCTGACCAAATTATTGGTTAAAGGGACAAATTTTGGGGAAGAAAATTTGTATACCATGTATATATGAAATATACATAATATATTAAGTTTAGTCCAAAGTTTGTAACGCTTAAAAATATTGATGCTACGCACAAAATTTTGCTATAGGTGTTCATAGAATCACCTAATTAGCCCACTTCCGGTTGTCCGTCCGTCCGTTCGTCTGTGGATACGATAGCTCAAAAACGAAAAAGATATCGAGCTGAAATTTTTACAGCGTACTCAGGACGTAAAAAGTGAGGTCGACTTCGTAAATGAGCATCATAGTTCAATTGGGTCTTGGGTCCGTAGGACGCATCTTGTAAACCGTTAGAGATAGAACAAAAGTTTAAATGTAAAAAATGTTCCTTATAAAACAATAAACAACTTTTGTTTGAAACATTTTTTCGTTTACATCACTGTTTACCCGTGAGGGCGCCAATTAGGCGGAAATTTTATCGTAGGTACTATACTTGAATATCAGTTATGTATGTGTCACATGTATGTATGTGTTATGTGATAAAGAAATCAACACTGATTATGCATGGTATTTCAACAATTGACTCAGTCAATTGTTTGTTTTCACTTGTTTTAAACTAATTTCTATAATTCTTAAAATTACTCTAGATCTAGAGCTTATTATGTGACTGAACATAAACCATTTTAGGCTACGTCTAAACTTGGGTAATAGTTTTTTTAAACCTGGCAATCCAGTTGAACATCCTTCAACGGTTATGCATAACGGAACAACTTTGAAAAAAAACTTGCGGTTTTCAAATAACCGATTTAGCAATCCATCTGCGACATATATATAAATAGAGTATGCCTATATATGTATATACATAGTGTTGTGTATAGCTCCACTGTTGAGATAATTACATGAAATATTTATGATAAGAAGGATGCATGTATGTATGTATGTATGTTTGAATGTTTGTATGAATGTTTTGTGAGGGCAGAAACATTTGTTAGTAAATATATCTTTATATTATTTTATTATTTAAAATGAAATGTGTTTTTAAACCAAGAGAAATGTGTATCAATTTCGGAGCTTTGGTACAGCTATGCAAGACGGTCTGAAAAATATGCAAAATGTTATACTAGTTATTCGTTTTGGAACAAAAGTTAAAATTTTCGTTCAAAACCAGAGACTTTATTTTGTGGTGAGATCCGAAAATAGGAGATTCGGGCCCGAAACCGGAACAATGGCAACCCTACACACAATAAAAATACAAAAAGAAGTCCTATTACTATTTCTTTGTAACTTAACGGGTATGCAGAAAATATTTCATAGTTAATAAACATTGCAAGTGCACACAAGCTTTGAAAATCACAAAAAACATTGAAATTCCATAAAGCTCATGCAAAATATAAACTTGTACCAAAGACTAAATAGTAAGTTGCCTTAACTTGTTGTAACTTTAACATTTGACGCGAACATACTGGAAAGTTTTGACAATTAATCTCTATGTATTATAAATGCGAAATTAAGCATGTTTGTTTGTTTGTTTGTTTGTTTGTTTGTTTGCTTGTTTGTTACGCTTTCACGCCTAAACTAGCGAATGGTTTTTAATTAAAATGTACAGCAATATAGCTGATATATCAGAATAACACATGAGATATAATTTATAAAGACATATTAATTAAAAAAAAAATAAATAAATAAATAATTTATTTAATTTGACATTACCATAAATTACAGATTTCTGTAAAATTAGTCAATATAAAATATTTCACAGCTATCTTCTCTGATACACTCAATAAATTACTATTATAGATTTAAAAAAATAGAAAACCAACATATATTTTACCTGTGTAAAACAATCCTTACCATTATTTCGAGTGTTATAGAAAGGGGATAAGCGAGAGCAATCTTTATCAAGCTTTACTTTTAAATCCAGCGAAGCGGGTGGGTATCACTCTAGTTTGATATAAAAGACCAGAGGCCCACTTGACCTTCATAAAAGACAGTAGGCCTCCCATATTTCAGGTTTCTATTTCTATTATTAGCATGGATTTAATTTGACGAGCTCTTCTTGTATTACTACAGTAAAAGGTGTTACAAAAAGCAGCTAATTAAGAAATTAAACCGATCACCTTTTGCTAAAACCTGATGAAATGTGTTTCTTAGATGTCAAATATTATTAGTAAGTCATTAGTTAGTTGCGCAAATGTTTCTATTTGTAAATATACATTTAATTGTTAATGGAACTTTTCATGTAAAAGTTGACTTAAAAAATTAATGAGTAGGCAACTTCAGTAACGTATATGTTATAAATGAATGATTAATCGACAAACACTAGCACATACGTACTACTAGTTACCTATTTATTACATTTTATGTCATCTTTTAGATGAGGCGTTTCATTTAATTAAAATTTATTTTTTATAAAAAAGTGAACGGTTTATTTCATTTTGCTTAATCCTGTTACATTTTTGACCGTACTATATTAGCTATAAATGTAATCGAGTCATAATGAATTGATAATATGAATTAAACATAATTTACAATTTGTATGAAATAAGATATTGTAATGACGTACAAAATATCGCTTTCCTAGGATCAGGGTAGTAGCTTTTTAAGTAGGAGAGACGGTATAAGTACGATCTTCACCCATTTGATAACCAGGAGGGACATACTTTTTATGAAACTTTATTTGTTTTTGAACATGCCTATCCTAGTTTTTCTATCGAAAAGTGTTCACGACTATTTTAAATTATACTTAATTTTAATCAATTTTTTTTCTATGAATAGTTCTTTTTTCAGGAAGGGCCTATAGCAATATTTTCGTAATTAAATTATCTGATATCAATTTCGATTGGTTCACAGACCGATGTAGATCTGTTAATACCATTTGAACAGGTAAGTCAATACAGGACGCCGATATATTAACCAATCGAAGTTGGTATCAGAAAAAAGATAATTAAATTACGAAATTAATGGTATAAGCTTGCCTGAAAAAAACCGTTCATGGAAAAAATTGATTAAAATTAATTTAATCAAAAATAGCCATAAACACTTTTCGATAGAAAAGCTTTGAGAAGCCTGTTCAAAAATGAATAAAATTTTATAAAAAATATATATCACATCTGATGATCTCTTCTTTTCTCTTTTATCAGATTATCAGATGGGTGAAGATCGACCTTATACCGTCTCTTAACATACCGCGTATGCTACCCTAAGCATACCGCGGACGGAATTGGTTACGCTTTAACCAACTGAGCTAATAGGGCGACCACTTTCAGAGATAGTATTTAACAAATAATAATGCTTATGTATTTATTACAATATTGATACACTTTAATGTGGACTATATTAATATTGCTGTGAGCGTTATTAGTGTTAGGTTAGGTAGCTCTCTCTTCCGCACGTCATCAATGTATTATGTGAGCTACCATCATTGATGCACAACGTTACCGTAGCGATCAGCACTGTACCTAGCAAGGTTTTAGTTTATTAATGCAGTCAATATCAACAATAAAAGTCAATCATGTGTATCCTAAACCATTAGCAATGTTGGAATATATAATGGATTTTCTATTAAGAGTGTCAAAGCTTCAATAATTTTTGTACGGAATGCGAGTGCTTAGTATTTTGTGAAAATAAATGGTACTTATCAGGTATTGGAACAATGTGAAGCCACTTAAGTTCAAAACGCTATAAATTATCGAAATTTTTTAAAAATTGTGGTAAAATAATTTTTTTCATATAAATTTATCATGTGGTTCTTGAAATTAAAAAATATGAATTTAAAAAAAAATCGTAGCACAGGGGCTGCGTTAGCTAAGCGAATTCCCTAAAATACTAAAAATTTCAAAATTTTTCTTAAAATCGAATATTGCACTCTTAATTTGCTCAAGAATTTGTATTTCAAAAACTAAGCGCTTAGGGATTACAAAAGTACTTTTTTTGCTTAAAACAGACCAAAAAATACAAAAATATTTTTTATTTTGAAAACATTCAAACTTGACCTTTCAAATACCAAAACTCTTCTTGATACTTAATTTTATTCAAATCGGACTTAAATTGCGATCGCTAGAGAGTTTACAGACACATAAATGTATAGATACATAATATATAAACATAATGTTCGATTTACATCTAGGCATTTACAACTATCACGAGTATGACAGAGTACATGTGTTAAGCAATGCATCTAAGTAAGAGGTATTATAGGTGTTATATGAAACTGCAAAAGTGACTTGTATCGTGGCTTATCTGTTGTAGTTCATCTATTCAAGAAACTCCCACTCTCCAAGCGTCTTACAACTATCTCAACGTATATCGAAGCTTCAACACATGTATATAATACCTCTCACTTAGATGCATTGCTTAACGCATGTATTCTGTCAAACTGGTGATATTTATATGTCTAGATTTAAATCGAACATTCTGTATACATACATTACATATATTTATATAATACTGTGTCTAAAAAATAAGGTGACATTTGAATTTAAACTGCGCGCGTTTGTTGTGCATTATGAATTCCTTCCGCCCGACCAACGAGTCAACAAGGAATATTATTTGAACGTTATGCATCATTTGCGTAACGCTATCCGCCTAAAGAGGCAAGATTGTGCAAAGACAATTCATGGTTTTTACACCACGATAATGCACCGTCCCATACTGCACTCATAATTCGTGATCACTTCGTCAAAAACTCAACCCATATCGTTTCGCAACCACTGTATTCACCTGAACTGGCGCCGTGCGACTTCTGGCTGTTCAGGAAGCTCAAAAGACCGCTCCGGGGTAACTGTTTTGATACGATAGAGGATATTCAAGCCGCAGCGAAGACGGAACTGAAGGCAATCCCGGAAAGTGACTACAACCAGTGTTTCGAAGATTGGAAAATCCGTTGGCATAATTGCATTGCATCGGGAGGGGATTACTATGAAGGGGATGAAATTGATTTGGAAGAGTAAATAAAGAATTTTCAAAATAAATTCATTGTCACCTTATTTTTTGGGCACAGATATATTAATTTTAACGATGATCATTTTTGACATCTATTAGGTAGGATCGATGGACATTTGAATAAATTTTTTCTTCGGAAATTCGATAAAAAAAGTTTATGATATCCCAATTTGTTTTAGTTTACAGCTCTCTTGCTCTTAATAGAAAACCCATTTATTGATAAACGATATATTACAGCGTATTGATTTTTGTTATGAATATTTATGAAACATATATTTTTTATTGTTTATGTAAAAAATTTAATAACAAATAACAAATTTTTTTTATATTTTTTGTTATTAAAATATACTGATTAAATAATGAAAAAAAGTTTATATATATTACATATAATAATACCATTCGGTAATAAAATAAATTTGAAAATAATTATAGCCAATCGCAGTCTTCTATTCCCAGGGTCCATATTATTGAGTCATTATCGATACTGATCAATATAATTATCGTTCGAGGAATAAAATAATATTAATATAATAATATTGGTGATATACCGATCGAATTGTTTAAAAGTTTAAATTAGTTTAACGGCTGCACGTTGAATAGTTTATGTCATATGTACACCCATAACTTCAGTTAAATCCGTGGTTTCATTTTTTGTTCTTTCATTTATAGTTAAATTTTTAACTTTTTTAGCCCAGAAAATATTTTGAAAACTATTAGAAATTAAAAAAAACTATAGTTTTGATGCTTATTGATGAGAATGTGGAATTCTCTATAAAACAATAAATTTTTGTATGTTTGAAACGGTTAACTGAAAGTTTTCTAATGTATTGTGCGATAATCGTATACAAAAGTCATATCTTTAAAATGAACAGGTACAAACAAACAATTGACTGAGTTTATTTTTGAAATACCATGCATAGACAGTGTTGAACACTCTATCACATTACACATACATACATGTCACACATACATAACTGATATTCCCATATAATATATACTATACAATTTAAAAAATGTTTCAAACAAAAGTTGACAAAAAAAAATTTTTATTTTTTGATAAGGAACATAATTTTCCATTTAAACTTTTGTTCTATTTCTAACGGTTTACAAAATGGGTCATAAGTACCCAAGACAAAACTGAGTACGCTGTAAATTTCAGCTTGATATTTTTTTCGTTTTTGAGTTATCGTGTTCACAGACACACGGACGGACAGCCGGAAATGGATTAATTAGGTGATTTTATGAACACCTATACCAAAATTTTGTGCGTAGAATTAATATTTTTAAACGTTACAAACTTGGGACTAAACTTAGTGTACCTTGCATATTAGATATATGAATGGTATAAAAATCGCATGGTAATATAAATCGAATTCAAAGCTGCTTAACAAATAAAATTTTTTCTTAATTAAAGAGAATTGAAAAAAATACACTCGAAATAGGACTTGAACCCGGACTTCTTGGATTCATGTCAAGCGTCCTACCAATTAGGCTATTCGAGTTCTAGACACAAAGTGCAATTTTTTCAACTCATTGAATTTTTATTTTTACTTTGTTTATTCACTTATTTATTATTATTACTTTTTGAAAAAGTGCAAAAACTTGCACTCTGTGTCTAGATCTCGAATAGCCTAATTGGTAGAGCGCTTGATATGAATCCCAGAAGTCCGGGTTCGAATGTATTTTTTTCAATTCTCTTTAATTAAGATTACTAGACAAGATATTTGTCAATATTTAGTTTACGCTGTATGTATTATATTAAAAACATAATGGAGAGATCATGATGTAAACAAATATCGTATACATGATTAAAGTAAACAATAACAAAGAGTAGTAAATTTGTTCTTTCTCACAAAATAAGCTCCCTTTGATCGCACCAACGCTACATACTGCTGGCAGACATTTCCTCCTCTCTTCTTCCTCTCAAATACCCGAAAAAGGTTAATATGATTTGATTGATATTGATCGAGAAGGGAGATATGTCTGCTAACATTACGTCACGTTTGTGCGGTCATCAGCTAATTTACTTCGCAAGGAGCAGAAACTTTTTTCAATTTTAATTCAAAAATTTTTCAATCAAAGTTTTATTTTATTTTATTTTTTTTTTTGGAAAACGCCGTTAGGCAATTTTCCTTTTTTCTATAAACAGAACCTATGATAAATTTTTTTGATGATACAATCTTTTTTGAAGCTCAATCACCGATTAATTTCTGTACAATTAACATTATTGTGAGTTCTTCCATAAAGGTACTATGTTAAAAATCACAATTTTAAAATGATATAATTCAAAACTTTGCTCCGCAAGAGGTCTCAGAAATGTGTTTATTGTGATCACTTGGAACTATCATCTACCGCAAAAAAAAAAAAAAATTGTGTCTAGTGCGATCCTAGAGGTCCACATGAAAAAGTTCCCAGTATAATAAAAAGTTATAAAAAGGATTTATATCTATTATATAACGATCATTATCTCCACAGGTCAATGATGTATTTTATCCACTTTTCAGATTCAGTTTATTCGGTTTTTTTCCAGTTTTTTTTATTACTATTAAAAAACGGCTCAACTAGTGCTGCTGAAAACTCTTTCAGTTCTTAAATACGCGATTACGCGTCGAATCAGCCCAGTCAAGTGTTAATGTCATCAGTTCGCGAGATAATCAAGGCGAAACATCCCACACACACACAGACATCACATTGAAAAGATTTGATTCGGATGTTAATTCCTTGAAACCGCGGAAATTTTTAAAACTGGAGATTTTCAAATTCGGCCTCATTACATTAACTTCCTCTGGAAAGTTAAAAAAATGAACATTCACCGTACTTGTTCAAACAGCTGGACTACCTTAAGGATGTATGAGCATGGTAGTGAGGACACAAATTTAAAAATAGATATTTTCAATTTTGATGATAAATTTATATTATTACTTGACGATATAAGACGAAAAGTAAGAATAAAATTTTTCGATATCTGGCTTAATTTTCAAAATATCGAAAATTGAAAATTTTGTTTAATTATTTAGCTTTCGATATTTCGAAAACCAAGACACATATCGAAAAATTTTATTCTTATTTTTCGTCTACATTCATGAAGTTATAACAAAATTCATCATCAAAGTTGAAAATAAGATAAAAATAATTTCAACCCTTAATCTACCCTGCTCTTACATCCCTTATATGGACGGTGACACTTAGTTTTTTTCTTTTCTAATTCATTGCTAATATGTTTACTTTCTATTAAAAATTTTTTTTTTAATTTGTTTTCATTCATTCCAAATGAAAATTATCAAAAACTTCCAAAATATGTCGTTTTTTGAGATTCCTCCATAAGAGCCAATGTATTTTATATCGATTTTTAATGACTTTTTTCTTAAAAATTTGCACGGTTACCTAAGCTGAAATTTTAACCACATATTCTTTGAGTAAAAGACTACCTACAAATAAATTTTGAGCCTTTAAATCAAATATTGTTGCCATGCTCATACATCCTTAAAATTGTATTCCAAAATAGCTTTGTTATTTGAGAGTAAACAGAAAAAGACAATCTAGAATTATTCAAAAGCCCAAAGCCGTACTTTACATATATTCAAATAATTCTTTTTAAAAACAACACAATAGTAAGATAATAATAATTTTATTATATGTATATTATTAAAGCTTTATGTTTATTAAATGATAACCTTCAAGTAGTTATATATTATTAATGCCTTATATTTCAATAAAATTAAGCTAATAATAATAACATCTAAATAGTTCTCTAAGCACTACTATCACTCCATTCATCCAATCCACCTGACATCATCACTATATATTTTGATGTGTTAACTAGTGTTGTTGAATTCGTCAATTGTTTTGATTACAAGGGGGTGCCAAACATTTCACTAACCCCTTTTAACTGAGCTATGTGTGTAGTATTATATATACAACGACTATGTTATTATTAACATTCTGGATAGAAAGTTTTGTTTTCATCCTGAAAATGAGGATGCAAAACTATCGTGTCACTACTCCTTTTATTCTAATAATTATAGCACGTAAGAAAGTCTATGAAGTAAGGGTTCATATTCTAGCATTTTCTCACATAGGATATATATGAGTGATTTTCGAGATTGAGGGATAGGTGGAAATAAAATGAGTAAAAATTGTAAAAAATTTCTGCTTCTTGCCACATAAGATTACAAACGACCGCACAAATTTAACGTAATGAAAGCAAACAAATTCCGACTTATATCCATCAAACCATGTTTCCCTTTTTCAGGTGATTGGGAGTTGGGAGATAAGGAAATGCCTGCCAATAGTATGTAAAGTTTGTGCGATAATACTGAATTTTTACTATTTTTATTTTCTCCTTCCTCTCTACCTCGAAAATGGCCGTTCTGTGATATATATCTATTATGAGAGAAAATGATCTACTTCGAATTAGGAGCTTATATTTCAACTAACTTAAGATAAATCGATGTTTAATGTCATTAGAAGGTATATTTTCTGGCCAAAACGCTTGATACTGCAATATATATCGAACAATCTCGAATATATACAGAAAAACAGACATATACAGATACGAAATAGAAGTGTACGATATAAAGAAAAACACACTTTCTGTATATTGCGAAAATTTCCTGGGCAAAAATTTCGAAAATCTTATTCATAACATCATCAGACGATTAGAAGACGAATAGGAAATATTTCAAGCTATATCTCAAATGTTACTCATATAACAGTCAAATAGATCCGATTTTTTAATTTTTAGTTTAAAATGACCTTTTATACTCAGTTTGAATCAAATTTGGAATAACATTTACTTCTTCGATATCCCTTAGAATTTTCTTATGCTATCCCTTAGAAAAATCACAAAAACTATTGCTTCGGATTTTGATAAAACTTTAAAAACAGGAAAAATTTAATCTAAAAAATTTGGAAAGCAAGTTTATTTCATGTTTGGGCAAGTGGATTTTGAGTTATTGTTGAAATACCATACCAAACTCGATATTGTGATCGGCATTCGATGATATCTAGAAAGCAAGTCGAAAAAGAAACAAAAAACAGTTTGTACCAGAATTTGATAAAACCACGTAAATGAAATAAATTCGTCCAGAAGAAAAAAATCGAATTCATAGTTCATGAGATATGATTTGATATCGTATAAAAAGTATGATATCACGATGCAATTTCCTATGATGCCTCGGAATTCACTCATCTAATTGTAAAATAACTGAATTTTGATACTTTTTGGATATCTATAGGAACTCCATATAGGAACTCCAAAATAGTGAAGGTAAGTTTAATCTCTTTTGGATACCAAAATAAAAAATTTTAAGTAAAAAACAGGGAATATGACAGTTACTTCAGGTAGTACCAGCATGAAATCACTTTTCGACAGATTTGGCCGAATTTTTTTTCTCGGGTTTATAATAGCTTTATTTATGAATTCCTAAAATTTCATAATTTTTGACCGTTTAGATCGCGAGATATTTAAAGACAAAGTTCGCGATTTTGAGGGTCATGTCCCATTTAAAGCATGTAAAATGTCCGGTCTCTCCAACTATTTTTTATGATATTATTATATATTGAAGAAAAAGTAGAAAAAAATGTTTATACAATACAATTCTAAAAAAAAAAATTAGAAATTAATTTTGACGTAAATTGATCGAAATTGGGACGTTGGCATAATTATTTCCCATTTTAAACGGTCAAAATTTCTGAAACTTTGGGAATTAATAGTAAGCATTATTAAATTCTTAAATTTAATTTTTCGTTCAATTCTGTCGAAAAAAAATTGTACCATTGCTTTAACATAGAAACTGCAAATACCATGCTGGAACATCGTTAAATGCATTTATTATAAGAAAAGTTGAAGAAAATAAGTTTTTACTTAATGAATACAATAATTTTTAACATCTGAAGTAAAAAGGGGGTGTTATAAGTTTGACCGCTATGTGTGTGTGTGTGTGTGTGTGTGTGTGTCTGTTTGTCTATGGCATCGTAGTGCCTCAACGGGTGAACCGATAATGATTTCTTTTGTTTCGTTTGACAGTTAATTTAATGGATAGTGTTCTTAGCTATGTTTTAAGTACGAGTTAAGGGTTCCTTGTCCACAAAAACTAAAACATTCTCGATGATATTCAAAATGGGTTCAGTTTGGAAAAGGGTTTAAGGAACAAGGTAATTTAATGTAGGAAGTCCTTAGAATAATTTGTCGGGTGTTTCTTAAATTTTGTAAATTTCACTTGTTAATCTTATATTAAGATCACTGATCTGGATATCAAGGGTCATATTCATGACCGTAGGTTATTGGTGTATTTGATGCCTATAAATAGGCTTCTATTGAATTCATTCTACATACAGTAAATACCTACTATTTCCCATTGACATTTAAATTAGGTTCAGAAAATATATAACAATTGTTAGAATTATTTATTGTCTATTGTTATAGAATACACACAGTATTGAGATAGGGGGAAACGAAACGATATAATACTTTAGCAAGTAGTGAAAGCTGCTTCCTTGCTTGCAGTGCTAGCCTCGATCCGTACGACTCTTTATAGAACGTATACAACACATACATACACAATATCAAAGGAATGCTTCTGTGCATTATATTCTTTAATCATCTGAGTTGTGCCATTCCGAAAGCTCTACACTACAGTTAAAGTTAGAAATAATGTCCTATTTTCTAAACTAGAAAAATTTTTGGATAAAAGGGCTTGAGTTTTTATATACAAAGATTTACTAAGTCTAAATCCATTCTGAAAGTTTGAATGGGTTGGCAGATTATTTAAATAAAAAAATAAATGACTTCGAAAGAAGGCATATTTAACATTGGTTTTATGAGAAAACGGCTGATGGATGATGATAACTTTGATGGTGAATTATGTTATAACTTGAAAATATAAGAAACTAAGGTAAAAATAATTTCAACCCTAAATCTAAAATTGCTTTGGTGTTCGTACTACCTTAAATAATTTTATTTATTCCGACTGTCAACACGATAACTAAAAACGAAAAGAGAAATCAAGCTGAAATTTTTACAGCGTGCTCAGGACGTAAAAAGTGAGGCTAAGTTCGTAAATGAGCAATATACGTCAGTTGGGTCTTTGGCTCGTAGGATCCATCTTGTAAACCGTTATAGATAGAACAAAAGTTTAAGTGTAAAATGTTTCTTATAAGAAAATAAATAACTTTTGTTTGAAACATTTTTTTGTAAACGGCTTGTTTACCCGTGAGGGCGCAAATCTATACAAAATTTTGGTGTCCATTTTCTCCAAAATTATAAAAGATAAGGAGTTGAAAATTTACAGGTAGCTTCAACTAGTGGTCTTGTGAAATATTCTCGAAAAACGGAAAAAAAATCTAGACAATTTTCGAAAACCAAATGAATGTCTGCCATTGTGTTGTTGGTTTTTAAAATCTTCTAATTTACAAAAAAAATAAATCAACCACTGATATTTAACACATTTTATACAGTATTTCAACAGTTAATTCAGTCAATTGTTAGTTTTCGCTTGTATTTACGTTCATTTACTAAATTTTTAAATACAAATGAAAAAATTTTACATTTTTTGATACGAATGCTAATATGTGATGAAAAATATTCTCTATTGGATTACTTTTCATCATAATATCCAGTAGTTTCAAACATTCAAAATTGTTCAAACTTATTACTGTGTAAAACTAACCAAGTTGAATTGAAGAAAACATAACATTAGTAGAACAATTGTTTCATTTTGAATTTTTTACAAAACTTTTTAATTGTCATTCACTACATTCGCAATGATACGATAAATCGCCGATAATCTATATGGGTTTAGTCGATGATTTAAACCTTATAAATACCATCTATAAATACAGATATATAGTTACTTCATAAACTGAAAAATCAATATTATACTTTTTTTTGTATTATTTTTTGATTAGATATATATAATATATCACTTTTTTCTTTCTATTCTTTGGCAAGGAAGGGACAATTTAATATTATTATTATTTTTATTGACAACGATTATATTGACGTTTTTAGATGAAATAGAACGCAATTGTCATTTTCAACTATTATTATACTGTAAATGTCTTTACTATGATTCTGATTCATACCACAGTATTAGTTATTTGATTGGATATTTGCGCTTGTGTAGGGGTTATCGGGATTTAAAATATTGGTTTATATAATGGTAATTACTGTCACGATCGAAAAATGTAAATAAAAATAGTTATGAATAGAATTATTATTGGTTTTAATTCGACTCATATTAATAAAAATTTTTTTTAATAATACATACTTTTTGATATATTGGCTTAAATAATCCAGAGATTTTTGTTGAATTGAAACCTTATATTTTAGTGATGTATGCTGGGAAAACTTCTTCAATCACCTCCAGTTTTAAACTTCTCTTAAATTTTTCCCTATCGGACTCTAAAATAAAAGACATAATCTTGATTTTGCACATACAAAAATTATGGAGAGAAATAAAGAAAAATTTTACAGATCAGGAGTATTGTTGTAATTACGATTTCGTTGGGTTAAGTTTGTCGATTTTAGAGGAGTTGGTTTAAGTTTTAGGAGTTGGTTCTGAAGTTTTAGTCCTTGCGATCAAAAAATGAGACACTATTACCTACAGGAATTTTTTTGGTTCTTTTGTTTTTGGGTGTATTTTTTTTTTCGAATCCAAATAAAAGATTTAAAAATTTGGAAATTTCGTGTTCGATGATGAATACAACTTTATTCGATGTTAATTTTTGAACTGATGAAAGTTTTATCAGAATCAAACTTAAGTTAAATTTAACGACGTTATAGTGTCTTTCACTCCTCTTTTCGAAACTCAAATAGTATTTTCCAAATTTTATCTGCTAGTTGCTTGTTCCGAAATGTTACGTGAAAAGGTAAAAAAACACAATCTTGGCTTCCCGGCTTTACGAAAATACATTCACAATGATTGCCATGCCAATTCATATGTTCGTTTCAAGTTTTACACTAATGTTTTCATAGATTTCTCCAAAACTAGTTGAAATTAAAAACAAACTATTTTAATTTAAGTTCAAACCTTTATAAATTATTGAAAAAAAAAATGTTTTATCCGACTAATTAAAGATGGATGAGCACGGTAATGAACACTAACAAAAAAAATTTATTTTTGCACTTTTGGTGGTGAATAATATTATAACTTGACAATATAAGACGAAAAATAAGAATACAATTTTTTGATTTCTGGAGCAATTTTCAAAATATCATGTAGCTTTCGATATTTCGAAAACCAAGGCAAATATCAAAAAATTATATTCTTAATTTTAGTCTACATTCATAAAGGTACAAGTAATTTCAATTTCAAGTCTAAACTTGCCTTTGCGCTCGCACTACCTTAGTAAAGGTTTCAAACGAGTTTTTCAAAAATTTGATTGATGCTGATTGTACTGCAAGTGTAAAAATGACAAAATTTAGTTGCCAAAAGAATAAAATATATAAGCAAATATATTTCACTATAACAAAAAGAAAAACTTTGAAATCGCAATTTGCCGACGTAGACAGTGAGGCTACCATTCCTCTTAATTAAAGTAAAATTTTTATCAATGACCAATTCAAACACATTTTTTAATTTTATTTCCTCCATCCGTTTCTATACAAATGCAAATACCACATTTTTTAATTAATTTTAATGAAAATATATCTTCAAAAAGACCAAAAAAAAAAAAAGTATATATGAAAATCAATTCTTTTATTTATCTATTATTTAATGTGGGCCCTCGTATTGTTTTAAAAATAATGTTAAACAAATGCCATAATAATGGAATGAATTTAGCAACAGATAGAAGCGTTAAATTAATTAAATCATAGGTATATTAATAAAACATACCTACATGCAGTTCTTTGTAAAATGAATATCATATTAAATTGAAAGTATTTGTCATGTTTTTAACATAAAAAAAAAAGTAAAACAAAAATGTTGGAAAAGGTGTAGTACCTACCCCGGATACATATTTACCTTCAATCGTTCTATATAATATATATAAATATAACTAAACAAGCCTGATACCCTAATTAAATAAAATAATTCATTTGTCATAATTCATTGAGTATATCAGAAAAGTTGGCCATGAATGGTTGAACTATTTACTATTTTAAATTTTTACAGAATACTTTATGGTTTAAAATGATGATTATAGACCTGCTCCATTTATAATCATCATTTTGAACCATAAATTACAGATTTCTGTAAAAATTAAAAAAAATATCATATTTAATTTTATTTGTTAATTTTTTAAATATATCTTTATAAATTATAGCTCATGTGTTATTCTGAAGTATGAGCTATATTGCTGTACAGTTTCATTAAAAACCATTCGCTAGTTATAGCGTCAAAGCGTAACAAACAAACAAACAAACATGCTTACTCTCGCATTTATAATATATAGAGATATTTATAAATAAACAGTGTGTCGCATTTAAGATGAAGACATCCTCATATTTTCGTTATTTGTAGAAATATCAATTTGAAATTTTGCACAGTTATACAAAGTGTTGGCTCACTTTTTTTAAGATACTTAACTGAAATCAGAACTTTAATCTTAGCTTATTACAAATTGACAAATAGGGACAGTTCTTAATATTTTGTCGTCGGAGATGGTTAGAGATATCCTAAAAACTTGCTTGGAATGTGAATTTTGTCATGAGAATTGGTATATTTCTATAACCACCTCTTACGCTAGGCAAAATATTAAGAATCGGTCCTATTTGGCAACTTGTAGTAGGTTGGGTTTAAAGTTCAGATTTCTATTAAGTACCTTGTGACTCACCACTCATAATTATGCAAAATTTCAAATCTATATTCCAAAAACTAACGAAAATATGAGTGGGTCTTCATATTAAATGCAATACACTGTATATAGGGTGTCTGAAAAGTACCGGACACGATTTTTGACTCCAATAGGGCTCAAAATATTGAGAGAAAAAGTTCTCTTTTATTTATGCATCTGACGCATAAGTAATTAGTCATTGATTAAAGTAGTCAATCAGTTACACGCAATAGCCATAAAAAACAGGAAGACAACTCGTCATCAGTCTACAGGAATATCATCGTATTAATTAGCTTCTATGGTCGTGGCCATAAATGGTAATAATTTTGTGTGAGTTTCATTATGTAAGTATTGGTGTAAACGCCATACTAATTTGAACATTGAAGGAATGGTACCATTAACCTTAGTTATGGTGGACGAATCAATGAAGTATGATCGTCAGGTAAATTCTGGTTGGCGATACACACACTGCTTCTGGTGAATAACCTTATTCAATATACTAAAATTACTTATGCTCCATAGATACTATAGTATCTGTCTCCATACCGTACCAGCATTTTAGTTAACGCCATACATTTCTTACATGTATACAGACTTCGTTTTATCACAGAAGTCATTCACAAAATTTGGCAGACCCGTTTTCAGACTTTCACATTAACGGATGACATAAAAAAAGAGACCAAAAATTCTAATCAAAAAGTCACTTTTCTATCAAAATTTTTGAATGGTTTTAAAAAATGATAAAAAAAAAAGAAGTTATTGACGGATATAACGAAAGAGAAGTGCCTTTGTTTTATAAAAAAAACTTTCAAAAAACAAATCAGTTCATACTTTGAAATAAGCCATAAAAATAAATTAATTTAAAATATAGTTCATTGTCCAGTTCTTTTTTCCACGAATGACTTTATAATATGGTTCATTTGACTCAATATCTGTTCGACAAGACCGTATATATTAATTTGCAACCTTTTAATTCATTTATTATTTGTAAAACGAAAAAATCTACATTACATGTACAAAGTACAACAAGTTATTAAATTAAAAATTCTATATTCAACATAATGTAGTCCAGCAGATGAAACACAAAAAACAGAGCAAATAATTTCAATAAATAGTATGGAAAATATTACACGACGGAATTTTCTAGATTGGCTTCATGACCAATATGCCAAAACCAATAAAACCAATATATTTTAATTTTTAATCAAATACAAAAGTGGAAGTATTAATGACCGAAAATAGGAAAAAACCTTATACTTCAGACTACAGAGAATCTTTTTTCAGTAGGAGTAATTTTTTCATTTAAAAATATTAGACTAGATTTATGTCACTATGACGACTTTCTGATGACTATTTGACCAATATCGATTTAAATATTTGTTTAAACAATAACAAAATGCAAATATTAAATTTAGAAATTTCCTAAAAATATTACTTTAAACTATTCTTTCTAAAATTAATATTTTTAAAGTTATTACGCGTATATGTTGCACTACAGCTACAGATAATTGAGAATTTTTGCTTTCACTAAATAACAGGATTTATTTTTTTCTAGAAAAAGGTTTATTATCACGTACTTAAGGTAGTACCAGCATGAAATCACTTTTCGACAGATTTGGCCGAATTTTTTTTCTCGGGTTTATAATAGCTTTATTTATGAATTCCTAAAATTTCATAATTTTTGACCGTTTAGATCGCGAGATATTTAAAGACAAAGTTCGCGATTTTGAGGGTCATGTCCCATTTAAAGCATGTAAAATGTCCGGTCTCTCCAACTATTTTTTATGATATTATTATATATTGAAGAAAAAGTAGAAAAAAATGTTTATACAATAAAATTCTAAAAAAAAAATTTAGAAATTAATTTTCACTTTCGAGATATTAATTTTGACGTAAATTGATCGAAATTGGGACGTTGGCATAATTATTTCCCATTTTAAACGGTCAAAATTTCTGAAACTTTGGGAATTAATAGTAAGCATTATTAAATTCTTAAATTTAATTTTTCGTTAAATTCTGTCGAAAAAAAAATTGTACCATTGCTTTAACATAGAAACTGCAAGTACCATGCTGGAACATCGTTAATGTGAACGCACAAAATCCTTATAAATTTGGATAGCGGATATCACACCTTTTTGATAAAAATTGTTACGGCTTATAACAACGTAACCGTGCACTTTAAGCCAAAAATGGTAAATACCTTTATTTTAGACAAATAAATTTTATATAAATTTTGCCCTATAGTACCGATTTCGATGATATTTGGGATTAAGTTTTGTTCACCCTCTAGATCAAAAGTTATATGGTGCCTATTGGTGCTTTATCCAGGGATGGTAACTTCCCCTTCTCCCCTTCTAGGGGATGGAAAGCTATAAGTTGAAAATATACGGAAATCGATAAAACGATGAAACCGAAGCAAAAAGTGACATTTAAGTATATTTCGAAAAGTCAATACTTTACGAGTAAATAGCTTGAAATTCGGAGTATTTAGCGTTTATTAACTGAAAAATAGGACTTTTTTTGAAAAAAGTATTTGATAGTCTTTTTAAAGTACCTGCTATAAAAAAGCTTGAAATGAAATCAGGTTCAAGTCATTTGCATAAAAATTAACGGTACACTTTTATTCAGCACAAAACCTGACGAATTTACCACGAGAACTAAAATTGATGCTTTCCCCTTTCCAATTTTCTTTATTTAGGTACTGACAACATGTTCAAAAAGTTGTAGCAGTTTCGGATATATATTTTTTGAAATATTGGAATATTAATAGAAATTAAAAAAAAAAAAAATTTGGGAGGTATAATTTTCTGCGGAAATAAGCAAAATTTTTTTGTAACCTTATTATTTTTCGAATTATTTAACCGGAACTGTTATAACTTTTTGAGCATGTTGTCAGTACATTAATTTTAGTTCCCGCGGTAAATTCATCAATTTTTGCTGAATAAAACATATGCTGAAGAAAAAAGTACGAGAAACTTTCTTTTCACTATAAATTCGTGCAAACTTGAATTTTTTCATTTTCAACCATTAGTACATAAAAAAGTGTATGAAATACTTTTTTCAAAAAACGTCCTATTTCCAGTACTTTAACGTTAAATACTCCAAACTTCAATCGAAAATAACTCGGAAAGTATTGACTTTTCGAAATATACTTAAATGACACTTTTTGCTTAAATATCATCACTCTATCGATTTCCCTTGCCATTTGTAACATGTATCTTTCAACGCCCTAGAAAAGGTGGTTACCATCCCCTGCGCAAAAGTACCACTAGGCACTATATAACTTTTCATCAAGAGAGTGAACTTAATCCCAAATTTTCAGGTCAATCGGAACTGTAGGAACGAATTTGGAGGTTTCAGCTTCAAAGAAGGTATTTATATTTTTCTCGTAACGTTTTTTCCTTAGCTGCTAGACTTTTTTTCTGCTGTTGATATTTTTTTATGTCAATTAAAATTCTATTACTCTATTTTATTGGAGTTTTTATTTTTCTATATCATTCTAGCGCGAACACCACCAACAACACAACATATATGGTTTTATCCATTTCATTATAAATGATTATTGAATGGATAACGTTTGAAACAAAAAAAAAAAAAAAAAAAAAAAAGAAAAATTCAATTACAAATTTTTAAAATAAAATAAAAAACTAATGGATCCACGACCTACGATATTTTGTTGTATAGATTGGATTTGTTTTTGTTTGTTTTGATAGATATATTTAATTAACAGAACTTTGACGATGATTTTTTATATACTTGAATTGTAGAGGATTTTTCTGTTTGGGAATCCTTTATGAAGCGCTTTATTAATAATAATACTAATTATTAAGAAGAGCCTGAACCCATTTCTGGGTATACGGCCTCCCCTGAAATTGCGAGATGGAGACTTGTTATGCTCGTGATCTGTAGTCCTTCTAATGTTGTCATTATGCAAAGGGGTGTGTGGGGAACCTTTTTCGGTAACGGCGGAGAAAATCACTAATGCGGGACTGGAGGATGCGACGGTGAAAGTGAAAATCTCCTCGTGATATGTAACATGTCCGTCCTTTTTATACCATGTATATATGAAATATACATAGTATATTAAGTTTAGTCCCAAGTTTGTAACGCTTAAAAATAATGATGCTAGGAAAAAAAATTTGTCATAGGTGTTCATAGAATCACCTAATTAGTCCATTTCCGGTTGTCCGTCCGTCTGTCCGTCCGTCCGTCCGTCCGTCCGTCTGTGGACACGATAACTCAAAAGATATCGAGCTGAAATTTTTACAGCGTACTCAGGACGTAAAAAGTGAGGTCAAGTTCGTAAATGAGCATCATAGGTCAATTGGATCTTGGGTCCGTAGGACCCATCTTATAAACCGTTAGAGATAGAACAAAAATTTAAATGTAAAAAATGTTCCTTATAAAAAATTAAACAACTTTTGTTTGAAACATTTTTTCGTAAACATCACTGTTTACCCGTGAGGGCGCCAATTAGGCGGAAATTTTATAATATGTGTACAAACTATACACTAAATGTCGGTCGGTAATGCAGAAACCTATAAAGTCATTTACATAATATGTACTATACTTGATTATCAGTTATGTATGTGTCACATGTTTGTATGTGTAATGTGATAAAGAAATCAACACTGACTATGCATGGTATTTCAACAATTAACTCAGTCAATTGTTTGTTTTCACTTGTTCCAATATAATTTGCGTCACCTAAAAAGTGAAATTTGGAGTGGGCGGATGACTAAATCTTTTCTTAGGAGTGAAAAAAAGTAATCAAAAGAATCATATTTTTTGTTTTGAGGTTTCATAAATTAGGGAGGGAGATAAAATTTATGGACATCTGTTAATAATAGTGTAAGTAATGTTAAGTTTGTAGTTTTTATTAAAAAATGTAATTGCCTATACATTAAGCAAAATATTATGTAATAAACAAATCCCTACTAGTCCTTACTAATATTATAAAGGCAAAAATAACTCTGTCTATGTGTTACACAATTACGCCTAAATAAATGACCCGATTTAAATGAAATTTGGCACAGAGATAGCCCAGAGTTTCAGAAGCCCAGGTAACCCAGTTTTTGCATTTAGAATATAAGGAAGGACGAGTAAGAATTTGTTTATAACATAATATATTGCTTAATATACCTTGAATCATTTTTTCGTAAATATTATATGTTTGACCCGTGAGGGACAAAATTACGGCAAACATTTGGTTTCCATTTTCTCGAAAATTGTTATAAAAAGGTGCAGAGTTGAAAATTTATAGGTAGCTTCAAATATCGAGTCTATTGATTCTTATTTCATCCTAAATCCTTCCAATAATACAAAGGGCGTCATAGAAGTTCGGAGGAAAATTTAATTGTTTAATTTTAGTTTCAAATATTGTAGAATCTAAATACATCCTAAAACTATTTTCGTAATTTTCGAGGAAAAAATTAATTTGTCTGTTTTTATAAACTTATCCTATGGAGTGCTCCCTTAAAAATATACAACTTTGATACTATTCGTGTTTTCTAAACATCCTGTACATTACATACGAAAATAATTATAAATGTAAAGCCAATAAACCTCCATCTTTCCCAGTAACAAAATTTCCTTATTATCAGGCAGTTCAGCCCTAACCTATCGTGTCGAATAACATTTCCAATTGACTAAAACTTTTGATAAGTAGAAACTTTTAAAATGAACAAAACTCTAAAATTTCATTTAAAAAAATTTTTTTATTATAACCTTTTGTCACTTGCTAAAGTAAAAAATGACAGAGCATCTGATAAAACCGGAGCTGTTTCGAAACATCGAAAAATAATTTTTCCCTTATCCTAGTCTCTAATTCTAAAAAAAATTGAGTTATTTTTTTCCATTTTTTTTTTTTTTTTTTTAAACGGCTTGAAAATAGAGTATTCCGCTGTTCCGCTGTTTTCGTATCATTATCTAATAATGTCCATTATCAAATCCAAGATGAGCGATATAAATATACTGGTAAATAACCAAATCAAGTATTTGTCGTCAACATAGAAATGATGTATAAATATTTAGCAACGTCATCATTAAAATTTATCATCATATACACTAATCATTTGCTTAAGTAAATATAAATTTATATATAAAATATATTTAAATAATGTAATACATATACAACGTGTTCTGTTATTCACTGCAGAAACTTAGCTTCCGAAAATAAGCTCATCAAGAGCAACAAAAAACGGTAACCAGTAGCCAATGATAATCAGTAGATATTTGCAAATTTCATTTATTAATATTCGACTAAGGAATGAATTTTTACCATGTGACAAACAAACCATGTGACAATGAATGTGGTTTGTTTGTTTACGTCCAATAATAAAATGTTTACTTATAATTATGATTATTTTCTCACAATAACAGAATAAAAATATAAAAAGTGGGACAGTTTGACCAAATTCAATTAATAATTTTATACCTTTTTTTAAAACCAATTCCATTACGAGTATTATGTAATTTACTATTATATACTGATTATCATTGGCTACTGGTAATCGAATAATAGTCAGTGAAACAAATGTATCAATTTTTGCCACACCCGTATCTCCCAAATTAGGCCTCAGATCCAAATTTGGAAAAGAGTTCTTTTGTTGCTCTTGATGTCAATAACAGATCTCGTTGTATATACACATATATATATATATATATATATATATATATATATATATATATATATATATATATATATATATATATGTATGTATATGTATATATTACATTTACGTTCGAATATTAATTAAAATTTAATTAATTTAAAATATATTTTATATATATATATGTGTGTCTATAGTTCTTTTTAGTCCCTTTAGGATAATTTCAATTATCATTCACCGCGGGATAAACTTTTAACTGAAGTGAGTTTGGTTCGTTCGTTGATATAGTCATATTCGTTAATATTATAAGTATGAATCGTATATATATATATATATATATATATATTACAGTTTAAGACATTTATAAAGTTATGAAAACTTTTAAGGGACTACAACTATTACAGGTATTTCTGTCATAGTACGAGAGAACGCAATATCGTACAAAAACAAAAGAAATATATAGTATTCTAAATAATAACTAAATAGTAGCTGTTCAGTAAATCTATCAACGCTACACCGAATATATTACTCATCTTAATACTAAGCAGGATTTTTTATTTATATACCCTATATCTATATACCCAAATTTGTAACGCTTTAAAATATTGATGCTGCGAACAAAATTCGGGTATAGGTGTTCATAAAATCAATTAGTCCATTTTCGGTTTCTGTCTGTCAATACAGTAGCTTAAAAAACATAATAACCTAAAATTTTATGAAATTTTATAGCGTGTTCAAGACGTAAATAGTGAGTTTAAGTTCGTAAATATGCAAGATTGGTTAATTGGGTTTTGCGCCTGTAGGATTTATCATGTAAACCGTTAGAGATAGAATACAAAATTAAAAAAAAAATTGTTCCTTAAAATCAAATCCGCAACTTTTGTTTTGAGCGTTTTTTCGAAAACTCACTGTTTACCCGCGAAGACGTAAATGATGACGCTGGTGGGTCACCATATTGAATATTCCTTGCTACCATATCTTCAGTGACACAAGATTAAGAGGAATCAATTGACGTAAGAATTATCAAGATTATCCTTTGAGTTTGGTCTCTGTGCCTGAAGGGAAGACACATATATTCTTATATAGATTGATTAACACACCACTCCATTCCGTCACGCAGTCGTGTAAACAAAAATTGTTCTTTTAAAATTGAAATTGAATTTTTGCTTCAAATTCATATATAAATGAAATAATAAAGTATATTTCACTCATTAGTTTTTTAATTAATAATTCCAAATTTTTATTCCATATTATTTTATTAATAAAGGATTGTTGTATTTTTGAATAAATAAAACGGTAGTGAGGTATTAAACTCAGTTGAGGTTGTGAGCCGATCGGTTTCTGTGGAGATTTGCGTTGTAATATAGTGAAAGCCAGCTGAGAGACAAACTATTTATTCATATTACTTTATTTTTTCTCCGTGGCGTTACGAAAGCGAGGTGTTTATAAAAAAAATATAATAAAATATTTATAAAAAAATATAATAAAATATCACTTCACCAGTTTTTTTCACTGATTTTGAGAGCAAAACGTACTTTTTCGGTTAGTTTTGGTTGATTGTTATGGGTGCTTTTCTATTTAACTTGTAATGTACACTAAATTGACTAAGATATTGTATGTAAGGGTATTTTTAGATAAACCAATAAAGGTTTATTTCACCCCATATTCAGTTCTAGCAAGTATGATGTCCTTTATAATAATTTCAAAGGTTTACTACTATATATACATTTTGACCATGCAAACCAGGTGTTTTATATTATTCCCATCTGACACTTATATATAATACATACATAAAATTGGTATACATATATATAATTTTATATACTATAGCAGTACACTACCCTTCACTAATGAGAATTGGAACAAGTGATATAGTAAAATTGGTAGGAATGATGAGGTGAAAGGAACGAGGAGATATTTTAATTCAATAAAATACAAAACCTGTTTGTTGGTATATTTTGTTTATAGACCGATATCAAGTTCGAAAAATGGAATTCTGTTTCCGATCTAGGCTGCATTTAGATCGATTGTTTGACTAACAGCTATCACAGTTAGGTTCTCTGCCACTTTCCATTTCTTGCCAAGAGCAGATGGACTTATTTGTGCCAGTCTCTCTTGGACGAACTCTCCGACCTAAAGTCCCTTGACGTCAAAGCACAACTTTCGTTCTTAATCACAAGTTCACAATTTCGTTCTTAGTCACAATGGACCCTATGATCTAAGTGTATCTCACCTAAAGACAGCCAACAAAATCTTAACGTAACCTCCTTTGCAATTTATTTGGACTAGTTTTTGAATACAACATAGGTCAAATGAGTTCTGCTGCGTTTTGGGCCCGGCAGTCACTTTTTAGGCAAGCAAAGGCATTTCGTGTAAATTCCTCGTTCCCCAAATGCGGTAATTTTGCTTCTTGAAGCCGCCAGAGAGTGTGAAATGAGCCTCGTTGGTTGAGCCTCGTTGGTCATCAAAATTTGTTTTCAAAAATCCTTTTTAGTGTCATCCATTTCACTTTTGGGTTCTGGGCAACGTTCTCTCTGGCCGCTTCAACCAGTTTCAATGTACATTGTCACTTTTTTGGCGCGCTGTTTCGGTGTGAAGCGATTCATGATTAAAATTTCACTGAATTGTTTCAAAAACATGTCTAATTATCTAGATCGTTTGGCAAATGTCAAAGTTATTCAATGTTTACATACCGACATAAAAAATGGCGCTCCTTGTGTATTATAATTATTCAGTTAAATTATAAAACTTCTCGGCCTCTTGTAATTTTACAAATGTATCAGTTTACTGTATTCAATTGTTCAATGTATGCCTTCATTTAATAAGGCCTTGTCAATACGCCAATAAGGGCTCTATTCAATTGTCTTGTTTTAATTTCTATATCATTGAAAGAAGGGATTCGAATCAATTTGTAAAAAGTCAAGAAAAATTTTAAGCAGTCATATACTTATTTTCTTCAAATAAGGATTGAGATCCTTGACTCCAGGAATATTTGCCTGATAAAAGATGGACACAACAGTAAAATAAACGCGTGTACTTTCATCTAGTTTTTTTTATACTGTGCATATGAATCTTCATCAGAATCCCGTCATGTTTTTCAAGCTTGATCCCGATCTATATGTTTTGCTTATATCTATTTACCGACTACCCTTTTGCTAAATATTATGTGTGGAATATGAAACTGAACAACCTTTCAAACCATCAAGTGAAAAAGATTGATTTATCATCCTTATAAAATTAAAATTAATGACATATACCAACTATATAGCCAGGAGTCTATATAATATGAAAGAGGTAGTTTTCACATCGCTATGTTTATATTTGAATTCAATTTAAAAAAAAAAATTGTATTTAAGAGTAAAGTTACAGGAACACGTTCCTGGTTAATAATTTATTGATTACAAATTACCATAGTTTCTAAATGTTTTTGTTGCCTGAATACCACTGACTTTTTTGTTTTATAAAGACTAAGCATCACCTATCTTCCCGTACAGTGAGAAACGTGGCAACATCTGAGATAATTGCTTACGTGAGCTAGGGATATTTATTAAAAAAATACATTTAAGAAAAGAAAATAGGGACATTTATCCAAAAAAATTACATTGAATGTCAAATTTTCATATCACAAAATTTTTTACATAAAACATCGTGATTTCACTGAACTTTTTAACTTTTTGACTTACAAAAAAACTTATCATATACCACTTTAAAATTTTTCTTATGAATCTACAATGGTTGGACCTAAGCACTAGGGAATATTTATGTATTTTTTTATATATTTAATTCATTGTTTACACCATGTTTACACCAAAACATAGTAAAAAATATAAATACTGTTTAAAAATACGTTATTTAAGTGTAAAAAAATATAGAATAATTTTGAGAAGTTTAAACGCAGTCTTTTGCCGCTCTCTGTTGATGACGTATTAATATGTGATCTGTCAATTGGTGACAGTTCAATGTATAATTTATGCTTTAAAAAATGAATTTACAATACAGAATTTACACTCGTTATTATTAAGTTTTCTAATAAAAAGTCGTAGAATAATATAACTCAATGTAATACCATACAGAATATAAGTAATTAATACAATACAGTATGTCAACGAATTTGATAAGGCAATGCTATGACGTTATGTCCGTTTTAAAATTGAAATTTCCGTTTTAGAAATTTTCAATTTATCTCACTGAATTTGCACTTTTATTAATTATTTTATGGAATTAAAAAGATATTAATTACTAAAATTATGGTTTAGTTGAAATGTTCAGCCAATAAAGTATTTGACTTTATTGGTTGGACATTTTTTATTTGAGGAAAAAAAATATTTGACACTCAGTCTATATAACTCTAACGTCAATGCTGAACACACATAATGACTTTTTGAACTTAAAATCTTACCCAAACCAACATGAATCTCACTTTATCCCTTCGACTCTGTGTTCGTGTTGCCTAAGTTCGTTTTCTTGTGAGAAATTTACAATTTAATACACTCGAATACTTGCACTTACATTTCCGTACATATTAAATTGTACGAAAATGCAAGTGCAAATACCAACAAATATTTTTATTTTTATTTTTTGAAAGGATCGCAACTTAAAAAATTAACAAAAAGAATGCGGTCGTGGGAACCCTGTAAAAAAAATGTAAAAAAATAACGTAAAGCAATGAATCAAGTAAACAAGCTGCATTTAATATTTTAAGAAAAATTATTAAAAATCATATAAAAATTAATAAATATACTCCCGACATTTTTAATCAAGTCTCATCGTCATATTGTATCATAGAAATTAGTGGCTATTGGCTTATGATAAATATAATAAGATACATATAGTTTAGATTCTATTTGGTCAAAGAATTTCGAAATTTGTATTATAGACAGTTACTGCAATTTTCATTTCTTGATTGTAACTTTCATTGCAACTTAATTGCAATACAATACAAGTGAAAACAAACGATTGACTGAGTTAATTGCTGAAATATCCTTGATTCCGCTATCGTTTGTTTTTTCACGTCATTTAAGTGTAGAGATACATGTATGTCACTCACAAATAACTGATATTCCCATATAATACCTACATACTATATAATTTGCGCCTAATTGGAAATCTCACAGGCAAACAGTGAAGTTTACGCAAAAATAATTCAAACAAAATTTGTTTATTTCTTAAAGGTAACATTTTTTACATTTTAACTTTTGCTTCATCTGTAACGGTTTACAAGATTGGGTCCTATAAGACCCAATTGACCTATGTTGTTTTCGATGACGAACTCGACCTCACTTTTCATGTCCTGAGCACACTATAAAAATTTCAACTTGATATCTTTTTTCGTTTTTGATTTATCGTGTCCACAGACAGACGGACAAACAGACGGACAGGCAACAAAAATAGACGAATTGGGTGATTTTCTACACCTACACCAAAATTTCGTTCGTAGCATCAATAGTTTTAGGCGTTACAAACTTGGGACTAAACTTAGTAATAGTATATACCTTGATATATTTCATATATACATGGTATAATTATAAAATTGCTACTTAATTACAATATAAATAAACGAAATGCAATATCTCGCGTGTATTTAAAATCAAAAACCATCTCTATAAACGAAATAGTGAAAAGTGTAACAAATAACTATTTGCTAGTGAGAAAAATACTACAACTAGCTTGATACCAGCCCGCTTCACTGGGCTTAAAAGTAAAAACCACCGCTTTATAGCCTCCACCCTCTCTTGATATACACAGTTTTCAATTTTATTAAATGTCAAATAGTCATAATTCATTGAGTATATCAGAATAGTTGGTCGTGATTTGTTAGATATTTACTATTTAAAATTTGTTGTTAGATATTTACTATTTAAAATTTTTACAAAATTCTTTATTTTTTATGATTCATAATGATGATCAACGATCATAGATTATTTTGAACCATAAATTAAAGATTTCTGTAAAAAATTAAAAAATGGTTAATGTCAAATTAAATTAAATTCTTTTATTGTTTTAATTTCTATTTTTAATATATCTTTATAAATTATAGTTCATGTGTGATTCTGATATATCAGCTATATTACAGTACAGTTTCATTAAAAACCATTCGCTAGTTTAAGCGGGAAAGCGTAACAAACAAACAAACAAACATGCCTACTTTCATATTTATAATATATAGGGATCTGAAATAGTAATGTACTTCTCTACAGTAAATAGTGAATAATCACTAATTTCACTATTTCATTCTTAAGATAGAAAAAGTTTCAACGTTTTCGAGCTAGCGTAATTCGGAAATGAGGCTTTATAATAATTCTGCTGCCAAACCGGTTGTCAAACAAAAGTGAATGCCGGCTCCAAGATGTGAAACTCTTTAAAAAAGATATTTTATTTTAAGTAAATCTTGAACTATTCGCACCCTGCACGGGTTTTGTTTTAATGATAAACTACTTTATAAATTTAAGTTTATAGATAAACATATAAGTTTATGATTTGTATGTATTATTTACATTGAAAATATACTATATTTGAACAAATTTAAATAAGTTTTTATGTTAATTTACGCTTAAAAATATTTTTTTTTTTTAATTTCTAATGTAAGAAGTTTAATTAATTGTTACTATCCAATTTGATATTTACTATATCCATTACATGTAAACAATTTAAAAATGGTCATATTGTAAATAAAGCATGTGATTTATTGCAAAATTTCATAAGGTAGCAGTGCTGCAATCGATTCAGTTATCCCACTCCACCTACTTTGTATACAACGAATAGAAAAGAGCGATATCTCGCGGCATCCTTACTCCAAAAAGTGAAACCTCATACCTTTATATCGTTACGTAATTATAAGCACGTTGTTACTAACTCAATTGAAAACAATTTTTTTAGGATGCTCTAAAAAACAAAAATAAAGTTTTCAAAACCATAAAATAATCATAACGTGTTAGAAAATGTCATTTACAGCCGTTGAAACATTTATATATATATTATTATATACTAGAGTGATACTCACCCGCTTCGCTGGGTTTAAAAGTAAAGATTGATAAAGGTTGCTCTCGCTTATTTCCTTTCTGTAACACTTGAAATAATGGTAAGAATTGTTTTACACAGGTTTTTTAAATCTATATTAGTAATTATTCATTTAGTATAAAAGATAGCTGTAAAATATTTTATATTGACTATTTTTACAGAAATCTGTAATTTAAGGTAATGGCAAATTAAATTTAATTTTTTTTATTTTCTTAATTTATTTTGTAATATATCTTTATAAATTATAGTTCATGTGTTATTCTGATATATCAAAAAACAAACAAACAAACAAACATGCTTACTTTCGCATTTATAATATATAGAGATAAATAAATTACCATTATATATAACTTTTTGTTGAGTATGTAAATCACAAATTATAAAACAGGGAAATATGTGTATTCTGGAACCGAACGTGAAACAACTTAGAGATTATATACGAGAGATAGATCCCTTAATAATTCTTCTGGTGGTAAAGATAAAATATATTGAGATAGGGAACTTAGGGAAAGATTTAATGCTTTTCTTTGGTTTGATGATGCCGAGATTTTGGTTTGATTGCAAACATAATTTTCCTGTACAGACAGTTTGTTTTCTTAGTAGATAAATGAAAATTTTTTTAATCAAGAAGTTTAAGGGTATTCGACTCTGAAAGTAACTGAAGGCAGTGAAATGGTTTTTCTTAAGAATTCAATAAAATTACAAGTGAAAACAAACAATTGACTGAATTAACTGTTGAAATACCATATATAGACAGTGTTGATGATCCAATCGTTTGTTTTTTACGTCATGTAATTAAAGAAAGATAACATCCACTCTTGGATAGCCATACCTAATTTATTTGTACCTAATTCGCGCCCTCGCGGGTAAACAGTGATGTTTACGAAAAAATGTTTCAAAAAAGATGTTTATTTTTTTATAAGGAACATTTTTTATCTATCTCTAACAGTTTACAAGATCTGTGATATCTCTTTACAGACAGACAGACGGGCAGACAACCAAAACGGACTAACTAGATGATTTTATGAACACCTATACCAAAATTTTGTTGGTAGCATCAATATTTTCAAGCGTTACAAACTTGGGACTAAACTTAATATACCTTGTATATTTCATATATACGTGGTATAAAAATGATAAGTAAAATTGCCCTACAGAACGACAATAAAACTGCACTTACACATATTTTGAAATTTCTCAATATGAACCAGATGTGCCAGGGTTTATTTTTTGCCGGGATTTTTAAATTTTTACTGGTGTGGCAGATATGTTGGTCAAGTTTGGAGCTGTCACACCGAGATATTTCGAAAGTGGCACTCAAAACAAACAAATTAAAAAAAAAGTAATTCCGAGATGAGGGTAAAATTTTATTGGCTTTATATATAATAAAATGGTCTCTTACAAATTAATTTCCATGAAAGTGCAAAATACTTGTAATTATTAAAAATATAAAAAATATTTCTGTCAGGAAAATTCTGGCACACCTAGTCCATATTGTATCTATCGTTAAATAGTATTGATTCATATGCAAAATTTCGAAATCCGTGTAAATGCAGTTTTACTGCTACGGGCTGTGCACTTAAAACTTTCGGCCACACGGAAACTCAGCGTTCTTGAAGTATTGCGCGTCGTTCGGCTAACTTTGAGTGAGTTTGCGATAGCAGGAAACAACTGCCTGCTATCGCTAAGATTTAATTGTGTGTGACCTTGTTCTTGTGTTAACTGTCTGTATAAGTGAAAAAAAAGTCAAATTGTAGTAAACAATCAAGTTTTAATAAGTCTAAAAAGTTTCAGTTTCGGTTTCGGCCAAACTAAGACAGATACCAAAGATTCGGTTTCGGTAGAAATTTCAGTTTCAGTCGGAAACTAATTTTATTTATCAGTTAACCCATATTTACCGTATTTAATATAATAATTAATAAAATATATTATTCATTTAAATAACACGCAGGCATATTAACAAGAGAAAAAAATGATAATTATAACTTTTCATTGTTTTAAAATGAACTGCCATTAAATGAGAGAAAAATATTTTTGTTAAACAATGTTTTGTACATTTCAAAAGTAATTTTTTTTTCATATATTTGCTTTTTAGTCATTATAACCCTCCATTTTCATACCACTGGCTTTTGTAACCCGTATATGAGTTCTTGTAAATAGCATGTAATTCGTTTTTCGAAATTCTGTGCTGCGGTTTTTCAGACCAATAGCACTCGATGTGCAAATTTCGCAGGCTTACATTAATAATGCTGTTATCCCAATAATGAAACTGTACAGCAATATAACTGATATATCAGAATAACACATGAGGTATAATTTATAAAGATATATTAAATAAAAATAAAAAAAAATTTTAAATTAATTTAATTTGACATTTGACATTACCATAAGTTACAGATTTCTGTAAAAAAAATCAATATAAAATATTTCAAGGCCATATTCTCTGATATTTTCAATGAATAATTACTATTATACATTTAAAAAAATAGAAAACCCTACCTATATTAAATTTTATCTGTGTAGAACAATCCTTACCTTTATTTCGAGTGTTATAGAAAGGGGAGAACCGAGAGCAATCTTTATCAATCTTTATTTTTAAACCAAGCGAAGCGGGTGGTTATCACTCTAGTCTTAAATATTATTACTTTAGCAAATTGTTTTCTGTCCTAACCTCATTTTCCTTATCTTCCTTATCCCTTAATCAAATTCCATGATTCACCCCTCATTTTCAAGCTTATTATGCCTAGATTTGACGAAAAATATACTCACGATCTAAAAATGTACCACTTAGGAAAAAACACGCTAGAAATTAATTTGAACGAAAAAATATCATAAATTTAAATAATAAATTTATTACAAAAGCATGTTAGTTTTTACTGATGCTCTCCTAATACTTACTCTAGATATATAATTACTATTTTTAATACATGTTCACCTAATATTAATTTAAGAACTTTTGATTTTATTTATCACTTTTCTACGAAATTTGTTGCTTGATGTTTTTAGTCACGGGTACAAGGTTGCCATGGCTTACGATAACTAAGGGAGCGAAATTCCTCACGGGTCCAGCTAGAAGCTTATTATTAGAATTGATTATTATAATCAGAGGTACTATTTGAAAGAATAATTCCTTTTAATTTTCAAGAATGTTAACATAAGAAATAATTCTACGAACTATTCATGTATTTATTTTACCAAGTGGAAACAAGTCATATCTTATCACCATCGTAGTAGCATTGTAGAAGGCATTTCAGAGAATCGTAGCATCGTAGTAAATGTATATTAGAATATTAACAATTTAAAATCGTATAACAACAAACTAAATAATAAATTTCACTATTTATAATGGTTCAGATATTGTGTGCAACCACACCCATCTTTCAAAAGCAGTATTATCATATTATCATTGCAATTAATAGCTCCTTCGTTTTTTTTTTTTACTTATTTCACAGTTTATATTTTCTATTCGTGATATTCTGTGCATTTTTTAATTAGAGAAATCATTTAGTTAGAGACAATATACACTGATTTTTTAATTTTTTAATTATTTTTGTTTTTACTCAAAATTATTGACATATTTGAATACATAACACTATTAAATTATCAATTAGTCCAGTTTTTACATTCCATAGCACACTAGTTATAAAAGTTTATTCCTTAATTTTATAAGCAGTGTGCCTTGAAATGTAAAATCTAGATAAATTAACAATTTAATAGTGTTATGTATTCATGTATCTCAATAAACTTGCAATAATTTGAGAGTAGACCAAAATAAGGGAAAAATTAAAAATGCGTATTTTGTCTTGAAAATCGGTAGGTATATGAGTATAAAAAAGTACTCTTAGCTACTTTTTCTAATAGTTCGATACCTCTAACCATCTCTGACGCTAGACAAAATATAAAAAACTGACACAATTCGTCCATTTGTAGTAGGCTGAGTTTAAAGTTCAAAATTCGGTTAAGTATCTTAAAATATGTGAACAATATGACGGTGTAAAATTTCAATTCGATATTCCTATAAAAAACGAAAATATGAGGGTGTCTTCACCTTAAATGTATATACATTTTTAAATTTCAAAAATGACAATTGAAATGACAAAAAAGTTCAAGTTTCACATGAGCTCATATATAATTTTTACATTTCTAACTTCAAAATTGTTGAAATTTCCTACAAGCTTTAAACCCTCATTTAAATCGATAAATAGATGAATTTCCAAAAATATCTTCTGAGTGCACACTTGCATCATTTAAGGAACGATAGTGTAAAATTTTATGGTTCTAGATCCCGCAGTTTAAGCTGCGCGTTGCTTAATCAGTCAGTGAATCGGTCAGCCAGTTTCTTTTTTTATATGTACAATAACGGAAGATAAGGCAAACAAATATCTTGAAAGATATGATATTGATTCGAGAATTTCACTTGTTCGCTCTACACTGTTTCGAAATTTGAAAGAAAAACCCAAAAAATCAAAAATAACGATTGGGTGAGCTTTTATCTCTATACTTCTATTAAGAACAATTATCAGGGAGTGGTTTTTACCTTTATCTTCAAAACCTTTCATCCCAGTACCTTATTTTGTACTTTTTGGGCTCAAAATTAGTTTAAATAACAAGTTTTATCGAAGCCAAAAATACAAAATTGATTCGATTTATGTAATTTTGTTAAAACAACAGAAATCAAAAAAAGAAAAAGTTGTAAAAATCACAAAAATTTCGCTCTATATAAGCAGTCTTGACTAAAATAAAATCAAAAATGTAAAAACCAATTTAATTGATGATAAGTCGATTAACTTCTAAGATAATTCTCAAGGATCTTTACGAAAAGCTACAATTCAGAGTGATTTTCTGCGACATATCTTCCACTCATTAAATAAGTTGATTTCCTGCGTTTTTTCTATCTAACAAATTGAAGAGATGCAATAAAAAATTGATTTTTTGTGAAGAGTCACCTTATTAACCATATGAAATTATGAATTGGAATATAATAAATACAAAAGATACTCTACACTCTTATTATATAAGAAATTGAGTTTGAATTACGCGGAAATAATAAATACAAATTTTAATGAGGATAAGAATTTAGCATGAAATGCACGCTAGAGATGAGATGTTAAGTGCATCTTTATTATAGTATAATGTTTATTGAAAGGTTTCCTTTCTTATCTAAAGTAGAATCCATTTTTATACTACACTACGTCAAATTAAGAAGAAGTAAAAGATTCTTAGTTTTTCTTAGTTACTTTTTTTTTTCGTACTTGATGCTTGATAAATGTCCATTAAAAAATACATCTTTACATTTATAACACGTATTACTGCATTTTAATAAAACGTGTAGTGGGTATGGTCTTAGGAGATCAAACTAAGAACTTTCTGATGAATGAATGCTTTTATTGTGGAACGAACTTCTTACAAACAGGATATAAGATCGATTTTCGTATTTTAACTTGGACCTCTTGGACAAAATAGTACGTGGAAATAAAGAATGGCAGGTTTCCAACTTTCGAAAAGGATGGAAAATCGAAAAATTGTATTTCATTTTTTAATATTTTCATCAGTTACAAATGTTCTACGTCTCATCTTCATTCCTTGTTTCTACGCTTTATGCTGCTACAAAACGTTCTTTTAACCCCCGAACCCAAAAAAAGGGGTGTTATAAGTTTGATCGCTATGTGTGTGTATCTATCTGTTTGTCTGTGGCACCGTAGCGCCTAAATAGATGAACCGAGTTTGCTTTTTTCTGTTTCGTTTGAAAGGTAATTGAATGCAGAGTGTTCTTAGCTATGTTTCAAGTACAAGTTTAGGGTTCCGTACTTGGGACAACTAAAAAATAAACTATAATTCTTACAATTGGATAATTTGGAGTAGGATTTAAGGAAAAAGGTAATTTAATGAAGAGTGTTCTTAGATATGTTTCAAGTGCGAGTTTAGCGTTACGTACCCAAAAAATTTTTCGGGTGTTTTTTAAATTTTGTAAATTTCACTGATTAGTCAATGGGTAAAAAACTTCGAAATATAAAAACAAAATCGTGGTGATTAAAAGAAAATTTCCATGAAATCATTCGACCTACGATGAAAGATTCATTTTTAGGGTTTTTTACGAGTAGGTTATCCCAAGCAATCTTATTTCTAAGACTTAGCTGTTCGTCACCCTGGGCTGTATTTCATAAACCGCCATTGTTAGGGAGCTAAAAGTATGACAGACTATATCACTATTGCCGCTATAACAGCAAATTTTAGAAAAGATGGCGAATTAATGCATGTGATATCTTGTTTAAAAAATAGAAAGTGTCATATATTGTACGATGGTACAAAACACTTTGTGTGCGAGTTCAACTCACACTGGATCTGCTTTTCTTTATAACCAAAATTAATTTTATAGATCCTCCAAATGGCGGATAAAAAGAATCATAAAAATTTCCCTTCATTATGTTCTTATGGCATAAAAATTTTATGCAATAATCAAAAATGCAAAAAATTATCTTAAAAGGAACTTTGTTGACTTCTAGTTGAAACATAGTTATTGACTAATTTTCTAGAAATCTTTGCAGATTTTTCGACCACGTGGATAACGCAGAGCGTGGTTTTTTATACATATTTAATAAATTTCATTTTCGGGATGAAAACAATTTTTGTATGACAGGACAGTTAATAATAATTATAATCTATCTAAAAGCATATTGCATAATTTAAAACGTAAATAGAATTTATTAATAATTTTTATTTAAACTTTTTTTTTTCTTTCTATTATTCTTTAGATTCAGGATATTACACTGAAACTTTTATATAGAAAAGTTATAAAAAAAATTCTTCTGTAAATTTCTACGATGTATAGTTATAACTCAATGATCGGAACAATAAAATTTTCTGCTATGCACATACACTGGAAGAGGTTATCAATTCGACTGTATTTTTTTGGGTGTGTTACCTCAGAACTTTCGACTTGGTGAACCGATTTTGATGATTCTTTATCTATTTGGTGCTTCCCGTGTGGTGCCATTTCATTTTTGTCCAGTTCTGACAAAGGCATCCATAAGAAAATCACAATTCTTAAATTAAAGAGAACTCAATATCACGCCAACCGATTTCGATGATTCTTTTTTTAGTGACAAATTAGTAAGTGTACTTCAGAATCACTAAAAATCACAAAATAAAAAAACTGTTAACAAAAAGAAAACCAACTTCAAAAAACTTTTCCAAAACAAATTAATTTGCACTAAAAGTAAAAAAAATCATAATAATATAATGTAGTTACAATTATTGTTATTTTTGGAGTCGTTATCAGTCAGGTTAATGTAGCAAACTGTGCTGTCAGAGTTGTTTCCTTGGCTGACACTGACTCCAAAAATAACAATAATTGTAACTCCATTATATTATCTTTTTTTTTTTACTTTTAGTGCATATTAATTTGTTTTGGAAAACTTTTTTGAAGACGGTTTTCTTTTTGTTCATGTAAATTATTTATTTAAATTTTGTTCGCTTTTTTCTGTAACAAGAGAACATGGGAATCATCGGTTCTTCAGAGCCGAGTACGAGTTAAAAAATTTACAGTTTTCTTTGCCTGCGGCCCACAACTTTAACTTCTCAGATGATGAATGCCTGGCACTTGGGGAAATTTAAAAAAAAATGTTTTACAAATTGATAAATTAAGTGTCGGAAATATTGCTAGGAAGATTGAACTGCTTGTTAATATTAACAATAATCTAGGCATGTCTTGGGAGAGAAATGCGCAGCTGGTGCGGCTCTTAGGCAAAATCTCATTCTGGAGTGAGATGCATTACGGTCATGCGGATCTTACGAAGATTATCACTTCCGTCGACCTTTCTTTAACGACCTCTCCCACTTGGAGTCCGTTGACGTCAAAGCTCTCATACTGTTCTTTTAAACAGTCCAATAGGTTCATGAATTAGTGGCCGGGGATGGACTAACCTATTTCAGTATCACAAAGGACCCTATAGGTTCCACCACAGGGTAGCCAGTCTTACTTTACTTAACCATATCTTAACAAATAAACCATATATTACTTATCCATACTCAGCCATATGTTAACGTTTCCCCTCCAAATCTGGGATCAATCTCACCATTCATTCACGAGAAATCAATAACAAAAAATTGTCCCCGAACACACACACTCAAGTGCGCATATAGACTTCTATCTGAAAGTGGTGTTGACAACACATTGGCTTGGCCAAGAAACGTGAAGCTATGTTGAAAATTTTAATTTGGATTTTCAAACCAATTACAAGAACGTCCCAATTCAAAGAAGTTAAAAAATGAAGTATAAAGAGCCCTTACGTAAGTATGAGTGCCAAGGCAAGTTAAGGCTTGTGCTTGAAACTAGTTTTATCTTATTTTAAACTTTGATAACGAAATTTTTCGATATTTGTCTTGGTTTTTGAAATATCAAAAATTAAATAATTAAACAAAATTTTCAATTTTCGATATTTTGAAAATTACTCCAGATATCGAAAAATTTTATTTCGAAATATATTAATATTAATTAAATTAAATTTTATTGTATTCAGATATAAAAAAGATTCGAAAAATTTGTTTCATTTTATATTTTCAATATATAATTACGCGGTTCAGTGAAAGTTACTCTCTTAGACAATAGTGAAAGAGTAAATAGACTAAATAGACAAAGTGTTCTAGATTTAAGATTTAGATTTGCGTAAATAGTTTTAATTATAGTTAACATACTATAAACTCGATTAACTGACTATCAGTGGGTAGTTTCCGTTCATGAAATCTATTCATCACACCTATTTATAGGTCCTTTAGGAACTGATAATAGAATATGTATTAGCGTACCAAAAAAAAAATATATATATTAAATTTATTTTTTTAAGATTTCGTTTCCAAATTTTTATAATTTTTTTCATTTTACCAAAATACTCTTCAAAACTTTCATAATTCAATTTTATTCATACATTTCTAGATCATATTACAGTCGTATCTGTGTATACATATTACACAGCCTGCTATTCACTTCCTGATTACATTCCCATCGTACATATTCCGAAATATACACTTTACAACTAACTTGCTCCAAGCTCCAATAATGATGAAAATGATAAATCACTTGATTCAAGTGATTGATGTATATACTTTTTGTTTGTTTTAAATTGATTTATTTTTAAATCCTTCATAATCTTTCTCTTCCGCAGTAAAAGAAGAGACGTAATGCAAGAGTACAGGAATATAATAATAATTTTAATATAATAATTTTCACATTTTCAAATATATTAGATGATTCAATTTCATAAAGTAGGGATGGTAAATTATACAGGGAGAACCTTTTAAAATCGTGTATATGTCGCAGATGGATTGCTGAATCAACAGTTGTTTTTTATTATTGTTAGTTGTTTAACAAAACAGTTCGGTTATGCTGTTGAAAGACATTTATAGACTGCAAAGCCCGGCTGAAATTTTTTGGGTGAAATGACCCACCAGGAATAATGGAATTAAATATGCTCCTATATTTAATTAATGGTGAATGCAATTAATTTAGGATATTGATAAAGTCTTAAAAAACAGGGAAAAAATTGCAGTGTTTATGGGTTTTTATTGCAGGAATCGTTCAGTTGGTTATTAAAGAAGAAATAACCGCGGAGTGCCATTAAATGAGAGGCTGGAAATTATAGATAGCGGTAAAAAAGCACTACTTTTGATTTTTCCAAATATCTCGTTAACTAAGGAAAATTTCAAGAAATTTGAAAATATTTTGTAGAAAATCAAATTTTACATCGGATTAGTTTTCATGCCAAAACAGTTGAAATATACAGGAAAAAAAACAAAATTTCAATTTTTTGTTATTTTTTGCTGTTTCTTTTTGTCTGTATTTTTCTTTCTTTACTGGGCAAACATAGGTATAGAAATTGCATCAGACAAAAAAAGTAGATTTTTCCTTTTAAAAGGTATACTGAACAATATTTTTGGTTAAAAATTGACCGAGATATATCCATTTTAACCTGACTTTTTCTTCGCATTTTATTCCACCTACGCATTGTAACAATTTTATATTTTCAAAAACTTAAAGCTCGTTTCATCTTTGAAATTCACGAGCTTTTTAAGGTAGTACGAACTTCAAGGCAAATTTAAACTTGTGGATGAACAACAGTTTTTTTTCAATAAATTATTAAGGTAAGACCAATGTTAAATATGCCTATTTGGAAGTCATGTATTTATTTAAATAGTTGGGCAACCCTCCCCCTTTCCCTAAAATTTTCAGAAGCGATTTACACTTAACCAATCTTTATATAAAAAACCAAGCTTTTGATCCAAAATTGCCCTGGAACTCGTTCACCCTCAATTCAATTAACTTTTTCTTTATAAAGTACATGCCATGAACCCTAAAACGTTGAAGTCCTATTTGTAGTCGTTTAGCAAGCTTCGAAAGTACATTTTTTGATGGTACGTCTTTTGAAGAATTTTTACGAATCTTTAGAAGAATTTTCGAAGTGACATCCTATACTACTTAAATACACATAAATTTTATGCATTTCGTTCCATATTTACTCAAGTGCTGTCAATGGATGGTGTGTGTTGTTCGTCTGTGTAGAAACCAACACATGTAAAGAAACATAAATAAATATTATAAAATTGTATAAAAGGAGGTCTTACGGTTGTCAAGGGAGCTCTCTGACTACATAGCGCACATAAGTACAACATTAAGTATTATACAGCTGATGATAACGAGCGTGGCACGCGACTTAATAAATATAAATACGACTAGAATTATATATTATAACTGGTTATGGGCATAATAGGTTGTTGTACCTTGGATCAAAAATATAAATAGTGTGTTTTTCAAACCATGTATTTTGTTGTGAGGCTGTTGCACATTTTATCTGATCCATATCACCAAATCATAATGTACCATGGATCACACCCTAATATAACATATATTATTTACCCATCACTCTTTGGGCCAAGAGAATACGAATGAACTATTCTGAAAAGGCTTTTATCAAAGCGTCCAATAATAGGTTCAACTAATATGGTACTTAAGAATCATGTCCCTCTGTTCAAATTGTATCTTCTCTACATTTCTACGATTGCTTTAAAACTGAAATATTGCATAGAAAAATTCATTATTAATCACTACAATTAACGTGAAATGTGGTTTATTGCTTAAACTATCAGACCTACTTAGACCGTTCGACGATACTGTAACGTAAATCCAATTTAACAAAAATTTAATATCCTTCCAGCTATCAAATTTCATTTTCAGATCACAGTCTTCTTGAGAGTCTCAAAATACGGAAAATCGTTCAAAATATAGTATTTAATGGCTTAAATTAAGTTTTTGTTGTTTATATCTGGAAAACGGTGATGTTAGATGAAAAATGTAAGGAATCAAAAAAAGGCGAAAATTGTCTAAAATGTGAAATCTAATAGTTTTTTTTTAAATGTTTAAGAAAGAGAATGTGGTGTCTGGAAGTAGGGAACTTCTGATCCAACTGATTGGCGTCGAAAAAACTCTAATTTGCACGAATATGATCTTGTTGAGTACACTCAGACAAATATTTTCTACCGGCTCCCATAAAAATCAACTGAAGAGCAGTTAATTCCTGGATTGGGAAAATTATAATTGGATTTGTGTTTTCATTGTGTGGAGAAATAAGAGAACCTTTGAGAGTTGAGGAGTAACAAAACACACAGTCGTTAACTTGTAAATAAATATACAATAAACGCAAAAATTTGAATTCTTTTGCGTTAAGTTTCGAACTTCAAGCTAGTTTACTTGAAAACAAAACACATAAACAACCATTTTCTCGGTTGCTTGCAATTGGTTGATTTTGGAATAGTTGATTAATCTGATATCTGATACACATTATAATCGTGAAATTTTGTGGGGATGTCTGGTCATAATCGAATATCATGGGCTAAATTTTATTTTCAAAAAAATTACGGTTCCGTACCAAAAAATTATAATCAATACAATTGTGAATAAAAGGGAGTATAAGTGGGGAATAGGAAAATGAGATATAAGAGATAGGATATAAGATGATAGTCTGTGTTTTTAGAGTTGAAATTGCCCAGCAAACGGGTGGGATCCTGCTAGTATAATATATTTAAAAAAATCAAGACAGTGATAAAAGGCACATGATCGTCAAGGTACAGCACTTTATCCTATTCTTACGTTATATTCATTTCATATACACATGACATTGGGATTAGTGGCTATAGCTTTAAAGCTCGGCTAACAACTTATATCGTATGCCGATATTATATTGTATTTTATAGTATAACTGAATACATTGTATTTATTATTATATCAAGAGAAAGAAGAGTGTAGATAGAAAGTTGATGGGGTTCATGTGTGTGCGGTGTACAGGAGGGTGTGAAAGGAGTGATATATGTACCATATACCATGTAAATCGTATATTTATTAGTATTTTAAAATTAAATAAAATGTATTTTATTATATTATAAAGCTGTATAAAATAGAATGTAATCATTGTACACTATTGATAGAAAAAAAATAATGCGATGGGAAATGGAAGATATGCTGTGGGAAACCGCTGTAAAATACGTTGAATTATTTTTCAGATTTAATGGCTACATTTTTCCAGATGTAGTCATTTAAAAACATGTGGAGTTTACAAAATTTGAAAATCACTTCAACGAAGCGCACGAACTTTACTTCAATCACAACTGTTAATTATTAAATTAATTGGATGTCTTGCTTACCCAAAATAAAAAACTGCTACCACAGAACCAGAATATAAGCAAAAATGTTTCTTATTATACATACACATACATACATGTCAGACATATATAACTGATATTCCCATATAATACATCTTATATATTTAAACGAGCAATTCTTGTATATATATATTTACGATCTTGGAAATGGCTCCAACGATTTTCATGAAAATGAGTATGTAGGGGTTTTTTGGGGCGAAAAATCGATCTAGATCGGTTTCATTTTTAAAAAATGTCGTTTTATCCGTCTTTTCATGAAAAACTGAAACCGGCAATGCAAATTATAACTCTTCCTGACATCTATTGGTGTATATCGTAGTTAATGAAATACAATGCATATTATAACTCTTCCTGACATCTATTGGTGTATATCGTAGTTAAAACATTCAAATTGGTATTTGTGTGGAGACATTTAAAACGGTCTTCTATTAGTGATAAAATTTGTGTCTGTTTAAGAATACCGAGCAAAGCTCGGTCATCCAGATATTACTATACAATTTGAGCATAATTTGCGGTCTCACGGGTAAACAGTGTTGTTTACGAAAAAATGTTTCAAACAAAAGTTGTTTATTTTTTTATAAGAAACATTTTTTTACATTTAAACTGTTATTCTATCTCTAACAGTTTACAAAATGGGTTCTACGGACCCAAGACCCAATTGACCTATGTTACTCATTTACGAACTTGACTTCACTTTTCACGTCCTACGCACACTTTTTACGTCCTAATACCTACCGTTCTTTGAGACCCAATTTTATTGATTTCGGACCGCTAGAGAGGCTACAGATACATAAACGTATATTTATAATTTTTATCGAAGGTTTTTGACATCTATTAGGTAAGGATCGATGAATATTTGAAAAAAAATTTTCAAAAATCCATCATCAGTACAAAATCTATAGCTTCATTTTCTTCGGATATTCTCGAATAATAACAAATTAATTAGGTTAGGATAGGTTATATTGGCTGTCCACGAAGGACACACTTAGGCTATAGAGCCCATTGTGATACCATATGTATTTGCCACCTTTCCGCTCATAATTTCATTTATCAGCTCCTCAGCCCATCACAACTATTTATTAAATTAATTTTGTTGCGACGGTGGGAATCGAACCCGCTATCCTAAGCATAACTACAAATAATTTTCACTATGTGTTCAATTTTTATCACAATTGTTTGTACAATTTTAATAATTTCACTATGTAAAAGTAAAGTGAATTTGTTTCACATAGTAGTGTAGTGTATGTATAGATGGAATGGAACTGTGGAACTGTGCTACTCCAGTAATACTCGTACATGTAACATAGCATAGTAATATTATGTGTTACATAAAACTTTTATAAAACATTTCACTTAAATTATTTATTTGTAACAGATTTAATTGCTATTGTCTGTTTAATATAATTATATTGTGTATAGAAATTTATTACAATTTATTTTCTTATTTTGTGAGTATAGAGTGAAAAACTTTCTACTTGCTTGCTTGAAAATTTATTATTTTCAAACGAAAACTATACTAATAAAAATTAATGAAATTTTCTTTCTATATATAATATGTATCTTTCTTTCTCTTCAAAATGTGTAATTGTAAAATGTGTTACAATTTCAACTTTGATTATTATTTTATAAAAAATTTATGGTATTTTTGGAGAAAAGTAAGAGTGATTTGAAAATATTTCTTCTTTAAAAGATTTTCTATGAAACAAATGAAGAACAATTTTCTTCTTGATTGATAATGAAATATCAATTTTCCTTTTGATCTTGTTAAATTTTAAACAAAGCTGATTATTTGTTCAACGAACCTTATTTAGAAGTTAGCGAAATAAATTATACTTTGTGTAAAAAACTCATTGGGCGAAATTAATATTGTAACGACCTGGTGATCTTGATTTCTTTTTGACCTTATGCAAGATCAATGATATCCATGGTTACCATCACAAATATATTATCTTTTGCGCAACCAATTACCCTCAGAAAGTGGACTTCAAAAATATAAGAGAAACCCCTTTTTTTTTTGGTTTCGATACCGGGAATGAATCACAAGCCTTCTGGGTGAACTCAAGGTATGCTAGCCACTAGATTGTATCGGTTTCAGACGTAGACCATCAGGAGGATAATGCTAATATCGTAAAAAAAAAGATGAAAACTCGAGAAAGAAGTGAATAACAAATTGAAAAATTCATTTTCCATTTTGGAGTCTTTAATGTATATTTTTCTTGTTTTTGGTGAACATAACATCCCTTTTTCAATTTTCGAATGACAGAAACCTCCGAAAATGATTTCTTGCGTTGGTAGACAAAAATTTCAGAGACGAAAGAATCGTTGCTATTTCAAAACAATGAGTTTTTTTCGCTATAATATGCACGCGGGCCGATTGCTTTCTCCTATAATTTTTAGGCCATTATAAGGCAAAAGGCATTTTACTAAATGATTTTTAGGCTTTTATAAGACAAAAGGAATAAATTTCTAATGAACATAACGGTAGTATCTACGGAAAAAAAACTGAGATGTCAAAAATGATTACATGCTTGTTATGGAAGTTAGATTTTGTATAGAACTAGAAAAGATAGATTTTTATAGAACTAATATAGTTCAAATCCTTAATAGACCAGAGTAGATAATTTTTGAAACCAAAAAAAATTACAGTAGGATGAAACCCATTAGAAAAGGAGGGGAATATGATCAAAATGAAAGGAAAAATAAATTACGGTCGATCCGAGTTCGGGAAGTGGGAGGGGGTGAGCTTTTAAGGGTAAAAAATGGTTTATCTTGATTTCCGGCAAAACTACAAGTCCTATGGAAAAAAGTTAAATAGCAAAGTTGTAGGCAATAAAAAGATCTACAACTTTTGTATTTGCAATTTTTTCACATAACCTCAAAATTTAGGTGAAAAATTCAAAAAACCAAGTTTTTGGTTTTTTATTTATATCTTTTTCAAAAAAAAATTTTTTTCCACGAAATTGGGTGAAAACTTACCTTATTATGTCCCAAATACACTGTAATTTATTTGATTAAAAATATTTATTTTTTCGCTTCATTTTAACATAATATCAAAAAAGCACCCTAATTTTCAATCGAAAATTCTGACGTCAAAATATCAGCTTTTTTCAAAAAATTTGGGGGCTTTTTGTTCGTTGAAATATCTACTTTCTGATGGTGTAAAAAAAAATATACATTACTATAGGAAATATTCTTAGAAAATGCAAAAAATTGAAAAAACCTCAAATTCGAAATTTTTTTTTAATTACTATGTACAATTTCATCAAAAAAATGTGATTGCTGCAATTTTTTTTAGTTAAAAAGTTTATTTATTTTACTCGAATTACATTCATGTCATAGAAAATCTCATACAAAATAAATATACATGTAAATCGTACTATTGAATTTAGAAACTTAATTCTGATTACGTTATTCAAGAAATTTTTTTTAAAAAACGTTTATCTTGTTATTTATAAATACCTTATCTGAAATTCTAATCAGTTATTCATTAGTTTTTGTCTCTTTGGAGGCATTTCTTCATCGTCAGATTCGACAAATCTTTCCAACTCTAGTTGATCGTCGAAATCTTCAAGACCATCATCTTCGTCTCCAATGTTATTTCCAGTCTGCATTGGTTCTTTATCCATAATTTCATCTGAATCATTTACTTCCTCGTAGATCTACGAAATAGCAGGTATGTAGTAAGGCCCAGACCCTCCTAGGTCCGTCCCCACTTCTCAATGAAATAACTTACAATGGGCTTAAATTCACCGAAGGTCACTCAGGTATATAAATTATCTTAAAACAGCAATAAATAGGCATCTACAAATATTATTTAAAGAATATTCTACAACTTTTTCAAAATATTGTAGATGTCTTATTAAATATTAACTTCATTAACTTTTTTGTTTGTTAATTATAGAAGTATATTTTAATTTGCAATTTTTTCGTTTATCAATAAAACATGAAATCTTACGTTTTTTGAGTAATTAAAGTGTAAATTTTAATAAATACATCAAAATTGTACATAATGATTAAAAAAAATTTTCGAATTTGAGGTTTTTTCAATTTTTTGCATTTTCTAAGAATATTTCCTATAGTAATGTATATTTTTTTTTACACCATCAGAAAGTAAATATTTCAACGAACAAAAAGCCCCCAAACTTTTTGAAAAAAGCTGATATTTTGACGTCAGAATTTTCGATTGAAAATTAGGGTGCTTTTTTGATATTAAGTTAAAATGAAGCGAAAAAATAAATATTTTTAATCAAATAAATTACAGTGTATTTGGGACATAATAAGGTAAGTTTTCACCCAATTTCGTAGAAAAAAATTTTTTTTTGAAAAAGATATAAATAAAAAACCAAAAACTTGGTTTTTTGAATTTTTCATCTAAATTTTAAGGTTATGTGAAAAAATTGCAAATACAAAAGTTGTAGATCTTTTTATTGCCTACAACTTTGCTATTTAACTTTTTTCCATAGGACTTATAGTTTTGCCGGAAATCAAGATAAACCATTTTTTACCCTTAAAAGCTCACCCCCTCCCACTTCCCGAACTCGGATCGACCGTAATTTATTTTTCCTTTCATTTTTATCATATTCCCCTCCTTTTTTAATGAGTTTCATCCTACTGTAATTTTTTTTCATTTTTTACCATTTTTGAAGGCTTCGGCACTGGTCTATAAGTCTTCCCAGTGATAACGAAATGAGGTATATTTTTTATGAAATTTTATTGATTTTTAAGGACTTCAATCATAGTTCTTCTATCGAAAAGTGTGTATGGCTATTTTTAATTAAATTAATTAAATTAATTTTTTCCATGGACAGTTTTTTTTTTTCACGCAAGCCTATAATATTATTATCGTAATTAAATGTATATTCTTCTGATACCAATTTCAATGGGATAACAGATCGGCGTAGATCTCTTCATACCACATGCATAGGTTAGGTAATCTGTTAACAAGTCGAGATTAGTACCGGAAAAAGAGTTCGAAATATTACGAAGCTTAATTATGAAAATAATAGTATAGACTGAAAAAACCGTTAATGGAAAAAATTGATTACAATTAGTTTAATTAAAAATAGCCATGAACGCCTTTAGTTAGAAAAACTATGATAGAAGTGTTTAAAAAATCTATAAAATTCTCTATACCTTCTCTTACACTATTTTGATTGAACCATTGTTCATATAAACTAAATTACTCTAAAATGGATCCAGGCATTAGTCCTTCAGACTGTAGTGGGGAATCCATGGAATCATTTAGGTGTGTCTCTTAAAACTAGAAAAATATCACGAGATAGAAGGGAGAAGTTGTTGTAAAAAGGATGTTGTTGCACTACAGTTATCACTATCGATTCTTAGGAGAGCAACTTTAACCTTGAATAAAAATAAATCGTTTTATGATAGTCATTAAAAAACTTTTGATGAGATTCTTATTATTGTAAAACTTACCACCTAGGGAGTAATAGTCGTTACCTATTATCTGCTCGTAACGAAACCAGAATCAGATTAAACAACAGAACAAAATATACATATAAATTTTTATTAAAAAAACATATTGGAGAAAATATATTGACAAAAAATTTACGGCAAAATTATTCTGTCCACCCAATTTTAATATTCGACCATTATAGACATTAAATTTTGATGACGTTATAATATTCGGCATTAATTCCATTAGTATTGATATAATAAAAAAAAAATTTGTTATCATGTGTAATAATTATACACAAAACGAACATTAATTGCTTATAAACGGAAAATGGCCACATAAATATAGATTTTTTTTTGTATCTCCAGTAAAATAAAAAAAAAAAAAATGCGCAAGTAAATAAGATGAAATCCCTTGAAGGTGTGGGTGAAAGTATATGTTATGAGTTTCTAATTTTGGCGATAATTTCGCGATGGAAGTCCAAGTTAGAACGCATTTGAAAAGAACGTCGATCCGAAAATATTACTTAGAAATACTGTCGAATTTATGTACAATTGTGATTTTTTTGTAAATATTGTTCGAAAATTGAAAATATTGTGTTTTGATTTTTAAATGACTTTTTCCAGGAATTTCTTTTAGAAGGATAAAGTACATAATCTGAAGTTTTTTGAATTGTTGTATCGAAGATGATTTAATGATAAGAAAGTTGGTGCACTATGAAACTTCATCGTCGATTGTTTTTTAAACGATCAAACATCTCATTTAGATAGTGTCGTTAAATCCTTCAGGAAGGTAAAATTTTCGAGAACCATAAAAAAATTACGGATCTTGCCACAATTTGAATTGCAACAATAGACGTTTGAAATTTTCTAGTCGAAAAGGGAATGAATTTACGCAAAAGACAATTAATTTTGACGATTTTTTTTACATTCGCGTTACCATTCTCTTTTTTTGATAATGGGGTTGAGTAAAAGGTCACAAATATCTGAAGGAAAGAGAACCGTTTTGAGGGCCTGAAATATCATTCTGATTTAAGAAAAAACCAATTCAATAAGATAGGTACCACAATTTTTCACTACATTAATTGTAAGAGTATCACTTTTTTACCCGACTGTCAAGGAAGGGTTATGTTTTTTGCGCGTATCTTGTATGTATGTATGTATATTTGTTTGTAAATTTCTTTATCACCTCATTTCTTCCAAACGGCTTAATAGATTTCGTCATTTAAGACATTATATTTGTCTCAAAAATTCAAGTGTTCTTAGATAGGTTTTTGAAAAAATACAAAACAATATGGCGGATTTTTGGATCTAAATAGAAAGTTAAGTAACAAAAAATTAACAAAACTTATCGAGTTGGGTATCCAAATAAAGGAAATTAAAAGGGAATGTTTTTTAGCGCTGGGACAGTAAAAGGTCTAAAATAAAATAAACTATTGATAAATTAAAAAACCCGACTGCCTAAAGTAATATTTGAAGAGAAAGAAACTAGTCTAGTAGTTTACAAAGCGACTTTAACAGTCGGGGCCCATTAAAATCTAGACCGATAAGTTTAAACTACTAAGTTTTTTTCTTTTCAGATACAATTTAACGCAGTCGAGTTTTTAAATTTTTTAATTAATGATTTGATTTTTTGTACTGAAATGTCATAATATTATCAACTTCGTATTTTTCCTACTCATGAAGACAGAGATATTTTAAACAGATCCTCGAAGATTGATGTACTCAACTTCTGAGATCCGTAAATTCAAAAATGTACAAAAAAAATGTGACTTTTTAACAAAACCAGTAACTTTAAAAAAAATTCTGACGATAGAAAGGTATTTAATAAAAACAATACAAACAACCACACAAAAAAAAACCTAAGCCAGCAACAAACCCCTAGAAAAAAAGGAATGTTGTTAAAATGCACATACATAAGTGGGTAATAATTAAAACCACAAAATTAACAACAGAAAAACCCGTTTTCATGATATACATTTTATTTGTACCATGAGAGAGCGTTGATGTTAGAGTGTTGGTATTATCATAAAAGTATTGTCACTTAGGGAAAAAAAACACAACCGAGGCATTTAATATATATAAAAAAAATATGTACATATAGAAACAAAGAACAAAACATTTTAAGGTGGAACAGCTGGAAGTGACTTCTTTGCCGCTGGCGTACCGAAAATGCTGCGACAAATACACTATGACAGGGCAATATTTTTATTCGTTGTGTGCGTAGTCATGGTAGGGACAATAAAATCGATGCCAACGCTTCCAGTGAAAAATTTTGGCGTTAAAGTGGGCTGTTATTACTAATTTGCAGTTCTTTACATGTTAATGTTATAGAAATGTCAAATTAAAATTATTGTAAAACACGATTTAATTAAACTTAATGCATTAAAAATTGTGAAAATAAGAAATCAAATTGCACAAATATTATTTTTCAAATATAAATTATCATAATTATTTATTTAAATTTGTGAGACAATAATATTAAATTTTCAATGTAAGTCTTAAATGCAATCCATACAATTATATATGCATCCATACAATTCTATAATTAAAGTAGTGTATCGTTACCATGGAAACGAAACTCACGCACGGAGCGAATATTGTTAATAGACTGTTGATTTAAATATGCTGTTGATTCAAATTCGGAATGTTTTCAAATTGTAGAAAAAAGCAGTATCGTTATGTAAGATATTCAATAAATCTCTTTGTTTCAAAACCCAGCTCTCAGAAGTAAAAAAATTGATTGAAAGTTGATTAACCCATTAGCACTCGCGTTATGAGCATTTTACTCACGTTCGATTTTATTAAATTACTGTTATTTCTCAAATGGTATATGTGATTGAAACTTTTCCTACCTCACATAATTTTATCTATTTTCGAGTTATGAATTTTTCAGAGAAATAGGGTGAGATTAGTTAAAATGAATTTAATAATTTCGATTATTTCTCTGTTCGAATATATTTTTCAAACTTTCAAACGTCATTCAATAATCACATTATCAAACAGTTTAGCTAGTGCATTAAAAAATAAAATTATGTATTTTATTATCTTTATGCTAATTGAACGGGTTAATCATGGACAAAATTTTATATCAAGCTTTCAATGGATTTTCATGTTTTGAAGTTTTGAATTGGCAATCCTTCCATAAGTACATTTTAATTAGATTTTACTACAAGACGTATTTTGTTGAATATTTTGAACTGCGATTGACTCGACGATTTTCTGACTATGCTTCCAAGCATACAGAATACAGAAACATATTTAAAAAAGTTGTTTCTAATTTTACACTAAAGTATGGTGGTATATGCGATTTTATCCTGGCTGACTTTAATTTAAACCTGATTTGCTAGGCACAACCGTTGATACATAATGGAACACTATATTAATATTTTCGACAGTTTGGACACTTGAAGGCCATAGGTATTTCTATCACATAAAAAAGGCACCAAGGACACAATAAACTGCTACACTATTTCCATCATACATCAATATCCGATCCTTGAATTTTAAGCCAACTAATAGTAGCGCAGACAATCTCTTCTAGGCTTTAATATTTTAGGGTGAAATTAGAATAGAAGTCTTCGACAAAGTGGTCATTCCCCTCAAATTTTCGGACAATAATAATAATTTTTACCTAATTTTTACTGATAATCTCGTTCAATATTTTAGGGTAAAATTAGAATAGAAATCTTCTGCATCAATCTTCTCAAATTTTCCGCCGATAATAGTAGCTTTTACATATATGTCAGATTTTTCTTAGGCTTAAGTATTAAGGTATAACCACTCTTCGACAGAACTTAACAAACTTTGTCACAGGCTAACAATAGGGCTTACTAATCAGTCCTAAAGTTTCAGACATTTTGACAGTTTAAAACACGAGATAATTAATGCCTAAGCTCCCAATTTTGACAATTGACGTCAAAATTATTCTCGAAAACAAAACGTTTCATTCCTCCAATTTTTTAAAAACTCTGTGGGGAGGAATTAATTTGGAAAACTTAACGTTTCAACTCTTCTACTTTTTTTTTTTAATTTTGTCGAGAGGATTTTTTAATATCGTAAAAAATAACTGGGAGTTTTACATTCTTTGACTCTCGAAATCGCAAGTTTTGCAGCTGATTATCTTGTGATCTAAACGGCCAAAAATTTTGCAACTTCAAGATCTCACAGCTAAGAATATTCCGAGTAAAAGAAAAAAAATAGACCAAATTTGTTGACAAGTGCTTTTATACAGGGAATATCTAAAATATAATTTTTTTTCCGAGATCCGGCTATGAAGTATCTTCCTAAAGTTATAGGTAGTTTTACCTTATACCATATACTCTTTCTAATATTGTAAGCAATCATCGTATATGTTGTATGTGGATTTGTTCCCGTATCTTATTCCATATCATACTAAACTGAATACTTTTGATGTGAGTCAAGGGAAGATTATATCAGTATATATATATGCTTTATACACCTATATCTGTACCCAGTATTTATATTGGGTTCTGTATACTAAATGTGATGTGGTAAGGTGGAACCCATAACTATTATGTAAGCCATATGAAATGAATTGGTCATGTGAAAAAAATACATATATACAAAAAGAAAATGTTTTTGTACAGGTTGGATTTTGAAGATTACTTCTTTGGGGCGATATACAATAAAGTTAATAACTTATTATAAATAAAACGTACCTACATTTTTGTAATTTTTAACCAAATTTTGACAAAAATGGATAGATCATACATAAGTTTCATAACTAAACTGTTTTTATTTTTTCATGATTATTTTAAAGTTATAGGCAGTTTTAAAAGAACTTTTCAAAAGAGAAACGAAAAAGCCCAACAAAAAATTTTCGTAAAACATCGTTGTAACGTAATAATGTTAATTGAAGAATAAACACTGTGTATAATTGTTAATTAACATTATGACGTTACACGATCTTTTACAAAAAAATTTTTGTCGGGCGTTTTCGTTTTTCTATTGGATAGTTCTTTTAAAATTGACTGTAACTTTAAAATTATCATGAACAAATATAAACAATTTTGTCATAAAACTTATATATATGATCTTTCCATTTTTGCCAAAAGAAAAAGAAATTTTTTTTTTTTCAAAATCGTATCATGCATTTGAGAAAGCTACACTCTTGAAGCACAATTCCTGGCAAATGTTTAGCTGCTCCAATAGCCATAGTCTCCTGTGTTAATAATAGATTAAAACCTTAATGCTAAAAGTCCTTCGCAAGGGAAACATTTTTGCAGGTGCCTGAGTTCGATGATAGAATTGAACAAACAGAAAATTTTTCCGATTAGAAATGATTTTCTAATATTTATTCCCCATCGTATTGGAGATACCATCAATTTATGGTGATTCTCTAATGAAATTCCTAAAAAACGTTCTTGGAACTCAGCAGACTATATTTTATTAGGTTTTTTTTTTTAACTTTATAAAAAAGATAATTCAATTAGGAATGTAAAACTCTTTTGTTCGGCAATCAACAAAATCGTCAACAGTCGGTCAATACCCAAAAGTTTGTAATTTCCAAGAATATATACAACAAAATCATGCTGTACTGAATATCCAACAGAAGGTTTTCAGGAAAAATTAATTAATTGGGCTGTCCTGGTAGTAAGACAAACGTACACCATAAGGTCCATTCTGATACCGAAAAGTGGGTTTGCCCGAACCCAGTCACTATTCCATGAACTATTAGAGGAACAGCTAAGAGTGCTTGCCGTTAACTTCTAATCGGAGAGGTCGTCAAAGAAAGGTTCTTGCAATAATCGTCCCACAGTAGTGGGCAGTGTACTATAATATCCGCTACGATTTTGCTTACAAAGTTCCCTTGAAGTGATATAAGATCTTCGAAACGTTTACAAGTTTACTCCGATGATATTTATGTTGCAGTGCTACTAGTTCAACTAAATAACATGCTTGCAGTCGGAGTTCAGGAAGTTCCCTTATTTGTGAAGTCATTTTTGTTGACAACATGAATTTCCTGAATTATGCAACTAAAACTTGTACTTTAAATTATCTTAGTAATAAAATTTCTGGTAACCATTTTTGATCGATCTTACAAAAAAAATTCGATATAGGAGGTAAAAGTTATCCCAAAAGGTAATTGCAACAAAAACTTAAGGAATGACGGATATAAGACGGAAAAATTCGGACATAAGTAGAACATTGAGAAGTACTTGGTAAAATATTGTGTTTTTTTTTTCCCAAGTAAAGATTGGACGAGTTCCACCCTGTACAGATGAAAGCCAGTAATGTTAAGTATTCGAAAAAATATAAGCTCAACAAACAACAAACAAGAAGTCAGTCAGTCAGTCCCAATGGTAATGTTACCTATCCCCTTACCTTCTACTATAGATAAATGGGTTAAGTATACTTTATACGTACAAATACACACATTTACTAAAAATATAATATATCCTTTGGCAATTTTATTCTTAACTCTTGTCTATTATACAAATCTTGAAAATAGAACTATTTTTTGTACGATATTAGACTGGCATTAATTTTGAAAAAAAGACTCCGTTCTGAACATCATGTACTATGTAGGCTTAAGAAGATTTAAAGGAAACGAAAATCTTCTTACCACAATAAAAAAATGGTTTTCGCAACGAAATTTGCAAATTTCTAATCCTTACAAAAATAATATTGTCTTCCCTATAAATTCTTGGTTCCGGAAACCAAGTTATGATCAAAAAAAAAATTATTGAGTACAAAAATTCTTTTTTTTTTAAGTAAGCTTTTCATCTCGCTTGTTCTAGATTTTCATAGCCGAAGTTATTGAGGCTTTTTTGGAAAGGCTTATTACAATCTGTTATGGTTTCATTTTTAATTTTTTGAGTTTTCGTTTTATTTTCGAGATATTGTCGATTGAAAAGAAAATTTAATTATTTCCAACAAATTTTGTAAAAGTTTAGGCTAGTTTTAAATTAATTATGTATGTAATTTTTCAGTCAGTATTCTGTTTTTTCTTATCATTACTGAAAGTGATTTGATTATTATGGGCCTAATCATTTTGATTTTGTTACGACAGTAATTGGGTCTATGAAGAACTTTGTTTAACAATTTTATCTCGTCGTAAACTCTATAAAAATTCTTGCAACATTTATGATCTTTTGTATCTTTTATGCCTAAATTGTTGCTTGACAAAATCGAGATCGACATCATGAGCCTATTTTCGAATGAGTTACAAAATAATATACATTTACAGGTTGTCTACTTAAGTTGGCAACATATGAAAAACAGTTTTATTATAAGGTTTACGAAAAACAGTTACTCTTAAAAAAAAGTATCTCTTGACATCGAATATACAGGGTGCACAAAAAAGTTCGACAGGAATGCTAATGGTCGTTCATAAATGTAGACCATTTAACTCTCGAGATATGTAGGAGTGTATTTAAATAATTTTTTTAAAGAAAAGTTAAATGTTTTTTGTAAACCTTACAATAAAACGGTTTTCCATATGTAGCCAACTTAAGTAGACATCCTGTATATATAATGTAGGACCACCTACGTTACACCGGAACCATAATTTTTTTTAAATGTTTGTGAGTTTGTTTGTATACAAAAAAGTCAAAAATTATCTATGGAAAGAAAATATTATTTTATGATTGTACAAAACATATGTCTTATAAACATTCTTAGAATTTGTGTATCGTGTTCGTAGAAGATTTTTATTTTCTGCCAATATTTAAACTGATAATTATTTACTGTCTGAACATTTGAGCAATTAAGTAGTCATCATCAGGTACAAAACTTAATTTGATTATGTATGTGAAATAAGTATGCCATTCAAAAAGTATATTTAAACAAGTGAAAACAAACAATTGACTGAGCTAATTGTTGAAATACCATGCATAGTCAGTGTTGATTTCTTTATCACATTACACATACAAACATGGGACACATACATAACTGATAATCAAGTATAGTACATATTATAAAATTTCCGCCTAATTGTCGCCCTCACGGGTAAACAGTGATGTTTACGAAAAAATGTTTCAAGCAAAAGTTGTTTAATTTTTGATAAGGAACATTTTTTACATTTAAACTTTTGTTCTATCTCTAACGGTTTACAAGATGGGTCCTACGGACCCAAGACCCAGTTGACCTATGATGCTCATTTACAAACTTGACCTCACTTTTTACGTCCTGAGTACGCTGTAAAAATTTCAGCTCGATTTCTTTTTTCATTTTTGAGTTATCGTGTCCACAGACGGACGGACGGACGGAAAACCGGAAATGGACTAATTAGGTGATTTTATGAACACCTATGACAAAACTTTTTTCCTAGCATCATTATTTTTAAGCGTTACAAACTTGGGACTAAACTTAATATACTATGTATATTTCATATATAGGTACATGGTATAAAAATCAAAAAGATTTCGTCTGTATCAAAATCGGGAACAATGGAATACGGAACGAGAATCGAGAAAACATCTCATTGAATTTCATTAAAGTATAAAAAAATCACACATATCGAGTCAGTTTTTCATGCATGTATGCATAGCGCTAGAAAATATTCGGATGATTTTTAATTTCGAAAAAAAGGAAGTATCTCAATAAATTTCGAAAGATATGCTAAAATAAGTTGTAATGAGTTCTAACACTCAAGTATCTCTTCAAAATTAACATTGGATGTTTTGTTTTGAGCAAACATAACTTTTCTAGTACACCCGGTAAAAAAAAAAAAAAAAAAAAAAAAAAAAAAACGTTTATAGAACAATAAAATCTTTCTTGTCATTACTTCTTTATAGAACATAATATAATTCTTGGCCATCATAAACCATAAATATTTCAATTACATATCTAATTTTAAATAGTACATAATATAATAATTGAATTATCCCATCTATTATGAAGATAATATCGGGAATCACATCCGCATGGCATGTATGTATGATGACGTTGAAATAAGGCAATAAAATGGACGCCAGTAAACTTTTATATCTTATAAAATGTGCTGTTTATGTTGACATAATAAACAATAAATGGACATATTCCAATAGTTTTAAATTGCAATAAAAATAGGTTATTTATATTATTATTTTTATTTCTTCCTTCGAATTCGTTAATAACAATTCGTACATTCTTTTTTTATTTTAAAGTCATAAACCCAATTGATTTTTATTATTTGAGATTTTTGTCTATTTGTCTATTCTCAAATTACATAAAAGTTATATTTGTAATAATGAAATCTGATACAATTTACAATTGTAATATAATAATTGTTTTAAATTGCTTTCATATTTCTTAAACATACAGAATTATTATTTGTACACCAAAAATTTAATAAAATAAATAAATTTTGTTTATACAGGGTATTTCACCATAGCTAGTCTAATTCCTACTATTCGCTCCGTGCGTGAGTTTCGTTTCCATGGTAACGATACACTACTTTAATTATAGAATTGTATGGATGCATATATAATTGTATGGATTGCATTTAAGACTTACATTTAAAATTTAATATTATTGTCTCACAAATTTAAATAAATAATTATGATAATTTACATTTGAAAAATAATATTTGTTCAATTTGATTTCTTATTATCACAATTTTTAATGCATTAAGTTTAATTAATTCGTGTTTTTCAATAATTTTAATTTGACATTTCTATTACATTAACATGTAAAGAATTGCAAATTAGTCATAACAGCCCCCTTTAACTCCAAAATTTTTCACTTAAAGCGCTGGCATCGATTTTATTGTCCCTACCATGACTACGCACACAACGAATTGTAATGGTTCCGATTTTCAAAATCAAAATTTTCAACATATCTTTACGTTTCATGCTTAGGTCAAGTCATTAACACCAATTTGGATAAGAGGTGTGTGTGTACGTCCATACGTACGTACGCAAGTACATACGTTGATGATAAAAGTGATATCGACTTCGTTATTGATATGATCCGAATGGAATTTCATAACATTCGTTCGAGTCGGGAGAGCTTATTTTTAAAATTCTTTGTTGATCGATATCGCGCGATCAAATCTTGCTATCGACTGAATTGAGGTGTAAATCAAAGCATATTAACGGCAATATGACCCGAAAAGAATTTCATAACATTCGGTTGAATCGTTTCAGAGTCAAGGTTGATTGTTTTAAAGTCTGTCCTCATCGATATCGCGCGAACGAAAAATGACATCGACCCCGTTGAGGTGTCGCTCGAGGTGTATTAACGGCAATGTGATTTGAAAGGAATTTCATAATATTTGGGCGAATCGTTTCGAGTCAAGCGAGTTTGTTTTAACTTTTTTCCTAATCGATATCTCACGAACAAAAAATGACATCGACTTTGTTGCTGTGTCGATCGAAGCATGTTAACGGGAACATGATCCCAAAAACAATAAATATAATAAATATATTATTAAAAATATATTTTTATGTTATGGCCACTACTTTTAAAAAAAACCTTAGACTAGAGGCATGGTGAAATACCCTTATTTCATACTCGAGCGATAAAAGTATTCTAGTGTGTAACCGACAATATATGGCTCTTGTTATACGATTTACTATGAAACGAAAAATATTCGTTTTAATTTTTGGATAAGAACAGAAATTTCATAAACTCAACAAACGATAAAATTCAACGTGCATGTCTATCTGTGTATCTGTGTGTCTGTCTATGGCATCGTATCTGATGAACAAACTAACCGATTTCTTTTTCTTAGTTATATTCAAAGTGAGAGTTTAGTGTTAACCGAACAGATTTTGTCACGGACAAATAGGGAATATTCATTTATTTTTTTTATATTTTAATTCATTGTTTACACCGTTATAACATAGTAAAAAATATAAATACTGTTTAAAAATGCTATAATAAAGTGTAAAAAAATATTTAAAATACCTAATAATTTTGAGATGTTTAAACGCAGTCTTTTGGCGCTCTCTGTTGATGACGTTTTAATATGTGACATGTCAATTGGTGACAGTTCAATTTATAATTGACACACAAAAAATGAATTTACAATACAGAATTCACACTCGTTCTTATTCAGTTTTCTAATAAAAAGTGGTAGAATAACATAACTCAATGTAATACCATAAAAAATATAAGTAATTAATAGCATACAGTATGTCAACATACAGTTATGTCCGTTTTAATTTCCGTTTTGGAAATTTTGAATTTTTATCACTGAATTTGCACTTTAATTAATTATTTTATGGAATCAAAAAGGAATTAATTACTAAAATAATAGTTTAGTCGAAATGTCCAACCAATAAAGTTACGGAAAAAAAAATATTTGAACCAAATTTAAATTTCATGAATATTCCCTATTGGTCATACCTGATTTTGTGTCGGGGGTTTCTTTAAATTTTTAATTTATGTGTTATTATACATTTAAAAGTGAATTATATATTATAATGAAATTATTAATACTATATGTTGTTCAGGAAATCTAGGTTTATTGAACAAATCTATGATGACAAATACTAACCAAAACAATTTTTGATAGCATATATTATAATCCAGGTGGGTAATAATAAAACGAAAATCTATATGTAGGAGATATTAATATCGCATAGAAAATAATTGGTTCCCTGTTAATTGGTTGTGATACAATCAGTTAAGTTGGCCGATAAACAGCAATAGACTAAGAGATACTGACGTAAAATTCCATTGTAAATACACGTATTGCAACCCTCAATTGGTAGAATTGTGGCATTATTGAAAGAGTAATGATGTTCAAATCGCGTTAGCGAAACAATCAACCACGAAAAATATTATCTCATAAATTTATACCGGACACGGTTTGAAATAGTACCATAACACCGCAAATCGTTACATCTTTGAGCCATTATGTAGATTATTTTGTAACGCTGAAAAATAAGGCTTAATGACTTTCCTAAGTTTCTAGTAAAATATTAGCTTCATCACTACATAGTATAAAACAAAGTTACTTCCCGTTGTCTGTCCCCATGTATGCTTATATTTTTAAAACTACGCAACGGATTTTGATGAGGTTTTTTTAAATATAATGAATGAAAACGATTGAATTCTACTCTATTTTCAATTCCTTCCACAAATAAAAAATTTCTACAATTTTTCCTGCGTATGCTGTTGTCAATAACTTTATTTTAACATATGCGACGGACAAAAAAAGTCGTCAAAAAATACACTAATTCCTTAATATCGTCTCTCGTGCCACGATTTAATATGTTGCTTCTTTAACCCGTCAGCACTCGATTTAAAATATAAATAACTTTTAATTTTACAAAAGGTATACGTGGTTGTTACTTTTTCTATCTTGATATAATTTTATCTATTTTTGAATTATTTTCTCAACCTACCCACAGGTGTTTTAAATATGGCTTTTCAAGTCCTTCTGAAATTGTCGGAATTTTTCCTATCACGAGACAAAAGAAGATCTAGGCAAGAAATGATTACCTTCAGAAATTTTCAAGCCTATTCGTTTACTTTTTTAATTATTTATTTATATTATAATCTTTATTGAAAGCATTCTTAATGGTACATAACCTATAAGTATATTTATTTTCTGTATAAAGTCGCGATATATTTTATGTATGTCCAAATGTGAGTGCTGGCAGATTTAAATTTCGCCTCATCATCGAATCACAGTGTAAGCGATCGCCTTACTTGTTACAAATTTTTAGACATTTTGTGTTAGTATTCCGTAGTCTATTATTCAATCTATGAATAAAATTATTCGATATCACACAAACAATAGAGCATGTAATAATAGAACATTTCCTATAGGTATCATCTATACATAATAACAGCACACCTATTTAATTCCTAATTTTAATATCCGTCAGTCATCAAAATAAAGCTCAATTTAGTAAACAGAAATTTAATTACTATATCGATCGACAAACACTATCGAATATTAAAAAAAAAGAAAAAAAAACGGATTTAATTTTTATGTGGAATTATTTTTTATAAAAGGATAAATATTTTCTAGTAATCTTACCCAAAAAAAACAACCAAGCTTTGCAATAATTAATTTCATCACTTACCTGAAACAAAAAAATTTTATTATTATTTTTAATATGGCAAAATGTGAAAAATAAATTAAAAACAAGTTAAAACAAACAATTGACTGAGTTAATTGTTGAAATACCATGTAGAGACTGTGCTGATTACCGTCACATTACACATACATACATGTCACCCATACATAGCTGAGATTCCCATTTAATACATACTATACAATTTTCGCCCTCGCGGGTAAACAGTGATGTTTACGAAAAAATGTTTCAAACAAAAGTTGTGTATTTTGTTTATAGAAATTTCAGCTTGATATCTTTTTTCTTTTTAGAGCTATCGTGCTCACAGACGGACGGACGGACAACCCAAAATGTACTAATTAGGTGATTATATGAACACCTATACCAAGCCAATATTTTTAAGCGTTACAAACTTGGTATAACAAACTTGGACTAAATTTAGTATACCTTGATATATATTACATATATGCATGGTATAAAAAACTCAAAGTAAAACAGCAAAACTTTATGGTTAAAATACAACAATGAAAAAATTGCAATCTTTTTTTTTTAACGTTTCAAAATTAGTTTCTTTCGTAAAAACACGTGACTTTTTACGGAAAACAGTATTTTTTAACGATCAAGTTTGGTTTAGTAAAATAAGACAGTTATGGTTTAACAAAGTTGAGGATTTTGATTCTCTATTAAGTAAGTTATATGAAAGAAATAGCCAAAAGTTTGAAACTCTTGATGGAGTTGAAAAAAGGAAGTGTAAAGATCCCTTTCAATAGAAATTAATAGTCCCGGTGACAGCACTCATTTTTAAATGTGTAATACATACTTCAAACTTCGTGAGCGGCCTCCTCTTGGCGTGGTTACCAAACTTTTTTCTTCGACTTATTTTCGAAAGCCTGCGTTTTAAAATGAGCACGATCACGGCATATTTAAGCTATTGGTTTGAAAAAACGAAGCAAGTAGTCAGACACTATGCCGGACACTATAATTCCTTGCTGCGTTTTTTCAGACTGAGAGCTTAAATAATACGTTATCAGGCCTTTTTCAAAAAGCAGCATTTTCGTAAAAAGTCGATGAAAGTAAGTTTGGTAGAGTCGTTAAAAGAAAGGCAATTACGTTTCAAGTATGTGGGCAGTAAGGGCCATTTGATTGTAGAGGTCGTGTCGACCATGAAATAAAAACTTGCTAGCATTTGACGACGTATTGATCCATTTGACAGATGAAAAGTCAATGAAGTTTTAATGGAAGGCATAGAAATAATATATAACACAAAATCGACAGTAGAGATCGATGTTTTTGATGATTTCTTGACGTGTCATTAGCCATAAGTATTAAAACACAGCTCGGCTAGTGGGGCAATCAAATAATCTAAAAGCAATTGTCATCAACGAATAAATAATTATCTTCTAGGAACAAAATTTTCAGAGATAATATATTTTATCATTTTGATTTCGGTTCGATTTAGGATTTCGATGAACTAAATTATGAATTTTGTGGTTTGCTAAATCTATTACATTTACAACCCTTAAATTGAATGAATCATTTCCAGATTTATTCACAACACTCTGAAACAAATTTCCTAAGATCGTGATCACATATAAATCACAGTATTAAGTAGATTTGATTACGTTTTTCCTTTCTTCTGTATCTAGAAACCTCTTCCATGTCGTTGATGGTAGTGATAAAATTAAAATTCAACAACCTACACGAGACATAAACCTTTGATTGAATCACCGACAACACACAAATCTGATACCGATTGAATTTATTACTATGGAATTGATATTGGAGGAGTTAAACATGTGAATATCTAATGGTAATATCTTCAGGGCAATACTACACCAGGTATTACCTCTATAAAATGTTTAGGAATATATATCTGCTGTATGCATCCGTGTATATGGTTATTCAATGTAAATACGACAATTTAAGATGGAAAAACCTTTTTTTTTTGTATATGTATGTCCTTCGACTTCAACAGTATTATTCTGGTTTGGTATCTAGTCCAGCAGCAAATATTCAAAGTAAAAAAATTGGAAAAAAAAAACAATTGATATACTATGCAAAACTAATTCACTTATGGCGGTCTTGCGGCGACCATTTGTTTTGGTTTTTGAAAATCATCGAAAATATTTACTGGAATTTTTTTTGTTTCTCGAGAATCTTTTACAAAATTATTCGAAAATTTGCCAACACATTACCAACCTATTATTATTAGTGTTGACAATTATGATAGACTTGTTATTAAATTATAGACAGTAATGCCATATATTGTATTTAGAGTTTTTTTTTTTTTTTTAGATCATAATATGTGTTCACTAACGTTAGTTATAAAATTCTTATTTATTAAATCTGTTGTTTTTGGTAAAATTTTTTCTTTGAATTTACATTATCAATTAAAGAGAATTGAAAAAAATACACTCGAACCAGGACTCGAACCCGAACTTCTTGGATTCATTTCAAGCACCCTACCAATTAGGCTATTTGAGTTCTAGACACGAATGCAATTTTTTCAACTCAATGAATGAACATTATTAGTTTGTAATATTTTGTTCGTATGTTAACATTTATAATATCATTATTGTATGAATGAATATATTTTTGGGTCGGAAAATAATGACTATTTAATTATTTAATATTTCTTAGAAAGTTTTAGGTAAAATACTTTACACTTACAAAGCGCTTAGCTACAAGTCTACGTACCTCTATCGTTTAAATTCATGGGCCCAGCACTTATAAAGTTAATATTTGTACTTTGGGGTCGTACTAAGTATTTATTCTTAGATTCCAAAATATATGTTAACAAGTGAAAACAAACAATTGACTGAGTTAATTGTTGAAATACCATCCATAGTCAGTGTTGATTTTTTTATCACGTTACACTTACAAACATGTGACACATACATAACTGATAATCAAGTATAGTACATATTATAAAATTTCCGCCTTGGCGCCCTCACGGGTAAACAGTGATGTTTACGAAAAAATGTTTCGAACAAAAGTTGTTTAATTTTTGATAAGGAACATTTTTTACATTTAAACTTTTGTTCTATCTCTAACGGTTTACAAGGTGGGCCCAATGACCTATGATGCTCATTTACGAACTTGACCTCACTTTTTACGTCCTGAGTACGCTGTTTCAGCTCGATATCTTTTTTCGCTTTTGAGTTATCGTGTCCACAGACGGACGGACGGACAACCGGAAATGGACTAATTAGGTGATTTTATGAACACCTATGACAAAATTTTTTTCCTAGCATCATTATTTTTAAGCGTTACAAACTTGGGACTAAACTTAATATACTATGCATATTTCATATAAACATGGTATAACAATTTAACTTTTCCACAACATCTATCCATCTATATTTGGGATGGATTGTTTATACGCACTCTTGCTTTCTATTTTGTTTTTACATGTAAATTTATCTAATATAAATAACATTGTATTCGGTTGTATAACTGAATACTCCCCGTAACTGTCTATTTTTTTTAGTTTACTATAATTAGAAGTTATCAAGAAATTAATTATTTATATTTAAACTTTTGTACTATCTCTAACGGTTTACAAGATGACCCTATAAAAATTTGGAGCAATTGAAGTGACGGACGGAAGAACGAATAAACGAATCGAAATGGACTACTTAGGTGATTTGATGATCACGTATACCAAAATTTTGTTCATATCATCAACATTTCCACACGTTACAAACTAAGGGCTAAAATTAGTATACCTTGATAAATATTTCATATATATAACGTATAAAAACTTTCATCAGGAATAAATGGAAACGTTAATGCTGAAAATGGTCGCAAGTACATTTACAAATAGCTCAAACATGGTACGACAACAGTCTGGACAAGAATAATATACTTGACCCTTCTTACAAGGCTGGAAAGTGCTCAGGTGAAAAATACGCCACAAAAAACGTCACATTGGAAATTTCTATCGAAATTCACGATAATTGATCATTTATATCTATCAATTTTTTTTTTACTAAAGAAGATCCAAGGCCCGCGAGAGCTTGAAGAAACGTCTGAGAAATAAAAAGAACATCGCTTTGAAAGAATGTTTTGAAAGACCCGAATTCCACATCCGGAGAAAATGAAAATTGTCTCAATATTTTGAATAACTTTCATACATTGTGAGATTTTTGTTATAATCTGAATAATCTTCTTATAAGTTATCCACCTTTAAAAAATAATTCAGCTGTTACATAAAATAGGTACATTCTGGGCGTCTTTCCGTTAATTGAAACAACTTCTTAGGAAACCCGAACGAAGATACTTGAAAGTTTTTGAAAGCGTGAATGAAACATCTCTTGTTGACAGAAGTGTTATAACACAAAATTATTACCATTTCGACGAAATAATTAATAAAGATCCTCTTTAGTTTCTACATTTTCTAAAAGATATTTATTCGAATCAATATGATTGATCGAAAAGTTAATCATATTATTACCATATAATTCCTCCTAGCTGCAAGACTAAACTATAATGGTATGCAAACGTATGATAGTAAAAAATCGATTATATGGGGAAAAATTACGGTCGAATGTTCGATAGAAGGAAGAAAAATATCTTTGATATGTTGATAATATTGTCTATTTATGCGTAGATTTTTATGTGACCACCAATGAAGAAAATTGAATATTCGAGGGGTTTGAAAATATCTATTTTTATTCGATTTTCTTGTTTTTTTTAATTTATATTATCTTCCATCGTATATAAAAAAAAAATGTACGGTGACTTGGTTTTTAAATTATGCTCAATATATATTCATTCAAAAAGGGAAATGAACTGTGAATTCTGGATGAAGTATCTAAGAATCAATCAAATCGTAAATTTTAAACTTTCTTATTACATGCTTTTTTTACCATGTATAAATGAAATATACATAGTATATTAAGTCTAGTCCCAAGTTTGTAACGCTTAAAAATAATGATGCTAGGAAAAAAATTTTGTCATAGGTGTTCATAAAATCACTTTCTTAGTCCATTTCTGGCTGTCCATCCGTCCGCCCGTCCGTCTGTGGACACGATAACTCAAAAACGAAAAAAGATATCCAGCTGAAATTTTTACAGCGTACTCAGGACGTAAAAAGTGAGGTCGAGTTTGTAAATGAGCATCATAGGTCAATTGGGTCTGGGTCCGTAGGACCAATCTTGTAAACCGTTAGAGATAGAACAAAAGTTTAAATGTAAAAAATGTCCCTTATCAAAAATTAAACAACTTTTGTTTGAAACATTTTTTCATAAACATCACTGTTTACCCGTGAGGGCGCCAATTAGGCGGAAATTTTATAATATGTACTATACTTATCAGTTATGTATGTGTCACATGTTTGTATGTGTTATGTGATAAAGAAATCAACACTGACTATGCATGGTATTTCAACAATTAACTCAGTCAATTGGTTGTTTTCACTTGTTATAGAAATAAATTAACCTTTGTACAAATAGAAACCAAGAATGGTATCACAGATTCTGTGTTTGTCAAACACAAATCAACTTAACAAATTCGAGTCGAAAATAATCACCATTTCGCTCCAACCTACCCAAAAAATTGTTAGTCCGATTTAATTAGGACATTTTGAGGATAAGTCTGTTAAAAGAAAGCGTGATTACTGGGGTTCATGAAAAGCGTGATAACTCTGTTAATATTTCAACACAATGTTTCAACTAGTGATATAAATAAAATAGAAATTAAAATATAGGTAGGGTTTTTCAACAAGCGTGATACTTTTTCAAACTTGAATAAATGAAACACAAATCAACATATCAAAGTAAGTAGTTTAGACATTGAAGTAATGCACTTTATAAAATATTGTTAAAATGTCCACAAATTTTTTTTTTTTTTGCAGACCTGAAATTTTTCAATTACACCAATTAGTCGCATCAATGAATGTTTTAGCTCGGAAGTTGTCAAGAGCAGCTCCGATTTTGATAATTTTTTTTTAAATGTTGATTTATGTATATTATTTAAAATCAGAAACCTTCCAGAGGGGGAAAATAATCTGAGGGGGTAAATGTTCTGACTGATATATATTAACGCCCATCCTAATTCGCTAATGATAGAAGTTTCAAATTTCGAGAGGATATACATTTTATAATGTAGATGTCATTTAGGAAATTTTTTTCGAAATTAATTACCTAATGGATTGCAATAGGGGATGAAAATTTGTATGAAAATTTATACAACTCAATCAATTTTTGAGTTCACTACTTAACCGATGTTAAAAATTAGTTCGCATATAGAATTGCTATATTATCAGCATTTGACATAGGCTGTATTTTATTTTGAAGGAAATTAGCGCTCCGTACCTAAAGTTAATATTTACCTGAAACAGAACACTCCCTATTAAATTAACTTTCAAACAAAACAAAAAATATCTAACATCATAGTTCATTTGCTTAGGCGCTACATGCCACAGACAGGCACACAGATTCACAAGCAGACAGAAAGACACACATAGCGGAAAAATTTACAACACCAGTTTTTCTGGTTCGGTGGTTAAAAATAGTGAATAACTATTTAGGCACTCGTACATGACTATTTTTAAAAGCAAGAGGCTTCCATACGAATCATCCTTGATACTTTAAATTCAGCGATTCTGGCTATTACGAACAGTCAGATATGAGTGACTCATAGCTATAATTATTTTCTACATTTTAGTACAATACAAGGTTGTTCTTTAAAATGTTTTTTGCTTTCCATTACAAATACCATTCCTATTGGAAGACTCGCATAGTATTGGTAATATTTGTTAAATATTATATTCGTTACCAAGACCAAAACTAAACATGATTTTTAATGTATCATAAATTAATAGTAAATAAACTTCTAGTTCTGGTATAGGTACTAAAGTATAGTATTATTATAGCACATAGTAACATGATAGTAGTATTAGTTTTACTAGAGAAAGTACACATTAAATTAAATATTAAACAACACTTTTGTCTTAGAATAAATAAGTTCATACTTACTTATACTTAGAAAACTAGTAACTACATACTATAGAAGGTAAAGTTGTGCAAAATAATATACCGAGTGTCTAGAATAGACCTTTTAGAGTAGAGCCTGTAACTCGAAAATTACGCATTTTTAACAATAAAAGCACTTTGAAAAAAATTGTAACAAAGTCCCCAATATTTGAAATAATTTAAAACGATTTTCTTGGCTCCCACGCACACGTGACCTGTGACGTCAATTCAACAAGCAATGACAATAAAACAGTGTCAACAGTCGTATTAAGATATCGTTTATATCAACTTTAAAAGGGTATTGTCTATATTATATCATTTCTGAAAGTGAAGAATAAAATACCACCAAAAATCGACCTAGGATTTTCAAAGGCAGACCGCGCGAAGTTCGTAAGTAAAAGCAGCTTTGTGAGTACTAATTTTAATGAGAAAATACGTAAAATTCTAGAAAAAAAAGTTAATAATAAAATTTCATAACAAAATTGGTCTTCGAGGTCTTCGAGGGAGAGCTATGGGGACTTTTGTAGCATGTTGAATTTTGGTAAATTTTATCATGTATAGTAAAAGAAAATGTTCATCATGACAATGATAATATTCGTACTGTACTTACTACAAAATAATTTTCGCAAAAAAAATAATTAGATTTTCTAATTGGACTCTTGCGATGAGCACGATCCAACCACTTTTCACTTTTTTCTGATAGCAATATCCATTGGAAACGAAAAAATAAAGTTTTTCTGGCTGTTTTGAAGTAGTATATTTGGGCACAGAGGCACAAAACACGCCCGATTTATATTTATGCGCGATTTTTCATCGTCAAAATTGACCGATTTATCTACCATTGCCGGTTTATTTCATTTGCATTTCGTATATTTATGATAATTAATAAAAGTCAATGACAAGAAAAGTTTAATGGGAGCGTCATGTTCTTACATCAGATTGGACTTAGTTCCTTGGGTTTCTTAGATCTTAAACGGTAAGAGGTAGAAAAACACTTTAATTTAGAAAGTTTATCCTCATAAAAAAATTATATATATTTTTTTAAAATTTTTTTCACGAGAAATTAGTTATTGAAAACAGCCGTTTTTTCATGGTGTTATATGCAGAATCGTAATAAATGTTGGTTTTTTAGTCAGCAACTACTTTAAAAAATGTTTTACCATTTACATGAAGAAACTTTTATCAATATTCCTCGAGTTTTAAGTTTTAAAATCGTACCAAAATTGATAACATGTTCATAAAAAAAAGAAACTTTTTTGGTGAAAACACTAACTTAGATAATTGTAGTTAATTTCTCCTAAACCGTACAGAGAATCGTTTAATTTAGCATTCTGCTAGCAAGCAATTGAATTTAGCTAGATCTTGTCGCCATAGAGTATAAAATATCAATTTTTTTGATATCTTAACCAAATTTTGTTCTATTTGAATTTTGTCACAAAGTAACCTTTTGTCGTATTTTCCATTTTTCGTTAGTCACTTATACAACTCCTCGGGCTAATTGTGAAAACCATGATAGTTAAATTTAGAAAAATATAGCAGTTACATTAAATTTGACATTACAAAAATTTAAAAAGAAGGACCCAAAATTAGTGGGATAATATACTTTGTTTTTTAAAATAGTATTAAATTTGTGTGTTATAGATCAAAATCAAATCTTTTTGGATTTTAATGACGTTATAGAGTATAAAAAATCTATTTTTTTGGATATCCTGGCCAAATTTTGTTCGATTTGAATGCACTTTTTTTTAAACATAGTTGAGTATGAGTATGAGTATAGTGTGGTTAGCGGGCCATGCTCGAGCATCGGGCCTCGAAGCAATGGTTCAGAGCACCTAGCCAAATAGACCCTTGTACTCTATCCCCGCTACGCATTTCAGTGGCTATTATAACCAACTGATGTACTGAAACCCAGGATCTGCCTAGCGCTGAGTTTCCTAATTTCTTCTGGGTCGACTATGGCCGGACCAAACCATTTCCTTCGCTGCTGTGTGAGCGCTGGGCCGTAACAGAGAAAATGGATCGATGTTTCTTCTGAAATTCCGCATCTGTCACACACGGGAGATTGTCTTTTTCCGATCTGATGTTGGAACTTGTTCAGGTTATCATGCCCTGTGAGTAATTCTACGATGATTCTAATATCAGCTCTGTTTAGTTTCAAGATCTCCTCGGCTCTGTTATCGAGCGAGTTTCCTTCACCCAACAGGCTTTTGGCGATTCGCCCTGCCTCGTAGCTGGTCCATGCCTTTAATTGTTGGTTTTTCAGATTATCTTCTAATCTGTTAAGACCTTCTTGGTATGGCATCCTCACAAGCTTTTCTTGAGTGAAAGCCATGGTGGTTCCCAGTTTGGCCAGCTTGTCTGCTCTCTCATTACCGTTCCATCCAGAGTGTCCGGGATCCAGGTAATATTGACTTTATTGTTCCTCGCCAGGTTGTTTAGACTGTTTCTAGTCTCCTGTTTAAACATAGTTACTTTTAGACATAAAATTTTGGGTCGTAGTTTTCATTTTTCTTCATAGTAAGTCGCTTTTACCAATCCTTGAGCCAATTGAGTAAATCATGCTAGTTAAATTTTGATAAATATTCCAATTACTTCGCTTTGCACACAGTTTTGTTAAACATTCTGTACAAGACGACAATGTTTTATTTATATTTGTTTCATTCCATTTATTTATGTATATATTTTTTATAGTACCTGGTAGCAATAAAATTGAAATAAGGTTGTGTATTGTGTCAAACATTATTTGCATTACATTAAATAAATGCAACATTATAATATATTTCCTGTTTTTCGTTCAATTAAAGGTGCACACACACCATCTTTTCACAATTAGAACACTGTTGTTGACATAATACCAAGAAAATGGAACAGATCATACATTAAAACATGGAACATTATGTAGGTCATAGTTTACATTGCTGCCAACATGTAAATTAGGACCTAGCATGTAACCTTGTGGCACACCAAATCGATTGGTAAATGAAAAATACACTGAACTGATTTTGATATACCGAACTTTTTGGTGCTTTATCTTCATAATTTCACTATTTTCATCTCAAATTTTTTATTTTTGTGTAAATTTGGACGACTTTGATTACTTGCTTTAACCCCAAGTTACTTATATTTATAACTATCGATTGCAATCACACCTGCCGCATAGTAGTGTTTGAAATTTGAAATTTAATGCCTTCAATTTTATTCTATCTCTAATGGTTTACAAGATGGGTCCTACGAACCCAAGACCCATTTAACCTATGATGCTCATTTACGAACTTGACCTCCCTTTTTACGTCCTGAGTACGCTGTAAAAATTTCAGCTCGATATCTTTTTTCGTTTTTGAGTTATCGTGTCCACAGACGGACGGACGGACAACCGGAAATGGACTAATTAGGTGATTTTATGAACACCTATGACAATTTTTTTTGCCTAGCATCATTATTTTTAAGCGTTACAAACTTGGGACTAAACTTAATATACTATGTATATCACTACATAGTATAAAACAAAGTCGCTTTCTCTGTCCCTATGTCCCTATGTCCCTTTGTATGCTAAAATCTTTGAAACTACGTAACGGATTTTGATGCGGTTTTTTTTTAATAGATAGAGTTCAAGATTAGAGATTCAAGAGGAAGGTTTATATGTATAATAACATCCATTAAATAGTGGAGAAGTACTGCTATTTTTGAGGTTAATAGTTAAAAATGTAAAAAGTAAATAAGTAAAAATGTAGTGTATGAATTTAGATATTCCAAAGATAGCAGGAAATCTTCATGGTATAGGGAAAGGGGGATTGTTTTACTCCAAATTTAACGCGTGCGGGCCACGGGCAGTAATGAATAAATCAAAACTACTGGATCGATTTTAATCACATAGGCTATATATTTTATACCCGTGCGAAGCCAGAGCGGGCCGCTATGTTTTTATATACAACGTTCACAGTTTTTCTGTAGTGTATTTAGTATCAGCATTGCACCCGTGCGAAGCAGGGGCGGGTCGCTAGTTTCATATATACATGGTATAAAAATAATGCAAGCACTGATATGCAACACTTTCTATAAAGGGTATTTCAACAATTAACTCAGTCAATTGTTTTTTTTTTTCATTTGTTTTTAATTTATCATTAATTTCCCGTAACTTTCAAACAGTCACGCACTTATTCCCACAGATACCTTTGATACACCAAATTTTTGGTCTTTTGTCTACATAATTTTACAATTTTTATCACTCCTCTTAGTTTTAAGTTTTTTCTTTAAGTTTTATAATTTGGAATCTCTTACTTCCATTTAAAACCTTTGATTACTACATAAACTTCCAATACACCTTGTTCTTACCCCTCCCCCTCCCCAATTAAAAAAAGGGGTGTTCAAAGTTTGATCGCTATGTGTGTGTGTGTGTGTGTCTGTCTGTCAGTGGCATCGTAGCGTCTAGGTGGATGGACCGGTTTTAATTTCTTTTGTTTCGTTTGAAAGGTAATTTAATATAGAGTGCTCTATGTTTCAATTACAAGTTTAGGGTTCTGTACCGAAAAAAATAAAAAATTGTCGATGATCTTCAAAATCGGCTCTGCTTGGAAAAGGCTTTAAGGCAAAAGATAATTTAATGAAGAGTGTTCTTAGATATATTTCAGGTACGAGTTTACGGTTTTGAACCCGAAAAATTTGTCTTTTTTAAATTTTTTATATTTCACTTGTTCTCAATCACTTAGACCAATATATTACAAAGTTCAATTCATTCTTCTTTTGTCCACATCATAATATTTGTTCAATACCGTACAATATTACACAACGACGTGACATAAAGCACTAGTGGCTATGTTGGTAGAAACAACACACGATAATATTATATTATGTTGGATTTTAAAAGTATTATAAGAGAGAATTTTCAGAAAATGACGTGTCAGAATTTTACTGCAAATGAAATACGTGTACTTTTAGTTTATTTATATAAAACAGGAGAATGATTTATGACGTCATGATAAATTTTATCAGGTAATTCTTACCGATGTTATAGAATTTTTAAACACATAAAATTATTATTATGAAACGGTTTTTACATATCTAATGGAATAAATATTATTTAGATATTGCAAAAAGTTTAAGAAATAATATTTTTAACGGTTAAGAACATTAGGTGAATTTCTAGAACGTTCGCTCTAGCACATGATCTGGAATAAATAGAACCCGGAATATGGAACTTTCTGACGGCGGAAGTTTAAGAGAAGGTTCAAGGCCAAAGAGCAATTTATGCCAATAGCATTTAAATTCTGGTTTGGCGCTGTACAACAGCCTGATCATGAGTCAATTGATTGACTCTAGCTTAGAATAATCATAGATACCAAAACCTTTTTGGCTGAAAATGGTGTGATTATACTAAATCTAAATCTATCCAGAAAAATTCAAGTTTAGCTAGTGTTGTGCAAAAAATTTTTTTCTATATAAAAAGCTTTCAAAATCCTTGTTTTTTTAATGAAACTATCAAAATTTTTTACAAAAAGATAAAGGATACCTGTCAAATTTAAATCGTGCACTAGAATATTCTTATTTTTACCATGTATATATGTAATATACATCAAGGTATGTCAAGATTGATGCTACGAACAAAATTTTGGTATAGATTCTTGTATCTCTGGAGAAATATATTTTTTTCACTAGTAAATAATAATGTAAATTCATAATGTCTATATCAGAGGTCATCCACATCATTATTTTTAATCTTTATTTGTTTTAACTACATTCGAATACATACCAGACTGATTTCAGATCAGACTGAATGTTTTTGAACTCACAATCCCCCATTTTAAATAGTCAAACGGTAAAAGGCGATTGCGTCTTTACTTGCTCGGTCACTTAGCCGGTTTCTATAGATAAGAGAAGTACCGCAAATGGAAAGGTAGCACCACAATCAGAAGATCTCCTGTGCTATCCTTGAGAACAACCTGTCACCAAAAAAAGAGACAGCAAAAAATGAGAGGCAATCTTCTTGTAAGAGGTTCTATTTTAAGCAGCCATTTTGTCAAAGGCAGCCATGCAGAAAGTGGGGAAGCCATGCAGAAAGGGCAGCCATGTCCAGCTTCTTGAGATTGTTGTTTCCAGGATTGATGGGTCCAAAGCTTCTGCCCTAAACATTATAAACCTGATACCTTGAAAAATTTCCGCAGGTGCAAATAACATATATGGAGGTGTGAACAAGGTAATATTACTAAAATAAAGCTTTCCTCAACCCTTAGGATAATAATATGCCAAATTTAATATTTTCAACCAATTTTTTCTAGAAAATTCATGCCTGAATAGGTTGACTGACCAAATAATTGTAGATGACTTCAATTTATTTGAAAAACTACATATTATTTAAAAAAAAAAAGGTGGCGAAACCCAAAGCACTAGTTAAAGACACCTATACGAAATCTGTATGAATTTGGATGAAAATAAATGAGCTTATATTTCCGTGCATATTCATAATTTGTATAATCTGCTAGCTAGTAAATGGCTCCCTTAACACTATGCTTTTACTAACGGAGGTCACAAGCGTTTACTTACTTTGACATTTACTACTACATCTTGAGGGGGGATGAAACAAACAACCTTCTGAGAGTCTATAGCAACGCTAAAACAAATTGAGTTAAAATAGCAGCTGCCTCTAAAAATGAAAATTGAGTCCAGGATCAATTGAAAATATTTATAATATGGTTAGATGATTGTTTTTACAAAGAAGTAAAAACGATAGTATATTAAAAATGTTTTGGTTTTACATTTTATTATGTCTGTATTGTTTGTAAAGTTAGTTAATTACTAAAATAATATTCAATTTGTATAATATTCCTATTAAAAATATTATAATCCTTTTTGAAAAAATTGTATAATCACAATAATATCCGCGGTTTTTAAAAAAACATCGAACATCCGCCTGTAGGAAACCAAAATAGAAGATAAAGAAAAATTTGAAAGTATAGTGTTGTTCCTCAATAAAAAATAATAAGTTTTATTTTAATATTCTGTAAAAAACCGACAAGACTCCACAAAAATCGATCACTAATTCTTGCCGAATTTATAAACTCGTATACTTGAATTTTATTTATTTTATTTATAACTATATATTCATTTTTACCATTAATAAGGGGGGAGGGTTAACCCCCCTTATTGATATGATAATATGAGGGTCTTTAAGCGTGAGCCCATAATACATAAATCATCACTGGTTTCAATACTTTTTGAAAACCCTGTGCAAGTAATAATAAGTATAACACAATATTAAAAAGTTTAAAACATTTTTAATTTCTATATTAAAATTAAAATTAATTCATTTAGAAAATGTTATGTAATGTAACAAAATTATATAATTATAATTATTATTATTATTACAAAATTTATTTTATTTTATTCTTTTCTGGAAAAATAAAGGGGAATAAACAAACAAAAGAAAATATAAAACCCTTTTCTTCTTGTATATATGGTAAGAGCTTTATTAGTTTAGTTTTTATTTGCGTATTAAATTCGAAAACATATTCATTTTATTTTTTTAACCCCCTAACTGAAAAAAAGAGGTGTTATAAGTTTGACCGCAATGTGTGCGTATCTGTGTGTTTGTCTGTCTGTGGCATCGTAGCACCTAAACGGATGAATCGATTTTAACTTTTTTGGTTTCATTTGAAATGTAATTTAACGGAGAGTGCTCTTAATTTTAACATATAAATAATTCCTATGGAAATGATTGGTCAAATAAGCCTGGCTCAATTCATTTCGAAAAGTGAAATGATAAAATAATTAGATAATTCAAAACAATAATTCAAAATCACAAAGTCAACTCAAATATTTCCATTTAAATTAAAATATTTCCAAAAATTGGTCCCAAAAAATTATAACCCTCTAAGTATCCTTTTGATCTCATCTGATGTCCTTGGCCATCACTTTGATAATGATTAAAGAAGGATTGTTAAAAGTTTAAACCCTTTATCTGTGCGTCTATGTGTTTCTCAGTGGGATCGTAGCCCCTAAAGTTTACAAGGTTTATAATAATTAAATTGGATTTGTCGGGGATTTTTTAAATTTTGTAAATTTCACTTGTGATTTGAACTTATGATTATTTCGAGAATCGCATCTCTATGATAACTGCCGATAACTGATAAATTCGTGCGCAACGCACACACAAGATTTTACATTTTTACTTTTATGTTATATTATAGTCAATTTGATCATAAGATGGCTAAGAGCATACAACACGGCAATGTGTTTTGTTATTTTAGGGATCACTTAGTTCGAATCCAGCAACAATCAAAAATTATTATTTTTTTTATTTATCATATGTAACAAATTTTTTTATCTATTTCATTTTTCTAATCTTGATTTTTTCTTTTTTTTATAATTTTTTTTGTTATCAAAACTCTGTATTGTTTTAATTACAAGTTTATTAGGTTGAGTTGTCGACAAAAGAAGAGTTAGTTTGGTTCTGAAGGTTCGTATAAAAAAAAACTTGCTCCCATTCGATTTTCCTACGCCGTTCTCTTCTAGATTATTAGCACATATAACATTATATACCAGTAAATACAAAGTTGATATTGTAAGCCATATGGAAATATGAGTACCTTACACAGTAATTCTTTGTACGTTTTGTAAACTAAAGGTTGAACAGTTTGAAAATATAATGTTTCGTGTTAAATTATGGTGCTTATTAACCCCCAACTCTGTTTCAGCCCTATTGTATATTTAAGCTTGCGTTAAAGACAGATTTTTTAATAAAAATACGAAGAGAACTTACTAGAACGAATTATCTTTAGCTGTCAAGTGACAGCTACTAGTTTGCTATTTGTTTGTTTAAGCATGATAGCTGATATGAAATTTAAAAACATCGATCTGTTTGAATATTGCAAACCAAGCAGAAGCAGATTTAGAAATTTTTTGCAAAAAAATCAATGATTCAATGAAATTTTTTTATAATTTCTTTGAAAAAAATAGGACTAACATTATCCCTTAAATGAATATGATGTTCATAATTTAAAAATCTTAAAATCAACATTCAGCGTTTAATAGGGAATATTCATGAAATTTAAATTTGGTTCAAATACTTGTTTTCCGTAACTTTAGTGGCTGGACATTTCAACTAAACTATTATTTTAGTAATTATTATCTTTTTAATTACTTAAAATTAATTAATAAAAGTGCAAATTCAGTGAGAGAAATTCAAAATTTCTAAAACGGAAATTCAAATATAACGGGCATAACGTCATAGAATTGGTTGACATACTGTATGGTATTATTTACTTATATTTTTTATGGTATTACATTGAGTTATATTATTCTACGACTTTTTATTAGAAAACTTAATAATAACGAATGTAAATTCTGTGTTGTAAATTAATTTTTTTAAAGTGTAAATTATACATTGAACTGTCACCAATTGACAGGTTACGTAGTAATACGTCATCAACAGAGAGCGCAAAAAGACTGCGTTTAAACATCTCAAAATTATTCTGTATTTTAAATATTTTTTTACACTTAATTAACGCATTTTTGAACAGTATTTATATTTTTTACTACATTATAACGATATAAACAATGAATTTAAAAAAATGCATGAATATTCCCTATTCCATAGAAATTAAAAGCAAAATTTACTTACTTTTATTTAAAGTTTAAAATGTATCATTCTTATTGAAAAACCTTTTATTATAAATATTTTTAGGTCAAATTTTATAAATACTTTATTTATGTAGGCACACAAAGATACTGAGTAAATAATTAAAAAAACATAAAAAGAAGAAAATTTTTCCATTTCTATTATTTTTATATAAAAAAAGTTCTTTTTTGTCCCTGTTTTTGTTTGCTAATATAATGGCATTAATTATACTAATTGTAAGAGTAATTTTATATGAAAAAATTTAATTAATAAATATTCATTTAGTTTCCAGGAAAATAAGAAAGAAATATGGGTTATAAGGTTAAATTAAGGATCCTAAAATTTTTCATTATTTATTTTAATGGATTCATTCCAAATTTAATTTAGAATCGATGGAAAAATATGATATGCTAGCTTGATACCCGCCCGCTTCACTGGGCTTACAAGTAAAAACTACCGGTTTATAGCCTCCACCTATCTTGATCTCACTTATTTCCCTTCCATAACACTCGAAGGAATTGCATTATACAGCTAAAATTTTTGCACAAAATTCAATTTTTTCAAGTTATATATATATATATATATATATATATATATATATATATATATATATATATATATATATATATATATATTATATATATATATATATATATATATATAATTATAGCTCATGTGTTATTCTGATGTATGAGCTATATCGTTGTACAGTTTCATTCAAATCCATTCGCTAGTTTTTGCGTGAAAGCGTAACAAACAAACAAACAAAAAAACACCCTTACTTTCACATTTATAATATATAGGGATGAAAGTTGGTTTTGAATAATTTAGATCCGTTGTAAACGATAGATACTGCGAGTTAAAATAAATCCAGAAGTTCTCGAGGTATCAGGCATACAGAACTAAAATTGAAAATCTTATGACTTGGAAACATTAGGCAAAACCATTATAAATTGTTTTAAAAATCATTTTCAGTGTTTTTGGAAACAAATATTTGTTTCCATTTTTCGAAATTTTCCAAAGGGATAAGTTCCCTTAAAAAAAAACTCTAAAATTTGAGAAAATTATTTTGTAACTAACTTAAACAAAAACTTTGTTTCAGATAAGGAACCCCGGAAAATTTTTAACGGGTAGTTTTCGAGCTACGGGCGATCAATGCTACACATACATTATACTTGTATAACTCGTAGGTTGAAAACTATCCGTTAAAAAATTTTGTGTTTGCCAGAGTTTATTATCAGAACGATTCGAAGAACATTTTAGGAGCGGTTTGAAAAAGTTTCACAGAAAGCCATTTTTCGATCTTATATTTCGGGGTCCTTTGATAGAGGTTGGAATTGAAGTTTTTTAGACCTTGAGACCTTAATATCTGGAAATACGAATATTAGACATTCTAATGCTCTTGATTTTCACGTTTTTTTGTGTCAAAATTACCTTAGAAAAAATACAAATATACATGATAATCGGTTAATAAATGGAAACAAAAAAAAAAGATTTTTTTTTTTAAATAGTGCGTAAAATGTTGTTTTTCAAAAATATTCCCCCACGATATCTCAATATCTCATATAACAAAAATATTTTTTGTATAGGTTCAAAATACAAAATACTCTGACATAATATAATTTGAAAAGTTTTTCCCTGTTGAGATAACATACAAACATGATCCTATGAGAATTGATCTCTGAGTATTATCACAGAAGCTATCACCTCTTTCTAATATTTATTTATATATCGAAAAGTTTTTCTGTATGAACAGTCGTAAAAATTTCATTAAAATTAGTTCTAGAGATGTATATACAGTGTGACAATTTTATCCCTTTTACTTTGTCTCTCGAAAATACAAAAGTAATCTCTACATAATGATGTTATAGGCCATATCTGAGAAATAACAGAACAAAAACCAAATTGTGTCGCATTTAAGATGGAGATATCCTCACATTTTCGTTATTTATCGATTTAAAATTTTCCAGTCATACAGAGTGACTTTTTAAAATATTTCACCAAAATCAAAATCTTAAACTCATCTACTACAAATTGACAAATAGCGCCAATTCTTAATATTTTGCCTAGAGATGATTAGAGATATCGAAAAAAACTATTTGAAAAAGTTGTTTAGAATATTTTTTTATACCAATAACAAAATTCACATTTTTTATTTTTTCATTATTTTGGCCTTTAATTACAAGTTTATTGAAATATTTGAATGCATAACCACCTATTAAATTATCAATTTATCCAGTACTTATATTCCGTAGCACACTGGCTTAAAAATAAACTTTTTTTTTAACTAGTGTGGTGTGGAATGTAAAACTGGACAAATTGACATTTTAATAGTGTTATGTTTTCAAAAATATTTCAATCAACTTAAAATCATTTTGAGTGTTGGCCAAAATAATGAAAAATTCTAATAGTTTTTTTTTTCGATATCTCCAACCATCTCTGACGCTAGGCAAAATATTAAGAATCGGCCCTATTTGCCAATTTCTAGTAGACTGAGTTTAAAATTCTGATTTCGGTCATAAAATATTACTACATCATGACCGGAAAAATGAACAGTCCATACACTTTAACACAAAAACCCGTTTTTATCTTTCTAAAACTTTTTTTTTCTGTTAATGACTCATAGTTCTGTTTACATCCTGTATAACTAGATTTATCGATAAATTAGTTATTATATGAATAAAAGTCACATTTCTACAATTAAATCCCCAATAGAATTACTCAACTCACTCATGAAACTAGGAAAAAAATGCATTATTTAATAGTTTAACATGAAAAAAAAAGTTTCATAATAATTGAAGTCTAATGTTAGACGATTGACATATTTTATACATAATTGATATCAATTTCTGGGAGATATATTTGTCAAGTATTTCAATGTCAAAAGTACAGTTCTGTAACTTGTTAATAAAAAAAATAAGTTTAAATAAAAAAAACACATTTTAAAGGACCAGCCTTTTTTTGTACAAGAAAACTAAAAAGTTGAATAAATCTTTGAATAAGAATTCGATAAATTTTTGCAAATTGCAAAAATTTTAAATATCAAATTGCAAATTTCGAAACATATTTTTTAAATAGGTTTTTTGTTTTGTTATAAAAAATACAGAAAAGTAGTTTTTCGGTTCCGGAACGATTCGTACGAACTGCTGCACGCGGTTTTATCTCAACATTTATTTTCTTTGGTGACGTTTTCTTTAATATCTCTGCTTCTATTGATCGGGCTGAGACGAATAAAAAAAAGAATTTTTTACTAAGAATTTTTACTATTAAACTATGAACATAGTAAATAACCCCAAATTCGTCAAGAAAATCGTTTTAATCTCAAATTTCAACTTTCTTTGATAACTTTTCGAAAAATGAAGGCGTTGTGTTGAAATTCTGGAAAAAAATGTTGGTTATGAACATAAAAAAGAAAAAAAATTCAACAGCTAGTACTGTTCAGGCAAATCAGTGGATTTTAACTTTTTTTTTTTTTTAAATAGCAAGTTTTTATGTACTTTCGGATAGTGCGAGCACTGCGAACAATTTATTTTCAAAACCTGGTTATGAGAAATCCAGATTTTCATCATGAGAAAATTGAAAATTTTCAAGTTTTTCAGGTAAAAACACGTTTTTTTTAAATCTGAAAAGATTTGTAAATTTTCATTTGTAATGATGCAAATCTGGATTTTTTTCAAGTTTTTTGCATATTTGTTTTGCAATGTTTCGGCTGAAATTTTTAAGAAAAAATCGGTTTTTCTCAAAATTGAGTTTATGTATTAAGATCAAATTGAACACCTTATTTGTGATCGTAAATTAAATATTTTTCCAGAATTTCAACTCAATTCCTTCATTTTTCGAAAAGTTATCAGAGAAAACTGAAAATATGAGTTTACAGCTGGTTTCTTGAGATTTTGAGATTATTTTACTATATTCAGGGTTTGGTAGCAGCAAGATCGAAGCCGAAATTCTTATATTTCTATTTCGTTTCAATCTGATCAATTTATTTTCGTTTCAATCTGATCAATAGAAGCAAAAATATTCAAGAAAACGTCACCCAAGAAAACAATATCGAGACAAAATCGCTTGCAGAAGTTTGCTCGGATCGTTTTGTAAAATAACAAAAAAAAATTAGCCATTTGCAAGAGAAAATAATTATTTATCTGAGTCACTCATACATAACATACATGACTTTTTTCGTAAATGCCTGAACAATTTAAATATGAGCTAGTCTAAAATTTGTACCGACACGATAGTTACATAATTCTGAATGTTTTTTTTCGAACATCCATTTTTTAAATTTGTACTATTTTGATTAATTAAATTTATCAAAAACAAAAAGATTTTCACTTAAAAGTTAGAAATATGAAAAATATTCATGGAAATTTCAACGAAAACAATACTTCTGATGTAGATTGAAGATCGTTAGAAAAAATGGTGTCCATGCTATCCGCCATACAAGAAAATTACAGTCAAGAATGTATGGGAACAGAAGTGGGGGCACAAATTTTAAAAATTGATATTTTCAATTTTGATTGTGAATTTTATAACGTTATAACTTGACGATATAAGACGAAAAATAAGAATACAACTTTTCGATATCTGTCGTATTTTTCAAAATATCGAAAATTGTAAATTTTGTTCAATTATTCAGCTTTCGATATTTGGTAAACCAAGGCAGGTATCGAAAAATTTTATTCTGATTTTTCGTCGGCATTCATAAAGATATACTAAAATTCATCATCAAATTTGAAAATGAGATAAAAATAATTTCAACCCTAAATCTACCCTGCTGTTGCATCAATTATATGGACGGAGACACTTGGTTTTTTTTCTTTTCATTGCTTATATGTTTACTTTCTATTAAAAAGTTTTTTTTTAAATTTGTTTCATTCATTCCAAGTGAAAATTATCAAAAACTTTCAAAATATGTCGTTTTTGAGATTCCTCCATAAAAGCCAACGTATTTAATACCAATTTTCAATGACTTTTTCCTTAAAATTTGCAAACCAAGGCAAGTATCGAAAAATTTACTCTTATTTTTCGTCGGCATTCATAAAGATATACTAAAATTCATCATCAAATTTGAAAATGAGATAAAAATAATTTCAACCCTAAATCTACCCTGCTCTTACATCAATTATATGGACGGAGACACTCGGTTTTTTTCTTTTCATTGATTATATGTTTACTTTCTATTAAAAAGTTTTTTTTTTTAAATTTGTTTTCATTGATTCGAAGTGAAAATTATCAAAAACTTTCAAAATATGTCGTTTTTGAGATTCCTCCATAAAAGCCATCGTATTTAATACCAATTTTCAATGACTTTTTCCTTAAAATTTGCATGGATAACCATGCTGAAATTTTCACCACTTATTCTTTGAGAAAAAGTCTGCGTTTACAAAAATTTGGAGCTTTTAAATCAAACATTGTTGTCTAGCTCAAACATTCTTATCTTTGCTCAATAGAATAATAAAACTAGATTGATTCCAACCCGCTTCACTGGGCTTAAAAGTAAAAACCACCGCTTTATAGCCTCCAAACTCTCTTGATATACACAGTTTTCAATTTTGTTAAATGTAAAATAGTCATAATTCATTGAGTATATCAGAATAGTGGACATGATTTGTTTGACATTTACTCTTAGAAATTTTTACAGAATTCTTTAATTTATGGTTCAAAATGATGATCATAGAACTGCTCTATCTAGAATCATCATTTTGAACCATAACTTAAAGATTTCTGTAAAAATTTAAAAAATAGAAAATGTCAAATTAAATGAAATTTTCTTATATTTTTTTAAATTATATCTTTATAAATTATAGTTCATGTGTTATTCTGATATATAAGCTATATTGCTGTACAGTTTCATTAAAAACCATTCGCTAGTTTTAGCGTGAAAGTGTAACAAACAAATAAACAAATAAACATTTATAATATCTAGGGATAGGGATTGGGATGTTCACTTGAAAGTTAGAAATATGAAAATTTTTCACAAAAATTTCAAAGAAAACAATACCTCTGATGAAGATTGAAGATCATTAAAAAAAATGGTATTTATGCTATCCGCCATGCAAGGAGATTACAGTTAAATAAATCAAACTAAATAATACCAAGTCGAAATAATTATATTCATTCTCATTTCTATTATACAAAAAGTACAATCACCGTAATATTTTTACATATTATATTACACAACTGTTCTATCTAGTTCTAGAATCCTTAATTGAGGAAAAAGGAACAATTATAATAATGAATAATTTAAAAAAAATTTGTCTCCGTTTATTATTCAAACATAAATTTTCTCTTTATGATTTAGAATTATTACAGTTATTTATATTTTATGTAAGGAGAAAAAAAAATTATTACGAACATAGAAAAAAAACGTTGGGAAAAGAAAAAACCTTACTTACAAGAAAAGAATATTCTACTTCAACATTTTTCTATGAAAGCTGCATGCATTTGACATTTTCTTTTTTTTGTTTTTTAAGACGACATTTTTAAAAGAATAATATTATTAATCACAAAGACGGAATATAAAATATTTTTTGTCCCTTTTAAAAAATTTAGTGGTGGCAAGTTAGTTATGATATAGTCAAGATTAAACAGATCATAAAATAAAAAACGAAGGAACGCATTCACTTTTTGCCTGAAGATTTTTTTTTTTTTTTTTTCAACAAATATCGATTAACCTCGAAACAAATTTGCCAGAGGATTTTTAAAATTCATTATCTAAAGAGAATTCACCCTAAATAAACGATAGGTTAGGTTAGATTAAGTTATATTGGCTGTCCACGAAAGACACACCTAGGCTATAGAGCCCATTGTGATACCATATATGTGTTTTACCACCTTTCCGCTGATAATTTCATTTATACGCTCCTCAATTTCCATCACAACTATTAATTAAATTAATTTTGTTGCGACGTCGGGAATCGATCCCGCTATCCTAAGCATATCGCGGGCGTAATTGGTTACACCTTAACCAACTGAGCTCATAGGACGTAAATAAACGATGGTACAAATTGATTTATAACTTGAGTATACTTTAATTAAAACTGTTCGATACCAAAAAGAACGTGTTATCAAAAACTGGAATTTTGTATACCAATTAATGAGTATTTAATACGCCTTCCGTCAACATTTCAAGACGATTCTCTATGCGGTTCACGATAAATTAATTATTAAAAACAGTACTTTTAACATTGTGGTGTATAAAGAAGTCGAAATCACTGTTGGTTAATCAATCGTAATCAATATTCTTCAAGTTTTAAGCTTGAAAATTAATACCTGTGCATAAAAATGAAAAACTTTTTTTGGTAAAAACATTGATTTTGATAGTTAATTTCTCCTAAACCGTACAGAGAATGGATATTAATATATCTAAAAAGACGTATAAAAGGATAATTAATTGATAAACTAGCTAAAAGTATAACTTTGTAATGGCTCGCGAATGGTATCATATAAAATAGATATTTCTAAAAGATAATTATAGTTCAATTATTGAAAAATATTTTTTATTTGATTGTTCCTCAACAAACGTTAATTTCTTTAAAACATCAGGTTGTAAACCAGGATCCATGTTATTATCTGCTGTGAAAATATTCAATTCATTTTTTATTTTAAATTTATGACAAATACACCAAAACCCATCTTTATTAATTTGCGTACATTTTAAAATTAATATCATCTCGATAAAGATATAATTCTTCTTGATCTTGTTTTCGTCGTTTCCGATCATCACCCATTAATGATCGATTACGATCACACTCTTTACGACCCGTCAACGTACGACGTCGTGTCATTTTATTGCTAAAATTACAATTAATTAATAAATAACTTTAAAATTATAATAAATATAATTAAAATTTTTTCATTACTTGTATTAATATCACTTTTTTTTTTAGTTATTCTACTGTAGAACTGCAAAAATTAATTGTTTATGTTATGTTATCACGTTTTTTGTATTTTTTATTATGACTTTTTTTAATACTTGAAAGAATCTACAGATGGCCACTCAATTAAAATTAATATTAAATGCAGCCAATGATATATTAGTATTAGATGTAGCTCACAGATGGTGCCACTGTCTCTGCATGTATATAAAAATACTGTTGTTTTTTATTATTTATTATTATATAATTTTTTTTTTAAAATAATGATTGATAACACATCTGGAATAACTGACATAAATATGGAACTACAACATTTCATTTCATGTCTAAATCTTTTGTATTTTTTTTGTAAAGTTTACCATCAAAAAGTTACATTTTAACCTAGTAGAGGCTCGCTTCGCTCGCCTGATAAAATTTCCAATTTTTTGCTTTTTTTATGAATTTTTTTGGTATCGAAATACCTTTTAAGAATGTATTTTTAATGAAGCAAAATAAATAAGATTGCTTCACTAATCCGCATCCCGTCCTAAAAGCAATAAGAAAATAACTCCCCGAAAATTGCCGTCTTTGCCAGTCTTTTTGTCAGCTTTCATCCATAAGTGAGGAAACACAATTCGAAATGGAATACATGAAAGATTTGGAATCGTCAAAATTAACTAAGCACAATGAAAAGATTCGAGTAAGAGATATTCAATTTGGTAAGATCTCTTGGTAAGACAGACTATAAAGCAATATTGATGTCATTTGACTACGAGGAAAATCAGTAACAAGTGAAATTTACAAAATTTAAAAATCCCCCAAAAAATTTTTCCTGTACGGAAGCCTAAACTCGCATTTGAAACATATCTAAAAACACTTTCCATTAAATTTCCTTTTTTCTTAAAGCCTTTTCAAAACTGAGCTTATTTGGAAAATCATCGCCAATTTGTAGTTTTTTGGGTACGGAAACCTAAATTTGCACTTGAAACATAGCTTAGAACACTCTCCATTAAATTAATTTTGAAACACCACCAAAAAATATAAATTGTTTTATCCGTTTAGGAGCTACGATACCGACAGACAGACAGATTGGCACACAGCCACAGCTAGACACACACACATATCGGTAAAATTTATGACTCCCCTTTTTTTAGTTCGGGGGTAAAAAACGCCTGGAAATCAGTAAAAAACGACTTACTTCATAGGTCAAACAGAATACATATAAATGGTAACATGGCTCTACAGTACAGGTAATTTGATTAATTCTTTTAATCATAGATATTCCTCAATGATCGATCATTTTTTGTTGAACAAATGTGTACTTCATTATATTTCAATTTGAAATATAAATTATTCATAAATATAAAATTTTCATGATTCCATAAAATTATTACTTCAAAAAACATTATTAACATTAGCATGACTTTTTGAAGAGCATTTTGTAGAGAAAAATCTTTAAAATGATTCCACAAAACATTAATAAACTTTATTGTTTATGCTTCTCATAAATAATTCGGTTGAAGATTTTTACAAAAGAGTATGTAGTGTTTTTTTTTCGGTACCTACATCTCAGACTACAGATCATTTTTCTGCATTAAATAACAGGAGTCTTTTTTTTATTTAACTAGGTTCAGTATCACGTAATGAATGTAAATGCACAAAATCTTTTCAAAAATAGGCGGGGGGAGTGCCTCCATTTTAAGGAAAACCGTTTTGGGCTGTATCTACATAACCATGCACTTCAGACAAAAAATAGTAACAACCTTCATCGTAGATACTTAAATTACTTACCTTTTTGTAAACTAATTTTTTTTTTGTATCACTAACCGTTTTTGACCTATACGACTATGACGATTTACTTTTTGACTATTTGACAGATCTTTCTTCTAATATTTGTTTAAACAAGAAAATGATAATAACTAAACATTTAAATGTACAAATTTCCAAAAACATTTACTTTAAACTTTTTTTTCTAAAATGAATATTTATGACGTTATAACACGTTTAATGTTGCATTACAGCTACAGAAAATTGAGAATTTTTTCTTGCACTAATTTACAAGAGTTATTTTTTTCTAAAAATAGGTTTATTGTAACGTACTTAATGTAAATACACAAAATCCTTACAAATTTGGAGAGGGGAAGTGCCGATATTTTGAGAAAAACCGTTACGGCCTAGAACCCCGCAACCGTGCACTTTAAGCCAAATTGGTAATAACCTTTTTTGTAGATAATTAAATTTCCTATCTTTCCTAAGTCCATTTTTTTTTTAATTTCAAGGGGTGGTCGCTGTTTTTGTAGGTAAGAAGGCAAATTATTTATTGTTAATTATGTGACCAACGTTAACATTTTTCATATATTTATTGAATTTTTATCATTAAACTGTGTATACTCATTATACCATGCATATATGAAATATACATAGTATATTAAGTTTAGTCCCAAGTTTGTAACGCTTAAAAATAATGATGCTAGGAAAAAAATTTTGTCATAGCTGTTCATAAAATTACCTAATTAGTCCATTTCCGGTTGTCCGTCCGTCCGTCCGTCTGTGGACACGCTAACTCAAAAACGAAAAAAGATATCGAGCTGAAATTTTTACAGCGTACTCAGGACGTAAAAAGTGAGGTCAAGTTCGTAAATGAGCATCATAGGTCAATTGGGTCTTGGGTCCGTAGGACCCATCTTGTAAACCGTTAGAGATAGAACAAAAGTTTAAATGTAAAAAATGTTCCTTATAAAAAAATAAAAAACTTTTGTTTGAAACATTTTTTTGTAAACATCACTGTTTACCCACGAGGGCGTTAATTAGGTGCAAATTTTATAGTATGCATTAATATAAGTGTATATCAGTGTGTGTGTGTGTGTTTATTTAAAAGTGAATATCTTTTTTTATTTACGTGACGTCAAAAAACCAACGATTGCGCATCAACACTGTCTATACATTTTTGTATGTGTTATGTGATAAAGAAATCAACACTGACTATGCATGGTATTTCAACAATTAACTAAGTCAATTGTTTCTTTTCACTTGTTTTGTACTAATCTTGCACTCGATGTTTGCAACATTAAACGCGTTATAACTTCATAAATATTTATTTTAGAAAAAAAGTTTAGAGTAAAAGTTTTAGCAAATTTATAAATTGAAAAGTTAAGCTATTATCATTTTCTTATTTAAACAAATATTAGAAGAGATATCGGTTAAATAGTCACTAAGTAAATCGTCATAGAAGTATAAGTCATAAAAGGGAGGTAATTTAATTATCTACAATAAAGGTTATTACCTTTTTTGATCTAAAATGCACAGTGATGAAGACATAGTCTAAAACGGTTTTCCTGAAAATGGAGGCACTTCCTCTGCGTATTTTTTTAAGGATTTTGTTCAGAACGTGATACTGAACCTATTTAAATAATAAAAAACTCCTGTAATTTAGTGCATTATGGATAAGATCTATATTACCTGTGGTTTTATTTCTACTATAAATTGTAAAATATTTCAAACCATTTGTTTGTAAAATGGAAAATTAATTTTGAAATGAAGCTATTGCTTTAAGGGTTGGCGGTAGGCAAAAACGAACTAAAACACTGTACAATCAGTGTAATCAAGATATAACATGCAAACTCTCAGATTAATAACAGGCTATTAATACGACGTAAATATCAAATAGGTAAACTTCAAAAATCTTACTTTTGATTTTTAAAATCACGTATTGTTCTCTCACTAAACCTAACAGCGCGCGCCGACGGATTGCAAATAAAGAGGGCGCCACCTGCTATCATTTGACGGGCTGACGGCAATGAAGCGGTTTTTCGACTGTTAAATAAACCTACAGAGCATTTGTTCCTTTCGACCTGGCGTTACTTTTGTAGGTACCCGATCTCCCAACAATACCATATTTTTACTAAAAAATAAAGTAAAAGTAATTCCTTAATCAGAACATAAATTATACATGCATCAACCTTAAACAGAATAATCTAGGTTGTGTGAGAGTTGAACGAGATGGTTTTTTTAGGTAGAAAAGGTATCACATTCGAAATAATATCATTTTTAACTTTTAAGACAGAGTAACAAGCAGTTATAGTCCATTGGCGCATGACAAAAAAATTTAATGACTCTATCTCACCCTTGACATTTTGCATATGCATTCGTTATTACCATAAATTCTTACACATAAAAATTCACGGAAAATAGGTGTGGTCTTTCTCCGGTACCTAAAAATATGTTTTGTAGCGTCTATAACGAGGAATAGATAACACAATTTCAATTTCAAAGTAACTTATTGTTCGGTAATCCTTCCTGTTAAAACAACAAAAAATCAGATGTACATCAATTTCAAGCTTGTGGATGCAATCCAAAATTTTGTTGGCCTCATGACGAAGAATAGCATCATACTGGGTACATCCACAAAACTTCTAAAGTGTAAAAAAATTACTTGTTTGCTCGAAAATATGTTTTTAATTTTGTAGGTTCAAAAAAACTGTTAAACTGTCAAATACTTGCCTAATTTTTTGAATTAAGAAAGAGATCGTTGACTCAAGAAATATTCACTTGTTATAAGAAGTTTTTTAAATCTATAGTACAAGAGGCTGTATAAGGTCGATCTTCATTCATCTGATAACCAGATGAGACATATTTTTGATGCAAATTTATTGATTTTTGAACACTCCTATCATATTTTTTCTATCGAAAAGTTTTTCTGCTATTTCTAATTAAATTAACTAATTAATATTTTCATAAAAGGTTTTTTTCAGCAAGTCTACACCATTATTTTTGTAGTTAAATTTTGTTTCTTCTGAAAGTCAATATAGATAGTTGCACCGATCCGGTAACCAATCGAAATTGGTATCAGAAAAATGATAATTTAATTACGAAAATAATGGTATAGGTTAACCTGAAAAAAACTGTTCATGGAAAAAATTGATTAAAATTAATTGAATTAAAGAAGTGAAAACAAACAATTGAATTATTTATTGAAATACCATGTATAGACAGTGTTGATTACGGAATCGGTTTTTTTTATACATCATGTAAGTGAAAAACGGTAGCCACTAATAAATAGCCACACAGAACTGATATTCCCATATAATACATACTGTATAATTTGCGCTTGATTTGCGCCCTCAAGGGTAAACAGCGATGTCTACAAAAAAATGTTTCTAACAAAAGTTATTTCTTTTTATAAGGAACATTAGATTTAAATTTTGGTTCTATCTCTAACGGTTTACAAGATGGGTTGACTTATGTTGCTCATTTAAGCACTAGAACTCACTTTTTACGCCCGGAGCACACTATAAGAATTTCAACTTGTTATCATTTTTCGTTTTTGTGTTATCATATTGACAGACAGACGGACAGACGGACAGATGGACAGACAACCGAAGATGGACTAATTATTTGATTTTTTGAACACCTATACAAAAATTTTGTTCGTAGTAGGTATCAATATTTTTAAGCATTACTAACTTGGGACTAAACTTAGCATACCTTGATATATTTCATATACAGGGCGTTCTGTTATTAACTGCAGATCGTTGGCCTACAATATAAGCTCATAAAGACGAACAAAAAAGCTCCTTACCAAATTTCGATCTGAGGCCTAATTTGGGAGATGTGACTATGGGAAAATAGAAAGATTTATGAATTCACAGACCTATCAAATTCATTAAATTAGTAGGTGTCACTTTAGAATATAAAGGAGACTATCATTAAACATTATTTGATTGCAAATTGATTTAATTGGGTAGTGAATACTAAACAAAATATTTTGTTGTTATTATTTATAAAGAAAACAAAAATATAATTCACCAATAGACAGTTAGATATGGGAGGTATCAAATTATATATTAATATAGATACGGGGTAGGGGGGAATAAATACAGAACACAAAATCTTTAACATTGTATCATTTTACAACTTCAACACACAACATACATACTTTGGTTTGTCTCGGTGTATGTGTATCTCAGCATATATTTAGCAAAACGGACCATAGTATATGCTTAACGTATGTGATATTCGCACGATAAGTTACGTACAACACTTAATTTACCAACAAACTTAGTGTATGTTTTAATGGGTTAGTTTTTATAATAAAAAAAGTAGCCCAATAGAGATTTTTGTAAGAATTTTGCATTTACAGACGCCTTCCACTATGATAAAACACATCCTCTATTGAACTCTGATTCGCTAAAGATATATTAATTTATTTTGTTCATTATCTCGCAAAGTAGGCCTCAGATCCAAAAGTGGAAAATAACTTATTCCTTCGTGTTTTTGAGCTTATTCTGCAGGATAATGATCTGCGGTCAATATCAGAACGCATTGTATACCTGGTATAAAAATAACCATGAACATTTTTAGGCATGTGCCGGTGGCCTATCAGTGACAAAGTGGAACAAACACAAACAAGAACAATAAAAAAAAAGAATACTTTTCTTCTATCCTTTTCGGTTTTTTTTGCACTTATTGTAAAGCGTGGCATTTTTAATGATATTTCATTTTGTTATTTGAAATGAAAATAAATGAACATTCTCGACTGGTGAGAGCTCTAGCTAGCTAGAGGAACACAAGAGAGCTTGGCTAGAGAGCACAAGCTTTTTATATTATTCTTTTGTTTGGTGAACGAATATATTTAAATTAGTGTCAGTATTGCTGCTGTTAGCTGTTTGGTAAAGAAGTATATATGTGTCTACAAAAAAAAGTAACTTAAAACTACCAAGACATAGTTAACAAGCTCCAAGGTACAATGTATTTCAAAAGTAGACACTTTGCTTTTTGGAAGAAGTAACTCGTCTTTTTTCAGGATGACGAATTCGTACAGTTAAAGCTGTTACAAATAAAGAAAAAGGAAAGAAACTGTTCGTATTTTTCTAAAACCTCATTAATAACGCAAATATCATTAATAACGCATGAGTTAAAGGCGTATTTTTTTATTTGTTAATAAACAATAAATTGTAAATACAATTAATGTTAAAGTTGACTTACAAAATTGATAAATTCAATTGAATTACGTATACGTTATAACAGTTTTCGATTATTTGAAAAACGCTTAAAATTTACAAGTCATACTAGTTGCCTAGTTACTAATTTTTTAAGTGAACTCTAACATTTATCGTTCCATTGAATAATAATTTATTGTTTAATAACAAATAGAAATATTTGCGCCACTAACTCATTCAGTAGTAATGATATTTAGCACCTAAGAGACACATTCCATGGAGTTTTAGCAAAATGCGAGCGGTTTCTTTCACTTTTCTTTATTAGCCGATTTTTGTAACATCTTTTACTGTGCCATATAGCTTCTTTGTGTATGTCCACTCAGAAATTTCTTTACCTTTTTTTAATTTTCACTTTTCCCTTCTACAGGGTAAGCCATTTTTTGTTAGGTATTTAAACATTGAATTACTTTGACATTTTTCAATCAATTGAGTTAGACATGTTTTTGAAATGTCAATGCAGTACAATTTTAACCATGACTTGCTTCACACCGAAATCGTGACGTCGTACATTGAAAATAGTTGTCCAGTTCACGGGACCGAAATGAACGGGAAAGTTTAAGATCGTCAACATACTATTCATCAACGACGAAGGCGTTCCAATATACTGTATGAAGCGGTCAGAGAGAGCTTTGCTCGGGTCTTAAATGAGTACTGAATCGTCACCAAATAATCGCTCGATCGGTGACGCTAAAACTTATTTTTGGAAGAAACTTTTGATGATCGACAAGTCCCATTTCTCACTCTCCGGTGGCGGTGTCAATAAGCAAAATGGCCGCAAAAGGCCATATTTCATGTGTGGCTTGTATGACTTTTCAGACAACATTTTTACTATCAAAATAAAGGTTCTTGCAGAAATTCAGCTTATTCCATGTAATTCCGTAGCTAAGATATTTGGAGTAAAAGAAACACAATCTTTTGAACCTCTACGAATATGAAAAATTAAACGGCTTTATTTATTGACTTTTGAAAGTAATTTGAGTCATTGGAAGATGTAATCGGTGAAGAAGGCTAGTGTTATCAGTTTTTGGTTGTCCTTAATTTTGATTCAATCTGTTTTCATTCGAAAAAAAATATTTTCAAAATACCTAGGTATACATTAAAAGGGGTATGAGGATCCGGTTCATTAATTATAAGCTTCAAAAGTCAGAGATTTTGTTTTTTAAATTCTCAAATACTACTTGAAAAAAAAAACAAAAACTTGTAACTATAATTTGCTTATTTAAAGCATCATCGTATTAACTTTTCGTACTTACTTTCAGGTACAAAACTTAAGCCCTATTATTTCTCTACTTTCTCCATGTTTTATTTATTTTTTTTTTAAATGTTTATAAATAAATGATCACAGTTAATATTATAGGCCTTTTTGAACATATTTTGTAGAATAATCTGACAATTACCTTTAGAAAAAAATATAACCTAATTCAAAAGTACTAGAAATGGATAAATTTTTTATAATACATTTTAGTATTCGAATCGCACCTTTGAAAAAAAAAATCATTTTTGAAGTCATTTTAGAAACAGAATGGTTTTAAAAGTTTGATATTATTAACCGACTGCGACTGTCAATGGATCTGTCTTTAGACACGTAAGTTATTGATTTGTTTTAAATAAATACCAAAATCGCAGAGTATTTTATTTGACGAGTGTTAGTTCCAGAACATGCTTTAATATACCCATACTAGCTCGACCCGTGCGGAAGTTCACTCCCGTAGTTACCGTTATCCGTGGGTACTCTGTACCCGTGGCTAAACACAGCAAACAACAATTTCGTAGAAAAGTGAAAAAATTAAAAGTTCTTAAATTAATATTCTAGAGTATTAGGAGAGCATCTGAAAAAACTAACATGTTTTCCCAATAATGTTTTGAGTAAAACTAGCATGTTTGCCTACTGAATTTATTATTAAAATTTTTTTAAATTTATGATATTTTTTCATTCAAATTATTTGTCTAGCGAGTTTTTTCCTAAACGGTACACTTTTGGATTGTTTTTGTCAAACCTAGACATGAAAAGCTAGAAAATAAGGAGTGAATCATGGAATTACATAAAGGAATAAGGAAGATAGGGATAGGGCAGAAGAAAAATTGGTAGAGGAATGGTATACAAGATACAATTAAGTTGAAAACCTCCTCGCTTTTTGAAGTCGGTTAAATATACAAAATTTTATAAACAACAAAAAGTTAAGAAAATTTTTCATTATAATTATCTACAAAAATGAATGTTTTTTTTTTTGTTTTAAGTTTTATTTATACTTGTTATTAAGAATTATTATTTGAACTGATAAAAAAAAAACGAACTAAAATTTATATGATGCAATTTCTCTCAGTCTAACTGTCGCTAAATTATATTGTCGCATTCACACGATATATGGTTTAAGGCTATACAGTCACTACTGATTATTTATATAATTAACAGTAAATTCTGAATATTTAACCCTAGTTTCTATTACCTAATTAATGTCGAGTATTCCAAAGTTTGCCCCCTTTAAAAAAATTTGATGGCCTACCATTTATTTAAAAAAATCTACCGCTTTGTAAGAAATTTTTTAGTTTCGTTTTTCTTTGAAAAACAGGTTAGAAAAATAATAAAAGTGGTAATTTATCAATAGTAATTTACTTTCATTTTAATTATAGGTAATTTTATTACAAATATGATATAAAAATTACATACAGAACAAAATTAAAACTTAATATTATTTCTCTAGCCTGGTTTTTTCTAAGCAGTACATTTTTAGACTATTTTTCGTAATGGAAATTGATTAAGGTAGTTCCTCCGCGACCGTCCAGTCAAAAAGTTTTGGACTAATACTATCATTCAGTGCATTAACTGTGCTATGACTATTATACATATACCATATATTATTTTCACAAGACTGTAGTTCCTCACTACTGTTTCTAGTATACATATAAACACACACACTATGAAATATGCCTTTAACATTAGTCTTCATATCTTTTCCACAAAAATCATCGCTAAAACGAGTTATTTATTTAAGTTTTTTATCGAAACTATATGGTAAATAATTTTTATTTTTATTTATATATTTTCTAAATATAGTATTCTACATTATATTAGTTTTTCATAGAGATGGTGGACGTCATTCATTGGTAAATAAATATAATATTTGTAAATTTGTGTATTTTTATACACTTCTCCCATGTACACGTACAAATTGCGTCACTTTTAATTGCTAATATCTCATGTATGGCATGGTAAATCATCTTCTAATTTTAACAGCAAGTGTATTATGAATTAAATATTTTATATTCTGAGTTTTGAGAAATTCTTGGAATATCACTTTCGTGTAGGTACTACCTTAAGAAATAAGAAAGATTGTGACAAAAAAACCGGCTAGGAAAAAAATATATATGATTAATCTTTTTCTCCCACTATTTTAATAATTCGTTTTCCACAATTAATCCTTATCGGTTGCTAAAATTGTTTGTATTCCTGTTGGAAAGCCAGGTACATCATTATTCCTTTCTTTTAAGTTTAATTTCCGGATTGGAATGTTTAAAAAGAGAAAGAAACATGTGTTTTTTTAATGAAAATTTATAAAAAAATTTTTTGAAGGAACTAAGACGAAATATTAAGAAAAAATTAGAAACGTTTTACAAAACAAATAAATATGTAACCGTTCCAGTTTTTTATCTTCGTAAGTTTTAGTTCCTGAGGTTAAAAATATTAAAATATTGAAAAAATTAAAAAAAAAAAAAACTATTTGGCTATTCACACGTTTTTCTTATGTGCTATGCCTGAGAAATTAAATGCAGGTAAACTATGCACTTTACGTAAAGGTTCTTTTCCAATTTATAAAACTAGTAACTTGAGAATGGCTAAAATAGGCAATATTTATTATGTTCAAATTGGTTTACAAGGTCCCAGATAATTTCAGAAGATACTTTAAAAACTTGTCAATGCAAAAAGGAAAATCATTGAAATGAAAAATTGTAAGTTACTCAAAAATTATGTGCATAAAATGTACTATGCATCATAGTAACTGTACCGAAAAAATAAGGTGACATTGTAATTATTTTGAAAATTCTTTATTTATTCTTCCAAATCAATTTCATCTCCTTCAAAGTAATCCACTCCCGATGCAATGCATTTATGCCAACGGATTTTTCAATCTTCGTTACACTGGTTGTAGTCACTTTCCGGGATTGCTTTCAGTTCCGTCGTCGCTGCGGCTTGAATCTCCTCTATCGTATCAAAACAGTGTCCCCGGAGCGGTCTTTTAAGCTTGCTGAACAGCCAGAAGTGGCGAAGTCGCACGGTGCCAGATCAGGTGAATACGGTGTTTACGGAACGATATGGGCTGAGTTTTTGACGAAATGATCACGAATTATGAGTGCAGTATAGGATGGTGCATTATCGTGGTGTAAAAACCATGAATTGTCTTTCCACAAATCCGGCCTTTTTAGGCGGATAGCGTTGCGAATGACGCATAACGTTCAAATAATATTCCTTGTTGACTGTTTGGCCGGGCGGAAGGAATTCATATTGCACAACAAACGCGCGCAGTTTAAATTCAAATGTCACCTTATTTTTTGGACACAGCATATATGTTCACACGAATCGAAATATTTCAATAATCAACAAACTTTCTAAGAAGCTCGACACTTACACTGAAATAAATATGATAAACTTGCACTAGCATGTGAATGAACACATACAAAAAAAAAAAGATTGAAAATAAAAATTATTAATTTTTTCCAAACAACATTTCGATGTGGTTGTTGAAAATGTGCTTCTCTTTTGAGAAGGTCTATTAGATTTGTGTCAATCACTGTCAATAAAAGTTTTAACATTTACCACATCACCCACCGCATGTCTGTGGTAAAGATTTCCTCTATTCTATATGTTTCTACAAGAATTAACAACAATTTCACACTATTTCAAATGAAATATATTCTATTATTTTCTTTAACTCCCTTGTAAACCCGCAGGAAGAAGTAAGTTTTTAACATAAATATATCCATTTTATTTTTTTTATCCGCAGTTAAAAACTGCTAGATCCAACGATGGAACCAACAGTAGCAGGCAGCGTTTTCTTTTATCTACTAAAAGCCGCCTAACCTCTAAAATTCACACTTAAAAAAAAATGCTTAAAAGCAAGCAATAAAATTTAGCCCCAAGAGAGAAAATTTAAATGTATCATCTCATCGTTGACGAAAAGCTCATCCAATTTCAACTTTTAAGCAACCTGGAAAAATATTGTGGGCTCAGGCCCGTTTTAAATTTTGACGTTGTAAGTAGGGCCATGTGAGTCTTATTCTAGACTCACATGTAGGTACGAAGGAAGCATTCAAGTTTGTATTTAAATATCTCAAAACCCGCATGTTTTGGATTAAAGACTTTTTTTTTATTTCTGCTTTTCCCCTAATTTTAAGTAACGATTGAAAGCACTGTTTTGTTAGTCAACAACATTAACTTATTTATGTTTGTTTACTAAATTTTGTATACAAAATTAAACGATAAAGTCATTCGATAATTATTAATACTTTCTATGATTAAATAGTGGAAACTATAAAGACAAATACCTTTAACTCGTCGTATTAACACACAAGCATTCACATCAACCGTTCGGTAAACTTTAGTTGATTGATGTGAGATTTGCTCTCGCGTCCTGCACGTGCGTCAAATATTTTCTGCGTTAAATGTTCTTTAACTTTGTAAATCATAACCTCTACATAATATGTATTATATAAATGTATATTTTAATGCACTAGCTAATTAAAACAAGTGAAAACAAACAATTGACTGAGTTAATTGTTGAAATACCATGTATAGACAGTGTTGATTACTCTGTCACATTACACATACATACATGTCACACACATGTATGTTATAACTGATATAGTTATAACATACATACTATTCAATTTGCGCATAATTTGCGCTCTCACGGGTAAACAGTGATGTTTACGAAAAAATGTTTCAAACAAAAGTTGGTTATTTTTTCATAAGGAACATTTACATTTGAACTTTTGTTGTATCTCTAACAGTTTACAAGATGGGTTCCACAGACCCAAGACCCAATTGACCTCTGTTGCTCATTTACGAACTCGAACTCACTTTTTACGTCCTCAGCACTCTATAAAAATTTCAGCTTGATATCACTTTTCGTTTTTGAGTAATCGTGATGACAGACGGACATACAGACGAAAGACGACAGACGACAGACAGACAACCGGAAATGGACTAATTAGATGATTTTATGAACACCTATATCAAAATTGTATTTATAGCATCAATATTTTTAAGCGTTACAAACTTGGGACTAAACTTAATATACTATGTATATTTCATATATACATGGTATAATAGTTTCACTGCGTGATTATTGAATGATGTCTGAGGGTAAAAATATAAGAGCAGAGAAATAATCTTAATAATTTAAATTCATTCTAAATAGTATCTCCAAAAATTGCCGACTTTATAGTTCTTTTGCTTACACATTTTCATGATGAAAATTCTCGCAATTTATAAAGGACTTTTATTTGAAAAAAAAAAATATTTTTTAAAACTGTGGATAGGTTGAAAATATTCATAATTCGAAAATAAATAAATTTATATGAAGAAAGCAAAAGTATCAACCACAAATGATATTTGAAAAATAATAGTTTTGTGTTTTAAATCGAGCTTAAATTTCATTTAAACTAGCTTATGACAAGGAAGTCAAGTGATCCATATGTAATTTTTTTGTTGTGGTTTGAGTTAAATATCTGTGTCACTTACACTACAAGATATCTTTAAAATATATTTTATTCTTTTATATTTTTTATTTTTTTTAAATAAAAACATAGATAGAATAAAATTGCTTGTATTATATCGTTTTAATGTCATCACTATGCATGTGTGTAGAAAAGTAAGATCGCTTGTTTAACCATTCAGAATAATACTTGGGAAGTTGAATTTTACATAAAGTCTGTTAAGTGTGGTATTTGAGTTAGATATATACGTTATGGTGCCTGAGTTTTAATGGAGTGAAAATAGCTTGTGATAATAAAATATATCATTATCAGTATCGTGCACCTACATACATTTACACCTACATACATTTTAATCAATGAAATTTTATGGATGATCATAAGAGTTCACAACTTTATTTCCGCTTATTAGAATAATTGTTAATATGTAAACTTACAGTACCTGGATGATCGAGCTTTACTCTATATTTTTTAAGTAAAAAAGACACAAATTTTATCCTAATATAAGAAACATTTAAAATGTCTCCACAAAAATACCAAATTGAATGTCCGAGTAATGTACTTTATTTCGCCGCCAATAGATGTCAGGAGGATGAAGTGTCTTATTTTGCACATGTTTCAGGTTTTTCTGAAAACACCAATAGAACGACGATTTCTAGAAATATAAACTAGCTAGATCGATTTTTCGCCGCAAAAACCTCCTGCATACTTTTCAGGACAATTGTTATAGCCGTTTCGGAGATTGCTGATATATATATATATATATATACACTCGGGGAAGTCTCCAAAGATTTTCCTAAAAATTATTATGCAGGAGGAAGGTATATGCTCGTTCAAAAAATGATTTAAGTATTTATTTCAGATATTAAAAAAAACTTTTTTTATTATTTAACGTGTTTAATCCAATCTTAGGGTTTCACCCCTGAATCAAACGAAAGAAGCTGAATTTTTGTAAAAAAAAACCTTTAATTTGATAGTAAAAATGTTGTCACGTATGCGCGTGCTTAGATATTCTAAGTCAAAGGCCACAAAAATCTGTTTTTTTATAATATCTCGTTTTCGTTGCCTTCAATCGCATTTATATCTTAATATATATATAAATCTCGTGTCACAAAGTTTGTCCTCAATGGACTCCTAAACCACTTAACCGATTATAATAACTTGAGAGATAGGATAGTTTAAATCTCAAATTATAGTCGCAATTTTAATTTATTGCTAATTATTTGTCTGTTATTATTTGACTGTCACAATTATCTGTTAACTCCAAATGATTCTAACAGATGTCGATACCTTTCGACTGGGTTGAGTAAGTAATCAATAGCTATGGTAAATAGTTTTATCAAAATAATGTACTAAGTATTGTACACATTGAAAAGGTCTACAGAAAAGTCCGTGATGGTATATGTCTATCTCTTATGCATTGCACCTTCAACGTTGCATTGCACCCGTGCGAAGCCGGGGCGGGTCACTAGTTTATTATAAAAGTTGTAGAGGATAAATTCTCTACAAATTTGGTTTGAAACTCTTTTTGTACGTTGAACTTTTTTATAAATAGAGGGTGCAGAAGATGGAGCGCTCCGCTTAACGTACTCCAGCGCTGGGTCAAAATTTATAAATATAAGGTATTGAATAATTATATAAGGGGCCATCCATAAATTACGTCACACAAATTTCAGGACTTTTTAACCCCTCCCCCCGTCCTTGTCACATTTTGAAAAACCCCTCTCCCCTGACGTAACGTCACACATTTTCCAATTTTATCGGAAAATAATATATAAAAAAACATTTATTTCCATTTATTCTTATATTTATTGAATAATCTTTTAATTTCAATTAATTGTATTTTACTATGAATTAATTTACTTCTTGATTACGATAAGTGCTATATAATTTATCGACGATCGAGTATTCCGATTATGATATTTTATGAACAGATTGTAACCATATTTGTTGAACGTGGATCCGAATTAGGATCTCCGAGTCCTACACTGTAACCACAGTATCGAGATTGAAGCACAGTGAAGGACGATCGAAGATTAAGCTGCTTGAGCCACAGCTGCACCCGATGGCTACGACGTCCTTATTATAAAGATATATAATAAAGATTGCGTTTGTAAATGTTTAATTTTTTTTTACCTATAAATTTCGCGTTTGGACATCACAAATTTTGAAATGTGATGTCACAAAGCATTTGACCCCCCTGCACCTTGCCACACAATGTCACATTCGAATGATACCTTCCTCTCCCTTCAAGGTGTGACGTAATTTATGGATGGCCCCTAAGTAGTATTTAATGACTAATTAAGTAAAAAAAATCGTCTAATAAATAGAGTTAATCGGGAATATCAGTCTATTATGTGATGTTTTTACTTAATTTTTCATAAATTCCATTATGATGAAATATTTATACGGAACCAGAATATGTGTTAAAACAATATATTTGTGATATCAGTTGTATTTGTCTCAAGAAGTGTAATAAAATTATTATTCGAAATCTTTTATCTAGAAATTATTTTTACTATAAAAATATAAAATGGATGACTTTGTTTACAAACCTGTAAACATATTTAAACGACCCGAACAACTATAATTTTGTGATTTTATAGTTTTTTTTGTTTGTGTAAGAAACGTTTATTCCTGATATAAACAAATTTAAAAATTTTTATAGCTCTTTAAAGTTCAATTTTGACCAAAAACTAGAGTACAAATCTTTCAAAATTGAATGCATTTCCGTCTTACTCATTCATTTAAAAAACAAATAGATTAAAAATTAAAGACCGTTCTGATTTGACTTTTATTACGGATACTTAAATTCTGTGGTCGAAATGCGCCCTTGTTCTTCATATAAATATATATATATATATATATATATATATATATATATATATATATATATATATATATATATATATATATATGTTTTCCAATTTTCACTCACTTTTCGTAGCAATTGAGGTCGTATTTTACCCATAAAACGCAGCATGTTGTATTCCAAGTGTTCAAGCATTTCTGTTTTATTGACTAAGACAAGTATTTTTTAAATATATCCAAAGAAAACAAGTGGAAACAAACAATTGACTGAGTTAATTGTTGAAATACCATGCATAGTCAGTGTTGATTTCTTTATCACATTACACATACAAACATGTGACACATACATAACTGATAATCAAGTATAGTACATAATATAAAATTTCCGCCTAATTGGCGTCCTCACGGGTAAACAGTGATGTTTACGAAAAAATGTTTCAAACAAAAGTTGTTTAATTTTTGATAAGGAACATTTTTAACATTTAAATTTTTGTTATATCTGTAACGGTTTACAAGATGAGTCCTACGGACCCAGGACTCAATTGACCTATGATGCTCATTTACGAACTTGACCTCACTTTTTACGTCCTGAGTACGCTGTTCAGCTCGATATCTTTTTTCGTTTTTGAGTTATCGTGTCCACAGACGGACGGGCGGACAACCGGAAATGGACTAATTAGGTGATTTTATGAACACCTATGACACAATTTTTTTCCTAGCATGATTATTTTTAAGCGGTACAAACTTGGGACTAAACTTAATATACTATGTATATTTCATAAGGAGCTACATAAGCTGAACGAGTTATTGAAAAAATTACACATTTTTCTTAAAATCGAATATTGCAGTTTTATTTTTCAAGAATTTTAATTTCGAAAACTAAGCGTCTGAAGAAAAAATAACTTTAAACTGACATGATCTTGTGAGGTTAACTGACACCAATTAACAGGTCTATTACGTGAAATTACTAAAAAAATTACAATTTATTTAACATATTATAAAAAAAAAAAAAAAATTGAAATTTCCACAATTTGCAACTGTTTCTCTAGAAACTAGTTGATCTAAAAATATCTTTTACTTTTTTTACTATGAAAATAAATTTTTACATTTATTTAAAATTTTTGTGTATATTTTATATAAATATCATTGAGACATGTAATAGATTTTGTTAGCTCAACACATTATACCACTTAACATATCTAGATATTCCAGTATCGGGTGTAAACGAGTCGAATTGCCAAATCCTTTACTGTATAACGAGTATTTCAGTTCTCCAATTACCACTGCAGATAATGATCATGGTCAATTCAAATATTGGCGGTAAGTATTTGAAAAATAAAAAATTTCATTATCTTTTAACAATTCAATGTGACTCGAAAATATCCATAAAAAAATTCAATAAAAGGAAATAATTTTGACATTTATTACAAACCATTTTATATAATTATAATTTAAAAATATTTAATTATACCATAAGGATAAACAGTTCGTATAATATTTAAAAAGCCTCAATGGTTGTTATTTAAAAATCTTAAAATTCATCACAACAACAAGTAGGTCTTATAAATGAATACCAGAAAAAAATTATGAATATAAATTTTTTATTTCATTTTTTTTTTTTAAAGATTGAAAATTACACTCTTAAAATATCCATTATATGTATAAGCTGCTATTATAGGGCCGTCAATTTAACAAACAAACAAAAAACAGCTCTTTATGGCCTTTCTTATCAAACAGGAAGTGGAATAGTCACATGCTAGTTTGTTAAGAAAAACTCTCGTGAGCCCTCGAAAAATTTTTGCAGGATTATTTATCTGCTATCTCTTTTTTTTTTTACTTTTTTGATATACATACGTTTTCATAGTGTAGTGGGCTTAACGTAATCAACGTTGTGTAATAAAAAATTGAACTGTTTATACTCAAATAATTATACGAATTTTTTATTGTTAAGTTTACTACATACAAATTCAATATAATTCACAACACTTCACACTAATTTTAATGTATATAGATAGACGAGTACTTCACGTCACTCGTTCTGTAATTTACTTGAAGAGTCTGTATTGTAATCTCTTCTATTGTAATCTGTGTTGACGGTATCGCACACTGCTGTTTATACCTATAGTTAAAATCCATTGTTTGTATCGTCTAGCAAATTCTAGAACTGTCACGTATGTTCTATTGCATATATCTTACTTGTAATTGTGACCATGCAGTCTAGCAAATTCTAGAACGGTCACGTATGTTCTATTGCATAAATTTTACTATAAAACGATATTGTTTGTTTCTTTTTAGAACTGTCTAGAGTACATTTGTTTTTAATATAGTACTGTATGTGTGTGTTAATTGTTAACACCACAATAGCATGACATCAAATAGAAACAGAAGATGGTTGCAACCCCGTTGCAAAATTACACCTCGGAAATCGTCTTTGTCACGAATTTAAAAAAAATTAACTAAAGAAGGTTGCAGCCCCATAAAATCACCCCTTAGAAGTGACAATATTAAGAATCTAGAAATTTTTTGCTATCTGTAACTTCTAGGGGTGGTTTTAATGGGGTTGCAACCACTTTTAGCTGCCTTTTGATTTTCAGTGTGAAATTTAGAATTTTATAAATTTTTATCTTTCTCACTTCTAGGGATGGTTTTATTGGAGTTGTTCCACCACTTTTCCACATTTTCCGGCTTATTAAGAGTACTTTTAAGTGTATTAAAATAAAACACAAATTGTCTGAATTAAATTAATTAAATAAATTAGAAACTTTTAATCACTCGTAAGTGTTTAAAAATAAAAATCTATGTTATCTAAAATGATTCTGTTTACACTTGCTTAAATATTTTTATTTTTTTAGTTTCTCCTTTTTAGTTTTTGAAAGTTTGCCAACTTTTACAAGATTCACCATTTACTTCGCTAGCGTGTAACTACATATAATCAAAATTTAAGTTTAAAAAAAATATATATAATATAAATAAATAAAAAGTTGTTTTAATAATTTTATCCCTTGTTATGTTTGCCTTCTTTCTCGGTGTATTTATTTCAATGAAATTTAAACTTCTTGTTAGAAAGTTGTTATTTTCATCTCGAAAAATAAAATCGAAAACAATATTTTTAGGCCAATCAAATAAAACATTGAACGCTGCTGGATCAAATAAGATATTTTGATTTTTTTGATATGTTCTTTGTAATGTAAGGGCAATGTTAAATTCAAGTTTTTGACCTTGGCAAACGACCGAGTCGCACAAAAACATATTAAAACCTCGAAAACCTTACCTTACTCTATTTTTTGTCAATATTGAACTAGAAGGGCTGGTCAAAAACTACTGCATCCATTTTTAAAGAACATTCAATTTGCATAAATTTGAAACCAAGTCAGTTTTATTGGGACCGATATTTTCAGAGATACAGCTTTTCAAAGTGCGTCTATTTTTGCGTCTAAGTTTCACGATTTTTCACAAAATTTCATTTTGTTAGACAGAACAAAAGTTTAAATGTAATAATTGTCCCTAAAAAGATTAAAACAATTTTGTATGAAACATTTTTTCGAAAACATCACTGTTTACCTGTACGAAGGCGCAAATAAGGATAAAACTTGGATGTTCATTTTCTCCAAAACTCTAAAAGATAGGTAGTTAGAAACTTGCAATACTTTCGAAAGTTTTCGAAATCGCTATGATAGATAAAAGTATACAGGCGAAACTATATAGATTTAAAACTATTTTGGGGATTATAATTTCGTGATAAAGTATAACACAATATATTTTTGAAAAGTGCTAATTACGTTTTATCATTCGATACCTAACACGGTATCATTAAAGCAAAATTTGTTTTTAGTTCATGACTGTATGTCGTCTAGAGGGCAACATATTCAATTCAGTGTGACATCTCATAGCCTATAACCAGCGAATGCTCAAGGCGCTTTTATTGATATCTCACTTGTCAAATTAAGATAAGTAGTTTAGAAGCTAGGAGTAAATAGACGAAATAAACAACCTTTACATTCATGCATACATACCTATCAAACAAATACCCTTATTGGTTGTCGCGGAAAAAATACCCTCATTTCAGAAGAAATATTGTGCTGTAAATAGTTATACCTGAAAATAATAAATTTTACTCGAAATAACTGTCATAGGTTAGGTAAGGTTACATTAACTGTACACGAAGGACACACTTAGGCTATAGAGGCCAATGTGATACCATATATATGTGTTTTACCACCTTTCCGCTGATAATTTCATTTATCAGCTCCTCAATTTCAGAGACTGAGTGCACCTCCTTCATGCATATACCATGCACTACACCAGCCCATCACAACTATTTATTAAATTATTTTTGTTGCGACGGCGGGAATCGAATCTACTACCCTAAGCATGCCGCGTACGGTATGACGGACGGTATCGCCTTAACCAACTTAACTAATAGGGCGACATAGCTGTCGTAATTAAATTCGAAAACAAATAAAACATTGACAAGCAGCTTTCAGATTATCTATATTCTCTTAAAATACCTTTATTTCAATATGCAAATATTGTTAATTTAAAAATAATTGTACAGACATCTTCTTCTATCATAATTAAATCAGGAAATTATTGGTTTGGTGTCTCAAAGCCACATTCGCTACGACCTGTTTCAATGAAATTTTCATGTATATATCTTTCCATTCATTCTCATTTACATTATTCATCTTATAAAAATTACTTTAGTAGTTGAGTTCTTCAGTCATTACTGACTGTACTGCTATACTAAAGACTAAAGTTGTTCAACCTTTTGTTTGTACGAAACCCACCATAACTTTTTAATTCATGTACTTAAAAAGAGAGTTTTAAATGTATGAGTGAGTATAAAGTATATGTGTGTTTGTGTGAAAATTATGAAAGATGAGAAGAATTACTGAAGACACAGTCATAGCAAAAGGTTTCTTTTTTTATGTATTCAATAAAAATTCAAGATTAAATCCTAACTTGTTATATAATAAATAATATATAACTTCTTTTAATCATTCTGGGGCTATGCTTTTTAGTGAAGTTGTATAGAGACTGGCTTAATCAGAAACGTTGGAACTGTTTCAAGAAAAAAATAAATTGGAAATATGTGAACTTAAGGATGTTAATATTTTTTTTCAATTTTGATGGTGAATTATATTATAACTTCACAATATAAGACGCAAAGTACAAATAAAATTTTACGATATCTGAAATAATTTTCAAAATATCGAAAATCGAAAGTTTTGTTTAATTATATTTAGTTTTCGATATTTCAAAAACCAAAGCATATATCGAAAAATTCATATTTTTCGTCTACATTCACAAAATTCATGATCAAAGTTGAAAATAAGGTCCAAATAATTTCAACTTCTAGTCTAAGCGTGTCTTGGCGTTCGTACAACCTTATAATAAAAAAATTATGTAAACGAAAGGAGGACGTGATTAACAAAAACGTTTCTAACTATCTAATACTCGACGATTTTTAAAAACCCAATAACTTTAATACAAAATGCACGCATTAGTTTCCACTCACTATAGCTGCAGTTCTTGACCTCTTTGAGCTGCTTGGTTTTTCTATTTAGTGTCACTTCGGCTACATTGAAGTTAGCACGTCTGTGAAAAACACGCAAATAAGTTATACCCAAAATGGCCACGTTATATGTATACAGGGTATCCCTCGTTGGATAATTTTAAGTAGAAAATGCCCTACATACTTTTGTCTAAAACCCAATAGTTATGGAGTTATAAGCACTATTAAATTTAATCAATAAAGTAAAGAGAACGTTGAGTACCTTAAGTGGTTTAATGTTTTAATAATTAAAAATGTTGGTAGTAAAAGTATGAGTTCAAATTTTCAGAGCTCAAGTGTATTTTGTGTACCTATAAAAAAACCATGTTCTTTAAGATTTTATAGAAGTTTTATTTTTATTTTTTCATGCAAAAACCATTTAATTATGACACTATGATTGTCAAGTGATTAAAGAGAATCTTATATATCTCGTGGTGACATTATAATTACAGATTAAATTATCATGTATATACTTTTTATCAAGCAATTAATATTTTATTTCAATAAAAAGAGTAATTGACTGACAAAATCTAACCAGGCAAATCCGTATAAACGTACAAGTTTCTAATTTTTTAAAGATTTTACTCAACCAAATTTAAATCAAAAGGTAAAAAAGTTAAAATAATAAAAATTTCACAACAAATTTATAGCCGTGAAAGCGTTCTTTTCTAGAAACAGAGTGTTGGCATTTTGAAAGACGAATAATATTTTTGTGAATATTGCCAAAACGTCTGTTTCAAAAAATAAAATTTAAAAGTGTCAGTGCTCGCGTGGTGAGTAGTTTGCTCGATTTAAAACATAAATAACTTTTATTTTTCCTTATGGATTATGGTATTATGGAAACAAACCCTTTTGAAAATGTCGGTATGTTGTCATGTGCAGATTTCTAACTATAACGTCAGAATAAACACTTAATAATTCTTTTAAAGGTTAGAAATTAGAAATGTGTAGATGCAAAAGAAAAACATGAAAAACTAAAGCATTATATTTTTTAAATAATACTAAAGAAAATTTTGAACTAACCACATAAGACAAATTATAAATATTATCATATTATTATTAAATCCGGACATATAATTATAAATAATTCCAGACAGATTCGGTAGTGTCTAATTAAAGGATAGTCATGACCGACTGACATCTTCAAAAAGGTTCGTTTCTGTAATGCCACAAGTCACAAGTGCACTTGTTGAAAGTGAATTAGTGACTTTTTACAAGTTGGTTTTATACTTGTGAGTAGTACACATTTAAAAAATAGTGTATCGCCGCTTTCTCATAAATTGATAGTGAGCCATTCAGGCTTCCGTACGTAAATGGCCAACAAGCAGGGACAATAATACAATAATTCAAATTTTAAATCAAATAAAGACGAAAAACATTTATCTTTAATATCACAATTTAACTTTTATCCAAGTGATGTAAGATAAGTAAGTTTACGAGTGAATTATGTTAAGAAGCAAATATAACAAAAAAAAATTTCCATACATAATTGAAAATTCAAATTTTCAAATGTGCAAAGTGTTTAGACAATAAATGTTTGTTTTTTCACATATTTTTTTTTGCTGTTTTGTTTTATTCTACTAAGAATTTGTTCGTTTAAGCTCGACGTATCATTATTAAGTGTAGGTAGAAGAAGATAGAGTTATTACAGTTTCAATAATGCTGTTTTTTACTTCTTACATTTTGGAGTCTGAAAAGAACAAGATATAATAAAATTATATAACACAAGTTGACTGTATCCTGCATGAATTTTTCTTATTGCGTTTTTATACCATGCATATATCTAATATGCAAGGTATATTAAGTTTCGTCCCAAGTTTGTAACGCTTAAAAATATTGATGCTACGAAAAAAATTTTGGTAAAGGTGTTCATAGAATCACCTTATTAGTCCATTTCCGGTTGTCTGTCCGTCTGTCTGCCAACACGATAACTCAAAAACGAAATGAGATATCAAGCTGAAATTTTTATAGCGTACTCAAAACGTAAAAAGTGAGGTGTAGTTCGTAAATAAGCAATATAGGTCAATTGAGTCTTGGGTCTGTAGGACCCATCTTGTAAACCGTTAGAGATAGAAGAAAAATTTAAATGTAAAAAATGATCCTCATGAAAAAAATAAACAACTTTTGTCTGAAACATTTTTTTGTAAACATCACTGTTTACAATCACATGAGAAAATCAGTTATGTGTGTGTGGCTATTTAAAAGTGGATATCATTTTTTATTTACGTGGCGTCAAAAAACAAATGACTACGTCATCAACACTGTCTATACAGATAATTCAACAATTATCTCAGTCAATTGTTTGTTTTCACTTGTTTTTTCTTGTTTTTTGTTGTTGTATATATTTGTTATTATAAGAATAAATTTTTGTGTTTATATTTTCATAGACGAAAAAACATTGAATGTTTAAGGGGTGATGTAGTGGAGAGAGGAAATTGAAGAAAATGAATACAACAGAGCATGAAGATGAACATATTATTCTTATAAAATACAAACTTTATATTTATATCTATATATATATATAGAGAATAAATATTTTTTTGTACTAAGGAAACCCGATTTTATGCCAAATGCTTAAGTAGGAAATTTTTTACGTAAATCTATACAAGAACAACATTTTAATAAATTTAGCCTTGGAGTTATGGGTCTGGGCAGTATAAATTTTAGCAGACTCGTAAAATGAAATTCAATTCTTTTTCCAAAATTTTCTTTTAACCACCTTAAATGATAAAAAATAAGTGAAAACAAACAATTTACTGAGTTAATTGTTGAAATACCATGTATAGACAGTGTTGATTATTCTGTCACATTGCACACACATGCATGTCACACACATATAACTGATATACCCATATAATACTACAATTTGCGTATAATATGCGCTGTCACGGGTAAACAGTGATGTTTACGAAAAAATGTTCCAAACAAAAGTTGTTTCTTATTTTATAAAAAGCATTTTTGGTAATTAAACTTTTGTTCTATCTCTAACGGTTAACTAGATGGGTCCTACGGACACAAGATCCAATTGACCTATGTAGCTCATTTACGAACTTGACTTCACTTTTTACGTCCTCAGCACGCTATAAAAATTTCAGCTTGATATCTCTTTTTTGAGATGTTTTCGTTCTTCATCGTGATGACAGACGGACAAACGGCAGATGACAGACGACAGGCAGAAAACCGGAAATGGACTAAAAAGGTGATTTCATGAACACCTATACCAAAATTTTGTTCATAGAATCAATATTTTTAAGCGTTACAAACTTGGTACTAAACTTAGTATACCTTGGCATATTTCGTATACATGGTAAAAAACATAAGAAATTGTTTACTGAAGAAAATTAGGTAATTATGTTTTTACGTCAGTGAAGTTAGGTGTTAGAGAAGTGTGAAAGTACGTTTTGTAAGCAAACTAAGCTAATCCTACCAGCGTAATCCGTGAAAAACAGCAAAATTTACGGAATTTTTTTCAGTTTTTTCATTTTGAAAGCATATTAAATTTGAAACAATTTGAAACATTCCACAACTCCGTGTCTAATATGTCTAATAGTTTTTGAGATATGATGCTTGAAAAATTGACATGGTTTTCAGGAATGTTATCATTTTGAGTTATTCTTATGTTAAACCGTTAGAGGTGAAACAAAAGTTTATTTGTAAAAAGTATTCTTTATAAAAAAATAAACAACTTTTGCTTTAATCAATTTTTCCTAAACATCTTTGTTTTCTTGTGATGTTGCAAATTAGGGTAAAACTTTGGTGTCCAAATTTCAAAACACTTTCTAAAATTTTGAATACTAGTACAAATGGCGGCCGTAAGGCTATGTAGGACTGGTCTTTTGATATGTTATTTGAACTCATTAGGAAAGTGTGAAGCTGAGTTATACTACTAGCGTAATTCATGAACATATTTTTCTCCGAAGTTGCAAAACAAAATTGTTTGCAAAACGTAGTTTCACATCCTCCTAAGTGGTTAAAATAGCATACCAAAAAAGCAGCTTTGCATCATGTTTTGCGATTTTCGTTTTGTAAGATTGCCTGGCGGGCAATATTCATCTGCATTTATTAAAATAAATATCAAAATTAATTAAAAGTTATTGATTAATATCACTCAAATCATTACACAGTTAAGAGAAGCCTAAATGGCCGAGCGGTCTAAGGCACTAGTTTTAGAACGTTGGACTGTTTAGACTTAGGTTGCGGGTTCAAATCTAGGCAGCGGCAGTGTGAACAATTTATAATTAATGGGAGTGCAGAATTGATCACATTGTCGTCGCTTGGATAAGAACGAAGTAACCGACTCCACCCACATCAAAAATGTAATTGTAAATATGTTTGTAATGAAATAAATAAAGATTAACAAATAATGATGTGGGTGGCCTCTGTGATTAGGCATGCGTCACAAAAACGGAGGTTAAACCCCCATTATTATTACACAGTTAAATATTATGGCGGTGTAATATTTTTGAGAAAGAAATTTCCGGAAGTAATATTTGCTTACATCTTTAGTGTCATGATGAAATTAAATGTTAAAAACTGTAATTATGTTGAAGAAATCTGAAAAATTCAAAATTCAAAAATAGATAACATATGAAGATAGAAATGGTTTCAACCACATATTATTCGAAAAATAAAATGTTTGAAATCGAGCGTGAACAAAATGCTCATAACGGGAGTACGTTATCAGTGATTTTCTTACCACAATAAATCGAGTGCGTCTGGTTTTTCATATTATTAGCCAAAATAAAATGATGTTGAAAAAATAATAATTTTTTTTCCTCACTTGTATAAATACTTCTTTTATAGATTAGTCGATTTTAAGTTATTGTATTTTTGTAATAAATATATATAAATTTCGATATATGGTTTTTCGAAGTTTGTTTTTTTTTCTAAAAATACAAGTTCGATAATAATATACACGTAAGGGATTCTATACGAATAAACTATGTATACATGTATCTATATAGTCACTGTAAATGCTGCATGCGTGCGTGTGTATGTTCAAAAGCAATCAATGTAATAAATTTTTTACGGCAAAGTCGAAGTTATTGGCTCATTGTAGTATATACGAGGCAAATGGAAAATATACATTGTGATTATGAAAAAGTGCTGATTTTATTAAAAGGTAAGGTTAGGTTAGGTTAGATTAAGTTATATTGGTAGTCAACGAAGGATACATTTAGGCAATAGAGTCTATTTTGATACCATATAATGTGTTTTACCAACTTTTCTGCTGCTAATTTCATTGATCTGCTCCTCAATTATTTTCAGAGGCTGGATGCACCTCCTTCATGCATATATCATGCACTACACCAGCCCATCACAACCATTAATTAAATTAATTTTTGTTGCGATGGCGGGAATCGAAGCTGCTTCCCTAGGCATACCGGTGTTATCTAGTTTGTTGTAAAAAGTACTCGAGGTGGGCCATTATCACAATCTATACACCTATCTCGTTTTGAAGTAAAACAATAAAAAAATAACTTAAAGAAAAGTTGCAGAGTTTGATCATGATTTGGCATCAGATTGGACCTACTTTTTCGGGTTTCTTTAATAGTCAATTTATATCCTAAACGGTAAGAGATAGAATAACCTCTTGAAAAAACTAACATTTTTTCGAAAAACGTTAGCTTTCGGAAGAAATGCGACTTAAAAATATGTCATTTTTGCATTTAATCGAAAGAAAGTACATTATTTTGAACTTAGTAGATATACATATATACAGGGAATAAAAAAACTAATTTAAAAATCTGAAATTTAATCGTACCATGCTTTCGTACCATGCGTCTTATCGATATATACAAATTTCACAAATTTTTGGAAATATCAACCGGGAACTATTTTTCAAGAAGCTTCTAGACAGTCTTTAACTGTTAAGTTTACAGCTGAGCTTTCACAATTTCCATCATTGATAAAATTACATTTTTCTTCGGTTCAAACGAAACATTCTATATACATTAATACTTTTGTCATCTTTTGCGGTATAAGACACACATATAAGATACAGCAAATACATTTTATCCATTTCCCTCCCGCAAGCGTTATCCTCGCCCATACATTCATTCATTCATACGTACATACATACATATAAACCATATGGTGTGTAATCATCCAACTCTATCTAAGACCATCGAAAAAAAAGCTTGGAAAAGGAGTCGATTTAATCCAAACGAAAAAAAAAGGGTTTTTATAGTATTCTTTTGTATGCTATTGAAAGTTTACTGCTAGTTTTTTCCTTTCCTTTACAGATATATATTGATGAAAATGTAATTTAAAAAAAAAAAAATCTAATCTGGGCACATATGACTTCCTTGAATGCTAAATTAGCCAAATTGGATTCAAAAGGCTAACCAAAAAGACAACTTCTTTTAGAAATGTCCGTAAACTGAAAAATGCATTACTTTTTAAAATTCTTCTAAAAAACGATTATAGCTAACTCCGATAATTTTCATTCCTACTTCGCAAAATAACGGTTTTTTTTTTGCAATGCTAAATAATTCTTGATAGAGTTAACACTATCGATAAAAGATGAACATTGTAGAAAAAAGGGTTATAAATGGAACCAGGATTTTCTTGCTTATTTTAGGGCAAGACAGACTTTACGGCCAAATGTATAACAAAATCTCGACCCGTTTACTTATTTAAGGTAAATAACTACAATAAGGTGATAAATGATTTTCAATTTGTATTGACTTAAGATATTTCGATACCGAAAAAATGCAAATGATTCAAATAATTTGAAATTTTATTTGTCAATTAATCATACTCTTAAATGTCTTTTATGAATGTTTAATATCGATTCTCTACGATTGAGGAGAAATTAACTATCAAAGTCAGTGATTTTACCAATAAAATTTTTGTGCACAGTTCTTAATTTTTGTATGGTTTTAAAACTTAAAACTTGAGGAATATTGATAAAGGTTTTTCATGTAAATGGTAAAACATTTTTAAAAGCAGTTCCTGGCTAAAAAACCAACATTTACTAAGACCTCTTCATATATACCACCATGTACAAAAAGGGCTGTTTTAACCCCCCAACTAAAAAAGAGGTATTATTAGTTTGGCCGCTGTGTGTGTGTGTGTCTGTCTGTCTGTGGCATAGTAGCGCCTAAGGGGATGAACCGATTTGGAATTTTTTTTGTTTCGTTTGATAGGTAATTTAATGCGAAGTGTTATCCATATTTCAAGTACGAGTTTAAGGATCCATACCCGAAAAAACTAAAACGTTGGCGATGATTTTCTTAATCGGCTCAGTTTGGAAAAGGCTTAAAGCTTGAAAAGAAGAAGGTAATTTAATGGAGAGTGTTCCTAGATATGTTTCAAATGCGAGCTTAGCATTCCGTACCCGAAAAATGTATCAGATGTTTTGTAAATTTTGTAAATTTTACTTGTTTATGATAAATTTATCGTAAGCCGTACAGAATATTGACTTGAAATTTAGACAAAAGGCGTATTACATATTCATTAAGTGACACACAAAATTACAGCTTTTTGGGAACATTTTTGTTTTGATATCGAAACACTTTAAGACAAATAATTTTAAATCGCTATTTTAGGAGTAGTATTTGTAGTAAGCAAGAGATAAATAGCTTTTCTTCTCTAGAATCTTCCCCCACCCACACTCAATGTCTCCTGTTTATAAGATTCAAGGAATTGGTACGCAAACGGAGCTACAAATTGATGTTCAAGTATGCTCAAATAAATAATTCCTTTGAAAACTCGACACCAATCGCAATCGCAGTATACCTCCTTTAAGTATAGTACAGGGAAGTTAAAAAAGAAAAACTTCTTCACAACTAAATTGATAAATACCTTCTTACTACCACTCTATAATATTGAAGATATTATCAAGAATCAAGAGATGAATGTAATTTTACCCAGTTATAAAACTTTTTAGTACTCCTTTTTTATTTATTTTTTTATATAAGTAAATTTTGTTTTAAAAAAAAAAAAAACTGACTTAAATATTTAACTGAATTTTTTTTTATATTACAAATAAAATTTAATTAATTTTCGTGTCTAAAGGTTAAATAAATTAAAAAATTTTTTAAAGAGTACAGCGTGGCAATAAGCTCTCTGGAGGGCTATTAAAGAAACAGATGCATGTATGCCACGGAATATACTACTACAGAAATAATATTTTACTATAATTACATCTTAGGCTCGCACATCTAACCTCACGAGTTCACTAGGTTATTTGGAAAAAAACTTTTAATTTTTTCCATTACGGTAGTTGCCTGATGTCACATTTGCCATACGCATTAAATTGTAAAACTAGACCTGACACCATGTCAAAATATGAAAACGAAATTAAATTTGATTAAAAAAGTCACAAGCTTTTCAAGATTGTTGCCCATCTCCTTTTAACAAACCAAAGTTTTATATGTCTTTTATATGTGTCTCTATGGTTATATCTGGCAATGACGTCACTAATCTATATCTTCCTCTTTGTTTAATTAGGAATTTTAAACGTTCATGATTAGCTTACTTGTAAAGATTTTTCTGCCCGTGCAGTAAGAATTTTTCACCTGTGATAAAAAATTTAGTCAACATGCCTATTAATCTATTTAAAAAAATGCACCAATGAAAAATCGATTTGTTAATCTATAAATTAAATCGAAGGACATAAAATATAAGTCGTTCTTCGCTCTACCTTTTGCGAAAAGTGTCCGCGCTGAGAATATTTACCCACATTGGCTGAGGATGCGATCAGCTACAATTTCTCAACTAACAACGCCAGCACCTCAGTGCCATGTTGACAACAAAAACTAATCAAATCTATAAATATTTTTCCCCGAGACTCACCATAGTGAAAGTTTTCACTTGGTCAACATTCTGATTTTTTGAGGGACCTACTCTATGTTTTCGAATGTTAGACAAAGCATTAGCTATTCTTTGATGTTTTCTATTTGTTGTTTCTGTTTTCGATTTTTAAAATAAAAATTATCACTCCTAGCCAGGAAAATAATAAGAAATTCATATTTATTAGTTTTTTTTGACTCTATTGAGACTGTACTATTTATTATATATAATAAAGAAGTAGAAAAAATTATGTGGTTTAATGTAAAAAAACACAAAAAAATAAAATAAAAAATGACTCAATTGTTCTCAAGATGAACTAAACTGTATAAATATTTACAGGGTGTGTCAGATTGGGAAATAGATTATCTAAAAATAAAAACAAAAGTTTATTTAAGCTTTGTTTTTCAATCTACGTTCTTCAGTAAATAATTTGACGATTCCGCTGCTTTCGTCGTTTTATTTTTAGATTGAGGAATTCGAAAATCAAGAGTTTTTTCTTTCTTACGTTTTCTGAATTTAAACAAATTTAATTTTATGAAGAAAATGAAATAATATTTGAAAAAGGAAACAAGCTAATGAAAGTAAGGCAGATAAAAAAAGTAAATGTAAAAGAAAAAATTTTGTTTTTAATTTATGAATTCGGTAAGGCCGTTAGCCCATAAGGAAGCAGAATTTTGAGAATTATTGTTGTCTGTTTTTTTGAAGACTTGTACAGGTAATAAGGTGAAGTTTTAATTGTGAAAATAATATGCTCACGGACTATAAAAATAATATGCAACTTTATAAAAAACGGCGGGTTCATGTTTTTTAACTTCAACAACCTATTTTTATTTTGTGACACTTCTTTGTGCGCACCAATAAAAAACGAAATACAGAGAGTGAATCGGCAAAAATATGTGAGGTCAACAAATCGAAATATTGCGAAACCTTTACGAAACTCCTCCTTTTTTTGCTTCTTCTTACTGTCCAATATTAACAATAGTTTCATTTTCCTGCCACAGATGACGTTCGTGTTGACAGATGGCAATTTGTCATCATTCTACATAATCAACTATAAATAAGTATAGCACGCTATGCTCGCAAGGGGGTTCCCCCGTATCGTCCTTCTGCCTTGGCTCCGCGTCACAGAAAATAATATTACTTGAATTGTAATGTCGGCAAAAATCCCGCCTTTCAAAATATCCCTTCCATTTTCTTACCCCATAATTTAAGGGAAGCCAGGGAGAAAAAGTTAAAGTATATCGAATAACCTCCTTGATTTTAATCAATTGTCTACCAAATGCAAAAAAACGCATCTTTCTAGCTTATATCTAGGAGGAAAGGGGTATTTTGGGATAGTTTTACCAAATTTCCGGGGGTTTCGGTGCAGGTAATGAAATTTTTCTGTTAATGTGACTTTATTTCTGTTGTTGTGGTGAAAACTCCATCTTTCTAGCATGTGTAGAACAGAAAATCGTAATTTAGAGGTGGTTTTTCTATTTTTCGAGGGGTTGCCATGAAAAACAAACTAAATGTTTTTCCGTAGGTTTTATGCAATTCCCCGTTAAATAGCAAAAACCGTATCTCTCTAGCACATCTAGAAGTGCCTTAGGAGGTCTATAGCCTATTAAAGTTTCCGCATTAAAACCTGAAACACTCATTATAGACACAATAAATAGATGATATTTTCTATGTAATTTGATATATTCTACTCGAAATCTCGATGGAATTTTGTACACACATATAGGATAGAGTTATGTTGGAGAGACACACTCACAAAGTTTAATCAGTGTATATAAAATAAATTCTCAATGGTGTGGTTTTAAAGGTGAAAGAAATGAAGCGAGTGTTTTTTATTCATTGCATCGATTAATAACATTAAATCAATGTTATAAAATAAAATATATTATATTTTATATTCATTTCTACCTCGAAGGTATAATCACAATTTACCGAGAAAAAATAAAGTTTGAATTCATTTTAAAAGAAAACAAAAAGTTTTCATTAGAGAAAATAAATATACTTATAGATTACTAGAGTGATATCCACCCGCTTCGCTGGGTTTTAAAGTAAAGATTGATAAAGATTGCTCTCGCTTATCCCCTTTCTACAACACTCGAAATAATGGTAAGTTGTATTGTTTTACACAAGTAAAATATATGTATGGTTTCTCTATTTTTGTAAATGAATAATAGTCGTTATTACTCATTGCGTATATCAGAAAAGATGGCCGTGAAATATTTTATATTGACTATTTTTACAGAAATCTGTAATTTATGGTAATGTCAAATTAAATAATTTTTTTTTTTTTTTTTTGAATATATCTTTATAAATTATATCTCATGTGTTATTCTGATATATCAACTATATTGCTGTACAGTGAAAGCGTAACAAACAAACATGCTTTCTTTCGCATCTATAATAAATAGAGATAGAGATAGAGATAGAGATGTACCAGAAAGAATCGTTTCGATAAAAATGTTAATATAAATAAATCATAAAAAAAGTTACTTACATCAACGTCATCCGCATTTATTAAACTTATTATTAAAGTTGATTTATAATTATTAATAATTATCACAAAAATTATTACACAATTATATATTAAGATTTTGCAATATTATGGCCGAATATATTTCAACGATTTATACAGACCAGTGGCAGTATGTTCCCCTTCTTATATAGGGAATTTAAAATACTCCGAAATATTTTCGTGCATTTAATAAGAAATGAAAGTGTTACTAATTTGTCATCCATCCACAGAAACTTCTGTTCTAAAAACTCAAGGGGAACTCAAAGTACTTTAATTAATAAGTAAATATACCTACAACTTACTGGATTCACAATAGCAACTTGTTTCCTTTAAATTTCTACGAAACCGTTCGAGATTGGGCTTTTCGATGTGCCACAGGACTCAAATTTAATCCTTATTTTTACCCGACTGAGCAACGCAAAGGAGTGGTAGTAGTATCAGCTATATATGTGTGTCTCTATATTGCTCACTAGAGACCAAACGCGTGGGCCGGTTTTGATGATACTGGCGTCGATCGAATTTTCTTAACCTTGCAAGTGCTACTGAAGATATGGAAGTAAGAAAAATTTAATGCGGCGACCAACAGACACCATATTGTGAAAAAAATGTATTCGTGTTCCTATGTGGCACATTGGAGATCAAATGCATCGGTTGATTTTAATGATTCTGACGTCAATCAATTTTTCTTGATTTTGAAAGTGCTACTGAAGACATGGCAGTAAAAAAAATCAATATGGCAACCACCAGACGCCATAATGTGAAAAGAATGTATATGTGTTCCTGTGTGACGCAATAGAAACCAAACGCATGGACCAATTACGATGATTCTTACGTCGATCGATTTGTTTTAACCTTGCAAGTGCTACTGATGATATGGCAATAATGAAAATTCAATATGGCAACCACCAGGCGCCATATTGAATTATTAATAAGAAAATTCACAATTGTATGTTAAATTTGATGGCTTTGAAATTGAAAACAAATTTTTTTTACATGTTTTCAAAGTGATTTCCAGAAGGAAAATTCGATAAAAAATTATTTATTTCATTTTCACGATACCTTCCTTTTAAATAAAACTCAAATTTGCTTGATTTTCCATCGATTACAATGGGAACTTATTTCCCTTATTTTATTTCTACGAAACCGTCCGAGGTTAGGTTTTCGATGTTTTCAGTTTCATGGAACTCAAATTTAAAATTCAATGAACGCTTTAATGGAATTATTTTTTGGTCAAAATAAAATATTAAAATTTAATTTTCCAGAAAGGTTTCCAGAAAGAAAAATGTGAAAATTCAATCAAAAATAATTTTCACGGTATCTTCATTGTAGGTTATTTGAACATGGTAAACATCATACAGTTTCTGATATATAAAAAAAAAAAAAAAAAAACAAAAAAAAAATCACAAAAAGAATTTAAAATTGAAAGTAATTTCGTAGAACAATTCGAAATTACAAGAACAATATAGTTTATATCATTGGTTTGAGTTTTTATCATACATTTTCAAGATTGCTCCAGAAAGGAAACATAATAAATTTTCACACAAAAAAGCACACGAAAAGTGTAAAGAAAATGCCTTATGTTTGAAGGTTGTAAGTAATATATAAAATTAAAAGTAATTTCTTTTTTCCGGTGGTAATTTTTAACAGTTTTAATTTTATTTTGTTTTTTAGACATAATTTTCCTCGTAGATAGCACATATTACATAAGACAGATAAACCAAATATTCAGAGAATTTTGTGACTATATACTTGCCACAAAGTTTTTTTTATCGTGAGATAAAATTACAATAAAACATGTATAATAGTCCCATTTGTTGGAATTATTTCGAGAATACCAAGTTATATAAAATTATGATTCTAAAGTCAAAAAATATTTAAAATTGATTTTGAATGAGCAATTGATCTTCTAAGGAGCTTTTCTGTTACTTTTTAACCGACTTCAAACAAAAAAGGAGGAGGTTATCAATTCAACTGTATTTTTTTAATGTGTGTTACCTCAGAACTTTTGACTGGGTGAACCGATTATGATGATTCTTTCTCTATTTGAAAACTGGTGTTTCCCTTGTGGTACAGTTCTGACAACTCTATCCATGAGAAACCCACGAAAGTCTTAATTTGCATTAAGTATGCACGACAAGAGGACGAATAACTCAATTTCACGAAAATCGATTTCGATTATTCTTTTTTTAGTGACAAATTAGTTAGTATACTTCAGATTCAAAAAGAAAACCGACTTCAAAAGATAAACTTTTCCAAAAAAATTAATATGCTCTAAAAAGTAAAAAATAACGATAATATAATGTAGTTAAAATTATTGTTATTTTTGGAGTCGGTGTCAGCTAAGCTAATGTAGCAAACTGTTCTGTCAAAGTGCATATTTTTAGTGCATATTAATTTGTTTTGGAAAAGTTTTTCTTTTGAAGTCGGTTTTCTTTTTGTTGTAAAGTTTTTTTTATTACAGTTGTTTTTGTGCTGTATAACTTAAGATCTTACCCTTAAAATCAGCTTGAAGAGACAAAATTAAATGACTTACCTAAAACAAAAAGAAATTATTGTTATTTTTTATTTAATAAAAATTAGCACAAATTACAAACAATATTGTTAGTAGAAAAAAATTAACAAATATCTTTATTTCTTCTATTTTTATTTTATTTTTCGAAAATCCTGTTAATTTTTCCAATTTTCATTGTTCTTATCCAGGTTCAGTGAATTAGAAAAAGTCCCTGGGTGTTATTAATGAAAAATTGGGAAAATAAACAGGATTTTTGAAAAATAAAAGTACCCAGATAGAATATGAATACCTATAACATACTCAAATTTCAAATCAATAGAGAAAAAGTATAATCCCAGTGCTTAAAATTCAATTGTAACTTTAATCATTCTATTCTGGAAAACCGCTTTTCTTTATAATTTTTTTTTTCCACTAATGAATAACTAACAGGATTCTTAAAAAAAAATTATAAGGTTTCACGCCAATCAAAGAATGCTTTCACGTCAATCAGAAATATGTATAAAAAAGCCTAAGTATTGTTTTTTCCTTCAAAGAATGCAAAAAAAATGATTCAGATTTAAAGTAAGATATATTTTTCTGAATTCCTGTGTTATTTAAATGAAAAAATAACAGTTAGCAATTCGATGTTTCACTGTAATTTAATACCTGTTTCCCCAAACAGACAACCTTGACGTAGATAAAAATTCATTGTTTCTTTTCTAACAAGTTATAATTCTTTTTGCTAGATATTACATAGAAAAAAAAATTCATTTTGATAAATCTACTCCGTTTGTTGACACTTACAGTAAATAAATTATATTTATATAATAAAAAATTTATATAAACGCCACAAAACCTCCATATGGGAACTTTTGTGGAAAATATTTTGGCTATCATAAAGTATATTATGATCGTTGACTCAAAAAATATTTACTTGCTATGAAACATAACAACAGCAGATTGAAATAAATGCTCTTATCTCAAAGCTATAATTTCTGTTTAGTGTCTAGGATTTTTCTGAATATTGTTAACGTTATAACGGCTTAAAGCGCCGAGTTATGGTTTATTTTAAATTTTCGGAATTTTTTTGTTATAAAATTGTGATATATATATATATATATATATATATATATATATATATATATATATATATATATATATATATATATATATATAAAATGTTATCGGTCATTATCAAAAAATCACATTGTAAGTTAAGATTGTTTCATTATGAGTGTGATAACTTTTAAAATCATTATCACAATTTTATAACACAAAAATTCCGAAAATTTAAAAAAAACCATAACTCGGCGCTTTAAGCCGTTATAACGTTGCCAAATCTATTAGTTTCATTATGATACAGAAGATTTCTAAAGTATAATATGTCGATCATACAGGAATTATAGCTACAATAACTAATCAAATGAATGGTCAAAATACAATTTGTTTTTTGCAATAGAATTTTATGTATTATTAATTGTTAAAAAATCAGATTAATTATTATGATAAATTATGGTAATGTGCGTATTAAATTTTGTACGCTATTTAAAATTTTGGAAAAAAAGGATGGCCTGTTGACGACCCATACTATCTTAATGAATATTATTTTTGCGTTTATGATGTCACATCATGGCGGCTCATGTTTTAGGTCACGTGATATACAGATTAAAAATGACGACTTTTAATAATAATAAAATAAAACAATAATGCGCTTTTATACTCAAAATCAGAATATTTAGATAAATATATTTCTACATAAATTGTAATTCTTATCAAATTTCATAAATTATTTTTCTCTACCGAAAGTGTCCTATTTTCCTAGAGCTCCGAACCAAATACTACGTACATATGGAGGTAATGTAAAAAAAAAAAGTTTGAAGTCTTTCCGTATAATAAACTTACCCATTTTACCTTTTATACACCGATTATTAATATGTTAAAAGCACTTCTACCAAAGTTTTAGAAAAGTAAATACCTAGAACTGACTATGCTTGAATAAGATTTCTCTTCATAAAACTTTCATATAAATTTTATAACTGTCCTTTTTCTATGGTTTCCTATATACCGTACCTTGTTTTTAGCTCTTCGGTATAAAATTATTAATTTTTATATTCAATTCCTTTTTATTTTTATATTTATTCATAGATCGAGAGCCAGGAATGTAATATTTGACATTTCAGAACGACTAGAAATCGAGAATCTTTCTCTTCAAAAATTAGCATGTACATTATATAATGTAATTAGTACGAAATGTTAATTGTAGAATGAAGAAATTTAATTAATTTTCTATTTAAAAAATATTACGTAACCTCCCCTCCCCCCTAAGATTACGAGTAGTTAAGCTATGACAGTTCTACGATCAAAGCCCATGTTAAATCCCATAAGAGAAATCGCAGTTGATTTAAAAAAGTGGTATAGGAAAAATACATGTAAAATATGAGTGAGGCAAGTGTGTGGAGTGTAGATTACCTTGTGGTTCAGTTGTGACGTAGACTAGAGCCCTTGGAAATACAGACAATAACAAATCATGGATCAATTCAAAAAATTTATAATAATTTTTACAATTCAAAAAATGAAACAGATCTAATAAGTGTATCAGACGCATTTGAGAAAAATTCGAGAGATTTTTTTGGTAGTAATTTGTCTAGAAACGATAATGAAATCGATACGTTAAAAAAAATAATGGAAGTGATAAAACCTAATGAACGGTTGGATGACATCGAATATAAGCATCTAAAGGAGGACGTAGTATTAACGATCGGTTTAATATTCAGCATCATGTGCAAAATGTAATAAGTATTATCACGAAAATTTTACATATTATAAATATGGAAATTATCGATTTCTTTGATATCAACTACATAGAAAATATAAAATATTTTTATATCAATTTGACGATGGTTCAATATTTCTACACAATGAAAAGTTTTATGGAACTACTGAAAATATTTTTGTTGGAAAATTAAAAACTAAAACTTTGAAAATGGTTCAGTATCTGAAAGTTTTAATGAACAATGAATTGAAGTATTTGGAAAAATACAAGGTAGTTAAAAATAAAAAAAAAATTTTTTGTACTGGAAAAATTAGTTTTTAATAAATGTAATTTAAAAAAACAATAAATAATGTAAAAGTGTAAACCATTAATTATTAGGTATAATCTTTCAATATTATTTTTTAATTTTTATCAAATTAAATGTATTTTTTACCTTCAGTAATTTTTTTTAATGTTTTTCCTGAATATTTAAAAATTTATAAAATTACGGATACATTCGCGTGGGGTCATTATAAATTACAGTCAGATGAAGAAATCGATGAATTATTAGATGAAGTTATTAACTTGTTGGGTCAACATCCAAGCATTAACAATATAATGCAGGGACTGTTAACTACGAAATGAATATAACTTATTTATTTGATAATGAACCGCAATTATTAAATTGTTTGACTGAAAAAACATTATTAAAAATATATAAAAATATCAGTTTTTATACTTTAAAAAACTATGGTGATAAAATAATTACACGTGCTTGGAATAGTTTACCAAATAATATACAACAAGTGTTTAAACATTGTGAACCCTGTTATGAACATTATAACATAGGGAATACGCACTGGGATGGGCCTCCAGGCTTAAAAAGTAAATGTTATTTAAAATTAGTTTTTAATTAGTTCATTCTAATCAATCTAATTAGTTCATTGAAACAAAAACTTTAATGAACAAACACTTTTAAAACATTGATCATAGTAATTTGACTGATATAAAAGTGTTTTTAAACTCAGATGTGTATCCATACAGTGATCTTAATACAGATTTTCAAAATAATCGATATGCCCTACTATACGATATGTATTCCAAATTTCAAGAATCATATTATAAAACCAACAGCCAACCACTCTTAACACCCGCACAATTCAAAGAAATAGCTCCCATTGCTCTCATAAATTGTTCACACCAAATGGATGAAATTAAGATTGGACCAGTGGATCTTAAAATTGAATTCAAATGTAAATCTAGTATAATATTCAACCTAATACTAGTGCATATTGCCTAATTTTACATGATCGTATTGTCGAATATAATCCACTTACAAATGATGTAAAAAGATTATAAATAAAAATTATACTATTATTTAAAATAAATTAGTTTCCTTTTTCCCTTTTATCAACTTCCTGTTTACAGGTTTTTAAATTTAAACAATAATAATCACATGCATCCACAAAAAAAATTTGGAGATAAAATTAGCTTGTATAAATAGGACTTTTGCGAGTTATTTTACTTGAGTCAGTTTCATTACAATCGTATTAACATTATTTTTACAATGGAAGCCGAAAAGGTATTTTCAAAAAAATAAAAATAGTTTTAATTCACATTTTTTGGGGAGTTCATCAGTGCCAAAATTTGTTGAAATGTATGTGTATGATCAAGAGCGTGATACTAATTTTACGAAGTTTCAAGTTCAATTAGCAATTGAGAAGGTGGTTAGGGAGTATGGATCAATTTTGAGGTTCTACTCGGTCAAGTATCCAATACATGGTCTAAGTAGTATGCAAAATTTGATGGAAGCATTACAAAAAACGGATGAGTTTTTTTATTACGATCTAACAAAATATACAGATTTATTTGCAAAACGTATAGCGCTACCACTTTCTTTACGCAATACTAATTGATCAACACATTATTATTATTATTATTATTTTTTTTTTTTTTTGCTTATACTTAAAATTAATAGTAAAAAAAAACATTCATATAGATTTTAAATGTATTCCGCTGCCAAGTGTGTCGAGAGGTCTTCAATGTTCATATATACCACTGCGACAACTTCCATTCGGTGTGTGATGGATGTTATTTTTTTCCAATCGCATCAAACAGCGCTGCAATAGATAGATGTCCTATATGTCGCAAACATAAAGAATTTACAAAAAATCAAGTATTGGAGAGGATGATGGCTATGGAGGTTGTGTGTCCTAACGATATGTGTGGGAAGAAATTACCAATATCTAAATTTCGAGATCATGAGAGTGATGACTGTGTGAGCATGGCTATCACACGATGCATACTCCCATTGTGTAATTGGAAAATGTCAAGATTATATTAAACATCTTCTTCTCTTCCATGGAATTCAGACACATGATGTTATCGATACAGCGGAGCAGCTTAATTTGTTAACTTGAATTAATTGATCAAAAATGTGAGATAACATACCACTTATTTTAAATATTTTAACAATTGTTGAATGAGAATAAACTATTTTTTTATTTATTATCATTACTTTTTGATTATTTATTAAACAAAGTGTTATGGTTATTCCATTTACATCAAAACTAATATCTTCACCAATATTGATTTCTGTAGATGATTGTAGAAACACCATTATATATGATTGCAATTCCAAAAATAAATACCACTGTCTTACATCCATAAAAATCGAATACTTTCTTGATGAAAATATAATCTTCTCTCCCATTGTAGATGGATCAATACCAACACCTATTGATCTTACTGAATTTAAAAAAATGTACGTTCCATTATCATTTTTTTCTTATTATAAAAAGTATGCTTGATGCGGATGATGTTGTTGTTAAACAAACTCAATATCAAATGAGCCAAACTTATTTTCACCTTTCACAATTAAATATAGTTCAGGTGCTTCCCTAATTTTTTCAATTTCTTCTGCTTTTAATTTTTGATAACGACTGGGTAAAGTTATTAAATAATCTTCCAATTCTAACGCCCATTTATTACCAAACTTGGTTTTATATGATTGAATAAACTGCACTAAATACTTTTTATTCACCTCTAAATCTTTAAATTTACCAAATGGTTTCAACTCATTACATTCATTTAATATTCCAGACATTTTTTTTTTTTTCAAGTATTTTATTTTTAAACGAAATAACAACAGTTCGCTTCAATGATTCGAAATAAAATGAAAAAATTTTTTTTTTTTAAATAATCAATTTAATACTAGTTTTCTTACATCATTATCTTTACATACCCCTCCTATGATTTTTGTGACGTTTTATCAACTTCCGTTAACCACAAACCACAAAGTATTTCATTAAAACCACAGGCGACTAATTAACCACACATTTTGTATTACTTAAAAAATTAATAACCACAGCTATTTCCTCTTAATATGCTTCCTATAGTAATTTTTTAAATGTAAATGTTTTTAAAACTAACTTCTTATTACATTCAACTTCCCTTAAGGATGTTCCAGCATGGTATTTGCAGTTTCTATGTTAAAGCAATGGTACAATTTTTTTTTCGACAGAATTTAACGAAAAATTAAATTTAAGAATTTAATAATGCTTACTATTAATTCCCAAAGTTTCAGAAATTTTGACCGTTTAAAATGGGAAATAATTATGCCAACGTCCCAATTTCGATCAATTTACGTCAAAATTAATATCTCGAAAGTGAAAATTAATTTCTAAATTTTTTTTTTTAGAATTGTATTGTATAAACATTTTTTTCTACTTTTTCTTCAATATATAATAATATCATAAAAAATAGTTGGAGAGACCGGACATTTTACATGCTTTTAATGGGACATGACCCTCAAAATCGCGAACTTTGTCTTTAAATATCTCGCGATCTAAACGGTCAAAAATTATGAAATTTTACGAATTCATAAATAAAGCTATTATAAACCCGAGAAAAAAAATTCGGCCAAATCTGTCGAAAAGTGATTTCATGCTGGTACTACCTTAAAAAGGGCTCTAGTCTACGTCACAACTAAACCACAAGGTAATCTACACCCCACACACTTGCCTCACTCATATTTTACATGTATTTTTCCTATACCACTTTTTTAAATCAACTGCGATTTCTCTTCTGGGATTTAACATGGGCTTTGATCGTAGAACTGTCATAGCTTAACTACTATTACGGCACATATAGATGTTTTGACTCCCGTTTCCTTTCGGATCCTTACGTAATTGATGAATGGCCCTTTGTTTAAATAACGTCCTCATTTATGCACTCAATTAAAAATTTTCAGGTCCATTGAAAGAAAAATCCCGCGCATGAAAATTTTTAAAGTTGAAGAAGTCTTTCGATATTTTATTGACAACTTCCTCTTTAAATTATAGTCGTTTTGATATGACTGTCAAATACTTCACTGACTCTTAACCTATGTTTCGTATAGATAATATTAAAACTCAGCGTTTTAAGATCCCAAAGGTTGTTATTTCGTATGAAAAATAAAAAAAAATTGCAGGTACAAATATGTTTTTTTTTTTTTATATATGAATTTTATTTCTGCTGATTCAAAAAACGTATTTTTTACCAAGCAAATGTTGTTTTTTTCATATAATACAACATATAATTTTTATTTGAAAAACGTTTTATTTTTTGATTGGTTTAGGTTAATTATATTCTTGTTCTTCGTGTAAAAATCGATTGAGTTTAAAAGATGTAAAAAAAATATTTTGTAATAAACTATCTCAAAAATGTTCTTGAACTAAGAAAATATTACTTTTTGCTTGGTTAACCCGTTAGCACTCGCGTCAACTATTCGGCTATTATTAGGCGTGTGATGAGAGTTTTGCACATGCGTCCAATATTTCGTTCGTTAAATATTCTATAACTTTGTAAATCATAAAATCAAAATTTTATATAAATTTATTTTTTAATGCACTAGCTATTTAAAAATAATTGTTTACGCGATTTTTGAATGATGTTTGAGAGTGATGAGAGAAAGTCACATATTTTCCGAAAGACTTGAAAACAATATATTTTTAAGTACTGTGGAAGGATGAAAAAAACTGAAAAATTCATAATTCGAAATTCGAAATTAGATAAAACACTTTGAGATGATACAAAAATTTTCATTCATAACTGCTTAGATACAATTTTCAACATAATATTAAAATATTTGGTTTTCTAAAATATTTTTTTATATTTCAACAAAATCACCAACCAGAAAATTTCCTAAAAAGTTTTAATTGTAATAGTGAAAAGTAAAAGTTTTTTTTTTTTTTTTTTTTTTTTTACAATAAAAAATGATGCATATTTTATCAACTGCTAACAAAGTATAAAATGATTGGAAAAAACAGATTACGAAAGGAAAAACGACAAAATACCTTTAGGGCAAACATAAATAATATTTTATATCAAATCTTTGTGCAAAAGATTATTTTAAATACAGTGAGTGTATGTGAATAGCCTTAAAATAACAAATTGCAAAGTCGTGATTCTTTGGTATAGGCGGTTCTTTTTTATAATGATAAGGAATAGTCAGTTGATCACTTCATTTGTCATCATAATTTGATTTTTTATTTTTTAAACTTTGGAAAGTCAGGTTCTGTTTCATAATTTCCAAAAATGTTCATATTTTTGAAATAAAGGGAATAAGAACAAAGGCAAGCCTAGGAAAATTAATCTTGAAAGCGCTTTTTAATCAATTAATCCTAAAAATATTGTTTTGCTATAAGGATATAAAACTTTTTATAACAAATACATTAACGTGACCTAAATATGTTTTCGTAAGAAATCTATTCTTAATATGTTTTTTTAAGAAATCTTCGTTCTGGAATTTTTTTATTTCGGTCAGCGGCCCCTGATATGATTAAAATAGGTGGTAGTTTGTGTTTTCGGGCATCGATGAACCAAATTTGATTGCACAACTGGATTACCCGAGCTATAAGCCTGGTATTGTCTCATTATTCCATTGTACTACGAAACGTGTAATAGAATATAAAACTGTCGGTAGTGAAAAATAAATTTTGAAACTTGACAAAAATTAAAATTTATGTATTTATTTTGAGTCATAAAGGCATAGTCATAATTATTGTTTTATTATATTAAAATTAAAAGTAGTAATTTTTAATATGTATATCACGTGACCTAAAACACGGGCCGCCATTATGTGACATCATATAGGCAAAAATAAATGCACTTATTACTAATTTGTTGGAGGCTTCCATAGTAATTGTAAGTTATGTGACCATCAACTTATATAATAATGCACGACTGTTGTTTTTACCAATAAAACGTCAAAAAAATGGCTGACAGAGTTTTTGCAAGGATAAAAAAGGTTTAAAATTCAATTTAATTTTATGATAAGAAAGCGCGTTTACGAGAATAAAAAAGATTTAAAATTTAATTTAATATTATTAAGCAAGAAAGCGTGTATTTTGCCGAAATATATTTTTTTGTGGCTTTTCTTTAGGAAAATCAACAATTTGAAATATTTTTTCAAACACAAAAGAATACCCTATTAAATTACCATCTTGGCATGTTGTCAAACATGGACTTCCAATTTGCAACCCTTCCATCATATATCCATATTTCTGTTCCACTTCTTGACATGATTTAAAAACTTTTAGAAACAATTTTTCCTAAATTTGTATGCAACTAATTGCCCAACATATGTATTCCCGGTGCCTACCCCACACTTTCGGGAAGTAGCAAGAAGATACGCCACAAGAGCCTGATGCCAAATATGACAAAGTCGACATCAGGCAACTACCGTTTTGCATGAGATAAAATTATATATTCACAAAAATTCATTCTTTTTTTATTTTCGTTCACTTTCCATATAAATTAATATTCATTTGTTTTTTGTGTGTCACGAGTACATCCACCTCCTAGTAGTCATTTATTCCATTTTCTCGCATTAGATAATACTTCTAAAAATAAATTACATTCATTTTTATAAAAAAAAAAAAGTGGGATTTTAATGGTATATTTACGACACAAAAAGGGGTTATTTCACATTTATATATATCTTCAACAATATTATTACTCTCTGCTCTGGCACACATTAAAAAAAAAAAAAAACGTACGAAGAATGTCAATAATAAGGAATAAAAGGCATATATACATTTAAGTACAAGGCATATAGTATTATTGCTTCATATTATGTGAATGTATGTATATGTATTATTAAGAGAGGGGAAAGGTTGACATATTTCTTGGAGTCTTGTAAGATGATGGTGCCATTTTAATATTTCTTATTATAGTTCATCAGAACATTACGGTTGCCTATACGATAAATATATCAATACATTTTAACTGTGATGAGGTTGAAATTAAAACTAGGCCATATGAAGACATAAGGCCTTTATAACTGGGCCATTAATAAATTAAAAAACCTCATCATGTTGTTTCACTTGTTTCTCTTTTCTCCTATTTCGTTTGTTGTACCAATAGTTCTTAAATACTGGTGGGCTTAGAACCTCAGAATGTTTGCAACCCAGCTATTGTATCGCAGTAACTTCAGTAATAACAATAATGAGGTTTAACCTCTGTTTCTCAGATATCTATCAATAGCAGAGGCCGCCCAAATCATTATTATTTTTAATCCTTGTTTATTTTATTTGAAATTATATCCAATATACAATTAATATTTTATGATGTAGGTGGAGTCGGTTACTTCGTTCTTATCCAAGCGACGATAGTGTGATGAATTTTTCCGCCCCATTAATAATAATTGCTCACATTGCCGCTGCTTAGACTCGAATACGCAGCCTCCCAGTCAGTATCGTAGCATTGTGTAGGCAGTAGAACGTTTAAAAAACGATTGCGTATTAAACCGCACGACCACTGAGCTGGTTACTGAAGTAATATTGCATATAGAGGCCGTTTTCATTGATCTATCTGAGTATCTGTGTTTCAGTACCACAAATAGATTTCTTCGAATACTTAGCGACACTTCTTCAGGGCAGCTTTGTTCCATCATTGCCCGCAAAGTGCATATGAAACGGTACCCACATCGGCTATACAGCTGTATTAGTAAAAAATGATATTGACATATTTGAAGACAGTTAAACCGAGCTCAGAGATTTCATCGGTATTTGCGTATCGGTGAGAATAGTCTGGGATGTACTTTTAGTTTGTATATTTGTATACCTCGCTAAATACAATCTGTGTATTAGCTGTATCTTGTGTAACCCCTTAACTGTATATGTTTTAATAGATCGAATAACTTCGGACCTTCTTCAATTGTACTCTGTGTTTTAGTATCACAAGTAGATCTCTTCGAATACTTCACAAAATTTGTTCCTGAAAGCTTTTTCCAATGCCTGATGAGCCTGTTGGCTTTAGAATTCTCTGATTGATGCCTGTGGCTGGGTACTCATTTATTTCAATCGAAGCTTTAAGAGTAATTTCCACAATATACTTTGTATGAAGCCAATACAGAAAACTACGTATTTTAGCTTAATCAAGCCTTTGTCCAATTAAACTTTTACGGTATATTTGAAAAAAAAATGAATTGTTATTACCAACTTTCCCCGATAATATGTTCGTGTATTATTTCCTGTCTATATAATATATGTGGAACCTTTTATAATAACTCTACCAAGTCTCAAGAGTTAAAAAGTTCATATTATTTAAGATTAATAAATATATAGAGAAGAGGTACATAATACATTCATATAGTTAGTTAGCTGTAAGATAAGTCTCTACAGCGTAATTTATCACTATTTCACTCACGCATACATAACGGTTTCTCTTTTTTTAATAAAATGATATACTATCATGGTGAAAGTATAAAAAAAAGGACGAAATGATTATAATTTGTCCCAGAATTTACTTCGTACTATATCGAAAATTGTTATAAAGCTATGCAAAATAAAAATAAAAAAGGGTTTGAAATTATTGTTATATTTTTATTTTTGAAGGGCTATAGACTGTGAATCCCTGCAAAAAAACTTTTCTCTACCCTGATAATGTTAAAAGAATGGGCCTACCATTCCCTCGAGATTGTGCAGCAGCAGGAGTTGTCAAGAGCGGTGGAGAAGAAAACGTTTTCTCTTCTTCCCTGTCATGATGGACTCACTTGAACCAGCCTTTCTTTGTCAACCTCACCGACTTTAAGTCCGTTGACATAAAAGCACTGTTGTTCTTAAATAGCTCCAAATAGTTCATAATGTTCCGGGAATTGGCCAACCTTTTTATCGGTATCACAACGAACTTCATGTTCTTAGTGTGTCCCATTCTAGGACAGTCACTCTAAGTTAACACAACTCTACGCTGGTAATTCTCAATCACGTTAACTTACAAAAATATCAATTTCACTTTTGTTTTGTTTGTTACGCTCATTGGATCTTGAAGCCATTTATACTAAAAGATCTAAGATTGAAGCAAAATTGATGAATACCTTCAGTATTTTTCAAATTGTTTCGTCTATTACAGGATAATAGTTAGGCGGCCGGCACGCTGAATGCCTGAGCCTGACAGGGTATCACGACTATTAAACGATGCCTGATCTTTTCTGTCCCTGTCTCGCTCTTGGCATGAGTTAATGGATTCATTTGAGTAAACCGTTCTTTGACGCCCTTTTTGATCTTAAGTCTGCCTACATCAAAGCACTCCGGGTGTTCTTTAACTACTCCAAATGGTTCTTGGAGCAGTGGGCGAGAATGGTACAATTATTTTTTCAATATCCCAACCTATGGTCTAAGTGTGTCTCACCTCAAGACAGCAATCATAATCGTGCCTCACCAAGAAAGAAGCAGACTGTTAAGCAAAAATCAATAAATATCAAGATTTCAGCCCATTCTCGAGACTTGAAAATTCGATTAAATAACTAGCCTACATCATTTTTATCAAGCACTTTAGGAATTCTAATGATTCTTGCGTGTCCTGACCCACTTTTCCATCAACCAGTCTTTAAGGTGTTTAAAAATTACAAAAAGCGAAACGTTAATATTTCACTCTATCCAACGCTGTCCTCTTTATTATTCATATGCAGTTCAGTTAAGCATAAATTAACCCAATTTTTAAAATTTTAATGATTGCTCGACATTTAAACAGGTTTCTTTTCTTCCAATTAGCTTTTAAACACATTTCACTGTACTGTATTCTGACATCTATATCGAGTTGTGGGTGTACAAATGAAAAAAAAAAACGCAAATAAAGTAAAATGAAGAAAATATAATAAAAATCCCTTGTGATTCATTTTCAACTTCCTAAATGTATAAATGCGATAGGGCATTCCCCAAAAAAAGAAAACCAGTAAGTAGTGTGCATAGAGGGTAGATTGTAAGTACATAAGACGAAACAATTGTTCTCTTCACTGTAATGTTCGAATGATTGTTGTCGTCTTTTTTGTTGTGCACAACAAAGCATAACCAAAAGAAGAAAAAAAAAGAATAGAAAAGTGTAATAGTAATTTTGACCTATCTTTTGTCATTTGTTAAAAGTAACAGTTTTATTTATTTTTTCATTTCTATTCATGATAATGTAAAAAATACGCACACAGTATAGTTAAAACTACCCTATTAAAGTATTATCTCTGTTGTCCTCTAATCTGTACCATTCTAACATTCCAGATAGTTATATTTAAGCGAAATTTCTGAAAAACAATCGGGAATATTCATTTTTTTTTTTTAATATTTTTAATTCATAGTTTACACCGTTCTAACAAAGTAAAAAATATAAATACTGTTTAAAAATGCTTTAATTAAGTGTAAAAAAATATTTAAAATACAGAATAATTTTGAGATGTTTAAACGCAGTCTTTTGGCGCTCTCTGTTGATGACGTATTAAAATGTGACTTGTTAATTGGTGACAGTTCAATGTATAATTTACAATTAAAAAAAATTTATTTACAACACAGAATTTACACTCGTTATTATTAAGTTTTCTAATAAAAAGTCGTAGAATAATATAACTCAATGTAATACCTGTGAATTACTTTAGACAGTTTTGATTACGCAAACGTTTGTTTTTTACGCCATGTAAGAACAAAAAGAGAATGTGTAAGATGTGTAAGGTTTGTGCGTTATGGAAGTTATTTGGCAAGCGGCAGAATTTTTTTTCAGTTTTACTTTACTGTGTTTTACAGCAGTTTTCGGTACTTCTTCCACGATTGATTTCAAATTACCGTCATACTACCAGTCAGTGGTGTCTTCCACTATTTTTCCATAAAAGTGCTTGTTGTAGCAAGAAATTCACACTGGAGTTTATCCGGTTCGAATTCACCTTTTTCCGATTTACCTCCACCAAACCCCCTCCGAAACCACCAAAAAATTTTGTTTCCCACTATTTTGCCCGGTTTATAAAAAATGGATGCTTTTAGTGTCCAATTTTTTCACCAAATTTCTATACCCTCCTCTATACGTCATATCTGCCTCATATATGTCTCATGAGAGGAATAGAGAGAATTATTTATTACGCTGCAAAAAGTTAAGGTTTATGAATTTTTTAGGTGCTATATCCTAAAATATATGAAAATGTAGGAACTGTAGATGTAGTATTTAGGGAACGAAGTACCTTGAATTATTTTCGGTAACAATTGCTATTTACTGAAGAGCATTTGTACTAAACTTAATACAAATGCTGTCCAGGTAATTTTTTGAGAATGTAAGTAGGCTGAAGACTGTTTGCCAACATGGTTTTGTTTTTAGAATAAACAGATTTTGATTCTTCTGACTGTCTATTTACAAATACACGTAACCATTGGTTATTCATTTTAAAATCTCGACCTTTAAAAAATATTTTTAATGAAATATTTTTAGTCATCGAAGCCGTTGAAATTAAACTTGAAAAATGATATTTAAAATATTCTTACAACATTTTACTGTAGAGAGTACTCTTTTACGGTCTATTGTTTTAGAAAACAATTTAGTGTGTCCTAATAAAAGTTTTTATGTCAACTACAGTTTCCTACTACATTCATCCGTGTGCACTTAAAATTAATGATGTATAAAATTTAATTAACATGTGATGTAAACCAAAATTTTATCGTTTACTATAATTAGCACCTAAAATATTTTATTATATTAAAATGTATAGAGATAAAACCGTTAAAAGCGTTAAAAGCGTTAGATTTCATGTTTGATGGTCGAAATATATATATTTAAACAGGTTGTATCTTTTAGAGCTGGTTAAACAGTTGGCTAAATTATAACAGTACGACTTCAATTTCCCAACACTACAGTCCTTTTTTAATTACAGGATAATGAAATTTTAGAATAAAATAAGTAATTTAAAAATAAAAACTTCGACTGTATGAAATTTATCTGAATAGAAAAAAAAACAAGTTCAGTAGTTTACAAGGCCACTTTAACATTCGGGGTCCATTATTGTGAGAAATTTTCACACACTTATTTAAGAACCTACGGGATTATAAGACGAATATAACGATACCTTAATTGTCGAAATCCATCGAGACGTTTGGAAGATACGAGATAATAAAGGAATATACAAACAATATAACAATTGACAGTCTGGTAAAAAAGGATATTTTTGGAAATATAGTCAAAGAGGCTGCTTAAAAAAAATTGAAAAATTGGCACACAATGCCTCAAGAATTGAATATTGCCAAACGTCATTGTATTTGCTAAAAATCAAAACGCAAGGGATCTGACTTTTCCAAACCAAGTTTCCAACCTCACTTTTCCAAAAGGTTATTATGAGTTTGACCGATTTGTGTGAATGTATGTCTGACAGTCTGTCTGTGGCATTGTAGCGCCTAAACGGATGAACCGATTTTAATCTTTTATTGATTCGTTTGAAAGGTAATTTATTTGAAAGTGTTCTTAGCTATGCTTCAAGTGGGAGTTTAGGGTTCTGTGTCAAGAACAACTAAAAAAATGCCATGATCTCCAAAATCGGTTCAGTTTGGAGAAGGCTCTAAGGACAAAGGTAATTTAATAAGGAGTGTTCTTAGATATGCTTCAAGTGCGAGTTTAGGGTTCTGCACTCCAAAAATTAGTCGGGAGTTTTTTAAATTTGGTAAATTTCACTTGTTAACTGATTTTCCAGTGCTCTTTGTAAAATGCATATGCAGTTCTTAAAAATACAACACGTATCCAATCTATGCTAGAATATCGTTTATAGAGGATGATAATATAAACGACGCAGCTAAAACTATTATGGATAAGGGATGACAATGTGAAAGTGTACACATAGGGATTTTTGTGGTTAGTTTGGTTATTATTTTGTTTACAGAAATTCCAGTGGTCATTCCGTAATTACTCTTTACCTTCTATTAGTAAAGAAATCTGGTTAGGTCACAAACAAAACTTCAAATTCTTGAAACAAAATATGAAATTAAGGTAGTTTTCGTAAACACTGTACTACAGAATGATCAAACACGCTTTGTATGTTAAAATTTAGAGCGTCGTTATGTAATGTTTAAATGGGAAAATAAGAGCTTAAGTAGGTATGGTGCCATTTGTTTAATAGAAGTGTGAATTGTTCAGTGAGGTATTGATGGGTAAATAAAAAAGCAATTTTTCTGTTTTATGCTTAAAGACGAATTTATATACGATTAGATAACATACAATTATATTCTTACACAATATATATGGATTTCAATAATAATTTCATCATTTTTGGTTAAAAAGAAAAAAAAATATTTTTATATTAATTTCATTTTTTCCTTCTTTTGAAAACAAAATATATAAGAGAAACATTCTATTATGTAAGGGTAAATAATTTACCGGAATAAATCCATACAATATCCGGAAAAAGTTATGAAACTGTTAAATATATTTTTTTTTGTCGTTTTTTTTTTTTTTTTTTTTTTTTTTTTTATCAAAAAACAACAAATGTTTTATTTTTCTTTTAGTTTAGTAATAATATATATACGCACTTATCAAGTGTAGAACAAATCAGCGTATCCGTACGAAAAATTTCATTCAGTATATTTTTAACCCTCGAATTTTATTGTACTAAAAAGTAGAAAATAATTTTATCTATTAGTCACTCATACCCGACTATTTGTAAAAGCTTGAAGCGATTAATTAAAAATATCAAAAATGAATCGAAACGCCTCATCTACTCCACATGCTTAATTACTTTTCGATTCATGCTTGATATTAAGCGCCTCAAGCTTTTACAAGTAGTCGGGTATGAGTTACTTATAGATAAAATTATTTTCTACTTTTTAGTACAATAAAAGCTTGTCAATTTAAAAGTATTTCTTATTAAAATTTTTAATTTAAGACTAAAAAAAATGTATTTATATTAGATATGGTGGAAGCGATGTTAAAATCAGGACGGCACAACTTTACCATGCGTTGTCATCCAAACTAAATGTGCATACAAAATTTCAGCCCAATCGCTTGAAGATATTTCCTTCAAAATTGAGTTCAAAAAATCCACCGTAACATACATATACATACATTGCAAGTGAAATAAAAGCTTTAACAAAAAAAGGATCTTTCGTTTGAAAGGTAATTTAATGGAAAGTGTTCTTAGATATGTTTCTAGTGCGAGTATAAGATTCGGTACCCGAAAAAGTGGTCGGGGGCGCTTTGCCTAAATTTTGTAAATTTCACTTGCTGTGTTTGTAAAGCGTTTATATGTATTATGGGATGAACAAGTCTAGGTTTTTACTGCATCCTTTATGAATTGAACTGAATCGACCAAGTTTTCATTAAAAATAATTTCTTATTTTATGATATTGAACACAGGAAAAAATCCACGTACATAAATTGTAGGATTTTGTACTTCATTTGGTACTTCATTGAAGTTTTAGTAGGTACTTTGTAGCTTTTGACTTTTCATTCATTTTTCACAGGCATAAAACTGGAAAGAAGGTATCCAAAATTCTAAAATCAATGCATAAATATTCCATATACTTTTGAATATGGCATGAGAAGAGATTAAAAAGTAATGAACTTCAAACTATTTTTATAACCAGGATTATTACTTTTACTCTGATAAGAAATCAAAAATTTTTCATTTGGCCCTGAAAGAAGTCGATGAAAATTTGAATATCATTATCTTTAGTAGGTAGACAAAAAGGACGCTTTTCTGTTCATAAATCATACTTTATAGTGCGGGCAACATACCGGGACAATTTTAAGCAATATAAAGTTTAAAATTGGAGATACAAAATTTAGTCGCCATAACACGAAAATACTTCTCTACTGAAATTTCGATATTAGATTTTAGTGCCCGAGGTAGATAAGAGTTCAGGCTAAGCCTCTTTAAAAGAACTAAAACAACTTTTTCTTTTGTGTAATTTTCTGAAAATGCGCTAATATGACTCATACTAAATATAAAAAGATAAACTTTAAGAACTAAAACTGAGAAAAAGAAAATAAAAAGGTAAAAAGAAAATCTGGTCAAATGAATCTGAAAAGTCTTCTCTGAAGTATAAATCTGTGTCGTTATAACATTTCCTTTCTATCTCCCACATTCTTTTCTATTCGAATCTCAATTATTATAATATTTTTGCACAAATTATTCTTTTTAATTTAAGAAAAATGTGTATGTTCTTAAAGTTTTTCTGTTTTATGGGTGAAGAGGGTGTGTAGTACGTACTATAGAGAATAAGTTTATTTAAAATTATTATAGATAATAACAATATCATTATCGTTGTGGCTCTATAATTTTTCTTATTCTATTCTTGTTTATTATAAAAAACAGTTTAATTTGATTTAAATAGAAAATTTTGTATTAAAGTTTATAAGTACTGCAGTTGATTTTTCATGTGTAACTCTTTTCCTTGTTACGGTCTGGATTTTTTCGAAACCCACTAATTAAGGGGCATATTTTTCATTTTGAATGTCTGTTTTTCGCCGAAATTAACAATTTTATGAAATGTGGAATCCATGATAGTGTTTTTATGATTTTTTTAAGAGACGTTAAATTTGATGAAAGATTTGAAAAAAATGACCTAAAATTAGTGTGATTACAAATTTATTTTATACAAATTATATTGGTTGTCCACGAAGGACACTTTTAGGCTATAGAGCCCATTGTGATACCATATATGTGTTTTAGCACCTTTCCGCTGGTAATTTCATTTATCAGATCCTTAATTACAGAGGCTGAGTGCACCTCCTTCATACATATACCATGCACTACACCAGCCCATCAACAACTATTAATTTAATTAATTTTGTTGCGATGGCGCTAATCGAACCCGCTACCCAAGGTATACGGCGGACGGAATTGGTTACGCCTTAACCAACTGAGCTAATAGAGCAACTGGATTTGATAGAGAAAAATGAATTTTTTGCATTTTGAGAGTATAATAAGTCAATTTTTCGTATAGTTTTGCCAAATTGTATAAAATTTGAATGAATTTTTCTTTTGAAAAACACTTACTTAGGGACATCTTTTTCATTTTTCATGTTAATTATGCGCTGAAATTAGGCATTGTATGAAATATGGAATCCATATTAGTGTAATATGATAATAAGTAGATAATTTGATTGTTTTATCTATGCTTTAAGGAAATCTACCCAGTCGATTTAAGATCTTCGCCTGTTTCCTAGCTGTTTCGGGTGCGAATCCCTTTCGAACTTGGTTCATTCAGTTTCAATTGGTTTTGGTTTCATTACAAATCCATGGTTCAAATCATATACTACAAACCTATTTTATAAAATGAATACAAAAAATATCAATTTTCTTTGTTTTTCGTGGTACAGAGGTCCGAGGCCCTCATATAGCCGACTGAATAGTTGTATAATTTATGTTTTAGCATAAGCAAATGTTGACTTGAATGAAAATTGTTAGATATTTCTAAACCATTGTAAATCTGTATAACGATAAATTGCATTTGACTAATGAAATATTCATAAATAATAATTGTATTTAAAAATAAATAATTGTTCGACCACAGTCAATAAATGTATGGTTCAATATTAATTTCCATTGTCCATATTGTGACCCCATTTTAATTGTTTATTAGCATAAATGTTTTCATTTGTATTATTTCAATATTGTTGTAATATTTAATGTAAAACCAAACTGATTTATTTTTTAAAATAACCATTAATTTATTGTTTTCACTTGAATGTTTTAACTTCATTGTTTTTGAGATTGATATATAGGCTCTCAAGTCATGCCCGCATATCGCCCATAATTATTCCATGTGTGAAAAGAAGGTGGAGGGGACAGCTGAATTGATTGCAGCGCTGTTATCTTACAAAATTTGCATTAAATCACACGTAAGGGTAAAAAACACCACTTTATAGCCTCCACCTCTCTTAATGTGCACAGTTTTCAATTTTGTTAAGCGTAAAATAATCATAATTCATTGAGTATATCAAAAAAGATGGCCATGAATTGTTTGACATTTACTTTTTTAAATTTTTACAGAATTCTTTATTTTATGTTTCAAAATGATGATTATAGATCAACTCCAACTATAGTCATAATTTTGAACCATAAATTAAAAATTTCTGTAAAAATTTAAAATAGTAAATGATTAAATTTTATTTAAAAAAAAAAATAAAAATATTTTTATAAATTATATCTCATGTGTTATTCTGATAAGCTATATTGCTGTACAGTTTCCCTAAAAATCATTCGCTAGTTTTCCGTGAAAGCATAACAAACAAGCAAACAAGCAAACAAACAAACATCCTTACTTTCTCAATATAATAGGTATGTCATAAGTAATACATGAAGTATTGGCGCAAATGTTTGTATTTATTAATAAATTTTTAATTCAATAAAACGATCAATGTTAAAGTTCACTTAAAAAATTAGTAATTAGGCAACTTGTATGACGCAAATGTTAAGTGTTTGTCAAGTAATCGAAAACTAATATACATGTATAACGCTTACGTAATTCAAGTTGCCTTTTTATTAATTCGTAAGTCAACTTTAACATTAACCGTTTCATTGAATAGGGAATATTCATGAAATTTAAATTTGGTTCAAATATTTTTCTTCCGTAACTTTAATTACCTGACATATCAACTAAACCATTATTTTAGTAATTAATATCTTTTTAATTACTTAAAATTAATTAATAAAAGTACAAATTCAGTGAGGGCACTTAAAAATTTTTAAAATGGAAATTCAAACTTTTATACGGACGTGACTTCATAGTACGGGATTGTCAAATTTGTTGACACACTGTATGATCTTAATTACTTACATTTTATATGGTATTTCATTAAATTATACTATTCTACGGCTTTTTATTAGAAAAGTTAATAGTAACGAGTGTAAATTCTGTGTTGTAAATTCATTTTTTTTAAGTGTAAATTATACATTGAACTGTCACCAATTGACAGATCACGTACTTATACGTCATCAACAGAGAGCGCCAAAAAACAGCGTTTAAATATCTCAAAATTATAATGTTTTTTAAATATTGTTTTACACTTAAATACAGCATTTTTAAGCAGTATTTATATTTTTACGTTGTTATAACGGTGTAAACAATGAACTAAAAATATAAAAAAAATAAATGAATATTCCCTATTCAAATTTTTTTTTTTTTTTCATTAACAATTAGAAACATTTGCTCCAATAACTCATACCTAAGCAGGTGTCAAATATCATTAATAAATAAGGTTTTAGCAAAATGCGAGCAGTTTCTTTCATTTTCCTTTATATGTAGCTTTTTTAACTGTACTAATATAGTATGACTAATTTTTGTTTCATGTAAAATAGTTTACATGTTTGTAATTGGTACAGCAAAGATCAAATACAAATTTTTGAACAATAATTTAATAAAACTTGTTGCACTAGAAATTGTGAAAATAAAAGACTAAATTGTCTACATAATATGTTTTCAATGTAATGTAACATAAAAACTTATCTAAATTTCTTAGAAAATAGTATATGTAAGCCATTCGTACAATCCACAGACTTGTATGTCCTACCATGAAATTATATTTATAAAGAAGTGTTTCACAATGAAAACGTTTAAACCTTACCATGGAAACCTTTGAATTAGAACTCATGCTCCGTACGAGCATTAAGATTTTTTGAAAAAAGCGTCAAAGTTATTTTTAGAAGAAATTTACAAGCAATAATTATTTTTCCATAAAATATGCTCGAAAAACTTCTTTTGATCGTTTGGTCGGTTTTGTATTTACCTACATTGGTTTTCGATAATTTCCTTTCTTCCTTGTGTACGTAGTCATGGTAGGGACAACAAAATCGATGCCAGCGCTTACAGTGAAAAATTTTGGCGATAAAGGAGGCTGTTATGACTAATTTGCAGTTCTTTCATGTAAATGTTATAATGAATGTCAAATTAAAATTATTGAAAAACACTAATTAATTAAACTTATAAAAAATTTAAATTAAAAAATTGTGAAAAATAAGAAATCAAATTGCATAAATATTATTTTTTAAATGTAAATTAATATAATTATTTATTTAAATTTGTGAATCAATTTTATTAAATTTTCAATGTAAGTCATAAATGCAATCCATACAATTATATATGCATCCATACAATTCTATAATTAAAGTAGTGTATCGTTACGATGGAAACGCCTCCAATAAAACTCACACACAGTGCGAATAGCAATATGTTATAATGGAAACCATCCACTATGGTATACAATAAATAACGAAGTATGACCTCAAATCAAAACGAAATTGATATTTAATATTGCAAACAAATTTTGTAAAGGGTACTTTGAAGATTTTAGATCATAAAAAAATCTCTTTTCTAATTACAGATTACGTGACAATAGACAACCTTTTTTTTTTTAAATTCGATTTAAAAAGGTTTTTTAACATATTTTTTCGGTCGTTTAATGCCATATTGTTCACTGGTAAATAATTTAATATATAGTAGTAGTCTGTATAGACATCCATACAGAAAGAAAAAAACTGTTTAATTGTTTTCTACACCCAAAATGATTTTAAACAGGTGCTAATGCATTAAAACCGTTAATGCCTACCAGTTTTGCAGCAATGCATCAAATATTCAAAACTATTTGTACATTTGGAAAATGTATAGTCCTTTGTCAAATATGAATGTCCATCATAATAAAAATTTCACATATGTTGAGCGAACGGGAAAGAATGCTATTTAACCAAAAACTACAGGGTGGCACACCAAATTGGTTAAATGTTTTCGGTTTATATTTATTGAGACAATTATTGAAATACCAGACAATGCTTTCATTATTATACCATGCGTATATGTAATATGCAAGGTATACAAAGTTTAGTCCCAAATTTCTAACGCTTAAAAATATTGATGCTACGAACAAAATTTTGGTTAAGGTGTTTAGAAAATCAAATAATTAGTTCATTTTCGATTGTCTGTCCGTCTATCTGCCAACACGATAACTCAAAAACGAAAAAAGATATCAAGCTGAAATTTTTACAGCGTTTTCATGACGTAAAAAGCGAGGTCAAATTCGTGAGCAACATAGGTCAGTTGGGTCTTGACCTATGAGGATTATTTGGTTTTGTATTTATTTGGTTCACAAGTTCAAGCTATTTGCAAATTTCAACATCCTATTTTATATATATATATATATATATATATATATATATATATATATATATATATATATATATATATATATATATATATATATATATATATATATATATATATATATATATATATATATATATATATATTTGAAATTTTATTTAAGGACGCTTTTAACGTTTGGGTCCGCGGAGATTTCCAATCTTTTATAGTTTTGGAGAATGGAAACAAAATTTTGTCCTAATTTGCGCCCTCACAGGTAAACAATCATGTTTACGGAAAAATGGTTCAAGCAAAACTTATTAATTTTTTTTCAAGACCCAATTGACCTATATTGCTCATTTACGATCTCAATTTCACTTTTTACGTCCTGAACACTATGTAAAAATAACAGCTTGATTTCTTTTTCTGTTTTTAAGTTATCGTGCTCACGAAGAGGCGGACGTACAAGCGGAAACGAACTAATTAGGTGATTTTATGAGCATCTATTCCAAAATTTTGTTCGTATGATCAATATCTCTTAGAGCTACTTAGGACTAAAATAAGTATACCTTGATATATTTCAAGGATTTACGTGTATCAATTTTAAAAAAAAAAACTTGATTTTCTGTATATGAGGGACTAAGTCTAAATCAATTCTGAACAAATTAGGGGGGGGGGAATTGTACTATTATTTAAATAAATAAGTTATTTCAAAAGTAGGCATATTTAAAATGGGTTTTATGGGAAATAGATAGATGAGGGGATGATATGTTTTCATATATTTCACCAAATAAATAAGAGTTATTTCATTTATAAATTATTGAAAACCAAAATAAATTCGTTGTGCTCGACTAATTAAGGATGTATGAGCACGGTAGTAAAGACACAAATTGAAAAAAATATATTTTTCCAATTTTGAATGTCAATTATTATGTTATTAAATAATTATTATGTTTTAAAATTTTGTTTAATTATTCAGCTTTCGCATTTCAAAAACCAAGGCAGATAGCACAAAAATAAGGCACAAATAATTTCAAACCAAAACCAAAAATTGCCTTGGTGCTCGTACTACCTTAAGGGCCAGCTTTTATTGTACTATCCTTAAGTTAAACAATTATTTCTGCAAGTTTCTCATATATGGCTATTTTTAAAAGCTCGAGGTGCTTTGATGCATACTTAATATTTTAATTTGAGCTCATCCAACTTGTATGTATGAGTCACTAATACAAAATAATTATTTTCTACTTATGAATATAATAAAAGCTTGTCTGTTAAAAATATTTTTATGATAATTACTTAATTAATAATTTTTTTTAAATTGAAATCGCCCGATCTATAATCAAAGCTGTGCATGTGTAGCTAGTTTCAGTTAAATCTCCATCTGTATATATTATAAAAGCGAAAGTAAGCATGTTTGTTTGTTTGTTTGTTTGTTACGCTTTCACGCTAAAACTAGCGAATGATTTTTAGTGAAACTGTACAGAAATATAGCTCATACTTAAGAATAACACATGAGATATAATTTATAAAGATATATTAATAAAAAATATAAAAAAATTAATTTAATTTGACATTTGACATAACTATAAATTATAGATTTCTGTAAAACTAGTCAAAATATTTCACGGCCATCTTTTCTGCTATACTCAATGAATACTTACGACTATTATACATTTAAAAAAATAGAAAAACATACATATATTTTACCTGTGTAAAACAATCCTTACCATTATTTCGAGTGTTATAGGAAGGGGGTAAGCGAGAGCAATCTTTATCAATCTTTACTTTCAAATCCAGCGAAGCGGGTGGGTATCACTCTAGTCTTGATATATATTCATAGTAGTGTTTTAATACTTTAATAATGTTTAGATCCGTATATAACGTATTACTACTTTACTGTGTGTGTAGGTATGTATTTATATAAAATAATTACTCATATTTGCAAATCTCTTGTTATAATCAAGGCGATTAGTTCAAATAATACTGATAATGTTTATTAATAATTAACAATAATTAAAATTAAATTACACACCACCATTACCGCTATGTTTGTATGCATGCGCTACTCATAGAGAATACCTGATAGATGAGATAATATTATGAATTGATAAAATAATAATATATACAGTGTGGGTCATTTTAATCTATAATAGTTAATAGATCGTTTTATAGTTAACTAATCCAAAAATAACTTCATTAAATAAATTGAAGACTTTGATGGGAGACATCATGTCCTGACATCAGATTGAACCTAGTTCTTTGCGTTTCATTAATAGCCAATTTAAATCCTAAACTGTAAGAGATAGAATAACATTTTAAATTAGAAAGTTCATCCTAATCAAAAAACTAACATTTCTCATCAAAAACCTTTTTTTTTTTTTTTTTTTAAATCGTCTGCCTTCGGAGAAAAAACGTCTAAAAATATGCATAGTATTACATTTAAGAGAAACAAACACGCTAACTTCGGAAAAATGCTTTAGCCAAAAGTTGTCAAGGACAATAGCGGACATTCGCTTGTGTTTATGGCTTTGACGTACAATTATCGATAAACTTTAAGCGTATTTCCTTTCGATTAAATGCAATAATTACATATTTTTAAGTCGCATTTCTTCCGAAAGCTAACGTTTTTTGAAAAAATGTTTTGAACAAAATTGTTAATTTTTTTATGGAAATCAACTTCCTAATTTAAACTGTTACTCTATCTCTTACAGTTTAGAATCTAAATTGTCTATATGATGTCCCCGATCACACTCCACAATTTTTGTTGAGGTTACTTTTTGAATGGTTAACTACAAATCGAACTATTAGGCATTAGAGAATAAAATGACCCATCTTGTATACAGGGTACACCATTTTAATAAACAAGCCCGGCGCGTCTGGAATTCCGCTCCCGGAGTTATCGTCACCAGTGGCTACCCCGTACCCGTGGCTAAAAACAATATACAACAAATTTCGTAGAAGTGGTGCGTGAAAAAAAACAAAACTTCTTAAATTAATATTAGGAGAACATGTATTCAAATTAGTAATTATATGTCTAGACTTCGAGAGTAAAAACTGACATGTTTGTGCAATAAACTTATTACTTAAAATTATATAAAATTTGATATTTTTTCGTTTAAATTGTTTGTCTACGCGTGTCTTTTCCTAAGCGGTACATTTTTAGACCTTGAGTATATTTTTCGTCAATCCTAGACATAATAAGCTTGAAAATGAGGGATGAATCATGGAATTTGAGAAAGGAATAAGGAAAATTAGGTTAGGGCAGAAAAAAACTTGCTAATTATATTTCAGATTATGGCTAATAGATCGTTTTGTATTTAACCAATCAAAAAATAACATAAACAAAAGTTATATTGAACATATTTCTCTCCGGGTTGCTCTTTAATAATCAATTTAGATAGTAAAAGGTAAGAGAGAGATAGAATAACAATTTGAATAGATCCTCATTAAAAAACTGGTATTTTTTCAAAAATCATTCGGAAAAATATGTCCTTATTGTTTAATCGAAAGAAAACACGCAAACTGCAGAAAATGTTTTGACCAATAGTTGTCACGGGCATTGGAGAATACTCGCCTGTATCGATGAATAAACTGAAAGTCTAGTTCCAAGGACATTGGACTTTAACTTTTCAATGATCTTAAAAATATAGCCGGGATTGAAAGTTATTAACAGGGAGGAATGACTTGTATTATTCATGATAACTTTTTCTACAAATTCTTTCTAAGACTTTCGTATTTTTTTCGATTAAATGCAATAATGATATATTTTTAAGTCGCATTTCTTCCGTAAGTTAATGATTTTCAAAAAAAAATTTTTTTGTGACAATTAACTTCTGCCTCACCAACCTGGAGAACTAGGCCCAACCTGATGTCAGAAAATAATGCCCTTCATTAAACTCTTTTACTTTTGTTTCAGTTATTTTTTAATGGTTAGCTACAAGACGAGTTAGTAGTTGCAATAAGTTAAAAGGGTACACCCTGTATATAAATAATAATAAGCACTGTATTGGATCTAATGGATATCAGTAGTAAATCTTTTATAACATGGAGATTGTAATCTATGTTATATTATCAGATATATTCAAAAAAACTTTGATATTTATTAAAAGGGGTTGTTTGTTATTTAACATAACTTCAACAAGTGGAAATGTATATATATATATATATATATATATATATATATATATATATATATATATATATATATATATATATATATATATATATAGATGAAAATTCTTGAAAAATTAATAAATCGAACAATGCATTTTTAGTTTTTTAAGAATTTTTATTTCAAAATTTAAGTGTCTTGAGAAAAAATCGCAAGAGTACTTTTTTTGTTAAAACTGATTAAAAATTCAAAAATATTTTTTACTTCCCTGATACCCGCCCATTTCACTGGGCTTAAAAGTAACAAACACCGCTTTAAAGCCTCCGCCTCTCTTGATGTGCACAGTTTTCGATTTGGTTAAATCCAAATAGTCATAATACATTGAGTATATCAAAAAAGTTGGCCATGAATGGTTTGACATTTACTATTTGAAATTTTTACAGAATACTTTAATTAATGGTTCAAAATGATGATTATAGATCTACTCCATCTGTAATCATAATTTTGAATCATAAATTAAAGATTTCTGTAAAAATTTGAAATAGTAAATGTCAGATTAAATTTAATTTTTTTATTTTTGTTTAATATATAAATTATAGCTCATGTGTTATTCTGATGTTTGAGCTGTACAGTTTCATTAAAAACCATTCGCTTGTCTCAGCTTGAAAGCGTAACAAACAAACAAACAAACAAGCACCCTTACTTTCGCATTTATAATACATAGAGATTTTGCAAAAAATTCAAAATGTTTTAGTTTGCACACAACCCCCCTCTCCCACCAATTGTTTGTCTGTCGATATTTCACATTAACGAACTTGACTTTTCGAATATCATAACCCTTCTTGATACCAAACTTTATTCAAATCGAACTTAAATAATGATCGCTAGATAGGGTACAGAAACATAAATATATAAATACATATGTTTGTACATAATATATGTATACATTTTAACGATGGTCATTTTTGACATCTATTAAAAAGGATCGATTAACATTTTAAGAAATTTTTTGCAAAATTCCATCATCAGTACAACAGCAGACAGTAACTTTGTCGTTTGAAAGTATGGGGTAGTCTGCATCAAATCCAGTAATTCCGATTTTTTGCATACTTGTTTTTTTCTGATTTTGGTGATTATAACCCTAAACGGGTAGTTTTTGAACTACCTTTTCGAGATGTTTTTAAAGTAACCTAAATTTGCTACAATATGAACTAAAATCGTCTCTGTAGACCCAATTTTTTCCGAGATAAATTCTTTTAAATTTTATCATTTTTAATTACTTCGCAATATTTTGCAATATTATTTCGTTTTGATGAATTTTGAACAGCTTTTTCTCGGAAACTATTGGTTCTTCTGTGACGATTCTAGTCTCATATTGTAGAAAATTTAGTTTACTTTAAAAAATTTTTAAAAGATACTTCAAGAACTACGCCTTTAGGGTAATATTTGCCAAAATCTGAAAAAAAAAAACTTAAATTTTCTCGCGTTTTTTTATTTTTGACAATGTTGCGTTCAGCGTTCGAGCTCATAAACTTGGATTATTCATTGGAATAACATCATAAACAAGTCTGCAAAAAAAATCAGAACTATCGATTTGATGTAGACTGTATTGTATAAAGTTACTGTACAAAATAGCTCCATTTCCTTCTGAATAAATTTGCTAAAAAACCAAATGATTTTAAATACATGTAGACTGTCCTCTGTTGGCACTCTTAGGAATGCCAGTACTCCCTATTCCACGGTTTTCATGTTGTTACATTGTCGGATGACCTATTAATAAATATTTTAGCATTCTTTTTATAATAAAAGACATATTTAAAAAGTAAAAAACCTTTTTATTTTACTAATCCATAATATTCCATTTTTATATGCGAACATATTTTTCATATACCATCGACTGACTCATAGATGTTAATGTACAATCTGGATTGCCTAGATATCATCAGAAAGTGTTTCGATGCCAAAACGAAAGTGTTGATACCAAAAGACAGAAATGCGTGTCAATTAATGAGTATTTAATACTCCTTCTGTATAAATTTCAAATCGATTTTGTGTACGGTTTACGAGAAATTAATTGTTAAAAACAGCCTAGATTATTATAGGCCGCTATAGCTAATATATCAATAATGTTATAATCGATAAATAAATGCGTGTAGGAATAGACCTTTTTCACATTTTTTTTTTTTTAAATGAAAGTAAATGTCTTGATAAATGGGCTATTTTTTTTCATCAATTTTTTTGGAGCCATATGACCGAGAAAAAGGATAATGAAAATCATTAAAATTGGCGAAAACGATTCGGAAATACACGAAGTTACGCGAATGGCGTTGTGACACTGTTTTATTGTCATTGCTTGTCGAATTGACATCACAGATCACGTGTGCCGTGGAGCCAAAAAAAAAAAAAATTCTTTTAAATTATTTCAAATATTGTAACTTTTTTAGAATTTTTTTCATAGTATTTTATAAAAAAATAAAATGCGTAATTTTCGAGTTACAGGCTCTACTCGACCTATATTTTCATAAAAAATTAACAAAAAGCATTTCTGTTTTTCATGAAAAAGTTCTATTCAGTTGGGACGTCGCTATAATCGGTTCATCGTTATATTCCGTTTTGAATAAATCGATTTTGACAAGTTTAGTAATCCAGATTAAGGATAAACATCCATGTATTTTTGCTATACTAGTACTTAAATAAATGGTATCTCATATAATTTCGTACTGGTACTAATCTTTCAATTTTTCTACATTATTAAATATAATATATTTATATGTCTAAAATGTCTAAACACACATATATATGTAATCATATTGATGTCTATATAAAGTGTATGTAATAGAGGAGAGTTGCCTTATTGACTAAATTTTACCACCTATTTACTCGTACCCCTTCCAAATTTTCCATTAAAATGAATTTTTCTATACCAATAGCACAAAATAACATGACATTTACAACTGCCTTTAGTTTGAAAAAGATATTTGCTAAACAGTAACCAGTGTCGAAGAAATAGATTATTTTGTAAAAATAATCCAGAAGTGGTACGATTTAAATGTGGATACGATAGAGACGTATCTCCCCTACATGGTATATATATAATTTCACGAACCATTACATTAGAACAATATCACATATATTGGAGCAAAAAAATAAAATAAAGAAGTGTTTTAATAAAAATGAATTTTTATTGATTACTTATTTTTTTTGTATTTCATATGTATTAGTAAGATGTATATTTTTATTATTTCAATTCATTTTTATTGTAGATATAGAAAGGCCAAAGAGAAGCAGCAGCGAGAAAAACAAATGGAAACTGCACGTAATATGGAAAAGTGATACGCACGTGCAGCAATATTACTTCAATATCTGTTAAGAGAAAACTGAAATCCTGAACATATTTTAGAAAAATTTCAAACATACCAAAAAAATGGAAGCGATTCTCGCAATGTTTTGGCTCTCACTAGGTCAGTATCGATGTGAACGCCATACTGATTTGACTGGTTGGCGATAACACAATACTTCTGGTGGATAGTCCTGTTCAATACTGTAATATTACTTATTCTAACATAAATACATATCAATTGTATTAGATATAATCAACTTAATTACCATCTGCCTGTATATCATACCAGCATTGTACTAAATGCCATAGACTCTTTACCGTGTGGTTCTGACTGAATGCTAGCTTCATGATTTTTGCTAGTTGGCAGCCAATTTGGCAGAATATGAAGCAATTTATTTTTCTATTTTTAACTTATTGTAATGGGTTCAATTTTCGGAATCGAATTTTCAACATAACTTTACGTCTCATGCCACAAGGCATTAAAACAAATTTATAGAAGTATGTGTGTGTGTGTGTGGTGTGTGAGTACATACGTCCGCAAGAACTTTTTCGTCGACGTTTTCGCCCGAACAAAAAATTATATCGACTTCGTTGAGGTGTCGATCGATGCGTATTAAAGACAATATGATCCGCAAAGAATTTCATAACATTCAATCGAGTCATTTCGAGCCGGTCGAGTTTTATTTTTTAAATATTTTTTATTTACTTTTTATTGTGCTGGAAAGTTATTCGCGTGGACTTAAAGGATCGCACCTATTCAGGGCTTGTCCTATGCATGAAACAATATTTTGTAAACCTAAAAACGTTCTTTAAATTATTTAAATTAAATTAATCAATTTACAGTAATTTCTTGCCTGTTTCACCTTAGTTTTAAAATTAATAGGTAAACAATTCTGAGAAGGATATAAAAATCAAGAAACTTTTTGGAATATTCTTTTATATCTTATACCTTTCCTCAAGTAAGAAAGACCAATATATTATTCACTTAAAAGTATAAACTTTTTTAAATCATATTGTACAATTACATTTTGTAATTTATGGAGTTAGAAAATGGATATTGATATAAATAAAAATATCAAAACTGCTTAAGGTAAGTATTATAGATAAAAAATATTATTGACATTAAAATTTTTTCCCAAATGAAAAGTATATTTATTTTTACTAAAATTGAAAAGCAAATAGATATAATATTTATTATAAACCAATATTTATCCTAAATTTCCTAAAAATGGTCTCTTTCAGTTTTGAATGATTTTACTAACGGATTTGATGTACACAATCGATTTTTTCTAGGTGTCGCAGATCAGACGATATTGTAGAAATATGATTGGTAGGAGTGAAAATTTTAAATTTCTACAAATCAAATATTAAATTCAGTCGAACAAAATCTTTTAAGGTTTTTGTTTCCCTACAGTTTTGTAAAAAAGTTTTGGTTTATTGCACGGTACATATATATATAAACCAAATACATGCTTTGTAGTCAAGTAATGAGTTATTTTTATCTTTACAATACCACGCAACTACAAAAATATATAATATATTGTGTGCAAGTACTGCTTATAAATTTGAAAATATAAAAATCTCTCTTCAATCATTAATGCTCTAAGTATAGTCGTCTCTGTTCATCAAATGATGGATCTTCGATGAACTCATAATTAAATTAAAATTTTGTTTTTATACCATCGAAAACCTTATTTTTATGATATTATTATAAACTACAAGATAAATATTTTAGATAGTTTTTTATCACACGTTTAGATCTTTTGATATAGAAATATCTAATTGAAAAGGATAACCTACATGATTCATCATTTTTTCAGCCAACTTATAACGATAAAATAATAAATATTAAAAAGCCTAGTGATCTAGGAATTTTTTGTGATTTTTGGAAACTTTGTTAATCAAAAAATGTATTTATAAAGTTTTGTTGATATCCCGAGTATTATTCAATCCTTGCATATCTCCTTAAAACTAGTTTGTTTGTGATTGGCAGAGTTTTTATTGACTTATAGAAAATTCAAAATATATGACTTAAAACTTTTTTTTAGAAATGACTGACTGATTCAATCGGAAGTTTTAAAATTGATCATTTTTCCAGACAAAATTTTTAATACTAATCCAATATCCACTAATAAGGATATTCTTTTATTTTATGATCCCTCTTATTTCTTTATTTCTTAAACCGGGCCTGGTTCACATTGAGCAGAACGATTTTTTTCTTTCGTATATAGAATACAAATAACAAAATTTTAATGATTTTTTTTCACTCTCTATTATAAATATATTAACATTACAATAATTTTCATAATATCAACTGGCAACCATACATTATAAAATATTTATTTTAATCGAAATAAGTGCTTGATTAAACAGAAAAAATTCTCATTAAAAACCGTCGTGCTGTAGTCGTGTATAGGAATTAGAATAGGATAGACATTGTACATGGACCCTGTGCCCATAATGAAGTCAATTGATTATTTCGGCAACTTTTTTGAGAATTAATAAAATTAAATAACGTGATACAGAAATTTAAATGTGAATCAACTACTTTTATTTGCAACAGACAACGAGATACGTGAGAAAATTTGAGAGGAACTTGATTTTGAGGATTTTTGAACCCTTTCCCTCCCGCGACGTAAGCATACGTTAGATTTGTGGAACCCTCTACCCCTTTTTATGTAAGATTCAATCTCGGTATTATTCGGCCGAATAATAAAACGCTGTTACAAAAGAATCAGTTACTCTAAACTTACAGTTTGAGGTACATTCAAGATTTTTATTCTTTAGCATAGAGATGTACATAAATTATTTCTAATATTAAATTTCAACTAATAAAATCTTACGTATGAATGGGTTAAATACCCCCCCCCCGCCCACTTGCCTCATAAGGACATTCATAGATTTTTTAAATCCCCCTCCTCAAAATGCTTACACAATTAATGATTGTCCCTTTGGAAAATTTTTGTTTTTTACAAATAATAACCTTTTTGCCTGTTTTTAAAAGCATGTTCTCATTAACTATCTGTTAACAAAGGTCAATATACATTAACCTTCGAAAAACTCGAAAATGGAACATGTTGATTCAACAATTGAGTCACAAACTAAATTCTAATTTTTCCTTAATTTCCTGGACCAATTTTGAATTAGGTATGTAAAAAGATATTTCAATTACCATCTAGGCATTATCAGTATGTATTCCCTAATCGTGATTCCCCTTATAAATCGTGTTTCTAAGTTTCTAACAAATTGTGACGTCGGAAAATCAGCTTCGATTAGTATTAAAAACAAAAGAAACAAGTGTGCTTTAGACCACACGAGCAAAGTAAAACTTCTTAGAACAAATATTATTTATAAGACAATTGCTGGTCTCCGGTATCGGAGTCTGGTCTTCTACCACTAAGCTACTGGGGCTCTGTGTATATCTATAATATTTTATATCCTTATAGTATGTTGTTATTTTTTTTGAAACGTAACCCTTTTTTTTTCTATCTTCCCTTACTTATATCTCCCTCTCAACTTGATCACACTTTTCGTAACAAGCTTGATCCCACATTTTCGCAACATTCTGATAATAGATTATCCAGTTTACTTCCCAAGTCAAGCATTCTTAGGCTAGGCTAGGTTGGGTTCAATTGGCTTTCCACGAAAGACACACTTAGCATTTACCAGTTTCAGAGGCTGAGTGCACCTCCTTCATGCATATACCATGCAATACACCAGCCCATCACAACTATTTATTACAATAATTTTGTTGAGACGGCGGGAATCGAACCCGCTACCCAAAGCATACCGCGGACGGGATTGGTTACGCCTTAACCAACTGAGCTAATAGGGCGACCAAGCGTGTCTTAAGAAGTTTTTCTTCAAAAGTAAATCCTAGCCACGATTATAACTTCCATTTCTTTCTTTAACAAAATCATTTTGAGTCCTCAAAATGGCGGACAAAATGAAGCATGAAAATTTCGAATTATATTATGAACTCGCGATCTAACACCACTATACCATTGCTATTACAGTAATTATAAATATTATTTTCTAACAAACATATTCGTTCATTCCTGTTTTTTTTTTCCGTAAGAAAACATCATTTTTTTTTTTTCGTTTTAATACGTTCATACATTTCAAATGTAGTATAGTTAAAATACATTTTGTTCTCAAAGTTCATTATACAAGAGAGAAAACAATAGGAAAATATGTACAATATGCCTCAATCTAAAATTTATAGTAGGATTTGAACTCACAAATTATATTAGGTTGAACTTTACAGTCCTTTCAGAATGTACGAGCGTCAAGGCAATTTTGGATAAAAGACTTGATTTTTTTATATTAAATTAGACCAATTCTTAATCTATTTTGAAAGTTTTAGGGAGGGGGGGGGGGGGGGTGCTCGATTATTTAAAGAAGTCAAAATGACTTCAACGGTAGGCCTACTTGACTTTGGTCTTATGAGAAAACAGAAATGGATGATATGTTTTCATAGATTTCTCCAAAAATAGTAAGTGGAAATCAAAAAAAATACAATTTAATTAAAGTTAAAACGTTAATAAAAAAATGAAAAAAAAAATTGTTGTGTCCGATTCATTAAGGATGGATCAGCACAGTGTGGGGACACAAATTTAAAAAATATATTTTTTCAATGGTGAATTATATTTTAGACGAAAAGTAAGAAGACAATTTTTCGATATCTAAAATTATTTTCAAAATATCGATATTTGAAAATTTTGTTTAATTATTTATAGCTTTCGATATTTCGAAAACCTAAAGAGATATCGAAAAATTTTATTATTATTTTTCGTATACATTCATGAAGTCAAAGCTGAAAATAAAGTTGACAAAACACTTTGACTTTGTGACATTTTGTAAAAGTTAAAATAAAATGTATGGTATATCGTATTCGCCGTATTAGTATAGAATTTTCGTGTTATTACTATAATCTTCATAGAAACACAAAAACTGCTTCTAGTCATGCTATACCTACTATCCTTATTAAAAATATAGTTTTACTGTGTATTTTACAACTATAAAATAATAAAAAAAATCAATTCATTCATTCATCTCTCATATAATTATCGTCTGTTTGATTATTGGGAACTGATATTAATAGTCTGCATGTATTATTATTATTAGTACAGTATTCGATAAACGGAAATAAAAAAAAAATTAAAAAAAAACTTTTAACAAAAAGAAAACCGACTTCAAAAGAAAAACTTTTCCAAAACAAATTAAAATGCACTAAAAAGTAAACAAATAATGATAATATAATGGAGTTAAAATTATTGTTATTTTTGGAGTCGATGGCAGCCAAGCTAATGTAGCAAACTGTTCTGTCATTGTTGTTTCCTTGGCTGCCACCGACTCCAAAAATAACAATAATTTTAACTACATTATATTATCATTATTTGTTTACTTTTTAGTGCATTTTAATTTGTTTTGGAAAAATTTTTCTTTTGAAGTCGGTTTTCTTTTTGTTAAAAGTTTTTTTATTTTTGGATTTTTAGTGAATCTGAAGTACACTAACTAATTTTTCACTAAAAAAAGAATCATCGAAGTGATATTGAGTTATTCGTCCTCTTGTCGTGCATAATGAATGCAAATTTAATACTTTTATGATTTTCTCATGGATGCCGCTGTCAGAACTAGACCAAAATGAAATGGGACCAAACGGGAAGCACTAGCTTTCAAACAGATAAAGAATCATCAAAATCGGTTCACCCAGTCAAAAGTTCTGCGGTAACAAACATAAAAAAAAAAAAAAAAATACAGTCGAATTGATAACCTCCTCCGTTTTTGTTTGAAGTCGGTTAAAAATAAATACGATCACGATCACTGCCGATAAGTTCACGGCCACTTCAAATGAAGAATTCTCATTTCACGAATAGAAAAGTGAAGTTTATTTTTCCTTACTAGTATGCAAGATATCCAAGTTTAAAATTCCTAATTAAATACAAAAAATTTTTAACAAAAAAAAACCGGCTTAAAAAACTATTCCAAAACAAATTAATATGTCTAAAAAGCAAAAAAATAATGAAAAAATAAATTTGGAGCCTGTGTCCGCGAAGGAAACAACTATGGCAGAACAGTTTGCTACATTAACTTGGCTGACACCGATTATCGTTATTTTTTACCTTTAAGTGCTTATTAATTTGTTTTGGAATAGCTTTTTTTTTGTTTAAATTTTTTTTATTTGGGGTGATATTTATTTAATTTGTCCATTTGTCGTGCACTAACTTAATGCAAATTTAAGACTAATATGGCTTTCTAATGGATGCCATTGTCAGAACTGGTCTAAATTGAAGTGGGACCATACGAGAAGCAGCAGCTTTCTAATAAAGAATCATCATAATAAGTCTAGCCAGTCGAAAGTTCTGAGGTAACAAACATAAAAAAAAGACAGTCGAATTGAGAACTTTTTCCTTTTTTGAAGTCGGTCATCGAAGAGGAAGATATTCACTAGTGACGTCATTCGTGGGTATCGCCATAGAGATTACATATACAACTTTGTGTTGTTAAAAGGAAGGATGGGCTTTCTTTGATTTATAACTTCTTCATTTTTTAATTAATTTTAATTTCACTTTCCAAATTTGTCATGGTATCGTGATAGTCTTGTTTTTAATTTTTATGGGTAATATAGCAAATTGGAGACCAGGATTATTCCCTATTGATTACAAGTTGTTAACTACAACTTTGTTTTGTGACTTAAATGAGGCATTTGGCTGAACTTGAAAGGTATGGAGTTAGAGGTGGTTTTGAGATTTTGAAAAAGCTTAATCATTTAATTTATTTTCAGCTTTGAAAAGAACCTTTCTGGAAGTTTTCCAAATATTAATATGCTTAGGGTAGCGGGTTCGATTCCCGTCGTCGCAACAAAATTAATTTAAATAATATTTGTGAGAAGCTGGTGTATTGTATGGTATATGCATGAAGGAGGTGCACTCAGCCTCTGAAATTGAGGAGCTGATAAATGAAATTATCAGCGAAAAGGTGGTACAACATATATATGGTATCACAATGGGCTCTATAGTCTAAGTGTTTCCTTCGTGGACAGCCAATATAACCTAACCTAACCTAACCTAACCTTAACTGTTTAAAACTCAAAAATGGTGAACCTTAGAAAAAATCACAAGAAGTCTTTTTAATGTAAAATAACCTAAAAAACCTCGGGTAGGTTTATTTGGTTAAAAAAAAATTTCATGTAACTGTTTCTGTGGAGGGGATAGGTATACAAAAATTGGACCATTAGTGTTTCTGACAACGTCCGGAATAGAAATCTCCAGGCTTTTGTAAATAAGAATCAACTGACAAACTGCTCTCATTTGCTTTTACACACTAAAGTTTATCTAGCGCCTGCTGTATAAAATATTTGTAAAATGTATAATTTGAATAGTACAATAAATATGTAAATAAATTGACTTGAAAGAGAAGTTTAAATTACCAAAGAATCAATTTATATGTACTTTTATTACATATATTACAATTTATATATTATATGTGTGTCTGTGATGCAGTAAAAGCAACTACATAAGCTACAAACAACAGTTAAAAAGCTACCCTACTATACATGTTATATAATAGTAATAGGGTATTCTACTATGTTTGAAAAAGTACTTCAAAATGTTGATTTTCCTGATAAAAAGTCACAAAAAATTATATTTCGGCAAAATCAACACGCTTTCTTGTCATAAAATTGCATTTTATTCTCGCAAAAACGCTGCCAGCCATTTTGGTGACGTAATATTGGTAAAAACAACAGTCGTGTATGTAAAGTTGATGGAAACATAACCTACAATTACTACGAAAGCGATCGAAAAATTAGTAATTAATGCATATTATTTTTGCCTATATGATGTCACATCATGGCGGCTAGTGTATTTGGTCATGTGATATACATATTAAAAATTACAACTTTTAATTTTAATATAATAAAACCAGAATGTGCTTTTATGACTCAAAATCAGAATATTTAATTATATTTGTACTTAAATTTTAATTTTTAGCAAATTCCATAATTTATTTTTCACTACCGAAAGTACAATATTGTACACTTCTTTGAATAGGCCATTACTGCCACGTTCTTTTTGATAGTTTTTAGGTATAATTTTTTTAAATTCTTAAACTATAGTATTAAATTAAGGAAACTAGTAACTTATCTTTAGACTACAAGTCCATTTTAAATTTTTCGTGCAAGACGACCCATCAGGAGTCATGTTGGAAAAGTTGCTCCCATATGTAACATTAAGTTTAAGCACCATGGCGTCACCACCAGCTAATATGTACGGCACTGAATCTAACTCTGTATAAGTATATTCGATGTGAATTAACGAGATATGCAAGGATTGAATACTACTAGAAATTTCAATAAAACTTTAAAAATACATTTTTTGATAAGCAATGTTTCCAAAAATCAAAAAAATTCCAAGATCACCGGGATTTTTATTATTATTTTATGCAAAGCATATATTGGGTTTATATGTATGTACCGTGCAATAAATAAAAACTTTTTTATATTATTGTAGGTTTACAATCACCTTAAATAAATTTATGAAAATGTGTGAGAACCTGTTCGCTACTGCCTCTTTGACTAACAGAAATTAAGTTTGTAAACTATATTTTTGCCAACCTCTGCTCCTGCATTGTCTGGTCTATATATATCACAATATATTCAAATGTAAAAGCAAGGATGTTTGTTTGTTTGTTTGGTTTTTAATGAACCTGCGCAATATAGCTCATACATCAGAATAACACATGAGCTATGAGTTATAAAAATATAGATATTTAAAAAAAAATTGAAAAAATTAAATTTAATCTGACATTTACTATTTTAAATTTTTACAGAATTCTTTAATTTGTAGCTCAAAATAATGATCATAGAGAATGATCATCATTTTGAACCATAAACTAAAGATTTCTGTAAAAATTTAAAACAGTAAATGTCAAACAAATCATGACCACCTTTTCTGATAAAATCAATCAATTATGACTATTTAACAATTTATAAAATTGAAAACTGAGTATATCTTTTAGCTGCGTAAAACAATCCCTTCAAGTGTTATGAAAGGGGGATACGTGAAATCAAGAGAGGCGGTGGTTTTTACTTTTAAGCGCAGTGAAGCGGGCGGGTATCAAACTACAGTAGAATCTCGATAAGTTAAAGTCCAAGGGAAACAAAAAATATTTTAAGTTATAGAGGTTTTTAGTTATCAAGGGTCTATGTTATTGAATGCATCAGAAGGATGGATTCAATAAAATACTGAAAATAAAATACATATGTAATCATATTTATTCACATTACTTACATTACATAAAAATAAAACAACAACTAAAGGTTTAGTCTACTTATAAAAATCTGTGATTTTCTTTTGTTTTAAAAAATTCACTGTTTCTAAATCGATTTGATTTTCAATGACAAATAGAGAGGAGAATACATTATCTTCTATGTTGCTACACTGCTCTATAAATGATCGTACAGTTGTTTTGACACTCTTTCAAAATGACTCATTCACACAATTTTATGTTATAGAGGTTGTGGAAACATTTCTTTTAGTTACTGAGGGCCTAACAGAAATTATTTATTTAAGTTATAGAGGTTGCGTATTTTAAGCTATAGAGGTTTTGGGCTCTGATGGGAAGGGAACGTAGTATTTTTTGAAGTAACTAAGGTTTTTATGTTACCGAGGTTTAACTTATCGAGATTCTACTGTAGTAGTAAATATATTGAATATGTATACTAAATACATATTTTCTAAATACACACATAGAGTAACATAACATTATTATTATTTAAAATTCTTTATTGCAAATAAAATTGATATATTTCCAATCGATTTAAGTACAGTATACTATCATATAGCACACATATTTATTTATTCTAGTAAGTAATATAGTAAACTTTGTGAATGCTTTACTCTACACTGCTCTCATTTTATCATTTACAGTGTGATATAATAACAAGTCATTTTTGTCACTTTTACTCACTGTCAAAAATAATTTATCTAGGTCCAATAAATTATTATTTTCTCACTCATTTTGCGTGCGAAAAGTGATTCATTACTGCACTCATTTTCAACCAATCAAATTAGCAAATAACGGTCAAAATTAAGTTATTATAGTATTACTAATAAGTTAGGTGAGGTTAGGTTATATTGGCTGTCGAATGACACACTTAGGCTATAGAGCCCATTGTGATACCATGTATGTGTTTTACCACCTTTCCGCTGATAATTTCATTTATCAGCTCCTCAATTTCAGAAGTTGAATGCAACTCCTTCATGCATATACCATGCACTACATCAGCCCATCACAACTATTAATTAAATTAATTTTGTTGGTACGGCGTGAATCGAACCCACTACCCTAAGCATACCGCAGACGGAATTGGTTACGCCGTAATCAACTGAGCTAATAAGGCGACTTACTAATAAGTTATTCTAGTAATTTTTTTAATTTTATATTGGAACAATGTTCCTTATCGCATTTTATCGTTCTGATTTTTTTTAGGATTGGGGACAAAACAAAAAAAGTGCAACAAGAAATAACGACACCAAAAATCGACACCTGGGTTCCCTGGGTAACTAAAACTTTTTTAATTGATTCAGCTTGCCATGAATTTTGAGAAAAAGTATTCTTATATTTTTTGACAAAATTTTTTGTTTTATTATTTAAAAAAATTAAATTGTGAAAGTTATCAGAAGTTAAAGCTAACAGAGATAATTTAATGTAAGTACAAGGAAATTTTTATGTTATGTCCTAATTAATATTCTGATCAAACTAATGAACACACATATTGGGTTGACTACTAAATCATAAGTATATCTTTTTTAAACTAACATTACAATCAATTCATACAGTAAAAACTAAAAGTAGCTATAAAATTAAATTCTTTAAAAATCAAACACGTATTTGACTTCTAAAATTAATACCATAAATTTTCAGAAAAATATCTTGTAAATGAAAAAGTTAGCGCTGCATTTATGATGCACCAAGACACGAACGGAATATGGTTCCTACCGACTGTCCCACGGAACCTCTCGTTCTTTTTTTTCTCGATAACTCATGAAAAATTTTAAATTATATTTACCGTTTATTTTCACATTATTTAAAACATTTTTCCACGTTTGTTTTCACATCTCATCTCAGCACGGGACCAATGATTATCGACCGGTTGACGAGTGCTAACGGGTTAATAATGAGTTAACGATACTTTTTTATTCTTTTATTCGCAGATTGGATTAAGTCATTTACATGAACGATAAAGAAAAAGCTGTCAAAACAAGGTGACAAATCTATTCGCTATGTACTAAACCGATTCAGTTTTATTTTGATGGCGAAGAAATTTAAAGAACAAAAAATGAAATCGCTTCATCTCGAGGTAAAATTTAATGATGGTTATCAGAGATGAGAATTGTAACATCAAGAAATAAAAGAAAATTTTATATAATTTTTGACTAGGATACTAAGCCCTTACAACCAAATAATAAGACACACATAAGAAAAACAAGAAAATTTGTTAAACAAACATGATAAAAATGTAAATGTAAAAATTTTTCATCAATAAATTATAATTATATTATATTATTGAGTAAGCTATTATTTGTAGCTCTCGACTATGTTATATGAATAAATTTTTGCAAGATAATCATATTTTCAGCAACTACTTCCATAACTTCAATAGCCAGCAAGCAGTCCCAAGCTTACAATACACATATTATTATGAAGAAAGGAAAAGAAGAAAAGTTTGCACATTAATAAAATATATAAGATTTAATATACATAATATATAAATGAATATATTACTTTCTAAGTAATTCATGATTGGACCGTGAGCCCAAACAATACTTTGGATTTAAAAATTGTTGTGGGCTTGCTGGTTTATAGGAAATGAAATTAACATCTCAAGAACATAAAAAGTCAAAATAATTATATAATTCAAAATTAAATATATATATATATATATAAACGAATACATAACGATGAATGACACTAATTTACACAAAAATATAATTGATTTTACTGGTGATTGTTAATTATAAGATAATTATAGCCACGTGCACTTTCAACTTTCTTGGTGAACGATATGATACTGATGGCGGTCGGTGAGGAAGATCTCCCTGATTGGCTGGCAGCCATTATGGTAGGAATACTCAAGTCATCGAACATAATTCAGAGTCGATTTGAAATGAGCATATAAAGAGAAAAAAAAGATATTAAAAATTCTGCATCCACTGAGAATCGAACCTGGGACCTTTTTGGTTGCCAGTCAGATGACCTACCGACTGCGTTACACTGACTAATGGTATTAGTATAGAAAAAAGAACATTCGTTGTAACTTTAAACATACTTTAAACATTAGGACATTCAAATTTAAAATTATTTAGGAGAATTTCTAAAATTAACTTAAATATGCGTTAAACTAAAAAACTATTTTCCTTTGAAAAAATCGACAAAATGACAAAAATATTTTGTAAATGAACTTTATGAAACTTGATATAGTGAGTAATTTTGACCCAAAGAGAACAAAAATTGGGATCCATTGGCGAATTTTTGATTTTTGAAATATTGTCTAAAATTATGTACGAAAAGTTCTTATTTTGAATCGATTTTGCAGATGTTAAAAAATAATCATATAATCGTGAACGGCCTGGATTTTTTGATACTGATTACCATAAATAATAAGAAAATATTCTATGGCGATTTTGGAAATATTTTGAAAAATAGGCATCTAATCGTTAATCAAGTTGATTTTTGTTGGGTCTTAATACCCCATAATAATTCAAAGAGAACAAAAACAGAAGTTTTTGAGATTTCAACTGAGAAATTTCATCGGAATATATAATTAAAATCTCAGAAAATACTCGTCCGATCGGTATGTTCCCAAAAAAATATAATGATATTATTTAACGATGGCGGATTTTGCTTTTGAGATGTCATCAAAAAGCTAATTAAAAACTAAAAAACAATTGCCGGCTTAAATTCGGTGTGATCGATTCGTTTGTGGTATCATAGGTTCTAAACGGATAACCTGATTTTGATTTTTTTTAAAGAAATTTAATCGGGAGTGTTCTTAGCTATGTTTCAAGAAAATCTGCTAATCTGTAAGAAGATTACGATCCCTTATAATTACTTAACTCTTATTTAGTTTAGTGATTAACTCTTTTCTAGTTTTTATCGAATATCGAACCCTTAACTCGTAATTGAAATATATCCTCGCAATTGAAGAATCCTTATGATCAAATTTCCTTTCAAAAAATCGGTTACGTTTAGAAGCTACGATGCCACTGATAGATATATAAATTCACAAAGACGTTAAACTTATAACACCCCTCTATGTTAGTGGGAGGTTAAAAAGATTATATCATAACTAAACTTACCTTTGACAATAGTCAGTACTTCCTGTACTTGATTGGTGAGAGCACGGTCTTTTACTTATTACGATATATAAAATGATCAAGTACCATACTTTTTAGATCACTTTGCATATGAGATCATATAGATAAAGGTTTTTACTTTTATATACATATTGCATGTATGCTACGTATATGTCGTAGCCAACTGGCTTAATTAACTCATCAATTAACAGCCTAGCCATCTTACTAAACGGTACCGTTCAACTATCAATCTGAATGATATTCAGCCGTAACAAGCCAGACAGAACAAAATTACTTCTTTACTATTGGTTATTTAATATTACCTGCTTTACAATTTGCCATTTAATATCGCGCCACGAATACTAGTAGCCATTAAGTGACGCATGCACAAAACGACCACGGTTCTGCGTGAAAAGAGTGAGAGTGTCATCTGTGGGTTTCAGCACCCGGTGGCAGAAAGTGGAATATAACTTATATGACTAGACTAGGCAAATAATTAAACGTTATCGATCCAAGTCATTTACCTGGCTGTGTTTAGCAAAGAAGCTAAGTTTATGAACGGCTAATTTAGCTAATTAGCTTCGACATATACACTTGCATGGTACTAGTCTACAGTAGCATAGAGAAGTAATATATTTTATAGCGTATAATTTTATTGGCAAAAGAGAACTTTCATATTATTTATTATTATTAGTACAGTACTTTGGTTAATAAGTACTTACATGTAAATGAAAATATACCGATCTATATTTATATATATTATAAAATGAATAGATCAAATATAAACTGGTCTAAGAAAAAAGTCCCCTTGATGAGAATTTTGAAAAATTGAAATTGTTTGCAAATTTTAATGTACACAATAATATAGTGTGGCAAGAGAGACTCTTGCATGTTGACCCATACCTCTGGGCCCCCCTCAAAGAACTTTTTCGGTGGATCACACACAAGCCATCATGCCCTTAAATGCCCTATAACCCGTTGGAGTTGTTGAAGACCACCAGAAGAGATGTCATGTTGGTTGATTTTCATTTCAAGATGTCAACAAGATCTGAGTGATGGTACAGAAAGCGAACTCATAACTCATTCTTATTATAATAGCTCCCGATAGTCAATCGGTGCACAGTTAATGCCAAGCGCTCAGAATGCCCCCAAGTCAGTAACATATTATCCACATCCGCAATAATGCCCATAGAGGCTCTTGGAAAGAAGAATATATTTTCGAAACGCTACCAACATAATCTACCAAAATCTATCTTATGAATATCGGTCCCAATTAATATCGGTTTTACTTGGGATAGTTTCACTCAGGAAAGATTGGAAGCTAACAAATAATGCACCTGGACCTGGAGCGTGCGCATGGTCCTTGAAATGCTATGAAATTTGTTACGTTATATCACGGCATAATCTGTGGCGTCAATTAGTGTATGAATGTGTAATCACAGTGGCGTGTTTGCCTGTCAAAACTACTTGGGGTCAGTCGTACGCGCTCGGTTACAATCGCATATCCTCGTATTTGGCCTAAAGAGTTATTTTTGCCATTATTAATTTGACACATTTGTCCATGTACTAGAAAGTACATGATCAAAATTGGTAAGTAACTAGCAGATTCAGGAAATGTTTTTTTTCGAAAAATATAAGCATCTGAATTCAGTATGATACCCACGCTAATGCCTTCAAGAATGCATTAGCGAGAAAGGTTCCTCAAACCCGTTCGAGGTTGTTGTTCGTAATCATTGTATGATATTTCTATATAACTAGGTTGAAATTCTTGATGTATTTATGAAATATATCAAGGTATACTAAATTTTGTTAAAAGTTTGTAATGCTTAAAAATATTGATGCTAAGCACAAAATTTTGGTAAAGGTGTTTATAAAATTACCTAATTAGTCTATTTTTGGCTATCCGCCTGTCTATGGACACAATAACTCAAGAACGAAAAAGAGTTCAAGCTGAAATTTTAAAGCGTGCTGAGTTCGTAAAAAGTGGCGTCGAGTGCGTTAATGAGCAACCTAAGTCAAGTGGCTATTGTGTCCGTCGGATTCACCTCGTAAACCGTTAGAGATCGAACAACAGTTTAAGTATACAAATTGGTCCTTTAAAAAAAATAAACAATTTTTGTATGGAACATTTTTTCGTAAACATCACTGTTTACTCGTTAGAGTGCAAAATACGCGCAAATTATATAAATAAATAGGAATATAATAAAAAGTAGCTATCTTCCTTTACTTACATGACGTAAAAAACAAAGGCTAGCGTAATCAACACTGTCTTATATATTGTATTTGCACAATTAACTCGGTCAATAGTTTGTTTTCACTTATTTTCTTTAATTATGACATGTCACATAATACGAATTTCATTATTTTTTTTATTATGGCACCAAATATTTGAGCCATTCTGTATATATGGGAAACACACAAAATTGGCAATTATTTTTCAGCAAAGAAAATTTATATTTAATATTTCATTATTGTATGTGCACATATAGAAGGTACGAATATTATATTATGTTCATTTTATGTATATAAAGTATATTTATAGAAAAGTAAATTGTAGGAATCGAATGAACATCGAAGAAGTAAAAGCAGAGAGTACTTATTTGTCTGCCTTGTTATTATTGATGATACGATGAGACAAGAGGGCTTACATTTTATACAAATTTTATTTATCATCAATAAATATTGTAAATTAATAGAGGGATATAATTTATATTATATAAAAACTTTTTTTAAATGATTTTTATAATAGATAATAATATACCATTTCAAGTAATAACAAATGATGTAAGCGAATTTAAAAAAAAAAAATGATGAGCTATTGTTTTTGTAACGATGACGTGCCCACACATTTGGAACTAAATTAATTAGTATAATAGATAATAATAAACCATTGTCCCTAAATCCCTAAATATCCAAAATCTTTCTAAAAAGTCATTTTTATATCAATTTCGACCTAAAACCCCGTTTCCTTTGTTGTGTTGCATGATACTAAAAATATGAAAATGCTCCAACAAATTTGAAATTTTATTTATCAATTAATCATTCTTTAGTACGACTAAATAATTTCTATCGATTCTCTGTACGCTTAAGGAGAAGTTAACTATCAAAGTCAGTGTTTTTACCAAAAAAATTTGTTCATTTTTATGCACAGTTATCAATTTTGGTATGATTTTAATGCTTAAAACTTGAGGAATATTGATAAAAGTTTTTTATGTAAATGGTAAAACATTTTTAAAAACACTTACTGGCTCAAAAATCAACATTTATAATAATAATATAATAATAATAATAATGGGGTTTAACCTCCGTTTCTCTGACATATACGCCTATAACAGAGGCCACTCACATCATTATTTATTAATCTTTATTAACATTTATAATCACTTTTTCATATACCACCATGTAAAAAGGGCTGTTTTTAATAATTAATTTCTCATAAACCGTACATAGAATTGACTTGAAATTTATACAGAAGGCGAATTAAATATCAAAACACCTTAAACACTTATTTGTTTGTCTTTAATTTTTATATTGTTTTTGTCATAAAGATATTTCATGACTTACTAATTAATTATCAATTTTTAAAATCGATTTATTCTGGTTTTTTTTTTTTTTTTTTTTTTTTTTAACAATTTTATTTTTATATATTTATTCTAAGCAGTGAATTCGAAACACCTTAAACACTGTTTTTGTCATAAAGATATTTCATGACTTACTAATTATTTATCAATTTTTAAAATCGATTTATTCTGTTTTTTTTTTTTTTTAACAATTTTATTTTTATATATTTATTCTAAGCAGTGAATTCGATTAGTTTACGCTGCTGTTGCGTGGTGAATTTTATCTTGTGTATTAAATTGAAAATATATGAGCCAAAGCATATTGCCAAATCGAAAATTAGGGTAATTAGTTCTTGAAACAGATGCCAATTTTATTTGAAGGCCATCATTGTATGAGCGCATGCAATTACAAACTATTTTATCGATTTGTTATTTAAAAACCTCAAAATCTCGTTAAAGAATTGATACTTACATTCAAAATCCGTGTATATATCATAATTATGTTCCTTTCGTAATTTCGTATATTATAAATGTAGCGCTTTATTTTTTATTTACAATATATTTTTCTGAAAATATTAATTTTCGAATTCAGTCACTTGTTTGATTCTTTAAAAAAATTTACTTCATAGCTACTTTTAGTTTTTACTGTATGAATTAATAATTAATTATTGTAATGTTAGTTTAAAAAAGATGTAGGTACTTCTAATTTACTCGTCAACCCAATATGTGCGCACATTTCCTACATTTTGTTTGATCAGGTTATCTATTATGACATAACATAAAATTTCCTTGTACTTACTATAAATTATCTTTTTTATCTTTAATTTATGATAACTCACTTTCACAACTCATTTTTTTTTAATGAAAAAATATAAAATGCTGACGAAAAATACAAATTAACATTTTATAAAAATATTTTGTATATTTTTAAAATTTATGAGAAGCTGAATCGCTAGAAAAAATTTTAGTTTCTTAGGTGACCTAGCTCAAAATGGTAGGTTTTTAGTGTCTTTTTCTTTTAAAGTTTTTTGATTATACTTCTCAACCTGCAAGCCAATCAGAACGATAACATGCGATAAGGTTCAAAAACACAGTTCAAAAAAATTGTAGAGTGTATTGTAAAATTACAGTGTACGGTTCGATCAACGTTCAAAGTTTCCTCAGCTCAATAGACCAGTCAAGGGATTGATTTTATCCATTCGAGAGCGTCTTTTAAAATTCTATATATACCAGGAATCATTTTGAAAAGATATTCCTAGATGTAAAAGTAAGTTTCAAGCACCATAGCGTTAATTTTGCACGGTGCAGGTGAACACATGTGAGAATATGAATCTCACACCCCTTGGTGTCGCACCCCTGCACCGCCAAATATGTACGGCGTTGCTGGATACTAACCCTGCAAAGGTATTCGAAACGAATAACATAAATGACGAACATAAATAAACACGTAGTGCTTTGGAAATTGACGAGAGATATACAATTTTTTTTTAACTTGAGATACCGAAGTAACCAGATTTATATCTGTATGGTATTTATGTATTTCGCTTCGAATACCTATACAGAGTTTTTATCCAGTAACGCCGTACATATTTGGGGTGCTGCAGGAGCGAGACAGCAAGGGGTGTGCCATTCATACTTTCACCTGTACTCACCTGGTGGATTATTTCATCCGAAAAAATTCAACATTGGCTTGTGGTCTATATCTGTGGCACTTCTATTCCACACGAATAGGTTAGGTTAGGCTAGAGTGGCTGTACTGGGTTGGGACACACTTAGACCATAGGGTCCCTTGTGATACCGTTAAAGGGTTGGTCCATCCCCGGCCACTACTCCATGAACCATTTGGAGCCGTTTAAGAACAGCAGGAGGGCTTTGAAGTCGACTGACTTTAGGTCGGATAGGTCGTCAAAGAGAGGCTGGCTCAAGTAAGTCCATCTCCCCATGACAAGAGCTGGGTAGTGACAGAAAAGATGAGACATTGTGTGCTCTTCGTCACCACTGTGACAACTCCTGCAGTAGTCGTGATACACTGCCAGGCCTAAGCGTTCAGCATGCTTACCGCCCAGCCATTGTCCTGTGATAGCCGCAACAACTTTGCGCACAGAGGCCCTTGAAGTGATATAAGAACTTCGGAATGACTGGGATTGTACTCAGAACATATCTGTCTTGTAGTACCACAAGTACCTCTACACGAATACTTACCACACAATATTTAACAAAAAAGTTTTCAAGTTTATCTTTTCCAGTAAACTCCATTTTCGCAAGCAACGTAATTTTCTTTTTGAATAAAATAAATATTAAAATACAAAACGAAAAAGTAAAATCTATTCAATAAATTATTTGATATATAAGTCTTTCGTGATTTGTACATTTTTTTTTCATCTTTTGAATTTGTAAAGTCCACTCATGTACGGAGTAACACAGAGAGAGATATGATGGTATGTGAGACTGGTCTTATGAGGTTACAAAACCATCTCATCTTATGAGGTTATATGATATGCACACGTGTTGTGTCTCATGAGATTGTAATATTCGACACTGATTTGATAAGTGAGTTTTATTTACGTATTCTATACGAATGTTTATTTTATTTTCTTATTATTGAGTGAAAATATATATATATTTTGATGTAATTTATATGGTTACACGATAAACCAGTCAGGGATCAATTTTTACCTCTGCTATGGTAATAATTATCGGATTACTTGATAGAATTTCAAATATTGAATCAACCATAAACTTGGATTGAGCTAACGCGTGATACATTTTTAGGTACTTCAAATTTCTTCAAATGTTCATCGAATCTACCTAAGAGGTGTCAAAAATGATCATTGTTAAAATTAAATCTGAATTGAACAAAATTTGGTATCAAGAAGGGTTCTGGTATTTGAAAGGGGTGAGGGTGTGCGCAAAGTGCTAAATATTGAATTTTTTTGAATAATAAATATTTTTGTATTTTTTGATCAGTTTTAAGAAAAAAAGGCACTCGTAAGATTTTTATACCATGCATATAGTAATATCCAAGGTATAATAAGTTTAGTCCCAAGTTTGTAACGTTTAAAAATATTGATGCTACGCACAAAATTTTGGTATAGGTGTTCATAAAATCACCTAATTAGTCCATTTCCGGTTGTCCGTCTATCTGTCTGTCTACCCGTCTGTCTGTTACCACGATAACTCAAAAACGAAAAATGATATCAAGCTGAAATTTTTACAGCGTGCTCAGGAGGTAAAAGTTAAGAGTAAATTTAAGTCGAGTTCGTAAATGAGCAACATATGTCAATTGGGTCTTGGGTCCGTAGGACCCATCTTGTAAACCGTTAGAGATAGAACAAAAGTTTAAAAGTAAAAAATATTCCTTATAAAAAAATAATCAACTTTTGTTTGAAACATTTTTTCGTAAATGTCACTGTTTACCCATTAGGGCGCAAATTAGGCATAAATTGTATAGAATGCATTATATAGGAATATCAGTTATGTATGTATGACATGTATGTATCCGTTATGTAATAGAGGAATCAACATTATCTATGCATGGTATTTCAACAATTAACTCAGTCAATTGTTTGTTTTCACTTGTTTTCTATAGACGCTTAGTTTTTTTTTTTTTTTTTTTTTTTTTTTTTACTGTGTTAACATCATGGTCATTACACAGTGTAAAATATAAACTTAGAATCTAGCGCTTAGTTTCGATTTAATTCTTGAAAAATTATAATGGCAATATTCGATTTTAAGATAAATGTGTTATTTTTTTGATTCGCTTTGCTAACGCAGCGCCTGTGGTACGAATTCTTTTGTTTGTTTATCGTTAGTTTGACAGATGAAGTATGTCTTCGTGTTAATCTTTCATGATATTTTTTGTCAGTATAGTTTGATATCAGTTCTTTGGGCTCTTATAAAACTGATTGGAAGAAAATCTACTGTCATCAAATTAAAAACAAATGAAAACAAACCATTGACTGAGTTAATTGTTGAAATACCATGTATAGACTGTGTTGATTACTCTGTCACATTACACAAACACATGTCACACATATATAATTGATAATCCCATATTAATACATAGGTACTATAATACATAGTGTTGATGCGCAATCGTTTGTTCTTTTGACGTCACGTAAATAACAAAAGATATTCACTTTTAAATACACACACACACACACAACTGATATTCCTATATTAATACATACTATAAAATTTGCACCTAATTAACGCCCTCGTGGGTAAACAGTGATGTTTACAAAAAAATGTTTCAAACAAAAGTTTTTTATTTTTTTATAAGGAACATTTTTTACATTTAAACTTTTGTTCTATCTCTAACGGTTTACAAGATGAGTCCTACGGACCCAAGACCCAATTGACATATGATGCTCATTTACGAACTTGACCTCACTTTTTACGTCCTGAGTACGCTGTAAAAATTTCAGCTCGATATCTTTTTTCGTTTTTGAGTTATCGTGTCCACAGACGGACGGACGGACGGATGGGCGGACAACCGGAAATGGATTAATTAGGTGATTCTATGAACACCTATACCAAAATTTTTTTCGTAGCATCCATATTTTTAAGCGTTACAAACTTGGGACGAAACTTAATATACTATGTATATTTCATATATACATGGTATAAAAAGAACCAGAGGTGTCGTGTATAAATGTAGCGCTTACTTTTTTCATTTACAAGACAATTTTTTGGAAATTTAGGGTATTAATTTTGGAAGTCAAACACTTGTTTGATTTTTTAAAGAATTTAATTTTATGGCTACTTTTTGTTTTATTTTATGAATCAATTGTAATATTAGTGTTTAAAAAAGAAATACAGTCATTGGGTTGATTGCGTACTAAATTTGGTTTGATCTGAATATTTATTATGAAATAACATAAAAATTTTATTTCACTTACTTTAAATTGTCTCTATTTTCTTTAACTTCTGATAACTTTTACAACCCAATTTTTTTACACGATAAAATTAATTATTATAATAATATTTTTGCATTTTCTCAAAATTCATAGCAAGCGGAAACGATTGAAAAAGTTTTAGTTTCCTAGATTACCTAGATGAAAATAGTCGGTTCATGGTGTCTTTTTTTAACCACTTTCTTTGGTTTTACCTCCCAATCAGCAAACAAATCAGAACGATACCGTACGCTAAAGAATCATCTCATAATAATATATAGTGGTGATCCTTTTTTGCATTCTTTGCCCTTTATCGGTCATCTTAAGGTGTTTGTCTTTGTACAATATTGTAAAAATAGTGTACTACATCATACAGCAGTGATATGTACGTATAAATATGCTAAGGACACTCAAATAAGTATTAACTTTAACATGCTTTTAACTCAACTGTCCATTTATCACGTATTCTGTATGATAATAGCATGATAATAAACATCTGTAATTCTGTATATAATAGACATCTCTCTTACACTACTTATACTCTAAATAGAATTGTTTCTGTTATACAAAAAAATTAAATAACTTTGAGTGACTATATCTCAAGAATGAAGTGGTCAATAGTTTTTTTTTTTTTTTTTTTTAAACTCACATGTACAAATTCATGAATTTTCAGTTAGTTTTTTGAAAATATCTTAAATCTAGTTTTTTTCTAAAATTAAAAAACTTGTTAAAAACACAACAAAACGCAACCTTTCCTATGCTCTCCATGTTAATTATCCGAACTTTAATTGTATTTAACTCGAGTTAGAGACGGTCAATCGACTTCAAATTTTTTTGGTTAATGTATTATTATATTCCTAATAAATATACACAAATTTAGAATTTTATGTTGATATGCATATGTTTTTATATCATACTTAAATCATAAAGAAATTAAAAAAAGATTTCTAAAGAGAAAACAAGAATAAAAAATTGTAAATGCTTGATGCCAAAGAAAGAAAAACAAACTCAAACAGAATATGTTTCTTTCTCTCTAAATTAGGTCACATTAAATTTTTATATATTTCATTTAAATATTAAAAGATGATCATCGTACATTTTTTTACATTTTAACTACAAAAAATTTGAAATATTTTTACATGTCAAAAACGATTACAATTTTAAAATATAATGAATAAAAGCATGAAAGAAAGACAAGTTGCATGGCATATCATATAACTTAAACAACTGCAGTCATTTATTTATACCATATATATATAAAAGAAGTAGTTCATCTAATTTACAACGTGTTACAGAAAACAAGATTCATTTTATTGCGAAGATCTGCCTATCATTTAAAGTAGGCAAGGCAGGGAGAGCCTAAATGGCCGAGCAGTCTAAGACCTTAGTCTTTGAACGTTTGACTACTTCGATTAAGGTTGCAGGTTCGAATCCAGGCAGCGGCAGTGTGAACAATTAATTAATTAATTGTATCTCAGCATATAATTAGCAATATATGCTTAACGTATGTGATATTCGCACGATAAGTTGCGTACATAACTTAATTTACCAAGAAACGTAGTGTAGGTTTTGATAGGTTAGTTTTTATAATAACAAAAGTAGCCAAATAGAGTTTTTTTGTAACAATTTTGCATTTAGAGACGCCTTCCACTAGATACGCCTTCCAAAGGTATATTAATTTATTTTGTTAATTATCTCGCAAATTACTGCTCAGATCCAAAAGTGGAAAATAACTTTTTCCTTCGTCTTTATGACCTTATTCTGCAGGATAACGATCTGCAGTCAATAACAGAACACTCTGTATACTTGTGACATGTATGTATGTGTACATGAATGTGACAGAATAATCAACACTTTCTATTCATTGTATTTTAACAATTAACTCAGTCAATTGTTTATTTTCACTTGTTTATATAAAGAACAATTCATATAATTTTTTTATTATTGGCAATTTTAATTTAGCCTCAGCGTTTTCGAGATTAAAGTATTTGAAAAAATAAAATGTCGATTTTCGCCAGAAACTCGTTATTGACGAAAATAAAATTATCTTGGAGTTCCAGTCGAAAACTTAATTAAAAAGCAATTAGATATGTTTTCTATATATATAATCGTTAAAAAAAAAGTCAAAATTTTTGTTGGAAATTCGTTATTGACGAAAATAAATGCAATTTTGTGGTTCTGGTCAAAAATTTGATGTAAAAACTGTATGACTTTTTAATTTGAACAATTTGAAACACTTATTGATTCTCAATATTTTTTACTTCATGTCGCCGTTTTCGGTATATATCGAAAAACTGTCTCGTTGAAAACTGTGCACAATTTTGTCGTCATGTCGTTGAAAACTATCTCTTTGCACAACAAACAATTTTAGTGTCGTGTCGATTGAATACCTTAACGAATATTTCAGTGCTGACTTTTTAATAAGGGAATAATTTGCGAGCCCCCTTAATTTTTACCTGGACATTTGAAGAACTTTTACTTATATATTTTGGGCCATTTTCATTTGGCAAAATATTTTTAAATAATTCTTTATTTCAATTTTTCTTATTTTGACAAAATCTCAGCTTTTCCTTAAAATGAGAAACGAATGTTTCAACGTAAAATTTATTTTAGCAACTAACAGAGACGGTCAATGCAAAATTTATTGTTCGGACTTCTCAGTATAAAAACAAGAAAATGAGGGTACCTTGATCAGCCCTGGCAATTTATAAAAAAAATACGCGAGGAGATAAGTTCTGTTACAGCTGGTATATTTAAAGAAGGAGTTAATATGTCGATCTATAATATATAGAGAGACTATAGTTGAGACACGTATCAACCAACGCGAACGGAAGGAAAGATAGTAGTTATGTCAATATATGAATGAAACAACATAAAAATATAAAAATTGGAAAATAGATCGAAAAACTTGGAAGAAAATGAATTGACCTATATTATATTAACGATATAATATTTCTTCTCTTTAAAAATGCATTATTTGTCTATTGAAATGATAAAGAGCTATTGACGTTATAAAAACAGTACTGGCTTTCTTAAAATAAAGAAATAAGTCATATTAAATGTTTTTCCATAGCAAGTCATTCGTATACTGTCTAAAAATCACATTTTTAAATGATTTTAATCATTTATAAAAATATCCGATTTTTCCATGACTTTTTTTAACCAACTTCAAACAAAAAACGAGGAGGTTATCAATTCGACGGTATTTTTTTTATGTATGTTACCTCAGAACTTTCGACTGGGTAAACCGATTTTGATGATTCTTTATCTATTTGAAAGCTGATACTTCCCGTGTAGTCCCATTTCTTTTTGGTCGAGTTCTGACAACGGCATCAATGAGAAACCATCAAAGTCTTAAATTTGCATTAAGTATGCCCTATAAGAGGACCAACAACTCAATATCACGTAAACCGATTTCGATGATTCTTTTTTTAGTGATAAATTAGTTAGTGTACTTCAAATTCACTTCAAATCACAAAATAAACAAAACTTTTAACAAAAAGAAAACCGACTTCAAAAGATAAACTTGTCCAAAACAAATTAATATGCACTAAAAAGTGAAAAAATAACGATAATATAATGTAGTTAAAATTATTAAAATGAGACACCTTCACGTTTGAGGTAGAGGGAAAGTTGGGGAAGGGGTCTGGGTAGGACTGTGGCCATAGTTGTATTAAACTGTTGATATTGATGTGCGGTTAATATACTTAACACGAAATGATGATAATAAATAGTTATAGGGACAAAACCTTCATGTTTCGGCTACTTTTTATATTTCGAGTAACTTTGTCTACCTGCTGTAGCTCGGGCACTAATGAGTCTAGGAAATCCTTTTATATACCAAATTTTAGCAAATTTAATATTCTACAACTTTTTTACCGACTATAGAACACAAAATTGGCTTAAGTAACGAAATATAAGCGAAAAACTGTAAGAAGTAGGAAAATTTTGGTGTGTTTGCCCTTCCTCCTCAAGTTAGCACAGGGTCCTCAAGGTCGAAAACTTATTAAAGACATCCTCGAGTACCCCCAAATAGCCTGTAAAAATTTCATTAACTTCGGAGTACTTTCCAGGTAGAAAGTACATGTCTACTGGAGTATGTACATTGCATCACATTACGTGCAATGAAGGCTTTCAAAACCAGGCGCTTCTTTTGTAATGCGTATAGTTCAAAAACTACTTGACGGATTGTCAATCAATTTTTTTTATTTTGTAGCTAATATTATCAGGTTTTATTTAAAAATGTGACCATATCATAGGATATTTAGTTGTTATTTTCACTAGAATGAAAAAATTTATGGAAAAATAATAATTTTTTCTTAATATTCGGCCACCATCTTTATTTTTTGTCCTGATGAAATTTGTGTTTCCTCGGATGAAATCAATCATATTGATCCCTATTATCATTGGGTAAAGTGGCTTGCTTTCTGCATAAAATGCAGCTTCCGATGAAAATATCACCGTAAGTCCTAAGACTATTTAGAACAATTGTAAAATTACTTCTTGTTTTGAAAAGATTCGTTCCTTAAACATATTTTCCAAACTAATAAATATAAGTTTCTCTTTCAACGATAATTTCTTCTCTTTTTTTTCAGATATTTGTACGTTGTTACCACTCTGGTATCATACTTCTAAACACTAGTGGATCGTACCTTTTTCTACCCCTGTGCCCAAAAAATAAGCTGACATTGTATTTATATTGAAAATTCTTTATTTATTCTTCCAAATCAATTTCATCCCCTTCAAAGTAATCCCCTCCCGATGCAATGCACTTATGCCAACGAATTTTCCAATCTTCGAAACACTGGTTGTAGTCACTTGGTTGTAATTTCGCACGGAGCCTGATCAGGTGAATACGGTGGTTGCGGAACGATATGGGTTGAGTTTTTGACGAAATGATCACGAATTATGAGTGCAGTATGGGATGGTGCAATATCGTGGTGTAAAAACCATGAATTGTCTTTCCACAATTCCGGCCTTTTTAGGCGGATAGTGTTACGCAAATGACGCATAACGTTCAAATAATATTCCTTGTTGACTGTTTGGGCGGGCGGAAGGAATTCATAATGCACAACAAACACACGCAGTTTAAATTCAAATGTCACCTTATTTTTTGGACACAGTATTATGACTATTTTTTAAATCGTCACGATTACTTTTGGCTTTTACGAGAATTTACTGATCTTTTGGGTTTATTCACTGATAATAAAAGTATAAAAGTCTTTTTTTTATTAAATTACAGAAAATAACGGAAAATTTTTAATTTGAAAATTGATTTGAAAGAAAGCTCATTCTGTAATCTCTTTAATTTTGTGATCCACAGAAGCTTTTTTTTGGTCTCAGAAAAACGTAATTAATAAAAACATACTTTGCCCTCAAAAAAAAAAAAAACTAAATGCACTCTATTTAAATCTATTCTCATTTCTTCTACAAAAATATAAACGTTTTTCATCTTATAGATTGTAAATATACTTCGGTAAGTTTTTCTCTAAAGTTTCTCCAAAGAGTAAAAAAAAATCTTGTTTATTTTTGCGTTTGATGTCATTTATACTTTATTCACTTTTTTTCTTTTTAAAATTTTACCTCCTTTCTTTTGTAACGTAAATAAATGATGCTTTTTAATGTTTTCTTTCTTATATTTTACAGCATGTTTTAAGGTTATACGACTACTAAAAAAATTTATTGCAAACGTTAAGATTAAATTTATTTATTCCGCCAACATGATGAGAGATTTGCTGACGCGGTCTGCACATGCGTCTAATATTTCGAGCAATGAATATTCTTTAATTAACTAAAATCAAAATAGTCATAATAACATTCATTAATTATACTGTAAATGTATATTGAATTAATTTTTTGCAAATGAAAAATCACGACTTAAATAAATATAAATAGAAAATAAATTTATTTATAGGATATGCACTAGTAAGAATGCTTTCAATAAAAATTATAATATAAATAAATCTTTAAACAAAGTGAATGACAACGACGTCAATATCACTTATGATACTTTGTATATATCATTAAACTTATGATACCTTGTATATATCAAGCTATACTAAGTTAAGTCCCAAGTTTGTAAAATATTGATGTTACGAACAAAATTTTGGTATAGGTGGTCATAATTTCAACAAAATTAGTCCATTTTCGTTTGTCTGTCTGTCCGTTTGTCCGGCTGAGTGTCTGACAAGTCAAACAAGATAACTCAAAAACGAATAAAAATATCAAGCTGAAATTTTTACTGCGAGGTCAGGACGTAAAATGTAAGGTCGAGTTCGCAAATGAGCAACATACGGCAATTGAGTTTTGGGAACGTATCATGTCAACTGTGAGTGATTTTTTTTGCTTATTTTTGCCTTTTGATGAGAAAAATTCTTATAAATTTGAATTTCTTGAAAAAAATAAATTTAAAAAAACTGTTGATTGGTTGAAAAAATCTGCTAAAGTTCATAAATCAAAAATACATAAGATTATATGAAAATAGATTAAGTATACCATTTTAAAAATGAAAGTTATTTGTATTTTATATCGGGCCTAATCAAGATGTTCACAACGGGTGTGCTGACAGGTTAATATATTTATGGTGCTTGAGTCGGTCATAGTAAACATAATAATAGTGCCATGTTTTAGTGTATACGACCATTTTCAAACTGTAATTAAAAATAAAAAACCTTCTTCGTACTTAATTTTTTTTCTGTAAGACATACTGTATTTATAATATTTAAACATTTTAGTTTGCCTGATTTCCCTTCAATTTTACTTTTTCGCTTGCTTTATACCCATTACCTCGAATTTTTCCCTCTCTTTCTATATATTTTTTAAAGATACTTTTATAATGAGAATAAGTTACACATAAATATCAAACAACATATTTTTAAGCATTTCATTTTTTAACTTTACTTTCGATCTTCTAACTAAATGGGAAAAGAAAAATTTAATGGAAATAAATACTTGTCTCTTTTAAAATATAATACTTTAGGTAAAATGTAATTGGTGAATATATGTATAAGTCGCTCAAACTGAAATAAGACTAAATAAGAGAGAGAGAGAGAGTGTAAATGTTCATATTTGGATTCAAATCTACTGTTTCTCTCCCGAACAGCCTCATTTCAATTTGAACGACCTAGACGTGTGTGTATTCTATAAATGACAAAAGTTCAACCAAAAAAATATTTTTTTATGTCAAAAATAATAATAATTTTTCAAAATTAACAAGAAAAAAAAAGCGTGAAGTAGACTAGAGTATCGAGGGTTCCGTATAGTATTGAATATAATCTTTCTTAAATATTTTGTCATTTTTTTGAAGAAATGATTGTTTTGCCTAAACACAGCAAAACGTGCCTAGAAGGCAGAAATTGTAGGTTTATAAAAAATTACTTTTTACCTTGTTATCTCGTTTGGAGGACTGACTCAGAAGACAGAGGTTCAAGCCGAAATCGGGGAGTAAGTTAGGGTCATTTTTATTGAGACGAGTGTCTTCAGAGTAGTATATAACTAATATTATTATTAATTTATTAATTGATGTACCTTTTGGGTTATTCAATCTTCAAGCGTATTAAACATTGTTTTCATAGTAAAACTTAAGATGGATGATGTGTTTTCATAGATTAATACAAAACTAGTTTGTCGAAATTTAATAATAAAAAAAAAAAAAAAAAAAAAAAAAACTAATTAAAGTTAAGATTTTTAGGAATTATTGAAAACTAATTAAAGATGTACGGTAGTGGGGCTACAAATTTAAAAAATATTTTTTCGATATTGATGATGAATTATGTTATTACTTGACAATATAAGGCGAAAAGTAATTATATAATTTTTCGATATCTTTAGTAATTTTCAAAATATCGAAAATGGAAAATTTGGTTTCATTATTTAGCTTTGGTATTTCGAAAACCAAATCAGTGATCAAAAAATTTTATTCTTATTTGTCGTACACATTCATGAAGTTATAACATAATTCATCATCAAATTCAAAATCAGATACAAATAATATAAACTCTAGATCTAACATTGCCTTGATGCTCGTACTATTTTAACGAATTCATTATCAATGAAATCTAATCTATTCTATTCTTGTTTTAGCAAAGGATAAAGCGTAAATGTTCACAAGGAAATTAATGATTGGAATTTGTACATTGAATTATATTTCACCCTTTCTATTTTTTAACCGACTTCAAACAAACAAAAAGGAGGTTCTCAATTCGACTGTATTTTTTTTATGTTTGTTACCTCAGAACTTTCGACTGGGTGAACCCATTTTGGTGATTCTTTATGTATTTGAAAGCTGGTGCTTCCCGCGTGGTTGTATATCATTTTGGTCTAGTTCTGACAACGGCGTCCATGAGAAAACCATAAAAGTCTTAAATTTGCATAAGGTGTGCACGACAAGAAGACGAATAACTCAATATCAAGCCAAAAGATTTCGATGATTCTTTTGTTAGTGATAAATTAGTTAGTGTACTTCAGATTCAGTAAAAATAAAAAAATAAAAAAAACTTTTAATAAAAAGAAAACCGACTTCAAAAGAGAACTTTTCCTAAACAAATTAATATGCACTAAAAGGTAAAAAATAACGATAATATAATGTATTTAAAATTATTGTTATTTTTGGAGTCAGTGTCAGCCGAGCAAATGTATCAAACTGTTCTGCCAGAGTTATTTCCTTGGCTAACACCGACTCCAAGAGTAACAATAATTATAACTACATTATATTATCATTATTTTTATCTCCTTTCAGTGCATGTTAATTAGTTTAGGTAAAGTTATCTTTTGAAGTCGGTTTTCTTTTTGTTAAAAGTTTTTTTCATTATTTTTTGCAAAATATTTATATTGTAGAATCTATTTAATAAACAAACTACTTGAGAGTTGAATTGAACATATTGGACTCTGACTCCCTGATTCTCTGATGATTAACATCGCATTGATTCTATAAATAATAAATAATACTTACCTAACGAATCGAATCAGAGAGTAGGTAAGCAGAGTAAGAGCTTTAGAGCTTTTTAACTGTGCTTCAACAAGTAACTAATCTGCTTATAAAATAAACGTATATAGAAGTACGTCAATTATAACGATAACGAATCGTTACAAAATTTATACTATATAATACAGGTGATTCAAAAAAACTTTTACACATTTCAGTTTTTAATTCTAAACGAACAGTTTCTCAACGAAAAATTATAGGTTTTTAATTAAAATTTTTTTCGGAATTCGAACTCTCATGGCATCTGGCAAATTAAATACATGATTAGGCCGTTCAATTATTAACTAGTTGAACGCTCCCTAAGTGTTCTGTCTTTTTCAGTTTAATGATTGATAGGTGGCAGCGCGTACAATTCAAATTTGTTTACAACTTACAACTGTAAAAATACGTGCTAGTAGCTCATCAATCATTGATTACTATTCTGTTTTGCTCTGGCTTGAGACACATGGTCTCAACGCCATTTTTCTAAAGTAAATTTCAAAGTGAATTTCAAGCTTAATTTCAAGTTAATTCTAATTCAATCGCTTTTTTTTTTTTCGTTGGACAATCATCTTATCTCCAACCTTAATTCTTTTCGATTAAAAGTATTTTTTTCTACATTAGTTATATTTTTGTGATTTGCATAATTTCTTGATTAAAAAGTGATGTATTTTTGTCAATCCATTCGTGTGATTCAACTTACAAGCCGTTGTGTTTTCGATATAAAAATCAATGATTAATTCTTTCAATAGTGTACAAACCTAAATAAATTTCATTAATTAATTATCTTTACAAATATGAATTCTAAGATTAAACATTTTGTGCTTGGTTTGAAATTATTATCGTGATACCATGTGCAACGTTCTAGAAGCTCATATCATGGAGACTTGATTGTTTCCTTAGATACTTCCCACCGTCCAACCTATTTTCCCAATCAAAGCTCATTTTGCACAAGATAAAAAACGAAAAAAATAAAATCTGGATCTGGAAATCTGGAAATCTTTCGTGATGAAAATCTACAATGTTATTTTATGGTGGAGGCTGTGGGAAATTATTTCTATCGTGAATTTTTATTTAACGGTAGGTGAAACGTCAAACGAAAATTGGGGCTGGTCAAAAGTGATTCTACGATTTTGAATCGATTGAGCTTACAATTAAATTAAATTTCGTTCATGGAGGTGCTACCATGTTATTTTCCCTATGATGGATGGTTATGGTGGAGGCTACGAGAAATAAAATTTTGAATCGTGAATATCTTCCGAACGGAGAGTGGTCAAACGAAAATTGAGGGTGGTCAAAAGTGATCTTACGATGGTCAAACGATTAAGCTCACAAAGAACGTAAAATTCGGTCATGGGGGTGCCATCTTCACAAACCGACAACAAGGCAGCTTACATAAAAGTAACATCGTTACAATAAGACAGTGATTGAAATATCTCTATTTGTATGAGATAAAAAGGTCATATAATTGAATTGTTTTACACAATATTACCACCAACTGCTGTTAAAAGTAGCTAAATCACGTAAATAATCATATATTACATATAACGTGAGAGATACTGTACCGTGGCCGGTATCTTTTTATAGCCTCGTTATTCTTTAACACTATGTATTATTTTAAACAGCTTCATTTTAAACGGAGAATTTATATATGTACTAAATAGATATCGACAAAAATTATAGGTATATAGGATTATTCACGCTATACGACACGGAAGATTGTTTCTAAAAAGCTTGATTCTAACAAAATTTTCTTTCAGATATAGATGGAGGGTAATTGGCTAAACATTTTAAAATAATTTCGTAATATACAAAGTGACCGAAAACACGGAATGTATTGTATTTATAGTTGTACTTTTTTTAAATGTCACAACCTGTTTATTATTTCATTTTCAGGTTCTACCATCAAATAAAGGTGTTTTTCATCAAGATTTACCTCACTTGAACTTCATGGTTTTCAAAATATCCTGTATTGTCTGAAATGATAGTATCAATTTTAACATAATATAATTTCTCAAAGCTTATATCAGTTTTCAGTCACCCTAGTAGTTCAGTTGGTTAAGACGTAGCCAATTCCGTCCGCGGTATGCATAGGGTAGCGGGTTCAATTCCGGCTTGTGATCGGCTGGTGTAGTGCATTGTATATGCATGCAGAAGGTGCACTCAGCCTCTGAAATTGAGGAGCTGATAAATGAAATTATCAGCGAGAAGGTGGTAAAACACATATATGGTATCACAATGGACTCTATAGCCTAAGTGTGTCCAGCCAATATAACCCAACCTAACCATATCAGTTTTTATTCCAAATTTAACTTGGAATCAACGATTGAATTTCTTGTTGAAACTGTGAATAATTGAATTACGTATGCAAGTTGTTCTAAAATTATGACTTAAGAATTTCAGATTTTAAACGATAATAACTTGTTTGAAAAACTACAGAATTACAAATTTTAAACGATTATAGCTTGTTTAACTAAAAGAAAACACAAGGTTTATGTCAACAGCAAATGTAAATTGAAACTGTTAATTATCAAATCCCATCATCTTTCCTATACCCAACTGGGTATGTTTTTATGGTCTAAGCAAAGTTAAAACAAGTTTAAACTTGTGGACATAAACTTTGAGTTTTATTTCAGTGAAACAAGTAATAATCGTTTTAAACTTTTAATTCTTAAGTCATAAATTTGCAAAACCTATTGATAAGAATTACAGAAATCAAATGACGATCAAGATACTTTGTCTCCAAGGCACAACACTGTTTTCTCTATATTATAGAAGAACTCTTATAACAATATCTTATATTGAGTAATATTAGAAGAAAAGAAATCATTACATAAATTACATTTCTTTCAATTTTGATAAAACAAAAGGAACAGAATAGAAGAAACACAAAAAATAAAATAATATATTATATAAAAAGAAAGAATTCATACAATTAAAGAAAAAATAAGAATAATAAAAACCAACCAAAACCAAAAAAGTATACGGGGTGGACTTAAATCACTCAGAAACTGTGAATTTCTTACGAAACTTTGATACGGAAATTCCGTGAGCTTTTTTCGGTCTGTTACGCGATTAACGATTAAGAATTTGTCAAATTTCGTTTCCATTGGTATGAATATTTCGACTAATATTGAGATAATATTGAGATAATTGAGATTTTATAATAAACAAAGTTTTCGACAACATTCGAAGTGCTCGAGTGAAATTTTTTTTTTTTTGTAAAAATTGCATAAGTTTAATTTACTACGAAAAAGTTTATTTTATAACTATTAATGAACAATTGGACATAAAATAAATAAATAAATTTCTTTGTGAATATTCAATTGAGCGAACACTGGTCTTAGAATAAATTTTATTAAAATTTATTTCCTTCAACTTTGTTTATTATAAAAATTTTTCACAATATTTGAGAGTCATTAATCGTTAACAGTGTCCGATTAAACAAACAATAAGACTTAGTTAGTGAATGCAAAATCAGGATCGAAGTTTTTTCTAGGGGCTTTTGGGATCGCTAAATATGACCATAGAATATATGAAAATTCAAAATGGAAGCCGAAAAATTAAGTTTTTTGCTGAAATCCTTATTTCGACCCCCGATAATATAAAACATGGTTAAAATAAATATTTAAAAAAAATGATATTGTCCCGTGGAGTTTTGGATATTTTAAATTATCACATTTTTATGGCTAGATTCGAATTCAGTGACCTTAAAAGCCCGCAGATTGGTATTTTCATCCTCATGTAACTACGTTTATTACTATTATTACTAAGTTTCGGGAACTCTAGGGCATAAAAGTCAAATTCCCAAAAAAGAGAGCAGGGAAAGGTGCACAAAAAACTTAACTTTGAATACATTCATTCACTGTACTTTGGACAAGTGATTTAAGGGACACCCTGTATTTGTGTCTGTTGTTTTTGTGCGTAATAATAAAATAAATGCGTAAGACAATTGGGAAACTGTCATGTTTCATTGTTATTTGTTCTTATAAACATAGGTCTGATACAAATCTTTGTTATATATATATATATATATATATATATATATATATATATATACAATCGTATAAAATTCTATCTACTAAGTATTTTGTGGTAAATTGATATTAACATTATTAGAAGATAAGATAAGATGCGGCCCGTTCGTGCTTATTGTTTGAAGAAAAGTTCATAAAATATTTATAGTGGAAATTATATTGTTATATAATGAGAGACAACACATTATTTATTGTCTTCAAAAAATTACACAAAAGAAGGCAATGGTTAAATATAATAATCCTACGGGAACTTTGTTTGATGAAGGACGGACAAATTTTTTTTGAAAGATGCGTTAAATTTTAAATGAAAATGCGTTATATTGCGTAAGATATCCTTTTATTTTATATCCGTTCAAGATATTCAAAATGTGAAAAATTAATGATTTTGTCAAAAGGGGATCGGACTAAATTTTTTTTATCAATTCAGGAGCAGAATTCTCACTGGACGTGCAGAAAAGTTGGTTTTTAAGAATATTAACCGAACGTTTAAAATTCCTGATTAAAGAAAGAAGAAGATACCCATTAGTGAAGTCATACGTGGATATCGCCATAGAGATTACATTTAAAACTTTGTTTTGCTAAAAGGAGATGGGCAACCTTTGACTCCAATCTTTGATTGCTTATAACTTCTTCGTTTTTTAATTAATTTTAATTTCACTTTCAAATTAGGTCATGGTATCAAGTCTAGTTTTACATTTTTATGGGTAATATGACCAATTCGACATCAGGATTATCCTCTATTGCCTTTATTGGTGTATTAAATAAATTAATTAAATTTGGTATTGACCATGGGATAGAAAGGGGGCTTTGTTAAATAAATTAAACTACGTAAGTGGCTTCCTTTTGGCGTGTGTCTACCAAAGTTCTCTCTACGACTTTCTTCACACTTTTGCGGACACTTTGACCACTTGATAACAATCTAATAAAATTAAATTACTGAATTATTTCGCCTCCAATAAGCATAACGCCCTCGGTATATAAAATTTTTCGAGATTAATTCATTTTATTTATTCGTATTGAATTTAAAAATAAAAAAAATTGAAAAATTTAATTAACCAAAAATATGTGATTATCTACAAAATGTTACAAATTCGCATCTGAAATGTTCTTGATTGATTGTGGAAACAGTAAGCATAAGAAAATTTTAATTATTCAACACGTATTGAAGTTTTCTTTCCAGATTCAGAGAATCGTGACCCATATATTTTTGTCCTGCTGTACAAGAGATGAGAACTCATAAATGTAAATAACGATCTAATAACTAGACTGTTTTCGGAAATTTTAAATCCTCTTTTATTGTAATAACGCGCATCCCAAAATAATTAGAAAAGAAGAAAATAGTAAAATAGAGAAAAGTTGAATCATATTGTAAAAAGAATTGTTTAAGTGGTCAAAAAAAATTGTATTGGGGTGATTATTTAATCAATTGAGAATAATACATTATTTTTTGAACTTGACATATTCGTGAAACTAGAAAAACAAGTTCAATCGAGGAAAATACTTCACGAAAAATGTTATTTTCCTAGGCACACATCTTATACGAAAAAGTATTGAATTTGATCTAAGATTTCCAGTTTAATTAAAACCTTACTGTGATACATAACAGGCAAACATTAAACGAACACTTTTAATTAGAAAGTTTTACTTTATGAAAATGCAACCATTTTTTGTTTGAAACATTTTCTTGGTAAGCAAATACTTTAGACAGTAATTGGTAGCAAAAATGTAGCGTTTAGCTCGTTTTTTATTCGATTTGAACAAAAACATCCTCAGAAACCAAAACACAACTATTTTGATACGAAAAAGCAATTTCTGGTAAAATTTTTCAGTTCGTTTTTGCCTAAACTGTACGGCTAACGTAAAAATATTTTGAACAAAAAATGTTACTCTTTTAATCAAGAATTCACTTTCTTATTTAAAGTGTTTTAAATTTATCTATCAGTTATGGAGTTATGGAGTAGAGTGAACTTTTCGTTGAGCTTGAAAACCTGGATCAAGTTTAATTTCTGTGTAAGATGCGCGCTTATACATCAAATATTTTATGCTTGAAGCATTTTTATCGATAAACTGACTTTTTTAGTTTGAAGCCTATGTCAACTTAAAAAAAAAAACACACTATATAACATATCATTACGATGGAAAAGAATAATATCGAACTTTTTGATTCGAAATGAAGAGCGTTGTACCTTCAAAAATTTAGTTGGTGCCGCATAAGTTGCTCACTACAATTATTGCTATCTCTAACTCAGTAGGCTCTCGGTGAATAAATATTTTCAAGACTTATAGTTTGATAATTCTTTGACCAATAAAGAGAACTAGTTTTCGCTAGTTTTAGCGTGAAAGCGTAACAAACAAACAATCATCCTTACTTTCGCATTTATAATATATAGAGATAGAGATTGAAGCACTATTAGTAGAAAAATTCAAGTGTTTCATATATCTACTTAAAAAAAACCCGAAGTGTTATAATTAGCAAAGATAATAGGAAAGTTTTTTATTTTGATTTTAATTAAATTTGTAAGATTTTTGTAGTGTTTCCCTAAGTACATACATATATAGCCCGCACATACATTCCCTATTATTCCTGTAATAACATTATATTGAATATCCAAGTATAAGGAATAGAGATTTAACAAATGTTTTTTAATTAAAACAAGAATAAAACACGAGCACCTTATAAGTGAATCACATTTTTTGTGTGTGTGTGTTTTTTTTATTAATTAAATGTCTTATAATTAATTTTGAGATGTATTATTATCTCGAACAACGTGTTCCAAAAACACGTGTTCCATATCCTGAGAAAGTAAATGGAATAAGACCCTAATCCCACAATGGAGCAAGATATCTATGCTTATATTTGTTTGTTTTTTGTGAGGAATGATAGACGTTTGTTTGATATCAAATAAAATTGTTTAAAAAAAGTTTCAACTTTGCTCTGCATGTCAAATTTATGGAACAGGAGCTCTTTAAATTCGTGATTTTCGACAATTGTTTTTTGGATCTACCGTAACCCTTAAAAGACAGTATTATTAACCATACAATCCTTGAAAAAGGCAGATTTTAAAATATCGAATTGTAAAAAACAAACCCATTTTTCTCAAACTTTTACGAAATTTGTAAGTAGCCTATCATTTTTTCCCACGTAATGTTTTTTGATTAAATTACTTTAATCGCAAGTTAAATACCATATTACAGGACAATTAGGAAAAACACAAGTTTTGGATTTTTTTCACGACTTCATTTATAATATTAAACGTTAATTTTCTTCAAGTTTGTCTCTAACTCTGTGATAAAATATTGCTTTGAATCTAATTCCGGGAATGCAAGTACACAATTTAATGCTATAAAAGGCATAGAAATATTATAAGTTGTCATAAAAAACTCCCGCGTGTACGAACTATAATGTAGTAACATACCTTTACCTTTTCCTTATAAGGTACACAAAATTAAATCATTAAAAAAGACAAAATCTCAAATCTCGGTTAAAATTTCATTTTATTTTTTAATTTAAAAATTTATTTAGGGATATAATTCCTCCGCATTGTAGGCAAGAAGTATCATAAAAAGTTTGATTCGTTATGGGCTGAAGGTCTAACATGTATTTCTTGGAAAGAACGTTGTAACTTGATTTTCATGCGATGGATGTTTTTTTAGTGTTTCTTTGAATTAAAACAAAAGAAAGAAAAATATTTTTAATATCAATAAAACTGGCTTTATTGGAAAGATAATTTAATGTCATTAATTTTCGAATGTGTTTTCGGATACGTATGAGCATTTTCCGAAGCAATTCGTAGTCGTATTTCGCCAATAGCTTACCGAATGTTCTGTTCAAAGTGTTCAAGCGTTTCTGGATTATCGATGTAGATAAGTGACTTTACATATCTCTATAGAAAATAATCTTATGGGATTATAACTTATTATAACTTATGGAATTTGGAGCTTTTAACTAAATTAATAAGCATGTTGACTAACTTTAGTTTGTCACTTCTGGTGAAGAATTCTCACTGCAGGGGCGGAAAAGTGAAGTTGGTTTTTGAAAATCTTTAGAAGTACGCAAAATATGAACGTTTAAAATTTCTAATTAAACAAAGAGGAAAATATAGGTTAGTGACGTCATTGTGAGATATCACTATAGTGTTAGAATGCTTGTAGCTTCTAATCAATTTTAATTTCACTTTCAAATTTCGTCATGATATCAAGTCTTGTTGTACATTTGTATGCGAAATATGGCAAATTCGACATCAGGCAACTACCGTATTCTAGAAGCCACGTTGTGTGATATTTTCAAACGAAAAAACATTTTAAAAAATGTATTTCATGTACATATCTCACAACGTAATCAGATAGTTGTTATTAAATGCGACTAGCACCGGTGATCAATTATAACGACCTTTTAACCTTGATGGTTAAATAGCAACAAATATTGAGCACGTACTTAATTTTTCAAGTTTATTTATCATCATACCATCCTAAAAAAACATTAAAAATGACCAATCCACTACTACCGATATATAATAACGACCATCGTAAGTCATTTCAAAAGTACGATATTTTACAATATATCTATATCCACACCGGATGTCTTCTCATTTTAAATAACGCAGTAGATTTGTTCAATGAAACACTTTCAGGAAAATTATTTGAAATGTTCTATTCGGAAAAAGACTTTGAATTTTAGTTTGATCATCAGGAATATTTAAAAGTAAGTTTTGGTGGGTAACTCATGGTCACGAGAGGTACACTAAGGGTCCACCATAGGGTTCATTGTAATATCATATATGTGTTTTACCACATTTCCGCTTATAATTTCAACTTCTCGATTATTTGGGGAGCTGAATAGACTTATGCATATACCATGCACTACATCAGACCATCACAGCTATTAATTAAATTAATTTTTGTTGTGGCAACGGGATTCAAACCCGCTACCGGAAACACGCCGCGAACGGAATTGATAAACCTTCAACTTTTCAAGTAGAAAGCTAATTCTGATCAAAATCTGTTGTGAACAACGTATGTTATCCTCTGATCAGTTATGCCAACTTTGTGGTTTTACCACAAAAACTAGTGGTTTTACACTTCCTATTAAAAGCTTCCTAGATAAAAAGCGAAAATATTCGGTTAACATTGCTGTTTAGTGGTTTTTTTAAATTCCGTTTAGTGGGACTGAGAATTGTAAGTTGGCAACAATGCCTTTGACGCTTATAATTTAGATGTACAAAAGGGTAGATACTTCTTCTGAAACATGAAAATCGAAAATTTCTAAACAAGGAATGCACAATGTGGTGTTACAACAGAACCTAATTCAAAATTTAATGAATTCTTCAATTTTACTCCAGTTTTCAGAACATGAGTAAACTTATGACCTGAAAGTTAAGCCATTTACCATAAGGTTTCCGCCCTTATCCTGGCAATATCGTTTTTACTCGAAAGCCAGTTTTCGAGTAAGGCATAATATTTGACACTCACTTCAGGACGGTTGTAAATTTGAAAGATTGTTTACATTCCTAACAGCTTTTCCCTCTACGGAAATTTTAGTCGGGGATGGAACGATAAATTGAAAGCTTTATGAGTTTTTGTTGAGGACGATAGCTTAAGAAAAAAAAAATTGAAAACAATTCAATAAAAAGTCAAAAAACCATTAATTACTTATTGGCCATTGCAGATCCACTAGCCTAAGCGATCTATGCAGATTATGAAGAAGAGGAAACTGAAATACACATTCTATGGGAATGCGAAAGTTTCTCTCTCTTAAACTAAACCTTAAAATGGACTGATTTCCTCTCAAGGGAAAGAAATGAAGTTTAGTTATCCTACAGTTTTTAAAGCCACAGCTCTTCTTGAGCATGCTTAAGGCAAAGTAAGTACAATATATCAAATTGGTCTCAGTAAAAAAGACCTTTTAAATTCCTAATTTATTTTCTTATTTGAATATAGTCATATAATTGGGATTTTGGAACAAAAATTTTTTGGACATAAATGGAAAGATCATATATTAGTTTTATACAAAACCGTTATTATTTTATATTTTTTCCGTAAAACATAGTTGTGACGTAAAAAAGTTAACTGAATAGTATCACTGTATATAATTATTAATTAACATTATGACGTCACACGATCTTTTACGAACATTTTTTTCTTTGTCGGACGTTTTCGTTTCCTTGAAAAGTTCTTTTAAAACTGCCTGTAAGTTTAAAATTAACCTAAAAAATAAAAATTAAAAACAGTTTTGCTACAAAACATGTATATGATCTTTCCATTTTTGTCGAAAAAAAGAAAGAAATATTTTTTTCAAAATCCCAATTCCAAAACTTTAAGATATATACAGCTAGAGTTCAATCAAACCAAAGTGGCACCGAGCAAGAGAGAGTGTATGATGTATATGTATGTGCACTCGTATCTATACTCTCTCTTGTTCAGTGCCACTTAGTTTTGATAGAACTCTACATCTTTTTACGTTTTTTAAATCAGACACCCTATGAATATTGATATCAAAAACGTTTATAAAAATAAAAAATATATACATTTCATGTTTTAAGAAGAAAGACTAACACAACCTTTCTATTCTAGCCAGGAAAAGTCAATATTTATTTAATTTAAAAAAAAAAAAAAAAAGTAAACGTAAAAAGGACGTAAAAGAGCATTATGTGACGTGCATCAAATTGTGAATGTTAAGGGTATAGTAGAATAGTATAGACTTGTTTGTTGTCAATGAAAAATTGAGAAGCAACTTTTATGGGTAATAGATAATGAACCTGAATAAATGGATATTTGACTACCATTCTATATATTATACGATGATGATGCCACCAGCCAACAGTAAATTTAGTTAGCTCAGTAAAACTAGATGTATCTCATACTCATATATATTTAGATAAACTCGAATTTCAAAAAAGGTGGAACCGATATGATATTATTTTCTGCCAGAATCTCATAATTTTTTTTAATGAACTTAATTGATTTAATATTTTGTTATTTTATGGGGGATTTGACGAGTGTTTTTGACTCAGATTACTTCGTCCAGATTGCTTCGTTTCAATTAAAAAGTCATAAGAGTTGAGTTTATTTATTTATTTATTTACGGGTAGTGTAGAAAAATATAGTCCTATATATAAAAGTTAGTTAAGCGCCATGGCGTCAGTTTTGCGGTTCAAGTGAGTACAGGTGACTATGAATGTCAAACCCCTTGGTATTTCACCCCTGCACTATCAGTTATGTACGGCATTAGATAGTATACTAACTCTGCATAGATATTCGAAGCAATTTACATAAATTCCGTTCAGAAATAAACCCGGTAACTTCGGTACCGAATTATTATGTAATTCGCTTTGAATACTTATGTGGAGTTAGTATCCAGCAACGCCGTACATATTTGATTGTGTAGGAATGAGACACCAAGGAGTTAGACATTCATATTCTCAACTGTACCGCGCAAAACTGACGCCATGGGGCTTAAACTTTCTGGTGGGTCATTTCACCCGAAAAATTACAGGATGATCTTGTAGACAATTGCTTTTCGCCATTCAATGTACTACCACATTTAGATTGCCTAGATGCATGACAGCTAACTTCTTGTATACTGTACTCCAAACGAAATCATTGATCTTTAAGTAACTTCAAAGTTTAAAACTTGGTTGTCTGCAAATTAGGACTCCCCCCCTCTTTTGGATCCCCCTTTCATCCGCCTTTTGGAACAGCGAATTGGTATTTTTTACAGTACAAAACCTTTTTCTTGAATAAGTTTGTACATTAATGTTAGTGGCAATAAAAAGGACGCAAGGCTAGTCACTCTGACTGTTTATGTGATGTGAAATACATCATCAACAGTGATAGTATGTATACATATACATAACATACCATGCTACTCACCTCTAGCACCACTGCCAGACGATGATGTGTCAGTCAAATGGTGTTGTTGTTATTCTATATAGAGTCTCTATGTATTCAGTTTGAAATAACTGAAAAATACTAAAAATGTCAAATAAAAATAAACATGATTCAATAAATGTAGTATTTTTATGTTATTGCTGTTATTGCAAAATAGAAGCGAGAAGTCAGTAGTCAGAGTCAGTCGTACAACGTAAGCCGTATATTTATTTATAGTTGTGTATAGAAATTATATTTTCAATAATATTTAATTTAGCAACACTCACACTGTAAATGTATGATTCATTTACACTGTTAGATATAGTATAGGAGCCAAAAAAAGCTTGTAATATAGAAAGCTGTTGATGATGGAACCTGCCAAATGTGCTAGTAATGAGCACCAAGGCCAAAACAAGACGAATTTGACCGTCTTTATCTTACACCCTTAGGTTTTAAGATCGAGACCAATGATTGAAACAAAGATATAGTCTTGGTTTTGGTTTTAGTTTTGATCCAGTGGCGTAGCTCGCCTTCGAGGGTCCCTGTATCAAAATTACTTGTGGTACCCAAATGATGGGTAAGGATTTCTCTAAAAAGAAACCAAAATGCTTGCATTAAATTCAAGTAAATATTTATTGATTATCACCCTCCTAGATATTGAACTAGCCAAACAATTGAAATTAAATATACACTATTATTGACTTTTTTCGGCAAATTAATTTATTAAAACGTCTATAGCAGAAGACTTCAGTTTTTCTTAAATTTCTGCCTCTATACACAACAGTGACAAGTTTGTTGGTTTTTTGTAATTTTTTGGGGGGCCCCGTATTATCGATACGGCGGTAGATACGCCCCTGTTTTGATCTTGATCATTCCTTAAATATGACATTCCGTGCGATTAAAAAAAATTTGCAAGATATGATGGCTCTGCCAGTTATGAGTTACATTGTATTTTGCTCCAGGGAGGTATAACAGAGCATTCACTAACAGTAGTTTTCCCGACAGATGCCTAATAGTTATCCAGATAAATGATGCAAGAAGGACTCTGCCTACAGTTTCGAATCTTACTGGGATTCCCCTATAATGTTGCTATGATATCTTAACTTCACGCATCATCAGTTTGCTCTTTCTCCATGTTTCCTTTCACACAACTGTGACTGGGCGCCCATCGAAGATAGACTTTTTCGACAACTCATAATTTTCTTTGATCTAATCATCTTTGACGATAGACAAGCAGGTTATTGATTCTGAATCAATGCTAATAGGATCAGTAACACGAACTCAGAGCTTAGGTATTTATAATATCTTTTGATAAAATTTGTCTTCCTTACCAGTTTGCAAATTTTGCTGAAATCGATTTTACGCATCAAATAGTAATAAGTGCAGATAATATCGGTTATAAAGACCAATGTATGCCAAAATATACTTTTTTATAAGTAGGAACATACTTTTTCAGTTAAACGGAACACCATCATATAATTTGAATAAGCTTTATTTTGAGTCGAAATTTCGAGATTTTAAAAAATCTACATAGTTGTTCGAAAAACATCATGGATCTTTTAAAAGTCTTACTAGGCCCTGTGTTCTTATTATAACTCGTGCAACAAAAATGATTTCAGTTTGGCGTTGAAGGTTTTCATATTTAGCTTGTTGCATATATCTTATTACAGAAACAAGTGAAAACTATTGACTGACTTGATTGTTGAAAAACCCTCAATAGAAATTGTAGAATGCCATTGCTTGCATTATTTTAAACAAATTAGAAAAGAGTAAACAGTTATGTTCATGAAAAAATGTTTCGAATTCAAGATATAATTTTTTATATTGAACATTTTTAATATAAAAGGTCCAAGATTCAATAGACCTATGCTGCTTATTTACGAATTCAAATTGACTATTTATGTCATTTTATGAACGCCTATACCAAAATTTATTCGTATGATTAATATTTTTATACCATGTATATGAAATATACCTAGGTATACTAAGTTTAGTACCAAGTTTGTTACGCTTAAAAATATTGATGCTATGAACAAAATTTTGGTATAGGTCTTCATAAAATCATCTAATTAGTCCATTTCCGGTTGTCTGTCTGTCTGTCTGTCGTCTGTCGTCTGTCATCAAGTATACGCAAAAACGAAAAAATATATCAAGATATTTTTATAGCGTGCTGAAGACGTAAAAAGTGAGGTCGAGTTCGTAAATGAGCAACATGGGTCAATTGGGTCTTGGATCCGTAGGACCCATCTTGTAAACCGTTAGAGATAAAACTAAAGTTCAAATGTAAAAAATGTTCGTTATAAAAAAAATAAACAACTTTTAAGCAAAAAATTTTTTCGTAAACATCATTGTTTACCCGTGAGAGCGCATATTATGCGCAAATTGTATTATTATATGGGTATATCAGTTATATGTGTGTGACATGTATGTTTGTGTAATGTGACAAAGTAATCAACACTGTCTATACACGGTATTTCAACAATTGACTCAATTGTTGAGCGTTATGAACTGGGAACTAAAATTAATATACTATATATTTGATACTCACTCGGTAATTTAAACATAAATTAATAATGAAAAGACCTATCTCAGAAAAAAAACTTGATAAAATGAAAAGCTTTAGTGTTAAATACTTTTTTCTCTTTTCAAACTCATATACATTTATAAAAATTTTTTCTTATCAAAATTTCTATAACAGTTTCTTTTCAATTGCACCAATTAAACAGCAATATTTTTGAAATATTACTACAATAACAATTACAAGTTTTATAAAATATAAGAATATTTATATTCAAGTCACATACTCTAATGGTTAAATAAAATAGTAATATCATTTTTTTTTTTATATATATCATCCATCCATTCATAGATAATATTATTTTTAAAGTACCAGAAGCTTTTAAAAACTAGTAATTCCGGTGAAAATTACACTCCATATCTATATATAACAACACAATAATGTATATGTCCCAGCCAAATAGCTTAATCCACACGCACTCGTGTTATGAGCATTTGGTTCACGCTCGATTTAAAATATAAATAACTTTTATTTTTCAAATGGTACATGTGATTGAAACTTGTTCTATTTTCATATAATTTTATCTATTTTGGAATTATGAATTTTTCAAATTTTTTCAACCATTCTACATTTGTATACCATGTATATATGAAATATACATAGTATATTAAGTTTAGTCCCAAGTTTGTAACGCTTAAAAATATTGATGCTACGAATACAATTTTGGTATAGGTGTTCATAGAATCATCTAGTTAGTCCATTTTCGGTTGTCTGTCCGTCCCGCCCGTTCGTTTGTCAACTCGATAACTCAAAAACAAAAAATGATAACAAGCTGAAATTTTTACAGCGGACTCAGAACATAAAAGGTGAGGGAAGTTCGTAAATGGGCAACATAGGTCAATTGGGTCCTGGGTCCTTAGGACCCATTTTGTAAACCGTTAGATAAAGAACAAAAGTTTAAATGTAAAAAATGTTCCTTATCAAAAAATAAACAACTTTTGTTTGAAAGATTTTTTTGTAAACATCACTGTTTACCCGTGAGGGCGCAAATTAGGCGTAAATTGTATAGTATGTATTATATGGGAATATCAGATATGTATGTGTGGCATGTATAGGTATATGTGTAATGTGATAGATCAATCAACCCTGTCTATACATGGTATTTAAACAATTAACTCAGTCAATTGTTTGTTTTCACTTGTTTTTAAATATATTTTTTTCATTCCTTTCAGAAATTGTTGTCTCTTTTTTCACAAGGCACCTAGGATTGTAATATATAAATTATTCACTTCACCTATTTATGGGCCTGTTCGTGTACTTACGGTAGTTTGAATGTTTATTATTCTGTCCGCAGGAAAACAAATATCAATATTCTTTTGATTAAAATATTTGTGATATTAATATAATATAGTTAATATAAATACCACGATATTCGAAATAAAATTGTTAATTAAGAAATTCTATATAAAAAATACAATTAAAAAACATACAACGGACTTGTATGTCGCTAAATATCGATATTTCGATTGCAACAAAATCATCGTCAGTAACAAAATTTATTCATATAACACACTACAAACATTTTACAAAACATTAAAAAATTACAAATAAATTAGCAAAACATTACCAACAAAACAGTAACGATTTACAAAAATAAAAATACAAAAATTATCACAAATTTAAAGAAAAAATTTCTCAATACCACCAAACTTTTTGTGAACATTTCACATCAAATTATTTAGTGGGCTTAAAAAATTATTTTATCGACCTTAATTTATATCTGAAATTTGCAACCGTTTGTGAGATGGGTTTGTCCTAGTTCGCTATAACTGACGATAATAGTTTTATGGCTTGACCTTTAACAGTTGTCCATTTTATCGATTCAGAGTCAGGTATAGGACCTTTATCCCAGTTAAGAGTCTTATTGCCTGCTTTATGGATTAAAATGCTTTCGTAAGCTTCTAAACTATTGTGATTTCTAATAGATTTAATTAACGTGGCAGGTAGAATTTTGTGTTCTGTATTTAAAACATGGTCCGCAATCCAAGATTTCTCGATTCGATGATCTTGGCATCGCTTATATGTTCTTTTTTGCGGATTGACATCTGTCGCTTGGTCTGCCCCAAATAAATTTTAGGACAATTCGAGAAAGAAATATAGTAGATACCCGATTTCTGGTCGTCCGGAATTGGATCCTTGGTTTGACCCAAGATGCGTTGTAATTTAATCATAATTTTTAATCATCCTTATATTAATATAATAATTATTAACAAATTTTATTAAGTTGAATAAATGTCGATCAAAAAGTACGCTTTTTTTAAATTTATTTATATTATAATTTATAAATTTTTGTCAAATAGTCACCCTATTGTAGGAATGGCCTAAGAATCAGCCAGTCAATTCATTGAATAATGTTTTAGACGCAATGTCTGAATATTCAGGCCGCTAGTTGAACGTCGCTGTTTAATACAAAGGTTAGGTTACTAATTGAACAGTTAATTAAACTATTTGGCTGCGACAAATATACTATGTACATTTAATGCATATAACACACGTATTTGTATTAAAAATCCACTGCATCACAATAAAAAAATAAACCAAAAAATATATAATTTTTAACCCTTTATTATCGCCGTTATAGAAAAAGAGAATGCGTATAATTTGTTTTTGCTTTAATCAAAGCTCAATTATGTAACAAACAGCATTACAAAAATATTCTTAGTATCTTTTTCTACCAAAGCAGAATTTTCAAGCATTTGTGTGCTAGACCAAAATTCAATTTTTTTGATTTTAATTACGTCATAATGAAATTGTTTTTGAAACCCACTAACTTTGGGATTAACTTTTCAATTTTAATGTTAATTTTTAGCTAACTCACACCTTTATGCAAAATATCGGTACCAGGGCCCCACTATCAATCAAAACTTATATGGGTAGGTTTAATTTGTCCATAAATTTAAAAATTATAACCCAGATTTAGTATAATTTCATACATGGTTGATTAAAATTGGATATAATTTGGATGTAATACAGAAAAATTCAATTTTTTTGGATTTTGATGACGTCATGAAGTTAAAAAAATCGATTACTTTCCTAATAAACCCAAATTTTATCCGATCTGAATGAAATTTTTTTTGAAACCCACTAACTTTGGGATCAACTTTTCATTTTTAATGTTATTTTTTAGCTTACTCACAGTTTTGTGCGAAATATCGGTACCAGTTTTACAGGTAGGTAAAATTTGGCCACAAATTTAAAAGGATGACTCAAATTTAGTATAATTCCATACTTCTTGGTTGATTATAATTGGATTTAATTTGGATATGATATATAATTTTTTTGATTTTATTGACGTCATAAAGTTCAAAAAATCGAGTTTTTTCATAATACACTCAAATTTTATTCGATCTGAAGTTAGGAAACTCAATTTGAATCACCTTTCCAAAATAATAGCAAAATAAATTTAAAATTTTATACTTTTAGGTAGATAGTATAGAAATCTAGCTTCTCGTTAAGTACTATAAAATTTTCATAAACTATTATTTTGCTCAGTTTTATTATCAGGGCACTATTACGTCATCCATTCAAATTATTAATATTGCCCTTAATAGTAAAATAAACATGATAAAATATTTCCAAAAATAATTAAATTATTTTGTGCATTTATTTTACACAATCACCGACTATATAGGTTTCGTTTTATTTTAAGAGTTAATTTAGTTTTTTTTTTTCTATTATACCATGTATATATGAAAAATACATAGTATATTAAGTTTAGTCCCAAGTTTGTAACGCTTAAAAATAATGATGCTACGAAAAAAATTTTGTCATAGGTGTTCATAAAATCACCTAATTAGTCCATTTCCAGTTGTCCGCCCGTCCGTCCGTCCGTCTGTGGACACGATAACTCAAAAACGAAAAAAGATATCGACCTGAAATTTTTACAACGTACTCAGGACGTAAAAAGTGAGGTCGAGTTCGTAAATGAGCATCATGGGTCAATTGGGTCTTGGGTCCGTAGGATCCATCTTGTAAACCGTTAGAGATAGAACAAAAAAAAGTTTAAATGTAAAAAATGTTCCCTATCAATAATTAAACTTTTGCTTGAAACATTTTTTTGTAAACATCACTGTTTACCCGTGAAGGCGCCAATTAGGCGGAAATTTTATAGTATGTACCATACTTGAATATCAGTTATGTATGTGTCACATGTATGTATGTGTTATGTGATAAAGAAATCAACACTGACTATGCCCGGAATTTCAACAATTAATTCAGTCAATTGTTTGTTTTCACTGGTTTTTTCTATTTTTAATTTATAATAAATTCGATGTTTAAAAGTATATTTAACGTCGAAAGATTTGACCTCAATAGTAGTATAATGTACCTCAATAGTAGGAAATAAACAAAAGCATATTATTTTTTTCTAACTGTAGTCCAATTAAATTTCTACATCTAATAAAAACTATTAAGATCATATCACAGACAAAATGACATTGTCTATTATACTGACCATAGAACAATTTAGTTGCTGCAGGCATATCTGAAAAAGTATTTATTTTTATTTTATCTTGTTGCCATGACAAAAAAGTGAACAGCGTCGGTAAAAAACCAAATTTCTTTATAGTTCAGTTAAAGATGTTGCAAATATAGGAAAATGAAAGAAACCGCTCACATTTTGCTAAAACCTGATGGAATATGTTTCTTAAATTACAAATATCATTAGTAAATAAATAATATTGTAATTCAATGGAACGGTTAATGTTAAATTTGACTTACACAAGTGAAATTTACAAAATTTAGAAAAAAACATCCCGACAAATTTTTCGGGGACGGAGCCCTAAACTCACATTTGAAATATAGCTAAGAACATTCTCCGATAAATTACCTTTCGATTCTTTAACAAACACTTAACATTTACGTCATACAAGTTGCCTAATTTGTAATTTTTTAAGTGTAGTTTAACAGTGATCGTTTCTTTGAATTATAAATTTATTATTTATTAACAAATAGTAACATTTGCGATGTTAATAAATTCGTTAATAATGAAATTTGACACCTAAGAAACACATTCCACGAGGTTTTAACAAAATGCTTCCACCCACAATTCGCCTTAAAAATAAGCAACGAGGTTTAATGAAGTGGAATTGAACAGGTTCTAGGAGGCTGATATCTCGAGAACCAGAATTTGGAGCAAGGTTTAGCCGATGGCACTAGTAAAATATGGAAAAATATTGAAAAAAATTTTTGTTTGCAATTTTAATGAAAATAATTTTTAAAGGTAATTTTGATCTCAAAACTCCGAAATTTACCTTTATTTCAATGGATGGTCTATGCATTTCATGATAATATGACGTTTTCAATTCTATAGATTTAAATTTAGATTCCAGGAAGCTGATATTTTAAGAACCAAAATATTAAAACGAAAGGTAATAATAATTAAAAAGTTATCCTGAGTTATTGAGAAAACTAGAATATATTAATAAAACTAAAAATATTGATAGAGTAACTTGTTATTAATTTACATTTTGACACTAATTTGGCTAAATTTATTTGGTTGAAAATGTGTGTGGTAATTAAAAAACGTACAGTAATTAAGAATTTATTCCATGGAAAATGAGTGACATAATTAGTTCTTATCTCACGGACGTAGATAAATATATTAAAATATTAAATGTGAAATATATTGAATTATTAACAAAATTCAATTAAAAATTACACAGGTGGCATTTTATTTGGATCTTACTAAAATATATATATATATATTTATGGTATCAATGGATAATGAAGGAGGATAGATAAATACAGTTATATCGATAGCTGAAAAGGTGGGATAGAATATAAAGTTTTTACAAAGAATGGTAAAATGATAGCAGGATAAATATCCCTGGAGACAACACACAACACAAAATAATACACAGAACATTATATGTAGCAGGTATAGTGTATACTATAGCATAGAGGCCATGGCATGTATGGTATGGATAGTAATATGGTGACACATACCATAAATATGTAATCATACTATTTAATTACCAAAAAATTGAACAAATCTCAAAAATATTCATATTGTATTAACTTCACCAAACTCTATTACCTCAGTTGGTGAAGGCGTAACCAATTGCGTCCGCGGTATGCTTAGGGTAGCGGGTACGATTCCCACCGTCGCAACAAAATTCATTTAATTAATAGCTGTGATGTGCTGGTGTAGTAGATAGTATATGCATGAAGGAGGTGCACTTAGCCTATGAAATTGTGGGGGGGGGAGGGCTGATAAATTAAATTATCAGCGGAAAAGTGGTAAAACACATATATGGTATATATAATGGGCTCTGTAGCCTAAGTGTCTCCTTCATGGACAGCCAATATAACCTAGCCCACTCTAACCTAATGTCACGAAAAATTGTGTATCAGACCTGGCACTTGATACTGGCTGCGTTAACTACGTATCTTTGTGCATACTAGCGAATAAATTTATGAAAATTGCTGACTATAGTTTTTAACCCCCGAAAAAAAAAAATAGGATGTTTTAAGTTTGCCGCTATGTGTGTGTGTCTGTGTGTCTGTCGGTGGCATCGTAGCGAATAAATGGATGAACCGATTTGGATATTTTTCTTTCTTTTAAAAGGTATTTCAATGGGGAGTTTTCTTAGCTATGTTTCAAGTGCGAGTTAAGGGTTCCATACCCGAAACAACTTAAAAATATATGATGACCCTCGAAATCGGTTTAGTTTAGAGAAGGCTCCAAGAAAAAATATAATTTAATGGAGAGTTTTCTACGATACGTTTGAAATGCAAGTTTAGGATTAAATAGCCGAAAAATTTCCCAGGGGTTATTCAATTTTGTTAATTTCACTGGTTTTAAGAGATTTTTTTATATTTTAAGTTTTACATCATGTGTGCACTATTAAGGCAGCCGATTTTCAGCCTGGCAAATTAAAATTTCATTCACAGATCAACACAAATTTTGTCCCAAAAGCATGAACTTACTTTTTGAATGTTTTTTGACGTGCTTAATAAGAATCCGCTCGCAAAATAGCCATAGTCAAGTTTACGAGAAATTCCCCCCTTTATATGGAAGAAACTCATTTTCCCGATAACTTAGAAGCCATGTTTCACTAGTGAATAAATTTTTCTTGGAAGAAATTTATGGCGTCAGAAAATCCCATTCATTTCCCTTCAAAAGATATTTTGAATTTTTCCAAAATCTACTTCGAGGAAATAGAAATAGGTTACATATATTTTATATAAATATATTTATTTATTTATTTATTTTATATAAATATAAATAAAATAGGTTAATTATATCTAATAGAATTAATTAATTTTATCTAAATATTTATACTTAATATTTATTTTAATGTATTTTAAATATAATAAATATCATATGATTCAAAAAGTATTTACGAAACAAGTGAAAACAAACATTGACTGAGTTAATTGTTGAAATACCGTTCATAGACAGTATTGATTACTCATTAATTAATCACATAACACACATACGTAACTGATATCCTCATATAATACATACTATACAATTTACGCATAATTTGCGCCCTCACGGGTAAACAGTGATGTTTACGAAAAAATGTTTCAAACAAAAGTTGTTGATTTTTTGATAAGGAAGATTATTTCATTTAAACTTTTGTTCTGTCTCTAACGGTTTATAGTTCAGGCACATAGGCTCAATTGACCTATATTGCTCATTTCCTGAGTACGCTGTAAAAATTTCAGCTTGATGACAGACGGACAGACGAACAGACGAACAGACAACCGTAAATGGGCTAATTAGGTGATTTTATAAACACCTATACCAAAAGTTTGTTCGTAGCATTAATATTTTTAAGCGTTACAAACTTGGGACTGAACTTGGTATACATTGCATATTACATATATGCGTGGTATAAAAAAGAGAAGAGGAAGGGAGGCTTCCAATTTCCAGATGAGAATAAAATAACATATTGATGTTAAAATACTTCAAATATAATCGAAAACAAACGAAAAAAAAATTTTCCCTTTTTTAGTAGGTAAAAGTATTTCAAAAACCATAAATTCCGAAGCCGAATGCGAATTCTGCATCTTAAAAAACTATAAGAAATGTTCGCTCGTCTCTGTCGTTCAACCGGTAATATGTTTTTGGGGTAGATACGAGAGCTTGTAACGTTCCAAAAATTAAATTTTAAGATATTTGATTTTCGCATTTTTTTTTTTATTGAAACTGTTCCCGAAAAATCACGTCTTCTTAGGGTCATCTTCAAATCGTGTATGTTTTTAAAAGTATGCTTTATTTTAGAACAAAGCTATTTTTCTTAAGATTAATTAGGAAAACTAATATCATAGAAAGAAAATTATAAGAAGCCACAATCATTTTTTCCATAAAATACATTTAAAGTGATAGAATAAACGGCACTTGTGTTAATTTCTTCTATTTCTCTAAATCTTAAGGCAATAATACAACCTATGGTATCGGAAACTTTGACTTTTGATTTTCGTCTAATTTCCCCAAGTTCTAACAGCTCTTCACCGTTTTATTTTTTAAAAATTTTTGAAAAGAAATTGTAAAAACCAAAATTCAAGCAATTTCATTTAAACGAAAGCCAAAATTCGATAATTTTTTATACAATTTTTTAAAGATTAATTCAATTTTTCTTGATCAACAATGTAGCTATCCAGAACAGTTTTACTACACGAAAGGCATACACCCATTACATTATAGGGAATGAAATGTGAATCAATATCCCAGACATCAATGTGTGCTGTTTTTTTTTCTAAAACCTGGTTTAGTTGCAAGTTTTTTTCGATTCATAAATAAACAAAACCTTGCTCCATACTTTAAACTCCGCCAGTATATTATGACGTGGGTAGGAGAGTTGATATGTACTGATATACTTAAGGCGGATGATATAGATATTTATTTTAATAGCAGTAAAGTAAATATTATTCTCCTCATACTGCACCCTCCTCCCACCCCCACCATTCTAAATAATCTCCAGTTTTTAACCATAAGCCCATAATGAAGCAAAATTTCAATGATTATTCTTGATTTTAAAAAGTGTGAAAAATAGGATATTCTACTATGGTTCAAAAAGTACCTACAGAAAAATAATTTCGCTTTCTTAGCATAAAATTAAAATAGATTTTAAAACTTTTTTTATCCTCGCAAAAACAACAGTCGCGTATATAATTATTATATGTATATATAAAGTTGATGGTAACATAACATACAATTACAATGAGATACATCTCCAAATTTGTAATTAATGCATATTATTTTTACCTATATGATGTCACATCATGGTGGCGTGTATTTTAAATCACGTGATATACATATTAAAAATGATGACTTTAATTTTAATATAATAAAACAATAATGCGCTTTAATGACTCAAAATCAAAATATTTAAGTACATTTCTACACAAATTTTAATTTTTATCAACTTTCATAATTTTTTTTCACTACCGAAAGCATCCTATTGAACTACAATTATAAAAACTGTACTCCAGTTTTAAACTATTTCAGCAGCAAATTTTCTGCTATTTTTTCGGCGTATTCTGTTGCCAATCAAATAAATAAATGTTGTTAAAAATTAAGAAAGAAACCTCGATTGATTTAAATTTGACACTCAAAGTATGATTAAAGTCCCAAATTTCTCATTATAAGCTCACGGTCTGCAAGTGAATGGATGTTATCATACAATGTTGATAATGATAAAAGCAATAACTTAAGGTAGTACCAGCATGAAATCACTTTTCGACAGATTTGGCCGAATTTTTTTTCTCGGGTTTATAATAGCTTTATTTATGAATTCCTAAAATTTCATAATTTTTGACCGTTTAGATCGCGAGATATTTAAAGACAAAGTTCGCGATTTTGAGGGTCATGTCCCATTTAAAGCATGTAAAATGTCCGGTCTCTCCAACCATTTTTTATGATATTATTATATATTGAAGAAAAAGTAGAAAAAAATGTTTATACAATAATATTCTAAAAAAAAATTTAGAAATTAATTTTCACTTTCGAGATATTAATTTTGACGTAAATTGATCGAAATTGGGACGTTGTCATAATTATTTCCCATTTTAAACGGTCAAAATTTCTGAAACTTTGGGAATTAATAGTAAGCATTATTAAATTCTTAAATTTAATTTTTCGTTAAATTCTGTCGAAAAAAAAATTGTACCATTGCTTTAACATAGAAACTGCAAATACCATGCTGGTACTACCTTAACATTAATAACTATACATAAATATACTTAGATAAACAAGACCAAAAAAATCGTTGAATTTCCATTAGAAAATAACGTTGGTATATATGATTTAATGTCATTTAATCGCTTAATAGGATATATATAGGATGCTTCGAGAAAAATTTAAAAGTGAGACATTTTCATTAAATGATTTATTTCCATTGAATCTGAGTTCGTTTCGTTAACGTGATTTCAACTTTTTCAAACATCTAATAAAATATGAATATTATCAATTGGTCAATGGTAGTTTTGTCTGAAAATAATTGGTTAATAGTGCTTTTAACAGTAAATCTGCGGTCAAAAGTGTTTAAAATTAATAAATGAAAGTGCAAAATAACCGAGGGAAATTCCAATTTCTAAAAAGCAACACCATTGACTATAACAAAAAGTGACGTCAAACTTTCGACCGCCACTTGTATAATTGTAATTTTGTTTTTTTAACTTTTGTAATTTATTAAAAATCAACACTTTCTGTACAGAATATTTCAACAATTAACTCAGTCAATTGTTTGTTTTCACTTGTTTTAATTAAAAATATATGTAATTAGAGCAACATTTTTTTCTCGTTTTTCATACCGAATTGGAATACCTATAAGACAAATTCCCGGACAACTGAACATTTTTTCGTTATCTGATAACTGAAATATTATGTATCCATGCACTAAATTAAATAAAAAAAATATAGATGCAAATTTATCAATCAAATAATGTAAAAAAAAACTTTTAACAAAAAGAAAACCGACTTCAAGGGAAAAACATTTCCAATAAAAATTAATATGCACTAAAAAAATAACGATAATATAATGTAGTTGAAATTATTGTTATTTTTGGAGTCGGTGTCAGCCAAACTCTGACAGAACAATTTGCTGCATTAACTGGCTGACAACGACTCCAAAAATAACAATAACTTTAACTACATTATATTATCTTAATTTTTTTACTTTTTAGTGCATATTAATTTGTATTGGAAAAGTTTTTCTTTTGAAGTCGGTTTTCTTTTCGTTAAAAGTTTTTTTTTTAATTTTGTGATTTTTAGTGAATTTGAAGTATACTAACTAATCACTAAAAAAGATTCATCGAAATCGGTTGCCGTGATATTGAGTTATTCTTCGTCTTGTCGTGCATACTTAATGCAAATTTAAGACTTTTATGGTTTTCTCATGGATTCCGTTGTCAGAACTGGACCAAAATGAAATGGGACCACACGGGAAGCACCAGATTTCAAATAGATAAAGAATCATCAAAATCGGTTCACCCAGTCGAAAGTTCTGAGGTAACACACATAAAAGAAATACAGTCGAATTGATAACCTCCTCCTTTTTTGTTTAAAGTCGGTTAAAAATAGATTTATATCAAAAAAGTAAAAAACATTATTTTTGTCAGAACTAATTAATCAAAATAATTGAAAAAACAGCGAACCAAAATTTGAAAATATTTTTGTTTCTAGGAATCAATTTTCAATAAATAAAAAAAGTACGTTGAAAATTATTTATTATATTTAAATATCAAAAAGCGTAAATATATTATTGGAATGTTGATATCAAATGACATTCGTGTATGTTTCTTAACCAGTCAAATTGGATTCAAGGTTGCTTACGAAAACATATCAATCCACCAGGCAGGCAATAAGACTCTGAACTGGGATAAAGGTCCTATACCTGACTCTGAATTGATAAAATGGACAACTGTTAAAGGTCAAGCCATAAAACAATTCTCGTTAGCTATAGCAAACTTGTACACACCCATCTCACAAACGATACCGTGAAATGCTTACAAAAAGTTTGGTGGTATTGAGCAATGTTTTTCTTAAAATTTGTGATAATTTTTGTATTTTTATTTTTGTAAATCGTTACTGTTTTGTTGGTAATGTTTTGCTTATTTATTTTTAATTTTTTAATTTTGTGTAAAATGTTTGTAATGTGTTATACGAATAAATTTTGTTAATGGCGATGATTGCATTGCAATCGAAATATCGATATTTGGCGACATGTAATTCTGTTTTAGGCTTTTTAATTGTATTTTTTAAATAGAATTTCTTAATATACAATTTTATTATCGTGGAATTTATTTCAATAACTATAGTTAAAATCATTAAATTTCAGTAAAAATAAGCTTTAAATTAAAATTAAATATACTCTTTTCCTTTTACGAAACATTACAGCTCCGCTGGGATAAAAATATTTTATTGACACAATAAAAGTGAATATGTAATCAATAAAATCAATAATAATATTCATAAAAATTTTGAAAAGCGTTCGAAAATAATAGTGAAGCCGTAAATGGAAAAATAATAACTATAAAATTTATAATGCAAGGTATAGGTCTAAGACCAAGTGTACCTAGAGAGTGAAGTAATTTCGAAAGGGCTAGTAAATTGAACCGCTGCCGTGAAGACAGTAAATACAAGCACAATTAAAACTTTTATGGTAGGAATACCCTGACCAGGCCTTCTGAAATAGCGTTCAAAATCACCCCAGTTTAAGCCCGTGAGCAGGAATTATCCAAGGGAGGGGTTCAAACTTTTGTTCACCATGTTATGTCATAAAGTCAATAAAAACAAGAAATCCTTTTTTAGAGTAGATTTAATTAGTCCTCTTACTCGAAAAAGGTCTGTATATGCATCGGCCTCTACACGGCAATGTATATTGTGCGAGGACTAAATCGGTTAGCCGATCTTTAGATATTGTCGATGTAAGGTATGTTTTGAGACGACGCAAGGTTGAAAAACAGCCACAACGCGATGCATTTAGTAGACATTCAGATGTCACGAGAATCATCATGTCAAATTTTTGATATTATATAGAGAAACAAGCTAAATTTAATAAAGTATTGCTTAAAATATGCTTCAGGTAGTTCGATAACCTTGCCAAGATTCTTTCTGTTTAGAGTACTCGACTCAAAGGCAAAATAAAATAATGTACCGAGCTCAAACAATGCATGGATATCTGATTCGTCAGTGGAAATGCGTCTCATAAATGTGTGCATTTACAGGACTATATTGTTAGTTCAAATTTTATGTGAAATCATTCCCAATGGAAGGGGTTTTGACCACAAAACCTCTGCCTTGCGCACGGGCCTGCCCTAGTTGCATTTATATCTTTGTGGACAAAATATAATGAAGGGATTTTTATGCTCAAAATTGATTCAAAAGATTCTTTACATATAAAAGTACCTTTTATTTGGCAATATTTAAAAAAAATATTTTTTAGTCATCATATTCGTCTTCAAACCCAACTATTTCACTTTCTACTTCAATTTTTTTAACTTTTTGTGTTTCTGAGCCATTTTTTGTCTTATCTTTTGTTTCCCTGTAACGTGACTTATAAATTTCGAAATTTCACTGGAAAACTGCTTGATCCTTTTTTGACTTTTGCCTTAAGCTATCTTAATCACTATCCTTATCCTTGTCTTAAAAGAAAAGGTTCAAGTTTGCGCAAGATTTGTTTTCATAAACACATTAAAGAATACTTAACCTTTGCCTTGTTAGAAAAAATTTTGCTTGACAAAACCTGACACATACACAAAAAGCTTTGAGAACGATAAATTTAATGAAAAAAAGTTACCTTTTTTAACAGCAAATATGAATCACAAATATTTAATTATATTAATAGAATTATTACATTAAAATTAAATACTGGTAAATAAAGCACAAATCTTCGCCCTCAATATAAAAAAAAACCTTACTTAATTGCAATAAACAAACACAATAAACGTAAATTGAATGACACGGAAATTCGAGAGCAACAACAATAACAAAATGCATCTGTAAGAGCAGGTAGATTGCAGTTTACAAAACAGGAAGGTGCGAGGTTGAGGTAACTCATATGCCGTGTTTGTGACGGAAATGCAAAAAAAAGAGTTGAGTTTTCTGACTTTTGTCCAGAAATTTGATATAAATACTTTCTTGTGAAACGTTCAAAATTACCCCAGCTAGCCGTAGACCTATATAATAATATAAGATAAAGTTAAGTGACTATAATAGCTAGAAGTACTTACGTTCAATGTATAAGAAACTTGATGTATTCCGTAATGTATCAAATATTGGTTGAATATTCTCACGTGTCAAAGTTTGTAGTTGATTATGTCGTAAATCTAGATTGTTCACTGTTGGTACTCCCTCAAGTAAACCATTTGGTAATGCCTTTAAATAGTTTTTCTTTAATGTTAGTTGTTTTAACTGTGTCAATCCATCAAATGCACGTTCAGAGATTACTTGAAGCTCATTATTCTCTAATATTAATGCCTGTAAAGAAAATATAAAATTCATTATTTGTAAAAGCTCATTTATAGAGAGTGTCTGCCAAATTCGTGATTTCCCTATTCAAAGCATGTAAAACTCTATGCCCTTCCTGCTATTTTTGACGATATTAAAAAATTATTTCGACAGAATTGATAAAAAAGCAGGAGAGTTGAAAGGAATGCTTTTAGAATAAAATTTAAAAAAATTTAGATTTTAATTTTCGTTTTTAAAATATTAGAATATTTGCCTGTGTTATCAAAAAAATCGAATTTTTTAACTTGAAGACGTCATCAGAATCCAAAAACTTTATTATTTATTTCGCTCTATCACATCCAAATTATATCCAATTTTGATAAAACAAGTATGTAATCCTAATAAATTTGGGTCATACTTCTCAAATTTGTGATCAAAAATAACCTAGTTCTAACAGGTTTCAAGAATGTCGTGGTTGAGGAATTAAGCACATGAGTATAGCTAGCGAAAAACTGACATAACAGCGGTAGACAATGAAACAAAATTAGTAGGTTTTAAAAAAATACCAAAAAAATCGGATCAAATTTGCTTGTGCTATTAAAAAAATCGAATCAATTTTGCTCTATCAAATCCAAATTTTATCCAATTTTGATAAATCAAGTATGTAATCCTATTTAATTTGGGTCATAATTTTCAAATTTGCTACCTAGCTCTAATAAGTTTTAAGAATGTGGAGTCCTGGTCCCGGAAATAAACATATTACTGATAGCTAGCGAAAAACTGACATCACAGCTGAAAAGAAAAGCCCAACTTTAGTGATTTTCGAAAAAATTCCTATAAGACCGGATCAAATTTGCCTGTGTTATCAAAAAAGTAGAATTTTTTAACTTGATAACTTGATAACTATATATGATATATATATACATATTTATATGTATATTATTTATAAAAATTGATGAGAACCGATAAGCAAAATCTTTTATCCAAACTATGTTATAGATTAGTTATGGTTTTTCCTTATTTCTATGCTTTTACTTAAAACGCGAAATGAAAATTTACTCAAGTATAATACTTTTACAAGACCAAGCACACTAAAAAGCACATTGAAAAATTTTCTGGGGTTTCAATAATTATTTTGAACAATAATAAATTTGGTAAAAGTTCTTGTTATAAACTTTTGCCCATATAGGTTTTGATCTTGCAAAGCTAAGTCTTGGTCTTGATGTAATTCTTATAGAAAGGGTCTTGGTATTGATCTTGTCGAAGTGATACTATATTGCTAATGGTCTAGGTCTTGAAAAATATGCAAGATCAAGACGGAGACTGCAAGACCGAAACTAATTTTGCTCATCAATAGGTGATCATTTCTAATAAAAAAAAACTGATATTATTTACCTCTAAACTCCACAATTCTGCAAATGTTAAATCACCCAAAATTGTTAACCGATTAAAACTTAAATCCAAACGTTTCAATGCACTTAAACCCGCGAATGTATCACGTGTCACAACTCCGATAGCATTACGATCTAATTCCAAATTATGTAATGCTCCTAAATGATTAAACGCATTATCATGGATCACTGTTAAATTATTCTCACTAATATATAAATTTTGTAATCGTGGTAAATCATAGAAAACATTACGATTTAATTCCGATAACCGATTTTTATCCAATGTCAATATTTCCAAACTTGGTAAATGAGCAATCGCGTATGGTGCTAACACTTCAATTTGATTCCGTGATATCGTTATTTCCCGTACACTCGACGAATTCGCGAACGCGTATGAATGTATTTCCGTAATACTTGCGTATTTAATCGTTAGTTTTTTCAAACGACGTAACGGTTTCAGGGCTTCGGTCGGTACAAAACATAATTTTTTATCCGAACGTAGTGTTATTATTAGTTCCATCATATTTACTTGAGTCGTAAATGTACTCCAGATTGGATTATCTTCGGTTACATTCGAGAAAACGAAACATTCAGCACGTGATGCATTATTGAAAACATCGGTATTACAAAAACAATGGATTGCAGCTGTTGGATCATCATTTTGACACAGTATTTGTGGAGCACGACTCGGTAGCTTTTCAACGTAGTGGTCTTTAGATTTACGCCGTCCAGTTGTGGCTGCCGATGATGGTGAATATGGCGTACATGTTGATAAGTATATACATATACAGATAACAAATAATATCCGAAAATTACGATGCATTATGAGTAAATTTTCACTGAATCCAAATCTGAAACAAAGAAAGGTTGAATATTAGTTTAACCTCGATAATGGCAAATAAATATGAATATCTCATCCAAGAACATATAAACAGGGTTGTCCACGGGGACCGCCCATTACAAGTTTCTGGAGAACCAGACAAAATAGAAATCTGAAAATTGGTATTTCATCATAACTGCTTGGGATATATCCGCCTAAAATATTTTCAGATTTATGACACTTTTGACTATACCGAAAGTTGGCCTTAAAATCGTTATTTCAAATGGAATGCCCTATTTATTTTTAATTAAGTCGCTTGAGTCAATAATTATGGTAATTTTGTAATAAAGTGACACACCTTAATCTTTAAGGTTTTCGAGATAAACGATATTTATTGAAAATTTTGATGCAAATAGACGTGTTAAAAAAGGTTGTAAAAAATCCCCTAAGTTTCTTTTAGAATTATTTGAAATATCATAAACAAGTGTTAAATTGCGCCAAAACTTTTTAAATGGGACCACCAGTTTTTTATTTCCTAGTTTTAATAATATTCTCTGAATAGATTATTAATACCCATATTTTGTTCTGCAGCTCTAATGGAAGAAGTAGGATGGGTCTCAAAATATGCCAAAACATGAACTTCGATAACTTCGTCGTTAACAACAGGATTCGGAATGTTTCTTTATACATAACACTATTAAATTATCAATTTGTTCAGTTTTTAAGTTCCATAGCAGACTAGTTATAAAAGTTTCTTTTTTAATTTTATATCTAATGTGCCATGGAATATAAAAACTGGACAAATTGATAAATTAATAGAGTTATGTATTCAAATATTTCAATAAACTTGTAATATTTATGAGTGTGGACCACAATAATGAAAAAATTAAAATTTTTGCATGAAAATCTTTATTATCAATTTTAAACAAAAATATCTTTATCAATCTTATAAAAAAAGAACGAGAGGTGATGTGGGACACCCAGTAGGAACTATGGTCCTTTTGTTAGAGATTATGTATTATTGAAAAACAATCTCAATGAAGGAATTGTAATAATAAAATTGTGTCTTTGTAATTTGTAATAATAATTTTTTTTCAAATTTTCGTTTATATAGTTATGAAAAAAATCCTTCTCTTCTTAATTATTATTATAAAAGTATAAACATCATAAAATTAATCATGTTTTAAAAATTTAATCTCAAACGCCATCTAAGAACAGTAAGAAAAAATTTCGAATGATCAAAATCACGTTGTTAATAGTTAATTATATAGTTTTAATTATTATTACAGAAGTGTGTTTTTTTTATTGGAAAAAAATAGTTACGCTTTTTTAGTTTAGTTTGTTAACTCCCTCAGCGCACAAACAAATCGCATCGAGCGATAAGGAACATAGTGTTCCAAAAAGGCAGAAAAACAAATGAACATTTCATTTCATTGTGAGCTCACGATCTAATTATAAAGTATATCAAACAAATTCTAATATTTTTTTTTCACAAATTTATTGAATAATAATAATTTATTTGTGACATTACGTTCACATCATAGATCAAAAATTGACAGATAACTTTGATTGAATGAATGTTTATAATGCGCTTATAAATAAGTGATTATTTAACGTCTTTGAAATATATTTATTTAAATAAAATATTAAGCCGAGAGCCCATATTTTATTTTCGTGATTCGTTAGTTAAATTTATTAGTATCGAGCTTTTAGTTTTTCGTTTTTGACGATAATGACAATTTCGTTCAAAACAAGTGATATTTACAAAATTTTGAAAAAACCCGATAAATCTCTGCTTAAATTTTTATTTAAACCCTAAACTCACACTTGAAAAATATCTAAGAACATTCTCCATTAAATTACTTTTTTCCTTAAGGCCTTTTCCAAACTGATTCGATTTTGAAGATCAGCGCCAATTTTTCGGGTATGAAATCCTAAACTCGCACTTCAAACATAGCTGAGAACAACACTCTCTATTTAATTATCTTTCCAACGAAATAAAAAAATCAAAATCGGTTTACTCTCTACTAGCTACTATGCCACAGACAGACAGACAGATTGTGAAACTTATAACACCCCTTTTTTTTTTTAGTTCGGGTGTTTTAAAAAAATTGGTCAGAAGTTTGTAACTTTCGAAAGAGTTGAAAAATGGTTATATTTGTATAATTGCACACTATTTTTCAACACAAAAAACTATCGAAAAACACGTAAATTTTAAAAATCGATTGACATTCTATCTAATTCTACACTGGAATCACGATTAAAGCTCTAGTTTTCTTTATATCCTAACTCTTTTTATCATTTCTCATAATAGCAAACAAAAAATAATCGTGGAAAATTGGTTTCATTATGGGCTTATGGTCTAATTATTTATATAGGTATGTAATTTATATAATCAAAAGTCTAATATAATCACTCGTTTCATTAATCATTATTAATTATCAAAATAATTATTTTATATAATTATAAAATAGTAAAATCAGATTTATTTATTATAGGGTAGAACTGGGTAGGAAAGGAATATACTACAGTGCAATTCGATATAACAGATCGGAAGGGAACCACTAAATATTCGTTATATCAAGTAATTCGTTAAATTGAGGCTTGTTATATTGAGGTAAGGTTGGTCTAAAATTTGTTATAAAGAGGTTATTAATGATGTTTTGCTTTTTTGCGACTGATGAAGAACATTTTTAACTTTTCTTAGCCATTGAAACTTGAATCGTTAACAATAGTGACGAGCAACAGTTTTTACATTACTTTTTATCAAACAGAAATGATTGTTTTACGAAAAAAACTTATAACCCATATAAATGTTTTGGATTGGCGAAATTAAAGGTATCTACACTTATTTTTGTTAGTTGAAAATATTTACACTTTTTTTTGATACTTGAAAAATCGTTATAAAAAGGTTGTTTGCAAAAAATTTTCGCAATTGTAAGCTTTATTTTACATTGAATCTTATGGACAATTCAAGATTGTTACGAAAAATTTGTTGAATGTAGGAATTCGTTACATTGAGCTACCTTATATTAAGGTTTCACTGTATATATTATAAAAAGGGCTTGTTTAATCTTACTTCGAATCGGCTTTATATTTTAGATAAATAATTACCCCATGTGTAACAGTCCTTTCAGTTTTGCATTGACATCAATGGTGCTCCGATCTAAGACATAAAATTTTAAATCGCTTTCTATATTTCAAAGTAAATGCGAATGTTAATTATCGGAATAAACTAGCAATACTTTTTAGAGGGACTTAAACAATTGATATACTCAGATCATAGTCCCGACTCATTTTTCGACTTTGGGGCTTGTCTAAAAATCCCACTTTTACCAGTACTTAATAACCATAAGTCTATCAATATTCAAATCCCATTAATAACATCCATCATCATTAATAATATGACTCGAATGTATATAACTCGACAATCCAATCAGTAGAGCGTGTTATTATTTTCTATGCATTTCTATCCAATTCTCCTCCTATAGTTTTTACAAACTGCATAGCCATATATACGAAATTTATGGTATGATCCATTGGAATATGTGTTCAAAAATACATTTGTTTATACTAGAACTATCATCGGTCAAGTGGAAATTTGCAATATACATAATTTATATAAAATATGTATAAACAGTAATAAATACATAGATGGCTCTGATGTGTATGCTATTAATTATGTCTTAAGCATATTAAAACAAACCCCGATGAATGTTAAGTACGGAACCCTTAACTCGCACTGGAAACATATTTAAGAACACGTTCTAATAAATTACCTTTTACGATAGAGCCTTCTCCTAACTGAACTGATTTTGCGAATCATGGCCTATTTTTTAGTAGTTCCGGGTACGGATTCCTGGAAACACAGCTAAGAACACTCTGCACCCCTTTTTTGATTCGGGAGTTAAAAACAGGGAAATTAGAAACTAAGACGTTCGCGGGTTTTTATTGCAGGAATCGTTCAATGGGTTATTAAAGAAGAAAAAATCGCAGAGTGCTATTAAATTAGAGGGTAGAAATTGAAGATAGGGGTGAAAAAGCAACCCTTTTGTTTTTTTTTTTAATATCTCGTAGGCTAAACAAAATTTAAAGAAATTTTATATAAAACATTTTGGTTATTAAATTTTGTCCTACTTTTTTGGTAATTTGTATACCAAGATTTGTAGATACAGAATCCTGATATTTTCAAAAAATATATTTGTTTTGTGTCTACTGAACTGGTTATATGATTTCCACTTAAATATTACATACAATTTCGGTGTATTAATTGCAATGCAGCTAACTAAAAGTAATAAAATTATCAAATTTATTTATCGATATACAGTTTAGTAAATTTTGATTACTACACATATACAGGGTTTTCAGATATTCCGTTTTTCACTTCGTGGAACCCAATGTAACCCGATGTAACATTTTTCTTTAATGGTATTTGAAACTTCACTTCGGTGTAACCCGTCAGCACTTTGGTAATATTTAGTACCTCGATCCGAATTTTGCTCACACCTTCTGCAATTGTATCTTGAATAATTGCATAATTTTAAAACAAATTACGATTTTATACAGAAAATAAATATACTTATTTGTTATGAACCAGTAAGAATGCTTTCAATAAAAATTATAACGTAAATTAATCATAAAATAGTTACTTACAACATCGTCATTTGCATTTATTAAACTTACTACTAAAATTAATTAATAATTATTAAATAATAGCACAATTGTTATTTAACTAAAATTACTACGCAGTTAAATATTATGACATAGAACAAGTTTTGTAATAATCCGTAAACTAACGAAAGTAGATGAACAGATACGAAAATTTCCGAAGGTAATATTTTTTTGGCTTATTTCTTTAGTTTCGTGATAAAAAGAAAACTTCTGAAGGAAAAAAGTATATTTTTCATAACTGTAGATAAATTAAACAAATCTGAAAAATTCATAATTCAAAAATAGATAAAATTATATGAAGATAGAAAAGGTTTCAATCACATAAAATTTATGTTTTAAATCGAACGTGAGAAGTATGCTCATAACGTTAGTGCCTGCCGGTTAAGTAGAAATTCGAAGATTCCAAATACCGTTTCGTTCAAAAATGATTTAGTAGCGTTCATAGATTTCTGTTATCCAACATTTCCAAACAGTTACCTCAAAGTATCTCCAATCGATTCTCAACTTAAACTATAAATTTGCTATGCTATAAATTAGTCAAATAAAGACTTAAATAATATGGAAATGAGAAAAAATATTTATGACTGTAAATATGCTGAGAATTAAATAATTAATTCAAGCTGAGTAAATAATTAACGTAGTTTTCTAGGAATTATTTATTGAAAGTCAGTTTTATGGAACAGAAGCTTCAGACATACTTCAGATTTATAAAAAAAGAAAACCAAACAAAGGATTGATTTTATTTCATGTATGATTACGATAATAAAAAATGATTGATGCTTTTAAAAAAAATAAAATAATTTTTCCATTCTGTATATAGAAAAAATAAAAAATACTATTGAAATAAAAAAACTTAAGTGTTGCTAACAGAGGTGTATACAAAACTAGATTGCTGACCACTGAAGTTCCTAGTAAAATAGAATTGCTTAGGTATATTCCATATACCTCCTTTGTAATATAAAATCGTTGGTGAAATTCTGCCAAAATGGAATAAGTAAATATCAATGAAATTTTCATGAATTTGAAAATATGTCATCAACTTGAAAAATTATTTTTCTTTTTGCAATATTTAAATACCTTAAACACTTTAATTACATTTCATTAGACGCATCCCTTAGGCAAAGACGAATCTCTTACAGGTGGGGTCAAAAGAGTTTGTGATTTTCAAATGCTTTAAAACAACTATTCATCAATTTTTCATAAATCACATAAATTGAATTTTCATAAAAAATCACATATATATAATAAATAAATACATGTATAATAAAATCACATCTCATAAATTGTATTTTTAAGCAAATTACTTTATATATATTATGTCGCTAGCCTATTTTTTTTCACATCGGGATACCTTCCTTATTCTTTTATCAATTTCCATGACTTACCGGTTTTTTTTAACCCCCTTACTAGAAAAAGAGGGTGTTATAAGTTTAGCCCCTCTAAGTGAGTGTGTGTGTGTTTGTCTGTCTGAAGCATCGTAGCGTCTAAACTGATTTACCGATTTTAATTTTTTGTCTCATTTGAATTTTTCAGGTTCTTAGCTATGTTTAAAGTGCGAGCTTAAGGTAACATACCCGAAAAAAAAGTAAAAAATTGACGATGATCTTCAAAATCACTTCAGTTTGGAAAAGATATGACATAGTTTTAACATATAAATAATAACTATGGAAATGAATGGTCAATTAAACCTGACTCAATTCATTTCGAAAAGTGTGAATGGTAAAATAATTAAGTAATACGAAACAATAATTCAAAAGAACAAAGTCCTCTCAAATATTTCAATTTCAATTAAAATATTTCCAAAAATTGGTCCCAAAAAATGATAGCTCTAAGTATCTTTTTTATCTCATCTGATGTCCTTGACCATAGCTTTGATACTGATTTAAGAAGGAGTGTTGTAAGTTTAAAGTGTTTATCTGTGCATCTATGTGTTTCTCAGTGGCATCGTAGCCCCTAAACGGTCGCATCAACTTGATAGAGAACATTTTATAGCCAAGTTTCTAAAAATCGGTTTACAAGAATTAATTCGCATTTATTACAGGTTAGAGAAATAATACTACTATTTAATTTTGTTCAGTATATAATTTGCGTGTCATATTTGTAATAAAATTGCCTATAAATATAAAGAAAGTAAATTAGCTTGTAAATTGTATTTTTAACTAAAAATGTCAATTCTATTTTTAAAAACTTAAATTCTTAAACTACATAAAAAGCATATAAGACAAATGAATGTCGCTGAGTTGAAAAAAAGTCCAGGAAGATGTCGTAAATTCAGGCTTAGAATTAGAGCAAAAATTTGAAATTAAAAATTGAGCTTCATAATAAAAATGTGTAAAAATACAGTTGACAATTTACCTAAAAATTATTTGATGTAATTTCCTAAAATGCTTTTTTACGTCTTTTTAGATGGTATTATAATATTTTAAAAAATTGATGAGTTTTGATAACAGAGTTTTCAAATCCTCTACACTGAAAAAAAATGCTTAATACCAACCGATATGATGTTGTCTCAACCTCATAGCGTGATCAAATAAGACGAATGGTGTCGCGAATGCGATAAAACTACCGTTCAGGTTTGAATGGTGAAGTTGACACAAACGCATGAGTTGTTTGTATGAATGTAATAAACTGTAAGTATCATAAATTTAAAATATTGCTGTTTTGAAATGCAACATAGTTTTAAACTATCTTTTTTTGATTGGTTCTACCACTTATAAATATTATAACAAAATATTGATGTGATTGTCGCAACCACATGAGCAGTTATAAATCTTTTTTTAACAAAAAATAAAAGGTTTGTATCTGCAAATTGGTTTATTTAAAAAAATTACATTTCTTCGATTCGCCTTTTAAACAGAGGCATAATGATTAGAATTGATTTTAATGTCCTAAGTCTACCTCTCAACTAACTGCGTTACCGATGCTCGTTATATATATACGAAAAAATATGGTATATATTATAAAAATGATCAATAAGTTTATTTCAAGCTTTCTGTAAGTTAGTGACAACAATCTCCATGTAGTTGACACAATCATATATAGACTAGACAGAATAGATCTGTGATGATAGTATCCAAATCCTGTATTTAAAGCAAACACAAAGAAATTTTCTTTTAATTCATCGATTCACTTTATATACACGATTATATATTCTAAATAAGTACAATTTTATTTTCCATCAATAAAATGCATGACTTTAAACTAAAATCAATCTCTTTCATGGAAGTAATGATTTTGTTTATTTAACTTCAGTAATTTTGTATCAATAAATTCATAATTTAAATTCAATCCCATTCTATTATAAATACAAATATTTAACAGAACTTGTTCAAATCATTAGGAAATTGTTTGAAAGTATTTGTACATTATTTCAATATGAAACGACCAACTTCGGGATAAGGTTGTCATTATTTTAATTTTTATTTCAGTGTACAGTTATTCGTGAAATAAATTATCTATATATATAAAACAAAGCCGTGTTAGTTAGACTACTTATAACTAAAGAACGGCTGAACCGATTTAGCTGAAAATTGGCAGGGAGGTAGTTTAGAGCCAGGAAAAGGACATAGGATACTTTTTACCCCGTTCGACAGCATTCCCGTGGGACTTGATAACTGGGTTGGGTTTCGTGCTGGGTTGGGTGCCATCTATTGTAAACATATTTAACTAACATTTATTTTGATGGTGGCGCCATCTATGGTAAACTTATTGAACTAACATTAATTTCGATGGTGGTGCCATCTATGGTAAACTTATTAAACTAACATTAATTTCGATGGTGGTGACATCTGTAGTAAACATATTGAACTAACATTTATTTCGAGGTGGCGCCATCTATGGGAAACATATCGAACTCACATTTATTTCGGCGGTGGTGCCATCTATGATGAACTTATTGGCCAATCCTTAAAAGTTTGTGGTTTAAATCTAGAACATTCATGTTTTTCCCATGGTCAATTATACGTGGCATGTTCACGGGTTGGAAGACCATCTGCGTTGTTTGTGTTTGCGCCTGATAATAAAAAAAAAATGTCGTGTATCACAAGGTACTTAAATGAAGAGCAACCTATGTACTAAAATACAGAAATAATTATGAATGATTAATGTATTTTTTCTTTTTGTATTTTTTACAATTAAAAAAAAAACTGCTTATTTATTGCCATTAAGGCGGAACAAAGTTTGCCGGGTCAGCTAGTTATTAATAAAAGATATAAATAGCTAGCGATTTATGCTTGATATAAACATCTCATCTAAGTATTTCTTGGGAATTTTTTTTATTATTGTAATTTTTTTCTATGAAAAAAAAAAATTATAATTAATATTTTTTTCTCTTGACATTCTATTATTGTATTTATATAATATAAAATTTTATTACAAATACAATTTTATAATAATAAAAAGTAATATAATAATCTTTAGATAATAATCTATAATGGTGTAATTTGCACAAAAACAAAATAGGGGATGTTAATAATTAGTTGTTTGTGTAATGTCACAAGTCTCCAGAGTGAAAACAAAAGGAATTACTATTATTATTATTATCATTATAGCTCTGGATACTGGGAAATATAATATTTGTACCAAAGGAACACAGCAAGATTGTATATAAGTATGAATATTATCTCTAAAAAAAAAACTTTGTATAAACATTTTGATTTCAATCTTTTAATATGGTACAATATAACATGAAAATATGTTTTAAATTCTGGGTATTCTTGTTTGTTTTTCTTGTTAGTATTTAATCCTCAAGAGGTTCTTTTATAAAATGAGAGGTCAAATTTAAAAGATTTAATTAAGTCTTCATATTACATTCAGATTCACAAAGCCAAATATTAATCGAAAGAAGAACCTCTTAAAATATTTTACTCCTGACAAATTTTGCTCAAGAAACAATACTATACAGGGTGGGCTCATTTTGATGTATAATGACTAATAGCTCGTATGAAGTTAAAGTTGCAGAGTTTGATGGGGGACAACATGTTCTAACATTAAATTAGACCTAGTTCTTCGGGTTGCTTTAAAAGTCTATTAAGCTCTTAAAAAGTAAGTGATTGAATAAAACTTTCAGTTAGAAAGTTCATCCTCATTAAAAAACTAATATTTTTTATTTAAAACATTTTTTCGAAAAATCATTAGCTGTTGGAAGAAATTCAACTTAAAACAAGTGAAAACAAACAATTGACTGAGTTAATTGTTGAAATACCATGTATAGACCTTTGAAAATACACTACTGGAATTGTTAACAGAGTGAGAACCACGTCTCAAAGTAGATTGACAAAGATACTAACTGCCGAAGCATGGTCTTAATACGCATGTCTTAATATAAAACATAATATCCTGGCGGGTATTTAAAATAATATTCTACCACTTTAAATAAAGTTAAAACAGTATATTTTGAAAAAAATTACCATTTTACCATTAAAAATAATTTTTTTCCTAGAATTAACACAAAATTATCTAACAATATTACTCGTTTGAACGTTAAAACAAAATAAATTTTTATGTGCAGTTGTGAATGTGAAATATAAACAAATAATTGATGCAGCTGATTCCGGCCATACGATCATGCGCATTGAATACCATCCTTCGGAATTACGTGTTTCTCCGCCAGCTATTTGAATATTGTATTTTTGTCTTTGTTAATCTACTCTGTGAAGCCAAAATATACATACTTAGGATACGCTGGGCTCATCTATTTAAAATGTATGATCTAAGGTACTGTGTTGAAGACGCAATCTTTTGTTTTTTGACGTCACGTAAATAACAAAAGATATCCACTTTTAAATAGCCACACACACATAACTGATTTTCTCATATTAATACATACCATAAAATTTGCATCTAATTAACGCCCTCGTGGGTAAACGGTGATGTTTACAAAAAAAATGTTTCAAACAAAAGTTCTTTATTTTTTTATAAGGAACATTTTTTACATTTAAACTTTTGTTCTAGCTCTAACGGATTACAAGATGTGTCCTACGGACCCAAGACCCAATTGATCTATTTTGCTCATTTACGAACTCGACCTCACTTTTTACCCCCTGAGTACGCTATAAAAATTTCAGCTTGATATCTCTTTTCGTTTTTGAGGTATCTTAATGGCAGACGGACAGATGGACAGACAACCGGAAATGGACTAATTAGATGATTCTATGAACACGTGTACCAAAATTTTGTTCGTAGTATCAATATTTTTAAGCGTTACAAACTTGGGACTAAATTTAATATACTATGTATATTTCACATATACATGGTATAAATATGTCATTATTGCATTTAATCGCAATACGCTAGCTTCAGACAAATGCTTTAGCCAAAATACTTAGTCATGATTTTGACCTACCATTATCGGTAAACTTTGAGCGTATTTTCTTTCGATTAAATGCAATAATGGCACAATTTTAGGTCGCATTTCTTTCGAAAGCTAACGATTTTCGAAAGAAATTTTTAAATAACAAATGTTATTTTTTTAAGGCCATCAACTTTCCTATTTTACAGTTTTATTCCTATTTTAAATTTCCTATTTTTATTCTACCTTTAAGATATAAATTGAGTATATTGAGCAATTCAGCAATTCGGAGGTATCTGGGACCAATCGGATGTCCGAACATGATGCCCCCTGTCAAACTCTGCAACAAATGTTATTGTTAGATTGGTTAATTGCAAATCGAGCTATAAGCCATAATAGATGAAAATGACTCAACCTGTAGAGAGCTTTCGTTTCAAAGATTCATCTTTAAAAAGGATGTTGACGGCAATATGGAAGCAGGCAGGCGGATAAGGAAAAGAGAGAGCCGTGTGGATATTTTTGGCTGAAAGCTGTAATGTTTAATTCAGTAGAACTGCTGATTAATGAAAAATAACATTAAAAGTTCGAATTATGGTTCTTCAGATTTTATTCAGAATGTACGATTTACAAACCAATGAATCGAAAACGACATACCTCGAAAGAAACAGGAACAAAAACCGTTGAATTATTTTAGGGAAGCCCAAACTACAAGGGCTAAAATCTTTCTTATAAATGCATGAAAACAATTCTTCTAAATTATTTATACTAAATAAATATTAACAGAAAAAATTTACGAACCCTAAAATGTTCATCGAAACTTCGAACTTCGAATATAATATAATTCGAACATAATATATAAATTTATTGAAAATATAGTTTTCCTCTTAAAATTGCCCTTTTTTATTCTGTATTTTCTACCGTATGTAGACCGTGAGCCAAGAATTAAGAGAAATTTTTTGGGTTTTCTTTTCTGCAACTTAGAGAAATGATAAAGATAAGTTTGGTTTTAAAGAAAAATAAAGAAAAATTGGAATTTTACCCTGGGTACGGTTTTCTTATCTTCCGATGGTTTTTCTTTTCGGAGTAATGAGACTTAAAAATATGTCATTATTGCATTGCATCGAAAGTAAATACCCTAGTTTCAGAAAACTGCTTTAGTAAAAAGTTGTTAAGGGTAATAGAGGACATTTGCCAGTATCCATGACTTTCACCTACAATTGTCGAACAATTTTAGCGTAGTTTGTTTCGTTTAAATGCTCAGGTACGATTTTCTTATCTTATTGATTTTTTTGTCTGCCGTATATGGTAAAATAAAACGGCCATAATGAAAACAATACGCGTAAAAAAATTAGTGGAAACTTTATTAGAATTGAGACAGAAGGTGAAAAGTTTTATACTTAATAGTTCCACTTCATTATTCTACGCTTTCAGGATTCTTAAACTTCATGCCACTATTTTAAGTATAATTTAAAAAAAAAAAAATTTTTTTCAAGACCACTTTTTGTAACATTTCACTACAAATTATGTAGTGAGTTTGAAAAATTCTTTTATCGACCCTAATTTTTATCTGTGTGTTGAATTAAAATTTGGTACCGTTTGTGAAATCGGTGGGTCTAAGTTAGCGATAACTGACTTTTTTATCCCAGTTGAGAGTCTTATTGCCTGCCTTATGATTTAACTAACTTTGTAGGTAGAGCTTTGTGTTCCGTACCTAAAACAAGGTCCGCAATGCAACATTTTTCAATTTTGATAATTTTTGTATTTTATTTTTAAGTTTTACTGTAATTTGTTGGTAATATTTTACATATTTATTTTTAATTTTGTAAATATTGTTTGTAATGCGTTATACGAATAAATTTAGCTACTGACGATGGTTGCATTGCAATCAAAATATCAATACTTAGCGACATATAAGCCTGTTGTATGTTTTTTAATCGTATATTCATAATATTTATTTCAATAACTGTGTCTCAACTCGAAGTCAACAAAAATTCATCCCGTTGTGTGCGTTGTCATGGTAGTACATGTTAATGTTATAGAAAATTTCAAATTAAAATTACTGAAAAACACTAATTAATTAAACTTAATGCATACAAAATTATGAAAATAAGAAATTAAATTGCACAAATATTATTTTTCAAATATAAATTATCATAATTATTTATTTAAATTTGTGAGACAATAATATTAAATTTTCAATGCAAGTCATAAATGCAATCCATACAATTCAATATGCATGCATAAAATTCTATAATTAAAGTAGTGTATCGTTACCATGGAAACGCCTCCAATAAAACTCTCGAACGGTGCGATTAACAGAATTTTAAAAAAAATTTTCAATTTTCTGTTATTTAAAATTTACATAGGTACTGTTTTCCCGTGAACGTATTTAGAAAAACAGTTCCATATATGGAATCACAGAATGTTTACTTCATTATGGGTTCACGGTCTTAACAATAAGTATAAATATGGGGAAGGTAGGTAAATCGAGTCAACTTGACTTGAATGAACTATGGTTGGATATGACAGAGAACCAAAAATCGAATTTAAATATATAAATAAATAGTAGAGTGAAATTACGCCTTGTGTATGGATTAAAAGTTCGAGCAGTGAAACTTTGGGGTTTTTCTTTTCACATCAAAATAAGTATTTTTTGAAATTTTTTACTTTCCCGGAGTGGTGCAACATGTTTAAAAAACAAAATGGCGTCAAAAATGAAATTTTTTTCAGAAATTTTATCATTTTTATTTTATATTCGCAAAAGGAGACATCGGTGCATATCCAAATTTGGTAGGTTTGTAGTCAATGTTAAGAACTACCCCTCATATTTTTTTGGTGGGGTTTCGTCCCTTCCCCTTCCAGTTATATATATATGTATACATACATATGGTAAAACAGTTCATTTGACTGTAACTTGAAAAATATTCGATTGATTTTAATGAAACTAATATCAATAGTAGGTTTTATTACTTAAAACTTTCGGTTAAAATTTTAGCGAAATCCGTTAAATAGTTCGGCCAAAATTTCCAATTTAGGGAATTGTTTAAAATGGTTGCCATTTTATGCCATTTTGTCCTACGAGGTTAAATTTTTTTTTAAATTGTAGCATTTTTTATTATCTTTCGATTTTATAATAAGTGACTTACTCGTAAAATGACTCCTTGATCCATATTTTTGCGAAAAACGGAAAATTTAACACTTTCTGGAAATAATTGTTTGGGGGGTGTATGGACTGGCTTTGGGGGGTGTTTTTTGCTTTGGCATGAGAAAACTATTTTTAAAAGAGGTCTATATGGTTTAAAGCAAAATTTTTAAGTTTTAACCCCCGCGCTGTAAGGGGGAAGGGGTGTATGAAATAAATGTATCTTAAAAGATTTTAAAAAGAGGTCAAAATAGTTTAAAATGCTAAAGTAACCCAAAATTTTAGCTGTTTATATTAATATAGCCCTTTTTACAACATCCACCCCTTCCGCTCCCCCTTTCATATTTTTTGCAAATTCAAAATTTTTAAGATGTATAAAGGGGCTTTGGGGGTCGCTGATTTCGAACTTTTGGCCCAAATAAGTACACTCCCTAAAAATATAACAATTGTTTTTGATAATCTATTGCAAAATTCGAGATCAGCGACCCCAAAAACCCCTTTATACGTCCTAAAAATTTTGAATTTGCAAAAAATATGAAAGGGGGAGCGGAAGGGGTGGATGTTGTAAAAAGTGCTATATTAATATAAACAGCTAAAATTTTGGGTTACTTTAGCATTTTAAACTATTTTGACCTCTTTTTAAAATCTTTTAAGATACATTTATTTCATACACCCCTTCCCCCTTACAGCGCGGGGGTTAAAACTTAAAAATTTTGCTTTAAACCATATAGACCTCTTTTAAAAATAGTTTTCTCATGCCAAAGCAAAAAACACCCCCCAAAGCCAGTCCATACACCCCCCAAACAATTATTTCCAGAAAGTGTTAAATTTTCCGTTTTTCGCAAAAATATGGATCAAGGAGTCATTTTACGAGTAAGTCACTTATTATAAAATCGAAAGATAATAAAAAATGCTACAATTTAAAAAAAAATTTAACCTCGTAGGACAAAATGGCATAAAATGGCAACCATTTTAAACAATTCCCTAAATTGGAAATTTTGGCCGAACTATTTAACGGATTTCGCTAAAATTTTAACCGAAAGTTTTAAGTAATAAAACCTACTATTGATATTAGTTTCATTAAAATCAATCGAATATTTTTCAAGTTACAGTCAAATGAACTGTTTTACCATATGTATGTATACATATATATATAACTGGAAGGGGAAGGGACGAAACCCCACCAAAAAAATATGAGGGGTAGTTCTTAACATTGACTACAAACCTACCAAATTTGGATATGCACCGATGTCTCCTTTTGCGAATATAAAATAAAAATGATAAAATTTCTGAAAAAAATTTCATTTTTGACGCCATTTTGTTTTTTAAACATGTTGCACCACTCCGGGAAAGTAAAAAATTTCAAAAAATACTTATTTTGATGTGAAAAGAAAAACCCCAAAGTTTCATTGCTCGAACTTTTAATCCATATAACAGCCTTTTTTTGCTTAGATTTACTCCAGTAAAATATAAATTTAATATATTACTTACTTACTGCAACGAATGAGTAAAAAATTGTATATTTTATTTACTTTGTTGGTTTATTTAACAATTGAATTTCATTTATTCAGTTCTGTGTGAGAGGTAGTTCCAAAAATATACTTCTTATTATATAATAATAACGTACTCTATCCTAATACCTACTCTTTTTTTTTATTTATATAAATCCTCTTCCTGGTGCCTCAAATATTATAAGTTAGCTTTACAGAGTGTTACAATAAAGTATGGTCTATTGTTTTAAGGAATTACGAGTACCAAGGCAATTTTAAATAAAAAGTGTGATTTTTTTATATGAAGTTGGACTAACTAAGTCGCCCAAACTAAGCACGGTAGTAAGGACATGATTTGATGGTTAATTATGTCATTACTTGACAATAAAGGATGAAAAGTGTTTTTTTGTTTGGTATTCTAATATTATTATATGAGTTCCTAAGGAACTATAAATAGGTCTGATGAATAGATATCATGAACGGCAACTACCCACTGATAGTCACCTAATCGAGTGTATAGTATGTAAACTATAATTAAAACTATTTACGTAAATCAAAATCTTAAATTTAGAACACTTTGTCTATTTAGTCTATTTACTCTTTCACATTTGTCTAATAGCTTTATTACTTCAACATTTGGTTGCCTTTCAAAGCAAGTCAAGTAACTTTCACTGAACCGCGTAATTTCTTGACGCACTGTGGGCACTTCAAGACTACGGTGAATGTCGTCATTACGCACGTACCAGGGAGATTCACTAATTGCCCGTAACACTTTTAATTGAAACCGTTGAGTAATTTCGATGTTACTGTTGCTAGCAGTTCCCCATACTTGAATCCCACGAAAAGTAAAATACAATTTTTCGATACCTGGAGTAATTTTCATAATATTGAAAGTTGAAATTTTGTTTAATTATTTAGCTTTCGATATTTTGAAAACCAAGGCAAATGTCGAAAAATTTTATTCTAATTTTTCGACTTCATTCATGAAGTTATGACATAATTATTCATCAAAGTTGAAAATAATTTCAGTCCTAAATCTACAATTGCCTAGGTGCTCGTACTACCTTAAAACTTTGCAACATAAGAAATAATGACAGCGATTTGTATTAAATTTAGAGATATCTATAAAAGAAGAAACTGACAGAATGATTGATAAACGCACTGCAGAAACCGCCGGGTCTAGAAGAATGCAATTTTGTACATTGTACGTTAATTGACGTAAGTATGCATTAAGAAGGGATTTAGGGAAATCATTCCCTTTAAGAATTAAAATGTGGGTTGAAAATTTGTACCAATTTGTTTAATTTTACATCCAATTGATTTGCTGTGTAAAATATTTTAATATTAAGGATGTATGAGCGTAAAAGTAGACGTATTTAACATTGGTTTTGTGGCAAAACAGTAGATGGATGATTTGCTTTCATAGATTTCTCCCAAAATAGTCGGCGGAAATTAGAAAAAAAAATATTTAAATAAAAGTTAAAGCCTTAATAAATTAATGAAAACAAAAAAAAATTCTATTTTGTCCGACTAATTAAGGAAGTATAAGCACGGTAGTGGGGACACAAATTTAAAAAAATATATAATTTCAATTTTGATGGTGAATTATGTTATAACTTGACAATAATAAGACGAAAAGTAGGAACACAACTTTTCGCTATCTGGATCATAATTTTCAAAACATCGAAAATTGAAAATTTTGTCTTATTATTTAGCTTGCGAAATTTCGAAAACCAACACAAGCATCGAAATATTTTATTTCTCGTCTATATTTATGAAGTTAAAACAAAATTCATCATCAAAGTTGAAAATAAGGTACAAATAATTTCAACCACAAGTCTATACTTGCCTTTTCGGTCGTACTACCTTAATTTATCCAAACACAGTTTATTTTTGCACACATTGTATCTCTATGTTCATTTTTGCAATACTTCTAAATATAATAATATATTTCATCAATTGATTTTATTTTATTTTCTCTATATATCTACATTTTGTTTTTTTTTTTTTATTTCAATACAAATCAAAAGGTTTTAAGTTTTATAAAAGGTGAAATTACGTACTGATTTTATTTCTCATATAAAATTAAATTACATATGTGACCCTTCTGTGTGTATGTATGTATGTATTTATGCCATGTTTTAGATACTCCCTTCTTTCTTTGCTTCTCTTTTAAAAATGAGAATATAAGTCACTTTTTTTGTGTTCTGTAGGTATAATAAATATAAACAAATATATTTTATATTAAAGCCATTCAAACCTGTTGAAAAATCAATCGATTTCAATATCAATAGACTTCTGTGTTTCTATTTCATTGATTTAATACAAAAAACGGTTCATCTATTTATTTAAAATTTCGATTATTATTAATTCATGCTGGAAGATTGCAGGGTGATTTGATTAAAAAACCAAAAGTTGTTTTAGAATGTGCTGGAGTTGTGCTACAATGTGCCATCGAGAAAATTGGAAAATTTTTCGTCAGTAGGGTCATTTGGTTTTTTTGAAAAAACCGTTGTGCTACAAAAAGAAAAATTCCGAAAAATACAGAAATGGAAGGCAAAAATATTTTTTTTGTCAACAGGATGATTTTGTTTTTTCGAAAAAAGAAAAATATTTTATAAAATTGTACTAGGTCTGTGCTATAATATGCCGTCAAGAATTTGGAAAATTTCGAAAAATACAGAAATGGCAGCCATTTGTATAATTTGACTTTTTTGACGAAATTTATCAGAATAATTTAACTATATGGATGAATTTTTGTTTTATTATTCATTCGGATTTAATATTAGAGAAGATGAAATGACACGTCATCAATACTTTCAATATTTCAGCAAAACTTAGACCAATCATGGCTGCTAAGAATATCGTGAAAGATGGAAGAAGGCACAAACTTGACCACATATATGTTTTCAACCTTGAGAACCATCACGATTCTCACAATCGACAAAATTTGTTATAAAAGGTGGGATATTTTAATCTATAATGTTGAATAGCTCGTTTTGTAGTAAACCAATCACAAAATAACTTAAACATAGGCTGCAGGGTTGGATGGGGACATCATGTTCTTACATTAGAGTTAACCCAGTTCTTCGTGTTTCTTTTATATCCAAGATAAAATAGATCCTAAACGATAAGAGATATAATTTAAACACTTTCAATTAGAAAGTTGATCCTCATAAAAAACTAACAATTTTTGTTCAAAATATTTTTTCGAAAAACTCTAGCTTTCGGAGAAAATGCGACTTAAAAATATGTAATTATTGCATTTAATCGAAAGACAATTTTTAACAAAAGGCCTCATTGGACAACTTTTCCATATTTTATGTAGAGGTTTTTTTAAACGTCTGTTTAAATGTATTTATGAAATATATCATAGTATACTAAGTTTAGTCCCAAGTTTACAACACTTAAAATTATTGATGCTTGGTATAGGTGTTCATAAAATCACCTAATTAGTCCATTTTCGGTTGTACGTCCGTCTGACACAATAACTCAAAAACGCAAAAATATATCAAGGGCAATTGAATCTTGGGTCCGTAGGACTTATCTCGTAAACCGTTAGAGATAGAACAAAAGTTTAAGAGTAGTTAGAGGTATAACAAATTGTTCCTTGTAAAAAATAAACAACTTTTATTTCAACATTTTTCATAAACGTTACTGGTTACTCGTAAGAGCGAAAATTAAGCGCAAATTATATAGTATCTATTATATGGTAATATTAGTAATGTGTGTGACATGCATATATATGTAGCTATCTTTCTTTACTTACATGACGTTAAAAAAACCAACGATTGCGTATTCGATACTTTCTTTATATGCTATTTAAACAATTAACTCAGCCAATTGTTTGTAGAACTATTACAAATTTTACTTATTGGATATTTTAAACATCCAACAAAGGATTATCAAATGAATTGTATATGTTTAATATACATGTATTTGAGTGAGCCTTTAAAAGGATATTTATTAAATTTAAGGCTGTGCGTAGTTTGGGTGGTGATTTTGTATATTATTATTTATTTTTATTGGCATATGCATGGTATGTTACTACTTGCTACCACTCTATACTCAACGAGGTTTATACCTTACTGTTGAAAATGAAGGTAACCTATTTGAAACACAAAATTTAATTAATTATAGGGGTTACTGTTGTAGTGTATCCACCTATATATTTGTAGGTACTGAGTTTTACCTTGTAGAATAGAACACAAGGAAAAAGAATTTAATTTAATTGAACTCTTAAAAAAAATAGAGGGTGTCCTGTTTCAATCGCCAATCACTTGTGACTCATCAGTTAGCATTTATTTGAAAAAAAATTTATATATAGTACTATCGTTACCCGTACAGTACCCGTGGCTGAAAATAGGCTAGAGAAATAATATAAAATGAGAAATTTACTTTCATTTTTATGCAATTTTATTACAGATATGATACAATCAACAAAATATAATCTTATTTCGCTAGCATGCTTGTTCCTAAGCGGTACGGAATACTTTTTTATTATTACTATTTACGAAAAAATTTATTCTTTATAAAAGTTTCTTCTTTTGAAAATATTATCATTCAGCTATTCAATCTGGACATCGAGGGTGTCCACAAATTGAAAAAGTTCGATAGGAATGGCATTTAGATATGTAGACTATTATTAACAGATATTAAGGGAAACGGTTCAAGAATACAGTTCCGAGATATGTAAGAGTGTCTTTAAAGAATTTTGTAAAAAAAAAAAAAAAAATTACATGTATGGCACGTGAAAATGGATACGTTGAGGCAAAAGGCGAACTAAAGGTAACTAACTGTTTTTACTTACGTCAACAATAATAGTTGTAACGTAATGTATGAATAAAATAAAGTTCAAAAACTAAAACCCCGCCGCTTTTACAAAATCGTGCTCTTAAAAGTATGCAAATAAGAAAACATTTTCATCTGAAATTGTTATGATAAGTAAAATCGTCCTCACAGTCGGGGGACCTCGAAGAGTAACCAGTTTTCCACAGGACCGAAAAGAGGTCCCCCGACTGTAATGACGATTTTACTTATCATAACAATTTCAGATGAAAATGTTTTCTTGTTTGCATACTTTTAAGAGCACGATTTTGTAAAAGCGTCGGGGTTTTAGTTTTTTGAACTTTATTTTATTTAAATTCTTTTGGGGTAAGTGTTAAATATAAAGAAAAATTTCAAGAAGAGTGTTACATTATTGAGAATAATTACAAATAATTAAAGACTGAAAAAAAAAAAAAATGTAATGAATACAAAACACGTATAAATTAAACAGTATTTTATATTTCTAATTTATTTACTGTTGTGGTAACTTAGAGTCTTATATAGAATACTAGCTGTGAACTACCCGCTTTGCTGGGCAACATTCCCACTTTCACCCCTCCCCCCATATTCCATATCCTTTTCTAGGTTACTATCTATCACCTAACTAAATTTCATCAAAATCCGTTCAGCCGTTTAGGCCTGATAGAGCAAAACTCCCAGCAAAAACCATAAAAAAATCACTAACTCAATTTAGTTTTCTGCTACTTCCTACCCCCTAACTACAATGAGGTGATCATTTTGATTTTATATCCGTTTTTAGGTAACCATCTATTACCTTACTAAATTTCATCAAAATCTGTTCAGCCGTTTAGACGTGAAAGAGCAAAAGTCCCAACAAAAACGACTAAAAATCACTAACTCAATTTAGTTATCTGCCTACTGCCTACCCCCTAAGAACGATGGCGTGATTATTTATAGCCTATGACCATTTCTAGGTTATCATCTATCACCATACCAAATTTCATCAAAATCCGTTCAGCCGTTTAGGCGTGAAAGAGTAATAGACAGACAGACAGACAGAGTTACTTTCGCATTTATAATATTAGTATGAATTTTTTGGGTAATAAACAGCGAACGGCCAAAACTCTTTTACGATACCTCAATTTGCACAAATAATGATGAGTAGTTTAGAAGAAGCTCGACGGGAACCGATGAAAATTAATAAATTCAATTAATTCAATTTAATGTGAAGCTACAAGTCTATAACTAACAGACGCACGGAATACATACACTTAAAACTATTTTGAGGCTATAATGCGTGATTAGGTATAACAATATATTTATTGATAGCAAACACACTATCATTAAATCGAAATTTGTTTTTCGATCATAATTTTAAGTCCTGTAGAGGACGCCATATTCAATTTCATTTTACGCCACATAGCCTATAACCATCGGGCAATCAAAATACTTCTAACGATACCTCATTTGTAAAATTAAAGTAGATTAGAAGCTCAAAAAATGAATAGCTGAATGTTAATACTTTCGAAAGCAGAAATTTTTATAAATAATTTTTTTTTTAAACCTAATAATAAAAAAGTTTTCCTTATGTACCCACCCTGTATAAAATCCTTAGTAACTCTCCATTGTATGAATATTGTGATGGGTTTGGGTATTGAGAGTTTTTTACCAGCTATAAAAAAAGTGAACGAAAATTGAATTAGAAGAATGTCATAGGAGGTAAAAAGTATTAGTGCTTAACAAGATTGAGGTCTTGTGATTCTGCATTTAATACAAACCATATACAAAAGCTCTAAAACTGTTTAAATTGAGTACCTTTCACATTTGGTTTTGAAAATTTTATTGTTGAGATAATTTAACAACTTTTGCAGCTTTTTTATGACAAATAACTCGGATAAAAACGAAAATAAATTAACTTAGTAGAAAGTTATTCCAATTTTAACGAATTATTAATGTAATGAAGTGGTCATAGTGCCCGATAAATTTTTTGTTGCGTTTTTTCATATCGATAGCTGAAATATGACGTTATCGTGCTCATTTGTGAACGCAGCACATTGGAAAAAAATCGTAGAGAGAAGCGCCATTTCTGTCCCACGGAAAATGGTAATCAACACATTCTATACAGGATATTTCAACAATCAACTCACTCAATTGTTTGTTTTCACTGATTTATAGCTGGAAGATGTCTATGGTTTTATTAGCATCCGAACTAAAAAAAAATGGTGTTATAAGTTTGACCGCTTTGTGTGTGTATTGTCTGTCTGTCTGTTTGTGGCATCGTAGCGCCTGAACGGAAAACCGATTTTGTTTTTTTTTTGTTTCGATTGAAAGGTAGTTTAATGAAAAGTGTTCTCAACTTTATTTCAAGAGCGGGTTTATGGTTCCGTGCCCGAAAAAACTAAAAAATGGCGATGATCTTCAAAATTGACTCAGTTAGAAAAGGCTTTAAGGAACAAGTGATATTTACAAAATTTAAAAAACCCCCAAAATTTAATAAAACCAGCGATTTATTCCTTGTAAACCGATTTTTGGCAACTTAGCTATAAAATGTTCTCAGTCAAGGCGGTTCGACCGTATAGGGGCTACAATGCCACGGAGAAACACACAGACGCACAGATAGACATTTTAAACTTATTACACCCTTTCCAAAATCAATATCAAAGTGATGGTCTAGGACATTAGATGAGATTAAAAGGATACTTAGAGCTATAACTTTTTGGGACAAATTTTTGGAAATATTTTAATTGAAATAGAAATATTTGAGTTGAGTTTGTTCTTTTGAATTATTGTTTCGTATTACCTAATTATTTTACCATTTGACTTTTCAAAATTAATAGAGTCATGTTTATTTGACCATTCATTTCCATAGTTATTATTTATATGTTAAAATTATACGTCATGCCTCTTCCAAACTGAATCGATTTTGAAAATTATCGCCAACTTTTTAATTTTTTTTTAGAATGCAACTCTAAGCTCGCACTTGAAGCGCAGCTAAGAACACGAACACTCTCCGTTATATTACCTTTCAAATAAAACCAAATAAATTAAAATCGGTTCATCCGTTTAGGCGCTACAATGCCACAGACAGAACACCCCTTTTTTTATTCGGGGGTTAAAAAGGTAATTTAATGGAGAGTGTTCTAAGGTATGTTTCAAATGCAAGTTTAGGGTTTCGCACCCGAAAAATTTGTCGGGATTTCTTTAAATTTTGTAAATTTCACTTGTAACAGTCTACAGTTACAGAAATCCTTGTGTAAGGCTCTAGATTTCATCTCCTCTTGTTTATTCAAAAGAACAGGTACTAACTTTTTTATGTTAATATTCTCTCTCAAAACAAACTCCATAAAGATATTTTTTTTTTGTCAACCTCTTTCCCCCAACAAATTTTATGCTTTTTGGGCATTGATTTTTTTTTTTTTTTTAATATATTAGTATTATTTTAAGGTTTTTGCGTTTTAATTTTTTTTCATAGCATTCGGCAGATATGAATTTCATGTGATATTAATTTCAAAAAAAAAAAAAAAAAAAAAAAAAAAAACTTTTAACAAAAAGATCACCGACTTCAAAAGAAAAACATTTCCAAAATAAATTAATATGTACTAAAAAGTAAAAAAATAATGATAATATAATTAAGTTAAAATTATTGTTATTTTTGGATTCGGTGTCAGGCAAGGAAACAACTCTGACAGAACAGTTCGCTACATTAGCTTGGCTGAAACTAACTCCAAAAATAAAAATAATTTCAATTACATTATATTATCGTTATTTTTTACTTTTTAGTGCATATTAATTTATTTTAGAAAATTTTTCGAAAAGTTTTTCTTTTAGAGCCGGTTTTCTTTTTGTTAAAAGTTTTTTTTTTATTTTTTATTATATTCATTTATTTTTTGTCAATCTGGAGTACACTAACTAATTTGTCACAAAAAAAAAAGATCATCGAAATCGGTTGGCGTGATATTGAGTTATTCGTCTTCTTGTCGTGCATATTTAATGCAAAATTAAGACTTTTATATTTTTGTCATGGATGCCGTTGTCAGAACTGGACCAAATTTAATGGGACCACAAGGGAAACACCAGCTTTCAAACAGATAAGGAATCATCAAAATCGGTTCATTCAGTCGAAAGTTCTAAGGTAAAACACATAAAAAAAATAATACAGTCGAATTGAGAACCTCCCCCGTTTTTGTTTGAAGTCGGTTAAAAACAATATTTAGTTGCATATAACATTCGTGCATCAATGAGAAAATAATATTTTCAGAATTACACATGCTGCGTTGGACAGGATATTTGAAAGCTTGGTCAATATATTTCTGTGAAAGTACATTTAATTTCTAATTTTTGATTCCCGATATTTTTTAACTAACCTCACCATTTTGCTTTTTATTGACCAATATTAAAAGATTATTTTGTGAGTCTGGTCAAAAATATGATTAAAAAAGAAACAAAACAATTTAATATGCTCTAAAAAGTTAAAACCGAACGATAATATAATGTAGTTAAAATTATTGTTATTTTTGGAGTCGGTGTCTGCCAAGGAAACAACTGTGACAGAACATACATTAACTTGACTGACACCGACTCCAAAAATAACAATAATTGTAATTTCATTATATTATCGTTATTTTTTTTACTTATTAGTGCATATTAATTCATTTTGGATTTTTTTTTTTAAGTCGGTGTTGTTTTTTGTTCAAAGTTTTTTTGTTGTTGTGATTTTTAGTAAATCTGAAGTAAATACACTTACTAATTTGTCACTAAAAAAAGAATCATCGAAATTGGTTGGCGTGATATTGAGTTATTCGTCCTCTTGTCGTGCATACTTAATTCAAATTTAAAACTTTTATGGTTTTCTGATGGATCCCGTTGTCAGAACTGGAAAAAAATTAAATGAGGCCATTCGAAAAGCATCAGCTTTCAAATAGATAAAGAATCATCAAAATCGGTTCATCCAGTCAAAAGTTCGGAGATAACACACACAAAAAAAAAATATATAGTCGAATTGATAACCTCCTTCTTTTTGGATTGAAGTCGGTAAAAAATAGATTTATATCAAAAAAGTGAAAAACATCCATTGGAAGGTTTTCTATTGGAAATCATTGTCAGAACTGGACCAAATGGAACTACACGGGAAGCACCAGATTTTAAATAAAAAAAGAATCCTCAAAATCAGTTCATCCAGTCGAAAGTTCTGAGGTGACAAACAAAAAAATACATTGGTATTGAGAATCTTCTCCTTATTTGAAGTTGGTCAACTTATGGGGGTTAATCAAAAAAGCAAGTTCGCATGAAAATGACTTTGTACACTCAGACAAACACTTTCCTATAAAAATTGACTGACGAGGAGTCAATTCCTCGGTCAAAAGGTTCATTTCCTACGGGTAGTAAGTGATGAGCTTAGATCATATATTTTAAATAGATAAGCCCAGTGTATACTAAGTATGTATATTTTGGCGTCACAGAGTAGATTAACAAAGATGAAAATACAATATTCAAACAGCTGACGGAGAAACACCATTTTGGAGGCCTGGTATTCAATGCGCATGATCGTATAACCGGAATCAGCTGCTTCAATTTTGTTTTAACGTTCAAACGAGTAATATTGTTAGATAATTTTGTGTTAATTCTATGAAAAAATTTTTTAAAAACGATAAAATGGTAATTTGTATAAAAAATACTGTTTTAATTTTATTTAAAAGTGGTATAATCTTATTTTAAATACGCGCCAGGATATTATGTTGTATATTAAGACATGCGTATTAAGACCATGCTTCGGCATTTAGTATCCTTGTCAATCTACTTTGAGACGTGGTTCTCACTCTGTTAACAATTCCAGTAGTGAATTTTGAAAGGTCTATACATCGTATTTCAACAAGTAACTCAGTCAATTGTTTGTTTTTACTTGTTTTAAGTTGAATTTCGAAAATGATGAAAATGATTTTCGAAAACAATTTTAAATAAAAAATATTAGTTTTTTAATGAGGATGAACTTTTTAACTTAAAGTTTTATTCAATCACTTACTTTTTAAGAGCTTAATAGACTTTTAAAGCAACCCGAAGAATGCGTATTATGACCAGGCCTCGGCATTTACTACCCTTGTCAATCTACTTTGAGACGTGGTTCTCACTCTGTTGACAATTCCAGTAGTGAATTTTCAAAGGTAATGAGATCCAATTTTCAGAGCGAAAATTAAGTTATTCCTATCAGAAAATAACAAACAGTACTATCCGTATTCTGCATTTCGCTATTAATTTTATAGATATAGATATAGAGAGTACCTATAATAAACTGTACATATGAGCTTCCATAGCGTACTATCAGAGTAAATTATATTTGTATTAATATTTGTTAATTAAAATTTGTTATACGATCTAATCCAGAATGATAATAATTGAGAGAGATATTTGTATTATTATTGGATTGTAAAATAATTGTGAATCAAATACTACTATCGAGCTTTATTATATTATTTTGGATATACAGTCATACGAAAAAAAATTTACTAGTTTAGCGTAAAGGGTTATATCCAGTAAGGATTTTCAAAGAATCAATTTCTGCATTTCCAGAATATACATGTAATTAAAGTATACAATTTGTCTGAAAATTTCCAGTTGATTCAATACGTCTTGTGAAACCTTAAACGCGTTTTTCTCGAAGAAGCATTTTCAAAGTCGATGAGCAAAATTTCAACGAAACGGGTCGATCATAATATTGACTATTCCTTCGATTAATACCTGTATACCTGAATACGTTTTTTATATTTATGTAAAATAAATGGTCTTCCACAAAAAAAAAAAAAAAAAAAAAAATAAAATAAAAAATAACTTCAAAAGAAAACTTTTCCAAAACAAATTCATATACACTAAAAAGTAAAAAAAAATAATGATAATATAATTTAGTTAAATTATTGTTATTTTTGGAGTCGGTGTCAGCCAAGGAAACAACAGTTTGCTACATTAGCCTGGCTGACACTGAATCCTAAAGTAACAATAATTTTACTACATTATATTTTCGTTATTTTTTTACTTTTAAGTGTGTATTAATTTATTTTCGAAAAGTTTTTCTTTTGAAGTCGGTTTTCTTTTTATTTTGTGATTTTTAGTGTATCTAAAGTACATTCACTAATTTGTTACTAAAAAAAGAACCATCGAAATTAGTTGGCTTGATATTGAGTTATTCGTCCTCTTGTCGTGCATACTTAATGCAAATTTAAGAGTTTTATGGCTTTCTCATGGATGCCGTTGTCAGAATTGGACCAAAATGAAATGGGACCACACGGGAAGTACCAGCTTTCAAATAGATAAAAAAATCATCAGAATCGGCTAATCGGCTAAAAACGTGTTTTTTTCTAAATAAATTTTTTCAAGCCATTCAAAAATTGTGAGAATTTCTCTCATCACGAAATTAAAGAAATATTCAAAAAAATATTAACTTCGGAGATTTTCGGGCCTGGTTGAAATTTATTTGTCACAAGTATTGTAATGTCATAATAATTAATGGTGTAATAAGTTTAATAAATACAAATAACGTTGAGATAAGTAACTTTTTATAATTTCTTTCTGTTGTAATTTTTATTGAAAGCATTCTGATTTAAAATGGAGGTTTCGATTTCGATTTGAGACATTAATACTGAATAGTTTAAAATCTAACTGTAGCATGTCGATGGGTTAATAAACTTAAAAAAAATCAATTATTACACATCACCTGTCAAACGTTTTATGTAAATTATGCAAAAGGTGCAATCTCGTTTACAATAATAAAATATTATTATTTTTAAAAGCAAAAATTTAAACAATTATTTAATAAAAGAACTTTATTTACTTACTATACTATATGAAAGAGTATTGTGCCTTGAATCATTATTAACATTTACATATTTTGATTTCTTCACACGAAATGAAAAACATAAAACTTATTTTCTCGAAATGGAAAACATGAGGACGTTCTATGCTTAGTGATGGAATTATTAAGTACTAGATTGATACCGGCCGGCTTCACTGGGCTTAAAAGTAAAAACCACCGATTTATAGCCTCCACCCTCTCTTGATATACACAGTTTTCAATTTTTTTTAAATATAAAATAGTCATAATTCAGAATAGTTGGCCATGATTTGTTTGACATTTTCTATTTTGAATTTTTACAGAATTCATTAATTTATGGTTCAAAATGATGATCATAAATCTGCATGTCCATCTGTCCATCTATAATCATCATGATGAACCATAAATTAAGGATTTTTGTAAAAATTTAAAAAAGTAAATGTCAGATTAAATTTAATTTTTTTAAATATACCTTTATAAATTATAGCTGATGTGTTATTCTAATGTATGAGCTATATTACGGTACCGTTTCATTAAAAACCCTTCGCTAGTTTTAGCATGAAAGCGTAACAAACAAACAAACAAGCAAACAAACATGCTTACTTTCACATTTATAATAAAATAGTGATAGGGATGAAACTTACGTTTCAAATTTTCAAGGATTCTGCCAGAACTAGGGAAAATTTAACGAAAATTAAGTGTAAGATTTTTCGATAAATACCATAGTTTTCGAAATATCGATGCCTTAAAGAAAATAATAAGGCACAAATACCATTCATTTCATCGCTTTTATTGTATTTTATGAGTTACGAGTTCGGCTTGTTATAATTTTCTTTATAGGAAAATATTTGTTGAAATTTTGTTTGTTTGTGATAATGTTTTTAACTAATGGATATTAGTTTTCCAAAATAATCTTAAAAAAGTTTCCCTTGTGGCATAATAAAATATACTTCCTCTTTAAAAACACTCCAATGTAGGATTTGTATCTTAAAAATGGCAACTTAAACATCTTAAATGTATTTTAAGGTAAAGGACAAATGACATTAATGAGAATGCGAATACACGATTTAAAAATTATCCTAAGAAAATGTGATTCTTTAGCCCTTCCCAAGGAACATCTTTTATATATATCAAACGCCGAAATACCTGGCAAAGCTAATTTTAGGCCATTCATGTTAATCATTTTTGTTTTCTCGCGAGTGTCAAAAATTAGGACAAAATTTAATTAAAAATTTAAGTTAGGTTATATTGGCTTTCCACGAAGGACACACTTAGGCTGTAGAGCCCATTGTGATACCATATATGTATTTTACCACCTTTTCCGCTGATAATTTCTTTTTATCAGCTCCTCAATTTCAGAGGCTAAGTGCACCTCCTTCATGCATATATATATATATTTATATTTTATATTTATTTAGTAAATGCTGCAAATATAGCCCATAATACTTCACACGTATTTGGTTTAGCAGCTTCTTGTTCAAAATCTAAGTCTAAAAGTTCTCGAACACGTTTCATTGCTAATTCATAGTCTTCATCGTTTAATGGTGCAAATGCATTCTCCAGAACATCACTTGCATGTGCTAATAATAGCAATGCTAATACTCGTTTGTCCATGCGTTGTGGATCGTTTACCCATTTTGATAACACTGCATCTTGTATCTTTTTAACAAGTCGACATTTGGTAACATTATCTGTTAATGGATGTATTGTCATATCAAATAATAGAAAATTTTGTTTCTCTGTTGTTAATACACCTTTTTCAACTAAGTTCTTAGCAAGTCTCTCTCTTACATTCTTTAACTGATAACGAATTTTTAATGGATTCCATGTTTCACCACTAAGATATTCAATCCAACTTTGAACAGTTTCAGGTGGATCACGTTCTTTTAAGTGTTTGAGCGCCTCATCTAGTAGAACGTCGCCAGTGGGTGTTTCAGATTTGACCAATAGTTTACGTGATAACAAACTCCGTCTGCGCACGCCGGCTGATTCGAGTTCAACTCGTCCGCGTAGTCCTAGTTCGATTAATATACAACCACGTAGACCACTCGATATGGAATCATTCCAGAATGATGTGTAGCCCTCTTTATCTTTTAATCCAAGTAAAAGAACCTCCTCCATCAATGTAAATCTGGTCTCTTTGGAATCACCATCTTCAGTATCATCTACACTTGAACCGATTGTATCTTTGTGTGAGAAGCCCCCATCACTTCCATTATCACGATTGATAACATGTTTCCTTTGAACTAAACCATCTGTATCACTACGATCCATCATCCAACAATTTTATAAATATTTATCTTCAACTTTAAACTTCAATCCAAGATAACTACACTAGCCACGCAGTTGATATTCAACCAAAAATAATTTTAACAATAAAAAAATATATATATGTATATAAATATAAACAAACGATAAATGTAAATCAGATTCGAGAACTTCTGAGAACGAAATATTCTGAATAGTTTTTGGAAACGATTTTTACAAAATATCTTTGAATTAGTTTTGAAATATCACAGATTTTAGAATAAAATATCTAAATTTGGTAATTTAAATAATATTTTGTTAGTTGTTCGTATTAAAAATACGATCACTAAAGTTGACTGTTAGTGTTGACGTTTCCAATTCAAACTAGTTACTTTGGTTACTTTTGATTTTTATTTTTTTTAAAACATTTTTTCATATTGAATCAGAATACTTAATACTTATATTTATTTATACGTTTAGTGACTGGATAACCTGAACAATAATACGAGTTACGAACGAATACCAGCACTCCTTCATGCATATACCATGCACTACACCAGCCCATGACAACTATTAATTAAAATAATTTTGTTGTGACGGCCGGAATCGAACCCGCTACCCTAAGCATACCGCGGACGGAATTTGTTACGCCTTAATCAACTGAGCTAATATGGCGACTTTCTTAATGTTAATTTTATATCAAAAACTTAACGGATCAATTTTCGGTGAAAAATTTGTTGCATGATTTCGGGGGAAAAAAACCACCATTTTATCACATTAAATGAATTTTTTTTTTTTTTTATTTTTTTAACTTATATTATTTATAAGAAGTGAAACCAAAAAATTGTCTAAGTTTACTATGAAATACACGTGGCGGCAAAAGGGACACAAAACACCCAGCTATATTGCAATATCTTTCCAAAAACTGAAGAGCAATCCACGGTACAATACTTTAACCTAGTTTGTATATAGTATTTTGTGAAAATTTAATTTATTGCAAACAAAAAAAATATATGCACAAAAAAAGATTCAATTATAAAATGAAAAAAAAAAAAAACAAAAAAAAAAACTAAAACAAAAAACAAATATAAAATTCACAAATACGTGATTTGAAATTAAATTTACTGTAAAAATTTTTTTTTTTTAAACTTCGAGTAGTAGTCGTGGGTGAAGTGAGGATGGGGAGTGTATGTGAATTGAAACTTTAACTATATGTGGCAGCTATAAAAATGGAATAATGTATTATGCATGTATATAGTGAATAAATACGTAATCCTTTTATTTTAAGGCTGTTATGTATTATATACAAATTTTAAACATTCTTTGATTGGCGTGAAACTTTTGAGAATTTTTTTTACAGAAACCTCTTAAATAATCAATATCTGGATGACCGAGCTTCGCTCGGTTATTCGCCAATAGATGTCAGCAAGAATCATATTTTTCACTTTAGACTACTCAAACGCCTCCTTTTTGTTATGTTATAATTTGCATTGTATTTCATTAACTACGTTATACACCAATAGATGTCTGATGAATTTTTCATGAAAAGACGGATAAAACGACATTTCTGATAAATGAAACCTAGCTAGATCGACTTATCGCACCAAAAAACCCCTACATACTCATTTTCATGAAAATCGTTGGAGCCATTTCCAAGATCGTTGATATATATATATACAAGAATTGCTCGTTTAAATATGTAAGATTGGTGAAAAAAAATTTATCAAGAAAAACGGTTTTCCGGATAAGAATGATTAAAGTTACAATTGAATTTCAAGCACTGCGATTATAGCCTTCGAAATTTTCACATGTTACAGGTATTGATATTCTAACTAATCTTGGTATTTTTATTTTTAGAAAATCCTGTTAATTTTCTTCACTTTAATTTTTCATGCCCTTAGAATACGTACCCCACTGTAGATGCGTGTGAAAAATGCAAATTGGGAAAATGAATAGGATTTTCGGAAAAATACCCAGGACAGATAGAATATTAATACCTATAACAAATTCGAATTTCAAAGCGTTTTTTAAACATTCTTATACAAAGTTTCTTTACCTTTCTTCTCTAAAAAGCCGCCTTTTAGTAGAGTGAAATTACGCCTTGTGTATGGATTAAAAGTTCGAGCAGTGAAACTTTGGGGTTTTTCTTTTCACATCAAAATAAGTATTTTTTGAAATTTTTTACTTTCCCGGAGTGGTGCAACATGTTTAAAAAACAAAATGGCGTCAAAAATGAAATTTTTTTCAGAAATTTTATCATTTTTATTTTATATTCGCAAAAGGAGACATCGGTGCATATCCAAATTTGGTAGGTTTGTAGTCCATGTTAAGAACTACTCCTCATAATTTTTTGGTGGGGTTTCGTCCCTTCCCCTCCCAGTTATATATATATGTATACACACATATGGTAAAACAGTTCATTTGACTATAACTTGAAAAATATTCGATTGATTTTAATGAAACTAATATCAATAGTAGGTTTTATTACTTGCAACTTTCGGTTAAAATTTTAGCGAAATCCGTTAAATAGTTCGGCCAAAATTTCCAATTTAGGGAATTGTTTAAAATGGCTACCATTTTATGCCGTTTTGTCCTACGAGGTTAAATTTTTTTTTAAATTGTAGCATTTTTTATTATCTTTCGATTTTATAATAAGTGGCTTACCCGTAAAATGACTCCTTGATCCATATTTTTGCGAAAAACGGAAAATTTAACACTTTCTGGAAATAATTGTTTGGGGGGTGTATGGACTGGCTTTGGGGGGTGTTTTTTGCTTTGGCATGAGAAAACTATTTTTAAAAGAGGTCTATATGGTTTAAAGCAAAATTTTTAATTTTTAACCCCCGCGCTGTAAGGGGGAAGGGGTGTATGAAATAAATGTATCTTAAAAGATTTTAAAAAGAGGTCAAAATAGTTTAAAATGCTAAAGTAACCCAAAATTTTAGATGCTTTTATTAATATAGCACTTTTTACAACATCCACCCCTTCCCCTCCCGCTTTCATATTTTTTGCAAATTCAAAATTTTTATGACGTATAAAGGGGTTTTTGGGGTCGCTGATCTCGAACTTTTGGCCCAAATAAGTACACCCCCTAAAAATGTTACAATTGTTTTTGATAATCTATTGCAAAATTCGAGATCAGCGACCCCAAAAACCCCTTTATACGTCATAAAAATTTTGAATTTGCAAAAAATATGAAAGCGGGAGGGGAAGGGGTGGATGTTGTAAAAAGTGCTATATTAATAAAAGCATCTAAAATTTTGGGGTACTTTAGCATTTTAAACTATTTTGACCTCTTTTTAAAATCTTTTAAGATACATTTATTTCATACACCCCTTCCCCCTTACAGCGCGGGGGTTAAAACTTAAAAATTTTGCTTTAAACCATATAGACCTCTTTTAAAAATAGTTTTCTCATGCCAAAGCAAAAAACACCCCCCAAAGCCAGTCCATACACCCCCCAAACAATTATTTCCAGAAAGTGTTAAATTTTCCGTTTTTCGCAAAAATATGGATCAAGGAGTCATTTTACGGGTAAGCCACTTATTATAAAATCGAAAGATAATAAAAAATGCTACAATTTAAAAAAAAATTTAACCTCGTAGGACAAAACGGCATAAAATGGCAGCCATTTTAAACAATTCCCTAAATTGGAAATTTTGGCCGAACTATTTAACGGATTTCGCTAAAATTTTAACCGAAAGTTGCAAGTAATAAAACCTACTATTGATATTAGTTTCATTAAAATCAATCGAATATTTTTCAAGTTATAGTCAAATGAACTGTTTTACCATATGTGTGTATACATATATATATAACTGGGAGGGGAAGGGACGAAACCCCACCAAAAAATTATGAGGAGTAGTTCTTAACATGGACTACAAACCTACCAAATTTGGATATGCACCGATGTCTCCTTTTGCGAATATAAAATAAAAATGATAAAATTTCTGAAAAAAATTTCATTTTTGACGCCATTTTGTTTTTTAAACATGTTGCACCACTCCGGGAAAGTAAAAAATTTCAAAAAATACTTATTTTGATGTGAAAAGAAAAACCCCAAAGTTTCACTGCTCGAACTTTTAATCCATATAACAGCCTTTTTTTGCTTAGATTTACTCCAGTATTTCGCAATGAATATTTAAAAGAACTCTTAATACAATTTACTAAAATTTATTTAATTTTAACTATTCTCATCAGCGATTATAATGTTAATAAACCTGCAGCTCCAATTCATTAATGGCTATACTATGCTTAACTTGCCGACTAAGTCCGTTACGCAGTGGATTCTATCTCTATCTCTATCTTATATCATAAATGCGAAAGTAAGCATGTTTGTTTGTTTATTTGTTTGCTTGTTTGTTTGTTTGTTACGCTTTCACGCTAAAACTTGCTAATGGTTTTTAATGAAACTGTACAGCAATATAGCTCATATATCAGAATAACACATGAGATATAATTTATAAAGATATATTAATGAAAAAAAAAAAAAAAATTAAAAATTTATTTAATTTAACATTACCATAATTTACAAATTTCTGTAAAAGTAGTCATTTGACATTACCATAAATTACAGTTACTGTAAAAATAGTCAATATAAAATATTTCACGGACATCTTTTCTGATATACTCAATGAATAATTACGACTATTATACATTTAAAAAAATAGAAAACCATACATATACTTACCATTATTTCGAGTGTTATAGAAAGGGGATAAGCAAGAGCAATCTTTTTCAATCTTTACTTTTAAACTCAGCGAAGCGGGTGGGTATCACTCTAGTACCAGAGTAAAAATAAATAATATTTCAATATTATTCAAACACCTGTACAAAATTCGAAATAATTATGGTGGGAGCGCAATTAAATACATAGTACATATGAAGATGTAATGTAATGCATAATTTATATGCGTTTCCACCATTTATTGCATTTAATATTCTTTCTTAAATTTTCTAATGTTCTGCTCAATTTCCTTAATTTTTCTTTATCATGCAAACCTTCTTCTTGCAATAATTACCGAAACAAAAAAAGAATTATCAAAATTGTTCCATTCATTCACGTGTGAGTCGATTACCTGAAGAAATAAGGGTTCATTTTTATACATATATAGATAATTTCTTACTGTGTTCTTAGCCTGTAAACTAACACAATATCCTTTATCAAGGAAAATATTTTATATGACAAAGGATAATAAGTAGTAAGTATTGTACATAAAATGCAAAATCCGGATCATTATAGTTAGAAGTAGTTAGCTCAATGAATTCAACTCTAAACTATATTATACACCGGATCTGTATTTATCTCGTACTCAATTTAATAGATACAATTATGATAATATAATACTAGGTAGATGTATAGAGTGTTCTACCTTCTCAGTTAGTCCACTTTTCAATCAATTGATTGTATACCATTAAGTATCTATGATCACTGTTTCGTGGTATAGTCTGTTATTTCGATCCAAGGCACATATCGTTTGTTTTTATACTATGTATATATGAAATATACATAGTATATTAAGTTTAGTCCCAAGTTTGTAACGCTTAAAAATATTGATGCTACGAAAAAAATTTTGGTATAGGTGTTCATAGAATCACCTAATTAATCCATTTCCGACTGTCCGTCCGTCCGTCTGTGGACACGATAACTCAAAAACGAAAAAAGATATCGAGCTGAAATTTTTACAGTGTACTTAGGACGTAAAAAGTGAGGTCGAGTTCGTAAATGAGCATCATAGGTCAATTGAGTCTTGGGTCCGTAGGACCCATCTTGTAAACCGTTAGAGATAGAACAAAAGTTCAAATGTGAAAAATGTTCCTTATCAAAAAATAAACAACTTTTGTTTGAAATATTTTTTCGTAAACATCACTGTTTACCCGTGAGGGTGCCAATTAGGGGGAAATTTTATAATATGTACTATATCAGTTATATGTGTCACATGTATGTATGTGTTATGTGATAAAGAAATCAACATTCTCTATTCATGGTATTTCAACAATAAACTGAGTCAATTGTTTGTTTTTACTTGTTTGGAACTATGTTCTCTATTCCAGGGTATTTGTTTGCTGGTTGGGAGTTAAAACAAAAAGAAAACTGCAACAGAGACCAATAACCGACATCTTGGTTACCCAGGAAACTAAAACTATTCAATCGATTCAGGATGCCATGAATTTTGAAAATGCAAAATCATTTTTGAACTATCAATTTGTATCTTTTGTCAAAATTTTATGTTTTATCATTTAAAATTTAGTTGTGAAAGTTATCAGAGGTTAAAGAAAATTTAAACTTATCAGAAGTTAGAGATAATTTAAAGTAAGTACAATGCAATTTGTATGTTATGTCATAATAAATATCCTGATCAAACCAAATGTAATGTACGCACATATTAGGTTGACTGCTAAATTATAAGTTTTTCTTTTTTAAACTAATATTACAAAAATTTTAAACAATAATAGTCTTAGGGCTTACGGTGATATTTTCATCGAAAGCTGCATTTTATGCAGAAAGCAAGCCACTTTGCCCAGTGATACTAGGGACCAATATGAATGATTTCATCCGAGGAAACACAAATTTCATCCACTGGAATTCAAGATGGCGGACCTTTTCCAAAATGGCGTCTGCATACTTTAAAAAATTTATAGAATCAAAACGGTTGCACCGATTTAAGTGATTGAGGTGTCATTCGATTCCTATTAACATCTCTAATCAAAAGAAAAACATACCATTTAAAAAAATAAAGATGGCGGGCGAATATTAAGAAAAATGTGTAATTTTTCCATAAATTTTTTCATTCTAGTGAAAATAACAACTAAATATCCTATGATATGGTCACATATTTTTTTATTTAAATAAAACCTGATTATATTAGCTACAAAATAAAAAAAATTGCTTGACAATCCGTCAAGTAGTTTTTGAACTATAAGCATTACAAAAGAAGCGTCTGGTTTTGAAAGCCTTCATTGCACGTAATGTGATGCAATGTACTATACTAAAGTAGACATGTACTTTCTACCTGGAAAGTACTCCGAAGTTAATGAAATTTTTACAGGCTATTTGGGGGTACTCTAGGATGTCTATAATAAGTTTTCGACCTTGAGAATCCTGTGCTAACTTGAAGGGGAGGGGCAAAAACACCAAAATTTTCGGACTTTTTACAGTTTTTCGCTTATATCTCGTTACTTAAGCCAATTTTGTGATCTATAGTCGCTTACAAAGTTGTAGAACATTAAATTTTCTAAAATTTGGTATCTAAAAGGATTTTCTAGACTTATTAGTGTCCGAGATACAGCCGATCAAAGGTAGACAAAGTTACTCGAAATGTAAAAAAGTAGCCGAAACATGAAGGTTTTGTCCCTATAACTATTTATTACCATCATATCACGTTAATTATATTAATCGCACATCAATATCAACAGTTAAATTCAACTAAGGCCACAGTCCTACCCCCTACCCCTTCCCTAAGTATCCCCCTTCCCCAAACGTGAAGGTCTCTCATTTTAATGTAAAAAGTGCATTTTTAGAAACCTTCACCCACATCAAATACTCTTACGTTGCACACACAATGTCATGTCAAGGGGTGGGAGGACGTTCCGCCGACCAAGATTATTGTTTTGATTTGCAGTTTCCACACTTTCATTACTAATTTTTTTGCTGGCGTTTATTCTTTTATAAGGGTTTGAACAAATAAATAAAATATTATTGGTTTGTGATTTTGGAATGTCTTTAATTATTTTAAAACTATACATTAAAAAAATTTGGAAAGGTCTGGAAAATTTAGTGGAAAAAATTTACAAAAAATCAAATTCAGGAGATAATTATGAATAATTAGGATTAAATCATCAAAAGTCTCATAGAGGTAACACATCATGTTACGAAAATCTTTAAGCGTTGGGTGGCTGCTGGACTCCTCGTCATCAAAGTCCATGGGCTTGTCTTCCTCATGTAATTTTGGTAATGGAGAAAAGGGGAGATTTGTGGTGTCCTCACTCTCATTATTCGTATCAGCTTCGTTGGTGTCAGGCCGATTGAAGTTTAAGCTTGCTGTGCAGGGCTTGTACACTGCAGAGCACAACAGACCAGGCTTTTAACAGCTGCAGCTTGCAGTAGGACAACCACTCGCACACTTGCAGCTTATTATATGAAGCAGATGTTCTGGAGCAGTGTCCATCGTTGTGGTGATGGGTACCAGACCTGTAGACCTGCATGTTGTTACGAAAATAATTAACAAAATACCTACCTTGTTTGGTAAACTTCCTTCCCCATTGAAAAGGGTAATGTTGATGGCTTTCTTGACTTCCCACCTACGCCTGAACTTAAAAAATAGGTCTTGTATGAATGGTACTTGGCAGCATCTCTAGTTGACGGTAGTCTGACAAGCTGACATTTAATGATTTTTCCAAATAACATCAATGAAAATGTTTGTGAAATTCGATCAAATAGTAAATGCTACCCCAATAATGGATGTTTTTTTTTTTCATTTTCAATCAATCAATTATTCAATTGCATGACGGTAAACTTGATTAATAAAGGTAGAGATTGTATTAACAAATTTACTTATTTACTTTAAATAAGAGCTTTATTACTAAATATCATACACAATCACTTGAATAATGAAGTTTACATTTTCCCACAAATTTTTAAACTTTTCCGAGTTTTTAAATGTATAATGTTTTAAATAAATAAAAACATTCCGAAATCATAAAACTAAATTATTTTGAATGAAAATAATAATTAATGATGAAAAAATTATTATCTTGAAAAAATAATAACGAAAATATGGAAACTGCAAATCAAAACAATAATCTTGGTCGGCGGAACCTCCTCCCACCCCTTGACATGACATTGTGTGTACAACGTAAGAGTATTTGATGTGGGTGAATTTTTCTAAAAATGCACTTTTTACATTAAAATGAGAGACCTTCACGTTTGGGGAAGGGGGATACTTAGGGAAGGGGTAGGGGGCAGGACTGTGACCTTAGTTGAATTTAACTGTTGATATTGATGTGCGATTAATATAATTAACGTGATATGATGGTAATAAATAGTTATAGGGACAAAACCTTCATGTTTCGGCTACTTTTTTACATTTCGAGTAACTTTGTCTACCTTTGATCGGCTGTATCTCGGACACTAATAAGTCTAGAAAATCCTTTTAGATACCAAATTTTAGAAAATTTAATGTTCTACAACTTTGTAAGCGACTATAGATCACAAAATTGGCTTAAGTAACGAGATATAAGCGAAAAACTGTAAAAAGTCCGAAAATTTTGGTGTTTTTGCCCCTCCCCTTCAAGTTAGCACAGGATTCTCAAGGTCAAAAACTTATTATAGACATCCTAGAGTACCCCCAAATAGCCTGTAAAAATTTCAAGAAAGTACATGTCTACTTTAGTATAGTACATTGCATCACATTACGTGCAATGAAGGCTTTCAAAACCAGACGCTTCTTTTGTAATGCTTATAGTTCAAAAACTACTTGACGGATTGTCAAGCAATTTTTTTTATTTTGTAGCTAATATAATCAGGTTTTATTTAAATAAAAAAATATGTGACCATATCATAGGATATTTAGTTGTTATTTTCACTAAAATGAAAAAATTTATGGAAAAATTACACATTTTTCTTAATATTCGCCCGCCATCTTTATTTTTTTAAATTGTATGTTTTTCTTTTGATTAGAGATGTTAATAGGAATCGAATGACACCTCAATCACTTAAATCGGTGCAACCGTTTTGATTCTATAAATTTTTTAAAGTATGCAAACGCCATTTTGGAAAAGGTCCGCCATCTTGAATTCCAGTGGATGAAATTTGTGTTTCCTCGGATGAAATCATTCATATTGGTCCCTAGTATCACTGGGCAAAGTGGCTTGCTTTCTGCATAAAATGCAGTTTTTTTCGCTAAGCCCTATGACTATAAACACTAAAAGTAGCTATAAAATTAAAATCAAACAAGTATTTGACTTCTAAGATTAATACCCCAAATTTACAGAAAAAATATCTTGAAAATAAAAAGACTAAGCGCTACATATATATTGTACCAAGATACGAAAGGATTATAGTTTCTACTGGGTGACCCACGACACCTCTCGATCTTTTGTAAACTTTACTAGGTAGGATCCATGTTATTTTTGCTTTAGACAGAAATGTCAATAAAATTGTACAATTAAAATAAAATAAAAACTTTTGACGTGGATGTGTTTCGACCTGACGACCTTCCGCATGAGGAGGAATCCAAAAAAGGATGGAACGTTTAAAACTGATCACCCGGTATATACTTGTTGGTTTATTATTACTTGTGTAACACAATAGGTAGTCTTGCTTACAGAACTCTTGATAGCTTTGTGATATGGATATATATTTTATGATATGGTTAGATAATAAACTATATCATCTATTTAATACACAAAATGGTTTTGGCTACCTAACTATTAGCTAACAATCATATAATGTTACTTATTCGAAAGAGAAGTTCGTTCAATAATATAAAAAGAGTAAATTGGCATTCATATTAAGCCATATATATTTGAAATTTTATGCAATCATATAGGGTGATAGAAAAAATCAAAAAAACCCGTGAAAATTTCAGCTTTTAGTCAGATTTTGAGATAATAACCCAAAACGGGTAATTTTTGAAGATTTTTGATTTTTGCGTTCAGCGCTCGAGGTCACAAATTGGGATTATTCAGTAGACCAACATCATAAACAATTCTACAAAAAAATTAAAACTACCGGATGACAGACTACCCCTTCCTTTAAAACGACAAGGTTACTACACACTAATAACACAGGTCTGCGACTAAAAAGCTGCATAGGATTTTTTTACATTTTCTTATAGATTTTGAACTCCCAAAAACAGGAAAATAACATAAACTAGCCTTAAAGTAGTATTTTATAGTAATATTATATAAAACTAGTCTTAAAGTAGTATTATTGCACAATAAAAATAAATTAGCTTCGTTTCCAATGGGTTATTCTGTGCATATGGAAGAAAACTAACTATAACAATTTGGCCATTACCCTGGAAAGAATCAAATATCAGGACCATCAATGGATGGTTTGTGGGGACTTCAAAATACTCACGATGCTTTTGGGTCAGCAGGCAGGCTATACTAAATATCCATGCTTCTTATGCTTATGGGATAGTATAAACAGCACTGGACTAAAAGTGATTGGCCACCCCGAGAAACTTTAAAACCTGGGAATAAAAATGTTATCAGTATTACTTTGGTGCCGCCAGAAAAAGTTTTGTTGCCACTTCTGCATATCAAATTGGGGTTGATGAAACAATTTGTAAAATCTCTGCAAAAGGATGGAGACTGTTTTAAATATTTACGTACAAAATTCCCGAAGCTGTCATAAGAAAAGTTAAAAGAGGGAGTTTTCACTGGCCCCTACATAAGAAGGCTTTTAACTGACATCCTCTTTGTGGAAAGTATGATTGAGAAGGAAAAAGAAGCTTGGGTATCGTTCAAGGATGTAGAGCGAAAGTTTTTGGGAAATACTAAGGATCCTGACTACAAAACCATTGTTCAATTAGCAGCATACGAAGCTCAAGGCTACAAGAAGAGCCTGAAGGTCCATTTTTTACGCTCCCACATAGAATATTTTCCTGAAAACCTGGGAGCTTACAGTGAAAACAGGGGGAGCGGTTTCACCAGGATGTCCGCGATATCGAGAGACGGTACCAAGGAACATGGGATGTGACAATACCTGCAGGCTACTATATAATTTTTATTAAAAAGTGCTTTTACCAATTTTTTGTGTTTGAATTTGCAAAAAAACCTTGCGTGATTTTTAGTTTAATAACTAGTGCAGTATGGAATGTAAAAACTGGACAAATTGATAATTGAATAGTGTTATGTATTCAAATATTTCAATAAAATTGTTATAATTATGATTGAGGACCAAAATATTGAAAATTTAAGCACAAGTGCACCATAATTTTTGTTCCAATATTTTACAAACTCACTATATTAATTACTTTCATGATGTATTGTTGCTTTCATTAACCTCCACAATCATTATGATTTGAATAATGTAATATACAGTTTGGCAATCATCTCGTTAGCCATTTAAAATAATTATGAAAAAAGGAAGAGTTTCTATGTACGTTCTTATGTGTAAAACAAAGAGGGAGTTCTATTGTGTGTGACGCACACAGTGTCGTATGTGTACAACTTCAAGTGATGTATAATTGATGGGACTGACTTCCTGTGTTCATACATACACATCTACAACGATTAAAGACTCGTTCTTTGTCTTATACATCAGAACGTCCATAAAAACAGTTCTTACTTTATATATTTGAAATTACTAACGAGATGGTTTCCAAACTGTATACGTTTAACAGACGAATATTTGTAGTCAAATCGAGTGTTTGTGTTTGAGTGTATGTGTCGCGGATAGATTGCCGAATCAGCCGTTTTACATAACCGTTAATTGTTTCGTTATATAAAATTGTTCGGTTATGTAAAACTTGATCGTTGATTATGAAAGTTGATCGTATAGCAGTTTTTCTCAATTATTTTCCCCTAAGTTTAAAATGTAAAATTGCATAAACGTTTTATATTTATCAATACTGCGAATCGACTAAAGGTCAATAGAGGTTATGTAAAACATAAAGTTCCTATTTTTAGAAGTTGTTGATTTATTTAGACATCAATATATACAGGCTGTCTTATTAAGTTGGCTACATATGGAAAAGTTTTCTTTATAAGGTTTACGAAAAAAAGTTACTTTTTATAAAAATCTCTTCTTTCGAAAATATTAACAGTCAGCTATCCAATCTTAACAACGAAAGTCCACATAGGTAAGGCTATCGTGAGGTTCCACTTATCGCGTAAGTTCGGGATATTACAATATTTAAAAGTTTATTTTGATTCATAACTTATAAAATTTATATATTTGTCTGCGAGTATGTCGCTAGATTATTAAAAAAGACAGAATATATTTTTCACATATCATATATGCATTTTTTATACTTTAAAAACACATACTGAGAACTTTAGTTAGTATCAGGTGGTAGCAACAACATTCAGTGCACACACTAGCAGTGAAAAGGTATTCGGAAATTGCTTTTCAGTTTTTACATCAAAAATTGAAGTGAAGAGCTAAAATATCATATTTATTGCAGCAATATACTAGGATACTTACATTGACCGTGTCTTACAGAAATTTAGTACTACGAAAAAGTGTAAAATCCTGGCATTTTGTTAACTTGTGTATATGTAAGAAAGACTCCTCGAAGCCATAAAATTTTACAAAAAATTATTTTAACACTTTTTTCAGTTTACAATGAAAACGAAAATTCTGGAAATTTTTTTAAATAAACAATTGATTAAGTTAATGAAAAATTAACTTTAAGATAAATTTCCAACGAGAATAAAATCTTTCAAGTGTTCAGAATACACCATAATTTTTTCAAATTTTTATATTAATATTTAATAAATTAAAAAAATTGTTTACTTTCAGATATTCGTTTTTAACGATATAACAACAATCTAAATAAAGGGTCCGAAACATCGGACAAGACTGTATTATATTATAAAACTAGCTGACCCGGCGAAATTTGTTCCGCCTTAATGGCAATAAATAAGCAGTTTTTTTTTTTTTAATTGGAAAAAATACAAAAAAAATTAAATACCTACATTAATCATTCATAATTATTTCTGTATTTTAGTACATGGGTTGCTCTTCATTTAAGTACCTTGTGATACACGACATTTTTTGTTTTATTATCAGGCGTAAAAACAAACAACGCAGATGGTCTTCCGACCCGTGAACATGCCACGTATAATTGACCATGGGAAAAACATGAATGTTCTTATTTATTGCCATTAAGGCGGAACAAAGTTCGCCGTGTCAGCTAGTAAAATAAAAATATCCTAAAAAAGGTATAAAGAAAGAAAAGATAAAAGTATCCTATGTCCTTCTCCTGGCTCTAAACTACCTCCCTGCCAATTTTCAGCTAAATCGGTTCAGCCGTTCTTGAGTTATAAGTGGAGTAACTAACACGACTTTCTTTTATATATATAGATTGATATATTATTCTTGTAATATTTGTTGTTCTATTAGCCTCTCCCTAGAATATCCCATTTTTCTGTATTTGGAAAGGTTTTTCCTTGAGTGTGGCCCTTCTTGATTTTTTTTACAAACTTTATGATGTAATAATTTTTTGGCAAAATAATTTTTTGGTAAAAGGTAGGTAATTTTTTGATAATTTATTATTTTTCCCAAATTTTATTTTATATCAGCTATAGATACAATCATAGCGGAATATTTGGAATCATAGGGTAATGAGGAACAAGCTAAGGTATTTATTGGATTTAATATAATATTTAGAATGATGTAGTTTGGTAAGGGTGATGTTAAGCAAAGATTATTTGATCAATTTAAGGTAGGGTTGATTTGACCACTTTTGACGATTTCATCCCCTGAAACTCCACGGCTCCAGGGGAAGGTGTCCCAGAGGGGTGTTATATCAAACCTAGGACCTTTTTGATATAAACTCTGATACGAAGTTTCACTGCTGTCCCCTCAGCTTCTCCCTAGAAATCTCATTTTCCTGTATTTGGAAAGGTTTTCCCTAGGGTGTGGACCTTCTCGAGTTTTTCCGGATATGTGGCTTATACCAAGCCCAGGAACATCTTAATGTCTAGCCTTGTGCCTAGTTTAATCGAAATCGTTAGAGCCGTTTTTGAGAAAACCCCAAAAATCCTGCTTTGGTCTAGAGGGAAGTACTCTTGAAAAAAGGCCTGGGGAAAAAATGAAAAAATAGTCTGGAATTATGAAAAAACTGAACCTATGTACCGAGTTTGAAAAAAATTGGTTGAAAATTGAAGGCTCCAGCTTGGTAACAGACATACCGACATACCGACAAACCGACGGACGCTACATTTTTTAAAAACCACTTTTTTGGAATCAGGGACCCTCAAAACGTGTATTTCCGTTGAAACCCCGATATCGATTTTTTTTCGATAAAAAAATAAGGCAAAAAGATTTATTTTCAGCGCTAAAGTTATTTATTGGAAATTTCCTTCTTTTTAAGAATCTATTTTTTTCTGAAATATTAATATTTTATGAAATTTTGGCGAAAAACAAAATACGTTTTTTTCATCTTTCATTTGAAATTTTTTATGTGCACATTTTTTCTGGACATCGTTCCAAATCCAACGAGCTATCACAGGTATTTTTAACCCCCGAACCAAAAAGAGTGTTATGAGTTTTACCGCTCTGTGTGGTTCTCTGTGCCATCGTAGCGCCTAAACGGATGAACCGATTTATATATTTTTTATTTCGTTTGAAAGGTAAGTTAATGGGAGTTTCCTTAGCCTTGTTTTAACTTTTTGGATTCCTTACCCCGGACTATTAAAAAATAGGCGATGATTCTCAAAATCGGTTCAGTTTGTAGAAAGCTCTAAAGAAAAAGCTAATTTTTTGTAGAGTGTTCTTAGAGACGTTTAAGTTAAAGTGCGAGTTAAGCGTTTCAAGTTTTAAATTTTGTAAATTTCACTTGAATTTATCAACAAGACTAATAATGATTCAAGGTACATTGTACTCTTAGTACTATATCTTACTCTATTAGACATAATTTTGTCCTGTCTGATCCTGTATTAGATCTGATACACATATAAGGTACCTTTTACAACATCACATAAATATCATATTTCTCTTTTTTAAAATGAGAGGAATATTTTTATAGTGAATATGTTACGATACTTACCTAGTAGAGCAAGAGCCCGCTTCGGCCAGACGCACATCATTTCATAAAACCCTAAAGTTTATCTGCGCACGTCACCAACACAGGTAAGAACGATGAGCGACTATGTAGTTTAGGTAGTGGTTACCTTGACAGGTAACAGGTAACAAAGGTGTAAAAAACAGCACCTCAAGTACATTATAATATAAAGCTCTATTTTTTTACATTTTCTTCAGAATAATATTTAAAATGACGTCATCCATTGCCGGACACTTAGTATAGTTTCAACCCCCTGCCAGACACCCCCAAACTCTAAAAAATTGTGATTACACTTACATTATAGTATAAAAGCTGAATTTTATATATGTTTCTTGGGGGGCTATGAAAAGAAGTTACCCCAGTAGCCGGACAGTTTTCATGGTTTTTTCTATCTTGCTAGAGGCCTTGAGAGTCCGCCGTCGGTGCGAGCAGCACCTCAAGTACATTAAGATATAAAGCTCTATTTTTTTACATTTTCTTCAGAATAATATTTAAAATGACGTCATCTATTGCCGGACACTTAGTATAGTTTCAACCCCCTGCCAGACACCCCCAAACTCTAAAAAATTGTGATTACACTTACATTATAGTATAAAAGCTGAATTTTATATATGTTTCTTGGGGGGCTATGAAAAGAAGTTACCCCAGTAGCCGGACAGTTTTCATGGTTTTTTCTATCTTGCCAGAGGCCTTGAGAGTCCGCTGTCGGTGCGAGCAGCACCTCAAGTACATTAAGATATAAAGCTCTATTTTTTTACATTTTCTTCAGAATAATATTTAAAATGACGTCATCTATTGCCGGACACTTAGTATAGTTTCAACCCCCTGCCAGACACCCCCAAACTCTAAAAAATTGTGATTACACTTACATTATAGTATAAAAGCTGAATTTTATATATCTTTCTTGGGGGGCTATGAAAAGAAGTTACCCCAGTAGCCGGACAGTTTTCATGGTTTTTTCTATCTTGCCAGAGGCCTTGAGAGTCCGCCGTCGGTGCGAGCAGCACCTCAAGTACATTAAGATATAAAGCTCTATTTTTTTACATTTTCTTCAGAATAATATTTAAAATGACGTCATCCATTGCCGGACACTTAGTATAGTTTCAACCCCCTGCCAGACACCCCCAAACTCTAAAAAATTGTGATTACACTTACATTATAGTATAAAAGCTGAATTTTATATATGTTTTTTGGGGGGCTATGAAAAGAAGTTACCCCAGTAGCCGGACAGTTTTCAAGGTTTTTTCCATCTTGCTAGAGGCCTTGAGAGTCCGTCGTCGGTGCGAGCGCGAGGCAATATATATTCAGGCGGGTTTGAGTGAGATGAGACAACGAAAAGTTTTTAATATTGTCCAGAAATTCATATGCAACATATACAATGTCGGTAGCATAATTGATGTTGATGCTGCGCGCCTTCAAATGTTCATTGATTCATATACGGTCTCTGATGTGGACGAAGCTTTTGATCGAAAAAAATTGCGGAATTTCGACGCCAGCAATCTACCACCATGTAAAAGCGAACTGTTACAACAATTTTTACGAGCAAATCATATATGTTGTATTTGGAACAATGCTCACCTAAAGAGTCCAACCATATATAAGCCAGAAAATAATGGTTGGGTACAAGAAAATAACCAATACCATTTCAAATGGTTTGAAGGGGATCAGCTACCAAATTATGTCAGTGATTCGTTAGAAATTATATTAGGTATGTAATTACTATGTCAAATTATGTACATGATTTTATTATTATTCATAATTGTATTAACTCGATTAAATTTTTACAGAAACTGACGAAGAAGGTGATATTGACATCAATCAAGAGGACTGGAGTAGTAGTGACGATGATTGTGAAAATATTGACGACAACGATGAAAATTCTGAGCATTACTAAATCATTTTTTGTATACAATAATATTTTTTTTAACTCTGTAATAATTATAAGAATATTTTTTACTTTCTATAATATGGCTATGAATATAATAAAAATATTTGTTCATTGGATTTCATACGATAAACAATATTATTACCTCACACAGTCAAAACTTGAATTTCTCAAAAATATTAACAAAACTCGAAAAATTTATGGATTACTTTTTATACCATGTATGAAATATACATAGTATATTAAGTTTAGTCCCAAGTTTGTAACGCTTAAAAATAATGATGTTAGGAAAAAAATTTTGTCATAGGTATTCATAAAATCACCTTATTAGTCCATTTCCGGTTGTCCGTCCGTCCGTCTGTAGACACGATAACTCAAAAACGAAAAAAGATATCGAGTTGAAATTTTTACAGGGTACTCATGACGTAAAAAGTGAGGTCAAATTCGTAAATGAGCATCATAGGTCAATTGGGTCTTGGGTCCGTAGGACCCATCTTGTAAACCGTTAGAGATAGAACAAAAGTTTATTGTCAAAAATGTTCCTTATCAAAAATTAAACAACTTTTGTTTGAAACATTTTTTCGTAAACATCACTGTTTACCCGTGAGGGCGCCAATTAGGCGGAAATTTTATAATATGTACTATACTTGATTATCATTTATGTATGTATCACATGTTTGTATGTGTAATGTGATAAAGAAATCAACACTGACTATGCATGGTATTTCTACAATTAACTCAGTCAATTGTTTGTTTTCACTTGTTTAGATTTGTTTTTTTATTAAACTCACCATCTCACTCAAACCCGCCTGAATATATATTGCCTCGCGCTCGCACCGACGACGGACTCTCAAGGCCTCTGGCAAGATGGAAAAAACCTTGAAAACTGTCTGGCTACTGGGGTAACTTCTTTTCATAGCCTCCCAAAAAACATATATAAAATTCAGCTTTTATACTATAATGTAAGTGTAATCACAATTTTTTAGAGTTTGGGGGTGTCTGGCAGGGGGTTGAAACTATACTAAGTGTCCGGCAATAGATGACGTCATTTTAAATATTATTCTGAAGAAAATGTAAAAAAATAGAGCTTTATATCTTAATGTACTTGAGGTGCTGCTCGCACCGACGGCGGACTCTCAAGGCCTCTGGCAAGATAGAAAAAACCATGAAAACTGTCCGGCTACTGGGGTAACTTCTTTTCATAGCCCCCCAAGAAACATATATAAAATTCAGCTTTTATACTATAATGTAAGTGTAATCACAATTTTTTAGAGTTTGGGGGTGTCTGGCAGGGGGTTGAAACTATACTAAGTGTCCGGCAATAGATGACGTCATTTTAAATATTATTCTGAAGAAAATGTAAAAAAATAGAGCTTTATATTATAATGTACTTGAGGTGCTGTTTTTTACACCTTTGTTACCTGTTACCTGTCAAGGTAACCACTACCTAAACTACATAGTCGCTCATCGTTCTTACCTGTGTTGGTGACTTGCGCAGATAAACTTTAAGGTTTTATGAAATGATGTGCGTCTGGCCGAAGCGGGCTCTTGGACTATAGGTAGTCAGAGGAGTCACCTATATAATATATACAAAGGATTACATTTAACTTTGATCGTTAGTTTGTAATGTCATGCAAAAATGATCAGAATGGCAAAAGGTATGCTTACCTTTAGGTAAAAAAAAAAATTGGTAGGTAGAAATAGCTGATACCAATATCAGATGATACTATTTAAAATATAAACAAATTAAATAATGTTTGTATGTCCAATATTAGGCATGTTAGGAACGAATTCCTATCAAAGAGTGTAGTGATTTGGGTGAGTTAGTAAAAAGGATCAAAAAGATAGTTTGCTATTTTTCCGAAAGTATAGTAGTTTTTTTTAACCGACTTCAATCAAAAAAAGAGGAGGTTATAAATTTGACTGTATTTTTTTTATGTGTGTTACCTCAGAACCTTTGATTGAGTGAACCGATTTTTATCATTCTTTATCTATTTGAAAGCTGGTGCTTCCTGTGTGGTCCCATTTCATTTTGGTCCAGTTCTGATAACGGCATCCATGAGAAAACTATAAAAGTATTGAATTTGCATTTAGTATGCACGACAAGAGGACGAATAACTCAATATCACGCCAACCAATTTTGATGATTCTTTTTTTAGTAAATTAGTTAGTGTTTTCAGATTCACTAAAAATCACAAAATAAAAATTAACTTTTGACAAAAAGAAAACTGGCTTCAAAAAGAAAAACTTTTCAAAAACAAATTAATATGCACTAAGAAGTAAAAAATAACGATAATATAATGTAGTTTAAATTATTCTTATTTTTGGAGTTGGTGTCAGCCAAGCTAATGTAGCAAACTGTTCTGTCAAAGTTGATTCCTCGGCTGACACCAAAAATAACAATAATTTTAATTTCATTATAGTTTAAGTTTTAAGTTTTCATTATAGTTAAGTTTCTCTTTTTAAGTCGGTTTTCTTTTTGTTAAGTTTTTTTATTTTCAAGTATAGTCAATTCATTCTAATGGTGGTTACTTAAGGTATTTCGATGAAATGATTCAAAAAAATAAAATTTTATTTATCAGTTAATCATCATTTTATACGCCTTTTGTGAAATATTCATATCGATTTTCTGTACGGTTTTGGAGAAATTAACTATCAAAGTCATTTTTTTTTTTAATACCAAAAAAGGACACATTTTTTATAAACCGTACAGAAAATCGATATGAATTACTCACAAAAGATATATACAAGGGTGATTAATTAATAGATATAATTTTAACTTTTTAAGGTATTTCGATATTTTATTTATCAATTAATCACCCCTTTATACATAAATTTTGATTTTTGCCCCGATTTCCTAGATTCATGTTTTGCATTTTATAAATACGTATTTCGATTACCAAGTAGTCGTCATCAGTATGAATTAGCTAATCGTAATTACTCATATATGTATGTTACTCGTTGCTAATTTGGTGGCGGACTGATCGTTGATATTTTCGTGTACTTACAATTTCTACTGTGTAAAGTATCTGTCAAATTGCAGTGTCAGTGACGCCAGCCAATCGGCTTACTTCAGTTGACTAGTGCTTGGCATGACCCTTTTATGCGTATTTTGTGAAAAATTCATTTTGATTCTCTGAACGGTTTATGAGAAATGGACTAATCAAAGTCAGTGTTTTTAACAAAAAATGTTTTTCATTTTTATACACAGTTCTAAATTTTGGTATGATTTTAAAACTTAAAACTTGAGGCATATTGATAAAAAATGTAGTTTATGTAGTTTATGTAGTTTACTAAAACACCAACATTTACTACGACTTCTTCATATACCACCATGAAAAAGAGCTGTTTTTAATAGTTAATCTCTCGTAAACCGTACATAGAATTGACTTGAAATTTATACAGCAGGCGTATTAAATACTCATTAATTGACACAAACAGTTTGACATTTGTTCAAAGGTATAGTAGAAAAGCTATTTATGGTATTTCGATACCAAAAAAATGAAAGTTTTATTTATCAGTTAATCGCCATTATATACGTCATTTGTGAATAATTCATATTGATTCTATGAACGGTTTAGGAGAAATTAACTATTAAAGTCAGTTTTCTCTTACCAAAAAAAGGCCACATTTTTTATAAACCGTACAGAGAAAAGAAAAGAAATTTTTCACCAAAAATATATACTAGGCTGATTAATTAATAAATAAAGTTTTTAATTTTTGTCATTTTCATTTCAATTTTTTAAGGTATTTCGGTATCGTAATTTGAAAAAGATTCCAAAAATTTGAAACTTTATTTATTAATTAATCTTTGTCAAAAATTCATATCAATTCTCTTTACGGTTTAGAATAAATTAATTATCATAGTCAGTGTTTTACCCAAAAAAGTTTTTTATTTTTATGCACAGTTCTTCATTGATTTTATAGTTTAAAACTTGATGAATATTGATAAAAGTTAGCACATATTGACTAAAAAACCAACATTTATTACGACTTGTTCATATACCATCATGTAAAAAGAGCAGTTTTTAAAAATTAATTTCAAGTAAACCGTACAGAGAATGGACTTGAAATTTATGTAGAACATGTATGAAATTCTCTTGGCACACAAAATTAAAGTTTTTTGAAAACGTTTTTTTGTGATTTTTTTGTAACCAGCTTAGAGCTTACAACCAAGTAGAGCTTACGTTGCTAATTTATAAAACTTAAATTACAGAAATTAAGAGTTTTATTAACAATATTCCTCAGTAGGCTTAGATTCCCCCACGCTTTTTTTTTTTTAAAATCAGGTATTGATCTAATAGCTTATTAAAATATTTTATAATTCATTCTTGATTATATCGAATGATTCATAACTTAAAATATACAACCATGATTGTGTGGTTAGTTTATGTAGCAAATATAAATTTTATGTATATATACAAAATCTTATGTTATTTATAAGTTTATTTATGTTATGTTCATTCCATAGTGAATTCATTATCACACATTCCCACAGGAACAAACACACATTTATACACTCATATGGTACGAGCGCTGGCAACTTTATTGAACTTAGAAAGGAGTGAAATACGTTTTGAAGCCTGCAAATGGTGGCGTCTAACCAAAATTTCTGTCTGACTAATTAACATTACATTATATTATTATAATGTAAGTAAATAAATCGTATTAAGAAATTTCGATACCAAAAGACTGAAAATGATCAAAAAAATTTGAAATTTGATTTATCAATTAATCATTCTTTTTAAATCTTTTGTGAAAAATTCATATCGATTCTCTGTACGGTTTGAGAAAAACGTTCGACTTCAAACAAAAAAGAAAGAGGTTCTCAATTCGTCTGATTTTTTTTTTTAATGTTTGTTACCTCAAGGTGAACCGATTTTGATGTTTCATTATCTATTTGAAAGCTAGTGCTTCCCGTATGGTCCTATTTCAATTTGGTCCAGTTCTGACAATGGTATCCATGTGAAAACCATATAAGTCTTAAATTTTCATTACGTATGTACGCGACAAATGGACGAATAATTCAGTATCACACCAACCGATTTCGATGCTTCTTTTTTTAGTGATAAATTAGTTAGTGCACTTCACTAAAAATCATAAAATAAAAAAAACTTTTAACAAAAAAAAAAAACCGACTTCAAAAAACAAACAATTCGAAAACAAATAAATATGCACTAAAAAGTAAAAAATAACAAAAATATATAATGTAGTTACAATTATTGTTATTTTTGGAGTCGGTGTCAGCCAAGTTAATTTAACAAACTGTTCTGTCACAGTTGTTTCCTTGGCTGACACCGACGCCAAAAATAACAATAATTGTAACTACATTATATTTTTGTTATTTTTTACTTTTTAGTGCATATTTATTTGTTTTCGAATTGATTGTTTTTTGAAGTCGGTTTTTATTAAAGTTTTTTTTTTTAAGCTTAAAACTCGGGGAATATTAATGAAAGTTTTTTAAATACTACAACATGTTTTAAAACATTTATTGACTAAAAAACTAACATTTATTACTTCTTCATATACCACCATGTAAAGAGGGCTGTTTTTAATCATTAAGTAACCGTACAGATAATTGACTTGAAATTTGTACAGAAGGCGTACTAAATATTCATTAACTGACTCACAAAATTTTAGTGTTTTTCGCAACACTGTCGTTTTGGTATCGAAACACCTTGAAGTGATAACCGCACTAAAATAATTTGAATATTTTTTTTTTAATTATCAGAATAAAATCTGTCGAGATATTCGAAATAGTAAAACTTTCAGGCAATATTGCTAAAAGAGCATGAAAAACTTGAAACTTAGCTAAGAACACTCTCGATAAAATTACCTTTTAAACAAACAAAAAATCAAAGCGGTTCATTCGTTTAGGAGCTACGTCCTGAGCAAAAAAAAAATTGCCACTCGCTTACCGGAAAATTTTTTTTATTCAACGCTGTGAATACTTCACTCTGATTGTCGATAATTTGCTATGGCATTTTCAGTTGAAGATTTATACGAAGTAACTTCTTGCGAATCTTCAACATAACTCTATTGTTTTTACAAATTGATTTCGGAAAAGTAATCAGATATGTCTTTAATTACATGCAATTAATTCATATCTACCAGGAAACTTCGAATTTGACGAGGTATTTTCTTCAGTAGTAGAAGAACGACTCTCGTCTGGTGAAAAGTTTTATTTCTCCAGAATCTGCTGCCCCCAAAATTGTACTCTATGCTATATACACCGTTGGACACAGAGATGTTAGTCTTATAACATCCCTCTTTATTAGCCGGCAGTTAAAAATCAACTTTTTACATGACGTTGCCAGCGTGAATACTATATATGAATTATTTACAAAACAAAATTAATAAACAATCCTGATGAACAACATTTTCTTAATCAAATATACGCATGGTAGATTTAAATAATATTATTTAATTATTAACAACTTTACTCACATAGGTAGTCAGTCGTCATGTAAGTATCTATCTCTCTAACCTATTACGAATTTGACTAAATATATTTATTTAGATTGACTTTGATCTTTTCAAGCACATCTGTTTAATTATATGTTTATATATAAAATAAATTATTTTATTTATTATTAATTTAAACTTCCTTAAAACTTAATTAAAGAGAATTGAAAAAAAATATATATATATATACACATGCCAGGGCTCGAACCCGGCTCTCTTGGATTCAAATTTTTTCACTCCAAATAATTTTATTTTTATTAATTGTTTGTCAGAATTATTTTTCACAGTTATTGCTCAGCTGTTGCCATGAGAAGATGTTCTCACTTGAGCCAGCCTTTCTTTGACGACGTCTGCGACCTGGAGTTCGTAGACGTCAATACACTTCTGGTGTTTTTAAACAGCTGTAAATAGTTATTGGACGAACCATATGGCTTAGGTGTATTCCCACCCTGGACAGCTACTCTAACTTAACCTTATCGCAGATAGTAAAAAAAGAACAAGAGGTGTCGTAGATTAAACGGTAGGAACTATGTTCCTATCGTATCTTCGTACATTTTAAATGTAGCGCTTACTTTTTTTTATCAAATTTGCTTTGATTTTTTTGTTGGATTAAATGATTGCTGCTGGTTTGCTGCGCAACTTACAGTCGATTTGCTATAAAGAAAAAAAAAAGAAAAAATCTAAAAAAATGCAAATATGCAACAGGATAAAAACTATTTGCAAATATAAAAAACTGTATTAGTAATCACTACATATTATAAAACAAAGTCGCTTTTTCTGTCCCTATGTCCCTATGTACGCTTAAATCTTTGAAACTACGCAACGGATTTTGATGCGGTTTTTTTTAGTAGATAGAGTGATTCAAGAGGAAGGTTTTTATGTATAATACATCCATATTATAGTAGAGTAAGGGGTTGAAATAGGGGTTGAAAGGAATATGCTCAAAAAAATAAAAAAGTTGTGCATCGATTAAGCTCAAATATTAACACGATATACAACCAGCTTCAAAGATCTATTGTTTTTATCTACTTTTAACCTTCGGAGGGTAGAAAGGTGTAGCGAGAAAGTGGGAAGGAATTATCGAATATTTACAAATATACCTAAGTGGGGTATCAAATAAAAGAGCATGTGTAGATTACAAAACTGTTATCCCACGCAAGGAAATGTGGAGGGAGGGGTGCAAGTGGGGATGTTGCCCAGCAAAGCGGGTAGTTCACAGCTAGTTAATTATAAATATTAGTTTTTTGGTACACTACCACGGAGGTTTAGTGTTATTAGTTTCTTTTAATTGTTTTATTTTTACTTTTCTCTCTCGATACTTTTACCATTTCTATGCGTTGGTAATTATAGATTTATTTTGTTTTCCTTGCACGATACTGTTTGCTTATCTGTGCGTTGGTGATTCTACAAATTTAATGTATTAACTTGACCAATTCTTATGTTTTAAGAATTAAATATTAAAGCTACTTTAACTCTATACTCTATGAATTAATTGTAATATAAGTTTAAAGCTAGACACACCTATGATTTAGTAGTCAATCTATTATGTGCGTGCATTACCATTTATTTGATAAGGATATTTAATATGACATAACATAAAATTGCCTTGTACTCTAAATTATCTCTATTATTTTTAACTTCTGATAACTCACAATCCAATTTTTTGAATGAAAAAACATACAAATATAAATTGATTGATCGAAAAAAGTTTTATTTTCCTAGGTAACCTACATGTTGTTTTTATTTGTTGCATTTATTTTTGTTTTACCTTCCAATCAGCAAACAAATCATAATCAAAATATAATTTAGCTGCATATCCTTAAAACACAACTGAATATTCTAATTTTAGTTGAATATAGAGTAGGTAGGTACCTTAAAACTCAGTTTTCGAGTAGTAAATATGTAGTTTAGAAAACAAGTAGGTAAATTATACATTAAGAAGAGATTGAGTACTTCCATATCATTTGAATAAAGATTTTAGATACTAGTTCTAGTTAGCTACGTTTATTGTAGAACTACGATGTAGTACAATACATCTGTAGTTGTGAGAAATTATGTGCAAATTCATTGTTTTGTTCACCCGATGCTGCCTGATTATATTATTCTATGAGTACTGTTCAAATAATTTAACAGAGGTGTTTTTTTATAGTCGATCGTACCAAGGAAATAGAAATTTCACAAACAAGTAACAATATAAACGTCAAATACGATGTATTTTCGGAGAATAATTACAATTGTCTTATTCCTACCGATAATCACTAGATTGTAACACAAAATTTGATCGCCATGGAATATGATATAATAACTATCATTGAAATTTCTAACTTTTTTGTAAAAAATTCGAAAAACACAGCTACATTGACAACCAGTCGTCAGCCTACTTGCTTTTTATAACTTTTTATCTTTTGTTATAACTATTTATCTTGTAAAATATACTTAAATACGTTTTAAGTATGTCTAAAAATGATCAAACCTGTACAAATTTTTGGCGAAAAATGTAAACCAAAATAATGGCTTAAAAAACACCTGTTTGTGAATACTTGTAGTTTAGTTTAGATGGTTTTTGTCACTTCCACGTCTGGCAGCCATCCAAAAGGGCTGATTTTACATTAACCTCAACGGGCGGGTAACTGCCCGTGTCTTATAGTCGATGTGTATAAATTATAGTCTATGTGTTATTGTGCGGTATGAGCTATAATATTGCAACGTTTCATTAGAACCCAATGAAAAGATTTTTAAATCGTCTCTATAAATTATAGCCTATGTGTAATTCTGATGTACGAGCTATATTGTTATAAAGTTTCACTCCAATCCAGTCAGTAGTTTTTGATTGAAAGTACAGCAAACAAATTAACAAACAAACTCACGTTTGCATATTATAATCGTGAAAGTTTGGATGAATGGATGGATGGATGTTTGTAAGTCTTTCAAGCATTGTATCCCTGTAAAATGTATAATTCCCGTGGAAAAGATTTGTTTCAATTTTTCATAGAGCAAAGGATTAACATGATTTTTGCATAGGTTGTGGTAGTTGTCAGAGGCCAGAAAATGACATAGATTAATTTTTATTTCGGAAGAATGTACGGTTTCTATGGGATAGCATACAGAAACCATGTTTTTTTAAAAGTTTGCAAAAGTTCGTGAAATAGATTTTTAGCGCATTTTTCTATAGAAGGGTTGATTGATTTACACAGTAACGCTAAAAGCACTCAAAAAATCAATTAATCGGGTAACAACGCGGGACGCAGCAAGAATACATAGTCATACTTACGTGAGTGTAGGGGTCCTGAAAATTTTTGTAAAAAATTTAAAACCTACAAAGTAAATTTCATAACTTAAAGAAAATCGCCTAAATTGCTTGGAATGTTAGTTCATTTTGTCACGTATCAAGAAGAGTTTTGGTATTTGAAAGGTAAAGTTCATTAATGAAAAAAATCAACAGATAAACAACATGTGGTGCGCAAGGTACAGAATTTTAAATTTTTTCAAAATAAAAAATACTGAATCGTACCGATTTTTTTCTCTAGACGCTTGGTTTTCGAAATAAACATTCCTGCAAAATTAAAAATTCAATATTCGATTTTAAGAAAAATATGTTATTTTTTCAATCTCTAAGGGAATGGGTTTACGTTGAGCTCCTGCGCTACGAATTTTTTAGATCTACAACAGTTAAGCACAAAGATATTGTCCATGTTATAATGTTTGATCGACATTTACATATATATAATTGATATGATCCTCTCTTCAACAAAATTATCCTTCCATTACAAGTGTTTAGTCTTTACGACCAGGTTGTTTGTAAACAATGTATTATATTAGACATAAATATTATTCCTCTCTCCGCATCCAGAATATCTAGGTAGGTAGATAGATACATATATATTATATACGGTTTAGAAGTAGAAAATCTTCATATGGAAATGTGATTATTCCATTTTCCCTTGGCATGTAACTAATTATCATTTTGTATATTATACATTATTTGTTTGTTTTATAGGTATGGGTGTGTATGTTAGTAAGTGTGTTTGATTAAAATGAATATGACAAAATTTATTTGCCATAAATTTTTAAGTATATTGTGTGTGTTATCTTCATACTATTATTATAAATAATTGTCGCCCGTTGAAAAATCAACAGCACCATAGAATGTATAGCTTTTATGACACAAAATTCAGTATCTCATTATCTCTTAAAATTTTTCTTTTTACCATTTTCCTAAAACTAAATACAAGTGAAATTTACAAAATTTAAAAAACTCCGACAAATTTTTCTGGTACGGAATCTTAAATTCACACTTGAAACATATCTAGGAACTGTCTCCATTAAATTACATTTGTCCTTGGAGTCTTATCCAAACTGAGCTCATTTTGAGAATCATGGCCTATTTTTTAGTTGTTCCGGGGGCGGAAACCCTAAACTCACACTTTAAACATAGCTATGTGGAAGAACATTTTTTATTAAATTACCTTTCAAACGAAACAAAAAAAAACAAAACCGATTCATCCGTTCAGGCACTACGGATGCTACAGACAGACAGACACACACACACACACATAGCGGTCAAACTTATAACACCCTTTTTTTGGTTCAGGGGTTAAAAACAAATAGTGAATTTAAATAGAACATGATCCCAATGTGAAACGAAAGTTCTATGATTTTTTTATATGTGCTTTTGGTGATTAATAAAAGTAGGTGCAGTAATTTAGAAATTTGAAATATAAATCATGAATGTAGAATTTATGCAAAACGGATTTTCCAATTTTCGATGGCTTTCTTTTGTTAGACAAATATGTTTAAAAAAAAGTAATTGAATTCAGACTATGTGGAAAAACATTGTCAGGAAAGTATTAAACTTAACTTTTTCAATCCTGAAAATTAAGGCAGATAAAATAAAAAGAATTTTTATGTACTATGTTTTTATAACGGACTAAAAAGTATAAAATAATTTCTCTAATCCTTATGAAGAATAAAATCACATACAGTTTTATAACTTTTTCTAAATAATCCTGAAAATTCATGCTTGACAACTTTCGATACTTCTTAAAATACTTGTAAAGTTGGAAAAGACAAAACATGAGATGTTTCATCATAACAAAAAACCAGCACCTACTCGTTCAGCAAAATTTCAGCAACGATTTCTAACAATTATATGTGCTCTGACAATTATATGTTTTTCGACAGCGGACTAAAATCAGGGAACATTTAAGGAAATAACGTGTATGCTAATTTGTTTTAATGTATGAGCGTACATGGGTTATTAAAAACATAATTTATTAAAATTAGTTCTATTGTCATTCCCATGTAGAGATCTGAGTTCATTACTCTTCTTTCGATTTAACTCGTAAGAGAAATCTTTGTTTAAAACGCTTGTAGATTATGAAAACATTTTCGCTGGAGTTAAAAAAATTATTACTATATAAGTCGCGCTCTCACGGGTAAACACTGATGTTTACGAAAAAATGTTTCAAACAAAAGTTGTTTATTTTTTTATAAGAAACATTTTTTATATTGAAATTTTTGTTCTATCTGTAACGGTTTACAAAATGGGACATACGGGCACAAGACCCATTTGACCTATGTTGCCCATTTACGAACTCGACCTCACTTTTTATTTCCTAAGCATTTCAGCTTGATGTCATTTTTTTGACAGCCGGAAATGGACTAATTAAATGATTCCTTTATCTATACCAAAATTTGTTTCGTAGCATCGCATTACAAACTTTGGACTAAACTTAATATACTGTGTGTATTTCATATATGCATGGTATAAAAATAAGTTTTGAAAGAGAGTTATCAGAACAAGATGATAGAAATAATTTAGAAAAAGTACAAGGAAGTCTATCTTAAAGATAGAATTAGTCTATTTTAAAATAATATTACACTTAATTCATACACTGAAAAGTAAAAATAGCTATATCAAGTGAAAACAAACAATTGACTGAGTTTATTGTGGAAATACCACGCATAGTCAGTGTTGATTTCTTTATCACATAACACATACATACATGTGACACATACATAACTGATAATCAAGTATAGTACATATTATAAAATTTTCGCCTAAATGGCGCCCCCACGGGTAAACAGTGATGTTTACGAAAAAATGTTTCGAACAAAAGTTGTTTAATTTTTGATAAGGAACATTTTTTATTTTTAAACTTTTGTTCTATCTCTAACGGTTTACAAGATGGGTTCTAGGGACCCAAGACCCAATTGACCTATGATGCTCATTTACGAACTTGACCTCACTTTTTACGTCCTGAGTACGCTGTAAAAATTTCAGCTCGATATCTTTTTTCGTTTTTGAGTTATCGTGTCCACGGACGGACGGACGGACAACCGGAAATGGTGATTTTATGAACACCTATGACAAAATTTTTTTCCTAGGATCATTATTATTAAGCGTTACAAACTTGGGACTAAACTTAATATACTATGTATATTTCATATATATATGGTATAAAAATTAAATTTTTTAATGAATAAAACAAGTAAAAGAAAAGTAATTTTTGACTATTGCTGAAAATTACTAAATTTCTAGAAAAATATCTTGTTCATAAAAATGTGAGTGCTACATTTATAATATACGAAAGTACGAAAGAAATATAGTTCCTACTTGGTATTCCACGACACCTCTCTTTATTTTTATTTACACGGAATGTTTTGAGCTTCACTGGGCATCCACACTCCACATCCGAATGAACTACTTATTACCACTCTTTCGTCTTATTTCAAATATTTCTCATTTCCGAGAAAAATCTATCACCCTCCGAGGAAAGTGTTCAGCTACGAACATTTTTGAAAACAAAACCAGTTCTAGATTTTAAAGGCAGTGAAAACGAGTTACGATTTCAGCATTCAAATAAGTATGAAAGATAAATAATTTTGTTGCGTTAATTTTGACATCGAATTGATTTTAGCTTCTATTCGTTGTGTGCGTAATCATGGTAGGGACAATAAAAGCGATGCCAGCGTTTACAGGGAAAAATTTTACGATAAAGGAGGCTGTTATGACTAATTTGCAGTTCTTTACATGTAAATGTTATAGAAAATGTCAAATTAAAATTATTGAAAAACACTAATTAATTAAACTTAATGCATTAACAATTGTGAAAATAAGAAATCAAATTGCACAAAAATTATTTTTCAAATGTAAATAATCATAATTATTTATTTAAATTTGTGAGACAATAATATTAAATTTTCAATGTAAGTCATAAATGCAATCCATACAATTATATATGCATCCATAAAATTCTATAATTAAAGTAATGTATTGTTACCATGGAAACGCCTCCAATAAAACTCACGAACAATGCGAATATTTGAAATCACAAAGTTGAATATAAATATTTTTCGATTGTATAAATAATTTATCAAAACAAAAAATAATAAAATATATATCCCAGAGGATAATAAAAATATTAATACTATTAAAATAAATTGATATAAATTAAAATAAATAAAATTTATTTTGATAAATAAACTAAATTAAATATCAACACACAATTTTATAATAAATTACATGTAAACTTCAAAATTAATATTTTGACTTAAATTATATGAAATAATATATTTTTGTGAATCAATTTTAATTATTTTATAAATATTATCATTATTATACCATGTGTATATGAAATATATCAAGGTATACTAAGATTAGTCCCAAGTAACGCCTTAAATATTGATGTTTCGAACAGAATTTCAGAACAGGTGTGCCAAATTGGTACAGGTGAACAGTGGTGGATTTACACTAGGGGCAGTCGGGGCTAGTGCCCAGGGTGGCAAATTTTCGGGGGTGGCAAAAATTGGAAAAGTGGAAAAAAAATTTTTTATTGTCATCTAAATTTTTCTAGAAATTTTTATTCTTTTAATTAATCATACATCATTTAATAGATAATTGAAGAAATTTCGACTCATACAATATTTTATAAATCGAAATAATTTAATTTATTTATTTCTTAGAAGATTTGAAATGGTAATATTTGATTTTTTAATTTGCTGGAATCATTAAATTTAAATATGTTTTTTTTTTTTTTTTTTTTTTTGAAAAATTAAGAACGATTTTGAGTTATATTAGGATTTAATCAACATATTCGTAATTCAAAAAGTCAGGCGTGTTTGCCTGTGAAAAAAATTATTATTATATAATTATGAGTCAAGCTGAGTGCAAAATGTATAACTCTAATAACAAAAACAAATATTTTTTTATGTCATATCAAAGTATGTAATATATAATAAATTATTTGCAATAAATTATATATTTTAATTTTTTTTAAATAAGATATCAAAACTATGTAACTTTTAGTGATATTTCAATGATGGGGCGGCTTTTTTTTCAATGCCCAAGGGCGGCAGAAGTTTAAATCCGGCCCTGGGTGAACCCAGATTTCGGAACCTAATTAAGAGCAAAATGAATTTTTATGAATTTCAATGACGTCATAGAGTGTAAATATTAATTTTTTAGGTAGTTTTACCAAATTTTATTAAATTTGAATAAATTTTTTTTGAAACCCACTAATTCATTGTTATGCTTTTCATTTTCCATGCTAGTTATTCGCTTAAATTAGCCAATATATGAAATGTGGAATCCATGATAGTGTATTTTTGAAATATTTTAAAGATACATTAAATTTGATGAAAGATTTGAAAAATATGACCTGAAATTAGTCGGATTACAGATTTGGTTTATAAAAATTGGATTAAATTTGGGTATGATAGAGCAAAATGATGTTTTTTGAATTTTGATGACGTCATTTGATAAAATTTGCTTGTTGATGGTTAGGTTAGGTTATATTTGCTGTCCATTAGGGACACACTTAGGCTATAGAGCCCATTGTGATACCACTTATGTGTTTTACCACCTTTTCCGCTGATAATTTCAGAGGCTGAGTGCACTTGAGAGGCTTGTGATTTGAAAGACTTGTTATTCAAAAATTTTTGGTATTTCTATCGACTATTTTCTTAAAAAACGTTTTTTCACCAATCAAGAAATTATTGTCATAAAACTATATTGAATTCAAAGAACTTTTACAAGCCAAAAAAAGACTTCATATTGGGTCGCTATCTTGAATTATAAAAAACTGATCAAAGATTCGAAATCAACACCCACAAAAACCTTTTTATACCACTCGAGACTTGCCGTTCTTACACATGCTATCTTAAAAATAAATAATCTCTAGACATTCTTTAAAAAGAAACAAACAATATCGTTTTATAGTAAAATATATTGAAATAGGACTTACATGGCAGATCTAAAATTTGCTAGACTGTAAGTAACAATTACAAGTTGGATAAGAAGATATATGTAAGATATATGCAATAGAACATACGTGACAGTTCTAGAACTTGCTAGACGATACGATAATAATTGATTGTAACTATATAAACAGCTACAAACGAACTAACGAAATTATTTTCGTGTAAATGGAGCTCGAAATTCAATCAGGCATGAAAGGATTTTTAGTTAATCAACAAGTTTTTTTTTCTGTATATAAATCCACTACATTATAAATGTCTTTCACTTTAAGTCGCTAAATATAAATATGTGGGAAAGTCGCAAAGGTCGGTTCTAGTTTTTACTTTGTACTATAATTTTAATTAAAGTGAACATCTGAGACATCTGTAGAAAACGTTTATTTTATGTTTAAACTGGTACGTAGGTAATTGGCTACATCATTTACAGCCTTTTTATCCGAAGTACTAAGTATGTATTCAGCAGTTACTAAATTTTGATGGATCAAAACATTCCGCTGTTTACCCCTCGTACCCCGACAATCTTCTAGGAGGTGTTTTATACTTTCACTTTCTCCACACAAGACACATATACGGGCATCATCCACTTTAATACTTTTCCATTTGAAAGTATATAGTTCGAATTTGGCCAATACATGCGTATCACTTCTTCTAGCTACATTTATGTAGCGCGCACCATCTTCATAATGTCTTAGGCCACTTTAAAATCTTGAAAAGCTTTTTGCCACTTTAAAATCTTGCAAGGACATTGAAAGTGAAGGCTCATATAGATTGTCAATAAATATTTGTTTATGTGCTTTGAAGCAGCGTATTTGAAGCCCTTTGGTACTGTTACTCAGTCTATTGTTATAATTCCGCGCTTTTTTAATACACTTGTAACGGATTGCGGTTACACCCAGTTCAATGTTAACAGCACAATATATTATCGGTGCCCTAGAAAGTGACATTAAAAATATTGATTTTTCAATTCAATAATAAAGAGTATCAAAAAACTTTATGTCAATTTTCCTGTTAAAAATATAATGGCTAATATTATTTTTGAGGCATTTGATCCTATTTGGTGTCATTTTTCTTGCACATCGACGATATGCTGCTGTAATATTGATTAAAATTATGTTTACAAGTGAAATTTACAGAATTTAAAAAACCCCCGATAAATTTTGTACGGAACCATAAACTCGGACTTGAAATATAGCTAAGAACAATCTCCATTAAATTACCTATCAAACGAAACAAGAAGAACCAAAACACCAGATATATAGACACGTTTAGCTTATAACAAGCCTCTTTTTAATAGGGCGTTAATAAATTGTATAAAATTAAAATCACATTTGTTAAATTTTTCGCCGCAAATTACTACAAAATAAATTTAAAGGCATTGTCGTTTCTTGAATAAAACTCTTCTAAGAAAATTTGCACTTCGTTATTCACGATAGCTTATGGAAAACCCAATAAAGTTTAGCTAGACAACTTTCCCCGTCTATTCTACAAAACATATAATAAATTTGAATTATAATAATTTCCTTCTTTTTTTTTTTGATGATTTACAACATGTAAATATGTCAATAAATTTTTTTGTTGAGTTGTGAATCTTTTCAATGTGTGTGTGTGTGTGTGTTCGATCCGACCGACAACTCCATATCGTCCGCCCGTCGACCGTCAACAGGATTGTTTATGAATAATATGAACAATATTTGTTATAAACAGACACCTCCTTGTATAGAATGATGGTTCGCGTTAGTAGAGGAATCAGCTCTGGAGTTTAAATTTTTTATACGTTTTGTATCCCATTTGACAGAATAATCATAAATCAACACACTGTTAAAAAAAAAAAACAACAAACAACACAACAGGAATTGTGTTTTTTGAGTTATATTCTACATAAAATGAAAATACATTGAAATATGTGGAATAAATAATGGAATGTTGTATGAATACGCATATTATTAGACCGGGTGCAAGGGGGATAATATTTTTAAGTGAGATTTACAAAATTTAAAAAATCTCCGATAAATTTTTCGAGTACGGAACCCTAAACTTGTACTTGAAACATATCTGAGAACACTCTCCATTAAATTACCTTTAAAACAAAACAAAAAAAATCAAAATCGGTTCATCTGTTTTGACGCTACGATGTCACAAACAAACAAACACACACACATGACGTTTAAACTTATAGCACCCCTTTTTTGTTGTTCGGTGGTTAAAAATTTTAAAAATCTTATGGTTTTTAATTCACTGCTATTAGGTTTAATTTACGGGCGATTTAGGACAATCCTGAAGCAGTTCCTTCAGCAATAAATATGTGAAAAAGAAATATGAAACATGTGAAAACAAACAATTGACTGAGATAATTGTTGAAATACCATGTATAGACAGTGTTGATTAATCTGTCACATTACAAATACATACATGTCACCCATATATAACTGATATAGCCATAACATACATACTATAATACTATAATTTGCGCTCTCGCGGGTAAACAGTGATGCTTACGAAAAAATGTTTGAAACAAAAGTTGTTTTTTTATATCCTACGGACCAAACACCCTATTGACATATGTTGCTTATTTACGAACTTAATTCACTTTTTACGTCCTCAACACGCTATAAAAATTTCAGATTGATATCTCTTTTCGTTTTTGAGTAATCGTGATGACAGACGGACTTAAAATTTAGCTTAATTCATTTCCTAGAGCCAGTTGAACCCAAATATATATAAATCGGCGAATCCTTTGACGATTGATCGAAGATTTGGTGACATATGGACAAAAACTCATATACAAGGAAAAATAACCCGAAGCCATTTTTTCAGTCATCTGGAAAACTCCACGACGTTCAACGGAAAATTCAATCAAATTACCGTGTCTTTGATTTCTATAGGATTATTAATCCAAGAAACATAAATATCCAGGAGATATGACGTTTAATTAGGTGAGTATTTCTTGAGATACCTCCAGAATTTCTACGAAAGAAATGTTTCATACAGACTTTAAGGTGAAATCTCAAGAAATCCTCTAATCCAGTTTTTTGTAATTTTTAGTTAAAGATACCTTAGATGCCAAATTATATTAAATTTCGAAACTTGAGTTAGTGTGTAATAGATGTCTTAAGTTGCAGAAACTAATATCATGTGGTCCAGTTTTATTTCCAAAGGAAACTAGACCATTTCAAGCCCTTCAATACTTTGCTACTTGGGATATTACAAGAGAACTATAACACCTTGAATAGGTTAGGTTAGGTTATAGTGGCTGTCCACGACGGACACACTTTGGCTATACAGCCTATTGTGATACCATATATGTGTTTTACCACCTTTTCCATTTATCAGCTCCTCAATTATATAAGAGGCTGAATGCACCACCTTCATGCATATACCATGCACTACAGCAGCCCATTACAACTATTATATAATTTAATTTTTGTTATGACGGCAGGAATCGAGCTCGCTTCGATAGGCATACCGCAAACGGAGTTGGTTACGCCTTAACCAACTGAGCTGCTAGGGTTGCCAACTCCTTGACTATATTGAAACACAATTTTAACAAGTTTGTATATATATGTATAATAAATACGTTATTGTTGATATCTATGAATCAATTTTTCAACGAATTTTCTTTAAGAAAAGAATAACATAATATTGTAAATCCAAATCCATGCAATCCATATAAACATTTATACCACATGTCTCAGACCACCCGTGAAGCGTTTTACAACCAAACTTACTTTTACCAGCTCTTGAAAAGGCAGGTGAAAAGAATTTGAGGAATATTATACTACGAGATTAAACCCATCAAGACGAATGAAAAAGCCCTTAACCAAATTTAGATCAGATTCAAGTAAAGTCATGTAAATAAAGAAAGATATTCACTCTCAGGTTGCCACAGTCGCGTATATATAACACGACTGTGGGGCCTCACACACATACCTCATTTCTCATTTAATACATACTATAATATTGTAATCTGATTTCCGCCCTCACAAGTAAACAGTGGGGTTTTTAAAAATTATTTCAAACAAAAGTTGTTTATTTTTATATAAGTGGCATTTTTTACTTTTAATATTTTGTTCTATATCTGATGGTTTACAAGATGGGACCTACGGACTCAAGATCCAATTGACCTATGTTGCTCGTTTACGAACTCAACCCCACTTTTTACGTGCAACTCACGCTATAAGAATTAATATCTCTTTTCGTTTTTTGAGTTATCGTGTTAACAGACAGACAGACAGACAGATGGACAGCCGGAAATGAACTAATAGGGAATATTCATGTATTTTTTTATATTTTTAATTCATTGTTTACCGTTATAACAAAGTAAAAATATAAATACCGCTTAAAAATGCTGTATTTAAGTGTAAAATAATATTTAAAATACAGAATAATTTTGAGATGTTTAAACGCAGTCTTTTGGCGCTCTCTGTTGATGACGTATTAATCTGTGAGCTGTCAATTGGTGACAATTCAATGTAAAATTTACACTTTAAAAAAATGAATTTACAACAAAGAATCTACACTCGTTATTATTAAGTTTTCTAATAAAAAGTCTTAGAATAATATAACTCAATGTAATTCCATACAAAATATAAGTAATTAATACCATACAGTATGTCAACGAATTTGACATGCCAATACTGTGACGTTATGTCCGTTTTAAAATTTGAATTTCCTTGTTAGAAATTTTGATTTTCTCTCACAGAATTTGCACTTTCATTAATTAATTTTAAGTAATTAAAAAGATATTAATTGCTGAAATAGTGGTTTAGTTGAAATGTCCAGCCAATACAGTTACGGAAAAAAAATATTTGAACGAAATTTCAATTTCATGAATGAATGAAATTCTTTTAACACCTATATCAAAATAGCATCAATATTTTTAGCATTACAAACCTAGGGCTAAACTTAGTATACCTGCATATTATATTACATGTATACATCATATAAACATTCTGTTTAATAAGAGATTTTGAATTTTACATTTAATGAAATTTTAGACTAACAAGTGAAAACAAACAATTGACTGAGTTAATTGTTGAAATACCATGCATAGTCAGTGTTGATTTCTTTATCACATTACACATACATACATGTCACATATACATAACTGATAATCAAGTATAGTACATATTATAAAATTTCCGCCTACTTGGCGGCCTCACAGGTAAGCAGTGATGTTTACGAAAAAATGTTTCAAACAAAAGTTGTTTAATTTTTGATAAGGAACATTTTTTTACATTTAAAATTTTGTTCTATCTCTAACGGTTCACAAGATGGGTCCTACGGACCCAAGACCCAATGGACCTATGATGCTCATTTACGAACTTGACCTCACTTTTTACGTACGCTGTAAAAATTTCAGCTCGATATCTTTTTTCGTTTTTGAGTTATCGTGTCCACAGACGGACGGACAACCGGAAATGGACTAATTAGGGGATTTTATGAACACCTATGGAAAATTTTTTTTCCTAGCATCATTATTTTTAAGCGTTACAAACTTGGGACTAAACTTAATATACTATGTATATTTCATATATGCATGGTATAAAAAGAAGGTGAGGTGATCTGAGACATCCGTTATATATTATATACACAGTGGTTGCTCGGTTTGAAACATAAATGGTTTTGTCGGTATACAAGTAAGGTATTTTCGGTTTGGCGTCTTACATACACATATATGGATATACATACAAACAGATTTCTGTGTCACAAATTGATTTTAGTTTTCAATTTTAAATTCACAATACATATCTATAGAAATATTATACGTGTGAATTATTTCTATATAGACGAAAAAATTTAAAATTTAAAACTTTTATATTATTTTATTTTTTATTATTTTTTTTGTATTTTATTTTATTTATTGCTGTATAAAATAAATTTATATCAACTGTCGATATGATCAATGTTTTGTGTATATACTATATGTGCCTTTTTGTGTAGGGGGTAATTTGAGGTTATAATTTGTTGATTCTTTCTTGCTCTATTTACCGTACGAAAATAGAAAGAAATTTTAAATATTTTTATAAATTATTTATAATACTAAGAGGAACACACTTTATAGTATATCTATTTCAGTAAAGAAGTGGCAAGTGTGGATTTAGAATGGGAGGACCGGAATAATTTTTCTTCTCAAATTACGAATTTGTGCGATAGCACAAACGAATCAATCAGAACTGATTTTGGTTTCTTTAAATTTTTTAATTAAAATTATTACAATTTACGCTAGTCCAATCCTTTAAAATTAAAATCGCAAAACCCGATGTAAAGAAACATTTTTGGTATACTATTTGGACCCCTTACGGGAGTGTGAAACTACATTTTGCAAGCAAAAAAAGTTTGTGCTACCTGCGTAATCCATGAGAAACTGCAAAATTTTCTGACTTTTTTCAGTTCAATTCAAAACTATGAGCTTTTGACTTGCTTTTATCATTTCGAAAATATATTAAATATGAACAATTAAAGCTAACCCATTGCTCTGCATATTAAATATTTTTTTTAGATATGATGGACGCTTGAAAAATTAAATGATTTTCAGAAATGTTAAAATTTTTAGTTTTGTTTATGTTAAACCAAGCCGAAATAGAACAAAAGTTTAAGTATAAAAAATGTTACTTCTAAAAAACAAACAACTTTCGTTTGAAACAATTTTTCGTAAACATTATTGTTTTCTCGTTAGCGGTCCAATTAGGGCAAAACCTTCTCAATAATAGTGTCCATTTTCTATAAAATATTAAAGATAAAGAGATGAAACTTTGTTCGTAGCTTCAACTAGGGAGCTTTAGGATAAATTTTAAATAAATGGAAAAAAAATTCTAGAAATACTTTTAAATTTTCTTAAAAAACTAGTACAAGTGGCGACTAGAACGAGATGCTGCTTTTTCAGTATGTTTTTTGACCTTTTATGAGTGAAAATATTTTTACACTTATAACGAAGGTATGCTACATGATCCGATTCAAGGTCGACCTCCACCCATCTGTTTACCGAATGAAAGTTATTTTTTATGAAATGTATAATATTGACAAATATCCCTGTCGTGGGTTGCCTAAAAAAATATGGTCAAGACAACCCTTAATAAAATTATCAAAACTTGGAAAGCTTGTAAACTTTATTTTTTGATTGATATTGTGTGGTCTATCAATACCACCTATTTTATTTGCAATAAAATTATCTTTATTTAGATATGCAAGTCAATGAATTAACAGATGAACGTAATTGCTATTCACAACCTGTAAAAATGCGATAATACTGAACAAAAAGAGGCAGACAACACAGCTGCTGCATATTCTTTATGGCTTTTACTTTCGAGTAGATCAAAATTCGTTAGATATGCAAGTCAGTAAAAAATTTCATAAAATTCTTAATAATTTCACTTAAAGTAGTCTTGACCACAGTTTTTTAGGTAACCCAATGCAGGGATATTTTATATTTCATAAAAAAAAACTTTCATTAGGTAAATAAATGGGTGAAGATCGATCCTAATTGGGATCTTAGTAGTAGCACAACTTTTTAGTTGTTTTGTAATAAGATGTTATTAGTTACTAATAATTTTTCATGTGTCCAATTTTATTCAAGTAAGAGAAATTTTGTTTTTCTAAAAATTTTGTTTAATCAAAACGTGCCATATTTATAGTTTCTCTATGTATATTATTTTTCTTTTACGATTATCAAAATAATATAAACACAAACATTTTCAATAGTAGAAAATCCACATATGTGAGCAAAAACTTTCATACATACATACATATTTACTTAAATTCACACATATGCATCACCACATACCATTTATATCGATTATTGATTTTATTTCTTAATTTTATTTTTTTAAATATGTACTTCAATTCAAACGGATTGTATGTTTATATTCTACATATAAACTATTCGCACAGTGCATCAGTTTCCATGGTAATGACACGCTTATTTATTTATATACAGGGTGTCCCAGAAGTAACGCATACTTTAGTTGAATCAGGTAGAAAATAAAATTTCAAGATGAAAAGTTCTCTTCCATATTTTTTGATCCGATGCACGGATAATTAGCTATTAATTAAAATAGGCAGCCAATCAGAAGTGCGTTACAGCGACAAGACAATGGAGGGAGGAGAAATAATAAGAAACTGCGAGTGTTAGACGCGAGGGCTTCAACGTTACGTTGATGTGTATGTATGCATACACGTGCAAGTGTGTGATTGTTTCAAAATAAAAAAATAAAAAATCATCGGATTAAAAAATGGGAGAAGACTTTTCGTCTTGGAATTTGATTTTCCACCTGATGCAACAAGAGCGTGTGTTACTTCTGAGACACCCTGTTTAACTTAAGGATTTGCATATATGGTTTACATTGATTTAATACTATTTTCTTACAAGTAATTGCAGGTAAACATATTTTTTTAATTTTGATAATGAATTATGTTATAGCTTGATGATATAAAACGAAAACTAAGGATACAATTTTTCGATTCATGGAGTAATTTTCAAACTATTGAAAATTGAATTCAGCTTTCGATATTTCGAAAACTAAGGCAGATACGGAAAATCTTTATTCTTATTTTTCGTCTACATTCATGAAGTTATCGTAAAATACATCATCAAAGTTATAGAAAATAAGATAAAAATAATTTCAACCCTAAATCTACCCTGCTCGTACATTCCTTACATGGATAGACTTGCTTTTTTTTCTAATCTATGTCATTGCTAATATATAATATCCTCGGTTTATCGCCAAATTTTTCTACTGGAAGCGCTGGACGTCGATCTGAATCTAGCCACCATGACAAAACGCATAGTCAATAGATTTATCTGGATAATTTTCTAGAAACAGTTTAAATACTTACAACCCGTATAATATAAACACTTCTGGCACTATTACCAGAGCCTCTGTTGTTCCCAATGAATGGATGAGCTTCCATTCTCTCTTGAATGTTTATACAAAGTGAGTAAATTCACTATATATATGTGAAAAAATAAAATAAAAATGTTTCTATTATTTTGCTATATACTTTCTTTTTTTTATATTTATATTTTTACATTTACTATTTTCTAACTATCATCCTGTTCTGAATCCCTATTGAACATTAAAACGTGATAGCGTGAACTTAGTAGTTTAGTGTATAGTACTATATATATAGTGTTATTGTTATTCCTTTTACATAGATATTATACATATATATTGTAGGCGAAAAGAAAATTCAGTCATTTTCTCGAATTCTTATGTAAATTCAGGGGCAGCAAATTCATATTTGCAACAAAATTCAGGGCTACTTTTTAAAGATGTATCATCTAATATATAAAAAGTCTCACAGTGTCACGGTGTTTGAAGTAGTATCCTTTGAGAAGTGATTTTATATAGAAGTTATTTTATACACATAAAATTAATAACATATTAAAAATTCAGATATTTATCTATACATTGCCTTAATGTCTAATCAACATCAAATATGTGTCTTGTTTCTTAAAAATATCGTTTAAGGTGTTTAGATACCAAAACGTGTTACCAAAAAACTGAAATTTTGTGTGTCAATTAATAAGTATATAATACGCCTTCTGTATAAATTTCGAATCGATTCTCTGTACGGTTTACGATAAATTAATTATTAACAGAGAAAACAAACAATTGACTGAGTTAATTGTTGAAATACCATGTATAGACAATGTAGGCTACTCTGTCACATTACACATGCATACATGTCACACATATATAACTGATATTCTCATATAATACTATACAATTTGAGCAAAATTTGCGCTCTAACGGGTGATGTTTACGAAAATAATTTTCAAACAAAAGTTGTTTATTTCTTTATAAGAAACATTTTTATACCATGCATATATGAAATATACATAGTATATTAAGTTTAGTCCCAAGTTTGTAACGCTTTAAAATAATGATGCTAGGAAAAAAATTTTGTCATAGGTGTTCATAGAATCACCTAATTAGTCCATTTCCGGTTGTCCGTCCGTCCGTCCGTCTGTGGTCACGATAACTCAAAAACGAAAAAAGATATCGAGCTGAAATTCTTACAGCGTACTCAGGACGTAAAAAGTGAGGTCAAGTTCGTAAATGAGCATCATAGGACAATTGGGTCTTGGGTCCGTAGGACCCATCTTGTAAACCGTTAGAGATAGAACAAAAGTTTAAATATAAAAAATGTTCCTTATCAAAAATTAAACAACTTTTGTTTGAAACATTTTTTCGTAAACATCACTGTTTACCCGTGAGGGCGCCAATTAGACGGAAATTTTATAATATGTGTACACTAAATGTCGGTCGGTAATGCAGAAACCTATAAAGTCATTTACATATGTACTATACTTTATTAGTTATGCATGTGTCACATGTTTGTATGTGTTATGTGATAAAGAAATCAACACTGACTATGCATGGTATTTCAACAATTAACTCAGTCAATTGTTTGTTTTCACTTGTTTATATTTAACTTTTGTTCTAACTCTAATGGTTTACAAGATCGGTCCTACGGAACCAAAACCCAATTGACCTATGTTGGTCATTTACGAACTCGAGCTCACTTTTTACGTCCTAAGCACGCTATAAAATTTCAGCTTGATATCTCTATTCGTTTTTGAGTAATCATGGTGACAGACGGACAGGCAGACGACAGACATATGACAGACAGACTACAGACAGACGGCAGACAGACAACAGACAGACAACAGACAGACAACATACAGACGACAGACAGACGACAGACAGACAACCGGAAATGGACTAATTAGGTGATTTTATGAACACCTATGCCAAAATTTTGTTCATAGCATCAATATTTTTAAGCGCTACAAACTTGGGGCCAAACTTAGTATACCTTGGTATATGTCATATATATGGTATAAAAACAGCTTTATTTGCATGGTTGTATATGAAGAAGTCGTAGTAAATGTTGGTTTTTTAGTCAATAAATGACTTACCATTTACATAAATAACTTTTATTAATATTTCTTAATATGTTAGCTTTAAAATCATACCAAAATTAAAAACTGTGTGAAAAATGGAACTTTTTTTTGGTAAAAACACTAACTTTGATAGTTAATTTCCCATAAACCGTTCAGAGAATCGATATTATTTTTTCACAAAAGACGTATAAAAGGATGAGTAATTAATAAATAAAATTTCAAATCTTTGGTATCATTTTCAATTTACGGGATCGAAATACCTTTAAGAGTTGAAATGAAAATGACAACACAAATTTAAAATATGTTTATTTATTTATTATTAATCCTTGTATAGGTCCTTTGTGAAAAATTCATATCAATTTTCTGTAAGGTTTATAAGAAATGTGTACTTTTTTGGTAAAAACACTGACTTTGATACTTAACTACTTCTAAATCGTTTCATTATTGTCAAAATCCCTATAAATGTGAAAGTAAGCATGTTTGTTTGTTACGCTTTCAGGCTAAAACTAGTGAATGGTTTTTGTGAGTGAGTGAATGAAACTGTACAGCAATATAGCTGATATATCAGTGCAACATATGAACTATAATTTATAAAGATATATTTAAAAAAAATAAATTAATTGAATTTAATTGGACATTTACTCTATTTTAAATTTTTACAGAAATCTTTAAGTTATAGTTCAAAATGATGATCATAGATCTGCTCCATCGAAGACAGAGTCCAATTGCCATCGGTTCAAATTGATGATGAATTATAACTATTTTACATTTAACAAAATTGAAAACTGTTGGGAGGGTGGAGGCTATAAGCGATGGTTTTTACTCTTAAGCGCAGTTAAGCGGGCGGGTATCAATCTAGTCATAAATATTTCTAGAAATAAGGCAAATAGCCGAATTATTTATCATACCTTTCACGCATATACATACATAATTACATACATGTGAATGGAAAAGAAAGAGTGTATAGCATATTATTTATATTATTTTCGTACACTGTTACGAAACACGGTGTACTCACACACAAAAACTAAATTCGATAAAATGAAAATAAAAGCTGTGTTATCCTTATTTTTATTACCAAAACGAGCAGTGAATTTTTTTGAAATTATTTTTTTTATATTTTTGTGTTGTGTTTTTTTTTCTTGTCAGATTACAAATTCCTCTTTTTAGTGTTTTTTGTCAAAATTAAAATAAAAAATTGCTTGGGCACGTATGTGTTAAAGCACGTATAAAATTTAGCTCCGTAGGCTCGTGAAAAATGGGTAGTAATAGAATCAAATGGGTTTCATATTCGATAAACAATACACCAGCTGTTTATTTCTCCAAAAGAGCTCTCATATGTGGATTACGGAATTGCGAAATTCAGCAATTCCAACACATTTTTACCCGACTGTCAATTACCTGAATCGTGTATTATGTATGTATGTATGTATGTATATTTTTAAATTTGTTTTTTACCTCGTATCTTCCAAACGGATCAATGAATTTCAACATTCAAGTATTATTACATTTGTCTCAAAATCGTTGTTAGATAGGTGTTTGAAAAAACAAAACAAAAAGTCGGATTTTTGGAGCGAAATAATAATACGTTAAGAAGAAAAATGACAAAACCTATAGAGAGTAGGGTATTAAAACAAAGGAAATTACAAAGGGAAATACAAAAATACATATAAGTTACATGCTTAAATTTAATTAGGAATAATAATTTGATATAAAAGTTTTAATATTATATAATGAAAGGGTTCTTTTAGTGTTGGACAATAAAAGGACATGACTGTTAAAGTGGCAAAGTGGCTATGTAAACTACTGGACTTGTTTCTTTCTTTTCAGATTATATTTAATGCAGTCGGGTTTCTTTTTTTTTTAAATTAATTTTATTTTTTTACATTTTTACTTACTTTTTCTTAAATTTTGTGGTAACTTGTTTCTATTATTTGAGTATGAGTTTGAAAAATTTTTTCTTATTCGAATTTTTGTTTATAAATAGAATTTTTGTTTATCCTTTTACTAGCACAAACAAATACAATCTTTAAAACAATAAACCTTAATTTAATCTTGCAATATCTTGTTTTATTAGCGTTGGAGAAAAAATATTCCCAAATTGTAAGTAGTCCAGGGAGAAACATCCTAACTTTTCACTCGGGTAATGATTTTTTAGCACTACAAATTCAAAGCTTAAGGCCATAATAATAAACTTACATATATGTTGTTATACTAGGATATAAAAATACGCATTATAACCAATGCAAAAAATATAATATTGACTCCGAATGACTTCCTTCAACGCTTGTAATATTAAAAAAAAAGTTTGATTACATGAAAGATGTTTAAGGGTAAAAACTTATTAAATTTTAACTAATTTCACAATATTTCTATCAAAAATTTATTTATTTACTGAGTACGACATATATTAAACTAACGAAAGTACACGATCAGGTCCGAAAATTTCATCTTTATCTCGTGATAACAGAAATACTCACCATTTCTGAAAAACTTAACAAAAATATATTTCAAACAAATGAAAACAAATAATTGACTATGTTAATTGTTGAAATACCATGCTTAGACAGTGTTGATAACGCAATCGTTTGTTTTTTGATGTCACGTAAATAAAGTAAGATATCCACTCTTAAATAACCACACACACATAATTGATATTCCTATTAATACATACTATAAAATTTACAACTAATTAGCGCCCCCGCAGGTAAACCGTGATGTTTACTAGAAAATGCTAAATTACAAAAGTTGTTTATTTTTTTATAAGCAACATTTTTTACATTTAAACTTTTTTTCTATCTCTTACGATTTACAAGATGAGTCCTATGGACCCAAGACCCAATTGACCTATGTTGCTGATTTACGAACTGGATCTCACTTTTTACGTCCAGAGTATTATGCAATTTCAGCTTGATATCTTCTTTTGTTTTTGAGTTATCGTGTACACAGACGGACGGACGGACAACCGAAAATGGACTAATTCTAATGGACTAATTGGTGACGTAGTATCCATATTTTTAAGCGTTATAAACTTGGGACCAAACTTAGTATACCTTGTATATTACATATATACATAGTATAAAAACTGTAGATATGTTGAACAAATCTGCAATATTCATAATTTGAACATAGATAAAATTGTACGAGATAGCAAAAGTTTCAAGCACATATTTAAAAATTAAGAGTTATTTATGTTTTAAATCGAGCGGGAACAAAATTTTTATTCAACGAGTGCTGACGGATTATATTACAAAAAGTTCCTATAACTATGCAGACTTTTGATATTACGTTACTTCCTAGTTACTTCACTTCGAACAAGGAAGTGAAAAAAGGAACATAATAATAGCTAAATTTTTAGGATTTTATTCTTTTCATACACAAAATATTTATACATCAAATAAAATATATTTTAATAGTTTTTTTTTTCTTACCCATTTTCTTGACTTTTTTTTGTTACAATTTTCTTTTCAGATTAAATAATAAAAGGAAGGAAAAGTTGGTGACATTAAAAATGGTAAAAATGAGTGGATCATTTATTTATTTTTGTATTATGAAGCCATAATTATTCTTAAGAATTTCTTAAAACAGTTTTATTTTTTTATATTCATTCATTTGAATTTAATGATAAATGTGCATTATCCAAATTTAAAAGAATGTCACACAATTGTCGTCGGTTGTTGATCCACCACGATTTTTAATGTAATAGCACAAAGTTCGTAGGGGAGGGCGGGTAAAAAAGTAACGGTTAGTCGAAAGTAACAATGCTCTGTAGGTTTCTAAAAGTCGAAAAACCGCTTCACTGCCGTGAAATGATAGCCGGTGCCGCTCTCTTTTTTTGCAATACGTTGCCGCGCGCGCCCGGCGCTGTCAGATTTTGTGAGAGGACAATACGTGATTTTACAAGTCAAAACTAGGATTTTTAAAGTTTACTTAATTCATATTTACGCCATATTAATAGCCTGATATTAATTTGAGTTTTTGCATATTTACATTGATTGTTCAGTGTTTTAATTCGTTTTTGACTACCACCATCCGTTTTAAGGTTATCTTTATTGCTTTACCAAAAATGTGGTAGGGTACAAAAGTAACATAGCTCTGTGGGTACACAAGTAACATGTTACTCACACAAATGGGTACACAAATACACAAGTAAAATGTTACTTAAGACTGATATTGAATAATCTGATTTGAACAAATGATAATCTTATAATAATAGATCTCATTAATTAAACTAAGAAAATTTATTTCGAGGAGTTAATAATATGATTTGTTTTCATAAAATATTTAATTTTTGAATGCAAATGTTTATTTTTCTTGTTCATATAAACTTTTCTAATAAGTCATTTGTGTATTTATTATATCAAGCATATTTATTTCAAACTCCTTTGTCCTGTTATTTTCGTGTTACCTTCGATCCGCCAAAGGGTTACTTACCAATTTTTTTTATTTCTATGTGATTTATACAAAATATACAATTATAAGGAAAATGAAGATACTAATGTAAAGAGCATGCACAGAATTTATATATGGATATAATAATTTCATTAAAATACTAACACCTAACCTGCAACCAAGGTGAAAGTGTTACTTTCGTACCTTGTCTTTCCGAATTAAAGTAAATGTATTCAAAATATTTTCGAAATTTTGTGAATATTTTACACAGTGAATTAAATTTGAACACATTATCCGAAACTCCACTTTTTTGTTCATGCAATGAGAATTCATCACCTGCAGAAGTGATAAGAGCCATTTAGTCATCATTCCTATTTTATTTTTTTGTCTATTAGCCACGTGATCGTACGTCCTTAACATATAGTACAATTACAGATGTTACAAAAAAATAAATATAGGAAAATGAAAGAAACCGCTAGTATTTTGCTAAAACCTCATGAAATGTGTTTCTTAGTTTGTCAAATATCATTAGTAACGCATGAGTTATTGGCGTAAATGGTTATAATTGTTAATAAACAATAAATTGTTAATTCATTGGAACGGATCATGTTAAAGTTGACTTACAAAATTAATAAATAGGTAACTTGAATTACGTATACGTTATACATGTATAATAGTTTTCGATTATTCGACAAACACTCAACATTTACGTCATACAAGTTGCCTAATTACTAATTTTTTAAGTGAATTTTAACATTGATCATTTTACTGAATTAGAAATTTATTGTTTATTAACAAACAGAAACATTTGCGCCACTAACTTGTGCTTAACAAATGATATTTGACGCCTAAGAAATACATTCCATTCATTTGTAACATCTTTTAGGTACTTCACTAATATACCACTTCTTATACCAAACAGCTTTGTCAAAATACCCAAGATATTATATCGATCAGCCTATACAGATTATCCTGGGAATAATGGACACACTTGTTGCATCCCAGAAGTAATGAACACTCTAGCGTCCCGCTATCGCAGTTTCTTACTATTTCACCTCCCCACACTGTCTTGTTGCTGTAGCGCATTTCTGACTGGCTGCATATTTTAATTGATAGCTAATTATCCGTGTATCGGATCAAAAATTGAAAGAGGACTTTTCGTCTTAGAATTTTATTTTCTACCTGATGGAACAAGGACTTCCGTTACTTCTGAGACACCCTATATACAAACGATTACCTAACTTTGTAATTTGGACAAATAAATAGTGGTTAGGGTGTTTGGAGGAGGTAGACAAGAGTATTAGGTGTACAGGGCAACAAAAGAAGCTCGTTATAATTTCAACAATACACACATATAAACACCCATCCACCCACAAACACAAACACACTATCAAACCACTCCTCTTTACTTAATGCTGCACTAAGCAAGAAAGCTTATGTTTGTATCCATCCATGGTCTGGATTCATTATATCCTGTTGAAAGTTTTCTGTGTATGTTGGCTCATCTTTCATTATTTGTATATGTTCCACATTATATAACAATTTATCACTTAGTTTTTTTGAACACACACAAGAAACGAGATTTACTAATGCTTTTTTTTGTGTGTCTGATAATATCTATCTACTTTTAAGCCCAAACACAGAACCACATAGGATAGACACAAAAAATATTTTAAAATGAAAATGAAAGAGATATGACACGAAATGTTCATTTTAATGTTAATAGTACAGTAAAAGATGTTACAAAAATCGGCTAATAAAAGAAAATGAAAGAACCGCTCGCATTTTGCTAAAACTGCATGTAATGTGTTTCTTAGGTGTCAAATATCATTAGTAATGCATGAATTAGTAGCGCAAATTTTTCTATTTGTTAATCAACAATTAATTTTTAATTCAATGAAACGATCAATATTAAACGTAACCTGAAAAACTAGTAATTAGCCAACTTGTATGACGTACATGTTAAGTATTTGGCAAATAATCGAAGACTATTATACATGTATACCGTATACGTAATTCAAGTTGCTTATTTATTAATTTTGTAAGTCAATAACCGTTCTATTGAATTTATTATTTATTAACAAATAGAAACATTTGCACCACTTACTCATGCGTTACTAATGTTATTTGAAACCAAAGAAATACATTCCATGAGGTTTGAGTAAAACGCGAGCGGTTTCTTTCATTTGCCTTTATTTGTAACATTTTTAACTGTATAATAATAGTTAAGTTGATCAAAAACTATGATATATAGGGTGGGTCACAAGATATTCAGTTTTTAAGACATGTTTTAATCTGAAAAATTTGTTGAGACTCTGGTCTAGATACCCTTCATATATTTCAAAGAAAATTATGGCAGCAGTGCCCGGATCAAAATTCCCACCCGTTTTTCAAAATAAAACCTTTTTTTATCGGAGAAGAGGGCGCTCTATGGAATTTACCAAATTTAATATTGATCAGATATCAATCACGGCCTCGCGTATAGTACTCTTTTTCATTAAATTATTTAGCGAATATTGAGAAAGAGCAGAAGAAAACAAAAAGAAACTAATTATACGTTATTTTCTTACCAATGATTTTAAATTTTATTAACACCCTATATAGATAAAAATTATCAGTTTTCTTTATCCGAATTCAGAATATAAATCGTAGAATTTAACTTTATATTATGAGTAGGTACTGTAATTAATAATTTACTAAGAAAGGTAATGTACATTTTTGCTTTTTACTATTAGTTTTGTGTCTTTGAATTAATGACACAAGCTTTTTTACTTCATTTTGTTCTTTTTTTTTTTTGTATGCATTTGTGATGATTTTCCATAATCTAACTTTATAATCTATTTTCAACTGGATACCATTAAGTGCAGTTTTTTTTTAGAAAGAAATGCTTTTTAGCTTTGACAATAATTTTAAGTCATTACATGTCTGTTTTCACAATAATTTTAAGGTATAATGTCCGTTATAGTTCAGTTTATAAAAACATGCATTATATACACTATTTGAAACCGCTGTCATACACACAATAAGATATAATTGAGTTATTTTTGAACAAAATATATAAAAAAAAATTTTAAATGTAATTTAATTTTGAAAGATTTATTTCATCCTGAAAAATTATTTTCAAAATAGTCATCAATTTTAAGCTGAGAGGACAATTAAAATCCCACGCCAATTATTGGTCCAAAAGTTTTACGGTAGCTTTATACCTACCTATGTATAATATCCCATTTTATTAACCGCCATTGTAACATGACCACTTTTAGAATTGGACGCAATAAAAGTTCAATCAATATTAAATAAAAATCAACCAATATATGTCAAATCGAACATTTGAGAAAATATGGACAAAGTACGAGAAAATATTTTAACCAGCTTCAAAAACGAAGTTTCTATGTTCGACTGTAGGTTTTTTAAAATGTATGTTCATATATTTCTTCGCCAATTATAGACTCATTTAGAATAATTTCGTTTTTTTAATGGGTACTTACACTCTCGAATGGTGGCATCATAATTATTTCTTTAAAATCGGCACAGCAGTTTTAAGGATACAGATTAATATGAATTATTGGCTTGTTAAATAACAACAAGTGAAAACAAATTGGCACCCTCGCGGGTAAAAAGTGATGTTTACGAAAAAATGTTTCAAACAAAAGTTTACATTTTTTACATTTAAACTTTTGTTCTATCTCTAACGGTTTACAAGATGGGTCCTACGGACCCAAGACCCATTTGACCTACGATACTCATTTGCGAACTTGACCTCACTTTAACGTCCTGAGTACGCTGTAAAAATTTCAGCTCGATATCTTTTTTCGTTTTTGAGTTATCGTGTCCACAGACGGAAGGACGGACGGACAACCGGAATTGGACTATTTAGGTGATTTTATGAACACCCCTGACTAAATTTTTTTCCTAGCATCATTATTTTTAAGCGTTACAAACTTGGGACTAACCTTAATATACTATGTATATTTCATATAATGAATGAAATATACAAAAGAATTCACAGATTACAAACGTTTATTTAGGCATAGTGTGCTATATTCGTGACGTAGAAATGCGAATAAAATACCAAAAGTCTACTATGAAATATATACATATATAATTAAAATTATTACACGATGTTTTACAAAATTTTTTCTTCGGACAATTTTGTTTCTCTTTTGAAAAGTTTTTTTCCAAACTTTATATAACGTTTAAATTATAAGAAAAAAATAAAAAAGACTTTAATATATAAATAGTTATAAAACTTCGATATTTCTATATTTGTCACAAAACTCAATCACTTAAAGTCACTCAGTACAAAATTGTGAGCAATTCCGCTTAGAAGTCGATGCTAACCCATATCCTTATATATCCTTATTTAAGAAACCAATACATAGTCCTTATTCTTTAAAACGTAATTTATCACAAGGAAATTATTTATTAGAATCGATACATACTACAAAATTATTTTCCCCTTTTTTGTGGATTTTTTTGGAGTTAGACTCATGAATACGAAACCTTTTCGATCGTATTTATGAAATATAAACGAGAACTTGGACCCTGTTCTTCTTAATATTTCGCACCGAATTGTATACTATAACAGAAGACAAAACTAATTTTCCTGATGACTCAGACAAGCCATTTTATGACAAAATTAGATTAAATGACAACACAAAAACACAAAAAAAAAGCTAGTCAACCAGACAGACATTATTATCTACTATAGTACTAGCTGGTAAGTAGAAATTAAACGTTTTATAATGTTATAAATTCTTAAATAGCCTTTTAATTCTTTCGTAGAAGTACAAGTCTTACCTGTATGTTGGTTGTAATATTTTAATGAAACTTTAATAAAACTGTAATTAGTTGAAGTAACATAGGTAAGAGATATTATTATTAATATTCTGATAAAATTTATGGTAATCATCTCGAAAATCGTATTCATCAATTAGGGTATTTCGATACCAAAAAATTTGAAATCTTATTAATCAATTAATCGTTCTTTTATACGTCTTTCATAGATTCTCTGCACGGTTTAAGTGAAATTAACTATCAGAGTCAGTTTTTTTTTACCGAAAAAGGCCTACATTTTTCATAAACGTACAGAGAATCAATATGAATTTTTCTCTAAAAACCTATACAGAATGGTTAATTGATAAATAAAATATATTTTTGTTTCAACTTTTGAAGGTATTTCGATACCGTAAATTGAAAATGATACCAAAGATAATTACAATGACTTGAAATTTGATTTATCAATTAATCATCCTTTTTTGAATCTTTTGAGAAAAATTCATATCGATTCTCTGTACGGTCTATAAGAAACTAACCATCAAAGTCAGTGTTTATACCAAAAAATTATTATGTAAATGATAAAACATTTCTAAAAGCACTTATTGACTAAAAAATCATCATTTATTACCCTTCCTTTATATACCACCATGTAAAAAGGGCTATTTTTATACCATGTATATATGAAATATACATAGTATATTAAGTTTCGTCCCAAGTTTGTAAAGCTTAAAAATATTGATGCTACGAAAAAAATTTTGGTATAGGTGTTCATACAATCACCTAATTAATCCATTTCCGGTTGTTCGTCCGTCTGTCCGTCCATCCGTCCGTCTGTGGACACGATAACTCAAAAACGAAAAAAGATATCGAGCTGAAATTTTTACAGCGTACTCAGGACGTAAAAAGTGAGGTCAAGTTCGTAAATGAGCATCATAGGTCAATTGGGTCTTGGGTTCGTAGAACCCATTTTGTAAACCGTTAGAGATAGAACAAAAGTTTAAATATAAAAAATGTTCCTTATAAAAAAATAAAAAACTTGTGTTTGAAACATTTTTTTGTAAACATCACTGTTTACCCACGAGGGCGTTAATTAGGTGCAAATATTATAGTATGTATTAATATAGGAATATCAGTTGTGTGTGTGTCTATTTAAAAGTGAATATCTTTTGTTATTTACGTGACGTCAAAAAAACAAACGATTGCGCATCAACACTGTCTATACATAGTATTTCAACAATTAACTCAGTCAATTGTTTGTTTTCACTTGTTAATAATTAATTTATCGTAAATCGTACAGAGAATCCACTTGATATTTATACAGAAGGCGTATTATATAATTGATAGACACCCAAATTTCAGTTTTTTGGCAACACTTTCGTTTTGGTTACCTTTTCATGTAATTACTTGTTAATAATTGGAATTTTAACATATTGTATGAACACATGATTTTCGATAATTTTGCTTCACTTTTTATACATAAAAAAATGGAAAACTATTTTATAAATTTATCTTGTATACAAGATAATTAAATTAAATCTTGTATACAATAGGTTAAAATTAAACAAAAAACAAGTAAAAACAAATAATTGACTGAGTTAATTGTTGAAATAACATGCATAGACAATGTTGATTACTCTATTACATTACACATACATACATGTCACACGTACATAACCCATATTCCCATATAATCCATACTATACAATTTACGCCTAATTTGCACCATCACGGGTAAACAGTGATCTTTACGAAAAAATGTTTCAAACAAAAGTTGGTTATTTTTTTTAAAGAAATATTTTTTAAATTTAAACTTTTCTTCTATTTCTAACGGTTTACAAGATGGGTCCTACGGACCCGAGACCCGATTGACCTATGTTGATCATTGACGACCTCATTTTTTACACCCTGAGTACGCTGTAAAAATTTCAGCTTGATATCTTTTTTCACTTTTGAGTTATCGAGTTGACAGGCAGACGGACGGACGGGCGGACAACCGAAAATGGTCTAATTAGGTGATTTTATGAACACCTATACCAAAATTTTGTCGTAGCATCAATATTTTTAAGCGTCATAAACTTGGGACTAAACTTAGTATACCTTGCATATTACATATATGCATGGTATAAAAAGAGTCACACAAAGAGTTTGTAAATATCTTAATCAAAAAATTAAAAAATTTACCAATTCAAACCTAATCAGTTTCGGTAAATTGATTATTTTGTGTAAAATGAAGTGTCTTTGATAATCACGGAAATTTGAATCCTTCGCACAGTTATAAGAAGTAAATATTATTATATTTTATTACAAATAATCGTCTGACTAGAAAAACGATCTGCCTTTTTCAAGTCATATCCAAGACACGAGCTGTTGGAATCGTATTACGAACCGATTCAATTTCAAAAAGAGAGCGTTTCGTTTTATTCATTGTAATAATTTTTATATGTATATCAATTATATTTAATTATATTGAAATTTAATATGCTTAATTATATCTCTACTAAATTTACATTGAAACAAATTCGAATTCGAATTTTATTGAATTTTAATAGCATGTTAGTAATATAATGCATTGAATAAATAATTATGGATAATACATCAGATGTGGGTGGCTTCCGTGTGCTGTTTATATAAGAAACTATTATTTATTTCATTATGTTAAATGTTATTATGCTTTGTATTTAGTAGTTGTTTATACTCTTCTAATACGACATTACAAATGCATTTTTAATTATATTTGTTAAGTTTGAAAAGAAAAAGCAAACAACAGATTGAATCATTTGATTTCTTTGTCAAAGAACAAGTGAAAATGGAAAATTGACTAAGTTGATTGTTGAAATATCCTGCATAGACAATGTTAAATGTCACTGCTTGCATTATTTGAATTAAATTAGCAAAGTTAAGAAAACCAACCCAATTTCATGAGCGGCCTTCTAACTTCCGTTAGCTTTAGTTATGAAATTTCGAAATTTTTTAAAATTCTCATACAACTAGTTGAAGCTACCTACAAATTTCCAACTCTCTTTTTGAGAAAAAGGACACCAAAATTTTGCCTAAATTTCTTTGCTCACGGGAAAAGAATTATATTTACGGATAAATTTTTCGGACAAAAGTTTATTTTTTTATACGAAACATTTTTTATATAAACTTTTGTTCTATGAATTGACCAAAACGCAATTGTTACTCATGTACGAACTCAAATTCACTTTTTACGTCCTGAGGACGATTTAAAAATTTCTGCTCGTCATCTCTTTTCGTTTTTGAGTTATCGTGTAGGTGGACAAACTCTAATATTTCAAACTTGGGAGTAAAATTAGTATACTTTGAGATATATTTCATACAAAACAAGGTATAATCAAGCATGTGTTTGGTACATGGAGATTTTGGTACATGGAATACCGGATCTTCTTTGTCTTCTAGTGAGTGTCCTTCTCTTAGCCAGCAAAATATTACACTTATGACAAAATTGGATGAAAAATGTGTATTTCTCACGAGATTTTCTATTTACCATAAATTAAATAATCCTTTTTTTAGTATAGCTCCCACTCCTTTTCACACCCATATAAAGCTAGACCCAACAAAGTACAAAGAACATAAGTACACGGTAATTAAGGAGAAGTCGTCAAGGTATTAATATAGTATACAAGTCACGAAAAAGTTGATTTCAAAACGGCTTGATTTGAATATTTGTCTTGCAAAGATGCAAACATTGCTTATTTTAACATAATTTTAAGACAATTTTTTGAAATCATTTTCTAAAGTTTTTCACCAATATTAATTGTAATCGCCAGACAGTTTTTTCGTTGCTAATAGTGCGCCAGGTTTTAAGGTAATAATTAAAAAACTGTCCCGTTTTTAAATATTCCTGTTACCAATTCTCTGGTCATTTACAAAATTAAGGTAGTACGAGCGCCAAGATAATTTTAGACTTGAAATTATTTGTGCCTTATTTTCAACTTTGATGATGAATTTTGTTAAAACTTCATGAATGTAGACGAAAAAAAAGAATACAATTTTACGATATCTGCCTTGATTTTCGATATATCGAAAACTAAATAATTAAACAAAATTTTCGATATTTTGAAAACTACTCCAGATATCTAAAAATTTTATTCTTACTTTTATTCTTATATTTTCCAGTTATAACATAATTCACCATCAAAATGAAAAATATTTATTTTTGTAAATTTGTGTCTCCACTACCACGATCATACATACTTAGTTATTAGAGCACAACGGGTTTTTTCTTTTTTTTTTTTAAATTTTCATACATCTTTAATTAGTCGGGCACAACGGGGTTTTGTGGTTTTCAATAATTTATTAATGTTTTAACTTTAATTTGAATAGTTTTTTTAACACAGCTTTTCTACAGACACGTTTTGGAGAAATCGATGAAAACATATCATTCATCTACTGTTTTCCCAAAACACCAATGTTAAATATGCCTACTTTTGAAGTCATTTATTTATTTAAACAATCGAGCAGCCCTCCCCCCTATTTTAAATTAAGTCCAACTTTATATTAAACAAGTGAAAACAAACAATTGACTGAGTTAATTGTTGAAATACCATGCATAGTCAGTGTTGATTTCTTTATCACATAACACATACAAACATGTGACACACACATAACTAATAATCAAGTATAGTACATATTATAAAATTTCCGCATAATTGGCGCCCTCACGAGTAAACAGTGATGTTTACGAAAAAATGTTTCAAACAAAAGTTGTTTAATTTTTGATAAGTAACATTTATATTTAAACTTTTGTTCTATCTCTAACGGTTTACAAGATGGGTCTTACGGACCCAAGACCCAATTGACCTATGATGCTCATTAACGAACTTGACCTCACTTTTTACGTCCTGAGTACGCTGTAAAAAATTTAAGCTCGATATCTTTTTTCGTTTTTGAGTTATCGTGCCCACAGACGGACGGACAGCCGGAAATGGACTAATTAGGTGATTTTATGAACACCTATGACAAAATTGTTTTCCTAGCATTATTATTTTTAAGCGCTACAAACTTTGTACTAAACTTAATATACTATGTATTTTTCATATATACATGGTATAATAAATCAACCTCTTTTTACAAAATAGCCCTTGCGCTCATGCTTGAATTGTTCTTTATGTTGAAATTCTTCCTTAAACGCAACTTATCAAGTTAATTCAAATATTTGACCTTGGTAAACTTCTCTCAAACATAATAGATTTATATGAAATAAAAATATTAAATTTAATCACCACTTTGGTGTTGTTAAACACGCAATTACATTTACATTTCTAAATTCCAAAACTTTTTTTTTTATGTATAAATAAATACGTTTCAATCTTTTATAACAATAAATTCATTTTACTGTATAATAAATCTACACAATATATAATATATATAATATAATATAATATTGGAACTCTTATATAAAAAAACACAATACAAGATAAAGATAATTTCTAATTTATAAACAAAATACATTTGTCACAAATATGACATAGAAAGAACTAAAAAAGAAAGAAGCCAAGATGTAGATGTGCCTTTTAGAGGTTGATCTTATTTCTTTCTGATTCGAATAGAAGACAAAATATTTCATTTTATATTTCCACAATCATAGTTTAAAATTAATAAAATAGAAATAATTTATTAATAAAATTAAGAAATCAGTAATTTTTCTTTAATTTTTGAATCGCCCAAAAATATGCGTTTATAAATAAAGAGTTATTTCAGTTTCGCGACGGTCACATCCAGGAACTTTGTCCTACACGTGGAATTTCATAGCTGGTAATTTTTCTCTCAGATAGCTCGAAGAGTAAAAGTATCAGTAAAGACGATTCATATAAAAACTAATTGAATAAAAAAATGCAAAAATTATTATGATTCACGAAAATTGAATGGTGTAGCATAACGGACATTTCATGCGTCTTCAACGAGTATTCACCAATTTTCATAATGACGAAATTAAGCCTTTCAAATTTTTATCTTTTCTACAAGTTACCAAAATGTACCCCGAACCTCAGATAGAAACAGTTCACATGGACCAGTAGCCACAGCGAATTTTTTTTGAATGATTTGAAAAAATTCAGTTTTTTGTTTATAATTTTACACTATTTAAGTACTAAAAAGATTTGGTAAATTTACAAACCATGATTGTATTTTTACTAAACTCTTGAGTATCACAGTTTCCAACTTGTTTTACCACCCGAACAGGGGTGTTATGTGTCTACATGTCTGTCAGTGGCATCGTAGCTCCTAAACGGATGAACCGATTTTAAATTTTTTTGTTTTGTTTTAAAGGTAGTTTCACGAAGAATGATCTAAGGTATATTTCAAGTGTAAAGGTAGGTTTATAAATCTCAAGGAGGTTTTTAAATTTGGTACATTTTACTTAAGTAAAATCATGGTGCTGTTTTTAGCAAATTTCCGCCAAGTTCACAATTTTGAATTTGTTCAAAATAAAAAATATTTTTGTATTTTTTAATCAGTTTTAAGCAAAAAAGTACTTATACTAGTGTGATTTTTTTTTCTAGATGTTTACTTTTCGAAATAAAACTTCTTGAAAAATTAAAGATCCAATATTCGATTTTAAGAAAAATGTGTTATTTTTTAAATTTCTGAGGGAATTCTAGCTAACGCAGCTCGTGTGCAACGAATTTTTTGATGTTGATATTATTAACATACGCAGTGAAATAAAATTACTGGATTGAAGTATACATGTTTACTTGGCCGTTCTTACAACAAGTAAGTATTTTAATGAGTCAGCAATTTCAGAACTTTATGCAAGAAAATATTAAAGTATTAAGTATTTGCTGTTTTAAAATTAAAATGGAATAGCCAAGAAAATGTATCAATCAAGAAAATATCTACTTTCTACCATGTAAAGAACATATTTTCCTCCAAGTTGTCATTTTTATTAACCTGCGAACCCAAAAACTGAACGTTATAAGTCTGACCACTATGTTTGTTTGTGTATCTGTCTGTATATGGCATAAAAGCACCTAAACGGATGAACTGTTGAATTGAACGGATGAATTGATTTTTTTGTATCGTTTGAAAGGTAATTTCATAGAGAGTGTTCTTAACTAAGTTTCAAGTGCGAGTTTTGGATTCCATTCCCGGTACAACTAATAAAACAAAAAGAAACCGACTACCAAAGAAAAACTTTTCTAAAACAAATTAATATGCACTAAAAAGTAAAAAAATAATGATAATATAATGTAGTTAAAAATATTGTTATTTTTGGAGTCGGTGTCAGTTAAGGAAACAACTCTGACAGAACAGTTTCCTACATTAGCTTGACTAACACCGCCTCAAAAAATAACAATATTTTAACTACATTATATTATCGTTATTTTTGTAGTTTTTAGTGCATATTAATTAATTTTGGAAAAGATTTGCTTTTTATTAAAAGTTTTTTATTTTGTGATTTTTAGTGAATCACTAACACTAACTACATTAACCAATTTGTCACTAAAAAAAGAATCATCGAAATCGGTTGGCGTGATATTGAGGTATTCGTCATCTTGTCGTGCATACTTAGTGCAAATTTAGGACATTTATGGTTTTCTCATGAACGACATTGTCAGAACTGGACCAAAACGAAATGGGACCACACGGAAAGCACAAGTTTTAAAATAGATAAAGAATCATCAAAATCGGTTCACCCAGTCAAAAGTTCTGAGGTAACAGACATTAAAAAAAACAGTCGAATTGATAACCCCCTCCTTTTTTGTTTGAAGTCGGTTAAAAAATAGGCGATGATCTTCAAAATCGGTTCTGTTTAGAGAAGGCTGTAAGGCAAAAAGGTAGTTTCCTGGAGAGTGTTCTTAGATATGTTTCAAAGACAAGTTTAATTCATGTTGATTTTCAAGGCTTTGTACAAACTTTCTATCAGGAACTTCAAAAGCAAAACTTTCCAAGAAAATTATACTACAGAAGAATAAAATGTATGTGCATATTTTATTTTACCCAGTTTTCATACACTATTTGAAGAGTAAAAAAGAAGAAAAAAAAAAACAGAAAATACTAAAGATTTATTGCAAAAAGTTCAACAACAACAACAGCAAATGGTATAAGATAAAAATATTAAAAAATATGAAAAGAAAAAAAATTGTTTCATAATGTTTAATGTCAATTTTTCCAGCTAATTTTCCAAATCATAAATGCATGAAATCAAGTAAATTGAGTTTTTCTGTTATATGTAATACTCGTATATGTATCATTTGAAGTAAAGATATTATAAGTAATTTATATAGTTTTTCTTTACTCATGCAAGATAAGTAGTCTTTCGTTTTCCATACAACAAATATCTCATTGCTCAATTTACCTATTTTGCTAAAATTGTCATTTGCATTCGATGAGAGTACAATAAAGGGGTGTTCTGAATTCCTCAGCCCAAAAAAAAAAACAAATGAAAACAAAGAATTGACTGAGTTAATTAATCACTGATATTCCCACCACGGGTAAACAGTGGTGTTTACGAAAAAAGGTTTCAAACAAAAGTTGTTTATTTTTTTATAAGAAATATTTTTTACATTCAAACTTTTGTTCTATCTCTAACGGTTTACAAGATGAGTCCTACGGACCCAAGACCCAATTGACCTATGTTGCTCATTTACGAACTTGATCTCACTTTTTACATCCTAGGCACGCTATAAAAATTTCAACTTGATATCTCTTTTCGTTTTTGAGCTATCGTGATGACAGACGGATAGACAGACGACAAACAGACAGACAGACAGACAGACAACCGGAAATTGACTAATTAGGTAATTTTATGAACACCTATACCAAAATTTTGTTCATAGTATCAATATTTTTAAGCGTTATAAACTTGGTACTAAACTAAGTATACCTTAGTATATTTCATATAAATGGTATAAAAATTTAAAAAAATGGCGTCGAAGTTTGACTTCAATTTTTTTCATCCAAGGTTTAGACGATAGAGAGATTTATAAAGAAGATTCCCACCAAATTTCAAAGAAATCGTTCGAGTAGAACTTGAGATACCATGTCAACCACCATGAAAAATATAGTTTAAAGACAAACTCGCTTAAGGTTCCGGAGAGACAATTCCTGTAGAGTACCTTACTCGGATAATAATATTACTCACTTTCTCACGGATTAATCGGCGATTCCAGATGCATATCTATAATTTTAACTTCGTTACTAGAAAATCCGTTGCATCTCCGAAAATAATTTTAATTTTGAAAATCCGTTTAAGGACATATTTTTAAGGGTCTAACCTAACCTAAAAATATGGAAAAGAATTCTTTCTTCAAATTTCTAGACCATCATAGTGCCTTAATAAAACGTGGCTGGTGCCCAAGTGATCTATCTAAGTGCCCAAAAAATTGTTAATCCTTTTTTTAACACCAAAATGATCTACGAATAGAACAATATTTTTTTTTAATGAAACTGCTTTAAATCGATTCGAGAAATCAATTTTTCTATGGGATTTTCGATAATAACCTAGAAATTATGCGCCCAATCAACAACTGAAAGCGATTTTTTATGTGTGCAAAAAAATATATTGGACTCATTTGACGATTAGTTGAACATTTTTTAAGAAAGTCCGTGAAATCGATCCGAAAAAACTGTTCGTATGCAATGACTTTTAGTTATGTTCTTAAGGGGCTTGGAAAAATCGAAAGTATCTATCCCAGACAACTTTTTGTATAAATTTGATCAAATTTGGTAATTTTATCAAATTCTATTTAGATTTAGTAAAGAGTAATTTTGAGATAAAAAAATACGAAAATCGGGTTGTTTCGACAATTAATTCAGTATTTGTTTATAAAGTGTCTGAAATCGATCTCAGAAATTGACGCTTGTAAGTTATTTTGAACGAGTCTCAAAGATTATGCCTCCAATCAATAAATGCAACCGATTTTATTAATTTAAGAGTCAACATTTGCTTATGTACTGAGGTTTATCGAAAATAGAGATAAAAATTTATCTCGATTTTTCTGTGATTTTCTTGAGGAAAATAATCGAAACCCTAAAGAATAATCCAAACTTCTTTGGAATAATTGTAATTTGATCTTCTTTAGTTAACGATTGATTGAGAATTTTGTACGATATCACCCAACTCTATGGCCCAGATAAAAGTGTTTTTTCTTTACCGTCTAGATTACAAAAATCCTAGAAATTTGTTTATGATTTGGATATAAAAAATTGTCTAAGGAAATTATTAAAAGTCATAAAACGTAAAAATCAACCTTATAGGTTCGAAGATTTTTTAAAAATATTTCTCAGATTTACTTGTTTTCCATGATAAGTTCCTCAGTCACATTGCTATAGATAATTCCTCAGAATACATAAAACATCAGATAGTCGCTGATATTATTTTCATACCAAAAATGTGTACAAAAAGAAGAACAGGAATTCGATACAGAAAAAACAAACATTTTTTCATGTATGATTTTATTTTGTTAAATCATTCCCCCTTTTTTTAGATTTAACATCTCGTTGCATTAATTGTTTGATCTTTTAGACAATGATAATACGTTTTTCATTCAGGGATAAAAAAACAACTACAACACGGACATGGAAAAATTGTAAATACACAGGAATAAGCCCAGGAAAATTACAAACGTTGTATACGCCTTTTATTGATGGTAAACATTGAAAAGTGCTTTCCATTAAGAGTGTAAGAATTTTAAACTTAAAAAATTTTTATTTGAGACTTCATAATTTTTGGATGTATGGATGTTTGTTACTCAATCAGGCCAGAACGACTGAACGGAGTTGGATCAAATTTGACAAAGATAGTTTATAACCTGGATTAACACATATGCTACATATGACGATGAAGCTGACCAGCAAAGCGGGTTGTTCACAGCGAGTATAAAATATGTTTTATTTAAGGAGACATGCAAGGATTGGATAATACTAGTGATTTCACTAGGTTATCGGGTTTTTTATTATTATTTTATCGTTCAAAGTTGACTGAAAAACTGATGAATCATATAGGTTATCCTTTTCAATTGGATATTTCTATTTCAAAAAATCTAGTGTGATAAAAAAACTATGTAAAATATTTAATCAATCTTGTAGTTTATAATAATACCATAAAAGGTTGCCGATGATATAAAAACAAAATTTTAATTGAATTATGAGTATTGATGATTGAAGAAAGGTATCTGTATTATCAAATTTATTAGCAGTACTTACACACAATACATTACATATTTTTGTAATTTCGTGGTATTGTAAAGCCAAAAATAACTCATTACTTGACTACAAAGCATATATTTGGTTTATATGTTTGTAGCGTGCAATAAACCAAAACTTTTTTTACAAAGCTGTAGGTTTACAATCCCTTTAAGATTAAAATTCCTGTGACTCTTAATGAAAAACCTTATATTATATGAATAGCGATGTAGATATGTTTTGTGTGTATACTTTAATACTGGACAGACAACTAGTTTTTATTTTTTTATATTTCGCTGCAACTCGAAATAAATTCGAAATGGTTGTGTTTTTCAATATGTTGTTGTTGTATATATGAGAAATCAGTGTGTTTATGTACATAGATATAATGTAAACAATAAATAATTTTATTGAAAAAATATATATAAACGTTAAAATTTAACCTCCGCACCACAGTCGAGTATTCATACCAAACTTCCGAACAAAGATCAGAAAACTCAACTCTTTTAATTTGCATTACAGTTGTTTTTTAACCCCCGAATGAAAAAAAGGATGTTATAAGTTTGACCGCTACGTGTGTGTGTCTGTGTGTTTGTCTGTCTGTAGCATCGTAGCGCCTAAACGGATGAATCGATTTTAAATTTCTTTGATTTTTTTTTTGAAAGGTAATTTAACGGAGGGAGTTCTTAGCTATGTGTTCAAGTGCGAGATTAGTGTTTCATATCCGCAAAAACTAAAAAATTGGCGATGATCTTCAAAATCGATTCTGTTTGGAAAAGGCATGACATATAATTTTAATATATAAATAATTACCATGGGAATGAATGGTCAAATAAACCTGGCTCCATTCATTCCGAAAAGTGAAATGGTCAAGTAATAAGATAATTCAAAACAATAATTCAAAAGAACAAACTCAACTCAAATATTTCAATTTCAATTAAAATATTTTCATAAAGTCCCAAAAAATGATAAGTATTCTCTTCATCTCATCTGATGTCCTTGACCATCACTTTGATATTGATTTAAGAAGGAGTGTTGTAAGTTTAAAGTTTTTATCTGTGCATCTGTGTGTTTCTCAGTGGCATCGTAGCCCCTAAACGGTCGAATCGACTTGATTGAGAACATTTTATAGCTAAGCTTATGAAAAGCAGTTTAAAAGGAAGAAATCGCATTTCCTGGAGGTTTTTTAAATTTTGTTAATTTCACTTGTTTGGTGTAGTTAGAAAATCACTCCATCGCAAAAAGGTCAATTGAGTTACCTCAACCTCGAGCCTCGCCTGTTTTGTAAACCACATACTACCTGCTCTTTCGGATGCATGGCATTATTGTTATTGCTCTCGATTTACCGTGTCATTCAATTTATTTTTCTGTGTTAGTTAGGGCAATTAAGTAAGGATTTATAATGGATATTGAAGAAGAAGGTTTGTGCTCTTTTTATAGGTATTGAATGTGAATGTTTTTATTAATATCATTAAATATTTGCTGTTAAAAAAGATAAATTTTTTTCGTTTACTTTATCAAACTCAAAGTTTTTTGTTTATGTGATCCTTTTTCTCCGGTAAAATTTTTTGTAAAGCAAAATTTAAGAATTTCATAACATGTTTATTTGAAAAAATCTTCGCTAACCCACACCTTTTCGTTTATGACTAAGACAAGGATACAGGTAAAGATAGCTTGAGGCAAAAGTCAAAAAAAGGAACAAGCAGTTTTTCAGTGAAAATTTGTAACTTATAATTCCAAAATCATCTTACGTCGAAACAAAAGCAAGCATAAATAAGTAAAAAACGGGGCTGAAATTGAGTATGAAGACGACTATGACTAAAAAATTTTTTTTATAATTTTATTATTATTTATTAATAAAAGGTACTTTTTCATCTAAATATTCCTTTGAATTAATTTTGAGCATGTGCTCCGTATACGAGATTGTTCCTTCCTAATCCCTCCACGAAAACAACTGTTTAGGAATTAATTTTTCAAATCAAGTTATAAAGCTTGTGGATAAAATAACAGGCAGTTTTTCAATTCAACTTTCGCTAACTCAAAGAAAATATTTTCAGAATTTTTTTAAATATCCAGTAAAAAACTGATATTCTAAAAGGCGGTATTGTAAGGACAAGCTTTGATCAGAGTGGTCTAGAAAGTAAATTTTAATGAAACTAAAAATTGATAGTGGGGTAAATCTATCGGATTTTGATCATCAATCCAGAAAATATTGAGAGAAATTTTTTTAAAAAGGTTGCTTTCTTTTTTTTTAAATAAAAAAACAGAATTGTTCGTTATGAATTTTTGCATCGACCTTGCCTTGTATTCAATCATGAACATAGGACCGCACTCCAGAAAACCGCAGTAGCCTCATATTTTCAAATTTCTTTGATAACTTTTCGAAAAATGAAGGAATTTAGTTGAAATTCGGGAAAAAATTTATAATATGATTATAAAAAAGTGTGGTATATTTTAGCTCGATACATAATCTAAATTTTGAGAAAAACCGTTTTTTTAAATTACAGGATTTTTATGTTTTGTTTTTTCCGAGATTTTTGTTTTCTATGTCTCGGTTCATAAACAGGTTTTAAAAAACATTGGCACCAACCGAACACACAAAAAAAAAACTGCAGTTAAAAAAAAAAAAATAAAATCCGATGACTTACCTGAACAGTACGAGCTGTTGAAATTTTTGAAAAATGTAAGTTATTTATGTTTTATTTCGAGCGTGAACCTAATGTTCATAACACGAGTGCTGGCAGGTTAATATAATTTTATCTTATCATTTTAAATCTAACCAAGCCTCCCGAATTAAACAAAATATACACGGAGGTTCTGTGAGTAATTCACATTATATTTTTAAGCCGGAACATTTGCTACGTTTCATATATGAATATCAAGCCTCCCATTCCTCAACCGTGCTTCCATTTTTCGATCGCATGATACAAGTATAAACTTTTACATATCCTTTTTTTTTTTATTAAAAGTCTGCTTTTTTTTTTTAATTAAGACAAGCAAATATTACAAACTCATGCATATATGAAACATAAACACTAATGATTATGCTTATAAAATGAGAATAAAAACCATAAAAACAGAATAAATATATATTTATCTCAGTTTTACGATCCTAATAGATAAATAGACATCAATAATGTATGACTTTTACTTACTGAATGTGTATAATAATATCCCTGAAACTAAGTAATATTCTTAGAAGATTAGAATAAGTTACTAAGAAGGTTAGAGAAGACAACGAGGATTGAAGAAGGAGTGTATTACGACACTATATCACTGCTATACTACTTATTAAACGTCAAACCAAATTTCATAAGTTAATTCATGTGTTTATAAAGCTATATACAGTGTAGATCAGAATCACAATGATACATCGCGCTCTGAAAAAGTTAATTTAAAGACGGCTGGATTTTGGATATTTTTGATGTGAAACCTCTTTAGTGGGCGGTTAGATCGTCTTTTGCCGCTTTCACCACCCATGAAAATATTTTTAAAGAAAATATAAATCAACGAACGTCTGGTACCTCGTTTATAATGTTTAAAAAAAGAGAATTCTAATCATTTTTCTCACAAGCAGTATGTTAGGAACGTTCTTTGTAACTCGAAAATCCGAAACTGCAGTTAATCCTTGTAAGAAAAATTCGAAACAATCTTTATAAAACTAGGTGCTAGCTAATCAGTCAGTCAGTCAGTGTTTTGATGTTTCACATCTACCAGATATCCCGAGAAGGCGCACAATTTTTTTTCTTCAAGAGCTTAAATGCCAAGCGGTCTAAGGCGTCAGTCTTAGACCGATTGACTACATAGACTTAGGTTTGCGGGTTCGAATCCAGGCAGCGGCAGTGTGAACAATTATAATTAATGCAGGTGCAGAAATGATCACATTGTCGTCGCTTGTATTAGAACTAAGTAACCGATTAATCACACATAATAAATGTAATTGAATAAATAAAGATTAACAAATAATGATGTGGGTTGCCTCTGTAATGAAGCGTATGTCAGAAAAAGGGAGGTTAAACCCCATTATTATTATTATTTTTCTTAGACTCATTCTAGCGTGCATTTAACGTAAGTTAACGCAACTTGCATTCGCGCTTGCGATACGTATATTTCACCCTTACCTGAGTTCAACAAGGAAAGAAATATACGAAACCCAGCCAATAACATTGCAGGTCTCGTACCATAAAGGCAGAAAACGTTAGGACATTGTAAACGAAGATATTTTGAAAATAAGAGCCTTCCACAATGATTGCCTTATTTCTAAAGAGGTTTTTTTTTTGTAGGTTCAGCTTATGGAGTTGAAAACCGGTTAATCTGTGGAATTTCTTTTACGGCAATTTTAAAGTAATGTAGATGGAATGAACAATAAAAGATTGGAAATTTTACCACTTAAAACATCATCGATGCGCGATGAGTAAGTTTGAGTGGAAAACATTCACTTTGCGCATTCTTCGTTAATTCTTGTTAGCTGCAACGTTTATGCGCCTATTCTTGACTCAAAATACAGTTTCGATGGAAAATTAAACAGTTTTTTTTTTTATCGAGTTCGCTGAAAAAGCGGTGTTTTGTACCCGAGTACAGCCGGGTATATAACTACATTCTCGTACTTGGGTAGTTCAGCAACTATTGTGTTTTGTTTACAATTTTCTTGTTCGAAAGCTGCTTTGGTTGCAGCTATAGCAATGAGTTATTTGCAGAGTGAGGCCAGAGTTTAATTGTGAGTACTTCACTCCAGCTAACTTTGGCGCGTATATTCGGCGAGGGTGCTCGAAATTCAAGAGTGAGATCAGTAACCTTCTGAGAAAAGTTAAAGTTTTATCAATAGGTCTTTGTCCTGATATTGATTACTAAGTGTCTTTCGTTAAAGATTGAAAATGTTTGAGAATAGATGTTAAGATGTGAAATTAAAATTTTGAAAAACATCTTATTCTTGCAAAACAATTTTGATGCGTAATCCCTATGACAATTGCAGGTTATGACGCTATCAAGTGTTATTTTCATTTCGTTCTATTTGTCCACTTAAATCCTTCATATTTTCGTAGTTATTGATGTGAAAAAACTGATTTCACACAATGTTTTGGCTCAATAACGAACGTCTTTTGAAACAAGAAAAAAAATTTATGGAATTAAAGGCCCATTATTAAGTTTCTTCTTCCTTGAATAAAAAATAAAAAAATTAAGTGATTTTACGTACCGAATCTGGGTAAAATACTTAAAATTTTCCCAATATTCCCGGTATATTTTCGCCAAACTGCCTGTATATATAATATCATTATAATATATGCTCTAATATAATAGTCATGATATTTACTCATAGTTTTCTTCTGGTTGCGGTTTGCTGAATAATATAATGTTTTAGAATGTGATGTGATGTTACTCCTGCACACACATACAACAAACATTTACACCCATTTCCACTACCTATATATTTCACAACGTGTTTAAATAAACACGTCATATCATAAGACATTATTTTATATATACATATACATGTTATATAATATATGCATGTATTATAGTTTGTGAATATTATATTATTATATAATAATATAATTTAGAATAATGACCTTGTTAGCTATAGTTTCGTATAAAATTTGATTTTATAACTATAATAATAGTAGTAGCATATATAGACTTGGAGATACTGAAATAAAATTTGCAGCCGGTAAAATCCGTCATTGAGCATGAATAATTTTCAGATGGAAAAGTTTTGCAGGATCCCGTTTAAAAAACGCTCCTGAACGTTAAAGTGCTGGTCTATCGATGGGTAACCCGGTAGGATATTAGTAAAATTGACTGAATTGCTTCGGAAAAATTTTGTCACATAATTGGGGTCAAAATTCACACAAAATGTTCTTAGACCCAAAGGTTTCAAAAACCTTAATTAAGTTCTCGAGATAAAAAATTCGTTAAATTTGAAAACACGTGATTTTTAGGATTTTCATCCTTCAAAAAGTGTATGTAAAATTCAGATTTTTAATATGTATAAAATTTTCATACTATGTATATATGAAATATACATAGTATTAAGTTTAGTCCCAAGTTTGTAACGCTTAAAAATATTGATGCTACGAACCAAAATTTTACCGAATAGGTATAGGTGTTCATAGAATCATCGAATTAATTTATTTTCGGTTGTCCGTCCGTCCGTCCGTCCGTCTGTCAACATGATAACTCAAAAACGAAAAAAAATATACAGCTGCAATTTTATAGCGCATGACAGTGTATAGGAAGGTATATGTGTAATGTGATAGAGTAATCTGCATTATCTATACATGGAATTTCAACAATTAAGTCAATCAATTGTTTGTTTTCACTTGTTATTTGTAGTGTTAAGCTAACTCAACAACATCCCGCAAAAATTGTTGACCCACTTACATTTTAATTGCTTGATCTTTAAGATAGCGCATCAAAAATCACTAAAAAATGTCGATTATCTGTTCTATACATGTTAGAAAGGTGGAATTTACAACAACCAACTCGAAATAAAGTCAAATGACAGAAAAATTTTATTTTCCACAACGCAATCCGACGGAAAATCGTAAAAACCGTTGTTCCGCATAACTTGCGGTTTTCTTACAATTTGTTAGGTGACACTTTACGGATTTCACTTCTCAGAGGACACTTATTTAAAAACATTTTACAAAATTTTTGTTTTTATTTTTGAATTGTTTTGTGCATTTCAGAACAACCGCAGTATTACTTAATTTTGCAGGACTATATGAGGGCAATATTGTGAATAATTCGAAGATAATTAGTTGAAACCAAATCAGCCCCTAAATGTGAACTTTAAGTAAAGCATTTCGTTGGCTACAAGTTCGAATGGCCATGGACTTTGAAGAAGTATCTCCAAGTCTATTGAAAATAGTATAAGTAAACTTATTTAAGTATAACATATGTGTTTGATATGTATTTTAAAATTTAATGAATTGGTATTTTTCATTTTGTATATCTAGCTAATGTTAAATACAATTTTTTCCTGATCTGTAGTTACTGCAGAGAATTCAGGACATAATAATATCTCGATACGGAAAATGAGGATACTTTCAGGAGCGAGATATAGCAGAAATGGAATACTTCAAAGTATCACATGAGAATTGTTGCAGAGCAATATAGAGGATGAAATACTAAAACGAAAGTTCTTTTAGCATTTTTTGGAATCGACGAACCATAACTGATGCAGAGCTTCGTTGCAAGCAAGGTGGAAGTAAAATTAATTACAGTTTACTTTTCTTTGTAGTTATTTCTTTCTTTTAAGAATATTAGATCAGATGGTTAAAGCGTAACCAATTCCGTCCGCGGTATGCTTAGAGTAGCGGGTTCGATTCCCGCCGTCGCAACAAAATTAATTAAATTAATAGTTTTGATAGGCAAGTGTAGTGCATGGCATATGCATGAAGAAGACGCATTCAGCTTCTGAAATTGAGGAGGTGATAAATGAAATTATCAGCGGAAAGGTGGTAAAACACAAATATGGTATCACAATGGGCTCTATAGCCTAAGTGTATCTAACTACGGCTCCATATGTCAAATAGTTTTTGGGATAAAAATTAAAAAATAAACAACTTTTGATTGAAAAAATAGTTCGTAAACATCATTGTTTTTCCGTGTGGGAGCAAATTAGGGCATACTTTGCTGTCCATTTTCTCCAAAAAAATAAAAGACAGAAAAATGAAAATTAGTAGGTAGCGGCACTTATAGTGCGAGCCTATGAAATACCTACTTTTGAAAAAAACGAAGTAAGTTAGAATTGAACTACTAAAACTGAAAAAAGTTCGAAAATTTTCACACATTTTGCGGGTAGCACAATCCCTTTTTGCTTGCAAAACGTAGTTTCACACTCCCTTAAGGGGTCCAAATAACCAACCAAAAAGCAGTTTTAGATCACGTTTTGCGATTTTAATGTAGAAATTTTAATGGCGTATTAGTAGGAAACATTTTAATTTGATTAGTTTTAGTCGAGAAATTCTCTATATTCCATATTGCCTAAAAATTATGTAAAATCATAAACGAATTCACTAACCATTCTAATAGTATAAGAGCTGAATTAAGGTCGACCTTCACCCATCTGTTAACCGAATGAAAAACTTATATGAAATGTAAAATACTAACAAATATCTCTGCAATGGATCGCGTAAAAAATATGATAAGACTACTTAATAAAAATACCCAAACTTCGAAAGCTTACAAATGATAATTTTTTAACGATATCTGAATTTTTGATTTATACTTTGACTGCAATAAAAATCAAATGCTTCAATTTTACTTGATTTGGGCTATAATTCACAATAATTGAATAAAATAAATATCAATTTGTAAAAAAAAATTTCTTCCATATCCTTTGATCTATGAACCAATAATCTATATAAAATTTTCGGAAATTTAATTTTAAATCAATCATCTAAAAAATCTCAATCACACAATAAGTAAAAAATAATTACTTTTCTCTAAATGATTATTTTGACAAAATGTTATTAAATTAGAAGGAAAGAAAGAAAAAGCTGTTGAACATAGGGACTCTTAGAAGTATAATCAATGTCTTTCTGATTGAGTAACATGAAATAGTTGAATTTCTGTGAAATGACCACTTTTTAGCGAATTGCCGAAGGATATGGAGCTACTGATTTTGTACTGATGGTGGAATTTTAGAAAAATTTCTTCAAATGATCTTCGATCCTACCTAATAGATCAAAAATGACCATCGTGATTTGAAAAAACTTTGGTATCAAGAAAGGTTTTGGTATTTGAAAGATCAAGTTCGTCAATGAGATTCGACGATTTATTTCAGAATATTAAAATCTGAAAAATTGAAGTGTCATAAAATTGATTATTCGTGACTTATGATTTACATTGACCATAGAGGTACTATAGAAGAGAAGATGGTGTAACATACACAAAAACGATATTAGGCACGCCAAATTGGTACTTCACCTTTGTCAAACAGTTACTAACTATTCCGCAAAAAAAAATTTTATGTCAGTACTTTTTCCATAATTATACAACTAGTACACGGTAAGAAATGCATGGCGTAAAGCTACAATGCTAGTAAAGTAAAGAGACAGATTATATTGTATCTATGTTATTATCAGTAATTTTATAGTATTGAATAGGACCATCTACCAGGAGTATTGTGCGTATCGCCAACCAATATGGGCCTAAAGCCCACACATGAAATGTTACTGTTCTCTTATTACAGTACACAGTACAGTACAGGACGTTCACACCGATATAGTATGGCGTCCGTTGTGAACGCACAGAGAAAAATTTAAAAGTTTCTAATGATATTTCGATGATAAAACATAAAATTAATTTTTATAAAATATAAGGATAATTATTATTTCTCTTAAATAAATTCTTTAAAATTATACATCCGGTCACGTGACAGCAACCACCAATCAGATGTACTTTGAAGATACAACGTCCTGTTATATGAAAGGTTATGTAAGCTTACAAATATAAAAACATGTAAACTTGCAAATACTTGTAAACTTGCATATACAAAAATGATTATATGTCAAGTTATGATGTCATTCAAGACGTCATAATACTTTTTACTGTTTTTAAAGTAAATTTGAGTTGATTTTTTAAAAGCCCATTATATTTAACCCGATCAAGTCGAAAAAGCCATATTGGAACTACACTTTTTTCAAGCGTCTCCTTTCTATGAAACCTCTGAAATGATATTGACAATGTTGATAGTTGAAGTAATAACTAAACATGACTTGGAGCCACAAAATTTGTATTCACCCCTAAATCTAAATTCCTCTTTTCTGTACAACAATTTTACTGTAATTCTAAAGAAATATCTTATGAAGCTTTTGCTATCGTATTGGTTAAGCTTCTCCTAGCGTAAAGATATCACTAATTTTTGGACAAGATTGAAACCAATAACCTTCTATCAGAACGCTGGAAAAAACGCTTTCCGTTCTTGATCCTGTAACAAAATTAAATTTGAGTATATATATGATATATCTATGAACACGGTGTCTACATAAGTTGGCTACATTTGAAAAACTTATTTATTATAAGGCTTACGAAAAAAACAAATCTCTGCTTTTAACAAGTGAAAACAAACAATTGACTGAGTTAATTGTTGAAATACCATGCATAGTCAGTGTTGATTTCTTTATCACATTACACATACAAACATGTGACACATACATAACTGATAATCAAGTATAGTACATATTATAAAATTTCCGCCTATTTGGTGCCCTCACGGGTAAACAGTGATGTTTACGAAAAAATGTTTCAAATACAAGTTGTTTAATTTGATAAGGAACATTTTACTTTTGTTCCATCTCTAACGGTTTACAAGATGGGTAACGGACCCAAGACCCAATTGACCTCCTGAGTACGCTGTAAAAATTTCAGCTCGATATCTTTTTTCGTTTTTGAGTTATCGTGTCCACAGACGGACGGACGGACGGACGGAAATGATAGGAATGTTAATGGTCGTTTAGAAATGTAGACCATTTTGAACAGATCATAAGGGAAACGCCTCAACGTTTCCACCTTCGTGTCCCATACATGTAATTGTTCTTTTACAAAATTCTTTAAATACACTCTTACATATCTCGGGAGTAATTTCTTGAACCGTTTTCTTTATTATCTGTTCAAAATGGTTTACATTTCTAAACGACCATTAACATTTATATCGATCATATTCCATTTTTGGACACTTTGTATATTCGATGTCAAAAGTAAATAGCCGAATATTAATATTTTTGAAGGCAGAGATTTTTATAAGGAATAAATTTTTTCGTAAACTTTAAAATAAAAATTTTTTCTTTACGTAGCCAACTTAAGTAGACACCCTGCCTATGTTTTGAGCGTAGATAAATGTTATAAACAACAATTACTTATATATGGTTGACTTATCACAAGTTTTCTTATCAAACAGATAGAAATACATCAGTCGAAAAGATACAAAATAAATAAAATAAATTTGATACTACTTTGTTGTTGCCGATAGAATTGAATTCGGCAAATGAAATCTTATTCAGAATTCTATAAATTTTGATAAAGTATTGAAATATTGTTATTAAATCAATTTTAACGATTCAATTAACAAGCGACATTTTTTTATGATTTATGTTTGTTTACTAAATTTTGTATACAAATTTAAACGTCATAGTCTTATTAAATTACCATGGATGTTTTATTATGATGCAATGTTGTATGTTATAAAAACAAATAGCTTTATTTCAATATAAACAAATGCACATTGGAGAAAAAACTTTTACATGTGAAATTTTTGATAAAACTGATAAAAGCAGTTTAATTCAACCAAAACAAACTCATAGTGGAGCAAAAAAAAACTCCATTTGAATTTTGTCATAAAAGATTTAAAACAAGTAAAATTATTGGTACCTACTTACAAGAATATTTTAACGTTTTTAAGCTCTGTTACGCAAAAATCCTTGTGTCTAGCAAAGAAACTTGCTACCATTAAAGAATCAATCCTACGCAAGTTACAATAATTACTTAATTTTATGAATCTAGCCTCCATTGTGATTAAATTAAAACAACGCCTTTTATGACGTAATTTGTTTTTTTACAAAGAATCTAATGTTTTCTTGGAAAAATATAATAAAAATAAAAAAAAGTAGGATTTGACCAAACCATTCAAATACTTTTTTTAAATGTTTTTTCAAAATGATATAATCCAATTGAAATCAGTTCATATCCCTTCTTTAGTTTAATATTATTAAATAAAATATACTAATATATACTGATTATCATTGGTTGCTGGTTATCGAATCATAGAAAGTGAATGAACAAATTTATCAACTTTTGCCACACCTGTAGCGCCCAAACTAGGGCTCAAATCCAAAATTGGTAAATGACTTTTTCCTTCGTCTTTATGAGCTTATTCTGTAGGCCAACGATCTGCAGTCAATAACAGAACACCCTGTATATTCTATACTTATAACAGATATTTCAGCCAGTTTATCGGTCAGTGACGTCATTGAACTCTGATTGGTGTTCGAAGTCACGTGATAATAAAATTTGGTTATAACAGGTTATATTATTTTATACTTATAACAGACATCTTAGCTTGTTTATCGGTGAATGAAGTCATTGCACTCTGATTGGTGTTCGCAGGCACGTGGTAATAAACAAAGCAATTCAAATCAATTTTATCTAATTTAAGACGAATAATTACGTTCTTCAAATTTTATTTTATGTTTCTTAACTTTTCATGAATTTGTAACATGTATAAAAATTACTACTATTGGCCCCTTCAATGTCGTTGAAAGGGATTTTGAATTTAATACTAGCGCAAGTATCGGAATATTAAGGATGTACTAGTTCAGGTTAATTTTGAATAAAAGCTTGATTTTTTTGTATGAAATTGGACTCAAGTCTCAAACAATTCCGAAAATTTAAGGGAGGTTGCTCGATTATTTACACAAATAAATGATTTCAAAAGTAGTCTTATATGATATTGGTCTTATAGCAAAACTATTTAAATTAAAGTTAAAACTTTAATAAATTATTGAAAACAAAAATCGTTGTGTCAGACTAATTAAGGATCTAAGAACACGATAGTGGGTACACAAATTATAAAAATATATATTTTATAAAACGAATAGTAAAAATACAATTTTTCGCAATCGGGAGTAATTTTCAAAGTATTGAAAATTGAAATTTTTTTTAATTATTCAGCTTTCGGTATTGGTAAACCAAGGCAGATATCGAAGAATTTTATTCGTATTTTTCGTCCAAGTTTTAAGAAAATTCATCATCAAAGTTGAAAATAAGCTACTAAAAATTTCAACCGCAAGTCTTAACTTCCCTTGGCGCACGTACTACCTTAATCATAATATGACCATGTTTATAGGATCTACTCACCATTGGTATAGTCACTTTGACGGTAACATATATACACAGATTGATAGAATATCCATCTAATGTGTTTATTATTTGAATTTACTACAGACGACTTTGTGTGTAGTTAAGTTTCTATTTATGTTACGAATTCACAGACATTTGTCAAATATTAATTCTCCACTATATGTATTATTTGTAGTTGTTTAAAATTAATTATTTATATTAATTGAAATTAAATAAATAACCCAAGACTAGGATTCAAAACAAGGGTAAATAATAAATTTTTGAAAAGATGATGAAATAATATTTAAATAGCCTCAGAATTATCACGTATTTTCGAATTGTTTGTTTAATATCACTACATAGTTTAAGCAAAGTCGCTTTCTCTGTCCCTATGTCCCTATGTCCCCATGTCCCTTTGTATGCTCGAATCTTTGAAACTACGTAACGGATTTTGATGCGGTTTTTTTTAATAGATAGAGTGATTCAAGAGGAAGGTTTATATGTATAACAACATCCATTAAATAGTGGAGAAGTACTGCTATTTTTGAGGTTAATAGTTAAAAATGTAAAAAGTGAATAAGTAAAAATGTAGTGTATGAATTTAGATATTCCAAAGATAGCAGGAAATCTTCATGGTATAGGGAAAGGGGGATTGTTTTACTCTAAATTTAACGCGTGCGGGCCACGGGCAGTAATGAATAAATCAAAACTACTGGATCGATTTTAATCACATAGGTTATATATTTTATACCCGTGCGAAGCCAGAGCGGGCCGCTATGTTTTTATATACAACGTTCACAGTTTTTCTGTAGTGTATTTAGTATCAGCATTGCACCCGTGCGAAGCGGGGGCGGGTCGCAAGTATGATATATGATGTTCTTTGTAGTTTAAGGTATTTCTAACGACGTGAGACTAATAGTACTTTACACGAAAATATGCATAGTTAGCTGGTAAAAATTTTCAACATTGTCGATACTTATCACGTAAAGGATAGAAATTCATACTACTTAGAAGACATTTTTGAATATTTTTAGCCCCCGAACCAAAAAAACAATTGTTATAAGTTTGACCGCTATGTGTGTCTGTCTGTCTGTCTGTGGCACAACTACTATTTCGAGACCTATACTTTTTCTTTTTCTCTATTTCTTCTATTTTATGTTTTTGCTGGGGTAAGATATCTTCCTTATTGCTATATTAAGTTCCATGCTTTACCTCTCATTTTTAAGCTTATATAGTATTGGTTAACAACGAAAAATAGACTCTAATTTTCGTCTAAAATTATATCGGAAATAAACAGGCTAGAAAATATGAAATTTTATTTGGTTTTTTTGAAAACTTTATACTTCGAAAATTACTCCAGATTGCGAAAAATTTTATTTTTACTTTTCATGTTATAAAATATATATTTTTATAATTTGTGTACCCACTATCGTGTTCTTAGATTCTTAATAAGTCTGACACAACGATTTTTGTTTTCAATAATTTATTAAAGCTTTAACTTTAATTTAAATAGTTTTCCTATAAGACCAATGTCAAATATGACTACTTTTGAAATCATTTATTTGTATAAATAATCGAGCAACCTCCCTTAAATTTTCGGAATTGATTGAGACTTAGCTTTCATTCAAAATCAAGCTTTTATTCAAAATTGACCTGAACTAGTACATCCTAAATATTCCTATACTTGCGCTAGTATTAAATTCAAAATCCCTTTCAACGACATTGAAGGGGCCAATAGTAGGAATTTTTATACATGTTTCAAATTCATGAAAAGTTAAGAAACATAAAATAAAATTTGAAGAACGTAATTATTCGTCTGAAATTAGATAAAATTGATTTGAATTGCGTAATTTATTACCACGTGACTGCGAACACCAATCAGAGTGCAATGACTTCATTCACCGAACTACCTAAAATATCTGTTATAAGTATAGGATACTTAACCTGTCATAACAAAATTTTATTATCACGTGACTGCTATGTATTTTGTATATCATTTGTGTAATAAAATTGCCTATAAATAAAAATCAAATTAATTACTCACTCATAAATTATTTCTGAAGCCTGTTTTTAACCAAAGGTATCGCACTGCGAAATTTCGAACGGTTCGAGCTTGTATCCTGCTTAATACTGTATGTTGACATTGTTTCTTAGCACATAAAAATTAAGTTCATCATCAGTCTATCGACGTAGAATGTGGGGGTCAAAAAATACGGGGTTCAAGTTCCCCGTATTTCTACGTCCATGGAGGTATGGGATTGAAAATATTGAATTTAGATTCAATGAATTGCGTATGAAATTTAATGAAACCCTTTACACAAAATCAGGGCTGATTGATTCGTTTGTGGCATCGTAGCTCCTAAGCGGATGAACCGATTTTCGATCAAAATCGGTTCATCCGTTTAGGAGCTAAGAATTCACTGACATGCTCACAGATATACAGATAAACAGACACCTTAAACTTACATTACATTTCAATAATTTAAACTTCTATTTACGCACCGATTAAATAATTTTTATGGTTAAATAATTTTCAAAAAAAATTTAAGTATTTTTCAGACAAAATATTTATTTTATATCCATTTTTTTTTTGTAGAAAGAAAATCATCCCGTATTAAGCATTAAAATAATAATTGATGTAAAAAAAGCTGCTTCCTACGATTATCATTTAAATGATTCAAATATGTATGTAGGTTTTTTTCATTAAAAAAAAAATTCTTAAAAAATTTCATAAAGTACAAAAAAAAATTTTTTTTTGTATTAAAAAACTGTCTAACAAAGAGATTATGATATTTTTAAGTACTTATTACGTATAATGGTGATCATTAAACTTCTGTCAAAGTGGATGGAAAAAGAGTACCAGTTGCAAGAAAATATGTTAATGGTGTTAATTGGTGATTATGTAGCATTCATTTCATAAGTGAGAAAAATTTTAAAATCAGTCAAGTAGTGAATTCATAAATGACAATTTCACTTTTTAATGGATTTTAACTTTTGTTGAGGAACCCTATTTTTTTTTTAATATGAAATACAGCCCATGTTACTTGATCAAAATGTAGCATTCTATAGGTAAAGGAATTTTGAAAATCGGTTAATTAGTGAACTCAAAAATGATTTGTATATATTTTCATACAAACTTTCATCCCCTATTTTACCCTTTTAGGAGGTGAATTTGACACCTTAGTATTAAATCAATAACTTTCAAACTTCTATCATAAGCTATGTAGGCTGGACGTTGATATATCAGTCGAGAAATTGCTTTTCCCACCTCCGAAATGTTTCTGATTTTAAAACAGACGGCGACATCCGGGTAAAAACATGCATTGATGCGACTATACTGCTGGGGTGAATATTTAACTAATAGTGATTCATCAATGAAGGAAATTCTTAAGAGTATACAGCAGAGAAAATTATATTTCACGTATATATATTTTTGAATATACATAAATATCTTCCGAGGCCTAAACGTGTTAATAGTTTCGAGGCAAACGAATTTGTGATGCTGTTTTTGTAGATAAAGATGCCGACTGTCTTAATTTTAGCTGATTATTAATGTAGGTAAAAGATGTTAAGTGCGTTAAAATTAACTCTAGCTAGATCAATTTTATTGAACTCAATCGTACAGTTTTCATAATGTTAACAGTATAAATATGCTGATGTTCATCTCAAAATTAGATTGCTAATATTCAGTGTACATAATAAAATAAATGTCATGTTCTTTCAGTGAATTTCATATCGTTGTATTTAGTGGCAATAACCAAGAACAAACTTAAATTTGTTATTTTCTTAAGAACGTCAAAGAATCAAGTTATCATCACATTTTATTTTCAGACTTTAGCTTTAAATAAATATCTTTTTTAAAGGCTTTAAGTAATGCTAACATAGCTTTTAAGTATTTTTACTCAATTTTCCTTAACCTTTCTGAAGTAAAGCATTGCTATTAAGCATTTTTGTTCATTTTTCCAAACCTTTCTGAAGGGTACTCGAACTTGGCCATGTTAGGTGATTGTTGGCTAGTCTATTTTTGGAACTATGTTCCATATCGCACTTTATCGTTCTGATTTGTTTGCTGGTTGGGAGGTTATACCGAAAAAATTGCAACATAAAAATTGACACCTAAAACCGACATGTAGGTGACCTAAAACATTTTCAATCGATTCAGCTTGCCATGAATTTTGAGAAAATACAAAAATATTTTGCTGTCAATTTGTATTTTTATCAAAATTTTATGTTTTTTCAGTTGTGGAAGTTATTAGGAGTTAAAGCAAACGAAATGTACGCACATATTGGGTTGACTACTAAATTAGAAGCATGTTGGGTTGACTTCTAAGTATACAGTAAAAACTAAAAGTAGCTATAAAGTTAGATTTTTTATGAATAAAACAAGTATTTGACTTCTAAAATTAATACCTCTTTTCAGAAAAATATTTTGTAAATAAAAAAACTAAGCCCTATATTTATAATCTATCAAGGTACGAAAGGAATGTAGTCCTACTGAGTGTCCCTACGACACCTCTCGTTCTTTTTATTCTACCTTGGGCAATTCATTTTTAACACTCTTTAAATATTATTGTCTACTATTTTCTTAAAATTATTTTGGAAACGTGACCTAAAGAATTTTTTTATAATTTTTTTTGAAACTCAGCACCTCACTTTTTATTTAAAGGAAAAAATCATGTAAACTATTGTAATATTATTTTCCATGGAATCTATATGAATTATGGATGTAAAACTCATGTTTTATATAGCTTTTTATATGATAATTGAATACCATACTAAACATGCAGGTGGTTTTTTAGGCTCCTGATCTGAAAAGAATATTCCTGATTTTAAAATTCATAAAATGTGTGTTTGATAAAATTCGAAAATTTGTTACAAAGTGGAAATTTTGTGCATTAAGTAAGAAATAAATGTAGTAATATACCTAAGTTTAAATACTTTATGTTTTTTGAAATAATTTATATAATTTGTTTTTGAATTAATTTACAATTTATATAATAATGTTTTTAAAAGCTTTTCAAAAAGAAAGATCACAAATTAAATCAGGTTGAAATGTTATGAATTAAAATTTAAAATTATTTTCAAATTATATTTTTATTTAATTTTTAATTTCTTTTGAATATTTGAATAATAAAAAAAAGCACTAATTTCCAAAGAACCATCATTGTGTAAGCAATTTAAAGTATATTTTCGTTATCTATGTTTCCATAAAAATAAAATATAATATGGCCCATTATCATGAATTAAAAAAACCATACACTTTTCAAAAAAAAATATATATATAATGAAAAAAATAAATATATCCACCAGTAATTATGACACACAAAAAAATGACTGAATATTTAGCAGTAATTAAAAATTCAGAAAGGAAGAGTGTAACACCAGTGAAAAAGATTTGTATTTATTTTTTTTAAAGTTATTTTGTGATAATTCAAATATTATACAGCTATCGGTAAGAATTGGTGATCCATGGTACCGGAGGTGTGATTAATGGTAGAACATCTGAATGTATATCTACGGAGGATTATACCTACCGATTGTATCTGAAAGATATCTCTTCAGGGTGGGATTTTTACAGTTTACTTTGGCGGCGATCATATTATATTGTTTTCGATTGAAACATTGGAAACCCCCACAGGTTCTTGTCTCTAAGCATTCAGTAAGAGCTCCAATTGGAAGTTCTTATGATTCAACATGTAGCGGACCCTCTTTTTTTCGCCTATACTACGCTAGTTATTACTTGGTAACTTATAAAATCGAAAGAAAATAATTTTTGGATTTAGTGCTTACTGATTAAATGATACATGATAGGTTCAAGGTACATGACTTTGTATCTTTTCAAACTTTATCTCCTCAACATTTAACTGGTTTTAGATGGAATGCGATTTTAATAACACACAAAAATTGCCAACATATACAGAAATAAACAGAATAATAAGAAAGCATTGTATTTTGACTATAATAATAATGGGGCTTAACCACCGTTTCTCTGACATATACATACGTCTACAATTAAATTTTCTATATTGGGGTAATCGACAAAAACGACAAAAAAATCGACTGTTTTACCCAAATTTGTTACACCGTATAATTACTTCTGCGAACTAGACACTTCACTCTAGAAAAAAAACAAGAACAACTTTCTAATTGAAATCGTTCATGTAATATTTATCAATTATGTATCAGAGTGAGGTTTTCATTGAACTAGAAAACTTAGATCAAATTCGATGCCTTTGCATTGGAACCAACATTTATTCGTAAGCATTTTCTCGAATAAATTTATTTATCATTGAGTTTCAAGCATATATATCCACTTAAAAAGGACACCCTATACCCATATACAATTCATAAAATATATGAAAATGTTTTAAAATTTGAACTTGGTTGAATAAATGAGAGACAAATGAATGATTATAATATAAATTTTACATAACGGGTAGATTATCATATATTATTATACCACTCATCGTTCTATGTCTGAAATGAATGAAAAGTCTAACTGGGTGGCTGAAATAATGGTGGTATACATAAATATTTTATATTTAGATGTATACAGATTGAATTCCTCACAATTGTACGAAGGAATACAGTAAAAAGTATACTGAAAAAACACACACTTTATTGAATAGACCTTTTCACATGTTTTTTTCTTTTTTTAAAATGAAAGTAAATATCTTGATAAATGAGACGATGAAAATCATTAAAATTCTAATTGTCAAAAACGATCCGGAAACACACGAAGCTATACGAATGGCGCATGACGTCAGTTCGTCAGTTGACTTTTATTAATTATAAGTATACGAATTGCGAATGAAATAAATCGGCAATGACAGATAAATCGACGATTAAAAATCGCGCATAAAAATATATCAGGCGTTTTGTGCCTCTATGCCTAAATACTACTTCAAAACAGCCAGAAAACTTTATTTTTCCGTTCTTAATGGATATGGCTAGTATAATAAATTGGTTTGATCGTGCTCATCACAAGGGTCCGATTGGAAAATCTAATCTATTATTGTTGCGAAGATCATTTTATAGGATGTACAGTACGATTATTATCATTTTCATGAGGAAAATTCAACATGCTACAAAAGTGCCCATAGCTCTCACTCGAAGACCTAACAATTTTTTTATGAAATATTTATACCATGTATATTTGAAATATACATAGTATATTAAGTTTAGTTCCAAGTTTGTAACGCTTAAAAATATTGATGCTACGAAAAAAATGTTGGTTTAGGTGTTCATAGAATCAACTAATTAGTCCTTTTCCGGTTGTCTGTCCGTCTGTCTGTCAACACGATTACTCATAAACGAAAAGAGATATCAAGATGAAATTTTTATAGCGTACTCAGGACATAAAAATGTTCCTTTAGCTTTGGGTTGACTTTTTTTCAAAAACATATTTTCAACTTTTAGATGAGAGAAAGGGCCCTTTTCAATAAAAAATTAACCTTTAGAAATTTTTATTCTTCCATTTGTTTCAACTATTTTTAAGGCGTATTTACAGTCCCATATAATACAACCTGAATGGTAATTTATATGCCATATAAAAGAGGCAAACAAAGCGCGGCCTTTGAAAACATGGGCGCCTTTCAAAATTTATATATACATGTGATTCTTAACATCCAATGAAAACCAGTTTGTAGCCTGTTTATCATTGCTTAAGCATTAATTTGAAGATGATTTTGGCAAAAGTAAGAACCAGTTTCATCGGTGAAGTCAGAGACTAGTGGGCATTCTCGTTGGTTTCAAAGCCAGTCTAGTTCACAAGCAATTTTTATACCATGTATACTAAGTTTAGTCCCAAGTTTTTAACGCTTAAAAATAGTGATGCCATGAACAAAATTTTTGTGTGCATTTTCGGTTGTCTCTCTGTCCGTCCGTCCGTCTAGCAACACTATATCTCAAAAACAAAAAGATATATCCATCAGAAATTTTTATAGCGTGCATAGGATGTAAAAAGTCAGAAAGTCGTAAATGAGCAAAATAAGTCTATTGTATCTTGTATACCATTAGAAATAGAACAAAAGTTTTAATTTAAAGTTCTTTATAACAAATAAACAACTTTTGTTTTAAACATTTTTTGTAAGACATCACTGTTTACCCCTAATGTGGTGCAAATTAAATACGTTAAATTTATGTATGTGTTTGTTTTTATAGCATATATATACTATATCCACTGAGGGAGTGAGAAGGATGATATTTTATAATAACTTTGTGTGTAAGGGCTACCTTTCTTTAATTACTTTATGACGTAAAAAACAAACGATTGCATATAATCAAAACCTCCTAGATAGTGTATTTTCACAATTAACTAAGTCAGTTGGTTGTTTTCACTTTTTTATTTTGTTTTTCGCTGTAAAGAGTATTGGATTTTCTTGATTATCTCCTAAAACCTACCTGGAGAGCGTCACAATCAATTTAATCCATTTTATACTTTAGTCAATATGCTACCGTAAAATGTTACCGAATCTATAGGTACTTGTTCCAGTATAGCGTCTATCGAAGTACCAGCACTGAACAACTTTTCAATGAGGTTCAAAATTCGATCATCTCTCGTGTTACTATTACTTTCCATAATTCGATCATTGCCCCGACACCTGTAGATAAATTTTCCTGCCAAATGTACGGAAGCCTGAATGACTCACAAGCAATTTATGAGAAAGTGGCGCTACACTACCCTATTTTTTTAAATGTGTACTATCCACAAATATAAAACCAACTTTTAAAAAGTAACTAATTCACTTTCAACAAGTGACTTGTGGTTTTATGAAAACGAACCTTTTAGAAAATGTCGGTATTTTGTCATGTGCAGATTTCTAATTATAACGTCATAATAAACATTAAATAATACTTTTAAAGATTAGAAATTAGAAATGTGTAGATGCAAAAGAAAAACATCAATAATTAAAGCATTATATTTTTTAAATAATACTAAAGAAAATTTTGAACTAACTTCATAAGACAAATTATAAACATTATCATAATATTATTAAACCCGGACATATAATTATCAATAATTCCAGACAGTTTGGTAGTGTCTAATTAAAGGATAATCATCACCGACTGACATCTTCAAAAAGGTTCGTTTCCGTAATACCACAAGTGACAAATGCACTTGTTGAAAGTGAACTAGTGGATTTTTAAAAGTTGTTTTATACTTGTGGGTAGTGCACATTTAAAAACAAAGATAGTGTAGCGCCACTCTCTCATAAATTGATTGTGAGCCATTCAGGCTTCCGTACAAATGTTCTACACAAAAATTACTTAAAATAAGACTGCATATGTTTGTTTCGTTAGCTCATACATAACATGAATAGTATATTATAACTTTGGCATATTTTTAACGAAGATAAAAATGTTCGACCAAGTAGAACAAATCTTCCACATCTACTATAGTCTCTCATCTACCATTCCATTCTATATTATATAGTCTCTATAGAATTGTGTGATGATATTGTACTTTATTCGTATTTTTTAACTTTCTGCTAGAAAGTTTAAAGGTTACTTACATTTTGAAAAACGAAATAAAAAATTGTTTATACCAAAAAATTAACTTAAGACCGGATTCACAAAGTCAAACATTGAATACAAGTTTTTTTCATTTTAGAAAAATCGTCTCATTAATCGTTAAAAATATAAAATCAATTGTTGTTCTTAGACCACTTTTGTTTTTCGTGTGTTTTGAGTAGTATGGGTGTGTGCGTGTGTCTTTTTAGTGTTCTTTTAGTGTTCGCTCAGTGAGTTTTATTTCAGGCAGTTACCATAGAAACGAGTTTCTATGGCACTCTAATAATATAATTGTATGTATTAACATATAAATCTATGAATTGTATATATGGTTTTTTTTTTAAATTTAATACTATTTTCTAACACACTTAAAAAAGTATTTATTTGAGTTTTTATTAAAAAAATACTATTTATGCAATTTCTCTTATTTTCGCAATTTATAATGCAACAATTTTAATTAATTGTTATACATAGTACATTAAGATTAGCTCCAAGTTTGTAACGCTTAAAAATATTGAAGCTACGAACAAAATTTTGGTATAGGTGTTCATAGAATCATATAATTAGTCCATTTTCGGTTGTCTGTTCGCCCGCCCCCTGTCAACACGATAATTCAAAAACGAAAAAATAGATCAATCTGAACAGCGCACTCTGGACGTAAAAAAGTGAGGCCGAGTTCGTAAAAGAGAAACATAGGTCAATTGGGTTTTGGGTCCGTAGGACCCATCTTGTAAATCGTTAAAGATAGAACAACAATTTAAATATAAAAAATGTTCCTTATCAAAAAATAAACAACTTTTGTTTGAAACATTTTTTTGTAAACATCACTGTTTACTCACGAGGGCACACATTAGATACAAATTTTATAGTATGTATTAATATGGGATTATCAGTTATGTTTGTGTGACATGTATAGGTATGTGTAATGTTATAGAGTAATCAACACTCTCTATACATAGTATTTCAACAATTAACTAGTCAATTGTTCGTTTTCACTTGTTTTTCAATAATTTTAATTTGACACTTACCATTACACTTACACTTTTACCATGAATTTCTGCCTAGACTTTGTAAAGTTAAAAATATGACGTTACTGCGGTTTTCTTGAGATTTTAGGGTTATTTTGCGGATCGTTCCGCTCCGGAAAACTCCTTTTCTCACCTCCGTGCAGAAAGTGTCAACTTTCGTCCGCATGCGCAAAACGAAGTTCCCGCTTTCTGTCTTCGTCGGTGAGAAAAATAGTAAACATACCACGGGAGCAAGTAAAGAATGTGTCAGATCCCATGTTTGTCAGCATCAGGTTCGTCTCGGGCGACTAGATGTGTAATATACTATTTTCGGTCTTTTACAAAGAAAGAAAAATATTAAGGATCGTTCCTAACCTGGAGAACTCCATTTTTTGTCTTTTACAGAGAAGGTATATTTACCCCATTATAAGTCATTAATAAATACTATAACCATTTACTTAATCATAAAGTTATTTGACTCGCTTCTAAAGAAAATATCCAACACGCCATGCTTTTTTTAAACATCAACGAACCAAAATTGTTGAAACATAGCAGTCACGAGTATACACAGTTAAGTCAGTCTCATCTCATCTCATCTTTCAAAGTGAGTATAGTAAGTTCATCATTATTATCATCATAGCATCAACCATAATTTTAAAATACACAAAAAGATAAATATAAATTTTCAATTCAAATAATTGTGGTTGCTTTTTAAAATATAGTATACACAAAATAAAATGTGAAAATTTAAATTACAGCATATATATATATTTTATATAATCAAATACAAAAAATTACTTTTTATATGGTTTATTATTCCAATCTGTTTGATAACCATATTATTGGATCTTAAGGCAAAACACTTTTAAGGTTTTTCTAACGACATGCGAGCGACTATCAGAAATTTTATACGAAATTGTGTAAACAGTTTGTTTTGAACGACATCAAATTATAAAAAAGCAAGTGAAAATAAACAATAGGGGATCGGACTCAACTTTTTTTTGTCACTTTGGCGAAGAATTCTCACTTTACGAATAGAAAAGTAAAGTTGATTTTTAAAAATCTTTACTAGTATGCAAGATATAAACATTTAAAATTCCTAATTAAACAAAAATTCATACTAGTGACGTCATACTACCTACAAGTGACGGATAAATTTATAGAGATTATATATAAAACTTTGCTAAAAGGAGATGGGCAACCATGTAATGCAATCTTTGATATATGTGTTTTACCATATATGTGTTTTACCACCTTTCCGCTGATAAGTTCATTTATCAGCTACCCAATTTCAGAGGCTGAATGTACCTCCTTCATGCATATGCAATGCACTACACCAGCCCATTCCAACTATAAATTAAATTAATTTTGTTGCGACGGCGGGAATTGAACCCGCTACCCTAAAACGCAGACGGAATTGGTTACGCCTTAACAAGTTGAGCTAATAGCGCGTCATTTTTATGAGTAACATGACCAATTCGACTTTAGGATTATTCCCTATTGACTAAACTAATTGTTGAAATACCCTGTATAAAAAGTGTCGAATATCAGTACTTTTTTTATAAATTAGATAAGTTAACAAAATAAAAACATTTATGTCAAATGAAATGGTGACATTCTGGCCGCTCTTCCGAAATTTCGAAAAAATTTCTCTTTGCCCCCTTTTATAGTATCCGACAGGTTTGGTATGAAATTATAATCAATAGACTAATTATTAGAAGCCACCTTCTATCTTGTATAGTTTTGGAGAAAATAGAAACTTATGTTCTAGCCTTATTTGCGTCCTCGCGGGAAAACAAAGAAGTTTACGAAAACATGCTTCAAACTTTTATTTTTTATTAGAAACATTTGTTACATTTCAATTTTTCTTTTGTCTCTTACGGAATATACAAGGTGGAACCCGAGGACCCAAGGTCCAATTGACTTGTTGCTCATTTACGAACTGAAACTCTTTTTACGCCCTGACCACGCTATAAAAATTTTAGGTTGATATCTCTTTTCATTTTTGAGTTGTCGTGATGACGGCTAGTCAGACGGGCAGATGGACGTAGGGAAATGGACCAATTAAATACTTGTATGATCTTCAACCGAGACCTTATCATTTTGGTTCATATTCAATAATTTTATAAACATTGAATTGAAGTATAAGTCCCTTATCTGGGTTAGAGTGGCTATTCTGGGCCATTCAATGTAGGTTTCGCTGTGAAACCACAAGTTTATGGACCCATCCCTGACCACTACGCCATGAACCATTTGGAGCTGTTTAAGAAAAAAAGTGCTTTGACTTCAACAGATTTCAAATCGGAGAGATGTCAAAGAAAGGCTGACGCAAATTAGTCTATCTTCCCATGACAAAATCTGGACAATGATAGAGAAGGGGAGACATAGTTTCCTCTGTCAGTTTCAATGTCTTCTTAATAATTCATTTGAAATTTTTTTACAGCTTCCTATATATTCGATATAATCTTTAGTAAATTTTGTTCAGCAAAACTATGCATAAACTAAAATAGAAAAGACGATTTTCTATTCAAAGATATGGAATGATATGAATATAAAATACCATTTGTATTTACGTAGAATACAAATATGGTCATTAACAAAATGACCAGATAATATGTAGTTCATTATTGTACTCTTTTATTTTTATTTTGTGGTCATGAATGAATGAATGAATAGGTCTTTTTTTTTTTTAGTCAATGGTCAAGACTGACTGTATAATGACAGTTCTTCATTTTCCACTTCCTTTGATCTTTTTTTATATGTCATTAACTTGATGACAATTGTTTTTGTTGGTACAAAAGTTGGGTGAAAAATTTTATTCCAGGCTCATTAACATAACTTGACTGTTTTTTAAAAGTTATGAATATGAAAATATCATTTGTTTTATAACTCACCTCTCAATCATATTGAATAACAAGTGAAATTTACAAAATTTAAAAACCTCCTACAATTATTCGGGTACGGAACCCTAAATTCGTACTTGAAACTAATATTTAAGAACACTATCCGTTAAATTATCTTTTTCCTTAGAGCTTTTTCCAAACTGAACCAATTTTAAGGATCATTTTCAACTCATTAAAAACTGTTTAATAAATTTTTGAGATTTCCAGATTGTTTAAAAAATTTTTAAAACAGTCCAGAATATTCTAGAATGAAGAAAATCATTTTTATACCATGTATATATGAAATATACATAGTATTATAAGTTTATTATACCATGTATATATGAAATATACATAGTATTATAAGTTTAGTCCCAAGTTTGTAACGCCTAAAAATATTGATGCTAGGACCCATCTTGTAAACCGTTAGAAATAGAACAAAAGTTTAAATGTAAAAAATGTTCCTTATCAAAAATTAAACAACTTTAGTTTGAAACATTTTCTCGTAAACATCACTGTTTACCTGTGAGGGCGACAATTAGGGCGGAAATTTTATAATATGTACTATACTTGATTATCAGTTATGTATGTGTCACATGTTGGTATATGTAATGTGATAAAGAAATCAACACTGACTATGCATGGTATTTCAACAATTAACTCAGTCAATTGTTTGTTTTCACTTGTTTATCTTCAATATATGTTAGAGCTTTCTAGATCATTCTTAAAATTTCCAAAACTATTCAATGAAAAACAGTTTAATATATTTCATAGCTTTCCAGATTATTCTCGAAGTTTATAGATCGATCCGGAATATTATTCTGAAATGTTTTAACTAATCGAAGCGGGTGTTTGAAGATAGCAAAATTTAATTGAACAATAAAAATACAAATATCGCTTTTGTTTTGGAAGAACGGGATATGGTCGTTGCTCGACTCCTTAAAAATGATTTGTTAAACAGTTATCGCGAATTTTTATCAATTTAAACTTTGTTTTGTCTTAAAAAATTTTGCTGGTCCTCCTGAAAATGACTTTCCCTATGGAGAATTTTCATAAAGTATACAAATTTGTTACTTAAATTTGTGCACTTATTAAAATGGCTCTATATATGAACAAAACTAATCTGAGCATTAAATTCCAAAAAATATTAAATAAGTCCTTTCTGCTTTATAGTTATTTTACCATGAATATGTGTAATATACAAGGTATAATAAGTTTAGTCCCAAGTTTATAACGCTTAAAATTATTGATGCTACGAACAAAATTTTGGTATAGGTGCTCATAGAATCACCTAATTAGTCCATTTCCGGTTGTCTGTCCTTCTGTACGTCTGTTTGTGTACAGGATAACTCAAAAACGAAATCAGTTATCCAGATGAAATTTTTATAGCATACTCAGGACGTAAAAAGTGAGGTCGAGTTTGTAAATGTAATATAGGTCAATTGGTATATTGTAAACCGTTAGAGATAGAACAAAAGTTTAAATATAAAAAATGTTCCTCATAAAAAAATAAACAACTTTTGTTTAAAACATTTTTATGTAAACATCACTGTTTACCCACGAAGGCGCTAATTAGGTGCAAATTTATAGTATGTATTATATGGGAATATCAGTTATGTGTGTGTGGCTATTTAAAAGTGGATATCTTTTTTTATTCCTTTAACGTCAAAAAACAAACGATTGCGTCATCAACACTGTCTATACATAGTATTTGAACAATTAAGTCAATTGTTTGTTTTCACTTGTTTTTAAATGTATTGCTTTAATGACTGAAGTAAAATTACATACTTTCTCTAATATTTCAAGTTATCGAATCGAACAAATAATAAAATGAAACATAATAAATTTAAACAATAAAAAAATTAATAATTGTTTCGGTTTCTATAAGTACCTGACTTTACAATTTTGATTAAAAAATTTTCTAATTAAAAAAATAACATTAAAAAAGTTTCCACAATAAAAATTCAATTCGAATACTAAAAGCAATATGACGGTAAATACGGAAAACAATACAATACTACAATTAATTTTTTTATAATTTTCTTTTTTTTTTTAATTACCTATAAATCTTAATATATATATTTCTTGTGTGTGTGTGTATGTGACTGAACTCCTCCTAGACGGCTGGACCGATTTCGATGAAATTTTTTGTGTGAGTTCAAGGGGATTCGAGGATGGTTTAGATTTACAATTTGGTCCAGTACAACTGTTTTTGAGGGCTCCGTACCAAAAAAATTAAATTTCATTAAATGGTGGGAGCGCATATAAATCATATCACATTATGTATACTATGTGTACTATGTATTTGAATAGTATTCAGGTATTGTCAATAGGCATTTTTCAGAGCCATATGCGAGCGCAGCGAGCTCTACTATCAAAGGTCAGGCCAAAGGTCGAAGGTCAGGCCACTCCAATAAATAGGAGTTAAATTGGGGTTTAGCGGGATGGGTTTAGCGGACAGGCTAAACGTAGTATAGGTATTCATGAATTGGAGTTACGTTTTTACGGGACAACGTCCGTCGGGGCCGCTAGTACAATAATAAAAACATGATTTAATCCATGAAATTTAGATTATTTATAAAGGAGACTACAATTTATTCCAAAAAAAATAATCCAAGACTCTTTTATTGCACAAAGATAAAAAAGTTCGAACGAGAAAATGGTCAAAGTTAAGGTCAAAGTCAAGACCACCAGTAGATTGTATGTGCAAAACCTTGCAACTTTTGCCTTGGTCATTTTTTCCACTCATAATTTCTGCGGGTGTTTTGAATTTTTTGAACATCCTGTATAACAGCCTAGTTATTTTTCCGAAAATAAAAACTAATTTTTTTTGGGTAATGCAGGACACAAATGAAGTGTATTTAGTTTTTAAATTTTTTATCTTTGTCAACGTTTCGACCTCAATTGGGTCTTTTTCAAGGCTCTACAACAAATTTAACAATATCCTTGAAAAACACCCAATTGAGGCGGAAACGTTGCTAATAAAAAATTAAAAACCAAATTATTTTTACACCTTTATTTTTTTCTTGCATTCCCAAGAAAACAAAAAATTATTAACTTTCAAGGGCAGATACAACGTTACTTAACTAACATTTGTACTGTGAAAGCACAGGGAAACAACACATTCAAAATTGGCAGCACAGAAATTCATTGTTAGTCTCTTATTTACAGAGCTCGTCAATACCAATAAAAATTCGTAGCTCTAAACCAAAGAGTTAAACTAGGTCAAAAGTTCATACAACCAACTCATGCTACGATATAATTCAACAAGGAGACCATATGGAATTTTTTTTGGGGCAACAAGAGACTCCCCGCACAATAGCCAAACTCAAATCCTGGGCTATTTAGGAAAAATTAATTGGCCATGCGACAACCGATTTCTTTTAATAAGTGATTGTATCAATCTAATTCTTCGAGTCAATATTTTATAATATTTCTCAAATATTATGGAAACTTTTATAGTTTCGCCAGGTATCTGGGTCATCCCATAACATTTTAAAAAATTTTTCTAAATACTGTTAGCTTTTGGCAATGAATTTTTTCGTGTTATAACGCAAAAGAAAATAAAGAAAAAACATTGAACTCTTCTTCTGTTACATCCTGGCTGCATTTTTGATATGCCTACTCAGAAAAATGGTTTTTAATGCCAGAATTTTTTCTTGAATGATTTTTAAGCCCAGAAACCTTTTTTTTTGTGTAAGTATTAGATTTTTTTTCCGTTTTAGGCCTTAATGCCGGTTTTCCACTAAACGGGCAAGCAAAAACAAAACTGAAACTCGTGTCGAAAAAAAACAAAACTACAACTTTTTACAAACCTTTGGAAGACTGCTTATGTAATGGCCATTTAGTTTCAGTTTTGTGACTGTTTTTCAACCTAAACTCAAATGCCCGTTTAGTGGGAAACCGGCATAACATTGCAATCGTTTTTTAAGCTTTTTATACCATGTATATATGAAATATATCATAGTATATTAAGTTTAATCCCAAGTTTGTGACCCTTAAAATTATTGACGTTACTAACAAAATTTTGGTATAGGTGTTCATAAAATCACGTGTTCGTCTGTCTGCCTGCCCGTCTGTCCGTCTATCTGTCAACACGATAGCTCTAAAACGAAAAAAGATATCGTGGGTCCCATCTTTTAAACCATTAGAGATAGAACAAAAGTTTAAATTTAAAAAATGTTCGTTGTAGAAAAATAAGCAACTTTTGTTTAGTTTTGCGTAAACATCACTATTTACCCGTGAGAGTACACAAATTATATAGTATGTATTATATGCGAATATCAGTTAAGTGTGTGTGACATGTATGTAGGTTTTTTTTTGGGTATCTTTCTTTACTTATATGACGTAAAAAACAAACGATTGCGTAATCAACACGTATAGACATGGTGTTTCAAAAATTAATTCAGTCAATTGTTTGTTTTCACTTGTTCAATAATGTGATTAACTTTCCCCGAAATTTTTAGACATGAAAGTTATAGACAAAATTTAAAAGTATAACAACCCTTGACGATATTCCCATACATAAAGCTTTATGTATAAAATACATTAAAAAACATTAATTAATTTAATGGAATAGTTATATTTTTGTGGTATTCATCATATTATAAAATTTTTGCATTTATAGTTCATATAGAATTTTGCAGACTATTTAACCACATAAACTAAATACATATGAAGTATTATATGCATACACGTAATAAATAAATCGTGAGTCCATAATAATACGAAATATCCATCAAATATTTGATTTTGCTATTTGTCGAATTTAAAGAAATCGAAATTTGACGAATTTATATAAATCAAGTTTTTTGAGATTTTCATATTTCGAGGATTTTATTTTGTCTGCCTTTATTTTGTTTGTATTAAAAGACAAAACGAAGAAATAATTAGTCGAAAGTTTGCGTATGTCGAGATATCGAAAAATGGATAACAATTTTTTAAATTTTCTTAAACGTTTTTTCAACAATCTCCAAATAATTTGTTTCTGATCCAAAATTTGTGGGTTTCAAATAAAATTCCAATTAAATCAGATCAAATATGCCTTTGTTATCAAAAAGAATCCAAAAAATTTAATGTTGAATTTCATCCGATTTTGAAAAACCAAGTATGTAATCCTACTAAACTTGGGTCATACTTTTCAAATTTTTGATCAAAACTAACCTAACTCTAATAGGCTTCAAGAATGTGAAGTCCTGATGATGGATTTATGCACTAAAAATTTTACCTTTACCTATCCTCAAATCACCGGCAAAAGTTCAAGTATAAAATTTATGGGAAATATTTTGTGCACTTGCTACGATCTAAGTTATCTACCAAGGAAAAAAAAATTGGAAAAACGGCCAAATATTTCTCTTTTCGCACGCATATTAGGGAGTGGTTATTTTTTTCTCGCATACCAGGTAAATGTATGTATGTATGTGTTATTACCTCGTATCTTCCAATCAGCTCGATGAATTTTGATAGTTAAGGTATCGTTAATCGTTATATTTGCTTTAAAAATCAAAGTGTTCTTGCCCAAGACAGGTTTTTTGTAAGAAACGATACAAAATGATGAATCCAAGACATGATTTTAAGCGCAAAATTTTAATACCTTAATTGAAAAAATTAACCAAATCTTTCGAGTAAGGTATCAAAATAAAGGAAATTAAAAGTGGATTACAAAAACATATAATCAGTTTAAATTTGTTCAATTAGGAATTTTAAACGTTCATATTTTGCGTACTTCTAAAGATTTTAAACTCTCACTTGAAACAAATCTAAGAACATTCTCCATTGAACTACCTTTTTTCTTAGAGCCCCAATCCAACTTAACCGATTTTGAAGATAAAGGTCAATTTTCAGTTTCTCCAGGTACGTAACCCTAAACTCACACTTGAAACATAGCTAAGAAAACTCCCCATTTAATTACCTTTCAAACGAAGCAAAACAAATCAAGATCGGTTCATCCATTAAAGGAGTTACAACACCACAGACAGACATAGCACTCCTTCTTTTTTCTGGTTCGGGGATTAAAAAAAAACAACACTTTTCGGCTCCTGTAGTGAGAATTATTCACCTGAAGTGATAAAAAAAAATTTAGTCAACATGCCTTTTTCAAATATATACCAGACACAATAAAATAGTTGAAAAACTAGAAAATAGATCAAACTCGATTTCAAGTCAGCCAAAAAGAATTATAGATAACTTGTTTCAACATAGGCTCACGGTCTATTATATAATGAAGAAGATAATATTTAATAATTATATTAAAGTAAAAACATTATCCAACATATACTCGCTAGACTCTAACACAAGCACCAGGATATATAGAAGCACTATAGGATATTATGATGGATATGCATTCATAAATGTTTATGTACATTTTAATTATTAATTAAATAGTTTTAGGGCTTGTTTGACCAAAACTTTGTAAACATCAAATTTATTTAGGTATAAATATATACATTTCTATAAAATTATGTTTACAAATAAAGTTTTGTTTTTATATTGATCGCATTCCAAAATTTACTTTACATTATATAAAAAACTTTTTAAATACTTTTATAAATTTAAAAATCATAAAAAGTTATTTAAAAATGTTTTGGTTAGAAAATTGTATGAAATTTAATTTGAAAATAAAAAATTGATTTAAAAAATCAAAAAATCCAACTGTGTTGAATGTAAACTGTAAAAAAAATTCCAGGAGTTATCGAAGCAACTTTAACAGTCGGAAGCCATTAAAATCTAGACCGGATCAAATCTTCTCAATAATGGGTTCTGTCTGTTAAAGTCGCTACGTAAACTACTGGACTTGTTTTTATTCCCTGTATATATGAAATATATATCAAAGTATACTTAGTTTATTCCCAAGTTTGTAACGCTTAAAAATATTGATGCTACGAACAAGATTTTGGTATAGGTTCTTAAAATTACCTGAGGAGTCCATTTCCGGTTGTGTGTCAGTCCGCCTGTGGACACGCTTACCCAAAAACGAGTCCATAAATAAGCAACTTAGGTCAATTGGGTCTTGGGTCCGCAAGTCCCATCTTGAATATCGTTAGAGATAGAATTGCATGTAAAAATGTTCCCTATAAAAAAATACAACTTTTGTTTGAAAAATTTCTCCGTAAACACCTCCGTTTACTGTTGAGGTCGAAAATTAGGACAGAATTTGGTGTCCATTTTCTTCAAAACTATAAAAGATAGAGATTTGAAAATTTGCAGGGTAGTTAAACATTCATGGAAAATGCAAAAATCCTATACTTTCGAAAATTTTCGAAATTTTCGAAAACGAAATGAATGGCGGCCGAATGGTCTATTGTGTTGATTTTTAAAACTCTTCTTATTTATAAAAAACCAACACAACCACTGATATTCAACACTTTCTTTGCAGGGTATTTCACGAAAATGAAGTGAAGTCAAAATTTCATAAAAGTTTTCCATGAAAAATGTTTCATTGAAGGTGAAAATGAAAACAATACTATGATTGTTTTGGAGTATTGATTAAGTTTAATTTGGTACAAACGAAAATTGAAGTTTTGCGCTGGATACAAGTTTGTGGATAGTGGCCATCAATTTTCTCGATATTCGTATTTTTTTTACGATTTTTGTTCTCGGCATTAAAAAAAATTGGATTTCCACCATTACAATAATCGGGGCACTCAATTTACAATATACGACATTTATATTTTCTTCAAGTCCAGATTGGAGACCGCTGAATCATTAAACAAGGATACGGCGGAAAAAGTTACGCTTTTTAAAATCAAAGCTCGACAATTTTTGAAATCTCAGCCAGCTTTGATAATATTCGTTGTTTTAAAAATATATTAAAATTGATGAAAACTTGCGAGGTTCAGTACTTCTCGCAACTTTTCTCAGTAATGCTGAAATACGTATTAACCGTGACTACACAAATTTTGTGCTTATTAAAAATAAAATCAAAAAAGCAATCAAATTTAAAAATTAATTTTTTTATATATCCAATTTACCTTTATTTTTTTGTAACACCTTACATTGTCAATTTATTGATTTAACCATCACACTAAAAGGGGCATTTCACCCGAACAGATTTTACAATTTTAACAGAAATAGAAATGAACCTGTAATCGATTTAAATCGGTAATTTTATATTATTACTCTAGAAAGTTTTTTTTCTTTCCTACCCTTATCTTCCACATTCCATTATCAAATTCGATGATTCACCCCTCATTTTCAAGCTTATTATGCCTAGGTTTGACGAGAAACATATTCACGGTCTAAAAATGTACCGCTTAGGAAAAAACACGCTAGACAAATAATTTGAACGAAAAAATATCATAAATTTACTAAGCAAACATGTTAGTTTTTACAGACGCTCTTCAAATACTCTAGACAAATAATTACTATTTTTATGTTTTCCTAATAATAATTAAAGAACTTTAGATTTTTTCACCACTTTTCTACGAAATTTCTTATTTGTTGTATGTGTGTATATTTTAGCCACTGGTACAGGATAGCCACGGGTTACAGTAACTACTAGAGCGGAATTCTTTACGGGTCGAGCTAGTTTTTATTATTGCATAAATATGGTATTCTGTAATTATAGTTCACTATACCTATAGAAGGCCACTTAAATTGTTACAGTGTCAATGGAAGTATCATTTCTGTTTTACGTACTCAAATGAGGGTTAAGTTATATTTCAATAAATGTAAATAATGTAAATCATTGCATGATTGAATTATGAAGGGTTAAAAATATGAACTATATTATAAGTATACCACATGCCACCATCTATTAATAATAACAACATGCATATATTGTACAGACAGTTCTGCCATATCGCTACGAACAAGAAAGTATTTCTGCGTCACAAAATCTGTACTAGTTGATTATCGACATTTATTAAATCTGTAAGAATTCTAAAAAGTTTTGTTAAGGTAGTTCCAGCATGAAATCACTTTTCGACAGATTTGGCCGAATTTTTTTTCTCGGGTTTATAATAGCTTTATTTATGAATTCCTAAAATTTCATAATTTTTGGCCGTTTAGATCGCGAGATATTTAAAGACAAAGTTCGCGATTTTGAGGGTCATGTCCCATTTAAAGAATGTAAAATGTCCGGTCTCTCCAACTATTTTTTATGATATTATTATATATTGAAGAAAAAGTAGAAAAAAATGTTTATACAATAAAATTCTAAAAAAAAAATTTAGAAATTAATTTTCACTTTCGAGATATTAATTTTGACGTAAATTGATCGAAATTGGGACGTTGGCATAATTATTTCCCATTTTAAACGGTCAAAATTTCTGAAACTTTGGGAATTAATAGTAAGCATTATTAAATTCTTAAATTTAATTTTTCGTTAAATTGTGACGAAAAAAATTTTAACCATAGCTTTAGCATAGGAACTGCAGATACCATGCTGGAAATACCTTAATAGGTTGTCACATATACAGTGTGTCCTCTCGGGTAGAGGTAACTACACTTGTAAATTTTCTTATTTTGCATTTTAAGAAAAAAAGTCATTATTTATACAAAAATTTGCTTATTCAAAGTATGCATGAATATTTAAAACTTCTAAATATTGTACAGAGTAGCAAAAAATTTGGTATCACTATTTTCTTTTTTTTTTTGGTAAACTACCCTTCCTTTTTATAAGTTGACAAAATGACACGAAGAAAAGTTGCTCGAAATTAACAATTATGACTCTATTCAAAATTTCGAGCAGATCTTTCCAACTTTGACAATTCCATTCTTAGTGAATACACTCTTGAATAGTACATGTCAATTGATTTATTATTATTTTCTTTGTTACGTTTTTATACCATGCATATATGAAATATACATAGTATATTAAGTTTAGTCCCAAGTTTGTAACGCTTAGAAATAATGATGCTAGGAAAAAAATTTTGTCATAGCTGTTCATAAAATCACCTAATTAGTCCATTTCCGGTTGTCCGTCCGTCCGTCCGTCCGTCCGTCTGTGGTCACGATTACTCAAAAACGAAAAGAGATATCAAGCTGAAATTTTTACAGCGTGCTTAGGACGTAAAAAGTGAGGTCAAGTTCGTAAATGAGCAACATGGGTCAATTGGATCATGGGTCCGTAGGACCCATCTTGTAAACCGTTAGAGATAGAATAAAAGTAAATATAAAAATATTATAAAAGTAAATATAAAATTAAATATAAAAAATGTTCCTTATAAAAAAATAAAAAACTTTTGTTTGAAACATTTTTTTGTAAACATCACTGTTTACCCACGAGGGCGTTAATTAGGTGCAAATTTTATAGTATGTATTAATATAGGTATATATCTTTTGTTATTTACGTGACGTCATAAAAACAAACAATTGCGCATCAACACTGTCTATACATTTTTGTATGTGTTATGTGATAAAGAAATCAACACTGACTATGCATGGTATTTCAACAATTAACTGAGTCAATTGTTTCTTTTCACTTGTTTAAATTAAAACTTGTGTACAAATAAAAAATGATGCTATAATTAAAGGACACGGATCTTCTTGATATTTAGTATAGAGTCATAATTGTCAACTTTTAAAAAGGAAAGACAGTTTACCAAAATGAAAAATAGTGATTTCAATTTTTTTTTTGACACTTTATATCACCAAATAGTTATGATACACTATTAGTTTTTAAACATTGGTTGTAATAATCACTATATTATAAAGATGTAATTCCAAGTTGAATAATCACTGTATGAATTTTGAATATTTAGCTTGCCTTTAAATATAAAGCATTTAGGTCAAAATATAAAATATTATGACGTAAATTTTAAATATTAAGTATTAATTTTTGCTGACCAGCTAAATAAATAAAACCATGTTACGATTACAACTTATTTTATAACACCATTAAAAAAATATAATTACTTAATAGTACTAATTTTCGATTGATTTAATGTGTTAGGAACCGCGTTTTTAAGGATAACGCCGTCCAGGGCCTAACAATATGTTATCATCATAATTTTAATTCTCATCTCTCTTTTCTCATCTTATCTTATATCAATCTCTCTTTTACTAAGATGTATTTTACAAAATATAAAATATAAAATTTCTGATTGAAAAAAAATTATTAATTAATTTTTTTCTCGATAAAAATGAGCCTATTAAATAGTAAAATGGCGTGCCATAAAAACTCAATTTGGATCACTCTTCAGAATGGCACACTTTTCTTTCTGTAGGATCAAGATGAGACCACCCTGTATTTATTAAAATACATTGATATCCATATGTGCCTTTAATAAATAATATATCAATATATATTATGTCTATACATATATTCATATTCTCAATGTATTTACATACATTAACCATTCTGAGAGTTATTATTCAAAAATGGTTCAATAAATTATTGAGTTAAATAGTTCAGTCAATTGGAAAATCATTGATCCGTAGTTTAAAAAAAAAATCAAAAAAACACAATAATACAATAACAAACAACATCGCTTACTTATTGCTTGCTGGCTGGCTGATTAATTGCATGACGAGAGTTTGTAGGAGTATACAGGTTGACCCAAATTATAACAGCATACCTTATATTTATACAGGGCGTTCTGATATTAACTGCAGATCGTGGGCCTACAGAATAAGCTGATAAAGACGATGGAAAAAGTTATTTACCAATTTTGTATCTGAGCCTTAATTTGGGCGCTACAGGTATGACAAAAATTGATAATTTGGTAAATTCAGTGAATATCATTCGATAACCAGTAGCCAATGATAATCAGTAGATATTAGTAAATTAAATTTAATAATATTCAACTAATGAAGGGATATGAACTGATTTCAATTGGATTATATTATTCTGAAAAAAACATTTAGAAAAAACTATTATATTATTTCATTGGTTTGGTCAATTCCCACTTTTTTTTTTATTATTATATTTTTGCAAGAAAACTTTAGATTATTAGTAAAAAAACAAATAACATCACAGAAGGAGTGTTTTTATTTTAACGTAAACAAACAAGAAACGCATTTTTTGTGACGTAATTTGTTTTTTACTTATTGCATTTTAAGTTTTAATAATTTTGTTTGTTAACGTTAAATTAAAAACACTCCTTCTGTGGCGTAATTTGTTTTTTACTAATAATCTAATGTTTTCTTGCAAAAATATAATAATAAAAAAAAAGTGGGATCTGACCAAACCAATGAAATAATACAACAGTTTTTTGTAAATATTTTTTTCAAAATAATATAATCCAATTGAAATCAGTTCATATTCCATCTTTAGTTGAATATTATTAAATGAAATTTACTAATATCTACTGATTATCATTGACTACTGGTTATCGAATGATATTCAGTGAATTTACCAATTATCAATTTTTGTCATACCTGTAGCGCCCAAATTAGGGCTCAGATCCAAAATAGGTAAATAACTTTTTCCTTCGTCTTTATGAGCTTATTCTGTAGGCCCACGATCTGCACTAAACAACAGAACGCTCTGTATATGCATCCATAAAATTAGGGATGTACAATAACCATGGAAACTTCTCAGATAAAACTCATACACAGTGCGAATAACCGGGAATAATAATAAATAATTTCTCTAGCGGCCCTGAAACTATAGTTTCAGCCTTATCCAACCCCCTTCCCATCCTCATCGAATTTCCATAGAACGGAGTTTGAAGAAATTAATGCGTAGAAAATATTTTAAATATATTTATTGAGCACTGATAGTCCACTCCATTCATTTTTAAATCAAGTAAATTCACATATTTTTGAATTACCTGGGTATATTTATGAATTACCTGAATTATCTAGATGGAACTTTCGCGTTCCATCCATGTAATTATTATTTTATAAAATTCTTTAAATACACTCTAACATATCTCGGGAGTAATTTCTTGAACCGTTTCCTTTATTATCTGTTCTAAATAGTCTACATTTCTAAACGACCATTAAAATTACTGCGAACTGTCCCAATTTGTGGACATACTGCACTGTTGATGTCAAAAGTGAATATCTGAATGTTAATATTTTTGAAAGCAGAGATTTTTATAAAGGATAACTTTTTTTCGTAAACCTTATAATAAAAAAGTGCTCCATATGTCGCCAACTTAAGTAGACACTCTGTATATTATCATTATAATTTATATTGAATATGTGTATAGGTATTCAAAACCAAAAAGCTACGTTCAATTGAAATTATTTAACCCAAAATCAAAAACTTGAAACCAACACACACAAAATTTAAATACAAGCATACATATTCATTCATGGAAAATACAAAATAAAAAAATCCTTTCGTCTACGTGAAATAAACTTTTTCACTCCAAAAAAAAAAAAAAAAAGAATGTTTAAAACTTTTCTCAAAAAGTTTCTGGTAAATATTTTATTTTGAATCACAATTATTTATTACTAAAATACAAGCTTTGGTGAATAAGACCTGTGGATGGGACACACATAACCTGACTATAATTAAGTTAATAATTGTATGCCATGATAAATTAAAGGAGGTAATATTTATTTTATACCAATTTGCTTATGATAAACAATTAAACATTGTTTTTTTAATACTCGATTTATAAAATACTAGCTTGATACTCGCCCACTTCACTGGGCTTAAAAGAAAAAGTCACCGCTTTATAACACCTCCACCTCTCTAGATCTCACTTATTCCCGTTCCATAACACTCGAAGGGACTGTTGTACACAGCTAAAATATAAGTACAGTTTTCAATTTTTTTTAAGTGTCAAAGTGAGGTCAAGTTCGTAAATGAGCATCATATGTCAATTGGGTCTTGGGTCCGTTGGACCCATCTTGTAAACTGTTAGAGATAGAACAAAAGTTTAAATATAAAAAATGTTCCCTATCAAAAATTAAACAACTTTTGCTTGAAACATTTTTTCGTAAACATCACTGTTTACTCGTGAAGGCGCCAATTAGGCAGAAATTTTATAATATGTACTATACTTGAATATCAGTTATGTATGTGTCACATGTTTGTATGTGTAATGTGATAAAGAAATCAACACTGACTATACATGGTATTTTAACTATTAACTCAGTCAATTGTTTGTTTTCACTTGTTTTTATTTCAATTGTCGTGTTGAAAATAAGAGTTTTTATTTAATCATAAAGTTAAAAAGTTTATATTTTATTTTTGGGTTATACGACACAAAAAGTGAGTTTATATAATTTAAAGTTAATTCTGTAAAAAGTTTTTTTTTTTTTTCAAGATTTTATTATTCAATAAAAATGTCAGGAAATTTTTGGTGAATGGCCCTTGCTAAACACCACAAATGTAGAAAATATTTGTAGAATAATTAGTGACTACCTACCTGTGAAAATTAGTTTTGAAACAGTTAGATAGGTACTGAATATTTAATTTAATTGAAGAAAAAAACAAGTGAAAACAATCAATTGACTGGGTTAATTGTTTAAATACCCTGTATAGAAAGTGTTGAATGTATCAGTGCTTGCATTATTATTATTATTTTTTTTTTTTTATAAATTTGTAAACTTAAAAACCAAACACAATTTTTTTTTTTGGTTGTAGGAAACTTCGAAAATTATTGGAAGTATTTTCTAAAATTTTTGTGTTTTTTTGAGAATGTTTCAAAAGACCAATAAATGAAGCTACCTGCACATTTTCAACTCCCTATCTTTAATGGTTTTGGAGAAAATGAACACCAAAATTTTGTCCTTATTTGCCCCCTCGCACGGTTTAACAATGATTACGAAAAAATTTGCAAACAAAAATTTTAATTTTTTTATAAGAAACATTTAAACTTTTGTTTCTGGCGGTTAGATGATTAAATGGGTCTGGTGGAATCAAAATCCAATTGACCTTTGTTGCTTGTTTACGAACTCACTTTTTACGTTCCCGATATACAAATTTCAGCCTGTTTTTTTTTTTTTTTTTTTTTGCGTTATCATGTCCACAGATGGACTGGCAGACATACAGACAACCAGAAATGGACTCTTTAGATGATTTTATGAACAGTTATACAAAAATTTTGATCGTAGCATCAATATTTTTAAGTGTTACACAAACTTCGGACTAAACTTAGTATACCTTGATATATATTTCATGTACACAGAGTATAAACAGAAAATGTTATCCTTCATTTTAATTTGTTTCAAGGCTGAAGGAATATTTTTCCAGATTTGGTTTATTAAATTAGTTTGAATAAACAATAAAAAGTGTCACATTTTCTAAAAGTTTGTTTTTACCTTTATTCAAATAAACGATATGATTAACACGCGGTAGCTTCATAAATTAGTCCGCTTACAATGAAAGTTTTTAGGTATCTTTCGGTATTATCGGAAACATAATTGTGTGTCTATCTGTGGCATCCAAACGCCTAAGCGGATGAACTGATTGGGATTATTTATGCTTCGATTGAAAAGCAATTTAATGGGGAGTGTTCTTAGTTATGTTTCAAGTGCAAATTTAGGGTTCCGTACCCGGAACAACTAAAAAATAGCCGATAGTCCTCAAAATTGGTTCAGTTTGAAGAAGTCTCTAAGGGAAAAGGTAATTTAATGGAGATTGTTCTTTGATACGTTTCAAGTGCCATTTAAGGGTTCCGTACTCGTAAAATATCTCGAGGGTTTTGCAAATTTTGTAAATTGCTCTTGTTATCTACAAGTTAAAGACAAAAAAGAACGAATTAAAATTACATTCAATTAGTTACATAAAATTACATTCAATTTAGCTTTCAATTAGTTTTAAAATAATTATTAGGAAAGTGGAAAAAATAAAAAAATTTACTCAACCATATTCTAATTTTGTATGTTTATAAAATTAATTTATTTACTCTCTATCGACAACGTGCAACTCGTTAAAAGGTTTACATTTAAAAAAAATGGATGTTTACAAGTTTCGGTGCAAATTATTTACAACCTTTTTATAACCTTTTTAAATGAACATGCATATATATCTACCTATAAGCTGTTAAAAGGTTAAAACTTTATACCTATTCATGTGATTAGTAAGTATTTTTGTTATTTCAAATTGACATACATTCCGTGATCGTGTAATTAAAAACTGTCACATTTAATAACATGTTACTAATTAATTAGATAGAAAAATCAATATAGTTTCGCACCCTTCATTTACCATTTCGAACCAGTAATTTAATTTTCTTCATAGTGCTACAACATGAGAGAAAAATGTGGACATATCGAATACAAGTGAAATTTACAAAATTTAAAAAACCCGCTACAAATGTGATTTATTCCTCGTGAACAGATTTTTGGAAACTTCGCTATAAAATGTTGTCAATTAAGTCAGTTCGACCGTTTAGGGACTACAATGTCACTGAGAAACGCACAGACAAACACTTTAAACTTATAACACTCTGTCTTTAATCAATATCAAAGTGACGGTCAAGGACATCAGATGAGATGAAAATAATACTTAGAGAGCTATCATTTTTCGGGACAAAATTTTTGGAAAAAATGTAATTGAAATAAAAATATTTGAGTGTACTTTGCTCTTTTGAATTATTGTTTTGAATTACCTAATTATTTTACCATTTCACTTTTCGAAATGAATTGAATCAGAATTGAACCAGGTGTATTTTACCATTCATTTCCATAGTAATTATTTATATGTTCAAATTATACGTCATGCTTTTTCCAAACTGAATCGATTGTGAATATCACCGCCAATTTTTTAGTTTTTTCGGGTACAGATCCTAAGCTCGCACTTAAAACATAGCTAAGAACACTCTCCGTTAAATTACCATTCAAATAAAACCAAAAAAATTAGTCCATCCGTTCTGGCGCTACGTACGATGCCACAGACAGACAAACCGACAGACACACACATACAGCGATCAAAATTATAACACTACTTTTTTAGTTCGGTTGTTAAAAAGCATAATATATCCTCGTTGATAATTTAAAACCAAGATATTTAGTAAATAAAACTAAATAATAAACAAATCAGTTAATGGTGACGAACCAAACAGCAATAAAAAAGAACGAGAGCTATCGTGAGACACCCGGTAGAAACTGTATTCCTTTCATACCTTGGTACATTATAAGTGCAGAACCAACTTTTTTTATATAGAAGATATTTTTCTGAAAATTGAAGCTTGTTTGATTTAAATAATTTAATTTTATAGCCACTTTAAGTTTTTACTGTATGAATTAATTGTAATATTCGTTTAAAAAAGACTACTTCTGATTTAATAATCAACACAATATATGAGTACATTACATTTGGTTAGTTTGATTAGAATATTTATTGTGACATAGTATAATGAGAATGCTTTCAATAAAAATTATCATATAAATAAATCGTTAAAAATGTTTCTTACAACAACATCATCTGTGTTTATTAAAATTAATTAATTATTATTATTCATTATTATCAAATATTTTTGACGACTTATACCGTATAGAGCTGAATATCCCAAATTACATAAACAAATACGCTTTCATTTAAATATGCTTTTGATCATTAGTCTGTGAAAGTCTCCGTTAGACTGGCCAATTGGATAGCGAGAGGTGCATTTGCAAACTGTACAATAATATACTGTTTATATATCGTTAAAGTCTCCATCGATTTATTAGAGATATAAATCAAATGGTAGCTCATTTCTGGTTGTAATTCATAGAAAATAAAATATTAATGGTAAATTTATCTGTTTTTAATGATGTATTACTTCCTAGTTCCTTATTTATTGCATCCTGCCACCAATTATCATTTCGATCGTCCATATAATGTCTAGTCTGATGTATAAACTATGTTCGAATGCACGGAAAATAGTAAATTTTTTCAGTAATAAAAAAAGACCACAGGTAAAACTTTTCGAAACTCTACTTTGCCCAAAAACCATATGAGAGCTGTCGCTCAGTTCTTCTACCATCCCACATCACCCTTTGTGATGGGCCAGTCTCCAGCAGGGTCCTCAAATTCTCGTCCTAGATTACTCTAGGTCGACCATCTTGGGACTCATCTTCTAGGCTAAAATATTCGGAACGAAATTTTTCAAACCAACGTCAAACAGTGCGTTCATTAACACTGCCATTGTCAAAGGCATGGTGATTTTTCGGCAGCGCTTTAGTTCAATTTGAATTCGTAGGGAAAAATTGACCGAAAATTGCTTAACGACATCATATAATAATGAGCTAAAATTAGAAAAAAAAAAAACAGAAGTAGTGTATAAAATACAAAATTTTCTATCGATCAATGTATACCACAACACAGTTTAATAAATATTTATTGAAACATGGAGCTAGAAAAATACATGACATTAAAACGGGCAAAACTTTTGAAACCAACTAATATAATGGTTTAAAAGAAACTCACAGTGAAGTATTTATACCAAATTTCCGGACAAAATATAGTGAAGGCATTTTTTTGTTCAATACTCATTTTTTTGTTCAAAATTAATTTAAAAGAGTATTTAGATGCAAAAGTACAACAAAAAAATCTTCTTTTAATCATATTCGTCTTGAAACCCAATTATTTCATTCTTCAATTTTTTAATTTTATTTTGCTTCTGAGCCACTGTTTTTCTTACCTATGTTTGCTTTTGTTTCCACGTAAGATGATTTTGGAATTATAAGTTACTAAGTTTCACTGGAAAATTGCTTACTCCTTTTTTGACTTTTCATTTAAGCTATCTTAGCATATATGCACCAATTTTTCATTATATTAATAGAAACATTAACATTAAATATTAAAAAATAAAGCACAAACCGTCCTCTTTAGCATACAAAAAAAAAACATAATTGCACTAACAATAACAGTAAACGTAAATTAAATGACACGGGAAATCAATATCGACAATAATTAAAACATGCATCCGTAAGAACAGGTACATTGCGGCTTACAAAACAGGTGGGTGGCGAGGTTGAGGTAACTCAAGTGATCTGATTGTGATGGAGTGATTAACTACACCAAAAAAACAACTTTCAATACCAAACAAAAGATTTGAGTTTTCTGACCTTTATCCGGAAATTTAGTGTAAATACTCCACTGTAGAACTATTGGACACAAATACACCAACCTTTTTCGTCAATCTAAGAAACAGCTTTTATAAACGTAACTCGGTACACTCTCAGATTTTTCTGCGATTTCTGTTTTCAAGAAAATAATTTTATTTGATTTACCCATTTTGGGTCTTTCAATAATACAATTTTACGTAAATAATAATACAAACTTAATTAAATTAATTCTAATAATATAATAAAATAATAAAAGATAAATTCACTATAACCATATTAACCATAACTTTTTCGTCTATATTTTGCTCCTCCTCTTCTGCGTTACTTTTCTTAAAAACTTTCCAATTGCTAAATAACCTGATTTTTCCCAAAAGTCTAATTTTTCTCAATCTACATCTTTTTTTAGGTACTTTGCCCCACACTCATTAAGCCCTACACATTCTGAAATTAAGAGCACTTCTGTTTTGACTTGTTGCTCGCAGATCATACAGATTCTGTTACCACACAATTCTTTTTTGTTTATATACCTTCAACTTCCTAATCTAAATCTAGCCAATTCTATTCTCCATTCAAATTCTGTTGAGTGTATGTATTTTGCACCCGGGTCATAATGTACCAGTCCGCTGAAGAAATTCAAAGATTCTTTTTCTTCTATATCCTGAGTCATTTTTTTAAAACTCCACTGACTTATTTTTTCTTTCAAAAAACAGAAACTTTCGCACGAATCTAACTGACACGTCTCGTCACTAAGTCTCTTAATACTTTATTTTCCCATCTTAAATGACTTTCTATGTTTTTTCCTTTAGTACATTCCCACTGTAACACTTTGTTATTGTTATTCACTAACTTTATGTAATGCTTGGCGATATTTTTATAGAGATTACATTCAATTGCCATTTGTCCTAGTTCCAATAGTGCCCTATAATTTGCTGTACCATAATTGACTCCAAGTACCTGCTTACGAAATTTGTGCTTCGCTTTACCAATCAAGAGCTTGTAGCTAGACAGTATGGGTTAACAGTTAATGAAAGTAGAACAAAATATGGTAATTTACAAAACCATGATGGCGAAGCTGAAAGTGAGAATTCAAACACTTAGGAAAACGTACTCCTTCCAAAGTGTTACAGATTTTGAACACCTAGGTGTCTTAATTACAGCAAATACGGATGAAGAGTTGGAGATTAATAATAGGCTTCAAAAAGGAAGCAAGGTCAGTACCTTGAGAAGCATCTTGCTATCTCCAATGGTATCAAGATCGGTGAAGGTCCGGATTTACAAAACAATGATTAAGCCGACGGTACTCTATGGGTCGGAAACGTGGGCTATGAAGAAGGCAGTGGCTAATAAACTACTGATTTGGGAGAGGAAAGTTTTATGAAAAATTTATGGAGGTGTAAAAGATCAGTGTGGCTTTGGAGAAGAAGGACAAATGAGGAAGTTAATGCAATGTATAGGGACCCCAACATTGTTAATGTTATCAAAGCTCGGTGTGTAGGATGGCTGGGGCACTTTTGTCGGATGCCGGATAAAAGAATTCCGAAAAAAAAATGATTACCGAAGAAGAGGGCAGGAAACTAAAAAGACGGAGGCCGAAAAGAAGATGGAATTAAGAACTGGAAAGAAGAGGCAAGGAATAGGAAAAAATGGAAGACAATTTATAAAAAAGAAGCCATGCTCCCTTGAAGCCTGCAGTGCTTATATATATATTTACCAATTTTGTCCAAATTTGAATCATAACTTGAATCATAACAGATACCGTGTTGTGTCATTCCAGTTAGGCAGTTCAATACTTGCCTGATTGGATTCTCATCTCTCTCTTCCCCTCGTTCGATTGCACTCTAGATATGTATATATGTATGATATCTAATAGATTTGTAAACGTAAGTATATAGCATTATAATTTGTTTGTTTAAAGTTTATTATTGCAATCTTTCTTATATAAATATATATACCTATATTTATTTTTACAATAGTTATCTGGCTAGAATGAACTCCGTCTTAAGATCCTTCTAAATCCAACAAGAACCACCCAATAATATGTATATTTATTATAACATGTTTACATACAAATAAACATCAATTATTTATACAATATTTGTTTTTCGTCTATAGTTCTATACTTATAATGTTGTTTACATATTATTTTACAACCGTATGCAGAAATAATAATATCTTCTCTTCTAATGTACTACGATGTAGTAGGTATGTTTGTATAATGTACTACGTTTTAGGACTTTAGTCTAAATTATATAAAATTTTCATAGAATTTTTCACGAAGCATGTAGTTTTCATCGCTATTTTCATCATGTAATACTATATACTAATCAAAACTAATACAAACATATCTACTTGTATGCCCTAATATAAAACGCCGGAAGATTCACTAATGAAACAAAGAGGCTAATTTCAATAGCCAAAGTTAATTTCAACAAGCTCAAGAAAATTCTATGCATGTGATAGCTGGACTATTAGGTTAGGTTAGGTTATATTAGCTGTCCACGAAGGATACACTTAGGCTATAGAGCTCATTGTGATACTATATACGTTTTTTACCACCATTCCGCTGATAATTTCATTTATCAGCTCCTCAATTTAAGAGGCAGGAATCGAACTGGCTACCCTAAGCATATCGCGGACGGAATTGGTTACGCTTTAACCAACTGAGCTAATAGGACGAAGGTGATGGAGAAGAATGTTTAATATAAAATGAAATGATTAAGTGACAAATGAAAAAAGTGTTAAAAAAGTGAAAGCTAAAAAGGAGCTTTTAACAATGTTCTTCGCAGGCAATTATCATTCTTAGGTCACATAATCAGAAAGAATGGTTTCGAGTTGAAATATTTGTCGGGAAAGTTTGAAGGAAAAAAAGCAAATGGAAGAAAACGTTTAAGCTATCTTGATAGCTTAGAATTAAAAAACTGAAGCACTAGTGAAATTGTGCACATGGTTAGAGACAGAGTAAATTGGAGAAACATGCTGATCAACGTCTGTGGAAAGCAGATATGATACCCTCATCGTCATTATCATCAATCGGTAAGAACGATATCTCGATTAGAACAATCATTTTCTTTGCGAAAACCGGTACCTTTGAATGGAACTATGAGATCCGGCTTAAAATGGCTTATAGTAGGCGTCGAATAAACAGTTCGATATTAAGAAATTACAGTAGTTTATTACAATACTGTTCAAATGTATGAATAAAACTCTCTAATAAAAAATATTCTACTCTTTTAGTCTTTTCATGGTCATGTTATGGTCTTGTTTTTATGAAATTTAAGGCGGTATTCTGTTCTTGAAATTTGAAAAATCTATATTTTGTTTGCATATTTTTAAAGTTTGGGCGCTTAAGAATATGTCCTTAGATGTACAGATTTTTCAATTCTGTACATCGCATGATCTTCGGACATACAGTGAATTTTATTATCATCTAAGCCACCTAAGCGGAGTGCTTCACAAAATAAACGGCAGATGTTGCTGGACGACTTGAGAACGCATTTTCTCCAGGAACTCACAGTCAGAGAAGGCCCAATTTCCAGTAGAATAAGGCCCAATGTATGGATCTGGGATTGCCGATTTATCCAAAGTGAGTTTTAAATATTATTATCCGAGTTAATATGTCTGAATTGTCTCTCAAACTTAAAACGCATTTTCTCAAGCGTTCTTTTTTAGAGGTGGACATGATATTTAAAGTTCTAACCTACCGATTCCTTTGAAATTTAGTGAAAATATTTTTTATAAATCTCTCTGTCAGCTCTGCTTTGAATTTTAAAAAAAATTTAAATTTTGAGTAGATATTTAAATAAATTCAAATTCATTGTTTTTTTCATGTCGACGCCATTTTGTAATATTTTGGAAGTGTCAACAAAATAAAACAAAATGGCTAAAAAAATGTTAATAATGTTAATAATAGTGAAATAAATACTGCGATACTCGAAATAAAAATATTCTTAAGTTTCGTGGTATTTATTTCAATAACTATGCCTCAGCTCGAAGTCAACAAAAATTCATCCTCATATGTTTTAATCATATTTCTAATCTTAATTTGAAAAGTTCTTAAAATTTGGGATGCTATACCAGAATGCCGCCTTAAGTCTGCTCATGACTACCGTATTGACTGCTTTGACAGCAAATGAAAAGAGATGTATTACATTGAGCAAAATTCTCAACAAATAATTATTCCAAGAACTTTTCTTAGAGGATTACACATAAATTTTACTAAGATTTGTTCTTTTGAATATGTGGAAAAATACGTTTATGCTATGCAGAAAATATTAAATAGAATGAATGCTCACGTAAAATTATTCTTAGAACTTGTATTCATATCACATTTAACGTGAAATATTTTATTATAGTATCTAATATAGAAACTAGAACTTATAGATCACAAGCCCATAACGAAGCAGAATTTCATGATAATTTGGCTTTACTTTTTATGAGGATTGACAGAGGTCCGTTTGGTAAAATTAATTAAGGGTCTTTCAAGTGTCTTCGATTCTTATACACGTCTATTCACGAATTATAAATTTTTCAGATTTTTCAACGTGTCGTCAACGTTGGGTTTTCATGGATTAAATAATGGTTGTATGCCATGCATTTATGTAATATGCAAGGTATACTAAGTTTAGTCCCTAAGTTTGTAACGCTTAAAAATATTGATGCTATGAACAAAATTTTGGTATAGAAGTTCACAAAATCACTAAATTAGTCGATTTTCGTTTGTCCGCCCGTCTGTCAACTCGATAACTCAAAAACGAAAAAAGATATCAAGCTGAAATTCTTACAGCGTACTCAGGACGTAAAAAGTGAGGTCGAGTTCGTAAATGAGCAACATAGGTCAATTGGGTCATTTTGTAAACCGTTAGAGATAGAACATAAGTTTAGAAGTAAAAAATATTCCTTATAAAAAAATAACCAACTTTTGTTTGAAACATTTTTTCATAAACATCACTGTTTACCCGTGAGAGCGCCAATCAGGCGTAAATTGTATAGTATGTATTATATGGGAATATCAGTTTTGTATGTGTGAAATTTATGTATGTGTAATGTGATAGAGTAATCAACACTGTCTATGCATGATATTTCAACAGTTAGCTCAGTTAATTGTTTGTTTTCACTTGTTTGAAATATATTTTATTCAAGTCCATCTGATATTGTCAGAATTTCTCTTCACGCGAAAGTAAGGTAAAACAAAAAAAATATTAACTTTCGTAAATTTTCTACCCAGTTCGTGTACTTTCGTTAGCTTACTATTAGTCGTACTCAGTGAATTAAAAAACTTTTAATAGAAATGTGGTGAAACTGATTAAAATTAGTTTCATTATTTTGATGATTTCTTTGCTATAATATTTTCACTCACAAACATCATTCAATAATCACGTAATCAAACTATTCTTAATTTGCTAGTGCATAAAAAATAAAATTTGTATAAAATTATGTAGAGGTTATGATTTAATTTAACTCGTAAAATATTTAACGCATGGCTAGAACGCGTGAGTAAATCATTCATCGCCTAATTAAAGATTACCGAACAGATGACAGGTGCTGACATGACGCAAGTGCTGACAGGTTAAAAGATAATTAAGTAGAGTCTCCATAATCGGGACTCATTGAAAACTAGGGATGTTTCAATTACTGGATTTGTTCCAATTACTGAACGTTTCGTATCGAGTTCCAATTTTTGAGACTTTAATATATTGAAATATAATTTGTGGAGAAAAATGACAGAAAGCTTGAAACAGTCGAACAGATGAAAAGCATTTCAACACACTGTAAACACAGAAAAAGGATTCTAGAAAATTCGCTTTATTATGGACTCACGATCTATTATTAGAACTTATCATTTTATCTAGAGAACATATTAATATGTATTTCATATAGTACAATACAAATTACAATGTAATATTATGGTAACTAAAATTTATATTTGTATCTCACTGGATGTAACGGGACGCACAAGTAAAGTGCGATTTGACCATAATAAAGTATTACCATGCCTGTCTTTGTGAAAATTTATAAGTTTGGTAAAATATAAATTCAAGTTTTAATCAGTGTCGAATCTGTTGGTTACCCGTCGGGTGGAGAACACCAAAAATTAAGTGCATTTGTAAATATCAAAATAAAAAGCCACAAACTTCCAGCCATTTTTCTTCATGCATCCTGTTATTTTAGGGTATAACAAGCTTCTTAGTCGATGAGGATTGCTTTTTCTCATTGGACATGTATACGGGAGAGCGGTCATTTTTGAGGTAGACAGGGGTGTGAAAATCCGTCTGGAAGCAGTGGTAAGTCAAAGCATCTATTTTTTATAAACCGGGAAATATAGTGGCAGGCAAATCTGTTGAGCGGTTTCGGAGGGGTGGAGTTACGTGCTATATCGTGCTGTATCCTACAGTCAATTTCATGAACATCACGAAAATCAAATTTCCATAAATTGGATATTTGAGCCATGAGTAAAACTTAAAATTTCTTAATTACCACACCTATACCTACTTATCAATCCTCAGAAAGGGAAACGAGAGTAATCATGAACATTTCTTTTTTTACCGTATTTTCAAAATCGTCTTTCACTTTTCCTCATGTTGTATTTGTGTGTTTAGAAAGAACTATATTGTTTTATGCAATTGTTGTTTGTATGTAAACTTAAAATGTTATTCGTGTTCAGTGGAGGAGATTGGAGGAGATTGGGGTAGAAAGGTTAATATTTTCTAATATATTGACATAGCCTCATCATTCTATTTGATTGTATGCAAATATAAATACAATAAAAATAATATAAAATAACTTTAAACCTATGATTTACAAACCGTGATGATGAGAGGAAATCATAGCTACGATTTTTCAATCGATGATTTTCTCCAAGGACAAAAAAATTCACATTCGTTACTATGCTCGTATTTTGAGATTCTACAGTAAGGCAATTTTTTTTCTGAGTAAATTGTTGAAATACCCTGGATAGGCAATGGTGATTATTAGCATAAACTTTAATAAATTCAAGAAAAGTTACAGACTAACTTACACATTCATTTGTTCCATTTTTAAAAAATTTCGTAGTATTCTAGAAAACTCTCTTTTCCATTTTTCAAAAATCGATTGTAAGACTCGCAAGTTGAATTCACCTAAAAATTTTCAACTTTCTATCTTTTAAGTTTTTAGAAAAAATGGACACCAAATTTTGCCCATAATTTACGCCCTCACGGTTTAATGATGATGCTTAAAAAAAAATATTTCAATCAAAACTTGTTTATTTTTGTAGATCGAACAATTTATATATAAATTTTTGATGTATCTCCTTTGATTTACAAGATGGGTCCTATGAATCTAGGACCCAATCTTCATTGTTTACGAACTCAAACTCATTTTTTTTGTTCTGAGAACACAATAAAAATTTCAGCTCGATATATATTTCTGTTTTTAAGGTATCGTGTTTCCAGTCACACGGACGAACGCATGTATGGACGGTCGAGTGATTTTAAGAATACCTATTAGGTTTTTTTTTAGAATTTCTAAAAACGTCGAAAACCGGATTTTTTGTTGTTTTTAATTTTTTATCTCTTTATTGTTTTTCTATGAGAAAAATTATAAAGATCCTGAAAATTTCAAGTCGAAATTTTAATATTGAAAGGTCGCTCCGAATTTTTCTAAGGTTCCAAGTCGAGTACTTTATATTTTTTCGAGCTACCTTTAAACATGAATATTTACGAACTTTTATTTTTTTTCCCTTTAATATTTAATACTACAGAATGAAATTAAAACATGAGAAACGAAATAAAAGTTTAATGAACATTTTTCACAAATTTTGGGCTAAAATTTATGTACCTTGATATATACTTCATATCGCACAAAACAAAAAAAAATAATAAAAAAAACAAAAAATGAAAATGGAATGGAAGCTAAGGCCTTTTTTGAGAGTTAAAAAAATCATTTTTTTATAATATATTAAAAATTTTGTATTTTATAATATAATATAATTTTGTATTACATTTAATAAATCCTCGTATCTACACTTTGACACTTTGAGAACATGAAAAAGGATATTTTACATAGAAATATCGAAAATTCTCAAACAAATAATTATTCCAAGAAATCTTTTTGGTATTACACATAAATATTACTTATATGTGCTTATTTAAATATGAGGAAAAATACGTTTGTGCTATGGAGAAAACATTAAATAGAATGAATTTCCATGTCTTAAAACTTCCACTTGGTGGGAAAATTAAAATCAATTCGCAGCGCAGAAGCTGCGTTAGCTTAGCGGCTTCCCTTAGATATTGAAAAAATAATATATTTTTCTCGATTTTAATTTTTATTTTGATAACTAAGCATTTAGAGAAAAAATTACAAGAGCACTCTTTTGCTTAAAACCGATAGAAAAATACAAAATAGTTTTTTTTTTTGAAAAAATTCAAAATTTTGTACTTTGCGCATCGTCCCACCCCTTGTTTATCGGTCCATTTTCCTCATTAATGAACTTGACCTTTCAAATTACCTTCTTGATATCGAATTTTAAACAAATCGGACTTAAACTGCGATCGCCAGAGACTTTAGATAGACATATAGATGTATAGACATAGGTGGGATCGATGAACATTTGAAGAAATTTTTCCACAATTTCATCAACAGTACAAAAGCAACAGCTCCATTTCGTTCAGCAAGTTGCTAATTTGTACGTTAGAGTAACGTCTTATTTTATAGATTCAAATCAATTTGTTCACTTACCCGATATCCCCTACAGAAAAATTTTCTAATTTAGATATAGAATTATAAATATTTTAATACGCCAACATTTTGTTACTACACAATAATTAGTGGGATTATGTCTGCATACACTTCAACTAATTTATTTTCTGTTTTGAATTTTAGAAAATATCGAATTACCATGATGCTCTCTCGTATATACTAGAGATAAAACTAAAGGGTATTGTATTAGCAGAGGATTAGTTTTCGAAGTTTGATTTTAAATCAGATTAAATTATCAAAACTGATTCGAACTTTCAAGTTAATCTAGAATTACAATACAATTCAGTAGCTTTTCATTATCTCGTATTTTTCGAGAATAAAAAAACAAAATTAAGGTAGTTACGAGCACCAAAACATGTTTAGACTTCTGGTTGAAATTATTTCTAACTTATTTTAAGCTTCATAAACGTAGACGAAAATAAGAATTAAATTTTTCGATATCTGTCTCGGTTTGCGTTAAATTAAAAACACTCCTTCTGTGATGTTATTTGTTTTTTTACTAATAATCTAATGTTTTCTTGCAAAAATATAATAATAAAAAAAAAAGTGGGAATTGACCAAACCAATGAAATAATATAATAGTTTTTTTTAATGTTTTTTTTTTTTCAAAATAATATAATCCAATTGAAATCAGTTCATATCCCTTCTTTAGTTTAATTAATTTTAAATGACATTTACTAATATCTACTGATTATCATTGGCTACTGGTTATCGAATGATAGTCCGTGAATTTACCAATTTATCAATTTTTGTCATACCCGTAGTGCCTAAATTAGGGCTCAGATCCAAAATTGGTAAATGGACTTTTTCCATCGTCTTTATGAGCTTATTCTGTAGGCCGACGATCTGCAGTCAATAACAGTACACCGCGTATATGTTTTTCTAATTTGTGTCTCCACTACCGTGCTCATACGTCCTCAATTAGTCGGACACAATTTTCTTTATGTTTTCAATAATTTATTAAAGTTGCAACTTTAATTTAAAAAGTTTTTTTTAAATTTCCATCGACTAGTTTTGGAGAAATCTATGAAAACATATCATCCATCTACCGTTTTCCCGCAAAACCAATGTTAAATATATCTATATTTAAATATTCGGGTAACGTCCCCCACCCGTCCCTAAAACTTTCAGAACTGATTTAGACTTAGTCCAACTTAAGTTACAAAGTTACTCACTTTTGACTCAAAAATGTTGAGTGAAATAATTTCCCTGCTACAACTAACCAACACCTATCTCTACCTTTCAAATGATTTGATGTTTTTTGAATTTTTTTACACATTAATCATAATTCCAATTTTTATAGCTTTACTTTCGTTTTAAGCGGTATCATTTAACAAAAGAAAATCTTTAATTTTGTTTTTATATTTTTCCTCAGAAAATTATATTTTTCAATGAAATAAATATACAAAATTTAACTTGAAAGGTTATACTTAAAAAAAAAAATTTATTACATTTATTAAATAATTTAAAATATTCTACATAAATTTGCGCAACTTTTTTTTAACCAAAAGCATATATTTATTTATATTTTTGAATGAAAATTAATTTATTCACAAATACTACGATATAACTAAAACGTAAGTAATTATTCAATGAAATTTTTTTAAACAGGCCACTTAAATATCTAAACGAACTAATTAATAAATATGAAACCGTAATAAATGTAGTCAATATATTATTTTAATTTCAATCTATGAAGCTTGCAAAACAGAAATGCTTTTAAGGTATGACGATACCAAAAGAGATGAAAATGATGCAAAATAAATTTGAAATTTCATTTATCAATTAATCATACTTTCATACGTCTTTTGTGAAAAATTAACATCGAGAAATTAAATATTTAAATCAGTGGTCTCAAAAAAAAGTTTTTCATTTCTATGCAGTCCTTTATTTTGGTATGATTTTCAAACTTAAAACTTGACGAATATTGTTAAAATTTTTTTATGTAAATGTTAAAAACTTTGTGAAAACACTTATTGACTAAAAAACTAGCAATTATTACGACTTCTTCATATATCACTATGTAAAAAGGGCTGTTTTTAATAATTAATTAATTACAGTGTCTTAGGTCCAATGCTGTACCGAATGCGCTACCTACTGATTGTTCTTTTATAAGTACAAAAATATGCTATATTTTATAAAAATGTTCAATCAGTTTATTTCGAACTCATTGTAAGTTAGTTACAACAATTTTTATGTAGTTGACACAACTACATATAGACTACACATGATAATTTGTGTTCGTTATAACCAAATCGTATATTTAAAGCCAACGCAAAAAATTTTCTTTTAATTCATCGATTCGCTTTATTTACACGATTATATATTCAAACTAAGTAAAATTTTATTTTCCATCAAAAAAATGCATAACTTTAAACTAAAATCAATATATTTTATAGAAGTAATGATTTTGTTTATTTAACTTCAGTGATTTTGTATCAATGAATTCATATTTTAAATTCAATACCATTCTATTGTAAATACAAGTATCTAGCTGTACTTGTTCCAATCATTAGGAAATTATTTGGAAGTATTTTTACTTTATTTCAATATGAATCGGCCAACTACGGGATGAGGTTATCATTATTTTAATTTTTTGTTCAGAATATGTCAACTTAACAGACCGCAAACATCATTTACCTACATATTTTTCCTATCTATGTTTTCTTCTTGTGTGTTAATGGAAACATTTTATATATAAGTATATAACACAATTAAATTTATTAAATATCGTAAAATACTTTATACTTTAACGTTAAATAAAAAAGAATCTTTGTAGTATCCTGAAGGAATATGATGATCATTAATTAAAGTTTTATAACTGATAACATCTAAGTTGTGTTTTGTGTAGATGTAATAACATACATATAAAAAGTTTTCTTTCCATTTCCTCCACCTTGCTTGCTTGGTGCTGCTTCTTTTTAAATATAAAAAAACAACAAACAATATTAAAGTAATTTTCTTAAATTAACTTTTAAAACAACCAACCGAACACCACCACACTTTCTAAGAGTTGAAACTAGCTTGTATAGAACTTAGTGTAGGAATATAGTAGAAAATTTACTAAAAATAGTAAAGTAAATGTACAAAGTGTACAAAACACTGAATTTTATTGTAAAGCACTATCAATAAAGTCAAATTGACATCAACTCAATAGGGAATATTCATGAAATTTAAATATGGTTCAAATATTTTTTTCTGTAACTTTATTGGCTGGACATTTCAACTAAACCATTATTTTTGTAATTAATATCTTTTTAATTACTTAAAATTAATTAATAAAAGTGCAAATTCAGTGAGAGGAATTCAAAATTTCTAAAACGGAAATTCAAATTTTAAAACGGACATAACGTCATTGTATTGACTTGTCAAATTCATTAACTTACTGTATGATATTAATTACTTATATTTTGTATGGTATTACATTGAGTTATAGTATTCTACGATTTATTTTTTAGAAAACTTAATAATAACGAATGTAAATTCTGGGTTGTAAATTAATTTTTAAAGTGTAAATTATACATTGAACTGTCACCAATTGACAGGTCGCATATTAATACGTCATCAACAGAGAGCGCCAAAAGACTGCGCTTAAACATCTCAAAATTATTCTGTATTTTAAATATTTTTTTACACTTAATTAACGCAGTTAATTAATTTTAAACAGTATTTATATTATTTACTATGTTATAACGGTGTAGACAATGAATTAAAAATATTAAAAAAATACATGAATATTCCCTTTTCAAGTAAAAAGCATGGCTTTGAACTCATTTCGACACTTTCGAGGAGCAAAATTGAAAAATTTCGAAAAAACATGAAGTTTTTACATACAATTGGTGCAGAGAGGAAAGACAAGACTCCCAAATGAAACTGTCATCATCCATTCAACTTTACGCCAGAGAAATCTTACGAAAAAAAAAAAACTAAAATCGCAAAACGCGATATAAAGCTGCTTTTCCGGTATGGTACTTGGACCTCTTAAGGGAGACTACTACGTTTTGCAAAAAGAAAAAAAAAAGTTGTATAATACCTGCATAATACTTGCAAAAACAGCAAAATTTTCTGATTTTATTCAGTTTTTGCTATTTAATTCAAAAACTATGAGCTCTTGACATAAGTTATTAGCATTATTTTGAAAGTTTATTAAATTTGAACCAATTGAGGCCAACCTACAGCTTCCTATGTTAAATAGTTTTTGAGATATGATACTTGAAAAAGTTTACATGGTTTTCAGAAATGTTAAAATTTTTAGTTTTATGTTAAAGCGTTAGAGATAGTTTCAAGGTAAAAAATGTTTCGTATAAAAAAATTTACAACTTCTGTTTGAAACAATTTTTCGTAACATCATTGTTTTCTCGTGAGGGAGCAAATTAGATCAAAATTTTGGTGTTTATTTTCTCCAAAAATATAAAATATAGAAAAATGAATATTTATAGGTAGCTTCAACTTAAAAGGAAATATAACCCATCGGCACTCCTATTTTGAGCATTTAGCTCACGCTTAATTTAGAAACTTCTTCTTTCTTCACATAATTTTATCTAATTTCGAATTATTTTTCAGATTTTTTTAACCTACCTACAGTTTTGTATAAAATATTTTTTCAAGATCTTCAGAAGCTGAGAGAATTTTTCTCATTACGCGATTCAAGATGGAAGCAACAAAATATCACTTTCAGTAATCCTTGTTCATATTCGTGTACTTTCGTTAGGCAATGGATATTCCGCTCTGTACGGTATAAATCGTGAAAATTTATTCAAAAATATTACATGTCATTAATTTTAATAATAAGTTTTATAAATGCAGACAGCGTTGGCGCACGAACTATTATGATTTATTTATATTATAATTTTTATTGAAAGCATTCTTACTGGTACACCATCTAATTAATATCCAAAGAATTAATTCAATAAATATTTACAATATAAGTAATGAATATGATTATGATTATTTTCTTTTGTTCGAAAAGTATTCACTTAATCAAACTCTTCCTCAGTACGTTAAAGAAAATTTAAGGTAAATGCAGAATGAGTGAATAAATCTCTTAACAGGGGACTAAAGATTACCGTACGGTTGATGGGAGTGCTGACGAGTTAAAAAATAAAACCAGCTAGTTTATTTCATTAAAAAAAAAGACTGCAACATTCTGTATAAACACTTTACAATTATACAAGAAAAATATTACATTAGTTGTTTTTATGTGCTTACGTTAAGGAAGTGCAATTAAAAACTATTAAAGAATAATTTTATTGCAAGTACTAGGTATTATTATTATTATTATTATTAATATTAGTTTTTATGTAAAAAAAAAAAATATTATTATATTTTTGTAATCTAAATGTTTATGTAAAAGTTAGTTATTAAGTTCCTCTTTTTATTATTATTATAAGTATTATTTAAGAGTGTACTCGTATGTAATCATCATGTAAATTGTTTATTAAGTTTATTAAAATTTAAAATAGGGTAATGAGTCAGTCAAACCGTTTTATTAATTAATAAATTATAGATTATGTACTCTTTGGGTAACAAGGTAGAATTTAAAAAAAAATCTGTGTGTCGTTGGGTTTGGACCTGGTCACCTTCTGCAAGACGTGCTGGCATCCTAAACACTACACCATTAACTTGCTAAGAATGCTAATAAAATTTGAAGATGTTATTGAGAAAGTAATATAGATAATGTGTTATCATTGGACCTTGGTTCGTTTGTAAATTTACAAGTTAATCGGAGAATTAGAAGTAGGTTAAATGTGACTTCTTAGATTCTATTTCATTGTTTGTTATTTAATTAATAATTTAAGGATGTATGAGCACGGTAGTGGGGGCACAAATTTAAAAAATATATATTTTCAATTTTGATGATAAATTATTTTATAACTTGACGATATAAGACCAAAAGTAAGAATAAAATTTTTCAATACCTGGCGTAATTTTCAAAATATCGAAAATTGAAAATTTGGTTGAATTATTCAGCTTTCGATATTTCGAAAACCAAGGCACATATCGAAAAATTTTATTCTTATTTTTCGTCTACATTCATGAAGTTATAACAAAATTTATCATCAAAGTTGAAAATAAGAGAAAAATAATTTCAACCCTAAATCTACCCTGCTCTTACATCCCTTATATGGACGGAGACACTTAGTTTTTTTCTTTTCTATGTCATTGCTAATATGTTTACTTTCTATTAAAAAGTTTTTTTTAAACTTGTTTTCATTCATTCCAAATGAAAATTATCAAAAACTTCCAAAATATGTCGTTTTTTGAGATTCCTCCATAAGAGCCAATGTATTTTATATCGATTTTTAATGACTTTTTTCTTAAAAATTTGCACGGATACCTAAGCTGAAATTTTAACCACATATTCTTTGAGTAAAAGTCTACCTATAAACAAATTTTGAGCCTTTAAATCAAACATTGTTGTCATGCTCATACATCCTTAACTTGTATAATTTGACTTTTTCCAATTTCCTTGGGTTCTATTTTCTCTACAACATTAGACACTATAATAACACTTTTTTTCGTTTTCTCAACATTTTCTTAAGCTGATCGTTACTACTTGAACTTTTTATTTCCAATTGAAACGTTTCGTTAGTCTCACTCAAACTTGCTCAACTATTTACATACGCTTGACACAGTAACACTACTGCTTTCAACTTTTTAACTTCCCGGTATAGGAAGTTATTGTAATGGGTCCGATTTCCGAAATAGAAATTTTCAACATATCTCTACGTTGCATAATCAGGGCAAGGCAAAAGACACCAATTAGGAGAGAAGTATGTGTGTGTGTGTGCGTACGTTCGTAGTCATTTCTTCCCTGATCAAAATTGCGCGAACAAAAATGATGATTTCGTTATGGTGTCGATCGTAGCGTACTAACGAAAATATGAACCGGAAAAAATTTCATAACATTCGATGGAGTCTTTTCAAGCCGGTGGAATTATTTTTTTTTCCTGATTGAGTCGGTCGAGCTTTTATTATTATTATTATTATTATTTTATAACTCTTTATTATACTGGGAATTTTTTCGTATTGACCTCAAGGGTCACACCAGACCCATCCCTCGGCTTGTTTAAAGAAGTAACTCGACCGATCTTTAATGTTCTTGACCCGTAGTTAGGGATTTTTACTAAACGAATGAAAATTCTTCATCGCTGAATGCATGGTCTGTTTTTTGTGATTAATTTGTGTAAACTTTAAGAAGTCTAAAAAAAAATCAGCTGTTTTACAGAATGTGAAAAAATGATCCCCTCTTTGTTTAAAAGATTCGGTATGATACTGACAGATTTTGAAGACTTATTGAATCTAGCTCGAATGATGATTGAAAGTGAATTTAGTGTTGAGTAATTAGCAGAAATTTGCGATGTAATTGTATAAAAAGCATTATAAGAATTCGTTATTTTGCAGAATCTTAATTTTTTTGTTGCCTGATAGAACAAACGTGATATGTTGTTATTAATTCTCGGCCACCGCTAAGTCAAAATCGACAAAATATATCTTATTTTAATCATGTTAAAAAAAAAACTAATATGCTTAGAAAAAACAATGGTGTTATATTGATCAACTAAGAATTTTTCACGGTCTATAGAAGAAAAAGTAAAGTAAATTTAAAGAAAAAAAAGGCTCAATACCGTGGCGGTTTTGATGATTGCTCGTTTATAGTAAACTAGCTTAATACCCGCCCGTTTCACTGGACTTAAAAGTAAAAGCCATCGCTTTTTATCTTCCACCTCTATTGATCTCACTTATACCCCTTTTATAACATTCGAAAGGATTGTTTTACACAGCTAAAAGATATGCAAAGTTTTCAATTTTTTTAAGTGTAAAATAGTCATAATTCATTGAGTATTGCATAATTACATACCTGTCATTTGCGTTTTGTTATTCCAATTGTTATTGAATTGATTCTTTTTTGTTATACCACGTTTTATAGTGACTGACGTTTCATGTCAAGTCACACGGGAATGCTGTCGAACGGGATATAAAAATATCCATAGGATATAAAATATCCTATGTCCTTCTCCTGGCTCTAAACTACCTCCTTGCCAATTTTCAGCTAAATCGGTTCAGCCGTTCTTCAGTTATAAGTGGAGTAACTAACACGACTTTCTTTTATATATATAGATTATATAAAATTGGTGATGAAATAAAAATTAAAAATCAGATTAGAAGAAATATCACCAAATGCCCTTATAATTGGTGAGCCTTGTACAATTGCTTTTAATGTCAAAATTTTATAAATCACGCCAATTAAAATTTTCAGATATATAAATTTTGTATATCGACGAGTTTTAAAACATCGTGTGACGATACACAACCTCAATAAATTATCTTTTTTAATGGTTGTAAGTATAACGACATCATCATATATCTATCTAGTCTTCTTTAATCAATATAGCCAGATACAGGTGCATGATTGTATAGGTTGCTTGTTGTAGGTAATATCCTAGTTCTCCTTATCACTACCGACTAACTAGCAAAAAAAAAAGAACATAAAACTAGATTCTATTTAAAAACAGATCATGCAAATGATCATGCTAATGTTTTATTACATGATGGTCATTAAAATTTTCGTGACCTACTATATACATTTTGAGATAGAAAGTATATTGTTCCCTCCATGTAAATCGAAATTTTTATCCTATCAACACAAAAAATAAAATAAAATAATGACAACCTTATCCCCAAGTTGGCCGTTTCAAATTTAAATAGAGTACAAATACATTCAAACAATTTCCTAATGATTGGAACAAGTACAACTAAATATTTGTATTTACAATAGAATGGGATTGAATTTAAAGTATGAATTCATTGATACAAAATCACTGAAGTTAAATAAACAAAACCATTACTTCTATGAAAGAGGTTGATTTTCGTTTAAAGTCATGCATTTTATTGATGGAAAATAAAATTTTACTTAGTTTGAATATATAATCGTGTTTTATACGAACGCATAGCTGTCATGTCTAGTCCAAATGTGATTGTGTCAACTGCTTGAAAATTGTTGTAACTAGCTTAAAGTGAGTTTGAAACAAACTTATTGACCATTTATATAATATATACATATATAGCATATTTGTGTACATATATACAACCATCAGTAGCGCAGTCGGTACAGCAGTGGATTTAAAACACTAAAATCAATAGCAATCCATATGTCGTTTTCGTGACATAAATACTTTATTATCGCACATATTTTCAAATCGTTTGTTTTTGATGTCATGTAAGTTAAGGAAGGTAGCCACTCATAGAGAGCCACACATGTATACATGTCCCATACACATAACTGATATTCATAACAGACATAACTAATATTAATCATCACGGGTAAACAACATGTGATTACGAAAAAATGTTTCAAATAAAATTTGTTTATTTTTTTATAAGGAATTTACATTTAAACTTTTGTTCTATCTCTAACGGTTTACAAGATGGGCCCTGCGGATCCAATACAAAATTGACCTATGTTGTTCATTTACGAACAGGACCAAACTTTTTACGTCCTGAGTACGCTATAAAAATTACAATTTGATATTTTTTTTCGTTTTTTAGTTATCGTGTCAACAGGTAGACGGACAGACAGTGATTTTACGAACACCTATATGAAAATTTTGTTCGCAGCATCAATATATTTAAGCATTTCAAACTTGGGACTAAACTTATTATACCTTACGTAGAAGTTTTATATAATATACGTCTGATAATTTTATTTTAATAATGCTCTTATCCCACATGTATCGTAAATCATTATTTTTACGTAATCACTAAATTGAGGCGATTTCTAAGGATCATATCCCCCACCGGTTGTTTATTACATTATTACTCATCCATATACTATGTTTTTAGTATATGGATGTTTTCATGATGTCATGCAACTGTAATCATTAAAAACAGGTACGAATTATATTATGATTAAAATATTGTGTAAAATAGAATATGATATAGGACGGGGTAAGAAAAAGTATTGTTACTGTTGTATCTCTTTACCACTACATATTATTATCATGATGATATGTTAGTTGGGAATTAGATATCTAAACACGATTATTATTTTTACACGATTTTGTAATTAACTATGAACAATACAAGTGTAGAAACTTTAATGTGTTTGACATATTTTGTGACATTTTCTCATGAAATGTTGCACGTAAAATTTTCCTTAATTGAAAATAAAAACACAGAAAACTTACGACAAAATAACAAAATTTATTCTTATGTTCATAATTTTATCGAGATCAGATATACAAAAGCAAGTTTAGGTTTGTGGTTGAAATTATTTGTCCCTTATTTTCATAATTTCGAATAAGTCGAATATTGTTTTGTTTTCAATAATTTATTAAGGTTTTAACTTTAATTTAAATAGTGTTTTTTTAATTTCCACCGACAAGTTCACCGACATGAAATCTATGAAAACATATCGTCTACCGTTTTTCAAGAACAATGTTAAATTTGCCTACTTTTGAAGTATAATCGAGCAACCCCCTCTATAATTTACAGAATTGATTCAAACTTAGCCCAAATTCATATTAAAAATAAATCAAGTCTTTAATCCAAAATTGCCTTGGCACTCGTACACCCTTAAGGGAAAAATATTCCTTGTAAAAAATCGCAAAAAACCTTGATTTAGAAAATGTTCAAACTTGTTTAATAGAGAAATTGAGAAATATAAAATACAAAAGTTTAAAAAAATCAGATTTATTAAACGATTTGAAAAGTAGGTTCGCTGATTTCAAATTCCAAGGTATGAAATCCCGGAGGGCTTTTTTTTAAATATCTTAGAAACTAATTCACCAATCGTGTAATAAACTCGGTTTTCTTAATTTTTTGGGTAAAAACTTTATATTTATAATTTCAGTGAGATAGGCTATCAAAAGCTTTTCCCAATGTTTTGCAATTTTTTTGCAAACAATCACAAAAAACTTTTTGGTTTAGAATTTGATAAAACCTGGTAATTTGAGTTACTTTGACCCATTAAAAACAAAAATCGGGTTAATTTAACGATTGGTCAAGGTAGTTTTTGAGACATACCCTTAAATTATTTCTAGAATATGATATATCGTAGCGGTAACCATTTTTATCTCGAAAGTAACCCAGCCGTTTATCCAATAACTCTACTTTCTGCATATTTTTCTTTGATTTATAGTAATTTTATTAGTGCACCAAAAAACAGGTTGGTGAGAAAATTATTAAAATCATTAATTAAATTAACCATTAATTAAATTATAATAACCAGAAATGATGAAAATTGTCAAGTAAAGGCTTTTTCCCACTAAGAATAAATCGGTTGGATAAAAGTTTCTCATGACTGATCATGATATGTAGATAACAAAAACACAAAATTAATTTTTATAAAATATAAGGATTGGTATCATTCTAAAAAAATTATTTCTTTAAAATTATACATCCAGTCACGTGACAGCAAACACCAATCAGATGTACATTGAAGGTACTACATCACGCCATATGAAAGACTTTGTAAGCTTACAAATACAAAAAAATGTAAACATGCAAATACTTGTAAACTTGCATAGAAAAGTGGATATATGTCACGGTTTGATGTCATTTAGGACGCCATAATACTCTGCACTGTTTTAGACGTAAATTTGAATTGATTTTTTAAAATGCAAAATACAAAAGGTATTTTTTAATAATGCTTTCTTGGTATATCTCAGATACTAATGTAACGTATAAATCAATTTTTCCAATTTAGGACAAAAATCTATTGAATATACATAAAATTCCAATTTTAGTTGACAACTTATAAGTGGTTAAGATATTTTTAAGTGTCAATAAAACTGAGTTACAAGTATGTTAGTAGAATAGTTAAAATCTTTAACTGTCTCGAACTGTGCCTACCTTATAATCCCTTAAAAATTTGCTATAAACAATGTATAACAGTATCTATATTATATTATTACATACTTATAATACGCACTTACACCTCTAATCGTTAAAATATATAATTCATTACATGTAACGTGTATTTTATAGTAAAAACACTTAAAACTACCTACAACCAACATATTTTATGTAATAAAGTCCACCATCAACTTAAGTTCCTATCGAGTCGAGAGAGAAGAGTTGTCTAGGTATGCAAACATATCCCTATACCTATATATTATAAATGTGAAAGAAAGGATGTTCGTCTGTTAGTTTGTTACTCTTTTACGCTAAAACTAGCGAATGGTTTTTAATGAAACTGTATAGCAATATAGCTCATACATCAGAATAACACATAATATATAATTTATAAAGATATATATTTATAAAACAAACAACAAAAATTTAAAAATGATTTTAATTTGACATTACCATCAATTACAGATTTCTATAAAAGTAGTCAATATAAAATATTTCACGGCCATCTTTTCTGATATACTCAATGAATAATCACGAGTATTATACATTTAAGAAAATAGAAAACAATGCATATATTTTACCTGTGTAAAATAATCCTTACCATTATTTCGAGTGTTATAGAAGGTGATAAGCGAGAGCAATCTTTATCAATCTTTACTTTTAAACCCAGCGAAGTGGGTAGGTATCACTTTAGTGTATTATAAAAGTGAAAGAAAGGATGTTTGTCTGTTTGTTTGTTTGTTTCGCTCTCACGCAAAAACTACTAAATGAATTTGAATAAAACTTGACAATAATATAGCCCATACATCGGATTAACACACGAGCTATAATTTGCAAAGATATATATTTTTTTTAATCTAAAAAAAAACAAGTGAAAAGAAACAATTGACTGTGTTAATTGTTGAAATACCATGCATAGTCAGTGTTGATTTCTTTATCACATAACACATACAAAAATGTATAGTGTTGATGCGCAATCGTTTGTTTTTATGACGTCACGTAAATAACAAAAGATATATACCTATATTAATACATACTATAAAATTTGCACCTAATTAACGCCCTCGTGAGTAAACAGTGATGTTTACAAAAAAATGTTTCAAACAAAAGTTTTTTATTTTTTTATTAGGAACATTTTTTACATTTAAACTTTTGTTCTATCTCTAACGGTTTACAAGATGGGTCCTACGGACCCAAGACCCAATTGACCTATGATTCTCATTTACGAACTTGACCTCACTTTTTACGTTCTGAGTACGCTGTAAAAATTTCAGCTCGATATCTGTTTTCGTTTTTGAGTTATCGTGTCCACAGACGGACGGACGGACGGACAGCCGGAAATGGACTAATTAGGTGATTTTATGAACAGCTATGACAAAATTTTTTTCCTAGCATCATTATTTTTAAGCGTTACAAACTTGGGACTAAACTTAATATACTATGTATATTTCATATATGCATGGTATAAAAATGTATATGTCGTTTTGACATTTCATAAAACAGGGTGAAGGAGATACAAATTATGGACATTTGCTCAATCAAGGTTACCTAACATGGTTCTTACATTAAAAAAAAAATAAAAAAAAAAAAAAAAAAAATTGAAAACTTATTAGGCAAACTTTGTTGACTTATTTTCTCGTTTCTCCAATGGAAAGACCCTAGAGGCATATAAATTTAGACTTGATTGAGGAAAAATTTCGAGGTTTATACCATTACACAACAATTTCAATTTTCCGGTTCAACCTTACTTCAATCAATCTCAAGCCTTTTGCCAAATGGGTTTTTGTACTCCTCACAGTATTCAATTTCTTATTTTCTATTCCTTAAATGCAATCTAAACCATCGAAAGCTTTTTAGAAAATTAGTTCTCATTCCAAAATGCCAATTTTGCCACTTTCCATCATTATCCTATTATTTTGTGTTAAATACATGACAAAGTGGCAAAATTATGGTTGATTCAAACAACTTTTTCATTCTATGGTTAGAACCGATATATTTTATTCAGACCTTTCCGAGGCAGAAGTGAGTTAAAGAGGATACTAAAACGTATCATTTTATTCACCACCTATGTGTGTGTGTCTGCCTATCTGTTTGCCTGTCTGTCTGTAGCATCGAAGCGCCTAAACGGATGAGCCGACTTTGATTTTTTTGTTTCTTTTAAAAGGTAATTTAATGAATAGTGTTCTTAGCTTTGTTTCAAATACGGGTTTAGGGTTCCGTACCCTGAATAATTAACAAATAGGCAATGATTCTCAAAATCAGTTGAGTTTGGAGAAGGCGCTAGGGAAAAGGATAATTCTATGGAAAGTGTACTTAGACATGTTTCAATTGCGAGCTTAGCCGGGGCTTTTTAAATTTTGTAAATTTAACTTGTTTCTATGAGTACGGTTTATATGACCAACCTAGACAACTTTCCCCTATTCGTACCTATGAAGGTGTGTTCGGTTTAGGTAAAATGATAAAATGTTTCATAGTCTAGCTAGGCATACTTTGTAATATTATTTGATCATTATAGATTATTACATGTAATAAAACCTTGAATGGCATTTATTTTATAATATTTAAGCATTAATCGTAAATATACGATCATATATCACATATCACATCCATTATAGGTACATTTCACATATAAAACAACAATGTTTGAAGGAAAGTACTTCGTCATTATAAATTATAATGTATTTAAGTAGGTATTTTATTTTATAATCTAAATTTTATTCTGATTTTGGTAAAAATTAAGTACTAAGCTGTCTTAATTATAGCATGTATATGAAATATACCAAGGTATACTAAGTTTAGTCGAAAGTTTGTAACGCTTAAAAATATTGATACTATGAACAAAATTTTGGTAAAGGTGTTAATAAACCTAATTAGGTCAGTAAAATGACCTAATTAGTCCATTTCCAATTGTCTGTTTGCCTGTCATCTGTTCGTCTGTCTTCACGATAAATCAAAAACGAACAGACATATCAAGCTGAAACTTTTTTCAGCGTGCTAAGGCGTAAAAAGTGAGGTCGAGTTCGTAAATGAGCAACATAGGTCAATTGAGTCTTGGGTCCGTAGGACACATCTTGTAAACCGTTAGAGATAGAACAAAAGTTTAAATGTAAAAAGTGTTCCTTATAAAAATATAAACAACGTTTGTTCGAAACATTTTTTCGGAAACATCACTGTTTACCCGTGAGAGCGCAAATTGTATAGTATGTATTATATAGGAATATCGTTGGGTGCGTAGTCATGGTAGGGACAATAAAATCGATGCCAGCGCTTCCAGTGAAAAATTTTGGCGTTAAAGGGGGCTGTTATGACTAATTTGCAGTTCTTTACATGTTAATGTTATAGAAATGTCAAATTAAAATTATTGAAAAACACGAATTGATTAAACTTAATGCATTAAAAATTGTGAAAATAAGAAATCAAATTGCACAAATATTATTTTTCAAATGTAAATTATCATAATTATTTATTTAAATTTGTGAGACAATAATATTTAATTTTCAATGTAAGTCTTATATGCATCCATCCATTATCTAAGTATATATGCATCCATACAATTCTATAATTAAAGTAGTGTATCGTTACCATGGAAACGAAACTCACGCACGGAGCGAATATGTGTGACATATACGTATGTGTAATGCGACAGATTAATCAACACTGTGTGATACATGGTATTTCAACAATTAACTCAGTCAATTGTTTGTTTTTTGGTAAATTATTTTTCATTAACCCGTTAGTACTCACACTATCAGCATTTTGCGGTCGATCGATTTAAAACATAATTAAGTTTTATTTTCCAAATGGTGTATGTGGTTGAGACTTTTTCCTTCTTCATATCGTTTTATTTATTTTCGAATTATGAATGTTTCAGATTTTTCCAACCTATCTACAGTTTTGAAAAGTATGTAAGTCCGTCAGTAATTGTGAGAATTTCTCTCATCACGAGAGTAAGGTGTAAGCAAAAAGATATTACTTCGGGCCTGTTCGGGTACTTTCGTTAGTTTAATATCGTCGAAAAAACTTGAGATAGAAATATGATAAAATTAGTTTAAAAAATTTATGTAGACGTTATGATTTTATTATGTGCAAAACGCGTGAGCAAATCTCCCATCACAAGACTGAGAGATCATACAACGATTGACTCGAGTACTAACGGATTAAGAATGGCGTTTTCATGGTTTTCGATCAAAACAATTTTTTCTCTATTTTCTTAATGACGAAGTTCATTTCAACGCGATTTATTTATTAACGCGACTATGTTATGTATTATCTCGCGTAAGTTTGAATGCGATTTTGCACTTTTTTAAATTAAGCTACCATTAAAACATGACTCCATTTGAACAAAATTAGATTTTGTCCACGGTTTGGATTTAATTTTAAATCGTCTAATTTATTGAGGCTGGGGTAAGAAGAATTATATTTCATTTAATAATGTTTATAAAAGCTTAATTTATTCTTTGCATAAATTTCTTTTACATAATCGAAAAATAAAATTTTTTGTAAATAAACACTCAGGAGCTGCGTAAACTAAACGAAATCCTACAGAGTAACTAAAAATAAAATTTCAATTATTTAGAAATTCTTAAAATGGATTATTATTAAATGACGAACTAATTTCATTATGAATATTTCGTATCGAAACGATAGTCGGCTGATAGATTATAATAAAATGCACAGTCAAAAGCTGTTCTAAGTATAAAATTTTTAATTTTATTACTATCAATCAAGAATTTACATAAATTGTATTTCTTATTTTCGACTTTTCCCATGTTGGAAGTCTAAGTCAATGAACCGATATTACTGTTCTTTTTAACTTCAAAATGCAATTACGGTTTCTTGCAGATATATTTCATAACAATTTAATCAATTCTGTAAAGATTTTGTAGACTTTACGGTATCTACAGATACCGTATCTAGAGATCTGATGATAATAAGCTAATCAAAACGCTGGGAAGAGTCATAATGTATTAAAATTTTGTTCAATATTTTACCTTAGACATTTATAATATCTACGTTAAAAAGTGGATTCTTAAATATTATTTATACCATTAAACATGCGATGTATTTTAACCCGAGCAACGCCGGGTTTGGCTGCTACTTATAAAAATATTCCTAGTTTATTATATTTTTTTCTCTTTTTGTACAGTGTTCAATAGAAACTACACAAGATCAATTCTATTCCAGGAATTGTGGGTATCAGCAATTGATCAATACAGCTAGGAATGAATTCATAATAATTTTTTCTAGGAATTAAGAATTTTAATATATCCACCACTAGGTTACAAGAAGATAAATAAGTACGTCGCTACCAATCAAAATGCATATGAAAACAAGGGAAAACAAACAATTGACTGAGTTACTTGTTAAAATACCTTGTATAAACAGTGTTGATGATGCATTCGTTTGTTTTTTGACCTCACGTAAATAAAGAAAGATATCCACTCTTAAATAACCACATAACTCATATATCCATATTAATACGTACTATAAAATTTGCATTTAATTAGCGCCCTCGTGGGGAACCAGTGATGTTTACAAGAAAATGTTTCAAAAAAAGTTAAAAGTTACAAGATGGGTCCTACGGACCCAAGACTCAATTGACCTATGTTGCTTATTTACAAAATCGACCTCATTTTTTACGTTCTAAGCACGACATAAAAATTTCAGCTTGATATCTTTTCGTTTTTGAGTTATCGTGCATACGGACAGACAGACGGACAGACAATCGTAAATGGATTAATTAGGTGATTCTATGAACACCTATACCTATGCGGTAAAATGTTTTTCGTAGCATCAATATTTCTAAGCGTTAAAAACTTGGGACTAAACTTAATATACTATGATACATTTCATATATACATGGTATAACAAGGGAAAATTGAGTTAATAAACAAGAAAAGTAAAAAACGCAATAAAAATATGGCGGCCTTTCGGCAAATTTTAATCTATCTTTTATAGATTTGGAGAAAACTGGACACTTAAGTTTTATCCTAACTTGCGCCCTCGCGGGTAAACCATGACGTTTACGAAAAAATGTTTCAAACAAAATTTTTTATTTTATATAACAGTTTTTTTTTATTTAAAGTTTTGTTTTTAGCCCCCGAACCAAAAAAAGGGTTGTTATAACCGCCATGTGTGTGTCCCTATCTGTCTGTCTGTCTGTGGCAACGTAGCATCTAAGTATATGAACCGATTTTGATTTTTTTCTTTCGTTTGAAAGGTAATTTAATGGATAATGTTCTTAGCTATGTTTCAAGTGCGAGGTAAAACGTAGGCCATGATCCTCAAAATCAGATCAGCTTGAAGAAGGCTTTAACAAAAAAGGTAATTTATGGTCAGTTTTCTTAGATATGTTTCAATTGCAAGTTTGCGGTTCCAAACCCGAAAAATTGTCGTTGTTTTTTAAAATTTTGTAAATTTCACTTGTGTCTCAATATCCAATTAACCTTTGTTGCTCAGTTACTAGATATTTCTTTTCGTTTTTGTGTTATCATTTATGTACGGACAGACAACGGAAATGACCTAATTAGATGATTTAATAAACACCTGTAGGGATAAATTACGCCCAAACAAAAATAACGAACAGTGAACTGATTTTGAAAATTTACTCATATGTGCTTCGATGATTAACTCATGCCGTGCCGAGGTTTGTTGGGAAAGACAAGGAAAATGGGAATTCTCTAAGGAACAATCAAACCTCGTTGTGCTCAGCTTTTTGAAAGCTTTTTTACACTCTAGAAAGAATTAATAATTAATTTTACAATCGAAGCACCACGCACATGGAATCAGGCGAATGAATAGACAAAACACATCCCTTTTAAATCAAAGAAATTACGCCAAGATCTCAGAAATATAACTGATATAAGGAAAAAACATTTTATTGAGTAGAATTAATGTTGGAGAAAATATGATTCTCCAACGAAAGAAAACGATTAAATCGGAATGAAAATTGAACTTTGAAATTAAACTTTGAAAATAACTTTGAAATTATTTAATGAAATGAAACTTGAAATTCACTTTAAGAAATGGCGTTGAGACCATGTGTCTCAAGCCAGCATAGAAGCAGATCAGTAATGAATGATTGATGAGCTAGCAACACGTATTTTTTACGGTTATTAGTCGTAAAAATATTCGAACTGTACGCGCTCCCAACTATTAATCATTAAACTGTCAAAAGACAGACCATTTAGGGAGCGTTCAACTAGTTCATGATTGAACGACCTAAACAACACTTATATCACATTTTGTTCATAACATCAATATTTCTAAGCGTTACCAACTTGGGACTAAAATGATTATACCTTGATGTATATTTCATATATAATATGGTATAAAAATATATGAAAAGAGCCTCTTTCTACAAAATAATTATCTACCTTCAACTAGCTTGTTGTGGTTAATAAAATTATATACTTCAAACATTTCTGTTTCTAGGAAAAACAATTGTAAATAACATTTCATAATATTATTTATCTGTTCATGAGAGAAGAGATATTTGAATTACCTACATAAACATTGGAAGTGCATAAAGAATTACTGTGTGTGTATGAAGTTAGTTCAGACTCTCAATCGGGCAAAAACGTATTTTGATTTATACACTTTATGACCATATGGTTGCACAAAAATTTGCCAGGGTTTTTTCAAAAATTTTGAACAAGTGAAATTTACAAAAACCCCCGACAAATGCGATTTATTCCTTGTATACCGATTTTTGAAAACCTAGCTATGAAATGTTTTCTGCACTTTAAACTTATAACACTCCTTCTTATCATTATCCAAGTGATGGTCAAGGAAATCAGATCAGACGAAAAGGATACTAAGAGATCTATCATTTTTTGGGACAAATATTTGGAAATATTTTTAATTGAAATTGAAATATTTGAGTTGAGTTTGTTCTTTTGAATTATTGTTTCGTATTACCTAATTATTTTACTATTTCACTTTTCAAAATGAATTGAGTCATGTTTATTTGACCATTCATTTCCATAGTAATTATTTATATGTTAAAATTATACGTCATGCCTTTTAAAAATTGAATCGATTTTGAAGATCATCACCAATTTTTTAGTTTTTTCGAGGACGGAACTCTAAGCATGTACACCAAGAACATTCTCCGTTAAATTACCTTTCAAATGAACCTAAAAAAATTAGAATCGGTTCATCCGTTTAGACTCTACGATGCCACAGACAGACAAATAAACAGACACAACACACATAGCGGTCACATTTATAACACCCCTTTTTTAATTGGGAGTTAAAAAAGCGTTTTTTGGATTTTTTGGATTTTTGCTGATAAGAATAAATAAGAAAGTTGTAGATAATTCAAAAATACGCATTTTGAGCCAAGACTTGAACCTGTATCTTTAACCGTTCTTTTGTTATAGGATATTGATGTTTCGAAATTGACAAATACTATTCTCGGAAACGGCGAGGGGACGATAATAATAGTATAAAATGGTAGTACCGTTTTTCACTATTTATGAAGTTTTTTTCGAATTGGTATTAATAATCGAAACGGATCGATTCCTTTTTGAAAATTGACTGACCGCAGTTGACAAATGAAGGGGTTATCAATCAAAATAAATCCCCTCTGGTCGACTTATAACTAAATATCTACAAAATATCAAAAAATCATATTTTTATCAACTTCATTTTGGGCATTTTATAATTTAAAAAAAGTTATAGATAAGTTGAAAAAATCTGAAAAATTCATTATGCGAAAATAGAAATAATTGTATGAAAATAGAAAAGATTTCAACCACATATACTATTTAAAAATTAAAGGTTGTTAAAGGTTATGTTTTCAAGCGAGTGTGAGCAAAATGCTGATCGTGTGAGTGCTGATGGGTTAAATTTAGATAGCATCTAACATCATCAGCAATTAGTCCGGCTGTTGTGAAGTCAACTGTATAGTCATCAAGACAATTTTTATGAATTAAATTTAATAAAATGCTCGAAAAATATTGTAAAAGCTTCAAAAATCAAAATTTTTTTATGCTTTATTTTTGGAAAGGTATTGTTTCTTGTTTTTTTTTAGCATAAACCGAGCTTGTGATAAATTTACTTCATGATGAAAAATTTTTTGAACTGAATCACAATTTTAAAATGAAATAATTCTAAATTTTGCCTCGCAAATGGCCCCAAAACTGTGTTTATTGTGATTAAGGGTTTTTAAACTATCACTTACTACAAAAAAAAAAATGTACATAAATCGTACTTGCTCAAACCGGACTTAAGATATTTTGTTTTTTATTTCAACGTTTTGTACGAGATTTATTTTATAATAGAAGTATTTTACTTTTTAATCTAGAAAACGTGGAGCAACGCTCGAAAATGAATGCGGCTTTTACCAGCCCCCGGAAAATTACCCCCCTTTCCAAAACCACTTCAAAATGATATGATATTCCAAAAATAAAATTTTTACAAGCCCCCCAAAAATTACTCCACCTCCTCCACGAATGCCACAATGTTCTCAAAAAAAAATTTTACCTCTCTGAAAATTACACTTTCCATCACTCTATTCATATTCCTATGCATTACTATGTGAAAGATATTCTACATATCTAATACACATGATAGGGTATTATAAAGGCACCTGTATCAAGTATATTAAGTGGTACATAGTTAAACATCTATCAATGAAAAATACATAATATTGGTACACATTTATAATTATGATCTAAGCTAAATACAAAAATAACAGTGATGTTTACAAAAAAAAATTTCAAACAAAAGTTGTATATTTTTTTATAAGGAACATTTTTTACATTTAAATCTATCCATAACGGTTTAAAAGATGAATCCTACACAAGACCCAATTGACCTATGTTACTCATTTATGAACTTGACCTCACTTTTTACTTCCTAAACATGCTATAAAAATTTCAGCTTGACATCTCTTTTCGTTTTTAAGTAATCGTGATGAAGGCGGACAGACGACAGACGACAGACAGACGGAAATGGACTAATGAAATGATTTTATCAACACCTATATCAAAATTTTGTTTGTAGCATTAATATTTTTCAGCGTTTTAAACTTGGGACTAAACTTAATATACCTTTTATATATTTCATATATACAGGGTATAGAAAAGAAACTTTACACATTTAGTATTTAAAGCTTCATAAAATCGTAATAAAATAGCAACTATAGCTCTTTATGGTTAACATAGATAAATTAAACTGGAACAATAGTGGTCATTTCATTCGTTCATACAAATATACTGTACATATGCATAACATTTAAAACAGAAATGCCTAGATGTTGCATGTACAGGGTATCTACTAAAGTTGGCGACATACAAAAAAATATTTATTATTATAATTAGGTGTACGTATTATTTATTATTCAGCTATTCACTTTTGACATCTGTCAAAATTAAAGGGTGACGACAAATTGAAAAAGTTCGATAGGAATGTTAAGAGACGCTTAGAAATATAGACAATTTAGAACAGATAATGAAAAAAACGGTTCAGGAAATCATTCCTGAGATATTTAGTAGTGTATTTAAGGACGTTCATGCGTGTACCTGTTTTGCTATGTGCGTTCATAAGGAAACAGTATGTAAATTTTAAAGAATTTTAAATTAGTAGAAAATATAAATTTTTTTTGAAATTCTATTAATTTTAATTCTAATTCTATTAAGTTTAAATAATAGTTAACTGGTAAAAGTTTCAAGTATGGTTATCGATATAATTTTTGAAAAATATCGATTTATATTTTCCATTTAGTCTCATGTTAAACCTTACTTTTAGTCACTTTTTAAACTTAAAATTTAATGAAATTAATTCGATAACAGGATATTTTTCCTGTTTTAAATCATAGAAAATCATTTAAACTATCGCTTTATCATATTGTTTTTAATTTCTCTACTAATATCGTTGACGCATGAACGCCCTTAAAGAATTTTGTAAAAGAACAATTACATGTATGGAAAGCAAAGGTAGATGGACGTTGAGACATAAACGGACTAAAGATAACTGTTTTTACTTACGTCAACAATAATAATTTTGACGTAATTTATGAACAATAAATGTTCTGTATTAATTATTATAAATGTTTCAAATTATCTAATAACCATTTTAATTATAATGACTGTGTGAAAATTGAAATGTTCAAAAATTCCCATCGTTAACAATTCATTCCAAAAAAGTTATCTTCCTTTCGTTTTTGCCTCAAAGTATCCACTTTCGCGTTCCATACATATAATTGGTCTGCTACAAAATTCTTCAAATACACTCCTACAACTGTTCAAAATAGTCTACATTTTAAACGATCACAAACATTCCAGCTGAACTTTCTTAATTTGTGAACACCGTGTACATTCAATGTCGAAATTGAATGGCTGAATGTTAATATTTTCGAAGGCAGAGATTTTTATAAATATAACCTTCTTTTCGTAAACCTTATAGCATAAAAGTTTTCCATATTTAGCCAATTTAAGTAGACACCCGGTTAGAATAATATGCAATAATATAAAACATAAAATTCTAAATATGCAAATAAAATTTAATTTACAAAACACATTTATTTCTGACTATTAACTGACTGCACTAGGCTGAAATTCATTAAAACAAAGAACTAAAAGGTAGTAGGGCTCTTGACAGGACACGGGGGCTGTTGAACTTCTGAACTGCTACCTTCATCAATTGGAGATCCCTCATGATTCCACTTAATACAGATAATATAGAAGCTCGATACTCTTGTCCCTAATGTACTAAATTACAGGAGATTTAAATAGGTTCAGTATCACGTATAGAATATGAATGCACTTCCAAAAAAATCTGGATTTGCAATAGTATCCCTTAAAATTATTTTTTCTGAAGTCTAAATCAATTCTAAAAATTTGGGGAAAGAGGGTGGGGTTGCCAGAATACTTCAATAATAAAAAACTTCAAAATTAGGCATATTTAATATTGATTTTATGATAAAACGGTAGATGGATGATATGTTTTCATAAATTTCTCCAATATTAGTCGATAGAAATTAAAAAAAAACAATTTAAATTAAAGTTTAAACCTTAATAAATTAATGAAACTAAAAGAAAGCCCGTTGTGTCTGACTAATTAAGGATGTATTAGTACAGTAGTGAGGACACAAATTAAAAAAACATATATTTTCAGTTTTGATGGTGAATTATGTTATAAATTGACAGACAATATATGACAAAAAGTAGGACTAGAATTTTTCGATATCTGGAGTAATTTTCTACATATTGAAACTTGAAACTTTTTTAAATATTTAGCTTTAGATATTTCGGTAACCCAGGCAGATATTTTTAATCTCATTTTTTATCTACACTCATAAAGTTATAAATTTCATCATCAAAGTTGAAAATAAGGTATGAATAATTTCAACCGTAAATCTAAAATTACCTTGATGCTCGAACCACCTTAAAGCGGCATATTTTAAATCGATTCTAAATTACAAACTCTCTAAAAATATGTTTTGTTACAAAAAATGTTTTAAATTTTCGAAAAAAGCACATAAACCTCATATACTTTTAAAGCAAACTCGAAAAGTGTACACACAATAATATATTAAACGAAATTTATTCTATATATGCTTCGTACCTAGCATTATTTTGAGGAACAAACAAAATGTCGTCGGAAATTTGTTAAATTTTTTATTGCAAAATATACTTCTTTTAATCTTGTAAGCATATTGCAAAGTTGGTCCTCATAAGAAACTAACATTTTTTATTTAAAAAATTGTTTTCGAAAATCGTTAATTCTCGGAGGAAATGTATCTTAAAAATATGTCATTTTTGCATATTTAATCGAAAGAAAATACGCTTGCTTAAGAAAAATTTTTTAGACAAAAGTTACCAAGGACAATAGAGGCCATTCAGTGTTAATAACTTTCAAGTTCAGGTACATTTTCAAGATCATTCGAAGGTGAAGATCAAATGACCTTGAAAAACGAATTTCAGGTCAAAGACATGGATACAGATGAATGTCCCCTGCTGCCTTTGACGACTTTTGATAACAAAAACAATATTTAACAAGTGAAAACAAACAATTGACTGAGTTAATTGTTGAAATACCATGCATAGTGAGTGTTGATTTCTTTATCACATTACACATACAAACATGTGACACATACATAACTGATAATCAAGTATAGTACATTTTATAAAATTTCCGCCTAATTGGCGCCCTCACGGATAAACAGTGATGTTTACGAAAAAATGTTTCAAACAAAAGTTGTTTAATTTTTGATAAGGAACATTTTTTACATTTAAACTTTTGTTCTATCTCTAACGGTTTACAAGATGGGTCCTACGGACCCAAGACCCAATTGACCTATGATGCTCATTTACGAACTTGACCTCACTTTTTACGTCCTGAGTACGCTGTAAAAATTTCAGCTCGATATCTTTTTTCGTTTTTGAGTTATCTTGTCCACAGACAACCAACGGACGGACGGATGGACGGACAACCGGAAATGGACTAATTAAATGATTTTATGAACACCTATGACCAAATTTATTCCTAGCATCATTATTTTTAAGCGTTACAAACTTGGGACTAAACTTAATATACTATGTATATTTCATATATATATATATGGTCTAAAAACTGAAACTTTCACAACGTATTACGGTTGTTTTTCTTCGCAGTCAACGAGTGACTGCTTACATTGTGGATTGCAGCATAATGCACGTTAAAAGGCTTGGTTCAAATTGTGGGTATACACTATGTATAAAGTTTATTTATTTATTACGCTATATTAAAATTTATTATCGTAATGATTGACAGTATTCGTGTCTTAACAATCGGGTGAGACGGGCGTGAATACTAATTTTATTACATGCTTTTTATTTACCATTTCATTCTTTTATATGATGGAAAAAAATGTATAACAAAATTATACTTAAACACAATTATTTATATTTTATGACTTTGTTATTATTATTTATTATTATGAAGCTCAAACGAATTAGTTTTACTTGGATTGATGTATGAATTTTAATAGATAAGGAATATTATAAAATCATTTTAAAACAAGCTTTTATATTTTAAAGTATGACCTGATTTTCCTTTCGCTTCCACCATATTTGATATAGATACGTTTTTTATTTATAAGGACATATGTACAGAGATCCGTAAGATATAAATATGTTAAAAGCTCGGAATCCAAGAATAGTCAATGAATCTTTATACAAATTGTTCAAATGCATTGTTTAAAGCTTACTTAAGGAAGTAAAAAGCAAAAAGTTGTGAAACTTTCTTTAAAATTGTGTTAAAAGTTTAAATAATTATTTAATTCAATCGTCTTAGGATTTCACCTCGGAACGTAACGGATATTTGTGAATTTTTGTACAAGCCTTTATTTTTATAGTAAAAATATCGTACATACGGTTACACGTGTGCGCCCTTAGATATACAAGTTCAAAGGTCACGAAAATATTTTTTTTGTAAATTTAACGAAGTTGTTGATAACTTCAACAGAGTAATATTGAATCGAAAATCACTCATTTGGGTGCCTCTCCTTACAACTTCTGCCTCGAAGACGAATAAAAAATATCATTTTTTCGTTTTTATTTACCATACACAAACATTATTATATATTCTTCATAAAATTCATTCGGTAAATATTTAACAATGGCAAAGTTTCCAAAATGGCTGTTTTCTAATAACGTAATCTTGTATGATAGTGCGCAACCCTTCGTGACACATCACAGTATCGAAATTTCGATTATCATAGAATAATCTTATATAAGATTAAGAAAACAAACTAGGTATTTATTAATTTTTAGCTGAAACGGCCACAGAAGGCACGTATACTATTTATTAATATGAGACTTCATTAATCCTGAGGCAAAAATCTATAAATCCAATTAAATTTCAAGATTTAATATAAGACAATGTTTTTAAAATCTATATTTCAAACTTATATCAAATAGCATGATATTATAACATTTTAAAAAGCACTGCAGCTTGCAGAAACCTTAAACTACAATACGTTGTTAGTATAGTTTCTTTTCATTTTTATTCGTTCATCAATGAAATATTATTATTTGTTTAAATAGAAGATCGTACATGAGTAAATAAAAAATACTAGTTTTGTGTGCAGTACTAAAACCCATGAAAATTAATCCACAAGAGCTTTTAACGTAATTTTCCCCAAGGAAAATTTTCGGGTCAAACAAATTTTGACTTTTAATACGACTATTTTTTATGTACAAATTCGTTTCAAAAAATGTAAATGTCGATAAACTTATTTTCAAATTTCGAAATGATTTTTAAACTAGAAATTTTCCTGGTCGTCTCTATTCCCAATATCAGTACTATCAGATTGGGATCAATCCACAAGAGCTTTTATTGTTGTTTTGAAAAATTTTTCCCTAAAGAAAATTTTCGGACCAAACAAATTTCAACATGAATATCTTTTATATAAAAATTCGTTTCAAAATATGTAAATTTCGAATTGAATTTTGAACTGGAAATTTGCTGGGTCGTCGCTATACCCAATACCAATACTATCAGATTGGGTTGGTAAGTGAATCAATATAGCCGAAATTACGTATAACTTTTTTCAATTTCTTCTTTTTACACGGGATGGCCCAAATTATAACAGCCGGATTTTATCAAATGCAGATAACGTGAAAATAATCGAAATTACTCAAAAGTGCGGAAAGCGTCCTTCTCTAGAAACAAGGTGTTGGTATTTTGTAAGATAGAAATAACTTTTTATATTTCTAAAGATTCTAATTAAGAATTTCACAGTATGAGCCAAGGATCCTTTATGATCTAACACTTATGGTAAAAAATTAGGAAAATCAGCGGCAAAAATATGGTTGTGTCCTTTTTTGATTTTGAGAAAAAAATCTCAAGTGCCACTTACATTTTTGCAAATACATAATGTGTTAAACTTAGACTGTTTTTTAGCTACCGTTTTGAACAATCCTTATGAATAAAAATTTAGCTTCTTTATGTTTGTGGTTGCAAATGTTTCTGCATGCTTATCCTGAAGTTCCCATAAGGAGACGGGAAATATTTAAAATTAACTGAATTGAATTATTTTTATACATTTTTTTTCCTTCTTCGAGAATCTTTCCCAACATCACTAGTTGAAGGTACCTGCAAATTTTTAACTGCCTATCTTTTATAGTTTTGGCGAAAATGAATTCCAAATTTTTGTCTTAATTTACGTCCTCATGGGTAAACACTGATGTTTACAAAAAAATGTTTCAAACAAAAGTTTATTTTTTGATAAGGAACATTTTTTACATTGAAATTTTTTTTCTAGTTCTAACGGTTTAAAAAATTAGTTCTGTTGATCCAAGACCTTGGCCTTTGTAACTCATTTACGAACTTTACCTCTTTCTCGGTATTTATTTATGTTTTTGTTATCGTATTTTCAGACAGATATACAGACAATTAGGAATGGACTCTTTAGGTGATTGTATGAACACGTTTATCAAAATTTTGTTCCTAACATCAATATTTTTAATCGTTGCGAATTTGAGACTAAACTTAGTATACCTTGATAATATTACATGTATACCGGGTATTAAAATCAAATTGTGTTGACCCGTTTTATACGCGGTCTCCTATTACCCCAAGCTTCCCTACTAACAAGTTCATCGCATGATCAAAATTTGCTCTATCTCTTTGTATTATAGTTTCAGAGAACATCTTGAAATTTAATTTTAACAGTTTGATTTGAAACACAAATTACCCAATTTTTTTCCTCCGGCTCGATTACAATAGCTTCTATTCAATAATTTTTTTGCATATAATAAGGAAGAAAAGTTAAAATGGATGATATTATACTATTCTTTCGTTTTCGATTTATTTATACTCGAAATATAGTTAAGTATTATCTACCAGTTTAAATTCCCTAAACACACGTAAGCTTTCTTCAATGTAATCTTAAAAGATGGAATATAGACAATTTAAGTCTGTTCAAAAGTTTACTACACATAGTACTTATGTGTATCTTTTCTATGTGAATTATTTATTCACAAACAGAAGTTATATAATATTATCATGGATAATTCACTCGTTAAACTCTCACTTAGCACGTGAAAATCATTTTTATTTGTACATATTACCTACTTAGAATTTTCTAGTAAATTATTCTGGTAATTTTTTTTTTTTTGAAAATAGTGATTGAATATATATGTTTTTATGAAGAATTTTACGAAATTCAAGTTCGATCGATATTAATGAATGTAGAATTTTGGGAAAAAAATGATTTTTAAAATTGAATATTGATTACTTATAAATCAATTATTTAAACAATTACCAATAAAATAACTAAAATTATTTATCATTAATTTTACCATTCCAAAAATAACTTTAACATAAGGTGTAGAGTTTGGTAGGGTATACATCATGTTCTGACATCAGATTGGAACTAGCCCTCCGAGTTGCTTGTAAAAGTTACGAAATAGAAAAACATTTTAAATTAGAAAGTTGATCCTCATAAAAAACTAACATTTTTTATTTTAAGCATATTTTCGACAATTGTTAGTTTTGGGAGGAAATTTGACTAAAAATATGTGATTTAGTGCATTTAATCGAAAGCAAATGCGTTTGTTTTAGTAAAATTTTTTAGACAAAAGTTATCAATGATAACACTGGTCATTCAGTGTTAATAACTATTAAGTCCAGGTAAATTTTCAGAATCATTTAAAGATCATGATCAAATGATCTTGAAATTAAAATTCCAGGTCAAATTCATGGATACAGGCCAATGTCCTCTATTGTCCTTGACAATTTTTGGCTAAAGAATTTTTCTGCACCTACCGTGTTTAGCTTCGACTAAATAAAATAATGTTATATTTTTAAGTAGCTATTCCTCCGAAAGCTAACGATTTTCGATTTTTCTAAATTAAAAATGTTCGTTTTTTTATTAGGATCAATTTTCTACTTTAGAGTGTTATTTCATCTCTTACCTTTTAGGACTGACTATTGGAGCACCCAGGAAAATTAGATCCAAACTGAAGTCAGATAATGATGCCCCCATCAAAGTCTACAACTTTCATTCAATTTATTTCTTAACTGGTTAACTACAAAACGAGTTATTAGCCATAATAGTCCACTCTGTATACCGATTTGTATTTTTCGCTGCATAAAAAGTTAGGACCAGTTTCTACAAATTTTAGATGTCAAATACCTATTTTCTTGAAATAAGTATAAAGATCGTTGTCTCAAAAAATATTTACTTGTTATTAGAACATTCAAACAGATTCAACTTTACCATTTAAAGAACCATAATTTTACAAATAAAAAACGAATTTGCTTTACCATAATACTCCTGAAATTTGGACGTAATTGAACGTACGGCTTACCTAAAACAAATGAAAAATTAAATAATTAATTAAATATCAAAATGATACTTAAAGATAAGCAAAATTGTAAAAAATAAATTTGCAATAATTATAACTATACTCTATGTCATAAGAAGCGCATCCTAAATGTTACTATTACAGCAATGAGTTTTATGTGACTAATCGTTGTGTGCGTAGTCATGATAGGGACACTAAAAACGATGCCAGCGCTTCCGGTGAAAAATTTTGATGATAAAGGATGCTGTTATAACTAATTTGCAATTCTTTACATGTAAATGTTATAGGAAATGTCAAATTAAAATTATTAAAAAACATTCATTTATTAAACTTAATGCATTAAAAATTGTGAAAGAAGAAATCAAATTGCACAAATATTATTTTTCAAATGTAAATTATCATAATTATTAATTTAAATTTGTGAGACAATAATATTAAATTTTCAATGTAAGTCATAAATGCAATCCATACAATTATATATGCATTCATACAATTCTATAATTAAAGTAGTGCATCTTTATGAAAACGCCTCCAATAAAACTCACGCATGGTTGCGAATTGCAAATATATTGAAGAAGAGTTTATTGGAATATCTAGTAAGGTATTTCTTTTTAAGTGACAGTATAGAATATTTTCGATATTCCTCATTAGTAAAGAATCATTAACGATAGAAATTTCTAAATCAATTTTTTTTTTGAATTTTTAACAAATTATTAAAATATGATAATCAATTTTAAGACCACCATTTTAAGACAATAGATATTACATAGTATTTGTAACATGATCGATGTACGTCTAGATCGACGGACGACGTTCGTATAAACATACTATTTAATAAATCCTTCTCCATATCGTAGTACAGTAAAAGATGTAACAAAAATCGAAAAATGAATTAATATAATTACTAATCATAGAAAATGAATTCAACTGATCATTTTTTGCTAAAACCTTGTAGAATGAGTTAGTATTATATAAGTATTATTCGTAGACCATGAATTAGTTGCGTTCAAACGAAAGTGTTACCAAAAAAGTAGTGAAATTTTGTGTGTCAATTAATGAGTATTTAATACGAGTTCTGTATAAATTTCAAGTCGATTCTCGATACGGTTTACGATAAATTAATTATTAAATGCAGCCCTTTTTACATGGTGGTACATGAAGAAATCGTAATGAATGGCGGTTGTCAAAAAGTGCTTTTAAAAATGTTTTAACATTTTCATAAAAAACTTTAAAGTTTAATGGCGTCATACCAAAACTAAAAACTGTGCATAAAAATGAAAAACTTTTTTAAATAAAACCACTCACTTTGATAATTAATTTCTTCTAAACCGTACAGAGAATCGATATGAATTTTTCACAAAATACGTATAAAAGGATGATTAATTAAGAAATATAATTTTAAATCTTTAGTATCATTTTCGATTCTTGGTATCGATATATGTTAACTGAAACGGTCCATATAAAATTGACTTAAAAAATTAGTAAATAAGTTGTCTATTTATGAATTTTTTAAGTTTTACATGGACAGTTTCATTTATATAACAATTTACTGTTTATCAACAAATAAAATCATTTGTGCAATTAACTCATGGTTTACAAATAATATTTGACACTTAAGGATGTACGAGCACTCAGGTAATTTTAAATAAAAAGCTTCATTTTTATACCATGCATATATGTAATATGCAAGGTATACTAAGTTTAGTCCCAAGTTTGAAACGCTTAAAAATATTGATGCTAGGAACAAAATTTTGGTATAGGTGTTCATAAAATCACCTTATTAGTCCATTTTCGGTTGTCTGTCCGTCTGTCTGGCAACACGATAACTCAAAAACGAAAAAAGATATCAAGCTGAAATTTTTACAGCGTACTCAGGACGTAAAAAGTGAGGTCAAGTAAAACATCTTCCTTATCAAAAAATAAACAACTTTTGTTTGAAACATTTTTTCGTAAACATCACTGTTTACCCGTGAGGGCGCAAATTAGGCGTAAATTGTATAGTATGTATTATATGGGGATATCATTTACGTATGTGTGACATATAAGTGTGTAATGTGATAGAGTAAGCAACACTTTCTATGCATGGTATCTCAACAATGAACTCAGTCAATTGTTTGTTTTCACTTGTTTTTATATGAAGTTGAACTAATAAATGAAAAGTAGGGATATTTAACATTGGTTTTAGGGTAAATGGATGATATGTTTTCATAGATTTCTTCAAAAATATTCAGTGGAATTAAAAAAAAATAAATAAATTTTTAAATTAAATAAGAAACCTTAAGAAATTATTGAAAAAAAAAAAAAAAACCGATGTGCTCGACTTAAGGATGTGCTCGAATTAAGGATGTGTGAACAATGTAACAGGGGACATAAATTAAAAAAATTTATTTTTTCCTTTTTGATTGTGAATTATGTTATAACTAACGAAAAGTAAGAATAAAATTTTTCGATATATGGAGTAATTAATTTTCAAAGTATCGAAAATTGAAAATTTTGTTTAATTATTTAGTTTTCGATATTTCGAAAAACCAAAGCAGATATCGTAAAATTGTATTCTTATTTTTCGTCTACACACAAGAGGTTATAAGAAAATTAGTCATCAAAGTTAAAACAAAGCACAAATAATTTCATCCTTAAATCTGCCTTGGTGCTCGTACTACGTGTAGAAACACATTTCAACCGATTCTACCAAAAAGTGAGCGGTTTATTTCATTTTCCTTAATCTGTTATCATCTTTGACCGCACTAATATTGTTTATTTACATACAAAAACATAGGTAGTAGCTACACACTCACCGTTATATACATACATACATCCATACAAACACATGTCCATAGATTAAACAGAAATCGTTTTAATAACTAATGATAAGTAAACAAAATCTAGTAAATTGCAATACATTATTCAACTTAAGTACATAGAAAACTACGTGTTACTAGTTATGCTAGACATCTACTATGTAATAGACCGTGAGCCTATTATAACAGCCGTAAGGTAGAATTGAATGTGAATAATCCAAGACCGCATTTTGTCAATTGATTCTTGTTTAGACATGCTTATAAATTAATATCCCGGATGTTGCCAGGAATCTTATGGGCCCATTTTTTGTATATCCCTCCAACTACACAGAAACCTCCTTGTGATTTTTCCTAAAGTTCATCGTTTTTGAGTTATTAACAGTTTAATATTTAGAAAAACTCCAAAAAGTCTATTTTCAAAACTGAAAATTATTGCAATTGAATTAAATTTTTGATAATAGGATATTGTGAAATATTTTATTGAAATTAAGAAGCAATATTCGATTGGGTCATTGGATTCTAAATTCAAAATTTGTATTCTAGATTATAAATGAGAGGCATTTTATATTGTAAATTTTAGGGATAATTTTAGGGGAATGGTTGATGGCCTAACATTTTGAGGGCACCAATTATTTAAATAAAAATTTAAATTCTAAAAAAAGTTACTTACAACTACGACACCCGAATTTATTTAACTCATGATTAAAATTTAATCAATAATTATTATCACAATTATAATCACTAAAACTATTACACAATCACACTTAAATACGTTCAAATAATTTTATATATATCGAAAAGATTGAAAAATTGCCTTTTTTTACAATTGTACTTGATATTGACAAAAAATCACTTATTTTATTATTTAATTCATTATAGGCTCACGGTTTGCTTGCATATGAACAAACAGAAAGTACATTTAAAAAGCATTTATATCAATGTTTATATGAAAATACATACAAATTATAAAATGATTGCTTTAAAAATAACTGTTGCTATAAGCACAGATTTAATAACATTTTAGATACAAAGCTTTGAAAATGTATAATGAATCAAAAAATTAAAAAGCACTATTTAATTTTTGAAGATTTTTATTCTTTTAATTTCTTCTTTCGAAGATTCTTTTTAATTTTTGAAGTTATTATTATTATTTTTTTTTTTTGACAAATCGGTCGCTAGTTTAAATGTCTAACACTACTGGAAAAATTATTTTGCCAGGTTAGTAGCTTGGAATAGAACTACAGTAATGGGTTCAAAATGGTTTTATGCAGACGTTGATTAATAATGGACGAACAAGGCCAAAAAAATTCGTTGAATTTACTTAAACTAATCCTTTAAGGATTCGTTGTGTACACAAACATACTACGGTCAGTCAAGCGAACGATAGAACAGGGGTCAGATATATGCTATCGAAATGGTGCAGTTTTACGTGATACGAAAATGAATTCACTAAAGCTGAAAATTGTTATATATATTATATGTTGCCTATAAATAACAGTTACGATTGTCAGTCAGTTCAACGCTAGAACAGAGCAGGTCAGTCAGCCCTTATTTATGAACAATAGATAGATATTAACCATATAAATAAAATGGTCAGACAACCATATTTTTTTACCAACAATATACAGCTCTTATAAATTCATTTAAATATCACGGAAATCATAAATGAATATGATGTATTTATTGTTTATAAATAAGGGCTGACTGACCAGCCCTGTTTTAACGATGAACTGACTGACAATAATAACTGTTATTTATAGGCAATATACAATCTGTATAACAATTTTCAGCTTTAGTAAATTCATTTAGTACCACGTAAAATTGCACCGTTTCGATAGCGTATATCAGGCCCCTGTTCTATAGTTCGCTTGACTGACCGTAGTATGTTTGTGTACGCAACGATTATAACTAATCCTCAAACAGTCTGTTTTTCAGAATTTTTCAGATTTTTCAACCTTTCTTCTTTTTCACATTTAAAATTGTATATTTTTTAACCCCTTCAAAAATTGTGAAAATATTTCTCATTACGAAATTAACGATGTTACCAAAAAAAAATTACCTTCGAGAATTTTCAAGCCTGGTTGTGCACTTTCGTTAGTTTACGGATATTTGGCTCTATACCGAGTAAGCCATTGATAATTATCTGTCAAAATATTGCAATGTCATAATATTTAATTGTGCAGTAATCTTATTGATAATAATTATAAAAATTAATAATTATTAATTCATTTTAATAATATGAGGTTGTTTAATATTTTAATAATGTGACGATGTTATAAGTTAACTTTTCTCATCATTTGATTATATATAAATTTTTTTTGAAAGCATTCTTACTAGTATATATTCATCATAGCAGCCCATTCTTTTAATGGTCCAGCCAGTCGATGGACTGCAGTTTATTAACCGATTCCAAAAAAAGACGGAGGTTATGATTACGACTGTTTTTTTTTTATGTTTGTTACCTCAGAACTTTCGACTGAGAGAACCGATTTTGATAATTCTTTGAAAGCTGTTTTCCGTGTGGTCCCATTTGAATTTGGTCCAGTTCTGACAATGACATCCATGACAAAACCATATAAGTTTTAAATTAGCATTAGGTATGTGCGCGAAAAATGGACGAATAACTCAATATCACGCCAACCGATTTCGATTATTATTTTATTAGTGATAAAATAGTTATTATTCTTCAAATTCACTAAATATCACAAAGTAAAAAAACTTTTAACAAAAAAAACCGACTTCAAAAAAAACATATTCCAAAATAAAATAATATGCACTATAAAGTAAAAAATAACGACAATATAATTTAGATACAATTATTATTGTTATTTTTGGAGTCAGTGTCAGCCAAGTTAATGTAGCAAACTGTTCTGTCACAGTTGTTTCCTGGGCTGACATCGAGTCCAAAAATAACTATAATTGTAACTACATTATATTATGGTTATTTTTTGCTTTTTAGTTCATATTAATTTGTTTTGGAATAGTTTTTTTTTTTTTTTTTTTTTTTTTTTTTTTAAGTCGGCTTTTCTTTTAGTTAAAAGTTTTTTAAATTTATGATTCAAGCCTGCTTGTTGCTGCCACATTTGCTATTTTCTCAGGCATTGTGGTTTTCGCAGTTTTTCTAAACTATTAGTAGAAAATATAACCAATACTAACAGATAATGGAAATGAAAATAATTTGTTTTCTAATGCAATTCTTATGCCTTGAAGGTTTTGTTTCAAAATATATAAATAAGACTATCATAAAGTTTCTGTAAAAAATTGTTATCTCGTCGTTCATTATAGTTTTTCTCCGGGTGTTTCAAAATGGTGTGAAATCTATGATCGTCTTGGTCTTAATTGAGTGTATCGGTAAAATTTTTACGTTAGGGTGAAACATCTCCTTTATTTAAATTTCTATCCACATAGTGGAGTAACAACAATTGTCCATGACTTGCATTTATAGCCCCCCCTTTCTATATTTTTCTACAAACATTATTCAGTTTTGTTCCCGTTTACATTTTCAATATAGTAACACAGTACAACAGTAAACCACAGCAGTATAGTTGTATAAATCAACAATTTCTATCCAGATATTTTTAAGTGAACATTTTTCATAGAATACATATCATCTATTTTCTGTGTGAAATATGAATTTCCAAAAAAAAATTAAAGAATGAAACTGCAGAGAGGTGTAATAGTGTTCATACAATATTTTCTATAGAATATTTTTGTAGTTTTGTATTTACGAAATGAAATATGTATCAATATAATATACACAATATATATTTTATAAATATATATACCCTTCGGAAAAATTTCAACCAGTATATATCACTAGTATAGAAATGCACTAGACTAAGTTCGAGCAAATTAAATGTTTTTCAGAATGTTTTCTCTGTATTTGCAGGCAAAGACTTATATTTTATTGGGGAAACCATTTTTTCATGCGATAACCGGTTAATTATAAAAATAAAATTACGATAATAAATTTGTTACATTGTGTATAATATAAATAGATGGATATAAAGAAACCATGCTAATTTATAGCAATGCTGTTCAAATCGATGAATAAACTGTTTAATAACAAGGGAAATTTACAAAATTAAAAAACTAATGACAAATTTTTCGGGTACGGAACCCTAAACTTGCACTTGAAACATATTTAAGAACACTATCCATTAAATAACCATTTTCCATAGAGTCTAACATAAACTGAACCAATTTCGAAAATCATCGCCTATTTCTGGTTTTTCTGGATACGGAACCCTAAACTCGCATTTGAAACAAATCTAAGAACACTCCCTTAAATTATCTTACAAATGAACAAAAAAAAATCAAAATCGGTTCAACTGCTTAGGCACTACGTTGCTACAGGCATACACAAATAGCGGTCAAACTTATAACACCTCTTTTTTTGCTTCGGGGGTTAAAAATAACGGCTCTTTCAATGATCCATTCCATCCAATACGCTTTTTTAAAGAATTACTCGCTCATAACTGCCATATTCACTGTCTGTTGTCATTAGTGATTAGCTCAACACTAGCTGTGTCCTCACTAAAATCCAATTCACACTAGCGTGCCTTTTCGAAAAATTATAATCCAAGTATAACACAAAAAATAACTTTAGTGTTCTTTTATTTTCATATTTTGTTTCTATAATTTTTTAAAAATGTTACAGATTACGAGCATTGTACTATTCATTAAGGATGTAAGAGCGCCAGGGCAATTTTGGATAGAAAATGAGTTTTTTTAATAAATTGGACTAAGTCTAAATCAATTCTGAAAATTTGAGGAAGGGTTGCCCGATTTTTTTAACGACAACTAAAAATAAAATTTATTATATATCTTACTTTTTGTTTACTTTTAATCATGCATACGATATTTATTTACATCATGGTCTATTCGACTTTATATGATATATACAACGTAAACTAAATATTGACAAATATCTTGTCTAGAGTAATCTTAGTTAAAGAGAATAGAAAAAATACACTCGAACCAGGACTCGAACCCGGACTTCTTGGATTCATGTCAAGCGTCCTACCAGATTCTCGAGTTCTAGAAGCGAATGCAATTTTTTAACTCATTGAATTTTTTTAATAATTTATATAAAATTTTTCGGTATCTGGAATCTCAAATTGAAAATTTTGTTTAATTATTTAGCTTTCGATATTTTGAAAACCAAGGCAGGTATAAAAAAATTTTATTGTTATTTTTCGTCTACAATCATGAACTTTTTACGAAATATGTTACTAAAGATGCAAATACAATGTCCAAACTTGCTTTGGCGCTCGTACTTCATTAAGCGTTTTGCTATCATTAAGTTTATTGTTGCAGTATGTAAGCTGCCGTGTTATTATCTTCATCTGTCTCATATTGTTAATGATACCCTTATGTATATATACAACCTTAAAAATCAGACCCCCTTAATTTTAATCTGATCCCTATTATTTACTAATTATGCTGGATAATAAATTTTCACAAAATAGGAACTTGGTGCTCTTTTTATATGTTCATTTTTGGTAAGATTTAGAACATTGTGTGAAACTGTAGAATACAGAATAAACCCCATTTTATAAATATATAAAAGCAATGAGAAAATAAGTAGCGCAAACCATAGTGATGTTATAACGCTTCATAGATTTAAAATAGCTATCTAATATTAACCAAAATAAATTCCATAATCTGTGATATTTCTCCAATGATACACAAGCCTTGTTTCTTGTAATTTTTTCCTGTGAAATAATTCGAAATAAAATTTTCTTACGATCTTTCATTTTCGAAATCGATCAATCTTTCATCTTCGAAATCTCTATATATTATAAATACGAAAGTAAGCATGTTTGTTTGTTTGTTTGTTACGCTTTCACGCTAAAACTAGCGAATGGTTTTTAATGAAACTCAACAGCAATATAGCTCATACTTCAGAATAACACATGAGATATAATTTATAAAGATATATTAATAAAAAATTTAAAAAAAAAAAATTAAAAATTTATTTAATTTGACATATTACCATAGATTACAGATTTCTGTAAAAATAGTCAATATAAAATATTTCACGGCTATCTTTCCTGATATACTCAATGAATAATTACGACTATTATACATTTAAAAAAATAGAAAACCATACATATATCTTAGATGTGTAAAACAATCCTTACCATTATTTCGAGTGTTAAAGAAAGGGGATAAGCGAGAGCAATCTTTATAAATCTTTACTTTTAAACCCAGCGAAGAGGGTGGGCATCACTCTAGTCTAAATATAAATGTCGATACTTATGCCAAAATAGTTGCCAAACTTTTGCCAAATAAATGACAAACTATGCATTTTTCAGATTTTTTCAACCATCTTCAGTTTTTATAATTATATTTTTTTCAAGTCCTTAAGAAATTGTAAGAATATCTGTCATCAGAAGAATAAAGATGTAAGCAAAAAGATATTATCTTCGAAAATTTTCGGGCCTGTTCATGTACTTTCGATTGTTTACGGATATTCGTGAATGTTGGACTCTGACACAAAAAGACCAGAAAAGTATAAAAATATTTGAAGGAAAAATCATAAGAAGAGTATATGGTGCAATCCGAGTGAGCGAGGAAGAATGGCGTATAAGAACCAACAGAGAAATCCAGGAGATCCTGAAAGGAGATGATCTCGTCTTGATCATGAATTGCATTAAATTACAGAGGCTCAGATTGTTCGAACACGAAGAAGAGGTAGGCTTAAACTTAGATAGTTGGACCAAGTTTTCGACAACCTGAAGATAAGGTTTAAATGGCAAGGACTGAGTCAAGAAAGAAGAAACTGACGTATTCTGTACAATATATGTATTGTTAAAAAATAATAAAAAGAATTTATTTATAATTTATTTATTTATTTATCTAAAGGAGAGTGGTCGAAGGGGCCAAAACCAACCCAGGCTGTATCGCCTATTGATTGTTGTTGTTATAATTATTTTGATTTTTCTTCTTAAATTATTCACTTATTCAAATTCGTACTCAGTAAATTAATGATTATTTATCGGGCAAAATATTTGATGCATTTGCAGAACGCGTGAGCAAATCCCTCATCACAGAACTAAAGGTAACCGAACGGTTGTCGGGATTGCTGACGGATGAAGTTCAATAATCTCCGTTTATATGACATTTATGTCTATAACAGAGGCCCTCAGATCATATACAATTCAATATACAATTCAATTAATGATGTGGGTGGGGTCGGTTACTTCGTTTTTATCCAAGCGATGGCATTGTGATCAATTTTACCGCTCTATAAATTATAATTGCTCACACTGTCGCTACCTGGATACGAACCCGCAACCTAAGCCTAAATAGCCAGAAGGTTAAAGTCGATTGCCCTTTACCCCGCTCGGCTAGTTAGCCTCTGGCTCTAGTATGAAAAATGTATTTATTCGAGACGTAATTTTGTACTATCGCTATATAAATCCTTAAATGTATATAAAATAACATAATGTAAATAGTATATGATATCGTCACCCCAATAACTACACTACATTGGTTCGTTCGTGTTCAATAGAAAAAGCTCAACGGATGTAGCAAGCACCAAAAGAGAGTAAAAATGGTATTACATTTAAAACATGTCATATTACTTGAAACCATCTGGTCACAGTTACACATTTGTTACCAATATTATTTTTATCAAATGCACACACCAAAGATATTGTAATAGTATTATCTATGGCACACACACACACACCAGCAGAGCAGATAGAGGTAAAAGAGATTCGACAAAGTGAAATATAATAATACAAATAGGAAAAAAATTATACATGGAGATGATATCGATATCTATTTGTGAGAGTATGATATTTATTATATCGGTGATATCTTTGAGTATATTAGATACACACTGAAAAAAAGTGTAAGTTGTACCTGGTGATATTGCTTTTTGAAGATGAAATAAATATACAATTAGGTTTCAGGTGTGGTAAATGTGTGAGATATTTGATTTTTCATCAATGCTAGTGCTATTTGAAATACATTTGACACACCAAATTAGCATAAGAGTATCTTTTTTAGAAAATTTTAAAAAGATTAAGTCTGGTTACAAGTGAAATTTACACGATTGAAAAAAACCCCGACATATATTTTCATAATGTACTTGCACTGGAAACGTATCTAAGAACAGGTATGTCTATGGGGGGTATGGTTATGGAGGTTAGCGGGCCATGCTCGAGCATCGGGCCTCGAAGCAATGGTTTAGAGCACCTAGCCAAATAGACCCTTGTACTCTATCCCCGCTACGCTTTTCAGTGGCTATTATAACCAACTGATATACTGAAACCCAGGATCTCCTAGCATCGAGTTTCCAAATTTCTTCTGGTTCGACTATGGCCGGATCAAACCATTTCCTTCGCAAGCTTTTCTTGAGTGGGAGCCATGGTGGTTCCCAGTTTGGCCAGCTTGTCTGCTCTCTCATTATCATAGCATCTAAGAACACTCTCTGTTAAATTAACTTTATTTTTTAGTTGTTCCAGGTATGGAACCCTAAGCTCGCACTTAAAAGATAGTTAAGAACATACTCCTTTAAATTATCTTTCAAACGAAACAAAAAAATCCAAATCGGTTCATCCGTTCAGGCGCTACGATGCCACAGACAGACACACAGACACACAGACACACAGACACACAGACACACAGACAGACAGCAGTCAAACTTATAACACATCTTTTTTGCTTGGGGGTTAATTAAGGGCTTGATAAAAAAATATTTTTCTAAATGTAGTTTGGTTGAAAAAAATTTGAAAAATTCATAATTCGGAAATAGAAAAAGTTATATGAAGGTAGAAAAAGTATCAACCACATGTACCATTTGAACAAGTGAAATTTACCAAATTTAAAAAACCCCCGACAAATGTGATTTATTCCTTGTATACCGATTTCTGGAAGCTTGGCTATATAAAATTTACTCAACCAAGGCGATTCGACCATTTAGTGGGGCTATGATGCCACTGAGAAACACAGATAAACATTTTTAACTTATAACACTCCTTCTTTAATCAATATAAAAGTGATGGTCAAGGACATCAAATGAGATGAAAAGGATACTTAGAAAGCTATCATTTTTTGGGACAAATTTTTGGACATATTTTAATTGAAATATTTGAATTGAGTTTGTTCTTTTGAATTATTGTTTTGAATTACCTGATTATTTTACCATTTCACTTTTCGAAATGAATTGACCCAGGTTTATTTGACCATTCATTTCCATAGTAATTATGTATATGTTAAAATTGTACGTAATGCATTTTCTAAACTGAGTCGATTTTGAAGGTCATCGCCAATTTTTAAGTGTTTTCGAGAACGGAAAACTAAGCTTGCACTTGAAACACAGCTAAGAACACTCTCCGTTAAATTATCTTTCTAATGAAACCAAAAAATTTAAAATCGGTCCATACGTTTAGGCGCCACGAGGCCACAGACAGACAAACACACAGACACACACACTAAGCGGTCAAACTTATAGTACCCCTTTTTTAAATTCGGGGATTAATTTAAATCTAGCGTGAGCCAAATGCCCATAATGCGAGCATAGTTAATTATACATCAAACTATAAAAAAAAAGTATAAACAAGGTATTTAAGCAATTAATTATTTTATATATGAAAGAAAGCTAGTTGTACGACCCTTTATTATAGACTTTCACAGTAAAAAAGAGATAATACTCGAGTTTTCTTTAACCTTTTTTTTAATATCCCTTCTCAATGCTTTCATAAATGTTTTGTTTAAGTAAAACGAGGCTTGTATAGCATACTCAAAAACGTCAAGAAGGTCATTATTTAAAGAAAATTTATTAATGAAATTAACCAAAGAAAATAACCTTTGTATAAATTCATTTAAAACATACAAATAAAAAAATAATAATTTTGTATTATATACTTGTTCTATCTTTACAAATGATAAACAGTCATATAAGGATTAACTGAAAATAATTGGATTAAGGTATATTATGAAATGTATGTATAAAATATAAGCCTCAAAATGAAATAAAAGGTCTACGATACCTTCTTTGTATTTATATAAATTGTAGCAATAATGTGAAAGACCTGTCATTCAAATAACACCAGTACGATGACATCACTCAAACTCGGTTTTCCCCGGAGAGTAGTGACGTTATTGCAATTTTAATGATAAGATCGGTTGAATATTCATTGCTATATTATGACTGCTTGACAATGTTACTGCACTTTTAGAAAATTCGAGTTTTAAAGAGTCATACAAATATCTGTCGTTTCGTACCTTTGTAGTTTTAATTTGTCATAGATCATGATAAATGGAGCTTTTATGCTAGATTTGTAGTATAGTGGTAGCCAAGCAAAAAAGAGTTTGGAAGGGGGTAGAAAAATTTTAAATTTTTACACGTAAGAAAATTTTTTTGTGAATATCTCGTTTCTTTTACCTTCCATCGTATTAACATTCAATATAAAAGTTCTAGAAGATAAAATTTTCCACAAATTTTGCATGAAATTTTTTTTAATGTTGAACCGTTTTCTGAAATAGAGGGCGCAGAAGGTTTTGCGCCCAGCTTAACGTTCTTCAGTGCTGAGTTAATATTTAAAAATATAAGGTATTAAATAATTGATTATTTAAGTGGTATTTAATGAATAATTATGGAAAAGAACCGCATAATAGCCTGGGATTCACGATGGAACTTGTCTATTATACAGATTTGATTTAATTATCGATTAAATACTACTTAAATAATTATTTAATACCTTATATTTATAAATATTGACCCTGCACTGATGTACGAATCTGAGCGAAACACCTTCTGCGTCCTCTATTTCATAAACGGGTCAACATACAAAAAAAAGTTTCAAACAAAATTTGTAGAAATTTTTAACTTCTACAACCTTTATAATAAATGTTAATACGATATAAGGTAGAAAAAACGAGATATTCACTAAAAACTGATTTTCGATACCATTGACCTTGAATATCTAAGAACGTGTACGCGAGATCATACGTGACTTTTGAGACAACATTTGCACTATCAAAATAAAGGTTTGTAATTCAGCATATTTTGTTAGATTCCGAGGTTATAAGATAATGAAACTGATTATTAAATACATGCTACTCCCTTTTTGGGGGGTAGTAGTTTTAATTCGTCATGGATCATTATAAATGTCGCTTTAAAGCTAGATTTGCAGTGGAGTGGTAGCCAAGAAGTAGGGTAAACAAAATTTTAAATTTGTACACTTTAGAAAAATGAGACAGGGTGCATATTTTACAAAACAGATCACATTTCACAAAGAAAATTGAAATTTCTGATAGTTGTTTATTGGATTGTAATAACTTCGTAAAAATTTTCGAAAATTTCTAGAAATTATTCGTTCTTCTAGAATGTTTTACAAGATCACTAGTTGAAGAAACTTGCAAATTTTCAACTCCCTATTTTTTAAACCGACTTCAAACAAAAACGGAGGAGGTTATCAATTCGACAATTTTTTTTTTTTTTTTTTATGTTTGTTACCTCAGAATTTTTGACTGGGTAAACCGATTTTGATGATTTTTTATTTGTTTGAAAGCTGGTACTTCCCGTTTGGTCCCATTTCATTTTGGTCTAGTTCTGAGAACAACATCCATGAGAAAATCATAAAAGTCTTAAATTTGCATTAAGTATGTATGAATAACTCAATATCACTTCGATGATTCTTTTTTTAGTGAAAAATTAGTTATTGTACTTCAGATTCAAATCACAAAATAAAAAAAACTTTTAACAAAAAGAAAACCGACTTCAAAAGAAAAAAATTTTCCAAAACAAATTAAAATGCTCTAAAAAGTAAACAAATAATGATAATATAATGGAGCTAAAATTATTGTTATTTTTGGAGTCGGTGTCAGCCAAGGAAGCAACTCTGACAGAACAGTTTGCTACATTAGCTTGGCTGACACCGACTCCAAAAATAATTTTAACTCCATTATACTATCATTATTTGTTTACTTTTTAGTGCATTTTAATTTATTTTGCAAAATTTTTTCTTTTGAAGTCGGTTTTCTTTTTGTTAAAAGTTTTTTTTATTATAGTTTTGGAGAACATAGATTTGTTATAATTTTGCTGTGATTATTATATGAAATCGGCTTTGACCGTACACAGCTTTGACATATATTTTAGCTCACAGTATTTATACGTAAGCTGTGTATTTTTTTGTTTTTTTACCTAATAATAATGACAACATATAAAAATGTTTTGTACTGTATTCTATATAGGTATAAACCACAATTAAGATTATAAATTATATGTTTACATGTGAACAGAATAATATCATGTTCGTTTTTTTCATTTTTGATGAAGTAGTGTTGTTCTTAATGAAAGCTCACAGAAACAAAATACAAAAAAAAAAAACACATTTTAGGCCATGAATATATTGTTTTGGTTTTAACCGACTTCAAACAAAATCGAAGGAGGTTATCAATTCGACTGTATTTTTTTTATGTGTGTTTCCTCAGAACTATCGAATGGAAGAACCGATTTTGATGATTCTTTATCTATTTGAAAGCTGGTGCTTTTCATTTTAGTCCAGTGTTCTGACAATGGCATCCATGAGAAAATCATAAAAGTCTTAAATTTGCATTAAGTATGCACGGCAAGAGGACGAATAACTCAATATCACACCAAGAGATTTCGATGATCCTTTTTTTAGTGACAAATTAGTTAGTGTACATCAGATTCACTAAAAATCACAAAATAAAAAAAAAAAACTTTTAACAAAAAGAAGCCCGACTTCAAAAAAAAACTTTTCCAAGACAAATTAAAATGGACTAAAAAATTAAAAAATAACGATAATATAATGTAGTTAAAATTATATTATCGTTATTTCTTTACTTTTTAGTGAATATTAATTTGTTTTGGAAAAGTTTTTATTTTGAAGTCGGCTTTCTTTTTGTTAAAAGTTTTTTTTTATTTTGTGACACTAATTTGTACACTAACTAATTTGTCACTAAAAAAAGAATCGTCGAAACCTCTTGGCGTGATATTGAAAAAATATCTGTTTACGTTGAAAGGACCCAGTAATATCAGATAGGAAAATTCAAATTCAATTCAATTCTTTCTGTGAAACTTTTTCAAATCACCCCTATAATGTTCTTCAGATCCTTTTGATCAAAAACTCTCACGGCCACAAAACTTTTTAACGAGTAGTTTTCGAGATACGGGTTATGTGAGTATGATGTATGTGTAGTTTTGTTCGCCCGTAGCTCGAAAACTACTCGTTAAAAAGTTTTGTGGCCGTAAAAGCTTTTGATCAGAATGATATAGAGAACATTTCAGGATGGGTTAGAAAAAAGTTTCACAGAAAGCCATTTTCTTGAATTTCATTGCGAGGTCCTTCACCTTGAACTTCAGTAAAGCAAAAGGGGAAAAATATGATACAATTGTACTCCTGTTTGGAATGCAACGTTTCATCTTTATTTAATTAAAACTTTCTCAAGCAAGTTAAAACACTTTAATAGGGCAAGTTAAAACACTTTAATCTACTATGTTTGAAAAAGTACTTCAAAATGTTGATTTTCCTAATAAGAGAGCCACAATAAATTATATTCTGGCGAAATTAGTACACTTTCTTGCCATAAAATTAAATTAAATTTTAAACCTTATTAGTTCTGTCAAAAATGCTGTCATCCATTTTGGTGACGTAATATTGGTAAAATCAACAGTCATTACTTCAAAACATTTCGATGCAGTCATTCTTTTCATCTCCATTGCGGAACTCGCACCATACTCCACTTCTCATTGATTTTTGGTCTCTTTTTCTGTATTTCTAATATTTATGTCATAAAAAAAATGTGTTATTTGTTTCAAAACTTCATCACAATCATATTTTAATGAGAGCATATTAATTTTTATGCAAACAAAATCATTTTCATGTTAAGTATTGACATTAGAACAGTTTTGGTCTATATAAGAATAATATACAAGACGGGTATTCCAACCATGCAATGCATGATGGGAAATGTGTCCAGCGTTTGATATATTAACTGTCAACTAAAGTACTTTTAAGCTAACTCCCATAATAATAAAAAGTATTTTTATTATATTTTATGGATATCTAAAGTATTCTTAATGCTAAAGACAAGTAAATTAATAATACCATTTAAAAAATAGGTTGTTATAATATTATTAATATTATTGCAAATATGCACTTCGAAAACTAAAATAAACAAGATTTTGGTTCTCTAGTTGCACCGTTCTTTTTCAAGAATGTGAAGCCGTAAGGAAATGAATTTCTTCAAAACTTTCTCGTGAATTTTGTGGCATTCAGGGAAGTGAATGTATAACAGCATTCCTGGATAATTCTAGTTAAAAGTTCATGAACATTCTGTGGACGCAATAATGATTTTCCATTATTGCTAGGGAAACTTCTTCAGCTTTTTTCAGAAGTTGATATACTGCCTCACTAAAATGCTTTAAGTGATCACGATTTATTACATTTGTGCTGTCAAAGCTTGAATTTAATAAAGGTACTGGATAATTAAGTTTTCTTTCACATACTTCGGAATGAGAGGACGAAACAAATACTGCCTAACCACAAAGATAATACAATCCGTAATTTTCTAATTTCTATTAATTCACAATTATCAAGTATTTCGATGATATTTTATGTTTCATCAACTAAACAATGAAGCTCTTTAATTTTTTCCCGCAGAAATTCGAATATATTATTGTTATTATTATATATATTCGAATATTAAAATATACGTTTATCAATCTAATGTTAATTTTTTAGTCGCTAATTAATTATTAAAAAATGTATTTATTATTATGGGAGTTAGTACTTTATTTATCTGTCAGTTAGTATAGTGGACACACTTTTGGCGGCGCAACCGTATGAATGATTGGGATACCTGGTCTTTATATATTACCTCAGCCTATTCGTTATGTGCGTAGTCATGGTAGGGACAATAAAATCGATGCCAGCGCTACCAGTGAACAATTTTGGAGTTAAAGGAGGCTGTTATGACTAATTTGCAATTCTTTACATGTTAATTTTATAGAAAATGTCAAATTAAAATTATTGAAAAACACTAATTAATTAAACTTAATGCATTAAAAATTGTGAAAATAAGAAATTAAATTGAACAAATATTATTTTTCAAATGTAAATTATCATAATTATTTATTTAAATTTGTGAAACAATAATATTAAATTTTCAATTTAAATTTTAGTATTATTTTTAGACTTTGACATAAATTTCAAGCAACTTAACCTACTGTTCACTACATTCTTTATTTTCTAGCATTACACTTACTTGTTTTTGGTTCATTTAACTAGTGAAAAAAATGACACAATCACTGTAAAATTGTCACATATTTTTATGTAAATTTTTTTTATTATTACATATAATATTTATTTATATTTTTGTCTCTTGCTATAGGCATACATATAAAAACATACTCTGACAGCCTCCCGTAGTTCATGTTTTGTGTGGCGCTGCAGTCACACTCAAAGCGAATATGATATCACGTTAGAGCACGCTTGTGTTTAAGGTCCCATGATATACAGTTTAAAAATTACGATTTTTAATTTTAATATAATAAAACAATAATGTCCTTTAGGACTCAATATCGGAATATTTAAGTATATTTCTAAATAAATTTTAATTTTTATCAAATTTTATAATTTATTTTTCACAACCGGAAGTACCATATTGTAACTAGTTGACACGGTGAAGTTCGTTTAACAACAATTTATTTGATTATAACTTTTGAACAGTTATGATTAATCTTAATTAACCTGCAGCTCCAATTAATTAATAGCTTTACTATGTTTAGCCCGCCTGATTAGCCTGGATTTACCGGGTGAAAAAAGCAGTAAAATGTTTCAATTATATTTAAATATTTCTGTCTGAGTATCTGAATAATGAACTTTTGAATTACATTCATTCAAATAATATTTTAAACTTGTTGAATTTTAAATAAAACTTTGAATAAATTAGTCACTTTTTAGTTATATCAATAACAATACCAATTTATTAGATAAACATTATAGATATAATATAATAACAAAATATGAATAGAATAATAAATGGTATAATTTATTGAATTTTATATTTATTTAATTTAATAAATATTTATAATTTATTAAATAATAACTAGCTCGACCCGCGAGGAATTCCGTTCCCGTAGTTACTGTAATTCGTGACTACACTGTACCCGTGGCTAAAAACAAGAACAACAAATTTCGTAGAAAAGTGATGAAAAAAATCCTTAAATTAATATTAGGAGAACATGTATTAAAAATAGTAATTATATGTCTAGAAGAGCATCTGTTAAAACTAACATGTTTGCCTAGTAAGCTTGTTATTAAAATTTATGATATTTTTTCGTTCAAATTATTTGTCTAGTGTGTTTTTTCCTAAGCAATACTTTTTTAGACCGTGGGTATATTTTTCGTCAGACCTAGACATAATAAGCTTGAAAATGAGGTGAATCATGGAATTTGATAAAGGAATAAGGAAGATAAGGGTAGGACAGAAAAAAACTTGCTAGAGTAATAATATAAGATATAGGTATATGTGTATATAATTTATTTTATAAATATTTATAAATTTTATATTTTGAATGACATTGTTATTTTTAACCGACTTCAAACAAAAAAGGAGAATGTTCTCAATGCAACTGTATTTTTTGTTTAATGTTTGTTACCTTCGAACTTTCGACTGCGTGAAACAATTTTGATAATTCTTTTTCCATTTGAAAGCTGGTGCTTCCTGTGCGGTCCCATTTGGAACAATGGTATCCATGAGCAAACCATAGAAGTCTTAAAGTTGCATTAAGTATGTGCACGAAAATTGATCGAATAGCTCAATATCACGTTAACCGATTTCGATGATTCTTTTTTTGCGACAAATTAGTTAGTTACTTCGGATTCACTAAAAATAAAAAAACTTTTAACAAACAAAAAAATCGACTATTTCAAAACAAATTAATATGCATTAAAAAGTAAAAAATAATGATAATATAATTTCTTAACAATTATTGTTATTTTTGGAGTCAGTGTCAGCCAAGTTAATGTAGCAAATTGTTCTGTCAAAGTTGTTTCCTTTTCTGCACCGACTCCAAAAATAACAATAACTGTAAAGACATTATATTATCGTTATTTTTATTTTTAGTGAATATGAATTTGTTTTGAAATAGTTGTTTTTTGAATTCGGTTTTCTTTTTGTTAAAAGTTTTTTTATTAAATATTTTGTATAAATATTCCATTATATTCTCCATCAATTTTGACGGTTGTTCTTGAATTATTCCAATTATGGGTGTATACCTATCTATAATTTTTGATTTTTAAAATCAAATTAAGATTTGTAATTTAGATTAGTAGAGTATCACAAACTGAGAGTCTGGAACATAACAAATTTATTGTATCATAATTTCAAAGTATTCATTATCGTATTCATAAAAAATTATCGAAATCGGAATATTCTGTAAAAAGTTGGCATGCAAAAAATAAATTTACTAGTTGACACGATTAAAAAAAATATTGATGCACAATTATTTTTTAATTTTTGGAGCCAATCTACCAGTGCTGGATTACCCATTAGGCCGGGATAGGCCATGGCCTAGGGCCCCCGTCGGGCAGGGGCCCCCACGAAAATCTGATATGATTATTTTTGAACAAAAATTTTCAATTTCAAGTTATTTTTTTTTTCAAATTTCGAAATTATCACTTATTTTGTTCATTTTCATTCGTTTATAACCTTGGAATGATATGAATAATTAATTTTACAATTATTCAAAAAAGGGGGGCCCCCAAATTTTATTTTCCTAGGGCCCCCGATGGGCTTAATCCGGCACTGCAATCTACCATCGAACCTTAAACCTTATATTTGAACACTTTGGCCATTTAAAAATGGATTAATTCCCAGTATTTCGATTATAAAATATTAACTAGTGCAAATAGTATTTTAAATAAGGTTTTCATTTTCGATTATAAATGAAAAATGTTGTCATTTAAAATAGACATTTTTGCTTTTACTATAATTATCATGTTTAATGAGTAACATAGTCTTGAGGCATGACACGATATCAGGCCATTGAAATAGAAAATTCACACAAAATTTTGTACGGATTAGTTACTTTCATTAATGTACTTCACCTTCAAAATTTTTCCCGTACGAAAATTCTCAATATATTACAATGAATGTACAGGTAATGCTCTTTTTTGCCCGTTTTTAACTTCAAGAACAAACCTTTCGGTTAAGATATCTCACTGTCAAAAAAAAATGCCACAGTTAAAACATTCTAAGCTTACTCATCATATGTTATGTTATAATAGTAACACTTAGAATGTTTTAAAACGAGCTTTTTTTTTGACATTGAGTATACCTACTGTCTTGGTGGCTAAAAGTTCAACGGATAGTAAGTATTCTATATTTTTATTAATGAAGTTTGATGGTGTAAAAGTTTAGTTCAATATTTCCAAACATTAAGCATCGTTAATTCGACATCGACCATTCCATGGAAAATATAAAACTAAATTTCAGTCACTTGAAAACTATCTTAGAGCTCCGAGTAGTGAAATAACCGCTAGTTCAAAAACATCAAAATATGACTTATCTATTATATATACTTTGAGTGTGTGGATGTTAGACTCCTCCTAAACGAACAGTCCGATTTTGATAAAAATTTTTGTGTAGGTTCCGATGATAGTTTAGATTTACCATTCGGGCCACTATTACTTTTTTGATGATTCCGCAAAAAAAAAAAAAAAAAATAAATTTAATTAAATGGTGGAAGCTTAAATCATGTATTACATTGTATTACAACATATTTGGGTGTATATCAGGCATGGACAAACGTGGCTTACAGATACCTTCGGTCTCCTAATTTAACATACGAGGAAGACAGTGACAACCTAAAATAGGAGTAAGACAGAGAGGCAACATTTGTTTTTCTAACTATCTCATTACTTATAGAGAAACTGAGATAGGTAGAAGAATCGTATACCCATCTCGCTTCCTCCTCTATGTTCAATGCGGACTTAGATAAAGAGACACGCAATAAAGTTTATGACACACAAGAAAGTTATAACAATGGGGACTTTGACTCAAAATAATTCGCCCATGCCTGGCCCATGGCCATAAATCATGAAGAATCCTTAGCTTATACTGTTTGTTTTAAAAGATATCAAAATTCTGTATTTAAAAGAGCTTGCTTTCCCGAATATAAGTGTAATGACAAATTGTCATTATTTTATCGTTATCTACCATTCGAAATTATTCTGTTTTATTTTGAAAGAACAACAAAATTTCCCCAAGTTACAAAAAATATCCCAAGTCTACCTTTTTGTTTTCTAATAAAATATATAGCTACGGGCGCCAGGATTAATATTAGTACACCTACATATTTAAATTAAAAAAGAAAAGGTATTACATATGAGATTTCTCTACTTTTCTATTTTATATATACGTATATAAAATGAAACAAATTATTTTCTAGTATCCATGCCATGCCATGCCACACATCCATAGTAAAAACTATTTTAAATACAATTAAAATGTTTAAACTCGTTTTACAAAAATAACCTTTTATAACCTATATAGACGACAATATTATTATCTCATTCTATCCAAACGTTACGCTGCTTGTCTTCCTTGATTTACTCTCTCAAGTCATTTATTTTTAGTTGAAAACTATTTTCAACAAAATACCAGTGAATAATAATAATAATCATAATAATAATAATAATAATAACAAATAAAATTACATTAGAAACCACCATATATGTGCCATCTGGGATATTAAATGTTAAGCATTGTACTAACTAAAGAAACATACTGATTGTTACTGCTAATATTAGCCATTCAAGCTCTCACACTAACAATTCTGACCATTAAAACTATACTAAAACACTTACATATGTATACAACGTGTTCTGTTATTGATTGTAGAAACCTAGCTTCACAAAGTAAGCTCATCAAGAGCAACAAAAAACTCTTTTCCAAATTTGGATCTGAAGCCTAATTTGGGAGATACAGGTATGGCAAAAATTGATATATTTGTTCATTCACTGACTATCAATCGATAACCAGTAACCAATTATAATCAGTACATATTAGTAAGTTTCATTTAATAATATTCAACTAAGGAAGGGATTTTAAAATAGTATAAAATGATTTAATTGGATTATATTATCCTAAAAAAACATTAGATTATTGTACGTTAACAAACAAACCATGCGACAATGAGTGTAATTTGTTGGTTTACGTCCAATGATTATTATTTATTATTTGTTTACTAATAATAATTATTATTTTCTCATAATAATAGAATACAAATATAAAAAGTGGGGCAGTTTGACCAATTTCAATTAAATAATTTTACACTTTTTTTAAAATCCCTTTCAATATTAAGTGAAACTTACTATATCTACTGATTATCATTGGCTACTGGTTATCAAATGATAGTCAGTGAATGAACAAATGTATCAATTATTTGCTATACCCGTATCTCCCAAATTAGACCTCAGATCCAAATTTGGAAAAGAGTTTTTTTTGTTGCTCTTGATGAGCTTATTTTGTGAAGCTAGGTTTCTGCAGTCAATAACAGAACACGTTGTATACCTTTTTACATGAACATACAAAGTGAACTCAAACACTATACTTATTTTTAATGCATTGAACAGAATGAATCATGTGGTCTTAAATGCTCTTGCGTCCCTGATAGTTTTTCGTTCCTCCGCAAGCTTTAATATGGTGCAGATCTGTTTTTAGAACTATGTTTGCTGGTTATGAGGTAGAACCACAAAAAGTGCAACAGATTCCAAATTACGACATGTAAGTTATCTAGGAACCTAAGACTTCTTCATCGATTCAGCCTACCATGAATGTTGAGAATATGCAAAAACCATTTTACAATCTGTCACTTTGTATTTTTTGTCCAAAATTTATGTTTTTTCATTCAAAAGAATGAATTGTGAGTTATCAGTACAAGGAATTTTTTTGTTGATCAATTGAATTGTGTGTACCCACATATTGGGTTTACTACTAAATCAGAAGTATGTCTTTTGTAAACTAATATTACAATTAATTCAGAAAATAAATAAATTAGCTGTAATAATTATTTCTTTAAGAAATAAAACAGTTATTTGACTTCATAAATTAATACTTAAAATTTTCAGAATTACAAATGCAGAGGTGTGCAAACAGTATGGAGGAAGGAAAAAAAATTAAACGTAAAATTACCAACGCACAGAAATTCAAAAAGTATCGAGCGAGAAAAAATAATTAAAAGAAACTAACAACACTAAACCTTCAAGGTAGCGTACCACAAAACCAATAAGTAATTACTAATACAGTTACTTGTACAAAAGGAACATAATTCCTACAAGTGAAAACAAACAATTGACTGAGTTAATTGTTGAAATACCATGTATAGACAGTGTTGATGACGCAATCGTTTGTTTTTTGACGTCACGTTAATAAAAAAAGATATCCACTTTTAAATAGCTACACACACTGATATTCCCATATTAATGCATACTATAAAATTTGCACCCAATAAGCGCCCTCGTGGGTAAACAGTGATGTTTACAAAACAAATTTCAAACAAAAGTTGTTTATTTTTTTATAAAGAACATTTTTTACATTTAAACTTTTGCTCTATCTCTAACGGTTTACAAGACGGGTCCTATGGACCCAAGACCCAATTGACCCATATTGCTCATTTACGAACTTGACCTCAGTTTTTAGGTCCTGAGTACGCTATAAAAATTTCATCTTGATATCTCTTTTCGTTTTTGAGTTATCGTGTCCACAGACGGACGGACGGACGGAAATGGACTAATTAGGTGATTCTATGAACACCTATACCAAAATTTTTTTCGTAGCATGAATATTTTTAGGCGTTACAAACTTTGGACTAAACTTAATATACTATGTATATTTCATATATACATGGTATAACAAGGGTGTCCTACGATACCTTTCTTTCTTTCTTTTCTTACTGTTCTATTGGGAAAAAAATTTAAAATCATTCTATCCGACACTAAATAAAGTATGGAAGATTTTCTACGCACAACAACTAGAATATTTCAAGATATCGTAATTTTCAAGCTGTTGAAACAGATAATTCAGTGTGGGATAAACCGAATTTTGCATATCTTTTTCAATTGACTCTTCTAATAGAAAAAATAAAAACGTACAAACGTACATGTCTGACAAATTAAAGCCGGTGTGTGTGGAATTTTCCGAGCAGTGTAAAAGAGAATTTTTCTTGCCACCTAATATGGATAGTGCCACCTGTAGATAGCTTGAAAGGTTAAGAAAGGCTACGAAAGGTTAAGAGAAATGGAGCATTATAATGCTTAAAAACTATGCTAGTATTATCTAAGACCCTGACATATTTTAAAAATATTCATTTAACAAAAATCTGAAAATGAAATGTGACGATAATTTGATTCTTTCACGTACTAAAAATGAAACATACATGTTTGCATTTAGTTATTGCCACTAAATAAAATGATATGAAAATCACTGAAAAGACATGACTGTTATTTTATTTTGTAATGGAAAAATTTGACTGACGTCCCACAATCCACTGAAGCAGTGTGGTTAATTAAACTGCTAGATAAGGTAAGTGTACATTATTACGGGTTAGTACGTTATTCCGGGAGTTTTTTTATTTTAATCGAAAAATAAGAAACACTAAATAAATTTTTAATTTTAAAGAATAACAAAGCCTCTAGCACTAAAATATGAACAAAAAAAAATCGACTAAAGAACAAATCAAATCACAATTAAATACTCATATTGATCGAAAAACTGAGCGATCGGTAAACATCTGGTTTTATTACAAATATGTTGTCTGTATACGTAAGGTGACAGTGTTGGATTGTTAAACGTTTTTTGGTTAACTAATAAGTTTATCATTTTTGAATATGTAAAAATATTGATTAGAATGAATAAATGAATCGTTTTAAAGCTTTTTCAAATTATTTTAATTAATTATTTTCTTTAAATTATGATTACCGTAATTATGTTCCTAAATCAGTGATAGAGAACCATGTTACGGGAATCTAACGTAATTAGGGAAAATAAGATGTAATTGTTTTTAACTCTCATTTAAAATAGGTTTCATAATTATTAAAATATTTTATAACGATCGAAGCAGTAGATAACGTAGATTTTTGTGAGGTAATTACGAGATATGTTTTTCTTTTTTAATTTGACTAATTTATGCTTAAATACTTGCTTATTATGATAAGTATCCAATGTGTTTTTAACTCCCGGAATAATGAGCAGAGTTTTTACTTATGAATACAATTCCGGGAGTATCACATTGTTAAGGAGAACATTGAAACTTGACTTTATTTTGTTATTTAAATTAGTTTTTGATTATTATTAATGTTAAAATAACTTTTACTATTATTTAAAGAATAAAAAATTACAATTTATTAGCTTAATTAATTTAATAATGATAATATTTATAATACCAGTGATTTATTGCCATTAGTATTCCGCAATTTATTACAATTTTTTTTTTTAAATTAATTAAAAATTAAAATTTTTTATTTTTCAATAAAATTTTATATGATAATACTCAATAATCTTAAATACATTAAACAAAACAATTTTTTAAATTTACCTATGTTAAGTGTGTATCCCGGAATTATGTACTTTCATTCCCGGAATCAGGTTCAAAGCCAAATTTTATCACTGAATTAGAGACAAACACGAAGTCCAGAAAATTAACGTTTAATACTATAAATTAAACACTTTGGCGTGAAAAATGATCAAGACTAATTCTCAATAAATCATTTCATACGACAAATCAATTTTTATAGTAGAAATATTTATATTTATTTCAATAATCAGCTTCAAAGTGCGTTATGCCTAAACATCCCGTAATATGGTACATTTACCTTATATTATCAATCTAGCGATGTTTTGCACATATATTGAGACTTCATCAGCCTAACCTAATAAAATATGCATAGACAAATGAATTATATAAAGACAGATAATTGTTTTACTTATTGTTTTATATACATCGTTGTAATGTTATAAAAAAACAATGGCTACTCTTGTAGGTCACAACTTCTTTAGTAACTATTAAAAGCGGAACTATTGCACTTTTGTGTGTTTGTTTGTCTATTTGAGTTTGATGTTTTTTTACTTTTGTGTGCTTTAGAGAAACTTTGTCAGATTGAGATAATAAAATACAGTTGTACCTGTGTGGTTGGTTTCGTAGGTGTTATAAACGGAAATACTTTGTATAAGTCTTCTAGGTGTCTAGCGATAATTTGAATACGTTTGTTCGAATAACTAGTAGACATATTTCTACATTCATAAAATGAAAAAGGAGAAATGTGTTTATGAAAAGAGAAAGTATGATAAAGTAAATTTTATATACAAGGTGGGTCATTTAAATCCATAATGGCTTAAAGCTCATTCGATAGTTAACCAATCAACAAGAGTTTTATGGGGGACACCATGTTCTCGCATCCGATTGTACTTAGTTCTTCTGGTTTCTTTAATAACTAAATTAGACCCTTAATGTTAAGAGATATAATAACACTTTAAATTAGAAAGTTGGTCCTTATAAGAAAACCAACATTTATTTATCTCCATTTTTCGAAAATTGTCAGTTTTCGGAGGAAATGTGACTTAAAAATATGTCATTTTTGCATTGAATCGAAAGAAAGCACGCTAACTACGGGAAAATACTTTAGCCAAATAGTTTCAAAAGTAAAAGAGGGCATTTGCCTGTGTTCATGACTTTGACCTACAGTTATCGAGAAATTCAAAACATATTTTATTTCGATTAAATGGAATAATGACATATTTTTAAGTCGCATTTCCATCGAAAGCTAACGTTTTTCGAAAAAATGTTTTAAACAAAAATTGTTAGCTTTTTTATGAGGATCAACTTCCTTACCTAAAAGATTATTCTATCTCTTACTATTAAGAATCTAAAGTGGCTATTAAATTCTAAATTGGCCATTAATTTCTCCTATCAAATTCTACAATTTTCGTATAAGGCTTTTTTTTGATTGTTTGAATACAAAACGAGCTATTAGTCATTATAGATTAAAATGTAACAGTGAAAACTTGTGAAAGCCTGACATATTTTGGTCACACTTTCAAGAAAATCGAATTGAAAAGGTGGATTACTTCGAGATTTTGAGTTTAGCTACTGGTGGTAACTTGTTATCTTACAAAAAAAAAAAAAAAAAAAAAACGATACTTTTTGGCAAGAATAAAAATTGTGGTTTACCTACTGCTTACTACCTGTCTAAGAAAACAGTAACTTTTGACATGAATAAAAAATGCAATTCTTTGACGAAAAATCGGTAGAAAAAATTATCATTTCGCTTACAAATAGAAACAAGAATGTTACGACTGATAAGATCCTAACCACGTCCGTAAAGTTATTAAGAAAGGCTGAGTGAGTATCAACTTTTCTCACAAAAAAACACGAGTGGTGTCACCCGGTTGAAACTATGTTTCTATCGTTGATTAAGATGACACAACATAAAATTTCCTTGTTCTGACTTTACATTATCTCTAATTTGAATAACCTCTGATAACTCACAACTCATTTTGTTTAATAAAAACATAAACTTTGGAAAGAATTTAAATTGTTTTAAATCCCAATCATCAAACAAATTATAAGCTGCGATAAGGCACATAGTTCCAAATACATTAGTGAGGATTCAGGTTTACAAAAATTAAATAAATGAGTTCCCAATAAATTTTTACATTTAGACGAAACTATAATGATATGCAATAAAAAGAAGTTTTGCTGTAACATCACATATGCATATTATAGTGAAAGGTTAACATTTAAATTGGAATTAAGAGATTGAGTATCCTGCAAGTCTCGTTATCCGCCTCATTTAAAAACTTGTATTCCTTTATAAACAAATATATGTACATGTAGGTATTACGTATGTACATATGTGCATATTATAGGTCTTATTTTGTATGACTTTGGATAGATAAAAGGGAAGAAAATGACTCTTTCTACAAATAATCGATACACAAATCTACCTTGAATTTTTGAATGGTGTACTCTTGAATCTCGTTGTTAAAATGTTATTAAACCGAGTAAAAATTTGTCATTGAGCATGAATAATTTTCGGATGAAAAACTTTTGCAGGATCCAATTTAAAAAATGCTCCTAAACGTAAAAGTGCAAGTTGCCAATGGGTAGCCCGGTAGGATATTGCTTAAACTAATTTTTTGTTAAACAAATAAATAATATAGACCGAATGGGGTCAAAATTAACAAAAAAAAAGTTATGAGGCCTTCTTCTCTAAACCTTCCAGTTTTTGAGTATGAACTTTTACGATTTTCATCCTTCAAAAAGCGTATAAAAATCAGATTTTAAGATGTATCAAATTTTTAACTGTAGTGTAAAGCTTACTTAAAAACATCCCGCAAGAAATCCATCTATTTCTAAGTGCTCTGTCTAATTGATTCTGTTTTTTATCTCGAAAAACAGTACGTTCGGTCGTCTTCATAAGCTTATTTGGGAAGTTCAAAGTTTTGACGAAGTTTTGAATCTGATTGGGATATTAAAATTAAGTCTCTAATAGAGCTTTAAACATTGCTAAGCAAATTATGATAATAATGGCTATCCAATTTATGTAATTTTATGCAAAAGCTTAGAAAAAAACATACACGTTTCACATTCTAATTCTAAACCTGACTGGTTAAAAAGTTTTAACTACATCCATAGATAAGATCCAAACTGTTACCCTCAAACCGCGAATTTATTCAATATTTATGGATTCATGCAATATTTGGGGACAGTGATTAGTATATATAAATATATTGGCTTCATTGTTCTTCTCCCCCCCTCTTTGTTCACAATTTCATGGGTATTAATTTTTAATGTAAAAATTCTAAAAATTTTTTTGAAAATAAGCTTTCTAAGGCAAAATCGGTCCAGTAGTTTTCGAGTTTATCCATAATATTAATGGGATTTACATAGTTTTGGCACGTTGTGCTACATTGTTTCAATTTTCGTAGAGATATCTATTTTTTGAAAATAAAATACGGCTCATGTTATTCGCTAATAATTTAGCTGCATATTTGTCAAAGAGTTTTTCAAATCGGTCCAGTAGTTTTTGAGTTTTTCTATTTCAAACAAAGCACATATAAAAAAATGAAAATATCCTCTTTATAATAATACTTTAAATTAGTTTATAACAAGTTTAAAAGAAATCTGTTTTTTCAAAACTGTACGATTCTCTTCGAAACTATACCTTTCCATCACAATCTGAATTTAATTATGCATTTTTTCTGAACAATACCCTATTTTTATTTTTATAAAATTATAATTATTTATTTTAATTAAAAAATTTATTTTATTGTACTTTTCTTGGAGGTTTTTTCTTAATAATAAAAACATTTCTTCACTGTTGTATATTTTGATTTAATTTAAATTAATTATTTGATAAAATCCAGGTATATAGATATCAAGATGGAATTTAAATAATTTAATTTATTATAAAAAAATGGTATCTATTTTTTTTTAAACAGTTAATCTTTAAGAAAGTACATATTTTCCACAAAACAGAATTAATTAATTAAAAAATAAAATCTGAAAATTCTGAAACAGATCAGATCCTGAACAAAACATTCAGATCGTCTTTTCAATTTTAATTATTTAAACGTCGACTTATAATGAAAACTTTTCTGAAAAATTTTGTCATTTTTATGTAATACCATCAAATTTATTCTTCAATACAATGAATTTAAAACACCTTAAGCAAGCGCAGAATGAAAACCCTGCATATCAGAAACATTTTTTGTTGCATTATTGTTTATAAAACTACGTATTTTTATCCGAAAATGCTATCAAATATGATGAAATAATAATCTATTTTTTTTTCTGAAATTTGTCAAAAATATAACCAAATGTAAGATTGAAATTCATTATTGTAAAACAAAAATAACCACTTACAAAATTTCGTGAGTGGCTTCAATTCATTTCAGTATGACCTACAACATTTACATTTACGAAAAGTTTGGAAATTGGGGCGTTTTCAATGTTAAAAATTGTCAATTAATCGATCTATATTGAAAAAATATGACAAACCATTTGCTTTTTTCTTGAATGCAAGAAAAATGAATATAATTAGAGATAATAATATTGGCCTACAAAAAAATTGGGCCGATTTACGGGACCTTCACTCCCATCATGTCGGAAAAATGAGGTTATGAAAATAAATCAACAACGGGCTAATGGTTTAATCTTATATATTTATTACTCTAGCAAGTTTTTTTCTGCCCTGAACTTATCTTCCTTATTCCTGTATCAAATTCCATGATTTACCCCTCATTTTCAAGCTTATGATGTCTAGGTCTGACGGAAAATATACTTAGAGTCTAAAAATGTGCCGCTTAGGAAAAAACACGCTAGACAAATAATTTGAACGAAAAAATATCATAATAACCATAAATAACAAGTTTATAAGGCAAACATGTTAGTTTTTACAGATGCTCTCCTAATCATAGACAACCAATTATAATATATTTATTATCTATGCTCCTAACACTCTAGACATAGATATAATTACTATTTTTAATACACGTTCTCATAATATTAATTTAAGAACTTTTAATTTTTTCCTTCACTTTTCTCCGAAATTTGTTGTTTGTTGTTCTTAGTTACAGGTACAGGGTAGGCACGGGTTGTGGTAGCTACGGAAGCGGAATTCCCTGTGGGCCGAGCTAGTTAATATTAGTAAAGTAAATACTTATTCGTTGTGTGCGTAGCCATGGTAGGGACAATAAAATCGATGCCAACGCTTTCAGTGAAAAATTTTGGCGTTGAAGGAGGCTGTTATGATTAATTTGCAATTCTTTACATGTTATAGAAACTGTCAAATTAAAATAATTGAAAAACACTAATTAATTAAACTTAATGCACTAAAAATTGTGAAAATAAGAAATCAAATTACACAAATATAATTTTTCAAATGTAAATTATCATAATTATTTATTTAAATTTGTGAGACAATAATATTAAATTTTCCAAGTAAGTCATAAATTCAATCCATACAAGTATATATGCATCCCTACAATTCGCTGATTAATATTAAAGTAGTGTATCGTTACCATGGAAACGCTTCCAATAAAACTCACGCACGGTGCGAATACTGGCCCACAAATTTCATTAGCCGTTTTCTCAGACCTACGTCTTAAACATATGTCAGTTTAACGACTATCAATATGTTTTATTATGAAAACTTGTAGACCACGAACAAGATATTTTAACGTGTTCAATTCAATTAATTAAAAGACAATAACAAAAGTGTAACTTTATGGTATGATGATATAACAACAATGCCAGACTATAATATAACTGCTACGTTGAACATTATTTATTTAATTTGACTAAAAAACATTATATTATATTATATTTATATACATATATTTAAAAAACATTATATTACTTTATAAATATTAATTGCTTATGAATAAATTTAATTATTCATTTATTTATAATGAAAACCGTCAGTCAGTCATTCATTGCTAGTACCTTTTTTTTTTTTATTAAACTTTATGATAATAAATCTCTAGTTTTTTTTGTGTGTTGATTTTTGTTTAAACACAAAATATGCAAATACATTCTCATCACGGGATAGTAGGGTGTTGAATGTTATAAATTGTGTTGGAGACGACCTTTTCCAGGAGCACGTAAATGGCTTTCTTTCAATTCCTGCCTGTTTTTGGTGTTTAACTGTTGACTCCCGATAAATATTATAAAATGCTCTAACAAGTGAAATTTACCAAATTTAAAAAACCCCACAACAAATTTCTCGGGAATGGAACCCTAAACATGCATTTGAAACATATATAGGAACACTCTCCATTAAATTATCTTTTTACTTAAAGCATTTTTAGGATCGTTGTCAATTTTTTTTTCAGGTAAGGAACCGTAAACTAGGACTTGAAATCTAAGAACATGTCCGTTAAATTACCTTTCAAACGAAAGCAAAAAAATAAAATCAGTTCATCCATTTAGGCGCTACGATGCCACAGGCAGACGCACACACACATAGCGTTTAAACTTTTAACACCCCTTTTTTTGTTCGGTGGTTAAAAATATCGTAAACTAGGCAATTTGTATGACGTAAAAGTATAAAATTATCTTAAAAATATCGTAAAAGCGTCAAAAATTAAAGTTTTTTTGTTTTCTTTTTAGAAAGAGCCTTATGGTTTTTTTTGCCTTAACAAGATAAATTTTCTTCATGATGAAAACTTTTTTGAAACTCAATCACCGATTAATATTTGTACAATTAACATTATTGTGAGTTCTTCTATTCACAATTTTAAAATGGCAACATCTCAAAACGTAAAGATATAATAAAGATCACATTTCTTTTTTTCGATTTTCGTTGTGAAAACAATTTCTTGATATCAAAAATTTAATAATATTCTGGTTATAGTAGATGGATTTTTAATTGAAACTAAACAAAAGGTTTATTATGTATATAATATACCTTCTATATACACTATGATGGAAAGGTAATAAATACAATACATTTATAAACTAAAATTTTGGGACGAATAATTAAATAAGATACAATCAATTTCATACTAGTAGAGACAGTTCATTATAGTAAACCCTCGTCAAAAAACTTAGATGGTCGACTCTGAATTTACATTCATTAACCCACCAAATCATGCCACGCGATGATACCTCGTATAAGACTTTAAAGTGGTATAAGTTTCAGAGTGCCTCAAGAACATTTTTTTGCATAGGAAAAATTGCAAATTGAAATCACCTTCCAGGCTATTTAGGGCCCCAGGCCGATGATAACTCGTGTGATTGAATATTAGACTTTAAAATGGTGTAAGTTTCAAAGTGCCTCAAAAACATTTTTACATAGGAAAAATTGCAAATTAAAAATTTCATAGCACACTACCCCCCCCCTCTAACCTCCCAGCCAGGTTGTCGATTTCAACATCCACACATTCACAAGGGTATATGATAGTGACTGACTTCGAAGCTTCATTGTCTCGTTTTTGTCTAAGAGGAGACTGGTATTGATTAAAAGGAGAGGGGAGGGGTTTGTGTGAGAACTGCGTGAGTATCATATCGAAAAATTTGTTGGCCTTATATCCATCTTCATGTTTTCGATTTTCAGTACTTACCTACTTTTTTAACAAACAAAAAAAATTTGTTTGTTTCCTCAGAAAATGAACCCTTTTATCACTTCATAGAACTAATTGATTTTGTAGACATGGCCGAACAGATATATAGTTGTACTACGGCAACTTGTCTATTTCTAAAATTGAAACCATATTTTTAGATATATTAGCTACACAGAAACGTTGGAAATAATATTCCTTTATACGGATGAATTTTTGTTGACTTCGACTTTAGACATAGTTATTGAAATGAATATTACGAAATAAAATTATATATTAAGAAATTCTATTTAAAAAATACAATTAAAAAACATAGAACAGACTTACATGTTATTAAATATCGATATTTCGATTGCAACGCAATCATCGTCAGTAGCAAAATTTATTCGTATAACACATTACAAACATTTTACACATAATTAAAAATTAAAAATAAATAAGCAAAACATTACCAATAATTACAGTAATGATTTACAAAAATAAAAATATTAAAATTATCACAAATTTGAAGAAAAAAATTTCTCAAGATCACCAAACTTTTTGTTTCACAACAAATTATTTAGTGGGTTTGAAAAATTCTTTTATCGACCTCAATTTAAATCTAAAATTCGGTAACGTTTGTGAGAAGGGTGTGTCCAAGTTTGTTATACCTGACGAGAATTGTTTTATGGCTTGGCCTTTAACTGTTGTCCATTTTATCAATTCAGAATCAGGCCTAGAACCTTTATCCCAGTTCAGAGTCTTATTGCCTACCTTGTGGATTAAAATGCTTTCGTAAGCATCTAAACTATTGTGTGGCTAACAGATTTAATTAACTTAACAGGTAGAATTTTGTGTTCTGTATTTAGAACATCCGCAATGCAATATATCTTGATTCGATGATTCTTGACATCGCTTATATTGCCTCTTTCTTTGTCTGCATCAATCGCTGGGAAAGTCTGTTGTATGTTTTTTAATTGTATTTTTTAAAGAAAGTTTTTTTATATACTATTTTATTTCGAGTATCGTGATATTTATATAGCTAATTTCAATAACTAATATTCCTTTAGTTTAGACAAAACTGATACAACTTTTTATTAAGTCAGTCTATTTAGTCAATATGTATTTTGATATATATGAAATATATCCAGGTTTACTAAGTTGAGTCCCAAGTTTGTAACGTCCCTTGGTCTCAAGTCAAAATATTGATGCTACGAACAAAATTTTGTTATTTTCATAAAATCACCTAATTAGTCCATATTCAGTTGTGCCTCTGTCTGTCTGTCTGTGGACACGATAACTCAAAAACGAAAATATATATCATGCCGTAGTATGCCAGCTTGTAAACCGTTAGAAATAGAACAAAAGTTTAAAGGTATAAAATGTACCTTATAAAACAATAAACAACTTTTGTTCGAAATATTTTTTCGTAAACATCACTATTCACTCGTGATGGTGAAAATAAGGTTAGAAAATTATATAGTATTTATAATATAAGAATATCAACTATGTGTGTGTGCCACCAAAGTCGAGTTATATTTACACTACTGTGGTTATCTAAGAGTAACTATCTTTACTTTCATGACGTAGAAAAACAAACGATTGCGTGATCGTCACTGTTTGTTTTCATTTGTTTTTTTACAGATTTTAACGTTTAAAAATAGGAACTGCCTCGGTACTTTGGCCCACTTTTAGAAGATACATGTCGTTGAACATTCGTAAAAAAACTAAAATATTTTAAATTCATAAATAAAAAACCTAACTTTTTTGTTATTAGGGAGGATTTACTAGGATTAACTCTTGGTTCATATGTTTTTATAATGAAATATGAATTGATTGAGTATATGATCTGTTGCCGTTTTTTATCGTATTTAAAAGGTACCATCATAAACCTTACACCTTATTAGAATCTCTGTATGTCACTTCCAGTTTCTGCATTAGGGTAACTGACGCTAGAAAATTTTTTTCCTAAAGATCTCTTTTAGAATGCTTAGCTTCTTATAAAATTTCAAAACCCAGATTCTAGAAGAGATGACGTTGTTGTAAGTAACTTTTATTAAAGTTATTATAATTTTTATTGGAAGCATTCTTACTGGTGCATAACGTGTCGTTCTTAATGTGCAAATAATTAATTCAATTAATGTTGACACTATAATCATGATTATGTTTATTTTAATTTTCGACCTAAAATTATTAACTTTGGTATTCAAATTCATTTTCAGTAAATTAAAGAATATTTATCTTGCAAAATATTTGAGGCATCTGCAAAACGCAAAAGAAAAAAAATTTTTCATCACGGGACTAAATATTACTCAACGGTTGACGCGAGTGCTGATACGTTAAGAGACTGACATAATTCTTCCTAAGTTATTTTTTTTTTTTTAATTTTAACGTCATTTTAACGAAATTTAATTTATAAAAGTAGAAATTTTACTTGTTTATCTATAGAAACTGGAGCACCATAATCGAAAATATATACGTTTATTCTACATTTGTTATTCACACTTTGTTAAAACAAGTGAAATTTACAAATTTTAAAGAAACCCCGAGAAATTTTTCTGGTACGAAAACCTAAACTCGCACTTTAAACGTATCTAAGAACACTCTCCATCAAATGCTCGATGGAGAACGCGTTTTGGCTCAGTTCGCTAACGTAACCAGCCGACACCATCTTAGTTTGTTCCCGCTTCCTGATTCAAATGTTGTAAAAACGCGAATACGTTTTTGTGAACAATCCTTGTGTGAAAAATAGTTCCTTACAATGAATGAATAATTCATGATTTATAAACTTTTTCTGCCATAGATTTTTTCAATTGTTTATGAGACAATTCGACATTGTAAATGTAAAAACAAAACATTGACCAACTTGACAGATCAAACGTAATGTGTAGGCGCTTTGTGCCTACAAAAAGATTCTTAAAACTAGAACAAAGCAATTTTCTCATTTATAACTATGTGGGGTTTTCGTTCGCTAAGGGCTCGCTTTCGACTTATAAACTAATAGTGGGCCGGAAAAATGATGAAAATAATACTTAAAATCGTGCTAACTTCGTTGCTATTTCATAAAACGTATTTTTATGTGCATAACATTAAAATATAGACCTTAAAAATGAGTACTTTAAAGTACGAAAATATTGTTAATTGGCCAATCTACTGCCGTTTCAGACCAAGGGCTTCGCGCCGTCCTAATACAATATTATTTTTGTTTACAATTTGAACCATATCTCTGGTTCTATTGGTCCTATCAAGGCGAATAAAAAAAGGGAATATTTGCTTTTTCATGTAGAATAAATGATAAAATTTTTTTGCTGAATTTTCAATAGCTTAGGACCGTATAAACAAATAATTTATTTATAACAAATTTACACCCCCCCCCCCATTCTGAGTGATGAGCAAGCTGAAAAATCCGATTTAGCGTAGGTAGGACTTGTAAATGCATTCAAAACCTACTCAGCGCCTACACTAGAAACAAATAAGCAATATGGCGGTGACTGGGTACCGTGAGAGAGAGTGAGAGAATATCTCCATCCTATTCCTTCCTGCGTAAGAGCATACCTTGTCTAGTTGTACCATGCCTAGGAACAATCCCCATTAAATTACCTATCAAACAAAATCAAAAAAATCCAAATCACAGACACACATAGCGGTCAAACTTATGACACTCCTTTTTTCAGGGGTCAATTACAATTTTTAATGATTAATTACCTATATAAAAACCATTCATTAGATTTAATAAAGAATTATTTTATGCGTGGGTTGTGTTTATTAAAAGATGATATTAAATTCTTGATATCTTTATTATATTATTTCAAACTATATCAAAATAATTTATAATTAACTTTTTAATAAATAAATTCTCAACACATCACTAATACTATGTAGATAGGTATAATATTTGGTTGAAAATTTTCAATTATAAACATGCTTTCGAATAGAAAATGTAATGATTATAACATAATGTGTTGTTATGAATGTGGGAGGTTTCATTTCATATATATTATATCTGTCAAAATTATTTAGTTCGGTTGTGGTTTATTTGTTTGAAAGTTTACAAATCGACTTCGAAATTAATTAATGTTGATTATTTCAATATAATAATACCAAGCATGAGTATTGCCTTAATAGTTGTGCATACATACATTAAATATAGTGGGAAACATAAAACTTTTGTAGAAGATATTTCATGGACCGTGTCAGAGAATCGATCTAGCTAAAAGAATCTACCGGAAAGGAACAGTGCATTTTTTTATATTTTAACAGGCTCTTAACAATAATTCTGTTAATTTTATTTACAAGATGGCCCAAATTATAAGAGGAAGACTTCATGAACGTTAAAATAATGACAAGTTTTTGAATCGCAAATTTCCGATTCAGCATATTTGTAATTTTTTTTAAACTATTGTTTCACACGTCTGCCCTTTACATATGTTTTAATTTATATATTCTGGAATTCATAAAAAAATTGGCAAAAGATTTTCTCGGTTGTAAATGCTTGGAAAATGTGGAGTTCGAACACGAATGCATCCTCTTCAGATTAGTTTTCTTACAAGTATTTACAAGCGAGAAAATCTTCTGCCAATTTTTTTACACGCTTAAAATAGCATGAATTAAAACATACGTAAACGGCAGACTTGTTAAAGCATATTATAAAATAAATCCGTTTGTCACAATTACAAACACACTTGGCAGGTACTTGCAACCGCGAGATTCTTCTGCCAATTATTTTATGAATTCCTGGTAATATAAATTAAAACATATGTAAACGGCAGAGGTGTGAAATAATATTTTTTTAAATTTACAATTATAAAAATAGAGGGAGTATTCTTGCAAGCGCGCTATCCCAGGCAGAAGTACCCTGTTTATCATTTCATTTTCAGGTTCTACGATCTAAATAAATGTGTTTTTCATGAAGGTTTACCTCAGTGTGAATAATTGACGTTTGCAGGTTGTCCCAATAATAACAAGTTTTAAACGATAACAAGTGAAAACAAACAATTGACTGAGTTAATTGTTGAAATACCATGCATAGTCAGTGTTGATTTCTTTATCATATAACACATACAAACATGTGACACATACATAACTGATATTCAAGTATAGTACAAACTATAAAATTTCCGCCTAATTAGCGCCCTCACGAGTAAACACTGATGTTTACGAAAAAATGTTTCAAACAAAAGTTGTTTATTTTTTGATAAGGAACATTTTTTACATTTAAACTTTTGTTCTATCTCTAACGGTTTGCAAGATGGGTCTACGGACCCAAGACCCAATTGACCTATGATGCTCATTTACGAACTTGACCTCACTTTTTACGTCCTGAGTACGCTGTAAAAATTTCAGCTCGATATCTTTTTTCGTTTTTGAGTTATCGTGTCCACAGACGGGCGGACGGACGGACAGAAGGAAATGGACTAATTAGGTGATTTTATGAACACCTATGACAAAATTGTTTTCCTAGCATCATTAGTTTTAAGCGTTACAAACTTGGGACTAAACTTAATATACTATGTATATTTCATATATACATGGTATAATAATTATTTAACTTAAATATAACACATAGTTTGTGAAAACAGCAAATGTAAATTGTAACTGTTAACTATCAAATACCATCCACTTTTCTATAAATTTTGTTATAACTTTATGAATGTAGACGAAAAATAAGAATAAATAAACTATATTTTGAATTTTCTTTTCGAGCAACCCTCCCTAAAATTTTCAAAATTGATTTAGACTTATTTCAACTTCATATAAGCATATAACAAAAATTCAATCCTTTTATACAAAACTGCCCTGACGGTCATACATCCTTAAATTATTAACATAGACATCACTCATCATATAGTGGCACCATGATTTTGGTGTTGCAACTTGCAACACCAAACTTGCAAGCTTTTGAACAATAGCGTCATAAAGCGTCACACCTCACAATTAAAAAAAAAAATCCCAAATAAAAACAATACACAAATGAATATGTTAACAAATTAACACTCATTTAATAAATGAGTGAGGTTTATTTTAATTTACATTAAAATTAAAATAAAACAATAATAAAATATTTTATATTATATATATCTATTATAAATATAATATAATTATAATAATTTTATATTTAATTAAATAAACAAACAAAATTAAAAATATTGTTGTTACCTACTATAATATAAAACAATGTGTGTGTGACGATATGGACTACCTATTATTACAGGGTGTTCAAGGTTATATCATCTAGAAGAACAAAACAGGGAAAGTACGATTAGAAATGATTACGAACGTTTATTCACCAACCTGTTTTGCTGTGTGCGTTAGTAGGGAAACAGTATGTAAATTTTAAATAATTTTTAATTAATAGAAAATTTCTTTGAATTCCCTTAAAAATTTAAATAATTATTAGCTGACAATAGTTTCAAGTATAATTATCGATATTATTTTTGAGAAACATCGAATTATATTTTCCAATTTACCCCAAATTAACTTTAATTTAATTTTAAACTTAGGGTTGAAATTATTTGTACCTTATTTTCAAGTTTAATGATGAATTTTGTTATAACTTCATGATAGTAGACGAAAAATAAGAATAAAATTTCATTGTCATTTTTCGTCTTATATTGTCCAGTTATAACGTAATTCACCAACAAAATTGAAAAAAATATTTTTTATTAAATTTGTGTTCCCACTACCATGCTCATACATCCTTAATTAATGGGACACAACAGGTTATTTTGTTTTCAATAATTTATTAAGGTTTTAACTTTGATTTAAATAATTTTTTTCTTAATTTCTTCCGACTAGTTTTGTTGGTATCTATGAAAACATATCATCCATCTACTGTTTTCCCATAATACCAATGATATTTATGCCTACTATTGAAGTCACTTTTATTTATTTAAATAATCTGGCAAACGTCACGCCCTCCCACCCAAAATTATCAGAATTGATATAGAGTTAGCCCAACTTCATATAAAAAAAAGTAAGCCTTTTATCCAAAATTGTCCTGGCGTTCGTACATCCTTAACCAATCTATCTATATATATAAAAAGAGAGTGTTTGTTTGTATGTCCCCGATTTTCCCTAAAACTAACCATTGACCTTCGGTAGGGGATTATGTCATTGGGTAGCCCTTAGGCTCCCATTGTGAATAAGGGAGTTTGGTGGGGGTGGAATTAAAAATGATCTAGGAATTCATAGAAAATAGATTAAAAAAATAGTTCTAATAGTACAATAGGCCCCACTGTCAATAGTACAATTGTCACTAGATGGCGCTACTGGCGCAAATGTCTTTCGATTTTTCTCGAAAATTCTGGAATGTTCCATGGATTTCTATCGAATTTTCTAGAACTTTCTCGAATATTCTGGAATGTTCCATGGGTTTCTATCGATCTTTCCCTTACTTTACCGTACACACAGAGAGTGTAGACATAATATTGGGATCGGCCAAAAAAATCTTACTGTTCCGTACACACAGAGAGAATTTAAAAAAAAGTCTTTCATTTAACAATTTTGATATTTAAATCTGCAAAAACAACCCAGCGAAGCGGGTTTAACAGCTAGTAGTTTCTAATAAATATACGCCATGTTGTTTATACAACTCCTTGTATGTATATAATTATATATATAAGGTACATTATATTATATTTTAAATAATTAATTAATATAATTACATTTATTCATGCAATAGTTGTAAATACAATGATACCAGGCTACTTCACTCTAGCTTTTAGAGCATAGATTTCATTTAACGTAATTATGTACAAATTTACACAATGCTATATATTATAATTTACAGAAAAACCAACCCGGGAAAATAGCACTCCCTCATATGCGAACTTTCATAAAATTTTGATTTGAACCATTTGTCCACCATTCGTTCACCCAAAAGTTTTGTTCGCCAACGCGTCGAAATAAAATTTTATTCCAGCATTTCCAAATGTAAATTTTCGTCCATACCAAATTCATTAAATTGTAAAAAATCACTCCAAAATTTATAAAAATGTCATGTAAAAGATAAAAAAGCTTACATTTGTGCTGAATGCTGAAGTTAAATTTTAATTATGTCCTTGCTTTATCTTGAAGCGTTGGCAAACAAAACATTTTGTGGAAAAACCTGAAAAATCGTTGTCAAAAGAGTGGCATCTGCATTTTGTAAAAAGTCGCATTTGGGGGTGATGATGTAAAATTTTAGTTTCCTCAAAATTTAAAATTTAAACGTAGACGAAAAAAAATTTAAGTTGAACATACGTGGGCAAACCGTTGCCGAACGAATGGCACTTGCATTTTGTAAAAACTCGAATTTGGGTGTGCTGATGTCAAATTTTAATTTCATCATAACTTTAAATTGAAGGGTAGACAAATAAAAATTTCGGCTGGATAAAAGTGGACAAATAATTTTCAAACGGATGACATCTTCTACATTTTATAAAAATTAGCAAAATTAGCCATAAATTTTTATTAGCGGTTGGAAAAATGCAAATTTTCAGTGGACAAATGATAGACAAAAGAATCCAATCAGCATTTTATGAAAATTCTCATTTGGGGTGCTATTTCCACAAGTGTACACGAGCCTCTATATCATATTATATATTAAATTAGGGAAATGTATATAGGCTTTGTAGAAGGTCTAAAATTTAATCATTTTATTGTGATATTGTAATTAAAAATTAAAATTTAGTGAAAAAGAAAGTACGACTTAATTATAACTGAAAAAATCTAAGTAAATGATTGGTCTTGATATTGGTTTTTCATGTGCTTGATACGAATCTGAGCGCAAAAGTGCTTCAGCAGATCATATTTAGGAGAAATTCATACCTTAATGTGGAAACAACTGATTTTCCCCTAAATTCGCCTTGTTTCATCGATGAATAATTTTTTCTCACTGACGCCACAGGAAAGTACCATTCAATCCCCTTCAAAAGTCACGTTAGATTTTTCCAAAAACATTTTCCAGGATATAGCATAAATAAGTAATATATAAAAAATTTAATTAATTATATCTAAATATTTAAATTAGATATTTTTATTTATTATTTTTTATGTTTAATTAGTCGTAACACAATGTGTTTTTTAACTATAACAAATATCATATGATTTCTTGATAAAAAAAAAATTAAAAATTACAAAGCTGGGATTTAAACCCGGGTGTTCTAGATATTTAAAGTGGCGGAGTTGATTTGCATTCCTGGCTTTTCTATAAATTTTTTCGTTTCTTTCTATTTGTTTAAAATATAAGTTTTCAAATTTTTTTAGTACCTACAAATATTACATAAATTACATTGAAATGAAACAAAATAATCAAATATTGATTTTTCTGTCGTTTAGTTTTGTAATTATTATGGAGTAACACTATATTTAAATTGAATATATGTTTCTGGTGTGATTATTGATTGGTTTTTGAATCTAATAATTCATTATTTTTAAAATGTATTACATAAAAAAAAAAAATCGATTGAGTGTGAATTTATCCTGAGCAGAATAGGTTCCTTCCTATAATTTTATTAATAAGTTTGAACTCTGAGCTAAACAAGTTAAATTTACAAAATTTAAAAAAAAAAAAAACCTAAACTCGCTCTTGAAACATATCTTAGAACAGTCTCCTTTAAATAACCGTTGTCCATTTTTCTCCCTTATTTTGTTTTTCGAGAGTTTTTTATAAGAACGCTTTTTAAAGCTACCAGTAAATTTTTAAATACCTATTTTTTTTAGTTCTGGAAAAAGTGGACACCAAAGTTTTGATGTTTACGAAAAAGTGTTTGAAACAAAAATTTTTTTTTTAATATAAGGAATATTTTTTACATTTGATCTTTTGTTGTTTACAGGGGGGGGGGTCCTTCTGACCAAAGACCCACTTGACCTATGTTACTCATTTAAGGAATAAAACTAATTTTTTACCTCCTAAGCGTTGTATATATTGCAAACATCTCTTTTTGTTTAAGTTATCGTGTTCACGGGCAGACGAAAGGACAGACGAAAATGGACTAATTAAGCGATTTTATGAACATCTATATCAAAATTATGTTCAATAATTTTAGGCGTTACAAACTTGGGACTAAAATTAGTATACCTTGATATATTTTGCATATACGCATGGTGTTATGTATTAAATAATAGTTAAGGAAAATAGCAGCCATGGATCATCTATCAAAATCCCAAAAAATAAGGAGAGGGTTCGCATCCCAGCCTCGTCGCCACTAATATGACCAATATACACGCTGTATTCACTGTAAATTTAGAGTTTAAGTAATTCACGCACATATTATAATTTATATAAATATATTATATTATTTATATAAATAGATAGGCAACTCAACTGAACATGAAATGTTGTCCAAAAAGCTCCCTGAAGTAAGGCACTTACAGTGAACTATTAAAAAAAAAAATTAATGAATTAGGTTCTATTTGAATTATTTCTATTCTATTATTATTAAATAAGTGGATAAACAAATTAAAAAAATTCATTGAGTTGAAAAAATTGCATTCGTGTCTAGAACTCGAATAGCCTAATTGGTAGGGCGCTTGACATGAATCCAAAGAGTCCGGGTTCGAGTCGTGGTTCCAGTGTATTTTTTTCTATTCTCTTTAATTATTTCTATTTTTTTTTATTTATTTGTCTTCTAATAAAATAAAGTGAAGGTTTTTAAATAAAATAACATAATGAGTATTAATAAAATAATAATTTATTGTTATATTTGAAACAAAATAGCATTTATTTTAATATTAACATTATTATTAACAATTATTTACTAGTTTGATGTAAGTTAGATGCAATGTCTTATCATTTTAGCTCGTTAGTAGTAATTAATAATCACAAATAAACACAACCGAAAGGTAATCAGCACGATTAACAAGACCACCTAAGCACTAAAATAAGCTCAGTACGTACCATAAAAAAATCAGAAAATAATATATACACACCTAAAATGACTAAATTACACTAATTAGTTAATGAGTAGAGGCACAATGAAAACTTCCTAAACACTTAAATAAAGTCACTACACAAATGGTCCACAAAATGTTAATAAACGCTATCAATTGAGAATACACAAAAATAAACTTAACGAATTTTAACGACAAGCAAACAAATTTTGAAAGACGTTTTGTTTATTTATTTAAAAATATATAAAATATTGTTTCCCCTAACCATCGAAATAGGTAAATTATTATGCAAACTATAGATGGGCCTACACGATTATAAAGTGGACAGCCACCTGGAGTAAGGCACCTTCAGAGAACTAAAATAGTAAAAATTTTTCAGGGAATTGCAGATCTGTTTTAATTTGACTAACAAAAGTGAATCATTGCCTTGATTTTTGATATTTGTGAGATTTTTGGTAGATGATAAAAGGCTACTATTTTCCTTAAATATTATTTAATAAAAAACACAGGGTATACAAATTAATAACAGAAATACCACCAAATGGACCACTATAAGAGTAACTTTTGCCGCCACATAAGGGTACGGAATCTCTTCGAAACAATACAAAAAAAATTACAGTTATAGTTCATTGACTGATTTTTGGAGTACCTACTCAGTTACTTTTTTATATAAAATGATATGAAACAATCAAATATATTATTAACTTCTACACACATATGGTCCAGGAGATGCATGGAAAAATTAATGGAAAATGGTGGGGTCGAAAGTAAAAATATCAATCAGGAGAGATATAAACCTTCAGAATTAAGATCCAATTCCGCAGCATTTTTTCGTCCATCTACTTTTGATCAGGAGGAAAGATTAATTCATGTTTCACAACACGGAGCTGTCTTAAAAATACAAATCCCCAGACAGAAATATGGGTCTGAAGTGCTACAACTCACATCAATTGTCAACAACAAAAAGCATTCATTATCTACTCCGATAACTGTCATTCAGACTTACTTCGAAAAATTTGTATACTTGCTCAGGGCGAAAAAAGTGAGTTTGATTTTGTAAATAAGCAACATAGATAGGTTAATTGGATCTTGTAAACCGATAGAGAAAAAACAAAAGTTTAAATATAAAAAATATTTCTTATACAAAAATAAACAACTTTTGTGTGAAATATTTTTTCGTAAACAGAATTGTTTAGCCGTGCGGGTGCAGATTAGTACAAAATTTTGGAGTCTATTTTCTCCAAAATTATAAAAGGTAGACAGATGTAAATTTGCAGATAGCAAGTAACTGCTAGTATTGTGAAAGATTCTCGGGAAAAAAAATTTTAGAAAATACTTTCGGATATTTTAGAAGTTTTCGAAAACCATAGTCTTGGTATTTAAGCTCTTCTAGTTTATTAAGAGTTATGCAGCACTGAAAGTTATCAACACTTTTTATACAGGCTATTTCAACACTTCACAGTCAATTGTTTGTTTTCACTTATAGCGTCAGGATTATATATATTTTAGGGCTATGGATCGTGTTTGATGCCATCAACCGTGCCATGGTCAGTATATATTTTGGTGATATACCCAGTGACTTCTCAACCCTGTAGTTCTTTGCTAGCCAGGACCCGGGCGAACCAACGACAAAAGCATCCAATGAGACTCTATAGCCCTTCGAAGATAGCTCAGCAGCAAGTTGGTTATATTTGTCGAGCTTTTGTTGCTGAGCTACATCTAGGGCATCTGAAGCTCCATCAAATGGAATGCAGATGTCGATGATCCACCTTTCTCTGCTAGATTCATCCAGGACCACCAGGTCAGGACGAAGAGTACTCCGTACGCCGGGTACTTGTCTGTTGATGTTTAAGACAGCATCGGGGGATCCCGCGAGCAAGACCTTGGACGGCATTATGCCACCGTTGCCACGCCGCTGAATGGATGTTACAATATTTCAATATGTGGGGCAATGTCTCGTTGGCATAGCTACAACGTCGGCACCGTTTATCTCCGTTCCCAAATCATCGTGTTCCATTTGATGGCTCGACGCTGAGTCGGGGTCGGTGGATAAAGCGGTAGTCACAGAATCGAGTTCAATTCTCAACGCAGCCATCTAGCAAGGGTTTTTCCCTTTCATCACCCGACATTATAAATACATATATAGAATTAAATTTTTATGGATACACTCAATTTATTATTTATTCATGAGTGCATTTGACAGTATATTTTGTAACAGTCAGTCCATGAACTGCTAACGGTATGAGCTTGACGCTAGCTAGCTAGTGTGAGCTTACTAGTCAGAGCTACAAAATTTATAGGTTATAGAACAATTTTTTTTAAATTTATTTTTTTTATATGTATATATTTATTACATATATACTGTAATTTTGCGGTATATATTTTTGGAATTAAAAATTATACTATTAAAAATTTATGCAAATTTTGCAGTATATATGGACGGGCGGAGAAGTACTTTTGTCATAAATTTACCTAAAGTACTTGGAGACACAAAATTTCGTATAATATGTTATAGCAGAGGGATCATTAATAGATTAAATTACTTAGTATTGATAGGGAAAAGGTCCCACCGTTGGTCTTCGCGATTTAAGAAAGTACGAGCACCAAGGAGGTTTCAGATTTAGGGTTGAAATTATTTGTACCTCATTTTCAACTTTGATGATCAATTTTGTTATAACTTCATGAATGTAGATGAAAAATAAGAATAAAATTTTTCCATATTTGCCTTGGTTTTCGAAATATCAAAAGCTAAATAATTAAACTAAATTTTCAATTTTCGATATTTCGAAAATTACTCCGGATATTGAAAAATTTTATTCTTACTTTTCATGTTATATTGTCAAGTTATAACATAGGCCACCATCAAAATTAAAATTATACATTTTTTTTAATTTGTGTGACCCATATATGTATAAAACTAAGCGTTGAAAACGGCTTAGGATAATCGAAATTGTTCACTCTAAATTTTTCTTAGAAAAAAAAATTCCAACAAATTTTGTTTGAATTTTCTTTTATTAAATCAGTTAGTTTCAAGACATTGTTAATTAGCATATAACTATCCCGATTTGCGAAAAAATGAGAGAAATATCAAAATTTTTGATTTTAAATTTTTGTAAGGAAATTTTTTGACAATTTTTGTTTGAAACTTTTTTTCAAAAAGTTTTTGGTGTCCAAGATATTGGCCAAAAATCGTTTATTTATACATAGAGTTAATTAACCCAACCCTAGCATTTTGGGACTACGCCTTAGTAGGGTCTTAAACTAGATGCCGAAACCTTCCATTTTATTTAGTTTTTGTTTTGCCTTGAATAAGTTCACGCAAAAAAAATTATTTTGAACGGGCCATAAAAAATCAAGCCTTTTATTTAAAATTTCCGTGGTGCTCGAACAACCTTAAGTTAAAATAATAATAAAATAAATGGTTAATGTTATTTTATTTGATTGCAACAACCAAGTTAGTACCATCCAGTAGCTTATAGTCAGTGGTGGTAGTGTTGGTTGTTATAATATATAAATGTAAGCCACAAATAAATGATATTGGTTTGTTTTTATTCGATAACTTTAATCTCCACTTTCCATTTGAATTTGATAAATATAAACAAATAACTTATATACTCTTACTACTGTTTCAACCAACGATGTTCTCCGTGCAACCCGCGTGTACCATGGCCCCATAAACTTGTATATGGCAGTTTTTTAAACTAAAATCATTAAGATAGATATATTACCAATGAAGTTTTATTTATTGATTAAATATATATGAATCATAGATGTGTGTACAAAACATAGATGGCTGTCAATAATCTTCGCATTATGTTTAACTCGTGATTCTTTTCATCACGTTCACTGAGCTCACAGCGTGTACTCTGCGTCATAAAATGTGCACGTGTTATGCCATTCTAGGTGATATACCTGTAACATATCACTAAGAATGGTAATACAAGTGCACATTTTGTGACGCGACGAGTATACATCAGCATGTTTCATGACAAAGTATTGCATGAAATGACTCAACAAATATAATAATCTGCAAATTTTTTATAAGCCGCACGGTATTGCACTTTCATAGTTTCGTTTGAGTAAACGCTTCAATGAAAAAATCGTACTTCAATCATTTCGACACTTTCAATCCATTTTAAAAGTGTTAGTTTTTCAAAACATGGAAAACGAACGATATCTTATCCATGAGGATACTATCGAAAATTTTCTTTCTTCTACCAAAACTTAAACTTTCAAATTGAAAAGACGCTAGAAAATCGGAAGCCTCTATCTGTGTTTTCGAAGTATTTTTTTTTTATTTAGAAAATTTTTGGCAACACTTACTACTGAAGCTACCTACAAAGTTGTATCTCTTTATCTTTTATGTTTTGGAAAAAATGGATAGCAGGTTTTGATCTAATTTGCTCTCTCACGGGAAAACATGATGTTGTTTAATTTTAAAAGAAACATTTTTATTTTTATTATTATTATTTTTTTTTTATCTCTAACGGATTAGAAGAAGGATCCTACGGTCCCCATTGAATATGTTGTTCATTTACGAACTCAAAGTCAGGTTTTACGTCCCGTCCTGAGCACGCCATAAAAAGTTCAGCTTGATATCTCTTTTCGTTTTTGAATTATCGTTTTTAGGAATAGATGGATAGACAGATGTATATACGGACCGACCGAAGGAAATGAACTACTTTGCTGATTTTATGAATACTTTTGTTTGTAACATCAACATTTCTAAGCATTACAAACTTGGAACTAAAATTAGTATACCTTGATATATATATACATATATATATATAAACCCGAAAAGTTTTTATCTAAGAACACTCTCCATTAAATTACCTTTTTCCTTGAACTGAACTTTTACAAACAGAACCCATTTTGAAGTTGTTCGATAATTTTTTAGTTGTTTCGGGTCCGGAAGTTTAAACTTGTACTTGGAACATATCTTAAAACACTCTTCATAAAATTACCTTTGAAACGAAATCAAAAAAATCCAAATATGATCAGCCGTTAAAGTGCTACGATGCCACAGACAAACAGACAGACAAACCCACACATATAGTGGCCAAACTTATAACACCCATTTTCTGGTTTGGGAGCAAAAAAAAAACACGAAAAACCACTATTTTAGGGAATTTGTAATTTGGGAGCAAAAATATAAAAAGAAAATTATCCTTTTTGTTTTCTGAAGACAAATTTAAGCGATTCCGTTTATGTTTTAATACATCGGTGAAATTCTTAACATCATCGCCGATGAACACTACTGTGTATGTATAAGCAATTTTTTTACTTCGTCTAAAGTTATTTATTGAATATCTTTAAAATCCTAAGGATATATCGTTAATCTTGAAGTTAGAATTATTATTCACTCACTTTTCTCTCGTTTAAAAGAAAACAGAAAAGTATAAAAAAAAATGTACCAGATGTTGTACACTTATTTATAATATTGTGTTGTTTATCAATTTAAAAATAAAATATTTGAAAATTATAAGATGATACACAAACTTTTTCTGTTCATTTGGGCGTTATTTAGATTTTTAGAATTTAAAACATTTTGTTGTTTCAGTTTTGTTACAGACCTAACATATTACAGATTAACAGATTACATGTATATATGAAATATGCATAGTTTATTTAATAAAATTAGTCCCAAGTCTGTAATGCTTAAAAATATTGATGTTACTAAAAAATTTTGGTATTCGTTGTGTGCGTAGTCATGGTAGAGACAATAAAATCGCTTGCCAGCGCTTCCAGTGAAAAATTTTGGCGATAAATTAGGCTGTTATGACTAATTTGCAGTTCTTTACATGTTAATCTTATAGAAAATGTCAAACTAAAATTATCGAAAAACACTAATTAATTAAACTTAATGCACTAAAAATTGTGAAAATAAGAAATCAAATTACACAAATATTTTTTTCAAATGTTAATTATCATAATTATTAATTTAAATTTGTGAGACATAATATTAAATTTTTAATGTAAGTCATAAATTCAATCCATACATATATGCATCCATATATATATATATATATATATTTAGAGTATCGTTACCACGGAAACGCCTCCAATAAAACTCACACACGGTGCGAATAGAATCATCTAATAAGTCCATTTTCGGTTGTCCGTCCGTCTGTCAACATGATAACTTAAAGATATCAAGCTGGAATTTTTACAGCGCACCCAGGACGTAAGAAGTGAGGTCGAGTTCGTAAATAAGCAAAATAGGTCTATTGGGTCTTGGGTCCATAGGACTCATCTTGTAAACTGTTAGAGATAGAACAAAAAGTTAAATGTAAAAAATGTTGCTTATAAAAAAATAAACAACTTTGTATTGAAACATTTTTTTTAAACATCACTGTTTATTCACGAAGGCACACATTAAATGTTAATTTTATAGTATGTATTAATATAAGATTATGTAGTTATGTATGTGTGACATGTATAGGTATATGTGTAATGTGATAGAGTTATCAGCACTATCAATACATGATATTTCAACATTTAATTCAGTCAATTGTTTGTTTTCACTTCTTTAAATTAGATTATAGGTTTTTTCAAATTCACATTTTTAAAGAAAGATTGTAGAATACGTTATACATAAAAATTCGTTGAGAACTCCATTTAAAATCGTATTAAATAATGAAATTAAGTGAGAGTACGAAAACTTAGCAAATTTCCCCTATCCACGCTATCACGGAGAATTTCCGCTAAGGTTGCTCTCCAAAGTTAGCCGAAACAACGTCATCTACATTTGTTAAACTTAAATTATTTTTGCAGAGCCGAATATCGATTTTACGAAAGTACACGAACAGACAGGAAAATTCCCGAAGATAATATTTATTTGCTTACATCTTTAGTCTTGTTATAAGAGGAATTCTCACAATTTCTGAAGGGCTAGAAAAATTATATTTTTAAGACTGTAGAAAAGTTGAAAAAATCTGAAAAATTCATAATCCAAAAATAGATACGGTTCATATAATTTTATCTATTTTTGAATTATGAAATTTTCAGATTTTTCAACCTATCTACAATTTTTCTCAAATATATTTTTTAAATAAATTTCGAAAATGCAGTATCTCTGTTTCCACATTTCGTATAAGGGCAAATATAAACGAGTAACTACCGTGATAAATTAAAAATAAACCCAACAAGTGAAAACAAATAATTGACTGAGTTCATTGTTGAAATACCATGCATAGACAATGTTGATGACTCACATATATACATGTCACACGTAACTTATATTTAACTATACAATTTGCGTCTAATTGGCGCTCTCACGGGTAAACAATGATTTTTACGAAAAAATGTTTCAAACAAAAGTTGTTTATTTTTCTATAAAGAACATTTTTTTCATTTAAACTCTTGTTCTATCTCTAACGGTTTGAGATAGACCCAGTTGATCTACGTTGCTTATTTAAGAACTTGACCTCACTTTATACGTTCTAAGCACGTTATAAAAATTACAGCTTGATATTTCTTTTCGTTTTTGAGTAATCGTGATGACAGACGGACAGATAGACGACAGACAAACAGACAGACAACCGAAAATGGACTTTTTAGGTGATTTTATAAACACCTATACCAAAATTTTGTACGTAGCATCAACATTTTTAAGCGTTACAAACTTGGGACTAAACTTAATATACCATGTATATTTCATATATACATGGTATAAATATAATCGGTTTCAAAAAAAAAATTTCATTCAAATACGATAAAATTTGGCCAAAATATTCAAAAAATTGATATTTTGAACTTTATGATATCATAAAAATCCAAAAAATTTGATTTTGTTCAACTACACCCAAATTATATTCAATTTTGATCAATGAAAAGTTTTTGAAGAATCAAAATTATTAATGTTTTAAATCGAGCTTGAGCAAAATGCTGTTAACGGGAGGTCTGATGGGTAATAATTTTTTAGAATTTTAGAGATAGGCAATAAAAATTTGTTTCTGAAATAAACATTGTAACAGTCGTGTAATAAATTAGAATTTTCGTTTGTTTAATGCTGAATCAGACTGAAAAATCTAAAAAATTTTCTGGGCACGAATTGTTTTTCTCTAGTTCACTGCATTTTCAAACTGTAGCTTAACTATAAGTATCTTAAATGGGGAATATCCAATTTATATACAGCTAATACATGAACATATCCATTTTAACAATATTTTCCCAGACATCAGAACAGATGTTTAAAATGAGTTCCCAATGTCATTATAAAACATCAAAGCTCTTCATAAGTTTAAAAAAAAACGTTTTCAAATACTTGATACCACATTATTATCCAATTTCGTATAGAAAATATTCTACTAATTATCTAAAGTCAAGAATGCTTATTAATTCGTTTTCAAAAATCAAAGGCTTTGTATATTATTCTTTGAGTAACTGATTGATTATAGAGATAAACAATTATTTTTCACAGTGGTGTCTATATAATGTTTCTAAAGTTTTAAAATAAATGATGAAATATATATTCTACTAGCTTGGTACCCGTCCGCTTCACTGGGCTTAAAAGTAAAAACCAATGCTTTATAGCCTCCACCTCTCTTGATCTTACTTATCCCCTTTTCATAACACTCGAAGATTGTTTTACACAGCTAAAGTATATGCACAGTTTTCAATTTGTTAAACTGTAAAATAGTCATAATTCATTGAGTATATCAGAAAAGATGGCCAAAAATTGTTTGACATTTACTATTTAAATTTATTTAAATTTTTTCAGAAATCTTTAATTTATGGTTCGAAATGATGATCATTGATGGAGCAGTACAGTGTCAGGTTACAACTAATTTTTTTAATTGTTTTAAAAAATGTATTTTTATAAATTATAGCTCATGTGTTCTGATGTATGAGTTATATTTGTTGTACAGTTTTATTCAAATCCATTCGGTAGTTTTTGTTGGGGTGTAAGCGTAACAAACAAACAAACAAACATCCTTACTTTCACATTTATAATATATAGGGATGGAAACGCATTACGCATTAGACGAAAGCAGGTAACAGTTTTATTTAAATACCTTTTAAGGTTACATTAAATGAGTTATGACTTCATAAATATATTTTGAAAACCTATTAATTTTCAATATTGAGTTGTTTGTTTATATAGTCCAAGAGTTGTAGTGTACATTATTACAATATGTCCCACAAGCTCTCAGCTACATTTTATTTATTTTTTTGAGGTAAGTCGGAAACAGAAAATTTCTTCAGACAAATACTTTTCATATCAAAAGGAGGCATCTTTAAGGCACCTTAGATTGCCTTGACTTTCATGGTTCAGTAAAGCTTATCTAATTTTTATTATTGTTGACAGCTAGAAAACCGATTTAACTTACTTGAGATTAAATTTTTAATTTTTGGCGGGATATAAAATACTCGACAGTTTTTAAAACCTTACTAACTTTAAAAAAAATATTTGCGTTATTTTCCGCATAAAATAGCTGCAGTTGTAGACATCTTCGTGCGTATTAGCTAATCAATTTTGTGTCACTCCGGTTACGGTCGAGTTTTTAAGTTATACCCAGTCACAGATGCCATGTAACATTTTATACAGTTTGTCCCATTTTAAATAAAGACACCCTAACATTTTCGTTATTTATAGAAATATCGAACTTTTCACAGTCATACAGGGTGATGGGTCACATTTTTCAAGATATTTTACCGAAATCAGAATTTTAAACCCAGCCTACTACAAACTGACAAATAGGGCCGATTTTTTATATTTTGCCTAGCGTCAGAGATGGTTAGAGATATCGAACAAATATTTTATACCCAAATACCGGTTTTTATAACAAAGTTTTCCTTATTTTGGTCCACACTAATAATTATTACAAGTTTATTGAATATTTGAATACATAAAAATTAAAAATTTTCAATTTGTCCAGTATTTATACTCCATAGCGCTCTAGTTCATTTTCATTTCATCCAGCAAGGCCGTATATATTTGCTGATGCAGGAGTGACACACCAAGAGGTGTGACATTCATATTCTCACCTGTACCCATTTTTACGCAAAACTGGTGCCATGGTGCTTAAAGTTACTTTTACATACAGGAGCATCTTTTTCTACATTATTTCTGGCGGATCATTTCACCCGAAATATTTAGCAGGGTATTTTAGAAGAATGATTTAGTGTATTCGCTATCCCTTCGATAGTTTAGTCTAAGTCTATTTAGTCTACCTTCGGTGAAAACTCAATGTGTTTCTCAGGCTATATATTTTCGGCAAAAATAAATCATTAATCAAATTTAATCAAGGTAAATCAAAATACACTACAAAATTAAAGGAAAAAAAAAAAAACCAGAGAGTTTCAGCTTCCGGACTATGCATACATATAATCATCAAAAACAATATGTTATAGTATTGAACGTTTATCATATTGCCAATTCAGGTAAAAAGAAAATAGCAACCAATAACAAAAAAAAAAAAAAAGATGAAGAAAAAAATGAGAAAACATATTGTATACATCATTTGTTATATAATATCTTTCATAAATATAACATACATGCAAAAGATTTTTCGTCGATACGAAAAAGAAAATATGAAAACATATTAGAGAACATAGAAAAACGATTAAAGTTATTTGATAAAATACATGCATACAACGGGGCGAGTGTTGTACCTTGGCGACAATATATCTTGAATCTGAAAATAAAGAGCTTTGGACGACCCCTTGGACGAGATAAAGAGCTTTGGACGACACGACACCAAGTTGTCAAAAAAGTAATTAGAGCTAGTATTTCAAAACGTAACCTCATAATTATCTAATAATGTTCTTACTTTATTATTTATTCCTGCGATAGTATTTAGATCTTCATTTGTATCAATCCCATCACAAAAATCAGTTATTAAATCACCACCTGTCACTTGCAATTCGATATCAATTAAACAATTTTTTACAATCTCCTCTTTTGCATTTAGTAGAAATTCATTCATATTCAAAGGAGTACTATCTTCTAAGATTTTGGAGTCATCAGTATTTGGAGTATTGTCTTCTGAGATTTTTGAGTCGTTAATATTTGGAGTAGGTATATCAAGCTCAATTGTAGTCATAGAACTATTAGGATTTGTATTTACTGAAAAATTATTCTCTTCAAGCTTTCTTTGATCCAGTTTCTGATTCCTTTCTTGTTCTTTTTTTTAAGTTTTCCTTTAGTTACATTAGATTGCAGTAAATTACAAGAAGGCACTGCAAGTATTTTCGATTTGTATCAATAATAGCTGTAATATATAATTACATGTATGATTAATTATCAATTATAACCATAACAATTTTAGTAACTGTAACGTAAGCAACTAAAAAGTACCTCTCAACATGTAGTCATCAGTCTTGAAATGATGTGAACAAACTCTTATGGATGGAATAATTTGTTTTAATATTTTTATAACTTCTATCTACTTTTTCCGATAATCAACTCTTTCGCATTCCACATTCATACATTTGATAAAATATTTATTTTCCTGTCTAACGTCTTGATTTCTAATAGCTTTATTATTACAACCGTAAACACAACAATATATTTTACTCTTAGTTTCTTTTGATAAAAACCTGACACCGTCGATTTTTCAACAAGTTCAACAAGAAAAATTAGTTGTCGCAGTTCAAACTGAAAGTTCAGTTTTAAAACTGACCTACATGGTCTATTTCAGATTGTGGCCACTACACGTCGCCAATGTCAATGCCATATACCAATATTAAAACAAAATTTACTTATCAGAAGGCAATCAGACAAGAGAGCGCTTAGCCATGTACATTTTTTGTCAACGACAATAGAAATTAAATTTTTATTATTACGAAAATCTAAAATTTTGCTTCGATTGTCTTTATATATTTATAAGTTTTAGAGAGTATTTTGTTTGCTATCTTTCAGTTTAAAACAAAACACAAAATATTAAGAAGGTCAAGTTTGCAAAGACACACCGTCATGTAATTTGAGTCAAAATAACGTAATGTTCCATTGATTAAAAAAGATTAGGAGTTGTATTTAAAGTAAATTGTTCTTTATACAGATTAATAGGAATAGATCAGCTTAGTGCAAGTGGAAAAAGTCATACGTCGAAGGTGTTGAATTAATCAGGTTGAGAAACCTTCAAGAGAAATTTGTAAGGCTTTCAATGTTCCAATCTCATATGCCTTCTGATACTGTGATCTAGAGTAAACTGTGAAATTTGAAATGTTGATTCAATTGATCCAAGAGAAATAAGGTTACGATCTATGGTAAAGGTCTTGTACGGTATAAACATATGAATATTTTATTATGTAACATGATAAGTCCCCGGTCTGACACATAGATGGCGTCGCTAGTATTAAATGCATATTATTTTTATATAGTACCAACCTTCAAATGATTCGTGTCAAAATTTGACGTCTGTAAGTCAATTAGTTTGTGAGATAGAGCGTCTTTTGTGAAGCAACTTTTGTTATTGTGAAAAAAATGGAAAAAATGGAATTTCGTGTTTTGATAAAATACTGTTTTCTGAAGGGAAAAAATACAGAGTCCGGAAACTCATTATCAAGCCAAGTTTTTGCTTCCACTGTATTTTTTCCCTTCAGAAAACAGTATTTTATCAAAACACGAAATTCCTTTTTTTCCATTTTTTTCACAATAACAAAAGTTGCTTCACAAAAGACGCTCTATCTCACAAACTAATTGAGTTACAGACGTCAAATTTTGACACGAATCATTTGAAGGTTGGTACTATATAAAAATAATATGCATTTAATACTAGCGACGCCATTTATGTGTCAGACCGGGGACTTATCAGCCAACCTATTAGCGATAGCTATAAATTTTAATTATTTATTGTGTCAAAATAATGTGTAATAATAAGAGTACTACTGGAAGAGTCTGTTTGCTTTAATAAATTTAAAAAAATACAATTATGATCCACGGTACGACACTCTCCCATAGGTATATATAAGAAGATAGTATATTGTTGACTACATTATGGCTCTTAAATAATACAAAAAAGAGACATTTTCATTTTAATTTTTTCGTCTATATATCTTTTTATACTAAATGTGTCTTTGAACTTTTTCTCCTACTCATCAGAATCGAGCTTTTCCTCTTCTTTTCTTCCCCTCCTCTCCGCTTGTGATTACCTTTTATATAAAATATATTTAATAATATATAATATTTAAGGAAAATTGTGTATGCTTTTATCAATGTAAATTGTAACAATTTTCACAAGATTTTATTTCGTATAATTTTTATTTTTTTCTTGTAGGTACTGGGCGTTTTGTTTGAACGGGCTCATATTATCAAGACTCGAAAAGTAAAGCTTTAAAGACAAAAATATTTTAAACATTAATTAAAGTGTTAAACAAAATCACATGAGTTTCCATGGCTTAAAAGCTCTGATTTTCAAGATAATTGGAAAGTATTATTCATAATCTGTGATAAATCGAGGAACGAATAAGGACGTTGTTCCTGGTGTAAAAAATTTTTAGTAAAAAATACATTTTAAGAAGCAAGCTTTTTTTGTACTAAAAATTTGAAAATAATTTTATCTATAAGTCACTCATACCCGACTATTTGAAAAAGCTTGAGGCGGTTAATTTAAAAAACAAAAATGAATTGGAACGCCTCATCTACTCCACCTCCAATTACTTTTCGATCAACCTTGATATTAAGCACTTCAAGCTTTTACAAATAGTCGGGTATGAGTGACTTATAGATAAATTACTTTCTACTTTTTAGTACAATAAAAGCTTGTTACTTAAAATGTATTTTTTATTAAAATTTTTAATTTAAGACTAAAAAAATTTATTTACATAAAATATGGTGGGAGCGATGGGAAAATCAGGACGGCGCAACCTTACAATGCATCCAAACTAAATGTGCATGACAATCGGTTGAAGATATCTACTTCAAAATTGAGTTCAAAGAATCCACCGTAGCATACATTGCAAGTTAATTAAGAGCTTTTGAAAAGCAACATTTTTTCTTGTCCACTGGAGTTAATTGAATCCAAAAACCATTGAAATCATTAAAATGTTTATTTTTAAATAGGTTTCATGAAAAAATTTAGCCGGTTTCATACGGCTTTTACCCCCAAACCAAAATAGGGGTGTTATAAGTTTGACCTCTATATGTGTATGTGGCATCATAGTGCCTAAACGGTTGAACCGATTTGAATTTTTTGTATATCATTTGAAAGATAATTTAATAGGTACTCTTCTTAGCTATGTTTTAAATGCAAGCTCAGAGTTCTGTACCCGGAACAACGAAAAAACCGGCGATGATTCTGAAATTGGTTCAGGTTGGAGAATGCTCTAATTAAAAAGGAAATTTATTGGAGAGTGTTCCATGTGTGAGTTTAGGGTTCCATTCCCAACTCCGGGATTTTTTAAATTTTGTAAATATCGCTTCTATCTTCTTGAACATTGAATAGTTATGAATTAGACATATTTTTTTATTTTAACTATTTATTTAAATCCCATTTTTTTATTTCACTGCAAATGAATTATGTCGTATAAATTGAAGTAGCTTCTGGAAAAAGAAAATTTTGTATAAAACTGTCCCCTTTTTCCGCCATGTTGTAATATCTGTATACAGAACATATGTTTACATATTTGAAATGATTCAGCAGCTTGGCTTTATACTTGTAAAAGAATATGCAAATTTTCAAAAATATTTATAATAAAATTTTCAACAGCAAAACACATAGATCAGTAGCGGCATACAATATTTAATTTTGTTTTTAAACTTCAGCCGTATTTATTGTATTTTTATCTGACTGCTCGTACAAAGGAGTGCTAGGTAATGTGTTTATCGATGTCTATATATGTATGTGGGCTCCTATGTGGCACTAGATGCCAAACGCGTAGGCCGTTTTTGATTATTCTTACGTCAATCAATTTTCTTGACCTGTCGAATGCTACTGAAGATATGGCAGTAATGAAAATTCAATATGGCGATATCATTCGTATTTGAAAATCCTAACTAAAAAGTGTAAAATAAAAAAAAATTAACTTATCTATTAAAATGTAACCCGACTACGTTAAATGTAAACTGAAAAGAAAAAAAGTCCAGCATTTTTCAAAGCGGTCGGGACCCATTATTGGGAAGATTTTAGCCGGTCTAGATTTTAATGGGTATCGGCTGTTAAAGTCGCATTGTAAACTGCTGGACTTGTTTTTTCTTCTTTTTTTTTCATCTAACGCAGTCGGGCTTTTATAAATTAATTTTAAAGTAGTTTTAAAAAGCAAACTGATTAGATGTGTTTATGTAGGTATACCTCAATTTTTTCAATGTTTAATAAAAATGTAAGATTATCGCAAAGGCTTCGACTTAGTTTTCGAGTTAAAACCGTTTTGCATTGCGCGAACAAAAATTCGATGAAAGCAAACTTGAATTTGTTTATGTATAGCTAAATTTTTTTAATGCTGAATAAAAACGTAAGGTTATCGTAAAGTTTTCGACCCAGTTTTTGAGGTAAAAACAACAACTTTCTTTCAGTAAGATTTTTCGATTCACTTAGGCATTAGTTTTCTAAACTAAAGACATGAAATGAAAAAAACCAGAATTTATTCCGCCATTTTGTTCTTAGTCCGTCCGGTTTACAAAATAGAACTAATCCGATTCTTCAGATACTTCAGGTTTTACATTATTATTCTCGATTGAATATTTAAGCATATTTTTAATGCTTTCTATTTTCATGTACCAAAGAATAAATGTGAAGAATCAAATTAAATTCCACTTTACAAGTTGATAATAATATTATAAGAGCTCAAATACAAAAAATAATAAAACACACAACTTCCATATTTTCTCTATACTCAATTCCCAAAATCTGACATCAAATAATTTCATCTCATCTTTTAAATCGACCCTCAATGTATTTTTTTTTAATGTATTCTATTCATGATAAAAAAGAAGATTTTTTAACATCCTTAAAGAAAGTTATTGTTTTCATCTAGAAAATCGAAATAATTCTAATCAATCAACAACGTCTTGAAAAAAAAAATTATGGCAATAGAGCTGAATATTGGTATTTTACTACGAGTTTGTTCCTTGGGTACGTGGACGAAATAAGCTTTAATAGATATTAATTTTGAAAAGTTTGCAACGTTTCGTTAATTCTTTTTAAACTTCTTCAGGAAATCTACAAATTATACAATTACAAGAATTCAATAAAAAAACAATACATGAAAAATATAATAAAGTTTTGTATAATTTTTAGATTGCCTGAAAATTAACAGATTTTATAGTACATTTTATCATGGGCGAGAACATATTTGTTTTTTTTGATCCAGGTCGATCTTCATCCGTCTGATAATTAAATGAGACATATTTTTGAAGTATTATTGATATTTAAATACTCCTATCATAGTTTTTCTATCGAAAAGTGTTCATGGATATTTTTAATTAAAATAATTTTAATCAATTTTTCCAACAAATTATTTTTGGCAGTCAAGCCGATACCATTATTCTCGTAATTAAATTATCTATCTTCTGATACCAACTTCGATTGGTTAACAAATCGATGTAGATCTGTTCATACCATATGAACAGGTAAGTCGATATAGGTAACTACATCGGTCTGTTAACCAATCGAAATTAGTATTACGAAAATAATGGTAAAGCCATACCTGCAAAAAATCGTTCATGGTAAAAATTGATTAAAATTTACTTAATTAAAAATAGCCATTAACACTTTTCGATAGAAAAACTATGATAGGAGTGTTTCAAAATCAATAACATTTCATAAAAATATGTCACATTCTTTTACGATAAAAAAGCTATGACAGGAGTGTTTGTAAATCAATAAAATTTCATCAAAAATATGTCTCATATGGTTAGCTGATGGAGGACGCTCGACTTTATGCCGTGAAATCTTACACCAATCTAGTGTCCGACCGAAGGTCGATTTTTGACCGAAGCCGAAGCCGATAAATAGGCTATCGCCACATCCCTCGGCCGAAGCCGAAGCCGAAGGTTTAAAAACATGATTTTAAAACTTTAATATTAAAGTTGATCTCTAGAAGTTGATCTAGAGATTATGATCTTTAGAAGTTGATCTAGAAGTCAATCTACTGATGATTAAAAAAATTACCTTGAAATTTATTTCAAAATAATAACATTTAGAACAATTCGTTAAATTCCGACGTTTGTTAGGAACCTTCGGCTAAAGCTTCGGCTTCGGCCGAAGCTTCGGTCGGACACTACCCCAATCTGATCTCCAGTGATTGCTCTCTCTACAGGTGAAAATTATTGATTTTAAAATCATTTTTGGACAAATTTGAACAAAAATTATTTATTTTCATATTTTTTCAGCATTATAAATGTATAGTTGCCAGACATTTTTACTTTTTACTAATAATACAAAACTTTTAAAATCACTTTAGTACTTTATTAATTTTAATATGATTTTTTTTTTCAGTATTATTTTAATTTGTCTGACGGAAGTTCAGTTTTTGACTAACGCACATTCTCAAGATACGTATCAAACACTCTCAGATACGTATCTTTACTTGCAGAGGTATGAAATTTGGTAAAATCAGAAAATTGTATCAACCGTTTTGACTTTTGTAGCCTTCAAACTCCTCGTTTTCTGGTATTTCTTAGGTTTTTCTATATAATTAATTCTGTGAACTGGAAGGACAGAGATTAAAGATTTTTTCTAATACGTGGTAATCTTGCAGATATTTTTTTTCAAGTCAAAACTGATAAACTTTTTGATTTCCCAATGAGGTGGAAGCTTTGAACTGTCATGACCTTATTGATATACAGACTGCAAGTATGAATTTGAATATTATACTCACTTCAAAATAAATATACCAACTGTAAAAATCAGCAAGTAATTTATCTGTCTCTACGGTACTAAGTCATAACCACTAGAGCTGTTTTTTAAATAATATTTCTCGTTCACAAATTCCATATTATTCGTTGTTTTTGTTTTGTTGTCATTTTTACTAGAAATGAATTTTTATAAATAATTTTTTATTTAAAAAAAATAAAATATGTGGTTTCTAGCAGAATGGTTCTATATTCAGCAACAACGGTGGTAGATAATGCTGATGATAGAATGATCTTTTTATAAAAAAAAAAACCTGGATTCGGGTTGTTAAACATGAAAAAAATATACAATAATATAAGCTTGGTGATTTATTTCAAACTATTAAAAACATATCTGAATACCTACATAAAATTCCCCTGATGTTTTTAAAAGATTTTAATTATTAAGGTTGTCATGGTTTTCATTCTCGAGTACACAAGCTCGTATCTGCAGCTGCGCCGCTTACACAAGATGTTTCAAGTAATATAGTAAACATTTAGGATACGTATTCAGTTACGGTAAACCAAACACAAAAGTTCTTACAAAATTAGTCTTATTTTCAAGGATTACTGAAATATATGGTTTTTTTTATTTTCCTAACGCTTCTGAATAGAATCCATTTTGATGGGAACTTTAATGTTTACTTAACTTTCATATTCAAGGTCCCTTAAGGTAGTACGAGCTCCAAGGTAAGTTTAGACTTGTGGTTGAAATTAATTGTACCTTATTTTCAACTTTGATGATGAATTTTGATATAACTTCATGATTGTGGATGAAAAATAATAATCGATATATGCCCTGGTTTTCGAAATATCGAAAGTTAAATAAATATTCCAGATATCGAAAAATTTTATTCCTAGGTCTTTTCTTATACAGTCAACTTTTAACATAATTTACCATCAAAATTGAAAAAATATATTTTGTTTTGTTTGTGTCCCCGCTACCGTGCTCATACCTCCTTAATTAGTCGCGTACAGGATGGTTTTTTTTTTTGTTTAAGTGTTTAAGTGTGTTTAATAATTTATTAAAGTTTTAACTTTAATTTAAATATTTTTCTTTTTTAATTTCCCCCGACTAAATTTGGATAAATCTATGAAAACATATCATCCATTACTGATTTTCCCAAAGAACAATGTTTTATATGCATACTTTTGAAGTCATTTATTTATTTAAATAATCGAGCAATCCACCTTAAGGTTTCCAGAATTTATAAAGCATTAGTCCAATTTGATATAGAAAAAATCAAGCCTTTCATTCAAAACTGACGCTTGTACATCCTTATTAAACAAAAAAGTTTCAAGTAAGTTGCGTTTAAAACGTTTCTCAGGCGGTGCAAGTCTCTGTGTGCTGTATTTCTGTAACAATTAAGGAATAAGAGTCATGTTCATTTAGCGTTCCTGAATAAGTAGGTACTTTAAATATTTACTATTTCTCCTGAATCACTTTGTAAAGAGTGTTTTTCAATAAATAAATGCAAATACAAAATAAAAGAAACTCCTATGAGTAATTTACTGCAGGCACTAACAGAGGGCTCTGTGGACATGAAAGTCTTAATTGAGATAATATTAAGGCTGAGCCAAATTGACTTTCCTAACTTGAATTTTAATACAAACGCACAACATGTCATATTATATTATTTATATTTTTACTAATCGAAAATTAAGTATGCTTTATTTAATAAGAAAAATGATGTCAGCCAAATGCTTGCCTCTGGACTTTCTGCAGAAGTTTACTCGTTTATGGTTATTTTCTATGACTTTTGGGGTGTTATTTCAGCTATAACTTGACGGAAGTTGGCTTTTCTCAACTAAAATGTTGAAGGATTGTATGCAAGTATTGATTTTAGGGAAGATTTACTCTTGAAAATAAAGTACTCACTTGAGAATAGTTCCTTTTTACTTTCTGACCCCTTATTTAAGATTTCGATTTTAAAAGCAAAACATTTTGGTTTGATAATAAAAAGTACCATATATTTCGAGTGTTATGAATGGGGGGATAGATGAAGGCAAGGGAGATGCAGCGAAGTGGGTAAGTAACTGCTAGTATCTTTGTAAATTCAAACCTACGTATTATTCTGATGTATGAGCTACATTTTCGCAAAGTTTCATTAAAATCCATTCAGTAGTTTTTATGTGAAAGAGTAACAAACATCCAGACACCGTCATAAACTTTCACGATTAGAAAATATAAAAGACTAGCCGATACTTGCCCGCTTCACTGGGCTTAAAAGTAAAAACCACCGCTTTAAAGCCTCCACCTTTCTTGATCTCACATATCCCCCTTCCGTAACATTCGAAGGGATTGTTTCACAGCTAAAATATAAATGCACAGTTTTCTTAAATGTAAAATAGTCATAATTTATTGAATATATCAGAAAAGATGGCCATGAATTGTTTTACATTTTCTATTTAAATTGTTACCGAAAGTCTTTAATTAATGGTTTAAAATCATGATCAAAGATGGAAGAGTAAAATGTCAGATTAAATTTAATTTTTTTAATATTTCTTTAAGAAATTATGGCTCATGTGTTATTCTGATGCATGAGCTATATTTTTTTACAGTAACTAATAACCAAACAAACAAACAAACAAACATTTTTTTCTTTCACATTTATAATATAATAGAGATAGGGATATATATGAAAAACACATTAAAATTTAGATCATCTTATATTCAGTTATTTAGTTATTGATTTTAAACTTTATTAATAAGTAGATTTTGACATCAATGGGGTAAACTAAACAAATATGCATCGATCAAATCGTGTTTATTTATGTTAAATTAATTATCAAACTATAAAACTAATAATAAGATACATCATATAGAAAATTCGAAGAAAATAAATTAAGAACTCACAAGGAACTGTTTATAAACTATTCAAAGTCAAGTATAAGTCAGTCAATTTTAATGATAAAATTATTATTGCATTGAAATTTTATTATTGATTTTATATATTTTATAATAGTATATTGTGTAACAAGTGCACCATTCCTATTTATTACTTTTTGTTTTTGTTTACTTTTAATCATGTATACGATATTTATTTACATCATGGTCTCTCGATTATAATTGATGATTTTTAATATGATACATACAGCGTAAACTAATGCGCCTGACTTTTTTTTTTGCTTTAATCAAAGCTCATTCATGTAACAAACAGTAGAGAAAAATTATTTTTTGAAAGAAGTATAAAAACAGGAGAAAAAGCCATCCAAGATTTATTTGTATTTTTTTTTAGCTACTGAATAAAACTTAACATACAGTAGCTATGTTGCATATAGTTGTAGTAGGCCCTGACGTCACAATCTATGTCCGATCTCTATGCTAATATCTGTGTTATTCTTAAAATGCATATATCATCCGTATTTGTTGGTCGCTTTAACCCATCAGCACTCCCGTCAATCGTTCGGTAATTCTTAGCCCCTTGACGAGAGATGTACTCACGCGTTCTGCACATGCGTCAAATATTTCGTGTGTTGAATATTATTAAATTAACTGAGAACGAATTTGAAGAAGTGAATAATTTTCATTTATGTACGGTAAGTATATATTCAATTAGTTCTTTGCATATTAAAAAATAATGACGATTTTTGATAGAAAATAAGTATTCTTATAATAATAATAATAATGGGGTTTGACCTCCGTTTCTCTGACATATATATACGCCTATAACAGAAGCAACCCCATCATTATTTATTAACGTTTATGTATTTAACTTACATACATTTTTATTTACAATTACATTATGATGTGGGTGGAGTCGGTTACTTCGTTCTTATCCAAGCGACGACATCCCCATTAATTATAATTGTTCACACTGCCGCTGCCTCGAACCCGCAACCTAAGTCTAAGTAGACAATCGATCAAAGACTAACGCTTTAGGCTAAGTATTCTTATAGGTAACGTAACAGTAAGAATGCTTTCAATAAAAATAAAAATATAAATAAATAAAAAAAAAGCCACATAAGTAACAATGTCATTTGCATTTATTAAATTTACTATGAAAATAAATAAATAAATTATTAACTATTATCACTAAAATAATTACACAAAAAAGTAAATTTCCATTATTTATACCGTACAGAGCCGAATATCGATTAACTAAAACACAAAAAGATATGAAAATATCTGAACGTTTTTGCTGACATCTTTAGTCCCATTATGAGTGAAATTCTCACAATTTTTGAATGGGTTGGAAAAATATATTCATAAAAACTAGGTAGGTTTGGTAGGTTGAAAAAAAATTTCAACCACATGTATCATTTGAAAAAATAAGAGTTATTTATGTTCTGAACCAAGCGTAAGCAAATAACTCATAACGAGAGTGCTGATGGGTTAGTCTTAATTTCACTTTTTGTCATCTCTTTTATGGTATATTCATATATTGTTCAAGAAATTCGAAAAATAATCTTCATACATGTATCCTGTTGCACACGCAAGTTGAGGCGTGACAGATAACCCAATTACCTACTTACTACAAGTGCCAAATTTATAAACGCGTGGTATATAGTCAATTTGGTGAACGCATGGTATAAGTTTTTTATATGCAGTTAGTTAGCTGTTTGCTGCACGGAAAACAGTGCAGAAAAAGAGTACTTGTTCTGCATAAGCTATAGGGATTATTTACATGTAAAAGGCTTTATATTTATACTGTGTTTGATATAATGTTCAAGAAAATATACAAGTGTCTCAAAAACTCGGGTAATGGACCAAACTTGAAAAACTCGATGTTTACGACTTTCACCCCTTAAAAAGTGTATGAAAAAATATGATTTTTAATATGTACAAAATTTTTATTTATATTGTAAAGCTTACTCAACAACGTCCTGCAAAAATCTTTGGCCTAAGTGCTTGATTGTTAATTGTTAAGAGAGCAACAGAAAAGCCATCTAAAAAAACCGATTTTCTGTTTTATAGATGCAAGAAAGATGGGATTTTTATCAATCGACTAGAAATAAAATCAAATTAACAGAAAAATTCAAAAATTTTCAGTTCCATAAATTGAAGATTTTTGAACTTTTATATTAATTTGAGTTGATTTCGAGTCGATTGGTGAAAATCCTATCTTTCTAGCATGTATAGAACAGAAAATCGGTTTGTTTGGGTGGTTTTTCGTGCGTTCGCTTATTAATTAACAATCAAACACCTGAAATGCAATTAGGACAATAATTTTTGCAGGATGTTGTTAAGTAAGTTAAGTAAGCTTCACACTACAAATAAAAAAAAATTCATGTTAAAAATTGATTTTTTTATAAACTTTTTTGCGTGATAAAAATCGTAAAAATCGCTTTTTTCAAATTTTATGAATGTTTAGTCGAAAACTGGAGGGCTTAGAGAAAAAAAAATGACCAATTATTTGATTAAATTTTTTCCAAAGCAATTCGGTCAATATTATTTATTTGTTTAGAAAAAAATTAGTTTAAACAACGTCCTACCGAATTACCCACCGGCAACCTGCACGTATTCGTTCAGGAGCTGCAAAGAATCCTGCAAAAATTTTTCTTGCGAAAATTATTCATGCTCAATGACTGATTCATCTAAGAGACGCACACGTAACCAGATGTGAATTTTGAGACAACATTTGTACTATCAAAATCAACGTTTAAACAAACATTCACCTTAAACGAGATTCCGAGGTGAAACCTTAAGATGATTGGGATAATGGATAACTTCGTAATGATAGTGTATATGTTTTGACAAGGTGATGATCTTTAACTGTATAAAGATCTACCTTGATTCTCTTCCTTTCAACTCTTTACAATGGTGTAAGCCAAGATATAGGTAACTGTATAAGCCTATGAAGCCTATAATTATGCGAGCTATATCTCTGAAGCCAAATCAGATCGAAGTTTAAAGCCATACTGAATTTATAAATGGTTCCCTCACCTTTTGGATTTGAGTGGAAAACATCCAATATATCACGTGCAATGCTTGGGTTCTAAATGCCTCGTTTACTCTTTGGTGCGCATTCGGTCTTTAATTCCCTTCAAGGGATATAAACCAAAGTATACATACTATATTGCAAGCTAAGTGGCTCTCGCTTAACATGGATCATTGCAAAAGGTTGCTTAAACTCGATAACCGAAAAATTCGATTTCGCTCCCATGTTGTGATTTAATATATTCCTTGCGAAAATTATTTATTTATAAATGCCCAATGACGGATTTTACCGGGTATAATATACTGTGATTAAGTTAGATTATATTGGCTATCCACGAAGGGCAGACTTAGGCTATAGAACCCATTGTGACACCATATGCGTTTTACCACCTGCTGATAATTTCATTTATCAGCTCCTCAGTTTCAGAGGCCTAGTGCACTGCACCAACCCATCACAACTATTAATTAAATTAGTTTCGTTGCGATGGTGGGAATCGAACCCGCTACCCTAAGCATACCGAGGACGAAATTGGTTACGCCTTTACCAACTGAGCTAATAGGCCGACTGTGGTTACGTAGTTTTAAAATTCTCTGTATGAAAAACATGAAATCTTTCATTCTCTATAACGAACATATACAAACAAACTTGAACGATATATTGAACGATATATTGTATGAAATATAAAATAATAAAGTGAAATTAGTAATACCTTTCAACATGATTGATTAGAATTAAATAATAATAATAACAATACCATAACAAATTTTATGGAGAAAGATGGAAAATATGGGTTGTATAATAATACCGTACTACAAGGATAATATAAAAGTGAAAAAAGTCAATTGAGTGACTTAATTGTTGAAATACCCTGTATAAACAATGTTCAATATCAGTGCTTGCATAAATTTTAATAAATTATAAGACAGTGACCTTGTCGTTTGAAAGTACGGCGTAGCCTGCATCAAATCCGGTAGTTCAGACTTTTTGCAGACTTGTTTATGATGTTGATCAATGAATAATTCTAATTTGTGACGAGCGCTGAACGCAACTTTGTCTGAATTCGAAAAATCCGTAAAATTTTGGATTTTGGCGATAATAACCCTAGTTATTATCGGACTAGTCGGAGTTAGTATCGGATAAAGGACTAGTTTTTTGATAAATCTTTTCAGAACGTTTTGGTAAATATTTTTAAAGTAGAACTAATTTGCTACGATATGAGACTAAAATCGTCTCTGTAGACCCATATTGTTTCCGAGATAAATCCTTTCAAAGTTTATCATTGTTTCTTATTTCGCAATTTTTTGCAATATTATGTCGTTTTGAATTAATTTTGACCCTGAACTACACTAGCAGACTACGTCGGAGGTAAGACGAACTACTTTCTGCTAAAGTAGTTTGTAATACTACTGAAATATTGTAAACTGACTTCAGTGACGATTCTAGTCTCATATTTTAGCAAATTTAGACTAATTTAAAAACATTTTAAAAAGGTACTTCGAAAACAACCCTTGCAGTCGCTCGAGGTCACAAGCTTGGATTATTCATTGGAATAACATGATTAACAAGTCTGAAAAAAATCATAACAACCAGATTTGATGAAGACTGTAATGTATAAAGTTGCTGTAATATTAGTTTAAAAAACCGAAAAATTGGCACTATGGTGGCCATCCGACCCGGATTTTTTCTACAAGGTAAGAAATGTATGGCGTTTATGTCAAGGCTGGTATGCTATATGTCGTTATTTACATTACACTATGGCGTTATTTACAATACTATGGCGTTATTTACACAACACTATGGCATGTATATGAAATAAACCAAGGTATACTAAGTTTAGTCCCAAGTTCGTAAAGATTAAAAATATTTATACTATGAACAAAATTTTGATATAGGTGGTCATAAAATTACCTAATTAGTCTATTTCTGGTTATCTGTCTGCCTGTCGTCTGACTGTTGTCTGTCTGTCGTCTACCTGTCGTCTGCATGTCGTCTAAATGTTGACTGTCTGGTCTATCTGTCGTCTGTCTGTCATCTAACTGTTGACTGTCTGTCGTCTGTCTGTAGTCTCTCTGTATTCTGTGTGTCTCAAAAACGAAAAGAGATATCAAGCTGATATTTATAGCGTGCTTAGGACGTAAAAAGTCTTAGGATGTAAAGTTCGAGTTCGTAAATGAGTAACATAGGTCAAGTGGGTCATGGGTCCGTAGGATCCATCTTGTAAACCGTTAGAGATAGAACAAAAGTTTAAATGTGAAACATGTTCTTTATAAAAAAATAAACAACTTTTGTTCGATTTTTTCTTTCGTAAACATCATTATTTACCAATGAAAGCGCAAATTATGCGCAAATTGTATAGTTTGTATTATATGGTAATATCAGTTATATCTGTGTGACATGAATGCATGTGTAATGTGACAAAGTATTCAACACTGTCTTTATATGGTATTTCAACAATTAACTCAGTCAATTGTTTGTTTTCACTTGTTTACAATAAACTATGGCATTATATACAATACTATATTGTTAAAACGCCATATGCCATACCAAAATTGTACACGCCGTTATGAATTTTGAACCGTAAAGTTTTCAAAATTTAGAAAATTATTCGAAAGAATTCTCTGCACAACATTCTTACGTGAGAACAATGATATTAACGAAAAATGTTTCAAACAAAATCTGTTTTTCTTTTATTTTACCGGGTTACAACAACCAAAATATGTTGCTCATTTACAAACTGAAAGTCACTTTTTTCGTCCTGAGCTCGATTTAAAAGCTGGATATCCGTTAGTAACTTGCATTAGACTTGCAGTTGATCAAATTTTGATGATAAACATGGTCACATTTTCAAAGCCTAAAACAAATAACAAAAATTTATAGTGCCGGAGTTGCGTTACCTAAGCAAATTCCCGCAGAGGTTGAACACAAACATTTTTCCTAAAATCGAATATTGCATTTTTAGTTTTCCAAAAATTTTTATTTCGAAAACTAAGCGTTTAGAGAACTTTTTTCTATTTTTCTCAATAACGAACTTGGCCATTCAATTTTAACGAATTTTAACTAAGTATGGTCATTTTTGACATCTATTAGGTAGGATCGATTAACATTTGAAGAAATTTTTTCAGTTCAAAAGCAATAGCTCCATTTCCTTCTTCAATTTGCTAAAAACAGGATTGTTTTAATAATTCAAGTTTTAATATTTCAGCTTCAATATGGTTTCACATACGGATGGCTGATTTTCCGTGGAAGGGTATTGAAATACTCTTAAAAGAAATATTTGTGACGGCAACCTACGTTTCGAATATTTCATAATTACTGACCTGAATAAAAATTGACTTTTACTGCGGTATTTATATACCTACAAAAAAATTGCGGAGAAAGAATAAATAATAAAGTAAATAAAATTTGTTTGGTAGAAAAAATTTGTATAAATATAAGTATTCACGCAATCAGTTTGATTAAAAAAAAGTTCGAATAAAATTATTTATTTTGTGTAAACAAACAAAATTTTTATAATATTTAACTTGTGAAAAGAATGGAGAAAATAAAAATATTATATCGAGGTCGTTTCTTTTTCTTGATTTTTTATAAAAACCTATAAATTTGTTGTTATAAAAGTCATTTTTCGTTGCAATGCAAAAGTATGATAATTTTTCTTTATAAACAAGTGAAAACAAACAATTGAATGAGCTAACTGTTGAAATACCATGTATAGACAGTGTTGATCACATTACACATATACCTATTGATGTCACACATATATAACTAACGATCCCATATATTAATAATACATACTATAAAATCTACATTTAATGTGTGCCCTCGTGAGTAAACAGTGATGTTTACAAAGAAATGTTTCAAACAAAAGTTGTTTATTTCTTGGTAAGGAACATTTTTTACATTTAATTTGCTCTATCTCTAACGTTTTACAAAGTGGGTCCTACGGACCCAAGACCCAATTGATCTATGTTGCTCGATTTTACGAACCCTACCTTACATTTTACGTCCTGAGTGCGTAAGTGCGTTGTAAAAATTTCAGCTTGATATATTTTTTCGTTTTTGAGTAATCGTGAAGACAGACGGACAGACGATTGACGACAGACAGACAGGCAACGTGAGTTTTATTAGAGGCGTTTCCATGGTTACGATACACTACTTTAATTATAGAATTGTATAGATGCATATATAATTGTATGGAAAATTTAATATTATTGTCTCAGAAATTTAAATAAATAATTGAAGAGCTTAGTGGATGAACATGTTAAGTGACATTTTTAAGGAAATCGAGATTTTCATGTGGATGAATATGTTATGCTCTCCTTTAAACATAGCATGTTTCCCCTTTTCGCTAACCTTTCAAATAAAGCTATTTACAGTGGATGAAGTTGTTATGTCTTGCATAACTTGTTATGCAAGTTAAAAACTTTACAGCTGATTATCTAGATTCCACTTAATTGTCTCATAACATCTTCATCCACTAAGCTCTTCAATTAATGCATTATGTTTAATTAATTAGTGTTTTTCTGTAATTTTAATTTTACATTTTCTATAAGATTAACATGTAAAGAACTCCAAATTAGTCATAACAGCCTATACATGGTATAATGATGAGCTGAAGCAAAGAAAATTCGTTTTTTTTGGGCTTTGGATAATTTTTGGATACGGAATGCTAAGAAATTAGAATATTATAGTCTCTATAAATTTGTTTGTTTATTTGTATGAAGGAAATAATTAAAATATCTCTCATTGAATTAATAAATTTCCCAATTTAAACATCATTTTCTATGAAATAGTGTTAACAAGATATGTATAATTTTCGTTAATGAATGATAGTACTAAATCTTAGGTATATGCTACGTGGAGTTTGTAAAACTTGAGGAATAATATACCGAAACAACAGTCATGGGTTAATTTTAAAATGACATAGGTTAATTTTAATTCCGGAAAAATGCACGGTTCGTATTTTTCTCAAGAAAACTTAATTAATTTACGCAGTAGCGATAAAAGGGGGGCAGTGGGCGCAGCTAGTATAGTATATATACTTTGACTTGTAGGAGATTATAGACCGAATGCGCACTAAAGAGTAAATGCAGCTTTTACAACCCAAGCATTACACGTCAGATATCGGATGTTTGCTACTCAAGTATCTTCTTTACACGTTATGTGTGTACAAAGAGCTTCAAGAGCTTTTATACAGTTACCTAAATTTTAGGCCTATGGCTTACAACATTGTGAGGGGTTGAAAGGGAAAGGATCAAGGTATATCTTAATACAGTAAATTTAATCATTAAGAAGTTACCCATTGTTAGAATCATCTTATGGTTTCATCTCTGAATCTAATGGAATAAGCTGAATTTTTGTACAAACGTTTATTTTGATAGTGCAAATGTTGTCTCCTTAGATATGCAAGGCCAATGTTGCTAAAATTAGTTGTTTTTTTTTGGAAAAATCTTGCTTTCCTTGCTTTCAATCGTATTTATTATAAAAGTTGTAGAGGATAAAATTTTCTACAACATTTTGTCTGTTGGCATGGCAAAATTTGAATGTGAAATTAAAAATTGATTTAAAAACGAATAAATTAAAAGCATTCAAAGATTGTTGCCATTCTCCCTATAGCAAAACTAATACTACAGGTAATATAGAAAGTCATTACTCTTGTCCATAATGCACTAAATTACAGGAGTTATTTTATTACTTAATTAGGTTCAGTATCACGTACTGATAGTAAATGAACAAAATTCTTACAAAAATAGCCTGGGGACCAAAAATGGTAATAACTTTTACTGTAGGTAATTAAATACCTACCTTTTTTTAACCGACTTCAAACCAAAATAAAGGAGGTTCTCAATTCGACTGTTTTTTTTTTTTTTTATGTTTGTTACTTCAGAACTTTTGACTGCGTGAACCGATTTTAATGATTATTTATCTATTTGAAAGCTGGTGCTTCTCCCTGGTGGTGTGGTCCCATTTCATTTTGGCCTAGTTCTGACAACGCCATCCATGAGAAAACCATAAAAGTCTTAAATTTGCATTCATTATGCACGACAAGAGGACGAATAACTCAATATCACGTCATTCGATAATTCTTTTTTAGTGAAAAGTTAGTGTACTTCAGATTCACGAAAAATCACGAAATAAAAAAAACTTTTAACAAAAAGAAAACCGACTTCAAAAGAAAATCTATTCCAAAACAAATTAATATGCACTAAAAAGTAAAAAATAACGATAATATAATGTAGTTCAAATTATTGTTTCTTTTTTGAAGTCGGTGTCAGCCAAGCTAATGTAGCAAACTGTTCTGTCAGAGCTGTTTTCTTGGCTGACACCGACTCCAAAAAGAAACAATAATTTAACTGCATTATATTATCGTTATTTTTTTTAGTTTTTAGTGCATACTAATTTGTTTTGGAAAAGATTTTCTTTTGAAGTCGGTTTTCTTCTTGTTAAAAGTTTTTTTTATTGTTAAATCATGTTTTTTTGTATAATTGAGAATTTTTTCTTGCACTAATTTACAGGAGTTATTTTTTACTAAAAATATGTTTCTTATAACGTACTGAATGTAAATACACAAAATCCTTACAAATTTGGAGAGGGAAGTGCCGCCTTTGTGAGAAAAATCTGTAGCTTGAAGTATAAGTATTATATGTATTTTATATCTTTCTCTATGGTGATATCGAATAATGACGTCTCTAACTTATATCTTCCTCTTTGTTTGATTAGAAATTTTAAACGTTCATATTCCGCGCATTTCTAAAGATTTTCAAAAAACCACTTCAATTTTCTCCCCGTGCAGTGAGAATTTTTCACCTGAATTGATAAAGTTTTGTCAACATGCTCATTCAGTTGTAAAGTTTACATACAAACATTACCATCTAAATGAAAGCTATGAAAAATAGGTTTTTAAAACGCTTGATCATTAATATACATACAAACTCCTTGTAGAATGATAAAATTACATTTAATAATATATTAATATGATTCAATTCCTTGATTTGGTTGAAAACTAATTGGTTTAGATACCTAACATTATATTACACTTCACGAATACGATATATACATAAGAACATAGATAATATAAATGTTAACGATATCACATTCACATACACCTGAAGATAACTACCTATATAGGTATTTGTGTATATGATATGGTAAGTATTAGGTTTTGTAAAACATGTGTGCGACGACAATTTTATATCGTTTATCTTGAAATTACCATACACTTACGACCCATTATTCATTGTTGAATGTTTTTTATTGTTTTCGTGTTTTTATACCATGTATGTGAAATATATCAAGGTATACAAGCTTTAGTCCTTAGTTTGTAACAGTACAAAAATATTGATGATACCAACAAAATTTTGGTCCGTTATCGATTGTTCATCCTTCGTCTAATATACGTCTGTTGGTCCTTCCGTTAACAGAATAACTCAAAAACAAAAGAGAGAAATCAAGCTAAAAAAAATCTCTAAAAAAAGATATCAAGCTAACATTTTAAAGCGTGCTCAGGACGTAAAAAGTGAGGTTGAGTTCGTAAAGAAGCAACATAGGTCACTTGGATTTTAGGTCTGCAAGGCTCATCTTGTATACCGTGAGAGATAGAACAAAGTTTATAACTCCTGTAAATGTAAAAATATCCGAATAAATCACTTTTGTTTGAAAATTGGTTTCGCAAACATCACTGTTTACCCGTAAGGGCGCAAATAAGATTATACAATTATATAGCATGTATTATATGCGAGTATCAGTTATGTATGTTTCTTTTCGTACATGACGTAAAAAAAACAAACGATTGCGTAATCAACACTGTCTTTACATGGTAAAGTTAGGTTATATTGGCTGTCCACAATTGCACACCTAGGCTATAGAGTCCATTGTGATACCATATATGTGTTTTACCACCTTTCCGATAGTAATTTCATTTATCAGCTCCTCAATTTCAGAGGCTGAGTGCACCTCCTTCATGTATATACCATGCACTACGCCAGCCCATCACAACTATTAATTAAATTAATTTTGTTGCGGCGGCGGGAATCCAACCCGCTATCCTAAGCATACCGCGGACGAAATTGGTTTTGCCTCAACCAACTGAGATAATAGGGTTGGTCTTTACATGGTATATCAACAATTTACTCAGACAATTGTTTGTTTCACTTGTTTTTTTTTTATGTTTCGTATTCAAATTACCATTTTTAAAAGGGTTTCTTGTCATATTATATAAGCCAATTTTCCATGAATGTGGAAATTTGATTTTCCACCAGAAATTGATTTAAATATTGTTTTAAAATTCAATTTAATTTTGCCATAACACACCGTATATGAAAGCAATCGATTTTGATGAAAATTTGGGATTAAGCTTTGTTATAACCCTGTATATTAAAAGTCACATGAGGCCGAATGGTGCTTTCGCACAGTGTATGGTATCCACCGTTTCTCGGATGTGGAAAAAACATGTTGAAAATTGCAACGGGAATCGATAGAGTGATGAAATCTAGTCTTCCAAGTCTTCTTTGTCGATATAAATTCGAAGTATTTAACGTCAAATAACTGAAAAATTTTACGTTTTTTGAAAAAAGTATTTTAAACACTTTATAAAGTACTATGAAAACCTTGAAAATGAAAAAAGTTTTAAGTCATTTGCTCGAAAATTAACGGAGTTATATTGAAAACAAAGTTTCTCGTACCCATTTTTATGTTTTATTCAGTGCAAAAACTGGTGAATTTATCACAGGAACTAAAATTAACTCTTGCCGCCAATTTACTTTATTAAGCCACTGGTAACATGATCAAAAAGTTCTATCAGTTTCGAATATATATTTTTTGAAGTATTGCAAAAAAATATTTCAAAAAAAATAAATGCAAAAAAATTTTTCGAAAAAAAACCAAACAAATTTATTTATCGGTAAATAACTAGAAAAATATTCCGGAATTGAAACCGCAGCATCTTCTTACCAAATCTCTTTATCTTAAAATAATTGAATATGCAATTCAGTTTTTTTCTAAATTATAGTAGAAATTATTCATCGCCGACATCAAAGTCAATACGTAAATAAATTATACTTTATTCTCTTTTAATTTTGCTTTGTTAAAAGAGTATTATCTTAATTAAAATATTAATTACAGGTAATATGTTTTCTGATTTTTTTTTATAAGTTCATTAAAAAAACTATTTTTTTATCTACATTTGTTTTTAAAATTCTAAAGGTTTCTAATTATTTGATTAAGAGACGATAAAAAAACACAAAACCATTTATTATTCAATTATACTAATATTTATATTAAACGGATATTACTTTTAATAAATTATCCAGAGAGACTTTATAAATTCTTTATAAAAAAAAAGAAATTAAAAATAAAAAACTCCTGGAGAGTGTATTATGATCGTTCTCCATACTGAATTATATGTTTTTGTTTTAACAACATAAAATAATTGCATATACATATTACTTCATAATATGTGAACATCTAAGCCAATAACGCGTTGAAACATGGACCTTCTGACTTCCTTCCTTCCTCTGACATTACTGGCCACCCGCAATAAAATATTCTTCTATATTTGAAAAAGTACTTCAAAATGTTGATTTTTCTAATAAGAAGCCACAAAGAAATATATTTCGGCAAAATATACACGCTTTTTTGCCATGAAATTAAATTAAATTTTAAACCTTTTTTTAAAAACCCTGTCATCTATTTTGGTGACATAATATTGATAAAAACAAACAGTCGTGTATGCAATTATTATACCGTGTGTGTTTGAAGCATCTAGGGATAGAATTATGTCTGTAGTATGACTGAATACAGAATACATTCATTAAGTAATGCATCTAAAAGAGAGGTATTATATACATACATTGGATTACTTGGAAGACACTTGGAGGTGGGAGTTATTTAGTTACAGATAACTAGTAAGTCATCAGTGCTACTGACTAATAATATTTGTATGCAACAAATCTCCCACTCTCTGCAAGCATACAACAGCTTATCCTATCGTATCTGTTTATCGTATCTGTAGTCTTACTCTTTTAGATGCATTACTAAACGAATGTATTCTGTATTCAGTCATACTACAGACATAATTCTATCCCAAGATGCTTCAAACACACACGGTATGTAGAAATAAAGTTGATGGTAAAAACTACAAATACTATGAAAGCCATCTACAAAATAGTAACTATTGCATATTATTTTTGCCTATATGATGTCACATAATGGCGGCTCGTGTGTTAAGTCACGTGATATACAGATTTAAAAAAATATAATAAAACAATAATGTGCTTTTATGACTCAAAATCAGAAAATATTTAAGTATATTTCTACATAAATTTTAATTTTTATCAAATTCTATTTGCATCAAAGTTTGAAACAAAAATGCTACAAAGATAATATAATATATTACTTTTGATTTTCATCTGGTTCATTTTTGATTTTCATCTGGTTCATTTTTTTGGGGAAATACTCAAATTACACCTTTTTGTATCCCCTTAAGTATTCCGATTTTAGATTTAGAAAGTATAATTTTATCCGGAGAAGGCATGATTTTGTAAAATTGCTCGTTGAATGAATTAAGAAATTTTGAAACCAAACATCTAAAATCTAAAATCCACGTTAGTCTACCCTAAGATAATTTAACTCTATAAGATAGGTCTGAGGTATTAAATTAAAAAATTCTAAAATTCGTTTATTGCTTCAAAAGAAGTTCTTTATCGAGTCAAAACATCGTGTGAAATTAATTTTTGGATAACATCAATATCTACGAAAATATACAAGATTAAATTATACAAATAGAAAGAGAGTAAAATAACACTAGGTGACGTCATATCCTACAATTACCATAGAGACTACATATCAAAAGCTGTTTTGTAAGAATAAGATAGAAAAAATATTACAATTGCTTATATCTTTCATGTTTATTGATCGATTTTAATTTTCATTTCGGAACTTGCCATCTATTCTCACAGAATTTTCAATTTTTTTACGAAAGATACATTGAAATCAACATCAGAACAAAGTCCTATTTTTGTTATTTTCACGTCAAAATCACTTTATTCATGACACTTCAAAGTATTAAAGACTAGCTAATACCAGCCCACTATTCTGGGCAATTTCAACTCGAAAAATAAGAGACTAACGCGATAGCCCACAATTATGCTCCCTTTTGTTCACAATTTTATAGATTTTAATTTTTGGTGCGGAAAACTAATTTTTTTGAATTTTTACTCTATGATAATCGCTGATAATGTAACTTTCTATAAGTGAAATAATTTAAAGTTATCGTGAAATAATTGTAAGTAGCTGTTAAATATTATAAAATATCCAAAAAAAGTCAGCAATAATTGTCCCACGGGAACATACTATCGAGATAAAAATAATAGATTTTATGTGTTAATAAATATGCTACGTCTTAATCCTTGTTATAAATAATCTGTATGATAAATTTCATCCAAATCCGTTTAATATTTTTTGCGTGAATGAGTAACAAACATCAATCCATACAAACTCACAAACTTTCACGTTTATAATAAATATAGTATAGTATAGTTTTGGAGCTCCCAACGTTTTCGAGTGAGAATTTTATTATAGCTTATTTTATGATATGTTGTTCTTCTTGCTCTTTCAGTTAGAGCTTGACCCATCTGGCAGGTGGTAGTGGTTGCGTTTAGTACTGCGTAGCCTAAATGTACAGCTAAATCTTGAATAAAAACGAAAAAGTTATGAAAAAATATGCAATGCTAATGAAATCATTAATATATAAATCTTATGTTTTTTCCATGTGTGTTAAGGAAGGTCCCTCGGCAATAATAGAAAAAATAAATTAGTAGATAAGGATCCGAATTTTTAGTATGTTATAGTTAACGAAATATATTATTATATAAAACAAAAATTTGGATACCTTGCCGTTCAATTAATAAAAACTCTCTTAATTGAACGGTAAGGTATCCAAAATTTTGTTTTATACAATAATATATTTCGTTAACTATAACATACTAAAAATTCGGATCATTATCTACTAATTTATTTTTTTCTATTACTGGCGAGTCACCTTCCTTAAATGGCGGCGGTTGTTAGTATTTTTGATATTATTTTAGTGATTACTAGTTCCGAGTTCGAATCCAGCAGGATTCAGCATTTTTTTTTTTTTTTATTATCTTATGTAATTTTATTGAATTTTTTTTTTTTTAATTTTAGGTTTTTGTATACTTAAATAACATAATATTAAAATTACAGACATACTAAAATACTTTTAAAATTTAGAATTATTACCTGTACATTTAGGCTGCACAGTACTAAACGCAACCACTACCGCCAGCCAGATAGCCCAGGCTCTAAGTGAAAGAGCAAGAAGAACAACATATCATAAAATCAGCCATAATAAAATTCTTGTTTTGCCGACGAGCTCCTGTACCATATATATCAGATAAATATTTGTGGATAATGGTCAAAGGACATTAAACATCGTAAGCTCAAGACAATTCCATACATGATATATATAGTCATATCCTTCTTGTTTCCCTCTTCATCCATGTAAAAACACATAGCTCTTCCTTGTATGTACTTTAGTGTATGTACTTTAGCATATAGAATGTTTTTCAAGTTAAAATACTAGTGGGATTTAAAAATATCCTTTACATTATTATCCTTTACATATTATTATTATTTTGTTGAATAAAACGACTGGTCAGTCTAGGGCAGGGCATAGTATTTGACAGACATTTAAGCAACAGTTTGAAATTGAAGAGGTTAGTTTTAGAATTGTGTTTAATTCACCATCCACACTATCGCAGAGTGTCCTCACCGAGTATATCCTTCAAAGCTAGACGAAGACTTGGAGAGGAGCACCATCACCACACTCTCATCTTACTTCACAAGTATCTCATATCTACAAGTAATCACGAGAATGTGGAGATAATACTCGCCTGTACTCGCGAGGTGTCTTTGATTAGAGTTAAAAACAAGTGAAAACAAATAATTGACTGAGTTAATTGTTGAAATACCATGCATAGTCAGTGTTGATTTCTTTATCACATAACACATACATACATGTGACTCATACTTAACTGATAATCAAGTATAGTACATATTATAAAATTTTCGTCTAATTGGCGCCCTCACGGGTAAACAGTGATGTTTACGAAAAAATGTTTCAAACAAAAGTGGTTTAATTTTTGATAAGGAACATTTAATAAACTTTTGTTCTATCTCTAACGGTTTACAAGATGGGTCCTACGGACCCAAGACCCAATTGACCTATGCTGATTACACTGTAAAATCTTTTTTCGTTTTTGAGTTATCGTGTCCACAGACGGACGGACGGACGGACAACCGGAAATGGACTAATTAGCTGATTTTATGAACACCTATGACAAAATTTTTTTCCTACCATCATTATTTTTAAGCGTTACAAACTTGGGACTAAACTTAATATACTATTTATATTTCATATATACATGGTATAAAAACACATTTTATGCGAAGTCGGACTTCAAGAGTATGGCTGAGGCATACCCATCAGAGGATATAAACTAAATAATACGGAGCACTTATACCTAGACTAAATGCATTACTTAAAGCGTGCTAGGATACGGAAAATAAAAATTCCGATAAATGAAAGTTCGAGTTTTGACATGACCATCAATTTAAAAACGTTCATTAACTAAAATTAGAACAATATTTTAAAATGAAATATCATTTTTATCTCTCATGGCTAATACCTGGTTTTATAGTTACTCCATCAAAAAAAAACTTTAACTGAAGTTGCAGAGTCTAAGGAACATCATGTTCTCACATCAGATTGGACTTTAATAATCAATTTAGAATCTTCCTTACCTAAAAGGTAAGAGATTTTTTTATTTAATATATTTTTTCGAAAATCGTTAATTTTCGATTAAATGTCATTATTACATTTAATCGAAAGAAAACACGTTAGGTATAGAAAAATCCTTTAGCAGTAAATAGCTATTAAAAGCACTAGAGAAACTTCATCTTTGCTACGCCTTTGACCTGAAATTCTTAATTAATCTTCAAATGATCTTGAAACTTTACCTGTATTTAAAAGTTATTAACGCAGTGAAATGACCTTTATTGTCTTTGATTACTTTTGTCTAAATTATTTTTCTAAAGCTAGCGTATTTTCTTTCGATTAAATGCAATAATGGATGGCATGCTTTTAAGTTTTTCCTCCAAAAGGTAACGATTTTCGACAAAATGTTTTGAATACAAAAATGTTGGTTTTTTTTTATGAGGTTTAACTTACTCATTTTAAGTGTTAATCTATCTTTCACAGCTTTTAGAATTTAAAAACCCAAAAAACTCGGTCCAATCTGATGTCAGATTATGATGTCCCCCATCAAACTCTGTAACTTTTGTTTAAGTTATTTTTGATTGGTTAGCTACAAAACAAGCTATTATATCATTGATTTCAGGGATGCTGTAAAATTTTTAATCGCGAAAGTGGATTGGGGATTAAGAATGTCTTTCTACAATTTTTATGAAATATGACGGTAGGTTCTAGATCAATTATTATAATTTTGTTGAATAAAAGTAATACAGTAGTAGTGTATGGTTTAGTTTCCTTGAATGTATGAATTTTTAATTATATCATACTTGAATAAATATGGTAAAAGCACACCTCTTGTCGAAAGGATTGAGGATCAAAAACTAAATATATGGTAAATAGTTTGTTAGATGAGTGACTCATGAATAGTAAAGCTCAAATAAAATTAAACATTTTAAAATATGTGAAGAAAAAAAACTACTTCATTTTGTCAAATTAAATAAACTAAGTATATGTACTATGAATATGAAATCCTTAATTTATGACAACTAATGAATCGACAATTGTCTTTATATTTCCAAAACTATGGTTTGAAAGCCAGACCAAAACAAATTCGTTAAATTTACTAAAGCTGATAATTTGAGGAATGGCTATAGTAGTTGAGTACACATACATACTGCGGTCAGTCAAGCGAACGATAGAACAGGGGTCAGATATATGCTATCGAAACGGCGCAGTTTTACGTGGTACTAAAATGAATTTACTAAAGCTGAAAATTGTTACACAGATTGTATATTGCATATAAATAACAGTCATGACAGTCAGTCTGTTAAACGTTAGAACAGGGCTGGTCAGTCAGCCCATATTTAAGAACAAGAAATAAATAAGATTCATTTATAATTCGTTTGGTATTAAAATGAATTTATTAAAGCTAAAAGTTGTTATTTATATGCAATATACAATATATATAACAATTTTCAGCTTTAGTGAATTCATTTTATTACCACGTAAAACAGTACCGTTTCGATAGCGTATATCTGACCCCTGTTCTATCGTTCGCTTGACTGACCGCAGTATGTGTGTGTAACTACTATGACCAAACCTCAAATGATCAGCTTTAGTAAATTCAACGAATTTTTTTTTGGCCTGGCTCTTCCATTATTTATCCTGTATATGAAATCGAGTTATTCAATATAAAACAGAAATTTAGATCAGAATAAGACATGTTTAGTTGGATTTCAGTAATACATTTTAAGTTCGAACGTTTTCGTTGGTCCTTTATTTAACTGTTTCAAATCAACAAAAATTAGTTTTGTCAGAAAACGAAAAAATTGTATGAATCGTTTTACCCATCTAGTGTTAAAACAAGTACTAAATAATAAAAGGAAATGAACGTTTTGAGTGGAATCAAAGTACTTATTGTAATCTCAGTAAGAAATTTTATTCAAATTTTTATGGTTTTTGGCAATTGTCCAACTTATTTTCTGATTACTCAAACACCTGCTGAAACGCGGTTTTTTATTATCTATAAAAAAGAAAGTTTTAGTTTCCTAGGTAACCTAAATGTCGGATTTTGGGGTCTGTTCCACTTTGTGTGGTTTTACCCCCCAACCAGCAAACAAATCATAGTGTGCGATAAAGAACATAGCTCCAAAACTGAAAATAAAAAAGTTAGTCCAGTTAGTTTACATAGCAACTTTAACAATCGGGAGTCATTATTGGGAAGACTAGAAACGATCTAGATTTTAATGGGTCCCGACTGCTAAAGTTGCTATGTAACCTACTGGACTAATTTTTTTCTTTTCAGTTTTTATTTAACGCAGTCCAGTTTTGTTTTTTATTTTACACTCTTTAGTTAGAATTACACTTACCATAGTTAATCGACCTTTGTTGAATTTCTATTACTGCTATATCTTCCGACAGACCCGCAAGATTAAAGCAAATCAATTGACGCAAGTATTATCAAAATCGATCAACGTCTTTGGTTAATCGACTTTAATTTTTTATTTTCTCAATATGGCGTCGGGGGGTCGCTATGTTGAATTTAAGGCAAATCAATTGACGAAAGTACCATCAAAATCGATCAACGCCTTAGGTCTTTAGAGTGCCTCATAGGAACACACATACATCCACACATACATATATATATATATATATATATATATATATATATATATATATATATATATATTTATATATATATAGATACATTCATACATACATACATACAAATAGACTGATAAACACATTATACTAATCTTTTACGTCGCGCAGTCGGGTAAAAATCAAAAACTTCATATTAACTATGTTTAACCCACAAATTAAATGATAGTTTGTTAACCAATGATAATGTTTATTGAACACTCGGTGTTTATTTCCTACAAAATAAAATCTATAACAGACATTTGTTCTCAGGATAATTAAAATAATTATGTTAGAAATATGATGTATGTAGGTAAAAACTGTACAATATTATAAAATGAAAAGCTTTCTTCCTGTAAAATAAAATTATATAAAACGTAATTACTATTAAAAACTAATAATTATTTTAATATATATTCCATAAATCAATAAGTAATAAAAACTATTCCCCAAACCACAAAACAGTTCAATTTATTATTATGTTGGAAATCTGTTAAACAATATAGGGTCCTTTTGTTCAATAAGTTATATAAAAACATTATTTTTATTAGGTACGAAAACAAATTAAATAATTTCAAAAATATTCAATATGGTATGAATTAGAAAAACAGATTAACTTTTAAACTATAATCGTAATGGAAAGTTTTTATACCATGTATATGTAATATGCAAGGTATACTAAGTTTAGTCCCAAGTTTGTAACGCCTAAAAATGTTGATGCCACGCACAAAATTTTGCTATAGGTGTTCATGGAATAACCTAATTAGTCTATTTCCGGTTGTCCGTCCGTCCGTCCGTCTGTGGACACGATAACTCAAAAACGAAAAAAGATATCGAGCTGAAATTTTTACAGCGTACTCAGGACATAAAAAGTGAGGTCAAGTTCGTAAATGAGCATCATAGGTCAATTGGGTCTTGGGTCCGTAGGACCCATCTTGTAAACCGTTAGAGATAGAACAAAAGTTTAAATGTAAAAAATGTTCCTTATTAAAAATTAAACTTTTGTTTGAAACATTTTTTCGTAAACATCACTGTTTACCCGTGAGGGCGCCAATTAGGCAGAAATTTTATAGTATGTACCATACTTGAATATCAGTTATGTATGTGTGACATGTATGTACCTATGTGTTATGTGATAAAGAAATCAACACTGACTATGCATGGTATTTCAACAATTAATTCAGTCAATTGTTTGTTGTCACTTGTTTATTTCTGGTTATTTGAAAATATTTACTGTTTTTAACCAACGAACCAAAAGAAGAGGTGTTATAAGTTTGATGCAATGTGTTTGTACCTATCTATAGCATCGTAGCGCCTAAACGGATAAGCCGATGTGGATTTTTTGTTTCGTTTGAAGGGTAATTTATGGGAGAGAGTTCTTAACAATGTAACAAGTGCAAGTTTAAGGTTCCGTACACAGAACAAGTAAAAAATAGGCAATGATTCTCTAAATCGGTTCAATTAGGATACGGCTTTTAGGAAAAAGGTATTTTAATGGAGAGTGTTCTTAGATATGTTTCAAGTGCGTGTTTAGGATTTTGTATCCGAAAAAAATGTTGGGTTTTTAAAAAAATTGTAAATTACACTTAGTATATTTTTCAAAAAAGTTTTCCCAAGCACTATGTGAACATGATAAAAAAGAGTGAAACAAACAACACTTGTATTTTTATTCCAATAAAATTTTCGAAATTGAAAATTATCTTTTATAATATAGATAATATCGAATTTGTACGTGCATTAAATTACAATAGTTAGTTTTAAGTTCAGTATGAAGTTATTTTTAAGGGCAGTATAACCTGAATGTAAATACACAAAATCCTAACAAATTTGGAGGCCGGTTCCCCCATTTTGAGAAAAGCCGTTTTTAATACGATTTATGACCGATAATTCTCCTAATAATTGTTTAAGCAATAAAATGCTCATAGCCTAACATTTTTATTTACAAATTTTCTACAACTTTTACTTGATTTTTTTTTTTTTAAACTATTATTTTCGAAGTTATAAAGCGTTCAGTATTGCACTATTACGACAGATAAATGCTCTAAGATTTTTTCTTGTACTAGATTACAGAAGTTATTTTTGTTTTAAATAGGTCCAGTACCACGTGCTTAAGGTAAATACACAAAATCCTTATAAATTTGGAACTTTTGAGAAAAACCGTTTCGGCCTGTATAGCCGTAATCGTGTACTTAAGGCCGAAAATGGTAATAACCTTTATTGTAGATACAGATAGGTATTGAATTTCAATAAAACTTTCGCATAGAGAAAAAAGAACGCCATATCGAATGGAGACAAAGGCAGCATCGAACTTAAATCCCCCACAGAACCTAATAGCCAAAAAATCTTGGTATTTGGGATTTTGAACCAATTTTTTTTTTACAAAAAGGAGAGATCATATATAATAAGTTTTATAACAAAACTGTTTTATTTTTCCCAAGATAATTATAAAGTTACAAACAGTTTTAAAAAAACTTTTTGAAAGAGAAACGAAAATGCCTGACAAAAAAAAATGTTCGTAAGCATCGTTGTGACGTAATAATTTTAATTGAATAATATACATTGTATACAATTATTAATTAACATTATGACGTTATACGATGTTATAAAAACATTTCTTTTGTCGGGCGTTTTCGTTTTTCTTTTTAAAATTTCTTTTAAAACTGCCTGTAACATTAAAATTATTATGAACAAGTGAAAACAAACAATTGACTCAGTTGATTGTTGAAATACCGCGCATAAACAGTATTGCTTACTCTATCACATTACAAATACATACATGTCACACATACATAACTAATATAACTGATATTCCCATATAATACATACTATGCAATTTATGCCCAATTTGCGCCCTCACGGGTAAACAGTGATGTTTACGAAAAAATCTTTCCACCAAAAGTTGTTTATTTTTTTAAAAGGAACATTTTTTAAATTTAAACTTTTGTTCTATCTCTAATGGTTTACGAGATGGGTCCTACGGACCCAAGACCCAAATGACCTATGTTGCTCATTTACGAACCTGATCACTTTTTACGTCCTGAGAACGCTATCATCTCGATATCTCTTTTCGTTTTCGAGTTATCGTGTTGGCAGACAACCGGAAATGGACTAATTAGGTGACTTAATGAATACCTATACCAAAAGTTTTTTCGTAGCATCAATATTTTTAAGTGTTACAAACTTGGGACTAAGCTTAATATACCTTGCATATAACATATACATGGTATGTATAAAAATAAAAAATAAAAACTATTTTGATATAAAACATATACCATGTGTGTTTGTACCATCTAGGCATATACATATCTGTAGTATGACAGAATACATCCGTTTAGTAATGCATCTAAGCGAGAGGTATTATATACATGTATTGAACATTAGTTGGAAGATGCTTGGAGAGTGGGAGTTTTTTGCAACAAAACTCCCACTTTCTGCATGCATACAACAGAAGATCTGTCTTATCGTATCTGTAGTCTTACAACACATACATATAATATCTCTCGCTTAGATGCATTACTAAACGGATGTATTCTGTCATACTACAGATATGTATATGCCTAGATGGTATAAACACACATGGTATATGACCATTTATATCAAAATTTTTTTTAAATCACAATTCCAAAATGCCATATACCTTTCAGTCAATTATTTTTATAGGTAAATTATTTTAATATTATTTAAATTTATACAGTAAGAATAAACTATAAATTTTCTAAACCACAAAAACAATTTATTGGAAATCTGTAACATACAAAAGGCCTTTGTTCAGCCAAACATACAATCAAATCAATAAGTTACATAAAAAAACCATTTTTATTCACAAAAATTTATAATATATTGCTAACAATGCCAAATCAACAGATGTTTTAATATTATGTATTGTGAAATCTGAATCAAATGACATGCAGACAAAAAAAAAACTTCCTATCGAAACAAAAGCGGAAATAGAATTGTTAGTAGAAAAATTTAATGGTCATAAGTATATAAATAGATATTTTTTGTATGTATTCTATTGAGTTTGATTGTCCAACGGTTTACTATGGTTTAATATTATATTGTGACATTCTCACAGCGGGTGCAGGTATTGATCAAATTACCGGTGTGTAATTCACTATATCTACCCTAAAATATTTGCATGAATAGTATACGACACTTGTGGGCACCGGTTACTCTTTTTACTAAGTAAGGTCTCCAAGTAGTTTTCGTATCGTTCAATGAGAGTAAGCAAGATAGGTATGTTCTGAGGTAAGCTCACTCAGTTTAAATACAGAATATCTTACCAATTATTTTTTTTGAATTAAGACATTTATCTGGGAAAAAGTATAGTAATAGAATATAAATTTAACTTTTTTTTATAGACTGAAAAGCAATGGTCTTTTCCATGATTAAAATCACTTACAAAAAAAAGTTACTTTTTACTTATTCAATTCAAAGTTACCCTCGAAGAAATTCAGAGATGAATGAATAACCAAACAAATGATCCCCAAAAACCCTACCATTGGCATATGTATAGTTAGTTGAAATTTTTCTTGTAATCCTTTTACCAACAGTAAACTATTTTCAGTTTAGATTCTAAACAGGCAGATACTCTGTATTGAAACTATTTTGAACACTTCGGAACATATATTCCTTGTTAAGAGCCACAAAGAGTAAACCAAAGTCAAAGCCTGCCCAGCTATGGTATTCGAGTACTACAAAACTTTATCAATGTGTAACCAGATACTGTTAATAAATTTTTTCCTGTATTCTTTTTAACAAAGTGCAATAAGCAATATTGAATACTAGATAGTTGACTGATAATAAACGATGATCCAAATGGTCTAAGAGACGGTATAAGGTCGATTTTAATCCATCTGATAATCAGATATATTTTTTTATAAAATTTTATTGATTTTTAAACCTATAATAATGGTTTTTCTATCGAAAAGTGTTCATGGGTATTTTTATTTAAATTTATTTTAATTGATATGGTATGAACAGATCTACACCGATCTGTTAACCAATCGAAATTGGTATCAGAAGAAAGATAATTTAATTACGGAAATAATGGTAAAGGTTTTCCTGAAAAAACCTTCAATAGAAAAAATTAATACATTTTTTTTTAATTTCCACAGACTAGTATTTGCGAAATCTATGAAAAAATATCATCCATCTATCGTTTTCCCATAAGACCAATGTGAAATATGCCTACTTTTGAAACCCCACTTCCTAAGATTTTCATAATTGATTTTGACTTTCTCCAACTTCATATATAAAAATCAATCCTTTTTTACTCCAAAATTGTCTTGGTGCTCGTACTTCCTTAAACGCTATTCTATCCTATAAGATTCATTTTAGATAGCAAAAAAAAAAATAATCAATGCAAAGCAAACAGTAAGCTATATGGTATATAGATGACATTAATCAAGACCATTTGTAATTCAAATGACATAACCTTCATTCATGTGAAAAATTGGCTTAAACGTAGAGTAGGTACATACGCCAGTATTTCCTTTTTTCTATTTTGATACCCAAAACAAGCAAGTCATCATTCATGTCACTAACTATACAGCTAGAATGATGCCCTCCAGACACATATCAAGACACGTGACAGTCGTATATCATTACCGCACTGAATGATCCATAAAATAGCCAATGCATCAAGGGAATCATATGTAATTTCCACTTTCAAAAGCAGATACAAATAAGTGAAAACCATCAATTGACTGAGTTAATTGCTCAAATATCATGTATAGAAAGTGTTATATCAGATCTTTTTTAAAAATTTTTAAAAATCAACACAATTAAGGTGACTTTCAGGCCGCCATTTATTTGATTTTCAAAAATTTCGAAAATATTTCTAGAATTTTTTTTTGTTTTCCGTAAATATTTCAAAAAACCAGTAAAAACTAATAAGAACTAACCTCCTTACAATTTTTCAACTCCCTATCTTTTATAGTTTTGGAGAAAATGGACAGCAAATTTTTGTCTTAATTTGTGCCCTCACGGGTAAACTGTGGCTTTTATAGAAAAATGTGTCTTACAAAAGTTGTTTATTTTTTAATAAAGAACATTTTTTGTATTTAAAACTTTTGTTCTATCTCTCACGTTTTACAAGATGGGTCTTATAGACCCAAGAGCCAATTGACCTTTGTTGCTCATTTGCAAACTTAGCCTCTCTTTTTTGTTCTAAGCGCTCTATAAAAATTTCCCCTTGATATCTGTTTTCGTTGTTGAGTTATCGTGTTGACAGGCATACAGATGCACCGGCGAACAGACAGACAACCGCAAATGGACAATATACGTGATTTTATGAACACCTATACTAAAGTTTTTTTGATAGCATCAATATTTTTAAGTGTTACAAACTTGGGTCTAAACTTAGTATACCTTGATATATATTTCATATATATGGTATAATTATAACGCCTGAGCCGAAACTAAACAAGTGAAAATAAACAATTGATTGAGTTAACTGATAAAAAATCCTGTAAAGGCATGTGCTGAATAATATTACTTTTATTAATGTGTTTATAAAAAAGATTAATGAAGGATAAAATTGGCGGAAAATTTCGCACCGAAAATTAGAAATTTTGTGTTTGTTTCGAATCTGCATACTTGAAAATTGATTTTTAGACAATTGACCCCATGAATATTATCGGATTGGCTTAATATGAAAATAAAATCAATAAACCCACTATTTGAAGCTATCTACAAATTTTTTTGCTCTCTTCCTGTCATGGTTTTTGAGAAAATCGAAACTTTAGCTTTGCCCTAATTTGGACCCTCAGGGAAAAAAAGAAATTTATGAAAAAAAATTTCAAACAAAAGTTGATTATTTTTATACTATAAGCACTTTTGAATTTTTTTCTATCTGTTACGGTTTTCAAGTTGGGCTTACGGCTTATTTACGAACTAAAACTCACTATTTACGTCCTGAGTTCGCTTGAAGAATTTCCGCTCTATATCTTATTTCACTTTTGAGTTATCGTGCTCACAAACAGGCGGCCTATATAAGATAAAAGGTGGCTCCGGAGCAGAATAAATTATAAAAAATTGAATGAATTAAATATCTTTGTATACGAATATGATAAAGATAAATATGGGTTAAAGTTTTTTTTTTTTTCTATTATTGAGAAATAAAAGGTATTTTTGTATCTAAACAGTCTTTTCAATCAATTTTGGGCATAAAAGTTTCTTCATTATATATTAACCAGAAATTTGATCATAATACTCCACTGTAAGACGGTACTTGCATACCACCTTAATGTATTGTTATAGATATATTCATTCATAGACGCCATTCAGTCCCAATATATGATTAAAATTAGGTATAATAAATGTTCTATTATTTTTTTCTAGTAATTTCTTTTTGTTAATGTGCAAACCCACCCTCGCTCCAACTGAACTTTCTCTTTTCTCTCAAATCATTGAGTATTTATTGTATGTAACATATGTATAAAAGTTAGAATATAGTGAAATAAATATAAAGCTTATTATTGACTCAATAATCATAATAATGCTACAATGATGTGTTTTGAGTGATCGATTTTGAACTCTTTATAAGTTTATATATTATAATGTATTGTTAAATTTGTTAATACTGTTCTTTTGGGGATACGCTTTTATTTTTTTTGTTACAACACATATGTGTTTATTAATATAACAATGTTATTGTTATTATTGTATTTGGTGATTCATTGATTCTAGTACAACTTTTAAGGTCAAAAAACAAAAAAAATATCCTTTCATTCGGAACTTGATCAATAACTTTTTCTACGAACCATTGACCCTTTTAAGATCACAAAACTAAGACAAGATCAACGAAAAAAGAAAAAATCGAAATAACTTCCATCTGAGAATTGCTGAACTTAAAGACGTTCCCAACAAAGTGATGAATTTATTAAGCATGAAATTATTTCAGACAAATTTTCAGGGTCGATTCGGGTAGAATCGGTAAAATACATTTATCACTTTAAATGTATTTTATGGAAAAACTATTTCCGCTTGCTGTTTATAGGAAAATATTTGTCATGCTTTTAACTAATGAATATCAGTTTTCCAAATTAATCCTAAGAAAGGGACCCTTGTGACATTATAAAACATCACTTAAAAACACTCCAATATGGGATTTGTATGTTAAAAATACAAACAGCTTAAATCTATAAATATAAGGCATAATAAAGCCATAAAGGCGTTAATGAGAATGCATATATATACGATTTAAAGATGATCCTTAGAAAACATGATTTTTTTGTCCTTCCCAAGGAACATCCTTAGTTGAAGATAAAAACCTTCTATGATGGACAAACATTTCCAGAAACCCAAAAATTTTAAAAATTTTTAAATCTTTTCTTAACAGATTGTTTACTAGGCTTTGACTTTTCTGACCTTTCTAACTATTGACTAGACCTCGAGAAAAAATACGAAACAAAAAGTGTTTCTATTGTAGGTTAGAAAAATTAGAAATTTCCTTTCATACTGCTATTAAAGAAGGCTCAAGATTGAAAAAAGAATTTCTGACTCAAGGAACATTTTCGGAAGAAACTATGATGACCAGCTTTTTCTCGAGATTACAAGAAAGCCAGAAACTTGAATTGACAGTTGCTGTTAGGGAACAGTTTCCTGAGGCATAATTGTAGTAATTATCTAGTTCCAGACAAATTTCTTAACTCTATAAGGGAAACATTTCGAGAGGAATTCAACAGACCATTTTGTTTCGAGAATAATTCAACAGACTATTCGTTATAGAAAAAATATCGACAGAGATGCTTTTAATATTCTGTGCATCATTTATCTCCAAAATTAAGAAGGCGTTACACTTTTGCTCCAGATGAAAAGTTGTACATAAGAAGTCCAGAACACCTAAGTTAATTATTTAGGCTGATTGAATGTTTCAAAAATTAAACTCTCTCCTTCCCGTTATAATTCGCAATGAGGATTCCCGTCATAATTCTGCAATGGGTTACATAACACACAAACGATCATTATGTGTATACTCTACTCACTTGGATAAATCACCCTATATACAAATGATACACAATATTTATTTGTATTCTATATTTTTTTTCATTATATAGACTGCACAATAATATAAATAAAATATACACGAAAAATTTATATAAATTATAAATTATGTATTAAATACAAATAATATTTTAGATGTCCTTGGTGGCTTACTAACTAACGCAGAGCTAGTAGCACAGAGCTTAAAAATAACATTTTTTTTGTTTTTATATTTATAAAGTTAAATAAACTAACACTGTAAAAATAAATAGTAATAAAAGTACAGAGTGGTTTACGAATAAATACGAAAATTTAAAAAGGATGCATTACTTGAGCAATTTTAAATAAAAAATAACTTACATATTTATATTCAAGATCTAAAAGACCAATAAACACTTCTATTCGAAAAAGTTAATATAATTTAAAAAATTTTAAAAAAGAAAATTAAAAATTCTTCAAATTATAGGCCGGTGAAGTGGGATCACCAAAAAAAAAAAAATTAGAAAATACCTTGAAATAAAAAAAAAAATTTGTTTTGAACCTTTTTTGATTTTTCGAATTTTTTTAACATACTTAAAATTGGAAGTCCAAGGTTCAGACTATAGACAGATTTATAAATGAGAATTTCACCAAAGAGATTATCAAGTCAACCACTTCGAAAAATGTAGTTTCAAGAAAATCACGTTTTGAATTAGAGAGACAATTCCAGCAGAGTATAACTCGGATAATAATATTCATCACTTTGAATTAATCGGCATCCCAGATCCATACATTGGGCCTTCTTCTACTCCTCTATCTTGCAAAGTTATTTCTGCTAACCGAGCTGTTTTCCCTTCTTTTGAAGCAGCAGAAGCTCGCACTACATAGTACTGCGAGCTAAGTAACCTTAGTACATAATCTTAAGGATCTAGCCTTTAAAAATATTTAACAAAAAAAAATTCGATTTCTTCAAATTTCTATAATAGAATACTGCCTTTATAAAATACAAAATATATCTGAATGAAGCCGAAATGAACCCGTGGTACTGTCTTTACAGTCCTTTTGTGGAAGATAAAATGTCAATTTTGGACAGTAATTGTTACTATACAATGAGAGAAATAAAACAAAATTTAAGCCCATTGTTGGAAGAATTGCCAACGCAGAACAAGAACCCGTGTTAATTTCTATAGATCGTAAACTATCGAAGGGAAAAGAACTATCATTTATTATTTTAAAAAAGTGATATTTACGAAATTTATTATTTCTTAAAATTATATACATCAAATTTGAACCTTAGAATTGAAAATTTGAAGTCAAGGTCTAGTATGTTGTAAATTTGTGATCAAGGATGTTTCTTTACAAATTTTTTAACAGACATTTTCGGTTTTAAAATGATTTAAGAAATACTCTTCTACTGTTAATATTTGTGTATTTATTTGTAAGGACACCCTATATACATTTATTTAAATTTATAGCAGCCGTAGTGTATGTATTAGTAAAAAAGAGGATTCATTAGGGACATGACGAAAAAGTTTTGTGATTTAATTATTCTAGATAATTTATGTTTATATAAAATGCAATGTAGAGAAAGGTAATGAAGTTTTTATCTATACTGTTTGATAATTCAAAGCGATTTTTTTTTTTTTTTTATTAAATTTTTACTTTTTTATATTTGAAATTGTATTTTTGTTATTTTATTTTTATTTTGAATTTACGATTATTTGATTAGTTATTTGAATATTTTATTAGTTTTACAGCGTACATAATTTTAGTTGAAATGTTCAAATTTTATGAATCAATTCTAGGACGAAAGTACCTATATGTCCAATCAGGATAATACTAAATTTAAAAAAAGCATTAATTATGTATAGACTAAGATCTCTCGAAGCTCATGTTCAGGATGTTGGAAGATCAACCTCATTTTTAAAATTCGTAGGGCGGGAGCTGCGTTAGGTAAGTGGATTCCCTCAGAAAATGAAAAATAAGACATTTTTCTTAAAATCGAATATTGTATTTTTAGAGAGAATTGTATTTCAAGAATTTCATTTAAAAAACGAAGCGTCTGGAAAAAAAATCTCAAAGTACTTTTTTGCTTAAAACTGATCATAAAATACAAAATATTGATATATTGATATATCTAAAAAATTCAAAATATTGTACTTTGAACCTCCCACTCCATATCTATCTGTTGATTTTTCTCATTATCGAACTTGACCTTTCAAATAACAAAACCCTTCTTGATACTAAATTTTATTCGAATTAGCGTTAAATTGCGATCGCTAGACAGGGTACAGACGACACATAAACGTGCAGATACACATGTGTATATATCAACATTAATTTTAACGATGGTCATTTTTGACGTCTATTAGGTAAGATCGATTATCCATTTCCTTCGGCAATTCGCTAAAAATTTTTCCAGAGCGTTCAAATTATATGTAAATAAGTGGTAAAGAATTAAAGATTTATCAGATTTCAACTGATTTATCAAGTTTTAAATAAGAAAACTCAACAAAATTTCAATTAAATAGGTTTCGAAAAACAAATAATCTTAATTATAAATAATAATGAATAATTAAAATAATAAAACATAATTTTACAAGTCATTGTAAAATAATTTTTTATTATTTTAATTATTTATTATAATATAGTATGTACTACCAAAAACCTAATATAAATTCAATTAATAAATAATAATCTTTCTCTGATATAAAACGAATATCTACGGCTTATCCACTTATAGAATGGACCTTCTTTTCTAGGAAAAAAGGTATAAAATTTTAATTTGGCGATGCAACAAAAGTAGAAATTGGAAATAATTCAATCAGGTATTTCTTACCGCTTCAGCTGTTGGATTTTTGCCGAAATGGACTTTGATGCTCACCTGAAAGAAAATTAAAGCATAAGTAGTTATATCGAAGCATTAGTAGTTATATCGTGTTTAATACTATTGATATTCTTTACAGATGTATGGACATGACAGCAATGTTTGATTTAAAAACTCAAAATTGTTTTATAGGTAGACTTTTACTCAAAGAATATGTGATTAAAATTTCAGCATAGGTATCCATGCAAATTTTTAAGAAATTTTTATTGAAAAACAATATAAAATATTTTGGCTCTCATGGAGGAATCTCAAAAAACGACATATTTTGAAAGTTTTTGATTTTCACTTGGAACGAATGAAAACAAATTGAAAAAAAATTTTAATAGAAAGTAAACATATAAGCAATGACATAAAAAAGAAAAAAAAAAGTGTCTGAGTCCATATAAAGGATGTAAGAGCAGGGTAGATTTAGGGTTGAAATTATTTTTTATCTTATTTTCAACTTCGATGATTAATTTTGTGAATGTTGACGAAACATAAGAATAAAATTTTTCGATACGTGCCTTGGTTTTCGAAATATCGAAAGTTGAATAACCAAACAAAATTTTTAATATTTTGAAATTTTCGCCAGATATCAAAGAATTTTTATACCATGTATATATGAAATATACATAGTATATTAAGTTTAGTCCCAAGTTTGTAACGCTTAAAAATAATGATGCTAGAAAAAAAATTTTGTCATAGGTGTTCATGGAATCACCGTCAATTAGTCCATTTCCGGTTGTCCGTCCGTCCGTCCGTCCTTCTGTGGACACGATAACTCAAAAACGAAAAAAGATATCGAGCTGAAATTTTTACAGCGTACTCAGGACGTAAAAAGTGAGGTCAAGTTCGTAAATGAGCATCATAGGTAAAATGGGTCTTGGGTCCGTAGGACCCATCTTGTAAGCCGTTAGAGATAGAACAAAAGTTTAAATGTAAAAAATGTTCCTTATCAAAAATTAAACAACTTTTGTTTGAAACATTTTTTCGTAAACATCACTGTTTACCCATGAGGGCGCCAATTAGGCGGAAATTTTATATACTTGATTATCAGTTATGTATGTGTCACATGTATGTATGTGTTATGTGATAAAGAAATCAACACTGACTATGCATGGTATTTTAACAATTAACTCAGTCAATTGTTTGTTTTCACTTGTTATTCTTACTTTTCGTCTTATATCGTCAAGTTAAAATATAATTCACCATCAAAATTGAAAATATATATTTTTTAAATTTGTGTCCCGACTAGTGTGTTTATACATCCTTAAGTGAGAAAAAAAAAACAGTCATACAATAGATATAATATAAGTAGGTATGTTACTTTCATGAATTGATTTTGAAAATTAAAAACTAGCGAATTTCATCATTTTTGGAAAAACACCTATGCTTGGTTTGAAAGTGAGGAAGAAAAACATGAAAATATAAGTCAAAATAGAGGACGTAAAACCCCGTTTTAGTTCATCATTTATTAATAAAAGAAAGCAAATTATATCAAATAATTTATGGACATTTCATATTTCAAATAATGGATATATAAATAGAAAAATAATGACTATTTTATTAAATATTATTATACATCTAACTATATTTATAAATGTTTATTTCGTGTAAATTTGTATTTCAAAAATATTAAATGACTAAAATATTATTGAACGACATAAATATTAGGGTTAACTGTTGTACCTTTATGAAAATGTAAGCTTTCATACAAATATTTCATCATTAAATAATCATATTATTTATCATAAGAAAGTATGGGCAATATTATTACATTAGTAATAAGATTACTGTGTGAAATCTTTTCTTAATGATTTAATCCCTATATATATATATATATATATATATATATATATATATATATATATATATATATATATTATAAATGTGAAAGAAAGGATGTTTGCTTGTTACGCTTTCACGAAAAAAATAACGTATAGTTTTTAATGAAACTGCAATAAAGCTAATATATCAGAATAACACATGAGCTATAAATTAAAAAGATAAAGATAATAAAAAAAAAAATGAAAACTGTCCATATCTTTTAGTTGCGTAAAACAATACCTACAAGTGTTATGGAAGGGGAATAGGTGAGGTCAAGATAGTTGATTGCTATAAAGCGGCGGTTTTTACTTTTAAGTACATTGAAGCGGACGGGTATCAAGCTAACAAACTATAAAGAGTTACTAAAACATTCCCGCGTGTTAAATTTGGTTAACTTTGTTGTTTATAAGTTCACTAATCGTGTCTTAAATCATATTCTATCTTAGACAGCCATTACTTATTGATGAGAGTTTTATTATGTATACGTATAATGTGTTGAGGTGCTAAAGTTTTCAAAGACGCATCATCGTGAACGTTGAATCAAAACAATGTCGAGTGATTAATAGACGTAGGTGTTTAATTTGTATGATGCAGTTGCTCTTAGCGAAAGCTAAATATTGCTTATTAAGGAGCTAAAGATTGCTTATAGGAGGAAAATTTGTATCTCTAAATTTCGTTAAAGTCTGAACATTTTTACCCCTTTTTTTACCTATTCGAGTTTTTTAAAAATATATAAAATTGAATTTTTTTTAAATCAGAGGTTCAGACGATAGAGAGATATTTTTAATGAGAATTCCCACCAAACAAAGAAATTAGTGGAGTAGAACTTGATCAACCACCTCTAAAAATGTAGTTTCAAGAAAAACGTGATTGAATTTTGAGAGAAAATTCAGGCAGAATAACTCGGATTATAATATTACTCCTTTTGGAATAATCGGCGATTCCAGATTCATACTTTGGACTTTCTTCTACTCCATACACAATGTCTTGTAAAGTTATTTCTACAAACCGAGCTGTTTTGCCGTTTTTTGTAGCGGCAGAAGCTTGCAGTAGAAAGCAATCAATTCGAACTTCGTTACCAGATAATTTGTTTTATCTCCGAAAATAATTTGAAATTCGAAAAGTTCGTTTAAGGGCATATTTTTAAGGCTTTGATAAGGTTTTGCTTTCTTTTGTAGCAGCAGAAGTTTGCAGTACAGAGCGGTCAATTCGTATTTCGTTGCTAGAAAATCTGCTGTATCTCCGCAAATATATCTAGACCAAAATAATGCCTTAAAATTCACTTGCAAGATTTGATCCGAACATACATATACATATAAGCATTGCAAGTTAGGTAAAAGCTTTTAAGTATGGTATTATAATTAGGATTTTGAACAATTTTTTTTGGAGAAAAATGGAAGTTTTCTGGCAAAGCTGTTTTTATTTATTATTTTTTCATGATAATTTTAAAGTTACAAGCAGTTTTAAAAGAACTTTTCAAAAGTGATACGAAACATCCGACAAAAAAAATTTTCGTAAAACATCGTGAAGCGTCATAATGTTAATTAATTGCATACAGTATTCAATTAACATTATTACGTCACAACGATGTTTTACGTACATATTTTTTGTCGGACGTTTTCGTTTCTCTTTTGAAAAATTCTTTTAAAACTGCTTGTAACTTTAAAATTATCATGAAAAAATAAAAACAGTTTTGTTATAAGACTTATATGTGATTTTTTCATTTTTGTCAACAACAACAAAAATTGATTCAATATCCCAAATCAAGGTACAATAATCCACTCATGATATTAGTATTATCTTGGTTGATGGTTAAATAATTGAATGTAACATTAGTAATAATATAACAGTTAGTTAGTTGTATAGAACGCATATTGCCAAACTTCATTAGATTACATCTGTTCAATGTATGTATGTGCAATATAAACGTCTCCTGAGGGAATATAGCGCCAACATATTATGTATAATGCATCTCTTCTGTTATGTTCATCCTATACAACAATGCACACCCCTCTTTTTTATTTTAAAAATCATCATGTATAACAATATGTGAAAAAGTTCATCATGTGTATTTTAAGGTTCAGATAAAAAATCAAGATATTTTTTTGATTGTTATACCATGTATATGAAATATACCAAGGTACAGTAGTTTTAGGCCCAAATTTGTAACGCTTAAAAATATTAATACTATGAAAAAAATTTTGGTATGGGTGTTCATAAAATCACCCAATTAGTACATTTCCGGTTGTTTGTCTATCGTCTGTCGTCTGCCCGTCTGTCCGTCTGTCCGTTTGTCTACCAGTCATCATGATTACTCAAAAACGAAAAGAAATATCAAGCTGAAATTTTTATAGCGTGCTGAGGACGTAAAAATTGAGGTCGGGTTTAGTAAATGAGCAACATAGGTCAATTGGGTCTTGAAAACCGTTTGAGATAGAACTAAAGTTAAATGTAACAAATGTTCCTTATCCAAAAATAAACAACTTTTGTTTGAAACATTTTTTTGTTAACATCACTGTTTACTCACGACGGCACACATTAGATGCAAATTTTATAGCGTATATCAATATGGGATTATCAGTTATGTATTTGGCACATATAGGCATATGTGTAATGTGAGTAATCGACACTGTCTATACGTGGTATTTCAACAATTAACTCAGTCCATTGTTTGTTTTCACTTGTTTTTGATTGGGAAATGAACCTTGAGGTTATTTATTTAAAGAAAAGGGTTTGAGGGGTGGTTTCATTGTTTGATTAACTAACAAATGTTATTATTTGTTTGTGTTGATAAAATATTGTTTAAATTTAAATTAAAGGGGCGCGTTTATTCAATTATTTTAAACAGTTTTAAAACAGATGTCCAGCGTTTATTTTAAAGTTAATAATTTTTTATTGTTTCTTAATTTTTCAACTAATGTGGGGTCAATTCTGCCGGATTTTGAAAATCAATTCGGAAAATTTTGCGAGAAGAGTAGATTTTTTTTTTAAATAGGTTTCTTTTGTTGTAAAATCTGAGAAAAGGGGTTCTACAGTTCCAAAACGTTCGACACAACCTTCTACACGCAATTTTGGGACAATTTATCTTTACATTGTTTTCTTTGGTGACATTTTCTTGAATATCTCTGCTTCTATTGATTGGATTGAAGCGAATAAAAAAAAGTGATTATCAATTTTTGCATCGACCTTTCCTGCTATCAGACCCTTAACATAGCAAACCACAAAATCCTCACAAACCTTATAACCTCAAAATCTCAAAAAAAATCGCAGAAACCACAACTTTTTTTTTAATAAAGTATTTCATTCAATTTTTTAAGATCTACAAAAAACCTTGAAAATAAAAAAGTTTCAAGTCATTTACAAGAAAATTAAGATAGTTATAAGAAAAAAAAAAGTTTCTTGTACCTAATGTTTTATTCAAATTTATTGGTTTATTCTGCTGAATTTACCACCGGAACAAAAATTAATGAATGCTTGCCACTTTACAATTTACTTTATTTATTTACTGATAACTTGCTCAAAATGTTTTACCAGTTTCTGATATTTATTTTTTTAAATATTATATTAAATTCAAAAAATGTCTTTATCGTTCAATAACTCGAAATATAATAAAATAATGAAAAAAAGTTTGGAAGGTAAAATAGTCAGTGAAAAAAGAGTTAAATTTTTTTCCTCTTAAGTTTGTTATTTTCTTTGTTTTTTTTTCGAAAACATTTGTTGAATTTAAATTGCAATATTTCGAAAATTATATGTCAGAAACTGCCAGAACTTTTTGAGCATGCTGTCAGTATGTAAATAAAGTTAATTGGAAAGCGGTAAGCATGAATTTAATAGTTGTAGTCGATAGCGGGATTCAGCCGAGACCTTTCAATCTTTCCAGCATCTCTATTGACTCTATTGATAGCAAAGACAATTGAGAGGTTTTCTCATACCAATTTTCTAACATAGGAGTTATAGCAAAAATTTCTCTATCAAGGGGGAAATAGTAAGCACATTTCTTTGGCGAAGTAAGTATGTTTTCTTAAAATTTATACTCACAGAAAATAAATTAATTTATCTAAAAAGTGTAATTTTATTTAGACATCTAAAACTATAAACTTTTCTTAAGAATTTTTTTCTATCAACAAGAGCAAAGCCTGTCTTTTAACACACTTTGGAAGAATGCCATTTATAAAGAATTCTTTTTTTTTTTGTTTGTATAAGTGTTTTAGATGTATTAAATGTTTATTTTAATTTATTAAATACCATGCCATTAGTGGACTAACAAAAAAAAAAGTTCACAAACTTTGTGTGTATGTGTATTTATTCAAAAAGTGTGTTGTTATACGATATGATTGATTCTCTCATCTTTAAAAACTCTTTTCTAGTAGAATTTAAACTATTTCTAACAAAGATATTGGCTTAGGACCAAAATTATATAGTGTTTTAAAGCTTTTTATACGTACACGAATTTTAAAACTTGTATAATTTGAGATTCCTGTATAACGTACAGAAGTGTTAAATGATCTTAGATTTATTTTGAGATGAAAAAAAGTAATGTGTACTTATGTACACACGTAAGAAGTTATACTTCTTCAATAATTACAAATTCGCCAGTCAAATTATATATTGAAACCGCAAAACGTGATATAAAGCTGCTTTTTGGTATGTTATCTGGACCCCTTAGGAGAGTGTAAAACTACAATTTGCGGCACTTTTTTTAAAAAAAGTGCCGCAAATTTTCAGACTTTTCTAGAAAACTTTTTTATTGCTTTTTTCATACATTTTTTGTAGATCTTACTAGTTGAAGCTAAATACAAGTTTTAATCTATCTATCTTTTATATTTTTTGAGAAAATGGACTCCAAAGTTTTGCCCTAATTTCCCTCCTCACGAAAAAATAATGGTGTTTACGAAAAATTGTTTCAAACAAAAGTTGTTAATTTTTTATAAGAAACATTTCATACATTTAAACTTTTGTTTAATCTCTAACATTAGGAAAATTTTAACATATCTGAAAACCATGTCAATATTTTAAGCATCATGTTTCAAAAACTATTAGACATACAAAACTGCGGGCTGCTTGAAATTGTTTCAAATTTTATATACTTTCAAAACGATACCAGCAACTTATATCAGAAGCTCATAGTTTTTGAATTAAACTGCAAAAACTGAAAACAGAGCGAAAATTTGGCAATTTTTCACTGATTACGAAGGTATCAAAATTTTCTTTTGCTTGCAAAATGTAGTTTTACACTTCTCTGAGTCGTCCAAACAACATACCAAAAGAAAAAACAGCTTTACATCGCGTTTTGCGATTTTAGATGTTTTTTGTAAGGTTTTACTGGCGTAAAATATAATAATTTGTTAATAAATAATAGATGATGAACTCACTATAATGAATCTATTATATCGATTATATTAACTAATCTACCTTGTTTATTTCGTTTATCGGCTTCATTGTGTTAAAAAATTGTAACTACCTTCAACTAGTATTCCCATTCGTCACAAACCTCAACTCAACTCAACATAATTTACCGATATTCTTCTTTATTTTTTAATACTACCGCTCAAATTTGCATCTATATTATGCTGCCCTCTCTTGCAAACAATGCTATCACATATTTTTTAAATCAGTTAATATGTATTCAGTATTCTTTTTTTTATGGTCAGTAATGCCATTTTGATTTGTTTTCTAATTATACAATTCAATTAAATTTATATTTGTTATGTTTAGCAGTGATTTATATTTCTTGTAAAACAAGTAAACAAGTGATATATATTTCTTGTAAAACTGTAATTTATTACTTGAAAATAATTTTATTTTTTCTGTTTTTAACCCCCGAACTAAAAAATGGGATGTAATAATTTTACCGCTATGTGAGTCTGTGTGTTTGCCTGTCTGTCGCATTGTAGCGCCTAAACCGATGAACCGATTTTAATTATTTTGGTTTCATTTGAAAAGTAATTTAACGGAGAGTATTCTTAGCTATGTTTTAAGTGCGAAATTAGTGTTTCGTACCCGGCCAAACTAAAAAATTGGCGATAATCTTCAAAGGTGATTCAGTTTGGAAAAGGCATGGCATATAATTTTAACATAAAAATAATTACTATGGAAATGATTGGTAAAATAAACCTGACTCCATTCATTTCGAAAAATGAAATGGTAAAATAATTAGGTAATTCAAATCAATAATTCAAAAGAACAAAGGCAATGCAAATATTTCAATTTCAATTGAAATATTTCCAAAAATTTGTCCCAAAAAATGATAGCTCTTTAAGTGTCCTTTTCATCTCATCTGATGTCTTTGACCATCACTTTGTTTCTGATTTAAGAAGGAGTGTTATAAGTTTAAAGTGTTTATCTGTGCGTCTGCTTGTTTCGCAGTATCGACTCGATTGAGAACATTTTAAAGCTAAGTTTCCGAAAATCGATTTACAAAGAATAAATCATTTGTCGAGAGTTTTTTAAATTTTGTAAATTTCATTTATAATAATTGTATTATAATCGAGAAAATAAAACCGAAAAAAAACATTCTAATTGAGGAATCAACTCCTTGACAGTAGATTTCTATGGGAGCCGGTGGAAAATGTTTGCCTAAGTGTTCTCAACGAAATCATACTCATTTGAAATTGTGTTTTTTCGATTTACGTCCATAGAGTAGGGCAGAAAAGCCTATTTCTAAAAAAAAAAAAACAAACTATTTTATTTTATATTATAGACAATTAACATCATTCTTTGGTTCTAGACATTTTTCACTTGACCTCGCCGCAGTTGAAAAAAAGTGCATTTTCGCCGAGATCTCGTTATATTGACGAAAATAAAGATTAGTTTGGGGTTCCGGTCAAAAGTTTAATTTGAAAGGAATTATATATTTTGGACCATCTTAAATATTTTTTGACTTGTGATAATTTTCAGCAAAACTCACCGTTTCGATATATAAGCGTTTTAAAAAAACTAAAATAAAAATTTTGGTCGAAAATTCGTTTATTGACGAAAATAAAAATCAATTTGTGGTTACGGTCAAAAATTTGGTGTAAAACGATATGACGTTCTATTTTTGGCAATTCTAAACACTTGTTGACTCTTGATATTTTTTACCAAACCTCATCGTTTATAATAAATAATTCCAAATGTACGTGAAGCTTTGGAATTGGAATAGTAAAAGTACAAAAACTAAACTAGAATACATTTTTTTTTTTTTTTTTTTAAACAATTAAGTAATATTTTTTTTAAACCACCGCAAAAAAAAAGGAGAAATGATTAACTGCACGGCTCACGGTTGTTATCTAAAATCTGTATGACGGAGGGTTTTGTTTTTTATTTTTTTATTTAATTAATTAGAGAAAATTTTAACGTGATCCCAACAGTTTTTTTTTTGTTCGTTTTTGTTTTGTAAATAAGCATCGCTATTAAAATATAAAAATAATAATACCTATATACGTATAAAATATAATCATTTATTACAGTTTAGCATGCAACAATATATTTGGAGTGGAGGTACTTTACAAGTGCATTTCTGTATTTTATTGTTATAATAGTTTTAATGGAGATTATTTTACTCAATAGTACTCGACAACAATTAAATATGAAGTATCACCCAATTGTAGATATTTCATAAATATTAGATCTAGAGCCAAACACTGAATAGTGGGTGTCTTCTTTTTTAAGTTGGCATATGCTTGAAACTCGATAAATAAATTTAATCGAGGAAAGTGCTCTGAACGAAAAATTTTCGTTTCAAAGCCACACATTTTATATCGGAATCGAATTAGAAGTTTTCAGTTTTTATTAAAACTTCACTCTGATTTATAACTGACAGAAATTAGATGAAAGCTTTCAGTTAGAAAGTTGTTCTTTATAAATACGCAAACATTTTTTTGAAAAAATGCTCTTCGAGAAACAATAAACTTTTATTGGATTCATTGGACAATTTTTTTCGTAGAGTGCCGAAAATTGTCAAAATTATGGCTACGTTATTAATGAATAGCCCCTTAAGGAGATATGCAAGGATTGAATAATACTAGGAATTTCATTAAAACCTTATAAATACATTTTTTGATTAACAAAGTTTCCAAAAATCAGAAAAAATTCTTAGGTCAATTTTTATTATTATTTTATCGTTCAAAGTTGGTTGAAAAAAATGATTGAATCATATATGTCATCCTTTTCAATTGGATATTTCTATATTAAAAAATCTAGAGAGTGTGATAAAAAATACTATCTAAAATATTAAGACAATCTTGTAGTTTATAATAATACCATAAAAATATAAGGTTGCCAATGATATAAAAACAAAATTGTAATTTAATTATTTTTGAGTTCATCAAAGATCCATCATTTGATGAACAGAGACGACTATAGTTAGTGCACTGATGATTGAAGAGCAATATCTATATTATCAAATTTATAAGCATCACTTGCACACAATATATTACATATATTTGTAGTTTTGTGGTATTGCAAAGCCAAAAATAACTCATTGCTTGACTACAAAGCATGTATTTGGTTTATATGTATGTACCGTGCAATAAATCAAAACTGTTTTACAATACTGTAGGTTTACAATAACCTTAAATCCTTGAAGACATCCTTAAGAAAAACTCGTAGATTTTGTTTTCCACGCAATAAAATTTTTTTCAGGCCTCCTGAAATGGAAGATCACAGCCACGAAAATTTGCTTATGATTATTAAGACGAGAATTGCTGCACTTCTACTAGCTTTTACGAGTATATTCAGAAAGGATACTGCGTAAGAGTGTGCATGAAAGGCCATAAATGAGGTTAAAGTGGCAGCCCTAGGGTGGGACATACCTAGACCATTGGAAGGTCCGTTGTGATACTGAAAAAAAGGAGTGATAAATCCCTGGTCACTAATCCATGAACCATTTGGAGCTGTTTAAGAACAGCAGAAGTGCTTTGACTACAACGAACTTTAGGTCGGAGAGATCATGAAAGGAAGGCTGGCTTAAGTGAGTCCACATCCTCGTGACAAAAACTGAACAGTGACATAGAAGATGAAGCATTGTTTCTTCCGTAGAAACTGATATAAAATCTTTAAACGATTGTACTCAGACCATATCTATCTTACAGTATCATAAGTACGTCTCTCCCTCCATCTAGACCATAAATTAAGATCCTTGACAATTTAATAGAATCACTTTAACTTTACCAAAAAGGTAACCCATAGTATTTTTTTTGAAATCATATATCACACTTTAATCATCGCAGGTAATCGATACCTATAAATATATAAAACTGATAAAACTTAAGGTAAATGAAATCAATTTGTAGGTATAGAATTGTTTCACTAAAGACATTTTAATGACTTTAGGAAAACAAAAAGACATTTGTATTGTATACACATCATTAAATCTTAATAAATTGAATAAAGGTAGAAAATGTTTGGTTGGATTTCTAGGTAGATATCTAATTTTATTTTTTTGTCTAAACCGTAAATTATTACCCAAGAATTAGAAATGTAATAATAAGTATTAAATATAAATAATTCAAATATAACCAAAGTAATAAAAAAAGAAAAAAAAAGTTGAGACAAATTACTAGTAATTTATGATAATTTTGTCATTTCCAAAGAAACTTTTACAGAATGAATCAGTAACAAATTTTTATATATTGTATATATGAAAATATATCAAGGTACGTTAATTTTAGTCCGAAATTTGTACTGCTGCAAAATTTTGATGTTCATAAAATCAAATAATTAGACCATTTCAAAACCAAAACGAAAAGCTGAGTGAGAAAAAGTGAATTTGAGTTTGTTAATGAGCAACATAGATGAATTGAATCCTGCGTTTGTATGGCCCATTTTGTATATCGTTAGAGATTAAGAATAGGAAATATTCTTTATAAACAAATGATCAACTTTTGTTTTGAAACATTTTTTTGTAACATCTATTTTGACTTATTTGATGGAGGTGTATGTCAAGGTCGGATTACACTTCTATTAAATATTTTTCGTTTTTAAAAAAATTTGTTTGCTGTTTTCTAATTTGTTTTGTTGTTTTTAAATATTTTTATTATTAGACGTATAATGGTTTTTAAAATTCATACAAAAAAATTTTTGTAGAAATTCTCTTTCACCTGTAGTATATTTCTTAGTTAGTTTCGACAATGGGATAAAACCCGAAACATGTTAACTTATTTTTAAATAAAAAAGTGGAATTGCAAATTATAATTAATAAATAAATATTTTTAAATAATTAATTTACAAAATTTTATTTTTTTTTTAAATCTAAAGAAAAATTAATATATGTAAATAGCTTCAATTAGTGAGTCTTGTGAAAGATAAAATTACAAAAAATAGTTTGCTAGAAAATACTTTTCAAAATTTTCGAAATTTTCAAAACCAGAAAAAATAATTGTGTTTATTTGAACTTATATAATTAGTTACATCTAATAGCCTTTAAGAGCCAATTTATTTTTGGCATTTTTCCTTACATAGTGTTTGTTTTTTCGATAAAATGCATGGTATGACAAAATTTAAGTCATCATTTCGTTCAAAAGCTCACGAATTTCGTAAAAATTTAGATGAAAAATGTTAGTAGTTTTACGGATCCAAGGCCCAATTGACGTATGGTATTATTACAAACTCAACGTCACTTTTTTGTCCTGAGTAAGTACCTACCTGCGCATTATAAAAATTTCAGATTGAAATCTCTTTTCGTTTTTGAGTTATCTTTTTGACAGACGAGCAGGCAATCGAAAATGAAATAATTTGGTGATTTTATGAACATCTATACCAAAAATTTGGTCGTAGTATCATTTTTTTTCAGCGTAACAAAACTTGTTTCTAAACTTAGTATACCTTGATATACATTTCATATATACAGACCCTGCAACACCTTATAACAAAGGATATAATAAATTTATAAGAATAGAAAGTTCACAGTATAATAAATTTATACACAATGTAAGTTTAATGGTTTATGTCTCTTATTGGTACCAAAACATTTTGAAATAAGAAATAAATAAACAAATACAAATTATTACAACAAGTCTAACCAAGTTCGAACAAGTCGACAACATCGAATGAATGTTGTTAATGTTTATAATAGGAAGTTTATAAGAACATTAATAATAATTATAATATTAATATTTTATGTTCTGTAAACTTATTATATTATTATAACAAGATATGTATACATATTTGCATATAAAATTAACCTTAAGTTAGGACGTTCCCGCAAAAAAAATGGATGCATGAATAATTCGTAGCGCAGTATGAATATATACTGTATGATATTAATTACTTATATTTTGTATGGTATTACATTGAGTTATTTTATTCTACGATTTTATATTAGAAAAGTTAATAATGACGAGTGTAAATTCATTTTTTTAAAGTGTAAATTACACATCTCAAAATTATTATGTACTTTAAATAATTTTTTACACTTAATTAACGCATTTTTAACCAGTATTTATATTTTTACTATGTTAATAACAGTGTAAAAAATGAATTAAAAATACATAAGAAATACATGAATATTGCCTATTCTTGAAAAATTAAAAAATCGAATATTGCATTTTTAATTTTTTAAGAAATTTTATTTCGAAAACTAAGCAATTACAAATTTTGTTTTTTGCGATTATTTCTCTGCTCTAATATTTTTCCTCTCAAGATTACGCGATTATCATTCAATAGTCCCGTAATCAAACTCAAACTATTTTTAATTCACTAGTGCATTAAAAAGAAAATTTATATAAAATTACTAGCTGTTAAACCCGCTTCGCTGAGTTGTTTTTGCACATTTAAATATCAAAATTGTTAAATGAAAGACTTTTTTTTTAATTCTCTCTGTGTGTACGGAACAGTAAGATTTTTTTGGCCGATCCCAATATTATGTCTACACTCTCTGTGTGTACGGAAAAGTAAGGGAAAGATCGATAGAAACCCATGGAACATTCCAGAATATTCGAGAAAGTTCTAGAAAATTCGATAGAAATCCATAGAACATTCCAGAATGTTCGAGAAAATTCTAGAAAATTCGATAGAAATCCATAGAACATTCCAGAATGTTCGAGAAAATTCTAGAAAATTCGACAGAAACCCATGGAACATTCCAGATTGTTCGAGAAAGTTTGATAAAATTCAATAAAAATCCATACAACATTCGAGAATATTCGAGAAAGTTCTAGAAAATTCGATAGAAATCCATAGAACATTCCAGAATGTTCGAGAAAATTCTAGAAAATTCGATAGAAATCCATGGAATATTCCAGAATTTTCGAGAAAAATCGAAAGACATTTGCGCCAGTAGCGCCATCTAGTGAAAATTGTGCTATTGACAGTGGCGCCATCTATTGAAAATTATTAGAACTAAAAAATCGAAAGACATTTGCGCCAGTAGCGCCATCTAGTGAAAATTGTACTATTGACAGTCTCGCCATCTATTGAAAATTATTAGAACTATTTTTTTAATCTATTTTCTATGAATTCCTAGATCATTTTTAATTCCACCCCCACCAAACTCCCTTATTCACAATGCACCCTCAACAAACTCCCTTATTCACAATGGGAGCCTAAGGGCTACCCAATGACATAATCCCCTACCGAAGGTTAATGGTTAGTTTTAGGGAAAATCGGGGACATACAAACAAACACTCTCTTTTTATATATATAGATGTAGAAGTTATGATTTACAAAGTTAAAGAATGCTTGAGCAAATTATCACGTGACTACTGAACGGTTCATGGGTTAAACCTAAACTACCTGAAATCAGGTGTTGAGGTCAGAAATGGATGAGGTGCAAAGTTGAGGTCAGGAATGAAACAGAGGTTGCTTTTGCTGCAAAATATAGTGAATCCCAGTATGATCATGAAGGCGTTCTCGTATAACTATTGTGACATACAAAATGTGCCTAGGTAATAGGAGATAATTCTGATGTCGAATTGGCCATATTACCCATAAAAATGTAAAACTAACCTTGATATCATGACAAAATTTGAAATTAAAATTGATTAAAAAACGAAGAACTCAAAGATTGCATTCAAAGGGCCCCCATCTTATTTTAGCAAAACAAAGTTTAATTTGTAATCTCTATGGCGATACCCACGTATGACGTCACTAGTGCATGTTTTCCTCTTTGTTTAATTAGGAATTTTAAATGTTCATATCTTGCATACTAGTAAAAATTTTTAAAAACAAACTTGACTTCTCTGTATGTCAATTTGACTTCTCTGTACGAATTTTCACCTGAAGAGATAAAAAACATTTAGTCCGACCTCCTATTGATATGCAATAAACTAAACGGTATAGAATTGGTTTGTCTTTTTATAATTCTAAAATTAAAAAATAATATTATTTTCTAATAATCAAAAAACTTTTCTATACTACTATCAACCACCTGAATCAAGTTTCCTTTGAATTTTAATATTTCATGTCTTAATTAAAGAAAATTTTCACACAATACTTTGATTTTCATGTTGAATAATAATTATAATAACTTTGTATTTCAAACAGAAGTTTTTTTTTTCTTTTTTTGAAGGTAATATCTAAAGACATCACTTTTGTTCAAATAAAAGTTAAAGATAATTCTCTCTTTGAATGCATATATTTTCACTACTAACTAAAAGAAACGAAATAATTGTATGAAAAGTTGATTGTTTCATAAACTTTTTTAAATATTAAAATTATCGTAGAAAAACAGCAAAAAAAAAATACACAAAAATAACAAAAAAATTATCATAAAAAAAAAAAACTTTTTAGTTATTAAGATGAAAAACATGATAATGAATAGTGAATATTCATAGAAAAACAGATGTTTTACAGAGAAAACCTTTGACGACACTTTTTTAATAAATGTTGAACCAATGAATTGAAATATGGTTGAATTATAATAAAACTAGTCAAATTCGAAGAAGAGCGTCAAATACGAGGCGATATACAATCAGTGTTCGTTACATCTAGGCATATAAATATCACTAGTATGACAGAATACATGCGTTAAGCAATGCATCTAAGTGAGAGGTATTATATATATGTTGAAGCAAGGTAGTTGTAAGACGCTTGGAGGGTGGCAGTTTTTTTAGTTAAACAGATAAACTCTTAAGTTCATCAGTGGTTCAGACGATAAGTCACTTTTGTAATTTCATATAACATGTATAATACCTCTCACTTAGAGGCATTGCTTAATGCATGTACTCTGTCATACTCGTGATATTTATATGGCTAGATGTAACGAAACGAACACAATTTGTTATACACACATTATCACATAGTAAAACATTAAAGTACTTTTTCGCAAATAGTTGTGAAATTATCTTAGATCCGCATATAAAGATTATCCCAAGATTTTTGAAACTATGTTCCTTATCGCACGTTTTGATTTGTCTGCTGGTTGAGAGGTAATTCCAAAAAAATGTGCAACGTAATGCCAAAAACCGGCTCGCAGATTACCTAGGAAACTAAAACTTTTAAAATCTTGCCTTTGATTCCATTTGCTTAAAAATGCTGTATTTAAGTGTAAAAAAATATTTAAAATGCATTATAATTTTGAGATATTTAAACGCAGTTTTTTGCCGCTATCTGTTGATGACGTATAAGTACGTGATCTGTCAATTGGTGACAATTCAATGTATAATTTACACTTTAAAAAAATGAATTTACAACACAGAATTTACACTTGTTATTATTAAGTTTTCTAATAAAAGGCCGTAGAATAGTAAAATTTAAAGAAATACCATATAAAATGTAATTAATTAATATCATACAATATGTCAACAAATTTGACAAGCCCGTACTATGATGTCACGTCCGTATAAAAATTTCAATTTTCGTTTTAGAAATTTTTAAATAACCTCACTGAATTTGCACATTTATTAATTAATTTTAAGTACTTAAAAAGATATTAATTACTAAAATAATGGTTTAGTTGAAATGTCCAGCCAATAAAGTAACGGGGAAAAAATTTTTTAACCAAATTTTAATTTCATGAATATTCCCTATTCATTTCATTGCGGGCTGGACAGTTTTCAATGTGGTATGAGAGTTTTCAAACATCAGTTTAGCAATTTTATGCCAAAACAGCTTTCACTATAAAACTGCATGAATAAACATTTGTTTTTAGAATGTATTAACACACAACCAAATGGCACAATTTTCTTTCTTTATAAGAAGTAAACGACACTAAACTTTTCAACTGTAAACTTAAAAAAAAATAAAATAAACGAACGAACTTTCGTGGCATCATCATTTGTCAGAGGTCTTCTCATTTAAAGTACAAAGAAAGACTTTTTTATACAAAGATATTAAGAATACGAAATACGTATTCAAAGAAAAGTGAATTGTTAGTACTTAGTAGTTTTGAAGTTACAAAGCTACATAGATTTGTATTTTTTTTTTTTTTTTTTTTTTGAACACAGAGAAATTTGTGATAATAATTAGCATAAAAAAGTAAAGCAAAATTATTATTTGTGAAAGAAAACACACCAAGACTTAAAAATTATGTTTTCAAAACATAAAAGTGTCTTTATAGAATAATATATAGTCATCATTTTAGTAATAGGAATATTTTTAACGTTAATCATGGGTATTATTTTATAAATAGTGACAGATATATATAAACAAAAAAAAAAAAAAAAAACTTTTAATGTGAAGAATATAATTCAAACCAACTTCAAAAATGACTCTACCAATAATGTCACACAATATTTATCATTTCTATTAAACAAAATCCACAATTATGTCCATAGATAATAAATATTTATATTATACTATTTATTGTCTATGATTATGTCCTTCGCATTAAAGTTTCAGTATAAGAGCCCATGACACAAACGGTAGCGTACCGAACACAAAATTATAAGGGAAAATGGCTGAAAAACATGTTACGCCTGCCAAGCTTGTATAATAAGATTTTTTTTCCAAAATCTTTTGCTTGAAATTAATACAGTTTGTAGTGTAGATTTTTTTTTCATTTTCAGTTAATAACAGACAACCTTTTTGATCTGAAAGAAAATATTGCCCTTTCTGGCTGTAACAAATGCATGCGTTCCACTTTTTGACTATTTTTCATTATAATACAGTAAATTTATAAATTACAGTCTGCATCAAATCCGGTAGTTCTGATTTTTCGCAGACATGTTTATGATGTTATTCCAATGAATAATCCAAGCTTCTGACTTCGAGCGACGAACGTAACTTTCAGATTTTGGCGATTAAAGCGCTAAAGGGGTAGTTTTTGAAGTACCTTTTCAAGATGTATATTTAAAGTAGATTAAATTTGCTACAATATGAGACTATAGACACAATATTTCCCGAGAAAAAGCTGCGTTCATCGCTCAAGGTCAAAAACTTGAATTATTCATTGATATTCCCATAATTATAATATTCCCAACATTATAAATAAGTCTGCTAAAAATTGGAACTACCGGATTTGATGCACACAACCCCGTAATTTCAAACGACAAGGTTATTGTATTATTACAGAATTACAGAATCTTTCAATTATCAACAGGATAACAAAAAAACAACAACACCATTGGTTTTGTAAAAGAAAAAGAGATTACTAGTCAAACCCGAAACATTCTTGCTTTAATGGTGTTTTTATAAGTAGGCCACTTTAATAACTTCTGAAGTTAAACTTAAATTTTGATTTCTTTTCTACTAAATTTATTGTACTTTTTAAAGAACGAACGCCTTTTTAGACTTAGAGTTGAAATTATTTGTACCTTATTTTCAACTTTGATGATAAATAATGTTATAACTTCATGATTGTAGACGAAAAATAAGAATAAAATTTTTAAATATTTGCCTTGGTTTTCGAAAAAGAATAAAACAAGGTTTTAATTAAGGTTTTAAGGTTTTTATTAAGGTTTTAACTTATATAGTTAATAATTTTTATTTAAATAGTTTTCTTATTTAATTTACACTAGTTTTGATGAAATCTATGAAAACATATCATCCATCTACCGTTTCCCATAACACCAATGTTAAATATACCTACTTTGGAGTCAATTATTTATTTAAATAACCAGACAACCTTCCCATAAAATTTTCAGATTTGATTTAGACCTAGTCCAACTTCATTTATAAAAAAATGAAGTCTTTAATCCAAAATTTCTCTGGTGCTCGTACACCATTAAAGTCTTTCATTTACATGGATTAATTAAAATTATCTAACCCTGTATAAAATTAATTTTTAACCCTTTTTCGTAGAAATATTCACCTAAATAATTGAGAATTTTAATTGGCCTGTCTACACAAAATGAATTTATATAAAGTTGTTATTAGTCAAATCATATTATTATTTTCTCTACCTTTTTAGCTTCTATATAAAAGAGAGATAATGATAATACTATTAGCAAAGTAGGAACCTTTCTATTTGACGTCCTAACTTTTCTATATATAAGATAAGCATATTTATAAGCTTATTGTTCTAACGAGTGGAGCTGATAATTTAAAAAAATTTTGAGAGTTTTTCTATAAATTGAGTAACAAAATTTTTGAAAATATAAAAACACAAGTGATATTTGAAGAATTAAGAAAAATTTCGATCCAGTTATCTAAAAACTTTTGCATCAGTGTTTCTCACTATTTCAACAAAATTCTATAAGATTTTTATAATGAAAATTCAAACTATTGATTCGATTTTAGCCTACTTAGCACAAGTGAGAATCATCTAATTAAGAATTAAAAAAAGCGGCAAGATATTCACGAAGTGACGGAGTCTCAACTTGGAATACGTCTCATTTGTTTTGGATATGAAGAGCATGCAGCTGTTTTCGTAGCTGTAGCTGGAAGAACAAAATGTATTCGGGCATAGATTAAGCCTGATTCAATTACTAATAATACCAAGACTTTCACTAAATTGTCTTCTTTTCAGTCTTTTACTAAATAGGGAATATTCACGAAATTTAAATTTGGTTCAAATATTTTTCTTCCGCAACTATAATAACTGGACATTTGAACTAAACCATTATTTTAGTAATTAATATCTTTTTAATTACTTAAAATTATTTAATAAAAGTATAAATTCAGTTAGGGCATTTAAAAATTTCTAAAAGGGAAATCCAAATCATATATTGGCTTGTCAAATTCGTTGACGTACTGTATGGTATTAATTACTTATATTTTGTATGGTATTACATTGAGTTATATTATTCTACGACTTTTTATTAGAATACTTAATAATAACGACTGTAAATTCTTTGTTGTAAATTCATTTTTTTAAGTTTAAATTATACATTGAACTGTCTCCAACTGACAAATCACGTACTTATACGTCATCAACAGAGAGCGCCAAAAAACTGCGTTTAAATATCCCAAAATTATTATGTATTTTAAATAGGTTTTTACACTTAATTACAGCATTTTCAAACAATATTTATATGTTTTACTTTGTTATAACGGTGTAAACAATGAATTAAAAATATAAAAACAATACATGCATATTCCTTATTGTCAGCAAATAGTAGCAGCAGCGAAAAATAATGGCCGTTAGGCATAGATGATATTTTATGTATGTTCAAAAGTTTCTCAGAGTCATTTCATTAGATTAAATCAATGGTTGGATGTTATTGGGTACTGATTTATACTGAACAAGTGAAAAAAAAAACAATTGACAGAGTTTACGTCACGTTATTCCCATATAATACATACTATAAAATTTGCACCTTATTTGCGCCCTTTACCTTTTTATTTTACGAAAAAATGTTTCAAATAAAATTGTTATTATTTTATAAGAAACATTAATAAATTTCAATTGTTGTTCTATATCAAACGGTTTACAAGATTTGTCTTACAAAGGACTAATTAGGTGATTTTATGAACATCCATACCAAAATTTTGTTCGTAGTATCAATATTTTCAAGCGTTACAAACTTGGGACTAAACATAGTATACCTTGATATATTTCATATATACATGGAATAAAAAACCGGTTATAAACTTCTCCCACTACGTTTCAAGGACGTTATAGACCTTTTATCGTACTCTCATTCCACCCTGAGACAAATAACCAAACACTCTTTTGGCCAGCTTATCCCACCGCCCTGGGAAAAGATAAGTGAATGTACAATAAAGAGGTGACGAAAGTGCTGAAAGTGCTGAAAAAGTGTTTGGTACAGCGCAAAGTTTTGAAAGTAAACCCGATTTTCATCAAACAATACACCGTTCTTCATTGAACACTCAATATTTTTAACACATCATCAAATTAAATTCAAATGCAATAATATATTTGTATATTTTTACTTTAAAGAAGATCTTCTTAAGGAATTAGTTGAAAAGAACGAAAGAATTAAAAACGAGAGAAGACAAAACAAAACAAAACAAAACAAATAAATGAATTAAAAACAGACATACAAATTCTTCTAAAAACTACTTTTATTTATTTATTCTCTTAAATAATGCCTTTTAATAAAATGTTGTCCCAAAAATAAATAAAAAAGTAAAAAGTATTAGTAAAAGGGGTATTAAACTTGATATACCGGGTATATGAAATTTTTATACCATGTATATGAAATATACCAAGGTATTCTTAGTTTAGTCCCAAGTTTGTAACGCTTAAAAATATTGATGCTATGAATAAAATTTTGGTATAGGTGTTCATAACATCACCTAATTAGTCCATTTCCGGTTGTCTGTCTGTCTGTCCTCTGTCGTCTGTCTGTCCGTCTGTCATCACGATTACTCACAAACGAAAAGAGATATCAAGTTGAAAATTTTATAGCGTGCTGAGGACGTAAAAAGTGAGATCAAGTTCGTAAATGAGAAACATAGGTCAATAGGGTCTTGGGTCCGTAAGGCCCATTTTGTAAACCGTTAAAGATAGAACAAAAGTTTAAATGTAAAAAATGTTCCTTATAAAAAATTAAACAACTTTTGTTTCAAACATTTTTTCGTAAACATCACTGTTTACTCGTGAGAGCGCAAATTATGCGCAAATTGTATTATTATATGGGTATACCAGTTATATGTGTGTGACAAATATGTATGTGTAATGTGACAGAGTAATCAACACTGTTAATACATGGTATTTTAACAATTAACTCAGTCAATATTTTGTTTTTACTTGTTTGAGTTGATCGTTTTGATCGATAAAAAATGTTTCCACCAAAAAATATTGGATGTGTAGACCCACATTTTACGCAGACATTAAACTTGGCATAGTTTTTCAAGCTCCATGAAAAGCTCACTCTACTCCATAATTGGTAATCATGAAGATGATTAAGATGAAGACCTTAAATTAGAAAGTTGTTTTTTATTAGAAACATTTTCCCGCAAACCGTATTTAGGCAAAAATGGACTGAAAATTTTTACCAAAAGAAATTGTTGTTTTGTATCAAAATTGTTATTTCGTATAATTGTTTCTGCGAAATCTAGGCACAATTCGAAAAAATTTTTCCAATAAATCTAATAAAATTGGTTTGTTTTTATAGAAAGACCATTTTTATTCAAATTGAATGAACAAACGAACAAAAAGCTAGATTTTTGTCATCACTGTATAAACTATTACGTTTAGAAAAAATGTTTTAAACAAAAAATTTTTGCGTTTTTATAAAGAACAACTTTCTAACTTAAAGCGTTCATCTAATGTTTATCAATTACAAATCAGGGTGAGATTTTTATTTAACCTCAAAAATTAGATCGAATTCGATGTCGGTATAAGATGTGTGCTATTGACATTTTTCATTTGAAGTATTTTTCTCGATTAAAATTTATTTACCGAGTTTCAAGCATATGCCAACTTAAAAAAGACACCCAGTATATATGAATTTGAATCAAACAATTAAAAGGTAGTTTATTTGCTTAAACAAAGACAGAGATAGATTACCAAATTATGTTGTCGATTACAAATTAAAACACACAATATTTTTGTATTAAATGTATTTTCAATTTATGTATATTTGTTGGAAATAAACTTTGGAAATCGTCTAATTTTAAAATGTCTACTTGTCGCTATCGCTATATGTCCGATTTAATAATGTTATAGCTCTTGGGTATTTAGAGGTAATTAGAACTCCCATGCTTTCTTATACTGCAGACTGCCAAGAATTTTTTTCTGCATTGAATTACAAGAGTTATTTTTATACCATGTATATATGATATATATCAAGGTATACTAAGTTTAGTCCCAAGTTTGAAACGCTTAAAAATAATGTTGCTACCAACAAAATTTTGGTTTTAATGTTTATTAAATGACTTAATTATTGTATTTCCGGTTGTCCGTCTGTCTGTCTGCAAACACGATAACTCAAAAAGGAAAAAAATTATATAGAGCGGAAAGTTTTATGCGTGCTCAGGACGTAAAAAGTGAGGTCGAGTTCGTAAATGAACATCATAGGTCAAGGTCTTGGGTCCGTAGGACCCCTCTTGTAAACCATAGGACAAAAGTTTAACTATAAAAAAATGTTTCTTATCATAAAATAAACAACTTTTTTTCGAAACATTTTTTCGTAAACATCACTGTTTATCCGTGCGGCCGCAAATTAGCTTAGAAACATTATACAGGTAACTATTTTTAATTTATATGTTACTTATATTATGTATGTGTTTGTTTATCTTTCTTTACTTGCAATAAACACTGTCTATACATGGTATTTCGAGAATTAATGCAGTCAATTGTTTGTTTTCACTTGTTTTATTTAAATAGGTTCAGTATCACGTACTGAATGTTAATGCATAACATCCGGACAAAAAGGAGGGCATAAGTGCTGCCATTTTGAGAAAAATCGTTTTCGCCAATGTATCTCCGTAATTGTGAACATAGAAAGCGCTACTCAAGAGTTTCCGTTTAAACATATCCGTCCTTTTTTAACCGACTTCAAACAAAAAAGGAGTAGGTTATCAATTCGACTGTATTTTTTATGTGTGATACCTCATAACTTTCGACTGGGTGAATCGATTTTGATGATTTATTATCTATTTTAAAGCTGGTGCTTCCTGTGTGATTCCATTTCATTTTGGTCCAGTTCGGACAACGGCATCTATGAGAAAACCATAAACGTTTTAAATTTGCAGTAAGTATGCACGACAACAGGACGAATAACTCAATATCACGCCAACCGATTCCGGTGATTCTTTTTTTAGTGACAAATTAGTTAGTGTACTTCAGATTCACTAAAAATCACTAAATAAAAATGAAACTTTTAACAAAAAGAAAAACTTTTCCAAAACAAATTAATATGCACTAAAAAGTAAAAAAATAACGATAATATAATGTGTAGTTAATATTATTGTTATTTTTGGAGTCGGTGCCAGCCAAGCTAATGTAGCAAACTGTTCTGTCAGAGTTGTTTCCTTGGCTGACACCGACTCCAAAAATAACACAAATTTTATCTACATTATATTATCGTTATTTTTTTTACTTTTTAATGCACATTAATTTTTTTTGGAAAAGTTTTCGTTTTGGAGTCGGTTTTCTTTTTGTTAAAAGTTTTTTTTATTAAAAAATCACTACCATAAAAAATATAAAACAACCGAGCAAAAAGATGTTGCACATCTAATACCGAATATAATCATTATGTCTAGACATGTAACTGATTTTCGGATTACATACGACTTATACAATTAGATTAAAATGTATATAATTTGTTCGTAAATTTTAAATCCTTGTTGTATTAAATAAATTTTTTAATTCAATGTAGTAGGCATGTAATATAATAATAATAATAATAATACATATAATGAGTTAATAATACCTATTATAGGCTTTAATAATAAAAACAATTACATTATTATTGACTGTAAAATGAATTTATAATTCTATAAAATTTATATCACTATTATAGGTACATTTTATCTGTATATCTATGTATACATGTATATATATATAATGTTGTACATAGATAATGTTTATCTATATCGAATCAGTTGTATTTTAATATTGATTAAAATTTATTTACACTATCAGTCAAAAGTTTAAGACAATAACTACTAAGAAGTATGAATGTGAAAGAATCATAGACAAAGAGTGAATCGATAGAAGAAAACGTCAAAACGACGTCAACACATTGGAATGTTACGAGACTTGAAACTCCGCCAATTTTCTTATTGTTGTTTACATTAACGGGTAGCGAGCTGTGATCTAAAATTTTACAACAATTCAATTTCCCATTTACAGAGATAGTCCATTGAAATGTTACATTGACTGAACATTTTTGGGAGGACGCGATTTTATTTGTGGAACATGTAGGGGGGTCAATACTACCTTAACCATAAGTTTGTGGGGTTGGCGCCCTTGTCCCCCACCCCCCATCTTGAAAAAGGGGGTGGAAACATATTTTTAGCTGTATCTTGTAAACTATTGATTTCTCCAAAAATTTCTAAAAGCAAAATTTGTAGCAAATTGTCGTGACTACAATTTTGTCTATGTTATTTTTTGCAATAAACTTAAAATTTAAAAAGTTATGAGCAAAAAAGTGACAAAGTTTTGTCAAACTTTTTTTTGTTTAATAACTTTTTTTCTTGTCATTTTATCATAAAATTAGGTCAGAGCAATATTATAGAGAATACGTTTATGAACATTTCCCCGCAAATTTTATTAATTTTTGTTAATTTTTAACGTAGTTACAGCGCTCCAAAGTTGACCGGGTTTATCAATGCGCATGATAACTAGGCTAAAACAACATGTTTACCTTATTCTCGTTTTTTAATAACATATTTAATAAGCTGTTTCTTCTTCGCCATGCTTTTAGTTGTGCTACATAGTTTGCCACATCTAGACGTATTGAAAATTGTGAATATTATTTTCAGTTTCATCAATAATATTTTTACACACATACGAGGAAGGGAACTTGTTCAGTTTGGCCCTAAAATTGTAACATTTCAATGGACTAAGATAGTTCTCCTGTACTAAAATTTAACAATAATTTCGTTTCAAATACACAGGCGGCGCGGGGGGCGGTCATGTTCTAAATGAAGAAAATATTAAATTTGAAAGAGTGCAATTTCCTTTCTGTCCTGGGTTATCCAATCATGTTTTTGCCTTAGTTTTCGAAATATCGAAAGCTAAACAAATAAATAAAATTTTCAATTTTCGATATTTTGAAAATAACTCCAGATACCGACAAATTTTATTCTTACTTTCCGTCTTATATTGTCAAGTTATAGTATAATTCAAAATCAAAATTTAAAATTTTTTAAAATTTGTGTCTCGATTATAGTGCTCATACATTGTTAATTAGTAGGGCACAATGGATTTTTTTGTTTTAAATAAAATAAATATTCCTACTTTGGAAATCATTTATTTATTTAAATAATCGAAAAAACCCGCTCCTAAAATTTAGAATCAGAATTAATAAACACTTAGTCGAACTTTATGTAAAAAAGTCAAGTTTTTTATTTGAAATTGCCTTGATGTTCTTACATCTTTGAATGACGCATTTCAGGTGGGAAAAAAGAATTTAATTTTTCCACTTTCCAAAAAAATGAAATTTATGTCAAAAAATTTCCTTAATCTCCTTTTCGTTACATGAGCTAATTCGTGTAGCCCTTTGTACAATTGTAAATAAAAAATATCACGCATCATCGTTTAGCACAACAACATGCCTGTATCAATGCCAAACCTTAGATCATAAGCAAATGTCACGTGATATCATTTAACTAATCTATGTTGTTTTAGATTAAAAAAAAAACTATAACCTTCATGTGATCTCAAACTTTTGAGCAGGAATGTATGTATTGACAATTTAATGTAAATTTAAATACTTCTAAAGAGGAAGTGTACTGAAGACGCTACTACAGTTTTATTCAAAAGTTTTATCATTTCGTAAATAATAGCAGTATGGGTATAAAAACCGCAACAGATTAATCTACATTCTTTGCTGGACTATTCCTATAATTAAACATTGAGAGCAAGTTGGAGAAACGCTTAAGGCCATATAGTCGGATGTTGCTCCATCATAGAAGATCTCCATCCGGCAGAAGATCTCACCAGAGAATCTGGAAGCATTACTATCCGAACTTTCATCCAAACATATTCCCATAAAACAACGAACTAATAACGAAAATATATCTAATCTAAATTTTAAAGGGTGGGTCACTTTAGTCTATACACTAAAAATAACTTAAACAAAAGTGGTAGAGTTTGATGGGAGTCATTATATTCTAACATCAGATTGAATCTACTTCTTCGGGTTTCTTTAAGAGCCAATTTACATCCTAAATGGTAATAGATAGAATAACATTTTAAATTAGAAAGTTGATCCTTATAAAAAAAACGAACAATTTTTTTAAAACATTTTTTCGAAAAACGTAAATTTTTGGAGAAAATGTGACTAAGTAATATAACATTATTGCATTTAATCGAAAGAAAATACGCTTATCGAATATTATAGGTCAAAGTCATGGACACAGGCAAATATCGTCTATTGCCCGTGACAACTTTTGACTTAGGCATTTTTCCGTAGTTCTCGTATGATTCAAGCAATCCCGCGTCGTATTTCGAAAGCGGCATCTTTTTAGCACGTCTAGAATTACCTTAAAATTTGTATCGGCAAGTGATTCAAATGGGGATATATTGTACTTTGGATACGTTTGATTTTCAATTTTGTGGTCGGAATATTCTTAACAGACTTCAAACAAAAACGGAGGAGGTTATCAATTCGACTATATTTTTTTTTTTTTTTTTTTATATTTGTTACCGCATAACTTTTGACTGGGAATTACAAAATAAAAAAAAACTTTTCACAAAAGAAAACCGACTTTTCCAAAACAAATTAATATGCACTAAAAAGTAAAAAAATAACGATTATATAATGTGTAGTTAAAATTATTGTTATTTTTAAGTTTTTGTTTTGAAGTCGGTTTTCTTTTTGTTAAAAGTTTTTTTTATGTTAAGGATTATTTTTGATATCGGAAAACAATGATGAAGAAATTAAAGACACTTTTATGGTGAATATATAATTAAGATTATTTTGGAGAGCCATCTATTAAATATTATTTTCGGAGGTTATCTTAATAGCAATAGGTGAATAGGGAATATACATGAAATTTAAATTTAGTTCAAATAATTTTTTTCCGTAACTTTATTGGCTGAACATTTCAACTTAACCATTATTTTAGTAATTAATATCTTTTTAATTACTTAAAATTAATTAATAAAAGTGCAAATTCAGTGAGAGAAATACAAAATTTTTAAAATGGAAATTCTAATTTTAAGACGGACATAACGTCATAGCTTGTCAAATTCGTTGCACTGTATGGTATTAATTACTTATATTTTGTATGGTATTACATTGAGTTCTATTATTCTACGATTTTTTATTAGAAAATTTAATAATAACGAGTGTAAATTCTGTGTTGTAAATTCATTTTTTTAAAGTGTAAATTATACATTGAACTGTCATCAATTGACAGGTCACATATTGAAATGTCATTAACAGAGAGCGCCAAAAGACTGCGTTTAAACATCTCAAAATTATTCTGTATTTAAATATTTTTGTGCACTTAATACATTTATATTTTTAATCATTTTTAAACAGTATTTATAATGTTTACTATGTTATAACAGTGTAAACAATGAATTAAAAAAAATACATGAATATTCCCTATTGTCTTCAAAGTTATTGCCATTTTTTTTTTGCATTTCCTGGGTTTATCTCAAGAAAATTACAGCCAATGATCCCTTTTTTGCAACATTCTGTATATGTTGTGGACAAACTTTTATTTAATAATACCAGCCAAGTCATAGAGACTAGTTGATGCAACAAAACAAAAACTATTCTCCAACAAAACACACACACATACACACAAAACACAATAATGTGTACAAAGCAAAAAAAGAAAAAGCCTTCTTCTTTGTTCGAACTGTTGTGTTGTCTTTTGTTGTTGTTGTCGTCCGCCAGCCTCTGCTTTGCCTCTTTATTTTTTACCGTGTTATTGAATTTAGATATTTTCCTTCTATTCTCCAACAACAACACAAATAATATCTATTCAAATAACATTATTTACAACTAAAAAAAAAAAATGGAATACTTTTTTTTATTTAATATAAAATGTAGATATTTACAAAATATATATTTACTCCATAACATAACAAACAGCAAGAAAGCACTTCTGTACACCAGCCTAGACTGTTCAATGACAGTCTTGTGAATGTGTGTGAATAATATTGACATATTCCACCTACTTCGAAGAGTATTTTTTACAAGGTGTACAATCGGTTTTTAAGTTTGGAAGGCAGAAATAAAGCGAATATGTCCAACATCCATAGGTTAGGTTAGGTTAGAGTGGCTGTCTTGGGGTGGGACACACTTTGGCTCATAGGGTCCGTTGTGATACCGGAAAAATATTTGCCCATCCCCGGCCACTACTCCATGAACCATTTGGAGCTGTTTAAGGACAGCAAGAGAGATTAGACGTCGACGGACTTTAGGTTGGAGAGGTCATTAAAGAGAGGCTGGCTCAAGTAAGTCCATCTCCTCATGAAAATAGCTGGGCAGTGACAGAGAAGATGAGACATAGTCTCCTCTTCCTCACTACTGTGACAGCTCCTGCAGTAGTCGCGATACACTGCCAGGCCCAAGCCATTCAGAATGCTTGCCGTCCAAACAGAGGCCCTTCGAAGTGATATAAGATCTTCGGAACGCCGATTGTACTCAGACCATAACTGTCTTGTAGTACCAGAAGTACCAACATCCATATATATTCTTGAAACTCGATAACTCGATAAATTTTAATCGAGAAAAATGAACCTCACCCTGAATGATAACTAACAAACCCTTTAAATTAGAAAGTTATTCTTTATAAATACGCAAACTTTTTTTGCTTGAAGCATTTTTGTGTAGTATTGAATAGTTTAAATAGTAATTGATAGCAGAAATGTAGCTTTTTATGCGTTTCTTCAATCAATTTGAATTAAAATGGCCTTAATAAAAAAAAACAAACCGCTTTTATTGAATTTATTGGAAAATTTTTTTCGAAGAGTACCTAGATACGATACGAAAAGGGTGCCTAAATACGATTGGATACGGAACAATAATTTTGGGTAAAATTTTTCAGCCTGTTTTTGTCTAAAGTGTACGGTTTGCGGAAAAATGTTTCGAACAAAAAATTTTACGTTTTTAATCAATAACTACATTTTAATTTAAATTGTACTAATTACAGTTAAAAATACTAATCTATCGATTACCAGTTTTGGAGTAGAGTGAGCTTTTCATTGAGCGATTTGAGAGATTTAAAATATAGGTCAAGTTTAAGGTCTACGTAAGATGTCCGCATACACGCCCAACATTTTTGCTTGAAAGATTTTTGTGGATAAAAATTTATTTTTCGAGCTTCAAGCATATGTCAATTTAAAAAAAGATACCATAAATACCCTTACTCATAGGCCAAACGCGCACCAAAATTTGATTAGAGCAATATAATAATTTATATAACGATAATTCTAGTTTGTATTTAAATAAATTTTGGAAAAATTTGCTAACTCTTGTACCATAATATTACCTCAAAAAAACCTTACCAGAGATTTTTAGTTTAACTGTATCATATTAATGGCTACAAATGAAATTTTTGAAATTTGAAAGCTCAAACCCTACGATTTTTTTCAGTGCTTTCAGTTACAGAGTTATCAAAATAATTCTTAGATTAGTTATTATATTTGATTGACGTAAAAAATCGACCTTTTTTGTTGATTTCCAAGAAACCATTTTTAGTAACAAAATATCTGACAAAAACAAAATATTATTACGATGTTACAAAAGAAAAATTCCTGGAATGTGAAAAGGTCTCTTGTAGCCCTAAGAGATTCTTTCATGCATGCTAATAAAATATCTCATATTGCAGTTACTTTGTTTCCCTTAAACAAATAATGCTGAAACTTCCTGTTAAATTGAAAAATACAGAATTTAATATGAAATAAAACGATGGTCAAAAAAAGGAAATATATATGTTTATGAAAGGATAATGTATACATATAGTGCACACAGGCTATGAAAAGAATTTCATTCTGTAGTTGGTCCTTAAGACACACTCTACAGGATTCGGTAGTGAAATTGGTAATCGACATAAGTGATGCCTTTTTTCGTATAGGTACTGTTGTCCTGCAAAATATAATTATTTTAGAGAGTTTTTACTCTCGATATTACAGGATAATAGGGATTAATCCTGATGTCCAATTGGCCATATTATCTATAAAAAAGATCGTGGTACATCCGATTATTTAAATAAATAAACGACTGCAAAAGTAGGCATACTTTACAATGATCTTATGCGAAAATGACAGATGGATGATATGTTTTCATATAGAAAAATTTGTTACAAATGATGTTTTGGCTCGATAACAAATGTCTTTGGTATAAAAAAATTTTCGGACAAAGGCCCATTACAATGCAGATTCATTATAAATGAATTCATTATGAATTCTTCGTATCTGAAATTAGCAAATGATTGAAATCTTATCACTTTGATATGTAGTTTGTCGGATTGTAAGGTATTCTTTTCCAAAAAGTTACAGACAACAGGGAGTTTGTGGCAGTACTCTATAGTTCGACAAAAACCGATAATTCGACACCACCTTGCAAAACATTTGTCGGATTGTCGCGGGTTCAATGTATTTCTTTCATGCGACAGAAATATGGTACGTTCTTCTACATAAAACGTGTGACAGAATTGTTTTTATTTCAATTCATCTCGTATTTTAAATTAATAATGTTATGTATTTATATTTTGTAAACATTACTTCATTATAATCTCGAATCAAAACTATTCTCTCCATCACACGTATATATTATTATAATGATTTGCTATTTTTTCAATTTTCATTACACTCCACCTGTCTCCTTTTTTAACACTCTCAAGAAAATGAAATAATTCCATTAACACATTGAACAAAATATCATGAACAGAATTTATAGACTAAGAGTCAGTGCCTGCCAGACATACGTTAAAGTATAAAAGCTGAAAGTTTCTTTGCGTGTTCTTACTGGTGTAGCGAACAATGTTTGGGGGCTACAAATCTTGACTAACGGTGCCTTCGGTAGGTATCAGGCTATCTAGGGACGTAGTACTTGAGCTCTCTCGTTAAATTATAAAAGCTGAAATTTACACAGAGTGTTCAAATGGCCATTTTAAATCAATATTGAAAAAGCCAGGCCTATCTGAAGGGTCTAACACTCCCCAGACGCGGTAGAAAGTCAAATGCGCTGAGAGAGTATTGCTCAGGTACCTGAATGATTTAAATAAACAATCTAAATTTAATTACTATGTACTGAATAAAAAACTTTTTTCGCATCAAATTCACTGAACAGTTTTCTGATGCTCTCTCATGTATACTTCTAGCTAGCCTTTATTCAGTCTAAGGGGGTGTTCAACCCTTCGAATTTGTCTGGTTATTCAAAAAATGATTGTATGATAATTTTTAAGTAATATTCAAATATAATTTTCACTAATAATAAAATTTAAACTGCACGAATACTCTCTTAAATGCTTTCATGTACCTGAGCAATGCTCTCTCAGTGCATTTGACCTTCTACAGCGTCTGGGGGAGTGTTAGACCCTTTACATAGTTCCGACCTTTTCAATATTGACTTGGTCATTTGGTCATTTGATCACTCTGTATAATTTTCAGCTTTTATAATTTAACGTAAGAGAGCTCAGGTACTGCGACCCTAGATTACCTGATACTTACCGAAGGCACCGTTAGTCAAGGTTTGTAATCTCCAAACATTGTACTCTACACCAGTAAGAACACGCAAAAACACTTTCAGATTTTATACTGACGTATGTCTAGCAGGCACTGGCTCTTACTCTATTATTTTTTCTGTTATTTAATATTATATAAAAGGTATTGAAAAAGGAGGCAAAAAATTGAAAATATATACTATTAGCTCGACCCGTGCGGAATTCCGCTCCCATAGTTACCACAACCGGTGACTTCTCTGTACCCGTGGCTCAAAACAACAAACAACAAATTTGATAGAAAAGTGGTGAAAAAACCAAAAGTTCTTAAATTAATATTAGGAGAACATGCATTATAAAAATAGTAATAGTTTAGATATGTCTAAAGTATTAGGAGAGTATCTGTAAAAACTAACACGGTTTTCTGACAAACTTACTATTTAAATTTATGATATTTTTTCGTTCAAATCATTTGTCTAGCCTGTTTTTTCCTAAGCGGTACATTTTTAGACCGTGAGTATATTTTTCGTCAAACCTGGACATAATGAGCTTAAAAATGAGAAGTGAATCATGGAATTTGATAAAGGAATAAAGAAGATAAGGATAGGACAGAAAAAAACTTACGAGAGTAAAAAAGAATATATAAGATTAGTTTTTTTTATATGATGAATAGAATGGATTTTGCGTAGGTGAAAAAGACTTTCATCATAAATGACGCCAAGTATCTCACAATGTCATAATTCTATTGAATCTTATCAAAATAATATCAGGAATAAAATTCTTAACTACCACTCATATTATTTATACCAAATGTTTCAGCAAAACTATACCCAAAACGTTACAGAATCGCAGTAAGTATTCTAAAAGGAGGCAAACTTTTACGCCCAAGTTCTGACGATCATTTTTACAGTATCTATGAAAAAACTCTACAGTCTTGGAAAAAAGTCTTGAAACTTCCACCTATAAGAAGGTTTGGCGATTTTCGCCGCATGTTTTTCGACGATTTTTTCAAGAAGAAGAGAGTATAAACATCCATCTCTATGGTATAAACCTTAGATCATATATTTATCATATCTCATAACAATAGATAAGCCCAAGTACACCAAGTATGTATATTTTGGGTTCACAGAGTAGATTAACAAAAACAAAAATACAATATTCAAACAGCTGACGGAGAAACACAATACGAAAGCATGGTATTCAATGCGCATAATCGTATTGACGGATGTCATCTGCTTCAATAGTTACTGTTTGTACAATTAATTCTGTATAAAAGTTCTAAAAAATGGTTAGATATTTGTATCACAGGTTAGTAAAGTTTAATTATTAAATAATATTTATTAAATGGCAATTATTATGTTGTAAATACGTGCCAGGATATTATGTTGTACGTTAAGACATGCGCATTAATAACCATACTTTCGCATTTAACATCCTTGTCAATCTACTTTGAGACGTGGTTCTCACTCTGTTGCCAATACCCGTAGTGTATTTTCAAAGCTAAGAACAAACGTTACATATTCCTATTTACTTCATATTTTATCAGTAGAGGTCACCTTAGTATTTTGGAGTTGCTAATAGCTTAAGTTGCAAATAGCTTAACTAGGTTTTTTTTAAATAGTTGAGTGGATCAATACAATAGGGAAAATAGGGAATCGGACAAAATTTTTGCTATCACTTCAGATGAAGAATTCTCATTTTACAAATAGAAAAGTGCAAGATGAACGTTTAAAATTCTTAATTAAACAAGTGAAAACAAACAATTGACTGAGTTAATTGTTGAAATACCATGCATAGTCAGTGTTGATTTCTTTATCACATTACACATACAAACATGTGACACATACATAACTGATAATCAAGTATAGTACATATTATGAAATTTCCGCATAATAGGCGCCCTCACGGATAAACAGTGATGTTTACGAAAAAAATGTTTCAAACAAAAGTTGTTTAATTTTTGATAAGGAACATTTTTTACATTTAAACTTTTGTTCTATCTCTAATGGTTTACAAGACCCAATTGACCTATGATGCTCATTTACGATCTTGACCTCACTTTTTATGTCCTGAGTACGCTGTAAAAATTTCAGCTCGATATCTTTTTTCGTTTTTGAGTTATCGTGTCCACAGACGGACGGACGAACGGACGGACAACCGGAAATGGACTAATTAGGTAATTTTATGAACACCTATGACAAAATTTTTTTCCTAGCATCATTATTTTTAAGCGTTACAAACTTAGGACTAAACTTAATATACTATGCATATTTCATATATACATGGTATAACAAAGAAGAAGACACCCACCAATGACGTCATACGTGGGTATCGTCTTAGAGATTACATATTAAACTTTGTTTTGCTAAAAGGAGATGGGGAGCCTTTGAATACAATTTTTGATTGATTATAACTTCTACGTTTTTTAATCAATTTTAATTTCACTTTCAAATTTTGTCATGGTATCAAGTCTAGTTTTACATTTTTATGGGTAATATGACCAATTCGACATCAGGATTATACCCAACTAACAATGATGAGAATTGCATTTTAGGGAGTTCATTTTTTAATAATCTAGAAATTATAGATTACGAAACAAGACGGTAGAATGAAAAATTTATTTAAAAAAAAACGAGAGGTGTCGTGAAACACCCGGCTGGAACTATGTTTCTATCGTATCTTCGTATATTTTAAATGTAGCGCTCACTTTTTTACTCAGATTTGCTTTGATTTTTTTACTGCTTTGAATGATTGATTTTGCACATGTTCAATTTTGTAAGATCCTTTTGCGCTTTTTCTTCTATTTTAATATTCTGTGTGACTTCTGCTGTCAATTTGCTATAAGAAAAACACAATTCCAAAAAAAGGAAAAGTATAAACTTTTGACAAAAAATATAAATTAGCAGATCTTACATTATTTTTAAAATATTAAAATTCATAGCAAGCTGAATCGAATAAAAAAGTTTTTTTTTTTTTTTTAAATAATCTAGGAAACATATCGTTGGATTTTGGGGTTGTTTTAAATTGTTGCACATTTTTTGGTGTTACCTCCACACCAGCAAACAAATTATAACGTACTATAAGGAATTTATAGGGGAGCGTGGGGTAATTGGCACCATCTAAGGAATATTGTAAATAAAACTCATAATTTTTATAATTTAAATTTTTATTGGGCATGAACGTAAGTTGTACTTATCTGGTTACCAGAAAATCATAAAAAAATCTTAAGCCAAAGTAATATTGACGAAAATTAAAAAAATGTGTCTTTCGATCCAATTACCCGATTGTTTGGAAAATAGGAGCCAATAAATGTCCCATTAGTCGAACGGGAGCCATTAAAATTTTAATCAGTCTAGAGTAGCCCCCTCTTTGATTTCAGTCAGTCTCAAATAAATCTAAGTTTATATATCAAAGATTTAAATAACAAAAGGAAAATTTGGTGACAAAATGGTTTCGTTTGTCCAACCATTATGGGAGCAGGTGTATATAACTCCCGGTGGTCCATCTTTTTCAAGCTAAGGTGGGTGGCTTTGGCGTGGAAAGATAAATAGGAGTGGGATGAACATTCCAGGAGCACTCATGGCAAATATTACCGTCATATTTTTTCCTATTTCCCTCGAAACTTCAAATTATTATAGGTACAAGGAATATAAAATCCTGCGATGGGGTAATGAGAGCCATACAGCTCTTCCGCTTAACCTTCAAATGAACAAATAAAATTTCAAAATTACATCTCGTAAACTATCAAAATTTCAATAATCATACCTTCAAGTAGATAGATTTAAAGATATAATTAACGTAAATACAATATTAAACGTATGTTTTTTAATGCTGACCTGGAACGTCATTTTTGTGCATTTTTTATAACAGTGCAGCAAAAAACAAACAATCGTTTCGTACAACTGAATGAATGCAACTAAGTGCTTAAGGTAAGCTCTATCAAACATTAACAAACACACTCGAACTTCATTTACATAATTACAGACATTAGGAAAGTCCATTTTGGAGCTCCCCTTACCCACGAGCTCTCCTTACCCTATGTTCCCCTAAAATTTCAAAACCTTGGATTGGTTTTTAAAAGAAGTTTTTTCCTGACAGACCTTGCCCTGTTAAATACAATGAAGTATATTTTTCAGCAGATATATTCCAAATATTATTTATTTTGTTTTTACATCTTCCTTTTTTCATGAAAATAAAATTAAAATAGGCGTTTATTATTATTTAACATATAAAATATCTCTGTGTCTATAGTATATGTATAAAGATCCCTTTTTGATTTATCATTACAAAACAGATATTTATTATTTAAATCTGCTTGTAACGACACACACAAAGCACAAAGCACAAAAAATAAAAGGGTGGATGGATTTCATGTTATTTTTATGTGTGTGAGTATATATTTTATGTATTATACAACATGCGGATAGATACCGGCCAATCCAGAGTTTTGGCTGAATGGTTGAAGTGGAATAGGTATTATCATTGTTTTTGTAACCATGAACTGGACTTTCGAGCGACAAATTTCATGTTTTTGAAATTTCGTTACTTTCAATTAATTTCCTTCCAATTGAATCTCAAATCACATAGTACCTTTTGGAAAAATCGTTTTGCCATGCAGGGGCCGGTAGTTTAGAATAAAGCTACAATAAAAATTCCCAACTGGATATCCATAGGCGATGAATAAATAAGGGATGTTGAAAAACCATACAAATTTGCAAAATACTATTCAAATGTATAAACAAAGTGTTTTATAAAAGATGGATAACTCTTCTAATGGCTTAGCCATTCCATGGACCGCTATTTTTTTTAAGGATTTATGATTGCTTAAATTCATTTTTGCTTTTCCAAAAAAAAAAAAAAACAAAAAACAAAACAAAACTTTTCAAAGCTTGACTTTCTTTCGATTTGAAGCCTTTTCGGTAAATTAAAATAGGTAAAGATCTTAACCAAAAGTGAGAGAAAAAACATACAGGACAAACTACTTCGCCTTCAATTACTGGCCTGGGCCCTCCCTATCTATGCAATAATAAGACCAACCTATTTGCTTTTGCTGATTATTCTAGGATAAATAAGGGAGGTAAATCAACTTCAGACCTGAACGAAAAGCTTTAAATAGACTGTTAAGAAAGAAGTTGAAAAGAAAGAAACAAAGAAAAGATACTAGCTGTGAACTACCCGCTTCGCTGGGCAACTTCAATTTTAAATACAAAGGTTATTGTGTTATATAACCTTCACTGCATATGCCGTCACTTAGCATATAGTACTCTACTACTAGAGTTCTATATTATGCTTGTATTATAAAAACCTTCCTCTTGAATCACTCTATCAATTAGAATAAACCGTATCAAAATCCGTTGCGTGGTTTTAAAGATCTTAGCATACATCGAGACATGGGGCCAGACAGAAGCGACTTTGTTTTATCCTATATATTGATGATATTGATGATTTAGAAGATCTGAAATCTGAATTTGAAATCTACATTTATATAAAAACTGAAAACGGTTCAAAAAACTAAGAAACTGTGCTAAATTTGAAAGGACCTGCAACCGAAAGAAATGTCAGCCAGTAACAGCAAAAGTCATTATAAAAAAACACGAATGAATCGGAAATGCTTTTTGAAGCCATGCCTCCATGTGAAACCCCTAAATGAAATCCTCGACAAAATTGAAATTACTAAGAGTTTAGGAGTTGTGGGTCTGGGCGTGCAATATGGTTGTTTTTATAAATAATATCGAAGATAATAAATGAGAACTCTAGGATATTTCGAAATAAATTTCGGTTTTTGCCCCAATTTCCTAGATCAGTTCTCCTAGATCCAAATCGAAATATATGGTTGTTTTTGACCCTAAGTTTTACACAACTTTATTGTATCGAATCGTGTCATTCTATAAAAGCCTTAAGTCTAAAATAGGGTTTCTTCGGTAACTAATAAATTATTATTATACATTTATTCTAAAAGCACAATAACCCTTAAAAAATCTGTGTGACATGGGATGATTTTCGAGTAGCTGTTATGAATAACTAAAAATTAAACAGGAAAAAATGCCAAAAGTATGTAAATACTCCATTAATGTTTACTCAAAACCAATGTGTTTTAACCCAAATTTAGTAAAAAAACTAGTACAGATGACATTGCAGAAAACATGGAGTAAGGTAACTGGGGAAGGGGGAATTTAAAGAGACTTATGTGTAAAAAAGGGATTAAGGCAAGGAGATACGTTGTCCACACTGTTATTTAATTTAGTGCTTGAAGTTATAATCAGGGAATGTGGATTGCAGACAAAAGGTAAACTACTTTACGCTTCGTAACATATGCAGATGATTTAGCTGTTATGACAGCTAAATGGTTAGATATTAAATTTTAAGCCATTTACTTTGCACCAGAAGCAAAGTAGAACTTCAATCAAAACGTTTTTAAAAATCTAGAGCATGTGGGTAAACAGTTAATGAAAGTAAAATAAAATATGTTAATTTACAAAACCATGATGGCGAAGCTGAAAGTGATCTAAAAATTCAAACACCTAGGAAAACGTACTTCTTCCGAAAGAAGTTACATATTTTGAATACTTAGGTGTCTTAATTACAGCAAATGCGGATGAAGAGATGGATATTAATAACAGGCTTCAGAAAGGAAGCAAGGTCGTCAGTACCTTGAGAAGCATGTTGCTATCACCAATGTTATCAAGATCGGTAAAGGGCCGGATTTACAAAGAATGATTAGGCCGACGTTACTCTATGGATCGGAAACGTAGGCTATGGACAAGGCAGCGACTAATAAAAGACTGATTTGGGAGAGGAAAGTTTTAAGGAAAATTTATGGAGGCGTAAAAGATGAGTATTGGCTTTGGAGAAAAAGGACAAATGAGGAAGTGTATGTAATGTATAGAGACCCCAACATTGTAAATGTTATCAAAGCGCGGCGAGTAGGATGGCTGGGGCACATTTGTTGGATGCCGGACAAAAGAACTCCGAAAACAATGATTACCGAAGGAGAGGGTAGCAAACTGAAAAGAGGGAGGCCGAAAAGAAGGTGGATTGGAGCCACGATTGAGGATCTTCAACAGATCGGAATTAAGACGTGGAAAGAAGAAGCAATGAACAGGAAAAAATGGAAGACAATTTATAAAAAAATGAGGCCTGCAGTGCTAATATTATATTACTCATTCTGCGGCAGTAAAATACATTCGTGAATCGAAATATATTTCGATAAGTCTCATTTTAATGAGTTATAAACAAGGATGGGGAAATTATCCGAGCAGAAATATTATGTTGCATCAACACCTCTCTTTGTTCCCATACCAAATTATTATTTCATATTATGGAACATGTCCACGAGGTAAATAAAGTTTACATTATTATCCTGGACAATGGTGTAATTTGATCAGACCTAGTGTTGTATATATTTTTACGTTTCGAATAAATTCAAATGATAACAGTATAAATTTTCATTGATAAATTCATCTCTAGAAATTGGTATTTTACTAAATGATGTGCAGTCAAAAAACTTTTTTATCAATGAAAATTTTTGTTAATGAGTAATTCTGTTTCTCGCGTATCGATAAGTTTATAGGCGTTCTCAAAAACTTTAATAGAATCATAATAAATGCGAAAAATTCATTTATCTGAAATTTATTTAAATAATTTTTTAGGGAAAGATTTTTAAGGGTTTGAAGGATTTGATTTTTTGTAAGTTATTGAACAACGGACATCCCTTTTTATAAAATATTGGACAATTCGAATTTTGCTGAAATTTTTCTAAAATTCCGTCGTCGGTATAAAAGCAATTGCTCCATTTTCCTTGAATGAAATTCTATTAAAAACGATATCCAAGGTGATGAATGTGGGCGTAGTTAAAAAGTTTTCGAGCACACGCTACAAAAAATTTCGTAGGTAAAAAAGTAGTTTTATAAAGAATAAATGGTTTATTGAATAAAAAATAATAATCAATTTTTGTATTTTTAACCCCTGAACTAAAAAAGGGATAAAGTTTGACCGCTATGTGTGTGCGTCTGTCTGTCTGTGTCACAGAATAAATGTGTCACAGCATTAGCTGTGACACATTTGGAAATAATGGACCTTGCAACCATTTATTCTGGAATAAGCCCAGGCCTATTCGTATTCATTTAAATAATAATAAGATTAAAACTCAAATTATAAGAGAACGAACTAAATTAAAGGGTACGAAAATTTTTATTAATGATGATTTGCCCAAGATATTAAGAGCAAGGGAAGCTGAGAACAGAAGGAAGCGGCAAGAAAATTATAACGAAAAATTTAATACCCAAAGACCTAAGCGACCCATACCTCAATCATCGGAGGAAGGGGATGAAGTGAATAGAATTGTTCAAGAATATAAAAAAATCAATAGCACCAACACTTCTGGTAAAAAAAACTTAAAGATTTAAATATAGTGTTTTGGAACATAGAAGGCATCAAAAAGAAGCTTTGTAATAAAAACGTCAGTGAGTATTTTAAAAAATTTAGTTTTATTGGATTAGTAGAGACGTGGTCAAGAGAGGGAGAAACTTTCATATTAGATGGTTTTGAAGGTGTGTTTAAAAGCGGGGAAAGAAAATCGGGTAAAGGCAGATATCCAGGAGGCTTAGCAATTTTTTATAGAAGTGAGTTTTGCAAGAATGTTAAAGAAATCAAAAGCTCTCTGAATGGTGTTTTATGGGTATTAATTGAATATGATGGAATGCAACTACTATTAGGGGTCATTTACCTTCAACCAGAAGATTCTCAATACTCTGAAAATAATTTTTTTGTCTTACTTGAATCTGAAATAGTTTCTCTTATTCAGTCACACCCTAATGCTGAAATCATCATCGGTGGCGATTGGAATGCTAGAATAGGGAACGAACCAGATCAAATCAATCAACCTGAAGAATTTTTTAGTGTTGAATACACCAATAAAATCATGATTAAACCGAGATGTAGCAAGGATAAATTCAAAAACAAATACGGTGACAAATTTCTACAGTTTGTGAAAGACAATAGTCTCATAATATTAAATGGAAGAACTGAAGGTGACCGTGAAGGGGAATGGACATATGTCTCAAAGAACGGTAGAAGTGTGGTTGACTACGTTTGTGTAACTGAAGGTCTGTGGGGGAATAATCTGAGTATGAATGTGGGAGAAATGATTGAGTCGCTGCATTTTCCCATAGAAATTTCACTAGTTATCGAGGAATGTAATTATCAGGCTGTAGACACCTATGATGCTAAAATCCTCACTAAATATAGATGGTCTACCCAATCAGAATCTAGCATAAAAAATAAAATCAGTTCTTTAGAATCCAATATCTACCTTGTTGGCATAGAACATATGATTTACGAAAGTAAAATAAACGAGGCTGTCATAATATTGCAAAAATGGATGAACTTTATTTGTAAGGAAATTGAAATTAATTATCATCATAATGCATATCTTCCAAAATCAACTCATAGTAAATGGCACGATGCAGAATGTAAAGAAAAAAGGAGAGAAGTTAAAAGAAATCTGAGAGCAATGAGGAGATTCAGGCATAATTTTAACAAACAACTCTATTTAACTAGTAAAAGTGAGTATACGCTATTATGTGACAAAAAAACAAGACTATAAAAATGAATTCGTGTCAAGTATTAACGAGGCTCTCAGCAAAAACGATATGAAGGCATTATGGAGAACTATTAATAGTGACAATTGTAAAAGGAAAGAAATGAATATTAGGGGTAATATAAATTCTGATACATGGGTTAATCACTATGTTAAATTATACGGAGAACGGAGCTTTCTGGATTCTGATGCGCTTAATATAAGTGAATCGGAAATAAGTGTTGGTGATAGCAACATTCAGATAGACAACAACGATATAGAATGGGTGATAAATTCTATTAAAACAGGTAAGGCTGGAGGAATAGATGGTGTCCTTAACGAGTGTATTAAAATTGCACATAAGTATTGCCACAAATTTGGCAGCCTATTACTTAAACTCTTTAAGGCTATGATGCAGAATAAACAATTCCCGGAAGAATGGAGCACTAGACTAATAGTGAATATTTATAAAGGTAAGGGTGAAATAAGTAGCCCAGGAAGCTATCGAGGGCTAACCCTCACACCCAATATTAGTAAATTGTATACTAAGTTATTGACTAACCAAATACTCCAATGGTGTACGAAAAATAACATAATTAGTGAAAATCAGGCTGGATTTCGCCCGGGGTATGAAGTTATGGATAACGTATTGGTGTTAAAAAGGATTATCGACCGTAATTTACTTATTAAAAGATCAAAAATCTACCTTTGTTTCATAGACTTTGAAAAGGCATTTGATAGCATTGATCGTGGTTTACTATGGAAAAAGCTATCCAGCATAGGTATGGCGAGTGACACTATAGCTATACTACAATCTATCTACAAGAACAACAGTTGTTGCGTAATGGTGGATAATTATTCTGCATCTCGCAGTTTCAACACATATCGTACAGCCTTACAAGGCAAGGCTGCCATTTGTCTGCACTTCTCTTTTTACTTTATATAAACGATCTATATGATTGGATGAATAATGTCAATAATTCCTCTCCATGTATCAGCGGAAAAGAGATTAAGACGTTACTTTACGCAGATGACTTAGTAATAATGTCAAGAACGATTGGTGGCATGGGAAAAATGTTGAAGGCAATTGAAGACTATTGTTCAAAATGGAGCCTATGTGTGAACGTTGAAAAAACAAAAACAATGGTAGTGAGTAACGGATGGAAGATTTCGTCCAAGGAGGTTTGGAAATACAATGGACACACGATCGAAAATGTGAAACATTTTCAGTACTTGGGAGTTATCTTGACTCATAATGGAAAGTGGGGGGTACATGTAGAACGTATAAAAAATAGAGCGAAGAGTGCACTAATGAGTATTCGCAAATTTATTTATAAATACAACGAATTCCCATTAAAATTAATTTTAAATTTGTTTAACTCGTTAATCTTACCTATAATAACTTATGGCAGTGAAATCTGGGCCCTAAACTGCAATAAAAACGAGTTTAAAATTGTCAATGCACTAGCTTATAATTTTTATAAAGAAATTATATGTGTCCCAAAATCTACCCCTAACTCGGCCATTAACATTGAATTAGGAGTGACATCTATTGAAGAAGTCTGCATACAAAAAGCCTTGTGTTACTATTTAAGAATTACGAAAAGTGACAAATATTTACAAAAGTTATGCATGAACGGAGATTGGAGTGACCAATTTGCTATAAAAATGAATGAATTAAATATCAGGGAACCTTATGATAATATAAACAAAAACGTTATTAAAAAAAAAAAAACATGAACAATCCATAACTAATTCTTTAATGGACATAAATATAAAGAGTAGTCTAAGCCTCTATAGCAAACTGGCGCACTACCAAGAAGGTGCGAGATATTTGAGCAACGTAGATAGAGATGGAAGACGTATTATCGCCAATTTTAGAGTATACGGTTTTAAATGGAACAGCCTAAGGATAAACGATGAACGTGTTTGTGTTTTATGTGGTGGAGTAGAAAGTGTGGAACATTTATTGGAGGATTGCGAAGGTACAGCTGGATGTTTAAAGGACAAGGTTAACGAATTCAATTTGTCTTCAGCAGTGACCATTCTAAATGAGTATGACGAAAAAAAGCTTCCCGTCATAGTAGATTATTTAAGCCATATTTTAACCAGGCGACAAACTTACCTATAAAATTGCCCCCTAATTGTTTGTCTTCTCTCTGTTACTTAAAAATTGTATTACTAATCTTTCCTTTTTTTAATGAATAGATTTTTAGATATAGAATAGATTTAGAATTAATAGATATAATGAATAGATCTATGAATTACTTTTCTTTTTCTTTTATTTTAAAGAACATTTAGAATTTGATTCTATTATTTAGAAGTTAGAATGTAAATAATTTGATTTTTATGTTTATAATTTATAATATTTAAAATTAATTTGTGTTTTTTGTAATTATTTTGTTATATATTGATGATTTGACTTGATAATTTGATTTGATTTATCAAGAAAATTTGTAAAATTGATTATTATATCAAATAAATGAAATGAATGAATAATAATGAAATTCGCCACGAAATTTTTTTTAAAGTTATATATAATTAAAAATTATAAAAATTATACATAACTTAAAGTCATGTAATTATACATGACTTAATGTCTTCGTCTAAGGGTCTTCTAGCATTATATTTTAACAGCAAGGTAAACTTTTTAATTTTTGCTGCCAAAATTTGGTCTCGAAGAAGTGCATCATTTTTGGGATGGCTTTTCGCGGTAAAAACTAAAACTCATAGAGCACTGAAACTTGCACCAGTTACGAAAAAAATACTGACTTTAAAAAAAAAATGCAATTACTATCTTTCGTGAAACAACGGCTATAACCTCGTTCAAATCGAGGATCCCAAAAAAATGCACGTAATTCAAAGTCTGATTTCTGCATCAAAAAAAAAAAATTTCACTTGCTTCTAAAACATCAAAAGTGAAGAACTGCTATAAATTAAATAATGATTACTTTCGCCCATTTTTTCAAATTTTCTCGGCACCTTCGCATTTAAATCGAACTTACCAGACGTCAATCAGTAAGTTTTTTTGAGATCTATAACTTTTCAATTTTTTTTTTTTTCTTTTTGTATTGGACGTCAACTTTTTTTATAGCAAGAATTTTTTTAATTTTTAGGCTAACTTAGCCATTGATGAGCCATAAACAAAATTGTTTCTTTGCTTGTTTTCTTCTATAACAACGTAGTTTTATTTTCTGACACCAATTTTGTCATCCGTTTAACTAATATCGTTAAAACCGATATTTTCACTGTATTTATAAATGAAAATATATGTAAATGAGCATCGTGGCCATTCTGTCTGTATAGGTGATGTAGGGTGAATCAGTGCATGGTAATACAAAAGTATTATTTTCATTGACTATATGCTGCTAAATATTTCCATTATAATAAACTACAAAATTTCAAACGTTATGAAAAAGGGAAATATTCCATATTCATTCCGTACCGGATATTCACTTCCTAATTATCGTAATGAATCATTGTTAGTTCCACTTATTGTTACGTAGGTACTAGTCGTTTGTTACTATAGTTAATCTAGTCGACACTATTATCATGTAGATATATTTTTATACCATGCGTATATGTAATATGCAAGGTATACTAAGTTTAGTTCCAAGTTTGTAACGCTTAAAAATATTGATGCTACGAACAAAATTTTGGTATAGGTGTTCATAGAATCACGTAATTAGTCCATTTCCGGTTGTCTGTCCGTCTGCCCATCTGTCCGTCGGTCTGCCAACACGATAACTCAAAAAGGAAAAGAGATATCAAGATGAAATTGACAGCGTACTCGTGAGTGCGCAAATTAAGCGTAAATTGTAAAGTGTGTTTTATATATGGAAATATCAGTTATATTAGTTATATATGTGTGACATGTATGTATGTATAATGTGATAGAGTAATCAACACTGTTTATGCATGGTATTTCAATAATTAACTCAGTCAATTGTTTGTTATCACTTGCTTTTTTTTTAAATTTAGTGGTGTTACCTTATTATTTGTACCTTATTTTCAACTTTGATGATGAATGTTGTTATAACTTCATGAATGTAGACGCAAAATAAGAATAAAATTTTTGGATATCTGCTTTGGTTTTCGAAATATCGAAAAATAAATAATTAAACAAAATTTTCAATTTTTTATATTTTGAAAATTACTCCAGATATCGAAAAATTGTTTTATTATTTTTCCTCTTATAATGTCAAGTTATAACATAATTCACCATCAAAATAGAAAAAAAAAATTTGTTTTTAACTTTGTGTCCCCTACTACCGTGATCATACATCCTTAAATAGTCGGTCACAACGGGTTTTACCTGTTTTCAATAATTAAGGTTTTAACTTTAATTTAACTAGTTTTTCTTTTAATTTCCACGCTCTAGTTTTCTTGAAATCTATGAAAACATATCATCCATTTACCGTTTTACCATAGAATCAATTTAAAATAGGCCTACTATTGATTCAGACTTAGTCCAACTTTATAAAACAAAAAAAATCAAGCGGTTTATTTAAAATTGTCTTGGTCTTCTTAATGAGCTAAAATTACTTTTAATAAAATAATTTTTATAGTGGAAGTACAGGAAAAGTCAAATTTTTTCGTAATGATTTAAAAAATTTTTTGTCTCTTCGACCTTTTTATCGGTTCTTATTAATACATAAAAAAACCAATTACATAAAAAAAAAACTATCAAAAGAAAATAAAACCCGATTTAGGCGATTTATAATTTTGGCTGTATTTATTGGCTATATGTATGTATACATATATATATATATATGACTTGGGGAGGAGGTACGGAACCTCCCCTCCCAAATACGAGGTGTAGTTTTGAACATTTACCACAAACCCACCAAATTTGGATATGCACCGATGTCTCCTCTTGCGAATATAAAATAAAACTGATAAAATTTCTGAAAAAAATTCCATTTTTGACGCCATTTGCACCACTCCGGGAAAGAAAAGAAAAACCCTAAAGTTTCGCTTCCCGAACTTTTAATCCATATAACATCCTTTTTTTGCTTAGTTTTATTCCAGTATTTAAATGAATATAATATTGATTGATGAATATGAATAAATGTAAATATTAATAATATTATTATTATATTAATGTCATATCTAATCATTACCAGATCTATACAAGAGATATCACATTATAATATATTAATAAATGTAAATAAACAAGTTTACAGATAAACAATGCCAGAGTTTTGTATGTTTATAATGTTATATTATATTCAATATTTTATGCATAATTAACAATAATATTAAATTATTAACTATAAAATGTTTTTTAATGAAGAGCGGCTGGATTTTGTAATTGTTATGATAGACGTCTATGCTTTATTATGAATTTATTAATATGTATTTATTGTAAAATTAAGGGATGTTTCTGTTACAGTTAAAACCCATATCCAGAACAATTGGTTCTTTTACTTTTATTATTATTTTTAATTTTTGAATAATTTTTTAACCAACGTAAGTGGTTGTTACTATTATGGTTACCAATGCGATATGGTGTTAATTATACTATAAAGTATTATAATTTTGTCAAAAATAGATTTTGTCTGATATTTGCAGCCAATTGTGACTCATACTTTTCAAATTTGTGATCAAAATTAATCTAGCTCTAATATTTTTCAAGAATGTGGAGTCTTGGTCCCGTAATTAGGCACATAAGTGATAACTAGAGCAAAACTAACATCCAAGCTGAAAAGAATGACCCAAGATTCGTGGGTTTCAAAAAAAATTGCTATATGATCGGATCAAATTTGCCAAAAAATCGAATTTTTTAACTTTAATTGTAACATATTTCTGAAAATACGTTACTAAATGAAATATTGCAAAAACAAGCTAATTTTTAACCAATACAATTTCGAAAAATTGCTATTAAATTGAAATTAAGTCTAGAAACTTCAATTATTTCAAAATTACCTTTATTCGTCGCTTTTAATTTTTAGGGAAAGAATCAACTTAATTTTAAAAATTATTTTGAGACTATGACTTTTTCGAAAAAAATAAGCATGGGATAATTGTAGCTTAAAATTATTTTACAAACAAATGACTTTAAAATTTTTTTGTTACACCAAAACAGACTTTCTTACCGAAAAAAATGCTTCTAATTCGGTCGTTGTTTAAATGGCCTTTGCTGCTTACCTAGAAAAAATAATTTACTGTTAGTAACGAAAAATTAGAACAAACTATCTCATATTTTTGAATCAAAATTGGAAACAATTTATTTTAAATCAAAAAGTATGAGACTTGAATGTATTTACAATATGATGTTGACAGTTCATTTAATATTTTATTTGAACCCCTACAAAGCTAAAATATCAAGAAATATCATAATTTGGTACAAATTTTAACTGGTGATGATATTTCGGAGGGCTAAGACAAGCTAAAACAGACTTTCATGAAAATGGTGAAAATTTAATCTATATTGAATTCTTTTAAGAGAAACTCAAAAAAATATACAACGAAAGAAAGAAAAGTTTTGTTCCAAGCTTAAAAGTAATGAAAATACAATTGATGACCGTGACACATTTCGAAATTTAAGTCGGAAACTAAACTCAAATATTTGGATGTCATTCCCTAAATACTATTTCAATGTATTTTATTGCAAAATTGTTAGCTCTAATCAAAAAACAAGGGAAAACAAACAATTGACTGAGTTAATTGTTGAAATACGGAATCTATAATATATGTATAAACAGTGTTGATTACTCTATCACATTACACATGCCTATACATGTCACACATACATAACTAATAATCCCGTATTAATGCATACTAAAAAATTTGCATCTAGTGTGTGCCCTCGTGAATAAACAGTGATGTTTACAAAAAAATGTTTCAAACAAAACTTGTTTACTTTTGATAAGGAACATTATTTACTTTTAAACTTTTTTTATCTCTAACGGTTTACAAGATGGGTACTACGGACCCAAGATCCAATTGATCTATGTTTGCTCATTTACGAACTCGACCTCACTTTTTACTGAGTGCCTGTAAATTTCAGCTTGATATCTTTTTTCGTTTTTGAGTTATCGTGTTGACGGGCGAACGGACGGACGGACAACCGAAACTGGACTGATTAGATGATTCCATGAACACTTGCGTAGTTATGGTAGGGACAATAAAATCGATGCCAGCGCTTCCAGTGAAAAATTTTGGCGATACAGGAAGCTGTTATGACTAATTTACATGTTAATCTTATAGAAAATGTCAAATTAAAATTATCGAAAAACACTAATTAAACTAATAAAAACATAAATGCAATCCATACAATTATATATGCATCCATACAATTCTATAATTAAAGTGTATCGTTACTATGGAAACGCCTCCTATAAAACTCACGCACGGTGCGAATACCAAAGTTTTTTTCGTAGCATCAATATTTTTAAGCGTTACAAACTTGGGACTGAACTTAATATACTATGTATATTTCATATATACATGGTATAATAAAATTTCGGAGAAAAGTTGTACAAATAAATTTATTTGAACTCTTGCGAATATGACAAATTTCATTTTGTGAAAAAAAAGAAGGAAAAAGAAATTGAAATGAAATACAAAATTAATATATTTTCCAAATCAAATATACAAAAGTCATCATCCTTTTGACAGCTTTATTAAAATAAATGTAAATGCCTTGTGATCTCCAGAAAATAGGATATAAATAGGGAAACATCAAACGAAAGAGTTGATCCAATTAAATTTTAAATACTTAAAAACAATAAAATACAGTTTTAGGAATTTGTAAAATAATATATTCAATGAACTGTCAGACATCTCTATATATTATAAATGCGAAAGTAAGTATGTTTGTTTGTTACGCTTTCACGCTACAGCAATATAGCTAATACTTCAGAATAACACATGAGATATAATTTATAAAGATATATTAATAAAAAAAAATTAAAAATACTTTAATTTGACATTTGACATTACCATAAATTACAGATTTCTGTAAAAGTAGTCATTCGACATTACCATAAATTACAGATTCCTGTAAAAATAGTCAATATGAAATATTTTACGGCCATCTTTGCTGATAGACTCAATGAATAATTACGACTTTTATACTATTAAAAAAATAGAAAACCATACATATATTTTACCTGTGTAAAACAATCTTTTCCATTATTTCGAGTGTTATAGAAAGGGGATAAGCGAGAGCAATCTTTATCAATCTTTACTTTTAAACCCAGCGAAGCGGGTGGGTCTCACTCTTGTTGTATTATATTTGTAAATAGATGTAGATGGATATAGTTTCATAGACAATATTTAATTAGGATTCAATTTAATTAATACAATAGTAATTGAATATTATATTTATTATCTCATTTATTTACCTTATAATGTATTCGAAAATAATTGACACATGACACAATCAATAAATTTGGAAAATAAAGGATGATCGAATTGAATTTACTAACTTTACTTTTATTTTTATGATGTACAAAATGTAATATTTATTATCTTAGGTTAGGTTAGGTTAGGTTATAGTGGCTGTCCTGGGGTGGGACACACTTAGACTATAAGGTCCGTTGTGATATCGAAAAAGGAGTTGGCCCATCCCTGGCCCCTGCTCCATGAAACATTTGGAGTTGTTTAAGAACAGCAGGAGTCCTCCTCACCACTGTGACAACTCCTGCAGTAGTCGTGATATTCTGCCATGCCCAGGCGTTATTTATTATCTTAGTTATTAGTTGGATAAGTCTGCCGGATTTTGATAATTAATTTGGAGAATTTTGGGAGAAGTCTTAATTTTTTTTAATAGGTTTGTTCCTTTGTAAAAAATACAGAAAAGTAGTTTTCCGATTCAATAAAGACTCGCACGACCTTCTGCAGGCGGTTTTGGGACAATTTATCTCTACATTGTTTTCATTGGTGACGTTTTATTGAATATCTTTGATTCTACTGATCGGATTAAAGCGAATAAAATAAACAATTTTGCTATGAACTTTCGCTTCGACCTTGCCTGGTATCGGAACGTTAACAAAGCAAAATAACCACAAAATCTCAAGAAAACCGCAGTAACCTCATGTTTTAAACTTTCTCTGATAACTTTTCGAAAAATGAAGTAGAAATTGAGTTGAAATTCTGAAAAAAAGATGTAACTTATGATCATAAAAAGGAGTGGTTAACCCGATACATAACCTCGATTTTGAGAAAATCCAATTTTTCTGAAAAAATTAAACTTTTTTTTAAGTTGCAGGTTTGTTTATACAAACACTTTCGGATCGTGTTAACGGTTTTTTTCTAGAACTTGATTACGAAACATTACAAAACAAATAGATTTATTAATTTTAGAGGCGCATAAGCTGCTTTTTTATTAGCTCTGTATGCGTTTTGTTCGGGAGAGCGCAACTTTGGCGACCTTTGGCGCGAGATTAACGAATCATAGTAAGTAATTCTTTAGCCAAACGTTATTGCCCATTAAACTGTGTATAACTTCATTGAGAGATATTAAACAATCTACTGAAAAGTTAGTGCAAAATTTGAGAACTTTTTTTTGCGATTTAAGCATTTTTAGAGAAAGAAATGGCAAGATAGTCTCGATGAAAGTTATAGACGCACAACGGGCAATAACATGTGTCTAAAAATTGTTTAATATTAGCCGTTGTTCTCGCGCCAGAGGTCGCCAAATTGGCGCACTCCCAAACAAAGCGCATACAAAATTATTTAAAAGCAGCTTACGCGCCTCTAAAAACTTTGATAACGCTATTTGAGAGTAAAAATACGCATATAGAAGAATATGAGTAGTATATATATGTTGTTGTAATTGCAATGTGAGCATTGTAAAATTTCAAAATTATTTGTTTCAAACTAACTTTCCAGTAGATTGTATGTAAAAAATGTATAGGATCTTTTTTGTAGAAAATTTCATTTTCTACAGCACTTTTTTCCCTAAAATCAATAGTGTAGCAGTTATTGCAAAAAAACAAGCTCACCCCTTTAAACCATGATGGCAGCTTTCCCCCAAGAGGCAACATCCCGCCTTTTCAAATTTAAAGTTATCTTTTACCACACTGACCGCAGCCATAAAGTCAGACTTCACTCAAAAATGCGATTTACTTTACAGTATTTCGACTAGGATTACTATGTAATGTTAGAGATCAGCAACCAATTCAAATAACAATTCAAGAAACAGAATGAAGAAATATTGAAGACGCCTACAATAAGTAAGTACATCAAAGTCTCGTCTCACCTTACAACACCCACCGCTATACGTATGTACACCTACACTCTCTCTCTTCTTGGAATATTACTTGTAATTACATTGTTGGTATATATGGTTATAATATTTTATATATTATTTTTGATAAACACACAGCTGGGTATTATTCTATTAAGAATTATTATTATAACACGGATATAGTTTTTCATTACTTCTCTACCTACCTAAACATATTATAAGGAAGGCGCAAGCATTCACATATATCTCCAAGTAGAAGGCCCATGTGGAGCCCATCGTCTTCTTCTTCATCAGCTTCTTTCTTAGTCATTATTTATATCATATAATAATAAAGTATATTGTATTTAACGACTTACTTTCTTTCTATTATACTACAATGGATCTGTTCTTTTTTGGCTTGGTGTAGTATATTGTATGTAAGTAGAAAAGATGCTGTTATCATATATATTACTAGCGGATACCCGTCCGCTTCGTTGGGAACACTAGCCATTTGGATGTGAATCTATACTTCTTTTATTAACGAAATGTTTAATTTCGATTTGATATTTATTGTAAATTTTCCGAATTTTAAATAGGAAAATATAGTGAATACAAAGTCAGTGAATATAAAGATTTCCACATTACCCATGAGGTACTATGTATTGGGATGCGTTCCCGTTATTTATTGTGGCGGTATCCCCAGTAGATCTACACCATGAAAACATTGCCACCATAAAACTAAGGACAAATTTGCAATTTTTTTTTTTAATAAAAAATATTTATTCATTTTTTAAATCTATTACATTAAATTTTGTAATCAATTATATTTTAACGTCATTTATTTTTTATGTATGTCAATTTTTATAAATAACAACTACATTTTTATTTTTCATCACAATAATTTATTTCTCTTAATTTTAATATTTAATAACATTTCATGTACATGAAACTCATAATAATGGATAAAGAGATATAACCTGTAAAATACTTTACTTGCATTTACAAGACTTCTCTGTAAACAACATTCTTCGTACGATTATCTGGTTGGAGAACGATGAGATCCTCAAGTGAACTCACTCTTGAACACGCCTCATAAAATTGATCATGAAAAAAACATTCATTTCGTAAGTTTACACCGGCTTATTTTAAACTCTGACCTTGTGCTTTATTGATAGTTACCGCAAAGCAACATTTTACTGGAAACTGCAAACGCTTAAATTCAAAATGATAGTCCGATGGAATCAGAGGGATTCTCGGAATGAATACACTTTCACCCTCATAAAATTGTTGCTTCGATAACGTTTCTCTGCATGGGTTTTAATCGTAGTCAGGTGCCATTACACAATTTTGGGAAATTTAAATTACGCAACAATATTATTGGTGCAGCAATTTTTAGATGAAGAATATGAGGTGGTATTGCCGGTCGGTGGAGTGTGTGTAGAAACTCGACAGGATGGTGACCAGCATCTTCTACCTCTATGACTGTATTCACAGACTTATAAACTACAGAAAATTTTATAAAAAATTTAGGGTTTTGTTTGAAAAATGTGTTATGGTAGGTGGAGAACATGTTAACTGGTTTAAGTTATTTCCTTTGTCAGGTTTTTTAGTAATTACAACTTTTGTTGAAATAAAAAATGATATTTTTTTTATTAAAGTACACGGATCTTCTTAATATTTTTTATAAGGTCATAAATCATAATTGTTTATTGCGAGCAACTTCTCTTAGTAACATTTTGTCAACTTATAAAAGGGAAGGATGGTTTACCAAAAAAAAGAAAAAACACACTAAACAAATAATTTGAACGAAAAAATATCATAAATTTAAAAAATAAGTATATTTGGCAAACATGTTAGTTTTTACATGCTCTCCTAATACTCTAGACATATAATTACTATTTTTAATACAAGTTCTCCTAATATTAATTTAAGAACTTTTGTTTTGTTTCACCGCCCTTCTACGAAATTTGTTGTTTGTTGTTTTTAGCCACGGTTACAGAGTAGCCACGGGTTGAGGTAACTACGGGAGCGGAATTCCCCACGGTTGAGCTAGTTGCACTATAATATCAGTATGTTTTTTCACTTACATTTAGTGTACTACTTCGAGACTAAAAAGAACATACCCATTGTGTTTTGTAGTGTTGTAGAAAGTAGTATATGTATGACAATAGGTTTTTTTTTCTTAGTGTGAAACACAATGGTTGTAATGAAAACCAGCCAATGTTACAAGAGTAATGATGTAAGTTTTGTTGTGATTTACTTCAAAAATTGGAGAAGGTTTATAGACTGGTCTGTCTACATTTTTCGGGCCAACGCCAAGATACAGCAAAGCCAAGATTTTTAAAAGTTTTTCGAACTATATTCCTTATCGCAAGTTATAATTTGTTTGCTGGTAGGGAAGTAAATCCAAAAAATGTGCAACATGATCCAAAAATCCGACGATGTATTACCAAGAAAATTAAAACTTTGTTAATCGATTCAGCTTGCTATGAATTTTAAGAATATTTTGAAAATAATTTGCAATCCAGCAATTTATATTTTTTGTCCAACTTTTATGTGTTTCATTCAAAAAATGTGAGTTATCAGAAGAATTTAAACATAATAGAGATAATTTAAAGTAAGAACAGGGTAATTTTATGTTATGTCATAATAAATATCTTGATCAAGCCAAATGAAGTTAATGTACGCACATATTTGGTTGACTACTAAATCAGAAGTTTGTCTTTTTTAAACTTATATTACAATTAATTCAAAACTTATATAGTAAAAGTGGCAATAATATTTAATTCTTTAAACAACAAAGCAAGTAGTTGACTTCTTAAATTATTACTTTAAATATTTAGAATTATCAATGCACAGATATGCAAACAGTATCGTGAGAGAAAAAATAAAAAACCATTTACAAGAAACTAATTACACTAAACCTGCAAGGTAGCGTACCGCAAAATTAATATTTATAATTAATTACTCATACAGTTATTTTTATTTTCAAATAATTTTTATCTTGTTGTATATTTTTCTTTTTTTTTTTTTTTGGAATTGTGTTTTTCAATAGAAAATCGACTACAAGTCACACTAAATAATTTAAAAAATCGACAGAAGAAAAAAGCACAAAATGATCTTACAAAATTGAACATGTTCATTTTCAATTATTAAAACCAGCAAAACAATCAGAGCGAATCTGAATTTAAAAAAAATCACTACTTTATAATACACGAAGATACGAAAGGAATATAGTTCCACTCGGATGTCCCACACGATACCTCTTTTTTTTCAATAAATTGTTTATTCGATCCATAATGAATTCAAATGAACTTCAAAAAAGTAAAAATGAACTGATATGTGTTTTCTCGTCTTTATTTTTTTCAATCCATTTTTCGAATTATATGGCTGTAAACTTTTAAAAAATCACCCTGTATATAAAGTAACTGAATTAAATTGTTCGATATGTACATAACTAGAGAAATTATCAGAAGGACCAAAAAATTTTTTTGCAAGGATTAGAGTTGAAAAAGCAACCATAAGTAGTCGAATATACAGTTGATATTTGTTAAAAAATTATTTTTCGACTGTTCTTTTGAAATTGGTTCTATTTTTTCTAAGCGTTTTTCCACATATTCTTTCTTAATACTACAACGCTATCGTTGGGGCTACATCTGTGTGCGTTAATGTGGATAATTAACGCGTAATTTGATGTTAAATATAAAATGAGAATAAGATTATAAAAATTGACTAAGTCAATTATTTATCTATCATAAAATTATTTTTCGGTCATAAAATAAGTTGGCTCTTTTAATTTTTAATTCGTAGCCGAAGCTAACATGAAGAGTGTGATATTTCGGTACTCGATCATACACGATTGTCAATTCCCACTTACAAGGACAAAAATTCTCAGAAGCCTGGACAATTTTATGAAAATTACGATAGTAAACAAAAACCCAATTATTTATTGAAATACATTTTATTAAAATATAATTTCTCTTTATCAAATAAGTACAAAAATTCTCAGAAAACTGAACGATTTTATGAAAACTAAGATAATACAAAAATGTGAAAAATTTATTTCCAACAATTTTTTAACAGTATACAGAGAGGACCATTTTAATCTATACACCTTAATATCTCGTTTTGTAGTCAACCAATCAAAAAATTGATAGAACAAAAGTTGTAAAGTTTGATGGGGGGATATCATGTTCTGACATCAGATTGGTCCTCGTTCTCCTTAATAACCAATTTAAATTCTTAATGGAGATAGAATAACACTCTAAAAAGTTGATCCTTTTAAAAAAACCATCAATTTTTGTTTAAAACATTTTTTCTAATAAAGTTATTTGTCGCAGGAAATGCGACTTAAAAATATATCATTATTGGATTTAATCGAAAGAGAACACGCTAACTATGGATAAATGCTTTAGTCCAAACTTTAGTTGCCAAGAACAAAAGAGGACATTCGACTATGTATCCATGACTTTGGCTTACAATAATCGATAAACTATGAGCATATTTTCTTTCGATTAAATGCAATAATGATATATTTTAAGTCACATTTCCTCCCAAAGCTAAATTTTTCGAAAAAAATGTTGTTTACAAAAATTGTTGGTTTTTCTATGAAGATAAAGTTTCTAATTTAATGTGTTATTCTATCTCTTACCGTTTAGGATGTAAATTGGCGATAAACGAAATCCAAAGAACTAGGTCCAATCGTTGTTTTTTTTGCGTGGTAATTATTTTAAAACGAAGTCATTGACAAAATAGTACGTAACAGCCAAGGAGTATGAAGCTAGACCCATCTTTAAAGCTTGCGTTAGCAATATACAGTCCCGTGCGCAGGTATTATTCAAGGGAGGGGTTAAAACTTTGGTTCGCCATGTTAATCATAAAGTCAATAAAAACATGAAATTTTCTTTTTCGAATAAGACAACATTTAATTAGGTTAAGTTAATTCTGCGAGGTACAGAAAAAACTTTTTCAAAACTCTGTGTGTATCGAAGGGTACACCGCGACGTATATTGAGCGAGAACTAAACCGTTTAGTTCATCTTCACATATTGTCGATCTAAGATGAGTTTTGAGACAACGCAAGGTTGAAAAGAAGCGTTCATTCGTCGATCTTGTCACAGGCAAAACTGTCAGAACCGTAAGCATTTAAAAGACATTCGGATACACATCTTTATTGCAAATCAAGCAATTTTGTCACGCGAATCATCGTACAAAATTGAGTTTTAGTGCAAACAGTCGAGCAAGAGTTTCCATCAAAATTTTTCATTTTATTGAGAAATAGACAAGGTAAATTTGATAAAATATTGCGATGATTCAAAATTTGATCTAGAATCTTCAACTGAATCCGTCCGTATATTCAAGCGTTGAGTTCTTTATGACGTGAACTTTGGCTTCCGCGCTTCTATATCGTACCTATTCATCGCAGATATTGCTCATGGTTTTCAAAATTTTCCTAAACTCTTCTCCAACGTTTTCTCTTCATTCAATCAAAATGAAAATCATGATTAATGTTTCGCATCATCAGCTAGTTCGATAGCCTCGCCAATCCAAGGTTTTCTGTATAAAATAATCGACTCAAAAACAAAGTCAAAGAATGTACCGCGAGCTCAAAAAATGCATAGTATGATTGTCAGCAGAAATTCATTTCATAAATGGGTGCACTTACAGGAATATATTGTTAGTTCAAAATTTTTGTGAACAGATTCTCAAAGGGAAGGGTTTTGACTCCCAAATCCCCTTCCTTGCGAACAGGCCTGGCAACGTATAATGTACAATATGCATAATATTTATTTATTTTTTGTTAAAATTGGAATCGACCTTATACATTCAAGTATATAAATAAATTCAAGTGAATTATTATCCATTCAGCCAACAACAACAACAACAACAAGGGAACTAGAGAACATTTCAAATATTTTCTCATTTTAAATATTTGCCTGTTCCCCAACTCCTCTTTATTTCCCTCGTCTTTACATTAACAACTCTCCAAGCAGAATACATACATACCTCTTTCTATTTTTGCATTCAATTGGTGCTTTTTCAAATTCTTGAAATAAATAAATATTAAACATAACAAAATGGCAGAAGGAACACCCAAACACAGGCACACTTATTTGTATATGGTTATTTTTAGTGCCATTCTTTCTTTGTATTTGTGAAATTTGGGTATTTTTCTTTCTTTAGTGATATGTCATCCAGTTACACAAAATTTTAATAAAATATTCTGTTTATTTTTTTGTCCACTTCTGTCTGATAAATAAAGGTTCTTTTTTTTTAAAAAAAAAAAAAAAAAACATTTGTAACCTATATTAAATATTTGTACGACTGGGTAGAATCTTCTTTGCGATGAGCTTACCTCGTATGGAATATACCTACATCGACTCTTAACCCGTCAGTACCTACTCCAATCATCAGCGTTAAATATTTTTTAATTTACTGAGTAAGAATTTGAATAAAAGACTCGTTTTAGAACCAAAAAAAAATCATAAACATATTCATTAATTATATTGATACCCGCCAGATTCAATGGGAATTTTATAAACAAAGACTACCGCGTTATAGCCCTCACTTTCCTTGCCCTCACTTATGCCTCGATTTTTTCACAACTTTAGTGATTTTCATTTTTTGGTGGCGGAACCATCATTTTTTTTAAAAATAATATTCAACCCATGTTACTTGCTAACAATTTAGCATTCTATAGGTGAAATAATTTTTAAAATCGGTTAAGTAGTGAATTCAAAAATCACGGATTTTTATACTTTCATTTCCTATTTAATTAGGGGTAAAATTTCGAAAAATGCTTTATTATTGGATGCCTGCGACATACAAAGAGCACAATCTCCAAGTTGCAGGTCTCTGCGATCGGCGGTTTATGCTGTGCGTTGATCCGTCAGTTAGTCAATCAGTCAGTCAATCATTCAGGACAAAGGATTTTATATTTATAAATCTTTATTGAATTAATTGTTTGCATATTAAAAATGGCGTTTTTAAATAGAAACATGTACCAGTAAGAATGCTTTCAATAAAAATTATAATATAAATAAATCATTAAAAAAATTACAAAAGCATCATCTCTATTTAATAAACTTATTATTAAAATTAATTAATAGTTATTAATTATTATCACATTAAAATTATTACACAAATATATGTATTTTATCACATTGTGATTGACTTGTACCGTACAGAGCCGCACGCTACAGTTTTTGCTTACACCTTTAGCCTCATGATGAGAGAAATTCTCACAATTTGAAGGGTTGCGAGAAAATATATTTTTAAAAGTAGGTAGGTTGAAGAAATCTGATAAATTCATAATTTGAAAATAGTTATTATCAGATAGAAAAAATTTAATCCACATATTATGCCATTAGAAGCCACATATTAAAATCGTTTAAAATGTTTAAAATCGTTTATTCGTTATTACAAGAAACTTCACAAAATGCTGTAAAGTAAAATGTAGAAGTTAATATTTGCTGAGCAACATATTCATTGAAATGACATTTTTTTTATCCGAATGCAGGTAGGCTGAAAAATGTTTGTCAATGTGGTTTTGCTTTTCAATAAACTAAAAACAAAATTTTTTGTGAAATAAAGTAATGTGAATAAATTGTTTTACCATATTCCAGTTTTAACAATTATCCAGAATACTTATGAATCATGCCTAAGGCTTTCAACTGAGCTTTAATGAATAGACTAACAAGTTCTTTACGACTTCAGATGAATATAAACTCAATATAGAAATTCATTCACCTTGGATAATTAACGATTTCCCTGTATATTAATGTTACAAACTTGGACATGACTTTAACTTCAAGAGTGAAACCATAGAATGCTTTGCCATAGAATGCATAGTTGAATATCATTGACCTTTAATTATATCTCGTAAAGTTTCTAATGATAGTGTCATATTCAATGTTATTATACAGTGTGCTCATTTCAAAAGTATCCACTCTTAATAACTCTTAATGTTATTCTTGTTTTGAGTTAAAACATATCGATTTAGATATGGCGGGGGTGAAGTTCAAAAATGGTACCTAGAGAATTTAAGGCTTCATTTTTTAACCCCTAGCCACCCCAACTTTGAAATATCAAATGACACCCCTTTCCTTTCTTGAATTGTTCAAAAATGGATTGAAATCGATCGATTGATTCTTAAGATACACTACACAGGAGATGAAAGATCTGTTTTCGAAAACAAAATGTATTTTTGTCTAGCAAAATAATTTCGATCATGTCATAACGTAATTTTTTATCTTCTGTGTAGTCTTAAGAACTAATCGATCGATTTCATTTTTTTTTTTTTTATCATCATGATTGAGTAACTCTAGGTACCATTATTGAACTTGCCGTTGATATATAAATCCATGTGTTTTCACTCAAAACTATAATCACATCAGGTCAAGAATTTTTAAGTGTGGATACTTTTAAAATGAACACACTGTATATACAGGAAATTTCAATTAAGAAGCGATGCAACCACTGACTGAATGACACTTTTCAAAAGAAGATGTTCTTAGTTTTTTTAGAGATAATATTTAGAACGACAAGGATTCTTTTAATTGGTTCGTGAACTTATAAGCTTTAAGCTTAATATCAAACTCGGTCAAACTTCTATAAGAAATGATGAATAAATCTTACTGGGTGTAATAAGATAACTAGAAGAGAAAATAATCTCAAATTTTTTTTAACGTAGTTTTGGAGAAACTCTATTTATTGTTTAGATAAAAGGTAAAACGAGTAAAATAGAACACTTTTTACTCGTGTGATTTTTGCAGTTTTTTTTGCGTTTTAAAACGTTACAACCATTTTAAAGTAAAAAAAGTGAAAACAAACAATTGACTGAGTTAATTGTTGAAATACCATGTATAGACAGTGTTGATTACTCTGTCGCATTACACATACATATATGTCACACATATAAAATTGATATTCCTATATAATATATACTATACAATTTGCGCTCTCGCGGGTAAACAGTGATGTTTACGAAAAAATGTTTACCACAAAAATTTTTTTTAAGGAACATTTTTTACATTTAAACTTTTGTTTTATCTCTAGCGGTTTACAAGACCCAATTGACCTATGTTGCTCATTTACGAACTTGACCTCACTTTTTACGTCTTCAGCACGCTATAAAAATTTCAGCTTGATATCTCCTTTCGTTTTTGAGTAATTGTGATGACAGACGGACAGATAGTTGACAGACAGACAGACAGACAACCGGAAATGGATTAATTAGGTGATTCTATGAACACGTGTACCAAAATATTTTTCGTAGCATCAATATTTTTAAGCGCTTCAAATTTGGGACTAAACTTAATATACTATGTATATTTCAAATATACATGGTATAAAAATGGCCGCTTTCAAAATTTTTTATCTCGGCGACTTTTGATCGAATTCAAATAAATCCTACGGCAAAATACTTCTCAGTATTTTCATGTATGCCTAAAGCGTTTTTTTCCGAGTTATAAGATACATTATTATACGCGTGTTAAACCGCGTCAACTTGTATAAAGCGCGCGCAAAATGAATTCCTTTATGTTTCTTGGATCAGTTTTCCACAATATTATCGAAATATTAATATTTTTCCTCTTCTTATATCATATTCTCTCTCACCTCGATAGAAAAACCTATACGACCTTAAATAAAAACCTTAACGTTGACCTATAAACAAATAAATAAAAATTATTCGTTCGATGAAAAAATCTAAGGCTTTTACCAAAAGTGGAGGGTTCAAAAGATTTATGTAAATCAAAATTGCGTAATAATAACATTATTAATAGCCCTAAACAAATAAACGATGCAAATCCTTGAATACAAAAAAAAAAAAAAAGATTTAAAAATAATTGAAATGACTGACCATTTATGTTATATTTGCAAAAAAAATAAATAAATTATGATATATTATACCATTTCTCTACGACTTTCATTTTTATTGTGAAATCAAAAACTGTCAGTCATGCAGCAGGCTAACATGCAAATGGTGTTGTTTATCATAAATAAATATTTTGTAATAATTTTAGATTAAAATTAAATTTACAAAATTTAAAAAACCCCCGAATTCTCCCCTAAATTCAATTACCTTCCGAACAAAACAAAAAAAAAAAATCGATAAGACACACATAGTGGTCAAACTTATAACACCCCTTTTTTAGTTCGGGGGTTAAAAATAAACACAATCTTTGCATTTATTAAATCGAAACTACTTTAGAACATATATTTAATCTGAATCTTCTTCCAATTGATGCAATTTTTCTTCCAACCGTCCGGGATGAAGCCGATTTTTGTATCAAATTACTCGAATAAGTATTTTTTATTCAATTCGAAAATGCAAGATTCGAGTGAATTTGATGATTAAATGGTGAAATACGAAATATCTCAAAAATTTATTTCAATCGTTAAATAAATCTATTTTCTATAAGTTTTGGGTCAAAATTACGTATTTCTTTTTTTAAACCCAAATCAAAGGAAATTTTAAATAAAAAATTTATGGATTTATAAGAGAAAATAACTTTACAAAAAATTTGTAATTTTCCAGATATTGCGTAAAATCACGGAGATAATAGATACTCCTTTTTGGAAGGCAATTGGTTTAAAATTAATACGAAAATTTCAAAATTGAAGACAAAACAATTTTCTTAAAGTGTGCTACCACTGGAATGTTGCAAAAAAGTTAAGGAAGAAATTGCAAAGTAAATACAAAGAATTGATTAAGAAGTACAATTTTTCGCTACCTTTTACGAAAAAGCACTTTTCCAATTTATAGAACAAAAATAGAAATGAATAACGGAATGCTTGAATCAAATAAATAATACTCTTTTGAATTGTTTGACCATTCGTAATCATGTGATTAATATTAGCCAATTTATGACTGACATGAAAATAAATAAAAAATATATGAAATAACCAAAAAATAAAATAAATATGATGAAAATTTATGAAATTTGGTTGATGGTATAGTCAAACAACATTTCAACATCAACGAAAGATGAGAATGGAAATTTTATATACATAACAATAACAACCTTATAGCCATCCAGGATATAGAATAGTATACAGACATACCTCAAAAATGTATTCTAACCACCAACAAGATAAGCAAAAGAAAAAACATTGTTAAAATATTGTAGAATGTCCTTTGCAGATATAAAAACCATGTTTTGTACTTTTGACAGAAAATCTGAACATATATTTTGTATAACACCAAATATTTTGAATATACAAACCGTTAAAAAAGTAAAGTTTAAGGCGTTTCGATACCAAAACGAAAGTAATTACCAAAAAAAATGAAATTTTTGTTCGTTAATTAATAAGTATTTAATACGCCTTCCGTATAAATTTCAAGTCGATTATCTGCATGGTTTATGAGAAATTTATTATTAAAAACAGCTCTTTTTAAATCGTGTGGTGGTTTATGCAGAAGTACTTTTTAAAATGTTGTACCATTTACATAAAAAACTTTTATCAATATGCCTCAAGTTTAAAGCTTTAAAATCATACTAAAATTAAGAACTGTGCGTAAAAATCAACAACTTTTTCCGGTAAAACACTGACTTCGATAGTTAATTTCTCTTAAACCGTACAGAGAATTGATATGAATTTTTCACAAAAGACGTATAAAAGGATGGTTACTTGATATTATCCAATCAAATTACACTTTGAAGGTTACAAAAATTTCCATAGAGCTAATAATTGGCATGAATGTTCAGAATACTATTATAAATGAATTGTGAAAAGTCCCCATCAATCCCCTTTGTGCAAAAAATTTTATTGAGGGGGGAAGTTTGCAAAAATAGGTTTTTCGCATTTTTCAGGAAAACGGTGAGTTCAACAGCAAAAATTGTAGATCATTCACTTTCTACAAAATAAGTCTCTACATATTTTTTCATAAGTGCTGCCATTTCCGTGATATAGCGGTTTAAAGAATCGAAAAAATTATTTTATTCGTGATATGCACGTTAATGTACTTTTATATACATTTTTGAACCGTTACAGGAGTAAAAATATGAGTCCCTATATCTTATAAATCTATATATATAAAAAGAGAGTGTTTGTTTGTATGTCCCCGATTTTCCCTAAAACTAACCATTGACCTTCGGTAGGGGATTATGTCATTGTGTAGCCCTTAGGCTCCCATTGTGAATAAGGGAGTTTGGTGGGGGTGGAATTAAAAATGATCTAGGAATTCATAGAAAATAGATTAAAAAAATAGTACAATAGGCCCCACTGTCAATAGTACAATTTTCGCTAGATAGCGTTACTGGCGCAAATGTCTTTCGATTTTTCTCGAAAATTCTGGAATGTTCCATGGATTTCTATCGAATTTTCTAGAATTTTCTCGAACATTCTGGAATGTTCTATGGATTTCTATCGAATTTTCTAGAACTTTCTCGAATATTCTCGAATGTTGTATTCGTTTTTATTGAATTTTATCAAACTTTCTCGAACAATCTGGAATGTTCCATGGGTTTCTGTCGAATTTTCTAGAATTTTCTCGAACATTCTGGAATGTTCTATTTCTATCGAATTTTCTAGAATTTTCTCGAACATTCTGGAATGTTCTATGGATTTCTATCGAATATTCTAGAACTTTCTAGAATATTCTTGAATGTTCCATGGGTTTCTATCGATCTTTCCCTTACTTTTCCGTACACACAGAGAGTGTAGACATAATATTGGGATCGGCCAAAAAAATCTTACTGTTCCGTACACACAGAGAGAATTAAAAAAAAAGTCTTTCATTTAACAATTTTGATATTTAAATGTGCAAAAACAACCCAGCGAAGCGGGTTTAACAGCTAGTACAAATTATAAAGTTTTTAGAATATAAATCAACATTAAGAACTCCGTTCCGTTTATTTAGTAGCATGGCCTGAGTAACACCTGTCTTCCATTCAATTGTCAGCGTGGTGATGCTCGTATACCTGCCTCGTTTCTAAGGTCTCATACTCCACAAAATACTGTTAGTCGTAAGTATTGAAAGAGGTGGTGAATTTTCGGAGTATCTGTAAGACCAGACATCTGTAAAAATTCATGTGCAGTGTCGAACACATTATATTCGAAAGAGTAGAATTGATTCTGTGAAAAGACAGCGTCAAGAAGAAGAAGCTGGTTCATCAAAAATAAGTCCTCCGCGTTCTAGACCACGATTAAGTGAAACTACATTTTTTTTAATCAGTGTTGTTTATTTTGTGGCAATGAATTAAATGAAGAGTTGGAGAAGAAAAAATACTGCAGTACCGACGTAAGATTTTTAAAGTAACTACACTTTCGTTTAAAGACAGTATTCTAAATATAGCTAAAACTTGTTGTGATGATCTAATCAAAGCTCTTGCTGCTCGTATCATAACGATTGCTACAATAATTTTTTGAAACGGACCACTGGGGTTGACTAAAGTCAGTCGTCCTCAAGATAAAGCTTCAAATATTGCAACGAGAGAAATATTCAAGTATATTGAAAATAACGATGGTTGTCAATTCACATTGGACGAATTGAAAAGTATTTGTAAAATAGATAACAGAACCATTAAAATGCGATTGAAATTGGAGTATGGTGATAAAATTATTATTACAAGAAAATCAGGATCATTAACATTCGTATGTTTTATTGATAGTCACCATTGATATTTTAAACCAAGCTTGGTATGAAAACAAAATTAAACAAAACAGATAAAAAATAGCGATCCTATAGAGTATCCTGGAAGCTGCAGCAGCAATTTTTCAAGGGGATATTCAATGCGCACTGTTAGATAATTCTAATTATCCTCCACCAGGTCGTATATTTAACGATATTGATACAGATATTCCAATGTCACTGATATATATATATATATATATATATATATATATATATATATATATATATATATATATATATATCATATCGTATAATGGTTCAAAAATGTGTATAAAAGTACATTAACGTGCATATTACGAAAAAAAATTATTTGTTCAATTCTTTGAACCGCTATATCACGAAAATGGCAATAATTATGAAAAAAGGTGCTGAGACATTTTTTGTAGAAAATCGGATGATCTATAATTTTTCTGAACTATTTTTGCTGTTAAACTCATCGTTTTGCTGAAAAACGCGTACAGCCTATTTTTGCAAACTTCCTCTCTCAATAAAATTTTTTGTACAAGGGGGATTGATGTGGACTTTTCGCAATTCATTTATAATAGTATTCTGAACATTCATGCCAATTTTTAGCTCTATGGGAATTTTGTAACCTTACTGATATTTTATACACTAACTTCACTGGATAAATAAATAAAATTTTAAATGTTTGCTATCATTTTCAATTAACGGTTTCGAAATACAATTAAAAAGTTGGAATGAAAAGGATTACAAAAATTTAAAATTTAATTTATCAACTGTCTCTGTACTTTTTATGAGAAACCTGTAATTTAAAAAAAAAAAAAAGAAGCAAGTCTGATGATTTGCTTAAACTGTACGAGCTGTTGAAATTTTCAGACAAGAGAAATTTACAAAATTTAAAACCCTTCGACCCCGACCAATTTTTCTTGTATGGAACCCTAAAATCGCAGTTGAGACCTCTCCAAAAACACTCTCCATTTAATTACTTTTTTCCTTAAAGTCTTTTCAAACTGAGCCAATTTTGAAGATTAACGCCAATTTTTTAGTTTTTTCGGGAACGGAACCCTAAACTCGTACTTGAAACATAGCTACGAACACTCTCCATTAAATAAATTTTCAAAATAAACAAAACAAAATCGGTTCATCACACACAAATACATAGTGGACAAACTTACAGCACCAGAATTTAGGTTATGTACCGCGCTAAAACTGACCACCGTTTTTTATGGTTATAAGTTAAATCTTTTTCCAGAATTTCAATTCAATTCCTTCAGTTTTTGAAAAGTTATCAGAGAAAGTTGAAAAAGAAAGATCACTTTGATTTTGTGATGATTTTGCTATGATCGGGATTCGATAGCAGGCAAGGTTGATGTAGAAACTCTTAACAATCAATTATTTTTTATTCGTCTCAATCCGATCAATTGAAGCAGAGATATTCAAGAAAACAATGTAGAGATAAAAACCCGCGTGCAAAAGGTCACGCGGATCGTTTCGGAACCGGTAAACTCCTTTTCTGTATTTTTTACAATAAAATAAATCTATTTTAAAAAAAATCAGCCATTTGGAAAAATTTTCAAATTTATTATCAAAATCCGTTAGATTTATCCAACTAAGGTTTTATAAAAAAAAAACACATTGAAAATTTCTCAAGAGGGTTCATTAATTATTTTCAATAATACGTTTGGTAAAAGTCTTGTTATGAGTCTTGGACTTGCAGAGTTAGGTCTTGGTCTCTATCTTAATTCATAAACATAGGGTCTTGGTATTAGTCTTGTCGAAATGGTACTATACTGGTCTTCGTTTTGGACTTGAAAATTTTGAAAGAACAAGGCCAAGACTGAAAAACTGAGGCAAATTTTGCTCATCACTAATTATCATTGATTCCTCCAGTGCTTACGTTATAACGGGTGACTGCTGATAAAAGATCTTCAATATTTTTCGGACACTTTGTACGGCATATACATATATCTAAAAAGTCGGGTATAAAATATAGGGATTCATTCAATAATATTTATGTACAATGTGTTGGTAAAAATTATGTACATCCATTAAACACTTCTATATATATTACAAAAACTATCGTAATCAAGATTCCATGATTCTAGAGAGATGTTGTAGAACACATCTGGTTTGCACATCGAACTACAATATTTTAATGAACGTATTTTTGGCAAGTTTTCATAAAAATAAAGTATACTTTTTACAAATGGAATATGTTTTTTTTTTCTGGGTTTTTCAACAAAGCACGGTTTTAAAAGGAATAGCCACATTTACCCATACAATGTCAAAGTAGCTGACCCAATTTTCTTCTTAGATCCATTTAAAACAAACTTGGTTATTTTTTGGGAGATTATTTTATGTCGTAAGGATATTACATGGAGGATGTAATAAGAATATCACATAATAATAATATATAATATCTATTTATAAAACAACAAAATAAAAAAGTAAATTGTATAGACATGTAACATGTTTTGAAATAAAATAAAATATAATTTTTTTATTATTACTTTTTGTTTTTGTTTACTTTTAATCATGTATACGATATTTATTTACATCATGGTCTCTCGATTATAATTGATGATTTTTAATATGATACACACAGCGTTAACTAAATATTGACATATATCTTTTCTAGTAATGTTAATTAAAGAGAATTGAAAAAAATACATAAACAAGTGAAAACAAACAATTGACTGAGTTAATTGTTGAAATACCATGCATAGTCAGTGTTCATTTCTTTATCCCATTACACATACAAACATGTGACACATACATAACTGATAATCAAGTATAGTACATATTATAAAATTTCCGCCTAATTGGCGCCCTCACGGGTAAACAGTGATGTTTACGAAAAAATGTTTCAAACAAAAGTTGTTTAATTTTTGATAAGGAACATTTTTTTACATTTAAACTTTTGTTCTATCTCTAACGGTTTACAAGATGGGTCCTACGGACCCAAGACCCAATGACCTATGATGCTTATTTACGAACTTGACCTTACTTTTTACATCCTGAGTACGCTGTAAAAATTTCAGCTCGATATCTTTTTTCGTTTTTGAGTTGTCGTGTCTACAGACGGACGGACGGACAACCGGAAATGGACTAATTAGGTGATTTTATGAACACCTTTGACAAAATTTTTTCCCTAGCATCATTATTTTTAAGCGTTACAAACTTGGGACTTAACTTAATATACTATGTATATTTCATATATACATGGTATAAAAAGTAAACAAAAACAAAAAGTAATAATAATAAATAAGTGAATAAAGTAAAAAAAAATTCAATAACTTGAAAAAATTGCACTCTGTGTCTAGATTTCGAATGGCCTAATTAGTAGGGCGCTTAACATGAATCCAAGAAGTCCGGGTTCGAGTCCTGGTTAGAGTGTACTTTTTTAATTCTCTTTAATTAAAATTTTTTAAATTGTTTGTGGAATAAATGCAAAAAACAAATTAGATATTATACTTTAGTACAGGATTATCTTATTATATAAATTAATTTCCCACCAGATAAAAAAGTTAGGCGTCCCTGTTGAGAACGACATGCTAGAAATCCTCAATTAAATGACATGATGAAATGATATTAAAAACAACATCCTATAAAACACATCGATAAAGCGATTGAAGTAAAGGTAATTTGTTATGAAATATAAATCAAACAATCAAAAGTTATTATTGTAAAATTTTGGAAATCGTGCAGAAAATTGTTTGACATATACAAGTCATGTGAGTATTTAAAAAAAAAAAAAAAAGAGAATAAAAATTTTTGATTATGTGTTATATGAGCAAACAAGGAAATGGCACTACAAATGTATTACAACATTGAACAATAATGTTATGATTGTATATATACAAGTAAGTACATATGATATTATGTGTGCTACAGTCTGTTCACAAATACCAACGGATTTTACAGATTATTCGTATATGAATAATTAAGGACTTAGCATAAGTTGGTATAATCTAGATTTGTAGTCACGGGGGAATATTTGCCAAGTAGACAGTTTTAATTGAGGCATCTATGAATTTAGTATTAAGAAATGACACAAAATTTCATTTCTACCTGGAAACTTGAGAATAAACAAGTAATAAAAACAAAACAAAACAAAAAAGGTTACCAACTTCAAAAAAAACTACTCCAAACTAAATGAATATGCACTAAAAAGTAAAAAATAACGATAATATAATGTAGCTAAAATTATTGTTATTTTCGGAGTCGGTGTCAGTCAAGGAAACAACTTTGACAGAACAGTTTGCTACATTAATTTGGCTGACACTGACCCAAAAATAACAATAATTGTATCTACTTTATACTATCGTTATTTTTTACTTTTTAGTGCATATTAATTTGTCTTCTCTTTTATTAAATAATTAAATCTTTTTTATTAAAAGTTTTCTATTTTGTGATATATAGTGAATCTGAAGTACACTAACTAATTTGTCACTAAAAAAATAATCATCGAAATCGGTTGGCGTGATATTCAGTTATTCGACCATTTGTTGCGCACATACTTAATGCAAATTTAGGACTTATATAATTTTCTCTTGCATGCCATTGTCAGAACTGGACCAAATTAAAAAAGTAAAGTTCTAAAGTAACAAATATTAAAAAAAATACAGTCGAATTGAGAGCCTCCGACTTTTTTGAATTTGAAGTCGGTTAAAAATAAACAATTTTGTTGAAATAGCCTATTTTATCGAGTTGAATATCAGTGCCTCCATTATTTTGATAAATTAAATAACTTTCCTGAAAATTTCTAAAAATTTTCACCGATAACAGACTATTATATTATCAGATAGGTTCAGCTTAAAATTAAAATCATTAAACTCACTTTTTTAAGCTATATACAAATTTTCAAATTTCTATATTTTTTTATGAAAATGAAAACTTAAATTTAACCCTAATTTGGACCCTGAAGGAAAATAAAGATATTTACAAAAAATGTTTGAATCCATAGTTGTTTACTTTTCTAATAAGGAATATTTTTTTCATTTAAGCTTTTGTTCTATTTCTAATGGTTTACACGATGGTTCCTACAGGTCCAAGGCCTCATTGACCAATATTGCTCATTTAAAAACTCAAATTCACTGCGCTATAAAAATTTCAGCTTGATATCTCTTTTCGTTTTTGGTTGTTGACAAGCGGGCAGACGAACAGGCGCAAACTTAGGTGATTTTATAAATATAAATCACCCGTGCCCAAATTTTGTTTGCATCATCAATATTTTTAAGCGTTCAAACTTAAGACTAAAATTAGTATGCCCTGCTATTATTCAGTAGTTACAATTTCGACTACCAGATCTTACCATTCTTTAAGGCCAGTAAAAATATTCAAATTCATATCAGATAAATTCCGCCAACTGGCGATAAAAATTTGTACTATTAAACATGAAGTGTACCGCTTTTATATTAGTTCCATTTTAGTCCACCTAATAACTTACTATTTATCAATATATTTCATATAATATATTGTTTAAAAATCGGTACGTATTCTGATATAACGATTAACAGTGGCTGATACGGTTGGTATCGCTTCGAAATTTTTTAAGGTTAAATTTATAGTATTCTCGCTACAATCGACAAAACTTTCTGATTACAAACAATTTATAGAAACTAAAAATAATTCATTTTTGTGACATGATTGTATCGACTATAACACTTTTATTATTGAGCTTTACAAAATCATTTTATAATAAAATTGGAAATGAGAAAAATATTTTGACAGTTTATTTTCAGTCGGTTAAACATTTGATTCTAAAATTATTATTTTTTAACTTCTTTTTCATCATACATGATGGTTTAAAGACTCCAATCAAACGAACAACCATATTCCAGCATGTAACGTTCTCTATCGAGTATATATGTGTTGGCATATACTTGTCGCTATCCAACTTTTATGATTATATCCACAATGGAATCCGAATATGGCGTGAATTGTAGTATACATGGTTTTCCAGCAAAGTAGATCTACGGGATGTTTTTAAAAAGAGTAGCTACGTTTATCAAACAATGTCAAAGTAGCTGAAAAAATATTCTTATTGTACCTACTAGAGTATAATATCTATTTATAAAAAACAAAATAATAAAGTCACTTGTATAGACATGTAATTTGCTCTTGCATTTATTCTAAGTAAATATCTTGTTATTAAAACTATATAGTCCTCGGGCCAGGCATATAAAGATGAAATTTCATTAAACAGGAAGTGTTGTCAATGTGTTTTTTTTGTCGGACATAATGTTATTTTCTTTTAACCACGTTTTTTTTTTTTATACCATGTATATATGAAATATACATAGTATATTAAGTTTAGTCCCAAGTTTGTAACGCTTAAAAATAATGATGCTAGGAAAAAAATTTTGTCATAGGTGTTCATAAAATCATCAAATTAGTCCATTTCCGGTTGTCCGTCCGTCTGTGGACACGATAACTCAAAAACGAAAAAAGATATCGAGCTGAAATTTTTACAGCGTACTCAGGACGTAAAAAGTGAGGTCAAGTTCGTAAATGAGCATCATAGGTCAATTGGGTCTTGGGTCCGTAGGACCCATCTTGTAAACCGTTAGAGATAGAACAAAAGTTTAAATATAAAAAATGTTCCTTATCAAAAATTAAACAACTTTTGTTTGAAACATTTTTTCGTAAACTTCACTGTTTACCCCTGAAAGCGCCAATTATCGGAAATTTTCTAATATGTACTATACTTGATTATCAGTTATGTATGTGTCACATGTTTGTATGTGTAATGTCATAAAGAAATCAACACTGACTATGCATGGTATTTTAACAATTAACTCAGTCAATTGTTTGTATTCACTTGTTTTTAATATTAATTTATGAGGGAAAAAAAAACATTTTATCGGAAATATATTTTTAGTAATTATACGTGTGGGACTCTTCCAATAATAAAAAATTATGACGTCGGACAATTAAGCCTTTCCCAGTTGAATTTTTAGTTGAATAAAAATATTTAAAATGAAATAGTAAGTGGAAAAAATTTGTTGTGACGATATAAATGCAAGCGTGTAATAAGCCTTATTATGCTGAAATACCCATGGAAGTGATATCCTGAAATACCCGGTATATATTTATTTTTATATGTGTTCGAGCAGAGTATCATGCCTGATGACAAAGATTAACAAATATTTATTTCTGTGACAGATATCATATTTTTATTTTTTTTCATTTTTAAGAAACTTTTCTAATATCATTTCGTTTTTAATCTAAAATAGTATGATGCAATTAATATCATCGCAATTGTGTCACTAAATGACTTTTTTCTCTAGAAAATGATTGTTTGACATTTTGATTACCGTTTATATGATGTCCTAACAACGAGGCTGTCATAAATTTATTTTTAATTTAATAATATTTCTTTTTGATAATTCTGAAGAAAACAATAATGTTTCTTGCTGATGCTTACAATCCATACACTTAAGGTAGGGGCTCGAGTGGCACTGCAATTTGAAGGTGAAATTTGTTCATTGATATCCAAATAAAGCGAAAATGAAGAGCAAAGATTTTCGATTTTGCACTTGGTATTCGAGTAATCGAAGCTTAAACTGCAACATTAAATCTCATATGACGACCATTTTTTGGGTTAAATTTGGTAGGCTACTATGGTAACCAATAATTAACGAAAAAAACCCAAAAAATTAAAAAAAAAACAAAAAAAAAAACAAATTTTTTAATTTTTAATGTATGTTAAAAAAATACTTCACCAGTTTTATTTTGATACAGGCCAAACCGTTTTTCTAAACAAAATTTAGACGTACCTTTGATTGATTCAGTTTAAGTTATTCAGTATTTCACTAATTCACTTCACTTTCAGCTCAATGCACTTAATAAATTTAATTTTTTCTCAAACAAAGTTAATGCAAAATTCTGTTTGCAGAATTTTTTTTTTTAAATAATCAAAAAAACAAATGATTTAACAGTTTACAGGGTAGTCGAAGTGCAAAATTAAAAAAAAAAAAAATTAATGCAGTAGATAAGTGAGTGAAAATAATCTCAGTGCTAACCAAAAAGACAAAATATCCGCAGACTCTGCTGACTTGATTTCATTAAAATATCGGAAAATTTATGTTAACGTTTAGTCGCACTTTTAAGCTATTTTCTTTTAAATCACCTACAGATCTTTATTTTAGAAATGTAATCTAGTTATTCACATAATGACTGAATTTCGAATGTAAAATGTCATCTTAGAAATGGAAAATGTATGAAAATAAAAGTTTCAATAACTAGCAAACGAAATTTTTTCCTTCATGAAGCCCTTCTTATACACGTAAAGCTCTTCAATAAGATGTTCTGTTATTGACTGCAGAAACCTAGCTTCCGAAAATAAGGTTATCAAGAGTAACACAAAAACTCTTTTCCAAATTGGGATCTGAGGCCTAATTTGGGAGATATGGTTAAGGAAAAATTGATAAATTTGTTCATTCACTGACTATCATTCGATAACAAGTAGCCAATAATAATCAGTAGATATTAGTAAATTTCACTTAATAATGGAAGGGATTTTTAAAAAAGTATAAAATTATTTAATTGGAAATCTAAAATTATTTATATCCAATTAAATAATTTTGTACTTTTTTTTAACTCCCTTCCAATATTAAGTGAAATTTACTAATATCTACTCATTATCATTGGCTACTGGTTATCGAATAATAGTCAGTGGATAACCAAATTTATCAATTTTTGCCATACCCGTACCTCCCAAATTAGGACTCAGATCCAAATTTGGAAAAGAGTTTTTTTGTTGCTCTTGATGAGCTTATTTTGGTAAGCCGAGTTTCTGCAGTCAATAACAGAACACGGTGTATACTTAACAAGATCACATCAAAAGAGTGTCAAAAATTATAATACTTTGTTTATAATAATTTTTTTAGTTAACCAAAAATGTATATAAAATAAAAAATCATGCATTTTTTGTTAAATTAAAATAAACAAAATATTAAAATTTTTTAAACTCGTTTGACGTGATCTTATTAAGTGTATTCATAACTACTTTCTTATTTGACATTGATCATGTTATCATTTTTGTTTGAACTTTTGTTCAAGTTTTTGAGTGTTTCACTGACCCGATCAATAGAGATGTGAAAATAGATTGTCTATTGAAAAAATCAATGTTTTTTAATAGTCGATTTCCAAATTTAATCATAAAACAAGTGAAAAGAAACAACTGCTTGAGTTAATTGTTGAAATACCATGTATAGACAGTGTTGATTATGCAAAAGTTTTTTTTACTTCATATAAGTAATGAAAGATGGCCACTCTTAGATAGCCACACATACATACATATCACATACATACATATCACATACACACATAACTGAATTCCCATACAATACACACTCTTTAATTTTTACCTAATTTTCGACCATACGGGTAAATAGTGATGTTTACGAAACGTTTCAAACAAAAGTTGTTTAAAAGGAAAATTTTTACTTTTAAGCTTTTGTTATATGTCTAAGGATTTGTAAGTTGGATCCTAGGAACCCCAGACTCAATTGGCATGTGTTGCTCATTTACGAACGAAGCCACACTTTTTATGCCCTGAACACGCTATTAAAATTTCATCTCGATATCTCTTTCCCTGTTTGAGTTATTGTGTCGATAGACGAACAGACGGATGTACGGAGAACCAGAAATGGACTAATTATGTGATTTTATAAACACCGATACCAATATTTTGTTATTTTTAAACGTTACAAACATGGGACAAAACTTAGTATAACATGATATATTTCATATACAGATGGTATAAAAAGCATTGAATAACCAATCGTTTTGTACGACCTCGAAATAAAATCGTTCCACAGAACTTCAGACCAACCATACCGTACCCAGTCGAGTGTCTGGCGAGTATTCATCATTGTTAAGGTTAGGTTAGTTTAGGCTATATATTGGGTGTCCACGAAGGACACACTTAGACTATAGAGCCCATTGTGATACCATATATGTGTTTCACCACCTTTCCGCATATAATTTCATTTATCAGCTTCTCAATTTCAGAGGCAGAGTGCATCTCCTTCATGCATACACCATGCACTACACCAGCCCATCAAAGCTATAAATTTATTATTATTAAGCTTTTGGCACAATTAAAAAGTCTCCGCTTAAGGAATATGAGTAAAGGGAACTTGAACGAGTGACCTTATTAAAATGAATAAAAATAACTGAATTTTATTTCCAATATATACAACTTTGAAGAAATTTAACCTACATAAAGAAAATATAGGGGAAGAAAACCGAAAAACCTTAGCAACAATAATATAATATAAAAAAAAAAACAATAATAATAACGACTTGAAGGAAAAAAGGCTACAAATTATATATACAAGCAAATGAAATATGTGATTATTTATATAGACATCGTGCAGAGAATTACTATAGTAGTAGATATAAATATAGTACAGGGACGGGACGACCAATATAAAATAAACCGATAAAATAGAATAATATTTAAATTATATTGGGTGTCTTTAAAGGATTTGTTAAGGAACATCAATAGAAAAAAGTTGTATCAAAAATCTCTAAAAGTAATTTGTGGAGGAAATATGATTGCATTTCAAACCCATTCAAGTGATAATTTCCAATAGGGTTAGTAAGTATTCTACTATATTTGAGAAAGTACTTCAAAATGTTGATTTTGCAAAAAAAAAGCCAGCAAAATTTTATTTCGGAAAAATAAAAAACGCGGGCATCCAATTTGGTGACGTAATATCATTATACGAAATAACACAGATAAGTTTGACAGATATATTCATAGACAACTAATTATAATAAATATAAATATTTATTATCTATGTATATATTATACCCAGCTGTCTACCTGAACCAACTGATGGTCTATGGTTCCTACCGATATGACATCACATCAGGGCTTGCCCGCGTCTTAGGTCACGTGATATACAGTTTAAGAATTACGATTTTTAATTTTAATATTATAAAAGAAAAATGTGCTTTTATGTCTCGAAATAAGAATATTTAAGTATATTTTTACATAAATTTTAACTTTTTTCAGATTTCATAATTTATTTTTCACTACCGACAGTACCCTATTCTGTGAAGCTAAAAGTTTGAAACATACTGTAAGGTCAAGAATATTTCTTGCAAAATTGTGATGAAACTTTTTTTTTTAAATATTGGTCATTACGCAGTATAAAAATATCTTTTATTTTGAAAAATTATCTAAAAGATTCCCTCAACTCAGTTTAGATCTCCTATTTTGTTTTTTTCCTTTTTTTTAAATATTTCATTTTTAACCTTTTTAAGGCTACCAATCTCCATTTTATAAAAATATATTTTTTCCAAACCCTTCAGAAAATGTGGTCTTTTTTTTCTTAAGGCACATATAATTGTAACATATAAATTAATCACTTCGTATATTTTCGAGCCTGTTCGTGTAATTACGGTAGTTTGAATGTTTATTATTCTGTCCGTTAGGAACTGTTCACGAATTTATTTGTATACATAACCATATGTAGTTTTTAACCCCCAAATTAAAAGAAGGGGTGTTATTAGTTTGACCGCTATGTGTGTCTGTGTGTTGGCCTGTCTGTAGCATCGTAGGGCTTAAACGGATGAACCGATTTTAATTTTTTGTAAGGTAATTTAACGGAGAGTGTTCTTGGCTGTGTTTCAATTGCGACCTTAGAGTTCCGTACACGAAAAAACTAAAAAATTGGCGATGATCTTCAAAATCGATTCAGTTTGGAAAAGGCATGACGTATTATTTTAACATATAGCGTTATTCAGTGGCATCATAGCCCATAAACGGTCGAACCGACTTGATTTTGAGAACATTTTATAGCTAAGTTTCCAAAAATCGGTTTACAAGGAATAAATCGCATTTGTCGGGGTTTTTTTTAACTTACTTATTTAAAATATGTATGATAATAATTAATGATTATTAATTAATTTTAATAAATTTAATAAATTTCGATAAGTAAGTACACTTTTTTTAATTTATCTTAAATTATTTGAAAGCATTGCTATTTCGAACATAACCTATAATCTACATTCAATTCAATAAATATTTACAGTGTAATTGATTACAGTGTAATATATAAGAAATTTCTATAATTCAACTAAATTTATTCATTTAATCATTATGTAATTGTTTTATTGTTGATCCGCTAACTAACATTGAGAAATTTGTACTTCTAGTCAAATTTGAAATTACAATATCTGACCAAGATATTTTAAATTTATTTGAAGATGAAGGATCTAATATTTTTAACTAACTTCTGCATTTAAAAATAACTGTATAAAATCATAAAGTAATGATTTACAAATTTAAAGAATATTTAACGCGTGAAATATTTGACGCACGAGTAGAACGTGAGGCAAATCCTTAGATCATATATTTTAAATAGATAAGCCCAGTGTATAACAAGTATAGATTAACAAAGATGAAAATACAATATTCAAACAGCTGACGGAGAAACACCATTTTGGAGGCCTGGTATTCAATGCGCATGATCGTATAACCGGAATCAGCTGCTTCAATGATGTGTTTATATTTCAAATTCACATGTGCTTAAAATAAATAAATAAAATTTTATTTTGTTTTAACGTTCGAACGAGTAATATTGTTAGATAATTTTGTGTTAATTCTATGAAAAAAAATGTTTAAAATGGTAAAATGGTAATTTGTTTAAAATATACTGTTTTAACTTTATTTAAAAGTGGTATAATCTCATTTTAAATACGCGCCAGGATATTATGTTGTATATTAAGACATGCGTATTATGACCAGGCCTCGACATTTACTGTCCTTGTCAATCTACTTTGAAACGTGGTTCTCACTTTGTTGGCAATTCCAGTAGTGAATTTTCAAAGGGCAAATCTTTCATCACGTGACTAAAGATTATCGAATGATTAACGTGAGGACTGACTGGTTAAATAAACTAAGAGAAAACACTCTGTATATTATCAGAAGCGCATGTTATGTTGAATATCCTCCTTAGATGTCCATTTTCACTTCCGTATCGAATATTTGAATGCATAAATTGTATGATAAGGAACATAAATCATTAAGATTGTTTGGTATGTATAGTATATACTACATATAGTAGGAAACATGCTAGTATATACTAAGGTCGGTAACACCTTTTCAATAAAACGGAATTATTATTATAGGTTTACGATACGATGTGTTTGTTGCTGCCTTGCTTGCTGCTGTGATATTCGATCAGGGAACGAACCGAACACCATATATAATTTATTTAAGTTATTAAATTTTTGTTATAATTCATTTCTTTTAAAAAGAATCGAAATAAATTTTGCGTTTTATGCATAATTTTTCATTTTTTACTTATTGTACCCCGTGGCTTTGTATGCGTGAAATTAAAATATCTTCGATAAATCAAATTAAAAACTTCATACAAGTAAGAAGGATAGTTTGTGATTAGTTAAAGACCCTATCAGAGCCGATTTCAGGGACGGTTTTTAAGATGTCTACCTCTTTGAAGAATCTTCAGGACTTAAATCAAACCTATCTGACTTCATGTATGAAGGACTTGGTTTGAAATTCTGGAAAACTATGTAGCTTATGATCATAAAAAAGTGTGGTAAATTTTAGCCCGTTACAACACCTCAATTTTGAAAAAAACAAACTTTTCTGAATAATTTTAACAGCTGGTACAATTCAGGTGAAACATCGGAATTTAACTTTTTTGTACTTTCGGATAATTCCAAGACTTTCTTTTTAAACCTGATTGCTATCCGAAACATTACAAAACAAAAATACAAAAAAACTTGACAAAATCCGGGTTTGCATCATTACAAGAATTGAAAATTTCCAATCGTTGTTTCTGTGATAATGAAAATCTGGAATTATTTCCATTTTTGTAAAGTTTCGGTTCATAATCAGGTTTTAAAAGATACCCGATACTTTTAATTACTTTTTTTATTCGCCTCAATCCGATCAATAAAACCAGAGATATTCAAGAAACTTTACCAAAGAAAATAATGCAGAGATAAATTGCCCCAAAATCGTGTGCATAAGGTCGTGCGGATCGTTCCGGAACCGGAAACCTTCTTTTCTGTGTTTTTTACAACGAAAGAAACCTTTTTAAAAAAAATTTGCTTCTCCCAAAATTTTCTGAATTGATTATCAAAATCAGGTAGATTATCTAATATATGAAAATGAAAAATCTTAAATTTTATGAATAAGTTTCATATTATGGATGACATACCAGAAATTTTATTTTCTGATACACAAAAAATATGTATTCCCTTCAATTGATAGGATTTTGTAATTAATTTAGTTTTCACAATACCTACACCTAGTTTCTATCAAACGTCACATGTCACTTTTATTCCTTCTAAAGAATTCAAAAATCAAATATGTAAAATTTTTCTGATGACCACATGTTTCATAGATTATGGACTATTCTCATATAGTACCTACCTTTATACCTGTTTTTTCTATCAATTTTTTTTTTTTTTTTTTGCATAAATATTATTATATAAAAACAAAATTGACAGGCATTGGATTTCATTTTGACATTTCAAATGAATGCTTCATCTCAGTTGAAAACACAATCATCATCCTCATACACGGTTGGTGATGTACTATGTCATGTCGGATGCAAAACGGTTTTGTTGTCAAAATGTTGAAATGTGTTTTTGATATTTTGTAAATAATAAATATTATTTATATTTTTTTTTTATCCAATATTCTTTAAACCAGAGATTAGTAAATACATGGCAAAATGGAATAAATTTTACTTTTTTACGTTTGGGTTCCGTAGAAAATCTTTACTTACTTAAAACGGCAACTAAAGCTACGCCGATCCGAAATATCACTCTTGAAATGCCCTTCGAATCTCTTAGTCTCTTGCCATGTTGCCTTTACCAAATGAGCCATATATCCGGTTATCCGGTAAAATTAAAACCAAAAAATAGGAGTGAAGGTTTTCAAAGTTTTAAAGATTGTTTTAAACACCATCATAAATGAAATCTAAAGAGCCCTCATCGATCCCATATCCGGGAAAAAATTTACTCGGAGTCAAAGGTCAGGTTTTTCGCAATTTTCAGCAAAACGGTAAGTTTTAACATAAAATTAGGAGAAAATTGTAGATCAGATAATTTTAAAAAAATGTCTCAAAACTTGTTTTCCTAGGAGCCGCCGTTTTTACGATATTACGATTAAAAAAGTAAACGAAGAAGAGCTGTAATTGTCATAATGTGACGATTAGCGATTTTTTTTAACGATGTTTCGTCGGGGGTTCTTTTCCACGGGTCTGTTGTTCGTGTTTAATTTGAAACTATTGATTAATAAAATGATAAAAGCGGTGTAAATTAAAAAAAAATTATTTTCTCTGATTCATAATTCTCTAATACTTCTTACGCCTCTTCTTCTTATTCTTTTTCTCACTTCTGGGTGCAAATAAATTGCCTTAATAGTGATGCATCGTATGTCTCTTTGGTATCAAACGAATCATCTACTGTTGGTGATTCAACTTTGGAGCTCGACCGGCCTAGACAATTTGTACATGCTTAAGAACAAACAAATCCAATTTTTTCGCAACCACATTTAGCACGTTGCTTTTTACAGTTTTTTCGGCGCAGGTGGAAGTAAAGTCATAACTGGTTATAATGTATTGTCGACCAACTTCCAACCCCAGCACCTTGAGTCTAGCTGAAAACCAAGCCACACTTAAAATTGGTAATTTACCCGAAAAGATGTTGATGAACAGCCCCTAAGGTTGGAGGAAGACAAGCTAATTACACTTGTTTTTTATTTGAAGTTTTTTTGACAAACATGCTTATCGAAACTTATCTAAGCATGTAGTTTTTTACTTACACACATTATGGCGATTACAACTCCTTGAATCGTTATATCTCAGAAACGGCTGCTCTTAGGAATAGAAGTGTTTCGACCTTTTTTTTATTTCATTATCTGATCTACAATTTTTGTCTGAACTAATTTTTTGATAAATCAAATAGTTTTGCCGAAAATCGCCAAAACGCCCGTTTTGGTGATCTTTGAATTTGCTTGTGCTTCCTGGTCGAGGGTTAAAAAGGAAAGAACAAAGCAGCATTCTTTGCGAGAGGCCTTTGCCTGGCAAGTGAGCAAATTAGGCTTATTATAAATATCAGAAATGAAAATTAGAGGTAATAAACCCGCAGACTATTGCAAACAAAGTGTATGCTTTTGATTGCTTTGTAACAATTTAAGGTTAAAAAGAACTTTATGTTTAGTCAAACTTTCAGCGAACTGAAAACAGCAAACTAAAAAAAAAAAACCTCCTCCAAGATTATAATTGTATTGTGCATCTCATTGTCATCACAAGACGAATAATAAAGGCACGAAAACAAAAACAACAACTTTTAGTTTGAGACTTGAACTCGAAAGAAAATAATATTATACACACAAAAGATGCTACACATTAATGATTTCTATTGACTGAATAAACATATTATATTAAATAGAGGGTGGCCATGAAAATATTTTACGCGAAGCATGTAGTATACATTTAGGCAAGGAAACGCACTTTCTGTCCGGCAATGCGTTTTGGCCAAACTTTAACTTCGTCGACCCAGATGTCACGGAAATCATCGAGTAAAATTGACGAGTATGATTAAAAAAGTTGAGCGCAAGGGTCTACATCAAAATTAGATCATTCTGATTAAAAGTTCAGAAAATGTTATTCAGATTTTCCTGATCTAAAACTCTCATGGCCACAATACTTTAGTAGTTTTCGAGCTACAGGCGATTAAAGTTGCACGTGCATTACAATTATAATATATTCGTAGCTTTGATCGCCCGTAGCTCGAAAAGTAATCGTTGAAAATTTTGTGTTCAGTAAGAGTTTTTGGTCAGAATGATTCAAAGAACATTTTAGAGTGGGCTAGAAAAAGTTTCACAGAAAGCCCTTTTCCTATCTAGATTGCGGGGTCCTTGATAAAATATTTCGATGATTCAAAATTAATCTTGTAAGTGTGTCAGAAACAAATGTAAGATATGAAGATTATGATCCACAAATAACCTTCAACTAAATCAGTCTGTACAAAAAAAAAATTATGTGGAGAGATTCTCAAAACGGAGGGAGAGGGTTTTCTTTGAAAAAACAGTCCAACAACTTGCTCATTCAGAAAAATATTATCTCTAAAACAAAGTAACGTTTATTTTTCTACATCTTGACTTTTCCTTCTCCAAAACTCCACTCGAAGGGGATTGATTTTTCAAAAGAAATCTCTCTCATTTCCTTGAAACATAAAAATTTGATGATTGATCAGCTTAATGTAATATGTTCTGTTGCAGCTTAAAATAAATGACTAATTCTACTGGTAACAGTCTATATATTATTTTTCTATGTAAAAACTTTCTTTTATTCAATTTTAATTAAAATTAGAGAAGAACGAATAACATAGCGAAGAAAAAAAAAATTATTTGTTCCTTGAAGTGTAAACACACTATTGTGTGATGTAAAAAAAAATATTATGTGATCATTATTGAAAGAAACATGTTGAAAATTCAATGAAAATAAGATCTAGATGGATCTTAATTTTGCAATCAATTGGAATTTATTCAGTTAGATATCTCTCTTCACTCTGATATAACCAGATAGGTGAAGATAGATATATTTTTTACGAAACTTTATTGATTTTTAAACACTACTATCTTAATTTTTCTATTGAAAAGATTTCATGATTATTTTTAATTAAATTTATTTTTATCAATATTTTTCATTTTAACGATTTTTTGCAGGCAATCCTACCATTACTATCGTAATTAAATTATCTTCGATTTTTTAACAGATCGGTGTAGTTATTGACTTACCTGTTCCTATGGTATGAACAGATCTCCATCGATCTGTTAACCATTCGAAATTGGCGATCAATTTCAGATGAAAATATTATCTTCTTTTGTTAATTTTAAGATCGTGAATTTGTCGGTGGAGTTTTAGTTTTTGAACTTTATTTAATTGATTATATTTGAATACATTTTAGCTGACTTATATAAGGGTGGAAGGAATTATTTTGTTGCCCACATCAAATTATTTTCATAGTTGGTTAAATAACGATTATTTGGTTTCAAATTAATTATTCATTGACTCCTCTGCCTAAATTTGAACTGATTTGTAAAAATAGGCAAAGCCTAATACCGTCAATTTTCTTTTTCAAATCCTAAACCAGCAAGTGAAATTTATAAAATTTTAAAAACCCCCGACAAATACAATTTATTCCTTGTAAACCGATTTTTGGAAACTTTGCTATAAAATGTTCCCAATCGAGTTGGCTCGACTGTTTAGGGGCTACGATGCCACTGACAAACACACAGATGCACAGATAAATACTTCAACTTATAACACTCCTTCTTTAATCAATATCAAAGTGATGGTCAAGGACATCAGATGAGATGAAAAGGATACTTAGAGAGCTATCATTTTTTGGGGCAAATGTTTGAAAATATTTTAATTGAAATTGAAATATTTGAGTTGACTTTGTTCTTTTGAATTATTGTTTTGAATTACCTAATTATTTTACCATTTCACTATTCGAAATGAATTGAACCAGGTTTATTTGACCATTTATTTCCATAGTAATTATTAAGGCATGACATATAGCCTTTTCCAAACTGAATCGATTTTCAAAATCATCGCCAATTTTTTATTTTTTTCGGGTACGGAAATTTAAGCTCGCATTTGAAGCATAGCTAAGAACACTCTCCGTTAAATTACCTTTCAAACGAAACCAAAAAAATTAAAATCGGTTAATCCGTGCAGGCACTACGATGCCACAGACAGACAAACACACAGATACACATACATAGCGGTCAAACTTATAATACCCCTTTTTAAGTTCGAAGGTTAAAAGGAGAAGTGTTAAAAGTTTAAACACTATGTGTGTTTGTCTGTCTGTGGAATCGTAGCTCCTAAATGGGTGAAACGATTTCGATTTTTTTATTTTGAACCCCCGAACAAAAAAAGTGGCTATAATTTTGACCGCTATGGGTGTGTATCTGTCTGTCTGTCACCGTAGAGCCTAAACAGATTTTTTTAGTTTCGTTTGGAAAGTAATCTAATGGAGAGTGTTCTTTAGCTATATTTCAAGAGCAAATTTAGGGTACTGTACTCGAAAAAACTAAAAAAAATTGGCGATAACCATCAAAATCGTCTCACTTTGGAAAACGCTTTAGCAATGCTTTAAGTGAAAGTTTAGGGTTGCGTACTCGAAACATTTGTCGAGGGTTTTTTCAATTTTGTAAACACTTGTTATAAAATGTAAAATTTGCTTGTCTCCTAGCAGCATGGGATAGTTAAAATAGGATATTCAAGATTTCATTTTATAGTTTATATTAGTCTGTATTATAAATATTTATTTATAATATGTTTTCTTATTCATTATTTTTAAGTCAATTCCAAGACGTTAATAATGCAATATTGATGAAAAGGCTCACGTTTTTCTTCTATTCATTTTATTCAGATAGTTCTTGATAGCGAATTGATTTAGAATATTTCCAATGAGTAGTTTCGACTCTTTCGTCAAGCATTTCATTGTTATAACAAAATGTTATTAAACTTCACTTGTATAACTCACGTATTTATTAATTTCCCAGATGGTACAGTAAATCTGGCATTTTGACTGGAAAAAATTACAATAGTGACTCTGAGGTTATAGATCGTTAGGGGGGCATGTAAGAAACTTAAAAAAAAATTAAGAGAATTTTTCGTTCCGCTGTTTTTGAGAAAATCCAAAAAAATGGGAAAAAAAAATTTGGAATGCGTTTTTCTCGGAATCTATTGATTTAAGGGAAAAGTTTTTCAAATAAAAAATGTAGAAGACACTGTCAGCTACATTTTATGTCATTGGAGCAACGTCATACGAGTTAAATTACAAAAAGTAGATGGCGTTAAAGTATCAAAAAAGGGTTTTCCACGGTTTTCATTAAGAAAAAATGATTTTTTTGTAAAAGTGTAAATGAAAAAGTTGTTTGACTCAAAATTAGCTTCAACTTTAATTGAAACAATTTTTTTGTAAAACTTACCGTTTTTGAAATACAGCTTGCTAAAAAATCTGAAAGTTAAGTTTTTTAAAATTTTGAAAAGGAGTACTTGATTTCCTTTTTATTTTCTTGGTTTATTTTAAACATACATTGTTATACTATAGCTCGGAAACGGTAAGTTTTTCATAAAAATTGTTTAAATAAAAGTTGAAGCTAATTTTGAGTCAAACAACTTTCTCATTTACACTTTTACAAAAACATCATTTTTTCTTAATAAAAATCGTGAAAAACCCTTTTTTTGATACTTTAACGCCACCTACTTTTTGTAATTTAACTCGTATGACGTTGCTCCAATGACATAAAATGTAGCTGACAATGTCTTCTACATTTTTTATTTGACTTTTCCCTTAAACCAATAGATTCCGAGAAAAACGCATTCCAAATTTTTGTTTCCCATTTTTTTGGATTTTCTCAAAAACAGCGGAACGAAAAATTCTCTTAATTTTTTTTAAAGTTATTTACATGCCCCCCTAACGATCTATAAGCTCAGAGTCACTATTGTAATTTTTTCCAGGTCCAGCCTTTTTTTCGTCTATATTGACTGAATCAAGAGGAAGTTTTTGTAATGGGGCCGATTTGGAAAAACTCCAGTATTACATATTTCGACGGTTTCAAGGCCACAATATCCGTATCAAACCTTTAAAATGTGATGCCTGCGTGTGTGTGTGTGTGTGTGTGTGTGTGTGTGTGTGTGTGTGTGTGTGTGTGTACGTATGTGCGTATGTCCGGTCGGATTCTTTCAAATCGATTATCTCGCGAACCAGTTATGAAACATAAACGTGACTGAGCTTATTTCACGCGTAATCGCGTATTTAAGAACTGAAACAGTTTTCAGCAGAATTGGTTTAGCTGTTTTTTAATGATAACAAAAAAACTGGAAAAACCTCGATAAACAGAATCTGAAAAGTGGATGAAACTCATCATTTATCTATAGAGATAATTATCGTTCCAGCATTAGCCGCAAAACATGTTCAAAACATGATCTATAAATGTTAACCAGATCTTTTTATAACTTTTTATTAAAGTGGGAAGCTTTTCGTGAGGACCTCAAGGGTCGCACCACATTCAATTTGTTTCACTATTAACAAAGATTCAATTTCTTACAAGCTTCTTTTATACTTGCAATACGTGTATGTATGCTTGTTCCAGGCAAATTTTGCAAATGAATTTTAATGCAATTTTCTTTTTACCGTTTGAACTGAAATGTAGCATACAAGTTTAGTTTGGATGATAATTCATGGTTAGCTAAAAAAGACGTTATTCTTAATCCAAAATAAAATACAAATTATTTTTTATACAATCCCATGACATTGGTATCAAATGAATGAGTTTGCTAAGAAGAATACGAGGAACGAATGTAAATCAGACGATAAGATATTTATATGGTAAAGATTACCTGATTTTCCAATCGCTTTCATCATATTTATAAATATAATAACTATGATATGTTAGAAGTGCGAATGGCTAGTAAAGACTATATAGACCCAAATATTAGAATCATATTTTAACCCCCGAACTAAGCAAAGGGGTGTTAGTACGTGGTTCAGTTACATGTTTTCTTACGTTTTCTCAATTAAGATCCGCTTCGAAATCAAATCGAGAAAATGAAGAACCCAAATTTTTAACTAGCCTGTAATGTATTCATCGTCTTTAAAGTTACTCCCTTAACAGGAATTAAGTAAATTTTTCCTTACCCACAAAAAAAAAACAGAATGAAAAGATTAATATTTATAAAAGATTAAAAGATTAATATTTGTTATTCGAATTGTAAAATTTCAAAGGAATATATTTGATTAATTAGTAATATTCTATTTTGACTAGCAAACCATTATAGATCATAATCTATGACGTACTATCTAAACCAACAGCAAATTTTGATACTTGACAATAATAATCCTACATTCGTATATGCGACAGTTTCATTTCAACTTGGTTTTGGGCCATTTCATTATAATGATTATTAATATTTACAAAGTCCTTCAGGAAGTGTGTTAACACTACAAAATTATTTTCGAGAATAAGGTTCAAGAATATACGGTAAATAAATAAGAATTTATACCACAACCGGTTATAACCGGTGTTCAATAAAAGTGAAGAATTCAGGTTATCAAAGACTTTCGATTTATCGGCTATAAAATCGTTAAAAAAATTCAGAATCTACACAGAATATTTATAGAATTTTTTAAGGTTCGAGATAAAAGGGAATAGAATCAATCTATGTGGTTGTGTATCTGTGTGTCTGTCTATGGCATCGTAGCTCCGGTACGAATGAATCGGTTTTATTATTCATTTTTTGTTTGAAAGCATATTTGATCGGGAGAGGTCTTAGCTATGCTTCGAGCTGAGAGTTCGGCACCCGATAACAACTAGCAAAAACGTTATGATCTTCCAACGGCTGAGCCGATTTTTTTGAAACATAGTTAAAAAAACTCTCAATTAAATTACCTTTCAAGCGAACAACAAATCAGGACCGGTTTCAACCGTTTTTTTTATCTCTTCTGATTGATCTATGCAGACGGTTTCTTAAACATTTTCACACTTAAAGTTTTTCCTGAAAATTAAAAATTATTTCAATAGATATAAAGTTATATCGTAACGTATAAATCGGTATACAAGAGAGCAGCGCAGTTATGTTAGCTCCTTACCCGATTACAAACGTGTAGATTTAGGACCTCGAAACCAGGCCATTCGCCTGTATAACAAATTTATAAGTTGTAAGACAATTAATTCTATAATGGAGACAGATAGATCGACTTTTATAACTGCAGTGATAAAGTACTTATTGACAATTTGTCCCTATTCTCTAGACGAAGTGTTGTAATCAGCCTTAGACGAAATTCGATTTTTTAATTTGTAATCTATTTATAAAAACCCTTTGTTATTAGGTTACTTAGAAATTGTTTTGTAAATTATATTATGGATAGATTTATTTATTTATAAGTATTTTATTTTAAGGATTTGTATTCCTTAAATATTTGACTTCTTAGTTGAATTAACAATAATGAGAACTTTGAAATTTAAATTATACTAGTTTCATTTTCAAAGAAATGAACATATCTATTCAACTGAGAAAATATTTTAGTTTGACTTATGCAATTTACAATTTAATTTTTTATGTACTTCATCTAAGTACCACTTGTATTCCAAATCCTTAACCGAATCACATTATGAGTGATACTCGAGAGGCATTTGATCTTTTAGTATCAAATGCCAATCCTACCTATATGGTTTTCTATGGTTTTCCATTAGGTTTGCACGAGCTTACTGCCGGGATAGTTCCTAACAAAGTCAGCCATAGCTGCATACTTTCCCCTTCCTTTCTTGTCCCTTATCCCTTTTAATGGCATGTACAATATTGTATTGTTTTAAAAAAGAATGAATAAATTGAATTGAATTGTATTTAATTTGTATTTAATATTATTAGCATTGTATATATCCCACAAGAAAAGCGATTAGTTATTCGTTGACAACCTAGATGTCGGTTTTTGATGTATGTTGCAGTTTTTATAGTTTTAACTCCTAACTAGCAAACAAATATCGTGCGATAACATAGTTCCAAAAACTGAATCTCATTGTCTTCAGTTGTTTTTCTGTAATGCAAACTCAACGGTGAAATAATATTTAATTTAAACATACAGGCTTTATAGTGATAGGACCAAGGTATATGAAATCGAACGTATTACATTGCCAGTCAAATCGGAATGTAGAAAAATTTTCAGAATTTATTTTTATAATTTAAGAAAGTAATTTTTATTTAGCCGCACAGAAATTCGATTAAGCTTAATTTATACAACCGCTTTAATTAATACAGGTGCAAGACGTATACACTTCTTCCCGAACACTTCTTGTTTTCAAATAAACTCACCTTGCCAGTGGACGAACCATTTAAGATAAAAAAAAGGCTTAAATGAAGAATTTTTATGTACCTCAAACTATCAGGCCAATTTTTATTTTTAATGTTCAGGAAGGTCCACATATCAATATCTACATCTGACTTTTTGCCGCTAGAAAGTCTGATTATTGCTATGGGCCAAATACGAACATTCTAATAATCCATTTGTGAGGTGATTTTTGAAGATTTTAAAACCTTGAAGATATGCATCAAAATGGGCCAGAAAAAATTTGCCCCGCTGGTCCAAAATTGCAATATTCTATAAATATTCAACAAAATGGACTAAAAAAGTGCACTTGGGGATTTTTCGGGTCACTGATCACGATTCACAATTTAGAATGGGAATATACGCCCCCCCTCCTCCTGAGATTGTTTGTCAATCGCTGGCCCAACACAGAAATATTTTTTAAATATTCAATAAAATATAACCAAAAAGTATAGTCATTAGGGATTTTGGGGTTGCTGGTCACGATTCTGAAGGTAGAATGTGAATATCCCCCTGCGGGAATTCGCCTCCCGATGGCTCAACACAGCAATGGGTGAAAAAAAGAACATGACGTGTACATTACAAAACTTCAACCGCAACGCGATTGAAGACATATGCGAGGAGAGTGTAAAAGTGAGGACTAAGGATCGACTATTTTCAAACATAGCCAAGTGGGGTATCAAATAAAAGAGCATGACGTGTAAATTACAAAACTATTACCCCGACGCAAGAGGATGTGGAAGGAGGGTGGAAGTGGGGGTGAACGATCGAATATTTTCAAATATACCCAAGTCTGCTATCAAACAAAAGGGCATGATGTGTACATAAAAAACTGTAAATTACATGAAAAATAATTTAAGCCGTTTAAAGTTTAAAAGTTGTTTAAAGTCTTTTATCGGTGGTTTATCAAATTTCATAAAATTTACTAGATACTTCTCGTATTGGCCCAGGAGGGTGAAATCGGAATTTTGATTCCAGAATCGTCATCAGCGACTCCAAAACCCCCGAGTATACTTATTGGGCCCATTTTGTTGAATTTTAACAGAATCTTGAATTGCTGGTCCAGCGAGGTGAATTACCCCAAGAGGAGGGGATTATATCGAAATTCTGATTTCGGAATAGATCAGAGACCCCGAAAACCCCCGAGTATACGTTTCTGGCCCACATTTTCAAGGTTTTAAAATTTTTTAAATCACGTCAGTTAGATGTGGATGTCAAAAAGTTAGATGTAGATTTGACCCGATAGATTGAGGTACAACAAATTCTATATGAAATGCTAAAATGACACGACTACAGCTGTCCCATCATAGATACTGTTCACATAAGATTCGTTATCCATAATACAAAGTTATTATAGTACTAGTACTATGTAATGTATGTAGTTAGCTCCTGGACTATAATTCTATAATGAATAATACATGATTATACATATAAATGTACATATCGTATGAATGTTGTTGCTTGCACATACAATTCAATGTAATTAATTTGTCACTGATATCAATCTTGACCATTTATTAAGTGACTAAACTGTTAGCTTACTAAGGAAGTAGAATTCTATACTCTCTACTAACTCGACTCGACTCCACTCCACTCTAATAATACAAATCGTATAACGATACAAATACAAATACGTATAAAGTAGTCTATTTAATGTACAGGATGTAACAACAATATGGTGGCATGCTTTTATAGTGTGTATTAAGAAAGCAAAAAAACGATTTCTCTTCCAAACCAGGCTTCTCTGCTATCTTCAAAGTATAATATCCACAGTCTTCACGAAAGAAATTTAGCATTAAATTTTTTTGTTTCTGTAAAAATCTTCCGCTAGCCTCTGCCGACTCGATTGCTTAGAGAGGAGTTTCTTTGCATTCTTTAATGCCAGGGCTTTAATTACACAGTGCAGCTAGGGCAAGTTTAGGTTACTCACATAGTTAACTCAAGTACCTTATCGTAAGGGTCTCAAATGGAAGAAGGTTTATTCACTTGGTGCCTGAAAGTCCTGAAATAAGATTGTAGATGTTTAAAATGATCGTCGTACAAATACAACCAATTTGAATATTGAATATTCATGAAATTTAAATTTGGTTTAGATTTTTTTTCTCGTAATTTTATTGGCTGGAAATTTCCACTAAACCATTATTTTAGTAATTAATATCTTTTTAATTACTTAAAATTAATTAATAAAAGTGCAAATTTAGTGTTAGAAATTCAAACTTTCTAAAACGGAAATTTAAATTTTAAAACGGACATAACGTCATAATATTGGCTTGTCAAATTCGTTGACGTACTGTATGGTATTAATTACTTATATTTTGTATGGTATTACATTGAGTTATATTATTCTACGACTTTTTATTAGAAAACTTAATAATAACGAGTGTAAATTCTGTGTTGTAAATTCATTTTTTTAAAGTGTAAATTATACATTGAACTGTCACCAATTGACACATATTAAAACGTCATCAAACAAAGTGCGCCTAAAGACTGCGTTTAAACATCTCCAAATTAGTGTGTATTTTAAATATTTTTTTACACTTAATTACGGCATATTTAAACAGTATTTATATTATGTTATAACGGTGTAAACAATGAATTAAAAATATAAAAAAAAATTCATGAATATTCCCTATTCTTAGAACTTTTAGTACATGATTAACAAATATATAACATCCATTTATATAAATTGAAGATTTGTACAATAATGATGATATTAATGTTTCAAATTTGTCTATCGATTCAAGTTTTAGTTCATCTCATATAGAGCATCGTAGTGCTCTGAGTTAGAGCTATGAGTATTACCACACTACTACAACTACATACTCATCCACACATACATAAACACACTCAAATTCGTAACAGCATAAATGAGAAGAGAAAATCCATATTGTTAGATACATATAGACATACTTATTCGTGCTGTGAAGTTGATTTGTGGTATACAGAGCTTGGATATCTAATACAGTAGCTCACCATTCATTCATCTACCAAACCAAGCTCTAATAGGTTTGGGGCCAGCCATAGTATTCGACTGTTTTGAAAAGCTTCTCCTTCAAGGCGCCTAGAAAATAATTTTGAATTTTTGAAGTTTAACTTCTTTATCCACACCACTCACAAAAAGGAATACAGAGAGTGAATCGGTAGAAAATGTGAAGGCATCACATTTGGACATTCTGAAACTTATAATAGTATTGGAAAAATTATAAAATTATAAGCCAATCGAATTGAAGAGGTCGTGGCATATAAAATCTTCAACGCATTATAAAAAAATATATAACGAGCTATTAGCCATTATACAGAATTTTCGGGAATGTTTCGAGGTATTATAGGTGTAATATGAAATTGCAAAAGGGACTTGTATCGTATGGCTTATCTGTTGTAGTTCATCTATTCAACTAAGAAACTCCCACTCTCCAAGCGTCTTACAACTACCTCAACGCATATCGAAGCTTTAACACATGTATATAATACCTCTCACATAGATGCATTGCTTAACGCATGTATTCTGTCTACTCGTGATATTTATATGCCTAGATGTAAATCGAACATTCTGTATAATCCATAATGGCTAATAGCTCGTTTTGTAGCTAGCCAATCAAAAAATATCCCAAATCAAAATTGCTAAGTTTGATGGAAAACGTTATGCTCTGACATCCGATTTGACCCAGTTATTTGGGTTTCTTTAATAGCCAATTTAGATCCTAAATAGTAAGAGATAGAATATACTTTAAATTAGAAAATTGATCCTCATAAAAGACTAATTTTGTTTAATAGATTTTTTCGAAAAACATGAGCTTTTGGAGGAAATGCGTGCTGAACAGTAACAAATGTCCTCTATTGCCCTTGATAACTTTTGGCTAAAGCATTTTTCCGTAGTTAATGTGTTTTCTTTCGATTAAATGCAATAATAACATATTTTTAAGTCGCATTTCCTCTAAAAGCTAACGTTTTCCGAAAAAATATTTTGAGCAAAGCTTTTTTATAAGGATCAACTTTGTAATTGAAAGTGTTATTTCTATCTCTTACCGTTTAAAGAAACCCGAAGAACTGAAGCAAATCTGATGTCAGAGCATGCATATCGTCCTGCAGTTGAGGCACGAAAATTAAAAATATTCCAGACCCTCTGATAAAATTGTCGTAAAGAGAACCGACCTTGACATCCGCCTCTCAAATTATGCATTTATGAAAAACCTGTCAAATATCACGCATGGCACTAGCCGTCATGGGTATGTTCATAATACATACAATTGTTACATTGGTTCTATTCTCATTTATTTTATATTGGCATTGTTAACCTATTGGTTATATAATAGAAAATGTTATAGTTGGAAAATGGAAAATTGTTATATATTTGTGAAAATGGTATCTCTAGTGGAAATGTGAGAATTAAAATCTGTAAATCGAAAACCATTTAAATATCAATTTTATGATTATTTGATGAAAATCTAATACTCTCCATACTTTGTGATTCGATCGTAGCAATATGTATATTTTATGTGCAATAAATATAATTTTTAATTAGCTGTTGTTTCCAAATTCTATTTTCACTCAGTTTAACGTACTTTAGTGCTGGGTCAATATTTATAAATATAAGGAATTGAATAATTTTTAAGATGGATTTAATGAATAATTAAGTACAAAACCGCATAATAGACTGGGATTCACGATTGACGCTGTCTATTTTTCGTTTTTTTTTTTTTTTTTTTTTTTTTTTTTTTTCTTCATTTAATACTATTTAAATAGTTATTTAATCTAGAGTGATACCCACCCGCTTCGCTGGGTTTAAAAGTAAAGATTAATAAATATTGCTCTCGCTTATCCCCTTTCTATAATAACACTCGAAATAATGATAAAGATTGTTTTACACAGGTAAAATATATGTATGGTTTTCTTTTTTTTAATAGTATAAAAGTCTAATTTTTCATCGAGTCTATCAGCAAAGATGGCCGAAAAATATTTCATATTGTCTATTTATACAGAAATCTGTAATTTATGGTAATATCAAATGTTAAATTTAATTAATTTTTAAATTTTTTATTAATATACTTTTATAAATTATATCTCATGTGTTATTCTGAAGTATCAGCTATATTGCTGTACAGTTTCATTAAAAACCATTCAATAGTTTTAATGTGAAAGCGTAACAAACAAACAAACAAACATGCTTACTTTCGCATTAATAATATAGAGAGATCTTATATTTATAAACATTGACCCAGCACTAATGAGCATTCCATCTTCTGCACTCTCTTCGAGAATATTTTCAGGAGCACTATTTGAAGCTACCTGCCGATTTAAAACTTCCTATCTTTTACAGTTTTGGATAATACATACACCAAAACTTTACCCTAATTGGGATTTAAAAAAAAAAATATTTTTTTAATAAAAATGGAAATATCAAAATTAAGTTTTATAACAAAACAAAACTGTTTTTATTTTTTCATGATAAGAAGAAAGAAAGAAGTTTAAAACTGTCTGTAACTTTAAAATTCTCATGAAAAAATAAAAACAGTTTTGTTTTAAAACTTATACATGATCTTTCCATTTTTTTTTTTAAATTTTGGTTTAAAATCCCAATTTGCGCCGTTACTGGTCAACAATGATGTTTACAAAAAAATATTTAGAACAAAAGTTGTTTATTTGTTTATAAAAAATAACTTTTATATTTATACTTTTGTTCTATGTGTAAAGGTTTACAAGATAGGTCATTTTTATTTGATTGAATGAGGAAAATATTTTAAAATTGGAAAATCTCAGTCTATGAAGCTAGAAAAAAAAACAAAAATCCACAATAATTCAGCTAGAACTTTTATCTTAACTTTTTTTAATTTGTAAAATAATGATTTTCTTTAAACTACACTCCCCCCGCGATAGAGGTTGATTTTTTGATATGAAGTTTTTTATAGATAGCGTTTTTTCTTAAATTCTTATTATTAGTTTTAATACACTCGTTAATTATTTCAATTTACAAATTAAGAAATTTTAATTATCATCCTATAATAAATAAACAAATTTGTAAAAAAATACAGTTTTTCCACTGTTTTAAGTTTTCACTTACGTCGACAGTCCCTCGTGTACTTATATGTGTGAAAACTATGATATTTGAGTACTTTCGGTAGTAAAAAATAAATTATGAAATTTGGAAAAAAGTAAAAATTAAAATATACATAAATTAAATATTCTGATTTCGTAAAAGCACATTTTTCTTTTATAATATTAAAATTAAAAATCATGATTTTTAAACTGTATATGACGTGATGTCATATCAGTATGAACCATAGACCATCAGTTAGTTCATTGTAGATAGCTGGGTATAATATATCCATACATAATAAATATTTCTATTTGTTAAAATTAGTTGTCTATGAATATATCTGTCAAACTTATCTGTGTTATTTCGTATAATGATACCGATATTACGTCATCAAATTGGATGCCTGCGTTTTTGTCAGTTTAAAAAAGGTTTAAAATTTAATTTAAGGTTTTGGCAAGAAAGCGTGTGTATTTTTCCGAAAAAAATTTTTGGTGGCGTTTTATTAGCAAAATCAACATTTTGAAGTACTTTCTCAAATATAGTAGAATACCCTATTATATCAATCGCTACAAAATCCTAAAGGTAATAATAAAATGTCCTATTGAGAATTAATTTCACATTGCCCAATAATAATTAAATTCACAAAATATTTTTCATCACAAATTTCATTGAAATATTTGATTAAATAATAATTATTCGTGGAAATATCTTTGAACCTAGAATTTCGTTTCTATAAAATAAATATAATAAATATTGTCTCTATTATTAAATTTCTATAACTTCTAACCTAACTTCTATACTAGAGCCATCCACACGTAACGTGAACATTTGAACTGAACTGAAATAAATCATTTAAAATAATACATAGTTCGTTTATTTCTAGATATTATACATAAGTTCTATTATTTTAGAAAATAATAGAACACAATATGCAAGAAAACCTGTTGAATAAATTATTAAAGTTCTGTGATTTTCATGATTTAAATTTGTTCTCGGGTATTAAGTTTATAAATTAGTACGGCCGCTGAGAATTTTTTTGTGGCCGATTAAGGTGTACGAAAATGACTTATAATTTTCTGCTGAATCAAAAATAAAGGTTGTTTTTCACAAATCAGGGCCCGATCCAATTAGGAGAGTCAATTACTGTCTAAGCTGTTTGGTTTACAAAAAAAAATCTAAAATTTTCTTTTTTGACTTGGCCGTTTGTGAGATAAGAGTGATTGAAAAAAAAAACCAAAAAAGAAAGAAATTACCGATTATTGTATTGTTTCGATCAAATATTTGACTTCAAACTTGTGTCTCATATTTTGGATGAATTTAAACAATTTTTGCCCCTTGACTCTTTTCACTTCTCCTGACCGTTTTTTAAATAGGGGCCATTCATAAAGTACGTCACGCTAAAATTAGGATTTTGAGACCCCCTTCTCCCGGTTGTCAAACTGTGTTACACTTTCTGTGACCCCCTATGAATATTACGTCTTAAAAACTAAGCCCCCCTCCCCCTAAAAATGGCAAATTTTGATTAATAGTACACAAATTTTTATATTAAAAAATATTAATTTTTATTTCCAATAAAATTTAAATAAGGTAACAAAACTCTTTTATAATAAAAATAAATAGTGATTTCTCTTTATCAGAAAAAAAAATAGCTGAAAGAAATTCTTCAATTAATTTTTTTTATAAGCCGTGAACATTGTCTTAGACCCCCTGTCCCCTCTTATCACATCTTGTCACACTCAGCAGAACCCCTCCCCCCTGTCCCCTCTTATCACATCTTGTCACACTCAGCAGAACCCCTCCCCCCCCTTGGCGTTATAAAAAAATTAATATTTTTGAAAAATGATTTAATCAAACTACAGAGAATTTTTTACTGCATTAAATTACAGGAGTTGTTTTATTTAAATAGTTTCAGTATCACGTAGATACTGAATGTAAATGCACAAAATCCTTACAAAATAAATAACCGTGCACTTTGCACCGCGAATACCAAAAATGGTAATTACTTTTATTTTATTGTAGATAATTAATTTGCCTACCTTTTTTATAAACTATTTTTTTTTGTATCACCAACCGTTTATGATTAATACAACTTGGACGATTTACTTTTTGACTACTTGACCGATATACCTTCTAATATTTGTTGAAACAAGAAAATGATAATGACTTAACTATTAAATCTACAAATTTTATTAAAACTTTTACTTTAAACTTATTTTTCTAAAATAAATATTTATGAAGTCGTAAACAGTTAGTGATACAAAAAAAAACAAAAAAAACAAATTAGTTTACAAAAAATGTAGGTAATTTAATTATCTACAATGAAGGTTATTACCAATTTTGGTCTAAAGTGCACGGTTATAGAGATATAGCCTAAAACGGTTTTCCTTAAAATGGAGGCACTTCCCCCGCCTATTTTTGTAAGAATTTTGTGTATTTAGATTTAGAACGTGATATTAAACTTATTGAAATAACAAGTGAAAACAAACAATTGACTGAGTTAATTGTTGAAATACCATGCATAGTCAGTGTTGATTTCTTTATCACATTACACATACAAACATGTGACACATACATAACTGATAATCAAGTATAGTACATATTATAAAATTTCCGCCCAATTGGCGCCCTCACGGGTAAACAGTGATGTTTACGAAAAAATGCTTTTGTTCTATCTCTAACGGTTTACAAGATGGGTCCTACGGACCCAAAACCCAATTGACCTATGATGCTCGTTTACGAACTTCACCTCACTTTTTACGTCCTGAGTACGCTGTAAGAATTTCAGCTCGATATCTTTTTTCGTTTTTAAGTTACCGTGTCCACAGACGGACGGACGGACAACCGGAAATGGACTAATTAGGTGATTTTATGAACACCTATGACAAAATTTTTTTTCTAGCATTATTATTTTTAAGCGTTACAAACTTGGGACTAAACTTAATATACTATGTATATATGAAATACATGGTATAATAAAATAACTGCTGCAATTTAGTGCATTATGGAAGATTAAAAAGCTTCTATATAACCTGTAATAATTTCGAGAGTTTACTTTTAGCGAATAATATCACAGTTAAAACTGCAAAAATCATTGCCTGGTATGATGTTTAACGTTAAAAGCAATAAATTGTTTATAACAAATTACTCAACCATATTTCGAAACCTCAATGACCTCAATTGGCCACGAAAACCCACTCAATGGCCAAAGTAAATAGCTTGAACACAAAACACATAATATTCAAGATAATAATATGACAGAAGATCTATACAATTTATATTATTTTAGAAAATAATAACACTAGGAGGGTAACATATTATAATATTTATAAAGTAAGTTTATAAGTGGAAATATTTAAGTTATGTTGTAAATACATTCAAAATGTTATCATCATCAACGAACGTTAACTTAACTTACAACTTACAGACTTACAACTGCTTACTACATAACATTACAATATTTTACTGTTTTACAATATGTAAGTTTTTGTGTTGTAAGTATATGTTCTTCTATTCGTTGGGATCTCACTACCAAGTGAATAATAATAATAAACTTTGTAATATATATCCTATACAAATAATATATAATAAATAAATATTATGATTGTAACAGTTTATCTATGTAGGACAAACTGAAATGGCATTAGAGAATAGAAATTAGTGAAAATGTATAATTACAGTTTAGTAGCTATTGCCAAAGGTGGAGAGAAACTGCAATTTATTATGAACGATTTTGTGAATAGCCTTAAAAGTGGGAATAATAATAATAATAATGGAGTTTAACCTCCGTTTCTCTGACATATACGCCTATAACAGAGGCCACCCACATCATTAATTGTTAATCTTTATTTATTTAATTACAAACATATTTACAATTACATTTTGATGTGGGTGGAGTCGGTTACTTCGTTCTTATTCAAGCGACGACAATGTGATCAATTCTGCACTCCCATTAATTATAAATTCTTCACACTGTCGCTGCCTGGATTCGAACCCGCAACTTAAGTCTAAATGGACAAACAGTCAAAGGCAAACGCCTTAGACCGCTCGGCCATTTAGGCTCTTAAAAGCGGGAATACAAGAAGTAGTTATTTTGGTTGCTGTTTTTGTTTTTTAAATTTCTTGATTTATTGATTATTTTTTTTATTTTAAGATAGTACGAACGCCAAGGCAATGTTTAGAATGTGGTTGAAATTATTTGTATTTTATTTTCAACTTTGATGATGAATTTTGTTATAACTTCATGAATGTAGACTAAAAATAAGAATAAAATTTTTTGATATCTGCTTTGTTTTTCGAAATATCGAAAGTTAAATAATTAAACAAAATTTTCAATATGTCGAAAATTACTCCATATGTCGTAAAATTTCATTCTTACTTTTCGTCTTATATTGTCAAGTTGTAACATAATTCTGCATCAAAATTTAAAAAAAAAATTTTAATTTGTGTCCCCACTATCGTGTTTATACATTCTTAAGTAGTCGGGCACAACATGTTTTTTCTGTTTTCAATTATTAAGGTTTTAACTTTAATTTAAATATAAGGATGAATTTTTGTTGACTTCGAGTTGAGATACATTTATTGAAATATTTTTTTTTTAAGTTTCACCAACTAGATTTGGAGAAATCTATGGAAACACATCATCCATTTACCATTTTTTCATAAAATCAATATTAAATATGCCCATTTATTTCGGCTCATTTTTTTGGAATATTCATAGAAACCATGCATTTGAGATCCGATACGGCTATACCCTGGTAAAAATCCAATTTTATATATGATGAAGTCAATAAAATCTGAAAAAATTAATTTTGCTTTATCAAACTCAATCCAATTTTAGTAAATCAACCAAATTTGGGCCATATTTTTCAATTTGGATTTTAACCCTTTTCGATAAAAATAGAGAGATCATACATATATAAGTTTTATAACAAAACTATTTATTTTTTTATGGTAACTTTAAAGTTTCAGACAGTTTTAAAAGAACTTTTCAAAACAGAAACAAAAACGCCCGACCAAAAAAATATGTTCATAAAATATCTTTGTGACGTAATAATGTTAATTGAATAGTATACACTATATACAATTATTAATTAACATGATGACGTTACACGATCTTTTACGAACATTTTTTTTTCGTCGGGAGTTTTCGTTTCTCTTATGGATAGCTTATTTAAAACTACCTGTAGCTTTAAAATTACCATGCAAAAATAAAAAATAAAAACAGTGTTGTTGTAAAACTTGTATATAATCTTTCCATTTTTGTCAAAAAAAAGGGAATTTTTTTTTTCGAAATTCCAAGTTTTATGTTGTTTAAATTAACATAACGGATCGGATTTTGCTAAATTATTACGAATCTGCGCTATTGGGATGAAGAAAGAGGAAGTTGATCAAGGGAAAGTGAGAGTTCATTCAAAATTTAGACTAGAGCTTCCACATTTTACCATTTCCAAAGCCCAAAACAATGTTCAACCAGAAGGAACTATATTAGTTGGAACTACAAATAATATTCGAATTTTTATGTTAAAGTGGTTCGGCTGTAACGTGATAAGTCAAGTAATCAACTAGGCAATTTGTGCTACGTAAATGTTCTCAAAATATCGTAAACAAGGCAATTTGTGCGACGTAAATGTTCTCAAAATATCGTAGACAAGGCAATTTGTGTGACGTAAATGTATAAAAAATGCTCTAAAAATATCGAAAACGCTCAAATTTTTTTTATGTTTTCTTTTTGGAAAACTCCGTAAGGTAATGTTTTTTTTTTTTTTTTTTTGCATAAACAGAATCTGTGATAAATTTTCTTCATAATGTTAACTTTTTTGAAACTCAATCACCGATTAATTTTTGTACAATTAATATTATTGTGAGAAATCAAAATTTTAAAATGAAATGAAATTCAAAAACTTTGCCGAATCACTTTAATTAGCAAATTTTACCATTTTCTAAAACCCAAAAAAGTGTTCAACTACATGAAACTAAATTGGTTGGAGTTACAACTAATATCAGAATTTATATGTTAATTAGGTATACTGATGAATTTTATATTATACTAGTATCGTTTCATACTAGATTAATTAGCAAAAAGTTCTTCACTAGATTAATTAGAATGAAAGTTCTATTTGTTGGTATGTACGTAGTACGTAGAGATACAATTGTTAGTTGAGAATTATTTGAAACAATGTCCAAACATTTTGCTATCATGTCGTTTGCTCTTTATTTTGTTGTATATTTTGTGGTTTAATATCGTGTACTATACACATATTTAATTTAGTACATACAAATGTTTATTATTATACCATGTATATATGAAATATACATAGTATATTAAGTTTAGTCCCAAGTTTGTAACGCTTAAAAATAATGATGCTAGGAAAAAAATGTTGTCATAGGTGTTCATAAAATCACCTAATTAGTCCATTTCCGGTTGTCCGTCCGTCCGTCCGTCTGTGGACACGATAACTCAAAAACGAAAAAAGATATCGAGCTGAAATATTTACAGCGTACTCAGGACGTAAAAAGTGAGGTCAAGTTCGTAAATGAGCATCATAGGTCAATTGGGTCTTGGGTCCGTAGGACCCATCTTGTAAACCGTTAGAGATAGAACATAAGTTTAAATGTAAAAAAATGTTTCTTATCAAAAATTAAACAACTTTTGTTTGAAACATTTTTTCGTAAACGTCACTGTTTACCCGTGAGGGCGCCAATTAGGCGGAAATTTTATAATATGTACTATACTTGATTATCAGTTATGTATGTGTCACATGTTTGTATGTGTAATGTGATAAAGAGATCAACACTGACTATGCATGGTATTTCAACAATTAAATCAGTCAATTGTTTGTTTCCACTTGTTAACTATAAAATAGACGGATGGACAGTATCACTTCATATTAAAACAGCAAAGTTAATAGCATGTAGATCAGAAGATGTAGATTGTAGATAGTAGGTGCATGGGGAAATGGGAAAAGATTTTAGCAAAATTGTGCATTCTGGTATAAAATTACTAGAAACTATATATATATATATATATATTATACTGTTTTACACAAAGAACATGGATTTTTCTTTATTATTTTATTTCTGGTTAAATTAATTTTGGGCGAATAATTTAGTTTTTTAAATTCACGTTTATAAGTATTATCACATAATTTTGAAATTTACTTTTAAGTGTGATTCATTTAGAAAATATTAACCAAATCAATGATTTTTTACTAAAACTTTGTTTTAATTTTTTCTAGCTTTCAACTTATATGTCATACCTCACGAAAATAATACTTCAAAAAGAATTTTAGGGGCTAAATAAACAATTCTTAAAGTATCAAAATATTACAATTTAGAAAATAGTACGAGTTCCATGGCAAGTTTAGACTTGTGGTTGAAATAATTTGTATCTTATTATTTGTAACTTCGATGATAAATTTTGTTACAATTTCATGAATGTAGAAGAAGAACAAAATTTTTTTTCGATATCTGACTCGGTTTTCGAAATATTAAAAGCTAAATAATTAAACAAAAATTTCTATTTTCGATATTTTGAAAATTGCTCCAGATATCGAAAAATTTAGTCTTACTTTTCGTCTTTTATTGTCATAATTCAACATCAAAATTGAAAATATAAATTTATTATAATTTTTAACCTTACTACCATGCTCAATAAATCCTTAATTAGTCATACACAACGGATTTTTTTATTCAATAATTTATTAAGATTTTAACTTGTATTTAAATAGTTTTTTTTGTTTTAATTTCCACCGACTAGATTTGTAGCAATCTATGAAAACAGATCATTCTTCTACCGTTTTCCTATAAGATCAATTTTAAATAAGCCTACTTTCGACATCATTTATTTATTTAAGTAATCGGGCTTCGTAAGTAAGCTTCGATAGTCAAAGAGAAAAACAATGTTAGGAAGTATTTCCATCCAAACTTCTTGACATTCTGAAAATTGCGGTTTTCAAACGGTTTACATCCTATATTATCGAGCATTGGTCTAATCAATTTTAATACTTGTTTTTCAATAGGCTTTTGTCGTAAATTTGGAAAATTGGTGTATACGTTACATTGGTATCTGATTTACACCGAGAAAGTATTATTTAAAAAAAATACTCTTTACCTTATGTATTTAACATTTTAAAAAGCCTATTCAAATTTACTTCTAAAACAGTGTAGAGTATCATGGCGTCTTGAATGACACCAAACCGTGACATACAATCATTTTTGTGTATGCAAGTTTGCAAATAGTAGCAAACTTACATGTTTTTGTATTTTATGCTTACATAGCCCTTCATATGGCGCCACGTAGTACCTTCAAATTACTATACTACAGTAAATAAGCCGGAAATTACCATCAAATGTGGAAAAGTGGTGGAACAGCTCCGATTTCAAAAATTTTTTGTGTACGTATTCCTTAGACCTCTAGGAACATTCAGCCGCACTAACCCTTGCATTTGAAAAAAAACTGAGAAAGTTAGGGTAGTTTTCCCATCCCCAAATTGTAACAGTGAAGACAAATCAATATTTCACCTCAAAAATCGTCTTCCGAGGGTTTTCGAGGTCGCTGATCATGAATTCAAGGTTTAAAAACAACTGAAAATGGTTGCAATCCCATTAAAACTACCCCTAGAAGTGTCAATAATTAAAAAATTTTGAAGATGAATTTGACCTCATAAATTGTCTTTCTGCGGTTTTCGAAGTCGTTGATAATGAATTTGAGAGTAAGAAGCAACTGAATGTAGTTCCAAGCCACCCCTAAAAGCCACCCCTAGAAGATACAGAGATAAAATTTAAAATTTTTAATCGAATATCTTTTTTCGGGGGGTTTTTGGCATCGCTGATCACGAATTCAAGGTGAAAAAGTAACTTGAATGGTTGCAACCCTATTAAAACTACCCCTAGAAGTGTGAATGATTAAAAAAATTTGAAAATTTTGAATTTTTTTAAATGTTTATCATTTATACATCTGGGGGTATTTTTTTTGGGGTTGCAACCCTCTTCAGCTACTTTTTGACCTTTGATTCGTAATCAGCGCCCAAAATTACCCGAAAGACGATATTCGAGGAGAGAATTCAAATTTAAAATTTTATGTCTGTCACTTCTAGGGGAGGTTTTTATAAGGATGCTGTGACATTTAGTTATTTTTTTACCTCAAATTCATGATCAGCGACTCCTAAAACCGCAGAGAGACAATTTCTGTGGTGCAATCCAGTATTTTCAAAATTAATTTATCATTGACATTTCTAGGGTTAGTTTTAATGGGGTTGCAACCATCCAAGTTACTTTTTGACCGTGGATTCGTGATCAGCGGCCCCAAAAACCCCTCGAAAGACGATATTCGAGGAACAATTTTAAATTTTTTCTCTGTCACCTCTAGGGGTGGCCTTTAGGGGTGGCTTGGGACTACATTCAGTTGCTTCTTGCCCTCAAATTCATTATCAATGACTTCTAAAACAAGAGAGAGACAATTTCTGAAGTGAAATTCAGAATTTTCAAATTTATTTTATCATTGACACTTCTAGGGGTAGTTTTAATGGGGTTGAAACAATCCTCAATTTTTTTTTGGACCTTAAATTTGTGAACACGGAACCTAAAAGCTTCACGAGACACGATTTCTGAGACAAAATTTTGAATTTAATAAAGTTTTTGTCTCTATCACTTTAAGGGTAGTTTTATTGGGGTTGCAACCATATTCAGTTGCTTTTTAACCTTGAATTCATGATCAACGACCACAAAAACCCTCGGAAGACGATTTTTGAGTTGAAATATTGATTTGTTTTCACTGTTACTATTTGGAGAGTTTCGGGGATGGGAAAACTACCCTAACTTTCTCAGTTTTTTTTCAAATGAGAAGGTTAGTGCGGCTGAATGTTCCTAGAGGTCTAAGGAATACGCACACAAAAAATTTTTGAAATCGGAGCTGTTCCACCACTTTTCCACATTTTCCGGCTTATTTATTGCACTACTAATAATAGTTATAAAAACTATTTTGGGTTCTGTTATTGACATGTATGATTATGTATGACTAGCCTGATACTCGCTCGTTTCACTGGGCTTAAATGCAAAAAAACACCACTTTATTGCCTCCACCTCTATTGATGTACACAGTATTCAATTTTGTTAAATGTATAATAGTCGTAATTCATTGAGTATATCAAAAAAGTTGGCCATGAATGGTTTGACATTGACTATTTTAAATTTTTACAGAATACTTTAATTTATGGTTCAAAATCATAATCATCTGCTCCATCTACAATCATCAATTTGAGCCATAAATTACAGATTTCTGTATAAATTTAAAATAGTAAATGTCAGATTAAATTTTATTTTTTAACACATCTTTATAAATTAAAGATCATGTGTTATTCTTAAGTATGAGCTATATTGCTGTACAGTTTCATTAAAAACCATTCGCTAGATTTAGCGTGAAAGTTTCTTAGCGGGGTGTGGTGGGGGTAGAATTATTAGCTTCGTGTACTTACTTATTTTCTAGAAGTATGCTTATCTGGGGCTAGACTTATGGTACATGTCGATAATACAGTTTACAATTTCTAACAATATTAATGCATTTTCCTACATTTATTACAATTCATATAAATTCTAAAGTAATAAAAACAATTTTAAAATGATAATAAAATATGCACAGATTATGCAAAAATAAAATGAAATATGTAAAATACGTTGGGTGTTAGTTATATGCAAAATTATGGAAAATAAAATTGATATATTATAGCTTTTTTTTTGTTTTTTAAATATTTTTATTTCATTTAAAACACTAGGAAAATGTAAAAACGTAGTAAGTACTAAAAATATTTATCGTAAAAGGTCGTAAATCACATAAATCCAACGTGAAATAACTATTAATGTTACCTAAATATATCGGTTTTGTTTAGTACTGAGATAATTATATATTATTAATATACCGGGTGTCTACTTGAGTTGGCTACATATGGAAAACTTTTTATACCAAGTATATATGAAATATACATAGTATATTAAGTTTAGTCCCAAGTTTGTAACGCTTAAAAATAATGATGCTAGGAAAAAAATGTTGTCATAGATGTTCATAAAATCACCTAATTAGTCCATTTCCGGTTGTCCGTCCGTCCGTCCGCCCGTCTGTGGACACGATAACTCAAAAACAGATATCGAGCTGAAATTTTTACAGCGTACTCAGGACGTAAAAAGTGAGGTCAAGTTCGTAAATGAGCATCATAGGTCAATTGGGTCTTGTCTTTTAAACCTTTAGAGATAGAACAAAAGTTTAAATGTAAAAAATGTTCCTTATCAAAAATTAAACTTTTGTTTGAAACATTTTTTTGTTAACATCACTGTTTACCCGTGAGGACGCCAATTAGGCGGAAATTTTATAATATGTACTATACTTGATTATCAGTTATGTATGTATCACATGTTTGTATATGTAATGTGATAAAAAAATCAACTCTGACTATGCATGGTATTTCAACAATTCACTCAGTCAATTGTTTGTTTTCACTTGTTTATAATAAAGTTTACGAAAAAAAGAAATTCTTTACAAAACTTTCTGCTTTTAAAAATATTAACAATGAGCAATTCACTTTTGACATCAATTTTAATGGTCGTTAAGAAATGTAGACTATTTTGAAAAGATAATAAAGGAAACGGTTCAAGAAATCACTCCCGAGATATCTAGAAGTATATTGAAACAATTTTGTAAAAGAACATTTACATGTATGGAGCACGAAGGTGGATAATTTGAGGCAAAACCGAACTGAAGAAAGCTGTTTAGGAATGAATTGTTAACAATGGGAATGTTTTGACACCTTAAGTTTAAATTTAAATTTTGCAACTAATTATAAAACACGTAATCTGTCATCCAAATTAACCAGTCATCGCAATTAAAATGTTTGCTAATTTGAAACATTTATAATAACACTGGTCGATACAAATTTTGCCACAGAAACATATGCCTACTTTTTGAATGTGCTTTGATGTGCGGAATACGAATTTGAGGGCAAACTTGCACGAGCACGTCACGTTTTCAAGAAATTCGCCCCTTAGCACGAAAAAAACTTGTTTTTCCTCTAAATTTGACGTCATGTTAAACCGGTGAATAATTTTTTCTCAAAAAATAATTTACGCCATCAGATAATTTCATTCATTCGTCTTTCAAAGACCATTTGAAATTTTTCGAAAATATTAAATAAAGAAATAGAATAAATAGGTAATCTGTAAGTAAAATTAATTAATTATATCAAATATTTATATTAGTTGTAATACAATATGTATTTTAACTATAATTAATATCATATGATTTCTCGAAAAGCAAAAATGATATCGGAAGAATTCAAAAAGTATTTTAAAGAAAGAGGTAAGGAAAAAGAAATCTTCAAATTTCCATATGAGAAAAGAATTACATAATGGTGTTACAGAATGTCGAATATAACCCAAAAACGGATTTTTCCCTTGTTGAGGTAAAAATATCCCGAAAACCTCATGTATTAGATAAATTCTGAAGCTTATTTTGAATTCAACACTCCAAAAATTATAAGAAATGCTCTATCGCATCAATGTGGCAAAAAAAACAATCAAATTTTGTTGACCAGTGTAATTAATCCAAAACATTTATTTTTCATACATTACGTTACAATTATTATTGTTGGCGTAAGTACAAACAGTTATCTTCAGTTCGTTTTTGCCTCAACGTATCCACCGTGTTCCATACATGTTCGTGTTCCATACAAGTAATTTTACTTTTACAAAATTATTTAAGTACACACATCTCCGAAGTCATTTCTTGAACCATTTCCCTTATTTTCTGTTCTAAATGGTTTACATTTCGCAACGACCATTAACATTCCTGTCGAACTTAATTTGAACACCCTGCACGATGTCAAGAGTGAATAGATGAATGTTAATATTTTCGAAAACAGGAATTTTTATAAAGAATAAATAAAAAAAAATTTCATTTTTAGCCAACTTAAGTAGACACCCTGTTTACGGTGCCAACTCTAGTGGCTCAGTTTGTTAAAGCGTAACTAAATCCATACGCAGTTTGCTTAGGGAAGTGAGTTTGATAGTAGGGATGGGCTAGTGTAGTGCATGGTATAAGCATTAAGTCACAAATTAATTAAGGTGTTGATAGTTCCCGGATTATGAGTGATATTTGTGTTCTGAGTGTGTCACACGTAGATAGTAGACATAAGCTAACCTAGCCCATCCAAATATTAACTATTTTTTTAGCACCACTGGACTCTGCAAACATATTCGGGACTTTTCCTGTTTTCTATAATCCATCAGCCTTCGCGTTGTAAACATTTTGCTGGCACTCGATTTAAAATAATAATTTTCAACTGGTCTATGTACTTAAAACTTTTTCTATCTTCATGTAATTTTATTTATTTTCGAATTAAGAATTTTTCAGGTTTTTTCCACCTAACCACAGTTTTTAAAAATATACTTTTTTCAGGTTCATAAAAAATTGTGAGAATTTCTCTAATCACAAGAGTAAAAGTGTATGCCAAGAAATAATAACATCGGAAATTTTCGTGTTTTCTGTTCGTGTAGTTTTGTTAGTTTAATATAAGTTTTACTAAGTAAATTAAAAGAAACTTGTGATAGAAATATATTGAAATTAGTTAAAACGAATCTAATTATTTTGATTATTTCTCTGCTCTAATATTTTCACTCTCAAACGTCATTCAAAAATCAAAATATTTATAAAAATGTACGAGCGGCAGGGTATTTTTGGATAACGGCTGGATTTTTTTCGTATTAAGTTGTACTAAGTCTAAATCAATTCTAAAAATTTGAAGGAGGTTGTCCGATTACACTGGTCAACAAAATTTGATTTTTTTTTGTCACATTGATGCGGCAGACATTTCTTATAGTTTTTGAGGGTGCTAAATTCGAATTCGAATTCAGAATTTCTCTAATACATAAGGTTTTCGAAATATTTTTAGCTAAAATAGGGAAAAATTCGTTTTTTTGTTATATTTGAAATTCCATAACGCCATTCCTTCCTTCTTCCTTTAAAATACTTTTTGAATCATTCTGATATCCTTTTTGCTCTTCGAGAAATCATATCACATTTATTATAGTTAAAATACCTATACATTGTAGTACTACTAATATAAATATTTATGTATAATTAATTAATTCTATACTTATATATTTATACTTTATTCTATTTCTTGGAAAAAGATTTTGGAAAATGGTTTTTGAGGGGGAATTAATGGTATTTTCTGATGACGTAAATGTTTTCGTGAGGAAAAAATATTCACTGGTGAAATATTACCTCGAATTAAGAAGAAAAACAAGTTTTTTTCATGTTAAGGGACGAATTTCTCGATAACTTGACGTGCTGAAGCAATTTTGCAATCAGATTCATCTTCAGCACGTCAAAAACTTTTCAAAAAGTAAAGTCATGCTTCTGTGACAAAATTTGTGTTGACCAGTGTTATTTAAATAATTAAAAGACTTCAAAAGTGGGCATATTTAACTATACCTATTTATGGGAACGGCAGATGAATGGTATATTCTCATTGATTTGTCAAAACTAGTCGGTGTAAATTAAAAAAGAGCGGAGGAAATTAATGAAAGATGAAACCAGAATCAATTATCGAACACAAAAAAATCCGTTGTGTCCGACTAATGAACGATTTATAAGCCCGTTTGTGGAGACACAAATTAAAAAATATATTTTTTCAATTTTAATGGTAAATTATGTTATAACTTGACAATATAAGACGAAAAATAAAATTAAAATTTGTGTAAATTTGAAGTTATTTTCAAAATACCGAACAAGTGGTACCGAAGGAACAAGTGGTTATGATTTACAAAGTTAAAAGAATATTTAACTATCTAAATTTTTCACGCGTTATTGTCATTGAAACTAAAATCGTGCAGAAGGGAAGTATTTTTCCTGCAAGTGAATAAAAAGTTAATTATGATGTAATAAATCCGTGATTGTACCGTTAATTTTCAAATGGTGTTCATGAAATTTAATATATTATTCAAACAATGTTTAATATTAATAATATTTTTAGTTCATTAGTTATAAATATTTCATTTCATATTGCTCAAAATAAAACAAAAAAAGGTTTTTAATTAACATAAAATAACTTTGAATGAGATTCAATTAAATTCCATTTAATTTTATTTTTTAAAAAAATTGTATTATGTCAAAAAATAATAAATATAAAGTACATCATTTATTGAAAATTGATTTAAATTTTTTTTTTATTAATAAAAATTTTATTTACATATTTTGTTGTATTTCAATAAAATTTATTGGTTAGATATTAATTTAACTTTTGTATTTGGTTATCATTGCATTTAAATAATTAAATAAAAATTTTATTATTTTTTTATTTTCAATATTGCATTTTGCATTATTAATTTTGCTTTTATCAATTCAAATAATAAGCTTAATATGGCAGTAATTTATGAAATTCGTGAAAATTGTATTTTTAAAAACCTAACATGATTTTAAAAAAATAAATAAAAAATTACCTCTTTTACCTGTCACTGATGTTTTTTGCGGATTATCTTTAACGCAGATGATTGAAATTTTGCTCTATTCACGCTTTTTTATCAGGAAGTACCCCCTTTGCTGGGTTTATGGATTTTAAATTTTTATTGGGGAAGTCTTATGTTTCGAAAATGGAATATACTCGCTGATAATATAACTTTCTATTGGTGAAATAATTTTTAAAATTGATAAAGTAGTTAATTAACAAACTATCATCCACTTTTCATCACGAAAATTACGGAGTTTCATATTATCTTTCACTGACTATTTTATCCCCTTGAAGAATGAATTTTATGAAAATAGTAATACAGAAAACTTTTGTTTTGAATCATGCTCATAAATCATTTTTACATTTTTAACTTCAAAATTGACCAAGTTTCATACAAACTGCCACGCCTCATTTTAACCCCCTAAGGTTTAAATTTCCGAAAATCCTTTCTTAGTGCACCTTACGTAGCTTAATGAACTTTTGCACAAAATTTCATGCTTCTAGACCTGGCGGTTTCAGTTGTTCGAGTCTCGAGCCAGTCAGTTTCTTCTTTTTCCGCTTCGCTGAGCAATTGCAATTTTAAATACAAAGACTATTTCGTTATGAACTTCACATGATTTGCCATCACTTAACATATTCATTCTCGCTTTCATTCCCAATTTCGTTGGTCTTCATTTTTGGTGCGGTATCGTAATTTTTTTTAAACAAACTGCACCCGGTTTTTTTTCTTCTGATAATTTAGCCTTTTTTCTATAGATGAAAAAATTTTTAAATAGGTTTAGTAGTTTTTCAATTGATCTATTTTAAAAATTAATATGTCTAAGAATTTCCAAAAAAATTAATCCGCTTTTTCACCACCTTGAGCAATCAATCAGTCAAGTCTGTTATTATTTTATTTATTATAATAAAAATTTCACACCCGCTACTACACTGGTCGACGAGGCGTGCAGATATAAACACTAAAGTGATTGACTTTTTTCCTCTCTTATGATTAGTGTAGTAATATTTATCATACGAATAGGAACATAGTATTCATGAGAGGAGGAAAGAAGAAATTTCTTAGATATTTTTATAAAACCGTAAATATTAGTAGTTCTATAGTTCAAATATTCTTTCTAAGATAATTGATTTTGTAAGAAAATGTATTATAGTGGTATTCCTTTAGGAATCTTTAAGAACAATTCAAATTTCTATCTTCAGTGGTTTTGTCCTCGAACTTTTCTGCCGGCTTAAACTTTAAGCATATAGCTTCATAACCATTGTTTCAAATATTTCGAACAACGATACAATATAGTTAAAGAGAATTGAAAAAAATCGAAACAAAACTCGAATCCAAGTCCGATTGACATGAATCCAAGAAGTCCGGGTTCGAGTCCTGGTTCGAGTATATTTTTTTCAATTCTCTTTAATTAAGATTACTAGACAAGCTATTTTGTCAATGTTTAGTTTACACTGTATGTATCATATATTAAAAATCATCAATTATAATCGAGAGACCATGATGTAAATAAATATCGTAAATGTGATTAAAAGTAAACAAAAACAAAAAAGTAATAATAATAAGCAAGTGAATAAACAAAGTAAAAACAAACATTCAATGAGTTGAAAAAATTGCACTTTGTGTTTAGAACTCAAATAGCCTAATTGGTAGAGCGATTGACATGAATCCAAGAAGTCCGGGTTCGAGTGTAGTTTTTTCAATTCTCTTTAATTAAGATTACTAGACAAGATATTTAGTCAATATTTAGTTTACGCTGTATGTATATCATGATAAAATATAGTTTCAGATTTTCGATTTATAAAGAAGCATGCATATCAAACCGCTTGTGAGAAGAATGATTATTTTGTAAATATTGTAAATGTTGCATATCAAATAAGACCTTAGTTGCAATACAACATACGTTGATCTACATTTGTCAATAAAATTATTAACATGGAGTTCTCATATACAAAATCCACATCCTGTTTTTAACCCCTTAGGGGACAAATTTCCAAAAATCTTTTGCTGATTAACGTCGTTTAAGGATCATGTGTACTAAATTTCAGGATACTAGATTGTGCATTGATCGACCAATCAGCTTCCATTCTTATACATATATGTATATAGATGGTATACATTTTAATTCTCAGCTACAAGAGCTGTTATGTGCTGGATTAACAGGTTAAATAGGATTTTACACTTTTTTAATTATTAGGTCAAAGTTTATAACAAGTGATTTCCACGAGTTTATAATTTTAATAAATTTATTTACTTCATATTTTTAAAATTAAAGTCCTCTTTTCTTTTAACATTTTTGGCACTGAAAAACCATTCAGGTTTATAATCATTTTTACCAAAGAGAGTTCGATGAGCTTTCTTTCACACAGATAAGAGAGGAACATAGAGGAGAACTGACTTTCCAAGCTAGAAGCGAACTGTAGAGCTTCAAAAAAGACAAATTTTAGACCCCCTACTACAACTGGGCTAAAATCTTGAAATAATTCAAAGTTAAAACTTAAAAGGTTAATGGGTTTTTATATAGAGTCGCACAGTAGGTTTCAGTTCTCCGCGAGTACGTCATACCTGATGAAACGAAAACTTTCATTTCAATTTTATAATTTACATTTGCTGACGGGTGCATTTAACATCCTATAGAAGGGAACACTAATTATACAAGTACAAATATTTATCCGATTTTTTTAGTATAGATAGATCAATGACTTTTAGTTAATTATTTTTATCCATTTCAAAGAAAATGTAATTTCTAATTTCAATTATTTTTAACCTAATTTTAATTATTATTAAAAAAGGATTTCATAAGTATAGCCACTATGTGTGTTCGTTTGAAAAGTAATTTAATGGAGAGTGTTGTTAGCTATGTTTCGAGTGTGAGTTTAGGATTCTAGGAGTTAGGTTCAGTTTGAAAATGGCTCTAAGGAAAAACGAGATTGAATAAAGAATGTTCTTAGATATGTTATAAAATATTAAATACAAAAAAATTTTTTTTAAATGTCTAAAATCGAATTGGGGGAGGGGGTGGTAAACACTTATGTAAACGATAAATCTAGGTAAATAAAGGTATAATTGTATAATATACACCTAGTTATATAACGATGTTATATCATTTCAAATTTGGAAAATGGTCGCGTTATCTGTACCTACCATATAATTTATAACAGTTGAAATGAAATCATAGACTTACAAAAAATAGAACTTACTATATTTGAATTCTTAAAAAACTTCATAACGTATAAAAACTAGCTAGCAACGTCACGTAAAATTTAATTTTAGAACAAATTTCAGTAAAAAGTTTTTTAGTTTAATGTCAGTTCGAGGGCTTTGGATTTTTCTTTTACTATAGAAATTTGGGTAACGGATGTAGTACGTTTGGCCCTTGACAACGGTTGCATTTTAATATGATTTGTACCCATTCAATCTCTACAGGCAAGAATAGGATATATGAACTGTCAACACTCGCGCTATGAATATTTTGCTCAAGCTCGATTTGACACATAAGTAACTTTTTTTTTAAATCTTTGTATCTTCAGATAATTTGATATAATAATATGTTTAGGGTAATAATAATACTTTTATTATTTATGAAAGAAATTTGGGGGCTTTTTGGAAAGTTTTTATAAAAAAGTTTTATAATCCCGTAGTTTACGTCAAATCCGGTAGTTTTGATTTTTTGCAGACTAGTTTATGATGTTAGGTTAGGTTGGGTTATATTGGCAATCCACGAAGGACATACTTAGGCTATACAGCCCATTGTGATACATGTGTTTTACCATCTTTCCGCTTATAATTTCATTTATCAGTTCCTAAATTTCAGAGGTTCAGTGCATCTCCTTCACGCTTATACCATGCACTACACCAGCCTATCACAACTATTAAGTAAATTAATTTTGTTGCGACGGCGACGGAATCGAACCCGCTACCCTAAGCATACCGCGGACGAAATTGGTTACTCCTTAACCAACTGAGCTAATAGGGCGACTGTTGGTCTAATGAATAATCTAAGTGTGTGACCTCAAGTACCGAGCGCAACTTGTCAAAAATCGAAAAAATCGAAAAAAGTTTTTAAAGTTAACTAAATTTTCTACAATATGAGATTAAATTGTCTCAATAGATCCAATAGTTTCCGAGATAAACCCTTTCAAATTTGCCTTAAATCGGGTAGTAAAAACCCTAATAAGAAATTACCCGCTCAAAGCTCATAACATTTGTCCATCATTTTAGACTTGAACAATAAATTAACTCGCGTAAAGATGTATGTCACCACCAGTAATAAATATTCATTCATCGTTATTTCAATTAAATTGCAAAATACTGTTCGTCTATCTACTGGCACAAGTAGATTTTAAATCACAATATTCGCTCTATCATTTTATCATATTATTGAAGCTGTTGTAGTGACTAGAAGGGGAAAATAATGTACCAGAAAACATAATTCACATTTGTGCGCTTTTTTTAAAGTCATGCATTAAAATATCACAAAATATCACTGTTTCTGTTACTCCTGTTATTCTTTTCCGCTGGTTATAGGCTATGTGACGTCATATAATCAGGTTTTGAAAAAAATCGTTCGTACAATCCGAAAGTACATAAAAAACCTGCAATAAAAAAAAAGCTCGATGATTTACTTGAACTGTACGAGCTGTTTAAATTTTATCAGAAAAATTTGTTTTTCTCAAAATGCAGCGGATCAAATTAAACTTAAAAAAACCTCCCTCGAAAAGTTATTAGAGAAAGATGAAAATATTAGGTTACAGCGGTTTTCTTGTGATTTTGAGGTTATTTTAAGATGTTAAGGGTTCGATAGCATGCAAGGTCGATGGAGAAATCGGAAGCGGAAAACTCCTTTTCTGTATTTTTTACAAAAATGAAAAATGTTTAAAAAAAAAATTGAAATTTGCAAAAATTTATCAAATTCTTTATCAAAACTGAACGCTTGTTTACGCAATTTTTTTCACTGCACAGGCAGAAAAATGAAGTTGTTTTTTGAAAATCTTTAGAAGTACATATAATATGAATGTTTAAAATTAAACAAAGAAGAAGATATAGGTTAGTGACGTCTTTGTCCGATATCACCATAGAGATTACATATATGGACAACAATTTTGGAATGCTTTATAACTTCTTCGTCTCTTAATCAATTTTAATGTAACTTTCAAATTTTGTCGTGGTTTCAAGTCTAGTTTTACATTTCTATGGGTAATATTATTGTTCATAAATAAGGGCTGACTGACCAGCCCTGTTCTAACGTTGAACTGACTGACTGTCAAAATTGTTATCTATATGCAATATACAATCTGTATAACAATTTTCAGCTTTAATAAATTAATTTAAATACCAAGGAAATCATAAATGAATATTATCTATTTATTGTTCATAAATAAGGGCTAACTGACCAGCCCTGTTCTTACGTTGAACTGACTGACAATCATAACTGTTATTTATATGCAATATACAATCTGTATAACAACTTTCAGCTTTAGTAAAATCATTTTAGTAACACGTAAAACTGCACCGTTTCAGACCCATATATCTGACCCTGTTCTATCGTTTGCTTGACTGAACGCAATATGTGTGTGTACACGACTACTATAACTAATCCTCAAATTTTCAGCTTTAGTAAATTCAACGAATTTTTTTGGCCTGGCTCATAATCCAAATATGGCAAATTCGACATCAGGCAACTACCGTATTAGTGAATGATTCAAGTTACACGGTACTCTTGGTACTACATTTTCCCATATCTACAAGTGCTGTAGTATAAATTATACCATCATCATAGCATATGCTTGTTATACATACACTACATACATAAAATTTCATCCCTGGAATAACAAACAATCATTATTGGCTTCCACATGAAAATTGTGTGGGAAAACTTTAAACTGCATATAAATGATTGGTTGTATGTTGTGTTGTACACTCTACATTAACAACGAATACATCACGATACTGGATCTGGTCATCGTCAGCTTATCGGTTTATACATACCGGGTGAGGTTTTTTGTTATTTAACTAAACCTTTTTTAGGCACACTTGACTTCAGGAGTAAACTGGAGAATGTATAATCAGAATGTTACGAAAATGTGTAAACAAACTTGTTACAAAAAATGTACTTAAGCTGAGACAGAGGTATAAGTTAGTGTGAGGAGGTAGAAAGAGATCAAGCTTGTTATGAATAGTGTGATTAACTTGAGACGGAGATGTAAGTTAGTGAAGACAAAAAGAGGTCAAGCCTAACACGAAAAAAGGGATCCATGTCATACTATAAGTGTATAAAATATTATACGTTTACACAGACGCCCAGTAGCTTAGTGGCAGAACACTAAACACTTTTGTTATTGAAGTAAAATTAAGTTAAGCACGAGTAAACTGAATAATGTATGATCAGAACGTTACAAAAATGTGTGATCAAACATGTTAAGAAAAGTGTGTTCAACTTGAGTGGGAGATATAAGTTAGTGAAGATATAAAGAGATCAAGGTTTTTACGAAAACTGTGATCAACCTGAGAATGAGAGATAATTAATTGAAGATATAAAGAAAGAAGTAGCTTAGTGGCAGAACAGTGTACTCTTATACGGGAGACCAGCTTTCGAAACCAGCTCCTACATATTAATAGAGCCTTTTTTTTCTTATTACTAAATAATATTCATTCTATTTGTAGCGTGTATTTACACCAAGAGATGGAACTAAAGAAATTTTACTTCAGTCGCATGGTCTAAAGCACACTCACTTTTTTTTTGATAAGGATTGAGAAAAAAGTTTTTCGATTCAAAGTGCAACAAATTTGTAATGACCTTAAAATAGGAAATCGTTCAAATTTTGGTTTTCACATCCCTAAAAAATATTTATTGCATAGAAATTTACTACAAAAATTTGTATGAAGTAGCATTGTCGCAAGGCATTGACTAAGATACACAGAATCTATATTTGTTGTGTGCGTTGTCATGATATAGACAATCAAATCGATGCCAGAGCTACCAGAGGAAAACTTTGGCGTGAAAGGAGGCTGTTGTGACTAAATTCATACCTAAATGGTAAGTTAATAACCAATTCAAATTTGTTAGAAAATATAATTAAATTTTCAATGTATACCATGTATACAATCCATAGACTTATATGTCCATTCATACAACTATATTTATAAAGTAGTATGTCGTTACTAAGGTAACTTCCTGAAATAAAAATCTAGCACAGAGCCGATACGGTTGACTATCAATAATTTGGAATAAAGAGGCCAGCAGACTATCAAAGCAAGCTACATATCAAAGCTTGAAAGGTGATAAAAATGGGATAAAAGCGATTTCGAAAAAGAAACTGGGCCGTCAGGATCAATCTCAATTATTGTGTGATAATAAATGACAATTACGGCGGGGGCAAAGAAAAAAGGATTGAACTTTTGCGCTATCAATGTCTACCTTAAAAATAGCATAAAGTTTTAGGACAAAGTTTTTTAAATGGTCTAGAGGACATGACAGAAATTTGCATCAAGCAAAAAATCACCTAAAAGATAAAATATATTAGTTACAGCGAAGCTTTAAGAAATATCAACGAATTTTCCAATACAGAGCCACCTAAAAAATCTCAAGCTTCCTAAACAGTACTGCTCGACGGATTTTTTATTTTAACAGATAAAAAAATCTGGAATTAAAGTTTATATATTATATTAATGAAAAATTTTTAAGAAAAATTTAATAAATTTCGAAGTTAATTTCATAACACAACAATTATATAAGCGTATATTTATTTTTAAGATAGTGTGCAAATATTATTTCTAAATATAATTTTGTATTCGAATTCCGTTTCCAAAACATAAATTCCATACCAAAATAATTGCTAATCGCCGACCCTAGTAGCTCGGTTACCAAATACTTGTTACAATCTGGCTACCTAACTGAAAATCAGAACATGGGCTTCTGAATGAAAATTGTGGAAAAACTTTATACTTTAAACTGTATATATTTATATAAATGATAATTGCATTCAAAACAGGAATATATTCAAATTCGCATGCTCTCGAATAAACAGGAATATATAACGACAGTAGTGGTCATCATCGGTTTACCGTTGGAACATACTATGCTATGGAAGTTGTTTAGTATATATGCATTAAAATCAATTCTATGTATGTCCATGGTTAAATAACATTTTGCAAATCATACATATACAAAACTGGAATAGACACTGAGTGTTTAGAAAAATTTGGCACAAATAAACATAAATGTCCCATTTTCCAAATTTATATTTTTTATCTCCCCCAAGTGTATTTCAAGAATATCAGAAACTTTTCTTTGCCACCTGCTTCCGATTGATTATCTTCCCAACAAGTCTACAATTTCAAATCAACGAGACATTTGAATAGTTGAAATGGGTGTATCCCAGGGATCAATACCAAGATTATTGTTTTTTCGTAATACTAACTTCTGTAAAATTGTACAATCGAAATCTCACAACGATTAGATGTTTAGCAATCGGAATTAGTTTGAAGTTCCCTCACTTTTAACCGGATCAAATATATAAAACACAAATTTTCTTCGTAAAATACTGTTATAAAAAAGATATCAATTACATTTGTCCCCGATGGCTTTTATTAAAATAAAACTATTATATAACTCCCAATCAACCAATTAACTTTTATTCCTCCTTTTTCCTATTTTTTTTATACTAGATCTGTACTGGATAAGAATAAAACTATTTGTATACAATATTATCATAAATTTTTGGGACACCCGATTTAAATAAAACTAAATACATTCATTCATATAAACGACAACCGAAAAAAAACAATATACGGTGGATTAAATCCTTCTTGATCCGACCAATTTTTTTTTATTAATTCATTTTCTTATAGAGTAAATATTGAGAGTAAAATTCTCATCAAACTTTACTTTTTCCTTAGCTCGTTTTTTTTTACAAGACCCTTTTTTACCGGACCCTATTAGGGGATTCATATGTGGCTTAAGTTAGTACTAACGCCAAGACAAGCTTAGACTTGTAGTTGCAACTATTTGTACCTTATTTCCTACTTTGATGATTTTGTTATAACTTCATGAATGTATACGAAAAATAATAATAAAAAACTATGAAAATCTATGAAAACATATCACCCATCAACCGTTTTCCCTTAAGATCAATGTTAAAAAGCCTGCTTCCGAAGTCATCTATTTATTTAAATAATCGGGCAATCCTTCCCCCTTAAATTTTTCTGAATTGATTTTATAAAAATCAAACCTTTTGCCCACAATTATCTTGGCGCTCGTTCATCCTTAAGAAGAAAATTACCGAAATCGTCACTAAATGAAATGCAAGTAATAATTTTCAGGATGAAAATAGTAGCACTTCTATTTAGGAAGTTAAGAAGAAAAAAAAAAGAAAACAGGATATAATAGAATCCTTTTCAAATAACATTCAGTCGTTTACAATACTGCTTGTTTTATTTTATTCTTTTATACTATCAGAGAAGAAAGACAGATCTTTGTGTATATATGTGCTCTCTGTGTAAGACAATAAGCATATAACAAAATAAATTTTCGAAAATGTAATAGAAATTCGAAATAACGTTTGCCTTATTCATTCATATACACAAAAAAATTATTGTATTGTATATAACATGGTTCTTTTCACTCTTTGTGTTTTCATATTTTGTTATAATGTATATAAAAAAATGTATATATGACATGGTCAAAGTTAGAAATTCAATTTCTTTTATAAGGACTAGGGGTGAACCAAGAGGATTTGCATTTTTGTGCATAATAGGGTATCGGACTAAACTTTTTTATCACTTCAGATGATAAATTTTCACTTCACGAATAGAATAGTGAAGTTGGTTTTTCAAAATCTTTCCTAGTATGCAAGATATGAACGTTTAAAATTCCTTATTAAAAAAAGAAGAAGTTACTCCCTAGTGACCACATACGTGGGTATCTCCATAGAGATTAGGTACATATAAAATTTTGTTTTACTAAAAGGAGTGTCATGGTATTAAGTCTTGTTTTAAATTTTTATGGTTAATATCAATGCGACACCAGAATGATTCTCTATTGTGTTTTAGTTCATGCCTAAGCACGCAGAATGAATCCAGAAATTACTAAACATGCAGAATGACTCCTGAATATACTTTAAAGTATCCATTAAAATCAGATAAAATAGAATTGTAGTTTATAGAACGTGAATCCATAAAACAGCTTAATTTCCAGGATTTTTTTTAGAGAGGCAACCTCATTAAGAGGTAATAAAGAAATTTGAAGTTTTAGCTGTGACTGTGATTGTGAACTATAGTGTGGAATTTAAGGGCGTAAGTTTTTTAACCTCGAACTAAAAAAGAGGGTGTTATCGTAGCGCCTGAGAGGATGAACCGATTTTTATTTTATTTATTTCGTTTGAAAGATAATTTAATTCCTTACCCGAAAAAAACTAAAAAATTAGCGATGATCTTCTAACCGATTTAGTTTAGAAAAGGTTTTTGAAAAAGGTAATTAAATGAACAGAGTTATTAGATATGTTTCAAGTGCAAGTTTAGGATAAAAATTTGTTGCGGAGTTTTTTAAATATCATAAATTTCACTTGACTTGTATACGTAAAACGAATGTTACTAACAATGCCATATTTGGAAAAAAGGCAGCCAAGGGCAAATTTGCTTTTAAATCGTTTCAAAATTGACTTACATTTTTTTCGGAAATGGCAGTGTTATTAACCTACTTTGAACGTATAAGGTAGAAACAAACATCCAAAAATATGATTTCCACAAACTCAACACTCGAGGCATAAAACACATCTTTCTTTATTACCAAACTTCAAATATATTATCAAAAAGATACATGGAAAAAACGCTACATTATTCACTCACGATCTGCTATGAAACTGTCTAATTTATGAAAATGACCTGTAACTGAGTTAATACAGCTTATATCCTGATTACAAGCAAACATCCAATTTAGTCAAGCGAATTATACATGTACATTGTACACATTACAATGCTTGTGAAATCCAAGAATTTATGTTTGCTCCAGTAATATTAATTACCAAAGGTAACTATTATTGTTTGTTATATTAAGAGCTATCTATATTAATAACATAAACTCTAGCTTAACTTTAAGCTTTACACGAAAGAACCGTTTTCCATTTTGTCGTGCTATCAATATTGACTTTAAAATCATATAAAATGACAAAGAAATATATATATACAATTGTATACATATTTGAAGCAAAATTTCGTTCCTAAAGTGATAACAAACCGGCAGAAATTGTGACCTATTTAATTCATAGAGTAAAAAGAATATCATACTTCTAGTTTAATACCCTAAAGCAGATATTTTTATTAAAAATTTTTTGCCAACCTTACAATTATGTAGAAGAATTTTCGAGTAAGTTTCATCAAATTTAAAGTTCAAATCAAGAAAGGAAAAACTCTCAATTAGTCTTGTTTAGCAAAAAAACTTTTAGCAAAAAGAAAACCGACTTCAAAAGAAAAACTTTTCCAAAACAAATTAATAAGCACTAAAAAATAAAAAAAATAACGATAATATAATGTAGTTAAAATTAATGTTATTTTTGGAGTCGGTGTCAGAGTTTTTTCCTTGGCTGAAAGTTTTTCTTTTTGTTAAAAGTTTTTTTTTTATTTTGTGATTTTTAGAGAATCTAGAGTACAGTAACAAATTTGTCACTAAAAAAAGAATCATCGAAATCGGTTGGCGTGATATTGAGTTGTCCGTCCTCTTGACGTGTATACTTAATGCAAATTTTATGGTTTTCTGATGGATGCCGTTGTCAAAACTGGATCAAAATGAAATGGAACCACACGGGAAGCATCAGTTTTCAATTAGATAAAGAATCATCAAAATCGGTTCACAAAAGTTCTGAGGTAACACACATTAAAAAAAAAAAAAAAAAAAAATATATATATATATATATATATATATATATATATACATATATATATATATATATATATATATATAGTCGAATTAGCCTTTTTAATCTGAAGATTAAAAAAAGATCGTCTAGGTGGCAGGATATATTTGTACCCCCCTAGTGTTGCCATCTAGAGGATCTTTTTTTAATCTTTTGAGTAAATAGTAAGAAGGCTAATTAAAGCATTATATTTTTTAAATAATACTAATAAAAAATTTTAACTAACTACATAAGACAAATTATAAACATTATCATATTATCATTAAATCCGGACATAAAATAATTAATAATTTCAGGCCTTTTTCCCGTGAAGATTACAAAAAGATCCGCTAGGTGACACCACTGAGGGTCGGGGGGGGGGTACAAATACATCCTGCCATCTAGTGGATCTTTTTTAATCTCCAGTGGACAAAGGATAATTGATAACCTCCTCCTTTTTTGTTTGAAGTCGGCTAAAAATTGAAAATATTATAATTATGATTTTGAACTAAATTTTTTTGGCCAAAAATGGAAAGATCATATTAAAATTTAATAACAAAACTGCCTGTAGCTTTAAACTTATCATGCAAAAATAAAAACAGTTTTGTTATAAAACTTAGATATGATCTTTCCATTTTTCTCAAAAAACGAAAATATTTGTTTTTTCAAAATCCCAATTAGTGTATTCTGAAAAATAAAATATTAACATAGGTTTAGTTAGTAGATTACTGACTGGGTGTATACTGCTCAAGGAATAATAAAAGTACATGTAAATAATTTCGAAACGAAGGGATAAGCATTTTTTTAATCTTGTTTTAATTTTAAAAGCGTATTACTTATTTATTAACACTGCTAGCAAAGTTTAAGCACTTAATTCTGGTGTAAATAACAAATTTTATGCAATGTAGTTTGTTTTTTATACTTATAGTGATACGTCGGTGTCAGCCAAGCTAATGTAGCAAACTGTTCTGTCAGAGTTGTTTCTTTGGCTGACACCGACTCCAAAAAAAAAACAATAATTTTTACTATATTATATTATCATTATTTTTTTACTTTTTAGTGCATATTCATTTGTTTTGGAAAAGATTTTCTTTTGAAGTCGGTTTTCTTTTTGTAAAAAGTTTTTTTTTTTTGTAAGAAAATCTTTTGTACAGTATTTTCTTAAGAAATCTGTTAAAAAATTCAAGTTTCTATCATCAATGGTTTGCCAATTTCTACCGGTTCAAACTTTGCACATATAGATTCACAACCATTGTTTCAAATTTTTCGTATAACGATAAAGAAAGTTTCAGATTTTCGATTAATAAAGAGACATTCCTTACATACTGCTTGTGAGAATAATAATAAGAATTACTTTTGTAATCTTCTATAAATATATAGGAGACTTTCTATAGATATAGATAGTCACTCATCACGATATATCTGGAACTATAAGACCTAGAGACTTGAAATTTGGCAGGAATATTCCTTTTGCCAAGTAGAGGTCAGCTAAGAACGGATTTTACGAAATTCCACCCACAAGGGGGGTTGCGGGGGTGTTCATGAATAAAAAATTCATATTTTTCAATTATGGCTTTTAATAGTTCAAAACTTGGTCAGAATGTTTTAAATTACATTTAGAAATTTTTTTAACCTTCGGAGGGTAGAAAGGTGTAGCGAGAAAGTGGGAAGGAAATATCGAATATTTACAAATATACCTAAGTGAGGTATCAAATAAAATAGCATGACGTGTACATTACAAAACTGTTATCCAACGCAAGGAAATGTGGAGGGAGGGGTGCAAGTGGGAATGTTGCCCAGCAAAGCGGGTAGTTCCCAGCTAGTATTATATATCACATGAAATTAAAAAGAACCCTAGGGTTCTGGGTTTTCTATATATAAAATTTCATCCTCACTATCACCCCCCGAGGGGTGATAACCTCGAAGCAGGTTGTATAAAAATATGAGCTTATTCGATGCAGAACTTTTTGAGTATATAAGCAATACATAAACGAACATAAAATTTTTGTATACATATATGTATAGATATTTGAAAATGATTTATTGCTTCGATCAAAATATGACTAAGAACAAAATGTTATGAATATAAAAATCAAACTAAACAATACTTTAATGTACCCTAGTACTAAGTATTTACATCTAGTGCAGTACCTATGACACTCACTACCCAACCAACACTCTGTTGTTGCTATGAATGACATACATATATGTTCATATATAGCACAAGCAATATATAAAGATTTATTTATTAATATAATAAATATATAATGGTAATGCATTCTATAACTATACTATACATACTATATTACTGATACTATATAAAATAATATACTTATTATATCTATAATATAATATATGATACTTTCATGTGTTTATTATATTGAACTATATGATGTCACAAGTTAGTGTAAAGTTATTGATGTTGATGTCAACACAATACAATATAGTAGGGTACTAGCAGTTAACCCATATTCTTCGTTGGTGTTTACGCCGGAATTCGGACTTTGAACTTATCTTCAAATCCGACTCTGGTTTTTGGTGTTTACACAAATTTTGTTTAAAGAGAATTAAATCTATTTTTTTTTTTTTTGAACGGAGATATTCTGTCTCCTTTTAATTTGAGTAATTGCCCTTTGCGCAATTTCGTACTTATCGAGAGTCAGTCAACGTGAACGGTTCGCTCTCATTGTGAATTTAAAGCGGACAGTGTGTCCCTCATTTTTGTGCTGTACAACAGTAGTGTAATCAGATAGTGTGTCTGTATACCAAGGACAGTGCGTCCTCATCTTCTATATGTGTTATTAGTTCGAACGTATAATTAACGTTCGGTAAACGGTTTACTTATCAAGTTACTACTTCAAACTAGTTCACTATAATACCCTATAATTATCCATCCTTTTATCCAAATTACGTGGGTGAAACCAGAAGAAGTTTGAAGATTATTACCGGAGTAGGCGTTCAAAAGGTTAGTGCAACCATTTCATTTTATTCACTTTTTTCCGTATAAATTTATTCAGGAAGTATTCCGACTTTGGATATTACGTCCATTAGCCAGAGCCACTACAGTTGGGAAACAGCAATTTTAAATACATTATTATTGTGTTTTAAAATTTTACTTCATTTGCAATCACTGGTTATACTTTTTTGGTGCGGTGTCCTAATTTCTTTTTAAATCCGCATTTAAAAAAATACATTTATATTAAAAATTTTTTAGCGCAGGAGCTGCGTTAGCTATGCGAATTTTCGCAAAGATTGAAAAAATAACACATTTTGGTTAAAACCGAATAGTACATTTTTTATTTTTCATGAATTATCGAAAACTAAGCTTCTAGAGAAAAAATTCCAGACGTACCGTTTTGTTTAAAACTGATCAAAAAATACAAAAATATATTTTATTTTGAAAAAATTCAAAATTTTGTTTTTAGCCCCTTCCGTGGCAGAACCAAGAAAAAAATCATGATCTGATATCATTCTACGGACTATAATATTAGAGAATGTAAAAATTTTCAAGAGCCAAATTAGGGTGGACCTTCACCTATCTGTTTATCAAATGAATGAAAGTTATTTTTTATTATCTTTCTTAGAATGGGTTGTCTAGAAAATTTGAAAATACCAAGAATAAATTTTTGTTGAAATTTATGACTTGCATATCTTACGACTTGTAGTTTACTCGAACCATAAGGAATATCCATCTTCGCGCTCCACACAAGTAATTGTTCTTTTACAAAATTATTTAATTACACTCCAACGTATGTCGGGAGTGATTTCTTGAACCGTTTCCGTTATAATCTGTTCTAAATGGTCTACATTTCAAAACGACCATTAACATTCCTATCAAACTTGTTCAATTTATGGATCCCCTATACATTCAATGTCTTAAGTGAATAGCTGAATGTTAATATTTCCCAAAGCCGAGATTTTTATAAAGAATAATTTTTTTTCGCAAACCTTATAATAAAAAAGTTTTCCATATGGAGCCAGCTTAGTCTAAGTTACTTAGACATCCGGTGTACACAAGTTGATAATAGTAACTACGCTCACCCGTTAATTCATGGCCTAGCATATCTAAATTAAAATAGTTTTATTAAAAATACGGTGATATAATATGATTGTCCACAAAATATCGGAAAAAATAACGTTTACGAGCTTGCGAAGTTTTGATATGTTATCAAAAGTAAGCTAATTCGGCTCTTGTACTATAATATTTCCTAAGATATTTCACTGAGAAAATATGAACTTTTTAGTCTCTTTAAATTATTTTAGAAAATAATATTAAGTTTTTCATCGATACATACTTAAGGGACTTATCGAAAATATAATATCGAATTACCGCACCAAAAATAAATTATTCTTTTGTGTAACACTTTTTTTTTTATAAGTTGGGGATTAGAAATAATAACACGAAAAGTATATATTTTCTTACAAAAAGCTTTTATTTATTATTCGGTATTTTGTTACTTTTGTCACCAACAGGAATATGGAGTGTATTCTTTTGGAATGTATTCTACAAAATTTTACCAATAATTTAAAACAAACGATATTATTTGACACACAAAGACATTTTTTGCGTATTTAAATTTTGTTGTAAATCAAGCGAGAATGAACGTAAATTAACTTTTGTATTTTTTATCGCGACAGAAAGGTAAACGAATTTTCCGCAAAGAACACAATCGAAGACGTGAATGAATGGATATGAACTCAAAAAATCAATTTTTATTATATTCGTTCAGTTTTATGTCGTCATACATGAAAGTAACGTTAAAGTAATATATTTTACACCAAATTTTATTATTGCTTTATATTTATACCACATTATATGTCTTTATACCGGGTGTCAATCATTTTACATACCATAATTTTATTAATAAAGCATGATCATGTAAGGGTCATAAATTTCACACTCTGTATATTCAGGGTGTACCATTTTATTCTCTAATGGTAAATAGCTCGTTTTGTAGTTAACCAATCGAAAAAAAAAAAACTAAAACAAATTTGCAGAGTTTGATGTAGGATATCATTCTAACATCAGATTGGACCCTCATATTTAACTGACGATATAATCAAGTAAGATTTCAAAATGAACTATCGGATATATATCCTATTCTTGCTGGAGTTCCTCAGGGAAGCGTTCTGGCTCCCATTTTGTATCTTATTTATACACTCGATCTGCCAGTGAAAGATGAAAACATTACTGCAACTTTTGCAGATGACACGGCAATTTTAGTATCAGACTCCGATCCAAAGTTAAATCGGAAAAATCTCAAGAGAATCTAAGCCAAAATGAGCAATGGCAAAAGTGATGGATACGTGCTAATACAATTAAATCGGCTCAAATCACCGTCACCTTATGTAGAGGAATCTGTCCACCAGTTACATTAAATGGTGTGATACTTCCACAAGACGAAGATGATAAATATCTAGGTATGCAGCTGGATAAACGTTTAACTTGGCGAAAACATATATGGGCCAAAAGAAAACAACTAAATATTCCATTTAATAAATATTTCTGGTTACTAAATCGTAACTCTAAATTATCGCTAGAAAGTAAGTTGTTAGTGTGTAAGAGCATTTTGAAACCTATATGGACATACGGTATTCAATTGTAGAGTACTGCAAGTATTAGCAACATTGAGATTTTACAGCGTTTTCAGTCCAAGGTGCTGCGTACGATAAGTGATTCACGATGACCTACATAGCAGTTTATATGTGTCTACAGTGCGTGAAGAAATAGTGAGATTTAGTGAAAACTATGTGTATCGTTTAGAAATGCATCCAAATGTGTATGTGCTTAACTGCTTAACCTTTTTGGAAATAGTGAATCATTAAACAGACTAAATAAACTTTTTTTTTTAGAACTAAAATATATATTTATTTGAAATTCTAGTGATAATTGTACTTAAATTTTAGTATATAATTCTTTATTTTTGTATCTTCCATCGGGCAGGCACAAATCACGATTTTTATCTAGTGATCGCTCTATTCAAAGTTCTTATTAGAACTGATAATAGTTAAAATTCGGACGCTAAAAAAAAAAAAAGATTGGACCTAGTTCTCTGAATTGCTTTCAGAGTCAATCTAAGAGTAAGAAAGGTAAGAGATAACTTAAAATGTAAAAGGTATCGAAAACAGAGAGGTAAAGTAAAAAATACCAAGAGTCAAAAAGTCTTTAAAATTGTCCAAAATATAAAGTCATATGGTTTTCAAATCAAATTTTTTACTAGAATCACAAAATTATCTGAATTTTATGTCAATAACAAATTTTCGGAAAAACCCGTTTGTAATATTTTTAATATTTATAATCTCTTATGTGTATATCGAAAACGGTGAGATAAGGTAAAAACTGTCGAGAGTCCAAAAATCTTTAAAATTGTTCAGAATCAAAAGACAAATTTTTGACCATAACAAACATTTTCCACCAGCTCCGACAAAAATCGACTGTCGAGAAGTTGATTTCTTCGTTAGACTGTTTTTTCGGTTTTGTTTCCTAAATTAAACATTTTGTACATGACTTTCTGTGTGTAGAAAAGATTTTTAATATTACAAAACGCTTTGTTTAAAATGGTTTTGCTGTATGAGTGTGTTTGGTCTAGGACAAACCATCGATGGACACACTATATAAATAGAAACTATAAACATTCAAAAAATCAATAATATTATACATTTCATTAGAATTTATGTTTTATTACTAAAAAGGAAACGCTTCCTTTTTATTATAAACAATGTTATATTGCACAATACATAATAGCATCGGTTATGCCATGAATGGCAAGATGTACCGGCTGCTAACAACATTCTGTCTTCGAAACTCTCTTGTAAGAGTTTAGTAGTCTTCACTTCTTGAATGGATTAGCCATATTTAAGCTCTTGTGTTGGATATAGAATCTAAGTAGCAGAAGGCCAAAAAATACATGATAATAGATAGAAGAAAATGCATATTAGAAAAGTATGATTGTTCGAAACATTTTATCGGAAACTTTATAAATTTTATGGAAAATTTTGTTTGTTATGTTATTAATATTAGCTATTTCTGTTAAATTTATTTCATATTTGAGTTCATGGAAAAATGTTACGAAGAAAAGTTAAATCCGATGATAAGTTGTTTACCATGTACAGTATTTTTATCCACCGGCACCTCATTTAAAAGGTGGAAGTCGGAAATTTATGCCCAGTGACAGTAAAATACTTCTATCAATGGGCGAGTTTATAAGACATTTAAAATTATTGTTAGCTGCCAATCCAAAATACATCAGTTATGTTCTAGATGGCAAGAGGCGCTCTGCGCTGACATACAGTAACAGTATAAAACAAAATTTATATTTATATGAAATATTTATTATTTTTGAAGAAAAAAATTCTTTGTTATATTTTATTCAGGTGAAAAGAATTCCTTTTTTTTTTGTGCTTTGTAAGTATTCTGATTTTATTTATCAGATCGGTAAAGATAAAAAAATATTTATCAACAATTCAAAAAAAAAAGTTTTAAATTTCATTTCCAATTTTATGTTCGAAAATTTTTACATTGAAAAGAAAAATATTTATTTAATTTATAAACATTTTTCGAATATTTTTCTTTATAGGCGAGATTTTCTAACACTTTTTTTTATTAACTTGGACTGTTACTCTGCTTACATTTTTAACACAATTTTTTTATATCTATCTTTGTATCTTTGTATTCGTGTAACGGAATCTTTGAGGTGATTTGAAACTTAGCACACTTATGCAGGATCGATGACATAATATGATAATTTAATAAGTTTATCCGATTATCATAGTTTTAAAAAAACATGCTTTTTTAGTTAGATCAACAAAAAATTAAAAAATAATTCCTACAAGTAAAAGAAAAATAGAATGATATAGAAGAAAATAATCATTTGATCGTAAAAAATGTGGGGTGCTTTTAAAGATATTTATAATAACTTAACTTTCAAAAATATCTGTCAATAAAATATTTACAATAATTGAAATCTAGCACCCCGCGCTTTTGTTGTCTCTCATGATGAGAAAAATTCTCACAATTTCTGAAGGACTTGAAAAAAAAATTTTTTTTTTTTAAGAAATATAGACAGTTAATTGTAGAAAGCTTTACTTTGGGGAACTCCATAATTACGAGGTGGAACTTTTTGTAAGTCCATAATGGCGAAACATGTTAAAAATTTTAAATTATTAAAATATTAAATAAATATAAGTGGACTAAGCAAAGAAAATTAGAAATTTGATTTCTTCAATCCTAACTATTGACAGGTTTAAAAAGACTGAAAAATTCATAATTCGAAAATAGATACAAGTAAATGAAAATAGAAAAAGTTTCAACCACATTTATCATTTGAAAAATAAAAGTTTTTTATGTTTTATAATCGGAAGCTGCTTATGAAAACAAGTATGCAGGGGGTTTTTGAAGCAAAAAAATCCATCTAGCTAGATTTCATTTTTAGAAAATGTCGTTTTATCCGTGTTTTCAGAAAAAAATCAAAAATTGACTGCACAATATGACTCTTTCTGACATCTATTGGCGACGAAATAAAGTACATTATCGGAACATTAAAATTGGTATTTTTGTGGAAACATTTTAAATAGTTCTACTATTTCAAAAACGATGCATTTTCCAAGGTTTGTTAATTTCTTAATATAGGTATTGCAATCGCCGAGCAATTGTCTTAAAATAATAATGAACAAAATGTATAAAATAAGAAAATAATTATATTCTGTAATAAATTAAATAAAAAACAAATTAATAATATAATTTTAGTATGAATATAGCCAATTTTTTTTCGTTTACTTTTAAACTTAATAATCATAATAATATTATGATTACTATTATATTATAAGGGTTCCGTCAGAGTTAAACTCACTACGAGAATTAAAAACAGAAAAAAGCTTAATAATAATAATAATACGAACAATAACATTAATAATAACAGTAAAGGAATGAAAGAAAATTTTTTATTGTAATAAATTTTATTATTCTGCATCTTTGCAGCAATATGTAATTCTTTTATTGTTGTTTTGTATTTAATGCTGAAAGCAATTCATTAACCGAAGCAAGCTAAAATATATCTACAAACAAGTGAAAACAAACAATTGACTGGGTTAATTGTTGAAATATCATGTATAGACAATGTTGATTACTCTATCATCTTACATACTTGTCAGACATATATAACTGATATATCCATATAATACATACTATACAATTTACACATAATTTGCGCTCTCACGGGTAAACAGTGATGTTTATGAAAGAATGTTTGAAGCAAAAATTGTTTATTTTTTTATAAGGAACATTTTACATTTAAACTTTTGTTCTATCTCTAACGGTTTGATGGGTCCTACGGACCCAAAACCCACTTGACCTATGTTGCTCATTTACGAACTCGACCTCACTTTTTAGGTCCTCAGCACGCTATTAAAATTGCAGCTTACAATGTCTTTTCCTTTTTTGAGTAATGGTGATGTCAGACGGACAGACGATAGACGACAGACGAAAGGCGACAGACGACAGGCGACAGACGACAGGCAGACAACCGAAAATGGATTAATTAGGTGATTTTATGAACACTTATACCAAAATTTTGTTCATAGCATCAATATTTTTAAGCATTACAAACTTGGGACTAAACTTAGTATACCTTGGTATATTGCATATACATGGTATAAAAAAATTCACTTGGATTACTTACAAGTAAATCATAATTTTCTACTTTGCAGAGCTTATTTATGAAAATGTGTACATAAGCGAGAATAAATGTCGTAAAGCTCAATAACAATGCCTTTATGCGTACAACGAATAGTCTTTGAAATTCTAACTGGAATCATTTTTTGTAAAGGGTCTTAGGCGATGTATCGAAGATACATCGAATTTAGGGTCAAATACTTTAAATATAAACAAAATTTTTGTAAATTTTATATCAAAGTGTAACAAATACTTCAAATAATGATCGTAATTGAAGACATAATTTTTTTCCGCAATTTTCTAAGTAATTGAATAAGGGATGGTGCTGGTTAAACTAAAAGAAAAACTTGAACAATAGTTCATTTAAAACTTTTTTGTAAACAGTCGAAATCAGGCGAATTGATAATATACTAGAGTGATACCCACCCTCTTCGCTGGGCTTAAAAGTAAAGATTGATAAAGATTGCTTATCCCCTTTCTATAACACTCGAAATAATGGTAAGGATTGTTTTACACAGGTAAAATATATGTATGGTTTTATATTTTTTAAATGTATAATAGTAATTATTGATTGAGTATATCAGAGAAGATGGCCGTGATATATTTTATATTGACTATTTTTACAGAAATCTGTAATTTATGGTAATGTCAAATTAATTAAAAATTTTTTTTTTTAATATATCTTTATAAATTATATAGAGATAGAGATAGAGATAGAGATAGAGATAGAGATAGAGATAGAGATAGAGATAGAGATAGAGATAGAGATAGAGATAGAGATAGAGATAGAGATAGAGATAGAGATAGAGATAGAGATAGAGATAGAGATAGAGATAGAGATAGAGATAGAGATAAAGATAGAGATAGAGATAAAGATAGAGATAGAGATAGAGATAGAGATAGAGATAGAGATAGAGATAGAGATACAGATAGAGCTAGAGATAGGTCAATTGTGAATCCCAGTCTATTATATGGTTTTTTTTTCATAAATATTCATTAAGTACTACTTAAATAATTATTTAATACCTTATACTTATAAATAATGACTTAGCACTGAAGTACGTTAAGCTGAGCGCACCATCTTCTGCGCCGTCTATTTCAAAAACGGTTCAAAGTATAAAAAAAAGTTTCAGCCAAAATTTGTAGAAAATTTTATCTTCTACAACTTTTATAATAAATGTTGTTAAATACGATTGGAGGCAAAAGAAACTAGATATTTACAAAAAAACTGATTTTCAAGACATTTGACCTTGAATATCTAAGGACGCGCACGCTTATTCCGTTCCGATTCCGAAGTGAAACCCTTAGATGATTAGAATATTGCTATAAAAAATTAATTATAAAAACTAAGTTGTAACATTTATTTAATTTTTTTTTAATAAAATACACTTTTATTTTTCATTTTTAATTCTAACACGACGACTGACAAGGACGTTACGGAGAAGTGAACAGAAAATTATAATAAAAATTACTCTTCTCTTACTTTTTTTTATAAATATTATGTGCATGTTCAGTAGTGAAATGTTATAAAGAAAACATCACACGAAACTTTTAATTGGCTATCTTTAAGTAAAATTGTGGAAAAATTTTTTTCGTTAAGAATACTAAAATAGCTAATAAAAAAAATTATTATCGTATAAAAAATGATAATTGTATTAAAATTAATTATTTTTTAAATATCAAAATTTTATAAGGTTTTATTTAATATATACTTACAAATTTTTATTAGTCTACCTTGTAATTTCGTTAAAAAAATTTGAATCTAATTTTTTTTTTTTTTTTTTATTCTTATTTTCTATTATTATTATTCGGCTGGGCAAACAGCCAGGATAATTTTAAATAACCCAGTCTGGGATCGTGGTCATTTTCTGATCCTGCAGCCGAACAACCACCAGTTCGGGTCTTCGAATTTTTCCCTGACAATTTTCCCGATCGGGCATTTATGCTAAGACCCTCTCAAAACACATTACATTCTGTTCGTGTAAACAGTTAAAAATTATTTAATTACCTGGTCGGATTTCGTGGTCCTTTCCCGATCATGAAGCCGAACAACCGCCAGGTCGGGTGTTTGAATTGTTTCCCGGCGTTAATCTAGCACGTTTGTCTGTTTAGTCTGTTCACAATTACTGTTAAATTAATCTAAATCTTAAATCTAGTACGTTTTGTCTGTTAAGTCTGTTCACACTGTCACACTTGTCCAAGAGTTTGATCACTTCAAAGTTTGGATGCTGCTCAATGCGTACCAGGTATCTATCACTGAAACGCCCAATTTCTTCACGAACTATAGTCATTTCGAGATTTCGGTGAATGTCGTCATTACGCACATATCACGGAGAATCACTAATAGTTCGCAACACTTTTGATTGAAATCTTTGCAGGATTTCGATATTACTATTGCCAGCAGTTCCCCATAGCTGAATGCCATAGGTCCACACGGGTTTAAGTATTGTTTTATACACTAACACTTTATTGTTCATTGAAAGTCTCCTATCAAGGTGTATGCCCAAATATTTGACTTCATTTGATTGTGGAAAACTGACATCGTTCATTATAACAGCTGGACAAGTTTCTTTTCTCAAAGTGAACGTTACTTGGACGGATTTCATCTCGTTAACTTGAATACGCCACTTATTCAACCAGTGTTGTATTTTATCGATACTTGTCTGCAGTTTTTGAGAAGCTAAATTTGTATCTACATCAATCGATAGAATTGCAATATCATCTGCAAATGTAGCTGTTATGTTTGTGTCATCGACCGGTAGATCTACGGTAGTTTTATTGTAACAAAAAGTAAAAACTAATTATTTCTATGAGTCGCACATACAGTACTATTTGTAAAGCTTAGGTCATGTATGAGTGACATAAAAATATTTTTTTTTTTTAAGTACAATAAAAGATTGTCCAATAAAAACTATTTTTATTTAAACTTTAATTAAGATTTCGGTTGAAATTTTTTGGGAGGTATCCGTCTAATTTTTAAATGATAAAAATCTAAAACAGCGTTATTAGTTCTGCGATTTAGATTCACTAATTAGATATGAGTAGTTTAGACTCAAAAGTGACGGAAATTCAGTTCTTATGACTATAAAACATTTTTTTCTAATTTCATTAAATCGATCCGACTGTTTGCTCTTTTTATAGAATTTCGAACGATATCTTCGAAATTATAAAAACAATCGTTAAACGAACCGGGTCTTTGAAATAGTTAGACCAAAATCACTTTGAAGAAATCTACAAAATTTAAACCAGTTTCTTGTATCATAAATTGATTAAACACGGTATCCATTGAGTAATTTTGACCCGAATAATATAAAAATCGATTTTATTTGACGATTTATCTAGAATTTTCAATAGAATATTTCGAAATTCTTTATAAAACCTTATAATTTTGAAAGAGTTCGTCTCGAGCAAGCGGCCTTTCGAAATTATACTACACAAAAAATTGACACAAGCATTCGTTCATAGGCATGATAATTTTTAATAATTAATAAAGACATAAGTTTACGAAGACCATTCTTTTAAAATCATTACTGCGTGCTTTCAAATAAAATTTCGTTTAATTTTGAAGAAATGTTTAAAGTTTTACTTTCAAGGAGATTAAGAAATAATATTATACCGATAAAATATAATTGCATATAATTAGTAATATTTTGAATTGTCGTAATATTTTGAAAATAATTTAAAACGCAACTTCTGAAATAAATGTCCAACTCGTTTTTACACCAAGAGCCAAATTTGCAAAATACTTATTATTATTCCAATAAAAATGTAATGGCCTCTTCGGAAACTTTCGATTTGTGCCCCACACTTAAAAACCCAGCTTGACTGTAACTCTCAAAATTTCTAAGTTTTGAATTTTTGACTGCCGCGTTTTTGAATACCGAGCAAAAGTCAAAAATGAGGTAACCTCTCCTCTAAAAACTCGAAAAGATTTAAACAAATATCTTTTATTTATTCGATAAAGCCAGAGAATAGACTATTTTCCAATTGGATTAAGAAAAATTGAAGATGTTTATTTTCCCCTCTCAGTAACGTCCTTCCTCAGTAATATTGGGTTGTCTTACAAAGGCATTACCAAGAGGCGCAGAAGAGGCAGCCTCTCCTCTAAAAATTCGATGAAATTTGACCAAATACCATTAATTTATTGTACTCAGTAATCGTTACCACCTGAAAGGCCATATTTACAAAAATATATATTCGAAACTGCTATAACTTTTTGACTATGTTGTCAATACTTAGATTAAGTAAACTGGAAAGCGGCAAGCCTTAGATTTAGTCCCATGGTAAATTCATTAGTTTTTGTGCTGAATAAACCATAAAAACGGTACGAGCAACTTTCTTTTCATTATAACTCCGTTAATTTTCAAGCAAATGATTAAAATCTTTTTTATTTTCAAGGTTTTTTATAGTTCTACAAAGTATAAGTTGTACTTTTTTCAAAAAACGTCAAATTTTTTCCGTTACTTGCCGTTAAATTCATTTTAACAAGTATTTTTCCAGCCTTTAGAGGAAATTTCCACTCCTTAGGCAAAAAAAACATTCGGAATGCTTACTGTCCAATTTTCAAGTGAATCGGAGTTAGAGGAATTTAGAGATTTACTGTAATTTAGAGGTGTACTGTAATATTTACACCGAGGGTAAAAAAGCTTTTGCTGACAAAACATTCCCATTCTGTAAATACTTGAATCGTTTATCCTTAGCAATATAAACATTTAACACACAATACATAATATTTAACATTATAAATATGAAATATTAACATTCATAAATAAATAATATACATTTTTAAAATATGAGAGTCTTTTTTTCTTCTAAATATTTAATTAACAAGAACTTAAAAAACAAAGAGCACCTTTAAGTATCTTACCTTTAAATGTGCTGTTGTATTCTATTCGATGAGGAAGAGAAGAAATTCAAATAACGTGTAGATATGTTGTTAGAAAAAGATGCTCGTCTTCCTGCAAAAGAAAAACAACGTAAAAAAACATGAGATAATAATATTAAAAACAATAATAAAAGCTGTTAACGGAGCCAAAAACACAAATAGTCTGACAAATATCGTCTCATGATTCGAAATATTTTCGATCAGTATTTCCCTTCTCGCCGTTTTCTAAAGGACTCAATTTAGAGGTTTATTCGAAATATAGGTAGTTGATTCTTAACAATTTTTTCGGCGACACAATAACAAACTTTGGAACGGATTGTCAAACGGAGTAGGCACTAAAATTAGGGGCAACTGCTATTACGTCTACTTCAAGACATCTCAAATTTGTTCGAATATTCAGCCCTAGTGGCTCGGTTGTTCTTAGCTTCTCAAAATAATTGAGGAGGTGAAATTATCAACAGAAAAAGTGGGAAAACACCTATATGGTATCAGAATGAGCCCTATGACCTAAGTGCATCCTTCGTGGACAGACATTATAGATTAGTCTAGGATAGAAAAAAATATGACAGGTAGCCCCTACAAATTCATAGTTTTAAAGATAAGAAGTCCGAAAATGAGTATAAATTATAGAGAATCACATGCTTGAAGCATAAGAATACAGTCAGTCTGGTCAGGACTATCAACAAAAAAAAAAAGTGAATTAGAACTCACGAGACAGATGTTGCCAGGCCAGGAAATCTCATTTTAGTAGTCCTTAGAAGAATAGAAAGGAATCCTTAAGAAGATAAAAATTCGGACATTCAAGTGTAAGAATATATAGCAGTTTTCCAATTTTAGTAGTATCAACAAATCGAAGGTATGAAATTGGATACCAAGAGATCCACAAAAAAATGTTGGCATTAGGTCTGAAAATGGATAAGAGGAAAAGCCTGAATATGTAAAACGAATTTTTCGATATATTGTTCTTGAATGCGTCTATAAACCGCGTTTTAAAAAATGTATGGTTAGATTTTTTCGATCAAATTTTTCCTAATTTGTTCGTTGTTTCGAATAAAAGATGTATGCTGTTTTATAGAGAGGGCCAGTTTCTTATTTAGTATTATTCTGTTTCTTTAATCAATAACGATTCTGAAGTGACGTTTATTGACTTTTGGATGACCTTGAAGACCAAGGTAGAATTCAAAGTGGCCAACAGCAGCCCACATTGAGTCCAAATTTTTTTTTTCTTCAAAATTTTTGCTTGTATTTAAGTCACCCTGCAAGATTTACAAATTATCGATTACATAAGCTCATTCTGTATTATGTTGTCTCTTTGATCAACACCATTTAGAACAAATAATTGAAAAGCTTTTCGCACTCGTTTCGCCAATACATTCGAGATTAAAAAAAGAAATTCTCTTTTCTTCATTATCATATTCGAGTACACATAGAGAGATGAAAATAAGATCATTTAAAAGCATAACACATATTTGCAATAAAATTTATAATACAATTCTTTTTATTGTTTCATTTACAAGATGTAAAAAGCAGAAAAAAAAAGAATAACAACGAACAGAATATATAGAACACACAGCTAAAAAGAATACCTAATTTGATACCTAATATTCGTTGTATGTTACGCTGTTTATTTAAAACATTGAATAAATAAATAATTATGTAATACACCTACATTGAAGATACAGAGTGTTTGTTTAATATTGAAGGAATAATCATCATGTTCGGTACTAAGGGTAAACTTTTTTCAAGGTAATCACTTTAAAGTATGTATTTTGGGATCAAACGGCAGTAAAATCTTACAAAAAAAAAAAATAAATAAATAAATAAATAAAGTCGATAAACGCGATGCAAATCTGATTTTGTGGTATGTTCTTTGAATTCCTTAAAACAATATTTTCACATATTGCACAGGTAACACAACTTTTTTTGCTTACAAAATGTAGTTTCGTACTCCCCTTAGGAGTTAAAATTACATACCAAAAAAGCATACCAAATACCAAAGTAGAAAATACCAAAGTATTTTCTAGAAAACTATTTTTCGTTTTTGTAATAAGGCTCCTTAATTTTTCATTAAGTTACCTGATTGAAGCTACCTACAAATTTTCATCCCTTTATCTTTTGTATTTTTGGAGAAAATGGACAATTAAGTTTTGCCATAATTTGCCTCCTCACGAGAAACCAATGATGTTTACGAAAAATTGTTTCAAAAATTTAAATTTAGTTCTATCTCTAACGGTTTAACATAAGCAAAACTCAAATTTTTACAATTCTGAAAACCATGTAAACTTTTTGAGCATCATATCTCAAAAACTATTAGAGATACGGAGTGGGTTGGCTTCAATTGTCTAAAATTTAATATACTTTCAAAATAATAGTAGAAACTAATGTCAAAAGCTAGTTTTTTTGAATTGAACTACAAAATCTGAAATTTTCCGAAAATTTTGCAAGTTTTCACGGACAACGCAGAAAGAACAACTTTTTTCCCTTGTAAAATGTAGTTTTTTTTTAAAAAAAAAACAGCTTTACATCGCGTTTTTGGATTCTAATGTAGAATTTGACTGGCGTATCACTAACTTTTAGTTTAACAAGTTGTAATTATGTTACTCTCCCTTTGTGGACATAAGTCATACAAAATTTTTGAGATTCACTTATTGACTATTTAACCGATGCCTTCTAATATTTGTTTAAACAGGAAAATGATAATTACATAACTTATATATCTACAATTTTCCTAAAACATTTTTTTCTAAAATTAATAATTATGAAGTTATAACGCGTTTAATGTGCTACCACCGGATGCAAGATTAGTAAAAAAGAAGTATACATAGCGTAATGATAAAAATTCAATAAATGTATGAAAAATTTTAATGTTAGTGACATTTTTTATAGATTAATAAAAAAAAATTGACTAAAAGTCTGAAGTATATCATCCCACCTTGATTTTTTCACAACTTTTCATTACATAACAGAGATAACATACATAAATGAATATGGTTATACGTTTAAGCCAAATTATTTATTATCGTTGTAGAATAAAGTTAATTAATTTGTATGATGGATTTAATTTAATACTTGAAAGTAAAAAAAAACAAACACTGGAATGAATAAAATAAAAAAAACTATTAAAATGGATAATTGTTAGATGTTTTATGATATGCTGCTAAGGAAGAAAATGAAAGTTTATAGCGGCACAAGCTATTTGATGTTTTTATGCGATGATTTTACACTTTATTTATATTACAGAACAGAAGCGTCAATCATTAAAAAGTAAAGTGTGATGGTGGTATTCAACCAGAGACTCGTACTACAACATAGGAGGATTAAATAATTTGTAGATATTTTAATTTTTATAAAAACAGCAGCTGGATATTTTTTAAAAGTAAGGTAGATTCGTCGCCCTGATAGCTCAGTTGGTTAAGGTGTAACCAATTCCATCCGCGGTATGCCCAGGGTAGCGGGTACGATACCCGCCGTAGCAACAAAAATTAATATAATTAATAGTTGTGTTGAGCTGGTGTATATGCATGAAGGAGGTGCATTCAGCCTCTGAAATTGAGGAGTTGATAAATGAAATTATGAGCGGAAAAGGTGGTAAAACACAATGAGCTGTATAGCATAAGTGTGTCCTTCGTGGACAGCCAATATAAGCTAACCTTAACTAAATTCTTTAAAGGATTCCGCACGGAAACAAACAAACCGTATTCAAAACCTGAAAAAAATATGTAATTCTCAATTATACAACCTTGTAACGATGCAAATCTGAATTTTTTCGAGTTTTTTGCATTTTTCAGTTTTTTTAATGTTTCGGCTCATAATCAGGTTTTGAAAGCCGTAGGCACTCTCCGAAAGTACATAGAAAATCGGATATTTAAAAAAAAAAAAGTTTCAGCAAAATTCGTATTTCTCAAAATTGAGATTATGTATCGGGCTAAAATCAAGCACACGCTTAATTTTATGATCATAAGCATAATTTTTTTCTAAAACTTCTACTCAATTCCTTCATTTTTCGAAAAGTTATCAGAGAAAGTTGAAAATATGAGGTTACTGCTGTTTTCTTGAGATTTCCAGGTTGTTTCAGGCTAAGTTCAGGGTTCGATAGCAGGAAAAGGACGCGACGTCCGTTGGTCCGTCTGTCTTCCGAGTTGGTGGTACGTAAGTCTGTCTGTTGTCCTGGTCAAACAGGCTCCGTCCCTGCACCGCAGCGATGTGGAACCTACTAAGAGAAAAAAATAGAAAAGTAAACTTCAAGGGCTGTTACTTGAAGACAGTCTGATGCGATCTCAATATACGAAGGGTGCCTATAAATTATCATTATTATTATTATTATTATTATTGTTATACTGTCATGTCATGTTTATCAGTGATTAATTACTAAAAAACTGTTTCATGGAAATCAACACATCACAAAAATCAGAAATTTCGCTGAGAGCTATTTCCCCTAAAGTTTATGCATTGTTCTTTATTGAGCATTTCAAAAGAAATTTACAAACAAACATCCAAAAAGTATATAGTTTATAAAACAGAAAAAAATAGTCATATAAAATTTATATAAATATTACAACACAGGTTAATTAAAATTTTGTTAATAATAATACAACAGTTTCAAAAAGTTATGTGTACCATAACAATAATAATTATAAATAATTGTTAGCTGGGTAGGTAGACCAGATATGTATTAATTTATTAAATTAGATTTTATAAAACAATTACAAATTAATTATTACATGTAAAATGATAAATTTTAAATTAAAATTAAATATGTAACTAACAATTTAATTAATAAATAATATGAAAACATATGCAAAATTATAAACTACATACATCTCTAAACTCTCATCCAGAAAATAATAATTCACTTGCATACTAGAGAGTACACTTGTACTACGGAATGGTTATGTTGCACGAGTCGCACTTAAAGTGTATTAAAATCACAATCATATCATCTATCTTCTATATATATATAAACAATTTACCACTGACTGACACATCACGAAATTTCTGAAACTATCGGTCCGATTTACTTCAAATTTCGCATACTTACCTCTTTCGTGACATAGACGTCTACTATGAACGGATTTTACGGAATTCCTATCCCAACGAATTTCCTGTAGTTTATAAATCGGTAGATACAGTCATAGAGGTAGAAGATACTGTTCACTATCCTGTCGAGTCTCTACACACACTCAATCCACCTGGAATACTATCGTCATATTCGTCATCTAAAAATTGCTGCACCAATTATATTCATGCGTAATTTAAATCCCCAAAAATTGTGTAATGGCACCTGACTACGATTAAAACCCATGCAATGAAACGTCATCGAAGCAACAATTTTTAGAGGAAAAGGATGAGGGTGAAAGTGTATTCATTCCGAGAATGCCTCTGAATTCTTCGGACTATCATTTGGAATTTTTCGATTGCAGTTTCCAGTAAAATATTGCTTTGCGATGACTATCAATAAAGCACAAGGTCAGAGTTTAAAATTAGCCAGTGTAGACTTACGAAGTGACTGTTTTTCTCATGGTCAATTTTATGTGGCGTGTTCAAAAGTGACTTCACCTGAAGATCTCATCGTTCTCCAACCAGATAATCGTACGAAGAATGTTGTTCACAGAGAAGTTTTGTAAATGTAAGTAAAGTATTTCACAGGTTTATATCTCTTTATCCATTATTATGAGTTTCATGTACATGAAATGTTATTATACCATGTAAATATGAAATATACATAGTATATTAAGTTTAGTCCCAAGTTTGTAACGCTTAAAAATAATGATGCTAGGAAAAAAATTTTGTCATAGGTGTTCATAAAATCACCTAATTAGTCCATTTTCGGTTGTCCGTCCGTCCGTCTGTGGGCACGATAACTCAAAAACGAAAAAAGATATCGAGCTGTAATTTTTACAGCGTACTCAGGACGTAAAAATTGAGGTCAGGTTCGTAAATGAGCATCATAGGTCAATTGGGTCTTGGGTCCGTAGGACCCATCTTGTAAACCGTTAGAGATAGAACAAAAGTTTAAAGGTAAAAAATGTTCTTTATCAAAAATTAAATTTTGTTTGAAACATTATTTCGTAAACGTCACTGTTTACCCGTGAGGGCGCCAATTAGGCGGAAATTTTATAATATGTAGTATACTTAATTATCAGTTATGCATGTGTCACATGTTTGTATGTGTAATGTGATAAAGAAATCAACACTGACTACGCATGGTATTTCAACAATTAACTCAGTCAATTGTTTGTTTTCACTTGTTAAATGTTAAAATTAAAAGAAATAAATTGTGATGAAAAATGGAAATGTTGTTGTTATTTATAAAAATTGTCATACATAAAAAATAATGGACGTAAAAATATAATTGATTACAAAATTTAATTTAATAGATTTAAAAAATTAATAAATATTTTTTATAAAAAAAAAAAAAAAAAAATCAAAATTTGTCCTTTGTTTTATAGTAGAAATTTTTTCGTGGTGTAGGCCTACTGGGATCCCGCCACAAAACGGGAAGGCATACCAATACACAGTACCTCATGTGTTATGTTGAAATCTGTGTATTCACTGACTGGCACTATATCTTCCTATTTAAAATTTGAAAAATTTACAATAAATATCAAATCGAAATTCAACATTTCGTTAATAAAAGAAGTATAGATTCACATCCAAATGGTTAGTGTGTCCAGCGAAGCGGATTGGAATCAGCTAGTATTCCATATACAAGTCATTAAAATCACTAGACAGCGCCACATATGTCAAATCCAAATAAGCGTTATTTGTAGAAAATTTAAAATAAATTAACAGTTTTTAATTTTAAATAATTAAAATAAATAAATTTTAATTCTATTTATATTTTCATTAAATAATAAATTAATCAATTAAATATTGGCCAATGGTTTGGATTCAATAAGAGTACTTCAATAAGAGACTTGTGTGTACTGTAAATATATGACTGTGATTAAAATATATTTTTCATGTAGGTGTGACCCTTATGATCCACACGATTCCAAATTCTCAGATTATGAAAATATCTCTCTATAACCAAATTAAGGTAGTACGAGCACCTATGAAATTTTAGATTTAGGGTTGAAATGATTTTTACCGTATCTTCAACTTTGATTATTAATTTTGTTATAACTCCATGAATGTAGACAAAAAATAAGAAAAAAATTTTTCGATATCTGCCTTGGTTTTCGAAAGCTAAATAATTAAACAAAACTTTCAATTTTAGGTATTTTGAAAATTACTCCAGAAAAATTTTATTTATACTTTTCGTTTTATATTGTCAAGTTATAATGTAATTCATCATCAAAATTGAAAAAAAAAAAATTTTTTTTTAATTTGTTGCCCCACTACCGTGCTTATTATCCTTAATGAGCCGGGCAGAACGATTTTAATTTGTTTTCAATAATTTATGAAGGTTTTAACTTTAATTTAACTAGTTTTTTTTTTTTTTTAACCAGGAGAAATTTTCCACCAACCAGGAGAAATCTATGAAAACATAACATCAATCTTCCATTTTCTTATAAGACCAATGTTAACTATGCCCACTTTTGGAGTCATTTATTTATTTAAATAATTGGGAAAACCTTGCTCCCAAACCCTAAAATTTTCAGAATTGATTTAAACTTAGCCCCACTTCATATAAAAAAGTCAATAAAAGCCAATTAGCTTCAAATAAAAGCTTATTAGCTAGAGATAAAATGTGCGCTTATTTCTATACAAATTGTACTAATATCAAACAAATTCATTAAATCAATTTTCGAAACTGTTTCTGTAAATATGAACTTAGAATAGATGATAAGGGCATAAATTACGGTTTACATGATTTTCTACAACTTTAATAATTATCCAAAGAAACGACGTACGGTTAGATAGGAAAATTACTTTCTGTGAAACATTTTGAAGCCGCCAGAATGTTCTTCTGATCGTTCTGATCAAAATCTCTCTCCCTGTTTATATGTACGATGCGGTTCGTGCATATGACCATAAGCACGAATATAAACAAGCAAAGCATATAAACAAACTATTTTACGTTATATTATTATTCATATTCAAGTTGATTGGTGGTGCATCACATCACAAAATTCAAAAAGTGTTGTAAAAGATTTTATATGCGAAAGTTTATTACTTCAAGATACTTAAAAAGTTTATAATTTGCAACGAAATAAAATACAATTTAAAATAATTAAAAGACATCAAATCATGATACTTCATGGTGATACTTACAGGGTGTCCGGGAATTGATGTTGGTATACACAAGGTTTACCATTAGGACCGCGGATTAGTTCAAAGTTGATTTAAATAAAGGGAAATCTACGAGTCAACCGGGGGAACAGTAAACAAACAGAAAATTGGTTTTGCATTTTTGCGCATTGGAAAGCGAAAGACGTGAAGGTTAATTTCAAGTGACAAAATAGTGGAAATTAGATCGTGATTTTATAAGAAACTATGCCAATTTTCTTCCAAATAAAAACAGTAGAAATGAATATCGCCAAACAAATAAAAAATATCGGCATACAGTCTGTGAATAGCTCTCGAGTAGCTGCTGAAGTAAGATTAAGGATTCGAAAAAAAGAAACAAATTTTTCTAAATCTTAAGCATGCAGTTTCAACGCAAATTTTCCTCACTTGGTTTTTTGCTAACATTCCTATCTAATCTTTTGAAATAGAAAATGGTATTTTTCATTGTAGATTCGTAATATTTTCGAAAATAAATGGAAATATGAAAATTTACTGAGAATAGTTGTACCAAGGATTTTTACAAAATTGCTCTCAGCACAAATAATTAGTAAGAAATTTTGTTCAAGAAAAATCCCCGGAAAATCGAAAATACTGTTTTTCGATTTCCCACCAAGTTACCAAATTTTCTGTTAGTTTGACTTTATTTTGATTCGATTAGTGAAAATCCCATCTTTCTAGCATGTATAGAACAGAAAATATTTATTACTGGGTGGTATTTCGTGCGGTTTCTTAACAATTAACAATCAAGCACTTAAAATGTAATCAAGGCAAAAAATTACTGGATATTGTTGAGTTAGCTTTACACTACAAACAAAAATTTTATACATATTAAAAATCAAATTTTTCATACACTTTTGAGGGATGAAAATCGTAAAAATCGCGTAAATTGTTCATGCTTATAATGACGGAGTTTACCGGATCTATTTATGATAGTAAGTAATATGTTTATATGGAATTTACAAAGACGAAATTTCTTACAAGTTTAACTACTTAAATGCTATATGAAAGAATGAAACCATTTCCACAAAAAATAACTTTAAAATTACAAGAATGTTAATAGTTTTATCATTTCTATCTAGATAGATATAGATATAAATTTAAATTATTAAAATATTATAAGAAATTTTTTTGTTGCTAAAAATAATTTTACCATTTATTATATTCTCGCATACCGTACGTAGTTTAGACCGTGTGCCTATAATGAAGTGAAAGTTTTATGATTAAGAATTGTTAAACGTTAATATTATTCAAATACCTGTTCACAATTAAAGATAAATATGGTGAGAACGCAAATAAATACATAAGTAGATAATAAGATTATATAATGAACTATTTATATGCGTTTCCACCATTTATTGCATTTTATTTTGAAAATCTTGTTTCGCTCAACTCTCTCAATTTTTCCTTTCATAAGAACCTTCTGTAGACAATAAGTGGGATTTGGAACCAAATTTTTTTTACAAAAATGGAAAGATCATATGTAAGTTATATATCAAAACTGTTTTTATTTATTTATTTTTTTCATGATAATTTTGAAGTTACAGTTTTTTTCAAAATAGAAACGAAAACGCCCGACACAAAAAAAATGTTCGTAAAATTATTAATTATACAATTATTAATTAACATTATGATGTTACACGATCTTTTACGAACATTTTTTCTGCCGAGCGTTTTCGTTTGTCTTTTGAAAATTTCTTTTAAAACAGCAAGTAACTCTAAATCATAAAAAAATATCATAAAAAAATAAAAATAAAACAGTTTTGTTATAAAATATATCCATTTTTGTTAAAAAAAAAAAAATTTCAAACTTAACAAAACAAAAAAAGTGTTAACGAAATTTCTCCATCCGTTTCAAGTTATAGCGTGATCGGGAGAAATAGGGCTTCATTAACTTTATCAAACTCCTAAAAGTAAACAAAAAGAATCATAGAAATTTCGCTTGTATATTAGCTAACGGTCTAACACAATGTAATAGAAGAATAGTTTTCTAGTATTTTATGGTAAAATAATTATTATTACAAGTTGTAATTTGTCATTGTAATTATTTTATTTAATTAAGTTATGTCAAAAAGGCAAAAGTCGTTGTATATACATAAAACTATTACAATCATTTTCTGGTACAAACTTGTAACAAAATGAAATTAAAACAAAATTTTTGTGTCTATGTACTTACATTTATTGTTTTATATCATACCTAAAAACTACTATAAACTATGACATATTTATATGTTTTTTTGTCTCCAGGGCGTAATAACTTTTACAATTTTGTTTAAATCTGACACTGTCATCAATTAAGAGCAATTTGTTACCAATTTTATGTTTAGTTGTTAACACCTGTCTTACCTCATGAGAAAATTATGATCAAGATTTCACAAAATTTTTTTTTATAATTCAAGAAACCGTTTTCAGCGACAGAAAATACGCTTAATGATAATCGATTTTATTGTAGATCGAAGTCCTGGACACAGGCGAAGGTCCTTTATTACCCTTGACAACATTTGGCTTAAGCATTTTTTCGGTAGTTAACGTGTTTTCTTTCGATTAAATGCAATAATGATTTATTTTTAGTCGCATTTCCTCCGAAACCTGACGATTTTCGAAAAAACGGTTTAGATGAAAAATGTTAGATTTATTTGAGGATCAACTATCTAATTTAAAGGGTTACCATTTAGGATCTGAATTAGCTGTTAAAGAAACTCAAAGAACTAGTTCCAATCTGAGATCAGAACGTGATTTACCCCATCTTGCACCTGTTGTGTAAGTTATTTATTAATTGATTAACTACAAAACGAGCCAATAGTCGTTGTAGTTTAAAATGTTCCACTTAAATATTGTTATCAAGTAAATTATTGAACTTTATATATAAATACCGCGGTTTTTCTTCAAACGATGAATCCATACTAGAAACTTCTTGAGGGGATTGTCTTTGACGAGTCTACCAAATTTTCCCCTACAATTTTTTTTCGAAAAGACTACGTTTTCAAATGAGCATGATGCGTCATATTTGAGTTATCGTTTCGAAAAAACGCAGCAAGAAATTTGTCGGACACTATGACCACTTAATAACATTAATAATTATTAAACCAATCAGCAAAAGTGAACCATGTACGTATTCAAACCACTTACGTATGGTATGTTCGAGGTGGTGAACAAGCTCATCGGTGCAGTATTTTTGTTGGACAATATATTTATTTGAAAACGCAGCCTTTTCAAAAAAATTGTAGAAAAAAGTTTGGTAGATTCATCATAAGGAAGGCACCCACGAAGTTTCGAGTATGTATTTATTATTTAAAAAAAACTCGGTCATGTGGTCTAGTACATTCTATGTAAGTAATTGACTAGTTAGTACAGTAAAAGATCTTAGAAAAGTCGGCCAATAAAGGAAAATGAAAAAGACCACTCGCATTTTGCTAAATCCCCATGGAATGTGTTTCTTAGGTGTCAAGTATCATTGTAACACATGAGCTAGTGGCGCAAATGTTTCTATTTGTAAAAAAAAAAAATAAATTTTTAATTTAATGAATCGATTAATGTTAAAGTTCACTTAAAAAATTATTAATTGACTAACTTGTATGACGTAAATGTTAGGTGTTTGTCAAATAATCGAAAATTATTATACATGTATAACGTATACGTAATTCAAGTTGCCTATTTATTTATTTTGTATTATTGTTTATTAACAAATAAAAAATTTGCGCCACTAACTCAAGCGTTACTAATGATATTTAACATCTAAGAAACACATTCCAGGAGGTTTTAGCAAATGCGAGCGGTTTCTTTCATTTTCCTTTATTTGTAACATCTTTAACTGTACCAAGTAGCAACATAACCAATAATATTGTTATTCTTTTACTGGTAGTATGTTGATATGCTGTTCATATAATATTTTCTATGTTTACTATCAATAAATTCAAAATGACAATAATAATAAAATAAATCATTGTTTTGTAATATATAAATTTAAGAATTTTTATTCACTTATCTTTTAACAAAAATATTGTAAACCACGAGTATATCATCCATACCAAACAAACACAAAACACTGTGTTGTGTTCTGTGTATGAACTATATATTATATTAACTGCACTATTTTAATACATATATTTTCAAAGTTCTTTCGAACGAAGTTGTTTGTATTGTATTATATTATAGTGCAATCATAAAGACCGTACGATAATGACTACGCATTTTAAGGATATCATTTTCTCAACAGGCTTTTTGCCCACTAACAACAAAACACTAAATTAATTTTTATAAAATATAAGGATTATTATAATTTTTTGTAAATAAATTCCTTAAAATTATACATCCGGTCAGGTGTCATTGAAGGAACTACGCTACGCTATATGAAAGGCTAAGTAAGCTTACAAATACAAAAACATGTAAGCTTGCAAATACTTGTAATTTTCATACACAAAAATGATTTTATGTCATGGTTTGATGTCATTCAAGACACTCTACCATTACCATGACACTCTACACTGTTTTAAAAGTAAATTGGAATTGGTTTTAAAACAAAAAATTGGTTTTTAAATTGATTAAAATTCAAAATACATAAGGTAAATAATTTTTTTATTAAGTTTAGTTTAAGGTTGTGGCGTCCTGATTTTCCCATCGCTTCCACCATATTTGATATGTATAAATTTTTATTAATCTTAAATTACAAATTTTCATAAAAAACACTTTTTAGTGTACTAAAAAGTAGAAAATAATTTCGAATCGGAACGCCTCATCTACTCCTTATGCCTAATTATTTTTCGATGCATCCTTGTTATTAAGCGCCTCTAGCTTTTAAAAATAGTCGGGTATGAGTAAATCATAGATAAAATTATTTTCTACTTTTTAGTACAATAAAAAGCTTGTCTCATAAAAAGTATTTTTTATAATACTTTTTTATGTAAATCAAATACTAGTATAACGTATAAACCAATTTTTCAAATTTTGGACAAAAGCTTATTCTTCTAAGGAAGGAACTGAAAATTATTGGTAAGATCGGCAACATCGCGAATAGATTGATTTTAAAACGAAGAAATTTGGATATTTCTTTTCTTTACAATCGGTTACATTAACAAGAGCGCATTTTCGAATTTCTGATTTTGGCAGGTAAAGACTAGAAAACGATATATCAAATTATTTTTCATGTAAATTCGCGAAATAGACGATCCCTGAGAGCTCATTTTTGGAAATTCAATTCCTAAGTGAGTGAAAAATGCCGGATACAATTTATAATAATTTGTGATTTTTAAATCCACTTCTTGTAGTCCATTGTAGTTATGTAAATAAATAGTGGTGACAAACAATTTTATGTCATTAGATTTTTTTTAATAATTCAATCAATAGTGATTTGTTTGTATACACAAAGTATTCTTTATGGTTTGAAATGGGAGGCGGAAATGGACAACAAGAAAATATTGATCTTTGCTAAGAGCAGAAAATGCTTCAATTCGGAAGTTTAAGAGTGGTTAATTGGTTTGGAATACAAGGTTGTAATTGGTTGGGAATACAACCGACCAAGGTTTTACACTGGAATTAAAACTAAACTCCGCCAATTTCTTCTCATTCAAATTAGAACTGACGTACTTTCTGCTTCCCCCGAAGTAGAAGCAAGATAATGAAGCTAGTTGATGTACCATGAGCCTGCGGTCTAATTTCAAAACATACACCACACCTATGTCATATCCATACTATACGGTACACATAGAGTATGCTTGTATGTACTATGTACTATGTACTATGTATAGGTATTATAGTAAACAGTGATAATAATACATTGGTACTAAATTTTATTCACACAAAATTTACATACTATACTTACCATATAGACATATACCTAACATACATACAATTTACACCAGTCAAATTATGGTTTTGGAAATAAATTCTATGCATTATTACATAGTTATGCCGTCAAAGAGCCTTAATAGTCGAACGGGTTAATCGAATTAACCCTGCAAATCATAACCTCTACATAATTTTATATAAATTTATTTATTAATGTGCAAGGTAATTAAAAATAGTTTCATTACGTGATTGATTATTCAATGATGTTTGAGAGTGAAAATATTAGAGCAGAGAAATAATCTAAGTACGAATTATATTAAGTTCGATTTGAATAAAATTTGGTATCAAGAAGTGTTTTGTTATTTGAAAAGTCAAATTCGTCTATGAGAAAAATCGACAGGTGAACAAGGGTTGTGGGGGAAGGGTTAGTTACTCGCAAAGCACAAATTTTTAAAATTTTTAAAGTCTTAAGTAAAAAAGTGCTCTTGTGATTTTTTTCTCTAGGCGCTTGGTTTTTGAAATAAAAATTCTTGAAAAACTAAAAATGCAATCAATGTTCGAATTTTTTTTTTTTAACGAGTAATTTTGACAGTGGTGGATCCACCCATATGGGCATAATGATGAATACCGACTCTGGGTATTTTGTCATATCAGAGTCGGTAGCTCACCTCATTGAAGCATGCGACCAAAATTTTCTGCGTAACTCTTCCGACCAACGTAGCTATCGCAGAGAGATCATTTTCTACACTTCACGGTGTAAAACCTTGGTTGCATGCCTCAATGGGACTGGAAAGATTATTCGAGCTTGCTTTCTTAAACATCTGGAAATCGATGATATTATCAACGCTTTCGCGAAAAAAAACGAAAGCTTGAATTGGTTATTTAAGTAAAGAGCCTAAATAAAATTATTTAATGTAAAATGTACACTAAAGTTTAATTTAATTTGAAGTTGTAAAAATTTCATCAAAATTTATTCAGTACCTAGCTTCGAGTCTAAATGTGACACTGTAATGAAACATTTAACAGGTTTATTCATTTACAAATACACTGTACAAAATTTCTGTACATCTCCTTTGTACTAATGTACTATATCGATCATGAGTGAGTTAATACTTCGATTCGCATTTGCCCGATTTTCGGATTCTGTGTCGTGCCCATCAGCTTTTTCTAGGGCTGTACCCGCGCTCGTATTTTAACCTGACTAAAAACTATATAATACAGTACAAAATATAGGTATGTATAGATGGTGACTTTAAAAGCTGTCAAAATGAAAAATTACTGTTTGTTCTTATTCATATAATATCATACAACACAAACAATGATAGCTCATACTAACATACTAACACACAGAGTGAGTCAATGTAGTAGCAGTAGCTAGCTCACTAGTCTAACGCTCGCTCGAGCTCTAACAGTCATGCATTCATTATTTTAAACATTTCCACTCACTCAATTAGTTCAGTTAGAGTTGATGATGTTAGGTAGCATGACATTGCCGTTAATGCTATTAGTAATAGCACAAGCATGGTAGTATTACAAAACATCCTAATGTTATTGCTATACAAATATTATACAATAATCCTAGTACTAAATTACTGTTTCGATTCGCCGTTTCGGTAACAGATCAATAAATTGCTGAGAATATTAATTATTAGAACTATTTTCTTTATCTCACGTTATGATTTGTTTTCTGGTTGGAAGGTAAAACCACAAAAAGTAGAACAGACTCCAAAATCCGACATGTAGGTTATCTAGGAAACTAAAAGTTTTTTAATCGATTCAGCTTGGCATGAATTATTTTGAAAATGCAAAAAACATTTTAAAATCTGTCAATTTGTATTTTTTGTCCAGCTAAACATATTAGAGATAATTTTAAGTAAAAAGAAATTTTATGTTATGTCATATTAAATATTCTGATCAATTAAATTGTGGGTAAGGTACCCACATATTGGGTTGCCTACTAAATTAGAAGTATGTCTTTCTTAAACTAATATTACAATTAATTCATAAAGTATAGAGTTAAAGTAATTTATTATTTAATTCTTTAAATAATAAAATAAGTATTTGACTTCTTAAATTAAAATTTTAAATTTTCAGAATTATTAATGAACTGATATTTCGCAAGAATCGTGCAAGAAAAAAATTAAACCTAAAATTACCCCACATAAATGCAAAAGTTCAGAGTACCCGAGAGGTAGACTGAGCACCAGGTACTTCGGAGATCAATTCGGTCGCGATATTCGTAATCAGCGACCTCAAAAACCACCGTGCAACGAGTTTAGACCGATTATATAACGAATTTCTCGAAAATTCTAGGACACGACGGGGATAAGGTTTACCCTGGGCACCAGGTACCTCGGAGACCAAATCTGCACAGAAATACAAAAAGTATGGTTCAGGTACCTGAGGTAGATTGAGCACCAGGTAATTTGAGAATCAATTCGGTCGCGCTATTCGTAATCCGCGACCCCGAAAACCACCAAGCAACGAGTAAATTCAACAAGTTTCACTAAAACTCCAGGAGACAGCGAGGATACCGTTTAACCTTGGCACCAGGTACATCGGAGACCAATTCCGATGCAATATTCGTGTTCCACGACTTCAAAAACATTTGCATCACTATTATTAGAATTGTGAATTTTTTTATTTTTTTGTTTGTTTTATATTTACGGTTAATTTCAAATGCGATTATAAAATCCATATTATTTATGCAAATCCGACTTACTGTTAAAATGTTTCGAAAATTCTGCGACTAATAATTTTAAATTTTGTTTTTCAGAATGAAAACGGTAACTCCCTAACAGGAACTTAATAACAGTTTGGAGTTGGAGGAAAGATGGATAGCGGATAGCAGACTAGCAAAACCAGTTAGTCAGTCAGCCATTCATTACACTCCACAGATGAACTAGAATTTGAATTTTAATAAACCAAAAAAAAAAAAAAAAAATGTATTAACATTAAAATATCGTGACTTAAAATAATTTATTTATATATGTGTATAATATTGAAATATTTTCTATTTGTGATAAAAAAACCATAAAAATTATATTTGATAAATATCTTAGAAAATATTATTATGTAATATAATAAATAATTTTCTGAATGTTCTGGATAATTATTAAAATAAAGTACATTTTTATTAAATCACAAAGGAATTGTTATATATTTTGTATAATTTTTTTTTTATTGTGGCTTTTTATTAGGTACTTACTTATATAAGAGGATTATAGATTAAGTCGTTAGATTTATATGATTTTTAATATTTTCATTTGATTTTTCTGATCTTTATACAAAGTAGCAATTTTGTTAAAAAATGGTTTTTTACAATTATAATGCATTTACGTTTTTATACCATGCATATATGTAATATGCAAGGTATACTAAGTTTAGTCCCAAGTTTGTAACGCTTAAAAATATTGATGCCACACACAAAATTTTGCTATAATGTGTTCATAGAATCACCTAATTAGGCCATTTCCGTCTGTGGACACGATAACTCAAAAACAAAAAAAGATATCGAGCTGAAATTTTTACAGCGTACTCAAGACGTAAAAAGTGAGGTCGAGTTCGTAAATGAGCATCATAGGTAAATTGGGTCTTGGGTCCGTAGGATCCATCTTGTAAACCGTTAGAGATAGAACAAAAGTTTAAATGTAAAAAATGTTCCTTATTAAAAAATAAACAACTTTTGCTTGAAATATTTTTTCGTAAACATCACTGTTTATCCGTGAGGGCGCCAATTAGGCGGAAATTTTATAGTATGTACCATACTTGAATATCAGTTATGTATGTGTCACATGTATAAATGTGTTATGTGATAAAGAAATCAACACGGACTATGCATGGTATTTCAACAATTAATTCAGTCAATTGTTTGTTTTCACTTGTTTATATTTACAAATTAAAATTTTATTTCGAAACGAAGGGTAAAATATAAAGTATGATCCAAATTGTAATACCATCTAAGGGATTTCTATACCATGCATATATGTAACCTGCAAGGAATACTAACTTTAGTCCCAAGTTTGTAACGCTTAAAAATATTGATGCTACCAACAAATTTTTGATATAAGTATTCATAAAATCGACTAATTAGTCCATTTGCGGTTGTCCGTCCGCCCGTCTGCCAACACGATAGCTCAAAAACGAAAAAAATATCAAGCTGAAATTTTAACAGCGTATTCAGGATGTAAAAATTGAGTTCGAGTTCGTAAATGAGCAACGTAGGTCAATTGGGTTTTGACCTATGAATCCGTAGGACCCATTTTGTAAACCGTTAGAGATAGAACAAAAGTTTAAATGTAAAAAATCTTCATTCTCATAAAATTAACAACTTTTGCTTGAAATATTTTTTCGTAAACATCCCTGTATACCCGGGAGGGAGCAAATTAAGCATAAATTGTATAGTATGTATTATATGGGGATATCAGTATGTGTGGCATGTATGTATGTGTAATGTGATAGGGTAATCAACACTGTCTTTGCATGATATTTCAACAATTTACTCAGTCAATTGTTTGTTTTCGCTTGTTATTAAAACTTTATATTTTGGCTTTTCTTTCGGAGTGAAAATTATCAAAAACATTCAAAATGTGTCCTTTTTGAAATTTCTCCACAAGAGCAATGCATTAAAACTCGAACTTGAACATTGAATAAATAAATAAGGACCTCGGTGAACCCCTCCTCCCAAGCTCTTGAAACTTTAAATAATTGATTTATATGTATTTGAACTACTTATAAAAAAATCAAGCCTTTATCTTTAAGCTTTTTTCCAAAAAGCAAACATACAAAAAATTAGGTTTTTGATGCTTTTTCGATTATTTAAAAAATAGTAGAGAAATAATATATTTAAATATTATCGATATCTGATGTGACATTCAGATATACAAATTAATTGAAAAAAAAAAACACCTTTCGTCAAATCGTTTTTATTGAAAAACGAACAGTAAGCAGCACGTCATTTTTTTTTTGCTCGCATTTTGTCACCCTTCTTTGACAATTAATTATAAAAACAAACATAATATATTTGAATTGGAAAAAATAATATAATTGATTGAATTTTAATAAATAATATTTTTTTGCTATATTTATTTACGTTATCATTACAGACAGCTTCATAAGCACAGGTGTGTCTATGTGATGAAGTGTGTGTATGTGTGGGTGTAAAAATGAGATCTGGTTATATTAAGCCCCCTTTAATGGCGTACACTTCCTTCTTTCTTTTACAAATATTTTATTTAGTTTCACCTGTCCCGTTGGCTGTCTGTATCAAATCTTGCAAGTGTTTGATCCACTCCCCGGTTTCCGATTGAGTTGACATTTTGCATGCACATTTAGTTTGAATGACAATGCATGGTAAGGTTGTGGCGTTCTGATTTTTTCATCGCTTCCACCATATTTAAATAAAATTATTTTTTATTAAATAAAAATTTTTAACAAAAAAGGACAAGCTTTTTTTGTACTAAAAAGTAGAAAATAATTTTATCTATGAGTCATATGACTATTTGTTAAAGCTTGAGGCGGTTAATATCAAGAATGAATCGAAAAATAATTAGGCATGTGGAGTCGATGAGGCGTTCTGATTCATTTTTGGTATTTTAATCAAGCTTTTACAAATAGTCGGGTATGAGTGACTCATAGATAAAATTATTTTCTATTTTTTAGTACAATAAAAGCTTGTCCCTTAAAAAGTATTTTTTTTCTTACTTTAGGTAGTATGTCTGAAAAGCCAATTTTTATATTAAAATGCAAAAATTCGGAGTGCAGGAGCGGCGTTAGGTAAGCGAGTTCCTTCAGAGATTGAAAAAAATAACACATTTTTCTTAAAATCGAATAACACATTTTTAATTTTTCAAAAATTTTTATTTCAAAAACTAAGCGGCTAGATAAAAAAATTTCTGTGTACTTTTTTGCTTAAAACTGATCATAAATTTAATATATTTTATAAAAATATTTTTTGTAAACAACAAAAATTGTAAATTTCAGTCTTTGCGATACCCCCTCATCTCTATTTTATCTGTCAATTTTTCTCATTGACGAACTTTACCTTTCAAATACCAAAACCCTTCTTGCTACCAAATTACATGAACACTTGAAGAAATTTTTTTTTAAATTCCAGTATAAAAGCAATAGCTTCATTTAATTCGGAAAATGACTAAAAATTAGGATACTCGCTTTTGTGAAGATGTTCAGGGTAAACCCTCTAATGGAGAATGTATTGTTCGTGAATTATAAAATAAAATTTTTGTATAGGTTAAGGATATATTGTTGTGTACCAATTACTAGGCTGCCACCAAAAGTCTTAATATTTTAAAAGGAGAGACTTTGTGAATCCTTTTGAGATGAATACGATATTTTATATTTAAAATTATCACTTTTATTGTTGATTTATAAATTAAGTTATAAGTTGAAACTTGTAGTTGTAATAATCACTGTATTATCAAGTTGATGTCTAAGATTGTATAATTACTGTATAATCAAGTTGGCGTTCAAGTTGTATAATCTCTGTATTATCAAGTTGACGATCAAGTTGTATAATCTCTGTATTATCAAGTTGACGATCAAGTTGTATAATCACTGTATGATTTTTGAATATTTAGCTTGCCTTTAAATATAAAACATTTAGGTCAAAATATGAAATATTGTGACGTAAATTTTAAATATTAAATATTAATTTTGCTGACCAGCTAAATAAATCCAACCATGTTACTATTACAATTTAGGTTATAACATTATTAAAATAATATTACTTAATAATACTAATTTGATTGATTTGTGTGTTAGAACCACGTTTTTAAGGATAACGCCGTCCAGGGCCTAACAATATAAGCGTGTTTGGTCATAATATAAATTTTTTCAGTTTTGATAGTGAATTATGTTATAACTTGACATGAAATAAAAAATATGATATGAATAGTAAAAATACAATTTTTCGAAATCTCGCATAAATTTCATAATGTTGAAAATTTTCTTTAACTATTGAACTTTAATTATTCATATTTCGAAGTTAGACATCATAAAATTTTATTCTTATTTTTCATCTACAATCATGAGGCTAAAATTAAATTCAAGTACGTCATTGGCGGTCACATATTACAAATTTTACTAGTATTTATATAATAACTAGCGAAAGTTCCATGCGCGTTCCACTTTGTTACCTCGCGTCTCTAGGCATGTATGTAAAATTAGTTATCATTTCAACCTTTCCAGGCATTTCGACACCGTGAATTGAAAATGATACCAAAGATTTGTAATTCAATTTTTTAATTCATCATCCTTTTATTCATCTTTTGTGAAAAATTCTTATGGATTTTCTGTACGGTTTACGAAAAATTAACTATCAAAGTTAGTGTTTTTATCAAAAAAAGTTTTTCATTTTTGTGTATAAATCTTTCATTCGGTATGATTTTCAAGCTAAAAACTTGAGGAATATTGATAAAAGTTTTTTATGTAAATGGTAAAATATTTTTAAAAAAACTTGTGACTAAAAAACTAACATTTCTTACGACTTCTTCACATACCACCATGTAAAGGGCCTGTTTTTAATAATTAATTTATCGTAAATCGTACAGAAAATAGACTTGAAATTTATACAGAAGGCGTATTAAATACTCAAAATTTCAGTTTTTTGGTAACACTTGGTATCAAAACGGCTTAAATTCACTTTCTTAAATAACGTTTTTTAACGGATAGTTAATACTGCGACTTCCATATTACCGGGGAGTGTCAACTAGAATCGTCTCTTGAATCACGTGTGTATGTGTGTGTACCTCGACTCTTCGACGTGCCAATGTGTGTTTCTGTGTCAATGGATATAGAAAATTATGAAACTCGACAATATTGTGTGTATTGTCATGGGATATATTATTTTGTAAAAATGTTATTTGAAGATCGTTTAGTGCTTACAGCAATATCTATCCATCTACTCTTTCTACCTTCACACATTTTCTACCTCTTTCGATTTTGTAATAACGAAATTATTTCTGTAAAAAGTTATATATAGATATATATAGGGTAAGATTTTGTACCAAGAATACAATTTATTTTGAATCATTCTGTAGTATTTTGACATATATTGCGTAATATTTATATTGAAATGAGGATATTTTATCAGAATGGTGATAGTCTGGAGACTGGTTGTCAATATAACTTTGCTTTTGAATAATTAACTACAAAAAAGTAATAAATTTTACTTCTACTGTCTATTTAGAAATTAGGTGCAATCAATATAGTATGTATTTTATGGGAATATCATTTATGTGTGTGGGACATGTATGTATATGTGGCCATCTAAGAATGGTTTACTTCATGTGAAAAAAATTTAAAATAAAAATTTTCATTAGAACGGAAGTTGTTCCACTCTGAAGACAAGCGCCTCGAAAAAAAAGGAACAACATCATCCATGATTTTGACTGAATGGCCTATTTGAAAGAGAAAAAAAAAGCATTTTAATCTGGAAGTCCAAACGGATGGAATGAACCATAATCTGTAAAAAAAATAAAAACTAAAAAAAAAGACGTTAGATCGTAGCGCCTGAACGGATGAACCGATTTTAATTTTTTTGTTTTCATATGAAAGGTAATTTAACGGAAGTAATTACTATGGGAATGAATAGTCAAATAAACCTGGTTCAATTCAAATGGAAATGGTAAAATAATTAGGTAATTCAAAACAATAATTCAAAAGAATAAAGTCAACTCAAATATTTCAAATTCAATTAAAAATATTTCCAAAAATTTGTCCCAAGAAATGATAGCTCTCTAAGTATCCTTTTTATCTCATCTGATGTCCTAGACCATCTGCACTTTTACATTGATTTAAGAAGGAGTGTTATAAGTTTAAAGTGTTTATCTGTTCGTCTGTGTGTTTTTCAGTAGCATCGTAGCCCCTAAACCGTCGAACTGACTTAATTGAGAACATTTTTAACCCCCGATCTAAAAAAAGGGTGTTATAAGTTTGAACGCTATGTGTGTGAGTCTGTCTGTGGCCTCGTAGCGCCTAAACGGATGAGCCGATTTTAATTTAGGTTTCGTTTAAAAGGTAATTTAACGGAGAGTATTCTTAGCTATGAAACAAGTTTAGGATTCCGTACCTGAAAAAAAATTGGCGACGATCTTCAAAATGCTTTATGGAAAAAGGTAATTTAATGGAGAGTGTTCTTATATAACAACAAGTGCAAGCTTGGAGTGCGATACCCGAGAAATTTGTCGGGAGTTTTTTAAATTTTCTAAATTTCACTTGTAAAGAATAAACTTATGTAACAACTAAACTCGATTTTTTGAACCAAAAATCATATCATAAAAAAGGGAATCCTTTAATGCTCAAATTTATCGTTTCTTCTCAAAGAAAAGATAATTTGAGGAATAAAAGTGCTAATATAAAGGCCTGACTTTAATAAACACATATATATATAAATTTTGATTCTAATGATTTAGGTACTACATCCTGCCCCTAATGAAGGGATTTTTATAAAAGCATTTTATTTATGTAGGATTTTAAAAAAAAATTTATTGTAAAATAGCGCAATTTGTTTTTGTTTATTTATTTTTTTTGTGTGAAAAAATAGTGAAAAATTCGATTTATTTTCAAGCTTTATTTTGCAACGTTAATGTTGATATGAAATTTGTTATTAATTTGTAAGTATTTCCAAATTTTTTATCATTAGGAATGTTGCACACTGGTTTTTGTAGCGAATATTTTTATTTAGAGTTATTAGAATAAGAATTTGAGTCTTAATTACCGCGATAATTTCTCTGAAATATAACGAGTGTACGTTCGATCGACAAAGAAACCCGATTTTTGTGTTTTTTAAAACAAAATTGTTCTAGAAAACGAGTTTTATCCAAAATCCTTTTATTCAAAAAACAATTTCCTTAATTGTGTGTAAATTTTTTAGGAAAACACGAAAAATTATTTGTTTCAGAATTTTTAGAAACTGGGCACACTGGGTGAGTATACCTATGAATAAGAAAATACAAATACAATCGATCGTCTAAGTATTGGGAGAGTAGCTTTTGAGATATCCTCTAAAATCCTATTCGAAAAGCTATTTCTCAGCGATTCAGGAAATTTTCATTTCGAAAAATACTCCATGCAATGAGTTAATTTTGTAAATTTTTAAGTCTTAATTACACTTATTAATCCAAAGACAAGAAAATTAATTTTGGGATTGAACGACAAGCTTCTGAGGTTTTCGCTAGAGGAATAGCTCTGGAATATCATCTCGCGTTAAGTCGATATCTGAAAACAACTTCGATTTTCGAGATGGTCGATTTTTACATTTTCTGGATCAAAACTACGCTAGAAAATGATATTTTCAACCTAACAATTTGCTAAAATCGAGAAAAACACTTGTGTTTCGGAATTTCCTGAAACTTGGTATTTTTGGTAATTCTGACCTAAAAATATCAACATTAGGTTCATTTGAATTCGTATTTTTTTAGATATCACCTAAAACCCTATACGAAAAGCTTTTCTTTCGGAGTTATTCTAGAGGTTTTTGACAAATGTTAATTTAGTCGTCAATTATCTTGAGGTGATTGTAAATGTAAACGTACAGTATTGTAAAAAAGTTTTGGTTTATTGTACGGTACATATAAACCAAATACATGCTTTATAGTCAAGTAATGGGTTGTTTTTAGCTTTACAATATCACGCAACTACAAAAATATATAATATATTGTGTGCAAGTAATGCTTATAAATTTGATAATATAGATATCGGTCTTCAATCATCAATACTCTCCATAGTCGTCTCAGTTTATCAAATGATGGATCTTCGATGAACTCATAATTAAATTAAAATTTTGTTTTTATATCATCGACAACCTTATATTTTTATGGTACTTACAAATTATTATATACTAGAAGATTTTCTAAGTATTTTAGATAGTTTTTTATCACACTTTCTAGATTTTTCATATAGAAATATCCAATTAAAAAGGATAACCTATATGATTCATCATTTTTTCAGCCAATTTTGAACGATAAAATAATAATAAATAGCCCGATGACCTAGGAATTTTTTGTGATTTTTGGAAACTTTGTTAATCAAAAAATGTATTTATAAAGTATTGTTGAAATCCCTATCATTATTTAATCCTTGCATATCTCCTTAATTACACTTATAAATCCCAGAGAAGGAAAATGGACGTAAATTTTGTTGAATATCTCAAAAATTGGATTTTTATATACAAATCGGGCATAATAATTTCTTTGCCATTTTTTAAGAGAAAATCGGGTCCTTTAAACAATTGTAAGATAACATTTTTGGTATATCGTCTAAAATGGTGAAAAAAATAGCTTAATCCGCTTTTCAATGGGAATGACTTAAATATCAAAATTTAATATTAAAAAACATCTATGAATATAATATCATGATTTAGATAAACACAAAATATTCTTTACATACAGATTATGTAGGATTAGATTTTGTTTCTTAGAGACATAGATAACAGGTACATGGTTGGAAAAGTTTGGTTTGAAATGAAAAAAGTTATACACCCTCTTGTTTTAAAGAAAGTTTTTCATTTTAGGCTTTAGATATTCCTTTTTTTCTATAGGTAGGTATTAAGAGCGACACAATACGTTTATAATATATATTATATTCAACTGATGTTTTTTAATCAAAAATGCGTTAATTAAATATGTAAATGATGATTTTTTTTTTGTACTGAAAATACTCTGTCTACACGACATGGTGGTTTCAATTGGTTCGCAGCAATTTTCAATTATTCATAAGTACACAATGTCACATTAGTCGAGATATTAACAGTTTTATAATTAAGATTAAAAATAAAGAATGAAAAACAACACAAAATCAGATCTAATCAATTCGTTTGTAGGTAGCATATATTTACTTAACAAGATCAAAAGAGTTTAAAAAATTTTAATTGTTTGTTTATAATAGTTTTTTAATGTTAAGGTAGTACGAGAGCCAAGACTATTTAAGACTTCGGGTTAAAATTATTTGTACCTTATTTTAAACTTTAATGATGAATTTTAGCTTCATTAATGAAGACGAAAAATAAGAATAAAACTATTCGATATTTGCCTTGGTTTGCGAAATATCGAAAACTGTATAATTAAACAAAATTTCTAATTTCCGATTATTTGAAAATTACTTCAGATATCGAAAAATTTATTCTTGCTTTTCGACTTAAATCGTCAATTTATTACATTGTTTCCCATCAAAATTAAAAAGATTTTTTTTTCAATTTGTGTCCCTACTACGCGGCTCATACATCTTTAATTAGTCGAACACAACGGACTTTTTGTGTTTTCAATAACTTACTAAGGTTTTAACTTTATTTTTAATTTCCACCGACTGGTTTTGTAGAAATCTATGAAAAGATAGTATCGATCTAGCGTTTTACTATAAAACCAATGTTAAATATGCCTACTTTTGAAGTCATTTTATTATTTTAATAATCGGGCAAACCACTCCCCCCCTAAAATTTTTACCATTGATTTAGACTAACTACTAGTCCAACTACATATAAAAAAACCAAACTTTTTATTTAAAATTACTTTGGTGCTCGTACATCCTTAACCAAAAATGCACTGTTTTTCATTTTTTATGCATTTTTTCTTAACCTTAAAAAATTATTATAAACAAACTATTAAAATTTTTAAACATCTTTTGACGTGATCTATTTTAGTATAAACATAAAAAGGGCTCCACGAAGCCAACAAATTGTACGTCAATTATATAAACATTTTCCCTTAAACAAATTATTTAGTGTGAGATATTCGTTTTTGACGATATACCAATATCATAAAAATGACGCAAAAAGACCTATTTTCAGCGTTAAATTAGGTTAGGTAAGGTTAGATAATATTAACTGTCCACGAAGGACACGTCTAGGCTATAGAGCCCATTGTGATACCATAAATGTGTTTTACCACCTTTCCGCTGATAATTTCATTTATCAGCTCCTCGATTTCAGAGGCTGTGTGCACCTCCTTCTTGCATATATCATGCACTACACTAGTCCATCACAAATAAATTAATTTTGTTGCGACGGCGGGACAGCGCTAAATTAAAATTACAAATAATGGAGAGAGTTTTGGGATTGAGAGTTCTTTATTGTTTATGTTCTCCTCTTTAAAAATCTATCTTTTAAATTTCTTAAATATTAATATTTCAGGAAATATTGGCGAAAAACGAAATAACTTCTTTTTTTTTTCATCTTTAATTGTTTATAACTTCTGCAATTTTTTATGTGCTAAAAAAGGCTTCTGGTACATTTTTCTAGACATTATTCCAAATCCAACTAACTATCACAAGTATTTTCAGGATGTATGAGCATAGTAGTGGGGGCACAAATTTAAAAAAAGATATTTTCAATTTTGATGATAAATTTATATTATTACTTGACGATATAAGACGAAAAGTAAGAATAAAATTTTTCGATATCTGGCTTAATTTTCAAAATATCGAAAATTGAAAATTTTGTTTAATTATTTAGCTTTCGATATTTCGAAAACCAAGACACATATCGAAAAATTTTACTCTTATTTTTCGTCTTCATTCATGAAGTTATAACAAAATTCATCATCAAAGTTGAAAATAAGATAAAAATAATTTCAACCTTAAATCTACCCTGCTCTTACATCCCTTATATGGACGGTGACACTTAGTTTTTTTCTTTTCTAATTCATTGCTAATATGTTTACTTTCTATGAAAAAGTTTTTTTTAAATTTGTTTTCATTCATTCCAAATGAAAATTATCAAAAACTTCCAAAATATGTCGTTTTTTGAGAATCCTCCATAAGAGCCAATGTATTTTATATCGATTTTCAATGACTTTTTTCTTAAAAATTTGCACGGATACCTAATCTGAAATTTTAACCACATATTCTTTGAGTAAAAGTCTACCTATAAACAAATTTTGAGCCTTTAAATCAAACATTGTTGTCATGCTCATACATCCTTAACGACCATTATTTCTGTGTTTCACCAATTTGAATTTGTTTTACTAAACTATAACAATGTTTATAAAACATTCATTTTCAATAAGTTTATATGATGTAGATTTGTATACATTTTGTGGTCATGTAACACACTGTACAAGACAAAAGTTATTTAATAAATTACACCAAAATATTATCAAGATGCTGCAAAATTATTATATTTTAATAGTTTGACAGAATGATTAATTGTATCTTTTTTTTTATTCTAACGTAGCTGTAGTAGGTACCATTTTAATTATAATATGCTGGTTGGTGGAACGAACGAACGATATTATTGTGTAAAACGATCTTAACAATGTGATACAGGATGACTGCTTCGAAAATATAACATTTTGAATCTTCTAGATCAGACTTTAGCTCAAACTAATAAGCCGAAACTATGATCTGGATGTCACTCACACCAATTGGGATTTTGAACTAAGTTATTTTTTTGACAAAAATGGAAAGATCATTTAAGTTTTATATCAAAACTGTTTTTATTTTTTACGAAAACGCCCGACAAAAAAAATTTTCCTAAAATATCGTTGTGATGTAATAATGTTAATTGAACTTTATAAAATTATTAATTAGCATTATGAAGTTACACGATTTTGTACGAACATGTTTTTGTCGGATGTTTTCGTTTTTCTATTGAAAAGTTCTTTAAAAATTGCCTGTAATTTAAAAATTATCATGGAAAAATAAAAACAGTTTTACTATAAAACTTATATATGATCTTTCCATTTTTCCCAAAAAACTTATAAAACAAAATCAAAATCGTTATTTTTCGTTGGGATTGTGAATGAAAATTATCGAAGGAGTCTATTATTGTGTTTTGGCGGGATTTTAACACATGACGTGACTGGTGTCCACAAAAAAGTTACAGGATGACTTCAACAAAAATATAATATTTTGAATTTTTTAGATTTTGCCGAAACTCTGATAAGAAGAAAGCTCCACTGATAAAGAAATTCTTAATATCAATCGATATAAAGTTGTCTCAACCTTATCGCGAGATTAAATATGGCAAATGGGGCCACGAATATGATTCAACTATTATACGGGGTTGAGTGGTGAAGTTGGCACAAACGCATAAGTTGTTTGTAAGAAAGTAATATCTTGTTTAACATATTTCAAATATTGTTGTTTTGAAATGCAATATTGTTTTAAACAACCTTTTTTGATTGGTTCTACCACTTGTGATTGGCACAAAAACATGCGCAGTTTTACTAGGTTAATGTTTAAAAGAAATTAGATTTTCTTTAGTCAGGCTTGAACTAGCGACTTATGGATTACTATTAATTTAAGCGCTTTAATTTCCCCGCTGTACCAACTGGGCTATCGATGATTGTTATATAATAATAATGATCAATATGTTTATTTCATTCAGTAATAGCAATCTTCATGTAGTTGAGCCAACTACATATAGACTAGACATGATATATATGCGATCATCATAACCAAATCCTCTATTTAAAGAAAACGTAAATGCTCGTTCTTTTAATTCGTCTATTCGCTTCATTAACACGATTATATATAAGGATGAATTCTTGTTCACTTCGAGTTGAGACATAGTTATTGAAATAAATACCACGATACTCGAAATAAAATCATTTTATTTCAAGTATCGTGGTATTTATTTCAATAACTACGATTATATATTCCAACTAAGTGCAATTTTATTTTCCATCAATAAAATACATGACTTTAAACTAAGATCAATCTCTTTCATAGAAGTAATGATTTTATTTATTTAACTTCAGTGGTTTCGTATCAATGCATATTTAAAATTCAATCCCATTTTATTTTAATAAAAATATGTTTAGCTGTACTTGTTCCAATCTTTAGGAAATTGTTTGAAAGTATTTTTACTTTATTTCAATATCAAACGGCAAACTTCGGGATGAGGTTGTCATTTTTTTAATTTATGTTTTTTTTTTTAAGTGTAGTAATGTGTTTTGGTGAGAATCTAATGACATGACTGGTGTCCAAAACGAAGTTTCAATCCTTCTTTGTGTGATAAAATTTTATGTCGAGCACCCTGTATACCTTTACGCCAAATTTAATTACTATGAAAAACTAAGGGTTGTAAACCTTTGTTTTCTATAAAAAAAAAGGTTTTTTTTTTTTTAATAGACATTTAGAGAATCAAAAATTTATTTAAAAAAAACCAGTATTAACTTTTGATAGCTGTTTGTCACCTCAGAATATGTAATTTTATTCTCAACCAATAAATTTTTTTGCGTGTGTCATGTTTTTACAATAAATTTTTGTTGAGTAATTGGTTCAGATAGTTTGTGACAAAAAGGGTTTCAATAAATATTGTCATTATATTTTTACTGACTTCTTGACATGGGGGAAACGTTATATTCTTAATTTATGATTATATAATCCCTTTAGATGACTTTACGATTTCGACTTGCGTGCAAATTTTCAAATTAAATTAAGGATGCACTTGACTTTTTTAAACCATGCATATATGTAATATGCAAGGTATACTAAGTTTAGTCCCAAGTTTGTAACGCTTAAAAATTTAATCCTATGAACAAAATTTTGGTATATGTGTTTATAAAATTACCTAATTAGTCCATTTTTGTTTGTCTGTCCGTCTGTCTGTCTGTCTGCCAACACGATAACTCAAAAACGAAAAAAGATATCAAGCTGACATTTTTTTAACGTACTCAGGACGTCAAAAGTGAGGTCAAGTTCGTAAATGAGCAACACAGGTCAATTGGATCTTGACCTATGGATCCGTAGGACCCATCTTGTACACCGTTAGAGAAAGAACAAAAATTAAAATGTCAAAAATCTTCCTTATGAAAAAATAAACAAGTTTTGTTTGAAATATTTTTTCGTAAACATCACTGTTTACCCGCGAGGGCGCAAATTAAGCGTAAATTGTATAGTATGTATTATATGGGGATATCAGGTACGTATGAGTGACATGTATGTATGTGTAATGTGATAGAGTAATCAACACTGCCAATGCATGGTATTTCAACAATTAAATAAGTCAATTGTTTGTTTTCACTTGTTTTGTATATGAAGTTAAACTAAGTCTAAACTAATTCTGAAAATTATAGGGGGGTTATAACTCCTTCGTTTTTTAACCAATTTTAATTTCACTTTTAAATTTCTTCTTTCACTAGATACGTCATGGTATCAAGTGTAGTTTTAATTTTTATGGGTAATATGGTAAATTAAACATCAAGCAATTACCGAATTACTTTGCTACTTAACTATCATATCCGATAAGTAGTCTTAAAATATCTTTCCTATACAAATCCTGAAAACACATTTTCAAATAAAACTAAGTAGCTCAACCTGTGCGAAATTCTGCCCTTCTAGTTACCGTAACCTGTGGCTTCCCTGGAACCATGGCTAAAAACAACACAAAAGACTGAAAAACTGAAAAGTTCTTAAATTAATATTAGGAGAACATGTATTGAAAGTAGCAATTATATGTCTAGAGTCTTAGGAGAACATCTGTAAAAACTAACATGTTTGCCTAATAAAGTTATTATTTAAATTTATGATATATTGTTCATTAAAATTATTTTTCTAGCGTGTTTGTTCCTACGTGGTACATTTTTAGACCGTGAGTATATTTTTCGTCAAACCTAGACAACATAAGCTTGAAAATAAGTGGTGATTCATGGAATTTGATAAAGGAATAAGGAAGATAAGGGTAGAGCGAAAAAACTTTCTATAGTAATAATAAATAAGATTGTCGTGGTCAATTTCAGATGCAAATGGATGGATCGCAGTTTCTTTTTCATGTTATCATATATATGTTTCCTCAAAGGTTCGAGATACCATATTCTGTGACGGACGAATAGTCATTCTTTTGTATTTTGTCCAGCGTTTACGAGAATACCAAAGCGGACCATCATAATTACCCACACTTCCACATGTTTTGTAATCCATTTACAAACATGAATATATTCATTCTTCCAGTAAAACGCACAAGAAAATATTTAATTCCGTCTTTGTTTTCGCGTAATCAAGTACATAATTTTATTTCGTTATCGATCTTAAAAACAAAATGTTTTTTAAACAAGAATTAAAAAAAAAAAAAAACTTTATTTGTTGTACTTCTTGTATGTATTTCTTGTTAAGTATGTTTTTTATCAATTACATTTCCTCATCCTGTACTTATTAAATTTATAAAAAAATAAATAAAAATAATTCGAGTGTGAATACCTGACACCTCTGTATATTAGCTTAAAACCTCGTAAAGATTCTTTCACTGTGAAAACTTGTTGAAAATTTACAATTTTTTAGCGTCATTCAAAGATTTCGAGTCATTGTTTTATCAAACAAAAATTGCATCCACTCTAAGGTAACTTCGCTTTGACACAGCTTGTGCATAGAATATTCTAGAATTTTTTTAAGGTACTCTATGAGCATCAAGGTAATTTACATACCAAGTTATAAAAAAATTGTGTTCTAACCACCCTGCTCATATTTCTTTTATTAGTCGGGCACAGCAGGTTTTTTTTTTCAATTATTTATTAAGGTTTAACTTTTATTTAAATAGTTTTATTTTAATTTCTACCGACTAGAATGGGAGAAATCTATGAAAAACATATCATCGATCTATCTTTTTACCATGAAACCAACTTTAAATATGCCTACTTTTGAACTCACTTATTAATTTTAATAATCGGGTAAATCCATCTAAATTTTTCAGATTAGGGTATTATACAATGTTTGAAAAGGTACTTCGAATTATTGGTTTTCCGAATAAAAAGCCACAAAAAATTATATTCTGGCAAAATTAACACGCTTTCTGTCAAAAACGCTGTCATCCATTTTGGTGAAGTAATAATGGTAAAATCAACCGTCTTTACTTCAAAACATTTCGAAGCAGTAATTCTCTCCATAGCGGTACTCAGACCATAATCCACTTCTATATTGATTCTTGGTCTCTTATATTTATGTCATTCAAAAAATGTACTATTTGTTTCAAAAATTCATCACAATCATTGCTTTTTTAATGAGAGAATATTAATTTTTTTGCAAACAAAATCTTTTTCATGTTTTAAGTATTGACATTAGTTTTTTTTTCTTTTTTCAAAAAAACCTTCTACCACACTTGTCACTGTATCAATAATTTTGCCTTCATCAGTTTTTACCTTCTTTTTTATCATACCCTTAGTCGTTATTCTTTGCATTTCAATAAATAAATAGGTACAAATGAAATGCACTGACGAAAGAACACAGTTAAATATAACAGATATGTACAAAGCTGTTTACAATGAACTGAAAGTTCTTGACATCACATTAGGGCTTCCTCGTGTTTTATATCACATGATATACAGTTTAATAATTACGATTTTTAATTTTAATATAATAAAACAATTATATGCTTTTATTACTCAAAATCAGAATATTTAAGTATATTTCTAATAAAATTGTAATTTTTAGCGAATTTCATGATTTATTTTTCACTAACGAAAGTAGTCTATTGATTTGCACTTGGCCCAATTTCATATAAAAAAAATCAAGATTTTTATTTAAAATTACATTGGTGCTCGAACATCCTTAAAAGTGCAGTGCAAGCAAATAGTCAAAAGAAAAATAGAGAGATATACTTAAAAACTGAAATCTAACTTTAAACTTAAAAAAAAAAAGTTTAAGGGGGCCACTCGGCAAACATAATATTCTAAAGGATCATAGCTTAGCTAACCAAAAGAAGCTATTCTCTGTGTACAGAGGTGATACCTCGTACACGTGAATCGTAAAGTGAATAAAGTTAATATAAAAATAAATAAAACTTAAAAGTACTTAGTATACACTTTTTTTTTCCTGTTGTATTTGCTATTTTAATCAATATAAATAAAAATGGAAGATGATAAATAAAAACTTCGTATTTATATTTATTTATTTATTTTAAATAGGTTTACTGTTACCCACTTATTTACAACGTAGGGGAGACTGGGTACGAAAGTAACACTTTGTACTTTCACCTTGGTTGCTGGTTAGGTGTTAGTATTTTAATGAAATTATTATATCCATATGACTTAAACTTTAAGTAATGACTTAAACTTTGATTTAAAAAAAAATACGTAAGTTGTTTCTTTCGGCCACGTTAGCGGGTCGAAAGTAACACGAATGTAACAGGACCAAGAGGTTTAAAATAAATATGCTATGAAATACTAATTCCACAAATGACTTATTAGAAAATTTTATATGAACAAGAAAAATAAACATTTGCATTCAAAAATTATATATTTTATGAAAACAAATCAATATTGTTAACTCCTCGAAAAAAAATTTCTCTGTTTAAGTAATGAGATCTATTATTATAGGATAATCATATATTGTAAGAAGATTATTCAATATCAGTCTTAAGCAACATTTTACTTATTGTATTTGTACACTCACTTTAATAACATATTACTTGTGTACCCACAGAGCTATACTACTTTTGTACCCTACCACATTTTTGGTAAAACAATAAAGATAATCTTTAAACGGATGGTGGTAGGCAAAAACGAATTAAAACATTGTACAATCAATGTAATCAAGAAATAATATGCAAACACTCAGATTAATATCAGGCTATTTATACGACGTAAATATAAAATAAGTAAACTTGAAAAATTATACTTTTGATTTGTCAAATCACGTATTGTCCTCTCACTAAACCTAACAGCACGAGGCGCGCACGGCGACGGAATGGAAATAAAGAGGGCGGCACCGGCTATCATTTGACGGCAGTGAAGCGGTTTTCGTACAGAGCATTTGTTACTTTCGACCCGCCGTTACATTCGTACCCGGTCTTCCCCTACAGCTTTTTGTTATAATAAAACCTTTCTAAACCAGGAATTACATCTATTTTAGTGGCATAAAAATGCGATCCATCTTAATTAATTCATATAAATTAATTTATTAATTTATTTCATAAAAATAGCTATGAGATTAAACTTATAAATTATTGTTTTCATTTATAAACACATATTATGGAAAAAAATTATATAACACATTGAAAAACAAGAACAAAAGGTATAGTGGCAAATCCGGTAGGAACTATATTCCTTTCGGATCTGGGTGCATTAAGAATGTAGTTTTTTTATTTGCAAGATATTTTTCTGAAAATTTAAAGTATTAATTTTGGAAGTCAAATATTTGTTTGATTGAGAATTTAATTATATTGGGTTGTAATTACTTATACTTTAAGTAATTATACCCTAATTATATACTAATTATACCCTATTCTGAAAAATTTAGATGGATTTACCCGATTATTAAAATTAATAAGTGAGTTCAAAAGTAGGCATATTTAAAGTTGGTTTTATGGTAAAAAGATAGATTGATGATATGTTTTTCATAGATTTTTCCCATTCTAGTCGGTAGAAATTAAAATAAAACTATTTAAATAAAAGTTAAACTTTAATAAATAATTGAAAAAAAAAACCTGCTGTGCCCAACTAATGAAAGAAATATGAGCAGGGTGGTTAGGACACAATTTTTTTATAACTTGACGAAAGATTAATAAAATTTCTCAATGTCTGAAATAATTTTCAAAATATCGAAAATTTTTGTTTAATTATTTAGCTTTCATTATTTCGAAAACCAAGGCAGATATCGAAAAATTTTTCATTCTTATTTTTCGTCTACATTCATGAAGTTATAAAAATAATTCATTATCAAAGTTGAAAATAAAGTATAAGTAATTACAACCCAAAAGCTACTTTAAGTTTTTACTGCAGGAAATGTTTGTAGTATTAGTTTAAAAAAGACATACTTTTGATTTACTAGTCAACCTAATATGTGCGCACAATACGTTTGGTTTGGATAAGGATATTTATTATTATGACATAATATACAAATTTCATTGTACTTACATTAAATTATCTCTGTTATCTTTAACTTCTGATAACTCAAGTTTTTAATTGATAAACCACAGACTATAATTTATTACATAAATAGATAGACAACTCTACTGAACATGAAATGTTGGCCAAAAAGCCCTCTGGGCTAAGGCACTTACAGTGAACTAGTTTTTAAAAAAATGGCGGGAATTTTTAATAATAATAATAATAATTAGGTACTATGTGAATTAATTCTATTCAATTTATCATTTTTAAAAATTTTTTTTTTTTATTTGTCTTCTAGTACAATAAAGTGAATTTTTTAAAAATAAAATAACAAGTATTTACAAAATAATAATTTATTGCAATTATTGAAACAAAATTGTCTTTTATTTTAATATTAACAATTATTCACTAGTTTGTGATGTAAGTTAAATGCAATGTCTGTCTAACCATTTTAGTTCGTTAAGAGTCAATCACAAATAAACACAACCTAAAGGTAATCAACACGATTAAAACAAGACCTAAACACTAACTTAAACTCAGTACATACCATAAAAATCAAAAAATAATATAAACACACCTAAAATGACCTAAACTAAATTACACTAATTAGTTAATGAACAGGGACACAATGAAAACGACCTAAACACTTAAATAAAGTCACTACACAAATGGTCCACAAAATTTTTATAAACGCAATCAATTGAGAATACACACAGAAACAGAAACTTAACGAATTTTAAGGGCATGCAAAATAATTTTGGAAGACGGATTTTTTATTTATTTAAAAATATATAAAATATTGTTTCCCCAACAACCATTGAAATACGCAAATTATTATCCAAACTAATAGATGGCCCTACAAGATTATAACTTGCCTTACCTGGAGTAAGGCGCCTTCAGAGTACTAAAATAGTAAAAATTTTTCGGGGAGTTGCAGATCTGTTTTAAATTAAAAACTATAATCTGTGTTCCGAACCATCAAACAAATCAAAACAATAACGCGCGATAAGGAACATTCCAAAAATTATTGCCGATATGACTTAGAATTCGGTGTAAATTTTTCAAAAGTTTTGTCAAACGTTATTACCAATTTCGTTCTTTTCCCAACGGAGGATGAGATAAAAATGTAACTTTAATATTGTAGGCTTATTCTGTTACAACAAAATAGAAGAGGTTTTTTTAACGTCTCCCAAACGATTTCAAAAATTATATTTTTTTATTGTCAAATAAAAAATAATAACATATTTTGTTACTTCATTTGGTTTAAATTACTCAGTATTTTCTAAAAATTGAGTGGAATAAGAAAATTTTATGGCATATCAACGTATTAAAAAACAATAGCTCTCAATACGACAGTAATTTTTCAATCATCCTAAAATATAGATCATACTGAATTATGTTTGCAGGATAAAATATTTACAGTTCTTCTACAAAATAACCACGAGAAACTAAATTTTTACGGGTTGAAAAATGAATAAAAAAAACATCTGCTTTTCTAGAAAAGTATTCTAGAAAATTGCGTTGCGTTTTTTATACCGAATTATTATTACGAAAGATTCTGTATTATCTACCGATGATTAGGTTAGATTAGAGTGGCTGTCCTGGGGTGGGACACACTTAGGCCATAGGGTCCGTTGTGATACCGAAAAAGGATTGGTCCATCCCCGGCCACTACTCCATGAACCATTTGGAGCTGTTTAAGAACAGCAGAAGAGCTTTGACGTCAACGGACTCCAGATCGGAAAGGTCGTCAAAGAGAGGCTGGCTCAAGCAAGTCCATCTCCTCATGACAAGAGGGGGGAAGTGATAAAGAAGATGGGACAATGTCTCCTCTTCCTAACCACTGTGACAGCTCCTGCAGTAGTCGTGATACACTGCCTGGCCCAGGCGTCCAACATACCTGCCGCCCAACCAGTGTCCTGTAATAGCCGCAACAACTTTGCGAACAATACCGATGATTATCATGCATACAATTCGTTCGCCTAAATAGTCGAATCTTTTGTATGACAGAAAATTTAGTAAATAATCTATTTTAAAACTATGTTGATATAGGTATGTTTTTACATTCACAATTTTAATTAGGATGTTTGTATAACGGAAAAAGATACTTTTTATCCATAGATAATCTGGTTGATAATTAGCGTAATTATCATAATTATACATAATATATGATATTTTGTTATTCATATGATAATACGATGCATGATACTATAATTTAATGAGATTTATATTTGGAAAATATACTCAATTAATTTTGAACAGGATACTTAATTAATATCGGTACTTTTGTTTGAGAGCAACTACAATAACAAATTTTTATTTTTTTTTTTTATAAATTTTATTCGAATTAAAATGTTCATTATTTTATTTCGAAATTTTATGAAATATATTCCAATATTGACTAATGAAATTTTGCATTTGTGATAATACGGTAATTGCCTGGATATCGAATTTGCCATATTACGCAAAAAAATGTAAGACTAGATTTGATACCATGAAATTTGAAAGTAAAATTGAAATTAATGTAAAAGTAAAGAAGTTTTAAGCACTCAAAGATTGTTGCCAATCGCTTTTTAGCAAAACAAAGTTGCATATATATTTTATATGTATCTCTATGGTGATCGGACAATGACATCACTAGCCTATATCGTCCTCTTTCTTTATTTAGGATTTATCATAGTTTTTTAAAAGAAACGTTCATAGTTTGCGTACTTCTAAAGATTTTCAAAACTAACTTTTCTGCTCGTGCTGCGAGAATTCTTCGCCTGAAGTGATAAAAAAAATTTAGTCAACATACCTATTATCAATTGTTCTATATTCGTTAACAAAATTTAATTTTCTTTTCTCTCTCAAAAATTCATAATTCAAATATGGATAAAATTATATGACGCTAAAAAAAGTTTCAACCACATAAACCAATTGAAAACAAGTGAAAAAAAAAAATTGACTGAGTTAATTGTTGAAATACCATGTATAGACAGTGTTGATTACTCTGTCACATTACACATACATACATGTCACACATATATAACTGATATTTCCATATAATACATACTATACAATTTGCGAATAATTTGCGATTTCACGGGTAAACACTGATATTTACGAAAAAATGTTTCAAACAAAAGTTGTTTATTTTTTATAAGGAACATATCTCTAACGGTTTACTTCTATGTCTAACGGTTTACAAGATTGAGATATCAGCTTGATATCTCTCTCTTTTTTTAATTATTGTGATGACAGACGGATAGATGAACAGACAGACGAGACCAAAAATTTATTTCGGAAAAATACACACGATTTCTTGCCAAAAACTTAAATTAAATTTTAAACCTTTTTTAAACTGTCAAAAACGCGGGGATTAAATTTAATGACGTAATAACGGTTTCATTACACGAAATAACACAAATAAGTTTGACAAATATATTCATAGACATCTGATTATAATAAATATAAATATTTATTATCTATGGATATTATACCCAACTGTCTACACTGAACTAATTGATGGTCTATGGCTCATACCGATATGACATCATAGCAAGGCTTTCCCGCGTTTTAGGTCATGTTATATACAGTTTAAAAATTACGATTTTTAATTTTAATATTTTAAAAGAAAAATGTGCTTTTATGACTCTTAATCAGAATATTTAAGTATATTTTTACATAAATTTTAAATTTTTTCAAATTTCATAATTTATTTTTGACTAACGATAATACCCTATTGATGGTGCTCTTTTGTCTGCACTATATTTCCATGAATAATACAAATTTAAAATATCGTACTGTTCTAAATTATATATTTTGTAAAATAAAATACATATAAATATATATATAAATTCAATATAACTTTTTTCAACTATGTTGTTGCTATTGCTGCCATATTGAATGAAATAAAATATATAATAATAAAAAACAAAAAAACAAAAAATATAATAAATTTGTATTACTATCAATTCAAACGAACCAATGTACTAATACTAAAACAATCCTTGTGAATATGACCTTTCAGGATGGTATCAATAACTGGTTGATGAATCAAATTCTAGTCATATAACGATTATAGTCAAATATCTATTGTTTGAACTATGTTCCTTATCGCATGTTGTCATTCTTAGTTTTTTGCTGATTGAAAGGTAAAATCAAGAAAGTAAAACAAAACGACACCAAAAACCGACATTTAGGTTACCTAGGAAACTAAAACTTTTTCAATCGATTCAGCTTACCATAAATTTTGAGAATATGCAAAAATATTTAACAATTTATCAATTGTATTTTTTGTCCAAAGTTTATGTTTTTTCATTTAAAAAAAAAATGAGTTGTGAGTTATTAGAAGTTAAACAAAATATAAATAATTAAAAGTTAGTACCAGGAAATTTTATGTTATCCCGTATTAAATATTTTATTCAAACAAATTGTGGATAATATACGCACAAATTGGTTTGACTACTATATCAGAAGTATGTCTTTTTTAAACTAATATTACAACTAATTCATAAAGTATAGAGTTACAGTAGCTTTATTTTTTCAATTTCATTTTTTTTTTTTTAAATTGTGTTTTTTTGCAAGCAAATCGACTACAAGTTCCGCTGAATATTTAGTAAAATAAAGACAGAAGAAAAAAGCACAAAATTGTGTTTTTGAAAAGCACAAAGTTGTGTTATGATAGAAACATAGTTTCTACCGAGTCTCGTACGAAACCTCTAATTCTTTTATTATTTTTATAAAAAGCATTTCAATACATGAAGATATCACAAAATTAGGTAGTTAACTTTTTTTAAATGAAGAAATAATTAAATATCTTTGATAATCAATTCGTTGTAAAAAATGCATAAAATAAATTTTCCGATCCGAAACGATACGCACGACTTTTTGCGAGCGGTTTTGGGACAATTTATCTCTACATTGCTTTGTTTGGTGACGTTTTCGTGAATATCTCTGCTTCCATTGAACAGATTGAGACGAATAAAAAAAAGAATTGTTTGTTCAGAATTTTTGCATCTATTGGACAATTAAGACGGTTCCATACAAATTTTTCAATGGCGTGAAATCATTATTTGATTGGCGTGAAATTTATAATTGATTTAAACTAATATTTGACTCCTCTCAAATATTCATTGGTGGAAAAAATTGTTTTTAAAGAAAAGCGGCTTTCCAGATAAGAATGGTTAAAGTTACATGAAAATTGTGAAAATTAACAAGATTTTCGAAAAACAAAAGTAGCCAGGGCAGATAGAATATGAGTACCTATAACATATCGAAATTTCAAATCGATAGAGTAAAGGGTATAATCGCAGTGCTTGAAATTCAATTATAACTTAAACCATTCTTATCTGGAAAACCGCTTTTCTTTATAAACATTTTTTTTTTCACCAACGAATGTATAAGGAATTATTAAGTTTCACTCCTATCAAATAATAATTTCACGCCATTGAAAAATTTATATAGAACCGTCTTAATTAAAACCACAGTTTTCCTCATATTTTCAACTTACTGTTATAAATATATTTCAAAAGGACAAAAGCCTATTTTCGATTTCGTTTTCAGGATAAAAACAATTACCTTCCAATCATGATGCTAATATAAAAATACTAAAATACTAGTAATACTAAAAGTATAAAGTAAAAATAAAAGTGTTCAACACAATAATCATAAAGTATAAAAAAAATATATATATATATCAAATAAATATCAATCGATTATTATTATTATTATTGTTATTATTGGTAATAGTGTTTGTTAGTGTGTTAGTGTTGGTGTGGGATGTATTTGGTATCGTTTTCAATAATATTATACTTCTATATATTATATTCTGGTGCTTTCTGGATAAATGAAATCGTTTTTTACGTAATTTTTCTAAATACGTTCATGTACCGAGTGCTCCATCAGTACCTTGGAACAATCTCATTCGATCAATTATCATCGATAAATTATCCAAAAACTATGTTCGTTTTTTTTTTGGATTTCGTATTCAAAGTAAAACCAACTTGATCCTATTAATATAAAACTCCTCATGCTCTCTGTGTGTGTCTGTTTGTCATCGACTCATGGAGGTTATAAAATGAACTATAAATTCTACAAATTTTCAGGGACAGGTGCGCTAATGCTTTAGTACGTAGCGATCGTTCTCCTTCTTTGTAACCTCCATGCATCGACCTGTATCTCATTCACTGCAATAGTTAGACGGCTATTTGGCGATAGTGTCTATTACTAATACCGCTATAACAACTTATATTTAAAAATTAGAGTAGTTTTTGGTTAAAAGACCCAAACGGGTGTACAAAAAGTCGTAAATTTAAGTTTTAGCTTTTAAATTTAATAATAGATGGCATTACAAAAATGATATTTGTCGATAATCATAGAGGGAAATAGAATGATTAAAATAACAATGATATTTTATGTCTTTAATCATAGATAACTTGAATTATTAAATTTACAATGATAGTTTTCTTTCTATAGTCATCGAAATTTAATCTTCTGGAATCACAAAGAAGATATATGTTACTGACGACATTGTCCGATTTCACGACACAACTGTTACAACTGTATTACGATTTTTTGTGGAATTCGATCCAAATAGTTAGCCCTCTAACATCTTATACAAGCAAGCACCTATATAAATATATATATGTACATAATTAAGGAAGTTATATAAAGGTGATATTATAGTTACATTAAATCGGTTTTTAAGAAAATTAATGTTCAATAATGTGTGTAATGTGTGTAGCATTAAATAGTCGTTAATGCGTGGCGTGGCAACAAACAGCATAAAAATAACACATACACTAATATATATAGTCTCAGAAACGAAACAAAGTTCGAAAAATTTGAACAGTAAGTCGGATTTGAATGCGATTTTTGGCATTCGATTCGTCACAGCGTCAAGAAATTTTGTGACCTAAATTGATTTATAAGATGCAATTTGTATAAGCAATATGCATTTTATTATTCCATTTTAAATTAACCGTAAATGTACTAAATTCACAATTCGATTAATAGTGATGAAAATGATACCAAATTTGTTACACGTGGTTTTTGGGGAACATGGATATCACGTCATTATTTATTTTCAAGGTATCTGGGGCCCAGGGTAATCCCCTGGTATCCCCGTTGCCTCTTGGAGTTTTCGGGAAATTCGTTATAAAATCTGTGCAAACTCGTTACTTGGGGCTTTTTGGGGCGTTGAATACAAATATCACGACAGAATCGGGAACCAAGCTCAGCGATTCCCAAAAACGCCCGAGTAACAATTTTGGTATCATTTTCATTACTATTAACTGAATTGAGAATTTAGTATATTTACGGTTAGTTTAAAATGCAATTATAAAATGCATATTAATTATGCAAATTGTATATTTTTATTTTCTTATCAAACAATGTCACAAAATTTCCTGGTGATCTAACGAATCGAATGTGGAAAACGGCAAATCCAACTTACCTACTGTTCAAATTTTTCGAATATATAGGTAGGTAATAATAATAATAATAATAATAATAGTGATTTGCGCAATAAAATGTTTATCGAATTGATAGCTATCTTAAAATCAAAAAAAATTTTGTGTAATCATTTATATGTATTGTGAAGACTAAATAGCTCATAAAAAAACACATTTAGTAGAATAAAAAGCATAGGTTAAATGGGAATGGTTAGTTCATTTTATTATAATATATTGGAAGCAATCACGCATTTAAATGTTCAAAAAAGCAAGAGACAAATAATTGAATGAGTTAATTGTACAAATACCATATAGAGACAGTGTTGATAACGCAATTGTTTTTTTTTTTTTTTTGGTCATGTAAGTAATGAAAAATAGTCACTCTTCCACACAAAGTAATAAGACTATCTTTCTTCAAAAATAGTTCTTCAAAATTTCTTTTATATGAAGTTGGACTAAGTGTAAATCAATTCTGAAAACTTTAGGGGAGGGGGTAGATTTTCCTGATTATTTAAATAAATAAATGACTTCAAAAGTAGGCGTATTATATATTTTCAATTTTGATGGTGAATAATATTCTAAGGTGACAATATAAGACGAAAAGTAAGAATAAAACTTTACGCTCTGAAGTAATTTTCAAAATATCGAAAATTGAAAATTCAGTTTAAATATTTAGCTCGGAACTAGTAATCACTAAAATAATATTAAAATAATTATAAATGAAAATAATTATAACATAAGATATTTATAATACTAATGCCATTAGCACGCAATACTTTTCATAACTTTTTCGCTCATATTCAAGGTTTGACAACCGAATTAACGTTCAGCAAAATAATTATATTTTTTTGTATACTTAAATAACATAATATTAAAATTACAAACTAAAATACTTTTAAAATTTAGGATTATTACCAGTAGCTTTAGGCTGCGCAGTACTAAACGCAACCACTACCGCCAGCCAGATGACCCAAGCTCTAACTGAAAGAGCAAGAAGAACAACATATCATAAAATCAAACATAATAAAATTCTCTCTCGAAAACGTTGCGAGCTCTTATACTAATACAAACGAATTGCTTCTTTTCAGAACACTATTCTCCAACAAATTTTAAAAGATTTTAATGAATTTTACTCTGCAATACTAACTATGTATTTGACCTAAATATTTTCATGTAATATATACAAAGAAAATATGTTAATGTAAACTATATGTACAATACTTTGAAAATTAATGAATTTTCTTGTTAAAAAAAAAAGGTTACTTAACCTTTGTTAAATTAAAGTGTTCAGGTTTGAAATGAAAAATTCTTATTTGAAATATATACACAAACATTTCATTCAATATTGAATATAAGGAAATTGATTACAAAACAAAGTATCTCAAAAGTGATTTTCTAACAAAATTAAGGTGTTTTGATACCAAAAAGAAAGTGTTTCCAAAAAAATGATATTAAGGAAATTTTGTATGTTAATTAATGTCTAACTAGTACTTCTTCTGTATAAAGTTAAACCGTACAGTCGATTATCTGTCCGGTTTACGATAAATTAATTATTAAAAACAACCCTTTTTACTTGGTGGTATATGAAGAAGTGGTTATAAATGTTGGTTTTTAGTCAATAAGTGCTTTTAAAAATGTTTTACCATTTACATAAAAAACTTTTATCAATATTCCTAAAGTTTTTAGTTTTAAAATAATACCAAAATTAAAAACTGTGCATGAAAATGAAAAACTGGTAAAGACACTGACTTCTATAGTTAATTTCTCCTAAACCGTACCGAGAATCGATATGAATTCATAAAAGACATACAAAATGATTAATTGATAAATGAAACGAGAGGTAGTGGGCCACTTGGTAGGAATTATGGTCCTTTCGTACAAATAACTGCATTAGTAATTAATTATAAATATTTGTGGTACGCTATACCTTACAGGTTTAGTCCAATTAGTTTCTTTTAATTGTTTCTTTTTTATTATTTCTTTCTCGATACTTTTCAATTTTCTGTTTTTTTCTGTTTTTTTTTTTTTTTTTTTTTTTTCTCGATACTGTTTTCACATCTGTACGGTATACGGTAAATTAATGATTAAAAACAACCCTTTTTTCAAGATGGTGTATGAAGAAGTGGTAATAAATGTTGGTTTTTTAGCTTTTAAAAATGTTTTACCAATTCATAAGACACTTTTATCAATATTCCTCAAGTTTTAACGATGTTCCAGCATGGTATTTGCAGTTTCTATGTTAAAGCAATGGTACAATTTTTTTTTCGACAGAATTTAACGAAAAATTAAATTTAAGAATTTAATAATGCTTACTATTAATTCCCAAAGTTTCAGAAATTTTGACCGTTTAAAATGGGAAATAATTATGCCAACGTCCCAATTTCGATCAATTTACGTCAAAATTAATATCTCGAAAGTGAAAATTAATTTCTAAATTTTTTTTTTAGAATTGTATTTTATAAACATTTTTTTCTACTTTTTCTTCAATATATAATAATATCATAAAAAATAGTTGGAGAGACCGGACATTTTACATGCTTTAAATGGGACATGACCCTCAAAATCGCGAACTTTGTCTTTAAATATCTCGCGATCTAAACGGTCAAAAATTATGAAATTTTAGGAATTCATAAATAAAGCTATTATAAACCCGAGAAAAAAACACAAAAGACATAAAAGGATGATTAATGGATAAATAAAATTTCAAATCTTTGATATCATTTTCAATTTACGGTATCGAAATACCTACAATAAAAAGTTAAAATGAAAATTATTTTTAAGATAAATTTTTTCTTTTCAGTTTAGTAGCCATACTGCCGCAGACAGACACGTTAAACCTATAACACACCTCTTTTTAAAGCGGGATTTAAAAATTAAGAAGTAAAAATTGTTTTGAAATACCCGTTATTTAATAAAACATACAAGTTTTGAGGTACTCCGAACACTTTATAGATAATAATATATAACATACTAGCTGTATACTGTCACGCTTCGCTGTAGGACATGATAGTTGCATTTGATAAACCCCAAATTAAAAAAGAAAGTTAACAACTTTTAAACAGATGAACTGATTTTCATGAAACTTACATTTATCTTAATGTACACATCATGTTATTTTTTTTGGTACCAGGCTTAGGTATGTTTGAAAATTATCGGTCATTCATCCCCACTTTCACCCCTCCACCCATATATACTTGCGTTACGGATAAAAGAGCATGTACACGTCATAAGCTTTTATACCACCACTTGGGTATATTTGAAAAATTTCGATTATTCATGAATAGGTAAAACTGTCAATTTCTTGAAAGAAAGAATTTAGTAGGTACGTATTTAGAACCGTTTTATAGAACCATTCCATGATATGCGATTTTGTAAAAAAAATTTTTATACTGTATTCCTTTTAGAAATCTGTCAAAAAAATTCAAATTTCTATCATCAGTGGTTTGCCAATTTCTGCCGGTCCAAACTTTTCATATTTAGCTTTCTTACCATTCTTTCAAACTTTTCGTACAACGATAAAATTAAGCTTCAGATTTTTGATTAATAAAGATACATTCCAAACATTATCCTTATGAGAATATGGTCAGTCAGTCAATATTATAAATCACATGAAATTAAAAAAAAAAAAAAAAAAAAAAAAAACCTATTAACGCGACATTTAGGCAAACGTTAATCGGTACTTGTGTGTAAAATTATTTACATGGGTTTTCCATGTACAAAATTTCTTCCCTACTTTCAAAATCCACACTTCTACTCCGTGAAGATTAAATATAGATAAAAAGCTTCCTCGAAGCAGGTTGTATATTGTGTAAAAATTTAAGCTTAATCGATGCAGTTCTTTTTGAGTCCATATGCAATACACAAACGAACATAACATTTTTATATAGATAGATAATAATATATAATATACTAGCTTCATACCTGCCGGCTTCACTGGACTTAAAAGTAAAAACCACCGCTTTATAGGCCACCACTTCTCTTGATCTTACTTATCCCCCTTCCATAACACTCAAAGGAATTGTTTTACACATCTAAAATATATACAGAGTTTTCAATTTTTTTAAGTGTAAAATAGTTATAATTCATTGAGTATATCAGAAAAGATAGCCATGAATTGTTTTCAGAATTTCAAAATTGGTCATGAACAGAAATCTTTAATTTATATTTCAAAATAATGATCGTAGATGGAGCAGTAAAATATGATATTAAATTTGTTTTTTTATTTTAACCGACTTCAAACAAAAACGGAGGAGGTTATCAATTCGACTGTATTTTTTTTTTTTTTTTTTTTTATGTTTGTTACCTCAGAACTTTTGACTTGGTGAACCGATTTTGATGATTCTTTATCTGTTTGATAGCTGGTGCTTCCCGTTTGGTCCAGTTCTGACAACGGCATCCATGAGAAAAACATTAAAGTCTTAAATTTGCATTAAGTATGCACGACAAGAGGACGAATAACTCAATATCACTTCGATGATTCTTTTTTTAGTGACAAATTACTTTGTGTAGTGTACAAATAGGTTCAGATTCACTAAAAATCACAAAATAAAAAAAACTTTTAACAAAAAGAAAACCAACTTCAAAAGAAAAACTTTTCCAAAATAAATTAAAATGCACTAAAAAGTAAAAAAAAAACACGATAATATAATGTAGTTAAAATAATTGTTATTTTTGGAGTCGGTGTCAGCCAAGGAAACAACTCTGACAGAACAGTTTTCTACATAAGCTTGGCTGACACCGACTCCAAAAATAACAATAATTTTAACTACATTATATTATCGTAATTTTTTTACTTTTTAGTGCATTTTAATTTATTTTTGAAAAGTTTTTCTTTTGAAGTCGGTTTTCTTTTTGTTAAAAGTTTTTTTTAATATATCTTTATAAATTATAGCTCATGTCTTTCTAATGTATGAGCTATATTTTTATACAGTTTCATTCAAATCCATTTGGTAGTTTTTGCGTGAAAGCGTAACGAACAAACAAACCTCCTTACTTTCATATAAATAATATATATTACATATAGAATGTAAGGTAATTGAACTATTGGTTCAAAATTGGTTTCAAAGCTTTGTTCTATTACATTATAATATTACACTCATACACATATTGGAAGGTAGGTACATACAATACATGTGAATATAAATAGATGAACAGAACATGGTTGAGAATTACAACAAATCTAGACATTAATTAAATTATCGCTTCTAAATATTTGATCAAACTATTATTTATCCATTGTACCATTATAAATTTGTATGAATGTATGTATATAGGAGTAAAGCTTATGTACATTTTTTAGAATTATTTGCGGAAAGTGAAAAATTTTTATTAACAACCCCGATGACGCGGGATATACACAGGAAAAATTGACATAGAATGACTCCTAGGAGATTTTAATACAAGTCAAAGATATTATCCAAACTGCCGTTTCATTTCGAACCCATCTACATACAATTTCATAATCTAAATCAGGAAGGAAATCTAATTCTCCAAAATGGAAATCAAATAGGTAGCAATCGAGCTATAATGTTTCACGTTTCTGTCTCCTCCTGATTGACTTAACGCTATTGAGTCTTAGTGAAAAGCAGTAGATAAGACGATGTCTTCCACTGGTACTAAAATTTCCACACATTAACCTGTCTACCCTCCCGTTATAAGAATTTTGCTCACGCCCAATTTTAAACACAAAAAACTTTTATTTTTTAAATAGTATGTGGTTTAAACTTTTCTATTCTTATATAATTTTACCTATCGTCGACTAGGAATTTCTCAAATTTTTCAACCTATCTATAGTAAAAATATATCCTTCAGAAATTATGAGAATTTCCCTCATCATGAGACTGGAAATGTAAGCAAAAAATTTTCAGGCATGCTCGTGTACTTTCGTTTGTTTATGGATATTCGGTTCTGTAATTGTGTAATAATTTTAGTGATCATAATTATAATAATTAAATAAGTTTAATAAATGCAGATGAAGTAGTAAATTATAATTTTTATTGAATGTATTCTTACTGGTATATAATCTATAAGTAAATATATTTCTTATATAAAACAGATATTTTTAATTTGCAAAAAGTTAATTCAATAAATATTTAATGTATATTTTATGAATGTGATTATGATTATTTTGGTTTTTGTTCTAGAATTAGTCACTTAAATTCGTATTTAGTCATTCAAAAAAATATTTAACGCGTGAATTACGCATGTGCAGAGGGCATCACCAAACCTCTCATCACGTGACTAAAGATTAACGAACGATTGACGAGAGTACTGGCGGGTTTGGCTTGTTCGAAATTTTCCATAGATAGCATAAACAAGAGCGTTAGTCATGGTGCCATTTAATTTTACAATGCTTAAAATTGATGAATATCGGCTTTTTTCTTACTCTAATAAGAAAATAATCGATTCTTCCACACTGTGCAGCATAATTCAATCAGTAACGCAATGTGATCAATAATCTGACACTTCAATTTTCCAAAATGTCTAAGACTCGATTAAGTTTTAAGCTGGCGCCATTAAAAATATGCACGACCAATAACTAAAAAACCGCTAAAAACAAGTGCTGCGTTCACACAAAGTGAGTGAATAAATGTACACTGGCTCTATACCTAATGTATGAGAAATCATCAATATAATCTAATCATTCATTCTATAGATTGTAGTTTAATTTTGTCATGGAACATTGCAATCTAATATTTGCATAAAAAAAATTTATAATTATACGAAGATTAATTATTTCTGTTTATAAATAAGAATGGTTCATAATGAATTTATAACTTACTTTTAACACTTTCGATAAATTCACAATTTTGCGAAACAACTCAAAATTGAGAATTTCGTGATGAGAAAATGAAAATATTTCTACCCTCTAAATGAAGATGTAGAAAGTAATAATTTATTTTGTTTTCGGTAAGTCTAAACCCTATGTATTATAAATGTGAAAGTAAACATGTTTGTTTGTTTGTTTGTTACGCTTTCACGCAAAAACTAGCGAATGGTTTTTAATAAAACTGTACACCAATATAGCTCATACATCAGAATAGCATATGAGCTATAAATTATAAGGATATAGATCTTAAAAAAAAATTATATTTATTCTGACATTTACTATTTTTACAGAAATCTTTAATTTATTGTTCAAAATAATGATCACAGATGGAGAAAAATTATCATCATTTTGAACAAGAAATTAAAGATTTCTGTAAAAATTTAAATCAGTAAATGTCAAACAAATCATGGCCACCTTTTCTGATTTTAAAAATTGAAAAGTGTACATATCATTTAGCTGCGAAAAACAATCTCTTCAAATGTTATGGGAGAGGGATAAGTGAGATCAAGAGAGGTGGTTTTTACTTTTAATCCCAGTGAAGGGGGCGGGTATCAAGCTAGTCTATAATAAAAGAAATAATAAAAAAAATTAAAACTCGATTGCGTTAAATAAAGTCTAAAAAGGTAGAAACAAAAGCAGTAATTTATTTCTTAGTGACTTTAACAGCCGGGGCCAATTATTTGAAAGGTTTGAGTCGGTCTAGATTTTTGTTTCTTTCAGTTCTTTTTTTTTCGGTTTTGTTCCTTTTCAGTTTTATTTAACGCAGTCGGATTTTGTATTCTAAAATTTAAGTATATAACTACATATTTTTGTAATCCCATTTTAATTTCCTTTATTTTGGTACCCTTCTCGATAGGTTTTGTAATTTTTTTTAAATTTACATATTACTATTTTGCTTCAAAGTTCCGTCATTTTGATTTGTTTTTTCAAAAAACCCATCTAAAAACACTTAGGTTTTTGATACGAATATAATAATACCTTAAATGTTTAAATACATTGAGGTGTTTGGAAGATACGAGGTAATAAAGAAATTACCAAACAAATATACATATAATTTACGCGCGAAAAACTTAACCACTCCTTGACAGTCGGGGAAAAAAGAATTTATAACTTCAACATTTTATTGAAACTGGCGAGAATAAGATTATAAACGGAAAAATTGAGATTATCGTGTAAAATATATTGTTCCATGTTTCGTTATAATTCAATTTTTTGATTTATATGTTTCTCAACATCTTTTTGCGTACCGTTTAAGTTCCTTTCACAATATAATGGGGAATATTCACGTATTTTTTTAAATTTTTAATTCGTTGCTTACACCGTTATAACATAGTAAAAAAGATAAATACTGTTTAAAATACATTAATTAAGTGTAAAAAAATATTTAAAGTACAGAATAATTTTGGCGCTCTTTGTTAATGACGTATTAATATGTGAGCTGTCAATTGATGACAGATCAATGTATAATTTACACTTTAAAAAAATGAATTTACAACACAGAATTTACACTCGTTATTATTAAGTTTTCTAATAAAAAATCGTAGAATAATATAATTCAATGTAATACCATACAAAATATAAGTAATTAATACCATACAGTATGTCAACGAATTTGACAAGCCAATACTATGACGCTATGTCCTTTTTAAAATTTGAATTTCCATTTCAGAAATTTTGAATTTCTTTCACTGAATTTGCACTCTTATTAATTAATTTTAAGTAATTAAAATGATATTAATTACTAAAATAATGATTTAGTTTCCAATAAAGTTACGGGAAAAAAATATTTGAATATTGAGGGAATATTAAATTTCATGAATATTCCCTATTGTTAAATAAAAAGTGTTGAAAGGTTTTAAAAATGCTTATAACCCTTTCAAAGGTTGAAACTTTCAATGACTTTGTTCTGACATAAAAGGCATACTAAATTTTGAAAACACCCCTTAACATAATTGATGAAAATCGAAAAGTTTGATTTCCATGCGTTCGAGCTGCATTTAAAACATCAATTTCCTTAATTAAGTGACGCTTGTAATCTTTTCCCCATTTTTCGTTGACAAATGTATTTCCAATGAATTTCTTTTAAGATAAAACACAAAGTTACATGTATTTATCCTTCAAAAGGCGGGTGAAAAGAATCATAGAATTTTTTTTTTGTTCATAACGCTATATTATTCGCGACTCTAAGAAAGTATAGGTTGCACTTTAAAAGCGGTTGAAGAGGGTAGCAACATCTTTCTCCGTGGTACAATCAAACAAAAATTCATGTTCTACAAACTACGAAGAAATGGTAGTAAAATTGTGTGTATATTTCTCGCTTTTTACGTCTTTCAGTGTACATAATAAAATTTAATATATTACAATGTGAACAAGTGTAAGTTAATATACGTTTGATAAATAACCAAAATTTTAGCCATAAATTAATTCTTCACAATGGCCTGTAATTAACAGTCAATCATAGATCGTAATACTATGATCAGATCTCTAAACAACCTGAAATTGTATATTTGACTAAATTTAATTTTTCGATATTGTTGAAAAAACTGGCTGGAAAAATAATGGAACAATTTTTGTCCAACAAACACAAAATGCTATTTGTAATTATCGTAATGTCTTGCAAAAAGTATTCTTTTTGAAGGCATATCAGTGCGTGGTAATTTTGGGTTTAATTTTTTTTTTCAATTTGTTTTTTGCTCGGTACTGTTTGCATTTCTGTAATATTTATGATATGCAAACAGTTTATGAATTCATTGTGAAATTAGTTTAAAAAGAGATATACTTCTGATTTAGTAGTCAACCCAATATGTATGTACATTATCCATATTGTTTGATCAGCATATTTAATATCACAGAACATTAAATTTCCTAAAGTGTATTTCTTTTCCTTAACTTACTGTAAATTATCTCTATTATGTTAAACTTCTGATAACTCACAACTTAATTTTTTGAATGAAAAAAACATAAAATTTGGACAAAAAATACAAATTGACAGATTTTAAAATCGATTAAAATGGGTTTAGTTTCCTAGATAACCTACATTTCAGACTTTGAGCTCGTTTTTATTTGTTGCACTTTTTTGATGTACCTACCAACCAGCAAACAAATTAAAACGTGCGTTTAGGAACATAGTCCAAAAATTGGTTGCATGGCTACACTTGACGTTACACAACGCTCATACCCATTGAAAAATTAAGTAAGAAACTATTATAATAAATACGCCACATGGGCAACTGCATGTAGCTCACTCAAGCTTTGGGAAACCTCCTGACTTATTCATGTACGCACCAGAAGGAAAAATTCAAATCCAAAATGTTGTGTAAAAAAAAAAAAACACTTTATGTGACATGGCAACACATGCCAGGTACAGCCTTAGATCATCTATTACTAGATAGATCCATAGTGTACTAAGCATGTACATTTTCGCTTCACAGGGAAGATTAACAAAGACAACAACACAATATTCAAACCGCTGACATCGAAACACATTAACAGAGCATGGTATTCAATGCGCATGATCGTATTGACGGAAGACAGCTGCTTTAATAGTTACTTTTTGTTTAATTAATTCTGTATAAAAGTTCTAAAAAATGGTTTGATATTGTTTTATTTGCAAGGAATATTTTAAAGTAGACATGTATCACAGGTTAGAAAAGTTTAATTATTAAATAATCGCTATCTCCATCTCTTCTCTATATATTATAAATGCGAAAGTAAGGATGTTTGTTTGTTTGTTTGTTACGCTTTCACGCTAAAACTAGCGAATGGTTTTTAATGAAACTGTACAACAACATAGCACATACTTCAGAATAAAACATGATCTATAATTATATTTCAACTTTCGTTCTCGAGATCACTGTGTATTAAAATTAAGTAAATTAAAATTAAGTTAGTATCTATGGCGACGTGCTTATTTATTCTTCATTATGTCTTTTGTGCGCTTACAAGAAACATCGATTTTGATTTCTCTAATCAATTTTTAATAAATTTTTAATAAATTTTATGAGTTATATTAAATTAAAACATTATTTGATTGTTTTAAAATGAATAAACGTAAATGGAAAACAGTTCTCATTCTCTTCGAACAAAACTATCAATTATGATCGAGGTTCACCCGCCTTCGGCGGGCTCGCTCGATCTTACAATTTATAAAGACATATTAAAAAAATTAAAAATTTAATCTGACATTTTCTATTTTAAACTTTTACAGAAATCTGTAATTTATGTTTCATAATGATGATTATATATGGAGCAGATCTTTTATCATTATTTTGAACCATAAATTAAAGTATTCTGTAAAAATTTAAAATACTAAATGTCAAACCATTCAATGCCAACTTTTCTGATATACTCAATAAATTATGACTATTTTACATTTAACAAAATTGGAAACTGTGCACATCAAGAGAGATGGAGGCTATAAAGCGGTGTTTTTTACTTTTAAGTCCAGTGAAACGAGCGGATATCAGCCTAGTATTTATTAAATGCCAATTATTATGTTGTATATACGTGCCAGGATATTATATAGTATATTTAAGACATGCGCATTAAGAATCATGCTTCGTCATTTATTATCCTTCCCAATCATCTTGCAGAGGTGGTTCTCACTCTGTTGTCAATTCCAGTTAGTATATTTTCAAAGGTTACAGCTAGTTTAAAATTAATTCCCAGGTTACATTATACTTATATACCATTGACTGGTGAAAAGACAGCACTCTAAGTTTAATATAAATATTGATGTGATTTAAATAGAACATAATATCAATAAATTAACAATATGTTTAACCAATATTTTGCTTCATTTATTGTGTTGCTTGGGTATATAGGTAAACATTGACATAATATTATATGCTGTCTGTCAACATCATATTGTACCTAAAGACCGTACGTATTGTATTGTTGTAAAATCATTATGCTACTAAATATGTACAACAATTATACAAGCATTATCCGGGGAAAATGGAACTGGCCTAATTTCAAAATAATATGCCCTGTATATTAACGATCAAATCATTATCATTCATTGTTCGGTGAATATACCAAATTTTGATAATTAATTCCTTAAAATTTTGGAAGAATTTTTGTTTTGAATAGGTTCCTTTGGTTCTAAATAACAGGGGAAAGAAGGTAACGGAAAGCTCCGCACCATCTTCTGCAAGGGAGTTTCGGACAAAACAAAAATACAAAAAATTGAAAAATCTTTCCAAGGTACAACAATGGAAAATTTCCAATTGTTGTATCTTGTCATGGTGAAAGTTTTGCATTTTTTTTTAGTTTTTTACAATTTTATTTTGTAATTTATCGGTTCATAATCAGGTTTAAAAAAAAAGCCGTTGGCACTATCCGAAAATATCTACATATAAAACCTGCAATGTAAATAATTATTTTTCATAGCATGCATAGTATTCGCTCCGTGCGTGAGTTTCGTTTCCATGGTAACGATACACTACTTTAATTATAGAATTGTATGGATGCATATATAATTGTATGGATTGCATTTAAGACTTACATTGAAAATTTAATATTATTGTCTCACAAATTTAAATAAATAATTATAATAATTTACATTTGAAAAATAATATTTGTGCAATTTGATTTCTTATTTTCACAATTTTTAATGCATTAAGTTTAATTAATTAGTGTTTTACAATAATTTTAATTTGACATTTCTATAACATTAACATGTAAAGAACTGCAAATTAGTAATAACAGCCCCCTTTAACGCCAAAATTTTTCACTGGAAGCGCTGGCATCGATTTTATTGTCCCTACCATGACTACGCACACAACGAATAAATCAAAGGCGCATCCCGCTCTATTCCTATGTCTCTATGTAGGCTTAGATCTTTAAAACTATGCAACAATTTGAATACGATTTTTTTTTTGACATATAGAGTGATTCAAAAGGACGGTTTTTATGTAAAACACATGCATAATATAGCACAGAAACACTGATAATTTTAGGTTAAACGAAAATGTGAACAAAAGGAGGGTAATTGACGGCATATGAAGTGAAGGTTGTAACACAATAATCTTTGTATTTAAAATTAAAGTTGCCCAGCGAAGAGGGAAGTTCACAACTAGTTCTAAATAAATTAAAATTGCTTGTAAATTAATATTTGCGCAATTAGTATTAATCAGCTATGGATAAAATGCCGGGTAAAGTCCTATGTCCACTGGTCCATGTAAATCCAAACCATATCTTATCAGTTGTCTGCAGATTATTTATTAATGAGAGATTTTCTCACGGAAGCAAAATTGATGATGGTATAATTTGCACTCTTTCAATATAATTTTAATATATTTAAAAAAATTTTTCGAAGAGCTTAGACAATGCTTGTAAGTAACAAACTGATAGGTTGATATGATGTTACTTCGTTGGCTGCTTTACCTGGTTTAGGAATTAGTATTATTTTTGATATGTTCCAAAGACGGCAAAAGTAGCCGTTAAGTCTTATTTCATTGAAAGAGAAAGATACGATTTATGAAGAAAGCTGCAGAGGGGAGCTTAAAGATTGTAAAGAAAACAAATCTCGAATTAGTACACTTAATAAGCCGGACGATATGGAAAAGTGAAGAAACAGCTCCGATTTCAAAACTTTTTTTTATCTGTGATCCTTAGCTCTTCAGGAACATTCATCTATACTGGTGGGAAAACTACCTTCCTCAGTTTTCATAGAAATTTCGAGGTTTGTGTGGCTGAATACCTGAAGGTTTAAGAAACATGTTCACAAAAATTTTTGAAATCGGAGCTGTTCCACAACTTTTCCACATCTGATGGTATTTTCCGGCTTATTTACTGCGTTAAATTGAATGAGTAAAATATTGTTTTTTAACCAGTTTCATCTTTTTGTAATAATTTATTTATTTTTTTAAATAATTATTTATTTACAATTTATTATTAAATATTAATATTATTTAATATTTAATTTTAATTTATTATCTATATTTTAATAAATATATTATTACATATAAACACAATCAAATTATTAATTATTTCAACTTTTAATGTAGTAATTAAATATAATTTTAATTACCTCTACAGCAAACTATTATTAACCGAGCTACGAGACAGGAAAGAGGGATATCGTGATGTCAACAGTACAACAGGATTTCTATCCCAGTTAATGAATTTTTTATAAATCAGAGCTTGAGTATACAATTAGATAGCATATAATATGTAAATAATAAGAGCTTTTGTAATGAGATATCAACATTAGAACATATTGAATTGAGGTTATACGGCTATTAGACCGATGTATACAATACAAATTCAACTTAGACGAAAACTTGCAAAGAATATATAGGAAAAGGTGTTCTTTAACGAGCCCCCTAAAAAATTTTATTGATCGTCAAACTATTCGGGATATCTATAACGTTGAAATATTTTTGGTTACTTTATTCCAGTGTTGCAATATTGGCCTGCCCATCTCTCTTGATTTGTTCAAATTTTTTGATATTTACAATCTTCCTGAAAAGGATTTCTTTTCCTCAAACAGTTAACATAAAATATTAATTGTTCTTTTACATTGCATCTTCGATTAGTGTGAAAACAAAAATCACTGGTAAAATCATTTAAATCAACACATTCAAGACCAAGCCACATGATAGCGGATCATTTTACCTATTATAATTTTACACACAAAATAGGGATCATTTTAACGTATATAAAAGGGATCATTTTATCCGTAACTACATATTTGAATATCATCATAAAAACTGACCTTAAAATTTATTATACGCCTATCAAAATGTATTTTAATATTATTAAAATTCAACAGAAGCCAAGAGTATAACAACCATCTGGAGAAAACTAACACAAAAAAATAAATTCTTTAAAAAATATTTTATCATAGATCAAAAGCAATGAATATTTTTGCTTGGAGACACAAATTAGCTTATACATCGTTATAAGTCTTTGCTGAGCGATTAATTTAATCACGTGGAAACTATCGATTGATAAATATAATATATGACTTTAATGGTTCACTTTAAACAATGAGGGATCATTTTACCTGAGAAATCATAATAGAGTACTTTCCTGAATGAAAAATGGATTTTAATTTGCGTTTTTCCATCGTAATATCTGAATAATTTGTATTGTTATAATTCTTTACATAAAACCAATTTATAATTTGAAATCAAATTATCAAAATTAATTATAATTTATTTTTGTTAGACTTATGTACATTTAATTATTTACTAGTGAAATTTACAAAATTTTTGGAAACTTAGCTATAAAATGTCGTTTTAAGGGCTACGATGTCACTGAGTAACACACAGACGCACAGATAAACACTTTAAACTGAGCATTCCTTCTTTAATCAATATCAGAGTGATGGCCAAGAACATCAGATGAAATGAAAAGGATACTTAGAGAGCTATCATTTTTTGGGACAAATTGGAAATATTTTAATTGAAATTGAAGTATTTGAGTTGAGTTTGTTCTTTTGAATTATTGTGTTGGATTACCTTATTATTTTTCCATTTCACTTTTCGAAATAAATTGACCATTAATTTCCAAAGTAATTATTTATATGTTAAAATTAAATGTCCTGCCTTTTCCAAACTGAATCGATTTTGAACATCATCGCCAATTTTTTAGTTATTTCGGGTACGAAACTCTAAGCTCGCACATGAAACATAGTTAAAAAAACTCTCCGTTAAATTAACTTTCAAAAGAAACCAAAAAAATTAAATAGGTTCATCCGTTTAGGCCCTACGATGCAATAGATAGACAAACACACAGACACACACACATAGCGGTCAAACTTATAACACTCCGTTTTTTAGTTCGGGGGTTAAAAATGAAATGAAATGAAGTGCTTATCATGAAAACTACCATTTAAAAGAGTTATTTAAGGGCTTTTCGAAAAAATGTTTCTTAGGATCATCTTTAAATCGTATAAATTCATGAAAATTAGTGGCATTTATAAGATGTTAAATTTATAGATTTCTGCGGTTAAAGTTTGCGATTTGAAGATATATAAATCCTATATTGAAGTGCTTATGAAAGTATGTATTATGTAACATGGCAAATTTTCTTTAGATCAACTTGGTAAACTAATATTCATTAGTTAAAAGCGTGGCAAATATTTTCCTACAAAGAAAATTATAACAAGCAGCACTCGTTTTTTCCAATTCAAGTGATGAAATGAATGACATTTGTGTTAAGAAAATAAGAATTTCTTTTATTAGTGATTTTCTGTAAATCTTTAGGCGTCAATATCTCAAGAACTATGGATAATTTTCGTCTTGTTTCTCAAATTCTAACAGAGTTCGCCCTCAAAATTTAAAACGTAGGTAAGTCTCAAATGTTTTTTATATACTCATTTTTTTGAGGACGTTTTTAATGTGGTTATTCGATAACTAATTTTCTAAAACAAATGATTTTGTATATATTATTAAGAATAAATCTTTTATAAAATGCTAATTTTATACAAATATTACTGCTTAAATGCTGAAGAGAAAAATTTGTTGATCAATGCTAGTGGATTATTATGATGCGTGAATATAAAGATCAACGCACACTGATGAAACAAAAAGTTTTAACACAAAATGTGTAATAAAGAGCTAGTTAAGCTGAGATAAGGTGTATGTCAGAAAAACGTAGGTTAAACCCCATTATTATTCTTTTAAGTATCATTTTGGCAACCTTTTTGGCAATTGTCTGTCATTTTTCTCCATTAACTGCGGTGTTGTTCGGTTTCTTTTCACAGGTATAGATATAGGTACAAGAAAAAATCGTTAAACAAATTTTAAATAAAGAAACTCAATTTTCATACATTTTACACTCGAGTCACAATTTTCGTGGCTATCGAATTAAGATCTATCAATCCTCTAATAAGCAAATAAAAAGTCACTAAATTTTTGCTTCATTATATCATCAATTTTATAAGTTTCTGGCTATTATCCAGAAACAGCCACATGCAAAGAATAAGTTTTTTTACCCCAGGGAATGAAGGTTTTCACCTCCGAAATCCAAGTAACCGCATCGATTTTGATGAAATTTTGGGAATATGCTCTACTTACCACCCTATTCAAAATCTATATCACGCCGAAGGGCGCTTCCTTCCTGGGGGTGGTTGCCACCCCTTCTCGGGGGTGGAAATAGTTTTGGTCAAAATAACTCCTGGAATCGATATAGTGACCAATTTTGAGCAAATAATGTCATATACACTTTTTTATTAACCAAATACTTTTTGAGCTATTTGCAATAGAAAGCGCAAAGATTTGACATAAAAAAAGCACGTTTTCAGTTAATTTTTCGTGAATTACTCAAAAACTAGGCGTTTTTTCACCATAGTTGTAATGAACAAAATTGTAGCCAATAAAAAAATAAAAAGAATGATTGCTTAATCGATTTATTAAATACAACGATCAGTAAGTAATACCGTACCAAAAAATCTTTTTTTTTCATTTTTTTTTTGTTGGTGTTTGACGTTTAAAAACGGCGAAAATATGAAATTTTACAGCTTTATAAGCAAAAATTTTTTGTAGAGCTTAAAAAGACCTTTAAAATGAGCTGTGTTAAAAGTCGATCGGACAAAAATTGAGTGAGTTACAGTTGAAAGAACGTGGGCTATTCAAATTTTTAAAAGAAAAATCTCACACAGGATGGTTACCATTTCCACTTAAATTGTAATAAATCAATTTCCTTGCACAGTTCACTTCATTTAAGTCTCGTATATGTGATCAAGAAGTAACACTGAGTTTGAAGGCTTATTTTTAGAAATAGGCACGATCAACTTTTTTAAAATTTTCGAATATCAAAAAAAATTTGTTTTTTTTTTCGAAATAACTAAAAAACTACTACAGTTACGAAAAACATACTCGGTAAAAAAAATGTAGGCCTGTTTTTAACAAACATTTTCATTTCTTTTTGTTTTTCTAAGATGAAATTAAACGGAGATATTAACGTTCTAAGTCCGCATACCCGCGTGAACACCCCATGTTTTGAGCCTTTTGACCCTTCACCTTTTCAAAACTAAGGGTTGTAAAAAGATGAAACTTCCAGATGTTATAGTCTTTAAAATTACCTTCCAAATGCTTTTTGAAAAATCAAAATCGATGAAAAATTACGGAAGTTATCGCAAAAAAACAAAAAAAAATTTTTTAAGCTTTTTAGAGCAAAGTAAATTTATAGCACCTATATGATGACAAAACGTAAACTAAGTTTTTTTGTACCATCTAGATATATGAATATTACTAGTATGACAGAACACATGCCTTAAGCAATGCATCTAAGTGAGAGGTATTATACATATGTGTGCAACAAAACTCCCACTCTCTGCATGCACACAACAGAAGATCTGTACTTATATACAGAATAAGAGAGAGAATAAGATACATACTTTTATGTGAAATTTCAATTGCATCTCTATTTAAAAATCAAAGATTTATTATTACCTAATCCAGCAAAGCAATTTAAACCACTTTTTATTTATTTTTTACACATTTTTTTATAAGGGGTAGTTTTCCCTCTAAGGGCAAAAAGTACACTTTGGGAGGCAGGCTTTGAAGAGGATTGTAAGTAGAGCCTAGTTACAAAATTGCAAAAAATTAAACGATAAATAAGATAAATTTGTTATTTTTATTCATTTTGATAAATACAAGGGATGATCTACGGATAAAGGGGATGTTTTTTGGGATTAAATGATGTTTCAAAGTATTTTTAACATAATTTATTATACTCAATCCTGCAAAGCACTTTGAAACACTTTTGAAATGTTTTTATTGCATTTTTCTAATAAGGGGTGGTTTTCTCCCTTAATTGAAAAAATAAAACATCGGCATAGGGTAGACTTTGAAGAGGATGGTTTGTAGAGCTTAATTACAAAATTTCAAAAAATTTCATGAGTTTTAAGCATTGAATCTTGTGAAAATGTCGAAAAATCGTTTTTTTCATCGTAATTTATGGTAATTATTAAGGGTTGAAACATTCTTAAAATTATACTTGTAATGATAAATCATGGATGGCACAACTCATATTCAACATGATTTATCATTCCCCACTCTTACAAAGTCCTTAAAACACTTTTTATTGCATTTTTGCACTAAGGGGTAGTTTTCACCCCCTTAGGATAAAAAGCGCCCTTCGGCATGATATAGATTTTGAATAGGATGGTAAGTAGAGCTTATTTCCAAAATTTCAACAAAATCGATGCAGTTACTTGGATTTCGGAGGTTGTACCCTATTTTCAGCTTCATTCCCCTGAGTATTTAGCGTATTTCCTATTTTACTTAATTATATAATACTTTCGAATCCTTTTTGCTGTTATACATTAGCAATGAAACATTTGACCGATTTATTTTATACCACAAATTGTAATATCGACTAATTAGTGAATTATGAATTATTGATTTATTTGTGGAATATATTTATACATATTACATGTCTATATAGTACACATTTGTGTCCTATTTAATAGTTTACCACAATTCCCAAAGTTTGTTATAATATTTTCTTTTTCTCTATGTTTTTATACCGTTCGCCGTTATATCCGATAAAAAGATAAAATATTAATTTATAGTACCTAAGCTAAAAAAAAAGTAATTTATTGAAATCGTTTACGAAAAAACAATTTTCGATGAAATAGAAATGTTTGCGTTTGGATCCAATGAAAATTATACCCTCAGAAAATTTGCCCTAAGGAAACGTTCTCATATAGGTGACTGTATGATAAAATTTAAAACTTGTTGATTATTTCAATCAAAAGATGGTTTAAATGTGGAAATATTGTCTTTTAGATATAATGTAACATGGTTTTTGGTCATGGTTTTATTAATTTATTTTAAAACAAATGAAAACAGACTATCACATTACACATTCATGCATGTCAAACATACATAACTGATATCCCCATATAATACATACTATACAATTAACGCTTAGTTTGCGCCCTCACGGGTAAACAGTGATGTTTACGAAAAAATGTTTCAAACAAAAGTTGGTTATTTTATAAGGAATATTTTTTACATTTTTACAAGATGGATCCTACGAACCTAAGACCCAATTGAGCTAAGTTGCTCATTTACGAACTCGACCTCACTTTTTACGTCCTGAGTACGCTGTAAATTTCAGCTTGATATCTTTTTTCGTTTTTGAGTTATCCTGTTCAGAAAAGTACGGATGGACGGACAACCGAAAATGGACTAATTAGATGATTCTATGCGTAACAAACTTGGGACTAAACTTAATATACTGTGATATATTTCATATATACATGGTATAAACAAACTTGGAACTAAACTTCATATACTATGTATATTTCATATAAACATGGTATAACTAGAATGTCCGGGGAAGTTCGTTTCACTTAAAATTTATTTAGTTGTAACTATTGATTTGAGATTATTTATCTTAACTAACCTGCAGCTCCAATTCATTACTAGCTTTACTACTACTTAACCCGCCTGCTAATCAATTATCTCTTGGACAGGCCTTCAGTCTGGCTGAAGCTTTCGGTATTGGAGCTCACCACTCTCACATATAGCTCTAATAAATACTTCTTCACAATACATGAATGATAATAAATAATAGCTCAATACTATTTACATACCTTTTCCAATTCTAAATAAATATGGTGGGAGCGCAAATAATTAATGGTACATAGCAAGATGTAATATAATGCTCTATTTACTTGCGTTTCCACCATTTATTGCATTTAATATTTTTTCTCAAATTTTATATTGTTCAGCAAAACTTCTGTAATTTTCTCTTTCATACAAACCTTCTCCTAACAATAATTGATACAACAATAAAAGAATTAGCGAAATTATTCCATTAGTTCGTCAGACGATACGGCTAGAATTTTTTGAAACTTTGCAAATCAAATTTATTAAGATAGACAACTTATTTCTTTATGATTCAAAATAATCGTTTTGAGGATCGAGCCATTTAATACTTTCCAACTTTTAAAAATTGATCAACCTTACTTTGTACATGTTTTTCCAATGTTGGCTAGAAATTCTTGTATCATGATACGTTGCAGTTGATTGAAGTTAAGGTATTTCGATAAATATACGAACTGCGAATGAAATAAACCGGCAATGACAGTTAAATCGGTCAATATTGACGATGAAAATGGCGCATAAAATATATCGGGCGTGTTTTGTGCCTCTATGCCAATACACTACTTCAAAACAGCCAGAAAAATTTTATTTTTCAGTTTTTAATGGATATGGCTATTAGAAACAAGTGGTTTGACCGTGCTCATCGCAAGGGTGCGATTGGAAAATTTAATTATTATTGTGGCGAAGATCATTTTATAGTAAATACAGTACGAATATTATCATTGTCATGGTGAACATTTTCTTTTACTATACATGATGAAATTTTTCAAAATTCAACATGCTACCAAAGTCGCCATAGCTCTCCCTCGAAGCCGTAACAATCGTTTTATGAAATTTGATTAATCACTTTTTTTTTCAGAATAATATGCATTTTCTTATTAAAATTAGTCACAAAGTGCTTTTACTTCACGAACTTCGGATGAATTAAACCTGCCATCTTGCATTAAAAACCTCCATACCATAAAAATAGTTATTTTCGGTAGAAGTCCTTGATCTGCCTTTAAAAATCCTGGGTCAATTTTTGGTGGCATTTTATTCTTCACATTCAGAAATGATATAATATAAACAATACACCTTTAAAGTTCATATTAAAGATATATTTTAATACGACTGTTAACACTGTTTTATTGTCATTGTTTGTCGAATGGACGTCGCAGATCACGTGTGCGGTGGAGCCAAAAAAAAAAAAGTTTTAAATTATTTCAAATATTGTGAATTTTTCACCATTTTTTTCACAGTGTTTTTATTGTTCAAAATGTGTAATTTTTGAGTTACAGGCTCAACTTGACCTATATTTTCATTAAAAATTAACAAAAAGCATTACTGTTTTTATGGAAAAGGTCTATTATGGCACACAAAATTTCAGTTTTTTGGTAACACTTTCGTTTTGATATCGAAACGCCTTAATCGTCATGTAACATTATTTATGATATTAAAAAATGTAATCAAGAAAATATTTGCATCAATTATTTTCATGCCCACGAAATATATTGAAATATCATTCATTCTTCAATTATTTATTAAAAAAAAAAAAAACTGAACATCCATCTATTTTTGTATAATATTTCAAATATTTAAATAAAAGGAGCAAAATTAAATAGTACTTAAAAATATGTCAAAAGCAGTGATTCTTTTTTTTTATAGTAAAAAAAAAATTCATCATTCCCCAGATAAATTATATCATAAACATAGAATAATAAAATGAATGAATATAGTTACAGAACCACATAAACATGATGGTTCACTAAAATGTTCTCATACTAAAGAAAGCTTCATGGTTGGGTAAATCTACCGAATTTTGATAATCAATTCGTAAAATTTTGGGGGAGGGATATTGTTTTTATCAGGTTTCTTTCATTGCGAAAAAAAAAAAAAAAACAAAAAAAAAAAAAAAAAAGAAAAAAAGTTTTCCGGTTCCGAAACAATCCACACGACCTTCTGCACGCAGTTATCGGACAATTCATCTATACATTGTTTTCTTTTGTAACTTTTTTTTTGAATATCTCTGCTTCTATTGATTGGATTGAGGCCAATATAAAAAAGAATCGTTTGTTATGAGTTTTCTCAACGACTTTGCTGGCTTTTAAAATCTGAACGTACCAAAATAACTTCAACTTTTCGAAAAAAGGAGTTGATTTGAAATTCTGTAAAAATATGTAACTTATGATCATAAGAAAGTATGGTAAATTTTAGTCCGATACATATTCTCAATTTTTAGAAAAACTGAAAAAAAAACCGTTGACAATATACGTAAAAAATCTGCAATTAAAAAAAAAGTTTTACCGCCCTTTTTTCTGATTATAAGTTATAAGATATATTTTGTGTAATCACGTTATCAGATTTGTGTAATGAAAAAAATGAACTGTCTATACTAAAATACTTATACGAATTTTTACTGTTAAGTTTTTTTTTTACTTCATACAAAAACACTATACTTCACAATACTTTTATTTTAACATTATTCTGATAGATGATAAAACTTGACTGTAGTGTATCTTGAAGAGTCTGTATTGTAATCTGACGGTATCGCACACTGTGCGCTAATTATACAGTTACAATCAATTGTTACCGTACAGTCTAGCAAATTCTAGAACTGTCACGTATGTTATATTGCATATATTTTACTTGTAATTATTACCGTACTGTCGAGCAAGTTCTATAACTGTCACGAACGTTCTATTGCATATATCTTACTTGTATATGTTTTCTATCTCTGTTTAAGTAATGTAAAACGATATTCTTTGTTTTTTTTTAGAATTATCTAGAGATTATTTATATAGTCGCGTTAATTGATAACGCCACAATATGAATTGGAATCAAATTTTGTCGATCATTGAAATCAAAAATCTAGAACGTAATGTATACATTTATTTTAGGACACTATATATTTTGGTTTTGTCAAAATTGTAAAAGAAACACTTTCGCTTAGCCTGGCTGTAATTAAACGTATGTACCTATATACATTTTTATTGATTTTTTTATTATTAATTAACTATTTAATTTTTCAATTTTTACTAGGCCACACATCATATTTTATTTTTTATTTCATTTTCAATAATATTTCACTCAAATGTAATTGACAGGTTGATTTATACATTTATAATTATAAATATAATAACATGAATATTATTATTAATAAATATTATGTTATGGAAATGTTATTGATGAAGCTTTTTTTTTTTTTAATTATTATTATTATTTTGTGTGTATTTGTATAAATGTTTGAAAAAATAAATATTTTTTACACGGCGTGTAAGAATTGAGGAGCCTGGTGTTTTAAAGGCGCAAAGAAAATATGCTCCGTTTTTGCTTTTTTAACCGACTTCAAACAAAAAAGGAAAAGGTTATCAATTCGATTGAAATTTTTCGTTGTTTTTTTTTTTTTTTTTTGTTAGTGTGTTACCTCAGAAGTTTTGACTGGGTGAACCGATTTTGATGATTCTTTATCTATTTGAAAGCTGGTACTTCCCATAAAAGTCTTAAATTTGCTTTAAGTATGCACGACAAGAGCACGAATAACTCAATATCACGTCAACCGATTTCGATGATCCTTTTTTAGTGACAAATTAGTTAGTAGATTCACTAAAAATCACGAAATAAAAAAAACTAGGATATTGTATTTGAGTGTAATTTACCAATCATGCGAGTCTTCTTTTAATCGGTGAAAAATTAGCGCACAAAATAGAAGTAAATTTTTCCAAACGAAGAAAAACAAATCACTGTTGTATATCGATTTCGCTGAATTCTATAATTATGTTGTCAGTATACCGAGTACAAAAACGAAATTATAGAAAATAACGATACAAATATACAAATATTTACAGTTTAATACAAATTTTAAGCAACTATGAACTTTTTTATCATGTTTATATGAAATATATCAAGGTATACTAAGTTTAGTCCCAAGTTTGTAACGCTTAAAAATATTAATATTTTGGTACATGTGTTCAGAAAATCACCTTAATAATCCATTTCCGGTTGTCTGTCTGTCCGCCTGTCCGTCTGTCTGTCCGCCTGTCCGTCTGTCTGTGGACACGATAACTCAAAAACAAAAAAAGAAATTCATTTGAAATTTTTTAGCCTACTTAGGAAGTAAAAAGTCAGGTAGAGTTTGTAAAAGAGCACCCCAGGTGAAGGTCTTGGGTCAGTAGGACTCATTTTATAAACCATTAGCCTGAGATAGAGCAAAAGTTTAAATGTAAAAATGGTCCTTATAAAAAATCAGCTTGATATCCGCCCGCTTCACTGGGCTTAAAAGTAAAAACCACCGTTTTAAAGCCTCCACCTCTCTTATATCCTTTCCAACACTTGAGGGATTATTTTACGTAGCTAAAAGATATGCACAGTTTTTTTAAAAGTAAAGAATTGATAAAGATTGCTCTCACTTATCCCCTTTCTATAACACTCGAAATACAGTAATAAATTGTTTTACACAGGTAAAATATATGTATGGTTTTCTATTTTTTTTAAATGTATAATAGTGGTAATTATTTATTGAGTATATCAGAAAAGATAGCCGTGAAATATTTTATGTTGACTATTTGTACAAAAATCTGTAATTTATGGTAATGCCCAATTAAATTAATTAAATTTTTTTTTTTTTTTTTTTTTTAATATATCTATATAAATTATATGTCATGTGTTATTCGGAAATATGAGCTACGTTGCTGTACATTTTCATTAAAAACCATTCGCTAGTTTTAGCGTAACAAACAAAAAAACAAACAAATAAACAAAGATGCTTACTTTCGCATTTATAATATTTAGAGATAGAGATAGAGATGTAGATATATTTGTGCCTATTGTATATAGGCACAAATATACAAGTTTTTTTTAATACAAGATTTTCTAAAAATACAATAAGCTTTGAAAAAAAAATTTTTTCAATTAAAAGGTATCTTTTTTCTCTTATAAAATATAGGGTTCCATTTAAAAAAAAAAATTAAGTTGATCATCATTTATTATAGGACCTATCCACCTTAAAATAAACATGCATATGCGTTTGGAATTGATCGAGACTTTCAAATAATCAAACTTTTGATTGAACTAATATAATTAATTAACTATTATAATTAATAATAATAACTATTTTTTAATTTAACTATTATAATTAATAATAATAAAACTTTTGAAACAATTTATTTTATTTATTTATTAATTTTTTTTGCAAATTTCAAGTTAAAAAACACGCTTAAAAATAATTTTTTATCTACTATGTTTATGTTCAAAAATCATTATTAAAACTTAGAAACCTACAACTTTACGTGTTCCAAGTGTCCGATTAGCTTGAAGTATTTTGAATGTTGACTGTTAAATAAATATCTTGAAATTCCTAAGTAGGTAATAAAATATTTTGGGACATATATGAACTTTTTTATGCATAAAAAAAACGTACCTAAAATAGGGCCGTGATATTTTGAAACACCCTATATAATTTGTAAATTAATATTAATTATTGTTAGTAATTAATTGTAACAAATGTATCAAAAAATATGTCAATAAATCTATTATTTCGTTATGAAGGAAGAAATTTCAATCGGCATAGAATGTTGAAATGAGAGGGTGTTAAAAAACCAGGGAACCGTAATTATAATCAAATATACAAGATGAATATCTTAAAAGGATCATTGTTCGTGTAATTTATTTTACAGCTATTTTCGGTGTTTTTACTCCGACGACGGCGAGGGACCGTGATAGGTATTGAATGAAAGGGCTCATTAGCACTTTTCAAAAGCCTATAATCAACAGATGATCAATGATATCTCATTTGCCACATTCATTCACTATTTCATTTGCCAACAATTTCTTGGTTCATTCATTTAGGGGCTACGACACCACAGACAGGCACACATACACGCTACACGTTTATAACACTCCCTTTTTTAGTCGGGTGTCACAAATAGAAATTTTACGATATGTTTTATTTTCATTCATGTGTGAGTTTCCATGGTAACGCCTACTACTTTAATTATAGAATTGTATGGATGCATATATAATTATATGGATTGCATTTATGACTTACATTGAAATTTTAATATTCTTGTCTCACAAATTTAAATAAATAATTATGATAATTTACATTTGAAAAATAATATTTCTGCAATTTGATTTCTTATTTTCACAATTTTAAATGCATTCAGTTTAATTAATTAGTGTTTTTCATAATTTTAATTTGACATTTTCTATAACATTAACATGTAAAGAATTGCAAGTAATAACAGCCTCCTTTATCGCCAAAATTTTTCACTGGAAGCACTGGCATCGTTTTTATTGTCCCAACCATGACTACGCTGCACATAACGAATACCCATATATTGAAATATTTCAACAGTCATTTTTCGTAAATGTTTCATAATCCCCATCGTTAACGTTTTTATCATGTCAACAGAAAATAAAAACTGGCTTACCTATTTTCATCACATACTTTTAATCAATACTTATATTTATTCTATTAAATCCAAGTGAATGATCTTTAAAAAAGAAAGATATCATTTCCTTGTTGAGATACAACGGTGGGAAAAAACCACATCCATAATTAAATCGTTTCTGCTTTACCCTTGCGTTCAAGTGATGAAATTTTAAAATTGGTCAGCCACGTGTCACATTCTTTTTTTTTTTTAAATAATATTTTTATATGTTTTTTATTATTATTTTTTTTAATATTCCAACAATAATAATTCTTTATGCTGAATTTAACAACATCAATGCGAGTGAGTATAATAATTTGTAAAACACACATTCTATTTAAGGTAATTCACGCGAAGAGTCTCGAAATCCTTCCGAAGTGTTGTAAAAATTAAAATATGATGTTCAACTAAATGTGCAATAACGTATTCCACACAAAGCTCTGTTACGCCAGCGATGAAAAGTACCGAAATTGAATTTAAAAATGACAAAATTAAGTACTTTTTAGGTACCAAAGTCAGAAATTAGGTGCTCTGTAACTTACACCGCAACTTAATACTCAATGGGTGTTGCTAGCATTATGCGATACCCGCATCACAATGAAAATAATAATGAAAGTCTGGATCGTTAAATTGTAATTACTCAAACAAAGCCTCGTATTTCGCAAAACAACGGATCCAAAAATCTAGTTCTTCTAAAACTAGAACGAATACTTAATCAGGTATAAACTAAGCGTGGTAATTAAGTGCTAATTAAGTGCTTGCAAAAAATTAAGATAAAGACGATCATAAGTAAGCGGAAAAAAATTCGGGATACCCGATTGGAGAGAAAAAGTAGACAATATACAATAAAGTCTTTAAATGCTCGTAAACCATCACATAAACAATCAAAATAAAGTGCTTTATGAAAAACACTCCGTAAAAGCTTTGTGGAAAACAACCCAATGGTTTTTTTTGTTTTCTGTGTTGCTTTAACTACGAATTGGTGGAGTCGACTATAGAGGAGTTAGTTTGGTTCTGAAATTTATTAGTAATCCAGCGACTTAAGGCGCCTTTATTCGCTTTGACTACTGGCTGGGAGATTGCAGGCTCGAATCTAGGCAGCGGCAGTGTGAACAAAAATAGTTAATGGAGCGGCCAATTGGTCACACTGTCGTCGCTTGGATAAGAACGAAGTAATCGACTCCATCCACATCATAAAATTAATTATGTATTCGAATGTAGTTTTAACACATAAATAAAAATTAAAAATGATGATGTGGGTGGCCTTTGTTATAGACGTGATCTGAGAAACGGAGGCTAAATCCCATTATTATCATTATAACTCAAAAATCACGTGCCTGAATTACGTAATTTTTCTTGGATATATTATTCAATTATTTTTTATATTTTGTTACAAATAAACTTTGACGGGAATAATGAATGAGATCAATTCTAAACAAAGTCCCTCTATGCATGATTATATAATTCCGATTGTCACGATTAAACTACCTTAACAGTGAATAAGTATAATAATTTGTGAAAAATATTCAAATAAATTTAACAGCAGTGGTGGACCCCAGTTTTTTTTTAACGTTTTTATATTTATTTTAGAGGTAATATACTCTCTCAAACAGTCAGTGACGACTTTAAAATTGTTTAAAACAGTGGAAAGACACGTGTTTATTTATTTGTTATTTTAATTTTAATATTTTTTTATTTTTATTTTTGTACACTAGATTTAACTCACCTACGTTTGGTCTCTAAATTAAATGATACAGTCCAAATTAATTATTTAAATAAAATTATGAAATTTTAATGAAGTCGTCTATAATTTGAAGAAAAAAAAATATAGTCGTTAGTAATTTAATTATCAAACAAATATCATAATTTGTGTTTAAACAAATGAAAATAATCAATTGATTGAGTTAACTGATGAAATACCCTGTGTATCGAAAAGTTGAATATCATTGCTTGCATTATTTTATAAAAACATTAGACAATTTTAAAAAATCAACACATTTACGGCGGCCTTCCGGCTTCTATTTATTCTAGTTTTGAAAATTTCGAAAATCTTTCACAAGACTCGCTATTTGAAGTTTTTTAAAAATTTTCAACTTTCTCTTTTTAATAGTTTTGGAGAAAATAGACAGTACAATTTTACCCTAATTTGCTCCCTCGTGGGAAAACAATGATATTAACGAAAAAATGTTTCAAGCAAAAGCTGTTTATTTTTTTAAAGGAAAATTATTTCCTATATAAACTTTTGTTCTATCTCTTACGATTTACAAGATCAAGTTTAATATCTGCGCAAGATGTGCGCCTACACATCCAACAAATCAACTACAAAATATAAGGCGTGAATTTTATGATAGCAAAATTTAAAGTAAGTGAAAGCACACAATTGACTGAGTTAATTGTTGAAATACCATGTATAGATAGTGTTGATTACGCAATATTTTGTTTTTTTACGTCATGTAAGTAAAAAACGATAGTCTCCCTTAGAGAGCCACACATACATACGTGTCAAACACACACATAACTGATATGCCCATAAAATACATACCTTCTATTCAATTTGCACCCTTGCGGGTAAACAGTGATGTTCACGAAAAAATGTTTAAAACAAAAGTTGTTTATTTTTTTATAAGAAACATTCTTTACATTTAAACTTTTGTTATATCTTTAACGGTTTTCAAGATGGGTCTTACGGGCCCTACTCCAATTACCATATGTTGCTCATTTACGAACTAGACCTCACTTTTTACTTACTAAGCACGCTAAAAAAATTTCAGCTTGAGATCTCTTTTCGTTTTTGAGTTATCATGTTGACAGACATAGGGACAGACGGACGGAAAACCGAAAATGGACTAATTTGATGATTTTATGGACACCTATAACACAATTTTCTTCGTAGCATTACAAACTTGGTACTAAACTTAGTATACCTTGATATACATGGTAAAAAAATCATCAATTACTATAAATTTGACACACGGCACACAATTTAAAATTTTAATTTGATTTATTACTAAACATACCGTATCGTTTCATTATAGGCTCACGGTCTAATACGTGTGAATTGTGTGGCTTTATAGATATATGTATATATTGTAATATAAATGGATTGTGTATACATGCCTTTATAATATGTAAATAACATTACATCATTAGAATTAGAAGGCTGTTAGAAATGTTCGAGACATATACTGTCATGTATGTGTCTAACATTCACAATCACAATAATCTATAAATGGAGTACCTTTGTCAATTACAAATCGGACATGCTTTGATTTAAATTTGCACTACAATCCATATATTATAGAAGATCTATCTAATTTCACCCATACTAACATATTGTATCATTAATACGTAAGTCTTTCCGATTCAATAAAAACCAACAGCCTATAAAAAAAATTATAGCTAAAGTAGCATTGTAGTTTTGCTGGAAAATCACTCTTTTAAAAGTATGAAAGCATAAAAACTTTTACATCTGAGATTGTTATGATAAGAAAGATCATCATTACAAGCGGGGGAAATCTGAGATTAAAAAGTTTTCCACAGAACGGAAAAGAGATATCCGACTGTAATGACAATTTTACTTATTATATCAATTTTAGATAAAAAATTTTTCTTGTAGTGATTTTGTAGTCGCCGGGATTTTAGTTTTTGAACTGTATTTTATTGAAACTATTTTGAGTTCTTAAGTCCTTGATAAAGTATAAGAATATATATATTTTTAAAAAGTGCCCATTACACCCTTTCATTTGATAATACATTTTAAACTCTTTTGTGGTTATAATTTCCAGATAGGGTATAAAAATGTATATGATTTTGAAAAGTGCTAATTACGCCCTTTCATATGATACCTAACACGGTATAAATAAAATAAAATTTGTTTTTAGTGCATGACTTTACGTCCTCTAGAGGACGTCATAATCATTAATGTGACTTCACATAGTCTATAACCAGCGGACGATCAAGATACTTTCAACGAATATCCATTCGTCAAATTATGATTATTAGTTTAGAAGTTAGGGGGGAACAGATGCATATGCATACATACATACCGGTCAAACACATAGCCACTGCCGTCGTCGGGATAGAAAAGAAACAAATTGATATTCTTAATGAGAAAAATCCATTTTCATTTTTTAAAATTTTTTTTTTAATACTCAAAATAAAGATAAGTGAAATTTACAAAATTTAAAAAACTCCCGACATATGCGATTTAATTCTTGTAAACGGATTTTTGGAAACTTTGGTATAAAATGTTCTCAATCAAGTCGGTTCGGTCGCTTAGAGGCTTCGATGCCACTAAGAAACACACAGACGCACAGATAAACACGTTAAACTTCACACTCCTTAATAAATCAATATCAAAGTGATGGTTAAGGACATCTGATGAAATGAAAAGGATACTTAAGAGAGCTATCATTTTTTGTGGTCAAGGACATCTGATGAAATGAAAAGGATACTTAAGAGAGCTATCATTTTTTGTGGTCAAGGACATCTGATGAAATGAAAAGGATACTTAAGAGAGCTATCATTTTTTGGGACTAATTTTTGGAAACATTTTAATGAAAATTGAAATATTTGAGTTTTTTTTTTATTACCTAATTATTTTACCATTTCACTTTTCGAAAAGAATTGAGCCAGGTTTATTTGATCATTCATTTCCATGGTTATTATTTATATGTTAAGATTATATGCAATATCTTTTCTAAACTGAATTGATTTTGAAGATTATCGCCAATTTTATTACTTTTTTCGGGTATGTAAACCTATGCTGGCACTTGAAACATAACTAAGAACACTCTACGTTAAATTACCTTTCAAATGAAACCCAAAAAAATAAAAACGATTCATCCGTTTAGGTGCTACAATCCCACAGACAGACAGATGCCCAGACAAGCACACATAGCGGTCAATCTTATAACACCCCTTTTTTTCAGTTCGGGGGTTAAAAATCAAATTTATTTGACCATTGAAAAAAATGATTTTTAAAATTTTTCCCATGAGACCAGTCCGGGAAATCGATGTTCGATGGAATTTTGGACAATATCTAATAAAATACTCAATGTACCCATTTTCGGTCTATTTTGAGTTTAATATACTAACAAACTGAGTTTTTTTCGAAAGCAGTCACATTTTTTTCCCTTTTTGCTATTACTGCATTATTACTGTGGACTGAATGAAGACTACTATGCGAGTAACCCCCAATAAAATTGTTTCAATTATTTATGCATTAAAGTATACATATTCTTTTATTTGAATTCATAACAAGAAATAAATAAAATGTTGTTGGTTGTTTCGTGTACACATATTCTGCGTTCATTCAATTCTGGGTACAATGTGCGGTTACAAACAACAGAAACAACATACAGACAATGTTGTTAAGTCATATTTTAAATAGTGTTTTAAATGTGGGTGTAGTCTGTAATGTCACAGATTAAAAAAACATTAGACAATGTTGGTTGATACGATATAGAATATAGATAGACATACATAAAACATTTAATATCCATCTATTTAACAAGTACAAAGATTAGTGTAAAACGGTATGGCTGATGTAGAAAATAGCTCCGTATACTTAGCAGATAAAATTGTTAGTTTTCACTCAAACCATTTCCATTCATTTGGGAATCGTTTGGGAGGATTTGGGAATATAATTTAGAATTTGGGAATTATTAGTTTTCCTATAAATAATGATTCTTTTTTCAGCGAATAGTTAGCAGGTAGAAAATTAAATCCACTTAATTTTTATGTAATTCGAAAGGAAATCATTTGAGAATTACGATCAACACGGTTTCAGAGTTTGGGAATGTATAATTAATTAATTACACCTATTTTTTTAAGTTGATTTATATGTTATGTTAATTAACCGCACACCTGAACCATTAATTGTTATATAACAGTATGGCGCCAATATTCAAATATTACTGAATTTTAATTTATTTAAATGTTAGGTTTTATTTTGCATTAAAACTATTCTTATTCAATTGGGAATCGTTTGGGAAGATTTAGGAATATGATTTTATTATTTAGGACTGATTAGTTTTAATTAATTAGTTTTTCAAAGCGTATACTTAGCAGGTCAAAAGTTAAATTCTCACCATTTTTAAGTTATTTGATAATAATTTACATGGAGACTAATCTAATTTATTTGGGAATTACATTAAGCACGGTTTCATCATTTGGGATAGTATAATTCATTAATTAATTACATTTATTTTTTAGTTGATTTTTTATGGTTATATGACTGGCGGCAATATTACCTAATTACCTAATGACGGCTGAAAAAAGAATCATTATTTACAGGAAAACTAATAATTCCCAAATTCTAAAATTATATTCCCAAATCCTCCCAAACGATTCCCAAATGAATGGAAGTAGTTTGAGTGAAAAATAACAATTTTATCTGCTAAGTATACGGAGCTGTAGAAAATTGAAGAAGCAAAAAGAATAGAGAACTTTTAAATTGATTCTTTTTAATCACAAATACATATTTAAATGAAAGAACAATTCATCTAAGAAAATTCCATTTTGTTATTAATTATTAATAAACAAAGGAATTTTTCAAAATTTTCATTAGAGCCTTCTCCAAACTGAACCGATTTTGAGTATCATCGCCTATTTTTAAATTGTTCCGTGTGCGGAACCTTAACCTCGCACTTGGAGCAGAGCTAAGAACATTTCCCATTAAATTATCTTTCAAACGAAACAAAAAAAAATCCAAATTGAGTTCATCCGTTACTACAATGCCACAGGCAAGCAGACATAAATAACGGTCAAACTTATAACACCCTTTTTCGGTTCGGGGGTTCAAAGGAGTGAATAAAAAAAAACGTACTGACATATTTACAGCCGTGGAGGCCAATCGGAATCACACAAAATAATTATTTTTCAGTTTGTTTCTATGGAAAATTACCTTTAATAGACAAACCATTTATCATTCTGCGTGTTATTTTATCATTTATCCAAGCGGCGGCGTTGCTAAAACGATTTGAATTAACAGTTTAGAAAAAATCATTTTTAATTGTAAAATTACATGAAAAATCAAATTTAAAGAAATTTTCTTTATTAATTTTCGAAAAAAAAATTTTAAGAAAACATACAACTTCTCTATTGTAATTTTTACAAAATTTTAAAAGCTGGTGATATAACTAGTGAAAACAAACAATTGACTGAGTTAATCGTTGAAAATACCATGTATGGACAGTGTTGATTACGCAACTGTTTGTAGTTTTACGTCACCCACTTTCTCAGTAGATATAGCGCTATAACAAACAAACAAATACAAAACATATGTAACGTATATGCATAGTTTTTCTAACCTAATTGGCGCCCTCACAGGTAATATTGTAGCCTATAACTAACGGACGGTTAAGACGTTTCCATCGATATCTCATTTGTCAAATTATCATGAGTAGTTTAGAAGTTAAGAGGGAGCAGACGAAAATGTATGTATCTACTTAAAACTTTTTTTATTTATTTATTTGGATTTCGTGATAATAGTACATATTTTTGAAAATTGTAAATAACGCCCTTTCATTTGATGCCTAACGCGGTTTCATTATATTATAAAACATTTTAAGTTCATGACTTCATGTCCTCTAGAGTGCGCCATATTTTAGGAGGAGAATTTAAATAAAAAAAAAAACATCTTCCAAATTTATTTTAAATTCCACTCTGTCCTTATTATTTGGCCCATTAAAAGCTATACCAGCCTAACATGTTATTTAATATTTAAGTACACGTATAAGTATTTTTAGACAAACCACGCTATTCGACAAGGATGTTTTAATTTCGACATTACCTTTATTCCTCTGCCTCATTTATTTCTATTTCAACGAATTAAGTATTGGGAAAATTGATGATGACGTCAAGCAGACAATATGGTTATAATATAGCAGGCCTTAAAATAAGTGAAAACAAACAATTGACTGAGTTAATTGTTGAAATACCATGTATAGTCAGTGTTGATTTCTTTATCACATTACACATACATACATGTGACACATACATAACTAATAATCAAGTATAGTACATATTATAAAATTTCCGCCTAATTGGCGCCCTTACGGGTGAAAAAGTTTCAAACAAAAGTTGCTTAGTTTTTGATAAGGAACATTTTTTACATTTGAACTTTTGTTCTATCTCTAACTGTTTACAAGATGGGTCCTACGGACCCAAGACCCAATTGACCTATGATGCTCATTTACGAACTTGACCTCATTTTTTACGTCTTGAGTACGCTGTAAAAATTTCAGCTCGATATCTTTTTTCGTTTTTGAGTTATCGTGTCCACAGACGGACGGACGGACAACCGGGAATGGACTAATTAGGTGATTTTATGAACACCTATGACAAAATTTTTTTCCTAGCATTATTATTTTTAAGCGTTACAAACTTGGGACTAAACTTAATATACTATGTATATTTCACATATACATGGTATAAAAAGTGTGCTATGAACGACAACTAGATTCAGACATTTGAATAATTTGAACAGTTTTGTTGTAAATAACTATGGTTTCTTATTAACTATCTATTTATTTTTCAACCTTTTAACGCCATAAAATCCCAAACTAACCTCGTAAAATATTGTAAAGGTTTTAATACACACACACAAACACACAAAGCATGATGTGCGACGACGGACGCCATAATAAAATATAACACACAAAACAGTTTTATTATTATTTCAACAATACGTTGATTAATTAATTGTTATTTATTATACTTGAAAATAAAACAAAATATTTTTAATACCTATACGTATGTACCTACTACTAAATACTAACAAAAATACAATACGAAAAATACAAAATACAAAATACAATTCTATCAACTGTGATTTTTATCATTTATCACTAAAAAAAATATTTTTAATATATCATCAAAAATATTTATGACAATAAATACGAATGCTGTAACCAAAGCTATAAAATTATTATATAGGGCGTCCTACTTAACTTGAATAAATATGGAAAACTTTTTATACCATGTATATATGAAATATACAAAGTATATTAAGTTTAGTCCCAAGTTTGTAACGCTTAAAAATAATGATGCTAGGAAAAAAATTTTGTCATAGGTGTTCATAAAATTACCTAATTAGTCCATTTCCGGTTGTCCGTCGATAACTCAAAAACGAAAAAAGATATCGAGTTGAAATTTTTACAGCGTACTAAGGACGTAAAAAGTTCGTAAATGAACATCATAGGTCAATTGGGTCTAGGGTCCGTAGGACCCATCTTGTAAACCGTTAGAGATAGAACAAAAATTTAAATGAAAAAAAATGTTCCTTATCAAAAATTAAACAACTTTTGTTTGAAACATTTTTCGTAAACATCACTGTTTACCCGTGAGGGCGCCAATTAGGCGGAAATTTTATAATATGTACTATACTTGATTATCAGTTATGTATGTGTCACATGTTTGTATGTGTAATGTGATAAAGAAATCAACATTGACTATGCATGGTATTTCAACAATTAACTCAGTCAATTGTTTTTTTTTCACTTGTTTATTTTAAGGTTTACGTAAAAAAGTTATGCTTTAAAAAAATCTCTGCTTTCGAAAATATAAACATTCAGCTATTTGTTTTTGACATCGAATGTATAGGTGTTCACAAATTGAGAAAGTTCGATAGGAATGTTAATGGTCATCTAGAAATGTAGACTATTATTAACAGATATTAAGGGAAATGGTTCTAGAAATCACTCCCGAGATATGGAAGAGTGTATTTAAAGAATTTTGTAAAAAAACAATTACATGCTATGAATACGAAAATGGATACGTTGAGGCAAAAACGAACTAAAGATAAGTATTTAGGAATGAATGACTAACGATAGGAATGACCAGTTTTTTTTTTTATTTCATAAAAACGTATTTCGACTACCAAGTAGTCATCATCAGTGAGAATTAACTAATTGTAATGCCGAGTGCAGTCCGCCACCAAATTATCAACGACTAACATAGATAATAACAGTCATTATAATTAGCTAATTCATACTGATGATGACTACTTGGTATTCGAAATACATATTTATAAAAAACAAAAAACTCATCTAGTAAATTGGGGCAAAAATCTAAATTTATGTAGGAGTGCATTTCAACAATTTTGCTAAAAAACAACTACATATATGGAACACGAAAGTAGATACGTTAAGGCAAAAACGAACTGAACAAAACTGTTTAGCAATGGTTATTCAAATAAATACCACAATACTCGAAATAAAATTATATTAAGAAATTCTATTTAAAAAATACAATTAAAAAACATACAACAGACTTACATGTCGCTTAATATCGATATTTCGATTGCAACGCAATCATCGTCAGTAGCAAAATTTATTCATGTATTACAAACATTTTACACAAAATTAAAAAATTAAAAATAAAAACATTACCAACAATTACAGTAACGATTTACAAAAATAAAATTTTTATTTAATTTTTCTATTTTGTGTTAATTGTTTGTAATGTGTTATATAAATAAATTTTGCTACTGACGATGATTGCGTTGCAATCGAAATATCGATATTTAGCGACATGTAAGTCTGTTGTATGTTTTTTTAATTGTATTTTTTATATAGGATTTCTTATTATACAATTGTATTTCGAGTATCGTGGTATTTATGTCAATAACTATGTCTCAACTCGAAGTCAACAAAAATTATCCCTTATATGCTTTGGAATGAATTGTTAACGATGGAAATGTTTTAACCACTTCAATTTTAAATTCAATTTTGCAAATCCTATTTATAAAACACGTTATCTGTTATCCAAGTTAACTAGTCATTGTAATTAAAATGTTTATTTGCTAGTTTGAAGCATTTAAAACAAAATAATTAATACAGAACATTTATTTTTTTAATTCAGAAAGTTACAACTCTTATTGTTGGCGTAAGTGAAAACAGTTATCTTTAGTACGTTTTTGTCTCAACGTATCCACCTTCGTGTTCCATGCATAACATGTAATTGTTCTTTTATAAAATTGTTTAAATACACTCATATATCAGGAGTGATTTTGAACTGTTTGTTTTATTGTCTGTTCAAAATGGTCTATATTTCTAAACGACCATTATTAATATTCTTATTATTCCACCCTGTACATTCGACGTCAAGAGTGAATAGCTCTATGTTAAAAGAAGAGTTTTTTTATAAAGAACAACTTTTTTTTCGTAAATCTGATACTAAAAATGTACATACGTAACCAATTTAAGTAGGACACCCTGTAAACTATTTTGTTTTATGAGATAGTAAACAAGGTGAAAAAGCAGTAGCCATGGTTTTGGATCCAATGCATTTGTACCGTCGTGGTGAAAAGAACAACCTTCATTGAGCAAACATAAACACAAACGCATTTTTTCAAAAACACACACTAATTTTTCTGGGTATATTTGTTCTAATTTCAGCCGTGTTGTTTTCATTTGGCGTGAGAATAACTAGATATTTAAATAAACTGTAAATTTAAATCAAGGTTAGGTTAAGTTATATTGGCTGCCCACGAAGGGCACACATAGGGTATAGAGCCCATTATATAATACATAATATCTCATGAAATTTAATTTTAATTTTGTTTGAATTATTTGAACGTGCATGTTTCGTATTTGAATTTGGTCTCATTCAGTACTCCCATTATGAGCATTTTGCTCACATTCGAATTAAAACAGAAATAACTTTTTTTTTTACAAATGGTATATGTGGTTGAAACATTTCCTATTTTCATATAATTTTATTTATTTTCGAATTTTGAACTTTGAATTTTTTTTCAAGATCTACATTTTTCTAAAAGATTTTTTTTTCAAGAAATTGTGAGGATTTCTCTCATCACGAGACTAAATATGCAAGTAAAGAGATATTATCTTTTCGGGCCTGTTCGTGTACTTTCGTGTAAAATTTATATGTAATAAATATTGCAATGTCATTATATATATTTGTGTAATAATTTTAGTGATAGTATTTAATAATAATTAATTAATTTTAATAATAAGTTTAATAAATACAAAGGACAAAAGTTGTTGTAAGTAACTTTTTTTATTATTTACTTATATTTTAATTTTTATTAAAAGCATTCTCATTTCCTACCTATAAATAGGAAGTTTCGATGTTCTGTATTGGTAGAATAAAATAATAATTTTTAACATTCGATGCATAAACGTTTTTCTTAATTCAAAATTTTTATTTTCTATACAAAATGCCAACTTTCTATTCCTAAGATATTTTCGGACATTCAATACAGTTATATAAAATAATGATAATAAAAAAATATGTCCATTGGTAATCTGTTTAGGCTTTAAAAAACATAACAAATCATTCTTTATTTTTTTGAAATACATCACCCAGATCAGAACCTAGCTGGTAAAATTGGACACAGATAGATAGACAGATAGACAGTTGAATTTTGAATTGGATCGAGAATTGGAATGGATTGGAAGAGATATCGCATATCATATTGCATAGGTTTTGAAGTGTATATTTATTTATTAAATCGTTGAAAATATAATAATGACAAATTGAAATAAACGATTTAAAAAAAAATACTAATATATATAATTTTATATACAGAGTGTCTCAATAAACTTCATTTTGAGCTGCAACTCGAAAAAAAATTTGTTAAGAAAGTTCCGTCACGTAGGTAAGTTAAATATTAAGAAATATTCAATACTTTTAATATAACTAGGTTAAAAGACTAATGCACATACTAATAAAATTTAGAGGCGATAAAAGATATTTGCAATTAAAATTGTCATTATTAACACATGTAGCATAGAAGAAGGGTGTCCAAATTTTGTAAATATTTTTCCGATAAACGAGAATTACCGTTTGGACAAAAAAAAAACTGGTATTTGAAAGCCACCAATTGCTTTCCATAAACTATTAAATTAAATATTACATTTAGAATATTATTTTTCCTGGAGGGTGTATTTGTGTATTCATCCTAGTATATATGTGCATTTCTTACTTGTATTGTATTAATTTGTTTTAGTAATTTAGAGTTAGCTGTCAAAAAAACTTCGTTGTAATCAATAGTTGTGTATATATATAGCATGGGTATCAAGCAAATAACTTTTGACTAAAGTACTGGGAAAGAAATACCTTAAATAGAAAGTAAAGCATAAAAAGTTTTGCTGAGTCAGTACTTTGGATAACGAGGTTTTTAAAAGTCAATCCTTGTTTATTATTAATGTCGGAAAAACAAGCTATTCGACGTTACAAGTACCAAATTTATTATTCGATTCATGTTTTTAGAAAAACAAATACATTCGAAAACAAAATTTCATCATTTAGTATAAAATTTCTTACTTTAGAAGGGAAGTTTAGTATTTTTATTAATATATTAGAATATTTGCTATCAAAAAAACATATAAAAAATCAATTTTTGGTTTATATTCGATTTTTCGAGAAAAATTGCCGGACAAAAATTGCAGAGTTAATTAAGGGGAAAAATATTCCAATTTACAATTTTAACTATGCCTCTATCTCATATCAGAAATGAGCATTGATTTAATTTTGAAAGTATTCGTTAGCCAGATAGAATGCATAGTGCTAATCAATACAACTTTCGGTTATAAATTTTTTTCGAGTTACAACTCAGCCTTAAGTTGAATGGGACACGCTACAAATTTTTTATATAATATTTCTCATATTTATCTTTGTCCAATGGTTGAAATTCATTGCGCTATAACTATGCTATCGCTAGAGGCGCTCCAAGTATTGCTGACAGCCTTGGCGAAGATTCAAACAAATTCACGCTGTTTTGAACAAAATAAAACAGTCAAATTATTTTTAATAAACGGATTTGTAGCGTTATAAAGTTAATAATAAACATAACGAATAATGGTAAATGGCCATTATCAAGAGTAAACAGTTGACTCACACCTAAGGAATGGGTACCCATGTTCCAGGTAAATACAACAGATCATAAACAGTCTAATTTCATACCTATTAGCTAAAACCATCTTAGCACATTAATTTATCCTTTGTCTAAACTAAACTTGAGTTCCATATCTATAAGGTAAGGATATTGTCACAAACTATGCAGGTATATGGAAACAATTTCAATTCAATACACGATGATTATGAATAATTTATTTTGATTGCACAATTATAATATGTCTATTAATATTAATAATTGTTACAGTACAACCTCTGCTTAAAATATGTTGATATGTTATCCTGAAAATGATATCAAATATTTGAAATTTTATTTATCAATCAATCATCCCTTCTCCATCAATTCTCTTTACAGTTTAGGAGAAGTTAACTAACTATCAAAGTCAGTGTTTTTACCAAAAAGAGGGCACATTTCTAAATAATCCGTACACAGAATCGATATGAATTTTTCACAAAAGACGTTCTGTTATCATTTTCATTTCAACTCTTTAAGGTATATCGATACCGTAAACTGAAAATGGTACCAAAGATTAGACATTTTATTCTTCAATGAATTAATCATTCTTTTATACTACTTTTGTGAAAAATTGATATCGATTCTCTCGATTATCTTTCATTTTTATTCACAGTTCTTAATTTTCGTATGATTTTAAAGATTAAAACTTGAGCAATATTGATAAAAGTTTTTTATGTAAATGGTAAACATTTTTGAAAGCACAACCAACATTTATTACGACTTCTTCATATACCATCATGAAAAAAGGGCTTTTTTAATTATTAATTTATCGTAAACTGTACAAAGAATCCTCTTAAATGTATACAGAAGGAGTTTTAAATACTCTTTAATTGTCACAAATTTTCAGTTTTTTGGTAAAACTTTCGTTTTGGTATCGAAACACCATATGGTTGATCGGACTGCAATTTCATAGTAAGTACCACCCAAATTTTTTTTACTAAAAATAAAAATTGTAATCTGTTTTACCATTTTCATAAAAAAACTTTTATCAATATTTCTCAAGTTTAAAGCTTTAAAATCATACTAAAATTAATAATTAAATCATACTAAATTAATTTCTCCTAAACCGTTCGTAGAATCGATATGAATTTTCACAAAACACCTATAAAAGTATGATTAATTGATAAATAAAGTTTCAAATTTTTGTATCATTTTCTATTTACGGTATCGAAATACCTCAAAGAGTTTGAATTGAAAATGATAAATAATTTAAAATTTTATTTATCAATTAATCACCCTCGTATAGGTCTTGAGTGAAAAATTCATATCGATTTTCTGTAGAATTAGGAGAAATGTGCCCTTTTTTTGTAAAAAAATTGACTTTGATAGTTTATTTCTAATCAACCGTTTAGAGAATCATATAAGAGGATAAATATTGGATTATTTTCATTTTTTCGGTATCGAAATACTTAATGTCGAATAAATACACTCCTTGGCTATCAAACCATGGATAACGTGTCTATAATGTTTCGATTACAACAGCAATTATACAAAATGCCATATTTTATATTTTTCGCCAAATATCATTCTATCCCGAATAAAAAAACAAAAACAATAGAAAACTAAATAAAATATAATAATAAAAAAATAAATAAAAAGGCAATGTATTTATTATGCTATTTTTGTAGAAATAATAAAAATATTACGTTTGGGGGTAAAATACGATATAGGATAGGATATAGAAGTGAGACAGAACCGATATGAATGGTAGGGAATCGTTTGGTTTTCTCCTTTGGTTAGTTTACTTCCAACATTATTTATTTAACCTAACCCACATATTATTCTTAATATTAAATAAATATTATATTAAAATAAATTTACATAATTTTTAATTAAATATTTTTATTTCTACTCTTTTTTCTCTTTAATATTTCTATATTTGTTGAAAAGAGTTTGTAAAATATCAGAGAAGACCAATATATGGATGAAATAGTAGGCTTGAGAGAATCTTTGAAATCGTGGTTATTTTCTATGTTCATTAATGATAGCGAAGCATTTTTCGTTGCCACGGAATTCAGGGTCTCAAAATGGCGTACTCTTTTTTTAAATATGAAAATAGGAAGATGAAAATATGACAAAGTGTCTTCGGAAAAAAGAAATTTCGAAAAGTAGTACAAGTTTTAAATGTAAAATTGATATTTTATCTTTCATTTCCACGAATAAAACAAGTTTCCAAGGTTATCTTCAAAATTTCCCGTCTTTCAGTTCTTGTAGTCTTAGGCACTTGTGCAGTCTGCCTACATGATAAATCCGGTCCTGGCTATGATTATAAAAACAATTTGACTCTGTGAATGTAAAATATTTTTGAAAACAAAACAAAATCTATTTTCGAGTTAAAAAATGTTAATCTCTATTATTTTTTAAAAACATTATCATATACAGTGTGTCGCATTTAAGATGAAGACACCCTAATATTTTTGTCATTCATACTATCGATTTAAAATTTTGCACAGTCATACAATCTGACGGGCCACATTTTTTGAGATACTTAACCGGAATCTGAACTTTAAACTCAGCCTACAATTGACACACAGGGCCGATTCAGAACCAATGGCTAACGATATTGAAAAAATTATGAGAAAAAGTTGCTTAGAATATTTTTTTGTACCCATATACCGAAGACAAAATTCACATTTTTAATTTTTCTATTATTATTGTCCACACACATAAATTATTACAAGTTTATTGAAATATTTGAATACATATTACACTATTAAATTATCAATTTGTCCATTTTTTACATTCCATAGCACACTAGTTATAAAATTAAAATATAAACTTTTATGATTAGTGTGATATGGAATGTAAGTAAAAACTGGACAAATTAATAATTTAATAGTGTTATATGTATTCAAATATTTCAATAAAATTGTAAAAATTTTGAGTAAAGACCTAACTAATGAAAAATTAAAAATGAGAATTTTGTCATGAAAATCGGTTTATGGTATAAACAAATATTCAAAGAAACTTTTTCAATAATTTTTTTTTCCATGTCTGTAACCACATCTGTCGATAAGCAAAATGTTATGAATCGACTCTATTTTTCAATTTGTAGTAGCCTGAGATTAAAGTTCTGATTTCGGTTAAGTATCTTAAAAAGTCATCACCCTGTATAACTGTACAAAATTTCAAATCGATATTCTTATAAAGATCGAAAATATGATGGATGTGTCTTCATCTCAAATGCGACACACAATGCATGTATATTTATTTATTTATGTTCTATTTTTAAATTTATTAATAAATCTTTCTTTATACATGCACTTAGTTAGTTAAAAAGATTTTTATTAATAATTGTAATTGTAATAAATATAAATTAAAGAGTTAATTTATTTTGTTGATTTAAGCACGAACTGCATTCTCGTTTAATAAAAAAAAAAAAAAAAAATGCATCAATTACGATTATTACTTGGATTCTAATAAATATTAAATTTCTTTTTTCAAATCTATTTTTGTATCTTGTTAGTATTATAAAATATATTTTATCTTATCTTTAATATTGATCTATGAGTTATTTAAGGATTATGTGTACAAAAAACGCGGACCTTTAATTTTAATTTAAAAGGATTCGATATCGCGAGAAAAGCGCGACGAGCACAACTTTTCAGAGGTAGCTATTATTCTATTTTCGCAAATTGTGTGGGAACCTTATATAACTTTGCGTCGAAAATTTTTTATAAAAATATAGGTAAAATTAAATGATAAAATTTGAACCCAAAACGGCTTTCTTGCGAGTCATACCAGATGAGCAAATAAATGGCAAAAAACGCTATAAAACCGTCTTTCTTTTTAAGTTTCGAACGAAGTTGACTTTTGCTAGTCTCATTTTTTTCAGTCTTCTATTTTTTGTTTTTATCAGTTTGCTTTTCCCTTTTTCGCAAAAAAAAAAAAATCGTTTTTTCGCACCTTTCCGACTTTTTAAAAAAAAAGTTCATTCACTCCCATTTTTCCAAAATATGTTTTCTTAAAAACTATTATTTTTATCATCATTATATGAAACAACTAGCTGTGAACTACCCGCTTTGCTGGGCAACATCCCCACTTGCACCCCTCCCTCCACATTTCCTTGCGTTGGATAACAGTTTTGTAATGTACACGTCATGCTCTTTTATTTGATACCCCACTTAGGTATATTTGTAAATATTCGATAATTCCTTCCCACTTTCTCGCTACCCTTTTCTACCCTCCGAAGGTTAAAAGTAGATAAAAACAATAGATCTTTGAAGCTGGTTGTATATCGTGTCAATATTTGAGCTTAATCGATGCACAACTTTTTTAGTTTTTGAAGCATATCCCTTTCAACCCCTATTTCCACCCCTTACTCTACTATAATATGGATGTATTATACATAAAAACCTTCCTCTTGAATCACTCTATCTATTAAAAAAAACCGCATCAAAATCCGTTGCGTAGTTTCAAAGATTTAAGCGTACATAGGGACATAGGGACAGAAAAAGCGACTTTGTTTTATAATATGTAGTGATTTAGCAAAAGTGAATTATGTATGTATTCAAAAACAAAAATATTTAAGTACGGCATGTTTGAGGTGGTTACCAAGCTCATCGGTGCAATATTTTTATTGGATAAAATATTTTATCGTTTAATAATTATTAATTTTATCAAGTGGTCATAGTGTTCGACAAATTCCCTGTTTTTTCTAAACCAATAGCTTAAAGATGACATATCAATTGAAAACGCAGCACTTTCAAAAAAAGACGTAAAGAAAAAGTTTGGAAGACTCGCCAAAAGGAAGCCATTCACGAAGTTTTAAGTATGTAATGACCATGTAACGAAAAGAGTGCTCTCCCGCGGACTATTGTATTTAAAACTGGAATATAGTGTAACATTTCAGTGACCAATATCCAAGGATTTACGTTGAGTATGATTTATAATACAATTAGCAGGTTGTAAATATAAAGTCAGAAGAATCAAAACTTTTTACCATTTTCGTCAAATAAATTATATTTTTAGTGCATTCGAAAACAAAACCACGTTCACAATCAGTCTGTAGCCTACTCGCATTCTGATAAAATATCATTTTTTATGCTGTAGTATCTAGCGTCCAATCGGTCCAATATATATTACTATATTTAATGGACAGCTTTTGTATTGAAATAATGATATTTTATCAGAATTCGGGTAGGCTACAGACTTGTAGGCTGAATACACTAAAAATATAATTTATTTGACGGAAATGGTAAAAAGTTTTGATTCTTCTGACTTTCTATTTACAACCTGCTAATTGCTTATTGTTTTTTAAATCATTCTCAATATAAAAATTTTATGCTTGTTTGTGTATTGTTTAAGGACTCGGAAAGTGCATCGATTGAGCTCAAATTTTTACACGATATATAACTTGCTTTGAGTATGATTTTAATCTGTATTTAACCCCCAGGGGATGGAAGTGAGTATGAAAGTTTTTTTATAAAGAGAGCCAATGTGCCGGGCGCAAGATTAGTAAAAAAGAAGTATACATGGTGTAATGATAAAAATCCAATAAATACATAAAAAATGTTAACGTTAGTGACATAATTACCAGTAAATAATTTTCCTTCTTACCTGCAAAAGCAGCGACCACCCGTTGATATTTTGTTTTAAAAATTGAAAAAAATAAAACTGACTAAAACAATAAGAAATTTAATATATCTACAAAAAAATTTATCACTATTTGTGGCTTAAAGTGCACGGTTACGGGGTTTTAGGCCGTAACGGTTTTTCACAAAATGTAGGCACTTCCCCCTTTCAAATTTGTAAGGATTTTACGTTATAATAAACCTATTTTTAGAAAAAAAGTAACTTCTATAATATAAAGCAGAAAATATTTCTCTGTAGTCTGAAGTAACTGTGGTAAAGTACAGTTAGTTTCAAATAAAATTTTATAATATTTAAAGAAGAAAATACAAAAAATATGATTAAGTTATTAAAATATTAATCTTATTGAATAATAAATAAAATATATTACATTCTATTAAATAATATTGGAAGTATATTAATGTAAATATTTACTTATAAAAGTATGCTAATATAATCCTAAAAGTTGTACTTGTACATTGTTGGGCTTGGATCAGAATGAATTATATCATGTAGTATAGGAGTGTATGGCTGGTTGGTTGGTATGGAAAATATATTACGGACAAACTTTTTAAGAGTTAACTAAATAAAAACAAACTTAAAACTTGTGTATCATATACAACATACATACGAGTTTTAGTTTTTTTTTTTCAGTTTACTTCCTGGATTATGTATGCTGTGTAAGGTAGAGAGGAAGCTTTGTAAACCGGATACATTTTTATTTTGCATCAAAATTGCAAATTTTCTATTCTTTTTATTGAATATAGAATATAATAAATAGAATATGGATTTGCATATATGCAAGCAATTTTTTGCGTCCATGGTTAAATTCTTACAAAATTATTCTCTATAACGGTAACATAAACCTTGTCGTCCTATTAGCTCAGTTGGTTAAAGCGTAACCAATTCCGTCCGCGGTATGCTTAGGGTAGCCAGTTCGATTCCCACCGTCGCAATAAAATTAATTCAATAAATAGTTGTGATGGGTTGGTGTAGTGCATGGTATATGCATGAAGGAGGTGCACTCAGCCTCTGAAATTGAGGAGGTGATAAATGAAATTATCAGCGGAAAGATGGTAAAACACATATATGGTATCACAATGGGGTCTATAGCCTAAGTGTGTCCTTCGTGGACAGCTAAATTTTCGTATTTTGTATAATATTTTATACAACGGTGAATAGAACAACATATATTTCGACATACGCAAATTCGACTTACACGGTTATCGATTTGTCCGAACTTATCGCATAAATTCGAGGTATTACTCAAAAAACACAAAAAATAGCCCAAGTTTGTCATGGAATAAACAATTATCCTAGATATACCCTAGTAAAGTATTTTTGACGGATGACCTTTGCGCCATGTCGTGTTTTATTTTTTCTAAAACGGTGGTTTAAAATAGTAGCAGGAGGGTGGCGGTATCTATAGAACCTCTGTATAGTTAGTGGGATTTTCTACCTGCCGGGTGGCCAAGAAAATTACAAGAAAAGTAATTTTGCAAACATCTTGCAAGGTTAAAAATCCTCGCAAATGGCCTAGTTTGTTTCTTTTCTTCATTTTTCAATATTTAAGTTTGATAATATAGAGGCTCTAAAGATACCGCTAACCTCTAGCCAAGTCTACCTTTTTGTATTCAGATATAATGGGAGAGCTGCCTGACGAATTTTCATAAAGCTTCCCAAAAATATCGGGCGAAAACGTTATTTGAAAAGTATAATTAAATAATGATTTACTGTTCAATAAAACGAGTCAGTAATAATCTAGAATTTCAATTTTACCGTTTTCCTGAATATTATTATGAATTAGAGAAAAAAATATAACACGAGATGGTGTTCTACATTACTGGCGTATAAAACTTACTTAATATAATGTATTTAACCTCGACCATTGCCGAGGTTAAATACTATAGCTATGTGCTACATTCCTTAGTAACGTTACATTTTTTCCCATATAGATTCCTGTACAATGTTTCAATGTTTTTGTAATAAATATTTTTATAACACCCCCCCCCCCTGGAACTACACACACACACACCTCCACGAATAAAAAGAAGAAGAACTAAACACTATACTAACTAAACTTTAGTAGTGGTGTTTTTCTATAGTTTTCATATGGTTATATTTAATATATCTGTCAGAAAGGAAATCCTTCCTTGATTTTAATAAAAATACAGAAAGGGAAGAGAGCAAAAAATATATATATAACAGAGAGAGTAAACTTTATTCCATTATACCGTTAGCGCATAATGTAGCGAAAATTCTATGATTCTATTTGTCTGCCATTTGGAGAGTTAATAAAGTTATGTTTAACTCTCAAGGCAATTACAATTTTAAATTAAGAAGACTGCTGCGTTATAAACTTCACTTCATTTACTCGCGGCGAATTAAATCGTCTTTAAAACGTTCGGCTACCGACTAGGAGGTTGCGGGTTCGAATCTAGGCAGTGGCAATGTGAACAGTAATTAATGGGGTAAAATTGATCACACTGTCGTCGCTTGGGTAAGAACGAAGTAGCAGACTCCACCTACATCATGAAAATTTAAGTGTATATTGGATGTTGTTTAAAATAAACAAATAAATATTAAAAAATAATGATGTGGATGGCCCCTGTTATTCATAGATATCTGAAAAATGGAGGTTAGACCCCATTATTGTTATTATTACTCGCTGATAATGTAGCTTTTTCTATAGATGAATAATTTTTAAAATCGGTTAAGTTTTTCAATTCAACTATCCAAAAACTTTTATCCGCTTTTTCACCCCCTCAAGAGCTAAATTTGTTCAAATATTTTCTTAATGCTCATCTACAGTGACAAAAAATGCAAAAATATAATGATAAAAAAAAGTGGGATCTAACCAAACCAATGAAATAATATAAATAGTTTTTTGTAAATGTTTTTTTTCAAAAAATATACTCCAATTGAAAACAGTTCATATCCCTTCTTTAGTTTCATATTATTAAATGAAATTTACTTATATCTACTGATTATCATTGGCTACTGGTTATCGAATGATAGTCAGTGAATTTACCAATTTATCAATTTTTGATATAGTAGCGCCCAAATTAGGGCTCAGATCCAAAATTGGTAAATAACTTTTTCCTTCGTCTTTATGAGCTTATTCTACAGGCCCGCGATTTGCAGTTAATAACAGAACGCCCTGTATAACAATATAACCAGTTTTGTTTATAATTTTATTATTGATATCTATATTTTTATTTGTTTAGTTGATTAATTATTTGGGGTAAAATTTAAAAAAAAATCCCATAAATTATTTATTTTTAAAATATCTTATAAAATTAATATTTATATTAATGCTTAAAATTAGACTTATAAATATTTTATGTACAATGGTTATCCCACAAAAGTGAGTGCGGTAATTTATGTTTGATTTTTAACGGTGCATTGTCCCTGTTTAGAGTACCTACATTTTTCAAAATTTTATGCTGGTTAAGACTAATTTCATAGAATTTTTGAGTTTGTAAATAAATGTCTTCTTTACTGTCTTTAATATCTACTTTGCTACGTACTTTGTCATTAGTATATCCCCAATATATTTTAGATTTTCGGTTTATAAAGAAACATTCCTATCATACCGCTTGTGAGAATAATAATTAAAATTCTCTTTTGTAAATACTGTAAGCCATGTGAAGTTAAAAAAACCTTAGTAACATTAACGTTATAGCAAACGTTGATATTCGTCTGTCTATAAAATTATTTACATTGGGTTTCCATACACAAAATTAATGCCCATTTGACCACCTTAGGAATTTCCAAAAATACCTTTCTAGTGCTGACTTATGTTATTTAAGGAACGATTGCGCAAAATTGCATGCTTCCAGATATTTTAATTGTGCGTTGACCAATCAGTCAGTTTCTTTTTTTTATATAGAGATAGGTTAGGTTATATTGGCTGTCCACGAAGGACACACTTAGGCTATAGAGCCCATTGTGATACCATATATGTGTTTTATCACCTTTCCGCTGATAATTTCATTTATCAGCTCCTCAATTTCATAGGCTTAGTGCATCTCCTTCATGCATATACCATCAGTCCATCACAACTATTAATTAAATTAATTGCATTACGACGGCGGATATCGTACCCGCTACTCTAAGCATATCGCGGGCGGAATTGGTTACGCTTTAACCAACTGAGCTAATAGAGTGACTATATGGAGATAACAAAGAAACGTATTAACTCTAGCTCGACTAAAAATTTATAGAAAACGAGTTTTTTTACTTTCGTACTTCGTTTTTTCGTACTTTATTTGTAGCATAGTATGATGAAATAAAAGGCTAGATGTTTACAACAGCTCAACTGTTTGAAAAATGTAATTTTTCTATTTTCTGAAGTGATTTTTCAATCCTAAGTTATAAATACTCCTCTTTTTATTTCTACATATTATGCTATCAATGGCATTTTATAAACATAAACGGTTGGCTAAAAATCTTTATGAAAGAACGATCATCGATAAATGAAAACCTAAAAACTCGACAAAAAGTATCCTTGAAATTTCTCTTCATTATGAGCCTAAGGTCTATATATAGAAAAGATATAAGTTTATACACGACTACATACTTTCTTTCGTTTTCTGTCACAACATAATTCATAGACGTTATTCCACTTTTTGTATGTTTCTGTATTTATATTGTTTAAATGTTTCCGTTTTCTAGTGGTTAGACATGAAATTAAATAGTATGTGAGAGTAGTGTTGGAAGCTTTGACTCGTAGAAATTTTCTGTAAAAGTATGGGATAGGTAAGTCAGAATTAGTATATATCGCGAGAGATAGTGATATTAATTGCTAGTTTTATTGCTTCAATATTGATGTTACAAAAATTCGATTTAACGATTTGCTGAATATTCCATAAGGTATCGTCAGAAATTTCATAAGAAGAGCGACTTCAGAGAAGAGTTTGAAGCGATATCTTCAAAACTATTTGTTCAAGAGTAGTGTATTACAAGGTACGAGGCTAGGCGAGGTTTAGGTATCACCTCGACTCGCTTCGCTTTTTTTGTAATGACCTTTACTTCGCCTCGGTCTCGACCTCGGTAGAATGTTTATTATCCTCGTCTTTACCACTACCTCGACTGAGTTACAATGTTGACTAAGCAACGTGAAACACAACCGAGGTAAAATTTTTACCTTCTTTGGAATGAAAACAGTAAATAAAAAAAAATAAAATAAAACAAGTGAAAAGAAACAATTGACTGAGTTAATTGTTGAAATACCATGCATAGTCAGTGTTGATTTCTTTATCACAAAACACATACAAAAATGTATAGACAGTGTTGATGCGCAATCATTTGTTTTTTTGACGTCACGTAAATAACAAAAGATACACACACAACTGATATTCCTATATTAATTAATACATACAATACTATAAAATTTGCACCTAATTAACGCCCTCGTGGGTAAACAGTGATGTTTACAAAAAAATGTTTCAAACAAAAGTTTTTTATTTTTTTATAAGAAACATTTTTTACATTTAAACTTTTGTTCTATCTCTAACGGTTTACAAGATGGGTCCTACGGACCCAAGACCCGATTGACCTATGATGCTCATTTACGAACTTGACTTCACTTTTTACGTCCTAAGTACGCTGTAAAAATTTCAGCTCGTTATCTTTTTTCGTTTTTGAGATATCGTGTCCACAGACGGACGGACGGACGGACGGACGGACGGACAACCGGAAATAGACTAATTGGGTGATTTTATGAACAGCTATGACAAAATTTTTTTCCTAGCATCATTATTTTTAAGCATTACAAACTTGGGACTAAACTTAATATACTATGTATATTTCATATATGCATGGTATAAAAATTTGGTAACAAAATAAAAGTACCAAGCATAGTCGTGTATACGACTGTGGTATCTAGAACAAACTCTCTCTTGCTGTCGCATTGTTTCTCTGTTTCTCTGTCTCTCTTTTTATAAAATCTCGATACTAAAATGATATTCTCTTTTGAATGAGATATTGAGATTATGAGAATGAACAACAATTCTAATTTCTATTGCTGTAGAAAGTATTAATTATATTATTATGTTATAATATGATAATATTGTAAAAAATATTGGAAAATAATAAATAAAATTTAGAGGGACGGAGGTCGCTTTGGCCAAAGAAAGGTTGTTAGGACAATTCACCTCGCCTCGGTTTTTGGAATAATATATATCGCCGAGCCTCGGTTAGTAAAGAGGTTTAAAATTTTTAACCTCACCTCGCCTCGTGTCTTGGTCACGAGGCACCGAAACTAGGTGAGGCTGCATTGTAGCCTCCGTGAACACTATTCAAAAGTCAAATAGTTGGAGTTGCATCATTCGATCTTAATGCTTACTAAAATGAATTAGCTTCTGATTGGTGAATTTTTGCTTGTATCTTAGCTTCCGATAGGTCTGAAATTCAGCCATTAACTATTTTAGCTTCTAGTTTTTGAATTTTTTTCTTGCATCACAGTTAAAGATGGGACTGAGCTAGCGCTAACACGTGCAACTCAGCCATTTTCTATTTAATAGGGAATACCTACCTACCCTCCAGTAAATTCTCTTCAAGAAATAAAAAAAAATCAAAACTAACTTACCTCGATTTATAATTTCTTCAACGAATAATCTATAGTCAGTAAAATCATTCAATTTATGTACAGTATTTTAAAAACCATTTTCCAATGCTCCTGTCACACATTTCCACTATCAATAAACTTAATGAATTATTTCTCTTATGAATTTTCTCAATAATATTTTATATAAGTTGATTACCATACCTATTAAACTAAGAGCCAAATTTCGATCGCGTGTAGAACTTATTATCCTGATGACAAAAAATCTACATGGTAAAGAAAATGTGGCTGTATGAATAACACTATCTTTTCATTTTTTAGTTCACTTTGAATTCTTCGCCACACCAAATTAAAAAAAAAATATTTTTTTAATATTAGACGAAAAGTAAGAATTGAATTTTTCGATATCTGGAGTAATTTTCAAACTATCAGAAATTGAATATTGTTTAACTATTTCGTCCACATTCATGAATTAATAACAAAATTCAACCCTAAGTCTAAAATTGCCTTGGCGCTCGTATTCATGGTCATAATTTTGTGCAGGTCTGACTCTTGGTGTATACTAAATAAAATGATGGTTTTACCATATTTTTATTAAGTTGCTATAACTATAAAATGTAAATTAGCAATTCATATTTTGTTTCAACAGAACATGATTTTTATATTAAAATATATTAGTTTTGAAATTGTAACTATTGAATAATATAATCTGATTAAAAAATCAAATTTATTCACAATAACATCCATTCATTTAGTCTCTTATACCTACCTACAGTGGTTTTGCTTTATTCAACAAATTTTGAATAATAAATAAAAAATCAGATATTATTTCATGCATAATATCTATGTACAAGATGATGGAGAAAACTATTGCAAAAAAAGTTTGACATTAGTGGGTATTAATAAGCATGTTGGCTCATTTTTTAAATCTTTTCAGGCGAAGAATTCTTACTACACAGGCAGAAAAGTGAAGTTCTTTTTTGAAAATCTTTAGCAGTTATTCAACAAACAGGAAGATGTAGGTTATTGACGTCATTTTCCGTTATCACTATAGAGATACGTATAAAATACATATAAAACTTTCTTTTGCTAAAACGAGATGGGTAACAATCTTTTAATGGTTATAACTTCTTCGTTTTTTAATCAATTTTAATTTCACTTTCAAATTTTGTCCTGGAATCAAGTCTAGTTTTACATTTTCTTGGGTAATTGCTCATTGAATGCAATTAAATTGAATAGTTTAGTCTATCTATTTTGAGCACAATGTTAAATTTTCGTAACCGAGATACAACAAACCAATACATATGAAAAGTCGAAAATTTTTCGTATAATTCATTGCACAATCTTTTACAGTGTGGGAGCACATTTACAATGGCTGCCAAAGTTGGTTAGAAACAGTTTTTTAGGTTTTGTTACTTTTAATTTCGAATCGATCAAGCCCAGTTAGATGTCAAAAAAATATCAAATAAAAAATTTATTAAAAAAAATCTGTTAAAAATTGCATTTTATTGAAACGCCCATATCTCTTTGAAACAAATATATTCTTAAACGACCCTTAGTGAAAAGTTAGTCCTTAATATGCCCAAGAACAACATTTTTGCAAATTTGACAAATATAGAGAAGTTTTGGCAAAATCGCTGTTATCGACAAAAAGCCGTTTCTTTTGAAATTCCAATAGCTCATATACGCGTGCTTTTTTATGAACGTTTCTGCCTAAAATTTTCTTCAATAGTTTCCCGAATATGTGCGGATATTGCGCGCTTGAATAATTGATAAATTGAAGGAAATTGTGCAAATTCATGCATATTGGATATTAAAAAGCATAATAAAATAATGAAAGTGTCATGGATTCAATAATTATTGCGAATATATAAGATTTCAAGCTTATAAAATTTTTTCGAACCTTTATGTCTGGGAAAAAATTAACTTACTATAGTAACGATATGAAAAGTTATCTTATCACAAATTTTCAAGTTAGTCTTCAAAGTATTAAAATTAAATCACTAAAGCATATTAAAATTACAGTCTTAATTGCATCTGGCACGATATTAGCAACGGTCAAACTGTCTGGCACTTATAATTTATATTATCATATTTCGTATCGTATTTTTGAAAATGCTTACTAGTACAAGTAGTCGATATCAAGTGCTAACGTTCTTCATCCCACTGTAATTTATAATAATTATACTCTAGGGGGTATTATGGTCCGATGTCAGATTTTACGGATTTGGTCACGTATTCCAAAAATCGCAACTTATTTGGCCAAGAATTTCACTTTAATCGTAACGTAAACTAAGTATTTATCGTATATATCGTCCAAATTCTGCCCTACGGTGTAGTTTTGGTCGCTGATTACGAGTCCGATGTCAGATTTTACGGATTCCGTCACGTATTCCGAAAATCGTGACTTATTTGGCCAATAATTTCACTTTAACGGTAACGGGGCACAAAAACGGTAAATTAAGTATTTATCGTCCAAATTCTGCCCTTGGGTGTAACGTTTTCTGTAACGTTTTGTGGAATACATTTATTTTTTTATACCTAGTTTGATATTTTATAAATTTTTTACTTAATTTAGTTTGGTAATAATATCGAACAAAGTCCTACCACACGATTTTGACATATTTTGATAAATGCGTATTAGTTTTTCTTTTCTTTTCATTTCATCATCATTAACGCCCTATTAGCTCAGTTGGTTAAGGCATAACCAATTCCGTCCGCGGTATGCTTAGGGTAGACGGCTCGATTCCCACCGCCGCAATAAAATTAATTTAATTAAAAGTTGTGATGGGTTGGTGTAGTGCATGTTATATGCATGAAGGAGGTGCACTCAGCCTCTGAAATTGAGGAGCTGATAAATCAAATTATCAGCGGAAAGGTGGCAAAACGCATATATGGTATCACAATGGGATCTATAGCCTAAGTGTGTGCTTCGTGGACAACCGTCTTGAAATCAACTTTTTCGTGACGTTACTATCTCTTGAACAAGAGAAAAATAGTTATTTTGCATATTTTTTCTCGAACATTCTATAAATATACAATAAATTTTTTATTCTAAAACTATCAGAAATAATATATTGAAATATTCGAATAAAAAAGCAAAAAAAGAGTCATTCTATTCGTTTCATATTTAATAAATTTCTACATTGTATTGCACCGGGAATCAATCATAAATTTCGAGCGTCATGTTTATAATATTTAATTTATTCGATTTTAGAGAATATCTTTCAGAGTAAATCAATATTTTAAGAATTATTAAATATTATGTAGAAATATGATCTGTACTACTGCAAAGATCACTAGAAGCAAGGCCTCCGGTGAAGAGATCTTTGGAAATTTAATATTATTGAGGTTAATGAGCGTATTTGTATTACTATTGTAATATTATTAATTTGCTGTGTATTTCAAAATTAGGCTTTGATTTTGAATTAATTTAATAATGTACAAGAATTCTCAAAAAATAATACACACCTAATAATTCATAAAATAGAGATTTGTCTTAAATTAGAGTTTTTGAAAGTAATTTCTCTGCTATTTTTAGCTTTGTATATCATCTGCACTCATAAAAACACAAATTTTTAAATCATATTAAGAGACGGTAAAAGGTCGATTTTCACCTATCTAATAACTACGTAAATGAGACATAGCCTAATTAGATCCCAATTAGGATCTACCTTCACCTATCTGTTGAATGAAAGTTATTTTTTATGAAATATTAAATGTTAACAATATCCCTGCAACGGGTTGCCTCAAAAAATACGGTCAAGACTACTTTTAGTGAAAATATCAAGAGTAAAATTTTTTGAAATTTTTTACTGACTTGCATGCCTAACGAATTTTGATCTACTCGAAAGTAAAAGTCATAAAGAATATTGCAAATAGGATGCTATATGATTGTCAACAAAATATCAGTCAAAAAATTAAGTTTACAAGTTTCCAAGTTTTGAAATTTTTATTAAAAGCTTGGCCATATTTTTTTAGGCAACCCACTACAGGAATATTTGTAAATATTTTACATTTAAAAAAAAATAATTTTCATTCGGTAAACAGATGGGTGAAGGTTGACCTTAATTCGGATCTTCTACTAACACCCCTATCATAGTTTTACTATCGAAAAGTGTTCCTAGCTATTTTTAACAACATGTAATATAATCAATTTTTCCATGAACGGCTTTTTTGCAGGAAATCCTATATGGTTATTTTCGTAATTAAATTATATTTCTTCTGATACCCATTTTTATTGGTTAGCAGATCGATGTAGTTACCTATATTGACTTACCTGTTTATACGGTAACCAATCGAACATGAAATCCGAGGAAAGATAATTGAATTACGAAAATAATGGTAATGGCTTTCTTGCAAAAAAACTATTCATGAAACAAATTGATTAAAATTAATTTAATCAAAGTTACCTCGACCATAGATCGACCTTACATACCCAGAGTAAAAATTGATATACTGTAATATTATATGCACTTCCACCAATTGTTTGCTGAATTACTAACTTAAAAAATATCAAAAATGTATTTATTATTTCAGAAATTTGTTCTTCATAAATACGCAAACATTTTTTGTTTGAAACATTTTTTTGTAAACCGAATAGCTTAGACAATAGGGAATATTCATGTATTATTTTTATATTTTTAATTCATTGTTTACACCGTTATAACATAGTAGAAAATATAAATACTGTTTAAAAATGCTGTAATTAAATGTAAAGAAATATTTAAATTACATAATAATTTTTAGATGTTTAAACGGTATTAACTACTTATATTTTGTATGGTATTACATTGCGTTATATTATTCTGCGATTTTTTATTAGAAAACTTAATAATAACGAGTGTAAATTCATTTTTTTAAGTGTAAATTACAGATTGAACTGTCACCAATTGACAGATCACGTATTTATAGGTCATCAACAGAGAGCGCCAAAAAACTGCGTTTAAATATCTCAAAATTATAATGTATTTTAAATATGTTTTTACACTTGAATACAGCATTTTTAAGCAGTATTTATATTTTTTGCTTTGTTATAACGGTGTAAGCAATGAATTAAAAATAAAAAAAACTACATGAATATTCCCTATTCCGTACGCGGTATGCCTAGGGTAGCGGGGTCGATTCTCGCCGTAACAACATAAAATAATTTAATTTATAGTTGTGGTGGGCTGGTGTTGTGCATGGTATATGCATGAAGGAGGTGCACTCAGCCTCCGAAAATAATTGGGGAGCTGATAAATGAAATTATCAGGGGAAAAGAGGTAAAACACAGATATGGTATCACAATAGGCTCTATAGCCTAAGTGTGTCCTTCATGGACAGCCAGTATAGCCTAACCTAACCTAACCTAACCTAACCTAACCTAACCTAACTATGTTTCAAGTTTAGAGTTGAGGTTTCCTTACCCAAAAAATTTGTCGTGGTTTTTTAACTTTTGTAAATTTGTTAGCCACGGGTATATATTATTATACTGTTTTTTTTTTTTAATCTGGTACCTTTGTACCAGAAAACACCTCTTTACAAGCATGCAACACGTTTTTGTCACGGTCTGTACATAGAATAACCATTCACATAAAGGCTATTTTAATGACATATTACTTAAAACAATTATTATGTATATGTCTAAATATTGTAATAATGTTAATAATAATTAGTTAGAGTTTGATTATTGTTGTAAATATTGTTTTGTATTGATAATGATAATGGCATCCATGCCCTAGTTCAAGTACATAATGTAAACGTTTTTACATGTACACTATAGATAGATTTGCTCCAACTAGAGATGGGCAGGAGTTGTTCCAGAACATGAATGGCTGACCATTTTATTTATTGATTCGCTTAAAATAATGTTTTTTCGTGAATTTATTTAAAGGCAAAGAAAAAATAAGTATGAAAAAAGGAAGGTTTTGGCATCTAGTTTAAGACCCTTCTAATTCGCAATGTCAGAATTGCTAGGGTTGCGTTAATTAACGCTTTTTATACATAAAAAACCGATTTTTGGCTAATATCTCGGAGACCATATACTTTACGAAAAATGATTTTTTTTTAAATTGTCGGAAATTTTTTTCCCTTTAAAAAATGTTAAATCAAAAATTTTGATATCTTCATTCTTTTTCCCCGAAAAACGGCCAAATATATATTTATATGTTAATTAACAATATCTTTAAACTAACTGATTTTAAAAAAAAGAAAATTTCTAACGAAAGTTGTTGGAAAATTGTTTTTCTAAAAAAATGTAGAGTAAACAATTTCGATATCTTTAGCCGTTTTCAAAACGATCAATTTTGTATATATTTCTCGTAATGATTGAATAATTCACGCTTACGCTTTAACGGCTTACGATATCGAAATTGTTCACTCTACATTTTTTTTTATAGAATCAATTAGTTTCAAGATATTGTTAATTAGCATATAAATATATAATTGGCCGTTTTTCCCGAAAAAAAAAAATGGCTGAAGATATCAAAATGTTTGATTCTACATTTTTTTGTTTTTTGGGAGAAAAATTTCCGACAATTTTTGTTTGAAACTGTTTTGTTTTGATTTTTCATAAAGTTGATGGTCTCCAAGATATTAGCCAAAAATCTTTTTTTATGTAAACATAGCGTTAATTAACGCAACTCTAGCACTTTTGACACTGCTCGTTAGTAGGTTTTTAAATTAAGGATGTTCCCTCGGCAATAAAAAAAAAATTCGTAGATAAGGATCCGAATTTTTAGTATGTTATAGTTAACGAAATATATTATTGTATAAAACAAAAATTTCGGTATCTTACCGATCAATTAAGAGAGTTTCTACTAATTAAAAATACACTAAATATACCTTGCATATTATGGGACTAAACTTAATCGGTTTCTGTGGAAATTTGCGTTATAACATAGTGAAAGTCAACTGGGAGACAAGCCATTTATTTTTATTCATGTTATTTTTTCATTTCTGCGTACGAAAGCATATTAATAAAATTAAAATTTTTAAAATGTTTCTAATTTTGAAAGTGATATACAACTAAATATTCTAAATATTCTAGAGTGTTCTGGTACTAGAAATTTCGATATTCGACGATATATAAACCAAAATATAGTGACTTTCCGTCAGTCGGATCGTGTTTACAGTCGAGACAAGATGATTGAAATTAAGAGTGAACAGTAATTAAACTAATTCAAGTGAGTAAACCTCTCAATATCTAAGATAGAAATCTATAATACGAGTATTTACGTTAAAAAATGTATCCTTAAATATTATTTATACCATTAAGGATGTATGAGCATGACAACAATGTTTGATTTAAAGGCTCAAAATTTGTTTGTAGGTAGTCTTTTACTCAAAGAATATGTGGTTAAAATTTCAGCTTAGGTAACCGTGCAAATTTTTAAGAAAAAAGTCATTAAAAATCGATATAAAATACATTGGCTCTTATGGAGGAATCTCAAAAAACGACATGTTTGGAAGTTTTTGATAATTTTCATTTGGAATGAATGAAAACAAATTTAAAAAAAAACTATTTAATAGAAAGTAAACATATTAGCAATGAATTAGAAAAGAAAAAAACTAAGTGTCACCGTCCATATAAGGGATGTAAGAGCAGGGTAGATTAAGGGTTGAAATTATTTTTATCTTATTTTCAACTTTGATGATGAATTTTGTTATAACTTCATGAATGTAGACTAAAAATAAGAATAAAATTTTTCGATATGTGTCTTGGTTTTCGAAATATCGAAAGCTAAATAATTAAACAAAATTTTCAATTTTGTGATATTTTGAAAATTAAGCCAGATATCGAAAAGTTTTATTTTTACTTTTCGTCTCATATCATCAAGTAATAATATAAATTTATCATCAAAATTGAAAATATCTATTTTTAAATTTGTGCCCCCACTACCACGCTCATACATCCTTAAACATGCGATGTATTTGAACTCGAGCAACGCCAGGTTTAGCTGCTAGTTGTACTATAAAGCAAGTTGATTGGTAAGTACTATCCATATTAATAACAATGAACAATAATATAACTCCATATGAATGAATAAATGCTTGTAGGCATTATTGAAAATTATTATTATTATGATTATTAACAATGTGTTTGAGTACAAATTGTTGTAAACACTATATAGGACAGGTATTGTATATGTATGTAGATAGGTATTGTTGTGTTGTGATATTATAACATGTCATATACATGTTTAAAAGTCAATTGATAATTATTATTGTTTGATTTAGTGTATGGTAAGTACTCAAGCTACTAAAACTAACCAATATTATTACATATCATTATATACATAAGCGCGAATAAAGCCTGTTGAAAAAGTAATGATAGTTTACGTTTAAGTATGCCAATAATAATAGAAAATATGCATTAACAGAGATCCGTAAGGTATAAATATGTTAAAAGCTTGGAATCCAGAGATAGTCAATCTTTATAAAAATTGTTCGATTGCTTTGCTTAAAGCTTACTTAAAGAAGTTAAAAACAAAAAAATTTGCAATCTCGCCCAATTCGTGGGGCCACCCCTTCTTGGGTGTGGAAAAGTTTATGTTAAAAATGACAACGGGAATCGATAGAAGGATGAATATGATGAATACTTTCCGAGTTATTGACGATTGAAATTCGGAGTATTTAACGTCAAATAACTGAAAAATTGGAAGTTTTTTGAAGAAATTACATGGTACACTTTTTAAAGTAGGTACTATAAAACACCATGCAAATGGAAAAACTTTCAAACCATTTTCCGTAAAATTGATTGAGTTATCATGAAAACAGATTACGAGTTATAATGAAAGTTTTTTGTACCTTTCTTTTTATGTTATATTCAGAGTAAAAACTAATGAATACGTACCAGGGTAACTAAAATTAATGCTTGCCATTTTTCAATTTACTTTATTTTCATATTTTTCAACATGCTCAAAAAGTTATTATTTATCGAGTTATTTAACAAAAAAGGCATTTATTTTAGGACTTTTGAAAAAAAAAATTGCATTTAAATTGCATTTTCATGGTTTTTTATAGTACTTTAAAAATTGTACCATGTACTTTCTTTAAAAAACTTCAAATTTTTCACTTATTTGACGTAAAATACTCCGAATTTCCATTGCCAGTCGGAAAGTATTCACTTTTCGAAATATACTAAAATGACTTTTTCTGCTTAGAATTCATTCTTCTATCGATTTTTGTTATCATTTTCAACATGAATTTTTCCACCTCCAAGAAGGGTTGGCTCCCACCCCCTGTGCAAGATCGCACAAATTTTGGTTTTTACTTCTTTAAGTAAGCCTTGCAGTCAGACAGTTTTTATAAAAATTCGTTGACTATCCCTGGATTCAGAGGTATAAATGTAACGGCTCTCCACTAAATTATTTTTATCAAATTGTCGAAGGAAATGGCTATTGCTTGTGTACTGATAATGGAATTTTAAAAGAATTTGTTCAAATGTTCGTCGATCCTACCTAATTGATGTCAAAAATGACTATCGTTAAAATTTATATATAGATGTATATGTATGTGTGTATGTATCTATACCTACGTTTATGTGTCTGTAAACTCTCTAGTCTGTAAACGATTTGAATAAAATTTGGTATCAAGAAGGGTTTGGTATTTGAACGGTCAAGTTCGGTGACCATTTTAAGTCAATATTGAATATGATAGTCCAGATCTATCCGAAGGGTCTAACACTCCCCCAGACACGGTAGAAGGTCAAATGCACTGAGAGAGCATTGCTTAGGTACATGAATGCACTTAAGGGAGTATTCGTGCAGTTTAAATTTTTTAATTAATGAAAATTATATTTAAAACTTATCATACAAAATTTTTAAATAATCAGACATATTCGAAAGGTTGAACACCCCCTTAGACTAAATAAAGGCTAGCTAGAACTATACTAGAGAGAACATCAGGAAACTGTTAAGTGAATTTGATGCGAAAAAAAATTATTTAATCAGTACATAATAATTAAATTTAGATTATTTATTAATATAAGTTAATAAATTAAATTTAGCTTAATATTAATTAGTGGTATAAAGTCGAATGCATTGATAGGTCGTTACTTATGTATATGAATAAATGGAAATAAATATTTATCCGTATTTTTGAATTTATTAGAAATTTTAAAATAACATAAAATACACAAAAATAAATATGTATTATTCAATAAACATGATATAACCAAAAAAGTTTAGAATAATTTAATAACATTCAACGAAATATCACTATAATATTTAAATATATTATTTTAAGTTGAAGGTAGTGTTTGGAAGAAAATTTTAGTAGCAAATTTGCAGTGAAATAAGTTCACAATCATGGAAGAAAATGTAGATTGTGTATTTTGTCATGAGAGTAGTGGAAATGTGATTTTATTTCTTGAACAAATATTGAAAAAGTGTAAAAGTGTATATTAAAACAAGTGAAAACAAACAATTGACTAAGTTAATTGTTGAAATACCATGCATAGACAGTGTTGCTTACTCTATCACATTACACCTACATACAAGTTACACATACGTAACTGATATTCCCATATAATACATACTATACAATTTGCACATAATTTGCACCCTCACGGGTAAACAGTGATGTTTACGAAATAAATTTTCGTACAAAAGAGCCTAAGTGGCCGAGCGGTCTAAGGCATTAGTTATAGACCGTTAGTTTACTTAGACTTAGGTTGCGGGTTCGAATCCAGGCAGCGGCAGTGTGAACAATTATAATTAATGGGAGTGCAGAATTGATCACATTGTCGTCGCTTGGATAAGAACGTAGTAACCGACTCCACCCACATCAAAAATGTAATTGTAAATATGATTTGTAATTAAATAAATAAAGATTCACTAATAATGATGTGGGTGGCCTCTGTTATAGGCATATATGTCAGAGAAACGGAGGTTAAACCCCATTATATAAGTTGTTTATTTTTTGACAAGGAAGATTTTTTACATTTAAACTTTTGTTCTATCTCTAACGCCTTACAAGATGGAGGTCAAGACCCAATTGACCTATGTTGGTCATTTACGAACTAATCTCACTTTTTACGTCCTCAGTAAGCTGTAAAAATTTCAGCTTGATATCTTTTTTCGTTTTTGAGTTATCGTGTTGACTGACAGACGGACAGACAACCGATAATGGACTAATTAGGTGATTTCATTAACACCTATACCAAAATTTTGTTCATAGCATTAATATTTTTAAGCGCTACAAACTTGGGACCAAACTTAGTATACCTTGCATATTACATATATACATGGTATATTTACGACAAAAATATAAACTTAAATATAAAGATATGGTTTTACCAAGTGAAGAGATGGAAGGTGGTTACCATAGAGAGTGCTACAAGATATTTACAGCGCTGATGAAAAATATTATGAAGATCCCGGCCTGATTCCAACACCTCCATCATCGACGGATGAATTTATCAGCTCTACTACACCAAGATCATCAGGCCTTCTACCGCATTTGGGGGAATATTTGACAATTCGGATAGGTTGAACACTTGTGTAAATTTCAGCTTTTATAATTTAACGTGAGAGAGCTCAGGTACTGTGCCCCTAGATTACCCGATATTTACCGAAGGCACCGTTAGTCAAGGTTTGTCTGCCCCAAACATTGATCCCTACACAGTGAGAACACGTAAAAAAATTTTCAGCTTTTATACTTTAACGTATGTCTGGCAGGCGCTGGCTGTTAGTCCATTAGTTTTATCACAAAACTGTTTTTTTTTTTTTCATAATAATTTTAAAGTAACAGATAGTTTTAAAAGAGCTTTTCAAAAGAAAAACGAAAACGCCCGACAAACAAAATGTTCGTAAAATATCGTGTAACGTCATAATGTTAATTAATAATTCTATACAGTGTATGTAACGTCATAATGTTAATTAATAATTCTATACAGTGTATGCTATTCAATTATCATTACAACAATGTTTACCGAACATTTTCTTTGTCGGGCGTTTTCGTTTTTCTTTTGAAAAGTTCTTTTAAAACTGTCTGCAAATTATCACCGAAAATAAAATATAAAAACTTTTTTGTTATAAACTTATATATCATCCTTTCATTTGTGTAAAAAAAAAAAATGGTTCAAAATCCCAATTATTTATTTAGAAAATTTCTGGAATTTTCGTTTTTAACCTATAGAGCGCAGTGAATATCACACAAATGACAATCAAGTAAATTTGATATAACAATAATTATAATGTTGTAGATATAGTATTATTGTGTTGTTTCAAATATGAATTATTATCGTAATTAAGGGTTTATTCTAATGTTATGCGGTTAGTATACATGTAGGGTAGATATGGTGTAAAATGCCTGTAGCTAGAACATTTATATCTAAATCTTTCACAGAATATTTTATTACAACACAAAATTTAATTCCCTTAACTAAAAATAACAAAAAAAAAGAAAAAAAAAACAACCGCTTTTACGAAAGTAATTTAACTTATCATAGATTATTCTGCTACGTTTACTCTATATAGAATTATCCATTAATAAATTTATATGATTTGTTACTATCAAAACAGAGACATTATTTTAAGTCCATTTCATATTATTAATTATAAAATATTCCAAATTACAGATTCATTTAGATGTTATCTACCAAATATCAACGAAACACGATTTGGATGAAAGTTTGCCAAATATTATTGCAAATTATTGTTTATTAATGGAATATTATTGAAAAGGGAAAAAAAATCTGTTTTTTTTTTTACATCAAACTATTGTTCTATCTCGGTTTACAAGATGGACCTTACGACCCGATTTAGGTAACTCAATTGGTTAAGGCGTAACCAATTGCGTCCGTGGTATGCCAAAGGTAGCTGGTTCGATTCCCGCCGTCGCAATAAAAATTAATTTAATTAATAGTTGTGATGGGCTAGTGCATGGTGTATGCAAGAAGGAGGTTCACTCAGCCTCTGAAAATAATTGAGAAGCTGAAAAATGAAATTATCAGCGGAAAAATTGGTAATATAAGGTATCACATATAAGGTATCACAATGGGCTCTATAGCCTAAGTGTATCCTTCGTGGGCAGCCAATATAGCCTTACATAACCTAACTTAACCATTTACCTATTTTTTACTCTCTTAGTACGCAATTATAATTTCATTTTTATATCTTTTTTCGTTTTTGAGTTATCGTAGGGAAAAACGGATGGACATTTAGACGGATAACCGGAAATAGATTTTATGAACACCTATACTAATTTTTGGTTCGTAACATCAAAACTTTTAAGCGTGAATTAAAGTTTTTGTCTCGAAAACTAAAAAAGATCAAATAAAAAAATCACAAGGACTGTTTTTGGTTTAAAATTGGTCAAAGCATATAATCAAAGTTTTTATTTTTCAAAGAAACACTGCCAACGAAAGCCGTGTGCACTGTTGGATGTTGAGAAGGACTTTGCGCCAATTTTAAATTCTTTTTTTTATCAACTCGCTTTTATCATCTTTTTATGTATCAACGAACCGTTTTCCTTGAAAGTGATTTTCACCCATTTCGAAACATCGGATTAAATTGAAACGCACGTTCAACATGAACCTGTGACAATACAATAATTTAATACTTCCAGACAAGGATCAGGATTAACGAATAACTAAAAAATCTTTCATGGTGAAAAAGCAGATAACATTCCATAATATTCATAGATAATAGTCGGCTCGCACGGGTAAACAGTGATGTTTACGAAAAAAAATTTCCAACAAATTTGTTTATTTTTTATTAGAAACATTTTTTATATTTAAACTTTTGTTCTATCTCTAACGGTTTACAAAATGGGTCCTACGGACACAAGACCCAATTGACCTATGTTGCTCATTTACGAACTCGACCTCACCCTAAGCAGGCTTTAGAAATTTCAGCTTGTTATCTCTTTTCTTTTCTAAGTAATCGTGATGACAAACGGGCAGAGGGGCGACAAACAGACGGCAGACAGACAGACAGAGAGACAACCGGAAATGGACTAATTAGGTGATTTATGAACACCTATACCAAAATTTTGTTCATAGGATCAATATTTTTAAGCGTTACAAACTTGGGACTAAATTTAGTATACCTTTATATATATCATATACATGGTATATAAAGAAAAACAATTTACCGTTAAGTGCGTGGGGTGCTTTTTAAGATATTTTATAATGCCTTTTCTTTTACCAATAATCTGTCGATAAAATATTTGCAATAATTATAACCAAACACACCACGCTTCGTCACGTTAAAAATTTTTATCTTATCTTTTATCTTTTGTATCTTTTTTTTACTCTAGTTTCAAATATCGTTCGTAAAAATAGTTGTTCTATTTCATTTTTTTCCCAATTTTATTAAATTTAAGATATTTACTGCAACAGTTTTAATGAGAAAATTGTTGTACATATCTTGTGTATGTTTTTATACAGGGTGTCTACGTAGTAGGTAACTAGAAACAGGGTGTTATAGTGGGTTACTTCTGGAAAACTTTTTTATTATAAGATTTACGAAAAAAAGTTAATATTTATAAAAATTTCTGCTTTTGAAAATATTAACATTCAGTTATTCACTTTTAACATCGAATTCACAAGGTGTCCGGAAATTGAAAAAGTTCGACAGGAATGTTAATTCTCGTTTAGAAATATAGACTATTTGAAACAGATAATAGCGGAAACGGTTCAAGAAATCTCTCTCGAGCTATGTAGGAGTGTATAAATATTATCGAAGATAAAAAATGAGAATTTCCTAGATAAGTTTTTTATTTTTATTTTACAAATACGTATTTCGACTAGCAAGTAGTCATCATCAGTGAGAATTAACTAATTGTAATGCACCGAGCAGTCCGCCACCAAATTATCAACGGGTAACATAGATAATAACAGTCATTACAATTAGCTAATTCATACTGATGATGACTACTTGGTAGTCGAAATACATATTTATAAAATACAAAAAACTGATCTAGGAAATTGGGGCAAAAATCTAAATTTATGTAGAAGTACATTTCAACAATTTTGCTTAAAAACAACTACATATATGGAACACGAAAGTGGATACGTTAAGGCAAAAAACGAACTGAACGAAACTGTTTAAGAATGGTTACTCAAATAAATACCACAATACTCGAAATAAAATTATATTAAGAAATTCTATTTAAAAAATACAATTAAAAAACATACCACAGAATTACATGTCACTAAATATCGATATTTCGATTGCAACGCAATCATCGTCAGTAGCAAAATTTATCCATGTATTACAAACATTTTACACAAAATTAAAAAATTAAAATTAAATAAGCAAAACATTACCAACAATTACAGTAACGATTTACAAAAATAAAATTTTTATTTAATTTTTCTATTTTGTGTAAATTGTTTGTAATGTGTTATATAAATAAATTTTGCTACTGACGATGATTGCGTTGCAATCGAAATATCGATGTTTAGCGACATGTAAGTCTGTTGTATGTTTTTTAATTGTATTTTTTATATAGAATTTCTTATTATACAATTTTATTTCGAGTATCGTGATATTTATGTCAATAACTATGTCACAACTCGAAGTCAACAAAAATTATCCTTATATGCTCAGGAATGAATTGTTAACGATGGAAATGTTTTAACCACTTCAATTTTAAATTCAATTTTGCAAATCCTACTTATAAAACACGTTATCTGTTATCCCAATTAACCAGTCTTCGTATTTTTATTTGCTAAATTGAAACATTTATAACAAAAAAATGAATACAGAACTTTTATTTTGCAGACATTTCGTTACAATTATTATTTTTGACGTAACAACAATTATCTTCAGTTCACTTTTTGCCTCAACGTTTCCACCTTCACGTTCCATAAATGTAATTGTTCTTTTACAAAATTGTTCAAATACACTCTTGCCTCTCTCGGGAGTGATTTCTTTAACCTTTTCCTTTATTATCTCTTCAAAATGGTCTGTCTACATTTCTAAACGATCATAAACATTCCTATCGAACATTCTCAATTTGCGGAAACGCTGTGCATTCCATGTCAAAAGTGAATCGCTGAATGTTAATATTTTCGAAAACAGAGATTTTTTTACTTTTTTTCAATAACCTTGTAATAAAAATGTTTTCCATATATAGCCAACTTAAATAGACACACCCTGTATATCACACAAGCAACATTGATATCAATGTATAGATATTGTTGTTGAAAGTTCAGCTTCTGTTCAAAGTGGTGTTGAATTCTCTAACGTTAATTAGTTTTTGATTGAGGTTAAAGTTTTGACGTTGATCACACAAAAAATTTCAAGTTTCATCAATGTTGTTCACTACTTGTTTTTATATATTGCAAGTATCTAAAGAGTATTATGGTTTGTAGTAACATTGTTGAATAAACAACAACAATATAGTATATAAGGTGTTCCACAAAAAACGTATATTTATTGATTAAAACTTAATCGTAGATTAGAGATTCATTAAAACATAACAGTACTAAAATTGATTAAACATTACTAAAATTCACTGTCGTTAATTCACTGCGTTGGATTACATCAATTTCACGGTCATCTATTTTCATAATTTTAATATAATAATGAATATAAGAAACTTTGAAAAATTTCTATGTTTCCTCTTAAAATCAGATCCTTATTTCATCCCTTTTACCATTTGCAACTCTTATGATGTAAAATAAAACTTTTGTACTTGTGGTTGTATTCTACCTTCCGTTAGATAAAACACACACCCAGGGTGGTAATGATATCGTATTAGCAGAGAATATGGGTGCCAGAGGAATCTCATTCCACAGTGAGGACGGCGACCCCAAAATTCTCACTGGCCATGCAAGGTATTAAAAATAAATTGAACATAATTTAAAAAAAAAATTGTTAGCAGAAAACTAAAAATACGTAGTCATAGAAGAAAATAATCTAAGAAACATAGCGTTTTATTTTTACGGCGAATTAATGACAGTTACCCTAAAAAATTTGCAAATTGTCAAATGTCAAAAAAAGTGTAATGTGGTTTTCTTGCGGTAAAAAGAAACAGTGAACCCCGAAAAAAAAATTTAATCAAAAAGTTATAGATCTCAAAAAAAATGTATCGATTGACGCCTGGTACGTCCGATTTGGATGCGTAGATGCCGAGAAAACTTGAAATGAGCGAAAGTAGTCGTTTTTAACTTTATTTCTTTTTCGATTTTAAAGTTGTATTTAAGTTATGAGTAATAGGTTCAAAAACCTTCAGTTGTTTTTTTATTAAAACATTTGGAAAATTTTTCGAACATCGCATTTTTCGAAAAAAAAACACCTTTCGTAAAAACTGTTCTTTTGGTCAAAAGATTATGGTAAAGATATTTATTAAAAAATACTATATAAAATGCATGACGTCTTCTGATTTCGACCTATAGTGTCTTTTTCAATATGCTTGAACCTCGAAAAATAAGTTTTAAACGTAACCTAGATTTTCAAACTCAATGAAAAGCTCAGTCTACTCGATACCTGGTAATTCGAGTAATACTTTAAATTCGAAAGTTTTTATTGATTAAAAATGTAACATTTTTTTGTTAGAAACATTTTTTCGCAAATCGTATAGTTTGGGCAAAATCGAACTGAAAAGTTTTCCCCACAATTTGAGTTTTTTTTTTTCTATAAAGACCATTTTTGTTCAAATTGAATGAAGAGACGCACAGAAAGCTATGGTATGTAGTTTCTCATAGGGTCTTCTAGGGTATTTTTGCTGTCAATTACTGTCTAAACTATTCGGTTTACCTAAAAATGTTTCAAACAAAAAATGATTGTGCTTTTATAAAGAAGAACTTTCTAATTTAAAGTATTCGTCTAATGTTTGCTAGTTATGAATTAGTTATTTAATTGAACCGAAAACCTTAGTTTGAATTCATTACCCGTGTAAGATGAGTTCCTTGAAGTGAACATTTTTCGTTTAAAGCATTTTCCTCGATTATATTTATTTATCGAGTTTCAAGCATATGTCAAGTTAAAAAACCCATCCTGTATAAGAATTCATTGAGGAAGCTCCGCAATCGGTCTATATAATATATTTCGTATGAACTATTTTCTAAAGTTTGATTGTCGATTCTTTCTAGCTTTTAAAAAATCATTTATTTGTCTCGTAGATGCTTGTTGTCTCAGTCTAGTTTCTCGCGGCAATCGTAATACAAACAAATAATACGTCGATAACCTGCTATTTAATATAAAATAAAATTTTAAATAAAAAAAACTTTTAACAAAAAGAAAACCGACTTCAAAAGAAAAACTTTTCCAAAACAAATTAATATGCACTAAAAAGTAAAAAAATAACGAAAATATAATAGTAATTAAAATTATTGTTATTTTTGGAGTCGGTGTCAGTTAAGGAAACAACTCTGACAGAACAGTTTGCTACATTAGCTTGGCTGACACCAACTCCAAAAATAACAATAATTTAAACTACATTATATTATCGTTATTTTTTACTATTTAGAGCATATTAATTTGTTTTGGAAAAGTTTTTCTTTTGAAGTCGGTTTTCTTTTTGTTAAAAGTTTTTTTTTATTTTGTAATTTTTAGTGAATCTGAAGTGCACTAACTAATTTGTCACTAAAAAATATCATCGAAATCGGTTGACGTGATATTGAGTTATTCGTCCTCTTGTCGTGCATACTTAATGTAAATTTAAGACTTTTGTGGTTTTCTCATGGATGTCGTTGTCTGAACTGGACCAAAATGAAGTAGGACCACACGAGAAGCACCAGCTTTCAAATAGATAAAGAATCATCAAAATCGGTACTGAGGTAACAAACATAAAAAAAAAGTTAATAAATATTCAAAAAATACAGTCGAATTGATAACCTCCTCCGTTGTTGTTTGAAGTCGGATAAAAAAAGCTTTGATAGATGCACAATAATTCACATTTTTATGCAATATGTTCGTTGGTTGAAGTTCAAATGCCTTAAGAGAAAAGTGTTTTAAAGTGTATAAAATTGTTCCCAAGATAAACTAAATAAAAAATAAAAAATAACTATTCTTTTATAATATAGTCAAGTATAAAATGACGGTAACATATCGGAAACTATTTTGATAGCATATCTTTATACATTACACAATCGTTTTGTTGCTATTTAACTTTTTTCTGCTCCAAGCAATACTCAACAAAATATTTTTATTATTTCTACTCCCAATGCATACATAAAAATTTTTCAAATATTTTCTATATTGTTTCACTTGATACGAAAACAATAATAGTGGAATTTGGAAAATTTTGGGAGAAGGCTTATTTTTTTAATGCGTTGTAAAAAACTGAGGAAAAGAATTTCCGGTTCCGGACTATTTATCTCTACATTGTTTTATTTGGTGACGTTTTCTTGAATATTTCTGCTTCTATTGATCGGATTAAGGCGAATAAAAAAACGAATTGTTTTTAAAGAATTTTTGCGTCGACCTTATCTGCATCGAACCCTGAACATTACCTCAAAAACTCAAGAAAACCGCAGTTACTTCATATTTTCAACTTTCTCTGACAACTTTTCGAAAAATGAAGGAATTGAGTTGAAATTCTGTAAAAAGATGTAACTTATAATCATAAAAAAGTATGGTAAATTTTAGCCCGATATATTACCTCAATTTTGAGAAAAACTAATTTATTTGAAAAATTTGAATCGGAATTTAATTTTTTTTTTAAATTGTAAGTTCCTTTTTTTCATAACCTGATCATCAGCCGAAACATTACAAAAGAAAAATGAAAAAATTTCGAAAAATCTAGATTTGCATCATTACAATGTAAAACAATTGAAAAGTTCTAATTTTTTCGGGTTTTAAATGCGGTTTTTTTTTTCAAAACCTGCAAAATTTTCAATTTATTGGACCAATATGAAGATATTTCTTAGCAAATATTTTATGCCAGGTAGTCATGTTATCACCTGCAACTATATCTACCAATTTAAAACCGCTTATTTCAATTTCTTAAAAATCGGGGGTTAGTATAATTAATAATATCTACCAGAAAAGGGGGATGATTATGATACATCATTCCTGACATCTTTATTCAAAAAGCAAAAGTATAAAATTGTATTCTGAACCATAGGGTTTTTTATGCCCTAACATCTCTAAAAGCTAGAATTTACTAAACTATTCTCTTGGTGACTTTTGAACTACTCTTCCAGATCTTTCAGCACCCATAATTTTTGAAAGTTTGATCATAAATTATTTTCCAGAATCATAAAAGAGGACACAAAGTGACTTTTTTAAGTTGACATATGCTTGGAAATCGAAAAATAGTTTTAACGATAAAAATGCTTGAAGCAAAAAATGTTCGGTGTGTAAGTGCACATCTTACGCAGGCATTAAACTTGACCTACGTTTCCAAGCTCAATGAAAAGCACACTCTACTCCATAACTGGTAATCCATAATAAATTATCACTTTAACTTAGAAACTTGTTATTGATTAAAAAAGTAACATTGTTCGAAACATTTTGCCGAAAAACCATACAGTTTATGCAAAAGCGGACTGAAAAGCTTTACCCAGAATTGTTTTTTCATATCAAAATTCTTATTTCGTATACATATTTCTTCGAAATCTAGTAACTCTTCGGAAAAATTGTTCCAATATATCCAACGTGATTTGTTTTTCTATAAATATCATTTTTCAAGATTTTTGGTATCAATTAGTTTCTTAACTATTCGGTTTACAAAAAAATGTTGGCGTTTTTATAACGAACAACTTGCTAATTTAAAGCGTTCATCTAATGTGTGTCAGTTATGAATCAGAGTAAGGTTTTAATTGAACCTGTATGAATTTGAAACTAACATTGAGATTTAAACACAGAGTACAATTTTTTCAACTCATCGAATTGTTATTTTAACTTTGTTTATTCACTTATTTATTATTATTACTTTTTGTTTTTGTTTACATCATGTAAACGATATTTATTTACATCATGGTCTCTCAAATATAACTGATGATTTTTAATATGATACATACAGCGTTAACTAAATATTGACAAATAACTTGTCTAGTAATCTTCATTAATTGAAATGTTTGTTTTCAAATTTATCCATTCCGTTTGATACTGGGCAATAACAGAATTAAAATTTTTAAATGGGTACAAACCCACAACACTTTAGATGACACACACACACATACATCCAGTTCTTATCATACATTAAAATGTTTTACCCCCAATATAGCTTCAATTCAATTTTCATAGCTGTCAGTACCTACATACAACAAATAGTACCAAAAACATACACCAGAGTGGGTATAACGAAAGATAAATTAAAGTAAATTGATAAAGACCAATAGATGAACACGATAGATATATAGATACAGGTTATATGGTTCTCTTATGTAACATCAAAAAGCATTTTATGGTGATCAAATGAGAGAAGGTATAGTGAAAATTTCATCATCAAAATTGTACAAGATGGTATAAAAATAGAGGGGAGTAAATGTGTCAAGTTTAATACGGTAGTTACCTGAGGACGAATTTACTATATTACGCATACAAATGTAAAACTAGGCATGATACCATGACAAAATTTGAAATTTAAATTAAAAATTTTTATTAAAAATTTCTTTATTAAAAATTGAAGAAGTTAGCATTCAAGATTGTTGCCCATCTCTTTTTAGCAAAATAAAGTTTCATATGTATTTTATATATATCTCTATGGTGATATCACACAATGACGTCACTAACCTATATCATCCTCTTTGTATAATTAGGAATGTTCAATGTTCAAAATCAACTTCATTTTTCTTCCCGTGATAAAAAAAATTTAGTCAATATTACTATTTCTATCTGACAACATAATAGGGCTTCAGAGAACTTTGTACCACGCTACCAAAACCGTGTGATGCATGTCTCTTGATATAACGTAAAAGTCAAGGGCGCCTTATGCTTTTGTTGCTCAATGAATGGCATAGAAAGTCAAATGAATCTTTTTGATTAAGGATGTATGAGCATGACAACAATGTTTGATTTAAAGGGTCAAAATTTGTTTGTAGGTAGTCTTTTACTCAAAGAATATGAGGTTAAAATTTCAGCTCAGGTAACCGTGCAAATTTTTTAGAAAAAAGTCATTAAAAATCGATATAAAATACATTGGCTCTTATGGAGGAATCTCAAAAAACGACATATTTTGGAAGTTTTTGATAATTTTCATTTGGAATGAATGAAAACAAATTTAAAAAAAACTTTTTAATAGAAAGTAAACATATTAGCAATGCCATAGAAAAGAAAAAAACTAAGTGTCTCCGTCCATATAAGGGATGTAAGAGCAGGGTAGATTAAGGGTTGAAATTATTTTTATCTTATTTTCAACTTTGATGATGAATTTTGTAACTTCATGAATGTAGACGAAAAATAAGAATAAAATTTTTCGATATGTGTCTTGGTTTTCGAAATATCGAAAGCTAAATAATTAAACAAAATTTTCAATTTTCGATATTTTGAAAATTAAGCCAGATATCGAAAAATTTTATTCTTACTTTTCGTCTTATATCGTCAAGTAATAATATAAATTTATCATCAAAATTGAAAATATCTATTTTTAAATTGTTCCCCCACTACCATGCTCATACATCCTTAAGGAAGACAAAAAATTTTTAATCTTGTCATATGAAGCAACATACTCAGCGATGAGCGTGCCTTCGACCTCGAACATACCGTACTCAAGTATTTTTGCCTTTCAATACATACATAGTTCATTTTTGATGAATATTTAAATAATTATTAATTTTATCAAATGGTCGTAGTGTCCAACTAATTCCCTACTGCGTTTCTCCAGCCAATAACTTAAATATGACGTCATTATGCTCATTTGAGAACGCAGCGCTTGCGACAAATCTTGTAGAGAAAAGTTTGGTAGACTCGCCAAAAGAAAGCCACTCCCAAAATTTCAAGTATGTATTAATCATTTAATAATGCACGCTTTCTGTTCTACGGATTATATTATCTTTCGTTTGTTTCTTCAAAAGCTTACTGCCTTCCTGGGTAGTTTTAAACTTTTGTCAGATTCTGTACAATACCTTTTAAAATCACATAATAAACTTTAAGTTTAATATATATGTATGTCTTTCTTTACGACTTTCTCAAGCTTTTCTTCATCCAAATACTTTTTTTTGTTCGCTTCATTTTTAAGAGGTAGATACAGATAAACTTAGTTTTAAAATTATTATTAGTACACAACACAGTATACCTATGTATTTAAGTAATCTGTAATGTGTAATATGTAATGTGTAGTATGATGATGTAATATGTATGTAAGTAATGTATGTTTAAGACATTATAAGTATAATAATTAAAACTAACAAGTGAAAACAAACGATTGACCGAGTTAATTGTTGAAATACCATGTATAGACTTGGTTGATGAAGCAATCGTTTGTTTTGTGACGTCACGTAAATAAAAATAGATATCCTTTTTTAAATAGCTACACACACACTGATATTCCCATATTAATGCATACTATAAAATTTGCACCTAATAAGCGCCCTCGTGGGTAAACAGTGATGTTTACAAAAAAATTTTTCAAACAAAAGTTGTTTATTTTTTTTTAAGGAACATTTTTTACATTTAAACTTTTGTTCTATTTCTAACGGCTTACAAGATGGGTCCTGAGGACCCATAGATCAAGATCCAATTGACCTATGTTGCTCATTTACGAACTCGACCTCACTTTTTACGTCCTGAGTACGATATAAAAATTTCATCTTGATATCTCTTTTCGTTTTTGAGTTATCGTGTTGACCGACAGATGGACAGACGGACAGACAACCGGAAATGGACTAATTAGGTGATTCTATGAACACCTATACCAAAATTTTTTTCATAGCATCAATATTTTTAGGCGTTACAAACTTGGGACTAAACTTAATTTACTATGTATATTTCATATACACATGGTATAAAAACAACAAACTGTAATTTTGTATGTATAAAATACGTAACACAGGAGCTGCGTAAACTAAGGGAATTACAATGATTCCTTTTGTCTATTTTTTGAAGATTTATAAAGTTAATCTTGATATAATCGAAAAAAAATTTACAAGTGAAATTTATAAAATTTTATAAACCCCTGACAAATTTTTCGGCAACAGAACCCTAAACCCTTTTTAAACTGAGCCGATTTTGAAGATAATCGCAAATTTTTTACTTTTTGCGTACGGAACCCTAAACTTGCACTTGAAACGCAGCTTAGAACAGTCTTCATTAAATTACCTTCCAAACGAAATTAAAAAAATCAAAATCGGTTAATCGGCTATGGGAGTTTGGTGAAGAGGTACAAGCTTTAATTGTACTTAAAAGTAGAAAATAATTTTATCCATTAATCACCCATACACGAATATTTGTAAAAGCTAAAAAGCGGTCAATTTCAAATGTCTAGAATGAATGCAGTCAAGCTTTTACAAACAGTCGTTAATTAGTGACTCATAGAAAGATTATTTGCTACTTTGCTACTACCAAAGTACAATAGGGTATTATCGTTAGTCAAAAAAAATTATGAAATTTGAAAAAAGTTAAAATTTTTGTAAAAATATTCTTAAATATTCTGATTTCGAGTCATAAAAGCACGGTTTTCTTTTGAAATATTAAAATTAAAAAACGTAATTTTTAAACTGTATATCACGTGACCTAAAACGTGGGCAAGGCCTGTTGTGATATCATATCGGTATGAGTAAGTATTTATATTTATTATAATTAGTTGTCTATGAATATATCTGTCAAACTTATCTGTGTTATTTTGTATAATAATACCGATATTACGTCACCAAATTGCATGCCCGCGCGATAAGTGAAATCAACATTTTGAAGTACTTTTTCAAATATAGTAGAATTATAATCTATTAAATAGTAGAATATATATCTATTAAAGCTTGTCCTTTAAAAAGTATTTTCTATTATAATTTTTTGTGCTTAAACTTTCTTAAGTATATATAAGAGCGCCAGGGTAATTTTGTATAAAACACTTGATTTATTTTTATATGAAGTTGGACTAAGTCTAAATCAATTCTGAAATTTTTAAGGGGATGTTTCCCGATTACTTAAATAAATAAGTGACTTCCAAAGTAGGCCAAACTACTCCAAAACTAGTCGATGGAAATAAAAAAATAAAAAAACTATTTAAATTAAAGCTAAAAACTTAAAAAATTAGTGATAACGAATTTAAGGATATGATTTAGGATCGAATAGCAACCGTTATTAGGAATCTGATGTCATAATCTCACATCTTCCGTATGAGGGGTGTATTGGATTGTGCAAAGAGCTTAATGGAATAAAATGAATGATCTGTAAGTTTGCTAATTATAAAAATATTAAAAACTATTATTAAAAATTTTAAAATGTCTATTTCAACCCGTTTCCTTTTTTTTTTGTCTATTCGCTTTGTTTTTACCCATAGCTCATTTTCATTGTAGAGTAAATTCGTTAAAAAGTACCTACATGTTTTAGTACCTCTCTAAATGTTTTAATAAATTAAAAGGAAATCAAAAACATAAATAAGTCATAAAGTACATTATATAATATTTTATATATAAATGAAGGGAAGGGTGGGTTTGTCACATTACCCTCTTTTACCCTCCTTTAAGAGAAAATGTTGTGGGAATAAGTATCATATATTTAGAGTATATTGACAGGAGATTGTAAAATTAATCAGATTGTTTAATAACTTTTGTATGAAGTATTCAAAGATAGTGACTCTGCCTGGAAAAATTATTAATCAGTGCTCCAGATTAATCAAGCTAAGATTAACCAGTTTTAAGCAAGCTAAACTTTGGTGGCGACATTATTTCAGATGTTATAAGCCCACATTTTTCGATAAGTATCCTAAATATCTACTAATTAGTAAGTAAAAATATTTGATTCACAAGTGAAATTTACAAAAGTTAAGAAACCCCCTTCATTTTTTCCGGGTACGGAACCCTAAACTCGCACTTGAAACATAGCTAAGAACACTCGTAATTAATTTAGCTTTCAAACAAACATGAAAATAGGAAACAAACAAAAAATCAAAATAGGTTCGTCCGTTTAGGCGCTACGATGCCACACGCAGACAGACAGACAGACCTTAATTAGTCGGACACACTGGTTTTTTTTTGTTTCCAATAATTTATTAAGGTTTAAACTTTAATTTTAATAATTTTTTTTTAATTTTCATCGAATATTTTTGGATACCATCGTCTGTTTTCCGATAAGACCAAAAGACCAATGTTAAATATTGCTATTATATTTTTGAAATCATTGATTTATGTTAATAATCGGGCAAACTCCCCCCCCTTCCTAAAATTTTTAGAATGAATTTAGGCTTAGTCCAACTTCATATTTTTAAAAAAATCCTGAGTTTTATCCAAGATTGTCCTGGTGCTTGTACGTCCTTAATAAATGATTTGAAAACACGAATGCAATTCCATTGACTCCAGACTACTTTTACAAATATTAATTTGAAAATTAAATGGATAAAAGTATCGGCCATTCATATTTTAACTAGACAAAACCAAATTAACCAAATTTTATTATGCCAGCCTGCTACCAAAACTCATCAGTTGAATCGACAACTACCGCAGTGTCTCTTTTAAGCTTTATACAAACATTAAAAGATGCGAAAGAAATACTTTGAGGTATAAGATTGAAACACAACATGAAATAATTATATAGCTTTGATATAAACAGAGATATATTATTAATTTTTTGTTTCACAACAGAATAACATTTTGTGTGTATCTTCATCTTTTCAAGTAACATTAAATTATCAAACTGTCATATACTGCATACAAAGTTTTATTTCTTCTGTTTATCAATAATTTCCTGTCCATTTGTTCGAAATGCAATCATTTTATCCACTCACTCCTTATAAGCGGGGAGGCCGTGACAGTAAAAGTGCATTTATACGGTTTTCGAAATTTCACATATGAATCAGGACTAGGTGTGCTAGGGTCTGTCAGAAATATTTTTGATATTTTTAATAATTACAAGTATTTTGCACTTCCATGGAAATTAATTTGTAAGAAACCATTTTATTGCAAATTTTATCTATTTTCAACAAAATTTGGTGTGACAGCTCTTCGTGGCAGAAAAGTCTAGCCAATAAAATTTTACCCTTATCTCGGAATTATTATAATTATTATTTTTTTAATTTGTTCGTTTTGAATTCTACTTTCGAAATATCTTGGTGTGACAGCTCACAACTAGACCAAATACACCAGTTAAAAATAAAAAAATTCTGGCAAAAAATATTTCTGCTGGCGTAAACCTTGACACACCTAGTCCATATTGTACCTATCACTATTTAGTATTGATTCATATGCAAAATTTCAAAATCAGTGTAAGTGCAGTTTGACTGTTACGGGCTCCAGGACTATTATACATTTTACCCGCACTCTCCCCTATTAAAGAAATAAGAAAGTAATTAAAATAAAACCCATTCACAATATTTTCTCGTGCTATTAAGAAGATACAAGAAAGTTATTGAAGTTTTAATTTTGATTTATGCATGCTAATAACAAGCAAATTTTTAAGAACTTTCTTAAAAGCTGTAACATTTTCGTTAGATGAAAATTTAACTCAAACTGTATAAGTCTTCTTCGATTACATAATGGCGTCGCTGCTATTAAACATTAAACATTTTAGTTCGTCTGATGCAAGTTTTATCCACAAATTTCAAAAGTTTACGATTCCTTCCCTAAAAGGACTTCTCGTTCTAATTTTGGTTAAGAATGAACTTGACCTTAAAAATACCAAAAGTAGCCAAATTACCATTTTTAAGCGATTTTTCCTATTTAAAGCGAAAACAGTTAGATACAAAAACATTGATATTTTAAATTATTAAAAACACAAGTGTATTATGCCCACTAATTTTCGTTAGAAAAGTTTGTTCGATAAATAAGAGTTTTGTGAACTTTGGTACGATTCACTGGAACGGTTGAAAGGCTTATAAAATATGAGCTATCTGAACCAAGAATACAAATTTACAAAATCTCAGCTCTGCATGGCCTGCTTTTAGCGGAACTTTTATTGGAAAAATGACTAATGACGTCAAACAATCAATATAATTAATAGCTGTCATAAGTAGGCTTAAATCTTTAAAAAAGGGCTAAAAGCTTGTATTAAAAGTAGAATGTAATTTTCTCTATTTTTAACAGCTAGATGTGGTCTATTTAAAATATCAAGAATGATCTCGAAGCGCCTCAAGCTTTTAAAAATAGCCATGTATGCGTGACGAATAGAAATAATTATTTTTTTACTTTTCAGTGCGATAAAAGCTTGTCCTTTAAAAAGTAATTTTATTTCAATTGTTAATTTTAAATTAAAGAAGGCATGTATATCAAATATGGTGGAAGCGATGGGAAAATAAGATCATGCTTGCCATAATAATGCATTTCCATCCAAACTAAACGTGTGTACAAAATTTCAGCTCAATTGGTTCTGCTACGAGTATCTGCTTCAAAAGGGTGTTAAATAAAAGCTTGTCTAAAAATCAGAAGTCTTTGGAAGAATTAATTCATACAATTGAACAGTATTGTGATGAATTACCATGATTATATCTATCAATTTTTTTCTAACCTGTTTAAACTTGCAATTTAAGCCTGTTATCATAGTTCTATTTTCCCAATACACAGAATAAACAAGTGAAAACAAACAATTGACTGAGTTAATTGTTGAAATACCATGCATAGTCAGTGTTGATTTCTTTATCACATTACACGTACAAACATGTGACACATACATAACTGATAATCAAGTAAAGTACATATTATAAAATTTCCGCCTAATTGGCGCCCCCACGGGTAAACAGTGATGTTTACGAAAAAATGTTTCAAATAAAAGTTGTTTAATTTTTGATAAGGAACATTTTTTACATTTAACTTTTGTTCTATCTCTAACGGTTTACAAGAAAGGGCCTACGGACCCATAGGTCGAGACTCAATTGACCTATGATGCTTATTTACGAACTTGACCTCACTTTTTACGTCCTGAGTACGCTGTAAAAATTTCAGCTCGATATCTTTTTTCATTTTTGAGTTATCGTGTCCACAGACCGACGGACGGACGGACGGACGGACAACCGGAAATGGACGAATTAGGTGATTTAGTGAACACCTATAACAAAATTTTTTTCCTAGCATCATTATTTTTAAGCGTTACAAACTTGGGACTAAACTTAATATACTATGTATATTTCATATATGCATGGTATAAAAAAGTTCATTAACATTTTAAGTCTAATCTCATAGACGAAATATTATAATTTACCACGAACAATTTCTATCTTATATAATAAGTTCATCGAAACTTTTTTTTCCTGATCAGAATATAGAATGGAGTTAATGTAAGTTTAATTAATATATAAATACATCGTCGGTGTATGTTCGACTACATGTTAGAAATTCGATGAATAATTTATTAAGAATTCAATTTAAAAAATATGAATAGGTATCGTAGGTACTAATTAAAAAATCGTTGTACTCTTTTTTAGTTTTGGAAAATTTTTTATTTCTGAATTCTTTATTCTTTATCCCATATATTATTCTGATGGAAGGTAAATGATGACAAATTATAAAGAATTATACTCGAATAATTTTATAACGATTCAAGAATTATTTCATTCAACAAGAGCCATTCTTTTATATTTCAACTATGTTTGATTATAAAAAATTACCGGTGAATAAAAAAATATTGTTTAAAAATATTTCTTTGACAAATTTTCTAAGAAAGCATTTTCTTAATCGTAGAAAAAGAACATTTTTCCAGAACGGAGACCAATTCTCAGGTACTAGGTGCTACAGGTTCGTAAAAATTGTACTCACTTTACTCTGAGGACTGATTCTTACGTATGTTGTAGAGAATATTGTAAACAATTTGAAATTATGCTGCCAGACGCCTTCTGGCGACAGCATTTATTACCAGACACTTTAAATATCGAGAAAAAAAAACTATACTTGCAGTCTTAGACTTGATTTTTATCTATGATATTTAAAGGGCTATTTTTACAAATTTTTTAGCTGCCAAATCAATCGTAGGGATCAAATATCCCCTAAGTGAAAGGTCATTATACGTGCTCTTTAGTCTAAGTGAAATAGATACACGTGTATAGCTTGCGTATTACTTATAGTGCCGGAAATAAATGTTAAATCAGGGTCGACTAACTAATTTTTTTAATAATGAACCGATTTTGATCTAATACATTTCTTTTTGTTCGTAACTGCATTTAGAAAAAGTCCATAAATTAGTTGGAAACTCTTCGCGACTCCCTTTTTCGGGATATTGATTTTTATACTCCCGAGTTCCAGAAACGTATTCAAAAAAAATAAATGAAGATAAAATACCATTCTTACGGTTTTTGAGATCGCTTAACTACAATCTGGCCTTAAATTTTAAATAATATATTAGGAACTTTACTTACAGTCTGAGACTTGATTTTATCATGATATGATATTTTGGGGACTTTTAAATTTGGGGACCAAACAAAATTTTCAAGGCACAAGCAAAACGTTTTGTTATAATAAAAATCATTTTATTCAAAATATTAATACAGAAGATACTGCAAACAAAACAGAAGGCCTGGAAGACATGACCTCGGGTAAACAACGATATTACTACCAACCGGAGACTAAAATTTCATTCGTAAAATCAAACAAATATTTTCCAAGAATCACAGATAATTTTAGTTACTTTCCAACAATTCAAAGTATAGAAAATTTCATTATTTTTTTTGCCACAAATTCATAAATAAATGAAAGAATAATTCATCTAAAGTATATTTAAATAACTCTTTTTTAGATTAATAATTCCAATTTTTTATTATATTTTTGAATAAATTAAACGGTGGTGACGTATTTACAATCGTAGAGGCAGTGTGCCAATCGAAATCAACCTAAATTCACATTTTTCAACTTGTTTCTATGGAAAATTACTTTCTTATATATCGCAAAGAAGTTTAGAAACAAACCAATTATCATTATTATTATATTATTTTATCATTTCTCCGTGCGGTAGCGTTGCTAAATACAATATATTGACATCACTGGTGTTTGAACTTTTAAATCTATAATTTTCATACGTCTAACGGTTAAATTCACTCAGGTTTTTTTAATTTATGACCTATTTTGGTGGAAAAACAAAGCAGAAGACTATCTTTAAATTGATATCTAAGATTTTCAGGAGGATCAAGAAATAATAATATTTTTCTAAAATCAAATAAATATTTTCCAAGGCTCACAGTTAATTTTGGCATTTCAAAGTATTGTATAATTTTTTGGATCCATAATTTTCAGATTTCTACCGGTTAAATTTACTACTATTTTTCTTTATTTATGACCTATTTTTGCGAATGTTTTTTGAGAATAATAATATTTATATTTTCATCCATATAAATTAATTCTAAAATCAAGAAACTATTCAGTTCGATATTTACAACAAAAAGTTTTACATCTCCTATATTGTTTTTGAACGGAAGTCTCTAACATAGTCTCTATAGATATATACACAATTTTCAAGCTGTGAGAGTTTCCTGTAAATATACGTTAGTAAAAATATTTTCACATTGAAAAACGATGATAGTACCTACTACTGTAAAGTTTTCTAGTATGAAACAGTTTTTTAGCATACCTATATATAGAAAAATACCGAAAGTTTTGTAGCACAAATTTAGAATATATAATATATATATATATATATATATATATATATATATATATATATATATATATATATATATATATAGTAATATAGTAAAAAAACCCGTTTTAAGAAGGTGAACAGCTAAGAAATTGGTTTGTTACCAAACTATTTAAATATTTGAAGAAAATATATTCAATTTTATACAACATCTAGGATCTGATCATTTAGAAACGTATTCGATGCACACACAAATATACAGGGTGGCTCATTTTAATCTATAATGGCTAATAGTTCGTTTTGTAATTAACCAATCAAAAAATAACTAAAACTAAATTGCGGAGTTTGATAGGGGATATCATGTTCTGACATCAGATTGAATCTAGTTTTTTGAGCTTTGTTAGTAGCTAATTTAAATCCTAAACGATAAGAGATAGGAAAATCTGAAAATTAGAAAGTTGTATCCTCATAAAAAAACTAACAATTTTTTTTTAAAACATTTTTTTCGAAAAACATTAGCTTTCGGAGGAAATATGTCAATATTGTATTTAATCGAAAGAAACACTCTACGGAAAAAGCTATAGCCAAAAATTTTCAAGCACAATAGAGGACATTCGCCTGTGTCCATGACTTTGACATACAACTATCAATAAAGTTTAAGCCCGCTTTCTTTCGCTTAAATGCAATAATGACATGTTTTTAAGTCGCATTTCCTCTAAAAAAAGAAAGGTAACGTTTTTCGAAAAAATCCTTTGGAATAAAAATTATTAATTTTTTTATGAAGATTAGTTTGAAGTGTAATTCCATCGCTTACCGTTTATCTAAATTGGCTATTAAAAAAAACCGAAGAACTCTAATCTGATGTCAAGACATTCGTTTGATGCCCCCCATTAAATTATACAACTTTTGTTTAAGTTATTTTTTGATTGGTTAACTACAAAACAAGTTATTTAGGTGTATATATTAATATGGCCCACCCTGTAAATACAGAATCCTGGATTTTACAAAATATTCCTCAAACATCACATGAAGTCTATATACAAAAACAAGGAATATTGTAGATTCGAAATGACAATATAAAAGAGCATCTACATAATATGAGATAAAATTAATGTAACTAGCTGGACCCTGCCACGCTTCGTGGTGTCACATTATGGCTGCGTGAAAATAGATGAGAAGCTTAACCGCTGGTAAATTTCATAAAATTTGATAGACACCCGATTAAGTAGTTCACAACTTTTAAACGGCTGAACTGATTTCCATGTAACTTACAGTTTTGTAATGTACATGCCAAATCCTTTTATTTGATATCCCACTTGAATATATTTGGAAATATTCGATATTTTATCACCACTTCCCCTTCCTCCATATCCCCTTACAGTTTTGGTGGTTACAGTTTTATTATGTACACGTCATGCTCATTTATTATACCATGCATATATGTAATATGCAAGGTATACTAAGTTTAGTCCCAAGTTTGTAACGCTTAAAAATATTGATGCCACGCACAAAATTTTGCTATAGGTGTTCATAGAATCACCTAATTAGTCCATTTCCGGTTGTCCGTCCATCCGTCCGTCCGCCCGTCCGTCCGTCTGTCCGTCTGTGGACAGGATAACTCAAAAACGAAAAAAGATATCGAGCTGAAAACAGCGTACTCAGGACGTAAAAAGTGAGATCGAGTTCGTAAATGAGCGACATGGGTTAATTGGGTATTGGGTCCGTAGGATCCATTTTGTAAACCGTTAGAGATAGAACAAAAGTTTAAATGTAAAAAATGTTCCTTATCAAAAATTAAACAACTTTTGTTTGAAACATTTTTTCGTAAACATCACTGTTTACCCGTGAGGGCGCCAATTAGGCGGAAATTTTATAGTATGCAAAATACTTGAATATCAGTTATGTATGTGTCACATGTATGTATGTGTTATGTGATAAAGAAATCAACTCTGACTATGCATGATATTTCAACAATTAATTCAGTCAATTGTTTGTTTTCACATGTTTGATACTCAACTATGGCCTTGGGCTTCCACATCCTATATTCCTCAGTGTATTAATTTGAACTCAATCGATGCAGAACTTTTCGAATTTTTGAAACATACACAAACGAACATACGGAACAATACATCACGATGACTCACATACCACGATCATAATTGTAATAATTGAGAAAACATCTGTTTTTATTTCGTTTGTGTGTCATTATCAGATTTCAGAATTTTCAAGCAAAATTTTAATTTCATTATTTTCTCTATCTTTCACCCAAATTCTCCAAGCCAGAGGAGGTCGAATACTTTATGTGGATTCAGCAGATGGAGGTCAACGACAAAATACCTTATTTTTCAAAACAAAAGTTTATATGCATTTATTGGAACGAAAACTTTTGTAATGTAAATTCTTTTACTTTTATTTTTCTAAGAAAACTTATTATTCTGTTTGTCGGTTATAGGTGATAAAATGAAACGATTTTCTGTGCTAATGAAATCAAATTCTATAGCTTCTAGAACCACTATCCCAGATACAATTAAACATGTTATTACACATTTTATGAATTATTTCGAAAATAATATAATTATTCGAGTGTATATAATTGTTCAAGCAATTTACATCAAAGTGGTTTGGATATATCGTATTTTTTTATCCCAAAAAAGATACCTTTTATTATTTTAACTCATCAGCACTCGCGTTATGAGCATTTAGCTCACGCTTGACTTAAAACATATAATACCTTTTATTTTTGAAATATACATGTCTTTGAAACTTTTTCTATCTTCATATAATTTCTATTCTAGAATTATAAATTTTTCAGATTATTTCAACCTATCTATTTTAAACCCTTTTTGTATTTTAAACCCTTCAAAAAGTATGAGAATATTATTATAAATACAATAATTTTTGGGCCTGTTCGTGTACTTTTTTTTTATGATTTATTTATATCATAATTTTATTGAAATTATTCTTTAACCTATAAGTTTATTTATTTTCTATATAAAATCGTTACTTTAATATGTAAAGAATTAATAGACCTTTTTCATGAAAAACAGAAATACCTTTTCTTAATTTTTTATGAAAATACAGGTCAAGTAGAGCTTGTAACTCGATGAAAAAAATTGTAAAAAAGTCACAATATTTGAAATTATTTAAAACGATTTTTTTTTGGCTCCATCGCACACATGATCTGTGACGTCAATTCGACAAGCAATGACAATAAAATAGTGTAAACAGTCGTATTAATATATCGTTAATATCAACTTTGAAGGGGTATGTCTATATTATATCTTTTCTGAAAGTGAAGAATAAAATGTCACCAAAAATCGGCCCAGGATTTTAAAAGACAGATCAAGGAAATCTACCGAAAGTAACTATTTTTATGGTATGGGAGTTTTTAGTGCAAGATCACAGGATCTATGCACCCGAAGTTAGTGAATTAAAACAACTTTGTGAGTACTAATTTTATTAAGAAAATGTGTAACATTCAAGAAAAAAAATCTGTGAATAATAAAATTTTATCATGTATAGTAAAAGAAAATGTTCAACATGGCAATGATAATAATCGTACTGTACTTACTAAAAAATGATCTTCGCAACAATAATAATTAGATTTTCCAATCGGACCCTTGCGATGAGCAAGATCAAACCTCTTTTTTCTCATGATCATAGCAATTGGAAATTTTTGAAGTTTTGAAGTAGTATTTGGGGCACAGAGGCACAAAACAAGCCCGATATATTTTTATGCGCGATTTTTCATGTGAATATTGGACAACTGAAAATGGACTAATTAAACGGTTCTATGAACACCTATACCAAAATTGTGTTGGTAGTATCAATATTTTTAAGCGTTACAAACTTGGGACTAAACTTAAAATACTATGTATTTTTCATATATACATGGTATAATAAATATAAATACAACTTAAATATTAAATATTAAAATTCGCTTAACTTCAAAATAAAAGTGCAAATTCTGTGAGAGAAATTCCTAAAACGGAAATTCAAATTTTAAAACGGGCATAACGTCATAGTATTGGCTTGTCAAATTCGTTAACATACTGTATGGTATATTAATCACTTATATTTTGTATGGTATTACATTCAGTTATTCTACGACTTTTTATTAGAAAACTTAATAATAACGAGTGTAAATTCAGTGTCGTAAATTCAGTTTTTTAAAGAGTAAATTATACATTGAACTGTCATCAATTGGCAGGTCACATATTAATACGCCATCAACAGAGTGCGCCAAAATACTGCGTTTAAACATCTCAAAATTATTATGTATTTTAAATATTTTTTTACACTTAATTAACGCATTTTTAAACAGTATTTATATTTTTTACTATGTTATAACGGTGTAAACAATGAATAAAAAATATTTTTAAAAAAATACATGAATATTCCCTATTATTTCTAAAAGATGTCATCGGTACAAATACCTATTTAAGTTTTTACATTATGAGTGTAGGACGTAGATATTATTTTTAAAATATGAACTTGATTCATCAATCAATCCAACCCTGTGTGTCATATTCGTAATTATTAAAATAATCCCACATATAAATAAATAAGATCATTAAATTACATATACAATTCATATTCATATTCATATTTATATTATAATAATAATTCATATAAAATAATAAAATATTTGTGATGTGATATTATTCATTATTTTAAATATAATTAATGACTAACACACAATAATTGTGAGCATGGCTTGTTTGTAGAGCGTAAACCCATAATAATGAAACGAAATTTCTCTTATTATTCTTTTTTCTTTGCTGTATGAAGCGTTGATAAAAGTAAATTTAGTGTAATTATAAAAAATAAGATTTTAGCTCGGGTGTTTTTTTCCGGTCTTTGAAATTTTTTTTTTAAATTGAAAATTTCTAATTTTTTCAAGGTTTGGAAAAAAAAAACTATGGCACTATTCAAAAGCTCATAAACAAACCTGCAATTATAAAATAAAAAAAGCGAAAATCCAATGATCGGCCTGAACTGTGCGAGCTGTTTTTCGGAAAAATTTGTTATTCTCCAAGTTGAGGTTATGTATCTAAAATTTACCTCACTTTTTTATGATTATAGGTTACATCTTTTTTCAACTTATTTTCTTAATTTTTCGCAAAGTTAGCAGAGAAAGTTGAAATGAAGAGAAAGTTATCAGAGAAAGTTGAATGTGGTTATTGCGATTTTCGAGGCTATTTGGCTATGTTCAAGGTTTGATAGCAGCGAAAGTCGGTTCAGTAATTCATAGCAAATGTATTTTTTTTATTTGCCACAATTCGATCAACAGTAACAGAGATATTCAAGAAAACGTCTCCGAAGAAAACAATGTACAGATAAATTGTTCCAAAACTGCGTGCAAAAGGTCGTGCGGAACGTTTCGGAACCGGAAAACTCTTTTTTCTGCTTTTTATAACAAAAGAAACCTATTTTAAAAATATTTGCCTTCCCATTTTCTGAACTGATTATCAAAATCCGGTAAACTGTCATGAAAATTTAGGAAATTTTTCTTGTAGACCTATATAAGAGAAATATCTGCCCGAATGGGTAATAATATTAATAATAATGGGGTTTAACCTCCGTTTTTCAGATATCTATCTATAATATAGGCCGCCCACATCATAATTTTTTTAAATTTTTATTCATTTTATTTTAAATTTTAATGATGTGGGTGGAGCCAGGTTACTTCGTCCTCGAATTTACAAGTAGCCGTACGTCTTAAAATTTTTTTTTTACATAGTTTTTATTTATTAGTTTTTGTAAATTTTATTGAAAAATAAAAATAAAAATTTTGTCCAAATACCTGAAAAAATAATTTTATTTAAAACAAATGACAACAAACAATTGACTGAGTTATTTGATGATATACCATGTATAGAGAGTGTTGATTACTCTGTTACATTACACATGTATACATGTTGCACATACATAACTGATATTTCCATATAATACATACTATACCATTTGCGCACAATTTGCGCCCTCACGGGTAAGCAGTGATGTTAACGAAAAAATAGTTCAAACAAAAGTTGTTTATTTTTGTATAAGGAATATTTTTTATATTTAAACTTTTGTTTTATCTCTAAAGGTTTACAAGATGGGTCCTACGGACCCAAGACCCAATTGCCCTATATTGCTCATTTACGAACTCGGCCACATTTTTTACGTCCTGAGTATACTGTAAAAATGTAAGCTTGATATCTTTTTGTTTTTGAGTTATCATGTTCACAGACGGACGGACGGACAACCGAAATGGACTAATTAGATTTTATGAACAACTATACCAAAATTTTGTTGGTAGCATCAATATTTTTAAGCGTTACAAACTTGGGACTAAACTTAGTATACCTTGATATATATTACATATATACATAAAAATAGTGAGATGATATTAATAATAGTTTTAAATACGATTTAGATTGCACGACCACTGAGCCAGCTTAAAGAGTAACATCGAAGGAATCATCATGATGAGCTCAAGGTCTACTTAAATGATTAACCGTTTATTATTTTATATTTTATATATATATAGATATATAAACACAATCAATTAATAAAACAATGACTCTTTAACCATAGCAATGCCAGTCAGTCAGACTTATTCATATACACATAGTTAGTTAAAATACTAAGCAAGTATATTTTATATTGTAAAACTACACTAAATTATAATCTTATATATTTATTACTCTAGCCAGTTTTTTTCTGCCCTATTCTTATCTTCCTTATTCCTTTATCAAATTCAATGATTTACCTTTTGGGCCGTTCAAAGTAACTGAAAACAAGCGATTTTATGAATTTATTCAGAGGCAGAAAGAAAAAGTAAAAAAAGAAAGGTTTTGGCATCTAGTTTAAGACCTTTCTAACGTACAATCTCAGAAGTGTACAATCATCAACTTTATGAAAAATAGTTTCCCGAAAAACGGCCAAATATTATATTTATATGCTAATTAACAATATCTTGAAAATTTGATTGATTTTATTAAAGAATTTTCCAAACGAAAGTTGATGGAAAATGGTCTTCCTAAAAAAAATGTACAATGATCAATTTCGATATCTTTAGCAGTTTTCAAAACGACCAATATATATAAAATTGATCATTTTGAAAATGGCTAAAGATATCGAAATTGTGCACTCTACATTTTTTTTAAGAAAAAAAATTTTCCAACAACTTTTGTTTGGAATTTATTTTTATAAAATCAATTAGTTTTAAGATATTGTGAATTAGCACATAAATATATATTTGGCCGTTTTTTGGGAAAATGGCTGAAGACATCAAAATTTTTGATTCTACATTATTTTTATTGAAAAAAATTTCCGACAATTTTTGTTTGAATCTTTTTTTTTCATAAAGTTGATGGTCCCCGAGATATTGGCCAAAAATCGTTTTTTTATGTACACATAGCGTTCATTAACGCTATCCTAGCACTTTTGAGACCGCGCGTTAGTAGGGTTTAAAATTACATGCTAAAACCAAATTTTTTTTAGTTTTCTTTTTGCGTTTGAATAAATTCACGTAGAAACATTATTTTGAGCGGACCATATCATTTTCAAGCTTACTATGTCTTAGTTTGACGAAAAATATAATCACGGTCTAAAATTGTACCGATCGCTTAGGAATAAACACGCTAGACAAATAATTTGAACGAAAAGATATCATAAAATTTAAATAATAAGTTTATTAGGCCAAAATGTGTGTTTTCACAGATGCTCTCCTAAGACTCTAGAGATATAATAATCAAAAAATTAGTAGGCAAACATGTTAGATTTCACAGATGCTCTCCTAATACTCTAGACATATAATTATTATTTTTAATACATGTTCTTCTAATTTCAATTTAAGAACTTTTGATTTTTTTCATCACTTTTCTACGAAATTTGTTGTTTGTTGTTTTTAGCCACGGATTACGGTAACTACGAGAGCGGATTACTCTGCACGGGTCGTGCTATATTATTTATTGTATTTTGTATACAAATACTAAACTATTAAACTTCTTGTGTTTGTTTAATTTAAATTTACTACTTTACTATTTACAGTGTATGTATTACATTGTACACTGTAAAACAATAATAAAATCATTTTAAACTCTTTGTATTTATATCAGTGTATCGTTTGAAGGTTATTCGATCATTCAAACAGGAAGAGAAAAAAAAGTAGAATTGATATCGAAAATATGAAAATTAAGTAATCAAAAAATTTCAAATTTTATTTATATTAAGGATGTATGAGCATGGTAGTGGGGACACAAATTTAAAAATAGATATTTTCAATTTTGTTGATAAATTTATATTATTACTTGACGATATAAGACGAAAAGTAAGAATAAAATTTTTCGATATCTGGCTTAATTTTCAAAATATCGAAAATTGAAAATTTTGTTTAATTATTTAGCTTTCGATATTTCGAAAACCAAGACACATATCGAAAAATTTTATTCTTATTTTTCGTCTACATTCATGAAGTTATAACAAAATTCATCATCAAAGTTGAAAATAAGATAAAAATAATTTCAACCCTAAATCTACCCTGCTCTTACATCCCTTATATGGACGGTGACACTTCGTTTTTTTCTTTTCTAATTCATTGCTAATATGTTTACTTTCTATTAAAAAGTTTTTTTAAAATTAGTTTTCATTCATTCCAAATGAAAATTATCAAAAACTTCCAAAATATGTCGTTTTTTGAGATTCCTCCATAAGAGCCAATGTATTTTATATCGATTTTTAATGACTTAGCTGAAATTTTAACCACATATTCTTTGAGTAAAAGACTACTTACAAACAAATTTTGAGCCTTTAAATCAAACATTGTTGTCATGCTCATACATCCTTAAGATTATTTATTTATCTTTTTACACATCTTTAGTGATAAATTGATATCGATTCTCTGTACGATTCATGAGAAATTAACTAACAAAGTGTTTTAACCAAAAAAAAACAACATTTCTCATATACCGTACTAGTGTAGGTGCTGAATGAGTTTCGTATGCATTTACAGGTCCCACCGAACATGGAGTTTATTTCGACGTATTTTGACTCGCTGAATCCATATTTTTAACTTGCTCATTGCTTACAGTTGGGGTGGAGGGGAATTGTTATAAACAAATTAATTGTTTATACGGCCATCCTTCTAGATCTAGACTATTGAAAATTTTATGAAAGAATTTTGTAGTATTTTATTCTTCAAGTACATGTACAAGAAAAACGTATATTTCTTTTTTTTTTATTCGTCTTAATACGAACAATAGAACCGGAGATATGATTAAAATTGTAAACAAAAAATACAATGGATAAGGTCGGCGCGCAGAGTTTTTTTTTAAAACGTCCGTAGATTGACAAATAATAATTTTGTACTTTAAGATACTCATTTTAAAGGTATGAGTCTATATTTTAATGTTATGCACATAAAAATACGTTTAATGCAATAGCAACGAAGCAAGAACGAATTTAAGTATTAAGTTTTAACATTTTTTCCAGTCCGCTATTAGTATATAAGCCGAAAGCGGGCTCTTAATGAAAGAAACCCACACATAATTATGTATGAGAAAATTGTAAATTTGTTCTAGTTTAAGGTTGCTGTCTTGCTATGGGCATTTCGACAGAAAATTCTAAATTTGTGTATACTTATTAGGAATATACATTAACCAAAAAAATTTGAAATCGATTGACCGTCTCTAACTCGAGTTAAATACAATTAAAGTTCGGATAATTAACATGGAGAGGATAGGAAAGGTTACGTTTTGTGGTGTTTTTAACAAGTTTTTCAATTCTAGAAAAAACTAGACTTAAGGTATTTTCAAAAAACTAACTGAACATTCATGAATTTGTTTGTGCATGTCAGTTTAAAAAAAAAAAAAACAAAACAAAACTATTGAAAGCTTGATTCTTGAGATATAGTCACTCAATAGTTATTAAAATAGTTATTAAAATTCACTATTCATATAGTAATAACTATTCATATAGTTATTAAAATTTTTTGTATAACAGAAATAATTATATTCACAGTATAAGTAGTGTAAGTGAGATGTCTATTATATACAGAATTACAGATGTTTATTATCATACAGAATACGTGGTAATGGACAGTTGAGTTAAAAGCATGTTAAAATTAATACTTATTTGAGTGTGCTAAGCATATCTATACGTACATACCACTGCTGTATGATGTAATACACTATTTTTACAATATTGTATAAATACAACCACCTTAACAATTTTTTTTTTTCAAATTTGTCTATTAAAACTTGAGCTATTGAAACCGAGCGTATTCGAATGTACTTCTCTTCCCTAAAATATACGATTAGAGTGAATTTCAAAGCGTGATTTTTATTTTGGAAACGATTCATCAAAAAGTAAAAAATCATTTAATATAAAATAATTACATGATTTTTTACATTTTAGAGCATTTTTTTGTTTTATTGATTTTATTTTCATTCGAAATAAAATTGTAATTTTTTTTCAATTTTATCATCAATATTCTAGAATCTTTGATTCCAAAACCACCAACAATACACAATTACAAAGGCACTTTTAGAATCGTTCGAAAGCTCATGTACTTACTAAAATTGGGGAAAAATCGAAATTTATTTCGAAATATCCTAGGGTTCTCATTTAGTATCTTTATTTATTTGTTTTGCGTTCGATATTCGAAAACCAAGGCAGCTATAGAAAAATTATATTCTGATTTTTCGTCTGCATTCATGAACATAACAAAATTCATCATCAAATTTGAAAATAACGTTCAAATAATTGCAACCACAAATTTAAACTTGCCTTGGCACTCGTACTACCTTAAAACGATAATTTCAAATAATAATAATTGACTTCATTTCAAGTTACTATTTACTTCGAATTTAATCGAATAGCCTTAACGTTTTTGTTACTTGGAAAACAATCAATGCACACATAACTAACTATATCTACTAAAATACTAAAATACTAAAACCAAACATCTATAAAATAAAGTTTTTCAACCGTTAACACAATGATAATAACAATAACAATAATATTTATATTATATAATTAACTTTCAAGTTGAAACTTTCAAGTTAAACTTTAATTGATGAATATTAAAATTGTAATAAATATATGGTTTATTTAAATACCTAACATTTTAATATACGATATTGGTTTTATATTAAACTAGATTGATACCCGCCCGCTTCACTGGGCTTAAAAGTAATAGCCTCCACCCTCTCTTGATATACATAGTTTTCAATTTTGTTAAATGTAAAATAATCATAATTCATTAAGTATATCAGAATAGTTGGCCAGAATTCTTTAATTTATTGTTCAAAATGATGATTATAGATGGATCAGATATATTTAAAAAAAAGATTTGTAAAAATTTAAAAAATGGTAAAAGTCTAAATTAAATTTTTTTAAATATAATATACATGAACTATATTATAAATTATAGTTCATGTGTTATTCTGATATATCAGCTATATTGCTGTACAGTTTTATTAAAAACCATTTGCTAATTTTAGCATGAAAGCGTAACAAGCAGACAAACATGCTTAATTTCACATTTATAATATACATAGAGATGGTAATTAATGCAGTGAATTTATTTTGTAGAAAGAAAATCATGGAAAATCTAAGTATTTTTATTGACTTGAAGGAACTTATTTAATTCCTAATTAATAGGTAATTAAGAACTAATTAATTTTATTAATGATTTTAATTGATATTATTAAATAGTAATTGATTTAATTGTTTTTATTTTAGATATATTTTGTTGACAATATGTATTGACAAATCAGTCAAATTCTACATTAAAATCGCAAAACGCGATGTGGAGCTGCTTTTTGGAGATCCCTCAGAGGAGTGTGAACTACGTTTTGGAAACAAAAAAAAAAGTTTCGCTTCAAAATTTTGGACTTTTTTCAGTTTTTCGCTTAACTTTCTAGAAATTTTTTTTCGTTTTTTTCATAAATTTTATCTATAAGAAATTTCATAAATTACTCTAACTTGCCCCCTCACGAGAAATCAATGAGGTTTACGAATGAGCATTTTTTACGTTTAAACTTTTGTTCTATCTCTGATGATTAAACATAAACAACTAAAATTTTAACAAATCTGAAAACCATGTAAATTTTTCAAGCGTCATATCTGAAAAACTATTAGACATACGGAGCTGTGGGTTGGCTTAAATTCTTTCAAATTTAATCTACTTTCAAAATGATAGCCAAAATGTCTCATAGTTTTAAATTTTTACAGTTTTTCACGGATTATGATGATTATGATTCATTTGCAAAATGTAGTTTCACACTCCCCTGAGTCGCCCAAAAAAAAAAAAAAAAAAAAACAAAAAAAAAATACAAAAAAAAAAGCTTTACATAGTATTTTGTGATTTTAGTTGTGTTTTTTGTAAGATTTTACTGACGTATGCATGGAAATGAAATTTTTGATAAATTTTTTTTGTCAAAATCATTGAGGAAACGTACTCCTATGGGGAAACGTACCACTATAATGAATTTAAGGTTGCGCCTGGTTTACCACCTTATTTCGTTCCGTAGTAGTTTTCACAAAAAAATTAAGTTATTGTACAACAAATTTTCTACAAAACAAGTCTTATATATAACTTTTTGCCATAACTTGTTTATTCACAAAGTTCTCGCATAATTTCGCCTAGAAAATAGAAAATAGGGGTTGAAGCTCATTAAAGTTAAGCTCACCAAAGGACTTTCCATTATATATCAAAACATCGTTCGGACTCGAAATTATTTTTTTTCTAAATATTTAATTTGATAGAAATTATGAGAAAAGTTTAATTTTCAATTTATCATGCGTCTCGTAAGTTGTTTAAATATTTTCGGCACAGATTTTCCAAACTCAAATTTTCTGACTTTTCCAAAGAAAAATTCCCTTAAATTAAAATTCTTAAAAAATTTATTATTATTTTCACATTATGTTACAAAGATTTTAACAATTCTTCGACTCCGATAATTTTGTCCTTTATTGATAAAATTCCCTAACATTTCACAGGAAAGCGGAATTCTCTAGTAATTTCACGTTTTGCATTTTTTTCCAGACATAAAACCACCATGTTTATAGTTAGCTTTCCTATAACTTGAGGGGTAAAAAAGAATAATTGTAAGTCAAAAATGTCAAAATTTCAAGGGCTGAATTGCTAAGAAAAGTGAAATTTAATTTAGTACTAAATAAAAACTAATAGACCGCGATATACCGAATATTGGAAAGGATAAAATGTGCTGGAAACAAATGAAGGACAAAATTTTAATGTGTAAAAATTATAAAATCAGCTGAAAAAATTGTCCTACATTCTCTATCATCTCGTTTTTTTTATGGCTCACAGTTTTTGTAAAATGTATCATAATATTAACACTTAGCTCCAAATATGTATTTAATGAAACGAAATTCGTTTAAGGTATTTTGATAACTAAAAAATTAATATGGTTCCAAAAATTTTGAAATTTGTCTATTAATCACCATTTTATACGTCTTTTGTGAAAAATTTATATCGATTCTGTGTACGGTTTATGAGAAATTAACTATCAAAGTCCGTGTTTTTTCCAAAAAAAAGTTATATATTTTTATGCACAGATCATAATTTTGGTACGATTTTAAACCTTAAAATTTGAGTAATATCGATAAAAGTTTTTATACCATGTATATATATGAAATACACAAGGTATATTAAGTTTAGTCCCAAGTTTGTAACGCTTAAAAATATTGAGGCTATGAAAAAAAATTTGGTATAGGTGTTCATAGAATCACCTAATTAGTCCATTTCCGGTTGTCTGTCCGTCTGTCTACCAACACTGTCTGTCTGTCAACATGATACCTCAAAAACGAAAAGAGGAATCAAGCTGAAATTTTTATAGCGTACTCAGGACGTGAGGTCGAGTTCGTAATATAGGTCTTTTGGGTAAACATCGTGTAAACCGCTAGATATAGAACAAAAGTTTAAATGGATAAAATTGTCCTTAATAAACAACTTTTGTTTGAAACATTTTTTTTAACATCACTATTTACCCTCGAGGGCGCTTATTAGGTGCAAATTTTATAGTGTATATTAATATGGGAATATCAGTTATATGTGTGTGGCTATTTAAAAGTGGATACATTTTTTTAACTTACATGACGTCAAAAAACAAACGATTGCTTCATCAACACTGTCTTTACATGGTATTTCAACAATTAACTCAGTCCATTGTTTGTTTTCACTTGTTTTATGTAAATTTTAAAACAATTTTAAAAGCACTTATTGACTAAAAAGCCAGCATTAATTACGACTTTATATACCACCATTTCAAAAGAGCTGTTTTTATACCATATATGAAATATACATAGTATATTAAGTTTAGTCCCAAGTTTGTAACGCTTGAAAATAATGATGCTAGGAAAAAAATTTTGTCATAGGTGTTCATCAAATCACCTAATTAGTCCATTTCCGGTTGTCCGTCCGTCCGTCCGTCCGTCTGTGGACACGATAACTCAAAAACGAAAAAAGATATCGAGCTGAAATTTTTACAGCGTACTCAGGACGTAAGGTCAAGTTCGTAAATGAGCTTCATAGGTCAATTGGGTCTTGGGTCCGTAGGACCCATCTTGTAAACCGTTAGAGATAGAACAAAAGTTTAAATGTAAAAAATGTTCCTTATCAAAAATCAAACAACTTTTGTTTGAAACATTTTTTCGTAAACACTGTTTACCTGTGAGGGCGCCAATTATGCGGAAATTTTATAATATGTACTATACTTGATTATCAGTTATGTGTGTGTCACATGTTTGTATGTGTAATGTGATAAAGAAATCAACACTGTCTATACATGGTATTTCAACAATTAACTCAGTCAATTGTTTGTTTTCACTTGTTTGTTATTAATTTATCGTAAACCGTATAGAGAATTAATTGACTTAAAATATTTCTCTGAATGAATGAAGGAGAATGAATTCTCAGAGAATGAATTCTCTGATTAATACTGAAACGTATTAAATACTTATTAATTGTTACACAAAATTTCAGTTTCTTTGGTAACATTTTCATTTCGCTATCGAATCACTTTAAAAAAATGAAATTACACATGCAGCACTACCTTAAAATGTTAAAATGGCAATTCATAAAATTGTGTATAGAATAAAGTTTTTGTTTTATAATAGCTAGATAAATAAATATATATTTTGAAAACTTGAACTTCTGCTGTCTCTTGTATAGAGTTGTTCGTTCGTTCCATCTACATGATTGTTCAATTCTCTAAACATTGTAAAGTAACACTTAATGTATCTAAGCATTTCCTTTGATACTTGTGCTTGTTAAACTACCTAAGTGAAAAACCACAGTATCCTACCTGTACGAGTTGAAAAGTGCTTTTGACAATATTATTCATCATACATTCTTTCTTTATCTTTGTCAAAAAACTATTTTATTCTATACTGCAGTAAAAACACAATTTATTTGCATAATATGACATTTTGTGGCTTTTTTTTTTGTTAAGAAAACTTTTATAATTTTTATTTGCATAAAATGTAATTTTTCTTTATCGCTTTGTTACTTTATGATTTTTCAAGTCAATATTTTTATCTATACCTGCATACATTATTTAGATATGTTGAGGTTTTAAATCATATCGAAAATGATGTTTCGTTATACAAGTATGTATATGAATCAACTAGAGTGATACCCACCCGCTTCCCTGGGTTTAAAAGGAAAGATTGATAAAAATTGCTCTAGGTTATCCCCTTTCTATAACACTCGAAAAAATGGTAAGGATTTTAAATTTATAATAGTCGTAATTATTCATTGAGTACATCAGAAAAGATGGCCTGAAATATTTTATATTGACTATTTTTACAGAAATCTGTAATTTATGGTAATGTCCAATTAAATAAATATTTAATTTTTTTTCTTTTATAAATATATCTTTATAAATTATATCTCATGTGTTATTCTGAATTATGAGCTATATTGCTGTACAATTTCATTAAAAACCATTCGCTAGTTTTAGCGTGAAAACGTAACAAACAAACAAACAAACAAATAGGCTTACTTTCGCATTTATAATATATAGAGATAATGCTTGCTTTAAAACGAAAACCATTAAACGAGGAAAACTAAAGTTTCTGAAATAAAACTATGACTAATATTTTCGTGTAACTAAACCTGCAGATCGTTATTGTTGGGTAATACGTTTTTGATTAAAAACAGGACGTTCATTTATGAGACTTGTTAGTAAAGAAATAAAGAAAAATAATGATAATATAACTTCAAATGATTTTGATATAAGAAAGAAAAAATATACTGTTGATGGATTAAGATAATTTCGATACCACAAAAATGAATTATTGAAAAACACTAATTAATTAAACTAAATGCATTAAAAATTGTGAAAATAAGAAATCAAATTGCACAAATATTATTTTTTAAATGTAAATTATCATAATTATTTATTTAATTTTGTGAGACAATAATATTAAATTTTCAATGTTAGTCATAAATACAATCCATACAATTATAAATGCAGTCCATACAATTCTATAATTAAAGTAGCGTATCGTTACCATGGAAACGGATCCAAAAAAACTCACGCACGGTGCGATTAAATAAATATACCTAATATGTCTTAAAATAAAAGATTGTTAATACAATTTGTAGACATTTAAAATGAAGTGTTACTTTTCGAATGAAAACAATTAAGAGATAATTAATACAAAGCTTAATGACTGTAATTGACATCTTCGAATAATAGAATATGTATATATATATATATATATATATATATATATATATATATATATATATATATATATATATATATATATATATATATATACCTACTTACTAATGAAAATAACAGTTGTCATTTAACAAAAGTGAATTATTGTCTTTGGATTTTATCAATAATTTGAAAAGATTTTATTAATTTTTTTTATTTTTCTCAATTAATTACTTTTTATACATCCATATTGCGAAATAGAAATTTGGTAGAAGCGCGGATAAGTCATTTTTTAATATTATTTTCGATGATAATAGTTTATAAAAAAAAAAAATTTCTTAATTTATGAGGTTCTCGATTTTGTGGTCAAATTTTTAAAAGCTGAAATTTTGTGTGTTTAATTAATGAGTATTTAATACGCCTTCTGAATAAATTTTAAGTTGGATTCTCTGTACGGTTTACGGTAAATTAATTATTAAAAACAGTCATTTTTACATGGTGGTATATGAAGATCGTAATAAATGTTGCTTTTTTAGTCAATAAATTCTTTTAAAAATGTTTTACCATTTACATTAAAAAACATTCCTCAAGTTTAAGCTTTAAAATCATACCAAAATTAAGACCTGTGAATAAAAATGAAAAACTTTTTTTGATTAAGAAAAAAACTTACTTTCGATATGAAAATCGATATGAATTTTTCACAAAAGAACTATAAAAGGATGATTAATTGATCAATAAAATTTTAAATCTTTGGTATCATTTTCAATTCACGCTATTGAAATACATTAAATAGTCGAAATGATAATAATTAGACAAAAATTAAAATTTTATTTATCAATTAATCACCCTTGTTCAGGTCTTATGTGAAAAATTTATATCGATTTTCTGTACGGTTTATGAGAATAATGTGCCCTTTTTTGGTTAAAAAAAACTGACTTTGATAGTTAATTTCTCATAAACTGTACAGAGAATCGATATGAATTTTTCATAAAAGATTATTAACAGGATGACTAATTGATTAGTATAATTTCGAATTGATATCGAAATACCTTTCTTACATTTTAATCAATTTATGTTTAAATTTTAATACCGAAAAAATATACTAAAGTGGTAATTAGTTAGTCTCATGTTGATATTAATTGTGAATATATATATATAATCGTTTAATAATTAGGATTCCCTTTACGACATTTACGACATTCATAATAATAAATATCTAATTAAAATAATAAAAAATTATTTTATTATTAGTGTATGACTACAAGTTTTTTATTAAACAAATATTAATACAAACAAATTTTGTATAAATTAAATTGAATCTCTTAAGAATGAACGCAAGTTCGGAAAATTTTGAGATCAAATAAAAAACTTGTAGTCATAAACTAATTATAAAATTATTTTAATTATTTTGTTATAATATAGTATGTACTACCAAAAACCTAATATAAATTCAATTAATTCATAATAAATTCAATATAATATATAATGGGGTTTGACCTCCGTTTCTAAGACCACGTCTATAACAGAGGTCACTCACATCATTATTTTAATCGTTATTTATTTGTTTAACAACTACATTATAAATTCAATGAAAAAATTAAAAGTTTTTTGTTTACTTATATTGACATATGAGTTAAATATTAATTAAAATATGTAAATTTTTAATTTTTCTAGTAAAAAAAAAAACCACATCTTTGTTATATGGTCGATGAACTGTAGAAGAATGTTTACTTCGAAAGATTATAAACTTTATAAATTTCAAGAAGTTTAAGATAAACCTTAAATGTACTTAGTTAGAATCCCTAGTGTGTAATAGGTGAAATTACAACTGCTTAGAGTGTACTTATATGAAGGATTAGATGATTAGATTATTTTTCGGTGTAGTTGTAATTAGAAATGTATATAGTAGAAAGAAGTTCGATAACTCGTAAATTCTTGTGAAATTATCTTACAGAAATATTATTTTCCTAAATTTTTTTTTTTTTTTTTAAAACTTAGGTAGTACCTACATGACAGAATTTTTTAATATTGAATTACAAAAATTTTTAAATTTTCCTATTTTAAAAATAAAAATTACTGATTAAGGATGTACGAGTGCCAGAACAATTTTGGATAAAAGGCTTGATTTTTTTTATATACAGTTGCGTATCTCAATCTGTCTCTATCAATTCTGAAAATATTTAAATTAATTAATTAATTTCTAAAGTTGATGTATTTAAAATTTGTCTTATGGAAAAACGGTATAGATGTTTCCAAAATTACTTGGTGGAAATTAAAAAGAAACTATTTGAATTAAAGTTAAAATCTTAATAAATTATTGAAAAAAAAAAAAAAAAAAACGTTGTACGCGATTAATTAAGGATGTAAAGCACGGTAGTGAGGTCATAAATTTAAAAAAATATATTTTTCATTTTGATGGTAAATTAATTATGTTGACATAACATTGACAATATATGACGAAAAATAAAAATAAAGTTAACGATAGCGGGAGTAATTTTCGAAAATTTGGTATTATTATCGAAAATTTTGTATTATTATTTAGCTTTCGATATTTCGAAAACCAAGGCAGATATCAAAAAAGTTTACTCTTATTTTTCGTCTACATTCATGAAGTTATCAAAATTAATTAAAAAAATCATCAAAACAAATAATTTCAACCACTTGCCTTGGCGCTCGTATGACCTGAATTAGAAATGTTGGATTCCTTACAAATTATTTTGAAATATTATTACAAAAAAATATTTTCTTTAATTTTTTGTTTATAAACTTAGAAAGTACCAACATGACGGATTTTTAATATTGAATTTACAAAATTTTCCTATTTTGAAACTAGAAATTACAGATTAAGAATTTCAAGTTAAAAAAAAATGTTTTCATATGGGAAAGAAAATAATTTTTTTATCTAGTATTAAAAAAAAATTATTTGGCACTCACAAAAAATAGTTTAATTTTTGTTAAGCAAATTAAAATTTTTTTTCTTTTCTAAAAATAAGAATAAAAAAAATCCTAAAATCACCAAAAAATCTTGGATTATAATAAAATTTCTGCTTTGTATTTTATTTTAAAAAGAAAATAAAAGAAAACAGAATTTTTTTTTTATATTTTAATAATTTTACAATTCTAACAGACTCTTTCAGCAACGTATATTATTATTAGATTTCACAAAAAGTTCCTTTCAATTTCACGTTGCTAATAGAAAGAAAAACTACCTGAAAATCACCGTAAAAAGATTGACATCAAATTAATTATTAAAAGTCAAAAAAAATCATTTCCAACGCACTACTTACCAAGAAAAAACTTCAGACCAAGGAGAAATTCAAGTGAATAAAAAAATAAAAAATCCACGTGAGAAAAACTCTCAACTTCACGAAAACACCAAAAAAAAAAAATTTCCAAAATCAAAAGCTTAATCGTATGCAACAATATATGCAATCACACTTACACCACAGACAAGAAAAAAAACACCAAGAAAATTTTTAATAAAAATTTTCCAACCAAAGTTTTTCTTTAAAAATAAACCAACCACTAAGTCACAAAAAAATAATAGCACAAAAAATCTTCGTACCAGAAGAGAAAAACAAACGTACCTCAAAGAGGAATATTTTATAAAGAAGAAAAACTACGTGAAAATCTTTACGTATGTACGCGCGAAACGATATCAACAATATAAACAACAAGTTATATATGAACAATATACTTGTAGACAGAGACACTCTCTAAACTCGAACTCCGACACGAGTGCGAACGTCACTGACACTGACTGCTGTGCTCCAATGTTGAACTGTAACAACCAGAGTTTTATCACACAGTCGTCGTGTTACATATACAAGCATAAACGAATATTTCGTTACACCGAAAAACGCAACGATATGTAAGGAGACAGTTGTCTAGGTCTCTTTACGCTGTCTACGTAAGCCTACTGTAATTGGGATTTTGAATCATATTTAAGTTTTATTAACTGTTTTTATTTTTTCATGATAATAGGGTATTATCGTTAGTCAAAAATAAATCATGTAAGTTGAAAAAAGTTAAAATTTATATAAAAATATACTTAAATATTCTGATTTCGAGTCATAAAAGAACATTTTTCTTTAAAAATATTAAAATTAACAAGTGAAAACAAACAATTGACTGAGTTAATTGTTGAAATACCATGCATAGTCAGTGTTGATTTCTTTATCACATTACACATACAAACATGTGACACATACATAACTGATAATCAAGTATAGTACATATTATAAAATTTCCGCCTAATTGGCAGTGATGTTTACGAAAAAATGTTTCAAACAAAAGTTGTTTAATTTTTGATAAGGAACATTTTTTACATTTAAACTTTTGTTCTATCTCTAACGGTTTACAAGATGGGTCCTACGGACCCAACACCCAATTGACCTATGGTGCTCATTTACGAACTTGACCTCACTTTTTACGTACTGAGTACGCTGTAAAAATTTCAGCTCGATATTTTTTTTCTTTTTGGAGTTATCGTGTCCACAGACGGACGGACGGACAACCGGAAATGGACTAATTAGGTGATTGTATGAACACCTATGACAAAATTTTTTTCCTAGCATCATTATTTTTAAGCGTTACAAACTTGGGACTAAACTTAATATACTATGTATATTTCATATATACATGGTATAAAAATCGTAATTTTTCAACTGTATATCACGTGACCTAAAACGCGGGTAAGCCCTGATGTGATGTCATAGCGGTATGAGTCATAGACCAACAATTAGTTCAGTGTAGCCAGCTGGGTATAATGTATACATAGATAGTAAGTATTTATATTTATTATAATCAGATGTCTATGAATATATTTGTCAAACTTATTTGTGTTATTTCGTGTAATGATACCGAAATTTCTTTTTCAAAAATAGTAGAATACCCTATTCAGCACTGATTATCCACATTATTGAAAGTATAGTGAACCTTGACAACATTCCCTCATGTATATGTATACTAATAGTGTACGATATATACGATATATATATATATATATATATATATATATATATATATATATATATATATATATATATATATATATATATATATATATATATATATATATATATAATAGTAAAAGCATCGTATATCCATTAAACAAACTGTTGATATTAAAAATGTTTTATTAACATCTTAAAAACTTAGACACGCCCTTCATGTTACATTCGTAAAACTGATTCGTTACCTAATGTAAATCCATGACCTTCATATTCATGTGTTATTGTTAACGTTAACGTATGAGTTTAACTTACTTAACAAAGTTGTATGTTAAAATAGTTATATATATGTTAAAACTATATTAAGGGGATTATAAAGGAATTTAACACAATTCAACATTATATAAAAATATTCAATGGCTAACCAAGGGATTGTGCTCCCTATTTAAAAATAAATAAATAAAATAATTTTAAGGATTATTGATTTAGGATAATGAACAATTCAAAAATTTTTATGTTGATCGCGGGCAGCATATACTACAATTTTAAACTTTAAAAAAAATTGTAATCTGTAAAAATTAATTATATAATTTAAGGCTGTATTCTGGTATAAAAAATTGAATAGATCGATTTTTTTTCGTTGTTTTTTGAAAGGTAAGACCTTTAAGAATATGTCCTTAAAAATATTTTACAAAACTCGAATTATTTTCGGAGATACAGTGGAATTCCTGGTAATGAAGTTCGAATGGATCGATCTGTACTGCGACTTCAAAGGAAGACAAAACAGTTCGGTTGGCAAAAATACCTTTACAAGGCATTGCATATGAAGTAGAAGAAGGTCCAATGTATGCATCTAGGATCGCCGATTAATCCAAAGTGATTAATATTATTTCCGAGTTACTCTTTTTCACTACTTTTCGAGGTGATTGGCATGATATCTCTAAACAACCCATTCCTTTGAAATTTGGTGGTAATCTTGGATTTTTAAAAATTCCAATTTTGAGAATTTGAAAAACATTTTAAAAGATTGAAATAAGGGAACAAAACGAAATTTTTTTTCATTTCGACGCCATTTGGTCAATTTTATTTTTTTTTTTTGTAGAGGTTGGGAAGAGACCGAATCTTTACTTATTAAGAACTTTTAAAATGTCAATAAATATCATATGGAAAAATGGCTACAAAAATGCTTTTCATTTTTTCATAATCTTAGTTTGAAAAATTCCTACAATTTGGGCTTCTAGACCAAAATACCCCCTTAAGATAGCAAAAGATTTTTTTTTTTACAATCAAGATATTTACAAAACTTATCGCCAGTCTATGTTCCTTTTTTTTAAATTTTAAGTTTTGTAAACTTAAATTAAGAAGTTTTGAGGAGTTGGTTGGTTTCGTTTTTGAAAATAACGAGTTTTGAATTCACGAATTATTTTCGGATAAAAAAGATCAAATTCTACATGTGGAAAATTTGGAAAATAAGTTAATGTAAATGTTTTGCACCTGATCGATTAAGTTTTTTGTCCGGGCACGACCATAAAGCTTCATTAAAGAATAAATATTTATACCATGCATATATGTAATATGCAAGGTATACTAAGTTTAGTCCCAAGTTTGTAACGCTTAAAAATATTGATGCCACGCACAAAATTTTGCTATAGGTGTTCATAGAATCACCTAATTAGTCCATTTCCGGTTGTCCGTCCTTCTGTGGACACGCTAATTCGAAAACGAAAAAAAATATCGAACTGAAATTTTTACAGCGTACTCAGGACGTAAAAAGTGAACTCGAGTTTGTAAATGAGCATCATAGGTCATTTGGGTCTTGGGTTCGTAGGATCCATCTTGTAAACCGTTAGAGATAGAACAAAAGTTTAAATGTAAAAAATGTTCCATATCAAAAAATAAACAACTTTTGCTCGAAACATTTTTTCGTAAACATCACTGTTTACCCGTGAGGGCGTCAATTAGGCGGAAATTTTATAGTATGTACCATACTTGAATATCAGTTATGTATGTGTCACATGTATGTATGTGTTATGTGATAAAGAAATCAACACTGATTATGCATGGTATTTCAACAATTAATTCAGTCAATTGTTTGTTTTCACTTGTTTTAATAAAAATTCTATATTCATCCATGATAGGACTCTATAATTATTATTATCCTTATTTGTCCTTAATACTTTAATACTTGTTGAGATTAAATGTAAATTGAACTTATTAATTTAATGTTATCCTTTTAATCTTTCAAGGGTTCGGTTGAAAGAAAAAACATTCTAATAAAATATGTGAAAACAAAAACGAGTTTTCTATATTCTCTGAGTGTACACACAAAATTTTCTTGTAGATTTTAATTAATGTGATAATTAGATAAAATTTTTTAAAGAAAATTTTTGAAATACACAACACTTAGATGTTTATTAAAAATGTTTTGATAAAAATTCCACTAACTCAAACAATATTTTATTCGAAAAATGATTCGGGATTCTAGCATCGTCTTGCGTTGATCATTTTCATTTACGTTTGCTTTAAAGTATACAGGGTGTCTAGCTAAGTTGACCACATATGGAAAACTAATTCTTTATAATTCACTTTTGACATCGAATATGGTGTCCACAAACAGAGCAAGTTCGATAGAAATGATAATGGTCGTTTAGAAATGTAGACGATTTTGAACAGATAATATGGGAAACGGTTCAAGAAATCAATACCAATATATTGGTCCGCTCAAACTAATGTTTTTACGTAAATTTATTCAAAGGCAAAAAAAGGAAGGTTTCGGCATCTAATTTGAAACCCTACTAAAGCGAAGTTTCAAATGTGCTAGGGTTGCGTTAATTAACGCTATGTATACAGAAAAAAAAACGATTTTTGATCAATATCAACTTTATGAAAAATAGCTTCAAACAAAAACTGTCGGAAATTTTTTTCCGTAAAAAAAATGTAGAATCAAAAAAATTGATATCTTCAACCATTTACCCAAAAATCGTGAAAAACGGCCAAATAAATATTATATATGCTAATAAACAATATCTTGAAACTAATTGATTTAATTTTAAAAAAATTTCAAACAAAAGTTGTTGGAAAATGTTTTTCCTAAAAAGAATGTAGAGTGAACAATTTCGATATCTTTAGCCGTTTTCAAAACGATCAATTTCAATATTTTGGATGTTGCCAGAAACTCTATTGGTCCAATTTTTGTATATCCCTGCCCGTGCCCAGAAACAGTTAAATATCAATTTTTTTGAATCCAATGAAGCTACCCAAAGTTTTTTGGGAAATTTTACGTCAAAAAGGCCTTAATTGTCATTAACAGTTTAAAGTTTAGAAAAACACCACAAAAGTTATTTTCGAAGGTGAAAACTATTGAAATAAATGAAACTTTTGAGGTTTTCATAATCTTTAAATCATCTTTGAACATCTTTTGCCAAGTTATGAAGAATAATTTCAGATTGTTTGATTTTAAAGCCTCAATTTTCAATTGTTAAAAATTTTTTAATTGCTAACTTCGAATATAGTTTGAATTTTGCAAATACTTGTAAGGACATATTCTTTAGGATTTTACCTTAAACCTGCCTTAAGTGAGAAACTCCCGTGTAATTTTAATGATGAAATTATAATTCTCGAATAAAAGAATATTTATTAAAAGGCTTTCATAATGGACAAAGAAATGACTGACTATGTATTAGTTTATATTAATTAGGCCTAATGTGAGAAGCCACCAGGACTGCCATAATGAGCACCTGCAGTGCAATTTAATTAATTGTATTGCTTAGATATTATAATCAATGTATTATTGTTTGTATTGATTTGAGTAAGTAGGTCATTCTTCTGTGTAAATGCAGAAGAAACTATTGTTATCAAAGACACTGCAAATATCTTCGCAAAAAGATGTATAATTTAACATCAATCACTATATACATTCAATAGGGAATGTTTATGTATTTTTTTATATTTTTAATTCATTGTTTACACCGTTATAACATGGTAAAAACAGATATACTGTTTAAAAATGCTGTAGTTAAGTGTCAAAAAATATTTAAAATATATATACAGTATAATTTTGAGATGTTTAAACGCAGTGATTTGGCGCTCTCTGTTGATGACACATAAGTACGTGATCTGTCAATTGGTGACAGTTCAATGTATATTTTACGCTTTAAAAAAAATGAATTTACAGTATGTCAACGAATTTGACAAGCCATTACTATGATGTCACGTCCGTATAAAAATTTGAATTTCTGTTTTAGAAATTTTTAAATGTTTACTGAATTTGTACTTTTATTAATTAATTTTAAGTAATTAAAAAGATATTAATTACTAAAATAATGGTTTCGTTGAAATGTCCACTCAATAAAGTTACGGAAAAAATATATTTGAACCAAATTTAAATTTCATGAATATTCTCTATTATTCTTAATTTAAATAATATTGCTCGAATTTTGACAGGCAACATTTTAATTTACGTGTTACAGACTTGAATTTACGTGAGTTACTTTTTCGTCTGAGTATTCGTTGCAAAATTTCATCGCCTCACAGTTATTATATCAAAATTTGTTCGTAGCGTCAATATTTTTAAGCTTTACAAACTTGCGACTAAACTTAGTATATCTTGATATATTTCATATACATGATATAAAAACAAAAAAGATCTAGGTACGATACTTCACATTAGTGTACTAACTAGCGAAAAAAACTTAAGTTAGCGATATAATGGATATTATAATACAAGCGCTGATGACATTTGAGCATATTTGCGACCTCCCCTCGAACCTTGACTTTTTTCTCTCGACAAAATTCTATTTTTTTTATATAAACTTATGTTAAAATATATTATTTGAGCGTGCTTTTTCTCGTAGAATTCAATTTTAAAATCATATTTGAGCTTGAATGTTTATATCGGGTCAAAAAATCGAAAAAACATAATTTTACAACTATGTTAAATATGAACTAGAAATTCGGCCTGGTACCCTAGAAATTCGGATTCAGCGACCCAAAAAACATACAATAACGTCAAGGTACCGAGGATCAGTTCCCGGACTATTCATGCCATCGACTAGGATATCCTAGGCTAATTTATATTCTATGAGTATATTTCCTCGTGTAACCCGATCATCTTAGTCAAAAAAAGTTATCAACCTCGGAATCTAACGGTATATTCTGATCTTTTGTACAAACGTTTGATTTGATAGTACCAATGTTGTCTTAAAAGTCACATATAGTCACGTGTGTGTGTCTTCAGACACTCAAGGTCAAAGGTCGTGAAAAACAGTTTTTTTTAAAAATAATATTACGTTTCCTGTGCCTTAAATCGTGTTTATATTTATTATAAAAGTTATAGAAGATAAAACTCTCAACAAATTTTGTATGAAATTTCTTTTATACGTTGGACCGTTTTGTAAATAGAGGGTGCATAAATAAATAAGTCAAAAAAACACATAAGAGACTGGGATTCACGATTGACCCTGTTTATTATACGGTTTTTACACCATGAATATATGTAATATGCACGGTATACTAAGTTTAGTCCCAAGTTTGTAACGCTTAAAAATATTGATGCTACGCACAAAAATTTGGTAAAGTTGTTCATAAAATTACCTAATTAGTCCATTTTCGGTTGTCCGTCCGTCCGTCTGTTCGTTCGCCTGTCAACTCGATAACTCAAAAACAAAAAAAGTTATCATGCTAAAATTGTAAAAAATATTCCTTATAAAAAAATAACCAACTTCTGTTTGAAACATTTTTTCGTAAACATCACTGTTTACCCGTGAGAGCGCAAATTAGACATAAATTGTATAGTATGTATTATATGGGGATATCAGTTATGTATGTGTGACATGTATGTATGTATAATGTGATAGAGTAATCAACACTGTCCATGCATGGTATTTCAACTATTAACTCAGTCAATTGTTTGTTTTCACTTGTTTTACTTAATTATACATTAAATAATTATTTAATACCTAATATTTATAGATATTGATCCAGCACTAAAATACGTTAAAACTGAGCGCTGCATCCTCTATTTCAAAAATGGTCCAACGTATAAAAAAGGTTGCAGATAAAATTTGTATAAAATTTTCTCCTCTACAATTTTAAAATAAATTTAAATACGATTGAAGGCAAAGGAAAGGAGATATTATCAAAAAAAAATTTTTTGACCTTTGAATATCATTTAATATCAAAGAACGCGCACATGTGACCATATGTGACTCTTGAGACAACATTTTTACTATCAAAATAAAGTATTTACAAAAATTCAGCTTATATCGTTAGATCCCGAGGTGAAACAATAAAATGATTGGTGTAGTGTATCTATAACTCATTTGTTCACCTATATTAAGTTAGCGGACCACTTTTCGAATTTTCCAACTGTTTCATACCGGGAATTTGCCGTTTTTTATTCGTAGATTATTCATGAAATTTTTAATTTTTTCGTTCATTTATTTTTTTTTTTTAAATCGGGCTGTTCCGCTAACTTAATAATAAGTTAACGGATCACTTTTCGTATTTACCAATTTTTTTCTACTAGCAATTTACCGTTTTTTTTTCGTAAATTATTCGTGGAATATTTAATTTTTTTGTTCAATTACTTTTCAAGAAAGCCAGGGCGGTTTTTCAAGAAACACTTTTTTTATAACATTTAATTAGCAACTTCTAAAACGAACCAACTCCTGAAAATAATTATAATTTAAGATTTTCATTTTTATTTAATTAAACGTAAATTCTGAAAACCTCAAATCATTTTATTCAAAAATTCTTTATCATTATTTATGTTTCTGAGACAAAAACTATAGTTAACAAGTGAAAACAAACAATTGACTGAGTTAATTGTTGAAATACCATGCATAGACAGTGTTGATTACTCTATCACCTTACACATACATACATGTCACACATACATAACTGATATTCAAGTATAGTGCATACTATAAAATTTACGCCTAATAGGCCCCAGGGGCGTAGCTACCGCCGTATTTGCCGTATCAATTATACGGGGCCCCCGGGCCACGGGGGCCCCCAAAGTGTATAAGGAAAAAGAATAAAAACTTTCTAATTTATTTTATTTTACAAATGACAAAATTCTATAAAGCAATTCCTTTTTTTCCCGCCTTAAGCGTAATTAAGAAATCAGAATTCATTTAATAGTTTGCTAAATGAATCCAAAGATTTAGCAAAAAAGTGGGGGGTAACAACTGTTTTTAAAAACAGTAGGCGAAAGATAACGAAGCGTTTTTTTGATGAGTTATCACAAGATGAGAGAATTTCCGACCCGGAATCCTATTTCAAAGTCAATGTATACTATTGCTGTTTAGATATATTAATTTCTCAAACTAAAGAAAGATTTCAGAGCCTTTGCAACCTGAGTAGTATATTCGAAATATTACAACCGGAGAAACTCCTATCTTCTTCAAGCGAAGAGATATTAAACGCTTCCGGAAAACTGTCTGCTAAATACAGTAAAGACATCTCACTTAATCTTTGTGACCAATTAAAGGCTCTAAAAACATGCTTAAATTCTGAAATTAAAAAAATTTATTCCATTAAAGAACTCATTGAATTATTGCTAGTAAAATTCAATAGTCTTGCATCCAGTTTTCCCGAGGTAATCACAGCATGCTTTTTATTCTTGACCCTTCCAGTTACAACCGCAACCGCAGAAAGAAGTTTTTCAAAATTAAAACTAATAAAAAATTACTTAAGAACTTCGATGGGACAAGAACGGCTGTCAGACATCTCACTATTGTCCATAGAGGCAGAAACTTTAGAAAAACTAAAATCATCATCAGCCATAAATGATTTAATAAATCAGTTTGCCGATAAAATGGCAAGGAGAGTGGATATTTAAAATTCGATTTTTATTTGTAAAATGGGTAAATTATGTGATAAATAAATATTACTTCTCACAATATTTTTTTTCTTTTGTGAAAAATCTTTACCTCCATATAAGGGCCTCCAAAAAAATTTTTATACGGGGCCCCGACAAGGCACGCTACGCCACTGATAGGCCCCCACACGGGTAAACAGTGATGTTTACGAAAAAATGTTTCAAATTTTTTACATTTAAACTTTTGTTCTATCTCTAATGGTTTACAAGATGGGTCCTACGGACCCAAGACCCAATTGACCTATGATGCTCATTTTCGAACTCGACCTCACTTTTTACGTCCTGAGAACGCTGTAAATTTCAGCTCCATATCCTTTTTTCGTTTTTGAGTTATCGTGTCCACAGACGGACTAATTAGGTGATTTGTTCATAGAATCACTTTTCAATCATTTTTCGTAGCATTAATATTTTTAAGCGTTACAAACTTGGGATTAAACTTAATATACAGTAGAATCTCGATAACTTAAACCTCGGTAACATAAAAACCTCTGTTACTTCAAAAAATACTATGTTCCCTTCCCATCAGAGCCCAAAACCTCTATAACTTAAAATACGCAACCTCTATAACTTAAATAAATAATCTCTGTATAGGCCCTCAGTAACTACATAGAAACATGTACATACCTCTATATTAACTAGGGTACATAGAAACATGTACATACCTCTATATTAACCTTTACCTAACATAGACACTTGATAACTTAAAACCTCTATAACTTAAAATATTTTGTGTTTCCCTTGGACTTTAACTTATCGAGATTCTACTGTACTATGTATATTTCATATACACATGGTATAAAAACACGACTCTTTTCAATAAACAAATGTTTATATGTCTTTTAACCATTGACATTATAGTTACATAGACTGAGCGTCAAACGATTTTAATCATGCCGACATCTGAGGTAATTGGTTAGGTCCTATTTTTTCAAAAAGTAATTGAGCGAAAAAATAAAAAATTTCACGAAAAATTCTCGAATAAAAAACGGCAAATTCCCAGTATAGAAAAATTGGGAAATTCGAAAAGTGATCCGCTTACTTAATATAAGCCATTTGTTCATAAATAGTTTTAGGAAAGATGCAACAACATACAAACACATTCTTAACATTCATATAATATAAATCGTATTTTCGAGATAGTTTCTGTCTCTTTAATTTCTACCTTTCACAAACGCAATATGAACCTTATTGTGTCTATTTATGTATATGTAGCTAACATTGAAATTAAAACCACAAGCTTTTATCTTAAGTTTTCTGAAACTCAAATAGCAACTGTTAGGTACCTACACCTACTGTATTAAATGTCTATTTTAATCTCACAGCATGATTCAGAGTAAGTTTTTGATATTATCCTTACAATGTACAAAAAAGCACTAGCAAGAAAATATGTTTTAAACTAGATTGATACCCGTCCGCTCTACTGGGCTTAAAAGTAAAAACCGCCGCTTTATAGCCTCCATATGTGGCTTATACCAATCTTAGGATCATCTTAAGGTCTAGCCTTGTGTCCAGTTTAATCGAAGTCGTTAGAGCCGTTTTTGAGCAAACCCCAAAAATCCTGTTTTCGCCTAGAGGGAAGTACCCTTAAAAAAAAGCCTAGGGAAAAAATCGTCTGGAATTATGACCAAACTGAACCTATGTACCGAGTTTGAGAAAAATCGGTTGAAAATTGAAGGCTCCAGCTTGGTAACAGACATACCGACATACCGGCATACCGACAGACGCAACATTTTTTAAAAACCACTTTTTTGGATCAGGACCCTCAAAACGAGTATTTCCGTTTAAACCCCGATATCGATTTTTTTTTTCGATCACAATACTTTATTATATTCATAATATAATAAAGTAAAAATAATAAATGTCAAATTAAATATTATTTTCTTAAATATATTTTTATAAATTATAGTTCATGTGTTATTCTGATATATCAGCTATATTGCTGAACAGTTTCATTAAAAACCATTTGCTAGTTTTAGCGTGAAAGCGTAACAAACAAACAAACAAACATGCTTACTTTCACATTTATAATATATAAAATTTAAGTAAAAATACTTTTTAAAAGAACTTCGTTTCTTATCGCACGTTATGATTTGTTTGTTGGTTAAGAGGTAAAACCACAAAAAGTGCAACAGACACCAAAGTTCGACATAAAGATTACCCAGGAAACTTAAGCTTATTTAATCCATTCAGTTTGCATGAATTTTGAGAATATACAAAAACATTTTACAATCTGTCAGTTTGTATTTTTTTTATCAAATTTTCTTAATTCAAAAAACGAATTATTCGTTACCAGAATTTAAACGTAAAGCGATAATTTAAAGTAAGTACAAAATTTTATGAAAGAAGTTATAATATTTAATTCTTGAAGCAATAAAACAAGTATTTGACTTTTTAAATAGACCTTTTCATCCATTTGCTTTAGTTTCGGACAGTTGTCAAAAAATTATTCAACCGATGAAAGTTAAATATATTTTATTATTTTCAAGCAGCGCTTTTTGACAAGGATAGAAGATATAAGATATGTCTTTACTTGATTAAAAACAGCCCAAAACAAAAAAGGATCATTTTGTAAATTAAAAGCCCTATTAAAAGCCCTATTTAACTTTAATTCAGAATTATCAATGCACAGATATGCAAACAGTGTCGCGGAAGAAAAATTGAAAAAAAAATTAATTAAACCTAAAACTACCAACGCACATAATTGCAAAACGTATCGAAAGAGAAAAAATAAAAAATCTGCAAGGTTGCGTACCACAAAACTAATATTTATAATTAATTACTAATACAGTTATTTGTACAAAGGGAACTTAGTTCCTACCGGGTGTCTCACGACACCTCTTGTTCTTTTTTAATTGTACTAAAAAGTAGAAAATAATTATTTCTATGAGTCACTCATTCATTCATGATTATTTGAAAAAACTATAGGCACTAAGTTTACAGTCTAAAGGATAATTTGAAGCGCCTCAAAGTTTTACAAACTGTCATGTGTAAGTAACTAATAGAAATAACTATTTTCTACTTCTTATTACAATAAAAACTTGTCCTCGAGGTAATACCAGTAAGGTATTTGTAGTTTTTATGCTGAAACAGTGGAAAAACCCACTTTTCGACAGAATTTAACGAAATTTTTTTTTCACAGGCTAAGAAAAAGATTTACTTAATGCTTAAGTTCCCAAATTTGGAAATTTACGTTAAAATTAATATCTCGAAAACAAAAACGATATAGTACTTTTTTTTTCTAAAAACATTCCTTTCAATTATCCTACTTTTTATACCATGTACATATGAAATATACATAGTATATTAAGTTTAGTCCCAAGTTTGTAACGCTTAAAAATAAAGATGCTAGGAAAAAAATTTTATCATAGGTGTTCACTAAATCACCTAATTAGTCCATTTCCGGCTGTCCGTCCGTCCGTCCGTCCGTCTGTGGATACGATAACTCAAAAACGAAAAAGATATCGAGCTGAAATTTTTACAGCGTACTCAGGACGTAAAACGTGAGGTCCAGTTCGTAAATGAGCATCATAGATCAATTGGGTGTTGGGTTCGTAGGACCCATCTTGTAAGCCGTTAGAGATAGAACAAAAGTTTAAACGTAAAAAATATTCCTTATCAAAAATTAAGCAACTTTTGTTTGAAACATTTTTTTGTAAACATCACTGTTTACCCGTGAAGGCGCCAATTATGCGGAAATTTTATAATATGTACTACACTTGATTTTCAGTTATGTATGTGTAATGTAATAAAGAAATCAACACTGACTATGCATGGTATTTCAACAATTAACTCAGTCAATTGTTTGTTTTCACTTGTTTTTCAATTCGATCTAGAGAATTTTTTTATATTGAAAAAATAGCTGGGAAGTCTAGAAATAGAGTCAGTTTTGCATACATGACCCTCAAAATCGCTTACTATGCAAGTGATTATTTCGCGACTTAAACGATCAAAAATTCTGCAACATCGAAATCTCACACCTGCTATTATTCTGAGTTAGCGAAAAAAAAATAGGCCATATCTGAAGATAAGTGATTTCATTCTTTTAATACCTTAAAACAGTACTTCTAAATTAAATTTTTAGTATAAAATAAAAAAAGATATGCATATTAATTATGGTGGAAGCGATGGGAAAATCAGGCTTTGCTTATTGTAAAAAGAATGACGTCACTTAGTTAACCATGCATGGTCATCCAAACTAAAGGATTATGCAAAATTTCAGCTTAATCGGTTGAGGATAAACACTATAAAAGTTTGTATAAACATCAACAATTTATTATAAACATCATAGTTTTTTGTGGCAAATTAAAGCAAAAGTTTGTTGTTCATTTTTCCAAAAATATAAAAGATAGAGAGATGGAAAAATGTAGGTAGCCTCAAATAGTAGTTCGGCTGAAAAATTTTTGAAAAAAAAAGTTATCTAAAAAATACTTCAATTTTCTAAATTTTGTAAATCTAAGACAAATGGAGGTAACGTAAAGTTCTATTTTTGGTATGTTATTCGGATCCATTAAGGGTTTGTGAAACTACGTCTTGCAAAAGGCAAAAATTTGGAGCGCAATTTTTTTTGCTTGCAAAACGTAGTTTAAAGGACCCAAATAGCATACCAAAAATGCAGATTTTCATCGAATTTTGCGATTTTAATTTAGAATTTGACTGACGTATAGTTTAACTAAAAATTACATTTTTTCTTAGAGGGATCATTTTGTGACTTAATCCCCTATATGTAACGAAAGTATATGTATTTTTGGTCGTGATAGCCAATATTGTTTGGCTTAAAGACTATAATCTCAATGAATATTGCTTGCTATAGCCTTTTCATCCAATGTTGTTATATAGCGGAAACATTCATAGATATTTTTATATAGGGATTTGATAGAGACAATTTTCTTTCGCCCTTATAACCGTTTTGACATTATAAACAGTGAATTTTGATAATAGTTATTTTCACCAGATTGTTATACTACCTACTATCAAAATGAAATGTTTTGAATATGGAATAATTCTAGAAACTACATAGAAATAATTTGTTTTTCCCAGAATTATTGAATTTATGCATCAACTAGCGTGCATAACGAACATGAATTTTTTTTATAATACCATGTATATATGAAATATACATAGTATAATAAGTTTAATCCCAAGTTTGTTACTCTTAAAAATATTGATGCTACGAGAAAAATTTTGGTATAGGTGTTCATAGAATCATCTAATTAGTCCATTTCCAGTTGCCTGCCTGTCTATCGCCTGTCTGCCCGTCTGTCATCACGATTACTTAAAAACAAAAAGAGATATCAAGCTGAAATTTTTATAGCGTGCTGAGGACGTGAAAAGTCGAGTTCGTAAATGAGCAACATAGGTCAATTGGTTCTTGTGTCCGTAGGACCCATTTTATAAGCCGTTAGAGATAGATCAAAAATTTAAATATAAGAAAGGTCCTTATAAAAAAATAAACAACTTTTGTTTGAAACATTTTTTCCTAAACGTCACTGTTTACCCGTGAGAGCGCAAATTATGCGCAAATTGTATAGCATGTATAATTGCATATGTATGTTGCGTATACATGTGTGATGTGACAGAATAATCAACACTGTCTATACATGGTATTTCAATAATTAACTCAGTCAATTGTTTGTTTTCACTTCTTTAAAAAGGTACTTTAGTATTTTTACAAATAACACTAACATAAAAATTTAAAATGTCATAATATTGATAAAATATTGGAGAACACTAACAACTGCGATATGTTGTATGATACGTTGTTAGAAATGATTCCGTAAGATATGATTCACTACAACATTAAAGGCTAGCGTATTGTACCTTGGCACACTCTTTTAATGTCTTCAAAGATAAATATTAAATATTAGAAAACAAGAAACCGAGAGAGTGGCAATTATCTATGTGCTTTTTTTCTTTCTATGTATAAAATGGAAACGTTTTAGTAAACGAGGATTAAATCTCTAAATTCTTTCCTTTAACTGCGATTGTCCTGAAAATTTGACGGTTAGTAGATAAGACCCCAAGAAACAAAACTATCTGATATGGCAGCAAATCGAGCATGGCCAGGAGATGGTAACTTACCATTCTAGGAGGTGGAAAATATATATGTTGAAAAGGACAACGGAAATCGATAGTAATGAATTATAAGTAAAAAGTGTCATTTGAGTATGTTTCGAAAGTCAAAACTTTCCGAGTTATTGGCGATTGAAATTATTAACATCTGTATTTTACATCCAATAAATGAAAACTTTGAAGTTTTTAAAGTTCTATTAAGAAACCTTGAGAATGAAAAAATTTCCAGTCATTTGTACCAAAATTATCAAAGCTATAATGAAAGGAAAGATTCTCTCAGTTTGTTTTTTATGTTTGATTCAGCACATAAACTGATACATTTGCCACGTGAACTAGAATTGATGCTTGCCGCTTTTCAGTTAACTTTATTTAAGTACTGCAAATATGCTCAAAAAGTTCTAACAAAGATTCGGATTTATAATTTTCGAAATTATATATCAGTTAAACTCAACAAAATTTAATTAAAATTCGTGTTTTTTTGCAACAGCTGTCATTGAAAAAAAAAAAAATAATTTAGCTTTAATCCTTCTGATAAAGCAAGTTTTTTTGTCAAACAATCCTGACTCACTTCTCCGATATTTTTGTTATTATTATTTTTTCTTCAATATAAGAAAAATAAAGAATTAATTATATTTTTAATGGCCGAGTCAAATAAAAATTGCTTGATAAAAGTTGCGCAGGAGCTGTGTTAGCTAAGCGAATTTTTTGCATTTTTAAATTTTTAAGAATTTTTATTTCCAAAACTAAGCATTTTGAAAAAAATCACTAGAGTAATTTTTTGCTTTAAAATGATCAAAATATATAAAAATATGTTTTTATTTTGAAAAAAAATCAAAATTTGACATCTATTAGGATCAGTGAATTAAGATCAATGAACATTGGAAGGAATTTTTTCAAAATTCCATCTTCAGTACAAAAGCAATAGCTCAATTTCTTTCGGGAGCTCGCTAAAAATTGCAATTAAAACATTTTCTAAAATACCTGACTATGAAAAGTTTCATACATAATAAAAAAACTTTAACAAAAAGAAAAGCGACTTCAAAAGAAAAACTTTTCCAAAACAAATTAATATGCACTAAAAAGTAAAAAAATAACGATAATATAATGCATTTAAAATTATTGTTATTTTTGGAGTCGGTGTCAGCCAAGGACACAAATCTGACAGAACAATTTGCTACATTAGCTTGGTGACACCGACTCCAAAAATAACAATAATTTTAATTTCATTATATTATCCCTATTTTTTTTACTTTTTAGTGCATATTAATTGGATTTCGAAAAGTTTTTCTTTTCAAATCGATTTTATTTTTGTAAAAAGTATTTTATTTTTTGATTTTAAGTGAATCATATGTAAACTAACGAATTTGTAATTAAAAAAAGAATAATCGAAATCGGTTGGCGTGATATTGAGTTATTCGTTCTCTTGTCGTGCATACTAAATGCAAATTTAAGACTTTTATGGTTTTCGCTTGGATGCTGTTGTCAGAACTTGACCAAAATGGGACCACACGGGAAGCACTATCTTTCAAACAGATAAAGAATCATCAAAATCGCTTCACCCAGTCGAAGTTCTGAGGTAGCACACATTGAAAAAAAATACAGTCGAATTGATAACCTCCTCCTTTTTTGTTTGAAGTCGGATAAAAAAGTTGCTGGGAATGTCCCAGACAACGTCTCTGACTATTTCCAGCCATTAGTTAATGACTATCAAATTCAATCTACTCCTAAAACTAGAAATACACGATACAACAGTCTCCCATAATATATATATATATATATAATGTCATGTATTTGATTACAAGTACATGTTTGTATGTGTATGTCTGTGTCCTTATAAACATGTTCGGTAAAACATGTAACATATCTCTCTTGTTTTTCGATTTCACATGTAGGTATCATCTCTCCTCATCCCTAAATGTTTTACTTAGTAACATCGATAGGTACTTTGTAATGTTATGAATTCGATAAGGATATTCTATTATTATTTGACATTCTAAAATTAAATTTAGTCTCTTGCTTGCTTGGTGTGTTTGTGTGTGTATGTATGTGGGTGGATGACCATGAAAAGGTCCTTTACTTGACATTTGTCATGAATATTGATGCGTCATGTATGATTAAATATTTAAAAAAAAAAATCACTAAAACAAGTGAAAACAATCAATTGACTGAGTTAATTGTTGAAATACCATGTATAGACAGTGTTGATTACTCTATAAATTACACATATACCTATACATGTCACACATATATAACTGATATTCCCATGTAATACATACTATACAATTTGCACTCTTACGTGATGTTTACGAAAAAATATTTCAAACAAAAGTTGTTTATTACTTTGTAAGAATTATTTTTTACATTTAAACTTTTGTTCTATCTCTAACGGTTTACAAGATGGGTCCTACGGACCCAAGACCCAATTGTCCAATGCTGCTCAATTACGAACTTGACCTTACTTTTTACGTCTTAAGCACGCTAAAAACTATACCAAAATTTTGTTCATAGTATCAATATTTTTAAGCGTTACAAACTTGGGACTAAACTTAGAATACCTTGGTATATTTCATATACATTGTACAAAAATACTTTTAAGGGATAAGCTTTTATTGTTCAAACAAGTGAAATTTACTAAATTAAAAAAACTCCCTATAAAATTTTGTACTCGTGAGCTCGCAAATTAGGTTAAGGAGTTGAAAGTTAACAGGTAGGTTTAACTAGTGGTCTTGTGAAAGATTAGATAAAATAAAAGAGTAAAAACTTGGAAAACGAAAACTAAAACAAATGAAGGCCGAAAGGCCGCCATAATTATGCAAAACCTTTTCTAATTCATTAAAAATAATGCAAGCACTGACATTCAACACCTGCTATACAAGGTATTTCAACAATTAACTCAGTCTATTCTCAGTTTTCTTTTGTTTTATATATAATTATACAATGAAGAACCGTATAAAACACACAAAAACCAGTTAATTAAAAATTTATTTTAATTAGACAAATACTTTTTTGTTGTTGTTAATATTTTATAAATAAAATTAATTGAATAGCTAGACATAAAAATAATTATGTATTAATTATGATTATTATAAATAAGTCACATAAATTTTATTCTGTTATACTACCAACTATATATAATTATTGTAATAAATAATTTATATTTTAATTAGAATATTCTAAAATTAAAATATATAAAAAATTATTATTTAGTTTTAAAACTTGTTCGTTAATCTCTACTAGTTGGTTGAGTTGAATGAGTTAGTAGTATATATATTTAATTTGTATTATACATTATATTATATATTACTAATGCCTATATATAACAAATATTATAATTATAATTTGTATACAGGCTGTTCTGTTATTGATAGCAGAAAATTATACCAATAAATTAAGCTTATCAAGACAAATGGAAAAGCTCTTTACCAAATTTCGATCTGAGCCCTGATTCGCGAGATGTGGTTATGGGAAAATAAAAGTATTTCTGAATTCACAGACCTATCAAATTTATTAAATTAGTAGGTGTCACTTTGTAATATAGAGGGAACTATCATAAAACAATAATTGATTGTAAGTTGATTAATTCGGGTAGCGAATACAAAAAAAAAAATATTTTGTTGTTTTATTTATAAAGAAACCCAAACTAATGCATCAAATTATTTCAAGAATACAAAGACACTAAGATGTGGAGGTATCACAGAAGTATTAAATTGTGTAATACATAACTTAATTTTCATAGCAAAACACAACAATTTTGTTATTCTAAGATACTCTGTGTTATATATTACAAAATTTAACCCTCTCTGTCCATCTTGATACCTCCCACATTTCAGTGTCTTTGTATTGGTGAAATAATTTAATAAATAGGTATGTATTATATTTTTGTTTTCTTTATAAATAAACACAACAAAAATTTTTTTAGTACCTATTAGCTACCCAATTTAATCAATTGACAATCAATAATTGTTTTATGACAGTCACCCTCTATATTCTAAAATGACACCTACTAATTTCATGAATTTGATAGGTATGAGAATTCACAAAGCTTTCTATTTTCCCCATAACCACTTCTTCCAAATCAGGCCTGAGATCGAAATTTGGTAAAGAGCTATTCCATTTGTCTTGATAAGCTTAATTTAGTGGTATAACTTTCTGCTATCAATAACACAACACCCTGTATAATATACAGAGTGTCCACAGATAGAGGTAGCTATACTTGTAAAATTTTTCATTAAAAGAAAAAAAGTCATTCCTTGTAAAAAATTGTGCTTATTCTGAAAAGTATGTAGGTATATTTCAAACTTCTAAATAATGTACAAGGTAGCCAAAATTTGGAATCACTATTTTGCATTTTAGTTAACTACCCTTCTTATTTATCAGTTGACCAAATGTTACTTGCAATTAACAATTATGACTCTACAAAATTTAAAGAAGATCCGTGTACTTTAATCATTTAACATCATTTTTTTATTTGAACAAAAGTTGTAATTACTAAAAAATGTAACAACAAAAAAAAATACAAAAATACAAAAATTAAATCAATTAACATGTTTTCCTCCTACCGTAACACATTTTTCAACCAAAACCCTCAATTTTTCATAAAATTTATGCAGTGTATGTACAATTTATCTCATTCTGTGATTTTTTTGTTTTAAAAGATTTTCATCGTCATTTAGATCACAATTATAAACTTTTTGGTTGAGATAACCCCACAAAAAAAAAAAATTTGGGAGTGTTATTCCGTGAGTGCATTTTTCTTTGGACTATGTTAGAAAATTAATAAGAAAATTTATTTTATCGGATAAAGCAACATTCACTAAGTATGGAATGGTTAAAGTTGAAAAATTGTTTCTTCTTCTTCTTGAAAATTTGTATTTAAGTCATAGTTGTCAATTGCGAGCAAATTTTCTTAGTAACATTTTGTCAACTTATAAAAAGGAAGAATAGTTTACCAAAAAGAAAAAATGGTGATTTCAAATTTTTTGATACCCTGTAGCTGTACATTATTTAGAAGTTTTAAAGATGCCTACATATTTTTCACGAATAAGCAAAATTTTTTATATATATAGAATGAATTTTTTTCTTAAAATGCAAATTCAGAAATTTTATGGCTACCTCTATCCGTGGACACACTGTACATATATTTTAGTATTAAAAACATGTAGTAATAATAATATATACATGTCATAATAATTTATAGATATTTACAACTAATGTTAAATACCATACCACCCCCAATTCCAACACCAGAGAATACAATACAGACACATTTACTTAAATTATCCAATAATTACAAAACAAGAAATTCCATAATAGTTTCATCATACATATAATTTCGATGAACATTCGATATTCGATATTCTCTGCAATCATATTGTAATTAATTAAGAATGTACGAGCGCCAGGGCAATTTTGGATAAAAGGATTGATTTTTATACCATGTATATATGTAATATGCAAGGTATACTAAGTTTAGTCCCAAGTTTGTAACACTTGAAAATATTGATGCCACGCACAAAATTTTGCTATAGGTGTTCATAGAATCACCTAATTAGTCCATTTACGGTTGTCCGTCCGTCCGTCTGTGGACACGATAACGCACTCAGGACGTAAAAAGTGAGGTCGAGTTCGTAAATGAGCATCATAGGTCAAGTGGGTCTCGGGTCCGTAGGACCCATCTTGTAAACCGTTAGAGATAGAACAAAAATTTAAATGTAAAAAATATTCCTTATTAAAAAATAAACAACTTTTGTTTGAAACATTTTTTCGTAAATATCACTGTTTACTCCTATGGGCGCTAATTAGGCGGAAATTTTATAATATGTACTATACTTGAATATCAGTTATGTATGTGTCACATGTATGTATGTGTTATGTGATAAAGAAATCAACACTGACTATGCATGGTATTTCAACAATTAACTCAGTCAATTGTTTGTTTTCACTTGTTTTTATATGAAATTGACTTAAAAAGTAGGAATATTTAACATTGGTTTTATGGTAAAACGGTAGACGGATGATATGTTTTCATAGATTTCTCCAAAACTAGTCGATGGAAATTTAAAAAAAAAAAAAAAAAAAAAACTATTTAAATTAAAGTTAAAACCTTAATAACTTATTGAAAACAAAAAAAACTCGCTGTGTCCGACTAATTAAGGATGTATGAGCACGGTAGTGGGGACATAAATTAAAAAAAATAGATTTTTTCTATTTTGATGGTGAATTATGTTATAACTTAACTATATAAGACAAAAATAAATTAAAAATTTTGTTTAATTATTTAGCTTTCGATATTTCGAAAGCCAGGGCAGATATCGAAAAATTGTATTCTTATTTTTCGTCCACATTCATGAGGTTATAACAAAATTCATAAAAAAGTGGAAAATAAGGCACAAATAATTCCAACCCCAAATCTTAAATTTACTTGGCTCACGTACTACCATAACGATGTTGAGCTCGAACTTTTTAGCAAGATACGTACGTGTGCTCGTGTTTATAGGTACTTAGTTATTCTTATTCTAAAACCATGAAAACTATTATTTTCACAAAAAGCAATACGGGCAATGATACCTTTACTTTTTCAACGGGTATTTTTATCGTAATTACATAGCTTAAATATTTCAGTTAATATACGGATTATTACAATAAAGTGTTATGCTCTAAACACCTAAACATATCTCGAATATTCAACATTGAATTTCATCTCTCTCAAAATAGTCAATTCAATAAATGATAGTAGCGCTTCCACACTTTCGCGAATTGGCACAAAATCAGACGAGGGACGATAACGTGATACATGGATTCGCCTCACACTAGAGTATTTATACCAAATTTCCAGACAAAGTATAATGAAGTGATTTTTATGCTCAAAATTGATTCGACAAAATTGTTTAGTCAAATTGGTCTTTATCCTAATCGTCTCCAATTTTCTTTTCTTCTGAGTAAAAGTAAGGTGATTTTGGAATTATAAGTTAAAAATTTTCACTGGAAAACTGCTTGTTCCTTTTTTTGATTTATGACTTAAGCTATTTTAATTTCTACCCTTTTCATAACATGTTATAGAATACTTAAACTTTACCCTGTTACAAAAAATATTACGGGGAAAAAGTGGCACAAGGGAAACAAAAAGCTCTGAGTTTGATGCATTTAATGAAAAAAGTTACCTTTTTTAACAGAAAATATGAATCACATATTAACAGAAACATTAACATTAAATACTAATAATTAAAGCACAAACCATCATCTTCAATATTTAAAAAAATCCTTACTTAATTGCACTAACAAACACAGTAAACGTAAATTGAATGATACGGTAAATCGAGAGCGGCAACAATAATAACATGCATCCATAACAGCAGGCAAATTGCGACCTGTTTGTGACAGAGTTTTTATCTAACTACGCCAAAAAGCAATTTTCAACACAAAGCAAAAGAATTGAGATTTATGATTTTATATATATATATATATATATATATATTCTATATATATATATATATATATAGAATAGAGAATTGAGATAGAGATACAGACAAAAGAGATAGAGATACATTTTGGGACAAAAATCATAAATCTCAATTCTTTTGCTTTGTGTTGAAAATTGCTTTTTGGCGTAGTTAGATAAAAACTCTGTCACAAACAGGTCGCAATTTGCCTGCTGTTATGGATGCATGTTATTATTGTTGCCGCTCTCGATTTACCGTATCATTCAATTTACGTTTACTGTGTTTGTTAGTGCAATTAAGTAAGGATTTTTTATATATATATATATATTATATATTAATATTATACACGCGAAAATAAGAATGTTTGTTTGTTACGCTTTCACGCTAAAACTAATGGTTTTTAATGAAACTGTACAGCAATATAGCTCATACTTCAGAATAACACATGAGATATAATTTATAAAGATATATTAATTTAAAAAAAAAATTAATTTAATTTGACATTACCATAAATTACAGATTTCTGTAAAAATAGTCAATATAAAATATTTCACGGCCATATTTTCTGATATACTCAACTAATAATTACGACATACATATATTTTACCTGTGTAATCCGTTATTTCGAGAATTATAGAAAGGGGATAAGCGAGAGCAATCTTTATCTTTACTTTTAAGCCCAGCGAAGCGGGTGGGTATCACTCTAGTAATTCCATTATTTGACGGAAGAAGTAAGGGGGAGTAACTTAGTGCATTTTTAAAAGCTAGTTAAAAAATGCATATATTCCAATGTCGAATTTTCTGTTATCATCACCATAACTTATATGTTTTTTCATCTCGTGAGTACTTTTTACTTATTCGTCACACGAAGCAACACCTTATATCATAAAATATTCAAAAATGTCGTGTCAGAGAATTAATTTTATTGAAATGTAATAAATATTTACAACCACATTATGCGTTTTCCATGCGAACTTTTCGCAAACATATCACATTACGTTTGATTAATCTTGATAATATTGAAAATAATTTCCCTTTGCTTATAATAAATATAATAAGTTTTAATAATTATTTTACACCTGTCTTTAATTATTCAATCAGTTTTAATTACTTGTGTTCGTTTTATATCGTCATTTTATTTATAGCATACATGAAATATGACTAATAATTTTTTCCCGATACTCTTGGTATAAAATAAAATAGATTTTATTTACAGAATGTTCAATAAACTTAGAAAAATTTATAAAATGATGAATTTTTGTTGGCTTCGAGTTGACACAAGTTCGCTATAACTGTTATAGCGAACTTGGACACAGCGATCTCACAAACGATACCAAATTTTAGATATATATTAACGTAAATAAAAGAATTTTTCAAACCCACTGAATAATTTGTTGTGAAATGTTTACAAAAAGTTTGGTGGTCTTAAGAAGTTTTTTTAAAATTTGTGATAATTTTTGTATTTTTATTTCTGTAAATCGTTACTGTAGTTGCTGGTAATATTTTGCTTATTTATTTTAAATTTAATTTTGTGTAAAATGTTTGTAATGTGTTATACGAATAAATTTTGCTACTGACGATGATTGCGTTGCAATCGAAATATCGATATTTAGGGACATGTAAGTCTGTTGTATGTTTTTAATTGTAGTTTTTAAATAGAATTTTCTAATATACAATTTCGAGTATCGTGGTATTTATTTCAATAACTTTGAAAAATTTCTTAATAAAATGAAATAAATAATTAAAAAAAAAAAACGATGGAGTGGTATCTTTTTTTAATTACTTACGTTTTTTAAGATAATTTTCTGAAAATTTTATAATTTTAGAAGTCAAATACTTATTTGATTCTTTAAAAAATTTAATTTTATACCTATGCTACCTTTAGTTTTTAATGTACGAATTAATTTTAGTATAAGTTTAAACAAAACATACTTCTGATAAAGTAGTCAACCCATTATGTGCGTACATTACGTTTGGTTTGATCAGGATATTTATTATGACATAACATTAAAATTGCATTGTACTTTCAAATTTTTTTTGTTTTCCTTAACTTCTGATAACTTTCATAAAACATAAAATTTTGACAAAAAATATAAATTGACAGTTATAAAAAGATTTTAGCATTTTCTCAAAATTCATGGTAAGCTGAATCGATTGAAAAAGTTTTAGTTTCCTAAGTATCGGTTGTTGGTGTCTGTTGCAGTTTCTTCGGTCAACCAGCAAACAACCGAACTGCGATTCATAACATCCGAAAAGAAAGAAACAAGTCCAATAGTTTACATAGCGACTTTAACAGTCGGGATCCATTTTTAGAAAGATTTGACTATAGTTAAATGGGTCCCGATTCTTAAAGTTGCTATGTAAACTACTGGGCTTGTTTCTTTCTTTTCAGATTTTATCTAACACGGTTATTTTAGTGTCCCAGCACTAAAAAACCCTCTCATTATACTTTATTAAAACTTTAAGGCCAATTTATTATTATACCATGCATATATGTAATATGCAAGGTATACTAAGTTTAGTCCCAAGTTTGTAACGCTTTATAAATATTGATGCTAGCAAAAAATTTTGGTATAGGTGTTCATTAAATCACCTCATTTGTCCGTCTGTCATCACGATTACTCAAAAACGAAAAAAGATATCAAGCTGAAATTTTTATGGCGTGCTTAGGACGTAAAAAGTGAGGTCGAGTTCGTAAATGAGATAGAACCGTTAGAGATAGTAAACATCATCTTGTAAACTGTTAGAGATGGAACAAAAGTTTAAATGTAAAAAATATTTCTTATAAAAAAATAACCAACTTTTGTTTGAAACATTTTTTCGTAAATATCACTGTTTACCCGTGAAGGTGCAAATTAGGCGTAAATTGTATTGTATGTAATTATGGGAATATTAGTTATGTATGTGTAATATGCTCAACACTGTCTATGCATGGTATTTTAACAATTAACTCAGTCAATTGTTTGTTTTCACTTGTTTTAATTAAATTTAAACATATATATTTTTGTATTCGCCTTTAAATTTTCATTATTTTTACACCATAATCGATATAGGTTTTGTTAACTTTTTTTTAATTAACGTTCCAAAAACCCGAAATCTAAGAACACTTGGGTTTTTGATACAGTTTTAATATTGCATGAAATGTTGAAATCCATTGAGCCGTTTTGAAGATACGAGGTAATAAAAAAAACAAAGAAATATACATACATACATACATACATACTTACAAGATAACAGTCGGGTAAAAACCGCACCCAATATACACGTGTCATTAGCATTTATACAAGCCTGCACAACAGAAAAGTAATTATAATCAGATACAATATGAAATATGCAATCATGTATAAATACATGAATTGTAAATGATTATATTGAGATACCATAGTCGCAGAAACGATGCAACGAAGTTCAAAAAATTTGAACAACAAGCCAGATTTGAATGCGATTCGATTCGCTAGAGCGTCAAAAACTTTTGAGACCTAAATTGATTTATAAGAAATTTAAAATGTGCAACTTGCATAGATAATATGCAATCATTTTAAATTATCCCTAAAAATATTAAATTCACAATCCGACTAGTTGTGATAAAAATGATTCCAAACTTGTAACTCGGGGGGTCGCTAAGCACGAATATCGCGACAGAATGATCTCTGAGGTACCTGGTGCCCGATTCTATCACGATATCCGTGTTCAGCATCCCCAAAATCCCCCGTGTAACGAGTTTTGACCGATAATATAACGAATTTCCCGAAAATTTGGGATACCGTTTACCCTGGACATCGGGTACCTCGGAGTCCAATTCTAATGTGTTCCACGACACAAAGAAACTCCGTGTAACAAGTATGGAATTATTTTCATCACTATTAACCGAATTGTCCTTTCTGTATATTTACGTTCAACTCAACATGCGCCAATTGCATATTTTTAATTTCTTATAAATAAATTTAGATCACAAAACTTCCTTATGTTCAAACGAATCGAATGCCAAAAACCGCATAAAAAATAAATTTGTTATACTACGACTTACTGTTCAAATTTTTCGAACTGTAACCGTTTTTAGTGTTTTGTTTCTGCGACAAATACCACATCATATCGTATCGTTTTAATATAATACATTCAGATATATCAATATCGTAATACAATATAAAATAAATAGATAATATCGTACATCTTATGCTTAAATAGTTCTATATCTACATACCTACATACTATATAAGATCGTGAACTCATAATAAAGCGAAATTCCTATGATTCTTTCTGTATGTATAGGAAGTCAGTCTCTTGGTAGCCAAAATCAAGACCGTTTCATATACAATTGCGAATGGCTAAAAGTATTTTTCTAAGAGGTAAGTTTGTGCTCTGGTCACGAATTTTTGCTCACCAAGTTGGTGAGTTTCACTAAATTGTTGTCTTTTTGTTTGTTTGGTAAACTTTTTAGTTATCCCTACCTATATATTATAAATGTAAAAGTAAGAATGTTTGTTTGTTTGCTACGCTTTCACGCTAAAACTAACGAATGGTTTTTTATGAAACTGTACAGCAATATAGATCATACACAAAATAACACATGAGCTATAATTTAGAAAGATATATTAAAAAATTAAATTTAATCTGACATTTACTATTTTAAATTTTTACAGAAATCTATAATTTATGGTTCAAAATCATGAGTATAGATGGAACAGATCTATGATCATAATTTTGAACCATAAATTAAAGAATTCTGTAAAAAATTAAAATATGAAATGTCAAACAATTCATGGCCAACTTTTCTGATATACTCAATGAATTATGACTATTTTATCAAGAGAGGTGGAGGCTATAATATATATAATATACGGTGTTTTTACTTTTAAGCCCAGTGCAGCGGAGGGTATCAAGCTAGTATATGTATATAACTGTACATTCACTACAACAAATCATACAAAAAGATTGCAATTTAGTGAAACTGGAGCACTTTTTTTGATCGACAAAGTGCTGTAGAATTTTTTAATTGATAGATACCTAGGAGGTCGCAAATTTCGATTTAAACTAAGACTGTCTAAATCTTATGAGGGTGTTTTTTTTTTCCTAGGCCCAAAGTTGGCCTCAAAGTAGCCCCAAACGCATGTGGAACAATATCTCCGGTTCTAGATGAGATTAAATAAATCGGCTGACGTCAAAATTTGGGTCGTAGTATACTCTAACAGCGTGTGGCAAATGTTTGGTCCGTCTAAAATAATTCTAAACTAGACAACATACCACTTTTCCGAGGTCCGAATTTTTCTAAGCTAACTCAGAAGTCGGAGTATTGACCAAACTTACAATGGATGATATTTTAAGATTATTCTGACCTTAATCTACAATATTTTTTTTTTTTAAATAACTGTATTTTTGGGACTTAATTAAAACTCTATTTTATGATTTTCGTGAATGGTTGATTTTGGCGCACGAAGTGACGATATTCAAAAACATCAAAAATGAGGTGAAACAGCATCAAAACCTCGAACAAAAACAATAAAAAAATCGGTAAACATGGGCATAAGGGGGCCATATCTGGGGCTCATGACCTTTAATTGAACTTTAGAGGTCGGAAAATTGTGCGTATGTACTCCAGGTACAACTGTTCTCGGAAAATTTTTTGAATCCGACTCCTCTGAAAATATTCATATCTTTTTTCCTCACCTCGAGGAACAAAATGACCCCAAAGTTCGTGATCTGCGCACAAAATTACCTCTTAGAAAGTTATTTTCAACCATTCGCAAAAAAAATCAACAGAACCAGCTTCGAAAAGGTTGAAAAATATTTTCGAAATATCGACAAATTGAACTACATTTTTCAATTTCTTTGTCAATTAATAACTTTCAAAGTTGAATAGAATTTGTTTAAATTTTTTTAACATATTTCAAGACCTGCAAGACCTACAATAATAGATGAAGCTTAAAAATAATAAATGTTAATTTTCAAGAACTTATGTACCCATTTGATAGATCCCAATAAGACTCATAAAATTTCACTACATTATGAGCTCATGGTCTAAATACTAAGCAATGAATCTAAAGTTAAAACTCCATTATAATCAATAAATTGACGATATTAACTTACATCTTATACTAATATGTATTCTATTAAATTTTGATTTAATTAATAGTGGCAATAGTAATTCACATTCTCGTTATACACAAATTTTAGCTGTACAAGGAAGTATAAGCGCCATAGCAATGTTTAGAATTATTTATGCCTTATTTTCAACTTTGATAATTAATTTTATTACAGCTTCAGGAATGTAGACGAAAAATAAGAATAAAATATTTCGATATCTGCCTTGTTTTTTTTGAATATCGAAAGCTAAGAAATTTTAAAAAAAATTCCAATTTTTGATATTTTGAAAATTACTCCAGATATCGACGAAATTTATTCTTACTTTTCGTCTTATCTTGTCAAGCTATAACCTAATTCAAAATCAAAATAGAAAATTTTTTTTAAAATTTGTGTCCCCATTTCCGTGCTCATACATCCTTTGTTAGTCGGGCACAAGGTTTTTTTTTTGTTTTCAATAATTTATTTAGGTTTTAACTTTAATATAGTTTATTTTAGTTTACACCTACTAGTTTTGGAGAAATCTATGGAAACCACCTACCGTTTTCCCATAAAACCAATGTTATATATGCCTACTTTTGAAGTCGTTTAATTATTTAAATAATCATGCCTCACCCCCTAAAATTTTCAGAGTTGATTTATGCTTAGGCCAGCTTCATTTAAAAACAAATCAAGCATATTATCCAAAATTTCCCTGGCACCCGTACATCCTTAATTATTGCGGTTTATAAGATACAGCCCGCTTTCAGATAGACGGACGAACAGATGAGCAAAGAAGTCTTAGTAAATGGAGTTCCGTTGGTTATCCTTGGGGGACAAAATTTCTAAAATAAGATATTTGAAATACCTTCAAAAAAATCCATGTTTCTAGTCAAATACTGTTTGTATCCGTGAAAGCTTTTGATCAGTACGGTTCAAAGAACTTTTTAGGTTTGGTTAGAAAAAGTTTCACAGAAAGGCATTTGCCTATCGAATATTGCAGGGTCCTTTTTTTATAATATTCAAGGATTTCAAATCTATGACGATTTAATGTCCAAAATTGATTTGAAGGCTCAAAATTTTTTTTTAGGTAGACTTTTACTCAAAGAATATGTGGTTCAGATTTCAGTTAGGTATCCATGCAAAATTTTTAGAAAAACATCATTGAAAATCGATTTAAAATACTATGCTCTTAAGGAGAAATCTCCAAAAAACTACCAATTTTGAAAGTTTTTGATAATTTTCACTTGGAACGAATGAAAACAAATTAAAAAACACTCTTTAATAGAAAGTAAACATATTAGCAATCACATAGAAAAGACAAAAACCAAGTGTCTCCATCCATATAACGGATGTACGAGCAGGGTAGATTAAGGGTTGAAATAATTTTAATATTATTTTCAACTTTGATGATGAATTTAAATATATCTTTATGTAGACGAAAAATAAGAATAAAATTGTTCGTTACCTGCCTTGGTTTACCAAATATCGAAAGCTTAATCATTAAACCAAATTTACAATTTTCGATATTTAGAAGAATTCGCCAAATATCGAAAAATTGTATTCTTACTTTTCGTCTTATATCGTCAAGTTATAATATAATTCACAAATATCAATTTTTTAAACGTGTGCCCCCACTTCTGTGCTTATACATTTTTAAAGTTTCGCTGTAACATACGTCAAAATCGACCAGACAGACATTTTCTATTCCATACACACCGAGGTCTAGCACAATGAAACCGATTTCTTAGTTCTAAAACATAACCGCACAACTTCCAAGCTACTTAGAAAAGTAAATAAAGAAAACTTAACATAAATATTGTGTAGGTACAAGGTAGATATAAAAAGCAGACAGCACACGACACGACAAAGTTAAAATAATCGTTTTTTCTCTTCAATAAAATTCATCTATCTTCGTTGTTCCTCTTCCTACACATCGATAGTGTGTAATATAATATTTATTTCGCTATTCAGGTGTCAATGTAAACAGCAGCTAAAGGTATATTCATTGATGATTCTTCTTGGGTAGTACCAATATCCTACTGCTTACATTTTACTAGGTTAATTCTAGCATAGTTTACCGTCAATGTTCTTTCATTCTTATGTGTAAGTATATGCCGACATTTTCATTGAAGGTTATGAAATTCGTCAACTCTTTTAAGGTCTGTTTTTTTTCCTCATTGTAATAAATAAAAAATTATTGCATCTTTTAGATTTTCCACAGTTGTTTATAAGGTTGTAAACCAGGCATGGGCGAGTTATTTTAAGTCAAAGTCACCATTGTTATAACTTTATTGTGTGCCATAAACTTTATTGTTTGTCTCTTTATCCAAATCCGCAATGCTCATACAAGAGGAAGCAAGACGGGTATACGATTCTTCTACCTATCTCAGTTTCTCTTACAGTAATGAGATAGGTAGAAAAAAATGTTTTCTCTCTCTCTTACTCGTATTTTTGGTTGTCACTGGTTAGGTTGTCGCTGTCTTACTCGTTACAAAAGTCTCAGGAACTTCTCTAAGCCACGTTTGCCCATGCCTGTTGTAAACAATTGGTAAAAAAACAGATCGACCTCCAAGGACGTACCAAACCCCCTTTTTGGCAAGTAGTTGGAGATTTTAATCATTTTTTTACAAATTACAAAAAAACTACGCATCAAATAAAAAAAGGTAATAATAATTTCTAGCTGAATTATTTCTAAATTCGTTTTTTTTTCGACTTTTTAGTTTCAAAATTGATCAAGATATGAATTTTAAAATGGAATTTTTTTGCTCATTCAATCAAATAAAAATCCATCCATCTTGTTACAACCATCATGTATGTATCCATGTATGTATCCATCTTGTTACAACCGTTAGAGATAAAACAAAAGTTTTTATAAGGAATAAATTTTCTATTTTAATTTTGTTCTATCTTTAACGGTTCACAAGATGGATACTTTTTCATTTGATTAAATGATTCCGTTTTAAAATTGGGATATCTCGGTCAATTTTGAAGCTAGAAAGTCGAAATAAAGTAAAAAATACGAAAATGTACACAAATACTTCAGCAAGATCTTTTTATTAAATTTAATTTGTTTATTTGTTTTTTTATAATTTGTAAAAAACTGATTAAAACCCTGATTTTCAGGTTCATCGAACAAAAAAAACATTTGGACACTCTATTCGAACGGTTTTTTTTATAATTAAATTGTTTCGACGTGCGAAAATAGAGAGATTTCCATTTATAAATTATTAATACATATTTTCATACTACAAAATGTTTACATGTTGATTATATTGATACCAGACCTATATTCTAATTTACAACAATATTAATTTCTGTATTGCAAAATTCAATTCAGTTTTATTCACCCGGGAAAATCAGGATTTGGAACAAAAATAAAATGTAGTAATTTGAGAACGGTAAATTTATGTTTATTTATAGTTTCAGCTCTATTTAATTTCCAGAAATTTTAAATTCGTATTGTATGTTAGTTTTCATGGAATGAAATTAATCATTTTAATATTTTATTTGGCTATTCTACCATTTAGTTCATTGGAAATTTACATTTAGGGTTGCAAAAATCAGAGGACGCAATTTTATATTTAGTTGTCGAGAGGGTAGTTAGTAAAAAGTTAAATCCATGTTATCCAGCAGAATGTAGATATCAAAATTGATCCAGGAGAATGATTTAGAAAATAAACTGCCATCAGTTTAATCTACACCCTTCCTCAACAGTTCATAATCGGAAGCTCAACTAGATCTAAAATCCATCTCTCCTGATTTGATCGGGTGATTTCCGAAATCATGTAGGACTACCGATATCAACATATATTCTCCAGATTTCAGTAAAAACAATCTATTTTCTATTTATTTCATATTCAGGAAAATTCGACAATTTTGAGCAGCTTTTATTTTAAGTTACTTAAAGAATATTTATTTAAATATTTATTTATAAAAAAACAAAGTACACAAAGCATGAAAAAATAGTTCGGTGGCATAATTAAATTAATTTCACTATCTCTCTCTCTAATAAAAAAATGTGGTAAATTTTATCCCGATAAAGAACCTCACTTTCGAGAAAAACGAATTTTTCTGAATAATTTCAACAGTTCGTGGGTACAGTTCTGGCAAATCAACGAATTTTAACTTTTTGTTTAAAATTTCTGATATTTTTATGTACTTTCGGATAGTGTTAACGTGTTTGTTTTTCAAATCCTGATTATGAGCCGAAACATTACCAAACAAAAATACAAAAAACTCGAAAAAATTCATATTTGCAGGCAAAGTTGATGCAGAAATTCATAAAAATCAAGTGAAAACAAACAATTGACTGAGTTAATTGTCGAAATACCATGCTTAGACATTGTTGTTTACTCTATCACATTACACACATATCAATACATGTCACACATACATAACTAATAAAACTGATATTCCTATATAATACATACTATACAATTTACGCCTAATTTGTGCCCTCACGGGTAAAAAGTGATGTTTACGAAAAAATGTTTCAAATAAAAGTTGTTTATTTTTTTATAAGGAACATTTTTTATATTTTAACTTTGGTTCTATCTCTAACGGTTTACATGATGGGTCTTACGAACCCAAGACCCAATTGGCCTATGTTGCTCATTTACGAACTCAGCCTCACTTTTTACGTCCTGAGTACGCTGTAAAAATCGGCTTGATATTTTTTTTCGTTTTTGAGTTATCGTGCTCACAGACGGGCGGACAACTGGAAATGGACTAATTAGGTGATTTTATGAACACCTATGCCAAAATTTCTTTTTGTTGCATCAATATTTTTAACCGTTACAAACTTGGTACTAAACTTAGTATTAATGGTATAACAATTCTTTTTTATTTTATTGGTCTCAATTCGATCAATGAAATCAGAGATGTTTAAGAAAACGTCTCCAAAGAAAACAATATAGATATAAATTATCCCAAAACCACGTGCATCCTTCTAAATTTTTTTTTCAATTATCATTCTCCTAAATTTTTCAGAATTGATTATCAAAATCCGAAAGATTTACCCAACTATAAAGCAAACAAAAATTATGCATATTCCCCATTTGATCATCTCTAACCTGAAGTTATTCTGTATATCGTTTGACATTTAATCTGTATTTGGGATTTTCAACTAAATTGTTTTTGACAAAAATGGAAAGATCATATATAAGTTTTGTAACAAAACTGTTTTTATTTTTTCATGATAATTTTAAAGTTACAGACAGTTTAAAAAAACTTTTCAAAAGAGAAACGAAAACGCACGACAAAAAAAATTCCGTAAGACACCGTTGTGACGTAATAATGTTAATTCAATAGTACCTATACACTGTATACAATTATTAATTTACATTATGACGTTACACGATCTTTTACGAACAATTTTTTTTGCCGTACGTTTTCGTTTCTCTTTTAAAAAGTTCTTTTAAAACTGCCCGTAACTTTAAAATTATCATGAAAAAATAAAAACAGTTTTGTTATAAAACTTATATATAATCTTTCCATTTTTGTCAAAAAAAAATTTTTGTTCAATAATCCTAATTTTACATAGACCTTATAATAATTGATTGATTTCTATTTTATCTATTCAAAAATACTTACACAAAAGTGTAGGAACAACTTAGTAAGGATGTTTTTAGTGTTCTTCATAGAATATAAATCTAAGTTAATGGATTTTACACGTCTTCACTTTAGGTAGAACGTACCTACCTACGTAGGTAGATATGTACTTACTTACCTTCATCCTTCGAATGAAGCTAGTATAGTACCTACTCACTTACTATGTGACTTTCAACACACATCGATAGTTGTCTAATTTGTGTTCGAAGTATTCTTATGTTTGAGAGTATTTCGGTAGTAAAAGAAAAGGTATATACGAATTGTTTAAATTCAACACAACAAAGAATTTACTATATTCGGTCTAGAGCCTCGTGTAGTATTTCATAGTTATTTCAGAAGCCCTAGAATTTAAGAAGGTCACTAAGAATAAATCGGTTGAATAAAACTTTCTAATGATTAGTCATGATATGTAGATAAAAAAAATGCAACATTAATTTTTATAAAGTATAAGGATTATTATTATTTAAAAAAATAAATTCTTTAAAACATCCGGTCACATGACAGGAGACACCAATCTGATGTACTTTGAAGGTACTTCGTCACGCTACATGAACGGCAACGTAAGCTTACAAATACAAAAACATGTAAATTTGCATATAAAAAATGATTGTACGTCACGGTTTGATGTCATTCAAGACGCCATGACTTCCTACACTGTTTTAGAAATAAATTTGAATTGGTTTCTGAAAATACAAAATAAATAAGATAAATAGTATTTTTTAATAATACTTTCTTGGTTTCATAGCAGAATTGGACAAGGTATACTTTCACGTAGGTAGAGGTAGGGTAGGGGTATTTTCTCTCTCTCGCAGGTTACCCAATCACTACCATATCGATTATTTGCTTACGTTTGAGCTGTCATGTTGACCAATGTTTTGTTTACATATTTGCAATGTCGAGTTGTCTCATAAAAAATTGCAAAAACCTGAACGCTTTTATTATTACTAAAATCAAGGATTTTTCACATAAACGTATTCACGTTTTTAACATTATTGAATCAGGAAGCGGGAACAAGCTAAGAGGGCGTCTACTTCCATCGAACATACCTTATCTAAGTCTACCTTGCAAGGTGTAAATCAGATACAAATGTAACATATAAACCAATTTTTCAAATTTGGGACGAAAGCCTGTTGTCGGGGTCCTAGAAAATTTGTTAACTACGCAACAAAGCAATGTCGCCTACATATTCTATCGAAGTAGCATGAATTCGAGTGAGAATAAACAATATGGAGATAATACTTGTAGTGTTTTGCCTGTCTTCGCCTCATTTCGACTTCGCTAAAAAGCAGTTTTTTTGTAGTCGAGTCAAAGGGAACTTTAGGTATCCGGGTGAATACAGGCGAGTATAATCTCCATATTTTCGTGATTACTTGGGTAGTTTATTTGCTATTGTGGCTTATACAGCCTGTCTACTTAAGTTGGCTCATTATGGAAAACTTTTTTATTATAAAGTTTACGAAAAAAGTTCTCTATAAAAATCTCCGCTTTCAGAAATATTAACATTCAACTATTCACTTTTAGCATAAAATTAACAGGGTGGCCACAAATTGAAAAAATTCGATAGGAATGTTAATGGTCGTTTTGTACCATTTAGAACAGATAATAACTTAATAAGGGAAACGATTGAAGAAATCACTCCCGAGAGGAAACCCGGTAGGAAACATATTCCGTTCGTACCTTGGTACATTGTAAATGTAGTGCTTATTTTTTTATTTACAGGATATTTCTTTGAAAATTTATGGTATTAATTTTAGCAGTCAAATAATTGTTTGATTTAAAGAATTTAATTCTATTGCTACTTTTAGTTTTTACTGTATCAATCAACTGTACTATTATTTTAAAAAAGGCATACTTCTGATTTAGTAATCAACTCAATATGTACGTACGGTTTGATGAGGATAATTTTATGACATGAAAATTCTAATAAATTGTACTTAATTTAAATTATCCCTGTCATCTTTAACTTCTGATAACTTTCACAAATCAATTTTCTTAAATGATAAAACATAAAATTTTGTCCAAAAATACATATTGACAGTCATTAAAATATTTGCTCCTAATTCATGGCAAGCTGAATCGATTCAAAAAGTTTTAGTTTCCTAGGTAACCTACATGTCAATTTAATGTGTGGTTTTTTTTTTTTTTTTTGTTGAATTTTTTTGGTTTTACCTCCCAATCAGCAAACAAATCAGTACGATAACGTGCGATAATAGTCCCTAACCTCTTAATTCGCCAGCCGTTCTGAAATGGCTGTCAAATATTACGTTTGGCACTAGACCTATGTGTTATGCTTTCGTTCTATTGAAACTAGGTACATACTTTTCCTATCATGATGTACAGTGAAGGATACGGGTAAAAAATTTCATGGAACATTGTTTTTTTTTAGGAAAAATAATGGAAGAAAAAGTACCTAAACTTTTATTTATAGTTTTCATTCAATGGCTTTTCGATCGATATCTTTGGCTTATGTACACTTTTATATAAAATAAACAAAGGGACAAATATAATTTGTGGGCAATTTAGTTAAACGATTTTTGAGATAACATGCTTCTTACCGTCAACTTCTTTGCGTGCAGTAACGGAATATAAACCGCTTTAAAAAAAATCGATTTTTTTAAGTTTATGACGTCATCTAAATCCAAAAAATTTAATTTAGCTCTGTCACATATAAATTTTATCCAATTTTGATAAACCAAGTATATATTCCTACTAAATATGCGTCATACTTTTCAAAGTTATGATCAAAATTAACCTGGCTCTAATAGGTTTCAAGAATGTGGAATCCAGTTCGAAGAAAAACTAACATCACAGCAGAAAAGATATCGAGAATCGATATAAAATACTATGCTCTAGTGGAGCAATCTCAAAAAACGTCATATTTTGAAAGTTTTTGATATAATTTTCACTTGGAAAGAATGACAACAAATATTACAAAATTTTTGAATTAAACATATAAGCAATGACATAAAAAAAAACCAAGTGCCTCTATCCATATAAGGGACGTACGAGCAGGGTAGATTTAGGGTGTAAATTATTTTTATCTTATTTTTAACTTTGATGATAAACTTTGTTATAACTTATTGACTAACATATAACTTCTTGATACCTACCTTGTTGTTAAACAAAATTTTCAATTTACGTTATTTTGAAAAAAACGCCGGATATCGAAAAATTATATTCTTACTTTTCGTCCCACTACCGTGCTCATACATCTTTGAGGACACATTTTAAAATTTTGAACCCAAATTAAAAATATGTTTAATATCATTCCAAAGATTGTATTTTATCGTTAATGACCTTTAAAACTGATTGAATATAAACCATAGGAACTAGACTGTATGTATACTAACTAGACTCAAAGGAGTAGCTAACTCGTTTGCATATACATTCCATTTACTACTATTTTTAATATTAATTTATGAATAAATAATCATATTCTATTTTTAATATACCATGCAATTACCATTAATAAATGAATGTGGTTATAGAATGGGAAAATGTTGTTTCTTGAATCATAATTATGGTTTTGTTAGTTTTTCAAAAACCATTTTTACACCACGTATACATCGTGCTCTGTTATTAACTGCAGAAACTTAGCTTCCGAAAATAAGCTCATCAAAAGCAACAAAAAAACTATTTTCCAAATTTGGATCTTAGGCCTAATTTGGGAGATACGTGTATGGCAAAAATTGATACATTTGTTCAGTCACTGACTATCATTCGATAACCAGTAGCCAATGATAATCAATAGATATTAGTAAGTTTCACTTAATAATGCAAGGGATTAAAAAAAAGTATAAAATTATTTAATTGAATTTGGTCAAACTGTCCCAATTTTTATATTTTTATTCTATTATCGCGATAAAATAATAATATTTTATCATTAAACAAACAAACAAACGTAAACAAACAAACCACACCCACTGTCGCATGGGTTTGTTTACGTACAATAATTTAATGTTTTTTTTTTCAAAATAATATAATCGAATTAAATCATTCTATACTTTTTAAAAATCCCTTCCTTAGTTGAATATTTTTAAATGAAATTTACAAATATCTACTGATTGGCTATCGAATGACAGTCAGTGAATGAACAGATGTATCAATTTTTGCCATACCCGTATCTCCCAAACTAGGTCTCAGATCTAAATTTGGAATTTGGAGTTTTATTGTTGCTCTTTATGAGCTTATTTTTGGAAGCTAGGTTTCTGCAGTCATTAACAGAACACCTTTTATATGAAATATATCAAGGTATACTAAGTTTAAACCCAAGTTTGTAACGTTTAATAATATTGATGCTATGAACAAAATTATGGTAAAGGCGTTTATAAAAATACGTAGTTAGCCCATTTTCCGTTTTCCGACCATGTGTCTGTAGGAAAAAAGATATTAATCTGAAATGTTTAGTGATTTTTAGTGTTCAGAACATAAAAAGTGCGGCTGAGTTTATAAATGAACACCGTAGGTCAATTGGGTCTTGGGTCCGTAGGTGGGAACTCCCTTGTAAACCGTTACAGAAAGAACAAAAATGTTGATTGTAAAAATAGTTTCTTATAAAAAAATAAACTTTTGTTTAAAAATTTTTTTTCCGCTAACATCACTGTTTACCTTCGAGGGCGCAAATTCAGTTAGAATACATACATTATATAGTATGTATACACGTATTGTATATATTTTAATTTTATACGTTACATATTACGTATTTGTTTGTTTGTTTATAGCATATAGGTACTATATATACTGAGGAAGTGAGAAGAAAGATACTCTTATTAATGTATGTGTAAGAGTGGCTATCAAGTGAAAACAAACAACTAACTGAGTTAATTATTGAAATACTATGTATAATGTATAGGAAAGTGTTGATTATGCAATCGTTAAAGAAGAAGAAGGATAGCCACTCTTACACACAAAATAATAAAAGTATCTTTCTTCTCATTTCCTCAGTGGATATAGTATATACTAGAAACAAACAAATTCATACCTAAAATGTAACATATAATTTAAAATATATACAATACTATATAATGTTAATGGGTAAATAGCGATGTTTCCGAAAAAATTATTAAAAAAAAGTTTATTTTATTGTATAAGGAACATTTATGCAATGAAACTTCTTCTCTATCTCTCTCTTTAACGGTATGCGAGATGAATCCTACGGAGACGAAATGAATCCTACAAACGCACAACGACAACTAAGCACGCTATAAAAATTTCAGCTGGATACCTCTTTGCATTTTTGACTGCCTGAAAGTCCAACGGACAACCGTAAATGGACTAATTTGTTAATTTTATGAACACCTATAACAAAATTTTATTGGTAGCATGAATATTTTTAATCGTTATAAACTTGGGACTAAACTTAATATACCTTGATATATTTCATATATACAAGATATACAAATTGAATACAAGGTACAACAACTGATCATATATTATGATCAAGGTACAACTCGTTCCCATATAATACAAGTCTCATGTATAGACGTAACGACATGCATATTATAATTAATTGTTTTAACAATACGTTTGGATAAAAAAAATAAAAACATAGCATAACCAATCGCAACACCACCCAGCACACACGTTAAAAAAATGAAATAAAGTTCTCTCTATACTTTATGTTCATTTAATAATTAATATCAAGAAGGAATACTAGAACATAATATATACCGCTACGTCATCGCATATAAACACGATACAATATTAATTATAATATTAATTTATACAACTTAATATATGTGACTATATAGTCAAGGCAAATAAGAATGCAATTTGGGAAAACATGCTAAATGTAAGCTATTTCCTTAGTCATATAAAATATATGAAGTAAGAAGAGTTTTTAATGACGATTTTATGTATAAAACAGAGGGAATATGTACTGTGTGCTTTGGTGTGTTATGGTTATATGTGTTACTGTGGGTGATTGGTATTGTATGTGTACAACTTCAAGTGATGAGTTTGACCGGCTAGATTCAATATACAAAAATACAATCCCTCATTGTTTTTTACATAAAAACGTTCGCAAGAACTCATCTAACTTCATATAAACGGCTGTCGAAATGGTTTACAAATTGTATAAAATACATTATTATATCATGTATTTATGAATTATATCAAGGTATACTAAGTTTAGTCCCAAGTTCGTAAAGCTTAAAAATACTGATAGTACGAAAAAAATTTTGTTATACGTGTTAATAAAATCACCTTAAGTGTCATTTTCATCTGTCTCTCTCCCTCTCTGCCCGTCTGTGATCATTCAAAAACGAAAAGAGATATCAAGCTGAGTAACTGAGTAACAGAGGCCAAATGGATCTTTTATCTGTAAGACCCATCTTGTAAACTGTTAGAGATAGAACAAAGGCAAAAATGTAAAAATATCCTTTATACTAAAATAAACAACTTTTGTTTGAAACATTTTTTGTAAACATCACTGTTTACCCGTGAGGGCGCTAATTAGTTCATAACATTATGTAATATGTACTTATGTATTATATGGGAGTATCAGCAATATGTCTGTAACACCACAGTCGTGCTATATATAAACTCTTGATATGATATGATTATTATTTTGATTGAAAACACATCGATTTAGATATCGATGGGAAAGTTCAAAAATGGTACCAGGAAACATTAAGGTTACATCCCCTCACCCCTAGCCACCCCAACTTTGACATTTCGAATGGCTACTTCATTTGAAAGGGCGTACAATTGTCTCTTCAACCATCATAAACAAATGGAATCGATCGATTGCTTCTGGAGATGGAATTTATACCTTCCATCTTCAGTGTAGTTTATCTTAAAAGCCGATCGATTGATTTCATTTTTTTACCATGATTAAAGAGGCAATTGTATGACCTTTCAAATGAAGAATCACGAGGTAGGAGGTGCCATTTGAAATTTCAGGCTAGGTGGGGATGTTGGGATGAGTCCTTAAATTCTCTAGATACCATTTTTAAATTTCCTCATCAATATAATATTGACGTGTTTTCATTCAAAACAATAATCACGTCAGGCCAAGAGTTATTAAGGGTGGATACCTTCCATTTTCTGTGCAGTCCTTAAGAATCAATCGATCGATTTCATTTTTATTATCATGGTTGAATAGAGAATTTTATATCCTTTCAAAGGGGGTGTTACAAGGAAGAGGGTACCACTTAAAATTTCAAAGGGATGGCTAGGAGCGAATCCTAAAATTATCTAGGAACTTTTTTTTGAACTTTCCCCTCGATATCTAAATCGACGTACTTTCACTCTAAACAATAATATCATCAGGTCAAGAGTTATTATGGGTGGATACTCTATTCTTTCTAATTTGACCAGACTAAGATCACACAGTTTTTTCCGTGAAATAAACGACAAATAATAAATTTAAATTATAGAAAACATATTATAATAGATTTTTAACGTTAAGTAGGTATGAAACAAAAAAAGAAAAAAAAAATACAAGAAACACAAGAAACAACGTACTTTGATGAAACAGTATGATAACAAAAAAAAAAAAAAAAATAACACAATACACTCACAACGAAAAAGAAAAATTCATTTTCCAAGAAGATTAAACCATAATATATTACACCACACTAGTGTGTACCTAGTCAATATTATAAAAAATGAATTATGTGCTACCATAATTTATTCATTATTTCAATACTGATTAACTAACATGCTATGTGATCTAATACTGTACAGGAACATTCAGGAGGATCCTTAGATATATACTACTATGCCCAAAAAATAAGGTGACATTGTATTTAATTTGAAAATTCTTTATTTATTCTTCCAAATCAATTTCATCCCCTTCAAAGTAATCTTCTCCCGATGCAATGCACTTATGCCAACGGATTTTCCAATCTTCGAAACACTGGTTGTAGTCACGTTCCAAGATTGTATGCAATTCCGTCTTCGCTGCGGCTTGAATCTCCTCTATCGTATCAAAACGGTGTCCCCGAAGCGGTCTTTTGAGTCGCACGGCGAAAGATCAGGTGAATACGGTGGTAGCGGAGCGATATGGGTTGAGTTTTTTGACGAAATGATCACGAATTATAGTGCAGTGTGGGATGGTGCATTATCGTGGTATCATGGGATGATGCATGAATTGTCTTTCCACAATTCCGGCTTTTTAAGGCGGATAGCGTTACGCAAATGACGCATAACGTTCAAATAATATTCCTTGTTGAATGTTTGGCCGGGCGGAAGGAATTCATAATGCACAACAAACGCGCGCAGGTTAAATTTAAATGTCACCTTATTTTTTGGACACAGTATGTATACCTTAATGATAAAGTTTTTAATAAGCCTTGGCTTGCTGAAAGATACTCTTCTATTAAGGTAGTACCTACACGAAAGTGATATTCCAAGAATTTCTCAAAACTCAGAATATAAAATATTTAATTCATAATACACATGCTGTTAAAATTAGAAGATGATTTACCATGCCATACATGAGATATTAGCAATTAAAAGTGACGCAATTTGTACGTGTACATGGGAGAAGTGTATAAAAATACACAAATTTACAAATATTATATTTATTTACCAATGAATGACGTCCACCATCTCTATGAAAAACTAATATAATGTAGAATACTATATTTAGAAAATATATAAATAAAAATAAAAATTATTTACCATATAGTTTCGATAAAAAACTTAAATAAATAACTCGTTTTAGCGATGATTTTTGTGGAAAAGATATGAAGACTAATGTTAAAGGCATATGCCATAGTGTGTGTGCTTATATGTATACTAGAAACAGTAGTGAGGAACTACAGTCTTTTGAAAATAATATATGGTATATGTATAATAGTCATAGCATAGTTAATGCACTGAATGATAGTATTACTCCAAAACTTTTTGACTGGACGGTCGCGGAGGAACTACCTTAAGGGGTTATATAAATGCAGGTATTATTCGAAGAAATAGTCAAAATTATGACTTTTGACAAAATGGCGACTTTCCAAAAAAAATTCAAAATTCTTCACAAAATTTCCAACTTCAAAGTAGTCTATCGCAAGTAGTCTTCAAAATATCGAAATAATTTTCAGAAATCTTATTCCTTCGATTAATACCTGGGAAAAATATCTAAGAAAATTGAGTAAAAACTGATCGGCCGAACCGTTTCGGAGAAATCTTGCTCACCGACTTTGAAAATGCTATTTCGAGAAAAACTCGTTTAAAGTTTCAAAAGACGTTTACACTCAGTTTAAAATTTTTTGAAGTGAACTTCTTTAGCTACGTTCGGCACTTTTTGGTAGGGGAAAATGTTATATGTTCGCGTTACCGACATGCTGTACGCACGCCGACATATAATATAATAACAAGTACATTGAAATTTATGTAAATACAAATACTATCCACAAATCATATGATTGTATATTAATTGTTATTTCAATTGAATTGTGTTTATATTTTGTCATAATCTTGTACAGCCCGTAATTTATTAAAATATTAAAAAGCCATATAAACATATAATTGTTGCTCAGAGTGTCAATAGATGTAAAAACCAGATTGATGTAAATAATTTTAATTCAAATATTATGAAATATCAAATTTTTATACTAAAAGTTCTAAGTTTTCACTTCTATCGGCAGTCCCTATGAGTGCCAATTTTTTTTTTTTTTTTTTTTTGTGAATATTTATCGGATCAACTTACAAATTTTCAGAAAATATACTTATACATGACGATACGAATATGCAAAAAATCGATATTTTGAAAATTCTAACGAGATATAAGCTCTTAAATTAGATTTTCTATTTTTATCTTTTATTTAAACACTTGTTTCAGGCCTCCTTTCGAAACTTCATTCGAAATCGATTTTTATATCAATTCGGTTAAAAATTTTCCTGTTATACCCTATTTATATGAAACAGTTTAAAAACTGTTTGTAACGCTTTGTAATATTGATGATACAACAAAAGTTTGGTATAGATGTTTATAAAATTAGATTAGTCCATTTCTTTTTGCCCGCCTGCTCGCCCGTCTACACGTTAGCTCAAAAAGGAAGAGAAATATCAATCTGAAATTTTTATAGCGTGCTCCGGACGTAAATAGTAAGAAGAACTAGGTTACCACATTATAAAATAGTTTTAAAATAGTCTTAACTAGTTTCTATTGTAAGGATTATCCGGATACAACGCTAATATGAAAGTTAGGTTTATTTAGGTTATATTGGCTGTCCACGAAGGACACGCTTAGGTTATAGAGCCCATTGTGATACCATATATGTGTTTAACCACATTTCCACTGATAATTTCATTTATCAGCTTCTCAATTTCAGAGGCTGAGTGCTACACCAGCGCATCACAACTATTAATTAAATTAATTTTGTTGCGACGGCGGACAACAAAATTAATCGAGCCCGCTACCTTAAGGATACCGCGGACGGAATTGGTTACGCCTTAACCAACTGAGCTAATAGGGCGACACGATAATATGAAAAATTATATTAAAATCAAACATATGTCTTTGAATGTTATTTTTCAAAAAAAGTGGGAATTTATTTCACTCTAAACTCTATTATTTGAAAAAATTCACAAAAAGTTCACCTCAAAAAATTATGCTGGTAAAATATTTCATCCTTGAACAGGCATGGGCGAGTTATTTTAAGTCGAAGTCACCATTGTTATAACTTTATTGTGTGCCAGAAGTTTTATTGTATCTCTGTATATCCAAATCCGAATTACTCATAGAGGAGGAGTCAAAACGGGTATACGATTCTTTAACCTATCTCAGTTTCTCTTATAGTTATGAGATAGATAGAAAAAAAATGTTGTCTCTCTGTCTTACTCGTATTTTTGGTTGGCACTGGTTAGGTTGTCTTTGTCTTACTCGTATTTTAGATACAGAAGTCTGAGGGACATCTCTAAGTCACCATGCCTGTCCTAAAACGTAATTTGAGAATTAAACCCCTCCTTTCCTGTATTGCTTTCGGGAATTTCCCATCCAATCCATATTCAAAATACAAATATAGCAATTCACCAATAACCCTGGAACATACTGTACACTTCTATACAACTTAATTTAAATAAATTTTAATGAAAAAATAAAGTGTTTTATGTTTCATCGGATTGTGTTCGGTGTTTCTGTTCAAAATAGATTGTCCTCGAAAAATATATTTTGTTATCTTGAAATATTTAATATTGATTTAGTTTAAGTTTAACCTTTAATCAGATTAAAATATTATTACAGCGACATCAACTGTATACAATTTAAGTAATTCCTCATAAAAAAGTATATCAAAACAATGTAATAAACTGATGGAGGTATTGGAGGAATAAATTATAAGATGTCATGTATTTCTAAGAAACTAAAGTAATTATTTCTTTATAATAAGCCAGCGAGTTATTGACTTTTCCTCTCTACAAAACATAATAAGATACAAGTGTAGGATAATGTTAGAAAATTTTGCTTTTTTACTAAGATTCTAGGAATTTTTATAAAGAAAAATTTTCTTATAATCATGTTTTACCAAGAATCCAAACTTCCTACCGGATATTTGAATGACATCCCCATATTTTCATCATTTACACTCGGTAAAATCCGTCTAGAAGCATTAATAATTTTCGCAAGGAAAACTATTGCAGGATCTCGTTTAAAAAATACTCCTGAATGTAAATGTGCAGGTTGCTCGTGGGTAACCCGGTAGGATATTATTTAAACTAATTTTGGTTAAACAAATAAATAATATTGACCGAATCGCTTAGGAACATTTTTTATCGTATAATTGGGGTCAAAATTAACAAAAATTTTTATGATTATATCCTTCAAAAAGTGTATAAAAAATCAGATCTTTATTATCTATACAGTTTTTCGTAGCGTAAAGCTTACTCAACAACATCCCGGAAAAGTTTTTGGCTTAGTTGCATTTTAAGTGCTTGCACTCAAAAATATCGATTTTCTGTTCTGTGTTTTTCGATTTTCCGAAAAAATAGTACCGAAAAAAATAGATCGAAAATTTGCTGGTTGAGTTGAGTTTGTCGACTATAGAAGAATAGGTTGGGTTCTGAAGTTCTTAGCTCTTGCGGTCAAAAATGGGATACTATTGGAGAAATTTCTTGGAGAAAGCCGAAAATACAGACACGATTATATTGTCGATTTGTCAAGTATTTACAATCCATATCACATTCGTTAGTTATAAAATTAAAAAATAGACTTATTTTGCTCTATTTATCAATTTGTACTAGGCAGAGTTTAAAGTTCAGATTTTGGTTAAATATTTTAAAAAAAGTAACGATATTTGGTAAAATCACGGTTTGTTTAAAGCTTGAATTAACTTTTTTAAAGTTTTTGTACAACAAATTGCTAAAATACAAAAAAAGGGATATTTCTGTCTTAATAAATTAAAAATAAACTCATAAAGGACTTAAACATTGATTTATATCGAACTTCAATTAATCACTTGGCTAACATAAAATGTTTTATTACAGGAACATCTGAAAATCGTTATTATATGTTTTTAAAGAACGCTTAACTATAATTTAAAAGAAGTGACATTAATGGTCGGAAACTGTAAGCTTTTGACCTATTCAAGAAGGGTTTGAACTATTCAATTGATATTTTTATGATTACCATACCAACCCGAATTTTAGTCGTCTAAGTATCTATCGGAATATATAATGTTAAAATAAATTAGTTTTCATAATGCAACATAGTTTCAGAGTGTGCTGAAATCTTAAAGTGTATGCTACGGCCGAAGACTAGACCACGCCCAGATAGGCGCTGTAAATACAGGCGCGGGTATGGATTGGAGCACCGATATCTAAGAAACTCAGTGCCATTTTTATTATAGTATCATTATTTCGTAATTGTCGGCTAATAGGCCAGTATCTCAGCCGAAACGTGACTTAAGTCAAAAACCTGGAATGAAGATTGATGCTGTTTTATGACCAGATCAAGACCCAATTTCCGGGCTAGAAACTTGTCTATTATGATTTATTAGGATTATAGCTCTCTGAAATTTAATCCCAGGCTTTGCTCGATAGCTATTGGAAGTTCTCCACATATTCCTTTAAAAAATACCAATGTTTTTATTAATTCGGATATAGCCCAATTACTTCGAAAATCATATTTATTACCGCCTTTGATCTCAAAATTAAAAAACTATTCCTATTTTATATACCGTGTGATCATTTCAAAAGTATACCTGATGTGATAATTATTTTGAGTGATAACACGTCGACTTAGATATCGAGTGGGAAATTTAAAAATGGTACCCAGAGAATTTTAAGTTTCACCCTTTGCCCCCAGCCACCCCAACATTCAAATTTCAAATGACAACCTACTATTAAGAGTGGATACCTTCCATCTCCTGCGTAGTCTATCTTGAGGACCAAACGATCGATTTCATTTTTTTTTTCATGGTGATTACAGAATTTTAATTTGAAATTTGAAAGTTGAGGCAACTAAGGACAAAAGGGTGGAACTTAAAATCTCGAGGTAGGTACCATTTTTTAACTTTCCTCTCGATATCTAAATCGACATGTTTTCACTAAAATGATCACACTGTACAAAGAATTCATTGATTTTATTTCAAATAAAAATACATCAATGTCATTTCAACAACGTGTTTACTTGTGCTTTTAAACATTATAAAATAGTTAGTAGTTCCGTTTTGAAAATTGTCATACATTGTTATATGTATTAAGAGAGTCACTATATACGACTATAGTGCTATATAGTGCTGTTGCATAGTTCAGTATTATTAAGCTAAGCCCGTACTTAGTTTATGTATATTTTAATAAATACACAATACATCACATTAAGTTTTATATACAATGACGTATATACATCAACCAATTACAGTTCAACCTTGCTAACAGACCGCAAACCCGCGTAATCAAACTTTCATCTTGCTATTATCTTCAAAATTTTAAAAACGAGCTTCTTTTATCTTCTGTATAAGTGGAAAGAAAGTTATTGACAGCGGGATGGGTGAAAAAAAAATACGTTGAAAATTGAAGTGGGCTCATTCTCCGCCGATTACAAGACAGTTGCAATCTGTAGATGTAAATCATAGCGTAAAAGCTGCGTTAACTAAGCGAATTCTCTCAAATAATGAAAAAATAACTCATTTTTCTTAAAATCTAATAATTCATTTTTAATTTTTAAAGAATTTTTCTTTCAAAAACTAAGCGTTTTGTGAAAAAATCACAAGGCTACTTTTTTGTTTAAAACTAATAAAAAAATACAAAAATATTTTTATTTTGAAAAAATTCAAAATTTTGTCCTTTGCGCGCCATTTCCTTTGAAAATTAGCTAATAATCATCGCAAAATTTAAGTGTGGCCATTTAAGCAGAATATCTTTAACTAATTAAGTTTATCTGATCCAACATAGTTTAGGGCCAGTTCGAATAAACAAGGCTACTTAAAAATAATTAGTCGTGTTCATTTCACCGATTTGCACTTCCATCGAAATTCAGGTTCTTTGATCAACTAGAGAAATTTTGATAATTGTTAAGCTTTTCTAACTGATTGAAAAATCATACCTACAAAGCGTCTTATTTTCTTGTGCATGTTTCCCGATGCCAGTTTTATCATAGAATTACTTCAGTGAAGTTGATGAAAAACCGTTTTTTGTTTTTGTAATTCACGCGATTTACTTGCAAATTTCACCCCACTTCAATCAAATTCAAAACTGAAATGCTTTAAGTCTGACCCCTTTCAAGGCACAAGCAAAAAATGAGGCAATCTGTCACAATCTTACACTCTATAACTAGTTTCTTTTGGAAGTTTGCATAGTGAGGCTATCTGCCAGAATCTTAAGGCCTTTAAGTAGTTTTTTTAAGCTTGCAAAGTTGATAGCACATTTTTTCATTTTCATACTCGTTAACTGTGGTTGACAGACGAACAAAATTACAAACTGCGTCCTCACTTCAAAAAGATAAAGAAAATTGATGGAGCGATTTTGTTCATACACAATCCTGAAATTTTTTATACCAAAAAAGAAGTTTGACTGTCCTTGACGACACATATATCAAGTAAACTATATCTGGCTTCTCCAAGAAGGAGAAGAAATAAACATTTGCGCGTTCATTACAAAATGACAATCGTTTTACTCAAACTATAATAAATTTGATACGTATAAAGAGCGCTTGCTAGAGCTACCATATACGTATACTACAGTTTTGTCATCAAAACTTTCAAAAACTTCATAGTATCGGCGATGTTATATGCAAGGCCCTTGCGCATGGGTGGGAGGGTTGTTGGGGGTTAAACTCATCCCTTAAGAATTCCACCACATAAATTAGAACTAACAATATAATGTATGTTAATGCAGCCATTTATGAAGCGCATTTACAACCAGATATTTATGCTGCGGCTGACGCGCACTACTTACGCATACTTGATTGTTTCTTCTGAAGCGTCGGCTGTGTGTGGCCCTTCAAAATGAAGTTAACTAAACTGAAGTAAAATGAGTGACCGCGATATTCTATTATGCCAATTAATGCTTGAAGAAATTGAAGAAGAAATTCGGTTGGGAAAACTTATGCTTGAGACTAATGCTTTTATACAAGTCCATACTTGTATAAATCATAGAAATGTGAAGTTTTCTTTGCAAAACCTGTAATAATTTTGAGTTTAGATGGAAATAATGAAAAAATTAATATATATGTGTATAAAAAAATATTCAAAGTAACTTTTTCTAATTTTTTTTTTTCGATATCTCAAACAATCTCTGACGGTAGACAAAATAGTAAGAATCGGCCCTATTTGTCATTTTGTAGTAGGTTTAGTTTAAAGTTCAGATTTCGGTTAAGTATCTTAAAAAATGTGACAGATAACCCCTGTATGGTACAAAATTTCAAATCGATATTCCTATAAATATCGAAAATATCATTATATCTTCATTTTAAATGCGGACACACTGTATAAACAGACCATTTCGTTCGTTTACATACCGATTTACATGGGAACGCAATCTCTACCCCAAGATATATTATAAATGCGAAATTAAGCATGTTTGTTTGTTTGTTACGCTTTCAAGAAAAAACTAGGGAATGGTTTTTAATGAAACTGTACAGCCATATAGCTCATACATCAGAATAACACATGAGCTATAATTTATAAAGAAATATTTTTAAAAAAAAATTAAATTTAAATTTAATCTGACATTTACTATTTAAAATTTTTACAGAAAATAATTTAGGGTTCAAAATGATGATAATAGATGGAGCATCATTTTGAACCATAAATTAAAGATTTCTGTAAAAATTTAAAATAATAAATGTCAAACAATTCATGGCTATCTTTTCTGATATACTCAATCAGTTCTAACTATTTTACAATTTAAAAAAAGAAGTGTTATGGAAGGGGAATGAGTAAGATAAAGGGAGGTAGAGGCTATAAAGCGGTGGTTTTTACTTTTAAGCCCAGTTAAGCGGGCGGGTATCAAGCTAGTTGAAGAATAATTTACAATTGTATTCGAATTAAATTCTATGCAATATGTATGCAATATGTTTTTTTACCCTTGTTTTATCTGTTAATACAGGGTGTATAAACAATTTGTACTAAAATTATTATTATTTAAATTCCGCTATGTGGTTTAGTATTTTTCGATTTGTCGGTCACTTTCAATTGTTCAATCAATAATCTACATGATCTGGAAGTGGTTATCTAAGGAACGCATCTTGTAAATCGATAGAAATACAACAAAAATGTATTGTATTTAAGAGTAAACAACTTTTGTTTAAAACATTTTTTCATATACATAATTTTTTATCCGTGAGGGCGTAAAAAGATAGGGAGTTGAAAATTTACAGGTAGATTCGACTACCGATTTTTTCGAAACTGTTTTGAAAAACGAAAAAAAATTCTAGAAAATGGTATCGAAAATTTTCGAAATTTACATAAAACATAATTGGTTGGATTTTTAAACTTTTCTAATTTATAAAAAATAAAGCACTGACATTCAACTCTATCTATACAGGATATTTCAACAATGAATTCAGTCAGTTGTTTTTTTTTAAATTATGTTACTCCATCTATTTACGATCGTCATTATCGTAATAAATGACTTGAAATTTTGAGTCAATGCACCTTTTTCTGTAACACCTTGTATTTATACATTTCAAATAAGAATATAAATAAAAATTTTAAAATTGAGTTGAACCCTTTTTTTGTTTATTGCCGATCCTGTTGTTCTGTTATTATTATTATTATTCCTTATATCCATCCATTGACTGGCTGTTGTAATAATAACTACATGCAGAATAAATAAATAAACCTGTATATGAGGAGAGAGAGATCAATTGAAAATTGAATTATTACCAAACAAAGGCTACAGACAGACATTGACGTTGCTTTTATTATGAATTTATTTATTAAAGGTATGATGGAAGGTATATAAATAGATCTAGGAGTTAGTGTAGTATTTGAAAGTCATTTTAGAATGGCTGGAAATTTAAGATAGTAACAAGTGGAATTTACATAATTAAAAGAAAACAGTGTAGAAATTTTCATCGGGTACGGAACTCTAAACTCGCACTTGAAACATATCTAAGAACACTCTTCATTAAATTGCCTTTTTCCTTAATGTTTCTCCAAACTGAACCTATTTTGAGGATTATCGCTTATTTTTTAGTTGTTTCGGGTACGGAACCCTAAACTTGCACCTGAAACATAGCTAAAAGCACTCCCCATTAAATTACCATTCCAACCACTACCAATTAGGAAAATAATTCTTAATGCAAAAATCCACCTTGTAAATCGCAATTTTTCAGGATTGAGGCGGCGAGCGTCTTGTTATTAACAGAGAAAATGCTTTTTGTATTTTTAATCCATCAACCAAAAAAGGTGGTGTTATAAAATTGACCGCTATGTGTGTGTGTCTGTCTGTGGCATCGTAGCGCTTAAATGGATAAACCGATTTTGCATTTTTTCGTTTCGTTTAAAAGGTAATTTAATGGAGAGTGTTCTTAGATATGTTTCAAGTATGACTCTAGCTTTTCATACCCGAAAACTTTGTTGGGGGTTTCTGAAATTTTGTAAATTTCACTTGTTATTCCATTATCTCCTTATTTCCGACCTCCAACTATGCAGGTTCGATTCCCGTCGTCACAACAAAAAATTAATATAAGAATGGCTGTGATGAGCTAGTGAAGTGCATGGTATATGCATGAAGGGGGTGCACGCAGCCTTTCAAAATTCTTGAGGAGCTGGTAAATAAAATTATCAACGGAAAAGGTGGTTAAACAAATATATGGTATCACAATAGGCTCTATGTCCTTAGTGTGTCTCCCAGATAAATATAATAAAAATTCCAACCGTTCTGAAATGAATGACAAATACTACACCTGATCCTGGTCTTAGCAGTCAATGTGGGGCCAGATTCACATCTGTAGTCTATTGTTTATAAACACACAGGCAATCAAATACAATTTTATTAGACATAGACAATCTTTTAATTTAATTTATATTTGAAATTTTTTTTTTTTTTCATAAATATTGTTCTTATTATACCCTGTACACATGAAATATATATCAAGTTATACTTATAATAGTCCCAAGTTTGTAACGCTTAAAAATATTCATGATACAAACAAAAGGTGTTCATAAAGTTCACCTAATTTTCGGTTTTCCGTCTATCCGTCTCACGATAACTCAAAAACGAAGATATATCAAGCTAATATTTTTAGAGCGTGCTCAGGACGTAAGAAGTGAGTTTTAGTAAGAGCCATCTTGTAAACCGTTAGAGAGAGAACAACAGTTTAAGTTAGGTCCCATTTCATTTTGGTCCAGTTCTGACAACGGCATCCATGAGAAAATCATAAAAGTCTTAAATTTGCATTAAGTATGCACGACAAGAGGACGAATAACTCAATATCACGCCAACCGATTTCGATGATTCTTATTTTAGTGAAAAATTAGTGTACTTCAGATTCACTAAAAATCACAAAATTAAAAAAAAAAAAACAACTTTTAACAAAAAGACACCCAAATTCATAAGAAAAACTTTTCTAAAACAAATTAATATGCACTAAAAAGTAAAAAAATAACGATAATATAATGTAGTTAAAATTATTGTTATTTTTGGAGTCGGTGTCAGCCAAGCTAATGTAGCAAACTGTTCTGCTAGAGTTGTTTCCTTGGCTGACACCGACTCCAAAAATAACAATAATTGTAACTACATTATATTATCGTTATTTTTTTATTTTTTAGAGCATATTAATTTGTTTTAGAAAAGTTTTTCTTTTGAAGTCGGTTTTTGTTAAAAGTTGTTTTAAATTTTGATCGAGCCTCTTCGTCTGAATACAAATCACGGGCGATAAGAAGCATTCCAAAAATAAGTTGCCAACCCAAATGAGTCGGATCAGATATATTTGTCGGAACATTGCCTTTTCTTCCCTCCAGATTATTTCGTCGTCTGAATAATATACAAAAAGAAACATTGAAAAAAATCATTAAAATCGAAGCTGCTATTGAGGACTTCCTCAGATTGGCTATTTTATGTATTTCTTGATGCGGCTAGAAGAGTTATTCTAAGTAATAAGAAGTAATTATTCTTTAAAAAAAATTTTTACAAAACAGGAATGTAATATTATTTAAATTATTCGCGAATATAATGTTTTAAATCTTAATGTACTTACACAATAAGTCGTCATAATGGCTTCTGAAGGTGAGTTTTAATGATTCGGAAGTAGAGAAAATGTATAAAAATAAAATTAAAAAAAATATAGAAAAACTATCTTAAAATAATTAAAATCAAATTCAACACTATAGATATAAAACTAGATGGTAGGTTCTCCACACCATCTGTCATATACATTTACAATTTCATTTGTACGTCTTGTTTTAAGATGGATGAATTAAAAATGAAATGTTTTTTATTATTTATGAAAATTAAAAACAAAAGGAAAAAACAAGAAAACTACAGAAAATACCTAGTATGTGACACTGTTTTCTTTGTTACTTTATAAAAGATAAACAAAGTGGTATAGAAAAAAGAAGCGAATTGCTGAGAAAGGTGTTGTTATTTGAACGCTTTTCTAATCACATGAAAGATTTCGATTTTAATGAAATATTATACCATAATGTTTTAAGAACATTAACTTGCTTGCAAATTCTATATAACTCTCGTTATAATTGCTATTATTTTCTAGTGCTTCTATAAAAACAAGTGTACCTTGTAAACCGACTTATGGAAACTTAGCTATAAGAAGTTTTCAATCAAGTCGGTTCGACCGTTTAAGGGCTACAATGTCACTGAGAAACACACAGACGCACAATTAAACACTTTGCACTTATAACAATTCTTCTTAAATGAATATCTAAGTGATGGTCAAGGACGCCAGATGAGATGAAAAGGATACTTAGAGAGCTATTATTTTTTGGAAATTTCAATTAAATTAATTCCAAAAATTTGTCCCAAAAAATAATCGCTCTTTAAATATCCTTTACATCTCATCTGATGTCCTTGATCATCACTTTGATATTGATTTAAAAAGAAGTGTTCTAAGTTTAAGGAAGTTCCCTCACCAGTAATAGAAAAAAATAAATTAGTAGAAAATGATCCAAATTTTTAGTATGTTGTAGTTAACGATACATATTATTAAATCAAAAAAAAATTTGGGTATCTTATCGATCAATTAAGAGAGTAATTAATTAATTATTAAAAATACACTAAATAACATAGCATGATATGAGGATGGTATGTTATTTAGTGTATTTTTAATTAATAAAAACTCTCTTAATTGATCGATAAGATACCCAAATTTAATTTTGATTTAATAATATGTATCGTTAACTATAACATACTAAAAATTCGGATCCTTATCTACTAATTTATTTTTTTCTATTACTGGCGAGGGAACATCCTTAAAGTGCATATTTGTGCGTCTGTGTGTTTCTCAGTGCCATCGTAGCCCCTAAATGGTCGAACCGACTTGATTGAGAACATTTTATAGCTAAGTTTCCATAAATCGGTTTACAAGGAATAAATCGCATTGTCGGGGGTTTTTTAAATTTTGTAAATTTCACTTGTTTTTATAGAATTTGAAATATTTGAGTTTTGTTTGTTCTTTTGAATTATTGTTTTGAATTACCTAATTATTTTACCATTTCACTTTTCGGCATGAATTGAGCCAGGTTTATTTGACCATTCATTTCCATAGTAATTATTTATATGTTAAAATTATATGTTATGCCTTTTCCAAAGTGAATCGATTTTGAAAATCATCGCCAATTTTTTAGTTTTTTCGGGTACGGAAACCTAAGCTCGCACATAGCTAAGAAGACTCTCCGTTAAATTACCTTTCAAATGAAACCAAAAAAAATTAAAGTCGGTTCATCCGTTCAGGTGCTGCGATGCCACAGACAGGCAAACATACAGTGGTCACACACACATAGCGGTCAAACTTATAGCACCTCTTTTGTAGTTCGGGGGTTAATAAGGTGTTACATCCAATTGCTTTCATCATACTATTTTGTAATTAAATTAATTTTAATCGAATTTTTCAGGAACGGTTTTTTAAGCCTAGCCTATATATATATATATATATATATATATATATATATATATATATATATATATAATTCGTAATTATCGTATTTCGTTATCTGTCTTCTGATACCAATTTCGATTGATTAAGAGTTCGGTGTAGTTACTTATTATATTGGATTTCCTGTTCATACGGTCATGAACACCTACAACGATCTATTAACCTATCGAAATCAAAACTATCGAAAAACTACTATTGGAAAAAAATAATTAAAATTGATTAAATTAAAAATAGCCATGAAACTATGATAGGAGTGTTTTAAATTCAATAAAATTTCATTAAAAATAGATCTCATCTGATTATCAGATAACTGAAGATTGACCTTAGACCGTCTCTTGTACTATTAAAAGTTTGAAGTGTTGACATTGTCAAGTTATTTGAAGGCTTTGTCAACCATAGGATAACTTTTAACTTTCATGAAATTCTTACCATTTTAGTTTAAGAACACCAACTTCCAATTTTTAAAATAGAAATTCCAACATGTCTTTATTTTTCATGGTTAGGACAAGGCATTAACACCTATTTGATCGATATCACGCGAACGAAAACGATATCGTTGATGTGTTGATCGAAGCGTATTACCGGCTATATGATCCGAAAATTATATGATACCGGCTATATGATTTCATAGCATTCGGTTAATTCGTTTTCATAAAATTTTCGAAAAAGGCTAAACAAATTGATTTTAATTTTTGTTTTTTTTAATTCTTTGTTATACTTGGTAGTTATACTAGGTGGTTATTTGTGTGAACTTCAAGGGTCGCACCAGACACACCCTATGGCTTGTACTAATTAATATTATTTCCTTCAATGATTTTTTATCCCGACGACAGCGCGATAAATTCTCATAAATTCTTAACTAGTTACCATAACTCGACAAACGTGGTATCGTTGAAAGCATCTTCATCGTCCACAGGTTATAGGCTAAATTCATGAACTTAAAATTAATTTCAATTTAATGATATCGTGATTGGCCAGTTGAGAACAGGTGAGATATCACAAATAGCCCACCTCCCATTATCGTGTCTTGCTCTACCTTGGTATTTAGCGAGAGTGTGGTTAGGTTAGGTTGGGTTAAATCGTCTGTTCACGAAAGACACACTTAGGCTATAAAGCCCATTGTGATACCATCTATGTGTTATTCGTTGCTAATTTGGTGGTCCGCCACCATATATCTGTTTTACCACCTTTCCGCTGATAATTTCATTTATCAGCTTCTCAATTTCAGAGGCTGAGTGCATCTCCTTCATGCATATACCATGCACTACACCAACCCATCAAAACTATTAATTAAATTAATTGTGTTGCGACGGCGGGAATCGAACCCGCTACCCTAAGCATACTGCGGACGGAATTGGTTATGCTTTAACCAACGGAGCTAATAGGGCGAAGAGCGAGAATATGGAGGAAGCATGAAACTTTTATATCGTCGAATACTCAAAATCATGGTAGACCATGAAATGAAAGGAAAAGAGGAAAAAACATTTCTTTTATGAAATATTTACCCAGAAAAATTTTCTGGATCCACAATGTTTACATCATAAATATAAAACATCGTAGTACCTACAACGTCACACATGCGACAATTGTGTTCGTATGTATGTATGTATGCATGTATGTTTGAACGTATGTATGTATGAGTATATCATCAGACATATAAAACATATCCATAATAATAATAATAATCATAATAAAGAACGTCGAACGTTACGTTTTTCTACATAACAAAAGGAAGGAACCTGCAATACTTCCGTTTTCAGTAAAATTGTCTACTATTCTATATATATATATTGTATACTGACTATATACAGAGTGGGACAAAAAATTCAGCGATTTTGAAAGCGCTCTAAAATTAAAAACTCATCTGTTTTCAAATTGTTTTTATACCATTTCAAATATATAAAATAGCATTAAGGAAAATTACATAAATTAAATTTTTAATGCTGTCCGAGGGACCAAGGCAATTTTAAATAAAAAGCTTGATTTTTATTAATATGAAGTTGGAATAAGTCTAAATCAATTTTGGAAATTTTAAGGGGGAGTTGCTTGGTTATTTAAATAAATAAATGACTTTAAAAGTGGGCATATTTAAAATTCTCCAAAAGTAGTCAGTGGAAATTAAAAAAAAAAAAAAAAATATTTAATAATTAAAGTTAAAGCCTTAACAAGTGAAAACAAACAATTCACAGAGTTAACTGTTGAAATACCATGCATAGTCAGTGTTGATTTCTTTATCACATTACACATGCAAACATGTGACACATACATAACTGATAATCAAGTATAGTACATATTATAAAATTTTCGCCTAATTTTCGCCCTCACGGGTAAACAGTGATGTTTACGAAAAAATGTTTCAAACAAAAGTTGTTTAATTTTTGATAAGGAACATTTTTTATATTTAAACTTTTGTTCTATCTCTAACGGTTTACAAGATGGGTCCTACCGACCCAAGACCCAATTGACCTATGATGCTCATTTACGAACTTGACCTCACATTTTACGTCCTGAGTACGCTGTAAAAATTTCAGCTCGATATCTTTTTTCGTTTTTGAGTTATCGTGGCCACAGACGGACGGACAACCGGAAATGGACTAATTAGGTGATTTTATGAACACCTATGACAAAATTTTTTTCCTAGCATCATTTTTTTTAAGCGTTACAAACTTGGGACTAAACTTAATATACTATGTATATTTCATATATACATGGCATAATAATTTCTTGAAAACAAAAAAAAAAAACCGTCATGCCCGACCGACAAATTAATTTTGATGGTGAATTATGTTATAACTTGACAATATAAGACGAAAATTAAGAATAAAATTTTTCTATATTTAGTGTAATTTTCAAAATATGGAAAATGGAAAATTTTGTTTAACTATTTAGCTTTCGATATTTCGAATACCAAGACAGATATCGAAAAATTGTATTTTTTTTTCCACCATATTTAATACACATACGTGTTTTGTTGTTTTAAATTAAATATTTAAATAAAAAATAGTTTTTTAGGGACAAGGTCTTTTATTGTAATAAAAAGTAGAAAATAACTTTTCTAATGAGTCACATGACTATCAGTAAAAGCTTGAGGCGCTCCAGATCATCCTTGGTTTTTTTTTTTTTAATTCACCGCGTTCAGCTTTCAGTTTTTACAAATAGTCATGTATGAGTGACCCATAAAAAAATTATTATATTAAAATGGTTTTAAAAAAAAAGCGAGAGAAGTGTCGTAGTACACCCGGTAGGAATTATATTCCTTTCGTACCTTGGTTCATTATAAATGTATCGCTTACTTTTTTTATTTCCAAGATGTTTTTCTGTAAATTTAAGGTATTCATTTGAGATGCCAAACACTTTTGATTCTTATTGAATGTAACTTTACAGCTACTTTTACTATATAAATAAATTATATTATTAGTTTAAAAAAGACATACTTCTGATTTGGTAGTCAATTGGTTTTTTTTGGTTTGATCAAGATATTTATTATGACATTACATAAAAATTTCGTTGTAGTTACTTCAAATTATCCCTGTTATCTTTAACTTCTGGTAACTTTCACAACTCAATTTTTTAAAATGATAAAACACAGAATTTTGACGAATATAAATTAACAGTTAAAAAAACAAATTTGCACTTTCTCAAAATGTAAGGTCAGCTGAATAGATTGAAAAAGTTTTAATGTCTTATATAACTTACATGTCGGTGTTTTGTGTCGCTTTTTTTGTTGCACTTTTTATTGTTTTTACCTCACAACCAGCAAACAAATCAGAACGATAGCGTGCGATATAAGGACGATAGTTCCAATAAATTGGAAACTTGATGAATCTTTGTTATAAAAATGTTTTCAATATCACACAATTCTCTACTTCGCTCTGTACCTATACTGTACAGTTTCGCTGTAGTATCGTATGTGTATTATCATATATTGTTGTATTATTATTCCACATATCATTAATTTACAGTGCACCTTTAAGATATACTTTAATATATTTAATGTTGGATTTAATTGGTTTGATTCAGGGCTCAAACTTCTTGAATGTGTGGCAAATCTGGCAAACATGCAACTTAGTTCTATCTCATGGGTATAAACTAATTAAATTAACTTAATTTGCTGTACTCCTTCAACAAACTTGAGAAAAGTATACAAAAACTTTTATTTCGGAATTTGACGAAGCTTTGTATATACGGTAATTTTGACGCAATAAAATCGGTTCGGCAGTTTTTGAGATATCGACTTAAATTCTGTAAGAAAAACTAATATTGTGAAGCTATTCTAAAAATATCTAGGAAAGTACCTACTCATCTAATAGTCAAATGAGCTGAATTTTTTGGTTCTATTGATTTTAAATAATACAAAAAAAAGTTTCCAATATTTTGACTTAATCCCCACTTAAGAGACCCCAAAGAAGTCGAAGGGAAATAAACTTTCATGATTTCTTGAAATTTTCAATTTTTAAAGAAATACTTGATGAAACTTAGTATATACCTACGATAATTTTTACCTAAAAAGTAAAAAAATTACGTTTGTTTACCAGTTGGATATTTCGAAAAACATTCGTCTAAGAGTCGAAGGATCGAACTTTTCTTGTTTTGGAAACAAAAATCTAATTAATTTTAATTTTTTTAAACATTATTCTTTCGAAGTATTGAATAAAGAAATTGCTCCTAAATTTCTCCCGTATGTTTATTTAGTCGGTATCTCAAATACGTCTCAATATCCAATCTTCAAAGCTATACGATTTTTATACATTTCGGGTAAATATTACTCAAGAAAAGGTAACGATTTTTTGTAATAACTTAAAATAATCGATTTCCTGACTCTTAAGTGGAAGCTAACTGCTCTGCTTGCCACTCTCTAGAACCATGAATCACACTAAGCCTTTGTCCTGATGTCGATTTCAATGTATCTTTCTTTAAAATTTGAAAATATGCGAGAATAGATGACAAGATCTGAAGCCAAAATAAAAATCGTTTTATAAACTTAAAAGATATAAGCAATTTAATAATTTTTTTATCTTATTCTTGCAAAACAATTTTTGATTTGACGTCTTTCTGACAATTGCAAGGTATGACGTCATCAAGTGTTATTTTCCCTTTTTCTATTTGTACATTTAAATCCTTCATATTTTCGTATAGTTATAGATGTTATCCAAAAATTGATTTAACACGGTGTTTTGGCTCGATAACGAACGTCTTTTGAAGTAATAAAGAAGTTTTAGGACAAGGGCTCATTTAAAGACCATTAGCTCGTTACAATTAATTATAAAATCAAACTTGCTCAGTCCACCACAAATGATGTACATTCATACAAAAATGTCATTTATAACAGGAATATATCTCTTCCTTCTCAAGGCTCATTTGACTCGTCGCTTGCGCTTTATTATACACACCTTAAAGCACTGTTCAAGTTTATTTTGAACACTATATGCAATATAGAATAAATGTAAAAATGTAAATCATTTCTGAAATTCGACGAAATCATAAATTTTAAAAATTTAATAATAAATTCAACGTAATATTAACATATAGACCAATAAAAATCTACAATACAAAAAATAATTTGGAACAAAAAAATTATCTTGTAAAAGGAAGGTAGAAAAAGGACTATCAAATTTGGAAGATTTGAAAATATGAAATAAATTAAATTTACAATTTTGAAAATTGAAGGGATTTTGAAAAAAAGAATTATATTCCAAAAAATACTCCTATCAAAATGATAGTATCTACTTAATTCGATAACACAGGTCTGCGACTAAAAAACTGCATAGGATTTGTTTACATTTTCTTATAGATTTTGACCTCCCAAAAACAGGAAAAATATTCAAAACATTCTATCACATTTTTTATAATAGTAATATTATATTAAACTAGTCGTAAAGTATTATTATTGCACATGAAAAATAAATTAGTTTCGCTTCCAATGGGGTATTCTGTGCATATGGAAGAAAACTAACTATAACAATTTGGCCATTGTCCTGGAGAGAATCAAATATCAGGACCATTAAGGGATGGTTTGTGGGGACTTCCAAATACTCACGATACTTTTGGGTCAGCAGGCAGGCTATACTAAATACTCTTGCTTCTTATGCTTATGGGATAGTAGAGCCAGAGAACAGCATTGGACTAAAAGTGATTGACAACCCCAAAAAACTTTAAAACCTGGAGAGAAAAATATTATCAATACTAGTTTGGTGATACCAGAAAAAGTTTTGTTGCCACCTCTCTAGATCAAATTGGGGTTGATGAAGCAATTTGAAAAATCACTGCAAGAGGATGGAGACTGTTTTAAATATCTATGTACAAAATTCCTGAAGCTGTCAGAAGCAAAGTTGAAAGAGGGAGTTTTCACTGGCCCCGACATAAGAATGCTTTTAACCGACACCCTCTTTGTGGAAAGTATGAATGAGAAGGAAAAAGAAGCTTGGGTATCGTTCAAGGATGTAGTGCGAAAGCTTTTGGGAAATATTAAGGATCTTGATTACAAAACCATTGTTCATTCTTCAGCAGCATACGAAGCTCAACGCTGCAACATAAGCCTGAAGATCCATTTTTTACACTCTCACCTAGACTATTTTCCTGAAAACCTGGAAGCTTACAGTGAAGAACAAGGGGAGCGGTTTCACCAGGATGTCCGCGATTTCAAGAAACGGTATCAAGGAAGATGGGATGTCACTATGCTTGCAGGCTACCGTATAGTTTTTAATAAAACATATAATTTAGTAAAAATATCTCATGCAGCTGACAAAAAAATTTTTTTGGAGACCTGTGTAATTTTCGTTATGCATATTTTGAAACGTGTTCTCGAATATGCATATTTTGAAACGTGTTCTAAATTCTACAAGTGAGATCCTAAATTTGTTGCATTTTTCCATCTTTATACGAAAAAATTTTCTTATTCCAAAATGGTCCATATGAGTTTTATTTCTTAGTCTATTATCTTTTTCATTTATTTTTTTTTTAATTTAATTGGCCATTGAACCAAATCTCTGATCGATTACGAAGGTGACTGGCAAACTAATTACAGAATATCGTGACAACAGTTTTCGAACAATCCAGAATGTTCAAGAACCAAGAAAATTGCACTATACGAAATATAACCGACGAAAAATCAGGTCCGATAGATTCGTCTGTGGTATTGTAGCTCCAAAACTGTTAAACCAATTTTGTTTGTTTTGTTTTTTTTTTTTAAGGAAATTTGATCGCAAGTGTTTCTCATGTTTCAAAAAAATCTACTCAACCGTTTGAAGTTCATAAATTCTTTTCTTGTTAATTCAAATACGGATTCCTAAACTCGCACTTCAAACAGAGAACACTCTCGTTCAAATTTCCTTTCAAAAAAAAAAAATCAAAATAGGATTGATCCATCTAAGAGCTTCGCTAAGTTTAACTTATAACTCTCCTCTTGTCAGTCGTGCGTTACAAATACCTATTTACAACAAAACAATAATGTACAATGCAAAATAAACTAAGAAATTCTCAGAAATAAGATAATACGGAAATGAATTTCTCTGTAGAAGATACTTTAAGGAAATAAGACAAAGTAACGAACAAAGACATAATATAAAAATCGAGACAAGAATTCACGTCGATATTAAGATATAGAATGAAATATTTCAATATGTACTACAGTTTCATAAGAATTTTTCACCGAAAATATCCTTGACTGTTGTTATATCGTCAAAAACGAGTATCTTACATAAAATTATTTTTGTAAGATATTAAATACTAGCTTGATACCCGCCCTCTTCACTGGGCTTAAAAGTAAAACCACCGCTTTATAGCCTTCATCCTCTCTTGATATACACAGTTTTCAATTCTGTTAAATGTAAAATAGTCATAATTCATTGAGTATATCAGAAAGGTTGGCCATGTCGATTTGTTTGACATTTACTATTTTAAATTTTTAAAGAATTCTTTAAAAATGATAATCATAGATCTGCACCATCTATAATCATCATTTTAAACCATAAATTAAGGATTTCTGTAAAAATTAAAAATAGTAAATAACAGATTAAATTTAAATTTTTTATTTTTTTTTAAATATGTCTTTATAAATTATATCTCATGTGCTATTCTGAAGTATGATTGCTGTACAATTTCATTAAAAAACCATTCGCTAGTTTTTGCGTGAAAGCGTAACAAACAAACAAATAAACATCCTTACTTTTACATTTATAATAAACTAGAGAGATACCCACCCGCTTCGCTGGGTTTAAAAGTAAAGATTGATAAAGATTGCTCTCACTTATTCCCTTTCTATAACACTCGAAAAAAAGGTAAGGATTGTTTTACACAGGTAAAATATATGTATGGTTCTCTATTTTTTTAAATAAACTATTTTAAATAAACATGTGTTATTCTGAAGTATGAGCTATATTGCTGTACAGTTTCATTAAAAACCATTCGCTAGTTTTAGCGTGAAAGCGTAACAAACAAACAAACATTCTTACTTTCGCATTTATAATATATCAAGATAGAGATTAACTTAAAAATTTGAAAAAAATTATGATGTATTATGAACACTCAAAAGAATATATTATAGTTAATAAATAGTTAATTTTTTCAAATTTTTAAATAAATATTTAATATCTACGTTAAAAAAATTATTAAATGCGAGATACTAGTTTTTAACGATATAACAACAATCTAAGAATGACGGCTAAAGAAATATTTTCAGCATTAAATAAAATTATAAATAATGGAGATAAACTTCCAGAAGTGGGAGTTTTTTCCTACTCTTTAAGAATCTTTTCTTTAAATTTCTTAAATATTAATATTTTATGAAATATTGTCGAAAAACAAAATATATTTCACCAATTTAAGCTTGTTAATAAATTGGCTATAATTTCTTACAGTTATATTTTCCACAGTTCTTACAAAATTGTTATTTCTGTAAGAACAAGTGAACAATTTGAACGATAAGATTTGTTAAACGTTTGGTAAACGTTTCAAATCAAAAATGGGATATTTCAAGCTAGCATTAAATGTTTGAAGCGAAAATTTTCTCACTATTCTAATTAACAGAGTAATCATGAGGAAACTGAAATAGGGAATAATCCTGGTGTGGAATTTCCATATTACCCTGCATAAAAATGTAAAACTAAACTTGATACCATGACCAAATTTGATAGTGAAATTAAAATTAATTAAAAACCGAAGAAGTTATAAGCAATCAAAGATTACATTCAAAGGTTGCACATCTCCTTTTAGCAAAACAAAGTTTCATATGTATTATCTATATGGCGATACCCACGTATGACGTCACTAGGGGGTCATATCTTGCATACTAGTAAAGATTTTTAAAAACCAACTTCACTTTTCTATTCCTGAAGTGTGAATTCTTCGCCTGATATTACTTTAGCTAACCGGATCAATAGATGAGAACGAAGTAACCGACTCATAGCGCATAAATTTAATTGTCTATTCGGATGTAGTTTAAAATAGATAAATATTAAAAATAATGATGTGGGTAGGCTCGGTTATAAATGGATGTCAGAAATACGGAGGGTAAACCCCATTATTATTGTCTTGTATATTATTACTCTGACAAATTTTTTTGTCCTATCCTTATCTTTCTTATTCCTTTATCAAATTCCATGATTCAACCCTCATATTCAACCTTATTATGTCAAGGTTTGACGAAAAATATACTCACGGTCTAAAAATGTACCACTTAGGAAAAAACACGCTAGATAAATAATTTGAACGAAAAAATATCATAAATTTAAGTAAATTTAATTAATAAGTTTGTTAGGCAAACATGTTAGTTTTCTACAGATGCTCTCCTTGTACTCTAGACATATAATTACAACTTTTAATACATGTTCTCCTAATATTAATTTAAGAACTTTTGACTTTTTTTTCACCACTTTTCTACAAAAGTAGTTGTTTGTTGTTTATAGCCACGATTACAGAGTAGACACGGGATATGGTAGCTATAGGAGTGGAATTCCACACGGTTCGAGCTAATTTTTAACCGACTTCAAACAAAAAAGGAGGAGGATATCAATTCGACTGTATTTTTTTTATGTGTGTTACCTCAGAACTTTCGACTGGGTGACCAGATTTTGATGACTCTTTATCTATTTGAAAGCTGATGCTTCCCGTGTGGTCCCTTTTCATTTTGGTCCAGTCCAACCGATTTCGATTATTCTTTTTTTAGTGACAAATTAGTTAATGTACTTCGAATTCACTAAAATCACAAAATTAAAAAAAAAAAAACTTTAACAAAAAGAAAACCGACTACAAAAGAAAAACTGTTCCAAAACAAATTAAGCCCGTGTCAGCCAAGTAAATGTAGCAAACTGTTGTGTCAAACTGAGTTGTTTCCTTGGCTGACACCGACTCCAAAAATAACAATAATTTTAACTACATTATAAATTATTTTTTTACTTTTTAGTGCATATTAATTTGTTTTTCAAAAGTTTTTCTTTTGAAGCCGGTTTTATTTTTGTTTTTGAAACAGTTTTTTTTAATTATTATTAGGTACTGTAGCTAGAATATTTGTTCAATTCTGAAATGACTGGATTATAAGGTAGAAGATTTAGAATGCATTTATAACAGCAATCGCAACTGTTCTGATAACAACCGTGTACAACGTCTAGCGTAGTAAACATATCCTTAAGCGGTTATTCACATGCATAGAACAACGAACGACTCTTATATACTTAGAACAAATAATAAATATTGATAATGACAATAAACTTATTGTAATAATCTTTTTAATAATAATTTAAAAAGTTATCGATATCGAATATTTTTTATATGAAACGATATACGTCCGGTCTAGGAAATTATTTCTTTTCTCCTTGTTAGAACCATAACACTCGTATAAAATAGTAAAAACTTGGAACATTTATAAAACGAAAGAATTATAAGAAATATTTATCCTGACTGGAATTGAGACAGAAGCATGAAAGAGGATATATAGTAAGTAAGATGAGTATTAAATAAAAAGATTGTTTTGATTCATTTGTATATCAAAAACTTAAACCATGAAGATAAAAAAGAAATAATTTTCTCTGTGATGTAAAATGAAATATATTTCTATGTCACACAAATATATACTTTTTCTAAATAGAGCAGACGCTAGATAGAGTTGACTGTGCAAAAATCGAGGATCGTATTTTGTCAATTAGTTCTACAAATCTTAACCAGCTGAAGAACCGAGTGAGATAAAGCGTCCTTATTTGCTTTGACTTGTAGCGGGCTTAACGAAGTCGAATTTGTGTAATAAAAAATCAACTGTCTATACTCAAATAATTATACGAATTTTTGTTGCTAAGCTTTTTTACTACATACAAATATAATACCAATCACAGCACTTTCATTTTAATGTAATTATAATAGATGAGTTCTTCACTTCACTCGTTCTGTAGCTAACTTGAAGAGTATGTATTGTAATCTGTCTATATTGTAGTCTGACCTGTATTACAATCTGACCGTGTCGCACGCCGTGTACCGTTTATATAGTAACAATCAATATTTTATCAAATTCTAGGACTGTCACGTATGTTGTATTTCATATATATTATTTGTAATTATTCATGTACAGTCTAGCAAATTCTAGAGCTCTCACGTATGTTCTATTGCTTACATTGTATATCTTTGTTTACGTAATATAAAATGATATTGTTTATTTCTTTTTGGAATTGTCTAGATTACATTTTTTTGAAGATAGTATGTGTGTAAACAGATTATTAACACCACACACTACTGGCTGGGAGATTGCGGGATCGAAGCCAGGCAGCGGAAGTGTGAGCATAATAATTAATGGGGCGATAAATTGATCACACTTTCGTCGCTTGGATAAGAACGAAGTAATTAACTCCACCCACATCATAAATTTAAATATACGATGTAATTTACCAAATAAATAAAGATTAAAACCAATGATGTGGACGGCCTCTGTTGTAGACATGGTCTGAGATACGGAGCTTAAACTCCATTATCATTATTAATTGATTCTTGTTCAGGAAAGCTTAGAGATTAATATTCCGGGTGTTGCCAGAAATTGATTTTTTATACCCCCCCCCCTCTACAGAAACAGTAAAATTTCCATGTTTTAAATCAAAGAACGCTATCAGAAGCCTTTGAGGTAATTTTAGGATGAAAAGGCTGCTTGTGCTTTTTTCCTAAAGCTCAAAAATCTTAAGATAATGTTTGAACATATTTTATAAAATTCTGAAGAGTTGTTACAGTTTATTTTATTCTAAACCCTCAATTTTTAATTTAAAAAAATTGTTAATTGCTAAAAATTATTATTAATTCTTAAAAATAATATGGAATAGTTTATTTTTTTGGATTCAGGTAATATTATTAAGTTTTGAATATAAACGGGGCCAATGTAGCCACAAGTAATAAATGTTGGAACAATTAAACAATTTTCAATAATTAAAAATTGAGGCTTTTGAATCAAACAATCTGAAATTACTCTTCTTACTACTATTTTTATGAAAGATGATATATAAGTATTATGTTCAAAGATGATTTTAGGATTTAGAGAAGCTCAAAAATTTAATTTATGTTCATTAATTTTCAGCTTTGAAGCTAAACTTTCTGTTAATAACTCAAAAACGGTGAATTTGAAAAAAATATAACATGGGTACTTTTTTACTTTAAATTACCAAAAAACCCCGAGTAGCTTTATTTGATTCAAAACATTGACATTTGACTGTTTCTGTGGAGGAGGGAAATACAAAAATTGGACCAATAGTGTTTCTGGCAACATCCGTAATATTAATCTATAAGCTTTCCTGAACAAGAATCAATTGTCTAAATGCGGTCCTCGATTTTTGCTCACTCAACTTCTTCTATCGCCTGCTCTAAAATGTTGTTACCATCCTAGTACGATGAAATTCTTGACGAATTATTTACTGGTCAAAGGTAATAGATACGTTTTGAATAATATTCACTCTAATAGGCTGAAGAATGACTGTCAATGTGATTTTGTTTTCGAATAAACTAAATATATTAAATTTGTTTATGAAAAAAGCAATAAATTTTTATTCTTCTGTCTATTTAGAATCCGCTCATTACTTATCATTTTATGAATCTTACTCAACGTAAAAAATTGGTGAATAAATTATTATACCGTATTCTAGTTTTAAATATAACGTTAAATTTCGTGGCGATAATGTTTCAAATACCGAAAGTCATGTACCTTGAATCTAAAACATAATGTACAATGGTTATATGTATGAAATAAATTTTGCAATTATATTATGGTTTTTCAGGAATAACCAAGTATAGGTGAGCAAACTATGACTGGGAAAAAATTATGTAACATTAATTCCGAATTATTGGAAATGTATGAAAAGCTGTTGCTATACTTAATACATCTTTCCCGATTATCATATGTTCGAACCTCATTTTTGACATTTTTTTTATAAACAAATTTGTGTACTTCGATATTTCGAACTATTCGATAACATAAACAGAGAACAAAAATATCAAATCCTTTTTTTTTTTGTTATAGTGTTTTAATGATTTTTAACCCAAGATATTTTTATTCAAATAAAATATACTATGGTTAAGTGATGCATATACAGGGTGGTTCAAGTTATAACAGCAGGACTTGGCCAACCGATGGCAGAAAACAATAAAATAATGACAGGAGAGACTGCTTAGAAAAATTAAAAACTTTACAGTATGAGCCAAGATTCCTTTTTCCAATTTTTCTAAGCAGCTGTTTTGGCAATATTTGCAATAATATCATTTTTTTCTAAAATTTTTACAACTTGTTAATAGAACAAGTGAAAACAAACAATTTACTGAGTTAATTGTTGAAATAACATGCAAAGACAGTGTTGATTACTCTATCACATTACACATACATACATGTCGCACATACATAACTGATATTCCCATATAATACATACTATACAATTTACGCCTTATTTGCGCCCTCACATGTAAACAGTGATGTTTACAAAATAATGTTTCAAACAAAAGTTGGTTATTTTTTTATAAGAAATATTTTTTAATAATACTTAAACTTTTGTTCTATCTCTAACGGTTTACAAGATGGGTCCTACGGACCCAAGACCCAATTGCACTATGTTGTTCATTTACGAACTCGACCTCACTTTTTACGTCCTGAGTACGTTGTAAAAATTTCAGCTTGATATCTTTTTTCATTTTTGAGATATCGTGTCGACAGACGGACGGACAACCGGAAATGGACTAATTAGGTGATTTTATAAACACGTATACCAAAATTTTGTTCATAGCATCAATATTTTTAAGCGTTACAAACTTGAAACTAAACTTAATATACCTCACTGTCAAAAAAAGTGCCACAGTTAAAACATTCTAAGCGTACTCATCATATGTTATGTTATAATAGTAACACTTAGAATGTTTTAAAACGAGCATTTTTTGTGACATTGAGATACCTTGCATGTTACATAAATGCATGGTATAAAAAGGGCGCTTTCTCGGCTATAAGTGGGTTGAATTAAAACAATTATCATTACTTTAACGTTATGGACCAATACGACGGAACACAGCGCTGGTGGCAACTTTTTAGGTTGAGCCTTGTACACATCGGGTTCGGCTCTAACGATTTTGATGAAAATTTATATACTGATAGTATTGAATATAGGAGTCAAGGCAAAATTAACCTTAAAGAGATTGTACATTTAATTGATAAACTTTTTAAATTTATTCAAAAGAGTATCAAATTAAAGTATTGATTTCTCTCTTCCGAGCAAAACAAGGAACTCATTACGCTCTTAAATGAAACTGGGGTATTTTGTAAAAGGAACTGATGAATCTCCAAAATTTTGTTTGAAACAAAAACAACAACAAAATATTTGTTGATATTAAACAAAGTAAATAATACAGAGTAATACAAACAAAAGTATTAAAATTGTAGTTATATAATTAATTTATTCGCTGTTATAACTTGGATGACCCTGTATATATCCAAGACTATTTACAGTTTCTACTATTATATATATTATTCTGCTATTTGTGTGAGTGATAAGAGAAAAACTTTTTCGAATAATTTTAGAAACCATTCATTTTATTGTTGTGAATCATCATCACAACACAATTGTAAAGTAAATAGTATACAAAAATAAAATAAAACTTAGAATAAAATACACTCACTAGTGATCACTAGTCACTATAGTAGTCACTATAGTAGTCACTAGTCACTACTGTGAAAAGATTAGAACAAAACTTTTTACAGAATAAACAGAGGAAAGAATAAAAAATATCAAAGTGTCTATATCGTATAAGTAAAGCTTCAAAACACAAACAATTTTCTCTCTTTAAAATAAAATTCTATATAGCTTTAACATATCATATTTATAGTCGAAGACACTCTGATTATGGTCCTGGTGCCCACAGAATCATAGACGTTGCTAAGTTGCTTTAATATAGCATAATTACAGGACACTGGCTGGGTGGCAGGCATGCTGAATGCCTGAACCTGAGAGTATATCACGACTATTGCAGTAGCTGTCTCGACTATTGCAGTAGTGGTGAGGAGAAGGAGACGATGTCTCATCTTCTCTGTCACTGAAAAGCTCTTGCCATGAGGAAATCTTTGACAACCGCTCTGACCTAAAGTCCGTTCACGTCAAAGTACTCCTACTGTAATTAAGCAGCTCCAAATGGTTCATGGTGTAGTTCCCCGGAATGGGCCAACCCTTTTTTTATGGTCTAAGTGTGTCAAACCATAGGATAGCCTCTCTAACATAACCTAAGCATATCATATTTATAGTCGAATACTCTCTTTTTGTCGTTCCGGTGCTCACAGAATTATAGACGTTGCCAAAAGGGTGGAAGAAAAGGGCAGCGCCCCTCCCTATAGATTTAAGTCCACTCACTTGCTATAAAAAAGTAAAATTCTACGGAATAATAAGACAAGAAACGGTAAAAGATCGATTTTCAACCAACTGATTTGACATAGTTTTTATCAGTGGAGAGCCTTAGATTTATACCTCTGAATCCAGTTTAAAGCTTACTTACAGAAGTTAAAAACAAAAATTTGTGTAATCTTGTCCAGGGGGTGGAAGCCGCCCCTTCTCGGAGGTGGAAAAATTCATGTTGAAAATGACAACGGAAATCCATAGAATGATGAATTCTAAGCAGAAAAAGTCATTTATGCATATTTCGAAAAGTCAAAACTTTCCGAGTGATTGGCAATTGAAATTCGGAGTCTTTGACGTTTATTTGAATTAACAAAAAATTTGAAATTATTTTAAGGAAGTATACATGGTACATTTTTAAAAGTACTATAAACAAGTTTGTAACGCTTAAAAATATTGAAGCAACGAAAAAAATGTTGGTATAAGTATTCATAGAATCACCTAATTAGTCCATTTTCGGTTGTCTGTCCGTCTGTCTGTCAACACGACAACTCAAAAACGAAAAGAGATACCAAGATGAATTTTTAATAGCATACTCAGCACGTAAAAAGTGAGGTCGAGTTCGTAAATGAGCATATAGGTCAATTGGGTTTTGTTTCCGTAGGACCCATCATGCAAACCGTTAGAGATAGAACAAAAGTTTAAACGTAAAAAATGTTCCTTATAAAAAAACAAACAACTTTTATTTGAAACATTTGTTTGTAAACATCACTGTTTACCCACGAAAGCGCTAATTAGGTGCAAATCTTATAGTATGTATAAGTATGAGAATATCAGTTATGTGTGTGTGGGGCTATTTAAGAGAGGCTTATCTTTTTTTATTTACATGACGTCAAAAAACAAACGATTGCATCATTAACACTGTCTATACATGGTATTTCAACAATTAACTCAGTCAATTGTTTGTTTTCACTTGTTCATATATATTTTGAAAACTATCATACATTTTATATACATATCGAAACTATAAAATTATTATTTTTATTTTTAAAAATATGTTTAAAAATTACATTATTTAACAAAAACAAAAAACAAATTTTTATTTTTTAAATAACAATTTTTTAGTTAATAAAACAATTAATAAAATTACGAATTTATTATAGTAAAATAAATTTTAAAAGTACCAAAATACAAAATAAACACGTTTTATAATTTCTTCCTCTTTACATCCCAACCAAATGAAATGAGGGTTACAATGTAATTTGTTTGTTATAATATATAAATAGTTTACAAAAAAATTATGCCAAAATTATTAAAAAATTGTTAACGGCACCGGAACTTGGATATAAGGGCAAGATACATATTTTGGAATTATTTATTTATTATTATTTTAGTCCAACAGCACTGAATAAGCACCCTGTTTTCAGTGATTTCTCGCAGGAAATATATTATCGTAGGAAATTAGGGATAAAAAGTAAGAATAAAGTCTTGGGTAAATATGAAAATATAGTGACATCTATGAGTATATAACGAAACTATTATTATAGTTATGATCCAATACAAGTTAGCTATTAATACTAAACTAAATCAAGCGAAATAAGAATGAAAATTAAATACATATAGTGTCACCTGTGAATACTAAACGAAACTAGTTTGCATAAGAGACTTTCATTCATTTTTACCCGATTGAGTGACGGAAAGGAGTGATAATGTCTGTTTCTATCATAGAATATTAAACTAAAGAACGCCATGGCCCAAAACTTGCGATATGATGAATGAGAGAGAAGACTGCCAGTGAGTTCCCCTGTGTCCTTGTCTTACCCATATGTCATTTGTTACATATTGTTTACATTATTGGAGAGACACTGGCAATATTCTCTCTTATTAGTCATATCGCATCCACTTACTGACAAGCAGGTCCCTCGCGTTCTCTATGTGTAATATTCTATGGTTTCTATTCTATGATTTCAATCGATTTACCTTGCGAGTGCCATTGATGATGAAATTATTGAATTTTTATTTTAGTTTTTACATGAAATTGGACTTACTAATTCTGAAAATTTAAGGGGGAGTTGCCCGATTATTTAAATAAATAAATTACTTCAAAAGTAGGCATATTTAACTTTGGTTTTATAGAAAAACGGTAGATGGATGATATGTTTTCATCTATTTCTCCAAAACTAGTCAATGGAATTTTTTTTTTTTAATATTTAAATTAAAGTTAAAACTTCAATAAATTATTGAAAACAAAATAAACCCTGTTGTGCCCGACTAATTAAGAATGTACATACAATGATCACGGCAGTGGGGGATACAAATTTAAAAAAATATATATTTTCAATTTTGATGATGAATTATGTTATAACTTGACAATATAAAACGAAAAGTATGGATAAAATTTTTCGATATCCGGAGTAATTTCCAAAATATAGAAAATTGAAAATTTTGTTTAGTTATTTAGCTTTCAATATTTTGAAAACCAAGGCAGATATCGAAAAATTTTATTCTTATAACCAAATTCACCATCAAAGTTGAAAACAAGGTACAAATAATTTCACCCACAAGTCTAATCCTGCCTTGGCGCTCGTACTACCTTAACGCAGTAAGGTTTTTTCATTAAAAAAATTTTTTTTTTCATTTTGATTATTGTGGTCTTTCTGGTCAAAAATGATACACTTTTTAGCGATCTGCGAGAACTTGCGATACATGAATCTTTCATCTCTATTTGGTCTATTAGTATGAAAGGTTTACATAATTCTACTATGACTAGTGTTTTTTAAAAGTTATTTTAGCATGTCTAATGTTTCATTCTTTGTAAGTAAAATGCTTAGACATTTTCTTTGTTATAAGAGTGTCTCATTCAACGAAGTGTTTCATAAGCATTACAAACAAACAATATGTATATATTAAGATAATGCCTTTTCTACCAAAAAAATACTGTATTAATTATGTAATAAGATAAAGAACTTAAAACAAAACAGGAACATTAAAATCTTAGTGTTCAATTAATTATTTAATGTATTTTTTAAATTATTAAAATTTTTAAATATTAATTAGGTATGTAGTACATATTAAAAGATTGTTTGAAATTTGGAAATAATGCCGGCTACACATAGTCAGATAAACCTGTGCAGTTAAACCTATAAAAATAAAATTATTTAAGGTAAATGGACTAACACTAATAACAATAATTGTAGGTCAAAGTCTTAGACACAGACGAATATTGTCTATTCTCCTTGTTAACTTTTTTGTTTTTCGATTAAATGCAATAATGACAAATTTTAAGTAGCATTTCCTCCGAAAGCTAACGTTTTTCGAAAAAATGTTTTGACCAAAAATGGTTCTTTTTTTAGGAGGGTCAACTTTCTACTCTAAAGTGCTATTCTATCTTTTACCTTTTAGGATCTAAATTGACTATTAAAGAAGCCCGAAGAAGTAGGTCCAATCCGTTGTGAGAACATGATGACTTCCATCAAACTCAGTGAATTTTAGTTAAAGCGAATTGAAAAAAGTGAATTTTGTTTAAGTATTCTTTTGATTGGTTAACTACAAAACGAGCTATTTACAGAATAAAATTGTTTAAAAAAACCCACCTTGTATTGTTTAAAAATAAAAGCTCAATCCTTGTATAACGTATAAACGTGCATGTGGAAGAGAGTCTGGTAGTTCTGAACCGATTTGAATATAAATTTATCTATCCAGGTTCACTGGAACATGATTATCCGGCATTACATAAACGTATAGAAAAATATTTAACTCTAATTATTTCCATTTGGTTAATTTTACGTCTGTTACTTCGTTAATAACATCAAAAGCAAAATGTTGTATGGATTTTTAACAAATTTGCTTCCTTACTTTACATCAGAAGCGGATATCTTATTGTAATGGCATTTTTTTGCTTTTCCCAGAAAATATTTAAACCTGATATATATAATTCAAACATAAAATTGAGACAGTTACATGTTTTTGAAATATAATAATAGGTACTAGTCGAACCGTACGGAATTCCGAAGTGCGATATCTGTGACTAAAACAGGGTAGAGAGATAATATAAGTGTTACAAAAACTCAACAACAATTTTTTTTAGCGCCCTAATTTTAACTATTATCAGTTCTAATAAGAACTATGAATAGAGTGATCACTAGATTAAAATCTTGATTTCTGTCTGCCCAATGGAAGACACAAAAATAAAGAATTAAATACTAAAATTTAAGTACAATTATAACTAGAATGTCAATTAAATCTATATTTTAGTTCTAAAATATTAAGTTTATTTAGTCTATTTAAGGTTTCACTATTGTCAAGAAGGTTAAGCACATACACATTTGGATGCAATACTAAACGATGCACATAGTTTTCCCTAAATCGCACTATTTCTTCACGCACTGTGGACACATTTAACCTACGATGTAGGTCATCGTTTTGTACGTACCATGGTGAATCACTTATCATACGCAGCACTTTGGACTCAAAACGTTGTACAATCTCAATGCTGCTAATACTTGCAGTACTCCACAATTGAATACCGTATGTCCATATAGGTTTCAAAATCCTCTTATACACTAACAACTTATTTTCGAGCGAAAATTTAGAGTTATGATTTAGTAACTAAAAATATTTATTAAATTGAATATTTAGTTGTTTTCTTTTGGCCCATTTATGTTAAAAACAACAATTTATTTTAATTTTTATTGTGTATAGGCAATTTTATTACAGATATTATATACAAATTACATTCTGGACAAAATATCTTAAAAACCAAATCGTTGCGGTACATTTTCAAACCCTAAGCCTGGCTTTGGCATTAGCACAGTACGATAAGCTTTAAATAATTGGGAAAACCATGGAAAATGATAATGGAATAAGGAAGATTTCCAAAGAGGCTAAAGAAATATTATATAGGATTACCAAAATATTTCTTTTCACATTCGGGATAACTATTTTCTTTCCGTACTGTTTTTTATCCTTGGTGTGGTATAAAGAAAATTTTTGCACATTCTGTGGTCAATTAAATAATTTTCATTGCACGGGTAATTTAAAAAAAAAAAAAGAAAAGTGTGAAATTCGTGTGGATTGTCTCTTACGTACACGCTAGAGTGGTAAATTCGCCCGCATGAGAATTTCACAAATTAGAGAACTTGTTGTACTATTGTATGCATTTTGTTAAAATATATCCCCTTCAGGACCCACAACAAAAATATTTAGCTGAGTTAAAAATTATTATTAATTAGCTAGACCGGTTTCGGTTGCTTTGGCAATCCTATTCAGTAGCATTACTTAAACCTCTTAAAATTAAAAATAAATTACCAAAATTCGAAAAATTAAATAAAATAAAATCACTGCAACGCTATAAAACAAATAATAAACAAATAATAATTATTTAATTTTTCCTATTTTGGTAATTTATTATACCATGCATATATGTAATATGCAAGGTATACTAAGTTTAGTCCCAAGTTTGTAACGCTTAAAAATATTGATGCTATGAACAAAATTTTGCTATAGGTGTTCATAGAATCACCTAATTAGTCCATTTCCGGTTGTCCGTCCGTCCGTCCTTCTGTGGACACGATAACTCAAAAACGAAAAAAGATATCGAGCTGAAATTTTTACAGCGTACTCAGGACGTAAAAAGTGAGGTCAAGTTCGTAAATGAGCATCATAGGTCAATTGGTCAATCTTGGGTCCGTAGGATCCATCTTGTAAACCGTTAGAGATAGAACAAAAGTTTAAATGTAAAAAATATTCCTTATCAAAAAATAAACAACTTTTTTTTGCTTGAAACATTATTTCGTAAGCATCACTGTCTACCCGTGAGGGCGCCAATTAGGCGGAAATTTTATAGTATGTACCATACTTGAATATCAGTTATGTATGTGTCACATGTATGTATGTGTTATGTGATAAAGAAATCAATACTGACTATGCATGGTATTTCAACAATTAATTCAGTCAATTGTTTGTTTTCACTTGTTTTTAATTTAGGTTTAAGTAATGCTACTGAAGAGGATTACCAAAGCAATCGAAACCGGTCTAGCTAATTAATAATAATTTTATAATGTAACTAAATATTTTTAATGTGGATCCTTAAGGGGATATATTTTAACAAAATGCATAATACAGCCCACAGAAATGCTCATCTTGATTTGAATACTATTCGTCGTGTGCGTAGTCATGGCAGGGAGAATAAAATCGATGCCAGCGCTTCCAGTGAAAAATTTTGGCGATAAACGAGGCTGTTATGACTAATTTGCAGTTCTTTACATGTTAATCTTATAGAAAATGACAAAATTAAAATTATTGAAAAACATTAATTAATTAAACTTAATGCATAAAAAAAATGCGAAAATAAGAAATCAAATTGCACAAATATTAGTTTTCAAATGTAAATTATCATAATTATTTATTCAAATTTGTAAGACAATAAATAATATTAAAATTTCAATGTAAGTCATAAATGCAATCCATACAATTATATATGCATCCATACAATTCTATAATTAAAGTAGTGTATCGTTACCATGGAAACGCCTCCAATAAAACTCACGCACGGTGAGAAATGTATATTTTAAGTGGTTTCCATACTAAAACGAAAGTGTTACCAAAAAACTGAAATTTTGTGTGTTAATTAATGATTATTTTAATACTCCTGTATAAATTTCAAGTCGATTCTCTAGTTTACGATGAATGAATTATTAAAAACAGCTCTTTTTACATGGTGGTATATGAAGAACTCGTAAGAAATGTTAGTTTTTCAATCAAGTGCTTCTAAAAATGTTTTACCATTTACATAAAAAAACATTCATCAATATTCCTCAGGTTTTAAACTTTAAAATCTTTGATACCAAAATCAAGAATTGTGCATAAAAATGAAAAACTTTTTTGGTAAAAACACTGACTTTGATAATTTATTTTTCCTAAACCGTTCAGAGAAATGAAAGGAATTTTTCACAAAAGACGTATAAAAGAATGATGATTAATTGAGAAATAAATATCAAATTTTTTGATCATTTTCATTTTTTTGGTATTGAATCAATCACGTTAATTTATTTCTAAGTAATAACATTTTGTATTTTAATTTTTGTGTATTAATAAAATTTATATTTCATTGAATCACAGTTAAAAAAGCATTTTCTATTATATTGTGCGAACAACGATGAAAATGGATACGAAATAAATATGACCGAGTTTTATTGTTGTAGTTTACCTTAAGTTTTTTTTTTTTTTTTTTTTTTTTTTTTTTGTGTATGTTTCAAGGATAGTTTTCTACATAAAGACTATATAACATTTACAACACAAAATGTTTTCGAGTTTAGTCGAACGACATTGAATAGAAGAAAACTCAACTATTCACTGCCTACTTTAATACCAATTCATTCAATTTTTATTTTTATATAGTCCAGTAAATTTACACCTGGCCATTAAAATATGAATAGCTGTTTTATTAAATAAACTGATATAAAGTAAAAAACACCGTTTTATTGCCTCCACCTCTTTTGAGTTTTCAATTTTGTTAAATGTAAAATAGTCATAATTCATTGAGTATTTACTATTTTAAATTTTTTAAGAATACTTTAATTTATGATTCAAAATGATGATCATATATCTGCTCCATCTATAATCATCATTTTGAACCATAAATTACAGATTTCTGTAAAAATTTTAAATAGTAAGTGTCAGATTAAATTTTATTTTTTTTAAATATATCTTTATAAATTGTAGCTCATGTGTTATTCTGAAGTATGAACTATATTGATAAACAATTTCATTAAAAAGCATTCGCTAGTTTAAGCGTGAAAGCGTAACAAACAAACAAACATCCTTACTTTCGCATTTATAATATATAGAGAAACATTATCGTTCTGTTGCAATAACTAAAGTTTTAATTGAGATATTTTAAAAAATAAAATAGCTTCTAAAACTAGAACAAATTTTCAATTTTCTCATATATAATTATGTTGAATTTTCTTTCTCTAAGCGCTCGTTTTCGACTTATAAACTAATAGTGGGCCGGAAAATGGTAAAACTTAATACTTACAGTTGTGCTTCGTTGCTATTGCATAAAACGTATTTTTATGTGTATAACATTAAAATATAGTAATGCAATATCATTTTTGTTTACAATTTTAACCATATCTCCGGTTTTATTCGTCGTATCAAGACGAATAAAAAAACCAAATATTTATTTTTTTATGTAAAATAAAATGTTTACACAAATTTTCAATAGTTTAGATGCTATGGCCGTTTAAAAAATTAATTTTTTCAGTACAATTTGCCCTCCGCTCTGAGAGATGAGCAAGTGCATACGAAACCCACTCAGCTCCTACACTATATACAGAGTGGGCAATTTTAATGTATACACACCTAAATATCTCGTTTTGTATTTAACCAATCAAACAATAACTTAAATACTCAAACAAAAGTTGTAGAGTTTGATGGTGGACATCATGTTCTGACATCATATTGGACCTAGTTCTTCGAGTTTCTTTAACAGTCATAAACGGTAAATGATGGAAAATCACTTAAAGCTAAAAAGTTGATCGTCATAAAAAAAAAACTGACAATTTATATTCAAAACATTTTTTCAAAAAACGTTAGCTTTCGGAGGAAATGCGACTTAAAAATATGTCATTATTGCATTTGATCAAAAGATAATATGCTTAAAGTTTATCAAACGTTCAAAGTCATGGACAAGTCATGGCGAATGTCTTCTATTGCCAAATGCAATTATAACACAATTTGAAGTAGTTTTCCTCCGAAAGCTGACTAAAAATTATTTTCAAATTTTTAGTACAATAAAAGTTCTTAATAAATTTGCAATCAATAGGGAACAGTTATTTAAACTTCTAACTTCCTTACAGATTGATATATAAAATTTCCTCCTGACTATTTTATTTCCTCTTATGTTTTTTTTTGTATTACATTTCTGAAATAGATATAAAAATATACTTACTTAGTTGTAACTTATACTTGAACAATCACCATCAAACTATTATACACTCAAGGGAATTATTTTTGTTCGAAGAATATCTAGAAAGAGTTGGTAACTATATCGAACATATATACAGACAACTAACTATGTACTTTTAGAATACTTACCTCAACAGTTATTATTGTTATTTGGTATTGGTTGTTAACTATTATACTACACATTTGGTGTTTTGGTTCGATTCTCTGATCATAATACCTTAATCTTTAACCAACTTCAAAAACCACAGGATTTTTTCTTTTTCATATAAGCACCGATTTTGACATGTTTGACTTTTAACACGCTTTTATTAGCTTCATACGTATTTTGTATGTAACGGAAACTTTGAACATAAATTTGACCCCATTCAAACCGTGGGATTAATTCGAAATTTGGCATACTTATCAAAGACCGATGACAATATAATAATTTAATAAGTTTATTTGATTATCCTGATCAGGATTTTCAGGATTAACGATTTCCATATCTGAAAATATATACATTTACTTGCGCTCCCACCATATTTATATTGAATTTTTGATAAATAAATCATAGTATAAAAACACAAAATAAATAATAGTTTAACAAAAACGCATTTCGTTACTAGCTGAACTAAAAAGTAGAAAATAATTGCATTAAATTTTAAAAAAAATCATTTTATAACAAAAAAGCGTGGGATGCTTTTTAAAATATTTTATAATGACTTTATTATATTTTACTAGCCTGATACCCGCCCGTTTCATTGGGCTTAAAAGTAAAAAACACCGCTTTACAGTCTCCATCTCTCTTGATGTGCACAGATTTCAATTTTGTTAAATGTAAAATAGTCATAATTCATAGAGTATATCAGACAAGTTGGCCATGAATATTTTGACATTTACTATTTTAAATTTTTACAGAATAATTTAATTTATGATGGTTCAAAAGGATGATTATAGATCTGCTCTCATTTAATCATCAATTTGAACCATAAATTACAGATTTCTGTAAAAATTTAAAATAGTAAATGTCAGATCAAATTTTATTATATTTTATTTTTTTTCCTTCATATAATTTTGTAAATTATAGCTCATGTGTTATTCTGAAGTATGAGTTATATTGCTGTATAGTTTCATTAAAAACCATTTGCTAGTTTAAGAGTGAAAGCGTAACAAACAAACAAACACCCTGACTTTCGCATTTATAGAGATGATACCTGTGTATCAAATGTTTACAATAATTAAAAATTTAGCACCCCACTTTTTTTTTACGATAAAATGATATTTTTGAATTTAAAGAAATTATTTTCTACCTATTAGTTCAGCTAGTTACAAAAGCGTGTTTTTTAGTTTTTTGTAAACTATTATTTATTTTGAATTCGGTTGAACTTTTTCAAATTCTGTTACATCATATACCAGAACACAATGTGATCATATCAGTTTAACACACACAAAAAAAAAAACAACAAAACGAATAAAATACAGGAAAATATCATCGAGAAATAAGGCAACAAAAAAAAACACACACACAAGAAATGTGGTTTTGTGTAGTGTTGCAAACTCTTGGGGAACAAAACAAAAAAAAAGAAGAGTTGTATTTTTTTTGTGAATTTCTCTATAATATTCTTACTATCATTTTCATTATTCAGCAAAGGTAATAAGTGGGAAATTTACGAGACATAATAGTCAACTTTTTTTTTCTCTAAATGGGAGTTCTTTAAGATAAGAAAATGTCAGTGTGTGTTGATTGTGGTTATTTTGGAAAAAATTATGGATTATAAAAATGTAACAGAAGAGATCTGTATAATTAACAGACAAAAGATTAGAAAATGGTTTAGTTCTTTTTTTTTTGGGAAAGATATAAGGCATAGAACGACATTTATTATATTACATGATAAGTTTATTATACCTATAAAAAGTCTATAATACCGGATGTCTTGTTTTTAATATTTCCCCGTAAATATTTCATTTTGTGGGCTAGTTTTTTCGAAAATTGAATAAATATGGCTGAATACGATTGCCATTTTTTTTTCTTATTCTAAGAAGGATTCTAGGAAACTTATTGCTAGAAATATTTGTTTGGAAAAACGTCTTCGAATGCTTATAATTTCTTCGTTTTTTAATCAATTTTAATTTCACTTTCAAATTTTGTCATAGTATCAAGTTTAAATTTTACATTTTTATTCGTAATATGGAAAATGCGACATTAGGCAACTACCGTATTGAAAATTGACACGACTTAGTTAAAGAGTAATCTTGTAAATAAAAATCACCGATTTTCGATTTTTCATTTCCACAGACTACGAAAACATGAAGCATTTTTTAGTATTCCAAAAATTACCGTATTCGTTGTGTGCGTAGTCATGGTAGGGACAATAAAATCGATACCAGCGTTTCCAGTGAAAAATTTTGGCGATAAACGAGGCTGTTATGACTAATTTGCAATTCTTTACATGTTAATCTTATAGAAAATGTCAAATTAAAATTATTGAAAAACACCAATTAATTAAACTTAATGCATTAAAAAAATGTGAAAATAAGAAATCAAATTACACAAATATTATTTTTCAAATGTAAATTATCATAATTATTTATTTAAATTTGTAAGACAATAATATTAAATTTTCAATGTAAGTCATAAATGCAATCCATACAATTATATATGCATCCATACAATTCTATAATTAAAGTAGTGTATTGCTATCATGGAAACGCCTCCTATAAAACTCACGCACGGTGCGAATAGTTAAAATTATAAACATTGTCTCTATTTTGTTTCATGTTACCAACTTTAGAACCGTACTAACGAGCAGAATGAAAAATACATACCTATACTGAAAACATAGGTCTTTGTCGGCTACGAATCATTAAAACTTATATTTTACAAAGTAAAGTTCCTAATTTTTTTGAACTAGTTAAGTGTAACCAATACATTAAGGGCTACGTATCAGAAATTATCCATTTTTCGTCTTAGAACTGAAATTTTTATTATATAGTAGTCAGGACGTAAAAAGTGGGGTAGAGTTCGTAATTGAGCAACATAGTTAGAGGTATAATAATGATATCTCAGAAACTTTCCTTTCATTCAATATCCAAACGTTTTGGTATGAAAATGTACCGCTTAAAACAAAACAATTTGTACTATTTGAGCTATTTGTTTTAATTATTTCACATTTAAAGCTATAAAACATGATCTCACTTTCAGATGTCACTGAAAAGTAAAAACCCCACACTAGAATGTGTCTAGGTAGGGTTGCCTTTTTGTCTCATAGTTTTTACACATGCCCACGAAATATGAAATGAATTAGTCATTGAATTCTTTTTATTAAATGAAGGCTGATTTTATGAAATGATTGAATTCGAGCTATAATTGGTTCCACTAGCTTATTTGAATCAAAATTCAATATTACAGTAACTTAATATATTACAGTCTGCATCAAATCCGGTAGTTCTGTTTTCTTGCAGACTTGTTTATGATGTTATTCTAATGAATAATCCAAGTTTGTGATTATCACCCTAAAGGGGTAGTTTTGGAAGTACTTTTTTAAGAAGGTTTTTTTTTAGGAAGGCTTAATTTGGTACAATATGAGCCTAGAATCGTCACTGAAGACCCAATAGTTTCCGAGAAAAAGCTGTTCAAATCTCATCATTTTTTCTTACTTCGCAATTTTTTTTGCAATATTTCAGACGTCAGTTTGCAATATTTCAGTAGTATTGCAAACTACTCCAGCGGAAAGTAGTCCCACTTACTTCCGACGTAGTCTGCTAGTGTTGTTCAGGGTCAAAGTTCATTCAAAACGACATACTATTGTAGAAAATTGCGTAAGAAAAAAAAGTAAGCAAAAATGATAAACTTTAAAAAGATTTATCTCGGAAACAATTGGGTCTATAGAGACGATTCTAGTCTCATATTGTAGCAAATTTAGTCTACTTTAAAAAGGAACTATCCGTTTAGGGTTATAATCGCCAAAATCAGAAAAAAATCGAAATTTTACTGGTTTTTTGATTTTTTTTAAATTGCGTTCGGCGCTTGAGGTCACAAACTTGGTTTATTCATTAGGACAACACCTTAAACAAGTATGCCACAAATCAGAACTACCGGATTTGACGTTCGCTCTGTTGTATAAAGTAACGTTAATAAATTTTGAAAGGTCTTATCTAGGAAAATCTTGGGTCTACAGAGTCCTTTTTCGGAGCATATTGTAGCAAATTTAGTCTACTTTCAAAACTCAAAAAATTACCAAAAAACTAGTCTTTTAGTTATAATCAATAAAATTCAAAAATTTCACGAATTTTTCGATTTTAGACAAAACTACGTTCAGCGCTCGAGGTCACAAACTTGAATTATTCATTAGACCAACATCAAAAACAAGTCTGTAAAAGATCAGAAATACCGGATTTGATACAGACTACCCCATATTTTCAAACGACAAGGTTACTGTTTTACAATCTAGTTAGTTATTCTAAATTTTCAAATTGATACATTTTGATTTTGAAAGGTTTTCTTGAAGACATAGAACCTCAGCCGTGTAATCGCTTATTGTATTATATTCTTCATCCAAGCTTCAACAAAGGCTAGAATCAATTACATCTCCATGCTTTCCTCAGTCTCAAAGTTAAAGAAATAATGCTTTCTATATCTGTGTTAAATGAAAACTTGATTTTTAACCGACTTCAAACAAAAAAAAAAGTAGTTCTCAATTCGACTGTATTTTTTATTTTTTTTTTAATGTTTGTTACCTCTCGGAACTTTTGACTGGGTAAACGGTTTTGATGATTCTTTATCTATTTGAAAGCTGGTTCTTCCCGTGTGGTCCCATTTCAATTTGGCCCAGTTCTGACAATGGTATCTATGTGAAAACCATATAAATCTTAAATTTGCATTAAGTATGTGTGCGAAAAATGGAAGAATATCTCAGTATCATGCCAACTGATTTCGATAATTCTTTTTTTAGTAACAAATTAGTTAATGTATTTCAGATTCACTAAAAATCATAAAATAAAAAATAACCGACATCAAAAAAATATGCACTAAAAAGTAAAAAATAACGAAAATATGATGTAGTTGTTAATTATTGTTAATTTTGGAGTCGGTGTCAGCCAAGTTAATGTAGCAAACTGTTCTGTCACAGTTGTTTCCTTGGCTGACACCGACTACAAAAATAACAATAACTGCATCATATTTTCGTTATTTTTTACATTTTAGTGCATATTTTTTTGAAGTCGGTTTTTTTTTTGGTAAAGTTTTTTTATTCAATGTGCTAAATGAAATCTGATCTTAAAATTTACTCTTTATTAAAATTGTTTTAAATGAAATACCATGTGAATAGCACCTGAATGAAATTAAATACAACTTGATTATACGATTAAAAAGCTTGAAGAAATCTTAAATAAATTCGAAACAAATAAATAACATGTTTTAATTTATTTAACCTGTCCAATTTCCCAAATAGAATCTAAATGTTTTAATACGGAATGTAGTAACAACTCGAATAAAATAGTACCTGATCGTTAAAATATGGTTTGTTTCTAGGTACTGATCGTTAAAACATGGTTTCTTCTTCTGCTAACATTTAAATAAGCATATAGTTTACAACCATGCAGTACAATGTATGTATGTATTTTATCATAGCTGGGCAGGCTTTGACTTTTTTATACTCTTTATAGCTTTTAACAAGAAAGGTATAAGTGTTAAAGTGTTAAAAATATTTTAAGTACAGAGTGTCTACCTGTATAGAATCTAAGCAGAAAATAGTTTACTGTTCTTAAAAGTATTACAAAGGATTTTTGAAAAAAATATTGGGAATAAGCAAATCTGTTGTTAGCTGTGCAGTTTTGCTGGAAATGGGCTTGCTTTCTGTAAAATTTACAATTATAAAAAACGCTACGAAATTTTATTTAAAAATAAAAGGTTGCCAGCTCAAAGAACTGCAACAAGCTTGTATAATGAAGGGTAATACATCAAACAATATTGATTATTGGAGCGGTTTGTTAGAAAGAGAACTGGATAAATTTGAAATGAAAAACAAGTGAAAATAAACAATTGACTGAGTTAATTGTTGAAATACCATGCATAGTCAGTGTTGATTTCTTTATCACATTACACATACAAACATGTGACACATACATAACTGATAATCAAGTATAGTACATATTATAAAATTTTCGCCTAATTGGCGCCCTCACGGGTAAACAGTGATGTTTACGAAAAAATGTTTCAAACAAAAGTTGTTTAATTTTTGATAAAAAACATTTTTTACATTTAAACTTTTGTTCTATCTCTAACGGTTTACAAGATGGGTCCTACGGACCCAAGACCCAGTTGACCTATGATGCTCATTTACGAACTTGACCTCACTTTTTACGTCCTGAGTACGCTGTAAAAATTTCAGCTCGATATCTTTTTTCGTTTTTGAGTTATCGTGTCCACAGACGGACGGACGGACGGACGGACAACCGGAAATGGACTAATTAGGTGATTTTATGAACACCTATGACAAAATTTTTTTCCTAGTATCATTATTTTTAAGCGTTACAAACTTGGGATTAAACTTAATATACTATGTATATTTCATATATACATGGTATAATAGTGTGATGGATGGGGAAGTAAACTGTACGAAAGTAATCAACCTGGTCAAGGCAAAGCTAGAGAAAGCTGGAATAAGGTTCATATTACAAGAGATTGGCAGTAAACCCTCGTTACAGCTGTATGTAACATTAAACCATTATATAGAAGATCCAGAGAATATCGTAGGGAACTTGCTAGATTTCGAACTGGACACTGGAACTGGAAAGGTAACAAAGATAAGGATGGCAATAAGGTTTGTCCTCTGTGCAACGATGGAGAAAACGTAAAGCATGACATAATTTACTGTAAGGAGATGGAAGAAGAAAAAAAAATTTAGCTCAGAGCATAGGAACAGAAAACCCGGAAGTCTCCATGATACTGAATCAGATCCATATAGAGGGCTTAAGAAGTTTAGCGAGGTTTATTAAGATATACACGTTAAAGAGAAATAAATATCTACATTGTTAATTTTTTCTATTAATTTGATTATTTATTGTTATTATTATTATTTTTGTTGTTGTTGTTGTTTTGCATATTATGTTATATTGTACATTATTGTTTTTTTTTTTTTTTTTTTTTTTGTATAATTGTTATTTTTATTACTTTTTATATAGTTTATTATTGTTACTACTGAATCTGATGAGTCTGCAAGTAATTTATTTAATTTATATGTAATTGTTTATATTTAAGATAAATTGTTAAAATCGATGTACGATTATATATAATAAACCTTTAATTAAAAAAAAAAAAAAGGATTACAAGAGGAATTTTAATTTAATATACACATACCAATGATGTGGTTTAAGGATGAGGATAATGTTTTAGGCGATAATTTTGTTTGGTAATTCTTTCCTATCTGAATTTCTTCGAGGGATAAAAAGTAAAAAATAATTTTTTTTAAGTGATTTTAATAATAAGTCTGGTTAACATGTTCAAATTGGTGACATATAGAAATAATAGTCCTAAAAATACGTGCAACTCGACTTGTTAGATTCGTAATGATGTTTAGAAAAATGTGCCAGAAGCATTTTTCCGCACATAAAAAGTTGCAAAAGTTATATACAATTAAAGCTGAAAAAAATGTAATTTCGTTTTGCGCCAATATTTCATTAAATATTAATATGTATTTAATAAATAAAAAAAAAAGATTCTTAAAGAGTGTAAGACACTCGTTTTTTATGATATTTCAACAATATAAAACTGACGCAAAAATTCCCTTTTTTCAGCGTTAAATTAAACTATAAATAACGGAGATAGACATCCGAAAGTGGGAGTTTTTTATGGGAAATTTTCTCGTCTTTAAGAATCTTTTTTCATAAATTGCTTAAATATTAATATTTTATAAAATATTCGCCATAAACGAAGTACCTTTTTTTTCATCTTTAATTGTTTATAACTTTTGCAATTTTTTATGTGCTGAAAAATGCTATTGGCACATCTTTATAGACATCATTCTGAATGCGACAAGGTATCGCACTATTTTTTAAGACCATTATTTCTATATTTCACCAATTTGAACTTGTTAACCAGACTAAGTGGAAAATACCATTGCTTTACAGTCTATAAAAAGAATTAAATTTATATTACATTATTACACTTTGATTATTACTATTATTACTTTTTGATAATTGTTGAAATACCATGTTATACACAGTATACCATTTATAGACAGTGTTGATTACTCTATCACATTACACATACATACATGTCACACATATATAACTGATATCCCCAAATAATACATACTATACAGTTTGTACCTAATTGTGCCCTCTCGGGTAAAAAATGATGTTTACGAAAAAAAGTTTCAAACAAATGTGTTTATTTTTTATAAGGAACATTTTTTACATTTAAATTTTTGTTCTATCGCTAACGGTTTACAAGATGGGTACGTAGGAGAGAAAGACCCGATTATCCTATGTTGCTCCTTTACGAACTCGACCTCACTTTTTACGTCCTGAGTACGCTGTAAAAGTTTCAGCTTGATATCTTTGTTCTTTTTTGAGTTATCGTGTTCACAGACGGACGGACAGCCGGAAATAAACTAATTAGGTGATTTTATAAACATCTATACCAAAATTATGTTCGTAGCAATCAATGTTTTTAAGCGTTACATACTTGGGACTAAACTTAGTATACCTTGATATATATTACATTAATACATAGTATAATAATTGGTAGGTACTGCGTATTTAGAGAATACGTAAATTACTTAGAGTGCTTACTGAGTAAAAAGAGTTATCGGTGCCCACCGATGTATTATATCAACGAACATCGTAAACTCAGTATATGTATGTTATACATGTATATATATATATATATATATATATATATATATATATATATATATATATATATATATATATATATATATATATATATATATATATAAGTCAAAAGACATAGTCACTACTAAATAAAATTATAGTTAAATTAACGCCACATACATAACAATTTTAACTTTGTATTTCAACTTTAACAATAACAATTTTCATTAGTTTCAAATATGAAAACTGAGTCAATAATTATATTTTGTGCTTCGTTTCTATCATAAATAGTGTTATGTTCACTATAGCATAGTGTTACACATTACATGTATGTTCTAAGCTCGTCCAATAATTCTACGATTATTTGACATATGTCATGGGAAGAGATGCAGTTATAGCTCAGACCCTCAATTTGGAGGCCAACTTTTTTGAGCAATCCAAAAAGTTCCACAAAAATTTGTCCCGGGACGAGGCTCGACCCTGTATCTTTGTAGGTTTTCTAATTGCATTGCATTGTTCTCTAGAAGCAATTGAAGTTTTGAAATTTTTTATAACTAGAGAACGGGTATGGTTACAGGGTTGAATCTTGGCTCAAAAAACATATTCTTGATTTAACTTCAACTTTCCTATTTAATTTTGTCAGCAAAAATCAATAGTTTTCCAAAAAACTGCCTTTTTTCATATAAAAAAAAAAAAAAACTCGCCAAAAAGGTCGTTTCTGGCCAAATTTTTGTGCAACTTTTTTAAATTTTTGTTTTTGATATCATTGAAGACCCATCCACCATGATCACAAGATGTGTACCTCAAAAAAGCTGAACAGGTTCAAAAGACCCCGTTGTGGTTGAATATTTTAAAATTATGTTTTGCAGATTTGATAAAGTTACTATTTTATCCATATTTTATACTAAAATTGCAAGTCGTTGCTGCTTAAACTTTATTATTTTTAAAATCATGCACTGAGTACAAACGGTCTGAGTACAATCTTAGACGTCCTAATTATCTTATACCACTTCCAAAAGTGTCTGTTAGCAAAATTGTTACAACTTCTATGGGGCACTGGCTTGGTGAGAAGCACGCCGAACGCCTGAACCTGACAGTGTATCATGACTATTGCAGGAGCTGTCACAAGGAGAAGGAGGAGAAAGAAACGATGTCTCATCTTCTTTGTCACTGTCCAGCTCTTATCACGAGGAGGTGGACTCCCTTGAGCCAGCCTTTCTTTGACGATCTTTTCGACCTGAAGTCCGTTGACGTCAAAGCACTCCTGCTGTTCTTAAACACCTCCAAATAGTTCATGGAGTAGTGGCCGGAGATTGGCCATCTCTTTTTCGGTATCACAACGGACCTTATGGTCTAAGTGTGTCCCACTCTTGGACGGACACTTAACTTAACCTAGCCTAACCTAAAACCTTGACCAACAGTTAATATGATTTTTTTTTCATCAAGTCTTCCTTTTTAGGAAACCTTAAACTTCCATCTGTCACGATGTCGTTGCTTTTACCACGCAAAGGAAAAACATCAAAATCTTGCATTTATTTTGAGACACCCTTTATGTTAGAACGGTAGCAGGAACCTGGTTGCCTACTGCCTAGATCGCTCTAAATATTACTTTCACGATTTGCTCAATTTGCCAGAACAAATATCGGCTTCCATAAATATTTGTACCTCAAAATATATACATACCACGAACATGCTATACAACAAACTGCTACGAGAATACATATGCTCTTGCACATTTCCACACACACTCGCACACCCATTCTCACATATTTATATTGTTCAACAGACATAAATCGCATGGGATGTGCTCTGAATACATTGTACCTACGTATGTGTGTACATGCATATGTATACGAACATTTTGAGCACCCACAACTCTCTGTATATGTCTTTCTGTGTGTTTATGACTTCCCGGGCAATTGATGACACTTCTATAACAGTACTACTAATATCTACGATCATGGCTTATTTAAACATAAACTTACCACCATACTAAAACCATCCGCCAACCCCTACTACTTCTCCCAACCTACTATCATCCCCTAGCAGTTATATACGTAGTTACTCTGCTACCATCATGATTGTAATAGTAGTAACGTATTTTGTTTGACTTGTGAGGAGTTGAGTAAGACGAAATATGTTTATAGGGTGTGGGCAAAACGCTAGATGATGGAAGTGTTCGTAAAATACAGGATTATTATAGATAAGAATAAAGATTAACTGGAACATTTATTAGCGAATATATCCAATTCTAGGTTAGCTATTGATGGTAATATACTCACAAGGCTAAAACAGGAAATTTGAGATTTACTTTCATTTAAAAAACTGTGGGCCCATGTTCTTTTTTAAGTTTTTTGACTTGAAGAATTCCCAAATCTATTATTAAATATGATTACTTTTGAAGTCATTTATTTATTTAAATAATCGGACAATCTTCCTAAAATTTTCAGAATTGATTTAGACTTCATATAAAAAAAGTCAAATCTTTTAACCAAAATTGCCCTGGCGCTCGGACATCCTTAAGTTGGCTACATATGAAAAAAAAATTTTATATTAAGGTTTACGTAAACAAATTATTTTTTATAAAAGTCTCTGCTTTCAAAAATATTAACATTCAGCTATATTCACTTTTTTAAATATTCCCAAGAAATTATTCCCGAGATATGTAGAAGTGCGTATTGAGGCAAAAACAAACGGAAGATAACTGTTTTTACTTAGGTCAACAATAATTTGAAGTATGATGGTTAATTGGGATAACACATTACGTCCTTTATAAGCAGGATATACAAAGTTAATTTTTAAATTAAAGTGGTCAAAGCCTTCCCATCTCTACCAATTCTTTTCTAAACGATTATCTACAGTTCTTTTTTGCCTCAACGTATCCACCCACCTTCGCGTTCCATACTTGTAATTGTTCTTTGACAAAATTCATTAAGTACACTCCTACATAACCCGGCAGTGATTTCTTGAACCGTTTCCCATTTTTTCTCTTCTAAGTGGTCTACACTTCTAAACGACCATTAACATTTCTATCGAACTCTTTCAATTTGTGGTACCCTGTACATTCGATGTCAAAAAATAATAACTGAATATTAATATTTTCGACAACAGAGATTTTTATAAAGAATAACATTTTTTCGTAAATCTTATAATCAAGTAGTTTTCCATACGTACCAAACTTAAGTACACATGCTGTATAATAACAATGAATAATAATAATGGGGTTTAACCTCCGTTTCTCTTACATATACGCCTATAACAGAGGCCACCCACATCATTATTTGTTAATCTTTATTTATTTTAAATAAAAACATATTTACAATTACATTTTGATGTGGGTGGAGTCGGTTACTTCGTTCTTATCCAAGCGACGACAATGTGATCAATCCTGCACTCCCATTAATTATAAATTGTTCACACTGCCGCTGCCTGGATTCGAACCCGCAACCTAAGTCTAAATGGATTAACAGTCATAGGCAAACGCCTTAGACCGCTCGGCCATTTAGGCTAATGTCACATGCTGTATATGTAAATCGAACGAAAATGCATTTTTACTTGTATTAGTAATACCATTCATTGTCATTCAAGTTAAACCTGTAAACAAAATTTCAGCTCAATCGGTTGAGGATAACTACTTTAAAATTCAGTTTCGACATGCAAGGAATGTGGGAAGACGACCTTGTATCGCTTGCTCCTCTATAGAGTTTTAATTTTGTGTGCACTCCAGATCGTTTTACATAGTTGTGGATGATGGTAAGATACGTGATGATAAACCTACACTTTTTTCTGCACCCCTCTGTATATTTTAAGACGTAATAACGGTATGTTAGTATACATATAGCCACATAAAACACAATATACTTAACTTTAATATACTTACATTACAGCCTTGCTACGATATTACAATAATATATAGGTGCCTCTACAACCCATTACTAATTCTCCACATTCTAAATAGCTATAGAAAATTACAGAAATTTCATTGTAAGGCAACAATGTCATCATCTCACCAGCACATAAATTCTATTACATTGTAGGTATGTAGAAAACATATGTAGACACACTAGTCAGTCAGTCAACATTGAAAAATTGTAATTCGTCAAAGTATGCAACGACTACCAACACATCCCTTTAAGGGATGTTAGAGACTACTTTAGTCCATGTTTTTCGCTTTTCCGGGTCTCTGCATATTTCTTCTAATGTCATTCCAGTCCAAGCTTTTAGATTATCCATCCAGTTAATTTTTTTTCCTTCCAACTGCTCGTTTAGCTGGAATTTTACCAAATAAGGCCACCTTAATCATATTATATTTCTTCGATCTAATAATATGCCCAAAGTAGCTTAATTGTTTTTTTTTTTGACGGTCTTGCTCAGTTCTACTGAAAGTCCAATAATTTTAAGCACTTTACTATTTGTTGTGTATGTGTTCCATGAAATTTTTAGAATCTTTCTACAGCACCACATTTCAAATGAATTTATTGTTTTTATTTTATTTGTTAACAAGGTCCACGTTTCACAAGCATATAGAAAAACTGACCATACGTAACATTTTAGAAACCGCACATGTATACTTTTGTTTATTTTTTTGTCCGTTAAGAACTTTTATAGCTTCAAAAATGCATTCTTTGCTTGAAATATCCTTGATTTTATTTCAACACTATTCTTATTATTGTTGTGAAAGAGTTTCCCCAAGTATCTAAATTCACCAACTTGCTTAAGGTAAACACCGTTACACTTTATTTTAATATTTTCTGTCACTTTTTTCCGTGTAAATACCATTACTTTAGTTTTCTTTTCGTTAATTTTAAGGTTCCACTCTTCACTTGTATTTACTACTTTATCCACTAATATTTGGAGATTCTGGGAATTTTCTGCCATCAACACTGTATCATCAGCATAACGTATTATATTATACCAATTTATATTTATACCAAATAATATGACAAAAGTCAGAAAACTCAGCTTTTGTATTGAAACTTGTTTTTCGGTGTAGTTAGATAACCACTCCAGCACAAACAGGTCATTTGAGTTACCTTACCCTCGCGTCCCGCCTGTTTTATAAGCCATAATCAATCTGCTCTTACGCATGTAATTATTGTTGTTGCTCTCGATTTACCGTGTCATTCAATTTACGTTTACTGTGTTTGTTAGTGCAATTAAGAAAGGATTTTTTTTTTAAATATTGAAGACGATGATTTGTGCTTTAATTATTAGTATTTAATGTTAATGTGTCTATTAACATAATTAAATATTTGTGATTCATATTTCCTGTAAAAAACTTTTTTTCCATTTTTATCCAACTCAAAGCATTCTCTTTATGTGTAATTTTTTGCCCGGTAAAATTTTCTCTAACAAGGCAAAGTTTAAGTATTCGATTGTATTTTTATGTAAAAAAATCTTGCGCGACTTGTGCCTTTTCTTTTAAGACTAAGAGAAGGATAGAGATTAAAATAGCTTAAGTCAAAAGTCAAAAAAAGAGCAAGCAATTTTCCAGTGAAAATTTGTAACTTGTATGTCCAAAAACACCTTACGTGGAAACAAAAGCAAAAAAGATGGGTCAGCAGCAAAAAAATTTTTTAGATTGAAAAAGAAAAGCAAATAATTGAATTTGACAAATAAAAGGTACTTTTGTACCTAAATAGTCTTTTGAATCCATTTTGAGCATAAAAATCCCTTCATTGTATTTTGTCCAGAAATTTGGTATAAATACTCCACTGTGCAACGGTAAGTTACGAATTAAGCTAAATTATTTTCGTTAGTAAAATTCATACAAGCGCAAAGTAAAAGAAATAAGAGATTTTTTCGAAACAGGATGTTACTAGTTAACTAGATAACATAAATAGCGTTAACTGGATTTTTTTCTTTTACAGTTAAATATATACCTTAAAATAATTCGGTCACATTAAAAGCATCTGAAAGTCCACATCACCATCATAAATGAGATCTAAAAAGTCCTCATTGATCCGTCAACTCGAGAACGGTTCAACCGATTCACTTGAAATTTATAAAGTAGACATAGCGCATGTAATCATCCAAAAAATCCGAGTATTTCTAGGTTTTTCGTAACGAAAAAAGCAAAAGCAATCATGAGATTTCTAATTTTCAATGTTTTCAACTGATTCTAGTTCATTTCATGCATTTGAACTCAGAGATTAAAATGCCTTTTTATACCATGTATATATGAGATATACATGGAATATTAAGTTTAGTCTCAAGTTTGTAACGCTTAAAAACATGGTGCTACGAACAAAAATTTGGTATAGGTGTTCATAGAATCTTCTAATTAGTCCATTTTTGGTTGTCCGTCCGTCTGTCAATTCGATAACTAACGATATCAAGCTGAAATTTTTATAGCGTACTCAGGACGTAAAAAGTGAGGTCAAGTTCGTAAATGAGCAACATAAGTCAATTGGGTCTTGGGTCCGTAGCACCCATCTTGTAAACCGTTAGATATAGAAAGAAAGTTTAAATGTAAAAAAGTTCCTTATAAAAAAAAACAACTTTTGTTTAAAACATTTTTCCGTAAAAATCACTATTTACACGTGAGGGCGCAAATTAAGCGCAAATTGTATAGTATGTATTATATGGGAATATCAGTTACATATGTGTGACATGTATGTATGTGTAATGTGATTGTGATCAATTGTTTGTTTTCACTTATTTTTCTTTCAAATAAGTCAATCAGTCGAAATCGTGGAGGAAGACCTTTTTGAGATGAGTGTCTTCGAAGTGATATCTCTTCCGTTCTAACGAAAATTTTTATTTTACATAATTTTAAAATAATACAAAATCTATATAAAAATGAACCCCTTTATTTTTAGGTAATCGAATCACGCATGACTGTGTAAATTATTGTCAGGAGAAGGTATTCAAGAAGAGAATTCAATAAATGGTAGAAAAGCATATAAATAACGCATTACATTACATTCTCATATGTACTATGTATTTATTTGCGCTCCCACCAACATTTATCTAGAATTGTAAACAGGTTTTTTTAACCCCCGAACTAAAAAAAACGGGTATTATAAGTTTGACCGCTATGTGTGTGTGTATCTGTGTGTTTTTCTGTCTGTGGCATCGTAGCGTCTGAACGGATGAACTGATTTTAATTTTTTTGGTTTCATTTGAAAAGTAATTCATTTGAGAGGTAACTTAATGGAACCCGAAAAATCTAAAAAATTGGCGATGATCTTCAAAATCAATTCAGTTTGGAAAAGGCATGACATATCTTTTTAACATATAAATAGTTAATATGGAAATGAATGATGAATAATTCAAAAGAACAAAATCAACTCCAATATTTCAATTTTAATTAAAATATTTCCAAAAATTCTTCCCAAAAATTGATAGCTCACTAAGTATCCTTTTCATCTTATCTGATGTCATTGACCATCACTTTGATATTGAATTAAGAAGGAGTGTTATAAGTTTAAAGTGTTTATCTGTGCGTCTGTGTATTTCTCAGTGGCATCGTAACCATTAAACGGTCGAACCGACTTGATTGAGAACATTTTATAACATAAGTTTCCAAAAATCGGTTTACAAGAATTTAATCGCATTTGTTGGGGTTTTTTTTTAAATTTTGTATATTTCACTTGTAATACTATTAAGGTACTATTTATTATTATTTGGGCATTGTGGGCACGCTAAGCAGGGGACGAGCTTGCGGGTGGGCTGAACAGATTTAGCGGGGCTTAGCATAGTATAGCTATTAATAAATTGGAGCTGCATATTAGTTAAGACTAATAATCGCTGATCAATATTTTTCGATATTATATATCAATCAAATCGTATATATTGATGGTAAATTGTATATTTTACTAAACTTTATATGAAATGACGGATTTGGTTCGTTCTATTTTGATAACAACACCAATTCTTGGCTACAATAGTTATTAATTCAAATATTATGTTTGAATAGCTAAGGGAAACCGTATTTAAATAATTCCCAACTCTACCTACATATGTTAGATGAAGGATTTGTGATTTAAGGCATACCTTACCGCATACACTTAGATGTTCAACGTAGGTAATACGCCCATATTGTTTATTACTACTAACATGACAATTTCACTTTTTCTTCTTTTAATTTACCTATCTGTTAATTTTAAAGCTACTTTATTACAGGAAAGGAAACCAAAACACGAAATCTTGCCTTACGATATTTGTATATTTTACACTTAATATGTGAATTTTTGCACTTTCACTTACATTTGTAGGGTTTTTTAGGTACGTGGTAACAATTTTTTGTGGATACCACTATGTCAGTATCGATGTATTCTTAATTTTTTGAAATTTTCGGTAATTTTAATAAAAAATACTTTTTAAGGGACAAGCTTTTATCAAATACTTTTTAAGGGACAAGCTATTTGTCAAATCAAAAATTAATCGAAACGCCTCATCTACTCCACATGCCTAATTATTTTTCGATTCATTCTTGATATTAAGCGCTTCAAGTTTTTACAATAGTCGGGTATAAGTGACTCATAGATAAAATTATTTTTTACTTTTTAGTACATTAAAAGCTTGTCTTTTAAAAAACATTTTTTTATGAAAATTTTTAATTTAAGACTAAAAAAAATGTATATATATCAAATATGGAGGAAGTGATGGAAAAATCAGAACGTCACAACCTTACCATTTAGTGTCATGCAAACTAAAATGCATGCAAAATTTCAGCTTAATCGGTAACCGGGGAGTGGATCAAATTTAACTTGTAAGATTTGACAAGATAGACAAGGGGACAGGTGAAACTAAATAAAACCTTGTAAAAATGAAAATGATACCAAAAATTTGAAATTTTATTTATCAATTGATAGTCAGTGTTCTTACCAAATAAAGTTTTTAATTTTTGTGCAGAGTTCTTAAGTTTAAAGCTGATTGATATGATTTTAAAGCTTAAAACTTGAGGAATATTATTGATAAAAGTTTTTTATGTAAATGGTAAAACATTTTTAAAAGCACTTATTGACTAAAAAACCAACGTTTATTTCGATTTTTTCATATACCACCATGTAAAAGGGCTGTTTTTAATAATTAATTTCTCCCAAACCGTACAGAGAACCGATTTGAAATTTATACAGAAGGAGTATTAAATACTGATAATTGATAGCCAACAATATCGTTTTTTCGCAACAATATTGTTTTGGTATCGAAACACCTTAAATTTAATTAGAAATAATAAGGTTTAAAAAGATTTAGTAGAAAAAATTAAAAAACCTGACTGCGTTAAATAAGGTCTGAAAAGAAAGAAACTGATCCAGGTGTTTACATAGCGACTTTAACAGTCAGGGCCCGCCCGTTATTGGGTAGATTTGAGCCGATCTAAGTTTTAACAGGGCCTGACTGTTAAAGTCTCTATGACAATTACTGGACTTGTTTCTTTCTTTTCAGATTTTATTTAACACAGGCGGATTTTTTATTCTTTAATTATTTATTTTATTTCATGAAACTTGATTTGCTTGATATGGTTTTTGAAAAAATTTACACTTCTAAGATTTCCCTGATTTCTCCATTTTGTCTCTATGATAAAAGTTCAAAATGATAGTAAACACCTTATAAAATTAAATTTTAAAATTTTAAGAATCTTATAAAAAACTAGCTGACTTGACAGAAGTTGTTCTGTCTTAACTATGAATATTGAATTCGATATCGATACCTCTAGATGACTCGTGGAACCTCGTTTCACCTACAATTCATTTCATTGTAACTATTGATAAGCGATTATTAATTTTAACTAATCTGTAGATCCAATTCATTAATAGCTATACTATGCTCAGTCCATCCGCTAAGGCAACCCGTAAGCCCGTCTTCTGCTTAGTTCGCCCGCTAAACTCAAACTTTACTAATATCTCTTGAATAATTATAAATAATACCTCAATCCTATTCAAATACCTTTTCATAATTCTAGATAAATATGGTGTGAGCGCAAATAAATACATAGTACATAGTAACATCTAATATAATGAATTATTTATATGCGTTTCCACCATTAATATGGCGCTGTATGTGAAAAAGATTTTCCCGCTTTTCTGTTGAAAATTTTCTTTGCTATAAACCTAACGGAGTCCGAGACCTTTCCAACGAATGCAAAACCGTGGAAATCGGTTCATGCGTTCTGGAGTTATAGCGTCAGGAAGGAAAACCCGACTTATTTTTATATAGTAGATAAATAATCGCATCGCAGGAGCTGCGTTAGCTAAATGAATGCCCTAAGAGTTTGAAAAAATAACACATTGTTCTTAAAATCGAATATTTTTAATTTTTCAACAAATTTTATTTCAGAAATTAAGCATTTAGAGAAAAAAATAAAAGTGTACAACTCATCAAAAAATTCAAAAATATTTTTTCTTTTGAAATAATTGAAAACTTTGTTATTTGCAGATTCCCCCACCCTTCTTTATCGGTCAACATTTCTAATTAACGAACTTGACCTTTTAAATACTTAAACCCTTCTTGATACCAATTTTATTCAAATCGGACCTAAATTGCGATCGCTAGAGAGTTTACAGACACATAAACGTATTAGTACATAAACATACCCTGTCTAGCTAAATTGAGTACATATGGAAAACTTTTTGATTGTAAGGCTTACGTAAAAAATTTATTATTTATAAAAAGCCCTACTTTCAAAATTATTAACATTCAGCTATTCAGCTTTTTACATCAAGTCTACAGGATGGTCACAAATTGAGAAAGTTTGATAGGAATCTTAATGGTCGTTTAGAAATGTAGACCATTTTGTACAGATAATAAGGGAAAAGAATACAGAACATTTATTATACCATGCATATATGTAATATGCAAGGTACACTAAGTTTAGTCCCAAGTTTGTAGCGCATAAAAATATTGATGCCACGCACAAAATTTTGGTATAGGTGTTCATAGAATCACCTAATTAGTCCATTTCCGGTTGTCCGTCCGTCTGTCCGTCCGTCCGTCTGTGGACACGATAACTCAAAAACGAAAAAAGATATCGAGCTGAAATTTTTACAGCGTACTCAGGGTCTTGGGTCCGTAGGATCCATCTTGTAAACTGTTAGAGATAGAACAAAAGTTTAAGTGTAAAAAATGTTCCTTATCAAAAATCAACAACTTTTGCTTGAAACATTTTTTCGTAAACATCACTGTTTACCCGAGAGGGCGCCAATTAAGTGGAAATTTTATAGTATGTACCATACTTGATTATCAGTTATGTATGTGTCACATGTATGTATGTGTTATGTAATAAAGAAATCAACACTGACTATGCATGGTATTTCAACAATTAATTCAGTCAGTTGTTTGTTTTCACTTGTTTTTCATAAATTTCGTTACAATTATTATTGTTGACGTAAGTAAAAACAGTTATTTTCAGTTCGTTTTTGCCTCAACGTATCCACTTTCGCGTTCCATACAAGTAAATTTTCTTTTATAAAATTCTCCTACATATCTCGGGAATGATTTCTTGAACCGTTTCCCTTCTTATCTGTTCAAAATGGTCTACATTTCTAAACGACCATTAACATTCCTGTCAAACTATCTGAATTTGAGGACATCCTGTATATTCGATGTCGAAAGTGAATATATATAATAATAATAATAATAATAATTTTATTTGATTTACCTATTTTGGGTCTTTCAATAATAGAATTTTACGTAAATAATAATACAAACTTAATTAAATCAATTCTAATGATATAAAAAAATAATAAAATTAATATAAATTCACTATAACGAATTATGCCTATATTTTACTCCTCCTCATCTGCATTACTTTTCTTAAAAACTTTGCAATTGCTAAATAATCTGCCTTTTCCCTAAAAGTCTAATTTTTCCCAATCTACATCGTTCTACACATTCTGAAATTAAGTTCCCTTCTGTTTCGACTTGCTGCTCGCAGATCATACAGATTCTGTTGTAACGCAAGTCTTTTTAACCGACTGCAAACAAAAAAAGAGTTTCTTAATTCGATTGTATTCTTTTTATTTATGTTTGTTACCTCAGAACTTTATACGGGGTGAACCGATTTTGATGATTCTTTTTCTATTTGAAAAATTGGTACTTCCCGTGTGGTCCAATTTTATTTTGGTCAAGCTCTGACAATGATACCACGAGAACAACCCTAAAAGTCTGGAATTTGCACTAAGTATGCACGACAATAGGACGAATAACTCAATATCACGCCAAGCGATTTCGATCATTCTTTTTTTAGTGACAAATTAGTTAGTGTATATCAGATTCACTAAAAATCACAAAATAAAAAAAAATTTAAACAAAAAGAAAACCGACTTCAAAAGACAAACTTTTCCAAAATAAATTAATATGCACTAAAAAATAAAAAAACAACGATAATATAATATAGTTTAAATTTTTGAGTCGGTGTCAGCCAAGCTAATGTAGCAAACTATTCTGTCAGAGTTGTTTCCTTGGCTGACACCGACTCCAAAAATAACAATAATTTTAACTACATTATATGATCGTTATTTTTTTACTTTTTAGTGCATATTAACTTCTATTAAAAAAGTTTTTCTTTCGAAGTCGGTTTTCTTTTTGTTAAAAGATGTTTTTTATTTGTTTCTGTACCTCCAACTTCCTAATCTAAATGCATCCAATTCTCTTCTCCATTCAAATTCTGGCGAGTGTATGTATTTTGCACCAGTCTCATAATGTGAAAGTTAATAATTGAATATTAATATTTTTGAAACCAGAGAGCTTTTTATAAAGAATAAATTTTTTTCATAAACCTTACAATAAAAAAGTTTCCCATATGTAGTCAACTTAGCTAGAGACCCTGTATATATACACGGTGTTCTGTTATTGACTGCAGATCGTCGGCCTACAGAATAAGCTCATAAAGACGAAGGAAAAAGTCATTTACCAATTTTAGATCTGATCCCTAATTTGAGCGTTACGGGTATGACAAAAATTGATAAATTGGTAAATTCACTATCATTCGATAACCAGTAGTGTATAAATTTTAACGATAGTCATTTTTGAACTCTATTAAGTATTTGACATTTGAAGAATGTTTTTAAAAAATTCCAAAAATCAGTACAAAAGCAATAGCTCCATTTCCTTCGACAATTCGCTAACATTTAATAGTTGCTACTTTTACTAGCATGAATATAATAAAACCATTTTAATATTATAAATATATTTATAAAATTTAGTAGTAAGTAATAATAATAATAATAATAATATGGTAGGTATGGTATTTACAAAATGTTTATCATTATTTAATGTATATAATGTTGTTATTATTTATATAGTAATTTAAATGTGGTAACATTTATTTAAATATTTGTAATTTAACATTGTAACATTTATACATACATACATGTGTAATATTATATAATTATACATATTATTACAATTGTAATCAGGGGCGGATTGGTGGTGTTAAGCAACCCACTGGGAACGTATTCGTTGTGTGCGCAGTCATGGTAGGGATAATAAAATCGATGCCAGCGCTTCCAGTAAAAAATTTTGGCAATAAAGGAGGCTGTTATGACTAATTTGCAATTCTTTACATGTTAATGTTATAGTGAATATCAAATTAAAATTATTGAAAAATACTAATTAATTAAACTTAATGCATTGAAAATTGTGAAAATAAGAAATCAAATTGCACAAATATTATTTTTTAAATGTAAATTATCATAATTATTTATTTAAATTTGTGAGACAATTATATTAAATTTTCAATGTAAGTCATAAATGCAATCCATACAATTATATATGCATCCATACAATTCTATAATTAAAGTAGTGTATCGTTGTCATGGCAACGAAACTCGGGCACGGTGCGAATAGAAATATCGGAACAATGCTCAAAAAATGTAAACGAATTTTACTTTCAAATCGTCGTCAAAATAATTCGTTTACCTTTGTTTCGATCTTTGTAATAGCATTTTTGTATGCATTTCATAATGTTGAGCTACTTTATTGCTCCAAGGGAATCAGTTGATATATTTTTACATAAAGCGGGGGATTGCAACAGAAACAATTTTTCCCGGTAACTGCAGTAACTATTTTTTCCGGTAATTTTTCGACTCCACCCTTTTGCTTCTTTTTTGTACAGGGCAATTGAATTTTTAGCTTTTCTCACAGAAATATTTTTACACAAAAATCAATCACGTAGTAGATGACAACAAATGCGTGATGCTCTTGCTATACCCAAAGTAAACAAGTGAAAACAAACAATTATCCGAGTAAATTGTTGAAATACCAAGCATATACAGTGTTTTTTACGCAATCGTTTGTTTTTTTTTTATCTCATGAAAGTAAAGAAACATAGCCACTCTTACACACAAAGTACATTTTGAATGAAACCAGTAAAACATATACTTAAAGAGAGATGTGTTTTATCATAGTGAAAGGCGTCTCTAAATGCAAAACTATTACAAAAAAACTCTATTTGGCTACTTATGTTATTATAAAAACTAAAACATTAAAACCTACACTACGTTTCTTTGTAAATTAAGTGTTCTCCGACTATGGTCCGTTTTTCCAAATACATGCTAAGATATACATACACCGAGGCAAACCAAAGTATGTATGTTGTGTGTTAAAATTGTAAAGTGATGCAATGTTTAAGATTTTGTGTTCTGTATTACACAATTTATTCCCCTCTGCCCCGTACCTATATTAATATATAATTTGATACCTACCACATCTAGCTGTCTCTGTATTGGTGAATTATTTTTTGTTTTCTTTATAAATAATAACAACAAAATATTATTTTTAGTATTCACTACCCAATTAAATCAATTTACAATCAATTATTGTTTTATGATAGTCTTCTCTATATTCTAAAGTGACACCTACTAATTTCATGAATTTGATAGGTCTGTGAATTCATAAATCTTTCTATTTTCGCATAGTCACATTACCCGAATCAGGCTTCAAATCGAAATTTGGTAAAGAGCTTTACCATTTGTCTTGACAAGCTTAATTTACTGGTACAATTTTCTGCTATCAATAACTGAACATCCTGTATATGTATTTGTGACAACAACAAAATTAATGCCTCTATTCTGTGACATTTCCAGTTTTATCAGATTTCCAATACCGCTAGATACACTGACATATAAATGACCAATGTACGTATAAGCATTTGGTTTTTCCGTAAAATTTCTTCAAGTGTATATTAAAATTTCATAATAAGGCAACATTTTTGGGACATAATATGCAATAACAAGGGACAGAATATGTAATCACGAACTTTTTTAATGATTTTCTAAAAATTCCTCTTTTGGTCAACTTTGTTTGAGATTGTTCGAAATACATAGTATTGGAAGTACTACATGGAAGTTAAAAACCAATAAATTATTTTATTACGATTGATTTATATTAACTAAATACAATAATAAATATACCCAGGGTATTTAAACAACAAATGTAGATAAACATGTTATTTTGTTTATACATTTATTTCGAATAAAATTTTGAAAACGGCTTTATCGGATATAATTTTTTAACATAAATATTTGGTGGAAAATAAAAATAACAATAATGAATTTATTATATATTTTTTACTAAAAATAGCCCATCAAACGATATTTGCCTATTTTCAGCTCAAAGACTAAGGAATTTAAAATCCACGTTTTTTTATATATACCTTTATTCAGAAATACATATTTAAAGATTCAACAGGGAGTCGCCTTTTTTGTGTATATTCAATAGTTAAATAAATATTCCTAGATGGATAAAACCCTTCGACATATTTACGCATTAAAAGGACGTCGCAGCAGTGGCGTACACATAGTTTTTAAACAAGGTAGGCAGAAATTTTTAAAAGCTACTATACAATCAAAAATACCGCATGTTGGATTTGGTTCATCGTCATGGTGAGTAAATAATGATGTAGGTATTTGTAACCACAAATATCCATAGATTGGCTAATTTTTAAAGATTATAATTGATTAATAGCAGTTAAAAGATGGTGGTATGAGTATACGGATTTTTTCCAAAGCTGTGATACTTTAAGAAAACTTCTAATTGTTTGTCAGATTGATCGTGTTTTTTTGCGGTCGTAGAAAAATTATGAACCGGTATCGTTCCAGATGGTTTTATTGTTGGCAAATAGTAGACAAGGGAAACAAAACAACCGATTACTGTGTTTGCATCCTGTCAGCCACTAATATGAATCAGATCAAATTGCAAATGCGGTGTACAACAACCTTTCACGATTACTTGTTTTTGATAATCGAAAAATAGTTTGGAAAACGCATAATTTTTTATTTTTTCTATTCACATACCATCTGAACAAGTTTGGCAATGAATATTATCCATTTTTCTGTATTATCAACGTTAAAATCCTAAACACCTGATAATATAGACACAAACAAACCAAATAATCAATAGTCGACTCGAGTATAAAAACAATAAAACGAAAAAATTAAAGTGCTTTATGTGCGTAGAACACAAATCGTTATAAATTATGGAAATCAACTCACAATTGATCAATCAAATACTTGAAATGTAGGTGTATTTAAATGAATAAGAAACGAAGCTGCTTCGTTAAATGTCGTAATTTGTCGTGTTGTAAAAGACACTGTCTTAAGTCTGTCTTTCTATGCATTCGTATGTCGGGCATTTTATTGTGTTTAAACGAACGCACACACGTCTTTGTCTGGAGGCACTCAGCAGCACTAGTGCAGTGCAATGCGAAGATACTTAATATTAAATGTATGCCGTATAGAATTATAGATGACACCCGTTAAGATTTTGGGTTTATTGATAGTACTCTTAGTGAATTATGTCGGGTAGGCAGTGTCTTTCTGTCTATATGTAATGCCCGCCACTACATCTCAAGCACAAAATCTTCCAATTTATTGCCCACATACAGGATAGGCCCCGTAAAGAATGTGATTTTGAAAACGTTATTAAATAATTCAAATCAATTTTTTTTCTCTTTACCATCTTAAACTACATTATAAAAAAAATGTAAGAAAATTTGGTACTGAAGACAATAAAGTCTGTATTATGTAATTTTTGTTGTGTTTTAAGTAAATTTAGTTTAACTCCTTAGGTTTTAAAAGAAATAAATTGACGGGCAGAAACTTTTGCAGGTGAGTCTTATAGCTTGTGCTTTAAACCAGTTCTTATCGGATCTTGTATAGTTCAATTATGATTGAATGAAAGTGAAAATAAAGCGTAGCCTACAGACTTTCAATTAAATTTACTTAATTAACAATTTATTTTAAATTCGATACAATTTGAAAAAAAAAAAAATGCAAATAATTTTCTTCCTAACTTAATTTTCTTAAATACATTTTTTATGTAGTTTCAGATGATAGGTTAGGATAGGTTATATTGGCTATAATAATAAAAAGATATAATTTGGAAAAATTGATGGATTTTCAAAAATTTCAAAAAAAATTCAACGTTTTCAAAATTGCACACTTTTCTGTCTTATCCTCTACAAAGATCTTTCAATTGCCGATATCATGAATAAAGATTGGTTGTAATATTTCAAAACTTAGACACAAAGGGAAGAGTACAATTGTTAAGACATTCTCAATGTTTAAGCTATTTACAACACAGATCAACTAGTCATTTCTATTCGCCTAAAAGAGTTTAGACTACAAGCCCATGCTAAAATTTTTCGAGTGGGATGACCCACCAGGAATCATGTTGGAAAAGATACTCCTATATGTAAGAGTAAGGATCACGGCGTCAGTTTTGTGCGGTCCAGGTGAGTACAAGTGAGAACATCCCTTGGTGTTTCTTTCTTGTGGATAAGACTCTAATTTTTGAGGTCATTTCTGGGAAAATTTATTTATTAGAAAACAAAAACAACAATTTCGTATCTTTTCGTCACCAGGCGAGGACAACTGCTCATTTTTATTTTCCTAAAAATATGATTTCCTTAGCGTTACAATTCTCTTATATTTATATTTATTATTATAATATAATAAATATACTGCAAATAAAAATTAGTCGAGTAATTAAATAAATACGAAATTAATTGAGGTTAAGAGCAAAATGATATGTGTAATTAATAGACCATATATATACCATCAGTATGATGGGATGGTGAATAAGAACGGCAAGGCTAAACTATAGGCAAATAAAGGGTCTTGCATTAAGAGTGTCCGAACATTAAACTTAAGGTATTGCGATATTGAAAAAATGAAAATGACCCAAAAAAATCATTATTTTATACGTCTTTTGTGAAAAAGTCGATTCTCTGTACGGCTTAGGAGAAATTATCTATCAAATCCAGGGTTTTTACCAAAAAAAAAAAAAGAAAAGTTTTCCATTTTTATGCACAGTTCTTAATTTTGGTATGATTTTAAAGCTTAAAACTTGAGGAATACCGATAAAAGTTTTTTATGTATTTTTATGTACCGATAAAAGTTTTACGCACTTATTGACTAAAGAATCCACATTTATTACAACTTCGTCATATACTATACTAGCCTGATACCCGTCCATGTCACTCAGTTTAAAAGTAAAAAACACAGCTTTATAGCCTCCACCTCTCTTGATGTGCACAGTTTTCAATTTTTTTTAAATGTAGTCATAATTCATTGAGTATATCAGAAAAGTTGGTCCATGAATGGTTTGACATTTACTATTTTAAATTTTTAATGAATCTTTAATTTATGGTTAAAAATGATCTGCTCCATCTATAATCATCATTTTGAACCATAAATTACAAATTTCTATAAAAATTTAAAATAGTAAATGTCAGATTAAATTTTATTTTATTTTTTAATATATCTTTATAAATTGTTGCTCATGTGTTATTCTGAAGTATGAGCTATATTGCTGTACAGTTTCATTAAAAACTATTTGCTAGTTTTAGCGTGAAAGCGTAACAAACAAACAAACATCCTTACTTTTGCATTTATAATATATAGACATACATATACATATAAAAAGGCTACTTTTAATAATTTTTCGTAAACCGTACAGAGAATCAACTTGAAATTTATACAGAAGGCTTATTTGACCCACAAAATTTCAGTTTTATGGTAAGACGTAACACTTTCGTTTTGCTATCAAAAAGCCTTAATGTATATTTAACGATGACCAGAATAAACAGTTTGTAGTTGAGGCACTCTTAATGGAAAACCATTTGTAATATATGTATATAAATAAATATAAGAGTGAGTATATAAAATGTGAATTATATTAGTAGTACCTACTGCTTGAATTTATATACACAATGAATGCAAAAAGCAGGAATAATAATAATAGGAATAATAGAAACAATAAAATGTGTTTTGTTATAAAATACAATTTTGTATAAATTCATTTATACATACATACAAACATACGAATACACATATGGTTCATGTGTGCATGTATGTATTAGTGATGGGACGAGTATTCGAAATTTGCGAATGTTTTTGACAAAAAAATCATCATCATTTTGTACCAAAAATCCAAAATAACTCCAAACTATGTACTTTACTCATATTTTTGGATCACTTTTGAATACTATGGCACGCCATTTTACTATTTAATAGGCTAATTTTTATCGAGAAAAAAATTAATTAATAATTTTTTTCAATCAGAAATTTTATATTTTATATTTTAATATCTGGATGACCGAGCTACGCTCGGTTATTCGCCAATAGATGTCAGCAAGAGTCATATTTTTCACTTTAGACTACTCAAACGCCTCCTTTTTGTTATGTTATAATTTGCATTGTATTTCATTAACTACGTTATACACCAATAGATGTATGATGAATTTTTCATGAAAAGACGGATAAAACGACATTTCTGATAAATGAAACCTAGCTAGATCGACTTATCGCCCCAAAAAACCCCTACATACTCATTTTCATGAAAATCGTTGGAGCCATTTCCAAGATCGTTGATATATATATATATATATATATATATATATATATATATATATATATATATATATATATATTTATATACTGGGTGTTCCAAACCACCCGTCCAGGCTGATTATTCTGAATAGTTTTTAAAAAAAATTGAAACGAAAAAACACGTATCAAATATTTTTTGAAACTCTATCTAACCATACCAAAAACACCCTCCACCCTCAACCCCTGTTAGGGGTAGGGGGTGTAACTTGAAAAAATCAAATGGAAACCCCTATTTTTTTCTGCAGATTTGGATTCTTCAGAAGAAAAGACAAACATTTTGTCTAAGAAATTTTTCCCGATTTTCGGTAGATCACGCTACAATCGACAAAAATCGTTCTTTTAGATTTGGCATTAGAATTGCAGTTCAAGTGAAGGCGAGAAAAGTTTTTTGAGTCGAGAATAGTTATTTTCAATTTTGTTTTTGTTTTTTTGAAGAAAAGACTATTCTGTTTTTGTTTTTCATATTTTATTATGATTTAGAAAAATTATTTTTGAAAAAATGTTTTTTTTTATTTTGGAAAGTCTGAAAAAAAATTAAATCTAAAATGATTCATATCTAATTCTTTCTAAGAGCTTTATTTAGCATCCTCCCAATTGTCTAGTGGTTTACCTCAATTACCGCAATTCGACATTTTCGCTTCTCTTTTATTTTCGTTGAATTTCTAACTTTTGTGTTGCTTTTGTTTTGTTTTTGTTTTGGTTCTGTGTGTTTGTGTTTTTATTTTTTTTTTTTTACTTTTTCGTTTTGATTTTTATCATTGAACGGCGCAATTCTTATGATAAATCTAAAAGAACGATTTTTGTCGATTGTAGCGCGATCTACCGAAAATCGGGAAAAATTTCTTAAACAAAATGTTTGTCTTTTCTTCTGAAGAATCCAAATCTGCAGAAAAAAATAGGGGTTTCCATTTGATTTTTTCAAGTTACACCCCCTACCCCTAACAGGGGTTGAGGGTGGAGGGTGTTTTTGGTATGGTTAGATAGAGTTTCAAAAAATATTTGATACGTGTTTTTTCGTTTCAATTTTTTTTTAAAACTATTCAGAATAATCAGCCTGGACGGGTGGTTTGGAACACCCCGTATATACAAGAATTGCTCGTTTAAATATATAAGATATTTTGTAAAATAAATCTTAGTAAAAAAGAGATTGATATAAGATAAGATGAGAAAAGAGAGATGAGAATTAAAATTATGATGATAACATAATAAAAATGTATTATTATTATGTATCATCATAATAATAATGTATTATTATTATGATGATACATAATAATAAATCAGTTAATTTTATTTGAATCAGATTAAAAAAAATGATTGAATTAAAATTATGTACATAATGGAAAAAGAGAATTAAAATTATGTACATAATAAAAATGATTGAATTAAAATTATGTACATAATGGAAATAGAGAATTAAAATTATGTACATAATAAAAATGATTGAATTAAAATTATCTACATAATGGAAATATATGGCACGCCGTTTTACTATTTAATATGAATTAAAATTATGTACATAATAAAAATGATTGAATTAAAATTATGTACATAATGAAAATGATTATTATTATGATGATAACAAAATAATAATGTATTATTATTACGATCATTTTTTTTTTTTTGGACATTAAATAGTAAAATGCGGTGCCATAGAATACCGTTAAATTTGAATGTTGAACAAATACAATATTGAATATCATGATTTAAATTTGACTCAAATATTTGGTTTCCGTAACTTTATGGGCTGGACATGTCAACTAAACCATTATTTTGGTAATTAATATCTTTATAATTACTTAAAATTAATTAATAAAAGTGCAAATTCACTGAGAGAAATTCAAAATTTCTGAAACGGGAAATTTAAATTTTAAAACGGACATAACTTCATAATATTGGCTTGTGAAAATTCGTTGACATACTGTATGGTATTAATTACTTATATTTTGTATGGTATTACATTGAGTTATATTATTCTACGACTTTTTATTAGAAAAGTTAATAATAACGAGTGTAAATTTTGTGTTGTAAATTCATTTTTTTTAATTGAAAATTATACATTGAATTGTCACCAATTGACAGGTCACATATTCAGACTGCGTTTAAACATCTCAAAATTATTCTGTATTTTAAATATTTTTTACACGTAATTACTGCATTTTTAAACAGTATTTATATTTTTACTTTATTATATTATAAATATAATAAAGTATTGCGATCGAAAAAAAAAATCGATATCGGGGTTTGAACGGTAATACACGTTTCGAGAGTCCCTGATTCCAAAAAAGTGGTTTTTAAAAAATATTTTATCCGTCGGTATGTCGGTATGTCGGTATGTAATTAAACAAGCTGGAGCCTTCAATTTTCAAGCGATTTTTCTCAAACTTGGTACATTGGTTCAGTTTGGTCATAATTTCAAACAATTTTTTCATTTTTTCCCTAGGCCTTTTTTCAAGGGTACTGCCTTCTACGCCAAAACAGGATTTTTGGGGTTTTCTCAAAAATGGCTCTAACGATTTCGATTAAACTTGGCACAAGGCTAGACCTTAAGGTGTTCCTAGGATTGGTATAAACCACATATTCGGGAAAATTCAGAGAAGGTATGTATGCCTGATACACCTGTTATTCAAATCATTTAAAAGATACTTTTTCGTTTAAATTTATTATTTATATGTCTAGCCTGTTTTTTCCTAAGCGATACAATTATGTGAGTATATTTTTCGTCAGAAGCCAACATAATAAGCTTCAAAATGAGAGGTGAATCATTGGAATTTGATTAAAAAAAATAAGGAAGATAAGAGTAGGACAGAAAAAAAAACATGCTGGGGAAATTTTAAATATATAAGATTTTTAACTAAGTTAATAAATTTGAATTTGTGAGCGTTTCATTTAAAAGTTAACATTCGCATTTACGAATTTACAAAATTTAACATTCGTCCCGTCACTAGTATGTATGTACGTATGTAAACCTTAACCTCTACAATGCTTCAAATAGGACAAAAGGTCATCACATTTATATCCTGTTTTATATATAATATATGTATATAAATAAACTGATAGTTCATAGATTACCTTGCCCACAGGAATGTGGTTTAAAATGAAACAATTTGAAAGTAAAAAGTTTAACAAAACTATAGTATTTGAATTTCATCGCATAACTTTTTATGCAGTCGGTAATCATCATATAGTAACCATCATTCAAATCGTACGTAAAAAATTAAAATAAATATACTTTTTCTGTATCTCTTAGCCTTAGCTTCCTTTTAGCTTAAGTACGTACTTTCTGCCCGCATTTTACTCCAGAAAGTAAGGATGTTTGTTTGTTATGCTTTCATGCAAAAACTAGCGAATGAATTTGAATGAAACTGTACAAGAATAACACATGAGCTATAATTTATAAAGATATATATATATTTTTTTATTTTTATACCATGTATATATGAAATATACATAGTATATTAAGTTTCGTCCCAAGTTTGTAACGCTTAAAAATATTGATGCTACGAAAAAAAATTTGGTATAGGTGTTCATAGAATCACCTAATTAATCAATTTCCGGTTGTCCGTCCGTCCGTCCGTCTGTGGACACGATAACTCAAAAACGAAAAAATATATCGATCTGAAATTTTTACAGCGTACTTAGGACGTAAAAAGTGAGGTCAAGTTCGTAAATGAGCATCATAGGTCAATTGGGTCTTGGGTCCGTAGGACCCATCTTGTAAACCGTTAGAGATAGAACAAAAGTTTAAAGGTAGAAAATGTTCCTTATAAAAAAATTAAAAACTTTTGTTTGAAACATTTTTTTGTAAACATCACTGTTTACCCACGAGGGCGTTAATTAGGTGCAAATTTTATAGTATGTATTAATATAGGAATATCAGTTGTGTGTGTGTCTATTTAAAAGTGAATATCTTTTGTTATTTACGTGACGTCAAAAAAACAAACGATTGCGCATCAACACTATCTATACATGGTATTTCAACAATTAACTCAGTCAATTGTTTGTTTTACTTGTTTTAAATAAATTAAGTAAACGACATTTTATTACGCTATCTATGAGGTTTATTTTGAACCATAAATTAAAGATTTCTGTAAAATGAATCAAGACTGTATAACATTTCAGAATTTTACCTGTGATAAACAATCCCTACCCCTATTTCGAGTGTTATGGGAAGGGGGAACGAGAGGTGGAGGTAGTAACGCGGTGGTTTTTTAATTTAAGCCCAGCGAAGTCGGCTGACATTAAGCTAGTAATAATATAAATTTAACTACTACTACTAATTTAATTTTCAAGTTTACAATGACATAATGTCAACACTGAAGGAACATTATTTAAAACAATTATCAAGTACTTTCAATAATGGAGACTTTGAAAAAAAAAATGTTTGTAAAATATCGTGTTACGTCATAATGTTAATAAATAATTGTATACTATCCAATTAACATTATTACGTCACAAAGATGTTTTACGAACATTTTTTTTGTCGGGCGCTTTCGTTTATATTTTGAAAAGTTCTTTTAAAACTGTCTATAATTTTTATTAGGAAACAAGAAAAAACAAACAATTGACTGAGTGAATTGTTAAAAAACCATGTATAGACAGTGTTGATTACTCTATCATCTTACACATACATACATGTCATACATGTATTACTGATATTCCCATATAATACATACTATACAATTTCCGCATAATTTGCGCTCGCACGGGTAAACAGTGAGGCTTACCAAAAAATGTTTAGAACAAAAATTGTTTATTTTTTTTATCAGGAACATTATTTACATTTAAGCTTTTTTTCTATCTCGAACGGTTTACAAAATGGGTCCTACATACCCAAGGCCCAATTGACCTATGTTGCTCATTTGCAAACTCGACCTCAATTTTTACGCACTCTCCACTATAAAAAATTTCAGTTTATTATCTCTTTTCGTTTTTGAGTTATCGTGATTACAGACGAACAGACGCCAGACAGGCGGACAGGTAACCGGAATTGGACTATTTAGGTGATTTTATGAACACCTACACCAAAATTTTGTTCATAGCAACAATATTTTTAAGCGATACAAACTTGGGACTAAACTTAGTATACTTTGGTATATTTCATATATGTATAAAAATAAATAATAAATACAGTTTTGTTATAAAACTTATAAATGATCTTTCCATTTTTGTCAAAAAAAAAATTTGGTTCAAAATACCAATTCTGAAAAACCGGATTGAATCTTACATAAGTAGAGGCAAGTTTGGAAAATCTTATGATGGTAGGAGGCAGTCAAAAATCTCCAAACCATCCCGACGTAATAAATGAATGGCCTTTAAGGACTTGTCTATTATTTTTCAAGAATGCCATGTGGCAGGACTAAATGTAATGTCCACTTAAATTACAATACCTACTTGTATATAATACATAAAACAATAACCTAACAAAATGAACAATAAAACAAAGAGGTATAGGTGGTACCTACACTTTGCACACTAGAGGTATAAGGTTTGTGAAGATGGCACCCCCATGACCGAATTTTACGTTCTTTGTGAGCTTTATCGTTTGACCATCGTAGGACCACTTTTGACCACCCTCAATTTTCGTTTGACCACCCTCCGTTCGGAAAATATTCACGATTCAAAATTTTATTTCTCGTAGCCTCCACCATAACCAGCATAGGGAAAATAACATGGTAGCACCCCCATGAACGAAATTTAGTTTAATTGTGAGCTCAATCGATTCTAAATCGTAGGACCACTTTTGACCACTCACAATTTTCGTTTGACCACCCTTCGTTCGAAAAATATTTAGAAAAAACAATTTTTTTTTTAACGAAAAACAATAAAGGCTCGATTCTAATGAATTACTACAAATTTTGGGGTGTTATTAAGCTCAATCATTGGAGAATCGTAGGACCACCTGGGAATATTAACAAAAAATGTTAGACCACCCTCCGTTCGAAAAATATTTAGAAAAAACAAATTTTTTTTAACGAAAAAACGTTCCCTCCACCATCCAAAGATTGTAATAACGACAAAAACAAAAAAATCGATTTTCTACTAAAGGAGTGAAAAATTTATAGATTTTTTCATCCAAATCCATTCAAAATCGTAGGACCACTTTTGACCACCCACAATTTTCGTTTGACCACCCTCAGTTCGAAAAATATTTCCAAAAAACGAATTTTTTTTTAACGAAAAAAAATGAAAAATGAATTTTTATATAAGCAGCAGGAATTCTGGGGTGTTTTTGATGTCAATTGTTAGCGAATCGTAGGACCACCCCAAAATATTCACAAAAATCGTTTGACCACCCTTCGTTCGAAAAATATTTAGAAAAAACAATTTTTTTTTAACGAAAAACAAAAAAGGCTGGATTCTAATGAATTACTACAAATTCTGGGGTGTTTTTGTGCTCAATCGTTGGAGAATCGTAGGACCACCTAGGAATATCAACAAAAAACGTTAGACCACCCTCCGTTCGAAAAATATTTAGAAAAAACAAATTTTTTTTTAACGAAAAAACGTTCCCTCCACCATCCAAAGATTGTAATAACGACAAAAACAAAAAAATCGATTTTCTACTAAAAGAGTGAAAAATTTATAGATTTTTTCATCTAAATCCATTCAAAATCGTAGGACCACTTTTGACTACTCACAATTTTCGTTTGACCACCCTCAGTTCGAAAGATATATAAATATTAAATTCATAATCGTCTAATCGTTTGACCATCGTTGGACCAGTGTAGAAAAACCTGAAAATTCGTTACCACAAACCACAAACTTTATTGGACCACTCTTAGTTTGAAGAATTCTGGTGGTGAAAATTGATACTTTATATTCTTATATTTTATTTATATCATATGCAGGGATGTTAATGAATACAGTTTAGATTCATTAATTAGTGAAAAAATAATGTTCGGAAAAACTAGATATACTTTTTTACACTTATTATCTATATTACGATAAAAGTTAAGCAACAGCGATAATTAGTATTAAAAATTTGGTTTTATGGTGTTTTTTTTTTATTACCTACTTTTTACAATTAAATCAACCAATGTATTTCATAAACGAAAGACTATAAGAATTACTTTTTATAAAATCCATTAAGTTAACAGGAAAAAGATAAGCTTTTGCAATTAAATTATCAAAAATGCTTTATAAACGCAAGAATTTATGAATGATTTCTTTAAAAAAATTTTAAAAAGAAGGTTCCAGTTTGTTAGTCATTTCCACACCACCTTCGAGGTAGACTTATTGGCGCGTTTTTTTTTAATGTGGTATCCCCAATAGGCCTATTCCAAATGAATCTAAGATTATGAGTTTTTAAGACTAAGAATAGAATCAAATTGGATCCTTTGTTGCACATAACAACGTTTTTTTTTTCTGAAATGTTATTCTGTTAGTTAGCGTTCTTATTTAAAATTTTAAATAAATGTCTAAATCATATTTTAAAAGCGGATTTTGAGAATGTGTTTTAGATTTGTCATTTTCTGATTTCAAATTTTGTTTTGATGTCTACGTTTAAATAAAAATTTCTTTGTTGAACAAATTTTCATTTTTTGGCCTATTATTGCACACATGTAAAAAACTTAATAAAATTTTAATTTATTGTGCGTACACTTAACATAGTGGTGTACGGTTTTCTAGCAAATACTTTAAAAGTTTTTAAATTTTTTAATACTGGAACTTGATAAATGTGTTCGATTTTTTTAACTTCTCTAATTTATTAGAAATAGTGCAACACTGATATTCGTTTTTGTTAAAAAAAATTGTTTTTTCTAAATATTTTTCGAACGAAAGGTGGTCAAACGATTTTTGTGAATATTTTGGGGTCGTCCTACGATTCGCTAACAATTGACATCAAAAACACCATAGAATTCCTGCTGCTTATATAAAAATTCATTTTTCATTTTTTTTCGTTAAAAAAAAATTCGTTTTTTGTAAATATTTTTCGAACTGAGGGTGGTCAAACGAAAATTGTGGGTGGTCAAAAGTGGTCCTACGATTTTGAATGGATTTGGATGAAAAAATCTATAAATTTTTCACTCCTTTAGTAGAAAATCGATTTTTTTGTTTTTGTCGTTATTACAATCTTTGGATGGTGGAGGGAACGTTTTTTCGTTAAAAAAAATTTGTTTTTTCTAAATATTTTTCGAACGGAGGGTGGTCTAACGTTTTTTGTTAATATTCCTAGGTGGTCCTACGATTCTCCAACGATTGAGCACAAAAACACCCCAGAATTTGTAGTAATTCATTAGAATCGAGCCTTTATTCTTTTACGTTAAAAAAAAAATTGTTTTTTCTAAATATTTTTCGAACGAAGGGTGGTCAAACGATTTTTGTGAATATTTTGGGGTGGTCCTACGATTCGCTAACAATTGACATCAAAAACACCCCAGAATTACTGCTGCTTATTTAAAAATTCATTTTTCATTTTTTTTCGTTAAAAAAAAATTCGTTTTTTGTAAATATTTTTCGAACTGAGGGTGGTCAAACGAAAATTGTGGGTGGTCAAAAGTGGTCCTACGATTTTGAATGGATTTGGATGAAAAAATCTATAAATTTTTCACTCCTTTAGTAGAAAATCGATTTTTTTGTTTTTGTCGTTATTACAATCTTTGGATGGTGGAGGGAACGTTTTTTCGTTAAAAAAAAATTTGTTTTTTCTAAATATTTTTCGAACGGAGGGTGGTCTAACGTTTTTTGTTGATATTCCTAGGTGGTCCTACGATTCTCCAACGATTGAGCACAAAAACACCCCAGAATTTGTAGTAATTCATTAGAATCCAGCCTTTTTTGTTTTTCGTTAAAAAAAAAGTTGTTTTTTCTAAATATTTTTCGAACGAAGGGTGGTCAAACGAAAATTGTGAGTGGTCAAAAGTGGTCCTACGATTTAGAATCGATTGAGCTCACAATTAAACTAAATTTCGTTCATGGGGGTGCTACCATGTTATTTTCCCTATGCTGGTTATGGTGGAGGCTACGAGAAATAAAATTTTGAATCGTGAATATTTTTCGAACGGAGGGTGGTCAAACGAAAATTGAGGGTGGTCAAAAGTGGTCCTACGATGGTCGAACGATTAAGCTCACAAAGAACGTAAAATTCGGTCATGGGGGTGCCATCTTCACAAACCTAGAGGTATATCTTCTACATTTTTTTTTTTATTTGTTGCTATATTATAATAATATTTGCTGTGTTTTTTTTTTTGTTCATTCTAACAATAAAATTTTTTACTTTATAAAAAATAAAATTGATAACAATATAATATAACATATCATTCATATACATATAATATATACAAACTGTTCAGAGATAAACAAATATTCTGTTACTATACTTCAACTTGTAAGAGATTAATGTGAAGTTAGCCCTGGAGATGAGAAAGGATTGAACGTACCTAACGTATAATGTATTATGACCCTAGGATATTTGGAAATAAATTTCGATATTTGCGCACAAGTATCATGCTCTTTCACCAAGCACTAGTCAACTGATGGAACGATGGAAGTTCATTGGCTGGCGCCACTGATACTACAATTTGACAGATACTGTGAACAGTATAAATTGTAGGTAAACGAAAGTATCAATGTGCAGTCCGCCACCAAATTAGCAAAATTAAAACATTCATAATAAGAGTAATCACGAGCTAATTCTTACTGATGATGACTACTTGGTAGTCGAAATATGTATTTATAAAATACAAAAAACTGCTCTAGGAAATTGGGGCAAAAATCGAAATTTATTTCGTATCTAAAGTACTTCAAAATTGAATGTCTTCACTTGAATCAGTTTACTTAAATTTACATGCCAAAAACGATTAGACAGAAAATATTTTTAGATTTATCATTTAACGCTTTTATAAAAAGCTAACTAGCTCGACCCGTGAGGAATTTCGCTCCCGTAGTTACCCTATATCCGTGGCTAAGAACAACAAACAACACATTTCGTAGAAAAGTGGTGAAAAAAAAAAGTTCTTAAATTAATATTAGGAGAACATGTATTAAAAATAGTAATTATATGTCTAGAGTATTAGGAGAGCATCTGTAAAAACTAACATATTTGCCTAATAATGTTTTGAGTAATATATGTCTAGAGTATTAGAAGAGCATCTGTAAGAACTAGCCCCAATAAACTTATTATTTAAATTTATAATATCTTTTCGTTCAAATTATTCTGTCATGTTTTTTCTAAGCGGTACATTTTTCGTCCGTGGGTATATTTTTCGTCAAACCTAGAATAATAAGCTTGAAAATGAGAAATGAATCATGGAGTTTTATAAAAGGCTAAAGAAGATAATGGTAGGACAGAATAAGAGTTGCTAGAGTGATAAATGTATAAGACATAACGTTTTGCATAAAAGTTTTAACACATAGAAAGTTTTGTCAAAAATCACTGATCAAACTCTCCTTCACTTTCAAGAAGATTAACAAACTCTTCTGGCAAGTCCGGCACATACCATAGCTCACTTTTTTCATTCTTTTGAACGGAGTTCATAATATCTTTGATCAGTTTCCAAAAACAAAAAGGGGAAATTTAAGCCTCACTTTTGTCTCACTGTCATTATTTGCCTCATTTATGCTAATCCATGGTTTTTATATAATTACAGTTCCTAATCCTATAGCCGAAATGCTATATAGTAAATCGTATTTTTGGGGGGAGTTCCGACTTTTTGGTTACGGTTAGGATGGTTTGAAGGGGTGAGTTTGTTTTTTGCAATAAATACTACACTATTCATTTTAGCGAAAAAAGTGTCGGAAGCATTTTTGTAGAAAATAACACTCCCTACAAAAAATGTCCTATGCGATTTTTGCTCAAGTTACATATTAAAAAAATCTACTGAAAAGTTAGTGCTAAATTTGAGATAATTAATTTTCCTTCTTGCGATTAAGCATTTTCGACGAAAGGAGTGGAAAAAAAGTTTCGATGAAATCTATAGACAGCATGACGGGCAATAACATTTGTCTAAATAATTGTTTACTATGACTCGTTGTTCTCGCGCCAGAGAATTAAAGAATTTTATTCTCTACAAAAATTTTCGGCACTTTTTTCCCAAAAGTCAATAGTGTAGCAATTATTGCAAAAATACAACTTTTAATCAAGATTTCGGCATTCCCCCAAGAAATAGCATCCTGCCTTTTCAAATTCAAACTTATCTTTGTATTATTTTTCTACTGCTATCATTAGTTAAGTTTTAGGTTTACACCAAGTAAATATTTTGGAAAAGCTAGCCAAATTGATTCCGACAGCTTAACAGTTTGAAAAATCGGTTCATATCTTGAAGAGCATGTAACAGAAAAAAGAAGCATATATGTTAATTTTTTTTGACGTCACCAAATACGTTATTTTGGGAAAACTAGTCAAATTTAGTGCGATATGAAAAATATAAAAGAAAGTTTAAAAAATATGACCTGAATTTATAAGAATTAAATACTTGGATTATGGAAATTCAATAACATTTACATGTGATAGCAAATTTTAAGTATTTACGAGAGTGAACTGTGATGACTTTCTTTTTAAGAAGTATAAACTTCAATATTTAAAATATGCTTAAAATATCATTTTATCCGTCCCATCTTGAATCCTTCAATGAAAAAACTTATATAATCGATATAAGCTTTAAATTGCTATATTAATGCCATATAATGTATTTAGTCTAGACAATTCGCTCATATATTCATACGTGCTTTGATTCAAAAATATGCACATATCACAATTTGATGGTGTTAGCTTTATTGGTATCATTTTTAACCTCTTTTAACGCCACTAATGTTATATTTTCATGTGTGTTATGAAAATGATATGAGGAAATATAAAAGACAAGAAAATACACATACAGAACAAAACAAACTTTGAGAGAAAAAGGATTGTGTGTTACTATTATTATGAAATATATAGTAAATGCCGTGGTAGGTATGGCTATTAGAAGTCATATCCATACCTTTTGAGTATATTGTATTGTACCCCCGAATTAATTTTTATTCTCCGCTTTAGAATTCTCAACACCATCATTGAATTAATCAAGTACATTTTTTCTATATATTCCTTTTTTGATAATTTTTTTAATCCGTCAGCACTCCCCTTATGAGTATTTTGCTCACGCCCGATTTAAAACACAAATAAAATTTGTATGTCCCGGTAATGTACTTTATTTCATTAATCAGCTATAAATCACCCAAAACTGACATAGCCACACGGACCGCACATTATACGATACATACAAAACGAACCACGTACAATGTATATAGTCGCCAATAGGTGTCAGGCAGATTCATATTTTGCAGTTTAGGTTTCATTTTTTCCTGAAATCTAGTAAGATCGATTTTTTGCCATTAAAACTCCTGCATACTAAATTTCATGAAAACCGATAGAGCCGTTTCCGCCATTCCAAATATATAGAATTTCTCGTATAAATATAAAAGATATGTAACAACTTTTTCTATTTTCATATAATTTTATCTATTTTCGAATTATGAATTTTCAAACTACAGTTTATTTAATATATTTTTTTTCAAGCCCTTCAAAAATTGTTAGAATTTCTCTCATCGGACCTGTTCTTTTACTTTCATTAATTTACGGATATTTGGCTCTGAATGATATAAATAAAGTATTGTAATGTCATATTATTTAATTGTATAATAATTTTAGTGTTAGTAATTGTGATAATCATTAATAATTATTAATTAATTTTAATAATAAGTTTAATAAATGCAGATGACGTTGTCAGTAACATTTTTATGATTTATTTGTATTATAATTTTTATTAGAAGCATTCTTACTGATGTATAACGTATAAGTATCAGTAAGACAATAAACTTGACGCATGTGCAGTTACACGATTTGGACGAGTTTAATTGAATTTTAAAGGTGTTATATACAATCAAAATTTAGCAAGTCTGATTTTGGATAACGCATAATAAAACTGAGAACTTCAAACTTTCCTTGCCTTCAAAGTAATTTATATATTGTAAAAGAAAGGACTAGTTTCAAGAAAGTATTTACTTGCTATTCTTTAATTTTTTAAGCAATCAATTTACTTGTTATAAGAACATCAACAGTCAAGTAAACGCATGTGCGTAAATTTTTTAGTACATTTCGATTTTCGGCACGAATACAATGACTTTCTATCACCAAATGAGTATATACAAGGTGTCTTTTTAAGTCGACATATGATTAAAACTCGATAAAAAGATTTTTATTAAGATTTCAGGTTCAATTAACACCTCACTCTGATTCATAAGTAACAAACATAAGATAAACACTTTAAATAAGAAAGTGGTTCTTTATAAACACGGAATTTTAGGTTGACACAGAATAGTTTTGACAGTAATTGATAGCAAAAATCTAGCTTTCTGTGCCTTTAGTCATTTAATTTGCACAAAAATAGTCTTTATAGAAAAGCAAATCACCTTTATTGGCTTTGTATTGAAAGAGTTTTACATTTCGCAGAAATAATTGTACGAAATAACAATTATCATACGAAAAAAACAATATACCTTTTTCATGAAGAAATGCTTTCTTTTAATTTTTATGAAAATATAGGTCGAGTAGAGCCTGTAACTCGAAAATAAGGCATTTTTAACAATAAAAACACTATCAAAAAAATTGTAAAAAAGTCACAATAGTTTAAAAAATTTGATTTTTTTTTGGCTCCACCGCACACGTCATCTGTGACGTCAATTCGACAATCAATGACAATAAAACAGTGTCAACAATCGTATTAATATATCGTTAATATCAACTTTAAAGGGGTATAGTATATGATTTCTGAAAGTGAAGACTAAAATGCCACCAAAAATCGACCCAGGATTTTCAAAGGCAGATCAAGGAAATCTACCGAAAATAATTATTTTTATTGTATGGGAGTTTTAAGTGCAAGATGACAGGTTCAATGCACCCGAAGTGTGAAATAAAAGCAACTTTTTGAGTACTAATTTTAATAAGAAAATGCGTAAAATCTAGAACAAAAAATGTGATTAATAAAATTTCATAAAAAAATTGTTAAATCTTCGAGGGAGAGCTATGGGAACTTTTGTAGCATGTTGAATTTTAGTAAATTTCATCGTGTATAGTAAAAATAAATGTTCATCATGACAATGATCATATTCGTACTGTACTTACTTCAAAATGATCTTCGCAACAATAATAATTAGATTTTCCAATCGGAAACTTACGATGAGCACGATCAAACCACTTTTTTCTAATAGCCATATCCATTGGAAACGGAAAAATAAAGTTTTTCTGGCGGTTTTGAAGTAGCATTTGGGAACAGAGACACAAAACATGCCCGAGATATTTTTATGCGCGATTTTTCATCTAAATATTGACCGATTTATCTGTCATTGCCGGTTTATTTCATTCGCAATATTTATGATATTTAATAAAAGTCAACTTACGAAATGACGTCACTGCGCCATTCGTATAACTTCGTGTGCGAATTGTTTTCGAAAATTTGAATTTTAATGTCTTTCATTGCCTGTTTTCTCGGTCATAAGCCTCCAAAAAAATCGGGGGGGGGGGGGGGGGGTAAATTAGCCCATTTATATCAAGACATTTACTTTCATTTAAAAAAAATGTGAAAAGCCATATTTTGGGTAAAACTTTTTAGTCCATTTTTCGCTTAAGCTTTTTTATCGATTAAATTATTTTTCCAGTTTCACGTATATGTCAACTTTAAAAAGACACCCTGTATATTATTATAAATAAAAGCTCAGAAGATTTTTTGCTATTATCATAAAAGTTTTGTTCACAGCAATAGAACAGAGAGCACAAAGCAGTAGCAATACCTCAAAATCATAATATTAAATAAATACAATAAGAATTGTGATTTCATCTCTCATCAACATCCATCCATTCATTCACCAACCAACCACTGATAAAACATTACAACACAATCATTATGATAATGATGATGGTTTGTTCTGGTTCCTCTTTTTGACCCTTTTATGGTTTGGATAAAGAAAAATATGTCACGAATATTATATTTTGTTGGATGTAAAAGATAATGATAATAAAATAATATGGATTTATATAAAATGTATGTTGAAAGTTTACGTTGCGTGAAAATATTTTTTACATGAATGGTTTAAAAGAACTTAATAGTCTTGTATGGGAAAAAAACTGTCCTTTTATACGTGTAAAGAAATATGGTTTTTGTAGGAAAATCCTTGATATTGTTTAAGGTGTTTCGAATTCTTGACATGAATCCAAGAAGTCCGGGTTCCAGTCCTGGTTCGAGTGTATTTTTTTCAATTCTCTTTAATTAAGATTACTAGACAAGATATTTGTCAATATTTAGTTTACGCTGTATGTATCATATTAAAAACATCAATTATAATCTAAGAGACCATGATGTAAATAAATATCGTATGCATGATTAAAAGTAAACAAAAAACAAAAAGTAATAAAAGGAAAGTGTTTGGAATGTAAAACCCCCGTTTGAAAGTGTGAACCTCCGACACATTTTCGGGTACGGAACCCTTAACTCGACTTGAAACATAGCTAAAAACACTCCCCATTAAATTACCTTTCAAACGAAACTAAAAAAAAACAAAATCGGTTCATCCGTTTAGGCGCTACAATGTCACAGACAGACATACAGACATAGCGGTTAAACCTATAACACCCCTTTATTTTAGTTCGGGGGTTAAAAACTGAAATTTTTTATGTCAATTAATGAATATCTAATATGCTTTCTGTATAAATTTTAAGTCGATTCTCTGTACAGTTTACGATAAATTAATTATTAACAAGTGAAAACATCGAAATACCGTAAAGAATAGTTTTCTTTAGAATTTAATGATTTTGTATAAATTAAGTCACATTTTGAAAAGTTATGATAACCTCCAGACTAATTTTTCATCAAACTATTTTGTTATTAATAAATTCATTAATTATAATCTTTCACAATATTATAACTAGATATTAATATAATATTATTGTTTCATATTTATTTATTTTATTTTATTTATTTATTTATTTCAAATTTACATCAAATGAATAATTAGTATTTAATCAACACATAAATTTATAATAAATGTATTTAAATTATATTTTTAATGATCTAATTAAAAATTATTTCATAGTTGTTAATTATTTATATAAATCAATCAACCAATCAATAATATATAATATGGTTTTGAATTTTTTTTTTTTTTTAATTTAAATATGAGTCTGAATTTTTTACCATTAAATTTCATTTGTTCATAGTCCTGGAGCTCGTGACAGTAAAACGGTACTTAAACGGATTTCAAAATTTCGCATCTAGAATCGACATTATTTAACGATAGGCATAATATGGACTAGATGTGTCAGGGTTTATACCGGTATAAATATTTTCTACCAGGATTTTTAAATCTTTTTTTGAGCTGTCACACCGTGATATTTTGAAAGTTATAGAACTCAAAACGAACAAATTAAAAAAAAAAAAGTAACTCCGCGATAAGGGTAAAATTTTATTGGGTTTATATATTAAAAATCGGTGTAACAGATCTTTCATCCACCATAAGAGCTGTCACACCAAATTTTCTTGAAAATAGATAAAATTTACATTAAAATGGTCTTTTACAAATTAGTTTCAATGAAAGTGAAAAATATTTGAAATTACCATAATGTATCTATCGTTAAATAGCATTGATTAATATGCGAAATTTCGAAATCCGTATAAGTACAGTTTTACTTTCACGGGCTACCCACTTATCAGCCAATAATATCAAAGATGATTGATTTCACAAAAGTTTATTATTTATGGGAACTGACATGGAGGCGTGGCTTAGAAAACATGTCGGAAAGTAACTTACACTTTTAAATGTTTAACCAATGTCATTGTTAAAAAAACGTTAAAAAAAATAAATTTGTTTTCTATTGGCCCTTTGATAAAAATTTATTTATAATTAATGTGGACTTTAATGAAAATTACGTAAAAATTATGCCCAAAGCTTTAAAGTTGGCGTTTTTGGAACGTTTATTACACGAGGCGTGTTTACTCAAAAACAAAGATCCATAAACTTCAGAAACTTATAATAATCAGATAATACCTGACAGTCACATTGAATGTTATGGAAGCGGCAGACAGAACTAGTTGCGAAATAAAATATAATTTTACAATCTTATCACAAACTAAAGTGTTTGAAGTCTGGAAACTGGAAAAACAAAGATTTTTATAAATCTTACAAATGGATACATAAAGAATGCCCAAAGTATTTTATTAATTTATTATTAATGTTTTTCATTTGAGGAGTAACTTTATTTATTTTTAATGCCTGCTCCCACGATTTAAATTTATCAACTTTCTCCAAATTACCAAAAAATTTTAAAATAACACTGTACGATCGCCTACCTTTGGAAATATATGGAAAACTACGTTTAAATTTTTATTTGCTTTACTCTTACAATATCTAACTGCACAAATTACTCTATTTTATGATAATTAAATACGTTCTGTAAAAATTTCAACTTCCATTTTTAATTTTATTAATCGATATTTTATTATAAACAATTCATTGCTAATATAAACAGTATGTATTTTCTCGACAGTTGTAACTCATTAATAATTTGTTTTTTCTATCACCAGGTTTTTACAAAGGTTTATTATGTTCTGTCTTAAACATCTATTTATTAAATTTCGATTTTTGCCCCAATTTCCTAGATCAGTTTTTTGTATTTTTAAAATACGTATTTTCGACTACCAAGTAGTCATCATCAGTAAGAATTAGCTCGTGATTACTCTTATTATGAATGTAACTCTTTGCTAATTTGGTGGCGGACTGCACCAAAACTGATCTAGGAAATTGGGGCAAAAATCGAAATTTATTTTAATTTGAATATGTTGACTAAACTAACATATAAATGAATAGGTTTTAATTTTTAATGTTTTTATGTCGCAATAACATTTAACTAACAACTATTTTGAACAATGAAGCAATGACAGGTAAATTCTATATAAATGACATGGAATCAAAATTGTGATTTTCTTTGTTCCTATAAAACGGCAAAATACCAACAAAAATATAATTCAATAACCATATACTACAGGTAATATAGAAACTCATTACTCTTGTCCATAATGCACTAAATTACAGGAGTTATTTTATTATTTAAATAGGTTCAGTATCACGTGCTGAAATCCTTACAAAAATAGGTGGGGGATTATCCTCCATTTTAAAGAAAACCGTTTTGGGCTACGTCTCCATAACCATGCACTTTAGACCAAAAATGGTAATCCTCTTTATTGTAGATAAAGGTTAGATAATACAAAAAAAAATTAACAAAAAAGGCACTTCCCCCGCCTTTTTTTGTAAGCATTTTGTGAATTTACATTCAGTACGTGATACTGAACCTATTTAAATACAAAAATAACCCCTGTAATTTAATGCAGGAAAAAAATTCTTTGTAATCTGAAGGAATAAGTAAAAAACTATTGATTGTAGTTCACTAAATGTTAATTAATTATTCCTTAAATTGTATATTACAGATAAATAACTATCTTAATAATTAACTTGATATTAATTATGATTAGGATTTATTTACCAGCTTGATTGGACTAAAAAGTAAAAATTATCACTTTATAGGTTCCACCTTTTCTTGATTTCACTCATCTCCTTTCCATAACACTCAAAGGGATTGTTTTACACAGCTAAAATATGTGCTAAGTTTTCAATTTTTTTAAGTGTAAAATAGTCATAATTCATTAAGTATGTTAGAAAAGATGAACATGAATTGTTTTACCATTTTAAATTTTTACAGAAACCTTTAATTTATAGTAAAGAGAGAGCAGTAAAACGTCAGAATAAATTACTTTTTTTAATTTTTTTTTTAAATATATCTTTATAAATCATAGTTTATGTGTTATTCTGATGTATGACCTATATTATTGTAAAGTTTTATTCAAATCCATTTGCTAGTTTTTACGTGAAAGCGTAACAAACAAACAAACATCCTTACTTCATTCATATCAATAATATTTACGGATAAGGATCTTGTTATTCAACATATACATGTTATTTAACTAAATAATTGGAATACGTTTAAAATTGTTATTTTTAGTTGTAACTAAAAATATTTAAACAAAAAAAAAGACAATAATAATACTAAAAATAAAATGTTTATATACTTTTGTAACCCTTTTTTCAAATGTATTTATTCTTTGGTTAGAATAGTAAGCACAGTGGTATAAATAGTAAGCTATCCGATTAGTATATTTTCTCTACGTATTATATACATAGATAAAATTAGTCTAGGTAAAACAGCAAAATATCTAGGATAATGGTGTATTTCACATAACAACGGTTCAAATCGCTATATACGTCACAGTCAAAAGAACTTTTAACTGAAAAAAACAGGCAAAAGTACCTTCGACTGTACAGATAGGTCAATAGTAGTTATAGGAAACAGAAAAAAAGATTTGTCTGATTTTCCGAAGGTTTGCATTGTGGAAAATGCAATTGACTTGATTGAATTTATTTCGAGTCGATTGGTGAAAATCTCATCTTTCTAGCATTTATAGAACAGAACAGAAAATCTTTATTTTTGTGTGTTTTTTTTGCGCGCTCTCTTAACATTTAACAATCAAGCACTTAAAATCCAGTAAGGCCAAAAATTTTTGCGATATGTTGTTGAGTAAGCTTTACACTACAAATAAAAATTGTGTACATATTAAAAATTTTTTTGTTAATTTTGATGAAAATTATGTGATAAAATTTTTTCCAAAGCGATTTCGGAAACGGTTCCAACGATATTCCGGAAAATTAGTATGCAAGGGTTTTTTGGGACAAAAAAATCGATCTAACTAGGTTTCATTTTTAGAAAACGTCGTTTTATCCATGTTTTCAGAAAAAACTACAATATCGGCTGGCGAAGAAATAAAAACATCCAAATTAGTATTTGTGTGGAGACATTTAATCCTGCGTTTACCGAGTCGTACTATCCAATTTCAAAGTTATCACTTATTTATGATATAAGTAGTAGACACCGGGTGCAAAAGTAACATTTTGTACTTTCACCTTGGTTGCTGGTTAGGTGAATTATTATATCCATATATAAATTCCGTGCATGCTCTTTACATTAGTATCTTCATTTTTATTCTAATTGTATATTTTGTAGTGAATCACATAGACTTCGTAAGTCAAAAATTCGTAAGTTGTTACTTTCGACCACGTTAGCGGATCGAAAGTAACACGCAAGTTAAAGGACAAACGGGTTTGAAGTAAATATGCTTTGACATACTAATTCCACAAATGATTAGAAAAGTTTATATGGAGAAGAAAAATATACATTTATATTCAAAAATTATATATTTTATGAAAACAAATCAACATTATTAACTTCTAGAAAGAAATTTTATTAGTTTAAGTAATAAGATCTATCATTATATGATAATCATTTATTCTAATCAGATTATTCAATATCACTCTTAAGTAACATTTTACTTGTGTATTTGTGTAACCACTTGTGTAAGTAACATGTTACTTGTGTATCCACAGAGCTATGTTACTTTTGTACCCTACCACATTTTTGGTAAAGCAATAAAGATAACCTTAAAACAGATGGTGGTATGCAAAAACGAATTAAAATATGTAATCAAGAAATAATATGCAAACACTCAGATTAATATCCGGCTATTAATACAACGTAAATATCAAATAGGTAAACTTCAAAAATCGTACTTTTGATTTGTAAAATCAATTATTGTCCTCTCACTAAACCTAACAGCGTGGGGCGAGTGTCAGATTGCAAATAAAGCAATCAGATTGTGACGGATTGCAAATAAAGAGGGCACCCCCGGCTATCATTTGATGGCAGTGAAGCGGTTTTACGACGATTAGATAACCGTACAGAGCATTGATACTTTCGACCCGCCGTTACTTTTGTACCCGGTCTCTCCTAAGTGTAGTGCCTGAACTATAATAGATGATTACCCCTTACATACACGGTTGAATAAAGCTATTGTATAAAGTTAATGGAGGAAATATTTTTAAATGCAACTACTGTTAACTGTAATATAATATAGAATAGATGGACTTATTACCATTCAGTTACTATACCATGTACTATGCGTACTAACTATACATGTATAGTAAATATACGGTAAATATTATATCGTGATATATACATATATCAATCTATATCTACCCTGTAACACTGGATACTGTCTATATAATATTATATAGTATTTAAAATACTATTGAAGTATACGATTTGCTATATTAGTATGTGATAACAATAAAAAATGCTCCTGAACGTAAAAGTGCAGGTTGCCAGTGGATAACCCTGTAGGATATTGTAAGAGTTTCCTCTTCTTACATCAGAAAATGCTGAAATCTAAAGTACGAAATAAAACCAAAGAACAATGTTTGAGATTTTATTCCGCAATTATATAGAGTACAAACAACAGATGTTACTCAAGTAATATTTGTCGGCAAAGCAAAGTACATACATTCGATAGAAACGCAATTGCAATGTCGTTACATTTCCTCTCCGGGCCAGATAAAACTAAGAATAATATAAATTTTGGTTTCCAGATACTTTTTTCTAAATGGAAACAACAAATTCAAAAAAGAAAAGAAGATTTTAATTTGTGTGATTATTCGTAGTTAGGGAAAAACCACACAAAAAAATGGTCTTGCGATGAAGCACAATGTTCCGAAAATGTTAGAAATTGGTTTGTTAAAAATATGGTGATATTGAAAATATCAAAAATTTTGAAAACCAATTTTAATCACTTTTTAATTACAGTGAAGAAATACTTAAGAGTCTGTAAATTCATCATTGTTGTACTTCATTGATGGCGTAGTGTTGAGAAGATGATGTTGAAAGACAAACCGAAATGATAACGGGCGATGTATGTTGAACGAAGTTGAAATTAACCACAGAATGAAATCATGATGTGGAATATGATGAATCAATTCATCAAAACTAGACAAAAAGATGGGCGCTACGTAAAAAGCTCTTTGATGTTAAGCTTAACAAGTGTAATTTTAAGGAAGGATTCAATTCATCATTTCAATTAAATTTATCAATCGAATTTCAATCATCTTTTATTAATTTTCGGAAAAATTATGAGAGAAGTTAGCTTCGTTATAACTATCTTCGTTACAACGAATATCGATTATATAATCGTCTATGAAATTCAAATAATGAAAATTTCGATTTAATAACTTTTCATTTTTCCAACGATGCATCAAACGATGCATCAAATTTGAAAAGAGTTTGCTCTTACATCTGAAAATGCTGAAATCTAAAAAACGAAATAAAACTAAAGAACAATGTTTGAGAATTTATTCCACAATTATCTCGAGTATAAATAACATGCGTTGCTCAAGTAATATTTGATTTAATTTATTTTTTTATAATGTCATTGGGGTCAAATGTTACTAACCATTTTTTCTCCATTTTTCCAGGAAAAAATTCGTTAAATTTGAAAAAACGCGATTTTCATTGCTCAAAAATTATATAAAAAAATCAGATTTATTTACAAATTTTTGTATTTTGTATAATATTTTTATTTGTAGTTTAAAGGTTACTCAACAATATTCTGCAAAATTTTTGGCCTAATTGCATTTTAAGTGCTTGAAAGTTAATTGTTAAGAGAACGTACGAAAAACTACCCGAAAATAACGATTTTCTGTCCTATATATATACTAGAAAGGTGGGATTTTTACCAATTGACTCGAAATAACGCAAACCTCCGGTTGCAAATCGGAAAAACCGTCTTTCCAAATTTAATTGCTGTCTTATATCTTTCTTATTAGTTTAAAATGCCTATACCATTCGTATTTCTTCGCCTATTTTAATTTTAATTTCACTTCTTTCATTTCTTTTACGGTATTTTTATAGTTTGTCGAAAATCATCGATATTAAGGTAGTACGAGCATCCGAGGCAATTTTAGATTTAGCGTTGAAATTATTTGTATCTTATTGTCAACTTTAACAATGAATTTTATTATAATTTCATAAATGTTGACGAAAAATAAGAATAAAATTTTTCGATATCTGCATTGGTTTTCGAAATACCGAAAGGTAAATGAATTAAACAAAATTTTCAATTTTCGATATTTTGAAAATTACTTCAGATATAGAATAACTTTATACTTACTTTTCTTGTTATATTGTCAAGTTATAACATAATTCACCATCTAATCGAAAATATATATATTTTTTTAATTTTCTTCCCCAGTACCGTGCTAGTACAGCCTTAATTAGTCAGGCACAACGGGATTTTTTTTCATTAATTGTTTGTTTTGGAGAAATCTATGAAAACATTTCATCTACCCACAGTTTTCCCATAAAACCAATGTTAACAAGTGAAAACAAACAATTGACTGAGTTAATTTTTGAAATACCATGCATAGTCAGTGTTGATTTCTTTATCACATTACACATACATACATGTGACACAAACATAACTGATAATCAAGTATAGTACATATTATAAAATTTCAGCCTAATTGGCGCCCTCAGGGGTAAACAGTGATGTTTACGAAAAAATGTTTCAAACAAAAATTGTTTAGTTTTTGATAAGGAACATTTTTTACATTTAAACTTTTGTTCTATCTCTAACGGTTTACAAGATGGGTCCTACGGACCCAAGACCCAATTGACCTACGATGCTCATTTACAAACTTGACCTCACTTTTTACGTCCTGAGTACGCTGTAAAAATTTCAGCTCGATATCTATTTTTGTTTTTGAGTTATCGTGTCCACAGACGGACGGACGGACGGACAACCGGAAATAGACTAATTAGGTGATTTTATGAACACCTATGACAAAATTTTTTTCCTAGCATCATTATTTTTAAGCGTTACAAACTTGGGACTAAACTTGGGATTAAACTTTATACATGCTATAAAAATACCTGCTTTTGAAGCCATTTATTTAAATAATCGGGCAACTCCCCCAAAAGTTAGTCAAAGTTCATATAAACAAAAACTGAAGCTTTTTATTTAAAGTTACCTTAGTGCTCGTACATCGTTAAATAAAATTGAATGACGACCCAGAGTCTTTTCTCACTTCATGTCACGTAAAGCCCAATCTTTAAATACAAATGGTATCACATAGCCACCAACAGTTGCATATTATATGTATATGTATAAAGTGATATATTTATATATGTTTATACGACTGTAACTTACTGTGATTACAATGAAATAATAATAATAATAAATGTTTAGTGAATTGAGAGAGAGAGTTTCAGGCTGACTTGTGTCTAATCTATAGATGTGTAATCTATAGAATTGGAAGTTGTACTATACTGTACTACAACTTACTCATCACGATGAACTAACTTAACATTTATATTATCAGAGACTGACTACTGACTACTGACTACTACTTATGTCTAGAGCCAATCGTAGTATTTGATATGCATTACATTACACCGCCGGATATTTGAGAAACTGTTGTTTAGTGCGGTAAATATACCGGATTTTGATAATCAATTCCGAAAATTGGCTAATTTGTTGTAAGGGTTCTTTTGCTGTAAAAAACAGAGAAGAGGATTACATAAATAAAGAAATAATATATAAATTTTGTTTATATTTATTATAAACAAATTTTGTATAAATTAGATTGAATCTCTTGAGAATGAACGCAAGTTGAAAAATTTTGTAAACAAATAAAAAAACTTGTGGTCATAAAATTATTTTTTATTATTTTCATTATTTATTATAATATAGTATGTACTACCAAAAACCTAATATAAATTCAACAAGAAAAAAGGAGTTTTCCGGTAGCGGAACGATCCGCACGTCCTTCTGCAAGCGGTTTTGGGACAATTTATCTCTACATTGTTTTCTTTGGTGAGATTTCTTGAATATCTCTGCTTCTATTGATCGTATTGAAACGAATAAAAAAAAATTGCTTGTTATGAATTTCTGAATCGATATCAAAATTTCAATTTTTTCTGACAGCTTTTCCAAAAAATGAAGGAATTGAGTTGAAATTCTGGAAAAATGTGTAACTTATAATTATAAAAACACCCGCCCGACCAATTTTAGCCCGATACATTACCTTAATTTTGAGAAAAACCAATTTTTCTGAAAAATTTCAACAGCTTGTACCTATTTTTATGTACTTTCGGCTAATTCCGACGATTTTCTTTCAAAACCTGATGCACAAATTGACATTTCTCGCTTGGTCTGATCAAAGTAAAAGGTATCTAATAAATTTCTTGCTTGATTGTCCTAAAATTGACTTGGGTCAGACCAAGCGACAAATGTCCATTCGCTAAAAAGAACATATTAGCGATGTCAAAAGTCGAATCGAAAAATCTTGCATTGCGGACCGTGTTCTAAATACAGAACATAAAATTCTACCTGCTGAGTTAGTTAAATCTGTTAGACATCACAATATTTTAGATGCTTTCGAAAGCATTTTAATCCACAAGGCTGACAATAAGACTCTTAACTGGGATAAAGGTATTATATCTGGCTCTGAATTGATAAAATGGTCAACTGTAAAATGTCAACCCATAAAACAATAGCGAATTTGGACACACCGATTTCACAAGCGATACCAAATTTTAATCCAACTCATAAATATAAATTACAGTCGATAAAAGAATTTTTGTGATAGTTTTTGTATTTTTTTTTATTTTTGTAAGTGTTACTGTAATTGTTTTTAATGTTTTACATATTTATTTTTAACTTTGCGAAAAATGTTTGTGATGTGTAATGTGAATAAATTTAGCTACTGACGATGACTGTATTGCAATCGAAATATCGATATTTATCGAAACGTAAATCTGTTGCATGTTTTTTAATAGGTAATATTCATGTATTTTTTTTATATTTTTAATTCATTGTTTACACCGTTATAATATAGTAAAAAATATAAATACTGTTTAAAAATGCGTTATTTAAGTGTAAAAAAATATTAAAAAATATATAATAATTTTGAGATGTTTAAACGCAGTCTTTTGACGCTCTCTATTGATGATGTATGAATATGTGACCTGTCCATATACCTGTACATTTAAAAAAAATTAATTTACAACACAGAATTTACACTCGTTATTATTAACTTTTCTAATAAAAAGTCGTAGAAAAATATAACTCAATATAATACCATACAAAATATAAGTGATTAATACCATACAGTACGTTAACGAATTTGACAAGCCAATACTATGACGTTATGTCCGTTTTAAAATTTGAATTTTCTTTTTTGAAATTTTGAATTTCCCTAACTGAATTTGCAATTTTATTAATTTCCTTTAAGTAGTTAAAAAGATATGAATTACTAAAATAATGGTTTAGTTGAAATGTCCAGCCAATAAAGTTTCGGGAAAAAAAAAATCTGAACCAAATTTAAATTTCATGAATATTCCCTATTGTATTTATTTTTTTATTTTTTAATAGAATTTCGTTAATATACAATTTTATTTCGAGTAGTTACGATGTTAACAACTACCTCTCAAATTCCCAACCATTCTAAAATAATTGTCAAATAGCACACTTGACACTAGACCCATGACTATTGTACAATAAATAGTTAAAACTAGTCAGTGTAACTAATTCCAGATGGTTGCATCTTTTTATTTATTATTATAAATGTAAAATGAATGAAACATATTCTAAATATTGTAAGTTCATGTATCTATAATATGATGGAGGGTTGAAGTTGTGAATTGTGAAAAAAAAATCTATGACATTTCTATATTTATAGATAAATTTATTATTATTATTAATAGAGCGAAATTTATAGTATGGTGGTTTTATTGTATTTATTGTATTTCCGTAGGAAATTGGGTTAGAAAACACTTTTGTGGTTAATATTTATGACAGGAATCTCAGTTTTTCTTTTGCTCCCACGTTAAATTAACAGTTTTGGCTGTTACGATTTCATACTTTAATTTTTCATCGTTAAAGGTTATTCGATATCAAAACGAAATTATCATATATCAAAACAAAAAAATTAATGAGTATTTAATTCGCCTTCTGTATAAATTTCAAGTCGATTTTCTGTACTGTTTACGAGAAATAAATTAATAAAAACATCCCTTTTTACATGGTGGTATATGAAGAAGTCGTAATAAATGTTGGTTTTTTTGTCAATAAGTGCTTGTTTACCATTGACATAAAAAACTTTTATCAATATTCCTCATGTTTTAAGGTTTAAAATCATACCGAAATCTTAGTTAGGTATAGCATAATTCACCATCAAAATTTGTGTCCCCACTACAGTGCTTATACTTTCTTAATTAGTCAGTCACAATGGGTTTTTTTTTTCCAATAATATATTAAAGTTTTAACTTTAATGTAAATAGTTATTTTAAATTTCCACCGACTTGTTCTTGTGAAATCTATGAAGACGTATCATCCATCAACCGTTTTCCAAAAAGACCAATTTTAAATATACCTACTTTTGAAGCAATTTATTTATTTAAATAATCGGGCAACCACTAATCAAATTTTCAGAATTGACTTGACTTAGTCGAACTTCATATAAAAAAAACCAAGCCTTTTCTCCAAAATTGCTCTAGAAAACGTACATTCATAAGAAGATACAATAACAGTATCAGTGTATGTCCACGCCTAAAATGAATACAACAAATTTTAAAGTAGCCTCTGTATCTCAACGATTAATACGCCAAAAAACTACACATAAAGGTACAAATATTGTGTGTTCAAAAGATTAACAAAAAAAAATGTGAGCCGTCACGGGACGCCTGGCAGATGTGAAACACCGACATTATTTTGTAATAGTCTAAGATCCCAATTAGGATCGACCTTCACCCATCTGTTTACCGGATGAAAGTTATTTTTTATGAAATATAAAATGTTAACAAATATCCCTGCAATGGGTTGCCTAAAAAAATGTGGTCCAGACTACTTTTAGTGAAAATATCAAGAGTAAAATTTTTAGAAATTTTTCACTGACTTGCATATCTTACGAATTTTGATCTACTCGAAAGTAAAAGCCATAAAGAATATGCAGCAGCTATGTTGTCTGCCTTTTTTCGTTCACTATTATCGCATTTATACAAGTTGAAAATAGTAATTACGTGCATCTGTTAATTCATTGACTCGCATATCTAAATAAAGATAATTTTGTTACAATTACGGTGGCATATGATTGGCCACAAAATACTGGTCAAAAATAATGTTTACAAGCTTTCCAAGTTTTGATATTTATATTAAAAATGGTCTGGACCATATTTTTTAAGGCAATCCGTTACAGGAATATTTGTTAATATTTTACATTTCATAAAAAATAACTTTCATTCGGTAAACAGATGGGTGAAGGTCGACCCTAATTCGGATCTTGTACTATAAAGGTAATATGCAGAAAAGAACAGATTGTGACAGGAACTAAATATGTCATAATGATAAAATAAAATATTACGATTTTTTTTCCAGATAACGATGACTATTTAATCTACCAAGAGAGTAGATTTTACATTTACTGGCGCTCAAAACAAACCAAATATAGCGCGTGCTTAATGCACAGATAAATGCATACTTTAATTATAAAAATATAATTAACTTACTGATTACTTGATAGTGTGTCATAGTGTGATTTTGCTTACGTACACACTACTGCATATAGACTGTATATATATACCATCATACGCGTCGCCACGGCATAAATCGGTTTGAGGTGCGGCTAAGATGTTTCACATCATAAACTTCCAAATATATTCGTAATAATTGTTGCAAATTTTGTACTTTCTGGTTTTTTTATGAGGATCAACTTTCTAATCTCTCTCTTACTGTTCAGGATCTAATTTGACTATTAAAGCAACCCGAAGAACTTGGTCCAATCTGAAATCAGAAGACGATGTCTAACATCAAACTCTACAATTTTTGTTCAGATCATTTTTTAATAGGTGATGCCTCTGGCGAGATATTCAGATACATTGATTAAAATGGCCAACAATGTATTCGCACCGTGCGTGAGTTTAATTGGAGGCGTTTCCATGTTAACGAGACACTACTTTAATTATAGAATTGTATGGATGCATATATAATTGTATGGATTGCATTTATGACTTACATTAAAAATTTAATATTATTGTCTCACAAATTAAATAAGTAATTATGATAATTTACATTTGAAAAATAATATTTGTGCAATTTGATTTCGTATTTTCACAATTTTTAATGCATTAAGTTTAATTAATTTGTGTTTTTCAATAATTTTAATTTGACATTTCCTATAACATTAACATGTAAAGAATTGCAAATTAGTCATAACAGCCCCCTGTATCGCCAAAATTTTTCACTGGAAGCGCTGGTATCGTTTTTATTGTCCCTACCATGACTACGCACACAACGAATATGTAATATACATGTATAATTCATACCGATGCGATGAAATATATTAGAAGTATAAACACACTTTTTTTTCTAGTTATCTAGGCATCTCTTACTCATTAGAAATACTAACAATGCTAATTTCAGTAAAGGGGTAACAATATTATACAAATACAAAGGTTTCTCCGAATTGTTTATTCATTTAAAGTTGTTACTGTATAGATATACAATTTTTAAATACAAATAAGGGTATTTTTTTAACTCTGATATTGTTAATGAGTTTAAGCTTCTGTATATGTATTACATATATATCTTTCTCCCTGATTTGCTTTGGTGTTCTTTGTAATCCTGGATGAAAACAAAAGTGTTGATAATTTACATATTTAACTAATTCGATACTGATAAAAAATATTCTTGTATGAAGTTTTTCGTATTGTTAGTATTATCCTTTTTATATCGTTAATCGTTTTAAGGATAAATTGGAATTCACATTAAAAAAAAAAAAAAAAAACATAAAAAGCTGTAATAATTGGTGAAAGCTTTAGTTACCTTTGTAAATTATAATCGTTTAAAAATTAATAAAATATAGTGGATATAACCTAAGGTAAATTTTAAGTTACTGATGAGATTTCATAAAATTTATTTCCTAAAATTTTGTTTCCACTTTACTAATACTATGCATACGGACCGCAAAAATAGCAGCATTAAATTCATTTTACGATTGGTCGAGTAATTTTTTATATGGCTTGCAATCATAAAGGACCTCGCACAAATTATATGTAATCTGCATTTCGGTCAAACTGTTTCAAATTTTGGGAAGTGATAGTCATTCTAAATAAATGTTCCCATGGTCACAAGTCATGAAAATATGAAAAGATTTCAAATTATCGCTAAATTAAAATTGGAAAATGTACTCATTTATATAAAAAACTCATATTATTGATCCCCTGAACATTTAACACTGTTTCTTCTTTGAATTTCGTAACATATTCTTCAAAGAAAACCAGAATTAAAAATTCAACAACCTTACATTAAAAAACACACGTATGCATGTAGTTATACATATCTGTATATGTATTTGCCTATACACACATAGTCATATATTATACAAATAAGTACAGTATTATAAGTTTAGTCCCAAGTTTGTAACGCCTACAAATATTGATGCTACAAAAAAAAAATTGGTATAGGTGTTCATAAAATCACCTAATTAATCCATTTCCGGTTGTCCGTCCGTCCGTCTGTGGTCACGATTACTCAAAAACGAAAAGAGATATCAAGCTGAAATTTTTACAGCGTGCTTAGGACGTAAAAAGTGAGGTCAAGTTCGTAAATGAGCAACATGGGTCAATTGGGTCATGGGTCCGCAATACCCATCTTGTAAACCGTTAGAGATAGAATAAAAGTATAAATGTAAAAAATGTTCCTTACAAAAAAATAAACAACTTTTGTTTGAAACATTTTTTTGTAAACATCACTGTTTACCCACGAGGGCGTTAATTAGGTACAAATTTTATAGTATGTATTAATATAGGAATATCAAAGTGAATATCTTTTGTTATTTACATGACGTCAAAAAAAAAAACGATTGCGCATCAACACTTGCGCATTATATGAGAATATCAGTTAAATATGTCAGATATGTATGTATGTGAAATGTGAGTTATCAACACTGCCTATACATGGTATTTCAACAATTAACTCAGTCAATTGTTTGTTTTCACTTTTCCAACTTAAATTTAGCTATAACATGAAGTCCTGTCATTTTTATGACTTGTGACCATGGGAACTTCTTCCTTCTTTAGAATGACCTAAACTATCATTTGCCAAAATTTGAAGAAGTTTGACCGAAATGCAGATAACATCTAATTTGTGCGAAGTCCTTGTATTTTTGAATTTGCGTAAAATTAAACATCATACTCCGAAACAAAATTTATTTTATTTCGGAGTATGATTTTTTTGTTTTTTTTTTGGATTTTTTCAAATCTAAAGGAAATCAAATAAATTTTTCTTCCACAAAGCTCATTATAAAAAAATAATTTTGACCTAAAAAAAGTTTAAAAATTGGATTTATTTGATAATTGGATGTATAGCTTCTGCGATTTTGTTGAAGGCCCCCTTGAATTAACAATGCTATCAAAGCCATAGAATTAAATTTAGGGAGACAAATTATACTTTCCTGTATAGTTTGTACATTTTTTTGTAGTGCAAAGAAAATAAAAGGCTACAAAAGTTGAAACTTTTATTTGACTTTTTAGAAACAGTTTAATTGGTCATTAATATTCCGCGATGATGAAGGCCTTTTAAATAAAAAATAATATAGGAACCTATTAAATAAACAATTTATTCTAAATGAAAAAAAAAACTGCTAAACACACAACTTACCGTTTCTTAGGACGAAAAATTAAAAAATTACACAAATTGCGTTCAAGAAAACCTCATTCGTTAGAGACAAGACGGCATATGATGCTGCGGACCACTATCGCTAGCGCGTACACCGACTTCTTTCACTTGTGCGCAAAGAGTGAAATGTCATGACATTTTTTAACTCGAAATTTAAAAAGTGGGTTCATATTATCCTGAAGTACTTACGAAAATGTGATATCTCGAATCGATTCAAGGAAAATTCTTAGGAAATATTTATCTAATAAGTCGAAAATAACCTTCATTATTATTAAAATTTTCTTCATTTTTGGGTCTTACTTATTATTGTAAATCCAAAAATAGAGACAAAATTTGTTTTTCAGTTATTTAGTTTAGGAGCTTTTGGAGCCACTTTGGGAGAATTTTAAGTAAAAGTAAGAGCTATAGTATAAAGACGATATTTCCTACATTACAGATCCTGAAATTTCGAAAGTCTTGCCGAGGATGATTTTCCTAGCGTGGATAGTATTAACTAATCAAAGTCGAGTCTTGCCCTTTTTTACGCCAACTGAATTCCTTTCATTGTTATTGTAAGTGCTTCTTATACTTTCTTAATATCTTTTTACTTAATTTTGTTACATCCGGTTGTTTCTAGTTTATGATATTTTTATTACTTTTCTTATTTTAAATTTAAAAGTAAGCAGCGCTCATATCTATTTTTCCACTTTTCCTTTTATTTAAAATTATGATAATCAACTGAGGTACCCTTATTTTACCAAATTATAAAATCAGAGATCATAAAAAATGGAAAAACTATGTCATATATCCGTTTCTATTTGCTTTTAATGTTTCATAAACACGTTTTTATATTTCTCGTAAATAGACACATATTTACTTCCAGATAGAAAGTTCTTGTTTGCAATCTGAAAATCGGGAACAAAATCTTACAAAATTTGTTTGTTTAACCCTTGATTTTTTCATCTTTTGCTAATAGTGTTGCTAGCTTGCAGAAACCGTGAAGGTAGCTTGTAGAACCATAGAAAACATAAACAAACTACCAAAATTCAAAATATCGCTAGATGTATGAAATCGCTACCATTTTATTAGGATTTTGACATTTTTCTAGTGAGATATTGTTTATAGTGAGATAAATCTACTGGATTTTGATAGTCAATTCGGATAATTTTGAACAAGAAAAGGAAGTTTCCGCTTCCGGAACAATCCGCACAAGCTTCTGCACGTGGTTTTGGGATTATTTATCTCTACATTGTTTTCGTTGATAACGTTTTCTTGAATGTCTCTGCTTCTTAAATTTTCTCTGAAACTCTTTTTCTGTATTTTTTACAACGACAGAATCCCATTTAAAAAATTAGCCTTCTCCCAAAATTTTCTAAATTGATCAAAATCCGGTAGATTTACCCAACTATTAGGAATTTTTTTTGTGTGAATAAACAACCTTGGAAAATTCAAAACATATCTACCACTTTTGAAAAATATTTAACATTTTCTTCATGTTTTTTAGTACCAAAAACTACTACTAAGTCTTAATTTTTGTTGATTTAAAAATTTGGTGTGTTTGTGGTATTGAAGGGTAATTAGATCGTATATTTGAAAATGAAAATACAGTGCAACCTTAATATAACGAACCTCAATATAACGAATTCCTCGATTTAACAAATTTTTCGCAATCCCCTTGAATTGTCCATAAGAGTCAATTTAAAATATACCTCTACATTTCGAATATTTTTTGCGAACAGTCTCTTTATAACGAATTTTCAACTATAATAAAAAATTTAAATACCTCTAAATAACGAAATTCGTCAATTCAAAACCTTTATATAACGTATAAAGTCCCACCAATATATGACAGTTAGTATGCTCCATAGTATGTAATTCATGTCGCGAGAGGTTCCGACACTTTTTTCCTCTTTATAACGAATTTTGACCAACTTAACCTCAATATAACAAACCTCAGTTTAATGAATTACTTGATATAACGAATATTTACTGGTTCCCTTCAGATTTGTTATATCGAGGTTGCACTGTATTCTTGTTTTACGTTTAAAGAGCCGTTTTTTACATTGAATAAAATAAATACAAAGTAAACAATTGAAAACAAACAATTGACTGAGTTAATTGTTGAAATGTATAGACAATGTTGATTACGCTTATCACATTACACATACATTCATGTCACACATATATAACTGATATTCCCATATAATACATGTTTAGGCCCTTCAATCATGAACTTGTTGAACGCTGCCTAAAGTTCTGTCTTTGACAATTTTAATGATTGATAGTTGGCAGCGCGTACAATTCAAATGTTTACAACTGTAAACAATACGTACTGCTAGCTCAACAGTCATTATTAATTACTGTTCTGTTTATACTTGGGCTTGAGACACACGTTCTCAACGCCATTCTCAAAGTTTGATTTCAAAGTCTAATTTAAATCTATTCAATCTCTAATTTCTGGAGGAGAATCATATTCTCTCCAAACTAATTTCGAATAAATTAAGAGTGTTTTTTTTCATATAATTCCATATTTTTCGTCTTTGCGTAATTCACATTTCAAATTTAACGGTTTTCGGTAATGATATTTTTGAGTGCTACCACGTGCTAATCGGGTGTTATTTGTAGTATTTCAACATTAAATTCAAGTTTTAAAATAACAGTGTAACAATATTAATGCACTGTGCTTTTTGGATGTTATTGGCAAATTTTGAGTGCATGGTTTTTTTTTTTTTTGTATAGTCGAAGTTGTCAACGTGGTGCCGTGTTTAACGTTGCACGAGGCATGAAGTTTGATTGACCCTAAAATTCTCCCTTTTCCAACTTCTTTACCAAACAAACCTCATCGTACTAAATCATTTAGCCATCAAAAACACGTAAGTACTAATTTCATTTTTCATACAGTCCATTAAGTCAGTCAGTCTCATTTTTGTTCAAAAATTGTTTATTTTTTTATAATAACATTTTTTACTTTTATTCTATCTCTAACGGTTTACAAAATGGGTTCTACGAACCCTAAGACCCAATTGACTTATGTTGCTCATTTACGTACTCGACCTAACTTTTTACGTCCTGAATTTCAGCTTAATATCTTTTTTCGTTTTTAAGTTATCGTGTAGTCAGACGGACGGACAGCCGAAAAGATACTAATTAGGTGATTTTATACACCTATACCAAAATTTTGTTGGTAGCATCAATATTTTTAAGCGTTACAAACTTGGGATTAAACTTGTATGTTATACATGGTATAAAAACATCTACGAATGTGATAAATAGAACTATTGTTAAATTTAAGTACACGAGCGCTATCTGTGAATGATCAATAGAACTTTTGTTAAATTTTAGAACACGAACAACACCTGTGAATGGCAAATGAAATTATTTTTAATATTAGAGAGTGAAATTATTTTTAATAAGTAGACAGTAAGAAAAGCAAAAAGGAGTGAAGAAATTTTCCCTTTGTTTCATTTCAAAAAAACATGTTGCTTTTATTCCAATTTAAAATTTTATAACTCTTAGATATTTGATCACCCGTTTCGTACCCTAAAATGCTTATTGGTTTAGTTTTCAAGAGTCATATTTGCTGTGGCTTGTTTTTTTTCAGAATTGATATTATTTTGTTAAGCTTCTGTAAGTAATAAATGCATCAAATTTGTAAAATAAACATTTACGCCCGTTGTCCATACCGTATTAATACCATAGTGAGTCGTCATAGTTATATAATAATAATAGGTGAGATGGTAATTGAAATAACAAACATATCTAGATTTATGATTTAGATAAATATACCTACACAAAATGAAACAAAAAAAAAATTATATTTATATCCATATAAAATATTTTTTTTATTGCATATATATAAAAATAAATTTAACTAAATGTTTTTACTAGGTACTATTACTTCCATGAAAAACGGATTTTATACTTAAAATATTAAATTTAAAATTTCCCCCGGCATAAAATCAGGACTGATCGATTCGTAGCTCCTAAACCAATGAGCCGATTTTGATGAAAGGTAATTTGTTCGAGAGTCTTTTAGCAATGTTTCAAAATAATCTACCCAGCTAGTTGTTTTGTTCAGAATCGTATACTGTGCACTTGAAACATAACTAAGAACACTCCCGATCAAGTTACTTTATAAAGAAAAAAAAAAGTCAAAATTGGTTCATTCGTTTAGGAGCGAACATGCCACAAAACAGGACTGATCAATTCGTATGTGGTAGGGCAATGTTTCAAAATAATCTACCCAGCCGTTTGAAGATCATCGCCGCTTTTCTAGTTGTTTTGTTCAGAATCGTATACTGCGCACCTGAAAAAAAAGCTAAAAACACTCCCGATCAAGTTAATTTATAAACAAAAAAAGTCAAAATCGGTCTTATCAATTCGTATGAGGTAGGTTCTATTACCACAAAATCAAAAATCGTCAAAATTATGCTTACGTAATTAATGAATGGCCCCAGAGAAGTTATTATTAGCTGGCTTAATCAAGTCAAAAGTGGTTTAGTTAAGTTAAACGACTTCATGTTAAACGAAGTCAATTAGAATTGGAAACATATTGGTTCCACTTACTAATGACAAAATTTGTTTAATTATTTCGAATTTGAAATTAAGAAATTATATAGTTTCATGATTTTTTCTTGGTTTTATTCTGTTTTGGAAGATTTTCCTTTTTATCTGTCAAAATCATTCGCCACAAAGAATCACGTGATAGATGTTATGAAGATTGACGTCAAAATTTTTCAGATACTTGGAAAGTCTAAATTGTGTTCTCGCCAAAATACCAGTTTGCAGGTGTCACAAAATAAGCAACGAGTAACTTACGCTATTTGTAGCTAATTCATACTGATGATGACTACTTCTTAGTCGAAATACGTATTTATATAATACAAAAATTGATCTAGAAAAATTCTAAATGTATATCGATTTTCCAAAGCAAATGTATTAAATCTCACCGAACCTTTTTTTTACAAATCCAATATAGGCAATCTGGCTAGGATACCACTGGCTTTCACTCAGTTCTCACAGGTGACTGGTGTACGATTTCCGGTTTCGGAATGAAATTTTTTATTTTTGATAAAAGTAAGATAGCTAGATACATTTTAGAAACTTTATTTTAAGACGTTTTAATTTCTTTACTTATAAAACTTGCGGAGGATGGAATTACGTCTTACACTTGAATACAATGGCATTAACTAACGCGGGATCTATGCTAGTTAAACAATCGAATTTTTGTTTGGTAATTAGCAAACAAATTAAAATCTATGGTGGAAATACATGATCGAGAATTGCTACTGACAGACAAGCGTAGAGAAACGCATTAGACATTCTGCCTTTATTATGATTACATTCATATCTGTGAAAGGATACACCGTTGCCCATTTACTGGGATCAAGGCTTATTATTATTATTATTATGATTTAAATTTGATATTAACGTATTCATGCCTGCCAAGGAGGGAGAGAGGATACAGAATTTACACCCCAGAGCCTCCCATCTCCTTGAGAGACATAAATCTTCACAAGGCAGCTACGTCTTTTGAAAAAAGTTCACTGACTTGTGGCCGTGTAGTCTGTACGTCCGTCAGTCCACGCGACGTCCGTTGGTCCGTCTGTCTTCCGAGTCGGGGGTACGTAAGTCTGTCTGATGTCCGGGTCAAGCAGGCTCCGTCCATGCACCGCAGCGATGTGGAACCTACTAAAAGAAAAAAAAAAAAATAGAGAAAAAGAAACTTCAAGGGCTGTTACTTGAAGACAGTCTGATGCGATCTCAATGTACGAAGGGTGCCTATAATGACAGCCTTCTGCATAGAAGAGATAAGGTGCCGAAGATGAGACCTGCAGACCGGAATTTGAGAAAGATTCGTCTCGAGAGTGGGACGAATTCCGCCTAGGCAACCGATAATGAGGACAACCATTTTGACTGAGTAGCCAGGGTGTAGTTGTCGTAGTTCTTGTAAAAGATCAAGATATTTAGTCCATTTTTGCTCCTCCTTCGTGACTATGTTCGTTTCTGCAGGCGCAGAGAACTCGATGACGTACATGGTCTTAGATGAGATATCCTGGAGCACTATATCAGGCTTAGTAGCAGAGAGCTGCCTGGTAGTTGGGAACGAGAAATTATTATTATTGTTATTATTATTATTGTTATTATTATTAATTAGCAACGGCAAAACTGTTTGGCAGTTATACTTTATATTGTTTTCAGTACCTACATGACTGACATGATTTAGAAAAGATGTCTTAAATTTTCGCAGCTTTTTTCAAGAATGCGTAAAAGCAACCACTCTCAGGTGCCAGACATAGTGAATCCCAAACTGATTTCAATAAGAAAAGAAATATCGAAAATAAAGCCGTCTTGAAATCAACTTTTTCACTATGTTAAAATACACAATAGAGTAATTAGAACCCTTTGCACATAACTCCAGTTTGTGTGATGTATTTTCACTAACACCTACCTTCACACCCCCCCCCCCCCCACCCACACCCATTTTCATACATACATAAATGTTAACAAAAATATCAGTTAAATAAAATATGTAACACACACAATAAAATATTATAATAATTATTATAATAATAACACAACACACATATGAATATTCATAACATGACCCCAACTATTTTTATGTGAACGTAGCTTAAACTGTGTACGTATGTACGTGTATGGCACGTACATACGTGAATGTGTGTGGGTACCAGAGTAGACATGGAGAACCTACCACATAATATCAAGTCCGCTGTTTCAAGTAAGGCGTTCGTACGTTCTAGTACATTGAATTATTGAAAGGAAAGTAATGGACATACCTAATGCTGCCTTCACGGTGTAGCATGAATTTGATCGAGGAACGAGAATATGGAGATGATAATTGTAGTGTCCTGCCTTGCAAATGTGTGGGTAATTGCCTGATTTTCGGGTAATTTAAATTTCCGGGCAAAATCGGGCAATTCTCTTATTTGCCATTGCTAATTCAAATAATAAATGAAGATATTCTGAGCAATTTTGGATAAAAGACTTCATTTTTTTTATATGAAGTTGGACTAAGTCTAAATCAATTCTGAAAATTTTATTGGAGGTTGCCCGATTATTAAAATAAATAAATGGCTTCCAAATTAGTCATATTTAACATTGGTCTCATGGTAAAACGGTGGATGGATAACAGGTTTTCACAGATTTCTTCAAAACTAGTCAGTGGAAATTTAACTAGTTAAATAAATGTTAAAACCTTAATATATTATTGAAGACAAAAAAAAAACCGTTTTGCCTGACTAATTAAGAATGAGCACGGTAGTTGGGACACAAATTTAAAAAAAAATAATGTATATTTTCAATTTTGATGGTGAATTATGTTATAATTTGACAATACAAGACGAAAAGTAAGAATGAAATTTTCCGGTATCTGGAGTAATTTTCAAAAAATCGAATGTTGAAAATTTTATTTAATTATTTAGCTTTCGATATTTCGAAAACCAAAACAGATATCGAAAAATATTATTCTTTTTTTTCTTTTCGTCTACATTCATGAAGTTATAACAAAATTCGTCATCAAAGTTGAATATAAGGTACAAATAATTTCAACCACATGGCTTAACTTGCCTTGGCGCTTGTACAGGGGCGTAGTTACCACCGTATCAGCTACAGAGGCCCCTTACGTATGCAATCAAAAATTAGTAAAATGTTATCCACAATGTCACTTAAGAGGCCATTAACTAATTACGTAAACTGAAATCGTCTTCAGCTATACATGACTCAATAAATCATTTGCCGAAAAGATGCAAGAAAAGTCTATATTTAATTTGAACTGTTTGGCTAGCTCAATTTCTAGGAGGAAGTGATAACTTATAATCAATAAATATTTATTTTAATTTAATGCAAGCAATTTTGTTTCCTTTGTGAGAAATCTTCACCCTGCATTTGTGTCCACAAATAATTTCGTCGTACTACCTTAATCACAATTGATATGCAATTTTACGTCAGGGTCTCCCAGTTTAATAGATGTGGATATGAAAAATTATGGGGCCACAATCATCACCTCTATGAAACTAGTGTGGAAAATATATAAATATAAACGATATGACGACAGGCGATAACGAGAGATTTTTTAATGAAATTATCAAATCGAAAAAAATAATTGCATAATTAATATGAATAAAAAATTATACATATACATACACTGAATTAAAATAATTACATTGGAATTATGTTTTTATTACTACACAATTATATTTGTAAATATATTAGGTCTAGAGTCAGAGCTTAGTATTTGACAGACATTTCAGAATGCTACGAAATTTGAAAGACTGTTTTCAAGCTCCGCGATCTTAGCACCTCATGTGCGAAATTTCTATTGACCAATTATACCATCTGAAAGGTCCGAAATTGGTCATAAAAGGCCAGTTGCTCTTTTTAATTGGGCAGCGCTAGAAAATTTTTTAATAAGGCTTAAAGTTTTTCAAGGTAATTTCAGAGAGGTCTAGGTCATTTACTGATATCAGCACAGTCAATAGAATTGTTATTATACTCTATTGACTAAACACAGAGCTGATTTTCACAAAATCAATGAAAGCGTTCTTTACTAAATGTGATATTGATGTTTTTACAAAATCAATAATGATTCAAGATCAGAAGAGTTAATACATGATTAAGTAGTATATAGTAGAGTAAAATTACGCCTTGTGTATGGATTAAAAGTTCGGGCAGCGAAACTTTGAGGTTTTTCTTTTCACATCAAAATAAGTATTTTTTGAAATTTTTTACTTTCGCGGAGTGGTGCAACATGTCTAACCAACAAAATGGTGTCAAAAATGGATTTTTTTTAAAAAATCCATTTTTGAAAAATTTTATCATTTTTATTTTATATTCGCAAGAGGAGACATCGGTGCATATCCAAATTTGGTAGGTTTGTAGTCAATGTTAAGAACTACTCCTCATATGTTTTTGGGTGGGTTTCGTCCTTTCTCCTCCCAGTTATATATATGTATACATACATATGGTAAAACAGTTCATTTGACTGTAACTTGAAAAATATTGGATTGATTTTAATGAAACAAATATCAATAGTAGGTTTTATTACTAACAACTTTCGGTTAAAATTTTAGCGAAATCCGTTAAAAATTTCCAATTTAGTGAATTGTTTAAAATGGCTGCCATTTTATGCCATTTTGATTACTATAGATTTAGAAAAAATCATTTACAGAAGACATAACACACAAATGCCATTTATTTCATCACTTTAAATGTGTTTTATGGAAAATCGAGTGCCGCTTGTTATAATTTTCTTTATAGGAAAATATGTCATGTTTTTAACTTATGAATATTAGTTTTCCAAATTAATCTTTTAGGCCGGACCCTTGAAAAAAATGTCCCGAAAGAAATGTCTCAAAAATTTGCGTAGCGAAAAAACTTCACTTCTCAAATTTCCAACTGTTTGAAAATGACTCTAAAATAGTACGCTGAGCTTTGACCTATATATATTGACTATTGGCTTTGAGTTTTTGTTTCTGTTTATTATACCCTGTGTATCTGTTTTTTGCCAACGTCTAATTATTTCAGAGTGCGTAACACTTTGTTTATTTTGTTAACAATATAAATAAAACTTCACTCTTGGCTTTTTAACAATTTTTTAATTTGGGAATATTTAGAGCTTTTTAGTAGCAAGCAATGGTATTCTAATTAAACTCCGAATATTGCAATTTCGGACTACCTGAGTAATTCAACTATTCCATCGGATGATAAGACTTTTCATCTTCGGATATAAAAATTAATAACAATTTATTAATTTTATTATTATTTGTTTTTGTTTACTAAACTCTTGTATACAAATTTACGGATTACACCAGAAATGTTAATTAAAGATAATTGAGAAAAATACACAAATACCATGATTCGAACTCATGTCCGTTCGATTCATGCTAAGCCATACGGTTGTAAAATCAACATTGTCTATACATGATATTTCAACAATTAAGTCAATTGTTTGTTTTCTCTTGTTATTTCTGTTTTCTATACTACCAAACATAATCTTATAATCTTATAATCTTATAATCTTATTATGTCTAGGTTTGATTAAAAATATAGTTAATTATAAAATATAGAGAGAATAAGTGGGCGAGTGGTCTAAGGCGCTAGTCTTCCGATCGTTTGTCTACTTAGACTTAGGTTGTGGGCTCGAATCCAGGCAGCGGCAGTGTTAACAATATATAATTAATGGGGGCGGTAGAATTGATCAGATTGTCGTCGCTTGGATAAGAACGTAGTAACTCCACTCACACCACAAACCACCCACATAAAAAATGTAATTGTAAAATATGTTTGGAAATGAATCAATAAAGATTAACAAATAATTATGTGGGTGGCCTATGTTATAGGCGTATATGTCAGAGAAACTGAGGTTAAACCCCATTATTATTATTATTATTATTATTATTAATTATAAAATATAGTTATTAGTTTATTAGGTAAACATGTTAGTTTTTACAGATGTTCTTCTAATATTCTAAACAATAATAACTATGGGAGCGGAATTCCGTACAGAATGAGCTAGTATACCAAATTTTTTGTCCGGTTTTCAAGGAATAGACCTTTTTCAAGAAGAACAGAAATGATATTTGTTAATTTTTTTATGAAAATATAGGTCGAGTAGAGCCTGTAAATCAAAAATTACGCATTTTTTTAATATGGAAAAATTAAAAAAAAGTCACAATATTTAAAATAATTTAAAACGATTTTTTTTAGCTCCACCGTAACTGGAGGTATCTACAATCTATGACGTCAATTAACAAGCAATGACAATAAAACAGTGTCAACAGTCGTATTAATATATCGTTAATATCAACTTTAAAGGGGTATTGTCTATATTGTATCATTTCTGAAAGTGAAGAATAAAATGCCACCAAAAATCGACCCAGGATTTTCAAAGGCAGATCAAGGAAATCTACCGAAAATAACTATTTTTATGGTATGGAGGTTTTTAGTGCAAGATGACAGGATCAATGCCTCCGAAGTTCGTGAAGTAAAAGCAACTTTGTGAGTACTAATTTTAATAAAAAAATACGTAACATTCTAGAAAAAAATGTGATTAATAAAATTTCATAAAAAAATTGTTAGGTCTTCGAGAGAAGCTATGGGGACTTATGGGGACTGTAGCATGTTGAATTTTGGTAAATTTCATCATGTATAGTAAAACTATACATGATGTATACAGTAAGTCGTACTGTACTTACTACAAAATGATCTTCGCAACAATAATAGTTAGATTTTCCAATCAGACGATTTTTCATCGTCAATATTGACCGATTTATCTGTTATTTCCGGTTTATTTCATTCGCAATTGGCATATTTATGATAAATAATATCATGTGTTTCCGGCTCGTTTTCGCCAATATAAATTTTAATGATTTTCATTGTCTGTTTTCTCGAATATGGCTCCAAAAAAATCGGGGAAAAAATTAGCTCATTTATCAAAACATTTAATCATTTAAAATAGAAAAATAAATGTTAAGAAGGTCTATTACGTTATTTGTTCAAAATTTACACACGGTATATAATTAATTGACCAACGTCAATAATGTTATCATTAAAATGGTTTTGTTTGTTTTTGTATGCTAATTTAAAACATTTTTTTACATTTTTTTAGGGTAGGTATTACGTGTTTATTTTGTATTTCAAATCATATCAAAGGGACGAAAACAAAACAAAACAAAAAAATGAAAATTAAATGGGAATTAATTAGTTCAAGTACCTTATAGAATGTGTTAAGTTCATTAACCTACACGCATGTAATTAGTTTAAACGAGTTACGATTTACCTGATTTGATGTATCATACGAAATATTTATTAAGATATTTCGAAAACAAAAACATGAAAATGATCCAACAAATTTGAAATTTTATTTATCAATTAATCATCTACATATAAGCGATTTACCACTGACTGACTCATCACGAAATCTCCGTTACTATCGGTTCGATTAACTACAAATTTCGCATACTTGCGTCTTTCGTGACATAGACGTTCACTAAGAACGGATTTAAGAAATTCTTATCCCAATGGTCGTAAAAGAGGGAACATTTAAGCCAAGATTTAAAATTCAAGGACAAGTATACCACAAGATAGGTACCCTTATGGCTAATAATAATGAACAGCCTTCGTTTCTGCAGTTATACTTTCTTGGTGATGATAAGCGTGAACGAGACATTCGTTGTGGAATTCCCCCCAGCGTTAAGCCAGAATTGGCCAACCAATTACAAAAGATGTAACATAAACACAACCGTTGTGTACGTAGTCATGGTAGGGACAATAAAATCGATGCCAGCGCTTCTAGTGAAATATTTTGGCGTTAAAGGCGGCTATTATGACTAATTTGCAATTCTTTACATGATAATGTTATAGAAAATGTAAAATTAAAATTATTGAAAAACACTAATTAATTAAACTTAATGCATTAAAAATTGTGAAAATAAGAAATCAAATTGCATAAACATTATTTTTCAAATGTAAATTATCATAATTACTTATTTAGTTTGTGAGACAATAATATTAAATTTTCAATGTAAGTTATAAATGCAATCCATACAATTCTATAATTAAAGTAGTGTATCGTTACCATGGAAACGCCTCCAATAAACCTCACGCACGGTACGAATATTAGCGGTTTCAAGGCCGCTGTAGATTCAGTTCGTTAAGGTCGATACAATGCCGCTCAAACTAAAGAAGTTTCTGTCCTTATTGTTGGTCAAGATTTCGAAAAAAAAGATATCATCATCTACAGTAGAGACAATAAATTGGTACGAATTAGCGAGACGTATCGTGCTTACGACGCTCTTCAATACCCTTTGATGTTTTTCCGTGGAGAAGATGGTAATTGCATAAATATTCCAAATTGTGATGCTAATACAAAGGGTCCTATCAATAAGACAGACTCTGCTTCAGAATTCTATAGTCATAGATTAATGGAACGTCGTGGAGAAAAAAATTATGTGGTGCTGTTTTTGGTCGATGTCCTTAGTTTTATGGTGGCAAGTGTTTCGTGGTGCAGGCAGTTTCGTGGTGTAAGGGGAACGCATCCCAAAACACAGTACCTCATGGGTGATTTGGAAATATGTGTATTCACTGACTGGCACTATATCTTCCTATTTAAAATTTGAAAAAAATAAATATCAAATCGAAATTAAACATTTCGTTAATAAGAAGTATAGATTCACCTCCAAATGGTTAGTGTTTCCAGCAAAGCGGGCGGGAATAAGCTAGTCTTTTTATATGTGTTTTGTAAAATATCGATTCTGTGTACGGTTTAGGTGAAATTAACTATCAAAGTCAGTTTTTTTTATCAATAAAAGGGCACATTTCTCATAAACCATACAGAAAATTGATATGAATATTTCACAAAAAACCTATACAAGAGGTTTCTACTCTTTAAGGTATTTCGACACCGTTTAATTAAAAATGATACCTAACAGAGATTTTAAATTCTATTTATTGATTACTCATCCTTTTATACGTCTTTTGTGGAAAATTCATATCGATTCTCTGAACGATTTAGGAGAAATTAACTATCAAAGTCAGTGTTTTTACCAAAAAAAGTTTTCTATTTTTATGCACACTTCTTCATTTTGGTATGATTTTAAAGTTTAAACCATGAAAAATATTGATAAAAGTTTTTTATGTAAATGGAAAAACATTTTTAAAAGTACTTAGGTATTAACTAAAAAACTAACGTTTCTTACGACTTCTTCATAAACCACCATGTAAAAAGGGCTGTTTTTATACCATGTATATATAAAATATACATAGTATATTAAGTTTAGTCCCAAGTTTGAACGCCTAAAAATATTGATGCTACGAAAAAAATTTTGGTATAGGTGTTCATAGAATCACCTAATTAGTCCATTTCCGGTTGTCCGTCCGTCTGTGGACACGATAACTCAAAAACGAAATGAGATATCAAGATGCAATTTTTATAGCGTCAGGACCTAAAAACTGAGGTCAAGTTCGTAAATGAGCAATATGGGTCAATTGGGTCTTGGGTCCGTAGGACCCATCTTGTAAACCGTTAGAGATAGAACAAAAGTTTAAATATAAAAAATGTTCTTTATAAAAAAATAAACAACTTTTGTTTGAAACATTTTTTTTATAAAAATCACTGTTTACCCACGAGGGCGCTTATTAGGTGCAAATTTTATAGTATGCATTAAAATGGGAATATCAGTGTGTGTGTAGCTATTTAAAAGTGGATATCTTTTTTTATTAACGTGACGTCAAAAAACAAACGATTGCTTCATCAACACTGTCTATACATGGTATTTCAACAATTAACTCTGTCAATTGTTTGTTTTCACTTGTTATAATTAATTTATCATAAACTGTACAGAGAATCGACTTGAAATTTATACACAAAACGTATTAAATACTCAATATAATGCAATGAATAAGCAAGCCGGGAAAAGTGTCGAAAGTGAAAAGTATGGAAACAGCACAGATTTGAAAGAAACTTTTTGTAACGTGTTTATAGAATTCCATAAGGAACATTCAGCCAACTTACCCTAGTCAGAAAGGATCAAAGGGTCCGACCGGGGGGTACATACATACTGGGTCACTTTTTGGTGTCGTTGAATACTAATCCGATATCAGATTACACTATAATCCTGTCACGTATTCCAAAAATCGTCTAAAGTGTTATCTTGAAAGTATTTTTGGTCGCTGATTACGAATCTCATGTCAGATAAACAGATTCTGTCACGTATTCCGAAAACCGTTTTATTTTTTATGCTAAAAATTATACTTTTTTGGCATAATATTTTTCTCTTTTGTATTGTTAGTTTTCAGAATGATCCCATATAAATTTGGACACAAAAGTTCACCCTTATAAAGGAGGAAAATTAAGGGATGATTATTTTTATTATATAAATATAATGAGTAAGATTGTGATTTCAAATAGGGATAAGATCATTCCCTAATCAACCCCTTTTACATGGAATCATTTTGTAATGCAATACTAACAGTAAAAATATGGTTGGTAAGAGATAATTTCGTATTCAAACAAATGTCCATAAATCCATATGTTTAACACGTATTTCTATTTACTACTTGGATACGTATTACATATGGATAGAATCAGATGAAATTAGAAACTGAGTGTAATATAAACTTACTTAAGTATTCAAATTATAAACGTGAATTATAAACATGTTATCAACATGATTATGTAATTAAATGAAACATTCAATCTACTTCATATGTAGTTCGTTCGAGTAGTTACTACAACTACAGCTATATAGATAGGGTGACCAAAGTTAAAACAGCAAGATTTCATGGTCATCAGATGTAGGTACTTAATGACAATTTAAAAATCTACTTATTTAATTGTTGAAATTGAGTTAATTGTTGAAATACCAGGTATAGACAATGTTGATTACGCTATCGTTTGTTTTTTTACGACTCGTAAGTAAAGAAAGATATCCACTCCTAGATAGGCACACACATGTAATAGATATTCCCACATAATACCTACATAATTATTATAAATTTGCACCTAATTCGCGCCCTCGTGGTTAAACAGTTCGGCTTACAACAAAATGTTCCGAACAAAAGTTGTAAATTTTTGTATAAGAAAAATTCTATCTCTAACGGTTTACAAGAGGGGTCCTACGGATCCAAGACCCAATTGACCTATGTTGCTCATTTACGAACTCGACCTCACTTTTTATTTCCTGAGTATCCTGTAAAAGTTTCAGCTTGATATCATTTTTCGTTTTTGAGTTATCGTGTTGACAGACGGACAAACAACCGAAAATGGACTAATTAGGTGATTTTTTATTATTAACACGTATACCAAAATTTTGCTCGTAGCATCAATATTTTTAAGCATTACAAACTTGGGACTAAACTTAATATACTATGATATAATTCATATATACATGGTATAAAAATATAAACAATAGGTATATCTACTATATAATGTTTCTAAGCTGATTTGCGCCCTCGCGGGTAAACAGTGATGTTTACGAAAAAATGTTGTTTATTTTTTTATAAGGAACATTTTTTACATTTAAGCCTTTGTTCTATCTTGAACGGTTTACAAGATGTGTCCGACGAATCCATGATCTCAGCTTGATATCTCTTTTCGTTTTTGTATTATCGTGTCGACAAATGGACAGGCGGACAACCGAAAATGGACTAATTAAGTGATTTTATGAAAAGTTGTTCGTAGCATCAATACTTTTAAGCATTACAAACTTGGGACTAAATTTAGTATACCTTGATATATTTCATACATATACATGATATAAAAAACTGATAAAGGATGATCCAATTTTAGTTTTCTATGTTTGCAATTCTGTAAATTAGAAGGCTGTGAATACTTTTGCTTGTAACAATCGTCAAATGTTAGTTTGAAATATTTCATTTACGATTTAAATAGTTTAATCCTCAACAATCCTCAACGTTTTTGACGACCTTTTAAAAATCTAAAAATGATACAAAAAGACCTATTTTCAGCGTTAAATTAAATTTATAGATAATGGAGAGAGACTTCCGAGAATGGGAATTTCTTATTGAAACTTTCCTCCTCTTTAAGAAACCTTGTTTTTTTAATTTCTTAAATATAAATTGGCAGAACACGAAATATTTTTTTTTCATTTTCTGGCATATTTTTCTAGGCATCATTCCAAATCCAAGTAACTATCACACGTTTTACGACTATTATAAGGCTTGTGCTGAATAATTACGGAAACCAGCAAAAGAGATATGGTTATAACATTATGCAATACCCCATGCATGAGGCATTGTGTATCAAATTTCCAATTTTTCGAAGCAGCCGTTTTTTTTTTCGGCTATAAGTGTGTTGAGAAATAGTCATTATTTTTACGTTATCTTACATTAGAACATTTTCTGCTGTTATTTCTTGGACCACCCTATAAGTATGTAGCCATCTAGCCCTGCAGTAATTCAAATTCGATATTGAGAAATATATGAAATGTTATGGTTACATGTAAATTGAGAAGTTTTTCATGTAACAAAGTCTCGATGATGATAAACAGGCTAAACAAGACTTGTGATAAAAATTCGAGTATTTTTTATCCACAAACTACCTTCCTTTCTCCTCCGTTTTTATCTAACAAACATCATTTAAATTATGGAAAGTCGCAAAATTAATTAACCATTTCTTACCCAAAAATTTAGTCGCCTTGGTAGCTCAGTTGGTTAAGGCGTAACCAATTACGTCCGCGGTATGCCTAGGGTAGCGGGTTCGATTTCATGGTATATATATGCATGAAGGAGGTGCACTCAGCCTCTGAAATTGAGGAGCTAATAAATGAAATTATCAGCGGAAAAGGCGGTAAAACACATATATGGTATGACAATGGGCTCTATAGCCTAAGTGTGTCTTTGTGGACAGCCAATTTAACTTCACCCAACCTGACCTACTCAAAAATGTATCGATTCTACTAACTAAATTTTGAGACTTATGGACTGTGTTTTATTTTCTAAATTTCATAAAATGATAATGTTAATTTGACTAAAAACTACAAAAATCGGGTTGCATTTCACAAATGGACGTCTGTTATCTGAAACTTTGATAATCTTAATATATATATTTCTTGTGTGCGTGTGTATGTAATTGAACTCCTCCTAGACGGCTGGACCGATTTTGATGAAATTTTTTGTGTGAGTTCAAGGGGATTCGAGAATGGTTTAGATTCACAATTTGGTCCAGTACAACTGTTTTTGAGGGCTCCGTACCAAAAAAATGAAATTTCATTAAATGGTGGGAGCGCATATAAATCATATCACATTATGTATACTATGTGTACTATGTATTTTTAATAGTATTCAGGTATTGTCAATAGGCATTCATTAGAGCCATATGCGAGCGCAGCGAGCTCTACTATCAAAGGTCAGGCCAAAGGTCGAAGGTCAGGCCACTCCAATAAATAGGAGTTAAATTGGGGTTTAGCGGGATGGGTTTAGCGGACAGGCTAAACGTAGTATAGGTATTCATGAATTGGAGTTACGTTTTTACGGGACAACGTCCGTCGGGGCCGCTAGTTGATTTATATGTTTTTCAACCAAAAATTAAAAAAATCAAGTCTTAATCTTTTAGTTGCTACCCTGTTGTCTGCTCCTACAATTCAAAAATCGGTTTTAATAGGGTATTATCGTTAGTCAAAAATAAATCATGGAATTTGAAAAAAGTTAAAATTTATGTAAAAATATACTTAAATATTCTGATTTCGAGTCATAAAAGCACGTTTTTCTTTTAAAATAAAAAAATTAAAAATCGTAATATCACGTGACCTAAAACGCGGGAAGCCCTGCTGTGATGTCATAGCGGTATGAGTCATAGACCATCAGTTAGTTCAGTGTAGACAGCTGGGTATAATATATACATAGATAATAAGTATTTATATTTATTATAATCAGATATCTATGAATGTATCTGTAAAACTTATTTGTGTTATCCATATTATCGTATAATGATACCCATATTACGTCATCAAACTGGATGCCCGCGTTTTTGACAGTTTAAAAAAGCTTTAAATTTAACTTAAGTTTTTCGCAAGAAAGCGTGTGTATTTTTCCGAAATAAATTTTTGGTGGCGTTTTATTAGCAAAATCAACATTTTGAAGTACTTTTTCAAAAATAAATAGTGTAATACCCTATTGATGATAGAAATATCTTAGAAACTATCCATCAAATTTAGGGAATTGCGTTAGACCAATTCGCTTATAGATAGTAATTTGATGCGATAGACATTTCTTATAGTTTTTGAGAGTGTTGAATTCGAATACGGCTTCAGAATTTCTCTAACACATAAGGTTTTCGAAATATTTTTAGCTTAAATAGGGAAAAATTCGCTTTTTGGTTATTTTCAGAATTCCGTAACACCATCATGTAATTCATTTCATTTGAAAAATTTTGTAGTGTAGATTTCAAATTTTGTAGTGGCAGGTTAAACTTTTTTCCTTGTTGAAATTGTTGAGAAATAAAGAAAAGTTGATCAAGCATTGTCTTTATACATTTTGTATCTAAACAATTCATAAACTAAAAAAAGACGAGATGTGTCATGGTACACTCGGTTGGAACTATGTTCCTCTCGTATCTTCGTATATTATAAATGTAGTGTTTAATTTTTTTTTCTCAGATTTGCTTTGATTTTTTTGCTGGTTTGCATGATTGTTTATGTACATGTTCAATTTTGTAAGATCATTTTATGCTTTTTCTTCTGTCTATTTTTTAAAATATTCAGTGTGACTTGTAGTCGATTTTTGCTATAAAAAAAAAACAGAATTCCAAAAAATGAATGAAAAATATACTAGTTAAAAATTATTTGAAAATACAAATAACTATGGATTAGTAATTAATTATAAATATTAGTTTTGTGGTACGCTACCTTGTAGGTTTAGTGTAATTAGTTTCTTGTTGAAAAATGTTTTTTTATTTTTTGTTCTCTCTCAATACTATTTGCATATCTGTGCATTGGTAATTCTGAAAATTTAAGGATGTATGAGCATGGTAGTGGGGGCACAAATTTAAAAATAGATATTTTCAATTTTGATGATAAATTTATGTTATTACTTGACGATATAAGACGAAAAGTAAGAATAAAATTTTTCGATATCTGGCTTAATTTTCAAAATATCGAAAATTGAAAATTTTGTTTAATTATTTAGCTTTCGATATTTCGAAAACCAAGACACATATCGAAAAATTTTATTCTTATTTTTCGTCTACATTCATGAAGTTATAACAAAATTCATCATCAAAGTTGAAAATAAGATAAAAATAATTTCAACCCTTAATCTACCCTGCTCTTACATCCCTTATATGGACGGTGACACTTAGTTTTTTTCTTTTCTAATTCATTGCTAATATGCTTACTTTCTATTAAAAAGTTTTTTTTTAATTTGTTTTCATTCATTCCAAATGAAAATTATCAAAAACTTCCAAAATATGTCGTTTTTTGAGATTCCTCCATAAGAGCCAATTTATTTTATATCGATTTTTAATGACTTTTTTCTTAAAAATTTGCACGGATACCTAAGCTGAAATTTTAACCACATATTCTTTGAGTAAAAGACTACCTACAAACAAATTTTGAGCCTTAAATAAAACATTGTTGTCATGCTCATACATCCTTAAAGTAATAATTTAATATTAAAGAATTAAATATTATAGCTACGTTAACTCTATACTTTATGAATTAGTTGTAATATTAGTTTAAAACAGACATACTTCTGATTTTGATCAAGATATTTAATATGGCATAACATAAAATTTCCCTGTTCTTACTTTTAATTACTTCTATTATGTTTAACTTCTTTTGATAACTCACAACTCATTTTTTTTTTTTATAAAAGACATAATCTTTGGACAAAATGGATTCTTTGGATTAAATTATTGCACATTTTTTGGTTTTCCCTCCAAACCAGCAAACAAATTATAACGTGCGATAAGGAACATTTTCAAAAAGTAAAAAGTATTTTGATTCCATTTTCGCTGCATTCGGTGCACGTTGAACCTTGAGAATAAAGTTCTAAACAGTTTTAGGATATAATATGTATAATATTTACAAGCATTAAAACAATGGATACTAAAGCTCCGATATTAAATATTATCAATTCTAAACATGATTTTTGTACATAAACGCAATGAAAGTCACAAATACTATCCTATATAAAATGTGATGGGAACAGGGAAAGAACAGGCTTAGTCACATAGACATTGAACTGAGATATATACAACAAGGTTTTAAGCCTTCTGAAAATGTACTTTTAATCATAAATTAAAGTAAAAATTCATTAATTTACTTTTAAAATATTTTTGTTAACATTATATCTACAAAATAGACGTAAAACAATTGTTAAAGTTGCGACTGTAAAAGTCGCTATGTAAGCTACTGGACTTGTTTCTTTTGTAGCGGGCTTAACGTAATCAAATTTTGTGTAAACCAAAAATGAACTGTCTATACACAAACACTTATACGAATTTTTATTGTTAAGATTATTTTTACTACATACAAATACAATTAGTCTAGTCTATCTATTTTGAGCACAATGTTAAATTTTAGTAACCGAGATACAGCAAACCAATACATGTAAAAAGTCGTAAATTTTCCGTAGAATTCAATGCACTATTTTTTTACACTTTTAAATTACCGGATGACATTCAAAATGGCTGCCAAAGTTGCTCGAAAACAGTTTTTTTAGGTTTTTTTTTAAAAATACGCTTTGTATAAAAACGTCCAGAAGAAAAATTTTTTGTAATGAAAAATGCATCGGTACTGAGTTGTGATTTTGGTACGGAGTGATTTGAAAAGTTTAAAAGTTCAATATGTAGGTGGTTACTTAAGATAGCGAATCTTCGACCTACTGAAGGTGGTGCAGTTCATCACTCATATCGTACTTTTTTGCAATAAATATTTGTTTCATTTCAAAAAAATTTTCTTTTGGGCGTATTATTATAAGTCAAATTCTGTTTTAAGAGCGAGTTTTTTTCAATTGTCAATGCATACGTTCTACTGACTTAGTACTCTAGCATCATCCGGATGACCGTAAAAAAAACGATTTTGCTCGCAGTTTGGAAACAATTTTAAAACTTCTAGCACAGTTTTACGAGATGCCCAAACAAATTTGTGAAGAAACCTAAAAAAACTGTTTTCGAGCAACTTTGGCAGCCATTTTGAATGTCATCCGGTAATTTAAAAGTGTAAAAAAATAGTGCATTGAATTCTACGGAAAATTTACGACTTTTTACATGTATTGGTTTGCTGTATCTTGACTATGGCTCGAAAAATTTAGATTGACCAGTCTAAATATATTTCACAATACTTTTACTTTAATGTTATTCTGATTTCTGTATTGTAATCTGATCGTATCGCACACTGTGCTCTGTTTATATAGTTACAATCACTTGTTACCTCACAGTCTAGCAAATTCTAGAACTGTCACGTATGTTCTATTGCATATATTTTATATGTTTTCTATCTCTGTTTAAGTAATATAAAACGATATTGTTTATTTCTATTGTCGAATTAATTGTTAACACCACACTTTCTTTTCAGATTTTATGTAACGCAGTCGGGTTTTTTGAATTTTTTAAATTATTGTATATAGATATTACACTTTTTAAGACTAAATATTTTAATAAAGAAAGGGACAAAGGGATAAAGATTAAGGCATAAAGAAAGGGTGTTTAAAAAGTTAAATATTTAAACAGTTTTAAGTTTTGTAAACAATACAAGAAAGTATATTTTGTCTCTCTAATTCTTATTATAGGCTTTTTATAGCATTGTTAATTTAAGTGAGCTTTAAATGCCCCATATATCTTATAGCCTTGGAACCTGTGACAGTAAAACTGCACTTATACAGCTTTCGAAATTTTGCATATGAATCAATGCAATATTTATTTAACGATAGGTACAATATTAACTAGGTGTGTCAGGGTTCTTTTTACTGGTGACAGATATTTAAGCCAAGTTTTAAGCTGTCACACCGAGATATTTCGAAAGAAGAACTCAAAACGATCAAATTAAAAAAAAAAAGAAAGTAATTTTGCGATATGGGTAAAATTTTATGGGCTTTATATATTAAAAATCGGTGTAACAGACCTTTCACCCACTTTAAGAGCTGTCACACCAAATTTTCCTGAAAATAGATAAAATTTGCAATAAAATAGTCTCTTACAAATTAATTTCGATAAAAATGAAAAATGAATTTTTGATAAGAAACATTTTTTACATTTAAACTTTTGTTCTATCTCTAACGGTTTACAAGATGGGTCCTACGGTCCCAAGACCCAATTGACCTATGATGCTCATTTAAGAACTTGACCTCACTTTTTACGTCCTGAGTACGCTGTAAAAATTTCAGCTCGATATCTTTTTTCGTTTTTGAGTTATCGTGTTCACAGACGGACGGACGGACGGACAACCGGAAATGGACTAATTAGGTGATTTTATGAACACCTATGACAAATTTTTTTTCCTAGCATCATTATTTTTAAGCGTTACAAACTTGGGACTAAACTTAATATACTATGTATATTTCATATATACATGGTATAATAATTCTGCAAAGGTAAACCCTGGCACACCTAGTCCATATTGTACCTACCTATCGTTAATAGCATTGATTCATATGGGAAATTTCGAAATCTGAGTAAGTGTAGTTTTACTGTCACGGGCTACCCGCTTATGAGCGGAAGATAATGGAAGATGGAATGATCACATAGAGCGAGTATGCGATAAAGCGAAGAAAGTTTTAATGAGTATTCGTAGATACGTGTATGAATATGAGAATTTTCCTATACGTGTAACTACTAAACTATGCAACGTGTTGGTATTACCAGTTTTAACGTATGGCAGTGAAATATGGACTCTAAATAGTAGCAATACCAAAAATCACTTCAAATCTATAAACACTGTCATGCATAACTTCCTAAAAAAAATACTATGTGTACCAAGATTCATTCCTAATTCTGCAATCAATCTTGAGCTAGGAACCAGAAGCGTCGAATATCATTGTCTACAGAAAGCCATCAATTACCATAATCGGGTTATTAATAGTAACAAAGGGTTGCAACTAATTTGTTTGAGTGAGGGAATGACAGTAAGTTTTAATGAACTACAGAATCGAAGACAATTATCTAGCATTGATTTTAAATCTAATAAAATATTCGTTAAGGTAAAAATTCAAGAGCTTGCAATAAAGGAATATTTGAAAGATATTGCCGAGAAAGAGAGCTTGAATTTTAATGCTACATTAAATCATTATAAAGAAGCTGCTAGATATTTGTATAATTGTGATAGGAATGAGAGATATCAGTTTGCAAATTTTCGCATGTATGGTTTCAAATGGGACAGTATGAAAGTTGATGGCGTGAGAATATATGTATTGTGTGATCGAAATGAAAGCATAAAGCATTCGATAGAAGATTGTCCGGGAACCTCTGGTGATGAAAGAGATGCTGTGAATAGCTTGCAGTGTATTATTACCGCCGGTCGTAAAATATTTAAAATTTATATATGAGAAAATAAAATTATATTTGAATTAAATCCGCCCATGTTTCCTCAATAGAATACTCTATTTTTTCTTTTTTCTATAACATATAATTTTGGTTTTAGAATCTATTTATTTATATTTATTATACTATGTATATGAAATATACATAGTATATTAAGTTTAGTCCCAAGTTTGTAACGCTTAAAAATAATGATGCTAGGAAAAAAATTTTGTCATAGGTGTTCATAAAATCACCTAATTAGTCCATTTCCGGTTGTCCGTCCGTCCGTCCGTCTGTGGACACGATAACTCAAAAACGAAAAAAGATATCGAGCTGAAATTTTTACAGCGTACTCAGGACGTAAAAAGTGAGGTCAACTTCGTAAATGAGCATCATAGGTCAATTGGGTCTTGGGTCCGTAGGACACATCTTGTAAACCGTTAGAGATAGAACAAAAGTTTAAATGTAAAAAATGTTCCTTATCAAAAATTAAACAACTTTTGTTTGAAACATCATTTTTTCGTAAACATCACTATTTACCCGTGAGGGCGCCAATTAGGCGGAAATTTTATAATATGTGTACAAACTATACACTAAATGTCGGTCGGTAATGCAGAAACCTATAAAGTCATTTACATATGTACTATGGCTTGATTATCAGTTATGTTTGTGTCACATGTTTGTATGTGTAATGTGATAAAGAAACCAACACTGACTATGCATGGTATTTCAACAATTAACTCAGTCAATTGTTTGTTTTCACTTGTTTTAAGTTTAGTTTAACTATTTCATTTTTTTATGCTGAGTGGTTTATGTTTATTTATCTATTCATTTAATTCTGTATTTGTTTAAATTGTATCTTAGTATTGCCTTTATGTAAATGTAATATAATTGATTTATGTCAATAAATATTAAATAATAATAATAATAAAATGGCATTTTTCATTAAAAAACTCAAAAATGTGAGCTAGCATGTTCTTCCCCAACGCCCTTCTTGTGTAATAATTTATATTTCGTATGCATATATATATTTTCTCTTTCTCAGAGCTATCTACTGAAGCTATAGAGCAGAAGCTATATCCATGTGTCTGTCTATGTGTATGCATGAAGAGCTATAGATGATATATATAATTTAAACGTTTACTACATAGGTCATGTTGAAATAAATTTAGGTTGAACATGACACATAATCCAATACTATATAAGGAAGGACATTTTTGTTGGTTTGCTAATATTTCACATAACATCCGATTGGCCGTGAGGGAGTGGGGTTTCAAGGAAGGAATGGTGTGTATGTGTTATATATGTCTAAAAGATGGAAAGAACACTTTATCGTTTTGTACACATTTATAAAAACAAAAGTATATAAATAAACAGGTTGTATTTCACAAACCCGTATATCGAGTGGCCAGCCAGTAATGACCGTTTTCGGACAATACATTATGGTCTGAATAAAATGCTATAAAGATTTGTCACCATAAACCATAATTTTTTATTGTATACATTATAATTATAATAAAATGGGAATAGGTAAATGCTTTTTGAAAGTGTTTAGATTATATTTGAGCAATTTAAGGGGTTAAATCTAGTTATAATTTTCAATTTTCGATTTTTCGGAATGTACATATATTTAAGTATATTCTCTGAAAATTTCAAGTTGATTCGATAAATATTCACGAAGATAAACATCTTTTGAAACTTTAGCGTTTTTCTTGAAACAGCATTTTCAAAATCGCTGAGCAAGATTTTTCTGACACGGCTAGACTCGAATTTTTTCAATCTTCTTAGTTATTTTTCCCGAGTATTGATCGAAGGAATAAGATTTCTGAAAATTATTTCGATATTTAAGACCACGAAAGTTGGAAATTTTTTTTTTTTTTTTTGGAAGCCGTTATTTTGTCAAAAATCATAATTTGATTAATCTTTCGATCAATACCTACATTCATCTATCGACTAAAGAAATTTTCTAGATTTTTTCAGAAATATACCAGGCACCTTTTTTTAGGATGACCTCCAAGAGAGCGCTTACAGGTGCAGTACCAAATCAAACTTTTGAAATCGGACAACGGGATCTTAAAAATAAAGAAATGTTCTATATGTATACGTTTTTTATATTAATGTAAAATAAATGGTCTTCCAAAAAGAATGTGTTTTTTTGCTCTCGCAACTGGATTTAACCTCTTAATGGTGTAGCCGGCTTATCGTAATCAAATTTGTGTAATTAAAAATTTGAATTGTCTATACTCAAATAATTATACGAATTTTGATTGTTAAGCTACTACATACAAATATAATACAATTCACAACACTTTTATTTTAATGTTATTATGATAGATAAGTTCTTCACTTCACTCGTTCTGTAGTTAACTTGAAGAGTTTGTATTGTAATCTGACTTATTGTAATCTCACGTATTGTAATCTGTCTCGTATTGTAATCTGTGTTGTTGTTGTTGTCTCTACTGTATTATAATCTGACCGTATCGCACGTTGTGCACCGTTTATATAGTAACAATCAATAGTTTAGCAAATTCTAGAACTGTCACGTATGTTCTATTGCATATATTTTATTTGTAATTGTTAATGTACAGTCTAGCAAATTCTAGAACTATCACATATGTTCTATTGCATATATTGTATATCTTTGTTTACGTAATATAAAACAATATTGTTTATTTCCTTTTGAAATTGTCTAGATTACATTTGTTTTTAAGATGGTATGTGTGTGAACGGATTATTAACACCACAATGGAAACTAGCTTTGAAACTATTTCAATAAAAACTAATATACATTAAATAAAAATGCAATCTGTAACTAAGTGTATATTTGTCTGTTGGGACTCGTATTGTGATTAATGTTTCGATGTACTCAATTCTAAATGTATTCGAAGCAATAATATAGTATATATTTTATCTTATTAACATTTTACCAAGGTACAAATATACCTTTTCTGTATAAAAAATCGATATATTTTTTTTAGGCACAAGTTTTTGTGTTTGTCGAAAATCGAATTTTTTATTTGGAAGTTGTCGAACCTATCTATCGAACCGATCCGTCCACAGTTCTGAAAGTTGATGTTGAATGGTAAAAAAATTTTTCGAATCCGAAACTGGCAACAGAGCAAATAGTACTCAAACTGCTCCAATTTAAAAAACAATCAAAACGTGAAGTCTACAGTGTGTATTTCAAAAGTATCCACCTTTAATAACTGTTGGCTTAATGTGATTATTGTTGTGAGTGAAAACACTTCGATTTAGTTTTCGCGGGGGAAGATAAAAAAATGGTAACTATAGAATTTTAGGTTTCATCCCTTCTCTCCCAACCACTACAACTTTGAAATTTCAAATGGTACCTCCTATTTTTTGATACATCATTTTAAAGGGGATAAAATTCTCTATTCAACCATGACTAAAAAAATGAAATCGATAGTTTGTTTCTAAGATATACCCCCCACACAGAAGATGGACAACTCTTAATCTGAGATAATTATTGTCTTGAGTAAAGACACGTCGATTAAAATATCGAGGAAGAAGCCCCAGCCCAACTTACTTTGAAATTACAAATGGCACTTTCAACCTTGTGACACCTCATTTAAAAGGGCTTAAAACTCTATATTCAACCATGATAACAAAAATCGATCGAATAGTTCTTCACATCAGGTCAAGAGTTATTAAGGATAGATACATTCCATTTTCTGTGTGGTGTATTTTAGGAGGTCCTTTCGTGATTAGGTTTCGGGGTATGTTATTTTGGGGGTTCAACCCTCCCGCCATTTAGAATTTCTCCACATAACAATATAGTCCTGTAAATGCAGCCATTATTGATATTAGTGAGCTTTTCAAGCTGTTGGACATTTGTTGGCATTTATTGATTTTTGATCCTGAAACTGTTGGATATTTGTCACTTTTTTTGTAAAACGCAGTCAAATTTTTGAGCCGTACTCAATTTTGCACGATAATTCCCGTGACATCTGAGTCGATGAAGGTCAACTTTGACGAGAAAGCATTGCAGGACAGGACGTCAAAAATTCACTCGAAGCCCTCCATATTTGCAATGAAGATTTGTTTCCAAATACTTACCAAATACTTTGTGTTCTGGAAGTTTTGCCTGTGACAACACAACTATGATAACTTTGGCTAAACAGTTAAGACCCGCTAAACATACCTAAATCTCGATGTACACAGAGTTTTGGACAAGTTTTTTCTGTACCTCGTAGAATTCAAATAGTGACTGACTATCACATTTTTGCATAATAAAATGTTCTCTTACTCGAAAAAATCTCTCGGGTCTGACATCAAGATTTATAATTCGACTAAACTGATTAATTTTTTCTTTAACGATAATAAACTTTTTAGTATCCTTGTACAATGATTATAAACTTATTTAAAGTGCTACAAAATAAACGAACTATACTGCTACTACCTAGCCTAACAACTGGTATAATATGGTCTATATGTCTATAATATATTAAAAGGTAGGCGGCCAAGCCATTTCTAAGATTTATTTATTATCATTTATTGTTTACTTTTATTTATGTTTTCTGATAAAAAAATATATATATATGCTACCATCAAAAAATAGTGTTGTAATATAATAAAATATAAATATATAAGTATCAATACTCGAATTCGGATACAACTCGAAAAATATTAGGAGGTCGATATGCTTGCGCTGTCAAGGATTAACAAATAACAAGTGAAAACAAACAATTGACTGAGTGAATGGTTGTAATAGCATGTATAGATTAGTGTTGATTACTCTATCACATTACATATACATACATGTCACACATATATAACTGATATCCCCATATAACATAATTTACAATTTTCACCTAATTTGCCCTCTCACGGGTAAACAGTGGTGTTTACGAAAAAATGTTTCAAACAAAAGTTGTTTATTTTTTTATAAGGAAAATTTTTACATTTTAACTTTTGTCCTATCTCTAACGGTTTACAAGATGGGTCCTACGGACCCAATACCCAATTGACTTATGTTGCTCATTTACGAACTCGACCTCACTTTTTACGTCTTAAGCACGCTATAGAAATTTCAGCTTGATATCTTTTTTTCGTTTTTGAGTTATCGTGTTGAAAGGCAGACGGACAGACAAACAGACAACCGGAAATGGACTAATTAGGTGATTTTATGAACACCTATACCAAAATTTTGTTCGTAGCATCAATAATTTAAGCGTTACAAACTTGGGACTAAACTTAGTATACCTTGATATACAGTGTGCCCCCGGATAGAGGTAACTATACTTGTAAAGTTTCTTATTTCTCATTATAAGAAAAAATGTCATTCTTTATAAAAAATTTTGCTTATTTTGAAAAGTATGTAGGAATATTTAAAACTTCTAACTAATGTACAGGGTAGCCAAAAAATTGAAATCACTAATTTTCTTTTTGGTAAACTACCCTTCCTTTTTATAAGTTGACAAAATGTTATTCAGAAAAATCGCTCGCATTTAACAATTACGACTCTATACGAAATATCATGTAGATCCGTGTACTTTAATTATAGCATTATTTTTATTTGAACATAAGTTATAAATACAAAAAAACGTAACAAAGAAGAGTGTATTTTTTTGTGGACTAGTTTAGAAAATTAAAACGAAAATTTTTTTTCGGATAAATATTAACTAAGAATGGAATTGTCAAAGTTGGAAAGATCTTCTTGAAATTCAGTCATGATTTGAATCTTGAGTCATAATTGTTAATTTCGAGCAACTTTTCTTGGTCACATTTTGTCAATTTATATAAAGGATGGATACTTTACCAAAAAAAAAATAGTGATACCAAATTTTTGACTACCCTGTGCATTATTTAGAAGTTTTAAATATTACTACATACTTTTCAGAATAAGCAAAACTTTTTATAAAGTATGACCGTTTTTAAACTGCAAAATAAGAAAATTTACAAATATAGTTACCTCTATCCGGGGACACACAGTATATTACATATATACATGGTATAAAATAGTTTTAAAAAAAAAAACAAGAAACACGCTGAACTAAAAGAGAGAACTAGCTGAACTGATAGATAGAAAATAATTTCTTTAGATTCAAAAAAATCATTTTATCGTAAAAAAGGGTAGTGTGCTGAATTTCAATTATTGTAAATATTTGATTGGCAGATATTGGTTTTTTTTAATTTAAAGAAATTATTTTCTACCTTTTTGTTCAGCTAGTTACAAAAACGTGTTTTTTTTTAGTTTTTTTAAACTATTATTTAATTTGTGTTTTCAAATTTTTTAGACTATTATTTATTTATCAAAATTCAGAATGAATATGGTGGGAGCGCAAATAAAAATGTATATATTTTCAGATGTGGAAATCGTTAATTCTGAGTATTCAATTCAGGATAATCAAATAAACTTATTAAATTATTATATTGTCATCGCTTCTTGATATGTATGCCAAATTTCGAGTTAATCCGACGTTTTAAAGAGGATAAAAATCATGTTCAAAGATTCCGTTACATACTTACATACTAACATACTAACATAGAAGCGTGTTAAATAGCAAATGCATATCAAAATATGGCAGAAGCGACGGGAAGAATAAAAACATGAAGTTAACAACGCTTCCATTAAATTTTTATATTTTTGTCATAATTTTAGAATGCCACTCTATTAATCCGCGTTAATAAAGTGCTCTCGTGTATTGAGCATTCGCATTATGAGCACTTGCGTTATGAGAATTTTGCTCACGCTTGATTTAAAATATAAATAACATTTATTTACAAATGGTATATTTGATTGAAACTTTTTCTATCTTCATATAGTTTTATCTCTTTCCGAATTATGAATTTTCAGATTTTTCAACCTATCTACAGTTTTTATAACCTATCTACATGTATACACCGTGTTCTGTTATTAACTGCAGAAACCTAACTTCTCAAAATAAGCTCATCAAGAGCAACAAAAAAACTCTTTTCCAAATTTCGATCTGAGCCTTAATTTGGGAGCTACAGGTATGACAAAAATTGATAAATTTGATTATTCACTGACTGTCATTCGATAACCAGTAGCCAATGATATTAGTAAATTTTTTTTAAATAATATTCAACTGAGGTAGGGATTTTTAGAAATTATAGCATAATTTGATTGGATTATATTATTTTGCAAAAACATGAAATTATTGTACGTAAACAAATAAACTATGTGACAATGGGTGTGGTTTGTTTGCTTAGGTCCAATGGTAAATTGTTTACTTATAATTATTATTATTTTTCTCAGAATAATAGAATAAAAATATTTAAATTATAAAAAGTGGGACAATTTAATATTTTATAAATTTTTTGTTTTTTATTATTCTGAGAAAATAATAATACTTATAAGTAAACAATTTATCATTGGACCTAAGCAAACAAATCACACCCATTGTCACATAGTTTATTTGTTTACGTACAATAATTTCATGTTTTTGCAAAATAATATAATCCAATCAAATTATGCTATAATTTCTAAAAATCCCTACCTCAGTTGAATATTATTTAAAAAAAATTTACTAATATCATTGGCTACTGGTTATCGAATGACAGTCAGTGAATAATCAAATTTATCAATTTTTGTCATACCTGTAGCTCCCAAATTAAGGCTCAGATCGAAATTTGGAAAAGAGTTCTTTTGTTGCTCTTGATGAGCTTATTTTGAGAAGTTAGGTTTCTGCAGTTAATAACAGAACACGGTGTATATGAAATATACATAGTATATTAAGTTTAGTCCCAAGTTTGTAACGCTTAAAAATATTGATGCTACCAACAAAATTTTGGTATATTGTTAGGCCCTGGACCGCGTTATCCTTACAAACGTGGTTTTAACACATTAAATCAATCAAATTATTATTATTAAGTAATAATATTTAATAATAACCTTATTTAAAATATTGGCATAGTTTCGATTATTAAGTCAGCAAATTTATATTGTACCTTATATTGAATTGAGTTCTAATGTGTGATGGCAACATGGATGACTTTAATTATATTTTCTTGTCAGCAAAATTAATATTTAATATTTTCATTTTTACGTCAGAATATTTAATATACTGACCTAGAAATTTTGTATTTAAAGACATTGGAAATTAATTAGAATCATACAGTGATTATACAAACTTAGACATCAACTTGATCATACAGTGATTATTACAACTTGAACGTCAACTTGATTATACAGTGATTATACATACAACTTAGAGTTTAAACGTTAATAACATCGATACAAATTATAAATACTTAGTAACAATATACTGTGATTATTACAAACTAAGTTTTAAATCTAATAACATAAACCATCAGTCAATAAAGTGATATTAAATAAATTACAAAAAGTCGTTTTCATTCTACAAAGGATTCATAAGGTTTCTCCTTTCTAAATACAAAGACCTTTGGTGGCAGCATCTTCCCCTGGACCAACCCAGGCACATGACAATATGTGTTCATAAAATCATCTAAATAAAGCCGTGAAGTTCTTTCAACATTCTCAGATCTCATCTTGGTGTTTGTTCGCGGGCAACAAAATTGCCAAACAGTTGACGCGAGTGCCGACGAGTTAACAAATCTGCGCTACGATTTTCAATTTTCAATTTTGTCTTAAAAGTAGGTACAAAATTTCTAATTACAAAATTTGTACCAAATAGACAAACAGATAGAGAAATTTTCGAGATGATTTTCACGCGACTATTATTCAACACATTTACAATGCAAATTAAATATATAAATTCAAATTAAGCCATCTTCACATCCATAAATTTTTTTCAAAAAAGACAATAGAAGAAATATCTTGTCCAATAGGCAAAACAAATCTTTCGGGTACGTAATTTGGAGCGGCTTCCATTGAAATTACTTTATTTATGGATTATTTAAAAACGATGTAAATTCGTGCAAAAACATTCAAAATATCCATACAATAAGAAATCGATAAAACGATTGCATTATGAACAAGATATTATATCTTTTGATTGGCGAAAATATTAATTGGGTCGATAAGAAAATTTTTAAATAGAAAAAAAGGTCAAAGATATACATTTTTCGATAGCGATTTTACTGTTAGAGTTTAAAGTTTTTCCAGTTATAAAAATACTATTACAGCTTGTTTAGATAGTATCCAAATTCACGTTACACTACTAACCCTGAAAGACTTAAGAGGTGTATGGGCAAAAAAAAGTATATATATAACGGTGACAATTACTAAAAACCATTTAACTTCAAGGTGAATAATAACATAAAATTTATGTGATTTAGGAGTGTTTTCCTACTTTACGTTTTTTCTAATAATATAAACAATACATATACAAGGGTGTCTACTTAAGTTGGCTACATATGGAAAATTTGTTTATTATAAGGTTTCGAAAAATAGTTATCTATATATATAAATCAAAGTCGTGTTAGTTACACTACTTATAACTAAAGAACGGCTGAACCGATTTAACTGAAAATTGGCAGGGAGGTAGTTTAGAGCCAGGAGAAGGACATAGAATACTATGTCCTTCTATGTTTTTATCCCGTTCGACAGCATTCCCGTGGGACTTGATAACTGGGTTGGGTTTCGGTGGTGGTGCCATCTATAGTAAACATATTGAACTAACATTTATTTCGATGGTGGCGCCATCTATGGTAAACTTATTGAACTAATATTAATTTCGATGGTGGTGCCATCTATGGTAAATTTATTGAACTAACATTAATTTCGATGTGGTGCCATCTGTAGTAAACATATTGAACTAGCATTTACTTCGCTAGTGGCGCCATCTATGGTAAACATATTGAACTGACATTTATTTCGGTGGTGGTGCCATCTATGATGAACTTATTGGCCAATCCTTAAAAGTTTGTGGTTTAAATCTAGAACATTCATGTTTTTCCCATGGTCAATTATACGTGGCATGTTCATGGGTCGGAAGACCATCTGCGTTGTTTTTGCGCCTGATAATAAAAAAAAATGTCGTGTATCACAAGGTACTTAAATGAAGAGCAACCTATGTACTAAAATACAGAAATAATTATGAATGATTAATGTATTTTTTTATTTTTTTTTTGTATTTTTTACAATTAAAATACTTATTTAAAAAAAAAAAAATGCTTATTTATTGCCATTAAGGCGGAACAAAGTTCGCCGGGTCAGCTAGTTCTTTATAAAACTCTGTTTAAATACACTATATACCTCGGGAGTAATTTCTTTAACCGTTTCCCCTATATTTCTAAACGGTCATTAACATTCCTATGAAACTTTCTCAATTTGTGACCGCCGTGTATATTCTATGTCAATAATAAATAGCGTGTGTCAATATTTTCGAAATCAGAGATTTTTTTTAAAGACCAACTTTTTCCGTAAACCTTATAATAAAGTCTTCCATATGTAGCCAACTTAAGTAGACACCATGTATACACAACATACAAAATACCGGATGACGTAGTTTCAAAAGTGTCACCTCCTTTTTAACCGAATAAAAAGAGGCATGTTTATAATTTTACCGTGTGTGTGTATCTATGTGTCTGCCTGTGGCATCGTTACTTCTATACGGATGAATAGATTTGGATTTTTTTGTTTGAAAGGTAATTTGATTGAGAGTGTTCTTAGCTATGTTTCAATCTGATAATCTTTAAACGGCTGAGTAGATTTTCTTGAGACGGTTTAAAATTCGTTTAAACCGTTTAGAATCTAGGATGCCTCAAGCGAATCGTGCCGATCTGATTTTATGTCAAAGCATAAAGGATTTCGTTTAAAAAAATTGGTTGTTTTTTACAGAAGCTCAATTTGAAAATCAAAAGTTTGGTGCTGTATATCCTAAGATGATCCAAAAAACCATTTTTTCGCTTAAAATAAACTAGATTAAAAATGATTAAATAAGTATATTTAATTTTTTCAAACTTTCGCTCTTATTTCATTTGTAAAAGCTGGAAATACTAAAGTTAAAAGATCAACTTAGTATACCTTGATAAATTTCATATATACCGTGCTCTGTTATTGACTGCAGATCGTTGGCCTACAGAATAAACTCATAAAGACGAAGCTCATATAATATTAATAAAAAGTAAATAACTTTATCGAATCACAGTTCAATAAAATATTGAAGGCTGGTATTGTATAATTACATTAACTAAGAAATAATAAGAGAAGAAGAATTAGTAGGATTAGTACCACAGTACATAGATACAACCATTCCCACTACTATATTATATCAATATGCATACAATAAACTAAAGTGATGATGACTCAGTCAACTATTTAAACACACACAAACAATATTATGCATTTTTTGAGTGTTTTTGATGTAGGACCACCTCCTACCTGCTTATTTACTTTTTATTAATATTATATTAATTTATTTTGTTAATTATCTCGCAAATTAGACCCCAGATTCAAATTTGGTAAATAACTTTTTCCTTCGTCTTTTTGAGCTTATTCTGTAGGCCAGTCTGCAATAACAGAACACGGTGTATATATGGTATAAAATGGTATGTTTATCAAATATGGTGTAAGCGTAGGGGAAATCAAGTCTTGCTTACTTACTGTAAAAATGCATTGTCGTTCGATTTGCATATGTTATTGATATTCTTCTCAGTAAGTCCTTTCATTTGATACCAAAATTATAGGAGTAAAAAATTACTAGTCAGCCATATTCGTTTTAGAATGATGTCACTAAGCTATCCATGCATTTTATCCAAGCTAAACGTATGTATGCAAAATTTCAGCGGTTTTCTTCTGGTTTCGGTTCAGGTCAAGTGCTTTAAAATTAATTTTAATTAATTAAACCGCAAGTACATTGCAAGTTAAATAAAAGCTTGTAAAAAGCGGGGTTGGAGGGTTGAGAAAACTGATCACCCGGTATATTTTACTCAACGCGATGATCCGTCTTCAAGGTTACACACAAATTCGTTATGTGTGTTTATCACTATAAACATATTATTCTCGTTATTTTCGATGATAACAGTTATTACTTAAATAAAAATATACGGAAAATTTTTATTACACGAAACGAACAAATATATATATGGTTATTATCACAAACAAAAATGTATATTAGATAGATATATCAAAATGGTATTTGTGGCTTTGTCTGTGAAGTTACGTAGGTTAAGGCTTTAACTTTATGACGTCATCAAATGCTACAAAAACATATTTCGATTTGTCATACCCAAAGATAAAATTCATATTGTATTTAGATGAAGTTAAGATATCTGATTTAGAACCTCATAATATAGGGGATCTCATAAAGAGAAAACTTAAAAAATGATGAAAAAGTTTTAAATCAATCAAGTCCAAAAAGAAAAGCAGATCAAAATTTTGGTTTGTCACAGTCAAAGAAAGTAAATAAATACCCTGGGAAATTTATTTTACAATGAGACAATCCGTGCTTTAATCTATTTCGATAATAAAAAAATGCAAATGATACAAAAAATTTGAAATTTTTTATTTATCAATTAATCATCCTTTTAAACGTCTTTTGAGAAAAATTAATATCGATTTTCTGATAGGTTAAGAATAAATTAACTATCAAAATCACCAAAAAAAGGGTACATTTCTCCTAAACCGTACAGAGAATCAATATGAATTTTTCACAAAAGACGAGATAAAAGAATGATTAATTGATAAATAAAATTTTAAATTTTTCTTATCATTTTCATTTCAACTCTTTAAAGTATTTTAAAACCGTAAATTGAAAATGATACCAAAGATTTGAAATTTTATTTATCAATTAATGCCTTTTAAGCGTCTTTTGTGAAAAATTCATACCGATTCTCTGAACGGTTTAGAAGAAATTAACTATCAAAATCATTGTTTTTACCAAAAAAAGTTTTTCATTTTTACGCACAGTCCTTAATTTTGGTATGATCTTATATTTTAAAACTTGAGAAATATTGATGAAAGTTGTTTATGTAAATGGCAAAACATTTTTAAAAGCTCTTATTGACTAAAAAACCAATATTTATTACAACTTCTTCATATACCACCATGTAAAAAGGACTGTTTTTAACCCCCGAACCAAAAAATGGGGTGTTATAAGTTTAACCGCTATGTGTGTGAGTATGTGTGTCTGTCTGTCTGGCTGTGGCATCGTACCACCTAAACGAATGAACCGATTTTGATTTTATTTGTTTCGTTTGAAAGGTAATTTAATGGAGAGTATTCTTATCTATATTTCAAGTGCGAGTTTAGGGTTCCGTACCCGAAACAACTAAAAAATAGACGATGACACCCAAAATCGATTCAGTTTGGAGAAGGCTCTAGGGAAAAAGGTAATTTAATGGAGAGGGTATCTTAAATATGTTTCAAATTTCATGACTCGTCCCTCATTTTCAAGCTTATTATGCCTACGTTTGACGAAAAATATACTCACGGTCTAAAAATGTACCGCCTAGGAAAAACCACGCTAGACAAATAATTTGAACGAAAAAATTTTATAAATTCAAATAAATTTAAATAATAAGTTTATTTCTCAAACATGTTTTTACAAATGCTCTCCTAATACTCTAGACACATCATTACTATTTTTAATACATGTTCTCCTATTATTAAGTTAAAAAATTTTTGATTATTTTCATCACTTTTCTACGAAATTTGTTGTTTGGTGATTTTATCCAAGAGTTTATATTATTGTACCATAAAAAACATCAATTATAATTGAAAGACTTTGACGTTTAAAATTAGTATACAAAATTTAATAAATAAACATAATTAATAGAATTAAGACTACTTATTATTGTTGTTCACATTTAATTATGCACACAATATTTACATCATGGTCTGTTTTGACTAATTTTGATATACAGGGTGTTCTGTTATTGACTGCAGATCGTTGGCCTACAGAATAAGCTCATAAAGACGAAGGAAAAAGTTATTTACTAATTTTGGATCTGAGCCCTAATTTGCGAGATATGGCTATGGTACAAATCAAAAAATTTAACCATTCACAATGTTTGAAAACCTGGTAGGCATATACTATCTTATTTGGAAGGGACAGTTAAAAACTATCAAATTTAATTGGACAATAAAAATTTAATACATTAGCAATTTTTATCTTTATTTTTCGCATTTAATTATTTACTTGTCTCACTTGTTTTTCGATTAGTATTTATTTGCCACTACAGTTCACTTAGTTATAGGCTGGAATTGTCTTATTACATAAACAAAATGGGCTGTCTTTGCATACTTTACATACGCAATAAACTAAATAATAAATAACATAAACAACTGAATAGAGCAGGAGGCGGTCGTTTCATCAATACGTATGTTTTGTGTAAATTTATTATTATTCAAAATAGCTTATAGATTATTTACATTCCTCTATAACAAAAGGTCATTCCATTGGTTTCAATAACGAACGTAGACCTTTCTCAAAATCATTAGTTTTCCCACAAATTCAAGAAGAGCGTTTTATGGAAATTTTCAAAAGTAAATGAAGTATTTTAAGCGTGATATCCAAATTTCAAGATATTTTCAAGCCACAAACGGCCAATGGCAAATGAATGAATTATGAAATATTTGTACATTAATCACAGCACAGATTACATTTATCGCAGGAAATTACAACTAATACTAAATAATAATAAAAATAAACCCATCTTATCACAGTCTTCAAAATCAGTAATCTTATTTCACTTTTTCAGTTTAAAAAATCATTATTTCTCCTTCAAATTCAAGGAAAGCGTTTTTCGGAATTTTTCAAAAATATATGACGTATGGTAAGCGTGGTATCTAAATTTCAAGATATTATTAGGCTACAAGAGGCCAATGAAATGAATTATTATCTAGGAATATCAGTAATAGTAATTATTAACCAGGAATATCAGAAGACTGTGAATAATGTAAGCTGTGCTGTGATTAATGTACAAACAATTCATTGTAGTTTGTAGCTTGAAAATAGAATCCAAATTTCATTTGGGTACCACGCATAGCATACTTATTACACTTTTAATTTTCAACATTTCCGAAAAACACTTTTCTTAAGTTTGTAGGAGAACTTACGATTTTTAGAAAATGAAAAATGAAAAAGTGGATTAAGATTACTGATTTTGATTATTGTGATCGATGGGTTTATTTTTATTATTATTTAGTATTAGTTGTAATTTGCTGTGAATATTGTAATCTATGCTGTGATTAAAGTACAAATAATTCATAATTCATTCATTTCATTGGCCGTTTGTAGCTTGATAATAGCTTAAAATTTGGATACCACGGTTAACATACTTCATTTATTTTTGAAAGTTTCCGAAAAAAGCTTTTCTTGAGTTTGTAGGAGAACTAATAATTTTTAGAAAATGAAAAATTGGTAAATTCCAGCTCGACAATCCTACGCAGTTTTCTTCTAGATATTAAAGGTCAACGTTGGTTTTTGAAACCAATGGAGGTCACATTGAGCATTTATTACAGAGGAATGTAAATAATTTATAAGCTATTTTGAATAATAATAAATTTATACAAAACATATGTATTGATGAAACGACCGTCTCCTGCTCTATTCAGTTGTTTTTGTAATTGAATCAACAAACAAATTTCAACTTGTTTTGTTATTATTTCTTGGAATATACAAAATAGTTTTTTTTAATGTATGTTAAATAGATTGTAAGACGTCCTATTTAGCTTAAGTATTAACACAATACCATCATAGTTAAAATATAAAAAGTGGGCGGGTTTGATCAAGTCCAATGAAATCATTTATACTTTAAAAAAAATCCCTTCCTCAGTTCAAAGTAATAAAATAAAATAAACTTATATCTACTTATTATCATTGGCTACTGATTATCGAATGATAGTCTGTCAATGAACAAATATATCAATTTTTGCCATACCCGTAGCGCCCAAATTAGGGCTCAGATCCAAAATTAGTAAATAACTTTTTCCTTCGTCTTTATGAGCTTATTCTGTAGGCCAACGATCTGCAGTCAATAACAGAACACCCTGTATAATATGTTACATTCAATCGTAAACTAATTATTGACAAATGCTTGTCTAGTAATCTTAATTAAAGAGAATTGAAAAAAATACACTCGAACCAGGACTCGAACCCGGACTTCTTGGATTCATGTCAAGCGCCCTACCAATTAGGCTATTCGAGTTCTAGACAGGAATGCAATTTTTTCAACTCAATGAATTTTTTACTTTGTTTATCCACTTTATTTATTATTATTACTTATTATTGTTGTTCACATTTAATTATGCACACAATATTTACATCATGGTCTGTTTTGACTAATTTTGATATATAATATGTTACATTCAATCGTAAACTAATTATTGACAAATGCTTGTCTAGTAATCTTAATTAAAGTAAAAAATTCATTGAGTTGAAAAAATTGCATTCGTGTCTAGAACTCGAATAGCCTAATTGGTAGGGCGCTTGAATTAAGACTGTTTTAAACAAAAGTTGTTGATATAAAAGATTTTCCATGATTGCATAAATACTCACAAGTGAACTAATGTTAAGTGGTCAACATAATATAATGAATGGTATGTTCTACTTTTTTTTTCGTAATGATACTAAAAATATCAAGTAATTTTTTATTTTGTTCAAACTAAAAGTATCATTTTTAATTATTCGTAAACAAAAACTGTTATTCCATAAAAGATGAACAAAATTTATAATGAGGCATATCCATCATGAAAAAGACTAGGATATTATATACTGCCAACATATACAAAGTGACACACCAAAATAAAAACTTAATAATGGTTATAACAAGTGAAATTTAAAAAATTTTAAAAACCCCCGACAAAATTTTCGAGTACGGAACCCTTAACTCACACTTAAAATATAGCTAAGAACACTCTCCATTAAATTACCTTTCAAACGAAACAACTATAGTAAAGAAAAAATTCAAAATCGATTCATCCGTTTAGAAGCTACGATGCCACAGGCAGATAAGCAGACAAAAAGATAGACACACATACATAGCGTTTAAACTTATAAGACCGCTTTTTTTGTTCGGGGGTTAAAAATGATTATTTTAATCATAAACAAGTGAAAATAAATAATTGACTGAGTTAACTGTTGAAATATCTTGTATAGATAGTGTTGAATGCCAGATTTTGTAATGCATTGATAATTAGATAAGTTTAAAAAACGTTTCTCCTTCTGGCCAGTCTTTCGAAATTTCGATAACTTTTCTGTTTACCTCTTTTCATATTATTCGACAGGTTTGATATGAAACAAGATTCAAAAGAATAATTATTTGAAGCTACCTAAAAATTTTAAACCATTATCAAAGAACATAAAATTCTCTTTTTAACCATGGCAAAAAAAAAATTAAATCGATCGATTGGTTAAGATAAATTACACAGAAGATGGAGGGTATGGGTTCAATCTTCCGGGTAGCATATTTTAAGAACCAGTCGATCGGTTTCATTTTTTTTTTAATCATAATTAAAGAGATAATTTTATGCTCTTTCAAATGAGGTGTTACAAAGTAGGAAGTGCCATTTGAAATTTCTGTGTGCAATTTGAAGTTGGAGTGAGTGGGGGTAAAGGAATGAAATATAAAATTTTCTAGGTACCATTTTCGAACTTAACCGTCGATATTTAAATCGACGTGTTTTCACTCAAAACAATAATCACATTAGGTAAGAGTTATTTAGAGTAGACACCCTCCATCTTCTGTGTAGTTTACCTTGAGAATCAATCGGTCATTTTATTTTTGTATCATGGTGAATAGAGAATTTTATGCCCTTTCAAATGATGTATAACAAGTTAGGGGGTGTCATTTGAAATTTCAAAGTTGGGGTGGCTAGAGGCGAAAGAGTGAAACTAAAATTACTCTAGGTACCATTTTTGAACTTCCCTCTTGATATCTAAATCGATGTGTTTTCACTCAAAACAATAATCACAGCAGGTCTGAGTTTTAAAGTTTGGGTACTTTTGAAATGATCACACTGTATATAAAAAGAATCTAAACAAACGTAAAAAATTTGAATTACAGATTTAATTTAGGAATTTGGATTCAGGATTCATAGTACAGGACATAGACAATAAATTATAATACAGATGGGAAAGTTGAACAGTTTTTACCATGTGAGCTCCAAAAACTTATCACTCGATTCAAGAGATGTCACTAAAGTAGATTCAAGCTCTTAACTTAAGTATTATAGGCAATGAATTTTACAAAAACGTTTTATGTATCACATAAACTTTCTTAATTTCTACAAACATAAAAATATAACCATAGAAACCATTTGATCGTAGTTACCTGGTCATACTTGACAGACTTTAATACAAAAATCTGTTTAATACAAAAATTATTCTGAAATAGTGTCAGTTATTATAAAATATTTATTATAAATATTAAAATTAAAAGATGGTTTTTCATTGTTGTGTGAAAGCTTGTGAAAAAATGCAAAACGAGATTAGTTTACATATGATTCCTAAGAATTCTGAGGTAAGTAAAAAAATTATTAACTTGAGAAAGAATCTTCTTGAAAGACTTAATTTTACAACGATTTAAAAAATGGACGATAGCGATTGGTCGAACGGACATCGAATATTCTAAACGAGAAAACTATCGTGTCTGCGATTTACATTTCGCCGACGAAATGAAATTCCAAGTTTCAAGAGGAAAATTTCGAACTAACTTAAAGGCTAATGCTTTTCCTAGCCTGCACTTAAGTAGTAAGTTAAAATACTTATGTAATAAATTTGCTTAGTTTACTATTGTAAGTAGGTCTTATAGATAACCCACGAATGTAGTCAACGATTTGATTATAAGGTAATGTTTATTTATTTTAGGTTCACAATTTATACATGCAGAGACGGTAAACATAAATTGAAATAAAGCTGCATCAAAACGACCTGGTGAGTGAATTTAAGGTATACCGAATTTCAATTGTTATGCACTTATAATTAACAATTATAATTTAGGCTAAAAGTAAATATAACAATATAGTTATAAGAATAAAAATAAAAGCTATAGAGATATTAAATATTCATTAATGAATTTTTTAATTTGTTATGTTTACTGTATTATTTGCCATTAAACACAAGTTCAACAATTAAAAATTATAATTTAGCGAAACATCCAAATCTTTATGATTTTCTATAAGAAGGCATGCTTTGTGTCCATTTACAATATGTTTGGATTCAATTATATTTTATTAAATCACAAAAAATGGAATTATTATTGAAATTTAAGAGCTTTTGTACTTTTTCACTATTTGATACCTAAAATCATATTATTATGTATATAGTCCATTACAAATAACTTTCACACAAAACAATCATTTTTTCTGTCATTGTCTCTCTAATTCCACTAAGAATAATCACTGGAGTATAATAAACTTTGATATAATACTTACACCTTAACTATTTTGAACCTGTATAATAAGAACCATGTTCATAATTACATTCAAGAAAGGTTATTCTCATAAATTGACCCAAAAAGCCTAACTTTTTTTTTTAAAGATTCATCCTGTAGTTAGTTAGTATATATAAAGGATATAGTATGGATAGTAGAGTATTATATATAGAGTATGTATATAACTCGTAGGTATAGATATACTCATGGATTTGTCTACTAATACTGTTTAGCTCATGATGCCATTGGTTCTCGCTAATGAGTCCCTTTTATATCATTAAACATAACACATAATAACATTAAATCCCCTTAATAATGAAAACGTTTATTTTCAAACAGGTTAAGCAGTAAACTTTTACCTTCTTCATGCTCAGATGCTGTTTTAATATACAGCTGTAGTCATAAAAATTGCAATACATTACTCATAAATGCAGAACGCATAAAATCGTTATAACATTTAGTAAGATGAACATTTAGAGACTGGTGCATCGTGGAGCGTTTATTCATGTGATGTATTTTGCCACGAAATGTATTTTGTAGTAAAAAATAAAGAAGGAAGTGATAATCCCCTATTTCCATCGAAAACTTTTTACAAGCTTTTATTTAGTTTCACTTGTCCGAGGTTTGTAATCAAATTTTTATACCATGTATATATGAAATATACATAGTATCTTAAGTTTAGTCCCAAGTTTGTAACGCTTAAAAATATTGATGCTACGAAAAAAATTTTGGTATAGGTGTTCATAGAATCATCTAATTAGTCCATTTCCGGTTGTCCGTCCGTCCGTCCGTCTGTGGACACGATAACTCAAAACAAAAAAAGATATCAAGCTGAAATTTTTACAGCGTACTCACGACGTAAAAAGTGAGGTCGAGTTCGTAAATGAGCAACATAGGTCAATTGGATCTTAACCTATGGGTCCGTAGGACCCATCTTGTAAGCCGTTAGAGATAGAACAAAAGTTTAAATGTAAAAAATGTTCCTTATCAAAATATAAACAACTTTTGTTGGAAACATTTTTTTGTAAACATCATTGTTTACCCGCGAGGGCACAAATTAGGCGTAAATTGTATAGCATGTATTATATAAATTGTATATGTATGTGCAATGTGATAGAGTAATCAACACTATTTATACATGATTTTTCAACAATTAACTCAGTCAATTGTTTGTTTTCACTTGTATAGGTTAAATATCCACTTACCGGAATTCCGATTGAGCTGAAATTTTGACCTATTACATAACCTGATTTTCAGATCACTTCCACCACAAAATACTTTTTAAGGGCAAGGTTTTATTCTACTTAAAAGTAGAAAATAATTTTTCTTATAAGTCACTCGTACCAATATGACTATTTGTAAAAGCATGAGGCACTTCGAATAATCCTTGATATTTTAAATTGAGCGCGTCCAGGTTTAACAAATAGTCATGTGTGGATGATTCATAGGAAAAATCATTTTCTACTTTTCAATACAATAAAAGCTTGTCTCTGAAATATTATTTTTAATTTAATTTTTTTTTTTAAATATGAAGAAAGAAAAATGCACTTTGAACTGATGGCATTAATTTTTGATCTAAGTTGAAAATAGCTGAAATTTTAATCTCTTGTTTCTTTTCTCGTTAATTTTTCAAAGAGGTGAAAATCTCCAAGAGATCCATCGCTCCGAAATTATCACTGTAGGACAAAATGGCATAAAATGGCAGCCATTTTAAGGACGTTCATGCGTGTACCTGTTTTGCTATGTGCGTTCATAGGGAAACAGTATGTAAATTTTAAAGAATTTTAAATTAGTAGAAAATAGAAATTTTTTTTGAAATTCTAAAAGTTTAAATAATAGTTAACTGGTAAAAGTTTCAAGTATGGTTATCGATATAATTTTTGAAAAATATCGATTTATATTTTCCATTTAGTCTCATGTTAAACCTTACTTTTAGTAACTTTTTAAACTTAAAATTTAATGAAATTAATTGGATAACAGGATATTTTTCCTGTTTTAAATCATAGAAAATCATTTAAACTATCGCTTTATCATATTGTTTTTAATTTCTCTACTAATATCGTTGACGCATGAACGTCCTTAAACAATAAAACTGTTTTACCATATGTATGTATACATATAATAATAACTGAAAAGGGAAGGGGCGAAATCTCCCCAAAATAATAAAGGTCGAACTATTTAACGGATTTCGCTAAAATTTTAACCGAAAGTTGTAAGTAATAAAACCTACAATTGGTATTAGTTTCATTAAAATTAATCAAATATTTTTCAAGTTACAGTCAAATGAACTGTTTTACCATATGTATGTATACATATAATAATAACTGAAAGGGGAAGGGGCGAAATCTCCCCAAAAAAATATGAGGAGTAGTTCTTAACATTGACGACAAACCTACCAAATTTGGATATGCACCGATGTCTCCTCTTGCGAATATAAAATAAAAATGATAAAATTTCTGAAAAAAATTTGACGCCATTTTGTTGGTTAGAATTGTTGCACCACTCCGGAAAAGTAAAAAATTTCCAAAAATACTAATTTTGATGTGAAAAGAAAAACCCCAAAGTTTCGCTGCCCGAACTTTTAATCCATATAACAGCCTTTTTTTGCTTAGTTTTATTCCAGTAATATGATTTTACCCCTAATTATTTTGTGTGATGTATTGCATTTTTAACCAATTGTTTTTTTAAAAGAATTTGTTTGTCTAGTCCTAATTTGTTTTTAATTTATGACAAATATTTAGTGTAAAAAGAAGAAAAACTCCAAAGTTTCGCTGCCCGAACTTTTAATCCATACACAAGGCTTAATTTTATTCTACTATATAGCAAAAATTTAAAATGGCATAAAATAATGATAGAAAACAACAATATTTACATAAATCATATGATTTTAGTAAACATATCAATAATAAACAAAATAAATCTCTATCCCTATATATTCGAAATGCGAAAGTAAGGATGTTTGTTTGTTTGTTTGATTGTTACGCTTTCACGCTAAAACTAGAGATTGGTTTATAATGTGCGTTTACTGTACGGCAATATAGCTTATACTTCAGAATAACAAATGAGCTTTAATTTATAAAGATATATTTTAAAAAAAATTTATTTATAATCTTTAATTTATGGTTCAAAATGATGATTATATAGATGAAACAGATCTATAATCATCATTTTGAACCATAAATTAAAGTATTCTGTAAAAATTTAAAATAGTAAATGTCAAACCATTCATGGTCAACTTTTCTGATATACTCAATTAATAATTATGACTATTTTACATTTAACAAAATTGAAAACTGTGCACATCAAGAGAAGTGAAGGCTATAATGCGGTGTTTTTTACTTGTTAGCCCAGTGAAACGGGCGGGTATCAAGCTAGTAAAATATAAATATAAATAATGCAATGAAGCATAGTATATCGCAGACAAGTTTATCACAGGGTTTCAAAAAGGGAAGAATACGTCAAGTTCGTTTAGTCATTCAAAAGTTCGTTAGGACCATTTTTATGTTTGTGAACCTCTAACGGTTCCAACAGAGTCATTTCTTTACCTTTTTGTGTGGTATGGAGTAGGAGAGCGGAGGCTAATACCGCACAGCGGCTAATTCCGTACATTACTGTTTATCCTGAAGGAATTGAGCTGCGTGCGTTTGCTTGGTGTCAATCATTAGCGCAGTAGTGTTAGTTTAGCCTCTTAAGTTACTGTGTTATTAAGGGTAATAATTTTGGTATAAATAGATGTTATGTGATTTGGCGCTCGTTTTTATAACTTTTAAACATCAAAAAATAAGATGTAAGTACCTATTTTTATTAAATTTTATAATGAAATTATTATATTTCAGACTATAAATATCTTTATAATAAGATTTTGATCAAAGAATCCCTTTATTGAATTTTTTTTTTTAGGTAAATACTCATTCTTGAAATTTGAATTCGGTTTCGGGAATTTCCGTACACTGTACGGTATTACCCGCAATGAAGCATTGCATGAAATTATTTCTCCAGAAGCAGCAGTAAATGCAGAATCAGAGATATCACATGAACTCATTTCACCAGTAGAAGCAGTAAATTTAGAATCAGAAATATGAGGAGCTCATGAATTGTGTGTAATATGTAATGAATTTGGTAAGGATATAGAATTATGGTACAGATGTATGTCATGTGACAAATGGGCACATGCTTTGTGTAGTGGCGCAAATTCTGCGGACGATTATATCTGTGTATTTTGTGAATAAATAAAAGATTACCCACAGTTAATTAAAATTATTATTTTTATTTGTGAAAAAATACCTTTTTTTCAGGCTTTTTAGGTTCTTAAAATTATGTACGGAATTAGATGCAAGTCTCGGGTAATTCCGTACAAATAACTTTATAGAATAATTTGATTTTGACACTGTCATATTGGACACTGCCAATTATGGATTATTTATATAAAACTTGACTAAATTTATGATGGCTTGATACATAAAGCATTGTATTCTATTAAGTAGGTTCGAAGAAATACACGTTTAAAGTTAGGTGCGTACGGCATTACCCTCCGCTCCCCTATATCAAATTTAAAACTTGGTCTGTGGTCAAATTCTCTTAAATGGTTCGCAAAAGTTGAATCCGTTTTTCGATTTTTATAAGATCTTATATATTCTCCTTTGCGAATCTTGAAAGACCTCCCAGTCTGTCCGATGTATACTCCCAAACATTCTTCACATGTAATTTTGTAAATACCCGATTTTTCTATTGCATCCGTCTTCTGTTTATTATTATAGACCATATTTCGAAAAGATGTAGCAGATCGAAATGCTACTTGAATTTGATTTTCTCTCTGAGTACATGAGCAATTTTTTTCCGAAATTTGACCGTATAATAGGTGAGAATCTCATATTGTCGTGTTTTCTCCGTGGGATAAATTGTCCCGAGCGCTATTTTTAGTTGTTTTGTTACAATGAGTTTGTTGATCGTTTTATCGGTAAAACCATTCTGCGTATCAATATATTTTATGGTGTTTAATTCTCTTTCCAATTTTTCTGGTGATAGTAGAAAGGATTTGTGACAAAATGGGTGTAGAGAGTCGATTAGAATAATCACGTCCGTTGTTGAAGGTTTTCGATAGACGTTGAATACTAATTTATTTTCTGATCTTGTTTTTTTGAGATCTAGGAAATTTATTTCATTGCATTTTTCTTTTTCCAAAGTAAATTGTACTTTGTTGTTCTTGTTGTAGAAAATTTTCCAACTGCCTATCTGAGCCTTCAAAACATATGACGATATTATCAACATATCTATACCAAAATTTAATATGCTGCTGCGCTTCATTAGTGATGTAGGAGATTTTTCTCGAAATTGTCCATATAAATTTCGGCTAATATGGAACTTTAAAGCACTTAAAGTGGTTAGTATTTCATCTTTTTTGACAGGATTTCCTTTGGTGAAATTTTACCAAACATATTTGTAATATCCAGTGAGGCTAATTTGTAGCTACTATGTATTTGAAAATTATCAAGTTGTTCTTTAGAGAGTGCTTGTTAAAAATGTTCAGTTCTCCTTTTATCAATGATTTTATTTTCTTTGCGACTTTATGTAGCATTGGCAGGCGAGTGTTCATTTCGATCAAAGTTAATTTTTCAAAATTTAAAAATAAAGCCGTGAAATTCTTTAAACATTCTCAGATCTCATCTTGGTGTTTGTTTGTAGGGTTAGTTTTTAGTCTCTATATTTTTACCTTTTGTATAAAGTCGCCTATTTTATTTATATATTCTTGTTTTTTCAAAATAACTGTTGAGCCACCTTTTATCAGCCTTTGTTACGATAAGTTGGTTGTTATCCAGTTTTGTTCTGATTGATTTTATAAGTTTTATTGATCCTGACCTATCGGAGGTAGTAGCTGCTGTTCTCAAAATTTAACCGTTCTTTGGCGAGTCCGCCCTTCGTCTTTTTTAAAGCTAATTCACAGTCAACAGTTAAATTTTCTTTCATTTTGTTGAAATTTTGATTCAGAATGAATTTCATTCCTTTATCAATAATATTGAGTTCTTGTTTGTTGAATGTGATATTATTTGATAAGTTGATAGTGCGTTTTTCAAATTTTATTTCTGTTAAAAACTGTTAAAAGACGGGTTTTTGAGTTTTTGTTATTATACCATGTATATATAAAATATATTATACCATGTATATATGAAATATACATAGTATATTAAGTTTAATCCCAAGTTTGTAACGCTTAAAAATAATGATGCTAGGAAAAAAGTTTTGTCATAGGTGTTCATAAAATCACCTAATTAGTCCATTTCCAGTTGTCCGTCCGTCCGTCTGTGGACACGATAACTCAAAAACGAAAAAAGATATCGAGCTGAAATTTTTACAGCGTACTCAGGACGTAAAAAGTGAGGTCAAGTTCGTAAATGAGCATCGTAGGGCAATTGGGTCTTGGGTACGTAGGCCCCATCTTGTAAACAGTTAGAGATAGAACAATAGTTTAAATATAAAAAATGTACCTTATCAAAAATTAAACAACTTTTGTTTGAAACATTTTTTTGTAAACATCACTGTTTACCCATGAGGGCGCCCATTAAGCGGAAATTTTATAATATGTACTATACTTGAATATCAGTTATGTATGTGTCACATGTTTGTATGTGTAATATGACAAAGAAATCAACACTGACTATGCATGGTATTTCAACAATTAACTCAGTCAATTGTTTGTTTTCACTTATTTTTGTCTTAAATTTGATAGTGGATTACAGCAAAGTATAATTAAAAAAATTTGTTAAATATATTACATGAATATTTTAATTCTTAAAATGCAATTCCACAAAGTAAAGCTCGATCTTTAGCGAGATTGTGTCGATCGACACAATCGAGATAGATGAATACTTTAAAATAGAAAGTTGTTATAAATTAAAAAAGTAACATATGTTTTGTTCGAAACATTTTTCTGCAAAATCTACAGTTTAGGCAAAAACGAACTGAGATGGACTTTTCGAAAAAAATTTTCCAAAAAATCCAATAAAAGTGGTTTGTTTTTCTATAAAACCATTTTTGTTCAAAAACAATAAACAAACGCACAAAAAGCTTGATTTTTGTTATCAATTATTGTCTCAACTATTCGGTTTACAAAAAAATGTTTGCGTTTTTATAAAGAATAACTTTATAAATTAATGCATTCATGTAATGTTTGTCAGTTATGAATCAGAGTGAGATTTTAATTGAACCCAAAAACTTAGATCGAATTCGATGTCGGTATAAGATGTGAAACTAACATTTTTCGTTTAAAGGATTTTCCTGGATTCAATTTAATCAAGTATATGTTAACTTAAACAAGTGAAAACAAACAATTGACTGAGTTAATTGTTGAAATACCATGTATAGACAGTGTTGATGAAGCAATCGTTTGTTTTTTGACGTCACGTTAATAAAAAAAGATATCCACTTTTAAATAGCTACACACACACTGATATTCCCATGTTAATGCATACTATAAAATTTGCACCTAATAAGCGCCCTCGTGGGTAAACAATGAAGTTTACAAAAAAAATTTTTCAAACAAAAGTTGTTTATTTTTTTATAAAGAACATTTTTTACATTTAAACTTTTGTTCTATCTCTAACGGTTTACAAGATTGACCCATATTGCTCATTTACGAACTTGACCTCAGTTTTTAGGTCCTGAGTACGCTATAAAAATTTCATCTTGATATCTCTTTTCGTTTTTGAGTTATCGTGTCCACAGACGGACGGACGGACGGACGGACAACCGGAAATGGACTAATTAGGTGATTCTATGAACACCTATACCAAAATTTTTTTCGTAGCATGAATATTTTTAGGCGTTACAAACTTTGGACTAAACTTAATATACTATGTATATTTCATATATACATGGTATAAAAAGCACCCTGTATAAAAAATTACATAATCTGATAGTTAGTAAACAATTTTCTTGATACATACGGTACAATCCAAAAATTTATGCGATATTCCAATTTATAATATTAATATAATATAAAATTTAATATGTTTTATTAAATAAGCATATTATTAAATGCTTAAAGCAACAAATTTCATATTTAAACCACGTACACATACGAACGTACCTACGTCACACCTAGTCACACTGAATGGATGGATGGAAACATCCCTGATCAGGGCACGTCAATGCAACCCTGATGAAGGGAGTACTGCGTATGGGTACAGCGAGACAACGTTGTACAAATTATATTTAAATTGGTTTTTGAAGGGTTCTAAATATTACCTACCACCTATAGTTATTGGTAATAGGGTAAAACACCTACTACTAGTTTTTTTTTTAAATCTATTCTCATATTTAACCAATGATAGAGCAACACTATTTATTTCTATTTAATAAAATATTGTCGCTCGGCTACTAAAAAAAACCTTCCGGCAAATCAATTTAGAAAAATAATTTACAAAATTCAATTTAGAATTCAATTTTTATCTAAATATAAATATTATTTTATATCTGTATATGTAGAAATATACGGTGTAAAATGCTCGTATGACCTCTATGTACAGATAAATTAAACTCAAATTTTATTAAATCAATTAAATTAATTTTGTGTTTTTCTATCCATTAATTCTTTTTTCCTCAGATTCATTTTGTTTTCTTTGGTGGCGTTTTCTTGAATATCTTTGTTTCTATTTTGATCGGATTGAGGTGAATAAAGTTTGTTATGAATTTCTGCACCGACTTTGACCTGCTATCGAACCAAGAACATAGTAAAATTTCAAGAAAATCGCATTAACCTCATATTTTCAATTTTCTCTAATAATTTTTCGAAAAATGAAGGAATTATCTTTAAATTTGGGTAATAAATGTAACTTATGATCATAAAAAAGTGTGGGATATTTTATCCCGAAACATAACCTCAGTTTTGAGAAAAACGGAAATTTCAACAACTCTACAGCTCAGGCAAACCATCGGATTTTAACTTTTTTTTAATTCCAGGTTCTTATGTACTTTCGTATAGTGCGAACGGTTTCTTTTTCAAAACCTGATTATGAGACGAAACATTATATAACAAAACTCGGAAAAATCCAGATTTGCATCATTACCTGCAAGGTACAAAAATTGAAAATTTTCAATTGTGATTGTTAAACAGGAGCTTATATTTTTACTTTGTGTGTAGAAGTAAAAACACGGAAAATTCTGTATATAGAAGTAAAAATACGGAAAATATATTAATATCAACAATATTTATTTTATTGAAATTGTTTGTTTAAAATTGTTTGTTAATACTCAGGTATGCATTTACATTTGAGTGAAAACACGCCGATTTTCGTATCGACGAGAAAGTTCAAAAATGGTACCTAGAAAATTTTAAGTTCCATTCCTTCACCCCGTCCACCCCAACTTTGGAATTTCAAACGGCACTTCCGACTTAATGATATCTCATTTAAAAGGGCATAAAATTCCTTCTTTAACCATGATAAATAAACGATCTGAAACATCGGACAAGTCTTTATTATATTATAAAATTGATATATTATTCTTGTAATATTTTATTTAAAAACAAGGAAAAGCTTCAGTTTCTTAACTTCACTAATTTGGATTAATTAAGTTTTATTTATTTCTTTATTTGATTTATTTGATTCTGTGAACAATTTAAATAATTATGAGGAACAGGCTTAGGTATTTTTTGGATTTAATATAATATTTAGAAGGATGTAGTTTGGTAAGAGTGAGGTTAAGCAAAGATTACCAAGTTATAAAAGTTACCTAAAAAGACATTTTAAATAATATTTGATCAATTTTGGGTAGGGTTGATTTGACCACTTTTGACGATTTCACCCCCTCCAAACACACGGCTCTAGGGGCAGGGGAATTTTATGCCCTTCCAAATGAGGTAACACAAATTAGGAAGTGTCATTTGAAATTTCAAATTCGGAGTGGGTGGGGATGAAGAAAGGAAACCTAAAATTTCCTAGGTACCATTTTTGAGCTTTCCCGTCGTTACATAAATCGGCGTGATTTCACTCAAAACAATAATAACAAATGGTCAAGAGTTATTTATGGTGGGTACTTTTAAAATGATCACACTGTATATTCACTAATTTAATTTATACCTACGTGGATACAAATAATTCAGCGAATCGTTCTTTAAAAGGATCGCATTACACAAAAGCTTATCATTTATTTATATGTACATAAACAATTCGGCGAAAAAGTACAATCAAACATATTTATTACACGAGATGAAAAATTTTTGAAATAATAGAACGTAGACCAGCCATTCCCAAAGTGGTCTATATCGACCCCTTGGAGTCCATTCGAAAGCGAAAAGTGTATACGACAGCGAAAATTAGAATAGGAATAATTCTATTAGAATCACAAGGGATTCATGGTATCGAAAATAAGAATAGGGTATCTATTTATAAATAATTCTAAAAGCATACAGTCACGGTATAATTGAGAATCGCTTGGACCCAAACGAAAAACATTTTGGGTAAGTGTCGAAAAAAGTTACAGATTATTGGTAAACGAAGGTTTATAGGTAAAAAAATAGTGACTGATACAATTTGTTAGGGCGTATTAATTCGTGATTGCTTGGCAGATCGTCTTTCTAAGTAATGAAAATGATCTTCGAGGCAACAAAATTGAGAAAACACTAACGTAGACCGTAAGATAATGACATATTTATTTGAGTGCCCTATTATATCGCTTTTGCATTGGAGAGGGCTTCAAAGCATTGCATTGTTGGCTATAATACTTCGAAAATACTTCTAAAACAAGATAATTACCAAGTTTCGTCAGTAAACCTATCTGTAATTTTGATCATAACCAGTCCATTATTTAATTTTTGTAGTTTTCGAACGATCATAACAAGTCATATATGAAAAAATTCTAAGGAGTAAATTATTAGTCCTCGAATCGTCGTTTCTGACGTGAAGTAAAACAGGTTAAACAAAATTCAGCACACATTATGTCGCTGTGAAAGAAACGGTGTTTTGATGTATTTAAGCTTGTAAGGCAGGCGTAGTTGGATAAAATACTACTAGAGAGGAGGCAAATCATCGTGGAATGGGGAATACAAAAAGTTGGATATAGCTATCTTCAAGCTAAAAGCCTGACCATGAGCTAGATTACTAATTTATATTGATACCTATGCTTCATTTAGGACCTATTAACTTTAATAGTTTAATTTGTCCTCAAAAAAGCTAAACTTTTGCCATAAGAGCCATCAACAACAAAAGCAATCAATATCCTTACTTTATTTCTAATAACTTTAAAGGAGAGGAATTTAAAAAAAAAATTTGATATATTTTTATTTTCGTTTATTTAAATCAAAAATTCTAGACAATTGAAAAAATTAAGACACAATCATGTGTAACCGTATCGATTAGAGTTTTTTAACCTGCTTGTAGACCAGAAAAACAAATATCAATACAGAAAATTGGGAAAATCGGCGATCAAGGCGATCGGCGATAAATTATTACCATTATTACAAAATTGTACTAAAATTTTCTGTTTACTTAATCAAATCAAAAAACCCAGAGGTAAAACTTAAATAATAAAAAATGTTCGGAGAAACTCGGTCTTTCTTTTCCCAGTCTACAATTGGCTTTGATCAAATTATTATAAACATTAAATAATTCTGTATAATTCGAGAGTCGATAACATCAAATGAATCACTGTACAAGAGAAGGGCTTTATTAACGGATAAAGAGCAAACAAACCTAGTTTCTGGAGGTTTCTGGACAAACCTACTTTGGCACTATTTCCTATCCATTCTTCTTCAGAAAATTTTGATGGGCTAAGCCTTTTCAAAAGTGCCACTTTTACTCTTGATAATCAAAACTTGCCTTTTCAAAAGTGCCATATCCCAAAAGGAAATTATATTTTAAAGTAGTCCGACTGTTGTGTAGTCAACTAGGCAATATGTAATACGTAAATGTAATAAAATGCTCTAAAAATATCGTAAAATTTTCTTGTACCTCAATCACCGATTAATTTTTATACCATTAACATTATTGTGAGTTCTTAATAAGGTACTGTGTTAAAAATCAAAATTTTAAAAATAATTCAAAATTTTGCCCCGCGAGAGGCCCCAAAACTGTGTTTATTGTGATCAAGAGACTATGAACTATCATTCACCGCAAAATAAATCAACATTCACCGTACTTGCTGAAACAGCCGGACTACTTTAAGCAACAATCCTTTAACAATATGTGTAATATTAATTAATATTAATTGTCACAATGTCGAAAATTTAATATCAGAAATTTTTTAGCTATCGAAACCATCATACAAGGTATATTACATTAACAATTAAGAAAAAACTAAAATTATTATTCTTATCCGCAATAATTGCGGATGTTTCCAAAGTTATAATACATCATGTATTTAATTCCAAATTTTTTATAATGAAACAATGTATAAAAAAAAAATAACGATAATTAGATCCCATTTTACCACCTTTGATTAACCATTAGCTTAAAAAATATGACTTTGGAGTAAAACTTATCAAAGATGGTTAAAGGGAAATTGGTTACAGAAATAAAGATATACTGGACTCAAAATTATGTTCGTTTATACTTGTTTAAGGATAATTTTGACAATGTTATCAAGTGATTGCTCTCAGCAGATCCAAGCGCAGATCCAACATACGAATTGTTCCCTCTAATTGTGGATCCACCATAGGAATTGATTGACATATTCGACGGAGTCACTGCAGAAGATGACTGAAAATGATTAGAATTACTTTTTGGAGTTATTGTAAAATATATTCGTTTTCTGGGATTCTGGAAAGTCAGTTATTAAAGGATAAAAATATTCGGTTAAACTTGGTTAGCTATTACGGGCCAGACCTGCCAAAACTATGACCGTGCGACTTAAAATAATTGTTAATCATCGCAATATTTTATCAAATTTTGCTAGTCCTTTTCCCAAAAAAATTAAGATTTGTTATGAAGACTCTTTGACTCAACTTTTTGAACCATACTTTTCAATTTTGTACGATGATCTCCATGGCATCTAGGTCAACGAAGTTATACTTTGGCGAAAACTCATTGCAACAACAGCGACGAATGACCTCTCCTTTTCAATTTTGCGTCATTTCAAAACATATCTAAGATCGACAATGTCTTAACTTTGGCTAAACAGATTAACCTCGCTCAAGAACATCGCGACTTAGAGGTCGATGCGCACAGAGTTTTGGAAAATTTTTTTCTGTATCATACAAAATTAAGGCGCTATTCTGGTCTAGAATATGCCCTTAAACGAAATTTTCGTAATTCGAATTATTTTCGGAGATACAGTGCATCTTGTAACGCGGCATCAAAACCAGTCGAGCGTAGCGCATCGCACAATAAACGGCAAATGTTGCCGGACGACTTCAGATTTCGTTCTTTCTAGGACCTCCAATAGCAGAAGGTCCAATCTCTGACGCTAGGTAAAATTTTAAGAATCGCACTATTTGTCAATTTGTAGTAGGTTAAAGTTCTGCTTTCGGTTAAGTATCTTTAAAAATGTGACCCATCACGTTTTCAAAACGATATTCCTATAAATAACGAAAATATGAGGGTGTCTTCATCTTAAATGCGACACATTGTATAATCTAGTAAATAAATTAATTCGAAAAATCACCCTCTGTAATTTATAATTTCTTGTAGGATAAATAAAGAAAATTTGACATGTTTAACTCCTAGTAAAACTTAAAAGAACTACGGAATAAAAAAAGATCTTAAAGACAATAATTTTTACTTACCAAATTGGAAGCATTTAAAGAATTATTATGTCGTATTTCATTGAAGTTTCGTGTGGCACCATTACCAACACTGAAAAGTACCGATGAAGGTTGTCCTTGTGGTTGATTTCTAAAAATAGACTGGGATGGCTGTGGTCTACTTCCAAAAAGTATTTGATTTGCACTCGCAGCCGAGTTGGGCGTTTGAATACTATGTGATTGACGAGCAGCGCTTTCACGCTATAATTAAAATTTATAATTGTAAAACAGTAAAGGTATATATATATACCTATATATATATATATATACTAGCTGACCCGGCAAACGTTGTTTTGCCATATAAATAATTTCCTAGTAATTTCTAGTGTAGACAAAAAATAGCTTACTTATTGTAAGTATGTATGTATGTATTGTCAACGTTACTACTACACTTGATGCATAAACAATAATGATGGCCGACAACTGTGTAGGGAGTAAGAAAGAAAGGGGACCGGCTTCGTTTTCATCCCTACTCCTTGCTGTTTACTGGGTCAGAAGTGACACCTGTAGACATCTGGCGGGGATAACTAATTAAATGACGATTGATCAGTTTTCGACCGGAGAGGAAAAATGATTAAATTACTAAAATGGCTATTAAAAAATAAGGGTTGATCGTAGAAGGGTGAAAATTGAGGATTGTATGTATTTTTGTATGTTGTATCATAAAAAAAGAGAAATTAAAAATTTTGTCTAAAAAATAAAAAAAAAAATTTAGGGGTGGACTACCCCTAACATTTAGGGGGATGAAAAATAGATGTTGGCCGATTCTCAGGCCTACCCAATATGCACACAAAATTTCATCAAAATCGGTCAAGCCGTTTCGGAGGAGTATGGCAACGAAAACTGTGACACGTGAATTTTATATATTAGAAGATATATATATATATATATATATATATATATATATATATAAATATATAAAGGGGAAAACAGATAGGGGTGGCTGCTCCCCTCTAGAGATACACAAAAATGGTTCAGAGTACCCACGAATTTTTAAACTAAAAATTTTCTCCCAAATTTGACCATTCTAACCCTCTTAATATTATCAAATGGGTTTAATATGAAATTAGAATCAATGAAGCTACCTACAAATTTTCAATTTACCATCTTTATAAAAGGTGGTGAAAATTGAGAAAATGGAAACTAAATTTTTGCCCTTATTTGGACCCTCGGGGGAAAACAAAGTTATATTTACGAAAAAATGTTTCAAACGAAATTTATATTTTATAAGAAGCATTTTTTACACTGAGACTTTTCTTCTATCTCTTATGGTTTACAAGAGTCCTACGGATCCAAGACCAAATGGACTTAATGGAGTACGATTGGGAAAATTTCAGCTTGATATCTCCTTTTCGTTTTTGAGTTATTTTGTTGATGGACAGACAAACGGAAATGGGCTAATTAGGCAATTTTACGAATACCTATAACAAAATTTTGTTTCTAGCATCAATATATCTAAGCGTTACAAACTTATGACTAAATTTAATATACCCTACTCCGATATATTTCATATATAGGGTATAAAAAACTAAATCAAATCATTTTTAAAAACAAGTTTTTAGAAAAAGGGTTCCCATAAGTTGAAATGGGAAAAAAAGAAATAGCAGAAAAATAAATTTTTAGGTTAACGATTTTCACCAGTATAAACCGGAGCCAGTGTCTGTGTAACCTCAAAATTTAACTCTAGATTCACGCCTGTTTTCAGATAAATTTATGGTTAAATAAATCTAATTTTAAAATATAAATAATTTTGCGTTTTTTCTCCTAGATATATTTTTACTTTAACATAGCTTGAATTTATACTTTTCCATATTCTCCATAAATCAACTTGCCTCCATATTTGCCATCGGCTGGCGATCCCCTTGATTGAGATAGCAAAATTTGACTTTTTGCAAGCAAATGATCTATCAGCTAATAAAAACAAATAAGAAAGACCTTTAAACGGTTTTAACTCCTAAATTCAACACCCATTTCACCATTTCCAAGAGTCTCGAGTTTAATACAAAATTCGAGTTATATTCGACACAGTAATATCGAACCTTTGTGTTATTGAAGATAAAAGAAACTGATTTTAACAATTTTCTTACCTTAACATGATCCTGTAGACGTTTGTAATCCTTGTGCAAAGTGTTATAATGTTCGCTCAACTTTACATATTCGGCTTTTAAATTAGCGTACTTTTTAAAAATACACTTAAACATACGTTCTCTTAATCCATTTTGATAATCTATTATCTGAATATTGATTATGATAATTACTTGATCAAGTAGAAACACGAGAAATTGGTGACAGTTAAGTGTATACTAAGAAGCTTACGTGACAACTTTCGATAATTCAATGTTTTTTATGTCGCTTAATAATTTCTAAATAATGTTGAAAAAAAATAGATTTTAGCTTACATCTGGCAAAATATTCCTCTGGGCAATAATACGGCAGTCAAATTCTATATTAAAATCGCAAAACGAGCTGTGTGGCACCCATTTTGGTAATTGGTATTTATACACTTCTCAGGGGAGTGAAAAAACAATGATGTTCCTTGTATTTTTTATAAAGCACATTTTTTATATTTAAACTTTTGTTCTATCTCTCTAACGGTTGAATATATTAAGCAAGACTTTAACATTTCTGAAAAGCATGTAAATTTTTAAGCATCATTTCTCAAAACCCATTAGATATACCTATACGAAGCTGTGGGTTCGCTTCAATTGTAACAAAAATAAATATACTTTCAAAATGATAGTAGCAGCTAAAGTCAAAAGCTCACAGTTTTGGAATTGAACTGCAAAAATTGAGAAAAGTTCGAAAATTTTACAGTTTTTTACGGATTAACTTTTTTTCAACACAACTTTTTTTTACTTGCAAAACGTAGTTTTACACTCTCCTAAGTGTTCCAAATAACATTCCAACAAAGCAACTTTACATCGCGTTTTGCAATTTTAGTTTTTTTTTTTAATGATTTTATTGGCGTATAAGTGAAAGACTTTACTTTTATAATTTATTTTTAAGGACGACCTAACCAACGTAAGATAGATTTATTTCAACTGTCACCAACTTTGGATTAAAAAGCCTAACGATGCAACAACCTACCTTTTTACATTTCATTTGCATCTCTTCAAGGACAGTTCCGACATCAGCGAAAAACTCTTGTACTTCAGGTGGAGCTTGCGTCAATAGGATCACTTCACACTTTGGGCTTGATTGACAACATTTTTTTCCTTGAGCTACGAAATAAGATTAAAAGAAATATTGGGCTAAACGTTTTTTAAGGATGTATGAGCATGACAACAATGTTTGATTTAAAGGCTCAAAATTTGTTTATAGGTAGTCTTTTACTCAAAGAATATGTGGTTAAAATTTCAGCTTAGGTATCCGTGCAAATTTTTAAGAAAAAAGTCATTAAAAATCGATATAAAATACATTGGCTCTTATGGAGGAATCTCAAAAAACGACATATTTTGGAAGTTTTTGATAGTTTTCATTTGGAATGAATGAAAACAAATTAAAAAAAAACTTTTTAATAGAGAGTAAACATATTAGCAATGAATTAGAAAAGGAAAAAACTAAGTGTCACCGTCCATATAAGGGACGTAAGAGCAGGGTAGATTAAGGGTTGAAATTATTTTTATCTTATTTTCAACTTTGATGATGAATTTTGTTATAACTTCATGAATGTAGAAAATTTTATTCTTACCTTTTGTCTTATATCGTCAAGTAATAATATAAATTTATCATCAAAATTGAAAATATCTATTTTTAAATTTGTGCCCCCACTACCATGCTCATACATCCTTAAATAATACCAAATTAATTTTTCGTTCTTTCACGCTATTTTTAACCCCCGAACCAAAAAAAGGTGTGTTATACGTTTGACCGCTATGAGTGTGTGACTGTACCTATGTCTTTTTGTGACATCGTAGCGCCTAAACGGATGAACCGATTTGGATTTTTGTCCCATCCGTTTGAAAGGTAATTTAATGGAAAATGTTCTTAGCTGAGTTTCATGTTCGAGTTTAAGTTTTCGTACCCGGGAAAACTTTAAAATAGGTGGTGATCCTCAAAATCAGTTCAGTTTGGAGAAGGCTCTAAGGAAAAAGATAATTTAATGGACAGTGTTCTTAAATATGTTTCAAGTGCGAGTTTAGGCTTCCGTACCTGAAATTTTTCGGGGCTTATTAAATTTTGTAAATTTACTTGACAAATGATATTTTTTTTAAATTAATATTTTAGAGAGTAAAATTTGTAACCTAATACTGTTTTTACTTTAATCCGAAAATTTCGATTACTTTTGTAAACAAAGCGATAACTTTTGCATTTCTAAAACAGCAAATCATTTTTCAGACGTTTATTTTCGTAGAGTTTCTTTAAATGGATAAAAAAATTCAACAAAACTTTGACCCCGGGTTCGAATTGTTCAATATGGCGTTCACATCTCAATTTTTTATCCATGATTCCTGGTGGGTCATTTCGCCCGAAAAATTATAGCATGAGCTTGTTGTCTATTGCTGTATAAATTTCAAAACAAATTTTATACCTATTTTAATTGCAATGGACATTTTAGCAGTGTTCTGGGCGACATATTTTGATGAGAAATTCTGGTATATCTCCTCGATATACAACGAATAATAATAATAAATGTTTGAAAAGTCTCGCTTAGGTTTCAAGCAATGGTCGTCTGAAAATGGAAATTTGCTTACTAATACAATGAATAAGCCGTAAAAAAGTGTCGAACGAATCTAATGCCAGAATAACGGATTCTGTCACGTATTCCCAAAACCGTGTCATTTTTGCCAAGAATTTCACTTTTTTGGCACAAAAACGACAAACTAAGTATTTATCGCACAAACCCAGCTTTAGGAGGTATTTTTGACCGCTGATTACGAATTCGATGCCTGATTACACGGATTTTATGATTCGTAATCAACGAACAAAAATACCCCTTAGAGCACAGTTTGAACGATAAATACTTAGGTTTATCGTTTTTGTGCCAAAAAAATTTTTTACCAAAAATGGCACGATTTTCGGAATACGTGACAGAATCCGTTTATCTGACATCAGATATTCGCAATTAGCGACCAAAAATGCCTCCTAGATATTAACGGCTTGAACGATAAATACTTAGTTTTCCGTTTTTGTGCCAATAAGTGAAATTTCGTGTTTTCGTATCAAAAAGCACACGGTTTTTGGAATACGTAACAGTGTAATCTGACATCGGATTCGTATTCAGCGACCAAAAATATTTACTAGACGACAATGTTAAGCCAAAATAAGCACTACATATGCCTCTCGCTGGGACCCCCTTATAGCAAGGTTAAATTGGCTGAATGTTGGGTCCTATAAACACTTTACAAAAAGTTTCATTAAAATCACTGCTGTTTCCCAACTTTTGCTTTCATTCCAGCTTATTGGTTGTACTATACTACCTATATGTATTTTATAATTTTTATTCATGAAAATATTAGAGTTAATTTGACCCGAGTCTAAAAATATAGGCCAAAAAATATTAATAAAAAGAACTCATTAGGAATGCTTATCTGTAGTTCAAGCCCCCTTCTCCTCTAAATTTACTTAGAAAGATGTTACTTAGCTCAATAAATGCTTTTGTAACGTTTCTAAGTTATAAAAATGAGCGTGTTTAAAAATATCATTTCGTGAAAAATGCGACTGAAGTTAAATTTAATAGAATCAACTGTTTTTATAAATATTGCGTAACCCTTTGAAGGTATTAATGACTATCACATCCAATAAATTTAATTATAAAAATTTACCTTTTTGTAAGCACTTAGAACTACAATACAATTTTCCACAACTACTAATATAAAATAAATGTTCAGTTTCTTCTTTAAGTTGCACATAACATGTATAACAGTGTACGTAATCCATTTTCTTTTGAAAAATTTGCAAAGTAACTATCTTTCCTGTCAACTTTAATTCTAAATCATCAGAAAAACTTTAAGTCTTAATTTTCAATCGTTTTTCAATTGTTTTTTATTGTAATAAGTACTGACATCTGTTGAACCAATACAATAATTATTATTTAATCATATACTTGATATATAAACAACATCCTTCTTTGTCTTTTACAATCACAAATAAGAGCATAGAAAGAGATAGCCTTATGGAAATATCTCTAGGTATACGGCACCTCACATATCAAGGACCCTAGGTTAATGGCACCTCACTCATATATCTTGAAAAAAAAAATAGATTGTCAAACTCTGCCAAAAATCTATTATGTAAAACTTTAAATATATCAGGAATCTTTGGAAAATTTTTATTTTCCTATTATTCAATTGGCCTATTATTCAAATTACAAAAATTAACAAAATCGATTTCCTAAATCAAGCAAGTGAAAACAAACAATTGACTGAGTTAATTGTTGAAATGTATAGACAGTGTTGATTACACTGTCACATTACACATACATAACTGATATTACCATATAATACATACTATACAATTTGCGCCTAATTTGCGCCCTCGCGGGTAAACAGTGATGTTTACGAAAAAATGTTTCAAACAAAAGTTGTTCATTTTTTTATAAGGAACATTTTTTACATTTAAACTTTTGTTCTACCTCTAACGATTTACAAGATGGGTCCTACGGACCCAAGACCCAATTAATCCATGTTGCTCATTTACGAACTCGACTTCAATTTTTACGTCCTAAGCACGCTAATAAATTTCAGCTTGATATGTCTTCTCGCTTTTGAGTTATCTTGTTGACAGACAGACAGACGGATAGACAACCGGAAATGGACTAATTAGGTGATTTTTTTAACACCTATGTAAAAATTTTTTTCGTAGCATCAATATTTTCAAGCGTTACAAACTTGGGACTAAACTTAATATACTATGATATATATTACATATATACATGGTATAAAAATTACAATTTTGAATATCTCTTTTTTTACAGTTAGTATAGACGCTTTTAACATTACATCAAGGCACCTGGCCCAAATCTAAAATGCATCGAATGAGATCATTATATTTGTCTTATTTCGGTAAAAATTGATCATAAATTGCTCGATTTTAAATCAACAAATTTTAGGTGCGGGTATAAATCTGACAATATTTAACGAAATAAGGCCTACAAGATTACATTGTTTGGTGTTTTTTATCCTCTAAAATTGTTAACTATTTTTTAACTCTCCTCAATTTATTTTAACTTTTTTGGAATTTCGAACGCCTCGACTGTGCTTCAAAGAAGAGAATAGAATGAGCGTAAAAAGCTGGCCACAGCTATACTCTGATCAAAAAATAGGACCATATCGAAACAATCCCTTTTTGAATTGAAATTCTTTCAATTTGAATCCAATGGAAATTAATATTTTCTAAATAATTTTGGGAAACTCACAGTCAGTCAGAAATTTCGAGATTTCCGGGTTACTTACAGTCGCCTGATAAATTTTCAAATGATCCAAAATCTCCATCAGCTGCCAGTTCAAAGATAAAGCTATCTAAAATTATTTAGGTGTTTCGATCCAAAACGAAAATGTTACTAATAAACTGAAATTAATAAATAATGATGTGGGTGGCCTCTGTTATATGCATATAGGTCAGAGAAATAGTGGTTAAACCCCATCATTTATTTATAAACTGAAATTTTGTGTGTCAATGAATGTGTATTTAGTATGCCTTCTGTATAAATTTCAAGTCGATTCTCTGTACAGTTTATGATAATTTATTTATAAAAAACAGCGCTTTTTTCATAGTGGAGTGGTATATTAGTCAATAAGTGCTTTTGAATATGTCTTATCATTTACATAAAAAACTGATCAATATTCCTCAAGTTTTAAGCTTCATCAAAATCATAACAAAATTAAGAACACGTAGGTACACACAAAAATAAAAAACTTTTTTTGGTAAAAACACTGACTTTGTTAGTTAATTTCTCCTAATCCGTACAGAAAATCGATATGGATTTCTCACAAAAGACGTATAAAAGGATGATTAATTGTCACACGAATCTTTACATTCATAAAATAGGCATTCTCTACTTTACAGTTATTTTTATTGATCTTTCAGAGTATGTACGCGATATTTGGACTACATTATAAACATGTTTTGACACTATTATAGAGTGGACCACTTCAAGACAGATTTTATAGAATTAACACATACTCCTCTAATATTTTATCCACTCTACAGAAATCAATTGGTTCGCAGCTATTTTAGCCACGAGAATTATTGTTTAAAAAAACAAAAAACTACAAAATTAAATTGTTTTTTAAAATTTTATTATGCAAGAGTATTTTCAATTTCCATTTGTAATCTTTGTTGAGTTAATAATGCAACATCAACCATAGCTTCTGGGATTAACAATTCTTTAATCGAATATTTCATAGACTCCTCGAATGCTGCCACAATACTCGTATCATACAACATTATCTTACTTTGTGCTAAGGCTAATATACAATTACGTAGTCGGGCAATTACTTCTCGTTCTGCTCTAGGAACCGCCTATACAAAAATGAAACACACAAAATTATTTAAATGAAATAAGCAAATTTTTAAGATAAATACCTCTTCTAAGTTTTGAACGAAACCGCCAGTCTCTTCAGTGTGGCTTACAGTAGGTCCAATAAATATAAAACCATTGTTACCCAAAATTACACTAGCGCCGCATGGTAATACATGAAAATGTGTTTTCCGGCGTTTTATAAGAAATGGTGTTACTTTTAATAAAACCCCTTGTGAGAGCTGAAAATAGTTTTAAAAAATTTAGTACCATATACTCCAGTATACGAGGAAAAAACAGGATGAATTCTATATTTTGACCTATAGGATCGAGTTTGTTCACTTTCTAGATCAAAACTTATATGAGGCCGAGTGGTGCTTTTGCCCAGAGAGTTGTACCTACCCCTTTCAGTGTGGGAAAAAATATATGTTGAAAATGACAACAGGAATCGATAGAGTGGTGAATTCTATGAAAAAGTTTCATTCAAGTATATGTCGATAAGTCAATACTTTCGGAGATATTGGCGATTGAAAGTCGAAGTATTTGACGTCAAATAACTGCAAAATTTGACGTTTTTTGAAAAAAGTATATCATACACTTTGTCAAGTATTATAAAAAACCTTGAAAAATGAACGGAATTATAATAAAAAGAAATTTCCTCGTAATTTTTTTAAATGTTTTATTCAGCACAAATACGAATTTACCACGAGAACTAAAATTAATGCCTGCCTCTTTCCAATTTACTTTACGTAGACATTGACAGCATGCTCAAAAAGTTCTAGCAGTTTCTAATATATATTATCAATTTTAATGCTAAATTTGTTCCCTCTAAACTTTTTTTGTAACTTTATTATTTTTTGAGTTATTTAACGAAAACGACAATTTTTGCGTTTAAATTGAAATATTTTGAAAACTGTAAATCCGAAACTCGAAGAAATATTTGAGCATGTTGTCAGTACTTGAATAAATTTCAAAGGCGCAAGTATTAACTTTAATTCCCGTGATAAATTCATTAGTATTTATCCTGAATAAAACATAAAAAAAGATACGAGCAACTTTCTTTTCATTATAACGCCGTTAATTTCCATGCAAATGAATTGATCTTTTTTTATTTAAGGGTTTTTTATAATACTTTAAAAAGTATACGGTACTTTTTCAAAAAACGTCCAATTTTTCAGGTATTTGATCAAAGCCGTCCGTATTAACAAGTAGACAGAATAGGCAGTTGCCTGCGGCCCCCGAAAAAAGATAAAGACTTAAAATTTTCTTACAAACATAAAATTCTAGAGAGTGAAAGAAAAATATAATCAGAACTGAAAATAAATTTTACTCAAATAAATAAAACTCAATTGACCGCATTCAAAAGGCGACGACCGACAAACTAGACAAGGTTCCTAAAAAAAGGACATTTCCGACTCATTTGACAAATTGTATGAGAAATCGTAAAACGTACTCGTCGTAGAAAAAAACAACCTAATGACGGAAATGCTCCAGAAGTAGAATTTTCTTCTCGCGATGATTTTAGGACAAAAGCTTTCCTCGAAATCATCGACAATCTTCACAGTGAAATCAAACGACGTGCGAAAGTGTATATGGAAGTTTCAGAGATTTGCATTTCTCATAAACTTTTCTCTAAGTGATGGAGACCTCCACGAAGCTATAAATAACTTAGTTCGTTTTTATTCTAGAGATTTGGAAGAATTTTTCATTGAAATGAAACAATTCCAAAGTTACGTGAACTTCAGATACACTGATGCACAAAAAACTCATAGTCATTTGTATAAGATTCTAATGGAAGATCATTAGCCGATGTATTTCCAAACACAGAAATAACTCTTCGGATTTTATTCACATTAATGATCACAAATTGTTATACCGAACGATCCTTCTCGCAATTAAAAAGAATCAAAGCTGCTGAAAGAGCTACAACGCGACAAGAGCGACTCGAGATGTTAGGTATACTTTGCATTGAGTCAGATTTATTGAACAAAATCGATATTGATGATATAATTGATGAATTTGCCGAAAACAAATGTAGAAAACGACATGTGACAATAAAATTTTTATGAAAGATATAAGTTTGTATTTTTTAATCGAAAAAAGAAGGGAACGGACGTGAGAAAAAAGGGCTCCAAATTGATGGTTGCCTAGGGCCTCGTTGAGGGTTAATCAGGCCCTGTATTTGATTTTAAATATTACGAATTCCAATCTTCAATAACTCGAAAAGTAATGATTTTTCTCTTTCGATTTCCGTTGTAATTTTCAACATATTTGTTTTCCAACCCCTGGCTACTACTACTCGACATCATATAACTTTTGGTTCTTGGGGTTTTATCGACTTATCGTCAAATTTGCAAGTTAATCGGAGCAATAGGAGTAATTTAGACGTTTAATCCTCGTTTACTGGAGTAGATACCTAAACATAAATTAAATAATACTTGTTTACTTTTCCATATTTAAGACTTCTCGTGTGCAATGACAAAGATCCATCGGAATATGTATTTTGTACTTCTGCACTAATTAAATCACCTTCTTGTAAATAACATCTCATCATTTGTTCATCTTCAGCGGATCTGCGTCTCTAAAATTTATAAAAATTTTCAATTAATATTATTTCCATTTTTATTGAATGTGACTTAAACTTACTAATTCCCCACCAGGTAAATTAACCGAAGCTAAGAGTAACACAGATTCTAATCTTGAATTCGTATCAACCTTCCAACGCTTTTGTTGTACTTCAGTTATTCGTCCGATTACAACATCACCGACTTCACCATTATAGCGATTTTTTATCGGACGAACTGATATTAGACGATTCACTTGTTCCACAACACCTGCTACGGAAGCACGTATCACTTTATCATCTGAATATGTACCATGTCCCCTAAAATTTTAAATTTTTTTATTATAAAATAACAAAATAATATTTGTATTCAAATTTGAATTTCTAACCTCATAAATCCTGCTTGTTCAATTATTACTTCTCCAGGTGTATAAATTTTTGGAATATTTTCATTTAAGGATACATTTGGATCGGTACGATCTATCGCCAGTCGAATATGGATTTTCGATGACATTTTTTAATTAACTAAAAAAAACAAATTCAAATTTTAAAAACATGCAGTTTTTGACAGATGTTTTGATTGTATGCATCAAAGAGTATAGGATAGAGGAGGAGGCTGCCCGTAAGAGCTAATGTGAAATCGTAGTATCGAGTTTCAGCGCCTGTACCGAGTAAAAGGGTCCCTCTATGCAGGGTATGCAGGGTTCCTGGAACACCAATGCCATCTTAATATAATGCAATTCTAGGGTCACTTTTTTAAGGATGGATACCCAATATTAAATTTGAAGTTATTTTATTCAATTTAAAGTATGTTGAAGAATAAACTCCACTCTTTCGATTACATGGAAAAAATAGTACTTTTCCGTGGGTTTAAGAGAAATAATCGAAATTGAAAGCGTCATTTAACTCCGGGTTATTTTTGCCGGAAGTAGTTTAAGTTAGAAAAAAATTAAAAAATATGATACGTAAAATTGAACTCAAGTAAAAAAAAATACTAATTTTTGAAAACTATGCACTTTTTAGAATTATTTTATGCAAAAAAAAATGGTCGTTACTGTGGTTTTTGTAGAAATATTTGAGTTCAATTTTGGGAAAGTCAATCGTGAGAAATGTCATTATTTACTTTTATGTCATTTAAATGTCATTATGACATTATTTTATGAAAATTTCAAGTCAAATTACATACTTGTTTTATGTATTATTCTCTATAAAAATTAATTAAAAAATTAATTAGATATACTGCGGAATTTGACATGGCATCCATCCTTAACACAATGATTGTGCTGTTTTACCTCTACACTCCATAGTCCACACTCGCGAAGTAGTCAAACTTAATAGCATAGATAAAATATAGTAGTGGGAACTTAATAGTCGCTCCCGCAAATTCCGACAAACTTAAGGGGTAACGATATTTCTTGTTCATATTGGCGCGGCCATGTTTTTTCTTATTGCTGATATCTGGCGTCGAGAAGAAAACATGTATATAAAGCTACCTACATTTTGTCATTATGGAAACGAACCTTTTTGAAAGTATTTTGTACAAAATGCAAAATTATTATCTGGTCTGATTTATAATCATAACTTACATTAAAATCGAATAATCTACTCTTACATATAAATTTAAATAAATAAATAATAAATTTCTACATAAATTTAAAAATTTGTAAATAATTCTATTTTATAAAAACTAACCCCATTAAGGAAATCTGCTGCCTACATTAGGGAAAATAACTCAGGAAATCAATTAAAAATTACAGATCTGACCCAATTTGAGTAAAAATTGACTCAAATTATAACTTACATATCATATAAAAATGTAAGTCGGTATCCGAACAATATTTTTTATAAAAAAATTATTTTGAACTAAGGTCTGACCTAGTTTAATATAGAATTAAAAATAATTTTAAGCAAACTTAACTTACATAAAAATAAACTCGTTAAAATTTACGAGTACATATATACAATTATTAATATAAAATATAATTATAACCCATGATAAATATAATTATAACCTATTTTATTTCGAAAATTGACTGTTTACCTATAGTAAATTTTTTTACGCAGATTGTAGATGTTGACTGCCATGCCATCTCTTGCCACCAAAAATATTTTAATAGTTTATACACGAATTTCCTAATAGTACATAATAGTCCTAATACACGAACCAAAGTTCATAAATTTTTAATCTTATATTTTATTGAAGTTCCTATCGAATATTCGAGAAATTTTTAATAAAAAAAATGCTTATTCATATTACAAAATATATTTAGAAGGGCTAAAGACTTTGGTTTTCACATTTTATAAACACGAATTTAAAATATTAACAAAAAATAATAACCTCACATAGGATCGTTACATAAATTTGTAAATTTTTTTTTTTTTTAAATTTATAAAATTTAAGTCTTTAGCCCTTTGTAACATCATTTTGAACATGCATGCAAATTTTCAGGTCATTTTATAGAGGGCAACATAGAAAAAACTTTGTTTAAAAAAATGTCGATAATCTTCATATGACTATAACCTCTTAATAGTTAATCGCCACAGATTCCATCCAGATGTCACTTAAAATTGTATTTCTCTTCCCTCTCTCATAATACTCTTTGGTATGCATATGAACTAGAAATTATAAATAAATCTGGACTATCAACATATTTGTGATATGCTCATGAATAGTAAAATAAATATAAGATCGATTCAATAGTAAAATGTAGTGTTCAAAAATGTTTTTATGATCAATACGTATTTAATTTCATTCAATTTCAAAATTTTGATAAAATTCTAATACATTTAATACAAACCTAGGTATAAAAATCTATTAATAACACTGGTCAACAAGATTTTTTTTTTGTCACGTTGATGCGATAGATCATTTCTTATAGTTTTTATGGTACTAAATTCGAATTCAGCTTCAGAATTTCTCTAATACATCCGTTTTTCAGTTATATTCGAAATTCTGTAACACCATGTAATTCTTTTCTTACATGGAAATTGGAAGCCTTCCTTTTCCTTCCCTCTTTCTATAAAATACTTTTTGAATCTTTCCTATATCCATTTTGACCTTCGAGAAATCATATGATAGTTATTATAGTTAAAATACATGTTGAAATGTATTAATAAAAAAATATTTAGGTATAATTAATTAATTTTACTAATATATTACCTATTTATTCTATTTCCTGAGATTTTGGAAAAATTCAAAATGGCTTTTGAAGGGGAATTAATGGTATTTTCTGATAGCGTAAATTTTTTTGAGAGAATAAATTATTCACCGTTGAAACATAACTTCGATTTAGCGGAAAAACAAGTTTTTTCATATTAAGGGGCGAATTTCTCGAAAACGTGACGTGCTGACTATTAAATTCATGTTCAACACCTCAAACCCTGCCAAAAAGTAAACTTATGCTTCTGTGACAAAATTTGTATTGATCAGTGTAATCAACTATGGCAAATATAGATTTAGAAGAAAATAGATTCAAACTTTGAATTTGCTTATTTTAAAGTATCGTTTTAATGGACAAAGGATCATTTCATAAAAAATCGAATCACCGTTTGGATCGAAATTTAGAACAAAAAAGATTTTTCAAAACTGTGGCAGAAAGTTTTGAATATTTATCTGAATAATTAAATTGTCTCCACTGTAATAAAACTACTACTACTACTCTCTTGGTAAAAAAAGGATTGATTATCTATAGAGCAGTTAGAAAAACCAGATTAATTACACAATAACACTAGTTTTACAAAAAAAAAAATTCTTTCTTTCCTAGATGGCTTGTTTTATCGATTATAATATAAACACATCTGCTTTATTATTGGGAAAATCACTAATGAAGCCAAGTAGTCAATGTAGGAATCATAAACAGGTATTGAAATAAATACCACGATACTCGAAAATAAATTGTATAAATAATTTTATTTAAAAAATATAATTCAACAAGTGAAAACAAACAATTGACTGAGTTAATTGTTGAAATACCATGCATAGTCAGTGTTGATTTCTTTATCACATTACACATACAAACATGTGACACATACATAACTGATAATCAAGTATAGTATGTACATATTATAAAATTCTCGCCTAATTGGCGCCCTCACGGGTAAACAGTGATGTTTACGAAAAAATGTTTCAAACAAAAGTTGTTTAATTTTTGATAAGGAACATTTTTTATATTTAAACTTTTATTCTATCTCTAACGGTTTACAAGATGGGTCCTACGACCCAATTGACCTATGATGTTCATTTGCGAACTTGACCTCACTTTTTACGTCCCGAGTACGCTGTAAAAATTTCAGCTCGATATCTTTTTTCGTTTTTGAGTTATCGTGTCCACAGGACGGACAACCGGAAATGGACTAATTAGGTGATTTGACCTATGACAAAATTTTTTTCCTAGCATCATTATTTTTAAGCGTTACAAACTTGGGACTAAACTTAATATACTATGTATATTTCATATATACATGGTATAAAATACAGCCGAATTGAGAACCTCCTTCTTTTTTGTTTGAAGTCGGTTAAAAATGGCGAATGATTCTGTCATGAAGATGAAGGTTATAAGAAAGAGAACGATCGCTATAGAAAATATTGTCCCCGAAATATGGATAAAATAAGTGAGGCGCTGCGACCGCTAAGTAGTATCAATAAAAGCGGGCTGTTGTGCGCTAATTTGAAATGATATATCAATTTGTACATTATGCAACTAACTTCATCTACTTGTACTCATAAACAGCTAACTTCGCAGATACTACTTCTTGATGACAGCGCGGCTGGTGGCTGAAAAATGAACTATAAATTATACAAATTTTCAGGGACAGACGCGCTAATGCTTTAACACGTAGCGATCGTTCTCCTTCTTTATAACCTTCATGGCGGTATTGAAGAATATCCACGGACGTATACGTCCGTGAGAATATCCCAAGATATTCATAACCTTCATGGTTTATAGTCTGCTTTATAACCTTCATGGTCTGTTCAGCTGTCATTATAGGTTATGTTTACTGGAGTTGTGAATTAATGCTTGAACCTTTTGATAAATAAGTTTTCGTGATAATAATATTAAATATTAAACAAAATGGCAAATAATTCATTTGTTGATACAAATAATTATTTGTTTATTAATAAAGATAATATTAAAGTTGAAAAAGAATTACATACAGAACTAATTATTAAAAATGAAATATTAGATGAAACTATTTTAATGGAAGGTGGACACATTACAAATGAAGAGGAAGGCAGCAACGATAGTGATAGTGTTGTGAGTGTAAAACATGAACCTGTGAGTGATGAAAATGATAAACAATTGTACACAATTAATTATGAAAATATTAAACTTGAACAAGAATTACATACTGAACTAATTATTAAAGATGAAACTGTTTTAGAAGAAAAATCATTTATATGTGATGTTTGTAATAAAACATTTACTCAACAACATCATTTAGTTAGACATAAACTAATTCATAGCGGAGAAAAATCATTTTCATGTGATGTTTGTAATAAATCATTTACTCAACAAAGTATTTTAGTTTCACATAAACGAATTCACACCGGAGAGAAACCATTTTCATGTGATGTTTGTAATAAAACATTTAATGTGAAAAGTCATTTAGTTAAACATAAACGCATTCATAGTGGAGAAAAGCCATTTTCATGTGATGTTTGTAATAAAACATTTAATGAGAAAAGTAATTTAGTTGTACATAAACGTATTCACACCGGAGAAAAACCATTTTCATGTGATGTTTGTAATAAAACATTTACTTATCAACATAGTTTAGTTTTACATAAACGTATTCACACCGGAGAAAAACCATTTTCATGTGATGTTTGTAATAAAACATTTAATGAGAAAAGTAATTTAGTTGTACATAAACGTATTCACACCGGAGAAAAACCATTTTCATGTGATGTTTGTAATAAAACATTTAATATGAAAAGTAATTTAATTAAACATAAACGCATTCATGGTGGAGAAAAGCCATTTTCATGTGATGTTTGTAATAAATCATTTACTCAACAACAACATTTAGTTTCACATAAACGAATTCACGCCGGAGAGAAACCATTTTCATGTGATATTTGTAATAAAACATTTACTTATCAACATAGTTTAGTTTTACATAAACGTATTCACACCGGAGAAAAACCATTTTCATGTGATATTTGTAATAAAACATTTACTCAGAAAGGTTGTTTAGTTTCACATAAACGAATTCACGCCGGAGAGAAACCATTTTCATGTGATGTTTGTAATAAAACATTTACTTATAAATGTGATTTAGTTGTACATAAACGTATTCACACCGGAGAAAAACCATTTTCATGTGATGTTTGTAATAAAACATTTAGTCTGCTAAGTAATTTAGTTCGACATAAACTAATTCACACCGGAGAAAAACGATTTTCATGTGAAATTTGTAATAAAACATTTAATGAGAAAAGTAATTTAGTTGTACATAAACGTATTCACACCGGAGAAAAACCATTTTCATGTGATATGTGTAATAAAACATTTACTCAGAAAGGTTGTTTAGTTTCACATAAACGAATTCACGCCGGAGAGAAACCATTTTCATGTGATGTTTGTAATAAAACATTTACTTATCAACATAGTTTAGTTGTACATAAACGTATTCACACCGGAGAAAAACCATTTTCATGTGATATTTGTAATAAAACATTTAATAAGAAAAGTAATTTAATTTCACATAAACGTATTCACAATCGATAAAAGGTAGAAACAAATTTGTTAAAAAAATAATATCGCCGTTATTTAATTAATGCTCTTAATTAATGCAAAATGTTATAAAATTCTTTATAACCTTCATGGATTCTGTCACCAATGTTATAAATATCTTCGCAACAATAAGAAGCCGTTTTAAGACGTTTATCAGGGCAATTAGCAGCAATACACCATTGTTTTCTCACTTCATTATTTTTGGGAACGAAAATAAAATGTTTTTCCGGAGTAGTATAAGTTGTGTTACGACACGAAGGTACAAAACAATATTTGTAACTTTCGTGATTTGATGAAGTATCCATATTGTTAAAATCCACTTGTCCGTACTTATTTGTTAATTTTTTTCTTGGTCAAAAATTTTTTTAGGTTAATTAAAAATATATTAAATCATTTCCAGAGACTATATTAGTAAAAAATCCATAATTTCTATTGGTCGAAACTACCAAAAACATGGCTGCGTTAATATTACCAATTTGAATGTCCCGGTAATGTACTTTATTTCATTACACCACCAATAGATGTCAGGAAGAGTCACACTTTGCTTTTTCTGGAAAAAATGGATACAATTTTTAAAAAATAAAACCAAGCTCGATTGATTTCCAAAACTTGTTATATGGGGTAATTTTGACCCAAAAAGTATTAAAATCGGATATATTTTTTGATCGGGTGAATAGTTTTTGAGATAAGGCCTAAAATCTTGGGATTTTTGATGATATTTCAAAATCTATGCATTCAATAATCAAATTGGGTCAAAATTACTCTAGAAAATGATTTTTATCTAAATCGGAGACAAAATTTTCCGATTTTTTGGTTTTCAAGACAAGGCTTTAAATTTTGTACGAAAAGCTTTTATTTCGAAGTAATTCTAGAAACATGTCGATTTAATAAATTAAACGACATGTTTCTAACGTATCGACTTCAGAAATTGCCCCAGCGTATCACTTCTTGTATACCATTTAAGTCGATATCTCAGAAACTACTCGTCCAAGCGATAAAGTGATCCGATTATAGGGTCCAATTCACTCTAGAAATTCATTTTTGTCTAAATCTAAGTAGATCTACGAACTAGCGTCTTAGTATTATGGTTAGAGACTGCAATTGTTATTTGAATTCTGCTTTGGTGTTTGATGAAGCCAGCACCTACAGATTACATTTAAACGAAAGGTTAACTAAAATAAATTAAACAACGTATTAATCTTATTATTTATTAATCATTCATTATTATTAATTGAAATAAACTAATTAATTGATTAAATCACGAATTAAAAGAACGTAAATAAATATTTAAAACAATGATTACAATGTCAATATTTATAAAATTTTGTGTACTTTTTTGTATTTTTTTTAATAAACTTGTACTTTGATTTAATGATGCGTATTATTAATTATTTTATTTAATTTTAATTCCCCCAATCTGATTATAATACAAAGTTCATTCATCATTATGTGATATTTCCAATAATTATGATTTCATAATAATGTCAAGTACTTTTTGTTGTTTAAGTAGCATTGATTGTATATTGAATAAACTTTTTGATTTTCGGGTACGGTGATTCGAGAAAAAGTTGTTAAATCTCTGTAGTATTTTAAACTGAAATTTTGTTAAAATAAGTTTTCTATAAAATTCCATAGTGGCCACATGATTGGAAAAATTGAAAATGTCAGCGAATTCAAAATTCTACTAGAAGTCAGGGAAATGTCAGAAAATTTCGTGAAAAAGAAAAAAGCTAAGGAAAATTATTATTTTCGTATCAAAATTCTAAAATAATTATAAGCTATCCTATCTTAAGTTGGGCCAAGAAGTACATATCTACAAAATTTAATTGAACATCGGGACATGAGATTTTTATATATAAAGATTATATGATACCAACTTCGAAGCATACCCTATCTATTAACAAGTGAAAACAAACAATTGACTGAGTTAATTGTTGAAATACCATGTATAATCAGTGTTGATTTCTTTATCACACTACATATACCAACATGTGACACATACATAACTGATAATCAAGTATAGTACATATTATAAAATTTCCGCCCTAATTGTCGCCCTCATGGGTAAACAGTGATGTTTACGAAAAAATGTTTCAAACTAAAGTTGTTTAATTTTTGATAAGGAACATTTTTTACGTTTAAACTTTTGTTCTATCTCTAACGGTTTACAAGATGGGTACTACGGACCCATGACCCAATTGACCCATGTTGCTTATTTACGAACTTGACCTCACTTTTTACGTCCTAAGCACGCTGTAAAAATTTCAGCTTGATATCTCTTTTCGTTTTTGAGTAATCGTGACCACAGACGGACGGACGGACAACCGGAAATGGATTAATTAGGTGATTTTATGAACACCTATACCAATTTTTTTTTTGTAGCATCAATATTTTTAGGCGTTACAAACTTGGGACTAAACTTATAATACTATGTATATTTCATATATACATGGTATACAAACATACAACAGGCTTACATTTCGCTAAATCTTGATATTTCGATTACAACACAACCATCGTCAGCAGCTAAATTTATTCATGAACATTGCGGAAAAACCTCCCTATTTTACATTAAATTTATTTAAAAAAATTAATTTTTGTCACTTATTTTATAATAAATAATATTTTATACTCATATAGCGGATGTAAAATTTTTAATGTTATTTAATTTTAATTTGAACAACCATAGTTATACACGTCAGGGCCGTGTCCAAAGGTAATGGTCAAAAGTTCTCCCACATCGAACACATTGCTGTGAAAGTCACACATGCTAGAGATTAACGAATATATATAATCTTCATATAGAAAATTTAGAAAAAAGGCTGTAAGAATTAATGTACATATTTAATCTTACCATCTAAAAATGACTGCACCGTTTTCTAGACACTTCTCTAACTGAACTTTGTACCAAATGTATCAAGATGTATTAGGGGATCGGACTTACCTTTTTTTACCACTTCAGATGAAGAATTTAAATAGAAAACGAATAGAAAAGTGAAGTTGGTTTTTTAAAATCTTTACTTTAATATGCAAGATATGAACGTTTAAAATTCCTTATTGAACAAAGAAGAAGATACTCACTAGTGACGTCATACGTGGGTATCGCCATAGAGATTACATATAAAACTTTGTTTTGCTAAAAGGAGATGGGCAACCTTTGAATGCAATCTTTGATTACTTATAACTTTTTCGTTTTTAATCAATTTTTATTTCACTTTCAAATGTCATGGTATCAATTAATTGTCTAGTTTTACATTTTTATGGTAATATGGCCAATTCGACATCAGGATTATCCCCTGTTAGAGTGACTCAAATTAAAAATTATATATACGATCGGCAGTAATTTAATGCAATTATGAATGTTTTTACTGTATTATTTGCGTGAGGTGTCGATATAAATTGAAACGGTCCTGCACGCGATTACTCTGCAATCATTATCTGACCGTGTCCGTAAAACGTAATGAAATAAAAATAATAATTACATTTTTGTAATCAAAAGATAATCTGTGTCATGTAATTCAATCAAATCAATATAATACGTATCTGATGTTCATTTTAGATAAAATAACACTAAATGTAATTGAAAGTCCAATCAGAGATCATATCAGATTATTATATTATTTTTTTGTTTTTATATATTAAAAAATAATTTAGAATTTAGAAAATCAGTCATTAAATTGTGAAACTAATGAACGATTCGGAGCGGAAACTTATTACAAAATGGAAAATAGAAAGTTACTAATGTTAGGTGGTTTTGGTCTATGGTGTATTATTGGTGGTTTTATTATGTCGTTCTATCTATTGCCAAAAATTGTTCAGGGTGAAATTCAAAAAGTTAATATTTTTTGTTATTTAAACTTATTAGGATTAGATTTATTTGTAATACCCTGGTGAAAATATATTTTCTTCCTGTTGTCTAATTAAGTTTTTGCAGTATGTTCTGAAAAACAATTCTAGAAGAATGAGTCTAGAAGTCCGAAAAATTCTAAAACATTCTGAAAAAACTTATTAAGCAGTTTGAAGACTGCTTTTTTACAATTTTTAGACTCTTCTAGAAGACTTTTTTTGGAATTAGTAAAAGATTTCATGAAAATTTAGCTAAAGTGAAAGTAAGTAAGTTTTACAAGTTTTTAGACTTTCCTAGAAGACTTTTTCAGAATAAATCAGAGATTTAATTTTACATAAAAAAGTTAAAGAGTAATTTCAAGATTTCGGACTTTTCGCTCTAAAGAAAAAGGACGAGGAAAACAATATTTAATTTAAAGTAATATTGAGTACCTATAGTAAGGATCATAATTTCGAAAATGCAATTAGGCTAATACTTTTTCCCTAAAATTTTAGTTTAGCGTAATTACATTTTCAAAATTATGATCCTTGTACTCAATATTACTTTATATTAAACTAGCGACCCGCCCCGGCTTTGCACGGGTGCAATGCTGATACTAAATACACTACAGAAAAACTGTGAACGTTGTATATAAAAACATAGCGGCCCGCTCTGGCTTCGCACGGGTATAAAATATATAGCCTATGTGATTAAAATCGATCCAGTAGTTTTGATTTATTCATTACTGCCCGTGGCCCGCACGCGTTAAATTTGGAGTAAAACAATCCCCCTTTCCCTATACCATGAAGATTTCCTGCTATCTTTGGAATATCTAAATTCATACACTACATTTTTACTTATTTACTTTTTACATTTTTAACTATTAACCTCAAAAATAGCAGTACTTCTCCACTATTTAATGGATGTTATTATACATACAAACCTTCCTCTTGAATCACTCTATCTATTAAAAAAAAACCGCATCAAAATCCGTTACGTAGTTTCAAAGATTTAAGCATACAAAGGGACATAGGGACATAGGGACAGAGAAAGCGACTTTGTTTTATACTATGTAGTGATATTGTTATCCTCGTCCTTTTTCTTAAGAGCGAAAAGTTTGAAATCTTGAAACTACTCAAATTTTTTACGCCAAATTAAATCTATGATTATGTCTTCTAGGAGAGTCTAAAAACTTGTAAAAATGTCTTCATACTCGTTCTTCTAAAATTGTTTTTCAGAGCATTGCAAGACTAAATTAGAGTATTGCCAGAAAATATTACCACCAAGGTAGTCCCAATTTGATGTCAGCTAGAACATGATGCCCTCCATTAAAACCTGAACTTTTTTAAACCTTTCATGAAAGATTAAAACAGCGGCAGTTTTTTAATTATAATTAACGGGCTAATTAACTATATTTTCTTTGCATCAATAATAACGAAGTGAAGGTTTTCTTTGAAAAGGAAGCTGCAACTGCCCTTTTTATCAATTTCTAACCTCACCCAATCTCCGTTCCTCCATTCAAATAATATAAAATGATTGTTTTTTAATAAATAGAGGTAAAAATAATCATGTGGACAACCTCTATTATAGACGGATGTCCACAAAACAACGGTTAACTCGAACTTTTTCATTTATATTTGCCAATAGGAAATATTCATGAAGTTTTTATTTCACAATTTTTAACAAAGTATGAAAATACCGTAAAATGGATGACTAAAAGTGAAATTAAAATTAAAATCAGTCAAGAAATACGGATAATTTGAGCATTTTAAACAGAGAGTTCATTAGACAGAGAGTTCGGACATAGTATTTGACGTCATATACTATGTTTACCATAAGAACGTCATGCTAAATTCTATTTTGCTAGAAAGAGATACAAACAAATCTTTGATGGCTTTTATCTTAGTTGTTTTTATAGTTATTCGAAAAATAATTTTTCTCTACTGTTTGTAACATGAATGACCTTTTATTTAAGAAGAAAAAAAAAATTCGTGAATATTCCCTATTCCACTTTATTACTTTATATTTGTGTGACATGTTTCAACTCATATGATCATCCTTGAACAGTCAACAGTCAATTATTGCAGATTTACGTTTTATGCTTAGAATTTTGGAAGTAGCCTAATATAAATATGTTTTTTTAAACCCAGAAATTGGAATTGAAAAATGGTAGCGAAATGTACCCAATGTGGCAAAAATTACCAATCCCAATTATATTTAATGCGTACTTATTTAATGTAACAAATCCAAAGGAAATTAGTAATGGTGAAAAGCCAATTCTTAAAGAAGTTGGACCTTTTTGTTACAAGTAAGTCCTATTATCTACAATTTGCATGATTTATACGATTGCAAAAATAATGAAGTTGTTATACCAAGGTATACTAAGTTTAGTCCCAAGTTTGTAACGCTTAAAAATATTGATGCTATGAACAAAATTTTGGTATAGCTGAGCATAGAATCACCTAATTAGTAAATTTTTGGTTGTCCGTCTGTTACACGATAACTCAAAAACGAAAATATATATGAAAGCTGAAATTTTTATAGCGTGCTCAGGGCGTAAAAAGTGAGATCGAATTTGTAAACGAGCAACATAGGTCAAAAAATATACTTTATAAAAAATGAACAACCATTTCTATATACATTTATTTTAAATATTTTAATTTTATATTATATCCATCGAGGAAGTGAGAAGATACAAGATACTCTTATTACTTTGTGTGTAAGAGTGGCTGTCTTGCTTTGCTTACATGACTGTAAAAAAACAAACGATTGTGTAGTCAACACTGCCTATACAGGGTATTTCAACAATTAACTTAGTCAATTGTTTGTTTTCATTTTGTTTTTTTGTTTTAAGTTTATATAGAGAAAAAATTATTTTGGACGTTAGTTCCGATGGAAATCAAATTACATACAACAGTACTAGAATATTTTTTGAGCGGCACGATGAAGGATGCATATCAACGGAGACCGAAGTTACAATACTTAATTTGGCTTTAATGGTAAATTAAATTTTGAAGGTGCCCTTTTAAATAGAGATTAAAGTTAATTTTTTGGATTATTCACATTAATAGAAACTGTTTTCGGAAAGAAAAAGCCACCATAATTGTGGTTTTTTAAACTTTTCTAATTTATTTAAAATAATGCAAGCATTGATATTCAACACTTTCCATACAGGATATTTCAACAACTAACTTAGTCAATATATGATATATATTGACTTATAATATTTAAAAAAGGCCTCAGAAAAACTTTTAGAAGCAAATCATATTACTTTTGGGCAAAAGGTCTTTTCCCATTATTTCGACCCTGCTGAATCTGAATATGCCGGTTACCTACCCGAAGTATCGACCAGAAGTAAGATATTCAAGATGGCGGCCAGATTTATTACCGATAAGACAAGTTATTTTGAGATTCGCTTCCGGGCTATTGTGGATGTACATAATTTATCCTTTCGAACTACCTTCAAACCATTATCAGAACTAAACAATCAAATATGCGAAATTTGCAGTTTTCTCTTTTTTTAATTTTTAAAATTTGTGAGTGAACGATATGGACTAAAGACATCGTTCTTTGCTTATATTAAACCTAATTACATTTGCTTTAACATCTTTTCCCATGATTTCACCCATAAAATGAGTATTTTCCTCGATATCTGAGTCGAAAATAGACCAAGTATGAAAATTCGACTTTTTTCGAAAACAATGCCAATTTTCGGAGAGCTGTATCTCAGGAAGTATTAAATCTACAGAGCTGGTTTTGATCTCAAATTGTAGCAATTTTCTTCCATTTTAAAAACTTTTGGCATATGTTTTCTTAAAAAAAATGCACAATTTTGACTTATCTTGAGAAAACAAAAAAAAGGAGCAAAAATCTGGCCGCCATCTTAAATGTCTCACTTCCGGTCGAGATTTCGGTTGGGCAAACGGCATATTCAGATTCAGCAGAGTCGAAATAGGAGGAAAAAACCTTCTGCACAAAAGGGATATGATTTGCTTCTAAAAGTTCGATTTTCTGAAATTCTTTCTAGTCTATACGTAAATTTTCACTATAGGCAAAATATTTCTATTTTAAGGGAACTTATTCGTAAGCTCGTATTAAATTTCCCAAATAAACCAAAATTGATTATTCTATACAGGGAACTGTTCATATTATGCTGAACCTGATACCAGATTTTTTATCAACTTTCGAAGAAACAATACCACTCATGTTTCCAGGAATAAAAAATGTGTTTACTACAGCAAAAGCAAAAGATATTTTGTTTAATGGATTATTGTTAGATTGTTCTGATCCAGATGGAACTCTGGGTAATATAAGTATTTTTTTTAAATGGATTATTTCAAACATAAATGAAGAATTATGTTACAGGATTAGTATGTTCAAATATAAAAGGATTATCACCCCCACAAGTTTGGCAACTTGAAAATGGGCGCGATTATAAGTTTGCAGCATTAAAATACGTAAGTTATTCATTCATTTGGAAGTGCGATCTATTTCATGGATTTCTAATTTGAAATCTATGTTACTAATATCGCTGGTATACCGAGTTAGTCGAAAATGAAATTGTAATCACCATCGAAAACAAATAACTTGTATCAAATTTCTTCCCTTTGAAAAATTCGAAAAAAATTTTCCCTTAAATTTAAATGAAAATTGTTTTCTTAGATAATTTTCAATAATAACGAAAATCTTAGTCATTTGAACGTTCGATCAACGTATTTCACAACATTCGTCGGTAATTCTATGAATTTCTAAATTCAGCAATTTTGATATATCGAAAAATCTAATTTAGATCGATTTTCGGTCAACAGCATTGTTTTCGCCGGGTCTGGATAAGTCTTAGATGATGTTGTTTTTAAAATCCAAATAATTTTTGAAGGGAAAATCTCTTTGAAAAAAAATTCGTCTCGATTTGAATGAAAATCGTAAGAGAAGTAATTTTGTCCCAAAAATTACGAAAATCGTATTCATTTAAACGTACGATCAACGCATTTCAAGATATTACTCCGCCAATTCAGTGAATATCTAACTTGAGCTCTACGGAAGTGATATATCTTAATGTTATTTTTAGATGAATGGAACTAGTGAAGGAATATTTCGTGTCAATTCTGGAATAAATAGTCTCCAACTACTGGGTAATACAGAAGAATGGATGGGAGAAAATGCTTTAAAATATTGGCAAAGTGAAAGATGTAATGAAATTTCTGGCACAGATGGTTACATTATTCCTCCTCCAGAAACTAAAGAAAAAATAGTTTTTTTCCAGGTTGATCTATGCAGGTATATTTGTGAAATTCAAAAGATTAATAATAAATGTAAAATATTTATTTTTTCACCCAGACTCTCATCTATAATTGCTGTATAATCTACAATTGCTAAAATTTTTATCTGCCCTAAATGTTACTCAGTTCTTCAAACTTTGACTTTCAACATCTTTAAAAAACTTTGATGAGGACAGACCTTTCTATTAATATTAACTACTCATATTTGGAGATATTTTTCTGTGGGTGTATTGCAACCAATTTTGCGATATCTGAAGTAAAAAAAATGCACCTCCCTGAATATAATCCTGGCGGCGCTCACGTGCCTCTCCCAAAATAATAAGATTTTTCGCTTTCGAATTTACAATCACCTGTATCTCAATGTGAATTTGACTTAAATAGTTATTTCCAATTTCAGATCAATTGAATTGGAATTCGAAGAAGAGACAACATTGTTTAATTTGCCAGCGCGAAAATATATAACAACCCAAAAAACATTATCTGACATCGAAGAAAATAAATGCTATTGTATTAAACATAAAGATCCCGAAACGGAAGAAGAATCAATTCAATGTTTAAAAAGTGGTGCGCTCAATTTGACGCCTTGTTTCACAGCACCGGTGATCATTTCGTGGCCACATTTTTATTTGGCTGATGATGAATATAAAAATTATATTATTGGACTTTCACCGAATAAAACTATTCATGAAAATCATGCTTATGTCCAAACGGTAAGATCGTCATGGCGTATTCCAACGCGAATCTTGTAAATTAGAGAAAAAAGCCCACTTGTTAATGATTAAAATGTAATCAGGGCCATCTTTAACATTTTGAAGGTCATTGGGCACATAAGGATCAAGAGAACCCTTTTTGTAAAACTTCATTTAACAGCTATAGATCGAGAACCCACTCCATTTTCCGTGTCCGTCGATTGCGGGGCCCTGGGCATTTATCCAGAGTTCCTAGTAGAAAAGAAAGGGCCTGAATATAATACCTGACAGGATTTGCCTACAGACTCAAAAAGTACCTATCCCTCACAGACCTGTAGGCCATTGCAATCCGCCCAGACAGTTACAAGACTGATAATACGCTCTTTCTTCTTCTGTCATTGCAAAAATTGCATCATGCAATCCTTGATGGAGGATCTCAAACTAAAACAACTATATTGGATTTCTATCCTGCCGTTCTTAAAGAAGGAAGCTAGGTTACGCAGTGCCCAAAGAGGTTGAGGGTCAGATTGCATAAGGATCGATAAAAAGTCTTGATCATTAATTCAAAATTTTTTAGATGACTGGTATACCTTTGCGTGGGTATAAACGAGCTCAGATAAATATGTTTCTTATCAAAAACGAAGAAGTTTCGCTTCTAAATAATGTTAGCGAAGGATTATTTCCAATATTATGGATTGAAGAAGTAAATATACAAAATCACATACCTTTATAAATTTTCCATTATTCTTCATTATTTTTAGGGTACTGATTTGCCAGAAAACTTTCGTAAAATGTTAAAAGTTACATTTTCCTTACTAAAAATTATGGATATATTTAAACCATTTATAATCTTATGTGGATTTAGTTGTTTGATAATGGCGATTGTTTTATATTTAAAACAAAATAACATGCTGTGTTTTGCGAAGGATAATCAAATTTTTGATGTTCAAGATGATGATAAATCAATACATTTGCCACCACCAGGATATCCAGCTATTCAAAATCCATATTCAAATAATATTGAACATTTTAATATGATGAATGTTCAACGAAATATGAATGGTCTTGGCCAACAATTTGATGGTGTCAATCAATTTGGAATAAATCGACGAATTGCACCAAAACCTGCTGATGGATTTTTAAGACAATAATTTTCGAAACGATGTTTGAGTATATTCAAGTTAGAGTTACTTTCAAGTTCTTGTTAATGTAAATTGTCTCAACATAGTGTCAGAAAGTTATATTTTTTTTATTTTTCTTATAGGTGGATAAATCTAGCGGATTTTGATAATGAAATCGAAAAATTTTTGCAAATGGCTATTTTTTTTTGAACAGGTTTCTTTTGTTGTAAAAAACTACAGAAAAGAAGTTTTCCCGTTCCGACACAATCCCTGCGACTTACCGCATGGAGTTTTTATTTCTACTTTGTTTTCTTTGGTGACATTTTCTTTAATATCTCTGCTTTTATTAATCGGATTGAGACGAATAAAAAAAATAATTGTTTATTAACAATTTCCACATCGACTTTGCCTGCTATCCTGAACATAACAAAATAACCTCAAAATCTCAAGAAAATCGCTGTAAACTCTTATTTTCAACTTTCTCTGCTAACTTTTCGAAAAATGGATTGAGTTGAAAATCTAGAAAAATATGTAACTTATGATAAAAAAGGTGATAAGGATGACAAAAAGGTGATTTTAGACCCGATACATAACCTCAATTTTGAGAAAAGCGATTTTTTCTGAAAAATTTCAACAGCTCGTATAGTTCAGGCAAATCATCGGACTTTAATTTTTTTAAATTGTAGGTTTTTATACCATGTATATATGAAATAAATAGTGTCCGACCGAAGCTTCGACTTCGGCTTCGGCCACCTTCGGCCAAAAAACCACCTTTGGTCAAACATTCGGCTTCGGCCTGAATTCAGGCCGAAGCCGAAGCTTTGGCCGAAGGTTCTTAGCAAACGTCGGAATTGAACGAATTGTTCTAAATGTTATTATTTTGAAATAAATTTCAAGGTAATTTTTTTAATCATCTTTAGATTGACTTCTAGATCAACTTCTCAAGATCATAACCTCTAAATCAACTTGTAGAGATCAACTTTAATATTAAAGTTTTATAATCATGTTTTTAAACCTTCGGCTTCGGCCGAAGGTTGTGGCGATAGCCGATTAATCGGCTTCGGCTTCGGCCAAAAATCGACCTTTGGTCGGACACTAAAAATAAATCAAAGTATATTAAGTTTAGTCCAAGTTTGTAACGCTTAAAAATATTGATGCTACGAACAAAAATTTTGGTATAGGTGTTTATAAAATCACCTAATTAGTCCATTTTCGGTTGTCTGTCCGTCTGTCTGCCAACACGATAACTCAAAAAATGATATCAAGCTAAAATTTTTACAGCGTGCTCAGGACATAAAAAGTGAGGTCGAGTTCGTAAATAGTCAACATAGGTCTATTGGGTTTTGGGTCCGTAGGACCCATTTTGTAATTGTAAACCGTTAGAGGTAGAACAAAAGTTTAAATACAAAAAATGTTCCTTATAAAAAAATAAACAACTTTTTTTTGAAACATTTTTTCGTTAACATCAGTGTTTACTCATGTGAGCGCAAATTAGGCGCAAATTATATCGTATGTATTATATGGGGATATCAGTTATATATGTGTGACATGTATACGTATTTATGTAATGTGCAAAGGTCGATGCAGAAATTCTTAACAAAAAATTATTTTTTTTATTCGCCTGAATCGGATCAATAGAAGCAGAGATATTCAAGAAAACGTCACCAATGAAAACAATGTAGAGATAAAAACCGCGTGCATAAGGTCGCACGGAACCGGAAAACCCTTTTCTGCATTTTTTACAACGAATTTCAGACGCTTACGTCAGTTAAAGATGCCTGTGTGATCTCAGAGTTAGAATATCGTAATATTTTTTAAGACTATAATAAAAAAATTTATTTTTTGGAAATAAACTTTCTTCTTTTTTCAGATATACAACTTACCTATCATGCTTTTAAATCCTAAATATACAAATCACAATTCTTAAAACTGAAAAACGAAAAAATTTCTTTTTTATTTTACCCAAAATCCTGAAAAATAAATTAAAAAAAGATTTTAATAATTAAACATTTATTTAAATATAATAAATTTTTTAAGCATTTCTAATAAACATATTAAAATATGTAAAAAAAAAAGTTTTCTCGACTAGTCTATTTTAATTTTTTGGTATTATTGTAAACAATTTCTTCATACATGCCTTTTACTACTATAATTTAATTTTGTTTTTTAAGGCACTAATTTTATGTGTAGGTAATTTAAGATCATTTTAAGAGGACACACACATAAAAACTATTAAATTTTTTATTAAATACTGTTGCAGCACCCAAAGTCTTCCAATTTTTATTTCTCGAGTTAGTTAATTTTTTAAAGGAGATAACTAAAAAGGTAGTCCAAGACTAGTAGTCATTCAAGGTAGTACGAGCGTCAAAGCAAGTTTAGACTTGTGGTTGAAATTATTTATATTTTCAACTTTGATGATGAATTTTGTTATAACTTCATGAAATGGAGCCGAAAAATAACAATAAAATTTTTCGATATCTTGGTTTTCGAAATATCGAAAGCTAAATAATTAAATAAATTTTCTATTTCGGATATTTTGAAAATTACTCCAGATATCGAAAAAGTTTATTCTTACTTTTCGTCTTATATTGTCAAGTTATAACAAAATTCAACATCAAAATTGAAAATATATTAATTAGTCGACCACATCGGATTTTTTTTTTTTCAAAGTTTATAATTGATCAATTATCAATATTTAATTTTAATTTAAATAGTTTTTTTTTAATTTCCATCGACTAGTTTTAGAGAAATCTATGAAAACATCCATCTACCGTTTTACCATAAAATCAATGTTACTTTTGAAGTAATTTATTTATTTAAATAATCTGCCAACACTCGCCCCCTGACATTTTCAGAATTTATTTAGACTTAGTCTAACACATATTTAAAAGAAAATCAAGCTTTTTATTTAAAATTGCCCTGGCGCTTGTACACCCTTAATTAAAAATTTGCAAAAGCAAAGCGTATTATTTTATTTTTATTCCTAACGCTATTTTTCTTCGGAGATGTAATTACTGAATTTAAAAAGTTAGAAACGGTGTACTTAAAATATAGATTATTAAAGCGCTTGCATTTATTCCTTCTACAGCATAGTATCCGTTTTTAATTGACCGAAACTATTAAAAAAATTCGATTAAGTCTTGAAGTTTCGAATTGATGATAAAAATAATAATGATAATTTTATTTTATAATTCCAAAGTACCTCGATAACCGAGCTTTATGCGGTATTTTTTGAGTTAAAAAGGCACAAATTTTATCACTAATATAAGAACCAAAGAACCATTTAAAATGTCTCCACACAAATGTCCCTTTATTTCTTCGCCAATAGCTGTCAGGAAGAATCATATTTTGCAGTCAATGTTTCAGTTTTTCTCGAAGACACGGAAAAAACGACAATTTCTAAAAATGAAACCTAGCTAGATTGATTTTTCGCCCCAAAAGCCCCTAAATACTAATTTTCATGAAAATCGTTGGAGCCGTTTCCGAGATTGTTGATATATATACAAGAATTGCTCGTTTAAATATAGAATATTTCAAATTCAATTCTTACATTCCTGAAGAAGAAAACTTTTTGCATAGCAGCGCTTGGTAAATTATAAACTTTCTAATCATAATAATTTATCGATTGACAACATTTCATAAATTTAGACTGAACAACACTTTCAGGTTGGTTGTATGTGTCCTCTTAAATTAATTATATAAAAATTGGCTTAAAAAGTAAAAAATTATTTTTCGCTTCTTAATTTAAGACATAATAAATAATAATGGCAAACATGAGAATATAATAATTATATCAAACAATAAAAAAATAATTCGAAATTTTTTCGCAATAATTCGAATGATTAAAATTTTTTCGATTTTTTCTTTTCAAATTTCTAACGAGTTTTAATAATATCGAAATAACTCGTTAGGTGTCGTACCAATCAATATACAAATGCAAATGATATTTCATAATACGAAAAATTAAACGATTTTCTTTTGAAAATAAATAAAATAAAATATTTAACAGTTCCGAGAGATTATTTCATTTTGATAACAATATGGTACCCGTTACAAAAAAAGCTAAAAAGCTCCCGTGATGCTCGTACTAATTGATAGTATGAATCGATATCTTATAGTTGAGCACGAAATACTGGGTGTCTTTTCTCAGGTTTATAAAAATGGGATCTACTCGAAGCTGTTACAAAATTATGTATCACTTAATAGTGTCGTTTCTATTTAAATTTATTTTATAAAATTTAAAAGATTTTATTCGAGTTTTATTAATTTTTGTATCTTTTTCATTTTGGTTTTATTCTTTGGTAAAAAAAAAAGACGTGTTTCTAAAACTAATGCAAACAATTTTGTGCAAGATGTAGTGTAATCTTTGGAAAGCATTAAGAAATGGAATGTTGACATTATTTAATGCTTTATTTTTGGTAACTTTCAAAAGGCATTTTTGGTTGATAAAAAAAATATCTTAATCGCAAAGAGTGTTTTTAACTCTTATAGTTGGGTAAATCTACATAATTTTGATAATCAATTCAGAAAATTTTAGGTGAAGACTATTGTTTCTTTTAATAGGTTTATTCCGTTGTAAAAAATACAGAAAAAGAGTTTTCCGATTCCGGAACTATCTGCACGACCTTCTGCACGCGGGTTTGAAACAATTTATCTCTACATTGTTTTTTTGTATATTTTCTGCTTCTATTGAACGGATTGAGACGAATAAAAACAAAATTGTTTGTTAAGAACTTCTACATCAACCTTAAAATAGTCAACGCAGTAAAGTCATATTTTAAACTTTCTCTAATAACTTTTCGAAAAATAAAGAGATTGATTTGAAATTCTGGAAAAAATGTAACTTATAATCATAAAAAAGGGTGGTTAATTTTAGCCCGATACATAACCTCAATTTGACAAAAACTAATTTTTCAGAAAAAATTCAACAATTGAAAAATTTGTTTTTCTCAAAATTGAGGTTATGTTTAAACCGGGCTAAAATTTACGACACTTTTTTTATGATCATAAATTACATCTTCTTCCAATTTAATTTTAAACCCAATTCCTTCATTTTTCGAAAAGCTATCAGAAACAGTTGAAAATATAAGGTTACAGCGGTTATCTTGTCATTTTGAGGTTATTTTGCTCTGTCCAGGGTGCGATAGCAAGCAAGGTCGATGCAGAAATTCTTAACAAACAATTCTTTTGTTAATTCGTCTCAATACGATCAATAGAAGCAGATATTTTCAAGAAAACGTCACCAAAGAAAACAATTTAGACATAAATTGACCCAAAACCGCGTATAGAAGATGGTGCGGATCTTCTCTTGTACCGGAAAACTACTTTTCTGTATTTTAGAACGAAAGAAATCTATTTATTTTATTTTTCAAGTAAAGCGATTTCTACTAGCGAGCTTTCAACACTTTCCCAAATGCCACAACAAGTGCTGAGTCAACTGAATCAAGCACTCAAAATATCTAACTAAGCTTTTGTCTAGAATAAAACATTTGATATTTATCCTTTTAAAAACTTATTTTAGATATTCTAAGTGTATAAATTGGTTTAATAAAGGCTTTGTTCTTCTGAACACGGCAATTTTTAATTCACTTTTTATTAGTTCTTTAACATTAAATCATTTAACATTAAGCGTTAGTGTAGTCTTAAAATATGGCTAAATGAAAAAGTACAGAAATGAAAAAACTTTCCAAATTAATAGATACATGATGATAGTACAATCATTTTTTTTTATTTTTTAATCCAAATTTATCTGTTTCCATCATGACTCGAAAATATCTCATATCGTGTTTTTTTTTTAATATATCATCAATCCCGAATTCAGTGTGTTTATGAAACAGAAAAATGGATTTGAAATTAAGATTCCTTTAAATGAATAACAAAAGATTTTAGAATTAATAAATAATGGTAGCAAAAGCATATAATATCTTGTAAAATAACATATTTTAACAAAGAAATATTTATTTATTCTTATTATTATTATTATTATTTTTTTTTTTTTTGGATTAAACAACGAAAAAAGAGAAGTTTATTGGACCTTAATGAATGAACGGAACCTTTATTATTAGTTACAGAATATTTCTCCAAAATATACTTTTTGATAAAATAATCTTAAAACAGATTATTTTGATTAAAGCTACCCTATCTTTATTACTATGCCTAAAATGAGCACGAGTTTCTATCAATTAAATTAGATTCTTCAATAAAGTGCTAAAAAAAGCTTGGAATAAGTTATAGTTCAGTCCCTCTATTTGGAAAAAATCTTTGGTCACTCTTCGTGGCCATGGGGGATGAGTTCTTAATGTTCAAAACAAAATCGAACAAAACAAATCAAAAACAAAATTCCAAAAAAAGTTGCACAAAAAACTCAGAAAAGTTGTTTTTTAACGCGTTTTTTGAAAAATTTTTTTGCTGATAACATTCAATGGGAAAGTTAGAAAGTTGAGATATTTCAAAAATACGTATTTTGAGCCAAGACTCAACCCTGTATCTTTATCCGTTCTCTAGTTATAAGCAATTGAAGTTTTTAAATTGACAAATTTTTGTTCTCGATAACGACGAGGGTGGGGTATAATAATAGTATGAAAAAGTAGAACTTTTTATGTGCTATTTATGCTATTTTTTTGAATTTGTATTAATAATAGAAATGGGCCTATACCTGTTTATTTCTTACTGCCAGACAAGTTAATAAAAAATTTTGATATTTTGTAAATGTTTAGTCATACTTCGACTTGAGAGGGTTCATTTTGGTCGCTAGCCACCTCAACTGACATCAATTTTCAAATTTTTGAAAAGTTGTTTTCCAAATAGAGGGATTGACCTATTAAAAAACACAGACTAACGAGTAGTACAAAGCAATCAAAAAGTGTCGTTAAAACCACTCGAAATTCAAGATATTATATATCCATGTTAAAGACGGTGGCATCAGAAAATTCATCAAAAATGGTCAGGATTGTTTTGTGGGTTTTACACGACTTAAAAATTTAACTTTCCAGGTTTCTTTGCTGAAAAAACGCTGAAAATGTTGACTAGAATACTTGTAGTAATTCTGTTTTAAGATTATACAACCAAAAAAGAAATATTTGAAAATTCCGTGATAAGAAATATATCTCAAGATATAAAATATCATCGTTTTCACTAAGTTTAAATATAATCACAGTGTTACTTCTAAATTTATAAGGCACGGATTTAAGAATTTATAGGCATTTAAAATGGTTACCAAAATTGTCGGTCTTTTTCAATAGTTTTAATTGGAAAAATAAAATTGAAAAACGGACTTACCGATTACAGTTTTATTCTATTTGATTAAAACTGTTGAAAAAGAACGTCGTCCATGGATCCCTTTATATTCTTTAGCTTATCAAAATTGAATACGATATTTCGGATTTGAAGATTCATTAGTTTTACCATCACGACCTAACGACGATCCTCGACGTATTAGGGATGTACTTCCATACATTTTTAATTCCGAGGGTGTTGGTAAGGAACTAGTCGAGTTATCGCTCATTGTGGATGCTGAATTTCGATTACCACCCATTGTAACGCTACCGTCTGATGATCTAGCACTAGATTTTCTTGACGATGTAGTACTTTCATTCAAACGTCCATATTCGCCTAATTTTCTCGGTGATGGTATCAATGATCGTGCCGGAGATTTTCGTTTACTACTTAAACTTCCATTACTACTTAGCGAATCGCCACCATCAGACTTTTTACGAGTATTTTCCTCAGAGCTTAAACGTCCATATTCACCCAAACGACGTATTTGCGATGTACCACGATGAGCCGCTCGTGGAGGCCGTGGCAAAGAGCTTGGTGGAAGACTTTCAGTACGATTACGACTTCCACTTTCCGCAGATGCTGATGAAGATCTTTGCTCTGTGGGAGTGTTCGATTGTTCTGACATACAACGCTGTTGTTGTGAGCTACGCCCTTGTTTTTCTAAAAGAAGCATTTCCTCTGGTCTGGTTGCATTTCCATCATGACGTGATGATGAGCCAGGAACTAAACCATGTAGAAAACCAGTTGCAGATTCAAACTGCCCCCCTGTACTTCCCACTACACCCGCCAATAATGGCTTGGGTATTTTTCCTTTTCTCGGCGAAGTGCTTGGATTAGAGAATCCTGGAAAACAGCAAAGACCCCGCTGAAAAGGATAAGAGAAAAGACAACAGTCGGGATATTATCCAGGACCTGCGCAAAATTGATGAACTAACCATATTTGTTGTAGTTAGTCAAACAACACACGCGCATGCAAGGACAGGATACATTGGAATGTTTATCTTTGGACGCATCCTTAGTATTTTTTTATAGCCGGAAAACATTCAAAACAACACAATATTCTTCAAAGAGATTCATTTATTTTTGAATCAATTTTTATTTCATGCAATGCAATCAATCATACAAGCATGCAACAAATAATACTCTCATTATAAGCAAGCACGTAGCCAGAAAAACAAGCCAAAAATGCTTTAACCTCCCTTCCAATTTACTTTACTAATTACTTTTTATTCTCCGATCCTCAGGTAATAGTCCCGGCAAAATTCGTCCTGGACCTAAGAGTGCAGGTTGTCGGTAACCCAGTAGGATATTGTTTAAACTAATTCTTTTTTAAACAAATGAGTAATATTGACCGAATCGCTTTCGGAAATTTTATTATATGATTGGGGTCAAAACTAACAAAAAATGTTCTTAGGCATTTTTCTCTAAACTTTCCAGTTTTCGAGTAAAAAATTAGTAAAATTTGAAATAACGTGATTTTTACGATTTTTATCCCTCAAAAAGCCTATGAGAAAATCAGATTTCTAATATGTATAAAACTTTTATTTGTAGTGTAAAGCTTACTCAACAATATCCCGCAAAAATTTTTGGGCTAATTGAATTTTAAGTGCTTGGTTATTAATTGTTAAAAAAGCGCGCGAAAAACCACCCAAAAATAACGACTAGAAAGATGAAAATTCACAAATCGACTCAAAATAAAGTGAAATTAATAGAAAAATTGGAAAAATTTCATTTTCCACAACGCAATCTCTCAGAAAATTGAAAAAGCGAATTTTGCGATTTTTTGGGGGTTGCGTAAATGAAATTTTTCTGGTTTTGATTTGTAAAAAAACCATCTTTCTAGCTTGTATAGAACAGAAAATTGTTATTTTTGGGTGGTTTTCGTGAGAAGAGGAATCGGAAAACTCCTTTTCTGTGTTTTTTACAACGAATGAAACTTAATTTAAAAAAAAATTATTCTTCTCTCAAAATTTTTCGAATTGATGATCAAAATCCAATAGATTTTTAATCAAGTATTTTTAAAAATTATTTCTAGCTACGAGCTTGTTGTTAGATGCTGAAAGCATTTTTCGATACTCACAAATTGGACACCTTATTTTAAATATAAGACAAATAAAAATATATATGCAGACAAAATGATAACACTTTTGTTTTATTTTAAATTATTAATTATTATTATTATTTAAATTATTTTTAATAATATATGGACAAAAAAAAATTCTAAACAATATCCAATATTTAAAATGTAATAATAAAAAATGGCGCAAATTTGGTTATATTTAAAATAAATGTTTTAAAAAACATTGTAAAAAAAAACCCTAAAATCTACATTCAATATTGTTACATTTAAAAACACAACTTAAAACTTAAAATTCTTTTCAATCAAAATTCCATTTGTAATTCTAAATTTACAAATTTTTGGAATTGTAATATGAATTTTCGTTTATTCAATCTACGTACCGGATTATGCATCTATCAATATCTTTGGGTAATCGGAGAAAATAGACCGAAAATTTTATAGATCCGGAGTATTTTTGTAATAGGGTACTTTCTTCAGTAGTGAAAAATAAATTATGAAACTTGATAAAAATCAAGGTATATTTTCATTATGACGCTTTGACGCTGAGTTTGAGCGTCAAATTAGGTCACGTGGTCAGTTTAGGCCGTTCTGTCATCTAGATGAAAAAAAACAACTTCAGCAGCGTAAAATTGTAAAAAGCTGAACAATGTTTTTACGATTTGATTTGATTTTTTTTTTCATCTAGATGGGCAGAACAGCCTAAACTGACTTTTTATCATAAAAAAGTATATCTTATAATATAAAAAGCGGTCCATTTCCTGTTTGGTAGTACAAATTTTTTTCGCTAGTTAGGAGGATTTATCTGATTTAAATTTGAATATTTTTATTGGAATTAAAAAATAGTAAGTACAAGTATTGTCATCTGGTAGTCGAAATTGTAACTACTGAATTCGGGTCTTCTGACTTTAATTGGTACTAATTATTATCACCCGTTCTCGAGTTGCAACTCCCAGTTATCAACACAGAAATGTTTTTCGGTCTATTGTGTCCTAAATCCGTATTTTTTTTATTTACGACAAAGATTCCTGGTTAGTGAAGGTAAGTAATTGAGTAAACGAAAATGCTTAATACAATTTATTAATTATAGTTCATGAAATATGGAAAGTGTTTCTAGTGAACCTATTTCCAGGGTAAGCAAAAATTGATCTTCAAAGGTAAGAACTAATGAACTACAAGATCTTCTAGCCAGTGTGAAATTTTGACGCATGCAGTATCTCTTATTGAAGCTGTTTTTATAAAAAGCGGTGTTAAATGTTTATATGATTAATGATTTTAAGATGTGAAGGTGGCTTTATACATTGTGTCTCATTTAAAATGAAAACACCCTTCTATTTTCGTTATTTATAGGAATATCGATTTTAAATTAACCGAAATCAGAACATTAAATTCAGCGTAATACAAATTGAAAAATAGGGTCGATTCTTAATATTTTGCCTAGCGTCAGAGATGGTTAAAGATATCGAAAAAAATTATTGGAAAAAGTTGCTAAGAAAATGATTTATGACAAAATTCGCATTTTTAATTTTTCCACAGTTTTTGTCTTTACTCAAAATTACTAAAAGAATGAAATTCGATAAAATAAATAAATATTTCCCGGTTTCAGAAATAAGAGTACAAGAACTGATTGTGAAAGAAAAAGTTTTTATTTCCATCATTTCAATATTTTATATAGGAAATAAAATATGAAATGTAAGAAATTAAGAAGTAATGGGGGGTGCAACTTCAATTAATTTAATGAAAAATTAATAGAGTTTAGAATGTTTTAAGGAGATTCTCGAGCTGAGATATAGTTTTGTTTGTGAAACACAAAGAATAATTCGAAAATATTTTAGTATTTATAAAATTTCTAATGTTAGTATTCATGGGAAAATTTATTTTATTTATCGAAGTCAGTATTAAGTTCTATAGGCATTTTTGTTTCTGAAACCTAACTTTTTCTAATTAGACTCCAAAAATTCGTAAAATTTTAAAAAACACAATTTTTACTATTTTTATCCCGCAAAAAGTGTACGAAAAAATCAGATTTTTAATGTGTAGCTAATGATTTTGACATTAGTGTTATTATGCATGATACCAATAATAAAATTAACAAAACAGCTTCAATAAAAACACCTGCATATCAGAGAAAGAAAGACTTTGTGGCTAGAATAGTTTCAAAATTATTCGAGATTACAATCGTGAAAATCTAATATTATAAAATTTAAATTAAAATTAAATTTATTAAAATAAAATGATCTTGTCCAGTATTAAATACGAATAGTCGATTCTTTCGAATAATTTTAAGTTTTTTTGGATAAATTTCGAGACATCAATGGTATGGTTCTGTATTTTCTTTACAAGCCCAATTTAAAATACGTTACTATCCAGAACTGATAAGAAATTCAAAAATTTTCAAAGAATCTTCCGTTTTGAATTATTATTAAAAATTTATTGTGTATTATATCAAGTTTCTAAGAAATCAGAAATTGTTTTGAATACAAAAAAATTCAAATTTTAAGGATGTACGAGAATGGTAGGGTAGTGGGTAGGGTAATAAAAACTGGGACCTGTAGCATGTAAATAATCACACATACGGACTAACGAACGGAGAGTTTAGTTTATAAAAATTTGATTCATAATAAATTAGTTCGTAAAGGCGCAATTCCACTGAGGCAACTTTTAGGCAACCTGTAGTATGCGTCATTGACGCATGCTATACAGTCTTTCAATAGAAAGAACACAAAGCGACAAAAAATATGAATTCTTGCTGCATGCTACAAGTTGAATGTTAAGATGCAATTCCACAGAGACAAATTTTAGTTTTAGGGATCATGTAGTATACGTCATTGACGCATGCTACACACATTCTTTGAATAGAAGGGACACAAAGCGACAAAAAATATGTCTCTTTGCCGCATCCTACAAGTTGACTGTTGTTGCTTGTCGGTTGCGTCATCTCTCGACATGAATCCATGTGTCAAACAGTGTCGTTGTCTATCCAACAGCGAATGGATCGGTGCAGCTTGTAGCATGCAACAAGGAATGGACAAACGATAAAAATACGTTTTTTTAGAAGATTACCATAATTCCTCAGAATTATGGAATACTAAAATCGCCGAATACAAAGGTAAAAGAATTGAAATCGAAAAGTTGAAATAATTATCGGGTAAATAGAATTATAGTACGATGAATTAATCGCGAGTCCAAAACCTTCAGCCTAGAAATGCTCGGCTCAGATATTCGAAACAGATACATAAGCGATGGATAGCTAAATATCTCAATGTCACTAACAATCTTACACGAGATGTTATTGCTTCCCAAAAGTTGGTATAATATTTTTTTTATCTCATCCGTGTGGAATTTCGAAATAAAGCATCATCGTCAGCAGCGAATTGTTGTACAAATTATACTGAATTTCCTGATAATCGAAATACAGCTGTCTTCTCCAATATCGTAGCGTTTTTCTTTTTCTTTTACGATTCAAAGCGATTACAAAATAAGCAGCTGCCGCGATTTTTTGTAATGAAGTTGCCTAAATGGAATTGTTTTAGTCGCATGCCACACTCATGTACAACAAAGCATGCGACATTTAATTGAATTTTGAGCCACATTGTCGCACGTCTAAAATAGGCAACACTTGGCAACAAATATTGAGCCACATGTCGTTCAGTGTTGCCTCAGTGGAATTACACCTTAATAGAGAGACAATTGGGATAGAATGGGCAAAACAGTAAGCATAATTCTTTTTCATGCTACCACTCTTGTACATCCTTAAGGGAGTATATTTTAGGACTAGCTCATTATATTTTTTTTTTAATTTAAAACAAATTGTACTCAACATATTTAAATGTAGAATTAGGGTAAAGTAATTAAAACCAACTTACAAATTATAAATTAAAAATGTTACATTCTCATACAAATACAAAATCAAAAAAAAAAAAAAAATTTAAAACACGAGATAATAATAAATATCTCTCTAAAATAAAAAAAATTAAAATCTTTACATAAAACACAACAAACGGTGTGAAACTCACTCCATTTGACTGCCTAACATTTTGAATAACAACTTGATTTGAGAAATAATTATATGTAACTGAAATGTCTATTGAAGGAACTAGAAATTTGACTAGCATTTATGCGTAACTCTGTACACTATATATAATACAAGGTATTACATCGTAACCGCATTTTTTGGTATTCGAATAAAATCATCTACTTATTCAGTCGAACATAACTCATAATACTGACTAAGGCAAGGCATTGTTATACATTTAGGCGTAAATCATAAAAATCCGATGGTAAAATAGTTATACAAGGTGCTTTTTATAAGTTGAAATTTGCTTGAAACTAGAAAACAAAGTTTTATCGATAAAAATGTTAAAGCAAAAAATGTTGGGTATGTAGGAGCACATCTTACGCAGGTATTAAACTTGACCCCAAGCTCAATGAAAAGCTCACTCTAATTCATAATTGGTAATCGATAGATGAAAACTTTAAATTAGAAAGTTGTTATTGATTAAAAAAGTAACATTTTTGTTCGAAACATTTTTTCGAAAACCGTACAGTTTCGTATAAAATTGTTTCTGTGAAATCTAACCACTCTTTGAAAAAAAAATTCTGATAAATCCAATAAAAGTGATTTGCTTTTCTAAAAAAACATTTTTGTTCAAATTCAATGAGCAAACGCACAAGAAGCTCGATTTTACTATCTAAACTATTCGTATGTTTCAAAGAATAAATATTTACGTATTTATAAAGAACAACTTTCTAATTTAAAGTGTTCATTTAATGCTTGTCAGTTATGAATCAGAGTGAGATTTTAATTGAATCTGAAAACTTAGAGCGAATTCGGTACCGGTATAAAATGTGTGCTTTTGAAACTAACATTTTTCGTTTGAAGCATTTTCCTTGATTAAATTTATTTATCGAGTTTCAAGCATGTGTCAACTTACAAAAGGAGGGCACGCTGTATACTCATGTGTAGTACATTTAAAGCCGAGAAATAGTAAAACAAAGATGGTGGACATAAATCGATGTTTTGGCATAAATGGTTATTTATAATGCGATTATGACGTATACATTGTGTGTATATTAAAATATTTTTAATAAAAAATTTTTTTTTATCAACACATGAAATAACTTTATATGATTCTGAATAAAATCGTTAGGTAAATCTAGATTTTATTCGGGTAAACGAAATGAGAACTTGTTTTTATTCGAATAGACGACTCATAAAATTCAGCTCAGTATATTTTTTTAAGTTGTTCAACTGTCCCAGAAACAGTTATTACTGTTTAAAAAATCATAAAACTGGTGTGACGTAATTTATGGATGACCCCTTATTTGTGGAGGCCTAAAGAATTCAGTACAACGCGAATCTTAAAGACCGAATGCTTTAGTAAAATCATAAAAAAAAGAGCCGATAGAATTGAGTCGATACTAAACAAAATGATACTTTCTGATACTGTTTTAAAATTCCTTTAAGGGGTTATATCCAGTTAGAATTTTATTTAGCATTTCCGGAATGTACATATATTTCTGTATATTTTCTGAAAATTAATAAACAGAATCTGTGATCAATTTTTGATCAATTTGAAAAAATCACAATTTTAAAATGAAATAATTCAAAATTTTGCTCCGCAAGAGAACTGTGTTTATTGTGATCAAGGGACTTTGAACTATCATTTACCGGAAAAAAAATGAACATTCACCGTACTTACTCAAACAACCGGACTACCTTAAAAATTATCAATTACAGTTTAGTTAAACGATTTAAATAAGAGAGCTACCTTCAATAAAGAGTATTTAAAATTAACAATATCTTCGAGTATCATAAATGTAATATTGACTCAATGACTATTTTTACGAATTACTAATATTAAATATCACAGATTGTATGTCGTCTTTTTATCGACATAAATAATTATAGATGCTTTCGAATCGAAAGAGTACAGGGGGTATGGTTTTAATGACTAATAATTTATTTTTATAAAAACTATTTCACGTCTTATCTAAAATAATTTAATCATTTTACAAAAAAATAAATTAAAATCAGATCTAAAGTTTTTGAAATTGGCCTAGAGATACATGAGTGTCAAAAACGTCACACGTTAAATATTTTTTTTGAAATGACGTTCGTCATTTATCATGTTCGTATATCACCTGGATAAAAGCAAAATTTTGAATATAATGTGTACAGAATAATACAAGAATGCTGACAAAAATTCAACTTAAGCACTCAACATTATTTCCAAAAAAAAAAGAGAAACTATGATCCAAACTAAATTTACTTTTGAATTCATTAAGATTTGAACACAAAAATCAAGTTCACCTTAACTTAGATCTCGCCTATCAAATTTATTAAGTTCATTGCAAGTGGTTTAGAATACTCGTCTTCCCCAAGGCTCTCGAAAAATCCACTCCAAATTACAGTTGTGATGGAATTATTAAGTCAAGCGCATCTCGAGGTATAATCGAAAATAACGCTTCATTTGTGTTAAATGAAATTTAGCACTGCACATATTACAAAGAAAATGTCTCCTACAATTAACGCTTGCTGAAAAATGTCTGCAATTAACGCTTCTAGACCAGAATATCCCCTTAAAAAACACCAATAGTTGGCAGTTGAAACTGGCAGGTGTTTCAAAGCTTGGACGAAGTTTTAAAGATTCGCCGTCATTCTTTAATTCTTTAATAAATTTTGGTCTCATTTGCTGTGACAATATTATGATTGAAACTCTACAACATGTGTTTCTAAGATTTCCATACCCATCTATGTTTCAATTTAACCTCTCACTTCTTTCCCACATGGTAACACGAATTTTCCTCCGACTGAATTTATTACTTCAAGCCCGAACTCAAATCTTTCTCCAAGAAATGATTTCCCACGGAATATTCAAAAGTAAAATAAAAAAAGAATAAATAAAGAGACGCTTCTAGATCACCTCTTTAAAAAAACACCAATAGATGGCAGTTGAAACTGGCAGGTGTTTCAAAGCTTGGACAAAGTTTTAAAGAATCGCCGCCATTTTTTCATTCTTTAATAAATTATGGTCACATCTGCTGTGACCATATATTTCGATTGAAACTTTCCAATATGTGTTTCTAAGATTTCCACGCCCAACTATGTTTCAGTTTAACCTCTTACTGTTTTCCCATATGGTAACATTAATTTTCCTCCGACTGAATTTATTACTTCAAAACTGAACTCAAATCTTTTCCCAAGAAATGATGGAATATTCAAAAGGTAAAAATATAGGACTCTTCTTTTTGGAAAAAATGAATATGAGTGTTTAAAAAATTATACATGAATGGATCGATACTAAATTTTTCCAAAAAATAAAATAAAAAAATTAAAAATACTGATCCACAATGCTGATACGTAATTAAACAATGATTGGTGGTTACATGAGTACTGAGTAGGCAATCTAATAGAATGTTTCCTGTTCTCCTACCTTACTAAGTAGCTGTGAATCCAATTGACTATCCAATTCTTTCAATTGATCATCTAATGTCTTTTTTGTGGAATCAAAACTTTTCTTTCCACCATATTTTGAATACGATGGCATATGATATGATGAATCACTACTAGCATACGAATTACTTGATCCAAAGCCAGTAGAACCAGTCAAAACACTGCTTACTATAAAAACAAAAACCAAATTCACTTTAATGGCTCACACCAACGGGGTTAAAGGGCGATCATAATTTATTGCTAATTTCTAAATAAAATTGTAAATCCTTTCTGCATTCGATTCGTTCGAGCATCAGGAAACTTTGTGACCAAAATTGATTTAAAAATATGCAATTTACAAAAATAATATGCATTTTATGATTGCATTTTAAATTGACCGTTTGGGGTGACTAAAGACGAATATCGCGACAGAATTGGTCTCCGAAGTACCTAATGCCCAGAGTGAACGGTATTTCCGTCATCTCTTGAGTTTTCGGGAAATTCGTTATATATTCAGTCCAAACTCATTACTCGAGGGTTTTTTGGGGTCGCTGAACACAAATATAACGACAAAATTGATCTCCGAAAATGAACGGTATCCTCGTTTTCTTCATAAATTTATATCATTATTACACGATTCTTTATTATTTTTTTTCACATAAAAATAACATTAATTCACGGGGGCAACGAGGATACCGTTTACCCTGAGTGCCGGGTATCTCGGAGACCAATTCTGTCGCGATAGTTGTGTTCAGCGATTCCAAAAACCTCCGAGAAACGAGTTTGAATCGATTTTATAACCAATTTTCTGAAAACTTGAGGAGATGACAAGGATACCTTTCCCTGGGTACCGGGTACTTTGTAGATCAATTCTGTCGCAATAGTCATGTTCAATGACCCCAACCTCCCCCGAGTATCGAGTTTGGACTGTTTATATAACAAATTTTTCGAAAACACCAAGAGACGACGGAGATACCGTTCTTCCTTGGCACCAGACATCTCTGAGACCAATTCTGTCGAAATTTATTTATGAAAATGCATATTTTTAATTTCTTATAAATAAATTTAGGTCACAAAGTTTTCTGAAGCTAAACTTACCGCTTTCAAATCCGTCTTAAATTTCAAATTTTTCTAACTTTGACTGTTTTTCGTGTTTGAATTCCGCGATAGAGATGGGCATTGTTCCGTCTCCATCAGATCTGCTCCGTCAGCAGAGATGGGAATTATTCGAATAATTTTTTATCCGAATAAACAATAATTTTCGATTTTTTTTATTCGCGAATAATTTATCCGCTTATAAATCAATCGACCACTTTTCAAATATGTTAACTTAAAAAAGACATCCGGTATTAAAAAGAAAAATACCACTTACCTAATTCTTCACGGGATACTGAGGTTCCTAGAACAGTGTCTAGATCAGTACCTCCATGTAGGCTTGTATGAGGTGTATGATGCGGAGACCGCGTAAGCATATTAGAAAAGGATGAACTACTTGATACATCCTTATCATACGTATGCTTTTGTAAAACACGTATCATTGCATCCTTTTCGGCTAATTTTGATTCATAATCCTTTAACCTGCAGCAAAAAAAAAATTTAAAAGCATTTATAAACATTCGTTTAGAAAAATCGGTCGACATAAAATACAAACCTTGATTCCAAATCGGCAACTTTCTTTTGCGTTGCATGTACTTCGTCCATATGTCGAATTTTCTCAGTTCGTGCTTCTGCAATTAATTTTTCAGCATCTTGACTTGTCTTTTCTAAAGCAGCAATTTTCGCATCTCTGAAAAAATCAATAAAATAACTTTTGTCTTTGAAATTATAATTAAGACAACGAAAAAGCCGGAAAAAAGAGTCGAAAGTGGTTAAACAACACTGATTTTAATAAAACTTTTTGTAATGTGTTTATAGAACTATAAGGAACATTCAGCCAACTTAACCTAGTCATAAGAGGACATAGAGTCCCATCGGGGGTCATATGTAGCCCAAATTTTTTTTTAAATGCTTATTTTGACTTAAAATTGTATCTGGTAGATATTTGTGATCAATGAAAACGATTACGATATCAGGTTATACGAATTCTGTCACGTATTCCAAAAATCTTGCCATTTTTGACTCAAAATTCCTAAAAAACTAAGTATTTATCGTCCAAACTGTTATCTAGGAAGTATTTTTGGTTGCTGAATACACTTTTGAGCACGAATTTCACTTTTTGGCATAAAAACAGCAAACTAAGTATTTATCATTCATACTTTGCTCAAGTAGGTATTTTTGTCCGCTGATTATGAATCCGTTACCCGATTACAAAATACCCCTTAGAGCACAGTTTGGACGATAAATACTTAGATTATCATTTTTGTACTGAAAAAATAAAATTCTTGGCCAAAAGTGGCACGATTTTCGGAAGAAGGGCAGAATCCGTCTAATCGGACATCGGATTCGTAATCAGCGGCCAAAAATATCTCCTAGAGCAAAGTTTGGATGGTAAATACTTAAGCATAGAGTCCCCTCCTGGGATTCTATGCCTTTTTAGGCTTAGATTAAGTTGACTGAATGTTCCTTGGGATCCTTTAAATACGTTGCAAAAAGTTTCATTAAAATCCGTGCTGTTTCTTTACTTTTCCTATATATCCCGGCTTATTGGTTGAACTAAATTTAGGAAGACGTACTTTGGAATACTAGCAGCATCAATGGCAGCTTGTCGTAAGGCACTTTCTTCCAAATATCTTTGTTCCCATTTAGCACATTCACCTTCAAGTCGCATTATTTTTTCATCTCGTTCACGTAAACGTCGTTTTAGCTCAGCTGAAGATTCACCAGTTGTGTTATTGTTCGATCCACCAGAATTATGGCCGGATCCTTCATCGCCAGGCCGTGATCGTTCACTTCGTAGTTCTCGTTCTAATTGTAAACGTAATTTACGTTCAGTTTGTTCACGACGATCACTGGCTAATTGTAACGATGACAAAGCTCGCTGAAGTTGGGCTACCCTTTCGACATACATTTGTTTTTTACGGCATTCTTCTTCAAGACGCACAACATTTCCTTGAGCGTTTATTAAAGCATTGTCTAATATGTCAATGTGAGTACGTTGTTCTTGTAACGTAGCCCGTTGGGCAGCTAATTCAATTTCTTGTCGTTCTTTCGCGGCAACCAATTCTTTATCTAAACAGTTAAATCAGTTAAGACCACATTACGGCTAAAGATAAACTAGTCGCATAAAGGAATACATAAAACAGCTATTCTTAGGAAGCCCTCAGCATAGCAGCTCCGATTTTGTTATTTTTTTTTTTTAAAGTTCCTTTTTAACTACCGAATTAGAACAAGTGTAATTTACCAAATTTAAAAAACTCCCGAAAAATTTTTCGAATACGAAACAATAAACTCGCACTTGAAACATATTTAAGACCACTCTCTAAAATTACCTTTTTCCTTAAAACCTTTTCCAAACTGAGAAAATTTTGAAGATCATCGCCAATTTTTTAGTTTTTTCGAGTACGGAACTCTAAACTCGCACTTCAAACATAGCTAAGAACACTCTCCAATTAATTATCTTCCAAACTAAACCAAAAAAATCTAAATTGGTTCATCCGTTTAGGCGCTACGATGCCACATACAGACACATACACACCAAACTTATAATACCCCTTTTTTTAAGTTCGGGAGTTAAAACGGAACATTAAAAAAATCATCAAAATCGGAGCTGCTATTGAGGGCATCCCAGTAAAAACATTTATTGATGCGACTAAACAAAAAAAAAAAACTTTGGATAAATACTTACTTTGCGTAATGAGTTGCGCAATGAGTATTTCGCGTTTACCAAGTTCCTTGCGTAGGGAGTCAGCAGATCCGGGCACAGACGTATCTAATGATACTGTTCGCATAGCCATTAATTGAGCTTGCATCATATCCGTTTGCTCTCGTAAAGATCTATTTACCTCTTGTAATCGTCGACATTCTCCTTGTAATCGAGCACGAGCTGCTCTTTCCAATCTTTCTCTCCGTTCACATGACGCAACCAATTCTTCATGTGATCTATGAACATTTGAAATTTCTTGCTCAAGTTTTTGAGCTTTAGCAACCTTCTGGTAACAATTATCAATTTCTAATTTCAATGAACTATTTTCTTGGATAAGAATTTCAACCATTTCAGCCGATGGCCATATTTCCGATTTTTCATGTTCTTCACATCCTTTAGTTCTAGGACGTGGAGCCGATGCGCCACGACGATATGTTGATTGTTCCTTACCGAGTTTTGATAAATCTGGTTGGGATTTAGATAAACTTAATTTTTCAAATTTCATACGATGGCGATTTATTATTGAAGATTTATCTTTTCGCTTTGAATATTCTGGTGTGCTGGGTAAATCGTAATCTAAACGAGAATCAATTCCACTACTATCTTTACGTGTAACAGACAAACGATCTAAATCTATGTTTTCTGAAACTCCACTATCACGAAGTGGTGAGTTTGCGTTCGATGAAAGTGGCACTTTAACTTCTTTGGCAAGATGCTTTAAAACGTGCGATTGATTTAAATAGTCATCAGGAATTTCAGTAATTTCTTGAACACCATTTCCATTCCCCTCTAAACTATTTCTAAAGAAAAGGAAAATATTCTATTAAAATTTAGTGGAAACTTAGTTAATTATAAAGTCAATGAGAAGAAGAAATCATATTTTGAATTCTGCTTTGAGGAACTCAAGCGTCTGAGTCAGTGAAAGTTTCGAGAAAAGAGTTCGATAAAATTTTGACTTGCAAAAATTTGACCACAGGCCTGCGCAAGAGTATTGAAAATAAATGTTATTGAATGTTTACCTTCCGGTCCAAGAATCTTCTCCAACGCTGTGAATTATAAGAGTATTGTAAGACGAAGAAGATACATCTAAGGAACTTCTGTTTGATGGAAGACTTTCTTTCAAGGAATTACGATTTGAAGGCACTAAATTTTCTTGTCCTTGTGGTTCTTGACGAGCTGTATGACGGATGACATACCGCTCTTCATGTGATAAATTTTCATTTGATGTGGAAATATCCGTTTCGCTTCCACTTAAACTTGGCGGAAACCCTGATAATAAATATGAATTGATTCTCCGTGAAAAGAGTTTCCTTAACATAAAATTAGTATAAGTCTAACTGAGGGGGTCTATACGAGAGGGAATTACGAGTCCCTTGGTGGAAATATTTTCTGTCGATATTCTAATTTAGCCTTGCAATGTTCTGAAAAACAATTCTAAAAGAATGAGTAAGCCTAAAAAATTCTGAAAGTCTTCTAGTAGTGCCCAAAATCTTGTAAAAATGCAGTCTTTAAACTACTTAATAAGTTTTACATAGATCTTTTCATACTTTTTCAGAATTTTTGAGACTTACTCATTCTTCTAGAATTGTTTTTCAGATCACTGCAAGACTAATTTAGACTATCTGCAGGAAATATTTACACCAAGATTAATTTGATCTAATATTTTCATTTACGAACCTCGCATTTAAGTACAAAATACCACAAAATGCCTTTTTCGAGGCGTTTCTTTATATACAATAAGAATTGTAGACAATAGCGTCATTAATTATGTCTAAAAATGATATTAATATCATATTTTTGTTTAAAAAAAAACTTAAAAATTTAAATAATAACAATAGAAAAAAGAAATTACTTAAATATCTTGTATATACTGGAATCTATTTACAAAGTTTTCCACTTTAACTTTACATCACTTACAAAATTTAAAATAAAGATTTTTGTAATTGTTCAATTTTGCCTCAAACTCACTTTTTATGCAATATGCAATATTTTAGCATGCTTATAATTTTTTCTATGCTCAATATTTCAAACCATTACAAACTTTGGACTAAATTTACTAAACCCTCATATATTAAACTTATTAAAAAATTTTTTTGAAAACTAACCTTGTGACTGTAGAGTCTGTGATCGTTGCGGAGTATTCCCATAAGAAATAAACCGTCCAGATTGTTGTAACGATCCCATTATAATTTAAATCACACACAAAATTAGGAATCCAAAAAGAAAAATAATTTCAAAAAAAGATTTAAACCACAAAGTTGAATTTTATTACGAATACATGATTTATTACTATTTAGTGTATTGTAGTAATAAATGAAATCTAAAAATAAACAAAAACTTTATCAAAATTTTGATCGAAAATCATTGAAATAAAACGGGGGGGCATGCATGTGTGTAGAAAAGAACCGTGTCGTGAATACTAAAAAAAATGAAAATTACAGATAAATAGTTGTGTAGTGTTATTCATGATCATTGGTATGTCATTAATACTCCAATAAACGAAGAAAAAAAAAGATGAAATCTTTAAATTTTGATCTATAGCACCAATTTAGATGAAAATATGGAATTAAGCTTTGTTCACACTCTAGATCAAAAGTTATATAGTGCCTAGTGGTGCTTTTGTCCAAAGGGGATGGTAACCACCCCTTAAAGAGGATCGAAAAATATATGTTGAAAATGGCAAAGAAAATCGATAGAGCGATGAAATCTAAGCAAAAAGTGTTATTTATGTATATTTCGAAAAGTCAATACTTTCCGAGTTATTGGAGATTGAAATTCGGAGTATTTAGCCGGAAAATAATACATCATACACCTTTTAAAGGACTATTAAAAACCTTGAAAATGAATAAAGTTTCAAGTCATTTGCACGAAAATTAACGGAGTTATAATGAAAAGAAAGCTTCACGTACCTTTTTTATGATTAATTAGCACAAAACTGATTAATTTACCACGGGAACTAAAATTAATGCTTGCCGCATTCCAATTTATTTTATTTAGATACTGACAACATTTCGGATGTAGTTTTCGAAATATTGTAATTTAAATGCAATAATTTTCGGAAAAACAAAAAACTTGTCTGTATCGTTAAATAACTCGAAAAATATAATAAAGTTAGAAAAAAGGTTTAGAGGGACAAAATTTAGCTCTTTTTCCGCAAAAGATTTTACCTTCCAAAGTTTTTTTTTTTTTTTTGTAGCTGTCTTATTTTTCGAGTTATTTAACCATAAAGACACTTTTTTCTTTATTTCCAAAAACTTTTTTGCATTTAAATTGGAACATTTCAAAGACTACATATCTGAAACTGTTAGAATCTAAATAAAGTAAATTGGAAAGTGGCAAGCATTAATTTTAGTTTCCGTAATAAATTCATCAGTTTTTGTGCTGAATAAATCATTAAAAAAAAAAAGGTATGAAAAACTTTCTTTTATTATAACTCCATTAATTTTTGTGCAAATGATCGCAAGCCATTTTTCATTTTCAAGGTTTTTATAGTACTTTAAAAAATGTATGATATAATTTTTACAAAAAACTTCAAATTTTTCAGTTATTTAACGTTATATTCTTCGAATTTCAATCGCCAATAACTCGGAAAGTATTGACTTTTCGAAATATACTTAAACGACACTTTTTGCTTAGATTACATCGCTTTATCGATTCGTCTTGTCATTTTCAACATATATATTTTCCATCCTTTAGAAGGGGTGGTTACTACCCCCTTTGGACAAAAGCACCACTAGGCACTATATAACTTTTGATCTAGAGTGTAAACAGAGCTTAATTCCAAATTTTCATCAAAATCGGTGCTATAGGTCAAAATTTAGAGATTTCGTCTTTTTTCTCCTCGTTTATTGGAGTATAAATCATATAGATCATAACAGAAGAAATAAAATTATGTGATGGTGGGGGGAAGTGTCAATACATTGGAATGTGGACCACAAAATAAATAATAAATACTTAAGAGCTCTTTTACCTTTTTATCTTATCAGTAAATTTTCATATAAATTCAATTACATTAAGGAATTTACTTATTTAAAAAAAAAAAAACTTACTTCATATGCAATTGAAATAAAACTTTTTTAAGATGCTTCACGTCTAGTCACACACAGAAAAACAATTGACGATCTTCCGGAAAAACAACTGAGATGATTTTACCGTTTTTAGTTATTTACAAAGTAGTGATTAAACATGATGTTAAGAAGCAGAGAAAAATTGAAAATATTTATTTAAAATAATTTTAATCATTACCAATATTTCCTGAGTAACGCACGTTTATTTATGAAAGTCAAGTTTTTACTTTTGTAAATTCCTCACCAGGTAGTGCAATTGTACACATATAATTAGGATGCCGTATCTAAAAATGATCACATTCTTGTTAAAATGAACACGTAGTAACATTCATATTACAACACTTTAATTAGGTAATTCTTTTGTTTATTATTATATTACAATTTAATATTAAACCATTGTAATCAAGCCAGAAAAAATTATCTAATCCCTCCTTAAAATTGACGATTTTTGTGGTTAACAAACTTAGCAATGAATAAATAGGCCTAATTTGTGAATTTTTTGGCTTGATAAAAATGAAAATAAATTTTTATTTCTGATTTCGATAAAACTCAGTATATAGTGGCGGTTTTACCAGCAGACTAAGAAGTTTTGAGCCTATGGCGGTAATTTTTAAGGGGAGGCAAATTTGTCTCAGCAATTTTTTTTATAGTAAATTTGCACTTTAACGACCTTTCTTAAAAATGCTTCTAGATCACCAGAAGCAGGAAAAAAACCAGATTCAAGCATTGTTTAAGTAGATAACGAATTTGTGGTCAGAGCTGGTGAAAAATTAATAAATTTTTTTTTATTCCTTCGTTTTTCGAAAAGTTATCAGACAAAGTTGAAAATATGAGGTTACTGAGGTTTGCTTGAGATTCTGGAAAAAGATGTAACTTATGATCATAAAAAAGTGTAGTAAATTTTAGCGCTATACATAACCTCAATTTTAAGAAAACGAATTTTTCTGAAAAATTTCAACAGCTTGTTCACTTTTGGATTGAGCCAACGGTTTTTTGTCAAAACCTGATTATGAGCCGAAACATTACGAGCCAAAAATGCAAAAAGCTCGAAAAAATCCAGATTTGTATCATTACAAATTACGATATTTTCAATTGTTGCCACTATCCAATAGTACATACAAAATATGCAATTTAAAAAAAAAAGAAGTTAAAATCGAATGATTTGCCTGAACTATACGAGCTGTTGAAATTTTTCAAAAAAATTCGTTTTTCTCAAAATTTAGGGGTTATGTACCGGGCTAAAATTTACCATTTAAACTCAATTCCTTAATTTTTTGAAAAATTATCAGAGAAAGTTGAAAATATGAGGTCACTGCGACAAGGTTATTCGCATCAATTCGATCAGCAAAATCAGAGACATTCAAGAAAACGTCACCAAAGAAATTATTCGCATCAATTCGATCAGCAAAATCAGAGACATTCAAGAAAACGTCACCAAAGAAAATAATGAGATAAACTGCCTCAAAACCGCGTGCAGAAGATCGTGCGGATCGTTGCGGAACCGGAAAATTATTATTTTTTGTATTTTTTACAACAAAAGAAATCAATTTAAAAAAAAAAAAAAATTAAGCTTATCTCAAAATTTTCCGAATTGATTATCAAAATTCGGTAGATTTCCTCACTAATATGGTATAAAGTATTCGCGATTAACAAATCTCATGGCGCCGCCAAGTGGACTTCTGTAGAAACAGTAAGAGTGAAAAACAGGGCCTTTCCTTCATCGGCATTCCGCGCTGTCACACGTGACAATGACAAAATGTCTTCAGAATTTATATTAAACTTTGAATACATTTACCAATTGTTTTTATAATTTTAACCACTGTTTGAATCACTTGCTTGTTTAAAAACATTTAAATGAGAATCACTCCTGTCGGCCATATTGAAAGGCTGGAAGTGCCATCTATAGGTAAAGTTAATCGCAACAATGTCACTAATTAAATTTAAATTGTTGATTGGAACATACTGTATAAAAATACTGCAAATTGACATTCTCTATGGTATTTAATATTTATACGTCAAGCGTTTGCGTCTGATTTAAATTACAAAAATGTTGTTTATAAACAAAAATTTGTGATAAAAATTAAAAAAAAATAAAAATAAATGTCTTATCGTCGAGCATTTAATTGGAATCATGATTTTCCACGACTTGTCAGACAATTAGGGTTTAAATTTATCACCGACAGACCAAAATTATTAATTGATTGGAATTTAATTGGTATGATTTCAAAGAAAATTTGTATCTAGATACAATTTTGATTCAAATTTCTAATATCTAGATACATTTATTGTTATAGGATGTGTGGATATAGAAAGTATTATATTTAATTCAGAAGTTACAACTCTAGAAAGGCATATCAATGATGTAATTTATTATTCGTTGCAAGGCGAAGAAATTAAAATTCTAGATCCAAAATTTGTAAAATTATTTCGGCTAGCACAATTAACAATTGAATATTTAATATTTTGTTTGCATTACTTGGATAAAGGCTTTGTTCTATTGCAGGATAATATATCTGTTATTAGAAAGGTTTGTGTGGTTGTTTTAAAATTTGAAAAGAATAGAATTCGAATCGAAACTGTTTAGAAACTATCATAAAACTCTAAATAGTTATGTAGTTTCGTAAATTCCCATTCAATGGCTTATTCCTTTAAGATACTAATATATCTGCTATAAGCAGGGTCGTATTTAGAACTCGGAGGTCTTGGGGCCAAAATTTATTTGTAAAATAATATGATTACGTAGAGCATATGAACAAATTTATTCTTTTATTATACAGTGTGATCATTTCAAAAGTATCCACCCTTAATTACTCTGGACCTGATGTGATTATTTTCAGTGAAAACACTTCGATTTAAATATCGAGGGAACTTCAAAAATGGTACCTAGAAAACTTTAAGTTTCACCCCTTCGCCCCTAGCTATCTCAACTTTGAAATTTCAAATGACACTTCTTACTTTGTGATACCTCAAATTTGAAAGGGCATAAAATTCTCTCTTTATCCATGATAAAATAAATGAAATCGATGGATTGATTCTTAAAATACTACCCAGAAGATTGAATTCATATCCTCCATCTTCTGTGTAGTCTATCTTAAGAACCAATCAATCGATTTCATTTTTTTTATCATGGTTAAAGAGAGAATTTTATGCCCTTTGATGAGATATCACAAAGTAGGAAGTGCCATTTGAAATTTCAAAGTTGGAGTACCATAACCCTTTAGCTGATCCCGCTTTAAAATTGGCCCCGGCTATAAGATAGGTTTGTGATAGTGTTAAAACTAGGATGAATTAGAATTCGAAAACTATTTGACAATTATCATAAAACTTTAAAAACAGTTTAGAGTTTCAAAACCTACCATATATTTTATATTTCTATTTTATTTAGGAAAATGAAGAACTTCGTGAAGAAGTTTTTCAAAAAGAAAAGTCGATACAAAAATATAAAAAAAGGTTGAGCGATTTACAAAGTATTTATAAAAATAATGGCGATGTAAGCACTGAAGAAATATTTCAGGTAAATGTTAAGCGAATTTGTTTCAATTTTTTGCATTTATCCTTCGATATTTTATACAACGTTGTCAGTTTTAACGTAACGACTAACGACTAAATTTCATTATTTTTTCTTCTCTATAAAGAATGTCTCTTTTGTAAGTTGACATATGCTTGAAACTCGATAAATAAATTTAATCGCTGAAAATGTTTCAAACGAAAAATGCTAGTTTCAAAGGAACACATCTTATAGCGGCATCGAATTCGATCTAAGTATTCAGATTCAATTAAAACTTCACTATGATTCATAACTGTTAAACATTAGATGAACGCTTTAAATTAGAAAGTTGTTCCTTTATAAATACGTAAACATTTTTTATTCGAAATATTATTTTGTAAACCGAATAGTTTAGACAATAATTGATAGCAAAAATCTAGCTTTTTGTGCGTTTGTTCGTTCAATTTGAACAAGAATGGTCTTGTGGTGTCTCTGTCAGGTCAAATAAATTATTATACCTGATTATCAAAAGTGATAATAATTAATAATTCAATAATAACTTGATTTAATTTAAATTACACCCCAACCAGCAACAGTCTTTATAGAAAAACAATTAACCACTTTTATTGGAATTTTTTTTTTCGAAGAATGGCTAGATGTCGCAGAAACAATTATACGCTATAGCAATTTTGATACAAAAAAAATCAATTTTGGGTAAAACTTTTCAGTTTGTTTTTGCCTAAACTGTACGGTTTGTGGAAGAATGTTTCGAACAAAAAATGTTACTTTTTTAATCAATAATAACTTTCAAATTTAAAGTGTTCATCTATCGATTACCAGTTATGGAGTAAATTGAGCTTTTCATTGAGCTTGAAACCTAGGTCAAGTTTAATGTCTGCGTAAGATGTGCGCCTACACATCCAACATTTTTCGCTTGAATTATTTTTAGCAATAAAAGTTATTGATCGAGTTTCAAGCATAATAATAATAATAATAATAATAATCAATTTATTTTTGACTCAATAAGAGTATAAATATGTCATACAAAGAAAAGAAAATCATATTTGTACATTTAATAGATCACACTTGTACGGACACAAATCAATTAGATAATTTTTTAAACAACATTTGAATCTGTTGAAATCTTGTATTGCTCTAATGTCGACAGACAGCTGATTATATAATGTACTACATATGCCAACTTAAGACACAGGCAAAAAAGTACAAGTAGCCAAGGTGTACTACATGTATCCGATATGGTCTAGTGGCTAGGATACCTGGCTTTCACCCAGGAGGCTCGGGTTCGATTCCCGGTATCGGAAATATATTTTAAATATTGCTATTCGGAAAAAACATATCGAAATATAAAATATACTTTTTATCGATTTCTAAAATATATTCACAATATTTTCAGTGTGAAATTTGTAAAAAACAATTTATTAATGAAGTATTTTTAAACGCACATCAAACCCGAAGACAACACACAACAATATCGAATCCTCAACCTCCGGATATAGTTACGGAACAATTCCTCGATAATAATTCGGATACCCAAAAACTATTTATTGAAATCAAAGAACTAAAAGAACGTTTAAATAACACTGAGTACATTTTAAAAAGTGAAAAAGCAGATAAACCGGTAAGCGATACCATCGATAGTTGCATAACGAAAATTGATAAAGATATCCAAGTTGATTTAATAAGTAAATCGTATTCTGATGATTCTGTACAATGTAATCTTGGCGAAGATGACGAAAAAAAACGTGAACAATTAACTACTATTCAAATGGAATTGAAACAATGGCGGGAGGATGAAGCAAATAAAATTTTTGATCAGTTAGAGAAGATTAAGGAGAAATTTAATGAAAATGTTGAAAAGGTTCATCAAACAACTATCACGGATAATTTACTACTTGATAAAGGAACATCCGATAATGAACTGTAAGTTTTAATATCTAGATTTTGTTTCGATCTAGACTATAGAAGAGGAAATAATAGAAATGGCCAAGACTGTTTTAAAACTTGTTTCTTAGAAAATCATCCGATATGGTCTAGTGGCTAGGAGACCTGGCTTTCACCCAGGAGGCTCGGGTTCGATTCCCGGTATCGGAATGTTGTTTTTATAATTTTGAAATTTTTTTTATAAATTTCACAATAGAAAAAGTGAAAAAAAAAAACAATTGCTTAGTTAATTGTTGAAATACCACGTATGGAAAGTGTTGAATGCCAGTGCTTTCATTTTTTATAAATTAGAAGAGTTTAAACAAGCAACACATTAGGGAATATTCATGAAATTTAAATTTGGTTCAAATATTTTTCTTCTGTAACTTTAATGACTTGACATTTCAGCTAAACCATTATTTTAGTAATTAATATCTTTTTAATTACTTAAAATTAATTAATAAAAGTACAAATTCAGTGAGGGCATTTAAAAATTTCTAAAACGGAAATTCTAATTTTTATACGGGCGTGACATCACAGTACGGGCTTGTCAAATTTGTTGACATAATGTATGGTATTAATTACTTACATTTTATATGGTATTTCATTAAATTATACTATTCTAAGGCTTTTTATTAGAAAACTTAATAATAACGAGTGTAAATTCTGTGTTGTAAATTCATTTTTTTAAAGTGTAAATTATACATTGAACTGTCAAAAATTGACAGATCACGTACTTATACGTCATCAACATAGAGCGCCAAAAAACTGCGTTTAAATATCTCAAAATTATAATGTATTTTAAATATTATACAGCATTTTTAAGCAGTATTTATATTTTTTACTATGTTATAATGGTGTAAACAATGAATTAAAAATAAATAAAAAAAATACATGAATATTCCCTATTGTGGTTATTTGGTTTTCGAAATTTTTTTTTCGTTTTTCGAAATTGTTTTTCAAGACTACTAATTGAAGCTACCTGCAAATTTCCAACACTCTATCTTTCGTAGTTTTGGAGAAAATGAATAGCAAAATTTTGTCTTAATTTTCGACCTGTTTCAAGCAAAAGTTTATTTTTTATAAAGAACATTTTTCACATTTAAACTTTTGTTATATCTCTAACGATTTACAAAATGAGTTCTACAGATTCATGACGCAATTGACGTATGTTGCGCATTTACGAACTCACAATCACTTTTTTTCGTCCTGAGCATGCTATAAAAATTTCAGTTTGATATATATTTTCGGTTTTGAGTTATCGTGATCACAATCGAACGGGCCAACAGCCAGAAATGGATTAATTTCAATTAGGTGATTTTATAAACAATTATACAAAATTTTGTTCGTATCATCAATATTTTTAAGGGTTACAAACTTGCCGCTAAACTAGGGTATTTTACTATGTTTGAAAAAGTACTTCAAAATGTTGCTTTTCCTAATAAAAGCCTTTCTTGCCATAAAATTAAATTAAATTTTAAACCTTTTTTTATTCTTGCAAAAACGCTGTCAGTCATTTTGGGGACGTAATATTGGTAAAAACAACTGTCTTGTATAAATATTATCGAAGATAATAAATGAGAACTCTAGGATATTTCGAAATAAATTTCGATTTATCCTCGAAAATACAAAAAACTGATCTAGGAAATTGGGGCAAAAATCGAAATTTAAACTGTCTTGCATGTAATTATTATATGTATAAATAAAGTTGTTGGTAACATAACCTACAATTACTATGAAATCAACCTACAAGCAACAAATTAGTAATTAATGCATATTATTTTTACCTATATGATTTAGGTCACGTGATATACAGATTAAAAATGAGGACTTTTAATTTTAATATTCACTAATGTGCTTTTATGACTAAAAATCAGAATTTTGAAGTATATTTTAGCATAAATTTTAATTTTTATCAAATTTCATAATTTATTTTTCACTACCGAAAGATACCTGTCTCTCATCCAAGAGGCTCGGGTTCGATTCCGCTATCGGAATTAAATTTTTAACTTTTCAATCATTTAGTGATTTATTTCCTTTTGATAGTCATAGTTTTCAAGAACTTGAAGAAAAATTCGACAAAAAACTAGAATCAAATATTGAACGATTAAAAAATGAACTCACAAATCAAGAGCGAAATTGGCGTGATAAACTAGCAAGTCTTGAATTAAAAAATGAAACAGCAAAATTAAATGCGATTAAATCACCTGCAACGCCTAAACAAGCAACGTTTCGTATACAACATAATAGTCCAGTCATTATTCAACACGAATCTGATAGTTCATCGAGCCATAAACGAACAAAATTCGAACGAAAATCAGGTATTATATTTAAGGCATTTTGAAAAAAAATAAATAAATAATAAAAATGAAAATGATCCAAAAAAATTGGAATTTTATTTTTCAATTAATCATCCTTTTATACGCTTTTGTGGACGGTTTGGGAGAAATTAACTATCAAGGTTAGTTTTCTTACCAAAAAAAGGACATAGTTCTCATAAACCGTACAGAGAATGGATATAAATTTTTCACAAAAGACCTATACAAGGGTTATTAATTGATAAATAAAATTTTTAATTTTTGTTATCATTTTCATTTGAAATCTTTAAGGTATTTCGATACCGTAAATTAAAATTGATATTTATCAATTAATCATCTTTTTATACGTTTCTTGAGAAAAAATCATATCGATTCTCTGTACGATTTAGGAGACATTAACCATCAAAATCAGTGTTTTTATCAAAAAAAGTTTTTCATTTTTATGCACAGTTCTTAATTTTGTTATGATTTTAAATTTTTAAACTTGAGGAATATTGATAAAAGTTTTTTATGTAAACATTTTTAAAAGCTTGAAATTGACTTAAAACCCAACATTTTTAACAACTTCTTCATATACCACCATGTAAAAAGAACTGTTTTTAATTGTTAATTTATCCGAACAGAGAATCAACTTTAAATTTATACAGAAAGCGTATTAAATACTCATTAATTAACACACAAAATTTCAGTTTATTTGGTAACAATTTCATTTTGGTATCGAAACACTTTAAGATTTTATGATTTTTATCAGACTCTTTTTTTTTTTGTAATTCAAGTATTTTTTTTAGTACAGACTTCAGAGATAATAACGAAAGATGAGGCTACGTTAGTCATACCAGTGGCAGTGAATACCTCAACCCAAGCTACACCTACAAATGATGACATCGAGTATAAAGCAGAAATCGTTTCAAAAAGGTTAACTGACTTTGTAACTACTTCAGTTTGATCCGTTTATCTGACATCAAATTAGCGACCAAAAATACCTCCTAGATAACAGTTTGGACGATAAATACTTATTTTTCCGTTTTTGTGCCAAAAATGGAATTTCGGGTAAAAAACGGCACGAGTTTTGGAATACGTGACAGAATTTGTGTTATCTGACATCGAATTCAGCTACCAAAAATACCTAAAAGATAACAATTATAAGTCAAAATAAGCATTTCACAAAAATTTGGGTTACATATGCTCCCCGCTGGGGCTCTATGTCTTTTTCTAATTAGGTTAAGTTGGGTGAATGTTCCTTGGGATCCTATAAACACGTTACAAAAAATTTTCATTCAAATCGGTAATGTTTCCTCACTTTTCCACTCTCCGACACTTTTTTCCGGCTTAAGGTTTTTCAACTTTTGATTGATATCCTACGTAAGTACAGTTTAGGTATCAGTGGCGGCTGACTTATTTTATTTTATAAGCTCATTTATTCTTCGGCTAATCTCTTGTATCTGTCGTGTAAACGATTAACTTCATTTCTTATTCAAACAAATCCTTAATCAAATGGATAATAATCCTGCTTTTAATTTGATCTAGTGATTCTATTAGTGACGAAAATTTACGTGTGGAAAAATCAAAAGAATATCTTGAAGAAGAAAACTCAGAAGTCCCTAAATTCATCAACAGAAACTCCAACGACTCAATATTTAAACTCAGAACAATTGAAGTGGAAAAAGATGAACATGAAGAGCTCAAAACGTCAGTTTTAAATTTAGAAGTAATCGAAACGCATCAGAATAAACCTAAAAGTGTTGAAACTACATCAAGAAATCGCATTTTAAACTTAGAAAAACATTCGATCACAAAGTAATTATTTTTAAATTTTTTTTTTTTTTTTGAGAAAACATTTATAAAAGCTTTTATTTTCAGTCTTAAAAATTTGGGACACGACGAAAGTTTTCTTTACGAATTTCGAAAAACAATCGAAGGTGTCGTACATACTTCGTTACAAGAACTCGGAGTTGATCCACAGTGGAAATCGATCCCACAAAGTACATTTGAAGATCATTTGAAGCGTTTACAACATTCACAAAAATTTCAAACGAGGGTAATTTTCAATAAGGATTTTTGTTTTAGTTGGATAAGTCGAATACCGGATTTTGATAATAAATTCACTAAATTTTAGGAAATGATTGATTTTTTTGATAATACAGACAAATTTGATCCGATCTTATTGAAATTTTTTTGAAACCCACTTTTTTTGGGTTATTCTTTTCAGCTACACTGTCAGTTTTTCGCTAGCTATCACTTATGTGCTTAATTCCGGGACCAGGACTCCAAATTCTTGAAACATATTAGAGCAATGTTAATTTTGATCACAAATTTGAAAAGTATGATTCAAATTTAGTAGGATTAAATACTTGGTTTATCAAAATTGCATAAAATTCGGATGTGATAGAGCAAAATTAAATTTTTGGGATTCTGATGACGTCATAAAATTTAAAAATTCGATGATGGTTACTTGGTGATGTACGATGATGCCTACACTACTTGGTACGATGATGACTACTTGGTAGTCGAAATACGTTTTTATAAAATACAAAAAACTGATCTAGGAAATTGGGGCAAAAATCAAAATTTATTATTAGAGCTAGGTTAATTCTGATCACAAATTTGAAAATTATGACCCCAATTTACTAGTACTACATACTTGGTTTATCAAAATTGGATAAAAATTGGATGTGATAGAGCAAGATTAAATTTTTTGAATTCTGAGTCATAAAGTTAAAAAATTCGATTATTTTGATAACACAGGCAAATTTGATCCGATCTTATTACAATTTTTTTGAAACCCACTAATTTTGGATCATTCTTTTCAGCTGCGATGTTAGTTTTTCGCTAGCTATCACGTATGTGCTTAATTCCGAGACCAGGACTCCAAATTCTTGAATCCTATTAGAGCTAGGTTTATTTTGATTACAAATTTGAAATACCTTTTTCCTTAGAGCCTTCTTCAAACTGAACCGATTTTGAAGTTCATCGACTATTTTTAGTTGTTCCGGGTAGGAAATCCTAAACTCGCACTTGAAACATAGCTAAAAGCACTCCTAATTAAATTACTTTTCTAACGAATAAAAAAATTAAAATCTGTAGATCCATTTAGGCGCTACGATGCCACATGCAGACACAGATACACAGACAGTTTTTATTGGTACGGGGGTTAAAAATTAGCCATTTCCCAAATTTTACTTTAATTTATTATCTTTAATTTTATTTTAATTTATTATCAAAATCCGGTAGATTTTTCAACTATTTCTAGTTTTATTAGTTAGCGGAAATTTTAATTTGTGTTTTATTTTAGACTCATCCGAATTATAACGAATTTAAAAACGAAATTATAAATAAAATTGAACACGCAGTCTCCGAGCAAAATATGAAAGTAAATGTATCGAATACTAGTACAACAACCCCTCTTCGTTTACCTAAACGAAGACATATCCGATCAAAAACTCAGGTTACTAAGAAAACTACCACATCAAAACTAACGAAACCACGAAAAGAATTATCACAAACTCTAACAACAGAAGAAATTTCAAAGCAATCTTTAAAAATGCCAACTTCAAAACCATCTATTGAAGCTTTACCGAAACAAAAATTTACAGAACCGACAATACATTCAAGAGATCAAGTAAATTCAATGCGATTATTTCGTCGTGCTAAAAGTTTGCATTTATTAAATCGACAAAAAGATAAATCTACTGAAGATAAAGGACATCAAATTACCAAAACCAAATCAGAAATTCTTCATCAGAAGCCTGAAAAGTATGAAGAGAAATCGCATATGTTGTCTTCCATATTAAAAGTTAAAGATAAAGTATGTTCAGTTTTTAAATCACCACAGAGGGCAAATATTTTGCAGAAGGCTGGCGGAGATGCTTTTTCAAATAATGAAGCACCCAATGTAACTCAAGGTATGTATAATTTCGAAACTCAAGCCTTTGCTTTTTTTTTTTTTTTTATTTTTAGGTTCCATAAAGAGGTATAAATTTTCGTAGGAAATGAATTTTTCGAATTCGTTTCAGTTTTTTCACGTTACCCGATTGATCATCTCCGGGCAAGAGATGCTACTTGAAGCAGATAAAGCTATGAGATATACCGAGGCTAGAATCCACACAGAAAGCCTACAGCTTCCCCCTAGGATTTCTCCCAGGGTTGAAGGGCCCAAGGTTTCTAAACCTGACGCCCTCCAATTTTTGCAGATGCAAATAATATTTATGGAGATTTCATCGTCCTTCACACAGGCTCTACAAGTGAGATCATCAGAGATCCCTATGTTATAAAGGTGGTATTTCAATCGATAGTGTTCTGTCAAGAGTCCCACCACCCTTCTCAACTGTGCTCTAGTGAGTTTCAAGTCGGACACAGTCGAACGGCCAAGCTATAGTTATACACAGTTTGGCCTGTTGTATAGCTTGCGCAAAAGTCTCAGTAATCAAGATGGACTTTTCGAACCCATTCCTTGATTCGGTAAATTACGGAACATCTTGCTATGGTAATAACAAGTCCGCTGTTTCATTCACTTCAACGCCAAAGTGTCCCAGTGCAGATCAGTCTGACTGTGTTACTTAGTGTCAGACGGTTCAGTTCCTCGAAACATTCATAAACTATCCTCGATTGGAATCTTGACGCTTTAAGGGGGTATTTTGGTCTAGAAGCCTCAATTCTAGGCACTTTTCAAACTAAGATTATAAGATAATGAAAAACATTTTGTAGCCATTTTTTCATATAATATTTATTGACATTTTAAAAATACAAAATGTTAATTTAAAAAAAAAATTTTTAATTATTCGATTTACCGTTGAAGTGAGGGCTACACAAAAAAAAACACGGCACCCTGGTTGACACAATTTTAGCCCTTGTAGGAATCTGAATCAAAAAAATTTGAAAAAATCTTAATTAGTAAAGATGTCGTTATCGTCTGAACCTTGGTTCATGAACAAATTTATTTTCATCGCTTTTTTTGACCTTTTCGAATTATTTTAAAATAATTAAAATTGAATTTTTTTTTTTAAATCAAAGGTTCAGACGATAGACAATTTTCCATTTCAATTCAATTTTGAGAGACAATTCCGGCAGAGTAACTCGGATAATAATATTATACACTTTGGATTAATTGACGATCCGAGATTCATACATTTGACCTTCTTCTACTTCATATGCAGTGTCTTGCAAAGTTATTTCTGCTAACCGAGCTGTTTTGCATTCTTTTGAAGCAGCAGAAGTTCGCAGCACAGAGCGATCAATTCAAACTTTGTTATTAGAAAATTCGATGTATTTCGGAAAATAATTCAAATTTTGAACAGTCCGTTTAAGGACATATTCTTAAAGGTCTAATCCTTTATAAATTTGGAAAAAAAATCAATTTCTTCAAATTTCTAAACCAGAATATTACCTTAAGGGCACCCAATTGATACATAATTCTTGTAATGTTTCAGGAGTATATAAACTAACGGCATTCGACGAAAAAAATAAACCCATTCAATCATCACAAACTATTAAATCAATTACGCCCGTCGGAAAGAAGAAAAGTATATTCCAAAGATCGGAAAATATTGAAAACAATGACAGTACTACATTATCTGAATCTGAAGAGACTACCAATTTTTCAAAAATCAAAACTGTCCATTTCAAAAATAATCGGAATCTCGAAAAAAGTGTAATTAATACAGTCATAGGTGGCCCAGCGAAAACACAAAAATTTGACGCATTCATGACGAAAAGTGAACAAACTGCTGCGAAACAAATTATAAAGATTGATGTTACAAAACCTGCAATTTCTATGTATGGAGACAATTCTGAATCGTCGAATATATCGGAACAATCGTTTTCACCGTTTAAAATACCATCATCATCAACACCTAAAAAACCTCCTACACCAGTTGAAATGAATTTTAAGACGAATTTACCAGATAGTAATTTCTTAAAACCAACTTCCTCGTTTGTGCCTGTTAAAAAGAAAGTTATTTTTGATTTAGATACCGATGATTCTAGTCAAAATTCGGATAAAAGGTATTTTATTTTTTCATTTATATTACTGAATATAAAACTATACTACCCCTTCCTTCCCCCCCACTTCAATAAGTTAAGTCTGCGAGGTACAGGAAAAACCTTTCCAAAACTCTATGCGCATCGAGCTCTACGCCCCGATGTATATTGAGCGAGGCTAAACAGTTTAGCCGATCTTAAGACATTGTCGATCTGAGGTATGTTTTGAGACGGCGCAAAGTCGAAAAGGAGTATTCATTCGTCGCTATTGTGACAGACAAAATTGCCAGAACGCAAAGCATTTGGTATATATTTGGAAACGCATCTTCTTCTTGCATTTTTGATCTCCTGTCCGGCAATTAACTTCATCGAACCAGATGTCATGGAAATCATCTTGCAAAATTGAAGAGTATGCATACCATGGTTCAAAAATTTTAGCGTAACTCATGTTGTCGTTTGTTTTCAACAAATGTCGAAGCAGCTTGAACAGCTAACACTAGTGGAAATGAGTTTCTTAAGTGGTTGCATTCACTGGACTATATTGTTAATTCAAGTTTATGTGGAGAGGTTCTCAATGGGAAGAGAGGGGTTTTGGACAATTTATGTCTACATTGTTTCCTTTGGTGACGTTTTTTTGAATATCTCTGCTTCTATTGATCGGATTGAGGAATTAAAAAAAAATAATTGTTTGTTATGAATATTTGCATCGACCTTACTTGCTATCTAACCCTGATATAGCAAAATAACGTCAAAATCGCAATCTATATATATAAAAAGAGAGTGTTTGTTTGTATGTCCCCGATTTTCCCTAAAACTAACCATTGACCTTCGGTAGGGGATTATGTCATTGGGTAGCCCTTAGGCTCCCATTGTGAATAAGGGAGTTTGGTGGGGGTGGAATTAAAAATGATCTAGGAATTCATAGAAAATAGATTAAAAAAATAGTTCTAATAATACAATAGGCCCCACTGTCAATAGTACAATTTTCACTAGATGGCGCTACTGGCGCAAATGTCTTTCGATTTTTCTCGAAAATTTTGGAATGTTCCATGGATTTCTATCGAATTTTCTAGAATTTTCTCGAACATTCTGGAATGTTCTATGGATTTCTATCGAATTTTCTAGAACTTTCTCGAATATTCTCGAATGTTGTATGGATTTTTATTGAATTTTATCAAACTTTCTCGAACAATCTGGAATGTTCCATGGGTTTCTGTCGAATTTTCTAGAATTTTCTCGAACATTCTGGAATGTTCTATGGATTTCTATCGAATTTTCTAGAACTTTCTCGAATATTCTGGAATGTTCCATGGGTTTCTATCGATCTTTCCCTTACTTTTCCGTACACACAGAGAGTGTAGACATAATATTGGGATCGGCCAAAAAAATCTTACTGTTCCGTACACACAGAGAGAATTAAAAAAAAAGTCTTTCATTTAACAATTTTGATATTTAAATGTGCAAAAACAGCCCAGCGAAGCGGGTTTAACAGCTAGTAACCTCATATTTCACAATAGGGTATTATCGTTAATCAAAAATAAATTATGAAAATTGAAAAAAGTTAAAATTTATGTAAAAATACACTTAAATATTCTGATTTCGAGTCATAAAAGCACATTTTTCTTGTAAAATATTAAAATTAAAAATCGTAATTTTTAAACTGTATATCACGTGACCTAAAACGCGGGTAAGCCCTGCTGTGATGTATGTCATAGCGGTATGAATCATAGACCATCAATTAGTTCAGTGTAGACAGTTGGGTATAATGTATACATAGATAATAAGTATTTATATTTATTATAATCAGATGAATATCTCTGTCAAAGTTATTTGTGTTATTTCATATAATGATACCCATATTACGTCATCAAATTGGATGCCCGCGTTTTTGACAGTTTAAAAAAGGTTAAAATTTAATTTAATTTTTTGGCAAGAAAGCGTGTGTATTTTTGGTGGCTTTTTATTAGCAAAATCAACATTTTGAAGTACTTTTTCAAAAATAGTGGAATACCCTATTGAAAATAAATAATTTTTGTAACTTAATGTAATGTAATGAAGATCTGAATATTTTCGAGTTTTTTGCATTTTTGTTTTGTAATACTTTGGCTCATAATCAGGATCTGAAAAAAACCATTGACACTATCCGAAAGTACATAAAAAACCTGAAATTTAAAAAAAAAAGTTAAAATTCGATGATTTGCCTGAACTGTACGACCTGTTGTTCGTTTTTCTCCAAATTGATGTTATGTATTGGGCTAAAATTTATTTCAATCCAATTCCTCCATTTTACGAAAAGTTATCAGAGAAAGTTTAAAATATGCGGTTACTGTGATTTTCTTGAAATTTTGAGATTATTTTGCTATATTTAGGGTTCGATAGCAGACAAGGTCGATGAAAAATTGATAACAAACAATGTTTTTGTATTCGCCTCAATTTGATCAATAGAAGCAGAGATATTCAAGAAAACGCCACCAAAGAAAACAATAAATAAATTACAATTAGAGAAGGTGGAGTGGATCGTTCCGGAATCAAAAAACTCCTTTTCTCTGTTTTTCACAACAAAATAAACCTATGTAAAAAAGTTAGCCTTCAACCAAAATTTTTCAAAAGTGATTATCAAAATTCGATAAATTTACTCCACTAGAATAACTATCTCTATTTTGAATATTCCAAATGATAGACTGTATCTGCCATTCCAATTTCTATTAATTTCGTCCAGTGTGTTTTCGTTATAGTCTAGTGACACTTTAAATTTATGTTATTATATTTTAGTTTTATTTCTAGTATAAAACCTCTTGTTGGCGGTCTTGGTGAAGATGAAATGATTTCTAAAAATAAAGTAATGGTCCAACAGGGTAGCGGATTTACCGTAAATCAATTCCATCTAGCCACGTCAGAAAATAAGTCTACGGTGAATGATGGAGATAGTACTAGTATTTCTAGTTCGGTGTTTGATGGTAGTATAAAAACTACAATCGATGATCATAAAGATACCACCAAAGATTCAACCAAAGATACACAAAATAAAACCAAAGAAACAAAATTTATACTTAACGATGACGATTTAGTTTTAAGTGATTTTGATCTCTCCACTTTTTGATTTTTTGTACTTAATTTATAATTTTAGTTTTTATACGAAATTTCCTAAAAAATATATTTTAATATTTATTAATTTTGTTTATTTTTCGTATCGACTCCCATACTAAAAAATCGAATTTTTTGAGTGTTTCGTTTTAGAGCAGGCGCTCGATAGAGTTGAGTGTGCAAAATCCGAGGACTGCATTTTGTCAATTGATTCTTGTTCAGAAAAGCTTATAAATTAAAATTCCGGATGTTGCCAGAAACCTTATTGGTCAAATTGGATTAACCCTCCCCCTCTGAGTTTTTTCAGACCGATGGCTTAAATATGACGTCATTGTGTTCATTTGAGGGCGAAATTTAAAGTATGTATGAATCATTTTATAAAGCAAATAATTAATGCAAATAAATTAAATTTTTAAGCTTTTCAAAATCTTAAAACCATCTTTGTGAACATCTTTTATAAAGATCTGAAGAGTAATTGCAGATTGTTTGATTCTAAAGCCTCAATTTTTAATTGTTAAAAACTGTTTAATTGTTAAAAAGTCTAACATATGTACATTTTTCGTCATGTCTAAGATCAAATTCACATGCACCCAAAAATATTTTGATTTTTCGATTCGGATTTCGGCCTTCTACAGCCCAAGTGGCGCATGTAAATCAAAAATTTGTATTATGCATATTTTTGACAAATTTCAGATGAATCAGACTTTATGGCCTCTGTATTGTGTAGAATTTTATTTGGACCACTTTGTAAATGATTATAATAAATAAAAAATAAACATATTTCAGATAAAATATAAATTATTTATTAAATTAGAAGGGGATACTGATAAAAGCAAGTAATACCAAAGGGAAAACCCCAAGTGTGATAAAAAAAATACATGTTACATTTAAAATTTAAATATTAATAATAGAATGCAAATTAAAAAAAAAAATAAATACATGCTACATTTAAAATTTAAATATTAATATTAGAATGAAAATTAATTTTAATTAATCAATTATTTCCGTTAATTAATCAATCATTAAAATTGATTAAATTATTATTATAAATTGCTGATAATCAATCAATTAAATAATACTTTATTTATGTACATAATATTTAAAAACTAATTATTTACTAATTATTTTATCCTCCAGATTAAAATATTTAAACGACACTTAAGTTTAAACTTCATGAATTTACCTACCTACTTTACATTTTATACCCTGTGTATATGAAATGTATCAAGGTATATTAAGTTTAGTACTAAGTTTGTAACGCTTAAAAATATTGATGCTACGAACAAATTTTTGGTATAGGTGTTTATAAAATCACCTAATTAGTCCATTTCGTTGTTCGTCCGTCTGTGGACACGATATCTGTGAAAAGTGAGGCTAATTTATAAATGAGCAACATAGGTCAATTGGGTCTTGGGTCCGTAGGACATATCTTGTAAACCATTAGAGATAGAACAAAAGTTTAAGTATAAAAAATGTTCCTTATAAAAAAATAAACAACTTTTGTTTGAAACATTTTTTCGTAAACGTCACTGTTTATACGCGAGGGCGCAATTAGGACAAAACTTTTGCGTCCATTTTATCCAAAACTATAAAAGATAGAGAGTTGAAAAATTGCAGGTAGCTTCAACTAATGGCTTGTTAAAAGATGATCGAAAAACGAAAAAAAATTCTAGAAAATACTTTCGAAAATAGCGAAAACCAAAAAATTGGCGCCCGAAAGCCACTATAATTGTGTTGGTTTTTTAAACTCTTCTTATTTATAAAAAAATAATGCAAGCACTGATATTCAACACTTTCTATACAAAGTATTTCAACAATTAACTCAGTCAATTGTTGGTTTTCACTTGTTTTTATTACGTTTAATTTTATGGTCATGCAGTAAATTAAATTTATTAAAAGCCTGGATCTTAGCAAAAAAGTGTAATTACACGACTACTCGACGCAAAGGAGTGGTAATGTGTTTATCAGTTTATATATGTATGTATGTATGTGTGTTCCTATGTGGCACACTAGAGACCAAACACGTATGCCGCTTTTGATGATTCTTACGAAAATCGTTTTTTCTTAATCTTTCGAAGGTCACTGTAGACATGGCAGTAATGAAAATTCGATATGGCTACCACCAGACGACATGCTGTGAAAAACATAAAAATGAAAGATGTTAAGTGGGGTATTATTGAATAACTATTTAACAGGCTAATCGATTGACGTGAGGATTTTTAAAATCGTTCCGCGCGTTTGGTCCTTGTAGCCCGACAAAAAATATACATACATGTATAGGCTGAAAATGAAAGTCGACGAACTAAATAGGATGCCATTGATTAATTATTGAAAATCTTAGAAGAAAAGAAATCCTAGAAAGTGTAAAATTAAAAAATTAATTAAAAAAATAAATAAGCCCGACTTCGTTAAATAAAAACCGAAAAGCAAAAAACAAATCCACTACTTTACATCTGGACTTGTTTTTTTCTATTCGGTTTTTATATAACGTAGTCGGGTTTTTTGATTTTTTAAATTTATTATTATTTTTTTATAACTGGTTAAGTAAATTATAACTCATAAAGTCAATGTCAAGTTTATTCTATATCAATTTATTAATATTGCTAAAGACTGTTCGTTTAGATATTTTTCCAATAGCGCTATTAAAAAGTATTAATAGCGACGTTTGCATTTTACGCTTCAGTTAACAGAAATATTATGGAAAATTTTTCCAAGAAATTGAGTCAATCAATTAAATTTAATTTGTTAACAATATTAAATTCGTAATACCTATTGAATTTGTTTACATAATTACTATGTCACGTTAATTAATTTAATTAGTAGTTGTGATGGGCTGGTGTAGTGCATGGTATATGTATGAAGGAGGTGCACTCAGCCTCTGAAATTCAGGAGCTGATAAATGAAATTATGAGCGGAAATGTGGTAAAACACATATATGGTATCACAATGGACTCTATAGCCTAAGTGTGTCCTTCGTGGACAGCCAATAAAACCTAACCTAACCTAGGCTGCGTTTAGCAGAAAAAAGCACTAGGAAGCGCTTGTAAGCAAAATGGCGATTGTTAAACGGTAAGCGCTGTCAAATAGTAAATAGCTATTTTCCTCTAGGACGCTAAGTTAGCTTTAACAGGGGAACCTAACCTAATTTAAATATATGTTTGTGAATAATTCATATTAAAAATTTACCAATAATGAATAATATATTAAATAATGTACAAATATACTAATTATATAACTTTACAAACAACTTAAGGAGTATAAAGCTATTATTTAAATAAATGTTTGCAAAATAAATAAGCAAAATGGCGGATTGTGTCAGCGCAACTGAAGTTAGCAAACATGTCCTGGCCGAAAACTGTATAAATAATATTGACCGAATTGCTTCGGAAAAATTATTATCATATAATTGGGGTCAAAATTAACAAAAAATGTTCTTAGACATTTTTCTCTAAACCCTTCAGTTTTCGAGTAAAAATTTCGTAAAATTTGAAAAACGCGATTTCTACGATTTTCATCTCTCAAAAAGTGTATGAAAAAAATGAGATTATATCGCACCGTATGGGCGTAAAGAGAAAAAGCACAAGTTCGGATGAATATGACTTTGTTTAGTACTCTCAGGCTAGTATTTACTTCGACTGCTCCCATAAAAATCTACTAACGAGGAGTCGATTCCTCGGTTAAATGCTTCGTTTCTTATAGTAATCACATTAGAGTTTCCAAAGCAATTGTAGTTATGTCGAATTTTGTTGTCTTTAATTTTAAAATAATCGATTATTATAAATTATAATCATAGTGTTATAAAATTATAAGGTCTATGAAGCGAAACAGTTGTACGTGATAGACAACATATTCAGTAAAACAATTTTTTTTTATAGGTATCATTTTTTACGATAATTATACTTCTAAGAATTACTTCCATGACTGGTTACTTAAAACAATATATTGATGTTTTAAGTAAGAAAATCATCACTAGCGGTCATTGACTACCAGCTGGTCTATACTCCAGCACATCACGTGTTCATTTTATACCAAATACTGTATGAGTTATTAAATTTGCAGAAAGACCAAGGGCTATATAAATTCAATATCGACACTTGCAAAAAATCTTAACAGTTCTTTCACAAGGTCAACCAAAATTTTTTTTTAAAGAATATCAGAATTTACAAAATATTGGTATTTTTTACTATCAAATCGTGCAAGAGAAAGTAAAAGTGGATACTTTTTATTCAACTGGCGCTGCACGCAATATATTATCATCGGATGGCAAATTTAAATACTTGATTGTTAATTGTTAAGAGCACGAGCGAAAAATCACCCAAAAATAAGATATTTTCTGTTCTATACATGCTAGAAAGATGGGATTTTAACCAAAGGACCCAAATCAAGTCAAATAAGTAGAAAAATAGAAAATGAAATTTTTCAAAGTTTTCTGTAAATTTGAACTTATTTCGAATGCATTGGTGAAAATCTCATCATTTTAGCATGTATAAAACAAAAAATATTTTATTTTTGGTTTTTTTCATATTTTACAAATTTTTTACTAGAACAAGTGAAAACAAACAATTGACTGAGTTAATTGTTGAAATACCATGCATAGTCAGTCTTGATTTCTTTATCACATAACACATACAAACATGTGACACATACATAACTGATATTCAAGTATAGTACATATTATAAAATTTCCGCAAAATTGGCGCCCTCACGGGTAAACAGTGATGTTTACGAAAAAATGTTTCAAACAAAAGTTGTTTAATTTTTGATAAGGAACATTTTTCACATTTATACTTTTGTTCTATCTCTAACGGTTTACAAGATGGGTCCTACGGACCCAAGACCCAATTGACCTATGATGCTCATTTACGAACTTGACCTCACTTTTTACGTCCTGAGTACGCTGTAAAAATTTCAGCTCGATATCTTTTTTCGTTTTTGAGTTATCGTGTCCACAGATGGACGGACGGACGGACGTACAACCGGAAATGGACTAATTATGTGATTTTATGAACACATATGACAAAATTTTTTTCCTAGCATCATTAGTTTTAAGCGTTACAAACTTGGCACTAAACTTAATATACTATGTATATTTCATATATACATGGTATAAAAATTGAGGGTTTAGAGAAAAATGTCTAAGAACATTTTTTATTATTTTTGACCCCAATTATATGATAAAATTTTTTCGAAGTGATTCGGTGATTTATTTGTTTAAAAAATTACTTTAAACGATATTCTACTTTTAACAAAAAGAAGACTTCAAAAGAAAAACTTTTCCAAAACAAATTAATTTGCACTAAAAAGTAAAAAAATAACGATAATATAATGTAGTTAAAATTATTGTTATTTTTGTAGTCGGTGTCAGTTAAGGAAACAACTATGACAGAACAGTTTGCTACATTAGCTAGGCTGACACCGACTCCAAAAATAACAATAATTTTAACTACATTATATTATCGTTATTTTTTTACTTTTTACTGCACATTAATTTGTTTTGAAAAAGTTTTTCTTTTGAAATCGGTTTTCTTTTTGTTAACAGTTTTTTTTATTTTGTGATTTTTAGTGAATCTGAAGTACACTAATTAATTTGGCGTGATATTGATTTATTCGTCCTCTTGTCATGCAAATTTAAGACTTATGGTTTTCTCATGGATGCCGTTGTTAGAACTGAGCCAATATGAAATGGGAACACGGGAAGCACTAGCTTTCAAATAGATAAAGAATCATCGAAGTCGGTCTCCCAGTCAAAAGTTCAAAATAAATAAAAAATATAGTCGAATTAAGAATCTTCTTTTTTTTGTTTGAAGTCGGTTAAAAAATAATTTTAAAATAGGATGATTTTTTTGTAAAAAATTACCCATAGGTTTTTAAAAAACCTTCGAATAATGTTTCAATTTTTTGAAAAATATTATGTCATTGTAATGAGCAGTAGTAAGTATACGTTGTTCAAAGAATGATCGAGAAGCTATAACGACCAACGAGTACTGTAAACTTACAGCAATAAATAAAAATAATAGTAACATAACAAATATTGAGTTGAGTATGTACATGAATATTTTGCAAGCTGTCTATGGGTACATCTGAATATTTAAAATTAAAAAGGTATAAATAAAATTTAGAAATAGCCTAATATATAAAAGAATTCGTCAAGTAGAACTAGATTATATACTTATGGTTCCATAAAATTATATTTAGATTTTAGTTTGCGTATAAGAAGATTTGCAAATTCGCAAATATAAAATTAAACGAGGTATTGCGTATGTTTTGATGCTACGGAATTAATTATTATTATCGAAAAAAACAAGATTGCATATATATTCTTTTTAAAAGATTGAAAGCAGATAAATTTCTGAAGATGATTTTTTTTCTAGGTTCAGCAATACTTAGATATGTTTACTAATTTTTTATCACTTCAGATGAAAAATTCTCATTGCACGGGCAGAAAAGTGAAGTTGGTTTTTGAAAATTTTTAGAAGTACGTAAAATATGAATGTTTAAAATTCCTAATTAAACAAAGAGGAAGATATAGGTTAGTGACGTCATTGTCCGATATCACCATAGAGATTACACGTAAAATACATATGAGACTTTGTTTTGCTAAAAGGAGATGGACAACAATCTTTGAATGCTTATAACTTCTTTGTTTTTTAATCAATTTTAATTTCACTTTCAAATTTTACCATTGTATCACCTTTTTATGCTTAATATGGTAAAGTCGACATCACGAAACTACCGGTATTGAAAAAATTTGAAATACAAAATCTTTTATTTCCTTTTGGACCACAATCTTCTATTTGAAAAAAGCTAAGAAGCCTATTCATTGTACTGAGATTAAATTTTATAATATTGGCTTCCAAAATTACATTCTCTGTTTATATGAAAGTGGTGATGATATGGAGGGAGAACTGAAATTGAGGATGAATAATCGAATATTTTCAAATATACGCAAATCTGGTACCATAGACAAACTTTAATAAGACGATTCAAACATATTAATGGAATGGAAATGAGCGACACTAGCGCATCTCTTGAGGGTTACACGAACTCTTTTGAAGATAATAAAATCATCTTTTTGACTGTTACATGTATACCTTACATAACCAAACTGTTATAACATCGGCTAATCTACCAAAATTTTTTAAAATGACATCATCAAAATTTTGAATTCATATAATCCTTAATAGTGCACTGTCTTTTAAACGTTTGCCTATGTCTGGTATTAAATAAAAGGGCATGATATGTACATTAAAAACTGTAAGTTACAAGAAAATCAGTTCAATTGTTGAAAAGTTGTGAATTCTTTCACCGGGGATTTAATATTTATGTCTGGTACCAAATAATTTTTAATGTTATGTACATAAAAAATCTGTAAGTTACATGAAAATCAGTTCAGCCGTTTAACAGTTGTGAACTCTTTCGTCGAGGACTTATCAAATTTCATAAAATTTACTAGATACTTCTCATCTATTTCCATTCAACCAAAATGTCCCACAGTGATGTGTGTCGGGTTAGCCAACAGCTAGCCAATCAATATTTTTTTTATACAAATCAATATAACTACATAAACTGATAAGGTTCTCGTTTTCCCCTACACCCCTATGCATATATACATAAAACAATCACCTCAAATAGAATTATACAGAGAGTAGTCAGTGCGTCTGCTTGTAGATTCTCCTAAAAAACGTTACTATTGAATACACGTTATCGCGCAGTCGCCAGTTGTGTCATTATTGTGGGAGGTATAGTAAGTGGTGTGTATTTGAACTGATATAGTGAATTGCCTGCCTTTGTTGCAGCGATAATATTTGAAAAAAAAATATATAAATTATAATAAAAAATGTTCAACTCAATACAACGTATTATTATGTGAGTACATTACAAAAAAAATTCATTATGTAACTCATGTATCAGAGAATGTTGTGTAGAAAAAGAATTTTGGCTCATAACCTTTTTTTTTTTTTGCGAAGAGTGGATCATTTTTTTAGGTAGTCCCATTCATATATACACACACTGTTTGGTAATTTTTATGTGTATATTTATATTTACGACAGCGATCGATAAACGAAAGCTGTTTAAAAATAAGTAAAAATTATTTTTAATCAGCTTTGCCCTTGGGATTAAAAGCTCAGGTTTTTTTTTTCTTTTTTTTTTTTCGTTTATGTAATGCTAACGAATATACCTAAAGATTTCCCCCCTGCTTTTCGATACGAACCTACTACTAGTCCAGTGACCTATATGTATATATTGCAATATTATATATTTAGAAGTTATTTCACGTTTGACATATTTTTTTATGGGAAGTATAACTGTCATTTTTGTTAGTTGAAGGTAAACTTGATCGTTTTAAAGTTTTTTAATTTTTTTGCTGTAATAATTTGCATATGTTATAAAAAAAAAAACTTGTTTTTTTGACATATTGCAATTTTTTTTTTTTCAAACGGAAATTAAATAATTAATAGCTTCTTGAAATAATTTGTTTATTATTTTAATATTTAAAAAGAGAAATATCTTAAAATAATTTGTTTATTATTTTAATATTTAAAAAGAGAAAAAAAATTCAATACTTTATGAAAAAAGTGTTCATTTGTATCCCAGTTTTTTTTATAAAATGTTTAAAAATAATTTAGTAACTTAGCTGGGAAAAATAAAAAAAGTTGTGTAAAAATGAATCATTAAAAGATTAAATAATTTTATAGCTTGCATTTTTTTATCTGTAATTTTCTATTCAGTGTTTGAGTTTCTATTAAGTGTAAAGTTTGGATAATATTACCGTCATTTTATTTTATTGTATACGATTCGAATGAAATTTTGTATGCAAGGGATTTCGGGAACGAAAAATCGATCTAACGGGGTTTCATATTTAGAAAACGTCGTTTGATCCTTGTTTTCAGGAAAAACTGAAACATTGACTGCAAAATATGACTCTTCCTGACATCTATTGGCGAGCATATACATTTGACGTGACGTTTTGGTTGATAGATAAAATACCGAGCAAAGGTTGGTCATTCAGGTACTATTTTAGTATTTTACTGAACGAGAAGAAAACAAGAATAATAAATTTTGACCTATTGCCAAGTAGAGCTTTTGTCCAGGGGGTGATAACCACTCCTTCTAGGGGATCGGGGAATATGTGTTGAAAATGACAACGGGAATCAATAAAGTAATAGCAGTTCTGATTTTGATGATTTTTAAAAAAATATTTCTTTTTATATATTATTTAAAATCAGAAATCTTTCACAGGGAGGGGGGGAATAATCTAGGATCTGTAATGTACCGATTGGTATATCAGCGCCCAGTCTTAATCACAAATGATAGAAATTTCGAGAGGATATTGATTTTATTCTAAAAGTGTTATTTAAGAAAGGATTTTTCCAAATGTACTCCCTTAAAGAGTGAAATGAGGGATAAATACGATAAATAATGATTTTCCACACCCAAAGCTAAAAGCTGGAGTGGATCATATTGGTTATTATACCATGTATATGAAATATACCAAGGTATACTAAGTTTAGTCCCAAGTTTGTAACGCTTAAAAATATTGATCCTATGAACAAAATTTTGGTATAGGTGTTCATAAAATTACTTAATTAGTCCATTTCCGCTTGTCTGTCTGTCTGTCTGTCGTGATGACAGACAAGCTGAAATTTTTACAGCTTACTCAGGACGTAAAAAGTGAGATCGAGTTCGTAAATGGGCAATATAGGTCAATTGGGCCTTGGTTCCATAGGACCCATTTTGTAAACCGTTAGAGATAGAACAAAAGTTTAAATGTAAAAAATGTTCCTTATAAAAAAATAAACAACTTTTGTTTAAAACATTTTTTCGTAAACATCGCTGTTTACCCGTGAGGGCACAAATTGTAATACTATGGTAATATCAGTTATATATGTGTGACATGTATGTATGTGCAATGTGACAGAGTAATCAACACTGTCTATACATGGTATTTCAACAATTAACTCAGTCAATTGTTTGTTTTCACTTGTTCTAATTTACAATTAATACAACACCAATTTTAGCAGAGTTTTTTTAATTACAAAAAGGCAAAGAGAATTTTACAAGAAAACTTGATTTTACAAGATTTGAATTGAACAGTCATACAATATTATTTTATTTATAACAATATGTTGCTATGAAAATCACTGCATGTTTTTATTTATTTTTTTATTCACCTAATGGTACAAGAGCTCGCAACGTCGACAAAAAAAGAATTTTATTATTGCTGATTTTATGATATGTTGTTCCCCTTGCTCTTTCTGTTAGAGCTTGGGCGGTCTGGCTGCCGGAAGTGGTTGCGTTTAGTATTGCGCAGCCTAAATGTACAGGTCATAATACTAAATTTTAAAAGAATTTTATTATGTCTGTAATTTTAATATTATGTTATTTAAGTATACAAAAACCTTAAATTAATTTGCCAGACGGTAATTATTATTAAAATTACAGACATAATAAAAATCTTTTAAAATTTAGTATTATAACCTGTACATTTAGGCTGCGCAGACCGTCCAAGCTCTAACAGAAAGAGCAAGGGGAACAACATATCATAAAATCAGCAATAATAAAATTCGCTCTCGAAAACGTTGCGAGCTCCTATACTATAAAGGTGAGATTTCACGTTTTGTACATTTTTTTTATTGAGGACAAAATTTTATTCCAACATGCACTGCACTACGCTTATTAGGGAACAACTAAAAAAAATATCGATTTTTTTCTACTTGATGTTTAATTAGAAAAATTTCTGATAATTGATATCATAATGACATTTTAGTGTAGGTAAATAAATTTATGCTTGAAGTGTTTTTAATAATTTCAATATTTCAATATTTAGTTACGTTTTATCATTGATGCGTGTCAATTTTTCAATTTAAAACTTCATAATGGATTTTTTAAATTGAAAAACAAAATAAAATTACAAAAAACTAAGGCCAAATATTATATTTAAAAAAGGATAAATTAATAAAAATAAAATTTGTCCTTTACACGTTCTCATTGTTCAATTTTTATGGTCATAATGTTTGCACTAAGTGACTAGTTGTCAGTTTATTTAAAACAAACCACAGTGCTAAAGGGAAAAAATTATAAGCGAAAAATTCCTTAGAAGTTTTATGGTTCGATGTACCACAAATGAGATATGATTTAATTCATTTAAAGAGTTTGCCTGGGAACTCCTCCCCAATCTGAAAATAAAAACTGAATTTGTTATACCATGTATATATGAAATATACATAGTATATTAAGTTTAGTCCAAAGTTTGTAACGCTTAAAAATATTGATGCTAGGAAAAAAATTTTGTCATAGGTGTTCATAAAATCACCTAATTAGTCTATTTCCGGTTGTCTGTCCGTCCGTCTGTGGACACGATAACTCAAAAACGAAAAAAGATATCGAGCTGAAATTTTTACAGCGGACTCAGGACGTAAAAAGTGAGGTCAAGTTCGTAAATGAGCATCATAGGCCAATTGGGTCTTGGGTCCGTAGGACCTATTTTGTAAACCGTTAGAGATAGAACAAAAGTTTAAATGTAAAAAATGTTATCAAAAATTAAACAACTTTTGTTTGAAACATTGTTTCCTAAACATCACTGTTTGAAAGTGAGGGTTTCGCCAATTAGGCGAAAATTTTATAATATGTACTATACTTGATTATCAGTTATGTATGTCACATGTTTGTATGTGTAATGTGATAAAGAAATCAACACTGACTATGCATGGTATTTCAACAAGTAACTCAGTCAATTGTTTGTTTTCACTTGTTTAGTTTGAATTTGACTCTGACATTCAAACATCTAAATCAGATAAATGTAAAAGAAATCAGGCAAGCTACAAATAAATGTACACACCAATCAAACTTTTTCCTCTTACCCGACTACGCCATGCAAAGAAGTGGTAATGTGTCTATCAGGTTATATATATATGTATATTTGTTCCTTTGCAGCACACTAGAGACCAAACGTCTGGTCCGATTTCAATAATTCTTACGATAATCGATTTGTCTTTCACTTCAGTAAACGATGAGGAAAAAAGAAGAAATATCTAAATTTTGACCTATTCGTTGAGTGCGTAGTCATGATACGGACAATAAAATCGATGCCAGCGCTTCCAGTGAAAAATTTTGGCGTTAAAGGAGGCTGTTATGACCAATTTGCAATTCTTTACATGTTAATGTTATAGAAAATGTCAAATTAAATTTATTGAAAAACACATTAATTAATTAAACTTAATGCATTAAAAATTGTGAAAATAAAAAATCAAATTGCACAAATACTATTTTTTAAATGTAAATTATCATTATTATTTATTCAAATTTGTGAGACAATAATATTAAATTTTCAATGTAAGTCATAAATGCAATCCATACAATTATATATGCATCCATACAATTCTATAATTAAAGTGTGTACCGTTACCATGGAAACGCTTTAAGCTTTGTTCGCCCTCTAGATCAAAATTTATATGGTGTTTAGTGGTGTTTTTGTCCAGGGATTGGAAAAATATATGTTAAAAATGACAACGTGAATTAATAGAGCGATGAAAGCAAAAAGTGTCATTCAAGTATATTTCGAAAAGTTAATACTTTACGAGCTATTGGCGATTGAAATTCAGAGTATTTAACGTTAAATAACTAAAAAATATGACGTTTTTTGAAAAAGTATATCATACACTTTTAAAGTACTATAAAAACCTTGAAAAAGGAAAAAGTTTCAATTCATTTGCATGAAAATTACAGAGTTTTAATGAAAAGAAAGTTGCTCGTCCCTTTTTTTTACAGTTTCGAATATATATTTTTTATAATATTGGAATTTAAAAGCAAAAAAAAGAGCTAAATTTTTATTCCCTTAGGTTTTAAGTACCTATATAAAGTAAATTGGAATTTTAGTTCTAGTGGTAAATGCATCAGTTTTTGTGCTGAATAAAATATAAAACAAGTGAAAACAAACAATTGACTGAGTTACTTGCTGAAATACCATGTATAGATAGTGTTGATTACTCTATCACATTACATATACATATATGTCACACATACATAACTGATATTCTCATATTAATACATACTATACAATTTGTGCCTAATTTGCACCCTCACGGGTAAACAGTGATGTTTAGGAGGAAATATTTCAAACAAAAGTTGTTTATTTTTTGATAAGGAACATTTTTTACATTTAAACTTTTGTTCTATCCTCTAACGATTTACAATATGGGTCCTACGGACCCAAGACTCAATTGACCTATGATGCTCATTTACGAGCTCGACCACACTTTCTACATTCTGAGTACGCTGTAAAAATTTAAGCATGATATCTTTTTTCGTTTTTGAGTTATCGTGTTGACGAATAGACAACCGGAATTGGACTAATTAGGTGATTTTATGAACACCTATACCAAAATTTTGTTCGTACCATCAATATATTTTTAAGCGTTACAAACTTGGGACTAAACTTAATATACCTTGTATATTTCATATATACATGGTATAATAGGCATGAACATTTTTCGATAGAAAAACTATGATTGGAGTATTTAAAAATACAGTTTGAAACATAAAGTTTCATACAAAATTTGTCTGATCTGGTTATCAAATGGGTGAAAATCTGATAACCAGAAATGGGATGATGGTAAATCTCTACCGCTGGTATTCGTTTATAACTTTAACTCATGGTATTATAACTTCCTGTAATTGGCTTACACAACCAAAATTCAGGCTTTTTTACTATATTTATCCTCTTGGATTAAATTTTCCCACGCATTTTATGTTCGAGGCATCCTTAACCAGGAAGTATTTTTGTATCTATCATTTATATGAAACGCACATTTCATTGAGTTTGAAATAATAATTATATTGTTTTTACATCTCTTAAAAAAATGTATTTTCGGACTGACTTAATTATGTTTGTAAAATTTAAAGCAACGACTACGTCATTTATGTTCTCATAGACTAAATAAATGAATAGGTAAACATAGGTGGCTACCACCGACACCTACCTAGGTTGCTTCACATGAGTTTTGTAATAATTATAACAATAACTCGCTAAGTAGTATGATATTATTATGTACAGAGTGTCCCATTTAAGATGAAAACGCCCACATATTTTTGTTATTTATAAAAATATCGATTTGATACAGTCAATCTAGACGAAAAAAAGGATGGAACTGGAAAAAAGTTCAATGGTGGGTCTGAGGTTATAGATCGTTAGGGGGGCATGTAAATAACTTTAAAAAAAATTAAGAGAATTTTTCGTTCCGCTGTTTTTGAGAAAATCCAAAAAAATTTTGGAATGCGTTTTTCTCGGAATCTATTGGTTTAAGGGAAAAGTTTTTCAAATAAATAATGTAGAGGACGTTGTCAACTACATTTTATGTCATTGGAGCAACGTCATACGAGTTAAATTACAAAAAGTAGGTGGCGCTAAAGTATCAAAAAAAGGGTTTTTCACGATTAAGAAAAAATTATTTTTTTTGTAAAAATGTAAATGAGAAAGTTGTTTGACTCAAAATTAGTTTCAACTTTAAACAACACACCGTTTCCGAGCTATAGGGCGAGTCGGCATAGTACGAACAAAGGACCGGTTTCTAACATCTGCCTAACTGTCTATGAATAGTACATTTTTCAGTTCCTGTGTGAGTTTTGGAGAGTAAAGGTCTGAAAATTTTGATATCAAGTTCATTTTCTATTCTTTTATTTCATGAAAATTGCAAATATTAAAATATTATGAAATAAAAAAATTTTGAATTGCAATATATAAGTTATTGTAAACAATTTTTCACTTCTATGTTTTGTTAATACATTGGTAATAAATAAATAATACATTGGTAACGTTGTTAACTGTTTATTTCAATATTTGTCAAAAAAAATTTACTGCAGTTGAAAGTATTTTCGAACAATCAATTCAATTTTAAATTCTACAACAATCTCAAACACAGCACGGCATAAAATGTCCGATGTGTACTCTTCAGCAAGCTGTATTTCAAAAACGGTAAGTTTCACAAAAAAAATTGTTGAAATAAAAGTTGAAGCTAATTTTGAGTCAAACAACTTTCTTATTTACACTTTTACAAAAAAATCATTTTTTCTTAATGAAAATCGTGAAAAACCCTTTTTTTGATACTTTAGCGCCACCTACTTTTTGTAATTTAACTCGTATGACGTTGCTCCAATGACATAAAATGTAGTTGACAATGTCCTCTACATTTTTTATCTGAAAAACTTTTCCCTTAAACCAATAGATTCCGAGAAAAACGCATTCCAAAATTTTTTTGGATTTTCTCAAAAACAGCGGAACGAAAAATTTTCTTAATTTTTTTTAAAGTTATTTACATGCCCCCCTAACGATCTATAACCTCAGATCCACCATGGAATTTTTTTCCAGTCAAAATGCCAGATTGACTGTACTAATTTGAAATTTTGCAACAGTCATGCAGGGAGATGGATCACATTCTTTAAGATACTTAACCGAAATCAAAACTTAAAACTCAGCCAACTGCAAATTGACAAATAGACCCGATTCTTAAAATTTTGCCTCACGTCAAAAATGGTTAGAGATATCGAAAACAAATATGAGAAAAAGTTACTTAGAATATTTGTTTATACCCAATAAACCGATTTTCATGATAAAATTCGAATTTTAATTTTTTAATTATTTTGAACCACACTCATAATTATTACAAGTTTATTGAAATAATTGAAGACATAACACTATTAAATTATCAATTTGTCCAGATTTTATATTCCATAGCACACTTATTATAAAAGTTTATTTTTTTATTTTATAACTAGTGTGCTATGGAATGTTAAAACTGGACAAATTGATAATTTAAGACTGTCATATGTATTCAAATATTTCAATAAACTTAAATAATTTTGAGTGTGGACCAAAATAATAAAAAAATTTAAAATGATAATTTTGTCATGAAAATCGGTTTATGGGTATAAAAAAATATTCTAAGCAACTTTCTCTAATAATTTTTTTTCGATATTCTAATCATCTCTGATTTTAATTAACTTTTAAGCTCAAGTCTATTTTCAAGATCATTTTAAGATCAAGGTCAAATGATCTTAAAATTAGAATTTCAGGTCAAAGTCATGGACACACGCAGAAGAATGTCCTCTGTTGTCTATGACAACTTTTGGCTAAAGCATTTTTCTGTGTTTATCTTCCAATAATGACATATTTTTCCGAAAGCTAACAATTTTCGAAAAAAATGTTTTAAATAAAAAATGTGATTTTTGTTATGAGGATCAACTTTCTAATTTAAAGTGTTATTCTATTTCTTACCGTTTAGAATCCAAATGTACTATTAAAGCAAATCGAAGAACTAGATCCAATCTGGTGCCAGAACATGATGTCCGTCCCTCACCAAACTCGTAAACTTATGATTAAGTTATTTTTTGATTGATTAATTACAAAACAAGTTATAAACCATAAAAGATTAAAATGGTCCACCCTGTATGTAATATGCAAACATTTGGATCATGCTGATCGCCGAATGTTACGGAATGCTGACAACAATTGAATATATAACACATCATAAATTACTAACCTTGAATACGATGCGATGATTACTGAGGATATCAAAGCAGAGTAAATATCTCAATTAATCATTATAAAGCTATATTATTATTATTATTATACCATGATTATATGAAATATATCAAGGTATATTAAGTTTAGTCCTAAGTTTGTAACACTTAAAAATATTGATGCTATGACCAAAATTTTGGTATAGGTGTTCATAAAATCACCTAATTAGTTCATTTCCGTCTGTCTGTCTGTCTGTCGTCTGTCATCACGATTACTCAAAAAAGAATACAGATATCAAGCAGAAATTTTTATAGCGTGCTTAGTATTAAAAAGTGAGGTTGAGTTCGTAAATGAGTAACATAGGTCAATTGGGTCTTGGTTTCGCAGGACCCATCTTGTAAACCGTTAGAGATAGAACAAAAGTTTAAATGTAAAAAATGTTCCTTATAAACAACTTTTGTTTGAAACATTTTTTCGTAAACATCACTGTTTACCTGTGAGAGTGTAAATTATGCGCAAAGTGTATATACAGGGTGTTCTGTTATTGACTGCAGATCGTCGGCCTACAGAATAAGCTCATAAAGATGAAGGATAAAGTCATTTACCAATTTTGGATTTGAGCTCTAGTTTGGGCGCTACAGGTATGGCAAAAATTGATAAATTTGTTCATTCACTGACTATGATTCGATAACCAACAGCCAAGAATAATCAGTAGATATTAGTATATTTCATTCAAGAATATTAAACTAAAGAAGGGATATGAACTGATTTCAATTGGATTATATCATTTTGAAAAAACATTTTAAAAAAGTATTTGATTGGTTTAGTCAAATCCTACTTTTTTTATTTTTATTATATTTTTCCAAGAAAACATTAGATTCTTAGTAAAAAAACAAATTAAGTCATAAAAGGCGTTATTTTAATTTAACGTATACAAACAAAAAAACGCCTATGCTGACGTAATTTGTTTTTTTACCAATTGCATTTTAAGTTTTAATAATTTTGTTTGTTTACGATAAATTAAAACAACGCCTTTTATGACTTAATTTGTTTTTTTACTAAGAATCTAATGTTTTCTTGGAAAAATATAATAAAAATAAAAAAAGTAGGATTTGACCAAACCAATCAAATACTTTTTTAAAATGTTTTTTCAAAATGATATAATCCAATTGAAATCAGTTCATATCCCTTCTTTAGTTTAATATTCTTGAATGAAATATACTAATATCTACTGATTATCATTGGCTGCTGGTTGTCGAATCATAGACAGTGAATGAACAAATTTATCAATTTTTGCCATACCTGTAGCGCCCAAACTAGGGCTCAAATCCAAAATTGGTAAATGACTTTTTCCTTCGTCTTTATGAGCTTATTCTGTAGGCCGACGATCTGCAGTCAATAACAGAACACCCTGTATACTATGTATGTTATGGCTATATCAGTTATGTATGTGGTGTGACATGTATAGGCATATGTGTAAAATGATTGAGTAATCAACATTGTCTATACATGGTATTTCAACAATTAACTCAGTCAATTGTTTGTTTTCACTTGTTATTACTCATATGGATGATTGGATATATGGGTGTTATACAAATTAAAATATAATGTAGTCCAATAACAATAAAAAAATTGTAAACAAAAACAAAAAAGTTATATCATACATGTAAAGAAAAATCTAAAGAAATCCAGAAGAACAAAATAAAAAAAATAAACGGACCCACCCAATAACAATAAAAATAAGTACAGATCTAGAATGAATGATATATATACATGCTATATTATAAAAAATTTTAATGTCTGCATATAAAATTAATGATTGATTAAACATAGATACTATTTTTTTTTTTTTTAATCTGTTCAGTATTCAATCAAATTAAATTGTTTTTATTTAAATAACTATTAATTATTATGTTTGTAGGTAAAAAATTGAGAACCATTTTTACCAAAAAAAATTATTGTTTAATTAAATTAATAATTAAAAAATTTTAAAAAAAATTTATTTTTCATTACTTTTTTTCATTTGTTAATTTTCAAATGTTAATAACAAATTGAAAAATCAAAATTTTAAAATTTTAAAAACGGTAATTTATTTGTAAGCCTAATAAGAATAACTTCACGGAGGGAAAAAAATTTTGGGGTTTTAATTTAATAATTATCGGAGATTTTATGTTAACATTCTGTATAGAAAAAATTGTTAGTTAACAATTAGATAACTAATGGAAAAATTGGGAAAAACCACGGATTATTGTTTATTCATGTATCTCAAAACTACATTAATTTTTTTATTTATTAATATTCATATTTTATATGTTTAAATAATTTTTTTTGTTAGTAGGTCTCAGAGAAAAACGCGCGCGAGAGCCAAACTTGGCGTATCTTGCGCTATTTTCAAGGCTCTGTAAAAATTATAAATATGGAGATACAATTTCGGCATTTGGGACTTTATTTTAGGAAATTTCTTCATCTTTTTGGATCTTTTTTCAGATTTTGAAAATTTTCAATATTTTTTGAGTTATTCAAAAAAAACTGAGCCCCCTATTATATTTTTCACTTAATTGTTTATAACTTTTGCAATTTTTTTCAGCGCCATTTCGGATTTTTCAGTAAACTTTCTACATAAAATTACGAATCGAATGACACCTGTTTCATAATTTTCGGAGAATATACAAAAAAGTTAGAAAAAATCGTAGATGTTAACTAGACTAAAAGTATGATCTGTAAAGATGACTTTATAATAGATCAAAAATATAAGAATCAAGTCACGTTTACATGTGAAAACTTTTGTTTGACATTTAAACTTGAAAACAGGTTATGTTTATGATTTAAAATAGTGTCCGGTTTAATGTAATATTAATTCAATGATTTTATTTTTAAATGAATTAAATTAATTGGATACAATTGAAATGCATACTGCGGCTTCCCTATTTTATTTATGGCACATAAAAATATGATTATGCATAGTAGTTAGTCACGAAGTGTTCCGACCAACATTTATTTTTATTTTTTGGGCCTCCACACACGAACACGAGGTGCCTTGGAAAAGAAATCATCAAGTAGTAAATCTCGCTATCCCTGTAATCTTTTTATGACCTTCGATATTTTTCTTCAATTTTTGTACGAGCGACAGGGTAATTTAATATTTTGGATAAAAGGCTTGATATATGAGGTTAGACTTCTAAATCAATTCTGATAATTTTAGACAGGGTTGCCTGATTAAATAATAAATAAATCACTTCAAAAATAGGCATATTTAACATTGGTTTTATATGGAACAATTGAAAACAAACAATTGACTGAGTTAATTGTTGAAATACCATGCATAAATAGTGTTAATTACTGTATCACATTGCTCATACATATACAATTTGTATAAGACATACTATTCAATTTACGCTTAATTTGCGCCCTCACGGGTAAACAATGATGTTTACGAAAAAATGTTTCAAACAAAAATTGTTTATTTTTTGTTCTATCCCTAACGGTTTACAAGATGGGTCCTACGGACGCAAGACCCAATTGACCAATTGACCAATGTTTCTCATTTACGGATTCGACCTCACTTTTTACGTTCTAAACACTCTATAAAAATTTCAGCTTGGTATCGCTTTTCGTTTTTGAGTAATCGTGATGACAGACGGACACACGACAGACGACAGACAAACAAGTGAAAATGGACTAATTAGGTGATTCTATGAACACCTTTACCAAAATTTTGGTCGTAGCATCAATATTTTTAAGCGTTACAAACTTGGGACTAAACTTAGTATACCTTGCATATTACATATATGCATGGTATAAATATATATTTTCAATTGTGATGGTAAAAATTATATTATAACTTGACAATATAAGACAAAAAGTAAGAATACAATTTTTCGATATTTGGACTAATTTTCAAAGTATCGAAAATTGAAAATTTTATTTAATTATTTAACTTTCGATATTTCAAAAACCAAGGCAGATAAAGAAAAATTTTATTCTTATTTTTCGTCTATATTCATGAAGTTATAACAAAATTACTCATCAAAAATGACAAGAAGAAACAAATAATTTCAATCACGACTCTAAACTTGTCTTGGCGTTCGTACTATCTTAAGTTATTTTTTATTTGTTAATAACAAAACGAACTATGACTCATAATAAATTAAAATGATACACCCTGTATTACACACATCTTGAATCCTTCATTGTATATAATTTCAAATAAAAATATTTACATTAATTGCAAAGCATTTCGTGTTAAATGTTTAACAAAACATTGACCAACTAATTCACACTTGTTTTAACAAAACAACAACCATCTTTAAACTGCTAATAATAAATAAATTTAATAAAAAATCATTATGTTAATTTGTTACGCACAGTTAAATAACTAAATTTTTTTTAAATATTTATTTTCGTTTCGCAATTTAAAGTTTTATCAAAAGAATGAAATTATTCTTTTTATTACACTCTGTATTGCATAGTCAAAATGTACACGCCTTTTACAAATATAGTATAGTCGAATTATAATAAGTTGGAAAATGTATAAAACCTGTCAGACAGCACCGATTTCAAAAATTCTTTTTTTTTACGTGTTCCTTAGAGCTGACACAATTTGTTAAGAGGCTAAGTTAGAATTTTAACAATTTAGTACAATGAAACTAAATATCTAAAAGCAAAAAAATGTTGTATCTTGGAAATTTTTCACAGTTGTTTATTAGGCTGTAAAAACTTTGTATCCAAAAATCGGCCACTCAGGGCAGGAGATGCTTAACCCCTTTTTTCGAGGGTAATTGGGGGATTTCAATCAGTTTCTTTTACTAATTACAAACAAACAAACAAAAAAAGCTTGATTAAAACTACTCCTCAAAAAGAGTGGATTCAGCACTCTCTGAGTGACCGACTTTTGGGTACGAACTTTTTACAACCTAATAAACAACTGTGGAAAATTTCAAAGATCCAACATATTTTTCCTTATTACCTTGATTTTATACCATGTATATGAAATATATCAAGGTATATTAAGTTTGATCCCAAGTTTGTAACGCTTAAAAATATTGATGACGAACAAAAATTTGGTATAGGTGTACCAAAAATCACCTAATTAGTCTGTTTTCGGTTGTCTGTCTGTCAACACAATAACTCAAAAACGAAAAGGGATTTCAATTTGATATTTTTATAGCGTGCTTTGGACGTAAAAAGTAAGGTAGAGTTCGTACATGAGCAGCATAGGTCAATTGGGTCTTGGATCCGTAGGACCCTTCTTGTAAACCGTTAGAGATAGAACAAAAGTTTAAATATAAAAAATGTTCCTTGTAAAAAAAAAAAAACTTTTGGTTGAAACATTTTTTCGTAAACATCACTGTTTCCCGCGAGGGCGCAAATTAGGTACAAATTATTTAGTAAGTATTATATGGGAATATGAGTTACATGTGTGTGGCTATCCAAGAGTGGGTATCTTTCTTTATTTACATGACGTAAAAAAACAATCGATTGGGTCATCAAAACTGTCTATACATGGTATTTCAACAGTTAACTCAGTCAATTGGTCAATTGTTTGTTTTCACTGTTTTATTTAATTTTGTTTGCTAATTACTTTTTATGCAAATGGGAAATTTATCAGCAAATAATATCATAAATACATATTTTTGCTCATTATCTTATCATTTTTTCTGTAAATTTAATTATTACAAAGACATTTCCAATTTATCGAATATCTAAAACACAAAAGGAATTTCCGGATTAGTTTTTTAGTGTTCACAATTTTTATGTGCTTAATCAAATTTAGTGTGCTATCAACGAAATAAAATCATTCTTTTCAATCTTAATTCGTGATATTTCAAAATAAACAAAATATTTCAACAAATATTTGATTTTAGTCCAAGCAAATTTGCAACAAAACTAATACATTATTTCTTTAGTCTGTTTCATGACCACGCGATATCTTCTTTATTTCTTTATCAAATTCCATGATTTACCTATCATTTTAAAGCTTATCGTACTTGCAGCTTATTTTTTTCCCTAAAAATTTGTGCACCTTTGAACATTTTTAGACTATACTAAACGTATAAAATAAAAAAAACTTTTATCCAAAAGAAAACCGACCTCAAAATAAAAACTTATCCAAAACATTAAAATGCACTAAAAAGTAAAAAAAATAACGATAATATAATGTAGTTAAAATTATTGTTAATTTTGGAGAACAGTTTGCTACATTAGCTTGGCTGACACCGACTCCAAAAATAACATTAATTTTAACTACATTATATTATCGTTATTTATTTATTTTTTAGTGCATTTTAATTTGTTTTGGATATTTTTTACTTTGAAGTCGGTTTTCTTTTGGATAAAAGTTTTTTTTTTTTTTTTGTGATTTTTAGTGAATCTGAAATACAATCACTAATGTAATATTTATTACTAAAAAAGAATCATCGAAATCGGTTGGCGTGATATTGAGTTACTCGTCCTCTTGTCGCGCATACTTAATGCAAATTTAAGACCTTTATGATTTTCTCATGGATGCTATCAGGATGCTTCTGTTATCAGAACTCGACCAAAATGAAATGGGATCACACGGGAATCACCACCTTTCAAATAGATAAAGAATCATCGGTTCACCCAGTCGAAAGTTCTGAGGTAACAAACATTAAAAAAAACAAAATACAGTCGAATTGATAATCTCTTCCTTTTTTGTTTGAAGTCGGTTAAAGATTTCCTACATTTAAAAACATTTTGGATGTAAAAACTCCTCTATGTATTCAAAATTTATGAGAGCAAAGTTTTAAGCCTTAAAACTTTAAATGCATATTTATATTATTTTCCATTATTTCCATATACATACAGAGTGGACCATTTTAATTTATTATGACTCATTTTGCAGTTAATCAATAAAAAAAAACTCAACAAAAATTGCAGAGTTTGATGCCGGGACATCATGTTCTGAATGATTTTTATTGTTCTTGATAACTTTTATCTAAAGAAGCGTATTTTATTTCGATTAAATACAATAATGGAATATTTTTAAGTCGCACAGCACGATTTTTGAAAAAAATGTTTTAAATAAAAATATTAGTTTTTTATGAGGATCAACTTTCTAATTTAAAGTGTTTACTTTACTGTTACTCGCAAATCTAGGTCCAATCTGATGTTAGAAAATGATGGCCCCCATCAAAGTCTGCAAATTTTGTTTTAGTTATTTTTTTATTGGTTAAAAAGGAGCTATTTGCCATTATAAATTAAAATATATATAGAAATTATGGAAAAATATTATATAAATTTGTAATTCAAGTATTATTTTAACCACAAAATGCCAGTAAAACCCAAGCATTGCCTTGGCAAATCCTTCCAAGGAAATACTTTTAAAAATTAAAAACCCTTTAAAAACTTATTTCAGAGTTTAAGGTAGTACGAGCGCCAAGGCAATTTTAGATTTAGGGTTGAAATTATTTGTACCTTATTTTCAACTTTGATGATGAATTTTGTTTTAACTTCATGAATGTAGACGAAAAATAAGAATAACATTTTTCGATATCTGCCTTGGTTTTTGAAATATCAAAAACTAAATAATTAAACAAAAGTTTTCAATTTTTGATATTTTGAAAATTACTCCAAATATCGAAAATTTTTATTCTTACTTTTCGTCTTATATTGTCAAGTTATAATATAATTCGCCATCAAAATTGAAAATAAATATTAAATAATTTCTTTTTAAATTTCCACCAATTGTAGTTTTGGAGAAATCTATGAAAACATATCATCCATGAAGTCATTTATTTATTTAAATAATTAGGCAACCCTCCCCTAAAATTTTCAGAATTAATTTAGACTTAGTCGAACTTCATATAAAAAAAATCAAGCTTTTTATTTAAAATTGCCTTGGTGCTCGTACATCCTTAAGTACCCAAATGTCTTATTTTCTTGGAGTAGGCATTTTTTGATAACAAATCGTGTTATACCAATATTTTAATATGACTTCGTATACAAAATTTTACTTTCATTTTAAAACATTTCCAGTTGTTTACTTTTTTTTAGTAGCTGAATCCTACGTAGCATAGTTTTGCCACACCCTTAACCCAAACAAAAGTAAAAATTTGTTAAAAAACATAACATAACAATAATATATGGTACACACAAATTAATGTGATTGTTATTAATATAATAAAAAGAAACCACATAGGTAGGTAACTCATATACTTAGGTTTTAACGCATAAACACAGGTGGTTTTACGTTGTGTGAAATATATAATTAGCGTTCTGAGTTGTCGATACGATATCAAGGTCAAGGCGATAATATACCTATTACCTATGTATGTATGTAATGTTTATTTACAATATTATTACTTATCTTTAAGGTAGTTTGCACCTAAACTCACTTTTAATAATCTATATATATAAAAAGAGAGTGTTTGTTTGTAAGTCCCCGATTTTCCCTAAAACTAACCATTGACCTTCGGTAGGGGATTATGTCATTGGGTAGCCCTTAGGCTCCCATTGTGAATAAGGGAGTTTGGTGGGGGTGGAATTAAAAATGATGAGGAATTCATAGAAAATAGATTAAAAAATAGTTCTAATAATTTTCAATAGATGGCGCCACTGTCAATAGTACAATTTTCACTAGATGGCGCTACTGGCGCAAATGTCAATAGTACAATTTTCACTAGATGGCGCTACTGGCGCAAATGTCTTTCGATTTTTCTCGAAAATTCTGGAATGTTCAATGGATTTCTATCGAATTTTCTAGAATTTTCTCGAATATTCTGGAATGTTCTATGGATTTCTATCGAATTTTCTAGAACTTTCTCGAATATTCTCGACTGTTGTATGGATTTTTATTGAATTTTATCAAACTTTCTCGAACAATCTGGAATGTTCCATGGATTTCTGTCGAATTTTCTAGAATTTTCTCGAACATTCTGGAATGTTCTATGGATTTCTATCGAATTTTCTAGAATTTTCTCGAACATTCTGGAATGTTCTATGGATTTCTATCGAATTTTCTAGAACTTTCTCGAATATTCTGGAATGTTCCATGGGTTTCTATCGATCTTTCCCTTACTTTTCCGTACACACAGAGAGTGTAGACATAATATTGGGATCGGCCAAAAAAATCTTACTGTTCCGTACACACAGAGAGAATTTAAAAAAAAGTCTTTCATTTAACAATTTTGATATTTAAATGTGCAAAAACAACCCAGCGAAGCGGGTTTAACAGCTAGTCATTTTAATATTAGGGTTACCACCTCGGTCAGGTCTCTCGTCCAGCACACTATGAAGTCGGTGTTGGAACGGGGGGCAGTCTAATTTCGTCATATTTAATTTATTTCAATTACATCAAAAATATATTAAGAATGAAGTAACATAAATATATTAGAAATTTGCACATTTTTTCCATCATTTTGCACAAAAACTATCAGTTAGTTTGTTTTGGCATTAATCCTTAAGTATCTATCAACACTTAATCACAAGGTACAGACATACAAATTTTACACAAGTAGGACTCGAAACAAAACGAACAACATGAAAATTCTGCAAGAACGTGACTAAATAGAACGAATATAAAGGTTTTACAACTGCCTTCTTAACGTGATACCAAGAAAATAGCTGAAAAGTTCTATAAACACTAAAATCATGAACAAAATCAATTCTCACTACTCTAGTGGCTGAGGTCAAATCCATCGTGTTGACCACTGACCACGCGGTGGCCCGGCAAAATTTACGAAAGCCCGGCAGCCCGACAAAACCATCCAAGCCCGTCACTGCCGCGCGAGACCCGAGCAGATGGCAACTTTGTTAATAATACAATGAATAAGCCGGAAAAATGTGTCGAAAGTAGGAAAAGTGGGGAGGCAGAACCGATTTGAATGAAACTTTATGTAACGTCTTTATAGGATCTCAAAAAATATTCTCAGCCAATTTAACCTAGTCATAAAGGAGTATAGTGCCTCAGCGAAGGGCATATGTAGCCCAAATTTTTTTGAAATGCTTATTCTGGCTTAAAATTGTCATCTACTAGGTATTTTTGGTCACTGAATATGGATCCGATGTCAGTTTACATAAATTCTGTCATGTATTCCAAAAATCGTGCCATTATTGACCAAAAATATCACTTTTAAGGTACAAAAACGCTAAACTAAGTATTTATCGTCCAAACTTTGCTCTATTGAGAATTTTTGGCTGCTAATTACGAATCCGATATTCGATTACACGGATTCTGCCAAACTTTCGAAAATCGTGCCATTTTGAGGCAAGAATTTCACTTTCTTTGCATAAAAACTGCAAATTAAGTATTTATTTATTTATTAGGAGGTATTTTAGGTTGCTGATTACGAATCCGATGTCATATTGCACGGATTCTGTCACGTCTTCCGAAAATGTGCCATTTTTGGTCAAGAATTTCATTTTTTTGGCACAAAAACGACAAACTAAGTATTATAAAAAATGATATGATTTTTAGAAGTCATCATAGAAATCGTGTAATCGGACCTTGATTCGTAAACAGCGGCGAAAAGTACCTCCTAGAAAGTTTAGACGACGAATACTTAGTTTGTCGTTTTATTACCAAAAATTTGAAATTCTTGGCCCTCTCTATACGGTTTAGGAGAAATCCATACTAGTAATATTATAAATGCGAAAGTAACTCTGCCTGTCTGTCTGTCTGTTACTCTTTCTGTTAGCCTAAAAAAGTTAGCCTGTCTGTTAGCCTAAACGGCTGAACGGGTTTTGATGAAATTTGGTATGGTGATAGATGATAACCTAGAAATGGTCATAGGCTATAAATAATCACGCCATCGTTCTTAGGGGGTAGGAAGTAGGCAGAAAACTGAATTGAGTTAGTGATTTTTTTATGGTTTTTGCTGGGAGTTTTGCTCTATCATGCCTAAACGGCTGAACGGATTTTGATGAAATTTAGTTAGGTGATAGATAGTAACCTAGAAAAGGATACGGAATATGGGGGAGGGGTGAAAGTGGGAATGTTGCCCAGCAAAGCGGGTAGTTCACAGCTAGTTAACTATTAAAGTCAGTGTTTTTACCAAATTATTTTTATACACAGTTCTTAAGGAAGTTCCCTCGGCAGTCATAGAAAAAAATAAATTAGTAGATAAGGATCCGAATTTTTAGTATGTTGTAGTTAACGATACATATTATTAAATCAAAAAAAAATTTGGGTATCTTATCGATCAATTAAGAGAGTAATTAATTAATTAACAAGTGAAAACAAACAATTGACTGAGTTAATTGTTGAAATACCATGTATAGGCAGTGTTGATAACTCTGTCACATTTCACATACATACATATCTGACATATTTAACTGATATTCTCATATAATGCGCAAGTGTTGATGCGCACTCGTTTGTTTTTTTGACGTCACGTAAATAACAAAAGATACTCACTTTGATATTAATACATACTATAAAATTTGTACCTAATTAACGCCCTCGTGGGTAAACAGTGATGTTTACAAAAAAATGTTTCAAACAAAAGTTGTTTATTTTTTTCTAAGGAACATTTTTTACATTTAAACTTTTATTCTATCTCTAACGGTTTACAAGATGGGTACTACGGACCCATGACCCAATTGACCCATGTTGCTCATTTACGAACTTGACCTCACTTTTTACGTCCTAAACACGCTGTAAAAATTTCAGCTTGATATCTGTTTTCGTTTTTGAGTAATCGTGACCACAGACGGACGGGCGGCCGGACGGACGGACAACCGTAAATGGATTAATTAGGTGATTTTATGAACACCTATACCAATTTTTTTTTTGTAGCATCAATATTTTTAGGCGTTACAAACTTGGGACTAAACTTATAATACTATGTATATTTCATATATACATGGTATAAAAATACACTAAATAACATAGCATGATATGAGGATGATTATGTTATTTAGTGTATTTTTAATTAATAAAAACTCTCTTAATTGATCGATAAGATACCCAAATTTTTTTTTGATTTAATAATATGTATCGTTAACTACAACATACTAAAAATTTTGATCATTTTCTACTAATTTATTTTTTTCTATTACTGTTGAGGAACCCTCCTTAATTTTGGTATAATTTTAAAACTTAAAACTTGAGGAATATTGATTTTCGTTTTTTATGTAAAAAAGAGCTGTTTTAAATAATTAATTTATTGTAAACTGTACAGAGAATCGGCTTGAAATTTATACAGAAGGCGTATCTATTAAATACTCATTAATTGGCACACAAAATTTCAGTTTTTTTGGTAACACTCTCGTTTTACCAAAGTAAATACATTGTATATGAAATAAAATATTTTTATCTATGATTATAACGAGTATACTACCTTAAGTTATATATTAAATAAAATAATATAAGACGTGATCTTTGTTAGTTAAAAGGAGTATGATTTTATATTAATTTTATTTATATTAAAAATTCTTATACCTTTTTATTTATATACCTATTAGGTATAAAAAAATTTTTATGTTTTGTTTATATAAATACTCACCACTTAATTAGTCTTACGTTTAGTTTTCATAATAACTTAGAAGGATTTAAAGTGAATTAATTAATTACAAGAAATTATTGTTGGATTAATTTTTATAATTCTTTATTTTTATTTAATTTAATATTGGGTATGTTAGTTTAAAGAATATTGTGTTTTTATTTATTTAAAAGCGAAATGGTATTTTATTAAATAATTGATTTAATATTGAAGTGTGTCTTATTGTGTGAAATATGTTTAAATTGTGTTTATATTATTATTTGAATGTACACTGTTGTACATTGGAATTGAATCAACTTGGAATATTAATTATTTAAACTAGTTTGGAATATTAATTACCTAGTATCTCAATTATTATAAATTATTTATTTTTAATAATAGTTATGTTTAAACTTGAAGAAATTTTAGACATACACCTCTCTCGTGCACATACAAAAATCGGATAAAAAACGATTACTCGACTCGGTTTCGGAAATTTCTTAGAAAATATTTGACTAACAGTCAGATGAACGAATTTTCATGATATTTGGGTCCTAGTTACTCCAAAAAATTAAGAAACCAATACAAACAAGTGAAAACAAACAATTGACTGAGTTAATTGTTGAAATACCCTACACAGAAAGTGCTTACATTAATTTTTTATAAATTAGAAGAGTTAAAAAAACCAATACAATTATGACGGCCTTTCGGCTACCATTTATTTGGTTTTCAAATGTATTTTCTAGAATTTTTTTCGTTTTTAGCCACCTGCAAATTTCCAACTGCCTATATATAGTTTTTAAAAAATGGACACCAAATTTTTGTCTTAATTTGCGCCCTCACGGGTAAACAATGATATTTACGAAAAAATGTTTGAAACAAAAGTTGTTTATTTTTTTATAAGGAACATTTTTTATATTTTAACTGTTGTTCTATCTCTAGCGGTTTACAAAATGGATACTACGGACCCAAGACCCAATTCACGCTATAAAAATCCTGGGCACACTATAAAAATTTCGGCTTGATATCTCTTTTCGTTTTTGAGTTATCGTGTCGAAGGACGGGCAACTGGAAATGGACTAACTAGGTGAATTTATGAACATCTTAACCAAAATTTTGTTCGTGCCGTCAATATTTCTAAGCGTTACAAACTTCTATCTATTAATTAATAAAAAAGTATACCTTGATATATATTTAATATACCTTGATATATACACAGAGTATACAAATTTTTTCGTGTCTTTTGCAAATTCTTTATGAATTTTCATTTCAAATTTTCTACAGTCAGGCAGGCCTATTAAGTTACGACCTCATCATAATAATTCACATAAAAAAGGAATCTATAAATATTTAAAAATTAGTTTATTATTTAAAAAAAAAAAAAAAAAAAAAAAAAAAAAACTTTTATGAGAACCGGAAATAAATATTAAAATTTCCATCACGTCACAAGGATGAATTTATTTCACATTATAGGTAAAATATTCACACTGCATCATATAAAGACTTATCTTTGATCAGTAAATTTATCAATCATTTTAAATAACTATATTTATTATTTAATATTTGTACAATTTGATAGGGGACTGTCAACTCATATTCAAATCACGTTTGGTCGGTCAGATACTTGTGAAATGTTGCGTATTCAGGATGTACGAGTGTAAATGCAATTTTGGATAAAAGGCTTGATTTGTTTTTATATGAAGTTGGACTAAAATCAAAATCAATTCTGAAAGTTTTGGGGAGCGATTATTTAAATAAATAAATGACTTCAAAAGTAGAAATTTTCTCTAAAACAGTTTCAGAGATATTAATTATTTTAAGTTCGAAAAAAGGCGAAAATGGTCATTTTCAATACTGAAAAACAAAAATAGTGGAGAACCGTTTTTTTTTTTATACCTCTGAATCCAAGGATAGTCAACGAATATTTATAAAAAATGTCCGATGCATTGTTTAAAACTTTCTTAAAGTAGTTGAAAACAAAAATGTGTGCGATCTTGCCCAAGGGGTAGGGGCCGCCCCTTCTCCGAGGTGGAAAAATTTATGTTAAAAATGACGGAAATCGATAGAAGGATTAATTCTAAGTAAAAAAAGTCATTTAAGCATATTTTGAAAAGTTCATACTTTCCGAGTGATTGACAATTGAAATTCGGATTATTTAACGTCAAATAAATGAAAAATATGAAGTTTTTTGAAAAAAGTATATCATACACTCTTTAAAATACTATAAACAAGTGAAAACAAACAATTGACTGAGTTAATTGTTGAAATACCATGTATAGACAGTGTTCATTACTCTGCCACATTACACATACATATTGCGCATAATTTGCGCTCCCACGGGTAAACAGTTATGTTTACGAAAAAATGTTTCAAACAAAAGTTGCTTATTTTTTTAGGAACATTTCAACAATTACATTTAAACTTTTGTTCTATCACTTAACGGTTTACTAGAAGGGTACTACGGACCCAAGACCCAATTGACCTATGTTGCTCATTTACGAACTCGATCTCACTTTTTACGTCCTAAGCACGCTATAAAAATTTCAGCTTGATATTTCGTTTTTGAGTAATAGTGATGACAGACAGACAATCGGAAATGGACTAATTAGGTGATTTTATGAACACCTATACCAAAATTGTGTTCACAGTATCAATATTTATAAACGTTACACACTTGGGACTAAACTTAGTATACCTTGGTATATTTCATATACATGGTATAAAAATCATGAAAATGGAAAAAATTTCAAGTCATTTGGATGAAAACTGGCGGACTTGTAATGAATTCCAAAACTTTATTTAGGTACTGGCAACAACTCGATAAATAATAAAGTTACAGAAAAAAGTTTTGAGGGAAAAAATTTAGCTTTTTTTCAGCAAAATATTTAACCCCACAAAATTTTTTCTGTAAATTTATTTTTTTTCGAGTCATTTTGCGATAAAGACATTTTTTTGTATTTTTCGAAAAAAATTTTTGCATTTAAATTGCAATATTTAAAAAAATATATATCCGAAACTGTTAGAACTATTTGAGTATGTTGTCAGTAATTAAATAAAGTTAATTGAAAAGCAGCAAGCATTAACTTTAGTTCCCGTGGTAAATTCATCAGTTTTTGTGCTGTATTTAACATAAAAAGAAAGGTACGAAAAACTTTGTTTTCATTATAACTCCGTCAATTTTCATGCAAATGACTTGAATTTTTTTCCATTTTTAGGGTTTTTAATACCACTAAAAAGTGTACCAAGTACTTTCTTAAAAAAAATTCATATTTTTCAGTTATTGACGTTAAATAATCCGAATATCAATCGCCAATAACTCGGAAGGTATTGACTTTTCGAAATATACTTAAATGACTTTTTTTGCTTAAAATTCACCCCTCTATCGATTCCCGTTGCCATTTTTGACATAAACTTTTCCACCCCCAAGAAGGGGTGACCCCCACCTCCTGGGCAAGATCGCACAAATTTTTGTTTTTAACTTCTTTAAGTAAGCTTTAAACAACAACAGCAGTCGAACAGTTTTTATAAATATTCATTGACTATCTCTGGATTTCGAGCTTTTAACATATTTATACCTTACGGATCTCGGTTAATATGAAAAATCAAAAATTTTAATGTTGCCAAAGTTCGTTAATATTTTTCAAGCACCCTCAACAAAAATCCATAGCATTTAAGGCTTTTATTTTATTGTGTGCTCGGATAATTTTTAAACAATTTTTCTTAATAAAAATTGCGAAAATTATTTATTATGGCTCTACTTATTTAAAATTTTTCCTGTATAATAAGATCGTTTGACCCAAAATAATAAATCATAATACAAGAAAAAAATATAAATTAACATAATATTATAAATAAATGTATTCAATGGCCAGAATTTGATTATATACATCAACTTTAATATCACTGTTAAATCACATAAGCCGCGGTGGATATGACCTTAAGTGTTTGACCAATTACTTTCTGATTATATTATATATAAAACTTTCTGATTATATTGTAGGGTGAAACTGATACACGTTGGGTTATGACGAGATTTGTAGCTCAATGACGATTTGATAAACGTATGTATTATTTTGTCTCCTAAGTTAAATGATAGAGTCCTTTAAGCCCTTATACATCGTAGCTATTCTTGGTTAGGTTAAGTTATATTGGTTGTCCACGAAAGACGCACTCAATATCAAATGATTTTAAAATCAAATTTTTGACCAAAATCACAAAGTAATCTTTAATTTTCTTATTAATAACTATTTTTTGGCGAATTCCGCCTTTTTTATTTTTTCAAATCCTTGTATCTTGAAAACGGTCAGTCAAAAAGAGTCAAAAAGTGTTTAGAATAGTCCAAAATATAAAGTCATATAGTTTTCAAATCAAATTTTTGACTACAACCACAAAATAATCTTGAATTTCGACAAATTTTCTAAAGTAAAAAACAAAAATACTTAAAATTGTTCAAAATATAATATCTTGAAACCACAAAATAATCTTTAGTTTCTTCAATAACGATCTTTCGGCGAAATTTCCGCATTTTTTTTCAAATGTTTATATCTTGAAAACGGTGAGGTTGAATAAAAAATAACAGGAATCAAAAAATGCTTAAAATCGTCCAAAATATAAAACTAATAGTTTTTTTTTAGATGTTAAATAAAGAGAATGTGGTGTCCGGAAATAGGGACCTTTAGCCTTACCGTATGTGCGTAAATTGACAATGTACAAGTTGGAATGAATATTATTTTGATGAGGACACTCATACATATTTTCCAGTAGCTCCCATAAAAATTTACTTCCGTGGAGTTTTTTTCTTGGTCAAATGGTGGCCATATTTCAAAATTCCGGTAGATGAATTAACTCGAGCGCGTCAGATTAAGATATGGCGGGTTAATTACATGATGAAATGATGAAATGTATATTCCAATAATATGATGATTTAAGCGAGACGCAAAGAAATGGGAGGCTTGCAAAGTTGCGGTACCCGTAGTAGCGCGATCAAAATTTTTCAGATTATTGAAATTCACTTTTTTTTTCATGTTATTAACCCACCATATCTAAATCTGACCCGCTCGAGTTAATTCACTTATCGCAATTTCGTTTATACTGATCTGACCGTCTCTCATATCTTAATCTGATACGCTCGAGTAATCCTCTCTTGGGCTTCCCTACTATAAAAATTTTGATTTCGACTTTCGAGTGAATATAATAATTTCCTACAAGGAAATTAATGATAATACTGTGTCCATTATTCTTGACATCTTTTAACTATCATACTAAATGATTTATTATTATCAACATCGCTGTCATAAACTACATGAGTTAGAGTACCTACTCCTAAAGTAAGTACATGATTTAGTTAATATTCACGTAAATATGTCATTTCAAATTTGAAGGTCTAACAATTAACAATAAGCTAACTATATTGTCTAAACTCAAAAGACAATAATATTCTTTTTATACCCTGTATTTATGAAATATATATCAAGGTATACTAAGTTTAGTCCAAAGATGTAATAACATAGAACAGTAATGTGGCCATCCAACCGGTCGATCGTTATAGAGAGAGACCTAAAAAAGTACGCGTATAGCTATCTACGTATTACCTCTATGAAATACACAGGCATGCACCTGTTTATACAATAATTTAATATTAATATTCGCGTTTTATCGGGTTGAGAGACAAAGAGTGAAGACGGTCCCTTTTTTCGGTCTCTTTTTTAGCGGTTAATTATTGCGTTTCCTATGCTTTTAACCCTCTATGTTATATAACCTCTTTGGTCCAGTTTGTAATGCTTAAAAATATTGATGCTACAAACAAAATTTTGGTATAGATGTTTATAAAATCAACTAATTAGTCCATTTTCGGTTGTCTGTTCGTCTGCCCGCCCGTGAACAGGATAACTCAAAAAGATATCAAGCTGAAATTTTCTGAGCTGAGTTTAGTACGTGAAAAGTGAGTTTAGTTCGTAAATGAGTAACATAGTTCGAGATCTTTGGTCCGTAAAACTCACCTTGTAAACCGTTAGAGATTGAACAAAAGTTAAAATATAAAAAATGTTCCTTATATAAAAATAAACAACTTTGTTTTTAAGGTTGTTGTCTTGCCATGGGTATATCGACAGAAAATTCTAAATTTGTGTATACTTATTAGAAATATAATAATACATTAACCAAAAAAATTTGAAATCGATTGACCGTCTCTAACTCGAGTTAAATACAATTAAAGTTCGGATAATTAAATTAAATTGGATTAAATTCGGATAATTGAATTAAAAGTTTTTTAATTCTAGAAAAAAACTAGATTTAAGATATTTTCAAAAAAACTAACTGAACATTCATGAGTTTGTGCATGTGAGTTTAAAAAAAAACCAAAACAATTGACCGCTTCATTCTTGAGATATAGTTACTCAAAGTTATTTAAATTTTTTGTATAACAGAAACAATTATATTTAGAGTATAAGTAGTGTAAGAGAGATGTCTATTATATACAGAATTACAGATGTTTATTATCATGCTATTAGCATACAGAATACGTGATAAATGGACAGTTGAGTTAAAAGCATGTTAAAATAAATACTTATTTGAGTGTGCTAAGCATATCTATACAAGCATACCACTGCTGTATGATATAGTACACTATTTTTACAATATTGTACAAAGACAACCACCTTAAACATTTTTTCATAAGTGTCACTTTGTTTGTGAGGGCGCAAATTTAGACAAAACTTTGGTTTTCATTTTCTACAAAATAAATGATAGAAAATTTTCTGGACGCTTCAACTAGTGGTCTTTTGAAAATACTCGAATATTTTCGAAATCTTCGAAAACCAAATAAATTACGGTCGAAAGGCCACCATAATTGTATTGGTTTTTTAAACTCTTTTAATTTATTACACTGATATTCAACACTTTCTATACATGGTATTTCATCAATTAACTCAGTCTATTGTTTGTTTTCACTTTTTTTTTTTTGTAATTAAAAAACCACGTATAAAATAATTATTATTCATGTTTAAAGTTAGTTGTCTATCTGTATTTGTTAAAAAAAGCATGAAGGTTATTTTAATTTTTATGTGCGATGATCTCAGTAAATTTTCTTAGTATAATTTATTCATCTTGATTTAAAAAAGTGTTAAGCAATTACATAAAACAATACTATACATGTTTATAACTAATGCTTGATGGAATATTTTGTTTATGAAGTAATATTATAGAAAAAAACAAAAGTAAACATGTTTTCTAGATGCGCTGTCTCTTCATTTTTTTATAAATGGAAATTATTTCTTTTTTAAATAATATATAGGGGTTCTCGTTGAACACGTAAGTTTAACTTCGGTGTGTCACATTTAAGATGAATTCGTTATTTATAGGAATTGAAATTTTTTTAAAACTTTAAAAAAAAATACTTAACCGAAATCAGAACTTTAAACTCAGCCTACTACAAAATGACAAATAGGATCGATTCTTAATATATTGTCTAGCGTCAGGGATGGTTAGATATATCGACCCATCACCCTGTATGACTTGGAAAAGTTTCAAATCGATATTCCTATAAATAAAGAATATATGAGGATGTCTTCATTTTAAATGCGAAACACTGTATTCTCAGGTTCTTCTTTCTCACAGGACATTGTAATTTCTTTGAATGCTTAATAACTAACTAGTCAAAATAGATATTCTTTTTCGAAAATTTTCCGTATAAACATAAAAAAAAAACTTTTAATAAAAAGAAAACCGACTTCAAAAGAAAAACTTTTCCAAAATAAATTAATATGCACTAAAAAGTAAAAAAGTAACGATGATATAATGTCGTTAAAATTATTGTTACTTTTTGAGTCGGTTTCAGCAAAGGAAACAACTCTGACAGAACAGACAGACATTTTCTTGGCTGACACCGAATTCAAAAATAACAATAATTTTAACTACATTATATTATCGTTACTTTTTTACTTTTTATTGCATATGAATTTAGTACACTAACTAATTTGTCACTAAAAAAAGAATAATCGAAATCGGTTGGCTTGCAGTGCCGGATTAAGCCCATCGGGAGCCCTAGGCCAATAAAATTTTGGGGCCCCCCTTTTTTGAATAATTGTAAAATTAATCGTTATTTGTGTATTCATAGCATTCGTACAGCCTATTCATATCATTCCGCTGGAAATTTTTATTTGATAAGAGCGTGAAACTGTTTGAGTTCAAAAAAAAATAACTTGAAATTGAAAATTTTTGTTCAAAAATAATCATATCAGATTTTCGGGGGATCCCTGCCCGTCGGGGGCCCTAGGCCATGGCCAAAATCGGTTCATCCAGTCGAAAGTTCTGACTTAAAAATACAGTCGAATTGATAACCTTCTCCGCTTTTGTTTGAAGTTGGTTAAAAATGAGTATTTTCTTTGACAACAATGTTTTCTTTGCTTTGTACAAGAAAGTCAAAAAAATAAGAAGTGTGCTGCAACAAAGTCCCTAAGGCTTTTGTTTACTAAGAATAAATCGGATGGATAAGAGTTTCTAATGATTAATCATGATATGTATATATTAGATAACAAAACACAAAATTATTTTTTATAAAAAATATGGATTAGTATTATTTTTAGAAAATAAAAATAAATAAAGTAAGTTTAGGCATTCAGTCACGTGACAGAAAACACCAATCAGAAAGTGTTACGTCAAGCCATACCAAACGCTATTATTGTTGCTTACATTTTTATAAAACGAAGTAGGTTAATTGATTTATTGTCATACGCAAAAATAACGGTTTACTTAAAATTGCTTACAACTTTCATATACAAATATGCTTGTATGCCAAGTCGTGGTGCCATTCAAGACGTCATGATACTCTACACTGTTTTCGAAGTAATTTTGAATTGGGTTTTGAAAATGCAAAATACATAATAAAAATTTGGAAAACGGTTGACCCTGCAGGTCATCCCTGTAACTTCCCGCTAAGTATTGACTCATAACGTGTAAAAAATTTTATCTATTCGCTCCGAGCGTGAATTTCGTTTCCATGACAACGATACACTACTTTAATTATAGAATTAATGGATGCATATATAATTGTGTGGATTGCATTGAAAACTTACATTTAAAATTTAATATTCTTGTTTCACAAATTTAAATAAATAATTACGATAATTAACATTTGAAAAATAATATTTGTACAATTTGATTTCTTATTTTCACAATTTTTAATGCATTAAGTTTAATTAATTAGTGTTTTTCAATCATTTTAATTTGACAGTTTCTATATCATTAACATGTAAATAATTGCAAATTAGTCATAACAGCCCACTTTATCTCCAAAATTTTTCACTTAAAGCGCTGGCATCGATTTTATTATCCCTACCATGACTACGCACACAACGAATTCTGATGTTATATCCACTCGCATTTTATTGTAATTAGATGTGACCTTAGTGTTTGATAAAACACTATTTTTTAAATTTTCAAATTGCGATAACTTTAGAATGAATAAACCGATTTTCACGCGGTTGGTGACATTCGACGCAGTTTTTGAAGCTTCATGAAGAATCTTTAAGTTTCAATTGATAGAACAAAAAATTTTGAGGTTATTCCGAAAAAACGCTTTTTTGGGTTTTTTTCGTCAACGATAACTCACGAACGAATCAACCGATTTTGACCGGACTGGTGGTGATCGACGTGGTTTTTTGATGTTGAGAGCTGATTAGTTTTTGGAATTGATCGATACAGCCGTTTAAAAGTTATAAAAAAAAAAAAAACACTTAAAAAAAAATTTTTTTTTGCAGTTTTTTTTAGATTTTGTGAAATCTATCTATACATACATACATACATACATACATACATACATACATACAGCCATACAGACACCCTCGCGGAAGTAATCAGGGAAGCTTCCTGACACCTTAAAACGTCAAGCCCTTTCGAATGGCACCAACCGCGATCAAATCGGACAAGCCCTTCAAAAGTTATGAGAGGTTTACATACATCCACACACACACACACACACACACACACACACACACACACACACACACACACACACACACACACACACACACACACACACACACACACACACACACACACACACACACACACACACACACACACACACACACACACATACATACACACATACATACATACATACATACAGCCATACAGACACCCTCGCGGAAGTAGTCAGGGAAGCTTCCTGACACCTTAAAACGTCGAGATCTGATGAAAACTCGATTTTGGCAAAACGGGGTGAAAACAATAACTTCCCTATTTTCTTAGCGGGAAGTTAAAAATAGTAATTTTTTGAGTGTAAATCAGATATTAACGTAACGTATAAACCAATTTTTCAAATTTAGGACAAAACCCTATTTACAGATGCCTACAAATAATAATTATTTTCACTATTTTAAATCTATTGAGAAGAATCAATATATACCAATTGTTTAATGAAACCCTGTAAGAATGTAATTTTTCAAAAACATTGTTAATTTATTATGAATTAAATAAATTGTAAATTGAAAGAAATTCCGATTGTGAGAAATGAATGAAAAAATCTGAAATATCTAAAAAAATCAATTGTTCATATTCCTTGCATGTTTCATTGCATGAATTCTTGAATGAATAACTATTTATTTCTGTTAAATGAATTGACTGTAAGGTTAAATACCATTGAACCTGAACTTGTATTCTTATGAAATTTTTACCTTCGCGTTATAGGAGGTCAACTTATATTTTAATTAAAGAAGAATATAGCATTCGTAATACACTTAACTCATGAAAACTTACGTAATGGCCTTTTTTGTAAGCTATGACGGCATATACATAAGCCAATATTTCAGTAGCGATGAGATAAGATGCTAAATGCATCGTCAATAGCTAAATATTCTTGATTAAATAACTCATCAATTATAATTAAGGTAGTACGAGCACGAAGGCAATTTTAGATTCAGGGTTGAAATTATTTGTATCTTATTTTCAACTTTGATGATGAATTTTATTATAACTTCATGAATGTAGACGAAAAATAAGAATACAATTTTTCGATATCTGCCTTGGTTTTCCAAATATCGAAAGCTAAATAAACAAAATTTTCAATTTTCGATATTTTGAAAATTACTCCAGATATTGAAAAACTTTATTCCTACTTTTCGTCTTATATTTTCAAGTTATAACTTAATTCACCATCAAAATTGAAAATATATATTTTTTTAAATTTGTGTCCCCACTACCGTACTCATACATCCTTAATTAATCGGGCACAACAAATTTTTTTTGTTTTCAATAATTTATTAAGATTTTAACTTTATTTCGAATAGTTTTTTTTTATTTTCACTGAATAGTTTTGGTGAAATCTATGAAAACATATCCATCTACCGTTTTACTATAAAACCAATGTTAATAAATATACTTTTGAAGTTATTCATTTATTTAAATAATCGGGGAAACTCCCCCTAAAATTTTCAGAATTGATTTATACTTAGTCCAACTTCATATTTTAAAAAAAATCAAGTTTTTTATTTAAAATGGCCTTGCTGCTCGCACATCCTTAAGGTATTACCAGCATGGTATTTGCAGTTTCTATGTTAAAGCAATGGTACAATTTTTTTTTCGACAGAATTTAACGAAAAATTAAATTTAAGAATTTAATAATGCTTACTATTAATTCCCAAAGTTTCAGAAATTTTGACCGTTTAAAATGGGAAATAATTATGCCAACGTCCCAATTTCGATCAATTTACGTCAAAATTAATATCTCGAAAGTGAAAATTAATTTCTAAATTTTTTTTTTAGAATTTTATTGTAAAAACATTTTTTTCTACTTTTTCTTCAATATATAATAATATCATAAAAAATAGTTGGATAGACCGGACATTTTACATGCTTTAAATGGGACATGACCCTCAAAATCGCGATTAAATATCTCGCGATCTAAACGGTCAAAAATTATGAAATTTTAGGAATTCATAAATAAAGCTATTATAAACCCGAGAAAAAAAATTCGGCCAAATCTGTCGAAAAGTGATTTCATGCTGGTACTACCTTAAATATAAAACATTTGTTAAATTTTATGGACATATGCGGTTTTTTTTTTTATAGTAAAAATCACGGCCATCAATGACAATTGATATACGCTCTTCGCATTTTAAAGTATTGAGTCATGAGTTCCATAGATTTTGCAGTTACACTTTGTAATTCTGATATGTCAAAAATCTTATATTAAAACAATTTTTAGTTACCGGTTATCGTATTCAGTAGGCACAACGTCTTATTTTAGGAAGCCTTTGAAACGTGAAAAAAGAATCAAATTTCTACTCTACGCATTTTAAAACATGAAATTTTTGAACAATATGATTAGAAAGTAAATATAGTAGAATCCACTGAACTTATTATAGTCTAGTTAACAAGTTCAAATTGGTGAAATACAGAAACAAGGGCCGTAACGAGTGTACATAACATAGTACTGGTGGAAAGTATTTAGGTTGAACCTGATATATGTCGGGATCGGCTCTAACGATTTTGATGAAAATTCTTATACTGATAGTATTTAACATAAGAGTAAGAACAAAATTGGGGAGAGTAGCCATAATCGTGTCATTTTACTTTAAGAAGTCTGTACTTTCAATTGATAAACTTTTTAAATTTTGATTTCTCTCTACGTTTCTGAGCAAAACATATAAGGAACTCATTACTCTTCTAAACGATACTGGGGTATTTTGCATAAGGAACTGATTAATCTCCAAAATCAAAATTTTGTTGATAATAAATAAAGTAAATAATACAGAGTGATACAAACAAAATTGGGTTAAAATTCTAGTTATTATTAATATATTCGCTGTTCATTAAAATGTATCAAAAAGAACCAATTTGATGATTTTAATAAACCAAGTATGTAATTCTACTAAATTTGGGTCATACTTTTTAAATTTGTGACCAAAATTAACCTAGATCTAATAGGTTTCAATAATTTGGAGTCCTGGTCCCGAAATTAAGCACATAAGTGATAGCTAGCGAAAAACTGACATCACAGCTGAAAAGAATGTACCAAAATTAGTACGCTTCAAAAAAAATTCCAATAAGATCGGATCAAATTAGCCTGTGTTATCAAAAAAATCGAATTTTTAACTTAATGACGTCATCATAATCGAAAAAATTTAATTTTCCTCCATCACATCCAAATTTTGTCCAATTTTGATAAGCCAAGTATGTAATCCTACTAAATTTGGGTCACACATTCCAAATTTGTGACCAACTTAGCTAATAAGTTTCAAGAATGTGGAGTCCTAGTCCCGGAATTAAGCACATAAGTGATAGCTAACAAAAAACTGGCATCGCAGCTGAAAAGAGTGGCCCAAAATTAGTGTGTTTAATAAAAATTTCAATAAGATCGGATGAAATTTGCCTGTGCTATCATAAAAATCGAATTTTTAACTTTAGGACGTCAAAAAATCCAAAAAATTTAATTTTTGGTCTACTCAAATCCTCTCTAATAAACAACTATTCTTAGAAGCATTTTTCCTTAGACATCATTGTTTATCCGTGAGGGCGCAAATTAAGACAAAACTTTAGTGTCCATTTTCTCCAAAAGTATAAAAGATAGGGAATTGAAAAATTGCAGATAGCTTCAAATTGTCTTGTGTATATATTCTTGAAAATAAAAAATTAAAAAATGCTTTAAAAAATTTTCCAAATTTTCGAAAACCAAATAAATGATGTCCGAAAGGCCGCCATAATTTTGTTAGTTTTTTAAACTGTTCTAATTTATAAAAAGAAAATAACACACGCACTGATTTTCAACAATTTCTATACAGGGTATATCAACAATTAACTCAGTCAACTGTTTGTTTTCATTTGTTTAAATCAAAATTTTATACCATTTCGCTTTTAAACAAAATAAATAATAATTAATAGCAAAATTAATTTTAATAAAATTCAATAGATTATTGGCAGATCAAGTTCGTAAAAAAATCAATGCATCATGAAAAAAATCCTTAGCATTTTGCTATTTGGTTTATTAACAATAATTGACGCACAACAAGGACCACCAATACCAAATAATGGAGGGGGTAGAGTACGGCCACAATTTCAAGTAACATACGAATGGAATCTAGTCGATTTCAATTGGCCAACTGCCGATTCTAAAATGCGTGCCATACAAAATGCACAATACATTCCAGAAAACAATGTTATCACTGGCATTGAAGTTTATCAAAACTATATATTTTTAACACTACCAAGATTACGTCATGGAGTACCAGCTACTTTAACATGGATTCCATCCCCAAATATTACCACGCATACAGCACCACTCTTAAATCCATTCCCATCATGGGAAATGAATAAATTAGGAGATTGTCGTGCACTGCAAAATGTTCAAAGTGTGGAAGTCGATGTGAATGGTATTTTATGGGTGATTGATATCGGTGGAACTGCAACTATGGAACAAGATCCAGATTCAACATGCCCACCTCGATTAGTATTATTTGATTTGAAAAATCAAAATGCGATTGTTCATCAATATATTTTCCCCGATAGTGTTGCAAAACACGATGGAAATTATTTAAACGATTTAGTTATTGATGATTTCAATGGCAGATTTGCGTATATTACGGATAATAGTGCTGTTGATCCAGGTCTGATAGTTTATTCGTTAACAAATGACACTTCGTGGAAAGTACGTGATGCTAAAAGTATGTTAGCTGATCCAAAAGCAACCGGTTTTTATATAAACAGCACCCAAGTGAATGCGGCGATTAATATCGATGGTATTGCTTTATCTCCAGCGGTCAGAGGACCAAGTCGTGACGTTATATTCACACCTTTATCAAGTCTCCGATTTTACGGCATAGACACAGCAATTTTACAAAATCAAGAGTTAGCAACATCTCCAAATGTGGGGAATTTTATCAAAGATTTAGGTGCTAAACCATCCACAACTGATGGAATGATTATGGATGAATTCGGTATCCTTTATTATGGATTACTTGGATTAAACGCAATTGGAAATTGGAATACGAATTTACCAAGTGATACGGCTCGTATATTAGCAAGAGATGATACATTTTTACAATGGCCCGATAGTTTTGCGATCGATTCGAATACTGGAAACTTGTATGCGCTTTCGAATCGTATCCAAAATTTCCTCACTCGTAATGTGAATCCGACTGAAGCAAATTATCGTATTTTAGTTGCGTATATTGGAGCAAGAAGTTATTTGTATGGTCCAAATACATATACAATTCCACAAAATGTTGCTATTATTAATCCGAATATTGAAATTTCAACTTTAGGTGCGTTAGGTGCTTTAAATACTCCACCACCTGGATATGAGACCTACGATTTTAAAACTAATCGATTAGCATATAATAGCGGTGATAAAAATACATTATTTACAGGCCTTAACTTAGTTATTTTTATTTTTATTTGTAAGAACTTTTTTTAAAGTAAAATTCATTTTTAGTTGATCGGTAAATTTACCGGATTTGTTTGATAATCAATTCGGAAAATTTTGGGAGAAATTTGGGATGCAAATTTGGTGTTTTTTGCATTTTTGTGTTGTAATGTTTCGGTTCATAGTCAGGTTTTGAAAAAAATCGTTCGCACTATCCGAAAGTACATAAAAAACCTGCAATTTAAAAGAAAAGGTTAAAATCCGATGATTTGGATCAACTTTTTGTTAAAGTTTTTCTCTAAATTGAGGTTATGTATCGGGCTAATTTTTCACACATCTTTATGATCATAAGTTACATCTTTTTTCTGAATTTCAATTAAATTTCTTCATTTTTCGAAAAGTTATCAGAGAAAGTTGAAAATATGAGGTTATTGCGGTTTTCTTGAGATTTTAAGGTTATTTTGCTATGGTCAGAGTTTGATAGCAGGCAAGGTCGATGCAGAAGTTCATAAAAAACAATTCTTCTTTTTATTCGTCCCAATCCAATCAATAGAAACAGAGATTTTCAAGAAACAATCACCAAAGAAAATAATGTAGAGATAAATTATCCCAAAACCGTATGCAAAATGTCGTGCGGATCGTTCTGGAACCGAAAAACTCCTTTTCTCTGTTTATTACAACGAAATTTTCCGAATTGATTATCAAAATCCCGTAGATTTACCCTACTATTATTATATGGTAGATAATCTGTTTGAGAAAATGATTGAATGTTATATAACATTGGCTGTGTTAATAATGAATCTCGAATCATTATAAGCATATTTTTATAAAAGTATTATACTATTAAATTACATTCAACCATTTTCTCAATCTTTGTGTAAAAAAAAATTTCACTGATTTGTGCAATTTGTTAAATTTTGTAAATATTTTGAAATTAAAATTTTAAACTGTTTCTATTTTAATTATTTTTTCAAATCCTATGAAGCACCTCCCTTCACCTGCCATCGCAAGGGTAAGTAATTTCAGTCAAACTATTTGAGTTATGGAATAGTTTATGACAGACCCTTGCGCAAGAATTACCCAAGGGAGGGGTTTAAAGTCAATAAAAAGAAGAAATCCTTTTTTCGAGAAAGAGAACATTTAAATAGGTCAAAATGGTTCAGTCACTATTTAAGTTAATTCTGCGAGCTACAGAAGAAACATGTGCATGAGGGCTATAAATATTGAATGAGGGCTATAAATGATTTAAGGTATGTTTTGAAACGATGCAAGGTTCAAAAGCAGCGTTCATTCGTCGCTATTGTCACAGGTAAAACTGCCAAAACCCGACGCATTTGCTAGACATACGAAAGTACACCTTTGTTGCAAATATCGAGTGCAAACTTGAATATTCTAGTACAAAAAGTCGAGCAAGAGTTTTCAGGTTTTTTTGTTGAAGAAAGAGACAAGCAAAATTTGAGAAAATATTACGATGATTCAAAAATTGACCTATAATCTTCAACTGAATCAGTCTGTATATTTTAGAAATGACGCGTACGAGTGATGACGCATATCTTAGCTTCCGAAATTCTATGTCATGCTTTTGAAAATTTTCCTGAACTCTTATCCAACGTTTCTTCTTCCTTCAATCAAATTCAGTTCGATAGCTTTGCCATGATCCAGGTTTTCTGTTTGAAGTACTCGACTCAAATACTAAGTCAAAGAATGTACCGAGCTGAAAATATGCATGCATGTCTGATTTGTAATTGGAAATGGGTCTCTAAAATGGGTGCATTTACAGGATTACATTATTAATTCAAAATTTATCTGGACAGATTCTCATTGGGGGGGGGGGGTTGACCCCCAAACTCCTCCCGTGTGCACGAGTCTAGTTTATAATAAGAAACTAAATATATATAAATATATATAAGTGTTGAATATTGAAATGTAAGTTAATTTTTTGAAAAAAGGTGTCGAAAGACGATCTCGCTCTACCTTGATTTGGGGGGTATGGATGTATTTGTATGAATGGGTAAAGTTTATTATAACCAACTTTTCTCCGAAAATATTAGCGTTATGAGCCATAAATTTTATTCGGATATCAATTTTTCTTAAATTAGCCACGTAAAACAAAGAACTTATTTGAATAAGGTTTTGCTGAGCTTATACATATTTTTTTTACAGACCTTTGAAGGCTCGGGGGAGTGTCGTACAATGTGCAAAACAAGTAAATGGCTTTTTGGAATCAAGTAGAGGTTACCATGAAGTCACTGGTGATATTATTTGTCCGTCAATGGTGATGGGAATTGATCATCTTAGAGATCCACGTTTAAATAAGGTAAAAAATAATTCCAAAAGTATATTTTGCGATTTATTTTAATTTAATCTAGTTATAACAAATTCAAATTGGTGAAATATAGAAATAATGGTCGTAAAAATACGTATAATAGCTTGTTTAATTCGTAATGAATTCTAGAAATATGTGCTGGAAGCGTTTTTTAGCACATAACAAATTCCCAAAGTTAAAAACAATTAAAAATGAAAAATCAAGGTATTTCGCTTTTCGCCAATATCTCATAAATTTAAGATATTAAAAAAAAAAAAAAAAAAAAAAAGATTCTTAAAGAGGAGGAAGTTTACAATTAAAAACTCCCACTTCCGGAACTCTATCTTCATTGTTTATAATTTTAATTTAACGCTGAAAATAGGTCTTTTCGCGTCATTTGTAATATCGTCAAAAACGAGTATCTCACACTAAATAATTTGATTAAGGTATTAAATATTTAAAAATTTGGAAAAATTGTTGTTTATTCTGAACACTCTAAAGAATTTATTATCGTTGGAAACTTATCTTAAAGTTAATTTTTAAACAAGTTTGATAATTTTTTATTCAGAAACTTTTCTCGTATTTTCGTCTTCATTGTAAATTTAAAAAAAGTGTTTTATATATTTGTTTATTATTAATTTATTTCTAAATTTCACCAATTTGAACTAGATTAAATAATAGCATGCGTATTTTATCAGAAACATATGGTTATCGTATTTTTTATCCCAGATATGAGAGAATTCTCTTTAGTTTTAAATTACATGACATATAAATTTCGTAATGAAATTTTTAATTAATTTTATTAAAATTAATAAAACTAATTATGCTTTTTTTCATACAAAAAATGATAATACTGGTGGAAATTAAAAAAAAACAAAAATATTTAAATTACAGTTAAAACCTTAATAAATTATTGAAAAAAAAAACCCGTAAGGCCCAACAAATTTAAAATAATATATTTTTTCAATTTTAATGGTGTTGATAATATAAGTCGAAATGTAAGAATAAACCTTTTTTATCGGGAGTAATTTTCAAAATATCGAAAATTGAAAATTTTGTTTAATTAATATAAGTTTTCCATATTTCGAAAACCAAAGCATATATCGAAAAATTATATTTTTATTTTTCGTCTTCATTCATGAGGTTATAACAAAATACATCACCAAAGTTGAAAATAAGATACAAATAATTTCAACCCTATATATAAAATTGCCTTGATGCTCGTACTGCCATTAACACATTTCGGTTGTCAGTTGTTTATGTTCAACCTTTAGGATAAATCTTTCAAGGGCATGTCTCATTTGAACAATACATTTGCGTCAATCAATCAAATGTAATTGATTATACCGAATTAAAAATTTGATCGTTACAATTTATCATACATTTGTATGAAATAAAAATCCTGGTTTTTTTTAACGACTTGGAAAAATCTGAAATACAAAATAATTTTTTAGAATATTTTGCTTTTTAAACTTACCACAAGAAATTCTGGCTTTTCAACATTCCTGCCTTACCGTTCTAGCTTGTACTAATGAGATAATAATTTTTTTAGGGATTGGCTTTCACCTTAGAAGAAAGACAGGTTCTAGGTATCCATGGACTCCAACCTGCCCGATTCAAAACACAAGAAGAACAACTAGAACTCTGTAGATTATCTGTAGAAAGATATCAAGAAGATTTAAACAAATATTTATATTTAGTTGAATTACAAGTAAGTCAAATTTTACTTATCGATTAAAATCGTTGGGCGAAATAATTTTATTGTTTGTAATTTTTTAGGATCGAAATGAGCGATTATTTTTTAGATTATTATCTGAAAATGTTGAAGCCATGATGCCTATTGTTTATACACCAACAGTAGGTTTAGCCTGTCAAAAATTTGGTCTGATTTATCGACGGCCACGTGGTCTTTTCATCACCATCAACGATAAAGACCATGTATTTCAAGTGCTTAAAAATTGGCCCGAGCCAGATGTACGTTGTATTGTAGTTACGGACGGTGAACGTATTTTGGGTCTTGGGGATTTAGGTGCTTGTGGTATGGGTATTCCTGTTGGAAAACTAGCTTTATATACAGCTTTGGCTGGAATAAAGCCACATCAGTGCTTACCAATCGTATTGGATGTTGGTACCAATAACGAAAAATTATTAGAAGATCCATTGTATATTGGTCTTCGTCAAAAGCGGGTTTCCGGTCCACAGTATGATGACTTCATTGATGAATTCATGCAAGCTGTAGTTAAACGTTACAACCAAAACACCTTAATCCAATTCGAAGATTTTGGAAACCATAATGCGTTTAGATTTTTGGATAAATATCGTAGCCAATATTGTACCTTTAACGATGACATTCAAGGAACGGCTAGCGTGGCAGTTGCTGGTTTAATTGCTGCGAAAAAAGCAACTGGAAAACGTATTTCTGATAATAAATTCCAATTTTTGGGAGCTGGTGAGGCCGCTATTGGTATTGCAGATTTATGTGTAAAAGCTATGCAAGCTGAAGGAACACCAATTGCAGAAGCTAGATCGAAAATCTGGATGATGGATATTGATGGTTTGTTAGCTAAAGATCGACCAGAAGGTCGTCTTGAAGGACATAAAGCATTCTATGCAAAAGATCATGCTCCTTGCAAGAGTTTATTGGAGATTGTCAAAGAACAAAAACCTTCAGTTTTAATTGGTGCATCGGCCGCGGCGGGTGCTTTCACACCAGAAATTTTACAAGAAATGGCTGCAAATAATGAACGTCCTGTTATTTTTGCACTCAGTAATCCAACTTCAAGAGCTGAATGTACTGCGGAACAAGCTTACCACAATACTGAAGTAATTATCTTAAATCTTTTAACTCCCATAAACCAACGCCTTAATTTTCTATTCTTCCACTAATTTTCGATTAATGAGGTTATTTTGACCCTTTACTCCAATCTACAGGTAGGAAAAAGTGGGTTTAAGTGGAAATAAATCGAAAGTTAATTAACATTTTCTCAAGTTTTCGACCTCGTGGACCCTGTGCTAAAAGAGGAAAGAGGAGGGGGTTGGAAACACCAAAAAATTTTGTCCTTCCTCCGTTTTTTCCTCAATAACTTTTTTTCCTTACATCCTACGGCAAAAACATTCCTTAACTTTTTTGTAGAGCGTTAAATTTCCTACAATTTTGACTAACATGTGTGTATCTCTATTTGTTACCGAGAAGTGTGAAGAATTGTATGTCAAAATGTGAAGAATTGTAATTATGGTTTTTAGTTACAATCACCAGCTTTTTAAACCGAATTTGCCCACAAAAAATGTGAAAATTCAAAATTCAAACGACCGGACAATTAAATTTTTAGCAATTAGCCCCCTTACGACTCTCGGTAATATAAAACGAGATTACAACAAATATTTTAAGAAAATAATATTGTCATGGTCTGAAAAAAGTTATTGAGAAGAAACCGGAGAAACGTCAAAAATTTTGCAGTTTACCCCTCTTTTCTTAACACAGGATCCTCAAGGTCGGAAATTTCAGAAAATGTTAATCATCTCTGAAAAGCATCTCCAAGTTTCATTAACTTTCCATCTGAAACTACCTATCAACTGGCCTACTTATTAAACGTAAATGACGCTAAGAATATCTCGGTTTTAACATTGGGAGGGTTAATTTTTGCCTAATAGTCGATTTTAAATTGTAACGTTTTTCTTTTTTTAGGCTCGATGTATATTTTCCAGTGGCTCACCGTTCCCACCCGTTGAGTTTAAAGGAAAAATATATAAAACAGGACAAGGAAATAACGCATATATATTCCCTGGTATTGCGCTAGGTGTTATTGCAACTGGTATTCATCATATTTCTGAAGATTTATTCTTGATTGCTGCGCAGACGATAGCTGATAATGTATCGCAAGCAGATGTAGATGGTGGAAGTCTTTATCCACCACTTTCATCAATTCGTGAATGTTCATTTGAAATTGCAATGAGGGTTGCGAAGTATGCTTATGAAAAAGGTATATTATGAATAATGTTGAACGTTTTTAACCCCTGAACCAAAAAAAAGGGGTGTTATAAGTTTGACCGCTATGTCTGTCTGTCTGTGGCATCGTAGCACCTAAACGGATGAACCGATTTGGATTTTTTTTGTTTCATTTGAAAGTTAATTTAATGGGGGGGGGGGGGTTCTTAGCTATGTTTAAAGTGGGAGTTTAGGATTCCGTACCCGAAATAACTAAAAAATAGGTGATGATCCTCAAAATCGGTTCAGTTTGGAGAAGACTCTAAGGAAAAAGGTAATTTAATGGAGAGTGTTCCTAAATACGTTTCAAGTACGAGTTCTGTACCCAAAAATTTATCGGGTTTTTTTTAATTTTGTAAAAAAAAGGTTTTAATTGAACCTGAAAACTTAGATCGGCTTCGATGTGGGTATAAGATGTGTCCCTTTGAAACTAATATTTTTCATTTGAAGCATTTTCCTCGATAAAATTTATCGAGTTTCAAGCATATGTCAACTTAAAAAAGACTGCCTGTATATGGTATCATTTGTTTTTTATTTTTTAGGTTTAGCATCTGTTTACCCAGAACCAAAAGATATGAAGAAATACATCCAAGATCAAATGTATAATTACAATTATGATACAACATTGCCTGAAACCTATCCATGGCCATCATCCGGTGAATCACTCAAAACAAGAGAAATGATACCAACTAAATTGTCTGCCTGAGGAAAGTGGTCCCCTACTCAACAGTAGGGCCAAAACCTTTAAGTTTTTGGTTTCTATTTATTTTCTCTTATTTCATTTAATTTTTTTAATTAATGTAAATTCATTTAATTTTATTTTAATTTGTAAAAGAATGTGATAATTATTTATTATTTAAAAAAAAAAACAGTATTTATGATATATTGGAAATTATGTGTTTTAAAAGAAGAAATATCGCACGAAACAGGAAACAGAAACATTTAAATTGCTGTTTCTGCAAAAAATATGAATGTATTTTAGGCTAAGGTGTTTCGATACCAAAACGAATATGTTAGCAAAAAACTGAAATTTTATGTGTCAATTAATGAGTAATACGCCTTCCTTATAAATTTCAACTGGATTCTCTGTACGGTTTACGAGAAATTAATTATTAAAAAAAGCTCTTTTTACATGGTGGGGTGGTATATGAAGAAGTTCTAATAAATGTTGTTTTTTACAAAACACGTATAAAAGGATGATTAATTGGTAAATAAAATTTCAAATTTTTTGGATCATTTTCATTTTTTTGGTATCGAAATACTAATATATAGATCTATCTAGATTTTATAACTTAGAACTAAACGAACAATTTGTCTAGCGTTTGGAAAATTTATAGAGTTTCTTTTAGTAAAATTCCGCCATATTACTCGAACACAAAGTGTTCTTATTTCAGAACTTATACACGAGGAAAAACTCTTCACTCTCCTTTTTAGCTATTTATTATTCAAAAAATTGTTAGAAAAATGTTGGAAGAAGAATAAAATCCAGTGGGCACACGTATTTATTTGTATTAGAATTCTATTTACAGTATAGATACCAATAAAAAATGGCGTCATTATGTCTTAGGCCTAGCAAATTCATGTCTAGTAACAAATATTTAAGTAATTCTGGTTATTAAAATCTATGGATTAGAATTATTATTAAATAAAATACGTAATTTAGATCTATTGTGGTAAAACTGAAGTATAGCTTTTAGAAAGAACGACATGTAATTTATATTTTAAACTTAATATTTATTTATTTATTTTAAATTTTTGTTGTTGAATTGCAAACAAAAGTCGAACCCCCTAACGTTTTTTATAGACACATTCTTTTACTTCTTTAAAAAAAAAAGTCTCATGAAGACTCCTTGAGCTGCCATAACCATTTTCATACATCATACATTTTTTTTCTGTGCAACAAAGGCAGGCATTCGATTTCAACATCAAAATTATACTTTTTTACAAGTGTTTTTATTTCTTTTTCAGCATATTATATTCCAATATACCATTTTGTTCATATTTTTCAGTTTAATATTATTTGTAAAAAAATCATGTATTAAATTACAGTATTTAAAAAATTAAGCATGTTAAAAAAAGTTAAACACATTGTTAATAATAACAGTTGCAAATTATATATTAAATTTAAATTCTAATAATTGTTTGCAATAACACAAAAGCAGGATAACAGAATACGTTTTTAATGCGAAGTAATAAAACAAATTTTAGATTTTTTATTCGATTTTCTTTCAACACAACACCTGAATTTAATTATCCTTTTCCCAATGTTTACATCTAAATTAATTTATTTGCAGGAAACGCTATGAGAAAAAATAATAATTGAAAGGAGTGGTATTGATGATAAGATTTTATTTTCGTCCCATAGAGCGCATGCAAGAAGTACTTTATTTTTTATTTTATTTTATAGCGTTCTTACTTAGTTATTGCACAATTGCGTCCTAATCACGCTATAAAAATTTCAACTTGATATCTCTTAGCAGCTACGGTGCACTATTAAAAAACTATTTGCAAAACTTTTCGAATACGTAAAATTAAACAGATTTAAGGACTCAAACAACCCCCTATTGAATGAATGAATTAAAAAAGCAGTCTAAATGCGACCCAAAAGGTTCACACGACTAACTTCACAGTGGAAAGGATAAAAAATTATCATATGTTTTAATATTTATAATAATTTTTTTGTAAAATTTTTTTTTTCATTTTTCCGTGTACCCCTTAGCGGGTTTGGCTCACTCCTGTACGATTTTCCTAAATGCACTGGAATATTAGAGAATTCTAAAACCATAGCAACGATTATTTATTATTTATGAAAAATTGTTCAAATGTTAATTTTAAGTGGATAGCTTTAAATTGTGAACGTAAAATGCGTTTTGGTTTACCAATTAAAAAGCTAAAAAATGACTAATTTCAATATTTCTAATATTCTTCAAGGTAATATGTAAAATTACGGAAAATTTAAATTATACAATCGGATATAGACCAAGTCAAAACTCGAAAATTGGTATTCTTCATTTTCTCGTAAGTGTGTTTCATAATATTCTGTTGTCAAATCGTGGCACCGCGGATATCGTAATCGCCCCAAAAGAACTTAACCGGAATTTGTTTCTCGGTTATGGAGGTTTTGACTACATTCCATAGTTTTGCCAATAGCCTTTCAGCTATGAAGATACTTTCAAAAATTCTTTCACAGCTGAACAAAGGTAAAAAAAGAAAAAGATCCCAACTTATAGAGTGAATATTACTAAAGAGATGTAAGCTGGGGAACAGTCTTTCAAAACATCTCATTAAAGGTGGCAGGTTTTTCGCTTATTTTATAGGTTTAATTTTTCAACAGTTTCATATTTTATTTCTCTGTATAGTTTAAAAGAGACTCAAGTGAAATAAAAAAGTTTCCTGAAAGGCGCAACTCAAAACTATTTTGAGTTAAATTAATGTTAAAACTTCGAATTTTAGCTCAATATACTAATTCAACAAGTGAAAACAAACAATTGACTGTGTTAATTGTTGAAATACCATGCATAGTCAGTGTTGAATTTCTTTATCACATTACACATACAAACATGTGACACATACATAACTAATAATCAAGTATAGTACATATTATAAAATTTCCGCCTAATTGGCGCCCTCACGGCTAAACATAGTGATGTTTTCGAAAAAATGTTTCAAACAAAAGTTGTTTAATTTTTGATAAGGAACATTTTTTACATTTAAACTTTTGTTCTATCTCTAACGGTTTGCAAGATGGGTCCTACGGACCCAATACCCAATTGACCTATCATGCTCATTTCCGAACTTGACCTCACTTTTTACGTCCTGAGTACGCTGTAAAAATTTCAGCTCGATATCTTTTTTCGTTTTTGAGTTATCGTGTCCACAGACGGACGGACGGACGGACAACCGGAAATGGACTAATTAGGTGATTTTATGAACACCTATGACAAAAATTTTTTCCTAGCATCATTATTTTTAAGCGTTACAAACTTGGGACTAAACTTAATATACTATGTATATTTCATATATACATGGTATAATATATTTCATTTATACATGGTATAAAAACATTCCATACAATCTTTAGGAGTTTTCTTATTTGTATGAGATAGATTTTTGTTATATGGTTGAAAAAATGATAGAAAAAAATATGAAATCAAAATAAAGAAATTTTATTTGTAAAAAATAAAACGATTATTCTAAAATTAATAATAGAAAATAGTTTTAGTATAATCAAATTTAAAAAAGGCGACAAATTTAGTACATGCATGCATGAGGGAAGCACTTGACAATAATTGTATGAGTCAATTTATTATCTATACATATATAAACCGTGTTTTATGTCGGTATATTAACTTTTGTTGACAACTAGAAAATATTTTTACACGAAATTATATTAAAAATCAAAATGAGCAGCCCTATTGCAACTCCAGGTAAATAAAACATTTTATTCTTCTAAGTTATTAAATAAATTTTAACTTTCTCCAAACTGTTTTCACCCATCAAATATTATTATATTGTCATTTCTAACATTCCTATTTTTTTCACATCTTCAGTATATATTTCTATGCTAATTTTTTCAAACTTTTCCTCTGTAATTTTCACCTATGAAAGTCTATATTAAAAATTTTGTTAAAAATAAAATGTATTAAGCATTGTCATTCTACGTTACAATTTCTTCATATCCGCTCTCAGGTAATAGTGGTCTAATTTCTAAAGGCGATTAGGGTAAAAAGAAATTTCTTTTATAATACAAAAATGTAATAAATTTGTATAACGTGGTAAAAGTGATGTATGTTCAACTTTCATGCTAAAAACAAAACGCGATTTCGCATATTTTTAAAGTAAAATTTTGTTGAGTTCGGTGCGATTTTTTTTTTGGTGATGTGGCGATTGAATAAAACGTACTATGGAAACGAAATCAGGACCAAGTAGTATAGAATACATCGAAGATCCATATTTTAATCCACAAGATAGTACTGCAACACCAAGTTTAGATGAAATTGATTCAATTGAATCAGACGATGATGAAATTGAAACAAGAGAATCACAAACTGAATTAGATTTATTCGATTATCGTTCAGTTGGTGATAAATTTAATTCGTTAGAATTAAATGATGATTCGTTAAATATTGAAACGGAATTTTATATGGATTGTAATAGTAACGGTGGTATTTTAAAATATATTAAAGTGTTTCGTAAAGATGATAAAAAACAAGTGCGTGTAATTTATAGTGATTTAACGAAACCATTTATGGCGAAAATGTCAAATGATGATAATTTTAAAAATTATTTAGGCTTTACGCGTAAGTTACTCAAGTCTAATAAAAAAAAAAAAAAACGTATGGGGTTGGTTTTCTTTTTCTTCTATTGCTTAGAATTGCAAATTGTAAATAAATCTTCTTTAAATTATGGAGTTTTAAATTATGCACTTGATGGATTTTATTGATTGCGTATTGGCGCAAGTAGTAAGTTATTTAAAAATCATTTGTATTTTTTTTTGTTTTAAAATAAAAATAGATAAGTATATTTCGTTGTTGATAAGATTATTGGCAAAAGATGAGATAAACAAGTATGGTTTTTCCTGTTAACATGACTGTCTTGAAAATTTTGTACACGCTAGTGAAACAATTTTTTAGGCTTCTCTCACACGAAAGTAATTTGTTTAGTAACTTAACCCGAGAGGTAAAAGTGGCCAAAATGACGAACGTTGATTTTACAGTGAGTTTCTACTACTAATAGTATAACAAAATGAAATAAAAATCATGGTAATAAAGAAAAAAGTCTTGCATCTTTGAAATATGCCACAGTAGTCCAGTGAAACTAAATATCTAAAGTGGAAAAATTAATGCATCTTTGAAATTTTCAATAATTGTTTATTCGGTTGTAAAAACTTCGTAAAAAAAAAGTCGACCTCTCAGGGCGTACCAAACTCCCTTTTTTAGAGGATAGTTGGGGGTTTTAAACAGTTTTTTACAAATTACAAACAACTATGCAACAAATAAAAGTTTAATTATTATTTTCCTTTTTTTTCGATTTGCTAGCTTCAAAGGTGATCGAGATATGCCAATTTTAAAATTGAATTTTTTTGCTCATTCAATCTTATAAAAAAAATTAATAACTTTTATTTGAATCATTCTTTCATAAACATCATTGTTTATCCGTGAGGGCGCAACTTAGCAAAAAATTTTGATGTCCATTTTCTCCAAAACTTTATAAAGTGTGTTGAAAAAAGTAGTGGTTTTGTGAAAAATTCTAGAAAATACTTGTGAAATTTTCGAAATTATTTTTCTTTTTCTAGAATGTTTCACAAAACCACTAATTGAAGTTAAACTGAAAAAAAATTAACACACTTTTTTTTTATAGTTTTGGAGAAAATGGACATCAAAATTTTTTGCTAAGTTGCTCCCTCACGGTTAAATAGTGATGTTTATGAAAGAATGATTCAAATAACTGTTTCATTTGATTTAATGAGCAAAAAATTCCATTTTAAAATTAGCATATCTCGAACAATTTTGAAGTTAGCAAGTCGGAAAAAAACGAAAATGTGCACTAATACTTCAGCTAGAATTTTCAATTGAACTTTTTTTTTATTTGATGCATAGTTTTTTTTGTAATTTGTAAAAAACTGATTAAAATCCCCAACTACCCCCAAAAAAGGGTGTCAGGTACGCCCCTGAGAAGTCGACTTTTTTTTACAACCTAATAAACAATTGTGGAAAATTTCAAAGATGCATTAATTTTTCCTTTTAGATATTTAGTTTAATTGTACTAAAAAACAACTTTTGTTAGAAACATTTTGCCGTGAGAAGCTGTACTAGCAAGCGTTTTATATTGTATTTCAAAGTACTTGCATATAAATTGGTGTGAGAGAAAAACAAATTATTCTGCTAGCGTGTGACTAGAATTTGTTTATTGTGTTTTTGTAATTTTGAATGAATGATACTTTGAACATTATGTTTTTGACGTCTCGATTTAAATGTGCTAATCCTCAATCAAATCGATAATAATTGATTTTAATAAATTTTTTAATCATAAATGTCTATACAATCAATACATGATAGTTATAAACTCAACCAGTTTTTTTCGAAAAAAGTTACTTATTTCAAAAAAATGTTTCGGCCTGGTAAGTCATTATACGCATTCAATTTCTTGTTTCTTATCCCGAGGCACATTGATTTTAATATTTTATTTTAAAATGAGTTGTTCTACTACGTGTTCAATTATCTTCTATGGCTCCAACGATTTTCATGAAAATTAGTATGCAGGGGATTTGGGAGCGAAAAATCGATCTAACTAGGTTTTATTTTTAGAAAACGTCGTTTTATGCGTGTTATCAGAAAAAACTGAAACGTTAACTGCCAAATATATGACTCTTCCTGACATCTATTGGCGTTGAAATAAAATACTTTACCGAGACATTCAAATTGGTATTTTTGTGGAGACATTTTAAATGGTTCTTATATTAGTGATAAAATTTGTGCCTTTTAACTTAAAAAATATCGAGTAAAGTTCGGTCATCCAGGTACTACACCTTTTAAGACTGTTCTATAGACATTTTTGATTGCCGTGAAACTTTATAATTTTTTAAAGAATCCTATTAAATATTCATTGGTGGAAAAAAAAATTTATAAAGAAAAGCGGTTTTCCAGATAAGAATGGTTAAAATTACAATTGAATTTCAAGCAACGCGATTTTACTCTTTACTTTATCGATTTGAAATTTGGATATGTTATAGGTATTCATATTCTACCTGCTTGGGTATTTTTATTTTCGAAAATCCTGTTAATTTTCCCAATTTTTCATTGTTTACATCCAGGTACAGTTTAGTAAGAAAATTCCTGAATATATGGCGAAAGATCCTGTATATATCGCAATGCAAAATAATTAAAAATTAATAAATTTTTTAAATAATTTAATATTAAGTTAAAAAAATAAATACTTTTATTAATTACATTCTTGTAATAATTACAATTCTTAGAATAAATAATTTTACCGTTAAATAAATATTGAAATATAAAAATCTATAGAATTTTTTTAACACTTATTTAATAAATAATTTTAAGTCTATGTTCTAAAACACACACAAATCTTTATATAAAACCTAGAACGCTGACAAATTATTAAGCATGATGTATAAAAATTTATTTCCAAAACGAATAACACGCTTTTATTAGTAATTTACTGAAAACCAAAAATTAGCTATTTACATTTTGTCGCATTTAAGATGAAGACACCCTAATATTTTCGTTATTTATAGGACTATCGATTTGAAATTTTGCACAGTCGTACAAGGTGATGATGTCACATTTTTTAAGACACTTAACCAAAATCTAAACTTTAAACTCAGTCTACTACAAATTGTCAAATCGGGTCAACTCTTAATATTTTGCCTAGCGTCAGAGATGGTTAAAGATATCGAAAAAAAATATTCGAAAAAGTTGCTTAGAATTTTTTTTTTATAACCATATTTTCATGATTTTGATCTTTACGCAAACATTTTCCACCGACTTCCATAAAAATCTACTGACGAGGAATCAATTCCTTAGAATGTTTTTTTGATCTTATTTCCTCGATTAGATCGAAATTATAAATAATATATATTTACATTTTCTCGCTCTATGTATCGATTTTTACTTCCCTAATTTTTAGAAAAATGAAAAACACAGACTGAAATTTTGTCATCAAAACACGATTTCTGCACCAACCTATGAAATTGCTTTAACTAATAGTATTTAGATTTAAAATTTACTTTCATTATATCTAGCTTATAACTTTCTTTAGCTTTTATTTTTAACTTAACAAATTTTTCGCATACTAACATCGAAACATAAACATAAATTTTAAAGTTTTATTTATTGGCTTTTTACCAAATTATGTCGAGATAACAAATATTTGAATGTCTGAAATTAAAACATAATAAGCGTGGAGTCCCTGACAGTAAAACTGCACGGATTTCGCATATGAATCAATGCTATTTAACGATAAGTACAATATACACTAGGTGTACCAGGGTTTGTTCTGGCAGAAATATTTTTTATATTTTTAATAATTACAAGTAATTTGCACATTCATGGAAATTAATTTGTGAGAGACCATTTTATTGAAAATTTTATCTATTTTCAGGAAAATTTGGTATGACAGCTCTTATCATGGCAGAAATGTCTGCCACTCCGGTTTTTAATATATAAACCAAAATATCTGTTACACCATAAAAAAATTATAAAATCTTGGCAGAAATTTTTCTGCCAGGATAAACCCTGGCACACCTTATCCAAATTGTATCTATCGTTAAATAGTATTGATTCATATGCGAATTTACGAAATCCGTATAAGTGCAGTTTTATTGTCACAGGCTCCAGGGCTATAACATTTAAAAATGTTTAAAGTGAAAACTTAATTATTACAACCCACAATTATTTTTTTAATCATAATTATGATAAAAAACTCACAAGTGAATATGACAAAATTTAATATAATTACGAAAGTATGAAAAGAAATTAGATTTTTGTTTCTATTTGTAAATATTTTTAGTGTATTGCTAAAATTTTTACAGAATTAAGAAAGTGGTGAAAATTCAAATAACATTTCCCATAAAATATTACATAAACATTGAAAATGCAAAATATCGGACTAGGTCTATTTCGATAATCAATTCGGAAAGTTTTGGGAGAAAGCTAATTTTTTTAAATACGTTTCTTTCGTTGTGAAAACAGAAAAAAAGAAAGTTTTCGGTTTCGGAACGATCCACACGATTTTCTGCACGCGGTTTCGGGACAATTTAATTCTTGAATATTTCTGCGTCTATTGATCTATTGGCCTAGCCTGATATCGAACTCTGAACATGGCAAAATAACCTCACAATCTAAAGAGAACCGCAGTAACTTCATATTTTCAACTTTCTCTGAAAACTTTTCGAAAAATAAGGAATTTAGATTAAATTCTGGAAAAAGATGTAAATTATGATCCTACAAAAGTGTGGTAAATTTTAGCCTTCAAGCTTAACCTTCGGTGGTGATTAATTGGGTATTATAGTGGCAAAGGCACTTCTGATGTGCAAGTCTGCAAAACTAAAAAAACTCTTTGTTTAATAATTGCGGAAATATAAGGAAATCTTTCTAAATGTTTCAGACTGACCATGAGCCATTTAAGATAACATACCACAGACTGAATTTTAGATAACAGACCACTAACTTCCTACTACTGTACGAAAAGTAGATAGATATATTTCTACCCATCCCTGTTCATTGAATGGGCTTATTCATGTTTAGTCGATTTATTTCAATAAAAGATAGTTTTTCTCTTTTTTTAAAACATATTATTTTCAAATTATCAACTTTATTCAATTAATAAGCATGGATTTATTTTTTAACATGGAATTTTTTCCTTATTATTTAGCTGAAGAAGCATTTGGTACCGGAGAAGATCATTTTGCTGGAATGAACGCTGATGAAGCGGATCGACAACGATTAATATGGGAAGCTGAACTTGCTAAAATTGAAGAAGAAATTGCTACATTACGTTCAGTCCTTGCTAGCAAGGTAATTAATATAATTTCAGAAATACAATTTTCGATTTTTAAAATCTAAATAATATTTTCTAGGTACGAACAAGCAATGATCTTAAAAGAAAATTAGGAATCACAGTTTGGCGTGAAATTTCTGAAGATGTGAATCAAGGAATTAAAAATGTTAAAGAAAGTAATGTGTAAGTAATAATAGAGTATTCATCTATGTTTGAATAAGTACTTCAAAATGTTGATTGTCCTAATATAAAGCCACAAAGAAATATATTTCGGCAAAATAAACACGCTTTCTTGCCATAAACTTTAAATTAAATTTTAAGCCTTTTTATTTTCACAAAAACGCTGTCAGCCACAAAAACGCTGTGACGTAATATTGGTAAAAACAACAGTCGTGTATGTAATTATTATATGTATAAATAAAGTTGTTGGTAACATAACCTACAATTGCTGTGAAATCAACCTTCAAGCATCAAATTAGTAATTAATGCATATTATTTTTGCCTATATGATGTCACATTGTGGTGGCTCGTGTTTTCGCGATCACGTGATATACAAATTAAAAATTGCGACTTTTAATTTTAATATAATAAAACAATAATGTGCCTTTATGATTCAAAATCAGAATATTTAAATATATTTCTACATAAATTTTATCAAATTTCATCATTTATTTTTCACTACCGAAAGTGCCCTATTCTGGTACAAAAAATATTAATCTAAAAAGCCCTGATCAATATTCGATTGCCTGATTATTATTTCGAGATACCATTTTCTATAAGAATCTTGTATGCGAAAATTATAATGCTATCAAAATTCAGTGTTTCACTTGTTGACATGCCAAAAATCACGTTTTATAGCTTTCAATTTGGGATCTAATAGCACATTTTATGAATTTTTCAGGTATCAAAAAACATCTGGTATTTTGAGTGGAATTACTGAAAGTGTTACCAGTAAAATAGGACAAATGCGTCATTCTGAATCATTCCAGAAAATGGGTAGTGCTATAGAAAATGTTAAAGTGAGTATTTATTAACAAAAATGTACACTAATTTTCTACTTTAATAAAATCTTTAGTTATCTTTTTAAGAATCTTGGCTTTTTGGGGAACGAGGATTGTAGAAAGGTTGGTCGATTTACTTTTTGAGAAAGCTGACTGCTAAACTAACAACTAAGGTTTTTCATATCCTTGTACCCAGTGATAAGGATTTTTCGATTTTTCCATCTTCGTAAATCGAAATTAGCTTCTTACATCCTGCGCAAGCACAGATGAAGTACCTGACTGTGTGTGTGAGTGGCAAACCTGCATAGGCATAAGGCTAGTTGCCAAGTAATTAGCCATAGGCAGAGGTCACGTCGTTTTTGTATTTAGTTTAGTATTTTATTAACCCCCGAACCTAAAAAGGGGTGTTATAAGTTTGATTGCTATGTGTGTCTGTCTAAAACGAACAATTTCTCGGAGGTTTTTTTAAATTTTGTAAATTCTATTTGTTCTTTTGAATTTTTTGGTAGACTTCTTCATTCATTCAAGTAATTACGGTAATTTGATGACTCTGAGCTTAACTCTTTAAGTAATTTTATATGAATATATTCATGTGTGTTTGTAATATATTCATGTAATTTGCCGGCCTTCTTTGCTTGTCATTTTTCCTCGACTGAGTAGAAATCTTCCGATTATCTATACAGTTTAAACTTTTTATAACGCTCTCAAAAACGGTGAGGTGAAGAGAAAAGAGTCAAAACATAAAAATTGTTTAAAATCATCCGAAATATGAGATACGAAAAGTATCTATTTTTCAAGTCAAATATTTGATCGAAACCACACAATAATCGTTAATTTAGACAATATCAACTTTTCATCAAAATTGATTTATTTTTCATCACTTGTATCTCAAAAACGATGAGTTTTAGAAAAAAATGCCGCGAGATGACTGCTTTTTCAAATTTCATGAGTATTCAGCATAGTAAAAGCACACTTTCTAATCAATATGACTTTGTTCTACACATTCATATCAATATTTTGAGCCGGGTTCCATAAAAAGTCATGTTGTTCCATAGAATTGCAACCTTTTGACCTTTTTCCGACTTTATTTCTTTACAGTATTGTTGCTACCAGTAAAATATTATCATATATGGAGAGATAACCGTATCGCATCGGCACTTCTAATTGAGCGCTTTATCTATTAACCCCTCGCCATTATATTAACAATTGTTTGAATAACATTACTAACAAAAATTATTTCACATTTTTAACTTTGATTTAATACATCTGGGGCTAAATAGTATTAAATAATTTGTAAATATTACTTTTATAGACTAAAGTGACTTCAAGATCAAGTTCAATTCAAAGTTTGGATGAAGCCATCAATCAACATCAAGGCGCAGGCAGTACTCGTTCATCAACCGCCACAAGCCCAACAATCCCTGAAAACAAACCAATTGTTTAGCCCTCGTCGCCATCATTTAATCAATCAAAGCTTGTTCTGGAGGAATTCAACAATCAATTCACCATTGCTTAAATATATGAAGAATATATATTTTTAAAACGATATTTTATGAAGCTTCTTTCTTTTTTAAAAGAGCTTTTCTATAAAGTATAAATTTAAAAATAAGATTTTTTTTTTGAAAAAAAAATAAAAGGTTATTCAATTTGAAGATTGCAGAGAATAATTTATATATTCTTTCTAATCTTCGTAATTTTATATATATTAGCCAAAATTTTAATTTTGGCTTATTATTAGCTTCTTTGAAGTATTAATATAAATGTACTAAAAATATCTTAATTATATTTTTTTAATCAATGTTGGTTTTGAAAATAAATGTTAAAAGTAATGAAAAATTGATTACGGTCCTGGTTTCACCATATTTGATTGAATTTTGTCTAATGTCAACCATCTCATTTTTATTCAAAACATTCAAATATTATGTAAAATTTATTTCTAAAGGTTGGTTCAGATTTATGAGTTGTTTTTTTTTTTTGGAAGACCATTTATTTTACTTTAAATATAACCCCTTAAATATTGAGAGTGTCTTAGACAAGCACCTCTTTGGCGCTCGGTATCGACCATATATTTTATTAGCCTAGTTTACCTTACGGATAATCCGCTTCTGGATTGGATCCACAAAATTGGTAATTCTAAATTGTTTTATCAAGTCCGCATATCAAAACCACCTCTGTTTCCCAATTTATCAAACTGTATCTAAAAAGCTTCTTAATGTCATGTAACAAGATTCACAGGGTGAATGTCTTGAAATGTCGACCTAGTTTTTTTTTTTTCAGAAGACGATTATCTCTTCTTTTTTTGATCTTTAATTTCAATTAAATGACATGAAACCCGTTGATCAAAGATGGTAAAATCAGCCATTAATCTATATTTAATTTTACGTAATCATAATTTTAAGTAGATAGAAATTTTGCGTCGGTGTATAACATTTGCCAATTTTGAATAACGTTACTCGAAAAAAAACTTCATACTTTTGATATAAATTTGATCTCGAAAATTGTAGATGTGTGTGCGTTGGAATGTCGAAATTTTTTTTTTTTTTAATGTACTGTGCAAACTTTTTTAGTTTATTTAAATTCTATTTTTGCTGGAAGTCCTAAAGAAGCTTTAAATCTGAGATTTTAAGTTTTAACATCCCACGTCTGTGTTTTTGCTAGCTCATTGTTATACACTGTTTTTTTTAATTGTTTTCGCAAAAAAAAAACCATTTCATAATTATCTAAGTAAAATTAAATAAATAAAAATGAATTTTTAAGCTGTGAAATTGAATGCTGAATTAAGTTTTGGAAAAATTGACCAGAAATTGATGTTTAATTTTGCTTAGAAAACGAAATTATGAAAGTAGTTGTTATGATATGAGATTGAATATACACTGTTTGCCTTAAAATTCCTTCATGTTAAATTTTTGAATTTATAAGTAAAAAATAAATTCAAAATAGGTGAATTTTTGTACAAAAATTCGCTTAAATAGTCATAATAATCTTATCATTGAAAAAAAAAAAATAAAACTTTTAAAAGGATAGATCCAGAGAAATTCAATTTTGATTTAAATTTTAGGATCATAACCTAATTGGTCGATTTCTTTTTTGAATCCCTGGTGGAAATATTTTCTGCCAATAATCTAATTTAGTCTTGTATTGTTCTGAAAAACAATTCTAGAAAAATGAGCAAGTAAACAAATTCTGAAAAAGTCTAGTCTCTCCTAGAAGACTTTTTCAGAATTAATCAGTAACCTAAAACATTCTAGATTTTGGAAAAATTACTTAACTGTAGGTTTTATCATATTTAATACTTCTTGTAAGAAATATAAAAACTTGCCAGGAAATTATTTCGAGTTTTCGAGAGAAACCAGACATCTCTTTCATACTTTTACAGAAATTTTTTTTACTTACTCATTCCTTTAGAATTGTTTTACAGAAAACTGCAAGACTAAATAGACTTTTGGCAGGAAATATTTCCAAAAGGGATCATGGACCTTCATCTGGATTTTCTCCTGAAATTATGTATGAATATAACAATAAACAAATATTCGATAAATATATACTATAAACGTCCACACATAACTGAAAAAAGTCTATTCCAAGCGCCATAGAATAACTTGAATTGTTTTTTCAAATACACATTTCAATATTTTCCAATTCGCTCGGAATAGCCTTTAAACAATTTTTATTTTCAAAATGCTTGTTAAAAGAAACTTAGATGTAGATATTTTTAAACATTCTTAACATGGACGTCGCCAAGGAGAGGTAGGTAGGGACCTAGAGAAAAATTTACTGAATTCAAAATTGCATTTATCGGATGGGCTTAGTATGAAATTAGAATCATTGAAGCTAAATACAAATTTTCAACTCACACCATCTTTTATATTTTTTGAGGAAAAGGGAATTAAATGTTTGCCCTAATTTGTACCCTTACGAGAAAACAAGGTTATTTGCGAAAAAATGCTTCAAACAAAAGTTTTTAAATTTTTTATATGAAACAATTTTCACATTTAAACTTTTATTCTTCGTCTTGCGGTTTGCAGGACCCAATGGACCAATGTTACTCATTTACGAAATCAAAATCACTTTTCGAGTCCGGAGCACGATTTGAGTTATCGGGTTAACGAACAGACAAACGGAAATGGACTAATTAGGCCAATTTTATGAATACCCTATGTCAAAATTTTGTGTTACAAACTTGGAATCAACCTTAATATACCCTACTCTGATATATTTCATATATAAGGTATAAAAAACTAAACAAAATCATTTTTAACAACAAGTTCTTAGTAAAAGGGCGTTAATGCGATGAAAGGGGAAAAAAGGTAAGGGCTCCCATACGAAAACACAAAAAAGTCCACGGTTTTCACCACTATAAATCCGGATTCCAGTGTTCGTGACCCCCTCCCTCCTCCAAAATTTAACTGTAGATCCACATCAGTTGTCTGGTAAATTAATGGTAAAATAGGTCTATATTTTTTAATAAATATAAATTTTCGTGTTTTATCTCTTATAGTTTTACTTTAATGGTACCTGCAATTCATACTTTTCCCATTCTCCATAAAGCAACTCGCGACGCCCTTGATTCTTAATTTATAAAAACCATAGACGGTTTTAGAATAAATGGACTGCTCGTGTAATCAAATTTTGTAGTACTGGTTGAGCAATCCATTTAATTTAGACCCATGTTTTAAAAACAGAAATCAATGGGGCTTTTTTTTAAATATGAATGTAAGCTGGAAAAAATATTATAAATAATATAAAAAAAACATATGGCACTATCGAAATTGACTTTATGGGTTTATTAAAGTAGTCGTTAGTTGCAGATATAAAAAAATGAAATTTTATTAAATTTTTCTAATAAAAAAAAAATTAAAAATTTTTATTTTGATTAATTTAATTAATATTAATGATTATGTTATTTACTTAATTTAGCAATGATTTATTTTGAAGCGTTTAATAAATGAAATAATCTAAAACAATTTGTTTCTACGAGTTATTATTTAAATAGTTTTTAAAATTAAAGTCTATTTTTCATACATTGTCAAATAAAATTTAATAGGATCAAAATATGATCCTACATTTGAACCTAAAAAATATAATAAAACATCGGACTCGTAATCTGCGGCCAAAAATTCCCCCTAGAGCAAAGGTTTTGCAATAAATACTTATTTTGTCGTTTTTGTGCCAAAAAAAGAAAATTTTTGGACAAAAAATAATTTTTTTGTCGTTTTTGTGCCAAAAAAGGGAAACTTTTGGATAAAAATGGCACGGTTTTCGGAATTATTGACAGAACCCGTTAATCTGACAGTAGATTCGTAATCAACGACCAAAAATACCTCGTAGATAACAGTTTGGGCGATAAATACTACGTGAGAGAATTTGTATAATCTGAAATCGAAATCGTATTAAGTGATCAAAAATACCTACTAGATGACAATTTTAAGCTAAAATAAGTATTTCAAAAAGAATTGGACTACGTATGCCTTTCGCTGGAACCCTATGCCCCCTTATGACTAGGTTAAGTTAGCTGAATGTTCCTTGGGGTCCTATAAACACGATACAAAAATTTAATTAAAATCGGTGCTGTTTCTCCACTTTTCCACTTACGAAAATTTTTGTCGGCTTACTCATTATGTTGCTATCTCTAACGGCTTACAAGATGAGCCCTATGGATCCAAGATCCAATTGACCTATGTTGCTCATATACGAACTAAAACTCATTTTTTACGTCCTGAGCACGCTATACAAATCTGCATGATATCTTTTCTTTTTTAAGTTATCATGGTGGCAGACGGACAATCGGAAATGGACCACTTGGGGATTTTATGAACACCTATACCAAAATTTTGTTTGTAGCATCGATATTTCTAATCGTTACAAACTTATTGGGACTTAAATTAGTATACCTTAACATTTATTGTATATATACCAGGTACAAAAAGTAGCATCATCATCTATCATGAGAGCTTTAAAAGAAGGAAGATATCAACAGAGAATAGCCGTAATACTGAAGAGCCTTCCAGAGTTCAGAAATTAAATTTTCTGTGTATCTTCAAACGGAGAAATGATTTTCACTCTAAGAAAAAATATTTGGAGAGATAAAGGAAACATGGGAGTATTTAGAGAATTATTGTATATAATATTTTTTGCATATTTTATGATCCTAAAGGATATACAGGACTGATCAGCGAGTAATTTCGAGATCTATGAAATAATCAGAGAATATATCGGTTTACTGATATAGTCTCTGGAAATAATTATGAACCCTACACAGTGTGGTAAACACACTTAATGATTAAAACCCTTGAGAAAGCGTGTTGAACGCTTTCATTTGTACAAAAAATCCAGATAACGCACACTATCAGAAAAGTGATTTGGTGAAATAAAAAAGTTCCTAGATCCATGTTAGTAATTTTAATTCCTTTTGATTGTCAAACATGTTTATGAAAAAACAAATGGCGTAAACAGCTGTAGGTTCGATAAACTTTTATAAGCAGTAATATTGAGTTATGGTTTTTAATATATTTAACATAAATGGTTCTTATTAGTTATTCATAATATTGATTTATTAGTAGCTACAAAGTAAATTCTCTCATTTTTTATAAATCGTTTTAAATCAAATCATTGAATTAATTATAAAAAGCTCATTTTACGTTCTTAAAAAGGCAAAAAAGTAGTAATACTTGCAACAACATTATACGACAACTATCGGACTATTGGTGAAAGAATTGAGTTTATTGAGTTCTCTGGTGTGTACAAAAAATGCTGTATAACTCAGGTAAATGAATGAAAATGTTTATTTCTTTTTTTATTTATGTTTCATCAATATTTATAAAATTTTATTAAAATATATTGTGATTTGGATTCGATTAAATATGAAAAACGTTCATAACATAAGACCTTGATATTGCGACTTTAGGATTGCAAGCAATGGAGTCCAACTTCTTTGTTATTTTTCTTTTTTCAAATTTATTTTTATCATAATTATAAAATTTCAATAATTCATTCTTAATATATAATTCAAACTAGTTTGAATTTCAATTTAATAAATAAATTATTGAATAGGAAATATTTTTTGAGAAATTATTTATAGAAATATTTTGTGAGATCAATGGTGAGTCAGAATAAAAACTTTTTTCATTATTTATTTTTTTTTTGCAACTTTTTTCATGTCTATGTTTTAATTTAATGGTTGAATTATTAATTAATAAATAATCAAAATTTTATATAGATTTGTATTGAAATTCAAATAATAAGTGTTTGGTAATTATTTTGATTTTTGTTCGAAGTTTTTTGATAAGAAAATATAATAATAAAATTAACGTATTTTTAGAAACAGGTTTCATTTAAATTTATTTGTTGAAAATTGATATATAATAAATTTTTTTTTTAGAAATTTGGTCTGTATTTAATTGAATTTTGATCTAAATCTAGTAAAACCACAATATTAGTCATTGTTTATCAAAACTTATTGATATCAATACAGTCAACATAATTTCAAAATTATTATTTAATCTTGACAAATAATAATTTAACGATTATAATTTAGGTTTCTATAATTTAAGGAATGAATTTTTTAATTGACCCTATTTATAAAGTAAAATTACAATAGTTGTAATTATCTTATTTTCAAACATAGATGAATTTTCTCCCTTCCTTTGTGATAGAAGAGTTACATCAAAAACAAAACATTATAATTAAAATTTAAGCTAAAATTAAAAATTAATTTGGTTCGGAGTCTTTTCTATATACATTCTTTTGTGTTGGTTTGTATGACCTCATTTTCTATTGAGCATAAAACCCAATGTGGTAATTGTATATGAAATACTTGGAAACATAGGGAAATTTTATGTTTGGAAAAGACAAGTTGTATAAAAATAAGGAAAACTGTCTTTATAACACCATGTATATATGAAAAATATCAAGGTATACAAAGTTTACTTCCAATTTTTTAACGCTTAAAAATATTGATCCTACAAACATAGTTTTGGTACAGGTGCTCATAAAATCACCGAGTTGGTTCATTTTCGATTGTAAATGAGTAACATAGGTCAATTGGGTCTTTGGTCCGTAGGTCCCGAAACTCACGATTAAAACTTTTATTTGAACAGGAATATTTTTTCTTTATTAATCGTAGCGTGTAATTTGACATAAATGGTTTTGGAGATAAAACGCATACAAGTCCAACGATACCAAAATCATCAAATTTTAATAAATAGAATGCAAGATATTGACCAAAATTAGATTTAAAGTCTCCAAACAGCCCCCTATCGAATTAATGATAAAACATCTAGTGTCACAAACTTTTAGGTCAGTCCGTAACTGCACTGATTTATAATTAACTATATAAATTAAAGATGGGTAAAGACCATCGCGTTATAGCCTACACCTCACTTGCTCTCACTTATCCTCCTTCCATATTATACTCGAAATAATGATAGGGATTGTTTTACACAGGTAAAATATATGTACAGTTTTCAATATTTTTAAATGTAAAATAGTGGCAAATCATTGAGTATATCAGAAAGGATGGCCATGAATTGTTTTATATTTAATATTTTTACAGAAATCTTTAATTTATGGTTTAAAATGATACTCACAGAAGGCGGAGTATTATGTCAGATTTATTTTATTTTTTTAAATTTATAAATTATTACTCATGTGTTATTCTGATGTATGAGCTAAATTGTTGTAGAATTTCATTCAAATTCATTCGGTATTTTTTGCGTGAAAGCGTAACAAAGAAACATCCTTACTTTCACATTTATTATATACCAGCTTAATACCCGCCCGCTTCACTGGGCTTAAAAGTAAAAACCACCGCTTAATAGCCTCCAGTTTTCATAACTCATTGAGTATATCAGAAAGGAAGTCATGAATTGTGACATTTACTGCTTTAAATACTTAAATAGGGAGGATTGTTAATTTTGACGTTTATAGCGTGACAGAACCTTGTATCGACATTCGTTATTTTTAACGCTCGCTTGGCGCATCAAGATTAATTAAATCGTAAAAAAAATTTTCGAAAAATGTCACTTTAAAAAAACAAATAATCATTTTTCGTAAATAGAATATATTTCAATATATATTAAGTGTTTAAACAATTTAACTATCTATATTAGTTATTATTTCTCCTGTGTTTAAAGTAATGTTTGTTATAAATTTATTGTTTTAATTTCTTGAAGCAAAATTGATTAGGTCATCACTTTTTAAATCGGAATAAATATTTAAATAAGTTTTATTTTTATTTTAATTATAATTAAAAGTAGAAAATTTTCCCTGTAGTTGGTGAAAAATCAGAAAGTTCGTAACATCATTATGATAACCCTGTAAAATCTTTTATAATCTTACATATTATTTACTCTAGCAAGTTTTTTTCTGCCCTACCCTTATCTTCCTTATTCCTTTATCAAATAAAATGATTCACTCCTTATTTTCAAACTTATTATGTCTAGATTTGACGAAAAATATATTTACGGTCTAAAAATGTACCGCTTAGGAAAAAACAAGCTAGACAAATAATTTAAACGAAAAAATATCATAAATTTAAATAATAAGTTTATTACGCAAACATGTTTTATACAGATGCTCTCATAATACTCTACTACATGTAATTACTATTTTTAATACATGTTCTCCTAATATTAACTTAAGAACTTTTGATTTTTTTCACCACTTTTATACGAAATTTATTGTTTGTTGTATTTAGATTTTAGATACGGGTTACGGTTTCTACGAGAGAATAATTCCGCACGGGTCGAAGTAGTATTTATTATGACCCTAACCGGATGTTTATCAATATTATAATCGTGTTACATATTTTAAAATTTTCCGACTATCCCCTGAAAGATAATCGCCAGACTATTAGAAATTATGTAGAGAAAAGTTGTCAGACACAACCTTGACAACAGCCTATCTTCCTGCCCTTGATAAAATGATTTGCCAAATTGATGATTGGCCCTAGGCATATAAACTCGCCGATGCATTTGTGAAGCAAGCATTGCCATGTAAATATGTTTGAATATAATCAAGGTCAATGAACTGGATCCTTTATAATTCGAAGTTATATCTTTAGATCTCAATAACCTCAATTAATTTGGCAAACTTTTATATTTCTCGTATAAAAATTTTTATCATGTATTTGGATTTGTCTTAATTTTCCACTATTTTAAGTGAAACATGAATTTTGTTCATTTTGGTAACGCCTAAATGTGTGCAATTTAGAAAAAAATCTTGGGAAGGGGGTTAATTTTTTTAAATAGTTTTCAATCGTTGTAAAAAATAAAGAAATTGAATTTTCTCGATCTTCTGCATGCGGTTTTGGGACAATTTATCCCGACATTGTTTTCCTCGGTGACGTTTTCTTGAATATCTCTGCTTCTATTGATCGGATTGAGGCGAATAAAAAAAAATAGAATTATTTGTTATGAATTTCTGCATCGACTTTGCTTGCTATCGAACCCTCAACATCGCAAAGCATACTGCGATAACCACATTTTCAATTTTCTCTGATAACTTTTTTTCTCTGATCATTAAAAAAGGTGATAGATTTTAGTCAATACATAACCTCAATTTTGAGAAAAACTAATTTTTCTGAAAAATTTCAACAGCTCGTACAATTCAGGCAAATAATCGGATTTTAATATTTAAGGTTTTGAAAAAAATATTTATAGTTTTGAAGAAAAAAAAAACGTATTCAAAACCTCAAAAAAATTGGAAATTTTCAATTGTTGTACCTTGTAATATACGAGCTGTTGAATGTGATTTATTTTTAAGAGACTAGCACCCCCCCCCCACCCCTCACATCTTCTTCAAACGAGAACTTAACAAAAGAATGTCAATTTGAACTTTTTGTCTGTATCGTTTAGGTTATTGTCCTTAGGAACATCAACCTACAATTTACTCTTCAGACATTTCAACCCTAAATATTTTTATAGGAATAGCTGTTGTGTTATGAAAATACGAATGACTCTTTAAAAGAGTGCATATTTAAATTATTTTGTAAACTTTACCTCCGATTAGTAAGGGACGATGAGTAATGATAGAAAAATCCTGTTTTTTCATTTCTAGAATAATAGATTGTTTATAAATCGTTAGGATCGTAGTTGAAGACACAAATCTTTTTTATTATTATTTAGTCGTATTTACTTTTTATCACGATTATTTACAATGTTTGATAAAAGTTATAGTTGATAAGTTTATACAGAGTGGCCCAAATTGATAACAGAAGGATTTCATTAAATAGTATAAGCGGGGAGCTCGTGACAGTAAAACTGCACTTATACGGATTTCGAAATTTCGCATTTGAATCAATGCTATTTAATGATAGGTACAATATGAACTAGGTGTGCCAGGGTTTATCCTGGCAGAAATAATTTTTATATTTTTAATAATTACTATTTAGTATTTTGCACTTTCATGGAAATTAATTTATGAGACTATTTTATTGCAAATTTTACATATTTTGAGGAAAATTTGATGTGACAGCTCTTATCGTGGCAGAAAGGTCTGTCACACCGATTTTTAATATATAAAGCGAATAAAATTTTACCCTTATCGCGGAATTATTTTTTTTTTTTTAATTAGTTCTACTTTCGAAATATCTCGGTGAGACAGCTATCAAAATATAAAAATATGTGTCACACGAGTAAAAAATAAAAAAATCCTGGTAAAAAATATTTCTGCCAGGACAAACCCTCGCACACCTAGTACATATTGTACCTATCGTATTAATAGTGTTGATTTATGTGCGAAATTTTGAAATCCGTGTATATGCAGTTTTACTGTCACAGATTTCAGGGCTATTACTATTAGTCACCGATTTCTGCGCCATATAATAAGACAACTTATTCTTCATAACCTTCTTCTAGTTCTGCGAGCGATTGTTATTCGTGCGTTAAATTGGCCTTGGCGCTCGTACTACCTTAAATGTCAAAAAGTGTCGGAAAACGTATTGAAATTAATAAAGTAATGTAAGCAATTGACATCTAACATCCACCATTTTGAAATTTAAATGACGTCATATGTTTATCTTTATGACGTTATTCGGTAGGGGAATTTATATTAGCTTTTAAGTCCCTACTATTTATTTACATTATATATAATATGTGAGGTCAGACTCATATTTTGGTGATTCACAATCGAAGAAACATGATGTCCTTTAAATTTCAAAATGGTGGATGTTAGCTGTCAATTGCTTACATTACTCTATTAATTTCAATATGCTTTCCGGCACTCGAACAACTTTTAAGTTATTACGAGCGCCAAGACAATTTTAGATTTAGGGTTGAAATTATTTGTACTTTATTTGCAACTTTAATGATGAATTTTGTTATAACTTTATAAATGTAGACGTATTTCAATTTCAATGCACTTTAGAAATCCATTCAACACTATGCAATTGTCCATTGGAAAAATACGAGTGTTAAAATCAACGGTAGTGTGTCCTTACCTTTAACTTTTAAAATTAATTTTTAAAATTTATTATTCAGTATAATTGTCAACTGGGTTATTAATAAGGCATAAAACTTTATGATATATAGGGTGAATATATTAACAAAGGCATCGATATTAATGCCTCAGTTAAAATTATTTTAAAGCTAAAACGACCACCAGGTGTATGTTTAAGATTAATATTTTTAACAAAGCGTTCTTTACCTGTAAATATTTAATTAGGGGGTGGATTTAAACTAATACGTTTTATTTCCAAAATATCTTTGAAATAATATTAAATATCAAAATAACAAGACTATTAAACTTGTAAATCAGTTAGTGAGTTGGAATATTTTTGTATAAAATAGTGGGGTAAATCTACCGGATTTTGGCTAATTATTATTATTATTTTTTAAATGATTATAAATGAATATCGGAATGCCTTTGTAAATCAATAATTGGTTGAGTTGAACTGGAACACTCTGTAAATTACAATTAATATTTTGTACCTCATAAACAAAGTTAACCTCTTTATTTGTGACAAAGTAAGTCAGCAAATAATTTAATTAAAAAAATTGATGTAAAATTAATTAACAATAGTTCGAATAACTTTATTATAAATTTTCATAGCTAATACAAGGACATATGTACAATACTCTGTAATACGTAATCAATGGTTTCAATATCTCAAACTTTATAATGCAATCAATAATTCCTTATCGATTATCAGTAGAAAAAAACTTTGTCATTTCCAAAATAATTTAATTGTAGAGCCTAACAGAGCCTAAAGTTCTGTTTGTATCCACAGTGTTCTATGTCGATTTATCCTCGTAAATTTCATTCTGGTTATTTTGTCCTCGGAATTCATTCTTAGGCAATTTAATCCGCACAAATTGATCCTTCAATCGTTTTTATCTTGACCTTCCGAAAAAAATCCCGTAGAACTTGTGAAACGTCAAGGACACGAAAAATGTCTGCATATTTCAATCACAATGCTAACGCAAAGTCAAAATTCGCAAGTCTTTGCTAACTCGGCTCCATTACAGAAATTAGAAGCATGACTAAGTCGTAATTCGCCTCCAATATTTGAATAATTTTAAATTAATATTTGTGCATTTTGAAAATATAATTGTTAGAGAGGAATACAGGGACAAAATGACATCGGTTTAAATCGCGTTGAAATGACTCTGGTACCGCTCTCAGATCATTGGTGATTTTAATTTCAAAACCAAAATTTCGAACGAATCTCAAATTGTCGTTTGTATTACTTCCTAGAATATTACATTCTACCTTAAGAGGGTATTCTGATTTAGAAGCCTCAATTGTAGGCAATTTTCAAACTAGGATTCTAAGAAAATGACCATTTTTTCCTAGGATATTTATTGTCATTTTATATCTGATGTCCTCCATCAAACTCAGTAACTTTTGTTATTTGTTAACACAGTAAGTTATTTTGGTTAATTACAAAACGAGATATTTAGGTGTATAGATTAAAATGGCCTTCCCTGTATGTTTAGATTTTCATCTTAATCTGTGATCGTAAAATCGACAGCAAGACTTTCAGAGTTTATCTTCAGTAAAAGTTTCTTTTTTTTTTTTTTTGCAGTACAAATATTCAACTGAGGTGGTAATTGGGCATGATTGAAGCAGTGGTCAGGCGGCGGTCACCAGACAACATCGTCTATGGCCGAGCCAGCTAGTCTATCGCGTGCCGCGTCTGTGTCGGGGCCCGAGGTGGTCCCCGCCCCTTCACGACACCGAATTCAGACCAAAAAAAGTGAAAGCGATAGTAATAGAAAACGTTCTTCAAATAATATATCAAAGCAATCAGAGGAAGATAATATATCAATTTTAAGTCCACCCCCAAACAAACGCACACGCAGGTAAGACCAAAAAAATTTAACAAAATAATTGAAAGCGAACGTAAATTTGAATGATTTGTTTTTTTAGATTACCAGGTATTAATAGGGCGACTGCCACGGCTACGTCAGGGCAATCGGAGCATCGGGGCCGCGGCAAAGGCCGGCCCCCTGCCTCCGATACATCATTGGTAAATAGGTGTAATACAGATACAGAAACAAATACAAACGCAAACGGTAAACTCAATAGTACTGAATTACAATTACGGAGTTCAAGGTCGTCGTGCAGTTCTCGTTCAAATAGTCTTAATTCAACTACAACGGAAGAAAATTATTTAATCAGTAAATCTCCATATTCAACACGTCGAAACGAAAATAAAGCATTCAAGAAAAATCTTACTCCCAGGTAATTTATCTTAACCAATAAATTTAGTTGGAACTTTTTTTGTAAATAATCTAATTAATCTACGGGCGCCCAATAGTAAATTAGACAAAAATTTTTAATTTTTGATGCCGAAATCGGGCCTTGAAAAAAGTTCATTTTTTTGCAATGCATAAACACTCGATTTTAACGGGATCATAGCCGTCGTTTCAAGAACGATAACAATTGCAAATATTTTTTTAAATGCAAAGTAAGTATTTATTAGTAACGTGTAAACAGTTTTAAAGCTCTCTACGAGTTTTACTTTTTATCGCGAAAAACCCATCCCATAAAAATGTACTATTTCTAGGGCCGATTTCGGCATCAAAAATTTTACTTTCTACTTCTGAGAAAAAATGCAATATTTCGAAAAATTGTCTCAAGTATTTTGCTCAACAAAAATTGAAGATTTGTGAACCTATTATTACTCATTACTTGGCCAAATATCAACTTTAAAATCGTTGTTTAGCCGTTAACAAAAAAAGCTATGTTTCTTGGCTTGTTTTTCTATAACAACGTATTTTTTGTTTTCTGATAGCAATTTTGTCAACCGTTTCGCAGATTAATTGGATTACAAATTATTTTGATTTTAAAAAGATCGTTACTAGAAAATTCTATTTACGTCTGACCCTTCTTTTCAAACCTGTAATTATTTATTTGTTTAGAAATTCTCCATCGCGAGATACTGGAACAGTAAAGAAAAATATAAATATTGCCAAAACGAATTCGTTATCGTCATTAACAAAATCAAAAAATAAATCAAGTAGTCTTTTGGAAACGGCTACTTCAAACTGGGACAATTTAGCGGATAAACAACGCAGGGACAGTAAATCGAGTAAAGCTCGAAAACGTGAAGATAGTTCATCGACTTCACTCAAACAGAATTTAACATATCCAACGGACAATTCTGGAACACATAAATACACATTACGTAGTCAAGTAAAATTATCAAGTAGTGAACCAACTGGTTTAGTATCACGCTTAAGTCAATTAGGACGACGAGCTGTTTCTACCAAGAAAAAAACCAAGGCCAATATAGAGATCAAAACCAGTCCAAAAACAGTTGACGAAGAACCTGGTCCGTCGTCATCATCGACTTCAACATCACGCCTTACAAGAAGTACTGGCGTTGTACTCCGGCGAAGTACAAGAAATAGCAAAGGTAAGCGATCTTTTTAACCCCCGAACTAAAAAAAAACAGGGTGTTATAAGTTTGACCGCTAAGTGTGTGTGTTTGTCTGTATGTGGCATCGTAGCGCCTAAACGAATGAATTAATAAACGTAATTTAATAAAGAGTGTTCTTAGCTATATTTTATGCGCAAGTTTAGGATTACGTACCCGAAAAATTTGTCGGGGGTTTTTAAATTTTGTAAATTTTACTTGTCTACAGAGTTGACGATTTGAGTTACGACATTAATTACTTCAAAATTTTAAATATATCACTAATAAGTTATGTACTTTAGGTCCGGCCTCAACGACGGGGTCGTGTGCTAGCTCAGGGGGCAGTGGGGCGGCGGGGTCGTCATCAAGGCGTACCGGAGGTGGAAATAAAATAAGCGTCATGTCGACCACGCAGCCACAACAGCCCCATCAAGATGGAAATTCAATTCCTACGACAACAAATACATCCGTAGCCACTTCAAACATACAAGACACATTGGAACCTCCTTCACCACAAGAAGGTACACAAGCATCTGCAAGTTCTGGTGTACCGTCAGGTCCTGGACCTGATTCTGAAAGTGATGACAGCGAAGTGGGTCGATTACAAGCGCTTTTAGAGGCACGTGGCTTACCTCCACATTTATTCGGTGCTTTAGGACCAAGAATGCAACATCTTTTACATCGTAGCATGGGAGCAGGAAGTTGTAAGTTTAAAAGTAATTTCATATGTTTATAATTCAAAGTTTAACAATTAAAATTCATTTTTAGCTAGTAAAGCTCAACAGCTTTTACAAGGACTTCAAGCCACTGGAGATGAAGGGCAACAGCTACAATCTGTAATTGAAATGTGTCAAATGCTAGTTATGGGCAACGAAGATACTCTAACAGGTTTTCCTGTCAAACAAGTAAATAATTTTATTTATCCAAATCAAATTCTTTGTTTTTGAAATATACTTCATTGATGGATATTGTTTCCAATTTCTCCAGGTTGTTCCCGCATTAATAAATTTATTGAACATGGAACACAATTTCGATATGATGAATCATGCTTGTCGTGCTTTGACTTACATGATGGAAGCACTTCCACGATCTTCAGCGGTTGTAGTAGATGCTGTTCCCATATTTCTGGAAAAGCTTCAAGTTATTCAATGTATGGATGTTGCCGAACAATCATTAACTGCATTGGATATGTTATCAAGGCGGCATAGCAAAGCTATATTGCAAGCAGTAAGTAATAATTTTCCTACACCAAGGCTCGGAAAACTTTAAAGCTGGAAGAGTCAACCACCATAAAGATATCGATTTGTAAAATTTAAGTTTTTTTTTCCCCGATACATTTAATTTAGTACAACCATAAAGCCCTTGGATGCATAGGAAAAGTGTGGAAACAGTGTTTGTAGGATCCCAAGGAGCATTCACATAACTTAATCTAGTCATAAGGGAACATAGGACCCCAGCAGGCATATGTATTGCAATTTTTTTGAAATGCTTATTTTGGCTTAAAATTGTTATCTAGAAGGTATTTTTGGTCGCTGAATACGAATCTGATGTCAGAAAATTTTTCACAAAAAATGACACGATTTTCGGAAGATGGTCAGAATCCGTGTAATCGGGCATCAGATTCGTAATCAGCGACCAAAAATGCCCCCTAGAGTTTGGACTAAAATACTTAGTTTATCGTTTTTGTGCCAAAAAAGTGAAATTGTTGGCCAAAAATGGCACGGTTTTCGGAATAGGTGACATTAGATTCTTAATCAGCGACCAAAAATATTTTCTAGCTAACAGTTTGGATGATAAATACTTAGTTTTCCGTTTTTGTGCTAAAAAGTGAAATTTCTGGTCAAAAATAGCACAATTTTTGGAATACGTGACAGAATTACTGTAATCTGACATCGGATTCCTATTTAGCGACCAAAATTATCTAGCAGATGACAATCTTTAAACCAAAATAAGCATTGCAAAAAATTTGGATTACATATGCCCCCCGCTGGTACCCCATGCCCTTCCTTGGAGTCCTATAATTACGTTACAAAAGTTTCATTTAAATCGGTGCTGTTTCCCCACTTTTCCCCAAATTTTTTCCGAATTATTCATTATATATTAATTAGTAATTTTTAGTTAAAGATTCGACTCAAGATCACTTAAAGTTTTTGGAGAATTAATTTTTCGCTATAATTTCTGATTTAGTTTGGCAGTCATTTTCGAATCCTCAATAAGATTCTAGAGCTTCATACATTTCTTAACTTTACATTTTTTTTAGCGAGGAGTATCAGCTTGTTTAATGTTCCTTGATTTCTTTTCAATAAACGCACAACGAGCTGCATTATCTGTAACAGCAAATTGTTGTCAAAATTTATCTGTGGAAGAATTTGCATTGGTATCGGATTCAATTCCACTACTAGCAAACAGATTAGTTCAACAAGATCGTAGATCGGTGGAAAGTGTCTGTTTGGCTTTTAGTAGACTTACCGATAGCATGCAAAATGATCCAGTGCGTTTATTAGAAATAGCAACAACCGAATTGTTAACAAATCTTCAACAATTGGTAAGTAATTCAATGTTTTTTTTTTTAAACTTCCTGCGCATACGCTATTAAAGTAGAACGCCATCTCGTGTTTTTTTTTTTTTTTTTCTTTTATTTTTTCTCTTATTCATAAGAATATTCAGGAAAACGGTAAAATTGTAATTCTGGATTATTACTTTTCATAATAACTTTTTTACTGATTTTATTGAATATTAAATTATTATTTAATTCTACTTTCCAATGACGTTTTAACCCGAGAGCTGGTGTGTATTTTTGGGTAGGTGTTTAAGGTATTCTAAAAATTCGTCAGATAGCTCTCCCATAATATCCTAATACAAAAATGCAGACCTAGCTGGAGGGTAGCTATATTATCAAACGTATAAAATTTTTTTTTGCAAAAAATATCTTTGAGGCAACTTGTTTTTGTTTTTTTTTTTTTTTTAAAGTGAACTTAAATATTGAAAAATGAAGAAAATAAACAAGCTAGGCCATTTGTGAGGAATTTTAACCTTGCAAAATTACATGCAATTTTCTCGATCAACTGACAGGTACGGACGCTTCCCACTGTCTGTCTCTATCTATGCTTAGATCTTTAAAACTACACAACGGATTTTGATGCGGTTTTGTCTAATAGAAAGAGGTAGATTATGTATAATAAATGCTTATATATGTAGGGAAACACTTATGATTTTGAGGTTAAACGAAATTGTGAACAAAAGGGGTAAGTGTCGGCATATGAAGTGAAGGTTATAACACAATAATCATTTGTGTTTAAAATTGAAATTCCCCAGCGAAGCGGGTAGTTCACAGCTAGTACACTATATAAATTTCAACTTTCCTCCAACATATTTTCTGTATTTATATGCAAAGTACTTTTGGAAGCATCTTGTAAGGTTAAAATCCCTCACAAATGACATATTTTCTTCATTTTTCAATATTTAAGTTTACTTTCAATAAAATTACAAGTTGCCAAAGATATTTTTGTCAACCAATATGTTTGATAATATATAATATAGGGGTTCTATAGATACCGCTACCCTTCAGCCAGGTCTGCATTTTTGTATTAGGATATTATAGGTGATGTATCTGACAAATTAATAGAATGCCTCAAACACCTAGCCAAAAATGTCTACTAGCTTTCCTATTATTTTGGTACCACCGTTTTAGAAAAAATAAAACACGAGATGGCGCAAAGGTCATGCGTGAAAGATATTTTACTAGTGTATAAATGTATAAATTTAATTCATGTTTTCTTACAGTTGGTAGTAACTCCGCCTGTGATAAGTACGGGAACATTTATAACAGTTTTACGCATGTTGTCTGTAATGTGCGCTAACTGTCCCGATTTAGCGTTAACATTATTACGACAAAATATTGCTGAAACACTGTTGTACCTTCTAACTGGAAGTGCAGCTGGAAATAATGCATCAACTGGAGAAGTTGAATTAATTCCACGAAGCCCTCAAGAATTATACGAAATAACCTGTTTAATTGGAGAATTGATGCCTCGTTTACCAACTGATGGTATTTTCACAGTCGATTCATTATTAGAAAGATCTAATCAAGCAGTACAAGATTCTGTTACCTGGCAATGGAGAGATGATCGTGGTGTTTGGCATCAATATTCATCGGTCGATTCCAGAATTATTGAAGCTGCACATTTAGGTGGGGAAGATGAAGTCAGTTTAACAACTTTAGGTAGAACATATACAATTGATTTTCATGCAATGCAACAAATCAATGAAGATACTGGAACATCACGGCCTGTACAAAGACGTTTTACTCCTTCCACGCAGAATACTCCATCACCCTGTGCCCAAACTCAACCTCAAGACATTGAAGGCGCTCAAAGTAAGTTAATTAATAATGCGTGATTTTTTTAAGTACAAAATACGTAAGTTTTATGAAAGAAAAGTTTTCCGATTTTCAAAAGATTGAAGAAATGTTGCGTCTAATAAAACTTCGTATTAAGCGGAGAACCCGTGACAGTAAAATTGCACTTACACGGATTTTAAAATTTCGCATATGAATCAATGCTATTTAAACGATAAGAGTACAATATGGACTATGGTTTATCCTGGCAGAAATATTTTTCATAAAATTTTTTATTTTTAATAATCATAAGTATTTTTCACTTTCATGGAAATTAATTTGTAAGAGATCATTTTATTGCAAATTTTATTATTATTTTCATGAAAATTTGGTGTGACAACTCTTATCGCAGAAAAGTCTGTCACACTGATTTTGAATATATAAAGCCAATAAAATTTTACCCTTATCACGGAATTATTATTTTTTAATTTGCTCGTTTTGAGTTCTTCTTTCGAAATATCTTGGTGTGACAGCTAAAAAATTGACCAAAATATTTGTCACAACAGTAAAAAATAAAAAAATCATGGCAAAAAATATTTCTACCAGGATAAACCCCGACCTAATCCATACTGTACCTATCGTTAAATAGTATTGATTCATATGTGAAATTTCGAAATCTCTGTAAGTGCGGTTTTACTGCCACGGGCTCCAGGGCTATCACATCTTTTTCCAGAATTTCAACCCAATTCTTCTATTTTTCGAAAAGTTATCAGAGAAAGTTGAAAATAAAGAGGTTACAACAGTTTCCTTGAAATATTGAGGTTATTTTGTTATCTTTAGGGTTCGATAGCAAGCAAGGACGATGCAGAAGTTCTTAACAAACAATTCTTTTTTTATTCATCTCAATCCGATCAATAGAAGCAGAGATATTCAAGAAAACGTCCTCAAATAAATCAATGTAGAGATAAAAACCGGGTGCAGTAGGTCCTGCGGATAATTTCGGAAACCTATTACAAATAACCTAGCAATTTACAAAAAAATTTCGAATCCATTATCAAAATTAGCTAGATTTAACCAACTACGCGGTATATCAAAACAAAATGTAAATTTGAAATTTTTTTTTCAGCACTTGCTTCTAGAACATTAAGTGAAAATGGTGATGCAAGAGTGAACTGTTTACGAGAAGAAAGTGGTTTGGCAGCATCTTTTATTCGATCACTATTTTCAGTACTTTACGAAGTGTATAGTTCTTCAGCAGGTCCTGCCGTTCGTTGTAAATGTTTACGAGCACTTTTACGTATGGTTTACTATGCAAATGCAGACCTTTTACGTGACGTATTAAAAAATCAAGTTGTTAGCAGTCATATTGCTGGAATGATGGCTTCAAATGATCTTCGTATCGTTGTTGGTGCATTACAAATGGCTGAAATTCTTATGAATAAACTTCCTGATGAATTCGGAGTACATTTTCGACGGGAAGGTGTTATGCATCAAATTACACAACTCGCAGATCCTCAAGTACCATTGGGGGTAAGTCCGCCGAAAGTAAATAACAATGCGTCTAACATATCTTCGTCGACAACTATAAATGATTCGAAACAACCTCAACCAAGCACATCTTCAGGAAATATAACATTGAATTCTACTCCGATGTCGCATAGAACATCTTGTACTAGCAATGGTACAGGAGGTCCTTCACGTGCTTCGACAACTTCAACAGCCTTAATATTTACATCAACTCCTTCAGATAATCATGTAGATATGACAGAAGTGCGTGCTTCAAGCCCTTCACAAGCTCGCTTGTCGGATGTTTTGAAACGAAAACGACCTCCAAAACGCTCCAGCAACGGCAGTCGATCAAAATCAAGACAAGATGATCTTAATTTAAGTTCATCATTAATGCAAGACTTGTTTAGTAAAGCAACATCGTTGGGATCATCAACGGGCCGCTCAACTCCCACTGGATCAACAACAAATAGATCTAGATTCACTGGAGCTTCTGCTAAGACAAGTTCATTTTTAGCCAGTTTAAATCCTGCAAGATGGGGTCGTAGTGTAAATAATTCGAGCTTAGAACGTGGTTATTCAAAAGATAGTACAAATACAAGTTGTTTATCAAAATCGTTAAGCCAACATAATTTAACGGCTGGGCATAAAGAAAAGGCACGCACTTGGGTGCGAGAACAAGCATCGAAATTCTTAGAAACTTACAGTGGAGATGAAAATTCTGGTCCACCACATCCAGCATGTAATATTTTACAACGTTTGAAGAGTGCTATTGAAAAATTATCCACGCCATATAGTTTACTTGCTTTACAAGAACTGCGCGACATTTTGATTGAGTCAGATATTTCGCCTTTCGAAGTGAATCATTCTGGATTGATTAAAGCGCTTCTTGCATACTTAGCCGAACCGGAGGGGCATATTTTAAATCGTGATGATCGTTTACGTACTTTTATGCATGTATTCGCTGGCATTCCTCTAGAGCAGTATCCTACGGGATATTATAAGGTGAATTCAGCCTGGATGGCCGCGTTAGTGAATAAATTAAGTGGATGTGTGTCGCAATTAGAACAATTTCCAGTTCGTGTACATGACTTACCAGCTGGATCTGGCCGTGGAAGTACAAGTGCTTTGAAATTTTTCAACACACATCAACTGAAGTGCAACTTACAGCGACATCCCGATTGTAATAACTTAAAACAGTGGAAAGGTGGAACTGTTAAAATTGACCCGTTAGCGTTAGTACAAGCGATCGAACGGTATTTAGTAGTGCGCGGCTATGGTCGAGTACGTGATAAAGATTCTGGGGACTCAGATGAAGATAACTCTGATGAGGATATCGATGATACGTTAGCGGCTGTAGTTATATCACAGGGGGGTTCTAAACATAAATTACAATTCTTAATTGGTAATCATATTTTGCCTTACAATATGACTGTATATCAGGCTGTGAAACAGTACAGTTTATTTGGTAATGATCAATCGGAAACGGATACAGATACAGAGACTCCGTTAGGTAATGCGGGTGTTTGGGTACAAACACATACAATTTATTATAGACCATTAGTTGAGGAGCCATCGGGTAGTAAATCGTCGTTGGGTTATAGCAGTTCTGGAAGGAAAGGGAAAGGAACAAGTAGTAAAACAAATCATAGAAGAAAAGGGGATGAATTATGGAATGGTAAGTCATTTTTATATTTTCGCTTAGTAACATATCAAATTTTCATTGTCGTTTGGTTCTTGAAAGTTAGAGAAAATCCCCCCAAAATATGCAAAAATCAATTTGATTTCGGGTTCATTAGGCGATTAGATGCATATTTTATGAGATTGTATACGAAGGGTGATTTCTCGAATCAATTAAGAAATTAAAAATTTTCCCTGCCCCTAACCTTCGATTTTTTTTAAACCCTCTTTAATATTGAATAGAATGATATTTTCCGCCGGGCGCACCGTTTTCGAGCTAAAAGCGAAAAACTGAATAAAGACCAAAAAATTTTACAGTTATTTGGCTCCCAAAAGTTTTTCACAACCCTCTGGATTTGGGTAAACTCGGATTATGCGCATTTAGGAACAAATGAAGATATTAAAACGATTTTCAGCTTACTGGAAATTTATTCTTCGAAAAATTTTAATTAATTTTCTTCTTTCTAAATTTTCAAAAGTATTTTCTAATCTCGGCCAAATTTTAAGCTAGAAAGTCGAATAAAAAACGAAAATCTGCGCAATTACTTTCAGCTAGAACTTTATGCGTTGGTTTTGCTTAATTTCTAAAAAACTGAAAACTCTCTTCAAATTCGCATTTTTTTGCTCCCAAAAGCTATGCACACCTCTTGTGAGGGGGTAAACTCGGATTACAACGCATTTAGGACCAAATGAAGGTATTAAGACTATTTCCAGTGACACACTGTATATTTGAAAATCGAGAATTATCCGGGAGTTGATCCTTGTGCTTTAGAATTGACCTCTAAAATAAATGAGTAAAGGGTCAAATTTTAATATCATTTATTTTCTGTTATAGATGGTATAGTTCCACAAACAGTATCCCCACTTCGTCCATTTTTAAATGTACGTTTACCAGATTCAGTTACAATCCAAGATGCTTCGTTAGAAGTATTATGTTTATTACGTATATTGAATGCGTTAAACCGTCACTGGGCATCGTTGTATATTGGCGTTGAACAAAGACATATACTTCCACAAGGTGAATTTATCAACAGTAAATTAGCGGCAAAAGCTAGTCGGCAATTACAAGATCCGTTAGTAATCATGACTGGTAATTTACCATCATGGTTATCACAAATTGCGGCAATATGGTAAGTACAGTAATTACAAATGCTCTAGCCAAAAACTAAGTTCGTTTGCGCTAGTCTTTCTAGGTATAGCCCAATAAAATGAAGATTTAAACTACCATCAAAACGAAAGCCTGTATTTTGAATACAAGTTTGTTTTGACCTAAATTTGAAATATACATAGTTAAAAAATATTGAATTATATTAAGGTATTTCGGATGCTAATTTTTTCAAACTTAACATTTTTAAATCTTATAAATTTTTGCCTTATTTTGTTATTTATTCCGGAATCCTAAGCTATTCCAAAAGCAGCTCCTCCGCTACGAATTTTTTTAACGATGTATACTTCAAATTTATGTCGAAATTATATTCATAAATGCAGCTTCCCGTTTTGGCGATAGTTTAAATCTTCATTTTATTGGACTAGTATGGAAGTTTAAAAATTAAGATCATATTTTTATTTGTCTAGTCCATTTTTGTTCCCATTCGAAACACGTCAACTATTATTCTATGCCACATCGTTCGATCGAGACCGTGCACTTCAACGTTTATTGGATTCAACGCCAGAATTAAGTGCAGCAGATTCTTCTGAACGTGTCACACCTCGATTAGATAGACGAAAACGAACAATATCACGTGACGATATCTTACGACAAGCGGAACAAGTTATACAAGATTTAGCTGGTTCCAAAGCGTTATTAGAAGTGCAATATGAAAATGAAGTGGGTACTGGATTGGGGCCAACATTAGAATTTTATGCGTTGGTTTCACGTGAATTACAACGAAACGATTTAGAGTTGTGGAAACATCATGGAGATGATGCTAATGGCGAGACTAGTGTATATGTACAGTGTCCGACAGGTTTATTCCCTGTACCGTTAGGGCGACCAACTAAAGTATCTCATATCAGCAAAGTTAAGGCTAAATTTAGATTTTTAGGTAAATTTATGGCCAAAGCTGTTATGGATTCACGAATGGTGAGTGGTCTTTCAAAAAAAATTTATTTTTGCTCATAATAATTTGTATTTTTGTGCTTTAACAGTTGGATCTACCGTTTTCGGTTGCGTTCCATCGATGGTTGTTGGGCCAAGAAAGTTGTCTTTCGTTAGAAGACCTTCAAAGTGTAGCTCCAGAAGTTCATCGTACGCTATCTCGATTACAACCGTTGGTGTATCAACGCGATATGATCATTGCAGATGAATCGTTGCCATTAGCACAACGTACTGAACAGTGCGAAAGATTAGGATTAGATGGATGTACCGTTTCTGATTTGGGATTAGATTTCGTTTTACCTGGTCATGGAAATGTGGAACTTCGAAGAGGTGGACGTGAAACAGCTGTGACTATTCATAATTTAGATGAATATTTGCGCTTAGTTAGTCATTGGTTTTTATTTGAAGGTCAGTTTAACTTTTATTCTTATAATTCAATTAATTTACCGGAGGTCCAATGTTAAAATTTGACAAAATTGCTATCAGAAAACAAAAAATACGTTACAGTTAATCAACAGTCTGAAGTTAACGTCTGAAAAAATGAGCGAAAATTGTGTTTTTAAACTTATATAACTTTTTTGCTTTTTCGATTTTAAAGTTTATATTGGTGAAATTATGAGTAATAGGTTGACAAACAATAGGTTTTTTTTTTTTAATTTGGAAATTTTTTGAAAAAAAACATCTTTTGTAAAAACTTTTCTCTTGTTCGAAAGATTATGGTAGAGCGGTTTTTCGGGGCTTAATCTCTTCGTCTAGACTTTTTCTATCATGATATTTTAGCAGCAAATGAATTTTTGTAATTTTTGATGCCGAAATCATATCTTGAAATTGTACATTTATTTGGAATGCAGAAACATTCGATTTTAATGGGATCATAGCCGTCGTTTCACGAAAGATAACAAAATATTTTTTTAATGTAAAGTATCTATTAGTAACGTGTGCAAGTTTCAGAAATCTATGAGTTTTACTTTTTACCGCGAAAAATCGATTAAAAAAATGCACTTTATTCAAAGCTCGATTTCAGTCGGAGAGATTAAGCTCCGAAAAACTGCTCTACCTACATAATTCCTCAACCAAGAAGTAAATTTTTACGACAGGTGTTTTTTTTTCTCGATATTTCGAAAAATTTAAATTAAAGAAGATTTCCACCAAATTTCAAAGGAAAGGGTCGAGTAGAACTTGAGATATCATGTAAACCACTTCGAAAAATGTAGTTTCAACAAAAACGCGTTTTAAGTTTGAGATACAATTTCGGCAGAATAATTCGGATAATAATATTATTCACTTTGGATTAATCGGCGATCCCAGATCAATACATTGAGCCTTCTCCTACTTCATATCCAATGTCTTGTAAAGTTATATCTGCTAATCGAGCTGTTTTGTCTGCTTTTGAAGCAGCAAAAGTTCGCAGTACAGATCGATCAATTCAAATTTCGTTACCAGCAAATCCGCTGTATTTCCGAAAATAATTCGAATTTTGAAAAATCCGTTTAAGGGCATATTCTTAAGGGTCTGACCTTTAAAAAATATTCAAAAAAATTGATTTGTTCAAATTTCTAGACCAGAATACTGCCTTAACGAACGCTAAAAATTACTAACATTCAAAACCCTTCCCATTGAGAATCTGATCACATAAATTTTGAACTAACAATATAGTCTTGCACCCCTTTATGAGACGCATTTCCACTAACGGATCAGAAATCCATGCATATTTTGATTTTGGTACATTCTTTGCTCTGTGAGTCGAGTACTTCTAACAGAAAACCTGAATCTTGGCGAGGCTATCTAACTGTCTAATGCTGCGAAACATATTTTGAAAGAAGAGGAAACGCAATTCAGGAAAATTTTCAAAACAATCAGCAATATCTGCGATGAATACGACATAGAATTGTGACAGGCAAGGTTCGCGTCATTGCAGACTCAACGCTCGAATATACAGACTGATTTAGTTTTAAGATTTAAGATTAATTTTTGAACCATCACAATATTTTATCTTTAGCTTGTCTGTTTCTCAATAAAATGAAAATTTTTGATGAATGCTCTTGCTCGACTTTTTGAACTAGAATATTCAATTTTGAACAATGTTTCCTGTAAGATTTGTGTCGACAAAGTCAATTCAAAATTCAGCCTTGCTGGACAGGGAAATTCACTCGAAGCACTCCATATTTGCAATAAAGATGCGTTTCCGAATAATTTTGCCTGTGACAACAGCGACGAATGAACGTTCGTTTTCAACTTTGTGTCGTCTTAAAACATACCTTAAAACATAATTTTTTTCTATACCTCGCAGAATTAACTAATTAAATATTCCCTTACTCGAAAAAAGAATTTCTTGTTTTTATTGACTTTATGACCTAACATGGCGAATAAGTTTGAACCCCTCCCTTGTGTAATTCCTGCGCACGGACCTTCTAACGGCTAGCCTATCTGATCTAGTAGCCGCTTGTTAGCTATGTTTCAAAATAAAATTCGATAAACGCATATTTTAACTAAATTTTTCCATATTTTATGTTTTTCAATAGGTGTCAGTCGACAAATGGATGCATTAAGAGAAGGTTTTGAATCCGTATTTCCTTTACGTCAGCTACGAATGTTTTATCCTGAAGAAATGGAAGCTGTATTCTGTGGTAGTTCACAAAGCAGTGAAAATAAATGGGATGTCCGAACACTAATAGAATGTTGTCGACCAGATCATGGATATACTTCAGATTCTAGAGCAATACGATTCCTGTTTGAAGTTCTTAGTAGTTATAATCGTGAGGAACAACGATTATTTGTACAGTTTGTTACAGGATCTCCACGATTACCAGTTGGAGGTAAATTAATTTAAATAATATCTATTTGTTTAAAATTATAAATATTACCAAATCTCTACGCATTTAGCCTAAAACTTCTTGATGAAAAATCTTTTACGTAAACAGAAGAGAGTAGTGAAAATGTTTACTCTAGGGCCTAGTATTGCAGGGGGTTTCATTTTATAAATAATAATAATACATAAGAGGGATACCGCAAATGGGTCCTTAGCACTTAAACCAAAGGATTCTCTGTGCCCTCCTTGATAACAACCTTTCACCCGAAGGCGAACCGTTTCTGGGTAAGAGATGCTACTTTAAGCAGATGAGGCAAGACGCCACACAGAAAGTCTACTGCTAATTTCTTCGCCGGATTTCTCCCAAGATTTATGAGATCCAAGGGTGCGGACCTAAACATTCTGAATCTGACGGTCTCCTGGAGATTTTTGGGGCTACTGATGATGAATCCAAGATCAAAAACCAACAGAAGATAGTTGCACCCTCATTAAAACCACTTCTTGAATTAACAGAGACAAAAAATTTTAATTCAAAGTTCCACTTTGAAAACCTTTTAAAATCGTCGCTAGGGAGTTTATGGGGTCACCGATCATGAATTCGAGATCAAAAAGCAAATGCAAATGATTGCAACCCCATTAAAATCATCCCTAGAAATAGCAGGGATAAAAAAAATGTTAATTCATAATTTTACCAAGAAAACCATCTCTTGGGGCTTTTTGGGATCACTGATTATAAATTTGAGATCAAAATGCTACTGAAGATGGTTGCAACCCCATTAAACGCACCCATAGAAACAACAATGGTATTTTCCGGCTAATTTATTGTATTATTTAGTGTTTTTGTTCGTTGATAACGTAGATATCTGAAACTCAAAAATTAGAACTGATCGAAATATTCGAATTATAATAATACCTTATTTTATTTAATAATCGCACCTCTTATAACTGAAATAACCTGTATTCTGGCCTCTATTAATGGAACCCTCTGTAAATAAGACAGATATTTATTTATATCTGGATATCTGAGACAACACTGGGTAAGTGCGTTGCCTCTATAAATGAGACAAATTTGAAGGTCCCTTGATGTCTCACTTAACCAGATTTCACTGTGTATAAAAAAAACTTTTGAGTTAATTTTAATTACACTTTTTCAAATAGGTTTCCGTGCATTATCACCACCGTTAACTGTCGTACGAAAAACACTGGAACCAAACATGAATCCGGACGATTATTTACCATCTGTGATGACTTGTGTTAATTACTTGAAATTACCAGAATATTCAAGTGTTAAAGTAATGCGAGATAAACTACGTATTGCAGCTAGTGAAGGGCAACATTCATTCCATCTGTCTTAAACATCATTAGTGAGAGCTCTTGCTACAACATCCTACTATTATACAATAAATATTATTATACAATAATAAATAAAATAAAAAAGTACAGTGATACACAAAAATAAAAAGTATATATATATAAAAAGTAATGTTTAAAAACAATCTAATATTTAATAAATTTAGTATTCAACTGCTTTTGTGTTGGCGCAAATAAAAAATATTTATAAACACTGCCAAGTACATAATATAAAACTGATTATATTTCTTTTTCCTCGAAAGGAAATAATATTTCAGAAGCACACACCATCTCTCTTAATCGAAAGCTTCAAATTTTATCCCCCTTAAATAACATAAAAATATTATATGTTATAATTTTTTTTTCAAACTTTAAATCCACAGCAGCTTCTTTTATTTTATTTTAGCGATTTTTTTTTTTTAATAAACTGAAATGATAGCAAAATAAGATCGAATTTGGACGTTAAATACGCCAATTTTATATAAATAATTGTGTTTGTGGTTTTGTGGGTGATATTTTCTGTGCGGAAAACCAAGTGTGAAAACTCAATTTGTTAATATAAACAAATTTTTTTTAAATGTGCAATTGACTTAACTCTGATGTGAAAATTTTGAAGATGAATTTGTAAATTCATTTGTGAACTCTATATAGAATTAAATCATACAAAAAAAAAAAAAAAAAAAAAAAAAAAACATTTTATCTCAAAGAAAAAATATTAATGGAAAATTTCTTATAATTTAATCTTTAATTAATTATTATTTTTAACCAAGAATGAAATCAAAATTTATAAGTATACGCTATATAATTATTTATCTCAACAAATTTTCAGGATTATTTTTTCACAGAAAAAATTTTAATTCAGTTTTTACAATAACCTGATATCGTTCAAATTCACGAACGATTAACCTGTTCATTCAAAGCACTTTCATGAAACATGAACCTATTTAAAGTGGTTCGGCTGTTTGAGCAAGTACGGTATATGTTTTTTTTTTTGTTGCGATAAATGAAGTCCCTTGATCACAATTAATACAGTTTTGGGATCTCTTGGGAGACAAAATTTTTAATTATTTCATTTTAAAATTGTGATTTTTACCACATTACCTTTGTGGAAGAACAATAATGTTAATTGTACAAAATTAATCGGTGATTGAACTTCAAAAAAGTTTTCATCATGAAGAAAATTTATCACAGATTCTGTTACTTTACCTCCAAAAAGAAAACATAAAAAAGTTTGGTTTTTGACGCTTTTACGATATTTTTAGAGCATTTTAATACATTTACGTCATACAAATTGCCTAGCTTACGATAATTTTAGATCATTTTCATCATACAAATTGACTAGTTGATTAGTCAGGTGACAGCCAAACCACTTTAAAAAAAGATATGAGACGAATTAAAAAAAATCAATTTCCGGAAATTTTTTTTGTCTATTTTATAATTCTTTACTTTAATATTTAGAATTACCAAAAAAAAGTATTTTCTTCTAGGTTAAAAAAATTAAAATTTCATTTGATAAATTAGTTTTTGAATTTGAAGAGGCTTTACAAATATTACGTTCCCATTCATTTTAAATCCTCTAATGTCAACCTCTTTCCTCCGTCTTTTCCCCCAGTCCAAAATGAAAAATCATCCAATTTTATCCTAGATCTGTTAACGTAAATTTATTTAGCGGCCTCTCTAACTAAGAAAAATTTTATTATCTAAAAAAATATTTTAAAATATTTTGGATTAATATTTTTTAATGAAGAATTTAAACTTTTTTTTAAGGTAAATGGATGCTTGCTTTTTTTTGGAAATGTACACAGTTTTAAGCTAAGCTATATTTTTGTACGTATCTTTCTAGGTTGAATTTTCATGACCCTTAGTAGGGCGTAGAACTGAGAGAATGACACAGCGATATTATTGGATTTTAATACTAAGAAAGACTCTACCTGACGATAGATAAAAGGACTATAGTTTGTTTTCAATCTTGTAAAATAAGTTCACATATGCTTGAAAAATAACTTTTATCGATAAAAATGCTTCAAGCGAAAAATATTGGGTGTGGAGGCACACATCTTATGCAGATATTAAACTTGCCTAGGTTTTCAAGTTCAATGAAAAGCTCACTCTACTCCATAACTGGTAATCAATAGATGAACACTATAAATTAGAAAGTTGTTATTGATTAAAAAAGTATTATTTTTTGTTCGAAACATTTGTCCACAAACCGTACAGTTTGGGCAAAAACGGACTGAAAAGTTTTACCCAAAATTGTTTTTTCATATCAAAATTGTTATTTCGTATAATTTTTTCTTCGAAATCTAGACATTCTGAAAGAAATTTTCCAATAAAAGTGATTCATTTTTCTATAAAGACCATTTTTGTTCAAATTTAATGAACAAACGCATAAAAAGCTACATTTTTGCCACCAATTACTGTCTCAACTGTTCGGTTTATAAACAAATCTTTCAAACAAAAAATGTTTGCGTATTTATAAAGAACAACTTTGTAATTTAAAGCGTTCATCTAATGTTTGTCAGTTCGACATTTTTCGTTTGAAGCATTTTCTCTATTAAATTTTCAATATGGGTCTTGTAGAATATTTCCATAAGATATCTTTAACGCAACAGTGTCGTTATTAATATGCCAGATATTTTGAAACTTTCTCCTAAAACTCTGATAGAAGCTTCGGCTGGCTAGACACTTCGAATTTACACATTACATGTTTAAAATGTGTACATATCCAAAAAGTTTGCAATCTTCTATAATAATTAGCATTGATAATCACTAATTTTAAATTTGAATACTTCGTAAAAATAAAAATTTTCTTAAAAGAATTATAAATGTATGCATAATAATTTTAAATCATGAATTCGATCTCAATACACAAAGGGAAAAAAAGTTCTAACATTTATGTAAAAGAAGAAGTGCCATTAATTTAACAATAATTATGTTTTTTTGTTTTGCAATCGATTTTATACAGACAGAGCATGTTCTTTGAACAGTTATTCTTAAATTTCTATTTTTTTTGTTTAGATCTTAAAACACATCAACTTTCTACAAACTTATAATCACGAATTCAACAAAGTTGTTTTAACAAAAATCTATGCGTGAATTAATATCATTTATATGGGGTTTATCTATCTATAGAAGGAGAAAGGGGGTTGATGCGTACGAGAAGTTTCTTTTGATAGAAAATTCTGTCTATCGTATAGTTATCAATCTTTAATCATATCTATAGTAATTAAATCCTTTTTTCGTATTCAGCTCAGAGAATACAAGGTGCTTCTTTTTTAAGTTGACATATGCCTGAAACTCGATTAATAAATTTAATCGAGAAAAATGCATCAAACGAAAAATGTTAGGTTTCAAAGGCACGCATCTTATACCGGCATCGAATTCGATCTAAGTTTTTAGGTTAAATTAAAACCTAACTCTGATTCATAACTGACAAGGGTTAGACGAACGCTTTAAATTAGAAAGTTGTTCTTTATAAATATGCAAACATTTTTTGTTTGAAATATTTGTTTGTAAACCGAATGGTCCAGACAGTAATTGCTAGAAAAAATTTTGCTTTTTGTGCGTTTGTTCATTCAATTTGGAGAAAAATGGTCTTTATAGAAAAACAAACCACTTTTATTGGATTTATTGAAAATTTTTTTTCGAAAAATGTTACTTTTTAATCAATAACAACTTTATAATTTAAAGTGTTCATCAATCGATTACCAGTTATGGAATAGAATGTGAAAAATGTTTCGAGCTCCAAGGCTATAACAAACTAAATGTTAGAATTAAATAAGATCAATTTTGAAATTATACGAATAACTATTCTGGAACACTCTTGTTTGTTTACATAATATATAAATAATACTGTAAAATATAAAAATGATCTCTCTTTCTCTCTGCATACAACCCAGAATACAATATTGATCAGTGAAAGATAAAAAATCAAGTAATATTAAAAAAAAAACAACAAATTATTTAATATTTCAAGAAATTTGAATAAGTTAATTATTTTTATATTCAGAGTGTTACTAAATATGTAGTGGAATTAAATTTTGAGTTTGAAATGTAAATTTTTTTTGTTTATTTTTGTTTTTTTTGGTATGTTGTCGAATTGGATGTTGTGTTTACTTGTTTTGTTTTTGTTTGTTTTTTTTTTAGATGCAACAGTCGGTTAATATGGCTGTTGATGATTTCATTAAACGTAATTAATTATTCAATATAAATATATTTTTTAAAATATTATATATGAAAATATATACACAATTGGTGAAATTAAACAGAGCGTAAATCAATTAAAAAACAAACGATTTCTTTTAAAAAATTTTATTTCTTTATATCATCGCAATATACGGGGAAAATTTTTTACAGCTACTCGAGTAAGGAAACAAATCTTAGTTCAATCATCTTATTATGTACAGTGTGTCTCATTTAAAATGAAAACACTCTCATATTTTCGTTATTTATAAGAATATCGATTTGAAATTTTGCGCAATCATACATCACAAGATGATGGATCACATTTTTAAGGTATTTAACCGAAATCAGAACTTTAAACTCAGCCTACTACAAATTGACAAATAGTCCGATTCTTAATATTTTGCTTATCGTAATTCGTTAATTAAGTTTATTGAAATATTTGAATACATAACACTATTAAATTATCAATTTTTCCAGATTTTACATTCCATAGCATACTAGTTATAAAAGTTTTAATTTTATGCTTAGTAGTTTAAAATTTAGATTTCGGTTGAGTATCTAAAAAAAATGTGATCCATAACCCTGTATTACTGTGCAAAATTCCAGATCGATATTCCCATATAAATTTTGAGAGTCTTCATCTGAAATACAACACATTGTAGATAGACGCTATTTGAAATCGACACCTGTTAGCATTAACGTTTGCATATACGCGATCAAAAACGCACATAAATCAAAGCAACATGGGGTATAAAATCAACATGCGTTAAAATCTCAGTATCAACATTCGACTAGTTCTTTCATGTAGGGTTAATAAGTCACTCATTTTTCAAATTGAATATTTATGATTTAAAAATTAATTCATCTTATAGAATACAAGATTTCTAGGGCTACATATTTTAAAAATTCATTTTAGAAGTTTTTGATTATTGTTTTATTTATCCCAACATTAGTTTCTTAATGAATTTGAATTATGCTGTGGGGCTAGTGTTAATTAGACCAATTTGAAAATTTAGATGTATTAATAGGACAAGAATAGTAAATAAAAGTAAGTAGCATTATTGAAATTAACCCTCTGTAAGTAACAAAAAAAGTTAAGTAATGTTTATGTAAGGTAAGTAATTTTGGAAATTGTTTCATTTTTTTTATCTCTATGCTGCTAAAATTTAATTTTGCGCTTCATCTAGAAGTGTTACATTGTATTGCTATTGGAGTTAAATCCAATATCATTATTTGAGATATTTAACTTTTATGGTTCCAAAATCAAACTGTTTTGTCCAAAATGGTTCCAAAATAAATGTATATAGTTATAAGACGTATCGATATATTATGGTAAAATCGTGACGATAAACAATTTTGATTTTCAAATAACGCTATTAACCACTTTTTAAATTTTAGCAGCGTGTGTTTCCAATTCTGAAGGCTTCGAAAAATATTACTTTTTAAAACTTCAAAGAAAAGGCTTGACTTTAATTATAGGCCGTGTCCAAAAGCTGAAATACAGTGTTTCTAGACTCATTTACACATGATGGATGATAACAATTTTTCTATAGATAAAAGAATTAACTCTATTCGGAGCTCGAAAATGGTTTCAGTTAATATAAACAATCTAGGCAAGGAAATTAAAGCTGTTTTTAGAGCCAATGGAAATATGGGCAAAAAGCAATTAACTTGTTAAGAAATATGATCCTTTGCAGAATCAGATCGTATCTCCTGGGATGGAACAGTTATATTCTGAATACCTCAGGAAACAGTATGGCATATTGTTTTACTCTAGAGCTTAATAATAATTTTAGAAAGCTGGGCTAGGAGAATTATGATTTCAGTTAGTTTTTCAGACAGACGTAGAAGTTACGGAATAAATATACAAGAGAAAGAAATGTCCCTATATAGAACAGAAATCTACCCGACTATAAGCGGCCAAATTATATTGGGAAACTACACACACAAAAATTTGAAACACGCTACAAGGCATCGTAGTTTCAGAGTATACCTAAAGAAATTGAGTAAGGGTGAAGAGGCTTTTATCAGTGGAATCTGACATGAATTGATGAAAACGGGAGTACCTTAGAGAAATAGCATCATTATAAAATAAACTTCTGTAATTGGAAGAATATTAAAGAGCCCTGCAACATAAGAAAATGGCTTTCTGTGACTCTTTCTAATCCACCCTAAAATGTTGTTTGGATCATTCTGATCAAAAGCTCTCACGGCCTCAAAAATTTTTAGCGAGTAGTTTTCGAGCTACGGGCGATCAAAGCTACGAATATATTATAGTTTTAGTAAATGAGTAGCAAAATAGCTTTCTGTGAAACTTTTTCAAATCGCCTCCAAAATGCTCTCCGAATCGTTCTGATCAAAAACTCTCATGGCCACAAAATTTTTTAACGGGTAGTTTTCGAGCTACGGGCGATCAATACTACATATACATTATAGTTATACATCTCCTAGTTTGAAAACTAATCAGTAAATATGGTCGTGGGAGCTTTTGATCAGAATTATTCGAAAAACCATTTGGGGCGGTTTGAAAAAGTTTAGCAGAAGGCCATTTTCCTATCTAATATTGCGAGATCCTTTGAATTGTGATAATTATATCCTCCCAAGAGTGTGGATGATATGAAATGACCTATCCTGATAGTGTTCAGCAAGCATCAGCAACGATATAGTAGAACCTTTTTTATTGCTCATGTACTAAATTCTTGAATTGTTATAATGTCGAAAAGTTTGATGAAATTTGTTGGTCTATTAAAATTAGTTAACAATTATTATAGTTTCATCTGTTTAAAGATAATAAAAGTAATAATCTAAACTAAGAAACTCTATAAGCAAGATAGAAACAGTTAAGAATTACGAATTTATTTATATCTACTTGTAAATGAATAATTTAAAATAATTTAAATTAACAGTTGTAATTTAGGCAGGGGATTATTCATTATTGTTTAATGCATATTTAATGAAAAAAAAACTGGTATGTAGGTCTAATATAAGCATGAAGGTCTTGATCTTCATGTAGGCAGGCTTTTGATTTAAAAAAAAAGAAAACATTATCATGCTCTATCAAATCCTTTTTACTATACAAGATTTCTATTTAATTTCTATCATAGGTTCTTATAAACGAAAAAATATATTTTCTAGAAGAATAATCTTTCAATACTACATGCAGTATATTTATTTTGAAACGGAATCCTAAAAGTAAATTTTTTTTGAAGGTTATCGATATAAAACATTAAAATCTGTAATAATAATAAAAAAATTTAATTGAATAAAAAGGTCATAATATAATTTATGACTGGTAAATTTGACTCGTTATCACATAAATTTTTTTCTCAAGAAATTATAAATAAAATTATGATTTCTAAAATATAAAGAATTCCGCCAATTTTTATAATAGACCATAATGCATTGTAATTATATGAACCAATTACAGCAAAGTATTCTGCCGAACAACTGACTTTCAGTTTACACCTGAAAAAAAAACGGTGTTGAAAACGAGTTTGTATTAGTGTTTTTAAAATATGTGCTATTTCGTTAAAAAGTGTAAATTTATTAACCGTTTTTGTAATATTATATAAAAAATATTGATAGTGTTTAGAAAAATATGTAATTTAGTGTAATTGTGATGTGTAATTTTAAAAATATTGTGATTTTAATGTTACGAAGGTAGCTTGCCCAAGATGGATGAGACAAACGTTAAAAATCAGAATCCAAGTATTGATGAAGAGGATTGCCCAAAATCTGAAAGTAAGTTTTCTCTTAATTTCAAAAAAGTTTTTTCAATTTACAAAATTTATTACGTTTTTTTTTGTGTTTGGGGAATTTTTTTGTGCTAATTTATTATTCTAACCTATTTCGATATCAATGTTATTCATATTTATATTTGTACTTAATTTCCTAAGAAATTTTTCAAGTGATTTTTCATGCTTGGTAAAAATTTTCATGAAGGTATTTAATCTTATCACAGGTTTTTTCCCATTTAAAGCACTTAAAATTACACGCTAATAATCAGTAATTTATAAAATTAGTTCGATTACTAATTTTTATTCTCGGAAAAAATATGAATTTTCATCTGTATTATTTATTACAATGTTTTCATTGATGAAAAACTCAAATATAGTTGCTAATAATTGCGATTTTGAGAAGAAAAAGTTAAATTTTTTTTAAAATATAAAATACTCAATTGTATTTCTAAGAAAAACATGAATAAAACGACTTATTTAAACATTTACTTAAAAAATTTTCCCTGGAAATAATTTTCTCAAGTTAAAAATTTCGAATATTATAATTTGTTTTTAAATTTATAATTTTTTATCGAATTTTCAATTAATGTGAAATGTTTTGAATATTAAAATTTTTGTTTAAAGCTTCAATTTTTAGGGCATTATTATACAATTAAGGTAATTCGAAGGTTTTACCATGTCTAGACTGTGTCATTGACACGAATTTAGAATACTGAGATTTTAAACTTGATAAAACTAAGCAAGGAAATTTAATCGAATATTTTCTGTAGAAAAAGATCTTTATAGAATTTGATTTTGAAGAATCATTTATGTATTTTGATAGTATATCAATCAATTTTAAACACGGGGGAAGTCTAGCAACTTAATTTTATTTAGAGTGTGAACAAAATATTGCTGACTTATGCCATTTTTTTAAATACAGAGTGTTACATATATATATATATATATATATATATATATATATATATATATATATATATATATATATATATATATATATATATATATATATATATATATATATATATTAAAAAACAATCAAAATTTAAGCCTAATTAGTAATGTTTTCTTGGTAAAAAAAATCAATAAAGTTTCAACAGAACATTATCTTTTTTGGTTTTCTGCTTGCAAAAATTCCAATTTACTTACCCTTTGGGATTCGCCGTGGGATTCGGAATGATATCTATAAAAATGTGTTAGAAGCATTTTTTAGCACATAAAAAATTGCAAACGTTATAAACAATTATAGATGAAAAAAAAAGATTTTTGCCAATATTTCGTAAAATATTAACGTTTACGAAATTTAAGTTAAAAAAAGATTCTTGAGGGGAGGAAATTTCTAATAAAAATCTCCCACTCTCGAAAGTCAATATCCATTATCTTATATATTTAAACGAACAATTCTTGTATATATATATATATATATATCTCTATCAGCAATCTCGGAAACGGCTCTTACGATTTTCATAGAAATTAGAACGCAAGGTTCTTTTGGGGAGAAAAATCAATCTAGCTAGGTTTCATTTTTAGAAAATGTCGTTTTAACTGTGTTTTCAGAAAAAAATGAAACATTGATTGCAAAATATGACTCTTCCTGACATCTATGGGTGACGAAATAAAGTACTTTATCGGGACATTAAAATTGGTATTTGTGTGGATACATTTTAAATGATTCTTATATTAGTGATACAATTTGTGCCTTTTTAACTAAAAAAATACTGAGTGAAGCTCGGTTATCCAGGTACTTTATAATTTAAGGTCACTAGTTGAAGCTACCTGCAAATTTTTAACTTCCTATCTTTTATGGTTTTGGAGAAAATGGACATCAGAGTTTTGCCCAACTTTACGCCTTCATGGATAAACAGTGATGTTTACGAAAATACATTTCAAACAAAAGTTGTTTATTTTTTTATAATGAACATTTTTTATATTTAAATTTTGGTTCTATTTCAGACGTTTTACGTCCTGAGCACGCTATAAATATTTCAGCTTGATATATATTTTCTTTTTTGAGTTATCGTGTTCACAGGAAGCTGACACTAGGATAGGATTTTAAAATATAGTTCTCCCTTAATGTAAACCTGTAAATAGTGTTCCGGGTGTTTTAAAAAAGGGTGGTGTACGCCCCCTCCCTCAATCTCCTCCCGTTGATCTTTAATATACGTGTATAAGTATATATTTGGGAGAAAATATGATAAAAAAATTACTAAAAATTTATATACACATATACGGGGTGATCCATGTTATAACAGCAAATGTTAAATAACGGCGCTTCTTAAAAAAAAATCATTTTTGGGAGTATTCTCAATCGGATGCTTAGAAAAATTAATATATTTGACACATACCTATGTATTAAATATCGAAAATTACAAAACTCGCTAAACACGGAACCCTAAACTCGCTTACGAAACGTAGTTAAGAACACTCCCCCCCCATTAAATTACCTTTCAAACGAAACAAAAAAAAATCTGTTAATCCATTTAATCTCTACAATTCCACAGACAGAAAACAGATACAAAGACAGGCAGACAGACACGCATAGCGGTCATATAACACCCCTTTCTTTGGTTCGGGGGTTAAAAATTGTCTGCCCTATATACCATTTGATAAAATTCTGCTGTTATAACTTAGACCACCCTGTATAAACCATATTTATATTTACTTAACTCAATTATTTATTTATTATGTTTTAATTTTCATGTTTATTTGAAATTCAATCTTGGATTGCATTATTTTTCATAAATATTTATTAATTGAAATACCATTTTCATTGCGATTGGTTCTTTTTAAATAAAATTATAACCCCATGCAAAATAAAAAAATATTTTCAATTAAATAATAAAATTAATATTTTCAAAGTGATTTGCGTCGGGAAAAACAACATTTGAAAGATTTTACATTTTACAGCGTAAATATTTATGATACAACGTTTCGAGATAAAAAATTTTAATATTTCTGTTTGCTGAATCTACTTTAAAACGGGGAGGTTATCATTTTATGACCCAAAATAAATTATGTATATTTGTGTAATATATATGTAATTATTTACGACTTTCTTTAAAGATCGGAAACTAAAAACCAAACTTTTTGCGACGAAAAACAATGAAATCAGTTGTTGTTTTCTAAAATCAAAAATTCGATTGTTTCTAACTGGAAAAGAACAAAACCCAGGAAAATAAATAATAAACCGATATCCTCTTATCAATGGGTTTTAATTTGATACTCCCAGACATATTTTGGGATTTCCTTTGGTTAAATGATATCTTGTCTAATTTTAAGAATCCGCCACATTGAATTTCGTAATACAATCAATTAAGCGTGGAGCCCGGGACAATAAAACTGCACTTACATGAATTTCGAAATTTCGCATATGAATCAATGCTATAACGATAGATACCTGGCACACCTAGACAATATGGACTAGGTGTGCCAGGGTATATCCTAGCAGAAATATTTTTTATATTTTATTTTATTTTATTTATCGGGGCAGAAAGATCTGTATTATCGATTTTTAATATATAAAGCCAATAAAATTTTACTCTTATCGCGGAATTACTTTTTTTTTAAATTTGTTCGTTTTGAGTTCTACTTTCGAAATATTTCGGTTTGACAGCTCAAAACTTGACCAAATATCTTTCACACCAGTAAAAAATAACTCTGGCACACCTAGTCCATATTGTGCCAATCGTTAAATAGTATTAATTCATATGCGAAATTTCGAAATCCGTGTAAGTGCTACTGTTACTGTCACGGTTTCCGGGACTAAATTGTATGAGAAGGCTAAATTTTGGGAGAAGGCTAATTTTTTTAAATAGTTTAAAAAACAAAGAAAAGGGGTTTTTCGATTCTTGAACGTTCCGCACGCCCTTCTGCGCGCGGTTTTCTCTGCTTCTATTGATCAGATTGAGGCGAATATAAAAAATAATTGCTATGAATTTTCGCATCAACCTTGCTTGCTATCGAAATCGTGTATTTAATGCGTGTAATGGACTGACGGCTGCAAAGACCAATTTTTAGAGTCTATTTTAACTTTAAAAAATTCGAGTTTATGGACTGAAACTATGTCTCTCATTACTTATCAGTAATTGAAGAGCTTTGATTTAGCTTTAGCTTTGATTAATGACTTAATTTATTCACTGTCTGAATATTCTGATGAAATAATGAGAAAGCATAAATTATAAAAGCAACCCATAATATTATTTTATTGACGCCAACTTGTCTGAACTATTCTCTTTTATCTAGGTTTTCATTTATTAAACTTATCAGTTTAATTATATCAAAAAAGAAAAATAAATTAACAGATTATCAGTTCAGTTAAAATTGCTGATTATTGAAATCGGTAAGATCAAATAAATGTATGAAATTTCCGATAAATGCGTTTATGTATCAGGCTAAAATTTCCCATACTTTGTTATGATAAGTTACATCTTTTTCCAAATTTTCAACTCAATTTCTGCATTTTTTGCAATGTTATCAGAGAAAGATGAAAATATGCTGCGGTTTTCTTGAGATTTTGAGGTTATTTTGCCATGTTCAGATATTGATAGAAGTAAATTGTCCCAAAAGCGCGTGCGGATCGTTCCGGAACCGGGAAACTCTTTTTCTCTTTTTTTACAACAAAAGAAACCTTTAAAAAAAATTAGACTTCTCCTAAAATTTATCTGGATTGATCATCAAATTCCGGTAGATTTACCCAACGATATTCATTCAATTTTAAATTGATGTTTTTTTACAATAAATTTTGTTTTTTATTTTTCAGCCGTCGCAGCTGCAGCATGCTCTTCCCTGCCCCAAGATAAACGAATATGCTTAATTGGAAGTGTCGCTGAAGATGATGCAGTCGTTCGTGCTGCGCACACTTATGGAGTTCCAGTCCTAACGTCCGAAACAGGATTGGAATATGTATCAGACACATCATGTGTTACCGTATTTGTATTGGATACATTCAGTGGTCCAGTATTCGAATCTATACATAAAACACCACATCGAATACTTGGACCAATTGCATTGAGGCAGCTAGCTGATGAAAAAGAGCCCTTACCGAACAATACTCGACCCTTGTATAATATTTCAATGCGTGGTGTTATTTTATGTTTTACTGGATTCAAGAAAAAAGATGACTTGGTAAGTAAATTTTGAATGACTCGAAACCTGAAGGCTGAGTATTATAGTCTGGTTAACAAGTTCAAATTGGTGAAATATAGAAATAATGGTCATAAAAATACGTGTGTAGCTAGTTGTATTTGGAATGATGTCTAGAAAAATGTGCCAAAAGCATTTTTCAGCACCAAAAAATTTCAAAGTATTTAAAGATGAAAAAAAGTTATTTCCTTTTTCGCCAATATTTCATAAAATATTAATGTTTACGAAATTTAAAAAAAAAAAAAGAAGAAAAGATTCTTAATAAGGAGAAAATTTCCAATAAAAAATCTACCAAATCTCTCGGAAGTCTCCCTCCATTATTTATCTTTTTAATTTAACGCTAATATTGTCAGTATCAAATTTTCATCAAAATAACTTGGAAACGGCGAGGTTTAGGAAAAAAGGTCAAAGGACAAAAAATATCAAGAATAGTTCAAAATATGAGATCCAATAGTTTTTTTTTCTATTTCTGCAAATTTTTTTAACGGATACTTTTCGTACTATGGGCTATATAACTTTAATGTATGTGTAAATTTCATCGCTCGTAGCTCGAAAACTACTCGTTAAAAAGTTTTGAGGCCATGAGTGTTTTTGATCAGAACGATCTGAAGAACATTGTGGAAGCGATTTAAAAAAGTTTCACAGAAATCCATTTTCCTAACCATATTATATTAAAACTATATTAATTCATGGCTTTGATCGTCCGTAGTTCGAGCTTTTGATCAAAATGAACCAAAGAACATTTTAGAGTGAGTTAGAAAAAGTTTCAAGGAAAGTCATTTTCCTATCTAATATTTCGGGATCTCTAAGTCAACATGCCTATTTTAATATCTTGATTAGATAGTTTATATAAAATTGTCTCGAAAAACACAGGAAGTTTAAAGTTCGATATCACTGGACAATTTGATAAAACAAATTAGACAACAAATCCAATAAAATTCCGAAAATACCCGAGGATGAAAACTTACGTGCAAATATGTGTAAAAAATAACTGATTTATTTATTTTCAATAAAATTATTACGTAGATAAAAACTTAATACAGGATTAAAATTTTATATAATAATGAAAAAAATGTGTGATTTATTTTTATAATTTTTTTTTTTTTGTTTTCGCTTAACAGATAAAATTAATCCCTTTGATCCATCATATGGGTGGATCTGTACGAAAAGACACAAGTTTAAATGTAACACATTTAATTGCGAACTGTTGCGGTGGTGAGAAATATCAATATGCGTGTACATTTCGTTTACCAATTATGTCACCAAAATGGGTACTGGATGCCTGGGAGAATCGGAATGATATGACTTTACGAGTAACGCAAGATAAATTTTTGGTAAGATTAACATAATTATTTTATTGATAAAATTGTTTTAGTAATTCCATTTGAACAAGTTCGTAGCTACGTGTATTTATTGTGGGGGTAATTTTGATAGTTCAACAACAAAATTTCATTTTTAAAATCATCATCATTTCATAAAATTCTATTTCTAAGATACTTGTCATCTATTTCCATGCAACCATTATGTCTCACACCGAAGTGTGGCGGGGTAAAGCTAGTTAATTATAAAACTTTAATTCAATTTTAAGACCCCCTCCCCCCACATCTCTGGTTACGTGCTTGTGTTTAGAAAATATTTTGTAACAAATACTTTTAGTTATAGCAACAAAAATTTTATTCAGTTATTTTGAAAATGTTGTGTTAAGTAGTTTACAGTGCAGTGTGTGCTTAAAATGCAAGTTATTGTGATACTGAAAGTGATTAAAGCTTCGTTGCGTCGTCAACGAAGCTTAAAAGTTCTGATCTTGAGTTTTGTACCCGATTATCATGTATGTTATATATTTTCGATATGGTGAAATTGTTCCATAGGCTTGTTTTAACGTCTCTAAAAGCATTAAGCATGGTAACGGGTGTTTCTTTTAAAGATATAATTAGAATTTTTTAAAATATAAAAATCGTGTTACCGTCACTAAGATGTTGTACAATTTAGATATTTCGATTACTTTTTCGAATAACTAATTAGTTAATTCACATACCCAAAAAAAAAAAAATTAAATTATCTTCTTGCAGAATGTTTAAGGATAGTTTCATTAGGGTGTTTCGATTCCAAAACGAAAGTGTTACCAAAAAATTGAAATTTTGTGTGTCAATTAATGAGTATAAAATACGCCTTCTGTACAAATTTTAAGCGGCTTCTCTGTACGGTTTTACGATAAAGTAATTATTAAAAATAGCCTTTTATCGTACCATTTGTTATAGTTTTCGAAAATAAATTTTTTTTTTCTTTTCCAAACTGCGTTTACAAATTTTCAACTATCTATTTTTTATATTTTTGGAGAAAATGGACACCAAAATTTTGTTTGCCTTAATTTACTCCCTCAGCTGAAAGCAATAATATTTACAGAAAATATTTTCAAAGAAAAGTTGTTGATTTTTTTTATAAAGAACATTTTTTTACATGTAAGCTCTATCTCTTACGGTTTAAAAAATGGGTCTTACATTTAAGAAGTCAGTCACTTTTTACGTCCTGAGCTGAACTCGACGTCAGTTTTGACGCCCTCAGCACGCTATAAAAATTTCAGCTCGAAATCTCTTCTTCATCAATATTTCTAAGCGTTACAAACTTGGGACTAAAATTAGTAAGACTTGATATACAGGGTGGGTAATTTTAACTTATACGCCTAAATGTCCCCATAATAGCCAATTTAGATCCTAAACTGTAAGAGATAGAATAACACTTTAAATTTATTCTCATAAAAAATTTAACAATTTTTGTTTGAAACATTTTTTCGAAAAACGTTAGTTTTCGAAGGAAATGCAACTTTAAAATATGTCATTATTGCATTTAATCGAAAGAAAATGCGCATTTAATATCGATAATTGTAGGTCAAAGGCATCGACACAGGCGAATGTCTTCTATTGCCCTTGAAACTTTTGGCTAAAGCATTTTTCCGTAGTTAGTGTATTTGCTTTTGATTAAATGCAATAACGACATTGTTTTAAATCGTTTTGCCTCCGAAAGCTAACTCTTTCGAAAAAATGTTTTAAACAAAAATTTTTTTTTTTAGGAGAAACAAAAAAACTGTAATTTAAAGTGTTATTCTATTACTGTTTAGGATCTAAATTAGCTATTCAAAAACCCGAATAATTAGGTCCAATCTGATGTCAGAACATGATGTCCCTCATCAAACTGCAACTTTTGTTACAGTTATTTTTTGATTGGTTAGCTACAAAACGAGATATTTAGGTGTATAGATAAAAATAAGTGAAATTTACAAAATGTAAAACACCCCTGACAAATTTTTTTGGTACGGAACAACTTAAACTCGAACTTGTAACGAATCTTAGAACACTCTCCATTAAATTACATTTTTCCTTAGAGCCTTCTCCAAACTGATCCGATTTTGAGGATCATTGCCCATTTTTTAGTTGTTCCGGGTATGGAACTCTAAACTCTCACTTGAAATATAGCCAAGAACATTCTCCATTAAAGTATCTTTCAAACATAACATAAAAATTCAAATCGTTTCATCCGTTTAGGCGCTACGATGCCACAAGCAGGCAGACAGATTCGGTTTTTCATGTATTTCTTTTAAATAATGAATTGTAATTTTTTCATCTAGGCTGATCATAAATTACCTCCCCTACATGGTGCAAGAGTATGTTTTGTTGGATTTTCGGCAGAGGAGACGGACCATATGCGAGATGTTCTTACAGAGAATGGTGGTATTCCGGTACAAACTGACGATCCATCGTGTACTCATGTGGTAAGTGACGATATGAAATGTCTGTTTCATTTCATATTTCAAAATATATTTCTTTATATGCATAAAATACTAATTATAAGTGATAATGCTTTGATTTGGAAATCAGGAAGGGTGAGCACTCAGCAGGAATATCATTTTTCTTAAATGTATATAAATATATATCATACATTTTTTATCTTTTCTATTTCTTATTTTTATATTCAATGAACTGAAACTGAAATCACAATAGATAAGCCCATATATTTCTAAAAAGACGGAAAATATTAAAAGAAAATTTTTAGAAAAATAATTCACTTGCAGAATGGAAGATTTCGAGGAAATCAGAAAAGATAAGTTTAAAGTTAATTTTGTTTATTGTTTTGAGATACATTACAAGGTTATTCTTGTTAATTTATTACATACAGTTAAAATCGTACAGTTATAAATGATGAATTGGCTTAGTAAAGTTCTAGGACACACTGTGTATGTATGCATATACAGTGTGTCGCATTTAAGATAAAGACAATCATATTTTCGTTATTTAAAAAGAATATCGATTGAAATTTTGCATAGTCATACAGGATGATGGGTCACACCTTTTAAGATACTTAAACGAAATCAGAATTTTTAACTCAGTCTACTACAAATTGACAAACAGGGCCGATTCTTAAAATTCTGCTTAACGTCAGAAATGGTTAGAAATCGAAAAAAAATTATCAGAAAAAGTTGGTTAGAGTATTTTTTTATACCCATATATCGATTTTCATGAAAAAATTTCCAAACATAACGATTTTAATTGAAAGCCTCTTGAATGTCGTTATAACCAGTTTTGACTGTACAAACAAAATCTATTGGACTTTATAGCTTATCTTTTCTAAATTGGTTTTTAATTAATATTGCAAGTGGATTATTAATTTGATCATTATTGGTTCTGTTCAGACAAAAATACATAATATGTTTTGAATAAAAATGTAAGAACTTAACAGATCCAAGGAAAGGGTTAACCAGTTATATAACTAAAGTATAATTTGCTTCTTATCCGGTAAAAGTAGGTAATAGTAGGAGAGCTAGTGAACCATCCGACTAACTCGTTTGTGCCACAAAGTTAAAAAAATTTTAAATAATGTTTTATTAAGAAAGTACCGTTTTCACATGCATCCTGCGGTTTAAAAAAAAATTTTTTTTTAATCGTCTGCCACAAGGCTATGTTGTAATTTACATATGTTTGAGTGTAAAAACAAATTGCCAATCCATTTTGACGGTTGCAAGTATGTACCTCCCAGACCATAGTAAAGTTGTCGTAGGGGAGGTAACCCTGCTTCCACAAAACGGAAATTTTGAGGGAATATTCTCAATAGTTTAAAAAGCACATGTAAACAACCAGAATATTTTCACGATTGCAAGTCTTGCACGGTACGTCATACCCGTTGATGTCTTACCCATGCAGTAGCAAATATGTACGGCGTTGCTGCATACTAACTTTGCATAAATGTTCGAAGCGAATTACATAAATGCCGTATAGAAATAAATCTCGTAGGGCTTCGGAAATTGACGAGGGATCAATAATTTTTTTAACTTTCGGTATCGAAGTTACTGGATTTATTTTGTATGACATTTATGTCCCTGTAATACTGCAGAGTTAGTATCTATATTTATTGGTACAAGGATGAGACACCAATGGGTGTGACATTCATATTCTCATCTGTACCGCGCGAAACTGACATCTTGTTCACCATGGTTCCTGGTGGGTTATTTCACTCGAAAAATTTTAGCATGGGCTTGTAGTCTGTAATTAATTATTACCCAAAAAATACGACGGTCATTTGATCAAATAATGTACAATTTTCGCAATCGCGTGCAATTCTATGAGAAAAATACAAAAATCATAATTTATTTGGACGTTTGATTTTAAAAAAATTTTTTAGAAAACCTAAAATTTTTATTTGTGAAAGAATAAATTAGACTATTGAATAGACAGAAATAGTTTGACCGTTACTAGCTAACAGCGAGGTCACAACTAAAGGATTTATCGAATAAGTACATATGAACCGTGTTATTATAGAAACCCTACAACAAAATAGATTGTTTATAAAAACATTACAATTTTCATGAAGGGTAAATAAAAACAATGATTCATGCAATTAGAGAAATTCTATATTATAGTAGAGGATCCCAAAGGGGATTTGTGGAGTAATTCGAACGCGTCAGATTAACATATAGATGGTTCCTTGAACACCCTAAGTATTTCCATCACATCAAAAATTAGCCTTTAATATAGGGACGCGCGCGTAAAACAGACCATTATATTAGTCAAAAATATCAATAAAAAGTGTACATTTTAATTATCTGTTTCAATAAAGTGTACATTTCGGTTTTCGGGATTCCAATTCTGTTGCGTTATCCACCCGCCTTCTTGAATTTGAGGGTAAATTTTTATTTATTTAATAACTCGTTTACTATCAATTTCGAAAAAAAAATCTTGACCAAATTTATTTGGGACCAAAAAATAATATCTATCATAGAGAAAAATTAATAAAGACCAAAATTAAAGAAAATTTAATTTCAAACAACTTTGATAATAACCATCTTTCGTGTAAAATTGAAAATAACCGAGTTATTCAATAAACAAAAATTCACCCTCCTATTCAAGATGGCGAATGATGCAAAAGGATTAGAATCTCGAAAACCGAAATGTAGACGACCAGTGACAACCATTCCCCTCCTCCAACGATTTCCGTAGGAAAATTGCTCTTATTAATTTTTCCTGTATCAGATCTTCTTTTGAACTAGTTCAACTGGCGTATTTCCAATAAATTTCCAATGATAGAAAATTCCATTGAATAATATTATGAAATAATTTTCCAGTATTCTTTCCATAACGATTACCGGTATATTCTTTTAAATTTAATATGATTTATAGTTTTAAAAAAATTTGGGTCATTATGGGTCAATGATTAAAGAGATATGATAATGCATCAACACTTCGAGCCGTAATATACATACAAATGTTTGTCAAGGTTCTGATAATTGATTGATTCTGGTGCGATAAACAAATAGGTGACATGTGATCAATTTTTAAATGATCTTTCGTAATCTTTAATTGTAAATATTGTAGGACTTTGAAAGGAAAATCTTTTTCCCAAATCAGTAGTAAATGACTTAACTTTGAAGCAATGTTTATGATCGTTTGTAAAATTATTTGTAAATATTTTGATAGGAAATATTTTTTCAAAATCAGTAAATAGTTTTAAAAGTTTCAACTTGATTTGTTTTTTAAATTGTTTAATTTTTTGCAAAATGAGTCAAACAAAAATTGCTTATATTCATGTAAGGAAAATATGTTTAATTTCTATTTAAGTTAACCCATCAGCACTGGTTGCACTGGAGCCCGTGATAGTAAAACTACACTTACACGTATTTCAAAATTTCGCATATGAATCAATACTATTTAACGATAGGTACAATATGGATTAGGTTTGCCAGAGTTTATCCTGACAGAAATATTTTTGCCAAGATTTTTTTATTTTTTACTGATATGACAGATATTTTGTTCAAGCTTTGACCTGTAAAACCGAGATATTTCGAAAGTAGAACTCAAAAAGAACAAATTAAAAAAAAGTAATTCCGCGATAAGAGTAAAATTTTATTGGCTTTATATATTAAAAATAGATGTGGCAGACCTTTCTGCCAAAATAAAAGCTGACACCAAATTTTCCTGAAAATAGATAAAATTTGCTAAAAAATGATCTCTTACAAATTAATTTCCATGAAAGTGCAAAATACTTGTAATTATTAAAAATATAAAAAATATTTCTGTCAGGATAAACAATGGTACACCTAGTCCATATTATACCTATCATTAAATAGCATTTATTCATATGCGAAGTTTTACTGTCACGGATTTCCCGCGTAATACGTAGGCGTTTATTAGACGCAATACATTTCAACATAAATTTTAATTTTCATCAAATTTCAGAATTTATTTTTCACTATCGAAAGTACCCTATTGTCTCAACAATAATATGGAAAAGTTATTTGATTTATCAAGCCAGGAGTATCTGTACAGTAGTCCGCGGAAGAATAATAGATTATGTTGATCGGAGTATTAAAAATTTTGCATATTCTTTAAAGGTGGGAGGGGGATACCTTATCCGTTCCTTGGATCAACAAAAAAATATGACAGAACCAGGAATGATAAACTATGATAAAATTATTTTTTATGTTATTTATTTTAGTTGTTGAAAACACACGATATAATTAACATAGAAGGGCTATCATTGTAATTTCAGGTGATGGAAAATGGGAAAACACATTTGACGGCACAATTATCAGATATCCCCACCACAATTCCATTATCATATAACAATAACACATCCTATAATTTACAAAACACTGAAAATCAGGTGGCTACAACAAACTTATCATTTGATAATCAATTCGATTATACAATGGACCAAATTGGACAGAACAGTCCATTGGAACCAATATCAGAAGAGATATTTACAAGCGAGCATCAACAAAAATTTATCGAAAATATCTTATCAAATTCATCGATTGAATCACCGTTGAAACGGAAACGTGACAGTGATAGTGATCAAAGTTTTGTTGAACCGATGCGATTACGTATGACAACATCACCACGAATCATGCGCAATATTAAAAAACGTCGTTTAAGTATTACCCCACGTATTATGGAAATGTTAAAAACACCGATGGCACTATTTACGCCAAAACGTGCCCCTTCGATCGAAGATCCCGATGATAGTAATTCATTAAACTCGTTTAATTTATCACCCACTGAAAGTTTAGAAAGTTTGAGTATCAGTCGTAATTATTGTTCAACACCAATTTGTAACAAAACGCAAACTTCAGTCGTAAAAGCGGCAAAAGAGAAAATATTCTCTCGAAAAAAATCGAAATCGTTACGTAATAAGAAAAAGAAAAATAAAGCGGCGAAAAATAAAGAAAAAAATCTAGAACCAATTAATTTATATTCTGAATATTCCGGTCCGAATATAATTGAAAGTAATTTAAAAACAAAATTTAAACCACAAATCGATTTAAATATAACGGATTTAGATGTAATTGCGCATGATCGTACAGAAGATGAACTATGTACACCGACAATGACAAAAGCACAAATTTTAACACCACAGACGGTACCACGTATAATGGTTACAAATAATAATGACGCGGCAAATTTAAATACAAAAGTTGTTAAGAAATTAAATTTATCGAAACGTCATTCGATATGCATTGTGGAATCCACTGATCGACGTGTTTTATTACATTCATCTACGTCTAGTAAATCCAGTAAATCCCGTCGATCCTCATCATTGAGTCCACCACCTTCTTCTAATCCCAGTGAGCAGTCCGATGGCACGCAATCGCAGCGGTGGCGACTCCATCATCCCAATCACTTGGTACTAACTTAATTTCATATAAGCATTTATTTCTAAACAATTTTTATATGGATATTAATACATTAATAATTTTCATATATTTTTAAAAATTCGACATTTTACATTTAGTTAAGGATGTACGAGCACCAAGGCAATTTTGAATAAAAAGCTTTATTTTTTTTATATGTAGTTGATTTAGTCTAAATCAATGCTGAAAATTTTTAATGGGGGTTGGGCGATTATTTCAATAAATAAATGATCCAAAAGTAGGCATATTTAACATTGGTTTTATGGGAAAACGGTAGATGGATGATATGTTTTCATAGATTTCTCCAAAACTAGTCGTTGGAAAGAAAAAAAACTATTTCAATTAAGGTGAAAACCTTAATAAAATATTGAAAACTAAAAACTCCTGTGGTCGTGAGAGCTTTTGATCAGAACGATCCAAAGAACATTTTAGGATGGGTTAGAAAAATTTTTACACATAGTAGAATTAGACAAGGTATTGCGCAGGTAGGAATAGTATAAGGACATTCACTTTGGTAACCTCTCGCACTGTACCCACTCACCGCCATACTGATTATTTGTTTATAGTGTAGGCGCTAAATGAGTTTCGTATGCATTTACAAGTCCTACCGAACAAGGACTGTATTTCGACGTATTGTGACCCGCTGAATCCGAATTTTCATCTTGCTCATCGCTCAGAGGGGGATGAAAATTGATTATAAACAAATTGTTTATACGTCCATAGCTTCTAAACTATTGAAAATTTGTGTGAACAATTTTGTTCCATTTTATTCTACATGAAAAAACAAATATTATTCGTCTTGATACGACCAATAAAATCGGAGATATGGTTAAAATTGTAAACTATACGGTCAAAAATTGTTTGATCAAATTTTCAATATTGTAGGAGCTATTTTCTCCCACTCTGAGCGATGACCAAGTAGATAATTCGGATTTAGTGTTGGCTAAAATACGTCGAAATACACTCCTTATTCGGTGGGACCTGTAAACGCATACGAAACCCACTCAGCGCCTACACTACTAAAAATTCTATATAAATGAGAACGCTAGAAGATTTTATGCACTATGACTAAAACATTGATTATACCTAAATCTAAAATGTCGAATTTTTAAAAATTTTTCTATGAGGGAAAATATCTAATCAATAAATATTTATTTATTCTTGTAAAAGAAAATCTGTATTATATTCATATATAGCTTGCAAAACACATTTTATTTTAAAAAGCGTTTAACATTTACACTTTCTGTAGCTTCGTAGTTGAAAGCATTGACGTATCGTGTGTTCCAGCTGTATTCTTCATTTCTCCTACATATAAACACATTCATTATTTTCTTTGATCTTTTGCATGCATGTTCTTTAACTTTCAAAAATTTATTAACCGTTGAAATCTTGAAACTCGATAAATACATTTAATCGAATAAAATGCTTCAAACCAAAAATATTAATTTCAAAAACACACATCTTATACCGGCATCGGTTCGAATTCGATCTAAGTTTTCAGGTACAATTAAAAGCTCACGATGATTCATAACTGACAAGCATTAGATGAACGCTTTAAATTAGAAAATTGTTATTTATAAATACGTAAACATTTTTGGTTTGTTCTATCAGTTTGAAGAAAATGGTATTTATTGAAAAATAAACCACTTTTATTGGATTTATTGGAAAAATTTTTTCCAAAAAGTGTCTAGATTTCGAAGAAACAATTATACGAAGTAACAATTTTAATATGAAAAAACAATTATGGGTAAAAATTTTCAATCCGTTTTTGCCTAAATTGTTCAGTTTTTGGAAAAATGTTTTGATCAAAAAATATTACTTTTTTAATCAATAACAACTTTCTAATTTAAAGTTTTCATCTTATCGATGACCAATTATGGAATAGAGCGAGCTTTTCGTTGAGCTTTAAAACCTAGGTCAAGTTTAATGTTTGCGTAAGATGCGCTTACAATCTCAAAATTTTTTGCTTGAAACATTTTTATCGATAAAAGTTAATTTTCGAGTTTCATCAGTCAAATTAAAAATGCACCCTGTATTTTCTATTTTTCCTAAAAAATTTTATTTTTATTCTTTGAAGATCTTGAAAATTACCGTAGAAAATAGAATTATCACTCTGGGGCTTTTTTATTTTAAATTCATTTTATCGTGGGTAATTTTTGGAAAGGAAGGGGTCTTGGTGTTGGAAAACTGGAAAAAGCCTCTAGGCTTAGGTAACATGCACCTTTTTGCAGAAGATTTTTCTAATGACAAAACAGAAAATGGGATCTCAGTCACCCAGAAGCTCAAGTTTATACTTCATTAAGTGAAATATTTTTGGCGCGATGTGCATTTTTGGGGATTGCTATATTTAAAAAAAATTGCTGTTTGTCCCGTTCAAAAAGTTGATTTCTGGAATCTTTATATCATTTTTTTCCTAGCTCTTGCTTTTTTGTTTCTCTCTATCTCTAAAACTTTCTTTATTTCTGTTAAGTTTGATAATTGAAGTATTTCCGCAAAAATATCATTTTTCCAATGCCATCGTCGGCTTCTGAACCTTCCTTTTCAAAAATTACACAGTAAGTATACATTAGGTTCTCTTTTTATCATAGATTGCAAGTCCATGCTACAATTTTTCGAGTGAGATAATCCACCAGGAATTTTGTTGACAAAAATGGCTCGATATGTAATTGTAAGTTAAAGCACTATAGCTTCAGTTTTGCGCGAGATACACTTGGGAATATAAATGTCAGACACTTTATGACTCATCCCTGTACCAGCAAATATGTATGGCGTTGCTAGATACTAACTCTGCATAAGTATTCGAAGCGAATTACATAAATGCCGTACAGAAATAAATCACGTAGTGCTTCGGAAATTGACGGGAGATCACTTCCGGTTAACGACGTTACTAGATTTATTTCTGTACGGCATTTATGTAATTTGCTTCGAATATACTTATGTAGAGTTAGTATCCAGCAACGCCGTACATATTTGCTGGTGCAGGAGTGAGACACTAAGGAGTGTGCTATTCATATTCTAATCTATACTCACTTGTCCCGCACAAAATTGACGCCATGCTCCATCAACACTTACTCTTACAATATAGGAGCATCTTTTTCGACATGATTCCTGGTGGGTCATTCACCCGAAAAACTTTAGTATGGGCTTGTAGTCTAAAAGAGATAATAAATGGTACATAAATCACATGATCCCTAATCCAACGACGTAAAAAACATGTGATAATTTCACGATTTATTCATAAAATTTTCTTCGTGACCAAAAATCAATTAAAAATAAATTGAATTTCATTTTTAAACTATTGCATTCTATTTTTCTACGTCGACTTACATATTTTTTGGAATTTATTGAATGTTTAGAGATTTTATTTATTTTTTGGTAGGTGTGAAAAATACAGTTGGTCTTGAAAATATACACCAAATTTTACTTTAATTTGTTCTAATTGTGATTTGTATGCAAACAATAGGTCGTTGACGAAAGTGCTGTAGCTGAACGCCCAGAAATCACATCAAGAGCATTGCTGGTAAAAGCTGAGTGGTTTTGGGCATCCGTTCAAAATGCTGCCTGCATCGATGAAAAAGACTACATGTTCGATGATGTAAGTAACGACCTTTAATGAGCTATGAGCTAAATTTGATGTTCGAATCTCCAAAATACAAACTTCTTTCTTTATATAGTATCTAGAATCAATTCTGTCACCAACACGGCGTGAATCACGCTCTTTGGCAACACCAAATGGTGCTCCCGGAGGTTCAGCTAGCGGACGACGGAAACGTAAACGTTTACATGGTACATTGGGTTCACTGGTACGTGGTACAAGTCTCTCAGGTCCTGGGGGACCTGAATCACCTGGTCTGCATAAACGGCGCTCATCTATAAGTGATGCTGGTCTACTAAGTGTATCCAGTTCATTTTTAGACTGCACCGCTTCTCCAGATAAGTCGTTATTGGATGAACCTGAAGGTGCTTCGGGTGATGCAACCACTGTGCGAAAAACGCTTAGTCCTCGGCAGCAAGTGTTTATGGAATTAGTTCAAACGGAATCGAATTATGTGAATATTTTAAATACAATAATGACGGTAAGTTTGAGCTCATTTGAATTAAGCGAACAGAATTATTCTTTTCGAGACATTGTTTTTGCATTTAAATTGCAATATCTCAAAAATTTATATTCGAAACTGCTAGAACTTTTTGAGCATTTTGTCTGTACCTTAATATAGAAAATTGAAAAGCGGTAAGCATTAATTTTAGTTACCGTAGTAAATTCATCAGTTTTTTATGCTAAATTAATCATAAAAAAAGGTACGAGCAACTTTCTTTTCATTATAACTCCGTTAATTTTCGTGCAAAAGACATCGTCTCCTTTTCCTCGCCACTGTGACAGTACCTACAATTGATAACTGGGAGTTTCCATCCGCCAACTGGCGATAATAAATAATACGTACTAATTAAAATAAGAAGTGTGTCCGATTTCAGTAATTCAAATTTTGACTACCAAATGTCAATACTTGCATTTATCAATTTTAAAGCCCAATCAAAATATTCAAATTCAATTAAAAAAATTCCCGCCAATTGGCGATAAAAATTCATACTAATTATAACAGGAAGTGGATCGCTTTTTCAGTAGTTCCAATTTAAATCACCAGATAACTTACCATTAATAGTTATGATTCACTGTCAGGCCCAGTAATAGCCGCAACAATTTGGCAAACAGAGATCCTTACGATTGTACTCAGACCCTATCTGTCTTGTATATTTAACTGTTAATTATGATTAAAAATTGATTTGTGGCTAATTAAAAATTTTGTTTTCAGATGTTTAAAAATCATTTAGAAAAAACCTTGTTAGATAATGAGGAAGAAGCCTTATTAAATAACACCGAATTAAAAATAATATTCGGAAATCTACCGCCTATTTACGAAACACATAGTAAAATGTTAGAAGAATTACGATGGGCCTCCGCTCATTGGTCCGAAGATACATCGATCGGTAACATATTTTTAAAATACTCAGCTGATTTAATCAAAGCATATCCACCATTTGTCAATTTTTTCGAAACAATGAAAGAAGCTCTTATACAATGTGATCAAACGAAACCACGGTTTCATGCTTTCCTCAAAGTGTGCCAAACAAGACCCGAATGTGGTCGACAAAGCCTTCAAGAGTTATTAATTCGTCCAGTTCAACGATTACCTAGCATAAGTTTACTTTTAAGTGATATTATAAAGCATACGCCCAAAGCAAATCCAGATCATAGTGCTTTAGAAAAAGCATTAACTTCGATACGTGAAGTCATTACGATTATTAACGAAGATAAACGAAAAACTGAAGGAATGGTTGTAATGTTTAATATACATGATCAGATTGATAAGTGCCCAGCTGATTTGGTATCGAGTCATCGAAATTTTGTTACACGATGTGAAGTACAACAGTTATCGGATGGTTTATCAGGTCGAGGAGATACGTTAGTGTTCTTTTTATTCACCGATACGTTAGAAGTATGTAAGAAACCAAAACCGAAAAAAGGATCTGGTAACAGTTTAAAAAGTCCTGTCACAGTAAATGGTCTCCCACCAATCAAATCTTCAAGTTCGACAACAAATAAATTACCTTATAAACATGTTCGATTAATACATTTATCAACAATTCGAAAAGTAATCGATATTCGAGAGACGGAAGATTTCCATAATGGATTCGCCTTGGTGTGCCGAAATAATTTAGAATTAAATAAAAATAATCAAGAATTAAAGGAAGACTTATATTATTTTACAGTTTTAGAGGATGAAATAAATAAAACAAACTTTTTAAGGACTTTATGTCGACAAATGGCGAATACAGTGTGTCAAGCTGATGCCGATTCATTTTTAGCGTGTTTAGATGCACATCAGTTAAATATTAAAAGTATGGATGGCGCTAGTGGGACATTATCAAAAGCTAATTTATATAAATTAGCGGAGAAAACTCGTATGAAAGTGGGTAGAGCGTTTAGTTTTAATAAAACACCGTTAAAAAGAGCTGTTTCGACAATGATGTCACCGTTTGGTAGCAATGCCAATTTAACACCAAGTTCACAACTAGCTCAAATGAGATTAGCAAGTTGTAATAATATAAATGTAAGTTTAACTTAATTTTATTAAATTTCATTTGTTTTTAACTTACATATTAGTTTAAGAAGTAATCTTAAGAAAATATAATTCAGCTGAAAACATAAATACAACTACGTCCGTACTTACACGGACTTCCAAATTCCGCATATGAATCGATGCTATTTAACGATAGGTACAATATGGACTAGGGCTGACTTTTACTGTCACGAGCTACAGGGCCATTATTATTGCCATTGAAAATATTATACAGTATGTCGCATTTAAGATGAGGACACCCTCATATTTTTGTTATTTATAGGAAAATTGATTTGAAATTTTGCACAGTCATACAAGGTGATGGGTAATATTTTTTAAGATATTTATCTGAAATCAGAACTTTAAACTCAGCCAACTACAAATTGACAAATAGAGCCGATTCTTACTTTTTTGTCTAGTGTCAGAGATGATTAGAGATATCGATTTTTGATGCCGAAATTTGGACTCGAAAAAGTGATACTCAAAGAGCTCTGAAACTTGCACATTTTACTAATAGATACTTACTTTACCTACATTAAAAAAAATATTTGCAATTGGTATCTTTCGTGAAACGACGGCTACGAACCCGTTAAAATCGTGTTTCTGCATCCCAAAAAAATTCACTTATTTTGAGATTTGATTTCGGCATTAAAAATTAAGAAATTTCACTTGCTGCTAAAATTTCATGATAGAAGAAGTTCACGAGAGATTAAACCCCAAAAAACCGCTCTACCATAATCCCTCGACCAAGAGGAAAGTTTTTACGAAAAGTCTTTTTTTTTTTTTTACGAATTCGTGTAATAAAGAACATAGTTTTTTGATATAATAAGAAACTAACTGCCTTTAGAAAGAAGATTGAGAAAGACAGGTGGCACAAATTTAATTTATATTATGTAACTTTTAAATTTTTATTACCAGGAATTAGGAGGTGGAAACGCAGGATCACCTTCATCAACTGATACATTGGTAGCTCCTTTATCCGTTCAACCAACACGAAAAGCCAAATATTCCTCATTAAATATAGCTGCTCTGCGTAGGTTATAACAATTAATATCGGCTTATTAAAAATATAAAAAAACAGTGCCTTTGTTTAATTATTCTTTTTAATTTTATTCAAAAATAAATTAAATAATATATTTAAGTGTACAAATTAAAAACAAACAAACAAATAAACGTATTTTTTACCCAATTTAATGGGCGCGTAACCAAAACAGAGAGTAGGGTCATGTTTTTGTGAATGTAATACAAATAAAATAAAAAATAATAATAAGCGTTTTTTTATTATAAGAGAAAAAAATTGTGACCAAGTTTAATAATAAAGTGCATAAAAAATATTTATTTTAAAAAATATAAGAAAAAAACATAACAAGTTGTGCTTAGTGGAGTTTTCATTTTCGTAAGAATATCATATTTTGATTTGAAAATACAAATAAAAGTCACGACGTCACATATTTCTTCACCTAAATGGACTGAAAATGGCAACAGTTATAGGAAATTTTGGTATAAACTATTGGCTTTTTCCCTTTTTCTAGTCTTTATTGGAGCGCATACTTTCGGATTATAAATACAGATATTTGAAACAAAAAATCATTATCAGTCCATTTAGTTTAAGAGACGTGTGTCTGTTTAAAAATAGAATTATATGTCGAATTTTTAAAATATTTGAATATCGAATATTTTAAAGCTGTAAAAAAAACATTTGTTTAAATTTTATAAGAATAGCTTTTAGGATTTTTATTGTTATTTTTCCTTCTTCTGGCGACTTGAATCTAATCTTTAAGTCTGTATAGAATGGCCCGTCCTCCCTCGTAGATTATTAACAATCTATTTTATTGAAAACGATTCAATAAAGTTTTCGAATTGTTAATAATACTCTGATGGAAATATTTCCTGTCAATAATCTAATTTAGTCTTGCAGTGTTCTGAAAATCAATTCTAGAAGAATGAGTAAGTTTTAAAAAATTCTGAAAAAGTATGAAAAGATCTATATAAAATCTCTTAAAAAGTTTGAAGATTGCATTTTACAAGTTTTTGGACTCTCCTACTTGTTCAGAATTAATCAGAAATTTCATGAAGGTTTAGCTAAAGTAAGAGTAAGTCTTTTTCAGAATTAATCAATAAAATATAAAAAATTTCAGATTTTCGAAAAATTAATTAATTGTAGGTTTTATTATATTTGATACTTCTTGTAAAAGATATAAAAACTTGCTAAGATATTATTTCGAGTTTTTCTGACTTATTTATTAGGTCTGAAGGGAAACCAAATAGTTCATAATATTTAAACATGGCTTTAACACACCTCTTGTGCGAGGATAAACATATTTGATATAAACTAATATTAAGTACATTAAGGACCATAATTTCGAAAATGTAATTTTGCTAAACTATGCTCAAATTTTAGCAAAACCGTTTAAAGTTATTATACTTTCGAAATTAATGTACTCAATATTAGTTTATATTAAATATTGTTATCCTCTTACAAGAGGTATGTTGAAGTCATGTTTATATATTTTATGAACTATATCTTATCTGGTTTCTCTTCAGAGCGAATAAATAAGTCAGAAAAACCCAAAATAATTTCCTGGTAAGTTTTTATATTCTTTACGAGAAATATTAAATATGATAAAACTTACAGTAATTAATTTTTCGAGAATCTGAAATGTTTTAAATTTTACTGATTAAATCTGGAAAAATTTTACTTTAGCTAAATTTTCATAAAATCTCTAATTGATTCTGAAAAAAGTCTTCTAGAAGAGTCCAAAAACTTATAAAAATGCAGTTTTCAAAATGCTGTATAAGTTTTACATAGATCTTTTCATACTTTTTCAGAATTTTTTAGACTTACTCATTCTTCTAGAATTGTTTTTCAGAACACTTCAAGATTAAATTAAGACAATTGGTAGAAAATATTTCCACCAGAGTAGTTTTGTTTTTTTAGCACATTGGTAGGATTGAAACTTTCCATTATGCTTTCAAAACAAATGTCGTAAGTATGTTAGTGTAGAGTTTTGAGAATGAATTAGATATAAGAAACTTTCCATCTAATAATTATAATTTTTGATTGAATTTTTTGCGGATTTAATAGAGTATTAAATTGTATCTACAGAAATTTCATTCCAAAATTGAAACAATCTTCAAAATTTAATTCTATGTAACCTACTCAAAGCAAAATGTAAATACTTCTTAAAAATAAAAATCCTAAAGCTATTTTTGTATGATCCTAATAGTCTAGAAGCCGATAATATTCGCAGGTTTGTGACCATTTTTTAAATAAAACGAAAATTTATTGTTTCTTCAAAATTGAATCTGATGAATTTTTCATTCCATTAAAAAGAGTGCTTCACAGCTCGGGCAATAGATCGTTCTCTTACCAATCGTATGGTACTGGGATCGATACTGAGCATGTGCGACACTTCTGACACAACATAAGGAAGCGTTATTTATGATATTGAATTGAAATAATATCGAGGTCAATATTCATTCGATTTCGAGGTAACTATCAATTTTAGTTTTCTATGAAAATAAGTTTGTACGAAAAATTACACATCCGGGTCAGGTAATATTATCGGCTTTACAATAAATATCAAATATGAAATCGGTGATAATTATTATGAGTTGGCCATAAATGTCGTTACTTTAAAAAGAAACCATTGGTGCATTCGTTTTGGAAATTTTTGTGGTTAAATTTTTCGTTTTTAGTGTTTTCTATAAGCGTTTTTTATAAAACATTGTTGTGAACACAAAATTTTCCATGGCAAATGAATCTGAGGTAAGAAGTCAATAGTTGGCTACCGATAATTTTTAAAATACTCGAATTTTTTTAAAAGCGCCGGTTGTGTAACGACGTCTGCGGCCACTTTTTATCGTTCAACATAATATTATTAATAAAATATATAAATACATGTAAATAATGTTTTACTAATATCGTAGATGCTCTATTATAAGTTTTTTTTTCTTTAAAAATTAACAAAATTTGCATAAAATTACCACAAAATTAGAAATTAATTTTAAATTTAATACGAAAATAAAAAATAAATATTATTTCTAATTTTTAAAATTTAGTAACTTACCAACTGAATTTGACTGTACATATTTGAAAGCTTCCATTTTCTACAATTTTATTCCGATCTTCAACAATTTAAATTCGATCGAATACCAAATTTCATTCCGATCGAAGTAAAATTGTAGACCCCAAAGCATAAGTCATTTAAAAATGTAGGTATAATTAAAATTTAGGTCTAGTTTTTACGTTCCGTTTAGAAATACAGAGTGGATCATTTTAATCTATACACCTAAATTACTCGTTTTATAATTAATCAATGAAAAAAAAAACATAAACAAAATTTGCAGAGTTTGATAAAAAAGACATGTTCTTACATCAGATTGGACCTAGTTCTTGGGGTTGCTATAATAATAAAGTAATATTGTCGTTTGAAAGTACGAGGTAGTCTACATCAAATCCGGTAGTTCTGATTTTTCGCAGACTTGTTTCTGATGTTATTTCAATGACAAGTCCAAGTTTTTGACCTCGGACGCTGAACGCAACTTTGTCAAAATTTGAAAAATCCATTAAAATTTTAAATTTTGGCGATTATAGCCCTAAAGGTTTAGTTTTCGAAGTACCTTTTCAAGATTTTTTTAAAGTAGACTAAAGTTCGAAAAAATGATAAAAATATACTTCAAAAACTATCCATTTAGGGTTATAATCGTCTCATATTATAACAAAATTAGTCTACTTTAAAAATGTTATGAAAGGTTTTTTCAAAAATTGTTGGTTTTTTTATGAGGATCAACTTTCTATTTTAAAGACTTAACTGGGTCCAATCTGATGTCAGAACATGATCAAACTCTACAACTTTTGACTAAAATATTTTTGGATTGGTTAACCACAAAACGAGCTATTTAGATGTATAAATTAAAATAGCCCACCCTGTATATAAATTATTATAAATAAAAAACATGATATTTTAAAAATTAGAAATAGTTCTACCTTCAGAGATTTAAAAAGAAATTTTTTTAATGAAATACAGAAATCATGTGTTTACAAATTTTGATGTATATTATTAATTTTTTTGGCGTTTAATTGTGTCCTGACGACAGCCAACAAATTTTCGGGTATGTAAATTATTGATATATAAAAATTTAATATATTTTCCTTTGTATAAAGAAATTTTCTTATTAAAATACTGTACTCAAAAACTATCATTTTACAGATTTCGAGATGTTTTTTAAGTTTCGATTCTCGAAAACGTTATCTTTACAAATTGATGTCTTTACAAATAAAATAGTAATTCGTTTCTGATAATGTAATAAAAAAAATTATACTCATCGAATATTCGGAAGGAGTACACGTATTTAAGTAATATTTTAATTAAAATCGAAGTTTATAAAATTATTTATCGATTAGCTATAATTATTTTCAAAATTTAAACTTGCCTTTTAGTGTCTTTAATGCTCATTTTAAAAAGGAATTGTAATGCAATAAATTTCGAATACATTCCATTTAATGATCGAAGAACGTACGACAAAAATTGTTTTAACAATTTTACGGGTGTTCTCAAATATGATTCCCATATTTAGCTATGTAAATACCATGTATTGCCACTTTCTTAAAAAAAAAACACGCGTAAAATTATTTAATGATCACACTGATCCGTCCTTATAGAATGTTCTAGGTGTCCTCATTAATTGGAACGTATTCTAATCATCATCGTTTCCCAACCATCATAGCCCAAGAAAATAAATGTTTTTCAGCTTAAAAAAAATCAAAGTGGAGTTTTTTCACCGGGATTATCTTTATTTGGATGCAAGAAATGACTTAATGAATAAAAATTCCGTTGCAAAACCAAGTGCGAAAAAAATTCAAGATCAAAGGTTGCGAAAATAAAATAATATTAACATAATAACTAAGGTTGTGATAAACTTAAGAGTTTACGAGATATTTAAAAAAATCCTTTTTTCGGGATCTTTGACCTTGAATAGGTCAGTTCTTACATCGAAATAAAGATAACCCCGGTGAAAAAACTACACTTGGATTTTTTCAGCAGATCGAATTTTCTGGGCTAAAGAAGCGAAGCAAAAAATCTATTCATAATTATTGCGATATATTTAAGGCGTTGTAAAATAATTTTTCTGATTTAGGTATGTAAATATTATTTTCTAAGATTTCTATTCGAAAGCAAAATATTAATGCAATATAAGAATGTGTTCACATTTTTAACGTCAAGTCATTTATTAGAAAATTTTCTAAAATACTCTGATTAATAAGCCAATTTTTTTTTAAAAGAGCCAAAATAAAGTGCCCAAAATATAATTTTTAATTGGCCAGCTTTTTTTTATCACTAAAAATAAAAAAATATTTCGATTGCCAAATTTTTATATTATAAAATAGTCTCAAAATTACGTGCAAGAAAAGAGTAATAAATTGATGGATACATATTTTAAAAGATGTATCCAAATGATCCAAATATGGATGGAATTCGCCATGTATATATTAAAAAATGGTAATTAATGGATATCATGATGGTACAATTGAAATTGCTTAAAAAAATTCATTGTATAATTATTTTAAAGTATTATATAGATTTTATACTATTAAATAAAAAGTATTTTCTAACTGCGAAAACTGTGTTTTTCTATCTTAATTCCATAATACACATAATTTTCCCGTTGGAATCATCTATCGATAATTGTCGAAGAATACTTAAAGAAATTGGATCCCAATTGAGCTTTGGCTAAAAATGGCTAAACCGGTAAGTATATGAACGCAAGTAAAGTAAGTCTCAAAATTTTTTTTTCTTTTTATCCGTCTGTCAAGGAGTGGTGCGAACCAAATTTTGGTATAGGTGTTCGTAAAATCACCTAATTAGTCCATTTTCGGTTGTCTGTCATTTTGTCTGTCTGTCGACACGATAACTCAAAAGTCGCTTTATGCTTTTTGGGACGTTCAATCAAAATTAAGTTAGGGAATACCTGGCCCGCCGTTGGATGCTTGAGAGCCCGCGTGCAACACAGATTGTGTTCAACTGCGACACTACGATTAAATAAACAGAAGAAACAAATATTTATTTTTTATGAAGTATTTCTTCTTATTTTTCACACCCATATGAGATAACCCTTGAAAGTTTGATTGGTAAGTTTAGTTTAGTAAACTAACCTGGTGATATAATATATCACTTTTGTGATATTATATAGGTGATATAATTTCCCCTAATACCAAATTTTAAAATTTTTAGTTCAGAAACTAGAAATAACTTGTAGTACATCATAATAATTAATAATTAACCTATTGTGCCTTACCTGTTTATAGAATATTAATGATACATAGAGAACGCGAGGGATCTGCTAGCCTGTAAGTGGATGCGATATGATGAATGAGAGAGAAGACTGTCAGTGAGTTACCCTGTGCCCTTGTCATGATCATATGTACATATAGATTTATTATATGGATTAGGAAGTATAAGTATACGTATTAGACAAAGACACAGGTGAAATTACTGGCAGTCTTCTCTCTCGCTTCACATATCGTATCCACTTACAGGCTAGTGTTCGCTATCTTCATATCTCTATGGTTTAGTTAGTATTTATAAGAAAGTATACAGAATGTTCGATTTACATGTAGGCATATAAATATCAGGAGTATGACAGAATACATACGTTAAACCATGCATCTAAGTGAGAGGTGTTATATAGATGAACTACACGCAATTTCATATAACACCTATAATACCTCTTACTTAGATGCATTGCTTAACGCATGTACTCTGCCATACTCGTGATATTTATATGCCTAGATGTAAATCGAACATTCTGTATATTGTGTTTTATAAAGGAGTGCTCCAAAATTAACGCAAGAAGTTCGAATCAGGCGTTAATCTTGGGACACCCTTTATTATTATTATTACATAAAAGTGCTAGAATTTTACTTATTTTGTATAAACACTTTAATAAGAAAAGAAAATTCTCTGTTAATTTGTTTTATGAAAATGTACAATTTTTTTTTCATGAAAATTTAAAACTTTTTTTTTTTTTTTTTATAAAGAAATAAATTATATATTTTAAATTTTTTATGCTATTTTTTCTTTTCAGAACAAAATTATCAATTAATTAATTATTTAGTAAAGGTAAGTATTAACTTAATATGCCAATAACTGGGTATTTTTTTTCTGCAAGGTACTGCATAAATTTTTTTCGTGTTGAAATATGTTTAGGGGTATCCTCCGAGTGTAAATCCAAATTGGCGGTACTCCGTTCAGCCACATGTTCCATCTTGGAAAACACGTTTTATGAAATATCTCATGAACCGGGCATCGTACAACAAAAATAGTAAGAATCATTTTCATAGGAAATAACATTTTCTATAACTTTTATTTGAAATTTTACACTGTATTATGCATAGGTTTTTATTTATACCGCTCTAAACTTTTCTTAATATAATTATTACTAAATATATAGTTAACGGCTCATAGTATATTAAAAATGGCGATAAAAAAATTTGTAGAACATAAAATTTCCAATAAGTTTCATCAAAAACTTTTTGTCGTAACATTCGTAGTTTAGGAACTAGCTATAGGCCAATAACCAGGTATTTTTTTCTAGAATTTACTGCTTAAATTTTTATCGTGTTGGAATATGTATAGAGGTATCCCCCGAATGAAAAAACAAGTTGGCGGTAGGAGGGAGCTTCTGCAGCCATCTTGGAAAACACGTTTTATAAAATTTCTCGTGAAACTGGCATCGTACGACAAAAATATTAGAAATCATTTTTGTAGATAATAACAATTTCTATCCATAAGTTTTTATTTATAGCGCTACAAAGACAGTGCTAGCCACTACTCCACCTTGGACTTATTACACTTGCAATGTAATATAGACGTTTTACTCTCCTTTTTTCAATAAACTTGTTTTCTTAAACTTAGTATTTATTTTTCTTTTACAAACCTTTTTTCATTAAACTTACTCATTATGTATTTCTTTTTACTCACCTTTTTTTCAATAAACTTTTTCTTTAATGGAAAATCAAAATTTTGTTCACAAAGGAGCTAAATGAAAAAGAAAATGTTTCTAAAGAAAAAGTATGCAGTCCGTGAAATAAAATTATTAATTTGAGAGTTTTTGTAGTCTGGTAAAAAAAAACAACGATGAAGTTTCTTTTAAAAATAATTTTAATATAATATATATTTAAATATATAATAATAACGTAATTTGAAATAAAAATTTACTTTATACTTAAAATAATAGTGAGGCACCTTATTATCGAATTCCGTGTTTATACGGACACATCTGGATACAATCACTAAATTTTAACTAATCGTTAGGATATCAATTTTTGAAAAGAGCTTTTGCGCTTAAAAAAGGAGATCAAATTTCTAAAAATTTTCTAATTATAACCCAAAATGCTTTGAACACCTAGGAAGAAAACTTAAATGATATTGATGAAAATTTATAACTGGAATATTTTCTAAAATAACAAAATTTCTTATTTTTAACCAAAAAGTACATTTGTGGATCTTCGACCTTTGATGGTTGTACAGAGTGTGTCTATATATTTATGATAATAAGACGCCCTACTAAGGGTGCCATTTTGACCTTTTCAGCTGAAGATTTTTTCAACAGAACAAAGCGCTTTTGAAAAAAATAATAAAGTAGAACAAATTTTTCAATGTAAAACATGTTTCTCCTCCAAGTAAACAACTTTTAATTAGTTGATTTTTTTCGAAATCACACTGTTGAGAAAAAATTTAGATGAAGAAATAAAAATAGAAGCACCCTATACTGGATGGTTCAGTAACTATTACCACCTTAAATATCTTCGAAACATAATTTATCTTATAAAATTAAATAGAATATCATGGTAATAAATACAAAATTAATGCATCTTTAAAATTTTTAACAGTTGTTTAATAGGTTGTAACACTCTCAGAGGCGTACCTAACACGTTTTTTTGGACGTTGGTGGTGGGGAAATTGGTTAATCAGGTTTTTACAAATTACAAAAAAACTATGCATCAAATTAAAAGAACTTCAATTAAAAGTTCTAGCTGAAGTATTTCTGCACATTTTCGTTTTTTTTTTCTTCGATTTTCTAGTCTCAAAATTGATCGAGATATGCCAATTTTAAAATGAAATTTTTTTGCTCATTCAATCAAATGAAAAAGTATCCATTTTGTAAATCGTTCGAGATAGAACAAAAGTTTAAATGTAAAAGTTATTCCTTATAAAAAAATAATTAACTTTTATTTAAAACATTTTTTCATAAACATCACTGTTTATCCGTAAGGACGCAAGTTAGGAAAAAACTTTGGTGTTTCTTATAAAAAAAATTAAAAAATTTCTCTTTTTACCCGTGAGGACGTCTCCAAAATACTTTTATCAAATGTTTGAAATTTTTTTTTGTTTTTCTAGAATGTTTCACCAAACCAACTAGTTGAAGTTAGCTTGAAAACAAATCAACACACTTCTTTTTATAGTTTTGGAGAAAATGGACATCAAAGTTTTTTCCTAAGATGCGTCCTCACGGGTCAACAGTGATGTTTACGAAAGAATGATTCAAATAAATTCCATTTTAAAATTAGCATATCTCAGTCTAATTTGAAGCTAGAAAGTGGTAAAAAAAACCAAAATGTGCATAAATTCTTCAGCTAGAACTTTTATTTGATGCATAGTTTTTTTGTAATTTGTAATTTGTAAAATTTGATTAAAACCCCGTAACTACCTCCCCCAAAAAGGGAGTTAGGTTCGCCCCTAAGAGGTCGACTTTTTTTACAATGTTTTGACAACCTAATAAATAACTGTGGAAAATTTCAAAGATACATTAATTTTTTCCTTTTACATATTTAGTTTAATTTGCGCTAAATATTCAACTTTCTTTCTTTACCTTTAAAAAACGCCCTGACCAGAGAGCTCAAAAGGACCAAAGATTATTTTTTACGTTGTTTAGTTACTGAATCAGCCCCTTCGGAATAATAAATTTAATTATTATTATAATTAATTAAATATTTTTGAACGTATTTTTGGGGTATTGGTTAAATTGGATACATATGGATATGTTGGAAATCTAGCCGTTAATATTTGATCGTCAACTTTAAATGATGGAAACAATCCCATTTGATTTGTACGTAAATTTTTACCCTTACTGTAACCATTCCAATGATTACCAGCTATATGAATTTTATCACCGATCTCTAAATTTATTTCACCAGCTACTGTATGCATAATGGGTGCTGCACCCCCTGCTTCGTTTGTGTAATATGTTGTCGAATCGACCATATGTTTCATATGAGCGATTTTTATATGTGGTTTACCACCGCCAAAATAATAAATGTCATCTAACGAACGAAATTTATTAGTTGCATCTAAACCGTATGTTTGCATTAATTCATATGCAACACGACATACCTGCAAACAAAAAGCAGTCAAATGTTTATTGTTGAGTTCAGGGCTCCGGATTCATGATCAGCGAACAAAAAAAATTGTGAAAATTGTCCCATTTAAAAAAACCTCCTGGAAGAAATTCCCCAAAAAAATGTTTACATTTCAATTTTAGCCCAAAAAAAGTTAAGTTTTAAGGGCAAAAATGGGACAAATCCTATACTGGAGTAAGGTATTGTTTTTAGACCCTAGGTTCGTGATTAGCGATTAAAAAACGTTTTAGAAGAAATTCTCACTGCAAAATGTTAATATTTCAATTTGAGCCTAATAAAGTCAGTATTTAAGCCAATAATGGAACGAAATTATGTATTGGAGTGTGGTATTATTGAATTTAACCAACAGGTTTGTGCTTAGCGATAAAAAAAGCCTCCTCCTGTTAGAAATACAGAAAAATATTTACATTTCAATTTTAGTCCAATAAAAGTTAGTTTTAATGGTAAAATTGGGACGAATTCCGTACTGGAGTGTGGTATTATTGAATTTAGACCCTAGATTTGTGATAAGCGATAAAAAAAACTCTTGGGAGCAATTTTAACAGAAAAATGTTTACATTTCAATTTTAGCCTAAAAATAGTTAAGTTTTAAGGGCAAAAATGGGATGAACCTCGTATTGGAATTTGGTATTGTTGCATTTAGATCCCATGTTTGTGATTAGCGATCAAAAAGACCTCGTATTGGAGGGTGATATTAATGAATTTCGACCCTAGATTCGTGATTAGATATCAAAAAGTCTCCGGAAAGAAGTTCTCACAGCAAAATGTTTATACTTCAATTTTATCCCAAAAAAGGTGAGTTTTTAGGCCAAAACTAGGACGAAATCTCATAATAGAGTGTGGTATTATTGAATTTAGACCCCAGATTTGTGATTAGCAATAAAAAAACCTCCTAGGAGAACTTTTTACAGCAAAATATTAATATTACAAATTTAACTTACAAAAATGTGAGTTTTTAGGCAAAAAATGGGACGAATTCCGTATTGGTGTGTGATATTATTGAATTAGACCCAAGATTTGTGATTATTATTTCAATTTTATCCCAAAAAAGGTTAGATAAAATATAAAATAAAATAAAGATTAGCGAATAAAATAAAATAAGTACTTACTTGCGATGAAAATGTACAAACAATAAAATCGGATTTGGATAAAAAGTATATATCCAGAATGATACCAAATAATGAACGTTCCGTGTAACGTGTACTAACAGCTGCTATTTTTGCAATATTTGTATCACCAATAATCTCATATTGTGGATATTGTCGTTTTGCAGCTGTAATCACTTTTGGATCATCGGTTGCAATATATACACGTCGTTGATCCAATTGTTGATTCTGTGTTGACATCATTAATTCTAATCGATCATAGTAATCATTCACATGTGACATATATTCTTCAATCGAATGGAATGCTGCCTCTGTACCAATTTTATCGGTACGTCGTACATGAATACTGAAATACGAAAGAAATAATAGATTTCTAGTATATTCTAAGAATATGAAACGTCAAAAAATCCATCAACCCTAACTTTCTGCCGCGTGGCAAATAAAGCTCCTGAGACGATGAGAGAAAAATAACTTTTATCGATAAAAATGCTTCAAGCGAAAAATGTTAGGTGTGTAGGTATTTCGACGCCCAGATTTGTGATTAGCGATTTAAAAAACCTACTGGAAGATTCCTTACAAAAAAAAGTTTATATTTAAAATTTATCCCAAAAAAGCGGAGTTTTTAGACCAATAAGAATATAATTTAAAAAACTAAAAAACACGCTTGTTGCTTCTTCTAAATATATTTATGTATAGTATGGTTATCGATAGTATAATAAATGTATATAACTGATGATGGGTATCTATGGGTATGCTATTAGAGAGTTACATACAAACATACATACATACAGGTGAAGCTAATATAAGCGTGTTAAAAATAGGAAGAATAACGTAATGGAGTTTGGTATTGTTGAATTAAAACCTAAATTCGTGATTAGAGATAAAAAAAACTCCTGGAAACAATTCTTACAGAAAAAAGGTTTACATTTCAATTTTATTATTTATTGTTTACTTTCATGCATACGATGTTTATTTACATCATGGTCTATTCGACTATATTTGATGTAATATGCTACATACAGGCGTAAACTAAATATTGACAAATATCTTGTCTAGTAATGTTAATTAAAGAGAATTGAAAAAAATAAGGTATTTGTCAATATTTAGTTTACGCCTGTATGTATCATATTTCATCAAATATAGTCGAATAGACCATGATGTAAATATCGTGTGCATGATTAAAAGTAAACAACAACAATAAGTAATAATAATAAATAAGTGGATAAACAAATTAAAAAATTCTTTGAGTTGAAAAAATTGTATTCGTGTCTAGAACTCGAATAGCCTAATTGGTAGGGCGCTTGACATGAATCCAAGAAGTCCGGGTTCGAGTGTATTTTTTTCAATTCTCTTTAATTTCAATTTTAGCCTATAAAAAGTTAGTTTTAAAATCAAAAATGGGAAAAATCCCTAACTGAAGTGTGATATTATTGAATTTAGACCCTAGATTTGTGATTAACGATCAAAAAAACCTCCTGGAAGAACTCCTAACAGTAAAATGTTAATATTTCAATTTTAATATAAAAAAAGTGAGTTTTTAGGATAAAAATGGGACAATCTCGTATTGGAGTATTGTTGAATTTACATCCCATATTTGTGATAAATACGCGCACATCAAACTTGACCTAGTTTTTCAAGCACAATGTAAAAAGTTACTCCATAACTTGTAATCGATAAGTGAATACTTTAAATTAGAAAGTTGTTATCGATAAAAGTAGTTATATTTTTTGTTTGAAACATTTTTCCGCGAACCCTACAGTTTTGACAAAAATGGACTGAAAAGTTTTATCCAAAAATTTTTTTCGTATCAAATCTAGGCACTTTTTGAACAAAATTTTAAAATAAATCCAATAAAAGCGGTTTGTTTTTCTATAAAGACCATTTTTGTTTAAATTGAATGAACAAACACACACAAAAAGGATTTTTGCTATAAATTTCTGTCTAAACTATTCGATTTACAAAAAAACTTTTCAAACAAAAAATGTTTGCATATTTATAAAGAACTACTTTAAAATTAAAAGCGTTCGTCTAATGTTTACTAGTTATGAATCAGAGTGAGGATTTAATTAAATCTGAAAACTTAGATCGAATTCGATGCCGGTATAAGATTTGTGCCTTTGAAATAAACATTTTTCGTTTGGACCATTTTCCTCGATTAATTTTATTTATCGAGTTTCAAGCATACGTCAACTTAAAAAAGAATACAGGGTGTCTTCTTCTTTTTTAAGTTAAGTATAATTTAATATTGTATCAAGATAACGTCCTTAATAACACTTACCCAACAATAGGCGATTTAAAATTTAAATTTCTAGTTGCTTGTTGAAGTTTCTCCGCTAAACTTTGCTGTGGCCTCAATAAATATTTTAACATTTGTCCAACCCACCATACAATCGGATCACCATGCAAACGAATTAAACGTGCTGAAATATCCTCAGGTATTGCTGGTGGAACATATTCCGGTGTTGGTATTAAATTATCAATAATTGATAAATGTATAATTTCTGGATCATTTTCACCAGGCCATTGTTCTACAATGGATGTATCATAATGATATGTGGAGCATGAATTACTAACGGGCTGAAAGATTTCATCCCAACCGGCTTTATTGTAACGCCAACCTTTTGATTGTAATATAAGTGTACGTTCGGTACCGTATGCCATTGTTAGGCAGAATACTAGATGATGAAGTTGGCACCCATAACCACATCCCTTAAAAAAATATCCATGTTTATGAAAAATTTCCAATATAAACACAATCAAAGTATTAAGGATGTACGAGCGTCAAGGAAATTTTAAATAAAAAGCTTGATTTTTTATTCCACGAACTAAAAAAAAAGGGGTGTTATAAGTTTGACCGCTATGTGTCTGTGTCTGTCTGTGGCACCGTAGCGCCTAAACGAATGAACCGATTTTAATTTTTTTGTTTCGTTTGTAAGGTAATTTAATGGAGAATGTTCTTAGCTATGTTTTAAGTCCGAATTATTAACCCCCTAACTAAAAAAAAGGGGTGTTATAAGTTTGACCGCTATATGTTTGTGTGTATGTATGTCTGTCTGTGGCACCATAGCGCCTAAACGGATGAATTGATTTTTATTTTTTGTTTTTGTTTTTTTTTTTTTTCGTTTGAAAGGTAATTTAATGGAAAGTGTAATTAGCTATGTTTCAAGTGCGAGTTTAAGGTTCCGTACCAGAAAAATAAAAATTAGCGATGATCTTCAAAAACTTCTCAGTTTTTTAAGAAAAAGGTAATTTAATGAAGAGTGTTCGTAGATATGTTTCTAGTGCAAGTTTAGTGAACCTTTTCTTTGCGAGGCAGTATATTTTACAGCCTTAGAATTCTTAATCAATAATATGCCCTTGAATACTTACTTTATTTAAATTACATACAACTTTTTTCGCTTTATGACAATCAGCAGGATTTTGTAAATATTCTAATCGACGTTGAATTAAATTACTCAATTTTTCAAATTCTTTTTCACGCCACGATTGATATCCATCAACTTCAGCTAAATTCACTAAATCTTTATACATTGTTCTGAAAACAATCAAAACCAATTTTTTTTTTAAATTTTTTTCCCACGTTCTCCTGATTTATTGGTTTATTTTTATGGGGACATTTTAAAACTCCGTGATTTACCGGGGACTACTGGAAAATGTAGGACATTTTGAGAAAAATGAATTTTTCAATTTTAATAAATTCATTTAAATATCACGGCATTCATAATTGAATCTTATTTATTTATTGTACAGGTACACCAGGTTGGTATATTTGAAAATGGTAAAAACTAAAAAGTGAAACAAAATTATAGTAGGATGAAACCCATTGGAAAAGGAAGAAAATATCACAAAAATGAAAGGAAAAGTAAATTACGGGCAATATGAGTTTGAGAAGTGGAAGGGGGTGAGTTTTTAAGGGTACAAAACAGTTTATCTTGATTTCCGGCAAAACTACAAGTCCTATAGAAAAAAGTTAAATTGCAAAGTTGTAGGTAATGAAAAGATCTACAACTTTTGTTCATACACTTTTTTCACATAACCTCAAAATTTATGTGAAAAATTCAAATAACCAAGTTTTTGGTTTTTCATTTTTATCTTTAACAAAAAAATGTTTTTTTTCACGAAATTTGGTAAGAACTTTCCTTTTTATGTTTCAAACACATTGTAATTTTGTTTATTTAAAATGTTTATTTGTTCACCTAATTTTTAATAAATATCGAAAAAGTACCCTAATTTTCAATCGAAAATTCTGACGTCAAAATATTTCCTTTTTTAAAAAAGTCGATGGGCTTTTTGTTCGCTGAAATCTCTACTTTCTAATGGTGTAAAAAAAATACATTACTATGATAAATGTTCTCAGAAAATACAAAAAAAACGAATTGTGGATGAAGAACCAATGCAGACTAGAAATGATATTGGAGACGAAGACGGCGATGGTCTTGAAGATTTAGAAGATCTACTGTGTTTCATTTTACTATAATATGGTTTGGTCTCAAAAATTATCAACCCTGGTCTAATACATAAGGGCTGACTGACAGTCATAACTGTTATTTATATGCAATATACAATCTGTAACCGTAATCACGGAAATCATAACCGTTTCGATAGCATATATCTGACCCCGGTTCTATCGTTCGCTTGATTGAACCTTGTATGTGTGTGTACAAAACTACTATAACCAATCCTCAAATGATCAGCTTTAGTAAATTCAACGAATTTTTTTTGGTCAGGCTTTCCCATTATATTAAGAAATTGAAATAAAAACTTACCTAGTACGTTCTAAACTTAAATTTAAAAAATGATTTAAATTAAATGCAAGTTTTTCTTTATCAAAATGATTTTGATTATTATTTCCATTTCCATTCTTCAATAATAATTGTTTTTGTATAAATTTCTTAATTTCTGCTTTCATAAAGAATTCCAATTCATCGACATTCATATGTAAACGTCTACGTAATTGTTCATATTGAATATTTGGTTCATCTTTGGATGAGATCAAACCAAAATCATAATGTTTATTAATAATACGTTCTGTATGTTGTATTTTATCTTTAATTAATTCAAATAATTCTTTTTGATCACCATTTTGATTATTTGTATTAGTATATGCAATATCTATTAATAATTTACGTAATTCACCTGCAATTCAAATCAAACAATTTTATTTTTAACTCAAGAATCAACAAAAAGGGGTGTTATAAGTACGACTGCTGTGTGTGTGCAGTGCCCGATTTAAGGGTTGTCTGAGCGGGAAACCGCCTGGAGTTGCAAATCCTTAAAATATTATATACAGTAATGTCAGTAATCTCGATAATTGCGATTTAATAAGGGCTATTCCAAAAACTGGGATTGTATGAAAAAATTCATTATAATAAATAAATAAAATAAAACACTGAAAAAACACGATTGGAATCTATGTAGTTAAGCGAAATTATACATATAATACATATACATAACTCGAAAAATAACTTTTATCGATAAAAATGCTTCAAACGAAAAATGTTGGGTATGTAAACGCACTTCGTACGCAGACATTAAAAGTGACCTAGGTTTTCAAGCTCATTCTACTCCATAACTGGTAATCGATAGATGAACACTTTAAATTAGAAAGTTGTTATTGATTAAAACAGTAACAGTTTTTCGTAAACCGTACAGTTTAGGCAAAAACAGGCTGAAAAGTTTTACCCAACATTGGTTTTTCATATAATTGTTTCTGTGAAATCTAGGCACTCTAGGAAAAAAATTTTCCAATAAATTCAATAAAAGTGGTTTGTTTTTCTATAAAGACCATTTTAAGTGAAAATGAATAAACGCACAAAATGCTAGATTTTTGTCAATTACTATCTAATCTATTCGGTTTACAAACAAGTGTTTCAAACAAAAAATGTTGCGTGTTTATAAAGCATAACTTTCTAATTTAAAGCGTTCATCTGTTTGTCAATTATGAATCAAGGTGAGGTTTTAATTGAATCTGAAAATTTAGATCGAATTCGATGCCGGTATAAGATACGTGCCTATGAAAATAACAACATTTTTCGTTTGAACCATTTTCCTCGATTAAATTTATTTATCGAGTTTCAAGCATATGTCAACCTAAAAAAGAAGAAGCACCCTGTATATGGTATGAGAGTAAAGGGAGGCAAATATTATTTTTTGCCCGGAGTGGCAAAATAGCTAGGTCGGGCCCTAAGTGTGTGTCTATTTGAAAGATAATTTAATGGAGAGTATTTTTATTTATGTTTCAAGTGCGAGTTAGGATTCCGTACTCGAAACAACTAAAAAATAGGCGATGATCTTCAAAAGCTGTTCAGTTTGGAGAAGGAAAAATGTAATTTAATGGAAAATGTTCTTAGATATGATTCAGGAGCGATTTTAATGTTTTTTAAGGTTGAGTCCGTCTGTCCAATCACCTGGGTTCGATTTTACAAGTACATACCATGAATATACCATAAAAATTTCAACTTGATATCTCTTTTCGTTTTTGAGTTATCATGTTCACGGACGGACACACGGAAATAAAAAATCATATGGTTTTCAAATCAAATTTTTTACCAGAATCACAAAATAATCTTTATTTTCATAAATAACGAATTTTCTCGTACTTTTATTTAAACACTTGTATATCGAAAACGGTGAGGTTTCGTGAAAATTGTCAAGAGTCATAAAATGCTTATAATAAATAAATAAATTTCGTTAATAACGAATTTTCGGCAAACTTTCCTTTTTTCTTTTTGCAATTGCTAATATCTCGAAAGCGGTGAGATTAAGTAAAAAAAATGACAGGGATCGAAATATACTTAGAATCGCCTAAATTAATTTTTTTAAATGTTAAATATGGATAATTTGGTGTCCGGAAGTATGATACTTCTGCCTCTTTTATGGACGTAAACGAAAATACCCAAGTTCACATGAATATGATAAAAATTTACGAACGCGGAGGTTTTTCCTTGATCAGATTTGTTTTTTCGTTTTTATTTCCTCGATAAAAATACAAATGTATTTTAAATTGAACTAACCATTTTGTTTCTTCAAACTATCCAAATTATTTAATGCTGCTTGTAAACGTTGAGCTAATAGTTTCGTATTCTCAAAATCATAACTGTTGTCATTATTACTGTTTCCCGTGTTAAAGATCATCGGTAAAATTGATGTAATGACTACAATAAACCATATTACGAGGATTATCAATAGAGAACGCCTCCAACCAAAAACACTTAATTGTCTAAATATCGTATTCATTTTTCAATTAATTTTATTGTTTAATTTTTATTTATTTATTATAGATAAAATATTTACAACAGGTTATGTTTTTCGAACTCATTTTCGAACATGTATTCATCACTTAAAACTTGTATTATACATTTTATCACTAATTTATATTTATTTTATATGATTAAAAGTAAGTAAATTTTTTTAACTTTTAAATTTTTGTTTTTTGTTGGATTGTTTATAATAATTTAATTGTCATGCCATGTTTAAAAGTTTATTGTGAACAAACCACTTGTACAAAATGTAAAAATTATATGTGACTTGTGACGTTTGTGACTGAAAACTAATAATACTATTTTATACCAAGATGTATCAATTAATAGGTATGTTATTCGAAGCATAATCAAACTTAAGATATTCGATTTTAATACTAAGATGCTAGCGCCACGAGTTTAAAAAAAATATTAACCGTAAATAAATATAATAAAAATATTAACTGAATTTCTTTCAACATTCAGCTGATTTTTTCCATTAAATAAAAAAATTAAAGATGCCCTGCTTCATTATATATCTAAATGTGCTGTGCCATATTTGCCCCCCGAGTCTTAATGTGTAATTTCATGATGACGCTTGACGCTGGCTTTGAGCGACAAATTAGGATTTCATCTAGCAGAAAAAAATAGAACTATGTGTAGCGTCAAATTAAAAAGATGTAACTTCATGATGACGCTTGATGCTGGCTTTGAGCGTCAAATTAGGAATCCACCTGGCAGAAATAAATAGAACTATATCCAGCGTCAAATTGTAAATAGGAGCGACAAAAACAAACAAGTTTATATTAATCCATAACCACATTTTTAATAAGACACATGGTAATGATAATCAATTATATTCATAATGAGTGGTGAATATGATTATCAAATTTTCAAAAAAAATTCTTTGGAATTGGCAATCAATTGGAAAATAAAATTTTTTTAAATCAAACCTTTATTTTCGTTTTATTAAAACATTAAAAAATATATATTATAAATTTATTTAGCTAATACTCTCAAAATTAATTCTGATAATAGAAATGGGATATACTTTTCTATGATAAAAAGTCAGTTTAAGCTCCGTTCTGCCATCTGGGTGAAAAAGAAATCTTCAGCAGCGTCAAATCGTAAAAAGCTAAACTATAATTAATACTTTGTGCATGGGAGTGTACCTGTTCATGGAAGTTATGTGACGCGATACACGAAATATTTTTTTAAAATTAATTTAAATATAGGTTTTTTTCTAAATTAAATTTATCAAAAAACAAGTGAAAATAAACAATTGATTGAGTTAGTTGTTGAAATATCATGTAAAGACAGTGTTGATTACTCTATCACATTACACATATTCATGTCACACATACATAACTGATAATCCCATATTAATACATACTATAAAATTTCCATCTAATGTGTGCCTTAGTGAGTAAACAGTGATGTTTACAAAAAAATGTTTCAAACAAAAGTTGTTTATTTTTTGATAAGGAACATTTTTTATATTTTTTTTAACTTTTGTTCTATCTCTTATGGTTTACAAGATGGGTCCTACGGACCCATGATCCAATTGACCTATGTGCTCATTTACGAACTCGACCTCACATTTTACGTCCTAACTGCGCTGTAAAAATTTCAGCTTGATATATCTTTTCGTTTTTGAGCATTTTTTTCGTACCATCAATATTTTTAAGCGTTACAAACTTGGGGCTAAACTTAATATACCATATATATTTCATATATACATGGTATAAATAACTAATTGTAGAATTGAAAAAAAAAAGTATTGGGCAATTAAATATCAAGGATATTTTTTTATTGATAATAAAATGTATGATAACAACCAATTTGGAAAAAAATTGCTATTAAGCAAAAAATTTTTTTTGTAGATATGACGTGTAAAATAGTTTTATTTATATTTTTTTTTTTTTTCAAAGTAAATAATCGATTTGTTTCCATTATTCGCGGAAATGGGAATTAACATTGAAATTTTCTCAAAAAATATCGCTTAGAATTCGATTTGATTTTTCGATATTTATATGTCTTCAAGAATATTTTTTTAAATGGTGAAAATCGTGAAAAACACTTGATGAAAAAAAAAATGATGCTACGAACAAAACTTTGGTATAGCGTTGTTCAACCTAAAGAGTCCATTTCCGGCTGTCCGCCCGTCTGTCTGAACGAAACGAAAAGACCTAAAAAAGTTATTGATTTTTTCATTGTCGAGATATAATAACGCGAAGTTAAACCATTTTATTGTTGAACAGAAACAGCTATAGCAGAGTATTGTGGTTGTAACAAAAATAACTATAGTTGAAGTATTGTAAAAAACTACTATCTATACAGTATTATGTGTTTAAAGTCTCCCTGCTGGCACAGTATTATATACCTCATTTCACTGCAAGCTTATATATTTTTATCGCCCTTTTAATCGTTAACTTCTTTACAATATATTATTCAAGATAATCTCCTAAATACACTTTCTGGCCTAGGATGTCCGAAATCACCCTATAAAATAGAAATTATCAGTTATTCACTAAATTCTAAGAAGAAAAGTTCTTTGACGTTTTTTAATCTGACGCATTGTTAACGTTTAAGAATTCATAAATTATCATTTTTAATAGCCCTCCTTTCTCTAAGAGGGTTGCGTGAACGTTATTGTCCCCATTGAAAATCTCTCCACGTAAATTTAAATTAACAATACAGTCCTGTAAATGCACCCATTTATTTCTACTGACTAGTGAGATACTCATGCATATTTTGAGCTCGGTACATTCTTTGACTTTGTATTTGAATCGAATACTTCAAATATGAAACCTGGATCTTGGTGAGGTTATCGTTCTGGGCTGCGAAACAGATTTAAATTGAAAGAAGAGGAAACGCTGGAGAAGAGTTCAGAGATATTTTCAAAACCGTGAGTGATATCTGCGAGAAAGTTCGCGTCATAACAGACCAGCGCTCGAATAAATAGACTTATTCAGTTAAAGATTATAAATCGATTTTTTAATCATTGCAATATTTTTCAAATTTGGCTTGTCTTTTTCTCAACAAAATGAAAAATTTGGAGGAAGACTCTTTGACTTTTTTTTTTCGACTTTTTGAACTAGACTATTAAACTTTAAACGATGATTCCCGTGACATCTGGGTCGACGAAATTCAACTTTCAAATTCACTCGAAGCACGCGATGTTCACAATAAAGGTGTGTTTTCCCAATGTCTACCAAATGCGTTTTGGCAGTTTTACCTGTGACAAAAACAGCGACGAATGAACGCTAAATTTCAACTTTGCGTCGTCTCAAGACATATCTTAGTTCTACAATGTCTAAAGATCGGCTAATCGGTTTAACCTCGCACTGTAGAGGTCGATGCGTACAGAGTTATGAAAAAGGTTTTTTCTGTACTTTGCAGAGTTAACTTATTCAAAAATAGTGACTGAAGATCAAATTTTGACCTAATAAAATGTTCTCTTACTCGAAAAAAGAGTTTCTTGTTTTTATTAACCTCTAAGACCTAACATGATGAAGAAAAATTTGAACCCCTCCCTTGGATAATTCCTGCGCACGGACCTGATCAATATAATAGTCTTCTTAAACACATAATAAATATCAGTAATTGATCATGAACCGTTTGAAAGTAATTTGAGGATTCCCATATCTGTATACTCTTACTAGATGGTATAAATAACATACCTATTGTTGTTTATATCTTGGTTTATTTTTCAAAAGAAATAACGACACGTATTGTATTGTATTGTTATTAGTGCTCACTTGCTCAGCTCGCAATTTAATATTAAAATGTTGTTTATTGGTTTGGAATGTTTGGATGGGGTGGAAGCTGGAACCGTGACGTGACCATGATTGGAACGAACATACATTTTCATTAAATGATTTAAAACATTTTCTAAATATTATTATATCATGATAGTTGATAGTAACTCTTATCAATTACCAATATTAATAATAATTTTAAAATTTATTTATACATATTTTATTTTCGTTACACTTAGTTTAATAAAATTATTATTTCTAATTTGTAATTTAGGTATGCCTTAAATAAAGTAAAATATTTCTAAATTATCAGTTATCCGCCTGTTTCGCTGGGTAATTTCAACTTTAAAAACAAAGACTACCGCGTTATTATAGGCTTCACTTTCCTTCCTCTCACTTATCTCCCTTTTTGTTCACAACTTCATGGGGTTTATTATTTGACGTGAAAGCCTAAAGGTGTATTTTCATGATGACGCTTGACGCTGAATTTGAGCGTCAAAGTAGGTCACGTGGTAAGTTTAGCACTTTCTGCCATCTGGATGAAAAAAAAACTACAGCAGCGTCAAATGGTAAGAAGCTAAACGATCGATATAGCCTAATTGGTAGGGCGCTTGACATGCATCCAAGAAGTCCGGGTTCGAGTCCTGGTTCGAGTGTATTTTTTTCAATTATCTTTAATTAAGATTACTAGACAAGATATTTGTCAATATTTAGTTTACGCCTGTATGTATCATATTTCATCAAATATAGTCTCGAATGATGATGTAAATAAATATCGTATGCATGATTATAAGTAAACAAAAAACATTAAATAATAAAAGCTAAACAATGTTTAGTATTTACGATTTGTCGCTGCTGTAGATTTTTTTTCATCCATATGGCAGAACGACTTAAACTGACTTTTTATCATAGTAAAGTATATCCTATTTTTATTATCAGGATTAATTTTGAGAGTATTTGATAAATAAATTTATAATACAGATTTTTTAATGTTTTAATAAAACAAGAATAAAGGTTGAACTTAAAAAAAATTATTTGTTTTGATTTGTTTCAATTGATTGCAGTAAGGTGAAATTCTAATTTGTCGCTTAAAGCCAGCTCATTGAAAATAAAGCTCTTGTCATTCATCGCTAAAATATCATCGCTGGTTTTTTTTTTAACTAAATTTTTGGTGTCTGCGGTCTTAGATATTCTTTATTGAATTGCGATTTTTGTCATTTGTCAAAAATATGATATGTATTGAAACAAACCTACTTAAAACATGACTTTGTTGATAAAAAAAGGAGGAAAAGGGGTTGGAAAATTGCCAAATCCAAAAGGTGTTAAATAAATTAAAGTTAAAATTCAATATAATATTTATATTTTTTATTAATTATTTTTTACATAGTTTTGATATAATTTTCTTTTAAATTACATTTTACAAGTTAGGTACGTACAGGTTTTCTTTTTTTATTAGGATGAAGCACACTCTAGAAATATACAAGATATCCTTCCCTAAAATAAAAACAGTATTTACAATTCAATACAACGTAAAGCTCAACTCAAAATAAGATGATATTTACGTGGTAGAACGTTGTAAAAACGTTTTATGGACACCAGGTAGATATTCCGTATCCGTATTTTTAGTGCCTGACTGAATGAAAGTTTAATGTCAGAAAAGTATTTTTTCTCCGTTTGATTACTTTTAATTTTTACAAATGCTAAAAAATTTTATATAACTGTATTCAAAAAGCTTACTATTTCCGAAGATATAGCGTCTCATAAAAAATTTTTCATTTTAAATTTAAAAATAAAATACAGTAGAGATGTTCTAGACACCAAAATATCTCGGAAATAGAAATCAAAGACTCTTTGCTTTTAAATATAAACTTTACAGGCCGTTAAAAGACATATAAAATGGCGGATACGAATTCATATATATTGTGCTTTTATAGTATTATTTTTATTAGGTATAGATGATTATAAAATCGTCATCCGTATTTAACATAATGGTTCGGAGAATGCAAGCGAAAAATCCGAGATACCCGCTTCGTGATTTTAACACCAGGAAGGTCATTTGGCCTTGATCTTCAAATGATCTTCAAAATTGATATGTGCCCTTAATAGTTATTAACTTATTAACACAGACAAATGACTTTTATTGTCCTTGGTAACTTTTAAAAAATTGATCTAAAGCTAGAGTTCTAGCGTTCTAGCGAAACCTAACGATTTTCGAAAAAATGTTTTAATTCAAAAATTTAGTTTTTTAATGAGGATCAACCTAATTTAAACTGTTATTCTACCTCTTACCTTTTAGCATCTAAATTGATCATTAAAGCAGCCCACAGAACTAAATTAGCCATAATATAGAAAATGGTCCACTCCATATACACTTCCAATGTTTTGTTAAAAATTTTCATGAATTTTAATGCTAGCTATCCGTCTACTGCTCAAAATTCACGATTATCTGGCCAAATAAATCATTTTTATCGAATTCATTTGAGTTAAGACCAGATAGCAGTTTTTTTAATCAATATATATATTTTTAATACCATAGATACAAAAAAACAAAAATTGAAAATAGACCTTTTCATTTCAATTACGATTCGTTATTGTTTCGGACAGATAGTAATAAATTGGACAAAGATACAAGATATTTGTTATTTATTTTATCACATAGTTTTTTTAACAATCTGTCCGATGCAAAAGGCAATCACTTTTTAAAATGAAAAGGTCTATTATTATTATTATTTAGTTACTAATTTTTGACAGTTAAAAACGTCACTTTTTTAATTTAAATTTCAGTTTTGATTCCTTGGAAACAAAAATAACAAAAATAGAAAATTTTTTTAATCGACTCATAATGGAGTATGTACCACGTAAGTTTAAAAAACTACTGATGTGTATTGATGTTGTTGTGAATAACAGGCGAAAATGTGGGTGTTTCAATAGAGTCCTGTAAATTTAAGTGATATATATCCCCTCTAATTATAGAATTACGAGATCGAGCCTTGATGCAAAATGGCTGATTAGTATTAAAATCTCAACGCTGAAATTTCGCACGGATTTTTTCCGTACATCTCTCCCGGACCATTAATTTTTATTACTAATTAATTATGTACTATATTATAGACATCTGAAAATCTGATTGCCATTATTTTACGATTACGACGGATTTTTTTTATTTATCAATTTTTAACACGACAAACAAACACTGACCATTGATTTGCGTCCTGTAGTCACATCAAAATGATAGACCGCAGTATTTAATCCGAATAATGGATCTGAACTCGTATCATGACATTACTCATATCACTTATAGTAATCCCATTTACTACGAAATTAACGATTTTTAATCTTTGAATGCTTCGAGGAACTGAACCGCCTGGAACTGATTAAAATATAATCAAACTGATCGGAGTACCACTTTGTGGTGACATCAAGTATTCTGCTTCATTCCCTATGGAATGAAGCAGCATACTTGTTGGAACGAGAGTCGTCGTCTAAAGCTCTCTTTTGACTTGAACCTGTTATTCTCGTAGCAAGGAATAACTACGAAAAGTCCATCTTGATTACTGGAACTTTGCGCTGGAAAGCATGTGACAGACCAAACTGTGTATAACCACAGCTCGCCTGAAACTCACTATAGTACAGTTGGCAACGGTGTTAGGGCTCTTAACAAGACACGGTTGATTGAATTATCAGCTTCAAAACATGGGAATCTCTGATGATTCCACTTGTAGCGCCTGTATGGAGTCCGAAACATAAGATCCATAAATCCTGGGAGAAATCCTAGCGGAGAAGCTGTGATCTTTCTGCGTGGCATCTGGCTTCGACGGAAACCTATAGCTCTATCTGCTTAATATAACACCTCTTAAATGGAAACCTTTCGCCTTCGGGTGGCAGGTTGTTCTCATTTAGATCATGTCATCATTTACTAAATCGGTTCAAAGTTTATTTCATGTTAAGATCGTGCCTGCCAAACTTAGATTTGAGTAAATATTTTTTGAGTAATAGGCTCGCAAAAATATGGCGAGGATCATTTGACTTTACCCATAAACCAAGTTCTATATAGATCAAGGCTATCCCTTAGTAATGAGGAATTAAGTAATAAGGACACAAATGGGAAGTTACGGTGAAGTATTTTTGTACGGCTTTCTCCCGTGTGTTTTAACTGTATAAAAAAATGACGGAAAACCTAATTTGGTAAAAAAACAGCGGTACCGGGTGTTTTAAAAAATTTTTAATCTCCCGTCAATTTCCGAAGTCCTACGCGATTTATTTATGTAATTGGCTTCGAATACAGAATTAGTATCCAGCAACGCCGTACATTTGCTGGTGCAGGGGTGAGACACAAAGGGATGTGACATTCATATTCTCACCGGTACCGCTCTAAACTGCCGGTGCTTAAATTACTTTTCCCTAAAGGAGCATTTTTTTCAATATGAATCCGGTTTGTAATCAAATTGATTTAAATAGCATCAAGATTAAATTTTCGACCAGAAAAAAAATTCAAAGTTAATATCTCGAAGTAATGAGGCGATTGGAAATTATCAGGGTAGGCTAGATTTGTTATTTGAAGAAATTCCAGCAATTGATATGAATATCGTTTGTATCAGAGAGTCCTGACGCATTTTTCAGATTAAATACCCGGTCTATGAATAATTCAACTCTTATTCCAAAAATACAACATTTATTGAACACCGTGAGATTTGATTATCGATATAATAGTTTCAGATGTCTACAAGTAATCAATTCAACTCGATAAATCTTTGACCATAATTTTTAGATATTCATGTGGTTCGGATACTTGGAACACTTGATTATCGTATTTATCTTTGTAATCTGTATATTTAACCTCTAATATTGTTTTACAACCTAGACTTTCATTAACGCGTTGCGAGAATAATCCAGTTGCATCCGCTTTGAAGATCTTTAAAAAAAGAAAAAGAACATTATTTATATATATATATATATATTTAAAAATTTTTAATCGATATTTTTGGAACTATAATGCTTCGCGCAATTGTTGGATGTGGGCTAGGCAGAAACAGGGTTGTCAGAAAAATATTCAGTCAGTAGCCTCACCTAAGATAATATAAAAAGGAATTTTAACTGTCGATTAAAGTACTGTCATGCTAACTCCCATAATAATAAAAACAAGTGAAAACAAACAATTGACTGAATTAATTGTTGAAATACCATGCATAGTCAGTGTTGATTTCTTTATCACATAACACATACATACATGTGACACATACATACCTGATATTCAAGTATGGTACATACTATAAAATTTCCGCCTAATTGGCGCCGTCACGGGTAAACAGTGATGTTTACGAAAAAATGTTTCAAGCAAAAGTTGTTTATTTTTTGATAAGGAACATTTTTTACATTTAAACTTTTGTTCTATCTCTAACGGTTTACAAGATGGATCCTACGGACCCAAGACCCAATTGTCCTATGATGCTCATTTACGAACTCGACCTCACTTTTTACGTCCTGAGTACGCTGTAAAAATTTCAGCTTGATATCTTTTTTCGTTTTTGAGTTATCGTGTCCACAGACGGGCGGACGGACGGACAATCGGAAATGGACTAATTAGGTGATTCTATGAACACCTATAGCAAAATTTTGTGCGTGGCATTAATATTTTTAAGCGTTACAAACTTGGGACTAAACTTAGTATACCTTGCATATTACATATATGCATGGTATAAAAATTTTATTATATTTTATAGATATCTAAAGTATTCTTAATACTGAGAACAAGTAAATTAGTAATTTCAATTTAAAAACCAGATTGTTAAAATATTATTAGAAAAATCTAAACAATTTATTTGCAAACAGTCTTTGTAGAAGTACATACGCTTCTCAAATGCACTTCGAGAACTAAAAATAACTTTTGGTTCTTTGGTTGCACCGTTATGTCTTTAACAAAAATGTGAAGCAGTAAGGAAATGAACTTCCCCAAAAATATATCGCGTATTTTGTGGTATTCAGGAAAGCATACTTCTTTGGCTTTTTTTAGAAGTCAATATACTGCCTCACTAGGATGTTTTAAGTGACCACGATTTATTGCATCTGTGCAGTCAGAGCTTCCATTTGAAAAAAAGTACTGGAGGACGAAACAAATACTGCCCAACCACAAAGATAATAAATATAGTCTGTATTTTTGAATTTCTGTTAATTCACAATTATCAGGTATATTTCAATGATATATTGTGTTTCATCAACTAAACAAATGGGTGCGTTTAGCAGAAAAAAGCGCTAGGAAGCGCTTGTAAGCAAAATGACTATTGTTAAGCGGTAAGCGCTGTCAAATAGTAAATAGCTATATTCCTCTAGGACGATAAGTTAGCTTTAACCGGGGAACCTAACCTAATTTAAATATATGTTTGTAAATTATTCATATTAAAAAATTACCAATAATGAATAATAACAGTTTGGCTGATAAGTCCCCGGTCTGACACATAGATGGCGTCGCTAGTATTAAATGCATATTATTTTTATATAGTACCAACCTTCAAATGATTCGTGTCAAAATTTGACGTCTGTAAGTCAATTAGTTTGTGAGATAGAGCGTCTTTTGTGAAGCAACTTTTGTTATTGTGAAAAAAATGGAAAAAATGGAATTTCGTGTTTTGATAAAATACTGTTTTCTGAAGGGAAAAAATACAGAGTCCGAAAACTCATTATCAAGCCAAGTTTTTGCTTCCACTGTATTTTTTCCCTTCAGAAAACAGTATTTTATCAAAACACGAAATTCCTTTTTTGCCATTTTTTTCACAATAACAAAAGTTGCTTCACAAAAGACGCTCTATCTCACAAACTAATTGACTTACAGACGTCAAATTTTGACACGAATCATTTGAAGGTTGGTACTATATAAAAATAATATGCATTTAATACTAGCGACGCCATCTATGTGTCAGACCGGGGACTTATCAGCCAACCTATTATATTAAATAATGGCGGATTGTGTCAGCGCAACTGAAGTTAGCAAACATGTCCTGGCCGAAAACTGTGCAGTTTGTTTTTCAGCGCTAGTAAGAGCTCTCAAGCGCTTTTTTCTGCCAAACGCACTCAATGAAGCTCTTTAATATTATGAAGCAGAAATTCGAATGTATTATATATATTCGAATATTAGAATATACGTTTATCATTCTAAAGTTAATTTTTTTAGTCGCTATAATTAATTATTAAACAAGTGAAAACAAACAATTGACAGAGTTAATTTTTGAAATATCATGTTGATGACTCTATCACATTACGTACGCAAAGATGCACTTCGAGAACTAAAAAGAACAAGATTTTTGTTCTCTGGTTGCACCGTTAACTTTAGCAAGAATGTGAAGTCGTAAAAATAAAGAATTTCCCCAAAAAATTATCGCGTATTTTGTGGCATTCAGGGCGGATGAATATTGGGATGAAGAGGGGGGATGGGTTTATGTTTTCGATTATTGAATATTAATTAAATTAAATTTCAAATACTTACTTTAAAATTATTTTTCTGTGCCACTTCCAGACTACGTTTTAATAATTTTTTTGCAATACCCAGACCACGATAATCAGAATCAACCGATAATATTCTACATTCGAATATGGTATCAATTGAATGTTGTTCGAATAAATTAATTTTCATATTTTGTTCATATAAAAATCGAAATATTGTCTTGAATTTTTCATCGTTCTGTTGTTCTAAATTCTCTTGGGCGGTTTTTATATCATCTTTACGTAATATACCATTCAATGCAACACCACCAATCTAATTTCCAAAAAAAATAAAAAAAGTTTTGTTAACGATTTAAAAAAACTTGAAATTCTCTATAAAAAGTTCCTTTTCAAAATTTGCGTTATATTCACAGCATGTTTAAAAAAATATTTTCATGAGATACGCTTGACGCTGAGTTTGAGCGTCTAATTAGGTCACGTTTAAAAGCTAACAATGTTTAGCAATGTTTAGCTTTTTACGATTTGACGCTGCTAAAGATTTTTTTTTATCCAGATGGCAAAACGACCTAAACTGACTTTTTATCATAGTAAAGTTTACCTTATTTTTATTATCGGGATTAATTTTGAGAGTATTGGATAAATAAATTTATAATATATATTTTTTAACCGACTTCAAACCAAAAAAAGGAGGTTATCAATTCGACTGTATTTTTTTTTTTTAATGTTTGTTACTTCAGAACTTTTGACAGAGTGAACCGATTTTGATGATTCTTTATCTATTTGAAAGCTTTTGCTTCCCGTGCGGTCCCATTTCAGTTTGGTCTAGTTCTGACAACGGCATCCATGAGAAAACCATAAAAGTCTTAAATTTGCATTAAGTATGTACGACAAGAGGAAGATTAACTCAATATCACGCCAACCAATTTCGATGATTCTTTATTAGTGACAAATTAGTTAGTGTACTTTAGATTCACTAAAAATCACAAAATAAAAAAAACTTTTAACAAAAAGAAAACCGACTTCAAAAGAAAAACTTTTCTAAAACAAATTAATATGCACTTAAAAGTAAAAAAATAACGATAATATAATGTAGTTAAAATTATTGTTATTTTTGGAGTCGGTGTCAGCCAAGGAAACAACTGTGATAGAACAGTTTGCTACATTAACTTGGCTGACACCGACTCCAAAAATAACAATAATTTTAACTGTATCGTTATTTTTTTTACTTTTTAGTGCATATTAATTTGTTTTGGAAAAGTTTTTCTTTTGAAGTCGGTTTTCTTTTTGTTAAAAGTTTTTTTTATTTATTTATGTTTTAATAAAACGAGTTCACATAGTTCTATTTTTTTCAGCTAGGTGAAATCTTAATTTGTCGCTTAAAGCCAGCATCAAGCGTCATCATGAAATTACATCTTGTATTTGTAAGTCAATTCCCTTTTTATGTCATTTTATTTTATGTTTGAAGATAATGTTTACACCCTCCTTCTCATTTCATATTTAAATCTATAGAGGACAGCTCAATATTTTGGAATCAGAAATAAAATATAAAAATTAATAAATTCGTATAAAAGAAAAATACCTTTAAATTAGATTTATCAACTGCCATCACAGATAAACCATCTTTTAACGTATTCATGCTATGATTCTCAAGCAATTCATGAGCTTCACCATAATTACATAATCGCATTGATGCATTTAATGGTTCGTCAGGGAAGAAATTATTACGTAAATGTATTATTACATCATTGTAACGTTCTGGTGGAATATCAAGTATTTCCATTTTAATATCTGCAAAAAAAAATTTAAGATTTTGAATTCCAATACATAAATGTTTAATCAATTATCGCCTCTGTCTATACTTTAATTTGGTTTTCATTTTATATACTACTAGCGACCCGCCCCGGCTTCGCACGGGTGCAACTTTTCTGTAGACCTTTCCAATGTGTACAATACTTAGTACATTATTTTGATAAAACTCGTAGGGTTCAGCCTGCGTTTGCAATGTATGCGGGAAAAATGTAATTATTTACGACATCAATTTAGAAACCTCAAAAATAGCAGTACTTCCCCACTATTTAATGGATGTTATTATACACATAAACCTTCCTCTTGAATCACTCTATCTATTAAAAAAAAACCGCATCAAAATCCGTTGCGTAGTTTCAAAGATTTAAGCATACATAGGGACAGAGAAAGCGACTTTGTTTTATACTATGTAGTGATTTAGTGGCTATCAATGGTTGGTTTAAGGTTGTTGAGGATTTACAGAAAAAGAAACACCTTTTACTTAAAATTTTGAGAAATTGTTTTTTAATATGTTAAGAAGTCACACAGTGGCAGATCCACCCATATGGGCATAATGGGCATGCCCATCACCTAAATAGACTTATGATTTAATAAAATTTAAAAAAAAATCGCTTTAAATAGTTAGTCTATTGTTCGTAATTTCATAGTTTAAGTTAATTATTAAAATTCCCTGTGAAGAAGGTGTTGAATGTCAGTGCTTGCATTATTTCTTTTTATCAACTAGAAGAGTTTGAAAAACCATCACAATTTAGGCGACCTTTTACCCGCCATTTATTTGGTTTTCTAAAGTTTCGAAAATATTTTCTAGAATATCTTGTAGAAATATTTTTCTACAAGACCACTAGTTGAAGCTACCTGCAAATTTTCAACACTCTATCTTTTATAATTTTGTAGAAAATGGATACTAAAATGTTATCCTAATTTGCGCCCTCGCGGATAAACAGGGATATTTACGAAAAAAATGATTTGAACAAAAGTTGTTTATTTTTTTATAAGGAACATTTTTTTACAATTAAACTTTTTTTCTATCTCTAACGGTTTACAAGATGGGTCCTACGGACTCAAGATCTTGACCTATGCTGCTCATTTACAAACTCAATTTCACTTTTTACGCCCTGAGCACGCTTTATAAAATTTCAGATATCCTTTTTCGTTTTTGAGTTATCGTGTCCACGGACAGTCAGACAGACGGATAACCAGAAATGGAGTCTTTGGGTAATTTTATTACCACCTATCAGCGTTGCCAACTCTACCAACTTTCAGGTAGATCTACCAACTTTAAGTATTCTTAGAATAGAAAGTTGGTAGATTACAAACTTTGTGTAATTCAAAGCAACTAGGTCAAAGATTAGGTCTACCAACTTTTAAGCAGAATTTGCTGAAAACTACCAACTTTTTAAATCATATCTACCACTTAGACAGATTTTGGGTTGGCAACGCTGCCACCTATACCAATAATTTGTTCGTATAGCATCAATATTTCTAAGCGTTAAAAACTTGGGACAAAACTTAGTATACCCTGGTGTATGTTACATATGTACAGGATATAATCAGCAATTTTCGCAACTTATTTTCTATCGGCAAATTATGTGAATTATGCAAAATGTTAAATATCGTGATGTTATCGATAAAAGAATGCAAATATTTAAAATATAAAAACCGCTATTATTTACACAAATCGATTTTTAAAACATAATATTTCAATATAATTGTGAATAACGCATGCGTGCGCATGTGCAATAATCGATTTAATTTTTAAAAAGAAGAACGAGTAATATCATCATATGTCATTAACAATGGGTATAAAATGCGCACGAGGTGATCGTGATGATGATGGGCTAGATGTTATTTTAACTTTATGATATGTGATGGTATGTTAGTCCAAGAAAATTCACAATTCTGAAACGAGCATTTTCTACAATGTATAGTTATAGGTTTTTATACTCATGTATACAGGGTGTCTATTTAAGTTGACTACATATGGAAAACTTTTTATACCATGTATATATGAAATATACATAGTACATTAAGTTTAGTCCAAAGTTTGTAACGCTTAAAAATAATGATGCTAGGGAAAAAATTTTGTCATAGGTGTTCATAAAATCACCTAATTAGTCCATTTCCGGTTGTCCGTCCGTCCGTCCGTCTGTGGACACGATAACTCAAAAACGAAAAAAGATATCGAGCTGACTTTTACAGCGTACTCAGGACGTAAAAAGTGAGGCCAATTTCGTAAATGAGCATCATAGGTCAATTGGGTCTTGGGTCCGTATGACCCATCTTGTAAACCGTTAGAGATAGAACAAAAGTTTAAATGTAAAAAATGTTCCTTATCAAAAATTAAACAACTTTTGTTTGAAACATTTTTTCGTAAACATTCCTGTTTACCCGTGAGGGCGCCAATTAGGCGGAAATTTTATAAATGTACTATAATTTATTATCAGTTATGTATGTGTCACATGTTTGTATATGTAATGTGATAAAGAAATCAACACTGACTATGCATGGTATTTCAACAATTAACTCAGTCAATTGTTTGTTTTCACTTGTTTTATTATAAGATTTACGAAAAAAGTTATTCTAGCTTTTTTGTAAAGCTTATAATAAAAAAGTTTTTCATTTGTAGCTAACTTTTAATTAGACACTCTGTATATGAAATATACTAGGTGTCCCATTATTAACAATCCAACTGAAAATTTCTTCATCGAAGGGTTAATGGAAAAAATTTCCCAAGTAAAATTAGTTCTACTTGAAGAGGGCACCGTACATAAGTCGTAAATTTAACCTTGGCTTGCAAAATTCTTTAAAAAAATGTTCTTTATTAAATTACACACAACTTGGAAATATTTTTTCGTTAACGTAATAAATAGTAAGAAAACAAAACTTCAAATAACAGAGTTGATGTTTATATCGTAAATAACTAACACAAAAATGAATTTTTGAAAAGAAAATGATGCAACAAAAAACTGTAACAAGTATTTAAGCCCTTTTTGCAGCTATGTTTTTTTGATAAAAATGTGTGCACTTGAATCATTTTTAGACATTTTTTTTATACAATATTTAACATATTTGTGTAAAAAAATTGGCTAAATTTTAAAACTTTTTGAATGAAAAAACTCGTCTATATACAGGGTATCATCTCTTTATGTTAAGCATACATTACAATAGGTTTTTAAGCTCTACTCCATAACTGCGGTAATCGGTAGATGAAAACTTTAAATTAGAAAGTTGTTATTGATTAAAAAAGTGACATTTTTTGTTCGAAACATTTTTCCGCAAACCCTACAGTTTAGGCAAAAACGGACTGATAAGTTATTCCCAATTTTTTTTTTCTTTTGTATCAAAATATTATTTCGTATAATTGTTTCTGCGAAATCGACGCATTCTTCAAAAAAAATTTTCTAATAAATCCAATAAAAGTGATTTGTTTTTCTATAAAGACCATTTTTGTTCAAATTGAATGATAACAAGTGAAAACAAACAATTGACTGAGTTAATTGTTGAAATACCATGTATAGACAGTGTTGATGCGCAATCGTATAGACAGTGTTCATGCACAATCGTTTGTTTTTTTGACGTCACGTAAATAACAAAAGATATTCACTTTTAAATACACAACACACACAACTGATATTCCTATATTAATACATACTATTAAATTTGCACCTATTTAACGCCCTCGTGGGTAAACAGTGATGTTTACAAAAAAATGTTTCAAACAAAAGTTTTTTATTTTTTTATAAGGAACATTTTTTACATTTAAACTTTCGTTCTATCTCTAACGGTTTACAAGATGGGTCCTACGGACCCAAGACCCAATTGACCTATGATGGTCATTTACGAACTTGACCTCACTTTTTACGTCCTGAGTACACTGTAAAAATTTAAGCTCGATATCTTTTTTCGTTTTTGAGTTATCGTGTCCACAGACGGACGGACGGACAACCGGAAATGGATTAATTAGGTGATTCTATGAACACCTATACCAAAATTTTTTTCGTAGCATCAATATTTTTAAGCGTTACAAACTTTGGACGAAACTTAATATACTATGTATATTTCATATATACATGGTATAAAATGCACAAAAAGCTATATTTTGGTTATCAATTACTGTCTAACTCTAAACTATTCGGTTAAAAAAAATAAACTATTCGGTAAAAAAATTTGTATATATTGTGTCCTTTTGAAAATATCATTTTTCGTTTGAAGCGTTTTTCTAGATTAAATTTATTTATCGACTTTCAAGCATTTGTGTAAGTAACTAAATGTCTTATTTTCTTGGAGTATGTTATTGTATTCGAAGTACCTATTGTTCATTCTATATTTAGCTAAATTTTAATTGTTTTTTTTATTTTATGCAGATATAAAGATAAAACACATCAATGTATGCATAAAAAAAGCTGGTCAAATGTGTTTCATCTCGTAACGCTTGGTAATTTTAATCCAAAATTGTTTGTTGTAACCGGATAGTCGCATCAATGAATGTTTTTTAATCGGGAGTCCTCAATAACAGCTCCGATTTTTATGATTTTTTTTCAAAATGATTCTTTTTGTTTATTATTTAAAATCAGAAACATTTCAGAGGGGAGAAATAATCCGGAGTGGGAATAGGCAATGTCGAGACTGATATATCGACGCCAAGCCTAAATCGCTAATGATAGAAGTTTGAAATTTCGAGAAGATATTGATTTTATACAGTATAGGTGTCACATAAGAAAGGATTTTTCGAAATTCATCCCCTTAGTGGGTGAAATAGGGGACGAAAGTTTGTTTGAAAATATATACAAACAAAATTAAGTTTTCTACTTAACCAATTTTAAAAATTATTTCACCTTTAGAATGCTGCCATATCAGCAAGTAAAATGGGCTATATTTTATTTTCAAAAAAATTAAGGTTCCGCACCAATAGTAAAAATTCATTAAAAAGTGAAACCGTCATTTTGAGTTCACTACTTAACCGATTTAAAAAAAGTTAGGGTTCTGCAGCATAAGTAAAAATTCAATTTTATTGTTATTTCCCACATTTTTTTGTGGGAAAAAGAGCAAGAGTGAATTATTTATATAAGTTGCACAAATATTGTTTAAACAATATAAATAACTAGCAGTTATCCACGTTATAGCCTTCAATTCTCTTAACGTCCCTTTTGTTCACTATTTAATACGCAAAATTCTTTCTTATGTGACACCTATACTGTATAAAATCAATATCTTCTCGAAATTGGAACTTCTATCATCAGCGATTTAGGCTGAGCGTCGATATATCAGTCTCGACATTGCCTATTCCCTCTCTGAATTATTTCCCCACTCTTAAATGTTTCTGATTTTAAATAATATACAAAAAGAATCATTTTGAAAAAAAATCATAAAAATCGGAGCTGTTATTGAGGACTTCCGAATAAAAATCATTCATTGATGCGACTATAACTGTAACCATCGAATTTTAGCTATTTGTATGATTATTTGCATCGCGGAATCGAATTTTCATTGCAATTTTAACAATGTTTGTTCTGTGTTTCAAAATTGAATTTTTTTTATATTTTCGCCAAAATTATTCGTCTGAGTGGAGAAGTTAGTGAAAGACATTTGCAAATACCTAACTAAAGAAAACCTAAACAATTTGTGGAGAGGGGGGGGGGGGTTGGAAATGCATAAAAACCATACTAAAATCGTAAAACATGTTTCTAACGGTCCTGAAAATTAGAAACAATTTTTTAATGCATTACTCTTTGATTTTACGTAGGAAAACTAAAGCAAATTTTCACGCACAAATCACTCAAAAATTATTTGCGCTTTTTCGAATTTTTGTCCCAAAAAACCTTTCGCTTGGTTGTCAGTTTTCATGTTAAAATTGTGCATGCTAATTTGCATTACATCTTTCGAGATATTTGTGCGGAAAAAATAAAAAGTATTTTTTATCCAAAGTTGTTTTTTTTTCTTAAAAACAACCATTTTTCTGCTAATTATCGTCTCGAAATACCGGATGGGTTAATAATATGAAAATTCTCAGTCGGTACTAAAATACCTAACATAGCACTCCACTAAAAAATTTTAAGCCATCTACAAAAATAAAATAAAAATGTTTTTTTTTTTCTTGAATTTTCATCTAATAAAATATCATCCAACATTTAAAACTAAATATAAACGGAGCATGACGGCGGAAGTGAAAGACAGGGGGTGGGGGTTAAATTTGGGATGAACCATAATGCAAGATTTCAAACATATATATAATAAACAAGTAGCAACATTTATTAAACAGTTAAAATGAAAAGGAACGATTTATGACCATAGAAATAAAGGGGGGGGGGGAGGTTGATTGAGTTTGGGCAAGGTGTGTTTTTTTTGAGAACATATATACAGAAAAGACATTTAAAAAATGCACACACTAAAAAAAATAGGAGGATTTTTTTTTAACTTTTATTTGAGAAAAATAAAAACATTGAATTTGTTATTTTATATACAAAACTTACTTTTTTATATTTAAAAAAAAAATATGAAAATTATTATGCTCTCACTGTATTTTGTATTATTATAAAAAGATTTGATAGAGAAGAGTTGGACTCGACTCGACTCGACAGTGTTCCTGTTCCTTATCAACTGGATGTTGGGTTGTATGATGCCATATAATAATATAGAGGATACGATAGGATAGAGGATTGGAGAAAAAGGATGGAATAGGTGTGGTAGAAAGTACTACACTAACCGTTCAAAAAATTGTCTCACATGAGAAAACAATTCATTCTATTGGGAAAATCATTATCGCGATGTCAAACACTTAATATATATGGCAGTCATAAGCAGGCTTAAAAAGTGAAAACAACCAATTGACCGAGTTAATTATTGAAATACCCTGTTTAGAGAGTGTTTAATGTTAGGGCTTGCATTATTTTTAATAAATTAAATTTTAAGAAAGGTCTCTATTTGTTTGTTATCTCGGAAACGGTTCAAACGATTTTCATGAAAATTAATGTGTGTGGATTGTGCGAAGAACCTGACTCCGCTGAACATGCACTGTTTTACTGTAAGCAATTTCAATGTCATAGAATGAAGTTAGTTGACCAGATTGGAGCTACAGCACCAGATAACATGGTTAGCAAGATGATAGAAAAGGAAGAAGTATGGATGGCTTTGCCCGCATATATCAGAATTGTGGTCAAATATTTGCCACCCACCTTTCCTGCCATCATTCTCTGCAATTATTACCAACCTCATCGGTGGTTCCACTGTACCGTGCTGAACCTGGTAGTACAAGAGCTGCCTCCGTCGAAATAGTCCTAAAACCAGAACAAACCCGGAGTTCAAGCCTTTGTTGCACTTTCTCCAGTATCTTGAGGTTGCACTTGATTGACAGTTCATGGCCCAAAACTAGATATGCATTTAGCATAATAGAATGGGTCACAGCACCAAAAATCTTTCTTGACGAGGTTTTTGCTCAACCGAAACGTGGCATAATTCCTTGCAGTTTCATGGCTGCCTTCTCCGCCTCTATTGCGCATGCTTGGATCAGACTCTTCATACGACAACCTCTTTCAAATATAACTGCTAGGTATTTTATTTGCTCTTTTGTGGCAATCTGTCCCATCCGTATTAAGATGAACCATTGTAAGTCTCCTGATGCAATTTTTATCTTTTTTCTCTTTACCGCTTGAATAACATTAGCGATAGCAGTAGGTTTTTCATAGAGTTTTTATTGTTAAAAATGCGTAATTTTTGAGTTACAGGCTCTACTCGACCTATATTTTCATAAAATATTATCAAAAAGCATTTCTGTATTTCATGAAAAAGGTCTATACTGACCTTGACACCTCAGTATCCAGCACACTATGGTAGGCCACGTTCCACAGTATTGGACCAAGCACGGAGCCTTGCGGAACACCCGACGTTATGTTAATAGTTTTTTCGCCCACTATTAACGTTCTATCAGCAAGATAGTTGTCCAGAATCTTTACCAAGTAAAGAGGTCCTCGCTTTCTTCGCAGTTCAGACATAATTACCATCCGTGGTACCGAGTCAAAAGCATTCTTAATGTCTAGTGTAACTAATAAACAAAATTCCCCGTTGTTAAAGGCTTTCTTCCTAATGGCTTGAACTATAGAGACTACGTGGTCAAGCGCTTTAACCGTCTTTTAAGGTAGTCCGTTAATCTACTTGAAATTAGATGTTCAGTCTTTCCAAATACACTTAACGGGGAAAGGGGTCTATACTTTGTTTCCTGTAGGCCCTTGATTTCTTTTGAGATCAGAACAAGTTTTGCTCTCTTCCAAATTTGGGGAAACAGTCCCTCCTTAAGCAGCTGGTTAAATATACTCAACAAAATTTTCTTATGTGCTAGAGCAGTAGCTTTTACTATCTCCGGAGCAAACAAGTCTGGACCAGGGGCTTTTCCAGATTTAAGTTTCTTTATTCCCTCAGTTAATTCTTCGCCTGTGAGTTCCTGCAATTCTTCAACTATTTCCAGATTAATATTTTCTTTTGGAAGCCCTTGTGGGAACAGGGCTTCTGCTATCTTGAGTAGATTTTCTTGCGTGAGGTGCAATTCGGGTTGGTGAAATTTACCCATTACAATCCGGTATCCTGTTCCCCACACATCTTTGTCTACTTATATCACTTTCCATGCTTCTTTTTTCGGCTTTGACGATGAATGTTTTGAACACTTTTCTTGCGTCATTGTACCGCCCTTGAATATCCACCTTTTTTTGAGACAAATTTTCCGCAGTTCAGCAAGACCTTGATTCCACCAGTAGTTTGGTTATCGGTTACCACGTGACGTTTTCATAGATAGGCTATATTCTTTTGCAGGTTGTGATGCACATATCAACAAAATTTTCTGCAGACCAGGAGTGATGTTAGCGCTCTTTAGTTCTAATTTTATCAGCCATTACTTCCGAGTATATGGAAAGATCTCCGGTTTTCCAACCCAACAATCTTTCCGTCGGAGCTGACATGTGATCTACTTTTTTCGTGCAGCTCGTATAGAATGTATTGATGCTCACTCAAGGTTTCATCCGCTAATACGCAGGAGTTTTTAACGTATTTTGCTATTCGCTCCGCACTTAAAGTTATATCAATTCTTGAGTCATAATCCCCGCAGATAAAAGTAGGTTCTTCGCCTGTATTATGGACTATCTAGTTCAGAAACGCAATCCAGTCGGTAAGTATTTTTCCTCTGTTGTCAGATACCTCCTCGCCCCATAGTTCTGCTTTAGAATTAAAATCTCCAGCAATAATACAATCTTTAACTTGCTTTCTGATAGATTGTTCCAGATCATCTAGAAATTCGACAAACTCTGGTATACTCGAATTGGGGTAGATATAGCATCCATAGATCATGGCAATTTGCAACTCTACGATCACAAAACCATCAAAGCTGTTATCTACTTGCACTACCTTCGACTTTCTTGTTATTATCTTGATACCAACACATTGGTTTTTGTTCATCCTCCAGATGAGAGAGTTACACAATTTTGTATTTGGTTCGGCCACAATTAGGAGATCTATTCCTATTCTTTTAACCGAGTCATCCAAAAGTGCCATGGCCGCTCTACGCCTATATGCATTACATTGAAGAATTCTGATGTTACTACTCATTAACTTTTGTGTGCTTCTGCCCCTCTCTCCTAAATACCTCCACCATTTTGCGGTAAAATGGTGCGGTAAAATTGTTCCTCATTAACACATGCCGAGCCCTGTGGTCTAGTTCCCCACATTTCCAGCACACATTTTTCTTTGATACATTCTTGCATTCCTTTGCAGTGTATCCATATTTACAGTAGTTACAGCAACGCAGTGGCGATACTTTCCTTTCAATACGGCAGCTACTCCATCCAGCTCTAATTCTCCTATATTTCAGCAATTTGCTTACTGCGTAAATATAAATGAAAAGGTATGCATGATTATAAATGGTACCACTCTTTCTTTTCATTATTTTCAATTCATACGGGACATTTACACCGATCTTTTCTTCAATTGCTGTTTTTAAGTCGTCCTCGGTAACAGTGTCATCAATGTCTCTAATAACGATTATTTCTAATTGTGTCTGAAATGCCGCTTTTGCCACGTTGTCGACTTTTTCTCCCAATTGTTTGCTAAAGGTTTCCAGCCCATCCTTGGCTATTTCAGTAACTTTAATAGCCACTTCGCCTTTCTTTGTATTTACTACACGCCGTATCTGCACTCCACACCTTTGTGGGTCTATTTCCTTTTTCATGTTTTGTAGGATGTCAGCATAGGCTGTTCCATCATTCGGTGTAATTAATACAGTGTTTACTTTTCTCTTTCTGCTTTTTCCCCCTACTCTTTTCCATTCGCCTGTATCCTCGGTATTATTTCCAGCAGCCGCTTGACTTTCGTCACCTTTTGGGCCATTTATCTTTACGCTCTGAGCTTTTGCATGTATCTTGGCACTTGTGTACCTACAGGATGAAGTGCATGTCTTCTCTATGTCCAAGGTACTCCAGAATTTTTCTGAGAAGTGTCTCCAACTTCGTGCTCGTTGCCCCAAAGTAAAATTTACAGGTTTTATCATCGGTTTTATTCTCCCCAATCTTCGCCTGTAGCTTTTTTAAGCAATTTAGTATATCCAACGTGATTTTCTCTTTCTCAGGGCTTGAGTTTACTGCAGCTATGTAAGTATTTACCTCTGGCTCTGCTTCGGTTTTTTCTTCAGTAAACACAGTCGCTTTTGACGTGATGTTGACTATCTCCCCTGCTTCAATGACTCGATTTTTCAAGATACGTTGTACTTCAGGTTGTATTTTTCCGCGCCCATTTTCCCTCTCAGCATCGTTGAGTATATTTGGGACTTCTGTCAGGATGATCATATCCTTTTGTTTCATAGTTTCAGGGTACATTCCTTCTTTTATTGTGGTTGTTCTAGTAAATGCTGCTCCTGGTCAGTTACTTGCCATCTCCAGGATTAATTTATTTTGGTCTAGCCCTTTCATAAGTGCTTTCAACTCTTATAGCACTTTGTCTTTCTCGTCCCCCAGTCTATGTACTGACATCGCACGTAGTCTTGGACGTCACGTTGAGTTCACATTTGAATTTTAGAATTATAGATTTCTGTTTGCGTGCTTACGTTGATTTACTGACTTCTTCAGATATCTCTTCTATCGATCCAAATCTGTGCCGAGCTTACCTAATTAGCTCTTTCAAATGTCCGTGCTATCACTTACACTCTTGCACAGTCTCTCCACCATCTTAACCATTTTGCTTAGAGTGTCATTGCCCCGATAGATACTTTTTGCTGGATGTTTTTGGCGCTATACTCATCAACATATCTTTTCCTTTTTTATCCATATTCGCTAATTTCTCCTGTTTGTGGTGTGTTCAATGTATCTTCAGTATCCGGTGAATTCCTAGGGGATGTTTTAGTTAAGGTACTTCTTTTGAATGGGTTCGCTTTTGGTGTATTAGTATCTACTAAAGTGCGCGGCGTCAAAGACAAAATTATTCAATTCACCACTAAAATTTATAGAATTTCTTCCACATATCTTGGAGAATACTCCAGCCTGGTTGCCAGCCAACGGTGTACAGATGTCGCATGATGACGAGCCCAATGCCCTCTCCTCTTTTTTATTATTATTACTTCCTTCTAATTTTGGATCATCTTCATCTAGTACAAATTTGACTACTCTCATCTCGCATGTACTGCTGGATGGTGGCCAGCCATCAACAAACTGGGCCAATTTGACCCCGCGTACGGTGCTTTCAGGAAACGATATCGTAGTTCACATGATGTCGATTAAAACTGATTCGCTGTAATCTAAATTGTGAATATTTTTCTTTACGGTCTAGTTTTAGGGACGGCTTATCCGTCCAACTTACGGCCTTTTTCAAGAATTTTTATTTCGAAAACTAAGTCTACATAAAAATATGTTACGTGATTAATATGTAACGTATGTTGCTTTTCAGGCAACGATATCGTTTGTCAAATGATGTCGATTACAACTGATTCGGTGTAATCTATATTAAATATAGTAGAAGTAAAAGATTCTTTATTTCATATTATAAATAATAAATTACAGAATTACAAAATTACATATACCTACCTTATATTTCAACATACCTACCATTAGCGAGAGGAGTAAAAACTTGTATCTATGCTGCATTAACTTTGAATAACTCTTCTGGAAGAGTCCGAAATCTTGGAATTACTTTTTACGTCAAATTAAAATTTATTACGAGTTTATAAGGCTTTTTCAAACTTTTTAAGAAAAAGTAATCATTTAAGAACTGTTATTCGAACTTATTTTCAATTTTGATAGAGATTTTTTCCACATGGGAAATCTCGTTTTCCCTAATATTAATAAAAAAATTTTTCCAAATTATAACCGTTAATTAATTCATAAATAAGAAATATTTTTACATTAAAATTTTTGTTCTATCCTAAAGATATAATTACATGATGACGCTTGACGCTGGCTTTGAGGGTCAAATTAGGAATCCATCTAACTGAAAAGAAAAGAACTATATCCAGCGTCAAATTGTGACGACAAAAGGGGCGACAAAAAACAAAAAAAATTTATTAATCCATAAACTCATTTTTAATAAGACATGATAATGATTAACACCTATATTCATAACGAGTGGTGAATATGATTATCAATTGTTCAAAAGAAATTCTTTGGAAATGGCAATCTTTATTTATCCAATACTCTCAAAATTAATCCTGATTAAAAAAATATGATATACTTTTCTATAATACAAAGTCAGTTCTGGCCGTTCTGTCACCATTATGAAAAAAAAAATCTTCAGCAGTGCCAAATCGTAAAAAGCTAAACATGATTAGCTTTTTACGATTTGCCGCTGCTGAAGTTTTTTTCCCCCATCCAGATGGCAGCACAATCTAAATTGGTCACGTGGCCTAATTTGACGCTCAAATTCAGCGTCAAGCGTCATCATGAAAATACACATTTACGGTTAACAAGATGGGTTCCAATTTTTCACTTTTTATAAAACTTAGGCACACTATAAAAATTTCAACTCAATATCTCTTTTCCAAAAATTTCTAGGGGCTTTTCATTTTAACTTAACGAATTTATTCACCAAAGATTTGTCATAACTTATGATACACTCTGGATATAGTGAGTTGATTTATATGGTTGTACGTGTAAGTATGTATGTATGTATGCAGAGCTATACTCCGTAACGGTTATAGTATAGTAGTATTAGTGGTGACATGAATCCAGGGACACATGTATAGTAGGGACATTGTATCACATGAGATGAGATGAGATCGAATCGGTACAAGTCGAGAGGAAATCACGACTATTCCATAACAAATGTTGTATTGTTTAGGTTCAAAAGAGTATGCAGCAGTGTTAGGTACTAACTATCTGGTGGTACTTGTCTATTCTGTTCTGTGTTCTGTGTTATTCAATAATACAACAAAACAATATACATATATATGTTGCAGATGGATTGCTGAATCAGTTTTTTTATAAAACAGTTCTAGTCTAGTCGACAAGTTGAAAATAGGGTATTATCGTTAGTCAAAAATAAATCATGAAATTTGAAAAAAGTTAAAATTTATGTAAAAATATACTTAATTATTCTGATTTCGAGTCATAAAAGTACATTTTTCTTGTATAATATTAAAATTAAAAATCGTAATTTTTAAACTTTATATATGACGTGACCTAAAACGCGGGCAAGCCCTGATGTGATGTCATATCGGTATGAACCATAGACCATCAGTTAGTTTAGTGTAGACAGCTGGGTATAATACATCCATTGATAATAAATATTTATATTTATTATAATTAGTTGTCTATGGATATATCTGTCAAACTGTGTTATTTCGTATAATGCTACAGATATTACATCACCAAATTGGATTCCCGCGTTTTTGACAGTTTAAAAAAGGTTTAAAATTTAATTTAATTTTTTGGTAAGAAAGCGTGTGTATTTTTCCGAAATAAATTTTTGATGGCTTTTTATTAGCAAAATCAACATTTTGAAATACTTTTTCAAAAATAGTGAAATACCCTATTGTGAAAAATAGAGATAATTCTCGTAAAAATATGTGCGATAGCTCGTTAGATAGGGCTTTTCATTTTAAAATCACGATTCACATTTGTTTCGTACAAAATGATTTATAAAAAATGTGATAAAATGTCAAAACAAATATCTTCTATCTTAGTCCTACTTATTGCTGTCAGTGCGAAAAAATAAACTCTGCACTTGCGCTCATGACATGATGAAAAAGCCTATTCGGAATGATATATAGAAAAATGTACCGTAGACGTTTTTTAGCACATAAAAAAAAAGCAAAAATTATAAACTATTAAAAAAAATGTATTTAATTTTTCGCCAATATTTCATAAACTATTGTTTAAATAAGTAATTGGCCTAAAATTTATTGTTTTCGTAGATCCCATTCTTATATTATATACTTTACAACATCACGTCAAAAGATTTAAAAAAATTCTAATACTTTATTTATAATAACTTTTTAAGTAAACAAAAAGTTCATAAAAAATGTTAAATCATACGCCCAATATATAAATATTTTTTTTTAGTTTACCCTATTAGGGTATTCTATTATATTTGAAAAAGTACCTCAAAATCTTGATTTTGCTAATAAAAAGCCACCGAAAATTTATTTCGGAAAAATACACACGCTTTCTTGCCAAAAAATTAAATTAAATTTTAAACCATTATTAAACTGTCAAAAACGGGGACAGGTATATCCGTAGACAACTAATTATAATAAATATAATTAATTATATTATCAATGGATATAATATACCCAACTGTCGACACTGAACTAACTGATGGTCTATGTTTCATACCGATATGACATTACATCAGGGCTTGCCCGCGTTTTAGGTCACGTCATATATAAAGTTTAAAAATTACGATTTTTAATTTTAATATTATAAAAGAAAAATGTACTTGTATGACTCGAAATCAGAATATTTAAGTATATTTTTACATAAATTTTAACTTTTTTCAAATACCCTAATAACGGTAATAAATTCTTTAACGTATTCAGAATACACAATAATTTTTACAAATTTTTAAATTAATGTTGAATACCTAAAAAAATTATTTAGTGTGAGATATTAGTTTTTGACGCTAATCTAAAAATGCAAAAAGGCGTATTTTCTGTGTTAAAATTAAAATTATAAAGAATAGAGATAGACTTCCGGGACAGGGAGTTTTTATTGGAAATTTTCTCCTCATTAAGCTTTTTTTTAATTTTCATAAATATTAATTGTTTATGAAATATTGGCGAAAAACTATACAGTGTCATTTATGATTGCAGTATTTAAATACTACATTTATACTGATATATATTCTTAGTATTCTTGTATTTTTATCTTAAATAATAAAATAAATATTCATTTTTAATAAATTATTTAATTTATTACACATCAACAGGATTTGATCAATTAGGACCAAACTTGTTTACCTACCGCTGTTATTCTGTATTCTTTGTTTAATATATAGAGTGCCATCTATGAAAAGCAAGTAAAACTATGGATAATTTAAAAATAATATTTTAGCTTTTTTTTTTTTTTGTTTGCTTAGAATGTTTTTCCAAATAACATCGATGAAAATTTTTTGGGAAATTCGAAAAATTTCCAATATAGGATGTTTTTTTTCATTTTATTGTTTTTATTGGGAATTAGCACGAAAAAATTTACAGACCAATAAATTTCTCATTACAAATACCGACTTGTGTTTTCGGGTGAAAACACTTACTTACTCCCAAATTCGATTTTGTTACGGGCCCCTTTTAAGTTATAGTTTCGACCCTGAAGGAAGATAAGGTATGGACAGGAAAAAAAAAATGCTGAAGAAATAATACATAAATTTTGTGATTAAATATGTTTATTAAAAACTTTACATAAAAATGGTTTTTATCCAGTGCGAATAGAATATTTTTTTTTGTCACAAATTGATATATAAATAAAAGAATATTTCATCTAAACTATTTTTAACCGTTAAGTAATTTTTTTTTAAATTAATAATTCCATTTGTTTATTAATTATTAGTAAAAAAAATTATATATTTTTGAATAAAAAAAACGGTATTGCTGTATTTAGACCCGTTGAGGTAGTGAGGCAATCGAAATCACGCTAAATACACATTTTTCAGCTTGTTTCTATGAAAAATTACGTTATAATATATTGAAAGCAAGTTTAGAAACAAACCATTTATCATTCTACATGTTATTTTATCACTCCTCCTTGTTGTATCGTTGCTAAAATCGATGTGTTTACGTCACTGGCGTATGAATTTATAGTTTAGAAAAACCAGTATGATTTCGATTGTGCACTGTTAAATTACCTTGCGTGGTAAATGTTTTATTACAAATCTCGCAAGAAAAAGGCCTTTCCCCATCATGAATTCGTTTATGCCGAATTAAATCACATTTCTGCGTAAATTTTTTATCACAAACTTCACATGAAAAAGGCCTCTCTCCATCGTGGATGCGTTTATGCTTAATTAAATCACCTTTTTGAATAAATGTTTTATTACAAACATCGCATGAAAAAGGCCTTTCTCCAGTATGAATTCGATTGTGAATTCTTAAATGACCTTGTGTCGTAAATGTTTTATTACAAATTTCGCATGAAAATGGCTTTTCTCCAGTATGAATTCGTTTGTGTACAATTAACTGATTTTTTTGCGTAAATGTTTTATTACAAATCTCGCATGAAAAATGCCGTTCGTCCGTATGAGTTCGTTTGTGTACAATTAAATTATTTTTTTGTGCGAATGTTTTATTACAAATTTCACATGAAAATGGCTTTTCTCTAGTATGGACATATTTATGTTTAATCAAACTAGATATCTGTTTAAATACTTTTTCACAAATATCACATGAGTAAGGATTTTCTCCAGTATGAATTCGATTGTGAACTGTTAAATGACTTTGCATGGAAAATGTTTTATTACAAACCTCGCACGAAAAACGCCTTTCTCCCGTGTGAATTCGTTTCTGTACAATTAATTTACTTTGACGAATAAATGTTTTATTACAATCACTGCGTGAAAAACGTTTGTCTTCATTGTCATCCCGTTGCTGTTTTAAATCATTTTCATCTTTAATTATGTGTTCAGTATGTAATGGCGGCTGTTCAAGTTTAATATCTTCATAATTATCGTTGAACAATTGTTCTTCTTTTTTAACACTTTCTTCCACTATTTCTTTTTTAACTTCCTCTTGTTCTATCAGTATATGGTCTTTAAGTTCATTTCCATGTTCCATTTGACTTTCCTCACTTTCTTCTAAAACTTCATCTTTTATTTTAATTTCCTTATTTAATTCTTCTTCAAATTTAATGTTTTTTACATCGACAAACAAGTAATTATTTACATCATTAATATTTTCTATTTTTGTAGATTCTGTCCAAATTTTCGTGTTCATATTTTGTAACCTTTGTCGCAATAAACCATAAACATAAGATAATACAAAAGGATGGTATTCTAATCCTGCAAAGCATGTGTCCAGCGTTTGACATATTAACTGTCAACTAAAGTACTTTCATACGGAAGCCTGAATGGCTCCCAATCAATTTATGAGAAAGTGGCGCTACACTAGTTTTTAAAGGTGTACTACCCACAAGTATAAAACCAACTTTTAAAAAGCAACTAGTTCACTTTCAACAAATGCACTTGTGACTTGTGGTATTATGGAAACGAATCTTTAATTAGACGCTACTGAAACTGTCTGTAATTATTAATAATTATTTGTCTGGATTTAATAATAATATGATAATGTTTATAATTTGTCTTATGTAGTTAGTTCAAAATTTTCTTTAGTATTATTTAAAAAATATAATATATGCTTTAATTGTTTATGTTGTTCTTGGATCTACACATTTCTAATTTCTATCCTTTAAAAGTATTATTAAAAGTGTTTATTATGACATTTAAGTAGAAATCGGCATATGACAAAATACCGACATCTTCAAAAAGGTTCGTTTCCATAACGCCACAAGTCACAAGTGCTCTTGTTGAACAAGTGAACTTGAAGTGAACAAGTGACTTTTTAAAAGTTGACTTTATACTTGTGGGTAGTACACATTTAAAAAAATAAGCTAGTGTAGCGCCACTTTCTCATAAATTGATTGTGAGCCATTCAGGCTTCCGTACTTTCATGCTAACTCCCATAATAATAATAAATCTATATATATAAAACAAAGTCGTGTTATTTAGCTGAAAATTGGCAGGGAGGTAGTTTAGAGCCAGGAGAAGGACATAGGATACTTTTTATCCCGTTCGACAGCATTCCCGTGGGACTTGATAACTGGGTTGGGTTTCGGTGGTGGTGCCATCTATAGTAAACATATTGAACTAACATTTATTTCGATGGTGGCGCGATCTATGGTAAACTTATCGAACTAACATTTATTTCGATGGTGGTGCCATCTATGGTAAACATATTGAACTAACATTTATTTCGATGGTGCCGCAATCTATGGTAAACTTATCGAACTAACATTTATTTCGGCGGTGGTGCCATCTATGATGAACTTATTGGCCACCATCTGCGTTGTTTGTTTTTGCGCCTGATAATAAAACAAACAAGTGAAAACAAACAATTGACTGAATTAATTGTTGAAATACCATGCATAGTCAGTGTTGATTTCTTTATCACATTACACATACATACATGTGACACATACATACCTGATATTCAAGTATGGTACATACTATAAAATTTCCGCCTAATTGGCGCCCTCACGGGTAAACAGTGATGTTTACGAAAAAATTTCAAGTTTCAAGCAAAAGTTGTTTATTTTTTGATAAGGAACATTTTTTACATTTAAACTTTTGTTCTATCTCTAACGGTTTACAAGATGGATCTACGGAACCAAGACCCAATTGACCTATGATGCTCATTTACGAACTCGACCTCACTTTTTACGTCCTGAGTACGCTGTAAAAATTTCAGCTCGTTTTTTTTTTTTCGTTTTTGAGTTATCGTGTCCACAGACGGATATACAAACAAATAATACAATCTTATAAGTGACGTATATGTTTGAAATAAACAATGTTGTTGCTATGCAAATAATTGATACTATGTGTTATATATATATAACATATCAATTATGTTCTGAACTAATTTGCGCTGTCACGAGTAAACAATAATCTTTACAAAAAAATGTTTCAAACAAAAGTTGTTTATTTTTTTGTAAGGAACATTTTTTACATTTAAACTTTTATTCTATCTCTAACGGTTTACAAGATGGTTACTACGGACCCATGACCCAATTGACCCATGTTGCTCATTTACGAACTTGACCTCACTTTTTACGTCCTAAGCACGCTGTAAATTTCAGCTTGATATCTCTTTTCGTTTTTGAGTAATCGTGACCACAGACGGACGGACGGACGGACAACCGGAAATGGATTAATTAGGTGATTTTATGAACACCTATACCAATTTTTTTTTGTAGCATCAATATTTTTAGGCGTTACAAACTTGGGACTAAACTTATAATGCTATGTATATTTCATATATACATGGTATAAAAATGTCGTGTATAACAAGGTACTTAAATGAAGAGCAACCTATGTACTAAAATACAGAAATAATTATGAATGATTAATGTATTCTTTTATTTTTTTTTTTGTATTTTTTCAAATAAAAAAAAAAAAAACTGCTTATTTATTGCCATTAAGGCGGAACAAAGTTCGCCGGGTCAGCTAGTATTTCTATATTTTATGGATATATAAATTATTCTTAATACCGAGAACAAATAGAAATTAGTATTGTAATTTTAAAAACCAGATTGTTTGCAGAAGTAATTACGCTTATATGCACTTCGAGAACTAAAAATAACTTTTGGTTCTTTGGTTGTACCGTTATATCTTTAACAAAAATTTATCGCGCATTTTGTGGCATTCAGGATAAATAATTGAGTGTTTAACTGCAGTTGAAATAATGCTTTTCCTTAGCTAGTGCAAACTTCTTTGGCTTTTTCAGAAGTTGATATACTGCCTCACTAGGATGTTTTAAGCAACCACGATTTATTGCATCTGTGCAGTCAGAGCTTGCATTTGAGAAAAGTACTGGAGGACGAAACAAATACTGCCCAACCACAAAGATAATATCGAATATAGATCATATACCATGTATATGAAATATACATAGTATATTAAGTTTGGTCCCAAGTTTGTAACGCTTAAAAATATTGATGCTACGAAAAAAATTTTGGTTTAGGTGTTCATAGAATCACCTAATTAGTCCATTTCCGTATGTCTGTCTATCGTCTGTCCGTCTGTCATCTCGATTACTCAAAAACGAAAAAAGATATCAAGCTGAAATTTTTATAGTGTGCTTAAGACGTAAAAAGTGAGGTCGAGTTCGTAAATGAGCAACATAGTTCAATTGGGTCTTGGGTCCGTAGGACCTATCTTCTAAGCCGTTAAAGATAGAACAAAAGTTTATATGTAAAAAATTTTCTTTATAAAAAAATAAACAACTTTTGTTTAAAACATATTTTCGTAAACATCACAGCTGTCTACCCGTTAAGACGCAAATTCGTTTCGAAGATTATATATACTTTATAAACATTAACACCCTGTCTTTCATAGACATACAATGGATTATAAAGGAATTACAGTTTTATTGTCACTCATGTAGCTAAATAATTAAGAATCTCAAACAAATATAATTTTTTAATTTTATTATCAAAAATAAATTATGTAACAATAAATTCTAACATATAATAAATTAATATCACACAGTAGCAGTCATAAATTATAAATGAGACATTCCCACTTAGATCGACCTATACTCCAATGAAATTTTCTAATGAAATCAGTTAGAGCTACCCAAACTTTTTTATTCCGTATGGTGACTGAAATTATTCTGAATCAAACCTTATTATATAATTTTTGATTTTTACTCACTTTAAATTACGTAGAATATGAAAATAACTAAAATAAATCATTTTTATTCATTTTAGTAAAATATTTTAACATAAATTATTCTGGTTTCTTATGCAATTATTCCATCTGACAGCCCTGAATGAAATGAATATAATTTTTAAGAGAATAATTTTTTTTAAATATGGCATATAACCTGCTATCGGTTGCCATCCCGCATCTCAGCAAAGCTTTGCGTAATTAATAATTGTTAGAATTAAATTTCATTCGACTTTTAACGAGTTTTCACAGTATGAGCATTGGCCATAGAAAAGAAACCCCGAAAGTTAAGTATGATGATTTTGACGGTTAAAACTCTAAAAGGTTAGTTTTCGAAGTCTCTTTTCATTTGAAACAATATGATACTAGAATCGTCCCTATAGACCCAATAGTTTCCAAAATAAAGCTGTTCAAACTTCTTCGCAATTTTTTGCAATATTTCAGATGTCACTCAAACTACTCTAGCGAGAGGTAGTTCCACTTACCTCCGAAGCAGTGTGCTAGTGTTGCTCGGTGCTAAAATTCATTGAAAACGACAGAATATTGCAAAAAATTGCAAAGTTCGAACAAAAGATAAATTTGAATTTATCGCAGAAACTAATAGATCTACGGGGACGATTCTAATCGCATATTGTAGCAAGGTTTTATCGCCAAAATCCGAAATTTTCATGGTTTTTTTTCGATTTTTGACAAAGTTGCGTTCGGCGCCCGAGATCACAAACTTCGATTGGGCCAACATCATAAAAACTGTAATGTATAAAGTTACTGTAACAAATTTGTAACTCTAGAAATTGAATCTAATTGATTTTCAGGATTAAATCTTATCAAATTTCTGCATCCACAAGAGCAGACAACTATATGCTTGGATTTTCCGATACGTTTTTTGATCTTGTGTAAGCACAAATGTCGACAATTTAAACATTTAAATTTTACACGTCGATATTCAAATTCGTTGGGATTTTTTCCACTTCGGCCTGGTATTACATTATTATCGAAATTATTCAATTGATTTTCGATATTGTTAAAAGCCTTTTCGATTTGGATCAAATTAAAGTCATTATTTAATGTACTCGCTGAAGCTTCTTCTGTCAGTGGTTGAACTTCGATAACATCGCCCTTGTTTAAATTATAATGAATTTCCTTTACACCACTTTCTGATTCCGGATTAAGTTTTATAATAATCTTCGAATTTCCTGATATTTCTTTCTTAAAGCTAGACCCACATAAATTTTCAGTTTGTTCAAAATTTCTCTTTCTATCTTCAGTTTGTTTCAATTTCGTCGCTTGAATATTATTTGATAATTTTTTATCTTTTGTTTGTCCTTTTGTCTTATGAGTGTTTTCCGATAGATTTCCACCGAAATTTTTGGCATTTTTACTCTCTTTTCGGGCTAATGTTATATTACTCGATTGTATTTCTTGTAAATTTACTACAATTTCTTCTTTAAGGACTTTATTTGTTGTTGATTTTTTATTTTTTGGCTGATTTCGATCCAAATTGTTCAAATTTGTGCTTTCATTTAACACCTTTTTTTCTCCAATAACTTCACTAGTTTTTCTATCTTTATTTTTCTTCGGTGTATTTGGTTTTCGCCCTCTAATTGGAACATCATTTAAATCATCTCCAAAGGCTATGTTCGTTTTTGCTTCTTTATTTTTCGGCTGATTTCGATTCAAATTGTTCGAATTAGTATTTTCTTCTCGAATTAATTTTGTATTTTTCGATTGCGTTTTTTCTAAATTTATAACATTTTTTTCACCAATATGTTCAGATGTTTTTGCATCTTTATTTTTCTCCGATGTATTTGGTTTTCGACGTTTAATTGAGAAATAATTTATTAAATCTTCTCCTTCGACGTCTTGTAAAGATGAAGTATCGAAAATATTTTCTTTATCAGCATTTTTATCTTCAAAATTTTTCTTTTGTTGATTTTCCTGTGAAATTTTTTACGGTTAGTTGAGGAAATAAGGAATTTGAGGTCGGAATTTAAAAGTACAAATCCGAATTTTATGGAACCGACCGAACAACTGAGAGTGTAGAAAAGGTCAATTTAATCAGAAAGTGTGAAAGTTTAAAAGTTCGCAATAGTCAATCGTGTTGAAAAAACATGAAAATAGAATAAAAAATTATACTAACCGTTTTACAGATATAAGCGTTCAAAAAAAAAGGTTTTTTTTTATGAAAATTTGATATTGACAAATTTAACGATTATTGTGTGGTTTTGATAAAATATTTGATACAAACTTAGATCAAATATTTTAAATAGATAAGCCCATCGATACCAAGTACAGTAGAACTCCAATTATCCGAATTAATGGGGACCGGGACCCATTCGGATAATCAAATATTCGAATAATCGGAGTTTTTTTAAAAAAATTGCCATTGGAGAGAAAAAAAGCTACGTTTTGATATTGCACTATTTTTTTATTGAATTAAATGAAAGAAACATGATATTTTCACATGTTTTAAATATAAATAAAATGTACTTATGTACAAGTTTAGAAATAAAAATCATTGTTTTTTAAACATCTCCGTCAATGTAAGCTGTTTTGCGGTCTTCATCCGTTTTCGGGCAGGTCACGCATTCGCTTGACGGTGAGCAGTTGCAAGTGGTCACACTCGGGCTGACGCTCCATCCACTTCAAAGCAGTCTCGAGGCCGGCAAATGCTTCACTAGCTGATGGTCCAGCGTCTACTTCAACATCAGCAGAAAGTTCCACTTCCACTTCAACATCTTCTCTCACACTTTCAACAATTTCATCGTCATTGAGAATTTGAAAACCAGGGTCAGACGTGTCACAAGCCTTCGCGGAGGGAAGAATAATAGCGCACTTAGACTTTTTTTGGACAAATTTTTTTCTGAAAGTGATTCGGATAATCGGCGATTCTTATAGTCGGAGTTCGGATAATTGGAGTTCTACTGTATGTATATTTTGGCTTCACAGAGTAGAATTAACAAAGACAAAAATACAATATTCAAACAGCTGACGGGGAAACACGTAATACCGAAGCATGGTATTCAATGTGCATGATCGTATGACCGGAATCAGCTACATCAATTATCTGTTTATATTTCACATTCACAACTGCACATACAAATTTATTTTGTTTTAACGTTCAAACGAGTAATATTGTTAGATAATTTTGTGTTAATTCTATAAAAAAAAATTTTTTTAATGGTAAAATGGTAATTTGTACAAAATATACTGTTTTAACTTTATTTAAAATGGTATAATCTTATTTTAAACACGCGCCAGGATATTATGTTGTATATTAAGACATGCGTATTATGACCATGCTTCGGCATTTATTATCCTTGTCAATCTACTTTGAGACGTGGTTTTCACTCTGTTAACAATTCCAGTAGTGAATTTTCAAAGGATAAAAAACTAATTGGCTCTTGTATTTTAAACATTTTGAAACAATTTTTGTCTTATGGCTTTTTTCACCTAACCTCGCCGTTTTCAAGTTCGATGATTATCGAGGGATTTTGATCAAATATTTGATTTGAAAACCAACTGATTTTTGACTCTTTTAAATACTTTTTTTGTGTCTTGACATTTTTTACTCAGCCTGACGGTTTTCGAGATATATTTGTTTCAAAAAATTAAATCGATTTCGATGAAAATGTCGATTTTTTAGCTTCTTGATTAATTAGTGCTTAATCTTCTAGAAGTGTTAAAAATAGTCAAAAATCAAAAATCAGTTGGTTTTCAATGCAAATATTTGATTAAAATCACTGGATAATCGTCAAACTTGTTGATAACAAAATTTTAGACTACAAAAACGTTTTTTTTTTAAAACGTCGACATCTCGAATACGGTTAGATTAAGTGGAAAAAATCATAAAACAAAAATTGTTTAGAAATGTCAAAAATATAAGATCCAATTGGTTTCGAATAAAATATTTGATTATAACCACACAATAATCGTTAATTTTATCAATATGAAATTTTCATCAAAATAACGAATTTGTTTTGGAGACGTTTTTATTTCAAAATCGGCGAGGATTGAGAAAAAATGCTAAAGAACAAAAAACGCTTAGAATAGTTCAAAATATAAAATTCATTAGTTTTTGGAGTTTACTCCTTAAAAATCGATCTTTATATAAGGCGTCCGGTATGAAAAAATGTGAGGAATAAAATCTAGTGATCGAAAATCACGCCATCGTTATTTTTTTAGTACGCAACCTATCGTACGCACCTTTCACTTGTTAGTAATGTGTGTGTATAACTTGTATACTTGTGTGCTGCCCACAATGCATCTATTGTTTGAAACTGACAATAACTTGACGGGCACAGCACACAGTGTAGTTGTTACCCACCGATATAGAATGACTGCATAGCTACTCACCCAACGTACATTTGGGTTTTTTCGGATGACCATATATAAATTATACTACATAGTACGTATTACAGGCAAAGCATCGATTGTTTGAAACTGAGAATAGCATGACGGACACAGCACACTATACAACACTTAAGGAGAAAACACCAGTCTCCTGGTTTAGCTGACTTTTCTCTATTTTCATAATTTTTTTGCACGTGGTTATTACGAACTTGTAAGTGCGCGTAAATTTAAAGGGGTACTTTTAAATTCTTTTGGTGTTTTTACGGTTTTATTACCTCGATTAAGTTATTAATTTCAAATGCTGGTGTATTAAAGTTGACAAATAAACTCCCAAAACATTTACTTGGCTCCAAATATGGTGTTTCAGTTTGAGTACCTTCGACAGCTCCTATATTTTGGGTGCTCGTTAATAACGGCACAAATAATACTTTTCCATCCTGTGCAATGGGGCACTTTCTAGGGGTATTTATTAATACCATCGGATCTTCAAATGTTTTTTGTACTTCGGTTTCTTTTGGTGATGAACTCGAATAGAAGGTTTCTTCCGAATCAGGTAATTCGAGAAAATTAAACGACCTCTCATCATTAACTTGCTGTGACTCGTCAGTTGAATTTTTTGTATTTAATATCATTTTAGTTTCATCCTGAAGTTTTTTAGATTTTATAGATTTTAATACCAAAAAATTTGAACTATTCTTATCAGCTTCATCTTGACTTAATTTTGTTGAATTTTTTGACTTTTCATTAGATTCATCTTCTGGTGTTTTTGATTCTCTTTTGTCAGTCGGCAAGAATACAACGTCCTGCAGTGATTCGTCTTCAGATATTACGATTTGATTAGGCTCATCTACAATATTAATCGACATTATAGATGCACCTTATTAGGTGTTCCTCGTTTTTCGGCGTTTTGTCTTCAGATATTAACATTTGTTTATTAATCTCACATTTTGTTTACGTAAAATATCTTGAATATTAATTAATGCCATTCACTGTTATGCTTTTTTTTTTTTTGTTATTATTAAATTAACACTCAATTTAAGTTTACTATTAAATATTTTTACTCTTTTTATGAAAAACGAAAATAACTTTGCAATTTTAATCAAGTTTCAAAAAGTGAGGGAATCATTCGTATAAAAGACAAGTGAAAACAAACAATTGACTGAGTTAATTGTTGAAATACCATGTATAGACAGTGTTGATGCGCAATCGTTTGTTTTTTTGACGTCACGTAAATAATAAAAGATATTCACTTTTAAATAGACACAACAAACACACAACTGATATTCCTATATTAATACATACTAAAAAATTTGCACCTATTTAACGCCCTCGTGGGTAAACAGTGATGTTTTCGAAAAAATGTTTCAAACAAAAGTTTTTTATTTTTTTATAAGGAACATTTTTTACATTTAAACTTTTGTTCTATCTCTAACGGTTTACAAGATGGGTCCTACGGACCCAAGACCCAATTGACCTATGATGCTCATTTACGAACTTGACCTCACTTTTTACGTCCTGAGTACGCTGTAAAAATTTCAGCTCGATATCTTTTTTCGTTTTTGAGTTATCATGTCCACAGACGGACGGACGGACGCACAACCGGAAATGGATTAATTAGGTGATTCTATGACCACCTATACCAAAATTTTTTTCGTAGCATCAATATTTTTAAGCGTTACAAACTTGGGACGAAACTTAATATACTATGTATATTTCATATATACATGGTATAATAATATAAAAGAATGGTATTCTAATCATGCAATGCATGATGGGAAATGTGTCCAGCGGTTGACATATTAACCATGAAGGTTATAAAGAAGGAGAACGATCGCTATGTACTAAAGCATTAGCGCACCTGTCCCTGAAAATTTGTAGAATTTATAGTTCATTTTCAGCCACCAGTCGCGCTGTCGTCGGTAAGTAGTATATTAGCGCACAACAGCTATAGTTTAATTGATACAACTTAGCGATCTCAGCGCCTCACTTATTTTTTCAAAATATTGGGTACAATATTTTCTATTGCGATCGTTCTCCTTCTTTATAACCTTCATGCATCAACCTTAAAATCATTCAAATCATTGAAATAACTTTTAGGTTATAACATGTTTACATAAATTGTTAAAAATATTTTATATAATCAAAAATTTATTTAATATTTGACCTTGCAATAAAATTTACTTTAAATAATCAATTTCTGGAAGACAGTGAAACAAATTACAATGGACCGTGTACGAATTACATATGAAAAACCAGATACAAGCATTGATATGAAATCTGAACACATTCATGAAAATGATAAAAATTCAATTACAATCAACTGTGAAAATAATATTAAAATGGAAAAACAATTAAATACAGAATTTATAATAAAAGAGGAAATATTAGAAGACATCGATGTCAACATGGAAAGTGGACAAATTGAAGAAGGTCTGGAAGATAGTTTTACAATGGAACATGGCGGCAGAATTAAGGATGAGGTTCTAAACGATTGTTATTCATTGGAATGTATACCAATTAAAAATGAAAAACTGGAAAATTCAACTACTTTAATTAACTACGAAAATATTAAACTTGAAAAACAATTAAATACAGAGCTCATAATTAAAGATGAAACAAATTATGAACCAGTACCAGATAATTATGAAAAAAAATCATTTTCATGTGATATTTGTAATAAAACATTTACTCAGAATTATTCGCTAGTTATACATAAACGAATTCACACCGGAGAAAAATCATTTTCATGTGATATTTGTAATAAAACATTTACTCAGCAAGGTTATTTAGCTAAACATAAACGAATTCACACCGGAGAAAAACGATTTTCATGTGATGTTTGTAATAAAATATTTACTTATCATCATAACTTAGTTTCACATAAACGTATTCACACCGGAGAAAAATCATTTTCATGTGATATTTGTAATAAAACATTTACTCAGCAAGGTTATTTAGCTAAACATAAACGAATTCACACCGGAGAAAAACGATTTTCATGTGATGTTTGTAATAAAATATTTACTTATCATCATAACTTAGTTTCACATAAACGTATTCACACCGGAGAAAAATCATTTTCATGTGATGTTTGTAATAAAACATTTACTCACCATTATAGCTTAGTTTTACATAAACGTATTCACACCGGAGAAAAACCATTTTCATGTGATGTTTGTAATAAAACATTTACTCAGAATTATTCGCTAGTAATACATAAACGAATTCACACCGGAGAAAAATCATTTTCATGTGATATTTGTAATAAAACATTTACTCAGCAAGATTATTTAGCTAGACATAAACGAATTCACACCGGAGAAAAACGATTTTCATGTGATATTTGTAATAAAACATTTACTGCATCATCTTCTTTAGTTTCACATAAACTAATTCACAGCGGAGAAAAACCATTTTCATGTGATGTTTGTAATAAATCATTTACTCAGAAAGGCTATTTAGCTATACATAAACGAATTCACACCGGAGAAAAACGATTTTCATGTGATGTTTGTAATAAAACATTTACTTATCAACATAATTTAGTTTCACATAAACTAATTCACACCGGAGAAAAACCATTTTCATGTGATATTTGTAATAAAACATTTACTCAGCAAGGTTATTTAGCTAAACATAAACGAATTCACACCGGAGAAAAATCATTTTCATGTGATATTTGTAATAAATCATTTACTCAGAAAGGTTCACTAGTTTCACATATACGAATTCACACCGGAGAAAAACCATTTTCATGTAATATTTGCAATAAAACATTTCGACATAAAATTTCTTTAATTGGTCATAAACGTATTCATACTAAATAAAAATCATTTTAATGTAATATTTAGATAATTTTTCCTTAAAATATATTTGTTTATTTTTTGTTGATAATTTTTGTAAATAACGTTTTTTTGGTTTAAAAATAAATAAAAAAATCAAAAACCCGATTGTGTTAAATAAAATCTGAAAAGAAAGAAACAAGTCCAGTAGTTTACATATGCAATAGCAATTTTAATCGATTATTAATCAATTAATAGATTTAGCTTGGTTTCATTTTTATCCGTGTTTTCAGAAAAAACTTCCCTTGCAAAATATGACTCTTCCTGACATCTATTTTCGAAGAAAAAAAGTACATTACTGGGACCATGAAGGTTATAAAGAAGGAGAACGATCGCTATGTACTAAAGCATTAGCGCACCTGTCCCTGAAAATTTGTAGAATTTATAGTTCATTTTCAGCCACCAGTCGCGCTGTCGTCGGTAAGTAGTATATTAGCGCACAACAGCTATAGTTTAATTGATACAACTTAGCGATCTCAGCGCCTCACTTATTTTTTCAAAATATTGGGTACAATATTTTCTATTGCGATCGTTCTCCTTCTTTATAACCTTCATGATATTAACTGTCAACTAAAAGTTAGGGTTCATGGATTTATTTTTACGTGCCATATCGTAGAATATACGTTTATCAATCTAATGTTAATTTTTTTAGTCTCTTAAAAAATTATTTAAAAATATTTATTATTATTATGGGAGTTAGAATGGAAGTACTTTAGTTGACAGTTAGTATGCCGGACACATCCGTGGTCACTGAAATATAAAGAGGCTTTCAGTGTCCGTGGTAGCGCAACCGCTTGAAAGATGGAAATACCTTCTCTTTTCATTCGCAGGCGCAGCACGTGAATATTTAAGGGGTTATAGTCATATGAAGATTATCGACATTTTTTTAAACTAAGTATTTTCTATGTTGCCCTCAATAAAATGACCTGAAAATTTGCATGCATGTTCAAAATGATGTTACAAAGGGCTAAAGACTTAAATTTTGTAAATTTTAATAAAAAAAAAAAATTTACAAATCTATGTACCAATCCTATGTGAGGTTATTATTTTTGTTAATATTTTAAATTCGTGTTTATAAAATGTGAAAACCAAAGTCTTTAGCCCTTCTAAATACAATTTGTAATATGAATAATAATTTTTTGATTAAAAATTTCTCGAAAATTCGATAGGAACTTAATATAAGATTAAAAATTAATAAACTTTGGTTCGTGTATTATGACTATTATGTACTATTAAGAAATTCGTGTATAAACCATTAAAATATTTTTGGTGACAAGAGATGGCATGGCAGTCAAAAAAATTTACATTAGGTACAGATATAGGTACCAAGTGTTTTTGTACCATCTAGGCATATACATATCTGTAGTATGACAGAATACATCCGTTTAGTAATGCATCTAAGCGAGAGAAGCTTGGAGAGTGGAAGTTTTTTAGTTAATTAATAATATTTGTATGCAACAAAACTCCCACTCTCTGCATGCATACAACAAAAGTCTTGTGTATCGTATCTGTAGCCTTACAATATATGTATATAATACCTCTCGCTTAGATGCATTACTAAACGGATGTATTCTGTCATACTACAGATATGTATATGCCTAGATGGTACAAAAACACTTGGTATGTAATACTCCACATATATGGTAAACAGTCAATTTCCGAAATAAAATAGGTTATAATTATATTTTATATTAATAATTGTATAAATGTACTCGTAAATTTTAACGAGTTTATTTTTATGTAAGTTAAGTTTGCTTAAAATTATTTTTAATTCTATATTAAACTAGGCCAGACCTTAGTTACACATAAATTTTTTATAAAAAATATTGATCGGATACCGACTTACATTTTTATATGATATGTAAGTTATAATTTGAGTCAATTTTTACTCAAATTGGGCAGATCTGTAATTTTTAATTGATTTCCAATTGATCATATAAAATTGCATACTTGAAAACGCTAACTGATTTATTTTTCCTAATGTAGGTAGTAGGTTTCCCTAATGGGGTTTTAATTTATGTAGAAATTTATTATTTATATATTTAATTTTATATGTAAGAGTATTTTAAATCAGACCAGATAAAAATTTTGCATTTTGCACAAAATTCTTTCAAAAAGGTTCGTTTCCATAATGTCAAAATGTAGGTAGTTTTATATACATGTTTTCTTCTCGACGCCAGATGTCAGCAATAGGAAAAAAACATGGCCGCGCCCATATGAACAAGAAAGATCGTTACGCCTTAATGCGAGAATTTTAAATTTAATATAAACGCTTAAATTATTTATGCAGATACAATTTATTTTTTTAATATATATAAATTATTCTTGAAAATTTGACAAACATATATTTAAAAAAAAATTTAATTTTATTTATTTTTTGCAAAAATATACACGTTTGTTATTTCTTATTTCTATTATACTATAATTAATTGTCTGTGATTGGGAGCTGTAACCCAATTATTTTTCCTTTTAGAATTTAAATTAACTGTTAAAGCAACACGGAGAGCTAGGTTCAATCTGACATCAGAACATGATGTCCCAAATCAAACTCTGAACTTTTGTTTAAGTTATTTTTTGAATATATAATTTGTCAGGCGCGGATACGGGTTCCAAAAAATACTTAAAAATTTTTTGAAACGTACAACTTTACATTGAGGAATTGCTAGTTTTAGAATTTAACCAAATGTCTAATTTACTTGGACTATATGTAGGGGAAAGTGGTCTATAATGATCCCTCGTTGTTTTAAGTAAACCATTAAAGCCATTTAGTATTTTTATCGATAGATATGGCTTCCGCGCGATCAAATTAATCGTTCAACAAAGACTTATGGTAAAAGCTAATTTGTGTTTCGTAGCAAAAATATAAATTTTACTGCTTATGGTTTATGGTAAGACAAATTTCAACGTAAAATTTCTTTTTTTGTGGTAGTTTTTGCCAGTTGGGTGTTTTACTCTTGACTTTTATTGACTTTTAATAATGTACTATTGAATTTACATCAAATTTATTATACGCCTTATTTTACTAATGTACTATATGTCATTACTTCTATGGAAATATATCATTAGAATATGATATAATAGAAAGACAGGTGGTATTCTAACTATTATAATCATTCATGCGGTTGCATCGCCACGAGTTTGTCCACTAAACTAACTTCAACTAAAGTATTTTCATACTAACTCCCATCTGATGGGACCCATCATAATAAATATATTTGTTAATAATTAATTAGCGACTAAAAAATTAACATTAGATTGATAAACGTATATTCTAATATTCGAATATATATAATACATTCGAATTTCTGCTTCAAAAAATTAAAGAGTTTTATTGTTTAGTTGATGAAACACAATATATCATTGAAATATATCTGATAATTGTGAATTAACAGAAATTCAAAAATACAGACTGTATTATCTTTGTGGTTGTGCAGTATTTGTTTTGTCCTCTGATTGCCAAGTATGTGAAAGAGCAATTAATTCTCCAATACCTTTCTCAAATGGAAGTGCTGACTGTACAGACGCAATAAATCGTGGCCACTTAAAACATCCTAGTAAGGCAGTACATCAACTTCTGAAAAAAGCAGTTTTCACTAGCTATGAAAAATCATTATTGCATCTGCAGTTAAACACACACTATTTTTGAATGCCACAAAATACGTTTGGAGAAATTCATTTCCTTACGGCTTCACATTTTTGCTAAAAATTTAACGGTGCAACCAGAAAACCAAAATTTTGTTGTTTTTAGTTCTCGAAGTGCATATATGCGTACGTACTTCTACAAAGACTGTTGGCAAATAAATTATTTAAATTTTTGCAACAATATTAATATTATGACAACCTGTTTTTTAAATGATATTACTAATTTACTTATTGTCAGTATAGACCTTTTCATCGATTTGCTTTTTTTCAGTCATTTGTCAAAAAACTATTCAACCAAAGCAAATTAAATATATTTTATCTTTGTCAAACAGCGCTTTTTGACTAGGATAGAAGATATATAATATTTCTTTGCTTTATTGACATCTGTCTGATGCTGGTCTTGAGCGACCAATTAGGATTTCAGCTAGCAGGATAAAATATAACTATATGCAGCGTCAAATTTAAAAGATGTAACTTCATGATGACGCTTGACGCCAGTGTTGCCAGAATAGGTTTTCTAAAACTCGCCAATTAGCAGTGCGCTGAAGTATCCCAAAAGTAACCCAATTACGGATGGTAATAAATAGATGAGAATTTCTATATATAATTTCTGTATGACACACAAGTATGATATTTACGCATGTGCATCTTAGCGCGCCAGTCATAAAATATTTCTGATAGCGATAATCGACTGTCATAAATACAAATTATGTAAATTGATCACTTTTCATAATATAATTTTTTAATACACGAGAAGACTATTACAAAATAAAATTCATATTTCTGAAAATTAAAAATAGCCCTAATGGCTATTAGTCGGCGACAGAAAAATTTAACCGCCAATCGATAATTGAAATAGCCCAATCTGGCAACAGTGCTTGACACTGAAAATATCCATAATGGGTGGTGAATATAATTATCAATTGTTTAAAAAAATTCTTTGGAAATGGCAATCAATTGAAAATAAAGTTTTTTTTTTTTTTAAATTAAACCTTTATTCTCGTTTTATTAAAACATTAAAAAAATATATATTATAAATTTATATTTATTTATAAATAATATATACTTTTCTATGATAAAAAGTCTAAACAATATGTTTAGTTTTTTACGATTTGACGCTGTGGAAGTTTTTTTTTCATCCAGATTGCAGAACGGCCTAAACTGACCACGTGACCTAATATGACGCTCAAACTCAGCGCCAAGCGTCATCATGAAAATACACCTTAATTGTCAAAGCGATGGAATAATGTTGGTATTTAGGTGGCGGAAATAAGTGAGATTAAGGGAAGTAAAGTCCCAAAGACATAAACGGAACAATACACGCACTAAATTGACCGTTCTGTAGAAAGAGAAAAAGCGACTCTACGGCCAATACTTGTCTCTTTTCTATAGGTCTGTAGAAATTCTAGAAAGAGACAACTACTTACGCTACATTCGCTTTATCTCTATTATAGTTTCTTGCCCGTAGTTACTAAACATTTTCTATGCCTTTGAACGCGATGATCTTTGTTTTTACAGTTGAAATTTCCCAGTGAAGCGGGCGGATAAATACTATAAATATCAAAAGGCATAAATAAATTAATGATTATATTTTATTAAGAGTGAATCTTTTATATATTCTTTTATTTACAAATAAAAATAAAATATATTTACAACTAGATTTTCACTAAAAACTTAATTTAAAATCTAAACTTTAACATCTTTAACAAGGATTATAAATATAGACCGGTCTTTACATCGAAAAATGAATTGGGTCTCTGATCCAGCCTTCTCATCATTTATTATTCTCATCATATCCCCTAAAACACTTCTAGCCTACTCCGATAATTCTCATTCACGTTTATTTCGAAAAATAACGATCGTTCTCACGGATTCGTAAAAAATGGTGTTTTTATACCATGTATATATGAAATATACATAATATATTAAGTTTAGTACCAAGTTTGTAACGCTTAAAAATAAAGATGCTACGCACAAAATTTTGCTATAGGTGTTTATAGAATCACCTAATTAGTCCATTTCCGTTTTCCCGTCCGTCCGTCCGTCTGTGGACACGATAACTCAAAAACGAAAAAAGATATCGAGCTGAAATTTTTACAGCGTACTCAGGACGTAAAAAGTGAGGTCAAGTTCGTAAATGAACATCATAGGTCAATTGGGTCTTGGGTCCGTAGGACCCATCTTGTAAACCGTTAGAGATAGAACAAAAGTTTAAATGTAAAAAATGTTCCTTATCAAAAATTAAACATCTTTTGTTTGAAACATTTTTTCGTAAACATCACTGTTTACCCGTGAGGGCGCCAATTAGGCGGAAATTTTATAATATGTACTATACTTGATTATCAGTTAAGCATGTGTCACATGTTTGTATGTGTTATGTGATAAAGAAATCAACACTGACTATGCATGGTATTTCAACAATTAAGGTAGTACCAGCATGAAATCACTTTTCGACAGATTTGGCCGAATTTTATTTCTCGGGTTTATAATAGCTTTATTTATGAATTCCTAAAATTTCATAATTTTTGACCGTTTAGATCGCGAGATATTTAAAGACAAAGTTCGCGATTTATAGGGTCATGTCCCATTTAAAGCATGTAAAATGTCCGGTCTCTCCAACTATTTTTTATGATATTATTATATATTGAAGAAAAAGTAGAAAAAAATGTTTATACAATACAATTCTAAAAAAAAAATTTAGAAATTAATTTTCACTTTCGAGATATTAATTTTGACGTAAATTGATCGAAATTGGGACGTTGTCATAATTATTTCCCATTTTAAACGGTCAAAATTTCTGAAACTTTGGGAATTAATAGTAAGCATTATTAAATTCTTAAATTTAATTTTTCGTTAAATTCTGTCGAAAAAAAAATTGTACCATTGCTTTAACATAGAAACTGCAAATACCATGCTGGTACTACCTTAACTCAGTCAATTGTTTGTTTTCACTTGTTTTTAAGTTGACATATGCTTGAAATTCGAAAAATAACTTTTATCGATAACAATGCTTCAAGCGAAAAATATTGGGTGTGTAGACGCACATCTTACGCAAACATTTAAACTTGACCTACGTTTTTAAGCTCCATGAAAAGCTCACTCTACTCCATAACTGGTAATCGATATAGATGAACACTTTAAATTAGAAAGTTGTTATTGATTAAAACAGTAAAATTTTTTGTTCGAAACATTTTTTCGCAAGCCGTACAGTTTAGACAAAAAAGGACTGACTGAAGTTACACCCAAAATTTTTATTTCGTATAATTGTTTCTGTGAAATCTAGGCATTCTTATTAAAAAAAAAACCAATAAATCTTGACAAAATATGGTATTAAACAAAAGTGGTAGAAAAAAGATTTTCGATCCTTTGAAAAAATCTGTTTCAAATTTAAAGTGGTTAAAAACCATACGCCATTTATCAGAGCACTTTAAACGAAAATGATCGGAGTAGGCAATAAATCTTTTTTGAAGGAATGCTAAAAGTTAGTTGAGGAAATAAGACTTTTGAGGTCAGAATTTAATAGTAAAACTCCGGTTTTTACGGAACCGAACGCAAAATGTTCGTATAGAGGGCGAGGAAAAAGTCAGTTTGGTCAGAAAGTGTAGTCTTTAAATTTACACGTCTGAGCACGCTTACAAGTTCGTAATAACCAATCATGCTGAAAAATCATGAAAATGGGAAAAAAAACTAATAGATGTTATATTTTGAACTATTTTGAGCGTTTTTTGTTCTTTAACATTTTTTTTCTAAACCACGCCGTTTTTTAGATACAACCCTTGTGGAAATAAATCTGTTCTGGAAATGTCGGAAAAAGTCTAAAAATATCAAATAAATTATTAATCAATCATTTAATGACAGAAAATGGTAATAGATTGAGACTCTTTCGGAAGAAATATTCTGAGTTCTCCTAGAAGACTTTTTCAGAATTCATCAGAGATTTCATGTAAATTTAGTTAGCGAAATAAAGTAAGAATAGGACTTTTTCAGAGATAGTTTTCTTCACATATTCTTTTTCTGAATTTTAAATCAAATATTATGAGTTCCAAAACAGATTTATTTTCACAAGAGAAACGTTTTTGAGCTAGTCTAATTCAGAGTTCCAAAGACTTTCAGAGTTTTCTAAGACTTATTCTTCCTCAAATATTTTTTCCACCAGGAAGTGTTAAAAAAAATTCGTTATTTTGATGAAAATTTGATCTGACAAAATTAACGATTATTGTGTGGTTTTGATCAAATATTTGATTCAAAATCAATTGGATCCTATGTTTTGGACATTCTTAAACAATTTTTGTACTACGTTTATAAATGAAATGAGTAGCGTCAGAATCCCGACTCAATTTTCGAACTGGAGATCGGTCTATAACAGTACCTACTGAATGGATATATTAGTGCAAAATCAGAGAGAATTGAACTGCAGAGCGGAAGAACTTAACGCAACGTTAAGAAAAAAGGCTTCTGTTTGTTTGAAGAAAATGAGTTTACATATATATCAACTCTTATCTATTCTCTCTGGCATCTATTTTCTATAAACTAGTTTTTAATGTAGCAATTTATTAAGAAATTTATGTAAATTACAATTTTTACATTACACGATTTGTAAATTATCTAAAGAAAATGTGTCCGTTCCTACTGAAGGAAATTGTTCCAAATAGATGTACTTACGGTTATTCATTCTTTCTTTTTTTTAAACTAACCGAATTTCGTTCGCACTAAATCTGAAGATTCTTAGTGTGTGGACAAGAAGTTTACGAAATTCAGTAAAGGCTTTTTTGATAATTAGCACTGATTGTTTTGAAATTACGTATTGACATGTAAAGTCAAAATATGTAAAAGCAGAGGTGGATCTACCTTAGGGCTTTTTGCGCTAGAATCTAGGGTCCCGTGAATACAAAAGGCTCCCAATATATTTTATTGTCCCTTTTTTCCCGATACCTACATCACTATACAATAGGATTTTTTCACAAAATGACAATTAGCTGAGTAATTAGGCAGGCAATTGTCCCAAGCATAACGCTTAATAATACAAGCTGATAATTTTCATTTAAAAAAAATACACATCCGGTTTTTAAACAGTTAGGAGAAAAATAGTAGTTTAAACAAAAAATACTTTGAAAAAAACCTTTCCTTTTTTTTATATGAATCATCTAGTGCGTCAGGTCAGACCGACTGTTGCCACGGGGACGCTTTCGCCACTTATGAAAATTGTTTTATAGACAAATATAGATCAACGTTTGCTATAATGTCAATGTTACTAAGGTTTTTTTTAACTTAATGTGGTTTATAATATTTTCAAAAAACAATTCTAATTATTCTTCTCATAAGAAGTATGTTTATAATTCGAAAATCTGAAACTACATTTAATCCTTAAAAATTACTATTTTTCTCTTAATTATCGCTTTGAAAAACCAGACGGGATTATTTTTTTTAATACTGAAGTATTTTTCGCCCCAAATTATTTGATTTATTACACTTTGATTGCACAATATCTTTGTTCTCAGCTTGAAGGTAGTTCCTAGCATGAAGAATGAACACAACTATGGATTTTCGATATCTGTAAAGTACATACGATCAGTATTTTGTTTAAACCAGGATCGAACTCTTGAACGGAATGTTAAATTATTTTGTATATATGCATTAGCTACGAACACACTTTCTTTTTTTATTCAAATAAAAATTATTATATTAATCATTTAAATATTATAAGAAAAATGAACCCCTCTAAAAAAAATGTACCCTACAACGAAAATAAAGATTAATCCAAAAGTTTAGGAAGCTGATGATCGAAATTTGCATTTTATATAATGCCTAAAAAATTATCAGATCCCTAATCAAAACATATTTTGAATATTTGTTTTTACATAACGAGTTTATTTACGACAATACTGATCCATCATTACACAAGACAACAATCAAAATTTATATTCCATAATATCAGCAATTTTTTTGTTTATACAAATTTTTAGGATGGCGATCGAATTGTGCTTGTGAAATATTAAAACAAAAATTTCTTGAAATTTTTTTTAAAGTGTAATACATAATTCTTTTATTCGAAAAATATCTGAATCTGATTAAAAAAAAGCAGGCAAAGGAGGATTATCTATAAGGCAAAGTAGACATGTGCCTACATGGGTGAGGTTATAAAGGTCAGGGCGCACGCTTGGAAGTTTTTAAACAAAAATTAAATTAATTGTGTAAGTATGCAAAAAATTACAATCCGTTGATATTGACTCTGCCTAAGATATTACTTCTTCATAATTTGGTCGGAAAATATTCAGAGTGACAGTATATCTAATGGGTCTTTCAACAAAAAGTGTCGTTTTAAAGTTCCATCTTTTTTCAGGTGTCAACATACAACTGTGATTCGATGAACGTTTGACAAAGAAAAACTCTACAAGAAGGAACAAGAAGCCTTAGAACTCTCAATAGTTCCAAGAATATGAAAAGGGCACATACAAGATACGGAAGATAAAGCTCACAAAGAACTAGAAAAATGGTCTTTATTGAGAAACTTTTTTTGTTACCGGGGGAACGTTAATTTTTGAAACTACCTACGGACGCTATTCAGAATTCATATAAATTTCGAAATATCGATGAAAAATCAGGTTTTGATAATTCAATTCTAGAAAACTCAAATGTTTTATTTTGTTTTTCTATCCATTTTCCCTAACTTTTCCAGATCGATTACCATCCATGATTTTAAAATAATGTGCTTTAAAATATATTTCTATGATAACAAAAATTCCAAAAATAAAAATGTTGTTGATTAATTTAAAAATTATCAAAAACGATGAAATTTGAATATGGAGGAATAGAAAATGAAAATCGATTTGTTTTCATTTAAAATAATAAATCGTCATCAGTATCATCTAACATGTTTGCAGCCTCCTCATCACGATCACCTCCAGCTTTTAAAGCTGTCAAAGCTTTTAAAGCTCTTGCCTCCTTCTTTTTATCTTGGATTTTCTTTAAACGATAGAAATCTTCACGTTCCATTTCATCCAATTCGGATATGATGTACGCTAATGTGCGTTCAATTCGTGGAATAATTACTGTACATAGAAAAAATTATTATTAGAATTCTTGGGCCCTGTAATATTTTTCTAAGTGGTATGGAGGGATTACTTGGTATTTTAATATTTGGAAGTCGTTAAAAAATGGCTAGAAATTTTTGACGCTGTTTTCAAAGCCAAACCTAACGTGTTTACATCTAAGAAAATTTTCAACCGTGGCCTTCTCTTTCAGGAGGTTTAGAAAATGTTATATTTACAACAAAGTGGACAAGAACCTCTCTGTCAGGGCCAGAAAAAAATTGAACCACCTACTCAGAGTTGTATGCCTTAATGCACTGGATCTATACGAACAATATGCACCGCTGCGTTGGGCGTGCATCTAAGTATTTCGCAAATTTTCAGATCTATGCGGAAGCCATGACAGTGGTACTGCAGGACAAACACAGGACATACGGGTAAAATGAACAGACCAGAGACTGTGACCCCACTTATGGAAATGGTACAAGATTCAATGATATTAAATTTTAGGTAATCATTCCTTCTAGTAAAGAATTGAATCGTGATTCGAAATGTACCTTACTTTTCACCCCCTCCCCCGTTCATGTCTTTATATGGATGGGTGAGGGGCCGGTGATCGATCCGATTTGGAGGTTTAAGGTATTAGAATAAAGGAATCGAAAATCATCGGCATCCGGAGAGGAGCCCGGATCTGTGACACGAAAGATTACACTGAGGCACATATCAGCATCTTCGAAGATAATCTATGAATACTTAGAGGAATTGAATCGCCTGGCACTGACTAATATAGTCAGGCTGATCTGAATATCTGACCACTCTGGCGTTAAAGAGAATGAAACAGCGAAATCGTTTTCATGAGCGAGGTCTTCTCAAACGCTCCTTTCACCAGAACCTGTCATTCCAATAGCAAGACGCTCCGTAATCCAATTGTAAGATGTTGCGCAAGGAATGGCTACGACAAGCCCATCTTGATTACTGGGACTTTGCGCAGGATATGCGACAGACCACACTGCGTAAAACCACAGTTTGGCCTTTCCACTGAAACTCGACATAACACTAACGATTGAACTGCCATCTTTATAACATGAGGATCTCTGATGATCCCATTTGTAGGGCCTGTATGGAGCCTATTATTTGAACCTGCAGAAATCTGCAGGACGTCAGGTTTAAAATATTTGGATCCGAAACTTTGAAATCAACAATCCTGATGAAATCCCGGCAGCGGATTGGCCTCTCATCCGAATACGCCTCATCTTCAGGTGACAGATTATAAAAATTATTGTAGAGGAAAAAATTGGCCACATTTTGAAAACAGCCTCTCAAATTTCTAGTCGCTTTGAAATGCCTGACAAATACTTACTATGCCTGACTCTGGATTGAATATTATGGCCCTTAAAACCTTTATTTTTTTCTGGCTAGATAAATGAACTTACCATGTTCAATAGCATTGACACGTCGATTCGTTAGCTTAATAACATCATCCAAGGTAACGAAAGATGTTTGTAAGGACGCTAATTCAACTAATAATTTCACAGCAGCTTGAAAGTTCTTCTTTAATTTAGCTAATTGTTGTCCACCACGAGCTAAACCAGCCAGCTCATATGTATCGGTACCATCTTGGTATGCTTCAAATACTGGTAATGTTACACCGGCCACGTTATCTTTCTTGGTACGGATTTTTATTTGTGCCTTTGTAACATTTTGTAAGACCACTTGATTAAAATCACCAGTGGTAAATTTCGCTTCAGCTAATGAAAATGCTGCTTCTTTCATTACATCACCCATTAAAGTTTTGGTCTAGAAAAGAAAAACTCATGAGTTATTGCCGTTCGCAGAAAACATTCATTGGTTAAGGGGGGGTAGGGGGGTAAAACTTTTGTTCATCAAAGTAAATCATAAAGTAAACATGTGAAATTTATAAAATTTAAAAAACCCCGACAAATTTTTCGGGTAAGGAACCCTAAGCTGGAACTTGAAACATATCTAAAGCACACTCTATTCAATTACCTTTTTCTTTAAAGCCTTTTCCAAAATTAAACTCGCACTTGAAACATTCACTTGACAGACAGACAGGCAGACACACACAGGCATAGCGGTCAAACTTATAGCACCTCTTATTTTAGTTTTGAGGTTAAAAACAACCTTTAAATTGGGTCATTAATTTTTATTTCAAAAACCTCAGATCTCTCAAATATTTCCACATTCAAAGTTATTTGTTTAAAAAACGAATTGAAAAAGAACCCCTACATTTTTTTTTTGTATAATAATAGTTTTTTATACACACCTCAATAATTTTCCCTAAAATAATTCTGAAACGTAATTGTAATGCATCTGCTTTCTTTTTTAATAAACTATGTCCTTTTTGTGCACCCTTTAAACGTGCCTTCATTAACATTTGTGCTCTGTAACATAAAAATTTTAAAAACATCAAACGACACTCCCTTGAAAAATTTTCAAATTGAGAAAAAATAAATAAATATTCACCCTCGAGATGGAAAAATAGGGAGACGATCTTTTCCAGACATTTTTTTATTATATTACTTCACTTAATTTATAAATTAATTTAATTTATTTGTTTTTTTTTAATTTAATTAGAAATTTTTACCCTAATAATATATTTCAATATTAAACTACTTCAATCAGAATGACTTTAGTCAGCTGACCATTTAATAACTCATGATACGGAGTTCTCTATGACGTTTTAGAGTCAAATCATTAACTATTTGACGAAAATTTTATTATAATTTATGAATTTCTATAATTAAAAGTATTGGGCAATAATTAGAATTTTAATTTCCAGATTAAACTAAAAATTTTATTTAAAATTTCATTAAAAAAAATTAAATTTTTAATATAAAATTTGACATTTAATATTTCTATAATGTGCGTTCAGAAATTATACTCAAATTTACGGAAGCCTTTTCAAAAAGGTTTATTTCCATAATGTCCCACAAGTCACAAGTGCACTAGTTGAAAGTGAACTAGTTGGTTTTGCTATTGACACATTCAGGCTTCCGTACAAATTAGAAAGAGCGACCAAATCGAAATTATTTTGATCATGATCATATAAATAAAATAAATAATTTAAAATATAAAAACCCAACTGCGTTAATTAAAATCTGAAAAAAAAGAAACAAGTCTTAGCGACTTTATAACATTCCATTATTGGGAAGATTTGAGCGGGTTTAGATTTTGATGGGCCCCGACTGTTTAAAGTCGCTATGTAAACTAATGGGCTTGTTTCTTTCCTTTCAGATGTTATTTAACGCAATTGGGTTTTTGATTTATAAAATTATTTATTTTATTTTAGACTTTTTAGCGAACGGCACTTAAAAAACCAACTCTTTTTATTTATTTATTCTAATTTATTATTTCTTAATAAATTAGAAACATATTATAACTTATATATATTTTTGTAATCCTCTTTTGATTTCCTTTATTTTGATACCCTACTCGATAGATTTTCGAAAGGTTAGGTTAAATTTTTTATTATTTAATTAAAAATTTAATTCTAATATTTCAACTTGTATACTATGTATATATGAAATATACCAAGTTATATTAAGTTTAGTCCCAAGTTTGTAACGCCTAAAAATATTGATGCTACGAACAAATTTTTAGCATAGAGGTGCTCATAAAATCACCTAATTAGTCCATTTCCGGTTGTCCGTCTATCTGTGGACACGATAACTCAAAATCGAAATGAGATATCAAACTGAAATTGTAGCGTGTTCAAGACGTAGAAAGTGAGGCTAAGTTCGTAAATGAGAAACATAGGCCAATTTGGTCTTGGGTCCTTAGAGATCTTGTAAACCGTTAGAGATAGAACAAAAGTTTTAATGTAAAAAATATTTCTTATAAAAAAATTAACAACTTTTGTTTGAAACATTTTTACAAAACGTCACTATTTGCCGCAGAGGCACGAATTAGGACAAAATTTTGGTGTCCGTTTTCTACAAAACTATAAAAGAAAGAAATATTTTCGAAAAACGAAAAAACATCTAGAAAATCCTTTCGAAAATTTTCAAACATGTTGAAAATCAAATAAATGGTGGCCAATCATAATTGTATTGGTTTTTTAAACGCTTCTAATTTATAAAAAAATAATGGAAGCACTAATATTCAACACTTTATATACAGGTTATTCCAACAGTTAATTCAGTCAATTGTTTGTTTTCACTTGTTTCATTGTAGCGTGATCAAATTAACTTTTTGAACAATTTAATTCTGAGTTCGGAGAAAAAAATTGAATTTAGTAGATCATTATGATACAAATTGAGGAAACTAAAATCCAACATTTTTTGATGGTCGGAAGGGGTCCAAAAAAAATGGTAAAGTGGCCTAATCCGGTCTTTCGCGTCAGACACCGTCGGATTGAGTTAAAAATAAAAAAGTGTTTAATAAGCTTAGGCGCCGTAAAAAGGCGAAAAGAATGAGCTGCGAATGAACCCGATTGGTCCATCGATGTCCCCACAAATTGCAAAAAACCATCGATTTTGCTCGAAAGTTCAAAACTTCATAGCTCTTGTTGTTTTAAAGATTCAAAGCTGAGATTTAAATGGATTGTAGCTTTTGTACCCATGAAGTATCACACACAATTTCAGCAAGATCGAATGTATACTTTTTGCAAACCGCAGCTGAATGCAAAAAACAGGACTTTTGTAAAATGGCCCTAAAAAAGTTGTGGTGCGGTAACGCGCTATTTTTTTTACGCGAGCATATGCTTCAATAGTTAAAGTAATACCTACTAAAGTGCCAACCTCTCATCTTTAGTAAAAGTTACTAAAATATTAATTTTAAATTACTATTATTTTAAATTATAACATTAAAAATAGGATGGAAGTAATGGGAGCAATTATTAAGAGACAGAAGTTATGTGACATTATAGTCTTAATAATTGCTCCCATTACTTCCATCCTATTTTTAATGTTATAATTTAAAATAATAGTAATTTAAAATTAATATTTTAGTAACTTTTACTAAAGATGAGAGGTTGGCACTTTAGTAGGTATTACTTTAACTATTGAAGCATATGCTCGCGTAAAAAAAATAGCGCGTTACCGCACCACAACTTTTTTAGGGCCATTTTACAAAAGTCCTGTTTTTTGCATTCAGCTGCGGTTTGCAAAAAGTATACATTCGATCTTGCTGAAATTGTGTGTGATACTTCATGGGTACAAAAGCTACAATCCATTTAAATCTCAGCTTTGAATCTTTAAAACAACAAGAGCTATGAAGTTTTGAACTTTCGAGCAAAATCGATGGTTTTTTGCAATTTGTGGGGACATCGATGGACCAATCGGGTTCATTCGCAGCTCATTCTTTTCGCCTTTTTACGGCGCCTAAGCTTATTAAACACTTTTTTATTTTTAACTCAATCCGACGGTGTCTGACGCGAAAGACCGGATTAGGCCACTTTACCATTTTTTTTGGACCCCTTCCGACCATCAAAAAATGTTGGATTTTAGTTTCCTCAATTTGTATCATAATGATCTACTAAATTCTATTTTTTTCTCCGAACTCAGAATTATCTAAAAATTGACGCCATTTTTTTTTAATTTGATCACACTATTGACGCATTACTATTTGGCACCAAAAATTCGCCATTTTTTTCAAACATTTTATCTAAAAACACTTGGGTTTTTAAGACAAATATAATCAGGGCCGGATTTAAACTTCTGCCGCCCTTGGGCACTGAAAAAATGCCGCCTCATCATTGAAATATCACTAAAAGTTATGTAGTTTTGATATTTTATTTAAAAAAAATTAAAATATCTAATGTATTGCAAATAATTTATTATATATTTATTATATATTTATTACTTTGATATGACATAAAAAAATATTATAATAATTTTTTTCACAGGCAAACACGCCTGACTTTTTTAATTGCGAATTGGTCGATTAAATCTTCACAATCTAAACGTTGAAGCACGTCCGAGTCGATGCATAGAATAGCTAAGCTATTGGTCTATTTGCAAAAATAATTCAAAAACGTTCTTAATTTTTCCAAAAAAAAAAAAAAAAAAAAAAAACAAATTTAAATTTTATGATTCCAGCAAATTAAAAAATCAAAAATTACCATTTCAAATCTTCTTAGAAATGAATTAATTAAATTATTTCGATTTGACAAATATTGTATGAGTCGAATTTCTTGAATTATCTATTAAATGATGTATGATTAATTAAAAGAATAAAAATTTCAATTGAGAAATTTTGATGACAATAAACAAATTTTCTTCCACATTTCAAATTTGGCCGCCCTGGGCACTAGCCCCCACTGCCCCTAGTGTAAATACATCGCTGAATATAATGATAACTTAACTGTCGAAATCCATCGAGCCCTTTGGAAGATAGGAGCATAGAATATATAACCTTACGGATAGAATGTAATCTCAACTAATTTATCAAATTGTGCGCTACAGACGTCTAAAGGTTGAACTAAAATTAATTTAGCAAGGAACTCCACCACATATTATTTCCTTTTAAATTGTTTATATTAATATTATTTAAATGTTATATGTAAACAAAAACAAATACCAATTTAAATAAAATAATTTTATTATATACATTAAAAATACATAACAATAAATAAATAAATACATTAAAAAAAAAAACAAAAAACAAAAAAATACATTACAATACATTTTGTTAAAATATATCCCCTTAAGGACCCACAATAAAAATATTTAGCTAGATTATAAAATTATTAATTAGCTAGACCGGTTTCGATTGCTTTGGCAATCCTCTTCAGTAGCATTAAACCTCTTAAAATTAAAAAATCTTAAAATTAGAAAAATTAAAAAATATTTAAAAAACCGAAGGAGACCGCATCACACTGAAACAAATAATAATAAAATATTACCCTTAAAATTAAAATAAATTAAAATACACCCTCTAAAACAATGTAACTGCCTGCTTTCACCTAAAACACAATAAAATATTAAGTTTTAATCCTAAGATAGGATTATCGTTATAAATATGTCAAAAAACCAAGGGATTAAACCTGAAAATAAAATATAAGATAAAACATTACAATAAATAAATTTACATTAATTTTCTAACAAAATATTTTAACAAAATTCAATGGGACGATTTTAGGACATCCTCACTATATCTAACAACCGAAAAATACCCAAACATAAAAGATTTGTTAATTATTTACTTTTTAGCATGTTTGTACTGGTCATGCAACTTCTTCGCGATTTTATACAAGCTACTACTATTGAAAGGCAAAGATCTTAAATCTTTACCGGCCAATATACTATTAAATCCGTTAAAATAAGTGAACACAATCATCTTGCAAAAATTATGCACAATATTAAATTTCAACTCCGTAGAATGCTCGCATTCTACGAAGTTGAAATTTACGTTCTGAAAAACCGTTTTCCTAATCACTTTTAACAAATGTTTTTTGTTTGGGTCATTTTTCAAAATAAATTTGGCAATATTATACGCCTTAGTCATATTTAATAAAAATCTACTATTTATATAATTAAGCCTAGTAGCAACGGCCCCCCCAAACTCTTTTTCGCGCACAAAATTTAAAAATTCATTTTCCTCCTCCTGCTGCAAAAACACATTATACTTACACTTCTCACACTTTTTTATTTTAATGTTTTTTAAGATGTACCCGCCTACATATGCAATAGCATTTTTTTCTAAATCATTGAAAATATTACTCAAAACTTCACTCTAATAAGAAAAAAAAAAAAACATTAGTAACAAATAAAAGTAATTTTTTGTAACTGTTTTCAGAAAATTTTAAAATCGATAAAAATAACTATTCTAACTATAATTTTTTAGAAACGTAGAAACATAATCAAGTTCTTAAATAAATTTAACAAAAGTTATCAATAATTGTTAATAATCAAAAGTTATTATTTACCTGTAGGATAAATGTTTGCAATGGAATCAGCAAATCCGACCCATCATCTTCACAATTCCCTCCCACAGAATGTTTACTAACTAAGTTAGTGACCAGAAGAGATTTGTAAAACGGTCCAAAAGCATGGCACGATGGATTCGACCACCGACTTCCTCGTTGACGAACTTTACCGAAAAAATTCTCTAAAGGATCTTGGTTCAAAAACCTGGGAACCAACGTCTTTATTCCAAGATCCTTTAATTTATTCGTCAGTAAAATTAAATTTGTCAACGTAAACACCCAATTTTTGAAAGTCGGTGGGCGTGTCATTCGTCTTCCACTCGAGTCGTGGCATTCCATACTTTTGAAAATGGGGATAGCCTCTCTCCAAAACTTTACTTGTAAGCTATCCCCTTCCTTAAGATCAATCTGAGTTTTGAGTTTTTTTCCTCCTTCGTTGAAAGGTCCGCAACCATTGACGCTATCGAACACATCATCCATAAATTTTAAAAAAACTGCCGTTTCTGTAGCGCGCCTCTCCATTTTCGTTTCACCAATAGTGAATTCTGAAAAATAAACCTCATTTAAGCTTTGTTTTATATTTACATTTAATTGGCAATAAAAGTTTTACGCAAACACTTACACACTTTGCTAGTGATGAAATGTAGAAAATCAAATTTTAAAAATTATTGTCCATTTACTGAAGAATTAAGAATATTTGTAAAAATGTGAATCTTTAATAAAATAAACTTTAACTTACCACTTTTGGCCATTAAATTGATTCCTGCCGCAACTGAACGACTAAAAATTTGGGCACAAACAGAAACTTTCATTTTTTTTAAAATTTTTGGATTGACATGATGCTCCGTCAACTTGTGCATGACTCTAAGATCGCCACTTGGAGAGTCCAATGTCCATGCCTTCAGGATATCGTTCCACTTCGCCACTTTTTTTTCACCGTCGATCTGGAATGAAATATTTTTTGTTAACAAATTATTTCTTATACCTTTTAAGAGATGGGGAGTGTCAAAGAGAGGAATTATTGTTGAATCTCCAATTTCAAAAACTTGATGCCTGAGTTCCTCACCTCGGGCCAAATATTTTCCCCGCGTATCCTCTAGTAAACGATGGATCGCGTTGATATTATTTCACCCTTGGTCACAAATAGTACCGACAACATTAAATCCAGCATTTTGAGCAGCCAAAATAATTTCTTTAATGGCCTTTACTATTTGTGGCCCTTTTGCGGCTCCATTCACGAACTGATATAGCACCGGCTGTTTCCAATTTTGGACAATTCCTCTTAACATAAAAACCTGTAATAATGAAAAAAAAGTTTGAGTTAAAATAGATATCATAAAAAAAATTATAATATAAGATTTTTAGAATAAATGAAGAGTTATGGGTACAATGATTAAATCAAATATAAATCGGCATTTTTGTCAACAAATTCGATCTATAAATATATTTTATTATATGAGTGAGTAATAAAAGAGATTAAAATGTGTTACAACATAACCAACCCTTTGTAATTCTAAACAATTCGGTATTATTTGTACTACCAAAAGCAATAAATATTTAATTACGATTCTTTGCTTTTAAGTTTTATTTTTACAAAATATTTTGTTATTACAGTTACCTTTCAAGTAGGCATAATTTTATTACTAAAAGTGATGACGATTTGTTTAGAATTATAATCAAGGGACAATTTATGGTTTACTTAAGTTTATCTGTCCTTCAATTTGTTAAATTCCACACCCATTTAAAAAAAATTATGTTATTATACTTTCCAAAACATAGTTTTTGTAAATTTTGTTATTGTTCCGCAAAAATTTTTATTATATTGTAAAAAAGTGGGCGGGTGATATGAAAGATATTAAAATACGGGTAAATTGTTATCATGATTCTAATTTAAATATTATAACATATTTTATTTTGAAAAACAATAATTTATAATAAAAATGTGTGTTAAAAATTTGTATAACGCGAAAAGTTAAATGTAATGTAAACTGTAATTTTAAATAGCAACTTACTTGTACATGATCCGCAATCTTATCGGTTTGGTGATCCCCAAAATCTTCAAAACCTTCAACGCAATCTTTATGGACATTATACGTCAAATTACGTGATAGACTCATTTCGTCAAAAAGTAAGACGCATGTCCGGTTTGAAGGATCGAGTCTATTCACCATTCGACTAAGTCCATTAAAGATTTCCAAATTAAGTCCTGGTGACACGGGTAAGCGGTTTAAAAATTTCATCAGGGTGACTCTTGACGGAAGCGCAAATATCTTGGATAGCAATCTGTATCCACTTGGGCTCTGTTTAAACAAAGCCAGAGACATAACCTTGTCGTCTGTGGAAAATCGACGCCCCTTCATTTTCTTTTTTGAGCAACTAATCTGACTCAAAAAAAACTTTCTGCAATTCTCGTTCAGAGTTTCTGTAAGTTTGTTGAAACTTGCTTGCGACGAGAATTGTTCTGCTTTTTTTAAGCGAGCTTGAAAATTTAACGACTTGCGAAGCTGGTATGATGCCCGCCGTTGAAATTTTCGTGCTGTAATATACAATCGCTTTTTCTGAGGCGACAATCTAACTTTTGTTAATGAGTCCAAATACTCTGCACCTTAAAAATGAGAATGATCAAATTATTACTATACATATATTTAAATTTAAGTGGCATATGGAAGATTGTATCAAAAAAGAATTATTATCATATAGCCACGACAAATTATTTTAATGGCATAATCTTTTAGTATACCTACTTATAAATTAAATGCGTGTCGAAACGGCATTCATAATAAAGCGATTAATTTTCAAGGTATTTAAATTTTGTTTTATTTATTCATTTCAAAATTTATAGAACTAGAATTTGAGGTTACTATTAAAAAAAATTGTTTGAACTGAAAAAATGCTTACCATGTAGAGACACAGGTGTTCTAGGAGGTGATTTTTCTTGAACCAAACGACTCGGACCAGGAACAGCTAATTCTTTCAAACTACCAGGTTCTTGAACCAATTCATTTGGCCTTGAAACATTCACCTCCAAAGAAGAATACGCCTCTTCCACATCTGCATTTCTCTGGACTTCTGGAAGAGTAAAAATAAATATGATATAAAAAACCATTTTTCGAACACGAAACGTCTCCTTGAATCATAGTTTACTTGATTCGAGTGAAAAAGTCACCTATTTTTTGATTATAAATATAGCTTTACAAATTGAATTCCTTTAAATTTCGTATTCTAATAGTATTTATTCTTCGATTATTTGATAATCAAAAGTTTCATAAATATTTGCAAAAAATAAAAATGGTATTTTATTGAAAATAAAATTTTTAATAACACTCTCGATCTTCTAGATCTAGAGTAAAAAAAAAAATTTTAATAATGAAATTATAAACAGACTGTGTTCTTAAAAACAATTGTCAATTTAAACAAAAATTGAAATAATTGTTTTATTTTAGAAATACCGTTTTGTAATTTACACAAAAATGAATTTAAAAGCTACATATCGAACATATTTAAGTGACGTATAATATTTATTTTTTTTAATGGTACGATCAACTACTTATTATCGATTATTTATTAACAATCAACTATCCTACAAAATAGAACTCGTGTATCAGAAATTGGCATAAAATTAAAATAATTAGATTCAAAAAAATTCAATTTGAGTTTATTTACATTGAGTTGATAGGTATTAGTAAACTTATACAGTTATAAGATTACTTTCAAAATTAAAAAGCGTTCATATAAAGAAAACGTTTTTGTAAAAAATTATATTCTTTTGATCACGATTTATGTTATTTTATATAACTTCATTTGATTATAACTATTTATCTTACCTTTATTAACCGGCAAAGCAGTCTTTTTAAGATTTGTAACATTGTGAAATGTAGCATATTTCATTTCTTCCGGAAAGTGTTTATCGCAAATACGGTAAGATTTTCGTTTTGAAATATCCAAGTCCGGACGTCCAATGAATGTAGCCCAAATCTTAAATCGCTGTGGACAAAAATAATAGTTATCTTTTGCGTTTGTATTGAAACTTCTTAAAAACTACACGTCTTAAAATTATAAGGAACTATGCATTCGACCACTTAATTTAGTGAAATATATTCATACCATTTATAAAAATTTTTGTCATTAAATGATGTACACATTTATTAACAATATTCCAATAATTCACACATTAGATTTTTTAGGTTGGAATTTTGTGTTTTTTTTATTTAATTTATAAAAAAAAACTAAACAATTGTAAGAAATGACATACTTGTTGACTTAATTTAGTAAATATACTCAACTCATGCCATCATTGGAATTTATTATTTAAATAAACATTTATTAACAGTAACATGATACGTCCACATGAGATTTTTAGGTTAGGTTACAATTTTTTGTATTAAATTTATAAAAAACCAAACATTTTAAAATTGTAAGAAATTATGTATTCGTTAAACTTAATTTATAATGAAATATACTCATTTCATGATTGGATATCTTTTTAAAATTCAATAATGTACACATTTAATAACAATAATCTAATATTTCCATATGAGTTTATTAAGTTAAAAATTCAATAAATAATAATTTGAATATGTAGGTACTTACATTATCGCCAGGTAACACATGCATTTTTGTTTCACTCACTTTACTTTCGCATCCAGGTACACCACAATTGACTCCCATTTTTATTTATTAAATATTTTAATAATTCACAAATAATAAATTTAAATGTATCTATCAGTATCTATACAAAAATTATTTTGTAAATAAACATAATGACAGTAGACAAAACTATTTATAGTCGATAACATAGAGTACAACATATATTTTTTCTTTGTTTTTGTTTAAATCAGCGCTACAGGTAGCAGAATCGGAACTAAATTTATCTAAAAAGTTCCCATAATGTAACAAGGATACGAGATTTCAGCGTATGGATAGGAGATAATTAAGTAATTTACAAATAAATATACATTCATACATACAAAATATGCGCGAAAATCATAACCACTACTTGACAATTGGATAAAAATATTTTCAAAAAAATTTGTTTTTCTCTTTAGAGGAAGATTATGATATTGGAAGAAAAATCGCCCAAATTCCCTCTCAATTTTGCCGCTTCTTACTTTACATATCGTGCTTATAACTAATTTGTCCTGCTGAACGCATCCTGACAAGTTAGTAAAAGTGAAGGTATTACGATTTTTAAATGAAAAACAACAGTATTATTTAATAAAAATGTTTAAAGAAGTATTTAAACAATTAAAATCAAAGAAAAATCCACCAAATTTGTGTGGAGTTTATAATTTTAATTCAGAACGAAGTATTTTTAACAAGGTAAAAATGAATAACACATTTTTATTTCAACAAATTGTTTAAATTATAATTATTTGAAGGTTAGACCATATGCAGTAAAACCAAATTTATTAAATACGAAAAATAATAAATTTAAATATTTTGGATTAAAACCTCCAGAAACATGGAATGTTTATGAAATTATTGAAAAACCAGGTACTAATAATATCACATACTATATTTAGAGACAACAATTCCAGTAAGAATGAACCTTAAGGTATTTCGGATGATAATTTACCACCAAAAAATTACATTTTAACATTTTTAACCTAATAGAGGCTCGCTTCGCTCGCCTGAATATAAAAAGTTACATGAATATTCCCTATTCTCAATATTAATAAACTTGAAAAATTTCAATTTTTTTTTTCATTTGTCTCAAGTCTTTTTAAGCGAGCGTACGTGTTTGAAAATTTGATGAGACCCTCGCGGATTTCTCGAGACAATTGAGAAATTGGATATGTGGCTCGCAGGTTGTAATTCTTGTCATGAGAATAAAGAATTGATGTCTGTCGGCACAAGAGTTATTTGCAAACCAGAACATTAATTATCGTGCATACGAAATTGGTCGCGAAATGATGACTAGATTCATACGAGCGGATCCTTGTCATTTAAACGGAAGGATAAAGTGCTCTCTTTATCGGCAGTAAATATCAGCATTATAATCAACGAGTCACCAGTTCGGATCAATCCATTGTTGCTTTACCAAAGAATGTACAAAGCGAAAAATTCCGAGACTGACCTGAAACATTTTCTGTCATACGAGCTCGCTCCGTTCCCATTGTCTTGGTTGACCGAAGAAGGAATGCGAAAAGGAACAAAGCCGCTGTTACACAATGCCTTAGAACCTTTGACAGAAAATTTACAACCTGCGAGCCACATGTCCAATTTCTCAATGTCGCAATTGTCTCGAGAAATCCGCGAGGTTCTAATCAATTTTTCAAACACTTACGCTCGCTTAAAAAGACTCGAGACAAGTGAAAAAATAATAAATTTTTTCGAAGTTTTTTCGATTGATATCTCAATAACGATGGACGATAGGTCAAAAATGTAAAGGATCTTTATTGTAGATCGTGAAAAAAAACAAAAAAAAAAGCATTGCATAAAAATTTTCGTATCTCAACGAAGAACCGAATTATGAAAAAACTAAATTTAACCCTTTTTTCAAGATGGCGGAAAATCCACAAAGAAATTTCGGTCGACAATTCGAAGTTAAGCTTTTCTACGCCTTCTCCACGTAATATCAAAAATTTAGCTTGTTAGGTTCATATGCTTATCTACACCGTTTTTTCCGACGTAATGACTGGATGTATTTTCGATTGGATTTTGAATTAATTAATTATTTTCTTATTCCAGCTAAGTTCATTTTTGCTGGAATTAATTATTCTATTTAGTATAAAATTATATACTAAGAGAAAATTGTTTTTTAGGTTTAATATTTGTGAAAAATCCATTTACAAGTTTAGGACAACGTTATTGGATTTGTAGATGTATGACGGATTATACAAAGAAACCACAAAAATCAAATTTGGATTCTATAATTGAAAATGATGATGAATTCAATAACATATTCGAATCCGATTTATTACAAAAATTACGTTGGATTACCTTGGGATATCATCATAATTGGGATACAAAAGTTGGTAAATAAAATTGGAATAAATATAATGTGTGTAATCGAGGTATTAAAACAGAAAAATTACCAAAAGTTCGGCAAATTTAAAAGTACACCTCTGATTTTTATGAGGCCGTATGCAAAAAGTGTTTTTAAATTTACGCGTGTAAAGCGCTTACAAGTTCATAATAGCCAATCGTGCGAAAAATTAAGGAAATCGAAAAATTGGGAAAATTTCGTCTTTTTTCAGATTTTGGCGATTATAATCCAAAAGGATTAGGGTGTCTTTTTTAAGTTGACATATACTTGAAACTCGATAAATAAATTTAATCAAGGGAAATGTTTCAAACGAATAATGTTAGTTATAAAGGCACACGTCTTATACCGGCATCGAATTCTATCTAAGTTTTCAGGTTCAATTAAAACTTAATCTGATTCATAACTGACAAACATTAGATGAACGCTTTAAATTTTAAAGAGGTTCTTTTTAAATACGCAAACATTTTTTTGTAAACCGAATAGTTTTGACAGAAATTGATAGAAAAAAATCTAGCTGTTTGCGTGTTCGCTCGTATTTGAAAATTTATTGTATATATTGGAAAATTTTGTTTAAAAAGTGTCTAGATTTCGCAGAAATAATTATACAAAATAACAATTTTGATACGAAAAACAATTTTGGGTAAAACTTTTCAATCCTAAACTGTAGGGTTTGCGGAAAAATGTTTAGAACAAAAAATGTTACTTTTTTAATTAATAACAACTTTCAGTAGATTGGAGATACGATGGAATAGAGTGAGCTTTTCATGGAGCTTGAAAAGCTAGATTAAGTTTAATGCCTGCGTAAGATGTTTGAAGAATTTTTATCGATAAAAATGTTTTTTCGAATTTCAAGCATATGTCAACTTAAAAAAGAGACACCTTGTATATCAATTAAATTTAAATAAGCTAAATTTAAATAAGTAAAAAGCTAAATTAAATTTTAATTTTTGATAGATTTACGATGATAAAAATAAAGATGTATTTCCAAGCGATTTAAGTGAAATGTGTGAATATGTAGCAGATATGTTAAATTTTGATAATTTTAAATCAGAAGCAGCGATTATTAATTATTATCATATGGATTCTACATTATCAGGGCATACGGATCATTCTGAACATAATTTAAATGCACCATTATTTTCATTTAGGTACGTAAATAGAGTTTTATTGATTCATAGATGTTTATACATTACATCTAGATTGCTTTTAAAAGTTTACGGTCTTTGTGATAAAAAGAACTGTATTCGTTGTGTGCGTAGTCATGGTAGGGACAATAAAATCGATGCCAGCGCTTTAAGTGAAAAATTTTGGAGTTAAAGGGGGCTGTTATGACTAATTTGCAATTCTTTACATGTTAATATAATAGAAATGTCAAATTAAAATTATTGAAAAACACTAAGTAATTAAACTTAATGCATTAAAAATTGTGAAAATAAGAAATCAAATTGAACAAATATTATTTTTCAAATGTAAATTATCATAATTATTTATTTAAATTTGTGAGACAAGAATATTAAATTTTAAATGTAAGTAATTTTAGTCACAAGTTTGTAATTAAATCTTAAAAATATTGATTAGTCCAGCCAACAAGTTCAAATTTGTGAAATATAAAGACAAGGGTCGTAAAAATACGCGTGTATCCGAATCCAACGAGCTATCACAGGTATTTTTACAAGCCTTATCTCTACATTTCAACAAATTGAACTTGTTGACTAGACTAATATAAATTATACTACATAATTCGTATAACAAACAAAGCATCTATTGTCTGCAACTGACAATGACATAACGTTCACAGCACTCTTTACAACACTTAAGGAGTAAACTCCAGTCGTGCTTCGGAGCTGATACACGCAATTTTTTTTCTCTTAACTTAGGGAACTATAAGATCCTTTGAATAAAGTTTAAAAAAAATAGATGTTAACCTGTGATCCTCGATACATTTATACTTCCTTAGTTCATAGTTTTTATACCTTGATATATTTCATACTAAGTTTAGTCCCAAGTTTGTAACGCTTAAAAATATTAATGCTACGAACAAAATTTTAATATAGGTGTTCATAAATTTACTTAAAGAGTCCATTTTCGATTGTCTGTCCGTCTGTCTATTAACACGAGAATTCAAAAACAAAAAGAGATATCAGGGATATAAAAAGTGAGTTCGAGTTCGTAAATGAGCAACATAGATCAATTGGGTTTTGGGTCTGTAGGACCCATATTTTAAACCGTTAGAGATAAAAACAAAAGTTTAAATGTATAAAATGTTCCTTATAAAAAAATAAACAACTTTTTTTTGAAACATCTTTTCGTAAACATCACTGTTTACCCGTGAGGGCGTAAATTGGTAAGAAATATTATACAGTGTGTTCATTTCAAAAGTATCCATCCTTAATAATTCTTGACCTGGCGTGATTATTGTTTTGTGTGAAAAATGGTACCTAGAGAATTTTAGGTTTTACCCCTTCGCTCCTTACCAGCCCAACTTTGAAATTTCAAAAAGCACTCCCTACCTTGTGATATTTCATTAGAATGGGTATAAAATTCTCTATTGAACCATGTTAAAGAAAATGTACTCGATCGATTAGTTCTTAAGGTAGAAGGTATGAATTCCATCTTCTGTGTAGTCTATCTTAAGGTACAATCGATCGATTTCATTTTTCATCATGGTTGAATAGAGAATTTTATGCCCTTTCAAATGATATATAACTAGGTAAGGGATACCATAAGTTGGGGTAAATGAGCAACATAGGTCAATTGGATCTTGGGCTCGTAGGACCCCTCTTCTAAACCGTTAGAAACAGAACAAAAGTTACAGTGTACAAAATATTCCTTATAAAAAAGTAAACAACTTTTGTTTGAAACATTTTTTTTATAAACATCACTGTTTAGCCGTTAGGGCGCAAATTGTATAGTATGTATTATATGGGAATATCAGTTATGTATGTGTGACATGTATAGGTATATGTGTAATGTGATAGAGTAATCTCAATACTGTCTATACTAGTGTGATCAAATTAACTTTTTGAATAATTTAATTCTGAGTTCGGAGAAAAAAATTGAATTTAGTAGATCATTATGATACAAATTGAGGAAACTAAAATCTAACATTTTTTGATGGTCGGAAGGGGTAAAAAAAAAATGGTAAAGTGGCCTAATCCGGTCTTTCGCGTCAGACACCGTCGGATTGAGTTAAAAATAAAAAAGTGTTTAATAAGCTTAGGCGCCGTAAAAAGGCGAAAAGAATGAGCTGCGAATGAACCCGATTGGTCCATCGATGTCCCCACAAATTGCAAAAAACCATCGATTTTGCTCGAAATTTCAAAACTTCATAGCTCTTGTTGTTTTAAAGATTCAAAGCTGAGATTTAAATGGATTGTAGCTTTTGTACCCATGAAGTATCACACACAATTTCAGCAAGATCGAATGTATACTTTTTGCAAACCGCAGCTGAATGCAAAAAACAGGACTTTTGTAAAATGGCCCTAAAAAAGTTGTGGTGCAATAACGCGCTATTTTTTTTACGCGAGCATATGCTTCAATAGTTAAAGTAATACCTACTAAAGTGCCAACCTCTTATCTTTAGTAAAAGTTACTAAAATATTAATTTTAAATTACTATTATTTTAAATTATGACATTAAAAATAGGATGGGAGTAATGTGAGCAATTATTAAGAGACAGAAGTTATGTGACATTGTAGTATGATGCATATGCATTAAAAATTGTGATGCACTTCAAACGATGCACTTACTATATTGAACAAAAGTTCAATATAGTAAGTGTATCACAATATTAAATGCATATGCATCATACTATAATGTCACATATAATAATTGCTCACATTACTCCCATCCTATTTTTAATGTCATAATTTAAAATAATAGTAATTTAAAATTAATATTTTAGTAACTTTTACTAAAGATAAGAGGTTGGCACTTTAGTAGGTATTACTTTAACTATTGAAGCATATGCTCGCGTAAAAAAAATAGCGCGTTATTGCACCACAACTTTTTTAGGGCCATTTTACAAAAGTCCTGTTTTTTGCATTCAGCTGCGGTTTGCAAAAAGTATACATTCGATCTTGCTGAAATTGTGTGTGATACTTCATGGGTACAAAAGCTACAATCCATTTAAATCTCAGCTTTGAATCTTTAAAACAACAAGAGCTATGAAGTTTTGAAATTTCGAGCAAAATCGATGGTTTTTTGCAATTTGTGGGGACATCGATGGACCAATCGGGTTCATTCGCAGCTCATTCTTTTCGCCTTTTTACGGCGCCTAAGCTTATTAAACACTTTTTTATTTTTAACTCAATCCGACGGTGTCTGACGCGAAAGACCGGATTAGGCCACTTTACCATTTTTTTTGGACCCCTTCCGACCATCAAAAAATGTTAGATTTTAGTTTCCTCAATTTGTATCATAATGATCTACTAAATTCAATTTTTTTCTCCGAACTCAGAATTATCTAAAAATTGACGCCATTTTTTTTTTATTTGATCACACTATACATGATATTTCAACAATTAACTCAGTCAATTGTTTGTTTTCACTTTTTGTTTTGTTACAGTTTTGGTCAAACAGCAGTATTTATGGTTGGTGGTTTAACAAAAGATGATGAACCGTTAGCGATTTTTTTAAATAGTGGTGATATTGTTATTATGACAAATGAAACAAGATTATGTTATCATGCGGTACCATGCATCCTAAAAACAACAAATGAAACATGGAATTGTATTGACGATGAAGAGGAAGCGGCGGCGAACAAAGAAGAGGCGAACGAAGAAGAATTCGATCAAATTCAAAGAAATTCAAATATCGATTTAATAAATAAATGTAAAAATGCAACATTTTTTAAACCATTTCATAAATATTTACAAACATCACGAATTAATATCAATATTCGACAAGTTTATTAATTGTTAATTGTTGGTCTAGGGCCAGATGTTGTATTTGACAATTATTCCAGCATGGCTGTTGACTGTTGTCGAGGTTGTGTTAAAGAAATTTTTCTCTACTCAAATTTTCGTAGGATTTCGCTTTAACGAGACTCAAGAAATTTTATATTGAACGGTTAATTTAAAATTAGTGGGAAAAAGACGATAATTGAATGAAAAATATACCAAAAAAAACATTTTGTCCGATAGCTTCCGTCGGAAATTAGCAACAAAAGATGTCGAATAAATAGGCGCTTCGTTCTTTTTGAATGTCGGATAATAATAATACATAAGAGGGGTATCGTAAGTGAATCTCTAGCGCCTAGACTAAGGAGGGTCGTTTATGCTCTCCTTGAGAACAATTTGTCCCCGAAGGTGAGACATCTACGGGAGAGAGATGATATTTAAAGATAATTTCGTGGAAGGGAAAGTAAATTAACATAACCTTAGCACAATACTGTCTCAAATTTCCAGTTTTTGTGAATAGGGAATATTCATGAAATTTAAATTTGGTTCAAATATTTTTCTTCCGCAACTTTAATGACTGGACATTTCAACTAAACCATTATTTTAGTAATTAATATCTTTTTAATTACTTAAAATTAATTAATAAAAGTACAAATTCAGTGAGGGCATTTAAAAATTTCTATAACGGAAATTCAAATCTGTATACGGACGTGACATCATAGTACGGGCTTGTCAAATTTGTTGATATTTCATTGAGTTATATCATTATACGGCTTTTTATTAGAAAACTTAATACATAATAACGAGTATAAATTCTGTGTTGTAGATTCATGTTTTAAAAGTGTAAATTATACAATTAATAGATACGTCATCAACAGAGAACGCCAAAAAACTGCGTTTATATATCTCAAAATTATAATGTATTTTAAATATTTGTTTACACTTAAATACAGCATTTTTAAGCAGTATTTATATTTTTTACTTTGTTATAACGGTGTAAACAATGAATTAAAAATGTAAAAAAAAATACATGAATATTCCCTATTATATGTCAAATTCTATGCATGGTCCTAGAGATGTTATTGATCAAAGAATGTTTTATAATCAATCATGAATCAAAATTTAATACTTCAGTAAACGAGGAGAAAAAAAGACGAAATCTCGAAAACTTTCCGAGTTATTGGCGATTGAAATTCGGAGTATTCAAATAACTAGATATTTTTTGAAAAGTATATCGTACACTTTTTTAAGTACTATCACTCGTTAAAAAAACGTCAATTTTTTTTAGTTATTTGACGTTAAATACTCCGAATTTCAATCGCCAATAACTCGGAAAATATTGACTCTTCGAAATATGCTTAAATTGACACTTTTTGCTAAGAACTCACCATTTGCTTAGAAAGTTTGATTACCACCCCCTAGGCATAAGCACCTTTCGGCATCATATAACTTTTGCTTCTTTGGGTCTTATCTACTTACCGTCAAATTTTCAAGTCGATTGGAGTTATAGGAAAATTGTCTAGTCTGGATCATCTACAATTCATTTGAAAGCTTGTACTTTTTATTTTTTTTGTATACAAAGGTCGAACATTTTTTATTACCCCACAACGTTTTTTGTCGAGAGTTGGGCGGAAGACAGAAAATATCTTTTATTAAGAATTTTGAAAGCGTACACTTGGCGCAAAAATTATTTTCTAAGAAATCCAAAATATATTTTTACACAAATTCTCGTAAGATCTTTTTTTGACCAAGTTGACTCTATATTCGATAAAGTAATGCATGTACGCTTTGAAAGTTCTTAGTAAATGATAAGGTAATCACTTTTTCGAAATCAAATGATTGAGAGAAAGTTCTTTTTTTCTAACCAAGAATCGGTCGTTTTCGCTTTTAATTTGGTTATAATATTCTTTGAAATTTATTTTATTTATTGTTTTTAAATAATAATTTTAATATATTTAATATTTTGTTTTTTATTTCTTTCCTAGTAAATAATAAAAATACATAAAAACAAGTGAAAACAAACAATTGACTGAGTTAATTGTTGAAATACCCTGCATAGAAAATGTTGAATGACAGTGCTTGCATTGTTTCTTTATAAATTAGAAGAGTTTAAAAAACCAAAACAATTATAGCGGCCGGAAGGCAACAATTTATTTGGTTTTTGAAAATTTTCGAAATTATTTTCTAAAATTTTTTGTTTTTGTTTTACAAGACCAGTAAAGCTACCTGCAAATTTTCAACTCTATGTTATAATATTATTGCAAAAATCTAAACAATTTATTTGCGAACTGTGTTTGTAAAAATACGGAAATATGTACTTCGAGAATTAAAAACAACAAGATTTTGATTCTCTGGTTGCACCGTTATATCTTTTATAGCAAGAATGTGAAGCCGTAAGGAAATGAGTTTCCCCAAAACATTATCGCATATTTTGTGGCATTCAGAAAAATAAGTGAGTGTTTAATAGCTTCCTAAATACATCTTGTTAAAAGCTCATTAACATTCTGCAGATGCAATAATGATTTTCCATAGCTAGTGGAAACTTCTTCGCCTTTTTTCAGAAGTTGATATTTACTGCCTCACCAGGATGTTTTAAGTGACCTCGATTTATTGCATCTGTGTATTCAAAGCTTGCATTTGATAAAGGTATTGGAGAATTAACTGCTCTTTCACATACTTCGCAATCAAGGAGGACGAAAAAATACAGCCCAACCACAAAGATAATACAGTCCGTATTTTTTAATTTCTGTTAATTCACAATTATCAGATATTTCGATGATATATTGGGTTTCATTAACTAAACAATGAAACTATTTAATTTTTGACGCAGAAATTTGAATATATTATTATCCTCTACTAGGTTAAAATGTAACTTTTTGGTGGTAAACTTTACAAAAAAAATACAAAAGATTTAGACATGATATGAAATGTGATGTAGTTCCACATTTATGACTAGATATCAATCATTATTTTTAGAAAAAATTATATGAACAATATTTTTTATTTATTACATGTATGTATATATCTAAATATATGCAGAGACAGTGGCACCATCTGTGAGCTACATCTAATACTAATATATAATTGGCTACTTTTAATATTAATTTTAATTGAGATTCTGTAGATTCTTTCAAGTATTAAAAAAAGTCATAATGAAAATACAAAAAACGTGATAACAAAATATAAACAATTAATTTTTGAAGTTCTATAGTAGAATAACTAAAAAAAATTAAGTGATATTAATAGAAGTAATGAAAAAAATTTAATTATAGTTATTACTAGATAAAAGTATAACTTTGTAATGGCTCGCGAATGGTATCATATAAAATAGATATTTCTAAAATAAAATTATACTTCAATTATTGACAAATATTTTTAATTTAATTGTTCCTCAACAAACGTTAATTTCTTTAAAACATCAGGTTGTAAACCAGGATTCATGTTATTATCCGCTGTGAAAATATTCAATTCATTTTTTATTTTAATCTTTAATTAATTTGATTTGTAAATCAAACCAACGACGATGACATACATTACATACTTCAAAATTCAAATTCTTTTGGGCAATCTCAAAATTTTCTGCATACATTTTAAAATTAATATCATCTCGATAAAGATATGATTCTCCTTGATCTTGTTTTCGTCGTTTCCGATCATCACCCATTAATGATCGATTACGATCACCCTCTTTACGACCCGTCAACGTACGACGTCGTGTCATTTTATTGCTTTAATAGCAATTAATAAATAACTTTAAAATTATAATAACTATAATTAAAATTTTTTCATTACTTGTATTAATATCACTTAGACTTTTAAGTTATTCTACTGTAGAACTGCAAAAATTAATTGTTTATGTTTTGTTATCACGTTTTTTGTATTTTTCATTATGAAGTTTTTAATACTTGAAAGAATCTACAGATGGCCACTCAATAAAAATTAATATTAAATGGAGTCAATTATATATTAGTATTAGATGTAGCTCATAGATGGTGCCACGGTCTCTGCATATATATTGAGATATACATTGTAATAAATAAAAAATACTGTTGTTTTTTATTATTTATTATTCATATAATTTTTTCTAAAAATAATGATTGATAACACATCTAGACATAAATATCGAACTACAACATTTCATTTCTTGTCTAAATTTTTTGTATTTTTTTTGTAAAGTTTACCATTAAAAAGTTACATTTTAATCTAGTTTTTAATCCAATTATCTTAATTTATAGTATCTCTGAATGCAACCAATATTGACCATAAAAAAATAATCTAAAAATAAAAATGGTATCTCTCTTACGTCAAATTTATTGTAAACACAACAGTTGTAAAATTGTGTAAATAAAATTTATTTGTCGATTTATTTACCAAGAAAGAAAACATGGAACGTGAAAAACAATTAAACACAGAATTTATTATTAAAGATGAAATATTTGAAGTTAAAGAAGAAATATTAGAAGAACCTGTTGAAATTAAACAAGAAGAAATTCATTACAATGACCAAATCACAGAAAATGAAAATATTAAATTTGAACAAAATTTAAAAACAGAACTAATAATTCAAAACGAAATTTTTAATGAAAATGATTTTGAACAAAAACATTTTTCATGTCAAATTTGTGAGGAAAAGTTTACTCTTCAACAAAATTTAATTAAGCATGAGCTCATTCACACTGGAAAAAAAACTTTTTCATGTAAAATTTGTGATAAAACTTTTGTTAGAAAGTTTGGTTTACTTCAACATAAACGAATCCATACCGGAGAAAAACCATTTACATGTGAAGTTTGTGATAAGAATTTTACCCAGAAAAACGATTTAATTATACATAAACGAATTCATACGGGAGAAAAATCATTCACATGTGAAATTTGCAACAAAAAATTTGGTCATCCTAGCAATGTAGTTGTTCATAAACGAATTCATACCGGAGAAAAACCGTATTCATGTGAAGCTTGCGAAAAAACATTTACTCAGAAAAGTAGTTTAACTAGACATCAACGATTTCATATTGGAGAAAAACCATTTACATGTGAAATTTGTGATAAGAATTTTACACAGAAAAGTGATTTAATTACACATAAACGGACGCATACTGGTGAAAAACCTTTTCCATGTGATTTTTGTGAGAAAACATTTAATTTACAAGGTGATTTAAATCGGCATAAACGAATTCATACCGGAGAAAGACCTTTCACATGTGAAATTTGTAATAAAACATTTTCGAGGCAAAGTCATTTAAATAATCATAGACTTATTCATTCCAGAGTAAAATCGAAACAAAAGTAGAAAAACGAAATTTCTTAAAACGTGGCTTACCATTGTGAGCTAACTGAAGCTAACTGAACATGAAGTGTGTGTATGCGTTCGACATTCAGTTCACCTACAAGCGAGTGTTCTGTCTCTATAAAACCATATTATTAGTTTTTAATTTAAAAGATCTTTTATTACTCTAGCAAGTTTTTTTTTCTGTCCTACCCTTATCTTCTTTATTCCATTATCAAATTCCATGATTCACCCCCTCATTTTCAAGCTTATTATGTCTAGGTTTGACGAAAAATATACTCCTGGTCTAAAAATGTACCGCTTAGGTAAAAACACGCTAGACAAATATTTTGAACGAAAAAATATCATCAATTTAAATAATTAGTTAATTAGGCAAACATATTAGTTTTTACAGATGCTCTCCTAATACTCTAGACATATAATTACTATTTTTAATACATGTTCTCCTAATATTAATTTAAGGATTTTTGACTTTTATCACCAGCACTTTTCTTTGAAATTTGTTGTTTGTTGTTTTTAGTCACGGGTTACAGTAAATACGGGAATGAATTCCCCACGGGGCGAGCTAGTATAACAATATTAGTATAGATTAAATCTATGTAGGGTGTTTCCGGGGTCGTTGATTACAAATCCAAGCTCTAAAAAAAGGAAAAATGCAATATGGAGGCCGGAAAATGCGGTTTTTTTCTGAAAATAGCCATTCTTAAAAATAACTCTCTTTTCTTAAAATCGAATATTGCATTTTTAGTTTTCCAAGAACTTTTATTTCGAAAACTAAGCGCCTAGAGAAAAAATTACAACAAAGTATTCTTGTAATAGACAATAAGCTTACTATTCAAGATAAGAACCTTATTATATAAGATAATAAGGTTCTTATCTTGAATATTTCAGAAAAATCTTAATAAAAGATCAAGTATTGGAGAAATGGTATTAGAATGGGGATTTATAAAATTATTTAACGAAGCTGAAGAAAAGCAAAACTTGAGGTATTTTAATCAGTTGGCTCATTATAAGCAAGGAGCAAAATACTTGCCTCATATGGAGCTTGAATGGAGGAGAGAATTGGCTGGGTTCCGGTTAGGCAGCTGGAAATATAAACATAGGTGGGATAGAGATGGCAACAGAATTAGTGTAATATGTGAGGTGTGTGTGGAGAGTGAAGAGCATTAATTGTATGAATGTATTGGGCTAAGTGAAACAAAGGTGAAATTATGTATATGTGAGTGTGAAAGTGATATGCCGAATGAGAAGAAAAAGCAAATAGAGTTAGCTAAATATTTAAGAAAAATTAGACTACTGTGGAATGAGAAGGTGTAAAATACCAGATTTACGTTGAATTATATTATAATTTGTTTATTTATTTATTTTTTTGCTCTTTTTTGTATTTCAATGTCAAAAAAATGCTCGGTTTAAAACATTCTAAGTGTTACTATTATAACATAACATATGATGAGTACGCTTAGAATGTTCTGTGGCATTTTTTTTTGACAGTGAGTATACGTACAGTCTGAGAATTTTTATTGTTAAGTTTTTCTTTATTGTTAGGATTAGTTTTGTTTTTGTTTTTGTAATGTTACATTCAAAATGTTTATAGAATTGATAAGTGAATTTGTGTAGATTTAATAACCCAAAGGGTACATCAATTAATAAATTAATAATAATAATGAGATCTATTTTGACGATTATACTCGGGGGTTTTTGGGGTCTCTGATCACTATTCCGAAATCAGAATTTCGATATAATTTCCCCCTCTTGGGTTAATTTACCTCGCTGGTCGAAAATTGCAATATTCTGTAAACATTCAACAATTAAATGGATAAAAAAAGAATACTCAGGAATTTTTCGGGTCACTTATCACGATTCCGAAGTTAGAATGGGGATAAACTTCAGCTTTCTTGAGATTTTTCGCCTTTCGTTGACCTAACACTGTACTTTTCTGTAAATATTCAATTTGGACTAGCGGGGTGGATTACCCCAGAAGGGGGGAGTATATCGAAATTCTGACTTCAGAATAGTGATCAGCGGCCCCGAAAACCACTCAAGTGTACGTTTCTGGCTCATTTTGTTGCATATTTTCATTGTTTTGAAATTTTCAAAAATCACTTCAAAAATGGATTATAATAATGGGCTTTTTTGGCTCTTAGCAGTGGCCAAACTTTCTAGCGGCAAGAAGTTAGATGTAGATTTTGATATATATGGACCTTCCTGAACATTTAAAAAAAAAAACTGGCCCGATAGGTTAAGGTACATAAAAATTCTTCATTTTATCCTTTTTTTTATCTAAAATGATTCGTCTAAACAGAGACTGTATTAAAATTAAAATCGATGGAGATTGCTGGTGCACGCATGTTTCGTTCTACTCCCTACTCGTTTTATTTGAATTCTTATATACGAACACAATAAATAAAATAATGGATGGTAAGAATTATTTTTAAAATAATAATTGTTTATTTAAATAATCTTTATTTTAATGATAGTAAAGATATTTGAAGGTGACAAATGAAAAATTACTTTTAGAATTGTGGATCAAAGAAGAGGTCAATGATGAAATATTATTTGAGGTGGATTCAAAAAATGATGGAATTAAAATTGAACAAGAATTACAATCAGAATTAGTAATAAAAAATGAGAGTTATGATGGAATGCTTGAAGAAACTTTAACTGATTCAAATCATCAAGAAAAACATAAACGAACACGGGAAAAAGTATTTTCATGCGATGTTTGCGAGAAAAAATTTATTTGTGAACAAAGTTTAGTTGCACATAAACGATATCATACGGGACAACAATTTTCATGTGATGTTTGTGATAAAAAATATAACTATGAACACACTTTAGATGCCCATAAACGATTTCATACGGGAGAAAAACTATTTTCATGTGATGTTTGTGAGAAAAAATTTAACTACCAACAGCGTTTAGTTACACATAAACGATTACATACTGGAGAAAAACCATTTTCATGTGATATTTGTAATAACAAGTTTAATCGAAAAGATGGTTTAGTTCAACATAAACGAACACATACGGGAGAAAAATCATTTTCATGTGATATGTGTGAGAAAAAATTTAATAGAAAAAATGATTTAGTTCAACATAATCGAACACATACAGGGGAAAAACCATTTTCATGCGATGTTTGTGATAAAAATTTTAGGTAATAGTTCAGTTTAGGCACTTTTCTTAAAAAATCATCCTAGAACATCGGGAAAAAAAAAATTTCAAGCAATTTTTTACGTAGATTACGAATAAGTTGGTGGAGATAGTGAAAAACTTACAGGTTTTCTTTAATTAAGTAAAATATGCTCAATTTTCTTGGTCAGTACAAGTTATATTTTGAGCCTGAAACCCTAAAAATACTATTAATCCACGATACTCATTCTAAGATTAACATCAAATCATAGAGTGAACGCAAAGACAAAAAAAGCGTGCTAACTCGACCCCATTAAAGGCATGGCCAACCCGTAGTTCGTAGGGTAAATTCAATCACAGGGTGAACGCAAGGGTCAAAAAAGGGGCAAATTGTTGCGTTCACCCTGTCAGCCACAGGTTGGCCATGCCTTTAAAGGGGTCCAGTTGGCATGAGCCCGCGAGTTTTTTGGCCCTTGCGTTCACCCTGTGATCTGCGAGTTAGCCATGTCTTTATTGGGGTAGATTTAGCACGGGCCTGCAGGTTTTTTAGTCCTTCCGTGCACTCTGTGATTTACGGGTTGGCCAAGTCTTTAATGGGGTCGAGTTAGCACGGGTCTGTGAGTTTTTTGATCCTTGAGTTCACCCTGTAATTGAATTCTCCCTGTGACCTACGAGTTGGCCATTCCTTTAATGGGGTTGACGTAGCATGAGTTTACAGAGCTTTTGAGTTCACTCTATGATTTGATGTTAATCATGCTCTTAACCAGATTGATTTTTATAAAAAGTGCCTAAACTGAACATTTTATTTTTTATTTTTAGTGTCCAACATGCTTTAGTTCGACATAAACGATTACATACCGGAGAAAAACCATTTTCATGTGGTGTTTGTGGGAAAAAATTTAGCATTCAACATAATTTAGTTGTACATACACGATTACATAGTGGAGAAAAATCATTTATATGTGAAGTTTGTGAAAAAAATTTTGCCACTAAACGCGAATTATTTGTACATAAACGAACACATACAGGGGAAAAACCATTTTCATGTGATGTTTGTGAAAAAAAATTTAGTGCCCAACAAAATTTGATTGTTCATAAACGATTACATAGTGGAGAAAAACCATTCGCTTGTGATATTTGTGAAAAAAAATATACTAATAAAAGCGAATTATTTATACACAAACGAACACATACTGGTAAGGAACCATTTTCATGTGATATTTGTGAGAAAAAATTTAACTACCAACAAAGTTTAGTTCGACATAAACGAACACATACGGGAGAAAAACCATTTTCATGTGATGTTTGTGAGGAAAAATTTCGATACCAACATATTTTAGTTAAACATAAACGATTACATGTTGGGGTAGAAACCATTTTCATGTAAAGTTTGTGAGGAAGAATTTAACTACAAACATATTTTATGATTATAAACATAAATATATTGTTATTTTAATAAACAAATAAATATTTTCTTTGTGTTTAACGAACTTAGTTTTTTTTTTCAACAGTTATTTCGATTATTCAACCATCCCCAGGCAACAAGTGGGATGAAATTTATAAATAAGTGCCTTATAGGTGACTCACAATGGAAAAAAATCATTTTCAATGTAATACTAGCTTTTACCCGCGACTACGCCCGCGTTTTTCTCCGTAAATAACTGGCAAGATTAAAAAGTGAATAAAATAATATGGAATTTTATTGTTTTGCCTTAATGGTGACATAAAAATGGAAGAGGCCATAAATTGTATCTTTCATACCAAATAAATAATCAGTTTTCAATTTTTTTTAATACCGCATGTATGTATGAAATATACAAAGTATATTAAGTTTAGTCCCAAGTTTGTAACGCTTAAAAATAATGATGCTAGGAAAAAAATATTAGTTAAAAAATATAATAATAATTATCTATTTACACCACGCCTTCTGTGATAGTTGTTTCAAAAATCATTTATATTATATTGTCATGTTATTTAAGCTAAATTATGAAGAAAAATAAAACCAAACAAAAATATTTCTCTCTAAAACAAAGAAATTTAGGTGAGGGAAAAGTGTCCCATCAAAAATAAAAATAAAAACTTTCTCATGTTTCATTGTTTTAAAATTTATTAAATTCTCTCAAACTATTATCATATAGAAACAAAAAATTGTAATTGTGTTTCATTTTTAGATTCTTTAATTCCTTTGTATTCGTCGTCACAGTTGTCTTTTTTATGTTCAATTTATCCCATTTTGGATTATTAAACAATATTCAAACAATAATTTATTTCGTTGAACTGCGAAATTTTTTATGAAAACAAACAATTGACTGAGTTAATTGTTGAAATACCATGCATAGTCAGTGTTGATTTCTTTATCACATTACACATACAAACATGTGACACATACATAACTGATAATCAAGTATAGTACATATTATAAAGTTTCCGCCTAATTGGCGCCCTCACGGGTAAACAGTGATATTTACAAGAAAATGTTTCATACAAAAGTTGTTTAATTTTTGATAAGGAACATTTTTTACATTTGAACTTTTGTTCTATCTCTAACGGTTTACAAGATGGGTCCTTCGGACCCAAAACCCAATTGACCTATGATGCTCATTTACGAACTTGACCTCACTTTTTACGTCCTGAGTACGCTGTAAGAATTTCAGCTCGATATCTTTTTTCGTTTTTGAGTTATCGTGTCCACAGACGGACGGACGGACGGACAACCGGAAATAGACTAATTAGGTGGTTTTATGAACACCTATGACAAAATTTTTTTCCCAGCATCATTATTTTTAAGCGTTACAAACTTTTGACTAAACTTAATATACTATGTATATTTCATATATACATGGTATAATTATTGTTATTTGATTGGATGGTGTCCAAAAACGGGGTGACAGTATATATTGAACTGTATTCCGTTTTAACCAGTAACTATTATTGATAACTGGGAGTTGCAACTCGCCAAATGGTGATAATATTTCGTACTAGTTAATATCAGAAGAAGACCCGAATTCAGTAGTTATAATTTGTACTTGTACTTACTATTTTTTAAGGCCAATAAAAATATTCAAATTCAAATCAGATAAATCCCGCCAACTGGCAATAAAATTCATGGGCCGTTTTTTCAGTAGTTCCAATTTAGACCACCTGATTATTTAACATTTGTCAACAGCTGGCAATAAAAGTATACTGAATAAACGCCATCTTTCACAGTAATCGCAGTGTATATCGGAACGCACCCTTTATTATAATATAGTCATCAGGGATCATCAACCTTAAAATAATTCAAATCATTGAAATAACTTTGAGGTTATAACATGTTTACATAAATTGTTAAAAATATTTTTTATAATCAAAAAATTATTTAATATTTGACCTTGCAATAAAATTTACTTTAAATAATCAATTTCTGGAAGACAGTGAAACAAATTACAATGCACCGTGTACGAATTAAACCAGATACAAGCAGGGATAGTGAAAAACCAGATACAATCAAAAAATTATTTAATATTTGACCTTGCAATAAAATTTACTTTAAATAATCAATTTCTGGAAGACAGTGAAACAAATTACAATGCACCGTGTACGAATTAAACCAGATACAAGCAGGGATAGTGAAAAACCAGATACAAGCATTGATATGAAATCTGAACACATTCATGAAAATGATAAAAATTCAATTACAATCAACTGTGAAAATAATATTAAAATGGAAAAACAATTAAATACAGAATTTATAATAAAAGAGGAAATATTAGAAGACATCGATGTCAACATGGAAAGTGGACAAATTGAAGAAGGTCTGGAAGATGAAAAAAATTCAACTACAATCATCAACTTCGAAAATATTAAACTTGAAAAACAATTAAATACGGAGTTCATAATTAAAGATGAAGCAAATTATGAACCAATACAAGATAATTATGAAAAAAAATCATTTTCATGTGATATTTGTAATAAAACATTTACTCGGTATTATAATTTAGTTCGACATAAACAAATTCACACCGGAGAAAAACCATTTTCATGTGATATTTGTTATAAAAATTTTACTCATCAACATCATTTAGTTATACATAAACGAATTCACAGCGGAGAAAAACCATTTTCATGTGTTATTTGTAATAAAACATTTACTCAGCATTATAACTTAGTTTTACATAAACGTATTCACACCGGAGAAAAACCATTTTCATGTGATGTTTGTAATAAAACATTTACTTATAATTATAACTTAGTTTCACATAAACGTATTCACACCGGAGAAAAACCATTTTCATGTGATGTTTGTAATAAATCATTTACTCAGAAAGGTTATTTAGTTTCACATATACGAATTCACACCAGAGAAAAACCATTTTCATGTAATATTTGTAATAAAACATTTCGACATAAAACTAATTTAATTGGTCATAAACGTATTCATACTAAATAAAAATCATTTTAATGTAATATTTAGATAATTTTTCCTTAAAATATATTTGTTTATTTTTTGTTGATAATTTTTGTAAATAACGTTTTTTTGGTGTAAAAATAAAAAAAAAATCAAAAACCCGATTGTGTTAAATAAAATCTGAAAAGAAAGAAACAAGTCCAGTAGTTTACATAGCGATTTTAATCGATTATTAATCAATTAATAGATTTAGCTTGGTTTTATTTTTATCCGTGTTTTCAGAAAAAACTTCCCTTGCAAAATATGACTCTTCCTGACATCTATTTTCGAAGAAAAAAAGTACATTACCGGGACATTCAAATTGGTATTTGTGTGGAGACATTTTAAATGGTTCCTTGTATTAGTGATAAAATTTTTGTGACTTTTTAACTTAAAGAATACCGAGTAAAGCTCGTCCATCCAAGTACTTAGTTATTAACTATTAAATTTATGAAAAAAAGTATTGACATTTTTTATATTAAATTATCTGATCTCCAGTTTATGCCTGAACTAATTTTACGATAATAACTTACCGTTTTTGTGGCTTTTTACTTCGCGTACAATTTTTTGTCACATCTAGGAAGGATGAGGAGTTTTTATATTTCATCTATGATAGTCAATCCTACCAAATTTCAAAATAATAACATCAACTTCTCAAATTTGCAGCCGTTTTGAAATGTTTGTTCAATTATTACGTCTGAACCGAGGCCGATACGAAGAAGAGTTACAAAACATTCACATATACAATCTGATAAATTCTTATTAAACTCGGCCTCTTATAATTTGACCTTGTTTAAAATGTTTAATTAAATTTAAACACATAAAATTTATTACCTATTCTCTGAATCATTAAATGCCGGTAGGTATATTGATTCAAGAGCTGGTGGTCAAATTTTTATAATTTTATATAGATTCCACAATTTTGTATTTTAGGTCCCATTCTTGTTCGGTTGCAATAACTCAAGTTTTAATAAAATTATTTAAAAAAATATTCTTAAACTAGAACAAATTTTCAATTTTCTCATATATATCCCTCTTTCGCTAAGGGCTCTCTTTCGACTTATAAACTAATTATGGGCCGGCAAAATGATGAAACTTAATACTTACAATCGTGCTAGCATATCTTTAAAATGAATACCTTAAAGCACCAAGATATTATTTATTGGGTAATCTACGGAATTTTAAAACCAAGCGCTGTGCGCGAACCTTCTGCATGACCATTTTTGTTTACAATTTTAACCATATTTCCGGTTCTATTGGTAGTATCAAGACGAATAAAAAAAGGAAATATTTGGTTTTTCATGTAGAACAAAATTTTGCAAAATTGTTTACTAAATTTTCAATAATTTAGGAGCTATGTTGTTTGTTTATAACAAATTTCCCCCAACTCTGAGCGATGAGCAAGTTGCTTATTCGGATTCAGCGGTTCAAAATACGTCGAAATACACTCCTTGTTCGATGAGACCTGTAAATGCATACGAAATTCATTCAGTGCCTACATTATAATTCCAATCCGACTTACTATTCAAGTTTTTCGAACTTCATTGCTTCGTTTCTTCGATTAATACCCCTAAAAAGACTACCAGCTCACTCTAAAACCAATATTGTACAATGTATTATAGTATAATGGTATGCATTAATGCCTGCAACCTCGAGTTACCAGTAGTAGCTTGTCGAACTTTAACTTTTGTTCGAAACATTTTTTCGTTAACATCACTGTTTACCCGTGAGGGCGCCAATTAAGCGGAAATTTTATAATATATACTTGAAAAAATCAACACTGACTATGCATGGTATTTCAACAATTAACTCAGTCAATTGTTTGTTTTCACTTGTTTAAATATAAAAAGTATGTCTGATAACCTTGATTGGTAGATGACCATAAGTTGTCTCCTTCACCCTGATTTATGAAATGTCAAAAAAATAAATTTAATTTTTTTTATTTTTTATACCCTGTATTAGGATAATATAAAAGACATTGTCTTACCCTGTATATAGGTAATTTATGTCAAGGTATTTTAAGTTTAGTCCCAAGTTTGTACGGACGGACAAACGGGAATGGACTAATTAGGAGCTTTTATGATCACATATTCTTCTTCTGCTTCTGTGGGCACGATAACATCAAAACGAAATGAGATATCAAGCTGAAATTTTTATAGCGTGCTCAGGATGTAAAAAGTGAGGCTAAGTTTGTAAACGAGCAACATAGGTCAATTGGATCTTAGGTTCGCAGGACCCATCTTGTAAACCGTTAGAGATAGAACAAAAAGTGTAAATGTAAAAAATATTCCTTACAACTTTTGTTTGAAACATTTTTTCGCAAACATTACTGTTTATCCGCGAGGGCGCAAATTAGAACAAAACTTTGGTGTCCATTTTCTTTAAAATTATAAAGATAGAGAGTTGAAAATTTGCAGGTAACTTCAACTAGTGGTCTTGTGAAACATTTTCGAAAAAAGAAAAAAAATTCTACAAAATACTCTCGAAAACCGAATAATTTGTATTGCTTTTTAAACTATTCTAATTTATAAAAAATTAATGCAAGCACATGATATTGAAGACTTTCTGTACAGGTTATTTCAGTATATGTTTTTCAAATATATCTTTATAAATTATAGCTCATGTGTTATTCTGATGAATGAGCTATATTATTGTACAGTTTCATTCAAATTAATTCGCTAGTTTTTGCGTGAAAGCGTAACAAACATCCTAACTTTCACATTAATAATATATATATACTTATCAACATAATTTAGTTACACATAAAATAATTAATGACGGAGTAAAACCATTTTCATGTGATGTTTGCAATAAAATATATAGACAGAAAAGGTATTTAGTTAAACATAAACGGATTCATAGTTGTGGCAGAGTTGGTGTATAATGAAGTCAAAAGCACGGATAAACTTATAATTAATATTTAATTAAGATTGTAAGATTTACAAAAAAATCATTTCTCAGTCATATATATAGGCCTTTTCATCGATTTGCTTTTGTTTCGGACAGTTGTCAAAAAACTATTCAACCTAAGAAAGTTAAATATATTTTATCTTTTTCAAGCAGCTCTTTTTGACAAGGATAGAATATATAAGATATGTCTTTACTTGATTGAAAACAGTCCGAAACAAAAAGAATCTTTTCTATACCGTGTATACGTACCTTAAGTTAAATTAGATATTGCTCTAGTAGATATAATTCCATCGGATCAGATGATGGCGTTGGTGTCGTTTTTTTAAGCATTTAACCGCATCGTTTGTAAACTTAAAATTTTAGCACGTGGTTCGATTGTAGAATTCATGTGCCGTGTTTAATTTAATTTGTAGTGATTTTGTGTAGAATTAATATATATTTTATAAATGGGACGTCCAGGTGAGTTTTCTTAAAATTTTATACCAATTTTATGTACTTAAAATAATATCGAAAGATTTCATTTACTTAAATAAACATTCGAATCAAATTTTCCTCGAAAAATATTGAGGGTTAGATGTCGAAAATACGTTCTATGATTGTATGTTAATTGTTACGATAAATATATAACATGTTTAGTAAACATTATCGAGAAATTGGATTATTAACAAGCACTCATAATAAACACGTGTTTGAAATTTAAATTCTACAAGGGCGTTCTATTTTCATTTTTAATACTGATACCCGCTATTAATGCCATGTTTTGAATAAAAATTCATTTTGCAATGATAAGTTTAGACATATTAAAAAATTTTCCAATCACATCTCTACTTGTCCACCAACTTGGTAATGTGAAAATTTTATGTATCTCAATGTCACAAAAAAATGCTCGTTTTAAAACATTCTAAGTGTTACTATTATAACATAACATATGATGCGTACGCTTAGAATGGTTTTAACTGTGGCACTTTTTCTGACAGTGAGTGTACATCTAAATATTTTGATGTATAGAATTGAATATTTGACCGTACTCACTGTATTTGATAACCGAACATTTTTCGACTGCCCTATATTATTTAAAATATTTAAATTTAGAAAGTGTTATACGAAAATTAAAGGAATTTGCTTTCCAAAAAATTTGATCTACAGCCATGTCATTTTATACGAAAAAATGTGCAAAATGAGTTTGGCCAATGATATTGGCTAAATAAGCGAATTATTGGAATCCATTTCTGATGGGACCTTTTGAAGTTTTAAAACTTTGAAAATATTCAACAAAATGAGCCAGAAAAGTATACCAGCGGGCTTTGAATTCCGATATACTCCCAACTCTTGTTGTAATCCCCCTCTCCGCTGATCCAAAACAGTAACATTCTGTAAATATTCGACAAAATGGCCCAAAAAGGTATTTCGAGGTCTCTGTTCACATTTTCGAAATCAGAATTCCAATAATACCTTTTATTCCAAAAGCCCCCGGCTACATTTTTTGGTTCATTTTGTTGAGTATTTACAGAATGTCGCTGTTTTGAACCGGGGGACGATTAACCCCATGGTGAGCGGGGAATATCGGAATTCTCTATGTTTAGTGACCCCGAAAACCCTCGAGTATCCATTTTGTTGAATATTTTTCTTTGTTGAAGTTTTAATAATTAAAAAAAAAAAACACTACAAAAATGATTTCCAAAAAAATTGGCCTGTTTGGCCAATAGTAATGTCCAAACTTTCTACCGACAGTAAGTTAGATGTAGATTGTAGATTGTGATCTATGCAACTTCCTGAACATTTAAAAACTACAGCGTAACCTCGGTAACACGAACCTCCTTAAGTCGTTATCCTTACTGAGTCGAAAAAAAAGTCATTCCTTTCCGCTGAATCCCTAAATACGCGGTATTTTAAATTATAAAAACGATTCAGTACGATTTGAAATTTTGTAGCAGAAGAATGTAACAAATTTTTTTTAATTGCTTTTCGGCTATATCTCATTGTCTTTAATATTATTAACTAATAAAATTAATTTTTCAGGATTTTCACCTAGAGGAGGTGGCGGTGGCCGTGGTGGTTTTGGTGGGGGTGGTCGTGGAGGAGGCGGTGGTGGTCGTGGTGGTTTTGGAGGTAGAGGCGGTGGTGGTGGTGGCGGCCGTGGTGGTTTTGGAGGTAGAGGTGGTGGTGGCAGGGGGGGTGGCCGTGGAGGTGGTGGTAGAGGTGGCGGAGGACGTGGAGGACGAGGTGGTGGCGGAGGTGGATTCAAAGGTGGTAAAACAGTTGTTGTTGAACCACATCGTCATGAAGGTGTGTTCATAGCGCGTGGCAAAGAAGACGCATTAGTCACCCTAAACTTGGTACCTGGATCAGAAGTATACGGCGAAAAAAGAATATCAGTTGAATCCCCTTCAAATACTCCGGGTGGTACAGCCGAAAAAGTTGAATATCGTGTATGGAATCCATTCCGTAGTAAATTAGCTGCAGCTATATTAGGAGGAATAGATCGTATTTATATGCCACCCGGTTCCAAAGTATTGTACTTGGGTGCCGCATCTGGAACAACGGTATCACATGTATCCGATGTGGTTGGACCTGAAGGTCTTGTATATGCCGTTGAATTTTCACATCGAAGTGGACGAGATTTAATAAATGTTGCGAAAAAACGTACAAATATTATTCCAATAATTGAAGATGCCCGTCATCCACATAAATATCGTATGCTTGTTGGTATGGTCGATACAATTTTCGCGGATGTTGCTCAACCCGATCAAGCACGTATTGTTGCACTAAACGCTCAACATTTTTTGAAAAATGGTGGCCATTTTGTTATTTCCATAAAAGCATCGTGTATTGATAGTACGGCACAACCAGAAGCTGTATTTGCCGCGGAAGTGAAGAAACTACAAGCGGATAAATTAAAACCAAAAGAACAGATTACGTTAGAGCCGTATGAACGAGATCATGCTGTAGTCGTTGGTGAATTTAGACCGCCGACCAAAAATTAAAAATTTTGTTATTAAGAAAAGAATTTGATTATATAATTTTTATTAATTAGAAAAAAAATATTTTTTTAATTGAATCCTGGACGTTAGTGGGATAGAGTTCTTGTAAGTAAGACTGATTGTCGAGGGAAAATCGAGAATCATCGGGAATATGATCCTTTTTTCTAAACTAATTATATAAAAAAGAAAGACTTGTCGGGGAATATTATCCCTTTTTTTAAATATATAGCGTATAAAAGAGGCAAAAATTAGTTCATTTTACGACTGGGCGAGTAATTCATAAATATCAACGAACATCTTTTCAAAGCATAGGATTTCGATATCTTTAAATGAATCCTTCTTCATTTTTTTTTTTATGATACTACTATTTGCCAAGCTTAAAATCCCGAGATAAAAAGTAGTTTGCAATTTTTACCACTCCAAAAACAGGTCGATACCATGAAAACTAAAAAGGAGCGAATGTGGCTTTCATAATACATAAGGTAATTTCGATCTAAAAATATACAAATCTGGTTATTTTTTACTTAATTTCGTGTTGCTTGGTAAGGTTTTTATGGAATATGAAATTCAATTTAATTTAGAATCGTTAAATCCAAATTTGATATAATTTTAATCGCAGAGCTTCAACTCTCTCACTTACAAGACTCTAAACTAAACCACTGTTATTTAAACACAGATTAATGTAAAATATGACGTTAAGTAATTAAAATTAAGGTAACTTTTATATATGTAAGTACATAATTATTATTATATTAGAAAATAATTTTCTATTCAATTTAAATTTAATGAAAATTATTGGAATTTTCATTGTATTTTTATTGTAAAATTTTTTTTTGTTAAAAAAATAAAAAAAAAAACAAAATTTGTTTTATTTTTATATCCTTTCTAGAATATTTTCTAGGCTACAAGCCCATGCTAAAACTTTTCAGGATGAAATGACCCACAAGAATCATGTTGAAAAGGATGCTCTTATAAAGTAAAACTGAGCACCATGATGTTAAACTGTAACTTTATTACAGTTAATTTTGCTAAAATAATATACAGGATAATTCATTTTAATCGATGGACTCAAGTAACTTCTAAAATACTTACACTGCAAAAAAATATTTTATACAAAAATTATTCAAATTAAAGTGGGACATCATATTCTAGCGGCAGATTTGTGCGTCTTCTGGATCCTTTAATAGTTAACTCAGATCCTTAACAGTAGGAGACAAAATAGCACATTAAATTAGAAAGTTAAACCTCATAAAAAAATTAACATTTTTTTTGAGAAACGTTAGCTTTCGATGCGACTTACTTTCAATGCGAAATATGTTATTATTACATTAAATCAAAAGAAAACACGCTAACTACGGAAAAATGTTTTAGCTAAAAGTTGTCAAGGGCAATATAGGACATTCTTCAGTGTCTATAACTGACCTAAAATTATTGATAAACTTAAAGTGTATTTTCTATCGGTTAAATTCAATAATGATATATTTTTAAGTCTCATTTACTCCGAAAGCTAACGTTTTTCGAAAAAATGGGTAACATAGGTGAAATGCGTCTTGAGTCCATAGGATCCATTTTTTAAACCGTTAGAGATAGAACAAAAGTTTAAATATAAAAAATGTTCCTTATAAAAAAATAAACAACTTTTGTTTTAAACATTTTTTCGTAAACATCACTGTTTACTCGTGAGAGCGTAAATTAGGCGCAACTTATATAGTATGTTCATATGAGAATAGCAGTTATATATGTGTGACCTGTATGTATATGTAGTGTGACAGTGTAATCAACACATTCTATGCATGGTATTTTAACAATAAACTCAGTCAATTGTTTGTTTTCACTTGTTTTTATAATAAAACATCAATTTTTTTGTTTAAATATATTTTTTTAAATTCCTAACTTGCTATCATCCATTTTAACATCCTGATTTCAATAATATAAAACAAATTCTATCCTTTTAAATAATTGTTTATGATCCCAATTAGGATCGACCTTCACCCGTCTGTTTACCGAATGAAAGTTATTTTTTATGAAATATAAAATGTTAACAAATATCCCAGCAATGGGTTGCCTAAAAAAATGTGGTCAAGACTACTTTTAGTGAAAATATCAAGAGTAAAATTTTTTGAAATTTTTCACTGACTTGCATGTGTAACGAATTTTGATCTACTCGAAAGTAAAAGCCATAAAGAATATGCAGGAGCTAAGTTGTCTGCCTCTTTTTGTTCAGTAATATCGCATTTATACAAGTTGTGAACAGTAATTACGTACATCTGTTAATTCATTGACTCGTATATCTAAATAAAGATAATTTTATTGTAAATACGGTGCTATATGATTGTCCACAAAAATCAGTCAAAAAGTTTACAAACTTTCCAAGTTTTGATATTTTTATTAAAAGTTGTCTTGACCATATTTTTATAGGCAACCTACTACAGGGATATTTGTAAATATTTTACATTTCATAAAAAATAGCTTTCATTCGGTAAACAGATGGGTGAAGGTTGACCTTAATTCGGATCTTGTACTATAATATCCCTACTTAGTATTATTATTCATTTATAGGTAAGTAATGAGTAAGTTTATTGAAAAGGGTGATTAAAAGAGGTAGGTTTGTATTAAGAAAACGTTAGATATAAATTTTTTAATTATTTTTATTAATTTAACTAAAGGTCATACTTACCAAAAGAATTTGCATACCAATAACTTTCTAGTAACAAATTTCTGGGTGAGACCACTTACGTACTATTTATCTATCAGGTACCAGTAATTTTGTGTACCTTATGTTCTCCTAATACAAATATTGAAAAAAGTTTTTTTGGCCAGCTCCGCGATCTTAGCACCTCATGTACGGAATTTCGATTGACCAATTATATACCATCTGAAAGGTCAGAAATTGGTCATAAAAGGTCAGTTGGTCTTTTTAATTGGTCAATATAAACAAATATTGATAAAAAATACTAAATTTTCTCATATTTGTATTAGGGGAACATAAAGTAGAGTTCGTACAAAACGAAGTGGCACCGAGCAAGAGAGAGTGTAGATACGAGTGCACATACATATACATCATACACTCTCTCTTGCTCGGTGCCACTTCGTTTTGTACGAACTCTACAAGGAATTAGTAGTACCTGATAGAGAAATAGTAAGTAATAAGTAAGTAATTTACCCAAAAATTAGAAATTTGTTATAAGAAAGTTAATGCTCAGCAATTTTTGGGTGAATATGACCTTTAGTTAGCAGACCAAAAACTTTCTGAAAATAAATTTCTAATTTATTTTATTTCGGGGTGAAAACACTAACTTACTTTCCCCCTATCAGGTACTACTAATCGATTCTTATCCATTTATTTTTAAATAATGTTTTAATTTTGTACAAATTTTTAGTATTTTTCTAGGAGAACATGATTCTTAAATAGTTATTTAATTAAAAATCATGTAAATCATGTTCTAATTAAAACAAAAATTACAAAAGTACAAAATTAAAATTATTTTATAGAAAAACTTTATAAATAAAACCTTTCAATATTTGAATAATTGTATTACGAGAACATAATGATAAAACAAATTTTAAAAATTACTAGATTCAATTGATGATTGATGATTTTAAATGTTAATCATAAATCTATTTTTAATTAAAAAATTATTCACATATCAGTTGATTCAGGAGAGGTTTCAAATTTTTGTCATTTTTGCCCTAAAATCAAACGTTCTCGTGATACACAGTTAACTTCAAGGGAAAATAATATTTTGGTGTACCTACCATGTAATTTAGAGCTATCAGATAACTTATTTCTGGATAATCTGGAAAAATAAAAAAAATAAAACACACAAGATAATCATTGAAAATATTTATTAAATCTTTGGCCATAATCAAAAAATATTAATTATAATACACAATTTTTTATTTTTAATAAAAATATATTTATAATTATATTTTCTATCTAAGTATTAAAAGACCCATCTCACCCTATTTAAAAATATTTCACATTTTTTGTATTTACTACAAAATTTACATGGATATTGGGTCAAAATACTTCTTTTTATTGCTCCTTTTTTTTTTTTAAATTTAATATTCATTTGTTTTCTATACAATCTTTTACAATTACAAATTATTTTAGATATCAATCCAAATTGGCCATAATTTGTAATTTTTGTAATTAATAAAAAAAAAATATATATCTACAAACAAAATGAGCCAAAACTTCGTCGTATTCCTTTAGAATTCAATTCTACATTATCAAAAAGGACACTGTCTTACTGTCTGTCTGTTGAGCGACTGTCTGTATTAAAAATGGCAGAATACAGACTTCCGTTTCGAATACTCAAAGTAAAGATGGATCTTAATGCAGAATACGACATTACTCAGTTATTTGACAGTTAGATCGACAACACATTTCATTTGCTATGTCTCTGGCCACGTAATTACTGACATACAGAAAAGAGACAGGCTCACTCTTTGTGTCAGAGTGTAATAATCGGTAGTTGCCTGATGTCAAATTGGCCATATTACCCATAAAAATGTAAAACGAGACTTGATACCATTACGAAATTTGAAAGTTTAATTTCACTTTTTAATTGATTAAAAAACGAAGAAGTTATCAAAAATTGTTGCCCATCGCTTTTTAGCAAAACAAAGTTTTATATGTAATCTCTATAGTGATAAAGTGCAATACTCTATCTCAAATATCTATAGTGATACGTCACTAAACTATATCTTCGTCTTTGTTATACCATGGATATGTCGTAGTCAGATAGTTAAATTAGCCGTTTAGTTAAATTTTGTGATTTCGGTCAAAAATTTAATTGAAAAGCCATTAGATGTTATATTTTGGACGATTCCAAGTATTTTTTGACTCGTGACAATTTTCATCAAACCTCAACGTTTTCGATATATAACCGAATTTTTGGAAAAACATTTTTTTAACGGTTATAATGGAAAACGGTGAGAATTGGTGAAAATTGTCACGAGTCAAAAAATACTTGGAGTTCGTAATAGCACTTTTCCTCAATTTCGTACTAGTAATAACTGAGCTACGAACTTAAGCTATTTTTTAGCCGTCTGTGTTACGTAACACCCACAACCGCATAAAATATCGTACTCCGCATTAAAAACTATAACTACTTTGAGTATTCACAATGGCAACAATTATATAGGCGCCTAAATTTACTCTTTTTAAAAACGTAAAAATTAATCTAACCAAATGGACGAATATTATGGTTACACTTTGTATTATAATTTTGAATAAATATAAACAGTGATAATTTAAAAAAAAAAAGATAAAATATACTTTTAATACTTCTTTTACAAAAAACTAAAAAAACGAAATTTGTCAAAAATGAAAACAAAATTATCCGTTAATCCGTTAAAAATTACCATTATATCGTTATTACGATGTAATAACCATTTAACGAAATATATTTTCGAGACAGCAAAACAACTGTTTACCGAAGATTATCGAAGCCAGACGAATGATTCCGAAATCTCCTGAAGGTATTCAGTGTAAAGAATTACCATATTGTTACGCGCGGATCGTGTATTACAAGTATAAATCGGAAATATTTGTCAACACAACGCGTGTTGTGTTTTTCTCTATCGAAAACATCATAAATCATCTTTACAAGATTTGAAACAACCTTAATTCAAGTAAATATTGAGTAAATTTTTAACGGAATGATTTAGAGTTAAAATAAAATTATGAATTCGGTTGTTCGCAGATGTTTTTTTTTTAAATCTAGATCGTTAAAAGTCCATAATTCAACGCTTACTGTAAAAAAAAAAATCAAAAATAAAAAATCTAACTTCTAAAGAGATATTCTCGACAAAAACAATTTGTATGTGCCAACAAAATTTTGGAATTTTACCCGAATAATATAAATTTTAACCGACATATTGCTTGCATAGCCCTAGACTATACTTTTTCTCTGATGATTCCACTTTTATGCCTTACATGGAGGACGATAAAACCTCCTTACATGTTATTTGCACCCATCTGAACCGAAACCTTAGATTCATCAATCCTGTGAGAAATCTCGGAGTAGAAGATGTGGGCTTTGTGCTTGGTGTCTGGCCTTTATAGAATCTTATAGCTTCATTTGTTTAAAATCTCATCTCTTACGCGGAGACGTCTCGACTTGGGGTGACAGGTTTTTCTCAAGGAAGACACAGAAGACCCCTTGGTCTAGGTGCTATGTCCCTCTTATGTATTATTATTATAATCATTATTATACAACATTTTCAAGGAAAATTTCAACAAAAACATTCTTATATGCCAACAAAACTTTGGAATTTTACCCGATATAATATATATTTTATCCGACATATTCCACAGCCCTAGACTGTATATTTTTTAAGTAAAAACTTGTATTTTTGATCAAAATTATTCCTCTTTATTCGATCCAGGATCAAACACACTATTTATAAGATCAGATGATGATCATTGCAAAGACCTTCATCAAACCTTGGTACTAACATATTTTTATAACTCCAACAGCGATCTAGATTTAATATAAACATCCATGTTTCTAATAGACAGTGTTGTACATAATAATTAAGTAATTTCGTTTTCTTTTTCTAAAAATGTATTTCGTTCTCCCTTCAAAGAAAAAAAAAAGATTTACAATATTTATTGCCAAATATCTAAATTGGGTCTTTTCTAGACCTTCAGAATCAGATCCGCACATTTCTTAGATACTTATTAATCAGGTACACTATTGTTTTAAATTACACATTTCTAGAGAAATTCGAAATATGTGTACAACACTGTAAAACTTAATATAACTTAATTTTTCTATTAAAAAGAGGGATTCAGTTGGCAAAATTTTTGAGATTCAAATAGAAAAAAAAAACAAAACAAAACAAAAACTGAACCCACTTTTATACATGAATATATCTTAGAATAGCGAATTTATTATTTATAGATATAATTCCATATCGAAATTAGGAAGGAAATATTAGGTAATAAACGGGGAGGCCGAGACAATAAAACTGCACTTACACGGATTTCGAAATTTCCCATATGAATCAATGCTATTTAATGATAGGTACAATATGGGCTAGGTGTGCCAGTGTTTATCCTGGCAGAAATATTTTTTATATTTTTAATAATTACAAGTATTTTGCACTTTCATGGAAATTAATTTGTAAGAGACCATTTTTTAGCAAATTTTATCTGTTTTCAGGAAAATTTGGTGTCAGCTCTTATTGTGGCAGAAAGGTCTGCCACACCTATTTTTAATATATAAAGCCAATAAAATTTTACTCTTATCGCGGAATTACTTTTTTTTAATTTGTTCTTTTTGAGTTCTACTTTCGAAATATCTCGGTGTGACAGCTTAAAACTTGACCAAAATATCTGTCAAACCAGTAAAAAATAAAAAAATCCTGGCAAAAAATATTTCTACTAGGATAAGCCCTGGCACACTTAATCCATATTTTACCTATCGTTAAATAGTATTGATTCGTATGCGAAATTACGAAATTCGTGTAAGTTTAGTTTTACTTTCACAGGCTCCAGGGCTAATTCTTGGGCAAACACTATTGCCCGGATGTTAGCCGTTAAACGACACCCATCAATTAGCTTCCTGAACGATATTCAGCATCAAACAGAGAGAAAAATGACTTTGGCTTGGATAACGTTGAACTACTTACCTATCTTAGTCATTTTAATTTAGTTCCATTTTTTGTTACATGGCACTGAAATCCCACACACTGTCAATATGGCGTCGGTAAGCAACAATATTGTTGGTGTTTCTTACATTTTGATTGTTAAAAAAATTGTAATTGTTATTGATATTACCATTTTTAAACAATTGATATTACCATTTTTGGATTTTCCATTCTCAAATCAGCGGATCAAAATACTAAGGAAAAACCTGAGAGTATAAAACTAAAGGAAATAATTTTCTTAGAAAATGTTTCAAGCATTAAATTGTTCGAATCAAGAGAGCGTCAATTATGAATACAAAATTTCCATTTTCATATGCAATTATTTCCTTATCAGAAATTAGAATTCGTTATTCTAAGATACTTACAGTTTCTAAGTTCTAGATATTTAAATATGTAACATGGTTAGTAATTCGATTGCAATAATAAATTCTTAAAATAATTATAAATATTTTGTTTGTTTGAGTTTTACTTTATCAATTAAAAGAAAAAAAAAAGAAATACTAGAAAAGCCTAGTTCTAGTTCCTACCTCTAAGTAAGTGATTAAAATGGGCGGATATAATTGATAATTGATTATCATTCATTATTTATTAATTTACAATTTAATCGCTGAGAAAAATAATACCATTAAATTTTCACTAATTCCAACGAAAACAGCCTTTTTTATAACTTAGAAATGAGGAAACATATTAGGAAAAACCTGTATAAAATACAATCCGCAAGAATAATAACGCGAAATTTTTTGTTTCGTTAAAAATACACAATATTTGTAGGCATGTAGCTTCGTTATCCTTGGTCTATTTGGGCTCTATCAGGGCTCATATTAACAATAATAGTATATTACACTTTCAGGGACCAAAAGTAAAGAATGTTTCAGATCTCAAGTTTATTGTCGCCCGAGGCAATGTCGAACATGAAATCTCAGAAATTTTTTACTTGCTCTTGTGGTGTGTATTTTTCTGTTCGGCGGAGACAGAAAGCGGCAACTTTGTTTAGTACAACGGGACAAAAGTTGACACTTTCTCCCCGGAGGGGAGACAGAAGTTTTCTTTTTTTAAAAAAGAATGTGTGTACTTATATACGCTCGTAAAAAGTGATACATCTTCGGTAATAATAAATATAATAATTTATAAATAATGTAAACAATGTTCGTACATACGCCCGGTATGAAGAAAATATGAGGAGTAAAATCTAGTGATCGAATAACCTCGATACGTTTTTGATGCGCAACCTATCGAGCGCACGTTTCATTTTTTAGTAATGCGTGTGTATAGCTTGTATACTTTTGTGCTGTCAACAAAGCATCTATTGTTTGAAACTAACAATAACTTGACGGACTTAACATACAGTCTAGTTGTTACCCACCGATACAGAATGACATAACTACTCAGCTAACGTACATTGTACGTCTTTCGAGTTGTTTTTCGGTTACCATATATAAATTGCACTACATAGTACGTATAACAGATAAAGCATCTATTGTTTGAAAATGGCAATGGCCTAATGGACACAGCACACTATACAACACTTAAGGAGCAAACTAAAGTAGTGCATCGGAACTGACACACATAACTTTTTTCCTTTAATAGATGGTCTTGAATTTTCGATTGTCATGTCAATATTTCGAGTCGTAGAATAAATAGGAGTAGGGTATCTTCATGTTCACTTTTTGCCCTTAAAAAGAACTCTGGTAGAGCCCAATTGAAGGAAAGATAACAAAGTTATATGCCTTCAAATATGGTGTATTTATAAGGAAACAGGAAACATGGAACACTTGATTTTCTCAGCGAATAAACTAAGTGCTCTCTATTAATACTAATACTTGGTCATACTCTAATTTTTTAAATCTTTAACTTCTAGCTCTAATCATTTGTATAAAATTAATAACTGCCATCATCTTTTTTTATTTATATAAAAAATATTTGTTTTTAGCTTAGCAAAATATATGAATTTGTTTTATATTTTTATTAAAAAAACTATTTTCATTCTATATATATAATTAATTAATTAATTAATTATATGCGCAGCGCAACGCAATGTTATACAAAATACATAATTACAATTCTTATAATTAAAATATTGAAAAAATACTTTCTTTTTTTTTTAATTCAACAAAATCACGACATACCATCAAGAGTTATGGAAATCAATCAATCAAAATATTTGTCCAAAAATATATTGTGAGATGCAAGAGAAGAATGTTTCTACATTTCTACATTGAATCTCTTTCTCGTCATATTATTCAAAGTAATCGACTTACGTTTCAAATAAAAATACGCTCAGGCTCAGAATATACAGTTTAACAATCCATTTTATTAAGAACAGAAATCCGAGACTCAACTCTTACGTTAAATTTCGATTTTTTCCCTAATTCCCTAAATAAATTTTATATTATACAATCCTAAATAAACTTATATAGACGAACAAAAAAGTTATTTACCAAATTTCGATCTGATCTTTACATAATTTCCGAGATTAATAAATTTGTCCAATGACAGAGCACTTAGAAATATAAGGATGTCTTCATCGTTGCATTTAATTATCATACCATGACAATTACTGAGTGGGGTTAAATAAAAATTTAAAAGCGAGATAGATAATTTGATAATTAAATACAACGTACAACAATAATTGTTATCTTTTTGTTGTTGTCTTTATCGTTGTATTTAATTTTTATTAAACCCCACCCATTCACGATAAAGACATCTTTCTATTTCTAAGTGATCTGTTATTGGCTAAATTTATTAATTGATATGGGTAATTATGTCGGAAATTAGGCTTCAGATCGAAATTTGATAAAAAAGCTTTTTCGTTCGTCTTTATAAGCTTATTTAGGAAGGCAAGAATTATACAGTAAATTATAGAACACCTCGTATAAATACGTATTTTGACTGCCATGTAGTCATCATCATTATGAATTAGCTAAGCGTAAAAGAAGATAACTGATATCTTCTTTTTCAGAGAACCTGGACAATCTTTAAGTGTGCCACGAAGTTAAAATTCATGAATTGAAGACGATTAATCAATGTTAAGCTTATGGCGCAATTAATAATCTTTCTGGTTCTCTGAAAATGCATGCCTATGAAAATTTTTGTATGGGAAAAGTATGTTTAGCACAGCTTTGATGATAATTTTTAAAATTTCTGTTCTTGAGAAACTGAGTTGCCAAAATGTAACCTAGCTTACCTGACCCTATAAATTTTGATTGAAATTAAAGAAGTGATTTCTAATTAGTCAATAATTTAATACTTGAGTCAAATTTGAAGCAATGATTTGATTTATTGATGATGATTTATTTATTTTTGATAATTTTGTAAACTTGTAAAGTAATTTGGCAAGATTTTACTAATATTAAAAGAGGATACTAGAAAATTCTAAACTTTTTTTTAAATTCCAAACCAAAATCAAATCATATTGTTCATATTTTTGGTTGACCAGCAACATTTTTAAAAATACCAGAGTGCCCACAGTCAATATAAATTGGACCCAAACGCGGATATAATATATAGAATGGGTCATTTTAATCGACCCCCTTACGTAAGATGCCCTCTTTCGTATACGCGACACAAAGCGTTTAAAGTGAGCCGAAAATAGTATGTTAGTCATCTAGAAAGCAAAAGTAAAGAAAGTCTAAGATTTCATGTTCATTGTCGCCTGAGGCGAAATCGAAGATGACAAACATGAAAACTTCATTACTTGCTCCCGTGGTGTGTATACTATTTTCTGCTCGACGGAGGCGGAAAGCGGCAACTAAGATTAGCAAAGTGGGACGAAAGTAGACTTTTTCCGCTCGCAGGGAAGAAAAATGTATTTTATTTAATGGTTTTCGTTATTTTTGGACTGAGTTTTATTTTATTTCTGTGCTTGAGTGCCACAATCGAGAGATCGTTTACCTAGTAATCTATTTTATTATTGTAAAAGATGGGAAAGGGGAGGCACTTGGTATTTAAATAAAAATTTTAACATTTTGATGATTTAATTAAGGTGTTAACATCCGTTAACATTGTATTATCATTTTGATTATTATTGTTTGATGATGTAGTCGTACTTTGTTGATTATTATTATTATTATTATTATTATTATATCTAAGTTTTAATGTACTTAAAGCAGATAATAAGCGATTGTTTGCAGCATCTAAAGCAGCAATTTGATGTTCTTGAGCTTCGATCACACGTTGTTTATGTGACAAAGCTAACGACATTTTTTGTTGTTCACGACGCAATTCTTCTTCAACATTTATTAATCTATTCAAATCAACAAAATAAAAATTTATTCAAATGTAATATAGCACATAGCTTTACTTAGCATTTCACATTAGCTAGCCATACATCAACAATTCTTTTCTACAATAACGAATACTCCGGGATTCAACGTCACAAAAGACACTGCATTGTAGAGAGTGTTTTTTCTTGAGAGATTCAAATCTTTGAGTTGGCAACACTACTTTGTTTGATAACCGATTTGACAGCAGACAATGTTTTTAGTTTGGTTCAAATTGTTGAAATTTTTTTTAACAAAATTTTACTTCTGTTCGGCCACATGACTCAAATCATATTCAAGCAGACAAGGGGGTGCCAAATTATTTACGACGACTAAAAAAACACGGCTGTCGTCTGATTTTTCACATCGCCTAGAAGCCCCACAAAATCTGATGGAGCCGTGCTTTTTTTCAGTCTTCGTAAATATCTTAGCGCCCTTTGCCTTCTCATAAAAGTTTGCCTTTTCCCCCTTCTTTATTTTAGTCTTCGTTAATCAACTTCTCTAAACACACAATTGTGCTTATGCAAAAGAATAATTTGTCTTTTCCTCTTTCTAAGCGGATACAGGGCCCTTGGCAGTTGCTTTATCCGCCTAATGATTAATCTGTCACTGCTTACAATCAAAATGAAAGTTTTCCATTTCTTAAAGTTTTTTTTTAATGTCTATTTTTGAACATTGACTCCTGATTTAGGATTAAATAAAACAAAGAAAATATTTTTTAATATCAATAAAACAGGCTTTATTGGAAAGATCGTTTTATGCCATTAAAGCTTGTATATGATTTGGGTCATGTAAACGAAAAGAACTATTATTATGTTTAAAAAAATTCCTACAACTTGAAAGCGTTGCTCTTCGTGAGTCCATAAGTATGGCGTTTATGGATGTCGGTCTCGGTACGATAGTTTCTTTCTTACAGGAAAGAGTGTTCGCATATGACTAGCTATTAGGAAGAACATTCAAGTATTTTCCATTTAGATATTTCATTCAAAACTTGGAGGCACCCTTTTGGGACATCCTTTCCTTCAATTAATTTCTTTTAAATATCCTTAAAAAGATACATTTTGAAAGTTAACCAAATTTTAGAAAAATGACTACTTTCAAAAAATAATTATGTCATAATAAACAGATTATGTGCAATAATACTTGAACGCCCTCTTGAACATCAAATTCAAATAAGCGTTTTTATTTATTTAGCGCAAACCATAAATATTTATACCAAAATTAGATGGCTAACCAAAAAAAACTACCTAATTAACTCTAACAAAATAACTAAGCTACTTTTGATTAAATTTAAAAAAAAATCATAATATTTTACCCGCAATTCATTCACGAAGGGAACGAATGAATATCCGGACAACGTGGGATATAAGTCGAAAATAAATAGAATTTGATGTCGTTCTCTTCGTGAATGAGGTGAAAATAAATATTCCATTTTTGTCACTTATGTTAACCGGAATGTTTTCATTTGTCACTTGTCCTCAATACATGAAATTTTTGTACAAAACATCAAAATGACGGTACATTTAAAAATAACATCGAAAATGGAATATCCTTCATAGAAAAGAATTGTGAATAGAAATCAAGTAAAAGAATTTATGAAATATTAACAGTTGTTAGCTATCTTGATTTAGTATAGAGATAGTATAGAGATCTGTGAATTAAAACTGAAATACATCTGTCCATAAAATAGTATCATATATTAATCTAATATATTAACTAATTTTTTTAAATTCTCTCAGAGTTTGGAAAGGCATCAAAATATTACGATCCCTGAAAATTTTTCAGAATAATTTAACCCTTCAGAACGGTTGCTTAGAGAGATTCTCTCACGCTTATTTTAAAACGATTTTTTTTCAAAATTTCAAACGGAATGTCCACTTGACGTCTGTTTACTTTTGAAAGTAAAGTTGGCAAAAAAAAAAACGCAATTCGGATGACTTCGTTATACTTTACTAATATTATATTATAATACTAATTAGTATTATAATATGTGAAAGTAAGGTTGTTTGTTTGTGACGTTTTCACGCAAAAATTACTGAATGGACTTCATCACACTAACACATGAGTTATAATTTATAAAGATATATTAAAAAAAAAAAAAGAATTAATTAAATAATTAAATTTAGTCAGACATTCACTGCGCCATCTATGAGTGTAATTTTGAACCATGAATTGAAGATTTCTGTAAAAATGGTGAACATAAAAGTGTAAAACAATCCCTATCTCTATTTCGAATGGTATAGAAGGGGGATAAGCGAGAGCAAAGGGAGGTGAAAGTTATAACACGGCTTTTACTTTTAATCATCAGTCTTTACTTTTAAGCACAGCGAAGTGGGCGGATACCAAGCTAGTATTTTATAAGTGAGATTATCTATCCAGAATATTTAATAAGTAAATTTATTATACTATTCTTTCATATGAATTAATGTATTTCCACACTTAAGCATATGTAACCTAAAAACATATTGTAAATAAAGTTTGAAATTTCATTCTTGACGCTTGAGCAATAGTGTGAGGGCCAGTCGAAAGGATTAAAGAATACTTCTACAAAGTTATACAAAAATTAAAGAACCAGGCCCGGAATTCTTAAGAACTTAATATTTTTTCTGTTTATTTATTTATTTTTGGACAGATGAAAAGTAACTAAGTACAAGCAGGAATAAATAAAATAAAGATAAAAAATAAACAAATCAAAAGTACAAACCTGTTAATAATTTCTTTCATTTTATTGTCACTATCAATGGTGGTTGTAGTCACACATAGATCCGGTGTTGAATTACCATATTCAGAACGTTCTAACTTACGTCTCAACTCATCGACGGACGCTTGTAAACGTTCAATCTGACGTTCATAATGTTCAACACTCTCTTTACTACTTGGTGTGTTGGGTGCATTATCACTCGTACCCGTACACCCTGTATCAATCATTAAACGTAACTTATTATTATGGCAACGTCCTGTAGTATGATATTTAGTGGTTGAATCGTCATCCGATGATGTGTCTGATAGTTCTCGAGCACTCTCTAATGATAAACGCCTATACATTTTCGATTCGAGATCATTCGATTTCATTGTGGTCGTTGGTATTGTACGATATGTGATTAATGGATTTGTTCGAGGATATGGCCGTGGATTTTTTAGTTGTTCGTCATCTGGAATCAAAAAATGCATAAAATTACAAAAGAATTATTTACAAAATTTGAAATTGGTGAAATCTCTGGGAAACTGAATTTATGAGTTGACTCAAGCTTGCTTATATTTTAAGCAAAAGTCGACCTGACGAGTTTTCGGGAAAATTGTTCGTGGGTTAGTCCTTTCTCACTCTAAAAGAATTCTCAAGTACTCTCGAGAAATTCTCAGAGGTACCAATAATGGGTCCCTAGCACCTAGACCAAAGGGTTCTCTATGTACTCTTTAAAAAAAACCTGTCACCCAAAGGCGATAGACGTCTCCTGTTATAGTCGAATAGCCTGGCTGTGGTACACAGTTTGCTCTGTCGTATGTGCTTCAGAAATTCCCAGTAATCAAGATGGGTTTGTCATAGGCATTCCTTGAATCGGTAAATTACGGACCATCTTTCTATGGGAATGACAGACTCAGGTGAAAGGGGCATTTAACGCCAGAGTGATCTTGCCTTCATTCCCTTTTTTCAGTGCCAAGCGTTTCAGTTCCTCGAAGCATTCATAGACTATCTTCGATTGGAATCTTGATGCCTCAAGGGTCCGAAGAGCGGCCTGACTATCTGAGAAGATGCTGATATATATGCACCACTGTAACCTCTCAGCATGGCGAAGATTTCTGATTGAAAAACCTTCGCATATTGACCAAGAGGAATCGATTCGTTTATTCTAGGTCCATAAACCCCCCGCACCAGAAAGATCTCTGACCCTTGATCAATCCGTATGAAGGTATGGTCCGGGAGAAAGTGTAAAGTTTTGTAAATTTTTCAGAGAGAGATATTTCGATCTCATTTTTTACGGGAAGGAACGATTATCCGAGATTTGCGATCAAAACGGTAAATTGGAACAGTGGAATCAAGCAAATTTCCACATGTGAAGTCACAGTCTCCAGCCTGTTCTTTGTCCTACAATGGCACTGTCTGCAGCTCCTAAGTCGGTATAGGAGCTAGTAAAATAGAACGCAAATAGTTCGTTTCCCAGGAATTTATTTGCCTCAACAGGTGAGTTACAGATTCAGATCCCAAAATTTTTTCAAAGTTTTTCAAAGTTTTCCAAAGTCTCGACCATTTTACAGCCGAGCTATCAGAAAAACCGATTTTTTTGTGATGCAATTTTGGCACAGATTAATTGAGATCAGAAAATTCATCGGATACTAATCAAAAGCTTAATATTGGTTCCCTTATTCTAGATTTATATAAATCGCCTATCTTGATTTCCGAAAAGAATTCATGAAATAAATTTTCCACTCACCTGAATGATTATTATTAAATCGTTGATAAACCGGATTGGCAAACGCTAAAGGTGGTGGCATTTGTTTCATTTTCAATCGTTGCATCGATGATTGTCCTTGATTTGTTAAATCAATCGGTGAATTCGATTCGGTCGTAAAACTTTGATATCCTGACGAGGCCACATTCGATATTTGGCTAATTGACATGTTTGAACCTTTCATTACATCCTCTTCATCAGCATACCGTAGCAAATCAGACAATTCATCCAAATTAGGATGATGATGGTGGGGACTATCGTTTTGAACATGATGGACTCGCATCGGCGTTGGACTTTTACTAATAAAGGCTGTAGCTGGTTCTATAATATTATAGGACGCTGACGATGATGTGGTATTGTTACGAGGCAGAGTTGAAGCTCGTACACCAAGTTTTGGGGACTTATTCAACGATAATTGGTAGTGTTGAGGATGCAAATGATAATTATCAAGGGTTGATGAATTTTGAACGGTTAAATAATTATTTTTGGTTAATGATAATGTTGAGGATGCTGACGATGATAACATGTTTGGATGAGGATGATGATTTTGTGCGACTGATAAAGTGCGATTATCATCCATGTTATTATTTGAAGCATTTGTTAAATTTATGTTACTTGTTTTTAAACCAGCATCATATACTCTGTAAAAAAAAATCAAATTTAAATTTTTAACCATATTTTTACCGATATACGCACTGAGCAGAACGTAGTAAGAGGCGAAAGTCTGACATATACAGAGTTATTCACGTTATACGACACAGAAGATTATGGCTAAACGACTTGATTTTGACCTAATTGTCGTTCAAGAATAGATGGATTATTATTGACTGTACATTTTAAAATTATTCCCGTAATATACAGGATGTCCGGAAACGCGAAATGTATCAAAGTTGTATTTTTTTATTTTTAGATTCTACGAACGAAATAAAGGTGTTTTTATTGAAGTTTACCTCACTTTAACTTCACGGTTTTCGAAATATTCTGTATTTTCTGAAAATTTTAACGTATAATTTCTCCAAGCTTATATCAGTTTTTCAAACCAAATTTGACTTGGAGTCTACTAATCGATTGAGATCTTGTTGCAACAGTGAATAATTGAATTACGTATAAAGAATTGCAATTGCAATGTTGATTTATCAACGGGGAAATGCTTTTTGGGATTGTCAATTTATCAGATATGCTAAACCCCCTTTCTGGATTCTGCGTTATTTTCTCTCGCACTTCAATTAGATTATTTAAGCGTTACTTTAGTTGATAAAAAGAGTTTGGAAAGAACTAAAAATATGTTTCCGTTGCATCACGTAGTTGGGCGGGGGGGGGGGGGGGGTAGGTTCGCAGGTTTTTGAACTACGCATTGAAATTATTGTTAATGAAAATGAGAGAAAACGCAGGAGACAAATTTTTAAAAGCGTGTGCGAAATCTGCGATGAATACAACATAAAAATGCGCAAGCCCAGGTTCGCAACAAAACAGACTCAATTTTTGTATCACCGCAATATTTTATCAAATTTTGTTTGTCTCTTCCTCAACCAAATGAAACATTTTAGATTAAAATTCTTGTGTTAACTTTGTAAACCTCTTCAATTTTGCACGATGATTCCCGTGACATCTGGGTCGACGAAGTTCAACTTTAGCGAAAAAGCATTGCCGGACCGGATGCCAAAAATTCACTCAAAGCACTCGATATTTGTAATGAAGATGCGTTTCCATATGTCTACCTAATGCTTCGCATTCTGGGAGTTTGGCGTCGTCTCAAAACATACCTTAGTTCGAAAATGTCTGAAGATTGGCTAAACGGTTTAGTCTCGCTCAATCTACACCGCGGTGTAAAGGTCGATGCGCACAGAGTTTAGTAAAAATTTTTTTTTTGTTCCTCTTAGAATTAACTTCTTTAAAAATAGTGACTGAATATCACACTTTTACACAATAAAATGTTCTCTTACTGGAAAAAACAGTTTCTTGTTTTTATTGATTTTATGACCGAACATGGTGAGCAAAAGTTTGAAATTAAGACTGCCCTTACGTAGATCAAATCGGATTTTCACAGAAATTTCCTTCGTTAAATAAAATTATATCATGTTGACAGAATTGAACAGCATCCAAGTTTTTTTTTTTATACTCTTCAAAAGTTTGGATTAAATTTTAAAAAGATGATAAATAAAAGCGTGGCACGCCTTACCTGAATAGATTTGTATGATGGGCTGAATTTGTATGTTGCTCAACAATACATGAGTTATCATTATTTAAATGATATTGTGGTATTGTTGGTATCACTGTATGTGCGAGTGGTGTTGACACATTCACTGATGATGCTGACACTGTTGAATGTGGCCTGTGTTGGATAAATTGTGTACCAACTGAACATTGATGTAATTGTAAATTCTCTAATATTTTTATTAATACATCCAATTCCTACAAAAACCAAAAAGAATTCAATTACCAACAAATATTGATAAATGGTAACCATAAGAAACCATGTAGTAAAACCGTGAAAACGTAAAGAAAAACGGGAAATTTACAAATTCCTGTTACAGTTCTAAAAAGTCCCGGTTTTTTTTTTCGTTTTCATGATTCCATCATGCTTTTACGAGATTAATAATTATCCAAAGGTTATAGGGAGAACTCTTTTTATATCATGTACATATGAAATATATCAAGGTATACTAAGTTTAGTCCCAAGTTTATAACGCTTAAATGGTGCTACGGACAAAAAATTATTTACAGTGTGTCGCATTTAAGATAAAGACACCCGCATATTTTCGTTATTTATAGGAATATCGATCTGAAATTTTGTACAGTCATACAGGGTGATGGGTCACCATTTTTTAGATACTTCACCGAAATCAGAACTTTAACTTCAGCTTACTATTAATTGACAAATAGGGCCAATTCTTAATATTTTGCCTAGCGTCAGAGGTGGTTGGAGATATCGAAAAAAATTATTAGAAAAAGTTGCTTAAAATATTTATTTATACCCATACACCGACTTTCATGACAAAATTCACACTTTTAATTTTGGTCTTTACACAAAATTATTACAAGTTTAAATATTTGAATACATAACACTTTTAAATTGTCAATTTATCCAGTTTTTACATTCCGTAAAAACCCTGTATATATGAAATATATATCAAGGTATAGTAATTTTAGTCCTAACTTTGTAACGCTTAGAAATATAATACAAACAAAACTTTGGTTTATCACCTAATTAGCCCATTCAACTAAAAAACGAAAAAAGATATCAAGCTAAAATTTTTATAGCATGCTCAGTTCGTAAATGAGCAACATAGATCAATTGGGTCTTGAGTATCTTGTAAACCGCCAGACCAACAAGAGTTTAAATGCAAAAAATGTCCCTTATAAAAAAAATAAACAACTTGTGTTTCAAATATTTTTTTGTAAACATCACTGTTTACCTGTGAGGACGCAAATTATGTATGTATTATATGAGAATATCAGTCATGTATGTATGTGTAGCTATCTAGGAGTGACTACTTTGCTTTACTTACATGACGTGAAAAACAAACGATTGCTTAATCATGACTGTCTATACATCGGATTTTAAACAATTAACTCAATCAATTGTTTGTTTTCATTTGTTTTTAAGTGAATTTGCTTACCTGTAATTTAGTTGGTGCAACTTTCGTTAAACATTCTGTAAGTAGCATACTTAATATGCTCAACTGTTTACCCAAATCAATATGACCATCGAATTCATAAGTGGGCGCTGAATTATGTTCTGGTGATGTTTGTAAACGTGTCTAGAAAAAAAAGCGTTATCAGTTAGCTTTTCTTCAACAAAAACTCAACAAGAATAAACTTACGGATATATTTTTTAAGAATTCTTTCATATCTTTTGCTTCACGTTCCAGAAAATCATTCATAAATTCCATAAAATTCTCTTTACCTTGAAATCGGGTAAAATTTGCTAAAGTTTGTAATGTTTTTGCAATCAATGTTAGATTTCTTGATGCTTTTTCATTCGGATATTCTGAAACGAATTTTTTTACCAATTAGAATCATCCAACATTTTTTTTGAAATTATAGAGGGTGGACCATTTTAATATACTATAGTTCGTTTTGTAGTTAACAAATAAAAAAATAACTTCGTTCTATGAATTTTGTATGGGATAGAATGAGAGGAACAATGAGAGCCCTTTCCAAATTCACAACAATCTTACAATTGAATATCTGAATAATTTAAAATGTAACTTACCATGTGTGATGTTAAACAAACTTGGACTTAATATCGCTGGACATAAAAATCGTAAAAATATGGATGCGGATATTAAATTATCACTAATATCACCCTTATCCAAATATTTTAAACGTTCACGAAACAATGCAAAACATTCACGTAACTCGTACGGGAAATTTGTATGCGATTGTAATATTTTTGACCAGGCCATTTCAACCATTGAACGTAAATTCATTTGTTGTTTATTTAATTGGTCGGGTCCCATTACCTTCAACGGATCCACTTCACAATCAAAATTTGATGCCAAAACATTGCATACAACATTTGATAATGTTTCCTGGAAATCAAAATTTGAATTAGTGGAAAACCTAATGTTTTTCAATCAGAAATCTTTGCTATGCAGAGAGGTACATAGATATGTAACACGAAAGGTTTCAGTGGGCCGCGAGTTAGTCAGGCTGCTCTTCGAGACCCTCGATGATTCAAGGAAGTGACCCGTCATGCACTGAATAACAAAATCTTTTGGTTGATCTGGGTGCCGGGACACTCTTGCGTTAAAGGGAATAAAGCGGCGGACTCTTAAGCACGAGAGGGAGAATAATTGTTCACCCCATCCCGAACCATACCTTTATACGGATGGGTCAAGGGCTGGAGATCTATCTGGTGAAGGGGTTTATGGATCTAGAATAAAGGAATCGATTCCTTTTGGTCAATATGTGACGATTTTAATTAGAAATTTTGGCCATATTGAGAGGTGCCTAGATCTGTTACATTTTCTCAGATAGTCAGGCTGTACTTCGAGCCCTTGATGCATCACGCTTCCAATCGAGGATAGTATATGAATGCTTCGAGGAACTGAACCGCTTGGCATTGAATAACACAGCCAAATTGATTTGATTACCGGACCACTCTGGCTTTGAAGAAAATGAAGTAGCGAACTCGTAGACATGAAGTTTGAGAAGGATCATCTCAAACGCCCCTTTCAACTGAGTCTGTCATTCCCATAGCAAGATGGTCCGTAATTTATAGAATCAAGGAATTGCTACGTCAAAACCATCTTGATTACTTGGACTTTGCGCAGGGCATGGGTCAGCCAAACTGTGTAGAACCACAACTAGAACGCCTGAAATTTATTAGAAAACAGTTGCGAAGTATTTTTAGTCATATTTTCTTCGCACAGCCCACAGAAATGCATATCTTAATTTTAATAGTATTTTCCTCGAAAATAACTACGAAAGACAATTTAGAATTACAAATTTCTTACCTTTAAATAACGATCGCCAGTTAATTTCAGATATGCTTCCATAGCTTTCGTAGCCAAACTATTACCACGAAACGTTAACCGTTGATCATCGACCCGTAAAATATCCATCATAACAATATCAGCCAAAAATTGATGTGCCATATTTTCCGATTGCATTGTTAAAACCAGTGAAGTGGCAATATCCTCTTTTGCTTTAACTCCAATTACCGGTTCTAATATTTCACATACTTTTTTATAATCAATTTTTAAGTATTCCAAAAATTCGGAATAAATTTTGACTGGTAAAATATCAATCGATTGAAAACGACATTTAACTCGTAAAGATGTTGTTTCCTTAGTGTTACTTGACGAATTCGAAGCATTCGATGTAGTTACAATTGGATACCATCGTTCGATTGGATATCTTGAGGCGACATCTTTGATTCCAATATTTACGGTACCAATTAAAATTTGTTTATGGATGTAATTATTATTGTTATACTTTTTAAAATGTTTCTTGTTCACTTTGTCGTCCGAAGTTCGATAAATTTTTATATAAATATTTGAAAGTAATGGCAGAGTGTAAAAATCAAATTGTTCGCCCCAAAAACATAAATCATTTTTATATTTAATACTGGTTCGTGCGTACAGGGTGTCATCTAAATATATTTCACAGAAATAACGTTTTTTATTGATGATACCCTTAGCTTCTAGGATCCATATTTTTAATGAATTATCTGTACGACGTGTATGCTCAACATCCGGTTGAACCGATTTACGTAAACTGTAAAAAAAAGAAAAAATTTTAATTTTATAGGCTGGGTTGTTGTTCTTAATGTTGATTTACAGAGTGCGCCATCTTTTATACCGATATGTAAATATTGAATCCCTTTGACATTTGTCAACCGATAGAGTTGATTAGACATGTTTTGAAAATGACAGATAAAAGTTCTTTTAAAATTATGAAAAACCTATGAACGTCAGAAGCTTACAATAAATGTAATTAATATTTTAAATATTATAATATTCATTCGAAAAATATTTCATTCCAATTATTTTATCTCGAAATTAAATATTTAATTTTAAATGTCCTGGGACTACGCTAAATGCAGTGCTCTGATCTATTACGTGATCAAAGCCTGGTAGTTCTGATTTCGAGTACAGAGTTGTCAGATACTTAAGCTAACCGTAGGTCCATCTGTATTTTATTATTTGAACTATATATCTAATTATGATTTATAAATTATTTTATGTTTTATTTTTGTTATAAAATATGATTATAAATCTACTTTGAGGTTACGTTATCAATGTAATTCATGGTTTTATTTATGTTATATATTTAAACGAGCAATTCTTGTATATATAAATCAACAATCTCGGAAATGGCTCCAACGATTTTCATGAAATTTAGTCTGCAGGGGTTTAGGAGGCGAAAATTCAATCTAGCTAGGTTTAATTTTTATAAAACATCCTTTTATCCGTGTTTTCAGGAAAAACTGAAACATAAACTGCAAAATATGACTCTTCCTGACATCTATTGGCGATATACATATATATATCATAGATAACGAAGTACATTTCCGGGACATTCAAATTGGTATTTGTGTGGAAATATTTTAAATGGTTCTTATATTAGTGATAAAGTCCTTTAATTAAAAAAAAAATACCGGACATTCAGGTATGATATATAAACACATGAGACAATTTTTGTGGCTAAGAAGAAAATGATTATTTATAACTTAAAAAAATGCAAAATATTCGAAAACAATTTTTGTCACTGTTTCTGAATTTTTTCGAAAAACACTCACCTATAAATCCACTTATCCCGTTCATCCTGTGACTGACAACTAAAATATCTTGGATTATGCTCATCCGATGATAATTTCACTTGAAAACAATGTGGTCGTCCTAATACTGATGGATGTACTTCCTTAATTTCAACATTCCCCGGATTCGATCCCAAATCTAACGATGTGATTAACGAATGCCCGGATAATAAACTCTCATGTGATCGTGAAGAACGTAGCCTTGAACTTGAACTTCCTGTACTACTGCCATTGGTACTCCCTGTATTAGTGTTTGCGTTACTAAGTACTGTACGTTTTCCACGCTCTAATTTCGCCACGGATTTTGTACGTTTTAATGGATTCGCTCGAAATGAACGTTTTGCAAAAAAATTTAATATTCTTGAGGGCGTTATGTTATCGGATGATGTATTCTGGTTTGTACTTGTATTTACGTTTGTACTGTTTCCACTTCCACCGAGGACTGGGGTTGTTGGGGCACTCCCACGACGACATGCTTTTTCGTATGATGTGTCTGAAAATAAAAATAACTCGATTATTTTAATTGTCTAACATTGCAAACTGAAATAAATTCGCTTTGGGGGTCTAAGTAAAACTAAGATTTGCTAGTACTGTGGGCTTTCTAGGAGGAAGATTCATTTTCTGGTGATTTTCTGGTGAGGTCAAAAGCCAAACGTGACAAACAATTTGTAGGATTCTGCATCCAAACATTATGTATTTGGTTGACAAATTTAAAAAAAGAAAGTCAAAATATTAAAAATATTAGCCAAGACCTTTCAAAATTCAATGCCAGGGTTAATCGTCCGAAAACCAATAAACTAAAATTTTTAATTCTTTTTATTTTTAAAAGTATTTAAAATGGATTCTTCGCTTAAAATATTTTCAAAGAATTAAAATATTTATTAAAAATTTTAAGATAGTTTACGCGCAAATCAAACTAAACAGGTCCATAGAAAGACTAACTGGTATGGGCACAAATTAACAAAAGGCGGACAGCATAAATTAAAAAAATTTTCTCCTAAAATCAAAGGAGTCTAAAAAGTTGTCAAGTACAATAAAGGAAATTCGCCTGGGTCCATGACTTTGACCTACGATAAAAGCGTATTTTCGATTAAATGCAATAATGATATATTTTTAAGTCGCATTTTCTCCGAAAGTTGACGTTTTTTGAAAAAATCTCTCAAACAAAAAATTGTTAGTTTTTTTTATGAGAATTTACTTTCTACTTTAAAGTATTATTACATTTCTTACCGTTTAGAATCTAAATTAACTATTAAAGCACCAATTTCTTGTGAGAACATGATGCTCCCCATCAAACTTTGCAACTTTTTTTAAAAGTTATTTTTTGATTGTTAACTACAAAACAAGATATTTAGGTGTATATATTTAAATGGCACACTCTGTATATGTCATAAGGATCTAATTTGGTGATGTCACCGATCGTTCGAAGATAAACTGAAATATTAAAAGTTCGTGTAAAGACGACCGGATTTTTATTTGCGTCGGAGAAGAGAAGGATGCTTTTAGTGGAAGCGTCTCCTCAATTCCGATATAATCGATAAATCGGATTTTGACTAAATTTCAATTTAAACAATTTTTTGTTAAAAATTGAGTTTACGAATGAACTACCTTAGAACTTAGAAGTAAGCATATAAATAATATAATTGAATTGTTTATAAAAATAGGCATTTCTTTTCAACAAAGTCAAGTCAACTTCAACATTCTTTTAGAGCGTGACATAAAAATATAAGATTTCATTACCAAATTAATTATTTTAAATAAAAAAATATATATAAAGTTATAGCATGGAATGTTTTGTTAATAAGCATGTAACATGTAATTTTATACGCACTCTGCACTGCCACCCAACACCAAACACCAAACACTGACGGGGCCCAAGAGAAGGGGGATGTATAACAATTTATAAAAAATTCTTGTTTCAATAAATTTTTCTTTAAACTTTTATTTTATTTTCAAAAATCATTATTATTCTAATAATTTAATTTTTATGAAGAAAATACTATTTAATGACAAACTTTCCAAAAATTGACAGTCAATTATTTATATAATAAGGAAAGTCTAGTCAAAATATTAAGTCATTCCTGTTTTTGATGTTCATGAAAAACGATGTTAAAGTTATAAGGATGAATTAAGAGGGATACAACCTCCTTTGAAAAAGTTTGCAAAAAGAATAAGTGGGCTAGAGTTATATTTAACCATCATTGTAATAACAAGCAAGATAGATGGAATTTTTAACAAACCTGGAATTTCAGTTGGTTTTACATCTCAGAAGTTAAAACACACCTTGGGTCAAAAAAAGGATCCAATTCCGGACTCACAGAAATCGGATATCTACCAAATTTCTTGCTCGAATTGTCCTAAAATTTATTTAGGGCAGATCAAGCGACAGATGTCAATCCGCGAAAAAGAACAAATAAGCGATGTCAAGAATCATCGAATCGAGAAATCTTGCATTGCGGACTATGTTTTAAATACAGAACACAAAATTCTACTTGCCAAGTTAATTAAATCTGTTAGACATCCTAAACCTGACTCTGAATTGATAAAATGGACAAGTGTTAAAAGTCAAGCCATAAAACAATTCTCATCAGTTATAGCGAACTTGGACACACCCATCTCACAAACGATACCAAATTTTAGATATAAATTGAGGTCAATAAAAGAACTTTTCAAACTCACTAAATAATTTGTTGTGAAATGTCTATAAAAAGTTTGGTGGTTTTGAGAAATTTTTTTTTCTTCAAATTTGTGATAATTTTTGTATTTTTATTTTTGTAAATCGTGACTGTAATTGTTGGTAATGTTTTGCTTATTTATTTTTAATTTTTAATTTTTTGTAAAATGTTTGTAATGTGTCATATGAATAAATTTTGCTACTGACGATGATTGCATTGCAATCGAAATACCGATATTTAGCGACACGTAAGTCTTTTGTATGTTTTTTAATTGTATTTTTTAAATAGAATTTCTTAATATACAATTATATTTCGAGTATCATGGTATTTATTTCAATAACGATGTTAAAGTTATTAGTTTAAGACGATATTAAGCTGTATTATGGGTAAACGACGAAAAATACACTAATTGAAGTTTCATCAAACTCGAGATCCAGAAATGACAGCTTCACAAAAAACTACCACAGTATTTATTAAAAGCTTTTAAATAACTGTACCCATTTAGAATACCCATTCCTTTACAAAAAATATAAAATTTAATATAATAATAATAATATGCTTGGCAGCGTTGCGCATATATGTTGATTATATAATGTCATTGTATAGGATATTCTACTATTTTTGAAAAAGTACTAAATGTTGATTTTGCTAATAAAAAGCCACAAAAAATTTATTTCCGAAAAATACACACACTTTCTTGCCAAAAACTTAAATTAAATTTTAAACCCTTTTTTAAACTGTTAAAAACGCGGCCATCTAATTTGATGACGTAATATCGGCATCATTACACGAAATAACACAGATCAGTTTGACAGATATATTCTTAGACACCTGATTATAATAAATATAAATACTTATTATCTATGGACATATTATACTCAGCTGTTTTCACTGAACTAATTGATGGTCTAAGGCTCATACTAGGGATGAGCATCGATAAGAAAACATCGATGTTGACCATCGATGTTAACATCGAACCAAAACATCGATATGTGGAAAACATCGGTCTCTAAACATCGATGTATTTCGGTGCAAAACATCGATGTTTTAGGGAAAAATCATATTAAATAAGAAATTGTAGGAATATACAAAATACGATAAAACAGTATCAGTAACAGCTGCTGGAAGTTTTTAGCGAGGTTATCTTATAATATAATGTTATGAAGCCATGGAGCTGGGAAGGGAGGAGGGATTGAAAGGTTTCATTGAAGGTACTATAGGTGGCCAAGTAATTCCCTGCGCCGGTGGCCATCTTACCGTTCTCAAAATTCAAAACGTCCTCTTTATATAATTAATACATTACACATTAACCAAGTTTTTAAATGAATTAAAATTGATATTAATTTCAAGTTTTTTTTTAAGTTTTGAAAATAAAATTAGCAATTTCCCGTTTATTTACCATCGATGTACGAAAACATCGCTGTTTAACATCGATGTACGAAAAACATCGTTCCCTTACCATCGATGTCAAAAACATCGAACATCGACATGGAAACATCGATGTTTTGAAAACATCGACCATCGATGCTCATCCCTAGCTCATACCGATATGACATCCCAGCAAGGCTTGCCCGCGTTTTAGGTCACGTGATATACAGTTTAAAAATTACGAGTTTTAATTTTAATATTTTAAAAGAAAATTGTGCCTTCATGACTCGAAATCAGAATATTTAAGTATATTTTTACATAAATTTTAACTTTTTTCAAATTTCATGATTTATTTTTGACTAACGATAATACTCTATTGTCATTTATTAAATAATGATATAATTGTAATTATACCATGTATATATGAAATATACATAGTAAATTAAGTTTAGTCCCAAGTTTGTAACGCTTAAAAATAATGATGCTAGGAAAAAAATTTTGTCATAGGTGTTCATAAAATCACCTAATTAGTCCATTTCCGGTTGTCCGTCCGTCCACCTGTGGACACGATAACTCAAAAACGAAAAAAGATATCGAGCTGAAATTTTTACAGCGTACTCAGGATGTAAAAAGTGAGGTCAAGTTCGTAAATGAGCATCATAGGTCAATTGGGTCTTGGGTCCGTAGGACCCATCTTGTAAACCGTTAGAGATAGAACAAAAGTTTAAATGTAAAAAATATTCCTTATCAAAAATTAAACAACTTTTGTTTGAAACATTTTTTCGTAAACATCACTGTTTACCCGTGAGGGCGCCAATTAGGCGGAAATTTTATAATATGTTCTATACTTGATTAACAGTTATGTATGTGTCACATGTTTGTATGTATAATGTGATAAAGAAATCAACACTGACTATGCATGATATTTCAACAATTAACTCAGTCAATTGTTTGTTTTCACTTGTTTTTTATTAATTTAAATATAAAATAATTATGTTTAAACACAATTGAACTTTTCAGGAAAATAAAAGTTTAAAATACTTTTTTGGGTTATGTTATTATCAACTGATCATAAAATGTCAACATAAACATTTCAGTTTTGTCAGACTTTATACGTCACATTTGTAGTTTTTTTTTTAATACATAAAATATGGAGAGTGAATTACGATTCTAAAGACGAAAAAATCGACCTAAAAATTATAACTTTTCGTGATGGGATCTATTTTTTTGTTATATTGAACCATTAAACTGGCCATTTTGTTCAATGTGATTCATTGGTTCATTTATTTTGGTAAATTCAATTTGTAAATTTTATGTACCAAGAAGATTAATCATTAAACAAAATTGTATACTTAAAATCTATAAGCCATGAAATTAAATAATATAAAAAACTTTCAAAACGGAACATTGATTTCGTAACATACCAAGGGCCAAATCTGCAAATCATCAAATCTGGCAAATTTTGATGGTGTGCTAGATGAATTATAAGTCATAAACAAGTGAAAACAAACAATCGACTGAGTTAATTGTTGAAATACCATGTATAGACAGTGTTCATCACTTTGTCACATAACACATACATACATGTCACACATATATAACTGATATAGCAATAACATACATACTATACAATTTGTGCATAATTTGCGCTCTCACGGGTAAACAGTGACGTTTACGAAAAAATGTTTCAAACAAAAGTTGTTTATTTTTTCATAAGAAACATTTTTTACGTTTAAACTTTTGTTCTATCTCTAACGGTTTACAAGATGGCTCCTACGGACCCAAGACCCAATTGACCTATGCTGCTCATTTACGAACTTGACCTCACTTTTTACGTCCTCAGCACGCTATAAAAATTTCAACTTGATATCTCTTTTCGTTTTTGAGTAATCGTAATGACAGATGGACATACGACAGACAGACAACCGGAAATGGACTAATTAGGTGATTCTATGAATATCCATATCAAAATTTTGTTCGTAGCATCAATATTTTTAAGCGTTACAAACTTGGGACTAAACTTAGTATACTATGTGACAGTATAAAAACTGAATTTGTAATATGTGGTGGTCAGTGCTTAGTGGAAGTGCTAACTAATCTATTTAACAATATGCTTCAAAATGGATGCTGCCCTCAACAATGGATGCACGCATCAATATCAGGGGGGGGGGTCATAAATTAATAACTACAGACCAATTAGTATCGCGTCAAACATATATAAGCTTTCCTCCAAATTTTACTGAAAAGATTTAAAGAAACTTTGGATTTTCATTAGCCGATAGAACAAGCTGGTTTCCGCCGCGGCTTTTCTACAATGGACCACCTACAAACACTAAACCAACTAATCGAAAAGTGCAATGAATATCAAAAACCCCTGTTCTTGTTATTTATCGACTATACCAAAGCAGTTGCAGTCGCTTAAATTTTATGGCGTTGATGACAAATACATACGCGTTATTAAAGCACTGTATGACAATAACACAGCGCAAATAAAATTAGAACGTTTGGGACCAATATTTCCAGTCAAAAGAGGAGTCAAACACGGAGATCCACTGTTGCCAAAGTTGTTCAATGCTGTCCTCGAATATATCTTCCATTTAATGAATCTTGAAGATGTTGGCATAATAATTGACGGTGAAAAATGGTTTAACTTACGTTTTGCAGACGATTTTGTCTTGATCTCTGAGGCTCTTGAGTCAGGCTACACATTAATATCGAGATAAAATAATGTCCAATACAGGAGAACACTCAATTATCACCCTCAATGGTCAAATAATCGAAAATGTAACCAGCTACAAATACTTAGGACAACTGGTATCTTTCAAGAATAGCACATCTATGGAGGCTCAACAAAGAACAACTAATGGGTGGCGAAAGTATTGGTCCTTGAAGTACATCTTCAAGAGCAATTTACCTTTGGTCCTGAAACGCAAAATATTTGACAGTTGCATTCTTCCAATCCTCACATACGGCGCACAGACCCTAGTTTACAATACCTCTGGTTAAAAAACTTAGAGCCTGTCAGTGAAGCATGGAGAGGAGCATATGCCAAATAAAACTAAGGGACAAAATAAGATATTTAACTATACGCAACAAAACCAAACTAAAAGACGTTACGGTTTGCGTAAAAAAACTAAAGTGGGAATGGGCTGGGCACATAGCTAGACTGGTAGACGATCGCTGGACAGTGTGCACCACAAACTGGCCGCCATATAATTGTAAAAGAAGGAAGGGACGCCAGATTAAGCTATCCAGAGGGAGGGATAGTCTTGTGAGCTACTCAGGAGGAATGTGAAAAAGACTTGCCACTGATCGTAACAAAGTGGAGGGATTAAGAGGAGGCTTTTGCCCTGCAGTGGGCTCAATAGTTAATAGGCTTAATTATTATATTTTCAAGATGCAATTTTGTGTAAAAATCGTGTAGCTTGACAAAATAGAGAAAATTTAAAAAGCTGTATCTTCGAAACTATTGGTCCTATTAAAACCAGCATGATCCCAAATTGTTGCAAATTTAACCTGCTTTAAAAATAAATACTGCAGTTTTTGATGAAAAACCAGTCCTTTTAGGTCAAAATCGGCAAAAAATGAAATAAAGTGAAAATTTTCGAAGTTTTCCTTATTTTTCAGCATGATCCGTTTATTTGCCGAGATCAAAAACTTGGATTCAACATTGCCTTCACATTGCAAAAAACATATCAAAAATACAAAAATACTTGATTTGATGCAAGGTCCAATATTTAATTTGATTGAATTATCTTTGCTTTATTGAAAGTGTGCATTTTAGAAGGCCAAGCTTTTATAGTCTGCAAAGCTGTTTTTATATTTTATATAAGTTTTATTTTGTTCAAATCCAAAACGTAATATTAAAAAAAAAACCGTTTCTTTTACCAAATCCAAAATCAAAAGTGAAACAATAAAACGTTATAAAATTTGTTTACAAAAGACTTCCGACATAATATATATGTAGATGACCAAACATGGTATACATTTGTTTGGAGTTGTGGTTTGAATCGTGAAATGAAAATAAAATTAAAAAAATACAAATACGCACCGTTATAATAAAAATCTTCATCAGATGTAAATGCACTTGTTGAGTTATGATTGTTACCACGTAAACATAAATTTAAACTACGACTTATTCGTCGATCAGATGTTGAACTATTTGATGTCGTACCCGTACCCGAACTGTTTGATGTCATATTACTTTATTTTGTTTAATACTGTTTTTTTTTTTATAATTTTATTTGTATTCACTACATTTTTATTAATTTGTTAATTAGTCTTTATTCATTTTATTTCATAATTAATAAAAGTTCTAATATCAAAATTCAAAATTAATATCAATAAAAAAATTATTTAATAAATTTTGCCGTTAAAATTTAAAAGGAACTTTTCCGAATGTTTTTTAAACGTTTTCTGGCTAATAAAAATCAATTTAAATATTTACAATACAAGTGGTTAAGAGCATTATTAACGTACGCTTGCAAAATATCGTTAATAATGCCCTGTATATATGAAATATACAGGGCGTTCTGTTATTAACTGCAGATCGTTGGCCTACAGAACAAGCTCATAAAGACGAAGGAAAAAGTCATTTACCAATTTTGGATCTGAGCCCTAATTTGGGCGCTACAGGTATGACAAAAATTGATAAATTGGTAAATTCACTGGCTATCATTCGATAACCAGTAGCCAATGATAATCAGTAGATATTAGTATATGTCATTTGATAATATTAAACTAAAGAAGGGATATGAACTGATTTCAATTGGATTATATTATTTTGAAAAAAACATTAAAAAAAACTATTATATTATTTCATTGGTTTGGTCAATTCCCACTTTTTTTTTATTATTATATTTTTGCAAGAAAACATTAGATTCTTAGTAAAAAAAACAAATAATATCACAGAAGGAATGTTTTTAATTTAACGTAAACAAACAAGTACGCCTTTTTTGTGACGTAATTTGTTTTTTTACTTATTTTATTTTAAGTTTTAATAATTTTGATTGTTTACGTTAAATTAAAAACACTCCTTCGGTGATATTGTTTGTTTTTTTTTTACTAAGAATCTAATGTTTTCTTGCAAAAATATAATAATAAAAAAAAGTGGGAATTGACCAAACCAATGAAATAATATAATAGTTTTTTTAATGTTTTTTTCAAAATAATATAATCCAATTGAAATCAGTTCATATCCCTTCTTTAGTTTAATATTATCAAATGACATATACTAATATCTACTGATTATCATTGGCTACTGGTTATCGAATGATAGCCAGTGAATTTACCAATTTATCAATTTTTGTCATACCTGTAGCGCCCAAATTAGGGCTCAGATCCAAAATTGGTAAATGACTTTTTCCTTCGTCTTTATGAGCTTGTTCTGTAGGCCAACGATCTGCAGTTAATAACAGAACGCCCTGTATATCAAGGTATAGTAATTTTAGTCTCAAGTTTGTAACGCTTAGAAACATTGATGGTACCTACGAATAAAATTTTGGTATAGCTGTTTATAAAATCATCTAATTAGTCTATACTATATAATGTTTCTTACCTAATTTCCATCCTCACGGGTAAACAGTGATATTTACGACAACTTGTTTCAAATAAAAGTTGTTTATTTTTTATAAGTTCTAACTGTTTATTGTTCTAACTGTATCGGTTTACAAAATGGGTTCTACGAACCCAAAACCAATTTTACCTATGTTGCTCATTTACTACTACTACCTCACTTTTTACGTAATAAGCACGCTGTAATTTCAGCTTGATATCTCTTCGTTTTTGAGTTATCAAATTGACAGACAGAAAGACGGGCGGGCAACAGGGAATTTGGTGATTTTATATACACCTGTATCAATAAACAACTTCTGTTTGAAACATTTTTTCGTATTGATCTTTGTTTGCCCGTGAGGGTGCAAATTAGACTAGAGCGTAAGTACTACGTAAGAACAAGCACTACGATTATACGCTTTACTTTATCGGTTTGAAATTTGGATATGTTATAAGTATTTATATTTATTTATATTCTATCTGCTCTGGGTACTTATATATTTTTCGAAAAAAATTAAAGTTTCACAAGAATGTTTAAAATTTGTACCTAACAGCCTTATGATACAGTCAATCTAGACGAAAATAAGGCCGGACCTGGAAAAAATTTCAATGGTGAATCTGAGGTTATAGATCGTTAGTGGGGCATGTAAATAACTTTAAAAAAAATTAAGAGAATTTTTCGTTCCGCTGTTTTTGAGAAAATCCAAAAAAATTTTGGAATGCGTTTTTCTCGGAATCTATTGATTTAAGGGAAAAGATTCAAATAAAAAATGTAGAGGACATTGTCAGCTACATTTTATGTCATTGGAGCAACGTCATACGAGTTAAATTACAAAAAGTAGGTGGCGCTAAAGTATCAAAAAAAGGGTTTTTCACGATTTTCATTAAGAAAAAATGATTTTTTTGTAAAAATGTAAATGAGAAAGTTGTTTGACTCAAAATTAGTTTCAACTTTTATTTAAACAATTTTTATGAAAAACTTCCGTTTCCGAGCTATAGGCCAAAAATGCAACGCACCGTAGTTAACGGTTCTTCGAACAATCAATTCAATTTTAAATTCTACAACAATCTCAAACACAGCACGGCATAAAATGTCCGATGTGTAACTCTCTCTTCAGCAAGCTGTATTTCAAAACGAAACGAAAACTTCTCTTAATTTTTTTTAAAGTTATTTCCATGCCCCCCTAACGATCTATAACCTCAGATCCACCATTGAAATTTTTTCCAGTCAAAATGCCAGATTGACTGTACTATTACATTACTTCCATGGTTACAGAAAAATATCATGATCACTACTTATACCCCAATAGCCAGAGCAAAAAAAGTAGTTTCATAATGCAATTTACTGCAGAAATTTTTTCGCCTAGGACATATTTAGAGGTACCCTCCGAGTGTAAATCCAAATTCGCAGGACGCAGGGGCATTAGCTTCAGCCGCCATCTTGGAAAACACGTTTTATCAAAAATCTCGTAAACCGGGCATCGTACAACAAAAATGGTAGGGATCATTTTTATAGAAAATAAAAATATCTATAAATTCATATATCATGTATTTTTTTTATATTTTTAATTGTTTACACCGTTATAACAAAGTAAAAAACATAAATACTGTTTAAAAATGCTGTATTTAAGTGTAAAAAAATATTTAAAATACATTATAATTGCTCTCTGTTGATGACGTATAAGTACGTGATCTGTCAATTGGTGACAGTTCAATGTATAATTTACACTTTAAAAAAATGAATTTACAACACAGAATTTACACTCGTTATTATTAAGTTTTCTAATAAAAAGCCGTAGAATAATATAATTTAATGAAATACCATATAAAATGTAAGTAATTAATATCATACAGTATGTCAACAAATTTGACAAGCCCGTACTATGATGTCACGTCCGTATAAAAATTTGAATTTTCGTTTTAGAAATTTTAAAATGCCCTCACTGAATTTGTACTTTAATTAATTCATTTTAAGTAATAAAAAAGTATTAATTACTAAAATAATGGTTTAGTTGAAACGTCCAGTCATTAAAGTTACGGAAAAAATATATTTGAACCAAATTTAAATTTCATGAATATTCCCTATTCAAGGGTTTTTATTTATACCATTACAAACTTTTCTTAATATGGTTATCACTAAAAACATTTTTAACGGTTCATGGTACATGAAAATGGTAATAAACAAATTTTTAGAACATAAAATTTTCAATAAATTTCGTTAAAAATTTTTTAACGTAACATTCGTAGTTTAAGAGCTATAGACCATTAACCAGGTATCTTTTTTTACAATTTACTGCAAAAATATCTGGCCTATAGCTCTCTAACTACAAATATTACGGCAAAAAGTTTTAGATGAAATTTATTGGAAATTATATCTTCTACAAAGCTAATCATCGATTTTTAATATATCGTGAACCGTTAACTATATATTTAGTAATAACCATATTAAGAAAAGTTTGGAGCGGTATAAATAAAAACCTATGCATTATACATAAAATTTCGAATAAAAGTAATAGAAAATGTTATTCTCTATGAAAATGATCCCTACCATTTTTATTGTACGATCCCCGGTTGGTAAAACGTGTTTTCTAAGATGGCGGCTGAAGCTCACGCCCCTCCGTCCCGCCAATTTGGATTTACACTCGGAGGATACCTCTAAACGTACTCCAATACGAAAAAAATTTCTACAGTAAATTGCAGAAATAAAATACCCGGTTATTGGCTTATTATATTGAAACAATAATTGCTTTATCAGTGGAGAAAATAGCGTAATAATACCAAAACTGTCCAACAAATCAAAAATTCAGACAATGTAGCTGGGAGGCATTCCTCCTAAGGGGTACCCCAATAACGCATGGCCCTGGTACACCTAGTTATTAGTAAATATTGAAGTATGGGTTGAAATACTTTAGAATTCTTATAAAAGACCATAATATTTAAAATAATACAACACCTTCTGTTACTGATATCAAAGAAAGAAGAATTATTGTTGCATTAAACAGGCCATATAATAACACCAAATGAAATGTATTATTTTTTATCAATATGAAATGAAATGTATTATTAATTATTAATTATTTATTAAATATAATAAAAGGGAAACAGGAAACTAAGCATAACAGTTGTTATGTTATTTATTATTTACAAGTTTATTAGTCCTTGTTGTTTGAAAACAATTATATTAACAAAAAACTAGAATATTGGTAGACAGGACGCGTGGATTGTACAAATACATTAACATATGATAGTTAATCATTCTGATAAAAATATGGTTTTTTTTATCAGAACATTATATAGGGTGTCACACTAACACTTTTTACCATTTCTCTTAAATTAAATATTTCGGCCGTCTTATGACTAATAATAAAAAAAATATATTTTTTTCAATTTTGATTGTGAATAGACCATTTTTGTGAAAAATAGAACTGCTTTTTGTTAATTTTTTATCAAAATATAGGTCGAGTAGAGCCTGTAACACGAAAATTACGCATTTTTAACAATAAAAACACTATGAAAAAAAATTGTAAAAAAGTCATAATATTTGAAATAATTTAAAACTATTTTTTTTGGCTCCACCGCACACGTGATCTGTGGCGTTAATTCGACAAGCAATGACAATAAAACAGTGTCAACAGTCGTATTAATATATCGTTGATATCAACTTTAAAGGGATATTGTCTATATTATACCATTTCTGCGAGTCAAGAATAAAATGCCACCAAAAATTGAACCGGGATTTTCGAAGGTAGGTCTATGAAATCTACCGAAAATAACTATTTTTATGGTATGGGAATTTTTAGTTTTGACTAATAGCCAAGTCCATTGGCACGGAAAAATAAAGTTATTCTGGCTGTTTTGAAGTAGTATTTGGGCACAGAGGCACAAAACACACCCGACATATTTTTATACGCGATTTTTCATCGTCACTATTGACCAATTTATCTGTCATTGCGGGATAATTTCATTCGCAAACTGTATATTTATGATAATTCATCAAAGTCAACTGACGAACTGACGTCACAGCGCCATTCGTATAACTTAGTGAGTTTCTGGATCATTTTCACCAATTTGAATTTTAATGATTTTCAATGCTTTTTTCTCGGTCATATGGCTCAAAAAAATCGGGGAAAAAATGGCCCATTCATCGAGACATTTACTTTCATTTAAAAGAATAAAAAAAAAATGTGAAAAAGGTCTATTATATTATAACTTGGCAATATAAGACGAAAAGTAAGAATACAATTTTTCGATATCTGGAGTAATTTTCAAAATATCGAAAATTGAAAATTTTGTTTAATTATTTAACTTTCAATATTTCGAAAACTGAGGCAGATTTCGAAAAATTGTATTCTTATTTTTCGCCTACATTCATGAAGTTATAACAAAATTCATCATAAAAGTTGAAAATAAGGTACAAACAATTTTAACCACAAGTTTAAACTGGCGCTCGTACTACCTTAAACTTATAAAAAGAACTAATTTACTTGGTTCAAGAGAGAGTGAGTGACACTTTGTACTGTTCAATCATCATCATAACGATACATACACAAATACTATATTTGTAACTTAATAATATTGATAAATAAATAAAAAATTATTTATTTATTTTTTTGTTGAATAAGGAAATTAAAAATTGATTTCCCTTCAATTCAATCATACTTATAAATGAAATTAAATTACAAATGATATAATTTTTTATATAAATTTTATTCTTGAGTTGAGGAAGGAAATCTATTTACTACAAAGATAATCATTTATTTGTTCTCTTTAATCTTCTAATTTTTTATAATTTATTTTATTATACAACGTGTTCTGTTATTGACTGCAGAAACCTAGTTTCCGAAAATAAGCTCATCAAGAGGAACCAAAAAAAAAATCTTTTCCAAATTTGGACCTGAGGCCTAATTTGAGAGATACGGGTAAGGAAAAATTTGTTCATTCACTGACTATCATTCGATAACCAGTAGCAAATATGATCAGATATTAGAAAATTAGATTAGATATTAGATATTAGAAAATTTCACTTAATAATGAAAAGGATTTTAAAAAAAGTATAAAATTATTTAATTGGTTTTGGTAAAATCCCACTTTTTATATTTTTATTATATTTTTGAGAGAAAACATTAGTTTATTAGCAAAGAAACAAATTACGTCACAATGGGCGTGTTTTGTTTATTTACGTCCAATTTTAATTCAGAGTTGTTATTGTTTTCACACAAAAATATAATAAAAATATAAAAAGTGGGATATTTTGACCAAATCTTTAAATAATTTTGTACTTTTTAAAATATCCCTTCCATTATTAAATGAAATTTATTAATATCTACTGATTATCATTGGCTACTGGTTATCGAATGATAGTCAGTGAATGAAATAATTTATCAATTTTTCCTTACCCGTACGTATCTCCCAAATAAGGCCTCAGATTCAAATTTGGAAAAGAGTTTTTTTGTTGCTCTTGATTAGCTTATTTTCGGAACCTAGATTTCTGCAGTCAATAATAGAACACTTTGTATAATTGCATGTTTTTATACCCTGTATATATGAAATATATATCAATGTATAATAATTTTAGTCCTAAATTTGAAATGCTTAGAAATATTAATGATACATATAAAACACTAAAAGAAATTATTTACACAAAGAAATTTAAAAAAAAGCATTTATTTGCATTGATAATTTTAAATAGAAATATATGAAAAACCAGGGTTCGAAAATATTCGATATTTATTATAAATATCAAAATATCGTATATTTTTGATATATATCTGATATATATCAAAATTTTGATATTTAAAAAAAACTAAATTGTTTTAAAGGTTTTATTTACTTAGGCACTTCAAATCAGACAAATGAAACCAAAACATAAAATATTTTTCTAGATCAGGCAAAATCGATTAAAAATAATAAAATTTTTATAAATAAAAATCAACTTTAGAACAAAAAACAATTTTTTAAATTGTTATCAGTCAATGGTCATACCTACACTTAGGCAACAAAACAATAAACATTACAAATAATAACTCTAAGAGTATAATCAGTCTTTTAATTATCAAATCAGTCATCAGTCATTCGTAATAAACTGTTAATTATCAAATAAAAAATAAAAAAACGTCGTTTCATAATTGTGTTTGGTTTGACTGCAAAGAAGATAAAGCTAGATCATCTTCCGATTCTGAATCTTACTTAAACTTACTCTTTAGTAACGAACTTTTTCTGACACGACACGATTTGAGCTTAGTATTAGTAGGTTTTAACTCTACTCCAATTCCATCAAAATTTGGGAAGTAGAAATATGGTAACAAACCCCAAAAATTACTAAATAATATTATATTTTTTTAAATCCTTTTTGTATTGATATATATCATAAAAATTCACGTGATATATATCGGATATATATCATGATATATATCCTCGAACCCTGTTTAAAAATGCTGTAATTAAGTGTAAAAAACTATTTAAGATACATAATAATTTTGAGACGTTTAAACGCAATCTTTTGGCGCTCTCTGTTAATGACGTATTCATATGTGAGCTGTCAATTGGTGATAGTTCAATATATAATTAACAATTTAAAAAAATAAATTTACACTCGTTATTATTAAGTTTTCTTATAAAAAGTCGTAGAATAATATAACTCAATATAATACCATACAAAATATAAGTAATTAATACCATACAGTATGTCAACGAATTTGGTAAGTCAATACTAAGACGTTATGTCCGCTTTAAAATTTGAAGTTCCGTTTAAGAAATTTTGAATTTCTCTCACTGAATTTGTACTTTTATTAACAAAATTTAAGTAATTAAATAGATATTAATTACTAAAATAATGGTTTAGTTGAAATGTGCAGCTAATAAAGTTACGGAAGAAAAAACTATTTGAATCAAATTTAAATTTCATGAATATTCCCTATTATAGAATGCGATCTAAGCCAATGGTTTTGAAAAATAATAAATTTTTGTTTAGTGTATGTAGTGTTAGTTAATTATTGTCATTTATATTTAAATAATTAATTAAATATTTTATTAATTCCTAGAATTTAATAACGATTTTAAATATTCGTATAAATTATTAATTAATACATTTTTTACTAATCATTAACTTTAAATATTTCAAGATATTTATTTACTAATTAATTTAAGGTAGTATAACAGTACCGAAGTCATAACACTTTAATCAAATCAGCAATAATTTTTTTTCAATTTATTATACCATCCATATATGTAATATGCATGGTATAATAAATTTAGTCCCAAGTTTTTAACGCTTAAAAACATTGATGTTACGAACAAAATTTTGGTATAGGTGTTCATCAAATCACCTCACAAAGTGAAGTCGAGTTCGTGAATGAACAACATAGGTCAATTGGGTCTTGAATCCGTGGGATCCATCTTGTAAACCGTTAGAGATAGAACAAAAATTTAAATGTAAAAAATATTCCTTATAAAAATCCAACTTTTGTTTGAAACATTTTTTCGTAAACATCACTGTTTTGCCGTGAGGGCGCAAATTAGACGTAAATTTTATATTATGTATTAGATGGGAATATTAGTTATGTATGTGTGACATGTATGTATGTGTAATGTGATAGAGTAATCAACACTGTCTATGAATGGTATTTCAACAATTAACTCAGTCAATTGTTTGTTTCTTATAAAACAATAAACAACTTTTGTTTGAAACATTTTTTCGTAAATATCACTATTTACCTGTGAGGGTGCAAATTATAAAAAATAGGAAGTTGAAAATTTGCAGGTAACTTCAACTGGTGGTCTTGTGACAGATTCTTGAAAAAAATTATAGAAAAAAACTCTTTTCTTAAAAAGAGCTTTAACAATTTTCAAGAAAATTAGTATGCAGGGGGTTTTTGGGGCAAAAAACCTAGCTAGGTCCAATTTTTGGAAAACGTCGTTTTATCCATGTTTTCAGGAAAAACTGAAACATTGATTGCAATATATGACTCTTCCTGACATCTATTGGCGGCGAAATAAAATACATTACCGGTACATTCAAATTGGTATTTTTGTGGATACATTTTAAATGGTTCTTATATTAGTGATGAAATTTGTGCCTTTTTAACTAAAAAATACCGCATAAAGCTCGGTCATCCAGGTACCAAAACAAATAAAGCAAGCACGGACATTCAATACTTTCTACACAGAGTATTTTAATAATTAACTGAATACTCTGTATAGAAATTGTCTGTTTTAATTTGTTTTAAACTAATAAAATTTCAACACATCATGATGACAGTGGACACTGAATAGTAGTGACACTAACACCCCCTCATTTATTATATAAATTAAAATGTATCTGTATATATGTGTATGGTGTTCACACCCCCATATTTAATTTATAAAAGGACTATGATATCATAATATCATGTTCAGTTCATGTATAATGCTAATTATTTTTACAAGATCCACCTAAAACTATAATCTATCTGTAAGCTTATTAAGTTGACCAAGTTAGTATAAGTTTAGTCATTTGGTAGTTTTAATTAATTAAACAAACATATTTATAATGATGATATGACAAACAAACCTGATAAATATAGAGAGAGATAGACATAATAGTACCAAGTTATTATTTAAATTAAAAAAATTACATGTTATTATTTAAATTAATAATAACATATTAAAAATATGTAAATTATTATTACGCCAGTCAAATCTTACAATAAAAATAGCTAAAATCACAAAACGTGATGTAAAGCTACATTTTTATACCATGTATATATGAAATATACATAGTATATTAAGTTTAGTCCAAAGTTTGTAACGCTTAAAAATAATGATGCTGGGAAAAAAATTTTGTCATAGGTGTTCATAAAATCACCTAATTAGTCCATTTCCGGTTGTCCGTCCGTCCGTCCGTCTGTGGACACGATAACTCAAAAACGAAAAAAGATATCAAGATGAAATTTTTATAGCGTACTCAGGACCTAAAAACTGAGGTCAAGTTCGTAAATGAGCAATATGGGTCAATTGGGTCTTGGGTCCGTAAGACCCATCTTGTAAACCGTTAGAGATAGAACAAAAGTTTAAATGTAAAAAATGTTCTTTATAAAAAAATTAATAACTTTTGTTTGAAAAATTTTTTTGTAAACTTCACTGTTTACCCACGAGGGCGCTTATTAGGTGCAAATTTTATACATAGTATGCATTAATATGGGAATATGAGTGTGTGTGTAGCTATTTAAAAGTGGATATCTTTTTTTATTAACGTGACGTCAAAAAATAAACGATTGCTTCATCAACACTGTCTATACATGGTATTTCAACAATTAACTCAGTCAATTGTTTGTTTTCACTTGTTGATATGTTATTTGGACTCCTCAGGGAAGTGTAAAACCAAATTTTACAAGCAAAAAAAAGTTGTGCTTCCTGCATAATACGCGAAAAACTGAAAAATTCTCGGACTTTTTTCAGTTTTTGCAGTTTAATTCAAAAACTGTGAGATTTTTGACATTAGTTGCCGTATCATTTTGAAAGTATACTAAATTTAAAACATTTTAGGCCGATCTGCAGTTCCGTATGCCTATAAATAGTTTTTGAAATATGATGCTTGAATTTTACAAATGCTCAAATTTTGAGTTTTGCTTATGCTAAACCGTTAGGGATAGAACAAATGTTTAAAGGTAAAAAATGTTCCTTATACCAAAATAAACAACTTTTTTAACATTTTTTCGTAAACATCATTGTTTTCTCGTGCAGGGTTAAATTAGAGCAAAACTTTGGTGTCAATTTTTTCCAAAAAAACTAAAGGAAGGAGGGATGAAAATTTGTAGGTAGCTTCAACTTGCGAGCTTTATGAAAAATTATTGAAAAAAATCCAAAAAAGTTTTCTAGCAAATACTTCGAAAAATTTTCGACACCTAGTACAAATGGAGCTAAGTAACAATACAAAGCTGCTGTTTTGGTACTTTTGTTTGCTTTCGAAACGTAGTTTCAAACTCCTCTAAGGGGTCCAAATAACACATCAAAAAAGCAGCTTTATTTTGCTACTCGACCTCATTCGACCGTACCAGGTGTCACTTTTCGAAGTATTTGCAAGAAAACTTTTTGAATTTTTTTTTCAATACATTTTCATAAGGCCTACAAAATTTGCATCCCTCCATCTTTTATAATTTTGGAGATAATGGACACCATTGGAGATAATGCTTACAAAATGTGGTTTCACACTCTCCTAAGGGGTCCAAATAACATACTAAAAAAATAGCTTTGCGATTTTAATGTAGAATTTGACTGGCGTATATATATAATGTGTAAGTGCAAATTAAGTAGTCTTGTTTTTTTTTTTTTTTTTTAATAATATCTAATTACAATCATTAACATTATATATTATTATTTTATCAAGTAGATAGATGATATAATCATTTGTTTTTACTTATTTTATGGATCAAATAAAAATTTGAAATATTAATAAAACTTGAATAATAAAATAGACCTTTTTAACATTTATTATTATTATTTTTTTTAAATGAAAGTAAATGTCTTGATAAATGGGCTAATTTTTTCCCCCGAGTATTATAATTAATGTCTTTTTGATATCGTATGCTATTTAAAAATAGCCCTTTAGAATAGAGGAAATAAATATTAGCCTTTCTTTGATTAAGCTTCTAATAATTTTATATTAAACTTTTGAAATACTTTGTACAGGCAATGTTGAATATCAGTGCTTGTTAAAGTGAAACTTTTTATGGGACGTTTTGTCATGAGAGTTAACTCGTAGAGCTAACAACATTGTTAAACTCCTTGTCTCTTTCTTATTACCATTTACTCCAGCAGAGTGAGAGAGGCCGTGGGACTTGATAACTGTACATATACCATTTATTTATTAAACAAGGATAGTTCAAACCTACTTACATTTAAATCTTATATGTCGATCTTTATTTATTAAATGTTATCTGTACTGTCTATATCTATTTAATACATGTTTAGAGCTATCTTTGTTTAGAATATTCATTTTATAATTTAGCGTTCTCCTACAATAAATTCTAAATGTTTGTCTTTTCATTTTAAAAATTGATTACCTTTTGTTTCGGACAAAATATTGTTTAATATTGTTATTAATATTATTTTATTGTTATTAATATTGTTTTTATTCTCAGTTATTGTCAATGAAGATACAAAAAATGTATGCGTCAGTCCAAAACTAACAGCGTCAAAAGTGAAACTTTTTATGTAATTCAAAAACTGTCAATGAGTGTACAAAAAAATACATTGCAGCAAAGAAAAATTGACTGGAAATTATAATAAAAATGATTTATAATAAAAATCAAGAAAAATCTACAGACTATCCCGAATTAATTACTACGGAAGTTTCACTTGTACGTATATGTATATAGTTTTATGTATATGTAAATAATAGTACGTACAAGTGAAACTTCCGTAGTAATTAATTCGGGATAGTCTGTAGATTTTTCTTGATTTTTATTATAAATCATTTTTATTATAATTTCCAGTCAATTTTTCTTTGCTGCAATGTATTTTTTTGTACACTCATTGACAGTTTTTGAATTACATACAAAGTTTCACTTTTGACGCTGTTAGTTTTGGACTGACGCATACATTTTTTTATTTTAATAAATTAGTTTAAAAATCAAAAACATTTATGGCGACCTTCCGGCTTCCATTTGTCCTAGTTTTGAAAAGTATTTTTTAAAAACATTTTTTTTGTTTTTCACTAATCTTTCACAAGACTTACTATTTGAAGCTACTTATAAATTTTCAACTCTCTATCTTTTATTGTATAAAACGGACACCAAAATTTAGCCCTAATTTGCTCTCTCACGGGAAAACAATGATATTTACGAAAAAAAGTTTCAAATAATTTTTTTACTTTAAATTTTTTTTTCTATTACGATTTAAAAGATGAGCCCTACAGACCCAAGATTCAATTGACCTATGTTGCTCATTTACGAACTCAATCTCACTTTTTACGTCCTAAGCATTTTATAAAAATTTCAGCTTGATATATTCTTTTGTTTTTAGTTATCGTGTTCATGGATGGTCAGATAACAATTTTTCTAAGCGTTACAAGCTTAGGGCTAAAATTAGTATATCTTCATATATAGTGTGTCCCCGGATAGAGGTAACTATACTTGTAAATTTTTTTTATTTTGCATTTTAAGATTTTTTTATTTTATTCTTAAAACAAGTGAAAACAAACAATTGACTGAGTTAATTGTTGAAATACCATGTATAGGCAGTGTTGATAACTTGGTCACATTTCACATACATACATATCTGACATATTTAACTGATATTCTCATATAATGCGCAAGTGTTGATGCGCAATCGTTTGTTTTTTTGACGTCACGTAAATAACAAAAGATATACACTTTGATATTCCTATATTAATACATACTATAAAATTTGCACCTAATTAACGCCCTCGTGGGTAAACAGTGATGTTTACAAAAAAATGTTTCAAACAAAAGTTTTTTATTATTTTATAAGCAACATTTTTTACATTTAAACTTTTGTTCTATCTCTAACGGTTTACAAGATGGGTCCTACGGACCCAAGACCCAATTGACCTATGATGCTCATTTACGAACTTGACCTGACTTTTTACGTCCTGAGTACGCTGTTCGATATCTTTTTTCGTTTTTGAGTTATCGTGTCCACAGACGGACGGACGGACGGACAACCGGAAATGGATTAATTAGGTGATTCTATGAACACCTATACCAATATTTTGTTCGTAGTATCAATATTTTTAAGCGTTACAAACTTGGGACGAAACTTAATATACTATGTATATTTCATATATACATGGTATAAAAAAAAGTATGTAGGCATATTTAAAACTTCTAAATAATGTACAGGGTAGCCAAAAAATTGAAATTGCTATTTTTCTTTTTGTTAAACTACCCTTCCTTTTTATAAATTGACAAAATGTTATTCAGAAAAGTTGCTCACAATTAACAATTATGACTCTATACAAAATATCAAGAAGATCCGTGTACGTTAATTATAGCATCATTTTTTATTTGAACAAAAGTTGTAAATACAAAAAAAAAAAAAACGTAACAAAGAAAATAATAATAAATCAATTAACATGTACTATTCGTGAGTGTATTTTTTTGTGGACTAGGTTAAAAAATTAAAAAGAAAATTTATTTTCTCGAATAAACATTCACTAAGAATAGAATTGTCAAAGTTGGAAAGATCTTCTGGAAATTCAGTCATGAATTTGAATCTTGAGTCATAATTCTTAATTTCGAACAATTTTTCTTAGTAGCATTTTGTCAAAAAGAAAAAAAAATAGTGATACAAGTTTTAAATATGCCTACATACTTTTCAAAATAAGCAACATTTTTTATAAAGAATGACTTTTTTTCTTAAAATGCAAAATAAGAAAATTTACAAGTATAGTTACCTCTATCCGGATACACACTGTATATTTCATATATACAGAGTATTAAAATAGAAATGCAAAAAAAAAATGTTTCAAAACAAGTTAAATGTTTTACTAACTCTAGAGAATCCAAGTGCCTCTTAAGATTCACAAAAACTGTACCCGTACTGTTCCGAGACACTCTGTATGTGAGCAAAACCATCAGTACATTTTTTTTTTTAAATAAATCAAAAATTACAAAATAATTTAAACTAAAAAAAAAAATTAAAAAGGAATTTATAAAATCTTAAAATGTAATGAAGTAGAACTAAAACAAAATGTCATTGTACTCAAATGTTAGTTCTCATTGAGAGTATTTCAAATAGTTTTTAAAAGTATTTGTGACTTGATTTAGGTATTTTAAATCTATTAAATAATGCGTATTTTATGTTTTTTTTGATTACAAAATTGTTGTAAAATAAAAAATTATCTCACATTATATTATTTAGATTTTAATTGTATTTTGTGTTAATTATATTGTTTATAATTATTACAAAATATTTTATTATCATATCACAACAATGGTTGACATAAACAATGAAGCTTGTTATTATTGTAATCAAAATAAATAAAAAACAAATACATTATTTAGTTAAGTCATTACATAATTATTATGGGAATTCATATCATAGACTTAATTTTATGTGATTATGTAATGTGCCAAATACTTTAATTACATAGGTTAAATCGTCTAGGTGTCAATTTGTGTAAAAATTATATTTTCTTTTTTTATATCGACAAGTTTTCAGAATAAAATCATACTGAAAAAAAATGAAAATAATGACAACATCATCCCGAAGTTGACCGTTTCATATTGCAATGAAGTAAAAATACTTTTAAACAATTTTCTAATGATCGGAACAAGTACAGCTAAATATTTGTATTTACAATAGAATGAGATTGAATTTAAAATATGAATTCATTGATACAAAATCATTGAAGTTAAATAAACAAAATCAATAATTCTATGAAAGAGATTGATTTTAGTTTAAAGTCATGTATTTTATTGACGGAATTGAGACTCTAAAATCAATAGCAATCCATATGTCTGATTCAAATCTAATTTCGAAGAAATCTAATTTTTTTTTAAATAAGGCTAATAAACCTACTCATGTGGTTGTGACAATTACATTAGTATTTTGTTATAATATTTGTAAGTGGTAGAACCAATCAAAAAATGATTGTTTAAAACTATGTAATATAGCATTTCAAAACAACAATATTTGAAATTTGTTAGACGGTATATTACTTTCATACAAACAACTCATGCGTTTGTGTCTATTTCATCACCCAACCCCGTACGGTAGTTGTATCACATTTGTGGTCCCATTCGCCATATTTGATCTTGCTATGAGATTGAAACAACCTCTTATCGGTTGATATTAAAACTTTTTTTTAAGTGTAATAATTTTAGAGATACTTTTCAACATTTTATTGAGATATTTCAAGATTGCCAAAAATTGGTGAGAAATATATCTTGTAACTCGTTTAGAAATTCATACTAAATTACTGGGGATCGAATCTACATTTGATGTTTTCTTGAATATTTATTAAAATTTTGCAATAAAAATAAATAATAATACGTTATTTATCTGTAACAAAATAATAAATAATAACTATTTGTCATTGAATCATCACCACAAAATATTGAAAGCAAACCAAACCAATCTAATAACGTAACAGAACGCAATGTATTTAATTCAGTATTGTAATTATTGTAACATAATATACCCACATACAATAAATATTATTATACACATAGTATTAATAATGATCTAATATGAATCTTTAAGATAGTTCACTTGTAAATCTTATTTATTAATATTCTAGCAAGTTTTTTTTGTGCTACCCCTATCTTCCTTATTCCTTTATCAAATTCCAAGATTACACTCCTCATTTTCCAAATTATTATGTCTAGGTTTGCTTAACTTCGGTGATCGGAGAAGAATTGGCATGTTCAACGTGGTATGGTCGTTTTTTTAACCTAAGAGAGCCTAAATGGCCGAGCGGTCTAAGGCGTTTGCCTTTGACTGTTTGTCGATTTAGACTTAGGTTGCGGGTTCGAATCCAGGCAGCGGCAGTGTGAACAATTTATAATTAATGGGAGTGCAGAATTGATCACATTGTCGTCGCTTGGATAAGAACGAAGTAACCGACTCCACCCACATCAAAATGTAATTGTAAATATGTTTGTAATTAAATAAATAAAGATTAACAAATAATGATGTAGGTGGCCTCTGTTATAGGCGTATATGTCAGAGAAACGGAGGTTAAACCCCATTATTATTATTATTATTATGTCTAAGTTTGACGAAAAATATACTTATATGGACTAGAAATGTACCGCTTAGGAAAAATCACGCTAGACAAATAATTTGAACGAAAAAATATAATAAATTTTAATAATAAGTTAATTACAAAAACATGTTAGTTTTTAAAAATGCTCTCCTAATACTCTAGACACATAATAACTATTTTTAATACATGTTCTCCTAATATTTATTTAAGGATTTTTGATTTTGTTCTCCAGTTTTCTACAAAATTTGTTGTTTTTAACCACGGGTTACGGTAACAACGAGAGTGGAATTCTGCACGGGTTGAGCTTGTTTACTTTTAATAAGAATCTGATGAAATTTAAAGTTCAAAAGAATTCATTATTTCATTTCTTAGTCCGTTTTTATCCACATCAAAAAAAAAATTTTAACTTATTTTTACAAATTTAATTAAAGCGCGTATTTTGTAATTTAATCTATAAAAAATTGAATGAAAATAGCACAATTGGACTTCGAAAGTTTTATCTATACGTGGATCTACGAAAATCCTGTTGTTTCTATATTAAACGAAAATTTTGTAAAATTTTATTAAAATTGATCCTGAGAAAAACCCGATTATTGCATTTTTAATCCCCGAATTAAAAAAAAGGACTGTTATAAGTTTGAACGCTATGTTAAAACTATAGCTAAGTTTCCAAAAATCGGTTTACAAGGAATAAATCGCATTTGTCGGGGGTTTTTTAAATTTTGCAAATTTCTCTTGTAATATCATTTATATTTGAAATATATTAAGGTATACTAAGTTAAGTGAAAAGAAACAACTGACTGAGTTAATTGCTAAAATACCATGCATAGTCAGTGTTGATTTCTTTATCACATAACACATACATACATGTGACACATAGATGCCGTTTGATTTGCACATTTTTAAAAAATGTATGTCTGCTGCCAATAAATGAAGTTTTTCCGCTAGTTTGCGGAATTTATTATTCTCAGCTGGCCGGGAAGCCATTTTGAATATAAATATTATCGAAGATAATATTTATATGTGACACATACATAACTGATAATCAAGTATAGTACCTATTATAAAATTTCCACCTAATTGGCGCCCTCACGGGTAAACAGTGAAAAAATGTTTCAAACAAAAGTTGTTTAATTTTTGATAAGGAACATTTTTTACATTTAAACTTTTGTTCTATCTCTAACGGTTTACAAGATGGGTCCTACGGACCCAAGACCCAATTGACCTATAATGCTCATTTACGAACTTGACCTCACTTTTTACGTCCTGAGTACGCTGTAAAAATTTCAGCTTGATATATTTTTTCGTTTTTGAGTTACCGTGTCCACAGGCGGACGGACGGACGTCGGAAATGGACTAATTAGGTGATTTAGTGAACACCTATGACAAAATTTTTTTCCTAGCATCATTATTTTTAAGCGTTACAAACTTGGGACTAAACTTAATATACTATGTATATTTCATATATACATGGTATAAAAACTTGGGACTAAACTTAATATACTATGTATATGTCATATATACATGGTATAAAAACTTGGGACTAAACTTAATATACTATGTATATTTCATATAACATATACATGGTATAAAAAGAAATTAATTTAAAAAAAAAATTACTTAAGGAGGGTGACTCGCCAGTAATAGAAAAAAATAAATTATTAGATAATGATCCGAATTTTAGTATGTTATAGTTCACGAAATATATGATTGTATAAAACAAACATTTGGGTATCTTACCGTTCAATTAAGAGAGTTTTTATTAATTAAAAATACACTAAATAACATAACCTGTTATGAGGATGGATGGTATGTTATTTAGTGTATTTTTAATTAATAAAAACTCTCTTAATTGAACGGTAAGATACCCAAATTTTTGTTTTATACCATAATATATTTCGTGAACTATAACATACTAAAAATTCGGATCCTTATCTACTAATTTATTTTTTCTATTATTGCCGAGGGACCTTCCTTAAATATACTTTAGATGAATTATTATTTCATTTGTATGTATGAATTTGTAGCAAAAAAATGTAAGTTCTCTATTGATCTATGTTGCTCGTTTACGAACTCAAGCTCACTTTTTACGTCCTGAGCGCGCAAAAAAAATTTCAGTTTGATATCGCTTTCCCTTTTTGAGTCACCACCGGGTTGACAGGCAGTCAGATGAAATGAACAATTTAAGTGATTTTATGAACACCTATATCAAAATTTTGTTCATAGCATCAATATTTTTAAGTATTACAAACTTGGGACTAAATTTAGTATACCTTGATATAAATTTCATGTATAACAAGGTATAAAAACTCTCCCAAATACATTCTGTGACCTGTATGATGAATTGATACATGGTTTAATCAATACAAGCAATAAGTATGGTATATTTTTAGCTCCAACTACGATTATCATGCGTGAGTAAACTACCTTAAGTGTAATCAATTAGTTAAACACATCCCAGAATAGTAATTATCCTTTCTAATTCTATCCTACACTAACTACTATAGTAGAGTTTAAGTATTATTTAAACTCTAATATTACGAGTGGTTTTTATTATACCATGTATATATGAAATATACATAGTATATTAAGTTTAGTCCCAAGTTTGTAACGCTTAAAAATAATGATGCTAGGAAAAAAATTTTGTCATAGGTGTTCATAAAATCACCTAATTAGTCCATTACCGGTTGTCCGTCCGTCTGTGGACACGATAACTCAAAAACGAAAAAAGATATTTTTACAGCGTCCTCAGGACGTAAAAAGTGAGGTCAAGTTCGTAAATGAGCGTCATAGGTCAATTGGGTCTTGGGTCCGCATGACCCATCTTGTAAACTGTTAAAGATAGAACAAAAGTTTAAATGTAAAAAATGTTCCTTATCAAAAACTAAACAACTTTTGTTTGAAACATTTTTTCGTAAACATCACTGTTTACCCGTGAGAGCGCCAATTATGCGGAAATTTTATAATATGTACTATACTTGATTAACAGTTATGTATGTGTCACATGTTTGTATGTGTAATGTGATAAAGAAATCAACACTGACTATACATGGTATTTCAACAATTAACTCAGTCAATTGTTTGTTTTCACTTGTTTTAATTTATTCATTTTGCACACATATTTTATGGAAGCCATTTCAATTAGTTTTAAAATTAACCTCATTTTTATCAATTTTATTTATTTATTATTTTTACTATGTTTTTTGTTTCCGTTTCATTCTCAATGATTACATACGAAGGTTTTATCAATAATTTCCTGTTTATTGAAGGATTGATATTGCCTACTTATTAGCGAATTGTCGAAGGAAATGGAGCTATTGGTTTTTGTACTGATGTTGGAATTTTGGAAAAATTTCTTCAAATGTTCATCGATCCTACCTACTAGATGTCAAAGATGACCATCGTTAAAATTAATATATATATATATATATATATATATATATATATATATATATATATATATATATATATATATATATCAGGGTTCGAGGATATATATCAATGGATATATATCATGATATATATCCGATATTTATCACGTGAATTTTTATGATATATATCAATACAAAAATGATTTAAAAAAATTTAATATTATTTAGTAATTTTTGGCGTTTGTTACCGTATTTCTACTTCCCAAATTTTGATGGCATTGGAGTAATACCTACTAATACTAAGCTCAAATCATGTCATGTCAGAAAAAGTTCGTTACTATAGAGTAAGTTTAAGTAAGATTCAGAATAGGAAGATGATCTAGCTTTATCTTCCTTGCAGTCAAACCAAGCACAATTATGAAACGACATTTTTTTATTTATTTGATAATTAACAGTTTATTACGAATGACTGATGACTGATTTGATAATTAAAAGACTGATTATACTCTAGAGTTATTATTTGTAATGTTTATTGTTTTGTTGCCTAAGTGTAGCTATGACCATTGACTGGTAACAATTTATAAAATTGTTTTTTGTTTTAAAGTAGATTTTTATTTATAAAAATTTTATTATTTTTAATTGATTTTGCCTGATCTAGAAGAATATTTTATGTTTAGGTTTCATTTGTCTGATTTGAAGTGCCTAAGTAAATAAAACATTTTAGTTTTTTTTAAATATCAAAATTTTGATATATATCGGATTTATATAAAAAATATTCGATATTTTGATATTTATAATAAATATCGAATATTTATTTCAGATTTGAAAAGAACGGAAAATTTACATTTCATTTTACGCAAAAAAATGATCTTGACCATGATCTTCAATGTCATTCCAAGGTCAAACTTCTTTTTGCAATGGTAACCCCTACACTTTTTCGACGGGGAATCTAATGGTGACCTTGGATTTGACGTTGATAATAACCGCAAAGCTAAAGTTAACAAATGGGAACCTTTTTTTTATTGGATATTTGGAAAGAGCAGTATATTTTAAGCCCAAATATGACTTTGACCATGACCTTGAATGTCATTACAAGGTCAAATATTTTATTTCATAGGGAGCTCTAAGGTAAAAGGGGCAATCTTAACAATCCTTTTTTATCCCGACTCTGTGAGATTTTCAGGAGGTTCCATACTTTCGGTATAGTGTATTTCGAAAAGACTGGATTAGCATATAATGTTTGTTTTTCATGTTTACTTATTTGGCCTCTCATTCTAATCGGACAAAAATTGTAGCCGACTGAGTTAGTCTTCATACAAACATCATAATTTGGCTTAAGATTAAAATTTTGTAAATAATAATTCTCAAAGGTCATGTATTTTTATAGCGGCTTTATTAGGTTTTCATCATGAACAATACTATATTTAAAAAAAAAAAACATTAATTATCATAATTTTTAATAAAAAATATCAAAAATAGAATTTCACACAGTCAAAACAACACGCATTCTCTGATTCAGAATGAATTTTAGACATCGGAGGTAAGCACTAACTAACTATGTGTATGTGTCAACTAAATTATGTGTATTTTTGTGTGTTTAATGAATCACCTACTTTATATTTAAAACAAGTAAAAACAAACAATTGGCTGAGTTAATTGTTGAAATACTATGCATAATCAGTGTTGATTTCTTTATCACATAACACAAACAAACATGTGACACATACATAACTGATATTTAAGTATAGTACATACTATAAAATTTCCGCCTAATTGGCACCCTCACGGGTAAACAGTGATGTTTACGAAAAAATGTTTCAAACAAAAGTTGTTTATTTTTTTATAAGAAACATTTTTTACATTTAAACTTTTGTTCTATCTCTAACGGTTTACAAGATGTCCCAAGACCCAATGATGCTCATTTACGAACTCGACCTCACTTTTTACGTCCTGAGTACGCTGTAAATTTCAGCTCGATATCATTTTTCGTTTTTGAGTTCTCGTGTCCACAGACGGACGGACGGACAACCGGAAATGGACTAATTAGGCGATTCTATGAACGCCTATAGCAAAATTTTGTGCGTGGCATCAATATTTTTAAGCATTACAAACTTGGGACTAAACTTAGTATACCTTGCATATTACATATATGCATGGTATAACAACACACTAAATACCTATATTTTTTAAATTATTTATCATAATATGCTAATTAATATTTTTAAATTTTAATATTTATTTATTTATTTTTAAATTATAATTATTTAATAAATATAAACAATTATTGTTATTTAACCCTCTATTGCCATGCATAACACTCGAAATATATGTTACGTTTTATTATGAAACCAAATTATTTTACTTTTAAAATCGAAACCGTCCAATGAAGCGGGCTGGTATTATCTTTATAAATTATAGCTTATGTGTTATTCTGAAGTACAAATTCAGTGAGGGCAATTAAAAATTTCTAAAACAGAAATTCAAATTTTTATACGGACGTGACTTCATAGTACGGGCTTGTCAAATTCGTTGACATACTGTATGATATTAATTACTTACATTTTATATGGTACTAGCTGTGAACTACCCGCTTTGCTGGGCAACATTCCCACTTTCACCCCTCCCCCCATATTCCATATCCTTTTCTAGGTTACTATCTATCACCTAACTAAATTTCATCAAAATCCGTTCAGCCGTTTAGGCATGATAGAGCAAAACTCCCAGCAAAAACCATAAAAAAATCACTAACTCAATTCAGTTTTCTGCCTACTTCCTACCCCCTAAGTACGATGACGTTATCATTTTGATCTTATATCCGTTTTTAGGTAACCATCTATTACCTTACTAAATTTCATCAAAATCTGTTCAGCCGTTTAGACGTAAAGGAGCAAAAGTCCCAACAAAAACGACTAAAAATCACTAACTCAATTTAGTTATCTGCCTACTGCCTACCCCCTAAGAACGATGGCGTGATTATTTATAGCCTATGACCATTTCTAGGTTATCATCTATCACCATACCAAATTTCATCAAAATCCGTTCAGCCGTTTAGGCGTGAAAGAGTAACAGACAGACAGAGTTACTTTCGCATTTATAATATTAGTATGGATTTCATTAAATTATATTATTCTACGGCTTTTTATTAGAAAACTTAACAATAACGAGTGTAAATTCTGTGTTGTAAATTCATTTTTTTAAAGTGTAAATTATATATTGAACTGTCACCAATTAACAGATCACGTACTGATACGTCATCAACCTAGAACGCCAAAAAACTGCGTTTATATATCTCAAAATTATAATGTATTTTAAATATTTGTTTACACTTAAATACAGCATTTTTAAACAGTATTTATATGTTTTACTTTGTTATAACGTTGTAAACAATGAACTAAAAACAGAAAAAAAAAAAAAAAAATGAATATTCCCTATTGAAGAATTATTTTAAGGACTATTCCTAAATAGTTAAAGGTTAATTATAATAAAGCTCTTTCTGTATTAAAATAAATGAACGCTGGTAATAAAAATAAAAAATGCTTGATTATGCATTTATTGAATAAAACATTTGGTTCGTTATCTTAATATAAATAATATCCAATCCACCCATATTTCATTTATTTTTGTTTTATTTTAGTTTTATAAATATTATTTTAATAAAAACACGCTACAGATATGTTTTAAACATGCATGCTGTTAATCATTACACTTAAGTCATATCATAGTCGTCATTATTAGTGAATTATTCAATCACTTTTAACAGTATTAACACTAACATTAAAGTAGTTCGGTCGTCATATAACTAGTAAAGTTAGCAACTAATTTATATTCATTGAATTTAAATCTAAGTTATGAAAAAAATAATGAATAAAAATAATATTTGTATCACGTAAATGTTTTAAAAATATCGTAAAATATAAAATTTATACGCAATTTGACTAGTTTTAGACGTTTAAACGTCAAAAACCAAAGTTTGTTTGTTTTCTTTTTGGAAAGTGCCGTAAGGTAATTTTTTTTTTCATAATCAGAATCTGTGATAAATTTTCTTCATGATGAAAGCAATTTTGAAGCTCAATCATCGATTAAGTTTTGTACAATTAACATTATTGTGAGTTCTTCCATAAGGTACTGTGTTAAAAATAGTTCCATGAACCTGGAACAGCCAAAGTTGCACAACAAGGTAAACAATACGGGGTTAATTAGTACTCGATTATTACTAATTAATTACCTAAAAATTGAATTTATTACTCCATTTTTTTAAAATTAATACTAGTTGTGCTGGCTTCGACCGAAAGTTAGCACAACAGCTTCAAAAAACTTCGTATTGGTTAGTATTAACAAATTAGAACTCATTTATTACTAATTTATTACCATAAATTTTAATTTATTACTAATTAATTACCGAAAAATTTTAACAAAATTACCCCCAGCGTATATCGCAACATATAACCATTCTATTGCAAGTTCCATCCAGTTCCATCTGTTCGATGGAATTTTCTCGAAGCTTTTTCTTGTACTTTTTGTTCGATGGAAATTTTCCTCGGAACATGTGGAATTTCATGGTACCATTCCCCAGTAGTTCTATTGGGCCTGAACTTCGATGGAAATGGATGGAATTTTTAACGCGGGTTAATGTAATCTTTCTTATTTCACTGATCATTTTCAAATCGCAATTATAGGTGACTTGTTGCTGCTGGAACCATATTTTTATAAAAACGAGTTCGAAACCAGCCTTTCTAGATTGAAATTAAAGGATATACCACTAAATATTACTAATTCAAAAAACGAACAGGACTTCGTCTTTTCTGGGTTTGTTACGTATCGCGGTTCGACAAACAACCTACGAACGTTCGAAAATTCCAAGTCGATAGGTCACCACTATGCTGTCTGCAAAAGGAGTCAAGAGTGGACATTGTACGATGATATGCTGCTAAAATCAAATCGAGCGACGCAAAACAGTTTGTATCCGGTATGTCTTCTCGTGTACAGAAATAACATAAAGATAATAGACAAATAGAGTTTTATGATTTCAAGATTGCTAAATAAAAAATTATCATAATTAACAACAATGGGAATTTCTATTTAATTTAATCCTCTTAGTCAACATTACTGAATGTTTCCATCTTGCATAATTTAAAAAAAAAAAAAAAAAAAAAAAAAAAAACAACTAGTTGTTACAGGTTCACGAGAAAACTAGGACAATTTTTAATTACTATAGAATTTTACAAGTAATAAATTAAAATTTATGGTAATAAATTAGTAATAAATGAGTTCTAATTTGTTAATACTAACCAATACGAAGTTTTTTGAAGCTGTTGTGCTAACTTTCGGTCGAAGCCAGCACAACTAGTATTAATTTTTTAAAAAATGGAATAATAAATTCAATTTTTGGGTAATTAATTAGTAATAATCGAGTACTAATTAACCCCGTGTTGTTTACCTGGTTGTGCAACTTTGGCTGTTCCAGGTTCATGGAACTGTTAAAAATTAAAATGAAATAATTTACAATTTGCCCCACAAGAAACCCTAAAACTGTGTTTATTTTGATCAAGGAACTTTGAATTATCATTTACCGCAAAAAAAAAATTTTAATAAAAAATACTTTTAAGGAATAAGCTTTTATTATACTAAAAAGTAGAACATAGTTTTATCTATGAGTCACTCATACCCGATTATTTGTAAAAGCTTGAGGCGCTCAATTTAAAATATAAAAATGAATCGGAACGCCTCATCTACTCCACATGCCTAATTATTTTTCGATTCATTCTTGATATTAAGCGCCTCAAGCTTTTACAAATAGTCGGATACGAGTGACTCATAGATAAAATTATTTTCTAATTTTAAGGACAGTAAAAGCTTGTCTCTTAAAAAGTATTGTTAAATTAAGACTAAAAAAAAATTTTTTTTTTTGGGTAAACTGCTCAGCGTATATAAAAGTTGACAAAATGTTACTAAAAAAAAGTTACTCGAAATTAACAATTATGACTCTATACAAAATATCAAGAAGATCTTTCCAACTTTGACAATTCCATTCTTAGTGAATGTTTATCAAAGAAAATAAATTTTCTTTTTAATTTTCTAGCCTAGTCTCCAAAAAAATACACTCTCGAATAGTAGTAAATGATAATTGATTTATTATTATTTTCTTTCTTACGTTTTTTTTTATAATTACAGTTTTGTTCAAATAAAAAATGATGTTATAATTAAAGTACACGGATCTTCTTGATATTTTGTATAGAGTCATAATTGTTAATTGCGAGTAACTTTTTTTAGTAACATTTCGCCAATTTATAAAATAGAAGGGTAGTTTACCAAAAATAAAAATAGTGATACCAAATTTTTGACTACCCTGTACATTATTAAGAAGTTTTAAATATTCCTAAATACTTTTCAGAATAAGCAAAACTTTTTATAAAGAATGAATTTTTTTCTTAAAATGCAAAATAAGGAAATTTACAAGTATAGTTACCTCATCCGGGGACACACTATATATATATATATATCAAAAATGGTGGAAGCGATCGGAAAATCAGTACGCCACAACCTTACCATACATTGTTATCCAAATTTAATGTGTATGCAAAATTTCAGCTCAATCGGAAACCGGGAAGTGGATCAGATTTGACATGCAAGATTTGATTACAGACAGACAACGGGACAGGTGAAACAAAATAACAAGTGAAAACAAACAATTGAGTTAATTGTTGAAATACCATGCATAGACAGTGTTGATTACTCTGCACATTACACAAACATACATGCCACACATATTTAACTGATATACCCATATAATACATACTATACAATTTGTGCATAATTTGCTCTCTGGCGGGTAAACAGTGATGTTTACGAAAAAATGTTTCAAACAAAAGTTGTTTATTTTTTGATAAGGAAGATTTTTTACATTTAAACTTTTGTTCTATCTCTAACGGTTTACATAGATCAAGAGCCAATTGACCTATGTAGCTCATTTACAAACTTGACCTCACTTTTTACGTCCTGAGAACGCTGTAAAAATTTCAGCTTGATATCTTTTTTCGTTTTTGAGTTGGCAGACAGACGGACAAATGGACAGACAACTGAAAATGGACTAATTAGGTGGTTTTATGAACACTTATACCAAAATTTTGTTCTTAGCATCAATATTTTAAAGCGTTACAAACTTGGGACTAAACTTAGTATACCTTGCATATTACATATATGCATGGTATAAAAACTTGTAAACAGTAAACATTCACTGTACTTGCTCAAACAGCCGGACCACTTTAACAACACACTAAGTCATTATTACATGGTATACAGTAACACAAACACAGTATGTGTACAATTTCACACGTTTTACTTTTATTTAAAAAAATATTATTATAATAAAATGTATTCATATTCGCACATTATCTATAAAACAAGGACCAACGCAAATCAATGACGCTTCAACTCACGCTAGGCTAATATGCGACGCAAATCCAACAAATATTCAAAATTATTTAAATTAGTATTTATATTTTTATATCATATACATATGAAATATATCAGGGTATATTAAGTTTAGTCCTTAGTTTGTAACGCTTAAAAATATTGAAGCTACCAACAATATTTTGCTAAGCTTCAATATTTATCATAAAATCATCTAATTAGTCCATTTCCGATTGTCTGCCTGTCTGTGAACATGATAACTCAAAAATGAGAAAAGATATCAAGCTGAAATTTTTAACCCCTGAACCAAAAAAGGGGTGTTATAAGTTTGATCACTATGAGTGTGTGCCTGTCTGTCTGTCTGTGACATCGTAGCGCCTAAACGGATGAACCGATTTTAATTTTTTTTGTTTCGTTTGAACGGTAATTTAAAGGGATAGTGTTATTAGATACGTTTCAAGTGCGAGTTTAGGGTTCCGAGCCCGGAAAATTATTCGGTGGTTTTTTTAAATTTTGTAAATTTCACTTGTTACAGCGTGTTTAAGACGTAAAAAGTGAGGTCGATTTCGTAAAGAATCAACATAAGCCAATTTGGTCTTGAATCTGTAGAACTCATCAAATAAATATTAGAGATAAAACAAACATAAACAATTTTTGTTTGAAACCTTTTTTTTAAACATCATTGTTTAAGTGTTTACCCATGAGGGCAAAAATTAGGTTAGAAACATTATATAGTATGTATACCAGGTATTGTATATATTTTAAATTTATGTGACATATATTATGTATGTGTTTGTTTATTACGATGTACACTGAGAAAGTGAGAAGACAGACACTTTTATTACTTTGTGTGTATAAGTGGCTATCTTTTATGACGTAAAAACTATTAATCAATATTGTCTATACATGGTATTTCAACAGTTAACTCAGTCAATTGTTTATTTTCACTGGTTTTAACAATATTATTTATTGCTTAAAATTTTAAATAATTCATAATTTAGAATTCAATAAATACAGGTTGTCATTCATTATTTTAGAATACTTTTAAATAATAATTCTCAACGAGGTCCACTACTAATTCGATCACTAATATAGAAACTTCTTTATTACAAGATGCTCTTTATTGTTTGCTAAAAAGAAAAAGAGTAAGATCGAAAGTTGAAACAGATTTTCAACCCTCTAGATTAATTTGAAAAGGCTGTACCAAGAAACAAAGTTTTGAAAACGGCGGAAATCCATGGTATTTCGGCACAAAATCGGGGTAAGGGTGTTGAGAAGTTGATAGTCAGCGATTTATCAGAAATCCACAATAAAATGCATTGTTGCATCAAATTTAATTCAAGGTGAATTAAATTATACAACGGAATCCTTTATGTATGCACCAAACACGCATTTAACTCATATATACGCATAGCATTCTAAAAAAACTTTTAACAAAAAGAAAACCGACTTCAAAAGAAAACTTTTCCAAAACAAATTAAAATGCACTAAAAAGTAAAAAAATAACGATAATATAATGTAGTTAAAATTATTGTTATTTTTGTTGGAGTCGGTGTCAGCCAAGGAAACAACTCTGACAGAACAGTTTGCTACATTAGCTTGGCTGACACCGACTCCAAAAATAACAATAATTTTAACTACATTATACTATCGTTATTTTTTTACTTTTTAGTGCATTTTAATTTGTTTTGGAAAAGTTTTTCTTTTGAAGTCGATTTTCTTTTTGTTAAAAGTTTTTTTTTATTTTGTGATTTTTAGTGAACCTTAAGTGCACTAACTAATTTATCACTAAAAAAAGAATCATTGAAATCGGTTGGAGTGATTTTGAGTTATTCGTCCTCAATTGTCGTGCATACTTAATGCAAATTTATAACTTTTATTATTTTCTCATGGATGCCGAAAGCAGAATTCGATCAAAATGAAATGGGACCACGCGGGAAGCACTAGTTTTCAAATAGATAACGAATCATCAAAATCGGTTAACCCAGTCGAAAGTTCTGAGGTAACAAACATAAAAAAAAAAAATACAGTCGAATTGATAACCTCCTCCTTTTTTGTTTGAAGTCGGTTAAAAAATATTCAAATGAAATTTGATAAACACATAAAATAAACGATAATAACACAATTTTTTTTAAATACACGCGATGCAAAAAAAATTTACATATTTTATATACAAAATATATTAAAAAATTTCAATGAAAATTCATTTATTAAAATTTTATGAGTAAATTCTTCAAAAAAGATTATTTTATTTCAATAACAAACACATTTTTAGCAAATAATCAAAAATATTTAAATATGGAACTGTAAAATACTCGTAACTTTAAAATGTAGGTAATGCAAGTGTTTGAGAAAATATAAAGAAAATTTTTAAGATGATATAAGATGATAAAACACGTTAAACAGGCTGAACATGTTAAACATTTTATGAAAAACTTGCATGCATCATTTTCAGAAAATTTTAAAAAAAATTTATTTGTGATTTCTTAATATTTTTAAGGTAGTACGAGCGCCAAGGCAAGTTAAGACTTGTGGTTGAAATTATTTGTAGCTTATTTTCAACTTTGATGATGAATTTTGTTAAAACTTCATGAAGATAGACGTAAGAATAAAATTTTTCGATATCTGTCTTGGTTTTCAAAATAACGAAAGCTAATTAATTAAACAAAATTTTTAATTTTCTATATTTTGAAAATTACTTCAGATATCGAAAAATTTTATTATTACTTTTCGTCTTATATTGTCAAGATTATAACATAATACACCAACAAAATTGAAAAAAATATATTTTTTTAAATTTGTGTCCCCACTACCGTGCTCATTCATCCTTAATTAGTCGGGCACAACGAGTTTTTTTTTTCAATAATTTGTTAAGGTTTTAACTTTAATTTAAATAGATATTTTTAACCCCCCTCCCCCTAAAATTTTCAGAATTGATTTAGACTTAGTCTAACTTTATATTTTAAAAAAATCAATCCTTTTATCCAAAATTACCATGGCGCTGGTACATCCTTAAATCAAAAATTATTCAAAACTTAGGTTTTGAAAATCCAAATATTTAAATTGACACACCACCCTTCATCAAATTTATTATAACAATCAAAGAAAATTCCTATAAAAATTATAAAATCTATTTAAAAAATACCCATTATTTTTCATCTCTCGTATTAATAATTATCAATCAAATCGGTATGAACTCTAAAAATTACACATTCAATTTTACTTCAACTCTATAATTTTACACTTTTAAAAAAAAATTAAAAATAAAAACACAAAAAAAACTACTTTTTTTGCAATAATTACTTTCAAATCAATAAACTAATTTTTTTTAAACACATTTTTTAAATTTTTTCCACATAAAAATATAATTTAGTTGATTATTTTATTAAAAAGTAGAACGTTATTTTTAAAACACAAAACATTGCGATCGAAGTAAAACAGTGATGATGAGTGGATGAGTTATTTAATTAAAATTAATAATTGTAATAATTGATAATTATTAAAAGAATGTTTTTTTTAAAAAACATCAACAATTCACTAAAGAACTACATAGCTTAGATACACAAGTGGTACTGGTATACATACATACATCACTGTGTTCACTAACTAAGCAGTGACTAGTGACTGAAATGAAATGAAATGAAGTGACTAGTGAGTGAGTTAGTGACTTAGTGAGTGTAGTGACTATGGTGTTGCACACTGCAAAATATGTTTACATCCAATATTATTCAGAAAACTAACTCAACATATTATACAGATATAACTGAATTCACTAAGACTAAGTAGAGTTTAATTAAAATTGACTAAGTAAAATTGGTCGAACGTAAATTGATAAATAAACAATTGGGATTTTTAATCAATTTTTTTTTTTTTTTTGACAAAAATGGAAACATTATATACATAAGTAATATAACAAAAATATTTTTATTTTTATACCATGTATATATGAAATATACATAGTATATTAAGTTTAGTCCAAAGTTTGTAACGCTTAAAATTAATGATGCTAGGAAAAAAATTTTGTCATAGGTGTTCATAAAATCACCCAATTAGTCCATTTCCGGCTGTCCGTCCGTCCGTCTGTGGACACGATAACTCAAAAACGAAAAAAGATATCGAGCTGAAATTTTTACAGCGTACTCAGGACGTAAAAAGTGAGGTCAAGTTCGTAAATGAGCATCATAGGTCAATTGGGTCTTGGGTCGTCATCTTATAAACCGTTAGAGATAGAACAAAAGTTTAAATGTAAAAAATGTTCCTTATCAAAAATTAAACAACTTTTGTTTGAAACATTTTTTCGTAAACATCACTGTTTATTCGTAAGGGCGCCAATTAGGCGGAAATTTTATAGTATGTACTATACTTGATTATCAGTTATGTATGTGTCACATGTTTGTATGTGTAATGTGATAAAGAAATCAACACTGACTATGCATGGTATTTCAACAATTAACTCAGTCAATTGTTTGTTTTCACTTGTTTATGATAATTTTAAAGTTACAGACAGTTTTAAAAGAACTTTTTTAAAAGAGAAACGAAAACGCCCGACAAAAAAATTGTTCATAAAACATCGTTGTGACGTAATAATGTTAATTGAATAGTATACACTGTATACAATTATTAATTAACATTATGACGTTACACGATCTTTTACGAACATTTTTTTGTCAGGCGTTTTCGTTTTTCTTTTGAAAAGTTCTTTTAAAACTGCCTGTAGCTTTAAAATTGTCATGAAAAAATAAAAAGTTTAAAGTAGAAGTAAATCTAAATCAAAATCAATTCTGCAAATTTTAGAGGGGATCCCCCGATTATTTAAATAAATAAATAACTTCAAAAGTAGGTATAGTTAATATTAGTTTTATGGGAAAACGATATTTGGATGACATGTTTTCAAAACTAGTCGGTGGAAATTTAAAAAAAATATATATTGTTGTGCCCGACTAATTAAGGATGTATAAGCACGGTAGTGGGGACACAAATTTAAAAAAATATATTTTTTCAATTTTGATGGTGAACTATGTTATAGCTAACTTGACAATATTTGACGAAAAGTAAGAATACAATTTTTCGATATCTGGAGTAATTTTCAAAATATCGAAAATTGAAAATTTTGTTTAATTATTTTGCTTTCAATATTACGAAAACTAGGGCAGATATCGAAAAATTGTATTCTTATTTTTTGTCTACATTCATGAAGTTTTAACAAAATTTATCATCAAAGTTGAAAATAAGGTACAAATAATTTCAACCACAAGTCTAATCTTGCTTTGACGCTTGTATCTACTACCTTAAAACATAAATAATTTTTATTTTTCAAATGGTATGGCACTTTTGTTATCTTCAAATAATTTTATCTATTTTCGAATCATGAATTTTTCAGACTGTTTCAATTATCTACAGTTTTTAACAGAAATTGTGAAAATTTCTCTCATCTAGAGACTAAAGATGTAAGCAAAAAACTATTACCTTCGAAAATTTTCGGGCTCATTCGTGAACTTTCGTTTGTTTAAGGATATTCGACTCTGTACGGTATAAATAGTTAAAATTTCATATTATTTAATTGTGTAATAATTTTAATGATAATAAATAAATATTAATTAATTTTAACAATAATTTTAATGCAGATGAAGTTACTTTTTTATGATTTATTTATATTTTAATTTTTATTGAAAGGATTCTTACTGGTACATAACCTATAAGTATATTTATTTCTTATAAAAAGTCGTCAATTTTACCTGAACATAATTTATTGCTAAAAATAATCGTTAAAACAAGTGAAAATAAACAATTGACTGAGTTAGTTGTTGAAATACCATGCATAGTCAGTGTTGATTTCTTTATCAAATTACACATATAAACATGTGACACATACATAACTGTTAATCAAATATAGTACATATTATAAAATTTCCGTCTAATTGGCGCCCTCACGAGTAAACAGAGATGTTTACGAAAAAAAGTTTCAAACAAAAGTTGTTTAATTTTTGATAAGGAACATTTTTTACATTTAAACTTTTGTTCTATCTCTAACGGTTTACAAGATGGGTCCTACGGACCCAAGACCCAATGATGACCTATGATGCTCATTTACGAACTTGACCTCACTTTTTACGTCCTGAGTACGCTGTAAAATTTCAGCTCGATATCTTTTTTCGTTTTTGAGTTATCGTGTCCACAGACGGACGGACAACCGGAAATGAACTAATTAGGTGATTTTATGAACAACTATGACAAAATTTTTTCCTAGCATCATTATTTTTAAACGTTACAAACTTGGACCTAAACTTAATGTACTATGTATATTTCATATATACATGGTATAAAAATTTGTCTATGGATAAAATTAAATGGATTTACGTTCGATCTAAGTAAGATTAATATTATTATATTATTATTAAAGTTTATGTCGTCAATTATTTAATTTTTTTTAAGAGAACACTTTTAAAATTTTTACTTTACTTAGTTTAGACTCAGAGTCAATTTTATTTCAGAATATACAGAGTGACTTATTCAAAGCGTTTTACATAAAAAAATGTAAAAACACAATTCATCACTGCGGTTTCGGTGGTATAGATATTAAAATAGCTTGTTGTGAAATTTTTTCTATCCCACCTTAAAAAGTTCTTTGGATCATTCAGATCAAAATCTCTCACGGCCATAAAAAATTTTTACGAGTATTTTTCAAGCTACGGGTGATCAAAGCTACACATACATTATAGTTATATAGTCTGTAGCTTGAAAACTACTCGTTGGTAAAAGTTTGTGGCCGTGAGAGCTTTTGATCAGAAAGATCCAAAGAACATTTTTGGGGCGGTTTAAAAAAGTTTTCCAGAAAGCCATTTTTCTAATCATATACTATTTTATTATTCGTAGCTTTAATCGACCGTAGCTCGAAAACTACTCGTTAAAAAAATTTGTAGCCATGGGAGATTTTGATCAGACTGATCTATAGAACATTTTAGGTTGAATTAGAAATAGTTTCACAGAAAGCCATTTTCCAATCTAATATTGTGGGATCCAATACTCTCCGTGTTAATAATTCGAAAATTAATTAATTTAAATACAAAAATTTAGAATTTTCTGACACTATGCCCATAGAAAAAAAACAACTACCTAAAGTTTTATATAATTTTCCAGTAACCTCCCGTTATAATATGTATGCCTGATATGATACATCCAAGATTTATTCGTATCGCTCATAAGACTCAGATCACGATGTATGTTGTAATTGAATTGAGTGTTATACAGATGTCGTCCTATCTAAACTCAACTATTTACGTATTCACCGATCTATATACATTTTAGGGTTCAGTATACTAAAATCATGCATCAATTTTTATTATCTTACGTTAACCACGACTGATTTAAGGATGTACGAACATCAAGGCAAATTTAATTAAAATTTTTTTTAATATGAAGTCTAAATTAATTCTGAATATTTTAGGTTGCGAGGGGAGGGGTTATTTTATTTAAATAAATAAATGATATATACAAATATTTTGGAAATTTTCAAAATATCGAAAATTGAAAATTTTGTTTAATTATTTAGCTTTCAATAGTTCGAACACCAATAAAGCAGATTTCGAAAAAAATTTGAACTGAACCGATTTTTAGGGTCATGGGATATTTTTAAGTAGTTCCGTGTACGGAACCCTAACAAAACTAACGAAACTCGCACTTGAAACATAGCTACGAACATTTTTCATTAAATTACCTTTCAAACGAAAAAAAATCAAAATCATCCGTTTAGGCGCTATGATGCTACAGACAGACAGACATAGTGGTCAAACTTATAACATTCCTTTTTATACCATGTATATATGAAATATACATAGTATATTAAGTTTAGTCCCAAGTTTGTAACGCTTAAAAATAATGATACTAGGAAAAAAAATTTATCATAGGTGATCGTAAAATCACCTAATTAGTCCATTTTCTTGTAAACCGTTAGAGATAGAACAAAAGTTTAAATGTAAAAAATGTTCCTTATCAAAAATTAAACAACTTTTGTTTGAAACATTTTTGCGTAAACATCACTGTTTATCCGTGAGGGCGCCAATTAGGCGGAAATTTTATAATATGTACTTACTATACTTGATTATTAGTTATGTATGTGTCACATGTTTGTATGTGTTATGTGATAAAGAAATCAACACTTACTATGCATGGTATTCAACAATTAACTCAGTCAATTGTTTGTTTTCACTTGTTATTTTTGTTTCGAGGGTTAAAAACGATAATTATGGAACCACTATGCGACCGTATATTCACACACTTAACAAAAAAAACATATTCCATACATTTTAAAGAAGTCTGCTTTTTCTCTTAAGTAGTTTTTTTTTTTTTTTGTTCTTCTGTTATTAAAACACATCACATCAAATAATTATTTAGAATTAAAAAAAAAAAAAAAAAAATGCGCACAAATAACTTTGTTTTGTCGTCATCATACACAGAGAAATACAAAACCACTTCCGGTTTATACAATTCAAACGATTATTATTTATTATTTATAAACATTATAAACAATAATAATCGATAAATACGAACCTGTATAAGAAATACGTTTCCTATTTACAAAAAATAATGTTGGAACGTAATGAGAAAACTTTCTAATATAAAATAAATATTGTAAAAATACATTTTCACGTATTTAGTACAAATAATAATGATAGAGAACGATCTATTTATGTTTATGCCTTAAATGGTTTCAAAATAAAAAAACAGTAATTTTTACAATTTTCTTAAAAGACAAATTTTTTTTTAAATCATGAACATTTTTGTTTCAGCATTTGAAGATTGGGGTATTTTGGGTCGAATTTTTACGTTATCTCGAAAATAACTCGACCAGACTTTAAATGAACCCGATTTTTTAATTTTGTAAGGTCAAAATTGGCAAGAAAAAATTTTCCTGGATTTGTTCCAATCTTCCTAAGAAAAAATCGAGAAACCATGAAAATTTATTTGTTTCGGAATTTGATAAAACTCGATTTATAAGGTAATTATGATGCAAAAAATTCAAAAGTCATCATTTGGCGATTAGTTGGGTATTTTTCGAGTAAAACGACTTCTCAGATCGATTTTTTACATTATCTCGAAAATTACTCGCCTAAAAGTTAAGTAAACATGATTTATGAATTTATTGAGTCAAAATTACCTTAAATTTAAAATCGAAGTCTTATTAAAATCGAAGACAAAAAATTTTTATCGATTTTTTGCAATTTTCCTATTGAACACCCCTTAGAAAAAATCATGAACATTTTTTTGTTTCAGAATTTGCTAAAACTAGGTTTATAAGACAAATTTGACCCAAATAAATTTAAAAATCGAGTTCAGTTGACGATTGGTTGTATAGTTTATGAGAAAAAAGGCTTTAAGGATCTATTTTTGATCTTATCTCCAAAACTAGTCCTCCTAACTTTAAATTAACCCAATTTTTAATTTTTTGGGTTAAAATTACCTAATGTAATCATTTTTTTCCAAGTTGGTCTCATTTATAGAAAAAATCATGAAAATTTGATTCGGAATATGATCAAACTCGGATTATAAGAAAAATTTGACCCAAAAATTTAGTTCATTCAACGACTGGATAAGTAGGTATTTTCTATGGTATCGCTCGAAATCATATACGAGTTTAAATATTTTGGAGAGATTTTCGACAAATATCTCAAAAGTTCGACAATATTTTTAAAACCCCTCCCGTCGTTGTTAAATGTACTAGATTTTTATAAATTGATGAACTGACTCCTTTAAAATACTTTAGAATTATTTAAAACAAACCCGTTTCCATTTAAAGTCATTAATCTTTTAAACATTTAGATAATAAGATTGGACATCACCTTTGCCTCCTGCTCCACCCCTCTTCTAATAATTCATAAAACACCTCAAATATTGAATTAAAGTTATTTTTAGTATAAATAATCAACAAATAAATTAAATACCGTTTAAATAAACAACTTATAACGATAGTTATTAAATTGTATAAGTAGCTAGAATACCGCAAGTGGGATAGTGTATAATAATAATTATAGAGCCACAAGAAATATACTAAGGGAAAACGTACAAAAGATTAACCGAATATTTTGATTAATGAAATAGTGTGATATCAAAGGCTAATCGATTTTTGAATAAGTACACTGAAAAAAATTAAAATAATCCCTGAAAATACTTAAAATACTACTGAAATAATTAAAATAATAAGTTGGCCGTTTCTTATTGAAATAAAATTAAAATACTTTGAAACAATTTCCTAATGATTGGAAAAAGTACAACTAAATATTTGTATTTACAACAGGGTTCGAGGATATATATCAATGGATATATATCATGATATATATCACGTTAATTTTTATGACATATATCAACACAAAAAATGATTTTAAAAAATTTAATATTATTTAGTAATTTTTGGCGTTTGTTACCATATTTCTACTTCTCAAATTTTGATGGCATTGGAGTAGAGTTAAAACCTACTAATACTAAGCTTAAATCGTGTCGTGTCAGAAAAAGTTCGTTACTAAAGAGTAAGTTTAAGTAAGATTTAGAATAGGAAGATGATCTAGCTTTATCTTCCTTACAGTCAAACCAAGCACAATTATGAAACATTTTTTTTTTTAATTTGATAATTAACAGTTTATTACGAATGACTGATGACTGATTTGATAATTAAAAGACTGGTTATACTCTAGAGTTGTTATTTGTAATGTTTATTGTTTTGTTGCCTAAGTGTAGCTATGACCATTGACTGATAACAATTTATAAAATAGTTTTTTGTTTTAAAATTGCTTTTTATTTATAAAAATTTTATTATTTTTAATTGATTTTGCCTGATCTAGAAGAATATTTTATGTTTTGATTTCATTTGTCTGATTTGAAGTGCCTAAGTTAATAAAACCTTTAAAACATTTTAGTTTTTTTTTAAATATCAAAATTTTGATATATATCGGATATATATCAAAAATATCCGATATTTTGATATTTATAATAAATATCGGATATTTTTGAACTCTGATTTACAATAGAATGGGATTGAATTTAAAATATGAATTCATTGATACAAAATCACTGAGCTTAAACAAACAGAATCATTACTTCTATGAAAGATATTGATTTTATTTTAAAGTCATGCATTTTATTGATGGAACTAAAATTGTACTAAGTGGGAATATATAATCGTGTAAATAAAGTGAATTGACGAGTTAAAAGAAAATTTTTTTGTGTTTACTTTAAATATAAGATTTGATCACTACGAGCACCTACCTGTCATCTCTAGCTAATGTACGATTGTGTTTACTACATGAAGATTGCTGTTACTAATTTACAGTGAGTTTGAAATAAACTTATTGACCATTTTAAAAATATATAACAGTGATGGACCTAAAAAAAAGCATTAGTAATTCATAGGTCGCTGGTTCACGTCCACCTCGAAGAAATCTATTTATTTTTTTTAAATAAACCTAATAAACCTGCTCATGTGATTGTGTCAATCACATAAGTATTTTGTTACAATATTTAAAAGTCGTAGAACCAATCAAAAGAAGATTGTTTAAAACTATGTTGCATTTCAAAAGAAAAATATTTGAAATTTGTCACAGTATATAACATTCATACAAACAACTCATGCACTTGTGTCAATTTCACCACTCAACACCGTACGGTAGTTCCTATTCGCCATATTTGATCTCGCGATGAGGTTGAGACGATCTCATATCGGTTGATATTAAGAATTTTTTTCAGTGTAGTTGTACGTAGCTTGACTTTATTACCAGCCTCCCCTGACGTAGTTCTGCGTAGCTTTTGAACTAGTCACCTTCCTGACTAGTTCTCGTAATTTATGGATACTCCTTAATCAGTTTCAGTATTTACGGTGATTTAAGAAGTTTGATCGCAATCTCACTTGTGGTACTCTAACTCATTTCCGTTGAATAATTATACATATTTCATTTAATTCATTGAGACAGACAGTCAAGCAGTCATTATGTCTGTCTGTTTGTCATGATTCAATTAACAAACAATTAAAGTACATTATTGTTTTTAATATTTAAATATGTGTGGAGTTTTATGGAATTTGCACACATTCTAAGAAAAATTTATTCTTTAATTATTTAAAGAAAACTTATGAAAAATTACTACCTTAATTAACTCATTATTTAATGTATTGAATTGTCATGAATATCCTATGTCCAAAATGAACTAATTTTTATGAACTGTCAAAATAAAATAACCTCAAAGATTCAAAAACTTGAAAATACTGTAGGAAATGAAGCATTTTACCCAAGGAAAAACTCCGCGCCAGTAGATTTTTATGGAGCCGATGGAAAATATTTGTCTAAGTGTATTTAACAAAAATCATATTCATGCGACATGTACATTTTTGATTTACGCCTATAGAGTGGGACAGAAGTAAAACTCAACTTCCGGACGTCACGAAAATGTAAAAAAACTATTGGATTTTCTAATTTTTATACCCTGTATATATGCAATATATTGTGTGTCCCCGGATAGAGTTAACTATACTTGTAAATTTTCTTATTTTGCATTTTAAGAAAAAAATTCATTCTTTATAAGAAGTTTTGCTTATTCTGAAAAGTATTTAGGCATATTTAAAACTTCTTAATAATGTACAGGGTAGCCAAAAATTTGGTATCACTATTTTTATTTTTGGTAAACTACCCTTCTATTTGATAAGTTAATTTTATAAATGTTACTAAAAAAGTTACTTGCAATTAACAATTATGACTCTTTACAAAATATCAAGAAGATCCGTGTACTTTTAACTGTTGAAATACCATGCATAGTCAGTGTTGATTTCTTTATCACATTACACATACAAACATGTGACACATACATAACTGATAATCAAGTATAATACATATTATAAAATTTCCGCCTAATTGGCGTCCTCACGGGTAAACAGTGATGTTTACGAAAAAATGTTTCAAACAAAAGTTGTTTAATTTTTGATAAGGAACATTTTTTACATTTATATTTTTGTTCTATCTCTAACGGTTTAGAAGATGGGTCTTACGGACCCAAGACCCAATTGACCTATGATGCTCATTTACGAACTAGACCTCACTTTTTACGTCCTGAGTACGCTGTAAAAATTTCAGCTCGATATCTTTTTTCGTTTTTGAGTTATCATGTCCACAGACGGACGGACGGACGGGCAACTGGAAATGGACTAATTAGACGATTCTATGAACACCTATAGCAAAATTTTGTGCGTGGCATCAATATTTTTAAGCGTTACAAACTTGGGACTAAACTTAGTATACCTTGCATATTACATATATGCATGGTATAAAAAGAGAGGGGGGGGGCATAGTACCGTTTGTTTTTTCAACAGGTTTACCATATAATATTAATAATAAAACAATTAATTAATACAAATAATAATAATTATTATTAATATGTATTATTTACAAAATGTATTATTTAATTAATAATACTAATAAATGTTTCCTTATACGGTGGTAAATGAACTGTAATTTATTATAAAATACCGACCACCGATTTAGTACCGTTTTATTATTTATTTTTATTTATTTTTTTAAATATTTATACGAACTGACACGAACATATCAACAATAAATAAGTAACCAATTCATTAAGTTTATTATTAATAATAATAATAATTATTATGTAATTAATATAAAAAGATTGGTGACTAGATGACCATAACATTTATCAAGGTTTTAAACAGAAATGCGTAAATATTAAATTGTTATGAATCATTTTTTATAAGCACAGGTCAATTAAAATTATTAACACTTATTTTAAGTTAGTACGAGCGACAAGACAATTTTAAATTTACGCTTGAAATTATATGTATCATATTTTCAACTTTGATGATGAATTTTATTATAACTTCATGAATGTTGACGAAAGATAAGGATAAAATTTTTCGATATCTTCCTTGATTTTTGAAATATCGAAAGCTAAATAATGAAACAAAATTTTCAATTATCGATATTTTGAAAATTACTCCAGACATGGTTTTAACTCTAATTCTAACAGTTCTTTTTAATTTTCACCGACAAGTTTTAGAGAAATCTGTGAAAACATATCATCCATCTACTGTTTTCCCATAAAACCAATGTTAAATATGTCTACTTTTGAAGTTATTTATTTATTTAAATAATCGGGCTCCCCTCCCTTAAATTTTCAAAATTGATTTAGACTTAGTCCAACTTCATAAAATTAAAAATAAAGCCTTTTATTCAAAATACACCCTTAAGTGAACAAGTGATGAATTACGAACGGTTGTTATGAGGCAAATTTTATTGAAACTACGTTCTTTATCGCAAAAAAAATCGTATTAATTAAATGTGTAACAGTTTCAAAAAAATGTAAAACCGTAATCTAGGAAACTAAAACTTTTATCAGTCGAAAAAGCGACACCTATGCAATAATAATTAAAACTATACAATTAACTATTAATTAAGTAACTCTGATATTTGGTTACTTCTTATTACTGTTCATAGATGGCATTTGATATAAAAATTTTGATATAAAAATGAATTTTATAATTTGTTTATATTTTTATAGTAATAATTTCTAAGAGAATGTCTAATTTTCCATAACTTGATAAACGAAAACTTTAAAAAAAATTTTTTAAATACAATTTTACTATCATTCTTTCACTGTGCTTGATATTCAATAACATAAAATTTAGAATGAAAGGAACATAATTTCTATCGGGTTTCCCACGACACCTCTCGTTCTTTTTTAATGACAAACTTTCCAAAAATTGAAAATCAATTATTAGAAATAACAGTACCTATTTACATTGGTTTTTAGTTTTTTTTTATGTGTTGAAGATATGTCATTGTATTGTCAACAAATAATTGTATTAAATATAATTGTAATTTTTTATTAATTTAAATAATTCAATAATAAAATAATTATGTTTAAACAGAATTGAACTTTTCACGAAATTAAAATCTCTAAATTCTTCTTTTTTTTTTATGTTGTTATCATGAACTGATCATAAAATGTCAACATAAACATTTCAGTGTTGTCAGACTTTATACGTCACAATTGTAACATTTTTTAAAATACATTAAAAGATATTTTTTAATAAAAAAAAATATATATATTTTCATTAACTTAATATTTAAAAAATTTGTTTATTTAAAGTTGGCAGTAGATACTTCATTCTGTGCATTTTGCATGGGACAGAATGAAAGGGTCAATCAGACCCCCTTCCTTCCATTTTCATAACAACCTTAAGATAGTTTATGAACACATTATCCTAAAGACCCCTCAGCTTTAATAAAGACGTAAATAATTTTAAAAAATAGATCATAAAATAAGAGATCCTTACCTGAACCATCATTCGATGCATGAGAATGTTCTTCACGTAAGGAGACAGCATCCTCTGATACATTTAAACCATTCGGAGGAGATGCTAAGAATTCATGATTATTCGATTTTGATTCATAATCATTTTCGGGTTCTTCAGGTAACGATGGTGTTTCTGGCCAATGTCGAATTGTACGACATCGTCCTCCACCACTTGTATTTGTTCCATTTCCTCCTATACCACTGCCGCAACATCCGTCTAAGCGAACGCGTGGTAAATCAACAAATAATGAATCACTTATCTGCAAAAAAAGAACACAATCAATTAGTTAATTGTTTAAATACCATGTGCATATTAAGGTAGTATGACATTAGCGAAAGCAAAATTAACTAATTACACCCTACCCTGTATGTATGAAATATACAGAGTGTTTTATAATTGACTGCAAAACTTTCGCTCCCTGAATAAGCTGAAAAAAAAAATAAAGAAAATGTGCTTTACCTTATTTGTATCTGAGGCCTAATTTACGAGATAATTAACCTAATTTTATATTAATCAATTAATACAAAATACATTCATCAAAAAAAAATTCATCCAATAAGACACTACTTAAACAGAGGATGTGTTTTATCATAGTGTGAAGGAGTGGCCTAAATGGAAAATTACTACAAAAAATCAATATAAGACCAATGTTAAATATGCCTACTTTTGAAGTCATTTATTTATTTAAATAATCGGATAACTTACCAGCCCCCCCTAAAATTTTCAGAATTGATTTCAACTTAGCCCAACTTCATACAAACAAAAGTATGAAATTGGGCTAGGTCTAAATCAATTCTGAAAATTTTAGAGAGGGGGGAGCAGTTGCCCGATTATTTAAATAAATAAATGACTTTAAAAGTAGGCATATTTAACATTGGTCTCATGAGAAAACGGTAGATGGATGACATGTTTTCATAGATTTCTCCAAAACTACTCGGTGGAAATTAAAATTAAACTATTTAAATTAAAGTTAAAATCTTAATTAATTATTGAAAAAAAAAAACTGTTGAACCTTACTAATTAAGAATGTATGAGCACGGTAGTGGCGACACAAATTAAAAAAATATATATTTTCAAATTTGATGGTGAATTATGTTATAACTTGACAATATAAAACGAAAAGTAACAATACAATTTTTCGATATATGAAGTCATTTTCAAAATATCGAAAATTGAAAATTTTATTTAATTATTTAACTTTAGATATTTCGAAAACCTAGAGTGATATATGACTTCGATACTTTTATTGGGACCACTCTGTATTTACAAAGGGTATAAAATGAATAGGTGTTCAATCAATTTTACACTAACTCCATTAATATTATGTGAGAAAAAACCTACCAAACAAGATAAATAATGTATGTGTTTTGAAGTGAATGGGAAATTTTTTTTGTATCCTAACCTTATTTTTGTACGGCTATTTATAAATCTGTGAAAGTTAATCATTAGAAAATGTGATTTGCGCTTTATTATAAAATTATAAAAATATCAATTCAAATCAAGGTCAATTATTGAATATTATTCTGTTTAAAGATTTATTTTTAAAATTTTCTTTTTTAATTTTTACTTAGAAAGTGTTCATTTGTTCATTTATAAGGCGGGCCTTTTTTATGGGTCAGTGGAATCTGTTAAGATGTCGTAAACAAAAAATATGTCATTGGGTTATTCTAAAAGGTGAAACGGATTTAGAAACCCAACACCACCCTTTCTCGTTTACCTTCAATATAGTGTATAAGTCCAGGGCCGTAACAAAAAGAAAACCGACTTCAAAAGAAAAACTTTTCCAAAACAAATTAAAATGCACTAAAAAGTAAAAAAATAACGATAATATAATGTAGTTAAAATAACAATAATTTTAACTACATTATATTATCGTTATTTTTTTACTTTTTAGTGCATATTAATTTGTTTTGGAAAAGTTTTTCTTTTGAAGTCGGTTTTCTTTTTGTTAAAAGCTTTTTTTTATTTTCTGATTTCTAGCGAATCTAAAGTACACTAACTAATTTGTCACTAAAAATAGAATCATCGAAATCGGTTGGCTTGATATTGAGTCTTTCGTCCTCTTGTCGTGTATACTTAATGAAAATTTAAGATTTTTATGATTTTCTCATGGATGCCGTTGTCAGAACTGGACGAAAATGAAATGGGACCACACGGAAAGCACCAGCTTTCAAACAGATAAAAAATTATCAAAATCGGTTTACCCAGTCAAAAGTTCTGGGGCAACAAAAAAAAAAAAATACAGTCGAATTGATAACCTCCTCCGTTTTTGTTTGAAGTCGGTTAATAAGAGTAAAGGTAAAATTGGGTAGCCATAATCGTGTCATTTTACCTTAAAGAGTCTGTACATTTAATTGATAAACTTTTTTATTTTTATTTATTCAAATCATAGAGTATCAAATTAAAGCATAGATTTTTCTCTACGTTTTCGAGCATATTTTTAGAAACTTATTACTCTCCGAAATGATACTGGAGTATTTTGCATAAGGAACTGATTAATTTTCAAAATCACAATTTTGTTGATAGTAAATAAAGTAAATAATACAGAGTGATACAAACAAAATTAGATTAAAATTGTAGTTGTGATCAGATCTACTCTAGCTTTAATAGGTTTCAAGAATTTTGAATCCTGGTCCCGGAATTAAGCACATAAGTGATAGCTAGCGAAAAATTGACATCGCAGCTGAAAAGAATAACCCAAAATTAGAGTGCTTCAAAAAAATTCCATTAAGATCGGATCAAATTTGTCTGAGTTATCAAAAAAATCGAATTTTTTAACTTTAAGACGTCATCAGAATTCAAAAATTTTAATTTTGGTCGATCGCATTCATGTTTTATCCAATTTTAATATACCAGGCATGTAATTCTACTAAATTTGGGACATACTTTTCAAATTTGTGATAAAAGTTAACCTAGCTCTAATAGGTTTCAAGAATGTAGAGTCCTTGCCCCGGAATTAATCACGCAAGTGATGGTTAGCGAAAAACTGTCATCGCAGCTAAAAAGAATGAGCCTAAACTAGTGGGTTTCAAAAAAAATTCAAATAAGATCGGATCTAATTTAATTGTTTATTAAAAAAATCGAATTTTTTAACTTTATGACATCATCAGAATCCAAAAAATTTAATTTTGCTCTAACACATCCAATTTTGATAAATCAAGTATGTAATCCTACTAAATTTGGGTCATATTTTTCAAATTTTTGATCTCAAAATTAACGTAGCTCGAATAGGTTTCAATAATTTGGAGTCCTGGTATGTAGTAATTTGGTTTTTGATGTTTAAGTTAAGTTGAATAAACTTACCGATAATTCTTCGGTTTTGTACGCTGTTAATGTTTGTTCATCTTGCAATAGAACACAAAAATTTGGTATCCATGCTGATTCTGGTATCTCTTTATACGCAGACGAATCGTTTTTATGATGTGAGGACTCGTTCTCATTACTTTTATCTAAAAATAAAAAAATAAAACCAATTAAAATCAAATATTTATTTTTATAAATAGTCTAAGAGCCATTTAAAATTTAAACGTTTTGGTAAGTAATAATTTTGGAAATATGTTTTTTAGACAAGCATTGTCAATGGTTGGAGGAATTAGGTCCTTCCTAATTAGTCCATTTCCGTCAACACGATAAATAGAAAACATAAGAGATATCGAGCTGAAATTTTTATAGTTTTCACAACAATTTTTCTAGTAAATATATCTAGAAAACTCTAACGGTTTACAAGATGGGTCTTACGGATCCAAGATCTTGACCTAAATTACTCATATACGAACTCAATGTCACTTTTTACATTGATATCTCTTTTCGTTTTTGAGTTATCGTATTTACAGATAGACAGACATATAACCGAAAGTGGATTCTTTAAGTAATTTTATAAATATCTTTACCAAAAATTTCTTTCGCAAATATTTTACAAACTCCTAACTAAACTTAGTATACCTTGATATATATTACATACTAGCTGTTACCCGCCCGCTTTGCGTGGCGTAAAATATACCCGGTTTGCTGGGCAACATCCCCACTTGCACCCCTCCCTGCACATTTCCTCGCGTTGGATAACATTTTTGTAATGTACACGTCATGCTCTTTTATTTGATACCCCACTTAGGTATATTTGTAAATATTCTATATTTCCTTCCCACTTTCTCGCTACACCTTTCTACCCTCCGAAGGTTAAAAAAATTTCTAAATGTAATTTAAAACATTCTGACCCAGTTTTGAACTATTAAAAGCCATAATTGAAAAATATGAATTTTTTATTCATGAACACCCCCGCAACCCCCCTTGTGGGTGGAATTTCGTAAAATCCGTTCTTAGCTGACCTCTACTTGGCAAAAGGAATATTCCTGCCAAATTTCAAGTCTCTAGGTCTTATAGTTCCAGAGATATCGTGATGAGTGACTATCTATCTATATAGATCTATAGAAAGTCTCCTATATATTTATAGATATACAGAGTATAAAAATATTTATTTAAAAATCAATTGTTCGTGTAATAAGTATATTTTGAAGTTAATTGTAAAAAATGTCCACTAACGGTGTTTAAATATTTTTAAAACTAATCATAATTATAAGTACAGTTACATGTTGTAATTATTAAAATCATTCATTTATTATAAACATTTAATAGTTTATAGGCAATATACAACATTTAAATGATGTTAAATTTGCCTATATTACATAAGTTTTAACATATAAAGATATAAAGGAATATCGAATAATAAATAAGAAAACTTTTAACAAAAAGAAAACCAACTTCAAAAAAAAAACTTTTCCAAAACAAATTTAGTAGTTAAAATTATTGTTATTTTTGGAGTCGGTTTCAGCCAAGGAAACAACTCTGACAGAACAATTGCTACATTAGCTTGGCTGACACCGACTTCCAAAATAACGATAATTTTAACTACATTTTTTTATCGTTATTTTTTTTTTACTTTTTAGTGCATATTAATTTGTTTTGGAAAAGCTTTTCTTTTGAAGTCGGTTTTCTTTTTGTTAAAAGTTTTTTTTTTTATGAACCTGAAGTTGGCAACTAACAAATAGCGGCTAAAAAAATAGTCGAGAAAATAAAGAATCTGAAGTACACTAACTAATTTCTCACTAAAAAAAAAAAAAAAGAATCATAAAATTCGGTTGGCGTGATATTGAGTTATTCGTCCTCTTGTCGTGTAAACTCAATGCAAATTTAACGCTTTTATGGTTTTCTCATGGATGCCGTTGTCAGACCAAAATGAAATGGGACCATACAAGAAGTACCAGCTTTCAAATAGATAAAAATTCATCAAAATGGGTTCACCCAGTCGAAAGTTCTGAGGTAACAGACATAAAAAAATACAGTCGAATTGATAACCTCCTCCTTTTTTGTTTGAAGTCGGTTAAAAAGAGAGAAAACTCATGATTCTTACCATTATTTACATCCAAATACAAAAAGTATTTTATTTTTTAAATTTTCGAGTGACGAAAATTTAGTTTATTTGGCTAATAAACAATTATTTTACACGTAAATCGAGAAATTACTCTTCGAAATCATACCAATTTTTGTATTCTTTGGGTCATAATTTAACTCTGTGCAGTCAATTTTATCGAAATTGAAGACAAACAAAGGGTCTAGCATTATTAATTTCATCAATTATGTTATACCGAATTAGCTAGTAAACTTAGCTATCTTATGTGTCGTGCACTGCCTGGTTTTCATGCAAATACAGGCTGTGATTACACAGCGAGCTTTTATAAAAAAAGGTAAAGTTAAGCCCTTTCAAGGAATTTATGAAAAATTCGCAAGTACAGTTAGTATTTGCTAACTTAGACAACATTGATGATATTAATAATTTTAAAGATATGGAAATATTACAACAATATACTTCTAAGTTGTACCTATGGTATTAATTGTAATAGCGCAGACGATGCTAGGCTATTAATTTTCCAAAATCAATTCACATCGACCTCTGTTGCAGAACATTTTCTAAGAAATGTTAAAAATGTTGTTTTCATTTGAATTTATTTATAAATGTTATTATTTTGTATTACTTTTACTCCATCCCTAAATCCTTTGAGTCACGAATGATTAGTCAGGTACATATGAAAAATTAGTATACCTTGGTATATTTCATATACATGGTATAATAAAGGAGTACGATATCATATCAAAACTATTCTATTATGAAAGCTAACAGTAGTTATTCTATGCAATAATCCATCTGTCCCTTATGAATATTTAATTATTACAAAAGATACCTGCACGAAAATTTACATGTTATTACTTAGACTTGAAACTCTTTGCATATTAGCATATTATCAACTTAAGATGTGAGAAACTTAAGAAACATTATCAAACAAACTCCCACTAAAATAATAGCCAATTATTATATATTACTTATTTTGAAAAATTTCATAATTTTCAATTTCGTATAACAAACAACGATTTATTTTTTTTAACCGACTTCAAACAAAAACGGATGAGGTTATCAATTCGATTGTATTTTTTTATTATACCATGCATATATGTAATATGCAAAGTATACTAAGTTTAGTCCCAAGTTGGTAACGCTTAAAAATATTGCTGCTACGAACAAACCGGAAAGTCCGTTTGCGGTTGTCTGTCCATCGGCCCGTCTGTGAACACGATAACTCAAAAACGAAAAAAGATATCAAGCTGAAATTTTTACAGTTAGGACGTAAAAAGTGAGGTCGAGTTCGTAAATGAGCAACATAGGACCATTGGGTCTTGTAAACCATTAGAAATAGAACAAAAGTTTAAATGTAAAAAATATTCCTTATAAAAAAATAAACTACTTTTGTTTGAAATATTTTTTCGTAAACATCACTGTTTGCCAGTGAGGGCGCAAATTAGACGTTAATTGTATAGCATGGTATTATATGGGAATATCAGTTGTATATGTGACATGTATGTATGTGTAATGTGACAGAGTAATCAACACAGTCTATGCATGGTATTTCAACAATTAACTCAGTCAATTGTTTGTTTTCACTTGTTTTATTGACAAATTAGTTAGTGTACTTCAGATTCACTAAAAATCACAAAATAAATAAAAAACTTTTAACAAAAAGAAAACCGACTTCGTCATTATAATATGATTATTTTTATACTTTTTAGTGCATATTAATTTATTTTGGAAAATTTTTTTCTTTTGAAGTCGGTTTTCTTTTTGTTAAAGGTTTTTTTTTTATTTATTTTTTCCTCAAAGAATTCTCATCATAAATTATTTATAAATTCATAAATCATGTAAAAAATATAATAAACAATGTATATTTATTTTGTAATAACTAATTACTCTCCACAGAACTTAAGAGTTAGTTCCAGTCTCCATGACATAACCTCAAACTATATTCTTTTTATAATAATGTAATGCAACAAAAAAATAGAGTGAAGCTAATAATAATCTATGTTGGTTATACAATCGCAACGATTATTTATTATTAATCTTAGCTCAAGTATTATTTATCATAATAATTCTTTTACAATCAACAATTTTTTGATAGATGAAAGTTACTGTTCATAAGAAGAAAAAAAAAAAACGAACAAAAAATATGTTTAATAAGAAAGTTATATTATTTATTATAATAAATATAAACAAAATGAAATTTAAATAAATAAAACACGTTTTAACAGAATTATTTAATAGAAATTCGATTCAGGAGAAATCAAAAAAAAATTTATTTTTATTTTCCAAATTGTCTTTAAAATTTGTGTGGACATGTACTAATTTTTGATAACAGTCCCCCATCATATTAGATGATACTGGAGTGATACCCACCGGCTTCGCTGGGTTTAAAAGTAAAGATTGATACAGATTGCTCTCGCTTATCCCCTTTCTATAACACTCGAAATAATGGTAAGGATTGTTTTACACAGGTAAAATATATGTATGATTTTCTATTTTTTAAAATGTAGAATAGTCATAATTATTCATTGAGTATATCAGAAAAGATGGCCGTGAAATATTTTATATTGACTATTTTTACAGAAATCTGTAATTTGTGGTGATGTCAAATTAAATATCTTTATAAATTATATCTCATGTGTTATTCTGAAGTATGAGCTATATTGCTGTACAGTTTCATTAAAAACCATTCGTTAGTTTTAGCGTGAAAGCGTAACAAACAAACAAACAAACATGCTTACTTTCGCATTTATAATATATAGAGATAGAGATTTCATATGATTTACTGAAGTTTTGAGTGCAACAATGTCACCTATGCCCATTCTTATTATATCATGTATATATGAAATATACATAGTATATTAAGTTTAGTCCCAAGTTTGTAACGCTTAAAAATAAAGATGCTAGGAAAAAAATTTTGTCATAGGTGTTCACTAAATCACCTAATTAGTCCATTTCCGGTTGTCCGCCCGTCCGTCTGTTGACACAACTCAAAAAAGAAAAAAGATATCGAGCTGAAATTTTTACAGCGTACTCAGGGCGTAAAAAGTGAGGTCAAGTTCGTAAATGAGCATCATAGGTCAATTGGTTCTTGGGTCCGTAGGACCCATCTTGTAAACCGTTAGAGATAGATCAAAAGTTTAAATGTAAAAAATGTTTCTTATCAAAAATTAAACAACTTTTGTTTGAAACATTTTTTCGCAAACATTACTGTTTACCCGTGAGGGCGTCAATTAGGCGGAAATTTTATAATATGTACTATACTTGATTATCACTTATGTATGTGTCACATGTTTGTATGTGTAATGTGATAAAGAAATCAACACAGACTATGCATGGTATTTCAACAATTATTTCAGTCAATTGTTTGTTTTCACTTGTTTAAGTTAAAATTTCCATTTTACTCGATTTCTTAGTAAGAATTTTCAAATATAAAGGCTAGAATTAACACGAATTTTGAATTTCAAGCCATGTGAGCGTTTAAAAAACAGCGTGATAGCAATTTAAGGTTTGATCAAACTATGGTCTGAACAGTGATTTAACTTCATCAAATTTGAATAGATAAATTTGGAAAAAATCTAAGAAACTAAACCCTGACTGATTACTCGAACTATGGGATTTAACACCGTTTAATTTTTTACTTTGTAATTTGAGGGTTATGTCAACAAGCCCACGATTACCCTACACACATCTTGAGGAGAAAACGTAGACCAATCTCAAGAAATTCTACCACATTTTAACAAAATATGTGCAACAAAGCTTTGGAGTTTTTACAACTAAAACTCGAATTTACAACTTTTGCGTTAATTTTGAGACACTCTTTATAAACCAAAACCACCAAACAAAACAAAAGATTTAATCATTTCTAAGAATTTCTGTGGTCAATTTCCATAAAAGAAAAACCAAGAAGTTCATATAAGTTCAGGATGACCACAAAAAAAAAATTACAAACTTTTCATTTAAATTTGTCAATTTTTCTCGAACTCATAAAGTAAACAATAATTCAACAAAAAATCTTATTAATGCAAATATTTTTCTCGGTTATTTTTTTATAATAATTTTCAGAAAAATTATCTCTAAGAAAATCAATTAATCTTAAAATATTTACCATAAAGATATAACCATCCTTCAACTCGACATGGATATTCAATTTTATTATACCGATTATAACTCATACTGAATAATAACAAAACAAATCATTTAAAAATCAATATTTTAATAAAAAAAAAATCACTTAAATCGATCACTTTTCAAACTTTCATTTAGAACAATTGAATGTATTTTACTTGATTGTTTTTTTTATAACCTGTAAAAGGTAAAACAAAACACTGTACAACACATTTGCTGATGAATCACTTAAAAAAAATAAATATTGAAATGATCACTGAAGTCATCACAAATATGAACTTAAATTTAAAAAAATAAAAAGTTAATAAATTTTTGATTATGTCATGTTTTTTTTTTATTTAGTTGTTTGTAAGTAAGATGAAGGATTTTTTATTAAATAAGATTTGTTTTATAGAAATGTAAGTAGTATTCCATATTATTTTAGGTATGTTAGTCCTTTCAACATGTTACACTTAACACTACATAGTACTACAGTATGAACAGTAAAGTTAGACACCTATCCCATATCTTGACTAACGTGAATCATGTGTACACCGCAGTGTATTGCTTATATCAACTTTTAGGTACAATCTACAGTTATTTTATGATCTGTTTTTAATATGAATGTAGTGTTTTCATTGTCCCAGCCTCTTTTTACACTTTTAACGGGTTTTTCATCAAATATGAAAAAAGGAGTTCGTATAATTTCGGTATGCCCGTGCCTATGTTGCAAAAAATCAAACTATAACAAGTGAAAACAATTGAGTTAATTGTTGAAATACCATGTGCAGACAATGTAGATTACACTGTAATATTACACATACATACATGTCACATATACATAACTGATATTCCCATATAATACATACTGTACAATTTCGCATAATTTGCACTCTCACGGTTAACAGTGATTTCTACGAAAAAATGTTTCAAACAAAATGGATTCCCCAATTGACCAATGTTGCCATCTACGAACTCCACCTCACTTTTTACGTCCTAAGTGTGCTATAAAAATTTCAGCTTGATATCTCTTTTCTATTTTGAATTATCGTGATGACAGACAGACAGGCGACAGACAGACGACAGACAACCGGAAATGGACTAATTAGGTGATTTTATGAACACCTATACCAAAATTTTATTCATAGCATCAATATTTTAAAGCGTTACAAATTTGGATCTAAACTTAATATACCCTGGTATATTTCATATACATGGTATAAAAATCCTAAGGTGGTATAGAAGTATTGAGGGTCACAGTTAATTACTTTTTTTTACAGGACTCCGGATAATTTTTTTTTTAAACTATGGACTAAGGTAGTTTTGATCATGCTGATCAAAATTTCTAATGGACTCAACCCTCAAAAACCTTTCCTTTTCGGGCTACGACCCTTCAAAGATTATGTATCCCTTCAAGGATTATTAAGTCCTGTATCTATGAAATATATATCAAGGTATACTAAGTTGAGTCCCGTAACGCTTAAAAGTATTGATGATACGACCAAAATTTTGGTAAAGGTGTTCTCGAACGAAAAAAGCTGAAATTTTTATAGCGAGCTCAGGACGTAAAAAATGAGATGGAGTTTGCAAATTAGCAACATAGATCAATTGGATCTTAGAGTTTTTTAGGACACAATTTAAACCGTTAGAGATAAAACCAAAGCTTAAATGTAAAAAATGTTCCTTATAAAAAAAAATTTTTGTTTGAAACATTTTGGAATAAACATCATTGTTTACCCGTGAGAGCGTAAATTAGGACACAATTTGTTGTACATTTTCTCCATCCAAACTATAATAGAGTAGGTAACTTCAACTAGAAAAATTGTGAAAGATTCTCGAAAAATGAACAAAAATTCTAGAAAATAGTTTCGAAGAATTTCGAAAACCAAAATGGTCACCATAATTGTGTTGGTTTTTTAAACTATTCTAATTTATAAAAAATAATCCAAGCACTGACATTCAAAGTACACTTTCTATACAGAGTATTTCAACAATGAACTCAGTCTGTTAGGTTGCTGTTAGGTTTGGTTTATAAATTATCAACATATATTATGAGAAAATTACATAATAGGTAAGAAAAAAAATTATATCGGTGTGACTAGAGTGATATGACTCCGATACTGCTATACTACCTTAATAACAAATTCTGTTAACATAGTTATTGAAATAAATACCACGATACTCAAAATAAAATTTTCATTGCGAGCATCGTGGTATTTTTTTCAATAACTATGTCTCAACTCGAAGTCAACAAAAATTCATCCTTATAAATCTGTTAACATTATTATTTTATAGAAGAAATCACTGCGGGCGTAGTAAAAACAGATCAAAAATAATTTTAAAAATGTTTTTTAAAGCATGCGTATAATGTTATATGCCATTTCAAATAAAACTTTTTGATGAAAATATTTATTATTTTTTTAAATTTGTTTTTCAAAAACATTGTACAACCTGATTACACATCTCTGTAGTGGTCAGAGCCAGACGATCTTCTAGACTTTTTCATTAGTCATTTTTTAATTTAAGTGTTTTTAATTAATATTATATGTACTTATTAAGACACCCTTCTGTAATGATATATTCATGTTTATTTTGATAAAAGATTAAACAGAATCCACGTTTCAAAAGTTTACTTTTGAAAATAATGTCATGGCCATCAGAATTTATTTATTTTTATATGAAATTTTATACGTCAATGATTTTTTAATATAATAAAATATTACTTACTTTTTATTTAATTTCCATTGAAATCTTTCTTTTTGGAAAACTCTTTGACTCAATCATCTTTTTATTTGAATTTCGTCCTCAATAATAAATATTCATAAATTTTTAGTTTTAAAAATTTTCGTAATGGAAAAAGTTGCACGATTTTTACAACAGCTCGTCAAATTTTCATCACTTCTGAAATGACTGCCAAAAACATTATTTATTTATGGTCAAATACCACGCTTGACCGTCGACCCAGGAGTGTCTGTTGTCTTACACCATGAAAATTGAAATTTCCACGCATTTTACTTTGATTAGTGTCGAACAAAATGATTTTTCCATTTTTATTCAATTATCTTCTCATTTGGAATATTTTCCTCAATGGGTATCTCTGATCCGTGTGCATGGGATAACTCACCCCCCCCCCCCTCCACCATTGAAAATCTCTGCACATTAATTTAAAATAACAATATATTCCGTACTCCCCATTCTCTTAAAGTTAAACTGGTTCGAAAATTCATACATCGTTGTCAATTTTGTTTTAACTTGGTCAATTTTCTCGATTTAACGCACTTCAATTGCGCCATTGGATGCGTTTCAAAATCCAAACATATGCAAGTAGAACTAATTTAACTTTTTGATCCTGAGATTTGACCATAAATATTCGTTGCTTTTTACGTAAAAATTGAAATTATTGAAAACGAAAAGGATGCTGTTAAAGTAAATATGATAAGAATATCAATCAGAGCAAGAAACGCATTGCCGGACAGCGTTTTGTGTACTCAGTTTTTCCATAATTAAATAAATTTTCTTCCATTAATTTAAAATAAAAGCTGCTCAGAATTATCGAATTTACCTGAATATGAAACAAATAATCAAAAAAATATATTTTTTTTACTGAACTCTGGAGAATTTATGTTGATATTATGAGCCGGGAGAGACAACGCGATTTCGGGGCTCTGGAGGAGTAGAAACCCTACGGACAGGACGTCAAAAATTCACAAGACGCACTCGATATTTGCAATGAGGGTACGTTTCCAAATGTCTACCAAATGCTTCGCATTGTGGCAGTTTTGACTGTGACAACAGCTTCTTTTCAACTTTTCATGGTCTCAAAGCACACTTAGACCGACAATATTTGAAGATCGGCTAAGCGGTTTAGCCTCGCGGTGTAGAGGTCGATGCAGTTTTGAAAAAGTTTGTTTTTTGTAGCTCGCAGAATTAACTCATTGAAAAAGTGTGACTGAATATAACGTTTTGACATCATAAAATGTTCTCAAGAGTTTCTAGTTTTTATTGACTTTATGACCTTACATAATGAACAAAAGTTTTATCCCCTCTTCCTTGAATGATTCCTCCGGTACGGACCTGTTTAGGTTACATAATGCAGTAATCAGGTGGACATCAATTTGCTCCTTTGGGTACAATCGGATGCTAAAATTATTAAATTTTCCTCTCCCCAATACTATTTGGCTGCAAGGTTTGAACAAAACACAGAAAATAAAATAAATCTAAATTTTTATTAAGCGCCAAGCAGCGTAACTCTGAGCACTATATTATATAAGTTTTGTATTCCTTATATTAAAAAAAAAAAACAATTGAATTGATACAAAACAAAACACAACAAAAAAATCATAATTTAATTTCAAGCATGTTCATTTGTTTTTTTGTTTTTTGTTTGTTTCTTAAAATAGTTTATTTTTTGTTTCTTTTTACGTACAAAACATTCAAAGTGTTTTGTTTCAACACTTCCACGCACAAAACACAATCACTTCCATTTTATCATCACATTACAATAAAAAACGACACGAGTGTTTAGTCCAGACGAAAATTGTTTTAAAAATACAGTAAAAATTTTGGTTGTAACGCCGAATCGATTGTTAGTGTGGGTCGGCAAAGTCCTGACAGAATCAAAATATAGGTTTATAACTCTGATGATCTCACTTGTAGGGCCTGTATGAGGGACGATGGAACCTCCATACAGAATGTTTCATCTAAAACCGTAGATCCATCAATCCTGAGAGAAATTTCGACCTAGAAGCTGTGGCCTATCTGCGTGTCTACAGAATCCTATAGCCTCATGTGCTTAATATAGCGTCTCTTACCCGAAGATGTCTCACCTTCGGCTGACAGGCTGTTCTTAATGAGAGCATAGAAGAACCCTTGGTCTAACTGCTAGGGACCTATTTTCGATACCCCTCTGCGGAACCAAATTTAATTTATCAGAAAACTTAAAATTTAAAAAAAATCTAAAAAAGCAATTTTTACAGTTTTTAGAAGTGACAAAAAATCAGTTCTTTTGTATATCAAACAGATCTTCTAAGAAATTGTCTGGAAGCGATCTGAGAAATCGTTCATGGTATGGGATTTTGAACACAAAAAAATACAAAAAATTTGATTCATTTTGTTTAAGTAATTTTTCAAGATATTGCAAAATAAATCCAATATATATTTTTGATAGATTTTCGATAGTATCTCAAAAACTACTCATCTAATCGTTAAATGACCTACTTTTTTGTGTTTTTTTGCGATTTTCTATATACACAGGGTGGACTATTTTAATGTATTATGGATAATAACTTATATTACATTTGCTCGTTTGTTCTGTCTCAATAAAAAAATAACTAACTAAAGTTGCAGAGTTTGAGGAGGGATATCATTTTCTGACATCAGATTGTACCTAATTCTCCGGGTTGCTTTAATAGTCATTTTAGATCCTAAAAGGTAAGAGATAGAAGAACACCTTAAATTAGAAATTTGATCCTCCATAAAAAAACTAACATTTTTTCGAAAATTGTTAAATTTGTTGAAAAGTAAAATTGTAGTTTTTTTTGCTCTATTTTTGATCAAACTTTGCCTGTCTTGATGGTAATTTTATCTTAGAATTCTAAAGAAATGCAAAGTTGTTTAATAAGATGTTACCACTTATATTGTAGTACATTATATTAATTTTCTACTGTTGAAAACTAAATAGAGCCACCCGAATGATTGAAAAGTGAAGGGAGGAAAAAGCTTGAAGCAACAAGCTGGGTATCTCCTTTCTCTCTTCCAAAATTAGTACGGAGGCATATACTACTAAAATGGATGCGTGATTTTTTATTTCGATATGTAAACGTATTTTTTAAATACGTTTTCCTTTACCTTTTTGAGCATTTCGAACAATATAGCGAAGATTTCGGCACGAATGTTTGCCTTGAGCTCAATGACCTGAGGATTGCTCCCGTACACTTTGCTCTTCAAATAATATCACAAAAAGAAGTCCATAGGAGTAAAATCTGGAGATCTGGGTGGCTAATCAATGTCCTCTTATTGACATCAGGCGTCCAGGGAATTTTCGTGGCAGAAACTAAATGAATTGCGTTTCATAAATCTCCTGTGGATTCTCTGCTCCCCAATTGCGGCAATTTTGCTTATTAACACCGCCAAAAAATGTGAAATAAGCCTCGTTGGTCATCAAAAATAGCTTCCAAAAATCAGATTCAGTGAAAACCAATCAAGTGGCGAAATGGCGACTTAGCGAGACTTTTCAGTTCTTAGAGACGGTCTCTTTTTACTTAGACGGTTTAGTACGAGCACCAAGGCAATTTTAGATTTAGGGTTGAAAATATTTGAACATTATTTTCAACTTTGATGATGAATTTTGTTATAACTTCATGAATGTAGACAAAAATAAGAATAAAATTTTTCGATATCGGCCTTGGTTTTCGAAAAATCGAAAGCTAAATAATTGAACAAAATTTTCAATTTTCGATATATTGAAAATTATTCCAGATATCAAAAATTTTTTTCTTACTTTTCGTCTATATTTTCAAGTTATAACATAATTCAACATTAAAATTGAAAATATATATTTTTTTAAATTTGTGTCCCCACTACCGATCTCGTACATTCTTAATCGGACACAACGGTTTTTTTTTAATTTACACCATCCATCTAACGTTTTCCCATAAAACCAATGTTAAATATGTCTAATTTTGAAGTCATTTATTTATTTAAATAATTTTACAACCCCCCCCCTTAAAATTTTAAGAATTGATTTAGACTTAGTCCAACTTTATATAAAAAAATCAAGCTTTTATCTTCACTAGTTAAAGTTATTAAGTTTATGTTTACATACCGACCACTAAAGATAGCGCATCCTGTATAAGTGCTAACATCTTACTGAACAACTCCGTATCTATAAGCACCAAGCAGATCGAAATTCAATAGAAATATTTCACAATTTTTCGTCTGGGCAACACAAGAGAAAAATAAAAAAAAATTTAAAAAAAAAAAAAACGAAAGAAAATATCACAATTAAATGTTCCCTGTTCCCGATGTAAAAAATGAAAAATTATTTGATGGTCCAAAATTTAATGGTGTTTTTGGACTATTACAAGCGTATAAAAAATCATCGGATGACGGTGATGTCCTATGTAAGTTCGGTTCAGATGCTGAACGATGAATTTTTGGTAAATTTCGTATTAAACCCTCCAACGAGACTAAAATCTGTCGGAATAATGGACGATCATCACGATTAAATTTAATACAATCTTCAACTAAACGTTTTAACGCTTTCGGTGCATCCGATCGTATTTTATCTAAATCAGGTCGTAAATAACCACGTCCCACCATAAATAAGATTTGATCTTTGTTGTTTATGTTCGTGTATGGTAATTGGCCGGTTAGCAATTCATATTGGACCATACCGAATGCGTAGACATCCGATTGAAAACTGTACGGGTTACCAATTGACATACGTATCACTTCGGGAGCCATCCATAGAATTGATCCGGATGGTTGATGGGACGATGTAGAATCAGACCAACCAGTTTTCGCTGTTGCTAGACCAAAATCACCTATTTTCACTGTCATGTCGTCATGTAAAAATATGTTGTTTGACTTCAAATCGCGATGGATGATACTTTTCGCATGTAAGTAATCCATACCTGCAAACAAATTTCAGAAATTAAAATCAAATAAGATAAATTTTTTATGCCTATGAAGAATTTCGAATAAATCCTTTTTACTTTGTCACATAATTGAAGTAAAGGACTTAACTCGATTGCTTTGCACCTAAACCTACAACTTACACTTAAATACAGCCCATGTACCTTCCCTAAAAGTACAACGCGAATTTTGAGGGTATGATCGAAGTCACGGACACGATTGAAAGCAAATAAAGATATACAGAGTGCTTTTTTAAGTTGACAACTCGAAAAATAACATATCGATAAAAATGTTTCAAACGAAAAATCCTGGGTGTGTGGGCGCACATCTTACGCAGACATTAAACTTAACCTAGGATTTCAAGCTCAATGAAAAGCTCATCCTATTCCATAATTGGTAATCGAAAGATGAAAACTTTAAATTAGAAAGTTGTTATTGATTAAAAAGTAACATTTTTTGTTTGAATTATTTTTCTGCAAACCGTACAGTTTAGACAAAAATGGACTGAAAAGTTTTACCCAAAATTGTTTTTTCGTACAAAATTGTTATTTCGCAAAATTGTTTCTGCGTAATCTAGGCACTCTTTGAAAGAAATTTTCCCATAAATCCAATAAAATGGTTTGTTTTTCTATAAAAACCATTATTGTTGAAATTGAATGAAGAGACGCACAAAAAGCTAGTTTTTTGCTATTAATTTCTGTCTAAACTATTCGATTTACAAAAAAATGTTTCAAACAAAAAATTTTTGCGTTTTTATAAAGAACAACTGTCTAATTTAAAGCGTTCATCTTATGTTTGCCAGTTATGAATAAGAGTGAGATTATAATTGAACCTGAAAACTTAAGTCAAATTCGATGCCGGTATAACATGTGAGCCTTTGAAACTAACATTTTTCGTTTGAAGCATGTTCTTCGATTAAATTTATTGAGTTTCAAGCATATGTCTACTTAAATAAAACATCCTGTATAAATCGGCAGTTGCAAACAGGACCATGTTTAACGTGGGTATATAAGGACAACGAAGCCCATTTTCGTGTGTAAAACGTGATTTGACAGATAGAGCACCCCATTTTTTATGTCTATGGTTATGTCATTAGTGACATACAGAAAAGAGGAAATACTCTGTCAGGAAATACAAAATATTTTATTATTAATTAAGTTTAACGTTTATTTATTGGATAAGTTTTTCGGCTTAATTAATGTGCTAATTAGATAATTATTAAATGGCGTTACCGCATTTCGTATCATTTTTTAAACTGCCTACGGGCGGAAAATTTCTTAATCCGCCTCCGGGTTGATCACTGAGTATTTTATTGAATTTTATATGAAATTTGGAAGTTATTAAGCTTTTAGCCCATGAAAATAATAAGTGAAATTTACAAAATTAAAAAAAACTCCGATAAATTTTTCGGCTACGGAACCCTAAACTCTCATTTGAAACATAGCTAAGAACACTTTCCATTAAATTACCTTTCAAACAAAACCAAAAAAATCAAAATCGGTTCATCCGTTTGGGCGCTTCGATGGCACAGACAGACAGACACACACACATAGCCAACAAACTTATAACAACCCCTTTTTTAGTTCGGAGGTTTAAAAAAAAACATGCTTACCTTGAGCGATTTGCCTAGCGATTTCAATCACCATCAACAACTCAAATTTATTCTCATAAACATGCAAATGTTTATATAAACTTGAACTTTCGCACCATTGTGTAACGATCGCAAGTTCTGGCTTGCTCACACATCCCATAAATAACAAAATATTTACATGTCGTGTCTTCCGTAACACACTCACTTCATTCTTGAACGCTTGTAATTGAGCTTGTGTAGGATTCTTAACATTCAACGTCTTCACTGCAACGGGCCCATGCCAATGTGCTTTGTACACAGTTCCAAACGACCCGGAACCAATACGTGGACCTAATAGAATTTCATCGGCTGGTATTTCCCAATCTTCAATACTTTCACGTGGACCTAACAACGGTTTACTTTCGTCTGCACTACGTGCACGAGGTCGTCGAGTTTTATTTGATGTTTTTGGTGATTGATTTGTGCTCCGTGTATGCTGTGGTAATGTTTCATCACTTGTTTTTCGTGAACTATTTGCACTGCCATGTTTGCTAGATCCAGTTGGTGTACTGGCCGGTGTGTAGTCACCACCTTCAACGGTGTTAGCACCTGGATAACGTGATGATGAAGATGTGCCACGATCATTGTTACTTGGATTTCTAGCTAAATTTACACAGACATTCGGTGCGGAACTCGATCGATCACCGTGCGCTAGGCTTCGTGGATGTCGGACAGGTCGATTTGATACTGGCACATGTAAACTATTCGGTGATGGTTGTTCGGCTAATAATGCTTGATAATATCTATCCACTAAATGATCCTGAAAATATTTTATTTCATTAACATACAAATTATAAAATCCGAAAGAAATTTGAGAATTTTTTGTAGAACATCATACATTTGAGTTAGGTAAATCTACCGGATTTTGATAATCAATTCGGAAAATTTTGGGAGAAGAGCAATTATTTCTTTCGTTGTAAAAAACAGGGTTTGAAACAATTTATCTCTACATTGTTTTCTTTGGTGACGATTTCTTGAATAACTCTGCTTCTATTGATCGGATTGAGGCGATTAAAAAAAAGAATTGTTTATTATGAATTTCTGCATCCATATTGCCTGCTTAAACTCAAGAAAACACTAGTAACCTCATATTTACAATTTTTTTTTTTTTTTTTTTTGACGACTTTTCGAAAAATTAAGGAATTGAGTTGAAATTCTGGAAAAGGATCTAACTTATGATCATAAAAAAGTGTGGTTAATTTTATCCCGGTAGATAACATCAATTTTGAGAAAAACGACTCGTACAGATCAGGCAAATCATTGGAATTTAACTTTTTTTTTTGCAGGTTTTTTTTCAAAACCTGCAATTTTCAAATGCAATTGATTTAGAAAATTGGTGTAAAATATTCCTAGAGTTTTCATTTATTATCTTTGAAAAAATTTTTCGAAGTCGACGTTGGTCGTGTTCCGATCGACCAATCGAAATTACCTTCTAGACATTACTAAACTTTTATCATTAGGAATAATTTGATATAAAAATTTTGTATTATTTATATAGAATAAAAAAATTTTTCTTCCCGTTGTGTCCAAGTTTTTCCGATGAACCCATCGTAATAAGGTCTTATAGTTATTCAATCAGTATATAATAAAGAATGCATTTATTACAAAATGCGCGGGTCAGACGCCAAAAAATTTTCAGTTATAAAAAAATTTTTCGAAGTCGATTTGGTCGTGTTCCGATCGACCAATCGCAATTCCTTTCTAGATATTACTAAAGTGCATCATTAGAGATAATTTTATATGAAAATTTCGGATTTCAAAACAAAATTACGTAAATTTTTTTAATACTTTATTAAATACACGGAGAATTTTTTTTTCTTATTTTTAGTTATTAACTAGTCGGAACTATAACTACACCGTACAGAGAATTTCGTATAAACATGAGAGGAGAATAAATTTGTCTGCTAGCTTCTGTTCACTTAATTTTATTGCAAGAATAGTGATAAAAACGAAAAATCGAAATTAAACGAGTTCAAAAAAGCCAATAGCGAGATTTTCTAGGATTTTGGTTATGTTTTAGAGGGTGGAATGCTTCGTCGCTTAAATTGGAATATTTTAACTGAACTTCTACATCAATTAGCAATAATTGAAGAAAATAGGTGTAAATATATTTACCTGATGACACAGTGCTGGAACACCACTAAAACATCGCTGATGAAAACGATAACCACACGTACGACAATAGAATCCTTGGAACAATAATCGTCGACAACATTCACAAAACGCTAACGAAAAGAATGTCTTTCGCACAAAATTATGTGATATACTTGTGGCAACCGGAAACCGATCCAATATTTTAACCGTAATCTCACAACAATCTAACGTTGATATATCAATGTCCCATGGTATTCGTAAACCACAATCACGTTCATCACCCCGATACACACTACACATCTGCCATGTTAAATTACGTAGCTTCATTGGTTTTGCTAATGCCTTCTTTAGACTCATGCCAGCACGTACTTGGACCATGGTACGTTGTTGATTTGGTAGATGGGCACGTAAAAATAACTTTTGAGAACCACTCATGTCCATTTCATTGTTTGATGTTGTATCGCTTGCACCCTTCAAAATGGAAACAAATTTTTTTTAAATTTAATTTTGTTTTCCCACTTTACAAATCATGTTTAAAGATAAGGCTTATTAGGAAGCCGTCATAAGTTACAGTGGGGTAAATATCAGCATCTTCTCAGATAGTCAGGCCGCTCTTCGGATTTCAATCGAGGATACTCTCTGAATGCTTCGGGAACTGAATAACACAGTTAGGCTAATCTGGTACCGGGCCACTTTAGCGTTAAATAGAAGTGAAGCAGCGGACTCCTTGGCACAAGAAGGGTCGTTCCAAACGCCCCTGAACCCTTCATTTTCATAGCAAGAAGTTCCGTAATTTACCGAATCGATTTTTGTGTGGCGTCTGTCCAGGATCCTATAACTACCCTGTATATATGAAAAATATATATCAAGGTATACTAAATTTAGTCCCAAGTTTTTAGTGCTTAGAAATATTGATGATACGAAACAAAATTGTAGTATAGTTGTTCATAAAATCAACTAATTAGTCCAGTACCGGTTGTCTGTCCGTATAACTCAAAAACGAAGAGATATTGGGCTAAAACTTTTGAGTTCGTAAATGAGCAACATGAGTCAATTGGGTCTTGGGTTCGTAGGACCCATCTTGTAAACCGTTAGAGCTAGAACAAAAGTTTAAATGTAAAAAATGTTCCTTATAAAAAAATTAACAATTTTTGTTTTAAACATTTTTTTCGTAAACATTTAAAATAGGGTAGAAAAATTATATAATATGTATACAGATATTGCATAAATTTTAAATTTATACGTTACATATATTATGTATGTGTTTGTTTATTACTATATCCACTGGGGAAGTAGAAAAAAGATATTCTTATTACTTTGTGTGTAAGAGTGACCATCTTTCTTAACGAAATCAACACTGTCTATGCATGGTATTTCAACAATTAACGCAGTCTATTGTTTGTTTTCACTTGAGGCCGTCACATTAAGATACCAGACTTTATGGCTATTCGAAAGGATTCTGTAAAATACTTATGGGGAATAGTTCTTCGGATAAAAAGGATAATTTACAAAAAATGAAAGTTACGAAAATCCAGTTTAATTTACTATTCACTCATCATGTGATATATTGGACTATATTTTAAGAACTATGCATTTAATCATCATGTGAATCTGAATTTCAGATTTTTGGATCAAAATTACATCATAAAAAGAATTCTAGCGAAATTGCAAATGGAATTTTTGTTTGTTTCAGAATTTGATAAAACTCGGTATATAGAGTTATTTTGATCTATAAAATTCGAAAATATAGTTTATTTGACGATTGGTAGACTATTTTTTATGGTATCAATAGAAATTCTAGATGAAGTATCAGATTTTGAAGAGTATTTGATGATACTTCGAGAATTATCCATTTAGTCATCAAATGATCTGGATTTTCGGGTCTTCTTTACCCAATAAATTATAAAAGTTGAGGCAACAAATGTTTTGAATTTCTTGGAATCTTGGCTTGGTTGGTGTATTTTATTCATAAGACTACGTAATATAGGTAAAGTTTAGGCTAGGTACTATAATTCTAAGATGATTTTTAACGACACATTATGTAAAATTGACGATATAACAAATTAATTTGCATTTTGCAATCTTTTGAAACGTAGTACCGATAATACCCATAAAATTCTAAAAAAATTGACGATAAAATTCCAAATATGTTGGTAACATCGAAAAAAAAGCATACAAAGTTGCTTGTAATTTAGAAAAAAATCATTGCATAAGGTGATAAAACCATGATAAACATACAAATTTATTTTATTGCCAATCATATTCCCTAAAAAATACCCATTTTATGGCAAGTGAAATTTACAAAATTTTAAAAATCCCTGACTAATGCAGTTTTTCCCGAGTAATTCTCAAGCGATGCGTTTTGTGAGACGATCAAAAACTATATTCATTAAACTCTCTCGATAAAAAAAAAACTTATCCAGGTAAGTTGTTACAAAAATCGTAAAACCATCCAAACTTTAATTGTTCTTAAATAAAAAAGAAGATAAAAACTGGTAAAACGATACTTTCTGAGAGTCTAATCATTAAATACACTCTTTTAAGAATGAATGTCGAAACTCCAATTCAAAACAAACAAAAAATGACAGTTCACAAATGACCGCAACTGTTGAAGATGATTAATGCCAGAACTATAATTTACATTTTGAAAGCACATAGAAAAATTAAAAAAAAAAGGTACCTTAGTATCTAAATCAGTAAAGCGTGTTTCTTCGCTAACTCTTCTCTTTTTCCGTCGAGTAATTCGATCCATTAATTTCTGTTCCTTAATTTTTAATTCATGTAATTTATCAGTTAGATCACGGTACTCTTCCAAGTACATGGTCGGTGGATTTTGTTCGCCAGCAAAGCGATCATTTAACGCATCAACATTTTCACGCGTTAACGATATTATTGTTCGGATATTTTTTAATTCACCTTCAAGTGGATTCTCATCGTCACCGTCACTATTTTCCACCGATGACATACTTGAACTGCTCGAACTTGTTGGTAATGATAATGTTGGAATAATGCCATTTATTTTTCTGGATGTGTTTGTTGTTATGTCAAAATCCCATATCACTGCCATTTTTTTTTACACAACAGAAGAGTGGAGTCCACAATATGCAAGAAAGACTACATACAAAAATTCTTTTGAGTCAAACGACATAGACACTTTACTTTCAACACACTCTCTGACTGTGGCAGTGTAGCTGTCTGTGTCTACTAGTCATCTACTAGTACTCTAGTGTCTGAACTGACTCAAACTACAGTCAAATTCACTTATAAGGACAACTTACTACGAGACCTACAAGGGTGGATGTGTGTCCCTTATATTCGATTGAGTTCCAGGTTCCAAGGCTGTTATTTCGCTCTCGGAAATTCACCGCCAAGTCATTTCATCCTCGGAAATTACTGCCTAACTAACGTATCACCAGACCAATCACGGCTATGTATTTCAATTACAGGGCGAACACACTTAAGGTAGTACCTACACGAAAGTGATATTTCAAGAATTTCTCAAAACTCAGAATATAAAATATTTAATTCATAATACACATGCTGTTAAAATTATAAGATGATTTACCATGTCATACATGAGATATTAGCAATTAAAAGTGACGCAATTTGTACGTGTACATGGGAGAAGCGTATAAAAATACACAAATTTACAAATATTATATTTATTTATCAATGAATAACGTTCACCATCTCTATGAAAAACTAATATAATGTAGAATACTATATTTAGAAAATATATAAAAAAAAATAAAAATTATTTACCATATAGTTTCGATAAAAAACTTAAATAAATAACTCGTTTTAGCGATGATTTTTTGTTTAGAGGATATAAAAACTAATGGTAAAGGTATATATCATAGTGTGTGTGTGTATACGTATAGAAGATATAATGGTGAGTAACTACAGTCTTGTGAAAATAATATATGGTATATGTATAATAGTCATAGCACAGTTAATGCGCTGAATGATAGTATTAGTCCTAAACTTTTTGACTGGACTGTCGCGGAGGAACTACCTTAATACAAGAGCCAAAGAACCGCAGCCGCAGACCTGTGTTAATTCAGCCCCGTTAACGGTATGGTCAACCCGTAGAGTATTTCTAGAGTCAATGTATCTACATACCGAATTTTATTAAAATATTTTTAGCCGTTTAGTCGTGAACAATATTGGTAAAGATATGTAGTCCGAGTGCCAAGGGAATTTTAGATTTAGGATTGAAATTATTTGTACCTTATTTTCAACTTTAATGATGAATTTTATTATAATTTCATTAATGTAGACGAAAAATAAAAATAAAGTTTTTCGATATCTGCCTTGGTTTTCGAAATATTGAAAGCTAAATAATTAAACAAAATTTTTAATTTTCAATATTTTGAAAATTTCCTAGATATCGAAAAATTTTATTCTTATTTTCGTCTTATATAGTCAAGTTATAACATAATTCACCATCAAAATAGAAAAAATCTATTTTTTTAAATTTGTGTTCCCACTACCGTGCTCAAACGTCCTTAATTAGTCCGACGCAGCGAGTTTTCGAGTTTTTTTGTTTTCAATAATTTATTAAGGTTTTAACTTTTATTTAAATAGTTTTTTTTATTTAATTTCCACCGACTAGTTTTAGAGAAATGTATAAAAACATATCATCCATCTACCGTCTTACCATAAAACCAATGTTAAATATGCCTACTTTTAAAGTCATTTATTTATTAAATAATCGGGGAACCACCTCCCCCTAATATTTTCAGAATTGTTTTAGACTTTCAGCCAACTTCATTTAGCCTTTTATCCAAAATTGCCCTGGCGCTGGTACATCCTTAAAAAAATAACAAAATAGAATACTCCAGTTAGCACTCTCGTTCACTTCTCACTAATTTTAAGACCCAAAATTAAGTTTTGTTTGCATATGATTTTTATTTGGATTCAGTCTAAACTTTTCCAACTCGGCGTTACAATCGATTCATCGTTATTAAAGATGTCACTATAATAGATTTTGACTGTAGTTATACAGAGATAGACAGACTCATTTCTGTTAGATTTATCATGTAGGGGTCTATCTGTCTCTTTAATGTTTTTATTTATTCGTTGCTTCAATTTGAGTTTATTCTTGTTTTCATTGAATTAACTCGACATACACCGAAACTTACGTCAATATTATTATTTACGTAAATTAAACTTTCGATTCAAATATTTCTTTAGTAGAAATTTTCTATACGTACCGTTTTTCATTCTTTAGTTAACAATTCGATATTCAATTAAAAAGTAAATTGAAATAGTTTTAAAAAAAGTATAACGATCAAGTCTGAGTTAAATTAATGCAATTAAGGGCTGTGTAGGTAAACTCAATACCTATATAAAAGCTTCGACGCCAATATTCTTTTTAGCATTCATGATTTTCGAAATTTAAGTCGATCGCTTATTGTTCTTACATGAGCGTACCAAGGAAATCCTCCCCTGGACTTAAAATTCATGACTTAAGCATGTTTGCTTAATATTTGTGTACCTATTTCAAAATACTGTTGAATTTTCGAAAGTTTTAAGCTAAAAATTACTGATGTATCTCCCGCTAGACCAAAATTTTCTGTTTTGAACGCCTCCTCGGACTAAAAGCTGTTATATATTTAAGGTTCTGTTGTCATCTGAACAAAAAAGGGTTACTCATTAAAAATTGAGAGACGATTGACTTTCAGGCGTTATAGACCTTTAAAAAACTTACTAGACTAGACTAGAGGTCTCAATTGCTTCCTTTTTCTGTGGCAGAGAATATGATCTGTTATTGGTAAAAATCGAAATTTATACTTACCTCGAATAATATACGAAAGAATAATCTATAAATTTTTTAACTTACAAGTCCTTGAGGCTTTCTTTTTTAACCCTATCCACACTCTTTGGCGGGGACATTCGCGGAGTATCCTCGCCAAAGTTAGCCGAACTGAAACACTCACCACCATACTCTCGCCATACTTCGCAAGTCTCTCATTGCTACGGTTGTAGGGTTTCTGGTCTCTCGACCTTTTTAATTTCTCGACCAGCATTTTTCGAGGAATTTTGAAATTTATAATAAAACAAAATGTTTTTTTTCAAATGATAGATGAGCTCAATCAAATGGTAAATTTTTAGTTACCACTTACCATAAATTGCCCTTATTCATTAACCAATAAACAATAAATTAAACAAACTATACTAGACTAGTCTGTTTTAAAAAGCAAAGAGTAGGGTAGTATTAAAATTATTGGATCCCTATCAGTTTCCAAATCTACAACAGTCTTTAGTTAAATAAAAAATAATTAGTAAAATTAAATCAACAAAATTACTAGTTTATATTTATATAACTATAAAAACTAAACAAACATTAGCTACCAAATGCCTTTTCCTTTATATTTATAAACTACTAGCAGATACCCGCCGCTGGGAAATTTCAACTTTTTTGATTGAATTTTTTTTTTAAATGACGTATTTTCATACAAACTTTTTTCCCGTGTTTCACTCCCTTAAGGATAGAATTTCAGAAAATCCTTTTTTTATCGGATGCCTACGTCATACAAAGAACACACCATCCAAGTTTCAGATTTCTAAGATCAGCGGTTTAGGCTGTGCCTTGATCCGTCAGCCAGCCATTTAGGACAAAGCTAATTAGTCCATTTTCGGTTTCTGCCCGTCTGTAGAAGTTTCGGCGCGCTAACTGGGCGTATCCCAGTGACCTGCCCCATCGGAGGGGGTGTTGTTAGGCGGTGCTTGGCACTGTCTGACCGTGGGGGTGTATCCGAGTGGATTGCAGGTGCCTCAAGTATGACAAATGCCGAACCAACTGTCTGTCCGTCTGTCTGTCGACACGATAACTCAAAAAAGAAAAAAGATGTCTAGTAAATTTTATAGCGTGCTCAGGACGTAAAAAGTGAGATCTAGTTCGTAAATTAGCAACATAGATCAACTGGATCTTGAGTTCATCCGTAGGATCCTGTAAACCGTTAGAGATAGAACAAAAGGTTGAATGTAAAAAATGGATCTTATAAAAAAATAAACAACTTTTGTTTTCAACATTTTTTCGTAAACATCGCTGTTTATCCTTAGGGACGCAAATTATATAGTATGTATTATATGGGAATATCGGTTTTGTGTGACTATCTTCATTTAAAATGACGTAAAAAACAAACGATTACGTTAGTAACACTGTCTATGGATGGTATTTCGAAAATTCACTTAGTCAATTGCTTGTTTTCTCTTGTTTTTAGTTACCTAGAGCACGGAATTGATTTCTCGAGTTCTCGAGGCTTGAGGTTTCTTTTGTCTCGATTAATGGTAAATTTCTTGAGCAGAACTTGTGCGAATTGAACTTCATAAATGACCACGGCAATGTGGAGTTGATTCTTGCCTGTACTCTCGTGGATGCCTCGTGTTGCCTTTGACTCGGGTAAAAAAAAAACGGTTTTTTACCGAAGTCGAAAAAGGCGAGACACCACAAGTATCACCCACACATTCTCGTCCCTCGCCCGACTTCGTGCTATATTTCGCAAAAGTGTGGGGAAAGGCTTTCTGGTGGCAAGGTTTTACAACGAATAATGAAAAATAAAAAACAAATGACAGTGGGTTAGAAAAATGATAAAGACTGTTTAAAACGGTTTTTTAAATTAATCATATTTTTGTTTTAAATTTATTTGAATTTATCTTTATACAAAAAAAAAAAAGAATATATATTTTAAACAGTGCTTGATTTCTTTTTTTTTGAAGATACAAAATGGCCTTTAAACTTTAAAATATATATATATAAAAGCAGGAGTAGTTTTCTTTTGTTTTAAAACATCAAGTAGGTCTAGGGGTCAACTGTAGTATTTGAGAGTTACTCCAGAACGTCTAGGAATTTAAAATGCTGTAACCAAAGTCGTGTCTAACAATTTTTTCCTTTACAAAAATTTTCTTTACCGGGGATTTCTATTTGTGTGGCCTAGACAATTTTTTAATGTGTGGTAAGCTTAAAATTGATTTGTTGAGGACGCAAAATTCATTTTGTTCGACAGTCAACAAAGACGGATTTCGGGAATTTTGTTCTTTTGAGTGTCGGACAAAATGATTTTTACGATTTTTATTTGTCTTCTTATTTGAAAACTACTCTCAAGGAATGTTCATAAATTATACATTTTCCAGCGAATAAAATTATACATTTCCCTGTTATAAAAATTTTTTTTAGCAAAGAAAAAGTTGTTAACCACCTTGGTAACAGTCCCCCAAATTTCCAGTTCTGAAATAACTACCAAATATTATACCTGACTTCTAAGTCTAAAATAATCGTGGTTATTTTTTTTTTTTTTGGAAATCTTAAAATAATTAGTCGTAAACACGATATAGTTTTCTTTTTTAATTAAATACACATAATTTCTTTGATTTTTTTTAAATAAACATGGGATGTTTCTGAGATATCCGAATCAAAAAAAATTTTTTTTTACTTGCCAAATTATTTGGCAACAAATATCAATTTTCTATATATACATAATTTTTTTTTTAAGGGGATAAAGTGTCGTGTAACAAGGCACATATTGACACCTCGCGTCATTACCTAATTTCGGATATCAGAATTTTGCATCCCAAAAATAACTAGGTAAAATATTTTTGTTTTTTAAACAGTCCAAATAGATTTAACATGTATGAAAAATGCTCACGAAATAATCAAACTAGAAGTTGGTTTTTTTTTTTGTTATGGTCGATAAGAATTAACGCACTAAATTTCTCATTTTTAAAGAAAATCATTTCGACCCTTTTTATATATATTGGGTGTTAAAATAGCAGGTAAACTTTTAATAATCGCGATTAAAAAAATAAAATTATAAGGAATGTTAATATTGAAAGCAATTTTGTTGGGTGTAAAAATATATTTCCTGATTTCTGAATTTTCCAAAATTGTATTCAGTTTTCAAAACTGATAAATGCTTCGAATTTATCTGGTCTGAACAAAAAAACGAAGTGATCTCTCAGAATCCCTCATTTATCTCTTCTTCGCCACTTTGTTCGTCTTCATATTCAACTCTAGTCCATGTATTTTCGAGGAATTGAATTGCCTGGCACTGAATAACGCAGTCAGGCTGATCAGCGTATCTGGCGTTAATGAGAAAAAAACAGCGAATTCGTTGGCACGAGAATGATAGTCTCAAACGCCCCTTACACCTGAGTCTCTCATTCCCATAGCAAGATGCTCCGTAATTTACCGAATCAAGGAATGGGTACGATAAGCCGATCTTGATTACTGGAAATTTGAGCAGGGTATGTGACAGGCCAAACTCTGCATAAGCACAGCTAGGCCATTCGACTGTGCTCGCCTGAAACTTACCAGAGCACAGAGCACAGTAGAGAAGGGTTATAGGGCTCTTCTCAGGACACTATCGATTGAACTATCACCTTCATAGCATGGGAATCTCTGATGGCCCCACTTGTAGGGGGTGTATGGGGGGCGATAAAATTTCCACACACGTTATTTGCACCTGTGGAAACCTTTAGGGCGTCAGGTTTAGAATATTCGATTCCGAAACCTTAGATTCATCAATTCTGGGAGAAATCTCGTCAGAGAAGCTATGGACTTTCTGCGTGGCATCTCGACAGAATCTTATAGAGACGTCTCGTCTTTGGGTGACATGTTGTTCTCAAGGAAGGCTGAGATAACCCCGTCGTCAAGATGCTAGGGATCCTGCGGTATCCCTCTTGTGTAAAATCAGAAAATTCCTGTAATGTGAACAAAGGTCACTATTTTGTCTCCAGTTGTGGATAAATATCATCGTTCATTATTATTCAAGATGAAATCTTGAAAATTAAAATGCTTTTGGAGGTTAGCTTTAATTTATGAACTTAAAAAAATCCAAGACAACAGTATCGTGTTTGTTATCAAATAAAAGATCTTATTCCGAATTTTGAAATAAACGTTGTTATTTTAACACCCTATACATATATATTTAAAAAATAAATACAATAACAAAAAAAAAACTAAATGAATGTCGCCGATGTGTGTGATGAAAGCACTTCTCTCTTATCGCATTTATTAAAATTCTCTACTTCGAAGAAAATGGATATTTTTAATTTCCAGAAAAAACTAATGAGAAATAATTAATGAATAATAAGAATAAAAAATAATATATTTTGATATAAATTAAATGATGACACGTTTGTTTCTTTTTAAAATGTGTATTATATGATACGATCTCAGATGCGCATCCACTAGATGGATTTAGAGGCGGGTCGATTATAATCCTTCTCCTCAACTCACTTAAAACGCGTTTCACGAAAAACAAAAAAAAAACAAATTATACTAATTTTATATATCAGTTTTGCAATTTTCGATTGCAGATTAAAATTAAATGGATTATAAAATACCCCTCACTCCATGTGAATGGAGGCGCAACTGATGTTTTTATGTGGACAACTATTTGATTTTTCATTTTTCTTCCTTAATAATATGCCAAAGAAAAATAATAATAAATAAAATGCAATTACACTTTTTTTTTCAATTTTTCATTTATATAACAATTAATTATTTAATTATCAATTTTAATTAAGGGGATGATTTTCCGAGGGACCAAGGAGGCGAGGGGAGGGTGAATAGAAGAAGGAATAACCCTAAATAAATTATTTTAACATCGTTATTTTATTAACAAAAATACTTATGGAATTTAGCGGGGAGGCGCGGCGTCCAATTTGTGGTGAAATTCAGGGCAACAATTTCAAAATAAATTCAAAAAAACTATATATTAAAGCAAAGAATAAAACCGTTTACGATTATTCTTGGCTGTGAATTTGTCCTCTGTGTGTAAACTTTTCTTTTATGTGGAAAATATCTACGAAAAATTCCTAATTTTATTAACTATTTTTTTGTTTAGTAGTTTTTAGTTTAGTAAATAGTTTGAAGATATTCAATGCTTTGTTTTTATTTAGGGGAATGTTTTGAGAAGAAGAACCGTAATGAGAGGGAAGAGAGGGGAAGTGAGATAAATCACATATATGTACGTATAATAGGCAACGATCTTTATAGCCTTGTTAAGATGAATTCAAATCATGGTAATTGTAAATTAAGTCACGTAAAAGAATGAACTCAATTTATGGTTTCTTATACCTTGTAAAAGAAGACAATCTATGAGAGTTCTGAGTCAAATTACATGCTAAATTCCCAGAGGATTTCCATTGGATCGATTGTTTGAATTGTATTTCTTACGAGTTTCTTTTTTGGCATTTAACATGTACTTTGATACAGAACCCTTATAGTTTATGTACTCTTGTACATTCAAGGGTATTATAGATTTAGTTCAAAGTTTGTAACGATTACAAATATTGACCATAGAAACGAAATTTTGGTATAATTGATCATAAAATGATCTAATTAGCCCATTTCTACAAATTCGAGTGTCTGCCTGAGGATACGATAGTTCAAAAACAAATAGAGGTAACACTATCAACTCAATATTTTTCAATACATACAAGGTATTTAAATAATTAACTGTGTTTTTATAGACTTTAGGTTTTGAGTTTTTGAAAAAATTTGAATCATTTGCACTAATTTAAAGTTTGCAAAAGCACATAAATCGATATGTTCCAAGACTCGTTTGTAAACGATAAATATGGCGAATCAGAAAAAATATTTGAAATTGATGTCGAAGAAAAGGAAACATTATTACGAACCGAGGGAGTATATTTTCGTAATTTTTATCTATCACGCGTTAGGAATTTTAGTTTGACTAGACACGATAAGGTTGTGCGAAAGGAGATAAGGTAAATTACAAACTAGCAGTCTTTATCCACCTTCATCATCTTGAGGCAAAATGGAAGAAATATACTGTAGCTGCACTGTTTGTCTAATTACTTAAAATTTGGTTAAAAAAATTGCTGCCCCATATGAACGGAACCATTGCAATTTATTAAGTCCCGAGAATTCGATAGTCACTCAGACTTCGATATACGACGAAAAACACTTTGTTTCACAGCCTAAAAAAATAACTAAAAATTTTTATTAATCAAAATAACCAAATAAGTTTTAAACGAGTGGAAATTTATTTTCATTTTTTCCTGTAGAAAATGGAAAAAAACCTTTGAAATAAGCTAATAAGTCTAGATTCTGCCATTTTCTGGATTCAAACTTAATATGAGCACATAAATTCGAAAATAAAAAATTTGATAGCGTGATATTTCGCGCGTGTTCCGTTCAATTCTAATAAATCGAGTGTTCGACAATTGTCCAATTATTTGAGTAATAAGTCTTAATCTGAGGATCGTTTTGAGGCCACCTTTAGTGAAAATAAAATCATAATAATTCAAACAAATGTTGGAAGACGCGACAGAACACATTTAAAACAATTCTGACCATAATTTAGAAGGAATTTTCGAAAAGTGACGTGTTTTGCCAGTCGTAAAATGACAATACCGTTATCATCGAAAACACACTCAAAATGTTGAGCGATTGTCTAGCAAATTATTGAATAAACAATCCGTACATTGGTGTTAAGATAATTTCTTTCTATAGGGTGACCAAAAACTATAAATATATTGCCCCGCAATAAAATTGGTGCACAGGGTTATTTCTATAAGGTCTTTAATTGAGGAGATCCGGCAGTTTAATGTGAAAAGTGTCTATTTTGCCTTGTCAGGGAATAATTCGATCTTAGAAGCTCGAATAAAGATCAATATTAGCGCATTTTGACGAGAAATAAAAAATCTCTCGATTGTACATACTTAATTTCTTGTATAAATTATATCATATCAAATTAAGAAATAAATTTTCTCAGTGTTTCAGTTCTGCGTAAAAAAATTATTAAGAGATGATTAAAATGTTTGAGATATTTATTCAAAAACTAATAAGTGCAAGTTATCGGATCATATATATTTCATTCAGATCCCATCATTTTTTGTCGAAATATACCTGTCTGAAATTTCGAGAAAATTTAAAACTTTTTTTTGCGGGGCAATATATTTATTCAAGCAGTGTTTGTTACTGTCAAAGAAATAAAAATATTAATTTATTGATTTAAAGTTTCTTAAAACCACGACTAAATAATTTCACACTTGATTAACACTTTAAAAAACAAATCTTTAACCTCCTGTATTTCGCTAACAAATTATTTTCGAGTATATGTTTATATGAACTTTCTGTTTATTTTGACCTAGAGAACATGCTCCTAAAATAGTATCGTGAAATTTTTAAACACTCTGTAGTGTCTGTACACAAAAAAAAGATTTAACTCATGGTTTTGGTACGTCTGCCTGTAGTATGATACATATATGTTAGAAGAAATAAGGGCGATGATTCGGATAAGGATAAAGTTAGAAGATAAAGAAGGATAGAGAGTAAGGTGAGGTGAAGAGGATAGAATGAGATAAAGAGATATTTGTTCTGATTTATTTATATATATATATAGATAAAGATGTCTATATGTATTTGTTTTTATTTATTATTATAGGGGTAAAGTAGGTGTTGGAGTTAATGCGCCAGCATGAAGGCCTGAATCACGTGAATTGGACTGAGATGTTGCACGTAATAATGTAACAGCTTCTCGTTCAGGTGTATGTTGAGCTGCTGTTAGTCATTTTTGTCGACCTGATTTTTTCTTCTTACGTTTAAAGAAACAACAGCATCTAAAAAAAATCGATAAATCTTGTAATAATTTATATTCATATCTAATTGATTACAAAATATAATGAGCTTTCAAAATTTAATCAAACATTGGGTTTGTCTTCATAGGCCTTGCCAAAAAATCATAAAGAGAAGTCAAAATCTCGCAAGTGGAGTGGAACACACTTAGACGATAGAATCCGTTGTGATAACGAAAAGGGTTGGCCCGTCGGCTGTCACTCCATGAACCATTTGGAACTGTTTAAGAACAGCAGGAGTGCTTTGATGTCAACGGACTTCAGGTCGGAGAGACCGCTAAAGAAAGCCTGACTCAACTGAGTTTATTTTCTCATGACTAGAGCTTGACAGAGAAGATAAGATATCGTTTTTTCCTCCCTCCCTTCCTGTGAAAGTTCCTGCAATAATCCTGCCAGGCCCAAGCGTTCAGCATGCTTACTGCTTAGCCAATGTCCTGTAATAGCTGCAACAATTATGCTTACAGAGACCATTTCAAGTGATATAATGTCTTCGGAACGCTTACGATTGTACTCAGATCATATCTGTTTTGTAGTACCACAAGTGCGTTGCTCCCTCCATCTAAGATTGGCCATTTTAAGATATCCTCATTCAGGAGAACTCCCGGATGCCTATTGATGCTTGTATCCGATAGTTTTGTACCATTTCTAGCAAGCTCATATAAGGGCGTTCGATAATCCTGTGCTACCTTTTAGGTTAGAAAGATTGAGCTGAAAGATTTTAGCGCTGCTTGACTGTCGGTGAGGATAGTAATGTCGCTGCACATAATATTTTTCAGTTTTATCAATTCGCATATCTCGTAAATAGTCATCACTTTCGCTTGACACATGCTACAGTAATCCAGCACCCGGAATGATAGCCGTAAATCTAGATTTTCAGAGAAAACCCCACAATCTGCCTTCCTTCCACTCTAATTTACATTCGTTGATATAAAATACTACGCCCTTTGAATTAAACAAGTTCTTATCCCATTCCTGTTTGGTGGGTACGTTTACTAAGAACTTGCTCTCGAAGTTGTCGCCAGTAATCTTGAGAGAATTCTCTAGCTTCATTTTTTTAAAATTAATACTGTCGAAAAATTAATCAAAATTTCTAGTTTGAAAATCTCGAGAACACGATTTAAAAAAATAATTTGGTTTATCTGATTCGTGGATAAAACAGTAGTGAGTTTGAGTGACTTATTTTATGTCTTGTTACGAAAAAAAATTTAATTTCTACTCTCTTGAATTGTTAGAAAAGATTGAATGTGAATTTATTTTTACCCAAAACACAAATTGTCAGCAAAATAAAGAGTTTGAGGAAATCTCGGAGAGAGCAAAAACTCAGCCTCCCAATTTAAGGAGAATTAGAAAAGCTACAGGTTGAATGCAAGTACCCTTAATATACTTAACTTTTTTAAAACTATTTTTCTGGGAGTAACTCGTATAAAAGAAAGCTCATTCTATTTGAAATTTAATAAAAAAATTCATTCAAACCCAACAATTAATAAAAAAATATTTTTGTTTATAACAATAAAGTGTATTTCACTGTCCAGCGTCTTTGTGATACATTCTATATTGTTATAGATAGTGAAATACGTTCATGTCGCTTTCACATTAATTATTAACACAATCATTAAAAAAATTAATAACAAAACTCACATAATAATATTTAAAATAATTAAAAATAGAGGATATTTATTTAGGTTGGATTTCTGTTTTGGATGTGGATCAAATTATGGATAAACATATCAAATATACATTTCAGATTTTCTTTGCTTCCTATAAACAAATAAGAAAAATACATTTTGAATATGAAAAATCATAATTATTCATTAGTAAAAACCAGAGAGAATATAATGTAAAATAAAATTTTCTGCAATCTTTCTAGATAATTTGATGATTAAATGCGACGATAATGATACAGGTAACCCTTGTTGTCTGAAAGTACGGGGTAATTTGCGTCAAATCCGTTAGTTCTGATTTTATGCAGGCTTGATTATGATGTTAGAAAAATGTACTATTCATAGACAGTTAGGCAGATGTTAAAAACCGGTCCTTTGTTCGTACTATGCCGACTCGCCCGGCGAAAGTGACAAAAGAACCGTTAACTACGGTTCGTTGCATTTTTGGCCTATAGCTCGGAAACGGTAAGTTTTTCATAAAAATTGTTTCAATAAAAGTTGAAGCTAATTTTGAGTCAAACAACTTTCTCATTTACACTTTTACAAAAAAATCATTTTTTCTTAATGAAAATCGTGAAAAACCCTTTTTTTGATACTTTAGCGCCACTTACTTTTTGTAATTTGACTCGTATGACGTTCCTCTAATGACATAAAATGTAGCTGACAATGTCCTCTATATTTTTTATTTGAAAAACTTTTCCCTTAAACCAATAGATTCCGAGAAAAACGCATCCCAAAATTTTTTTGGATTTTCTCAAAAACAGCGGAACGAAAAATTCTCTTAATTTTTCTTAAAGCTATTTACATGCCTCCCTAACGATCTATAACCTCAGATCCACCATTGAAATTTTTTCCAGTCAAAATGCCAGATTGACTGTACCAAGTCTTCTAGTATGTATTCTCTCTGTTTTAAATAAAAAAAACATAGGCAATCTCACATACATACACATTCATACATGAAAATGATGAATACAGGATTAAATAAATAAAAAAAGGATAAATACCTGAAGGATGAATTGTGGGAAAGGAAATTCCTAAAAAAACGAATAAAATTAAAAATAATTGATCTTACTTTGTTTCATCGACAATTTCTACTTCTTGTGGTTGTGTTATTGGGGTATTACTATGGCCAGCTGTTGGGTCATCTGTGTTTAATTCACCATTAGTTGAACTCACAACCTGCGAAATCAAAGAGAAATATGTTTATATAAAACTAAACAAAATTTACTTCATCCAGAGAGATAACATCCATACTTGTTTATGAACTGAGTAACGATCAAGATTAGTAAGAGTTTTTGTGGGAGACGAACAAATGTTGAAGGGTTAAAAAATGCGTTATGGAGCATAACTAATAACTAGAGCGTTGTACTTAATATAATATTGACCACCATTTTGTCTACAGTTTGAGAAAAGGGGAATGTAACTTCCTTGCTGGAAAAAATATTTGAAGAAAGAATAAGTCTTAGAACTTTGAATAACTCTGAATTTCTCAACGTTTTTGGACTAGTGTAATTCAGAGTTATTCAGACTAATTCATAAACGTTGAGAAATTCAGAGTTCTTAAGATTTTTTCTGAATTTTCTAAAATTTATTCTTTCTTCAAATATTTTTTCCACCAGGGCCTTGCGTGTATACACTTATATTGTTTGCAGGTCCGTGTGCACAGTGGAGAGAGGTTGGCGGTTAAACCCACTCTTCCTTCCATTGAGAATCTTTCCACATTTTATCAAATTTTGCTTGCCACTTTCCCAAAAAATAAAATATTTTTATAAAGAACTCTTGCGCTCAACTTTCTACCAAATGTTTCGCGTTCTGACAGTTTTACCTGTGATAACAGAGACGAATGAACGCTCCTATTCAACTGAGCATCGCCTCAAAACATACCTAAGATCGACAATATCTGAAGAGCGGCTAAACGGTTTAGCCTCACTCAATAATCATCGCGATATAGAGGTCGATACGCGAGTTTTGGAGAATTTTTTTGTAGCGCTGAGAATTTATTTATTTAAAACTAGTGACTGAATACCACATTTTGACTGAATAAAATGTACTCTTATTCGAAAAAAAAAGTTTCTTGTTTTTATTGACTTTATGACCTAACATAATGGAACAAACGTATGAACCCCCTCTTCTGGATGATTCCTGAATGGCCGGACATGTGCACCACAGTGATATAAGCAAAAATATTTTGAACAGAAAAGTTCTTAGGAGTTATTTTGACAATAATGCGGTGAAAAATATTCATAATCTATGCCTGAACTACTCATAATCCCCGTGCGATTGCATGCTCCTTTTTTATATCTCGGCAGTGGGCGTGATTCTCGGTTCATACAACCTAAAAAAAACGTATCTGCTGAAAATATACTTCCTGTATCACTGTATTGTACATGTGTGCGGGGTTTAACGAAAATCGACTGACGTGATTTGATCCCGTTGAACAACTAGGGTTCAAGGATCGTAAACTCACATTTGCTCTATGTCTACGGTGTGTAAATAAGGCTTCTGTTAGCAAAATGATGACAATATGGTGGCCAATAATACTTCTGCATTCAGTGCCTTACTAAAATGAACGACGTGTAATATGCAACTCTTAACTTAATTATTTAACCCTTAACTGTAATCGCGAAAAAGTGCAAAATTTCAATGATGTATTCAGCTCAAAATGTTTATTGAAGTAATTACAATCGAAAAGTCACGTTTATCTGACTATTAGATGAATATTTTCACAGAAATTATTATACACGGTGTCCATTTTTTAAGTTGACATATGCTTGAAACTCGAAAAATAAGTTTTATCGATAAAAATGCTTGCTTTCCAAAGTCTAAGATGTGTGCCTTTGAAACTAACATTTTCCGTTTTCGAAGCATTTTCCTCGATTAAATTTATTTATCGAGTGTCATGCATATGTCAACTTAAAAAAAGACACCTGGATATAAAACTGCGAAAAATTGGAACAATAAAAAAAATACAGATCGGTTGAAAATTTTATGGTTAACAACTTTTAAGTTGTTTTTTTTTTTTTTTTTGCTAAAATGCACAGTTTTTTAGAACAATTAAAAAAAAATTGAATAAAAAAAAAAAAAAAAAAAAAAAAAAAAATCAAAAAACATGGAAAATTGTACATTGATGTACAGAAAATATGAAAGATAAGAAAAAGTTTATATATACAAATCGATGATCGGTTTTACGCCCGATAAATTTGAACTAACCTATTTTTCCTCATGCATAATAGTTTTTGAGTAAATTAATTTTGAGTAATTAATAACCTAATAGATGTCAAAAATGACCATCGTTAAAATTGTCGCATGTAAGATGAAGACACCCTCGTATTTTCGTTATTTATAGAAATATCGATTTGAAATTTTGTACAGTCATAAAGAATGACGGGTCCCGTTTTTTAAATATGTTTATTAAATATTTCAATAAACTTATAATAATTTTGAGGCTAGACCAAAATAATGGAAAAATCGATATCTCTTACCATCTCTAACGCTAGGCAAAATTTCAAATCTATATTCCTATAAATAACCAAAATATTAGGGTGTCTTCATCTTAAATTCGACACACTGTGTACAAATCGATCGGAAATTCTACGCTCGATAACTTTAGATTGACTTGTTTTTTCTCTAAAATGCAGAGTTTTTGAATATATTGCAAAAATTGTGGAAAATAGTTGATTTTTCAATAATCACTTTTTTTTTCCTACGCATATGAACATTTTGATTATACAAGTAAAAAGCTAAAAATTGGCATAACTGCTGCATCAAAAAATCAGAAAATTTCACCTAACTTAATGGGACTATAAGCAGGATTTCAGTTAAGAGTTAAAAAACAATGTATCGATTTAGAGCATGAAATATTATCTCAATGAATGAAGCATAAATTTGATGACACCACCCAAATTTGACATAATTATTTTTTTATAACCTGAATAATCATAGTGTGGGTCTACCTGACACATAAAACAAAGACGTAATAACCAACTGCAATTTATCTAGAAAAAGTAATTTATTTATGTACCTTATCCAGTCTCATTTTTGATTCACAGGGGAAGCGCAAAGTCCGTAAACGTCACACAGAAAAGAAAATCCTATTTGCTATATATTTTTTCTTTCGAGAAGGGAAGTACAATTAATTTAAAACAAAACGCATGCTTTTTAAAAATTAAAAAAAAAAATCATTCCTTGCAGTTTTTCTATTCTAGATTTGATTTTTTTTGGACTATTTTATAGCAAAAACTAAAAAAAAAATACAATCACAGCCACATTTTTGAAAATTTACCTGTACAGAGCCATGTCTATCTGCGGGTGTTAAATTGCCGAGTGTATTTTGTTTTGGTATATCCGTCCAGGCTGAAACACCTTTATTACCTCCACTTGTATACTATAAAAAGCATTTTCAAAAAAGAAAATTCATAACATTAAACGTTAATCCAAAAAAAAAATAAAAAAATAAAATAAAAATCGTAGCCAAAAAAATTATGTTATTAGGACACACAAGAAAATGCTACAAAACTATATTCTGAAAATGGAGGGGGATTTGTTATGTTAGTTTACAAAAAAAAATATTACACTACATCAAATACCGGGTGGTCCCCTTAGTGACGGATTTATAAATAAAATAATGTAACAAGTGTTGGGGGGAGGAGTTAAGTGTATTCATTTACAACTCAAGAGTTGTTCGTAATTTTTAAAAGACCGTATTTGAAATCGATGAAAATAGGTCCGTGATAAGGACGTACATTAATGAGACGAAAAAATGTTACAAACAAAAGTTGTTTATTTTTTATAAGGAACATTTTTTACCCTTAACTTTTTTCTATCTATAACGATTTACAAGATGGGTAATACAAACCCAAAACCCAATTGAATTATGATGCTCATTAACGACCTCAACTTTGCTTTTACGCAAAAATCCATCATGAGCTTTGTCATATTCAAATCGCCAATCTTTTATATGGGAACTTTGTTGGGGTTCATTTTACGTCCCCTATGTAAATCTGACGCGATCAATTTACTTTTTTTTTTTTAATTTTACACCTACACCGCCCAAACCGTTAAAGTCTTTAATAAACAATTTATAGGTCTATACCTCATACAGGTTAAAGGAAAGTCTAAGTTCAATGGAATAAGTGATATTTTCTTCTTAAACTCATTTAAGCTACAAAATCTTATAGGTTTTGATGACGTTCGAATAACTACACATTTAGCATCGCTCAGTTCAATCGAAAAAGTGAGAGAGACAGATATTTACTGCAAATTCAAAGTCTCTTTTAAGGCCGTCATAAACATTCTTTAAATTAACTCAAAATCCGTCACTGGACGAAAGTCGAAAGTACTAAATGCACCTCGGTACTGATTTAGTTAAATATTACTTTAAAAGATATTTCGATTTACTACAGGTTGAAACAACAAACATAAAATACTAAAGATTATTTTTTTTTTTTAACATTTCTTGGTTAAAAGCAAAAAAAAAAAAAAAAAAAAACAACAAAATTGATTAGAATCAATTTGGAAAACTGCTTTTCCAAAAATAAATAAATAAATAAAAAATTGAAGTGTAAAATGAGAAACACATACCTTTCGATCTCTATTTAGCTCTTTATTTGGTGAGACAACAATTTCATGACCCGTTTGTAGTGAACCAACAGGTGTTGACTAAAAAAATAGATCATTTTATAAATTTAGTGTTTTGTTTTCTTTTCAGGTGCCAATTTTTTTTAATGGTTACAAACGTTCAATATTTTTTTTAGTAAAATCTAATTGCCCTGGAGCTCGTGACAGTAAAATTGCACTTACACTGATTTTGAAATTACGCATATGAATCAATACTATTTAACGATAGGTACATCATTGTAAATAGGAATATATGGACTAGATAGGTGTGCAGGGTTTATCCTAGCAGAAATATTTTTTGGTAGAATTTTTTTATTTTTAACTGGTATGACAGATATTTTGGTCATATTTTGAGCTGTCACATCGAGATATTTCGAAAGTAGAACTCAAAACGAACAAATTAAATACAAAAAAAAAAGTAATTTCGCGATAAGGGTAAAATATTTTTGGCTTTATATACTAAAAATTGGTGTGACAGACCTTTCTGCCACGATAAAAGCTGTCACACCAAATTTACTTGAAAATAGACAAAATTTGCAATAAATTGGTCTCTTATAAATTAATTTCCATGAAAATGCAAAATACTTGTAATTATTAAATATATAAAAACAAACGCTTATTAATAAATTATTGAAAACAAACTCGTTGTGCCCGATCAAGGATGTATGAGCACGGCAGTGAGGACACTTTGGAAAAATAGACTTTTTCAATTTTGATGATGAATTATGTTATAACTTGACTATATAAGACGAAAAGTAAGAATAAAATTTTTCGATATCTGAAGTAATTTTCAAAATATCGAACATTGAAAATTTTGTTTAATTATTTAGCTTCTAATATTTCGAAAAATAAGGTAGATATCGAAAAATTGTATTTTTATTTTTCGTCTACATTCATGAAGTTATAACAAAAATTCATCATCAAAGTTGAAAATGAAGTACAAATAATTTCAAACCTAAATTTAAAATTGCCTTGGTGCTCGTACTACCTTAAGTATATTTCGAAAAATCAAGACTTTCCGAGTAATTGGTGATTGAAATTCGGAGTATTTAATGCCAAAAAAACTGAAAAATGTTTTTTGAAAAAAGTATATCGTAAACTTTTTAAAGTACTATAAAAGACCTTGAAAATGAAAAAGTTTCAATTCATTTCACGAAAATTAACGGAGCTATAATGAAAAAAAAGTTTATCGTACCTTTTTTTATTTTTTATTCAGCACAAAAACTGATGAATTAACCACGGGAACTAAAATTAACGCTTGTTGCTTTCCAATTTACTTTATTTAAGCACTGACAACATGTATAAAAATTTTTAGCAGTTTCGGACATATATTTTTTAAAATTTTTGAAACAAAATATGTCTTTTTGGCGATGTTGATGGAAATATTATTCTTAATTGACGTTATCTCAAGAGAGATTGGCGAGATAGGTGTTTCTCAAGGTTGAAAAATACCCATCTAGAATTCCAATCGGAATTGCCCAACGTTTTTAAAATATCGAATAAAGTCAATTAAGAATAATATTTCCAACAACTTCTGTTTAAAACTTATTTTGAATTTTGAATATTCATAAAGATGTATCAAAATTAAGTTTGAGAAAGCTGATGTAGAAACTGTTTTTTTTTTTTTTTTTTTTGGTTTTACGACTAAATCGTAATTGAAAATGAAAAATCAAAATTAAAAATCTCATTTTTACTAAAATTTAACCCTTTTCAAAAAAATATTGAACGTAAATAACCGTAGGCTATTTTTTAAATTTTCAATAATACCGAAAAAAATATTAAAATATTAAATCATGCGTACCTTATCCGATTTTGTTTTAACAATATGCGAAGGAGGAAAATTACGAACTTGTCTCAGAGCAAAAAAATTAGCAGGCTTTTCATTTTGTGTGTATATTTTATTAGTAAACAAAAAGCGAGCGCAGCATGCAATAAATTATTATTTAAAAACAAAATAAACAAAAAAAAACACAAATAATATTTGAACAATTAATATTTATTTTAAAACACCAGGTCAATAGATAAAAAAAGATCCAAATTTAACTAATAATTTTTCAAAAAAATACAGTCATGTCTGGTTTCAGAGTGAGTTTTTTAGGTAATTTCAGAGTATACCTCCTCTTGTGGGCTGCTGAAGAGGAGAAAAACAATACACAATGATAACCATCTAAAAATGAACAGTTTCTTAGATACGTGTGGCTCAAAATGTTGATAAAGTGGTAATTTGGGGTGTAGTAACTTCGGGGTCTGAAAAAGGTTGAATAACTTGAATAAACGGGATTATAATAATAATAATAATAATCTCTCTGTGCTCTATTTGAACACCCCGTCATCCGAAGACGAGACGTCTTCGGGTAAGAGATACTATTAAAATCAGATGAAGCTACAGGATTCTGTCGAGGGCAAACGCCACTCAAAAAGCCTACAGCTTCTCAGACGAAATCTCTCCCAGGATTGATGGATCCAAGGTTTCGGACCCGAACATTCTGAGTCTGACGCCCTGCAGATTTCTTCATGTATGGAGGTTTCGTCGCCCTCCATACAGATACTACAAGTACTGAGATCATCAGAGATCCCCATATTATGAAGGTGATAGTTCAATCAACAATGTTCTGTCAAAGAATCTCACCACTCTTCTCAACTGTGCTCTAGCGAAAAGCCGGGATGAGGATAGAAATTTTTTAAAAGGATAAAAATTACCCGAATTATTCAATATTTATCAAACCGTTCCGTATCTCTGAAACTATCCATTTTCTTTCTTGGTGAACGTATTTTTCGATCAAGATGGATGAGGGTACATGACATCATTCCCACTTTTTTTTTTTGTTACAGGTGTCTTTTTGATGGAAAATTTCGTGACCTCATAAACATTCTTGATAAAATAGGTCTGCTTTTCTTATTCTGGTCACTGTTACCCAAATTTGACTGTAGGTACATGATTAGTTAAAATTGGATTATTTATAGAAAAGAAAAAAAGAACCAAAATTTGGTGTAAACTGGCTTATTACTTTCAGAAATGCGTTTGTTTAAAAAACGAAAAAACTTTTTAATTGATGACTTTGAACTAAGTTGGAGGATTTTTAAGCTAGATTTATTATCTTTAATTCAGTCTAATTAAATATGAAAAGGGTTTGAACGCTGCATCAAATTAAGTAATTTGGTTTTTTTGATATGTTGTTTGTAATAAAAAGGCAATATTAAATTCAAGTTTTCGAGCTTGGAAGACGATGTGGTAGTTCTTAAAAATAAAACAATAATTTTGCCCTTATTTCAGTTTTTGTTGATTTTGGGATAGGCTGGTTTTTCATCAAAGATTGTGAATTCATTTTTAAAATTGGTTAGATTTGCTATAATTTGAGACTCGAACAGCTTTTCAAAATTTGGAAAATTTTTCAAGTTCCACGATTACTCATCAACAGATGGCATGTCAAAATTGTCAGTGCCCTTCTGGATATTCTTGTAATCCCCCTGACATCTCAAAATATGACGTCATGAACAAACCAGGTCTGTCAAAGCGGACAAAGTTTGATTAAAATAAACACATTATCAAAACTGTAAAATTTGACTATTTCCCATTCAAGTTTTTGAAGACCTCCTCTCCCTTCCTCTTAGTTGACTCTCTTGGGGGCTTAGAGGACTTTAATGTGACTCCCCTTAACCAAGAAAGTCATCTAAGAGAAAGGAAGAGGATTTCATTTCAGGGAAGACTTCAGAAAATAGTTTTCAGGATGTATTTATTTTGATCAAACTTTGCCCTCTATGATGGCCCTGGTTGGTCGAAAACTTCGACTTTTGATACGTCTGGAGGGTTTTCAAAAATATCCAGAGGGGCAGCGACAATTCGTCGTTTACTCCATTTTCATCTGCCATGTCGTCCGTGTATGAGTAAATCGTGTAACTTGAAAAATTGGCAAATTTTGAATAACTGTATGTTTCAAACTATCGGTCCAATAAAAATCGTTCTGGCTTCAAATTGTTGCAAATTTAACCAACTTTAAAAATGAATCTTTAATGAAAAAACCAGTTCTTTCGAGAGAAAATGAACAATTCTGAAATAAGGTAAAATTTTTGTTGTTTTTTATTTTTAAGAATGACCCGGGTATTCTGGCAAGTTTGTAAGGTTGTATTTAACATTCCCTTTTCATTACAAAGAACAAAAATACCTGATTTGATACAGTATTCAATGTTTAATTTTAATGAATTACATCTTCTATCCTAGCTCGTAGAAAATGACCCCCGACTTTTTAGGCGAGTTCAAAAATATTAAATAAAAAATCTCACACTATTTGAATAAAAATTTATCAGATTTATGCATGTTAGAAAATAACTAAGGCCACCAGACCAAATTTTAGTGGCTGATTAAAATCAATAAAAGTTTTCGGTGAAAAATTAATGAAAGAAAATGGAATCGTCCACAAAATAACAAAATTTTATTTTGTCATCAAAATAAAATACAAAAGTAATTCTATAAAGTTCTGTTTTAAAGATTTGTTGAATTTCTTTTGTTTTCGAGGTTAACACACTTTCTTTACTTTCTCTTCATTTATGTTTTCGATTTAACATTTCTTGGACTTTTTGAATTAGTCGATTCCTTATGATGAAAAATTTTATATATTTACGGTATATAATAGCTTTAGAAATGAAAAAATTCAAAAATTTTAGCTTTTTTTTTTAAATGTTAGAATTTTTCCATCTTGTATGATGAAGTAGGGGAGTGTTTATTCTCGTACTCTTTCCACCCAAAGTAAATTCGACATTATTTATACTATAGTTCAACTGTGGAAAATTTTGATGAACGTAAACTCGTCCGTTCAGTTGGTAACCTAATAATAATAGTCGTTTATATTCTGGCTCGAAATTTTTCAATATTTGAGTCAAGTAGTCCGCTAACTTCACCGGTAATCATCGACAAGACCGCCGAAACTGTTGGGATGGAGAACTCTTCGAAAACCTTTCCGAAAAAAAGTATTTAGCCAGGAATAATTTTTTTCCTAATAACCAGGCAGATAATAGCCTAGTTATCTGGTTTTTTTAATACAATAAAGTTCATAGACCACAAAGCCCACGCAAAATTTTTCGGGTGAAATAACCCCCTAGGAAATATATTGAAAAAGATGCTTCTATATGTTAAAGTACAGGTAAAATATGAATTTCACACCCCTTGGTATCTCACCCCTGTAACAGCAAATATGTACGGCTTTGCTGGATACTAACTGTGCATAAATATTCGAAGCGAATAAGATAAATGTCGTACAGAAATAAATACGTAGGGCTTCGCAAATTGACGCGAAATCAAAAGTTTCAGAAATAAACACGTCACACCCCTTAGTATCTCACTGTACGACATTTATGTTATTCGCTTCGAATATTTATGCAGAATTAGTATCTTACAAAACCGTACATATTTGCTGATGCAGGGGTGAGATACCAAGGAGTGTGATATTCATATTCTTACATGTACTCACCTGTACCGCTCAAAACTGACGCCAGGGTGCTTAAACTTTCTTTTACATATAGGAGCATCTTTCCAACATGTTTCCTGATGGGTCATTTCACTCGAAAAATTTCAGCATAGGCTTGTGGTCTATTAAGCTCCGAGCCGAGTTACTAGGTTTTGAATTATTCGAAATGTTCTGGACATCCTTTCGTTACTTCTCGATAGATGGTTTCGATTATTTCTAGATTTTCATCTCAAGTTGGATCTTAAATTTTGTTTGTTTGCATTAATAATTAGTAGAGTTAAAAGAGGTTGTATTTTTTGTAAAGCAAATGACTTTTGGGCTGGGAATTTATAACTAGAAGTTTTCCATTAGCAAGGTACAATTTTTTCGTAGCTTTTATACAAATTCAAAAATTCCCTTACGGCACTATACAAATCGTATGCTTGCCTAATATTTAAGCAGAAATTTCTATTTTTGAAATGTATACAAAAAAATAAATCTATCCAAAATTGTGGACGAGTCCATTTACACATACATGTACACAAAACACACTAACATTAATAAAAAAAAAACTACCCCACCACAACCAGTTTTAATAAATAAATAAAGTGTTTCAAGTTATGTGAGAATGTGAGTTAAGTCAACAAAATTTGAATAAATTCAAGTGCCACACAAACATTTCCACATAAAATATGGGTGTAAGTTTCCACATATATGTAAAGTTTAAAAAAAAAAATGTTTACCATAGTTTTTCCTGTCCAATCAAATTCACCATCATCAACGTAACCTTTTTTATCAAATAAATCTTGGAATAAACGTCTTAAATATTCATAATCAGGTGTTTCAAAAAAATCTAAACGTCTTACATAACGTAAATATGTAGCCATTTCTTCAGGTTGTCCTTCGCATAATACCTACGGAAATTAAATTTATAAATTTAGATTTTCGTATAACAGTACTCTGAAATTGAGCTTGATAGCTATAAATAAATTAATGTTTAATTTCGTCGCAATAGCTCATTTGAAAACTTGTTCTTTCTATTTTTGGAATAATAATAATAAAACATGAGGAACCTCAAATGGGTCTCTAGAATCTAGACCAAAGGTTCCTCTGTCCCCTCTTTGAAAACAATCTGTCACCCAAAAGCGAATCATCTTCGGGTAAGAGATGCTATTTTAAGCAATTGAAGGTATAGGGTTATATCGAGGCCAGACGCTACGTAAAAAGCATAAAACTTCTCCAAAAGATGGATCCAAGGTTTTGGACCCAAAAATTCTGAACTTGAAAGTTCTGTAGATGTAAATAAAATGGATGGAGGTTTCGTTGTCCTCCTAAAAATGGGATCATCTGAGATTCCCATGCTGTGAAGATCAAGTTCAATCAACAACAGTGCCCTGCTCCACTTCTCAACTGTGCTCTAGTTCTACTTTTGGAATCTATTGTTCAAAAATTGCCGCTTTGTGGAGGGTTGAAAGGGTGAGAAATGTTATCCCTAAATTTTACGTAAAGTTTAGATGTGTATCAAAATTTTAAAAATTATTTTAAAAGAAATTTGCTGTCCACTCGAAAGTTTATTATTTTTGAAAATGAGCTAAAAACAATTCCCGTACAAGCGGGAAAGTCCTGTCTCTTCTGAAATAATCAACGCATTGAAATTGGTCTCATATCATTCAAAAATTGAAATTGCTTTCTTTACATATTGTCCTTACATATGACATATAAAATAATATGTAAGTCCTTACATATATTCAACACAAGCTCGTACGGGAATTTTTAAAAGCTCATTTTTTAAGAAAACTACACAAACTTTCAAGTGGTTTTATCAGCTTTGTTATAAAATGATTTTAACAATTTTGGTGCACTTTTAAACTTTATTTAAAATTCAGGGAAACATTTCCCGCCCTTTCAATCCCCTGTAGAAAGCGGTAAAAGATTGAATTTTTGAGCAATACGATTCCAAACCTAAAAAGAACAAGTTTTCATATGAGCAATTGCGTTTCCAAATTCGATGATTTTTTATGAACAGATATAGCTGTTTGAAATTTTGAGATTTTAAAATTTTCTTTTAATACTTTTGATGAGTATATAATGTGAATATTAGAATTGATACTCTAACCCTTTTTTCAAATGTCTCTCACATTTTTACCCGGAGAGAGATGATTTTTGTAAAAGGTCACTAAATTAGCTCTTAATGAAATTTTTCTTAGATGATTATTATTTCAGAAAGATAAAAATGTTCATATATCGTGTAAATATAAATATATCGCTTATGATGACTATCGGACATATCGACCATAATAATAAGACCTTTAAAGTCATTAAAACCAATTTTGAGAGTAATTATAAATTAAAATAATTGAATGCTTACCTCAATAGGTGTTGCTCGTTTGGTATCACCAATTTTTTGATATCGTTCTTTTAACGTATCCGCTTTTAAACCTTGCCATGGCAATGAACCACGCAAGAAATACATAAACATGTGTCCTAATGCTTCTAGATCATCACGCCGTGATTGTTCTTTACCTAAATGTGTGTTTATACTCATGTAACGCGCTGTACCTGTTAGTGATTTGTGTTCTCGATATGGTATATGTTTATTTGTCTCTAAATCAATATACTCTTTTGCTAAACCAAAATCTGTAACAAAAAACAATCAAATATTACAGAGTGTTCCAGTCAAATAACATAAATATATGTATAATTATATATAAAAGGCGTATCGCAAATCCGTCACCAAGAGGCCAGACGTCTCCGGGTAAGAAATGCTATTTTGAGCAGATTAAACCATAAGATTCTATCAAGGTCGCAGATGCAAATAACATATATGGAGGTTTTATCGTCCTCCATACAGGGCCTAAAAGTGAGATCTTCAGAGATCCCCATTTTATGAAGGTTGCCACCACTCTTCTCAACAATCCTCTAGTGAGTTTTAACTTGTCGTGCCATTCCTCGATTCGGTAAATACGGAGCATCTTGTTGTAGGAAAGACAGGCTTGTGTGAAAGGAGCGTTTGAGACGAGCACTTTCATACCAATAAATCCGATATTTCATGCCCTTTAACGCCAAAGTGTCCAGGTACCCAGATCAGCCTGCCTGTTTTATTCAGAGTCAGGCGATTCAGTTTTTCGAAGCATTGGAAGCACTATCTTTGATTTGAATCTTGACGGAAGGACCCGAAGTGCGGCTTGACTATCTAAGAAGATGCTGATATGTGAGTAATCGGAAAAAATGGATCAAAAATTTTATAGACCAGGAGAATTGTTGTAATTACGAGTTGGTTGGGTTCTGAAGTTTTTAGCCCTTGCGATCAAAAATGGGACACTATTATACAAATTTGTTTCGGTCTATTTTTTCCTAAATCCAATATGTGCCTCATTTTAATATTTCGCGATTGAAAAACTGTCGCATATTAACCAAAAGGAATTCCCCTCCCGTACTTAAACCCATCCGTATGAAGGTATGATCCGGGAGGTAAATGTATGTATACCAAATCTTAAGGAAAAATCATTTCAGCGGAAGTGAATGAATATAATTATTTCTCAGAGCTATTTTAGGGTAAGCCATCTAACTTGCAAACATAAACATCTATGGATTATAAAATAAAATAATTTTCTTACCAATAATATGAATGATTTTATCTCGTTTTGTAGTATTTCTTCCAATAAGAAAATTTTCAGGTTTTACATCTCGATATATAAGATGACGACTATGTACATATTCTATACGATGCAACTAAAAAAATAAAACAACCGTTTATTATGTTAATTTACTAATCAAAAATAAATTGTCAAGTATCTGAAAATAAAACGAACTTTGTTTTAAAGCAAGGGTCTGATAAGTAGAAAGTTATCTGCCCGCACCGGATAAGCAATCAATCAGCCAGCCAGACCGACGTGGCATCTATGGTACTTTAGTCGACGCAGACAGATTACTTTCTTATTTTTATTACATGCTTGATACTCAGGCATAGAAATCTGATAGGAGATAAGAAAAAGCCAGCAAAGTATTTTCAATTTAAAGAAAATTGCTTGAACTTGTTTTTTTACAAGTAAAGGGACTTCACATGTTTACGAAATTAGCGAAAATTGATTGAGTGTATAGTAGGCCTGAAGGTAAAAACAAATAATCTTTTAGACGCGTCGAGTCAAAAATTTCTACAAGATTACAACCCTTTACAATCAATATTTCGAATCCATAGCCTTTTCGTATCGATTTATATTTTTCCCGAAATTATAGACATTTTTTTTAGTTAAAATAGTTAATTTTCATGAGATGAATTAGAAGTTGAGTAAATCTTTCTAGGCAGTAGATTAAACAGCTGATATATAATTTGGGCAAATCGAGTGTTTAAAAACTTTTTCCAGAGCCAAGATTTTTCTAAAACAAGTGTATTTTCGGCTTATTTATAAACTGATGAGCGAAATGCGTACTCACGCTTACTAAATAGAATAGGCCTTTGTCCTAAAAATTTTTTATTGTCTCAATTGACGTTCGTTATCGAGCCAAAACATCGTGTGAAATCAATTTTTGAATAAAATCAAAAACTACGAAAATATGAAGGATTTAATTGTATAAATAGAAAAAGAGGAAAGTAGCACGTGTTGACGTCATAACTTGACTGCCATAGATAATTTATTACATGTCAATAATATTATTTCGAGGAAAATGTAGATACAATTATTTAGTTACTTATATCTTTCATCTTTATCAATCGATTTAAATTTTTAGTTAGGATCTTGTCATCTCTTCTCGCATATTTTCAAATTTTAACATAAGATTTTGGTCACAGCCACCCGAATATCGGCCAAGTGGGAATCAGATTATGAACTCTGCTCATGATCGATATAGTGCATTTCTAAAAATGAGATGTTTACAAAATATATGACGCCCTGACCAAGATTTTGAACAGTGTATATAGTTCCTCGAGGGCAAAGTCTTGGGTCGAACATTAGTAAATTAATAAACCACCAAAAAGGAAGAGGGCTCGAAACTTTGAATATTCGCACCCGGCGAATATCTTTTTTCCAATACAAGCATTCATGTGCCAAAAAGAAACAAATATATTGTCAAAAATGTGACGTGTCAGTACATCGTCTATGATGTCAAGTATTTCGCGGCGTTCCGAATCAAGCAGGATTCATTTTTTTCTCTTATTTTTATTAATGAATTGGATATAATATCATCAGCCTATCGATTTCAATAGACCGTGAAAATGTGACGTCACAAGTCTATTAGAGTTACGAGCAGGCCCATATTGCTCAAAGGTTTTATTTGATTAATTCTCATAATTCAGCGCCTCTGAAACTCGGTTGTGACGATGAAATTATTATCGTGGGAATTTAATACAAAGTCATTTAAAAAATAAAATACTTTGCTATCTTTAAATTCTCGATTTGATCTGTGGGGGGTTCAATTTTATTTTCAGATACCTATTATAAATGAATCAAGACTTTTTTTTGTTGATAAAATGGACGACGCGATTTCTAAGTAAACCTAAACTCTACAATCTAGAATGTAAATGATGCTCAATTTATTAATTATCTGGTATCTCAATAAAATACTTACAAGTTGAATTGCTATCAATAAAACAGTTTTAAGTGAAAAACGTCTGGCGCATAGATCAAATAAATCCTCAAGACTAGGTCCAAGTAATTCCATAACCAAGGCATTATATTTTCCACATGGTCCAAAATAATGTACTTCTGGTATTCCTTCTGTTTAATTTTTTTTTTTTAGGGTAGCAACCAGAAGGGGGAAAATGTGGAAAATGATGTGAATTTTTTTTTTAAGACACGGGAAAAGGGGATAACAGTCAAAAGGATAGGAAGAGAAACAAAATATATTAGTATTTTGATTATGAAATTAAAAAGAATTCTACTTGTTTTTTGAAGTGTCATTATTGGAGCCAGATTTCGAAGTATTTTGAAAAAAATAAAACAAAACTTGTTCGTAGAATCAAATCGACATTCGAATAGGGAAGATGCATGCAATGGCAGTTTGAAATTATTGTATTACAGAAGGAAGGTCTAAAATACAAAATCAGAAGTCTTCGAAATTCTATTTCTCAAAATAAATCTGCATGAATTTCTTTCTGATGAAATATCCCGTTATATTCCATTAAATTTGAGTCAGGAAATTCAATTTCGGAAAAATTGAAATGACTTGTTGATTGGAAGCAATTCCAGAGAACACAAATGTATCAATTTTGTTCGGTTTCGCTTTGCTGGTGCTCATACCAGCCTTTTCTTTGACGGTCGAGCCCTTGAGGCTTTAATATTTCATTCAATTATAGTCTATGGTTTATTCGCAAAACTTATTAATTATTAATTCGAGGCCAACCGAACCTGGGATTATTGTATCAACATGCTTCGAAATATTTTAAATTCAGGAATGGCAGCGATGATCTTATCTTGGTAACTCACAGGGAATCAGGTATAAAATTTTTTGACTCAAAACTGTCACCTGTCAGGAGCATTTCTATTAATGTTAATTATTCTGTTGCAACCAACGAATGGCTACGATAAGCCAATCTTGATTACTGGGATTCTTGGGCAATTTTGCAGCAAGCCAAACTTTGTATATGATTATACAAAGGTCAATTGACTGTAAAGCAAGGTCATTTGACTGCACTCGCCTGAAACTAGAATATGAAAGCGCTTAGAAGAAGGCAGTTTCAGTTTTAAAATGAAATCAAACCTCGTACGGAAATTTTTTTTAGCCCATTTTCAAGAAAAATTAACAAACTTTTGAGAGGTTTTAGCAAATTTGTTGTAAAATAATTTTTAAAATTTTGGTACGTCTCTAAAATTTATGTAACAGGAATAACATTTCTCACTCTTTCAACTCTCCCTACAAAGCGAAATGCACTTACGCTTATGTACAAAGCGGCAATTTTTGAACAATACATTCCAAAACTAGAACTAGAGCACAGTTGAGAAGAGTGGTGGAACTTTTAACAAGTCACTGTCGGTTGAACTACCGACCCTTCTCTGATGATCCCATTTTTAGGGCTTGAACGGGGAAAAAAATGAAACCTCCATACCTGTTTGCACCTGCAGAAATCTACAGGGCGTCAGATTTAGAATGTTTAGGTCCAAAGCCTTGAATTCATTAATTCTAAGATAAATTTCGGCGGAGAAGTTGTGTCCTTTTTGCGTGACGTCTGACCTCCACAGATCCTATATCTTCATCTGCTTAAAATAGCATCTTTTACCCGGAGACGTCCCGCCTTCGGGCAACAGGTTGTTCTCAAGAAGGACACAGAGGGTACTCTTATATAATTATTCTTTTACAGAAAGGCAATCGAAATAGTGCTTTTTAAATTTCCTGACTATTCTTGATTAAGAGAATAATTCTATGAGCCTTTTTTACTCATGGTTATCCTGACACAATTTTCAAGTCGGATTTCCTTGTTTCTCAGCAAAAAAATTCGAGTTTAATGATCATGCAAATTTATTTTGAGAGTGTTTAAACTGATTCGATTCAAAGAATTTATTATTTTAGACATCAAAAGCATTTTTTTTTTTTTAAAAAGCTCATGCATCTTCCCTATTTTAAATTTTAATAAACTGAGCATTGCAAATAAAAAAATATTTGTAATCAAAATCACAAAGCTTGGATTCAATCACGCATCTTAAATTGTAGTAAAAAAAATTGAAAGAAATAAATAAATATGATGAGATAAAAAATATTCGAACTCACTAATTGATTTGCAATCATTAAAACAGTTTTTAATTTAAAATGTCGATTACATGTTACAAATAAATCTTCAAGACTGGCTCCTAATAATTCCAAAACCATTGCATTCCAACGCCCAGCACATGTACCCAAATAATATACGCGGGGTATACCTTCAATAACTCCATCTATACATATCAATATTTTTCGTTCAATAAAAAGGTCTAGTAGTCTGGGAGCCCGCTGTCGTTTTTGGTCCCTAATCGAGCAAAAGAAAATAGACCACTTGGCAACTGGTATTTTGCAACACACCGTCGAAAGTTTGTCGATATTTTCAACACTAGGTCCCTCAATAAAGCAATTAGTTAATATTGTAAGCAATCTCAAACTGAATCATATTACTCCAGATATTTTTCGATATCTAGAGTAATTTTCTAAATATCGAAAATTGAAAATTTTGTTTAATTATTTAGCTTTCGATATTTCGGAAATCAAGGCAAATATCGAAAAATTTTATTCTTATTTTTCGCCCATATTCATTCAAGTTATAACAAAATTCATCATCAAAGTTGAAAATAAGGTACAAATTTCAACCACAAGTTTAAACTTGCCTTGGCGCTTGTACTACCTTAACTTTGGTATAATTTCTTTATGAGACAAACATTAATCTATTGCCCAACAACCACTTCAAATCAGATTCTCTCAATGGCGGCGGTGTGTTGCAGACTACAAGACAAATGTTTCCATGAGGTCCATTCTCTATTGCTTATTAGTGATCAAAAACGACAGCGGGCTCCCTGACTAAACGGTTTCAAGTACTATTTGACAGTTATTACAGAACGACTTAATATGGCAACGCATAAAATTTATGGGAATTGGCTCCCAGCTAAAGTGTCTGAATTTTTTTGTTATAGTTGTAAACATTCTGTATATATTTACCCGACTGCACTAGAAGGAGGGTTGTATGTAACCTAATTGACACGGCGTGATGGATTTTAGCTTGAGATATGTGATTAGATTCGTCTTAATTGTAAGATCGACACTGTTTATATCAAAATTATAAAAATGATGTATGTATGCATACCTCTGTGTCATAAAAAAGTTGTATACCAAATTTCGATCTGAGGCCTAATTTCCGAGATAATTAACCAAATCAATTAATAAATTTAACCAATGAAGGAACGCATGGAAATGGAATAATGTCTTTATTGTGACTGGGTGGGGGTTTAATAAAAATTCAAAAAAGATAGATAGATAATATGTTAATATGATAATTAAATGCAACGATAAAGACATCTTATATTTCTAAGTGCTCTGTCATTAGATAGTTTTTAATAGTTTTTGCTAATTATCTCGGAAATTAGGCCTCAGATCGAAATTTGGTAAATCACTTTTTCGACCGTCTTTATAAATAGATTATTTAAGAAGTTGAGTTCTGCTTGTTCCTTTGTGGCGCTCTAGAGATCAAACGTATAGGCCGATTTTAATGATTCTTACGTCAATCGATCTTGCGAGTGTCACTGAAGACATGCCAGTAATTAAATTATCGTCTTTATAAATAGATTATTTAGGAAGTCAAGAGTTCTGTTTGTTCCTTTGTGGCGCTCTAGAGATCAAACGTATAGGCCGATTTTAATGATTCTTACGCAATCGATCTTACGAGTGTCACTGAAGACATGCCAGTAATTAAATTATGTTAAGCGGGGTATCAATAAATAGGTATTTGAAAATTCCAACAGAAAAGTGTAAAATGAAAAAATAAATTTAAAGAATCAAAAAAACCCGTCTGCTACTGAAATAAAAAACAAGTTCGGTAGTTTACATAGCGAAATGGTATGCAGTTTGTAAAATGTGTAATAACTCCAAACCTGTATATTTATTTTCAACATATCAAAAATTCAGACAATTTAGTTGCGAGCCATTTCCTATAATGGTTTGTGCGTCGTAGATAATAGAGGAAAAACTTTTAGGAACGACTATTTCAATCGTTTTGAAATGACTGTCAAATGCAACCGCCTGAACCTTGACCTCTATAATGAATGAATGCTTTTAATTAGAGGCTATTTTTTGATCTTTGATAAAGTGTAGGCTTCATCAGAGATTCCAAAATAAAAACAAAAACTAAAAAACAAAAGAAATCATAAATAGGTAAAATAAAAGTGTTATACTAACCATGTGTTCCCAATAATTTATAAAATCTATATTCTAGATGTAATTGTGGAGCCTTTGATTTCATAGGCTCCATTTTAATTGCTACATGTTCATTATTATACAAATTTTTTCCTAAAAAAGAAAATTGACAAACAAATTTGATTAGTAATCTTTCAAAAAAATTTTTAATTTTTTATACATACGATGTCTTTTTTTCCCACGGGTTTATTTTTTAGGTACTTCTTAGAAAAAATCATGAACTTTTTTTTGTTTTAGAATTTGATAAAACTCAGTTGATACGACAAATTTAGCCCAATAGATTCAAAAAACGAGTTAAATTTACGATTGTGCGAGTAATTTTTGAAAAAAACCACTTCTTGAATCAATTTTTGACGTTATCTCGAAAATTAATCGTCTGATTGTTAAATGAACCCATCTTTTGAATTTTTTGGGTCAAAATTACTTTGCATACCTACTGATTTTAATCGAAATCGGAAATCGAAAATTTGTCTCGATTTTTTGCAAATTTCTTAAGGGGGCCCTTTAGAAAAAATCGAAAAAATCATTACCATTTTTTTGTTTCGGAATTTGATAAAACTCACGTTTATAAAACAACATTACTCCAAAAAATTCAAAAATCGAGTTATTTGACGATTGGGCGGGTAATTTTTGAAAAAAACGCATTCTCCAATCAATTTTTGACGTAATTTCGCCTTAAAATTAGTCTAACTAGGCTAATTACTTAGCAAATATCTAAAGTCCACTGACTGTTTTTTCATAATTCCAATATTTATTTACAATAACAATAATTATATTTTCAGGTTTTTTTTAGAAATGAAAGAAATTCTTCCAGAAAAAAAGAGCATCGAATGTTACAAGGATTATTCAAAATGAAAAAAAAATAAACATACCTAAACGTAATTCACCAAAATTTCCACAACCAATTTTTTTACCAACACGAAAATTAGGGCCGACCATTAGGACGCCCGAACTTGAGCTAACAGAATGACGTGATGAGTGCATGTTTGTGCCAGAGATGAGCCCGTGACGGGCAGTGGCACCTGTAGCTATTGCTCCGGATACACCGTGTGTCAAACGTGATATTTTTTTTGCGTCCGCTAGCTCGCGGGTTGGCCCAGCTTTTTGCATGCCACTTTATGTCACCCTGCATTCAGAACATTGCGCTACAATTTGCTTTACAACTATTTTCCTTATATTTACAACTTGATGTGACGTTTTCAAATCTTTTAGTCCCTAAAAACAAATTAAACAATTATTCCTTAAGCATTTTCATTTAAATTTCTTTTTAAAGTTTCGTACATTTTATTTTGTACATTAAAACTTTTTAATCAATTTATTTTGAACTTTTTTTTTATTTTCGAGCTTCAAAAGTATTTGAGCATGCAAATTTTTTAATATTTTTTTTTTTTTGAAATTTTTTTGAATAAAAAATACGACTGAAAAATCAGTGAATTTTATTTTTATTTATTTACGAAAAAAATTATAATAAAAAAAATTGAATGTATCTTGGAAAATGTATTGATAATTGAAAAATATTTTCACAAAAAATTTTATATAAAAATAAAAAGTACAGAAACACACACAATGGTTACTGTCAAATTATTAAATTTATACAAAGTGATCTATTTATGTTCATACAAAATAATTTTGTAAAATTTTGTGGCCTTTATCCTTACCTACTTATTTTATAAAAGCGAAAGTAACTCTGTCTGTTACGCAATCACGCCTAAACAACTGAACCGATTTAAATGAAATTTGGTACAAAGATAGCCTAAAGCCTGAGAAAGGACATAGGCAACTTTTTTAAATGCGAAGATTTTCTGTAAGGGGTATGCTTCAAAAACTCAAAAAGTTCTGCATCGATTAAGCTCAAATTTTGACAGCTTCAAAGATTGTTTTATCTATTATTAACCTTCCTGGGGTGGAAGGTTGGGATGAACAAACGAATATTTTCAAATATATCCAAGTGGGGTATATGGAATAAAACCCAAATACCCGAGTGGGACAAAACTGTAACCTCTTTGAAAAGGGGATATGTGGGGAGCAGGTGAAAGTGAGGATGAACGATCGAATATTTCCAAATATACCCAAGCCTGATATCAAATAAAAGAGCATGATGTGTACATCACAAAACTGTAAGTTACATGTCAAAGTCAGTTCAGCCGTTTAAAAGTTGCGAACTCTTTTATCGGGGGTTTATCAAATTTCATAAAATTTACTGTATATTTATGAACCTGAAGTTGGCGTATATTTTTCATCTATTTTTATGCAACCATAATGGCAAATTAGGGCAGAACTTTGGTGTTCATTGTCTCCAAAACTATAAAAGATAGGCACTTAAAATTTGCACGTAGTTTCAACTAAGTAGTAATCTTCTAAAAAATTCTAGAAACTTCTTTCGAAAACCAAATAAACGGGAGCCGAAAGGCCGGTAATAATTTTGAGTGTAGACCAAAATAATGAAAAATTAAAAAATGCAAATTATGTCATGAAAATCAGTATATGGGTTTAAAAAAATATTCTAAGCAACTTTTTCAAATAATTTTTTTCGATACCTCTAACCCTCTCTGACGCTAGGCGAAATTTTAAGAATCGGTCGTATTTGTCAATTTGTAGTAGGCTGAGTTTTAAGTTCAGATTTCGGTTAAGTATCTTAAAAAACGTAACCCATCACCCTATATATGATTGTGCAAAATTTCAAATCGATATTCCTATAAATAACAAAAATATGAGGCTGTCTTCATCTTAAATGCAACACACTATAGAATAACGAATATTCTTAGTGTATATATACTTAATGCATGTGTTTCACCACTATAAGTGACATAGCTATAACATTATATATGAATTACATATACTGTTATAGTAATATCACTTAGAATGATTCAACTTTTGCGTTTATTTTGATTTAGACTGTATTTGTTTATAATAGAAAAAAATTACTACACTATACAAATGACCTAATATATTCAGAAATTATGCTCCAACCTTACTCAATTTATGCAGGACATAGACAATGGACGGGGGGTGGGGGTATTTAAAGTAAATTCGGCTCTGTTTGAACCTGAGTTATTATAAACTTGTGTATTGAGGTAAAATTATTCACGTCAAAGGTACAATTATTGAATATATACCAGTTTATTTAAAAATATGGCTTCTTTAGATGTCTACTGTGATATGTCCAGTATTGTGTGGCTCTCTTTATTATTTCAATAAATATAAAAAATTTAAATATCACAATTTTTTTTTATCAACAAATTCTTTAATATTTAGCAGCTTTTTTCGAGTTTTTTGAGCTATTTTGAGCGTTTACTATTGTCTACAAATTGAGTTTTGTTAGTTTTTACAGATGCTCTCCTAATACTCTAGATTAGTGATGGAACGAATGCGAGTGCGTATGTTAAATTCTAATATTCGCGAATGCTAATTTTCAAATGAAGCGCCCACAAATTCTAATGTATTAACTTAATTAATCCTTATTTCTCCAGCATGTTTTTTGTGTCCTATCCTTATCTTCCTTATTCCTTTATCAAATTTCATGATTCACCCCTCACTTTCTAGCTTATCATGTTGGCTTCTGACGAAAAATGGAAAATATATTCACGGACTAAAATTGTACCGCTTAGGAAAAAATAGGCTAGACAAAAATAATAAATAATTTTAACGCAAACATGATTCAAAGGTAACAGTTTTTATAGACTGTAAATAAAAAGACTGTATAGACTGCAACTGTAATAATATTTCCAATGAAACTATTTTTAATACATGTTCTCCTAATATTAATTTAATAACTCTTGATTTTTTTCACCACTTTTCTACGAAATTTGTTGTTGTATTTTAGTCACGAACGGCGTAGCATGGGTTATGGTAGCCACGGAAGCGGAATTCCGCAGGAGTCGAGCTAGTCGGATATAATCCGTCGTCCATTATAAACAAACCATATAAGTCCATTAAAAGCAAAATTCAGTTTTTTTTTATTTGAGGTTACTTTACTATAAATGCATGTGTCCAACATTCAAATTGAACAGTGATTAAAAACATTGATTTATCTAATGGATTATTTTGCAATTTATGATTCAAAATATGATGATGTTTTTTGTCAAAAAAAAAAAAAAAAACTTTTAACAATAAGAAAACCGACTTCAAAAGAAAAACTTTTCCAAAATAAATTAAAATGCACTAAAAAGTAAAAAAATAACGATGATATAATGTAGTTAAAATTATTGTTATTTTTGGAGTCGGTGTCAGCCAAGCTAATGTAGAAAACTGTTCTGTCAGAGTTGTTTCCTTGGCTGACACCGACTCCAAAAATAACAATTATTTTAACTACTTTATATTATCGTTATTTTTTTACTTTTTAGTGCATTTTAATTTGTTTTGGAAAAGTTTTTCTTTTGAAGTCGGTTTTCTTTTTGTTAAAAGTTTTTTTTATTTTGTGATTCTTAGTGAATCTGAACTAATTTGTACACAACACAAACTAATTTGTCACTAAAAAAAAAAATCATCGAAGTGTTATTGAGTTATTCGTCCTCTTATCGTGCACACTTAATGCAAATTTAAGACTTTAATGATTTTCTCATGGATGCCGTTGTCAGAACTGGACCAAAAATGAAATGGGACCAAACGGGTGGCTCCAACTTCCAAACAGATAAAGAATCATCAAAATCGGTTCACACAGTCAAAAGTTCTGAGGTAACAAACATAAAAAAAAATACAGTCGAATTGATAACCTCCTCCGTTTTTGTTTGAAGTCGGTTAAAAACATTCGCATTGTTTTTTGCGAATGCGAATGTTAAAAAATACGCGAATATTCGCGAATGCAAATATTCGCGAATGCGAATGCCAATATTCGTCCCATCACTACTCTAGACATATAATTACTATTTTTAATACATGTTCTTCTAATATTAATTTAAGAACTTTTCATTTTTTTCATCACTTCCTACGAAATTTCTTGTTTGTTGTTTTTAGCCACGGGTACAGGACAGGATAGAAACGAGTTACGGTAACTACGCGAACGTAATTCCGCACGAGTCGAGCTCGTTTATGTTATTTGGAAAAGTTTGAAAAAGTGGTATACTTCTATCGATCTAAAATTGTGAAATTCGACTTCTTTTTCCTAGCGAATTTAAGCTTTTAGCCTGTTAGAAAATTGATAAGTCGCCATTTATTATTCAAGCCTACTGCATTCTCCATCGAATCCAAGAAGAAAATTTTTCATCTTTTATTGTCAGAATTTTTAAAGTTTTCTAGATTTTCAAATACAGTCAAACCTGGATAAGTAAGAGTTCAAGGGAGCAAAATCTGATTTTCGCTTATAGAGGTTTCTCACTAACCCGAGTTTCTCGCTAATGCAGGTCGTCCATGGGTAGCGTTTCTCTCTTATAGAGGTACGCAGCAATAACAAGTCACAGCAAGTACAAATGTAGTAAATATGTCTCCTAAATAATATAAATAAATAAAGCTCGACTGTCGCTTATAGAGGTATAGATAAGTAGCAGTCTCACTTACGGAGGTCCATGAGGGAAAAACGACTCTCTCCTACAGAGGCTTCTGTTTCTCGCTAATAGAGGTTTTGAAAGCTTAAAATGACGGGTCCTGGCTATTACTCTCACTTACACAGGTTTGACTGTATTGTAAAAATCAGTGACTATGAGGTACAGTAAATAAATAAAATACTTAGGAAATAGAAAAAATAGATCAATAAACAAAATATACGTAGAGTGTTTTCAACCACCTTTCAATTTCATTCATATAAATAATAAATTAATGTTTGCTATCTTAATAACCAGTTGTTTGTGGAATAACTACCCCACTAGCTACACTTCTAGTATCTATAACTACCTACTACAAGTACATGAGCGTAATCAAAGTGGGGGTGTGAGGGGGTATTATCTAGTACCTACTTAAAATTATAAATTTATAAAACAAATCTTTTTAATTTTCGTTATCGTGAAAATAGTTTTATTTTCTAAGTACATCATATATAATCAAAACCTGTTATAGCGACACATTAAAAGGATACACAGAATAACTCGAACTTACGCGATAGTTGGTATCGAGTTGTAACCGCGTAAGTCGAATTCGCTTATGTCGAGGTATACATCGTTGTATGAGAGATTGTATAAAATAGAAAGATTTAGAAATCACGTAAATCGAGGTATTACTGAACAATTTTATGGTCGTTACAAACCCACCTTGATTACTAGAATTTTGCTCTGTTAGACCATTTGACTGTAGAGATTTTAAGCTTGAAACTGATTAGAATACAGTTTAGAAGGATAGTGGATCTTTTGACAGGACAAAGTCGATTGAACTACCATTTTCATAACTTGGGGATTATGGATTATCGCACTTGCAGGGCTTATATGGAGAACGATGCTTGCTGGGCTGAATAGCCTGCAGAGAGTGTCAGGTTTAGAATATCTGGGTTCGAAACTTTGAACTCATTAATCCTGGGATCAATCCCAGCAGAGCTTTGAGCTATGGACTTTATACGAAGCCTCTGCACTTGACAAAATCCTTTAACTTCATCTACTAACATTTTTTACCCGAAGGAAAATACGATTTATTTTCGAGGAAAGTACAGAGGACCCTTTGGTCTAGATGTTGGGGATCCTTTAGCGGTATCTTTCTTATTATTAATACTAAAACTCTTCTAAATAATTATCATTCAGAAATTTGGAGCAATTATGAAAATAGGTAACTATTTCATACTAAATAGAAATTCGAAAATTTATTTCTAACAACAATAAAAATTAACAACTGTCATTTACAACAGTTAGCTCTATGGTTAAGACCTCACTGTCTCAAAATAAAATAAATACGACACAATATTAAGCGAATAATGGATGGTCGATATAACCGATAACATGCCTTCAAACTTGAACTTCAAAAATGACGGAGTTTCGTACAAACTGTCATCCCCTATTTTACCCTCTTAAACCAGGAGGGTACATATATATATAGCACATATATCAATTTTAACATTTCTAACTTCAAAAGTGGCAAAGTTTCATATAAACTTTCACCCTCTGTTTTGGCCCTTTGAAGAATGAATTTTTTTAAAATAATCATACATTTAACTTCAGTTTTGAACCATGAACTCATACATAATTTTTTTACGTACATACTCACTACTTTGTGATACCTCATTTGAAAGAGCATAAAAAATTCTTTGTGATACCTCACTTGAAAGAGCATAAAAAATTCTCCCATTGACCATGATTAAAAAAAATAAAATCGATCGATTGGTTCTTAAAATAGACTACCCAGAAGATTGAATTCACACTCTCCATCTTCTGTGTAGTCTATCTTAAGAAACAATCGATTGATTTTATTTTTTTATCATGGTTAAGGATGTATGAGCATGGTAGTGGGGGCACAAATTTAAAAATAGATATTTTCAATTTTGATGATAAATTTATATTATTACTTGACGATATAAGACGAAAAGTAAGAATAAAATTTTTCACACTGACACTTAGTTTTTTTCTTTTCTAATTCATTGCTAATATGTTTACTTTCTATTAAAAAGTTTTTTTTAAATTTGTTTTCATTCGTTCCAAGTGAAAATTATCAAAAACTTCCAAAATATGTCGTTTTTTGAGATTCCTCCATAAGAGCCAACGTATTTTATATCGATTTTTAATGACTTTTTTCTTAAAAATTTGCACGGTTACCTAAGCTGAAATTTTAACCACATATTCTTTGAGTAAAAGACACCTACAAACAAATTTTGAGCCTTTAATTCAAACATTGTTGTCATGCTCGTACATCCTTAAAGAGAGAATTTCAGAGAATTTCAAATGAGTTCTCACAAAATAGGAATATTTGAAATTTCAAAGTGGGGTTGAAGGAACGAAACCTAAAATTTTCTAGGTACTATTTTTGAACTTTCTCGTCGATACCTAAATCGATGTGTTTTCACTCAAAACAATATTCACAACAGTCAAGAGTTCAAGAGTTACTAAGAGTGGATACTTTTGAAATGATCACACTGTATATCAGGCATGGACAAACGTGGCTTAGAGAAGTCCTTCGGACTCCTAACTTAACATACGAGTAAGACAGTGACAACCTAAAATACGAGTAAGACAGAGAGATAACATTTTTTTTCTATCTATCTCATTACTATTAGAGAAACTGAGATAGGTAGAAGAGTCGTATATCCGTCTCGCTTCTTCCTCTATGAACAATGCGGACTTGAATAAAGAGACACACAATAGTTTATGACACACAATAAAGTTATAACAATGGTGATTTCAGTGATGGATTTAGGCCTAGACCCGTGAGGCCCGGGCCTAGGGCGGCAGAATTTGAAGGGCGGCAAAATTTATGAAATGTCAAAATTTTAGAGTCACAAAAAAGTAAAGACAATCAATTATAAAAATTGGTTCAGAATAGTTTTTATAAAAAATTTTCGATAGAAAATATTATAATCCAATTCATTAATCTACTTCTCAATCTGTGTGGGTAAGATGTTAATTTTTTAATCGATCAATGATATTCTTTATCGAGTAATGTTCTTTACTTTCTGTTCCTTTAGTGAGATTAATCTCACGTGTATGAAGCATTTTGAAATTATTTAATCCAAATGACTTCTCAATTTGGTTTTAGTGTGAAATAAAAATAACGAAGATTTGTATGTCCCTGATTAAAAAAAAAAAGTTTGGAGACAAAGAAAAAAGTATTGAATGAATATTCACGGAATCTTCGAGATGTTTATCCGAATGTGGACATTGCTTTCCCCTATTTTTTTGAGTATTCCGGCTACAAGTTGTTCAGGCGAAAGATCTTTTTCTACTCTTAAAAGAGTAAAAACCTATTTACGCGCAAGCATGGGCCAAGATAGACTTAATGCACTTGCATTACTGTCTATTGAAGCCCAACTAGTCCAAGAAATTAATTAAACTAGTCCAAGAAATTAATTATGACGACATAATTGACGTTTTTGCACGAACCAAAGCCAGGAAAAAGAAATTTTCAAATTGATTAATATTAAAAGAAATATTTTACCAATTGACATGACGTAATAAACTCGTGGTCGTTAAAAGCGATGTCACAATAACTGATTTTGAGTGTATCCTATTTTTATATAGTACTAATTGTCTAGTTATTGCCAACCCTTATAACCTATATTCACCTGTTCACTCACTACCTACAACCTACAATGGTTGTCGGTTTCTCTACCGTTTGTACTCACCCCATTCGGATTCTTCAGCAATAGAATCAACATCTATGAGTACGTTACTAGTGTACATATGTATAACATATTCTGTATGTTATGTTATGTACTTTTTCAAATATTAATAATTTCTCCATTTTTTTTATTATCAAAAAGGTGGATAAGAAGATTCATCCCTATATATTATAAATGCAAAAGTAAGTATGTTTGTTTGATTATTTATTACGCTTTCACACGAAAACTAATAAATGGATTTAAATAAAACTTAAAAATTATATAGCTCATACATCAAAATAACACATGAGCTATAATTTATAAATACATACTTATTAAAAAAAAACAAGTTCAAAAAGTTAATTTTTATCTGACATTTTACTGCTCCATCTATGATCATCATTTTGCATCATGAATTAAAGATTTCTGTAAAAATTTAAAATAGTAAATGTCAAACAATTCATGGCCATCTTTTTTGATATACTTTAAAAAATTGAAATTAGTGTATATATTTTAGCTCTTTGAGGAGCAACTTGCCGTCAGTGCCGGATTTACGGACGGGGCCCCAAGCAACCTCAGGTTTTTGGGGCCCTCATTGTAAAATACCCCCCCCCCCCGATATTTCAAAATAATGAATAACTAGTTAATTTTGCATAATCAATATATTTTACAATTAACTTATAATTTACTATCTAAATTACAACTTTTTTCTACTTTTCTCAGTCGCAAATTGATGAATGACATCATCAAAGTCAAGTTTGGATGGAATTTTGGATGGATTTTTTTTTTTTTTCATATGTTATTTATTTCTTTTTTTTCAAATTTTCGAATGTGTATTGAAAATTTTCCATTTTTTGGGGCCCCTGTCCAAGCGGGGCCCCAAGCAATTGCTTCCTTTGCTTCCCGGTAAATCTGCCACTGCTTGCCTTTGCTAATGGAACTCCCAGATGTCTGTTGATGCTTGTGTTCGGCAGCTTTGCGCCAGCTCGTTTAAAGACATTCGGCAGTCCAATGCTACCTTTGCCTATATTAAGAAGCTGATAATTTAATCGACAGTGTTCTGTCAAGAGTTCCACCATTCTTCTCAACTTTGCTCTAGTGAGTTTTAGGTGAGCTAGCTATGATTTTGGGGCCATCCATAAATTACGTCAACCAAATTTTTTTATTTTTGGATCATCTCTGTCTTCAAGTGGTCACATTTGTAAGCCCCCCTCCTCCCTGATGTGACGTAACATATTTTTCAATTTAATATTTAGAAATAATTAAATTAAAACAGCAATTTCAAAATTCTTTTGTCCCCGCCTTAAACTTACATAAATCTTATAAATATAAATCGAATTATTAATATTTAAGTCTTTTGTTTACGTATAAATTTTACGGTTTAAAATTTTAGATTTTGAATTATAACTTCACAAGGCTTTTGAACCGCCCTGCCTCTTGTCACACAATGTCACCGTTGATTTATTCTACCCTCTTAACGTGTGACGTAATTTATGGATGGTTCCTTTTACACAGTTTGGTCTGTCGCATGCCCTCCGCAAAGTCCTAGTAATCAAGAAGGGATTGTCGTAGCCTTTCCTTGATTTAGTAAATTACGGAACATTTTGCTATGGGAAAGGCAGACTTTAGAGACTTCGCTGCTTCATTCTCTTTAACGCCAGAGTGGCCCGCTACCCAGATCAGCCCGCGTTATTCATTGTCAGGCGGTTTAGTTCCTCAAACAATCATCGACTATCCTCGATTGAAATCTTGACGCCTCAAGGGCTCGAAGTGCGGCCTGACTGTCCGATGTGTTACAGATCTGGACACCTCTCAGCATGGCGAAGATTTCTTATTGAATAATAGTCGCATATTGATCAAGAGGAATCGATTCCTTTATTCTAGGTCCATAGAACCTCGCACCGAAACATGTCTCTATTAAATTTGATTAAAAATACTATGGTTCTGTATTTTACCATTTTCCAATAACTTGTTTTATATAATTTGGACTCAGATACATTTTAAAATCATAAATCCTTCATAGAGGGAGATATTCGATATTTAAAAACATTCTCGAACGTGACTTCCTTTTGCATGTAGTGTCAGTCACATATGGAATCACACTGCTTATCATTTAAGGGTTATGGGTTATTATTTAAAAAATAAGTTAAAATTGCTTAGGTAAATAATCTAATATCAAAATATTACGATAAAATATGGCCCAACATAAAATTATTAAATGACAATTAGAAATAATAAACGTTTGTATAATCATTTGTCAAAACAAAATAAATAAATAGAGGAACAACCTGTACTTAATACAATAAAAAAATCATCAGATTATTAAAAAAAAAAAAAAGATTAATTGAGAATTATATGAAAATAATTTTGTACATTTAAATATTTAATAACCCACCCCAACCGGCTTTCACAACGAAATGAGGTTACATACCCCGAAAATTTTTTATCAATTTATTTTCAAGAAAGAGCTTTTTATCTTGAATCATCACCTACAAAGGAGTTAGTTAATAAAATACAATCAAACACTTCCTTTGACAACTGAATACATAAATATAAAATGGTGTAAATTATCTGCCATTTTAATCAATATTTTTCAAAACTTAACTATAAAATATCTTAGATCACTCTGTACACGAATAAAAAAAATATAACAACTAAAATTTAATATAGATCACTTTGTATAAATAAAATTTTAATTAAAAAGTTAGCTACCTTGAATAACTCAAAAACCGTCTATTGGGCAAACTTCCTGAAGAAAGTTTCCAATTACACATATAATATTAATTAGGTAATCCTAATTCCAAAATTATCAAAAAATTTTGAGGTGTGGTAATCACATCTTTTAATCAAAATACTCGAAGATAAAACTAACCTTGTTAGAAAAAAAAATTGTTCACGAAAGTTGAACGTCTTTTTCTTTTTTGAGTTCGGTGTCACAAAAATCAAAATCACAATTTATCACAGCATCACTCACAATAAGATTAAAACACAAAAAAAAATTTCGCACACTTAAAAAAAGAGAAAAATCAGTTTTGTAATAAATTTACCAATTTTCTTCGAAAAAGGTATTATCTATGGGGATATTATTTTATGTAGGGTATTAAACAGTTTTTGCACAAAATAAAAAAATTAAAAAAAAATTAGGAACAATTTTTTTTTTTAATTGTTTTGGAGAAGTATTTATTTTTTTCGAGGGGTTGTTGATTTAGTTTCAATTTGTTGGGTGCAAAGAACAATACACATAACTACACGCCATTATTAAAGTTGTACTAGTATAGACTTTATATAGTGCAAGAGCCCGGTCAAGAAGACACTACCCTCACTGAATACATATCGACATGATATTTTGTATGTTATATGAGGCACAATTTCATTAATTTATTACATATTAAATACAATTTAAACATTTTTTTGTTGTAATTTGGTGTACATCGTTTTTCGGTTTTTTTTTACAACGTTTATTTTGATTTTTTTTTGTTTAAATTTTAATAATTTTTTTTTATATGATTATGAGACACGTACTAAGAACTATTTAGTCAGCAAATAGCTATGAAGTATGCTGCTGCTGGTTGCTTACATTCAATCAAGTTAGAACATGCATAGACGAGTTTGCGCTATATGTGCATTGTTCATGATATACCTCTGTATGTATCCACAAAATGCTGTTTTAATACGATTCATTTATTATATTACGTTAATGGCAGCCAACCGACTTAACTTCCCTCGACAATGTCAATTGTAAAAAATCACCTTTCTTGCCCTCACCTATAACTCCTCCATATCACTCGAAATATATGATACTTTTTAATAAGAAACCAAACTCTTTAGTTTTAAAATTAAAATTGTGCAGCAAAATAGGCGGGTAATTGCTAGTTTAAAATAAAAATAGTCTATGTTACTTCTTATAACATCAACTAACTGTCAGTGAAAGTCTTGTCAAAATCGCTTGAGCCGTTTCGAAGATTTGCTGGAACAAACAGACAGGTAGACAAAAATTTTAATTATTATTATTATTATTTTTTTTTTTTTTTTTTTTTTTTGTATAAATGTGCCTAGTGTTAACATTAAAAGTATGAAGGGTAAAGATAAGGAGAACCAAATCTGTATATAAAAAGTGTCCATCGAAAAGCAGCAAATAAGAATGGCACTGCTGTAGCAAAAGTGTAAGTTTTAAAAGAAGTACTCAAAGTAATAAGAGTAAGATAAAGATCTAAACAAGTTGTTAGAGAAGAATAAATAAATTCACATCAAATATTATTTGCTACTTTTAGATGGATACTTTTTCACTTTATTTTCTATTAAAATGGTCATCTTTACCTCTACCCTTCATAATCAAAATTTCTTATCTTGATATTACAAACAGACACTTGATTTTTTTTTATTTGTATAGAATAAAACTTGACCGGAGGCGTTGCGTCTCCGGATAGCAGGCTATTCTCAAGGAGGGCATAGAGGACTCCTTGATCTAGATATTATAGACCCATTTACGGAACCCCTCTTCAATATACTTATTAGCTTATTAGGGTAATGCAATTTTTGAAAAAAAATTATTGTAAAAATTGTAAAATGGCTGTATAGAAAAATTGCAAAATTTTCACTTAATATCCCAAGCCATAATGCCCCAAGGAGATTTTTTAATACACTCTTCCACAATTATCTTAAAAATAAAACCATTAGGGTAATAGTAACAACATAACTCGTTAATGTTATTCAATATGAACTGTATTCACAGTAGTATAATAATTCGTAAGTATTCGTAATAAAAATCCAACACCCAAATTTGAAAAATATTTTTATAAAAATTTTTCTGTATAAAATTGATAAATATATTTAAATAAAATTATTAATTAATATTTATTGATAATTAAATTTCAATAAAAATTTCTAATGATAAATTTTTATTATCTTTTATATTATTTTTGTTTTGTTATTATCTTATTTTTATCTAAGAAGATAAATAAAATACCATCATGTGACTTCCATAAGCATACGTATCAACTTAACTTCGTACTAAAGGACGATATGTTATAATGATAAGAATTCTTATCTGTTAATTTCATCTTTTATCATTTACAGAATGTTTCAGGAAAAATGATAAACACTTAGGGAAACAACAGTAATAATAATTTTTAGTTAAAAACCTCTTATAAAAATAGATCCAAAAATTCTTATTCAATAAAAATTCGAAAAAGTTTTCTTTTCTCGATTTTTAGCTGTTCCTAAAATATAGATAGTAAAAATTTTGAATCATTCGTATCTTTTTATGAGTATCGATAAAATCCTAAAAACCAGATAACGATAAAATCGAAAATCTTTCCTAGTTTTCCCAATTTTCCCTAGTTTTCAGGCACTTTGTTTTTCAAACTTAGTACCTATATATCCTTAATTTTCTTGTCTTTTTGCACAGTAAATAAATTGTGTGATACTTGAAATTTTTAATTATGGAAGTAGTATGAATCATACAATTTGTTACTAACTTCAAAATAAAAAAAAATTTAAATATATTTTCCCGCTTAAAAAATATATTCAAAAATATTTAATAATTTTCAAAAATTTTCATCTGGTCCCAGTTAGTGTTCAATTAAAATTTATATAAGTTATGTTTATTTAAAAAAATATGTTAATTATTTTCAATTTTATCCATAATTATTTCAATAAAAAGTGATAACACATGATCAAGTCATACTATTTTGAATCATACTTTTTTTGACTTTCTGTTTCAGTGTTGTCATAACAACCGTAGATCATTTCAGATGTAAACAAAAACAAAGTGACGTTTCTATTAATTTTTATTAAAATTTTTGTTGATTGAAGGCTTTTTGAGTCATTTCAATCATTAATTTATTGAAAAATATATCTTTTATTTATTTTATTTGAAAAAAACCAAATGTTTTCATAATATTCGTGTTATGAGTTGATGGTGTAAAGTATTTTAAGGTATTTTAGAGGTTATGATACATCGTTTTGAAAACAATTGAAATAATTTGGAAAGAACCGGAGGCAAAATATGAAAAATTTATTTAATAAGCAAAATTTATATACCTATAAATATTTTTTATTTATTTTAGCCATAAAACAAAAAATATGGATGAATTAATTGGTCCAAATGTGAAAATTGTCTTGGAGGTTATTGAAGGTAATTTTTTTAGACTCGATAAAGAGTTAATAGGCTTAATAATCGATGTAGAGATAAAAAGCGCAGATAGAAATTTTTGGTAACCCGTTTACAATCTTCAATTTTACGGTGACATTAATTTTTTAATAACAGTCCCACTCGATTAACCTGATAATATTTTGAAATACGTTAAAGGCTACTTTCGAATCAACGAAAACGAAATATTTAATAGAAAAATATACCTGAATACCTTATTGTATTGAAACAAATTGCAACGAAATCGTTGAAACGGACACACAAATTGCTGATTAAACCGGAGCCAAACCGGCTCATCAGGTTTATTTTTCTCATTTCTTAAAAACGATTATTTTTATGAAGAATCTTAAAATTTAAAAAGACATTGACTAAGATAATATATAAAGACTAGGTATCCCAATCATTCATATGGTTGCGCCGCCAAGAGTGTGCCAAGCATACTATCTGACAGTTAAAGTACTTCCATACTAACTTCCATAATAATTAATATATTTTTTAATAATTAATTAGTGACTAAAAAAATTAACATTAGATTGATAAACGTATATTTTAATATTCGAATATATATAATTATAACAATAATATATTCGAATATCTGCGTCAAAAAATTAAAGAGATTCATTGTTTAGTTGATGAAACACAATATATCATCGAAATACCTGATAATTGTGAATTAATGGAAATTACTGTAATATCTTTGTGGTTGGGCAGTATTTGTTTTGTCCTCTGATTGCGAAGTATGTGAAAGAGCAATTAATTCTCCAGTACCTTTATCAAATGCAAGCTCTGACTGGACAGATGTAGTAAATCGTGATCACTTAAAGCATCCTAGTAAGCAGTATATCAACTTCTGAAAAGTCGAAAAAGTTTTCACTAACTATGGAAAATCAGTATTGCATCTACAGAATGTTCATGAGCTTTTAACAAGAATTATTCAGGAATGCTGTTAAACATTCACTATCCTGAATGCCACAAAATTCGCGAGAAATTTTTGGAGAAATTCATTTTCTTACGGCTTCACATTCTTGCTAAAGAACGGTGCAACCAAAGAACCAAATTTTTGTTGTTCTTAGTTCTCGAAGTGCATATATGCGTACGTTACTAATTTATTTATTTAAGCGTTACTAATTTATTTATTCTCAGTATTAAGAATACTTTAGATATCCATAAAATATAATAAAATATTTATTATTAATATGGGAGTAATGAGAGTTAGCATGAAAGTACTTTAGTTGACAGTTAATATGTCAAACGCTTGACACATTTCCCATCATGCATTGCATGATTAGAATGCCCCTCTTGTATTTTGTCCTAACATTGACGATTTACAGGGTGAGTAGTTGAAAAATAAATTTCGATTTTTGCCCCAATTTCCTAGATCAATTTTTTGTATTATATAAATACGTATTTCGACTACCAAGTAGTCATCATCAGTATAAATTAGCTAATCGTAATTACTCTTATTGTGTATGTTACTCGTTGCTATTTGGTGGCAGACTGCACGAAATTAGCATCTGAGAAGTGATACGCCAAATAAGTATTTCGATTTTTGATATAAGTTCGAATTCACTAAAATATTAGACTCAATAAGAAAAACGGAAATCTATTGACTTATTGCGCATGTGTCGTAGATGGTTCATCGAAATTCAAAATACTAAAATGTTTAATGATAAATTTATTTTATAAATAGGATGACTTAAATCAATAAGACTCGATTCTGAAAGAAGTTGAGTTTGCAAAATAAGATTACGAGATCTGCTCACTGATTCAGTACTTTCAGGAATCCAAAAACCCATAATGCTAAATTGAAATAATATTAAATAGCATTAGTTCCTGTCATCACAGTTTCGTATTGTGAGCAGTGGGCTAGCTGCTCATAAAATATTCTCATTGTCCCCCCTAGCCATACGTTTATGAATAGAAATTACTCGAGCAATTGCTAAATAATTTTTTTATTTTTTGAGTCTAAATAGACCTTTTTCATGCAAAATTGAAATGCTTTTTGTTAATTTTTATACCATGTATATATGAAGTATATTATACCATGTATATATGAAGTATACATAGTATATTAAGTTTAGTCCCAAGTTTGTAACGCTTAAAAATAATGATGCTAGGAAAAAAATTTTGTCACAGGTGTTCACTAAATCACCTAATTAGTCCATTTCCGGTTGTCCGTCCGTCCGTCCGTCTGTGGACACGATAACTCAAAAAAGAAAAAAGATATCGAGCTGAAATTTTTACAGCGTACTCAGGACGTAAACACCGACCGTTAGAGATAGAACAAAAGTTTAAATGTAAAAAATGTTCCTTATCAAAAATTAAACAACTTTTGTTTGAAATATTTTTTCGTAAACATCACTGTTTACCCGTGAGGGCGCCAATTAGGCGGAAATTTTATAATATGTACTATACTTGATTATCAGTTATGTATGTGTCACATGTTTGTATGTGTAATGTGATAAAGAAATCAAAACTGACTATACATGGTATTTCAACAATTAACTTAGTCAATTGTTTGTTTTCACTTGTTTTTTATGAAAATATAGGTCGAGTAGAACCTGTAACTCGAAAATTACGCGTTTAAAAAAAATAAATGTGGTCGTGAATTCTTGTTTGTTGCATAACACGTTTATTATTAATTTTACACGAAAAATGGTAATTTTCCAAGTTATGTGAAATTAAATTTCATACATTTTTTATCTTTATCAATTTTTTCTTAAGATCGATATTTTTCGATTTAGACCTAAAATGAGATGGTCATGAATTTTTATTTTTTGCATTATTCGTTTATTTTTAAGTTTACGTGAAAACTGCTTATCACCGTAGTTTTTAGGAATTAAATTTCCTACAATTTTAGTCCTCATCAATTTATTCCTAGGATCGATATTTTTTTTCGGACCAACTGTCAGAATAATTTAAATTTTTAATTCTTTTCAAAAATGAAAGAAATAAATTTGCATTTTTCATTGTAAAAGTTATTTCAGTTACATCCTCCTTTCTCTTTAAAATAAGCGTGCATCAGAAAAATATGAACTTTACAAAAAAAAAGGCGGCATCAAAGTTATTGCAATCTCAATTTTCAAATTATTAGTTTGTCATCGTTTATACTAAAAAAATCAATGATAAAGAACATATCAGAATAATCGATCCTATGCAAAAATTGATGAGGACCAAAATTGTAAGAAATTTAAATCCAAATAACTTCGGATTTCCCCACCTTTTTTCAGATCTAAATAAAAAAAATATCGATCCTAAGAAAAAATTGATGAGAATCAAAATTATAAGAAATTTAATTCCTAACAACTTTAGTAATTGCTATTTTTAGCGTAAAATTAAAAATAAACGAGCTATGCAACAAACAAGAATTCATGATCACCTTTTTTCGGGTCTAAATAAAAAAATATCGATCCTAGTAAAAAATTGATATAACCAAAATTGTACGAAATTTAATTTCAAATAACTTGGAAAATTACCATTTTTTGTGTAAAATTGATAATAAACGAGCTATGCAACAAAGAAGAATTTACGACCACCTTTTTTTAGGTCTAAATCGAAAAATATCGATCCTAGGAAAAACTGATACGAACCAAAATTGTAGAAAAATTTAATTTCTAATAACCTGGAAGATAACCATTTTTCGTGTAAAATTAATAATAAACGAGTTATGCAACAAACAAGAATTCACGACAGCCTTTTTTTAGGTCTAAATCGAAAAATAGAGATCCTAGGAAAAACTAATATGAACCAAAATTGTAGGAAATTTAATTTCACATAACTTTGGTTCTGACCATTTTTCGTGTAAAATTGAAAATAAACGAGTTATTCATTAAACAAAAACGCAAACTATGCCAAAACAATATTTTAAAATATATAATTCTTGCTTTCCGGATCGTTTTCGCCAATTTGAATTTTAATGATTTTCATTGTTCGTTTTTTCGGTCATTTGGCTCAAAAAAAATCGGGGGAAAAAATTAGCCCATTAATCAAGACATTTATTTTCATTTAAAAAAATGAAAAAAAAAAGTGTGAAAAAGGTCTATTGCTATATTGGATCAAAACATGCATTTGGAACTTTTGGCACCCCCAAACGGCTCATCCTAGACACTAATTAAACTCGACTTCAGCTCAATTTGAGGAGGCTATACTGAAGAAGTTTCAAGCCATAAAAAGACGAAAAAATTGGTTACCCCTTGAGAATTATCCAAATTGCTATAATCTGCCCCCATTTATCCGTAGTAAACAATTCTACATATCGAATTTCCGCTAATTGCTAAGATATCGGCCAAAATTTTGTAGAAAGAGCGATTTCTCGATTCGATTTCAGATAGTTTCTTTGAAAATATTTATCTACTAGCCAAATGAAGTGAACTCTCGTTACATTTGGGTTTTTTTTCAGACAACCGATTAAATCGATTTTGATGATCCCAATCTTGTGATCCCGTTAGTGACGGATTAACCATTAGTAACCATTAGGGGTCCCCGGGAAATGTCAAGACAGGAAAAGTCAAATTTGTACGAGTAGGGCGCCACAAGGCGGCCAAGGTGATATATTAGGACTAAAAAGTTGATTCTGCTCTGATTTGCATTACCTAGGCGCCCCAGCATAGGTTCTCCATAATTATTGAAATGAAACATTTTTGTAATTATTTTAGGTCAGCAATTTGGATTTTTACAGAATCCTGTGTATGTTTTAGCCAGTCTAAATGGCTTTATATTAGAATCAAATTCAGTTGGACCATGTGATAACCCCGCATTTGGTACAAATTTAATATGGCAAGCGGATAAAAAAGGACTTCGATTGTAAATCTAATGTTATATATTTTGCATAATTTTTGGTCGATTTTTAAAAATTGTTAACTTTTTATTTTTGGATTGTAGAATGCGTACGGGTAATATTCCATTAAAAGTTGAATGTTTTACAACGAATCAACAAAATTGTAAAGAACGAATTGGATATTTGTTGCTGAATTTAAGAGCTATACAAATATTACCTTCCGGCAAGGCATCACAAGTAAGTTTGCGTAGATGGGGGTGGGTGTTCTTACTGAGTCGGTGAAACAATACTTATCTAAAACAGGAGAAAACATGAAAAAAATATCATTACAATATTTTCTCTTCAATTTCTATACATAACTTGGCTAATTTTTTAAAATTTATATGTCGAGATTCTAATATCCTATTTTTTCCTAAGCGGTACATATTTAGATCCTGAGTCTATTTTATGTTAGCAGCCAAAACGATAAGCTTCAAAATGAGGGATAAATCATGGATTTTGATAAAGAAATAAAGAAGATATCGCTTGGACAGGAAAAAACAGGCTAGAGAAATAACATATATAAAAATAATAATACGTAATAGTGGTACAACAAATGAGTGTCTAGCACCTCTACGAAGGGGTCTTGTGTGTCCTTCTTGAGAACAACCTGGCACCCGAAGGCGAGACGTTTCCGGGTTTGAGATGCTATTTTAAGCAAATGAAGCTATAGCAATCTGTCGAGGCCAGATGCTACGCAGAAAGTTTACAGGTTCTCCGCTGGAATCTCTCCCAGGATTGATGGATGCAAGGTTTCTTACTCAAACATTAAAAGTTTGACACCCTGGAGGTTTCTGCAGGTGCAAATAAAATGTATGGAGGTTTCATCGTCCTCCATACAGGCTCTATAAGTGGGATAATCTAAGATCCCAATGTTATGAAAGTAATAGTTCAATCGACAGTATCCTGTCAAGGTCTCATCACCCTTCTCAACTATGCTCTAGTGAATTTCATGCGAGGTCTATCTGTGTGTAGCTCTATCTGTATCTAGCTCTATCTATCTGTGTTTATACACAGTTTGGTCTGTCGCATGCCATGCGTCTCAGTAATCAAGATGAATTTATCGTAGCCTTTCGTTGATTTGGTAAATTGCATTAAAATCTTGTGGCAGCCATTTTACACGAATTTTTCTCAAATATCTCACGGACTATTAGGCTTGAATCTGCATTTAAAAATTTTAATTCTTTTATTCAATGCGAGTTTAAGCTCAAAAATAAAAGTTAAATGTGCTTATTTTTAGATAAAACAAAGTTGGAATAAATTAATGGGTGTTAAAAATGAGGCAAAAGCACATCGACCAGAAATATTATTATCATTTTACGTTGAAGATGATGATAAACTTGAGGCTGTAAGTTTTAATTTTTTAACAACTTGAAACATCGATTATTTTGGATGAGTTTTTATCTTTTTAATTTTAGGAGGAACCTTGCTGTGAGAATATAACAAATATTGTTCCACCATCTGCAATAAATGCAGTCTCACCACAACGTGGTGTACCAACAATTGTACCACGTTTATGTTCGGAGGAAGGTCTTATACAAATCGGTCCAGAAGATACTTGTACAGATATATTTTTGTTAAGTATTTTAATTGGGACTGCTGCTAATTTAGATATGGTAAGCGCATTTACAGAATATTTCAAAAGTTTGAATGAAAATGGTCTTTATAGAAAAATAAACCACCCTTATTGTATTTATTAGATTTCGTAGAAACAATTAAAACAATTTTGAGTAAAACTTTTTATTCCGTTTTTGCCTAAACTTTACGGTTTGCGAAAAATGTTACTTTTTTATCAATAACAACTTTCTAATTTAAAGTTTTCATCTATCGATTACCAATTATGGAGTTGATTTAGCTTAAAAATCTAGGTAAAGTTTAATGTCTGCGCAAGATGTGCGCTTACACATCCAACATTTTTCGTTGAAGCATTTTATCGATAAAAGTTTTTTTACGAGTTTCAAGCATATGTCAACTTATAAAAGATACGCTGTAAATGATCCGATAGCTTGTACTTTCTAGTTTTTGAATCAATATCTCAAACATTTTTATCATCCTTAATACTTTTTGTGTAGAGCTGAAACGCTGAGAAAATTTATTTATTAATTTAGTATGAATTTAAAAAGCGTGCACGGGGTGCATAAGTATTTATATACAGTACAGTAACTTTTACGGAACTTTTTGTATTTAGAGACTTTTGGTCGTTCATTTTTGTTGATAAATTAATTTTTTAGATTTATTGTTTCGTTGTAGCAATATTGATTTGACAGTGAATAACTCAGCCAAGAAAGCTTGTACGAGGTTAAATGTAGCGAGATTTAAAGAGAAATGAGCAAGCTTTCGACCTTTTTTATTAGATTTATAAAGAACTTTTAGAACCCCGTGTACCCGTTCACAGTTTATAAATAATTAGAAAAATTTTTCTCACAATTTGAAACTTTTTTTTAACTTTTGTTACAAAAATCTGAATGAGTTCAGGTATGGTCATTTCCGTATGGTCATTTTTTGAAAAAATATGACAGTTTAATGTGAAAAGTGTCTATTTTGTTTTGTCAGCGAATAACTCGTTCTTAGAAGCTCGTATAAAGATCAATATAATCGGCAATCGCATTTTATGCAGAAATAAACAAACAGTCAATTTCTTTATAAATACTTATGCACTCCATGCAAACTCTAAAAATTCATATCAAATTAATAAATTTTCTAAACGTTTTAGGCCTGCGCATAAATTATTTAAGGATGATAAAAATGTTTGAGATATTTATTCAAAAACTAGAAAGTACAAGCTGATATATTTCATACAGATTCAATCATTTTTCGCCGAGAAAAACCTGTTAACATAATTTGAAGAAATTTAGAAATCAGTCACTTTTTTAAGGTATTCAGTTTGCAGGAGCAAATAATTATTCTCACGGTGCATGACTCGACTACATCGACTCGATCACATAAAATATAAACTTGAAAAAGATGAATAAAAAACTATACTTATAAATAATATTTTTAGCTCCTCACAGATTCCCAACAACAGTCTGGCGATGCAACAGAATCAACAGGAACTTATTCATTTTGGTATTCAATATTTGGACATTTCATACAAACAAAACCATTTAATAAAAATTTATCTGAACCGTGTACACTAAATGAGAAAATTGTTTTACGTTTACGTAGTTCATTACGTGTATTAAAAATCTATTTTACTGAAGTCTCTTTAATGTTTTTGAAATTAATATGTGGCACGAATGAAATTGGTTATGCAAATATGGAATTAAAAAATTTAGTACCAACAGAAAAATTAACAGAATTTTTTACACTTTATGCGATTAATAATACCGTTACACAGAATCAACGATGTTATTTACATACAACACATGGAGGTCGTACACCAACGGACATGCATGGACGCAAACCATTTATTAATATGGAAGTGAAATTAAAATATGTTCAACCACCAAAGGTATTTGATTACTTAATTCACTTTGAAGAGTTTCAGAAATAGATAATTATTTCGAAGAAATGGAAATGCACTTTTTTTAAGATCAAGGTGGCTGGCGCCCGAAGTTTCTTTGCTTGAGCTTCTCTTAGGTTCGGTGTCTAGAATCCAAACTTTCTGTACTTGACTTTTTTTAGGCTATTATAGATATAAATGAGAAGAATTTGCATAGTCTTCCGTATTTGCCCTAAATCTGAAATCGTCAGACACCCCCAATGTGATACAAATGCGTAATTAAATCGATAATACGAAATGGAAGAGTCGCTATCTTTCTCAACTGTGTCCTAGGCTGAGAATTTTCATATTGAAAAAAACCCGTTCGGTTATCCAACGCAATAATTAGGATACAATTTTTTTATTTAGGATACATACAATGGTGATACAATGCGTGACGTGACATTACGTAGCACAAGTTTAACTGGTTTGGAACCGAAAGCAGTTAGCAGTTGTTATCAGGAGCCTACACCACGGTAAAATTTAAGTAACAATATTTGCAAGAAAGTTAATCTTATTCAGGAATATTACATATTAGTATAACTTTAAGAAAAGTTTTAAACAAAAGTTATTGTAGATCGTTTACTCCAAATATTCAAGATGGCGACCACTCCTTTTGGAATCCGAGAAGAGAATTTAGAGAAAGTTTTCTCATACACAAGATTTCACCAGTTTTAACACAAGCCTAGCCCATTTTGCGATTATATTACTGAATTAAGGTAGTACGAGCATCAAGGAAATTTTAGATTTAGGGTTGAAATTATTTTAACCTTATTTCCAACTTTGATGATGAATTTTATTATAACTTCATGACTGTAGACGAAAAATTGGAATAAAATTTTTCGATATCTGCCTTGGTTTTCGAAATATCGAAAGCTAAATAATAAAACAAAATTTACTTCATTTTAAAAATTACTCCAGATATCGAAAAATTTTATTCTTACTTATAGTTATATACATAATTCAGCATCAAAATTGAAAAAACATATATATTTTAATTTGTGTCCCCGCTACCGTGCTCATACACCCTTAATTAGTCCGGCACAAAGGATTTTTTTTCAATAATTTATTAAGATTTTAACTTGAATTTAGTTTTTTTTTAATTTCCACCGACTAGTTTTGGAGAAATTTATGAAAACATATCATCCATCTACCGTTTTACCATAAAACCAATGTTAAATATTCCTACTTTTGAAGTCATTTATTTATTTAAATCGGATAACCCCCCCCCTAAAATTATCATGATTGTTTTTGACTTAGCCCAACATCATATAAAAAAAATCAAGCTTTTTATTTAAAATTGCCTTGGTGCTCGTACATCCTTAATTAACAATTGTTTTTTAGTGTATTAAACGAAGGTGGCGATTATAATCCAACAAATTTAACGGTCAATGCATTCAACAAAATCTCACCAAAACCTCCAGGCGCATCATCTTCTGCATCAACTGGAAATATTTTAAATCCTAAGGTCAATGCTAACTTTCCACATGTAACACAATCAACAGACAGTGCCTTAAAACCAGGTCTCGTCGGTGGTTTAACTCTATCACCACGAACAATCGCAGAAACACATCGTGATCAACTAGAAGTCTACCATCATTACGGATTAAACATCGGTGTCAAATCGCTTACACTCCAGAACAATGCTAAGTGCTTGAATAAACATATCCAGTTAATATTTCATCATCCAAAAGCTGCTGAAGTGATATATTCCACACATCCAGCCATATATGTTACAGATTTCCAGGATTCAATACACTTACATGATAATGTTAAATGTCGTATTAATTTTGTATCAACACCAGAAGAAATTGGACGTTTATTGTTGGCATGGCCTCCAAAAATTTCGTTATGCGAACGAAGTTGTACAAATGATACAAAATTTCCTACATTATTAGGTAATTACTTTTTACTGGTCCAAATTTTATCTCTACCTCCAGAAAGTGTAGGACTTCGATTAATGCTATTAAAAGTATAAAATTAAATCGACCGCCTGGTTTACCTATTATTCGCTTACTAATAATAAGAATAATACACAACAGGGGTATCGCAAATGGGTCCCTAACATAAGACTGAGGGGTCTCTCCTGCCTTCCTTTAGAACAACCTATCATCCGAAACTGAAACGTTTCCGGGTAGAAGATTCTATTTTCAGAAAGCAAAGGTGGTAGTTCAATCGACAATGTCATCTTAAGAGTCCCACCACCCCTCTCAATTGTGCTCTAGTGAGTTTCAGGCGAGTTTCCTTCATACTTGCTATGAGAAAGACAGGCTCACATGACAGGAGCATTTATGACGACCTCTCTCGTACTGAGATCAGCCTGAATGTTATTCAGTGTCAGGCAATTCAAGTCCTCGAAGGATTTATAGCTTGTCGTAGCCATTCCTTAATTCGATAAATTACGGAGCATCTTGCTATGAAAATGACAGGCTCAGGTAAAAGGGGCGTTTGAGACGACCAATCTCGTTCTGGTACCCAGATAAGCTTGACTGTGTTATTCAGTGCCAGATGATTCAGGTCCTCGAATGATTCATAGATTATTCTTCCATTTCTGATTAAAAAACCATCGCATATTGACCAAGAGAGATTATTTTTTAAGTCCATAAACTGCAGGGCCAGATTGTTATCCGCTTACGAAAGAACTTCAATTTTTCTGCTTTTAATAACGTCTGCTTAGTATGACATGTTTGTAACTTTAGATTAACCAAGTTTTTATCGAATATCTTTCAACAGGTGAAACGTCATTAGATACAAGTTTACTCTTCCAAGAAGAGGCGAACGTAGACTACACTGCAAATTTATTAGAGCCAATAACAAAAGCTATCGTTGGAGAAATAAAAATTGCAATGTTCATCGAAGATTACGGTGTAAAAGAGAATAAAGATATCGTAAATTCCGATCATGTTTTGGGACCACCAATCTTAGATGAGCGGATCGCGTATAAACTTGTGGAAGAGTTGGAAGATTGGAAAGAACGTCAACAAGAAATGTTTAAAGTTGAATTAAAGCGGAAAGAAGAATCTCGATTATTATTGTTAAGTACTGAATGGAATGTTCGCCGGGCTGAGCTGGAAGCAAAATTAAGTCATGGTGTTGAAAAATGTCGTATACTTGCTTCGAATTTATCAAAAGCAACGGAAGAACAACGAATACGATCTGTTAAACATTTAGAAGCTGAAAATAAGGTACTTATTTATTATAATTCTATGGAAAAATTTCTAAGAAGGCTGACGTCAAAGTGCTATAAGACGCCATTTTGGTTGCATTTTAAATACTACAGGTTTATAAAAATTTTCCAGTTTAGAAAATTGAAAGAAGAATTAGAACAAAGTTTCGGAATGAAACATCAAGATCTTCGAGAAGCCACTCGGCGATTGGATGATGAATATACTCATAAAGTAAGTCAATTTTGATAAATTTATTTAATTTTCGTTTTCTTCAAGGACATTCGCTGTAGTTATCGCCAATAAAAAAGTCTTGGCAAAAACATTTTGTTAGAAAACACACAGACGTTTCTTTTTATTTAAAATTTAGTTTTGGTAGTTGGGTTGGTTTAGATTGGCTACCTAGAGATGGGACACACTTAGATCATAGAATCGATTGTGATACCGCAAACAGAGTTACCCCATCTCTGGCCACTATTTCATGAACAATTTGGAGTTCTTGATATTTCTAGTATGAAAGTACTTGTCGACAGATTTGGCCTATTTTTTCACTGACTCAATATAATGTTAGCTGTGAGATACCGAAGTTAGTAAGCTCATTGGCTTTACAATTCCCTGGAATACATTCATTTGTTCCATCAGCTCATTTAAGAACTTTCGACAGTCCTGTGCCCCCTTGGAATTTTGAAAATAAATTTATTTGCAAAAACAAAAAAACACACTTGTATGCTTATTTAGCTCGAATTATTTTTTGTTTCCGCAATTGAATGCGAATAATTAATAATTTAAGATAACCCAATTATGGTTAAGAAACGCTATCTTAGATATAAAGAAACGCTATCTAAGATATATCTTTGATTTAATAATTATATTAATAAACATTTCGAAAATTTTTAGTTAAATGTAATAAAAAATGAAAATTTAGAATTAACAGTGAAAATTAGTGCATTAGAACGTGAAAATGCATTACTGAAAGATACAATTAAAAAACATGAAGCACAATTAGATGATTTACGAAAAACAAGTTTAACCAAAGATCAAACCTCAACGTTATTACAAGAACAGGTTCGTATCTACTTAATTTTTTTAACTTATAATTTCAATGGATGTGATTATAATAAAAATTGATAATTAAACACCTTTCTGTCCTGTCTCTATGATGATAGCAAATATTTGTTGAGTATTAATGCTCAAAATTCCGATTTTTTTTAAAGAAAAGTCGATGAAAGCAACCAGTGCTTTTATATGTAATTGATTCGGAAACCACTTCTAGGGCTCTGAAAAACTGACAGTAATCTGATCCTCCCTGATATCTTATAGCATCTAGCATGAATGTATAGCCTTGCCTTTCTTTTGCCAGAGATTTTAGATCTGTAGCTTCCCTCCAAACCGTACATAATTTTTGTTATTTCAGCAATTAAAAAAGACTGAAATAACAAAAACGTGGTTAAAAACAGGCTAGAGAAATTATGTAAGTAATAATTTACTTTCTTTTTATTTATAGGCAGTTTTATTACAGATATGATATACAAATTACATAATGAATAAAATTAAATCTTAATATTATGTCTCTAGCCTGTTTTTTCCTAAGCGATACAACACGATGAGCTTGAAAATGAGGAATTATATATAAGATTTCATTTTTTTCGAAAATAAAAAAAAATTTATAAAAATCAATATATTTTCGAATTAGAGAGCATTAGAAGAGAAATTAGAAGCGAGCACTAAATCAAAAGCATTTTTTAAAGAAGAATGGGGTAAAGCTGTTCGAGAAATTCATCGTATGAAAGCTGAACATCAAAAACAGTTGCAAACACAAATACGTCTTAATAAACAAGAATTGTCTAGTTTAGGGTAAGTAACAAAATAATAGGGAGTGAGGAAGGATGCGGATTGTGTGCTTTACATAATTTTAAAATATTTCTTTTTAAATATCAGATTAAAGAATTTCTTAAATGAAGAGGAAGCGGAACTGAAAAAAGATCGAAATGTATTGTCACAAATTCGATCTGATTTACAAAATTTAAAAATGTCTGAACAAAATATTCAATCTTTTAATTTTAATGACGAAAATATTAATTATACAACAAGCAGGTAAGGATTGTACAGAGTGCACGGGTAATATATAATAGATTGTAAGATAGTGAACAGATTTTGTTGCTTCACTTTCTCACTTCTGCCTCGTAGGGAGGTAAAACAACTAGTTGCAGTAGGGACTAGTGTCTAGGGCGGAAAAATTTGGGAAAAAGGACCGCTTTTAAGTCTTGATGAAGGAACGATATTCACCTTCCGATCTTTAAAAACTATTGCATCCAACGGCCTATTATTTGCGTTCTACGTTGAACGAAAATAGGTTAAATAGCTTAGCCATTCTATGTATCGAATCAGATTTGTTTCAACATTTAGATTATGAAGATCTAATAGATCAATTTGTAAATCAAAAAGTCAGGGCGAATATTCTTAGTCTCAGTACTTGGTTATAAAAAAAAATTTTCAACTATAGGTGACGTTCATATTCGATCCAATACTCATTTTATGAAGGATATAGGTAATGGGGCGGTATTTTCACGGTGCTAAAGGGTGGCACTAAAGGTAAATCCGGCCCTGCCTGTAAAAAAGTATGGTATAATCTTGGTAGAACTAGACAAGGTATGCTCGATGTAGGACGAGTTTTGGTTCAGTAGGTGCATGTATCCAATCGACGCCATTTTAGCTTTTTCCCGCTTCTTGATTCGAATATTGTAAAAAACATGAATACGTTTGTGTGAAAAAATAGTTCCTGACAATGAATAAATAATTAATGATTAATGAACTTTTTCCGCCTCAGATTTTTTCAATTTTTAATATGTAAACAAAACATTGACCAATTTGACAGCTCAAATGGAATAGTGAAGGCGCTGAGTACTTACAAAAAGATTCTTAAACTAGAACAAATTTGCAATTCTCATAATAATGTGGAATTTTCTTTCGCTAAGGGCTCGCTATCGACTTATAAACTAATAATGGGCCGGAAAAATGATGAAACTTAATAATTAAAATCGTGCTAGTTTCGTTGCTATTTCATAAAACGTATTATTATGTGCATAACATTAAAATATAGACTCATACCTTTAAAATGAGTACCTTAAAGTACAAAAATATTTTTAATTAGCCAATCTACGGCCGTTTCAAACCAAGCGCTTCGGGCCGATCTCATGCATTATCATTTTTGTTTACCATTTTAATCATATCTCCGGTTCTATTTGTCCTATCAAGACGAATAAAAAAAGAAAATATTTGCTTTTACATGTTTGAATAAAATAATATTTGTATACTAAATTTTCTTAGGAGCTATGGCCGTATAAACAATTTATTTGTTTATAACAAATTTCTCCCCCACTTTGAGCTATAAGCATGCTGAAAATTCAGATTCAGCGGGTCAAAATACGTCGATACAAAATACAATACACTGCTTGTTCGGTAGGACCTGTAAATGTATACAAAACATACTCAGCGCTTACACTATAAATGAATAAGCAATATGGCGCTGACTGGATACCGTGCAAGAGAGTGAGAGAATGTCCCCATCCTACTCCTACCTACAAAAGAGCATACCTTGTCTAGTTCTACCAAGGGTATAATGATTTTCTAACAGAAGGAAAATGATTAATTTAAAAAACTAAGCCTAGCTTGTGGCAAATAAATAACAAATTGTTTTTAATCGTTCAACGTTATGACCAAATTTCTTACAATAATTACGATATTCGACCTACTAAACGGGACACTATAGTGTAATAAATGGGTCAAAATTTCAGTATACCAGTCTATTTTGCAACTCTTTTACGTAAATAATTCTAAAATTAAATGAAATTGATAAATGGTAAGTAGCCTGGTGGTCTAAATTGGAACTATTCAAAAAGTGGGCCCACTTCCTGTTTTAATTAGTACGAATTTGTATCGCTAGTTGACAGGATTTATCTTATTTGAATATTTTGATTGGCCTTTAAAAATGGTACGTACAAGTATTGTCGTCTGGTAGTCTAAATTGAAACTACTGAGATCAGGCCCACTTCTTGTTTTAATTATTAGTATGAATTATTATCGCCAATTGGCGGGGTTGCAACTCCCAGATATCATTAAACAGTGAAATAAAATCCAAATTAACTGAACTTTTTCTCAAATTAATTTATATTTTATTTTATAGACCCGATTTATTAGAAATGGATTCCGAAGAAAAAATTGCAATGTTAATTGAAGAGCGTGATGCATTGTTACGTACAGGAAGTTACAGTGAACAGGATCCAGTGATAATAAAATTAAATCAAGAATTACAACAAACAATAAATCATTTAAATCGTTAATTTATTATTTATTTATTTTTAATTATTATAAAAATAAAACAACAAATACATTTTTGTACATTTATTATTAAATAATTCTTTTTGTTTTCTTTCCTTCTACGTCGTGATTTCTTCAACAGATTCAATTAAACCAGCGCCTAATATTCGAAAATCATCTAAGATGGCTTCTTTATTTACAATTAAGCTAGCTGTATCTTCTTGTATAGATAATTTTCGGCCATTTATATGAGAGACCTGAAAAATAAAAGTGTAAAAATGTAAGGCTAAATTATATTTTTTTTAAATCAACATCATTTACAAATTTTGAAAACTTCCTCAGTTTGGAGAATCTATAGAGGCACGCAAAGCATTGAAAACTTACAGGGAGATACTTTGACAAAAAAAAGGAGAAGGGAGTTGGAAGAAGAGAAGGCAATTCCTTGACACTCAACTTAAATTTTGACCTTCTAAAAAAACATATTTTAACATAAAGGCGCCATTCCACGGAGATAAGTTTTAGGCAACATGTAGCAAGCGGTATTGATGCATGCTACATACTTTCAATAGAAGGAATACAAGCGACAAAAAATGTTTCCTTGCCGCATTCTACAAGTTGACTGTTGTCGATTGCGCCATCTCTCGACATAATTCAACGTGTCGAATAGTGTCGTCGTCTATCCAACAATCAACGGATCAGTACGGCAAAGTTCGTACATGCGATGTGAGGCAACATTTCCGCATGCGACATTTATTTGAATTTTATGCCACATAATCGGACGCCTACAATAGGCAACACTAGGACACAAATATCAAGCCCCATGTCGTTCAGTGTTGCCTCATTAGAACAGCGAGAAAGGAGTTAACAACCCAAGAAACATTAATTTGAATTACGCCCAAAAAGCGGTTTATTTCGAATGTCCTTTGTTCATTTTAGCCATTTCTAAATACGATTTTCGGCGATACATCGATAAAAGTGAACACAATTATCGTATTAACTCCAATTGCTTACCTTAAATTCACGTTCCTTGAATGCTGGAGGTTTCCATAAAACTACTATAGAACTGCCACCATGTGGATTATAGAAGAATAATGCGTACTCATCATAAAATTGTCGTAAATCGTTTAAATACGATTCAATTGGATTTGTAGCAATTATTGTATTATCTTTAAAATGATTCATTTGAGAAACGGATGTTGATGCTAGCTTCGATTTTTGTTTTAAAATCGTTGCTTTTAATTTAATGATAACATTGTAACCGCTTAATGATGCCTTAAATAATCGCTAAAAAAGCAACAACAAAAAATAGTATAAATATTTAATCTTTTTTATCTATCCTAGATTAAATTTTGTGTACATTAATATTTTAAATAATAGCTGCTTTTAGAAATAAAAGGGCGTCCAAAATATGGTATCTTTTAAAGAAAATAATTTTTTTACAAAGGACTATAATTTCGATTTCAAATTTCTTCATCCATGCAAGGCAGGATTAATCATTAGACAGAGTAAGCAACTGGCTTGGGTCCCTGCATTGACCAGGGTTCACTGAGGCTATAGAGACTTCAAATGGCAATGGATGTGAATACTTACTTCACAATTGTTGTAAGACCCTTCTGATGAATCATAAACATAGTTATTCATAAATTCAAGTGTTTGCTTCGCTAATACTTGTAACCGTAATAATATATTTAGTGTGGGCGCTTCTCGTGTCCATATTGACTTTCCTTGATCGTACGGGGTAATTATAAACATTGGTGGCAATGTTTGTCGGGTTTTTGTAAATGTTGTATGGATTTCATTAATTTCTGTACCTAAAATCAATAAGACAGCATGTGAAGCCAATTCTTGTTAAAGTATTTCCAAAATACAAACTATTATTAGGTTGTCAAGAACTTCACGAAATTCACAATATAAGTAAAATGAATTCTCAGAAATCAACTGATTTTTTTTTTGAGAATTTATCCCTATGACGTTTTTTATCTTTATAAACATGGTAATATAAAATACACGATTCCGACTGTTACTCGAACTCTCTCAATATAGTCACGGTTGTTCTGAAATTCGACACAAACTTTCCTAAATTCCTTAAAATATGCCCATTTCAAAAAATGTATGTAGTCATACAGTTTTTGAAATTTTTCCATAAAAAAATAATCATTTTCAGTCTTATTTTTCTTAAAAAAAAAAAAAAAAATTGTTGATCGGTTACTACCCGATCAACTGTTTGGAAATACCATAAGTTTTTAAGTTAATTTTCCAGAAAATTTATCCTGCGTCTTAAGGATGTACGAGCGCCAGACCAATTTTATATAAAAAGCATAATTTTTTTTTATATGAAGTTGGACTAAGTCTAAATCAATTCCGAAAATTTTAGGGATGATTCCCCGATTATTTAAACAAATAAATGAGTTCAAAAGTAATCATTGATTTTATGGTAAAACGGTAGATCGATGATATCTTTTCATAGATTTCTCCAAAACTAGTCGGTGGCTTTGTGCCCGACTAATTAAGAATGTATGAACACTGTAGTAGGGACACCAATTTTTTCGATATCTGAAATAATTTTCAGAATATTTAATTATGTAGCTTTCGATATTTCGAAAAATTTTTATTCTTATTTTTCGTCTAAAACTCTAAATTCATGAATTTATAACAAAATTCATCATCAAAGTTAAAAATAAGATACAAATAATTTCAACCACAAGTCTAAAATCGCCTTGGCGCTCGTACTACCTTAATTTCAACTTACTTGTTAATTCATTATTAAAATTCACAATGAATGGATCCGTTTGCCAATCGGTGGTAACCATTTTTTGTAAAAATCGTATAAATGCAATTTGTGGTAATTTCGGGACATCATATGGTTCAGGAGTGACATACAATGAAGCGATTATTAAATCAGTCACCACATCTGGAATATGACCATTGTCCAACAGTTGTGAGCATAACCAACGTTTCGTTAAACGTGCTGCTGAACTGTACGATACGTATTGACTGTGTAAACTGTAATACAAATTATTTTTAGTTATATACAAAGAAAATTACGGAATTACGGTCAAGCCCAAGCCCGTCTTTTCCACTGGAGACACTTGGCACTGACCCAAAGACTTGCGATCGACAAGGGCTTCGACAGTCATTTTTTATAACATTGATGATATTGATGACTAAAAATTAATTGGTTGTCAAAACTATTTTGCTGTTCTTGAACAGTTTCAAATGGGATTCAAAGGAAAATTGTTGGGGACGTATCAGTCATTCTTTCCCAATTTTACAAAGTATTCTAAAAGCCCCACGTCTATGTAAGTAGATAGCCAACCATAGCAGGCTCTTATTTTCCACTGGGTACTAGAGCTCAGGGTCGCGCAATCAACAATGTCTCCGGCTAGCTCTAAAAGAAATCATTCTTCGCAACCTTCGTTCCATTTTACGCATTAAATACACGATTCAGTGACAAAATAATTTATTTTCAATTCGATTTTCGAAGTTTCTAGCCCCAAACTTATGAAGTATTAGCATTATGTTTCTTTTATTGGTTTTATATAATTTAATTAGGTTCAAAAGAACATTGATAGTAATTCGATTTGCCAACTAATTAAATCGAATAACTTAATTCTAAGTAAACATAAATGCTAATATTTTGTTTTTCATGAACAGAAAAATGAGAAAGGCGGTCCTATCACTAGCTGATGTAAATTGGTCAACCAATGTAAGAGTATCTCAGCTTTCAATCATTAATTCGAGTATAAAGTTGTTTTGTCTACGGTCTTAAATACTTTAAAGCTATTTTTTCTATTAGAAATTCGTACAGTTTGAAGTCATACAACAGTTTAAAGTTAGAAAGTAGAATTTTATAGCCAAATAAATTTGATTTTTGTATTTTTCATCAAAGAATTTAAGGCGGTATCTCGAAAATTGTACTAATTGTCTTAAATATTGATTTTTATCTGAATGGAAAATAAATTTATTATTTTTTTCGGTTCCTGAATTTTTTGAATTAATTAAGACCTAGAAATCACGAAAATTCAGTTCATTTAACACAAATTTTATGATATACTCTGGCACAAAGAGTAAACCTGTATATCAGTAATGATGTAACCATAAACATAGAAAATGGAGTACGTTTTCGACCTAGCTGTCAAATGAAGTTTTAAAAAAAAGAGGGGGCCTCAAAAGGTTAAAGACGGTCCTGCTCAAACTGTACTTCATGAAACTTACCCTAGTAGAGCACTTGTTAATTTTGGTAAATGTATTAATTGCCGTTCCATTTGTAAACTTTCTTCAGTATCACGATATTTTACAAGACCCGCTTCGTCGGTATCCACAATTTTTTTCATTAATCCAATTTCTTTTGTAATTAAAAGATATAAACGAAACACCCAATCATCATGTACAACATCCAAATATTTTGTATGGACAAAACATTTGATTTTATGTCCGGTTTCTAATTGTTTAGCAATTTTTAAATAAAATGCCGCTTTTAAATGTCGTAATGCTTGTAAATCTTGTGGCCATTTACCACTTAACGCTAAAAATAAAAATCAATTAATAATCTTTCAAAACTATTTCGATTTTGATAGTATGTGTAGGAATTCTAGTATAGTTATAAATAGCTAACCAGGGGCGTAGCTACTGTAGGGGCCCCCCAAGGCGAGCTACGCCACTGTAGGTAACTATATGAAATTTCCTATTCACACCATCGAAATCGAATTTAAGTAGCGCTTTAAATATTTAGAGAAGAAACGGAACACAAAAATAAATGCAAACTTACCTAAATTTAAAACAACATCGAATGGTTTAATGCTTTTGTAAGTTTCTGGTTTCATTTTTTTATTAATTTTGTTAAATTTATTGTGTTTTGGAAGAATTTTTGTAATCGTAGCACCAGGATTTACGTCTGTATAACTATAAAATAAATAATATTAAAAAAATTAGTAATTTAAGCCTTATGGGCCAAGAATAATTATAACACATAATAAGGGTATCGCAAATGGGTCCCTAGCACCCAAAGCAATGAATCCTCTGTGCCCCCCTTGAGAACAATCTGTCATCTGAAGGCGAGACGTCTCCAGGTAAGAGGTGCTATCTAAATCAGATGAAGCTATAAGGTTCTGTCGATTCAAGACACCACATAGAAAGCCCACAAATTCTCCGCTGGAATTTCTCCTAGGATTGATGGATCCAAGATCTCGGACCTAAACATTCTTAACTTGACGCTCGCAGATTTCTTCGAGTGCAAATAACATGTATGGATGTTTCATCGTCCTACATACAAGCCCTACAAGTGGAATCATCAGAGATCTCCATGTTATCAAGATGTTCAATCAGCAGTGTCCTATCAAGAGTTCTACCACCCTTCTAAACTGTGTTCTAGTGAATTTCTGACGTGCACAGGCGAATGGCCTAGCTGTGATTATACACAGTTTGGTCTTTTGCATACCCTACGCAAAGTCCCAGTAATCAAGATCAACATGTCGTAGCCAATCCTTTTTCGCCAAATTATAGAGCATCTTGCTATGGGAATGACAGACTCAGGTTAAAAAGACCTTTGAGACGACCCCCTTCGTGCCAAAGAGTCCACTGCTTCATTCTTTTTAACGCCATAGTGGCCCGATACTCAGATCAGTCTGACTGTGTTTTTCAGTACCAGAAAATTAAGTTCCTCGAAGGGTTCATATAGATTATCCTCAATTGGAATATTGACGCCCCAAGGGCCCCAAATACGGCCTGATTATCTGAAAAAATGCTGATCAACTGTGGCGTGGCTATCTGAAAAGATAGATAGATGCTGATATGTGCCCAACTGTAACCTTTCCTGTTACAGATCTGGGCACCTCCCAGTATGGGGAGAGTTTTTGATTGAAAAACCGTCGCATATAGACCAAGAAGGAATCGATTCCTTTATTCTAGGTCTATAAAACCCACGCCTTAGATAAATCTCCAGACCTTGACCCACCCGTATAAAGGGTAATCGGAAAAAATAGACCGAAAATTTTATAGGCCCGAAGTATTGGTGTAATTATGAGTTGGTTGGGTTGAGTTTGTCGCCTATAGAGGAGTTGATTGGGTTCTGAAGTTTTTAGCGCTTGCGTTCAAAATGGGACGCAAGGTGATGAAATGTTACGTAAATCTCGATCCCATTCTTCACGGAAAGGAACAATAACCCTCAGTTTCCGATCAAAGAATAATCTTAGAATAAGTAAAAGGTACGCTCCTTTATATTATCCTCAATTCAATTTTAAAAATAAAGATTTACCTGAAAACACTTGAAGCACCTTGGGCCGCTGTTATATCCAATGGTAAATTCTGTAAACTACGTAATTTTTTCACTAAATTATCATACGATTGTATTATCCTTAAGGATAAATCATCATCATCCTCCTGTGAATCCTGTACATCTAATTGCATAAATTCATCACAAATATGTTGAATTCTCTCCGATTTAATAAATAATTTCGACTCTAATAAATAATTAATAATTTTCGTACAAATATCACGACGTGTTAACTTATTCGAATCACTTGAATCCCAAATAATACATTCCATTATTGAGCCATCATTAAAACGACGTAATTCCGTTTTATTTTTACCCCAAAATTCACGAAATTCAATTGCTTCCGGTAAATTTGCAATAGGTCCTTTTTCAATTTTATTAAATGCTTTTTCTTCGTTTAGATTGAAGCCAATTATAATCGAATTTATTTCATCAATTGTTGGTACGGATTCATTTATATCCCATTCGGGTGGATCATTTAATTTTGGACATAATTGAGTTAAACGATCTGAAAGACCTTTCTTTAAAACGTTTGTGATTTGTTTTAACCATAATGGATGCTTGAAGGTCATATAATCTAAGCGTTCATGACGCTCGATTAATGTATCGTAAAATTTAATATTTTTTATATTTACTCTAAAACAAAAATTTGAAAATTTTTTTTACAGTTAATAAGTTTTTGAAAGTAGCCCATAGACGTTTAATAATATCCCAAGGTTGCAATTCTCAAACGATACTCCCGGATGAATATGAATGCTTGTATCTGACAGCCTTGAACCATTTCTAGCAAACTCGTCGGTTTCACAATTTCCTGGATGTCCCTGTACCTCGGTACCCATGCCAGATTTAGATTCATTTGTTCCGCCAGCTCATTTAAACATATATATGGTCTAAATACAATCGTAGGAGTACCGAAGATCTTATATCACTTCAAAGGACCACAATAAAATTGTTGCAGCTACTACACTGGCTAGGCGGTAGGCACGCTGAACGCCTAGCGGCGGCAGTGTGTCGCAACTATTGCAGGAGCTGTCACAATGGGGAGGAGGAAGAAACAATGCCTAACCTTCTCTGTCTTTCCATGAGAAGATAAATTCAATTGAGCCAGTTTTTCTTTGACGACCTATCCGACTTAAATCCGCTAACGTAGAAGTATTCTTGCTGTTCTTAAACAGCTCCTAATGGTTTATCTAGTAGTGACCGGGGATGAACCAATTCTTTTTCGTTATCACAACGGACCCTTTGGTCTAAGTGTGTCTCACCCCTAATTATTGAATATCAAATCAAAATATTGAACGTCTATAGGCTACTTTAAAAAGTTCATTTTATTTTTAATTTGATGTATATATTAACTTACTTTACAATTTGATCATATTGTTGATGAAAAAGCATTTTTTCGGTGAACAAATGTCGAAAATTATTAACATTAAAAGTATCATCCAAATATTGCACAGCTTTTTTACACTCTGTACAAACTTTTAAATAAATATGTGGATTTAAAAACGCGGCTAAATTATAGAAACCAGTAACGTCAACAAAAACAACTGGAAAATGATCATGGAATTCATTCATATCCGGTTGATTCTCTTTTTTAATATTCGATAGTGTAATTCCTTGACCCCGTTCTGTCCAATGACTATCTCCTATTTACGGGAACACAAATTATTTTACATTCTAAGTGTAAAAGTTTTATTTTTCTTAAATATACTGACCCGCAAATAAAAAGTGGCGCAGATATATCTCGGCGAAAAATGATTGGATCTGAATCGAAATAAATCACATCCGATAGTTGCACTTTCTAGTTTTTGAATCAATTTCTCAAACATTTTTATCATCCTCAAATATTTTATGCGCAGGGCTGAAACGCTGAGAAAATTTATTTATTAATTTGGTATGAATTTTAAATGTTTGCACGGGGTGCATAATTATTTATACAATAAATTGACTATGTTCAACCGAAAGCTTGTTTATTTCTCTTCAAAACGCGTTTATTTTGCTCTTTGTAAGAACTTCTAAGGCCGAGTTTTTCATCGACAAAACAAAATAAAACTTTTTACTTTAAACTGCCGTATCTGCTCGAATATAGAACTTTTAGAACTTAGAGAGTTTGGTTTTTTTTGTTAAAAAATTGATTTTTTAGATTTACTGTTTTTTTGTAGCAATTTTGATATGACAATGAATAACTTAATCAAAAAAGCTCGTACGAGGTGGAATAGTAGCGAGTTTTAAAAATAAATGAACAAGCTTCCGAGTATTTTTATTGGATTTATAAAAAAAAAAAAAAAAAAAAAAAAGTATTATGATCCCGTGATAAGGAATGCAAAGTGATAAGGAATGATATATATTCTTTAGCTTTTGTTTCAAAATTTTGAAACTATTTTCGAAATTATTCAACTTTAAAAAAGAAAGTATTATGACCCCGTGATAAGGAATGCAAAGTGATAAGGAATGATATATATTCTTTAGCTTTTGTTTCAAAATTTTGAAACTATTTTCGAAATTATTCAACTTTTGAATAAGTTTAAGTTTATTTCTGCAAAGCCATTATTTGAGGAGACAGCAGTTTGATGTGAAAAGTGTCTATTTTGCTTTGTCGGAGAATTAATAGATCTTAAAAGCTGGAATAAAGATCAATATAAGATCTTTTTAAAGAGAAATAAACAAGCTTTCGATTGTACATACTTAATTTCTTGCATAAATACTTATGCACTCCATGCAAACTTTTAAAATTCATATCAAATTTAATAAATTTTCTCAAATTTTCTTTTAGTCCTGCGCATAAAATATTTAAGGATGATAAAATGTTTGAGATATTTATTCAAAAACTAGAAAGTACAAGCTATCGGATCAAACAGGGTGTCTTTTTTAAGTTTACATATGCCTGAAACTCGAAAAGTAAGTTTTATCGATAAAAATGCTTCAAGCAAAAAATGTTGTGTCTAAGGCGCATATCTACGCAGACATAGCTTTTCAAGCTCAATGAAAATCTCACTCTACTACATAACTGGTAATCGATAGATGAACAATTTAAATTAGAAAGTTATTGTGATTAAAAAAATTACATTTTTTGTTTGAAACATTTTTCCGCAAATCGTACAGTTTAAGCAAAAACGGACTGAAAAGTTTTATCCAAAATTGTCATTTCATATAATTGTTTCTGCGAAATCTAGGCACTCTTCGAAAAGAATTTTCCAAAAAATTCAATAAAAGTGATTTGTTTTTCCATAAAAGCAATTTTTGTTCAAATTAAATGAACAAACGCACCAAAAGCTAAATTTTTGCTATCAATTACTAACTAAACTATTCGCTTTACCAAAAAATGTTTCAAACAAAAATTTTTTTTGCGTATTTATAAAGAACTACTTTCTAATTTAAAGCGTTCATCTAATGTTTGTCTCACATTTTTCGTTTGAAGCATTTTTCTCTATTGAATTTATTTATCGATTTTCAAGCATATTTCAACTTAAAAAAGACATCCTGCATATATTTCATTCAGATCCAATTATTTCTCGCCGAGATAGAACTGTTTGAAAATTCGATGAAATTTAAAATATTTTTAATGCTCGTTTATATTCGATAACTTACCTAAACTAACCCAAACATTTCGTACAACTTGATAACTACTCATCGCATTATTCAATTTCTTCGTTTTAATCAAATAAACCACAAACATAGCCATCAACTCCGTTGTAAACCCTCCAAAACCAACATCCAAGCCACGCTGTCTCAACCACACTTGTAACAACTTTAAGCCATCTTGAATATTTTTCGAATCTTTTAAACTTTCATATAAAACTTGATTATTCTCCATCGAAGTTAAATCTTCCAGAATACAACTATTATAAAATGGGGTCGAAGACTCGAAATTATCATCATGTTCGAAAAACCAAACCCCATGTACATTATTCTTTAACGGATTAAATTTTGAATATTTTAATAAATTCGGTTCAACTGCTACATGAATTCGAAATTCGATATGTGAATTATATCGAATTAATAATAATGGTTTTAAAAGATTCCCATTTTGAAATGTGTAACGCATTGAAACGCGCTCGGTACGGAATTTTTTATTTTCACGTAATTTCGATGCTAAATATCCCAAATAAATCGCACGTTTTAATAAAAATCGTCCATTTACCGCGTCAGTTTTATGGAAACATTTTAAAGGTGTTTCTAAATTAATATCAATTGTTATTTCACGACGCCGTAATATCGTACATTTCGTTTGATGTAATCGAAATATTTCAACATTTTTCGGTTTAATAAATTTAAAAAATCCACGAGTTTGTGTTGGTAATTCAAACAAAGGTAACTTAATTTTGTACTTATCCAAAAAACTTAAATCACTTAATTGATACTCATTTGAATCGGGAATTTCTTCAACGAACTTTTTAAAATTATTAAAGAAACTATTGATTTGTTGTTCATGTTTATGTTCGAGTGTAATTTCTTTAAGAATTTCTTCGATTTGTAATCGAAATAAATTCGAATTAAATAAATTTTCTGTTTCACGTAATTCATTTAATTCTTCTACGGTCGGTGGTTGAAATAATTTTTTATTTTTCTTTCTAGAAGTTGTTTCGTTTGTGGAATCTTGTTTTCGTTTGGAGCCAATCTTTACAGGCTCTTCTTGATGTGTTTCTTCAGCTGATTCATCATCAGATTTTCCTATCGACTGGAAATAAAAGAAAATTATTATGGCACATCTTAGGAAAACCTTTCGGAAGTAACCTAAATAAATTAAAGTAGGTAAAAATATCGGGGTTTAGAATAACTTTATTAAACAAAAATAAAAAGAAATAATTACTTACATCGATATCACTATCTTGTGTACTAGCTTTCCAAGTCATTTTCTTTAAAATAATTTCCACTCGTTTTCACGTGTTTTCAAAACTTGTAATTTGTAAACATGAGTTGTACTCACAGACTTTCATAATAACATAATATAAGTCTGTGGCCAGACCATCTAGACTGCAGATTTTATCAATCTACACTAATATTATAAAGAGGAAACTTTTAATTTTTTTTGTTTGTTTGTAATAGATTAACTCAGAAACTACTGAACCAATTTTTATAATGTTCCTATTTATAAAAAGCTACATTATCAGCGAGTAACATAGACTGTATTTTATTTTAAAAAAAATTAAAATCTTGGTGTTCTCTACCAAGAAAGGAAAATCTATGAAATTGTGATAAAAGGGGGAGACAATGTTAAATGAGAGCAAGGAAATTGAAGGCTATAATGGGGTAGTCGTTAATTAAATTAAGCGAAGCGGGTGAATAACTGCTTGTAAAGTAAAGAAAAAAATTTGTGTATATCCCAACGCAGTATTTAATTTATGTCAGATAGTAAACTGGTTACAAAAAACCACTCCAACTAGAGCCAACTTAACATGTATTAACGAAAATCTACTCATTGCGTTATATTAAGTTGGTCTTGGTAGAATTAGCACGGATTGGGGGGCTTTTTGAAACCACAATAAACGGTGACATATGTTATAAATCGGATGATTTTTGAAAAAATTTACTCCGAAATACCAAAAGACCAACTTTTATCAGTCCAATGTTTATTTATGAAGTTTTTAAGTGTTAACTGGTAGAGCGGGAAAATTAAAACTTGAGAGACCTGTCTTAATTGATAATTGAAATGATTAAGAAGTTTTACTTAATACCCAATATTATTTAAGATAAAATATTTAATTTTTTTCATAGTTTTCGAAAAGAGCTAGTGAATATATAATTTGCGAATAAAGTAATTGAAGCCTTGTTTTCAAAACCTGAATCATTTTAAATCTCAAAGTTTCATCGAAATTAATATTCTAATTTTTATTTAATTCGCATTTTAAAGTAAGTATAATAAAAGCATTAGAAATAAACGGTCCGAAACATCGGACAAGACTTTATTATATTATAAAATTGATATATTATTCTTGTAATATTTTTATTGAAAGCAGCCAATTGTAAGAATTATTTAAAAACAAGGAAAAGCTTCAGTTTCTTAACTTCACTAATTTAGCTTAATTAAGTTTTATTTATTAAGATGACCAAGTTACAAAAGTTACATAAAAAAAAAAAACTCGTCCCCTCCAGCTCCACGGCTCCAAGGGGAGGGGTCCCAGACGGGAGTTATATCAAACCTAGGACCTTGTTGATATAAACCCTGATACTAAGTTTCACTGCTATCTCCTCAACCTCTTTCTAGAAAATCCCATTTTCCTTTGTTTGGAAAGGTTTTCCCTAGGGTGTAGGCCTTTCCGAATTTTCTCGGATATGTGGCTTATACCAATCCTAGGAACACTTTAAGGTCTGTTCAAAAATCCTGTTTTGGCCTAGAGGAAAGTACCCTTACAAAAAGGCCTAGGGAAAAAATGAAAAAATCGTGTGGAATTATGACCAAACTACACCTATGTACCGAGTTTGAGAAAAATCGGTTGAAAATTGAAGATATATACCGACATACCGACGTACGCATTTTTTAAAAACCACTTTTTTGGAATCAGGTACCCTCAAAACGTGTATTTCCGTTGAAACCCCGATACCGATTTTTTTTTCGATTACAATAATTTTTTTTATTTTTAATATAATAAAGTAAAAATATAAGCTTTACAAATTAAAAATTATACAAATGTGTTCCATATTTTTTCAATGATTTATTATTAAATTGAATAAAAATACCTATTGATAATTTAAAAAATGATACAAAATTAAAACGTAGACATATATTGCCATCTAGTATGGAAAACATGAATTACAATGTCACAAATGTGGCGTGCGTTGTATACAAAAGTTATTCTCATTTATAATATCAAAAAAATTTTACCTAAATACTTTTTTATATAGAACAAAATATAACAAAAATGGATGCATATAATATTTATTAAATCAATTATCAATTAATTATGGTGTAAATAGTTGTGTGTTTATTCGAATTTTTAATCAAAAATATTATTTATTGCTTAAATGCTAGGCTTAAGTAAAGTTATTCAATCTACTCTTTCACATTATTAATATAAAAAAAAGTGACATGAAGAACCGACCGAAAGATTATTAAATTTTTTTTTTGTTTAAGCAAAAAAAAAAACTGAAAATGTTATCGTACGTAATTTTTTATTTATTTTTAGAATATATTTTTTTGGGGCTTTGTGATATCCTTTTATCAAATATTGTTTTTTTTTTGTGGTGAAATAACGTGTTTAAGGTTAGGTGATTGAGTTTTGTTTTAATATAGAAGTGTTTTTTTATTTGGAGATCTCCTTTATTTTCTTGGAAACACATTGTTTTTAATCGTACCATGATCCAATGGGAAATTTTAGTCAAATAATTGACATTCAATCGTTTATCGAGTGCTTCAGACGGTATTGTCTAATATTTTGGTAAAACTTAAATTTTGATCATTGCAGATAAGTTACATCTTTATACAAGATTCGAATACATTTCTTAGTTACGTTATTTTCATAAAACTAAAAATCCGAATTTATTCTTAGATAATTTTCCGTATGGAAAATAGGCTTTTGTGGAATATAATGAATTTATGATATAAAACTTCTTATTACAAGCTTTAAACTAGAATAATAGGCTTAAAGCTTCTCGTTTTTGGTACATGATTAACCAACTCTTACAATTTAAAGTTTAGAAAACCATTAAAGTTGGATATTACGATTGTTGGAGCATAATTTGCTGATGCAATAACTTAAAGTGCATCAAAATATCTTAGAACATTTTTGTGTGTTTGTCAATCTGTCTAATTTTTGTGCATGTTGGGGAAAATAATCACCAAATTTAAAAAAGATAAAAAATATAAGGCTGAGAATACATTTGTTATGTGAGGCGTCCCGTAACGACTGTATTTGGAAAATATACAATATTATAGGACACTAATTTTATAATAGGATTAAGCGATCGCCCATCACTTGAAATTTTCGTACAGTTCGCGCTAATTTAAACATAAATTTTTTATCGATTAAAATCTAAGCAATTATTTTTATTGATTTCATTTTTATTTATTTTATTATTCTTCTCGTGTGAAAATTTAAATATTAATTCGTTAGAAATAATTTATAAATCATAAATAATAACATTAATTACCTTGATAACGTAACCTTAAAGAAGGTTTATAAAAAGAAAACAATATAATTTATAGATCATAATTAGATATTAATTATTAAATACAGATAAACTTACGGTTAGCTTGAGTATCTTGGCAGCGCTATACTCGAAATCAACTACCAGACTTGTAAGAGACAGAACGCCGCATTTATTTTAGTCCCAGGACAGTTAAATCAAATATCTAATTTCGAGAAATAATAATTGGAATAAATTTTGATGTAATGAATACTAGAATATTTAAAATATGTTGTACATTTAAATCCAGCGCCGCGCTTATCACGCGATAGACGGAGGGTTAAGCAAATTAAAGCGTGATAATAAACAGACTTATTATATAGCAAATGTATTTCCAGCCAAAAAATCCCCTAGAAAATTAAAGTTAACTTAATAATATAAATTTTTTCATAATTTCATAGCATTTTACCATCTACTGAAATGGATTGCCAAAAACTGGAACAGTCTTCATAATATTATTTAACGAGTTCGATAAAATGGCGCACATGGCGCCATACCGGCTGTCAGGGCCGGCTTTGGAGCCACCACCAAGTGCAAAGAAACGACGAAAAAATGCAAGCAATAGTGCAGCTGCAGCGGCTGCAATAGCAACTCCACAACAACCTCCGCCTACAATGCAAGATCTTTTACCCCCCGCACCAACTGGATACGGTGATACGGTTGTCGCGAGTAATCCATTCGACGATACACCTGTTGTACAAAATACAAATAGTATGATGTCGGCGGCACACCATAACATGATGCGTGGAATGGGACCCCCACCAGGTATGGTTGGGGGTCCACCCGGTATGAATCAAATGAGCCATCATCAAATGGTTGGAATACCCTCACCCATGGGCGGTGGAGGTGGTCCAATGCGATCACCTGGTTTAATGGGACCAATGAGCCCAATGCATGGAATGGCGCCAATGGGTTCTCCGATGAGTTCCAGTGGTGGCGGTGTACATTGTGGACGACCATTAAGTGGTGGCCCAATGGGCTCACCAATGAATTCTATGGTCCCACCAATGGGTAGTCCCATGAATATTGCCCCACAATTACATAGTCCAATATCAATGAATAGTAATAATGGACCGCCTCAACAGATGATGCAACATGGCGGCGGTCCAATGGGTGGACCTGGCGGTGGAATGTCAAATAATAGTCCAATGGGTGGTATGCAATCAGCACATATGAATAATGGTCCAATGCAAATGAATGGCCCGAATGGTCCACAGTCATCCATGTGTATGGGACCGAATATGAGCAATGGACCAATGAGTGCAGCGAATAGTCCATTAGGTATGATGCAAAATAGTCCATTGGGACCACGAATGAATAATGGCCCAATGATGTCAAATCAACCAAATTCTATGGGTCCCAATGGGCCTTCAATGATGAATATGGGCGGTCCACATAATCATCATATTGGACCTGGCGGACCGAGTCCGTCACATCCATCACAGCAACAATCACAATCCCAACAACAGCAACAACAACAACAACAACGAACCGGTGGACCAAGTCCTGGGGGCCCTAATCAACAATCTATGAATCAAATGCGACATCCACCAAGTAGTCCTTTAAATATTGGACCAAACAATGGTGGTGGAGGAGGTGGTGGAGGGTGTCCACCAACAGTTAGCTCAGGACCCAGTTCTTTAGGACCCCCGCCACCTCCAGGATCCATGAATCAAACACCAACATCAATTTCCACATCGATGGCAATGTCTATGAATAACAATAATAATAATAGTGGTAATAGTGTGGGAGTGGGGGGAGTTGGACCTCAGCATATGAACTGTAATGTGAGTCATAATCATAATAGTGGGGGTGTTGGTCCTGGCCCACCGTCAGGAGGGCCTATCAACACCCATTTAAATCAAATTGGTCCAATCACAAACACAAGTACAATGAATACTGTAAATAGTGCTAGTGGGGGTGTTATGGGTGGGATGGGTGCACCTGGTGGACAAGGTGGTGGACCTAATAGTGGAATGAGTGGAATGCCTCCAACATCACAACATCAAATGATGTTGGGTCAAATGAGTGGTGGAGGGTCTCCACATTGTGGACCACACGGAGGTGGTGGTCCTATGTCAGGTCCTGGTGGGCCTATGGGACCTGGTGGTCCTATGGGTGGAGGTCCTGGTGGTCCTATGAGTGGTGGACCTGGAATGAATCATCATATGCAACATCATCACCATCATGGAGGTCCTGGAGGTGGGCCCAATTCAAATATGGGACCACCACCGAATTTCATGAACTCAAATCAAATGATGGGAGGTCCAAATATGAATAGTTGTCAAGGTGGCGGACCACCTAACATGGGTGGAGGTCCTGGCCATCATATGATGGGTGGTATGGGACCCGGTGGTGGAATGGGACCCGGTGGCGGAATGGGACCCGGCGGTGGCATGGGACCTGGTGGTCCGGGTAATGGACCACCACCACATATGATGGGTGGCGGTATGTATGGTTCATCTGTAGCAAAATCATTATCGGTATCAGCTGGTAAAGTGTATCCAGCGGATCAGCCAATGGTGTTTAATCCACAAAATCCAAATGCACCACCCATTTATCCATGTGGGGTGTGCCATAAAGAAGTACATGATAACGATCAAGCAATATTATGTGAATCTGGATGTAATTTTTGGTTCCATAGGTAAGTTTATTTCGTTAAAGAATCGAATTGTTCAAAATTATGCATTTTAAGAGAAATAAGAAATTTTATAATGTAATGACGAAAGAAAACGTACTTCAGTAACGAGGCATCGAAATGCCTAAAAGATCTAAAAATCCTGTAGGGTTAGAGGAATTTTTTGTAACTCATTTTATTAAGAATAGAAATTCAAGAGATTGTTTTTTCAAAATCGCGTTTCTTTTTCCTCTTTCTCATACAAGCCTTTTGCGCTCGCATTCCCATCGATCGTCATGACTATTATATACTTGTTTGACATACACTTCTAACCACCAGAATATTCTATCTGTTTAGATACTTTTTAAACTATTGAAAGAATATTCCTTTAAAATTTTGAACTTGTGAGACCAGGCTTGAATTACCACCCACATTTGACAACTTTGCTAATATCTGGCACACTCTTGCAATCACCTAAATGGGTTGACAATTATTTTACACTTAAAATTATGTAAATTACAATATATTAAAATTGTAGCCTTGTGGGAGACGGTTAAACAAATTTTTTTGTTTACATTTTCAAAAATTTAAGGATTGATGACGCAACTGCGAGATGCTTGCTAGAACAATACATTTTTAATTGATCGATCATAAAACATCATTTAAAAATTTTCTAGCTTTAGTTCACTAGCTCTTAAGCTATAAAAAGTAAACAAAATCCATCCGTCTTAAAAAAAACATGTTCATGATCATGCTAACTTGGATTTAGGGATAATAAATCCTTAATTGGATTTAAAAATAGACCGAAAAAAGTGTTCCATTTGTGAACGCAATGGCTAAAAACTTCAGAACCCAATCAACTCCTATATAGTCGACAAATTTAACTCCACCAACTCAATACAATAATAATTCGGCTTTATAAAATTTTCGGTCTATTTTTTCCGATTACCTGCCAGCTTTTATACCCATATTGTGAATTTAGACTTTAGAATATGATTAACTTTAAGGTTGTGGAGTAATGGAAAATATTTTAGGTTTTCTGGAAGTGCTCGGCTATGAAAAATTACCATCAAATTTGCTGCCGTTCTAAAATGACTGTCAAACACTAGATCTGGCTATAGACCAATAATTTTAATAAAAAATGATTGATAAACAATTATAATAAAACTTTTTAAAATTTATTTGAAATTGATTTTTAGAAATGCAATTAAATTACACATTTACATTGAACATTGACAAACATATTACAAGAAACAAAACAATTTTATTTAAAAAAAATAAATAAAAATTAGTTTATTTTTATTTTGGATGGCTCAGTACTGTCATTCCATTCAACAATATCACATTTTTATTTCCAAATAATTATTGTTTTTAATCTGAAAATGTAAAAACAATTAAATTTGACCTCTGTTTTTGTTTACAATATACGAGGGTGTTGTTTTTAGTTGATATATGCTTGAAACTCGATAAATAAATTAAATCCAAGGAAAATATGCTTCAAACGAAAAATGTTATTTTCAAAGGCACACATCTTATACCGGTATCAAATTCGACCTAGGTTTTCAGGTTCAATTAAAACCTCACTCTGATTCATAACTGTCAAACATTATAGATGAACGCTATAAATTAAAAAGTTGTTCTTTATAAATACGCAAATTTTTTGATACATTTGTTTGTAAACCGAATAGTTAAGACAGAAATTGATAGCAAAAATCTAGCTTTTTGTGAGTTTATTTATTCAATTTGAACTAAAACGATTTTTTATAGAAAAACAAACCACTTTTAATGAATTTATTGGGAATTTTTTTTTCGAAGAATGCCTAGATTTCGCAGAAATAATTATACGAAATAACAATTTTTTTGTACGATTTGACGAAAAAATGTTACTCTTTTAATCAATAACAACTTTCTAATTTAAAGTGTTCATCTATCGATTACAAGTTATGGAGTAGAGTGAGTTTTCATTGAGCTTGAAAACCTAGGTCAAATTTAATGTCCGCGTAAGATGTGCGCCTACACATCCTACATTTTTTGCTTGAAGCATATGCCAACACTTTAAACTAGGAAGTTGTTATTGATTAAAAAAGTAACATTTTTTGTTCGAAACATTTTTTCGTAAACCGTACAGTTTAGACAAAAACGGACTGAAAAGTTTTACCCAAAATTGTTCTTACCCAAATTGTTTGCATTCTTCGAAAAAAAGTTTCCAATAAATCCAATAAAAGTGGTTTGTTTTTCTATAAAGACCATTTTTGTTCAAATTAATGAACAAACGCATAAAAAACTAGATTTTTGTTATCAAATTACTGTCTAAACTGTTCGGTTTACTAAAAAATGTTTGCATACTTATAAAGAACAACTTTTTTAATTTAAAGCGTTCATCTAATGTTTGTCAGTTATGAATCATCGTGAGCTTTTAATTCAACCTGAAAACTTAGATTGAATTCCATGCTGGTATAAGATGTATGCTTTTGAAACAAAAATTTTTCGTTTGAAGCATTTATCTCGTTTAAAGCATTTACCTCGCTTAAATTTATCGAGATTCAAGCATATATTTACTTAAAAAAACATCCTGTATATAGAGTGTAAAATATCCAATTGATAAAATAATACATCGAATTTGAATCTTATATTTTGTCTTTTACAGGAGTTGTACGGGCTTAACGGAAGGTGCTTATCAACTATTAACTGCCGAAGTGTACGCAGAATGGGTGTGCGATAAATGTTTAGCGTCAAAAAATATACCACTTGTCAAATTTAAACCATAGCGTTGTTGTGTTTTTAATCCAAAATAAGTTCGAGACAAAAGTGTGTTGTGCTGTTGATTTGTGGCCAGAAGAATAGCAAAGTGTTCAAGATACAGAAAGGCGCCACACACACTTTAAACTGTGTATAGTTTTATTATATAGACTGTGTTACTGTGGGTCACAGGCGTGTAAGATGAGGACTGTGGACTGAGAAGTGAGCACATGGAACTAAATTTCAAATTGTGTGAAATAAATAAAAAAACGCCATTTTAAATAATGCTTAGTTTTCTAACGTCTCTAATACCGTTAAGTTTAATTATCGTCGAATCAATCAAATCTAAACATTAAAAAAAAATGCTTTAAAAAAAACAAAAATTAGGCTCTAAAAATTTATATAATTTTTTTTTTTTACAATCAAAATGAAGACTGAATGAAGGGGTCGAGAAAAGGTATAAGTTGACCGAATAAGTGATTTTTTTAAAATCGAGAATGAATCTCAATTTTTATGTAGGAATGGTTAAGGGGGGAGTTTGTTAGTAAAACATGGGAAAAAATTGCGTTCTTTTTCGGTAGTTTTAATCGAAAGAGTAATATTGTAAAGCCAGTAATAAAATGACTTTTAGGTCATTTAAAAATATATAAATGTTCCGGTTTTTCGAATAATTAGGTTTCTAAAAGTCACGGATATCCAGTAAATAACCCGAAATATATTCGAGAAATAACTGTTTGTATGGGGCTGCGGTCAATCAATATCTCTGAAACTATGAATCTAATCATCAAAAAAACTATATATTCGTATTTTTTGGGACAAAATTACTAAAATGTCAGTAATTAGGATTCAAAAATCACGAATATCTCAGTAAATAATCAGAAATCGAACCCAAAAAATAGCTGTTCCTATCGGATTTTTGACAATATATCTGAAATTATGCATCCAATAACAAAAAAAAACAACTATATTTTCCTATTTTTTGGGTCAAAATTACGAAAAAATCAGTAATTTAGTTTCATAAATCACGAATATCCAGTAAATAACTCAAAACGATCCGAAAAATATCTGTTCATACGAGATTTTGGACAAGATCTCTGATACTATGCATCTAACCATTAAAAAAAAATCGTATTTTCGTATTTTTGGGTAAAAATTTATCAATTCACGAAATTTTATCAAATACGGAAACTAAAAAAGCTAATTAAATAGGTAATTTTGACCCAAAAAAATACAAAAACCGAATACATTTAATAAACGGATGCATAAAATACATAAGAGGGGTACCGCAAATGGGCCCCCCTAGCACCTAGATAAAGGGTTCCACTGTGCCTTCCTTGAGAACAACCTATCACTCGAAGGCGGGACATCTCTGGGTAAGAGATGCTATTTTAAGCAGATAAAGGTATAAGATTTTGTCGGAAGCCAGACGCCACGCCAAAAGCCCATAGCTTTTCCGCCGGGATTAATCTCAAGGTAGATGGATCCAAGGTTTCGAGCCCATACGTCGGATCGATTTCAGGTATTAGTCTGATACTCACATGTACTGAATTTTCTTTACTTTCCTTAAAAAATTCAAAAAAATTAACACGCGATGTAAGGATGGACGAATAATTTTGATCTTTAGGATAATACTACCGAAAAGGAATCAATTAATCAGTCTCATTTTGATTACTTAGTAAGTTTTTAAAAACACAAAACCTAAAAAAAATAAAAATAAAATGCTACTTAATTAAAAAATTGTAAAATGCGGTGTTGTTCCACGGTAAAGATTAAAAGAAGAAGGGGGGTGGCAAAAAAAGATTGGAAAAAAAATTAGTGCTGTGAATTTTCAAAAAAATATCTGTCTCATAAAAGTAAACCCCTCAGTTTTTTTTCACCGCCTCCGATATATAAAATCAAAATAAGTTTTCTTTATGTACAGTAAAAAAAAAAAATGCGCATTTGTAAAAAAAATTGTGTGTCAAAATATTTCGAAATTTTTTTCTATTATAGATCCGAAATGTACGCGAAAAGTATGTTGGACGTTTATAAAATAATAACGCTTGATTGAAGTCAGCCACGCCATTTTGCTCCCAGGGAATCATTAAGACTTTAAGTTTTATATTTTGAGGAGAAAATATAAAACTAAAATCAGAAGTCGTTATTTCTGAACCAATGAACTCCAAACTGAACCGATTTTGAATATCGTCTCTTGTTTAGTTGTTTCGGATACGGAATCCTAAGTTCGCACTTAAAACATAGCTAGGAACACTCTCCATTAAATTACGTTTCAAGAAAACAAAAATCAAAATCGGTTCATCCGCTTAGGACCTACGATGCCACAGATTGACAGACAGACACACGCACATAGCGGTCAAACTTATAACACTCCTCTTTTTGATTCGTGGGTTAAAAAAGACCACATAGGAGACATTCAAAAGTTAAAGAAATGGGTAATAAGTTCATTTTGCGCTATAAAAGTTGCTTTGTTCTACTTTCGAGCTCTTATATCTCGTAATAATGATAAGAGGGGTACCGCAAATGAGTCCCTACCACCTGGACCAAGGATTTTTTCTGTGCCCTCCATCTGAATAATCAGTCACCCAAAGGCGAGACGTATCTAGGTAAGAGATCCTATTTTAAGTAGATGAAGCTATAGAATTCTAATGAGGCCGTAAATGGGTCCCTAGACCAAGGTTCTGCTCCCTCCTTGAGAGGAACAGAAGGCGAGACGTCTCCTGGTAAGAGATGCTATTTTAAGCAGAAACTATAAGATTCTATTGAGGCCAAACGCCATACAGAAAGCCCACAGCTTCTCCACTAGGATTTCTCCCAGGATTAATGGATCCAAGGTCTTGGATCCAAAAGTTCTCGAGCTCTTGTATCCTTTCTCTATGTGCTTATTTGAATTTTTTTCTCATGGCATCTAATGAATCTATTTCTACCAAAAGTTCATGGTCTCGTCGTTTTTATCTGACACCCCTGAAGGTTGCACTTAATATAAAATGAATACAAAATGAGTCTCATTTGGATTTATGAAATTCCTTAATGTGTTACCTCTAAAACTAAAATAATTGCGTAAAATGGCAAGAGATAATCGATTCGATTTTCTACTCCCAAAAATGTATTAAATTATAAAGAAATTTTATTTTTTATGCCAATTTATATAAATCAAAGTTTTGATTGCCAACATACTTTTTTACGGAAATTTTCTGGTATATACAAAAATAATGGTGCCGCAATATTTATTGAGCGAAGTACAATTTGTAGATATTTAAAATAATCGAACAGAAGAAAATTTAGAAGTTTGAAAATAATTTTCTTTTTTTATTTAGTTGAATTAGATCTAGGACCATCTGCAATATTTTGAAGTCTTTTCAGGATGTTATGAAATTTGAGAGGTTGATGAAGAGGTTGTGCCTAATAATTATTTTTTCTACGAAAATTTCCATAGCTGATGAATTTGTCAGCCGATCTGAAAATTTTTTTTATTGCATGACATGTTCTGACACGCAAAAAAGGCGGTGTTCGTTTCCCGACTTTTATTCAATTATTTTCTTGTTTGAATATCGTTCTAGATGAAGTTTTCAGCTTGCCTCGAAATTTTCCATGGAAAAGAAATTCAGGGTCTCTCAAATTTCCAGTCATTCTGAAATGATCCAAAATACTATGTATGGCCCAAGATCTAAAATAATTTTCTTTTGAAAAAAAATTTTTGAATTGCATGACAACGAGAAAAATTGAACGATAAAAGATAAAAAAATAAAATAGTGCATTAAACTCTTTACTTTTAGTATTTAAGCTAGTGGTTGAAAAAAAATTAGTTTTATTTTATGTACTCATTAAATATTTGCCCTCTTTCTGTCCTTTTTTGCTCCTCCGTTATGCTGTTTTCACAAAATTTCAACCTTTTGAATTTTATAAGCGTTCGAGAAGCTTTGATTTTTTATTTCATCCCTTTTTTAATTGTTTTTTAAACACCTGTTACGTTCAATGTTGCGGGCTTCCTTTTCGAATCGCCTTTTTTCCTCTTCCTTCGCATCAGGTGTGCACATCAAGAGCAGCCACGAAGAGCGAGAGAAGTTTGCGATTTTAAAAACGATTATAACACAAAAACACATCATTTTTTCTTGTTCCGCTAAAAAAGTGGCGCACTTAAACAAATTTTAAATTTTTTCAAAATTGCAAACAGATATATCGCGTCGAAAAATGATTGTATCTGAATGAAATATATTAAACGGGGAGCTCGTGACAGTAAAACTGCACTTACACGGATTTCGAAATTTCGCAAATGAATAAATGCTATTTAACGAAAGGTACAATATGGATTATAGGTGTGCCAGGGTTTATCCTGGCTGAAATATTTTTTAATAATTACAAGTATTTTCACTTTCATGGAAATTAATTTGTAAAAGACCATTTTATTTTTCAGGAAAATTTGGTGTGGCGGCTGTTATCGTGGCAGTAAGGTCTGTCACGCCGATTTTGAATATATAAAGCCAATAAAATTTTATCCTTATCGCGGAATTACTTTTTTTTTTTTTAAATTTGTTCGTTTTGAGTTCTACTTTCGAAATATCTCGTGTGACAGTTGAAATCTGTGACACCAGTAAAAAATAAAAGTCTGGCAAAAAATATTTCTGCCACTATAAATCCTTGCACACCTAATCCATCTTGTATCTATCGTTAAATAGTAATTCACATGCGAAATTTCGAAATCCGTGTAAGTGCAGTTTTACTGTCACGGGCTCCATGACTTTTGTATAAATACTTATGCACCCTGTACCCTGTACACGCAAGAAAAATCGAGAATATTAAAATTTTTTTTAAGTGCACAACTTTTTATATAAATTGTATTTTTAAGTAAATTGTAAATTATAATTTTAGTTAAATAAGTAGGCTATAAATTAGTCGGATTGAACTATTCACGACTTTAAAATCGTTTACTTCTCTGCTCTACCTTATATATTTTTTGATATTTACGAAATATATTCATCTAGTAAGATTCTAATCGCTTCCCTTTTATTTATAATCTCCCAAATTCAATTTTAACACCTCGCAAATCGTTAATTTTTGAGAGAAAAAAATCGCACAAATATTCCATTGAGTACATTAAATTAAAAACTAATTTTATTGTTATCAGAATTTTAAATGAAAATTTTATAACTGATTGTAAATATAAAACAAAAAAAAAAATTAATTCACTCTTGTGTTTTCCTCTTATATTTTTTTTTTCTTTTGTAGTCTATTATATATAAATATATAAATAAAAATGTGAGAAAATCATTGAAACAATTTTCACACACACACACTCACACACACAAACAAACACAAGTGAGATGATTTTCCCTCTGTTTTTTCTTTCTCTTATTTTGTATAAAAAAAGTATTTTCAATTTTTTTATTTTTTACTACCCCCCAAACAGAGAATGAATTAAGTAAATAAAAAATTGATTAACCAGTTATTAGCCCAAGGAAAAATTCACTCGAAAATCTTAATTTTTATTCGTCACTATGGTCCGACTTGAGGAAAAATTATTGATAAAGGATGTTCCAAAATTAACATAAGAAGTAATTTTTATATAAAACATAATTTTTTTTTTTAATTTTTCGTTTTCATATCGGAAAAAACTTAAAAGCTTTGCCGACACATCCTGAAATTCGTTGAAAAGCGTTGTAGCATAATCTTTGGCATATAGCTTCAGATTTAAAAAATATCCTAAAGAGTCTGCTGTTACTCTGTCTTTGTTGAAGTTATACTTCTTTCGAGAGTTGATACGAAAACTACAAGTTAGTTTCAATTTTTTAACATCATGAAGTCAGTCGATAAACAAAATGTCTCTCACAATAGATAAGGATAGATAGATTACATTTCATCTATGTTAAATGCAATATATATCATTTGTTTACATTATTTATAAATTATTATATTTGTTATTAACAAAGAAGTATAACTACCTCACAATTTGAGTAAAATTTATATATTGTGTTAATTCTGGGACAGCCTTGGTTATGCGCAATTTTTTTTATCGAATCTAACTTAAAATATTTTCACCAAAATTATTGAAATTAAGTTCAAAGATTTGAAAAAAACCTCACATGTTTCTGGAGAAATGTTATTTGGAAAAAAATTATTGATTGTGCCTTTCTTATGACCTACTTACTTATATTCGGCTTACTCCCCTCCCTGTAGGCGTCTAGCGCCCAAAAGGAGTTGTTATCGACCACTTTATTTAAATGCTACGGTAGCCTTCTTCATTAAATCTAATGAAGATATTCGAATGATTTTTTTCTTGGATTATTAAATTTTTTTTTAATTATGAGATATTTAAGTGTGATGGACATTTTTTTTTCTTGGAAGCCATCATACTGTTTTTTTTTATTTAGATACGTTTTTGTGTATTTTTTTTTGTTTATTTTTAATGATTATTTGTATTTATAAGGCCCCGTTTACAAACAAACAAAAAAAAAGAAGAAATTTTACTTTTAAAACTGAAAAAATACCAATCATTTCAGTCGTTTTACAATTGTTCATAAAAATTTAAATATAACAATTATAGATTTTAAAATTTTGTGTTTATTTACTTCAAAAATAGATTAACAACTTTTTCCTTCCTCTAAAATTAATTTCCTTTAAAATTTCACTTCCTCATTCTCTTTAACATCTCAAGAAACCAGGCGCTAAACCGTTGACTCTATCTTCGACATTGTCGATCTAAGGTATGTTTTAAGACGACGCAAAGTTGAAAAGTAGCGTTTATTCGTCGCTCTTGTTCACAGGTAAAACTGGCAGAACGCGAAGCATTTGGTAAACATTTGGAAACGTATTTTCAATGCAAATATTGAGTACTTCGAGTGAATTTTTGATGTACTATTCAGCAATGCATTTCTCTCCAAAGTTTAACTTCGTCACGGAAATTATTGTGCAAGTTTGAAGAGTATGGTTCAAAAAGTTGAGCGCAAGAGTTTTTATCAAAATTTGCAATTTTTTTGGGAAAGAGGTAAGCAAAATTTAATTTTTTTCAAGCATTGAGTCTATTTTGCCGGGAACCTTTGCTTCCGAGATTACGCTCTGCAGGACTTCTTTCGATTGGCACTATAATATTAGTCATTATATCCGATATGTACATTTTAATTATTTTCTGAAAGAAATGTCATCAGAAAAAAATAAGAACATTTGTTTTTTTTTCGGTGAAGAAAATTTTACCGGAAAAAAATGGAAAAACGTTAGACAAAAAACAAGCTGAAACTAGTAGGATTGGGTTGTTTTACTTAACGATTAAATGATGGAAATATTTACCAGGAAATCGTTGTAAATTTTTATCAGATTTAATTGTTTGATAATTATTTCTTGCATTATTTCCAATTATTCGTACAGTATTTACCATTGATCTGGCAACTTGGGTTTTTGTTGATCGCAAATCATTGTTGTTACCTGCTGCACCTGTTGTTACTTGCTCATAATGGGGTCGCTCGTAAATATGTGCCTCGTTAACAACGACTTCAAGATCTACGTGCCAAAAAAAAAAAAAAAAAAAAAACGGTTTAACTTTCAATGAACATTTCGCTAGTCAGGGTCGGATTAACCATGTCGGAATTTGAAGATCATCAGCTCTTTTTTCAAGTTGATGAGTAAAATGAGACTCGGGTATTTTAATTTAAAATTTATTCTTGTTAAATGCAATAAAAAACAATAAATGAAAAAAAAAAGTTTTGGCAAGCACATTAAGTTTAAAATATTCGAACATTTTTGGACACTATTATAAACGATTCTGAGACATTGACGAATGAATATAGTTTTTTATTAGTTTTAATTTTGAAAAGTTACGTTAATCCGGGTTGCGTTGGATAACATCAGACTTATATATTTGCAATGCTATTATATGTTCGGGAAAGTTAATTGTACCAAATTATCAAAAATCAATTTAAACGATCCTTTGGTAGGTACAATTTTATCTTTTACCGCATTTTCCAATATTGTAAGTACTTGAATTGCACCATCTCTATTCATTATATTTTCTAGAAGCCTCGTTAATTTCATGGTCAGTATTTGTGAAAAAATCTGTTAGAAATCTAAACAGAGACCACTTTTACAGATCTTTATCATCGAGTGGACGTCATTGGATGCGCTACGTAACGTAATACATTTTGGATGCATTACGTTGCGCAAAGCACAAATGTATTGCGTTACGCAATAGGACTTTTCATTTTAAAATCACGATTCACATTTGTTTCGTACTAAATGATTTATAACCAATGTGATAAAATGAATAACAAATATCTTCTATCTTAGTCCTACTTATTGCTGTCAGTACGAAAAAATAAACTCTGCACTTGCGCTTATGACATGATGAAAAGGCCTATGCATGAATTATGTTACGTATTATTAGTTCTACTACTCGATACTAGATGGCTCTGTTCTGTAAGTATGAATTTCATCAATTATCAGCAATGCTTATTATCACTGGGGATTCAAATTTTCCAATATAATTTTCTCTTTATAAAAAGTTTTCAATTTGTTTTGTGCGTGCGCCGGGCATTTAACCGATGTGGGGCGCTTAGAAAGGTTCTGCCTAATTGTTAATCTGGCCATGTCGCTAGTAATGACTCATTTTATAATTATTTTTTACTTATTGAACTGAAATTTATAGTCTAAGATCCCAATTAGGATCGACCTTCACCGATCTGTTAACCGGATGAAAGTTATTTTTTATGAAATATAAAATGTTAACAAATATCCCTGCAATGGGTTGCCTAAAAAAAAGTGGTCCAGACTACTTTTAGTGAAAATATCAAGAGTAAAATTTTTAGAAATTTTTCACTGACTTTTATATCTAACGAATTTTGATCTACTCGAAAGTAAAAGCCATAAAGAATATGCAGCAGCTATGCTGTCTGCCTCTTTTCGTTCACTATTTTCGCATTTATACAAGTTGTGAATAGTAATTACGTTCATCTGTTAATTCATTTCCTCACATATATAAATAAAGATAATTTTATTGCAAATACGGTGGTATATGATTGTCCACAAAATATCAGTCAAAAAATAAAATTTACAAGCTTTCCAAGTTTTGATATTTTATTAAAAGTTGTCTGGACCATATTTTTTAGGGCAACCCACAACAGGGATATTTGTAAATATTTTACATTTCATAAAAAATAACTTTCATTCGGTAAACAGATGGGTGAAGGTCGACCTTAATTCGGATCTTGTACTATTATATAAATTTCTATTCAGGTTTATGAAAAGTAAAGTATGGAACTCACTTTTGGCTCCATTTGTAAGTTGTTTATTATTTTGTGGGGCGATAATCTGAAATTAAGAAATTTGTAATATATAAAAAAGAAATAAATATGGGGAAAGATTTATTTTTCAGAATTACCGAATTTTTTTTAGATGTATTTGAAGTTGTATGCCCATCTTGTATTTTATTATTCATGTTTGTGTATTGAGCATATTTTTTTTGATCATCCATTCGCAACGATCCATTCATTTTCATGGCGAAATATATCTGAAAAAGTTTGGGTATTTTAAAATCTTTATCAACAAAAGTTCCATCATCCCTCTTTTCACAAATATGCTGTGTATAAATGCTTACTTGTTGTAATAATCCATAATTCCGTATTAAAAGATCCCGCTGTGCCAGTCCAGCAATACGTTCACGTTCCTCTGATTCAAGGATTGTTCCAGGTAAAAATGAATTACAAATCGGTGCTAATACAGATCGATTTGGACCAACATGTTTCCGTGCTTTTATTTGTTGTGACACCGTTGAATTCGTATTTTGTTGCTTACTGTTATTGGTTGTAGATTCGGGTGATTCAGGGCGTAGTTTTTCTTTTTCCATATCTTGCCTATTACTTACGGGCACACGTTTTGATGCTTCTAATTTTGCTTTTGTCTACAACGTTAGGTAATTAATTTTTTAAGCTCAAATTTGCTTTTATCTCAGAAAACCTCAATATTGCCCACTTCAAATTCTAAGTTGTCAATTTAGTAGTTTCTGAGTTTGTTTTCACAGGAGTTTTAATCGTAGTCGTTTTCAAAACATAGTTTACTGATATGGCAGTTACGCAGGGGAATGTGTTTACAAAATTACCCCTCAAAGTAAAATAATCCCTTATTGTTTTAAGTGAATCATTAAAGCCATCTATTATATTTATCGATAGATGGCTTCCACATGATCAAATTAATCGTTGTATAAATCCTTATGGCTATTTGAAGTTATTTGGTGTTCCGTATCAGATGCAGTAAAATATTATAAATAATTTTACTGCATCTGATCTATGGCAAGACAAATTTCAACGTAAAATTACTTTTTTTCGCCTTCTGATTGTTTTACTCTTGGCTTCTGTTGACTTTTAATAATATTATAAGACATTTAGATTGGCTTATAATAAATTTTAAGGTCAGTTTTTATGACTATATTCAAATATGTCGTTACAGGTAAAATGATCCCCTTTATATTGATTAAAATGATTCCTACTTTGTGTGTAAAATTATAATAGGTAAAATGATCCCCCATCATGTGGCGAGGATTGAATGGGTTGATTAAGATTGATTTTACCATTGTTATTTGTTTTTATACTAATCGTTGATGCAATGTAAAATTATAATTAATATTTTTAACTCCCGAACTGAAAAAAAGGGGTGTTATAAGTTTGACCGCTATGAATGGACCGATTTTGATTTTTTTGTTTCGTTTGAAAGCTAATTTAATGGGGAGTATTCTTAGCTATGTTTCAAGTGCAAGTATATAGGGTTCCGTACCCGGAAAAACTAAAAATTTGGCGATGAACTTCAAAATGGGTTCAGTTTGGAAAAGGCTTTAAAAAAAAGTAATTTAATGGAGAGTGTTCTTATAAGATCGGTAATTCGATCTCCTTTGAGAAATATTGAATAGTTCTACAAATTTGAACAAATCAAAAGAAATTGGCATGCCAATATATTACCATACTTGAACAGAGAAATCAAAAATATTTCGGCGTTATACTTATCTAGAATAGTTTGGCAATAAATTACTTTTTTTCTTAGGTGGGTCATTATAGGACACCTTCTTCTCTAAGACAGTCTGTAGCAGGTGAGAATGTTCTATGATGGAGGTAAATTTAAAAACTATTTAAATAATTGAATATACCTCCATTTCTTGTCTTTGAATTCGTGCTGCGGTATCTCTTGCGCGACTCGCTGCTGTTTGACAGTATAAAGAACTTTGGGTCTGACGAAAGAATGGTGCATACTTGGATTGATTTGTACCTGGATATGCTTGTCTAAAGCCACCTAAATGCATACTTTCCCATTTATCTTGCATTATCCATGGATCCGTATTTGATGTACTCAATATTGAGTCAGTATACCTGCAAATCATTTAATATTCGTTATGATTGCCGAGCAAGTTTTTAAGTAGTCTTCATACGGATACGATAAAAAGTGTGCAACCATAAACTTTGATACTTTGAAAGTATGTTTCCCATGGTTTAACAGTGTTTGTGCAGGTCAAAGTCAAGGCGAAAGTTCGCTAGGATTCAACTCCAAGCGTATCCCAGGGTAGGATACACCCGCTTTTATATTTTTCATTTTATTTACCCCAAATCTTTATTAACACCCTGCAGTAATCGGTCTCGAACTCGACGACGATCTTCTTCCAATACTTTTCGTTTATCATAACGTGCAATGTCTAACATTGAAAATGTGTCGAATAATAAATTACTTTTCACTTCGGAATCAATTACAGTATCACAATGAAAACTTGGCGAATGATTAACCTTTCAAGAAAATAATATTGCTATGTTAGTAAAAATTAGTACAAATTCAACGAAAGTTTCGGTGTGATAGTTATGGAATTGTAATAAGTTCTATTATAGCGCCACTGTCTTAAAATCAGGGCCAGATTATCCCATTTCGAGGTCCCTAGGCAATGCAATTGTCCGGGCTCCAAGGCCATGTAAAAATCAGACGGCGCCGTATTTTTTTGGTCTTCGTAAATCACCTCCCGTCTCTGTTGAATCTCGGAAACAACTCCAACGATTTTCGTATGTAGGGAGTTTTTGGGGCGAAAAATCGATCTAGCTAGGTTGTTTTATCCGTATTTTCAGGAAAAACAAACAAACTCCAAAATATGAATCATCCTGGAATTTTTTGGCGAGTACATACATTGTACGTGATTCGTTTCGTATGTATTGTATAATGTGTGGTCCGTGTAACTATGTCAGTTTTGGTTGATATTAGCTGGTGTGATATACGTATATCGCAGTTAATGAAATAAAGTACTAGTGACAAAAGCTCAGTTATCCAGGTACTAGACTCTTAAGTGAGACCGTCAAAAATACAGAAGTGGAAATTCAGCGGAAAATGTCTGATCCTAAGTTGGGCTTGCAGATTATACTTTAATTTGACAAGATCAACGATTATTTTGAAACAGCGTTATTAATTGGCTGACAATTCCTCGAAGCTTTAGTAGAAATTTTCTATCCAAAATCTAGTTAATAAAATTTATAATTTAAATTTGTAAAGCGGGAAGATTGCATTTAACTTATCAAGCAAGAAGATTGAATTTGACGTTTTAATGCGTCGTAATTATCTTTTCACTAAACCATCACACTAAGTACGGAAATTTTTACCTCCAAAATGTATGGTTTTAATTTATGATCAAGCAATACATCAAAACCTAATAATTCAAAGCATGCGTATGCTAAATCATGCGATGGAAAACATGCATGATAACTATGTTTCAATATTGGCCATGCTGCAATTATTGTTTTAACAATCACTTCATCAATATTCTCCCATAGTTCTTGTACATCATAGCCCATAGCAACTAGATAACGATTTAAACTGGATATCTTTCTAGAACAATGTGTTTGGTTTTTTATTTTTATTTTTTTTAGAGTGAAAATCTTTAGTTATGTAATTATTACCTTTTGCTACCACCTTCATCGTCCATATTGTACGTTCGACTATGTTTATTTACAGCATAATTTGTTAAATGCATAAATACATTCGTTGTATTATTTCCAGTCGGTTCTCGATATCTACTGGTGGCAAATCTATAAAATAGAATTAAAACAAGTGGAAACAAACAATTGACTGAGTTAATACCATGCATAATCAGTGTTGATTTCTTTATCACATTACACATACAAACATGTGACACATACAAAACTGATAATCAAGTATAGTGCATACTATAAAATTTCCGCCTAATCGGCCCCCTCACGGGTAAACAGTGATGTTTACGAAAAAATGTTTGAAACAAAAGTTGTTTAATTTTTGATAAGGAACATTTTTTACATTTAAACTTTTGTTCTATCTCTGACGGTTTACAAGATGGGTCCTACGGACCCAAGACCCAATTGACCTATGATGCTCATTTACGAACTTGACATCACTTTTTACGTCCTGAGTACGCTGTAAAAATTTCAGCTCGATATCTTTTTTCGTTTTTGAGTTATCGTGTCCACAGACGGACGGACAACCGGAAATGGATTAATTAGGTGATTCTATGAACACCTATACCAAAATTTTTTTCGTAGTAGCAATATTTTTAAGCGTTACAAACTTGGGACGAAACTTAATATACCATGTATATTTCATATATACATGGTATAATAATTACTTGATTGATCCAAATTGGATAAAATTAGCGTGTGGTAGAGAAAAATGAAATTTTTTGGATTTTTATGACGTCATATAGTTTGAAAAATCAACTTTTTGGATATTTTGGCAAACGTTTATCGTATTTAAGCGATTTTTTTGAAACACACTTATTTTGGGTCATATTTTTCAATTTTTGCAATAGTCATTCGTTTATATTAACCCTTATACCAAATGTAGAATCCATGATATTGCATTTTCGAAATTTGTTGGAGATACGTTAAATTTGACCAAATATTTGAAAATTATGACCAAAAATTGGCGGGATTGGATACTTAATTTATCCAAATTGGGTAATATTTGCGTGTGGAAGAGAAAATAATTTTTTTTATTATTTTTATGACGTCATAAAGTTAAAAAAATCAATTTTTTCGATATTTTCGCTATATTTTATGGTATTTGAATGAATTTTTTTTAAATCGACTAATTTTGGCTCATATTTTTCAATTTTTGTAGTAATTATTCGTTTATATTAACCCTTATACCAAATGTAGAATCAACGATACTACATTTTCGAAATATATTGGAGATACGTTAAATTTGATGAAATATTTGAAAAGTATGATCCAAAATTAGTGGAAATAATTACTTGATTGATCCAAATTGGATAAAATTAGCGTGTGGTAGAGAAAAATGAAATTTTTTTGATTTTTTGACGTCATAAAGTTAAAAAAAATCAATTTTTTTATATTTTCGCTAAATTTTATCATATTTGAATGAATTTTTTTTTTTTAAACCCACTAATTTTATTTGTTTACTTATAATTATGCATACGATATTTACATCATGATCTATTCGATTATTTTTTATGTAATATGCTACATACAGGCGTAAACTAAATATTGACAAATATCTTGTCTAGTAATCTTAATTAAAGAAAATTGAAAAAAATACACTCGAGCCAGGACTTCTTGGATTCATGTCAAGCGCCCTACCAATTAGGCTATTCGAGTTCTAGACATGAAAGCAATTTTTTCAACTCAATGACTTTTTTTAATTTGTTCATCCACTTATTTATCATTATTACTTATTGTTATTGTTTACTTTTAATTTAGTTTACGCCTGTATGTAGCATATTACATCAAAAATAATCGAATAGACCATGATGTAAATATCGTATGCATAATTAAAAGTAAACAAAAACTAGTGAAACGAACAATTGACTGAGTTAATTGTTGAAATACCATGCATACTCGGTGTTGATTTCTTTATCACATTACACATAGAAACATGTGACACATACATAACTGATAATCAAGTATAGTACATATTATAAAATTTCCGCCTAATTGGCGCCCTCACGGGTGAACAGTGATGTTTACGAAAAAATGTTTCAAACAAAAGTTGTTTAATTTTTTACATTTAAACTTTTGTTCTGTCTCTAACGGTTTACAAGATGGGTCCTACGGACCCAAGACCCAATTGACCTATGATGCTCATTTACGAACTTGACCTCACTTTTTACGTTCTGAGTACGCTGTAAAAATTTCATCTCGGACAACCGGAAATGGACTAATTAGGTGATTTTATGAACACCTATGACAAAATTTTTTTCCTAGCATCATTATTTTTAAGCGTTACAAACTTGGGACTAAACTTAATATACTATGTATATTTCATATATACATGGTATAACAATAAGTAATAATAATAAATAAGTGGATAAACAAATTTAAAAAAAATCATTGAGTTGAAAAAATTGTATTCGTGTCTAGAACTCGAATAGCCTAATTGGTAGGGCGCTTGATAGTCTAGTTAACATCCACGATTTTTTCTAACTTTTTTGTATTTTCTCCGAAAATTACGAAATAGGTGTCATTCGATTCGTAATTTTATGTAGAAAGTTTACTGAAAAAAATGAAATGGCGCTAAAAAAAATTGCAAAAGTTATAAACAATTAAGTGAAAAATAAAATAGGGGGTTCAGTTTTTTTTGAATAACTCAAAAAATATTGAAAATTTTCGAAATCTGAAAAAAGATCCAAAAAGATGAAGAAATTTCCTAAAATAAAGTTTCTACTGCCGAAATTGTATCTCTAATATTTATAATTTTTACAGAGCCTTGAAAATAGCGCAAAATATGACAAGTTTGGCTCTCGCGCGCGTTCTGTCTTTGAGACCTACTAACAAAAAAATTATTTAAACATATAAAATATGAATATTAATAAATAAAAAAATTAATGTAGTTTTGAGATACATGAATAATCAATAATCCGTGGTTGAAAAATTTTTTTCCTAATTTTTGCATTAGTTATGTAATTGTTAACTGACATTTTTTTCTATATAGAATGTTAACATAAAATCTCCGATAATTATTAAATTAAAACCCCAGAGTTTTTTTCCCTCCGTGAAGTTATTCTTATTAAGCTTACAAATAAATTACCGTTTTTAAAATTTTAAAATTTTGATTTTTCAATTTGTTATTAACATTTGAATATTAACAAATGAAAAAAAGTAATGAAAAAAAATTTTTGTTTATTGTTTTAATTTTTTATAATTAAAAGCTACATAAAAATAATTTTTAAAAATTTTTTACAATTGTTGTTTAAAAAATTGTTATAAACAAATACATTGTTTATGAGTAAATCGAAAATTTTTTTTTGCAATATGTTCATTTACACAAATTATGATTTAAAATAAAAAAATTTTTTCTTAAAAAAATTTATTTGTTGCTTAAAAATGCGTTTGTTAATTAACAATCTCTTTTAGCTACTAATTATTAATATTAAGAAATATTATTATTTTTTTAAAATTGTTTAATTGTTTTAATTTTTATAGTTAAAAGCTACATAAAAATAATTTTTTCAAATTTTTTACAATTGTTTTTTAAAAAATTGTTATAAACAAATACATTGTTTATGAGTAAAAAATTTGAAAAAATTATTTTTATGTAGCTTTTAACTATAAAAAATTAAAACAATTAAAAAATATTAAAAAAATAATAATACGTTAAATTTGACCAAATATTTGAAAAGTGTGACAAAAAATTGGTGCATTGCATACTTAATTTTTAAAAAATTTTTGAATTTATAGTTAGAAAAAAATTATAAAAATCTGAATAATTCATAAATTACGAATAGAACTAAGTTCACAAAATACGAGTAAAAAATATAGAACTGCATAAATTTCGTGTTCGCTTGGAAAAAAAGCTAACCCTTTTCTAATTACATGTGGTGTTTAATGTTTGAAAAACTCAAAAATGGTCAATATTAAAAATATATTTGTCACTTTTCAAAAAATCGTTAATAAACGAACCTTTACCTCGCTAAGCCTTCATTATAAACATATATTCGTAAAGGGTCGCAGGACGTTATTAAGGTGTATACTCGAAGATCGAATTTGAAACCATCTATTAAAAAGGGCTAAACAAAGAATATCCAAATTAATAAGATTATGTCAATATTATTAGAGATGATGAATTTTCTCGTTTCTCGAAGGTATATTAGAATATTTTCGAGATTTCCATACTCTTAAGCAGAAGCGAGAAAAAAATGCCATATCTGTCACTAAAGTTATACAAACCCTGGATAAATAAACTTGACAAATCATTCGGTCATTTGGTTTTAAATCCTTTAAGGATCTTGTCAAGAATATACCACGCCCTTGACTTCCAGCATCCGGTTTTAATATGTAAGTACGATTTTTACGTAAACGACTATATGCTAAAGCTTCACCCAGACTAAAAATAAATATTATCGCATCGTCTTGAATTAAATTAAATTAATAATTAATTAATAATAATAATTAAATTAATAAAAATGTCAAGCTCATGACAGAAAAACATAATTTTTTACAGTCTGCCAATGACAGAGGACAGAAAAATGTATAAAATAACATTTATAACGAATTAATGCATAATTAAAACTGATTATAGTCTGTCATTTATTTGAATAAAAGCCAAGACTGTTCAACACAAGAGAAAATCGTCTGCCAATAAATTGTAAGTGTATTGAATAGTTTAACCTTTAATTCAAATGAATGGCAGACTGTTAAAAGTTTTTCTTTTAGATTTACAAACAAATGTTAATGTTTAACTATGCGTTAATTCGTTATGAATATTATTTTATACATTTTTCTCGTTGCTTGTGTCTGCGAAATAATGTCTCCTAACATTGGCAGATTGTAAAAAATTGATTACATTTTTCTGTCACGAGCTGACAGTCTATAATATTAAATTAAAAATTTAAAGAAACCCCAGACATAAAATCAGGTTTGATCGATTCAGTTGTTGCATCGTACCTCTTAAAAGGATGAACCTATTTTGATTTTTTGTTTTGTTTGAAATATAATTTCAACGAAAGAAAATCTGTTCATCCATTAGAAGATCATCACCTTTTTCTTGTTGTTATCGAGTACAGAACCCGAACTAGTATTTCAACCATCTCTAAGAACACTCTCGATCAAATTACTTTTTTCCAACAAAAAGAAAAATCAAAATCGGATCATCTTTTTAGAAACTACGATGCCACAAACAGACACACAGATACGTTAAACTTATAACACCTCTATTTTCAATCGGGGGGTAAAAAAAGTGTACATACTCTGCAGGTAAACACCATGTTTTCGGGAAAAATCCATAATCCTTGGGAAATATACGTAACATACGATTTAAATTACGTGCTAATAAATCCTTGCGACATATTTCAAGCATTCCCGGGAAATGATTGACACGTTGAAATCGTCGCATATCTTTAGCACGCTCTATGGATATCGATAAATCAGTCCAATACAAATCCCAATTATCTGATTCGGATACTTCACGCATACCAAATCGTGCAGCTGTACGTCTTACAACATCATAACGACAGTTTGTTAAACATATGGCTGCTCTGAAAGAATAAATCACGATAATAAGTCAATAATACAAATTAATACAGTAAAAGATGTTACAAAAATCGGCTAATTAAGGAAAATGAAAGAAACCGCTCGCATTTTGATAAAACCTCATGGAATGTTTTTCTTAGGTGTCAAATATAATTAGTAACGCACGAGTTAGTGGTGTAAATGTATTTGTTAATAGACCTTTTCATCATGTCATATGCGCAAGTGCAGAGTTTATTTTTGACAGCAATAAGTAGGACTAAGATAGAAGATATTTGTTATGCATTTTATCACATTGGTTATAAATCATTTAGTACGAAACAAATGTGAATCGTGATTTTAAAATGAAAAGCCCTATAAACAAAAATTTTTAAACTCAATGAAACGATCAATGTTAAAAGATAACTTAAAAAATTAGTAAATAGGCAACTTGTATGACGTAAATGTTAAGTGTTTGTCAAATAATCGAAAATTATTATACATGTATAACATACACGTAATTCAAGTTGCCTATTTATTAATTTTGCAAATCAACTTTAACATTGATCGTTTCATTGAATTAAAGACTTATTGTTTGTTTATTAACAAATAGAAACATTTGCTCCACTAACTCTTGCATTACTAATGATATTTGACACCAAAATTTCAAATCGATAGTCCTATAAATAACGAAAATATGAGGGGTGTCTTTATCTTAAATGCGGCACACTGTATACAAACCTTTTTTTCTTTCGTTTAGTCGTATTTGCATCGCCTGTATCTGCCGTACGCAATAAAGCTTGTTGTGCCGTATTCAATTTATTATTTCTTTCATGATGTTTCGATGTTTTTAATACATTTTTCTGATGATGATGCTGTGAACGTTTTGTAATACTAACATCCGATTTTGAGATACTACTATCATCCACTTGATTACCGGATGAATGTAGCGTTGTGTCCGATTTAAAATTTGTATTATTATGTCCTTGATCATTTCGATTATAATTAGTATTAGTGTGGGTATTATATTTATCATCTGATGATAACGATGTTACATTATCACTATTATCATTATCACTATTTGATAATATTGATAGACTATCACTTGCATCTGTTGTTAATTCAACTTCTTCAATTATTGCGATTTCAGTCATGATACAAATATTGATTGTTTTTCAATTGAAATATTTATAAACATCTTAATATTTTTGTAACGAGGAAAATTGGTGACGAAATTATCATCTAAAAGGAAAATTTTACAAAAAGAAAATATCAAAGAATACAGAATATCAAATAGAACATCATTTGTATATACGTATCCGAACTCACTATTTTGGTAGTTTGAACTACTCTTCCAGAGGGTTTAGGCGTTACATATTTATAACAACTAGACATGCATTGATTTGTTATATTCACCGATAGATGGCTCTAGGCGTATAATAGGTATTTTCAAAGAATACAGATACATAATAGAACGACAGTTCCATACAAATATACGAACTCACTATTTGGTAGTTTGAACTTCTCCTCATGTTACAACCAAAAAAAAATACATAGGTTTTTTATATTCACCGATAGATGGCTCTATGCGCATATTTTTATTTTGTCTCATCATAGGAATTAATTTGGTAAACTAACATTCATTAGTTAAAAGTATGACGAATATTTTTTATAAAGAAAACAAGTGAAAACAAACAATTGACTGAGTTAATTGTTGAAATACCATGTATAGACAGTGTTGATGCGCAATCGTTTGTTTTTTTTGACGTCACGTAAATAACAAAAGATATTCACTTTTAAATAGACACATACATAACTGATATTCCTATATTAATACATACTATAAAATTTGCACCTAATTAACGCCCTCGTCGGTAAACAGTGATGTTTACAAACAAATGTTTCAAACAAAAGTTTTTTATTTTTTTATAAGGAACATTTTTTACATTTAAACTTTTGTTCTATCTCTAACGGTTTACAAGATGGGTCCTACGGACCCAAGATCCAATTGACCTATGATACTCATTTACGAACTTTACCTCACTTTTTACGTCCTGAGTACGCTGTAAAAATTTCAGCTCGATATCTTTTTTCGTTTTTGAGTTATCGTGTCCACAGACGAACGGACGGACGGACAACCGGAAATGGATTAATTAGGTGATTCTATGAATACCTATACCAAAATTTTTTTCGTAGCATCAATATTTTTAAGCGTTACAAACTTGGGACGAAACTTAATATACTATGTATATTTCATATATACATGGTATAATTATAACAGCACTCGGTTTTTCGTAAAATACATTTAAAGTGATGAAACGAATGCCATTTGTGGTGTTATTTCTTCTAAAAGTGGTTTCTTATATAAATCCTTACGCATCGATATTTCGAAAACCATGGTATATCGAAAAATTTATGATTAAAAAGGCTTCCCTGGTGGAAAAAATATTTGAAAAAAGAATAAGTCTTAGGAAACTCTGAAAAAGTCTTTAAAACTTTAAAAAAGTATTAAGAACTCTGAATAACTCTGAATTAGACTAGTCCGAAAACGTTGAGAAACTCAAAGTTCCTAAGACTTTTTCAGAATTTCTTATTCTTTCTTCAAATATTTTTTCCACCAGGGTTGGGACTAAAATTTGTATACCTTGATAAATATTTCAAATAAGCAGGGTATACAAATATTTTGAAAATGTTTCTATTCGAACAAATTATTCTAAACATATATGGTTTACTAAAATTATCGAAAAAAAGTAGCTATAAGTTTGCATTAAATCGATGGCTGGGCTCCCCGATGCCTGAAGTACATTTTAATCAAATTAAACCGAATTGTCATACTAATTTCCGATCAATGATTTTCCTTGATAATTACCGACTTTCGCTGGTTTGTGGCTACAATGATACAGAATAACTAAATTTATCGATTAGAATTAAAATTAGCCATATTCGCTAATAATGATATTCGGTAAAAAACCCCAAAAAATAGCTGTGATTTACTCACCTAAAAAATTCGTACAAATTTAAGATGATTGGCAAGATTTTTTGATGTATGATATTTCAATTTGATTTTCTCCAAAGACATTTGTTCTCTTTTTTCTATCGAAAAATTTGTCACAATCAATCAATAAAAATGATGTTATCAATAAGAAAAACTATAGCTCCCCAAATACTATTGTAGAGAAATTTGGATTATTTCGAAAAAAAACTATTATGATTTGTTTATATTGATTTTTTTTAAATAAATTTTAATTCAATTGTCCGAATTATTATGCCACTTTTTTCTCCTGTGAGATTGGTGTGCAAATAATTGATGGCGTTTTCATAGCGACCAAATATTCAAAAAAATTTTTTTGTTATAGCTTAATTAGTCTAGGATCAAGGGGTCGTATTTGTCAGACATTTCAGAATGATTCAAAAATTCAGTTTTTCAAGAACTGATAAATATTTCGCGTAAATTTAAAACAGTCTGATAAAAAATGGTAAGTATGTTTTAACACCAAAAGATTGGGTAGGTACTCGCAAAAATCGTCTCAGTTGGAAGAATATTTAGTTGCTCTCAGTACCTAATTAATTTAAAATCAAACTTTACTCAGAATAAAAAAAACTTTTAACAAAAAGAAAACCGACTTCAAAAGAAAAACTTTTCCAAAATAAATTAATATGCACTAAAATGTAAAAAAATAACGATAACATGTAATAACATTTAATGTAGTTAAAATTTTTGTTATTTTTGGAGTCGGTGTCAGCCAAGGAAACAACTCTGACAGAACAGTTTGCTACATTAGCTTGGCTGAAACCGACTCCAAAAATAAGCATAATTTTAACTACATTATATTATCGTTATTTTTTTACTTTTTAGTGCATATTAATTTATTTTGGAAAATTTTTTCTTTTGAAGTCGGTTTTGTTTTTGTTTAAAGTTTTTTTATTTATTTTGTGATTTTTGGTGAATCTGAAGCACACTAACTAATTTGTCACTAAAAAAAGAATCATCGAAATCGGTTGGCTTGATATTAAGTTATTCTTCCTCTTGTCGTGAATACTTAATGCAAATTTAAGACTTTTATGGTTTTTTCATGGATGCCGTTATCACACCTGGACCAAACTGAAATGAGACCACACGGTAAGCACCAGCTTTCAAACAGATAGAGTCATCAAAATCGGTTCTCCCAGTCACAAGATCTGAGGTAACACACATAAAAAAAAATACATTCGAATTGATAACCTCCTCCGTTTTTGTTTGAAGTCGGTTAAAACTTGGAATGTATTTATGAGTGAGTGAGTGTCTACAGCCATCTCTAGACATTACATGGTATGAATCTTTATGCAATTTTTATAACAACTTTGTAATCTGTATTGCATAAACTATTAGGAAAAGGATATTAAAAATTAAGAAATAAAATGTGATAAAAAATATATTTTTTTTAAAATTATGCACAAATCTACTAAAAAATAAAGTGTTGTTATTGAATAAGCTCAACAAAATTAAGGGTTGAGATCGAAAATGTTAAAAAATTCTAACTTCTTTTTATTTCCAGGCAATACAAGTACAATTGAAATGGGAGAAAACTTGATAAGTAGATTTCTACTATAACTATAATGGTGTGCTCAATTTCATGGAAATTCGATGTTTTTTCAGAAAAAGTGGGGAGAAAAAATCTAGTCTGATAACATCTCGAAATTCTGTACAAATTTTCATTCACGTAGATCCGATTTTTCTAAAGAAAACCCATGCGATCACGTTTCGGATAAACCATAGCGAAAAAAGAAAATTTGTTTGACTTGAAACAAAGGACATTTGACCTTTAGTTATGTTATTATAATATGTTCGTTTGAATTACGCCTAATTTTAAATTTATTAAGGCCATGTGTGTGTATATAATTATTCTAAAAATATCAACAGTTTATATATATTTTTTTGGGGATCTATTTCGTTTCACAGCCACTACCAAGTCCGTGGACAGGAATCATTCAAGGAGAGGGGGGGGGGGGAATGTGTTCAAAGTTTTATTCATCATATTAGGTCATAAACTCAATAAAAACAAGAAACTGTTTTTTGATGTCAAAATTTGGTATTTAGTCACTATTATACCATGTATATGAAATATACCAAGGCATACTAAGTTGAGTCCCAAGTTTGTAACGCTTAAAAATATTGATACTATGATCAAAATTTTGGTATAGGTGTTCATAAAATCACCAAATTAGTCCATTTCCGGTTGTTTGTCTGCCTGACTGTTGTCTGTCATCTGTCGTCTGTCCATCTGTCATCACGATTACTTAAAAGCGAAAAGAGATATCAAGATTTTTATAGCGTGCTTAGGACGTAAAAAGTGAGGTCGAGTTTGTGAATGAGCAACATAGGTCAATTGAGTCTTGGGTCCGTAGGACCCATTTTGTAAACCGTTAGAGATAGAACAAAAGTTTAAATGTAAAAAATGTTCCTTATAAACAACTTTTGTTTGAAAATTTTTTTCCGTAAACATCACTGTTTACCCGCGAGAGCGCCAATTATGCGCAAATTGTATAGTGAATATCAGTTATATATGTGTGACATGCATGTATGTGTAAGGTGGCAGAGTAATCAACACTGTCTATACATTGTATTTAAACAATTAACTCAGTCAATTGTTTGTTTTAATTTGTTTTTATTTTAGTTAATTCTCTGAGTTACAGAAAAAACTTTTCCAAAGCTGTGTGCGCATCGATCTCTACATCGCGATGAATATTGTGCTAGGCTAAACTGTTTAGCCGATCTACAAGCATTGCCAATCTAGGGAATTTTTTAGGACGACGCAAAGTTGAAAAAGAACGTTCATTAGTCGCTGTTGTAACATGTAAATCTGCTAGAACACGAAGTATTTGGTAGACATTTCGAAACGCAACTTCATTGCAAATATCGATCGCTTTGAGTTAATTTTTGATGTCTTGCTTGGTAATGCGTTTTCACCAAAGTTTAACTTCGTTGACCCAAAAGTCACGAAAATCATCGTACATCAAAAAAATTTTTCATTTTATTATGATAGGTACAAGCAAAATTTGATAAAAAATGGCGATTATTCAAAAATCGATACAGTAAATGTGTCAGAAACAAATCGATAGGTATGAAGATTGTGATCCGGAAATAATATTCAACTGAATCAGTCTGTACATTCGAGGGTTGAGTCTTGATGTGAGCCTTGGCTTCCACAATTCCATGTCGCATTCATCACAGATTTTGCTCACGGTTTTGAACATTTCGCTGAAGTCTTCTCCAGCATTTCCTCTTCTTTCAATCAAAATCTACTCCCCAGCTTCAGTCAGTTCGTTAGTCTCGCCAAGATTCTAGTTTTCTGTCTGAAGTATCTTGAACAACTGAATAGTCAGTGGAAATGCATTTCATAAATGACACATTTACAGGACTATATTGTTAGTTCAAATTTATGTGGAGACATTGTCAATGGGAAGGGGACCCCTAAATCCCCTCCCAAGCTCACGGACCTGGTAACTACACAACCAATTAACAAAGACTTCATACATTCTCTATTATTACCTACTGAGAGGAAATTAAAAATGTTCCAATATACAGTCTTAGAAATGTTTAAAACTTTTAAGTCCGTTAAATATCAAGAAGGTTGAAAGGAAGAAAATTGAGCTTTAGCCGTGATTCGAGTGTCAAAGTTATGGAAATCGAGTTTTTCGATTTTTGTTTGTGAATGATTTTTGTTTGTTACCCTTAGAGCAAGTTGTGGGTTTAAGATGTTAAATATGGGGAACGAAGGCTGTTGATTGATTCATAAACGTTAGACCATTAGAAAAATTGACCCTATCACTTTTTTGGGGATTGATTTGCAATCACATCTTTTCATATAAAATTTATATGGATAATCTTTTTCCATTTTCGAGATATTGTACTCCTTGGTAAAGTTTTTCTTATTATAGCGACCAAAAAGAATTTCGATTGATATTCTACCTAAAAAAATGATAGGCAATTATTGGGACTCTCGACAGAAGTGGTAACTTAAAACTTTGGTGTAACTGTGTTTTTTTTTTTTTTTTTTTTTTTTTTTTCCTTTATAATTAAAATTTCATAATTTGTAACTTGAAAATATTAACTAGAGTATACAAAATTATTATAAATAATTAAAAAAATATTTGGACTGTTATGGGTTTCGAACGCAGGTTTTTTATTTGGCAGGCCATCAACGATACCACTGACCTACTTAGGGTTTATTTAGTTTCGTGATGATAGCGTGATGGCCGCGCGAGTTCAATGCTTTTTTACCATTCCAAAAAGTTCCAAACCTTCTAAAGAAGTATTTACTGCTAAATTTAAAATTGTGTTTATGCGGATAAAATATACAGGAACTACTTGAATAGATCCATCAAAATAATGTTGGCCATTGGGAAGTCACTTGCACCAGTAGTCTGAACCAAACAGTATACAACAAATTGAAATTAAATGCCAAATAATATTAGTGTTTGGCATCGGTCCAGCTTCAAGACGTGTAGTGGTGAGCGCAATCGAATAAAACAAACTAAGAAAAATAAAATTGTTTAATTTCATTTTATACTGATTTAGTGAATAATTTTTCTTTGAAATTCTTTACAACATGATCATGTAGACTTGGAGATATTCACATAAAATTGCAAATCATTTGGTAATTTTTGTTTAACCATTTTCCTTTTGTTAATCACCGCGAAGATAAGCCATATTTTTCCAGTGTCTATATCTTTTTGGAGTTATGGCAGGCTTTTTCAAACCGCCAGAAAAAAAATAGCCTGTAGCAAATAAAATACTGCGCCTCTGATAGGTGCATTTTTAAATTATTCTTTGACTACGACCAACGTTGTATAAACACATTTTTCTTTTAATAATTACGTAATTTGATTTATGAACGGAGCACCATATACAGTAAAAAAAATGTAATTAATTTTTTTTTGTTTAAATTTTCTGGCTACGTCTCCAAGTCTAATCGTATCATGTGAGCAGTCTGCCAGTGTTTGTTTGTGTTTTTAATTCTATATAACGAAGAAAATAATCTACTGCGCACATTTAAATACGTTTGAGAATTTTCATAATATTTTTATTAAACATAAAAAATTTCGTTTCTTTTGAAAAAAATAGAACCAATTTCAATAAAATACACTATAACTATAACTTTTTCGAGGTACACACTTTGCAACCATTAGGGATTGGTTCTTTATGTTATCAAAAATAAAAATGTAAAAAATTTGCATAAAAATTTGCCCCAAAACGATCTTATCGAGCAGGTTTTTTAAAAAATTTTGAAAAAATGCTGTTTTTTGGTTTTTTTAGGAAAAATTATCAAAAAAACGATATGTTGCATATTTTTCGGTGATATTTTCTTCGATTAATACAGGTTGGTTATCGATCAAATATGCGAAATTTTAGCACTTTATACGAAATTAAAAATCGGAAAAACTGGCTTTAAAAATTACTATTCCTATTCACTATTCATTCTAATTCTAGCCCACATTTAAAAAAAAAAAAAAGTATTCAATTACTAAATCACTTCATATTTCGTGGACAAACTATGATAGTTTGTGGCGGCGTATTTATATATATATAGTTTAACTATCACATACAAAGAGGCAACCCCATCTATATACAAATACGCCGCCATTTTAACGTTTGGCTTCAGTTTTCATTGAAATAACAAAGTAGGGGCATGTTTTATAACTTATGAATGTGAAATAATTAAAGAAGAAGAGAAATTTATAAAATTATATTCGGTAATGGAACCCTAAACTCGCACTTAAAACATATCTATGAAGTTTCTGTTTTTTATTTAATAATTACGTTTTTAACCCCCGAATTAAAAAAAAGGATGTTATAAGTTTGACCGCTATGCGTGTGTCTGTCTGTGGCATCGTAGCGCCTAAACGGATGAATCGATTTTAATTTTTTTGGTTTCATTTGAAAGGTAATTTAACGGAAAGTGTTCTTAGCTATGTTTTAAGTGCGAGCTTAGAATTCCGTACTCGAAAAAACTAAAAAATTGGCGATGATCTTCAAAATCGATTCAGTTTGAAAAAGGCATTATGTATAATTTTAACATATAAATAATTACTATCGAAATGAATGGTCAAATAAACCTGGCTCAATTCATTTTGGAAAGTGAAATGGTAAAATAATTAAGTAGTTCAAAACAATAATTCAAGAAAACAAAGTCAACTCAAATATTTCAATTTTAATTAAAATATTTCCAAAAATTGGTCCCAAAAAATGAGTATCCTTTTCATCTCAGCTGATGTCCTTGAACATCACTTTGATATTGATTTATGAAGGAGTGTTATAAGTTTAAAGTGTTTATCTGTGCGTCTGTGTGTTTCTCAGTGGCATCGTAGCCCCTAAACGATCGAACCGACTTGATTGAGAACATTTTATAGCTAAGTTTCCAAAAATCGGTTTACAAGGAATAAAATAAATTTGTTGGGAGTTTTTTAAATTTTGTAAATTTCACTTGTTACCAGTAAATTTATTTCAATTGAGTAAAGTTTCGTATGATACCCCGATACTTGGTCTGTTAAAAAGGCCCGGGCCCGTACCTTTCTAAGATTACAAATATTGTAATTGATTGTCCTCCAATTTCAATATTTGTTAATCAACCAAACACGGCCCACAAAATATTATGATTGAAAATAAATGACTGATTAGATTAAACTACGAAAAAATCCTGTGCGTTTTGAAGTCTGTTAAAAAATATAAAGAATATATTTTGATACATTGCCAAAAAATTTCTTTTTACGCATGAATTTTTCGAATTCGAACAAAAAAAAAAGCGATAAATAAATTTATATATAATTATTTCCTTTCTAGTGTTTATTTTTGAACTGTTGTCATTGAATTTAGAACAAAGATCTACAAAATAAATATTTCGTGGAAATTTTTTTCAGGTACACTGTCCGATTTTTTTTTTGTTAATTACAAAACCACGTGTTTAAATTTAAACCTGGATGAAATCATGAAAAATTATAAATGATGAAATTAAAATTTTCAATTATGGGGGTGTTAAAATAATTTTTTGAACTTGAATTGTTTTCATTAATATATTTTGTACTTTGGTCATGGTTTTTCCCAAATGAAATTACTCAAACTTTTGCAATAATATATTTTCTTCGCATTACAAATATTTGGCTGAGCATGCATTCGAAAACTTTCTTTAGAAATGTAATAAAAAATAAAAAATTTAATTTGCCAAAATATCCTATCTTTTAAAGACTCCTGTTTTTGTGATATATTGGAGGATTTTTTACCATTTGCTCATTATGGCTAAATCCAAAATAAACAAGTGAAAATAACCAATTGACTGAGTTAATTGTTGAAATACCATGTGTAGACAGTATTGATTACTCTATCACATTATATATTCCCATATAATACATACTATGCGCCCTTAAATTTGCGCCCTCACGGGTAAACAATGATGTTTACGAAAAAATGTTTCAAACAAAAGTTGTTTAAGGAACATTTTACATTTAAATTTTTGTTCTATCTCTAACGGTTTAAAAGATGGGTCCTATGAACCCAAGACCCAATTGAACTATGTTGCTCCTTTACAAACTCGACCTCATTTTTTACGTCCTAAGTACGCTGTAAGAATTTCAGCTTGATTTCTTTTTTCGTTTTTGAGTTATCGAGTAACCGAAAATGGACTAATTAGTTGATTCTATGAACACCTATACCAAAATTTTGTTCGTAACGTCAATATTTTTAAGCGTTACAAACTTGGGACTAAACTTAGTATACCTTGATATATATTACATATATACATTGTATAAAATCTAATTATTTGTTGATCAAACAATGTTTCCCTTCCCCCAAAGGGAAGCTTATCCCCTTTTTTCCTGAATTAAGTGAAGTTAAGACAAAGTTGTCGAAAAAATCGTACCAATCAGTACAAAATAAGTTAGGTAATTTTGAAGGTATATAGGAAATTTTCTCGTAGTTTTATCTACTTTGCAAATTGATAGAAGGATACTTTCCCTTTAAGATAACAACGGAAGTTTTCTTGTAAGGAGGAAGGAAGTCTCAAAAGACTTTTTTAGTTCATTTGGCTAATTTGATATTTTACTTTCTATTTTTCGAATCTAATTATATGAAATAGAATCTTGAATCTATAAGTTTCGATCTTTAAAGGAAAAATTTTGATATAGTAAACAAAAAAGAAGCAGATTCTTTTACAAGGAAAATATTATTCCAAACGTTTCAGTTCTCTAAGTTTAATTGAGTTAAATTAAGTTCGAGCTTACATCGAAACATAGAAGTCTATGAAAGTCAAATATGACAGTTTATTGAAGATTTCCGAGCTCTTTAGTAAGAAAATGACAATTTTCTGCATTGTTTGAATTTTTGAATGAATTTTTCGATTTGTTCACTTCCAAATTTCTCCCATTTTAATCAGCAGTAAAATTCTTTTTGGCTTTCTCGGCAACAGAAACAATAAAATTAGACATTCAAATATCTATGTCGTCACCTCTGTCTTTTAGTCAGTTCTCTAAGTTTAATTAAGTTAAATTAAGATTCATCTTACATCGAAACATGGAATCCTATGAAAGTCAAATACAACCATTTATTGAAGTTTTCCGAGTGTTTCAGTAAGAAAATATGACAATTTTCCGCATTTTAGAAGTTTTCGCCGATAGAAAATAAGACAGAGAGAATGAAATACCTTGAGCGCGTAGAAAATAAGGTCAATGATTGCCGAGTAAGATTAAAGGATCGAAAAATGAATTTTTCGGTTTTTTCACTTCCAAATTTCTACCCATTTTAATCAGTAGTGAAATTCTTTTTAGTTTTCTCGGAGACAGTAACAATAGAATTAGACATTGAAATGTGTCATCTCTTTTAAACTGTCTTTTAGTAGAGATTCTTTCGACTAAACCATGACTCAAAAAATGTTGAAGAAAGTATAACATCAATCGTCTTTTGAAAATATTATATTAATCTCATAAACACTTTGTTGACTTACGATTTCGACCGACGTTAGACAGTTTGTCGTCGGCGTCATTGGAAAGTTTTTAAGACGTTTTATTATTCAGTATATATTTATAAAAAAGAGGTTGCTAATTTTAAAATGAACTCTGTTCAAAACTTTGCACCTAATTTTATTTATTATTTTAAATTAAAATAAAAAAAGTACAGCATCTTAAGAGTCATTAAAATTTTAAAAAAATATCATTTTTAATATAGGTTTAGGGTTTTACATTCAGAGTGTCCGAAAAAAAAAGTTTTCTTTATTTGAAAAAGTATTTCATACTATTTTGTGTTATTTATGATAACAGGCAAATGGTAAGCGCAGCTTCTCTGTACAGCGCAATATAAATAACTAGCTCGAACCGTGGGTGGCTAAAATCAACAAACAACAAATTTCGTAGAAAAGTCGGGAAAAAATCAAAAGTACTTAAATAAATATTAGGAGAACATGTATTAAAAATGGCAATAAGGTTCGGTAGTGAAAAATAAATTATGAAATTTGAAAAAAGTTAAAATTTATGTAAAAATATTCTAATTTCGAATCATAAAAACACATTTTTCTTTTATTAAAATTTAAAATCATAATTTTTAAACTGTGTAACACGTGACCTAAAACGCGGGCAAGCCTTGATGTGATGTCATATCGGTATGAACCATAGACCATCAGTTAGTTTAGTGTAAACAGCTGGGTATAATATATCCATAGGTAATAAATATTTATATTTATTATAATTAGTTGTCTATGAATATATCTGTCAAACTTATTTGTGTTATTTCGTATAATGATACCGATAATACGTCACCAAATTAGATGCCCGAGTTTTTGACAGTTTAAAAAAGGTTTAAAATTTTATTTGAGTTTTTGGCAAGAAAGCGTGTGTATTTTTCCGAAATAAATTTTTTGTGGCTTTTTATTAGCAAAATCAACATTTTAAAGTTACTTTTTCAAATAAAGTAGAATACCCTTATTATATGTCTAGAATATTAGGAGAGCATCTTTAAAAACTAAAATGTTTGCTTAATAAACTTATTATTTAAATTTATGACATTTTTAGACTGTGAGTATATTTTTCGTCAAACCTAGAAATAATAAGCTTGAAAATGAGGGGTTAATGATGGAATTTGATAATGGAATAAGGAAGATAAGGGTAGGAAAGAAAAAAAAACTTGCTAGAGTAGCAAATATATAAGATTTCAAAGATATATCATTGTCAAGTTTAAAGTTAGTGCACTCTAAATGGAAAACTCTATCCTAAATCCAATTTTTGTATTTACTATGACAAATTTACTCATTAAATTTTTTTTTGTTTTTATTCTAAATACTTTTTCTAAATTAAATAGAGTGTACTTTATATACTTATAGTGGAGAGCCGTTAGATTTTTAAAAATGATAACGGGAATCCATAGAAGAATGAATTCTAAGCAAAAAAAGTCATTTAAGTATATTTCGAAAAGTCAATACTTTTCGAGCTGTTGGCGATTGAAATTCGGAGTATTTAACGTCAAATAACTGACAAATTTGAAGTTTTTTGAAGAAAGTAGATGGTACACTTTTTAAAGTACTACGAAAAACCATTAAAATGGAAAAGTTTCAAGTCATTTTTTTATACCTTTCTTTTTATGTTATATTCAGCACAAAAACTGATGAATTTCCCACGGGAACTAAAATTTATGCTTGCCGCTTTTCAATTAACTTTATTTAGGTACTGGCAACATGCTCAAAAAGTTCTAACAATTTCGGATATAAATTTTTATAAATATTGCAATTTAAATGCAAAAAAATTTTTTCGAAAAAAACAAAAAAAATTTTATATCGTTAGATAACTCGAAAACAAATAAATTTAGAGAAAAAAGTTTAGGAGGTTAAATATTTTTCTGAAAAAAGCTAAATTTTTCCCTCAAAACTTTTTTCTGTAACTTTATTATTTATCGAGTTATCTAACGAAAAAGAAATTTTTTTTTTGAAATTTCGAACAATTTTTTTGCATTTAAATTGCAATATTTCAAAAAAATATATATCTGAAACTGCTAGAACTTTTTGAGCATGTTGCCAGTATCTAAATAAAGTTAATTGGAATGCGTTTAGTTCCAGTTGTAAGTTCATCAGTTTTTGTAATAAATAAAACATAAAAAGAAAGATCTGAAAAACTTTGTTTACATTATAACTCCAATTTTCATGCATTTTATAGTATTTTAAAGAGTGTATGATAAATTTTTTTCAAAAAACTTCAAATTTGCCAGTTATTTGATGTTAAATATTCCGAATTTCAAGCGCCAACAACTCGGAAAGTATTGACTTTTCGAAATATACTTAAATGACTTTTTTTGCTTAGAATTCATCCTTCTATCGATTGGGTAAAATTTTTGCTTTTAAATTCTTTAAGTAAGCTTTAAACAATGCAGTCGAACAGTTTTTATAAAGATTCATTGACTATCCTTGGATGTCGAGTTTTTAACATATTTATACCTTACGGATCTCTGTTATTACTCTATTTTAAAAATCTATTTGAATTCAATTTTTGTTTCTAAAAATAATGGAAATTCTTCAATAATTCTTTTTCTGCACCTGAATTTCAAACATTACCGTCAATTAAACGAAGAAATAAATATTTTTGGCAATATATTCGTTGAATTTTATTGATAATAAATTCTTATGAAAATTTGTTGGAAAAACCCAAATTATATTTATATTAGTTTTTCTCTCCTAACCGCACATAAACTGTCCCACATTTCTTTAAATACACCACTAATAATTCTGAAATTTTAATAATTTTCATAGTTCGAATTGGGCTAATCATTTTAGAAATCTAATTTTGAAAAGGGAAATTATAGTCTGCGTATAGAAATTCTTGTGTCCAAAATGGACAAAATGATAATTGGGATTTTGAACCGAATTTCTCTTGGACAAAAATGTAAAGATCATATACAAGTTTTATAACAAAACTGTTTTCATTTTTGATTTTTTCATGATAGTTTTAAAGTTACATACAGTTTTAAAAGAACTTTTCAAAAGAGAAACGAAAACACCTGACAAAAAAAATTTTCGTAAAACATCGTTGTGACGTAATAATGTTAAGTGAATAGTATTGACTGTATACAATTATTAATTAACATTATGACGTTACGCGATCTTTTACGAACATTTTTTTGTCGGACGTTTTCGTTTCTCTTTTGAAAAGTTCTTTTAAAATTGTCTGTAACTTTAAAATTATCATGAAAAAAATAAAAAATAAAAACAGTTTTGTTATATATAATCTTACCATTTTTCTCAAAAAAAAAAAAAAATTTTTCCAATTTTATTTTGCGTAATAACTTTTTCTAAAATAATAAAATAACAGCGTTATTTAACATTTTTTATACGCTTAATACGCAAATAATAAGACAAAAAATTAAAAACAAACTAATTTATTCTGTACAAAATTTAGTTACTTTTCGCTAAAACGTAAATTCGCCCACTTTTATAACTCGCTTAAAAGCTTAAATATTCCCTGAAAATATATGATAAATTGTAATTATTTTTTTTTACGTTTAAAATAAATACCTAAAATAAACGTTTAAATCCTTGAAATTTATTATAAATTTTTCAATCGTTTGTTCCTGTATAAAAACAAAAACATTGGACACTCAAAAAAATGTCGCTTGTATCAATAATAAACGGTTTTTCTCAAGAAAAAAAATGCGTTATTTTTGATGGAATAATACACGAGCCAAGCGCAAGCATTTTGTAGAAACACGTGGCAATTTTTAAGTTTGTTTATATTATAAATTAGACGATCCGTAGATAAAAATTCAACAAAAATAATGAAATAATTTCCAGTTTTGTTAAATTTTTTAAAAACATTTTTTCGTAAAAACTAAGGAAAAATTTTGATTATTTTTTTTGTGAAAAACTCAATTTTGAACCAAAATAACGAAATTCGGATTTATTTTAGCATATAAATTTGAGCTGGCTGTTTTAAAATTGAGCTTTGTGAAGCTGACGCCCTTGGAATCATAATTCAGAATAGATTTTAGCCTGTGAAAGCTAAAGTTTTCATGAAAATAAGAGAAACCAATTTTAATCCGAATTTTCAATGATATTTTCTCTTTATCTATACCCTTCTGCTGAGAACTCTCTGCTGAAAGCAAAGATATCTTTCTGTGTTGAAAGCAAATTAAAGTATGCAAAGCTCTTACGAGTTTAGAAACAGCGCAAACAGCCATTTCTCAGCCAGGATTATTCCCAAGATGAGTGGGGTCAAAGTTTCGTTCTCAAATATTCTAAATCTTACTCTTTGTAGGCTTCTACAGATGCAAATGACATGGATAGAGTTTTCAATGACGTCCATACATGCTGTGCATTTGAGATCCTCTGAGATCCCCAAATTATGAAATTATGACTATCCTTCTCAACTGTATCCTGATCAGTTTCAACAGTGTAAGCCGTCCCAGAAATCCGAGTAATGATTGGCTTTCGTTACAACTTTCTGATTTGTTAAATTACAGAGAAATCTGATATAAAAATGGTAACCGCAGACGATAAGGACGCAACAAAAAATCCCTTTCGTGCCAATGAGTCTTTTACCTACTTCTCCTTCATGCTGTAGAGACTTGATACCCAGACCAGACTCTGTGTTATTGATTTCTCAACGTCTAGGGACTCAATTCTCCAAGCATTTATAGAATATCCTCGGTTGGAATCTAAAATCGTCAATCGTTCAAAGTGCTGTACGATTGTTTAAGAGAAATGCTGATATGTACTTCACTTTAATCTTTCGTGTTACAGGAATTTGATAAGCACTTGGCTAAGCCAAATGGCGTTGTATTTTATATGGACGGATCTAAATTAGACAGGAAAATAGGTTTTTGGGTTTAATCTGAAAATAAAGATTTACAGCTCTCATTCGGGCTGTTGGATCACTGTATTTTGTATATAAAGCGGAAGTGATGACTTACAGCGAAATCTTCTTCGACAGTCAAGTAGCGCTAAAATTGTGAAGTCGCTTGCTGGAAATGACACAAAGTTGTCGGACACAAGCATCCATAGGCATCCGGGAGTTCCATGTGTGAAGTGCAAACTGCTCCTAAATGAGGATATCTTAAGAAAGGCCAATCTTAGATGGGGGAAGGAACACACTTGTGATACTCCAAGACAGATATGGTCTGAATACTATCGTAGGAGTTCCGAAGGTCTTATATCGTTCAAAGAGCCTTTATAACCAAAATCTTTGCGGCTATTACAGGACACTGGCTAAGCGGCAGGCACGCTGATCGGCTGGGCTTACGAGAGGTTAAGGAAACCATGTCCGTCTTTAAGAACTTCTCCAGTCTTAAGTCTGTCGATGTCAAAGCATTCTTGCTGTTATTAAAAAAATAGTGGCCAGGAATGAGACAACCCTTTTTCGGTATTTCAACGGACTCTATGGGCAAAGTGTGTCCCACCCCAGGACAACCACTCTAACCTAACATGTTAAAGATCTAGACACCTCCTTTGTATTGTGGCCATGTTCGCCACTTAACTAATTGTATATAATAATATTTATATTTATAATGTTTTGATTTCTTTTCTTATTATACAGCTGTTTTTGACGTTTTCTCTCTGTTTTTTGTTTTGTTTGTAATATGTTAATTAAAAATCATTGAATTCATATACATACATACATACATACATACATACATACACTGACTTAAGTATAGTAAGTAGGTATATGAGTTTGTTTGAAATCATTAAGTAACATTAAGAGTGGGGGCAGATGCGAACGATTCATACCACATTTACAACAAACGAACAAAGGCAAATGGAAATCTATATAAGTCATAAGCAATATACATTTAAAAATTATTTTGTTGAAAATCACAAAAGCACAATCAACATATCTCTGTTTTAGTGCGAATATGTTCGAGGTGTTTTACAAACACTAACCAACCGCTCTTTTAACTCCAAATTAGTCAAATTATTAAAATTTACAATATTTATTTTTAAGTATTGTTTAGTTATTTTGGGAATCAAACCAAACGAATTTATTTAGAACTTTTATTTATAATTTTTTGTGTGAAGTGTTTTTTTTTTAAGTGAGCTTTAATTTAAAAAACGCAACAAAGATGAGACCTCCAGCGCAATATGGTGAAGACATTACAACAGCACAAGATGCTGAGGATGCCGCACAAACATTGGGTCCAATGATGATATGTACACGTTTAGCTGGACGTGCGATTATCCGTGTTGTTGGACGGTGTAATGATGCACAAGAGAATGAGAATTTAGGTATGTTTTCAGTTTTTTTTTTTAAAGTTCGAAAAAAAGTTCTGAATTTTTTTGTGTTTTTATGCAAATAATTTTTTATTATGCTTAACCAGTTGCATAGTTTAAGACTTATACATACTTTTTTTGGGAAAATCTTTTGTGTAATGTTTAAAAATAAATGCAAAAAATTAAATAAATTTACTTGCATGTTTGTCCGTTAATGTGATTAATTTTAATTTTATTAATTTAATGTAAAGTGAACGGTGTTAAGGATGTACAATCGCCAGGGAAATTTTGGATAAAAAGCTTGATGTTTTTTTATATAAAAACTTTCACTAAATTTAAATAAATACTGAAAATTTTAGAGGTGGGGGGCAGGGTGCACGATTATTTAAATAAATAAATGACTTCAAAAAGTAGGCATATTTAACATTGGTTTTATGGGAAAACGGGGAAAATGATAGATGGATGATATTTTTTCATAGATTTCTCCAAAACTAGTCGGTGGAAATTAAAAAAAAAAAAAAAAAACAAAACAAAAAAAAAGGGTTGTGACGGACTAATTTAGATGTATGAGCACGGGAAACAAATTTAAAAAAATATATATTTTTTCAATTTTGATGGTGAATTCTGTTATAATTTGACGATATAAGACGAAAAGTAAGAATAAAATTTTTCGATATCTGGGATCATTTTCAAAATAGCGAAAGTTGGAAATTTTGTTTGATTATTTAGCTTTCAATATTTAAAAAAACCAAGGTAAATATCGAAAAATTTTATTTTTATTTGTCGTCTACATTCATGAAGTTATAAAAAAATTCATCATCAAAGTTGAAAATAAGATAAAAATAATTTTAACCACACATTTGTTTTTTTTTTAACAAATCACTAAAATATCAGAGCTTGATTTTCTAGCAAAAGCTTTTCTAGCGTATTTTTGATTCCAGTATTTTAGTTTTCTTATATAGTATTTTAGTATTTTTATTCGTTACCTTGTGAAGAATCATAATTTAATATCATATTTTCAAAATATGCATTGAGTCAAATTTATTGAACAAAATCAATATTGATGATATAATTGATGAAAACGACATGTTTAAAATGTAGATAGTAATTTTATTGGTATTATTACATTGTGACAATAAAATTTTTATGAAAGATATAAGTTTGTATTTTTTAATCGAAAAAAGAAGGGAACGGACGTGTAAAAAAGGGCCTCCAAATTGATGGTTGCCTAGGGCCCCATTCAGGGTTAATCCGGCCCTGATATTTTGACTTTTCTCAACGATACTTCGAAATTCCTTCCATAAAAAGCATAAAATTATAAAAAAAATTTTAGGATTTATACGTCTAGATTCAGAAGCGGATCTAGATATAAATTTAAAAAAAAACGGAGGAATGAAGAGTCATGCAGACAACACTATCTAGTAGACCTGGATTTCACTCACGCCATTCTTGCATCTCTATGTAAGATTTGAATGTGGGGAAGGGGTCACGAACCCCCAAGACTCAAAAACTAATGATTTTTGTTGAATTTTTTCTAATTATTCTATAACAAATTCATTATCTTTACTAACTTTTATGAATTCGTCGTAAAACATCGTAACTCGAATACGTTTCAATATTTTTCGCATTTGAGTCAATAGTAAACTACGATAGTTCAAAGTCCTTTGATCATAATAAATACAGTTTTGGGTCCTATTGCGGGGCTCAATTTTAAAATATTTCATTTTAAAATTGTGATTTTTATTACAGTACTTTATGGGAGAACTCACAATAATGTTAATTGTACACAAAATTAATCGGTGATTGAACTTGAAAAAAGTTTTCATCATGAAGAAAATTTATCACAGATTTTGTTTATGAAAAAAAAATAAACATTACCTTACGGCATTTTCCAAAAAGAAAACATTAAAAAAACTTTGGTTTTTGACGCTTTTACGATATTTTTAGAGCATTTTATTGCATTTACATCATACAAATTGCCCAGCTAAAACGCCTGGGTCTAGAAGCATGAAATTTTGCACAAACATTCCTTAAATGACGTAAGTGTGCACTACGAAAGGATTTTTGGAAATGCATCCCCTAATGGATTAAAATGAGTGTTGAAAGTATGTTTTGTAAAACTTAGTCAATTTTTAAGTTGGGTATGGATATGGGGTATGGGTATGGAGGTTAGCGGGCCATGCTTGAGCATCGGGCCTCGAAGCAATGGTTCAGAGCACCTAGCCAAATAGACCCTTGTACTCTATCCCCGCTATGCTTTTCAGTGGCTATTATAACCAACTGATGTACTGAAACCCAGGATTTGCCTAGCGCTGAGTTTCCTAATTTCTTCTGGTTCGACTATGGCCGGAATATACCATTTCCTTCGCTGCTGTATGAGCGCCGGGCAGTAACAGAGAAAGTGGATCAATGTTTCGTCTGAATTTTCTCCGCATCTGTCACACGCGGGAGATTGTCTTTTTCCAATCTAATGTTGGAACTTGTTCAGGTTATCATGCCCTGTGAGTAACTCTACGATGACTCTAATATCAACTCTGTTTAGTTTCAAGATCTCCTCGGCTCTGTTACCGAGCGAGTATCCTTCACCCAACAGGCTTTTGGCGAATCGCCCTCCCTCGTAGCTGGTCCATGCCTTTAATTGTTGGTTTTTCAGATTATCTCCTAATCTGTTAAGACCTTCTTGGTATGGCATCCTCGCAAGCTTTTCTTGAGTGGGAGCCATGGTGGTTCCCAGTTTGGCCAGCTTGTCTGCTCTCTCATTACCGTTCCAATCAGAGTGTCCAGAGTTTTTAAGTTACAAATTTAAAAAATAATATATGTGCTCTTGATCTGAGAAAATAGTGTACTGTAACACTTTTTCATGAAAATTCATTCTTTAAGGGGGGGGGGGGTTCTTTTATCTCCTATTAATAGGAGATAAAAGCTTTTATTAAACTCCGCCAATTTTTTGTATACATGTATGTATTTAAAATTTAAAGTTACTCAACGAAGCGAGTGAATAACTACTAGTTTTTATGTATGAATGCGGAGTTTAGCTTTATGAAATCAATAAATGCACTAACTTTATTAATTTTAAAAAGATTGAAATTAATTTATGAAAATTATGCTTATTTAATGCAAACTAAATTAAAAATGAATACATAATAATTATTACAATAGTTTTTTAATTATGTAATACTTATAACTTATGTATTAATTAATTTTATTTTAAAATCGCATAATACACTTTAGTATGAAATGCTTTTTAATTATGAGAATTCTTAATTTGTGAAGTGAAAGAATTATATTTTTTGTACCAACAAGATTTATGTGCTTATGTAAATCAGAATAATTAGATTTAGCACTTGTTCTATTTTTATTTTTTTTTTTTTGAGGGGATTAACAAGTATGCCGCCCCGCAGGTATGCGTCATTGTATTTTTTATTTTATTAAAAAGATGGTTTTATAGAGAAACCACTAGCCTTAAAAATGAGAAAATGAGTGTATACTCATAAAATTTGATCTTATGGAGGTTCATTCGCTGCCAATGCTAATTAAAAAATTTGGAAAACGGTTGATCCTGCAGGTCATCCCTGTAACTTCCCGCTAAGTATTGACTCATATCTTCTCAAAAATTTCATAGACGTTTGATAAAACACTATTTTTTAAATTTTCAAATCGCGATAACTTTAGAATGAATAAACCGATTTTCACGCGGTTGGTGACATTCGACGCAGTTTTTGAAGCTTCATGAAGAATCTTTAAGTTTCAATTGATAGAACAAAAAATTTTGAGGTTATTCCGAAAAAACGCCTTTTTGGGTTTTCTTTCGTCAACGATAACTCACGAACGAATCAACCGATTTTGACCGGACTGGTGGTGATCGACGTGGTTTTTTGATGTTGAGAGCTGATTAGTTTTTGGAATTGATCGATACAGCCGTTTAAAAGTTATTAAAAAAAACCACTTAAAAAAAGCAATTCTCGAAATCTATCGGTTCGAATCGGTCCAAATAGGCCTCAAAATCTAAGTTTGGTCAAGTCCTTTCGAATGGCACCAACCGCGATCAAATCGGACAAGCCGTTCAAAAGTTATGAGAGGTTTACATACATCCACACACACACACACACACACACACACATCCACACACACACACACACTCATACATACATACAGCCATACAGACACTCTCGCGGAAGTAGTCAGGGAAGCTTCCTGACACCTTAAAACGTCGAGATCTGATGAAAACTCGATTTTGGCAAAACGGGGTGAAAACAATAACTTCCCTATTTTCTTAGCGGGAAGTTAAAAACTTGTGATTGAAATATGGTGAAATTAGTTAAAATGAATTTAATTAATTAGATTATTTTATATTTTCACTTGCAAACATCATTCAATAATCACGTAATCAAACTATTTTTAATTAGCTAGTGCATTTAAAAAATAAAATATAAAATTACTAGAGTGATACCCACCCGCTTCGCTGGATCTAAAAGTAAAAATTAATAAAGATTGCTCCCGCTTATCCCTTTTCTATAACACTCGAAATAATGGCAAGGATTGTTTTACACAGGTAAAATATATGTATGGTTTTCTATTTTTTTAAATGTATAATAGTCGTATTATTGATTGAGTATATCAGAGAAGATGGCTTTGAAATATTTTATATTGACTATTTTTACAGAAATCTATAATTTATGGTAAATGCCAAATTAAATTAAATTTTTTTATTTATTTTTTAATATGTCTTTATAAATTATAGTTCATGTGTTATTCTGATATATCCTGTACAGTTTCATTAAAAACAATTCGCTAGTTTAAGCGTGAAAGCGTAACAAACAAACAAACATGCTTACTTTCGCATTTATAATATATAGAGATGTAGAGGTTATGATTTACAAAGTTAAAGAATATTTAACGCGCGTGAGCAAGTCTTTATCACGCTCTTAAATATTTTCGAACGCTTTACACGAGTGATGCCGGATTATATAAAAAAAAATCTATAAACTAATATATTTTTATAGAAATTTATTTTCGTTTTGTTAAAAAGCGGAAGTAAAAAAAAAAAACATATATGTATAAAATGAGTGTAACAATTCAAGGTAAATGATTTGATATTTTTATATTTGTACAAAAATAGAGATTTTATTTTTACGCTTTTCAATGTGAATTCCTCTCTTGATTTTATTATAATTTTATTTCAATGATTGAATGATTTCTGTGATGTGACACACACACACGGACTAAACTGACAGACTTTTGACGGTCAATTAAAACGAAACAATATATATTATCATGATTTTATTTTTTCCTGTTTCACCCATAAATAGATATAAAATAATAAATAATTTTTAATGAAAAAATAAAAATAAAAATACAATTAAAAAAAATTGAAAAATTATGATTATTTTTTAATAATTTGTGAAAACTGCTGTTAAGTGGGTTAATTTTTGGAGGGTTCGATATGTAATTGCAACAAGAAAGAAAAGGGTAAACATTTATTTAAAAAATTTATTCAGTTTGCGATTAAAAGTTTCAAACAAAAGTTGCTTGTTTTAGAAAACAAAAACTTCTTTCTTTTTGACTTTTATCATATTTTATAGCCAGAGACGGATTAACCATTAGGAAGAGTAGTCAACTGTTGTCAATCTTTAGTCACGAGACGACAGACTTGCTGATGCGTTTTGAACATGCGTCAAATATTTCGCTAGTTTAATATTCTTAAACTTTATTAATCATAACCTCTACATAATTTTATATAAATTTATTTTTGAATGCACGAGATAATTAAAAATACTTTGATTACATTATTATTGAATGATGTTTGAAAGTGAAAATATATTTTATAATTTACTGAGTACAACTTATATTAAACTGAGGAAGTACATGAAAATTTCCGAAGTTAATATTTTTTTACTTACACCTTTACTCTCGTGATAAGAGAAATTCTCACAGTTTCAGAAGGATTTCAAAAAAAATTTTTTAATAGGTTAAACAAATCCGAAAAATTTATATTTCGAAAATAGATACATTTTACGAAAAATAGAAAGAGTTTCAACCACATATACCAATTGAAATACTTAAAACGGGCTAATGAACATGTCACTCCAGTGATCTATCATCTTTAATTAATTATTTTAAGACGTATAAAATCGCTTATATATAGCAATTAATTATATTGGCCCTGAAATTTATATAGTTTGTATTCAAACCTCATAATCAAATTTAACTTTATAAAAATAATAATTAATTTTAATTTGAAAATATGTATATCCTTTTGTTAGACACTCGCTAATCTTTAAAAATTACGCACTAAAATTATATTAATCCTCTTTAAATTTAACAATATACCTTACCTTGGTGTTTGTCCAGGTGTTTGAATGTTATCTTATTAGATAAATTCACACGATTTTGTAAATATATTTAGGGCAATTTACGTTTTATAATTATTTATAATAAATATAAACAAAGAAACATGCGCCTTTGTTTATAAACAGACGAATTAAATTTAATAATATTAAACGGGGAGCCCGTCACAGTAAAACTGCACTTAACGGATTTCGAAATTTCGCATCTGAATTAATACTATTTATCGATAGGTACAATATGGACTAGGTGTGCCAGAGTTTATCCTGGCAGAAATATTTTTAATAATTACAAGTATTTTGCACTTTCATGGAAATTAATTTGTAAGAGATAATTTTATTGCAAATTTTATCTATTTTCAGAAAAATTTGGTGTGACTGTTCTTATCGTGACAGAAAGGTTTGTCACACCGGTTTTTAATATACAAAGCAGGGTTCGAAAATATCCGATATATATCAAAATTTTGATTTTTTAAAAAAACTAAAATGTTTTAAAGGTTTTATTTACTTAGGCACTTCAAATCAGACAAATGAAACCAAAACATAAAATATTCTTCTAGATCAGGCAAAATCAATTACAAATAATAAAATTTTTATAAATAAAAATCAACTTTAAAACAAAATACAATTTTATAAATTGTTATCAGTCAATGGTCATGTCTACACTTAGGCAACAAAAAAATAAACATTACAATTAATAACTTTAGAGTATAATCAGTCTTTTAATTATCAAATCAGTCATCAGTCATTCGTAATAAACTGTTAATTATCAAATAAAAAATTAAAAAATGTCGTTTCATAATTGTGCTTGGTTTGACTGCAAGGAAGATAAAGCTAGATCATCTTCCTATTCTGAATCTTACTTAAACTTACTCTTTAGTAACGAACTTTTTCTGACACGACACGATTTGAGCTTAGTATTAGTAGGTTTTAACTCTACTCCAATGCCATCAAAATTTGGGAAGTAGAAATACGGTAACAAACGCCAAAAATTACTAAATAATATTAAATTTTTTTAAATCATTTTTGTATTGATATATATCATAAAAATTCACGTGATATATATCATGATATATACCGGATATATATCATGATATATATCCATTGATATATATCATGATATATATCCATTGATATATATCCTCGAACCCTGATACAAAGTCAATAAAATTTTACCCTTATAGCAGAATTAATTTTTTTTTTTAAATTTGTTCGTTTTGAGTCCTACTTTCGAAATATCTCGATATGACAGCTCAAAACTTGTCCAAAATATCTGTCACCACAGTAAAAAATTAAAAAAATCCAGGCAAAAAATATTTCTACCAGAATTAATCTTGGCACACCTAATCCATATTATACCTATCGTTAAATAACATTGATTCATGTGCGAAATTTCGAAAGTCGTGTAAGTGCAGTTTTAGTGTCACAGGCTCCATGCCTATTAAGGCCGTTGTACAATTGAAGACTTTATGATATTGGTATAGAGAAGATAAGAGATATTATAGACTAAAAATACAGTGAAATTCGCTTATAGTGACAAAGATGTTTGATTTTTGTTTACGGATTGAAATATATGTTTTTTTTTTTTTTATTAAGTATTCTGTTATAAATCATAAACAAATAATGAAAGTAAAAATTGTACAAAAAAAACTTCTTGAATTGAATATGCGTGTGTGATTATTACTTGCTTATAATTATTACATTTTTTTATTTTTTTTTATTTTAAAAGACGCCATTTATAAGTAATAATTTACAGGATGTCCAGATATAGCAAAGCATATCACTTCCTATAATTTTAAAGAAAATGTCTGTCTTTCAATGTTCTCATAATTGTTCAATTTACTTCTCTGATGGATTGCAAAAATAATTTCTAAGATTCTTTTTAAAATACAACTCAAAATACAACTATTTTGCAATTCAAAGTGACGGTAGTGCCAGTCACGTTTTGTTCTGTAGTATCAGCAAAGATTTATTTTCCTACTTTTGATTCTGAATTACTAAGGTTTTTTATTTTCTTATTTTCCAATAATTTGACCCCAGATACAATTTAAAATAATAAATTTTGCATAAAAGAAGATTTTCGAAGTTTAAAAACACTCTCGAACGCAACTTACTCTAGCATGTAATGTCAGTCACATTTACATTTTCTAAAATAAATCATTTTTTACTACAGAGAGATAAATGTAGAATCAACCAAACAAATTATACTTAAACTTAAACCGTTATCATAGTATTCAAAATATAACGGAAAATAAAACGTATTTTGGGTCAAATGTAGTGTCAGTCACATATGGAATCACCCATGTCTCGCACGTAACCGAATATAAATGAATATTATATAAATTCGCCGGTGTTTCAGCTAATAGCCATACAATAAAATATGAAACGTAATTCCTTTTACACCCTGTACCCATACTTTTAAATTAATATAAAAATTATTATAATACTATTATTTACAATATTAATGATGAAATAAAGCCTCATTTTTTTTTTGTAAATTTATGTCATTTCAAAATTTTTGTGGATTTATTTTATAGCCTATAATTAATTATAATTGATATATAACTGATTATACGTAAATGTTATGTATATTGCCTATATTAAATACATTGAATATTAATTCATCATGATGGGAGTGATTTTCTTTATTAAAAAACGTGATATTCATTGTAAAAAGGACATATATATATAAAGTAAAGGTTTTTTATAAAATATTGTTTCAATATAAAAATATTAATACGTATCCAAAGGAGGGTAATCGAGTAAATCGCCTCCTAAAAGTGTAACTTTTTTTTAAGTACCTAAATAATTCACACCAAAAGAGAAAAAAGTTCTTCTTTACTAAGATAATTATGATCTTTTCAATAAATTTGCAAAAAAAAAAAAGTAATTAACTGTGATCCTCCATACTAACTTAAGGATGTACGAGCGTCAGGGTAATTTTAGATAAATGGCTTGATCTTTTTTTTATATAAACTTGGATTTAGTCTAAATCAATTCTGAAAATTTTAGGGGAATTTCTTCGGTTATTTAAATGAATAACTGACTTCAAAAGTCAACATATTTAACATTGGTTTTAATGGAAAACGGTAGATGGATGAAATGTTTTCATAGATTTCTCCAAAAAAAAGTTGGTGGAAATTAAAAAAAGAAAATTATTTAAAGATAAAACCTTAAGGATGTATGAGCATGACAACAATGTTTGATTTAAAGGCTCAAAATTTGTTTGTAGGTAGTCTTTTACTCAAAGAATATGTGGTTAAAATTTCAGCTTAGGTATCCGTGCAAATTTTTAAGAAAAAAGTCATTAAAAATCGATATAAAATACATTGGCTCTTATGGAGGAATCTCAAAAAACGACATATTTTGGAAGTTTTTGATAATTTTCATTTGGAATGAATGAAAACAAATTTTAAAAAAAACTTTTTAATAGAAAGTAAACATATAAGCAATGAATTAGAAAAGAAAAAAACTAAGTGTCACCGTCCATATAAGGGATGTAAGAGCAGGATAGATTAAGGGTTGAAATTATTTTTATCTTATTTTCAACTTTGATGATGAATTTTGTTATAACTTCATGAATGTAGACGAAAAATAAGAATAAAATTTTTCGATATGTGTCTTGGTTTTCGAAATATCGAAAGCTAAATAATTAAACAAAATTTTCAATTTTCGATATTTTGAAAATTAATCCAGATATCGAAAAATTTTATTCTTACTTTTCGTCTTATATCGTCAAGTAATAATATAAATTTATCATCAAAATTGAAAATATCTATTTTTAAATTTGTGCCCCCACTACCATGCTCATACATCCTTAAGGAATTAATGAAAACAAACAAAACCCGTTGTGCCCGACTAATTAAGGATGTATGTTTAATGGTGAATTCTGTTATAACTTGACAATATAAGCGAAAAGTAAGAATACAATTTTTCGATTTCTGGATACATTCTTGAAGTTATAACAAAATCCACCATAAAAATTGAAAATAAGCTACAAATAATTTCAACCACAAGTCTAAACTTACCTTGGCGCTCGTACTACCTTAATTCAGTATGGAAAGAAATATCCGAAATACAGATAAACTTTGGCAAATCGTTTCCATATATCTCTTACATTATTATTAAAGGCTTTGCGACTAAAATAATTTTTTGTAGATCCGCGCATGTAAAAGATCCAATTTGAGTACGTATATATCGTATATATTGTTTGTTGTATTATAATGACCTTTTAATACCAAATATGGCGTTGTTAAGGTAAACCAGATGTTTAATAATATTGCTGTTTTAAGTATAAAATAATTTTCGTTGAGTCACCACTCATTGCATTCGATTCACTTGTCCTATGTTCGTTCATTTGTTTTACTTTGCTTAATGTCGTCATAAATAACAATCGTGTATTGCAAAATGTTTCAGAGGTAAAATTCTTTGAAAATATACTAACTGGAAATGGCAACAGAGTGAGAACCACCTCTCCAAGATGATTGACAAGGATAAGAAATTCAACAGTATGCCATTTAATAAATACTAGCAGCCAAAAACGGCGTTACTCGGGTTAAAATACATTTATTCTATTCTATTAGCTTTTTCTTAGAAAATCGTTAAATTTAATAAAATTTATAGCCAGACAGAATATTTTAGTATAAATAACTTACTTTTAACAATAAAACCTTTTAAAAAACACTAAACTTGGTTGAAATTAAAAGATTTAAATTTCAGAAGAAGGTCCACAAAGTTCATGTTCGGTTCTGGCTTGATAGTTCTACTGGTTGTCGAGAGATGGTACTAACAGCTCTCGGCGGTCAGTTTAAAGTTGATCATGATTATAGATGTCGGTTTAAATAAACTTTCTAGATCATTTCTAGAACTTAACAGTAAATATTGAAGTAGCTGATGTCCGTCAATACAATCATGCGCATTGAATACCATACTCTGTTATTGTGTTTCTCTGTCAGAATATTTTAGTGTTGTCTTTGTTAATCTTCTCTGTGATGCAAAAATGTACAAACTTGGTACACATTGGGCCTATCTAGTAATAGATGATCTAAGGGTAAAAAAAACTCGTCAGCAACCGCGTTCTGCACTTGTCAAATATTCTTTAACATTGTAAATCGTAACCTCTACATAATTTTATATAAATTTATTTTTTAATGCACTAGCTAATTAAAAATAGTTTGATTAATTTGACTAATTTCATGATATTTCTATCACAAGTTTCTTTAATTTAATGAGTACGACTTATATTAAACAATCGAAAGTACATGAACAAGCCCGACAATTTTCTAAGTTAATATTTTTGCTTACACCTTACAATTGTGATGAGAGAAATTCTTACAATTTTTAAAGGATTTGAAAAAAATATATTTCCAAAAACTGTTGATCGATTGAAAAAATCTGAATAAAGATAAAAAAAAAAAGTTTAAACCTCATATACCATTCCAAAAATAAAAGTTATATAAGTTTTAAATCGAGCATGAGCAAAATGCTTATTAACGCGAGTACTGACGGGTTAAAAATACTTTTTTATTCGTGGCAGACAGAGGCCCTCAACCCCTTAAAATGGGTTTTCCCAGTAGCAATGATTGTCTGCTCCGGAAGTCATCTTAGGCAGGTAACAAATTCTCCGTGCCGGTGATCAATCGTGACTATTCGTGTTTAATCCAACTTTATAAAGTTAAACAGTATCAGATATTATTTTTAAAAGAATTTCCGATAAAAATAAAACACATATTTTTTTATTGTGTGTAGAACTGCAATAGATATTTAAAATAAAATAAATTCTCTCGTAACAACAAGAAACAAGATGTCCGTTGCTTCCTCAATGAAATTCAGTGTATTTTTTATACAATTAAGTAATACCTGCTTAAGTATAATATAATTTTTGCATTTCTAATTCATTAAAGCATATTATTTATTCAGATTGAAAGTAAGAGTGTTTTTTGTTACTACTTCTTGTATTTTTATTATAAATTAATAATTTGAATTGATTAAAATTACTTTATAAAAGGAAAGTAAAGAATTATGTATACCTTGCTTGTTGTAGTCAGTTCGTAATAACTACGGAACTATATTATTTTGTTGTTTACGCTTCTTTAATTAGCCACGATTCACAATTTTTATACCATGTATATATGAAATATATCATCGTATATTAAGTTTAGTCCCAAGTTTGTAACGCTTAAAAATATTGGAAAAATATTTATGAAATTGATCGTTTTGAAAACGGCTATAGATATCGAAATTGTTCACTCTACATTTTTTTCAGGAAAAGAATTTTCCAATAACTTTTGTTTGAAATTTTTTTTTATAAAATCAATTAGTTTCAAGATATTATTAATTAGCATACAAATATATTTTTGACCGTTTTTCCCGATTTTTGGGAAGATGGCTGAAGATATCAAAATTTTTGATCCCACATTTTTTTTATTGAATAAAATTTCCGACAATTTTTGTTTGAAACTATTTTTCATAAAGTTGATATTTTAAAGGTGCATATCTCTTACCATTTAGAATCTAAATTATCTATTATAGAAACTCGAAGAACTAATGTCCAATCTTATGTTAGAATACATGATGTCCCCCAGTCAAACTCTGTTACTTTTGTTTAAGTTATTTTTAACCGACTTCAAACCAAAAAAAAGGAGGTTCTCAATTCGACTGTATTTTTTATTTATTTTTTTTTTATGTTTGTTACCTCAGAACTTCTGAGTGAACCGATTTTGATGATTCTATTTGAAAGCTGGTGCTTCACGTGTGGTCCCATTTCATTTTGGTCTAGTTCTGATAACCACATCCATGAGAAAACCATAATAGACTTAAATTTGCATTCATTATGCACGACAAGAGGACGAATAACTCAATATTACGTCAATCGATTTCGATGATTCTTTTTTAGTGACAAATTAGTTAGTACACTTCAGATTCACTAAAAATCACGAAATAAAAAAAACTTTTGGCTAAAAGCTCGTTTTGTAGTTAACCAATCAAAATAAAAAAAACTTTTAACAAAAAGAAAACCGACTTCAAAAGAAAAACTTTTCCAAAACAAATTAATATGCACTAAAAAGTAAAAAAATAACGATAATATAATGTAGTTAAAATTATTGTTTTTTTTTTGGAGTCGGTGTCAGCCAAGCTAATGTAGAAAACTGTTCTGTCAGAGCTGTTTCCTTGGCTGACACCGACTCCAAAAAAAACAATAATTTTAACTGTATTATATTATCGTTATTTTTTTACTTTTTAGTGCATATTAATTTGTTTTAGAAAAGTTTTTCTTTTGAAGTCGGTTTTGTTTTTGTTAAAAGTTTTTTTTATTTTGATTGGTTAACTACAAAACGAGCTTTTTAGCCATTAAAGATTAGAAATGACACACGCAGTCTATCTAGTCTTTTTTTTTATGTAAAAACGGAATAATCTTTAAAATATTATTTTTATTTATATCGAAATTTCGTTTAAAACTATTAAAAATTGGAGCATTTAAAATAAATTTAATTATTTCCTATTTACTTGATTGCCGGGTGTATACACTTAGTACTTACACACATACCTTCATATTCTATTTACAGAATACAAGGCGCAATCTATTTTTAAATCTAAGAAACGACGAACTAACGTTTTATCCCCCCATTTAATACAGAAATATAAAACACACATGTTTTCATTATTAGATTAGAGATAGTGAATGAAATATTTAAAAAAAAATCTTTATATTTATCAAATATTATAACCAAAGTGTCTCTTATTTATTAAAAAATTTATTTAAATATGGCTTCTGCGGTTACTCGAGTTATTCATAGATGTGAAGATGCCCAAGAAACTGAAAAATTAGGTAATATTGTTTTATTGAACGATTTATATTTTTTAATTCAATAACTCTTATATAATAAAACCAAGCTATCATAAATAAGCCTGACTAGGACCTTTACCTGCCGTAACCCTGTACCCGTGGCTAAAAGCAACAAACAACAACAAATTTCGTAGAAAAGTTGTGGAAAAAAATCAAAAGTTCTTAAATTAATATTAGGAGAACCGTGTATTAACAAATTGTAATCTATAAATATATAGGAGACTTTCTATAGATATAGATAGATAGATAGATAGTCACTCATCACGATATCTCTGGAACTATAAGACCTAGAGACTTGAAATTTGGCAGGAATATTCCTTTTGCCAAGTAGAGGTCAGCTAAGAACGGATTTTACGAAATTCCACCCACAAGGGGGGTTGCGGGGGTGTTCATGAATAAAAAATTCATATTTTTCAATTATGGCTTTTAATAGTTCAAAACTTGGTCAGAATGTTTTAAATTACATTTAGAAATTTTTTTAACCTTCGGAGGGTAGAAAGGTGTAGCGAGAAAGTGGGAAGGAAATATCGAATATTTACAAATATACCTAAGTGGGGTATCAAATAAAAGAGCATGACGTGTACATTACAAAACTGTTATCCAACGCAAGGAAATGTGGAGGGAGGGGTGCAAGTGGGGATGTTGCCCAGCAAAGCGGGCGGGTAACAGCTAGTTATGTATACATCTAGAATATTAGGATCTGTAATAACTAATAAGTTTCCCTAATAAACTTATTATTTAAATTTATGATATTTTTTCATTCAAATTATTTGTCTAACGTGTTTTGTCTTAAGCGGTACATTTTTAGACCGTTAGTATATTTTCGCACGGATCTAATAATTATAGTAGGGATGTAGTATAAAGTCCTACTTTAGACGAGGGGGTGTATCACTCAGGGGGGAAGCAATGTGTCTACTTTTGATTGGCTACAGCTCTCATTTGCGGGAAATTCAAATAGAACGATAATACTTCGTGTGTTTTAGATTTTAATTTTCAATATCCATGGTTTTAGATTGCCTCAAGCAATATGCCTGCTTTTGATTGGCTGCGGCTGTTCGCACTCTCAATTGCTGGAAAATTTAGATGGGTAATGAATTCTGCGTATGTTGAAGATTGGTCATTAGATCAAAATTTAAGATAATTAGGTTCAAGACGATTATATATGTCTAACTTCAACAACTCTCTTGTGCGAGGTCTACGAAGTTTAGGTTGTATGACATCTATATACAGAGTATCCAAAAAATACAAATTAGTAGGAGAACTAATCAGGATATTATAAAACATATATTAGCCTGATCGAGAAAACTATTTTTTTACATCAGAAATTTAAAGAAACTAGGGTCTTTATTATTTTTAAATTGTAAACTCTTTTGAGTTTTTTTGACTTTTTAAAACTTTAACAAAATACGCCAAAACTAGTTGCGACCTTTTACTTTTCAATTGTTATAAACAAATTAAGGGTAAAAAATTAACAATTTTTTTTTCTGCTCAACAAAAGGTCGTAATCATATTTTATTTTTATCAAAATGCTGTGTTGTTCATAGAATACACAATTTTGTTTTGTTTTGTTTTGTTTTTTTTTTATGTCTCACGTATTTTGCAATTGTTTAAACAAATTAACTAATTTGTTTATAAGGGATTTGCGACTTTCTATGGTACTTTTAGAATTTCCCACTCAACATAAGGATTAATTAAAAACTAGCAATATATTAATAATATCCCGACTTCTTAGCTGTATGCATACTTTTGGAACACCCGATATTTGTTAAACTAGAAATATTACTTACATTCGAAAATTTTATCAAATGAGCATCATTCATCGTTTTATATTAAACATATACAAACAGATGTCAGCACTTTTTATTTATTATACCTTGCATATATGTAATATGCAAGGTATACTAAGTTTAGTACCAAGTTTGTAATGCTTAAAAATGTTGATATTACCAACAAAATTTTGGTATAGGTGTTCATAAAATTACCTAATTAATCCATTTCCGGTTGTCCGTCCGTCTGTGAGCACGATAACTCAAAAACTAAAAAAGATATCAAGCTGAAATTACAGCTTACTCAGGACGTAAAAAATGAAGTCGAGTTCGTAAATGAGCAACATAGGTCTCAATTGGGTCTTGACCTATGGGTACGTAGGACCCATCTTGTAAACCGATAGAGATAGAACATAAGTTTAAATACAAAAAATGTTCCTTATAAAAAAATAAACAACTATTGTTTGAAAGATTTTTTCGTAAACATTACTGTTTGTTTTCACTTATTTTTTCCATAATTTTATTAAGATTGTGACTTATTATTATTAAATAAATTTTAAAAAATGTTTAGGATTTCTTCAATAAGATAGATCATTATGTATTAGTTTTTAGAATTATTGTATCACCATTAATATTCTAAAAAAATGCATACATTATTTTATTTGAGAAAATTCTGAAATTCGACTTTGTTATCGTATTATTACGAAAATTTTTATAATTAAATCTCACAATCTAGTTATAGTCTAAGATCCCAATTAGGATCGACCTTCACCCATCTGTTTACCGGATGAAAGTTATTTTTTATGAAATATAAAATGTTAACAAATATCCCTGCAATGGGTTGCCTATAAAAATGTGGTCCAGACTACTTTTAGTGAAAATATCAAGAGTAAAATTTTTAGACATTTTTCACTGACTTGCATATCTTACGAATTTTGATCTACTCGAAAGTAAAAGCCATAAAGAATATGCAGCAGCTATGTTGTTTGCCTTTTTTCGTTCACTATTATCGCATTTATACAAGTTGAAAATAGTAATTACGTGCATCTGTTAATTCATTGACTCGCATGTCTAAATAAAGATAATTTTGTTACAATTACGGTGGCATATGATTGGCCACAAAATATTGGTCAAAAATAATGTTTACAAGCTTTCCAAATTTTGATATTTATATTAAAAATGGTCTGGACCATATTTTTTAAGGCAACCCGTTACAGGAATATTTGTTAATATTTACATTTCATAAAAAATAACTTTCATTCGGTAAACAGATGGGTGAAGGTCGACCCTAATTCAGATCTTGTACTATTATAGATTTTAAACTTTCGTTTGTTTGTGGGCGGCCGGCCAATTACGAAAACGAACATCAACCAACAACGGAACTAATCAGGCAATTTTAGCTCCAAGCTTTTTCATATTGTGTTTACCTCGGACGTTAAAGGATACCTGGTAACATCAAAATTTGTTTATTATTAACATATAATTTTGGATTTCATTTATAGGCCGCAAGAAATTAATCTCGCAGCCATTTCTCGATAAAATAATAAGAGTAATATTATTTGTATGAACAAATATTATACTCAAAATCGGTATGTAAGACGTATTTAAAGTAAGAACTTCAACATACCGTTTGTGAGAGTAACAAAAAATACACAACTAAATAAAATGAGACAGAAACTACAAGCGAAATACCATTTGGTTGGTGGCGCCTTACCACGGGTTAGATATAAACTACTAAACTTTTCAGTGTTTATTTTAAAAATAAAATAACATCTGTACATTTTAAATTGAAACTAACATGATATGATTAATAATATTAAGACAACTTATTCAGTAAAATATAGTTTATAAAAACCTAAAAAAATATCAACCTAATTTAATAAATAAATATAGGAGAGTGATGAATTTTAAAAATTTATCATTAAAAAAAATACAAAGTTCTTGACATAGTATTACTTAACCCCCTTTAGCTTTAGTGTAGAAAACGAACGAATTTTTTTTTGTATTTGGAAAAAGACCTTTAAATTAGTTTGAGAAACTTCTTCACTCCCTTTTTCGGGATCCGAGCCATGATATGTCCCCAAGTTCTCGTAACGTATTAAGAACAATAAATTTGGATGAAAATACCAATCTGAGGGCTTTTGAGGTCGCTGAATTCGGTTGTAACAATGACAAATGTGAATACTTTCAAGCTTTTTCAGTTCAGATTGGAAAACTATTGCTATTTTCCGACCGTCATTTTGAATTTTCTTTTTTTAATGGTCAGATTCGAATTCAGCGACTTTGAAAACATTCAAATTAATGATATATATTTTTAATAGATTTTTTTTAATCAAGTACCTAAGAATTGAATTTTCTGGACCCTCTGGCCCCAAAAGCTCTCAAAATGTTACTTATTTCAATACTTATTTACTTTTTTAAAATACGTTTCCCGCAAAAGGGAGTAAGGAAGGGTCACAAACTAATCAAAGGAGCTTTTTCTAAATGCAATTACGAAACATTATAATCCGCGTTAGATTAAAATCCGTTCATTATCCAATAAACTTTCACTTTACATTACGGACTTTCCTTTCATGTTCTACGGCCGCAAAAATTTAATCTCGCAGCCATTTTCTCGATAAACTAATAAGAGTTAAAAAAATTTTTATAACAAATATCTTATAGTAGTTAAAATGTTTGTAAAATGTATTTACGGTATGAACTTCAACATACCATTTGTGCGAGGAACAAAAATAAAATTAAAGTCATATATTAATGGCCTTGCTTCACAGTGTATGAAATATTTACTTACAAAATGTATACCCTCCATGAAATAACTGTAACTGTTTGTGTGTGTTAACTGTACAGAATTTATTTATAAACTCTAACCAAACATTTAATAAAAAAATTCGCAAGAATTAAACAAATTTTGTTTTTATTTCTAAAAAAAAATCTATAATAATGGCTTCTTCTGTTACAAAAATAATTCAAAGATGTGAAAATGGCCAAGAAACTCACGATCTAGGTAATTTTATTTGATTTTCTCTGAAGTATTCACAAAAATATTTTGTACAAAAGTTGAACAGTATTATTGTAAATTACCATGGTTTCATTGTTCAAATAAAAACCTGCATAATTTAATAGGAGATAATACTGATGTCGAATTGGTCATATTACCCATAAAAATGCCAAACTAGACTTGATACCAAGACAAAATTTGAATGTGATGTGAAATTTATTGAAAAACGAAGAATTTATAAGCCATCAAAGATTGCATTTAAAGGTTGTCCATCTCTTTTCGGCAAAACAAATTTTTTTATGAAATCTCTATAGCGATACCGACGTATGACGTCACTAGTGAGTATTTTTGTTTAATTAGGAATTTTAAACGTTCATATCTTGCATACTAGTAAACTATTCGTGAGGTGAGAATTCTTCATCTGAAGCAGGGTTCGAAAATATCCGATATTTATTATAAATATCAAAATATCGGATATTTTGATATATATCCGATATATATCAAAATTTCGATATTAAAAAAAACTAAAATGTTTTAAAGATTTTATTTACTTAGGCACTTCAAATCAGACAAATGAAACCAAAACATAAAATCAATTAAAAATAAATCAACTTTAAAACAAAAAACAATTTAAAAATTGTTATCAGTCAATGGTCATACCTACACTTAGGCAACAAAACAATAAACATTACAAATAATAACTTTAGAGTATAATCAGTCTTAATTATCAAATCAGTCATCAGTCATTCGTAATAAACTGTTAATTATCAAATAAATAAATAAAAATGTCGTTTCATAATTGTGCTTGGTTTGACTGCAAGGAAGATAAAGCTAGATCATCTTCCTATTCTGAATCTTACTTAAACTTACTCTTTAGTAACGAACTTTTTCTGACACGACCCGATTTGGGCTTAGTATTAGTAGGTTTTAACCCTACTCCAATGCCATCAAAATTTGGGAAGTAGAAATACGGTAACAAACGCCAAAAGTTACTAAATAATATTTAATTTTTTTAAATCATTTTTGTATTGATATATATCATAAAAATTCATGTGCTATATATCGGATATATATCATGATATATATCCTAGAACCCTGATCTGAAGTGATAAAAAATATTTAGCCCGATCCTCTCTCTATTTGTTGTTTAGACTAAACTTACAAGCTTACTAAAATTTTCTTTTTTTTTTTATTTACAGATTTATCCGAATGTCAATTAATGCAAGTACCAGATGCTGTTTATCATTTAATGCGTCATACCGATTTAAAAACATGTGATTTAAGTGGTAATGTTATTACAAAAATTCCACCAAAATTTACAGTAAATTTCAATCATATAACGGATTTAAATTTATCACATAATCAAATGTCTAAATTACCAGATGAAATTGTGGATTTAGGTGAATTACAACGATTGGATATCTCATATAATTCATATATTGCATTACCAAGTTCCATCTTTAAAATACCAAAATTAGAACAATTAAATGCTAGTAATAATCATATTTTAGGTAAGTTCAACCATCACTTACTTCTTTTTTTGTTTAATATTGATAACTGGGAGTTACAACTCGCCAAGTGGCGATAATAATTCGTACTAATTAAAATCGGAAGAAAACCCGAATTCAGTAGTTACAATTTCGGCCAATCAGATGGCCATACTTATACTTATCATTTTTTAAGGCCAATAAAAATATTCAAATTCAAATCAGATAAATCCCGCCAATATGCGATAAAAATTTGTACTATTAAGCAGGAAGTGGACCGCTTTTTCTGTAGTTCCAATAGTATTAAAAGAAAAAATTTTAAAAACACAAAATTTTAAACAGTGGTATTACCTTTGCGAAAAATCATACAATTTGGAATCTCAATAGTTTATTTGATACTTGTACTTCATTAGTTTTGGAAATTGGAATCTATTGCTCAATAAATTAACCCCCTGCCCCTGCTTATGAAAATTTCCTGCAATACATTTTCAATGAGTGTATTTTCGGGTCCATTCTATGAACAATTGAGTCTGCTTAATATTATTTACACATGTTATAGCCCTAGAGCCCGTGGCAGTAAAACTCATTTACACGGATTTCGAAATTTCGCACATGACTCAATACTTAGGTACAATATGGACTAGGTGTGCCAGGGTTTATAATGGCAGAAATATTTTTTGCCATGATTTTTTTACTTTTTATTGGTGTAACAGATATTTTGGTCAAATTTTGAGCTGTCACACTGATATTTTTCGAAAATATAACTCAAAACGAACAAATAAAAAAAAAAGTAATTCTGCGATAAGGATAAAATTTTATTGGCTTTATATATTGAAAATCGGTGTGACAAATTTTCTGCCACGATAAGAGCAGTCACATCAAATTTTCCTGAAAATAGATAAAATTTGTAATAAAATGGTCTCTTATTAATTAATTTCCATGAAAGTGCAAAATACTTGTAATTATTAAAAATATAAAAAATATTTATTCCAGGATAAACCCTGGCACACCTAGTCCATATTGTACCTATCGTTAAATAGTATTGATTCATTTGCGAAATTTCGAAATCCGTGTAAGTGCAGTTTTACTGTCACGGCCTCCCCGCTTATTATTCATTTAAAAAAATTCTCCTTCAAGATTTCCCAAATAATTAAAATTTATATGTTTCAATCTTTTTTGTTATTTGTTCCAGAAATTGAAGTTGAAAAAATAGAAGGCGCACCATCCTTGCAAATCTTGGATGTTAGCCATAATCCATTAACACCAACTTGTCATAATAAATTAAGTAATGTTACCAAAATTCGAATGGTAATATCACCACGTCAAAAAGAAGAATGGGACGATGAAGAATATGACGATGACCAAGTATAAAATTTACAAAAAAAAGTCTGAATCATGTGCTTAAAATATTTTTATAATAATTATAAGAATAATTCTCTTAAATTCTTTTATAACTTCTGGTGATATTATGATTTTTTTTTTTTTGAATGTTGTTAACACTGATATTATTTTGTACTTAATTAATTTTAATGAAAAATTTGTTTTTGTATTATGTAAGAAGAGGCTTAGTAAGTTTATGATGCTATCAAATATTATTCATTTCTTATATGTCGCTGAAACCCTTAAAAAATAAAATAAAACAAAGAAAAATATTTTTAATATCAATGAAAAAACTGGCTTTATTGGAAAGATAATTTTAAGCCATTATTTTTTAGCGAATTTCCGAAGGAAATGTAGCTATTACTTTTGTACTGATGATGCAAAAATGACCAAAGCGCCAAATACAAAATTTTGAATTTTTTTAAAATAAAATGGGGAATAACTTCAAATTTTTTCAGCTGAATGTATAGAATGAAATTATTTAGCATTAAAACGACTAGTCATTATGTCTTTTGTTCTAATCAAATTCTCTGCAAAAGTTATCTACGAAATGTTTCACATAAATCGAAAACAAGTTGCAATCGCAACTAATTTTGACGGAGTGGAATTAAACTGATAAAAGTAGATAACTGAATAGTTTATTATTACTAGTCTTTTTTGTTCTAAGTTAGCATGAATGTTAAACCAGAATGAACTCTAAATCGTATGAAGCGTGCAATTAATCGATTTACGATTTCTCGCAGATCTATTTCGAATCATTTAAGTTTTTTGTTGTTATTACAAAAACATTCGAAAAAACAAGGTAAACAAATTTTTTCATTCATTTTAGTTTATCCAGTTAAATGACTGCTTTATGATCTAAAAATTATTATTCGATCGAAAAAGATCCAATTTCATTTAAATTTTGGAAACAAATAATGGCAAACTAAATACAAATTCTTGGTTTCCGTTTAGAGTTCAATTTCTGAATACATTCTTGCAGTTTTATTCGTAAAATGATACGATCTGAGGTGGTTTAGTTTTTAATGTAAAATAATTTAAAGGTAAAAAATGATTGTGACTTGTAATTTTTTTTAGAGTAGCTAATTTAGATCATGTTCGGCTGTTAACACGATTCCGCACGATGTAGAAACATGTAATGGCGAGTTGATCCGAATTGACTCCGAAGTTTAAATTCAGTCAAATGATTGCTCAACATTTAAATGTCATTTTTGATTCATGTCAACCTCCATTTCCCAAATTATTTCATCGTCTAGAAAGTGTTCGGAGCCGAACATATTATTAATCATAACCTTTAAATAATTAATTAATTTGTAGATAGTTATTTTTATACCAATTTTTTTTATAAAACTGTATTTTATTGTAAATAATGCAAATAATTATATTGTTTAAATGTTTTCTCTTTTATTTTATAAACTTATTTTTAAGGCCATCAGCACACGGATCAACATGAAAGCAACCAAAGTCACCCTTAATTATTGATTATTGGTAGTTGCAATCTCGCCAACTAATTCATACTAATTAAAACAGGAAGCTGATCCATTTTGTGTAGTTCCAATTAAGACTACCGGATGACAATACTTGTACTTACCATTTATCAGAAAACTGGCAATAATAATTTGTTCCAATTAAAACAAGAAGATGACATTTTAGGAGTAGTTCCAATTTAGACTACCAGATAGCAATACTTGTACTTACCATTTATTAAAAAACTGTCTCGCAAACTGGCGATAGTAATTTGTACTAATTAAAACAAGAAGTTGACCCGTTTTGAGTAGTTCCCATTTACACTACCAGATGGCAAAACAAATATTTTGTTTCCTGTTAACGTGCCCTTGACTAGCACTGTTGAAAAGAAAGAGCCTTTGAAATCAATCGCTGTTTTCCAGCTAAAAGCAAGCAATTTTTGTCTAATTTTCATGTTGTTCCAAGTACAGATAGTTTAAAATAACTGTGACTTATAACTTAAAAAAAATTATCTCTGTATATCTTGTTCTAGTTTTCTGTTATCAAAAAAACAATTTATCTTCTTGTGCAACGTTGCAACATTGAACATTGACAATTAAAAACTTTTATATTTTTTTTTGTAACGAAATCAAAATGGCTTCCAGAAATTTATACTTTGTGTTTCTCATTTCCCATAGTACATCAATAAGTGTGAGAGAGTACATATACATTAAGCAATGTGTATAAGGAAGATACTATTATATGTCTGCTTGCATGTTTGTATTGCTATTGTTCACAAGCATGCAAGGAGGTGTATCTTTTTTTTTATACACATTGCTTAAGGTACTATATGGGAAATGATTTAAAAAATAAATTGTGTAATTTTAAACACAAGAATAGAATAAAAATCTAAAAAATCGATATTTATTACTGTGTAATAAATCTATCGATATTATTGATTGTGTTTCAAAATGCAAAATAAATAAATGTTGAATGGTGCTCTTTAATTAAAATGGATTTTAAAATAAAAATGATTTTTATAAAGTAATTATAATTGTGTTCATTTTTTTAAACACCTTGTATATACTAATTTATTTACAAATACTTTAAAATGATTTTCATAATTCTTTTTTACCGTGAGTATATTTTTCGTCAATCTAGACATAATAATATAAGGATGAATTTTTGTTGACTTCGAGTTTAGACATAGTACTTGAAATAAATACCACGATACTCGAAATAAAATTGTATGTTAAGAAATTCTATTCAAAAAATACAATTAAAAAACATACAACAGACTTACATGTCGCTAAATATCGATATTTCGATTGCAACGCAATTATCGTCAGTAGCTAAATTTATTCATATAACACATTACAAACATTTTACACAAAATTAAAAAATTAAAAATAAATAAGCAAAACATTACCACCAATTACAGCAACGATTTACAAAAATAAAAATACAAAAATTATCACAAATTTGAAGAAAAAAATTTGATGAAGAAAAAGACAAAACGTTTTGTAACCATTTCACAACAAATTAATTATTTAGTGAGTTTGAAAAATTCTTTTATCGACCTCAATTTATATCTAAAATTTGGTATCGTTTGTGAGATGGGTGTATCCAAGTCCGCTATAACTGACGAGAATTTTTATGGCTTGACTTTTAACAGTTGTCCATTTTATCAATTCAGAGTCAGGTATAGGACCTTTATCCTAGTTCAGAGTCTTATTGCCTGCCTTGTGGATTAAAATGCTTTCGTAAGCATCTAAACTATTGTGATGTCTAACAGATTTAATTAACTTGGCAGGTAGAATTTTGTGTTCTGTATTTGAACATGGTCCGAAATGCAAGATTTCTCGATTCGATGATTCTTGACATCGCTTATATGTTCTATTTCGTGGATTGACATCAGTCGCTTAGTCTGTCCCAAATAAATTTTAGGACAATTCGAGCAAGAAATTTGGTAGATACCCGATTTCTGTGCGTCCGGAATTGGATCCTTGGTTTGACCTAAGGTGTGTTGTAATTTCTGAGATATAAAACCAACTGAAATTCCAGATTTGTTCAAAATTCTATCTATCTTGTTATTACAATGATGGTTAAATATAACTCTAACCCACTTATTCTTTTCGAAAACTTTCAAGGAGGTTGTATCCCTAATTCCTTTACGCCATTGGCATTTTCGGAGGATAGAATCTACAACATCGGCTGAGTAACCATTAAAAACGGCAACGTTTTTAATGTATTTTAATTCCTTAAGATAAGAAGATCTAGAAAGTGGAATGTTTATCAATCTATTTATTAAAGAGTGAAAAACTGCAAATTTTTACCTTTGTGACAATAAGAATCTGATGTAATGTATCTGTCAGTATGAGTCGGTTTGCTATAAATATCAACATCGAATTTGTTTTTATGGCGGGAAATTAATATTTCTAAAAATGGTAAAGTGCCATTCGACTCAAATTCGGTTGTGAATTTTATGTTTTCGTGTTCGCCGTTAATGTGTTCCATAAATTCTGATATATTTAATTTGTAACTGTCATAAACGGCGAAAACGTCGTTTACGTATCGATACTAAATTTTCGGGAAATTATTATTAAATTTTTCCTTTAGTTTAATTTCTAAATGGCTCATGAATAAATTAGCCTTGGGTCTGTTTGTAATAGGCCCATTTAAAAACAAAAAGATTTTGTCTCATACAAAGTCGTGTCAACGACAAATATTTAATGATGATTTCGCTGTTGACACCATTCTCCATGAGCCAATTTTCAAATCGATTTAAAGTCATTTCGATTGGGAGACTAGGATATAGAGCAATGACGTCAAAAGAAATGAGACTATATTGGGGTTCTAAAACAATATCCTTAATATTGTCTACTAGCTCCAAATTGCTTTTAATCGAGAAACTTTTTGGTGCGGGTAGATTATTAAATTCCCATACAAGCCATTTAGCAATTTTAAATGAAGGAGCGTTAATGCCAGAAACTATTGGTCTAAAACTATTGTATGATTTGTGAATTTTCGGTTGGTAGTATAACCTAGGAACAGATGGATTAGAAAGTTGATATTTTAATCTATCTCGTTTCGCAATGAGAATGACGCAACTCGTTAAAGTCCCCTTAACGCCCCTAATCATTTTTTGCAACGGATTTTCTTCCACTACTTGATAGGGTCCTTGATTGATCAGTTTTTGTACGTTGCTGAAATAATCAACTTTGTTTAAAATAACCAGTGAATTACCTTTATCAGCTTTTGTGTACAAAACATCTTTTGCTTTCAAATTCTTATTCACATCATTTACATCTTTAACGGATTTGTCCTGGCTGTACTACCTATCTTGGAATATTTTTCAAGATAGGTAAAATGTTTTTTCTAATTTAGGTTTTGGATTTTTTCATCAAGATTTTAGCTTAAAAAGGAGGGATGAATCATGGAATTTGGTAAAGGAATAAGGAAGATCATTTTTTGTAGGACAGAAAAAAACTTGCTAAAGTAATAATGCATAAAATAATTAACAATAAATATATATTTTTTTATATAATAAATACAAAATATTCATAAAATAATAATTTAAAAATATCTATGAATACAATGGACATTTGTATGGTAAACCATCTTTACAACAGTATTCTCGTCCAGCGGATAAATTTGTGTTGACCCATGTATCATTACAATTCTTTATGAATAAATATGCTCGTTCCTTATGACAATCACGATCAATTGCACCACATAAAATGTTTGCACTATTTGGTAAATGTTTTACAATCTAAAAGAAAAAATAATACAAAGTTGTTATTAACCATAATATTTCACTATCATTTTTTTTTAAATATAGGCAATGTATTTATTGATATGTTGTACAAGTTATCTATAAAAATATGTTTTTTCTAAAAATGTCCTGCCTGTAAATCTGTAGTCAACTTAAAGTAGTCCGACTGTCACGTGACTAGCCAATTTGTATGACATAAATGTAATAAAATGCTCTAAAAATATCGTAAACTAGGCAATTTGTATATGTAATATCGTAAAAACGTCAAAAACACAGTTTTTTTTATGTTATCTTTTTCTAAAGCGCCGTAAAGCTAGGTTTTTTTTTACATAAACAGAATCTGTGATAAATTTTCTTCATGATAAAAACTTTTTTGAAGTTCAATCAATAAAGATAGGTTTCAGTAGATGGCGTTGGTACACGATTAGTATGCAGGGTATTTTGGGACAAAAAATAAATCTAGCTAGGTTTCCTTTAAAATAATAACGAGCAAAGCATCCAGGTACTTTATCTTAAATGCAACACACTATAACAACGATTGCATGGGTACAATCACTTTAGATTCTCAAGTAACTTTCGATATAGGCAAAATATTTATTAACATGCTATACAAATTGCCTATGTAAAGATATTGGAAGTAAAAGTAAAAGATATCAAATTCCAATGTAAAGAATGTTTTTAGATGTTCACCTTTGAGTTCGTAACACTCTTTTGTTTGATAACAAATTTGACAGCATAAAATTGCTTTGTGCTTAGTTAGATTTGGCTAGGATATTATACAAGACGAGTATTCCAATAATGCAATGCATGATGGGAAATGTGTCCAGCGTCCAGCGACATATTAACTGTCAACTAAAGTACTTTCATGCTAACTCTCATTACTCCCATATTAATAATAAATATTTTATTATATTTTATAGATATCAAAAGTATTCTTAATACTGAGAATAAATAAATTAGTAACATCATTTAAAAAACAAGTTGTTATAATATTATTGCAAAAATTTAAGCAATTTATTTGCGAACAGTCTTTGTACTAGAACAGAACTAAAAACAACAAGATTTTGGTTCTCTGCTTGCACCGTTCTTTAGCACGAATGTGAAGCCGTAAAGAAATGAATTTCTCCAAAACTTTCTTACTCTTTCACATACTTTAGAATCAGAGGACTAAATAAATACTTTCCAACCACAAAGATAATACAGTCCGTATTTTTCAATTTCCATTAATTCACAATTATCAGGTATATTTCGATGATATATTGTGTTTCATCAACTTAACAATGAAACTCTTTAATTTTTTGACCCAGAAATCGAATATATTATTGTTATATATTATTAAAATATACGTTTATCAATTTAATGTTAATTTTTTAGTCATTAATTAATTATTAAAAAATATATTTATTATTATGGGAGTTAGTATGGAAGTACTTTATTTATCTGTCAGTTAGTATGTTGGACGCACTCTTGGCGGCGCAACCATATGAATGATTGGGATACCTGTTCTTTATATATTACATTATTACCTTAGGTTTGGCCTTTCATAATGAATAGATTCATGCCAGAACAACGCTTGCTAATTGTTGAAATTTTTTTAATCAAAAAAATTGATTCTGTTCGGTTGTATAACCGAAATCATATTCAAACATTAGTGACATAAAATTATCTTTTCAAAAAAGTCAGATTTATTGATATTAAAAATAGTTGCGTACCTCTAAAAAAACTTTTACCTAAAAGAATGTTTTGGAAGTAGGCAACCTATTTACGAACGTGTTATACAAGTTGCCTATAAGCAACACATATTATGTATGCAAATTCAAGTAGATGTGTATTTTCTATTGCCTATATAAATATACTCACATTTGTACTTACAATATCTAAACATTTATTCGTGCATTGTTTATTTCCTAAATTGGTACATGCAAATGTCATTTCTTGTTCATGCACCAACGCTGGATACCCTCTTGGTTGTTCTGGTGATCCTTTTGTAAATTGTCCGGATAAAAATACAGCACATGTGCATGGTATAAGCGGTGGTGGTGTAACCGGTTGTGGAGAAACTGATTCTGTATCGGTAATTTTATTGTCTATGTTTGATGTAACAGTGATACCAATTAGTAGATTTGTTACACATATCAGTAGCCATAATTGTAAATCCATTATAAATCTAAAATAAGAAAATAAACAAGTGAAAACAAACAATTGACTGAGTTAACTGTTAAAATACCATGTATATAGACTGTGTTAATTACACTACCACATTACACATACATGCTTGTCACACATGCACAACTGATATTCCCATATAATACATACTAATAATTTGCGCCTAATTTACGCTCTCATGGGCAAACAGTGATATTTACGAAAAAATATTTCAAACAAAAGTTGTTTATTTTTTTATGAGAAACATTTTTTACATTTAAACTTTTGTTCTATCTCTAACGGTTTACAAAATGGGTCCTACGGAACCAAGACCCATTTGACCTATGTTGCCCATTTATGAACTGGACCTCATTTCTTATGTCTTGAGCACGCTGTAAAAATTTCAGCTTGATATCATTTTTCGTTTTTGAGTTATCATGTTGACAGACAGACAACCGAAAATGGACTAATTAGGTGATTTTATGAACACCTATGACAAAATTTTTTTCCTAGCATCAATATTTTTAAGCGTTACAAACTTGGGACTAAACTTAATATACTATGTATATTTCATATATACATGGTATAAAAATAGTTTTTATCCAAATCGGAGATAAAAAAAAGTTTCGATTTTTTGTAATTTTTCTAAGGAGTTTTCTAGACCTTTGAAATATTCGAAAAAATTAGGTAAAAATTTTTGTTTCAGAATTTGATGAAACTTGGTATAATGGGTAATTTTGACCTCAAAAAAAAAAAACAAAAAAAAAAACGTATTTATATGACGATTGGAGAAGCGGTTTTTGAGATAATGCGTAAAATCTCGTACAAAATGCTTTTATTTTGGAACAATTCTAGAAATAAGTTTTAATCGCCAAAGAAAATGAATTTTATGGTTTTTGAGTCCTTATTGCTCTAAATAATTCAAAAAGACCAAAATCTAATTGAGTTTGTAATTCAATCAGAAGTTTCTGAAATATAGATGTAATAGATTTAATAATTATGAATGTTATCAAGAGGTTATAGTATCCGAAAAATTTCCTGCTGTGTTTATTCAGACCGATTTTAAATATAACATCATCATGCTCATTAGAAATCAATTTCAAAGGCAAAAAAAATTAAAAAGAAGGAAAGTTTTTGGCATCTAGGTTAAGACCCTTCTAACGCGCAATCTGAGAAGTGCTAGGACTGTGTTAATTAACGCTTTGTATACATAAAAAATGATTTTTGGCCAATATCTCGAAAACGATTAACTTTATGAAAAATAGTTTCAAATCGGAAATTTTTTTCCCTTTAGGAAATGATGAATCAAAAATTTTGATATCTTCAGCCATTTTCCCGAAAATCGGGAAAAACGGCCAAATATGTATATATTATATTTACATGTTAATTAACAATATCTTGAAACTGATTGATTTTATAAAAAAAAATTTCAAACGAAAGTTAAATTAAATTGATCGTTTTGAAAACGGTTAAAGATATCGAAATTGTTCACTCTACATTTTTTTTAGGAAAAATATTTTCCAACAACTTTTATATATATATATATACCTATATTTGTCCGTTTTTCCCGAATTTTTGGAAAATGGCTGATTCCACATTTTTTTTACGGAAAAAAAGTTCCGACAATTTTAGATTGAAACTATTTTTCATAAAGTTGATTCTCTTCAAGATATTGGCCAATAATCGTTTTTTTTTATGTATACGCAGCGTTAATTAACGCCACCCTAGCACTTTTGAGACTTCGCGTTATGTCGAAACCTTCCTTTTTTTAAGTGTTTTTTTTTTCCTTTGAACAAATTCACGTAAAAACATTACTTTGAGCGGACCAATTGTTCATTTAACAAAAAGAATTCTGTCCCGCGGACGAAACGATTGACCAATATCAATTAATTCTAGGTCCACTAATTTTTCAAAAACTCTAACAACCTTGAATATTTTTACGTAAAAAATCAACCCCAATTATATTTAAATTTATGAACATTGTACAGTCAGTCGTCAGCAGACACCTGTTTTGTGTTGTTTTGAAAATTACAAAAGGGATGAATATATTTTAAATATTGTTTTTGTTTTTTTTTTTTTATAAATATTCTTTTCTATCATGTCATGCTTTAAAAGCTCCCCTATATATAGCCACGTTTTTATTTTATTATATTATTGTTAAAATCACCTGTTGTTACGAGTCGAGTCTATCATGCATTTACTGACGTCATGCACAATTGACGACATCACAAAACCCCCTTAAACATTTTTAATGGGGAAATTATATTTTATATACATTTTATAATTAAAGTGCTTTTTAAATGTTTGTACCGGGTGTTCAAATACTAAAAAGGATACAGGTTTTATGGAAGGTCTACGAGAAATATATATGTTCTAGTTTTAAGGATGTACGAGCGTCAGGGCAATTTTGGATAAAAGGCTTTTTTTTTTTTATATGAACTTGGAATAAGTTTAACTCATTTATGAAAATTTTAGAGGGGATTGTCCGATTATTTAAATAAATAAATGACTTCAAAATTAGGCATATTTAACATTGGTAGATGGATGATATGTTTGCATAGATTTCTCCAAAACAAATCGGTGAAAATTAAAAAAAAAAACTATTTAAATTAAAGTTAAAACCTTAATAAATAATTAAGGATGTATGAGCACTAATTAAGGATGTATGAGGACACAAATTTTATAAAAATGAATTGTTTTCAATTTTGATGGTGAATTCTGTTATAACTTGACAATATAAGACGAAAAGTAAGTATAAAATTTTTCGATATTTGGTGTAATTTTCAAAATATCGAAAATTGAAAATTTTGTTTAATTAATCAGCTTTCGATATTTCGAAAACCAAGACAGATATCAAAAATTTGTATTCTTATTTTTCGTCCATATTCATTCCAGTTATAACAAAATTCATCATCAAAGTTGAAAATAAGGTACAAATAATTTTTAACAAGTCTAAACTTTCCTTGGCGCTTGTACTGCTTTAAGTATTCGGTACAAATATCCCAATGGACACAAAGAAGAATATATGAAATATATATCATGGTATACTAATTTTAGTCCCAAGCTTGTTACGCTTAAAAAAAGGACATATTTTGAAAACAAATTTAAAAAAAATAAACTTTTTGATAGAAAGAAAACATATAAGCAATGGCATAGAAAAGAAAATACCATGTGTCTCCGTCCATATGAGGGCAGGGTTCCAAGGTACGGGCAGGGTAGATTTAGAGTTGCAATTATTTTTCTTAGTTTCAACTTTGATGATGAATTTTATTATAACTTCGTGAATGCAGACGAAAAATAAGAATAAAATTTTTTGTTATTTGCCTGGGTTTTCGAAATATAATTTCATCTTATTTTGTGTTATAACATAATTTACCATCAAAATTTAAAAAATATATTTTGTTAAATTTGTATCCCCACTACACCGTGCTTATACATCCTTAACATGTTTAAGAACGATTTCTTCTAAATTTTTTTTCTACTAAGTTTTAATGGTGTTTCTTTTTCTGTAGTGTCTCAACAACATTAAAAGAAGCAACAAATATAATAACTTCAAATTCGTATAATGATACAGTCAATCTAGACGAAAAAAAGGCCGGACCTGGAAAAAATTTCAATGGTGAATCTGAGGTTATAGATCGTTAGGGAGGCATGTAAATAACTTAAAAAAAAAAATTCAGAGAATTTTTCGTTCCGCTGTTTTTGTGAAAATCAAAAAAAAAATTTAGAATGCGTTTTTCTCGGAATCTATTGGTTTAAGGGAAAAGTTGTTACGAGTTACGTCGTACGAGTTAAATTACAAAAAGTAGGTGGCGCTAAAGTATCAAAAAAGGGTTTTTTACGATTTTCAAGAAAAAATGATTTTTTTGTAAAAGTGTAAATGAGAAAGTTGTTTGACTCAAAATTAGCTTCAACTTTTGTTTAAACAATTTTTATGAAAAACTTGCCGTTTCCGAGCTATAGGCCAAAAATGCAACGCACCGTAGTTAACGGTTCTTCGAACAATCAATTCAATTTTAAATTCTACAACAATTTCAAACACAGGACGGCATAAAATGTCCGATGTGTACTCTTCAGCAAGCTGTATTTCAAAAACGGTAAGTTTTACAAAAAAATTGTTTAAATAAAAGTTGAAGCTAATTTTGAGTCAAACAACTTTCTCATTTACATTTTTACAAAAAAATCATTTTTTCTTAATGAAAATTGTGAAAAACCTTTTTTTTGATACTTTAGCGCCACCTACTTTCGTAATTTAACTCGTATGACGTTGCTCCGATGACATAAAATGTAGCTGGCAATGTCCTCTACATTTTTTATTTGAAAAACTTTTCTCTTAAACCAATAGATTCCGAGAAAAATGAATTCCAAAATTTTTTTGGATTTTCACAAAAACAGCGGAACGATAAATTCTCTTAATTTTTTTTTTAAGTTATTTACATGCCTCTCTAACGATCTATAACCTCAGATCCACCATTGAAATTTTTTCCAGTCAAAATGCCAGATTGACTACTATAAATAAATATATCGCCATGCTCTGTTTTATTTTTGAACCCCCCGGTAATTCCTAACATATTTTGTATGCACTTATTAAATTAAAATATATCTGATGTATCTGTGTATACAAAACAAGGGGAGATGTTTTAAAAACACCCCACAAAATAACTAAATTTTGATTTTTTTAAAGAGTTATTTTACAATAATATAAATAAATAAATATATAAAAGTTAATTCTGTAATTACCTGTCAGTGGTGCGGCTATAAACTATGATGGGAAAATTTAATTTCTTGTTATCAGTTGAAGGTATCACACTAAACTGAATTAAATTTTTATTGAAATTAGTAGTAAAGGGGGCTGTCTGAAAAAGTGGTGCAAGTGTCCGAGTTTTTTTTTTAAATAAAATATAAATATTATTATATGAAAACTGTTGAAAAATCAATGGTACATAACTCATATTCATAACTTCAATGCTCATACAGTGTGTCGCATTTAAGATGAAGACTCAGCATACTAGTAGAGTAAAATTACGCCTTGTGTATGGATTAAAAGTTCGGGCAGCGAAACTTTGGGGTTTTTCTTTTCACATCAAAATAAGTATTTTTTGAAATTTTTTACTTTCGCGGAGTGGTGCAACATGTCTAACCAACAAAATGGCGTCAAAAATAAACAGTTCATTTGACTGTAACTTGAAAAATATTTGATTGATTATAATGAAACTAATATCAATAGTAGATTTTATTACTTACAACTTTCGGTTAAAATTTTAACGAAATCCGTTAAATAGTTCGGCCAAAATTTCCAATTTAGTGAATTATTTAAAATGGCTTCCATTTTATGCCATTTTATCCTACGAGGTTAAATTTTTTTAGATTGTAGCATTTTTTATTACCTTTCGATTTTATAATAAGTACCTTACCAGAAAAATGACTCCTTGATCCATATTTTTGCGAAAAACGGAAAATTTAATACTTTTTGGAAATAATTGTTTGGGAAGTGTATGGACTGACTTTGGAGGGTGTTTTTTGCTTTGGCTTCAGAAAACTATTTTTAAAGGAGGTCTATATGGTTAAAAGCAAAATTTTTAAGTTTTAACCCCCGCGCTGTTAGGGGGAAAGGGTGTATGGAATAAATGTATCTTAAAAGAGTTTAAAAAGAGGTCAAAATAGTTTAAAATGCTAAAGTAACCCAAAACTGTAGATGTTTTTATTAATATAGCCTTTTTTACAACATCCACCCCTCTCCCTCGCGCTTTCATATTTTTTGCAAATTCAAAATTTATATAATTGCCTTTTTTTGCTTCGTTGTACTCCAGTATACTAAAAGTTTACAAATAGGACAAATTCTTAAAATTTTGCCTAGCACCAGAGATGGTTATCGATATCGAAAAAAAATAATTAGAAGAAGTTTATAAAAAAATTATTTGAAAAAATTTAAGAATATATTTTTATGCCCATATATCAATTTTCATGACAAAATACGCGTTTATAATTTTCAAGCTTATTGAAATATTTGAATATATATAACACTATTAAATGATCAATTTATCCAGTTTTTACATTCCATAGTAATAAAATTAAAAAATAAACTTGTAATAATTTTGAGTAAGTAATAAAATCGGTATATAGGTAATAAAAATATTCTAAGCAACTTTTTCTAATAATTTTTTTCGATATCTCTAACCATCTCTGACGCTAGGCGAAATTTTAAGAATTCGTTCTATTTGTAGTAGGCTGAGTTTTAGATTCAGTTTTCTGTTAACTATCTTACAAAATTTAACCCACTCTATATTAGTATGCAAATTTTCAAATCGATATTCCTATGAGTGACGAAAGTGTGAGGGTGTCTTCATCTTAAATGCGACACACTGTATATAGATTGAAAAGTAAAAAACTTCTACTTTTATTAATTAAAACTCGTTCATTCGGTTAAAATTTAAAAAAAAATCTGAAAAAAATGAAATTCTTTTTTCGAGAAGGAAAACATTTAATTAGGTCAAAATATATTCAGTCACTGTTTTTCAATAAGTTAATTCTGCGAGGTACAGAAAAAAATATCTGAATCAACCCCTACACAGTGACCGCTAAACCGATCTAAAGTTTTCTTTGAGACGGCGCAAGGTTGAAAAGAAGCGTTCATTCGTCGCTGTTGTCACAGGCAAAACTAACAGAACGCAAAACTGTTGGTAAACATTCGGAAACGCATTTTTGTTGCAAATATCGAGTGCTTCGAATGAATTTTTGGCACCCCTTCTGGCAATGCGTTTTTGCCAAAGTTAAACTTCGTTAATCCAGATGTCACCGGAAGAGTTTTCAAGAAATTGTTTGATGAGGAAAAACAAAATTTGAGAAAATATTGCGATGAATCAAAAATCAATCTATAATCTTCAACTGAATCAGTTTGGATATTCAAGCGTTGAGTATGTCATGAACTTTGGCTTCCACAATTGTATGTCGTATTCATCGCAGATATCGATCGAAAATTTTGAGTATTTTTCTGAAATCTTCTCCAACGTTTCGTCCTCTTTCAATCAAAATATGTTTCGCAGCATCAGCTAGTTCGATAGTCTCGTCAAGATTCAGGTTTTCTGTTTGAAGTACTCGACTCAAATACAAAATCAAAGAATGTACCGAGCTCAAACTATGCATGGACATCTGATTCGTCAGTGGAAATACGTCTCATAAATGGGTGCATTTACAGGACTGTATTGTTATTTCAAAATTTATGTGGACAGATTCTCAATGGGAGGGGCTTGGCCGCGAAGAGTTTTATAAATATCTTAATTTAAAAAAAAAACTTTTAACAAAAAGAATACCGACTTCAAAAGAAAAATTTTTCCAAAATAAATTAATATGCACTAAAATGTAAAAAAAAATAACGATAATATAATACAGTTAAAATTATTGTTATTTTTGGAGTCGGTGTCAGCCAAGGAAACAACTATATAACAGAACAGTTTGCTACATTAGCTTGGCAGACACCGACTCCAAAAATAACAAGAATTTTAACTACATTATATTATCGTTATTTTTTTTTTACTTTTTAGTGCGTATTAATTTATTTTGGAAAAATTCTTTTGAAGTCGGTATTCTTTTTGTTAAAAGTTTTTTTTATTTTTAGTGAATCTCAAGTACACTAAGTAATTTGTCACTAAAAAAGAATCATCGAAATCCGTTGGCCTGATATTGAGTTATTCGTCTTTTTGTCGTGCATACTTGCTGCAAATTTAAGACTTTTATGGTTTTCTCATGGATGCCGTTGTCAGAACTAGACCAAAATGAAATGGGACCACACGGGAAGCACCAGCTTTCAAAGAGATAAAGAATCACCAAAATCGGTTCACCCAATCAAAAGTACTGAGGTAACAAACATAAAAAAAATAAACAAAAAATACAGTCGAATTGATAACCTCCTCCGTTTTTGTTTGAAGTCGGTTAAAAAGATAAAAATATTCACGGAAATATTCGTCCACCAAAACGGGGAGATTCAAAAGACGATTAATTATTATTCTTAGTAATTAAATTAATCCAATTATTAATGAGATACTCTCTAAATTAAAATTTTTAATTTCTGTTTAGAAAAAATTTAGAGTGCACTGTAAAGTTGTAGAGAATAATCGACTCTTATGAGAAAAATCCTATACAATAATACAATTCTTACAGTTTTTCAATTTTTACATATTCTACAGAAATATTTTTGACGTGCAAACATTCCGCTTAGGATGTTTAAGAAAATTTCAAGTAGGTAGGTACTAATACTTCATTTTTTATTTATAACATTTAAAATATATAAATATTATTGCATCGATAGCATAAAGTTTATTTAAATCTGACTATATTTGTCAGCAAAATTTTCAAATAAAATTTGGTTTATTTTTGTTAAAATATAAAATTTTATATGTTTATGAAAATGTTTGTTTGTAAACTGACCCAATTTTTAATTGTATAGAAATTTTATAAATATTGAGATCATAAATAGGTCTATTTTGCAATTTACATATACTTATGTTATTGTATCTAGGCACTTATTTTGAGTTTTTGGTTTATAAACGTGACTTCAAGTCTAAATAGGTATTCTCTAAGAGGAAGATTATTCATAAGCCGAGGGCCCGATCTAGCTAGAAATGACATATACGGGGTGCTTTAAATGGATATATGCTTGAAACTCGATAAATAAATTTAATCGAGAAAAATTCTTCAATCGAAAAAATTAGTTTCAAAGGGGCACATCTTAATCGAATTCGATCTAAGTTTTAATTAAAACCACAAACTAACAACCATCAGACGAACGCTTTAAATTAGAAAGTTATTCTTTATTAATAAGAAAACATTTTATGTTTGAAACATTTTTTTGTAAACCGAATCGTTGAGACAGTAATTGATGGCAAAAATCTTTTGTACGATTTGTTCATTCAATTTGTACTAAAATGGTCTTGGATACGAAAAAACAATTTAGGCTTAAATTTTTGAATCTTTTTTTGCCTAAGCTGACGGTTTGCGGAAAAATGATACGAACAAAAAAGTTACTTTTTAAATCATTAAAAACTTTCTAATTTAAAGTGCTCATCTATCGATTGCCAGTTATGGAGTAGAATGAGCTTGAAAACCTAGGTTACGTTTAATGTCTGCGTACGAAGTGCGTCTACATACCCAAAATTTTTTACTATAAGCTTTTTTATCGATAAAACTTATTTTTTGAGTCAAGCATATATCTTCTTAAAAAAGGCTCCCTGTAAACAGGGTGTATGTATTAGATGTACAGTTTCTCTTACTTCGATTCCAATACATAGATTCCAATGGTGCTTTTTCAGTGTTTTATTTTATTTATAAATTATAATTAATTTTTCCAAACAATCCCAGTTTTCGGAATAGTCCTGATCATATTGAGTCCCGTTTATCGGGATTATTGTATATCATATTTTCAGGGTTTGCGCGCTCCGGGCGGTTGGATCGGGCCGTGCATAAGATAAATTAGACGCCAGGTTACAAAGAGGTGGGCGCTTAGAAGTTTTTCAACAAACACAAAATTAATTGTGTAAATGTGAAACAAATACAATTTACAAAATTTAAAAAACTTCGACAAATTTTTTAGATACGGAACCCTAAACTCACACTGGTAACTTATATAAGAACACTCTCCATTTACTCACCTTTTTACTGAAAGGCTTTTTCAAACTGAGCCGATTTTGAAGATCATCACCAATTTTTAGTTTTTACGGGTACGGAACCCTAAACTTGCACATGAAATATAGATAAGAACACTCTCCATTAAATTATCTTTCAAACGAAAGAATAAAAGTCAAAATCAGTTCACTCGTGTAGGCGCTACGATGCCATAGACAGGCAACCAGACAGACACACACACATAGCGGTCAAACTTATAACACCCTTTTTTTTTACTTCGGAGGTTAAAAAAATGTATGACAGTCAAATTTGAATAATTTCTGTAGAAAGGGAAAATTTTAATAAAAATGAACAGCAAGGCTTGGAACTATCGATAATTAAAGAATATGAAAAGGGTACAAAGAGGATACGGAAGAGAAAGTTCACAAAAGATGAATCTATACAAATTCTAAGAGACTTTTAGGCATAATAGAAAGATGCGATTTTCGACATTCGACGGTGAATTGCAACGAAAAACTTCGCACCTTTATCTTCAAAATTACAATTTTCTGTAACTTCATGAATTTGGACGAAAAATATCAATAATATTTTTCGATATCTGCGCCTTGGTTTTCGAAATATCGAAAGCTGATTAATTTTCAATTTTCGATATTTTGAAAATTACTTCAGATATCGAAAAATTATATTTTAACTTTTCGTCTTATTATACCATGTATATATGAAATATACATAGTATATTAAGTTTAGTCCCAAGTTTGTAACGCTTAAAAATAATGATGCTAGGAAAAAAATTTTGTCATAGGTGTTCATAAAATCACCCAATTAGTCCATTTCCGGTTGTCCGTCCGTCCGTCTGTGGACACGATAACTCAAAAACAAAAAAGATATTGAGTTGAAATTTTTACAGCGTACTCAGGCTGTAAAAAGGGAGGTAGAGTTCGTAAATGAGCATTATAGGTCAATTGGGTCTTGGGTCCGTAGGATCCATCTTGTAAACCGTTAGAGATAGAACAAAAATTTAAATGTAAAAAATGTTCCTTATCAAAAATTAAACAACTTTTGTTTTGGAGAAATCTATGAAAACATATCATCCATCTACCGTTTTCCCATAAGATCAATGTTAAATATGCTTTTTTTGAAGTCATTTATTTATTTAAATAATCGGGCAAAACCCCTAAAAATTTTCAGAATTGATTTAGACTTAGTTCAACTTCATATAAAAAAAAAAGATCAAGCCATTTATCCAAAATTGGCCAGGCGTTCGTACATCCTTAAACTATTTTGTCATATTGCCTCGATATGCAGTGAGTGTTGCATATATACCTATAATAAATAAATAGACTCTGATTTTATGCGCTTCTCTATCTAGCATAGCGCTTAGCTAGAGTCCATGCCTTATGCCTATCAGTTCAGCCTGTTCATAGCATATTATTTTTTTTGTTATTATTATTATAAAATAGTGAAGTAAATACAACAAACATAAAAAGGTACTGTAATAGAATTGGAGGTCATCAACCCTATGTGATCCTGTACCGTGGCAAAGTAAAAATAATCATCATAATCATAATAATCATACTTACAACCGGCAGTAGTTTATACAGTTAGGTTACATTACATTACAGCATACACAAAGAGGATGAGAGATAGAGATATTATACTTTATATACATACAATACATCCAAGTGATATGCGGTGAAGAACGTATATTGGACATTATTTTACATGTACATGTAAAAATCAGGGTTATAACTACGAAATTAGGTAGATCCTGGCTTAATCGCTATACAGGTATAGTAAAACCATAAAAAAAAAGATTGTGGTAGTAGGGCCCCCGTTAAGGACTAAGTTCCTTACGAAGCTGTACAAAAACAATATTCGTAGTGTACATAGTCATGGTAGGGACAATAAAATTGATGCCAGCGCTTCCAGTGAAAAATTTTGGCGTTAAAGCAGGCTGTTATGACTAATTTGCAATTCTTTACATGTTAATGTCATTTAAAAATGTCATTAAAATTATTGAAAAACAATAATTAATTAAACTTAATGCATTAAAAATTATGAAAATAAGAAATCAAATTGCATAAATATTATTTTTTAAATGTAAATTATCATAATTATTTATTTAAATTTGTTAGACAATAATATTAAATTTTCAATGTAAGTCTTAAATGCAATCCATACAATTATATATGCATTCATACAATTCTATAAATAAAGTAGTGTATCGTTACCATGGAAACGCCTCCAATAAATCTCACAAACGGTGCGAATAGGTAAACTGTTCAATCTGTAGTGCCAAATAGGCAGGGGCCTGAGTTCCACGACGCACATAATTATAGTACACGAATTTTGCTATTTTTATATTATTTAGATCCAATACATATGTTATCCTTTACTAGTTTTGGACGCAAATAATACAAAAATGCAAAATTCGTGTAATATAATAAATAAAAACAAGTGAAAACAAACAATTGACCGAGTTAATTGTTAAAATACCATGCATAGTCAGTTTTGATTTTTTTATAACATACATACATGTCACACATACATTACTGATATTCAAGTATAGTACATAAAATAAAATTTTCACCAAATTGGGGCCACCCCGGGTAAACAATGATGTTTACGAAAAAATGTTTCAAACAAAAGTTGTTTATTTTTTTATAAGAAACATTTTTTACATTTAAACTTTTGTTCTATCTCTAATGGTTTACAAGATGTGTCCTACGGACCCTAGACCCAATTGACCTATGATGCTCATTTACAAACTCTACCTCACTTTTTACGTCCTGAGTACGCTGTAAAAATTTCAGATCGATATCTTTTTTCGTTTTTGAGTTATCGTGTTAATTGACGGACGGACGGACGAACAACCGGGAATGAACTAATTAGGTGATTCTATGAACACCTATACCAAAATTTTGTGCGTGGCATCAATATTTTTAAGCGTTACAAACTTGGGACTAAACTTAGTATACCTTGCATATTACATATATGCATGGTATAATAATACAAAATAGGATAACATATCGTGGCGGCCATGGTAATGGCATACACACACAGACACACACAAAGCATATCTCATTTTGTTACGTGACGGATTTTGCCAGTTTGCTCACCATGGCAAGTTGCGTTAAGAAACTTCGTTCCAAAAATATCTTAAGGTATTTCGATACCAAACAAATGAAAATGATCCAAAAAATTTAAAATTTAATTTATTAATTAAATCAGCCTTTTATACGTCTTTTGTGAAAAATTCATATCGATTCTCTGTACGGCTTAAGAGAAATTAACTACAACATAATTTTTTTTTTTACCAAAACAGGGGCATATTTCTCATAAACCGTACTGAGAATCGTTATAAATTTTTCACAAAAGACTTATAAAAGGATGATTAATTGATAAATAAAATTTTAAATTTTTGTTATCATTTTCATTTCAACTCTTTAGAGAGATACAGTTTAGGAAAAATTAACTATCAAAGTCAGTGTTTTTACAAAAAAAAGTTTTTCATTTTTATACACAGTTCTTAATTTTGGTACGATTTTAAAGCTTAAAACTTGAGGAATATTGATAAAAGTTTTTTATGTAAAAAACATTTTTAAAATCACTTAAAGACATAAAAATCAACATTTATTACGACTTATACCACTATGTAGTAAAAAGGGCTGTTTTTAATAATTAATTTATAATAAGCCGTACAGAGAATCGCTTTGAAATTTATACAGAAGGCGTATTAAATACTCCTCAATTAACACACAAAATTTCAGTTTTTTTTGGTAACACTTTCGTTTTGGTATCGAAACACCTTAAATGAAAGTTGCAGAGGTTGATGGGGGGGGGGGCATCATGTTCCGACATCAGATTGGATCTAGTTCTCCGGTTTGCTTAAATAGCCAGTTTAAAACCTAAAATATAAGGAATAGAATAATACTGTAAATTAGAAATTTGATCCTCATAAAAAAACTAGCATTTTTTCAAAAATCGTTACCTTTCGGAGAAAATGCGACTTAAAAATATGTCATTATTGCATTCCATCGAAAGAAAACATGATAGCTACAAAAAATGCTTTAACCAATAGCTGTCAAAGAAAAAAGAGTATATTCGCCTGTGTCCATGACTTTGACCTGAAATTCTAGTTTCAACGTCATTTGATCTTGATCTTAAAATGAAAATTGACCTGGACTTAAAAGTTAATTAACACATACGAATGATCTGTATCGTCCTTGATAACTATTGTCTAAAAAAATTTTCTACAGCTAGCATATTTTCTTTCGATTAAATGAAATAATACTTTTAAGTAGCATTATCTCCGAAAGCTAACGATTTTAAAAAAAAAGGTTTTAAATAAAAATTTTTACTTTTTTATGAGGATTAACTTTCTAATTTAAAGTATTCTTCTATCTCTTACCTTTTTTGGATATAAATTGGCTATTAAAGCAACACGGAAAACTAGGTCAAATTTGATGTCAGAACATGATGTTCCTGGTCAAACTCAGCAACTTTTGTTCGGATAATCCTTTTTACTATTCGGAGAAAAAAACGTGCTCAATTTACATGCACTCATATACATAAAGTCCGGCAATCTTAATATACTATTTCACCACCAACAGAGTGAAATAACGTACACGATAATGGAAAAACTTGTAAGTAAGAGTGAGATAAAATGTTGGATGTGATGGAATTACTCTCTGAAAATACAAAAAAAATCTCTTTTTTTTGTTTAAATCCATCATATGGTTTTTTTTGGGTTTTTAGAAAAGGAGGGATAATTTTTGTTGCTGGTTCAATACCTTTTCGTTCTAAATTTTTATCTTTGAAATTTATTTAAAAAAATATCTTAAATGCCCTTTTAATATAAAAAAAAAACTACCTACTCTTTAGGATTATAGATTAAGGGTTGATCCTTTTTGAAAAAAAAAGAGATATGAAAACTTGCAAAAATATAAAATCAAGCCTTAAAATTAGCTCCACCTCTTTAGATCTTCAGAGATGACTTATGATAGGATCCTTTTTCGTCAGAGTAGATTAACGGTACTTAAGGATTTACACGGCAGACAGCAACAAGCAACATGACACAGCCCTATGATCGATTTATTCTTTACGATTGTAAATACTATTCACATCCTTTTTTTGTAAAAGAATTTGAAATGGAGGACCTTTGCTAAAAATATGCCCTTAAAATAAAAAATGAGTGCAATATAAATATTACACGATTTTAATGTTATTTTTAGAGTTCGTTCAGAACATATTAGATGGTATTGATTTTTCATAGAGAATTAATAAAAGCACCCTTAAAAACTCTATGAAATTTCATTGATTTTCCATGTAGCGTTTAGGGTAAGTTCAAACAGGTTTTTAAAGTATGTTGATTAATTCATAGAGAAGTTTATATTAAATCAAAGACCCTTAAATTCATTTAATTTACATTAAAAATAAACATTTATTTTTGGGTTTTTTTTTTAAAAAGAAAAGAAAATTTCTGCTGCTGGTTCAATGCTTTTTCAATCTAAATTTTAATCACATTTGAAATTTATTCAAAAAAAAATGCATTAAATGTCTTTTTACGCAAAAAGAAAACTACCTACTTTTTGGAATTATACATAAGGGGTTGATCCTTTTTGAAAAATAAAACGAGATAAAATCTTGCAAAACTATAAAAGATTCCTTAAATCTAACTCCACCTTTTTAAATCTTTAGAAATGGTTGATGATAGGATCCTTTTTCGTCAGAGAAGATTAACGGTACTCAAGGATTAATATGGTAGCTTATAATCAACTTATAGCTTTATGATTGATTTATTCTTTACAATTGTAAGTAATATTCTGATTCTTTTTTTGTAAAAAGATTTGCAATGGAGGTCCTTTGCTAAAAAAAATATCAGAATGTCACTTCCAAGACATAAAAATATTTTTAATTAACCCATTACGAAACATATTTCATTTTTTGAGCACCGTGCATTATTTGCCTTAATCTTTGAAACAAGTACTTAAAATAGAAATCCAGGATCTTGGCGAAGTTATCGAACTGGCTGATTCTGCAAAACAGATTTTGATTGAAAGAAGAGGAAAGACTGGAGAAGAGTTTTTTTCAGAAAAATTTTGAAAACCGTGAGCGAAATCTGCGAAAAATATGCTAGGGAATTTCGGAAACGAATACTCGCGTTAAAACAGATTCAATACTCGAATGTAGAGAATTATTCAGTTGAAGATTAATTTCGAATCCCAATCTATATACCGTACATTGATTTGTTTCTGACACATTTACAAGATCGATTTTTGAATCATCGCAATTTGTTATAGAATTTTATAGAATTAAGCTTGTCTTTTTCTCAACAAAATGACAAATCTTGATGAGGTATCTTACGTTCAGCTTTTTGAATCACACTCATCAATTTGGCATGATAATTACCGTGACATCTGGGCCGACAATGTTTAACTTTGGTGTTAAACGCATTACCGGATAGGCGTCAAATATTCACTCGAAGCACTCGATATTAGTATTGAAGATGCGTTTCCATATGCTTCGGATTCTGACAGTTTTACCAGTGACAATAGCGATGCATGAACGCAATTTTTCAACTTTGTGTCGTCTCAAAACATATCTTAGAGCGACAATGTCTGAAGATCGTCTAAACGGTTTAGGCTTGCTTAATATACACCATGGTGTAAAGATCGATGTGTACCTACAGAGTTTTAGAAATTTTCTTTTCTATATCATCGCATAATTAAACTTATTGGATAGTTTAAATTAGACAGTTTTCAGCCGCTATTATTTAAAATTACTTGAAGGTATTAAATTGGTGATATAATCTTACGACTTCATGGGACTTTCAGGTGGCAACCCGTTTTTTTTTCTTTGAAGAATTCCAGCTTGATGTTTAATTATTCCAATATTTTATTAATAAACGCCCTCCCGTTATACAAATAGAAAAAAGTTACGATAATATAATGCCTCATTTAAGATGACAGAAAAACTAGGGTGGGTCTCCCCATCCAGGAAGTCACGCTGGAATTGATTAACGTCTCATAGATTTTAAACCCAATTTTGATTTGTCCCACCGAAGTTTTAATTTAAAAAAAGGGGAGAAACATTTCTGGAGTTTTCCAATCAAATCTGGAGAGGTGACAACTCTAGACGTAATCTTACGACTCTTTGAGGTATATTTTGCATTAAAAATATAAAATTACAATTTAAACAAATAATGGAAGTGATTTTAACAAAAAAAAGACAAGTGTAATAAAAAAAATTGGATATGGAAGTTATAAAAAAAGAATTTGGTATCCGTTTTTCGATGATGTAATAATAGAATAAAAGACATACATACCAAGAGCAGAGATAGATACCAGAAGAAGAAGAAGAAGAAGAAGAACTGTTGAAGAAGAGGAATTGTATATTATAATATTAGTTACATTACATTATTATAAAAAGCCTGGCGCGATAGATGTTGGGAAATTATGACCTCGGGGGCCAATGAATGGACATTCACTAACTGAAGCAACAAGTTCACTAACTCATAACCCATGTACGAGGAATGGAATAGAGTATACCATGTGTACGAAGTACCATCATTATTTATATAATGGTTGTAGTGAGCTGGTCAACGAAATTTTTATATAACTCTTCAAACTGGTCGTCTTTTCTACTCCCATCAAGATGAATGCAACCGGGACACAATACATTAAATTTTAGTTTCGGTTAAATTTTTTTTTAAACTATGGATTAAGGTAAAAATAAGTGAAATTTACAAAATTTAAAAAACCCCCGACAAATGCGATTTAATTCTTGTAAACCAGTTTTTAGAAATTTAGCTATGTTCTCAATCAAGTCGGTTCGACCGTTTAGGGGCTACGATGCCACTGAGAAACACAAAGACGCCCAGATAAACACTTTAAACTTATAACACTCCTTCTTAAATCAAAGTGATGGTCAAGGACATCAGATGAGATGAAAAGGATACTTGGAGAGTTATCATTTTTTGGGACAAATTTTTGGAAATATTTTAATTAAAATTGAAATATTTGAGTTGACTTTGTTTTCTTGAATTATGGTTTTGAATTACCTAATTATTTTACCATTTCACTTTTCGAAATGAATTGAGCCATATTTATTTGATCATTCATTTCCATAGTAATTATTTATACCTGTATGTTAAAATTACATGTCATGCTTATTCCAAACTGAATTGATTTTGAAGACCATCACCAATTTTTTAGTTTTTTCGGGTATGTAACCCTAAGCTCGCACTTGAAACATATCTAAGAACACTTTCTGTTAAATTACCTTTCAAATGAAACCAAAAAAAAATTAAAATCGGTTCAACCGTTTAGGCGCTACGATGCCACAGACAGACAAACACACAGGCATACACACATTGCGGTCCAACTTATAACACCCCTTTTTTTAATTCGAACGTTAAAAAATAACCTTTGAAGGGCCGTAGCTCGGAAGAGAAGGTTTTTTGAGGGTTGAGTCCAAAAGTACTTTCGATCAGCACGGTCAAAACTACATTAATCCATAGTTTTCAAAAACTTAAACTTAACTTTCATATGATTTACTGACTTTTATGAAGTTTTGGGTAGAGCAATGCCAACGTTTTGCAACAACCAATGCCAACTTTTTGTTTTCTGTAGAATCAAAATTTTTTATATGCCCAGAAAAAAAACAAAGAATGAGTATGGAAAAATCAACGATTTTCCACTTTTTTCCAAATTTTTTTGCAATTTACTCGAAAACTATTCATTTAAGAGAAAAAATAGTTTAGTCTAAAGTTATCGGGCGTAAAATTTTCGATCAATTTGTATAATAAACTTTTTCATACCTTATTTTATAAAAAAATCTACAATTTCCATATTTTTGGTGGTTTTTTTAAGTTTTTCTTAAAAAACTGTTGATAAAAGCATAAAATTTAAAACCTCTCTATGTATTTTGATTGTTCCCAATCATTCGCATTGTGGGAAAACTCAATATTTTAAATAAATATATACGAGGCATACATACTTATGTCTGTTTTCCGCTCTCTAGCGGTGACAATTTTGAGCAGGAAAAAACTATTTATACCTATAGATTGAAAATTTTACGCTATACAACTTTGAACAAGAGTGATTTTTCCCTAGAATAGGGAAATAGCATAGTTTTTGAATAAGTTCTAAAAGACCCCTGGTAGATATAATATTTGAAGAAAGAGTAAGTCTTAAAAACTCTTAAGAACTCTGAAAAAGTCTTAAAAACTCTGAACAATTCTTAGGATCTCTGAATTTCTCTACGTGTTAAAAAACTTTGAGAAATTCGGAGTTTCTAAGACTTTTTATAATTTTTAAGACTTATTCTTTCTTCAAATATTTTTTCAACCAAGGACTGCGGAAAAACGTGGAAAACTATATTTAAATATCAATTTTTCCGAAAATGCGAAAGATTGGAAAAAATCAAATTATACAGATCGGTTGAAATTTTATGCATAACAACTTTTATCCAAAGTATTTTTTGACTGCCTAAATATTTTTGATTGCCCTTATTTAGGCAGCATCGTTAACAAACAAGGGAGATTCGATGAAGATGTAGCTCAAAGAATTAAAAAATGTAAGGACCTAAGACTCGAGGCCAAACACAGAATTTTTGAAACAAATGTAAAGTCAGTACTACTCTACGGTTGCCAAACAGAGAGTTACTAAAATCATCTCTAGCAATGTTAACCTGTGGAAGAAAACACATCAAACACCCATAGCAGACACTAAGAAAACCTCCTGAACACATCAGCCGCCAGGCGCTCGCTTAGAATCCACAAGGCAGGCGAAAACCGAAAAGACCTCGCATCACCTGGCGAAGAACCGAAGAAAAAGAGGCAGAACTGGAAGGCAAAACTTGGAGTGAAGCCAATAGTCTGGCCAGAAAACGTGTTCGCTGAACATCCTTTGTTGCGGCCCTGTGTCCATCTGAGGATTAAAGGAATTAAGTAAGTAAATAATTTTTTGGCTAAAATGCATAGACATTTATACTACATTCTTTTAACGTTAATTTCATATAACCTAACCATTGAGATGCAAATTTTGGGACATTATTGTCAGTGCTATTAAAATTATATGCCTAAAAAAACTACCAGCTCACTAGCTAAAGTATGTATTTTTATTTTATTATCACAAATAGGAGAGTTTTTTTTAGGTGAAGGGGCTTGGCTATTTTTACAGCATTATTGTGTGGTTATGTATACTTATTATAGTGGATCTTGTCAAATAAATTTTATTATTATTTTTCTTTTATTAATATTTTTCAAAAAAAAATATCCTACTAGCATGAAACTTTTACAAAAATAAATTAAAAATCATGTTAGATAAAATCTGGGCAAATTATAGAGAGTCACCAGCATTAATCGATAAATTATAACTATTATTGTTTAGTCAATATTTTAAAATCGAATAACTCGCACTCATAGATATTACCCCATTTTAAATGTTATTTTTTGAGTACGTTCAAAGGATACTCAATGATGTTGATTATTCATAGAGAATTAATAAAAGCACTACTAAAAGCTCTATGAAATTTCATAAATTTTCCATATAACTATTAGGGTACGTTCAGACAGTTATTTTTTTAAAAAGTATGTTGATTTATTCATAGAGAAGTTTATATTAAATCAAAAAGACACCCTTAAATAATTCATAAAGAATTTTAAATTTAATTTACATTACAAATCAACAGAAAAATTAGAATAATGACCTTAAAGGTCATCTTTTTTAAGTCTTCTTCATTTACTTTCAAATATCAAAGCCAATATTTGCAGCAACGTTGTATAATAAATGTGACTTTAATTAATCATACTCATATAAATAAATAAAAAAAGATATATGCTCAAACATAAAAATGAATGAAATATACATTTTTTATTATTATTATTTAAAGAAACTCTTGATAATATAAAAGAATAATGTTAGTTAAAAAAAAAAATGTTATTATTAATAATAACTTTGTTACTGTCATACATATATTTATCTCTATGTATATCTATTTCATTCTAATGACTTTACAACCATAATATACACTTTTTATGTAATAAACACTCTTTTGTTTCTAAAGATATGTTTACACTGAATCTTGTATATACTTCCTTGATTTTTTCTATCTTTTTAAATGATTATATCTATGATTATGCGTGTATGATGATTGTAAGTTGTAGCTTTATATCGTATAAAATCGTTTTATATCGTATCGGTATTCGGTGTGTGTATTGTGTGAAGATCACAGATTATAACTAGCAACAAGGCAACGAGAGAGCTCTGGCTCTATGTTGGAATGGAAGTATGAGAATAGAGGGCTTTGAACTCTGATTTACCCCAACAACACAACGCGAACGAACGCGGCAAACGGATCGAATTGTTTTGTGTTTAGAAATTAGAAATAAAATTATGTGTTAGTTTTTACTTTAGTTTAAAACGAGAAATATATATATTATTATTTGTATAATGTGTGAATGTTTTGAAGGAAAAAAAAATAAAATAAAGAGTTGACTTTACTTATATTCATCTTATGGAGTTACTATATTTGCTTATATTTCAAATAGGAAGTGTACATAAGTTTTTTTTTATTTAATGAGGACTATAATAACTTTGATTATTTTATTTTATTTTTTTTAGATGAATTTTATAGCAAAATGTTCTTTGTTTTAGAATTTATAACTCTTTTAAACAGTTCTCCAAGTTATAATCATCTCACAGTCTTCACTATTGGAGTTGAAAATCCCCATCCCGTGTTTAAAACATAGAAAATTAGTTGAGACTTATGTTTAAGGAAAATCAGAACCATCTCCATATCTTCCATCAACTTCAACATCATTCCCTATTTTTCAACCTTACTTATTTTCCTTACAAGGAACATTACTCCACCAGAGGGAAACTCGTTTAATTCCTTCTCTACTCAGATCATTGGCCTTCTGGTCTTTGCTGTCAAAGACTGTTTCATGTTTCTGCACCGAATGTAAGTATGTCTGGGGAGCGATTACATAAAAAACAAATCAGGTCATTGCAACGTTTTTTTCGTAAGTTTTAGCATCCCCTTCCTCTATAGCACCCTCTAACTCGAACCCCATATCAATTAATCTTTGCTTACATGTCAGCCCTTTACGGAAATGCAAACGATTGTCTCATTTGTTTCACGAATTAGATTATTAATTTCTTCAATGACTTCAATGCAATCAAAAATCTAACATTGCCTCAAAAATTACGAACATGAAACACTTCTAGCGAATTTTAACGAGTAAACATTGAGGGTAATATCCACACTGGGCCCATAACCTTATAGCATCAAACATTTAAATAATGCGTCAGGATGCAGATAATATGTGCATTAGCATAAGATTAATACATTTTATGGATACACGTGGATATTTTAACCTTGAATCAGGAAGTGTTTTTTTTTATTATTAAATGCCTTCAAGCGATCTAATAATATACTACACGTGAACTCTGTTCATTCCATTTTTGAAACCATTTTTAAAACTATATGAACTATTTTTAAAAAATACGTTAAAACGTTTTTGTTTGTTGGTATTTTTTTAAAAAACACTGTGCATGCAGTCAGTGTAGTATAACTTTTTTTTTTAAATCCTAATAATTATCATTGATTCTAAGATTTGATATTTTCTAAGCCTAATATAATGTTAAGCTAGCTATATGCTGAGCGCTGCTTTGTATGTAAGTGATTATAATAAAAGAAACTCAAACTCATGAGGGTCAAACACCCCACAAAATATTATTATATCTTTTTAGTTTTAGTTAACTTTACTCTATACACGTGTTGCTTGTGCTGTTTGATATATCTAGAAAAAGAGAGGATGCTTTTGTTTGTTGCGTTTGTTCAGTTTTAGTTTAGAGCTCAACTTAACTCACATAATAAACGATACGATATATTAGTCTACTGGAAGTAGTCCACAGTCAACATGATCCTTGGATGGTAGATAACAATCAGAGTGGTCCAAGTATCATTTTCCTTAAGGCAGTATTCAATATTCTGGTCTAGAAATTTGAAGAAATCACTTGTTTTTTTGCATATTATTAAAGATCACACCTTTAAGAATAAAGAATTTTTTAAAAAATCGAATTATTTTCGGTGATACAACGGAGCTTCTGCTGCTTCAAAAGAAGGCAAAACAGCTCGGTTAGCAGAAATAACTTTCCCAGACATTGCAATTGTAGAAGAAGAAGGCCCAATGTATGAATCCAGGATCGCCGATAAGTCAAATTGATTAATATTATTATCCGAGTTATTCTGTCGGAATTATTTCTCAAACATAAAACGCGTTTCAAGAAAACTGCATTTTTCGATGTGGATGACATGATAGCGATATCACATTCAAATTATATCCAAGTATGGAATCCTTGGTTTATCACAGTTAGATATTATATGGATGTGATAGAGCAAAATTATATTTTTATGGATTTTGATGACGTCATTAAATTCAAAAAAACTCTTTTTTGCTAACACAGCCAATTTAAATCCGATCTGAATGGATTTTTTTTTGATACCCACTAATTTTGGGTCAAATTTTTCGCAACCATTCACCTTTGTGCTAAATTTTGAATCCAGGTCTCCACTTTCTTGAAACCTTTTAAAGATAGGTTTAATTTGAAAAGTTTGACCAAAACTTAGTAGGATTCCATACTTGGTTTATCAAAATTGGATATAATTTGAATGTGATATAACAAAATTAAATTTTCTAGATTTTGATGACGTCATTAAGTTAAAAAAAAATCAATTTTATTGATAACACAGCCAAATTTAATCCGATCTGAATGGAATTTTTTTTGCAATCCACCGATTTCTGTTAAATTTGGCGGAAACCTTCTTTATAAATCTCTCTATTGTCTAAACCTTAAATTTTGTGAATTTTTTCTTTGTTTCGGGTTACTACAAGGACTGGTAGCATGTCAACCAGAAGAATTTTTAATATTTTTGATTATATTTTATAATGTCATAAATATAAATATAATATGAAACAAGTGAAAACAAGCAATTGACTGAGTTAATTGTTGAAATACCATGCATAGACAGCGTTGAATACTCTATCACATTACATATACATACATGTCACACATACATAACATGTATGTATGTGTAATCACACATACGTAATACATAGTATACAATTTAACAGTGATTAACACTGGTTAACAGTGATGTTTACGAAAAAATGTTTCAAACAAAAGTTGTTTATTTTTGTATAAGGAAGATTTTTTACATTTAAACTTTTGTTCTATATCTAACGGTTTTTGAGTTATCGTGTTGGCAGACAGACGGACAGACGGACAGACAACCGAAAATGGAATAATTAGGTGATTTTAAGCGTTACAAACTTAAGACTAAACTTAGTATACCTTGCATATTACATATATGCATGGTATAAAAATGGCTACGACAAGTGAAATTTACAAAATTTTAAAAATCCCCGACAAATTTTTCGGCTAATGAACCCTAAACTCGCATTTGAAACATATCTGAGAACATTATCCATTAAATTGCCTTTTTCCTTAAAGCCTTTTCCAAACTGAGCTGATTTGGAAGATCATCGCCAATTTTATGTTTTTTCGGGTACGGAACTCTAAATTCGCATTTGAAACATAGCTAAGAACACTCTCCATTAAATTACCTTTCAAACAAAACCAAAAAGATCAAAACGGTTCATCCGTTTAGGCGCTACGATGGCACAGACAGACACAAACACATAGTGGTCAAAGTTTTTTTTAGTTCGGGGGTTTTTTAGACTTCTAGATCAAAATAACCCCTTTAAATATAGATTTTTATATGTGAGACAGCCAAATGTAATTTGTTATCATTTGATCTGATAAATATAAAAATGTTATTTGGATCACAGTGGTTTTACCATCCCTAGACAACAATAGTTCGCAGGACTGTATCCATTATATTACCAAAATATATCTTACCCTTTAATAATATTTCTAAAAATAATTTCCTTTGTTTCTAAAAATAATTTCAAGAAAATTTTATCTAAATCTAAAAAGTTCTAAATAAAAAAAATGAAAATAACTTGTATTGCATAATATCGCATTTCTATTTTTCCCGTAATATTTCCAGTATACTAAAGTAGCCCCATTCCAAAAGAGCAACAAATATACATTAAACGCGTTCACTAAAAAAGTTAAATAATAATATTTTATAAAGTCAACCAATTCATTTGATTATTTATTTTCATGAATAACTCATATAAATAATTGAATCTGGCCGACAGTAAAATGTATAGCGAGCCCTCTGATCATTCTACACCACACAGAGGACATCTTCAAGCAAGTCAAATCAAGTTGAATCATAAATTATATAATAAAATGTTGTATATGAATTGATTTGGATGATTGTATACATCCATAGTACCCCAAGGTCATACCGCGACGACTAATAAAACTTGCTTGGTGGTGGTATAAACGATATCATCATGGTACCGCTTTGCTTGTTCAATTCGTTTGTTGCTTTAGCTTAGCTGTTCCAAGTTGTGCGTTGCACTCACCAAACCAAATCGGGAGTCCTCTATAATACTTCTTGTGTCATCGTTGGCAGCCGCAGAGGGTGGTGACTGGTGTTCTTTTATATTAGTGTATATTGTTTGTGCGTTACGTGTGCACCTCAAAAAAATTTCCTCAACCCCCCAAATAAATGTGCTGATTTCAAGTGGTTTAAAAAAAAACGAGTGCCTTTATATTTTTTACATTAAATAAAATGTAGTACATAAAAGTTGTATGAAAATTTAATTGGTGTGAATTTTTTTAGGGAAAATGATTAAACAAAGATGGGTTACATTTTTTTTGGATACTTAATTTTTATTTTTCAGGTGAGTCTTTTTTTTTGGTTATGTGTGGTGCATGTTTATAAAGCTTAGTTCTCAATGTGACATTCTAAATTTTCAATTTAAATAATAATTTGGCTATCCGTCAAAATTTTTTTAAAGGTCAATTTTAATTATTTTTTTTTTTAAAAGTCATTAAAAACATCATGTGAACTTACTGTAAAACATATACATGGGAAAAAATTTAGGAGCTAGCAACATAAAATTTAAAAAAAATTAAACTCCTATCCCCTCTTTTTCGGAAACACTCCCTTCCTTAAAAAATTTGAAAATAATTCACTCCCCCTCACTTAAAAAATATTTCGTTTTAAATTTTAAATCTTGTAGGAAGCAATTAACTGATATTTATTCAGGAAATCCAAAACACTATTCCGAAATATATGCATTTTTATTTAAATTTAAGCTTTCATTAATTTTAAATAAAGGACATTAACTTTTAGTTTATCTTATAAAGTCTCCCCTACCTTTTGTCAAATAAAGTCAAGATAAATCTGATATCCACCTTCAAATTTCTCGAACTTCTGTTTTCTCTGATGATACAGTTATAAATAATGTATTCAAAGGATAATATTGTTGCGTAACTATCATGTAGCTCATCCTTTATGATGACTTATTTTCTCTATGGTAGAAAAGTTATAGATAAATATCACTGTTATACAGGGTGTTGGGAAATTATGAGGGTCGTATAATTTGCACGAAAAATAAAGCAATTAAATAGCTTTATTGACAAAAAAATTATTTTCTGCCATTATAAAAACGGAAGATGTTCAGTCTAATTAATTCACTCTTTTTCATGGAGAAAGTTGACATGAAGTTCTAATAAAATTATAAACGTTTGAAAGAAGAAGCGTATATATGTTCAGTACTTCGATATTTCTTCTTTTTCCAAGTATAGATTCGGGAAATAGTAAAAGTTGCGTTTAATATTAACAACTTTTTGGAGATTAATTTCAGAAGTAAACCATGCGCCTTCTTAGTTTTGAATCAGTTTCAACCGGTAGAGTATCTTTTTATGTCTAGGACAAGTTCTTGTGGGTTCATTTGTTGACTTCCGTAGTCATAATATATTTTCTTGTGGGTTCATTTGTTGACTTCCGTAATCATAATATGATATTTTTTCTTGGCTTATTAAGAATGAAGGATTTAAAAAACAGATTCCATTTTTGAAAAGATTCATATGAAAGTTATATATTAAATTTTCCACAATTATTATTGATTAAAAACCGAAAAAGTTTTAAAGCATTCGAAGTTTTTGGCCCGTCTCTTTCTTGCAAAACAGATTGTAATCTCTATGCCGATACTGAGCAATGACGTCACTTTTTAAGTAGCTTCCTGTTTGTTTAATTAGGAGTTTTAAACGTTCATATTTTTACGTACTTCTAAAGATTTTAAAAAACCAACTTCGCTTTTCTGTTTGTGCAGTGAAAATTCTTCATTTGAGGTTGAGGAGAAATTTTACTCATAATTCCCATTCGATACAGTCAATTTTCTGAATCTAGGAGAATCTAGATAGATTTAAATCCTATTAAAGCTCCACAGGATAACATCGAAGAAGAAGCTTCGGTTGTTCGATGTTTCGATTCCAAAAAGAACTTTTTCTTTTTCCTAAGCGAAAGTTTTGTATGAAATTTTCGTTAACAAACTTATAACAAAAAGTTATAAAAGTTCAGTTTACTTATTCCTAGTTGAAGCCCACTTGTAGTAGAGAATAATTTTAACTTCAGGTAATACGAGCGTCAAGGCAAGTTTAGACTTGTAGTTGAAATTATATGTACCTTATTTTCAACTTCGTGAATGTAGACGAAAAATAGGAATAAAAATTTTCGATATCTGCCTTTGTTTTCGAAATATCGAAAGCTAAATAATTAAAATTAGATATCAAAATTGTATTCTTACTTTTCGTCTTATATTGTCAAGTTATAACATAGTTCACCATTAAAATTGAAAATATATATTTTTTTAAATTTGTGACTCCACTACCGTAGTCATGCATTCTTAATTAGTCGGGCACAACGGTTTTTTTTTTTTTCAATAATTTATTAAGGTATTTAAACTTAAATTTAAATAGTTTTTTTTTTTTTCAATTTCCACCTTGGTTTTCCTATAAGACCAATGTTAAATATGCCTACTTTTGAACCTTGTGTAATCGAACATAATTTTGTGACACCTTGTAAGGTACATAATAAAAATTAACTAATTTATTAAAAGGACCAATGTAAACATGTCTTTATGTATCAAACAAAATTAATCTATCAATAATGTAAACTAAACTTTATTATTCGATGATAAATGTTGGTAAACACTCCCTAAGTATTTAATATTTTATCCGTTTTGTGTTTGTTGTTACAATTCAAATGCGGATATACGCGATGATTGAATCTGATGAGATGGGGGTAAAAAAAAAACAACACTAACTCTACAATTAACTAGATAGATATTATTTTTGTTTGAATTTATTATTAAATTTACCGGTATTATAAATACATACCCGCAATTGTCCGATGATTTCCCCCCTATCGGCCTCATATCATCATACATACATCCATCACCCCGACGAAGTTACGAGTGAAACTCCCCCTTGGTTTGCTTATAATACATCCGACAACTAAAACGAACATGATACCCGAATATGTACGAGTGAGATAGATACACACATACATACATAACACACACTATATACACATTTGCTGACATGGCGACTTCATGAAAAGTGCACTCCGAAGTTTTTTTTAAAAAAAATATATATTTTTCGTTATATTCCAAGAATTTAAGACATCAACCAACACACCCTTCGAAGTTTTTCATGTGAGAAAAAGTGTTGTGTAATAGTTTAGGAAAATTATGAAAAATGTTGAGGTAATACTCAAAATTTAGTGAAGTGATTTAGAGTGATATTCTTCTTTTTTTTTTTAATAATCAAAATAGATATACGCATTAAAAATAGGGTCGACAAGTTCATTACCCTTGCATTTAAACTAGAAAAAAAAAATAAATTTAATCAATAATCATACCCCTATGTTTTTTTTTTTAAATAGTTTGTTATCAGTTTTTTTTTTTTAATTGTGAGTGCTTGCGGAAAAAGGGTTGCGTAAAAGCAGAATTTAGAAGAGCCACACATATACATTTAAGTTGTCCTAAACACACCGATTTAGTTTGTGCAAATGTAGGCGGGGTGTGTTTTCAGTGTGTGATAACATATTTATAAAAATGGCGGAAGGGCTGTGTCCATTACATTTTTCAAGGGGGTTGTCTTTTAAAAACTATTTTGAGATTTTTTTTACCTGCATTATTTTTTGCAATGGCATTTAAATATTGACCCTTGAATAGATCGTTTTTATATAGTACAGGGAGGTTCTATTTTAAATAATAGGCGCTGTGTGTGATCATCATATTACAGGGGGGTACAGTGTATTCATGTGAAGTTTTCAATTGTGGTGATGTAACTAAAGTTTTAAAGGAGCCAACAACCAGCCATTGTGTAAATATGCGACAAAAATATAAAAACACCTGTATGATTCATGATTCAGAAAACTTCCTCCCTAATGCTTCCTTAAATTATTTTTATTTTTTTATATATTTATAATTTATTCATTATTTATTTTACCCCTTTTTAAAAATCGTTTCGCTTTAAAGGATTTCATTGTATTGTTAATCGATTATTTCCTTTTGCCCTTTAAACTTTACCAAACTTTGTTTTCTAACTATAAAATTAAATTTTGTTTTTTAAACATAACCTAGCTTTAGGATGTAATTACTATTTCTAAAAAGTACTTCAAAGTAGGTTTTCATCCTGTCTTGCTTATTTCAATGAGGAAAAGTAAATTCGAAACCTAAATATATTCTTGATATTTTCCGAATTTTTTTCTCGATGTGTCGATAGTGTCAAATTAAGAATCCATAGAAGTTTACCCTCCGCTTCCGAGTTTGATCAAAAGAAAGTTATTTTTGTTGGGATATCCGTCCTTCGGCTATATTAAATTTCTGATGCGTTTTCTCTTAGACAATCGAAGCTTTTCTTTAGTAGAAATTTAATCTTAACTTGGACATTGAAGAATAAAACCTTGAAATTTTTGAAATAATGGTGGCATAATATGATTTAATCTAGTTGTAAGGTGACCAAACAATATTTTTTGGGTCTTTCAATTTCGTTTTTTAGAAATAGACAAGTGAAATTTACTAAATTTAAAAAAAAAACTTTGACAAACTTCCGGTACGGAACACTAAACTCGCACTTGAAACATATCTAAGAACACTCTCCATTAAATTACGTTTTTTCTTAGAGCCTTCCTCAAACTGAATCGATTTTGAGGATCATGGCTTATTTTTTAATTGTTCGGGTACTCTCAACTCACACTTGAAACATTACTAAGAACACTCTTCATTAAATTATCTTTCAAACGACACAAAAAAAATCAAAATCGGTTCATCCGTTTAGGCACTACGATGCTATAGACAGACAGACAGACGCACACACATAGCGATCAAACTTATAACACCCCTTTTTTGGTTCGGGGGTTAAAACAGACAAATTTAGTCCTTATATATTATTTCTCCAGCATGTTTTTTTCTGACCATACTTAATATCTCCCTTCTTTACCAAATTCCATGATTTAACCCTCATTTTCAAGATTATATCATGCTGTCTTCTGACGAAAAATAGACTCGCGATATAAAAAATGTTAATAAGTGTATTAGGCAAACATGTTTCGAATGCAACAGTTTTTATAGATGTTCTCCTGATATTGAAGACATTATTAAGAAGTAACAACATATATATTTCAAAACTATTAAGTAAACTATTTTTAAACATGTTCTCCTAATACTACTTTGAGCAAAATATTTTGATTATTTCACCACTTTTCTACGAAGTTTTGTTATTGTTTTTAGCCACGGGTACAGAGTTAAAAAATTAGATTACGTCTTCTTTACGGCAGAAAATGTAGGCAAAACACTGGTTTTTTTAATGGAAAATCTGGAAAGTTAGAAATATTATGACTACATATAAATGCCGATGAGGCTTATCACAATGCCTTTCATTGGGATATGCTTTTTTTAGTTTCGATGTTAAGAAAAACACTAAAGCAAGATGAAAAAAATTTACACACTTATTTTTCTAAGAATTAGATCAAAAATTGTAATTTTGACCATGATTCGGCTACGAAGTCGAATTGGATAGCTTTGTCGGTACTGTCTTCTGATCGCATTCCATTATTTTTATCTAATAAAGAGCTTAAGATTGATGTAGCTAAATAAGCTCAACTGTTTAATCAGATCAATTTATGGTGCTTTATTTATCAGACACCAATATAAACTTTAATTCCAACCTTACGAGACATGGAAAACTTCCAAATAACATCATACTCTTAGAGAATAGACTAAATCCATGCGACACTTGGCTTGGCAAACTTGGAAATGACATCAAACTCTTAGAAATTGTTATATATAAACTGCGTTGTAAATAATGTGGACCATTAACCAAATGTGGACCTAAACAAACTTATCGACTCTTTCCTATTGGTACGTAAGCTGGCAACGTTTTGGAGAGTTTATTTTCAGATGGCATACTTCATTCCAGTCTAATTTCAAACACAAAATATATCCAAAATCCTGTCTTCCTGAAATCAACTTTTTCATGGTTAGCTCTTATACTATATATTCTTCAGGATTCTTTCGTTTCCTGGATGACCATTAAAAATTTTTTTTACATGTCCCATTTTTTGCACTTATTCTTTTTTCGAGTTTTTCACTCGCATCTCTCCTACATTCCATGACCCTTATTATTCTTAGATTTTCCTCCAAATCATCTTTTCGACTCTTCCTAGATCTTCCAACGATTTTTTGACTATTTTGATGAGCATTGAGAATTTTCTAGTATGTCTTAATATTCGATTATCTCTTTTATGATTGTTAGCTTAAATCTCATTTATTTCCGGGGACTCTCGGGTTGAGAGGAGGTATGCATTGACCTTTCTATATAAAAAGGACGGCCAAAGAGTATATTTTTTTATAATAATGTATAACATAAATTTCCGTTATAATCCATATAACGGCACATTTGATGCCTAAGGCTACCAGCGTAATTTCTAATTTTGTTTTTCTGTTTTATTTCAGGTCTTTGGTTTTGAATATAACAAAAATATCAATTAATTAGTCAAATTAAAACTCAAATATTATATAAATACAATTTTATATAACGGAAAAAGGAAATTAAGAAGCACGGCCACGGCGGCGACGCAGTGTATCATTGCATAGTTGCGTTGTTTTGGCAATGTCGATCGATGCACAATCGAGGTATCATCGATATAATTCCCAACAACAAACTCATGGTTCAAATAATATGCCAGTAGTACAACCTCAACAACAGCAGAGTGGTTCAAATAATAGTGCACCCATAATGTCATCATCACAACGGTTTTGTTTACGGTGGAACAATCACCAATCAAATTTATTATCAGTATTTGATCAACTATTACAGGATGAAAGTTTTGTTGATGTCACGTTGGCAGTTGAGGGTCAATTATTACGTGCCCATAAAATGGTCTTGTCCGCGTGTAGTCCATATTTTCAGGCATTATTTGTTAGTCATCCGGATAAACATCCTATTGTGATATTAAAAGATGTACCGTACATTGATATGCGAAGTTTATTAGACTTTATGTATCGGGGGGAAGTTAGTGTTGATCAAGATCGTCTTACAGCATTCTTACGAGTTGCTGAAAGCCTCCGAATCAAAGGGTTAACAGAAGTCAATGAGGATAAATGTGATCTACCGAGTATTACATCGTCGTTATTAGGTAGTGGGGGTAATGTTAATTCAAATAGTTATCATCAAAGGTCGTTACCATCGAAACGACCTTCGGCGGGTCTATCCACCAGTGGGAATATGAGTGGCAATATGGGTGCAGTTGGTTCGATGGGTTCACAAGCCATGTCACCATTGTTAGGTAATGCGCTGGCGCAACCTAAACGTAAGCGAGGACGGCCTAGGAAATTCTCCGGTAGTTCAAACGGTACGCCCTCTTTAGACGGTGATGATGATGGAGATTCTCCGATACTTCGGGGAACTCCGGAATTATTGGAAGTTAAAATGAATGTGGATGGTTTTCAAGGTTCTGGTAACGAGATGAGGAGTGAAACGGACGCAGAAGGTGATGATGCTGATGCTGAGGATCCATTAGGTGATAGTAGTATTGTCAAGGAGGAGACGCAGGTACAAGATCAACCAATGGTCGGCACATCCAGGGAACAAGATAATTATAGCAATAATGAAGAATATCATTCGGGTAAGTTTGTTTAAAAATTATTGTAATTATTAAAACGTAGATAAACCACCTCGAACCTTATTTATCTGTTTTAAATGATAAATTAAAGGAATTAGAACCAAACTATGCCGAAACATTGACCTATTTAAAAAAGTGGCTCTTTGTTCTTTTATAAAAACTTCATCAGGATCAGCTTTTGAGAAGCTCGAGAAAAATACCAAAAAACTCTTATTTAAAAACTTCTTGATATTAAAATAAATAAAGTTTAATGAAAATTGAATAAAACCCGTATCAAATGGAAATTGCAACGAGACTCGATACTAAAACTTAAAGGCCACTTTAAAGTTGTGAGACTTAAGCGCTTGTACACACCAGTTATGATTTCCTCTCAAATTAGTTTTTTGGTAGGAATTGGGACAAGGAAGTTCATTTCCAACTAATTTCTATTGTCTTTGCTAAACAGATTTACAACAAACTCCCATATTTAAATCGTTTAAAAATGAAAAAAATAAATTAAAATCGTAAATTTTGAGCCATACTTTTATATTTTAAATAAGGCACAGAGTTAACAGTTCTTTTTTTAAAGGCAAAGTAGTAAGATAAAGTTAAATCGAACTCAGATTAAATCATATTCGTGAATAAACCGATTTATATGTTGTGAGTTCTTGAGATAAAGACCTGATTTGTAACCTTTTAGGTCTACAGCAAAACGTAGTTTTAATGAGTCATTTCAGAAAGACTGAAAATTTCATAGATACTTGCCAACACTACGTCCTGATGCCATAAAGTGAAAAAGATATAGCGACTGTCTCAAGTTTGAACTGATTCCGGAAAGTTTTAATCGACAGATATTCCAAAAAAATTGTAGTGTGTTCGAGTGGGTTTAACTAATCTGCAACGCTAAATGTATAGATTCTGACTCATTAGGAAATAGTTCGAAATTAGAAAAATTATAATTTTAAATTGAGGACAATATCATTTTTGTGATTTTTAGACTTAATTCTTCATGTCAGCAAATTTCCAGCCTTTCTGAAATCACTTTCTTGGTGAGACGAATCGACATATTTAGCGTTGCGGACTAGGTTACACTTCCTCCCCCCACTGGCATTACGAAAATGTAGTCGATGTGAGCTACATTTTTTGGAATGTCTGTCGATTAAAACGGATTCTACTCTTTCTGTAATGAGTGTAAACAGACGCTACACCCTTTAGTACTCTATTAGGGCCAAACTCCCCTTCTTTTCGAGAATATAGAATAGGCTTACAATATTTTTTTAGCTTTTAAAATTTTAAGAAGTTCAGATCAAAATTTGTGTGTCAATTTTATCTCTATCTTTGGTGGTAATTTTTCTGCAATGAAATTCGTTTATAATGATCTCGAAAGGAAATTTCACATTTGCTTTAAAAAACTAACATTTTGTGAAATCGTAATATACATCATACCATATTCATCGTCATGTCATTATAAGCGAATTTCTTAAAAATCTTAAAATATTTTTTGCTTTTATTCTGTTTTAAAGTTCGTCAAAATTTTTGAATATTTGTAAATGCTTTAATACCTTGTTATCATCCATAATTTGCCCATAATTTTTATTTTTAAATTGTAAATATTTAAAAAAAAATAAATACTTGTAATCAGTGAAAAAGTATGGAGAGGTGAACTATTAGAGAGGAGATAATGTTTTAATTAACTAATTAGTGAATAGTTGTTTAAAAATTAAATGAAGGGAAAAGCTAAAAGGGATTTAATTTGTGTTAACAAAAAAAATTTAAACAAAAATTATTAAAAACAACATTTTAAATAATTTTTAAAAAATTGTTGAGTGCTTCGAATAATGAAGTGTGAACAAAAAAAAATTCTTAATTCTTTAAATAAAGTCACATTTAAGGTGAGTTTTTCTGTTTAATTGTATTTTTGAACTGGGGAAGAGCAATAATATAGGGAATGAGCCCGCCGTATCGCGTACTTTTAAAATAAAACAAATTTTACAAGTTTTAATAAAATATTTAAAAAATAATATTAATATACAAATTTGCACGAAGAAGCAATTAAAAAAATACAAAACAGGCTTAGTCCCTATAGCTTTTCCCTTTTTTTGTTTTTGGTAAAATATAATTATGGGTGTAAACCTCGGTCGATGAACGAATAATGTTGGAACAATTGAGTGTTTTTTCTCAAGGATTTGACCCACCTAGTTACACCCATGAATATAATTTACGTTGGTGTTAGTGAACTAAAAGTTTGAGTATTCGAAATCTTCGCTATTTTGTGTCCTAATTTATGAATTATAAATAAATTTAAAAAAAATGGATCTCTAGCACCTATAAAAACATGTATTCTTTGCCCTCCTTGAGAACAACCTGACATCCTAAGGCGAGACATTTCCAGGTAAGAAAGGCCATTTTAAGCAGATTAATCTGCAGGATTCTGTTTGTGCAAATAACATGTATGGAGGTTTCATCGTAATCCATACATGCCCTACAAGTGGTATCATCAGAGATCGTCATGTTAGAAAGGTAGTAATTCCACTGACAGTCGGACAGTTCCCTGTCAAGAGTCCCACAAAAGTTTCAGGTTAGGACTCTCTAATGTTCTAGCTGTTTTTATACACGGATGGCTTAGCTGTAGCTGTGGTAGCCATTCCTAGATTCCGTAATTTACGGAGCATATTCCAATGGGAATGAGAGGTACAGGAGAAAAAGGCGTTTGACACTACCCCTCTCGTGCCAATGAGTCCGCATACTTTTCACAGCTCGTCAAAAATTGCACTTTTTGACCCAATTTGTCAGGAGACACAAAATTCTGAGTACGAATACCCATGCTTCTAGTTTTTAGAAAGTAATAATTACTTAATTGAAGAAACCCCACGTAAAAGACTTTTGAAATCAATAATTTAGTCGTTAAATCGTGTACTTAATGCGTAGAATGGGATGACTGTTGCAAACTTAAACTTTTTTAGTCGGGTCACTCTTTTATATTTCTTAAATTTTTACGATTATTTTTAAGTCACACCCTGTACGATGATTAATCAATTAACCTTAATTAATATTTTAGATATTGAAGACACGCCCTCACATCTGAGTGGTGGAACGAATTCTAATAAAAATACAGGAGCGCGATCAAGAAAAATTCACTGCATAGATTTTAATGCATCGTTACATCAAGAATACAATCTACCATCTCAATACGAAGATGAACAACAACATCATCGAGCCAAACAATCTCCACGACATCCGGCCGCGGAACATCAGCAACAGCAACATCATCGTATCAAAGTAGTCGACAATAATGATCAAGCAATCGATGCGACAACAACAAATCGTGTAAATGAAGCGTTAGAATTAAAATTTGATCCGAAATCGATATTAGAAACATATATGATGGAAACATCAACACCGATACAAATAAACAACAAACTATCGTTAAAACCTCCATTAAAAAATAAAAAATTACAATATTTTGATAATATTAATTACGATTGTGATATTTTTACACCATATTTATCGATAGATGAGAATTCAAGCGGGGCTCTAGGTCCGCTTGGTGGTGGTGGAACACTAGGAAGCAGCGGTACTTCTGTTGGTGATGATCGAAGTACAAATAATAATAATAATAATAACGGTCGTTTAAGTAAGAATAATACAAAGAAAATTGTTGATGATCCGGATAAATCCGCACGTGACTTTTGTATAAGAGAAAGCGATAATTTATTTCGTTGTAAATTATGTGATCGAATTTATACACATATTAGTAATTTTTGTAGACATTATATGACGTCACATAAAAGTGATATACGTGTTTTCTCATGTCCTGTTTGTTTTAAGGAATTTACGAGAAAGGATAATATGATGGCACATCTAAAAATTATTCATAGACAATTTAATTCTTAAAAAAAAAAAACAAAATGTTTATTTCAAATTTATTTATTTTATTTTACTTAATTTAAGTGAAACTTCTTTAGGGTAACATGAATTTATTTACAGTTAACCAAAGAGATGTAAGATAGAGATGAAATGAAAATGATGAAAAAAATTTAAGATCGTAAAACCTGTTCAGGTACTGCAAATGGGTCCTTACCATCTAGATCGAGTGTTCCTGTGTGTCCTCCTTGAGAGCTACCCGCCACTCGAAGGCGAGACGTTTCCGGGTAAGAGATGCTATTTTAAGCAGATATGAAGCTATAGAAAAATTGTACAATAATTTCCTCTCTATCTTTCTACTCTTTAGAAAAATGTAAGTTAATTTTTAAAAGAAGTTTCATTTCCTGAATATATTTTTTTGGTTCAATTAGAGACCACTTCCTAAAAACAAAACTTAAAACAAAAGTGCCTTAAATGTGTGAAATTTTATATCCTTAAATCGTACTTTTTTTTATATACAAAGGACTAGAATTTTATAAAAAACAAATCGAATTTATTTAAATGCCTTTTTAGAAAAGAGTATTCTACAATTTCTGAGTTGATTCTACGATCAATACAATTTTTACAAATTTCTCACTTATAATGCAAATCAGATTAAGTTGTCGGGTCGATACAAATTCGAAATCAAATCGAGAGATTGAAAAATATTTGTATCTGAGGGTCAACAGAAAGCGTAGAACTACCCAAAAATATTTATACTAAGTAAAAAGTGGCCTTATTATTGCACAAACAAATTTTTACATGACTTATCATATTTTTTTATATATACACAAAAAAAATATTTTTTATCAAAATTTATGAAACAGGAACTCAAGAGAACGTGGATTATAGATTTTTTTTTTAAAATTATGACAACGAATTATATAGAAATAATTTCAAAATTAGTGCCTAAGCAATCCACAATACTCTGAAAATCGTTGGGAAATATCAGAACGTATCGAAAAATGTTCGTAATAATTGTTAAACCGTGTTTTAACACCACGAAAAAAATATTTTTTGTTTAATTATTGAACTGAATAGAAAAGAAATAAATTTAAAAAAAAAAAAAAAATAACGTTATCAGTTCCAAATTTAAAAAAAAAAATGCCTTCTCATTAGTTAAATAAAAAAAAAAAAAAATTTTTATATTAATTATTGTAGTGATAATGGATGGAATTTATTTAATATATTTATCGTTAAAAAATATTTATTTAAAAAAATAATAAAAATAATTAATTGTAAAACTTAAACAAAAAAAAAAACAAAAAATGGACGCCTGAGAAATAAAAACCCTATTATGTAGATCAAATTTTTTAAAATACTATTTAAAGAAACAAAATAATTAATTTTATTACAATTAATTAATCTTTCAAACTATTAGTTTTTAGTTCAATTTAAAAGAAATGCCTCAATTTTCCTCGTTTATAATTTTTATCACACAGATGTTTAAACTAAATTTTAGATCGCTAAATTGCATCGGATAGAATAATTCAATATACACTATAAAATAGGAGACTGAACTTAACAAGTGACCAAAAGAAAGCCTATAAAAAAATCCTACAGTTTTATCCGTTTGCGATTTTTAACTCTACATTTTATATCTTTAATTACGCGTGAAAAATGAATTCTTTCAAAAATGTTGGGAAATGGTGTGAAAATTTGATTGTAAATAAAACTTTTATATTGGTAACTCGCTGTAAAAAGCTTTATTTATGAAACTTAAGGGAGTTATTCATTTTAACTCGAAGTTAGTGTCGGATTTAATGGTGATGGCGCCCTAGGACAACGCATCGAAAGCTCCTTTTTTTTTAAATAAAAATCAATTGTTGTCGCCCTGGGTCTTAAATCCGCCACTGCTTGAGATCCCCCATGTAAGTAATTACAAGTTATAAAATGAGAAACACATTATTTCAGTCATTGATCGAAGTTTAGCATAAACATCTGGGGATACTTTGTTCAAAGAACTTCTCTTTATGTCAATTAAAATTGCGACATAACCTCATTACATAAATATTATATTTTATAGGTTTAGTTATATAAAAAAAAAATTATGTAATTATTGTGGTACCTTTTTAAAAGGATTATTTTTGTTTAATATTGTATAAAAGTATGTTCCATTTAATGTGTTGTTACGTCACAAAGAATCAATTGATTTTGAAAATTGTATATATAATATTTTATAAATCATAATTTCACACCATTGGCAGAGTGCTGATAGGAATCAAACCCATGACATACTGGGTACAGAAGTCAGTTTGAAAACGGGAGAACTGATAAATTTTACGTGAATTAACTAATATAAATGTGAAATTAACTTTGTTTGTCTGTCTGTCTGTTAGTTACAGTTTCACGTTTAAACCGCTGAACTATTTTGATGATTTTCGGTTTGGATATAGAAAGAAGCTTGGGAAAGGATATAGAATACTTTTTGTCATGTAAATAAAACTTGAAGAGCGTGAAATTGGGGGGAAATGTCCGTAAAACTACCCTTTTTACTTATATTCATGCTAAAATGATGGGAATATTTATTTATTTACTTATATTCATCCGAAAATGGAAAAACACCCCCAAAACTATCTTTTTTCTCTATATATGCTTGATAAATGCCATTTTTTTGCTTTCGACGTGAAATTCCATGAAACTTATGGTAAAAATTGAAAACTTCCCAAACTAGAATTCCTCCAACAAGAAAAGTTCTAAATAAATCAATGATTCTTTAAATGATTTAATGATTCACTTAATGAATTAATAAAAATGAAAGCTAGTATGACATAAGTATGACGTCAAATTTTATGTCATGTGTATTATGACTTGTTACAACATTTAATGACGTAAACAATTTCTACAATGAGGTAACGTACTTCCATTAAATGGAATATATTCGATTACTTAAAAGAAAGAGAGAGAAACATAATAACACTATCCTTATTTTCAGTATTACAACAAAATTAAAAAAAAAGGAGAGAAATGCATACTGAACTGATTTTTAAAATGTGTGACACAGAAAAAAAAACCCTCTCAAATAGTATGCATTTTTTTGACGCTGCAAATATTTTTTTGTCCTAATTGTACTTATATTTATTAATATTTTAGTTTATTTCTAGAATTAATTCGAAATTTTGATTTGCTCATTTTTTTCTAAGGGGGGTGTAGGTTGAATGACCGTGTGAATATGTGTGATTTTTTCTCTGACTTAAATATTTTCGGGGTGTATTAAACGAATTCTTTGTTTTTTTTTTTTAATTTTTTCCACAACGAATTATTTAAAATTTATGTACTTATTTTTTTTTAATTAGTGCGCATAAAGTTAAAACAAGAGAAATTTATGTTGGGTTACAGAAGCAGTTGTTTAAGTTCGAAAAATTATCGAGTTTTATAACTGTTTATGGTATCTAAACTGTTGTAATAATGAAATTGGAAAGTGCAAAAATAAAAAATTTTATCTCTTTATTCTTGGACTAAAGAGGTAAGGTTGAAAAATATTCGAAGAATATTTTTGATTTTTAGTGAATTTTATATAAAATATCAAAATTCTTTTTTTAAAGAAAAAAAGAATAATTATTTATTTTAAATTTAACTTACAAACACAAATGTTCATACTAAATCTAGATTGCTAGCTTAATAAATCTTTATTTCAATTTTATACAAATTTTAAAGACGAAAAAAGCGAAGAGAAGACTTGAATACGGAAAAAATTCAGTATCGATAATTAAACTTTTCTTTCTCGACATATCATCAAAAAATCTTTATAAAGCAAAGAAAATGCTCGACCAATCGTCAAATAGATCGGATTTTTTTATATTTTGAGTGAAAATTACTATGACACCAAATTTTATCAAATTCCGAAAGAAAAAATTTTTTTTTTTTTTTTAATTTTTTCTTAAGAAAATTTTTTGTTTTCAATTTCAGTTACAGTACATAATGTAATTTTGGCCCAAAAAGTAGAAAAAATAGGTCCATTTGATGATAGGAAGGTCTAATTTTTAAAATATCATTCAAAATCACATACGATGGAGCGCTTCTCGGTGCGATTTCAAGAAATTTCTTAGAAAATACCTGTCTAATAGTCAAATTAAATGAATTTTCGTGATTTTTGGGTCCTAATTACTTCAGAAAATTCAGAAACCGAAAAAAGAAAATATTTAGTTTTCGATTTAGATACAAATCAATATTTAGGATAATTAGTACAATTTTCGAGATACCGTCTGAAATTCTTTGATGAAAAACACAAAAATCAAATTTATTTGTCTATAAAATTCTACTTTCTAACGTTAAAGCGTTGTAGTATGGCTTCAAACTGTACGAATTTCTAATAGAAAAAATAGCTTTAAAAAAGCAATAATTTTGAGAAAGAGTTTATTGCTCCATTTTTGACACCCGACCGTAGACAAAACAACTTGATACTCGAATTAATGATTGAAAACTGGACTACTCCTACTTTGTTGTCTAATTTGTATCAGTTAGTGACAGAGTAGTCTTTAACCTTTTGGAGGTCCTGGATACATAAACATCACGGTGCCTCTTTTTTTTTGTAAAACTTCATTTGACAGCTAGGTCGAGAACGTACTCTATTTTCTATGTCTATGATCACGCCATTACTGACAGGCAGAAAAGAGACAGACTCATTCTTTGAGTCAGAGTGTAAAAACAAATTAATGTGCAAAAAATAGATAATTTTTCTGTCACGAAATACAAAATATTAGCATTTAGTTTACCCTGGATAAGTTTTTCGGCCTAATTAGTTTGCTAATAAGATAATTATACAATGTCGTTGCCCCATTTCGTCTTATTTTACGTATTTTGATGGTTGGCAAATCGAAATGTTATATAAAATTAGATTTTGTGAATTGAAACTTCGAAAATCGCATTGCAAATTAATTATTTTGTCCTTGAATCGTGTACTTAATACGTAGAAAGGTAGCGACGGCTACAAAGAATGTCAAATGTAAAATTAGCATCCTGATAGTTAGTGCTTAATTTAGTATGGACATCTGTGATAACATATATATTTATTTTGGAGCCAATATAAATCCAAAGATATAGAACATACTACTAAAATAGCATAAACAAATAAATAAATAAATAAAAAACAATAAAGAAATAAAGATCTCAAGATAGTTATTATCAAAGATTTATTAAAAATTGTGATTGAATCTTTTTTTTTAAGTACAATATATTTTGTAAGTTTAAAACAAAACAAAAAAATCTCCAATAACTATCTCTAAACAAAAATAACACTAAAAAAACTAAAAAAAAATTGTACAAAGTGCAAAAAAAAAAATACAAGAGGACTCTTAAAATTAAATAAAAAATAATATTGAAAACATTTATCTGTGTGTGGGGGAAGAAAAACAAAATGATCTGTGTTTTTTATTTTTTGTTTGAAAAAAAAAAGATAAAATTTTTTTGACAAGGTAACTAAAACATTTTTTTTACTACTGTTTTTTCGTTTTTTTTTTTAGCTCGATGTAATTTAGATTAGTAGAAAGTATGAAGGTAGTTTTTTTTTTTAGAAATGTATAGAAATTTCGTTCCTATATTCAATGAAGTGTTTTTTTTTTGCTGTGTTCAGAAATTAACTTGAGTGAACAACGTGGTCCCTCAAAACAAAAGATCCCCAAATGGGTCCCCATCACGTAAATCAAGGAATTATCAGTGCCCTTCTTAACAACCTTTCACCTGAATGCTAGACGTCTCCGGGTAAGGGATGCAATTTTAAGCCGATGAAGACAGACGCAACAGAAAAAGCTCACAGCTTCCACAGATGAGATTTCTCCCAGAATTGATAGATCCCAGGTTTCAGGCCCAAACTTGTGTAAATAACATGCATGGAGGTTTTATCAGCCTCCATACACACCCTTCAAGTGGGAACATCAGAGATTCTCAAGTTATGAAGGTAATACTTCAATTGACAGTCCCCTGTCAAGAGTCTTACCATCCTTCTCAACTTCGCTCTGGTGAGTTTTAGGCGAGCACAGTTGAATGGCCTAGCCATGGTAAAAAGAATACGTTTTTGTCAAGTCCGCGCTTCGCCAACTTGCTGTCATTTTTTTCCTCTCTCTCGTTTAAATAGGGAAATAAAAGAGTAAACAACAAGTATGGCGGCTAGTTGGCGACAATAGTAAGAGACTCTCCTCTGCGTAAAAACTGTTAATTTTATATTTGGATAATTTAAGTAACCTTAACTTAAGCTGTGATGACAATGATTGCCTTTTTCAATTTGTTTCAAGTTTTGTCCGAGTTCAATTTCTGAACGCAGCTCTGTTTGCAATTTTTGTTAAAATTAATGCATGAAAATGAATGATTTTGTGAATTTTGATATGCATTATTATTCGCATGGTTTGCTTGAGCAAAAAATGGATGCATCATACATTAAAAATCCACAAATTGGCAAAATAATAATTTAGATTGCATTATTAAGCGCCAAATTCGAATGATTTTGACCACGTTTCGATCAAGATTAATCAGTCTCGTAAATATTAAATGAGTGAAAAATTGTGTCGCTTAAAATATCGATTTTTGAAGCTCGGATCTCTTATTTCTCAATTTTTTCATTTACATTTTCAAAATTATATATATAATTTTTATACTTGATTGAAAGTATGAAGTACTAATTTTCCAAAGTCCCGACTTAAAATTTATTCGATTGTTTTTTGTACTTAAACTTTTTTCTTTATTCTAAAAAGAATGTTCACCAATTTTTCAGCATGTTTTCTCACAACTCAATTATTAAAAATTAAATTCTATACATTTCTAAGAGTGGTAAAATGTGGAAATAAAACAAATCTCATTTTTTTTAAATGTATTAATTTTGTAGTTATTATTGATTTGATTGATTGATTAATGTTCATGTTCAATGATCGAAAACACTCATTACGTTTGAAAACAATCAGGACCCGCTTTTGTAGGCAAAAATCATTTCAATGTAAACACATTTTTGTACCCAAATTGAAACAAATAATTAGGTCTGAATTGTGCCCCAACAGTGGCGGAATTAGCCAAATAGCAACGGTAGCAAATGCTACGGGCCATGCGGACCCGTAAAAATAACGCAGTGGAAAAATGAATGTTAAAAAAGAGTTAAATAATATTTGACTAAAAAGGTTAATGTGATACAGGCAAATTTCTCTCTTTATTGATAGAAGGTGGTAGCATGCTGTCAAATCGGTTATCAAAAAAAAAAGAGTGTTGACAGCTCAAAGATGTGGACTTCTAAAAATAAAACCTTTTATTTGCTAACCTTCTCATTATATATAACAAAAAAAGACACGGTCTATTTTGCATGTCTATTTTAACAACTCCACTAACGAAATTTATCCAGGCAAAAGTTTTTACACTAAACAAAATAAATTAAGCCACACTAAAATTTCGAAAGACGTATTTCAGCAATAGTACCGTAAAAAGGCGTTATAAAAGTTGTACTCCTTGTTAGTGTTTTGCACTCCTATGTTTATATAAGAAGAATAGACTGATCCATTTTGAACTGACATCGTTTTAATTAGTTTTAAATCTTAACACTAGGAGGTTAACGACAAAACTTATCAGCACATAGTTGTTCACAGGGTCGGATTAACCGTGTCATGGTCCCTAGGCAATGTCATTTTCTTCTAGCCGATGCGGGGCAATTACCTACTCTACCTAATGGTTAGTACGACCCTGGTTGTCCTGATCAGCAACACATAATTTTGATTATTTTCGATCATTGATTATTAGCCCAATCCCAATTGATACATCAATAAAATAAAAACAGATAGATATTTTTTACACTATTTAACAATTATTTATTTTGATATATTTATGGTACAATTTCTAAATATTGATTGATGAATTAATATTGATAATATCAAATATTAAAAATATTAATCAATAATCAATAATAAAACAATAGTAGTGATTTTTTTTGATTTAATTATTGCAAATATCGTCTATATTATAAATATAAATATATATATATATATAAATACATATATCGTAGATATTTATTTAAATCAATATATATATATTTAATTATTTTAATTATTGTTTAGTTAATTATTATTATTATTATACAATTTTTATTATTTTTATTTTACTTTTTATTTTATTTTTTTTTTAATTATTTAAAAATAAAGTTAAATTGATTAAAGTATAAATTTTTATTTTTTTTATTTTTGTTGTGTGTGTTGATATTTATTTTTAGTTTGAGATAGAAAATAAATTGCTTGGAAGCTTGATAATCCAGCTCATGATTGATCAAAATATTCAAAATATAAAGGAAAGATTCTAGTTGATAAACCTTTCTACGTTTTTTTATCGACATTTATGCGCTTATTTGACCCTTTTTATGCCATGTATCTTGCGGACAATAAAATTGGGACAAAGCTTGTACATGTATACATATGAAATATATCAAGGTATTCGCACCGTGTGTGAGTTTTATTGGAGGCGTTTCCATGGTAACGATACACTACTTCAATTATAGAATTGTATGGATGCATATATAATTGTATGGTTTGCATTTATGACTTACATTGAAAATTTAATATTATTGTCTAACAAATTTAAATAAATAATTATGATAATTTACATTTTAAAAATAATATTTGTGCAATTTGATTTCTTATTTTCACAATTTTTCTTAAGTTTAATCAATTAGTGTTTTTCAATAATTTTAATTTGATATTCACTATAACATTTACATGTAAAGAATTGCAAATTAGTCATAACAGCCTCCTTTAACGCCAAAATTTTTCACTGGAAGTGCTGGCATAGATTTTATTGTCCCTACCATGACTACGCACACAACAAATACTAAGTTTAGTCCCAAGTTTGTAACGCTAAAAAATATTGATGCTACGAACAAAATTTTGCCATAGGTGTTCATAAAATCATATTTTCGGTTGCTGTCTGTCTGTCAACATGATAACTCAAAAACGAAAAAAGATATCAAGCTGAAATTCGTATAGCGTGCTTAGGACATAAAAAGTGAGGCGAGTTCGTAAATGAGCAACAGGTCAATTAATTCTTGGATCCGTAGGGCCCATCTTGTAAATCGTTAGAGATAGAACAAAAGTTTAAATGTATAAAATATTCCTTATAAAAAAATAAACAACTTTTGTTTGAAACATTTTTTCGTAAAAATCACTGTTCCGAGAGAGCTCAAATTATATAGTACGTGATATATGGGAATATCAGTTATGTGTGTAAAAACTTATCAAGGGTTAAAAATAATATGGCAATAAGCTCAGAATTTAGAAATGTTTTTCCTGATATTCTGGTCAATTATGAGCTCGTTTATTAAATTTCCAAAGAATAAAGTTTATTTTCAAGGCATCTATTGTGTTTTAGAAAATTAGGTAATCATTTGAGTTGAACCATCTTAATTGTAATCCTTGTTTTTTTCCGAACAGTAAGTATCAGCAACAATGAGCCTTTTATGTACGAATTACGATAGGATGTAACATCGGCTAGTTGATTTTTTTTTCAGACAAAACTTTCTAAGAATTTTCTTAGAGAGACAATTTCTGAAATTGTTAAGACTAAGTAAAATTCTAATAACATCGTCAAATTGCTTTCCTACAACCTAGCAGCCTGAGAAAGTCTTAAATAAGAACGAAATGTTATAATTTAATAAACAAATTTCTACAAAAACATTTTGGTACGAAAATAATTTAATGGATTACCAAATTCTTGTAATTCGAGGTCTCATAGCTTGCTGATATTGGCTCTGTTGGTTGGTAAAATAAATTCCTTGTGTTTGTTGTTTTTTTTTGAGAATGATCCATTATTTTGGTAGAAATCTCGTTGAAATTTAGAAAACTTAGTTTTTTTAAATCGAAAATAATTGCAAAATTTGCTAATATACATGTTTCTTTTTTTAAAACTTGGACATTAAAGGATCTTATGGATAAAAGGTATGAAACAATATATATTTCTCGTTATTTAAACAAGAATTAATTTTTTATTTTTCCCAACCTTCGTTTTGTTTTTTGAAACATTTCAAATTAAAATAAAGTTCTGATTCCACATCCCAATCTAAGACAACTCAGAATTATGAATTTGTAAAAGTATATTTTTGTAGAATTTTAAGTTTTTAGTTCCAGCTTATTAATGAGTTATTACTTGCGAAAAAATATTTTTAAAACTCCTAAAAGACCTTTTATTTGGGTCCAAAAGCCGACTTTAATAAATCCTTCCTAATAACACTAAAGTCAATTTTTTTTATGTTTTAAATTTCGGAACATCGAAGATTCCTGGATTGTATAAATGAAGTTTCAATCATCGAAAGGCCAACATCGCAAAAGTCAAAAGTACCTTACCATAATAGCCAGAGTATAGAAATTAGATGCATAATGCAATTTATTGTAGAAATTTTTTTCTTGTTGGAAGTTCAGGGGTATTCTCCGAATGTAGACCCCAGTTGGCGGGACGACAGAATCTTGAAAAACACGTTTTATTAAATATCTCATAAACCGGGCATCGTACAATAATAATAGTTGGAATCATTTTTATAGATAATAACATTTTCTATAACTTTTATTTGAAATTTTTTTTTTTGTATAATGCATATATTTTTATTTATAGCGTTATTATCTACAAAAATGATCCTTATTATTATTTTCGTACGATACATGATTCACGTGATATTTGATAAAACGTGTTCCAAGATAGCGGCTGAAGCTCGTGCTCCCTGTCTCGCGAACTTGAGTTTACATTTAGAGGATCCCAGAATATTAATGTTTAATCATGATTGAACCTTTATTTAATCTTTTGGGCGTTTAGATAGAAAGTACTCGATAAATCGTCAAATGATCCCGATTTTTGTATTTCTTGGACCAAAATTACTCAATTTTTCTAAAAAAATCGGGAACCATGAAGGAATTATGGCTTCAGGGAAATTAAATTGAATTTTAGTGTCACCAGGAAAGATTTATAATGATCGACTCTCCCACATTCTACTACTGATTTATTATTTTTGTTTTTGATTTCCATAGAAATGATTTTTGAGTACATTTTTGTATTTTTATTTGTTAACAGAGTCCCCATCTATACGAAATATAATGAACACAGCGATAAATAATAAATTTAACCAAAAACAAATCATAAAAAGTGAACCAAATGACCATCAACAACAGCAACAGCAACAACATCATTTGTTTTTACAACATGCGACGTCAGCATCCCTGGAATCAGCGTTATCACACTATCAAATATTAATTAATCAACAGAATTCACAACAACAATCCGATAACATCAACAATAACAATTTAAATATAGTTACTTCTATGGCATCTACAAGTGGAGCAGCGACTCCTGGTGGTGGGGGCACAATGATTACAACAACACCGGGTGTTGGCAACAATAATACACAGTTATCGGCACCAAGTGGACGACAACCGGTGCGTAGACGTAACAGACGACGGGCCACATCAGCAAGTCAAGATCCAGCTGAACAGCTAACCGAAATGTCTGTACGTGGTTTAAATTTATTCCGGTATGCATCAGTGAGTGAAGGTATCTATCAATGTACAGAATGTGCTAAGGTTGATGTACAAAAGACATTCAAAAATAAATATAGTTTTCAACGGCATGCATTTTTATATCATGAAGGCCATCAACGTAAAGTATTCCCGTGTCCGGTATGTCAGAAAGAATTTTCACGGCCTGATAAAATGAAAAATCATATGAAAACTGTACATGATTGTTTTATGCCAAAAGAATGTGTGTTTCCACAAACTCCTAACTTTTATTTAAATCCTCCAAATGTATAGTTTGATTTTTTGAGGATCTAGATAAATCCAGGCTTTAAGCAAAATATTTTACAAAAATAATTGCAAAATTATATGCACTAGGGATCAAAGAGAATAAGAAAGAAATAACAAAAAAAATTGCAGTGATTAAATTATGTATAAAATATTTTCTCTTTTTGAAAACCTGGAAATATGGTATTCGACGACCATTTTTCAAGTATTTCAAATGAGATCTTTATATTTAATTTGGTCTAAAACTTTTATGTTGAACTATTCCACAGCTTACTCGAAAAATTAAGAGTTATTTGAAAATAAATTCTCCATTTATTCGATTAGGGGTAATTACCATAGAGCTGCAAAGTCTCCGCCCAAACGGTTGACCACAGTAGAGAAAGACAGATAAAGCTCGTATAGCCTAAAATATGTGTCTCTACATCTCCCCCTGCGAATAAGAATTTTCTTATTACGTTTCTTATGTCTATACAGCTCTATGGTGTTATCTCTGTGGTAATTACACCAAAGTTAAAGATGACCTATTTTTTTACAATGAATACAAACTAATTTTTAAAAAAGATGATTTTGTTCTCTATCTTAAACTCTTTGGTAAATAGTTATGATAGATGGCGATATTCTTTTAAAAAGATTGCCTTAAAATAAAAAACAAAGTGGTTCAGATGAATGGTCTCACTCTATACATAAATTTAAAAACAAATATATTTTTAATAATATTAAATATTATTAATTTAAATAATACAATTTTCACAAAAAAACATAGAATTAATAATTTTTTTTAAAATTATTATTAAAACTAATAAAATAAATTCTAATTTTAAGTGTGATGATAATTTTTAAAATATTTTCAATAAAATATTTAGCAGCCAGTACTAACATCACACTATATAAATTTAGTACAGACACAAACCTTTATATATATATACATATAAAATATATCCAAGTATTGAACCAGAAATATAATTTTTGGATAAAAGAATGTTAGTTATTTTTTTTGAAAAAAAAGTATATAGATGATTTATATATATATTATATAACAATGTTTTTCTTTTTTTTTTTATTATTATTATATAATAACAGTTTTTCTTCGTATAAAAATTTAAAAAATGTGTAAATAGTTAATTATTTTTTAATATAAATATATATAAAAAAATGAAAAGAAAATAAAATATGAAAATATATTTATTAGGAAAATTTTATGAAAATGATATGAAAAAAAAAAAAAAATTTGAAGAGTATAATCAATTATTTGTTAGTTCATTTTGATATATTTAACAATTGCAAGCTAAGTAAATATATAGGGTGGACCATTTTAATCTGTAATGGCTAACAGCTCGTTTTATAGTTGCAGAGATGAATGGGAGACATCATTTTCTGACATCAGAATGGACCTAGTCTTCGGGTTTCTCTGCAACTGTTAGTTTTTCTTATGAGGATCAACTTTCTATTTTAAAGTGTTCTTCTATCTGTTACCTTTTAGGATCTAAATTGATTAGTAAAGCACCTCGGAGAACGAGGTCCAACCTGATGTGAAAACATGATGTCCCCCCATCAAACTCTGTAACTTTTGTTTAAGTTATTTTTTGATTGGTGAACAACAAAACGAGGTATGAGCCATAATAGATTATAAAATGGTCCACTCTGTATATAAATATATATTTTCGTTATATTAATTTTTAAATATTAAGTGAAAGCTTTGTTTAGTTCCATTGATTGATAATAGGTGCTAAAAACAATATTAATGTTAGAATACAAAATTATACTGCGTGTATGAACATATTATTTTGCAGGGGAAAGATGTTCAAACACGAAAAAAACCTCTAAAACAAATTGAATTGACAACCAATTAAAATATTTTATACAGGATGTTCTATAATTGACCGTAGAACACTGAATTTTCTGAATAAGCTTATCAAGGTAAACGAAAAAGCTCTTTAACAAATTTTTATCTGAAGCCTTATTTCGATATATTGCTAATCGATAATCGTTATTGTTGGATTTTTAATTTTTCAATTAACAATATATCGGAAATTAGGACTCAGATCGAAATTTGGTAAAGACTTTTTCGTTCGTTATTATAAGCTTATGCAGAAAATTCAGTGTTTTATGGTCAATTATAGGACACCCTGTTTGCAATATTTTAATTGAATGTCATTTCAACTTCTTGCTAGCATTTTATGGTTGAACACGCAATATAATTGACCGAATGAATGGCCGATTTTTATCGTATGTTGTGAAAAACACTGCCTCTTCTTGACAATAAGAAAACGAAAAGAATTTTGTAGTTTGCGCAAAAAATTTTTTGATCAAATTTTATAAGAGTGCCTTCTTGTTGGAATTCAATTGTGATATATGTATATGGAGGTGTCACGTTAAATTGTTTGGTTTTTTTGAGGAATATCGCTTGTCGAATAATATTCACGAACGGGGATATTCGTAGAAAAACACAAAAACTGTTATAGAATAAGTTAAGAAATCAACTATATAAAACGTGACACCCTGTATAATTTTTAAAATAATATACACACATGTCAATCTTCAGGTCAGTCAACAAAATTATTTATACAGAAAAAGTGTAAATAATGGTACACCCAGTATGAATGGAAAGAATATTAATTTTTAGCAATTTTTTTTTTTGACTCGAAAAGCTTTAATTAAACTAAAAAAATGATTGAATGTTTTTGTTTTTTTTTTTTTTTTTTTATGATTTTTTAAATTTTATTTGTAATTTGAGAGAAAATAATACAAATTATTAATAAATAATTAATTTAGTTTATTAACGAAACAAAAAAGATAAAAAATCGAAAATTATCAAGGATTAATATAATTAATTTTTGATATAAAATTTGAAAAGAAAATTTTAATTATATTTTTTTTAGATATAAAATCTGGAATTTTTTTTAAGTACGTACTTTTTTTTTTTAAATATAGAAACTTCGTTTAAATTCGATTTTGATCGGGTGCACTCTGTGACGTCTGCAATGAACTAACTGGATAAAATTTAATTAACTTTTCGTGTTTGGATTTACAATTTTTTTACATAAATATAAATATTTTATTACATAGACAATAAACATTTCTTTTTACCTACATTACCGACTAAGACTTCTGATAACTTGTATAATTCACTCACAGATGTCGAGACTGTAGCTCGCAATATACCTTACGAATATCTAACAGGAATTATTTTGTAGGAAAAAAATTATATAACTCCGTTAAAAATACAATTTTTGAAAGTGGAATCAGGTTTAACGAATCTGTGTATGTAGAACGCCATACAGTGCATCTTGTTCAAACTCTTAATCCTTAAAAAAGCATTAAAAAATGCACAAATTATTATCCTTAGTATTAATTAAGAATAAATACACAATTTTTATAAATTTTGGTAGCTAAACTAGCCATAATAGACGCAAGTCGTTATAGTTAATAGTTTTTTTTTCCAGTTTCGCCCTAAACTTCAAATATGAAAAATCGAAATATGAATTCTAATTACTGAAATTCTTAAGTGTGCAGAGCCGTAACGAGAGTACACAGCACTTGTGGAAAGTATTTAGATTGCGTCAACCTTAAAAAAATGCAAGTTTTTGTTCCCTAATCTTTTTGAACTGTGAACCGGACAGTTTTTTATTTATTTACCATTTAATTCAATGTCGACTTTTATTTCATTAATATTTTTTGTATATTTATATTCGGAGGACTCCCTCTAAAATTTTTTTTTACAAATTATGACATTTATAATATTTGCTCCATTAATATATATAATTACTGACTTTTTGTTTAACGTACAAAACATAGTTTTTGTTTTGCGCCTTAAATTTTCTTTCGTCTATGGCGCGTATCTGCATTTGCACGCCCTAGTTGCGGTTCTGTAAGTATTTATTGTTATCCTTGTTTGATTTGTAATTTTCAAAGGATTATATCTCGAATAAATTAGCCTTTTCCCTTTGAAAATTAAAAAAAGATCCGCTAGATGGCAACACTAGGGGGAGAGGATCATATAAAAGCCTATGACGTTTCTGTATAACAGAATTTAAATCATCTTCAACACATATCCGCTTTTTTACGATCTTTGGGGAAAAAATACATTTCAATCTATATACGTTATATTGTTTTAGTATTTAAGATGATTTAAAGTCTGTCATACGGAAACGGAAAATGCTTTTAAATGTACCCCTCCTAGTGATGCCATCTAGCGGATCTATTTTTAATCTTCAGGGGATATTACATTACCCTAAAAAATTCTACTTATAAACTTTGACTATAAAATAGATTATGATGTGATGTGTTTATTTATACAGTAAAACTGTTTTGTGTATTTATAATATTTTCAACGTAACATCTAAAAAATGACCCAGATTCAAAAAAAATATGATATGTTTTTCTTAAATTTATTATTTGAGTTTTATTTTTGTTATGTTTTTCTAATTTTCTTTTTTAAGCTTTAAAAATTTATTTTCTAGAAAACTCAGTTTTTTGTTTGTGTGAATATATTTTATATATAGATTTTTTTTTGTGATAGAATATGAGCGTATTAAGAATCATAGATTCTTTTCTAACAATTTTTTTAAATACTTTCATTACCGTAGATGTTTATATCTAAAACTAGATTGTTAACTTTTATGTTGGTTATTGATTTTTGCCTGCCACCAAATGATTTCACTTTAAATATCGACAAAGTTAAACCTTTTTTATACAATTTGTTTTTTGTTATTTAAGATGGGTATATTATGCTTCCTGACTTGTCAATTGCTGAAACATTTAAATTTAGAGCGCGGAGGTTTTCTCCCAAGATTGATAAATCCAAGGGCTCAGACCGAAATATTCTAAATCTGACAACATACAGATTTTTGCAATTCTTTTCAAAACTCTGGCAGAAAGTATAATTTATCTTTACCTAAACTGTTTTAGCCTTCGAGAAGAAATCTCTTGACTTGGCTACATATTTCTTTGACGAATATGTAATGCAAAGTCAATAAGACTGATATAATTCATCTGTCTAAAATTAAGTACAAACATCTACGGCCAAATCCCGTTCAATAAAATAACTTCCATAATTTTTGTTTATCAAGTACTAACGCACAAAAAGTGTAAGTATTCGAATCCGTTATTTGGTTTCTCTCGACAAAATAATTTTCAAACAGAAATATTTTAAATTCTGGCTTATAAAGAAAAGATGGTTCGAAATATTTATTGCCTCTTGTGTGTCTTAACAAAATATTATTTGAAAACAATAAATTTCGGTTTTGTTCTTAAAAAATGTTCTTGTCATCGCGCACGACCAGTCAGAGTCAGATTCCGAAACAAAACTATTCAAAAATCAAACTGCAAAACAAAACACGGATTCGAATACTTATTGCTCTACAATGACTAATGCAATATTTTTCCAGTTAAAAAGAAAATGTGTGTGATATATTTAAAAGAAAAACTATTAAAAAAAAAAAAAAAACTTTATATGATGGCCAGTGACGGTCAGTTAATTATTTTTAAACAAAAAAATTTTACAAAATAAATTTAAACTTATCATTATATTATTAAATATATTATTAATTTAAATGTAAAATATTTTATATAAAAGAAAAAACAATTTTCATCGTGTTCTTCCACAAAAAAACAAAAAAAATTCATAAACAATATTTTTTATTGTAAAATTTTGTAAAATGTTATTAACTTTCTTGTAATTTTATTTTTTCCTTTTTTAATGTGCAATTTTTTTTCTTTTTTTAATTTTAAATATGAATAACCTTAATTAATAAGAGAGTGGAATGCGTATCGACTTAAAAGTATAAACACAGAAACAGTTACTAAATTTTGGAACTGCAGTGCTTCGTTTGAAAGTCTCGTCACATTACTCCTCATAAATTTAAGAACCTCACCAAATAAATTTCCGGTGATAAAAATCAGTCGAATAATTCCTTTATCATTAATTTAAATCAGTCGAATCAAACTGTATTTCTGGAGTTTTTGAGATGATTTCCTTGCTCTAAATTTTTATACACTTCTTGTACTTTTTAGCATGCGATAACTTTTACAATATTTACATATCGTGCATTGCGTGAAGTTGTCACTCTATGGAGATAAGTATCATAAGTATCACAAGTGTGTTACTCCTTTCATCTAAGATTGGACTTTTTTAAGATATCTTCATTCAGGAGCAATTTGCAAACGAGACTCGGGTGTCTATTAATGCTTGTGTCCGAAGACTGTGCCATATCTAGCAAGCTCGTCGACCTTCCAATTTCCTGAAATGTCCCTGTGTTGTCCAGGTACTCATAACAAGTTTAAACGTAAGAAGGGTACCGCAAATTGGCCCCTAGCGCCTAGATCAAAGGGTCCTCTATAGCTTCCTTGGGAGCAACCTCTCATCCGAAGATGGGACGTCTTAGGATGAAAGATTTTGTTTTGATTGTGAAGCTAAAGGATTCTGTCGAGGCCAGATGCCACGTAGATTCAAGGTTTCGGACCCAAACATTCTAAATCTGAGGTCTTGCAGATTTCTGCAGATGCAAACCCTTACCAGATTTACCTTCCTTTGTTCCGCCAGGTCATTTAAGGACGTCCGACTGTCTTGTGCTTCTTAAAGTATATCATACCCTAATATTCTTATTATTTTTAGGTGAAGGCTTCATTATACTACACAAATTTTCTGTAAGTGAAATTATCCCAGATCTACTAAATTATACATGCAATTCAAAAAGAATATAAACAAGCTACCGTTTCTATTAATTTTCTTTGGTATGAATAAATTTAAAACATGGCTTCCAAATTAAACTGTTTCTGTTTCTATACTAAGATTTAGAGAAGATAAAATTTTTTATAAAATAAATAAATTAGTCGGTGCTACCAACTGTTGTATTCAATAATTTTATTACCATAGAAATGATAACACAATTTTTAAAAGGCATTAAATTTTTACATAATTATTTTCTAGAACTGTAATTAGAATAGACTTTATATTATATGTAGCCAAGCACTCTCTCAAACTCAAGAAGTGTGTAGTCGAGTTTTTTGTGTGTAAGTTTTTTTTTAAGCATTATTATTAATTAAAAATACAGTACCTGTAATTGGGTTTTTGTAATATAGAATTCGAAGTGTAAAATATTTTCATTTTCAAGTCACAAAGAGAGGATGAAATGTATTCTCGAATGTTCTCGTAAAAAGTAAAAGTGCAATTAATTTTTAAGACGAAACACATTCTTAAAGGTTGTGTATATATTATTGCGTGTATTATAGTCTTTCGAATTCAAGCTTTAAGAATGCTTGAGATTGAGATTTTAAGCTCGTTTTTCTATCTTGAAAGTGAAAATAGGAAAAAATGTTTATTTTGATTGTGTTTTCTCACCTAATTTTTTTTTAAACGTAATAAAAATAATTTCGGTTAATATTTGAAAGAATTCGATAAATTTTCATGAAATATGGTCTTCTAAATTTCTAATTTTCTCAACTACAAATAAGTATTACGTAATAATAACCGTTTTGATTCCGAAATTTAACTATCTTGCGATGAGAGAAAATCTCACGCTATTCCACAAGAACCAAGAGCAAAATTTAAGACTTAAGAATTAAAACTATGATAACGTATGGCTTTTTCAAAAATTTTTTGTGTGTTAGAAATGCATTAAAAAAATTGGTTCTGAAACTTTTATTTACAAGAAATTTTTTTGCGAATTCTAAAATTAAAAAAAATAATTCCGCAAACTTTTGACCGTATTCCTTTCTGCCTACAAACTTTCTGCCTTTTTAATTTTTTTGTATTCGAGCCCAAATTTGAGTTACCAAATCATAATTTTTCATACATCAATCATGTGCTTCGCCTTTTCCTTATTTTCTAAAATTTTTTTCGTAATAAAATTAGAAAAAAATGTTTAAAGAACTGTTTTATGTGAGTGTGAATTGTTTCTTTTAGATGTGGTGGCTAATCCATGCCACGTATGCAATTGTGAGTGCCCCAAATTATATTGATTATAACTCGACGATCATTTTAAAGATGGCGAACCATGGTCTATTTTAAATCTTGGGATCAAATATTTTATACATAGCCTATTCAATAAAATTTAGGGGATATACAACTGAATGCGTAATATGGACTTGCTCTTAGACTATTTTTGGTGATTTGTTTTTAATGTCGAAAAAATGTTTACATAACCTAATTTACATAATAATTCTATTCTGTTATTTTTTGTTTGTTTTTTTTTTTTTTTTTTTTTTTTTTTTAAAAAATTATATATTATCTATTTTATTAAAAAAAATTTTACGAAATTATATTAATTTTTAAGTCTATTTTACAGGTAACGAGCAATGACAGTACTATTTCGTGTTTAAAAAATAGGTTATGTTACATGAAATGTCATAACCTTGAAAAGTTTCTAATTTATATGTTTGTAAATCAGACTTAAAGTAGGTTTAGGGTCAGGTGTAGTCTTTGACTGTTATTTACAGTAAGGTCGTGTCTAATAACTTTTACGAACATTGCTGGGCACTTTTCTAGCAGGGAATCAGGAAAATTTTTAATTGCCTGACTAACATAAAATTCATGAATACTCATTGAAGACGAAAAACAAAAATCCTTTGGTCTCATACTCGAAAAAACGAGATGTGCTTTATTCGACACCTTAAAATTAACTTGGAAAACATTGTGCTTTTTTGAAGGTCAGAAAAAATCATATGCATTTTTCATTCAATTATAAGATTTGCCACACAATTAAAAGTTTTTCCGGCCCCCTGAAGGAGAGACCCTCGACAAAACCATAACAACAGCCTCTAATTTTTCAGCTCTACTGAAATGACTTCCAAATACTACTCCTGGTTTTAGACTTTATACGGTTTTTATTAATTAGAAAGAAATGTAATTATTAATATTAAAATTAGTTAATCTACCTCCAGAAACTGTTTTAGTTTTTTTTTTCTTTTATTTTTTCCATCTTTTATTTTGTAATTTTAAAGAGAATACTTTTTAAATAAATAAAAAATATATATTATATTATTATTATTATTATATTATTGACTTATTATTATTATTATAATGACTGTGTAACAAAGAAATAAATAAAAAATTTTAAGTGTTAATAAAAATTTAAACAAAAAACAAATATAAACAAATTATTATTATTTAAAAACAAAATATATGTAATTGCAATAAAAAATTAATAAAATTAATTAAGCATTATTCATTCAATTTTTATTTTTATTTTCACAAGAGGATAATTTTTCATTGTTTTGTAAATACTAATCCACAATTATTTTCTATAGGTTAAATATAAGGTAGCTAAATAGCATACAAATTTCCTTTTTCCTTTTAAAATTCAAAACTGTTGGAACATGATTTTTTAATTCCTTCACACTTTTATATCATAATTTTTAAACGTGACATCATTAAATATATCTTTAAATTTCTTTTTAGACAGTTAGTTCGGTTTTCGAAGAAGGCTCACCACTGGCAAGTCCAAAAGTATGATACAGTATGGGGTCTTTAGTATTCGAATGTGTATGTATCTGGCAAAATCCGAACCGTTACTGCCCCTCTTAGTAAATTTAGCAATTGTGTTATTTTTCTCTGAGATGAAGTGAAATATGTTAGTAATTTTACGATATAAAAAGTCAATTAATTTGAAATCTTGCACGTTATCTTGGCTGCTTATCCGTACAATCTCCGATTTATTGCCATATTGGTTGCAATAATAATACAAAAGAGGGATGCCGTAAATAGATCCCTAGCATTTAGACCAAGAGGTTCTCGAGATGTCTCTGGACAAGAAGTACTATTTTAAGCAGGTGAAGGAATAAGTAGAATTGATGTATCCAAGATTTCGGGTCCAAAATTCTGTACCTGACACCTTGCAGATTTTTGCTGGTTTCATGGTCCTCCATACAGACCTTACTAGTGATATCATCAGAGATCTCCATGTTATGAAGGTAGTAGTTCAATCGAAGTGTTCTATCAAGAGTCCCGCCATTCTTCTTAATTGTGTTCTAGTGATTTTCAGCCGAGCACCATAATCAAGATGGACTTGTCATAACCATTTCTAAATTCGGTAAATTACGGAGCATCTTGCTATGGAAATGGTAGGGTCAGGGGAAAGAGGCGTTTGATACGGCCCATCTCGTCACCAGAGTGTGCCGGTATCCAGATCAGCCTGACTTTGTTATTCAACATATTGGCTGGAAAGTGCGAAAAACTTTACCTTATTCAATTTAAGAAGTCCAAAATCAAGAATTGAATTTCAAAAATTAAAAATAGGTATCGAAATAATTATAAGACGAAAGTAATAAATCCTGTAGGAATGAGAATAATTATTGATTGTGTCTGGAGGAGGATAGAACATTTATGATGATTAGCAAAACATCTCTAGAATTATACAAATTCTTCATAGTTTGGGTGTTTTAAAGATCTAAACTACTGCCATAGTTATAATGTTTTAAAGATTCGCCACTTTATTAAAGTATAAATACTTACAGCTTTGTTGAATCTTAAATAAAAACTTCTGAGGTCTCATTTTCGCAAGTAATTCAATTTTTTATGAATTATCTAATAATTATTATTTATTTACAGAAAATCATCACCATCTATACTTAGAAAATAATCAAAATCATTCGAACATTCAACCATCCGTAACATTTCAATTACTCCCAATACTTCCATACGATATATCATCATCCGTTAAAACCGAAAGTGTAATAATTTCACGAGAAAATCTCTCATCGTTAACATCACGATCAGTTCCTGTTATTCAAACAACACCACTCAGTCACGACACATCGCATCATTTTATTGAGAAACTCGAAGAAGACGATACTGCAGGCGATGATGAAACGACTGGAGTACATTTTTTAACCGATGATGAAGCGAATAATGGTTTACTCGTACCCAAATTAGAGCCAAGTGATTCCGATTCGACATACTATGTAGATACAATAGATTCTGGTGGAATAAAAAGTAAAGTGGAACTGTTAGAGTATGTTCTTCGTGACGATGGAACTGTTATGTGTAAAGTTTGTGGTCAGATATTGGCTAGTCGTACCCACTGGTATCGACACAAATATAAAGTACATATTGTGAATCCGAGCCCATTATTTAAATGTACAAAATGTAACGTATTTTTTAAAAGTCGTCGAGGTTATATTGGACATTTACATAGTCGACATCCAAAACAAAAAACTTCGATCGATAATCATCGAACTTCGTCATCTTCAATCGAAACGGATATTGTTGATAATCAAACCGTAAATATTCTTACAAAAAAAACCACGGAACAGAATAATTCTTCGTTTAATAACGTGAAATCAACCGATTGGGAGATACAACGGGAGAAAGAAGAAAAATTGGTTGCGGATATTATTGATCGTGTGAAAAAAGAATGTGAAGCTCAAGGTACAACTGTCACGCGAAGAGGTTATAGTCGTCGACAGACAATTATGAATTCTTAAAAATGCGCCAAAAAACATTTTTTAATGTAAAACAATTTCCTTTTAAAAAAGAAAAAGACTGAGATAATATTTATTCCATTAATATTTTGCAAATAAAAGACATATTTAAGAATATTTTTAACGATTGATAAAATTTAGGATTCCGTTCAAGCTATTGTGGTAATATATACCTACTTTATGTGCAATTTTGGACTCGAAAGTCCTTCTGTCCTAGACCTGGTTCATATAATGTTTATCTCTTAATAAGGCCAATCTTTAATTTTAGAGTGCTCATAAACGGGGAAATCAGAAATTCATATAAGGAAAAACAATTGATCGGGAACTATTTAAGAAATCAGAGAAATCTATGAAATATCTTAAAAGCTGTTTTTGAGATTTTATCGTTGTGATAAGATCCCAACAAATAACGAAAGTAAATTCAAAATTTTTCTTTAATGTTTTGAAATATGAAAGGTCAAGAAGATCCAAAAGAACACAAATAATCATTTAATTTTACAAATAGAAAGAGTAGCTCGCGTAAACCATCGAAAATTACTTTAAATTTTAGGGATTTGTATTGAATTTTGGTTAAAATCATAGAAAAAACTCAACTAATTGTCAAATGAACCCAATTTTTGTATTTTTTGGGCCAATAATATTTTATATACAGAGTTTTATCAAATTCCGAAATTTGGTTGTGAAATTTTCGATTTTTCCAAAAGCGTACCTAAGGCACTTAAGAAAATTTCAAAAAATCGAGAAAAAATTTTTCTTTCCAATTTCAATAAAATTCTGACTCTAAAAATTCAAAAATCAGTTTCATTTAATGATTTGATTCATAGTTTTTGAGAAAATTTCATAGAAAATATAGTGAAAAAATGAAAATATTCGTTACATTTAATTCGAAATTATTTTAGCAAATCGAAGAACGATTTCTTTTAGCCTTTCTTGCAATTTTTAAACTTTAAGAATAAATTTCAAAACAATACCTCCATTTCCTTTGGATGAAATTCGCTTAAACCGTGTGTCCAACTACATGTTGTTAGAGCTAGGCTTTAAATTTTAGCTATGAAATCTAATTCTTTAAGTACGTTCTTATCTTTTTTAGTGCCAAAAATTTGTCTCTAGAGAAAGGGGCCATATTCAAGGGGGAGAATTGACAAAACTTGTCAACGTAATCGTAGAAATTAGTCAGTTATTTTTTGTATCACTAGTGTCGCTAGTTTTCCTTTTGCACTGAAGTGAATATAGAATAATAAATATGAGTGAATAAGAATTATGAAGTAGTTTTAAAATTTTCTATTCACTGCTATATTCACTGCGATTCAAAAATAACAATAATTACATCTTATTTGTGACAGCTAGTGTTACCAACTCAGTTGATTTACTACCATTACTAAAAGTTTGACTCTTACCATGAAGGTTATAAGAAGGAGAACGATCGCTATAGAAAATATTGTCCCCGAAATATGGATAAAATAAGTGAGGCGCTGCGATCGCTAAGTTGTATCGGTAAAAGCGGGCTGTTGTGCGCTAATTTGAAATGATATATCAATTTGTACATTATGCAACTAACTTCATCTACTTGTACTCATAAACAGCTAACTTCGCAGATACTACTTCTTGATGACAGCGCGGTTGGTGGCTGAAAAATGAACTATAAATTCTACAAATTTTCAGGGACAGACGCGCTAATGCTTTAACACGTAGCGATCGTTCTCCTTCTTTATAACCTTCATGACTCTTACTTTATACTTTTCTTATTTAAAAATTAATATTTCATAATTATTATTATTAAATAAATAATATTGAAAGTTTTATGATAAAAAATCGAAAAATATTTTGGTAACACTGCTGTCTAGTGGTTTTTTAGTAGTTTTCAATCGTCTGTTTAGTAGGCTGAATTGAAAGATGGCAACACTGGTGACAGTCATTTATTTACCTATAGCTACGTCTCATTCTCTATTCTCCATGACTTATTCATTCGATGATATAAAATCGATTCGAATAATGATAAAGAGTTCGGATTAAAAGAGAGATAAGGAAAATGTTCAGATAAATAAAGAAAAATAATTGAGCAATAATTCATTATTCGTATTTTCATTAAACAATTAACAATCGTTAAAACTATTACCATAAATTTTTTTGGATGTGTAAAATAATTAATTGTTCCCATAAAATACATTACCAAAGAAAGTATTTTAAATATATTATATATATACATAGATAGATCAAAATATTTTTCAAAATACTAAATTGTATAGATCAAATTGTCAACATATGGAATTTAAGAAGCTTGTTGGTGAAAAATTCACCCTTTTTCCTTTCAAAACAATCATTTCTGTTCCAAACAAATTGATATGGTTTGCGAGTCTTTCCATTGCATCAAATATTTACTTCGTAGAAATATCGCACTTACGAAATTTATTTTAATTTTTAAGCAATCTTTTCAAATTCATGTATAGTGACGTCATATCACGTGGCTTTTCTCTATGATCATTTCATATTGGTATTAATTACACTCAAAAATAGCCTGCGATTATCTGGTTTAAGCATAATTCCAAAATTTTACATTTGAATGCTAGGGTTGTCACCTCTCCAGATTCGATCGGGATACTCCAGAAATATCGTATGATTTCTTCGGAGTCTCGATCCCAAAATAAATCCCCCAGAGTTAAGTCAATAAAGAGATTTTTTTTGATTATTCCTATCATATTTTGGTAAATGCGATAGTTATACAAAAATTGAAGCAGTATTAGCATTCGGTCAAATAATAGGGTATTACACCATTTTTTGAAAAGAGTCTCAATTGAATTCTATAGTACTTATAAACCACTAAAACAAACACAAAACTTTTACTCAATCGATAAGTGCCAAAAAAATGCATTGAAATTTTACATTTTCAAGTTTCGCGCGTAATTTGACTGGACGCCAATTGCTCTGTGGTTATGACGTCAGTTGGCTGCGTAAACAAATGTGGTCATATTTTAACTAAAAATAACATTTTCCGACTGATTTTTGCCTAAGCTATCTTAATAATATTAAGGGGACATCCATAAATTACGTAACACATTTTGAAGATTTTTTAGACTCCCGCCCCCTGGTATGTAACAGATCGTAACAAATTACCAGACCCCCCTACCCCTAAAGGATTTGTTACGTAACATAATCATTTTGTCTCAACAGAAAAAGTTCTTGAATTATTTAAATTTAAATTTATTGCACAAAACAATTGCTACATATTTAGTTTATTAATTAAAGAAGTAATATGAAAAATTAACGTTCATTTTTTTTTAGCAAAATCATCTTCCCAACTGGGTTTGAACCAGTCGGTTATCGAGTCAATTACAGGAATTTTTGAATTATATAATTCAAAAAGTGGTGTCGTTTCTTTGTCGTCTTCCTCTATATCATCAACATCTATCCATTCCACGTCATCAAATTCATTATTATTAATCATACATAGAACCTAAAAGAATACAAAATAAAGTATTGTTAGTCTAGTGTTTTCTGTTTGTTTGTTTTTCATTTCATCTTTATTTTTAATTTTTTTAAAGTCATTCCAAATTTTATTTGTTTCAAGTTGTGCTTGCTGCGAAGAAATTGTAGGATGAGCTTTTTTATAAGCTCTGAATAAATCTTGATAAAGAATCCCGATATTTGGTGTCATTTTTTATAAAGCAAATTAAAGTCAAATGTTGAATTATTAAGTCCAGTTGTTGATGAACATTTTTGCGTATCTCTATACCAAGGAAAAACAAATGACTTCGCGCGTATATATAGCAGCAGTGTGGTATCATGTCAATAGCGGCGCTTCTGTACATGGCGCGAATATTTGAATTATATCTCAATAATTAAATATAATTATAAAAGTATGATTAGAAATTTTTTTTCATTTTTTAATCCAAGCAATATAATTAAATTTTTGTTACGTAACATATGTTAGATTGACACCCCCCCTTAACGTAACAATGCATAACAAATTGAAATACCCCCCCCCCCTTAAAATGTGTTACGTAATTTATGGATGTTCCCTAATATATTTTTAGATTTTTTCTCATTTTGTCTATCTCTATCTTTTGACTTTCTGATTTATCCCTGGACTTCCTGGAACTTTGAAGTGGTTTTTTTTACAAGTATCTTAAATTTTATCGACCTTCTGTTCTTAAATGAATGTTATGTGTGATCACGATATGATTTCAGCAATATATATTGTCTAGTTGTAAAAGGATGATATTTTATCGTGGCGCCATCACAGCTGACATCAGTTTAGGAACAAATACTGAATATTATAAAATCAAAGATTAAATATTAAATTCCAACGAATTATAAATAACAATTTTCCTTCAATCAAGTTAGTGTTATTTAGAAAAATACCAACAAAATCACATATTTATATATAAAAGTTTTCGAAAATTAGGCTCAAACAAGAAATTCTACATTGTGATTAAATTTAAACAAAATATAAATATACTCATATTATATACTTCTTTAAAACATTTTAAAAGTATTAAAATTAGGTGCCAAATTTACAATTATTTTTTTAAAAGAAAGTAATTTTAGAGAACGAATGTGTATGTGTTTATTATATCTAGAATTCTATATAGAACGAAAGTATTTCGAAAGAAAGATTTATATAATTTCATTTTGAATTCCTAAAAAGGCCTATTTAATATTCTTTCTATACTGTATTCTCATTCGAACAAAGCAATAATAAAAAATTATCGCAATAATTCCGTTAAAAATATCGACATACTAGAACACTATATTTAGTGGTTTGTTTATGTGCTCTATTAAGTTTGTGGTGTCATCCAAAGAGTACAAGATAGAGGAGATTATCCCATTACTAATGTTAAGAAAGAGTATGCGAGTTTAAACGCCTCTAGTGATTGTGTCCAGTCATATAAATGTAAAACGCGCGGAATAATCCATTAAATTGAATTTAATTTGAAATTAGGAATGTACCAAAACTAATTGATAACGAAATAAAATGAAATTTATTAAGTTTATTCAATTCAATAGCAAAATAGAAATCAATAGAAAAATATAAAATTTTATGTAAATACAGTTGATACATACTTTAGTACTTGGACACAAATACCAGATGGCACTCGTACCTGTATCTTATGCTCTTTGGTATTAACCGATAATATATTTAATTTTCTTACTTCTAACGAATAAATTAAAAAACAAACTTGATAGATTGGAAAGAAAATTTAAATTGAAAATTGCTTTATATCCATTTATTAATTTTTAGTAAAGCCACCTAATGGTAAATTTCTCCACTGAATAATATTGTGGTATTAAAACGTATCGATATTTTTAATAGAATATAATGAATTAATTTTTTTAAATAATTAATTTAATGATTATAAATTTAGTAAAATGTGCCAAATATTGATTCTGTTACGATTTTAATTTAATTTAAAGCAAAAATACCAATGTTCTAAATTTTTTGGTTTTTTTTGTCAATAGAGGTTTAATTTTACAAATTGTTATCAAATTATTATGTTTTATTATTACATGAACTGTGTCAAATATGTAAATAAATTTTATTATACAAAGGGTATTATATTTATTATTTACTTTGCCAAAAAACAGCCTACCCGTCCTGGAAACTAGGATTATCTGGGGGTCACTTTCGTAGTGATATTCATGTTCAGGGGTCCTGTAAACCCCTGAGTAACGAGTTTCGGCAAAATATGTTCTCGTAGCCAAGAGGCGTGGTGTATATCCCCCCCCCTGGGCACTAGGTGTGTAGTGTGCCCGTGTAATAAAATTAGACTCATTTCCATCAATATATAGTTCCCATTTTTTCCAGATTTTCATTTCTCCCTTATCACTTTTGTTTACAAAATTTATACACGTCCACACGAATCGAATTCAAAAAGCCGCATCCCGATCCGTCTTAGTGCTGACAAAATCGACAGTCATTGCTTTATTTCTTCGGCAGTTACTATTTCGTTTTATGAAATCAAATACATATTCTTTAGATATGGGTATTTAAAAATACAAATATATAACATCAAATTGCATTAAAATGAATATTATATAATTTAATCTATGAATTTTTAGCTAGAACATTGAAGTTCATTCCAAAAATTTGAAGTCCCACTATGATCCCAAAGTTGATCAAGTCCATTACGATCGCTTTAAAGGATACATTGGCTTGTTCTAGTAGGTTTAATGCAGTTAAATGACACCTATGTAATATTTTTTAGAATAGTTTGTTGAAGTAATTTGATTGATTGCCATCTTTTATAGAAAAAACGAACTATACAAAAAATAATCCCTCGAGTTATTGTTGAAATATTTAAGTGTAAATCAACCATGGTTTATGAAATAATCAAATTTATTTTTACTAGATGGCACTAACGTATATAAAATCAAATTTTCAAAGTATATCTTCATCATTGTTTTAATTTTAAGTCGGTAGACAGTCTTATGGGACAGAAAGTTTTCTGATCAGCTTCCGATTCTTTAGTCAAATCCTCATCAGATTAAGCCAAAACGGAATTGCTTTAAAATTATTAGTGAATTGTGTAGAGCTATAGGCAATGCTTATTACATACCAGTATTTAAACTTGCCTAACAACTCATAGTAAATGAGTTATTGTTGTATTGGTTTGAATAACAATATGTTACAGAAAAATATTGGTTGGAACAGCTAACTGTTGCTGTGTTTTATTCTGCAAATTGAAAAATGGTATAATTTTAAATTTTAGTACAATGGAACTTTTCTTCCTCAATTGACCTAAAATCTTTGTCCTCTAAAACTATAAAATCAGTTTGAAGAAAATTTCGACAAAACTTTTTTTTCATCAAAATTAAAAAATTATTTTTTAAGAATCAATTCAACAAAAGAATATTCTCGCATTCTTGTGAAATATAAACTTCAAAACCAATCGCTGATAAAATTGTTTGATCATGCACTTGCTAACTTGACTGTGCGCTCTAAGTCTTTAGTACACAGCTACAGTGATGTCATTTAGGTAGGAGCAGCTCATGTTTGATAGAATGAATATAACAGTATAGTGGGAGTGAGGGGCATAGAATAGATTTGTCGACCGAACCGTGTTGAATCAACTGTTGTTGATGTTTGCATATATATACATGTATGTATATTATAACATTTTATATATCGCATTTTCTGACTTCCTAGCATGCGCATTATATGCTCAAAGTACATCATTCTACTTCCAAATATATATATAATAAAAATCTTATATATAAAATCATGCTTTTTAATTATGGAAGTGATTGGTAGAGAGAAGAAGAGTCCAATAAGTGTGATCGCAATTTTTATTCTTTTATTTTTTTGAATGGAATTTCATATTAAATCCAAACAAATTATTGACTTAATATTAAATTTTTCTTTTTCGAAATTTTATTATCGCTCGAAAACAAAAACTTTGATTATGGGACCTTTTCTTCGTACCTTTACTTCCACTAAATCTGGTTTTGCTGGATTACACATCAATTTCCTCCAATTTTGCTATTGATAACTGGGAGCTAGAACTCACCAACTGGCGATAATAATTCGTACAAATTAAAATCAGAAGAAGACCCGAGTTCAGTAGTTACAATTTCGATTACCTGATGGCAATACTTGTACTGACCATTTTTAAAGCCAATAAAAATATTTATATTCAAATCAGATTAATTAAAGCATTTTTTACAGAATTTTGAAAAATTTTATGCACCAGATTAATCAAAAAATGATTTCGGTAGTCCACGCAAATTTAGTTAAATAATTTAGTAAACAAAGTTTGTAATTCTACAATAATTCAATCATATTTTCCAGATTTTCGGTTAAATTTTACATAGTTAGTTAGTTAGTTATGTGGTCACGATTTTCTTGAAGGTCAATCTGGGTGAATTCTCTATTTTATAAATAGTTCGAACCTTAATCTCAAGTGAATACAATCCAATTGGGCCAATATCATCCGCCCTAGATGGTAAGTAAAGGGGCATTCATGGACCACGTGGCCTGATCAAGAGTTACGTAATTTTCTTGAACAATGAAAATAATTTGCAGTTTAAGTTGCGGTATATTAATATTAACGCCATATTCTTACAATGCCGTAAGGCCAGTGTTTCAGAAAATACAAAATGTCTTCTTGAGTTGATAATAAAAAAACTATATTTCATCCGTGGGGGGGGGATCAAACCAAAGGCTACGGTAGGCTACATGCAGGAAGGGATAGGTACCAAAGAGGCTGGAATTGAGCCACGTAGCTTATGGACGCTACCTAAATTTCCCTTAGTATGTAAACTTTACTTTACTTTATACTATTCCCACCTTTAACGGCTCTTTAAGTTTATTATAACACCGTAAATGTCACTCCGATCTCACTTTTGGAACTCCTACATTCCATCAATATTAAATCGTCACATATAAAAATGTTTAACGTCCATAATTTTGGCGGTATTTTCTTCGTAAATTTAAATAAATTTACAACAATGAGTTATTATTAGAGGCCATTATCTACTAACAATTGGATATGCTGTTAGTTTACAGAGAGTTAGTTGAGTTGATGCGGTCCGTTGAACAAATAAAACTTTCTCCTTTATAATTTTTTTTAAAATAATAATATGAAAGGTCTATGAACTATCTAACAGTTATGCTCTTAATAAGACAAGATAGTTTAAGTTTTTTTTAGATAAATGAAATAGCATATTTTATTTTCAAGTATTGCACGCCATCTATCTGGGTAAACTGTACAACTGTTTTTTTTTTTTTATTATTATAAAATTTCGCTTTCAATAACAAATTTATATTTATTAATGTTTTAATTCATTGTTCAGTGATTTCTATATGAATAAATATGTCCATGATGTTTCAGGAGAGTCAGAAGAGAGTCTACAGCTGCAAACGGGAAGAATTTTTTACTGTACCGTTGAAGACATATAATCAATTAAAATTATGCAAAAATTACATGGACTTTTATGCGTGACTCTATTCAATAACGCCAGAAATTGATGGTTTATGAAAGTTTGGTACAGTTTATCTCAAAAGGGATCTCAAATAAACAGAATCTGTGATAAATTTTGTTCATGATGAAAACTTTTTTGAATTTCAAACACCGATTAATTTTTGTACAATTAACATTCTTATAAGTTCTTCCATAAAGTACTGTGCTAAAAATCACAATTTTAAAATGAAATAATTCAAAATTTTGCCCTGCACAACAAGAAAAAAAATTTTGAGACCTCAAAGCTGTGTTTATTGTAATCAAGGTACTTTGAATTATCATTTACCGGAATAAAAAATGAACATTCAACGTACTTGCTCAAACAATCGTACTACCTTAAGGTAGTACTATCGGTAATAGACTTTGCATTCAGAATTTAATGAAACTTAGCATAGTTGTCCATTATTATATCATAATTAATCAGTTAAATTTTTAAGGGCCTTCAGAAAACTGAAAAAAAGATATTTTAACATTGTCCTTATGGAAAATCACAGATTTTATTTTATTTCACAAAACTGGACGTTCAGATTTTCAGTTCTCTGAAGGCCCCTAAAAATTTAACTGGTTAATTATGATATAATAATGGACAACTATGCCAAGTTTCATTAAATTCTGAATGCAAAGTCTATTACCGATATTACGACCTTAATAAGTTTTCTAGAAATTTTCCCAAATATTCAATATCTAATTTCAGGATTAATAAAATCAAATAAAATAAGATTTTTTTTTGTATTATTAAAAATAAAAATTTTTGTTTATGTTGTCAAAATAATTATTTATGAATTTATAAAGTATGAGTGTATATGTTTTATTATCAATTTTTTATTTTTCGCTATCAGTCATTGACCTAAACATTCAGTTTTTTTTTTTTTTTTTTATAAAATAAAAATATCTCATTGCTGTTGTGTGGTGAGAAGTTTCTCCGTTCTCTGTTTGGTTATATCATAAATTTGATTGATAACAAAAAAAAGATTTTTATTTGAAATTTATGTGTATACTAGAGTGATACCCACTCGCTTCGCTGGGTTTAAAAGTTAAGATTGATACAGATTGCTCTCGCGTATCCCTTTTCTATAACACTCGAAATAATGGTAAGGATTGTTATACACAGGTAATATATATGTATGGTTTTCTATTTTTTTAAATGTATAATAGTCGTAATTATTTATTGAGTATATCAGAGAAGATGGCCTTGAAATATTTTATATTGACTATTTTTACAGAAATCTGTAATTTATGGTAATGTCAAATTAAATTAATTTTTAATTTCTTTTATAAATATATCTTTATAAATTATATCTCATGTGTTTTTCTGAATATGAGCTATATTGCTGTACAGTTTCATTAAAAACCATTCGTTAGTTTTAGCGTGAAAGCGTAACAAACAAACAAACAAACATGCTTACTTTCGCATTCATAATATATAGGGATAGAGATTTATGTGTGGAAGGTTTATATAACATGGACAACTGAAGTTTTTAAGCATAAGTCAAGCTATAATATCGACATATAAAATTATATTCTACGATGATTCATATTAACAAGAATTTGACAGACGTTATCGGAATTGAGTTTATGCATGTATAAAGAAACAATAAAAATATTTTTTATAATAATTTAAAAAGAATAATTATTTATTAAAATTAATTGTAATGTAATATAAGGAAAAGAAATACATATCATTTATATTTATTTTTATCCATGACAATGGCATTATAAATTTTAGTCTCTGATATAATTGAGTTGTTTCAGGAAACATAAGTGATGGATAAGATATTTAGTGGTGTGACCAATAAATGTCTGGATATTATTCGCAGCGTGCATGAGTTTTATTTATAGTATACGCCATTGTATCATAAATAAACATTAATCACAAAAGCAAAAGACTTTGACGTTTAAAATTGTATGTAAGCTAGTGAACAAAACATAAATTATAAGTAAATAAGTTAATGTTGTTAAACAGAAATAAAAATTCGATCAGTAGAAACAAACCAAGAGTTCCAAGAAATCCTGGTTCGAGTGTATTTTTGTTAATTATCTTTAATCAAAAAATTTGCCCCTAGCCACTCTAACTTTGATATTTCAAATGGCACCCTCTACTTTTTAATCGACTTCAAACAAAAACGGAGGAGGTTATCAATTCGACTGTGTTTTTTTTTTATTTTTATTTTTATTTTTTTTTTGTTACCTTGTTTGTTACCTCAGAACTTTCGACTGGGTGAACCGATTTCGATGATTCTTTATCTATTTGAAAGCTTGTGCTTCCCGTGTGGTCCCATTATATTTTGGTCCAGTTCTGACAACGGCATTCATGAGAAAACCGTAAGAATCTTTAATTTGCATTAAGTATGCACGACAAGAAGACGAATAACTCAACATCAAGCCAACCGATTTCCATGATTCTTTTTTTAGTGACAAATTAGTTAGTGTACTTCAGATTCACTAAAAATCACTAAATAAAAAAAACTTTTAACAAAAAGAAAACCGACTTCAAAAGAAAAACTTTTCCAAAACAAATTAATATGCACTAAAAAGTAAAAAAAATAATTTATAATATAATGTAGTTAAAATTATTGTTATTTTTGGAGTCGGTGTCAGCCAAGGAAACAACTCTGACAGAACAGTTTGCTACATTAGCTTGGCTGACACCGACTCCAAAAATAACAATAATTTTAACTACATTATATTATAAATTATTTATTTTACTTTTTAGTGCATATTAATTTGTTTTGGAAAAGTTAAAAGTTTTTTTTTTATTTATACCTCATTTGAAAGGGCATAAAATTATCTAGTCAATCATGATAAAAGAAATGAAATCAATCGATTGGTTCTTAAGATAGACTGCACAGAAGATGAAGGTATCCACCTTTAATAACTCTTAGCCTGATTTGATTATTGTTTTGAGTGAAAACACGTTAATTTAGATAAGGGACGGAGGAGTTCAAAATTGATACCTAAAAAATTCTTGTTCATCTCTTCAACCCCACTCACCCCATCTTTGAAATTTCAAATGACACACCCTACCTTGTGATACCTGATTTGAAACGGCATATAATTGTCTCTTCAACTATGATAAAAAGAATGAAATCAATCGATTGGTTCTTAAAGTAGACTACACAAAAGATGGAATTCATACCTTCCATCTTCTTTGTAGTCTATTTTTGAAATTTCATAATACACTGAAAGGGCATACAATTTTCTCTTGGGTTAAAAGCTGGGTGTTGAAAAAATAAGTGTTTTAAATTAAAAAATCCTGTTTTATCCTTGTATAGACCCAAAATTCCCAGTTGGTACCCCCTCTCTTGGGTTAAAAACTGGGTGCGTCGATGCCAATCACAGTGAAGACTTTTCAAAGTGAACTCATTTTGACGGCTTAGGTATCAAAATAGTTTTGATAAATGTCGTCTGCATATTTTCTGTTAAATATTATTATTTTATTTAGAACTAGCAGCCAAACCTGGCGTTGCTCGGATTAAAATACATTGCATGTTTAATGGTATAAATAATATAAAATTTCTAGTACCAGAACACTCTAGAATATTCAAATAGTTCGTTTTTTTTCACTTGTCAAAATCACTTGAATTTTTTTCATTACTGTTCACTCTTAATTTCAATTAATCTTCTCTCGACTGTGAACACGATCAGACTGACGGGAAGTCATCGGATTTTCGTCGAATTTCGAAATTTCTAGTACCAGAACACCCTTGAATATTTAGTTGTAAATCACTTTCAAAGTTATAAACATTTTCAAAAATTTAATTTGATTAATATGCTTTCCATTTATTCTCGCTTTGGTTTCTTTTTAGATCTGAAATCTGTGGTTTCTCAAGAAAGACTGATCCAAGTCGCCGAGACAACCTTCATTTATATCCTGAGGTTGTTCTAGAGGCTTCTGGTTAAAAGAATGTTCGAGAGAAGGGGTTTTACTCTATTATATTAGCTTCTATTGTCCTTTTTCTTGTTAGAAAATCGTTTAATTTAATAAAATTTATATCCAGACAGAATAACTTAATTTTAACAATAAAACCTTTGAAAAAACACTAAAATTGGTTGAAATTAAAATATTTAAATTTCGGAAGGAGGTCCAGAAAGTTCGTGCCCGGTTCTGTCTTGATAGTTCTACTGATCGCCGAGAGATAGCGCTAACAGCTCTTGGTGGTCAGTTTAAAGTTGATCATAATTATAGTTGTCGGTTTAAACAAACTTTTTAGATCATTTCTAGAACTATCTAGAATTTTTTAGAAAATTTCGAATCGCTTTGACCATTACACACATTTTGAAACTTTCTAGATCATTACAGAAATTTGTTCTGAAAATTTTCGAAAGTTCACATGAGTAATAAAAGGACAGATATAAATTTTTTCACAATTTTGCCACTCACAACCACCCACTTCCACCCCATCGCAAGCAAACTCCCTTACTTTCACCAGCAGATCAAGGGGTATTTACCGCCCCAACAGGAAGTTGATTAAAGTTGGTGGTCATAGAGAAAACCCTGTCTTCACGTACTATGCACAAAGATTGGGGAAAATTGTTTACCTATTGTTTAAATATTTTAATGGAAAATCGTGTGAAAAGAGTACATTTTTCCTGTACGGGAAAGAAAGAATAAATACTAAGATAACAAGCATTAAGAAAACTGACTTGTTCGGGTAAAAATCAGTTTGAATACTCAAACCTAACTTCCCTAAAAGCTTTACTAAGTTACACCAAGCACCCTGTATATCCACATGTATATATAGATATATATATAAAATAAACTTCCCCTACATTTTATATACATATTTTATTTGTTCCATTATTATGGTTCTCCTCATTGAATACGTATGGTCGTAGTAGTAAATGTTCGGTTCCGTGTTCAACACTGTTATACATTCAGAACAGTACAGTACGATGAACGCTGAACGCTGAACGTTGAACGCTCTTCTGAACAGTTTAGAACACTTTGAGAGTGGAATGACACACAGCATAACAATATTATATAAAACTGGATGAAATAGCAGCATGAAGCATGATCATTATTGATGATGATTATTATTATTTTAGTAGTAGTGGTGGGGATAGGAGTATTAAATTCATGACGTTTTATATTTTATAAAATATATATACCGGGTGTTTAGGTTTTATTACGGTTAATTATTTCTTCTTGTGTATTTATTTATACATATCGTCATTGTAATTCATATAAGAAAAATTGATTTAAATTGATTCTATTTATGCCCATTTTTCGTTCCCTGCGAGTTTTCGCCTGCTTGATCTAAGATGTTGAAACGAAAATAACCTTAAATAGAACCAATAAAAAATTCCAACTTTTGACATAAGACGTTTTAAAACTATAATCAATCAATGAAGTACCATGTTTGATTAACAAAAGTTGGTGATTAAAAGTTGATGAAGAATGTCAATATTTGACATGTTTAATTTTAAGCTTTTTAGATAACTATGACGTTTTCTTCCTCTCGCTAAAGATCCAAAGTTTTTTCCTGTAAGGATATCATATATAGGCACTTTTTTCTAATAATATGACCCCAAAAAATTGAGTTATAAACATTCAAAGATTGTTGTCTGTCCCTTTTTTGAAAAACAAAGTTTTATATGTAATCTCTATGGCAATACCGTGGAATGATGTATATTTTCGTCTTTGTTTAATTAGGAGTTTTATACGTTCATATTTTGCGTATTTCTAATGATTTTCAAAAACCAACTTCCTTCCTATTTGATGGAAGTATAAGCAGAACCCTCTCTAGTTCTTTAGCCGGTCCAGACAAAAAATAATATTTGCTACCCTTTACACTCATACCATACACAGGATTTTTTAAGTTGCTTGAAACTCGATAAATAAATTTATTCGACGAAAATGCTTCAAACGAAAAATATTACTTTCAAAAGGACACATCTTAATCGAATTCGATTTAAGTTTTCAGGTTCAATTAAAATCACTTTCTGATTCATAACTAACAAACATTAGATGAACGCTTTAACGATGTTCCAGCATGGTATTTGCAGTTTCTATGTTAAAGCAATGGTACAATTTTTTTTTTCGACAGAATTTAACGAAAAATTAAATTTAAGAATTTAATAATGCTTACTATTAATTCCCAAAGTTTCAGAAATTTTGACCGTTTAAAATGGGAAATAATTATGCCAACGTCCCAATTTCGATCAATTTACGTCAAAATTAATATCTCGAAAGTGAAAATTAATTTCTAAATTTTTTTTTTAGAATTGTATTGTATAAACATTTTTTTCTACTTTTTCTTCAATATATAATAATATCATAAAAAATAGTTGGAGAGACCGGACATTTTACATGCTTTAAATGGGACATGACCCTCAAAATCGCGAACTTTGTCTTTAAATATCTCGCGATCTAAACGGTCAAAAATTATGAAATTTTAGGAATTCATAAATAAAGCTATTATAAACCCGAGAAAAAAAATTCGGCCAAATCTGTCGAAAAGTGATTTCATGCTGGTACTACCTTAAATTAAAAAGTTGTTATTTATAAATACGTAAACATTTTTTGTTTGAAATATTCTTTTGTTAACCGAATACTTCAGACAGTAATTTATAGCAAAAATCTAGCTTTTCGTGAGTCTGTTCATTCAAATCGAACTAAAATGGTCTTTATAGAAAAGCAAACCTCTTTTATTTTACTTATTGGAAAATTTTTTTTTCGAAGAGTGTCTAGAATTCCTAGAAACAATTATACGAAATTACAATTTTGGGGTGAAACTTTTCAGTCTATTTTTGCCTAAACTGTACGGTATGCGGAAAATTTTTTAATCAATAACAACTTTCTAATTTAAAGTGTTAATCTATCGATTATCAATTATGGAGTCAAGTGTGTTTGAAAACCTGGGTCACGATTAATATCAGCGTAAGATTTGCGCATATACACCCAAAATTTATCGTTTGAAGTATTTTTATCGATATAACTTCTTTTACGAGTTTCAAGCATATGTCAACCTAAGGTAGTATGGGTAAAATATAAAAATAAACTTAGAAAATTTAGCCTTTTATTATAATAATGATAAGCATCTAAATAATATTTTATTCTAGTTTGTCTTATCGACTTTTTTTTATGAATTATTGAAAATTAAAAATCGTAGTTTTTACATTTATTCAAGGGGATCTCCTGCGTTATTCTTTATACAAGACCAAAATTCTCATATTTCCAAAAAACTGTGTTTACATAATAATGAACCAAAAAAAGCTTAAAGTTTAAAGAATTTATATATATAAAAAAAATCATTATCAAAAAATATTAACGATTAATCATAATCCACATTGTAATTTCCGTATGTGTCATTACGAGTATGATAACTTTAAAAATCATTAACAGATGTCGTTGGCATCGGTTGACAAATTTAATTAATATGTCACAAAAATTTGTTTTTCTAAAATAGACAATCGACTCCGAAAATTTTAAAGAACCATAGCTCGGCGCTTTATACCGTTGTAACGTTGCCAAATCTATTATTTTCATTATGATACAGAAGATTTCTAGAGTATAATATGTCGATAATATAGGAATTATAACTACAATAACTAATCAAATGAATGGTCAAAATACTATTTATTTTTTTTTTTTTTATAGAATTTTATGTATTATTAATTAGAGCCTAAATGGCCGAGCGGTCTAAGGCGTTCGTCCATTTAGACTTAGGTTGCGGGTTCGAATCCAGGCAGCGGCAGTGTGAACAATTTATAATTAATGGGAGTGCAGAATTGATCACATTGTCGTCGCTTGGATAAGAACGAAGTAACCGACTCCACCCACATCAAAATGTAATTGTAAATATGTTTGTAATTAAATGAATAAAGATTAACAAATAATGATGTGGGTGGCCTCTGTTATAGGCGTATATGTCAGAGAAACGGAGGTTAAACCCCATTATAGTATTATTAATTGTTATAAAATCAGTTTAGTTATTATTACAAATTATGGTAATGTGTGTATTAAATTTTGTACGCTATTTCCAGTTTTTAATAAATAGATGTTCTGTTTACGACCCATACTACCCGTAAAAAAGTCATTCCTATATACAGGGTATATATATTATATGTACAGTTTCGCTTAAATACATAGATTCCAATGGCTTTTTAGTATTTATTTCATTTATACATAAGAATATTTTAGGGATTTTCCGATTCACATTTTTACTGCTGCAGGCGATTGTCCGGCTTGCTTCCCCCTGGATCAAGCATTGATTGTAAGCTTTTTGAATGAAACACCCGGTATATACATAATATCCATCCATAATAATATGGCAAATGCTTTATATTTCTTTATATATATATAAATATATACTTTACTCTTCCACCAGGAATATCAGCGCACATGCATACAAATACAAGCATCACATATACTCATATATACACAAAATTATCATCCCCTCCACTATTTATCCACAAAAACTACACACTCACATAAAATGAATAACACTGTACATATGTTTATGTATGTATTGTATGTATTGTATGTATGTATGTATGTATGTATGTATGTAATAATGTACATGTTTTGTGTAATCGGCCGTGAGGTCATTCACCCAATGATTGTCGCACAGTAAGCAAGTTCTAACTTTTGTTGGCTATATTATTATTATACTATACATACACTATATGTGCATTTTACCGTTTTTGCCCCCTATAATGTTACACTAAACGTGTTTTCAAAATGTTTGTGTTGTAAAAACAAAAAGCGAAAAAAAAAAACCGGCGAAAAAAATTACGCCAGAGAAAAAAAATATACACCCCGGAAAAAAAGTGCATCCTCGTAGTGTGCCAGAAAATTTTTTTTGCAAAAAGTGTAGTACATGTGTGCCCCCAGAGAGTGTGATTTTTTTTTTGGCTTATTGTGATCAGTGGCTTAAGTTTTGCAAAAGTGGTGTGCGTTCGTTTTTTTTTTTCTGGTGTGGCAATAAAGTGATTCGAAAGTGTTTCTGGATTTCGCACTGCGTGGATTAATATAAAATTTTGAGATTTTAAATACAAAAAAAAAAAAAATTGGCTGGGATGTGATTTGTTTTAAAAAAAATAAATATTATTTTCCCAAAAAAAAAACTTAAAAATAAATTTTCAAATTTTTTATAAATCAAAAATTGGATTAATTTTGGATTGGCATGTTAGGAAATTTAATTTTTTTTTAATTTCTAGAATTATAAATTAATATCAAAATTTTTTTCCCTATTTATAAATACGTATAAGAAAGAAAAACAGGAAAGGTTTTGTAAATTTTCGTTTATATTTAACCCCGGAAGTGGATTGGTTTTGAAATGATAAACAAAACCTTTTCTGGTTTAAAAAAAAAATACTTTCATTAGAATTCCAAATTATTTTTCAGATTTCAGATTAGGGAGTAATCAATTTTAATTAAAAATTTGATTATATTAAACTTCGATCGATTAATTTAAATTTAAAAAAAAATGTAAGGAATTAATTTTTGTAGACGATTTTTTTTATTAAATACAAAGTGCAAGAAATATAAAATTTATGTATTTCTTCCCAAAAAAATGTTATTCCTTAAAATGGGACAAATATTAGTTTAGATGAATTTGACCTTGATTAAAATTTTGATGGGTCCTAAAGTTCTTTGGTGTAGGTCCTAAAATAATAAATCAAAAGGGTTGAAAATTATGAAATAAAATTAAAAACCCAAAAAAATGGAAATCCAAGTCTCATTTTTGGTTAGCTTTAAATGACAGTGACCTTCAAAAACTATGAGTAGAAGATTTAAAAGTATGTTGGATTTAGGCCTTAAAATAACACCGAGAGTAGGTACCTTTTTTCGAAAATAAGGTTTATTTTGATTTGACATTATAGATTAGAAGCTTTTAAAGTTATTGCAGTCTGTGCTTAATCTAAACGTTTGATAAAAATCTGAAAATTGACATTGCAATTTTCACTTCTAATTTGGAATCCCAAAACTTATTTGTGTATTTTTTATGGCCATAGATATCTTTTTGGAGCCATTCTGCGTTCACAAATCAATATATCAAAAACTTTGGAGCATTATTGAGACATTTTAATTACAAATTTTTGAACCAGATTATTTATAATAATAATAAAAAGCTTGTTAACATCCCAAATTCTGGACAAATTCCTCTCCCATCGACTTCCATAACACCGGATCTCTAGCCATCCGAATCGATTGATTTTCGCCAAAGTTTTTAAATTGATTTCTCCATCTCCTTATTTGGAGATCCCTTTTGCGCTTGGAATATAGTATCCTTGTGCTGAACTTCTGCACCCAACGTATTTAACTTATCCTCGACGATGATCAGCTCAACTCTATTTTGACTTTTTAACCATGACTGTGATATCTGTGATGTTAGAACCATAACCAGATTATTTAAAAACCATTAAATCAAAAATCGTTTTGAATCAACCATTAAAAATTGCTACTCTCAACAACGGAACCCTAAACTCTCACTTCAAACGTATCTAAGAACACTCGCCATTAAATTACCTTTTTCGTTAGTGGGTACGGAACCCTGAATTCGCACTTGAAACATATCTAAGAACACTTCCTATCAAATTACCTTTCAAGCGAAACAAAAAAATTAAAATCGGTTCATCCGTTTAGGCGCTACAATGCCACAGACAGACAGACATAGCCGTCAAACTTATAATACCCCCTTTTTTGCTGATTTAACTTTCTAATAGTCTTGTTTTTTGAGAGGACCTTTTTAAACCATTTAGTACCCAACTATCCAATAATGTACTGCAACTTCGTAACGAAATAAAAACGGAGTGATAATACCCGGAGTGCAATGATCCCTTGGAACAAAATTTTTTTTGGTAACCAAAGCAATAAGAAATCTTGATTATATGCATGCATAGCGTTATGTTTTCATATTATATAAAACGGTTGACCTTGACTTTGAAACGACACTTTTTTTTTTTCGTTTTTAAAATAAAATAAATTAAAAAAAATTGCATTCACCTAACAGCAATTAATTTTAAATTGAATGTGAAACACGTATTTGCTGCTGTTATTTGTGAGTACTTAATAAGTACCGTGTGTCTATGTATTTAGTATTTACAGTGACTTCAATCAATGTAAATGCATATTATATTGTGTGCTTGTAATAATTACAGGGTGTCACAGAAATTATGTAAAACTATTGACATTATAGTTCATAGACTAAGCATCATCTATCTTTTCGTGCAGTGAGAAGTGTGCAGACATCTGAGGTAATTGCTTGGGTCAGTTATCAAAAAAATATACATTGATTATAGAGACATTTATCAAAAATACCTACATTGAATGTCAAATTTTCATATCACAAAATGTTTTACATAAAAAAATCGTGATTTCACTTAACTTTTTCGCTTTTTGACTTAAAAAAATACTTATCACGTATCACTTTTTTCTTATAATGACAAGTATAACAAGAACACTTTGTTTTGACATTTCTACACCGCCGCCATGATGGATTAGACCTAAGCAATTACCTTAGATGTTGGCACGCTTAAAATCGTTTGCCGCTCAGTCTTTGTAACTATAATGTCAATGGCAGAATTTTAATTAAACCCGTCAGTTCTCACATCTACCGTTCGATAATCTTTATTGATAGGAGATTTGCTCACGTGTTCTGTCCATGCGTCAAATATTTCACGCGTTAAATATTCTTTAACTTTATAAATCTCTACATAATTTTATATAAATTTATTTTTTAATGCACTAGCTAATTAAAAATAGCTTGATTACGTGATTATTGAATGATCGTAGTTACCGTAACCCGTGACTAAAAGTTCTTAAATTAATATTAGGAAAACATGTATTAAAAACAATAATTATATGTCTAGATTATTAAGAGAACATCTGTAAAAACTAATATGTTTGCCTATTAAACTTGTTATTTAAATTTATTATATCTTTTCGTTCAAATTGTTTGTCTAGTATGTTTTTTCCTAAGCGGTACATTTTTAGACCGTGAGTATATTTTTCGTCAAACCTAAACATAATTAGCTTGTCTAGGTTAATATTAGGGGTGAATCATGAAATTTAATAAAGGAATAAGGAAGATAGAATATATATATATATATATATATATATATATATATATATATATTTAGAATAAGGAAAAGCAGTAGGACAGAAAAAAACTTGTTAGAGTAATAACATAAGTTTTTTTAAATTACTGAGTACGACTTATATTATAATAACGAATGTACACGACAACAGGCCCGAAAATTTCCGAAGTTAATATTTTTTGCTTATATTTTTACTCTCGTGATGAGAAAAATTCTCATAATATCTAAAAGACTTGAAAAAAAAAATTTTTTTTAAAACTGTAGATATGTTAAAAAAATCCTCTACCTCTTTTCATAATTTGGTGTGTTTTCATAAACTACTTTTAGTCGCACGTCGTTAGACGAGTAGTATATGTGTACATGAAAAAACTTTCCGATAAATTTATTAAAAAAAAAAAAAACTTTTATGATAGCTTTTTGCATCATTTTAAAATCTCTTTTATTTTTATCATTTCTAATTTTCTGTGACATAAATTTTGTAACACTTTGTATTTAATAAAATATAATTAAAGAAAAGAAAAAATATTTCAAACTTATACTTTTTATTTTGAAAACTGGTTTTTTTTTTCGGTTTCACTTTTTAACGGTTTTATTATATTATTTAATTAACTCAGAAAGAAAAAAAACACATTTCTTCTCATGATATAATGATTAATTATATTGATCTATTTATTAAAAAACAAAATAAAATGATCTAGATCAATTTAAATTGGGCTTAAATACTTAATAGGTCAATTTAAATTAGGCTTTTTGGAATTCTTTTTAATCATTCATTCAAATAGCTCTTGGATCTTTTGAGTTTTGAATAGGGTCCTCATAACCAGCTCGAAATATTTTGATTAAGAATGGTCAGAAATATTTTTAATTTTAAAAAAAATTCTTAAACTGCGATCGGACCTGAAATTTTTTTAAATTTATTTGACAAATTCAAAATTAACGAATATCTGTTTTTTAACCCTCGAACCAAAACGAGGCGTGTTATAAGTTTGATCACTATGTGTGTTTGTGTATCTGCTGCTTCGTAGCTAAACGTAGCTAAACCGATGAACCGATTTTGATTTTATTTGTTTTGTTTGAAGGGTAATTTAATGGAGAGTGTTCTTAGCAATGTGTCAAATGCAAGTTTAGGGTTCCGTTTCTTGAAATAACTTTAAAAAACGCCTTTTGATCTTTCTTGTTTGGAGAAGACTATAAGGAAAAATGTACTTGAATGCAGACTGTTCTTAGTTATATTTCCAGTGCGAGTTTAGAAACGGGTGTTTTTGAAAATGTTTGTAAATTTCATTTGTTATTCTAATTAAATGACAGCTTTTGTCTTCAAATAATTGAGCTTTGATTGATTTTTAATCAGATTAACTGTTCCAATGTTACCGATATCTGGTTTTTAATCTGTTATTGGCACACTTTAAAACCGAGACCGAAAATTACAAATTTTTAATTTGGAATTTTTTTTGAAGTTCCAAAAAGTAAAAAAATTCAGTTCAATTAGTTCATCTAGAAGCCATTTTAGAGTAGTTCTCGACTATACTCGATCATTCAAATTCCGAAAAAATTTTTCCTGTTGAGAAAATTGCAAAAAAACGATATATTTTTTTGGCACCCATCTATAAAACTCTATACGTAAGATTCTTCTGACCCAAAACCTTCGAAAATCGAATTCGTTTGTTCGGTATTATACCGATTGCCGATTTTCCAGGTCGACTTCAGTTAACTTCTTAGAAAATATTTATCTACTTGTGAAATGAATCGAATTTTCATTTTTTTTATTCTTATTACTTTATAAAATCCATAAACTGTCCCAATTTTTTTTTGGATTTTTGTTTGCAATTTTTAAGATTGACGATGAAATCACCAAAACCTGTTGGTGAGAAAACGTTTTTGTTCAAATATATCCCGCCTTTTGATCACAATTTTATGGGCTTAGACTATATTATTGCAATTTTCCTAGGGATCTTTATTTTTTATAAAACTTCAAAAATAATTTTTCGAAAATAGCTGAAAAAATTCAGGTAGTTTCAGCGTTAAATCCGCCAGCACTCGCGTCTACCGTTCGGTAATCTTTAGTCCCGTGATGAAAGATTTGGTCACGCGTTCTACACATGCGCCCGTTAAATATTATTTAATTTACTGGGCCCGAATTTGAATTGGTGAATAATTTTAGAACACAAATCAAAATAATCATAATTATATTCAAAATTATAGTGTAGGTTAGGTTATGTTAGGTTATACTGGCAGTCCACGAAGAACACACTTAGACTATAGAGCCCAGTGTGATATCATTTCTGTGTTTTACCACCTTTCCGCTGATAATTTCATTTATCAGCTCCTCAATTTCAGAGGCTGAGTGCACCTCCTTCATGCATATAGCATGCACTACACCAGTCCATCACAACTATTAATTAAATTAATTTTTGTCGCGACACATCGCGGAAGGAATTGGTAACGCCTTAACCAACTGAGCTATCAGGGCAGCAAGGATAATGTAAATATTTTTTGCTTATTAAAAATGACGATTTTCTATAGGAAATAAATGTACTTATAGATTATGTACCAATAAGAATGCTTTTAATAAAAACTGTAATATAAATTAATCAAAAGAAAGCGTACTCAAAACAACGTCACTTGCAAAAGTGAATATTCGTAAACTATTCGCATCTTTAGTCTTGTGATGAGAGAATTTCGGATAATTTTTGAAGCGCTTGGAAAAAAATACATTTATAAACAAGTGAAAACAAACAATTGAGTTAATTGTTGATATACCATAGATAGTGGTATTTCTCTATTACATTACACACACATACATGTCGCACATACATGACTATGTATGTGTGTCTTATATGCCCATATAAGACACACTATACAATTTGCACCCTCACGGGTAAACAGCGATGTTTACGAAAAAATGTTTCAAACAAAAGTTGTTTATTTCTTTATAAGGATCATTTTATTACATTTTAACTTTTCTTCTATCTTTAACGGTTTACAAGATGGGTCCTCACTTTTTACGTCCTGAGTACGCTGTACGCTTGATATCTTTTTTCGTGTTCACAGACGGACGGGCGGGCGGACAACCGAAAATAATTAGTCTATTTTCGGTTGTCTGCCCGTCCGTGATTTTATGAACACCTATACCAAAATTTTGAGCAAGCGTTACAAACTTGGGACTAAACTTAGTATACCTTGATATATATTACACATATTTATGGTATGAAAAGTGTAGACAGGTTGAAAAAATTTGAAAATTTCATAATTCGAAAATAGATAATATTTAATGAAAATTGAAAAAATTTCAACCATATATACCATTTGAAAAATAAAAGTTATTTATGTTTTTAAATCGTGAACGTGAGCAAAATGCTTATAACGCGAGTGCTGACGGATTATAAGTATAGTATTCTAGATAATTATTAGCAATAAACAAGAATTAAATTAAAAAATACTTTTATGAATATCAACAAGGAAGATCAAATGAGCAAGAGGGAAGGACGCAGACCTGCTGCTACACTGATCGAATAACAAACATATAAAATGGCATATCTTTTTTTAAAAACTAATACAACTTTCCCTCCAAACACCATAATGAAAAAAAAAAAAAAAAATTACCATTAGAAAGACTTGATGTTGCAGTAAATAATATGAAAGAGAATGCAATTTATTTTTTAAAGTGCATTTTATTGAAAACTGCATTTCTTCTTGCATTGCAGTAGAGATGTTCTTGTTGCAATTCTAAAGTTTAAGTATCAAGTGCAGCAAAAAAATATTCCTCCTTAAATTCTCTCAAAAACTGTTCGATCAAAGTGCCTACAAGACTTGAAAAGTGAAAATATAAACATTTCTCTTAAAATTGTGCGATTTATAACTAAACTTTTTTTCTGACCATCAAGAATCAAAAATTAACTCAAATTAGGAAAATTAAAATAAAAAAATTTTTGGGTTTTACGAATAAAAAAAAATTTTTAGGTTTATTTAATTAATATCAGCTAAAAAATATGAGCTTTTGTATTTATATTTAATCCAAAAATTTATTTTCTAATTTACAGTGAACTTTTTTTTTAAAAAAAAAAGCACAAGTGATGTCAAGCAAAGAAAAAAATGACAAAAATTCAAGTGATTCAGTTATGTATGTGATATTTTTACGAGCAACAAAAATTATGTGAAAAAGTTTTTTTTTTTAAACAAACGTTGTATACACGAAACACACAAAAAAAATACTAACTAATTATTAAATATTATGCAATAAAAATGAACATTTTTAATAATTTATTTATAATAAAATTAATTTTTCAAAAAAACGATTATAAATATAATTATTATACAATTATTGTAAATGATAAGAATCCTCATCAATTCGCTTCAAGTTTAAATCATTTGGAATCATTGAATTGTTTATCAATTGAATTTGGTTAATTTAGATTTCAAATTGTTGGAAAAGTTATTCACAAAAATGTAAGTTTTGAACATAATTTTTTTTTTTTTTAAGATAATAATTTTTTTCAGCATCTAATTTAGTAGAATACAAATTTTAGTATAATTTCAACTATATTTTACCAAATGTGTTTCGGGATTATTCTAGGATCTATTAAGGTTTCAACGAAATAATTTGCTATTTCCACCAAATTGTCTCTAATTTATATATATATATATATATTTTTTTTTTTTTAAATGTGACGTGTTTTGACTTGTATAACCATTTTCTTCAAAATAATTTTCTATATTAAAGGACTACAAATTTTAATATTATTTCTACCATATTTGACCAAATGTGACATGTTTCGGTATTCATTCCACCATATTGTTATAATAAAAAAATGTCCACCACTTTTAAAATTATTTAAAAAAATAACGCTGACTTTATGATTGCAACTATTTTTTAGTTCATATTTTTTCAGGCAATCTTTTAAAGAATTTACCGTTGAATTTTGCACACTTTATACTAAAAATCAATTTTAATTGTATTTTTTTTTGGTATTTATTATGTTAAAATGAAAATAATTAACACACAAAATAACAGATTAAATTTAATAATTATATACATTTTATACAAAATAAATTTATTTATTAAGAGAGTTAAATAACCTTTGTTAAATGTCAATGAATCTATAATGAAAAAAATATGTTTTATTATATTTATACTGAATGCGGAAAATCTATTTGAAAACTAAACTAAAAAAAAAATAATAATAATAATATAACATTTTTATGTATTTATAGGCAATATTCACGACATTCTTGTATAAATGTTTGCATATATAACATTTTTTTTAAATATTAATTATGAATTAAAAAAAAAAAATATATATTGTGCTTTATTTAGATTTTTATATTCTTAGAAATCGATAATAATCGGTAAGAAAAAAAGTTATTTTATTTAACGTTTATGTTCTTAGAATACGTATTGTTAGAATACGGAATATTAAAGTGAAAATGGGCGGAGTGCGAAGTTTTAGCGAATAATTCCTGACGCATCACTAAAAAATAGAATAGATATCAATCAAAATTAGAAGATCCTTTTTCGGATCCTTATCACCATTCGAAAGAGACTGAAATTCATCCACCCATCTTACATAATGAGAATGGTGTACCAAGCCTCCGGCTTGAACTACAGTGCTTTGAAAGGATCATTTGTTTTTTCCAATACTTGGAGCGCAACATGTGCTCTCTGCCAAAATAGACGTTCGTATTATTTTGAGACTTTGAGTCGAAATAAAAGATATCCTGCAATTACCTCGAATGGTAGTGTTTACAAAATATTTTCTGTGTTTTTACAGATGCACAATTTTTTTTTCTTAATCTAGCAGCATTATCTTTTTATGGCTGAAGTTATGCGGTATTTTTCATATATAGCCATTTCTATTTCACCTAAATAGTATCAACCATGGTTTTCTTGAACGCACTCATCGGTACGAGTCGATATTCAATTGTCTCAAATTGTTCTTTACAGGTCTATTTTCACTTTATTAAATTTTAAAATCCAGGAGAGACTGTCTTCGTTAGTTCGAATTTATGGTAGCGCTTTCCTGCAGCTCATCACCTTTTTTTTGGTTACCTGTCCTTACTGAATAAGTATGGTAGCCGGTAGAGAACATAGATTTAATCTCATAGGCTCCGTATCAAGAGGATTCAAAAAATGTGATTTGGAGTACTTCAAGGCTGTATTTTAGGACCCAATCTGCCAATAAATACAATAGTTTATATTATGAAATCTGCATACATGGTTTAAGTGTGGTAGTCGGTGGAGACCTTTCATTTAACTTCATAGGCTCCTTATCTAGAGGACAAAAACAAGATGATTTGGAGTACTTCAAGGTTTTATTTTAGGACCAAAATTGTCAATGAAAATAATAGTTTAAATTATGAAATCTGATACATGGTATAAGTGTGGTAGTTGGTTGAGGGCATACATTTAACTTCATAGGCCCCCTTATCTATAGATGATACAAAAAGGTGAGTTGGAGTACTTCAAGGCTGTATTTTAGAAGCCAATTTCTCAATCAATACAATGATTTAAATTATAAAATCTATAAATGTAATCATTCTGTATTCTATAATAATACTATACAAACAACAATGATGATATTTAAGTAGATGAGTGGTGATTGCCCGGCCTCATATCACTGACCTATATCACAGTCAGGTTGTCGACCGCTCGCGGTAGCTCCACATCGTTCGCTCAACTCACTTAATATACGTGAACAGATAGATATATACATACATATAATATAATATTCGCAGCAAATAAACTCTCCGCAATATTATTATACCTATATAAACCAGCTAACACTGTGATGGAGTCAGCCAACAACAGTCCTAGTCGTTCATGGAGTCTAGATAGCCAACCAATGTGAGCCTATGAATGTAGTAACTACTTTAGTTAATATAATGTATATGTCGTCATAATCATACACGGAAATACGTCATTGTCAGTACAATTTGTGATATTTTTTATGCTTTGTATGGATATTATCATTAATTATTAGTTTAACTTCTCTTATTGCAAAGCATTAAAAAAGTTTATTTTTGGTAGATTGAGTTGGATTTAGAGGGTTTATTCTTTGCACAATGTTTGTTTTGATTTCTATCGTTGTAAATCTCTTCAGGCAAATTTTCGAAATGTCAAGTCTAGGTGCAACTCATACAGCAATTGCCATTGACATGTTTTCATTTTCAAAGGCTCAGTTCGATTGCAAAGTTCTTCTGTGATTGTGATTGCAAAGTTTTTTTTATTTCTCTCGAGTCACGGAGGCAATCCTTTTCTTTGGTGAAATGAGGCAAGGCTATGCAAAACGTTTGAATAGTCTTGGTTAGAGTGGATGATCTGGGGCGGTAAGGACCCGTTGTAATACCGAAAATGGGTTGGTCCATCCCTGGTCACTGTTCCATGGATAATTTGGAACTTTTAAAAATCAACAGGAGTACAATGACGTCAACGGATTTCAGGTCGAATCGGTCGTCAAAGAACAGACAGCTCCTGCAATAATTGTGATTTACTGTCAGGTCCAAGCGTTCAGCCTGCCTGTCACCTAGCCGATGTCTTCTAATAGTAGCAACAATTTTGCTTATAGAGGCCCCTTTGAAGCGAGATAAGATCTTCGGAACGCCTACGACTGTACTCCGACCATATCTGTTTTGCAGTACTACAAGTGCATTCCTCCCTCCATTTAAGATGCAGAATCTTACTGTAACAGAAATTGGCTTCGATTTCACGTGTCCATGACACAGCTTCCCTGTAAAAAAAACCAGGAATATAATATTAGTGAGTTCTAGTCTAATAGCGTGAATAATAGTATAAATACCACTTGTTCAAATCTACTTTTTGATAGTATATCGGGAAGATCTACTTAGTAGCAAAAATTCTAATGAATGTGATTAAATGAATTGCTGCAGAAAATGCACCTTTGTTGTAGGATTTATAAGTGCTGGATTACTTATTCATTCATTAACTTCTGATCTTCGCTGCATTAATTACGCAGAAATTGAAAAAAACAAGTAAGAAATCTTCGTTAAAGTCTGCTAAGATGGCATATTTAATGACCCTCTATACATTATTTGCAGAATTTCCTGAAAGGCTATAGAGACTAATCGAAGGTGAATGAATTTATACATGCTTTTAAAAAAATTATTGGGGTAAATCTGATAGAACACCTTTACCAACTGAGCTACAAGAATTACATATCGTCTCCCTATTTCTTCATTGCTATTTGCTAGAAATATCTTTTTTCTACTAAAAGACCTTGGTACTAATGATTTATTTCTTACATTAAGAGTGAAAATACCTTAGAAATAAAAGTGAATGCGACTGATTACATTAACTGCTTTAACTTAAAGTGAAATGAGTTAACAGTTATATTACTTACTTATACTTGCAGTTGCGCTGGTGTATATATAGATAATAAATAGACCCATGATGATGTTAGGTTTATTAAATGGTTGGTAGTGGGTATTCTTACAATCACATGATGGTCTACAGTCCATTGCAATGGAGTTCTTTGCCTAGGTATTCTTTATTTTAATGGTTTCATATGATAATCTAACTGTTTATGTTGTGAATTAAGTAGTAATGTGTTCTTCAAACACTGACTTAGTCATTTTTATATAGGTATACCTGGAGCCAGTTAGATGTTTTAAAAAATAGTCTGATCATATTAGGTATAAAAAAAATGATAGCCAGTCTTGGGGATTGTCAACAGAATTGAAAACTTAAAACTTTGGAATAACTGTGTTTTTTTTATGAATAGTTAAAATTTCATATTTTTTAAATTGAAATTATTAGTGTGGGTATAAAAAACTATTAAATAATATAAATGGTTTGACTGGGTTGGGTTTCGAACGCAGGGTTTTTTGAACGGCAGTCCAATAGTGATTCGACTGATTCACCAGGTAAATTGAAAATGATATCCCAAAACACGGTCATGCAAGTTCAGTGTTTTTTCTCCATCGCAAAAGAAATTTTCAATTATAATACGACTCCAAAAATAACAATAAGTTTAACTACATTATCTTATCGTTATTTTTTTACTTTTTAGTGCATATTAATTTATTTTGGAGAAGTTTTTCTTTTGAAATCGGTTTTCTTTTTGTTAAAAGTTTTTTTTATTTTGTGATTTTTAGTGAATCTGAAGCACACTAACTAATTTGTCACTAAAAAAAGAATCATCGAAATCGGTTGCCTTGATATTGAGTTATTCGTCCTCTTGTCGTGAATACTTGCTGCAAACTTAAGACTTTTATGGTTTTCTCATGGAATAAAATGGGACCACGTGGGAAGCACCAGCTTTCAAACAGATAAAGAATCATTAAAATCGGTTCACCCAGTCAAAAGTTCTGAGGTAACAAACATAAAAAAGAATACAGTCGAATTGATAACCTCCTCCGTTTTTGTTTGATGTCGGTTAAAAATCATGAAAATCTAGTTTATTTGACGACTTAACAAATATTTTCCAAAAAAATTTTTTAAATCGTTCCCAGAAACGCTTATTCTGTGGTGTGGTTATTCTGTGGTTCTTATGGTTTCGGAAATATCGTCAAAAATGCTATAGGAATCGAAATTGCTCGGACAACTTCCGGAAAATTTCTTGTCTAGTAGAAAAATGAATTGAACAAGCGTTAAATTGGATTCAAATGAGTTTAGAAGTCTTCTTAAGGTAGTACGAGCTCCAAGGCAAGTTCAGACTTCTAGTAGATCTTTAAGCAAAAGTCTTTTCTTTTTTTTTATTAAAATTGGCTTCAGCAAATTTGCTATATAGCCAAGCAAAAATCTGAATTCAAAAACTCACTTTTTCTATCTGAAATGACTTAACTACAAAATAAGGTGACTTAACAAATTAAACATTAGATATAGAAGAGTCAATATCTTTTAGCTAAAGTAACATTATATATTTATTTTAAAAAAAATATATATATTCTAACAACTTTCACTTCTGGTTCGCGATTTAACTTCACTCACTCTGTGTATGGTGTTTGTACCTCTAGACAATAAAAACACAGACCTAGGTAACATTTTATAAAAAAAAAAACCTTACTTAGTTCGGTGCTCAGTCACTCAAAGAAAACACAACACAAGTCATTGAACTGTTTATATTATTATTATTATTAAAAACGATTGCGGTTCTTGGATTTCTTGTATATATTTATTCTCATTGACCAGCCACAAAGGTCTTTTAATAAACTTCATAAAATAAAAAATAATCATATAATATTATTTATAATGTTTTTTGAAATTATTGCGAAATTTCATATTTTGAATTGCTAAATTTTATATTTGAAGAATTTAGATTTGAAATTTTGCACAGTCATAGATGGGTCACATTTTTTAAGATACTTCAGCTTTTCAGCTAACTACAAATTGACAAATAGTGCCGATTCTTAATAATAAGCCTAGCGTCAAAGATGGTTAGAGATATCGAAAAAAATTATTTAAAAAAGTTGTATACCTATTACTGTGCTCAAAAAACAAGGTGACATTGTAATTAGCCTTGGAAAATTTTTGCTGTAATGCTTTTAAATGCTAAAAAATTTTTGTTCTATCTCTAACGGTTTATAAGATGGTTTCGGACGGAACTTAGACCCAATTGACCTATGTTACTCATTTAGCACTCTATCTCACTTTTTACGCCCTGAGGACGCTAAAAAAATTTCAAACTTCTTACCATTTCTTTCATTTTTGAGTTATCGTGTTTACGGACAGACGGACAGACAACCGAAAATGGATTAATTAGGTAATTTGGTATAACACCTATACCAAAATTTTTTTGGTAGCATCAATATTTTTAAATTTTACAAACTTCTGACTAAACTTAATATATCTTCACATATACATGGCATAAAAATTACCAGATGAATTTCAATCATATCAAAAATGGAGTGAATTGATGAAACTCAGTTAGTAAATTTTTTTTAAAAAGGTTTACAAACTTTATATATTTTAATTCAATTTTTTTTGATTCATTCGTATTGCATAGAATCGTTAAAACGAAAGGTATAAGCCAAGCTAAACGATAGCTACTACACACGGAAGTATCATCTGTATACTCACATATTGGTATAATAAAATTCTATAGTAAAGTTTTTCTTTTCCTTATTTCCTCATTGAAAACGAGGAAGAAAAACTTCATTGCGAAGCTTACACATATAGCTTTTAAATACAAGGTGTCCTACAAACCACGATTCATAAAAAACTAGTGAAAACAAACAATTGACTGAGTTAATTGTTGAAATACCATGCATTGACAGTGTTGATTACTCTATCACATTACACACATAACTGATAATCCCATATTAATACATACTATAAAATTTACATCTAATGTGTACCCTCGTGTGTAAACAGTGATGTTTACAAAAAAATGTTTCAAACAAAAGTTGTTTATTTTTTGATAAGAAACATTTCCTATATTTAAACTTTTGTTCTATCTCTAACGGTTTACAAGATGGGTCCTACGGACCCAAGATCTAATTGACCTATGTTGCTCATTTACAAACTCGACCTCACTTTTTATGTCTTGAATACGCTGTAAAAATTTCAGCTCGATATATTTTTTCGTTTTTGAGTTATCGTGTCTACAGGCGGACAATCGGAAATGGACTAATTGGGTGATTCTATGAACACCTATAGCCAAATTTTATGCGTAGCATCAATATTTTTAAGCGTTACAAACTTGGGACTAAACTTAGTATACCTTGCATTTTACATATATGCATGGTATAAAAATTTCAATAAATTCTATCGTCTAATATTTTAAAAGTCAGATGATTTTTCAGTGTATTAGATGCCATAAAAAGGGAATAATTTTGGTGGAAGCAACAGGAAAATATAATTTATATTATAAAGGGATATGTTGAATGTATTTATTTGTGCTTCCACAAATATGAAGATATCAAATATAGCACAGCAAGTACGTTAGCCAAGGATTTTAGCTGTATGTTAACTAGGAAACGATTGATAATCTTCGAACAGTGGCGCATCAACGATAGTTAAAAAATATCTTGATTAAAGGCAAACTAAGTATTTATTTATTTACTGTTTCCTAACTTTTGCACTATCGACACTTTTTTCTGGCTTATTGATTGTACTATTTCAGGAATTAAAAAAAGATTAACTTCTATTAAGTTTGAAAGAGCTACCCTGTATATTATGTGTATGTATATTTATTACCTGGCTGCTTGTTCGATAATATAATGGGCGATAAACAGACAGACAGACTTAATCAACGTCCTCAGAGAGTTTTATGGTGTTTTATTTAGTTATAATATTACACGACTTACACGACTCAATATGTTGTTGGCTGTTCATTCTATATAGCTCAAGCTCATTACAGAATGATTTACTAAACTTCTCTAGCTTTAATTTAAATCAAAATATTGGAAAAATTGGTAATGATGTCAAGCTGTCAATATGGCAGTAATAACAAGGCTTAAATTAAAAACAAACAATTGACTGAGTTCATTGTTGAAATATCATGTATAGACAGTGTTGACTACGCAATCGTTCATTTTTTTTACGCAATATAAGCAAGGAAAGATTGCCACTCTTAGATAGCCACACACCCATAACCGATATTCCCATATAATACAAAATATAATTTGCGCTCTCACGGGTAAACAGTTTACGAAAAAATGTTACAAAAGAAAGTTGTTAATTTTTGTATAAGGAACATTTCTAACATGTAAACTTTTGTTCTATCTGTAACGGTTTACAAGATGCCAATTTACGAAGCTCATTTACAAACTCGACCTCACTTTTTATGTCCTGGGCACGTTATAAAAATTTCAGCTTGATATCTTTTTTCGTTTTGGAGTTATCGTGTTGACTGGCAGGCGGATAGACAACCGAAAATGGACTAATAAAGTGATGTTATGAACACCTATACCCAAATTTTGTTGGTGCATTAATATATTTAAACGTTACAAACTTGAGACTAAACTTAGTATACCTTGATATATTTTATATACATGGTATAAAAATTGTAGTGATCTATGGAATTAAATTATACATTTGAACAGTATTCTTGTATATTACTATGGTTTCTTAATATCCATGTATTTATCCAACGATTACTGAATCCAATTTAAGGTATTTCCAGCATGGTATCTGCAGTTTCTATGTTAAAGCAATGGTACAATTTTTTTTTCGACAGAATTTAACGAAAAATTAAATTTAAGAATTGAATAATGCTTACTATTAATTCCCAAAGTTTCAGAAATTTTGACCGTTTAAAATGGGAAATAATTATGCCAACGTCCCAATTTCGATCAATTTACGTCAAAATTAATATCTCGAAAGTGAAAATTAATTTCTAAATTTTTTTTTTTAGAATTGTATTGTATAAACATTTTTTTCTACTTTTTCTTCAATATATAATAATATCATAAAAAATAGTTGGAGAGACCGGACATTTTACATGCTTTAAATGGGACATGACCCTCAAAATCGCGAACTTTGTCTTTAAATATCTCGCGATCTAAACGGCCAAAAATTATGAAATTTTAGGAATTCATAAATAAAGCTATTATAAACCCGAGGAAAAAAATTCGGCCAAATCTGTCGAAAAGTGATTTCATGCTGGAACTACCTTAAGCTTGTTATCGTGGATTTTGTTTAAAGGTTAAGATTATCACATAACAAATGAATTTTTCCAATAGTGCACCAAATTTTAAAATATTTATCATACACCAAGCCCTTTTTGACAGCGCAAAAGTGGAAAACGGATTTTCTTACTAATATATTTATATCGTCAATCCAATTTTCGAAATATTTGTCCTAAAGACCGTGATATAAAATTGTTTTAAACAAATAGAAAATTAAATTGTTATGTCTAGAAAAATGTTTTTTTTTTTTTTTTTTTTTTTTTTAGATTTTTGTCGACAATTATAAAAAAATTATAACACAGTTAGTGTTAAGTTAAATGAATTATCCTGTAGTTAAAAAATGTTTGTATGTTTATTTTCACATACACTTCTTTTTTTTTGAGAAAATTATAAGACAGTCTATGAAAATTATTATTGATTTTCAATATCTTAAAATAAGTCAGTTTATTTTGATGAAAAATGACAGAAATGACAAAGTTAATTGTTGAAATACCCTGTATAGAAAGTAAATGTCAGTACTTTTATTATTTTTAGTAAATTAGAGGAGTTTAAAAAAACCGACAAAATTTAGGAATTCATTCTTTGATGTTTTTTCAATCATTTAGAGTGAATATTTTGAAAACTTTGATATTTTTTAACTGGATTTTTTAATTTTTCGGGTCAAAATTAGCTTTGAAAATGATTTTTATAAAAATCAAAGACAAAAACCTTTGATTCGATATTTTCGAATTTTGTTGTTGTTGTGTTTTTTCAATCATTTAGAGTGAATATTTTGAAGATTATGATTTTGATCAATACAAAAATCTAGTTAAAAAATTGATCAGAATCATAGTTTTCAAAATATTCATTCTAAATGATTTGAAAAAACACCAAAGAAAAAAAAAAGAATTCGTATACTAAGTTTAGTCCCAAGTTTGTAACGCTTAAAAATATTGATGCTATAAACAAAATTTTGGTGTAGGTGTTTCTAAAATCACCTAATTAGTCTATTTTCGGTTGTCTGTCCGTCTGCCCGTCTGTCTTTCTGTCCGTCTATCCGTCTGTCCGTCTGTCTGCCAACACGATGACACAAAAACGAAAAAAGATATCAAGCTGAAATTTTTACAGCATACTCAGGACGTAAAAAGTGAGGTCAAGTTCGTAAATGAGCAACATAGGTCAATTGGGTCCTTGACATATCTTGTAAACCGTTAGAGATAGAACAAAAGTTTAGTAAAAAGGTAATAAATCTTCCTTATAAAAAAATAAACAACTTTTGTTTGAAACATTCTTTTGTAAACATCACTGTTTACCCGTGAGAGCGCCAATTTTATGGTATGTATTATATGGGAATATCACTTATACATATATGTGTGACATGTATGTATGTGTAATGTGACAGAGTAATCAACATTGTCTATACATGGTATTTCAACAATTTACTCAGTCAATTGTTTGTTTTCATTTGTTTAATCCAAGTTTCCACTAATTCACTTGTTTCCACCAGCTTTAATCCAAGGAAAACCAAAATCTAGTTTAAAAATTGTGAACAAGAATAATAAATGAATAAGAAGAAAAAACGTCAAAAATGGATTCTCACTAAATTAGCGATATTTTTAGATAAAAATATGGTAAAGTTTTGAGTAGAATTTTGGAATTGAAAATAATAAATCCATCATGATGTGATTGTTTGTTGACAGACAAACTAAATATGGAAATCAAGGAAGTGACGAAATGCAACAAAACATTTCTAAATAATTAACAAATTAAAAAAAATGTCTAAACACTGTGTGTTGTGTTGTGTTGTGTGTTTGAAATGACGAGATAAATAATAAAATTATTATTACTACGTGAATGTTTGTTTGCATTCTGAATTGAGTTGATTTTAAGGTAGTTACTTCGCGTTTACATGTTACAAGTTGAAAACATATTATATTATCCCGTATACAGGCTGTGTCAGAACTATCGTATACGAAGGGAAAAGTGATAAAGGTGATGAAATTTTAACAAGAATGTTTCTTTATAGTTTTTTGTTTTTAATTTTATGCATCGCATTCACGAATTTGTCGAAGAATATTAGTCAAAAGGAAATTTTTATAATAAGCAAAGCTATAGTCAATAAAATTTACTACAATTTATTCTTTTAGTGTTTACAAAGATATATTTTTAATTTTAATTGAATCTACTAATTCTTTACGACAGAATACAGTTACAACTTAGTTATTACACTGCGAGTTCCCCCATTACGATTGAAGTAAAGGGGCTAGATATCTCGTTTTGGACAAGCTGAATAGGCTAGGTATTTCATTCTGCCAGAAAGTGAAGGCTGCATCTACTGCTCCTATACATTCCGAGCTAATCGAGCTGTGTCCTAACGCCAAGGGGACTCAAATCTCCGAATTGGTAATTAAAATTACAATTAAGATTCTGAAGGGGCTGAGTGTATCATTCTAGAGGAACTGACGAGATTAGAGATTGCATTCTGTCAGAAAATGAACGCTGATCTACTGCCTCTACACATTCCGGGATAATCGCGGTGTCTCCTTACGCCAAGAGAACTTAAATCCCAAACCTGGAAATTACTCCAAACAAAAAGTTTAAGTATTCAAGCTTCTTCATCTGCTTTATTTTACTTGATTTGTCTCTAGCTTGTTGCATCTTTTCCTGTATCTAGAATAATTCCTTTGTTGTTAAGTGCGGTGACGGCTCGCATGCCCTCTTGCAATTCCCATATATAAATCCCATGGATTCTAACATGGAATTTTGAGTATATCCCTCCTGAGCTGCCTATTCGAACAATTTAACAACCCGAATAACTACAGCTTACTACTATTCCGTCACGGCGCCTCAGATAGAGTCCCACTTTATCTTTTCATCCTTGCTATAGGTTTTCGAATAATCTTGAGCAGATGGAACAAATGTAACTTGCCTACTCGCACAATTTAAAGAACTCCGATAACTACAGATTAATATACAATCCAGTCACGGAAGAGTATCACTTGATATAGATTCTCACTTTATCCTTTCATTCTTGTCAGGTTTTCGAGTAATCTTGAGAAGATAGCTTTAAAAGTGGCTTGCCTATTCGAAAATTAAAAAAAACCAGGATAACTACAGATTACTACAATCCAGTCACGGAAGAGTAGAATCTGAGATACAGTCCCACTGTATCCTTTCATCCTTGTCAGGTTTATGAGTAATCTTGAGCAGGTAGCTTTAAAAGTGGTTTGCCTATTCGAACAATTCAACAACCGGGATAACTACAGATTACTACAATCCAGTCACGAAAAAGTAACTCCTGTGAAAAAGAAAGAGAAATTCTTCTTCATACTATTATTCTTGTCAGGTTTTAGAGTATTCTTCAGCAGATGATAGCTTTAAAACAACTTGCCAAAAAGAACAATTGAACAACCTGGATAACTAGAATTTCAAAAACAGTCACATATTGCCTAAAACTCTTTCCTTCCACGTATATTTAAGCCCTCGTTTATCCCTTTGCTTAACGAAAAACTATTCTAAATATTCGAAAATTCATAGAATACACCATCTAAAAATAAAACTACATACTATAAACTTATGTTCCTGGAAACTACCTTGCTATTTTCTACAAATTTCTCCGAGAACAAGTGAAAACAAACAATTGACTGAATTAATTGTTGAAATACCATGCATAGTCAGTGTTGATTTCTTTATCACATTACACATACATACATGTGACACATACATAACTGATATTCAAGTATAGTGCATATTATAAAATTTCCGCCTAATTGGCGCCCTCACGGGTAAACAGTGATGTTTACGAAAAAATGTTTCAAACAAATGTTGTTTAATTTTTGATAAGGAACATTTTTTACATTTAAACTTTTGTTCTATCTCTAACGGTTTACAAGATGGATCCTACGGACCCAAGACCCAATTGACCTATGATGCTCATTTACGAACTCGACCTCACTTTTTACGTCCTGAGTACGCTGAGTTCAGCTCGATATCTTTTTTCGTTTTTGAGTTATCGTGTCCACAGACGGACGGATGGACTGACAACCGCAAATGGACTAATTAGGTGATTCTATGAACACCTATAGCAAAATTTTGTGCGTGGCATCAATATTTTTAAGCGTTACAAACTTGGGACTAAACTTAGTATACCTTATTACTTATTGTTGTTGTTTACATTTAATCATGCACACGATATTTATCGTAAACTAAATATTGACAAATATCTTGTCTAGTAATCTTAATTAAAGAGAATTGAAAAGAAAGTTTTTTCAATTCTCCTTAATTAAGATTACTAGACAAGATATTTGTCAATATTTAGTTTACGAATGTGTAACATATTACATCAAAATTAGTCGAATAGACCATGATGTAAATATCGTGTGCATGATTAAATGTAATAAGTGGATAAAAAAATTAAAAAAAAAAAATTCATTGAGTTGAAAAAATTGCATTCGTGTCTAGAACTCGAATAGCCTAATTGGTAGGGCGCTTGACATGAATCCAAGAAGTCCGGGTTCGAGTCCTGGTTCGAGTGTATTTTTTTCAATTCTCTTTAATTAGTATACTTTGCATATTACATATATGCATGGTATAAAAATGAGTTTCAAACAAGACTGACAACTACCTTAAAAATATATAAAAACAACATTTTCAAACAACAAAACAAAATATATACAACAGAGGAGAAACAGCCGATCCAAACTTACAGAACACAGAACAGAACATTTATAGCAAAAGTATATTAGCATTTTTACTCGCCTGTTGTACGTATGTATGTATGTATATACGTACGTACCAGCAAGCAAGAGTTCAATGCCCGTCCTCCAGATACTGTGCCGTGACGATTCACTTACTACTCACTATGTAATATGTACAATATATACAACACATAATACATAAAACATACACATACATGCTAAAAACTTATGTATTTACCTTCCCCTCAAAATTGTATACACGAACATAACCGAAAAGAAACGAATGGATGACACGAATGAATGTGTGTGTATATGTTATAATAATAATAATGGTGTATTACTTGATTTTCGCGCCAATGGAAATTAGTTTTGATATATTATTATTATTTACATACAATTTTTTTTTTTGATTTTTTATTTTAATTATATAAGGTTGTTTGTGTAATTAAATATAGTCGATTCAGAAAATCAGTGTAATTAAATATAGTAGGTTCAGAAAATCAGTGTAATTACATATAGTCGATTCAGAAAATCAGTGTAATTAAATATAGTAGGTTCCGAAAATCAGTGTAATTAAATATAGTCGATTCAGAAAATCGATGAAGTAGCCAGTTTATCTCGCGCCCCATTCGAACACCATATAATATTATATGTAAAATTTAAAAAAAGTAAAATAAATAAAGTTATAGGTTCAAGCTAGACTTTAAATTTGAGACAAAAAGTGTAGTTGAGAAGATTTTGAAATGTATACGATAATCTAGAATTAGTTCAAGAGATATCTATTATTTAACTCTAGCCAATTTTCGGTGAAGGCCTCTTCTTACACGTATTGTTGTATCAATATCCCATCGTTCACAAGATTTCGCTTTTTCTATTGAATCTTCACAGAGCTTGTCTTGAATTTCGGCTAGTTCAGTCGCTAATAATTTAAGATCATATCTAACATATTATTTTATCAGACAAATGAAGCAAGAAGATAATTTATATAGCCACACAGCGTAGATGCCATAAGGAAGTGCTAACAGACACAGGTCGAGTCAGTTCTGGCAGTAGAAAAGACCTGGTATTCATATATTCAGCAATTTTTTGTTTTGCAGACCATTTGAGTAGCGCTCGGGGCATGATAGACCTCTTGTTTGTGTAATTAAATACAGTCGATTCAAGAAATACAGTTTAACTCAATAGTCGCGGAAACGAAGCACTAAAGTTGGAAAATTTGAATAGTAAGTAACGAGTTTGGACCGATTTTATAAAGAATTTCCCGAAAAGTCCAAGAGATGATGAGAATACCGGTTCACACTTGGCACCAGATACTTCGGAAACCCATTCTGATATTCGTGTTCAGAGACTCCAAAAACCCCTGAGTAACAATTTTAAAATCATTTTCATCACTTTTAACTGAATAGAGTATTATCGTTAGTCAAAAATAAATTATGAAATTTGAAAAAAAGTTAAAATTAAAAGTCATAAAAGCACATTTTTCTTTAAAAAAATAAAATTAAAAATCGTAATTTTTAAACTGTATATCACGTGACCTAAAACGCGAGTAAGCCTTGCTGTGATGTCATATCGGTATGATTCATAGACCATCAGTTAGTTCAGTGTAGACAGCTGGGTATAATATATCCATGGATAATAAATATTTATATTTATTATAATTAGTTGTCTATGAATATATCTGTCAAACTTATTTGTGTTATTTCGTATAATGATACCGATATTACGTCATCAAATTGGATGCCCACGTTTTTGACAGTTTAAAAAAGATTTAAAATTTAAGTTTTTGGCAAGAAAGCGTGTGTATTTTCCCCAAAAAAATTTTTTGTGGCTATTTATTAGGAAAATCATCATTTTGAAGTAGATTACCCTATCGTGAATTTAGTATTTTTACGGTAAATTTAAAATGCATATTATTTATGTAAGTTGCATATTTTTAATTTCTTATAAATTAATTCAGGTCATAAAATTCCCTGACGCGAATTGAATACAGAAAGCCGTATACAAATCCGTCTTCCTGTTCAAATTTTCGAACTTCAGTGCTTCGTTTCGTGCGACTATTGAGTTCAGTTGTATTTCTTTACACTAACAATCTTTAAATTCTTTTAATTCTTTCTTATTGCACCAACTACCTTAATTTTTAATATTTAAAATAAAAATGTATTTATTGGTTGTTGCATGCGCCGTAACTAGAATTATTTACAACACGGATGCAATAAATTTATTTTTTGCAAAAAAAAAAAAAAAACAAAGTATTTTGTATGCAATATATTATACAAGTTTTTATTGAGGGATGAACTTGAATTTTTAATGCAAATTCAGACCTAGGATAACACAATAATATTGCAACAATGAATATTTTTATATATTATTACTCTAGTAAGTTATTTTCTATTCCATACCTTATGTTTCTTATTCTTTTATCAAATTCCATGATTCACTTCTCATTTTCAAGCTTGTTATGTCTTGGTTTGACGGAAAATATACTCACAGTCTAAAAATGTACCAGTTAGGAAAGTTATAACAAAATTCATCATCAATGTTGAAAATAAGGTACAAATAATTTCAACCACAAGTCTAAACTTGCTTTGGCGCTCGTACTACCTTAATGAAGTTTTTTTCTGTAGCATCTTAATATTTTAGGTTAAGGTTATATTGGCTGTCCATGAAGGACACACTTAGGCTATAGAGCCCATTGTGATACCATATATGTGTTTTACCACCGTTCCGCTGATAATTTCATTTATCAGCTCCTCAATTTCAGAGGCTGAGTGCATCTCTTTCATGCACTACACCAGCCCATCACAACTATTAATTAAATTAATTTTTGTTGCGACGGCGGGAATCGAGCCCGTTACCCTATGCATACCGCGGACGGAATTGATTACGCCTTAACCAACTGAGCTACTGAGCTAATACGGCGGCAGCGTCTCAATAACCTTACAGAAAAATTTTGAAGGTTTTTCAATTTCACTACCATTTCTCAATATAGATGGAAATGTCTTTATTTACAATTGTTGATAGTTTTTTTAAAGGGTAAACTAAATTGAAAACAGATAATGAAGTTTTGTTTACAATCCTTACAAATGACTAAACATTCGAAATAGTTTTCTAGGTAAATCAAAGAAATATATTTCAGGTAAAATTAAATATGATAGAATTATCTAGAAAATGTTTTTAATAAAGTATATTTTTATTTGACTGTAATAAATTTCTTACGGAAATCAATTGTGACATTAATAAATAGATCATATACCGTGTGCATCAAAATTAATCATTCATACAGTGTATTTAAAAATATATAAATTTTCTGAGAAAATTAAAAAAAGTTACGTCTATTCAATTTCAAATAAATACAATAATGACATATTTTTACGTTGCATTTCCTCCGTAAGCTAACAATTTTCGAAAAAATGTTTTAAATAAAATATGTAAGTTTTTTTTATGAGGATCAGCTTTGTGATTTAAAGTATTCTTCTCTCTCTTACCTTTTAGTATCTAAATTGACTATTGAAGCAACCCGAAGAACTAGGCTAATCTGACGTTAGAACATGGTTGACCTGTTGGCCATAATATTTTAAAATGGACGACTCTCTAGGGGTCATAATGATGCTGATACGAAGGGAAAGTGAATGGTCGAAAGACTTTAATACCTAGAAATGTTAAAAATTTTTTTAGGTATGCTTCTCGATCAGTGAAATTTTATATCATGTATATATGAAATATATCAAGGTATACTAAGTTTAGTCCCAAGTTTGTAACGCTTAAAAATATTGGTGCTACTAACAAAATTTTGGTATAGGTGTTCATAAAATAATCTACTTAGCACATTTTTGGTTGTCTGTCCGTCCGTCCGTCCGTCTTCCTGACAATACGATAACTCGAAAACAACAAAAAGATATCAAGCTGAAATTTTTACAGCGTGCTTAGGGCGTAAAAAGTAAGATCCAGTTTGTAAACGAGCAACATAGGTCAATTAGGTCTTGGGTCCGCAGGAACCATCTTGTAAACCGTTAGTGATAGAACAAAAGTTTAAATGTAAAAAAATGATCATTATCACAACTTTTGGTTGAAACATTTTTTCGTAAATATCACGGTTTATCTGTGAGGGCGCAAATTAGGTACAAATTAAATAGTATGTATTATATGGGCATATCACTCATGTGTGTGTGACATGTATGTATGTCTAGCTATCTCTTTTTACTTACATGCCGTGAAAAAACAAACGATTCCGTATTCAACACTGGGTATACATGGCATTTCAGCAATTAACTCAGTCAATTGTTTGTTTTCACTTGTTTTTAATTAAGGAGTCATTCTTTTTAACTAGGTCAATTGAATTCGTTAACCGAACATTTTAAATAATAAATGTTTGAAGACACTGTACGTACAAGGTATACCATCTATATTTTATAATATTTTCCTGATGGTGTTAGTAATATAATATAAGTACCCAGTACTGTGTACCCAGTACTTTAATGGTGTGTCAGTGTGTGTGTGTGTGTGTTTGTGACCTCTCAGTCAGCTTAAAGGCATTAACCTGTATAAACCAGGTCAACAATGTTCAATCAAATTAATTTATTTATTAAATTTTATATCTGGAATGGAACTAAACTCAAAGTATTTGCTATTTTTTTTATTCGAATTTTAAATTGTCCTACTCTACAACCATTTTAAAATCAATTTGTTGATAGAAAATTTAGGGATGGAAATGCTAATCCTTAAAAAATTATGTTTGATAAGGTCAGCGATCATTATTCATTACTTAATTATCCTTGCGCGGAGGCTACTTAATATACATTGTGTCCAATTAAGTCGGCACCATACGGAACTTTCGTTGATTGTTGCTCTTATGAAAAAAAGTTTTTCGTGATGAAAAGTCTTGCATGGCCTAGAACGCAATATTAAATAATCAGATGTCAATTTTTTGCATTCGTATAGGAGTTTTGTCGAAAAATGTAAAGGTTCCTCCAAGATTAGATAGAGAAACTGTTCCAAACCCCGATCGTTCTGATCAAAAGCTTTCCCGGCCACAAAACTTCTTAACGAGTAGTTTTCGTGCTACGGGCAATCAAAGCCACACATACATTATAGTTATATAGTCCGTAACTCGAAAACTACCCGTTAAAAAATTTTGTGACCGGGAGAGCTTTTAATCAAAATGATCCAAAGAACACTTTAGGATGGGTTAAAAAAAGTTTCACAGAAAGCCATTTTCTTGGTCACATACTAAAACAATAATATATTCGTAGCTTTAAAACTATTATTAAATAATTTTTGTGGTCTGATGGCTTTTATAGTAATTGTAGGTTATGTTAGCATCAACTTTATTTATACATATAATAATTACATACACGACTGTTGTTTTTACCAATATTACGTCACAAAAAAAATCTGACTGCGTTTTTGCGAAAATAAAAAAGGATTAAAATTTAATTCAATTTTATGGCAAGAAAGCGTGTTTATTTTGTCGAAGTATATTTTTGTGATTTTTTATTAGGAAAATCAACATTTTGAAGTACTTTTTCAAATATATTAGAAGACCCTATTGATTATATACAAAATTTTCAACAGATTTTACTTAAATTTTATACAATAAAATTATAAATTCCTTATAATTCCCTAAAATTCCCGTTAAAAACGAACATATTGAATGATATATTTTTGTAAGAGTATAAATAAAGTTTTTTTTAATACATTACTAACTTACTATCATCAACCCATAATGCTTTTAAATTAAAATGTATTAAAATCGGTCATTGACATTGTAAGTTGTAACTTTCGTAAGAGTGTTCGTAAAATGTTTTCGTACAATTTCATATCATTTATAAAAACATTTTTTATTTTATTATAAAAACCAAGATAATATCAAATTACGTAGTCACTAACTGTAGGTGTTAATTAAGTATATTGTGCGTTTTTGGTAATAATTAATAGAGACAGGATTCATGTTACCTTCTATTGTATTCTTAAATCAATTCGGACATATATGGTAGGTCCACACGATACCAACTTTACACAGACTTCTATAGAATTTTGTCTGCGCAACAAATCAGTGCAAACAAAAGTCGGTATAACATTTTAACTTAGACTTCCAGTCTGTACAAACAATAGTCTGTGTCGTGTAGACCCACCATTTATTTCGAATTAACGTTACTAATTTTTAAAACACGAGAAATGAGATAAAAAATAATGAATTTTTAAATATTTATCGCTTGGTTTTCAAGATATCGAGACCTGAGTTAGTAGATAGGAAATAAGTTCCTTGATTTACAAAATTAAAGAAATTTCTGTACAGAAAAAAGTTACAGTAGTTGAGAATAGCATAAACGACATTAATTTCAATCAAAATGTTACTTGGGGTATCAAAACTATTGTTGGCAAAAAAGATAAAAAAGGAAACAAGCTTTTATTGTACTAAAAAGTAGAAAATAATTTTTCCTATGTGTAACTCATACTTGACTATTTTTTAAAGCTGGAGGCGCTCAATTAAAAATATTAATAATGATTTTGAGCGCCTCAAGCATTTATTATTAGTCAAGAATGAGTGAGTCATAGGAAAAATCATTTCTACTTTTTAGTACCAACAATAAAAGATTGTAACTAAAAAAGTATTTTTTATTATACCATGTATATATGAAATATATCAAGGTATATTAAGTTTAGTCCCAAGTTTGTAACACTTAAACATATTGATGCTACGAAAAAAATTTTGGTATAGGTGTTCATAGAATCACCTAATTAATCCATTTCCGGTTGTCCGTCCGTCCGTCCGTCTGTGGACACGATAACTCAAAAACGAAAAAAATATCGAGCTGAAATCCTAGTTAACATACAGCTAAAATCCTTGGCTAACGCACTTGCTGTGCTATATTTGATATCTTCAAATTTGTGGAAGCACAAATAAATACATTCAACATATCCCTTTATGATATAAATTTTATTTTCCTGTCGCTTCCACCAAAATTATTCCCTTTTTATGGCATCTACTACACTGAAAAATCATCTGACTTTTAAAATATTAGACGTTAGAATTTATTGAAATTTAGTCCATTAAATTGTTCTACAACTTAATCAAGATATTTTTATACCATGCATATATGTAATACGCGAGGTATACTAAGTTTAGTCCCAAGTTTGTAACGATTAAAAATATTGATGCTACGAAAAAATTATTGATATAGGTGTTCATAGAATCATCTAATTAGTTCATTTTCAGTTGTCCGTCCGTCCGTGAACACGATAACTCAAAAACGAAAGAAGATATCAAGCTGAAATTTTTACAACGTACTCAGGACGTAAAAAGTGAGGTCAAGTTCGTAAATGAGCATCATAGGTCAATTGGGTCTTGGGTCCGTAGGACCCATCTTGTAAACCGTTAGAGAAAGAACAAAAGAATAAATGTAAAAAATGTTCGTTATAAAAAACTAAAAAACTTTTGTTTGAAACATTTTTTTGTAAACATCACTGTTTAACCACGAGGGCGTTAATTAGGTGCAAATTTTATAGTATGTATTAATATAGGAATATCAGTTGTGTGTGTGTCTATTTAAAAGAGAACATCTTTTGTTATTTACGTGACGTCAAAAAAACAAACGATTGCGCATCAACACTGTCTATACATGGTATTTCAACAATTAACTCAGTCAATTGTTTGTTTTCACTTGTCTTTTATTACTTTGTGTATAAAAGACACAGTCTATACATGGTATTTCAACAAATAACTCAATCAATTTTTGGTTTTCACTTGTTTAAACTTTTGTAAAAACTAAAAAACGTATATAAATCAAATATTATGGCGAAGCGATAAGCAAATTATTTTTATCTATTTTCAAAATAAAATAAATCTAAACTTCTGTTAAATTACTTTTGTATTAAGATTTTTAGAAAAAAAATCATAAAGATTAATTACATCACAAACTAAAATATTTCATATTCATCTCAAACTAGAATTTTCAGTTTTGCTGTGAATAAAGTCATTTATCCTATGTAGATAATAACAGGATAATAATTAACCTTAGCTTTTGAAGGAATATACATAAAAATCCAAACTCTAATTAGCAATGTTAATGTTAATATTATTATAAGAGAATATGTAACAAATGAGTTTTAAATTGATTTTTCGATGGTTATTAACCTTAACCAACGCAATTTAATTATTATCAAACAAACATAAAATTGTTTATTTTAATAACCATTTTCAACCAACCCCTATAGGGGGAAATTAATTTATTAAGGCGACGTGAAGTTCAATTTGTAAGCTGACATTTCATTGAACCTAGTAAAAGTTCCTGAATTCGAGAACTGGTGTAAATAAAGCTTCTGTAGTAGAGATTTAGATATACTTGACGTTCTAAGAAGTATTTGATTGAGTGTTATGACCCAGAACTAGCAAATTGGTGTATAGAAAAATTATCTATGTAGTTTAAACTGACCGTTGCCTCTACTATTCCCACTTTTACGATTTTTATTAGTAAGGTTTCAGTATATAGTTTAGCTTACGCGATGCATACACTTATTATCGATTTAAAATTCCCAAAAAATCCCAAATAAGGTTAAAAGACATTAATTCGCTATTTTATTAATTTAATAAGAAAACAAGGAACACTTTTAAACAATTTTAAGAATTAATCTTGTTACATGGTTAGGTTAGGTTATATTGGCTGTTCACAAAGGACACACTTGGGCTATAGAGCCCATTGTGATACCATATATGTGTTTTACCACCTTTTACGCTGATAATTTCATTTATCAGCTCCTCAATTTCAGAGGCTGAGTGCATCTCCTTCATGCATATAACATGCACTACACCAGCCCATCACAACTATTAATTATATTAATTTTGTTGTGACGGCGGGTATCGAATCCGCTACCCTAAGCACACCGCGGACGGAATTGGTTACGCCTTAACCAACTGAGGTAATATTACATAATGGGCGTCTTGTTACATAATAAAGCATGTCTTTAAAAACAATTCAATATAGGATTAATATGTTAACAAGTGAAAACCAACAATTGACTGAGTTACTTGTTGATATACCATGTATAGAAAGTGTTGAATGTTAGTGCTTGTATTATTTTTTAAATTAGAAAGAAGTATTTAAAAAATCAACACAATTATGATGGCCATTAATTTGTTTTTCGAAAGTATTTTCTAAGGTATTTTCTAGAATTGTTTTTTTCGTTTTTCGAAAATGTTTCACAAGACCATTAGTTGAAGCTAAATGCAAATTTTCAACTCCCTATCTTTTATAGTTTTTCAGAAAATGGACACCAAAGTTTTGTCCTAAATTTCGCCCTCACGGATAAACTGTGGCCTTTACGAAAAAATGTTTGAAACAAAAGTTGTTTACTTTTTGATAAGGAACATTTTTTATCTTTAATGTTTTGTTCTATCTCTAACGGTTTACAGGTTGGGCCCTACGTACTTATGTTGTTCATATACGAACTCGATCTCACTTTTTACATCCTAAGCACGCTATTTATATTTTCAGCTTGATATCTCATTTCGATTTTGAGTTATCGTGTTGACAGGCACGCAGACGGACAGATGGACAATCGGAAATGGACTTATTAACTGATTTTATGAACACCTATATCAAAATTTTGTTCGAAGCCACAATATTCTTAAGCGTTACAAACTTGGGACTAAAGTTAGTATACCTTGATATATATTACATATATACAGGGTATAAAATCGCAAACTTTAACAGCTCAAATCTGTAAATTTAACAGCATAAGGGGTATTAAAAAGGGGTAATTTACCTTCTTATACGAGGCATTGATGAGAATGCATATATGCACGATTTCAAGATGATCCTAAGGAAACGTGATTTTTCGGGAACATCCTTAAAATGATTATTTATCTTTTGTACATTTTTCATCGCTTCTATTTTTTTTTAAAAATTTTTTTTAATTATATTCGATTGTCACGTCTCGAACTACGTTAATAAATTAACTATCATCAAACCCTATAATTTCGTACGTTCATGAATACATGACATAAATAAAAATAATCTTAATTTATACAATAAAAATTTTCGGTCTGATATATCCTCATAAAGTACGTTTAGTTCGTTTAGTATTAAAGTACATACGCACGCACATAGCATGTGTGTGTGTGTGTTTGTGTGTGTGTGGTGTATACGCACATCATATAAAACCAAACTGACTACAAACAACCAAACTGTATGCTTACTACTACATTCTGAAATCTGTCGGGACATTGACCCTGAAAGGGAAATCAATGTCGTATATGTTCGAGTTTCGAGCTGCTTCTGAATAATATAGCAAAATATGTGTATATGTTGGTATAAAATAAATACATGAGCAAACTTTAGTGTATATATATACTAAGTACTAATACTTGTATAGGAGGATTTTATATAGGGTGTTACAGAATCAAAGTAAGAATTAATAGGCTTTTGTCCTAAATTTGAAAAATTGGTTTATACGTTACATTAGTCTCTCATTTAAACCAAAAAAAGTTTTATTTAAAAAAATACTATTTACCAATTCAAAATTACTTCTAAAACAGTGTAGTGTGTCATGGCATATTTGTATATGCAAGTATTTACAAGTTTACATGTTTTTGTATTTTTAAGCTTATCTTAAAAAAAATTTCAAGGGGTGGTCGCTGCTTTTGCAGGTAAAAAGGCAAATTATTTATTGCTAATTATATCACCAACGTTAACATTTTTCATATATTTATTGAATTTTTAATCATTACACAATGCATACTTCTTTTTTATTAATCTTGCACCTGGTGATTGCAACATTAAACGCGTTATAATTTCATAAATATTAATTTTAGAAAAAACAAGTGAAAACAAACAATTGACTGAGTTAATTGTTGAAATACCATGCATAAATAGTGCTGATTACTCTATCACATTCCACATACATATACAATTTGTATAATACATACTATACAATTTACTCCTAATTTGCGCCCTAACGGGTAAACACTGATGTTTACGAAAAAATGTTTCAAACAAAAGTTGTTTATTTTTTGATAAGGAACATTTTTTATATTTAAACTTTTGTTCTATCTCTAACGGTTTGCAAGATGGGTCATACGGACCCATAGGTCAAGACCCAATTGACCTATGATACTCATTTATGAACTCGACCTCACTTTTTACGTCCTGAGTACGCTGTAAAAATTTCAGCTTGATTATTTTTTTCGTTTTTGAGTTATCGTGCTCACAGACGGACGGACGGACGGACAACCGGAATTGGACTAATTAGGTGATTTTATGAACACCTATACCAAAATTTTGTTCGTAGCATCAATATTTTTAAGCGTTACAAACTTGGGACTAAACTTAGTATACCTTGCATATTACATATATGCAGGGTATAAAAGGTTAAAATAAAAATTTTAGTAAATTTGTAGATTTTAAAATTTAAGTTTTTAGCATTTTATTGTTCAAACAGATATTAGAAAAGATGTCGATCAAATAGTCAATAAGTCAATCGTCACAGTCGTATAACGAACGCATAAACGATTAGTGATACAAAACAAATTATTTTACAATAAAAGATATTACCATTTTTGGTCTAAAATACACGGCTATGGGGATATAGCCTATAACGGTTATCCTTAGAGGCACTTCTCCCGCCTATTTTTGTAAGAATTTTGTGCATTTACATTGAGTACGTGATATTGAACCTAATTACTAAAAAAAATTACTACTGTAATTTAGTGCATTATGGACAGCACTAACTAGCTTCTATATAACCTGTTTAAATAAGAATCCTTATATTTTATAAAAAATAATTTTGTGTTTTGTTATCTACATATCATGATTAATCATTAAAAAGTTTTATCCAACCGATTTATTCTTAGTGGACAAAAGCCGATTTTGATTAAATTATTAGGATTTTTTAATTAACCTGTCAGCACTCCCGTCAATCTAATTTTTCGGCCTTTAAATATTCTTTAATTTACTGAAAATTAATTTGAATATATGAATAATTTTAGAACAAAAATCAAAATACTTGTAATTATATTCAGTAATTATAGTATAAATATTTATTGAATTAATTCGTTGCATATTAAATATAAAGATTTTATATAGAAAAAAATATACTTATTAGGTTATGTACCAGTAAGAATGCTTTCAATAAAAATTATAATATAAATAAATCATTAAAAAAAAGTTATTACAACAACGTCATCTGCATTTATTAAACTTATTATTAAAATGATTTAATAATTATTGATTATTATTACAATTATTATCACAAAAATTATAACACAATTAAATATTATGACAATATTTTTGACCAGTGGAGTGCAGAGCCGAATATTCGTAAACTAACGAAAGTATCTTTAGTCTTGTGATCAGAGAAATGCTCAAAATTTCTAAAGGGTTTGAAAAAAAAAATATTTTAAAACTCTGCAGATACGTTGAAATATCTGAAAAATTCAAAATGAACTTATTTACGTTTTAAATCGAGCATAAGCAAAGTGCTCATAACGGGATTGTTGATGAGCTAAGGTATTTCTAACGACATAAGATTAAAAGTATAGTTTTGCATGAAAGAGATAGTTTTTAACGACATAAAGTTGTAAAAAAAAATTGTCTAGCATTGACATTTTTTCTCATTTTAAGATTTTTTCTCATTGGGTTCGTACGATCCATCTTGTAAACCGTTAGAGATAGAACAAATGTTTACGTGTAAATAATATTCCTCATAAAAAAATAAACAACTTTTTTTTGAATCATTTTTTCGTAAACATCAATGTTTACCCGTAAGAGCGCAAATGAAGCGCAAATTAATAGTATATATTACATGGGAATATCGGTATGTATGTATGAATGTATGACTATCGTAGAGCGGCTATCTTTCTTTACTTACATGACGTAAAAAAACAAATGATTGCGTTATCATCACTGTATATACATGGTATTTCAACAATTAACTCAGTCAAGTGTTTGTTTTCACTTGTTTGTGTTTAAACTTTTGTGCTATCTCTAACGACCCAACCGGAAATGGACTTTTTGGTGATTTTATGAATAGCTATATCAAAATTTTATTCATTGCATCAATATTTTTAAGCGTTACAAACTTGGGACTAAACTTAGTATACCTTGATATATTTTATATATACACGGTGCAAAAACGCTAAACTATCGTCAATCACACTGCCTTGGTTTTTTTTAAAAATTGTGTTAATTTCGTGACACTCTTTATACGTTTTTGTCTGTATAAGCGCTTGACTTGTTCGTTCGCCGTTTTTGCTTTGCTCTCCCAGAGAATATTGTTATATATTGTTATGTGTAGGTAACTACCTAAGTATGTGTATTTGGGAAGTTCAAGTTTTAATATATGAATTTAATATTGATTGTACTATAATGTTTATCTTTAATACATCAGTTTTTACTTCCGTTATTTATTTAAAAAAAAATCCTCACATGCTAGTTAAGATAATCCTATCCTTAGACAATTCTTAAAACCTCTTTTACTTTTTATACCATGCATATACTTATGTAATATGCAAGGTATACTAAGTTTAGTTCCGAGTTTGTAACGCTTAGAAATGTTGATGCTATGAACAAAATTTTGGTACAGGTGTTCATAAAATCACCTTATTTGTCCATTTCCGGTTGTCCGTCCGTCCTTCCATCGATAACTCAAAAACGAAAAAAGATATCAAGCTGAAATTTGTACAACGTACTCAGAACGTAAAAAGTGAGGTCGAGCAACATAGGTCAATTGGGTCTTGAAATCTTGTAAACCGTTAGAAATAGAACAAAAGTTTAAATGTAAAAAATGTTTCTTATAAAAAAATAAACATCTTTTGTTTGAAACATTTTTTTGTAAACATCACTGTTTACTCACGAAGGCACACATTAGATGGAAATTTTTATAGTATGTTTTAATATGGGATTATTAGTTATGTATGTGTGACATGTATGTATGTGTAATGTGATAGAGTAATCAACACTGTTTATACATGGTATTTCAACAATTAACTCAGTCAATTGTTTGTTTTCACTCGTTTTAAGTTGACATATGCTTGAAATTCGAAAAATAAGTTTTATCGATAAAAATACTTGAAAAAAAAAAATGTTGAGTATGTTAGCGTACAACTTACGCAGCCATTAAACTTGACCTAGGTTTTCAAGCTCAATGAAAAGCTCACTCTAGTCCATAACTGGTATTCGATAGATGAACATTTTAAATTAGAAAGTTGTTATTGATGAAAAAGTAAAATTTTTTTTTCTTAACATTTTTCCGCAAACCGTACAATTTAATCAAAAACGAACGGACAAGTTTAATCTAAAATTGATTTTTCGGATCAAAATTGTTATTTTGTATAATTCTAGACACTATTCAAAAAAAATCATTCGTATAAATCCAATAAAATTTTTTTGTTTTTCTGTAAAGACAATTTTTGTTTAATTTGAATCAACAAACGCACAAAAAGCTGATTTTTGATATCAATTATTGTCTAAACTATTCGGTTTACAAAAAAATGTTTCAAATAAAAAATTTTTGCATATTTATAAAGAACAACTTTCTAATTTAAAGCGTTAACCTAATGTTTCAGTTATGAATCAGAGTGAAATTTTAATTGAACCTGTAAACAAACTGGTCAAATTCTAGTTTTTTTTCTGTAACAATATCCAATACTAAGTTTTGTAAAATTTTTATAAATTCACACCAAAAAGCAAAAGCTGAAAATGTACTTCGTGTAAAAATAAAAATTCCCGTATTTTCTCCCAATTGATGAGTTTGCTGGGATCGAGTTTTTTTTCTAGCTTTGCTAATGAGAGGGTGATTTTTCCTGAAATGATAAAAATTTATATCTTGATGGAAGTAGGTAGTGCTTTATAAAACTAAACCAATTTTTTATGTGTATTTAAGGGAAAAAAAGAAAGGTTTATTCAGTTTATTCAACCCGAACGATACGATATACGTTGGTGCGTCTGTCTGTCAGTCCTAGTAGGTTGTTGAATTGATGGATGATAAATAAATTGAGAAAGTTATATGTAATTTATATATTTTTTATGTCATGGTTAAATTATTGTTTGAAAATTGTCAAAAAATACATAAATTTATTATATTTACTATTAGACCGTGAGCCCACAATGATATTAAATTTGTATGATTCTTTTCACCATGAGTTTTTAAGGATTTATTAAGTTTATAAATCCACAAAATTGACGTTTTAAGCCTGAACCGAGTGCAGAATTAATAGAAATCCGAGTGCAGTATTGTTTGATTTTTGTTTTATGTCGAAAAATTATATTTCTATAAATTCAATACATGATTTCGCCACAGTATTATAAAACCTTCATTTTCTGTTTTATCAAAAAACTTATGGTAGTACGACCGCCAAGGCAATTTTAGACTTTTAGGTTGAAATTATTTGTATCTTATTTTCAACTTTGATGTTTAATTTTATTATAATTTCATGAATATGGACGAAAAATAAGAATAAAATTTTTCGAAATCTACCTTGATTTTTGAAATATCAAAAGGTAAATAATTAAACAAAATTTTCAATTTGCGATATTTTGAAAATTACTGCAAATATCAAAAAATTTTATTCTTACTTTTTGTATTATATTGTCAAGTTATAACTTAATTCAACATCAAAATTGAAAATTTATATTTTATTTAAATTTGTGTCCCCACTACCGTACTTATGACGTAAAAAAACAAACGATTGCGTTATCATCACTGTCTATACATGGTATTTCAACAATTAACTCAGTCAATTGTTTGTTTTCACTTGTTTGTGTTTAAACTTTTGTGCTATCTCTAACGACCAACCGGAAATGGACTTTTTGGTGATTTTATGAATAGCTGTATCAAAATTTTATTCATTGCATCAATATTTTTAAGCGTTACAAATTTGGGACTAAACTTAGTATACCTTGATATATTTTATATATACATGGTGTAAAAACGCTAAACTATCGTCAATCACACTGCCTTGGTTTTAATCTCACACAGAACTAGCTTGAAATTAAAAAAATTGTGTTAATTTCGTGACACTCTTTATACGTTTTTGTCTGTATAAGCGCTTGACTTGTTCGTTCGCCGTTTTTGCTTTGCTCTCCCAGAGAATATTGTTATATATTGTTATGTGTAGGTAACTACCTAAGTATGTGTATTTGGGAAGTTCAAGTTTTAATATATGAATTTAATATTGATTGTACTATAATGTTTATCTTTAATACATCACTTTTTACTTCCGTTATTTATTTTTTTTTTTTTAAACTCACATGCTAGTTAAGGATGTATGAGCATGACAACAATGTTTGATTTAAAGGCTCAAAATTTGTTTGTAGGTAGTCTTTTACTCAAAGAATATGTGGTTAAAATTTCAGCTTAGGTATCCGTGCAAATTTTTAAGAAAAAAGTCATTAAAAATCGATATAAAATACATTGGCTTTTATGGAGGAATCTCAAAAAACGACATATTTTGGAAGTTTTTGATAATTTTCATTTGGAATGAATGAAAACAAATTTAAAAAAAAATGATATTAAATTTGTATGATTCTTTTCACCATGAGTTTTTAAGGATTTATTAAGTTTATAAATCCACAAAATTGACGTTTTAAGCCTGAACCGAGTGCAGAATTAATAGAAATCCGAGTGCAGTATTGTTTGATTTTTGTTTTATGTCGAAAAATTATATTTCTATAAATTCAATACATGATTTCGCCACAGTATTATAAAACCTTCATTTTCTGTTTTATCAAAAAACTTATGGTAGTACGACCGCCAAGGCAATTTTAGACTTTTAGGTTGAAATTATTTGTATCTTATTTTCAACTTTGATGTTTAATTTTATTATAATTTCATGAATATGGACAAAAAATAAGAATAAAATTTTTCGAAATCTACCTTGATTTTTGAAATATCAAAAGGTAAATAATTAAACAAAATTTTCAATTTGCGATATTTTGAAAATTACTGCAAATATCAAAAAATTTTATTCTTACTTTTTGTATTATATTGTCAAGTTATAACTTAATTCAACATCAAAATTGAAAATTTATATTTTATTTAAATTTGTGTCCCCACTACCGTACTTATACATCCTTAATTAGTCGAGCACAACAAAATTTTTTTGTTTTCACTAATTTATTAAGGTTTTTAACTTAAATTGAAATAGTTTTTTTTTTTTAAATTTTCACCGATTAGTTTTGGAGACATCTATATGAAAACATATCATCCATCTACCGTTTTACCATAAAACCGTTAAATATGTCTACTTTTGAAGCCATTTAATTAATTTAAATAATCGGGGATACTCCTCTCATCCCTTAAATTTTACAGGATTGATTTTGATTTAAAATTGCCTTGGTATCGTATATCCTTAACAGACTGCAAAAAATTATCTTGGAAAATTCGTTTCCTTATGGGTAGCATGGTGAATGTTACTAGAATGGTATGGTATCCCATGTAATTCCCTCTTTTATATAAATTATTAATATGATCGTTTTCAATAATATAATAATAAATAATATTAATTACATTTTAATATACTGTTCAATCATTTTAATGCCTTTTCAAACCAATCCAGTGATATATATATATATATAATTTTATTATATGAGGTTATTGATCCGGTTCTCAATATCTTCTCTCTCCTATATATATTTATTATACATTTATATGGGTATATACAGGGCATTTCTCGTATACATCGAATTGAGACTGAGTCCGAAGCTATAAAGTAATGCAAACGTACATGAGACATGGTACTAAAAGTAGTTTTTACATGAAATTATACATAGAGATATAGTTTTCAACGACATAAAGTTCTAAAAAAAAGTTGTAGAAGCATTGACCGTCTCGGTTTCAGATTATTCGTTGTGTGTGTAGTCATGGTAGGGATAATAAAATCGATACCAGCGCTTCCAGTGAAAAATTTTGGCGATAAAGAAGGCTGTTATGACTAATTTGCAATTCTTTACATGTAAATGTTATAGTAAATGCCAAATTAAAATTATTGAAAAATACAAATTAATTAAACTGAATGCATTAAAAATTGTGAAAATAAGAAATCAAATTGCACAAATATTATTTTTCAAATGTAAATTATCATAATTATTTATTTAAATTTGTGATACAATGATATTAAATTTTCAATGTTAGTCATAAATGCAATCCATACAATTATATATGCATCCATACAATTTTATAATTAAAGTAGTATGTCGTTACCATGGAAACGTCTCCAATAAATCTCACGCACGGTGCGAATATATATTTTCCAAGTTGTCGATATTTAACATGTGAAGGATTGGAATCCATACTGCTTAGAAGATATTTTTAAAGATTTTTAGTTCGTGCTTTTGCTACCAAAAGTTTCTTTTCAAAAAAAAAAAAAAAAAATTGAGTTAGTTAATCGTTGAAATACCTTGTACACAAAGTATTGAATGTTAGTGCCCTGCATTCTTTTCAATAATGGACAAAATTTAAATTAGAAAAAACAAACACAATTATGGCGTTGTTTTGAGGCCATTTATTTGGTATTATAGTTACTAGAACTTTTTTCGTTTTTCTAGAATCTTTTGCCATATCAATCACTAGTTAAAATAACCGACAAACTTTCAATTCTCTATCTTTTAAATTTGCGGATTTGTAGCCATACACGGGTAAATGAGGATGTTTACGCAAAAATTTTTCAACCACAAGTTGTTTATTTTTGTATAGGAAACATTTTTATATTTAAACTTTTGTTTTATCTCTAACGGTTTACAAGATGGATCCTACGGAGCCAAAATCCAATTGTCCTATTTTGAGCATGCTATAAAAGCTTGATATCTTTTTTCGTTTTTGTGTTATCGTGTCCATAGATGGACAAACAGACGGGCGCAAATAATGAACTAATGAGATGATTTTATGAATACCTACACCCAAATTTTATTGGTATCATCAATATTTCTAAGCGTTACAAACTTGGGACTAAAATTATTATACCTTGATATATATTTCATATATACAGAGTATAAAGACAAACTGTAAATTAATTTGCCAAATTTAATTTTTTTATGTCAACGTAAAAAAGGGGTTTCAATTAAATTAAACGGAAATATATAATCAAAACTGGATTTGAACCTGAATCACAAAAATGAGTCATTCTTTAAAAAAATATATACATGTATATAAAACTATATTTGAAAAGTTCAAAAAACTACAAAATTTCAGAGGGTTCTATAACAATAACCATGTCAAACAACCCCAGTTTTTTTTTTTTAAATAATAAAAAAGTTGATTAAAACGTTGTACGATAAAATTCAATTGAAATTGAAAAAATTGTTTAAGGCGGTTGGTACAGTTTAAGGAGTTTAAACATTCATGTAATGACATTTAGATACTTACATACAATAGGGTATTATCGTTAGTCAAAAATAAATCATGAAATTTGAAAAAAGTTAAAATTTATGTAAAAATATACTTAAATATTCTGATTTCGAGTCATAAAAGCACATTTTTCTTTTATAATATTAAAATTAAAAATCGTAATTTTTAAACTGTGTATCACATGACCTAAAACGCGGACAAGCCCTACTGTGATGTCATATCGGTATGAACCATAGACCATCAGTTAGTTCAGTGTAGACAGCTGGGTATAATATATCCATAGATAATAAGTATTTATATTTATTATAATGATACCCATATTACGTCATCAAAGTGGATGCCCGCGTTTTTGTCAGTTTAAAAAAGGTTCAAATTTAATTTAAGTGTTTGGCAAGAAAGCGTGTGTATTTTTTCGAAATAAATTTTTGGTTGCTTTTTTATTAACAAAATAAACATTTTGAAGTACTTTTTCTAAAATAGTGGAATACTCTATTTTTAAGGATGTTCCACAAAAAAAGGAAAAAGAGTGTATGCGATTATTTGAGACATACGTTTCAAATTTTGATGTTGGATTCTGTTTGAACATGAGAAAATGAAAATGAAATTTAAGAGTAAAATTTTTCGGTGTATACCCATAGTTTTTGAAATATTAATACCTACAGGTTTAGAAAAAATCATTTATGGAAGAATTAACAAACAAATGCCATTAATTTCATCACTTTAAATGGATTTTATGGAAAAACGGTTTCCGCTTCTTATAATTTTCTTTGTATGAAAAATATTTGTGATGCTTTAAACTAATAAATATTATTTATAAATCAATCTTTTTAAAATTAGTCTTGTTGCATAATAAAGCATAGATACCTTTAAAAACACTTCAATATAAGATTTATTAGATTTAGAACGTAAACTTTAACAGCTCAAATCTATAAATTTAACACTGTAAGAGATATTAAAACAAGTGAAAACAAACAATTGACTGAATTAATTGTTGAAATACCATGCATAACTGATATTCAAGTATGGTGCATACTATAAAATTTCCGCCTAATTGGCGCCCTCACGGGTAAACGGTGATGTTTACGAAAAAATGTTTCAAGCAAAAGTTGTTTATATTTTGATAAGGAACATTTTTTACACTTAAACTTTTGTTCTATCTCTAACGGTTTACAATATGGATCCTACGGACCCAAGACCCAATTGACCTAAGATGCTCATTTACGAACTCACTTTTTACGTCCTGAGTATGCTGTAAAAATTTCAGCTAGATATCTTTTTTCGTTTTTGAGTTATCGTGTCCACAGACGGACGGATGGACTGACAACCGCAAATGGACTAATTAGGTGATTCTATGAACACCTATAGCAAAATTTTGTACGTCGTATCAATATTTTTAAGCGTTACAAACTTGGGACTAAACTTAGTATACCTTGCATATTACATATATGCAAGGTATAAAAAATGCTTTTAAAGGGTATTAATGCGAATGTATGCATATATACACGATTTAAAGAGTATCCTAAGAAAACGTGATGTTTTTGGGAATGTTCTTAAGGGCTTTTCGTAATATCCAAAATAAAGGCAAATTCTGGCGTATAATTAACGGAATATAAATTTTAAAAGATAATTTTTCTAGAATTATGATAAAAGTCCATCGAAATTTCTCATAAATAATTCGAAATAAATACGTAGTTTCTATGCTAATGATTCTAATTAACTTGAGTGGCGAAGCTTTTGTGCAATCTGTAAGTATTGCATCACTGCATCGAATTTTTTGAATCAGTAAGTTAAGGTAGTACGAGCGCGCAGTTTAGTTTTGTATTGAAATTATTTGTACCTTATATATAACTTGATGAATGTAGACGAAAAATAAAAATAAATTTTTTCGATATCTCCCTTGGTTTTTGAAATATTCGAAAGCTAAATAGTTGAACACAATTTTCGATGTTTTGAAACTTAGTCAAGATATCGAAACATTTAATTCTTAATTATCGTCTTATATTGGTCAAAATATATTTTTTAATTTACATCCCAGCTACCTTGCTCATACATCCTTAATTAGTCAGACACAACAGATTTTTCTTGTTTTCAATTATTTATTAAGGTTTTAACTTTTAAATAGTTTTTTTTTTTTTAATAATTTTCACCGGCCAGCTTTGGTGAAATCTATGAAAACTTATCATCAATCTACCGTTTTACTATAAAACCAATATTAAATATTCCTACTTTTGAAGTTAATTATTTATTTAAATAATCGGGCAACCTCCCCCCACCCTCCTAAAATTACATCATATTAAAAAAAATCAAGCCTCCAAATCCAAAATTGTCCTGACGCGTAACGAAATGTAATTTTTTTTATTTAAATAATACAAGAAATATAAAATAGTATAAAATATAGGAAAAACAGGGAACATTCCAGATAAAATTCCCGGCAATGCAACAAACATAGGGTAGGTCAGTGACCTAATACATATATATCTACTATATATATATATATTCTATATATAAATATAGCTATCCTGTATTTCGATATAGGCATCTTTGTCTAGTTAAGGCCATAGGTCAACGCCCTAAAATATCATTGTAATCGATTCCTATATATGTAATATTCCCGCTTATTTTCTCCTATGTATAAGTATATATTATATACATACTTCCTATATATTGTCGACTATACTATTATATTTTTACTATATATATATATATATGACTGCATCTCTACATAAAAGCTTCGGGATCTGTTTTCTTATCTACCGTGGTGAGTATATATCTGTCTTTTTCTTTCTTAAAACTTAACTCTTTTTTACTCTTTCTTGTAACTTGGTTGGAAAAATAAGCCTTTTTTTATATCTTGTATGTATGTATAGTTATATCTGCTTCCTCATTTAAACGGCTGTCTTTTTTATATGCGGGGAAAAATCAATATATATTGAATGTATAGAAAAGTTTTTACGGTGTGTAAGTAATTTGATAATCAATGAGTACAGATATGTTATTTTAGTTATAGAATACTAGCAGTTATCCGCTTGATTCGATAGAGAATTCAATTCCCTTCCTCTCACTTATATCCACTTTTGTTCACAATTTCATAGGTTAGGTTAGAGTGGCTGTCTTGGGGTGGGACACACTTAGATCAGAGGGTCCGTTGTGATATCGAAAAAATTTTGGTCCATTCCCGGCCACTATTCCATGAACCATTTGGTGCTGTTTAAGAACAGCAAGAGTGCTTTGACATCAACGGACTTCAGGTTGGAGAGATTGTCAAAGATAGGTTGAATCAAGTGAGTCCAATTCCTCACAACTTCATAGGTTTTAGGTTTTTTTTTTTTGTAGCGGAACCTTAATTTCTTTTTAAATTAAATACAACTTTAATACTTGCAGATGATGTAGCTTTCTATATGTGAAACAATTTTAGAAAATCCTTTAAGGACGTTCCCAAAAAATCACGTTGTCTTAGGATCGTTTTTTCGGTGTTTTTATAGATTTAAGTTGTTAAAGTTTGCGTTTTTAACATGTTTTTAAAAGGTATGCTTTAATATGCAACAAGACTAATTTTAAAAAGATTAATTTGGTAAACTAATGTCCATTAGTTTAAAGCTTGACAAATATTTTCCTATAAGTGATTTTCTCTAAATCTTTAGGCATCAATATTTCTAAAATTATGGCATATGTCTTAATTTTTGTCTAATTTTCTCAAGTTCAACATAATCCACCCTCAAAATTTCAAAAATTTTCATACAAACATTTTTTTTGAACTTAAAAAAAACAGACAAACAAAAAAACTTTTCAGCTTCATTATAGTAGTATAGATTGTAAAATGCTAAAAATATGGGAGTAAAAATTTGTTTAATTAAATTATTTTTGATGTATTACTTTTTATTGAGGATAGAATATGAATAAACGTGAATAAACAAGCAATTTCTACCTTAGAATTTTATTAATTCCTATTAAAAGTTATTTTTGTCTCTAATTTTGATGAAATTCAGTACAAACATAATATTATTTTGTCCCAAAAATCTGGTTTGTTTGATAATTGAGTGTATATAGTTTCGAAAATATCCTATAAAATCATATACGAAGATCGTTTTCTCGAATTGATTTTGGGTAATATCTTTAAATTTGTTTGTCTAATCTAATAATGAAACAAACTGGATTTTTTGTCTTAAGTTTTGGGTCTTAATTTTTTCTTTAAAAAAAAAAAAAAAACGTAGCTAAGCACATTCCCACAGAGATTGCAAAAAAAAATAACACTTTTTTTATATCGAATATCGCATTTGTACTTTGTCAAAAATTTTTATTTCGAAAATCGAAAACTAAGCGTCTAAAAAAATCACAAGAATCTTTTTGCTTGAAACTGATCAAAAAATAGAAAAATATTTTTTATTTTGATATAATTCAAAATTTTATACTTTTTGCACCCCTTCTTGTTTATCGGTCGATTTTTCTCATTATTGAACGTCACATTTCAAATAGCAAAACCCTTCTTGATTCAATTGGGATATATTTATATATATATATATATATATATATATATATATATATATATATATATATATATATATATATATATATATAAATAATTCGAGTTCTATTATCCATAATTCGATTTCTATTATCAATTAAATTTTTAGTGAATTCCCGAAGGGAATGAAGAATTTAATTGATAATAGAACTCGAATTATAATTGATAATAGAAAATCAGGAATTTTGTAAGTTTAATCAAGTGGCCACACTCGTCTAGTATATGGAAGTTATTACCTATAATGGATTTAAAAAACAAAATTAAAATTTATGAAAAATCTTTACGTTTTAACCATATTTTTTCGATTGATAAGGTGATATATATAAGGTTCGCAATCACCTGAAAAGCTTATTTTTAATAAATATTAATCGTTTTAATATTTATAGACGGAACAATTGAGAAAATTGAGTACTATAAATTTTTTTTACGATAATAAATCAGACAGACACAAATAGATATCAAAATTTTTCTTACAAAAGTTTTTTTTTTTTTTTTGCGATATGCGTATTACATCCACAGCTGTTATAGACCGTCCGCTGATGTGCAGATTAGGATGCCTCATTGTATTTGCTTATACCTCTTGGTAGGCTGACATAAATATAAGCTTAAAGTGTATTTAAGTTTCGACTGTTTCGAAAATTATATTGACATTATAAGCAGGTAATTGGGCTGTCATAAGCAGCCGGCTAAACAGCCGAGCGAGTAAAGACGCAAGCACCCTTAATCGTTTCACTACTTAGACTTGGATACTTGGTAAATTGATCACACTTTCATCGAGATCGAAGTAACACGACTCCGCCCACATCATAAAAATTTCATTGTATGTTTTCGGATGTAGTTTAAATAAATAAAGATTCAAAAATAGTGATGTGGGCGGCCTCTGTTATAGATGTATGTCTGAGGAAAGGAAGTTAAGCCTCATTATTATTAAATTTGCCTTAAGTATGTGCTCGACAAATGGACGAATATCAATATCAACTCAATATCACACCAACCGATTTCAATTATTCCTTCTTATACCATGTAATGAAATATATCAAGGTATATTAAGTCTAGTCCCAAGTTTGTAATGCTTAAAAATATTGATGCTACCAACAAAATTTTAGTATGGGTGTTCATTAAATCACCTAATTACACCATTTTCGGTTGTCTGTCCGTCCGTCTGCTAGTCTCTCAAGACGATAACTCAAAAACGAAAAATGATATCAAGCTGAAATTTTTACAGCATGCTCAGGACATAAAAGGTGAGGTCGAGTTCGTTAATGGGCAACATAGGTCAATCGGGTCTTGGGCCCGTAGGACCGTAGTTGTTTGAAAAATTTTTTCGTATTCATCACTGTTTACCCGTGAGGGCGCTTATCATATAGTATGTATTATAGGGGAATATCAGTTATGTATGTGTGACATGTATGTATGTGTAATATGACAGTGTAATCAACACAGTCTATACATAGTACTTCAACGATTAACTCAGTCAATTTTCACTCGTTTAGTGACAAATTAGTTAGTGTATTTCAGATTCACTAAAAATCACAAAATAAAAAAACTTTAAAAAAAAAAAAAAACCGACTTAGAAAAAAACTATTCCAAAACAAATGAATATGCACTAAAAAGTATAAAATAACGATAATATAATGTATTTAAAATTCTTGTTATTTTTGGAGTCGGTGTCAGCAGTTAATGTACCAAACTGTTTTATCACGATTGTTTCCTTGGCTGCCATTTTTTTTACTTTTTTAGTGCATATATTAAGTCGATTTTTTTTTATTAATAAGAAAATTTATTTATATATGTTAACAGTATTATTGTAAATTTCCATGGTTTCTTTGTATCCATGTATTTATTCAACGCTTGCTGAAATTCAGTTCTAGGAACAAAAATGTTTCAATTAAATACCTAAATTTGTTCACTATTCTACGATCTATTGTTATCACTGATTAAAAATTATTTTCCAAACTAAAACCTTGACCGAATTTCAAAGTTACTCATCTATATATTTTATGTATTAGCAACTACAAAAAAAAAAAAAAAAATTCAAATCTAAATAAAATTCCATGATGTGGAACTAACTGACTTCAAAGACAAGGGCAACTAATTCTAATAACGAGGCTAGGCTAATCAAAGTTTAGAGATAAAAAATAAAAATGGTTAAAACTTTCTTAATATAATTTATATTGAATATAGATTATTAGATAACATTTATTAGATCAACCCGTTCGGAATTCCGCTCCCGTGGGTTACCTTAGCAGGGGGATACCCTGTACGCGTGGCTAAAAAACAACAAATGACAAATTTCGTAGAAAAGTGGTGAAAAAAATCAAAAGTTCTTAAATTGATATCAGGAGAACATGTATTAAAAATAGTAAATATATGCCTAGAGTATTAGAAGAGCATCTGTAAAGACTAACATGTTTGCCTAATAAACTTATTATTTAAATTTATTATATTTTTTCGTTCAAATTATTTGTCTAGCGTGTTTTTTCCTAAGCGGTACATTTGTAGACCGTGGGTATTTTTTTCGCCAAACCTAAACATAATAAGCTTGAAAATGAGAGGTGAATCATGGAATTTCATAAAGGAATAAGGAATATATATATACATATTACTTACATAAATTTTTAGAATTTTCATGATGATACGTTTTTCACAAACAAATAATACAGTTTATGCTTTGTTTGGATTATTTGTGAGCATTATAGGTAGGTAGACATATAAAGGTCATTTTTTTAGTTTCAAAAATTATCTTTCATAAATTACACTGAGCTGTAAAGAAAATGGAAAATGCTTTAAGAAGGTTCTATACACATTTTTCAATGACGTGAAATCGTTATTTGATTGGCGTGAAACTTTATAATTTTTTAAGAGTTCTCTTAAATATTCATTGGTGGAAAAACATGTTTATAAAGAAAAGCAGTTTTCCAAATAAGAATGGTTAAAGTTACATTTGATTTTCAAGCACTACAATTATACCCTTTACTGAATCGATTTGAAAATGTTATAGGTACTGTTCAATCAAATCAATTTTCATTGTTCACATTCAGATATAGTGGAATACGAAAAAGTACCTAAGTGTTCATGAAACAATGAAAATTGTGAAAATAAACAGGATTTTCGAAAAATAAAACTAGGACAGATAGAATATAAGTACCTAAAACATATCAAAATTTCAAATCCATAGAGTAAAGGGTATAATTGCAGTGCTTGAAATTCAATTGTAACTTAAACCATTATTATCTGGAAAACCGCTTTTCCAGCAACGAATGTTTAAGAGGAGTCTTAAAAAAATTATAAAATTTCACGCCAATCAAATAATGATTTCACGCCATTGAAAAATGTCTATTCGCACCGTGCGTGAGTTTTATTGGAGGCGTTTCCATGGAAACGATACACTACTTTAATTATAGAATTGTATGGATGCATATATAATTGTATGGATTGCATTTATGACTTACAATGAAAATTTAATATTATTGTCTCACAAATTTAAATAAATAATTATGATAATTTACATTTAAAAAATAATATTTGTGCAATTTGATTTCTTATTTTCACAATTTTTAATGCATTCAGTATAATTAATTAGTGTTTTTCGATAATTTTAATTTGACATTTTCTATAACATTTACATGTAAAGAATTGCAAATTAGTCATAACATCCTCCTTTATCACCATAATTTTCCACTGGAAGCGCCAGTATCGTTTTTATTGTCCCTACCATGACTACGCACACAACGAATAAAACCGTCTTAATAATCGCAATTAAGATCCTAAAGCGTAAGAGATAGAATTTAACACTTTAAATTGTTGATACGCATAAAAAAAACGAATATTTTTTATTTAAAACATTTTTTCGAAAATCGTTAGCCTTAGGAGGAAATGGGACTTTAAAAAATATGTTTTATTGTATTTAATCGAAAGAATACACTTTAACTACAGAAAAATGATTTATACTCCAATAAATGAGGAGAGAAAAAGACGAAATCTCTAAATTTTGACCTATAGCATCGATTTCGATGAAAATTTGGGATTAAGCTTTGTTCACCCTCTAGTTCAAAAGTTATATGGTGCCTACTGGTGCTTTTGCCCGGGAGGTGCTAACCACCCCTTCTAAAGTTTGGAAAAATAAATGTTGAAAGAGGCTAAAGGGATCAATAAAGCGATAAAATCTATCCAAAATGTGTCATTTAAGTATATTTCGAAAAGTCAATACTTTCCAAGTTATTGGCGATTGAAATTCGCAGTATTTAATGTTAAATAATTGAAAAACTGGACGTTTTTTGAAAAAAGTATTGTGTACACTTTTAATAAACTAAACGGTCCGAAACATCGGACAAGACTATATTATATTATAAAATTGATATATTATTTTTGTAATATTTTGATTGAAAGCAGCCAAATGTGGCCTTCTCGAATTTTCTCGGATATGTGGCTTATACCAATCCTAGGAACACCTTATGGTTTAGCCTTGTGCCAAGTTTAATTGAAATCGTTGGAGCCATTTTTGAGAAAAGCCCAAAAAAAAAGATTTTTCCAAGGGTGTGGGCCTTCTCGTATTTTCTCTGATATGTGGGTTATACCAATACTAGGAACACCTTAAGGTCTAGCCTTGTGCTCAGTTTAATCGAAATCGTTAGAGCTGTTTTTGAGAAAAACCCAAAAATCCTGTTTTGGCCTAGAGGGAAGTCCCCTTAAAAAAAGGCTTAGGGACAAAATGCAAAAATTGTCTGGAATTATGACCAAACTAAACCTATGTACCGAGTTTGAGAAAAATCGGTTGAAAATTGAAGGCTCCAACTTGGTAACAGACATACCGACGGATGCAACATTTTTTAAAAACCACTTTTTTGGAATCAGGGACCCTCAAAACGTGTATTTCCGTTGAAATCCCGATATCGATTTTTTTTTTTCGATCACAATACTTTATTATATTTATAATATAATAAAGTAAAAAAGTTAGGAAAATAAGCAGGAAAATTAACGGAGTTATAGTGAAAAGAAAGTTTCTCGTACCTTTTTTCTTATGTTCTATTCAGTACAAAAACTGAGTAATTTACCACGGGAGCTAAAATTAATGCTAGCCGCTCTTCAATTTACTTTATTTAGTTACTGACAGCATGCTCAAAAAGTTCTAACAGTTTCGGATATATAGTTTTCGAAATATTGCAATTTAATTACAAAAAAATTTTTCGAAAAAAACAAAAAAAGTGTCTTTATTGTTAAATAAACACAACTCATTTTTTTTAATGAAAAACATAAACTTTGGACAAAAAATATAAATTCAAGGATTTTAAATTATTTACAAAATATTCTTCAAATTCATGGCAAGCTGAATCGATTAAAATAGTTTCAGTTTCCTAGGTAACAAATCATTGGATCTTGGGGTCGTTTTAGATTGTTGCACATTTTTTAGTTTTATCTCCCAACCAGCAAACAAATTATAACGTGCGATAAGAAACATAGGTTAGGTTAGGTTAAGTTATATTGGCTGTCCACGAAAGACACACTTAGACTATAGAGCCCCGTGTGATACCACCTTTCCGCTAATAATTTCATTTATCAGCTCCTCAATTTTATATACAACAATTAATGAAATTAATTTTGTGGCGACGGCGGGAATCGAACCCGCTACCCTAAGCATACCACGGACGAAATTGGTAACGCCTTAACCAACTGAGCTAATAGTTCCAACATAGTTGTAAAAATACAATATAAAATTTACCAATTGGTCGTTTCAATTTTTCTACTATTCAGTGTAATTTTTCAGTGATGAAATTAAATAAAAAATATCATAGATTATAAAAAATAAAAATAGAAAATATAATAAATTTTATATAGATTCATTATCCTACGCAAATCAAATACATTTATTATACCACTGTATATGATGTATATGTATATCCAATTATAATCATTCAATTGATATGAAATGATAGTAAATAAATATATATATATATATATATATAAAGGAGAAAATTGTTGTCCTAGGTTATGTATGTTATTCGCCTCCATCACCAGGAGTTTGTACTAGTAGACAGACTACTATGTAGACTATATACTTACTATACGTTACTAGAGATAGATACATTATTTATACCAAATGGTTGTAAATAATATACCTCCCACAGGTTATGTAACCTTGTATCATCTCTATAGTTAATATTGTTCAAAGTTTGTGACATCGAGCGATGAACGCAATCGAAAAAATCCATAAACATTTCAGCTTTTTTTTTCAGATTTTGGCGATTATAACCCTAGCGGGGTAGTTTTTGTAGTATCTTTTCAAGATATTTTTAAATTACACTAAATTTGCTATAATATGAGATTAGAATCGTCTTTATAGATCCAATAGTTTCCCAGAAAAAGCTATTCAAAATTCATCATTTATTCTAACTTCGCAATTATTTGCAATATTTCAGACATCACTCAAACTACTCTTGCTGGAGGTAGTTCCACTTACCTCTGACGGAGTGTACTAGTGTTGTTCTGGATCAAAATTATTTTAAAACGATATAATATTGCAAAAAATTGTTCGAAAAAATGATAAACACTGAAAAGATTTATCTCGGAAACAATTGGGTCTAGAGAGGCGATTCTAGTCTCATATTGTACCAAATTTAGTCTACTTTAAAAACATCTTAAAAATGTACTTAAAAAACTATCCGTTTAGGGTTGAAATTTTCACGGATTTTTTTGATTTTTGACCAGTTGCATTTGTCACTCAAGGTCACAAACTTGGATTATTCATTGGGACAACATCATAAACATTGATGCAGACTACCCCGTACTTTTAAAAGACAAGGTTACTACATTATTAAGGTTGTTGAAACTCTACAGAAAAAAAAAAAAAGAATTAAAAACTAAACATTTATTAATTAACTTAAAATTTTGCAAAATTCTTAAATATGTTAAGAAATCACAATTATCTTTTTAAAAAGATGTTCTGAAAATTATGCAATTTTTTACAGAAATTAAGTGGCCGTAAGTAAACATTAGCTTAGCTTTTATAGGAATTAATAAAGTTTCGGATTTTTCTTTCAGTTTGTCCTGAATAATAATTTTCAGTACATTATTTTTTCAATAAAAATTAAAGTTAAAATTAGCTTATATAATAATAATAATGGGGTTTAACCTCCGTTTCTCTGACATATACGCCTATAAAAGAGGCCACCCACATTATTATTTGTTAATCTTTATTTATTCATTTACAAACATATTTTACAATTACATTTTCGATGTGGGTGGAGCCGGTTACTACGTTCTTATCCAAGCGACGACAATGTAATCAATTGTTCACACTGCCGCTGCCTGGATTCGAACCCGCAACCTTAGTCTAAGTAGACAAACGATCGGAAGACTAGCGCCTTAGACCGCTCGCCCACTTAGGCTCTTATAAATTAGCTTATATACAGGCATGGCGATTTTAATCTATAATGGCTAATAGCTTGTTTTGTAATTAACCAATCAAAAAAAAAAAAACTTAATCAAAAGTTGCAGAGTTTGATGTAGTCTTCGACTTTCTTTAATAGTCAATTAAAATCCAAAACAGTAATAGATACAATAACAATTTAAATTAGAAAGGTGAACCTCATAAAAAAAACTAACATTTTTCATCTAACCCCTTTTTCGTAAATAGTCAGCTTTCGAAGGAAATGCGACTTAACAATACGTCATTATTACATTTAATCGAAACAAAACACGCTCATAACGGAAAAATGCTTAAGCCAAAAGTTGTTAAGGGCAATAGAGCATATTCACCGGTGTTAATGACTTTGACTTACAATTATCGATAAGCTTTAAGCGTATTTTCTTTCGATTAAATGCAATAATGTCATATTTTTAAAGAAGATTTCCTCCGAAAGCTCTCGATTTTCGAAAATGTGGTTTTAGGTGAAAAATGTTAGATTGTTTATGAGGATCAACTTTCTAATTTAAAGTTTTCTTCTATCTATTACCGTTTATAATTCCAGTGGGCTATTAAAGAAACCATAAGAACTAGATCCAATCTCATGTTAGAACATGATGTTCCCCATTAAACCTAGCAACTTTAGTTAGTTTAAGTTATTTTTTGATTGGTTAACTACAAAATATGCTATTAACCATTATAGATTTAAATGGCTTAAATGGCTCATCTTGTATATCATTTCTCTGGCCTGAAATCTTCCTTATTACTGTATGAAATTGCATGATTAACCCCCCCCATTTTAAAGCTTAGCCTTGTCCTGGTTGCTTAGTTGGTTAAGGCGTAATCAATTCCTTCCGCGGTATGCACAGGGGAGCGGGTTTGATTCCCGCCGTCGCAACAAAAATTAATTTAATTAATAGTTGTGATGGGCTGGTGTAGTGCATGAAGAAGATGCACTCAGCCTCTGAAATTGACGAGCTGATAAATGAAATTAACAGCGAAAAAGGTTGTAAAACACATATATGGTATCACAATGGGCTCTATAGCCTAAGTGTGTCCTTCGTGGACAGCCAATATAACCTAATGATTCACGGTCTAAAAATGTACTGCTTAGGAGAAAACATGCCTGAAAAATAATATTAGATTTAATTTTGTTCAGTATGTAACTTGTATAACATATTTGTAATAAAGTTTTCTAATTTTCCGACCTTGCCGACAAGTAAATATACTAATTCCTAGAAACAAATTTCCTATATCTGGAGTAAAAATAATAAATAAAATTCATGGAAAAGTAAACATTATTACGTCAGTCGTGTATTATTTACGTGACAAAAGACAAACTATTTTTATATATTTTTTTTTCCATATTTAAAAAAAATTAAAAAAATACAAAAAATACAACAACAAAAAATTATTATTTAATAGTCTCTTCTATGTGAATACAAACAGATGATTTTGTTCGTTTGGTTGCCATGGCAACTGCAGCAAACATACGCCATGCAATGTCGAGCTGGATGCTGGATGCCTGTGGATGTGTAGACATTGCCATTTTCACCACCACTTTTGTAGGTATATATATATGTATTTATGTACGAACGTTCGAACGGCGTAGATTATGCTGCATATATAGATAGATAAGGGTACAAAAGGGGAAAGGGGGGGGCGAGGCTGGGGTTGTTTTATTCATTCAATATTCTAAAATAAATACGAGATGAAACAGAATAACTTTGTAAATATTACATGAAAAATTATCAAAGGGAATTTTACTTAGATCTGTTTTTTCTAAAATTTAGACGGTAACTTGTAGGTAATTTTTATTTAACTTAAAGTTTTTGTTCCTGTTGCTTTTTTATGTATAATTTAAGGACGTTCAAAAAAAAAATGAGTCTATGAAAATATTTGAGAATTACTTTTCACATATTAAATACTGATGCACAAAATATTTTGTAAAAATCATTTATAGAAGAATTAACAAACAAATGCCATTAATTTCATCACTTTAAATGGAATTTAGGGAAAAACGAGTCCGGCTTGTTATCATTTTCTTTATAAGAAAATATTTATCATGCTTTTACTTAATGAATATTAGTTTTTCAAATTAATCTCAAGAAAATTAGCCTTTTTATACCATGTATATATGAAATATACATAATATATTAAGTTTAGTACCAAGTTTGTAACGCTTAAAAACATGATGCTAGGAAAAAAATTTTGTCATAGGTGTTCATAAAATCACCTAATTAGTCCATTTCCGGTTGTCCGTCCGTCCGTCCGTGGACACGATAACTCAAAAACGAAAAAAGATATCGAGCTGAAATTTGTACAGCGTACTCAGGACGTAAAAAGTGAGGTCAAGTTCGTAAATGAGCATCATAAGTCAATTGGGTCTTGGGTCCGTAGGACCCATCTTGTAAACCGTTAGAGATAAAAAATGTTCCTTATCAATATTAAACAACTTTTGTTTGAAACATTTTTTCGTAAACATCATTGTTTACCCGAGGGCCCCAATTAGGCGGAAATTTTATAGTATGTACTATACTTGAATATCAGTAATGTATGTGTCACATGTATGTATGTGTTATGTGATAAAAAAATAAAAACTGACCATGCATGGTATTTCAACAATTAACTCAGTCAATTGTATGTTTTCACATGTTATATAATAAAGTATATACCTTCAAAAACACTTCAAGATAGGATTTAAATGTTAAAAACGCAAACTCTAAGAGCTAAAATCTATAAATTTAACACTGTAGGGAGTATTCAAAAATTTCTCAGCTTATAAAGAGCATTAATGAGAATACACATACGATTTAAAGATAATTCTAAGAAAGCGTGATTTTTTAGGAACGTCCTTAATGTGTTTAGAATAAACTCTAAAACGCACAAAGTAAAATTCGTATTATTTTTGAAATTATAAATCGTATAAGTTTACAAAGTACAAAACAAAAGCTTTTGAGGAATTATTTGGCTTATTACAAGGTCTAAGAATTGATGATATTATAATATGTATGTATATTAATAATATACAAAAAAAAATTTTAAACGTGTTTTCCTCGAAATGGGATTTTACAAAACGAATCCTATGATTCTGAAAAAACTTTTTGACCTCTCAACTTAAATTTATTGACAAGCGAAATTTACAAAATTAAAATAAAACCGACAAATTTTTCTGGTACGGAACCCTTAACTCGCATTTAAAACCTTAAACTCGCATATCTGAGAACACTCTCCATTAAATTATCTTTCAAACAATACCAAAAAAATTAAAATCGGTTCATCCGTTTAGGCACTACGATACCACAGATAGACAGACACACACACATAGCGGTCAATCATATAACACCTTTTTTTTTTAGTTCGGGGGTTTTATATAACTAAAACCAGTACCCAAATGTTTAAAATCTGTCAAAAAAAGAGTTTCGTAGTACAGGAGCTGCGTTAGCTTTGCGACTTCCCCCAGAGAGTGAAAACTTAACACATTTTTCTTAAAATTGAATAGTGCATTTTTAATATTTTTCAAGAATTTTAATTTCGAAAACTAAGCTTCTAGAGAGAAATTCACTAGGACACTTTTTTTGGTAAAAACTGATAAAAAAATTTGGAAAACGGTTGACCCTGCAGGTCATCCCTGTAACTTCCCGCTAAGTATTGACTCATAACGTGTAAAAAATTTTATCTATTCTGATGTTATATCCACTCGCATTGTGATCTTAGACTAAAGTCTGATTCAATTTTTACAATCATACTAAAATTTTTAAACGGAGTATTGGAAATATTTATAGAACAAAAAATTTTGAGGTTATTCCGAAAAAACGCTTTTTTGGGTTTTCTTTCGTCAACGATAACTCACGAACGAATCAACCGATTTTGACCGGACTGGTGGTGATCGACGTGGTTTTTTGATGTTGAGAGCTGATTAGTTTTTGGAATTGATCGATACAGCCGTTTAAAAGTTATTTAAAAAAAACCACTTAAAAAAATTTTTTTTTTGCAGTTTTTTTTGAGATTTCTCGAAATCTATCGGTTCGAATAGGCCTAAAAATCTAAGTTTGGTCAAGCCCTTTCGAATGGCACCAACCGCGATCAAATCGGACAAGCCGTTCAAAAGTTATGAGAGGTTTACATACATCCACACACACACACACACACACACACTCATACATACATACAGCCATACACACACCCTCGCGGAAGTAGTCAGGGAAGCTTACTGACACCTTAAAACGTCGAGATCTGATGAAAACTCGAATTTGGCAAAACGGGGTGAAAACAATAACTTCCCTATTTTCTTAGCGGGAAGTTAAAAATACAAAAATGTTTACTATGTTAGTATAGGACACATGATAGATATACAGATTTACTGTACAAACACAACTACTATTTGAAGATTATATTTTATTCTCTTTCTAAGAATCTGCGTTCTCTTTTACACCAATAAAAATACCTGAATTCATCACAAAAGTAATTTGCTGCCCAAATTTAATGTTTTTAGTCATGACTCTGTGATCCAAAGCATTTTTTCGACTAGTGGTGCCATCGAAATTGGAATTCAATAACTATTTTTCAAAGTTACAGAGAAAAATATATTCTAATTATTAGTGATTTATTACCCAATAAAATCAATTTTATTGCAATATTCAATGTGGCGATAACAGCTCACAGTATGCGATATAAGTTTTGTCTACTCTACATGAATGCAAGGTTCTTTGAAAATGTTTTCTCCTTAGGAGACAATGTAGAAATAAGAAGGTGATAGACGAAGACGGACTTTCTTACATATACTAGAAAGAAAGAGTAAAGAATTTCATAAAAGTAATTAGTTTAAATGCGTTGTTCTTGTAAAGTTTATATTGTGTAAAAGAAAATCTGTTGGAATAATATAGAAATATAGTCAAGTCATTGAAAAATTGTGTGAAGTTGACCACTTCCAATAAGGAATATTCATGAAATTTAAATTTGATTCAAATATTTTTTTTCCGTAACTTTATTGGCGGTCGCCCTATTAGCTCAGTTAGTTAAGGCGGTTGGCCAATTCCGTCCGCGGTATGCTTAGGGTAGCGGGTTCGATTCCCGCCTCAAAATTAATTTAATTAATAGTTGTGTTGGGCTGGTGTAGTGCATGGTATATATGGTATCACAATGGGCTCTATAGCCTAAGTGTGTCCTTCGTGGACAGCCAATATAACCTAACCTAACCTAACTTTATTGGCTGGACATTTCAACTAAACCATTATTTTAGTAATTAATTACTTAAAATTAATTTAAAAAAGTACAAATTCAGTGAAAAAAATTCAAAATTTCTAAAACTTGAAATTCAAATTTTAAACGGACGTGACATCATAGTACTGACTGGTCAATTTTGTTGACATACTGTATGATATTAATTACTTATATTTTGCATGGTATTACCAAGTGTTATATTGATTTCTATTATTCTACTTCTTTTTATTAGAAAACTTAATAATAACGAGTGTAAATTCTGTGTTGTAAATTTATTTTTTGAAAGTGTAAATTATACATTGAACTGTCATCAATTGACAGATCACGTACTTATAGGTCATCAACAGAGAGCGCCAAAAAACTGCGTTTAAATATCTCAAAATTATACTGTATTTTAAATATTTTTTTAAACTTAATTACATCATTTTTAAGCAGTATTTATATTTTTTATTTTGTTATAACGGTGTAAACAATGAATTTAAAATATAAAAAAAAATACATGAATATTCCCTATTTGTTAATTTTCCGAAAATTGATTTTATTCCAAACATGAAGGTACCTACATTATAAGAGTATTTATACCAAATTTCCGGAAAAAAATATTATGAAGGGATTTTAATGCTCAAAATTGATTCAAAAGTACCTTTTATTTGGCAAATTTTTTAGTCGTATTTTTTATTACCCAATTATTTCATTTTCTTCCTCAATTTTTTTTTTGCTTCTGAGCCCCTTTGTTTCTTATCTATGCTTGCTTTTGTTTCCACTGAAGGTGATTTTGGAATTATAAGTTACAAATTTTTACTGGAAAACTGCTTGCTCCTTTTTTTAACTTTTGACTTAAGCTATGTTCATCTCTATCCTTATCTCAGTCCTAAAAGAAAAGGCGCACGTTTCCGCAAGGTTTTTTTTCATAATCATGTTATAGAATATTTAAACTTTGCCCTGTTACAAAAAATTTTACTGGGCAAAAAAGGGGCACATAAATAGAAAGCTTTGAGTTTGATAAATTTAATGAAAAAAAAATTATCTTTTTAACAGCAAATATGAATCACAATAATTATATTAATAGAAACATTAACATTAAATACTAATAAATAAAGAACAAACCATCGTCTTCAATATTTAAAAAAAAATCTTTACTTTATTGCACTAACGAACACAGTAAACGTAAATTGAATGACACGGTAAATCAAGAGCAACAACAATAATAACATGCATCCGTAGGAGCAGGAAGATTGTGGCCTACAAAACAGGTGGGGAGCGAGGTTAAGGTAACTCAAGGGACATGTTTGTGATGGAGTGGTTTTCTAATTACATCAAAAAACAACTTTCAATGCAAAATAAATAGTTGAGTTTTCTGACTTTTGTTCGGAAAAGTATAAATACTCCAATGTGCAACGTTACGAAATAGTTAATTTTAAAACGACTAGATTTTTGTATTTCATTTCTTAATGAAATTAGGTAAGAATGAAGTAAGTTTGAAACCGGTTGCATTAAGCGTCTTTACTATGGTGCCAAATTGTTTTTAAGGTTAATCGTACTGTCCGTTCAACCTTAAAATGGCGCTCAAGCGCAAAACGTATTTCATCTAATATAGTAAAGAGTTATAAATAAGATAAAAAAAACTTTTAACCAAAAAAACAATTCAAAAATAAATAAATATGCACTAAAAAGTAAAAAATAACGAAAATATAATGTAGTTACAATTATTATTATTTTTGGAGTGACTGACACCGACTCCAAAAATAGTAATAATTGTAACTACATTATATTTTCGTTAGTTTTTACTTTTTAGTGCATATTTATTTATTTTTGAATTTTTTTGAAGTCGGTTTTTTTTTTTGTTAAAAGTTTTTTATTTTTAGTGAATCTGAAGTACACTAACTAATTTCTCACTAAAAAAGAATAATCGAAATAGGTTGGCTTGAAAATAAGTTATTCGTCCATTTGTCGCGCAATACTTAATGCAAATTTAAGACTTTTATGGTTTTCTCATGGACCAAAACGAAATGGGACCACACGGAAAGCACGAGCTTTCAAATAGATAGAGAACCATTAAAATCGGTCCCCCTTTCCCCCAGATCTAAATTATTCCATTGTCAACTTACCACCAATTGTAAATAAAATAATCTATGGAGAATTTTGTAAGAAATATATTTTTACAGTATTTAAGAAATAACGTAAATAATAAATTCTGCCTCTGTTTCTCGAAAACAGGATACAAATTGAAAATTAATTTTTTACAACTACAATTGAAAAATAACCAAATTATATATATATTTTTTTTTACTAATTTTTGGAATTTAGAGATAAAATAATAAAGTTTAGTCGGGAAATCAAAAATTGTTATAAAACAATATTATATTTATATCTACAGGTATTTCCTGTTTAACTTCAGGGACAGGATATTTTGATGTGTTAATTTTCACACAAAAAGTGATTCTCTAGTGAAATAAAAATCCTCGGTGTGTACAAAAAAAACTATCTAAATTCTAAAATAAATGTTTTTTACATAATTTTTCCCATCATATTTTTATTTACAATATTATTAAGGAAGTACGAGCACCAGGGCAATTTTGGATAAAAGGCTTGAGTTTTTTTATATGAAGTTGGACTAAGTCTTAATCAATTCTGTAAATTATAGGGGGATTTCTCGATTATTTAAACAAATAAATGACTTCAAAAGTAAGTATTTTGAACATTGGTTTTATGGAAAAATGGTAGATGGATGATATGTTTTTATAGATCCTCCCAAAACTAGTTGGAGGAAATTAAACAAAAGTTTAATAAATTTTAAACAGAAGAAAATCTGTTGTGCCTGGCTAATTAAGGAAGTATGAGCACGGTAGTAGGGACATAAATTAAAAAAAAAATATATATTTTCAATTTTGTGGGTAAATTATATTATAACTTAGTCGCCCTGTTAGCTGAGTTGGTTAAGGCGTAGCCAATTTCGTCCGCGGTATGCTTAGGGTAGCGGGCTCGATTCCCGCCGTCGCCGAAAAATTAATTTAATTAATAGTTGTGATGGACTGGTGTAGTGCATGAAGGAGGTGCACTCAGCCTCTGAAATTGAGGAACTGATATATGAAACTATCACACAATTTTTCGATATCTGGAGTAATTTTCAAAATATCGAAAATTGAAAATTTTGTTTAATTATTTAGATTTCAACATTTCGAAAACCAAGGTAAATATCGAAAAGTTTTATTCTTATTTTTCGTCTACATTCATGAAGTTAATACAAATAATAATAATTTTGTTATAACTAAATTAATCATCAAAGTTGAAAATAAGGTACAAATAATTCCAATCATTAGTCTTAAGTTACCTTTGCGCTTGTTCTTCCTTAAATGCTACTACTAATTTTATGTGATAAACCATATTGACCTCCAAGAATAATAATTACGATAAGCTATTTAATACATAAAAAACAAGTGAAAACAAACAATGAACTGAATTAATTGTTGAAATACCATGCAAAGTCAGTGTTGATTTCTTTATCACATAACACATACTGATATTCAAGTATGGTACATACTATAAAATTTCCGCCTAATTGGTACCCTCACGGGTAAACAGTGATGTTTACGAAAAAATGTTTCAAGCAAAAGTTGTTTATTTTTTGATAAAGAACATTTTTTACATTTAAACTTTTGTTCTATCTCTAACGGTTTACAAGATGGATCCTACGGACCCAAGACTCAATTGACCTATGAAGCTCATTTACGAACTCGACCTCACTTTTTACGTCCTGAGTACGCTGTAGCTCGATATCTTTTTTCGTTTTTGAGTTATCGTGTCCACAGACGATGGACACGATAATATATGTCCACTGCTTTTATTTATAAAATTTTTCACTGGAAGCGCTGGCATCGATTTTATTGTCTCTACCATGACTACGCACACAACGAATAGAAGAAAAATTTTACATATTTTAAGGGAAAATCTTCAAAAGTTTTAGTAATTTCTATAGTTCGGAATTTTTTTTAATAATTCCACAAAATTGATTTACGCATTGAACCCGAAAATTTGAAATAAAATTTCAAATGCGCATTGAGTTTCTTATTGATTATCTTTGATATAATTTAATATCCAATATGTATTGAAATAATAAAATTTAAATTTGTATTAAAATTTTATGTAAAATTATTTAAATTTTGTATTACTAAATTTAAAATTTTTTTTTTGTCTTGTATTGAATTACATAATATTTTTGTTTGAATTGAGTTCTTTCACAAAAAAAAACTATTTAATAATGTATTTATAAGTGAATTATTAATAAATAATTGATTTTCAAATTCTAATTAAAGATATAATTTCTTTATTATTTATAATTCATTTTATTCAAATTTATTTTTACAGGGTGTTCCAATACAGTTATTGGAAGAGGGACATGATTTGATGAAAAATTTTTAAGAAAAAAGTTCCTTTACAGTGTATTAGATTTACTATTAATGAGTTAGTCGTTCATATCATAAATTCCTTTGTTAACAGAAAAAATTTGACTTTTACTATGTAAAAAATACAATTAATATAAATTTTACAAAATTACAAGGACTCTTATGAGTAGCTCCGTTCAATAATGCTGGAAATTAAAGGTTTTTGAAAAATTGGCATAGTTGATCTAAAAAAAAACTTTTCATAATAAACAGAGCTATATCTCAAATGTACACTGAAAAAAATTCTAAGCGATTACCGTATATTTGTGACTTAATTTAATTTTTATTATCAGAATTTATGTAATCTGTTTCTTTGAATTGTTATAAATTCCTTAGATTATACATAACGCATTTCTGAATGTTAACATAATTAAATGCCATCAAGTATTAAAAATATGTCGCTAAAAGGTCTTTAAAACGCTCAATCACATATAGCTTTGCTCAAAATAATTCGATTTAGCTAAACATGCCCTAGCAAAAGTTGCTCCGTTTTGATGTTATACGCTGCAATTTTGAACGAAGTTGCAATTTTAAAATCGTTTTTCTTCCATTACTTTAGGGCGGATTTAGCGATTTTGGTAAAATTTGGTGTGGTGATGCTTTTTTTCATACAAAACAACTCAAATCAACCTTATAAGTACTATCAATTTATGGGCGTAAAATGTGGGGTTTTTGGTAGCTAAAACCCCTTAAAATTATTATTCCCATTAAGGTAAAGGAATTTATGTATGAAATTTAAATGAAGTTAACTGTTTACGACAAAAAAGATGGTCTTTATAAACATGGATTATGCTCAAGGCTTACTCAAAATTCGCAAAATTAATCTTTGGTAACAGCAAGATTGAGACAAAACTTAAGTTTCGAAAAATTATTTACATTTGATTAAGATATTTATACCATGTATATATGAAGTATACGTAGTATATTAAGTTTAGTCCCAAATTTGTAACGCTTAAAAATACTGATGCTACGAAAAAAAATTTGATATAGGTGTTCATAGAATCATCTAATTAGTCCATTTTCAGCTGTCCGTCCGTCCGTCCTTCTGCCTGTGAACGCGATAACTCAAAAACGAAAAAAGATATCAAGCTGAAATTTTACAGCGCACTCAGGACGTAAAAAGTGAGATCGATTTTGTAAATGAGCAACATGGGTCAATTATGTCTTGAGTCTGTAGGACCCATCTTGTAAACTGTTAGAGATAGAACAAAAGTCTAAATGTAAAAAATGTTTCGTCTAAAAAAATAAATAACTTTTGTTTGAATCATTTTTTTGTAAACATCACTGTTTACTCTCGAGGGCACTCATTAGATGCAAATTTTATAGTATGTATTAAGGTAGTACTAACGGTAATAGACTTTGCATTCAGAATTTAATGAAACTTGACATAGTTGTCCATTATTATATCATAATTAACTAGTTAAATTTTTAGGGGCCTTCAACATTGATCCTTATGGGATATCACAGATTTTATTTTATTTCACAAAACTGGATTTTCAGATTTCCAGGTCTCTAAAGGCCCCTAAAAATTTAACTGGTTAATTATGATTTAATAATGGACAACTATGCCAACTTTCATTAAATTCTGAATGCAAGTCTTTTACCGATAGTGCTACCCTAATATGGGATTATCAGTTATAGGTATCTATATATGTGTAATGTGATAGAGCAATAAACACTGTCTATACATGGTATTTCAACAATTAACTCAGTCAATTGTTTGTTTTTACTTGTTTTTAGATAAAAAGAACTCTTAAACATCATTAATTATTCATATCGACGCATTTTTAATTTTACAAAAATTAATCTGATAATGTTAAACATGATTGTAGCAAAAGTTTGCACATTATACAAATTTTACTTGGAGTAAAATTAATCGAGTAATTAACAAAATTACACTCGAAAATTTAATGAAGCCCGCTATGTTGTAAACAAAGGTACTTCGGATTTAAAAACTGTACAGGAACTTTCTTCCTAGAATTTGATTTTCCGTGTTTATTGGAATACTCTGTATTATGACTGTAACAGTTTTTAAAATTATAATTGAAAGTCAATTTATTGAAATTGAAGTTTTAATTAATATAATTATCATTTTAAAACCATTTTAAATGATATAATATTAATTTTTTTTATTAAAAGTATATTTATGCTACTTGAAAACATCAAAGAAAAACGTGTGTTGTTGTTGATTTTATAATTATTTTCTATATGTTAATTATATTTTATAGAAACATTTCATTTCCGTTTAACTCGGAAATTCCGTTTTTCTTTTTGAAAAAATAAAAATACTGTAATACTTTTCATAGTCCTTGAGCTTTGAGAACTCATAATACCTGGTTATAACTTCGTAGAGTTTCTAATGGAAGAAGTTTCAAGGAATTTACCTCCACTTTATTTTACTTTGGAAAATTGAATGCATTTACCTGCGACCAAATGTATTATTTAAAAACAATAATCACTAGCTCCACCCGTGAGGAATTCCGTTTCCGTAGTTATCGAAACCCTGTACCCCATGGGGGGATACCCTGTACCCGTGGCTAAAAACAACAAACAAAGTTCGTAGAAAAGTGGTGAAAAAATCAAAAGTTCTTAAATTTATATTAGGAGAGCATCTGTAAAAACTAACATGTTTGCCTAATAAACTTATTATTTAAATTTATAATATTTTTTCGTACAAATTATTTGTCTAGTGTGTTTTTTCCTAAACGGTACATTTTTAAACCGGGAATATATTTTTCGTCCTAATTATTCATAATAAATTTGAAAATGAGGAGTGAATAGGACAGGAAAAAACTTGCTAGATTAATAATATATTAGATCTTAAAAAAAAAAATCTATCAGCGAATAGATATATGAATTTTTAATTTAAAAAATCCGCAAAAATAAAATATTTATGTGATTTTGAAGGTGAACTCGATAATAAAACAATAATTTTGCAAATAATCATAAAATTTTTGAATTCGATATGCATTGACTAGGACAACATTATTTATATATACACTTGAAATCATAAAAAATTGATCTAGTTAGGCTTAATCTCATTATTAGGTTTTCACTTTTTCACCAGATTAGCTACAGTTTCGTATAGGTTTATAGTAAACTTTGAACATTACGAAAAAGAATATTTCCAGATTGGGATTTTTAATTTACGAAAGTAGTAATATAAATTATAATTGCCAGACAATTTTACCGTTACATTCATCGCGCCAGACAATATTCAAATAATTATGAGAAAAAGTATTAAAAAATTATTTTAGTGTGGCTGTAATTTTATTATGATTAATTTTTATAGTGAAACTAGCGGCCCGCTCTGGCTTCGCACGGGTATAAAATATATAGCCTATGTGATTAAAATCGATCGAGTAGTTTTGATTTATTCATTACTGCCCGTGGCCCGCACGCGTTAAATTTGGAGTAAAACAATCCCCCTTTCCCTATACCATGAAGATTTCCTGCTATCTTTGGAATATCTAAATTCATACACTACATTTTTAATTATTTACGACATCACATTAGAAACCTCAAAAATAGCAGTACTTCTCCACTATTTAATGGATGTTATTATACATATAAACCTTCCTCTTGAATCACTCTATCTATTAAAAAAAACCGCATCAAAATCCGTTGCGTAGTTTCAAAGATTTAAGCATACAAAGGGACATAGGGACAGAAAAGCGACTTTGTTTTATACTATGTAGTGATAATATAATTTTTTACAACGCTCGCTCGGAAAGTAGACTTTTCGAGCGCTGTATGTCACCTTCAAAATACACAATAATCGCATACTTAACTATATGTGTTTCATAAACGCACATGTTCGTTTATAGGTGTTTCATAAACGCACATGTTCGGTTATAGACTACATAATTGTATGTACTACTGACACGCCATCTGTACTAAAAAAAAATAAGTAATCAATCTTAACCCTATTTTATTAAAGTTACCACACTGATTGTGTCAAACGCGAGTGTTACATACAAAAAAACAAAATTAAAAATTGAAATTAAAATGAACGAGCAATAAAAATTTGTATGCAATAAAATTTAAATTTAAAATAAGTAAATAAATCATTTCTCAAATTGATAAATTTCTCTCAAAGTCAACTTCCCGAGCGATTGTTGTAAAAAGTATTGAATGCTACTTGCGGAATAACTAGCAAATATGACAGTCGTGATTACGGCATTCGCTCTAAGGTTATGAGACATTCTTATGAAGACTCGTGTGGTTGTCGCAACTCGCCTACGGCTCGTAGCGACATCTACCACACTCGTCTTCATAAGAATGTCTCATAACCTTACGCTCATGCCGCAACACCACGACTGTCAGATTATTTGCTAGTTATCCCACTTGTAGCATTAATAACTATAATTTCCTAATAGAAATTAATTTTCTCTAATTTTGTTTGTAACATCAATATTTTTGAACGCAATTAATTTGGGACTAAACCTAGTATACCTTGATATATATTATATGAATACAGTAAGCGGGGAGTCCGTGACAGTAATTTCGCATATGAATCAATACTGTTTAACGATGGGTACAATATGGACTAGGTGTGCCTGAGTTTATCCTGGCAGAAATATTTTTTATAGTTTTAATAATTACAAATATTTGGTACTTTCATGGAAATTAATTTGTAAGAGACCATTTTCATGGAAATTTTATCTATTTTAAGAAAAATTTGGTGTGACAGCTCTTACCGAAGCAGAAAGGTCTGTCACACCTATTTTTAATATATAAAGCTAATAAAATTTTACCCTCATCGCGGAATTACTTTTTTTTTTAAATTGTTCGTTTTGAGTTCTACTTTCAAAATATCTCGGTTTGACAGCTCAAAACTTGACAAAAAACAGGTCACACCAGTAAAAAGTAAGAAAATCTTGGCACACTTAGTCCATATTGTATCTATCATTAAAAAGTATTGATTCATATGCGAAATTTCGAAATCCGTATAAGTGCAGTTTTACTGTAACGGGCTCATTGCAAATATATTGCATTAAAGAAGTACACATAGTTTTACTTATTAATGATTGGTTCAATTAATTATAAATGGATTTCAGTTTTGTTTCGATCTGTGTTTTTACACAATAAAAAAGGACCTTGTTGTCATATTTTAAATACTCTACATCATCAAATTAGTGTCACCTATACAAAAAATTTTCAGGGATACAATAATGAGGTTTTGCTGCTGTAATAAATAGTTTTACATTGAATTGTTTTATGTATGTCGTAAAATCATCTTTATGTCAGCCAGGGTTTTTCCATTTACATCGCAAAAAGCAAAAAGTGTGGGTTTGTTATGTATCATCATTCATTTATTTGCTTTTCCGCCATAAACGAAGCTCGTCTAAACGAAGCTTGTTTAAAAGAAGCTCCTTTAAACGTCGTTGAAAGAGAAATAATAAAGTTCTCTACATAGTAGTTGTATTAATGCAGTAAAACTGTCATTGCTATTCGCACCGTGCGTGAGTTTTATTGGAGGCGTTTCCATGGTAACGATACACTACTTTGATTATAGAATTGTATGGATGCATATTTAATTGTATGGATTGCATTTATGACTTACATTAAAAATTTAATATTATTGTCTAACAAATTTAAATAAATAATTATGATAATTTACATTTGAAAAATAATATTTGTTCAATTTGATTTCTTATTTTCACAATTTTTAATGCATTAAGTTTTATTAATTCGTGTTTTTCAATAATTTTAATTTGACATTTTCTATAACATTAACATGTTAAGAATTGTAAATTAGTCACAACAGTCTCCTTTATCGCCAAAATTTTTCACTGGAAGCGTTGGCATCGTTTTTATTGTCCCTACCATGACTACGCACACAACGAATAACGAATACTCTCATACTCGATGTCTTTTTTAAGTTGACAACGGGTTGTTTTAGTTTTCAATAATTTATTAGGGTTTTAACTTTAATTTAATATGGAAAGATTGAATAAACTAGGGATTTCAATAAAACTTTATAAATACATTTTTTGATTGACTAACATTCCAAAAATCACAAAAAATTCCCAGATCATCGGCGGCTTTTATTATTATTTTATCGTTCAAATATGGTTGAGAAAAAGATGAATCAAATAGGTTATCTTTTTCAATTGGATATTTCTACATCAAAAAATCTAGAAAAAACTATCTAAAATATTTAGACAATCTTGTAGTTTATAATAATACCATGAAAATATAAGGTTGTCGATGATATCAAAATAAAATTTTAATTATGAGTTCATGAAAGATAAAACATTTGATGAACAGAGACGACTATAGTAAGAGTATTGATGATTGAAGAGCGATATCTATATTATCAAATATATAAGCATCACTTGCACACAATATATTATATATTTTTTGTAGTTGTGTGGTATTGTAAAGCTAAAAATAACACATTATTTGACTATAAAGTATGTATTTGGTTTATATGTATGTACCAAGCAATAAACCAAAATTTTTTTTTTACAATACTGTAGGTTTATAATTACCTTAAATATCTATTTTTTTTAATTTCTTGTGACTAGTTTTGGAGAAATCTATGAAAACATATCATCCATCTACCGTTTTACCATAACGCCTACTTTTGAAGCCATTTATTTATTTAAATAATCGGGTAACCCGTCCTAAAATTTTCAGAAGTGATTTAGACTTAGCCCAACTTCATATTAAAAAAAGCAAGCCTTTTTATTCAAATTGCCGTTCCGTTCGTACATCCTTAAAACTTGATACCGTTGAAAACAACTTTTTTTGACAATTTTATGCAAAACTTTTTTAAGTCACATGTCCGTTAGAAATACCTTAATAACTTCTAGTATTTAAAAACTGAATTCCAATAGAATTTTATTACAACATTTATTCATGTTTTCCTGATTATAAAATGCACTGTCAGTCACATTCATCAGATTACATGTGTGTAGTAAATAAATATACAAAAAATAATTTCACTTACATTTTATTACAATTAAAAAGACCCCTCTTCACCCCGCTATTTCCACCATACGTTAGATACCGCCATTGTCAAAGCAATGCAATTCATTACTTCTAAAACTGCATCACTTACATGCGATGCAGTTTATAGTGCAGTCAGTCCATAAGTCTCTAAAACCAGACCTGCCCGCATATAAATTCTACTATGCTAGTCATCAAATTATTATTATAAATGCATTCAAAATAAAACAAAGATATATAACGAGTAGATTGTTATCCTTGTTCAATTTTAGAATAACTTCTATAATATAACAACTCTGTTGAGTCTGATGGTGGTGATTTGAAAAGCGCTTTCTACAACTGCGTTGGGGGATTGGCTATGGCTTTAACATATTTAATAGCGTGAGCTGGTGAACGAAATTATTAGAAAAATTTATAGATTTGATGCAAGAGTACAAATTGAATGCAACTAAAGATAAATTTATTATACCATGTATATATGAAATATACATAGTATATTAAGTTTAGTTGAAAGTTTGTAACGCTTAAAAATATTGATGCTACGAAAAAAATTTTGGTATAGGTGCTCATAGAATAACCTAATTAGTCCATTTTCGGTTGTCGTCCGGCCTCTGTGAACACGATAACTTAAAAACGAAAAAAGATATCAAGCTGAAATTTTTTCAGCGCACTCAGGACGTAAAAAGTGAGTTCGAGTTCGTAAATGAGTAACATAGAACAATTGGGTCTTTTGTCCGTAGGACCCATCTTGTAAACCGTTAGAGATAGAACGAAAGTAAAAAATGTTCCTTATCAAAAAATAAACAACTTTTGTTTCAAACATTTTTTCGTAAACATCACTGTTTACTTACGAGGGCACACATCAGATGCAAATTTTATAGTATGTATTAATATGGGATTATCAGTCATGCATGTGTGACATGTATAGGTATTTGTGTAATGTAATAGAGTAATAATTACTGTCTATACATGGTATTTCAACAATTAACTCAGTCAATTGTTTGTTTTCACTTGTTTTGAATGCATTAGCTAATTAAAAATAGTTTGATTACCTGATTATTGAAGGATGTTTGAGACTGAAAATAAAAATTCTTTACACCTTTATTGTCGTGATGAGAGATATTCTCACTATTTCTGATGGACTTGAAAAACAAAATTTTTTTTTAAACTGTAGATAGGTTGAATAAATCAGAAATATTCATAATTCGAAAATAGATAAAATTTATCTATATAACACGTATAACATTTGATAAATAAAAATCATTTGTGTTTTAAATCGAGTGTAAGCAAAATGTTTATAGCACGAGTGCTGACGGGTTAATATCATACGTTTATAGTCCAATTAAACACATTTATATATATCAACGATCTTGGAAATGGCTCCAACTGAAAATGAGTTTTCGGGGTTTTTTTAAAAAAATAAACAAAAACGTCATTTTATCCGTCTTTTAATGAAAAATTGAAACATACACTGCAAAATATGACTCTTTCTGACATCTATTGGTGTATATCGTAGTTAACGAAATTACCGGGACATTCCAATTGACATTTGCACGGAGATGTTTTAAACAGTTCTTATATTAGTGATAAAATTTGTGTCTTTTTAACTAAAAAAAATACCGATATTGGTTATCTAGATATTGAAGATTTAAATTACTATCAAAATATAAGCATGCGCATTTTTGAATATAAGTTCATTTTGTTTATCAATTCTATTAAGGGGATAGTAAAACATTAAAAACTACTTCCAAAATGACTATTTTAGAAATATCTCGAAAAGGTATTATGGAAAAAAGTTTTAAACAAAAACTGTAGATATTAATGTTTTCTATAAAATCATTTCTTATCACTTTTAACGCATTTGTAATAAACAAATATCTTTCAGATAACTTTCATAAGATTTGACACCGAATTGTTCATTGTCATAGAAGAGAAAAACGTTATTTTGAGGGTTTTTCCGATTTTCCGGAAGGGGGGTGAAGTCTCTTCATATTTTATGCGGCTGCGCTATAAATTAAATTTGTTCATTGTAAATATCTCGGTTTTTATTGCAAATACGTCAAAAATGATCAGCTATAATTTTATAGAATATAGAAAATTTCTATATCTACATTTTTTTATTTAAAACTTTTTTCCATATTTTCATATGTTTTCGAGATATTTTCAAAAAAGTGATTTTATAGGTAGTTTTTAATGTTTTTTACCTCCTAAATAAAATTAAATATTCTTAAACCTATATTTACTTTAAATTTATGTCAAAATCGACTTAAATTCAACAAGTGAAACTTACAAAATTTAATAAACCTCCGACAAATGCGATTTATTTCTTGTAAACCGATTTTTGGAAACTTAAAGCTAAAAAATATTCTCAATCAAGTCGGTTCGACCGTTAAGAGGCTACGATGCCACTGAGAAACATACAGACGCACAGATTAACACTTTAAACTTAAAATACTACATCTTAAATCAATATCAAAGTGATGGTCAAGGACATCAGATGAGATGAAAAGGATACTTAGAGAGCTATCATTTTTTTGGGATATTTTTTGGGAGAACTATCATCATATATTAATTAAAATTAAAATATTTGAGTTGACTTTGTTCTTCTAAATTATTGTTTTAAATTACCTAATTATTTTACCATTTGTCTTTTCGAAATGAATTGAAGCAGATTTATTTGACCATTCTTTTCCATAGTAATTATTTATGTCATGCCTTTTCCAAACTGAATCGGTTTTGAAGATCATCGCCAATTTTTTAGTTTTTATCGGGTACATAAACCTAAGCTCGCACTTGAAACATAGCTAAAAACACTCTCTGTTAAATTATCTTTCAAATGAAACGAAAAAAATTAAAATCCGTTCAGGCGCTGCGATGCCACAGACAGACAAACATACAGACATAGCGGTCAAACTTATAACACCCCTTTTTTTAGTTCTGGTGTTAGAAATACAGGCTTCCGTTTTGATGGTAGTTTCAATCTTCATTTTATTGGACTATTAGAAATAACCCACAGCTCTCTAGCTAAAAAACCCTTACTATAGTTATAGTAGGTACTAGCTGTGAACTACCCGCTTTGCTGGGCAACATCCCTACTTTCACCGCCTCCCCCTTCTCCTTGCGTAGGGATGACAGTTTTGTAAAGTACACGTCATGTTCTTTTATTTGATACCCCACTGGGGTATATTTGAAAATATTCGAATATTAATCCCCACTTTCTCACTCCATCTTTACACCCCGATGGTTAAAAATAGATAAAAACAATCCTTGATGGTATTGATCTTATATCCGTTTTTAGGTAACCATCTATTACCTTACCAAATTTCATCAAAATCCGTTCAGCCGTTTAGGCGTGAAAGAGTAACAGACAGACAGACAGACAGAGTTACTTTCGCATTTATAATATTAGTAAGGATAGGTAGTCATCATGCTGTAGGTTGCTTACCTTCCCCGCTGCAACAGCCATGAGAGACATTTCCGTACCGCGCGCTGCATGTTATGTGCATTGCATTCACATAACGGTCGTAATAAGTATATTTAATACCGTATTTACAATATGAACGTACCTACATGTTGTATATAGCCATGCATGTATGCATGTATTACTCAACAGTTTTGTAGCTAACCAAGGTTCGGGATTGTTCGTTCGGTTTATATAACCGACCTATGGCAACATGTATTGCATATCATAGTATATATGTATGTTTGTATGTATTTGTCAGATTGTCGTAGGTCGGTTTTATTTTATAAAATACATGTTTATGTGTATGAGAGCTGTAGATATTGAGACATATTTATTCATTAGAATTTTATTATAAATTAAGTAAGTATGGACGCTATCGGTTTCGAAAAGTACGATATGTATTCGGATTAATCCGAAATGTATTCGATTTATTTTTAATCAGCTATTCGCACCGTGCGTGAGTTTCGTTTCCATAGTAACGATACACTACTTTAATTATAGAATTGTATGGATGCATATATAATTGTATGGATTGCATTTAAGACTTACATTGAAAATTTATTATTATTGTCTCACAAATTTAAATAAATAATTATGATAATTTTCATTTGAAAAAATTATATTTGTGTAATTTGATTTCTTATTTTCACAATTTTTAATGCATTAAGTTTAAAAAATTCGTGTTTTTCAATAATTTTAATTTGACATGTCTATAACATTAACATGTAAAGAATTGCAAATTAGTCATAACAGCCTCCTTTAACTACAAAATTTTTCACTGGAAGCGCTGGCATCGATTTTATTGTCCCTACCATGACTACGCACACAACGAATTATGAACTATTCATGTTAGGAGACATATTCAGGCAAATGACTTAGTCATTCATATAAATTAAAAATAAATATGGTCCTAAAATACTGCCCCGTGGTACACCATATTTTATTTGTAGGTATTTAGATTTGCAATCATATACGCTAGTAAAATATTAAATCGTAAAACACCATATAAAGCTGCCTTTTTATTATTTAATTTGGATGCCTTAGGGGAGTGTGAAACAACGTTTAGGTTAGGCTAGCTTAGGTTAGGTTATATTGGCTGTCCACGAAGGATACATTTAGGATATAGAGCCCATTGTGATACCATATACGTGTTTTACCACCTTTCCGCTGATAATTTCATTTATCAACTCCCCAATTTCAGAGGCTGAGTGCACCGCCTTCATGTATATACCATGCACTACACCAACCCATCACAACTATTAATTAAATTAATTTTGTTGCGACGGCGGGAATCGAACCCACTACCCTAAGCATACCCCGGACGGAATTGGTTACGCCTTAACCAACTGAGCTAATAGGGTGACTACATTTAGCAAGCAGAAAAAAGTTTTGCTCTCTGTGTAATCCGTGAAAAACTGCAAAATTTTGGAATTTTTTCATTTTTTGCAGTTCAATTCAACAACTATGAGCTTTTGACATTACTTGCTACTATCATTTTGAAAGTATATTGAATTTGAATCAATTGAAGCTAATAGTTTTTGAGATAAGTTTATTGAAAAATTTACATGGTTTTCAGAAATGTTAAAAGATGAAATCTCGAGTTTTGCTTATGTTAAACTGTTAGAGATACAGAACAAAAGTTTAAATGTAAAAAATGTTCCTTATCAAAAATTCAACAGTTTTTGTTTAAATTTATCCTAAACAAGATTGTTTTCTCGTGAGGGGGAAAATTAAGGCAAAAATTTTGTGTCGATTTTCTTGAAAATACTTCAAAACTTTCGATAACTAGTACAAAAAGCGGCCGGAAGGCGATGTATAGCTACTTTTTTGGAATGTTATTTAAATCCCTTGGAGGAGAGTGTGAAACTACGATTTGCAAGCAAAAAAAGCTGTGCTACCTGTGTAATAGTCGAAAAACTGAAAAAATCCGAAAAAAATTGACAAATTTGAAACAAAATTTTATTTTTGCTTTCAAAACGTAGTTTCACAGTTCCTCTAGGCATCCAAATAACATATTAAAAAAGTACCTCTCCATCGCTTTTTGTGATTTTAATGTAGAATTTGACTGGATTTGTACTTCCCATTATCTGTGAGTTACAATATTCTTTATTGGGGAAAATCACTAATGACGTTGAGTCATTATGGAAGTGATAAGCAGGCTTAACTTTAAAAAAAATAGTGGTTTATGAAATGGCTAGACCATTAATAGATTGATTGGTTTTTTTTTTATTAGACTGTTCATTCATACATTTTAATAGTATTGATGTAAATTATTAATGTGATTTCTTAGTATCCATTTTAACTGAAATGTCCAAAATAGCGGAAAATAAGCGATTTCATGAATTTATTCAAAGGCAAAAAAAATAAAAAATAAGAAGATTTCGGCATCTAATTTAAAACCCTACTAACGCGCAGTCTCAAAAGTGTTAGGGTTGCGTTAATTAACGCTATGGATACATAAAAAAACGTTTTTTGGCCAATATCTCGGAAAGCATCAACTTTTTGAAAAATAGTTTCAAACAAAAATTGTCGGAAATTTTTTTCTCTAAGAAAATGCAGAATCTAAAATTTTGATATCTTCATCCATTTTCCCGAAAATTGGGAAAAACAGCCATATATATATCTTGAAACTAATTGATTTTACAAAAAAAGTTTTCAAACTAAAGTTGTTGGAAATTATTTTTTCTAAAAAAAAATTTAGAGTGAAAAATTTCTTTATCCGTTTTCAAAACAGCCAATTTTTCGAAATAATATTAAACGATTAATATATATTTTTCGTTAATTATCCAATCATTATCCTCGAATTATGTGTAAAAATTACTGAATTTTATTACTCGGTAGTTTTTGAGTTCGCTGATTGCGAATATGACGAAAAAAAATTCCAGAGCGCACCCGGAGATCGGTGATCCCTGATATCGACGTCGTCCATAGCAATTACTACCCGATCTTTGGCCGGTGGAAAATTTAGGCACTTTCATCTCGTTATCTACATCATCGAATGTCTTTAAGCAATAATTCTGATAAGAATTTTAAATATCATCAAGATCCTCATCAGAACTAGATTGTTCAGAATGTAAACAATCGCAACCTTTGCAGAGTTTACAAAATTTGTTACAATTTAAACCTAATTTTTGACAGCCACATCGTCAAGATAACTACAAAAAATACCTTATATATCAAATTAATATAAGCGAGATTTCTTACAGTTCAACATTTCCCCTTCTGCGCTCTGAATCTTTTTATCGTTATTTTTGCAGCCAGGGACCTCAAAAACCCCCGAGTAACAAAATTCAGGACTTTTAACACATAATTCGAGTATAGATAATTAACGAAAAATGTATATCGAAATTGCCACTCTATATTTTTTTTAGGAAAAACCACTCTATTTTTTCTTTTATAAAAAGAAATTTTTTTTTATAAAATCAATTAGTTTCAAGATATTGTTAATTAGCATATTAATAAATATATTTGGCCGTTTTACCCGATTTACGAGAAAATGGCTGAAGATATCAAATTTTTTTATTCTACAATTTATTTAGGAAAAAATAAATTCCGATAAGTTTTGTTTGATACTATTTTCCATAAAACTGATGGTTTCCGAGATATTGGCCAAAAATCGTTTTATTATGTATACATAGCGTTACTTAACGCAACCCTTTTGAGACTGTGCGTTAGAAGGGTTTTCAACTACATGCCGAAACCTTCCTTTTTTTTAGTTTATTTTTTGCCTTTAAATAAATTCACGCAAAAACATTATTTTGAGCGGACCAATGTATTTATTCAATGCTTGCTAAAACCCAGTTTTTTAAGCCTGAAAAATGAGTTTCTTCCTAATTTTCTTCTTACTATTCGTGCTTGTAGGAATTGGGGGAAAAATTCTGAAATATTTTTTAACAAATTTTGCTTAAGGATGTATGAGCATGACAACAATGTTTGATTTAAAGACTCAAAATTTGTTTGTTGGTAGTCTTTTACTCAAAGAATATGTGGTTAAAATTTCAGCTTAGGTAACCGTGCAAATTTTTAAGAAAAAAGTCATTAAAAATCGATATAAAATACATTGGCTCTTATGGAGGAATCTCAAAAAACGACATATTTTGGAAGTTTTTGATAATTTTCATTTGGAATGAATGAAAACAAATTAAAAAAAACTTTTTAATAGAAAGTAAACATATTAGCAATGAATTAGAAAAGAAAAAAACTAAGTGTCACCGTCCATATAAGGGATGTAAGAGCAGGGTAGATTAAGGGTTGAAATTATTTTTATCTTATTTTCAACTTTGATGATGAATTTTGTTATAACTTCATGAATGAAGACGAAAAATAAGAATAAAATTTTTCGATATGTGTCTTGGTTTTCGAAATATCGAAAGCTAAATAATAATTAAACAAAATTTTCAATTTTCGATATTTTGAAAATTGAGCCAGATATCGAAAAATTTTATTCTTACTTTTCGTCTTATATCGTCAAGTAATAATATGAATTTATCATCAAAATTGAAAATATCTATTTTTAAATTTGTGCCCCCACTACCATGCTCATACATCCTTAAGTTGCAGGAAGGAGTGGCTCGAAAATTCGAAAAAACTTACTCGAGTGATTCTATTCACTTGATCGTACACTTGATGTGGAAGGATTTTGAAACGATAGCATCTATATTATCTAGTCTATCATGTATTTATGTTTCTAAATGTATGTGGATTGTGGATTTTCTCTCCATACACACACAAACACAAATATATCATGATAAATAAACATAATACTGTCCTCCTGGTTGTCAATTCTCAAGGACATCGTTCTCGATCGTATGAGGTGTTTGTTTTTGCTTGTATCGTTCGTTACGAAAATATTATTTATTTCTTTTTTTTTTTTTTTTTTTTTTTTTTGGGGATGTTGTTATGAAGCAATTATTATTGTGTAGTTAGCTGTACAGATTGGATCTATTCAAACTGGATCTTAAGATTTGGAGTTTGTAAGACCTTAGTAGCAAAATTAAAAAATGTATGAGTATTACGACCTACGAACGATGTGAAATATCACTCGTATTTATATTAATACAAAATTTATATAAATACAAGTGAAAACAAGCAATTGACTGAATTAATTGTTGAAATACCATGCATAGTCAGTGTTGATTTCTTTATCACATAACACATACATACATGTGACACATACATAACTGATATTCAAGTATAGTACATACTATAAAATTTCCGCCTAATTGGCGCCCTCACGAGTAAACAGTGATGTTTACGAAAAAATGTTTCAAGCAAAAATTGTTTATTTTTTGATAAGGAACATTTTTTACATTTAAACTTTTGTTCTATCTCTAACGGTTTACAAGATGGATCCTACGGATCCAAGACCCAATTGACCTATGATGCTCATTTACGAACTCGACCTCACTTTTTACGTCCTGAGTACGCTTTTGAGTTATCGTGTCTACAGACGAACGGACGGACACCCGGAAATGGACTAATTAGGTGATTCTATGAACACCTATAGCAAAATTTTGTGCGTGGCATCAATATTTTTAAGCGTTACAAACTTGGGGCTAAACTAAGTATACCTTGCATATTACATTTATGCATGGTATAACTAGCAGCCAAACCCCGCGTTGCTTGGGTTAAAATACATCGCATGTTTAATGGTATACATTTTATATCCTGAGGTTGTTCTAGAGGCATCTGGTTAAAAGCATATTCGAGAGAAGCATTTTATTCTATTCTGTTAGCTTCTATTGTCCTTTTTCTTGTTAGAAAATCGTTTAATTTAATAAAATTTATATCCCGACAGAATATTTTAATATAAATAACTTACTTTTAACAATAAAACCTTTGAAAAAACACTAAAATTGGTTGAAATTAAAAGATTTAAATTTCGGAAGAAGGTCCAGAAACTTTGTGTTTGGTTCTGACTTGATAGTTCTACTGGCCGTCGAGAGATGGCGCTAATAGCTCTCGGCGGTCAATTTATAGTTGATCATGATTATAGTTGTCGGTTTAAACAAACTTTCTAGATCATTTCTAGAACTTTTTAGAATTTTCTAGAAAATTTCGAATCGATTTTGACTGTTACACACATTTTGGAACTTTCTAGATCATTCCAGAAATTTGTTCTGAAAATTTCCAAAAGTTCACATGAGTAAAAAAAAGGAAAGATATATATTTTTTACATGTTTGCCACCCGCAACAGCTAAACAATCCTGTGTAGTTTTTTTTGTTGGAGATGTTACTTTTAAAGCGTATATCCAGTTTTAAAAAATACCTTCGGAATTAGAATTTTATTTTCTGGGTAATTTATTATACAACTCGAAACTAATTTGTTTATGATCTATGTCTAAGGTAAATATTGTACAGGACATTCTAAACTTAAAGCGGAAAACTCTATTAGACATATTATTAGTAAATTTCTGCGAAAATTATGAGATTCTACGAAACAATTTATTTTGAATTATTTGGACTGAAATATGATTAGATTTGACATGTCTGGCTTAAAAATATACGTTTATAAAACACAATTTCGAAGAAATATTTGAATTGTATTATTTATATAAAGAAAATAAATAAAATTTCTATTTTCCATGAATTATAGGAAGGTTTTGCAAAAATCGAAATATATTTTCAGTCATTGATAACAGACTATTTAAGAGGAGTGTTTGTTTAGCTAAGCAATAAGGATGGGTTCATATTCCCATAACAAGATTGGAAAACTTATAATTTTAGTACAGTCCTAATTTTTTTAACAGAAATTAAAAATTTTAATTCATCCTTCATTTTCAAAATTATTATATCTAGGTTTGACGAAAAATATACTCACGGTCTAAAAATGTACCGCTTAGGAAAAAGTACGCTAGAAAAATATACTGAACGAAAAAATATCATCCTGTATATTATTACTCTAGCAAGTTTTTTTATGTCCTACTCTTATCTTTCTTATTCCTTTATCAAATTCCATGATTCACACCCCATTTTCAAGTTTATTAGGTATAGGTTTGACGAAAAATATACTCACGGTCTAAAAATGTACCACTTAGGAAAAAACACGCAAATATTTTGAACGAAAAAATATCATAAATTTAAATAATAAGTTTATTAGGCAAACATGATAGTTTTTACAGATACTCTCCTAATACTCTAGACATAAAATACTCAAAACATTACTAGACGTAGATTCAGCGTACGATCAAAATTTGATAGATCTGATTCTTAAGGTAATTGAAAACATTTTGGCCCTATTTTCTTTTATTTTTCTTTTATTAAAAGTAATAATATGGTATGGCAATTTCCCGTCACTGCGCTAATTTATATTAGACAGTATCGTCACCAAATAAAATGCGCTCACGAGTCAATTTATTTACAAAATTCATTTAAGTGGGTCCTTTCGCATCCCATGTTAATTAAAAACAAGTGAAAACAAACAATTGACTGAGTTAATTGTTGAAGTACCATGTATAGACAGTGTGATTACTCTGCCACATTACACATATATACACGTCACGCATATATAACTGATATTCTCATAGAATACATACTATACAATTTGCGCATAATTTGTGCTCTCACGGGTAAACAGTGAGGTTTACAAAAGAATATTTCAAACAAGAGTTGTTTACTTTTTTACGTCCTCAGCACGCTATAAAAATTTCAGCTTGATATCTTTTTTCGTTTTTGAGTAATCTCGATGATAGACGGACTGACAGACGACAGACAGAGTGACAAACAACTGGAAATGGACTAATTAGGTGATTTTATGAAAACCTATACCAAAATTTTGTTCATAGTATTAATATTTTTAAGCGTTACAAACTTGAGACTAAACTTAATATGCCTTGGTATATTTCATATACATGGTATAAATAGTAGATTATAAGGAAAAATAATTTGTGAAAAATTTTTCAAAAATTTTAACAATTTGTTAACGGTCTTACGAGAAAGTAGCACCCTACCAACATTTCTTGAATTTTACTATCAGTTACCGATTAGATGGAGTGAAAAAAAAAAAAAAAAAACTGAAAATTAGTTTTTCGAAATATTCAGGTTTGTGTTTTTGCTCAAAAATATATACTTTACCGTTAAATTTATTGAGAAATAAATAATAAACTGAAAAAAAGTATTATCAAAAAAATTTTTTTTAAGACAGCAAGTAAATACTTTGATTTAAGACAATATTTTCTTGCTATACCTTCTTTAATTTTTAAAAAGTCATATACTTATTTTATTGAATTAAGGAGTTCCTTTCGCCGCCAATGTTAGTTTTAAAGAAAATGCACAAATTCCTTCCAAATGCACCCATTCAGAGCTCTGAATTGTAAATAAACGCCAGTCATTATTCACAGTGAAATGCACACAATAACATAATTAGAAAATTTTTGTTATGTGCAGAAATGTTGCCAAAATTTTATTTTAAAATTTAATTAGAAACGAACAAACACACAAAATTGAACTGAAAAATAATTTTCAACTGTCAAGGTTTCAAACTATTTGGTTATAATTTTATAACATAATAAAAATATAATATGAAACTATTGAAATATTCAAAAATAGAAATACGATGTGATTGTTTTTCTATGCAATTTTAATACATCCTGTATGCAAAACTATAGACAATAAAAATGTATACAGGATGATTCATAAGAAATGGTACAGCATTAAACGAGCAATAGGCGATCAATTTAGAGGGTATTATAGCAGTATTGTGACGGGAAATCGTTTTGTCATTCAAAGAACGCACATGTCAAAACAAAATGTTAATTTTTTTCTGAAAGAAGTTTTGATATCTATTTTATGCCATAAAAATTGATTTGTCCGCGAAAAAATGTTTTTTACTATGACAGACTTCATTTTTTAAGTTTCATTTTCTGTGCATTCAAAATTATGTCTGACAAATGTATTAACAAAATATGTCAGCTAGACAAGTTCTAACTGATAGAAGATATCTTAAACTTTTTTTTTTTTTTTAAACCAAAGGAGGTGTTAGGAAGTGAATGTTCGTAAAAAAAAAATTATAACAAAAGGTCTGTCAGAAATTAATGAACAAAAATTATAAGCCAGACAAATTTTTTCAAAAATTTTTTACTACAATTTGTGTAAATTTCAAGCAAGTGTGTTTTGAAAAAAAATCATTTTTTTAAGCTTAATTCAAAAATTAAAAAAAGATAACTATTCACAAATTTTCATTAGTCTGGCGGGTATAATATGTTTTTTACATGTTTTACAATCATTTTCATTTTATAATTTTGAGGTGTTACATGGGCCTTTTTCTGTTATTGACTCCTATACCATAATTTAATCTTTATTTGGATATTACGGAATGAAATAAATGGTTGAAGCGCAGTTTAGTTACATAGTATATCAATATTTGCTATGTACAATGAATTTATTTGCTCTTCCAACATAACTATTAAATTGACTATATTATTATTAATTTTGAAATAAAATCAAAATTATAAGAGATATCAAGTTGATTTCTTTCTAATTATACACATAGGATCACATCCTTTTTATTAAAAAAGTTTTCATGGAAATTAACGCATTATAGAGGTAATAACAAATCTAGTTTCTTCCGTAAAAAATAAAAATCATTTACACTTCCATACCATAAAACCACATCAAACTGTTAAATTTAGTGACGCAAACTATGGCCATATTTTGAACAAAAATGGTCTAAATCTATATATAATTCCAAAAAATTTGGGCTGAAGGCCGAAAACTTCGTAATCTACCACCTTTCCGAGTCAAGTATGACTTAAATACGAGTCTTAACGACATTATCTGGACCACTAGGTTAGGTTAGGTTAGGTTGCATTGCCTATCCACGAAGGACACACTTAGGCTATAAAGCCCAGTGTGATACCATATATGTGTTTTATCACCATTCCGCTGATAATTTCATTTATCAGCTCCTCAATTTCAGAGGCTGAGGGCACCTCCTTCATGCATTTACCATTCACTACACATATAGCATCACAGCTATTAATTAAATTAACTTTTGTTACTTCAGCTACCAGGGCGACAACTGAAGCACTAGGTTAAAAGACAAATTTTTTTCCGTCAAAAATTATCAAAAGAAAACTAAATTGTTTTAAAGGTTTTTTTCAGTTGTTTGGACAAATAATCGACGTATTTTGGATTAATTTTTGGAAAAAACATTTATGGCAGCTTTATATTATGCAAATATTAAAGAGTATAGCAACATTTTTGCATCGCATTCAGTGGTCGGAATTAAAAGAAAAAAAATGTTAGTAGTTATAATTTAAAAAAACAGACAAATTTGCTTATGTTTTTGTGAAGAAAAAAACTAAAAAGAAAAACCGGTTTTTTGGTAAAAAATTGATTAAAAATGCAATTAAAAATTTTTTTCCGTCAGAGGATATTTAGGAACTGGTTTTAGCTATTTTCAACAAGTTTTTTAACCCATTTTGTAAAACAAAGATTTTAACCCATAGGTTAATTTTTTTTTTTTTTAGAATCGTTGGAACTGGTTTTTTTTAAACCATATTTCGAGAAAACAGTTTTTTTAAATGTATATTATCAAAATACTTTCCTGTTATTAGATTTCTGGACCATATAAGTTACATAGTTCCTCAATTCAGCTTTTTCCTGTCCCGTTTTAATGTTTTTTAGCTTTTAGTTTTTCTAACCTTTTCCTGTCCCGCAATTTATTTTAAGCTTTAGCTGTTTTTTAGCTTTTAGTTTTTCTAACAGACCACAAATTGGTATTTTTTTTTTTTTTTTTATACAAAAATAATACAAATTTTGCTTTATAATTTTTGAAGTGTATTCTAAATTCTTTAAAATGATCGCGTGACTAGTTCACTAGTTAACTAGACAATTTGTATGGCGTAAATGTAAGAAAATGCTCTAAAATATCGTAAACTATAAAATTTGTATGGCGTAAATGTAAAAAAAATGCTCTAAAAATAGCAAAAAAGCGTCAAAAACTAAAATTTTTTTATTTTTTCTTTTTTAAAGCGCCAAGGTAATGTTTTTTTTTTTTGTTTTTTTTTGCATAAACAGAATCTGTGATAAATTATCTTCATGATGAAAACTACCGATTCCTTTTTGTACAATTAACATTATTGTGAGTTATTTATAAATGATATAATAGAACTTTGAATGATATAAAAATAATTTTTGCTCAAACAGCCTAGCCGAACCACTTAAATAATATAAAAATAATAAAAAATTGTGTGAGTAAGGTCAGTTTAACCACTGCATCATTTTACATGAATTACCCGGTATATAGACGCTGATAAATTATGCGACACAAACAAAAAATAAATATTATATATATATATATATATATATATATATATACAAATACAATTTTCATTGGATAAAGTTACGATATTGTTAGAAATTATAAAATAAATATTTTTTATGTATAAATATATAATTTTTATTTTTTTTATTTTGTTTAATAAATAATATTGTGTTGTTCTAATCACATTTCTATATATGTAGTTGATAACGACCTCCACTGGCAATACTGATAACTATTTAAAATAGAGTTAGTTAGTCTAACATTATTAGACTAATATATGCATATATTATTTACGCATACAAATGCACGTATTTGAGCTCCATGAAAATAGCACCCTCAGTTTTCATAAAATTCTAATTGGATTTATTTGCCCTTCAATTGTCCACATTTGTCCATCTAAAATTTTCGTTTGCTTATCCTATAATTGAAATTTATCACATATAATTAAAAATTATGACATCAGCATCACTCAGATGCATATTTGCATAAAATTTCATTCGTTCGATAATGACTTTCCACCCAAAATTTATGTTTGACCAACCTTTAAGGATGTACGACCGCCTGAGCAATTTTTCAATAAAAGGCTTGATTTTTTTTTGAATATGAAGTTGGACTTACTCCAAATCAATTCTGTAAATTTAAGGGAGGGTTGTCCACTTATATAAATAAATAAATGACTTCAAAAGTAGGAATATTTAACATTCTTCTCATGGGAAAACGGTAAATGGATGATATGTTTTCATAGATTTCTCCAAAAGTTTTAAAGAAATTTAAAAATTAAGTATTCAAATTAAAGTTAAAACTAATAAATTATTGAAAATAAAATTAAAAAAAATTTTAACGAAAAGAAAACCGGCTTCAAAAGAAAAACTATTCCAAAACAAATTAAAATGCATTAAAAAGTAAATTCAATATATATCAAAATATTTTTATGAGTTAGCTCCTAAGTAAAATAAAATCAAAATATTTTTTAGAGTACTTCTAAGTAAAATGAAATAAAAAATATTAAACTACTTAAAAGTCAATCAAATTATTACGATTAAACAATGTAGTTACAATTATTGTTATTTTTGGAGTCGGTGTCAGCAGTTAATGTAGCAAACTGTTCTGTCACAGTTGTTTCCTTGGCTAACACCGACTCCAAAAATAACAATAATTGTAACTACATTGTTTAATCGTAATAATTTGGTTGACTTTTAAGTAGTTTAATATTTTTTATTTCAGTTTACTTAGGAGTACTCTAAAAAATATTTTGATTATTCTTTGTTATTCAAAAGAATAAGCAATTATTATTTTTTCTTTTTCGAAGTCGGTTTTCTTTTTGTTAAAAGTTTTTTTATTATTTTTATTTTTAGTGAATCTGAAGTACACTAACTAATTTGTCATTAAAAAAAGAATCATCAAAATCGGTTGGCGTGATATTGAATTATTCGTCCATTTGTCACGCACATAATTAATGCAAATTTAAGACTTATATGGTTCTCTAATGGATGTCATTGTCAGAACTGGACCAAATTGAAATTGGACAACACGGGAAGCACCAGCTTTTAAATAAAAATCGGTTCACCCAATCGAAAGTTATGAGGTAACAAACATAAAAAAAATACAGTCGAATTGATAACCTCCTCTTTTGTTTGTTTGAAGTTGGTTAAAAACTCTGATGTGCCCGACTAATTAAGAATGTATGAGCACGGTAGTGGGGAAACTAATTTAAAAAAACATAATTTTCAAATTTGATGGTGAATTATGTTTTCAAAATAACGAAAACGGAAAATTTTGTTTAATTATTTAGCTTTCGATATTTCAAGGCAGATATCGAAAAATTTTCTTAATAATTTTCGTCTACATTCATGAAGTTAAAACAAAATTCATCATCAAAGTTGAAAATAATATACAAATAATTCCAACCGCAAGCCTAAACTTGCCTTTAAGCTTCTACTATCTTAAATTATAAATATAGAGGAAATTAAAATTTACTTCAGTACATCCAAATAAGAATTTTCACAAGGTACAAATTCTTTTCGTTAAAGGCACGGTTTGTTCCCATTTATGCACCCAAAAAATGAAATGCATTTCAAATTTGACACCAGTACTCACGTATGGGAATTTTCACAAAATGCAGGTGTCATTCGTTTGACAACGGTTTTTTCTCGTTTTTCTACCCCAAAATATTAAATGCATTTGGAGGTGCTATTTTCACGGATCTACATTTATGTGTGTTTACGTACGTGAGCATAGATCATATATCAATGAACAAAAGGCATTGAAAGTTATTTGTGATTAGTTAGGAATTATTTATAATTATTAAGCGTGAGTTAGCATTCATTTAGAGCATGAATTTAATTAAAAATCGAGAATTCATTGATCAAAAACTACCATTTTGGCAACAGGTTCCATAAATGATAAACTCCGGTTTCATACATAAGGAACTCATTGATCCCCAAAATCAAGATATTTTACGTTGAAATTTTCTTTTTGCTAGTAAAATAAAGTTAATAATACAACGTTAGTAAATAAAATATAAAATAAAAATAAATTTAATTTATTTGATAAAAGTTTGATAAAAAATAAACTCTAAATATACATAATTTGTATGTTTAGTATTGATAAATGATAAGTAACCTGGTAGTCTAAATTTGAACTACTAGGTACAAATTTGTATCGCCAGTTGGCGGGATTTATCTGATTTGAATTTGAATATTTTTATTGGCCTTAAAAACTGATTAGTATAAGCATTGCCATCTGAAAGTCGAAAATGTAACTACTGAATTCGGGTCCTCTTCTGATTTTAATTAGTACGAATTATTATCGCCAGTTGGCGATTTGCAGCTCCCAACTATCAATAGAAATTAAAATGTACATTTTCAATAGCTCTGTTTTGGTACCATTTAGGAAACATGGTAAGGAAAAGGATGGATCTCTCCTTGTTTTAAGAGAAACATTAAAGCCTTCTATTAGATTTAACAAAGTTGAACAAAGCCTTATGGTGATTTAAAAGCTATTTGGTGTTTCATAGCAAAAACTAATTAATTTCATTTCTTTTAAATTTATGATAAGACAAATTTTAACGTAAAATTCCTTTTTTTGTTTTAGTTTTCGTCGGCTGATTATTTGATTATTGGCTTCAGTTGACCATTAATAACGTTTTAAACATACTAACTTGTTACCCGCCCGCTTCACTGGGCCTAAAAGTACAATCCAACGCTTTATATCCTCCACCTCTCTTGATCTCACTTATCGCCCTTCCAAAACACTTGAAGGGATTGTTTTACGCAGCTAAAACTTTTCAATTTTAATTGTAAAATAGTTATAATTCGTTGAGTATATCAGAAAAGGTGGCCATGGTTTGACATTTACTATTTTAAATTTTTACACAAATCTTTAATTTATGGTTCAAAATCATGATCATAGATCTGCTCCATCTATGATCTTCAATTTGAAGCATAAATTAAAGATTTCTGTAAATATTTAAAATAGTAAATGTCAGATTAAATTTATTTTTATTTTTTTATTTTTTTTTTTAAATATATGTATTTTCAATAAAACGTTTCAATAAAAACCATTCGCTAGTTTTAGCGTGAAGCCAAATAAACATCCTTACTTTCACATTTGTAATATATAGGGATTGTGATATTCATATAATAATTTTAAGGACAGTTTTTATGACGATATTCAAATATTATGTCGTTACGGGTAAAATGATCCCCTTGATATTGGTCAAAATGAGTCCCATTTTGTGTGTAAAATATATGAATCATTTTAACCAATAAAATAAAATTATCCTCCGCACCATGTGGCGGATCAAAATCAATCTCTTAAAGTAAAAGTAAATATATATAATTTAATCATCGTTCTGATTGCTCAAAAATAATTTAATGATGTAATTGTCTTGAATAAAACCACGTGGTCTGTCTGTATTAACTGTAGGTTTTGTAAAAATGTATACAATTTTTACAACTATATCCAACTTTAAATAAAATTACTCAACAAAAAAATGGCAACAAATTTGTTCATGGGAAAATTAGCAATTATTAATTTATATGAAGTTTTAATCTTTATTAATTTAATTACAAAAAAAAAACCCAGTGAAAACAAACAATTGATTGAGTTAATTGTTGAAATACCATGCATAGTCAGTGTTGATTTCTTTATCACATTATACATACAAACATGTGACACATACATAACTGATAATCAAGTATAGTACATATTATAAAATTTCCTCCTAATTGGCGACCTCACGGGTAAACAGTGATGTTTACGAAAAAATGTTTCAAACAAAAGTTGTTAAATTTTTGATAAGGAACATTTTTTACATTTAAACTTTTGTTCTATCTCTAACGGTTTACAAGATGGGTCCTGCGGACCCTAGACCCAATTGCCCTATGATGCTCATTGACGAACTTTACCTCACTTTTTACGTCCTGAGTACGCGGTAAAAATTTCAGCTCGATATCTTTTTTCGTTTTTGAGTTATCGTGTCCACAGACGGACGGACGGACGGACAACCGGAAATGGACTAATTAGGTGATTTTATGAACACCTATGACAAAAGTTTTATCCTAGCATCATTATTTTTAAGCGTTACAAACTTTGGACTAAACTTAATATACTATGTATATTTCATATATACATGGTATAAAAACAAGTAAAAATAAACAATTGACTGAGTTAATTGATTAAATATTCTAGATAGAGACAGTGTTGAATATCAATGCTTAAATATCGGTTTAATTTATAAAACAAATATATTTATATAGAACAAAATGGTAATCGTCTGGCTGCCATCTCGAAATTTAGAAAATTTTTCTATCGATAGTTTTGATATGAATTGTGCCTATTCACGTGTTAACAAAGATATTCAAAATGTTTCAGATAAAAGTGGTTTATTTTTTTCATAAGAAACATTTTTTACATTTAAATTTTTGTACTGCCTCTTACGGTTCATGTTTTTATCTTTTATCTCTTTTTACGTCCTGATAACTGTTTTCGTTTTTGAGTTATCGTGAAATAGATTTATAAGGTGATTTTATGAACATACATTGGATTAAGAGCCAGGCAAAAAAAAAATTCGTTGAATTTACTAATGCTGAAAATTTGAGGATTGGTTATAGTCGTTGTGTACACACACATACTGCGGTCAGTCAAGAAAACGATAGAACATCGATGAGATATTTGCTATCGAAACGGTGCAGTTTTACGTGGTACTAAAATGATTTTACTATAGCTGAAAATTGTTATACAGCCAATATACAAGCTGTATTACAATTTTAAACTTTAATAAATACATTTAAATAACACGGAAATCATAAATGAATCTTATCTATTTATTGTTCATAAATAAGCGGACTGACCAGCCCTGTTCTAACGTTGAACTGACTGACTGTCATAACTGTTATTTATATGCAATATACAAGCTGTATAACAATTTTCAGCTTTAATAAATTAATTTCAATACCACGGAAATCATAAATGAAACTTCTCTATTTATTGTTCATAAATAAGGGTTGGCTGATCAGCCCTGTACTAACGCCTAACTGACTGACAATCATAACTGTTATTTATATGCAATATTCAATCTGTATAAGAATTTTCAGCTTTAAAACTTAACCGTTTTGATAGCATATATCTGACCCCTGTTCTATCGTTCGCTTGACTGACCCCAGCATGTGTGTGTACACAACGACTTCAACCAATCCTCAAATGATCAGCTTTAGTAAATTTAAAGAATTTTTTTTGGCCTGGCTCTTAGTCCACTGTACCAAAATTTTATATTTAGAATCAATATTTTTAACTTTTACAAACTTGGGACTAAATTTAATATACTCTGATTTATTTATATATATACACAGTATAAAAAGACATAAAGTAATACATCATCAACCGTAAAAAATAAAACATTGTAACATAAAATTTTTATCGAGGCCTCTTTTGACTATTTATTCGCAAATTTTATTGTCTCTTTTTATGACAAAGTTTTACTGCACCGCAAAATCCATGAAAATTTATTTAAAAAATTTTTTGAAAAGTATGTATATAATGAATGTATTGAATGTCCGGCTATAAAAGTGCAAAATTTCGTTTTGGCGGGAATAAAAAAACTGTTCGGTTTTTTGGCATGTATACTACTATAATAAATCGGAAAGGTTTGTTTGTTTGTTTTCGCAAATCTTTAGAACTCTCTGGAAAATCAGTCGAATTCGAAAAATTATTATTTTTATATAAAAGCTGCATTATCAGCGAGTGAAATTGGGTTCAGAACCAAAAAATTAAAACCCATGAAATTGTGAACAAAAGGATGGATAAGTGAAGCCAAGGTTATCGAAGGCTTTTTAGCAGTTTTTATACCATGTATACGAAATATATCAAGGTATACTATGTTTATTAAGTTTGTAACGCTTAAAAATATTGATGCTATGAACAAAATTCTGGTATAGGTGTTCATAGAATCATCTAATTTGTCCATTTACAGTTGTCTGTCTGTCTGTAACCTGTCTGCCGTCTGTCCGTCTGTCATCACGATAAAACAAAAATGAAAAAAGATCTCAAGTTGAAATTTTTACAGCGTGCTCATGACAGTTAGGTCAAGTGAGGTCACGTGAGATCAAGTTCGTAAATGGTCCATCTGGTCTTGTAAACCATAAGAGATAGAACAAAAGTTTAAATGTAAAAAATGTTTCTTATAAAAAAATAAACAACTTTTGTTGGAAACATTTTTTTGTTAATATCACTGTTCACCCAAGAGGGCGCAAATTAAATGCAAATGTTATAGTACGAATTATATGGGAATATCAGTTATGAATGTGTGGCAATCTAAAAGTAGATATTTTTCTGTACTTAAGTGTCATCAAAAACAAACGATTGCGTCATCAACACTGCCTATACATAGTATTTCAGTAATTAACTCAGTTAATTGTTTACTTTCATTTGTTGTTATTAAAGTTGAAATTTCCCAGCGAAGGGAGTGAATAAATGTATAAAATGTGAATACTAAAACACCTGAAATGTTTTAATTTTAGATTTACTAAGAGTTAAGAAATATTTGACCATGAGAAAAGTGTGGAAGTCAATAGTGGAAATGCGCCAACAGTACAACAGTATTGATATTGATATTCCCTTTGAATAGCCCCCTTTCTGACACCTAAAGCAAAGGACTTGTAGTTTAAAAAAGACTAAAAATGTACCCCACACCTTCTATACTTAAATGTTATTTTCTGACCATGAGATTTCTCGTTTCGTCGACATGATTGTGCTTAACGCTTGTAAATTTCTTCTCCGAGTCTTTTGGAGTTGATGAAAAAATATTAGAATTTCTATAACTAAAATAAACTGATGATTGTTGAAGTAAGCATGATATTGCTAAAAAACGGGCATATGCAATTAGTGTCAAAAAAATTTTTTAAAAGAAATTATTTTTTTGAGAGGCCACTCTGTACTATGTGTGTAGAAATACTATCAAGTTCAAATTGATAAAAAATAAAGGCTCATTCTAAAACGCCTACTAAACATTTTAGTATCGTATTTTGTAGGTTATACACGGTGAATTTTTTGTGGCTTTTATTCTAATTCCTACTCATAATTTTACAGAAAACAGATTTTAAACAAAAATTGTTTAATTGGAATGAAAAATCCTTCTTTATACCTTTTTTTTGGTACAAAAGATTATAAGAAAAAACGAATATTTTGTATAAAATCGTAAATGGGAGTGATATTCTGAAGCGATTTCTGGGAGTGATACCTCAAAAACTTATTCAATCGCAGCTTTAACCAGATCTATTTGTTTTTAGTATATATTCCAGTCATTCGTTAAATACACTCAATTTTATGTATACTTCTGGTCAAAATTACTTGTTCTTATTTTTTAAAGTAGTATTTCCTAAAATTTAATTCTGTCCCTTACCTTTTAGAATCTCAATCGATTAATACAGAAAAGCAAACAAACTCTACAACTTTTGTTTAAGTTACGGTCCTTTTTGTATGGTTAGCTACAAAGCGAACTATTAGTCAATATAGATTCAAATGGTCCACTCTGTATAGTCATTTTTTTCTGTATTTTCTGAATGTGTTTGCATTTGCCTTTAAAAGTATCTCCGGTTTTTTTAACCCACTTCAAACAAAAAAGAAGGAGATTCTGAATTCGACTTTTTTTTTTATGTTTGTTACCTCAGAACTTTCGACTGAAACTATTTGAAAGCTGGTGCTTCCCGTGTGGTCCCATTTCATTTTGGTCCAGTTCTGACAATGGCATCCATTAGAGAACCATAAAAGTCTTAAATTTACATTAAGTATGCACGACAAGAGGACGAATAACTCAATATCTCGCCAATCGATTTCGATGATTCATTTTTTAGTGACAAATTAGTTAGTGTACTTCAGGTTCACTAAAAATCACAAAGTAAAAAAAAACTTTGAACAAAAAGAAAACCAAATTTAAAAGATATACTTTTCCAAAACAAATTATTATGCACTAAAAAGTAAAATAATAACGATAATATAATGTAGTTAAACTTATTGTTATTTTTGGAGTCGGTGTCAGCCAAGCAAATGTAGCAAACTGTTCTGTTAGAGTTGTTTCCTTGGCTGACACCGACTCAATTAATTATAATTTTAACTACATTATATTATCATTATTTTCTTACTCTTTAGTGGATATTAATTTTGTTTTGGAAAAGTTCTTTTAAAGTCGATTTTCCTTTTGTTAAAAGTTTTTTTTGTTTGTATTGAACACAAAACGGTAGATTTGAAAATAATCTCCTTGTACTAGCTTCAATAACTTATCACGGCTTTAACTAAAAAACCCACATGGAAAGTGACGAACAAAACAAAAATAGAAACAAAAAAAAAACGTATAAATTATTGGGTATTAAAAATAATTGAAAATTAAATTCTAAAAAAAAAAAATTCTTAAATAATAAAGTATTGTCCTTCAATTAATATATTTATTGTAATACAAATACATTATATTTTATGATAATTTTAACAACCATAATATTATGATGCATTTTAATTTTAAATATAAATAATATTTTTAAAATATTAAAAATAGTTGAAAAAAATTATTAATATTATTATTATATATTTATTTTTAAAGAATATCACATAAAAGTTATTACAAAAATTTGTTATGCAAGCTATATTAACATATAATATTTGTCATATACAAGCTGCGTAAACTAAGAGAATTCTCTCATAATATTTTAACTTTAAACTAGTTGTCATCAATTTCCGAGAAATCTATATCAATTCTGGAATTATTAAAATAAATAAATGACTTCAAAATTAGACATATTTAACATTGGTTTTATGGTAAAACGGTAGATGGATGATATGTTTTTATACATTTCACCAAAACTAGTCGGTGGAAATTAAAAATAAAAAACAATTTAAATTAAAGTTAAAATATTAATAAATTATTGAAAACAAAAAATACCCGTTGTGCCTGATAATTAAGGATGTATGAGCATGGTAGTGGGGGACACAATTTAAAAGAAATATATATATATTAAATTTTTATGGTGAATTATGTTATATAATATAATACCAAAAGTAAGAATAAAATTTTTCTATATCTGGAGTAATTTTTAAAATATCGAAAATTGAAAATTTTGTTTCATTATTAAGCTTTCGATTTTTTCGAAAACCAAGGGAGATATCGTAAATTTTATTCTTTTTTTGATCTACAATCATGAACAAAATTCATCATCAAAGTTGAAAATAAAGTTCAAATAATTTCAACCCTAAGTTTAAAATTACCTTAGCGCTCGTACTACCTTAACAAAAACGATACTGTCCTGCAAACTATTCTAGTTTCCTAATATTAACAGAAAAATATTATTTTACTCCAATATCCCATTTTTTTTCAAACACATTTTAATGTTGTTACGCAACGATTGAAACAAATTCGAGTTCGTTATCACATTCCATTCATGGAAAATCGTGAACGAAATAGCTCATATTCCTTAAATAAAAAAATTCGCTGTATTGCATGAAAATATTGAATGAAAAATTTGATATATTTTATACTTTGAAAATTTATTTTGTATTGTGGTAGGTTCAGTGTTTATGTGTATGTAATTTAAGAAATTGTCTTTCAACTTGCGTCATCATTTAACAATTGTAGAAAAAAAAAATTACCGAAGTTTACATTTCACTTACAATCCAACCAGCGTAGGCTTTATTCATACTGAGACTAAAGAAAAAATATTATTTTTTCTAAGGAGTTTTAGAACTACAGTAAATATCGGTTATACTGATGAACCGGTTAAAACGACGAAATAAAAATGTCTCGACTGAATCTATAGGTGTCTTTTTTTATGTTGACATATGCTTGAAACTAGAAAAATAAGTTTTATCGATAAAAATGCTTCAAGTAAAAAATGTTGGGTCTATAGGCGCATATAGTCGTCCTATTAGCTCAGTTGGTTAAGGCGTAACCAATTCCGCCCGCGGGATGCATAGGGTAGCGGATTTGATTCCCGCCGTCGCAACAAAATTAATTTAATTAATAGTTGGGATGGGCTGGTGTAGTTCATGGTATATGCATGAAGTAGGTGCACTCAGCCTCTGAAATTGAGGAGCTGATAAATGATATTATCAGCGGAAAGGTGGTAAAACACATATATGGTATCACAATGGGCTCTATAGCCTAAGTGTGCCCTTCGTGAATAGCCAATATAACCTAACCTAACCTAGGCGGATATCTTATTTTAAGCTTGACCTAGATTTTCAAACTTAATGAAAAGCTCAGTCAACTCTATAACTGGTAATCGATGTATGAACACTTTAAATTAGAAAGTTGTTATTGATAAAAAAGTAACATTTTTTATCCGAAAGATTTTTCCTCAAACCGTACAGTTTAGGAAAAACTGGATTGAAAAGTTTTTCCCAAAAATTGTCTTTTCGCATTTCTTTTTGCGGAATCTCGGCACTCTTCGATTAAAAGAAACCGAGTTTTAAAAAACAAAAAAACACGTAACTTCTTATTTATTTTATGTATTTTTATTTTGTGATTCTTTGAGAGTCTCCACAAATTAAGAACGGGTGAAATATTTCCCTGAAGCAAAATAAGTCAAGAGTTAATTTTAGTTTTCATAATACAAAATTGACCTAGACATTTGAGCAAATGTTATATTTTATTTCAAATTCTTAAACTGATGTTTAATGATCTTTCATAATTTAATTACGGTGAATGAAAAACTCAAAATCAAGCTTCAGCAGGTATAAGTGTACTCCACATTTGTACGTTAGCTCTAATTTAGTTAACTTTAAAATGTCATGTTCTTGACCATGGCATTCAAATGAAATTTTTTTAAACATTTTTATAATTTTATGTAGGAAAATATAAGAAAATTATAACTTTTCATAATTGTTTTTAATGCCCATAATTATAAATTGTTTTTTATTTAATAGTCGGATAAAAGAATACATAAAATTGGCCATTCTTAGGGAGTCCTCAATAACATCTCCGATTTAGATTTTTATACCATGTATATATATGAAATATACATAGTATATTAAGTTTAGTCCCAAGTTTGTAACGCTTAAAAATAATGATGCTAGGAAAAAAATTTTGTCATAGGTGTTCACTAAATCACCTAATTAGTCCATTTCCGGTTGTCCGTCCGTCCGTCCGTCAAAAAGGAAAAAAGATATCGAGCTGAAATTTTTACAGCGTACTCAGGACGTAAAAAGTGAGGTCAAGTTCGTAAATGAGCATCATAGGTCAATTGGGTCTTGTAAACCGTTAGAGATAGAACAAAAGTTTAAATTTAAAAAATGTTCCTTATCAAATATTAAACAACTTTTGTTTGAATTATTTTTTCGTAAACATCACTGTTTACTCGTGAGGGCGCTAATTAGGCGGAAATTTTATAGTATGTACTATACTTGATTATCAGTTATGTATGTGTCACATGTTTGTATCTGTAATGTGATAAAAAAATCAACACTGACTATGCATGGTATTTCAACAATTAACTCAGTCAATTGTTTGTTTTCACTTGTTTTTAAATATGTTTCTTTTTGTATATTGTTTAAAATCAGAAACATTTCAGAGGGGGAAATAATAGACCGGACGATAATAACAGATTTCCCTTAATGACAGTATACAGTATATACCTCGTAGAGTAATCAAAATATGGCTTATTACAAGTTACGATTAACGCAAAAGTTAGCGGTCCTAGGTGTGATAGCGTTTGCAATAATAACTGCAAATCGTCATGAAAAAAGTGAATTTATAATTGTTTTATACAGTCTGCCATTGTTTGCATATAAAAATAGACAACAAATTAGAAACGCATACGCATTGGCAGGTTTTATATGATATATAAGTGTTTATAAATAATTTGAAATTGTACACAAAAAAAAAAAAATTGATTTTTTTTTAAGTATACAGTCTGCCAATAATATAAAATGATTTTATTAATCGAAAAATTAAAATTTTTCAAAAGGCAGACGAATCCCCTTGATATTTTAACGTAATTTTCATATCAAAATCGTTACAAAATTTTGATCTTTTCAATGACTTTATACAACTCCATAGCACTTTTATCTGAAATTACAATTTTTTTCCGAACATTGAAAAAAATGGGATCAAAATTTTGTAACGATTTTGACATTAAAATTGGTTTTAAAATATCAACGGGATTCGTCTGTCTGTGGAAAAATCTTAATTATTCGATTAATAAAATCATTGTATGTTACTGGCGGACTGTATACTTTAAAAAAAAAATTTTTTTTTGTACAATTTCAAATTAAAACCGCCTGTTAATGCATAGGCGTCTCTAATTTGTTGTCTATTTTTATATGCAAACAATGGCAGACTGTATAAAACAATTACAAATACACTTTTTTCATGACGATTTGCAATTATTATTGCAAACGCTATCACACATAGGACCGCTAACTTTTGCGTTAATCGTAACTTGTAATAAGCTATATCTTGTTTACTCAACAAGGCAGACTGTATACTGTCATTATGGGAAATCTGTTATTATCGGCCGGTCTATAATCTGCAGAGGGACAAGGCAATGTCGGGACTGATATATCGACGCCCAGCCTAAATCACTACTGACAGAAGTTTGAAATTTTGAAGAGATATTGATTTCATACTTTAGGTGTCACTTAAGAAAGGATTTTTCAAGATTTTAGAGAATGCAGTTTGAAAAATCCTTTTTTAAATAGCACGTAAATTATGAAATCAATATCTTTTCGAAATATCAAACTTCTCTCATTAGTGATTTAGGCAGGGCGTCAATATATCAGTCGCGACATTACCTATTCCACCTCCAGATTATACTCTCCCTGTGAAATGTTTCTGATTTTAAATAATCACCCTATTAGCTCAGTTGGTTAAGGTGTAACCAATTCCGTCCGCGGAATGCTTAGAGTAGCGGGTTCGATTCCCGCTGTCGCAACAAAATTAATTTAATTGAAGGTTGTGTTGAGCTGCTGTAGTGCATGGTATATGCATGAAGGAGGTGCACTCAGCTTCTGAAATTGAGGAGCTGATAAATGAAATTAACAGCGTTAAAGGTGGTAAAACACATATATGGTATCACAATGAGCTTTATAGCCTAAGTATGTCCTTCGTGGCCAACCACTATAACCTAACCTAACCTAAATAATAAATAAAAAGAATCATTTTGAAAAAAAAATCATCAAAATCGGAGCTGTTATTTAGAACTCCCGAGTAAAAACATTCATTGATGCGATTAGAAGTCTATATTTAAACAATTTTATCATTAACATATTTTTCTCTTCGTGTATTAATTCCAAGTATTCTAACAATTAATATATCCTTAAGTGATATTGACATTTAAAATAATTATTCGATTAGGTAATATTTTTTTTATCATCTTTTTTTATTATTTATTTATTAAATATAAAAAATATTTCATTGTATTATTAAACTAATTAAATTAATTTACCTGTATTATCAAAATCACAAAATATAGCTTATTAAAAATAAATCAAACTGATAAGAAAATAGTGGAAAAACTATTTAGGTAAACTATTTCTAGAAAATTTATTTTAAAACAAGAAACAACATTGTATTTATTTCATTTATATAAAAACTATTAAAAGTAAAGCATACGTGGTTCAAATTTAAGGACGTTCCCAAACAATTCCGTTTCCTTAAGATCCATCTTCAATTCCGTCCGCGGTATGCTTAGGGTAGCGGGTTCGATTCCAGCCGTCGCAACAAAATTAATTTAATTAATAGTTGTGATGGACTGGGGTAATGCATGGTATATGCATGAAGGTGTTGCACTTAGCCTCTGAAATTTAGGAGCTGATAAATGAAATTATCAGCGGAAAGGTGATAAAACACATATATGGTATCACAATGGGCTCTATAGCCTAAGTGTGTCCATCGGGGACAGCCAATATAACCTTACCTAACCTAACCTAGGATCCATCTTTAAATCGTGTATATGCATTCTCATTAATGCCTTTTATAAGCAGATAAACTTTTTAATACCTCTTTAACATACCTGTTTTAAACAGATAAATCCTTTAATGAAGTATTTTTAAAAAATGCTTTATTATGTAATAAGGCTCATTTTAAAAAGATTAATTTGGATAACTAATCTTCATTATAGTTAAAAACAATGATAAATATTTTCCTATAAAGAAAATTATTAAGCGGCACTTTTCCAAAAAATTCATTTAAAAGTGATGAAATGATTACCATTTGTGTGTCATTTTCTTCTATAAGTGATTTTGTATAAATCTTTAGGCATCATTATTTCAAAAACTATGGTATATATTGAAAAATTTTACTCGTAATTTTCGTCTTATTTTTCCAAGATCTAGCGGAATCTCGAAATTTAAAACGTACGTTTCAAAAATTTGCATACACCCAATTTTCTTCGGAACGTCCTTAAAGCTTGTTGAAATCAGTTCAATAGATTCAAAGAATTTTTTGACTCTATAAATTCGAAATTAATAATTTTGTAATTTTTTAATTATTTACTTTATTAATTTTAATTTTTCTTTTATTTACAGGTAAGTGAAAAATGTGGCTGCTTTTTTTTTCATTTTCATGAAAACATTTGGTAATATAAATTTCTTGTTTATATTGAAACATGTATTAATTCATTTCTTACTCCAATAGCTAGAGCAAAAAAAGTAGTTGCATAATGCAATTTATTGCAGAAATTTTTTTCATATTGGAACATATTTAGGGGTATCCTCCGAGTGTAAATTACAATTGGCGGGACGCAGGGGCGTCAGCTTCAGCTGCCGTCTTGGAAAACACGTTTTATCAAATATCTCGAGACCCGGGCATCGTACAAGAAAAATGGTAGAGATAATTTTCATACAGAATAACATTTTCTTTAACTTTTATTCGAAATTTTTTTCTGTATAATGCATAGATTTTTATTTATACCGCTCCAAACTTTTCTTAATATGGTTATTGTTAAATATATAGTTAACGGTTCATGGTATATTAAAAAGAGTGATAAGCAAATTTTTAAGAGCTATAGGCCAATAACCTGATATTTTTGCAGTAAATTGTAGCAAAAAAATACCTGGTTAATGGTCTATAACTCTTAAACTACGAATTTTACGACAAAAAGTTTCTAACGAAATTTATTGCAAATTATATGTTCTAAAAATTAGTTAGTACCATTTTTCATGCACCATGAACCGTTAACGATATATTAAGCAATAACCATATTAAGAAAAGTTTGGAACGGTATAAATAAAACCCCTTGAATTATATAGAAAAAAATTTCCAATAAAATTTATAGAAAATGTTATTATCTATGAAAAAGATCCCTACCATTTTTGTTGTGTGATGCCAGTCCTGCCAATTTGAATTTACACTCGGAGGATACCCCTAAATATGTTCCAAGACGAATAAAATTTCTGTAGTAAATTGCAGAAAAAAAATACCCGGTTATTGGCCTATCAGTATAATTCAATTTCATCAGCAAGATTTCGATAGTGTGCTACGATAATTTTTTTTTTTTTTTTTGGAGAACTGGGAGCATGTATTAAATTAAAACCGAAAATACCATTTATCTCCTGTCTGGTGCTTTTTTTTAAACACAAAGAAATTTTTTTTGCATAAACAATATTTTCAATAAACCAGATCGAAATACTTCCTATAAATCTTAGCAAGATCGGCTTAAAACTCTTAAAATTATTAACGATTATAAATTCATTTAAGTCTTTAAGAAAATTAATTTCGCATTATACTGTTTAACTGAGCGAAAATATCAATTTGGGGAGTTTTTTAAATACTTTTTTAAAACATATTTTTATAGACAGAGAGAATTCGATGCCTCATTTTTCCTGTAAATTCAACAATTTTCATATATGGTTTTACTTAATTTAGAATAGGGTACTTTCAGTAGTGAAAAATTAATTATGAAATAATTGGAAAAGAGTTAAAATTTATGTAAAAATATACTTAAATAATCTGATTTCGAGTCATAATAGCACATTTTTCTTTTAAAATATTAAAATTAAAAATCGTAATTTTTAAACTGTATATCACGTGTGCTAAAATGCGAGCAAGCTCTGCTGTGATGTCATAGCGGTAAATATACTTAAATATTCTGATTTTCTGATGTCATATCGGTATGAACCATAGACCATCAGTTAGTTCAGTATAGACAGCTGCGTATAATATATACATAGATAATACATATTTATATTTATTATAATCAGATATCTATGAATATATCTGTCAACCTTATTTGTGTTATTTCGTATAATGATACCGATATTACGTCACCAAATTGGATGCCCGCGTTTTTGACAGTTTAAAAAAGGTTTAAAATTTAATTAAAGTTTTTGGCAAGAAAGCGTGTGTATTTTTCCGAAATAAATTTTTGGTGGTTTTTTATTAGCAAAATCAACGTTTTGAAGTACTTTTTCAAATATAGTAGAATAACCTAATATGAGTTTTATATTATTTAAAAATTAGACATATTTTTTTTTAAATCTTTGGGCATTACTGTACTTCAAAAAAAAAAAAAATATTATCACACATTAAAAAAAAAAATTAAAAATTGAATGAAATGAGGACAAAAATTTCAGTTTAGATTATATTGTTTTAAATCAAATTAATTTAATCAGTTTTTAATGTTAGTGTTGTTTTAATACGACTGTAAAATTTTTTATCAAACAAAAAATAACAAAAAAAATAAAAATAAAAATTTTTGAATAAATACACAAAACTGACCTAATTTCAGTTCAATTTACAATAAATATAAATAAACTTATATATATATATATATATACAAACACAATTGGTTTAATATTTTGTTGGCTTAGGAAATTTTATGTTATCAGTAATATTTCAACCAATAATAGCGTTGCAGTATCTCTAACCAACTAAATTTCTATAAACGATAAAGATAGTTTTTTTTATTTTTAACTTCGATATTGCAACGTAAGCTTCATTTAAAAGGCATTATTTATTGAGTAAAAAAAATCAACTGGCACCAGAAGTAATAAATTTACCAACTTCACACTATTAAAAATAATTCTCATTTATTAAAAAATATAGGCAATATTATTTCATATATAATATAATTTTTTTGACGAATTTGACGAATATTATTTTACTAGCTCGACCCGTGAGGAATTGTATGAGCTTGCAAATCAGGAGTGAATCATGGAATTTGATAAAGGAATCAGGAAGATAAGGGTAGGACAGAAAAAAAACTTGCTAGAGTAGTAATATAAATCTTACAAACCTCATTCAATAAGTGAACTAGTACTTAATTAATAGAGAATATCAGAATATTAAAAATGTGCCTGTCTACCTTATAAAACGAAAAAATAAAATGTAAGGTTATATATTTCTGGGAAGTGTTGATTATTTTCACGCGCTTTTAAGTCAACATTTTTTTTTTAATATTTCTGATGAAAAATATAACACAAAAAATGAACAGCTTGATTATTTGTAAAAGCTGGAGGAGCTCAATTTACAATATCAGGGATGATTCGAAGCGCTTCAAGCTTTTGCGACGTATGAGTGACTCATAGAAATAATTATTTTCTACTTTTTAATTCAATAAAAGCTTGTCTTTTAATTTTTGTATTAAAATTTTTAACTAACTAAAAAAGGGTATGTGTCTGGAATATATGGTGGAAGCGATGGGAAAATCAGAATATGCTTACCTTTCATCCGATTTAAACGTGTTATACTTATTCTTCTAAGCAAATTCTTTCATTTGATTATCATGGAAAAATGAGGAAAACGTCGAAAATTTGATGTGATTTTTAATATGAATAGCTTTTTTTAAAATACTTTTAACCACAGATTTGTCGCCCTATTAGATCAGTCGATTGAGGCGTAACCAATTCTATCCGGGGATGCTTAAAATAGCGGGTTCGATACCCGCCGTCGCAACAAAATTAATTTAATTAATAGTTGTGATGCTATATGTGTAGTTCATGGTATATGCATGAAGGAGGTGTACTCAGCTTCTGAAATTGAGGAGCTGATAAATGAAATTATCAGCGGAAAGGTGGTAAAACACAGGCACAATGAGCTTTATAGTGTGTGTGCTAAGTGTGTCCTTCGTTGACAGCCAATAAAACCTAACCTAACCAACCACAGATTTGGAAGAAATATTTTCAAAAATATTTCTTCAAGCATCTTTCATAATTTTCATTAGACTATATAAATCAGTTGTACAATTATATGAAAAACATCCTGTATATGAATATATACGGTATGTTTAACATAAAGTTCGATTTTTATCTCGTTTACGATATTAAGGAAGTTCCCTCGCCAGCAATAGAAAAAAATAAATTAGTAGAAAATGATCCAAATTTTTAATATGTTGTAGTTAACGATACATATTATTAAATAAAAAAAAATTTGGGTATCTTATCGATCAATTAAGACAGTAATTAATTATTTAAAAATACACTAAATAACATAGCATGATATGAGGATGGTTATGTTATTTAGTGTATTTTTAATTAAGAATTACTCTCTTAATTGATCGATAAGATACCGAAATTTTTTTGGATTTAATAATATGTATCGTTAACTACAACATACTAAAAATTCGAATCCTTATCTACTAATTTATTTTTTTCTATTACTGGCGAGGGAACATCCTTAAAAATATCATTTGATCCAAGGTTACAATAAAATTGCATTTTAGAAACTAATTTGAATGATGCTATATATATAATAAATTTTATATAAATGTTAAAAATATATTAAAAATAAATTTTTACTTTATAAAGGTAAATTAATTTGATAACAATTGTAATTTCTTACAAATAATTTTATTACGCCATTAATTTTTACAAAAATATAAATATTAAATTTATTGTCATGACGTGTCAAATTTAATAATAATTGAAAAATATTGTGTATGTTTTTTTTTTTGTTATAGAAGTAATTTGAAATGTCCTTGATCTAAATCTTAAATGTTTTATACAAAAATTTTTTTTTATTTTTTTCCTTAAACTTACAAATATGTATTATAAAGACCTTTTATGTGCATGTGCATAGCTTTAACAAGATAAGAAATCCCACGAAATTGCTCAAGGTTTCTCGATTTAGTCTCAGTTTTATCAATGAAAGTATATTGATAAATGAATTGTTCAGGAGATAATTGATTACGGTTTTTGAGGTGCTACAAAAAAAAAACTTTTAACAAAAAGAAAACCGACTTCAAAAGAAAAACTTTTCTAAAATAAATGAAAATGCACTAAAAAGTAAAAAAATAACGATATTATAATGTAGTTAAAATTATTGTTATTTTTGTTGGAGTCGGTGCCAGCCAAGCTAATGTAGAAAACTGTTCTGACAGAGTTGTTTCCTTGGCTGACACCGACTCCAACAAAAATAACAATAATTTTAACTACATTATATTATCGTTATTTTTTTACTTTTTAGTCCATTTTCATTTATTTTGGAAAAATTTTTCTTTTGAAGTCGGTTTTCTTTTTGTTAAAAGTTTTTTTTATTTTGTGATTTTTATTGAATCTGAACTAATTTGTACACTACACAAACTAATTTGTCACTAAAAAAAGAATCATCGAAGTGATATTGAGTTATTCGTCCTCTTGTCGTGCATACTTAATGCAAATTTAAGACTTTAATGATTTTCTCATGGATACCGTTGCCAGAACTGGACCAAAATGAAATGGGACCACACGGGAAGCACCAGCTTTCAAACAGAAAAAGAACATCAAAATCGGTTCACCCAGTCAAAAGTTGTAAGGTAACAAACATTAAAAAAAAAAAAAAAAAAAAAATACAGTCGAATTGATAACCTCCTCCATTTTCTCAATAAATTTTTATAATCAAAATAAGGACACAAAATATAACGATGTTAATATATGTGTCTTTGTTTAATAATTAACGTTATACTTTATAATATTGTGTACTCTTTTTAACACACATCTAAATACTATAATGCTATTTCATTTTTCTACATTTAATACACATTTTTATTGAGAACGAGTTGAAATAGCTAACGAATGTTTATTTAATAATTACAATACCTTTTTTATTACATTTAATACACATTTTTATTGAGAACGAGTTGAAATAGCTAACGAATGTTTATTTAATAATTACAATACCTTTTTTGGCGTTAGTATATAATAATTATAACAAGTATTGCAAAAAACTTTCTGCTCTTTTTACATGCAGTTCAATGTATACAAAGAAAAACAATGGCCGCATGACGGGTGAATAGTTCTACACTTTCCACTAGTTGGCGCCACTTGGCTTCATGCACATAGTAAATAGACTACTACCTCGAACCGTGAGGAATTCCGCTCCCGTAGTTACCGTAACCCGTGGATACCTTGTACCCATGACTAAAAACAACAAACAACAAATTTCGTAGACAAGATATGAAAAAAAATCAAAAGTTTTTAAATAAATATTAGGAGAACATGTATTAAAAATAGTAATTATATGTCTAGAGTACTAGGAGAACATCTGTATAAAACTAACATGTTTGCCTAATTAACTTATTATTTACCATGAGTATATTTTTTGTCAAATCTAGACATAATTAACTTGAAAATGAGGGATGATTGGAATTTGATAATAGAATAAGGAAGATAAGGGTAGGACAGAAAAAAACTTGCTGGAGTAATGATATATAAGACTGAAGCGTTCATAGGTTTTTTATTACAGGAATCGTTCATTGGGAGTATTATAAAGTTGGAGGGTGGCAATTGAAGATAGGGGGGAAAAAGCACCCTTTTGTTTTTTCCAATTATCTCGTAAACTAATAAAAATTTCGATAAATTTTATATCATATGTTTTGTTGAGAATTATTTTTCCATCATTTAAGTATGGTTTTTTATAAATTAAAAATAATTGTTTCATGCTAAAATCAAACTTTTTGCATGTTTTTTTTTTTTTTTTTTTTGCTTCTATCATTTTTTTTTGAGCACTGATAGGCCTAGGCATTGCTCCAAACAAAAGAAAGTAGATTAAATTTCCTTTTAAATGGTATGCTATTTCCTTTTAATTTTAGCGAATTACCGAAGGAATTGGAGCTATTCCTTTTGTACTGATGATGGAATTTCGAAAAAATTTCATTTTTCTATTTATTTTTTCAAAATAAATAATATTTTTGATTAGAAGCAAAAAAATACTCGGTGTGATTTTTGTTATAGCCGCATAGTTTTCAAACTAAAAATGCAATCATCGATTTAAAGAAATATGTGTTATTTTTTTCAAACTCTGAAGGATTTCGCTTAGATAACGCAGCTCCTGCGCCACGATTTTTTTTTATACTATATACTTAAAGTGCTTTCTCATAGAAATTAATATTTTTAATCTTTGATCTATTTTCGAATGGAATTTTGTTGACAAAAACAAGTTCTCAAACTATGTTGTTCGCATAATATATTTATTACGTGATTCTAGGAACAGAATAGAATAGAGACAATACATATAGTAAGTATATACATAGTATAATGACGTCATAGTTTTTAATATATATCTAGCTGGGATCGAATGAACTCGAACAAACCATACATAACGTACCTACGTATATATTTATATATGTAATTGTGTCATATGGTCATTGTACAGATTTAAATTTAAGTAAGTGCATAATAATAATGCCATTTACACCGCTACCGCTGTATATGCAATGACATACCGACATTCATAAAGTCAGGAAAAGTGCATTCTTATTTATAAATACATATAATTAAATTAAGGATATACGAGTGCCATGCTAATTTTATTTTAAAAGGCTTGATTTTTTTATATGAAATTGGACTAAGTCTGAATTAATTCTGAAAATTTTAGGAGGCGGGGGGGGGAGTCAACATATTTAGCATTGGTCTTATGGAAAAACTGTAGATGGATGATATGTTTTCATAGATTTCTCCAAAACTAGTCGATGGAAACTAAAAATGAAACTATTTAAGTTAAAACCTTCATAAATTATTGAAAACAAAAAAACAACCCTTATGCTTGCCTAATTAAGGATGTATGAGTACGGTAGTGGGGACAGAAATGTTATAACTTGAGAATATAAGACGAAATGTAACAACAAAATTGTTCGATATTTGGAGTAATTTTCAAAATATCGCAAATTGATAATTTTTTTAATTATTATTTAGCTTTCGATATTTCGAAAACAAAGGTAGATATAGAAAAATTGTATTCTTATTTTTCGTCTACATTCATAAAGTTAAAACAAAATAGGTAGAAATAATTTCAACCACAAGTCTAAATTTGCCTTGGCGCTCGCACACTACTTTAAGTAGCATTATTCTAAATGTCAAAGATAATTTCAGACTGGAAAAAGATATCCGAAAAATAGGTCGAGGTTCTGATATGGACGCAACTTACATCAATTATGTTTAAATTTCTCCAAAAAAAAACAAAAAAAAAACATTTCTTGCTTACTCCGATAATTCTTATTTAATTTTACTTCAAAAAACAAGAATTTAATGAATATTTTTTTTGTCGATTCTCGAATAAGTATTTTACGTCATTCGAGTCCTACTCGAGCTAACTATTGACACTCTCTCGACATCGAGGAAGTCTTGCCTAAAGATTTTTCAGGACTTTTTCCTACAATTTCTACACGTAGGAATAGTAATAATTGTTATTGAGAAGGAAATTGCTACCAATTCATTATCGAGTAATAGGAATGATAAAAAGAAACTACACAATGTTCCGACTGGTAGCAATTCATAGAAAAAATTGTGAATATACCCATTTTTAATTAATATGAAAAATAATACAAAATACAAATAAAAATTTAGTTTAAAAACTTTATTTATTTATGTCACCGAATCTACACTCGGTAACTCGAATCAAATTCGTTTTCATTCCAGTATGAGTTTGACAAAATTTACTCTAGTCACTGGATTAAAAATAGGATTCGATTCACATCACTACTCCAAATTTAGGAAGTTTTAAATGTTTTTCGCATTCAAGAAATTGTGTAATTATTGACAAGCAACACTGAAAGCGTACATAAAAAATTTAAATGAATATTAAATAACACAAAATAGAAAAAAAAGCAAGTGGAAATAAACAAATAACTGAGTTAATTGTTGAAAAACTCTGTATAGACTTTATTTTTGATAACTTCGAAAAAATTTCTAAAAATAGTTTTAGAAAGTTTTGAAAAGTATTTTCAAGACTCATTAGATTAGAAGCTATCTACAAATTTTCTACTTTCTATTTTTTTCTAGTTTTGGAGAAAATGAACAACAAAGTTTTGCCACAACTTGCTCCTTCAAGGGAAAACAATAACAATTACGTAAAAATGTTCCAAATAAAAGTTGTTAATTTTCTAATCGTTTACAAGATGGGTTTTACGGACCCAAAACCATATTACGAACTTAAATTCACTTTTTAAGTCCTTATTACGCTATAAAAATTTCAGCTTGATATCTCTTTTCGTTTTTGAGTTATCGCGTTCACGGGCGTACAGACGGAAATCAATATTGCTAAGCGTTACAAACTTGGGACTAAAATTAGTATACCTTAATATATATTTCATATATACAGGGTATAAAAATGCTATTAATTGTAAACGTAATAGATAGATAGACCTAGCTACTTCTGTTCTTTTTAGCTCAGTGTACGACACATTCATTGTACGTAAAAACAAAGCTAGAACCATTTACAGTGTATTACGATGATTATGATTACTCTCTCTACATACACTCAGTGTGAGTAGTGTATATACACTAATAATATAAAAAAGAACGCAACAGTATTAAGTTGGTAGCTATGCTATCTACTATGATGGCTAGAACTATTTCTATTATATAAAATAACACATTGATGCCCTACATGCAGGTCATTGCTACGACCGCCATTCTATTCTATGAATATAACTATTTAATTTATTTATATTGTGTGCGCATGCGTGTGCAACACTGTAGTATGGCTGTTTAGTATGAATTGCTTTCTGCTTGCACAATATTTATGCAACGACCGTATCTACATTGTCACTGTCATATAATGAATCAGTTACTAATATTATTGTTATATGAAAACGACGGAAAACTCGTTGAATATAAGAGAGACACATTTTTCTAGCTTACATGGTTCATATTGTCGCCATATTAGCTCAGTTGGTTAAGGCGTAGCCAATTCCTATCGCGGTATGCTTAGGGTAGCGGGTTCGATTCCTGCCGTCGTAACAAAATTAATTTAATTAATAGTTGTCATGGTATATGCATGAAGGAGGTGCACTCAGATTCTGAAATTGAGGAGCTGATAAATGAATTTATTAGCGGAAAGATAGTAAAATCAATCATATATGGTATCACAATGGGCTCTATAGCCTAAGTGTATCCTTCGTGGACAGCCAATATTACCTAACCTAACCTATGGTTCATATTAGTACAGTTAAAGATGTTAAAAATAAAGGAAAATGAAAAAAAACCGCTCGCATTTTGCTAAAACCTCATGGAACATGTTCTTTAGATGTCAAATATCATTAGTACTGCATGAGTTAGTGGTGAAAATGTTTCTATTTGTTCAATGAAATGATCAATGATAATGTTTACTTACAAAATTAATAAATAGGCAACTTGAATTACGTGTATATTATACATGTATAATAGTTTTCGATTATTTGACAAACACTTAACATTTACGTCATACAAGTTGTCTATTTACTAATTTTTTAAGTGAACTTTGAGCTTGATCGTTTCATTGAATTAAAAATTTGTTGTTTATTAATAAATAGAAAAATTTACACCACTTACGCATGCCTTACTAATGATATTTTTTGACACGTACATGAGGTTTTAGCAAAATGCGAGCGGTATTTTCCTTTATTAGTCGATTTTTGTAACATTTTTTCTGTAGGACTATATTTTCTAGCAAACGGTAAGGAATTTTTTGTGGATATCACTATGTCAGCATCGGAATGAACGCCATACTATTAGCAATAGTTATGGCGAACGAGTCAATGCAATATGGGCGTCAAGCTTATACTGATTGTCGATATCACAATACTTCTGGTGAATAGCAACATTCAATACTTTAATATTACTTATACTTACAAAGATACTATATGTATCGGTTTCTATACCATACCAGCATTGTATTAAACGCCATACATTTCTTACCGTGTAGTATGTTTGGAAAATCATCCCGTCAGCACTCGAATTATTATATTCACGCATATTATATATGCGTATTATATTCACATGTATTTTACTCACGCTCGATTTAAAACATAAAAAACTTTTATTCAAATGGTATATGTGATAGAAACTTTTTCTATCTGCATATAATTTTTAAATTACGAATTCTTCAAATTTTTTTGACCTATCTACGAGATTTTTTAAATATATTTTTTTCAAGTCCGTCAGAAATTGTGAAAATTCCTCTCATCACTAGACGAATAACCAAACAAAAAAATTAATTAAGGAAATATTCGGGCCTGTTTGTATACTTTCGTTAGTTTAATATAAGTCGTACTCAGTAAATAAAAAAAAGTTGTGATAGAATTATGGTGAAATTAGTTAAAATGAATTTAATTATTTAGATTATTTCTTTGCTATAATATGTTCATTCTTAAATATCATTCAATAATCACGTAATCAAACTATTTTTAATTACCAAGTGCATTCAAAAATAAATTTATATAAAATTATGTAGAGGTTTGTAATTTGAAGCGCAAAATAATTTTCAGTGAAGTTAAAAATCGGTCTACACAGAGTTTTTATAGGGAGTTTAAAGACAATGACCGAAAACTGCCAAAAACTATTGAGAAAATTGCCCTTTTTAAGTATTAAATTCCTAAAATCCCAACGTATTCCAAGTTTACAATATTGACGGGATTTATCTTAATAAGTTTCAACTTTTATTGCAATTAATTCCATTTAAATTACTTACTGGCCAACCAGTTTTTAGTAGTGAAACATCCCAATAGTTTCAAATTATTGTCCAGAAAAAACTCTTCACGAGCTTGAGAAGAAATTTTCTTTTGAAGCGCCTTTTCTCAGTTATGCTTTGAATAAGCTTTGATGGACTACTTAAAAAATCCGAGGTCTGTGAGAAACGTCTTTAAACCATTTATATGCTTATAAAGCTGTAAGGGGAATCCCTAATATCACGTTTTTGGGAATGTTAGAAGTATTTTTGGCACCTAGGAATAGGGTACTTTCGGTAGTGAAAAATAAATTATGAAATTTGAAAAAAGTTAAACTTTATGTAAAAATATACTTAAATATTCTGATTTCGAGTCATAAAAGCACATGTTTCTTTTATAATATTAAAATTAAAAATCGTAATTTTTAAACTGTATATCACGTGATATAAAACGCGGGCAAACCCTGGTGTGATGTCATATCGGTATGAACCATAGACCATCAGTTAGTTCAGTGTAGACAGCTGGTATAATATATCCATAGATAATAAATATTTATATTTATTATAATCAGATATCTATGAATATATCTGTCAAACTGATGTGTGTTATTTCGTATAATGATAGCAACATTACGTCACCAAATTGAATGCCCGCGTTTTGACAGTTTAAAATTTAATTTAAGTTTTTGGCAAGAAAGCGTGTGTATATTTCCGAAATAAATTTTTGGTGTCTTTTTATTAGCAAAATCAACATTTTGAAGTACCTTTTCAAATTTAGTGGAATACCCTATTATTGAACATCGTATATACAATGGAATTGTATATTTGTGATGTTTAAAATATCCACCCTGTAAATATTATAATGTTATTATATATAGTTTAGTAAAATTTTTGGAGTCGGTCAAGGCTATCTAGGGTAAGAGACAGTGTAGGCGATATAAACTCTAAGCTTTGTGTGTTTTGTAGACACATCATGAAATATTGCAGTGTTGATTTGATTTGAATCTGTGCAATTCACCTACATTCGCCAAAATAAATATGCGATACAATCTTTTTTTTTATCCATAATAGATTTATGTAAATCAGGTATTTCTGTTTATATAGTCATAATTCGCTTTTGTTTGTATGTTTAGCTCTGGTTTAAACAAAGAATGCAACATTCTACATTTTGTTCCCGATTCATCGTTCTCTCCTTTTCCTGATAGAATTTCTTTAAAACGAGATTAGATTGTCTAACCTTAAACCATTTCAGATGGCACATTATCTCAAACTGCTGAATTGTGTGAATTGTATTTGGTTGATTTGCTTTGATAAAAATATACCGCCAAAACTATCAAGCACTTCTGGATGTCAGGATACGGAAATGAAAGAAATTCGACGACTAGGCAAAGAAAGTGGGTCGTAAGCTTATTTTGGAATATATTTCATCATAAGTTATTATTGTTTATAGTCAAAATTAGCTTTTATTTGTATTTTTGTCTCTGGGTAGACAACGAATGCAACATCCTACATTTTTTTCCCGATTCTCCATGCTCTTCTTTTGCTAGTTGAATTTCCTTAAAGTGAGATTGGATTGGGTTAAGCCTTCAACTGCTTTTCCTGACATATTACCCCAACTGCTGAATTTACAGGAACAAATTTCTTGCTGTTTTGTCAACGCAAATTGTATTTGCTTTCAGCTGTTTGGCCTTGATAAAAATGTACTCCCAAAAATTTCAAGCACCTTTGAATGTTAAGATGAAAAGGGGGGAAATTTGATAAGTTGACAAAGTAGAGGGTTCTAAGCTTAGTTAGGAAAATTTCTTCCTACCGATTAATTTCAGAAATTAATTAGTAATGATCGTTAGGCCGAAATATCAAGAGGCTAAATTATAGATAATTTGACAGATTTAATTTGACAGTAGTTGTTTTCAGCAGACATGCAGGGATCTTTAATCAAAAATTGTGCCTTCAGTAAAAAATTTATGGGTAAATGTTAGTAAGTCTGCTGCAGTCCGAATATATTTAAACCCTGTATGTTTGAAACTATTTTTCATAAAGTTGATGGTCTCCAAAATATTAGCCAAAAATCGTTTTTTTAATGTATACATAGCGTTAATTAACCCTATCACTTTTGAGACAGTGCCTTAGTGGGGTTTTAAATTAGATGCCGAAACCTTCCTTTTATTTAAGTTTTTTTTTTTTGCTTTTGAATAAATTCTCATAAAGTTGATGGTCTCCAAGATCGTTTTTTAAATGTATACATAGCGTTAATTAACCCTATCACTTTTGAGACTGTGCCTTAGTGGAGTTTTAAATTAGATGCTTCCTTTTATTTAAGTTTTTTTTTGCCTTTGAATAAATTCACGTAAAAACATTTCTTTGAGCGGACCATTATACACAGTCGCTGTATCAATATAAAAAAAAAGAAAATAAATCGAAGTGAATCGAAGTAAATATTTCTAAACGTTTCTCTCTTTTTCCATATAAATAATATTTAAAATATTGTTTTCACAATTGGAGTATAGTAAGTAATGGTTTTTTTTTTTATTATAAAGTTTTGCTGCACTAACTCTACTGTGTTGATGTAATGACGTGACGTGGTGTATACAATATGTCCTTGTCCTCTTAAGAGGCCAAATGCCTCTAATTCTAATACATATACAATAAACGAGTACTTGGTAGTTTAGTTTTTAGCTAAGGTAAAATTTATAATTTGTGTGTATAACAAACAAATGGATTCTATTATAACACACATTGCTGCAATATTTTATTTAAAATTTAATCAAATGATGTAAATATCAAGTTCGTTGCTTAAGGTTTTTTTTTTATCTTATCCAAATAAAGATCCTCAAATAATTTTATTTCGAAGACGTAGGGTTGCTATATCTCCAGATTTGAACCAGATTGGAGAAGATTTTAGAGTCGTGTAGTTTTCCCCAACTAACGATATTAATATTTCATAATTCAGTGAGTAAAGAGCTAATAAAATGGATTTGAATAAAGAGCGAGGCAAATATGACTCTAGAGTTGCCACCTATTTAGATTTGATCGGGAGACGTTTATTTAGATTTAATCGTTTAGAGTCCCCCAACTATCGATTACAACAGTAATCCTTTAGATTTCAGTAATAAAAAAGATAAGTGAATTTTGAAGAAAGAGCGAGACAAAAACCATATGAGTTTAAGGTTGCCACTTCTCCAGATTGGATCAAGATAATACTCTGAAATCGTTTAGTTTCTAGACTTCAGTAAATAAAGAGATAAAAAGTGGATTTTGAAGGAAGAGCGTAACCAAATAAGTTTAGGATTGCCACCTCTGCAGATTCGATCGGAACACTCCAGAAATCGTGTAGTTTCCCCCAATTCTCGATATCAATATAAATCCTCTAGATTTCAGTAAATAAAGAAATTAAAAGTGGATTTTGAAGAAAGAGCGAGGCAAATACCATATGAGTTTAGGGCTACCACTTCTTCCAGATTTGATTGAGAGACTCCAGCAATCGTGTAGGTTCCCCCAACTTTCGATATCAGTATAAATCTTCTAGATTTCAGTTAATAAAGAAATTAAAAGTGAATTTTAATGAAAGAGCGAGGCAAATATCATAGGAGTTCGAAGAAGCACTTTTTTGGAGTAATTTCTATATATTATCTGATGTTTCGATGTGTATTCCTGACTAAGAAAGTTTCTGAAAACTTGAGTACAACTTCCTTTATTTACGCAACACTTATCTTCCACGAAATAGATGGAATGCTGTCTTAAAATGAATCGAACTATTTAGTTTAGAATTCTACAATGATTTTTCTTTAGTTTTAACTGGTCCAAACTGGTTTTAGAAAATAGTATGACGACGTTATTTTTCAGTAATTTGTAAATTTTGCTCTTACCACTTACATTTTTGAAATAAGAACTTCGCATCTGTTATGCCAAAAAAATTTATTTGACGCTGTCAAAAGTTGTATATTTATTGTTTTAATACAGTTACGGGGAAAAGTTAGCAGATTAAGAACTAATTGATAAAACGTATATGAATTTAATTTATGTAAATTTTCTAAAGCATGTAAGTATTAAGCTTTATGTATCTTGATTTATCCTCGGGTTATTTTTTCAAACCCTTTTCGCTTATAAAAACAAATACAAAATAAAATCATCGTATTTCTAATAACATTAGAGTAGAAAACATGGAAATTTAATGGCATCAGGTAACAAGCGTATAACATCGGCGACAATATACCTATATCTTTATATATATTACAGGGTGGGCACTAAAAATTCGATTCAGTATGCTTTTCTAAAATTATATATCTTATAATAGTGAACCAAAAATGCAACAAAAATTTCACCATTCCCTATTCATCATCAAAATTGAAAATAAATATTTTTTGAAATTTTTGTCCCCACTACCGTACTCTTACATCCCTAATTAATCAGACACAATGAGATTTTTCTGTTATCAACAATTTATTAAAGTTTTAACTTTAAATTAAATAGTTTTTTTTTTTTTTTAATTTCTACCGACTAGTTTTTTAGAGAAATCTATGAAAACATATCATCCATCTATCGCTTTCGCATAACACAAATGTTAAATATGCCTACTTTTGAAGTCATTGTTTTTATACCATGTGTATATGCAATATACATAGTATATTAAGTTTAGTCCCAAGTTTGTAACGCTTAAAAAAATTGATGCTAAGAAAAACATTTTGGCTTAGGTGTTCATAGAATTATCTAATTAGTCCATTTTCGATTGTCCGTCTGTGAACTCGATAATTCAAAAACGAAGAAAAGCTCTCAAGCTGAAATTTTTACAGCGCACTCAAGACGTAAAAAGTGAGGTCGTAAATGAGCAACATAAGTCAATTGGGTCTTGGGTCCGTAGGATCCATCTTGTAAACCGTTAGAGATAGAACAAAAGTTCAAATGTAAAAAATGTCTCTTATAAAAAAAATAACAACTTTTGTTTGAAAAATTTTTTTGGATACATCACTGTTTACTCACGAGGGCACATTTTAGATGCAAATTTTATAGTATGTATTAATATGGGAATATCAGTTATGTATGTGTGACATGTATATGTATATGTGTAATGTGATAGAATCATCAACACTATCTATACATGGTATTTCAACAATTAACTCAGTCAATTGTTTGTTTTCACTTGTTTATTGTAATAATCAGGCAACCTCTCTCAAATTTGTCCAACTTCATATTTATAAAAAAAAATTCAAACCTTTTTTCCAAAATTGCCCTGGCGCTTGTACATCCTTAATTAATTTTAAAATTCCATGGTTGTTTCCTAACCTTTTCAAGTATTAAAAGGAGCACTCTATATATATATATATATTACATACGTAGGTATACTATAAAATGGATGGCAATATATAATAATATTATATGTATTACATATATATAAATATAGGCAAGGTATTTGACGCTTAGTGACCCAGTTTTTAAGTAGGGGTAGTGACCTGTTGGCTATTATAAATATATATATAGTACAGTCAGTGAGTGTATTATATGTATGTTGTTCTAACAATGTATACGAAAATGATATCGTCGTAGATAGCGGTTTGAAGCGTACGTACGTACGAACGTATGAACTGCCGCGCGTTTAACTCAACTAACTTACTATATCTACTATAGCTGCACATTAGAAAATGAATGACGCATCCTATTAAATAAACTAAATCAAATATAATTTGCTTAACTCTTCTAATACACTAGTTCTAATAATATCTATATACAGGGTGTCTAGCTAAGGAACAGAGTGTCTAGCTCTTAGATCATATATTTTAAATAGATAAGCCCAGTGTATACCAAGTATGTATATTTTGGCGTCACAGAGTAGATTAACAAAAATGAAAATACAATATTCAAACAGCTGACAGAGAAAACACCATTTTGGAGGCCTGGTATTCTCAATGTGCATGATCGTATGACCGGAATCAGCTGCTGCAATGATGTGTTTATATTTCACATTCACAACTGCATCATAAAAATTTATTTTGTTTTAACGTTCAAACGAGTAATATTGTTAGATATTTTTGTGTTAATTCTATGAAAAAAAATTTTTTTTATGGTAAAATGGTAATTCGTACAAAATATACTGTTTTAACTTTATTTAAAAGTGATATAATCTTATTTTAAATACGCTCCAAGATATTATGTTGTATATTAAGACAGGCGTATTATGACCAGGCCTCGACATTTACTATCCTTGTCAATCTACTTTGAGACGTGGTTCTCACTCTGTTGACAATTCCAGTAGTGAATTTTCAAAGGTATATGGAAAACTTTTTCATTATAAGGTTTACGAAAAAAATTTCTTCTTTATAATAATCTCTGCATTCACTTTTGACATCGAATATACTGGGTGTCCACAAATTGACTAAGTTCGATAGGAATGTTAATGATTATTTAGAAATGTAGACCATTTAGAACAAATTGTAAATAAAGGAAACGGTTATTTTGTCTCAACGTATCCACCTTTGTGTTCCATACATGTCATTGTTCTTTTACAAAATTGCTTAAATACACTCATACCTCGGCCCGGGAGTGATTCCTTGAAACGTTTCCCTTATTAACTATTAAAAATGGTCTACATTTCTAAACGACCATTAACATTCCGAACTTTCTCAATTTACAGACACCCGGTACATTCGATGTCAAGAGTTAATAGCTGAATGATAATATTTTTGAAAGTAGAGCTTTTTATACCGTGCATATATACTAAGATAACATATATGTAATATGCAAGGTATACTAAGTTTAGTCCCAAGTTTGTAAAGCTTAAAAATATTGAAGCCAAAATTTTGCTATAGGTATTTTGCATAGAATCACCTAATTAATCCATTTCCGGTTGTCCGTGCGTCCGTCTGTGGACACGATAACTCAAAAACGAAAAAATATATCGAGCTGAAATTTTTACAGCGTACTCAGGACGTAAAAAGTGAGGTCAAGTTCGTAAATGAGCATCATGGGTCAATTGGGTCTTGGGTCTGTAGTATCCATCTTCAAGTAATATTTAAAATATTTTTACAGCGTACTCAGGACGTAAAAAGTGAGGTCGAGTTCATAAATGAGCATCATAGATCAATTCGGGCTTGGGCCCATAGGTACCATCTTGTAAACCGTTAGAGATAGAACAAAAGTTTAAATGTAAAAAATGTTCCTTTTCAAAAATTAAACAACTTTTGTTTGAAACATTTTTTCGTAAACATCACTGTTTACCCGTGAGGGCGCCAATTAGGCGCAAATTTTATATTATATTTGAATGTCAGTTATGTATGTGTGACATGTATGTATGTGTTATGTGATAAAGAAATCAACACTGACTATACATGGTATTTCAACAATTAACTCAGTCAATTGTTTGTTTTCACTTGTTATAAAAAATAAATTGTTTTAAACCTTATAATAAAAAAGTTTTTAATATATAGCCAAGTTAGCTAGACACTCTGTATATACAGGGTGGACCAATTTAATATATTATGGCTAATAGCTCGTTTTGTAGTTAACCAGTCATAAACTAACTTAAACATAAGTTACTGAGTTTGGTTGGGGACATCATGTTCTGACATCAGATTGGACCTAGTTCTTCCGGTTTCTTTAATATCCAATTAAGATTCTAATATATAATTCTCATAAAAACTTAACATTTTTTTCGAAAATCAGTAGCTTACGGAGGAAATGCGACTTAAAGATATGTCATTATTGCATTTAAACCGAAAGAAAGAAAACATGTTAGCTACAGGAAATACCCCCAAAAGTTGTCAATGAGAATAAAGAACATTTGCTTGTGTCCATGATTTTGATCTGATATTCTAATTTCAAGGGTATTTGTCTTGACCTTCAATTGATTTTGAAAATTAATCGAGCTTAAATGTAATTAACTCAATTAACGAATTACATTTAGTATCATTGATAACTTTTTCTCTGGCTATCGTATTTTTTTTCGATTAACTGCAATAATGACATATTTTTAAGTAGCATTTCCATCAAAAGCTGACTTTAATAAAAAAAACTTTTTACCAAAAGAAAATCGACTTCAAAAGAAAAAAATTTCCAAAACAAATTAAAATGCACTAAAAAGTAAACAAATAATGATAATATAATGGAGTTAAAATTATTGTTATTTTTGGAGTCAGTGTTAGCCATGCTAATGTAGCAAACTGTTCTGTCAGAGTTGTTTCCTTGGCTGCCACCGACTCCAAAAATAACAATAATTTTAACTACATTATATTATCATTATTTGTTTACTTTTTAGTGCATTTTAATTTGTTTTGGAAAAAATTTTCTTTTGGAGTCGGTTTTCTTTTTGTAAAAAGTTTTTTTTATTTTGTGATTTTTAGTGAATCTGAAGTACACTTACTAATTTTTCACTAAAAAAAGAATCATCGAAGTGATATTGAGTTATTCGTCCTCTTGTCGTGCATACTTAATGCAAATTTGAGACTTTTATGATTTTCTCATGGATGCCGTTGTCAGAACTACACCAAAATGAATTGGGACGAAACGGGAAGCACCAGCTTTCAAACAGATAAAAAATCATCAAAATCGGTTCGCCCAGTCAAAAGTTCTGAGTTAACTAACATTAAAAAAAAAATACAGTCGAATTGATAACCTCCTCCGTTTTTGTTTGAAGTCTGTTAAAAAGATGTTTATATATACTGTGTTATAATATTTTAATAATTAGTTTCATATTTCCAAAAAGCTATAAAAATCTTATTTTACTAGACATACTTTTTAACGAACAAGCGTAAAATTTTATTGATACAATGATGTAACTTCCTTGGAAAATCCATTAAAAGAAATTCTCTGACAGAAATATGTATTATTAAACCCGAATATCGAAATACAACTTAACATTTTTGAGCCAACAATTTTTATATTCACAATTTTTGCCTTTTTGACAAATTTTTTAATTACGAAAGGTAACTGCTTTAAAGTCATCAGTTTGAAATTTTAACAGAAATCGTAACCTCACGAAACTTCGAAAGACTTTTCGATGTAATTTATTTGTGGAAAAAGAGAATACTACAGATTATAGAGAATTTTTTTCTGCATTAAATTACAGTAGTATTTTTTTTATCGGGTCAGTATCACGTACTAATATTTATTAATTGACAAAATAGGTTAAGAATAATAGAGTGGCAACAAACATAGCGTTTACACCTTTACGGAATAGGATCGTAATTCAATAATGCGTATTGATAATATGCAATGTAGTATGGGACTCAAGAACATATACTGTCGAGTTGAGCTTGTACTTGAACCATACAGTATTGTAAATAACGCCATAGTTATGGATATTCCGGTAATATTATCAGAGTTTTTGAGCATCTGTCCATATACCATATCAGCATTGTAATAAACGCCATGCATTTCTTGTCATGTATTATATTATATATATACTAGCTGTTACCCGCCCGCTTTGCGTGGCGTAAAATATACCCGCTTTGCTGGGCAACATTCCCACTTGCACCCCTCCCTCCACATTTCCTCTCGTTGGATAACATTTTTGTAATGTACACGTCATGCTCTTTTATTTGATACCCCACTCAGGTATATTTGTAAATATTCGATATTTCCTTCCCACTTTCTCGCTACACCTTTCTACCCTCCGAAGGTTAAAAAAATTTCTAAATGTAATTTAAAACATTCTGACCAAGTTTTGAACTATTAAAAGCCATAATTTAAAAATATGAATTTTTTATTCATGAACACCCCCGCAACCCCCCTTGTGGGTGGAATTTCGTAAAATCCGTTCTTAGCTGACCTCTACTTGGCAAAAGGAATATTCCTGCCAAATTTCAAGTCTCTAGGTCTTATAGTTCCAGAGATATCGTGATGAGTGACTATCTATATAGATCTATAGAAAGTCTCCTATATATATGTATATAGATATATCAAAAAAATAAAATAAAATAAATTAAATTCCAAAATCCACTGTCTTGAAATCAAAGTTTTCGTGACGTTGTTAATAGCTCTTTTACTATGACTCAAAAAGTTATTGAAGTGATATTCATTGAATCATTGCCACCATATGACTTGTTTATTATTTGTCCTCATTAATAAAATAAAAATAGAATTGGAAAATTCTACGTAAAATTTAAATGAATTTTCCTTGTCTCCCTCTAATAAAATTTATTGCATGGCCTAGAAAAACATTTTACGCGTTTATATAAAAAAAAAAAAAAAACATACAAAATTAAAATAATTATTCCTCCCAAAAATAAAACAATTATAATTTTTTTTTGATTGTAGATACGCGCGTCTGACCTTAATAATATAATATTTTAATCATTTAAAGGTTTCGGTCAAAAACTGTTCATTTTCTGGGACAAGTCATTGACCTTTTTTAATGATTTTTTTTTTTTTTTTATAATTTAATTTGATATAAGTAAGTACACAGTGTTATGTTTAACGCACGTATTACTTATGTCTTAAAGTTGGACCGGGAAGTGGCAGAAAAACATTGGTTGTTACTCCGATTGGGAGTTTGAACGAACTTTTTTTTTGAAAAAAATAGAAAAATCATAGTTTTATACCAATTTATTATAACTCTAAAGTTACAGACAGTTTCAAAAGAAGTTTTCTAAAGAGAAATGAAAACGCCCGACAAAACATCGTTGTGACGTAATAATGTTAATTGAATAACAATTAATAATTAACATTATGACGTTACACGATTTTTTACGAACATTTTTGTTGATCGGGCGTTTTCGTTTCTCTTTTGAAAAGTTCTTTTAAAACTGTCTAAAAACTAAGAACTTGAAACATATCTAAGAACACACTCCATTATTTGATTTGATTTTGAAGATCATCGCCAATTTTTAGATTTTTCGGGTACGGAAACCTAAACTCGCACTTGAAATATAGCTAAGAACACTTACCATTAAATTACCTTTCAAACGAAACAAAAAAAATCAAAATCGGTTAGGTTTAAACCAGTAATTCAAGCCTCTACGTTGAAATAAATTATAATTATTCAGTATTTTTATCTATATTGTTATTCCATATGTGACTGACACTACACTTGACCAAAAAAGTGTTTTATTTTCCGTTATATTAAGAAAACTTTTATGTTAACGGTTTTAAGTTTTAGTATAATTTTGTGGTTAATTCTAATAATTTACTTTTATCCATCTGTAGTAAAACATGTACTCATGAAACTTATATAAACTGCTATATTATTTATTTAAACAAATGCAAATGTGACTGACACTACATACAAAAGGAAGTCGTATTCGAGAGTGTTTTTAAACTTCAAATATCTTTGCAGGATTTATGATTTTAAATTATATCTGGGGTAAAATTACATAAAACAAATTATTGAAAAATGGTAAAATAAAGAACCTAAGTATTTTAGAATTAAATTTATTAGAAAAATAAATCGTGAATGACACTACAGAACAAAACGTGACAGGCACTACCGTCACTTTGGATTGCAACATAGTTCTATTTTGAGTTGTGTAATTTTTATGATACGTGCTTCTAGAAAATCGAAAATTCTTCGAGTATTGATACTAGTGGCCTTTCTTTTGAAGAAGTCTCAGCAATATGAGTAGGTATAGTCTATAAAACGGATTCATGATCTATTTTATAAACTTTATATCAGTCTATTTTGTAAACAAACATTCAAATATTAATGCCAACAAATTATCTCGTGATTAGATAAAAACAAAATATATATCGAAATTTTATTAAAAAAATTAGTGTCGAGACTCTAAATTTAGATATTTTATATGTTGTTTACAAGTTATATATACTAATTAAAATTATCGGTTGCACAGAAAAATATACGTTCAAATTTTATACACTGGAACATGTTATATGACTTCAAAAATGATGTTAAATAATTAATACGCCAGTAAAATCTTACAAAAAGAACAACTAAAATCACAAAACGCGATGTAAAGCTACATTTTTGATATGGGGCTGTGAAACCACGTTTTGCAAGCAAAAAAAAGTTGTAATACCGACGTAATACGTGAAAAACTGAAAAATTTTCTGACTTTTTTCAGTTTTTGCACTTCAATTCAAAAGCTATGAGCTTTGGGCATTATTTACTAGTATCATTTTGAAAATATAGTAAATATGAAACAATTGAAGCCGACACTCAGTTCCGTATGTCATAGTTTTTGAGACATGATCCTCAAAAAATGCTAATAATAAACAACTTTTGTTTAAAAAATTTTTCGTTATCATCATTGTTTTTTCGTGCAGGAGAAAATTAGAGCAAAACTTCGGTGTTCTCCAAAAATATAAAGATAGTGATATGCAAATTTGTACGTAGCTTCAACTTGTGAGCCTTATGAAAAATTTATGAAAGAAATCAAATTAGTTTTCTTGAAAATACTTTGAAAAACTGAAAAAAAAATCCCATAATTTTGCAGTTTTTTACGTATTACGCAGATAGCACAACTTTTTTTTCCTTTCAAAACGTAGTTTCACACTCCCTTAAGATGTCCAAATCACATACCAAAAAAGCAGCTTAATATTTCCTTTCAGCCGCCATTTATAATAGTTGAAAACTGCTATCAAAATTTTTAAAATTTTTCGAAATATTTTCTAGTAAACTTTTTTTGTTTTTATTCAAAACAATTTTATAAGACTCGCAAGTTTAAGCTCCCCACAAATTTTCATTTCTCTATCTTTTATATTTTTGGAGAAAGTAGACGCCAAAAAATTTTTTCAAACAAAAGTTGTTTATTTTGGAATAAGGAAAATTTTTTACATTTAATCTTGTGTTCTATCTCTAACGATTTAACATAAGCATAACTGAAATATTTAGGATTTATGAAATATTCCAAGCATGATATCTCAAAAACTATAAGACATACGGAACTGAGTGTCGGCTTCAATTGTTTCAAATTTAGTATACTTTAAAAATGATATAGCAGCTTATGCCGAAAGTGCATAGTTTTTGAATTGAACTGCAAAAACAGAAAAAATTAGGAAAATTTTTCAGTTTTTCACTTATTATGCAAGTAGCACAACTTTTTTTTGCTTGCAAAACGTGGATTCACACTCCCCTAAGGGGTCCTAATAACATACCAAAAAAGTTGCTTTACATCGCTCTTTGCGATTTTAATGTAGGATTCGACTGGCGTATAAAGGAAAATAAAATTTTTGTTCGATTAGATAGATTTACACAAAATGATTAATCCGTAAACTTTAATTGGAAAATATTTTTATTATTACTATTCAAAATATCTAAAAAATTGATTTTTTAAACTTTATGACATCATAAAAATCCAAAAAATTTGATTCTGCCATATAATTCGACTAATTTTGTGTCATTCTTTTCAAATATTTGGTCAAATTTAACATATCTTCAATAAATTTCGAAAATGAAGTATCATGGTTCCACATTTGGTATAAAGGTTAATATAAACGAATAACTACTACAAAAAATGAAAAATATGGTCCAAAATTAGTCGCTTTCAGAAAAAAAAAAAAAAAAATTCATGCAAATACGATAAAATTTGGAAGAAATACCAAAAAAATTGATTTTTTTAACTTAATGACGTCATAGAAATCAAAAAATTGGATTTTTCTCTATACCACACGCAAATTTTATCCAATTTGGATCAATCAAGTATGTAATTCGACTAATTTTGGGTTATTCTGATATCTGATATGTGTGATATTTTTTTAATTCACTTTAAGTAAGATTGAAACAAAAAAGCAGTCGAAAGACCTTGGCGTTTAAAATTTGTATACAAAAGTTAGTAAACAAACCATATTAAATAAATAATAAACGTCGAAAATTCTCTTAAAATCAGTAAAAATCAGAAATTTCTTTTTATTTTATAAATTAAATAGCTATCTATCAATACAAATAAATTACATAATCTAATGAAAATAGTTAACTATTACTATGATTAGCTAATACATAGTTAATTTTTTCTTGTAGAAGTAAATAAAAATAATAGATAATTACGAATAACAACTTGTTACCAACAACAGATAACAGCTATTAGTTAGCCGTGAGCCTCTAGAGAAATGAAGAGTGATTTTAGCGAATTACTGAAGAAAATGTAGCTATTGCTTTTGTACTGATAATGGAATTTTGAAAACATTTCTTCAAATATTCATCGATCCTACCTAATAGATGTAAAAATAACTATCGTTAAAATCTCTATATATTATAAATGCAAAAGTAAGCATGTTTGTTTGTTTGTTTGTTACGCTTTCACGCTAAAAATAGCGAATGGTTTTTAATGAAACTGTACAGAAATATAGTTGATATATCAGATTAACACATGAGATATAATTTATAAAGACATATTAAAAAAAAATTTAAAAAATTTTTAATTAATTTAATTTGACATTACCATAAATTACAGATTTCTGTTAAAATAGTCAATACAAAATATTTCACGGCCATCTTTTCTGATATACTCAATGAATAATTATGACTATTATACATTTATAAAAAAATAGAAAACTTTACATATATTTTACTTTTGTTTAACAATCCTTATCATTATTTCGAGTGTTATAGAAAGGGGATAAGCGAGAGCAATCTTTATCAATTTTTACTTTTAAGCAAAGCGAGGCGGGTGTGTATCACTCTAGTTTATATATAAGTATATATCTATACATATACATATGTATCGATATGTTTATGTGTCTGTAAACTCTCTAGCGATCGTAAAATCCGATTTGAATAAAATTTAGTATCAAAAAGGGTTTTGGTATTTGAAGGTCAAGTTCGTTAATGCGAAAAATGGACAGATAAACAAGACTTGCGGGGGGAGAGGGTGTGCAAATTAAATAATTTTCAAAAAAAAAAATATTTTTGTATTTTTTGATCAGTTTTAAGTAAAAAAGTACTCTTGTAATTTTTTCTCTAGCCGCTTAGTTTTCGAAATAAAAATTAAAAATACAATATTCGATTTTACGAAAAATGTATTTTTTTTTTTATATCTGAGGGAATTCGCTTAGTTAATGCAGCCCCTGCGCTACGAATTTTTTTTTAAATTTTAATTCCAGCAAATAAAGAGTTCTATGTGATTTTTTTCTCCACACAAAAAAAAAACGTATAAATAAATTTACATTTTGAACCAATGAACGAACAGTATGTTTGTTGTGAAAGTAGGAAGTAATATTGTGCTAAAGTGTATAATATTTGTAGTGAGAATGATTGAGCCTGTTTGGAGTAATATTAGCTTAGCTTGTGTATAGCTTATAGTGATGTGGAGAGTTCATGTTTATTTGTTTGCTTGTTAAATTCGCACCGCTTCGATGCAGCAGAAATGATGAAATATTACTTTTTTTAAATATGATTTTAGAAAGTATTTTAAAGTCAACTAAACATTGCTGTTTTTATTATTACAGCGCAAATGAATGATTGAAGAATTATATTTTTAATTTATTTATACAGAGTGTTTGGGTAACAGTTCTTGAGATAAAGAGGGAATCGTTGATTTTTTTTTTGCATTTATTAATAGTTACAAACAGAAGAGAAAAATTAAAACTTATAATATAAATAACAATAAAATCAAACAAGATGAAAGCCATCAAAGATTTATTTGTGTCTCTTTCTAGTTAAACAGACAGTAGTCCTTATGGCAAACATGGTATGTGACGTCAAATACCATGTACGATCTCTCCGCCTAATACTTATCTAATTTGTAGTTTAAAATGCACTTTTTGTCATCTAATTTACGGTATTTTTATATTTTGTTATGAAAAGCAATAAAAAAAGGATCAATATTCCCTTTTTCATAAGGTCTCCAAATTGCCCAGAAAGATTAAGTATCAGAAAAATTGAAAAATGAAAATTTTCGATAAAATATTCTCGCGTTTTACTATGAAATGTTTTCTCATTTTACCCAACTCTGAAAAACTTCTCAGCTGCCCCTCGAAGCAACCTAGAAATTATGGCATTCTAATCCGTTATCCAATTAACTTTGATCCAATTTTTTTGTAATATGCCAGTAAAAGTTTCAAAATTTCTTTAACTATTTCTTTTATATTTTAACTTGAGGCAAAAGTACAGTGTTTTTACTGTGAGCTGAAAAAAGTGCAAAATTTATAATTTTCCTGCAATATTTGCAGATCTTTTGATTTTGGAACTTCGAAATAGAGCAGTTGCAATAATTTTTTTCCCACAAATTCATATATAAATGAAGGGATAATTCATTTAAAGTATATTTTAGTAATTTTTTAATATATTTAATAATATCTAATGCCATTGTTTTTAATAATTATTATTTACTCCCGTTGAGGCTGTGAGCCAATCAGAATCACGTTTAATTCACATTTTTCGGCTTATTTCTATGGCAAAGAACATTATAATATAGTGAAAACAAGTTGAGAGGCAAACCATCTATCATTCTGCAGGTTATTTTATTATTTCTGCGTACGGTGGCGTTCCTAAAGCGATGTGGCCACTGGCGTTTGAATTTATAGTTTAGAAAAATCATTTTCAATTGTAAAATTACATGAAAAATTACATTAAAAAGCATGCAACTTCTCTATTGCTGTAAATCATCCCAAACACCCTGTATATAATTATATAGAATGTCTGTTATGTAATTAGTTATTACTTAGTTGTTGTCAATGGGAAATTATTGTTTTGGAAAGAGAAGACATTGACCCTTCATTTCTAATTTGTTTGTTTTCTGGTTTTAAAATTAATTTTTAGATAGGAGAAATTAGATTAGTTTAGAGAGAAGGTATTTTTTTGTTTGTGAATTCAAGTTGAATGGTATTGTGAATTTAGTTTGCACTTTAAAATACCATTGGCCCTCATGAAGTAAAAATTACAATCGAAGAGTTTAATGAACTTTGCACGCAAAAAAATCTAATTCGATAGGTGATCAGGAAATTTCATTCGATATTTTCTTAATAAATTTAAAAAAAGAAGATAATCTAATGTGTTGAATTATAATTTATAAGTAAAAGTGAAAAATCGGATTTTTCAGGTCTGTTTTTAGGAGAAATATTTCAAGCTCGTCAAACAAGAGACCTGCACGATAAATTTCAGATTTTGGATTCATGACCACAGTACTTTGAAAGATCTTGGTTCTAGTATTTTTCTTTTCATCTCACTAGGGAAAAGTTAGAAAACAGAAAGAGAAAAAGGAAGGAATAAGATTTAAAAAATTGTTAATAATATCTATTTATGTATTTTAGCTTCCAAATTTTCTTATCGATCCTTTTTGCTTAGGAATTCATAAACACAGGAATTGATTATGGTTCAATTCAATTGCCAATCTCAAATATACAAATTTAGCTTCCATATGGTTGTGACCGAAAAGTAGTCGATAGTTTGACTTGAAATTTTGACCAATCGTATCATTTATATCCAAGAGTGTTTGTACATACTATATCAGGTAGTTTCCACGGATACGGGAAATATTTAAAAAGGGTTGAAGTCATATGTAAATGTCAAATAGTTTCGTTTAGGATTCATAGATGGCACCATATTGATTCATAATTCTATTTATAATTTCGTTGAGTTTCGGTTAGTATTTATAGATGGCATGCATTGGATTATAACTCTGATAATAGTTTAATAATAATTACTACCAGGCACAGTCATAGCGACGCGTAGCCGGGTTAAGCTAGTGATATTATAAAGGCACAAACAGGTGACGGAGTATTTCATAAACTCACCATTCTTTGACTAGTATTAAGTTTCCACCTAATCAATCGACATTAAGGGGATATTCTTCTGATCTAGAAGCCTAAATTGTTGGCATTTTTCAAACATTATAAAAAAATGAGCATAATTTTGTAGCCATTTTTTCATATGATATGTATTGACATTTTAAAAATCATAAAAACAAGTGAAAACAAACAATTGACTGAGTTAATTGTTGAAATACCATATATTCGCTATGGGAACTGATTCTAGCGCTGTCTAGTGGTAGAAAATAGAAGCTGTTTATGACAAGTCAAATTTATATTAGAACCACATAAATATTTGATAATGTCATTTATATTTATTTCAAAACTTTTATTATTCATTATGAATAACTTTTGACACGTTCGTACTCTAATTTCTGTTGAAATTTGACTTGTCATAGACAGCTTCTATTTTTTACCACCAGACAGCGCTAGAATCAGTTCCCATGGCGAATAGAAAGTATTGATTACTCTGTCACATTACACATACATACATGTCACACATATATAACTGATATTCTCATATAATACATACTATAAAATTTGCGCATAATTTGTGCTCTTACGGGTAAATTGTGATGTTTACGAAAAAATTTGTCAAACAAAAGTTGTTTATCTTTTTATAAGGATTAAAAAAATAGATCAACTACAACAGATAAGCCACGATTCAAGTCACTTTTACAATTTCATATAACACCTATAATACCTCTTACTTAGATGCATTGCTTAACGAATGTACTCTGTCACACTCGTGATATTTATATGCCTAGATGTAAATCGAACATTCTGTATACCCGCTGTTTTTTTATTTTTTTTATACAGATGTAATATAACATATACACACTGTATAATTTATAAATAGTGAATATGTAATAATAATAAAAGTTAGTGTACTCGTATAATAATGTATTTGAAATTGTCTATAACTTTCATTTTTAAAATGATGTGATGTGAGTGTGTTTATTTATAATAATATGACTGACTGACTGATGTAGTTAAATAAATCTATTACTGAATGAAATGAAATAAAAATGAAGTTCTCATCATAATATTTATTAAATAAATAAAATAATATAAATACCTAACTATTTATATATACACCTATTGATATATTATATTGTAGTTACTTCCATGTTTTTTGTTTAAAAAAAAGAGGAAATTATTTATCATAGATCAAATTAAAAAATCACAGTTTAAAAATGGTTGTTTAATCATTTATACTCTGAGAGCCAAACATATCAAACTGCATGTTTTTATACTATGTATATATGAAATATACATAGTATATTAAGTTTAGTCCGAAGTTTGTAACGCTTAAAAATAATGATGCTAGGAAGAAAATTTTGTCATAGGTGTTCATAAAATCCCCTAATTAGTCCATTTCCGGTTGACCGTCCGTCCGTCCGTCTGTGGACACGATAACTCAAAAACGAAAAAAGATATCGAGCTGAAATTTTTACAGCGTACTCAGGACGTAAAAAGTGAGGTCAAGTTCGTAAATGAGCATCATAGGTCAATTGGGTCTTGGGTCCGTAGGACCCATCTTGTAAACCGTTAGAGATAGAACAAAAGTTTAAATGTAAAAAATGTTCCTTATCAAAAATTAAAAAACTTTTGTTTGAAACATTTTTTTGTAAACATCACTGTTTACCCGTGAGGGCGCCAATTAGGCGGAAATTTTATAATATGTACTATACTTGATTATCAGTTATGTATGTGTCACATGTTTGTATGTATAATGTGATAAAGATATCAACACTGACTATGCATGGTATTTCAACAATTAACTCAATCAATTGTTTGTTTTCACTTGTTTAAGTTAATTTTTTTTCAAAAGTATATATGTTTCTTAGTAATTTTGAGTATACTCAAAATTACTAAGAAACATAAAAAGGTTTTTATACCATGTATATATGAAATATATCAAGGTATACTAAGTTTAGTCCTAAATTTGTAACGCTTAAAAATATTGATGCTATGAAAAAAATTTTGGTATTTGTGTTCATAGAATCATCTAATTAATCCATTTTCGGTTGTTCATCAGTCCGTCTGTGAACACGATAACTCAAAAACGAAAAAAGATATCAAGCTGAAATACAGCGCACTCATTACGTCAAAAGTGAGATTGAGTTCGTAAATGAGCAACATAGATCAATTGGGTCTTTGATCTTGTAAATCGTTAAAGATAAAGCAAAAGTTTAAATGTAAAAAATTTTCCTTATAAAAAAATAACCAACTCTTGTTAGAAACATTTTTTTGTAAACATCACTGTTTACTACCGAGGGCACGCAATAGACGCAAATTTTATAGTTTATATTAATTTGGGATTATCAGTTATGTATGTGTGACATATATATGTGTAATGTGACAGTGTAATCAACACAGTCTATACATGGTATTTCAACAATTAACTCAGTCAATTGTTTGTTTTCACTTGTTTTATTTTATTGTTTTTTTCTTCAAAAGTTTACTCAAATTTACTAAGAAAAGTAAAAATGTTTAATTATACAATAGGGTATCGAACTAACTTTTTTTTAATCGCATCAGATGAAGAATTCTCACTTCACGAATAGAAAAGTGAAGTTGTTTTTTTTAAATCTTTACTAGTGTGCAGGATATGAATGTTTAAAATTCCTAATTAAACTAAAAGGAAGATACCCAATAGTGACGTCATACGTGGGTATCGCCATAGAGATTGCATATAAAACTTTGTTTTGCTAAAAGGAGATGGACAACCTTTGAATGCAATCTTTGATTGCTTATTATTATAACTTCTTCGTTGTTTAATCAATTTCAATTTCACTTTCAAATTTTGCATGGTATCAAGTCTAGTTTTAAAGTTTTATTGGTAATATGCCCAAATCGACATCAGGATTATACCCTATTGATTTTCTAAACGTCTCCAAACAGAGACATGATAAAATAACATGTAGGATGATAAATAGTTTATCTCTCAGCATGCTCTCACTATATTTTAACATAATTTTACATGAAAACAAGCCGAAAATGTGAATTTATCGTGATTCTGATTGGTTCCTGCCCTCAACGGATACGTCACAACTTATCCCAAGTGGTTTTTTTTATTCAAAAATATAACTATTTTTTATTAATAATTAATAAATAAATTGAACTATTAATTTAAAAAAAAATTACTTATTACTATCGTCGAAAAAATCCATTGTAGTTAAAATAATTCACAGTTTTTTGAAAATTACCAATTTAGGTCAAAATAGTCCTGTGTCATAGACCGTTTAATTGCTTTCAAATCATCAAGTTAGAACTTAAAATTTTTGTCGTAGAAAACATTTTTAACAGTCGTCATAAAATTTAGTATTTTTTGGCATCACATGCATCCAAACACATCTAAACAACCATTCGATTTTATAACATACATTTCCGTATTCAGTTTAGAAATCTAATAAAATTGAAACATACACAGAATGTGACAAAAAATTTTTACACATCAAATATTAATCAAATAAATATCCTCGTGTTGCAGGCGCCTTCGTTTCATCAGGACATATTCTGAGCAAGTCTCTCAATTCGATTTTCAAAGTTTCTAGCCCCAAACTTATAGGGTATTAATATTATGGGACTAAATTTATGAGACTAAACTTAGTATACTTTGATATATATTGCATACATACACCGCATAAACTTTTTAGAATGCGTAGATAATGTTTTGTACGATATTCGCTCCGTGTGCGAGTTTCGTTTCCATGACAACGATACACTTCTTTAATTATAGAATTGTATGGATGCATATATAATTTTATGAATTGCATTTATGACATACATTGAAAATTTAATATTTTTGTCTCACAAATTTAAATAAATAATTATGATAATTTACATTTGAAAAATAATATTTGTGCAATTTGATTTCTTATTTTCACAATTTTTAATGCATTAAGTTTAATTAATTAGTGTTTTACAATAATTTTAATTTGACATTTTCTATAACATTAACATGTAAAGAACTGCAAATTAGTCATAACAGCCCCCTTTTATCACCATTTTTCACTGGAAGCGCTGGCATCGATTTTATTGTCCCTACCATGACTACGCACACAACGAATAGGTGTGATAACGCAATAGTAAGCTACTTTTGCGATTGCCTCACTCATGCTACACACTTGCTGTGCAAATTTCGCAGGCATACGTTAATAATGCTGTTATAATAATACACAGCCATAAAATAAGATTATACACTCTCTATTGTGACACCCTGTAAGATATAAAAGCGGTGTGTTACTTGTAGTATGAAGAATGCTATTAAATTCAATTTATTGATCTGTTTAGAAAAACATTTTTCATGTCATGAGTTTTACGATTCCATGTATTTTTATTAGATAAATACGATGACGGTGCTTATTTTACACTTTGTTGTGTTCGAATAACGTTCGAGTTATAAGTCTGAAGGAACAGTTCGATGTTAGTAACCAGACAAATAATACATACTCAAACATATGTGTATAAAAAACGTTACGTACTGGTCATGGGTTGAGAAAATTATCGAGTTATCAGGGAATATATCGAATATAATCGAGAAATATTAAGTAGCGGAATCTACAGAGTAAAATCAAGTACTAGTTATTTCCAAACAAGGTATTTCCAAACTTTATCAGCTGATCGAGTAGTAACAGATCGATAATCACTTTTTTTAGAAAGAAAAATGAAACTGAAATTGTATTATAAAATGATTAAAATATCTGTATGAAAACAAATAAAAACAAACACAATTGATTGAGTTAATAGTTGAAACACCATGTATAGAATGTGTTTAATGCCAGTACTTGCATTATTTTTAACAAATTAGAAAAACTAACACAATTAAAGTCACCACTTGTTTTGTTTTTCGAATATCTTCAAAAGTATTTTCTACAAAGCAAACATTTTAGAATCTTCCACCAAACTACTAGTTGAAACTATCTTCAAATTTACAACTCCCTATTTCTTATAGTTTTGAAGAAAATGGACACAAAAGTTTTGTCCTAATTTGCATCCTTAATTAGGTTAGGTTATATTGGCTGTCCATGAAGGACACACTTAGGCTATAGAGCCCATTAATTTTGCATCCTTACGGGTGAACAATTTTGTTTTCGAAAAAATGTTTCAAACAAAAGTTGTTTACTTTTTTATAAGGAACATTTTTTTACATTTAAATTTATGTTCTATCTGTAACGATTTACAAGATGGGTCCTACGAAGCGAAGACCCAATTGACGTATGTGACTCATTTTTGAACTCAGACTCACTTTTTACGTTTTGAGTACACTATAAATTTCAGCCTGATATCTCTTTTCGTTTTTGAGTTATTGTGATCACAAACGGACAAAAGCACAACCGGAAATCCCAAAAATTTTGTTTTCGGCTTGGATATACATCAATATTAAGGGCTATTAGTACCCCAAAAACACATGTTTTTGACTCAGTTTCTAGTCTTCCTAAAATAACTATCAAGTTAAACCTGTTCAAAGTAACTGAAAATAAGCGATTTTATGAATTTATTCAAAGGCAAAAATAAAACTAAGAAAAAGGAAGGTTTTGGCATCTAGTTTAAGACCCTTCTAACGCGCAATATCAGAAGTGCTAGGGTTGCGTTAATTAACACTTTGTATACATAAAACAACGATTTTTGGCCAATATCTTGGAGACCATCAACTTCATGAAAAATAGTTTCAAACAAAAATTGTTAGAAATTTTATTCCCTAAAAAAGCTTCTTCGGCCATTTTCCCGAGAATCGGGAAAAACGGTCAAATATATATTTATTTATATGCTAATTAACAATATCTTGAAACTAATTGATTTTACAAAAAAAAAAAAATTCAATCGAAAGTTGTTGGATAATTGTTTTCCTAAAAAAAATGTAGTGTACAATTTCGATATCTATAGCCGTTTTCAAAACGATCAATTTTAAATATATTTCTCTTATTGATTGAATAATTAACGAAAAATATATATGAAATTGATCATTTTGAAAACGGCTAAAGATTCGAAACTGTTCACTCTACATTTTTTTTAGTTTCAAGATATCGTTAATTAGCATTTAAAAGTATTTTTGGTCGTTTTCTCGATTTTTGGGAAAATGGCTGAAGGTATCAAGATTTTTGATTCTACATTTGTTATTACGGAAAAAAATTTCCGACAATTTTAGATTGAAACTATTTTTCATAGAGTTGATGCGTTAATTAAAGCAACATTAGCACTTTTGAGACTGCGCGTTAGTAGGGTTTTAAATGAGATACCGAAACATTCCCTGTGTTTTTTTTGCTTTGAATAAATTCACGTAAAAACATTACTTTGAGCGGACCATGTATGGAGTTTCAATATGTACGAATATCTATAAAAAAAACTAGGAATATTCTGGAAAATACGTTAATAATCTTTCTTCGAATTTTGAAAATTGATTCTGATATTTAGAAACCATACAAATTTTTATTTCTGAATATTACAAGCACCTTAATTTATGTAAAAAAGAAATTATGGAATTTCCAAAACTGACTTTCGTTAGAGTTCGTTTAGAAAGTTATGAGTACCTACATCCTCCATATAATTTTTTATAACAATTTGACATAATTAAATTTAGGAAAATCCATAAATCATTACGTTTAAAAAATCAAGATCCGTAGTATAAGAGCCTGCAGCGTAAAACGTGATTGATACGAACACTTTAAAACACTTACTGATTGAAGATGTGATGATATAACCAAGTATATAACAACTAACAATATTTAAGTACACCTAGGTTATTTTCTTAATATGTAATTTTGTTGAAAGTCCGATCTACATGAACAACGTACAATAGGGAATATTCATGAATTTTTAATTTTATTTATTTATTTAATTTTTTTGCTTTAAGGAAGTTCCCTCACCAGTAATAGAAAAAAATAAATTAGTAGAAAATGATCCAAATTTTATAATATGTTGTAGTTAACGATACATATTATTAAATAAAAAAAAATTTGGGTATCTTATCGATCAATTAAGAGATTAATTAATTAATTAAAAATACACTAAATAACATAGCTAACATAATCATCCTCATAACATACCATCCTCATGTTATTTAGTGTAATTTTAATTAATTAATTACTCTCTTAATTGATCGATAAGATACCCAAATTTTTTTTTGATTTAATAATATGTATCGTTAACTACAACATATTAAAAATTTGGATCATTTTCTACTAATTTATTTTTTTCTATTACTGGTGAGGGACCCTCCTTAAGGCTGTTCTATACACATTTTTGATTGGCATGAAACCATTCTTCGATTGACGTGAAACGTTATAATTTTGTAAAGAATCCTCTTAAATATTCATTGGCGGAAAAAACAATTATAAAGAAAAGCGGTTTTGCAGATAAGAATGGTTAAATTGAAGTTACAATTGAATTTCAAGCACGTCGCTGAATGTCAATCATTTTCTGATATTAGGTTTCATGTAGTTAGTAAACTGGCATAAAGTTTTTGATATGTTAGCTGATATACTTTGGATAATTTCTCTAATTTTGGTGAAAACTTAATTATACTTGCAAGAAAAATCATTTTATGTGCCCATCACTTGACCATATGTTTAAAAGAATTGCAGCATTTAAATGGATACAGTTATGGATATACGATCGCCAAGGCAATTTTGGGCGGTTGCTCGATTATTTAAATAAATGGCTTCAAAAAAAGACATATTAAACATTGGTCTTATTGTAAAACGATAGATGGATGATATGTTTTCATAGATTTCTACAATACAAGTTAGTGGAAATTAAAATAAAAAACTATTTAAATTAAAGTTAAAACACTAATAAATTATTGAAAACAAAAAAAAAAACCCGTTGTGCCTGACTAATTAAGGGTGTATGAGCACGGTAGTGGAGTCACAAATTTAAAAAAAAATATATTTTTTAAATTTTGTCGGTGAATTATGTTATAACTTGACAATATAAGACAAAAAGTAAGAATAAAATTTTTCGATCGCTGGAGTTGTTTTCAAAATATCGAAAATTGAAAATTTTATTTAATTATTTACCTTTCGATATTTCGAATACAAAAATAAATATCGAAAAATTGTATTCTTATTTTTCGTGACATTCATGAAGCTATAACAAAACTTCAAAAGTGGTTCAAACAATTTCAACCATAATTTTGAGCCTTGGCGCTCGGACTATCTTATATTTTTTCATTTTTAAAATATTCAACTGGTTTCATTATAATAAAGGTATTAACATTAATGGTATTTTAACTCTAAAACACGATTCACTGTATATTCAAAAAAACATAGGTAACACATACCTACAGTTTTACTTAGCTCTAGCCTAGACTAAGCTAACTGTTTTCTGCTATTGGTTATAGCTTAGTTGTATAGAATAGATATAACTAACATTCAACATATTTTAACTAGGGCAACTTTCTCTTGTGTATAATGTTGTCGAGGAAAAGTGAAACCAACATTTGATTTTTTTTTCGCATATACATATATATCCATATATAGGGGAGAGTGTAGTACCTGAGATCAAAATTTCCGTTTGTGTATATATAATTGTTTGGAAATTTTGATTTTTTCAAAATCAAAAATATGTTTATATTGTTTTAATCAGTTTTAATCAAAAAGTACTAGAATTCGCTTAGGTAACGCAACTCCTGCGCTACGATTTTATTATTTATTTACAACTTATATGAACTTTGCTTTATTTTTTTTAGAGTGTACTCTAAACACATTGAATATTACAAGAATGGAAAAAAAACTTTGATGATGTATTTTGTTTTAACTTCATGAATGTAGACGAAAAATAAGAATAAAATTTTTCGATATCTGTCTTGGTTTTCGAAATATCAAAAGGTAAAAAATTAAACAAAATTTTCAATTTTGAAATATTTTGAAAATTACTCCAGATATCGAAAAAATGTTATATATACTTTTCATCTTATTTTGTCAAGGTCAAACATAATTCACCATTAAAATTGAAAATATATATATATATATATATATATATATATATATATATATATATATATATATATATATATATATATATATATATATATATTTTTTAGACATAGTCCAACTTTATATTTAAAAAAAATCAAACCTTTTATCCAAAATTTCCCTGGCACTCGTACATCCTTAATAGAATCGATATCAATATCTTTTGGAAACTGAAGTATTATCCTTTGTATCCAAGGTGCAACACCTCACCCTACATATATGTATACATATATAATCATAATATTAATAATAATAATATATTTTAAGTGATGTGGTTGTAAGGGCATTGGCCTCGCTGTTTGAATGTATTTGTATGTGTTATGTATTTTTTTTTTTAAATTCATTATTCACTTCATTTCTGTATGTTAAGTTCGTTCTTTAATATATATTTTTTTATATATAATTTATATGTAATTTATACCGTATGTTTCATGCATATGTATATTTGAATTGGCAAGCTTTAATCAGCACTTCAGTCAAACCGTTTTAGACCCAAAAATGGCATCACTCGAGTAATTTAGAAACTGGAATCACTCGAGTAAGTATATTAAGTCACTCGCGAGTCGTACAAGAGTTTTCGAGTCATTCTAGCTAACATATTTACACTCCATGCAACTAGAGCATGATTCACTTAACATTTGTACCACAGGAAGAAATTACTAGTGAGAAGGAAATTATAAGGAAATTGCTACCAATTCAATATCTAATAGTAGGAATTAATTAAGGATGTATGAGCATGACAACAATGTTTGATTTAAAGGCTCAAAATTTGTTTGTAGGTAGTCTTTTACTCAAAGAATATGTGGTTAAAATTTCAGCTTAGGTAACCGTGCAAATTGTTAAGAAAAAAGTCATTAAAAATCGATATAAAATACATTGGCTCTTATGGAGGAATCTCAAAAAACGACATATTTAATAGATAAACTTTTTAATAGAAAGTAAACATATTAGCAATGAATTAAGCCAGATATTGAAAAATTTTATTCTTACTTTTCGTCTTATATCGTCAAGTAATCATATAAATTTATCATCAAAATTGAAAATATTTATTTTTAAATTTTTACCCCCACGCCCTCGCTCATACATCCTTAATTGCTATATTTCAATAATTTTAACTGACCATTTACATGTAAAGAATTGAAAATTGGTCATATAAGCCACCTTTACGATTTGATTGTCGCTTCCAACTTTTTGAATCGTTATATCTCAGAAACGGTGACTCTTAAGAAAAAAAGTATTGATACATTTTTATATATAATTATCTGATCTACAATTTTTGTCTGAACTAAGTTCATGATGAAACTGCCCGTTTTGATGAAAATCACGCCGTGTGCGGATTTTTGTAGCTCCACACATATCTTTTTTTATTTAAATTGACCGATTAATTAGTAATATTAATTTTTTATTAATCTATTTATATAAAAATGAAGCCGTATTTCTCCTGGCCACACTATAACTTGAGAACGGATTTAACAATTTTGCTTATTCTTCTTTTGTTGAAAAAAATTAAGAAAGTTGAGCGGCACATTAGAAAATATAAGATAAAATATTAAATGCAATAAATGGTGGAAACGCATATAAATAAAGCATTATATTGCATTACTCTGTACTTATGTATTTATTTGCGCTCCCATCATATTTATCTAGAATTGTGAACAGGTATTTTTTTTAAAATATTGAGGTATTATTTATTATTATTCAGGTATTGTGAATAGGTATTTATTAGAGGTTTATGCTAGCACAGCGAGCTCCACTTTCAAAAGTTTCTGCCAGGTCGAAGGCTGAAGGACTGTTCAAGAGATAGTCGTAATACTTTTGTCGCTTGCAGTTCTTATGCCGGTTGTTTTTCGATAGAAAATTTATATCCCAGGTTCTTCCTATCAGTTTATACACTGATAACCAAACAAAATATTAATAATTAAAATCACTTTCCGAGAAAATCTTTTATCAGCAGACTTTTTAGCCTCGTATGAATAGAAATACAAAATAGGTAAACTAGTGTCTTGACTTCTAATCAACATCTTACAAAAGCAACATTTTCCGTCTAATTAGAAACTAGTAATTGTTTAACAGATCAATTTTTATTACGAAACTATCGTTGTTAATTTGTCCAAATCATAACAGAAGCGTAAGATAAGAATAATTACATAAGGTTGTCTTAAACACGCTTCTTAATCATAAATAGAAAATTTTTTTTATTTCCTAGTATTATAGTTAATTATTTATATGCATCCGATATATAGTTAGGAATTATATAATAATTTCTGATTAAAAAAAAACATTGTCGGAAACATTTACTTTACTTATTATTATTCATATTTCCGACATATTGAAAATACTTGAAAATTCTCTTCAGGTTAACAATCTTTTAACCTACAATATACAATTTAAAAGAATTTTGAATAAAAAATATTTTTTTAAAACCAAGTTTTTTTTGTACCTACTAAAAGTAGAAAATAAAATTCTTTCTATGAGGAGTTACTGGTACATGATTATTTCTAAAATATCAAAGTAATTCGAAACTCCCCAAGCTTTTACGAATAGATAGAAATAATTTATTTTTTCTTTTTATTACAATAAAATATTACCCTTTTTAGAGTATTTCAATTAAAATTTTTAATTTAAATTTTAAACCAAAAAAATGTATATATTCATAAATTATGGTGGAAGCGATGGGAAAATCAAGTCATGCTTACCATAAAAATACATTGTCATTCGATTGATGTATGTTATTTGTATTCTTCTTAGCAAACCCTTTCATTCAGTACCCATATGACAGGAGTGCATAAAAAATAACTAGTCCATCATCTCGGGTGGTCTGCCACACAGGATTTAGAATGATGTCACTTAGCTAACCATGCATTGTCAATCGAACCCAATCGGTTCAGGAAAATTCAGTTGGAAAATTTAACCAGAAAATTCCAGCTATATCCCTCCGCTATAATTGTTAAAGGAAGCAGTAGATAGTTCATTTTCTCGGTTTTCAAATTAGTGATCCGAAAACTACAAAAATTCACAAATAATTTTATAATAATGACTTTCTAAGTCATTTCGAAACGAGAAATTGTGATTTTTACGGGAATTTCGGGTGATATCTGTAAAACCACTCATCAAATCGTTAAAGAAACACTATTTTTTTATTTTTTGGGTCCAAATTAGCATTGGTGATGACTGATGAACTTTAACGAAGTTTCTTAAGGAATAATGTCCTTTTGAAAAAATCAAAAATTCAAAAATAACTTTTTTCTTCATAATTGGCTAAAAAGTCGTACGTAAAGTAATTTCGACCTTGAATACCCAAAAATGGGTTTCCTAAATGATTAGGGGAGTATTTTCTAAAATAACGTCAGAAATTTCCATAAGAACAATTATTTTTCAAATCAAAATAAGTAATAATAATTTTAAATTTGCGTAAATTTTTGGGCCCATTATATACTAGAAAATTTCAAGCCAGAGGAACAAGTTTCGGTCGATTAAATCACAAAAATTAGCCAGATGGAAAAAATCATGAAAATTTTGTTTAGGATTTAGATAAAAATTTTCATTTAGGGTTATTTTTTGTTAAATTTTGGACCTTAAATCTCTAATTTACAAAATTTTAATACGATTTGCAAATCCATTTTGTTTTATAAATTTTATTAATAAATATTTTAAATAATTAATATATTTTTTTAAAGGTTACACATTATCTATCTATTTAAATTTTTGTTAAACTCTAGATTAAAATATTAATTTTTTTTTTAGAAAGCCTTTCTTTCACAATAACAGGGAAGTGTTTTTATTTAAATAAAAATATAATATGATTAATGATTCATAGATCTTTATCGAAAAATTTATGTTTAAATGAATCACAATAAAAAAAAAACAATATAAAAGGTTTTTCATGAAGATTGTCTGAATCTTCAACTCTAACAAGTTGTATAATGAGATATCGTTAAAATTTTATATTTAATTGCAAGAGAATCACAGCTTTTCCAGCTCGATGTAAATAATATTGCAAAAATCGTCATGAAACTTTTTTAAATCAAAACGAGGTTTCAGTTTGAGCTACTTACCGTGTATTACATAATAATCAGATAAGATTTACATAAATTATTTACTAGTCTGATCTGTGTGTTTGAATTCCTTGTGAGTTTGATACAATAAAAACACCACTTTGAAAACTTCGATATATTTTATTGTTTAAAACAAAGATACATTAATTATTTCACAAAAATCAATTTACAATCTTGATTTTCAAATATATTCACGACTAAATTGATACCCTTCCGCTTCACTGGGCTTAAAAGTAAAAACCATCGCTTTATAGCCTGCACCTCTGTTGATATTCACAGTTTTCAATTTTGTTAAATGTAAAATAGTCATAAATTTGTTAGATGAACAGATGTCAGACTTTATTCTTCTAGAAACGACCTTCGTTACAATTGCATTCATAAAAATTGTTTAGTTTAACTTCGGACATTCTTAATGGGAATATCCTTTATGTATATATTTGCTATACCTACCAAAAAAATTAATTATGAAAATAGGTGACAGTGTTTATTATATTTTAAAAACACATTATTTAAAATTAAATTTATGTAAAGCCTACATTCAAAAATATATATTTTTTTTAAATATTGAAAGTCATTTTGTCATTTTAAAAACATGTAAAGTTGAAACTTCTGGGTTTCAATTTTAAAATTGAATATCCGCTATATTATTGACTAGCAGTTATCCCCCCCGCGTCGCTGGGCAATTTAAGCTTTAAAAATTACTGCGTTATAGCCTTCATTTCCTTTACCCTCACTTATTTCCCCTATTGTTCATAATAGGGTACTTTCGGTAGTGAAAAATAAATTATGAAATTAAGTTAAAATTTAAGTAAAAATATACTTAAATATTCTGATTTCGAGTCATAAAAGCACATTTTTCTTTTTTAATATTTAAATTAAAAATCGTTATTTTTAAACTGTATATCACGTGACCTAAAACGCGGGCAAGCTCTGATGTTATGTCATATCGGTATGAACCATAGATCATCAGTTAGTTCAGTGTAGACAGCTGGGTATGAATATATATCCATAGATAATAAATATTTATATTTATTATAATTAGTTGTCTATGAATATATCTGTCAAACTTATTTGTGTTATTTCTTATAATGATACCCATATTACGTCACCAAATAAGATGCCCGCGTTTTTGACAGTTTAAAAAAGGTTTAAAATTTAATTTAAGTTTTTGGCAAGAAAGTGTGTGTACTTTTCAGAAATAAATTTTTGTTGGCTTTTTATTAGCAAAATCAACATTTTGAAGTACTTTTTCAAATATAGTAGAATACCCTATTTAAGGAGTTTTAATTTTTTTGAAAATAAAACAGCTCATGTTACTTGCTGGTAATGTTGCATTCCATAGATGACAGAATTTCTAAAATCGATTTAATAGTAGGCCCAAAAATGACGAATTTTCATACAAACTTTCATCCTCCTTTAGGAAATATTTGAATTATTGTGAATAACAAAAAATAGAACATAGTTTCCATGGAAACGACATATACGAAAATGTGCGGTTGGAATAATGAATCATTTCTCTACGGACAGTCATTGTGGCATATATTACTTGTATAGATATTTAGAAACAAGATGGTAAATTGATTTTATGTGGAAAAATTAATGTACCTTATGTTAAACATTAAAATATAGCAAAGTTTTTAAAGCATTCACCTGTAGAAAGCCTGAGATGTTTAAAATAGACGTTGGATACATTTTTTCCTAAAGTTGATGAACCTATATTTTAAAAGTAAAAGGTCCACATTCGTTAAACACCCTGTAAATACCTTCTTTTGTCAGTGGTAATAACATATCTTTTTAATAATTGAGTAAATTTTTTTCCAGAAAGCTTTGTAATATACATTATTATTATATACTGAACGACAAGAAAATTGGAACATCTTTCTACATGAATTTCAATACAATTCTTAAGTGAAAATATCGAATTTTATTTATTTCAACTCTAAATTATTTTAATAAAATTTTGAATCAGTTTCTATTATATTTTCGTACTTTTGGTTAAATTTGTACATACAAGTTGATCGGATGCTATGAGGTAATTTTTTGATAAATAACCCCCTCAGAGATTCCCTCAGAGATTGAAAAACTTTATACTATTTTCTTAGAAATCGAATATTGCATTTTTAGTTTTCCAAGAAATTATTTCAAAAACTTAGCGAGAGCTAGAGAAAAAATAAAATAATACTTTTTTGCTTAAAACTGATAAAAAAATAAAAAATAAATTTTTTTTTTTAATTCATTCAAAATTATGTACTTTGCGACCCCTCCCACCCCTTGCTAATCTATCGATTTTTCTCATTAACGATGGCGATTATTTAGTATGTTAATGAAGTGTGCAAAGTTTAGGCAAAATTGGTCCGGATGTTTACGAGAAATTTTGACTAACGATTTTTAAAAAAAGTTTTGAGAAAAACGTGATTAAAGTTTGATACATTAATAAAATAGATAGAACATGTTAAAATTTCAGAATAAAATAGAGATAAAAAAAGCGTCCGGATACTCAATTTTCTATAACTTGGAAAGTTTTCTCCCTAATACCTTCAAATTTTCCGAGAATACATTTTAGTATCAGAAAATTATTTTATGAGTTGTTGTAACAGACAGTCAATTTGAAAGTAAAATCGTTTTTGTGATTTTTAGTGAATCTGAAGTACACTAACTAATTTGTCACTAAAAAATGAATCATCGAAATCGGTTGGCGTGATATTGAGTTATTCGTCCTCTTGTCGTGCATACTTAATGCAAATTTAAGACTTTACTGGTTTTCTCATGGATGCGATTGTTAGAATTGGACCAAAATGAAATGGGATCACATGGAAAGCACCAGCTTTCAAAAAGTTAAAAATCATCAAAATCGGTTCACCCAGTCGAAAGTTCTGAAGTAATACACATAAAAAACGGTCGATAACTTCGTCTTTTTTGTTTGAAGTCGGTTAAATAATTAATTTATAGACGAAAACTTTAATTTATGTTAAAAAAAATCATTTTATAATGATTTTTGTAATTTACTATCTGATCAACCTTATTCAGGAAATATTATTTCTGATTCAATTCCTATATTTATGAGTATAATGTATTCACATATACATAATAAAAGTTTAAAAAGAAAAAAACAAGTAACATTTGAAGGCTATAATAATATTCGGACATAACGTAATAAAAAAGACGAAAAATTTTCTTCAAAGAGTATATTTTTTATTAAAAATTACTACACAAATATATAAAAATAGTTTTTTTTTTGCAGTAGAAGTTTATTGAACTCATTAACAAGCAGAGAGTCACAGTCACAGTCACCACTGACTGACTCGTACACCTACGAAATATGTATAATTTTTATTACCGTGAATTTTTTAATTTTTTGTGTACGAATAAATAATTAGAAAGTATTCACTGTGTTTTTTTTTTTTAGTGTTGTTTTGTAGTGAAATAATCTGAAATATATACACAAAAATTATATTTTATTTGGATTTAAAATTTTATTTTTATACCATGTATATATGAAATATACATAGTATATTAAGTTTAGTCCCAAGTTTGTAACGCTTAAAAATAATGATGCTAGGAAAAAAATTTTGTCATAGCTGTTCATAAAATCACCTAATTAGTCCATTTCCGGTCCGGTCCGGTCCGTCTGTGGACACGATAACTCAAAAACGAAAAAAGATATCGAGCTGAAATTTTTACCGCGTACTCAGGACGTAAAAAGTGAGGTCAAGTTCGTAAATGAGCATCATAGGCCAATTGGGTCTTGGGTCCGTAGGACCCATCTTGTAAACCGTTAGAGATAGAAGAAAAATTTAAATGTAAAAAATGTTGCTTATAAAAAATTTTTTTGTTTGAAACATTTTTTCATAAATTTCACTGTTTACCCGTGAGGGCGCCAATTAGGCGAAAATTTTATAATATGTACTATACTTGATTATCAGTTATGTATGTGTCACATGTTTGTATGTGTAATGTGCTAAAGAAATCAACACTGACAATGCATGGTATTTCAACAATTAACTCAGTCAATTGTTTCTTTTCACTTGTATAAATTTTAAATTTTTGTACTTTCTTTAATACAATTTATAAAAGTTTTTTATTTTTAATTTGTTAAATTGACATTTATAATAAAATTTTATTTTGGTCAAAAATAATATAATTTACTCAGTGTTAAATTTTTCAAAAATTCAAAACATCTTTCAATTAAAATTATATGTTTTGAAATAGAAAAATATATGAAAAACATCATTAATTTTGTAGAAAAATTAAAACAAGTTCAATTAATATATTTTCACTGTTAATCCGATCATCTGAGTCAAAATAAGTGGTCAACCTCGGAATCTAATGGAATAAGATGAGTTTTTTTACAAACCTTTGTTTTGATAGTACAAATGTTTTCTCAAAAGTCACATAGGATCACGCGTTCGCGTTCTTAGATATTTATTCAAAGTCAAAGGTCTCGAAAATCAGTTTTTTGTGAATATCTGGTTTCTTTTGCCTTCAATTGTATTAACATTTATTATAAAAGTTGTAGAGGATAAAGTTTTCTATAAATTTTGTATAAAACTTTTTTTTGTACGAAGAATCGTTTTTGAAATAACGGGCACAGAAAGTGGTGCGCTTACCTTAACGTGCTGGGTCACTATTTATGAATATAAGATATTAAATAATTATTTAAGTAGTATTTAATGAATAATTTTGGAAAAAAACCGCATAATTGACTGAGATTCACAATTAAAACTGTTTATTATACGGGTTTTCCTTAACTATTTATTAAATAATTATTTAATACCTTGTATTTATAAATAGTCATCCAGCACTAAAGTACGTTAAGCTTAGCGCACCATCTACTGCGCCCTCTATTTCAAAAACGATTCAACGTTCAAAAAAAAGTTTCATACAAAATTTGTAGAAAATTTTAACTTCTACAACTTTTATAATAAATGTTAATACAATTGAAGTCAAAATAAACGAGATAATCACAAAAAACTGATTCGAGACTTTTGACTTTGAATATCCAAGGACACGATTGCGTAATCATATGTGATTCTTGAGACAACATTTGTACTAACAAAAAAAAAACTTTTAACAAAACGAAAACCGACTTCAAAAGAAAAACTTTTCCAAACAAATTTATATGCACTAAAAAGTAAAAAAATAACGATAATATAATGTAGTTAAAATTATTGTTATCTTTGGAGTCGATGTCAGCTAAGCTAATGTAGCAAACTGTTCTGTCAGAATTGTTTCCTTGTCTGACATCGACTCCAAAAATAACAATAGTTATAACTACATTATTTTATCGTTATTTTGTACTTTTTAGTGCATATTAATTTGTTTGGAAAAGTTTTTTTGTTGAAGTTGGTTTTCTTTTTGTTAAAAGTTTTTTTTTATTTTGTGATTTTTAGTGAACTTGAAGTACACTAACTAATTTATCACTAAAAAATGAATCATCGAAATCGGTTGACGTGATATTGAGTTATTCGTCCTCTTGTCGTGCATATTTAATGCAAATTTAAGACTTTTTGATTTTCTCATGGATGCCGTTATCAGAACTCGACCAAAATAAAGTGGGATCACACGGGAAGTACTAGCTTTCAAATAGATAAAGAATTATCAAAATCGGTTCACCCAGTCGAAAGTTCTGAGGTAACAAACATAAAAAAAAAATACAATCGAATTGATAACTTCCCCCTTTTTTGTTTGAAGTCGGTTAAAAATAAAGGTTTGCACAAAAATTCAGCTTATTCCGTTAGATTCCGAGGTGAAACCCTAAGATTATAACACGTTGAATGTTGATAAATATATAAAAAATGTTAATGATAGTGACATAAAATTAGCAATAAATAATTTGCCTTCTTTCCTGCAAAAGCAGTGACCCCTTAAAATTTTTTTTAAGATTATAAAAAAATTGACTAAAAAGATAGGAAATTTAATTATCTACAACAAAGATTATTACCATTTTTGGTCTAAAGTGCACGGTTATGAAGATATAACCCAAAACGGTTTTCGTTAAAATGGAGGCACTTCCGCTACCTATTTTTGTAAGGATTTTGTGCATTTACATTCAGTACGTGATACTGAACCTATTTAAATAAAAATATCCTGTAATTTAACGCAGAAAAAAATTCTCTGTAGTCTGAAATATAGGATAAAAATTTGTTATTTGTTTATAAACAAAATTTTGATCCGGTCAAATTAAATAAAAAATGTATGATAAAAAGGTAAAATAATTCGCATTCGGCTGAAATTTGTTAAGATTGGTCAAAACACCATAATAAATGAAATCTAAAAAGTCCTCATCGATCCGTGACGTGAAAAAAAAATTAACGCAGGGTCAAAGGTTACAAAAATGGGTTTTACGTGATTTTCGTTTCAGTTAAAATTCAAAATCAAGATACGAAATATATACCTAAGCCATAGAATTATATGTTCATCCATAAAATGATATGACGATTACAATTCTTCCAACTTTTTTAATTGTTATATCTCAGAAACGGTGGCTATTAGGAAACAAGTATTGACACATTTTTTATATTTAATTATCTGATCTACAATTTTCGTCCGAACTAATTTTATGATAAAACTTACCGTTTGCCTGAAAATCACGAAAAACCTGGTTTGCGGCCTTTAACCTCGCGTAAATTTTTTTCCACATCTCAATGAGAATTTTATAGATTTCATTTAAGAAGGTATTTTGATCTATCTTACCAAATTTCATTTCCGGATGTTTAAATTGACCTGATTATTTAGATTGTACTGTAAAATTCGAGAACAATCCATCTAAAAAACATGAAACAAAAGTTTTAAAAATTCGAGGAACATTATCATCAAGGTTCTATTAATTCTACCTTATTTTCGTGTATATACTTTTTAGTGAAAATGACTAAGTATTAAAATAAAATATATATCTTGTCAAAATAAATGCTTGCGTTCGTTCGTTCATTTGTTGGGATAGATAAACAACCCATCAGAGAGATAAATGAGAATTTTTACCTGTAAAAATAAACAGGATTAACACGATATTTAGATACATATTGAAGATATAAAGGTAACTCGCTGTAGGATATTAGCCAAGCCAAGGTGGTAGGTAGATATTAGATGATGATATATATGGTGTATATAATGTCGTCACAGCGTCTCAAATCTATTTCCGGGTTCGGGCGTCGCCGTTCCTCGATTCACCACCACTTGAACACACATACATACATACATACACTGAATAGAGTAACCATGACAGCCATTGATGCTACAATGTGATTGGTGGTTTTAATACAAAATATTTTATATATATATATTTATGTGATACAAAGGTCAATGTCCTGACATTTTATACTTCGTGAAAATTGTAACAAAACACAAAAAAACAACACAATACACTACACACACACACACACACACACACTGCCTGTGAAAATCCATTTTCCTAAACTACTATACTATGCGTTTGTTCATTTGTTTGTTTTACGTATGAATGATGAGTTAAAGTTGGAAAATCATTTTATTGTAATTTTTCACAAAATAGTAAAATCTTGTATTGTTTTTGAGAATATATACTTTAAAAATACCAGTGAAAAACTAACAATTGGCTGAGTAAATTGTTGAAATACCATGTATAGACAGTGTTTGCGCTCTCACGGGTAAACAGTGATGTTTACGAAAAGATGTTTCAAACAAAAGTTGTTTATTTTTTGATAAAGAACATTTTTTACATTTAAACTTTTGTTTCATCTCTAACGGTTTAGAAGATGGGTCCTCAGCACGCTATAAAAATTTCAGCTTGATATCTCTTTTTGTTTTTGAGTAATTGCGATGACAGACGGACAGACAGGCGACAGACAGACTGACAACCGGAAATGGACGAATTAGGTGATTTTATGAACACCTTTATCAAAATTTTGTTCATAGTATCAATATATTATTAGTGTTACAAACTTGGGACTAAACTTAATATACCTTGGTATATTTTATATACATGGTATAAAAATGAGAGCAGCTGAACCGATTTCACTAATTCTTTTTTAATAATATTCCTTGAAGTACGAGAATGGCCCTTACGGAGAGAAAAATTTAAAAAATTGTCTGAAAAAGTCTAAAAACAACACTTTTCTATATTCCCATACAGAAGTGTCAGTAGAGGGGTTCCGGGAAAGCTGACCCGTTGTCCCGAATAGCAGAATAAATATTTAAAAAAAAAAGCATCGACTGTTAGGCGGTACGAAGTTTGCCGGGTCAGCTAGTTTTTAATAAATTAGAGAAGTTTCAGAAACTAACACAATTATGGAAAGTATTTTCAAGAAATTTTTTTGTTTTACGAGAATCTTTCACAAGGCTACTATAATTAAAGCTACCTGAAAATTTCCAATTGCCTATCTTTTATAGTTTTGGAGAAAAGGGACAACAAAGTTTTTCCCTAATTTTCGTCCACCATCAAAATTGAAAATATATATTTGTTTTAAATTTGTGTCCCAACTACTGTGTCCGTTTTTGTTATAAATAATTTATAGAGGTTTTAACTTTAATTTAAATAGTTTTTAACCGACTTCAAATAAAAAAAGGAAGAGGTTATCAATCCGGCTGTATTTTTCTTTTTTATGTGTGTTACCTCAGTACTTTCGACTGGGAACCCATTTTGATGATTCTTTATCTGTTTGAAAGCTGGTGCTTCCTATGTGATCCCATTTCATTTTGATCCGAAAACCATAAAAGACTTAAATTTGCATTAAGTATGTACGACAAGAGGACGAATAACTCAATATCACGCCAACCGATTTCGATGATTCTTTTTTTAGTGACAAATTAGTTAGTGCACTTCAGATTCACTAAAAATCACAAAATAAAAAAAACTTTTAACAAAAAAAAACCGACTTCTAAAGAAAAACTTTTCCAAAACAAACTAATAAGCACTAAAAAGTAAAAAAATAACGATCATATAATGTCGTAAAATTATTATTATTTTTGGAGTCAGCCAAGCTAATGTAGCAAACTGTACGGTCGGAGTTGGTTTCTTGGGTGACACCGACTCCAAAAATAACAATAATTTTAACAACATTATATTATCGTTATGTTTTTACTTTTTAGTGCGTATTAATTTGTTTTGGAAAAGTATTACTTTTGAAGTCGGTTTTCTTTTTGTTAAAAGTTTTTTTTTTATATATTAATTTCCATCGACTAATTGTGGAGAAATCTATGAAAACATTTGATCCATCTACCGTTTTCCCATAAAACCAATGTTAACTATATCTACTTATCAAATGATTTACTTATTTAATCAAAATCTTCAATCAAGTCTTTTATCCAAAATTGCCCTGGCGCTCATACTACCTTAATATGGTTTTTAGTGTTATAATAATAATAACAATTTAAATATGAAGAGGCTGTTGTTCTGTTCTATACTTCACACACAACAGAATCACAAGAGGAGGTCTTGAGATACTTCCAATCCTGTGTTACGATGTGTTGTGTGGAGAAAGTTTTTTAAATTATGATATTTTTGTTTTGTTACTTTAAAAAAACTTCACAGAATGACCCCGTTCATTTAAAGTACAACACAATTGTTTTAAAATACAAAGAGGCCTACGCATCCAAAAACAAAATATATTCAAAATCATGGCAAAAAAAAGTCTTTTGTCAAGATATTTGATGTTGGCGTTGTAAAAAAAAATCGTAACTATTTTTGTCTCTTTTTTTTAACAATTCGACATCTCTGAATTTATTTTAACTAGCTTCGGAAAAATTGAGGATGTTTTCGATTTCCTCTTAAAACTTACACTCTATTTTTAAACTCTTTGAGAGTTTCAAGTCTTATAGTCCGAGAACTGGTGAAAAATTTGGGGAACGTTCTTAAGGCACTACGGGAAATTTCGTAATTGTGATTTAAGACCAAAATTTTTTTGTTAACAGAAATGAAAAGATGATATCGTGTTTTATAACAAAACTGTTTTTATTTTTTCATGATAAGTAAGTTACAGACAGTTTTAAAAAAACTTTTCAAAACAGAAACGAAAACGCTCGACAAAAAAATGTTCATAAAACATCGGTATAACGTAATAATGTTAGTTGAATTATATACACTGTATACAAATATTAATAACATTATGACGTTATACGATCTTTTACGAACATTTTTTTGTCGAGCGTTTTCGTTTCTCTTTTGAAAAGTTCTTTTAAAACTGTCTGTAACTTTAAAATTATCATGAAAAAATAAAAACAGTTTTGTTATAAAACTTATATATGATCTTTGTATAAAGAAAAAAATTTTTTTTTACAAAATACCACTTGTTCTTGAAGATTTCCTAAATAAGGTAGTCGAGGTGTGGCTGAACAGTCACCCTACCAACCCTTGAAAATATTTTTAATGCATTTTGAAATTTTTTTTTCAAGATAGATATTAATGGAATTAAAAAATCAAATAGTCAGACCAATCAGTCGGGTACAAATGTTAACCAGACTGTTGCAAATTCCCAAAATGTAGCTGACTGACTTAATTAGTCACTGACGTATACAAATTCGAAGACAACTTTAGACATGCTGGAATGAAGTGGTTTTTTGGCATTCGACGCTAAATTGCTTGAAACTTACGGAAAAAACGAAAAACTTCAACTTCTTAATTACAATCCTTCGGAAAATTGAAAAATCACCCCCACATAGCAACACTAAGAAGAATTGGAAAAACCTCTCCAAAATTATTTTTGCAGTTCTATACATGAAAATTGTTAACTTACACTTCCACATTTTTCCTAGATAACCTAGGTCAAAATGGTCGATTTTTTGTGTCTTTTATTGTTACGATTTTATCAGTTTTACCTCTCAACCCGCTAGCAAATCAATTCCAATTACATGAAATCCTTTCGACATAATTTTTATAAAAATAATGCTATGCTTATGAACAAAAATTCAGATTTTATCTCTACTTTGCTTATTTTTTATCTCTAATTGCCCGATTAACCTTAAAACAAAAAATTCGTAGGGCAGGAGCTGCGTTAGCTAAGCGAATTCCTACAGAAATTGAAAAAATAACACATTTTTCTAAAAATCGAATATTTTATTTTCAGTTGTTCAAGAATTTTTATTTCGAAAACTAAGCGCCCAAAGAAAAATCTCATTTACGATTACGATTTTTCTCATTTACGAACTTGACCTTTCAAATACCAAAATCCTTCTTGATACCAAATTTTATTGAAATCGGACTTAAATTGCGACCGCTGGAGAGGATATACAGAATCATAAACATGTAGAAATATATATACAGTCAAACCTGAATAAGCGAGAGTTCAAAGGTGCACAATTTCATTCTCACTTATAGAGGTTTCTCACTAACCCGAGTTTCTCGCTAATGCAGGTACATGGGTAGCGTTTCTCTCTTATAGAGGTACGCAGCAATAACAAGTCACAGCAAGTAATAATGTAGTAAATATTCCTCCTAAATAATATAAATAAATAAAGCTCGACTGTCGCTTATAGAGGTATAGATAAGTAGCAGTCTCACTTACGGAGGTCCATGAAAGAAAAACGACTCTCTCTTACAGAGGCTTCTGTTTCTCGCTAATAGAGGTTTCGGGAGCTTAAAATGACGAGTCCTGGCTATTACTCTCACTTATAGAGTTTTCTCACTTATCCAGTTCTCACTTATATACAGTGCAACCTTAATATAACGAACCTCAATATAACGAATTCCTCGATTTAACAAATTTTTCGCAATCCCCTTGAATTGTCCATAAGAGTCAATATAAAATATACCTCTACATTATGAATATTTTTTGCGAACAGTCTCGTTATAACGAATTTTCAACTACATAAAAAATTTAAATACCTCTAAATAACGAAATTCGTCAATTCAAAACCTTTATATAACGTATAAAGTCCCACCAATATATGACAGTCAGTATACTCCATAGTATGTAATTCATGTCGCGAGAGGTTCCGACACTTTTTTCCTCTTTATAACGAATTTTAGACCAACTTAACCTCAATATAACAAACCTCAGTTTAACGAATTACTTGATATAACGAATATTTACTGGTTCCCTTCAGATTCGTTATATCGAGGTTGCACTGTATATATATATATATATATATATATATATATATATATATCATTTTTAACATCTCTTAGGTATAATCGATGAATATTTGTAGAACTTTTTCAAAATTTAAAATTTCATCATCAGTTATAAAAGCAATGGGTCCAATTCCTTCGGAAATTCTTTAAAAGAAATAAACATTTGTAACATCATGAACAAAGTTTTTTGAATGAATTAAATACATTTATTTTATAAAAGAGTTAACATTTACAAAAACAACAGTTAATTTTACTTAAAAGTAAAGTTAACAGTTATTTTTCCATGAGAAAGTCACTGAGTTAATTCATAAATAAGTAAAAATGAATTGAAATGTAATGATATTCATGAACTAACTAAGTTGTATATACTCACTCGTACACTTTACTTATTTTTACTTTGTATAAAAGATGAAAGTGAAACAAACACACAATCAAGCTATGAGCTAAGCTATAAACTAAGCTATACTAAGGTATATAAATGTATGTACAACATAGAATTAGTTAAGGTGTAAAAATGGTTATGATTTAACTTAAGTAAGAAAGATATCTAATATGTTGTAGCTAAAAGAGCTGAGCTGACTCTCTTGATCATGATAGTTTAAGTAACAAATACTTCTTATTTTATTCATTGCACTTCATTGAAATTGAAAGTTTTTATCTATGTACTTAATACTTACTTTTTTTTTCGAATTTTTCTCCTTTCAAATTCTCTTACGTAATTTGATAATTTTAAAATTAATTATTTATTCTTCATTTTAATGATTTTATTTTTTTAATTTCAAGGTACTTATTTGGGAGAAATTCTTTGTTTGTAAAAACTTTTTTACAAGTGTATTTTTATACGTAGTATGAATAAGTTCAATGTACACAGAAAGAATATTGGAATTTTTCCTATCAGATTTAATTTCTGATTTCCAAAAGATTCGAGAAGTTTTCATTTTTCTAAAGTATAGTCTCGTCAACAAGTTTAAATGGATGAAATATAGAAATACTGGTCGTAACAAGTGAAATTTTTCAAAATTTACAAAAACTCGCGATAAATTGTTCGGGTTCGGAACCCTAAACTTGCACTTGAAACATAACTAGGAACACTCCTAAATTAAATTACCTTTTTACCAACATTTCATAAACAATTAAATAAAAAATTTATTTCGGAAAAATACACACGCTTTCTTGTCAAAAACTTAAATTAAATTTTAAACCTTTTTTAAACTGTCAAAAACACGGGCATCCACTTTGATGACGTAATATCGATATCATTATACGAAATAACACAAATAATTTAGACAGATATGTATATTCATATTCATAGACATCTGATTATAATAAATATAAATATTTATTATCTATGGATATATTATAACCAGCTGTCTACATTGAACTAACTGATGGTCTATGGTTCATACCGATATGACATCACACCAGGGCTTGCCCGCGTTTTAGGTCACGTGATATACATTTTAAAAATTACTATTTTTAATTTTAATATTGTAAAAGAAAAATGTGCTTTTATGACTCGAAATCAGAATATTTAAGTATATTTTTACATAAATTTTAACTTTTTTCAAATTTCATAATTTATTTTTGACTATCGATAATACCCTATTTTCCAAGAATCTGCATTATGTATAATTTTAATTTTCTCTAATTTTCGTTTTCACTGTATAACAAAAAAAAATGTTGAAATAATTGGCGTAAAATTTTTTGGTTTCGTGGAGCCCTTTTCATTCATATACATAACAAGATCACGTCAAAAGAGTTTTCAAAAAATTACCTACTAGCGTCAAGCCGAAAATAGTCACAAAGAATTCATGGAATTATTTCCGCTGAAAACTCAAAATTTGATTTCTTCGAACATCGTTTGTTAAAGCAAGAAAAAAAAGTATTGAGAATTTTACACAATTTAAAAATAGTTGGCAAAATTCTTAATGATTATTTTCACCTCATTTCTATTTAAGGCTACGACCGATAAAAAAAAAATCTGTAAATATTAAAAATTGTCAAAATTGTAATTTGAAACATATGATTTTTATTTTTTACAAATTGTCTGTCATCAAAATCGAATCACATTTTTTTTTCTGTATACCTACATTTCCTGCAAAACAATGTAATTTTTTTTCTTCAGCAGATGTTTTTGTGGTTATTTATAGAAAATTTTAAATTTTTTAAAGACAATCAGATGTAGAAAGGTGCTAGAAATAAACTTAGATCGATATTTCTAGAGAGATAATATTTTTATTTTTTTTTGGAACTATTGGAACTATGTTCCTTATCGCACGTTATGATTTGTAAACTGATTGGGAGGTAAAACCAAAAAAAGTACAAGAGACTCCAAAATCCGTCATGAAGGTTACCTAAGAAACTAACACTTTTTTAATCGATTTAGTTCACCATGAATTTTGAGAGTATATATATTTTATAATCTGTCAATCTGTATTTTTTGTCCAAAATTTATGTTTTTCATTAAAAACAAGTGAAAACAAACAATTGACTGAATTAATTGTCGAAATACCATGCATAGTCAGTGTCGATTTCTTTATCCCATAACACATACATACATGTGACACATACAAAACTGATAGTACATACTATAAAATTTCCGCTTAATTAAGCGCCCTCATGGGTAAACAGTGATGTTTACCAAAAAATGTTTCAAACAAAAGTTGTTTATTTTTTGATAAGGAACATTTTTTACATTTAAACTTTTGTTCTATCTCTAACGGTTTACGAGATGGGTCCTACGGACCCAAGACCCAATTGACCTATGATGCTCATTTACGAAATTGACCGCACTTTTTACGTCCTAAGTACGCTGTAAACATTTCAGTTCGATATCTTTTTTCGTTTTTGAGTTATCGTGTCCACAGACGGACGGACGGACAACCGGAAATGGACTAATTAGGTGATTCTATGAACACCTATTCCAAAATTTTGTTCGTAGCATCAATATTTTTAAGCGTTACAAACTTGGGACTAAACTTAGTATACCTTGCATATTACATATATGCATGGTATAAAAATGAGTTGTAAGTTAAACATAATAGAGATGATTTACATTAAGTACAAGGAAATTTAATGTTATGTTAAAATAAATATCCTGATCAAACAAATTGTGGGGTATTTTTTGATAGAAAATCGACTGCAAGTCCGACTGAACATTTTTAAAAATATAGGCAGAATCAATCATTCAAATTAGCAAAATAATCAAAGAAAATCTCAGTAAAAGAGTAAGCGCTACATTTATAATATACATACGGAGATACGATAGGAGCATAGTTCTTACCTGGTGTCTCACGACACCTCTCGTTCTTTTTTTTTGTTTTTGGTTTATATAATTACTAACTAAAATTAGCTTAAGGTGCTTTCATAATATTTTCAGATATATAAAAGAACGTTTGGAATGTTTTCTTAAAATATGGAACGCCTTTAACAAGTTGAAAATAAATAATAAATTTTTTATTATTATAAATTATATAAGTAAGATTGTTTATAAAGATTTAAAAGATTTTTTTGATTATTCTTATTATTATCTACAAACATTGACGGCCACATTTTTTTATTCAATATACAAGGTTGGACAAGTGCGGGTCTAAGATTAACAATGGTTCAGTAGTTCTTGGAATTAATTATGAAGATCGATCATATATTGGCTTTCTCTTTCAAAAAAAAAGTTTTTTTAGATCTGTGTGTTACGGATTTTTGGTATATTCATTACTTAATATTTTATCTTCTGAAATGGACTACTTCGTCAACGAGATTGATGCTAAAATAGTCTAAATTCGCAAGTTACATTAAAATTTCTGTCTCGGAATAAAAATGCAAAAAAAAAAACACCGTTAAAAATTAAAAATTTAATAATTTACTTAAAATTTTGAGAAATTATTCTTAAGGTGATTGTAAACCTACAGTATTGTAAAAAAGTTTTGGTTTATTGCACGGTACATACATATAAACCAAATACATGGTTTGTAGGGAAGTAATGAGTTATTTTTGGCTTTACAATATCCAAAAATAAATAATATATTGTGTGCAAGTGATGCTTATAAATTTGATAATATAGATATCGCACTTCAATCATCAATTCTCTAACTATAGTCGTCTATGTTCATCAAATGATGGATCTTTCATGAACTCACAATTAAATTAAAATTTTTTTTTGATATCATCGACAACCTTATAATTTTATGGTATTATTATAAACTACAAGATTGTCTAAATATTTTAGATTTAGCTTTTTAACACACTCTCTAGATTTTTAGATATAAAAATATCCAATTGAAAAGACTAACCTATATAATTCATCATTTTTCAACCAACTGAAATAAAAAGATAATAAAAACTGAAACGATAAAATAATAATAAACAGCCCGATGATCTGTGTCTTTGGAAACTTTGTTAAAAAAAAAAGTATATTTATAAACTTTTATTGAAATCCCTAGTATTATCCAATCCTTGCATATCTCCTTAAGTATGCTAAGAGTCGCAATAAAATTTTTTAAAAGATTATCTGAAAATTATGCAATTTATTCAGAAAATTAGTTACCGTAAATTAACACTAGTTCTTTTGGGAATTAATAAAATAACGATTTTTTCTTGCAATTTTTCTTTAATGTTAATTGCAATTTTCAGCATTATTTTTTTATACAAAAAATTAAAGCTTAAATTATTTTTTATAAATCTAATAAATTCTAAATTTAATACTCACAAATTAAAATTATTAAACTTATTTCTTTTCTTTTTTACAGGTAAGTGCAAAATTTCGAAGCTGTATTTATATTTTCGTGGAGACATTTGGTAATGTAAAAACAATTTTTAAATCATTTAAACATAAATACACCATAATTAATTACTACTGCAAAAAAGATTAAACGATTAAAAATTTCAAGAAAATTTGGATTAGTATTTTACTAATTTATATTTAATGTTTAAAATAAATTAATAATCGGTCCCAAATTTTCTGAATCTCTGGAAAATAGTTTTTGAAGAGTATAATAAAAGTTCAGGTTCATACGATATGAACAGGATAATTTAATTTCGAATGGTGTAGGCTTTCCCACAAACAACCATTGATGGCAAAAATTGATTAAAATTAATTTAATATTTTTAAAATGAGATTTAACCTCCGTTTCTCTGGCATATACGCCCATAACAGAGGCCACATCCTTATTTGTTAATCTTTATTTTTTTTACTTACATACATATTTACAATTACATTTTGATGTGGGTGGAGTCGGTTACTTCGTTCTTATCCAAGCGACGACAATGTGATCAATTCTACCGCCCCCATTAATTGTAAATGTTCACACTGCCGCTGCCTGGATTCGAACCCGCAACCTAAGTTTAAGTAGACACCCGGTCAAAGACTAACGCCTTAGACCGCTTGGCATTTAGGCTCTTAATTAATTTAATTAAAAATAGCTATGAACACTTTTCGATGGTTCAGCTATCATAAGCGTGTTTATCAATCAATAAAAATTCATAAAAAATATGTCTGATCTGATTATCCAGATGGGTGAAGGTCAATCTTACACCGTCTCTAAGACTATTATACAAATTGATATTATATATATATATTTATTATACACGGAACCCTTGACAATAAAATATCCAAATATATAAAAGAATAAATTTCGCTTTCGTTGTTCGCTCGAGAAAGTGAAATTAATAATGACATTAAAAAAATAAAATAATAAATGATTGTAAGTATACAAAATATAGTAGTACCTCCAACACATACATACATGGCAAAACTTTCACCCAGAAATACGTACTTAAACTTGTTTCTTTATTTTGGCCAAGTCTAGGACCAAACACAGTATTTGCTTGCCATTTCAAAACAGGTAGATGAGATAAAGAACCTAGTTCAGTAACTTTATACATCAGAGCTTGCGTCAAATCCGGTAAAAACCGTGCGTCACGCCAGAGCTTGCGTCAAAAATCGAAAAAACTGTGAAAACTTCGGCTTTTAAAGCCCTAGTTTTTGATAATAACTTATCAGAATGTTTTTATAGTAGACTAAATTTGCTACAATATGAGACTAGACTTGTCTATGTAGACCTAATATTTTCCGAGATAAAGCCTTTCAAAGTGTTCATTTTTCCGAACTTTTTGCAATATTCCGTCGATCAGTGAATGAATTTTGACCCTGATTCTTCGTAACGCCTCGTTAATCAGAAGAAAAGCCGAAATTTTTATTCAAAATACATTCAGAAACGACTGAATATTGCAAAAAATTGCGAAGTTTGAGAAAATGACAAACTTTGAAAGGATTTATCTCGGAAATTATTAGATCTATAGAGACAATTTTAGTGTCATGTTGTAGCAAATTTAGTCTAACTTAAAATCATCTTGAAAAAGTATTCAAAAACTACCCCTTCAAGATTATAATCGCCAAAATCTGAAAAAAGAGAATTTTACGGTTTTCTCGATTCTTGACAAAGTTTCGTTCTGCGCTCAAGGTCACAAGTTTCAAGGGTTATTCATTAAACAGACATCACAAAAAAGTTTGGAAAAAAACGGAACTACCGAATTAAACACAAAGTACCCTGAACTTTCAGGGTACAAGGTTACTAGATTAATCGGGATGCCTGGGAAATTTTGAACTGCACGGCAAGCTTGAAATAGATGAATATTCATTAAATTGATGAAGACCTATTCAATTTTTGTTGTATATTTGTCTCAAATTTTTGTGTACTTTTTATAAATCGTTGATAATACAGATCTGAATTTTCTCTCACATGGCGTGAATACCCTACCTCTCTGGTATCTCGATCTCTCAAATTGTAAAATACCACGTTTGACTCTAGACTAGACCGATAATATATGTTATTTTATAAATATATTTGGCAGTCACCAAAAAAGAGAGGCGAATATTTTTTTTTTAATGAGTGGGAAAAAAAATATATACCGTTATTAAACCACACAGACATACATGAGCGGACGAACAGACAGACTTAAGCAGATGGACAGACTGACAGACTCAAAGTTAATGGCATCATGTACTTCAATTTTTGTTATTTTTTTGGTTGTTGGTACCGATTATAAATATTAGAGTTCATGGTTGTGATCAGTGAAATTTATAATCAAAAAAAAAATTTATATATATATATTTTTGTTAAACTTTCTCATTTTTGTATAATCACATCATCACAGAGTGTATAATTTATTTATACGCGTATTTATTAAAAAAAAGAATAATATGATAAATATTTCATTGAACTTCTTTTTTGCCAATTTCAAAAAAAATAAGTGTATGAAAATACTTGAGACTTACGTTTCAAATTTTGAGAAAATTAAACGCCAATTAAGAGTGAAAATTTTTCGATATATAAAATAGTTTTTGAAATATTGATACCTTAAGATTTATAAAAAATTACTTATAGAAGAAATAACACTCAAATATGCCCATTTCAGCACTTTAAATGCTTCGTTTTTTTTTTGGAAAAAAGAGTGCCGTTTGCTATAATTTTCTTTATAAGAAAATATTTGTGATGCTTTAAACTAATGAATGTTAGTTTTCCAAATTAATTTAAAAAAATTAGCCTTGTTAAGCTAATAAAGCATATCTTTAAAAACACTTCAATATATGATTTATATTATATACAGGATGTACGAGCGCTAGGACAATAAAACGCTTGATTTATTGTTTATATGAAGTTGGACTAAGTCTAAATCTATTCTATAAATTTAAGAGGTGGTTGCCTGATTACTTAAATAAATAAATGAGTTCAAAAGTAGGGATATTTAACATTGGTGTTACGCGAAAACGATAGATGGATGATATATTTTCATAAATTTCTCCAAAACAAATCGGTGGAAATTAAAAAAAAAAACCTTAATATATTATTGAATCAAAAAAACACCGTTTTACCCGATTAATTAAGGATGTATGAGCACGGTAGTGGGGATACAAATTTATACAAAAAATATATATTTTCAATTTTGATGATGAATTATAACTTGACAATATAAGATGAAAAGTAAGAATAACATTTTTCGATATCTGGAGTAATTTTCAAAATATCGAAAATTGAAACTTTTGTTTAATTATTTACCTTCCGTCCTCGGTATGCTTAGGGTAGCGGGTTCGATTCCCGCCGTCACAACAAAATTAATTTAATTAATAGTGATGGGCTAGTGTAGTGCATGGTATATGCATGAAGGAGGTGCACTCAGCCTCTCAAACTGAGAAGCTGATAAATGATGGCCTCTATAGCCTAAGTGTGTCCTTAGTGGACAGCGAATATAACCGAAACTACCTTTCGATATTTCGAAAACCAAAGTAGACATCGAAAAATTTTATTCATATTTTTCGATGTACATTCATGAAGTTATAACAAAATTCATCATTGAAAATAAGATATAATTTCAACTACAAATCGAAGCTTGTCTTAGCGCTTGTACTACCTTAAGGACGTTCCTAAAAAAAAAATTTCAGAAAATTATTTCAGACTTACATTTTGAGGATAGATTTTGTTTGAACTTAAATTAAACGAAAATTAAGAGTAAAATTTTTCGATATATACCATTTTAGTTTTTGAAATATTAGTGGCTAAAGATTTAAAGAAAAATCATTTAGAAGAAATAACGCACAAATACCATTCATTTAAATGTATTTTATAAAAAAACGAGTGCCACCGCACAGAAAAATGGTAAAATATCATGGAGAATGTTAAATAATTTGTTTCTAAACTTCCTTTCAACATATAACGTAATTTTCCATAGAAACAAGTTGAAAAATATGAATTTAGCATGATTCCGATTGGCTCACTGCCTTAACGAGTGTACTTACGCCACTACCGCTTTTTTTTATTCAAAAACATAACTATTTATTTTATTTTTATTAATAATTAATAAAAAAAATGAAATTATTAATTCAAAAAATAAATGTTACTCAATAGACTTAAAATATTCTTTCATTTAATATCGTAAATTGAATATTTCAAACTAATATTTGACGTTTGAGACAAGCGAAATTATTCACAGCATTCTGATTCATAGAGTTGCAAACATTGGAAGCAGAAATGGGATCACGAAAATAAAATTAAGGCCGTTTTTGTAGGAAATAAAAAAAATTTTTATAGATCTCAATTAGCACACATGAAAAATCAGAATTTGTGATTTTTTTTAATGTCCTATCAATGAAATAGACCTTTTTCACGAAAAACAGAAATGCTAGGCTGATTAGAGCCTGTTACTCGAAAATTACGCATTTTTAACAATAATAATTTAAAACGATTTTTTTTTGGCTCCACCGCACACGTGATCTGTGACGTCAATTCGACAAGCAATGACAATAAAACAGTGTCAACAGTCGTATTAATATATCGTTAATATCAACTTTAAAGGGGTATTGTCTATGTAATTTCATTTCTGAAATTGAATAATAAAATGCCTCCAAAAATCGACCCGTGATTTTCAAAGGCAGATCAAGGAAATCTTCGGAAAATAACTATTTTATGTTAAGGGAGTTTTTAGTGCAAGATGACAGGTTCAATGCACCCGAAGTTCGTGAAGTAAAAGCAACTTTGTGAGTACTAATTTTAATAAGAAAATGCGTAACATTCTAGAAAAAATGTGATTAAAAAAATTTTCTAAAAAAATTGTTAGGTCTTTGAGGGAGAGCTATGGGGACTTTCCTAGTATGTTGAATTTGGTAAATTTCATCATGTATAGTAAAAGAAAATGTTCATCATGACAATGATAATATTCGTACTGTACTTACTACAAAATGATCATCGCATCAATAATAATTGGATTTTGCCCTTGGATCGGACCTTTGCGATGAGCACGATCAAACCACTTTTTCCTAATAGCCATATATATTGGAAACGAAAAAATAAAGTTATTCTGGCTGTTTAGAAGTAGTATTTGGCACAAAAGACGCCCAATATATTTTTATGCGCGATTTTTCATCGTCAATATTGACCGATTTATCTGTCATTGCCAGTTTATTTCATTCGCAATTCGTATATTTATGATAATTAATAAAAGTCAACTGACGCCACAGCGCCATTCGTATAACTTCGTGAATTTTGGCATCGTTTTTGCCAATTTGAATTTTAATGATTTTTATTGTCGGTATTCGCGGTAATATGGCTCCAAAAAAATTAACTCATTTATCAAGACATTTACTTTCGTTTAAAAAAAAATGTGAAAAGTGTCTATTGAAGTGTTAACTGACTGGACTATAAATAAGATCAATTTTAGAGTCCTTATCGTCAATAAGCAACGTATTAAAAAAGTTACTGAGATGATTTTGGGAAAGTCAGAAAGAAAAATTTATCAATAGATACTTTAACTTCAAGATATTTCTCTATAAGTAGGAAACGATTGCTATTTTTAACTTCCCGCTAAGAAAATAGGGAAGTTATTGTTTTCACCCCGTTTTGCCAAAATCGAGTTTTCATCAGATCTCGACGTTTTAAGGTGTCAGGAAGCTTCCCTGACTACTTCCGCGAGGGTGTCTGTATGGCTGTATGTATGTATGATTGTGTGTGTGTGTGTGTGTGTGTGTGTGTGTGTGTGTGTGTGTATGTAAACCTCTCATAACTTTTGAACGGCTTGTCCGGTTTGATCGCGGTTGGTGCCATTCGAAAGGGCTTGACCAAACTTAGATTTTGAGGCCTATGGACCGATTCGAACCGATAGATTTCAAGAAATCTCAAAAAAAACTGCAAAAAAAAATTTTTTTTTAAGTGGTTTTTTTTTAATAACTTTTAAACGGCTGTATCGATCAATTCCAAAAACTAATCAGCTCTCAACATCAAAAAACCACGTCGATCACCACTAGTCCGGTCAAAATCGGTTGATTCGTTCGTGAGTTATCGTTGACGAAAGAAAACCCAAAAAAGGGTTTTTTCGGAATAACCTCAAAATTTTTTGTTCTATCAATTGAAACTTAAAGATTCTTCATGAAGCTTCAAAAACTGCGTCGAATGTCACCAACCACGTGAAAATCGGTTTATTCATTCTAAAGTTATCGCGATTTGAAAATTTAAAAAATAGTGTTTTATCAAACGTCTATGAAATTTTTGAACCAGAAGCTCAAAAGCATCGAACATCTTCATTTTTGAGCTCAGAGAACGTTATGAGTCAATACTTAGCGGGAAGTTACAGGGATGACCTGCAGGGTCAACCGTTTTCCAAATTTTTTTTTTTAGTTTAAAAAATAACTTGAATTTATAACTTTAATAAATTTTGAAGTCGTGATTATAAAGAGTTAGATACACGAACATATCTATAAATTGAACATAATACCTGTGTAATAATATTTATTTCCTTAATAAATCTTTTTTAATATTTTACACAAATTGAATGAAGGTAAAAGATTATAATTAATTATGATCTTATGATAATTCAATATTATTAGTATATCGATATTTAATAAATACTAAAAAAAAAAAATTAAATGTTTTTGTTTTGTATAAACACTAGCCTGCTTTGTGGCCTGTGACCTCGATTTTACCACGTTTTTTTAAATGTATCTATCTATACCTACTTGTATTACGTGTTAGATTATATTAATGCGCAGCATACATTAATATTTTAGAAAATTTTATCGAGGATAATTTGTAAGTATTGGTCTTAAAAATCGATATACATGTTGATCGTAAATCATTGATTTCAAATAGAAACCATGTGTTGGGATATGGTGTAGAAATTTGAATTAAAACAAATATTAATTTCACTTAAGATGTTTCGATACCAAAACGAAAGTGTTACTAAAAAAACTGAAATTTGGTGTGTCAATTAATGAGTATTTAATACGCCTTTTTTATAAATTTCAAGTCGATTCTCTGTACGGTTTAGGATAAATTAATTATTAAAACAAGTGAAAACAAACAATTGACTGAGTTAATTGTTGAAATACCATGTATAAATACTGTTGATGCGCAATCGTTTGTTTTTTTGACGTCACGTAAATAACAAAAGATATTCACTTTTAAATAGACACACACACAACTGATATTCCTATATTAATACATACTATAAAAATTTTTCAAACAAAAGTTGTTTATTTTTTTATAAAGAACATTTTTTACATTTAAACTTTTGTTCTATCTCTAACGGTTTACAAGATGGGTCCTACGGACCCAAGACCCAATTGACCTATGATGCCCATTTACGAACTTGACCTCACTTTTTACGTCCTGAGTACGCTGTAAAAATTTCAGCTCGATATCTTTTTTCGTTTTTGAGTTATCGTGTCCACAGACGGACGGACGGACAACCGGAAATGGATTAATTAGGTGATTCTATGAACATCTATACCAAAATTTTTTTCGTAGCATCAATATTTTTAAGCGTTACAAACTTGGGACTAAACTTAATATACTATGTATATTTCATATATACATGGTATAAACAGCCCTTTTTACATGGTGGTATATGAAAAAGTCGTAATAAGTGTTGATTTTTTAATTAATAAGTGCTTTTAAAATATTTTACCATTTACATAAAAACAAATTTTTATTAATATTCCTCAAGTTTTAAGCTTTAAAATCATTAACCAAAATGAAAAACTCTTTTCGGTAAAAACACTGACTTTGATAGTTAATTTCTTCTAAACCGTTCAGAGAATTGATATGAATTTTTCACAAAAGACCTACAAAAAGATGTTTTAATTGATAAATTTAGCATAGGTGTCCATAAAATCATCTAATTAGTCCATTTCCATGTGTTTGTCCGTACGATATCACGATAATTGAAAAAGGATATCGCACTGAAATTTTAAAGCGTGCACAGTACGTAAAAAGTGAGTTCGTAAATGACAAGAAAGGCCAATTGAGCCTTAGATCCGCAGGATCCATCTTGTTAACCATAGGAGTTATAACATAAAATGTAAACGTAAAAAATGTTCCCTATAAAAAATAAACAACTTTTGTTTGAAACATTTTTACGCAAACATCTTTGGTTACTCGTGAGGGTGCAAATTAGGTTAGAATAAAAGTTTCCATTTCTTCCCAAACTATACAAGATAGAAGGTGAAAGTAGCTTCAAATAATTAGTCTATTGGTTATAATTTCATGTCAAGCCTGTCTGATAATATGAAGAGTAAAAATCGAATTTTTTTGAAATTTCAAAAAAGCAGTCAGAAGGTCGCCTATCTCATAAATGTATAATTTTGACTATCCCAAAAATAACTTCAAAAATTCACTGGAAAAAAGACAAAACTAATTCTAGTGATTAATTAAAAAAACTAGACATATTTGAGTCTTACAACTTGCAAACAAATTAAAATTCCCTACGGCTTTGGGTTTTTTTAAATCATTTGGAAAATGATATAATCAAGATACTTCTTATTAAGCATTCTTCAACAAAAATTCTTACTTCTTAGGCACAAAAGAAAGGAGTTTCCCTTTCCAAAACACACACCAAAAAAAAAAGTGCGATAAAGAGACTCACTCAACATTTCGCATTCAAAATCTATCTATCATATACGTAATGAATAATAATAATTTTTCAAAACAAAGATAGCGATATTTTCTATATTATAAATAAATATATACAGATTGGATTTTATACCGTTTTCCATTATTCTATATGTAGTAAGTAATACAGTAATAAAGTTTGAACAACTGATGATGAATTTACTGAGTAGTTCTGTTCAATTAAGAAACCCCGACTGTCTAAAAGTCTTACAACTAACTCAACGCTTATCAAAGCTTCAATACACGTCTATAACACTTCTTTTTAGATGCATTGCTTAATGCATGTATTCTGTCATACTTGTGGTAGGCCTATAATAAAATATTCTGATTGCGTAGTGCGTATATAATATCATCTATTAATAGGGTACTTTCGGTAATGAAAAATTTAATGAAATTTGAAAAAAATTAAAATTTATGTAAAAATATACTTAAATATTCTGAGTTCGAGTCATAAAAGCACATTTTTCTTTTATAATATTAAAATTAAAATTAGTAATTTTTAAACTGTATATCACGTGACTTAAAACGCGGGCAAGCCCTGATGTGATGTCATATCGGTATGAACCATAAACCATCAGTTAGTTCAATGTAGACAGCTGAGTATGAAATATCCATAGATAATAAATATTTATATTTATTATAATTAGTTGTCTATGAATATATCTGTCAAACTTATTTGTGTTATTTCGTATAATGATACCGATATTACGTCACCAAATTGGATGCCCGCGTTTTTGACAGTTTAAAAAAGGTTTAAAATTTAATTTAAGTTTTTGACAAGAAAGCGTATGTATTTTTCCGAAATAAATTTTTTGTGGCTTTTTATTAGCAAAATCTGCATTTTGAAGTACTTTTTCAAAAATAAATAGTGGAATACCATATTGTCTGAAGAGTCTTTCCTTGTCTTATAAATAATAATGTCCATAAAAACTCTTCTTACTACATATATGAGGTTATGGAAAACAATATAAAATCCAAGCTGTATACAGATAGATAGATATATTTTAACTACACTAGAGATATGATAATGATATTTATTATTTTAGAAGTGTGGGTAAAATGTAAATGTAGGACATCGGACTTGGTGTGTATATCGTCGTGTCGTTGGCCATTGCAATGCCGCGCGCGAATCTAAACATACAATAATAATAATAACATATAGTATTATTATTATATACTCTCTAACAGTAATTCGAACTACAACATAGTTCGCGTACATTCACTTCTTTAGAAGCTTGCGCTCAACACTAAACGATATAACATATACCTACAACAATAAATAACCATATGCCCTACTTTTTTAACATTTACTACACAAGTGACGAAGAATATCTATCAAAACTCTAAAAGTCCTGGAATCAAATCTCAATACTTTATTTTATAATTCTTCTTCATGGAAATGTGCATTTCTTTTCTTGGAAAGCGTGAAAAATCGTGAAAAGTGATTTAAAAAAAAAAAAATTTTACTTTTTTCAAAGTGATTCCAAATTGTACCCTTCAAAATTGTGTGCTAAAAGGAAAATGTGTGATTTTTTTTTAAAAGAGCCGTTTTCTTAAAAAGTATTATTCAAAAAAACAAGTAGTTAGGAGGTAGTCCGTTTTAAAGTGAAGTGCCTTTGACCAAAAAAAAATCCAAAAGGAAGTTAATTTAAGAAAGATATTCCCAAGAAAAGCCTCAAAAAGCTGAGAAAAGTGAAAAATATAAAATACTCTACCAAAAAATATTTTTTTTGTTAAGTGAAAAGAAAATAAAATTTAAAAAGTTAACGTAGTTTGAAAAAGTTATTTTTGGCATGAGAAACACTCCAAAAGGAAGTTATTTTAAGAAGAAATTCTAAAAGCAATCCCTAAAATTGGGAAGAAACTGAGAAACGTGAAAAACAAAAAATACTCCACCAGGAAACCTTTGTTTTCTAAGTGAAAAGAAAATGAATTTTTCGAAATTCAAAAATAAAATGCATAATCAATGAATCGAAAGTGCGTGTAATAATTTTGCATAAAATTGATAAGCAATGCGAACAGTGATGACGTAACAGTAATTAGAATGAGATAACTAGATACAAGATAACAAGAGAGATAAATTAACTAAAAAATAAAAAAAAAAAACTTTTTAGTTTAGTTTTAATAGTTCAGAGAGCTCATTGCGCTCGCTCGCTCGCTTAGTCGGGCCGTGTGTTGATAGTGCGATTTTTGTGTGTGTGTAAAAATTTTCACTGTTGTTGTTGTTGTTATTTTAAAACGAAAGTGTTGTTTGAATTGAATACGAAGAGAGAAGACAATCGCTGCAAATAAGCATACAAGCATTGAGAATGAACAACATGCATTGAACGCACGCGGTTCTATAATAAATGTGTTATTAACGGTATCTAACTTACCCACCACAATATATTTTTTAACCAGATTGTATTGTAAGTGAGTGGAATTATAGCTTGAATTGTTTGCTATACAAGCTAACGGTTAATAATACATGTGTAGTTCAACCAAGAACGTTTACGAGTTTATGTAAGGCAGTAGTGTTTCCGCCTAAATGAAAGTGAAAAATTCTTAGAACCTCTTCAACACCATCATCATATCAAACACACACACAACGTTTTCTCTCCTATTGTTGAATCGAGAGTTCTTCGTATCATGTGTTTGTTTAGTGGTGATTTCAACCATTTCGAGTGTAGAACAGTGTGTCTTCCTTCTTAAGTGTGACAATTTTTAATTTTTTTTTTTTGGAAAATTTGTAAACGATGATTGAAAGTGATGAATTACATAAACAAGAATTTAATAGTTTTTTCAATTTTATGTTGTGCCGAATTATGGATTATTTAGTGAAAAAATCGTATTCGAATTTAATTTATTTCGAATTTATCGTCGATGTTTAAATAAAGAACGTAAAGTTTTCATTTGTTTAAAGTTTTTTTTTCGAGTTTCGATAATGAGGATAATTTTTATATCTTAAACTTATTTTTTTTTGAGTTATTTTTGGTTTTTCGTTAAATTTTTTGTTTTGGTGTCTGAATGTCCAATGGAGCTAGTGCCTATGCCGCTTCAGATATGACGTCTTCTTTCGGTATGTTGTTCACAATTATTAAATTTTCCCGCTTTCCAATTAATTTTTTTATGTTAAGGTTAAGTTACTTTGTTGTGTTTTTATTGAGAATTTCTTTCAAGAGAAAAATGAAATTGCGTATAAAATAAACAATTCAATTGAACAGAGGTGTATTTAGCATTTAGTGTGCGCATTAGGTTAGACAAAATGTTTTTTTTTTCTAATTATATCATAAAAATAATATTTCATGTGGTTTTCAATTTAAAAAAAAAAAAAAAAACATTTTCAATAATTGTGGTATTGAAAACGTGTAGAAGCCAAGGAAATTTCTAAAAATTCAAATATCCCCGAAAAAAATCTACAATAAGTGTTTTGGTGAAAAATTTTCAAAAAATTGAATTTTTTCCCCAAGTCTTGATTTAAACAAATTTATTAATAAATTAAGTAGCATTAAACTTCAATTAAGTTTATTTAGAATAGACGAAAACTGACAAAAACTTTAAAAATCAAAAAGAAATTTAAGTTCAAAATTTTAGTTTTGATAAAAAAAATTTTAATTGATTTGTAATCACTTAGAATTCAGATTGATTTTCGTAAATTGAGGATAAATTTTACACCAAAATATATAGGATTGAATTTGAAAAATTAAATAAATTTAAATTGTAGAATTTAAATTTATTTTGCTAAATTTAAGCTTGATTTTATATAAAATTAATGAAATAAATAATAAAATTAAAAATAATAAAAAAAAAATAATAAAATTAAAAATTCTACTTTAAAATTAATTTATTAAGCTTGATTTTAAAGTAGAATTTAAAAATATTAAATTACATAGTAATATTAAAAAATACGAAATAAAATTCAAGTAGAAAAATCTAGAATGAATTTACTAGGATGATAAAATATTACAATTTCAAAAAAATTATTATGAAATTTAAGTTGAAACATCTTTATTTAATTTATATTTAACATGAATTGAATTTTACGATTAGGATAAATTTAAAATTAATTTGAAAATCAATGTTTAAGGTGAAAAACTTAATTTTAAAAAAAATTTGAATTTAAGTTTTCAAATCTAAATTTAAAAGCTTAATTTGATATCAATATTTACTTAAATTTCTTTAATAGTCAAAATCAGAATGAAATTTGAATTGAAAATAAAAAAAACTTTTAATAAAAAAAAGAAAACCGTCCTCAAAAGAAAAACTTTTCCAATTTTCCAAAACAAATTAATATGCACTAAAAAGTAAAAAAATAACGATAATATAATGTAGTTAAAATTATTGTTTTTTTTGGAGTCGGTGTCAGCTGAGGAAACAACTCTGACAGAACAGTTTGCTACATTAGCTTGGCTGAAACCGATTCCAAAAATAATAATTTTAACTCCATTATATTATCGTTATTTTTTTACTATTTAGTGCATATTAATTTGTTTTGGAACAGTTTTTCCTTTTGAAGTCGGTTTTCTTTTTCTTTAAAAGTTTTTTTTATTTTGTGATTTTTAGTGAATCTGAAGTACATTAACTAATTTGTCACTAAAAAAAGAATCATCGAAATCGGTTGGCGGGATATTGAGTTATTCATCCTCTTGTCGTGCATACTTAATGCAAATTTAAGACTTTTATGGGTTTCTCATAGATATCGTTGTCAGAACTGGACCAAAATGAAATGGGACCACACGGAAAGCACAAGCTTTCAAATAGATAACGAATCATCATAATCGTTCCACTCAGTCGAAAGCTCTGAGGTAACAAATATAACTAAAAATACAGTCGAATTGATAACCTCCTCCTTTTTTGTTTAAAGTCGGTTAAAAAAATTGTTTAATATATTTAAAAAAATAAACTAAAATTTTGAAAATCTAAATTAAAAATTTGAGTATTTAAATAATACGTTCCTGGTATTTATCTAATAATAATAATATATACCTTAATATAATAATTTTACTTAACTACGCAGTTCTCACATGTTATTTAGACATTAAAAAATTTTTTTTAATTTGTAAACTCTTTTGAACTGCGAACCATATAACGTTGCTTCTTTTTTACTTAACAAAACTGAAAAATTAACATAATAAAAAAAAACATATATTCGCGTAACCCATGCTATAATTAAATCAATTTAATCCCAAGTGTGTCTTTTTTTATTTCATATGTGTTGGATGTATCAATGAACTGAAGTATTTATAGTTTCAATAAAAAAAATTAAAAATATAAAACGGGGAAGTTCAAATACCTTCGATAAATTTTCATTCTAGACAAATTTTTTATTTGTATTAAAAATGTTCATATTGTGTGTTGTTGTCAAGATAATAAAAATTTTTTTATAATAGTTTCAAGAATTCAAGCTTACCCCAAAAAATTTTAAGTAAATTATGAAAAAATATACTGATCACTTGACTTAATTAGTTCAAATACCCCTCCGAATAAATTTTCAAAAATAAAATAGCTTTAAAAAAAACTTTATTTTTAAGATAGTTTCTAATTCAAGCTTCCTCCAAAAAAATTTAAGTAAATTATGAAAAAACTTCCTTATACTTGACCCCGTTAATTTCTTGGTTAAATTAGTTCAAATACCTCTGAATATTTTTTGAACTTTTTTAAAAGCTTTTATTTAACTTGCAATATATGTACGTATGTTACGGTGGATTCTTTGAACTCAATTTTGAAGTAGATATCTTCAACTGATTGAGCTGAAATTTTGCATGCACATTTAGTTTGAATGACAATACATGGTAAAGTTATGATTTTCCCATCAATTCCACCATATTTTATATAAATACATTTTTTAGTCTTAAATTAAAGATTTTAATAAAAAATACTTTTAAAAGGGACAAGCTTTTATTGCACTAAAAAGTAGAAAATAATTTTATCTATAAGTCACTCATACCCGACTATTTGTAAAAGCTTGAGGCGCTTAATTTCAAGGTTGAATCGAAAAATAATTAGGCATGTGGAGTAGATGAGGCGTTCCGATTCATTTTTATATTTTAAATTAACCACCTCAAGCTTTTACAAATAGTTGGGTATGAGTGACTTATAGATAAAATTATTTTCTACTTTTTAGTACAATGAAAGCTTGTCTCTTTAAAAAGTATTTTTATTAAATTTTTTTTCTAAGACACAAGGTAATTCTGATTTAAGGAAGTTTCCAAAATATTACATTTTCTTAACATCATCTTTAAATCCTACGTATATGCATTTTCATTAACGCCCTTTTGAATACCCGTTACAGTGTGAAATTTATAAATTTGAGATGTTAAAGTTTGCGTTTTAAATCATATAAATCCTATATTGAAATGTTTTTAAAGGCATTCTTTATTATATAAAAAGGCTAATTTTTCGTAAATTTAATTTGGAAAACTAATATTTATTAGTTTAAAGCATGACAAATATTTTCCTATAAAGAAAATTTTAACAACGGTACTCGTTTTTTCATAAAGTACACTTAAAGTGATGAAACGAATGGCAATTATGTGTTATTTTCTAAATCAAATCTAACTCTTCCATAAAAATAAACATTTAAATTGTATTTTTAAATATTTTTAAAATTCTATTACATTTCATTTTCTGTACCTCTCAGTATAACAACCGGATAGAAAAGCTTCATTATTTTCTTTAGCTAATGTACCTGTTAATTCATGGCTAAAAGTTTTAAAAAGAAAAAAGAAAAGCAAAACATATGTTTCATTTTAAAATATTTTGCTACACTTATATTTCCTGGTTTAACGACTGCTTTATATAAAACATTCTACGTTAAAGAAATTTAAACAATTTCTTTCAAAAATTCTGAAACAAACAAAAATATCAAAATTTTTCGATATATACCATAGTTTTTGAAATATTGATGTCTAAAGATTTATAGAAAATGATTTTTAGAAGAAAGAACACAAATACCATTCATTTTATCACTTTAAATTAATTTTATGGAAAAACGAGTCCTGCTTGTTATAATTTTCTTTATAGGAAAATATATGTCATGCTTTTAACTAATAAATATTAGTTTTCCAAATTAATTTTAAGAAAATTAGCCTTGTTAAGCTAATAAAGCATATCTTTAAAAACACTTCAATATAGGATTTATATGATGTTAAAAACGCAAACTTTAACAGCGCAAATCTATAAATTTAACACCGTACGGGGTATTAAAAAATTTATCTGCTTTTAAAGGACATTAATGAGAATACATGATTTAAAGATGATTCGAGAAAAACGTGAATTTTTGGGAACTTTCTAAAAAAACGCATATAAAAAAACAGTTCTTGGAAAATTTTAACAAAAAATCGTTTTGTATACTAACGTCTTTGTTGTATCAGTGTGCGTCAAAAGATACACACAACATATAAAGTAAATATACAATTTTCAATTAATTATGTCATTACATCATTAATTAATTAATTAATTGATTAAGATATATATACAAATTAATTACACATTACTTTAAACTAATTTTTACAAAATCTAATAAAATGCGGAAATATTTTATAATATGACGAAAATGAAAATTTTTTATTTTTATAATTGACGAACATAATCACAATCAATATGCAATCAATAAAATTAAAAACATGACTTTAATTATTTATCGAATTACATAACAAAAAGTGTGCAATACTACTGAAGTAAAAAGAAATTGACTTAACTCTTGTTTTAATAATAAGGAAAAATTTGTCTTTTACAGAGAAGGTAAACTTGAAATATTATTGTAATATTTTCAAATAATTAATTATTTTATCATTATATTGTTTTAATTATATTAAGTTACACTAGCTCGACCCGTACGGAATTCTTCTCCGGTAGGTATCGTAATCCATTAATACCCTGAACCCGTGGCTAAAATAACAAACAACAAATTTCGTAGAAAAGTGGTGAAAAAACATCAAAGATGCTAATTTCCTAACAGTTTCTGGATAATATTAAGTACTCTAGCGAGAATGAAGCGCAAGGAAGTATATATTATATCAGAAATTTATATAAAAATATATTTAAATAATCTGATTTCGAGGTCATAAAAGCACATTTTTCTTTTATAATATTAAAATTAAAAATAGTAATTTTTAAACTGTATGTCACGTGACCTAAAACGCGTGCAAGCCCTGATGTGATGTGATATCGGTATGAATCATAGACCATCAGTTAGTTCAGTGTAGACAGCTGGGTATAATAAGTATTTATATTTATTATAATTAGTTGTCTATGAGTATATCTGTCAAACTTATGTGTGTTATTTCGTATAATGATACCGATAATACGTCACCAAATTGGATGCCCGTGTTTTTGACAGTTTAAAAAAGGTTTAAAATTTAATTTAAGTTTTTGGAAAAAAAGCGTATGTATTTTTCCGAAATAAATTTTTTTAGCTTTTTATTAACAAAATCAACATTTTAAAGTACTTTTTCAAATTTAGTAGAATACCCTATTAAGTAAAAGTTATTTTAAAATATATTATTTCTTTGCGCTTCCACCATAAAATATAATAATTTTTAATAATAATAAATGTCTTACATACAGTTATCCATTTCTTGTTCTCCCTAAAAATTAAATCTATTAACCAACATTTCTACTATGAATCTCATGATTGGGAAGTTTCCCTTAATTTTTCAACTGAAACATTTCCAAAATAGTTCAAAAATAAGATTTTTCACCACAGAATATCATTATATTGCGATGTTCAGTATTTCTTACCGTCGTAAAACTGTAATTTAATCATGTATACCCTGTGTATATACGAAATACTTAGGGTATATTTTCCTGTCTCAATATCATAATGTGTTAATCTTTTATATTATTACTCTAGCAAGTTTTTTTCTGTCCTACCCATATCTCCTTTATTCCTTTATTAAATTCCATGATTCATCCCTCATTTTCAAGCTTATAATGTTTAGGCTTAACCAAAAATATATTCACGGTCTAAAAATGTACCGCTTAGGAAGAAACATGCTAGAAAAATAATTATAAGGCAAATAAAAGTTTATTGATTGAATTAATATTAGGTTTTTGGTAGTACATACTATATTATAATAAATAATTAAAATAATAAAAAACAATTTTATTATTAATGTATGACTACAAGTTTTTTTATTTGATCTCAAAATTTTTCGAACTTGCGTTCATTCTCAAGAGATTCAATCTAATTTATACAAAATTTTTTTATAATTATTATAATAAAACACTAATAATAAAATTATTTTTTATTATTTTAATTATTTATTATAAAAGTTTATTAGGCAAACATGTTAGTTTTTACAGATGCTCTCCTAATACTCTAGGCTTATAATACCTATTTTTAATATATATTTATTCTACCAATATTAATTTAAGAACTTATGATTTTTTCATCACTTTTCCACCACGAAATTTGTTATTTGTTGTTTAGAGCCATGGGTACAGGTTAGCCACGAATTACGGTAACTACATGAGCGTAATTCCTCACGGGTCAAGCTAGTTTTGTATATGAAGTAATAAGTAATAAGTATTCCTGTAATAAATTTAAATTATGCAATAATACAAATAAATAAATAAATAAGTATATGGTAACCTTGTTGGTAATGAATATTATAAAAATTTTATATTAAAATATATTACCAACAAATATTAATATAATATTTATTTATTATTATTACTTATAAACTAGTGTTATTGTATTATTGTTATGTACAACAATTAGCAATGAATTTAATTTAATTCAATTTTTTATATTATTTTATTTACTATTTATTTATTTATTTATTGAGAAACTGGAAATTTCGTTACGCTAAAATATCACAAGGTAAATAATACTATTTAAACTAGCTTGATACCCGTCCGCTTCACTGGAATTAAAAGTAAAAATCACTGCTTTATTGCCTCCATTTCTCTTGATCTTACTTATCCCCCTTCCATAACACTTGAAGGGATTGTTTTACACAGCTTAAATATATGCAAAGTTTTCAATTGTTTTAAGTGTAAAATAGTCATCATTTATTGAGTTTCAGAAAAGATGGTCATGAATTGTTTTGCATTTACTATTTTAAATTTTTACAAAAATCTTTAATTTATAGTTCAAAATGATGATCATAAATGTAGCAGTAAAATGTCAGATTAAAAACTTTCTAATTTTTTTTAAATATTACTTTATTATAAATCATTACTTTATTCTGATGTATGCGCTATATTTTTCTGCGGTTTCATTCAAATCCATTCGGTAGTTTTTGCGTGAAAACGTAACAACAAACAAACAAACAAACAAACATCCTTACTTTCTTTTTAGAAATTGTTCTTAAACATGTAAAGAAGTCACATTTAATTTTTTAAAAGTTTGTCTAGACACACTTTATGAAATATTTGGCTTTGTAATAAAAAACTCGGTAGGAACTATGTTCCTTTCGTCGCTTACTTGTTTTTATTTACAAGATATTTTTCTGAAAACTTTAGGTATTAATTTTAGAAGTCAAATACTTTTATTCTTTAAAGAATGTAATTTAATAGCTGTTTTTACTTTTTATTGTATGATTTAATTGTAATATTAATTTAAAAAAGCCAAATTTATTGATTTAGTAGTCAACCCCATTTGTGCGGCGTCTATTACATTTGGTTTGATCAGGATATATATTATGACATAACACAAAATTTCCTTGTATTTACTTTAAAGTATCTCTATTATCATTAATTTCTCACTTTCACAACTCATTGTTTTTGTTATGGAAAATAAAATTTTTACAAAAAATACGAATTTAAAAATCATAAAAATATGTTTGCATAAAAATTCAAAACAAAGCTGATTCGAATGAAAAAGTTTGAGATTTTTAGGCGATCTAAGTGAAAATGGCCGATTTTTGGCGCGGTTTTTTTGTTATAACTTAATAGTAACCTGTTGCTTCAACAACAGCCCTCGTTTACCACTGACAAGATGGCGGCGTAAGCGATTGCAGACCAATACCGTAGCGTTTACACCTTTGAAAATTCACTACTGGAATTGTCAACAGAGTGAGAACCACGTCTCAAAGTAGATTGACAAGGATAGTAAATGTCGAGGCCTGGTCATAATACCTGGTCATGTCTTAATATACAACATAATATCCTGGCGCGTATTTAAAATAAGATTATACCACTTGTAAATAAAGTTAAAACAGTATATTTTAAACAAATTACCATTTTACCATTTTTAAAATATTTTTATCACAGAATTAACGCAAAATTATCTAACAATATTACTCGTTTGAACGTTAAAACAAAATAAAATTCTATTTATTTACTTTAAGCACATGTGAATTTGAAATATAAACACATCATTGAAGCAGCTGATTCTGGTTATACGATCATGCGCATTGAATACCAGGCCTCCAAAATGGTGTTTCTCCGTCAGCTGTTTGAAAATTATATTTTCATCTTTGTTAATCTACTCTGTGGCGCCAAAATACATATACTTGGTATACACTGGGCTAATCTATTAAAAATATATGATCTAAGGTTTACACTGACTAATCGCATGTGTGCGTAAAGAGTGAAATGAAATGACATTGTTTTACCGCGAAATTCAAATGTGTGTTTTATGTCAAATTACTGCATCAAAGTGTAATTTAATTGCGAAAAGAAAATTTGACGGATGAAATGGAAAATTACATATTTATCGCACGGGAAATAGTTCGAATAGAGAGTACTTATCCTACATGTAAAAAAAAAAAGATATTTATTATTAAATAAGAACTAAAATTGGATTTTTAAAAGTACATAAAAATAAAGTAATTGCTTTTTTTCTGAATCGTAAAATATTGTTAAAAATAAAAATTGCAAATTATGCAACATCAGATGCATATATTGATATCACAAATGCGGTTAGTGTAAAAGTTATTGCACAATAGATTAGAGGTATATAATATATTTTCCAACCATTCACGACCTTCTTAACATCATAAAAAAAACAAAAACAGCAACCTACCGCACTTCTTTATATATATATGTTCGCCATGCACAATGCAAAATGTGCATAAATATGATGACGTATTCAAAAAATTTTATTTTTCAAGACCATTTTTGATTGGCTGTTTGCAATATAAAGTTAAAGCCACCTCATCACACGTAGTTAGTGTAATGAATTTAGCATATCAGACTATAATAAATATTTTCTAGCAACAAGTAGATATTGAAAATTTTTTTATAGCGTTCTTTTTATGTGGGTACAAGATTATTTTTAAAATTTTCAATCTAAAAACGTGGCATTGATGAAAAACTATAAAATTTAATTATTCAATAATTTTATTTGCATTTTTTTTACACCATGCATAAATGTAATATGCAAGGTATACTAAGTTTAGTCCCAAGTTTGTAACGCTTAAAAATATTGATGCTATGAACAAAATTTGGGTATAGGTGTTCATAAAATCACCTAATTAGTCCATTTCCGGTTGTCCGCCCGTCTGTGAGCACGATAACTCAAAAACGAAAAAATATATCGTAAATGAGCATCATAGGTAAATTGGGTCTTGGGTCCGTAGGATCCATCTTGTAAACCGTTATAGATAGAACAAAAGTTTGAATGTAAAAAATGTTCCATATCAAAAAATAAACAACTTTTGCTTTAAACATTTTTTCGTAAACATCACTGTTTACCCGTGTGGGCGCCAATTAGGCGGAAATTTTATAATATGTACCATACTTGAATATCAGTTATGTATGTGTCACATGTTTGTATGTGTTATGTGGTAAATAAATCAACACTGACTATGTATGGTATTTCAACAACTAACTCAGTCAATTGTTTGTTTTCACTTGTTTTTTCAATATTTTCACATTATTATCTATTGGGTGGACCATTTTAATCTATAAATCTAATTATCTCGTTAACCAATCAAAAAATAACTTATAACTTACAAATTTGTAGAGTTTGATGAGGAACATCATGTTCTTACATCAGATTGGACATAGTTCTTCAGGTTTATTTAATAGCCAATTTAGATCCTAGATTTTTTCGATAACCATCTCTAACGCCAAACCAAAATATTAAGAATCGACCCTATTTGTCAATTTGTAGTTGATTGAGCTTATTAAGTTCAAATTTCGGTTAAGTATCTTAAAAAATGGGTACAGGTTATGACTGTACAAAATTTCAAATCGATATTCCTATAAATAACGAAAATATGAGAGTGTCTTTATCTTAAATGCTACACACTATATGATGAGTTATCCAGAAACAATTTGATCGTAATTCTGAACTGAGTGTATTTTTAAAAATGGAAAAAACTTGTACAAAGTGAAATGTTTTTAATGGCTTGCTGATTTTAATGTGCAAAACAAAAGATGTATTGATATGTTTATGTAAAACAAAGATGACCTTTATATTAAGAGCTAAACTCAATGAGAAATTTTTATAGTACTACTTTTACCAGGGTTGTTTAAAATTCTTATTATATGATCTCATACATTTAGAAGAAACTTTAAAGCTATATAACTTTTAAAACGTTCCCACAAAAAATCATTTTTTCTTAGGATCATCTTTAAATCGTGCATATGTATTCAAATTAATGCCTTTTATAAGCAAGTTTTATTTGTATATTTTAATACCCCTTTCGGGTGTTTTAATTTATAGATTTGAGATGTTAAAGTTTGCGTTTTTAACATCAATATAAATCCTATCTTAATAATAATAATAATAATAATAATATTTTATTCGTTCTTTCGATATACAATGTATACATAGAATTCGTCAAAAAAAAAAAAAAAAATATATATATATATATAATAATAATAATAATATTAAAAGATAATGCTTAAGAAGTGTTTTTAAAGGTATGCTTTATTAGCTAAACAAGGCTAATTTTAAAAATATTTATTTGGAAAACTAAAATTCATTAGGTCAAAGCGTGACAAATATTTTCCTATTAAGAAAATTATACCAAGCGACACTCGTTTTTCCATAAAATACATTTAAAGTGATAAAATGAATGGCATTTGTTTGTTATTTTTTCTATAAGTAATTTTCTCTAAATCTTTAGGTATTAATATTTCAAAAACTTTGGTATAATACGAACAATTTTACTCTTAATTTTCTTCAAGTTCTAAAAGAATCCACCCTCAAAATTTAAAGCGTAGGTCTCAAGTATATTCATAAACTCACTTTTTTGTTTTTGGAAAGTTCTTCCGGTAGTACCAAGGCAATTAGGGTTGAAATTATTTTCACCTTATTCTGAATTTTTATGATGCATTTTGTTTTAACTTCATGGATGTAGATGAAAAATATTAATAAAATTTTTCGATATCTGCCTTGGTTTTCGAAATATCGAAAGCTTAATAATTAAACAAAATTTTCGATATTTTGAAAAATACTTCAGATATCGAAAAATGTTATTCTTACTTTTCATCTTGTATTGTCAAATTTTTTTAAATTAGTGTTTCCATTACCGTGCTCATACATCCTTAATTAGTCGGGCACAAAGAGTTTTTTATTTTTATTTTCTATAATTTATTAAGGTTTTAACTTTAACTTTAAATTTTTTTTTTTTTACTTCCACCGACTAGTTTTGGAGTAATCTATGAAAACATATCATCAATCTACCGTTTTCCCATAAAAACAATATTAAATATGCTTACTTTTGAACTCATTTCTTAATTTAAATAATTGAGCAACTTCCGCTAAAATTTTCAGAATTGATTCAGACTTAGTCCAACTTCATATAAAAAAAATTCAAGAGAAATTTAAAAACGAATTTTTCAATGCTTTTCACGCGATTTCAAGATTGAAATATTTTCCAATTCTCTACAAGATAAAAAAAAAAACAAAAACAAACAAAAATGACGCACTGTGCCATAATTTTACAGCCTATTGAAATTACGTAATGTGTATAAATGATTATACAATTTTCTAATACGTGTTAAATTGATAAGTTTTTAGAAAACCTTGGTTTTCAAAAATAACACAAATATTTTTTTGCATCTAATATGAAAAATGTTGAGTAAGAACATGATAATAATCATAACAATCATAATATATTTAAAAAGAAACATGCATTTCATTTTATTAACTACTGTATGCGATTCTGATAAAATTAAAATAAAAAAACTTTTGAAAAACACAAATAAAACTAATTTCAAAAGATCGTAAATCAATATACAAATAAAACATACTCATGAGATTTCATACTTGAAATAATGTGGAAAATCAAGTGTTATTTTTGGGCATATACAGTGTGATGCATTTAAGATGAAGACACTCTCATCTTTTCGTTATTTATAAGAATATCGATTTTAAATTTGGGCAGTCATGGGTTGAAATTTTGTAGTCATACACGGTGATGTTTATACATTTTTTAAGAAACCGAAATCAGAAATTTAAACTCAGTCTACTTCAAATTCTCAAAAAATTCGTCAGGAGCTGCGTTAGCTAAGCAAATTCCCTCAGAGAAAAAAAACATTTTTCTTAAAATTGTATATTGCATTTTTATTTTTTCAAGAATTTTATTTCGAAAACTAAGCGCCAAGAGAAAAAATTTTAAAAATACCTGGACCTTTCAAATACCACTCTTCTTGCTTAACTCTTCTTGATACCAAATTTTACCGCTAGAGATCGTACAGACACATAAATGTATAGATACATATATATTTACGTAATATCGATGAAGATTTGAAGAAATTTTTTAAAAATTCCTTGTAATCAGTCCAAAAGCAATAGCTCTATTTCCTTCGGAAATTCGGTAATAGGGGCTGATTCTTAACATTTTGCCACCAAGCGTCAGAGATGGTTAGACATATCGAAAAAAAAATTATTAAAAGTTGCTTAGAATATTTTTTTTTGTACCCATATAACGATTTTCATTACGAAATACGCATTTTTAATTTTTTTCATTATTTTGATCCACACTTCAAATAATTACAAGTTTATTGAAATATTTGAATACATAACACTATTAAATTATCAATTTGTCCTGTTTTTACTATTCAATAGCACTCTAGTTATAAAACTAATACGAAGCTTTGGCCGAAGGTTCCTAGCAAACGTCGGAATTGTTCTAAATGTTATTATTTTGAAATAAATTTCAAGGTAATTTTTTTAATCATCTTTAGATTGACTTCTAGTACAACTTCTAAAGATCATAATCTCTAGATCAACTTCTAGAGATCAACTTTAATATTAATTAATTAAAGTTTAAAAATCATGTTTTTAAACCTTCGGCTTCGGCTCGGCTTCGGCTTCGGCCGAAGGTTGTGGCGATAGCCGATTAATCGGCTTCGGCCAAAAATCGACCTTCGGTCGGACACTAATAATTTCATAGATTTATGTATTCAAATATTACTTGGTATCGGTTGGTAAAATGCTTAATAACTCTAAAAGCTTAGAAAATTCAGACAATTCCCTCATAAGATTTGTATGTCAACCTCTTACGCCTTTTTTGAAGTCAATTATATTTTGTATTGTATTTTATACATAAAAGAGTCACAGTCATAAAATTTAAAAATCGATAAAATTTTATTTGAAAAATATAAGCGTTTCAAAGCATTTTAACTCTTAAACTTCTACAAAGTATGAAACAAATTTCTAATAATAATAATTTATAGTGGAGTTCCATTGGAATTCATTATTTTGGAATTGATTAAAATAGTTTCAGAGTCACAAAACATCACCTCAATTTTTTGATTCTACATTTTATTTAGGAAAAACAATTTCCGACAATTTTTGTTTGAAACTAGTTTTCATAAAGTTTATGGTTTCCGAGATATTGACCAAAAATCATTTTTTTATGTATACATAGCGTTAATTAACGCAACCCTAGCACTTTTGAGACTGCGCTTTGGAAGAGTCTTAAACTAGGTGCCGAAACCATCCTTTTTTTTTAGTTTTTTTTTTGCCTTTTAATAAATTCACGCAAAAACATTATTTTGAGCGAACCATAATGAGATAAAAATACTAATTTTACTCCACTAAAATTTATGCAGTTTTAAATAAAAAATATTAAATTTATTTTTGTAAACACATTATATCCAACGTATAATTACTTTTCATAGATGTCTGAGAGAAATTTAAATATCTATCCAGATTTAGGCAACCAGAACCTTAAAATAATTTTTATCATTTCACAAGAACAGTGGATTTTTAAGCGAGAAATATTAAATTATTTATTTCAGAAATTGTCTGCGATTTAAGTTTGTTGTAGAAATCTATGACTAATATATTAACCTTACATAATCTATAAAAAAAATATGCAACTAATATAGAAAATATTAATCTAGAAAAAATCGCTTTCGAAAAAATTGTAAAAAAAGTTATTTATTAAAAGAAATCATACATTTTCTTTTAATAAATAACTTTTTTTTAAATGTATGATGAGTAATCTGAAATGAATTGAAATAAAACGACTTTAGTTTTAAGGTATTCATTGTGTGCGTAGTCATGATAGGGACAATAAAATCGATGCCATCGCTTCCAGTGAAAAATTTTGACGATAAAGGAAGCTGTTATGACTAATTTGCAATTCTTTACATGTTAATGTTATAGAAAATGTCAAATTAAATTTATTGAAAAACACTAATTAATTAAACTTAATGCATTAAAAATTGTGAAAATAAGAAATCAAATTGCACAAATATTATTTTTGAATTGTAAATTATCATAATTATTTATTTAAATTTGTAAGACAATAATATTAAATTTTCAATGTAAGTCATAAATGCAATCCATACAATTATATATGCATCCATACAATTCTATAATTATAGTAGTGTATTGTTAATTTACCTACTTACAAAGGGCATTAATGAGAATACATATACACGATTTAAAGACAATCCTAAGACAACGTGCTATTTGGGAACGTTTATAAAATCTTTGATTTTAACATTTTTAAGTAATGAAAACACAAGTTTTATAAATTAACAACTTTCGTGTGCAACTTTTTTATTTAATTTATTAAATAAAATATTTACTCTCCTCTTACTTATAACTTTCAATTTTTAAAATGTTTTCAATTTCAAATATAAAATGTAAATTTAAAAAAATTATATTTAAAAAAAAATATTACATTTTAAAATGTCTAGGTTAAAATTTTAGTCACGAAAAGTGAACTAAACTGATTATTAATTTAATAAAATCATAACACATATTTTTTTTTAATATGAGGTACATGATGTATGCATGCATTCATTAACTTCCTCATTTAATCGTATAATAAATTGTTGCTATAAGGAAGTATTTATAGATGCATTAATCACCCTTAAGTGTTTATACAAGGTACAACAAAAGTAATCAACCCTTCTTTATAAAGTATGATTGAATTGAATTTTATTTAAAAAAGAAAAAACAAGTGAAAACAAACAATTGACTGAATTAATTGTTGAAATACCATGTATAGAAAATGTTTATTACTCTATCACATTACACATATACCTATACATGTCACATATATATAACTAATATTCCCATATAATACATACTATAAATGGGTCCACCGGACCCAAGACCCAATTGATCTATTATACTTATTTACAAACTTGACCTCACTTTTTACGTCCTAAGTACGCTATAAAAATTTCAGTTTGTTATCTCTTTTCGTTTTTGAGTTATCGTGATGACAGACGGGCAGACAGACAGACAGACAACCGGAAATGGACTAATTAGGTGATTTTATGACCACTTATACAAAAATTTTGTTTATACTATCAATATTTTTAAGCGTTACAATCTTAGGACTTAACTTAGTATACCTTGGTATATTTCATATACATTTAATATAAAAACACATAAAATGTAATATTATCTTTAATAATTAAAAATTTTTTATTAAGGTGGTACAAGCGCTAAGGCAAGTTTAAACTTTGTGGTTGAAATTATTTGTACTTATTTTCAACTTTGTTGATGAATTTTAAACTTCATGAATGTGGACGAAAAATAAGAATACAATTTTTCGATATCTGTCTTGGTTTTCGAAATATCGAAAGCTGAAGAATAATTAAAGATAATTTTTCAATTTTCGATATTTTGAAAATAACTCCGGATATCGAAAAATTTTATTCTTACTTTTCGTCTTATATTGTCAAATTATAACATAATTTATCATCAAAGTTGAAAATATATATTTTTTTAAACTTTGTTTTCCCACTACCGTACTTATACATCCATAATTAGTCGGACAGAACGGGTTTCTTTTATTTTCAATAATTAATTAAGGTTTTAGTTTTAATTAAAATAGTTTTTTTTAAGTTCCACCGACTAGTTTTGGAGAAATCTATGGAAACATATCATCCATCTACCAATGTTAAATATGCCTACTTTTGAAGTCATTTATTTATTTTAATAATCGGATAACCTCTTCTAAAATTTTTAGAATTGATTTAAACTTCATATAAAAAAAATCAAACTTTTTATTTAAAATTGACTTGGTGCTCGTACATCCTTAAACATTCAGTATTTTTACTTTCTTAAAACTAAAGAAAAAAAAACTTTCTCCTTTTTTTTTCCATAATTATTTAAAAAGACAATATGAAAACTTTATTTTGATCAATTTCTATATTATTACATAAAATAAAATGCGGAAACTATGTTTTAACAGAATTTCCGCCATTTCTTTCTTTCTATATCGAATTAAAAACATTATAATATAATAATTGTATACATTTTTTGCTCTCTGTCTTCAAAATGTAATTTGAAGAGATCATATTTTTATAATAAAAAGTAAAAATAAATAAAAGATAAAATATTAAGTTATTTTATATATATTTATTTATTTATAAATAATATATGATAGAAGACATTAATTTTAGTTATATTGATGGTAAGTTGATTTAATATAGTTGAAAAAAAATTGGTTTTAATACTGTGTATATACTGAGTGTTCACTAACACAAACTGAATTTCACAGCCATCATTTTGAAATTTTAAATTTTTCAAGGAAGTATAAGATACGATATAAGGTCGATCTTCACCCATTTGATAATCAGATGAGACATATTTTTAATGAAATTTTATTGAGTTTTAAACACTTCCTATCATAGTTTTTCTATTTCGAAAAGTATTCATGGCTATTTTAAATTAAATTAACTTGAATCAATTTTCTTTTCCATGAACGGTTTTTTCAAGAAAGCCTATACCAGTATTTTTTTTAATTAAAATATCTTTCTTCTGATATCAATTTTGATTAGTTAACAGTTAATATAGATAGATACACCGATCTTATAACAAATCGAAATTGGTATCAGAAGAAAGATAAGTTAATTACGAAACTAATGGTAAAGGCGTGCCTGAAAAAAACAAAAAATTAATTAAAAGAAATTTAAATAAAAATAGTCATGAACACTTTTCGATAGAAAAACTGTGATAGGAATGTTTAAAAATCAATAAAATTTCATAAAAATATGTCTCATCTGGTTATTAGATCGGTGAAGATCCGCCTTATATAGTCTCTTAGACCATGGATACAATGGGCTTGAAAACTTCCAGGAAAATATCGTTTTCTTAATATATTTATTATAACTGTGTTTTATATAGTCGAGGGTCGAAATAGAGATTTCGGCTAAAGATTTCGACAATTTGAATTTTCATATTTTTTATGGTCAGAATCGAAGTCAGAGACCCCTCTCGAAATGATATTTTTACTCTCGTTTATTTTTTTAATATGTTCCGGGAACTCTGAGAATTAAAATCAAATTGAGCCGTGTTAAATCGAAATCGGTTCATTATCAAAAAAGTTAGTTTGAAATATCTTCATTTACAGATCGACAGACAATCAGAAATGGACTCTTTAGGTGATCTTATGATCCACCTTTAAAAAATTTTGTTGGTAGCATCAATAGTTTTAAGCGTTTTCAACTTGGGACTAAACTAAGTATACCTTGATATATATTACATATATACGGTGGATAAAAATTAAACTAATCGTGAACCATTTCTTTATAAAAGAAATTGCATGATTAAATAAGTTTAAAAATTAAGAAACTCTTTTCCAAAAATTACACATAATATTATTTTTTTAAATGCCCTTTTTAACGCATATTTTATTAAAAAAATTTATCAACCCGATGTGTATTCTCCCAAAGTATCAAGGAAAAATATTTCTAAGAAATTGAGGAACGTATGTGTCAAATTTCAGAACAAGCGTGACTATATTGAGAGAGTTCGAAGTAAAAAAATTCAGAATTTTGCATTTTATTTCACCAAGTTTATGAAGATACATTTTCTACAACTTACGTAACAATTTTCTCAAAAAGGTAGAGATAAATTCTCAAAAAAAAAAAATCAACTTTTTGAGGATTCATTTTACAAATATTGTGAATTTCGTGAAGTTCTTGACAACTTAATAATAGCTTTGAATTATTTGTTTTTAATATTTACCCAAAATAAATATATATCACTAATATTAATCGTGTTTTTTTCGAAAATAAATATTATTATTAATGAAGAAACAAATTTGGAATTTCTCTCTTTCTAATTACGTAAAACCATAAAAAAACCTTACGAATGTAAATAGTATTTTATTCGTTATGTGCGTAGTCATGATAGGGTCAATAAAATCGATGCCAGCGCTTTCAGTGAAAAATTTTGAGGGTAAAGCAGGCTGTTATGACTAATTTGCAATTCTTTACATGTTAATGTTATAAAAAATGTCAAATTAAATTTATTGAAAAACACTAATTAATTAAACTGAATGCATTAAAAATTATGAAAATAAGAAATCAAATTGAACAAATATTATTTTTCAAATGTAATTTATCATAATTATTTATTTAAATTTGTGAGACACTAACATTATTGTCAATGTAAGTCATAAATGCAATTCATACAATTATATACATCCATTCAATTCGATAATTAAAGTAGTGTATCGTTACCATCAAAACGCCTCCAAAAAAACTCACGCACGGTGCGAATATCATAAAACTGCATGACTTGATACTAGAAAATACAAAATTTCGTACAACTCGCACAAGTGGTATGTTGAAACTAGATGTATAAAAGCGAAAATAAACTTAAGTTCGATCATAAATTAAACAATTTCATTATAACTTGCCTAAGATATAGTGAAATTGGCGTGGACTGTAGGGTGATGTAATTCACTGAAATTTTTGTATCAGAGCCACTTCTTTCGGTCACCATTGTGGTCAGTGAGGAGGCTCTTTAATCATAATCAAAAAATAACCAATGTCTGAAAACGTTCGTCAAGTCATCAACACGGCCTTGCATTAATATAATGTATTGATAACTTATTGGTATGTATACACTAAAAACACGGTATTTAAACAGTTTTTCCGTTAATTGTTATCATGGATGTGTTCCGTAATATTCACCAGTATACTGGCCAGTGCTCAGGACGTCAAAAATCGACGCCATATTGTACTGGTGAAACGGGCATGATAGTGTACATGTGTTCACCGAGTGCTTGTGCAAGAAATTTATTTATTTATTGTTCATTAAGAAGGAATAATGGCGTCTGAAAAAGACTTACTCGTAATTGAAGAATACAATTAGAAATTATATTTAAGAATATATATACACGCACTGGCCAGTATATTTCGGAACGATTCACCAGTATGGTGTCGCTTTATGCCGTCATTAGCACTGTATCCTGGTGAATATTATGGAACATACCCTAATTCTTTAATTATTAAAGCAGTTTTCATGTCCTATATTATCATATTAAACACTTAACTCTAGTATACTGATCAGTATTTAATACAATGTATACACGGTATTTAAACAGTTTTTCTGTTAATAGTTGTTTGTTATATTTCTTCCATTATTATTAAAATTTTAGTTTTCATGTGACCTATTATATCAATATTCAGACAGACAACTTATACCGCTATGTGTGTGTGTCTGTCTGTCTGTGACATCGTAGTACCTAAACAGATTTACCAACTTTGATTTTTTCGTTTCGTGTGAAAGGTAATGTAATGGAAGGGTTCCGTACTCGAAATAACTTGGAGGTTGTGTTCTTTGTAAGTTCGCAATGATACCATTAAAGTGGAGAAAAGCGGGGGCAGAGTGAAGGACGTTGAAGGCTATATCGCGATGGTTTTTAAGCCCAGCGAAATGAATGTTTACTTTTTGTATAAGGATCAATTTTCTAATTTAAAGTGTTATTCTATCTCTTACCATTTAGAAGCTAAATTGGTTATTAAAGAAACCCGAAAAACTAGGTCCAATCTGATCACAAAGCAAGATGTCCCTCGCTACTACTCTATCAAACTCTATTTTTATACCATGTATATATGAAATATACATAGTATATTAAGTTTAGTCCAAAGTTTGTAACGCCTAAAAATATTCATGCTACGAAAAAAAATTTGTTCATAGAATCACCTTATTGGTCCATTTCCGGTTGCCCGTCCGTCCGTCCGTCCGCCCGTCTGTGGACACGATAACTCAAAAACGAAAAGAGATATCAAGATGAAATTTTTATAGCGTACTCAGGGTCTAAAAACTGAGGTCAAGTTCGTAAATGAGCAATATGGGTCAATTGGGTCTTGGGTCCGTAGGACCCATCTTGTAAACCGTTAGAGATAGAACAAAAGTTTAAATGTAAAAAATGTTCTTTATAAAAAAATAAGCAACATTTGTTTGAAAAATTTTTTTGTAAACATCAGTTTCCCCACGAGGGCGCTTATTAAGTGCAAATTTTATAGTATGCATTAATATGGGAATATCAGTGTGTGTGTAGCTATTTAAAGTGGATATCTTTTTTTATTAACGTGACGTCAAAAAACAAACGATAGCTTCATCAACACTGTCAATACATGGTATTTCAATAATTAACTCAGTCAATTGTTTGTTTTCACTTGTTTTGCTCTTAAGTTATATTTTGAAATCGAGATATTTATGAGTATAGATTAAAATGGCCCATCCTGTTTAAAAGAATATATTATTCTAACTTAACCAATTAATATCACGTGAAGCGACCAGTGACCTTCCTACGAAAAATCGCACTCTAAAAAGAGAAACTAATCACCCAACAAAACATAACATAAAATGACACCCACACACATAAAAATATACAAAAAACAAAATCAACCTGTACTCGTGTTTGAGTATATAAATAAAATTATTTGAAAAAAAAAATTGTTGAATGACGAACGATAATAAATTCGGCAAAACTGTGTCATGTCATTAACCTCCGCTAACCTTAAAAATTACAAATACAAACACACAGCACAGCACATAGATCGAGTGAGAGCGATATATAATTGTGTAAAAATGTGTTGTGTGGTGTTGTTGGTTGGTATGAGCTTGCGCAAGCATTAGTAAATGAAATAAAGAGAATCGTATGCATTGAATGTATATATTAGATAAAGATAGAAAGTGTAAGTGAATATTATACAAATTAAAAATTGACTTGACTGATACAAACGAACGTGAACAGAGTCACGGTTGGTAGAAGTTTAAGTTCTAACTTCACAATGTGATTGTATTTTTTATTTTAATTAATTAATTTTATATTATTCGTTTTGCTGGTTACTTTCACTGCCAAATTTCAAAATTATTTATAATCATAATAATATAATCATGAATTTTTAAATGTTATTTTTTTTATTGCTATTTGCTTTTGTTGTTTATTCTACTATGTATATATGAAATATAAATCAAGGTATATTAATTTTAGTTGCAAGTTTGTAACGCTTAGAAATATTGATGATACGAACAAAATTTTGGTATTTGTGTCCGTTTGTCCGTGGACACGATAACTCAAAAACGAAAAAAGATACCAAACTGAAAATTTTTGAATTCGTAAATGGGTCATATAAGTCAATTGCGTCTCGTAAGCCGTTAGAGATAGAACAAAAGTTTAAATATAAAACTATTCCTTAATTCCTTATAAAAAAAAAACATCTTTTATTTGAAAAATTTTTTCGTAAACGTCACTGTTTATCCGAGAGGGCGCAAATTAGCACAAAACTTTGTTGTGCATTTTCCCCAAAACTATAAAAGATAGGGAGTTGAAAATTTTCAGGTTGCTTCAACTAGTGGTCTTGTTCAACATTCTCAAAAAACGAAAAAAAATTATAGAAAATATTTTAGAAAATTTTCGAAATTTTTGAAAACCAAATAAATGGCCATAATTGTGTTGCTTTTCTAAACTCTTCTAATGTATAAACAAAAATTCGTAAATTCTTAGCTAACGCAGGAGCTGCGTTAGCTAAGGAATTTCCTCAGATATTAAAACAAAAAGTACATTTTTCTTAAAATGGAATATTGCATTTTTAATTTTCCAAAAATTTTTATTTCGAAAACTAAGCGTCTAGAGAAAAAATCACCAGAGTTATTTTCTGTTTAAAACTGATAAAAAAATACAAACATATTTTTTAATTTGAAAAAATGAAATTGAAGTTGATTAAACAACGAAGAAGTTATAAGCAATCAAAGATTGCATTCAAAGGTTGCCCATCTCCTTTTAGCAAACCAATGTTTTATATATAATCTCTATGGCCATACCCACGTATGACGTCACTAGTTGGTATCTTCTTCTTCGACTAATTAGAAATTTTACACATTCATATCTAGCATAGTTAGGTTAGGTTCGGTTCGGCCGTCCACGAAGGACACACTTAAGCTATAGAGCCCATTGTGATACCTTATATGTGTTTTACCACCTTTCCGCTGATAATTTCATTTATCAGCTCCTCAATTTCATGCATATACCATGCACTACACCAGCCCATCACAACTATTAATTAAATTAATTTTGTGGTGACGGCGGTAATCGAACCCGCTACCCTAAGCATACCACGGACGGAATTGGTTACGTCTTAACCAACTGAGCTAATAAGACGACCATATCTTGCATACTAGTAAAGATTTTTAAAAACTTCACTTTTCTATTCGTAAAGTGAAAATTATTCATCTGAAACGATAAAAAAAATTTAGTCCGATCGAATAATAATCTATTTTTATAAGCTTATTCATCAAGTTTTTCCAATTCCGCCGAGAAATAAGTAAGATTCGAAGGATAAAAATACCTCAAAATTGATACCCTAATCGATATTTGCATTACATATTGTTCAAGAGAAAGGAATATTATAATATATGCATATAAATAATAATAATGAACTCGAAATTTCAGTACTTGGCCTCGTTTTCAAAGTCGAGGTTACCTTTGCACACTTATAATTTATCTATCAATTTTATGATTTGCCCAAAAAAAAAAAATAAATAAATAAATATTATTTTTCTGTAGGATAACCTTTAATGTCTATACATTCAATTTTAAGGTTAAAGGTACAATTTATTTAGAGGTTTTCCGGTATTTATCTTAAACACCTAAAAGGCATCTTAGATATGTTTTTTTTTTTGTGTTTTCAAGAAAAAAATATATGCATCTTTGAAATTTTCCATAGTTGTTTATTAGGTTGTAAACACTTCATAAAAAAAATATCGACCCCTCAGGAGCGTACCTAATCCCCCCTTTTAGGGTATAGTTGGGGGCTTAAATCAGTTTTTTACAAATTACAAAAACAAAAAACAAAAAACAATGCATCAAATAAAAAAAGTTCAACTAAAAGTTCTAGCTGAAGTATTTGTGCACATTTTCGTTTTTTTCGACTTTCCAGCTTCAAAGCTGATCGAGATATGCCAACTTTAAAATGGACTTTTTTTGCTTATTCAATCTAATTAAAAAGTATCCATTTTGTAAACCGTTAGAGATAGAACAAAAGTTTAAATGTAAAAGTTATTCCTTATAAAAAAAATTAACAACTTTTATTTGAATCATTCTTTCGTAAACCTCACTGTTTACACGCGAGGGCGCAATCTAGGAAAGAACTTTGGAGGTACCTGAACTTTGGTGTTCATTTTCTCCAAAACTATAAAAAAAAAAAGTGTATTGATTTTTCAGGTTAACTTTAACTAGTGGCTTTGTGAAACATTCTAGAAAAACAAAAAACAATTCCAGAAAATACTTGCAAAAATTTTGAAGTAATTTGGGGACGTCCTCACGGGTAAAAAGGAATGTTTAGAAAAAAATATTTCAAACATAATTTGTTTATTTTTTTATAAAAAATAACTTTTACATTCAAACTTTTGTTCAATCTCTAACGGTTTACAAGATGGATCCTTTTTCATTTGATTGAATGAGCAAAAAATACACCATTTTGAAATTAGCATATCTCGATCAATTTTAAAGTTAGCAAGTCGAAAAAAAAAGTTAGTTTAACTTGTTGTTTATTTGATGCATAGTTCTTTGTAATTTGTAAAAAAAACTAATTAAAACCTCCCCAGCTACCCTCAAAAAAGGGGATCAACCCGACGCTGAGAGGTCGATTTTTTCGTACGAAGTTTTTACAATCTAATAAAGAACTGATGGAAAATTTCAAAGATGCAACAATTTTTTCCTGTTAAATATCTTAGTTGCATTGTAGGTAATATTGATTTTCAAAAAAGTTGCAAACAAAAGTAGTAACCAATAGAAACATTTAAAGACATTGAATTTTAAAGTTCAAGTTTCTTTAAATGATTCCCCAGTGTAATATCAAATTTAAAGGCCATTCTAATGCAACTCTCAAAATAAAAAAATCCGGACACAAATCTCTTCCTAAAAATACTAAATCTTAATTTTAATTTTATAATAATTTTGGTTGTTTGTCAAAATAAAGTAGGAAGCACCTTGTCCATTCTTAAAGTTTCCGATAAACAAGTTCGAAGTCAAAATAAATGTTTAAACTGTTTTTAAGGTAGTTGAGGCGCTACACAAAAAATATCAACATTAACTTAAAGTTAACAAGTTTTTCATTTTTATTGCACAGTTCTTGATTTTGGTATGATTTTAAAGCTTAAAACTTTAGCAATATTGATAAAAGTTTTTTTTATGTAAATGGTAAAACATTTTTAAAAGCACTTATTGCTTAAAAAATAACATTTATTACGACTTTTTACTCATGTAAAAAGGGCTGTTTTTAGAAATTAATTTCGCATAAACCGTACCGTAGAGAATCAACTTGAAATTTATTCAGAAAGCGTATTAAATATGGTACATATTCTACTATATTTGAAAAAGTACTTCAAAATGTTGATTTTGCAAAAACTTTAATTAAATTTTAAACCTTTTTTAAAGTGTCAAAAACGCGGGCATCCAATTTGGTGACGTATTATCGGTATCATTATACGAAATAACACAGATCAGTTTTACAGATATATTCATAGACAACTAATTATAATTAATATAAATATTTATTATCTATGGATATATTATACCCAGCTGTCTACACTGAACTAATTGATGATCTATGACTCATACTGCTATGACATCACATCAGGGCTTTAGGTCACGTGACATACAGTTTAAAAATTACGATTTTTAATTTTAATATTATAAAAGAAAAATGTGCTTTTATGACTCGAAATCACAATATTTAAGTATATTTTTACATAAATTTTAAATTTCATTATTTATTCTTCACTACCGAAGGTACCTTATTAATTGCTTATAAATCGTACAGAGAATCCACTTGAAATTTATTCAGAAGGCGTATTAAATACTTTTTAGTTAAGTATGATATATAATTTTAGTTTTTTAATTATGGTTTTTTCTTCTGTATCGCCTCAACACCCTTAACAAACAAAAAATGAATAAATATTTAAAAAATAAAACATACTTTTATGAACTTGACATTTTATTTGACTAAAATAAATATGAACAGATCATTTTCAAGGTACCTATATATTTATTTATGCATGTTTTTAAATACGACTTATTTACTCCTTATATTCGGACTAGCAGTTATCCATTCAATTCGCTGGCCAATTTCAACTTTATCAAATGAAATTTATAAAATTTAAAAAACCCCCGACAAATACGATTTATTCCTTGTAAACCGATTTTTGGAAACTTTGCTATAAAATTTTCTCAATCTAGTCGGTTCGACCGTTTAGGGGCTACGATGTCACTGAGCCCACGGACGCACATATAAACACTTTATACATAAAACACTCCTTCTAAAATCAATATCAAAGTGATGGTGAAGGACATCAGATGAGATGAAAAGGATACTTAGAGAGCTATCATTTTTTGGGACAAATTTTGGAAATATTTAAATTGAAATTGAAATATTTGAGTTGACTTTGTTCTTTTGAATTACTTAATTATTTTATCATTTCACTTTTCAAAATGAATTGAACCAGGTTTATTTGATCATTCATTTCCATAATAATTATTTATGTCATGCCTTTTTCAAACTGATTTGATTTTAAAGATCATCGCCAATTTATTAGTTTTTTCGGGTACGGAAACCTAAGCTCGTACATAGCTAATAACACTCTCCGTTAAATTACCTTTCAAATAAGGACAAAAAAAATTAAAATCGGTTCATCCATTCAGACGTTACAATGCCACACACAGACAAACATCCCTTTTTTAGTTCGGGGGTCAAAAACAAAGACTCACATTAAAGTATTTATTTCCTATGATCTACTGCCTTACCTAATATTTAAGTTTTAAATTTGAAACTAATTTCGTAGTAAGATAATATTTTTATTTTAATGATTATAACTTAAGTTCAATTGATAAAATTTAATAATCAATAAATTTATATTGATATCAAACTCTAAAAATAATTCTATAATTTTAATTAGTTGGATAATAATTAACCAATTTTTACACGATTAATAAATATGTTATTAGCGTTTTGTTTTCATCAAAGATGAAAAATGGAAATATACTTTTACTCAAAGAATATATGGTTAAAATTTCAGCTTAGGTATTCATGGAAATTTTTAAGAAAAAAATCATTGAAAATCGATATAAAATACATTGCTTTTATGGAGAAATCTGAAAAAAACGACATATTTTGAAAGTTTTTGATAATTTTCACTTAAAACAAATAAAAACAAAAAATTTTTAATAGAAAGTAAACATATTAGCAATGACATAGAAAAGAAAACAAACCAACTGTCTCAATCCATATAAGGGATGTACCTGCAGGGTAGTATTATGGTTGAAATTAATTTTATCTTATTTTCAACTTTGATGATCAATTTTGTTAAAACATCATAAATATGGACGAAAATTAAGAATAAAGATTTTCGATATCTGTCTTGGTTTTCGAAATATCGAAAGATTAATAATTTAAAAAAAAAAATAGACAATATTCATGAAGTTTTTTGGTTTAAAATATATTTTTTTTCGTAACTTTATTGACTGGACATTTCAACTTAACCATTATTTTAGTAATTAATTACTTTTTATTAATTACTTAAAATTAATTAATAAAAGTGCAAATTCAGTGAGAGAACTTCAAAATTTCTAAAACGGAAATTCAAATTTTAAAACGGTCATAACGTCATAGTATTTGGTTTATCAAATTCGTTGACATACTGTATGGTATTAATTACTTATATTTTTTATGGTATTACATTGAGTTATATTTTTCTACGACTTTATATTAGAAAACTTAATAATAACGAGTGTAAGTTCTGTGATGTAAATTCATTTTTTTAAAGTGTAAATTATACATTGAACTGTTACTAATTGACACGTCACAACAGAGAGTGCCAAAAGACTGCGCTTAAACATCTCAAAATTATAATGTATTTTAAATATTTTATACACTTAATTACATCATTTTTAAGCAGTAATTATATTTTTTACTTTGTTATAACGGTGTAATCAATGAATTAAAATTATAAAAAAAAATACATGAAATTCCCTAATTTCGATTTTCGATATTTTTAAAATTACTCCAGATATCTATAAAATTTTATTCTTACTTTTCGTCTTATATTGTCAAGTTATAACATAATTCAAAATCAAAATTTAAAAAAATATATTTTTTTTAATTTGTGCCTCTACTACCGTGCTTATACATCCTTAATAATATTAGAAGAGTGAAGTAAGTGTTTATGCAAAAAAAAAAAAAAAAAAACATAGTAAATTCACTTCAAGGTTGCTATTTATATATATTTTATTTTATTTTATCAGAAAATTTTATTAAGAATGGTCAGTTTTATCTTGAAATAATATATTAAGTATTTCATTTTTATTGAAAATTTGTTACCGTCATTATTTTATTCAAACAAACATAATCGTTTCATATCAAATACATTTTCATTTCGAAAAATTTTCATAGTATTTATTTACAAACTCTAGAATAAAATTTTGAAACAAATAAAATTTTGTAAATTTATTTAAAAATATCAAATTTGAAGGTCTTTGAAATTTAGTAATAATTAATAACTTCAGTCAATGAAAATATGTCGAATTTTTCAATGATAAATAAAATTTGTACAAGCGCTTGGGCAATTTTGGATAAAAGGCTTGATTTTTTTTATATGAAGTTGAAATAAGTCTGAAAATTGATGGGGGGTGGGGGGTGGTAATGCACGATTATTTAAAGAAATAAATAACTTCAAAAGTAGCTCATATTTAACCTTGGTCTTATGGGAAAACGATAGATGGATGATATGTTTTCATAGATTTTTCCAAAACTAGTCGGTGAAAATTAAAAAAAAAAAACTATTTAAATTAAAGTTAAAACCCTAATAAATTATTGAAAACAAGAAAAACCCGTTGTGCCCGACTAATTAAGGATGTAAGAGCACGGTATAAAATTTTGATACTGAATTATGTTTGAACTTGACAACAATATAAGATAGAAGTAAAAATAAAATTTTTCGATATCTGAAGTAATTTTCAAAATATTAAAAAATGAAAATTTTGTTTAATAATTAAGCTTTCAATATTTCGAAAACAAAGGCTGATATCGAAAAATTTTAATCTTAATTTTCGTCTACATTTATGAAATTAAAACAAAATTCATCATCAAAGTTGAAAATAAAGTACAAATAATTTCAACCAGAAGTCTAAACTTGCCTTGTACTACCTTAGAAGGAATATGAACGATTTTTTTTCTTGCTTTAAAATATATATACAATACCTATATACATACTATATAATGTATCTAACCTAATTTGTGCTCACGGGTAGTGAAAGTGATGTTTACGAAAAAAATGATTCAAACAAAAGTTGTTAATTTTTTGATAAGGAACATAAAAATGGGTTTACAAAATGGGTCCTATGGATGGGTTAACGCAATAAACATTTCAACTTGATAACTCTTTTCGTTTTTGAGTTATCGTGTTCACAGACAGACAGACGGACAGACAATCGGTAATTTAATGAACACCTATTCCAAAATTTTGTTCATAGCATCAACATTTTTAAACGTTACTAACTTGGGACTAAACTTAGGATACCTTGATATATTTCATCATTCATTGATTTTTGTACCCCGTTGTTCAATATGGTTAAGACAACTCTGTGAAAATCCATGTCCATGAGGTACAAGTCAGGGTAACTTGCCCCCCCCCCCCTTGATATGCTCATGAACGAGTTGTAAATATTTTTTATAGTTGAAAAGACTACCTTAACCTGTACATTTTAAACATTAGAATTAGAAACTTATTAACAGAAATTATAATAATGACGTGGCCTTCAGAATAATGTGAATGAACTATGCTTTATAGCTGCTTAGATTCAGTCAGTTAAAAACCTGTTCTTTTAAGCTAAGTGTATACTACACTAATAAATATTATCATATTATAATAATATAATTTTTTTTACACTTAATGCGCTACACCAAGGTAAAAAGAACATATTTCCATAATATGTGCGCTCACAGTGTGTTATTAGAATTGCATTGTTTTATCTGCATGAGTCTAACACAAAATTTTTTTTCTCTATAGTATTTTTACAAGGTTGTTTTATAATACTATTTATTAATATTAAAAAAAAAAAAATACCACTCGCCTATGAAACACTTGTGTTTTTTATTTAGTTAAGGATGTACGAGCGCCAAAGCAATTTTAAATAAAACGCTTGATTTTTTTTTTATATGAAGTTGGACTATGTCTAAATTAATAGGGAATATTCATGAAATTTAAATTTGGTTTAAATATTGGTCTTCCGTAACTTTAATGACTGGACGTTTCAACTTAACCATTATTTTAGTAATTAATTTCATTTTAATAACTTAAAAATAATTAATAAAAGTACAAATTCAGTGAGGGCATTTAAAAATTTCTAAAACGGAAATTCAAATTTTTATACGGATGTGATATCAAAGTACGGGCTTGTCAAATTTGTTGACATTCTGTATGATATTAATTACTTACATTTTATATGGTACTTCAGTAAATTATACTATTCTACGGCTTTTTATTAGAAAACTTAATAATAACGAGTGTAAATTCATTTTTTTAAAGTGTAAATTATAACATTGAACTGTTAGCAATTGATAGATCACGTACTTATACGTCATCAACAGAGAGCGAAAAAAAACTGCGTTTAAATATCTCAAAATTATAATGTATTTTAAAGATTTGTTTACACTTAAATACAGCATTTTTAAGCAGTATTTATATTTTTTTCTTTGTTATAACGGTGTAAACAATGAATTAAAAATATTTAAAAAAAATACATGAATATTCCCTATTCTGAAAATTTCAGAGGAGGTTGCCCGATTATTTTAATAAATTAATGACTTCAAAAGTATGCATATTTAAAAAAACGGTAGATGGATGATATTTTTTGATAGATTTCTCCAAAACTAGTCGGGGGAAATTAACAAAAACTATTTTAATTAAAGTTAAAACCTTAAAAAAATTATTGAAAAAAAAACGGTTGTGTTCGATTTATTAAGGATGTGTGAGCACGGTAGTGGGGACACAAATTTAAAAAAATATATATTTCTTCAATTTTGGTGGTGAATTATGTTATAATTTGACCAATATAAGACGAAAAGTAAGAATAACATTTTTCGATATCTGGAGTAATTTTCAAAGCATCGAAAATTGAAAACTTTGTCTCATTATTTAGCTTTCGATTATTTCGAAAACCAAGGCAGATATCGAAAAAAATTATTATTATTTTTCGTCTACATTCATGAAGTTATAACAAAATTCATCATTAAAGGTGAAAATAAGATAAAATTAATTTCAACCACAAGTTTTAACTTGCTTTGGTACTCGTACTACCTTAAAAGTATATAAGTACATTATTTTACCTCTAAAACTAATAATTTCGTGATTTGCTATATATTATTAATATTCATGTAATCACCTCCCGTCTCTACCCCCTTTTCCCTTATATTATTATAATTAAAAACTTAACACATTTCTATAAATATGTTTTTAAAAATATTTTCTTCATTAAATCTAATTAGTTCTAAGTTTTATGCATTTAAGCTATTTCGATACCAATAAAATGAAAATGATCCAAAAAAATTTTTAATTTTATTTATCAATTAATCATCTTTTTATACACCTTTTGTGAAACATTCATATCAATTCTCGGTACGGTTTAGGAGAACTTGACTACCAAAATCAGTGTTTTTACCAAAAAAAGTTTTTAATTTTTATACACAGTTCTTAATTGCTCTTAAAAGTCACGTCTTAAAAAACCTGCAACGTTTGAGCATCTAAAAGCAAACATCAGCCAAGATATAGTCGAATAACTTCCTTGGAACTTGTGGAAAGTCATAGAAAATTACCCAGAACAAATAAAGTAACATAAATTTTGAAAGTACAATCCGTTATTGTGTTTCGTAAATTTTTTCATCATATTGAAACGGATTATTAGTACACATCATAACAATTTTTTTGTAACCATGTATGTATATATGTAATATGCAAGGTATACTATGTTTAGTCCCAAATTTGTAACGCTTAAAAATATTGATGCTATGAACAAAATTTTGGTATAGATGTTTATACAATCACCTAATTAGTCCATTTTCGGTTGTTTGTCCGTCTGTCTGTCATAACGATAACTCAAAAAGAAAAAAGACATTAAGCTGAAATTTTTACAGCGTAGTAATTTTTTTTTTAGTAATTTTTACAGGACGTAAAAAATAAGGTCAAGTTCGTATATGAGCAACATAGGTCAATTGGGTCTTGACCTATGGGTCCGTAGGACCTATCTTGTAAACCATTAGAGATAGAACAAAAGTTTAAATGTAAAAAAATTTCCTTATCAAAAAATAAACAACTTTTGTTTGAAACATTTTTTCGTAAATATCAATTTTTACCCCGAGGGCACAAATTAGGCGTAAATTGTATAGTATGTATTATATGGGGATATCAGTTACGTATGTGTGACATGTATGTATGTGTAATGTGATAGAATAATAAACACTGTCTATACATGGTATTTCAACAACTAACTCAGTCCATTGTTTGTTTTCACTAGTTTTTACTTACAATTTAACAAGCAGTTTTCAAAAACGTGCTAATTAAATGGTAAACAATATAGTTTTATGATTTTTTCATTTTATTTTAAATCAGAAATTTTCATGGTTTTTCTAAAAATCGTGTTCATACAACAAAACATTTATTTTATGTGAAATAAATTATTTTATGTTTATTAGCAAATAACAATAAAAAATCTAGCGATACATGGAGTGTATGAAAATATTTGAGACTTACGTTTCAAATTTTCAGGGTGAATTCTGTTAAAATTTGGGAAATTAAGTCGGAAATTAACTGTTAAATTTTTTGATATATACCATATTTAAGAAACACTTCAATATGGGATTTATATGAAGTTAAAAACGCAAACTTTTACCAGCTTATAAAGGGCATTAATGAGAATACATATGCATGATTTAAAGATGATCCTAAGAACGGTAACGTCCTTAATATCTGTAGAAAATTTTTAGTAACTTAGATTTATTCAGAATGCTTGGAACAACAACATGTCACAAATTCAAACAATTTAAGGACGTACGAGCACCTAGGTAGTTTTAAATAAAAAGCTTGATTTCACTGGTCAACACAAATTTTGTCACAGAAGCATGACTTTACTTTTTGAAAAGTTTTTGACGTGCTGAATATGAATCTGACCGCAAAATTGCTTCAGCACGTCACGTTATCGAGAAATTTGTCCCTTAACATGAAAAAAACTTGTTTTTCTTCTTAATTCGAGGTCATATTTCACCAGTGAATATTTTTTCTTCACGAAAACATTTACGTCATCAGAAAATACCATTAATTCCCCCTCAAAAACCATTTTCCAAAATCTTTTTCCAAGAAATAGAATAGGTAATATATAAATATAGTATACAATTAATTAATTATATATAAATATTTATATTATTAGTAATACAATCTATATATCAAAATGATTCAAAAAGTATTTTAAAGGAACAAGGAAGGAAAAGGAAATCTTCCAATTTTTCATGTGAAAAAATAATTACATAGTGGCGTTACGGAATTTCAAATATAACCAAAAAACTAATTTATACCTATTGTAGCTAAAAATATTTGGAAAACATTATGTATTAGAGAAATCCTAAATTCGAATTCGAATTTAGCCCCCTCAAAAACTATAAGAAATGTCTGTCATCAATGTGACAAAAAAAAATCAAATTTTTGTGACCAGTGTTTTTTTTAAAAAGTAGTTGGATTAAGTCTTAATCAGTTTTAGGGGAGGGGGTGTTGCCCGATTATTTAAATAAATAAATAACTTCAAAAGCAGGTATATTTAACACTCGTTTTATGTTTCTCCAAAACTAGTAGGTAGAAATTAAAAATAAAACTATTTAAATTAAATTTAAAACTTTAATAAATTAATGAAAAAAAAAAAAAAAAAAACATTGTGCCCGATTAATTAAGGATGTATAAGCACAGTAGTGGGGACACAAATTAAAAAATATATATTTTTCCAAATTTTGATTATGAATTATTTTATAACCTGACAATAAAAGACGAAAAGTAAGAATAAAATTTTTCGATATCTGGAGTAATTTTCAAATATCGAAAATTGAAAATTATTTTTAAATATATAATTTTCTATTATTTTGAAAACCAAGGCACATATCGTAAAATTTTATTCATATTTTTCGTCTTCATTCATGAAATTATCACAAAATTCATCATCAAAGTTGAAAATTAGGTACAAATAATTTCAACGCTAAATCTAAAATTGCCTTGGTGCTTGTACTACCTTAACTGGAATTCCAATTCACATTAAGGACGTTCATGCGTGAACCTGTTTTGCTATGTGCGTTCATAGGGAAACAGTATGTAAATTTTAAAGAATTTTAAATTAGTAGAAAATAGAAATTTTTTTTGAAATTCTATTAAAAGTTTAAATAATAGTTAACTGGTAAAAGTTTCAAGTATGGTTATCGATATAATTTTTGAAAAATATCGATTTATATTTTCCATTTAGTCTCATGTTAAACCTTACTTTTAGTCACTTTTTAAACTTAAAATTTAATGAAATTAATTCGATAACAGGATATTTTTCCTGTTTTAAATCATAGAAAATCATTTAAACTATCGCTTTATCATATTGTTTTTAATTTCTCTACTAATATCGTTGACGCATGAACGTCCTTAAAGGATTATATGCATGATCATTTTAGCAAATAACTTCCAGTTAGCTTTATACCAATTACTTAAGTAGCTTTGAATTTAGCTAATAATCAAGTGCTATGGCATGTTATAGTAAAAGAACTAAGTGCGGTTTTTGTATGTGCTATGTAATGTGGTGTAAGACCGCTTGCTGCGCGTTCTCCGCTCCAATGTTGCTGCTAATAACTTGCTTTTTTGCTCATACAATACAATATACAAATACATACTAACTAACTAGTAACTACACTCAACACATACTAGGTACAGGTCTTTGAACTTTCAACATCATAAGTGGGTCACCAATGCGCCAATGATTATCAGCACACACAGCAGCCATATTGTATAAATATATGTATGTTGTGTATTGTATTTAGGGTTGCCAATTATATACTTTATAATCAATGTATACTACTTTATTTTCTACAATCAGTCAGCACTCGCGTTATGAGCACACGCTCGATTTAAGATAGTACGAGCACCAAGGCAATTTTATATTTAGGGTATTTCAATTTTCAATATTTTGAAAATTACTCCAAATACCGAAACATTTTATTCTTACTTTTCATCAATTACCCTTTTAGGTCACTTGGTTTAGGCGTAACCAATTCCGTCCGTGGTATGCTTAGGGTAGCGAGTTCGATATCCGCCGTCGCAACAAAATTAACTTAATTAATAGTTGTGATGGGCATGGTATATGCATGAAGGAGGTGCACTCAGCCTCTGAGGAGCTGAAAAATGAAATTATCAGCGTAAAGGTGTAAAACACATATATGGTATCACAATGGGCTCTATAGCCTAAGTGTGTCCTTCGTAGACAGCCAATATAACCTAACCTAACCTAACCTAACCTGTCATATTATATTGTCAGGTTATAATATTATTCATCATCAAAATTGAAAATATATGCTTTTTAAATTTGTGTTCTTAATACGTTGGGCACATTTAATTTAAATAGTAAAAAAAATAGTTAAAAAAACCATAAATGTTTCCGCACTATGCACTTCAACACTAAGTTTCAATTGTAAAACTAGCTTTGAAACTTTTGGAAAAGATGATATGAAACTGATAACATGTGCTAAAAGCATCCAAAGTATGATTTTAAAAGATTAAAACATAAGTTCGAAATATACTTTTTTTTTTCTTTCAAATACTTTTTTTTACTCACTTAATTTTATTTGGTAGTCTCTGCTTATCTGTCGAAAAAAACTTTGAAATAATATTTATCTCTTTTTCCGTGATCCAATCGAGGTGAAACTTTGCAGGCAGACTAGTGGCGATGTTATAAAACTTCTATACCCCCTAGCCGAAAGTATGGTCTAATAGTCGTTAAATAAAGTTTTTATACAAATTATTTTAAACTCCACACAAATCACGTTTGCTGTGCTGACAATGTTACTATGGAGTGTAAAATTATAATATTGATTTAAAAAAATCGTTTACGCTTGCGCTATGTTGTGATTACTTTATTAAATGGCGCTAGATAAGTGATCAAATGAAATGGAAAACTGGTCACAAAAATCATTCTTTCTGGAGCCAAATGCAAGAAAAAGTACGTCCTTTCGACTAGCGTGATACAGAAAAAAAAAATTTTTTTTTTTTCAATTCGATACGTTTTTTTTATAAAAAGAAAATTTGACAACCCTGGTTGTATTTGTGTGTATGTAATGTTATAATGTAATATCTATCGTCTTTACTTATTTACTTCAAATACTTTTGTCCCCTCTTCCTCTTGTGTGCTCTCTACTCTCTCTTTCTTTCTTTTCTCTCTCTCACATATTATAAATATTCTATAATACTATACTATTTTATATATGTAGTAAGTAGTATATCTATCTCTGTCTGTTATAAAATACTGTCTACTCGTCTCCTCTCTCTCTGCTTCAGTTACGTCATCGTCGTTGATCGTCTCTTGTTTCCTACTCTACTCTAGTAGTGATATAAAACTCTATAACAATAATAATAATAATGTTATATTTATACATTATATTGGAAGTTATAATAAAATGACTATTTTACTAACAACTTGTATTACATAACATGTTTTTATTTACCGAATGCAACAGGAATGAATTATTATTATTATTATTACTTTTATATTGTTTTCTATACTCTTAAAAACAACTAACAGAATTAATTGTTTAAATATCCTATATATTTATATATACAGCGTGTTCAATTAAGTTGGCACTATAATGAAAAAAAAAACATTTTTTTATTTGTTTTATGAAAAAACGGTTATTTTTTTATAAAAAATCGTAGATGGCCTAAAACGCAAAATGAAATAATTCAGTATTATTTTTTTTGCATTCGTATACGAGAGATGTTGAATAATGTAAATTTTTCTCCTTGTAAAGTATCTTTCTTTAAGCGAATTGCCGAAGGGAATGGAGCTATTGCATTTGAACTGATGATGGACTTTTGAAACAAATTATATATATGTATCTATACGTTTATCTGTCTGTAAACTCTCTAGCGATCGTAATTTAAGTCCAATTTGAATAAAATTTCAAGTTCGTTAATGAGCACAATCGACAGATAAACCAGGGGTGGAAGAAGTGTGCATAAAGTACAAAATTTTGAATTTTTCCAAAAAAAAAATATTTTTTTATTACTTTTCGAAACGAAAATTCTGTGAAAACTTAAAGTGTAATATTAGATTTTTAAGAAAAATGTTAAATTTTTTCAATGTCTAAGGCAATTTGCTTAGCTAACGCTACGATTTTTCTACAATATCGACGATATTTATTCAGAAATGTTGATTCTAATTGAAAATTACAGTCAGATTTCCATTGATATATCAAATTTTGTTATTATACCCTGTATTTATGAAACATGTATCAAGGTATACTAAGTTTAGTCCTAAGTTTGTAACGCTTAAAAATATTGACAAATTTTGGTACAAGATGTTCATAAAATCACCTAAAAAAATCCATTACCTACTATTATGTGCCTGTCTGCCTGTCCGTCTGTGAACATATTAACTCAAAAAAAGAAAAGAGATATCAAGCTGAAATTTAGAACAGAGAGAAAGTAAAGAGTTCAGAAAGTAAAAAGTGAGAGTGAGTTCGAAATAAGCAACATTGGTCAATTGGGTCCTAAGTCTCCAAGACCCATCTTGCAAGGCGTTATAGATAGAATAAAAGTTTAATTGAAAAAAATGTTACTTGTAAAATAATTTACTACTTTTGTTTGAAACATTTCTTTGTAAACATCACTGTTTACCAGTGAGAGCACAAATAAAGGCAAAACTTTGGTAATTTCCATTTTCTCCAAAACTATAAAAGACAGGGAGTTGAAAATTTGCTGGTAGCTTCAACCAGTGGTCTGGTGAAAAATTCTTGAAAACGAAAAAAAAACAAGTGAAAAAAAGCAATTGACTGAATTAATTGTTGAAATACCATGCATAGCCAGTGTTGATTTCTTTATCACATTACACATACATATATGTGACACATACATAACTGATATTCAAGTATAGTACATATTATAAAATCTCCGACTAATTGACGCCTTCACGGGTAAACAGTGATGTTTACTAAAAAATGTATCAAGCAAAAGTTGTTTATTTTTTGATAAGGAACATTTTTTACATTTAAACTTTTGTTCTATCTCTAACGGTTTACAAGACCCAATTGACCTATGATGCTCATTTACGTACTCGACCTCACTTTTTACGTCCTGAGTACGCTGTAAAAATTTCAACTCGATTTCGACACGATGAATTATCGTGTCCACAGACGGACGGACGGACGGACGGACGGATGTACAACCAGAAATGGACTAATTAGGTGATTTTATGAACACCTATGACAAAATTTTTTTCCTAGCATCATTATTTTTAAGCGTTACAAACTTGGGACTAAACTTAATATACTATGTATATTTCATATAATGCATGGTATAAAAACAGGGTATTTCAACAATCAACTCAATTGTTTGTTTTTGTAAAATATCATTGTTTTTATTATTTATAAGAACAAATAAAACAAATAATAATATAATAATAATTATTATTAAATGTTTATTTATTTATTATACACAATATAATATAGATTGATATGATAGATAGATTTCGAATTACTTTTAGTTTTACAACTTATTTCCTGGTTAATAAACTTTAAAATTTATTTTCTAGTATCTGGTATTTTATTACAATTATTGTTTTTGTTATTTTTTAATTATTTTATTTATTTATAAATATTTATTACTTAATTTACGCATGTTTTTATTATTCTATGGGATATTACGGAAAAATTTTTATTCAAATATCGATTTTTCCGAAAATTCGAAAAATTAGGATCAATCAATTTAAGAACTTTTTTTTTACTACTTTTCTACAATATTTGTTGTCTGTTGTTTTTAGCCACGGTTACGGTAGCTACGGAAGCGGAATTTCGCACGGGTCCAGATAGTAATCATTATTATAATTTAAGATGAAATCTCATTTTAAATAAGTACCTATTTCCGGTGAAAATATATAAATAAATTTATTATAAATTTTCATGACTAATATAAAAAAACTAATATTTTAACTTCCATATATGATTACATAATAATGTGATGTTTTGAATATATATAATTAGAAAATCTAAATAAAGCGGAAATAAAAATACACATACATACCTACATTGTAAATAAATAAGTTATCTATTTGTAAAAAAATTAAAATAAATAAATCTTGATATCAACTTTCATTTTCTTAAAAAAAAAAAAATAAACAAACATGTAAGTAACTACTGCAAAGTTTAATAAACTCTGCAATGTTAGTTTTACATAACATATTACACTATTGTATACCTATTACTTTTTTCATATGGGAGATTGTTGTGCCTTGCAGTGTTTTTAACTTTCCCTTTAGGAACGGCTCCAAAAAGTCAAGTAGCAATTTTCAATATATCTTTAACGATTAAAATAAAAGCGCAAAAAGTAATTTGGATAGAAAACACAGTTATTTTTATTAAAAGTTATAAATTTTTTATTAAGTCAGACAATTTGCAGTATAGGGTTATGATTAGAATAGGCATATCCGGTACAACTTATAGCATATTAGGTAAAATTCCAAAGATGGCACATGGAAGTTTTTCGTTCAAAATTTTCCTTGATCACTTCTAGCATAAATGTAGCTGAATATTGATGTTACAGATCTGAATTGTTTCCCTCAAGGAGTGAGTGTGGTCACAGACTTCAACGTCAGAAATCTCAGACTTCAAAACACTTCATTTTGAAGCAAGTAAAGATCGATTTTAGATTTTTTGGTTCATTTTACAACAAAAAAATCTCTTTTCTTTGTTTCGTAAAGTTAACCGTTTCCAAGATATTATCAATTTAATGCTTGCTATTTTCAAAGCTACAAAATTAATACTTACTAAAACATTAAATTTTTAAGTTTAACAATTAATTTTTTTAACATTTTTTTCCAGCTTTGAAAATGGTACTTTTGAATTTTTCCCAAACTTTATATATTTACTTGATTTTTTTAAATTCAATAAGAAAAATGATATAGTAAATTTTGGAATAGATTTTCGCATGGCGTTACTAATTAATATACTTTAATTAATGTTAAATATGACGATCCAAGGTACACAAGTCTTCCCTATAAATAATTATATGTATACGGAAGTAAGTATATGTTACTTCTCTCTTTCACTACTCTCTTTAAAATTTATTACACAATTTTACGAGATATGTTAAGCATACAAGTATATGTAATTAAATACTTATTGCTATAAAATACAATGTGTAGTGGCATCCCTATACTGTATATGTATATCTTATTGTACATACCTAAACTTTATAAAACTCTCACTAGAGGTATGTTGAAACTATATGTATAAGGTTAGAAATAAACTATAATGTATATAGAAACAAATATGTAATTTTGAAATGTAAATCGATTTTTGGAAACTTAGCTATAAAATGTTCTCAATCAAGTCGGTTCGACCGTTTAGGGGCTACGATGCCACTGAGAAACATACAGACGCACAGATAAACACTTTAAACTTATAACACTACATCTTAAATCAATACCAAAGTGATGGTCAAGGATATCAGATGAGATGAAAAGGATACTTATTGTTAGAGAGCTATCATTTTTGGGACAAATTTTTGGAAATATTTTAATTGAAATATTTGAATTGACTTTGATAATTCTTTTGAATTATTGTTTTGAATTACTTAATTATTTTATCATTTCACTTTTCGAAATGAATTGAGCCAGGTTTATTTGACCATTCATTTCCATAGTATTTATTTGTATATTAAAATTATTCGTCTTGCCTTTTCCAAACTGAATCGATTTTGAAGATTATCGCCAATTTTTTAGTTTTTTCGGGTACGAAACTCTAAACTCGCACACTCGAAACCAAAAAAATTAAAATCGGTTCATCCGTTTAGGTGCTACGATGCCACAGACAGACAAACACACAGACACACACACACATAGCGGTCAAACTTATAACACTCCTTGTTTTTAGTGTGGGTGGTCGATTAGCTGTCAGATATTTAGCCGCGAAAATAGCGAAACAGAAATTAGTTCGAAATTAAAATAAAGTAAAAGTTAGAGTAAAAATAATGAAATGTTAAGTATACAAACATATTGAAATTATATTTTTATGTGAGTAAAATATAATTTTGGCAAACGTATTAAAATTCTAGGAAGATTTTGTTCGAAACTAATCTAGAACTTCTATGCTACATTTGTTGAATTCTACAAAATATTCTAAAACAGATTAGGTTTGTCGCGTGAGAAGTCTTTTAGAAAATTAATGTTTGTGTTAATGTTGAACAAAAGGGATTGCGGTCAAAGAGGAGCCAAGTTAATACAATATTCTAAGAACGTTATTATAAAATGCGGAAATATGACACAGAAAAATCGATAAAACCTGAAATAAATAAAATTTATACATTTCCAAATAAAAAAATTTCAAAACAAAACAAAAAAAGTTCAAGGGAATGAATTTTGGTGAAATTTCAATTTAATTATGATTATTAAAAAAAAAAACATTTTGTCAAGGTGACAATAAAGACATCCAAAGAATATTGAAAGAGAATGGCCTCCTTCAAATTAAATATCTATGTATAACCCGCCCAGGGCCTCTGTATGTTGAAATCTGATATGACATTTAAAATAAAAGAGTTTAACTGCAAAATATACGAAGATAGTGGGGAGAGAATGTCTTACTGAGGACACTCAATATATTACATGTGTTATAATAAGATGTTTATTTCGTACTTATACATTTTACAATTATATTAAATGTCCGATGTGTAATATTTCATGTGCAACCTATAACATCTAAGATATTGAAACTTTGCTCATACTTATGGACTTAGATAGACGGTATAAGGTCGATCTTCATTGATCTGAAAACCAGATAGTCATAGGGCTTAGCAAAATGAAACTGCATTTTATGCAGAAAGCAAGCCACTTTACCCAGTGATACTAAGGACCAATATGAATGATTTCATCCGAGGAAACACAAATTTCATCCACTAGAATTCAAGATGGCGGACCTTTTCCAAAATGGCGTCTGCATACTTTAAAAAATTTATAGAATCAAAACGGTTGCACCGATTTAAGTGATTCAGGTGTCAATCGATTTCTATTAACATCTCTAATCAAAAGAAAAACATACCATTTAAAAAAATAAAGATGGCGGCCGAATATTAAGAAAAATGTGTAATTTTTCCATAAATTTTTTCATTCTAGTGAAAATAACAACTAAATATCCTATGATATGGTCACATATTTTTTTATTTAAATAAAACCTGATTATATTAGCTACAAAATAAAAAAAATTGCTTGACAATCCGTCAAGTAGTTTTTGAACTATAAGCATTACAAAAGAAGCCTTCATTGCACGTAATTTGATGCAATGTACTTACTCCAGTAGACATGTACTTTCTATACCTGGGAAGTACTCCGAAGTTAATGAAATTTTTACAGGCTATTTGGGGGTACTCTAGGATGTCTATAATAAGTTTTCGACCTTGAGAATCCTGTGCTAACTTGAAGGGGAGGGGCAAAAACACCAAAATTTTCGGACTTGAAGAAAAAAATTTCGGAAAATGCAGCTTCCGATGAAAATATCACCGTAAGCCCTAAGACTAAGATGGGACATTTTTATAATGAAATTTTATTGATTTAATCAATTTTTTCCATGAACGATTTCTTCTTTCTTCTGATACCAATTTCGATTGGTTAATATTTAATTGACTTACCTGTTCATATGTTATGAACAGGTCTACACCGATCTATTAACCAATCGAAATTGAATTTATTTCGATTAATTAGCATAATTTTTAAATAATAACTTTTTGGCTGTTTTGTTGTAGAGCCTTAAAAAAGACCCAATTGAGGTCGAAACGTCGGCAAATAAAAATTTAAAAATATAATACACTTTATTTGTGTCCTTGTTTCCCAAGAAAACCACTCTCTTAGAACTAACGTATATATAACAACAATTTATCCAACTATTTCCTATAAAGTTCAAAGTCTTGTCTATTTCAACGGGGTTTTTCATCTTATTTACAATAAAAGTATATGTTGTTTTTTTTCTTGAATGAAAAATTTTAATAGTTTTCACGTATTTATTATTCACTTGTGTTGTACTCGTATGTTTTAAAACTACTTTCCCTTAATTACCAATATTATAATAATATTATCGTAATAAGTATAATAATAAATAATATGTGTCTACATATGATCAACACATCTTGTACGCTAAGTTATGCTTGTCTTTGTTTATCAATATTTTTTATTCGCTTTTTAATAATTATAAAAGTTCATTTCCTCCTATGTTATATAAAACTTAAGATATTTAACGACCTAAGACTAAAAATAGTTTTGCACGAAATAGGGTATTTTACTATATTTGAAAAAGTACTTCAAAATGTTGATTTTGCTAATAAAAAGCCACAAAAAATTTATTTCGGAAAAATACACACGCTTTTTTGCCAAAAACTTAAACTAATTTTTAAACCTTTTTTAAACTGTCAAAAACGCGGGCATCCAATTTGATGACGTAATGTCGGTATCATTATACGAAATAACACAGATCAGTTTGACAGATATATTCATAGACAACTGATTATAGTAAATATAAATATTTATTATCTAAGGATATATTATACCCAGCTGTCTACACTGAACTAACTGATGGTTCATACCGATATGACATCACATCAAGGCTTGCCCGCGTTTTAGGTCGCGTGAAATACATTTTAAAAATTACGATTTTTAATTTTAATATTATAAAAGAAAAATGTACTTTTATGACTCGAAATCAGGATATTTAAGTATATTTTTACATAAATTTCAACTTTTTTCAAATTTCATAATTTATTTTTCACTACCGGAAGTACCCTATTGTGTAAAGAATTAGTTTTCAAAGACATAAAGTTATAAAACAAGTTAAAAAAAACAGTTGATTGAGTGAATTGTTGAAATACCCTGTATAGAAAATGTTGAATGTGTTTATTTATAAACTAAAAAAGCCATTTATTCGGCTTTGGAAAATTTTCGAATGAAGAAGAATTTTCGAGAAGTTTTTTCCAGAATGGTTTTTTTCGAGAATCTTTCACATGTAGAAGTTTCCGGCATATTTTCAACTCCCTATCTTTTATAGCTTTGGAGAAAATAGGCACCAAAGTTTTGTCCTAATTTGCGCCCTCATTGGTAAACAGTGATGTTTACGAAAAAAATGTTTCAAACAAAAGTTGCTAATTTAAGAAACATATTTTACATTTAAACTTTTGTACTATCTCTAATAGTTTACAAAATGAGTCCTACGGGCCCAAGACCCGATTGACCAACGAAGGACACACTTAGGCTATAGAGCCCATTGTGATACCATATATGTGTTTTACCACCTTTTCCGCATATAATTTCATTTTTCAGCCTCAATTTCAGAGGCTAAACTGAGTGCACCTCCTTCATGCATATACCATGTACTCCTTCATGCATCCCCATCACAACTATTAATTATATTAATCTAGTTGCCTCGGCGGGAATCGAACCCGCTACCCTGAGCATACCGCGGACGGAATTGGTTACGCCTTAACCAGCTTGATAAATTTTTTCGACTTTGAGTTATCGTTGATGGACAGACAGAGATACAGAAATGAACTAATTAGTTGATTTTATAAACACCTATACAAAAATTTTCTTCATATCATCAATTTTTTTAAGCGTTACAAACTTGAGACTAATCTTAATATACTCTGATATATGGTTCATATAAATAGGGTATAATTATTGGCGATTAGCTTCAAGATTAATTAAAATGCTCCTCAAAAAATGTCCAAGGGATTTTTTTTTATGTTACTATAAATAAAAGTTTGTGACATAAATATTTACTAACCATTTTGTTTTCTTTTGTTACAGGAATTATGACCGTTACGCGCACACCGTGTGAGCTCGACAAAATGAGCCTTTTCCAGGATCTGAAACTGAAAAGAAGAAAAGTAGATTCTCGATGTAGCAGTGACGGTAAGATTTTTCCTTATTATTTCTTCATTCAGAGAAATCATTCATTTAGACGTCGATAGAAATTTGAATAGGCAAAAAATGTATTTGCCTTGTTGACCACTAAATGGATGATTTTAAAAAAAACGATAAGGCAAATGAATATTTTATAATTATTTTCACTAATTATTAAGGAAGTCTTTTTTTTAAACATTCGGATTTTGAGAATACGACCACAAAAATTTTTTTCTGCGCAAAAAATGGAAGCCTAAAAAATTTCCTTATAATCTAAGATTCGAAAAAACCTTCAAGAGACTTTGAAAAGGAAAATATATGCATTACTTACATATCTTACACTGATTTTGTATTTTCTCCACTTCTGCTTCTAAAGCAATGTGTTTTTGAGAGTAAAGTGATTCAAATGAGATTTGAGATTATTATCTCATACAAACACTTTTAGGACATTTTGTTATAAACGCCGCAATTTATAACTAAAAATTCATTTTTCTAGATTTTTTAGAAGCAAATTACTTTCAAATAGTCTATTCTGCACGCTCTGAGGAGTGAAATAGTTCTTGATCAACTTCAATTTAGAAAATGTCCTTTCCGATTTTGCACTGGGGACAGTTAGAGTACCAGTAGTGCTGTGAACATATTATACGATATATACGACAATGGCGCGTTCTGAATGATCAAGAAACGGGCTAAAGCTCTTTGATAACTTTCATTAAACTGATCTCTTTCAAAAATGTCGACCGAACAGAAAGCAAAAGGTGGCATGTCATTTGAGAAAGTTTCGAAAAACAGATCACCTTCTTGCTGCAACTTCGTCTTCGATGGGAGGTGTCGGTATTTATATCATGCAAGGGTATGTCTCTTTCAAAAATGTTGACTTAAAAGATAACAACTCAAAGAAAAAAGGTGACACGTCATTTGAATAAATCTTGGAAAAAATATCACCTTTTTGCTTCAACTAGCTTTATTATGAATTTGCCTGCAAGGGGCCATATCGGTATTTATATCGCAAGGGTAAGATCCATTCGAAAAAATTAACTAAACAGATAACAACTAAACGGGAAAAGGTGACACGTCACTTGAGAAAATTTTGAAAAACAGATAATCTTTTTGCTCAAACTTGGTTTTCCGTTAATTTACCTGCAAGAGGACCTTCCTCGAATCAGGAGTATTGCTCCGGTTGCTTAATCGTAGTTCTGACCTGTGATCTAAAAAATAGGCGAATGCAATAACTCTCTATTTTAATTATTACTATTTGTTACGGTTTTGTACTAAATTTTTACTTTCCAAAAGGTAACCGCCTTAATCTTATTGTATTTGTATCGCTAGGGTATGAACCCTAGACCTTTACTAAAAAACAATACAAGTGCATTAACCTCTCTGTTGTACATCTGTTCGTAATGAAAGCAACAACAAAAAACAAAAAAGGTATTGAATTTAATGAACACCTTCCATGGTTCGTAATCAAACAATACAATACAAATTACCAACCAAAAAGTGAAATGCTATTATTATTAATTATATTTCCTATAAAGATATTATTCATGCATTCAATTCACTTTCTCTTATGTTTATGTTGTTTTATATATATAGTGTGTCCACCAATAGAGGTAACTATACTTGTAAATTTTCTTATTTTGCAATTTACGAAAAAAAGTCATTCTTTATTAAAAATTTTACTTATTCTGAAAAGTATTTAGGCATATTTAAAACTTCTAAATCATGTACAGGTTAGCCAAAAATTTGGTATCACTATTTTTCTTTTGGTAAACTAAACCTAAATTATTTAATTAATTACAAAATAAGTCACCCTATTAGCTCAGTTGGTTAAGGCGTAACCCATTCCGTCCACGGTATGCTTGGGGTAGCGGGTTCGATTCCCGCCGTCGCAACAAATTTAATTTAATTAATAGTTGTGATGGGCTGGTGTAGTGCATGATTACCATGAAGAATTACCATGTATGAAGGTCCTTCGTGGACAGCCAATATAACCTTACCTAACCAACAAATTAATAATAGTCTTAATAGTGGAATAAAGTCTATTTTACTTTACAAAAAATTTAGGGTTTTGATTGAAAAATGTGTTATAGTAGGAGGAGAACATATTAATTGATTTAATATTATTTTCTCTGTTACGTTTTTTAGTAATTACAACTTTTGTTCAAATAAAAATTGATCTTTTAATTAAATCACACAGATCTTTTTGATATTTTGTATAGTGTCATTATTGTTGGTTGCGAGCAACTTTTCTTAGTTCTTAGTAACATTTTATCAACTTGTAAAAGGGAAGAGTAGTTGATCAAAAAGAACAATAATGTTTTTTTAATTTTTGGCTACCCTGTACATTATTTTGAAGTTTTAAATATAGTTATATACTTTTCAGAAAAAGTAAAATTTTCATAAGGAATGATTTTTTTTCTTTAAATAAGAAAAGTATAGTTACCTCTATTCGTTGACACACTGTATATACGTTTTAATAAATTCATTTCACCACATTTTTGCAAGTCAGGCAACAACCGAAACGAACGCCTATGTTTCTGTTTTATTTTAAATTCAAACAATTGTAATATTTTCTCAGTATCTCTAATTTTGCTCGCTTAAACTATATTATACTAATAAATAGAGAGATATCAAAACAATGGTTTGTAGTTTTAAGAAGGCATGCAGAAGGAATTATTATTGTTTTAGTAAAATTCACAATAATAAAATAAACGTGTCAGTTCAATGACCTTTAAAAACTTTCGTTGTTTCTTGAACTTTCATATGTATCTCTCATTTCCGGTTATGTGCGTAATCAATGTTTAATCTTAATGTTAATATTCAATGGATGAAGTTTAACAATTTAACTTGTTTGGTGAAAATAATGTCTTCTGGATTTAGAAAGTATTAATGGATATATGGAGTTTAATTTAAGAACACTGCTTTATTCACGATAGTAAAGTGCTTTTTTACCCGAGTGGTAATGTGATTATCAGTCTATATATATGTATGTATGCGTGTGTGTATGAATGTGTTCCTATCTGACACACTAGAGACCGAACGCGTGTGCCAATTATGTTTACTCTTACGTCAATCGATTTGTCTCAATCTTGCGAGCGTCACTGTAGATAAGGTAGTCATGAAAACTCAACACGGCGACAACCAAAAACCGTCAAGAAAAGCAATACAATGTTCCCTTCCTTTCGCGACCCGAGTATTATGTGAGGAAATTAAACAATAGTAATCGTAGCGGGATCATTCCCGAAAATTCGGCTGTGATTTCACAGAGAGTCTTTATCTTTTGAAGAAGAGTCCTAACAACAGGGAGTGGATATACACACATAGTCAAGACTAAAATTTCTAGGTAGCACAGTTGCAGTTGTATGTGATAGTTAGAGCTGTCCATAAATGATGAATATTATTTGAAAGCTAAATCGGTTTCGGCCTAATAGCCATTCACAGAAAAATATTCCTCATTACTATTCAGTAGAAGATCAAATTCTATATACAGATGTTTTTAATAATAATAAGCCATAAGAGGAGAACCGCGAATGGGTCTGTAGCACCTAGTCAAAAATGTACTCAGTGTCCTGTCACCCGAAAGCGAGACATCTTCGGATAAGAAATGCTATTGCAAGCAAATAAATCTATTCTGCCGAGACCAGACCCCAAGCAGAAAGCCCATATCTTTTCCGCCGGGATCTCTGCCAGGATGGATGGATCCAAGGTTTCGGACCCGAACATTCAAAATCTGAAGAACATGTATGGAGGTTTCATCATCTTCCATACAGACCCTACAAGTGGGATCATCAGACATCCCCTTGTTATAAAGATGCTCAATCGATAGTGTCCTGTCAAGAGACCTGCCACAGTTGAATAGTCTAGCTGTGGTTATACACAGTTTGGTCTGTGGCAAGCCCTGCGCAAAGTCTCAGTCATGAAGGTTATAAAGAAGGAGAAAGATCGCTATGCACTAAAGCATTAGCGCACCTGTCCCTGAAAATTTGTATAATTTATAGTTAATTTTTAAGCCACCAGCCGCGCTGTCATCAAGAAGTAGTATCTGCGAAGTGGATGAAGTTAGTTGCATAATGTACAAATTGATATATCATTTCAAATTAGCGCACAACAGCCCGCCTTTATTCATACTTCTTAGCGGTCCTTCTTATAAGTTTCATGGTCTCAGTAATCAAAATGGGCTTGTGGTATCCATTCCTTGATTCGGATCCAGGCTCAGGTGACAGGGGCATTTGAAACGACTCCTCTCATGTCCATGAGTCCGCGGCTTCATTCTCTTTAACGCCTACAGAAGTTTTTATTCCCCAAATTTCTCTTTCGTAAAATATTAATTCCTTTCTGATAGTTATAACATTGACCTACGATTAAAATAGCCTCAAAAATTTACTAAAAAATTTGTTGTTAAATGATAGTAATAAATAACAATTTAAGAACAAGACAAACGAACAATAATCATTTGATTAACCTGTCAAAAACTTGCATACATTCACATACATTGGTAGAGGTTATGTTTAGAATTTAGAATCATTCTCACTTTTACATGCATACAAAGTTTATAGAATGAAAGTAAAAGTTGTTGGACGAGTTATTAAATCTAAATAGTTATTTTATAACTGAATAAGAAGTAAATTAAACTACCGTGTACTAATGGTCTTTAAAAAAAACAACAACCATTAGATCTTTAAACCTGTTACTTGATTTTGTTATTTATATAACTGCAGTTTTTTTTTTCTTTTTTTTTTTTTTGAAATTGAAAGTCATACTTGCGAGCTCTATAAACGTTAGTTCACACACACAAAGCTAATTGATTTTTTGCAACATGAAATCTAATCAGTTTCCTGTATTCAAACGAACGGATGGCAAAAATTGAGAAAGTTAGATAGAACTACATTTTTAAAAAAATAACTTGTTTATTTTAATTCCTGGTTTTTAGTTTTATATAATTTGCTGTTATATCATAAATGCAATTATAAGTTTATTTCCTGGCGGCTTTTTAATGAACTATTTTTAGAATGCAAATCAATTAATGTTCATTATTCAATAATTTCTTTTTGGTATTTAAATATAATAAATGTAAATTTTAATTGGTATAAGGTAGATTGTTAACTTATAGAGTTTTTACAATCTCTAATCAAATAATTTCCGACATGCGAATTTATGTTTCAGAACTACAGAATTCCTTTAAAATTTACTTTAAATAATGACAAGTTTTAAAGATTTTCCCACTATTTCAATGATTTGATTTTCACTAATTTGAAGATATCGATAAGGCCCTATCCGAAATTTTGTTTGCACAGGACAGCTATGTGAAAGAATCTATATTTTCGTCTTAAACACTTCTAAGACGCTGCTTTTAGTGGAAAAGTCAGGACGGTCCTGGTACAAACTTCCAGATTTGACCGCGCTGCAATTATTTATGCTTGCAGGGAGGTAGGAAGTTTGAAACGGTCTTGAAGCTTCGGTATGACTTTCTTCTCGCCTACCCGCATCGTCAAGATTAAAATTATATCCACAGGTTTCCAGACTTTTGTAGGTTTGTCCTTTTTGTCTACTATTAAACGTGATACTATCGACCAAATTAAGAACCATTATCCAAGATAAGAACCGTTATCTAAAATAAGAACCATTTATAACTTCTCGCCTCTCTACAAGCCACTAGCGGCCAAATCTGGAAGAGTCTAGCTGACACTGCGCCATATATTATTCCAATAATAAAAAAAAACCAAAAAATAAAATTTTGCCTGAAAGACATTTGGTTGCTTTACTTGCACGCATCTTGCTTTAATTAGCTCAGCCACTCTCAGACTCAAGATATACTTCATCCCTCCTTAAGTAGGGAAAAAAATATCCGAAATTCATCCTTCTTAAAATAAAATCTCGAAAATATTACCATCTCTTGAAATGACCACTATAACAAAAATCTCATAAATATCGTTCTTAAGGTAGTACGAGCGCCAAGGCAATTTTAGACTTGCGTTTGAAATTATTTGTACCTTTTTTTTTAAACTTTGATGATGAATGTTGTTATAATTTCATGAATGTAGCAAAAATGAAGATTACATTTTTCCATATCTGCCTTGGTTTTCGAAATATGAAAAGCTAAATAACTCAACAAAATTTTCAATTACAATATTTTGAAAATTATTCCAGATACCGCAAAATGTTATTCTTACTTTTCGTCTTATATTGGTCAAATTATTACATAATTCACCATCAAAATTGAAAATATATATTTTTTTAAATTTGTGTCCCCACTATCGTGCTCACCACACATCCTTAATTAATCGGGCACAACAGATTTTTTTTGTCTTCAATAATTTATTAAGATTTTAACTATAATTAATTTTTTTTCCCACCGGCTAATTTTGCTGAAATCTATGAAAACATATAATCCACCTACCGTTTTTTTAATATGTCTACTTTATAAGTCATTTATTTATTTAAATAATGATTCAACCCCATTAAAATTTTCATAATTGATTTAGACTTACTCCAACTACATACAAAAAAAAAAAACAAGCCTTTTATCCAAAATTGCCCTGGTGCTCGTACATTCTTAACATGCAGGTTTTTCAGGTCATTCTCGCTGCCATACTGCCCATAAACATAATGCGTAATCCTTATTTATTATTGTATACTTTGTAGTAGGTTGATGATTTCATTAATTATTTATTATATTCACAAAAAAAAACAAGCAGTGATGTGTCATCCTATAAACATTGGTTAGCTGTTCTGTGTACCTAGATTTCTTTATAAATCTTTGTATATAAATGACCTTAACACTGTTAAAATCTGTGTAATTTTCTTTGAATTACTTTCTAAATTACTTATTTCGTATATATCTTTAATGGAATTAATTCTACCAATGACATCGCATCTATTGCTTCGTTTCATTGGTTTCAAAAAGCAATTTTAAACTTTGATTTTATAAATGTATCTTTGTTTAATGCATATTCTAATTTTATTTCATTTTTTTTCGACCTTTTCAATTTTATAATCTCGTTAGGTTTTCTCATACTTAGAGCAGGTATATATGCCTTAGTTTTTAAACCTAGTATAACATGATCGTATTTTTCTTGCCTTATTCTGGTTTGAAACAAGAAATGTTAAGATTTTTCAGAATAAAGAATCTTAACCCAATAAAAATTGTAATGATTTAAAGAGCCCTGCAGAAATTTTCACACCAGAAAGTACCTTTCACACCACTTTTCTTGGACAAAATTTGGAGATTGACTAACGCCAAACATCTCTTCTTTGGCCTATTTGGCATTAAATAAAATAGATGGTAATTCTTCGTTACCTAACAAGAAAATTTTACTCCTTAAGTGTACACGGTAAGAAATTTTTTGCCGATACCACTATAGTTAGTATAGGCATGAACGGAGTAGGTACTGTATGGTTTCGAGGATTTTGATTAGCTATAAAATTTGAAACATTGACTGTTAGGGCGCTTGAGCCGATGTCAGTATGGCTCTCAGGCACTTACTGACTGTTGATATATATTCACAATACTTCTGGGGAATAGCACTATTTAACACTGTAATGTCACTAATGCTACTAATGTCATACCAGCAATATTTATTAAAATGACAAATTAGACTAAGAATAATAGAGTGGCGAGCAGTGTGACAACAAAACTAGAGTTTACATACACCTATACTGATTAGGATCGCAGTTTAATAATGCGTATTGATAAACACGCCAAAATCATAGCGGGAAAGGCAAGTAGACAAAAACATTGCGACATCTACAATGTAGCATAGGACTCTAGACCATACTGTCGAGTTGAACTTACTATTTATTAATGTAAGTGGCGCTAAACTTTTTATACCATCCAGTATTGTAAATAACGCCATAGTTATGGATCTTGCAGCAATATTATCTAGAGTATTATCAGATACTATTTGAGTATCTGTCTCTACACCATGCATTTCTTACCGTGTAGAATTCTACATTTATCTGCTGATGGAGAAACTGTAGGTATTCTGTAAGTCATCAGTGAAGCAATCTTTAGTTGACTCTAACAAATCATAGAAGGCTTACAGTTCTAAAAGCTAAGGCCTTGGATGAAAAATTTTTCTGGAATTTCGTTAGCATTGATGAAATGTAAAAGACAGAATTAGGATGTAAAAAAAAAATAAATAAGAAGAATCTGCTGATATTTGCAGAAGTCCTGATGAAGAAGTCCTTTTAAAATTTTGTTAAAAGTGGTATTTATCTAGCACAATAATTCTGACACTGGTAACAGACTGCAAACACGTGATTTCCCCAATTCCATTATTATTATTATTTAAAATAGCCTTGCATAAAGAATATCATGGTTTAAAAATATCTCATCAAGAATAACGGTATAACTTTCACATTGTAAAAAAAAAAAACAACAGATCCTTTAATATCATTAACTTTATTTGATAAGAATCATTTGAAACATACAAACAATATTTATTCTTATCTTCTCAAAAAAGTTTATTCAAACACATGATTAAGACCGATTTATTATGACAATTGACTCAGTGGCGTAGTGAGCTTAACTCGCGCCCGTACCACAATACCTGTTTAGCGGCCCCTCTGCATTCGAAAACCATATAATTATTATATGTAAAATATACTCGCAAATTAATAAATAAATAAAGTTATGCTAGGCTTTAAATTTGAGACAAAAATTGAGAAAACAAGACTAGTATTGAAATGTGTATGATCATCTGAATTAGTTCAAAAGATACCTATTATTTATCTCTAACCGGGCATTCTCCGGACATTTTACGGCGTCTTCTTACACGTATTGTTGTATCAATGTCCCATTTTTCACAAATAGACTTCGCTTTTTCTATTACCTCTTCACAGAGCTTGTCTCGAATTTCGGCTAGTTCAGTCGCTAATCATTCAAGATCATGTTTAACATATTATTTTATTAGACAAATCAAGAAAAGAGATTAGTTATCTGTGTCACCACACGGCGTAGATGCCATAAGGAAATGCTGACAGACACAGGTCGAATCTCAGCCCTGCCAGTAGAAAAGTCGTGCCTTTTCTCTTATGGTACTAAATTAAAAATATATTTCCCAGAAATTAATTATAATAAAAATAAAAATTTTCCAGCAATTTTTTGTTTTACGGACTATTTGGCGCCCTTTGTGAGTAGCGCCCAGGATATGATGCACTCCCTTGCCCTGCCCTCGCTACGCCACTGGATTGACTATTGACTTTAAAAAAAGATAAACTTTTTTTTGGTAGTTTTTTCATCTTGATTCTTTGTAAAAACAAACCCATGAGCGCAATAAATAGATATAGTAAACAACATATATTGATTTGTCACAAGTTTTATTTGTTGCATTTACGCGGAAACTGTTTTGATAATAATTATAAATTCAAGGTGCACTAGATCGCAAAGATGACGCCACTCAATGCCAAATATCCTTTCTTCTCTTCAATAATTGCAAATAACACATTTTTTTTTTGTAATTTTTACGCATAACTTTGTGTTCAGTTCATTCATTTTTTTTTATTTGTCATCATCATGTCAGATCCCACCTTGGATTGTTTAGTAATAATCGCATGCATTTATTATTATATTTTACACAATGGGTTGCGTTCAGAACACATGTGTAGTTTTAATTTTTGCTCAGAGGTTAGTAAACTAAAATGTAAACGATATCTTAATACATCTCTTTGTGTTAATGAGCTCTAACTACCCACAAAGATTTCGATGTGACCGAATTGTGCGATTTTGTTTATTTGTCAGTTCCGGTTTCTTTGGATACAGCTATGATTACTGTGGCAGCCAGCTTAAACTCGTAAGTGGGTGATTCAAGCTTCAATTTAATAGCTTTTTGATAACAAGTGAAATTTACAAAACTTAAAAAAACCTCGATAAATTTTTTCGGATATGGAATCCTAAACTCGCACTTGAAACATAGCTAAGAACACTCTCCATTAAGTTACCTGTCAAACGAAACAAACGAAATTAAGTACTACGATACCACAGACAGACAGACACACACACATAGCGATCAAACTTATAAGACTCCTTTAGTTCGGGGGTTAATAAAAGAAAAAATAATCACGAAAATGAGGCTGATTTTAAAATGATCGACTGCCGCAATCAAAGAAGTTGGAAGTAACTCTCTTATATCTGTACCAAAACACATTCTTTGAGATAATAATAAATATACTCAACCAAAGTATTAAAGGAACATTTTTTTAACACCAAAATTAAACCAAAAATTCAAAAAGCAGTATCTTTGCGAAAAATTATCGAATTTAAAACTACAATAGCTCATTTGAAAACTTATATTTTTCAAGTTTTGTAATCCACTGCTCAAAAATTGTTATCACCCCTTGCCGCTTTGCAAGGAGTATTGAAAGAGTGAGAAATGTCATCCCTAATTTTTATATAAAGTTTAGAAGTGTACTAAAATTTTATAAATTATTGTGCAACAAATTTTGGTAGAAAAACGAAAGTTGTTAAAACCACTCTTTGTACGAGCTTTTTGGACGATATTCGCTTTCCAAGCAAAATTAACACTTCTGGATGTAAAATTCTGTATATTCTGAGATAGATCATCGCACTGAAATTTATCACGTATCGTTCGAAAATTTAAACTGACTTTTTTTAAACTCTTGCTTATTGTTTTTGAAAAAAAAATTTACCACTCTACCACTTTTTGTTTTTAAAACATTCCAAAAACCAGAATTTTTTCCGTGTTTATTAAGTATTAAATGTTCCTTTAATACTTTGGTTGAGTGTATGTTCAAAACACTACTTGAGTGCTCAGTGAGAAATATTCTAATATGGTTCCTGTTAAAGAAAAGATTGAAATCTGTTACACTTCTTCTTTCCTTTAATAAAAAATAAAATTCATTTGCCTTATTTGTATATTTATGTTTTTAGGACACGTCCTAGTAATGCGTTCACTTGTCCACAGGCGAGTCCGTCGCCGATACTAGCACCTCATCACCAGACATAGTTTGTCCACCAAGTCCAAAAATCATATCATCGGAGCTCACAATGGCAACATCTGCGCGTAGCCCACAAAGTCCAGATTCATTGACAAGCGGAGGAGGAGGAGGAACAACAGATCGTGGTAACCCAGAACGTGATGGTTCATCCGAATTACTATGCAGTATGGGTGAAGAACCAACGAATTCAAGTGTATTTGATGGTGGGGGTCGTCGAAGTAGTACACCACAACAAAGTGTCAATCCAACACCCCCACCACCAGAACCGTTTCCATCACAGACTCCCCCACCACAAAGTGTTATTCGAGCACCACAACAACACTGCCCTCCAAGTCCTCAACAACAAACGACCGTACGAACAATCAGTACAAATCATCATCAAAGAGGAATCAAACGATCCCATAGTCCAACGTTCCATTCTCCCCATGATGTTAGTCCGGTAAGATGTCAGCAAACACCACCACCTCAATCAAATGCTGTAAATGTTATAAATGTAACCACCAGTAATTCTCCACAAAATACACAATCTTCACCACCGATTTCACCTTCAACGCCTCAACAGGTGATGCGTCAAAGTCCCTTACATTTTATTTCACAACATCCGCCCGAAAGTCCTCACTCACGGCAATCTCCTATACCCCCGTCGAATAATCAACAAGAAATATCCATAATGTATAATCGACAAAACTCGAATAAAAATGAAAATTCGAGCAATGTTCGAACCATACAACATAGTCCCAGCATACAAATCAAAACAGAACCACAATCAACTTATTTAATACGTCAAAGTCCGCTACATATTTTAAAAGAATCATCTCGACCGCAAAGTCCAAATAATCCAAGTGGTGTAGCCACAATTCGTCATACACCACAAAGCCCAATCCATAATATTCGTCAGAGTCCCGTGCACTTACAAATATCCCCAACTAGTTTACACATAAAACAATGTCCATCAAGTCCTGTACACCATAACATGTCGTCACCTCGTCAAAGTCCTATCCAACACATACAACAAGGACAACCAACGTCACAATCTCCAGGTTCCCCACGTCGTATCAATAGTCCTTTATCTAGAAATACTCCAGGTGTGATCACATCACAACAAGCAGCTGTAATACAATCACAATTTTGGGTACAAAATACACGAATCAATGGTGTTAAACCAGAATTAATTGGTGGTAGCTTTGGCGCTACAACAACCGGAGGTTTATTAGGCGCAACGCATCAAGATATGAAACCACCGTTAATTGTACAAAGAAGTGCGGCCACAACTAGTCCACAGATACGACCGACGCCAACTGTAATAATGGGGGAAGTAGGTGGTGTCCGAACAATGATTTGGTCACAACCGCCTAGTAATTTAAGCGTAACAACTCCACAAACATCATCGCTAGATCCAGCACAATTACATGCATCCACATCGAGTTGGAGCAGTTCAAATAGTTCCAGTTCAACAATCGGAACAAATCCTGAAGAGAGTGCTGCGCAAATGTTATTAACATTAGGACAAGATCGTAGTCGAAATACACCATCAAATCGTATATTACCTGGAAATAAATCGCAAACATCTCCAAGCGTATCTCAACAACAACAGCATACCGTTGTGCCTTTAAACATGGAAAGACTGTGGGCTGGTGATTTATCCCAACTGCCAGCAAATCAACAAACTCAAGCTTTAAATCTAAGTTCGTCGCAACAGCAACAAAGTATCAATCCGGTTGGATCGATAATGTATCTAAATCGGCCGAATAACACAAACGATATTAAACCACAAATAAATGCGACTGGAATGACTACATTATTACCGGATAGTGGTCATTCGCATCATCCACACGACCCAACCGATAATCCAGACGAGGAAGATCAACCGATGATTTGTATGATTTGTGAGGATAAAGCGACTGGATTACATTATGGTATTATAACATGCGAAGGATGTAAAGGATTCTTTAAGAGGACGGTACAAAATCGACGAGTTTATACATGTGTGGCCGATGGTAATTGTGAAATTACAAAAGCACAACGAAATCGATGTCAATATTGTAGATTTAAGAAGTGTATCGAACAGGGGATGGTGTTACAAGGTTTGTATTTTATTTCTTTCCAAATATACTACACTACATGAATAATATCGATTCATCCATCGGCGTAGAATGTAGGGGGCTTTAGCAATTAAATCTCCCCTCTTCTAAGCTTATGGAAGTCAAGTATTTTAAATATAAAATTTAGATTAAGAATGTACGAGCACCAGGGCAATTTTTGATAAAAGACTTGATTTTTTGTTTTTATATGAAGTTGGGCTAAGTTTTAAATAAATAAATGACTTCAAAAGTCATTAAATTTATTTAATGTTAAAAAAATTTAACATTGATCTTATGGGAAAACGGTAAATGGATGAAATGTTTTCATAGATTTCTCCAAAACAGTCGGTGGAAATTTAAAAAACAAAAAAACTATTTATATTAAAGTTAAAATGTAAATAAATTATTGAAAAAAAAAAAAAAAAAAAAAAAAAAAAAACCGTTGTGCCCGACTTATTAAGGATGTATGAGCACGGTAGTGGGGATACAAATTAAAAAATATATATATATATATATATCCAATTTTGACGAAAAATGAAAATTTTATTTTATTATTTGGCTTTCAACATGTCGAAAACCAAGGCAAATATCGAAAAATTGTATTCTTATTTTTCGTCGACATTCATGAAGTTATAACAAAATTCATCATCAGAATTGAAAATAAAGTACAAATAAATTCAACCACGAGTCTAAACTTGCCTTGGCACTAGTACTACCTTAAGTAGTTTGTTGATAGACTGTCAGATATTCGCGATCGCAAGATACGGTGGCGCCGCGCAGGGAGTATTAGTGAAACTATTATAGAGGATTTTGAGTTTTGACAGCTATACAAGTGCTGAATGTTTTTTTTTGTTGAGATGGAAATTATCAAAAATGAAAAACGTTGTGGTGTTCCCCAGTGTGGGAAAACAAGATCTACAGGCTCACTTGTCGCACAATGTCGCAAAAACATGCTTGCACTTGCTTCCGGCGCCCGCTTTGCAAGAACAATAGCATTCGATTTTTTTGTTGTCATTGGCTACAAACACTTTGATTTAGATCTCATGAGGTTTCTCGGTGATGTTCGACGTTTGCAAACATGAAGATTTGATTAATAAACAATTATTTTGCTTCGATTGGATACCACAGAAAAACAAGTTTTTGGAACGAGAAAGCGCCTCTCCTTCCATCAACGGCCTTACTGATCCACCAAGTAGATAAAATATATCACCAATATTAATATCCAGGGCTTTCTCCATGTTAAAAAAACAAATAAACAAAAAAAAATGCAAAAATTTATTTTGACAACTTGAACGAAAATCCTCTATATCGGCCATATTGCATTCACACCAGAGCCATCTCTAGGTAATTTCGTTCGCCAATAAGACAGAAAAAACTAAACAATTTTTTTATAGTCTTCCAATGATAAGGGGCTATTTACAGTCACAAGAAACAGGAAAATATATAAAATAACATGCATAACGCATTAATGCATAGTTAAACATTAACATTTGTTTGTGAAAGAAAACAGAACAACTTTTTACAGTCTGCCATTCATTTGAATTAAAAGTAATTCTGTTCAATAAACTAAAAATTTATTGGCAGACGATTTTATCGAGCACAAACTGTAACATAACAATATTTTTTTTTTTTACGAAATAAACGTATTTATGTTAAAGTTTATCCACGACAAAACCGTCTGTCAATAAATTTTGAGTGTATTTAACAGTCTTGTATTTCATTCAAATGAATGGCAGATTGTAAAAAATTGTTTTTATTTTTTTCTGTCACTATCTGACAGTGTATGACTATAAAAAATACACTCTGATAAAATTTGACTTTACTTTATAATTTTCTCGAAATTTCTATTTTTTTCTAATTTTGTTCAATTGTCCCAGTTCTTCTTGAATTAGATTTTTAATTAAATTTCGATTTTTTCCCCAATTTCTTAGATCAATTTTTGTGTTAAATAAATACGTATTTCGAGTACCATGTAGTCATCATCAGTATGAATTAGCTAATTGTAATTACTCTTATAGTGTGTGTTGCTAATTTAATGAAGGTCTACACGAAAAATCGAAATTTTATTCGAAATATCCTAGAGTTTTCATTCATTACATTTGATAATATTTATACCAGTTATTCTTATTATTTTATTGTATGAGACGTCTCAAAACAATCAAATAGAAGAGCAGAACATAAAGGAAAAAATTCTAAGAAGAAAAAAAAGTTTTGCAGTTTTGTGATCCAATGTATCTTTAACGAAATATAGCTACGTTAATTATCGTTTAAAGTCTTTTAACTTTAACGTTAGAAGTTCTAAAATACATATTTCTAATTTTTGTAACCAGCATTTTAGAGAAAAATGCGAAGGAAATAAAATGTAAATATTAATAAAACTTCAACTTTTTCTATTATAATAATTTTAATTTGGCGCACGTAAAACCACTTGGAATCTAACATTTTCCACGATATTGCCAATATGTCTCCTAGTATGTCTTCATGTGAGCCAATCACAGTGCCCTTAGAGCCTTAAAATTAGCGTTCCAAGGAACTCAATATCATGGCAGTTCATATTAATTTCATGTGTTGGATTTTAATGAAATAATCTTGTCGTCTGAAAGTACGGGATAGTTTGAATCAAATCCGGTATATCTGATTTTTAACAGACTTCGATTTTTGACAAAGTTGCGTTCGGTGCTCGAGGTTACAAACTTTGGACTATTCATTGGACCAACATCATAAACAACTCTGCTAAAAATCAGAACTACCGGATTTGACGCAGACTGTAATGAATAAAGTTACTGTAATATTTCCATTCAAATTTTGTACTTTTAGAAAGTGTTACCTAAATGTCGTCAATAAACAATGAAGGGGGGGGGAGAATCAATAAGGATAGGAGGGAGTGTAAAAAAATATGACCAAAAAGCGTTCTATGGTTTATTGACGAGCCCTTTAATAGAAAATTTTAAAAATTAACTTTCAGTTTTATTAACCGTAAACGATATATTTCTAGCGGTACGAGAAGATCGAATGCCTGGTGGTCGTAATAGTGGCGCTGTTTACAACTTATACAAAGTAAAATATAAAAAACACAAAAAAACAACAACCAAACAACAAGCAGCTCAACAACAGAAACAACAACAATTAGCAGCTCAACAGCAACAGCATCACGGACATCCGGACAAGACCACAACCCAACTACATCACTTACAACAACATGGTGGACATCATCCACATGGCATCATTAAAACAGAAACATCAGCGGGTGTTACACAAATTCCAGCACATTTAGTGAACGGTACCATTTTAAAAACAGCATTAACAAATCCAAGTGAAGTTATCCATTTACGACAGCGATTAGATAACAATAATCCTACAGTGTTAACCGTCAGTAGTAGTACACAACAAACGAATAACAATAATCGTGATAATAATCGTGATCGGGGTAACGGTGGTGGGGGTGGTATTAGACAACAATCGAACATAAACATGTATCATCCACGATCAAACGTTGATTCGATTGATCAAACATTATCAATGATACAAACATTAATTGATTGTGATGAATTTCAAGATATTGCTACGTTACATAATATTGATGAGCTATTAGATAATAAAACTGATTTAAGTGAGAAATTATGTCAAATTGGTGATTCAATTGTATATAAATTAGTGCAATGGACAAAACGTTTACCATTTTATTTAGAATTACCTGTTGAAGTACATACACGATTATTAACACATAAATGGCATGAGTTATTAGTGTTAACAACATCCGCATATCAAGCGATACATGGTACATCATCATCTGCATCAGCTGTTACAAATAATCAAACGAAATTATCATCATTCAACTCTGATCATACGGATATTGATTTTACACAGGAAGTATGTTTATTCTACAATTTATTCTATAAGCCCGGGATCTTTCAAAATTGTAATAACAAGAATTTATTTATCTAAATATTTGTGTTACCAACTTGTAACACAAATATTTCGGAAATGGTCATACAATGGCGGACTTTTAAAGTTTCGTGTGTGAAAAATATAATATTTATTTCTGTAATATTTACATATTTCATATTAGCCTTTAATGCTCTATAGTAAGACTCTATCTAGCAACAGAAAAAAAAACTACAGGTGTTAGCTTGCATAGATACATAATATTTAACGGAAATGTTGTTTACTATGTTGTATATGCTACATATACATATATAAAATATATGCATGTAATAATTTTTGACAACCTAAAACGTTACTGAACAATTATACAAAACATTAAAATTGCTGTTTTAATTTTTTCGAAAATCGATAGCTTTCGGAGGACATGTAACTTAAAAATATGTCATTCTTGTATTTAATCGAAAGAAAACACGCTAGCAACAGAAAAATGCTTTAGCCAAAAGTTGTCAAGAGCAATAGAGGACATTTGCCTGTCTCCATGACTTTGAACTAAAATTATCGATAAACTTTAAGCGAATTTCCTTCGATTAAGGACGTTCGGTAGAAGTAAAACTCACCAATGAATTTTTTTGAAATGTTGACCAGATGATCATATTGTTGTTGCAATAAACGTGCTAAAATTTCAAGAGATTCATCTGTTTCGTTTTCGGGACATTGAACTTCAAAGTTCAGTCATTTTAACACGGTCGCTTAAGGGGAAAACTGATAAAAACTCAGTTTTAAGAAAATTGGCCCAATGAACTTCGCCAATTTTCGATCATCTGATTCGTTTCGTCGACAAAAACGGAACGCCAACGTCGCAAGTACTATACATATACGATGTGTGCACATGACCACCCATCCAAGATCCGTACGGCAATGTCAAGTCTTCATTCATGGTTAGTTTTCCCTTGTCGCGCAAATATTTCCTCCCGCTATCTCTACCGAACGTCCTTAAATGCAACAATTACATATTGTTAAGTCACATTTCCTCCGAAAGCTAACGATTTTCGACAAAAAGCTTCGAATCAAAATGTTAGTTTTTTTATGAGGATCAACTTTCTAATTTAAAGTGTTATTGTATCTCTTATCTCTTAGGATCTAAATTTTCCATTAAAGCAACCTGGAGAACTAGATCAATTCTGATGTCAGAACATGATGTCTTCCATCAAACTCTGCAATTTCCGTCAAAGTTATTTTTTGATTGGTTAACTACAAACTAAGAGCTATTACCTATTATATAGATTAAAATGGTCCACCCAGTATGAGAATTTAAAGTTTCCTTTGTCTCTAATACTAAATCAATTGTTTGCCAATCTAGTCTAATCAATTTGATAAAATATCTTTTTCTGTAAATTTAATGAATTTAATTTAAATTTTAAAGGTTAGTACAAATTTATGTGTACTCCAAACTTGTTTAACATCAATGATGGGTCGACCCATAACAATGGATCAATTGAGACAAGATGTTGGTTTAATGGTTGAGAAAATTACTCATGTTACATTAATGTTTCGGCGTATAAGACTTACAATGCATGAATATGTTTGCCTTAAAGTGATAACCATGTTGAATCAAGGTAAGATGTCAAATAACTGTTAAATATACTGCGGGACAATCAAATAAGATAGGAGGAACGAGTGTTGTGGTGTTAACTGTTAAATATACTGCGGTCCATTTTGGTGTTTTTATTAGAATATCATGTATTGTGGACAAGTGAAAAGTAAAAAATTAACAAAAGTTTAAAAAAATCATGAAATGTTCCTAATTTGCGCCCTCACGGGTAAAAAATGATGTTTACGAAAAAATGTTGCAAACAAAAGTTGTTTTTTATAAGGAATATTTTTTATATTTAAACTTTTGTTTGATCTCTAACGGTTTACAAAATGGATCCTACGGACCAAAAACACAATTGACCTATGTTGCTCATTTATGAACTCAACCTCACTTTTTACGCCCTAAGCACGCCATAAATATTCCAGCTTGATATCTCTTTTCGTTGTTGAGTTACCGTGTTTGTAGACAGACAGACAGGCGAATAACCGGAAATGAACATCTATACCAAAATTTTGTTCGTAGCTTTAATATTTTTAAGCGTTAAAAACTTGGGACGAAACTTAGTATACCTTGATATATATTACAGGTTCTAAAAATCGATTAATACTAGAATTTTTCCAAAAATTAAATGTTTTTTATTTACAGGACGTTCCGGTAATGGAAATAGTGGGAATGCTAGTGGCGGTAACGCAGGTAATACTGAATTAGAAACAATACAAGAACGTTATGCATCTTGTTTGCGTGCACTTACACATCATATGCACCCGCAACAGCCGCAACGATTTCAAGAACTTCTAATTCGATTACCTGAAGTAAGTATTTGTTCAAAAGTTTCGTAAACCTACATTCATCTTAAAAAATATAGAATTTTCGTTTTATCAAAGATGGCGAAGTTATATTTCTCGTTTGTTTCAGTGCTGACTGAGATTACGATAATAGAAATAGTACATTAAAATCATAAATATCAATTTGATGACCAAATAATACTTTGTAAAATGAATTTTCTACAATTTTATCAGAATTGCTTCGAAAAACAAGCTTTCGTACAGTATAATATCTCAAAAACTATTCAAATGATCGTTAAATGAAACGGATTATTGTATTTTTGGGGTAAAAATTACTCTATGCCGAGTTTTATGAAATTCCGAAGGGTGGAACCCCTTAAGAAAATTATAGAAAATCAAGAAAAATTTCTTCTCCAATTTTAATAAAACTAAAAAAATAAGATAAATTTGACCCAAAAAAGACAAAATTTGAGTTAATTAACGATTGGGAGAATAATTTTGAAGGTATAGTTAGAAATTGATCTGAAATATCATTTTTCTCAATAATTACTCACCTAATCGTTAAATGCAACCGTTTCTTGTATTTTCATTTTTTATTTGAGTCAAAATTACCCTTTTTCCCAAGTTTCATTAAATTCTGAAATAAAACTTTTTTGTGATTTTATCAATTCTTTCAAAGTGATTCATTCCTTTTAAGAAAATCGCAAAAAAAATTAGAAACAATATTTTTGCCTACGATTTGATTTAAAACATTTTCTAGAGTTATTTTGATAAAAGAAATACAAAAAGCGCGTTCCTTTGCCGATCGTAGTTTCTGAGATATTGCCCAAAATCTTATTCGAAGACCGATATCCGGAAGCCATTTCAGCCAATATCTCAAAAACTTGGAGTAATGTTGACCCAAAAAAAAAAATCAGGTCCCTTTTACGATTGGACGAGTAGTTTCTGCAATATCGCCTAAAATCTACTCAAAAATTGCCTATGAAAAGTTTATATTCCCCCTTCAAAACATTTTTCGGATGAAAGGAGGTTTTCGGAACATTATTGATAACTGTTGCAACTCTGAAAACTGGCGATAATAATTCGAACTAATTAAAACAGGAAGTTTTCAGTAGTTCCAATTTAGACTAACAGATAGCATTAATGTACTTACCATTTTTAATGGCCAATAAAAATATTCACATTCAAAGCAGATATACTCCGAGTATCCGTTTTCAGTAGTTTTAATTTAAATTACCCGGCTATCATTTATTAATTTCAAAAAAAAAAAAAAAAAATTAGTATTTCATACATTTTATAATAAAAATACTTTCTTTTTCAGATTCAGTCAGCTGCCGCATTATTACTTGAAAGTAAAATGTTTTACGTTCCTTTTCTATTAAATTCAGCGATCCAAAGGTAGTATGAAATGAAAACATAAAAATGTTTTATTTTCTAAGTGTGTTTCAATTCAAATTTTTTGTTTTTTTTTTTTTATATTCAATTTTTTTGTTTTTTTCTTATAAACCGTTATTATTATTTTTTAAAACTATTTCATACAACAAACCAAAAAACCGAATGATGGGTCTCATGCGTCGTTGTATTTTTTTCAAAACACATTTTTTTTTTATATATAAATAATTAATTTTTATATTTTCCTATTTTGAGAGCATTCATTGAAAGCACTTTTTTATATATTGTAAATCAGCTTCTTTTTATTATAGCTAATAATGTCTATTTCTACACTAAGTTAATTTTTTTAGATTTTATATAATTATTTTTCGAAAAAATAAACCAACAGGTTATGGGGCCCAGTTTAGCATTTGATTCATTTCAGAATGACTGGAAAATTGTACAACTAATCGTAACTATTAACAAAATTTTTTCCTCTACGAGAATGTTCACACCCTGTTTACTTCTCCTTCAGACGCCCTGGAAAATTTTTAATTTCGTGGAAAGCTTAAAATTCTTGAGTTAAGGTTGCATTCACATGAACAACTTGTTTATACTTAAGGAATATTCATGAATGTCAAATTTGCCTCACAATGATAGCGGTTGGAAACTACGAAGATAGTCGAAGTATAAGGAAGCCATCTAAATTGCATTTTCTTTAACGACTTTACTGAAGTGATTAGAAGAACTATCACAGATTAAAAGCACGAAAAGTTAAAAAATTTTCAAAATGTTATTCCAATTGAAATTTTGAAGAAAAAAAAAACATTTTCAAATAAGTTTGAGAGAATCTCTCTACGCGACTGTTCTGAAAGGTTAATGTCAAACTTGCCGCATAATTAAAATTTTCCAATCCTTCTGAACGTCCCCTGGCTATGAAAATTTTCTCTCAGATGAAAAAATTGTTAATCATGACTTTGATAATAGTTTTTGAATGTCAAATACTAAACGTAACCCTAAACCTACTACAAGCACATAACGAAACTTATATGCTAAATAATAGAAAGGAGGATATAAGTTCCTCTGTTAGCATCCCCACGTTGGTTACGTGCTTGAAATACCTGCAATTAATAATACAGAAACTGACCTATTATACTGTGAATTGAGTTGTTGATTATAATTAAAATTATCTATGAAAATTATAGCTGTCAAGGCCAATGTCATAACATTTTTGAGATAAGATAACTACCAACTTTTTTTTCCGCGAATAAATATCTAAAAAGACTGAATTAAATTCGCGACTTATAAATATTCATTTTTATCATCAAATGAAATAGATTTTGCATATATTTTTTACTAATTAGGGAAAAAAATTTTATTTTCTGTATTATTAAATTAAATAAAAAAAAAGATTTTATTCTAAAAATGAAAGAGAAAATATTTATATTATGGCAACTTTTTTTTATATTTAAATAAGAAATTTTGAGAAAAAAAAATTGTATCGTTTGGAAAGAAACACATAATATATAAATGGATAATTTTACGGTGGGGTTTTAGGGCACTGCAAATGGAAAGTGATATTTTCATATTAAAAAATTATTATTTAGGCGCACCTTTCAATTTTCTCGGTCCAACTGCATTTTTAACCTTATAACACCAGAGCATCATATCTTTTTTGCTTTCATACATTTCTTTACATTTCCTCTTCGAAAAAGTTCGTCATATTTCCTTTTTTTCTACCTTTTCTTTCGTTGTTTCCTTTTCTAAAATATCGCGTCTCGATTAAATTTTCAGTGATTTCGTACTAATCTTCTATCTTTTTATTTTTTTTCATTGGTTTACTCTTACTCTAAGCTATGTTGTGAAGCCCAAGAATGATAAAGCCAGCTACAGATATTCTTCACGGAAACCCTATCGATTAGTGAATATACTCTCGGCGGATCTAGATCAGCTTCTATCCTTCACGTTTTATTACATTCCTCTAAAAAGTTTTTTTAACTCTATTTATTCTGACTATCTTTTATCGCTTTCTTTCATTTTCTCTCTTCTTTAATATCAATCTGTCAGTTTCCTTCTCTTATATTATTCCACTCTAAAACATGTTTCGGCGATCTAGGGCGATAAAATCGACCGTAGTTATTCTTTGAAAAACTCTACGGTCAGTGAGTATGCTAGAACCAATGCAGTTAATAATTGGTTTCGGCGTGATAATATTTTCAGCCTTTTAAAGTAATCAAACTTATCTGTAATTTTCCAAACTATTTTCTTTATTCTATCTTCCGTCTCTTTCCCTCGGCTACGTTTAGCAGTAAAGAGCAATTCTATTTTATTAAAGAGTTCTATAATTGTTACAAAATATAACGCTTTAGGGCGGCGAGAAAAAATCTAGACATTTAGTCTTACAGAAAAAATAAATTATCAATATATAGGTTGGTAAATTTTTCAAGATTAAATCAATCACCTAAATCGATGTGTTATCCACGATAACCACGACTATTGTTATAAATTTAATAGAGCATTTAATAATTTGCAACGTTTCGTATTCATTTATTTCTTCTTCAGTATATGTTCATCCTTAAAATACTAATCCTACATTTAAACATTTCTTCAATCTATTTTCGTTCTTCTATCTTTCTCTCATTTTTTATCTTTTTGCTCATCAAAGTTTCTTGTCCTCTTGTATGGAAATCTCTGCACACTTAAAGTTAAAGACCCTCATGCAATAGTCTGCCATTATTCCGCCATATTTAAGCGATTTCATAGCGCGCCATAACTCTTTATCATGATTGGTTTCTCAACCACAATAGGTGAAATGTGGCTAATCCTATACAAAAGTGATTTAAGATTGGCAGACTCTTACTTAGAAGGTCTCTAATTAAAGTATCTACCGAGGTTTAGATAATGGAAGGCTATTCTCCCATTAGAGAGAGTACAAAAAAAAAATTAACCATTGTTATCAATTTAATTTAAACGTTTCGTATTCATGTAATTGCCCTTCAGAGCATTTCTTCAACCTTTTTTCATTATTCTATCTTTCTCTCATTTTTTATCTACTCTTCCATCAAAGTTTCTTGTCTTCTTTTATAGAGGTCTCTACACATTTTAAAGTTAAAGACCGCCGAGTAATAGTCTGACACTCTTCCGTCATATTTTAAATATTTCATAGTGCGTTAAAATTCTTTATCATGATTGCTTGAAATATGGCTGATCCTATCAAAAAGTGAATTCAGAATACCAGAATCTTACTCGAAGGTCTCTATAATTAAAGGATCCATCGAGCTGTAGATAAGAGGGTTACTCTCCAACTATTTCTCGAAATCTTCACTAAATACATTATTTCAATCAATATTTCTAGTCGAAAAAAGTAATCAAAGAAATTAGGTTTGGTGGAGGGAAAATATTAAATAAAAGCTTTTCAAAATTACTTCTATTTTTTTACCTCTTCTTTTTCTTTTAAATTTTTTAATTTACTCCAATTGCTGTGAATTAAAATAACACCGTTCCAAATCCAAAAATCAGAGCGCATATATAATACCTAATACCTGTATATATATTTAAACAAAATGTGTGATTGAGAGTTACCTTATATTAATTAAAAATATATATATATAAAAATATAATTAATTATAAACTAAATATATATATTAAAAAAATAACCTAAAAAAAACTATGTGTATTATATGTGTAAATTACTTTTGTGTTTTCCAAAACAAAACAGAAAAAAAAAAACTAAAAAAAAAAAAGAAACTTTGTAAATATTTAAATTTATAATTATCGTTCGAATACAAAAAAAATTCGACACTAAAGTCTGAATGCGTTGCCTTTTTTGCTACAATTGTCTGAATTTAATGACTTTTATAAATATTATGTTTCAATAATTATCTACTTAAATTTTATTATAAACCATATAATTAAAATAACTTACATTATAGTTTTACAGGGTGATTCATTCACCATTTTGTCTCTGAAACGTTGGCATTTCAAAAATAAAAAAGAACTGAGTTTTTATACTTAATTTTTAAGCCGACATACTATAAATATAAATAAGACTGTTTAACATGACTTGCCTGTCTAAATCTCCATAAAATTAATTAGGTGAATTTAAGATGGAAGCGCCAGTGCGGTCAAAATCGACACTTTTTTGAGTGAATAATAAAGGTGTTTTTTTCGAGATTCACAACTTTAAATTAAAATGAAACAAAGAAAAATATTTTTAATATCAATGAAACTGGCTTTATTTGAAAGATATTTTTATGCCATTTCTATATGATTTCGATCATGTAGTCGAACAGAAACATTATTTTAATTTAAAAAATTTGCAAGCGATGTTCATGTTCTGGCTTGAGTCTATTCATTAAGCAACTGGCAAATCGGTTATGAAGCAAAAGAGCCTTGCCAACTCAAAGGTGTGAATCTGTAAAAATAAGCAACCTTTATTATAAATTCGAAAGATGGAAAGAGTGGATTAATGTAGCTTAGCTTTTAATGTAGATAGTTAGAGAATCAAAGAATAGCATGGCGAACGTATATTTCCGTAAGAAAATCGTTAGTTGATGGTAAAACGCTCGACCCTTCAAATCCGGTAGACAAGTTAACCAAAACTAATTGCGGTTTGATGATATTCGACCTATATCGATCCAGAACCGTAAAAATTAGCGTAGGATAGTTTTTACTCTAAAATTTACCGTTGAAAACCCATTTCTTAAAATTGGTAACAGAGAAACGATTTAAACTTTTCTACTTTTTCACGTTATCTACTATTAAAATTAACCTAACCAATTTTGATGAAATCCGATGTAATTTTTATTCGATGTTTTACACTTAAAGAAATTCTATGTCAAAAATAAATTCGCTATTAATTATATCATAGACCACCAAAAGTACTTCGTTTATCTGGTTATGCTTCAGCCGTAAATAGAAGCCTAGTTCATAGGAAATTCAAGTAATAAAGATTGATCGATTATATCAATTTTATATCATCACTGGCCATGCTAATATCAATGATTATTCTTCCCGATAACAGCGTCACTAGTGATTAAAAGATTAACTATCTTCGTTGCTTGATTTTCTATGGAAAAGTCAAGAACGACTAACGATCATAAGTTTCACCAAAATGCTTCATTTTTCATTCCAAATCATTGAATACTTCATTAATTCTTAATCAGTATTCGAGTTTAATTTGAACTAATTGAAACATAATATTTATTTTATTATTAATTGTATATTTACTAAAAATATTATAGACATTAAAAAAATAAAAACATTCGTAATATATTTAAACAAAAAAATTACCTAGTAAAAAACTGAAAATTAAAAAAAAAAAAACTGTAATTTTAAGAAATATTAAAAACATACCTTTAGTGTGCATTGAACTTTAAAGTTTTAAACAAGTATGTATTCAGAGTCTTGTCTATCGACCCCATGAACTTTATTTGAAGATGGGTCCGGTTCAACAGATATGTCAGACTTGTTGAGGTTATATAATGCCATTAGGGTGTCATTTAGGGACATGCGAATGTAAATTGAAGATTATATCATAATTATTTGGGTCTTTAGATTTTTGAATACATACTTGATTATGAAAAAATGACTCTATGACCACTAATTGACATAAGACTTAATAGGTTATTTAAAAAATTACATCACACACCAAAATCATTTTTTTTTAAAAACACACAGATTACAAAATGTACCTAATCATTAATTAATTATTAATGATTATTTTAAGTAATGAACAGATTGAGGAAAACTATTTACTTTTTTTAGACTAATTATCCAGTCAAAATGAATATAAAACTAAGGAACAAATTACCTTTTCCATTAAATTTCTTCTCTGATTAGGCATCGCTTTCGCATCGAATTAGAAATTTCTTACTGGGTTCTATTAGATTGAATTGAAATTCAATCGAAATGAATTGGAAATTTGAATCGGAAATGAATCAGACTTTTTTATCAGAGTTAATAGACTGTTTCTGGACATGGAGAGATGAAATATAAAACAAACTCATTTAGTAATTTGCAATCAGGTTTTCTGTATTAAAATAAAACAGACCTTTATTCAGCGGACACAACTAACTAAAATTTTTATAAACATATTTAAAAAAAGGCTGTTAGTCTTAAATAAAATTGAAATAGCCGAGCGATTTAGATTTGTATTTTAGGTCTGTACCAATGCGAATTTTTGATAATTTTTTTATATATTAATTTTGACTGGATAGTAATTCGCGTTAAGCTTATATTCCTTATAATAAAAAATTGCAGTATTATATATTTTTTTTAAAACCACAATTTTTTTTTCCTATTCTTAAAAGTTACCAACTTACAAATTAAAAAAAAAAAAAACAAACTTTAATCTGTTCATTAAAATCCAAAGTTACCAAGAAAAACCAATTATAAACATTTTACATTTTGTCAATTCATTTTCAATTGCAATTCCAGGAAATTTTTTGAATTTCCACAATTAATTTTTTTTACTTATTATAATTTTTAAGATACAATTTTTACTTAAACATTTATTGGAAATCATAATAATTCCTAAAAGAGGATTTAAGATTTACATAATTTAAATAATAACACTGCCAAGTTTTTTAATAAATAATTTACACTTGTTCATCACTGCCTTGAGAATACTGCCACCATTTTAAAAAAAAAAGATGAATTGACAATTTGTTAAAAAAAAATATCGATTGAATGTTCCTTTTGCGTTTAGTGTAAAAAAAAATTCTGAAGAAATATTATCAAACAAAGCGTGTCAGTAATTTGAAACTTATTTTCTCATCTTAAAAATTATTTAGAATTTTAATTACGTGATTAATAGTCACTTTTTTAGATCGCGATATAAATGTCACTCTGTTTCTACCACTTCTTTTTCTTTTTTAACTATTTTCTTAAATCTTAGTGTAGGTTATTCTGGTAATTTGTAATTCAAGTTTAAATTGTAAATTTATTCTCAAAATAATTAAAAATTACTGGATTTCCAATTCCCTGTCTTCACAATGGCAGCCAAAAACTTACTATTTAATTTATTTCCTTCTTTCTTGAACAGGTGTGTTTTTTAGAGGTTCACAACTTTAAATTAAAACAAGTGAAAAGAAACAATTGACTGAGTTAATTGTTGAAATACCATGCATAGTCAGTGTTGATTTCTTTATCACATAACACATACAAAAATATATAGACAGTGTTGATGCGCAATTGTTTGTTTTTTGACGTCACGTAAATAACAAAAGATATTCACTTTTAAATAGGCAACACACAATTCCTATATTAATACATACTATAAAATTTGCACCTAATTAACGCTCTCGTGGGTAAACAGTGATGTTTACAAAAAAATGTTTCAAACAAAAGTTTTTTATTTTTTTATAAGGAACATTTTTCACATTTAAACTTTTGATCTATCTCTAACGGTTTACAAGATGGGTCCTACGGATCCAAGACCGAATTGACCTATAATGCTCATTTACGAACTTGACCTCACTTTTTACGTCCTGAGTACGCTGTAAAAATTTCAGCTCGATATCTTTTTTCGTTTTTGAGTTATCGTGACCACAGACGGACGGCCGGACGGACGGACAACCGGAAATGGACTAATTAGGTGATTTTATGAACACCTATGACAAAATTTTTTTCCTAGCATCATTATTTTTAAGCGTTACAAACTTGGGACTAAACTTAATATACTATGTATATTTCATATATGCATGGTATAATGAAACAAAGAAAAGTCATCCAACAAAAGAGTATTGCAAGCTCAACGACGTGAACCTCTAAAAAAGCACTCGTTGTATGTTGATTTTCTGATTATTTCTTTTTACACTCAAATCTTTAAACCTTCTTGATTATACGCATAGAGCTGTTATCATAGGAAGCTAGCGAACTCATTTTTTTGTTATCAATTTGTTGTTCATTCCACGAAACAGTTATTTATGCTTCGCTTGGTTAATCAGTAGTTAGAAAAGGTCGATTCTAGACCCTTAGCTAAAAAAATGGCGGCCTTCTATCTAAAACCCTATTCTTTTTACTAACCTAATTTTGTCTTTTATTTTCCTAGTCCTAATAAAGGCCAGTTAATTATTTGGTATAGGATTTTTCTTCCCAAATAACGATCTTAATTTTATACTTTTCTAATATCTTTTCACTTTTCACGTAATTAAAATTAATTTTTTTTTAATTTTTGTGTATATATTAGTTATTTTAACATATTTAGGTTCCGCTGGTTACGGAAAACAAATAAAAATTTGTGTAGATACCAAATTACTGACACACTCTGTACCAAACAGAATTTAATGCCATGTAAACTACATTATATTTTTAATTTTTTTTTTTTTGTAATATTTAATTTAAAAAATTTTTCGAATTTGATATTTAAAAAAAAAAATGAAAATCGAATTCATTCCCTAAATTCAAAAAGCCTAAATCTCGCAAGTCTGATTTTATGTAAAAATTTCCGAACGGAATCGTCAAAATACACAAATTTTGAATATCAAGTTTTGAAAAATTGTTTAAAAATAAAATGAAAAAACGTGTACAAAGTACACGAAAATTTTTAAGAAAAATAAAATATGGTGCTAAGTTAAAAAAGAAAAAATTGTCTGGATGACACTAAAACATTTTTTTATTAATTTAGTTTTTTTAGAAAATAGAAAATGTTTTTTTATTTATTTGAGAGGAAATTGTACATAAACTTTTATCAGTCAGTTGCTTTGTATTTTCCAAATAGGTAATCGATTCATTATTGGGAAAACATTCATGAATACTTATATAAAACGTAATTAGATTTATCCTTCGTAAAAAAGGAATATAATTTTGTACTTTTTTGAATCGCGCATGATTTGAAATCATTGTAACTTAGCCCGTAAAAATATAATTTTAAGTATACCGTCTTATATCCCATTTCAAAATAATTCAAACAATTTGCTTCTTTTACTAATCTTTTCGAGCGTTCTTTACTTAATTCTTTTTCTTTCGATTCTTACTTATGTCTTTGTCTTTCGTTTTAACCTTCACTCCAATTTCAAACAAATCTTTCTTAAAATCCTTTTAAAATTAATTATATATTATTTTCCTTAATTTTCTGTGTAAAAAGTTTTCGATTGACATCTACTTATTTCTATTTTCTGTGTCTATCAACTTTACTTTCACTATTTTCAAAATAAACAGCTTTATACTTCCTGCAATTAAAAATTCGGCCTCCGTGTGAGATTTTCACAGTTATTTGAATTGGGACATTCATAAAATTCCTTAGACGCCAAACTGTCGCAACACAGGGGGGAAAGAGCCCCCAGTACAAATCGAACTACAAAACAATTCGAACTAAACCGTCAAGTTCCTTGGTACCAAATTCCTTACGCAATTATTCATAACTCTTTTTATTTCTTGGGAATGTAGAACACAAATAAAGTGTATTTTTTTTTTTAAATTTGTGGACGTTTCAATCTAGATTGATTCTTTTTCAAGGATCTAAACACACATTTCTTTTGTGATTAAATTTTCTAAAAGAAATTCAATCACAAAAGAAATTCATTCACAATGTTAGACGATTTTTAACTTTGTAACTTACGTGATTTTAAAATTATGTCTTATGTTTTTAGATCCTTGAAAAAGACCCAATTAAGATCGAAACATCGGCAAATAAAAAAATTAAAAACTTAATACACTTTATTTGTGCCCAATATTACCAAGAGAACTAAAAAATTATCAACTTTCAAGGACAGAGACAACTTTATTCATTATTCAAAACGTGTATTCGTTGCCCATTTAGAAATTTGGTTTTTATTTGCGAAATTTAAAAACAATTTTTTGTATCCGAATTCGATAAGAATAACAATTCTAGTTAAAATTCATTAAAACTTAAATTCGAATTACAGCTTTCAGAATAATTATTTATACATATTGGGTCTTCGTATCTTCAAAGAAGGACATCTAGTTACGATTATCATAACTTCTTTTACAAATAACATGGCCGCTTTATATATGATTACACACATTGCCAACCAAATAAATAAAAAAACACAAAATCAAATAAAATTTGTTATTATTAAAAGAGTAAAAAAAAAGTTGTGAAACAACACAATACACACACCCACAAAAACACATGTGAAAAACTAAATGAAAAAAAAAAACACGACTTATTTGTTAGAAAAAATTATTTACAAGACTTAAAAAAAAAATTTATTAAGATGAAAATAAAAATACAATTTTTATTCAAAAACTAATCGTTAAGAGTGAATAAGAGAGAGACAGAGGATATGATGTTAAAAAGAAAAACACACGAATATAAAACGGACAGAACGGACAGATACGAAAATAAACAATGACAGACGTAAAAAATGATAAGAGATGACATATTTGATTGAAATAGAAGAAATGAATGGAGAAATGAAATAAAATATTAAGAAAAAAAACCTGTATTATTAATTATTGTATAGCATTATTATATTATTAATTAGGATCCAAAAAATGAGTTACCTTATTATATAATTATTATTAATTAATATTATTATTATTATTACTTATATAGTTTTATGATGAAATGAAAACAAAACATACAAAAAAAAAATTGTAACAGAGCTTGTGTATTTAATTAGAAAATATCACACACTTGATTGATTTCAATATTTTATAAAAAAAAAAAAAAAAAAATCTTGATTTTTTTATTTCACTTTTTTTTTTGTGAACATTTTAGTTATATTTCCGTCGAAAATATAGTAGTATCGTACTATACCAACATGACAACACAATTTATGTGATTTTGCATGTCTGATTTATATACTAGCTGATCCGGCTACGGTTGCTGTGGCTTAGTTATAATACAAACACAGCGTCATCTATTGAATACTTACACAAAATTGTTTGAGGGATATTGCATAGCTCTCATCATTATTTTTTGAAATTAGAAGTTAATGAATATTTACACAAAATAAAAATAATATTGTTTGAGGGAAATTATATCTCTCTCACCACCATCTATTGAATATTCACAGAGCTTAGAAGTAAATTCAAACACAACCCCATCTATTGGATACTTACAAAAGATAAGCTTTAAGGCCTTACACATCTGTACAGCCTCTTCTAATTGAGTTGAAAATCGGCATGTATCTTGAATTGGTGTCAAAGATGTACCTTTGGGAGTATAAATTTTCGCTCCCCTCCTTTCATACCATCAAATTACGTTTTGCACGCAAATTATGGCTTTGCTCACTCTCCAAATTGAGCTAGAGTTGAAAACTAATATTTAAATTTCAGAGTGGGATTTAAGTCCGTTTCATGACAGTTCCGTTGAGTTAGAGCCAAGTGTATACCTTTTAAAGGCCAACACAACAACAAACATCCATTTTATTATCGGATAGTTCTTAAATATTTCTGATTTCTATAATATAGGGTGTCCCAAAATTAACGTAATATTTGAATTTTTGCTCATTTGTGCAGTAAAGTCTTGACCATAAAAAATCAAAGAAAGCGTGGCAGCCAATTGGCATCCAACCAATCATTTCCGTTGATATTTTCTGTTTTCCCTGGTTTATGACCACCATGTTTTTCGAAAGTCAACTTTTATCCTAGTGGGGGCAATTTATGTATATTCGATCAAGATTCCTGGCGTCCCACCAATATTTAAAAAAATATAAATAAATGAATTACCTTCTGAAGGTTCGCCGTCGAGATGTTAGAGAAATTATCCAAAAGTTCTTCGTTAAATTTGTTATAAATTATAAACGAATTAATTTTAGAAAGTTGGGATTTGGAGAAAGGAGATCTTGAAACAAAGATTATTAAGTTTATTATAATTTTCAATAATACAAATAATAAAATAAAAGCTCATTTATTTCAAAAAATCTCAGTTTACAATCTTTGTGGCAGATTTTGCAAATATTTATTCGCTACCTAAATATGGTACAGATATTTCAAACTTATTCTTACCAAAAAAAATTGTAGATGAAATGATGCGATACTTGTGTAACATTTTCACATTTTCTGAAAAATTAAAAAATAATTTTCAGTAATGATGTAAAATTAAAATTTTTGTTTTTAAAGGACCAGTTTTATGGTAATTTTTAATCTAGTCTTAACTTTCAAATAATGTATCTCCTCAAATAATGATCATACAGAAATAAACTTGAACTTTTTGTAATTAAAGACTTGGGATCATGGTTTGTAATTGAATTTTTAGATTTATTGTTTTGTTGTAGCAATTATGATTTGACAGTGAATAACTTAACCAGTTTTAAATAGAAATCAACAAGCTTTCGAATATTTTTATTGAATTGTTTATAGTGCCCGACCAAAACTGAAATTTCTACCGAAGCCGAATCTTCGGTACCTGCCTCTAAAGTTTCGGTCGAAACCGAAATTGAAACTTTTTTTGACATGTTAAAAATTGATTGTTTACTGAAATTTGGCTTATTTTTTACACTTATACAGACAGTTAACAAAGTTTTCAAAATAAAATCCACACCACTAGCGATTAAATTGCGTCTTATCACAGTTAAAATCAACAAACAAGTATCTGAAGATCCCGCACAATTAAATCATAGCGATAGCAAGCAGTTGTTTCAATGTTTGGGTGGTTAAAATTAATAAAACCAAATCCAAGAACGCATATACAACACAACACATAGTGTCACAACAAAATTACACCGGACTGGCCGGCAAACTCAGCAAACACGAACTCACTCAAAGTTTGCCGAACGTAGAGTTTCGATGTGGCCGATAGTTCGACAGATTTTCTGCCGAAACTGGTCGAAACCGAACCTTTGGTCGGACACTAATTATTTATAAAAAAAACTTTCAAATTTTGATCACATTTTTTATTTTTGTAAGATTTCAAGTTTATTTTTGTAAGATCAATATTTGAGGAAATACAGCAGTTTAAAGTGAAAAGCATTTATTTTGCAATCGTTAATAAATAATGTTTCAGTCCTGCTCATAAAATATTAAGGGATGATAAAAATGTTTGAGTTATTGATACAAAAACTAGAAAGTATAAGCTATCGGATCAAATATATACCATTCATTTTCCCAATCGTTTTTCGCCGATATAAATCTGTTGAAATTTCGAGAAAATTAAAATTTTCTATGTGTGCCACTTTTTTGTGGGATAGTATAGTTGTTGCTAAACTATGTACTAAAATTAAAATTAAAAAAATCAAGAAAAACTGCGAGTGCCACGTTCTTTGAAAATCTTTCCCCCTCGCCACGTTAAACAATACCCCTTTTCATGACATATTTTACCCTAAATACAAGGTGTTCACATTCCCTAGAGTTAGCTTAACCTTTATTGTACCAGAATAATTTCTACTGAGTACGTTAATTAAAGTAGCTTACCGTAAAAACATTCATCCTTAAAAACTTCGTATTCACCAAGATCCATCTTTATATAGCTTGACAACTTCCTCCATAGATTTTAGTGGACTCAACCATCGGATAATACTCCAAGAAATCATCTTAAAAATTATTCCATTAAAAACAAATATAATAAAGCAAGAACTAAAAAATAGCTTTACGGAAAAAAAAAACTATATTTTCAAACAGCATTTTTGTGCCGGTTTTTTCCGAAGCGTTACAAAAAAAAAATCATAAAAAGCTCGTGAGATTGTAACGCAAAAGGCAATAAATTTGCTGTTGTATAAATATTATGCCACACAAAACTATATCCCCCAAACCAACATCAGAAATTTTTTTTACATAATTTTAACCCTTTGGTTACAGTAAGATGTTTTACTAAAAAAAAAACCCTCATGCAAATAAAATACGTAATTTTGTTGTTGATAATTTAACCCTTCGACCAAGGACTACTTTCAGCGATTGCGCAACTAATACAAGGATTTAATATCGGGAAGGTAGGTAAATACGGTAAGTTAAGTTATTTTATAGTATTCTGTCATGAAATTTTTGGTTAATTTTTGAGTTACTCTTTTATGAGTTATCGCAATTGGGTGAAAAATCTAGAAATGCTATAGAGAAGATGGGTCGCATGTTAAAGTTAATTTTAGGCAATAATGGCGTTTCATAATGGTGTAATGGAGAATATACGGCGTTATACAGTCTTAAAAGTACTGCAAAAGAACTTGCAAAAAAAAAGGATCCAAAGGTGGCTAGATCATAATAAAAAGTACCCACGTATTGAAGATTGACTCGGGAAAAAAGACCCCTGTGGATATTTTAATAAGCGTCCCATGAGCCAAAAGTGTCCAGGGTCTTCATCATTCCAGAAAAGATTAAAATTCAAATATCCTGTGAAAAAGCATTTTTTCCACCAGAACTCAAAAGTGCAAAATGTATCTGATAGATATTAACAGAGCCCTCTTTCTGAATCCGAGACACTGGGAAAGTGCATAGTGCCTCGTGTCCACGGAACCCCAAATAGTAACGAAAGGGGTCCGGCAGATTGAAGATTGACTCGGTCGATCAAAAAAAGATTCTCGTGGCGTAAAGGTTCTGTCCATAGAGGTCCCATGAGGAAAAAGTGTACAGGACCCCCTAACAGTTTAAAGAAGGATCTGATTCCGAGAAGAAATTGATGAATTCAAGAAGGGTCTTGAAGAACATTGCATTTTATCTTCAGTATCAACGATTTTCACGATTTTTTTTTTAAATTGAGGTTAAAATATTAACAATAATAAATTTTTTTGATTCTAAATGAGTCTATGAACACCCTTAAAATCACTCCTGAGTCTTTTTTAATAAGCGATCCATCATTGTAATTTTATAGAATTTCTAGATCTGTGAATTTAATGTGATGTAAATGTAGCGCTTGATCGTCTGCTTCGAATATGTAGTAGCTGTTATCACAGATGTCTGTACCAAATTTAGATAACTAACATCGAAAAAAGGAATATACTTTATTACATCCGTTCCGTTGGTCATAGTAAAGGCTACGGTAAGCTACATAGAGAGAAGGAGGAGTTCCAAAGGGTTAGTTTATGGACGCTCCCTTTCTGTTTAAAAAAAAAATTAGGATGGACTATAAAATGGCAATGTACTGTCCGATCAACCTTAATATACAGAAGAAATCCAAAAACAGTCAACTGACAAATTAAAGGTTTTTTTTTTTCAAAATCTTAGCATTATTTATGGGTCCAGGGACAGGCAGGCATGGAGACATTCTATTTTCTTCTTTTTTAACGTGTAACATCTATCAACTCTACCACCAAAGTTTGTGTAACATCAATTTTTATAAAATTCTATAAATGATGTTAACTATTTAAACTTAGTAGAGACATCTGTGGATGTTATTTAAAAGTAATACTTACAAGAATTGATTAGGTCAAACAATAATCTTTAGTCATTTTTGAAGTTTAAAATATTTTTAAAATTATTAATATTATACTTTATTCAAATGTCAAATAGTTGTCTATAGTTGTACAATAGTTAACAATAATTTTTTTTTATTTTAAGTCATTTTAAATTTTTATTTAAAACTAATTTTAAATTTATGGTATTTTTTTTTTAAGTAAGGAAGATTATTAGTTTTATTGTGAAGGATTTTTTCTAACAACACTACTCAAAAAACTCTTTTTGTGATTATGATTGAGTTTTCAAACAAAGAAAATCCGAAAATTAAAAAAAGTTATGATGTACCAACATTTAGATCTGTAGATTTTGTTTTATAAAATTTTTCTTTCAATAGGTTATTGGCCCAGATTTTAGAATGTATATTCGATTATTTAGGCGTTTCGAACAAAATACCATAGAAGGAAGCACTAGTCACGTAGAATTTAGTATTACCAATCTCACTTTTTAGTATTACCAATCTCGTAATTTTCAATAGTGACAGGAAATCATGCATTTAGTCTCCAAATATTTTCATCAAACCGTGCTGACTTGCTTTAAGAAGGATGATAATAGAGGCTTAAAACTAACATAAGCTGTATTTCGAAATTTTTTATTCATTCGAATTTTTAAAGTGTATTACACTTAAAAAAAAAAAACTTAAAAATCGATAGATTTTATCATTGATATCACAAAAAAAGAATTATTTTGAGATTTTTTAAGTAGTGTAATTAGTTTCAAGTGAAATTGGAATGTTTTTAAAACTCTTAGATTATCATTTTTCTAAATATTTAACTACAAAGAACTTTTTTTTGTTATTAAAGCTACCACGAAAAATGCCAAGGAAAAAATTTTATAGGTCACTAAAGTTTTAAATCCAAAATAGAAAAAGACACGGTGGGAAAATAATCTAAGAATTTTTGTAAACCGTAAGATAATGACAGATTTGGATGCCAAATTTTCTCGCTTTTACCTCGAAAAAAATCTGAAAATTATTACAGTGTTAACTACAATGAGGAAAATATTTGCAAACTGGGTGAATGAGATATCGAAAAATTTGTTTCCAACTTATTAGAGGTCCTTAATCTTACTTCGCACATACTTCTAAAACCAAGAAAATTACTTTGATTCGTTAGAAAATCAGCTACTTATTTCATTCTTTTGGATATTGTTTTCCTCAGCTAGATTCAAATAATTTTTCGATAAGTTAACCATGAGAAAATTCTGAAATTTTTCCTCATTCTAAACAAAATTGATGCCACTTTGGCGTTAAAGAGAACGAGGAAAAGTCCTTGTTTGTACGAGAGAGTAGCCATGAGAAGAAACCTCGCAGTTTCCTGATCCTAATCAAAAACTGATGCCAATAAAAAAGAGAACGAGGGAACGGACTCACTGGCACGAGCGAGGTCATGGAAATTGTGGTGGGACTCTTGACAGGACACTGTTGATTAAACACCCACCTTTAGGGGGCCTGAAATAATCCCACTTGTAGGGCTTGTATGGATAACAGTGAAACATTCATGTAATCACACCTACATGGATTTAGGTATAGATTGTTTGGGTTCGAAACTTTGGACCCATCAATCCTGGTGAAGACGATGTTGACTCATCTGCTTTCCATAGCACCTCTTACCCTTAGACGTTTAGCCTCCGGGTGACAAGACTATTGTTCTCAATTAGGTTACAAAGAACCTCACAGCCTAGCTGCTATGTGATGCACCCATTTGCGGTACCCCCCTTCCTGTTAGGATTTTAATTAATCAAAACTGGTATACTTTTCAGTCCCCTCCGAGGGAGAAGCGAGAAAATAAGGGACACACACTGATCTGTCATCGTCTTTCGACCTATCTTGTGTATTTTCGTAAAATTTTAAGTAAAAAAAAAAATATTGGTAAAATGGTGTTTTTTTATGTAGTTTACAAGTAAAATTATACTTAAGTTATAAGTACGCTCCATATTTAGGTAGTCAAAGTGTTTTTCCGTCCATATAGCTCGGGTCAAGTCATATTTTTTTTAACCAGTGTGTAGGTATTTTTATATTATGTGATCTTTTGTTAAAAATATGTCGTCGTGTCATTCAACTGCGGAAAAAAAATTAAATTTGTTAGTTTTTCATTATCTTTTCTTTTTTTTTTTTTTTTAAATTTGTTGATTAGTAAATGAGTAAATTTTTATGGAAAACCAAAAAAAAAAAATCTGTTTTATTATAGATGGGCACTTATTTCTTCTTTTTTTTTTTTTAAAATAAGAGCTTTCAAAATCTTAGGTCTTTACAAATCATTCACACAACAATCCCAAAAATTACAAAGAAAATTTTAAAATTATACAACATTTTTGAGGCTTAATTTTCATTTGGTCTGCGAGTTCAGACAAAAAATCTAAATTTATGAAATAAATTTTCTGGAACCAGTTTTTAGCAATAAAAAGGAGGTTGTAGAGGTAAAAAAACGAATACTTATTGAAGTTAAATCCGTTACAACAAAAAACGGTTTTATCGCAAAAAAAACGCGTTTTTTGTCATTTATTTTCACGATTCCATCATGTATCTAAGAGAATAATAACGCAGCAAATCTACGAAGAAAATGATTTTTTTTGTTTATATTGTGGTAGGGTGCTTCGTTACCGATCGCGCACGGATTTTCCTAAACACCAATTTTCGCATATTGTGCGGAAACTTAAGATTATCTTGCTAAGAAATTTTTTTTACAAATTCTACCATTAAAGCTACAATTTGAGCCTCGAACGATGTTTCCTATGTTTCATACAAGCGGAGAAAATGAATGACGTGAATGAAATGCGTCCCGTTTGCACAACGGGACGAAAATTAACACTTTCCGCCCGAAGGGGTAAAACTCAATTTCTTACACTCCGATTTTTCTACTATTTTTCTCCTAATTATTGCGTTTTCAATACTTTGCGCCGTCAGAAAAAAACGGCACTATTATTTTCGTGGTTGATTGAAGGAAAATTATCAAAATTTTCAGAAGCCAAATGTAAAATTCTCGGCTACGAAAATGTTCTTACAGACAAACCCCCCCCCTCCCCCCAAAAATAATGATCTGAAATACTCTTGCGCGTATTTTTATGTTGTATAATGTTAAACGTTTCATTTTTTTTAAATACGAAAATTTAACAGGACACAAAGAAAATTTACACAAACCTACCATGGAAATTTTTCAAGAAAAACAAAAAGAAATATATATTTCTGTACACAATTCTTACATACGAGTGGGAAAATTAGAGATTAGGATTCAACAAAACATTTATGTACAGACAAAAACCCAAAAAAAAAACACAAATACATAAAAAAAATTGTGATTCAAATAAAATAATCCTACCTTTAATACATTTATGAATCGACACGTTGTCTTTTACGACGTTCATCTTCTTGACGTTCTTCAGCTTCTAATACTTTTAATCGAATACCACATATTTCAGCTCCGTGCAACGTCTGAAAATATTTTATTCCAGAATAAGTAAACGTAGTTAAGGTTGTTAGTACCTGGATGACCGAGTATTACTTATTTTTTGAGTTAAAAAGGCACAAATTTTATCACTAATATAACAACCATTTAAAATGTCTCTACACAAATACCAATTTGAATGTCCCGGTAATGTACTTTATTTCAGTCATATTTTGCAGTCAAACATTTCAGTTTTTCCTGAAAACACGGATAAAACGACATTTTCTAAAATTGAAATCTAGCTAGATCGATTTCTCGAGCAAAAAATCCCTTGCATACTAATTTTCAGGAAAATCGTTGGAGCCATTTCCGAAATGACTTTCCAAAAATTGACAGTCAATTATTCATACAAGTGAAATTTACAAAATTCAAAAAACCCTCGACAAATTTTTCGAGTACGGAAACCTAAACTCGCATTTAAAACATATCAAAGAACACTTTCCATTAAATTACCATTTTCCTAAAAGCTTTTTGCAAACTTAGCCGATTTTAAAGGTCATCGTCAATTTCTTAGTTTTTTTCGGGGACAAAATCCTAAACTCGCACTTGAAACATAGCTAACAACAATCTCCATTAAATTACCTTGCAAACGAAAATAAAAAATCAAAATCGGTTCATCCAGGCCCAATAAATAAAATTTGGGTCAATTTTGAAAATAACAAAAATAATTACCTGTCTTGCTTGTTCCGCAGATTGTTTCTGCGCATATTTAACATATCCACAATTTCGATTTGTTAACATGTACACATCAATTAACGAACCAAATCGACAGAAAGCATCTCTTAACACCACCACTGGGGGAGGATGCGGGGTACAAACTATGAAACACCTGAAAAAATAGCAAAACGTTATTAAGGTTTGTACAGAGTTTGTACTTTTAAATGACATCTCTTGTTAGAAGACCCTGTAAAAATTACCTAGCTTCAACAGGAGCATCGATTGGAGCCAATGGTTGCGTTGGTGGTAAATTAACACTACAAAATGAATTATCCCCCGTGGATGACATCAACGCTTCTGGTGTTAGTCCTGCAGCTTTTATTAATTTTGTTGCTTGTGCAATTGTATCGGCAAGATGTGCCAAATCACTTTGTACATTACGATTTGAACCGCTCGCAGCAGATGCATCAAATTTATCGTTGTTTCGAACAAATTGTCTAAAAAATAAAAATTCAATATCGTTATAAACTTCAAATAATTCAATTTTTTAGGGCTAGATATTTCGATTCAAAAAAACTTGATAATTAAAAAAAAAAAAAAACTTACTGATCGTAATCAGGCCGTATAATTAAACGAGCCCCGGGTGGGTACTCAAAACCATGTAATTTTTCCCGAGCATATGCAGCAGCTTGTGGATTTGAGTAAACAACTAAAGCTTGACCACGTGGACCTCGACCTCGTGGTTGACTTTGTAACTCACAATATTCCAAACCTTTAAAAACATTTTAATTTACTTACTAAATTTTATATTATTTCAATTGTCTAATAGAGGAAGGAATGCCGCAAATAGGTCCCTAGCACTAAGACCATGAGGTAACTCTGGGTAAGAGATGCTATTTTAAGCTGATGAAACTGTAGGATTCTGTCAAGGCCAGCCGGCACGCAGAAAACCCACAGCTTTTCCACTGCGATTTCTCCCAGGATTGATGGATCCAAGATTTCGAACCCAAATATTCTAAATCTGACGTCCTGCAGGTTTCTGCACGTGAAAATGACATGTATGGAGGTTTCATTGCCCTCCATACAGACCGCACAAGAGAGATCATTAGAGATCCTCATGTTAAGAAGGTGATAGTTCAATTGATAGTGTCCTGTCAAGAGTCCCATCACCCTTGTGCTCCAGTAAATTTAAGGAGAGCACAGTCAAATGGTCTAGCTCTAATAATACACAGATTGGCCTCTCGAAAAGTCCCAGTAATTAAGATGGGCTTGTCAAAGCCATTCCTCGATTCGGTAAATTACGGAGCATCTTGCTATGTGAATAACACGCTCAGGTGAAATGGGCGTTTAGGACGACCTCTTTCGGGCCAAAGAATTCGCTGCTTCATTCCCTTTAACGCCATTCCCTGGCCGTGTTATTCAGAGCCAGGCAGTTCAGTTCTTGAATTCTTAGACTATCCTCGTCTGGAATCTGGACGTCTTAAGGGGTCGTCACTGCAACCTTTCGTGTTACGGATCTAGGGACTTCTCAGCATACTGAAGATTTCTGATTGTAAAACCGTCGTCGCATATTGAACAAGAGGAATCGATTCCTTTATTCTAGATCCATAAACTCCCGCACCAGATAGATCTCCGACTCGATCCCAATCGTCGCGTGGAACCCGGCACCATTTCACAAGTGAGGTCACAGTCTCTAACCTGTTAATGCTCGGTCAATCCCTTCTTATTCCTATGAAAATTCTCGATTTTTTACCGCTTTGTGGTCACCCTGTAATACTCGTTTGATCTGGACATGGGATAGTTAATTGAATTTACCTGGAATTATATCAAATAATTTCCATAATTGATCTTGAGTTAATTGTGGACTGGTCAAAACCATTAAGCGTGTATATCCATCCAGACCGGTACTTGGTATCATGTCCAATGAATACAGAGCATTTATAGGTGATTTATTAAATGAACCACCGCCCATACCGCGTCCTCCACCTCCCATATTACCCATTCCCCCACCGCCCATATTTCCACCATAATTTTGTGAATCATCAAATGTATTTTTCGACTTATTTCGAGGCTCTGCGAATACAGCTTTAAATTTCTTATCACAATTTTCATAGGCGTTTGCAGCATGAGAAAATCTGTTACGAAAAAAAAAACATATTTTATTTTGTTTCATGAAATCAAATCTTTTTTTTAACCGACTTCAAACAAAAACGGAGGAGGTTATCAATTCGACTGTATTTTTTTTTTTTTTTTTTTTTTGTTTGTTACCGCAGAACTTTTGACTGGGTAAACCGATTTTGATGATTCTTTATCTGTTTGAAAGCTGGTGCTTTCCATTTGGTCCCATTTCATTTTGGTCTAGTTCTGACAACGCCATCCATGACAAAATCATAAAAGTCTTAAATTTTTATTAAGTATGCTCGACAAGAGGACGAATAACTCAATATCACTTTGATGATTCTTTTTTTAGTGAAAAATTAGTTAGTGTACTTCAGATTCACTAAAAATCACAAAATAAAAAAAACTTTTAACAAAAAGAAAACCGACTTCAAAAGAAAAATTTTTCCAAAACAAATTAAAATGCACTAAAAAGTAAACAAATAATGATAATATAATGGAGTTAAAATTATTGTTATTTTTGGAGTCGGTGTCAGCCAAGCTAATGTAGCAAACTGTTCTGTCAGATTTGTTTCCTTGGCTGCCACCGACTCCAAAAATAACAATAATTTTAACTCCATTATATTATCATTATTTGTTTACTTTTTAGTGCATTTTAATTTGTTTTGGAAAAATTTTTCTTTTGAAGTCGGTTTTCTTTTTGTTAAAAGTTTTTTTTATTTCAAGTATGGCGGTATTTAGAGCCCTGGAGCCTGTGACAGTAAAACTACACGGATTTGGAATTTTCGCTTATTAATCAATACTATTTAACGATGGGTACAATATGGACTAGGTGTGTCAGGGTTTATCCAGACTGAAATATTTGTTGCCAAGATTTTTATATTTTTTATTTTTATTTATTTTCCGCGATAAGGGTAAAATTTTATTTTCTTAATAATTAAAGAAAAATTCGGTGTGTCCAACTTTTCTGCCACGATAAAAGCTGTTACCCCAAATTTTCTTGAAAACAGATAAAATAGTCTCTTACAAATTAATTTCCATGAAAGTGCAAAATACTTGTAATTATTAAAAATATAAAAATTTATAAAAAATATTTCTGCCAGAATAAACCCCAGTACACTGGGAAAATAGTCTCTTACAAATTAATTTCCATGAAAGTGCAAAATACTTGTAATTATTAAAAATATAAAAATTTATAAAAAATATTTCTGCTAGAATAAACCCCAGTACACTTAGTCCATATTGTACCTATCTCCAAGTCTAAAATAAGAAATATGAAATTTTTTTAATATAACTCACTTAAAATATTTAACATAAGCAAATCCCTTGCTATCTCGAGTTTCTTTGTCCTTGACAACGGAAGCATAATCAATTTCACCAAACTGTTTAAAATAATCATGGACATCATCGTCGGTCATTGTTTTTGGAACGATTATGAATAAACGTAAAATACGTTCTTCTTCGTTGCCTTCTCGAACTGAGCCTTGATCACGCCTAAAATCATAAAAATATCATAAATTTTTACCCGACTGCGCGGTGTGGTTATGTGTTTATGAGTCTATACAGGCTCTGTTTTTAAGTTGGCATATGCTTGGAACTCGATAAATAAATTTAATCGAGGAAAATGCTTCAAACGAAAAATGTTAGTTTCAAAAGCACACATTTTATACCGGCATCGATTTGGATCTTAGTTTACAGGTTCAATTATAAATTTCACTCTGATTCACAACTGACAAACATTATCATCATTTGTGCGTTTGTTCATTCAATTTGAACAAAATTGATTTTTGTAGAAAAACAAACCATTTTTATTGAATTCATTGAAAAATTTTTCCCCAAAGAGTGGCTAGATTTCGCAGAAACAATAATACAAAATAATAATTTTGGTACAAAAAAAAAAAAACAATTTTGGGTACAATTTTTGCCTAAACTGTATGGTTTGCGGAAAAATGTTTCGAACAAAAAATGTTCGAACTTTTTAATCAATAACAACTTTCTAATTTAATATTCATCTATCGATGATACCCAGTTTTATGGAGTAGTACGAGCTTTTCAAAGGACTTTCGGAAAAAAAAATAAAAGTTGTTTGTTATTTTATACAGAATAATTTTTAAATTTAATACCCGAGTTGAATTTTTCCGAAACGCTTTGCTGAAGAAAAATTTAGCAAGTGTTTAGGATAAATTTAACAAGTTTAACGTGTACTAAATACGCCCAGAGGTAAATTAGAAAAAGTGAAATATTACAAACTCACTTGGAAGCAATCATAACTTTAATATGACGATTCGAATTTCCTAGAGTACGGCCATGCATTTCTTCCATGGCTGCAGCGGCTTCCGAAGTCTTCGAATATTTGATATAAGTAACACCTAATGAAAAAATAAATAAATAAATACATAAGCCGGAAAAATATCTATAAATATAGGAAAAGGGTGGAGCAGCTTCTATTTCAAAAATTCTTGTTTGTACATATTCCTTAAATCTTCAGCAATATTCAGCAGCCGCACTAACCTTTGCATTACTAATAAAAATAAGACAATTAGGATAGTTTTCCCACCCCCAAAGCACTCCAATAGTTATAGTGAAAAAATTCTTTTAATCGAAATTTCTCATCGGAAATCATCTCTCGAGGACTTCCGATGTTCCTGGTTATGAATTCGAGGTTAAAAAGCAACTGAATATGGTTGAAACTCCATTAAATTCCAAAAACCGCCAAGAGACAATTTCAGAACTTTCTAAATTTTTTTAACATTGACACTTCTAGGGATAGTTTTAACAGGCTTGGAACCATCTTCAATTACTTTTTGAACTCGGATTCGTGAACAGCGCACCCAAAAACTCATCAAGAAACGATTTCCGAGATGAAATTTGGAATTTAATAAGTTTTTTATCTCTGTCACTTCGAGGAGAAGTTTTATTGGGGTTGTAACAATATTTAGTTGCTTTTTAAACTCGAATTCATGACAAGCTCGGAAACCCTTGAGAGCCGATTTCTAAGATGAAATTTGGATTTTTAAAATTGTTTTTATTGTTTCACTATTTGGAAGGCTTTGGGGATGGGAAAACTTTCTAATTTTTCATCGTAATGCACAGGTTAGTGCGGCTGAATGTTCCTGAGGGTCTAGAGAACACGATCAAACAAGAATTTGTGAAATCGGAGCTGTTTCATCGCTTTTCCATATTTTCCGACTTATCAAGTGTACTATTTTTAATAAAAATTTGGAATAGATGATTAGCGTGAATGGAATATTATCAAAGTTTTTTGAGCTTATTTAAGATTTTCTGAAGGTCAGTGAATGACCGCAATCACAGCGTTAACCAAAAAGCCAAAAAACACACAGACCCTAGTTCGATCTCATCAAAGGCATAGCCAACCTGTGGATCAGTGAATGAACGCAATTACAGGGGAAAAACTAGTAATTTTCACCAGCTTTGACAACGAATTCGTAAATTTACGTAAAAAAATGCTTTAATTTGGTTGTTTACCTAACGTTCTAGGAGTTATTTTTAAGAAAAGTTGCTAAAAACTTACTCGAAATTATCGCGAGACTCAAGCCAGACTTTAGCTTTTTGTTAAAGAATTTGATAAAAATCGGTATAAATTGAATAATTTTGACCCAAAACAATTGTAAAATTAGGTTCCTTTCACGATTGGTTAAATATTTTTCATGTTATCACTGAATCCTAGATGAAGCCTTATATTTTGGGAGATTTTTTTACAAATTTGCTGAATTTTTGTATTTTTAAGGTTTTCTTTATCCTATAAGTTCCAAAAACTGGAACTTCTTAATAAGAGTACCGATAAAATCCTAAAAATCAGGTCCAAGTAAAATCGAAAATCAGTTTGTAATTTGTATAGAAACCATCGTCTAAGGGTAATTTAAAGTCCAAACAAATAGAATATATTTTATTTGACAGTTTTAAAGATTTTTTATACTTAAATTTTCATCATAAATCTCGATTTTCGACAAGTATAGCCACTTTTTACGAGATCAACATCCATTTTTCTTATTTATTTCAACATGTTTAACATACCCTAGCTTATAAAACTTGAACATAATTAAAAAAAAATTGTATCATTACCTTTCCTTTCACCAGTTTGACGATCTTTCACTACCCATATTTCTTCGATGTTACCAAATTTAGCAAATGCCTCTCTAAAATCATCCTCTGTTAAACTTTTATTGGATACAATAAATAAACGTGAATTTGGTGGATCATCGGATGTGTTACGTCTACCCGTAAAATTATCATCCGGATTATATTTTCTGTCACCACTCATTTTTATTAATAATTTGAAATCTGTTTTGTTATTCAATTATAATAAACTAGATACCATACATTATTTTTTTATTGACGTTAACACTGAACACAGATACAACAACTAACTATTAGTCAGAGAAGACTAGTGGTTCTCAAACAGTGACCAGATAGCGTCTTAGTAGCATTCAACTTTCAGCTTCATGGACGCATTTAATTGGTTAAAAAGAATCAAACTGGAGCCAGTCGTAATATTTCACTATCATTTTAAAAAGAACGAACGGCTGCTCTAATTATTTTCGAACACATGTATTTTAAATTTCCATCAATATTTCTTGTATTAATCTCGTACAACAATCAAATTCTACATGAAAATCGCAAAACGCTTTGTAAAGCTGCTTTTTTGGTATCGTATTTAGGCCCCTTAGGGGAGTGTGAAATTATGGTTTGCAAAGAAACAAAAGTTGTGCTCCAAATTTCGGACTTTTTCCAGTTTTTAACCTATTACACAGGTAGCTTAACTTTTTTTTGCTTGTAAAACGTAGTTTCACAATCCTCTAAGGAGTTCAAATAACATACCAAAAAATCATTCTTACATCGCCTTCCGGCCGCCATTTGTACTAATTATCAAAATATTTTCTTGAAAACTTTTTGTCTTCATTTTTTTTTCAACCTAGGTCTCACTCGTTGAAGTTACCTAAAAACTTTCATGCCTATCTCTATCTAAACTCTCTCTCTCTCTCTCTCTCTCTCTCTCTTCCCCCCTCTCTCTCTCCCTCTTTTATATTTTTGGAGAAAATGGAAACCAAAGTTTTGCCCTAATTTGTCCCCTCACGAGAAAAAAATGATGTTTACGCCGTTGGTTTGTGTACGCTTAAAAAACTCAAAATTTCTGCATCGATTCAGCTCAAATTTTTACACGATATACAACCCGCTTAGAGGATGGTTTTTTAAATCTATTTTTACCCTCGGCGCAATTGGGTTGTGAAGGGGAAGTGTGGATGAACAATCAATTATTTTCAAATATACCTAAGTAATGTATCGAATAAAAAAGCATGACGTGTATATTACCTACATAGCTCATAACTCCCGATGCAAGAGAATATGGGAGTGGAATGGAAGTGGAGATGAACAATCTGAACTATTTCTAGAAAAAAAAATACAAGCTGTTAAACTTCTCATCTATTTTCATACAATCATACAGCTAGTATATTATAAATGTAAAAGTAAGGATTTTTGTTTGTTTGTTACGCTTTCACGCTAAAACTAGCGAATGGTTTTTAATGAAACTGAACAATAATATAGCTCATACTTCAGAATAACACATGAGCTATAATTTATAAAGATATTATGAAAAAAATAAAATAAAATAATAAAATTTAATCTGATATTTACTATTTTAAATTTTTACAGAAATCTTTTATTCATGGTTCAAAATGAGGATTACAGATGGAGCAGATCTATAATCATCATTTTGGACCATAAATTTAAGTATTCTGTAAAAATTTAAAATAGTAAATGTCATAACTATTCATAGCCAACTTTCTTGCAATACTCAATGAATTATGAGTATTTTACATTTAACAAAATTGGCCTAATTTGACGCGTCAAGTGTCACCATGGAAATACAACTTTTCCTTTTAGAAGTTTGCTCTTAATTTTTCTGTATGAGCACAAAAGTACAACATTCTCAAATAATGCATAAAGATAAAAGACTTCAGATTCTTTATCTTTTTTAATTAAAAAATGATAAATTATAATTGCATTTAATTGTCATCATGCATTTGTATCATCGTTCTTACTTTTAAGATTGTTGAGAAATTACAAAATTTTCTAGGATCCCTGAAAGAGAAGTCCCCGGTTATAAAGATTTTCAAATACTATGCTTGACACCAGCCTTCACAGACAAAAAAAAAAACACATTCACTTTTCTTCACGGAATTCAAATTTTTATATTAAAATCAATACTTTTTTCATAATTAAACTTTTTAATAAAGTATACTGATATGAAATAAATTCATGTTTATATTATTTTATTTTTTAATTTATCAACAAAAAAAAAAACATATTAAATGTTTACTCACATTAAAAAAATGCGACAATTTATTATGAATAAGTGAAAAAAACAATTGACTGAATGAATTGTTTAAATACCATGTATAGACAGTGTTGATTACTCTATCACATTACACATACATACATGTCACACATACATAACTGATATTCCCATATAATACATACTATACAATTTGCGCTCTCACCGGTCAACAGTGATGTTTACGAAAAAATGTTTCAAACAAATTTTGTTAATTTTTTTATAAGGAACCTTTTTTCACATTTAAACTTTTGTTTTATCTCTAACGGTTTACAAGAGGGTCCTACGAACCCAAGACCCAATTGACCCATGTTGCTCATTTACTATAAAAATTTCTGCTTTATATTTTTTTTCGTTTTTGAGTAATCGTGATGACAGACGGACAGACAAACGACAGACAGACAGACAACCGTAAATAGACTAATTAGGTGATTTAGGCAATATTTTCGGGGCGCTTTGTCTAGTTCAAAATAAGAAAAACAAATGCTCATATAAAACATGTCCAAAAATAATTTCTTATTGAGAAACGAAATTTTAAGGATTTTTTTTAAAGCAAGATTCGGGATCACTTACGGAAATTCTATTACATTCTTGTTTCGTTTTAATCAAAATTTTCATATTTTAAGAATGAGTTCATAGAGTCAAATTTTTATCCAACTATATTCTCGTTGTAAATCCAATCGGGTTCATATATGGGAATACGGGCAACGGGCTAGGGACCTATATTTGAGTTATTTTACCGAATTCAACCTTAAAAAAAACTAAGTTTGTTTTTAAAGTATACAGTTTAATTTAAGTGATTCGATCTTTTAATTCTGTTTGAAAATATAACTTAAATTTAGCATAAATATAAATTCGAATCAATTAAATTTGTACTCTTAGGCCCGAAAACATACTTTGAAGTTCCTAAAGTTAACCTCGGTCAAATAACTTAAGTATAGGGTAAAATAACTTAAGTATAGCATCCATCAACTTTAATTTTCATAAACACCAATACAATAAACACCTATATCAGCTCTTAGACTATACAATCCAAAACTTCGTACAACTCTCACTAAAGAGATGTTGAAGGTTTGTGAATAAAACAACAAAGTATGTTGTTTTTTTTAGTGGTTGCTCATGTTGAAGAGATTGTCTTGAAGATTTAGTCTCTGCTAATTTTTAGAAAGAGCTACTTCATTTGGTCACCATATTGTGGTCATTGAAGAGGCTCGATAATATTAAACCAAAAATTGTTGTATAGGGATCGTGCACTAACTGTAGAGGCAGCACTTTAGCCGAAGCTCGCGCGCTTGTGTGAAAAGTATGAACAAAATGGGCAAAAATTTAGTAATAATAAATGAAGTAAAATGAAAAAAAATGGAAAAAATAATTAAGTACGGTTTTTTGCCAATAAACAACAATCATAATATTCGCGGTCAGAATGATTTGAAAGGACAGATGTTATTTCAATCAGGACATGTTTTGAATGTTATAGAAAAAAGGCATTCAAATCATCCAGTTGTCATAACCGCAAATGTGGTTGCTCAAACGAAAGTATCCAAAGTTTATAATGTCAAACTAACAGTATGTATGAATTTATTTATTATTTTTACTATTTATTGATTTAAAATATTTTGTTAAATACATTAAGAAATTGATCTTAACAAGTATATTAAATTTTCTTTTATTTAGTTGGATGATGATCGTTGAGTAACTGTCAACTGGGTCTTGCTCCATTCTTATGTCACTTGTATTATTATTTTTATTATTATTATTATTATTATTGTTGTTGTTTCCAGCTAAATTATTGCTTTCTTGATTTTCATTTACATTGTCAATCATCATTAACTCCACATTATTATTTTTCTTTGACTGACGTTTTTTCAAACGTTCAAAACGTTGCAAAGATTGAATTGAATTTTTAGTATTTTTTTTTCCGGAAAAATGGAAGGAACATAGGATGGATGAAGTGGATGCTCAGATTTATTATTATTTATAAAGTGAGCACTACAAATTCTTGTACTTTTATTCGGCTTCCAGTCTTTCGGATTTTTACTGAAATAAAAAAAAAAATTGTAGGTTATATTTTTATTATTTAATTTTTATCTATTTCATGATTGCTAACTAATTTCTAATTATCAAGAAATTTTTTTTTGTATTAACTTAAAATATATTTTTATTTATTGTAATAGTTGTTAATTACTTACACATATTTTTCGACTGCATTTATCCATTTTAAACGCTTACTCTCCTTCCACGAAAAAATACTAGTATTTTGTGGAAAAGCTTAAAATTTCACCGGCAAATTTATGAACAACCTTTTATACAACACGACTTTATTGATGAAGACATTGTAAATTATTAAAAAATTTATCTCAATAAAAAACAAATCAATCGAAAATCACATGTTACTGAGGAATAGTATATTATTATTATTGCCCAAAAGGTTCACCTTTTAGTCACTAGTTGGCGTGACATTCTAGATGCACGGTCCCGATACACAGACTATTCGCTAGGGGAACTGATTCTAGCGCTGTCTAGTGGTAGAATCAGTTCCCATGGATAATAGTTTTACCTTATTATATTATAAATAATATATTGCGGTCGAAGAAAATCGATGTCGTTCCGGTTTCAACGGAAATACACGTTTTGAGGGTCCCTGATTCCAAAAAAGTGGTTTTTAAAAAATGTTGAGTCCGTCGGTATGTCTGTTACCAAGCTGGAGCCTTCAATTTCCAACCACTTTTTCTCAAACTCGGTATATAGGTTCAGTTTGGTCATAATTCCAGACGGTTTTTTCTTTTTTTCCCGGGCCTTTTTTCAAGGGTACTTCCCTTTGGGTCAAAACAGGATTTTTGGGGTTTTCTCAAAAACGGCTCTAACGATTTCGATTAAACTTGGTACAAGGCTTAAAGTGTTCCTAGGATTGGTATAAGCCACATATTCGGGAAAATTCGAGAAGGCCCACACCCTAAGGAGAACCTTCCCAAATACAGGAAAATGGGATTTTCTAGAGAAAGGTTGAGGGGGCAGCAGTAAAACTTCGTATCAGGGTTTATATCAACAAGGTCCTAGGTTTGATATAACTCCCCTCTGGGACCTCTCCCCCTGGAGCCGTGGAGCTGGAGGGGATGAAATCATCAAAAGTGGTCAAATCAAGCCTACCCCAAAATTGATAAAATATTATTTAAAATGTCTTTTTAAGTAACTTGGTAATCTTTTTAATCTTTTAAATGTGAAAGCAAAAAAAAAGGACTGCGGAAATTTTCGGGCTTGCTCGTGTACTTTTGTTAGTTTAATATAAGTCATACTCAGTAAATTAAAACAACAGATAGAAATATGATGAAATTAATTAAAATGAATTTAATTATTAAGATTATTTCTCTGCTTTAATATTTTCACTCTCAAACATTTTTCAATAATCACGTAATCAAACTATTTTTAATTAGCTATACTGCATTAAAAAATAAATTTATATAAAATTATGTAGAGGTTACGATTTACAAAATTAAAGAACGCAACTAAAGATTACCGAAAGATTGACGCGAGTGCTGGCAGGTTAAGTGGGTCAACAGATTTTAAATGAAGAAAATAACACAACAAGAATTTTAGCGGACAGGTTAATTTATTAAATTTTTAAAATAATAATTATTCTGGCACATAAAATCGATTACATATAACATAGGTTTGTTGTTTATTCAAATTTATTTAAGAACGGTGAAATCGAACCAACATCTTCACAATCTGGAATTGTTTTACCTTTAAATTTCACACAAGTATCGGCGCATAGTTGACCATCAAAATATGATCCAAACATTTTTTTACATTGAGCACAATTTCGTATACATATACCTACAAAAAAGAAAAAAAATAATTGTAGGTTATAATCTTGGAAATCATACATTCAGTGGTTGATTTAGATATTAGATGATTAGGCTATGGAATTTTAACGCAAAAATGTCAGCGCAACGAGTAAAAAAAATGTAAACAATATTTATTTCATTTTGATTTTTTTCATTGAATGAAAAGACAAAATATGTGTCATATTAGTTGTACTTACTGTACATGTACAGTACAAGTACAAATAACTTTTGTGACAGTCAGTATCTTTGAAAAAATCACTTTTATACCATGTATATATGAAATATACATAGTATATTAAGTTTAGTCCCAAGTTTGTAACGCTTAAAAATAATGATGCTAGGAACAAAATTTTGTCATAGGTGTTCATAAAATCACCTAATTAGTCCATTTCCGGTTGTCCGTCCGTCCGTCTGTGGACACGATAACTCAAAAACGAAAAAAGATATCGAGCTGACAGCGTACTCAGGACGTAAAAAGTGAGGTCAAGTTCGTAAATGAGCATCATAGGTCAATTGGGTCTTGTAAACCGTTATAGATAGAACAAAAGTTTAAATGTAAAAAATGTTCCTTATCAAAAATTAAACAACTTTTGTTTGAAACATTTTTTCGTAAACATCACTGTTTACCCGTGTGGGGGCCAATTAGGCGGAAATTTTATAATATGTACTATACTTGATTATAAGTTATGTATGTGTCACATGTATGTATGTGTAATGTGATAAAGAAATCAACACTGACTATGCATGGTATTTCAACAATTAACTCAGTCAATGGTTTGTTTTCACTTGTTTTAAAATGAAGACAACACACTCTGATACACACACTTTGTAAATTTGAAATTTTTAAACGTCAAAGCCTTCGGTTTCCATTTTTACCTCTTCACTTTACTTTGAGAATTTATGTAGGGCTTAAATTGGATTTTAAGTTTATGGGAGTTATGGTAACTCCCTGAAATAAAACTCAAGGACCATTATTTTCGTAATTAAGTTATCTTCCTTCTGATACCAATTTCGATTGATTAACAAATCGTGTAGTTACTTATTTGCTCCGTGCTTAACTAATATAATTGTATGGATTGACATATAAGTCTATGGATTGTATATATGTTTTACATTGAAAATTTAACAGTATTTTCTAACAAATTTAAAAAAGTAATTATGTTAGTTTATATATAAACAAATGATAACAAACAATTGACTGGGTTAATTGTTAGAATATCATGTATAGGTATAGACAGTGTTGATTACTCTGTTGCATTACACATATACCTATACATGTCACACATACATAACTGATAATTACATACAGTAGAATCTCGATAACTTAAACCTCGGTAACATAAAAACCTCTGTTACTTCAAAAAATACTATGTTCCCTTCCTATCAGAGCCCAAAACCTCTATAACTTAAAATACGCAACCTCTATAACTTAAATAAATAATCTCTGTATAGGCCCTCAGTAACTACATAGAAACATGTACATACCTCTATATTAACTAGGGTACATAGAAACATGTACATACCTCTATATTAACCTTTAGCTAACATAGACTCTTGATAACTTAAAACCTCTATAACTTAAAATATTTTGTGTTTCCCTTGGACTTTAACTTATCGAGATTCTACTGTACTATAAAATTTGTATCTAATGTGTGCCCTCGTGAGTAAATAGAGATGTTTACAAAAAAATGTTTAAAGTTGTATATTTTTTGATAGAAGGAATATTTTTTACATTTAAACTTTTGGTCTATCTCAAACTGTTTACAAGAATTAACCTATGTTGCTCATTTATGAACTCGACCTCTACCCTTTTTATACCATGCATATATGTAATATGCAAGGTATACTAAGTTTAGTCCCAAGTTTGTAACTCTTAAAAATATTGATGCCACCAACAAAATTTTGGTTATATTATAAAATCACCTAATTAGTCCATTTTCGGTTGTCTGTCCGTCTGTCTGCCAACAAGATAACTCAAAAACGAAAAAAGATATCAAGGTAAAATTTTTACAGCGTACTTAAGACGTAAAAAGTGAGTTCGAGTTCGTAAATGAGCAACATAGGTCAATTGGGTCTTGGGTCCGTAAGACCTATCTTGTTAACCGTTAGCGATAGAACAAAAGTTTAAATGTAAAAAATATTCCTTATAAAAAATAACCAACTTTGTTTGAAACATTTTCTCGTAACCATCACTGTTTACCCGCGAGGGCGCATAAATTAGACGTAAATTGTGTATTATATTTGAATATCAGTAATGCATGTGTGACATGTATGTATATGTAATGTGATAGAGTAATCAACACAGTCTATACATGGTATTTCAACAATTAACTCAGACAATTGTTTGTTTTCACTTTTTACGTCCTGAGTACGCTGTAAAAATTTCAGCTTGATATGTTTTTTCGTTTAACGCGTACACTTGTCTATAATAAATCTAAATTCTAAACTTGGTAAAATTAAAAAGATTGACTTACCAACTTCATTCATTTCACAAGAAACAATACTTAGAAAATAAACAATTGTAAATAAAATAATTAATTTTCTCATAACCATTTTGAATTATTTATTAATGAAGATGTTCTAGTAAAATTATTAAATACACTTCGAATTCGAGAGAATGTTTAAAGTATACTGATACTAAAATCAGTAGAAAGTTAGTCTTTTATAGTAATTTTCTAAGTAAATTCAATAATAGATTATGTATTAGTTAACAGCATGGTTTTTTCCTTAAATAATTCAATTATATCGATATATTTTCCGGAAATCATATCGAAAAGAAATATATCTAGAAAAATATTAAGAAAATGATACATTAAGGGGGTATTTTAATCTATAGAATTTTGAAAAAATCATTTTTTATGATAAATAATTAAAATAAAAAATAATTTTGTTATTAGTGTATGCAGACTCCAGTTTTTTTTTATTTGATCTAAAAATTTTTCGAAATTGCGTTCATTCTCAAGAGATTCAATCTAATTAATACAAAATTTGTTCATGATAAATATAACAAAATGAAAACCATGGTTTTATAAATTTTTTGACGTTAGTACGATTACCTTGGAAACTGAAATGAAAATTTAAAGAAAATTATTTGAAATTTAGACTCAAAATAGGATTTTGTAACACATCCTTTTTATTGTTACACGCGTTGTTTTTGAATTTTTCCAAATTTCTAACCCTTCTAAAACGTTTATAAGCTTCAATTTCTCGCATGTGTGTAAAATTTTGAATTTATCATTGAATTTATGAGCATGCAATGGTCTGAAAAAGCTGTTGCACCAATGTTTTTTAGTCGAATAGATGCATTATGTTCTTCTATTCTTTCTTTGAATGCGCGGCCCGAACTCCACATATGTAACGGGACATTCTGCACATTTAATTTGGTAAATACCTGATTTTTCTCTATCTAAAGTTTTTTGTTTATTATTTACTAATAATTTTGATAACGTTAAATTATTTTATTTGTTTATGTATGCATATAAACGAGGAGCCCGTTACAGTAAAACTGCACTTACACGCATTTCTCAATTTTGCATATGAATCAATGCTATTTATGGATATAATAGGTTGGCTGATAAGTCCCCGGTCTGACACATATATGGCGTCGCTAGTATTAAATGCATATTATTTTTATATAGTACCAACCTTCAAATGATTCGTGTCAAAATTTGACGTCTGTAAGTCAATTAGTTTGTGAGATAGAGCGTCTTTTGTGAAGCAACTTGTGTTATTGTGAAAAAAATGGAAAAAAAGGAATTTCGTGTTTTGATAAAATACTGTTTTCTGAAGGGAAAAAATACAGTGGAAGCAAAAACTTGGCTTGATAATGAGTTTCCGGACTCTGTATTTTTTCCCTTCAGAAAACAGTATTTTATCAAAACACGAAATTCCATTTTTTCCATTTTTTTCACAATAACACAAGTTGCTTCACAAAAGACGCTCTATCTCACAAACTAATTGACTTACAGACGTCAAATTTTGACACGAATCATTTGAAGGTTGGTACTATATAAAAATAATATGCATTTAATACTAGCGACGCCATATATGTGTCAGACCGGGGACTTATCAGTTATCAGCCAACCTGTTAGGTACAAGATGGACTAGGTATGCCAGAGTTTATCCTGGCAGAAATATTTTTAATAATTAGAAGTATTTTGCACTTTCATGGAAATTAATTTGTAAGAGATCATTTTATTGCAAATTTTATCTATTTTCAGGAAAATTTGGTACTCTTCATTTTCGATTTGTTTTACTATGTTTAACCATATTCCATCGTCAAATCGTGGCGCCACAGTTATCGTACTCTTCCCCTACTTTCGAAATATCTCAGTGTGACAGGTCAAAACTTTACCAAAATGTCTGTCACACCAGTAAAAATTAAAAAATCCCGGTAAAAAAATTTCTGTCAGGATAAACCGTGACACACCTAGTCTATATTGTATCTATATCGTTAAGTATTGATTCATATGCGAAATTTTGAAATTCGTGTAAATGCAGTTTTACTTACAGGGCTATTGACAATCAAACTCTCAAAAATGTTGAATCACCCAGTCAAAAAAAAGAATAGATTTTTGATATCCCAACATTTTTATGTCATGATTTTATTGAGTCATTATTTTATTGAGTTTTTTTTTTTTTTTGAGATTGAACATAAAAATGAATTACGAGGTTGAAGTACAAAACTTAAAATGTACAAAAATTCAAGAACAAAAACGTTTAAAAGTTATCACGATTATTTTTATGCAATTGTACACAGAAAAGAATTCTGATGGTACCAAATATTTACGATTAAAAGGCAATGAATTACGGGACATTATCAAGTAAGTGAATGTATGTATATAAAGTATTTTAGACCATAATCACACTACGGTTGAAAAATCGAATAAACTAATAAGTTGAGGAATTAAGAAAATTCGAGTTTTTCCCATATATAGAGTGTCCCAAAATTAACGCAAAAAGTAACAGTTTTTATACACTGTATATATGAAATATATATCAAGATATAATAGTTTTAGTCCCAAGTTTGTAACACTTGATTGATGATACGAAATAAATTTTTGGTATAGATGTTCATGGGCGTCGCTAAGGGAGGCAGATAAGGGAAGCTGACCCCCTATATAGAGATTCAAAGAATTGGTTCAAAGGACCCATTTCTTTTTAAAAATGTAAACTTCTACTGAATTCAAAATTTCAGTAATCGGATGAGTTTATTAAGAAATTAGAATCAATCAAACTACCTACAAATTTTCAAATAACCATCTTTTATAGTTTTTGAGAAAGGGGAAACTAAATTTTTGTCCTAATTTAGGCTCTCATATTTGCGAAAAAATGTTTCAAACGGTGCTTCTAACGGTTTACAAGACCCAATCGACCCATGTTGCCAATTTACGAACTCAAATTCACTTTAGGGTGTAAAGCACGATACAAAAAATTCATCTCGATATCTTTTTTCATCTTTGAGTTGTCGTATTAACGGACAGACAAACGGAAATGAATTAGTTAGGTTAATTTTATGAATACCTAGTTATATCAAAATATTGTTTGAAGCATCAATATTTCTAAGCGTTACCAACTTGGGATTGAAATTAATTTACTCTGATTTATTTCATATATAGGGTGTACAAAAAGTAAATAAAATCATTTTTGGCAAAAAGTCTTTAGGAAAAGAGCGCCCATACGATGAGAGGGGGGAAAAAGGAACAGCAAAAAAAGAAATTTTTAGGTAAGGCACTAAAATACAAAAAAGATCACGGTTCTCACCAGTATAAACCCGGATTCCAGTTTATGAGACCCCTCAAAATTTAATTCTCTAGATTAGATCCATAAGCCTGTTTTCAGGTAAATTAATGGTAAAATAAAAATAAATTAATTGAATTTATATTAGGTTTTTGGTAGTACATACTAAATTATAATAAATAATTAAAATAATAAAAAATAATTTTATTATTAGTGTATAACTACAAGTTTTTTTATTTGATCTCAAAATTTTTCGAACTTGCGTTCATTCTCAAGAGATTCAATCTAATTTATACAAAATTTGTTTATAAACAAAACTTTATAAAAAAGAAAACCGACTTCAAAAGAAACACTTTTCCAAAACAAATTAACATGCACTAAAAAGTTAAGAAATAACGATAAAATAATGTTGTTAAAATTATTGTTATTTTTGGAGTCGGTGTCAGCCAAGGAAGCAACTCTGACAGAGCTTTGCTAGAGCTAAACTGACACCGACTCCAAAAATAACAATAATTTTAACTACATTATATGATCGTTATTTCTTAACTTTTTAGTGCATATTAATTTGTTTTGGAAAAGTGTTTCTTTTGAAGTCGATTTTCTTTTTGTTAAAAGTTTTTTTTATTTTGTGATTTTTAGTGAATTTGAAGTGTACTAACAAATTTATCACTAAAAAAAGAATCATGGAAATCGGTTGGCGTGATATTGAGTTATTCGTCCTCTTGTCGTGCATACATGCAAAATTAATAAATTAAAATGCAAATTTAAGACAATTATGGTTTTCTGATGGATGCCGTTATCAAAACTTCACCAAAATGAAATGGGACCACACGGGAAGCACTAGCTTTCAAATAAATAAAAAAATCATCAAAATCGATTCACCCAGTCGAAAGTTCTGAGGTAACAAACATAAAAAAAAATACAGTCGAATTGATAATCTCCTCCTTTTTTTGTTTGAAGTCGGTTAATAAATGTAATAAAATGATTGCCATGGTTTCAAAAAATTTTTTGACGTTAGTATGATTACCTTAGAAACTGAAATGAAAATTTTAAAGAAAATTATTTGAAATTTAGACCCAAAATAGGAGTGCTTAATATATCCTTTTTATCGTTACAGGTTGTTTTTGAATTTTTCCAAATTTCTAAACCTTCTAAAACGATCATAAGCTTCCCTTTCTCGCATGTGTATAAAATTTTGAATTTATAATCAAATTTATGAGCATTTAAAATGCAATGGTTTAAAATGCAATTATTTCTTTGAATGCGTGGCCCGATTCCCCCCATATGTAACGGGACATTCTGCACATTTAATTTGGTAAATACCTGATTTTTCTTTATCTAAGGCTTATTGTTTATTATTTACTAATAATTTTGATAACATTAAATTATAATTTGAAAATATAATGTTGTAATTATATATTTTGAAAAAAGGCCAATTTTCGATTCAAAACTTGTATACCTACGGTAGAGATGCCCAATTGTTTTCTTTGTTTGTATCATTTATACTATAACCATGTTTCAAAACTATTTGTAACCGACTTCAAACAAAAACGGAGGAGGTTATCAAATCGACTGTATTTTTTTTTATGTTTGTTACCTCAGAACTTTTGACTGGATAAGCCGATTTTGATGATTTTTTATCTGTTTGAAAGCTGGTGCTTCCCGTGTGGTCCCATTTCATTTTCATTCAATTCTGACAACGGCATCCATGAGAAAACCATAAAAGTCTTAAATTTGTATTAAGTATGCACGACAAGAGGACGAATAATTCAATATCACGCCAACCGATTTTGATGATTCTTTTTTTAGTGACAAATTAGTTAGTGTACTTCAGATTCACTAAAAATCAGAAAAAAAAAAAAAAACTTTTAACAAAAAGAAAACCGACTTCAGAAGAAAAACTTTTCCGAAACAAATTAATATGCACTAAAAAGTAAAAAATTAACGATCATATAATGTATTTAAAATTATTGTTATTTTTGGAGTCGGTGTCAGCCAAGGAAAAAACTTTGACAGAACAGTTTGCTACATTAGCTTGGTTGACATCGACTCCAAAAATAAAAATAATTTTAACAACATTATATTATCGTTATTTTTTTACTTTTTAGTGCATATTAATTTGTTTCGGAAAAGTTTTTCATTTGAAGTCGGTTTTCTTTTTGTTAAAAGTTTTTTTATTTCTATTTTCGTTCCTACTAATTTGTCTATAATTTTAGGATTATATCCGTTTTTACTTGCAATAAATTTGATGATATTTAATTCTTTTTTATAATTTTGATTATCTAATCTAAAGGAATATGCAAAAGTCGGTATACGTAACTATTGAAGGAGTACATTTTAACGGACCATGATTGATATGAAGAATTTGGAATTAGTATATAAATTAGATTAAATCTCTTGAGAATGAACGCAAGTTCGAAAAATTTTGAGATGAAATAAAAAAACTTGATAATAAAATTATTTTTTATTATTTTAATTATTTATTATAAAAATAAATTTTCGCATTTTATCTCCTATATTTTTATTTGTACATACAATTCATACTCTTCCGATTCTCCTAAAGCAACTTACCCCCTTATTTGCCATCGACTGATGACGACCTTGCCATAAGTATCTAAAAGTAATTAATAAAAATCTATTTCAGAAGACGTCTAGAAGATTATGATGTACCAATTATTTGTGAATACATCAAAACTACTCCGACAATTGTAAAATTAGATTTAGCATACAATTCAATTGGTGATAAAGGCTTTATAGAAATTGTTTATAGAGTTTTAAATAAATTACACAATTTACAATATTTAAATGTTATGCATAATGATATTACAGAAAAAGGTATACAAGCGATCGCCACATTGGGACAGAATTTGAAATTAAAAACACTGAGATTAGTTGGAAACAAAATCGGTTCAGAGGTTTTTATTTTATTATAATTAGTTATTACGTTTGACGGTTTATACCTTTTTTAATAACGTCAGAGTCAAATTGATTATTTTATATATTATTACTCCAGCAAGTTTTTTTCTGTCCGACCCTTATCTTCTTTAATCCTTTATCAAATTCCATAATTCACTCCTCATTTTCAAGCTAATTATATCTAGGTTTGACAAAAAATATACTGACGGTCTAAAAATGTATCGCTTAGGAAAAAACACGCTAGAAAAATAATTTGAACGAAAAAATAAAATTAAATAATAAGTTTATTAGGTAAACATGTTAGTTTTGTCTGTCAGTATTGTGTATTCTTCAATTTTTACTTACTTCTTTTCCAGCAATTTTTGAGACTTCTTCCACGCTTGATTTCAAATTACTGTCATACTACCAGTTTGCGGTGTCTGCCACTATTTTTCCATAAAATTACATGTTTTAACAAGAAAATCGCACTTGAGTTTTCCGGCTAGGATCCACTTTGACTTACCGTTGCTTCCTGGCGGTTAGAGTCCATTTTTTCCCCAGATTTCAGCACCTTCCTCTATCTTGAAAATGGCCGTTTCTGTCATATATAGTGTGTCCCCGGATAGAGGTAACTATACTTGGAAATTTTCTTATTTTACATTTTAAAAAAAGAAAGTCATTCTTTATGAAAAATTTTGCTTATTCTAAAAAGTATGTAGGCATATTTAAAACTTCTAAATAAGGTACAGGGTAGCCAAAAAATTGGAATCACTATTTTTATTTTTGGTAAACTACCCTTCCCTTTTATATGTTGATAAAACGTTACTAAGAAAAGTTGCTCGAAGTTAACAATTATGACTCAAGATTCAAATTCATGATTGAATTTCAAGAAGATCTTTCCAACTTTGAAAAATCCATTCTTAGTGAATGCTCATCCGAGGAAGTAAATTTTCTTTTTAATTTTCTAACCTAGTCCACAAAAAATTTCTTTATTACGTTTTTTTGTAATTGACACTTTTATTCAAATAAAAAATGATGCTATAATTAAAGTACACGGATCTTCTTGATATTTTGTAAAGAGTCATAATTGTTAATTGCGAGCAACTTTTCTGAATAATATTTTGCCAACTTATAAAAAGGAAGGGTAGTTTACCAAAAAGAAAAATAGTGATTTCAATTTTTTGGTTACCCTGTACATTATTTAGAAGTTTTAAATATGCCTACATACTTTTCACAATAAGCAAAATTTTGTATAAAGAATGACTTTTTTTCTTAAATTGAAAAATAAAAAATTTACAAGTATAGTTAACTCTATCCGAGAACACACTGTAATATCCTATGAGATTAAATGCTCTACATCGACTCAGGAGCTTATTTATTACGCGGCAAAAAGTTAGGGTTCATGATTTTTTTTACGTGCCATATCCTAGAATAGTTTGTGTGGCCACACCAAACCTCCTAACCTACTTTGCATGTGGTAGATGATTGGTAGAATTTTGTAATGGACATACCAGTGGTTCAATGATGCTCCCCGATCATACTACCCAGAATAAGTGTATATAAAATATTTTTTAGTTATTTAAACAATTAACTCTGTTACTTATACTGTTACATTTTTACTTTATAGGGAGGAAAATTAATAGGATTATTATTGGCCACAAATCCTATATTAGAACATTTGGATTTAGCTGAAACTGATCAAACATTATCAAGTTTAGCATTTATAACGACATCGTTACGTGAGGATCGTGGATTTAATAAAAATATTAAAGTTTTAGATATTTCACGAATAATACCAAGCTTTATACGTTCACAATATCAGTCTGGTCATTTAGCTGAAACCATTGGTGATATGTTAAAAGTAAGTTATGCGTTTTTTTGTTATTGTTGCAAATATGCGTTTTTATACCTTTTATATATGAAATAAGTATATATCAAGGTATACTAATTTTAGTCCCAAGATTAAAACCCTTCAAAATATTGTTGCTACCCTTGTGGAAATAAATCTGTCCTCGAACTCAGAATACTTAGTTTGAAATTCAGAAAAAGAATATGTGAAGTAAAACTATCTCTGAAAAAGTTAGAAAAATTCTGAAAATATTAAATAAAATATTAATTTAATTGTTTTATATAATAAAAACGAAGCTAGCACGGTTTTAAGTATTAAGTTTTATCATTTTTCCGGTCCGCTATTAGTTTATAAGTGGAAAGCGAGCCATTAGCGAAAGAAAACCTCACATAATTATATATGAGAAAATTGCAAAAGACCTCGCACAAATTGGATGTAATTTGCAGTTCGATCAAAATTTTTCAAATTTTGGGAAATGATAGTTTAAGTCATTCTAAAGAAAAGTTCCCATGGTTACAATGTCATAAAAATGACAGGATTTCACGTTATAGCTAAATTACAGTTGGAAAATGTACTCATTTGTATAATATATGCCTATGTGTGTATAGGCAAGTACATATACAGATATGTATAACTACATGCATACGTGTGTTTTTTAATCTAAGGGTGTTGTTTTTTAATTATTGTTTTTTGAAGAATATGTTACGAAATTCGAAGAAGAAGCAGCGTTAAATGTTCACTGGATCAATAATATGAATTGTTAAGATCGATATTTTCAGCTACATATATACGTATATGATTTTTGACAATTAAATTACAATAATTTTTTTATACAAATGAGTACATTTTCCAACTTTAATTTAGCGATAGCTTGAAATCCTGTCATTTTCATGACTTGTGACTATGGGAACTTTTATTCAGAATGACTTAAACTATCATTTCCTAAAATTTGAAAAGTTAGACCGAAATGCAGATTACATCTAATTTGTGCGAGGTCTTTTATTCTAGTTTAAGAATCATTTTTATTTTTCCAAATATCTTTATTCAAACTTGAGTTATTGCAACCGAGCGCGAATGTATAAATCAATTCTGATTCAGTCAAATTAAACATGAAAGAGGGTAAACGTTTCACCAAATCAGGTATGTTTGTTTCTTTGATATGTTGTTTGCAATGTAAAAGCAATGATAAATTTATGTTTTCGATCTCGGTAAACGACCAGATATGCCGAAAAATAAGTAAAACCTCGAAAATTTTTACCTTATTTCAGTTTTTGCCGATTTTGACCTGGAAGGACTGGTTTTTCATATAAAAAACTGTATATTTATATACAAATAAGGTTAAATTTGCAATAAATTGAGACCATGCAGCCGCTTTTAATAGGATCGAAAGTTTGGAAGATACAGCTTTTCAAAGTTTGTCTATTTTTTCAAGTTACACGATATTACCCAAATTATATTCATACATTCGCGTTCGGTTGCAATAACTCAAGTTTTAATAGAGATATAAAAAAATAAAAAAGATTCTTAAACTAGAACAAATTAGCAATTTTCTCATATATAATTATGTGGGGTTTTCTTTCGCTAAGGACTCGCTTTCCACTTAGAAACTAATGATAAAACTTAAAACTGACAATCGTGCTAGCTTCGTTTCTATTGTATAAAACGTTTTTTTATGTGCATAAAATTAAATAAAAGACTCATAACTTTAAAATGAGTACCTTGAAACAGCAAAATATTATTTATTGGCCAATCTACGGACGCTTCAAACCAAGCGTTGCGCGCCGACTTTATACAATATCATTTTTGTTTACAATTTTAACCATATCTCCTGTTCTATTGCTCGTATCAAGACGATTAAAAACAAGTGAAAACAAACAATTGACTGAGTTAATTGTTGAAATACCACGCATAGGCAGAGTTGATTACTCTATCACATAACACATACATACATGTCACACATACATAACTGATATTCCTATATAATACATACTATACAATTTACTCCCTGGCGGGTAAACAGTGATGTTTACGAAAAAATGCTTCAAACAAAAGTTGTTTATTTTTTTATAAGGAAAATTTTTTACATTTAAACTTTGTTCTATCTCTAACGGTTTGCAAAATGGCTCCTACGGATCCAAGACTCAATTGATCTATGTTGCTCATTTACGAACTCGACCTCACTTTTTACGTCCTGAGTACGCTGTAAAAATTTCAGCTTGATATCTTTTTTCGTTTTTGAGTTATCGTGACGGACAACCGGAAATATGGACAATTATTAGATGATTTTATGAACACCTCTATATATATATATATATAAAAGCGTTACAAACTTGGGACTAAACTTAGTATACCTTGCTATTACATTTATGCATGGTATAAAGGAAATATTTGTTTTTTCATATAGAATAGAAATGGTACAAAATTGTTTAGATAATAAATTTTCAATATATAGTTTAGGAGCTATGACCGCGGTATAAACAATTGATTTGTTTATAACAAATTTCTCCCCAGTCTGAGCGATGAGCAAGTTGAAATACATTCATTGCTCGGTGGGACTTGTAAATGCATACTACACTAACAAAGAAACATATACATACATCGTTCGTTCACTCATAGTTAGTTCATTAATGGGAGCATAATTATTTGGGAATTTCTCGGCTAAATATTAGTAAAAATAAAACTTTGTTTTTTTCTAGTTTAATACAACCTTAGTTGAATTACATCTCCAAAAATGTGAATTAGATGGCCATGATATTGAATTAATGCTAATTGGAATGAAACATAATATCACATTAAAATTTCTGGATTTGGGATATAATCGTTTTAGTAATATGGGAATGGAATTGTTAGCAAATTATTTACCATCATCTGGTTTAATTGCATTGAATATAGCTGGAAATTCGATTGGTAATATAGGAGCACGGTATAAATACAGGATTATTGCAAAACCGTACTTTCAGGAAAAAATAACTGTAAATATTGTATAGACTATAAGGAAGCATATAACATAGGAAAATGTTATGGTCTGACCTCCAAAACACTTGCGTACGTGCGGGCATGGAAAAACGAAACTGTTAATAAGTCTGAATAAGTTCTTAAAGTATTACTTTCTCTTAAAAACCCTGAAAAAGTCTTATAAACTCTAAATAAGTTTTAATAAGACATAAAAAGTCGGAATAATTCCATTTTTTGAGACTCTGTCAGAAGAGTTATTCAGAGTTACTAAAACTTACTAAAATGTTAGTAGGAGTTAGTAAGACTTGTTAAAACTTTAAAAGCATTTTTTTTTTAATTTTTGTGACTGTATAAAGAGTTAGTAAGACTTATTAATACACTAGCTGTTACCCGCCCGCTTTGCGTGGCGTAAAATATACCCGCTTTGCTGGGCAACATCCCCACTTGCACCCCTCCCTCCACATTTCCTCGCGTTGGATAACATTTTTGTAATGTACACGTCATGCTCTTTTATTTGATACCCCACTTAGGTATATTTGTAAATATTCGATATTTCCTTCCCACTTTCTCGCTACACCTTTCTACCCTCCGAAGGTTAAAAAAATTTCTAAATGTAATTTAAAACATTCTGACCAAGTTTTGAACTATTAAAAGCCATAATTTAAAAATATGAATTTTTTGTTCATGAACACCCCCGCAACCCCCCTTGTGGGTGGAATTTCGTAAAATCCGTTCTTAGCTGACCTCTACTTGGCAAAAGGAATATTCCTGCCAAACTTCAAGGCTCTAGGTCTTATAGTTCCAGAGATATCGTGATGAGTGACTATCTATATAGATCTATAGAAAGTCTCCTATATATTTATAGATTTAAAAAGAATTTCTTTTAAAAATATATGCTTCTGTATAAAGAGTTATTTAGTTTTTAATTATCTCTTTTCTCAGCTGCAAAAATTTTCAACAGGAAGTTTTAATAAGTTAAAAAACTCTAAATAACTCTTTATACAGAAGCAATGAAGCATATATTTTTTAAAGAAATTCTTTTAAATGTATTAATAAGTCTTACTAACATTTTAGTAAGTTTTATTAACTCTGAATAACTCTTCTGACAGAGTCTCAAAAAAATGGAATTATTCCGACTTTTTATGTCTTATTAAAACTTATTCAGAGATTATAAGAGTTTTCAGAGAAAGTAATACTTTCAGAACTATTATTCAGACTGAGACGAACATTGTTTTTGTCTAAAATCTCTATATAAGTGAGAAAACCCACTCATGTACTATGTACAAGGAAGAAATTTGGTTAAGTAAAAAACCTCCATAAGCGAAAAAAGTCCCTCCAATTGAACTTTCCCTTATCCAGGATCGACTATGTTTTTTTACCTGAAATTCGCTTAATTATCTTTTGTAGTGCTCTAAGTGCAGCTTTACCATTTACGAAAATTCGTTTGCTAGACATTTCATCGAATCGAATTCAACAAAAAGGCGTTCATGTAATTTTAAATTCAATCCGTAAACCACACAAATTAAAATTCTTCAGTTTATGGGGTAATGAAATGACTGATTTAACAAATGAAGTAAGTATAGTGACTGATTTAACAAAAAATTAACGCTAGAGGTTGCAGCTTGCGAGACAGTAGTGCCACTGATCCAGTGTAAACCTGACCAATCTAAACTTTTGTTGTTTTAAATTTAACGGATTAAGATTTTATTAGGAGCGGAGAGGAATAAAATGCAACATATTTTAGGAACAGGCTCTCATTTCAAGCTATCAAAAAATGGAGGGTTTTCAATTACCGCATACTAGTGAAATTTACAAAATTTAAAAAAACCCCCATCAATTTTTCGGGTACGGAACCCTCTAAACTCGCATTTGAAACATAGCTAAGAACACGCCCCATTAAATTACCTTTCAAAAGAAACAAAAAATCCTAATCGGTTGACCCGATTAGCAGCTACGATGCCACAAACATTTTTTGATTCGTGTATTAAAAATTTGTTAAAATTACCTAGCATGCATAATTTGAATATGAAAATGAATAGGGAATATTCATGTATTTTTTTTATACATATTTTTAATTCATTGTTTACACCGTTATAACAAAGTAAAAAATATAAATACTGCTTAAAAATGCTGTATTTAATTGTAAAAAAATATTTAAAATACATTATAATTTTGAAATATTTAAACGCAGTTTTTTGGCGCTCTTTGTTAATGATGTGTAAGTACGTGATCTGTCAATTGGTGACAGTTCAATGTATAATTTACACTTTAAAAAAATGAATTTATAACACAAAATTTACACTCGTCATTATTAAGTTTTCTTATAAAAAGCCGTAGAATAGTATAATTTAATGAAATACCATATAAAATGTAAGTAATAGTCTAAGATCCCAATTAGGATCGACCTTCACCCATCTTTTTACCGAATGAAAGTTATTTTTTATGAAATATAAAATGTTAACAAATATCCCTGCAATGGGTTGCCTAAAAAAATGTGGTCAAGACTACTTTTAGTGAAAATATCAAGAGTAAAATTTGTTGAAATTTTTCAGACTTGCATATCTAACGAATATTGATCTACTCGAAAGTAAAAGCCATAAAGAATATGCAGCAGCTATGTTGGCTGCCTCTTTTCGTTCACTATTTTCGCATTTTTACAAGTTGTGAATAGTAATTACGTTCATCTGTTAATTCATTGCCTCACATATATAAATAAAGATAATTTTATTGCAAATACGGTGCTATATGATTGTCCACAAAATATCAGTCAAAAAATAAAATTTACAAGCTTTCCAAGTTTTGATATTTTTATTAAAAGTCGTCTGGAGCATATTTTTTAGGGCAACCCACAACAGAGATATTTGTAAATATTTTACATTTCATAAAAAATAACTTTCATTCGGTAAACAGATGGGTGAAGGTCGACCTTAATTCGGATCTTGTACTATAAATAATATCATACAGTATGTCAACAAATTTGACAAGCCCGTACTTTGATGTCACGTCCGTATAAAAATTTTTTTTCCGTTTTAAAAATTTTTAAATGCCCTCATTGAATTTATACTTTTATTAATTAATTTTAAGTAATTAACAAGATATTAATTACTAAAATAATGGTTTAGTTGAAATGTCCAGTCCATTAAAGTTACGGAAGAAAAATATTTGAATCAAATTTAAATTTCATGAATATTCCCTATTGCCAGGTTAAGTGTTTTCTGGGAAAAGATTACACATTACACACCAAACGATTTTCTACGCATTGTGGAATTCCGCACGATCGGTCCAACTTATTTGTTTGGGAAATTTCTGATTAAAATTATAAATATTTTTCAGACTTTATATCGAATTTACAACGAAAATATTATCGATCCAAAATATTGTGATGTACACGTTTATATTGTTGATGGTAAATATTATGCGGCACGAAATACCCACTGTTTGTATAAACATCAATTTTATTGTGAATTGGATTATGGTTTTGCTCAACCTGTGAAAATAAAATCGACGAAGATAGATAATGATGAAGATACCATGAAATTTAATTATTATCCTAAAATTTCATTGGTTGATTAATATAAAATTTTAAACTTTCAAATAAATATGTATATAACAAATTTTTTCACATTATCAAATCATTTTCTAAATTAATTTTCACCCAAATCACAGAGCTGTAACAAACGAGTGAAAACATACGCGTTTTGAAAACCATTTCAAAATAAAGTGCTAAAAAATGTAAAAGATGTCCCAAAGATTTATGCAAGGAATGTTTTCCCATTTGCGTGGTAAAATGTTGACAATGAAAAAGAAAAAACAGCGTGAAAGTTTAGGGTTTTTTTTTAAATGGAAGACACGATAAAATAGACCGCGTTTTCGCTGTATGCACGAGGAAACCAGATTCTAATGACAGGATGATTTTTTGATCTTAAACAAAGTTCTTTTAAAATAGAAACGATAGCTATAACTTACGGCATATTATGCCGCTAGGGCAACAAGTTCATAAATTATGTTCATAATGACAGCCTGCTTCTGGTGGTGAATTATTATAATCCACATCGCCTGGACATTCAATATTGGCGCATCGAAATCCAGCTTGAACAATATTAAGTCTGAAATAAAAGTAATTTTCATAAAGTTTTATCGAATTACTTTGTCTTTTAATTTTATGGAACCATGATTGTGTCATGAACTTTTTATCACTTCAAAATGTTTTTTTAGAAAATTTTGTACATTCGGGCCATGAAGGTTATAAGAAGGAGAACGATCGCTATAGAAAATATTGTCCCCGAAATATGGATAAAATAAGTGAGGCGCTGCGACCGCTAAGTAGTATCAATAAAAGCGGGCTGTTGTGCGCTAATTTGAAATGATATATCAATTTGTACATTATGCAACTAACTTCATCTACTTGTACTAATAAACAGCTAACTTCGCAGATACTACTTCTTGATGACAGCGCGGCTGGTGGCTGAAAAATGAACTATAAATTCTACAAATTTTCAGGGACAGACGCGCTAATGCTTTAACACGTAGCGATCGTTCTCCTTCTTTATAACCTTCATGATTCGGGCATTGCGTTGCTAAAGAAGTCCTTGCTGTATCCGAGAGGGTAATAAATAATAACTTAAGCTGGTGTTAATCAAAATCATAAAAAAAGTTCCGTTTCTCTGATATTCATCCAAAAACGAATCTACCAAACGAGGATATTAACTTGAGTAAATTCGATGATCACTTCTGTAATTTCTTGTCTTTTTTGATTAATTATTTTACGTTGAATAGAAAGAAGTCGGTTTCTCAGTCGAAATTTGATCAAAAATTCATCAAAAGAATTTTTATAAGACCAATTGTCTATACATATAAAATGTTTTGTCCTGAATGACTGACTGAAACTGACGGATCAACCCAATTAAATAAACGTACTCTGTACGACGCAAATCCTTGGATGATGAACAGTAACAAGAAGCAAAGCAATCCATTTCCGTTAATTCATTTGGTAATTGGCTACCAACATCATATTCTGTATTATTCCAATAGCATTTGTTGGGATTCGCACTTATTGTTCGAAATATTTGACAATCGTAAGCCCTTGGGCATTGGTTTTTAGCATCTAATATTGGTGTACATTGCATTTCACGATAAATTTTTGCCATTGCCATTACACGATTTTCACCACACGTATTTCCATCTGTTTTCACTGAAACGAAAAATTTATTACTGGGTGTCTTTTTTTTAAGTTGCAATATGCTTGAAACTCGATTAATAAATTTAATCGAGAAAAATGCTTCAAACGAAAAATGTTAGTTTCAAAGGCACACATCTTATACCGGCATCGAATTCGTTATAATTTGTCAGGTTCAAAACTCACTCTGATTCATAACTGACCAACATTAGATGAACACTTTAAATTAGAAAGTTGTTCTTTATAAATAATGCAAACATTTTTTTTGTAAGCCGAATAGTTTAGACAGATAATTGATACCAAAAATTTAGCTTTTTATGCATTTGTTCATTCAATTTTAACAAAAATGGTCTTTTATAGAAAAACAAACCACTTTTATTGGATTTATTATAAAATTTTTTTTAAGAGTGCCTAAATTTCGCACAATCATACGAAATAACATTTTTAATATGAAAAAACTATTTTGGGTAATACTTTTCCTAAGGCCTAGTGCACGGCAACTGATTATTTGACACCCCTTAAATCCGCCAGCGATAATAAATTTTTATTTTTTCGATTTATGGCCACTCTGTCAATAAAAATATCAAATAAAAAGCAAATCAAAATAAATTTTTTAATACCATTTGTAAAATTGTGTTTATAATATTCCCAAATTAATAATGCTTATCACGTTTTATTGTATTTTTTTCTAAATATGGTCACAGTTCAAATTTAGATAACGGATCACCTCGGAATATAACGAAAAAAGGCTGAATTTTTATTCAAACCTTTATTTTGATGGTATAAATATTGTTTCAAGTCTGCGTCCTTAGATATTCCAGGTCAAAGGTCGCGAAAATCAGTTTTTTCGTAAATATCTCGTTTCTTTTGCCTTCAATCGTACATTAATATTTATGGAATTTGATAAAGGAATAAGGAAGATAAGAATGGGACAGAAAAAAACTTGCTGGAGTAATATATAAGAAAACTTACCAGAACACAATAATATGTTTAAAAAGAAAATAACAAAAAGCGAATAGAGTCATTTTTCAGTCAGTTTTTCTTTTTATAATTTCTTGTAAAAAAAATAAATGTTTAGATTTTGTCTGAAGCACAACAAAGCTAAATACCTACTAATTGAATTTTATTTTTTTACACTTTTTATTTACAAATTATCCGTAAACATTTTATGCGTAGTAATAATTATTGTAATTATTGTTGATACTTTTGGACATAAATTAAAAATATATATTCATCGTGGTTTGAGATAAGTTTAACAAGCTACTACTGGTAACTCGAGGTTGCAGGCATTAATGCATACCATTATACTATGTATAATGTAGGCACTGAATGGATTTCGTATGCATTTACAGGTCCCATCGAACAAGGAGTATATTTCGAGGTATTTTGGACCGCTGAATCCGAATAAGCAACTTGCTCATCGCTCAGAGTGGGGGGAAATTTTTTATAAACAACATAGCTCCTAAATTATTGAAAATTTTACTAAACAATTTTTCGTCTAGATACGACGAATAGAACCGGAAATATGGTTAAAATTGTAAACAAAAATGATCATGCATAAGGAGGCGCACAGCGCTTGGTTTGAAACGTCCGTAGATTACCCAATACATAATATTTTGGTACTTTAAGGTATTCATTTTAAAGGTATGAGTCTATATTTTAATGTTATGCACATAAAAATACGTTTTATGCAGTACCAACGAAGCTAGCACGATTTTAACTATTAAGTTTTATCATTTTTCTGGCCCGCTATATAAGCGCTCTCTTTCGCTAAGTCGAAAGAGAGCGCTTAGCGAAAGAAAACCTCACATAGTTATATATGAGAAAATTGCAAATTTGTTCTAGTTTAAGAATATTTTTTCAAATATCTTTATTAAAACTTGAGTTATTGCAACCGAACAAGAATTGATCCTAAAATACAAAATTGTTGGAATCTATATAAAATTATAAAAATTTGACCACCAGCTCTTGAATCAATATACTTACCGGCATTTAATGATTCAGAGAATAGGTAATAAATTTTATGTGTTTAAATTTAATTAAACATTTTAAACAAGGTCAAATTATAAGAGGCCGAGTTTAATAAGAATTTATCAGATTGTATATGTGAATGTTTTGTAACTCTTCTTCGCATCGGCCTCGGTTCAGACGTAATATATTGAACAAACATTTCAAAACGGCTGCAAATTTGAGAAGTTGATGTTATTATTTACGCGAGGTAAAAAGCCACAAAAACGGTAGGTTATTATCGTAAAATTAGTTCAGACATAAACTTTAGATCAGATAATTTAATATAAAAAATATCAATGCTTTTTTTTTCATAAATTTATTAATTAATAACTAAGTAGGTACCTGGATGGCCGAGCTTTACTCGGTATTCTTTAAGTTAAAAAGTCACAAAAATTTTATCACTAATACAAGGAACCATTTAAAATGTCTCCACACAAATACCAATTTGAATGTCCCGGCAATGTACTTTTTTTCTTCGAAAATAGATGTCAGGAAGAGTCATATTTTGCAAGGGAAGTTTTTTCTGAAAACACGGATAAAAATGAAACCAAGCTAAATCTATTAATTGGTTATAATAATCGATTAAAATCGCTATATAAACTACTGGACTTGTTTCTTTCTTTTCAGATTTTATTTAACATAATAGGGTTTTTTATTTTTAAACCAAAAAAACGTTATTTACAAAAATTATCAACAAAAAATAAACAAATATATTTTAAGGAAAAATTATCTAAAATATATTACATTAAAATGATTTTTATTTAGTATGAATACGTTTATGACCAATTACAGAAATTTTATGTCGAAATGTTTTATTACAAATATTACATGAAAATGGTTTTTCTCCGGTGTGAATTCGTTTATGTGAAACTAGCGAACCTTTCTGAGCAAATGTTTTATTGCAAATATTACATGAAAATGATTTTTCTCCACTATGAATTCGTTTGTGTGAAACTAAATTACCTAGCAGACTAAATGCTTTATTACATATATTACATGAAAATGGTTTTTCTCCGGTGTGAATTCGTTTATGTAAAACTAAGTTATAATGCTGAGTAAATGCTTTATTACAAACATCACATGCAAATAGTTTTTCTCCGTTATGAATTCGTTTATGTCGAACTAAATCACTTTTCTGAGTAAATATTTTAAAACAAACACGACATGAAAATTGTTCTTCTCTACTGTGTATTCGTTTATGTCGAACTAAGTTATAATACCGAGTACATGTTTTATTACAAATATCACATAAAAATGATTTTTTTTCATAATTATCTTGTATTTTTTCATAATTTGTTTCATCTTTAATTATGAGCTCTGTATTTAATTGTTTTTCAAGCTTAATATTTTCGTAGTTAATTAAAGTAGTTGAATTTTTCTCATTTTCATGAATGTATTCGGTGCTATTTTCCAGTTTTTCATTTTTAGTTGGTATACATTCCAATGAATAACAATCGTTTAGAACTTCATTCTTAATTCTGCCGCCAGGTTCCATTATAAAACTATGTTCCAGGCCTTCTTCAATGTGTCCACTTTCCATGTTGACATCGATGTCTTCTAATATTTCCTCTTTTATTATAAATTCTGTATTTAATTGTTTTTCCATTTTAATATTATTTTCACAGTTGATTGTAATTGAATTTTTATCATTTTCATGAATGAGTTCAGGTTTCTTATCACTACTGGTATCTGGGTTTTCATATGTAATGCGTACACGGTCCATTACAATTTGTTTCACTGTCTTCTCGAAATTGATTATTTAAAGTAAATTTTATTGCAAGGTTAAATATTAAATAAATTTTTGATTATATAATATATTTTTAACAATTTATGTAAACATGTTATAACCTAAAAGTTATTTCAATGATTTGAATGATTTTAAGGTTGATGATCCTGATGACTATATTATAATAAAGGGTGCGTTCCAATATACACTGTTACTACTGTGAAAGATGGCGTTTATTCAGTATACTTTTATTGCCAGCTGTTGACAAATGTTAAATAATCAGGTAGTCTAAAATTGGAACTACTGAAAAAACGGCCCATTAATTTTATTGCCAGTTGCCGGGATATATCTGATTTGAATTTGAATATTTTTATTGGCCTTAAAAAATAGTAAGTACAAGTACAAATTTTAACTACTGAATTCGGGTCTTCTTCTGATATTAACTAGTACGAAATATTATCACCATTTGGCGAGTTGCAACTCCCAGTTATCAATAATAGTTACTGGTTAAAACGGAATACAGTTCAATATATACTGTCACCCCGTTTTTGGACACCATCCAATTAAATAACAATAATTATACCATGTATATATGAAATATACATAGTATATTAAGTTTAGTCCCAAGTTTGTAACGCTTAAAAATAATGATGCTGGGAAAAAAATTTTGTCATAGGTGTTCATAAAATCATCTAATTAGTCTATTTCCGGTTGTCCTTCCGTCCGTCCGTCTGTGGACACGATAGCTCAAAAACGAAAAAAGATATCGAGCTGAAATTTTTACAGCGTACTCAGGACGTAAAAAGTGAGGTCAAGTTCGTAAATGAGCATCATAGGTCAATTGGGTCTTGGGTCCGTAGGACCCATCTTGTAAACCGTTAGAGATAGAACAAAAGTTCAAATGTAAAAAATGTTCCTTATCAAAAATTAAACAACTTTTGTTTGAAACATTTTCTTGTAAATATCACTGTTTACCCGTGAGGGCGCCAATTAGGCGGAAACTTTATAATATGTACTATACTTGATTATCAGTTATGTATATGTCACATGTTTGTATGTGTAATGTGATAAAGAAATCAACACTGACTATGCATGGTATTTCAACAATTAACTCAGTCAATTGTTTGTTTTCATAAAAAATTTCGCAGTTCAACGAAATAAATTATTGTTTGAATATTGTTTAATAATCCAAAATGGGATAAATTGAACATAAAAAAGACAACTGTGACGACGAATACAAAGGAATTAAAGGATCTAAAAATGAAACACAATTACAATTTTTTGTTTCTATATGATAATAGTTTGATCCTTCTCGCGAGCGCCATTGTGGCCATTCACTGAAACTTAGGGCAAAGATTTTAAAATAATAAAGTTTAAGCAGCTATACACCTCACGATTTTCGTGTAAACTATGGTTGAAATACTGATGTAGCTTCATCAAATGTGAGTAAATAAATTTTTTAAAGATTCAGAGAGATTAGATCATGAGACTTTTTTTCGTGAAGTTTTTTTGAAGTTGAGGCTCCAGGCAGAAAGTCTATGCGACCATCCACGCCTTGTGGGAGAAAATTCAGATCTGCTTCACCACTATTTAACGACATTTATGCATCATGATCAAGGAAAATTTCGACAAAAATCTATGTGCCATCAAGATCTTGGAATTTTAACCTTATGAATTAATAAATAATTTACAATTTTTAATTAAAAAACTGTGGTTTCTAACAAAATTACTTCTTGCGTTAATTTTGAGCCCGTAGAGAACTTAATCGGCAACATATTTTGTCATGACTATCTTCCGCATGGATATAGGAATATTTTAAAAGGGATGGAGTATAACCGAGTGGGGTGAGTCTCACTCAGGGGGAAGAGGCAGGCTATCATTGTGCCTACTTTCTATTGGCTGTTAACTAGGCGCATGCTGAAAGTATGCTCAAAGCCTTCTTTAAGTGTTTTTGATTCGTTTGTAAGCATGGAAACATGTTATGACATATGGTTGACGTGTGTGGACAACATAAATAAATAATCTTGTATTCAAGAGAAAAGTAAAATTTGTAAAGAACAAGTGAAAACAAACAATTGACTGAGTTAATTATTGAAATGCCATGCATAGTCAGTGTTGATTTCTTTATCACATTACACATACAAACATGTGACACATACATAACTGATAATCAAGTATAGTACATATTATAAAATTTCCGCCTAATTGGCGCCCTCACGGGTAAACAGTGATGTTTACGAAAAAATGTTTCAAACAAAAGTTGTTTAATTTTTGATAAGGAACATTTTTTACATTTAAACTTTTGTTCTATCTCTAACGGTTTACAAGATGGGTCCTTCGGACCCAAGACCCAATTGACCTATGATGCTCATTTACGAACTTGACCTCACTTTTTACGTCCTGAGTACGCTGTAAAAATTTCAGCTCGATATCTTTTTTTGTTTTTGAGTTATCGTGTCCACAGACGAACGGACGGACGGACGGACAACCGGAAATGGACTAATTAGATGATTTTATGAACACCTATGACAAAATTTTTTTTTTACGTTTGTGTGAACATTCCTTGATTTTAGTAATGAAAAAATCGTTCCTTACAATGAATTAATAATTAATGAATTTTTTCCGCCTCAGGTTTTTTCAATTTTTTATGAGACAACTCGACATTGCAAATATGTAAACAAAACATTGACCATCTTAACAGCTAGAACCATGAAGGTTATAAGAAGGAGAACGATCGCTATAGAAAATATTGTCCCCGAAATATGGATAAAATAAGTGAGGCGCTGCAACCGCTAAGTAGTATCAATAAAAGCGGGCTGTTGTGCGCTAATTTGAAATGATATATCAATTTGTAGATTATGCAACTAACTCCATCTACTTGTACTCATAAACAGCTAACTTCGCAGATACTACTTCTTGATGACAGCGTGCCTGGTGGCTGAAAAATGAACTATAAGTTCTACAAATTTTCAGGGACAGACGCGCTAATGCTTTAACACGTAGCGATCGTTCTCTTCATGGCTAGAACATAAACAAATAATCAATATGGCGATGACTGGGTACCATGAAGGTTATATGCTTCATGCTGGGTACCGTGCGAGGGTGATTACCGAGAGTGAGGAGAGAATGTCCCTATCCTACTCCTACCTGCACAAAAGCATTCCCTGTTTACTTCTACAATGGATAAACCCACAATTGATAATATTCAGCAGCCATTATAGATATAGTTCACAGATTACAGTTTTTAATTTAAAATAAACTATAACCTGTGATATAGTAGTTTATTTATCATCTCCATTTTTACATTTTGACATAACTTTCAGCTAAGTGAAACTCTAAATTGACCTGCCAAATCACCATCAAGCTTCATCATGAGGTTACTTCTTTAGATGTAACAAAAACCTGGATGTTATTCTATTCAAGGATTAAAAAGGATCAACAAATAATAATAAAAACACTATAAGAAAAAAAATATTTTAAAATTTTATTAAACAATATTTTAAAAGTATGCATTTACTTTTTAAGACATCTTTATCAACGGTTTCCTGTGTGCATATACACGACTTCATATCAAACGCAATGCTCCAATTTTGAAACGTTGTAGGGGAATCCTTCTTAATAAATCAATTAAGATATGTTTTTTTTTGTATTAAAATGGCCGTCATACACCAAAACACGTTAAAGTGAGTTGTTTCTGATAAGTCATTTCAGGACGGCTGGAATTGAGAAGCTATTGGTCAGGGTCTTGTTTATTAACTTATTTTACACAAAAATTATTATAGTACTTTTCTTTTCAGGGGCTTGAAACATTCAATTATTTCCTATGTGAACATCTTCAATACATAGGGGAAGCTGGGGCACAGGAGAACAATCGGAAGATTAATATCTTATTCCAAGAGAAATTTCAGACCGAATTTCACAGATTTAATATGAGATCAAGCCGTTATCTTAATACGTCTATTGTTTAGTTATACTGAAAATATTGATTTTTTGAAAATAAAATGGACGATTTTTCACTTGGAAGTGGTTATAACTTAAGTGGCTTAAATCTCAGCCTCTTTGAAACCACTCCCTCCCTCCATTTAGCCAATTGAACTGTAGCCTTTACCACGATGCCCCCTCGAATATAATATATTTTTTTTTTATTATCAAGTCAAGAAAACAATTTTTATTCTCTGAAACACTGGTATTACGGTTTACGGCATTTCTTACAGTATGACGTAACTTAAACAGCAAATTATTTTCATTGTGTCAAAAAAATATATCAGGAAAATTTCGTAGCTTTGCTTCATTGCTACCTTTTACCTGACGTAGCTCAGCGTAACTTCTGTACTAAAACCTTCCCCCTTCTAACCGAGCTTCCGAATGTGTACCAAAGTAGACTCCGTAGTCAAAGCAAGAAAATTGTACCACACTTTCCCCTATTCAGCATGTTGCACAATTAAAAAAATGTTCACGCTTCCTGAAAAGGCGGAAGAATAACGCACCAAGACACTTCCCTTAAATTATGAACTGTCGTTGCAGTTTAAATGCAAGCAAACACAAAATGAAACAAATCCGAAAAATAGTTTAAGAAACGATCGCTCGTAAATCTTCGTTTCAACGTAAGTTTGGACCTAAATTTAAAAGAAATCATGTTTTTATTTAATTTATATTGTGATCGGATCTTAAGATTTTTTCTAATTTACGGAGATCTTTTCAATCATCTCCAGGAGGATCATAGAGTTTTGCAAAAAGTATAAGTTCTTATAAAAGTTTGAAAATGGTCATTTCCATAAACATAAATAAAACGTAATAGATTTGTTCTGCTTTCAGTTCAAGCTTATTCAGGAAGTTTAACGTTCTACGGTTAATTATAGAAAATCCTGTATACTTTGTGCATCGACATTTTTAAAAATAAGGCTAACTTCCTTTAAATTCGAACCAAAACTTGCATATCCAAAAAATAAAAAATCATGATTGATTCCACCTTAGACTATAATATTGATATAAGGCCTAACGAACATCGACGACATCTGGATACGCGGATACATAAAAATTGATCGTATCTATAAAAGATTTTTTTTTTTTTTTTTTTTGGGCAAAAGGAACGTGTTTTTGTTAATTGTGAAAAAAGTTATAAATATAATTAATTTTTTTCGTTTTTGATTGGCTGTTTTAGTAAGTTTATAAGAAGTAGGGTGTTGTATTTCTTGGTGGAATGACACGTTCTGAATCAGGTACCGCTTTAAATATTTTCGCTTGACGATTATCTGTCGAACTAAATTCTAATATACTGGCAATATTTCCACAACGATAACAATAATTTGGTGCTGACCATACGGTTACTAATTTATCATCAAACATATATTTATAACCTGAAATAAACAAATTTCCCATTAATAATATTATTTGTCTTTAGCCTCTCCCTTACAGTGCTACTTTTTGGAGGCCCTAGTCACCTAAGGATGAGATCGAGAACGCACTACTTTTTTCTATGTGCATGGTCACGTCATTTCTCACATACAGAAAAGAGACAGGCTCATTCTTTGTGTCAGTTTGTATAAACAAATTGATGTGTTAAAAAAATATCTCATTTTCCTGTTATGAAATACAAATTATTAACGCTTAGTTTTCCCTGGATATGTTTTTCGATTAAATTCGTGTACCAATTAGATAATTATTCAATGTCGTTGCCGCATTTCGTCTTATTTTAAGTATTTTGATAGTTGGAAAATCGAATTTCTTTCAATGTTCACAATTGAACCGAATTAAATTATATAAAACCAATAAAAGAAACATAATACTAATACTTCAAAAGTTTGGGGATAGTAACTTCAAAAATCGTATTGCCAATCAACTTTTTTGTCGATGAATCGTGTAATTATGGTGTAAAATGGAACGAAAATTGCAAAGAATGATTTTTTTTTAATGCAGGACGAGGCTCCCGTCGATTGTGGGGCTCTGGGCATTTTCTAAGAGGGACCAATTGGAAAAATGGGGCCTTCTCCTTATCCTTTCTAACTAGTTGTGAAATACCATCTTCTCAATAAAACTGTCTGATCACATTGATCTGGGTACTGAGCCACTCTATTCCCGTTAAAGGGAATGAGGCAACGGACTCGTTAGCACGAGAAAGGTCGTCTCAAACAACCCTATCACTTGAGCCTGTCATTTCCATAGCAAAATGCTCCGTAATTTACAGTTTTATTACTGGAATTTTGCGCAGAGCATGTGACAGGCTAAGCTGTAAAAAATCACAGCAAGACAAGTAGTTGTATTGAGTAGAAACTCGCTAGAATACACTTGAGAATGCAGAGTGTTGGGACACTTGACACGACACTGCCGATTGGAGATGGTAACCTTCATAACTTGGGGACCTGAGATGATCCAATTTGTAGAGCCTTAATGGAGGACAATGAAATATCCATTTATTTTATTTGTAAAAATCTACGAAGAGCTAAGTATAGAATGTTAGGGTTTGAAATCTTGGACCCATAAATCCTGGAAGCAATCCCGGAACAGAAGCTGTTAGAATTCTGCGTGGCTTCTGATCTCGACAGAATTCTATAGCTTCATCTGTTGAACATAGCACCTCCTAGGCGTTTTGCTTCCGGATGACAGACTGTTCTCAAGGCGGGCAGACAGGAATCCTTGATCTAGGTTCTAGGGTCCCAATTACTGTACGCTTCCTATCAGTATTATTAAGATCATCTTACCTTCATGTACTAATTGATGTGCACGACATATTAGTGACAATGCATTTACGTCCATAAATTCATGTGTGACTCGAGCACCAAATAAGTAACCAGCACCTCTTGGACTTATCGACCATGTATCAACATCCTCTGGATCGGACCATACTAAATCACAAAATGCACCTTTGTGTGGTATTTCTTGATTACGATCAATTGATCGAATTTGATCTAATGTTATGATATCGGGACTTAGACCACCATGTACACATAAAATTTGTTCATCAATTAACTGCAAAAAAAGGAACGAGCTTGTAAAAGAATTGTCAAAAAGTACTTAGGCCCAGGTCCTGGGATCAACATCCGGGGCTCGTAGACATTTTTTTTTTAAATTATACAAATGCATTTCAATATTCTTAAATATTAGTTTTACAGAAAAGATGATCAGGTCCGAAATTTTTATGTTTTTAAACAAGGTGGGGCGTTTAGAAAATAATTTTCATAAAATTCGCAGACAACAAATTTTGATCGCGTTTTCGAACCCATTTTTTTGTATTTTTTCAATTATTTAGAGTGACTATTTTGAAAACTGCGATTCTGATCAATTTTTATACCATGTATATATGAAATATACATAGTATTATAAGTTTAGTCCCAAGTTTGTAACGCCTAAAAATATTGATGCTACAAAAAAAAAAATTGGTATAGGTGTTCATAAAATCACCTAATTAATCCATTTCCGGTTGTCCGTCCGGCCGTCCGTCTGTGGTCACGATTACTCAAAAACGAAAAGAGATATCAAGCTGAAATTTTTACAGCGTGCTTAGGATGTAAAAAGTGAGGTCAAGTTCGTAAATGAGCAACATGGGTCAATTGGGTCATGGGTCCGTAGTACCCATCTTGTAAACCGTTAGAGATAGAATAAAAGTTTAAATGTAAAAAATATTCCTTACAAAAAAATAAACAACTTTTGTTTGAAACATTTTTTTGTAAACATCACTGTTTACCCACGAGGGCGTTAATTAGGTACAAATTTTATAGTATGTATTAATATAGGAATATCAAAGTGAATATCTTTTGTTATTTACATGACGTCAAAAAAAACAAACGATTGCGCATCAACACTTGCGCATTATATGAGAATATCAGTTAAATTTGTCAGATATGTATGTATGTGAAATGTGACAGAGTTATCAACACTGCCTATACATGGTATTTCAACAATTAACTCAGTTAATTATTTGTTTTCACTTGTTTAACTAGATTTTTGTATTTTTTGAGTCAAAATTAGTCTAAAAAAATTACTTTTATTAAGATGAGAAACTAAAAATATTTCTCGAATTTTTGCATTTTTTTTAAGGAGTAAGGAAAAATTCGAAAAAATCGAACCAAATTTTATTTTTTCCAAATTTGATAAAAATGATTTTCTACTCATTTTGACCCAAAAAAAAAAAAAAAAAAAAATCCAGTTAAAAAATTGATCATAATCATAATTTTCAAAATAATCACTCTAAATTATTGGAAAAACACCAAAAACTGGATTCGAAAATTTCGATCCCAGTTTTTAATCTCTGATTTTTATGAAAATCATCAACTAATTTTCAACTCTAAAAATACAAAAATGTACTTAAAAAATATTGATCAGAATCATAGTTTTCACTATAAATGATTTAAAAATAATCAAAAAATGGATTCCAAAATATCGATCAAAGTTTTGGCTCTGATTTTTTTGAAAATCATATTCTTATTTAGAATAATAATTAACATTGGTTAATAAACATTGCAGCTTAGAGGCCGATGTACAAACAATTTTAGGAAAAACTTTTTTTCTGTAGCTCGCAGAATTAACTTCCTGTAAAATAGTGACCGAATATCATCATATTTTGACATAATAAAATGTTCCCTTGTTCGAAAAGAGTTTCTTGTTTTTATTGACCTAACATGATTAACACACGTTTGAACCCCCTCCCCTTCCTCCCAAAATCATACTTACAGCGGCCACAGTTAATAAATCAAAAACTCGACAACAATACTTCCATGCATTAGCATTACCATATTTACTTAAACATTCATCATAAAATCCATAAACTTGTGTTATCTGTCGACTCTCATGGTTGCCACGGAGTAACGTTATTTTATCGGGCCAACGTGCTTTTAACGTTAACAATCGTGTTAATGTTTCTAAACTATAATATCCACGATCCACAAAATCACCCATAAATATATAATTTGTGTCAGGTACTTGACCACCACATCGAAATAGTTCTTCTAAATCGTAAAACTGCAACAAAAAAGAACACAATTATATTCGTTATATCCAATAGTCGTAAGGTTAGAGTAGCTCTGCTGAGGTGGGACATACTTAGACCAAAAAGTCCGTTGAGATACTGAGAAAAGGTTGAACCATCCCTGGTCCCTACTCCATGAACCATTTGGAGCATTTTTAACCCCCAAACCAAAAAAAGAGGGTGTTAAAATTTTGACCGCAATGTATGCCTGTCTGTGGCATCGTAGCGCCTAAACAGATGAACCAATTTGGATTTTTTTGTTTCGTTTGAAGAGTAATTTAATGGGGAGTGTTCTTAGCTAAATTTCGAGTATGAGTTTAGAGTTCCGTACCCGGAACAACTAAAAAATAGACGATGATCCTTAAAATCGGTTCATTTTCGAAAAGGTTCTAAAGAAAAGGTAATTTAATGGAGAGTGTTCTCGCGGATTTTATAAATTTCACTTGTAAGAACAGCAAGAATGCTTTAACGTGAACCGAATTCAAATCTAAGAGGTCGTCAAAGAAAGGCTGGCTCAAGTGAGTCTGTCTTCTCATAACTGGAGAGCTGGACAGTGATAGGCAAGATGATACATCGTTTCTTCCCCCTTCCCACTGTGATAAATCCTGCAATAATCGTGATGCATCCTGTAATACCCGCAACGATTTTGCTTAAAAGGCCCGTCTGTCTAAAAATAGTCTAAAATTAAAATTAGTCTAAAACATTTTTTTAGACTAATTTTGACTCAAAAAATACAAAAATCTAGTTAAAAAATTGATCAGAATCATAGTTTTCAAAATATTCACTCCAAATGATTTGAAAAACACCAAAAAATGGATTCGAAAATTTCGATCTAAGTTTTTTGTTTCTGAATTTTATAAAAATTATTTTCTCAACTAATTTTGACCTAATAAATACAAAAATCTAGGTAAAAAATTGATCAGAATTATAGTTTTCAAAAATAATTCCTCTACCTGGTTAAAAAACATTTAAATTTCGGACTTTAAAGAATATTTGAATCGATTTCGGCTTAAACAATCAACGCGAGTTGCAAACACTATTTTTTAGCTGATTACTCATTGAGCGTGACTTCTTAGATTTCCCTGATTTCCATAATAAATCTCTATCATTCTATTTTTACTTTCCGATCACTGTCAGAAAGGTACCTCGGGGAGTAAAATTAATTTTTTTTTCCCTAAAATGACCCATTTTTAAAATTTGTGCTTACTTCTCCTCGAATACGTTTAAAACTTTACCTTTTTCGATAAAATAAAAATGGTCCTTACATTTCATCACGAAGTATTTAATATATTACTCGTTTTACCGAGTTCAAACAAAAGAAAAACTTTGATATAAGTTCCGAATTACCTAAACGTAGCATGCTTTGAGAATTTGGGATACATTTAATGGAAAGAAGGCGAAATATTAAAATATATTAGATTGTTAAGGTTACCTGTCCATGAATATCCCCACAAACCGTCACAGGTGTTGATACTGGTTGCACATTTGATTCCTCTAACAATAAATCACACACCAAATCACATAAACATTTCAAATCGTTTTCTGGTAAATATTTGCATTCTTTTGCAATTTCTATCCATTTATCAAGATCTGCCATATTTTTAAATTTTTGATTTTTCGTATTTATATGAAACTTTTATGAATTAAACAACATTGATAATGATTCAAACACAATTCAAAATATGGAAATGATTTTAAATATTTTTTTTTTTTTAAGTAAAAAGTTTTGTAGAAATATTTTTATTTTATAGAATTGTTCGAATTACGATTGAAAAAAATATTCTGTCAAACTGAAATAATCATCTTTGATGTATAACCTCTATTTTAACGTTTAGTGGGCTGCCTACTCGCCTCTAAATATTCGTCTATTGTTTGCGGTGAGCTGATGTAACTTTTGAGGGAATCTTATCTTAATTAATTAAGATTAGGTATTTATTAAGTATCTTAGTCATTATTTAGAAAATGATTCAAAAGCTTTTTGTTCCTATCCAAATATTTTGTTAATTTTGTTTAACTTAAATTGGCGTTAATACTTTTTTTTTTGGTAGGCTAGAGTTCATCACAGACTTATAATTAAAGTTTTGCTAGAAGTCTAGTCGGTGGGGCTGGGGTTCATCAACTTGTATATTTCACACTTGACTATCAAGTTTTTAGCTTAAAATTAAAAAAAAAAAAAGCAAAAGTTTCTAAGTTTGTTTGTTTTTAATTAGAGCAGAAGGGTGTATTATTTCTCTTTAATCCTAAGAAAATTGACTACAATCTTCGATTGGGTGACGATTTTTTAAAATTTTTTATTTTTGTAAAATGTTTATTACGAATTCGCAATCGTAAAATATTGATTCACCTTTTAGATTATTATAAAATTGAACTCTTTTGCTAAATCTATAAAAAAAGTCTTGACACCAAATACCGCGTAAAATTTTAAAATGACCGCACCATTAAATCCAACATGGCCAAAACACAATTTTTTTTTAATGGATTAATGATTGAAAGCTTGAAGCACAAGTTTAAAAAAAAATTTTGTTGCTTTCATCTGATGTGTCCGTGATTTTATAATAAGCAAAATGGGTCCTGACATCAAATAGATACATTTAGACATCAAATGCCGCTCAAAATGGCTGCCATAAAATTCAACATGGCCAATTCCCAATTTTTTTCATGGATTAGTTGAAAGCTTGAAGCACATGTTTTTGAAAAAAAGTTAGTGCTTTTGTCTGATGTGCCAATGATTATACCCGGTATATATGAAATATATATCAAGGTATACTAATTTTAGTCCAAAGTTTGTAATGCTCAGAAATATTGATGATATGAACAATATTTGGTATAGATATACATAAAATTACCTATAATGTGTTCGCCCGTCTGTCGGTCAGCATGATAACTCAAAAACAAAAAGAGAAAGAAATTTTTATAGCGGCGTGTTCAAGAGCTCCGTATAGTTAGCAGATAAAATTGTTATTTTTCACTCAAACTATTTCCATTCATTTGGGAATCGTTTGGGATGATTTGGGAATATAATTTTAGAATTTGGGAATTATTAGTTTTCCTGTAATTAATGATTCTTTTTTCAGCGTATAGTTAGCAGGTAGGAAATTAAATCCACTTAATTTTTATGTTATTCGAAAGGAAATCATTTGGGAATTACGATAAACACGGTTTCAGAGTTTGGGAATGTATAATTAATTAATTACACCTATTTTTTAGTTGATTGATAGGTTATGTTAATTAACCGTACACCTGAACCATTAATTGTTATATAGCAGTATGGCGCCAATATTCAAATATTACTGAATAATTTATTTTATAATTTATGTAAATGTTAAGTTTTATTTTGCCTTAAAACTGTTCTTATTCAATTGGAAATCGTTTGGGAAGATTTAGGAATATAATTTTATTATTTAGGACTGATTAGTTTTCATGTAAATAATTAGTTTTTCAAAGCGTATACTTAGAAGGTAAAAAATTAAATTTTCACCATTTTTACGTTATTTGATAATAATTTACATGGAGACTAATCTAATTAATTTGGGAATCATATTAATCACGGTTTCATCATTTGGGACACTAAAATTATTTTATTACTTACATTTATTTTTTAGTTGATTTTTTGTGGTTATATTAATGGCGGCAATATTCAAATGTTACTTCATTTACAATAATTTTGTTTTTTAATTTATGTAAATGTTTATTTGACATTAAAACTATTTTTATTTAATCGGGAAATTTTCAAAGATCAGGAATCGTTTGTGAAGGTTTGTTTGAAGTGTTTTGGGAGTGATTAATGTCAAAATATTCAATGGATATTTTCTATATGATCATTTGTATCATTTTTTATGTAGGTGCAGATTAATGCTTTATGCGAAATTACTTTCAAATTTTTCTTATTTTTATTAAAGATTAATAATTCGTCCAATAAAAGAAGTGTTAATTAAGAAGTGTGAAGTGTGGATAAGATGTGGATAGGAAGGAAAATTATTGATAGTCTAACTGTTTATTCTAATAAAGATAAATAAATTGATCATGAAATAAAAACTGCATTTGTATTGATAAAATTGTAAATAAAATATTTATTCTCTTATAGTAGGTACAAGCTAGCGTAGGAGGTATTTGAAATGTATTTAATTTGGTTTTCTTTTTGTACTACTAAATCTCACAAATTTGGTTGAGTTGGTTTGAGCATTTTACAGAGTTTTTAACTTGATATATACGTAAAACTCGAAAAATAAGTTGAACCCCGGAAAATGCTTCAAACGAAAAATGATATATTCAAAGGTACACATCTTATACGGGTATTCAATTCGATCAAGTTTTCGGGTTCAATAAAAAATTCAATCTGATCCATAACTTACAAACAATAGCCGAGCACTTATTTTTTTTTTGTAAATAACCGAATAGTTGAGACAGAGTTTTAATTTTTTTGCGTGTTTCTTCATTCCAATTTGAACAAAAAATGGTTTTTATGGAAAAATAAACCACTTTTATTGGATTTATTAGAAAATATTTTTCGAAGAGTGTCTTGATGATGTAGAAACAATTATAAGTTATAATTATTTTGGGTAAAACTTTTCAGTCTGTTTTTTCGTTAACCATACTGTTTTCGGCAAATGTTTCGAACAAAAATGTTACATTTTTAACCATAAAAACTTTCTAATTTAAAGTGTTTCTCTATCTGTTACCAATTACGGAGTAGATTGAGCTTTTCATTGAACTTGAAATCTTAGGTCAAGTTTATAAATATCTGCGTAAGATGTGCGCATATTCACCCAAAATGTTTTGTTTGAAGCTTTTTTTTATCGACAAAAGTTATTTATCGAGTTTCAAGTATATGCTATAAACTCTTTATATGAAGCAGGGATCAGGCGTACTTGAGTTTGCGAAATTATATCAATTAAAAACGGGAATGCATTAAACACCATATATTATCTATGCCAATATAGTGATAATATATCGTATTTTAAAATGAAGTATCATTTGAATATTGCCGCCATTAATATAACCACAAAAATCAACTAAAAAATAAATGTATTTAATAAATTAATTATACTTTCCCAAATGATGAAACCGTGTTTAATGTGATTCCCAAATTAATTAGATTAGTCTCCATGTAAATTATTATCAAATAACGTAAAAATGGTGAAAATTTAATTTTTTACCTTCTAAGTATACGCTTTGAAGAACTAATTAATTAAATGAAAACTAATCAGTCCTAAATAATAAAAATATATTCCTAAATCTTCCCAAACGATTTCCAATTGAATAAGAACAGTTTTAAGGCAAAATAAAACTTAACATTTACATAAATTATAAAATAAATTATTCAGTAATATTTGAATATTGTCGCCATACTGCTATATAATAATTAATGGTTCAGGTGTACGGTTAATTAACATAACCTGTCAATCAACTAAAAAATAGGTGTAATTAATTAATTATACATTCCCAAACTCTGAAACCGTGTTTATCGTAATTCCCAAATGATTTCCTTTCGAATAACATAAAAATTAAGTGGATTTAATTTCCTACCTGCTAACTATACGCTGAAAAAAGAATCATTAATTACAGGAAAACTAATAATTCCCAAATTCTAAAATTATATTCCCAAATCCTCCCAAACGATTCCCAAATGAATGGAAATAGTTTGAGTGAAAAATAACAATTTTATCTGCTAAGTATACGGAGCTGTGTTCAAGACGTAAAAAGTGAATTTAAGTTCGTAAATGAGCAACATAGGTCAATTGGTTCTTGAATCGTAGAATCCATCTCCAAACCGTAATAGATAGAGCAAAAGTATAAAAGGTGTTCTCTATGGAAAAAATTAACAACTTTTGTTTGAAATATTTTTTCCGCAAACATCTTTGCTTACCCGTGAGGACACAAATTAGCCTAGAACAAAAGTCTCCATTTTCTAAAACTATACAAGATGGAAAGTTGAAAAATTGAATGTAGCTTCAAATCCTTAGTCTTAAATTTTCATATCAAACTTGTCGGATAATATGAAATTTCGAAAGGACGCGGTCAGGGCTCACCATTTACTTGAGATAAATGTTTGATAATCGAAAAACATTCATGATCGAAACTGTCTATACAGGGTGTTTCAACAATTAACTCAGTCAATTGTTTGTTTTCACTTGTTTTATAATAAGTTGCCCTGACCAGTGCTTGTACATTTTTCAATTTTCCATTATTATTTGTCGTACTTAAAACCTTATTAGAAATGCATATAATAATTAGATTTTTCGATAAACTTGTAAAAAAATTTCATTATTTTGATCTGAATTATTATTAATTTTAAAGTTTAATTAAAAAATTTGAAATAAAAATTTAATAAAAAATGTGTAAGATGGCATCACTCTCCAAGCAAATTGCCTAGAATTTGAAGTGTAATGAATAAGATTGGCCAAGCCCTAAATACGAGACTTTTAGATTGTCATATGTTCGTTTTATTTTAATGGAATGTATAAAAATTAATAAAATTTAATTATTTGATATTTGATAGTTTAATTTATTTAAGGTACATTTTTTTCATTTCTATTTTACTAAACAATTTTCTGAAACAATTCGTAGCGGTAGATGAAACAAAAAAAAAAAAACATTTTTTTCCAATACCTGCATGACGCTATACAGTAAGATGGCCGCATTTTTCAGTATTTTTTTTTCTATGATATAAGAATTTATATAGCTCGAAGTGTTCTCACAAATTTATGTGACGACTCATTTTTTGACGATTTATGTCAAACGATAGAACTTGTCAAGTTTAACGAACTTTTTCCGTGAATTTACTATTTGTGTGAGTCAGAAAGTTTTGAATTGAAAGAAATGCCGTGAATACAAAATTTTTTGTGCTATTTTTAGGTAAAAATGCAGACAATTAAATGTGTTGTCGTTGGAGATGGTGCTGTTGGTAAAACATGTTTACTTATCAGGTAAATACACCTTAATTTTTGTATTTATAATTTTTCCATAATTCTTATTTGTTCGACTATAATTTGGCGACGAGTAATAAAGAATATGATACAAAAATCATGATGACAATCGACCTAGAAATCAGTTAGGATATTTTGAATTTTATTTAGCACAGGGAAATTTATTTAAAAAAAACTACTCGCCGCTGGAATTGATATAAAAAGACTTAATTGGGGTTCTGTGTTTGAATTCGAAATATCTTAGTAAATTTTTTTTTTAATCAGAATATATATTTTTGGAATCAGTTCCAGACATTTATTTATTGTGGCTTTTTGGGTTTAATTTTCAATATTTACAGAGTATTTAATGTTATTTTATCTGTTCTTTTATAGTTATACCACAAATAAATTTCCATCGGAGTATGTGCCGACAGTATTCGATAATTATGCCGTTACGGTTATGATCGGCGGTGAACCATATACTTTAGGATTATTTGATACTGCAGGTATGTTTTAAAATTTTCCTAATTTTCCTTTACTTATCGAATTTGGCGTAGTATTTGATTGTCATTTTAGAACGTTTGAGTAAGCAAACAATAGGGTATTATCGTTTGTCAAAAATAAATCATGAAATTTGAAAAAAGTTAAAATTTATGTAAAAATATACTTAAATATTCTGATTTCGAGTCATAAAAGCACATTTTTCTTGTATAATATTAAAATTAAAAATCGTAATTTTTAAACTGTATATCACGGGACCTAAAGCGTGGGTAAGTCCTGCTGTGATGTCATAGCGGTATGAGTCATAGACCATTAATTAGTTCAGTGTAGACAGCTGGATATAATATATCCATAGATAATAAGTATTTATATTTATTATAATCAGATGTCTATGAATATATCTGTCAAAATTATTTGTGTTATTTCGTATAATGATACCGATATTACGTCATCAAATTGGATGCCCGCGTTTTCAACAGTTTAAAAAGGGTTTAAAATTTAATTTAAGTTTTTGGCAAGAAATAGTGGAATACCCTATTATGCAAAGTTTCGTAGATGACAAATTTATTATACCTGTATATATGTAATATATCAAGGTATACTAAGTTTAGTCCCAAGTTTGTAACAAGACGTAAAAAGTGAGGCTAAGTTCGTAAATGAGCAACATTGGTCAATTGGGTCATGGGTCTTTGAGACCCATCTTGTAAACCGTTAGAGACAGAACAGAAGTTTATATGTGAAAAATGTTCCTTATAGTCTTATATAAAAATAAACAAATTTTGTTTGAAACATTTTTTTGTTAACGTCACTGTTTTTCCGTGAAGGCGCAAATTAAGATAAAACTTTGGTGTCCATTTTCTCCAAAACTATAAAAGATAGAGATTGAGAAAATTTGCAGGTAGCTTCAACTAGTAATCTCGTGAAACATTCTCAAAAAAAAAGGAAATAAACTATAGAAAATTCTTTAGAAATTTTTAAAAACCAAAAATATAAATGACGGCCGAAAGGTCGCCATAATTGTGTTGATTTTTTAAATTCTTTTAATTTATAAAAAAAATATTTCAACAACTAAGTCAATTGTTCGTTTTCGCTTGTCTGCTTGTCTTGTATATTTAAACGAGACATTCTTGTATAGATATCAGAAATCTCGGAAACGGCTCCAACGATTTTCTGAAATTTAGTATGCGGGGGGTTTTTGGGGAGAAAAATCGATCTAGCTAGGTTTTAATAGACTTTTTTCATGAAAAACAGAAATGCTTTTTGATAATTTTTTATGAAAATATAGGTCGAGTAGAAACTGTAACTCAAAAATTACGCATTTTTAACAATAAAAACACTATTAAAAAAATTGTTAAAAAATCGCAATATTTGAAATATGACAAGCAATGACAATAAAACAGTGTCAACAGTCTTATTAATATATCATTATTATCAACTTTAAATGACGTCAAACCAACCTTCGTGTAACATCGTGTGTTTCCGGATCGTTTTCGCCAATTTGAATTTTAATGATTTTCATTGTCTTGTTTTCTCGGTCATATGGCTTCAAAAAAATCGGGGAAAAAATTAGCCCATTTATCAAGACATTTACTTTCATTTAAAAAAAAAGAAAAAAAATGTGAAAAAGGTCTATTTTAGAAAACGTCATTTATCTCAGAAACGGCCGCAACGATTTTCATGAAATTTAGCATGCAGGAAGTTTCGGGAGCAATAAATCGATTTACCTAGGTTCGATTCGGTTTATCAAAAAATAAGAATAGTAATAATGGTCTTCCAGGTACTTTAACGATTTAATAGACTTAAATTTTTAGTCGTTCTGAAATGATTGTCATAAATTACGTCTGGCCTAGTATAATAATCGAGGTAAAAAAACCGAAAAATGACCAAAAGGTCGGAATTTAATAGTACAACTCCGATTTTTACGAAACAATCAGTTTGGTCAGAAAGTAAAAAGTAATTTTGTCCTTTGACATTTTTTCTTAAACCTCGTCGTTTTTTAAATAAATTTTCTATTTCCATGATTTTTTTCAGCACGATTGATTATTACAAACTTATAAGCGCGTAAATTTAAAAACCATCCTTTCTGTCCAAACTGAATTTTTTCTACCCTCTCATATTAACATTTTGCGCCCAGTCTCGTAAAAAATCGGAGTTATACTATTAAATTCCGAACCCCATTGCCTTATTTCTTCAACTAAAACATATTTGATAAAATTATTATAATTTATTTTTTACTAAACAGGACAGGAAGATTATGACAGACTTCGACCATTAAGTTATCCACAAACAGATAGTACAACTCCGATTTTTACGAAACAATCAGTTTGGTCAGAAAGTAAAAAGTAATTTTGTCCTTTGACATTTTTTCTTAAACCTCGTCGTTTTTTAAATAAATTTTCTATTTCCATGATTTTTTTCAGCACGATTGATTATTACAAACTTATGAGCGCGTAAATTTAAAAACCACCCTTTCTGTCCAAACTGAATTTTTTCTACCCTCTCATATTAACATTTTGCGCCCAGTCTCGTAAAAAATCGGAGTTATACTATTAAATTCCGAACCCCATTGCCTTATTTCTTCAACTAAAACATATTTGATAAAATTATTATAATTTATTTTTTACTAAACAGGACAGGAAGATTATGACAGACTTCGACCATTAAGTTATCCACAAACAGATGTCTTCCTCGTATGTTTTTCCGTTGTTAGTCCGTCATCATTTGAAAATGTAAAAGAAAAGGTAAGGGAAATAAATTTCAACAAAAAATGAGTTCAAAATTTGATCTAAATTTCATTTTTTTTTTCAATTACAGTGGGTACCAGAAATAACGCATCATTGTCAAAAGACACCATTTTTATTAGTTGGAACACAAATTGATTTACGTGACGATGGTGCTGTTATCGAAAAATTGGCAAAAAATAAACAAAAACCTATCACATTCGAACAAGGTGAAAAATTAGCAAGAGAATTACGAGCTGTTAAATATGTTGAATGCTCTGCTTTAACTCAAGTAAGTCTATATTTACATTTCATTTCAATATAATGTTTTGAATCCAAACATTTTAAACCTGCCGCCCTTTTTTCATTAATCTTCACAGTCACACAGTGGCTTCATTTGGAGCATTTCCATGGCTCATAATTGTACGCATTTTGCGAACTGTGGCTGCAAAACTTTCATCACTTTGATAATAATTCTTGTCAATGAGAATTCGTTGTTTTGTATTGTAACACTTCATTTTACTTAACCTCCAACTGTCTTCTAATGAACGGCCATTTATTTTTTAATGTCAAATCATAACTCTTAAAATGTAAACTCAACATCGCCGTTCTTATTGCTGTCCTTTTATTCCTAGATAGAAATTCATTTTTGGACACAGTGTACTTGACAATATAAAGCTTTATTTATAACTGACCATGAGAGTTGCAATACTGCTAACTGATGATAAAAATTCGTACTAATTTAAACAGGAAGTGGACCGCTTTTTCAGTAGTTCTAGTTTAGATTACCAAGTTACTTACCATTTATCATGAATTTTTTTTTTCGAATTTTCAGAAAGGATTAAAAAATGTATTTGATGAAGCAATATTAGCTGCATTGGAACCACCAGAACCAGTAAAACGTAGGAAGTGTGTGCTTTTGTAATTATAGGTTTGGCATGTGCGCGTGCGTGGCAAGGCGCATATTGTGCGGTTTGATTACTTTTTATTTTATATTTTCTGAACTATTAATAATTAAAATATTAATAATTATGATAATCATCCAAAAAAAAAAAACAAACAATAATTTAAACAAAAATATTTTAAATAAAAATAAAAACAAACATTTAAAAATCTCTTTTTTATGTCTTTCGGCTAAAATTTTTGTTGTCCGATCACTGGAAGATCACATCACGTCGTAGAAATATGAATTTTTTTTATACGACGAGCGTTAACAAAATTCGAAGAGCTGCGTACAAAATGGATGCAACAATAAGTGTGTATGTAAGTTTAATTTTGGCGCCTTGAAAGTTTAGAACTAAAATCTACCTCAAAAAATAACTAGACACGGACTCAAAAAGAATCGTGATACTCAGTGACTGATTGCTGGAGTTTGATAACCTATCTCTCAACAGTCAAAAGATCGTCGCGGCGATGTCAAAAATGGAGTAAAAATTGCGGTAGCATCCTAACTCCGAATTTTGACTATTTGAGATAAAATATTTATATCGTTTACGAATCGCCTTAATATTTTCTTTTGTTTACAAGTCCAAGAGGCTTCGATTCAGAAGTATTTATATTTTCTTAAGACCCGCGATAGAAAAAGTAGGTAGCATCATATGAAGGAGCCTGTCTCTTAATTCTAACTGTCTAGTGTCCCCAATCTTGACTTTATCTTGGAAATAATTATATATGGAACGACTTGTTGGAAGTAGCTATTTTTTTAAAATTATTTGTTCGTCAAGATTATCACCATACAAGTCGCTGCGACATCAGAAGTAACGTAAAAAGTTGTGATAGCGACCTATATTCGAGATTACAACGAGATTATGTTTGAATAGTCTCGATCTTCTTTTTTGCTTACAAATGAAAATATTTTATCCATGAGATACAGTCTTTTATGGTCGGGGCTGCTTATTATGATTGTCAGGACTGTCGTGATGACATCAAAAGTGGCGAAGAGCGAAGTACGCAGGTCGTTGCATTGAATAGGCGACAAAGTTGTAGCAGAGAGTTCTTTTGCATCAATTGTTTCGTGCTGAGACCTTTATTGAAATTGGTCTTGTTAATATACAAATGAAATTTACAAAATTTAAAACATCTTCCAAAAAATGCTGTTTTGTTTCTTGTAGCTTTCGCCAAACTGAACCGACTTGAAACATACGGAAGAACACTCTCCATTAAATTATTTTTCAAACAAAAAAAAATTTTTAATCGGTTCATCCATTTAGGAGCTACGAAGACACATACACACACACACACACACTGACACACAGCGATCAAATTTATAACATCCCACTTTTTGCGTCGAGGATTAAAAAGAGTTTGGATAATTTCTTCAACTTACAACCAAAACTACTGGAGTTAGTAAAACAAAATTACGTCAAATTAGTTTTTTTTTTTTGTAATCGATTCTTTAGGATGAAAAAGAATGGATGAAGGAGGGGAGCGAATCTTCTGTTGTAGGGTTTATTATGGGAAATATTTTTTCCACTCAAAATTGAATTTACATAGACTCTTCATAGTTTACTCCCTTTTTCACGTATCCGAAAAGTACTCAGCTCTTCGAAAATTTCTATAATTAATTGTAGGTAGTTGTATTAATAAAAATATAATTAATAATTTTATACATATTTAAAAAAAAAATTATATATATATATAAATATAAACTATATTAATAAAAAAAAAAATTAATTTTTCTCGGGAGGAACAATTTTCAACATAAAATGGCTTTGCTGCTATAATTAACCCCTTTCCTTCTGATTATAAACTTGTACTAATTTTTATATAAAACGAAATAAAATAAAAAGTTACTTTTGTTTATTCAGGCCAGAATATGTTGACAAATCATTTTCTTTTTTTTTATTATTGAGAGAAGGATCGAAGTAAAACAATAACTAATTATCGAGATTTCGGGCGTTACCATAGAAAATATTCGATTAATTTAAAAAAAAAATCGATTTTTGCATTTAGTTTTTGTTCAAAATTGCTCTTTTTCGAGTATTATAAAATTCCGAACTAATAGTAATACTAATACATAAGAGGGGTATTTCAAATAGGTCCGTAGCACCTAGACCAAGAAGTCTTTGTGCCCTTCTTAAGAACAACCTATCACCTGGAGGTGACACGTCCCGAGTAAGAGATGCTATTTTAAGTAGATGAAGTCTGTGGTGGTCATATGCCACTAAGAAAGTTCACAGCTTTGGATGTTTCACCGACCTCCATGCAGACCTTACAAGTGGGATCATCAGAGATCTCCATGTTATGAAGATGGTAGTTCAATCGACTGTCCTGTCAAGAGTCCCACCACCCTTTTCAACTGTGCTCAAGTGTGTTTCAGGCGATCACAGTCGATTGGTCTAGCTGTCGTTATGCACAGTTTGGCCTGCCGAACACATTGCGTAAAGTCCCAATAATCAGTATGGTCTTGTCGTAGCCATCCCTTGATTCGGTAAATTACGTAGCATTTTGGTAAAAGGAGTGTTTGAGACGACCCTTCGCGTGCCAACAAGTCTGCTGCTTCATTCCCTTTACCGCCAGAGTGGCCTGAAACCCAGGTCAGTTTGATTGTGTTATTCAGTGCAAAGGTTTTAGAAAGTTGCAATTTTAAGAAAATGGTTTGCCTCCATTTTCGATAAAAATGATAAATATTTATTAAAAATAAAATTGCCAAGTCAACATATTTATGGCGGGAATTTTTAATTTAAAAAAAACAACAAATAGCACAATATTACTTCTGATTCTGAAGAAAATTTGCTGGGGGGTAGTGGTCAGTGGATGTTGAATTTTATATTTAACTTATAAAAATATTAAGTACGTATGACAATTTTTTAATTTATTTTTACTCAAAATCAAAGAGAATAGGATAGAGAAGACTTCAAAAGGATATTACAGTCAAAACAAAATCGGTTATAACGACACTGGAGATACCCAGATCCTTCTTTAACCTTTTGGGGTTCCTGAGCACTATAAGTCTATCGTCACGCCATTGTTGACATACAGAAAAGAAGCAGATACGCTTTTTGGAACGACAAGTGGCGAGAGTGCTGAGTGGAGCCTGGAAGTTTCCACAATCATGGTTTTGGGATAACTTTAATTCCAATCGGAACGGCATTTTAATTGTTAAAATTTTTCCGCGCAAATTGTGAAACATTCAAATATTGCGTTAATTTTGGGATAGCGAAATTTTCAAATTCGTCATAATAATCGATTACTCATTATATGTCGTTCTGCACGATTTTGATTGTACTTTTCAGCTCTCTTCGAAGTAGAAGTGAGAAAAATAAAGCACCTAAATGTGTCACTGTCTTACGGTCTAAAAAAACCTTTGATTTATTTCCTGATCAATATACTCTCTCTAACCTGTACTCTTTGATTCAAAATATAATAATTTTGTTGTCACAATTTTTTATTATATTTTTGTTGTGTGTTTTTCTTTTTTTGAAGGGTTCCTTAATAAAATGTTAAATAAAAAAGGAACCTTTGTTTTGAATTTATTCTCTATTCACATTTTATTTTGAAAATGTAGAAATGAAAATTGAAAAAAACAAAAAAAAAAAACTAAACAATTATTTGAAATGAAAAAATTTCTGGATAAAATGTAATATTGAGGCGTTTGAAAAAACAAAAAATTTGTACGTTTCAATAAAAAAAAAACTTTTATTATTATTTTCTTCTTTTTTTTTTTAATAAAATGAAAAGCTGCGTCATAAACCAAAGTGAAAAAATTGCTGAGTGTTTTATTTCTTTCACTAGATGTATAACCGATGAAAAATCAACGGAATCTACTTTTTTTTTTATGAAAAACGAAAAGTTTGAGAGAAAAATAGTATATTACAACCTAGTTGCTGATCTAAGTAAAGAATTTCTCAGATCTCATGTTTGTCACCCTCGGTGATGAACATGAGATCTGAGACATTATTTACTTGCTCCCGTGGTGTGTATACTATTTTTCTCTCCGACTGAGGCGGAAAGCGGCAAGTTTGTTTTGCAAAGTGGGCAGAAATTTGACACTTTTGGCACGACGGTGAGAGTAAGTTTTTACAATAATATGGAAGGACTTTAAAGAAGCCAGTTGAAGATTTCGAATGATATGAGAAATTTTAGTTCAATGATTATTTCAGAAGATACTGTATTTTAAATCCAGAAGTGTCAATTTTGCTTGGTAAACAAGCATCTTCGTCCAAATAACTCGGGAATTTTTATAGATCATTTTCAAGAAAAATAAACAAACTTTCGAGTGGTCTTAACTTTGTTGTACAATAATTTTTAAATTTGGTACCCTTCTAAAAACTTCTTTAAAATTTAGAAGTAATATTTCTTACCCTTTCTATCTTCTGTAAAAAGCGGCAAGCGACAAATTATTAGATTCCAAAATTAGAAATCACAAGTTTCTAAAATATACCCCAAAACTAGGAATTAAATGTTTTCGAATTAGTTATTGCAGTTTCAAATTCGATAATTTTTCACAAAGATACAGCTGTTTGAAATTTTGTTAAAAGTTTCGTTTTAACCACCGGCCTAAAAAAAAGGGATGTTATAAGTTTGACCGCTCTGTGTGTATCTGCCTGTCTGTCTGTGGCATCGTAGCGCCTAAATGGATTAACCGATTTTGATTTTTTTTTATTTCGTTTGAAAGATAATTTATTTGAAAATGTTCTTAGCTATGTTTCAAGTGCGAGTTTAGGGTTCCGTACCCGAAAAAACAAAAATTTGGCGATTATCTTCTAAATCGGCTCAGCTTGGAAAATACTTTATGAAAAAAGATAATTTAATGGATAGTGTTCTTAGATATGTTTCAAGTGCGAAAAATTTGTCGGTGTCAGTAGTGTATTCAAGCTGTTTTATAACGTCTAGATTCTAGAAAATGATCTTATAGAGTTTTAAAAGTAAACTTTGATTTTATCTTATGATATAATTTCGATAGTAGCATTAAATCTGAATGTCAAACTGTAGCGTCAATCTTCAATTTCCAGATCGATCCATGTTATTGCCTAACCTATTTGGATCAACAACAATACATAGTTATTGATAAATGGTAAGTAATCAAGTGGGTTAAATTGGAACTACTGAAAAAGTGGTCCACTTCCAGTTGAATAGTACAAATTTTAATCGCCAGTGGAGGGATTTATATGATTTTAATTTGAATATTTCTATTGGCCTTAAAAAATGATAAGTATTGCCATCTGGTAGTCGAAATTGTAACTACTGAATTCGGGTCTTCTGATTTTAATTAATACGAATTATTATCACCAATTTTCGACTCCCTGTAATCAATATTAACATAATATATTTTTTGTTATAATGTTTTCTAAATATCTAGCTGTGAACTACCCGCTTCGCTGGGCAACTTCGATTTTAAATTCAAAGATTATTGTGTTATATGTTATATGATCGTTATGTTACATTCATTTCATTAGTCGTCACTTTCCTCCTTTTGTTCTCAATTTCGTTTAACATCTACAATTATCAGTGTTTCTCTACTATATTATGCATCTATTATACATAAGATCTTTTGTCTTGATTCACTCTATCGATTAGAAAAATCCGTTGCGTAGTTTTAAAGATCTAAGCATACATAGGGACATAGAGACCGACGTCGAGAAGTGACTTTATTTTATACTATGTATTGATTATTAAATAATATTTAGAAAGCGCATCTGTCTGTCTGAAGTATTTTTAAACTGGAAGTATTTTACTATTTTAAAACTGCTTCAAAATATCGATTGCAATTCAATTTGATAAAACATTTTTAGCGTCAGAAAATGATACCATCGTTAATTAATTAAAGCTTAAATATTTTCAGCTTTATCGCTGATTTTTATCTAGACAGCTCTTTGATCGAAATTATACCATGTGAACAAATTTGGCGCTAGAAGCTAGCGTCAAACGTCACAATGAAATCGCACCTTGAGAAAAACGTAAAATTAAGTTTCAGTGAATTTCCATAATGGCGCTCTTGAGAAGCAGGACTTAGGCTACTTCTCTATTCTTTTCTAGCCCCTGGTGGAAAAAATATTTGAAAAAATAATAAGTCTTAACAAGTCTTAGGAAACTCTGAAACAGTCTTAGAAACTTTTAAAAAGTATTAAGAACTCTGAATAACTCTGTATTAGACTAGTCCGAAAACGTTGAGAAATTCAAAGTTCCTAAGATTTTTTCAGAACTTCTTATTCTTTCTTCAAATATTTTTTCCATCAGGGGTACAACTTGTTGATATCTTTATTTGACTTTTGTTTCTTTGTGTTTGATGTGAACTTCTTTATCCTTCTCTATCAACTTGTTTAGATTTTTATCTTATTCTTATTACTTTCTTTTAAAACTTAAAATGTATTCCAGTTAGGTCACATAAACAGTCTTTAGCTTTTTACGATTTGACGCTGCCGAAGTTTTTTCCCATCCAGATGGCAGCACGGCCTAAACTGACCTTTTATCACAGAAAAGTAAGTATATCCTATTTTTATAATCAGGATTAATTTTGAAAGTATTGGATAAATAAATTTATAATATGTATTTTTTTATGAATTAATAAACTTTTTTGTTTTCTGTCGCTTTTACATGATGTTGGACAAAGTTCTATTTTTTCAGCTAGGTGAATTCCTAATTTGACGACAAAAAGCCAATATCAAGCGTTATCATGATGGTACATTTTTTTAATTTGACGCTGCACATAGTTTTATTTTTTTCAGCTAGGTGAAATCCTAATTTGTCGCTCAAAGCCAGCGTCAAGCGTCATCAGGAAATTACATCTTTAGGTTTAGAACCATCTTTTAGAGATGGTTCTCACTCTGGTGTCAAATCCAGTTAGTATATTTTCGAAGTGTTTATTAGCGTCAGTGTAAAATAACATATCTATGATTATTGTAAAGGATACGGTAGGCTACAAAGAGGCAGGGAGGGATTTCAAAGAAACTGGAATTCATAGATATCTAGTATATTAGATGCCTATGTTGGAATTATTATATTTTATCTACGGCCGCTTGTAAAGGATTTTAGGAATACTTTTTTCAAAAATAAATCAATGAACAAATATTTAATGCATGCGTGTTTTAAATAAAATTTTTATTCATTATATAGACGTACTTTCATAATACAATAATAATTTTAAATTAATTTTACAATTATCAATATATAATATATTTTTTTAAATATATAGAATTAATTTTTAATTTATTTATATATTTTTTTTTTACATAATTAATGAGGTTTGATTAAATATTATTATATCTTAATTAATTAATATTGGGAGATAATGCAATATTTTTTTTAATTTTATTTTTTTTTTTTTATAATTATTTCATTTATTAGGTTAAAATATATAGATTTATTTAATTTATTTAGGTTAGATTCGTGCTTTATTAAAAACTACAATTCTTTAACCCCACATTCCTTTTAAGTTGTTCCAACCTGGATCTCGTTTTGATACTGGAAAAGAAAGTACAGATATTAATAAAGTATTCAAATAGAAAGTAACAAGATCTAAAAGGGACAATTTTTACGATTTTTATTAAGCTATTTTTAATGACCTGAGATTAAAGTGGTTCGGTTGTCACGTGGCTAGTTTACTAGTTAACTAGGCAATTTGTATGACGTTAATGTAAGAAAATGCTCTAAAAATATCGTAAACCAGGGAATTTGTATGACGTAAATGTAAAAAAATGCTCTAAAAATATCGAAATAGCGTTTAAACCAAAGTTCTATTATGTCTTCTTTTAGGCAAACGCCGTAAGGTAATGTTTTTTTTTGAATAAACAAAATCTGTGATACATTTTCTTCATGATGAAACCATTTTTGAATTTCGCATTTACCAATAGGACTTTTCATTTTAAAATCACGATTCACATTTGTTTCGTACTAAATGATTTATAACCAATGTGATAAAATGAATAACAAATATCTTCTATCTTAGTCCTACTTATTGCTGTCAGTACGAAAAAATAAACTCTGCACTTGCGCTTATGACATGATGAAAAGGCCTATTAATTTTTGTAAAATGAACATTATTGTAAGTTTTTAAATTAAGTACTGTGTTAAAAATCATAATTTTAAAATGAAATTTTGAAAAATTTTGCCCCGCAAGAGGCCCCAAAACTGTGTTTATTGTGATCAAGGAACTTTGAACTATCATTTACCGCAAACAAATGAACATACACCGTACTGTCTCAAACAGCCGGACTACTTTAAAAGTAGTTTTAAACAAAATTGTGTAAAAAGGTAGTCAACGATATAAAATTAAAAAACAAATCTAGAACCATTAACCGTTTCTGTTAGCTGTTAACAAATTACTTTTTGTCAAATATTTAGTCTAATCCAGATGTGAATTGTATAAGCGGCAACGTTGTACTATTTAATTCTGTGAGACTGTGCTGCTTGATATACTGTGTGCACAGATGAGCAAAATATGAGAGTATGAGTTGTAGCGTTGACACATTTACCGCATTAATACAACTACTATTTAGAGAAATGTATTTTCTTTTATCTAAGATATCACATTCTCACTCACTCCGATTGAAATACGTTAACATCACTTTTAGATTGATGTCTGTGTGTTTGCATGTATGTTCGTTTGTTCTCGTGAATGAAAAGTGATTTCGCATTTACGCTAATCGGAATATAATATATAATAATAAGCGAAAATTTTGTTAATTATTAAAATTTGAGAAAATCAAACAATATTTATGCGCTGATAATTTTTCCTATAAAAATAATATTTACGAGAATATTAATAGCTTTCAAATATCTGTGATGTAATCGTTTTTATCGACTAAATTTATTTAACTAAACATGTAAATATTTTTTTTGAATACAATCTATGTTTTTATCTTTATAAACGATGGGCTTAAAATACCGTTATAAATGGGAGAAGAGGGGGTGAGATCTATTTCTCTTAAAAAATGAGCACTGAAATTCATTTCATGAAAGTTTTTATTGTATAAAAACTTGCAGTATGCTTACATGAAGCTTTGACTAAAGGCTTTATCGGCTACAAGTAATTATGGTGCAGTAAAAGATATAACAAAAATCAACTAATAAAACAAAATGAAATAAACCGCTCATTTTATGCCAAAACCTAGTCAAATTGGTTTCTCAGGTGTAAATTATTCGTAAACCATGAGTTAGTTTCTATTTGTTAATAAACAATAAACTGTTAATTAAATGATATAGTTCATATACAAGCTGACTTAAGAAAATTAATAAATAGGCAACTTGTATTATGTATATGTTATGTACATATATGAGTTTTTCGAACATGAAAAAAAACAATCTTATACATGTATAATATATATATAATATAACTATAGCGGTTTCGAGAATGCCGTAAAAATATCGTAATTATTCGGCATTTACGTAATGCCGTATATTTACCGTTATAATTTTTTTATATTATAATATTTTGGCCAGTTTTTATACTATAGTTATCTAATATATATACTGCACTTACGCGGTATAGTTAAACACATTTCACCAGGCTTTAGCAAAATGAGCGGGGTTTATTTAATTTTCTTTTATTCAGTTACATCTTTGACTGTACTATTAGTTTTTATTAAATTTTACATACAAATCGTACACATATAAATCGCAAGCGTAAAACTTCCCATTAATATTTAAAGCCTTATGTGCATTAAAGCCTTACCATTCTTACTAATTAAGCACGTATTAACGCACGAGTGTGAAAATTTTGCCAATAAAGTTTTTCCTTGGATATTAAGTGAGTTCTCCGATCTCTCCTCTCATCGTAATTTTTGTTCAATAACTTCAAGTAGTTTGAAATTGACTGAAATTTGATTGGTTCCATTTATATGATAAAATGAAAACATTCGAATAGTTTTCGAATAAGCTATCTCTGGTTGAAAATATTTTACACTCGTGCGCTGATAGGTTCTAATAATAGTTATATGACAAACCTTAAAAATTAAAATCATTACCTTTTTTTACATCGAAAAAGTTTCTGAAAATATAAATCGAATAAATAATGAATTTAGGGGTGGGGAAGTTCAAAACTAAATAAGTATCGATAAATAAAATGTCCAAACATGGAGACTAGAGAAGGAGACCGAACTCAAGCGGGAGAATTGACAAAAGTCATTGCAATCGTGTAAGTTACTTAGTTACTTTTTGTACCACTAGTGTCGCTAATTTCCTTTTGCACTGAAGTGAATATAGCATAATAATAATCCAATTAATCTGCGAAACAGATGACAAAATTGCTATTAGAAAACAAAAAATATGTTGTCATAGAAGAAAACAAGCCAAGAAACATTGCGTTTTTTGTTTACGGCTAAGTTAACCTAGAAAATTCCCAAAAATAAAAAAAATGGTTTTCTTGCGATAAAAATAAAGTTGACGTCCAATGCATAAAAATTAAATGGGAAAGTTATAGGTCTCAAAAAAACCTGTCGATTGCCGTCTGGTAAGTAATTTGGATGCGTAGATACCGAGAAAACTTAAAAGAAATGAGCGAAAATAGTCGTTTTTAAATTTGTTTATAATTTTTTCTTTTTTTCATTTTATAGTTGATATTTGGTGAAGTTATGAGTAATAGGTTCCACAAACCCCCAGTTTTTTTTTTTTTTTTTTTAATTTTGAAAATTTTTCGAAATATCGCTTTTTTTACGAAAATAAAAAACATTCCTGTTGGTCGAGGGATTATGGTAGAGCGGTTTTTCGAAGCTTAATCTCTTTATCTAGACTTTTTCTAACATAATTTTTTCTTCAGCAAGTGAATTTTGTATTTTTTTTCATGACGAAATCGGGCCTCAAAAAATTATAATTTTTTTGGATGGAGTTTTTCTCGGTAAAAAGTAAAACTCGTAGAGCTCTGAAACTTGCACACGTTGTTAATAAATTCTTTTTTTACATTTAAAAAAATATTTGCAATTGTTATTTTTCGTGGAACGACCGCATTGATTCCGTCAAAGTCGAGTGTTTATGCATCCCATTTTTTTTTGAGGCCCGAATTTGGCATCAAAAATTTCTCTTTCTGCTAAAATATTATGTTAGAAGTCTAGGCGAAGAGATTAAGCCTCGAAAATTTGCATCTACCATAATCAGTCGACCAAGGGAAAAGTTTAAGATCAAAATTTTTTGATTAAAACACTGAAGGTTTTTGAACCTATTACTCTTTAACTTTTAACTTTAACCAAATATCAACTTTAAAATGGAAAAAGAAAAAAGTTATAAATAAATTTAAAAACGACTATTTTCGCTCATTTTTTCAAATCTTAGCATCTACGCATCCAAATCGGACTTACCAGACGTCAATTGATAAGGTTTTTTTTTTTTTTTTTTTTGAGATCAATAACTTGCCCATTTAATTTTTTTGCATTGGACGTCAACTTTTATCGCAAGAAAAAATTTTTATTGCAAAGAAGACCAATTTTTTTGACTTTTGCGAATTTTTTAGGTTAAGTTAGGCATTTATTAGCCGTAAACAAAAAAGCTATGTTTCTTTTCAAGTTTTCTTCTATAACATCATATTCTTTGTTTTCTGATAGCAATTTTGTCAAATTTAACATTTGGCCTCCGTAGATTAATTGGATTATAAATAGGAGTGAAGTAAGCAAAATAACCAATTTATTCTTCAAGTGAATACATATATATACGAACTACTACATATTTCGCGCCTTACACTCCCTCCACTATTACGGTACAAAAGGAACACTACTGACATCTTATTTGTGACTGCCATTTATTTACATGGAGTTCGGTCTCCTTCTCTAGCCTTCATGGGTCCAATGGTCCAACAATAATCATATATTTTATTCATAAAACGCACATTTTACAGAATATACTTTTTATATAATACTTACAAGGACATGTTTTTATTTTATTTAGGAAAACAACTCTCGTATAACACGAAAAATTTTCATGGCATAAATATAAAATATTATGTCACGAATAAATATGTCTTTGGAAGTTTGGAATATAATTCGTCGTAAAAGTTTTTACTTAAATCGAAAAAAAACAAAATAAATAAATAATTGTATTGTCATTAGCCGCAATTCGTGTTATATGCGATTGTTAACATTTTGTGTTTTTGTTTCTAAATAAATAATATTAACTTAACCCCACATATACTTTAAATTGTTCCAGCTGGATTTCTTGGGTGCTGTAAAAAAAAGAGGAATCGCTCGTTTACATATCATGCAAAATGCAAATATTTATATTAATAAATAGCATTCAATTTTTATTTGGGAATACTATATCCTACATGTTGGGTTGCCACATTAAGTAGGTATTCTGGTCTAGAATCTTCAATTGTAGGCATTTTCCAAACTAACATTACAAAAAAATGAAAATCATTTTTGTAGCCATTTTATCATATGATATTTATAAACATTTTTAAAATATAATAAGAATAGTAAAAAAAATTAATTCTACGAATTACAGGCTGGTGAAGTGAGACGTACGAGTCCAGCCCTTGTAGAGATCCGAAACAAAAAATTTTGGAAAAATTGTTAATTAGTAAAGATGTTGCTATCGTCTGTACCTCAGCCAAAATAAAAAAAATTTTTAACAAAAAGAAAATCGACTTCAAAAAAAAACTTTTCGAAAACAAATTAATATGCACTAAAAATGGAAAAAATAACGATAATAAAATGTGGTTAAAATGTTATTCTTGGGGTCGGTGTCAGCCAAGGAAACAACTCTGACAGAACAGTTTGCTACATTAGCTTGGCTGACACCGACTCCAAAAATAACAATAATTTTAATTACATTATATTATCGTTATTTTTTACTTTTTAGTGCATGTTAATTTGTTTTCGAAAAGTTTTCTTTTGTAGTCGGTTTTCTTTTTGTTTGTTTTTTTTATTTTCTGATTTTTTAGTGAAACAGAAGTACACTAACTAACTTGTCATTAAAAAAAGAATCATCCAAATCAGTTGGATTGATATTGAGTTATTCGCCCTCTTATCGTACATACTTAATGCAAATTTAAGACTTTTATGGTTTTCTCATGGATGTCGTTGTCAGAACTGAACCAAAATGAAATGGGACCACACGGGAAGCACCAGCTTTCAAATAGATCTTCAAAATTGGTTTACTCAGTCAAAAGTTCTGAGGTAACACACATAAAAAAAAAATTAAAATACAATCGAATTGATAACCCCCTCCTTTTTTTTGAAGTCGGTAAATAAATTATTTCACAAAATGGCGTCGAAATGAAAAAAAAATTGTTTTTGCATTTTTTAAAAATAATCAAAATTGAAATTTTTTTAAATCCAACGTTCATACGATAGAGAGATTTATAAAGAAGATTCCAACCAATTTTCGGAAGGAATCTTTCAAAGGAATCGGTCGAGTAGAATTTGAGATATCATGTCAACCACCTCGAAAAATACGGTTTCAAGGAAAACGCGTTTTAAGTTTGAGAGACAATTCTGGCAGAGTAACTCGAATAAAAATATTACTCACTTTGGATTAATTGGAGATCCCAGAATTATACATTGGGTCTTCTTCTACTTCATAAGCAATGTCTTGCAAAGTTATTTCTGCTAACCGAGCTGTTTTGCCTTCTTTTGAAGCAGCAGAAACTCACATTACAGAGCGATCAATTCGCACTTCGTTAAAGAAAATCCGGCGTATCACCGAAAATAATTCGAATTTGGAACAATTCGTTTAAGGACATATTCTTACAGGTCTAACCTTTATAAATATGCAAAAAAATAGATTTATTCAAATTTCTAGACCAGAATACTGCCTTAAGGTATCGTTTTTCTTCTAAGGTATCTCCAGACAACGTCAAGTTAGCAAGACATTCTTAATATTCAAAATTCATTTGGGCATGAACAGGAACAAGGCAATTTCTAGTAATAATTTCGCCATTTTCCGTCATTTCAATTTCGACATATTACTCTTCTTGGTATAATGCACTGCTTTGTTCCCGTACATTTGCGAGTTTACGGACCTTAATACAATCAGAATTTACTCTAAGCCAATCAAAATTTATATATAGCATCATGCTTGGACTAAATTAAATGCTTGCTAGTAGCCGGGGGGAATAAATTCTTACCTGTGATCGCCTCAAGATTCTAGAGACATTTTTTATAAATCCTTTAGCAAAAATTAAGTATCATAACTCACCAAATTTGGTGAATAATTGGAAAAAGACTAATGGTTTAATATACAAAAAAAAAAACAGCTTATAAACAAGGATAGAAAAATGTAAGACATATTACCTGGTCCTTTGTTTCCGTCATTGGGCAATTGATTTGCTTGAACTTCATCAATTTGGTTGTTACGTTTTCCCCATCCAGCCTAAAAATAAAATCCAGATATATTATTTTGGTACTGGTTGTAGCGTTGACAAATTTACTATCAGCTATTTACAAGGGCGTCGCCAGCCGATAGCAGAGAAGGGCCGTAAATTAAAATATAGGAGAAAACGCGAAAGTTTTTATAATTTAACAAGTGAAAACAAACAATTGACTGAATTAATTTTTGAAATACCATGCATAGTCAGTGTTGATTTCTTTATCACATTACACATACATACATGTGACACATACATAACTGATATTCAAGTATGGTACTTACTATAAAATTTCCGCCTAATTGGCGCCCTCACGGGTAAACAGTGATGTTTACGAAAAAATGTTTCAAGCAAAAGTTGTTTATTTTTTGATAAGGAACATTTTTTACATTTAAACTTTTGTTCTATCTCTAACGGTTTACAAGATGGGTCCTACAGACCCAAGACCCAATTGACCTATGATGCTCATTTACGAACCTGACCTCACTTTTTACGTCCTGAGTACGCTGTAAAAATTTCAGCTCGAGATCGACGGACGGACGGACGGACAACCGGAAATGGACTAATTAGGTTATTCTATGAACACCTATAGCAAAATTTTGTGCGTGGCATCAATATTTTTAAGCTTTACAAACTTGGGACTAAACTTAATATATCTTGCATATTACATATATGCATGGTATAAAAATAAAACCTAATTTACCATTAATTTACCTGAAAACATTCATGGAACTAGAGCTAAATTTTGGGGGATCACAAGGGTTTGTGATGGTGAAAACCGTGGACTTTTTGTGTGTTTTGTGTGTTTTGTGAGCTAAAAATTTCTTTTTCTACTATTCCTTTCTTCCCCCAACCATCGTATTTTAATAAAAGGCGCCCTTTTCCTAAAAACTTGTTGTCAAAAATGATTTTATTTAGTTTTTGTACGCTATATATCAAATTTATCAGAATATATTAAGTTTAATCCCAAGTTTATAACGCTTAGATATGGATGCTATAAACAAAATTTTGATTTAGTTATTCATAAAATTAAATTAATTAGTCCATTTCCGTTTGTTTGTCCGTTAACACGATAACTCGAAAGCGAAAAGAGATATCGAGCTGTTTTTTTTTGTATCGTGTTTCGGACCCAAAAAGTGAATTTGAGTTCGTAAATTTTCAACATAGGTCCATTGGGTCTTGTAAACCGCAAGACGCAGAATAAAAGTTTAAATGTAAAATTGTTTAATATAAAAAAGTAAACAACTTTTGGTTGAAACTTTTTTTTGCAAATAACTTTGTTTTCCCGTGAGAGTCTAAATTAGGGCAAAATATTTGTTATCTCTTTCTCAAAAACTATAAAAGACGATTAGTTGAAAATTGTAAGGTAGCTTGATTGATTCTAATTTCATACTAAACTCATCCAATAACGGAAGTTTTGAATTCAGTAGAATTTTACTCTTTTAAAGCAAGTGCTTTGAATCATTTTTGTGAATCTCTGCCCCTACCTGCTCCCCTTGGCGACGTCCATGACTATTTAGGTGAGTAATACAACTACAATTTAGAAAACTATATTTCTTCTCTTTCAAAAATATCGCGTTTCTAAGATATGTCGTTAGAAATAAGAGAAAAAAACCTTAATTAACAATAGGGTACTTTCGGTATTGAAAAATAAATTATGAAATTTAATGAAAATTAAAATTGATGTAGAAATATACTTAAACTAGAGTGATACCCACTCGCTTCGCTGGGTTTAAAAGTAAAGATTGATAAAGATTGCTCTCGCTTATTCCGTTTCTATAAACCTCGAAATAATGGTAAGGATTGTTTAACACAGGTAAAATGTATGTATGATTTTCTATTAATCTAATAGTCGTAAATATTCATTGAGTATATCAGAAAAGATGGCCGTGAAATATTTTATATTGACTATTTTTACAGAAATCTGTAATTTACGGTAATGTTAAATGACTACTTTTACAGAAATCTGTAATTTATGGTAATATCAAATTAAATTAATTTTTAAATTTTATTTTTTATTTTTTATTAATAAATTTTTATAAATTATATCTACTATATTATGTGTTATTCTAAAGTATGAGCTATATTGCTGTACAGTTTCATTAAAAATCATTCGCTAGTTTTAGCGTGAAAGCGTAACAAACAAACAAGCAAACATGCTTACTCTCGCATTTAAAATATATAGAGATATTCTGATTTTGATTCATAAAAGCATATTATTGTATTATTATATTGAGCTAAAACACGATCCGCTATGCGAGCACGTGAGCTAAAACGCGATCCGCCATGATGTGATGTCATATAGGCAAAAATAATACGCACTAATTACTAATTTGTTGATGGCTTTCATCATGAAGGTTATAAAGAAGGATTAGCGCGTCTGTCCCTGAAAATTCGTAGAATTTATAGTTCATTTTTCAGCCACCAGCCGCGCTGTCATCATTAAGTAGTATCTGCGAAGTTAGCTGTTTATGAGTACAAGTAGATGAAGTTAGTTGCATAATGTACAAATTGATATATCATTTCAAATTAGCGCACAACAGCCCGCTTTTATTGATACAACTTAGCGATCGCAGCGCCTCACTTATTTTATCCATATTTCGGGGACAATATTTTCTATAGCGATCGTTCTCCTTCTTTATAACCTTCATGGCTTTCATGGTAATTGTAGGTTATGTTACCATCAACTTTATTTATACATACGATAATTACATACGCTACTGGTTTTTTACCAATATTACGTCACCAAAATGGCTAACAGTGTTTTTGCGAGAATAAAAAAGTGTTTATTTTGCCGAAATATATTTTTTTGTGGCTTTTTATAAGGAAAATCAACATATTGAAGTACATTTTAAAACATTGTAGCATACACTATTGGTGTAAACAACGGAACCCTTTGATGCGTGCATGCATCTGACTAATTTTTCTCTATGTATGCATGGAAAAATACAATTTTCCATGCATACATATACAAGATGTTCTATAATTTACTGCAGAAGTCTTCATTTCCAAAATAATTTTATAAAAACGAATGAAAAAGTTCTTTAGAAAATTTCGATCTGAGGTTTAATTTCCGAGACAATTAACCAAATTAACTAATAAATTTATCCAATAACAGATCACTTAGAAATATAAGGATGTCTTTATCGTTGCATATAATTATCAAATTATCTATCTCACTTTTTTAAAATTTCTATTAAACCTAGTCCAGTAATCTATGTCTATTATTAGTTATTACATACCTGGTATAATTACTGGGTAGAGTTTAATAAAAATTTTAAACAGTAGATACATAATTTGATAATTAAATGCAACGATAAAGATAGCAATTATTACTGTTTTACTGTTGTTGTCTTTATCGTTGCATTTAATTAACAAATCAATCAATCTCACTTTTTAAAATTTTTATTAAACTCGACCCAGTTACGATAAAGACATGCTTCTATTTCTAAGCTCTACCATTGGATTTAATATATTTGGCTAGTTATCTCGGAAATTAGAACTCGGATCGAAATTTGATAAAGAGCTTTTTTGTTCGTCTTTATAAGCTTATTTCGGAAGTCAAAAGTTTTACCATCATTTATAGAACACTTTGTATATCGGTCATAAATCTATTTTCTATTATATCATAAATAAACATACAAAAAAAAATTATTGTTTTGCTAATAATAAAAAAATAATAATTATGAAGTGAAAAATAATATGTGACAAACATCATAATATATTGTTGTGTATGTTTTACAACAATCATAAAAATATTATTAAAAAAACAAGTGAAAACAAACAATTGACTGAGTTAATTGTTTAAATACCATGTATAAAAAGTGTTGATTACGCATTCGTTTTTTTTTTTACATATAAGCTTACACAGAAAGTAATAAGAGTATCTTTTCCTCACTTCCTCAGTGGATATAGTAATAAACAAACAAACACATACATAATATATGTAACATATAAATTTAAAATAAATACAAGAGGTACCTGTATATATACTATATAATGTTTTGAAGCTAATTTGCGCACTCACGGGTAAACAATGATGCTTACGAAAAAATATTTCAACCAAAAATTGTTTATTTATTTAATAAGAAACATTTTTTACATTTAAACTTTTGTTCTATCTCTAACGGTTTACAAAATAGGTAATACGGACTAAAGACACAATTGACCTATGTTGCTTATTTACGAACTCGACCTCAATTATAACACTGTGAACACACTTTAAAAATTTCTTTCTACCGCGGTTTACGAGTGGGGCCCCACGGACCCAAGACCTTGATCTATGTTGCTGATTTACGAACTCGTACTCATTTTTTACGTCCTGAGCACGCTATAAAAATTTTAGCTTGATATCTCTTTTCGTTTTTTAATCCCCGAACCAAACTAGGGGTGTTATAACTTTGGCCGGTATGTGTGTTGGATTTTTTTTGTTTCGTTTGAAAGGTAATTGAATGGGGAGTGTTCATAGCTATGTTTCAAAAGCGAGTTTAGAATTCCGTACCCGGAACAACTAAAAAATAGGCGATGATCCTCAAAATCGGTTCAGTTTGGAGAAGACTCTAAGGAAAAAGGTAATTTAATGGAGAGTGTTCTTAGATACGTTTCACGTGCAAGAGTAGAGTTCAGTATCCGAAAAATTTTTAAATTTTGTAAATTTCACTTGTGAGTTATCGTGTTGACAGACAGACCGGTCAGCGGACAACCGGAAATGGACTAATTAGGTGATTTTATGAGACCTATACCAAAATTTTGTTGATAGTATCAATATTTTTAAGCGTTACAAACTTGGGACTAAACTTAGTATACCTTGATATATTTCATATATACATGGTATAAAATTATTTATCCAGGCGGGAGTTATACCAAACTAAATTGATGTGAAAAACTAATTCGTATAATATTAAAAACATCGTAAAATATTTTGAGATTAGAAGATATAAAGCAGGGCCTACAATCTATCTACAATGACAATATGTTATGTCGACATTCTTTTGACGAATGTTTTGTGTATTCCACACAGGGGAAGGCGAACAATAACTCCTAAAAATTAATCCTATGAGAATAAAAAATTCTCTAAATAATAAATTAATGTCGCAGTGTAGAGAAATGTTTTTCTATTTTTATTAATTTAGACGAATGTTTTTAACTCGATATAAATCAAAATTATTTAATTTAAATGATTTCCGTAAAATCTTTATCAATTTCCAAAATAAAATAGTGATCAATTCTTCGATCATACGGAAGAAATAGTTAAGAATTAATATTACTGAACAATTTTTAAACTCTTTTTGTGAAAGAAATATATCGTAGGTACACTTTTTAAAGTACTGTAAAATACCTTGAAAATAAAAAAAGTTACAAGTCATTTGCATGAAAATTAATGGAGTTATAATGAAAAGAAAGTTTCTCGTACCTTTTTATTCAGCACAAAAACTAATGAATTTACCACGGGAATTAAAATTAATGCTTGTCGCTTTCCAATTTACGTTATTTAGTACTGACAACGTGCACAAAAAGTTTTGGATATATATTTTTTGAAATATTGGAATTAAAATGCAAAACAAATTTTTTGAAAAAAACAAAAATTTTTCTTTATCGTTAAATTACTCGAAAAATAATAACGTTACAAAAAAAGTTAAGAGGGCAAAAATTTTGCTGTTTTTCCGCAGAATATTTTCTTTTCTTTTTCGAGTTATTTAAAGATAAAAATATGTTTTTTTTTTTCGAAAATTTTTTTTGCATTTAAATTGATAAATAAAGTAAATTTTCAAGCGGCAAGCAATAATTTTAGTTCCCGTAGTAAATTCAGTTTTTGTGCTGAATAAAAAGAAAGGAACGAGCAATTTTCTTTTCATTATAACTGTGTTAATTTTCGCGCAAATGCCTTGAAACTTTTTTCTTTTTCCAGGCTTTTGTAGTACTTAAAAAGTGTGCGATGTACGTTTTTCAAAAAACGACGAAATTTTTCAGTTATTTAAGATTAAATACTCCGAATTTCAATCGCCAATAACCCGGAAAGTATCGAGTCATTTAAGTATTTTCGAAATATACTTAAATGACACTTTTTGCATACAGTTTATCACTATATCGATTTCTGTTGCCATTTTCAACATTTGTCCATGCCATGTCCAGGGGTGTTTACCATCGCCTAGGCGTAATATTGGTATTATCAACAGTCATTACTTCAAAATATTTCGAAGCACTAATTCATTCTTTCCATAGCGTAGCAACTCGTACCATAATACCTTGGTCTCCTTTTCTGCGTTTTTGATATTTATGTCATTAAAAAAATTTGCTATTTGTTTCAAAAATTCATTACAATTATTGCTTTTTTTATTGCACATTTGGTAATTTTTTTGCAAACAAAATCATTTTAATGTGTTATATTGATATTAGTAATTTTTATACCATGTATATATGAAATATACATAGTGTATTAAGTTTAGTCCCAAGTTTGTAACGCTTAAAAATAATGATGCTAGGAAAAAAATTTTGTCATAGGTGTCACTAAATCACCTAATTAGTCCATTTCCGGTTGTCCGTCCGTCCGTCCGTCTGTGGACACGATAACTCAAAAACGAAAAAAGATATCGAGCTGAAATTTTTACAGCGTACTCAGGACGTAAAAAGTGAGGTCAAGTTCGTAAATGAGCATCATAGGTCAATTGGGTCTTGAGTCCGTAGGACCCATCTTGTAAACCGTTAGAGATAGAAAAATAGTTTAAATGTAAAAAATGTTCCTTACCAAAAATTAAACAACTTTTGTTTGAAAATTTTTTTCGTAAACATCACTGTTTACCCGTGAGGGCGCCAATTAGGCGGAAATTTTATAATATGTACTATACTTGATTATCAGTTATGTATGTGTCACATGTTCGTATGTGTAATGTGATAAAGAAATCAACACTGACTATGCATGGTGTTTCAACAATTAACTCAGTCAATTGTTTGTTTTCACTTGTTCTTTTATTTGATTATGTCAAAAAATCCTCTAGCACACTTGTCACTGTATCAATGCTTTTGCCGTCATCAGTTTTTACCCTCTTTTTATCATGTCGTTAGCGGTTATTATTTTCATTTTAATAAATAAATACGTACAAACGAAATGCACTGACGAAAGTACACAGATAAATTTGACAGATATTTACCCAGCTGAACAGACAGTTAATGCCATAAAATATTATACATAGAGAACGCCATTGCCCAAAATTTGCGATATGATGAATGAGAGAAGAAGAATGTCAGTTAGTTTCTATGTGTCCTTGTCTAATCTATATGTCATTGGCTAGATATTGTTTACATTACACAAAATATCTATAAATCATATGATTATCACATATGACTATGACAAGGACACATAGGAACTAACTGGCAATCTTCACTCTCATTCTTCATATCGCATCCACTTTTAGGCCAGCATAGCCCTCGCGTTATCTATATATAATATATAATATCTATAGTTAATGCCGATATGACATCACATCAGGGCTCGCTTCTGTTTTAGGTCATATGATATACAGTTTAAAAATTACGTTTTTTAATTTTAATAAAATTAAACAATTATATGCTTTTATGACTCAAACTCAGAATATTTAAGTATATTTCTACATAAATTTTAATTTTTTTCTAATTTCATAATTTATTTTTCACTACAGTAAGTACCCTATTGGGAGCAACTAACTGCTTTACTGACACTCAAACATTAAATTAAGATAGGTTTCAGTAGATGGCGTTGTTCCACGATTAGTATGTAGGGAGTTTTTTGGACAAAATGTCGATCTAGCTGGGTTTCATTTTGAGAAAACGTCGTTCTCTCTCGGAAACGTCTCCAACGATTTTCATGACATTTAGTATGCAGGAGATTTCGGGGCGAAAAATGAAACCTAGGCTAGGTTTTATTTAAAATAAATAACGAGCAAAGCTCGGTCATCCAGGTACTAACTATTAAATAAAGAAACAAATATATTTACTTGTAAATTTTTCCATGCACGCTTCTCCAAATCAGCCCGACCACCCGGTACAACAACGATAAAATACGGTAATGGAGCACCCGGTTGTCCAACAGCACCATTCTGCTGTAACGATGATAATATTGATAATATTTTAGTTGAATCAGCAGGTCCAACACCAACAGCACGTTTACCCCAACCACCACTATGTAATTGATCCCAACCTCTTTTACCCCAACCCCCTTGTAATTTGTCCCATGCCCGTTTTGTATAATAATGGTCTTCAATCTGATCTGGTGTACCATCTTCATTCATTTCATCCATGTCATCTTCCTGTAAAAAACAATTATTACAATTATTATAGTAATTAATAATTAATATTCTTTTTTTTAAATTATCTTTTTTTTAAATCGTATATAGGGTGTATCGTAATGAACGAACGTAACCAGGCAATAGTCATTATTTACATCTATACATTTTTCATGCTAAATGTAGGGGAAAGTATTATAAAATGATCCCTCGTTTTTTTATGTGAACTATTGATGGGACGAATGTTGAATTTTGTATATTCGCGAATGCGAATGCGAATGTTAACTTTCAAATGAAGCGCTCACAAATTCTAATGTATTAACTTAATTAATTATTATAAATTATTTCTCCTGCATGCTTTTTTCTGTCCATATCTAATCTTCCGAAAAATATACTCACGGACTAAAATTGTACCGCTTAGGAAAAAACAGGTTAGACAAATAAATAATAAATAATTTTAACGAAAAAATATTTTAAATGAGTTGAATAATAAGTGTATCAGGCAAACATGATTCGAATGTAACAGTTTTAACAACTGTAAAGATATTTAAAATGAAACTATTTTTAAAATATGTTCTCTTAATATTAATTTCATAACTTTTTATTTTTTTCACTTCTAGTAAGTTTGTTGTTGTTTTTTAGTTACGAGTACAGGATAGCCATGAGTTACGGTAGCCATGGAAGCGGAATTCCACACGGGTCGAGCTAGTATATATAATTCTTCACTAACGTAAAAGAGTCCGCCGTATAAGTCTATTCAAAGCAAACCATTTAAAGCAAAACAGTCCATTTAAAGCAAAATTCAGTTTTTTTTATTTTAAATTGAGGATAGTTTACTATAATTGCATTTGTCCAAAATTCAAATTTAACAGCGATTAAAAAATTTGAGTAAAGTACATATGAGTGAATTTTGGGGTTATTTTGCAATTTATGATACAAAAAAAAAAAAACTTTTAACAAAATGAAAACCAACTTCAATAGAAAAACTTTTCCAAAACAAAGTAATATGCACTAAAAAGTAAAAAAATAACGATAATATAATGTAGTTAAAATTATTGTTAGTTTTGCAGTCGGTGTCAGCCAAAGAAATAACTCTAACAGAACAGTTTGCAACATTAGCTTGGCTAACACCGACTCCAAAAATAACAATAATTTTAACTACATTATATTATCGTTATTTTTCTTACATTTTAGTGCATATTAATTTGTTTTGGAAAAGTTCTTCTTTTGAAGTCGGTTTTCTTTTTGTTAAAAGTTTTTTTATTTTTATTTTGTGATTTTTAGTGAATCTGAAATACACTTGTTTGTCACTAAATAAAGAATCATCGAAATCGGTTTACCCAGTCGAAAGAACTGAGGTAACACACATAAAAAAAATACAACCGAATTGAGAACCTCCTCCTTTTTTGTTTGAAGTCGGTTAAAAATGATGATGATTTTGTGTCAAATTGTTGCCATACAATCGTCATTTGAAAACAATAACTTTGATCAAATTGACGAAATATCTTTTTACAAATTCGAAATTTATTGTTTTAAAACAAATAGGGCAATTATTTTTGAAAACTACAATTTTTTATCTAGGTTTTTGTATTTTTTGGGTCAAAGTTAGTTTAGAAAATGTTTCAAAAAAATCAGAAACAAAAAACTTTGATTGATATTTTTGAATACATTTTTTGCAGTTTTTAAAACCATTTCGAGTGATTATTTTGAAAACTATGGTTCTGATCAATTTTTTAACAACATTTTTCTTTTCCTTGGGTCAAAATTAGTCTAAAAAGTGATTTTTGTCAAGATGGGAAACTAAAAACATTTCTCGAATTTTTGAATTTTTTTAAGGGGTTTTGAGTTTTTTTACCTCTTTTGTTTCCGGTTTTGATAAAAATAATCTTCTAAACTAATTTTGACCCAAGGAAAACAAGATTCTAGCTAAAAAATTCATCAGAGGCAAATGGATTCGAAAATGTCGAACAAAGTTCTTTACCAGAATTATAGTTAAAAAAAATTGTTTTCACTGATTGAAAAACAGTTATTTCGGACTTGATGTATCAGTCCGATTTCGGATTTCAACCAAAAAAGAAAAACAGATGACGTTAGTGCATCAATTTCTTAAAAATATTCGAAATTTGTCACTCAAATTATATTTGCAGTAAAGCTAATGCAACTACAGAGATTTTTTTGGAAGCGGGATAATGGCGCACCCTTATTTCTACCGTTGAATTTCGTAATCTATCACCATATGGGCCTTAAATTATGAAGAATCCTTATCTCATAATATCAAATTTCCATTTTTTTCTGGAAATATTATAAAAATGTTTTTTTTTACAAATTTCAAAACTTTGTCTCTAGAAAAGGAAACTTTTCCGACTATAAGTGTATTTAAAAATTATCCTTTTTTTTTAACGTTATGTACCCTTTTATTGACATCGTGTTGTTATCACTTAGGTCATTCTGTATAAAGATACATAAATTATCCTGTCTGTTGTAGATAATAGCATATGTAACATTTAAAAATTGAATTCAATTTATTTAAAGCTATCTATTATTCTAGAATTACTAGAAAAATAACAGAAGAGACTAGACGAGAGATAAAATAAAAAAATGTAATCATAAAATAAATGTAATAATTATATATGAAATCGATTTTAAAATACATTATTTTAAATAAAAAAGCAAACGAAAACAAACAATTGACTGAGTTAATTGTTGAAATACCACCGTATAGGAAGTGTTGTCAAATGTCAAACAAAGCCCATAGCGGCCTTAGTCTAGAAAGTATTTTCTAGAATTTTTTATCGTTTTTTGAGAATTTTCCACAAGACCACTAGTTTTGTAGAAAATGGACACTAAAGTTCAGTCCTAATTTGCGCCCTCATGCATAAACTGTGATGTTTACGAAAAAATGTTTCAAACAAAAGTTGTTAATTTTTGTAAAAGAAATATTTATTTTTTCTATTTGTAACAGTTTACGACAGAGGTCCCACGGACCCAAGACCTTGATCTATGTTGCTGATTTACCAACTCGAACTTATTCTTTACATTTTGAGCATCTTTAAAAAATTTCAGCTTAATATCTGTTTTCTTTTTTAATCCCCGAAACCAAAAAGGGGTGTTATAAGTTTGATCGCCATATGTGTCTGTCTGTCTGTGGCATCGCAGCGCCTAAACGTATGAACCGATTTTGTTTCGCCTGAAAGGTAAGTGAATGGGGAGTACTCTTAGGGTTCCGTACCCGGAACAACTAAAAACTAGGCGATGATCCTCAAAATCGGTTCAGTTTGAAGGCTCTAAGGAAGAGATCATTTAATAAAGAGTGTTCTTAGATAAGTTTCAAGTGCGAGCTTAGAGTTCCGCACCTGAAAAATTTCTTGGGGGTTTTTTAAATTTTGTAAATTTCACTTGTGAGTTATCATGTTGGCAGACAGACAGAAAGACAGTCTATCGGAAATGGACTCTTGAATGGAAGTGATTCTATGAACATCTATAACAAGGTTTTGTTCGTATCATCAATATTTCTAAGCGTTACAAACTTGGGACTAAACTTAGTATACCTTAATATATATTACATATATACCGGGTATGATAAAAAAAATTGAAATTTATTACTTATTTGTCACTATTTAATTACAATTAATTTTTTATGTAGAGAAAGCTTTAAAAAAAATAGAGCTTTTAAAAAAAGATAGCTTTAAAATACTACTATCATAGTAATAAATCTGTGAAGTTGATTAATTCGTTTTATATACGCTTTTTTAAATCGATAAATTGATTTTAAAAGACAGTTATTGCTGTTATTGACTGCCACTTGTTTACAAGATTACGAGAGTTGGAAAAACTGTAAAAGTTCTATTACCCTATAATCCAATTAATCTACTACATAGACCAAATGTTAAAATTGATAAAATTGCTATCAGAAAACAAAAAATGTGTTGTATCCTTGTGTGCGTAGTCATGGTAGGGACAATAAAATCGATACCAGCGCTTTAAGTGAAAAATTTTGGCATAAAAGGGGGCTGTTATGACTAACTTGCAATTCTTTACATGTTATAGTAAATGTCAAATTAAAATTATTGAAAAACACGAATTAATTAAACTGAATGCATTAAAAATTATGAAAATAATAAATCAAATTGCACAAATATTATTTTTCAAATGTAAATTATCATAATTATTTATTTAAATTTGTGAGACAATAATATTAAATTTTCAATTTAAGTCATAAATGCAATCCATACAATTATATATGTATCCATACAATTCTATAATTAAAGTAGTGTATTGTTACCATGGAAACGCCTCCAATAAAACTCACACGCGGTGCGAATAGAAAAAACAAGCAAAGAAGCATAGTGTTTGCGGCTAATCAATGGCTTGCGATTAAAAAAAATTTGGAAAACGGTTGACCCTGCAGGTCATCCCTATAACTTCCGCTAAGTATTGAATCATAACGTGTAAAAAATTTTATCTATTCTGATGTTATATCCACTCGCATTTTATTGTAATTAGATGTGATCTTAGACTACAATCTAAATTTTTTTAAATTTTCAAATCGCGATAACTTTAGAATGAATAAACCGATTTTCACGCGGTTGGTGACATTCGAAGCAGTTTTTGAAGCTTCTTGAAGAATCTTTAAGTTTCAATTGGCAGAACAAAAAATTTTGAGGTTATTCCGAAAAAACGCTTTTTTGGGTTTTCTTTCGTCAACGATAACTCACGAACGAATCAACCGATTTTGACCGGACTGGTGGTGATCGACGTGGATTTTTGATGTTGAGAGCTAATTAGTTTTTGGAATTGATCGATACAGCCGTTTAAAAGTTATTAAAAAAAAAAACAATTAAAAAATTTTTTTTTGCAGTTTTGTAATCTATCGGTTCGAATCGGTCCAAATAGGCCTCAAAATTTAAGTTTGGTCAAGCCCTTTCGAATATCACCAACTGCGATCAAATCGGACAAGCCGTTCAAAAGTTATGAGAGGTTTACACACACACACACACACACACACGCACACTCATACATACATACAGCCATACAGACATCCTCGCGAAAGTAGTCAGGGAAGCTTCCTGACACCTTAAAACGTCGAGATCTGATGAAAACTCGATTTTGGCAAAACGGGGTGAAAACAATAACTTCACTTTAAATGGAAAAGTTCTAGATCTGAAAAAAACCTATCGATTGACGTCTAGTAAGTACGCTTTAGACGCGTGGGTGCCGACAAAACTTGAAAGAATGAGCGAAAATAGTCGTTTTTAAATTAGTTTATAACTTTTTTCTTTTTTCGAAAAAAACTGCGTGAAAACTTTGCTCTTGGTCGAAGGATTATGGTAGAGCGGTTTTTTCGATGTCTAAGCTTCTTCTAACATGATCTTTTAATAGCAAGTGAAATTTTATAATTTTTGATATTGGAATCGAGCTACGAAAACGGGATTTTTTTTGGATGGTTTTTCGCTGTAAGAAGTGAAACTCGTAGAGCTCTGAACCTTGTACACGTTACCATTAAATACTTACTTTACATTAAAAAGACATATGCAATTGTTATCTTTCGTGAAACGACGGCTATAATCCCGTTAAAATCAAGTGTTTCTGCGTCTCTGATAGTAATTTTGTCTGGAGTTCAACTGCTATTTTGATTTTTAAGGGATTTAAATTTGTAAATCAAATTTGTAAAATTTCATAAATTTAACAGTATTTCAACATTAACATGTATTTAGCCAACTAATGCAATGGTAAATCGAAAATTAGGGGACGGCAGTTGCTCTGATTGTCCTTATCAAGGTACGTCCGTATTTTCGTATTTGCAATACTATAAGGTACCTAATTTAAATTAGGCTCTAAAACAATATCATCACAACTTACTCTTTACGCACACATGCGCTTGGTCGGTGTAAACGTTACGGTATTGGTCCGCAGTCACTCGCGCTGCCATCTTGTAAGTGACGAACGAGGTTTTATTAACGAATGAAGTAATATGTTACTGTCTAGTTTTATAATTTTTCGTCCTAAGAAATGGTAAGTTTTTTTTTCATATACAGGGTGGGCCTTTTTAATATACACCTAAATATATCGTTTTGTAGTAAACCAATAAAAAAAATAGCTTAAACAAAAATCGCGAAAAAAATGGTTTAGATGAAAAATTTTAGTTTTTTTATGAGACTCAACTTTCTAATTTAAAATGTTATTCTATTTCTTACCGTTTATGATTGGCTATGGTGGCGTTGGATGATAAATTGGCTATTACAGTAGCCCATAGTACCAGGTCTAATCTGATGTCAGAACATGATGTTGTCCATCAAACTCTGCAACTTTTTATTTAAACACAATACTCCAAATTTTATGGAATACATTCTACATTCTTGAACGATATGTATAAAACAGTTTTAGTATGAAATGGTCATCATATTCATCGAAACTCAGGCCCGTGCGCAAGGGAGGAGTTTTGGGGGCCATTGAGAATCTGTCCACATAAAATTTGAACTAAGAATATACACCTGTAAATTTGAGATCGGTACATAGAGGCATAGGTACTTTGTCGTCGAGTACTTCAAATAGAAATCCTGGATCTTGGCGAGGCTATCGAAGTAGTTGATGCTGCGAAATATGATATGATTCAAAGAAGATAAAAAAGGAAAGGCTGGAGAAGAGCTCAGGAAAATTTTCAAAACCATGAGCGATATCTGCGATGAATACGACATAGAAGTGCGGAAGCCAAGGCTCGTGTTAGAACAGACTCAACGCTCGAAAGATTATAGATCGAATTTTGAAATATCGCAATATTTTATCAAATTTAGCATGTCTCTTTCTCAATAAAATGAAAAATTTAGTAGAAACTTTTACTCGACTTTTTGAACTAGATTATTTAATTTTGTACGATGATTTCCGTGGCATCTAGGTCGACGAAGTTAAACTTTTTCGAAAACACATTGCCGGACAGTATGCCAAAAACTCAACCGAAGCACTCGATATTTGAAATAAAGATGCGTTTCTGAATGTTTAGTAAATGCTTTGCTTTCTGGCAGTTTTGCCTGTGGCAACATCGACGAATGAACGCTCCTTTTCAACCTCGCGTTGTCTCAAAACATACCTTAGATCGAAAGTGTTTGAAGATCGGCTAAACGGTTTAGTCTACGCTCAATATACATCGCAATGTAGAGGATCGCTGCAGACAGAGTTTTGGAAAAGTTTTTTTCTGTACCTCCCAGAATTAACTTCAATAGTGACTGAATATCACATTTGACCTAATTTAATGTTTTCTTACTCGAAAAAAGAATTTTTTGTTTTTATTGACTTTATGACCTAACATGGTGAATGGAAGTTTGAACTCCTCGCTTGGACATTTCATGCGCACGGGCCTGTACGAAAACCATTGCATTTAAAAGTTAATAGATCGTATTATTTATTAAATAGAATTTTTTCTTTTGTATTCTTTTTTATTTTTGGTTGATAATTTGGTGATATGTGATTGAATCTTTTCCATGCATTTGTAAATCCTTTTGATTTACAAAGTTTTCTCAATGATATAAAATTACACGAAATCTAATGATATTTATTTTTGCAATTTATATAAATATCATATTTTATTTTGTTTTGAATTTGGTTTAATGAACTGACTAAGGTGTTATAAACTTATAAAGGTTAAATAAAAGTAACAATCGTGTATTTTTATTCGTGTATTTATAAATTTATTTCTAATAAAGAAACCGAATACTTTATAATACTTCTAATGTTTCAATATTTATTATTTACAAATGATCAAAAAATAAACTTTCTCGTTTTAAATACTAGGTGTCTTTTTTAAGTTGAAAAAAAAATTTTATCGATAACAAGTGAAAACAAACAATTGACTGAGTTAATTGTTGAAATACCATGCATAGTCAGTGTTGATTTCTATATGACATTACACATACAAACATGTGACACATACATAACTGATAATCAAGTATAAGTACATATTAAAAAATTTCCGCCTAATTGGCGCCCTCACGAGTAAACAGTGATGTTTACGAAAAAATGTTCCAAACAAAAGTTGTTTAATTTTTGATAAGGAACATTTTTTTACATTTAAACTTTTGTTCTATCTCTAACGGTTTACAAGATGGGTCCTACGGACCCAAGACCCAATTGACCTATGATGCTCATTTACGAACTTGACCTCACTTTTTCCGTCCTGAGTACGCTGTAAAAATTTCAGCTCGATATCTTTTTTCGTTTTTGAGTTATCGTGTCCACAGACGGACGGACGGACGGACGGACAACCGGAAATGAACTAATTAGGTGATTTTATGAAGACCTATGACAAAATTTTTTTCCTAGCATCATTATTTTTAAGCGTTACAAACTTGGGGCCAAACTTAATATACTATGTATATTTCATATATACATGGTATAAAAATGCTTCAAACGAATATAGGCGCACATCTTACGCAGACATTAAACTTGACTAAGATTTTCAAACTCAATGAAAAGCACACCTTACCCAAAACCTCTTAATCGATAGATGAAAACTTTAAATTAGAAAAAATTCGTAGCGAAGGAGTTGCGTCAGCTAAGCGAATTCCCTCAGAGAGTGAAAAATAACACATTTTTCTAAAAATCGAATATTGCATTTTTATTTTTCAAGAATTTTTATTTCGAAAACTAAACGTTTAGAGAAAAAAACCTATGAAATACCGAAATCCTTCTTGTCACCAAATTTAATTCAAATCGGACTCAAATTGCGACCGCTAGAGAGTTTAAATATATATATAAATTTTTAACCATGGTCATTTTTGACATCTAGTAGGTAGGTTCGATGAACATTTGAATAAATTTTATCGAAATTCCACCATCAGTACAAAAGCAATAGCTCCATTTCCCTTGACAATTCGCTAACAATTGTCATTGGTTAAGAAAGTAACATTTTTTGTTCGAAATATTTTTCTGCAAACCGTACAGTTTTAGACAAAAACGGACTGAAAAGTTTTAACCAAAATTATTATTTCGTATAATTGTTTCTGCAAAATCTATAGACACTCTTCGGAAAAATTTTTCCCATAAACCCAATAAAAGTGGTTTGTTTTTCTATAGAGACCAGTTTTGTTCAAATTGAATGAACAAATGCACAAAATGATAGATTTCTCTATCAATTACTGTGTAAACTATTGGTTTTACAAAAAATTTGTTACAACAAAAATTGTTAGCGTATTTATAAAGAACAACTTTCTAATTTCAAGCATTCATCGAATGTTTATCAGTTATGAATCAGAGTGAGGTTTTAATTGAACCTTAAACTTCGAATTCGATGCCGGTATACAAAATGTGTCCCTTTAAAACTAATAATTTTTGTTTGAAGCGTTTTCCTCGATTAAATTGATTTATCAATTTCAAGTGACACTCTGTAAATTGAGAAGATGAAAGTATTAAATATCCATTTTCCTCTATATTGTTTGATTTTAAAGTGATTGGTTTTATTTTGATTGAAGTCTGTTTTGTGGTAAAAAAGAAAACTTCAAATGATTTTGTGTCATAGTTTATCTATACTTACACGATGCAATTGGAAAATACATTACGAAATACAACTAGGTTAGGTTAGGTTATATTGGCTGTCCACGAAGGACACAGTCAGGCTATAGAACCGAATGTGATACCATATATGTGTTTTACCATCTTTCCGCTGATAATTTTATTTATCAGCTCCTAAATTTCACAGGCTGAGTGCACCTCCTTCATGCATAAATCATGCACTACACCAGCCCATCACAACTATTAATTAAATTAATTCTGTTGCGACGGCGGGAATCAAACCCGCTACCCTATGCATACCGTGTACGGCATTGGTTACGCCTTAACCAACTGAGCTAATAGGGCGACAAATACAACTAAGTTCAAGAAATTATAGGGTGTCGGGCGAATAAACGATCAAACTTTAAAGACTAATTTTAAGCGTAAAATGTTTATTATGCTTTTTCTAAAGACGCATATTTAAGGCATTACGAGCCAAAAATAATCGAGTAAAGAAAGGAGGGGTTCAAATTTTTTTCATCATGTTAGGTCATAAAATCAATGAAAACAACAAATTTTTTTTCGAGTACAACAACATTTTATTATGTCAAAATGTGATTTTCAATAATTTAACTCTGCGAAATATAGAAAAAAAAGAGTTTTCCAAAATTTTTGAGTAAGACTAAACCGTTTATTCAATCTTTGACATTATCGGTCTAAGGCAGGGCTTCTTAAACTTTTGTAATTCACGACCCCATTTATGATTGCGAGTTTCTTGACGACCCCATACAAATATAAAAAAAAAATAAATTAATATTTTTTGATGATTTATTTATTAGGTAACAATATACATATACATATGAAAATATATAAGTTTAGAATTCGTTTTGAAACATACAAAAATCTAAAATTAAAAATTGCACAAAAAATTATAAAATTGTATTTATTATAGTTTCAAAAATAAAAGTGTAAGTTAAAAATTTAATGAGATGGATGTGCCTGTTTTTTATTGCATAACAAATCAAATCTTGGTGGAATGTTTGAAACTGCTGGACGTAAAACCTCTTCAACATTTTTTATCGCTGAACGATATTGGAATTTAATATGTGTTAAAGCTGTTTCTTCAGCATTAATACCTAGAAATTTTGTTGATAATTATTTCTCGGGATTATTTCGGCTTTTAGAGATTGACAAAAATAAATTTATATTTTTTATTAATTCCAATAACATTTCATAATTCATAGTAAATGTTATTCAAGTTATTATAATACTCTTAATAGAAATGCAGGTACAAACAATCTTTCCGAACTAGAAGATTTTATGATATATTTATCTACGATAATTGTTATTTTATCTTTATAACAATAATTTTACAAGTTAAAAAACATTTTCTGTTAAATTGTGTTCTTACCTCTCGCGACCCCAGAATTTTGCTACGCGACCCCAAATGGGGTCGCGACCCATAGTTTAAGAAGCCCTGGTCTAAGGTATGTTTTGAGACGATGCAAGCTTTAAAAAGTGCGTTTATTCATCGCTATTGTCATGGGTAACACTGCTGTAAGAGAATACTTCATTACAAATATCAAGTCCTTCGAATGAATCTTTAGACGTACCATCCGGCAAAGCGTTTTCACCTAAGTTTAACTTCCGTAATCCAGATATCACGGAAATCATCTTACAAAATAGTACGGTTCCATAGTATTGAGTATGGTTCAAAAAGTTCATCACAGGTGTCTTCTTCAAAGTTTTTATTTATTTCATTTATAATTATTAATATTTGAGAAAGTAGTTGTAAGTAGCATTTTTTCACGAATCTAGTGTCTGGAGAGGCAAAAATATTGCTTCAAGAGAATTAGAAACAATTAAAAAAAATTTTTTTAAATTGTTTTTTATTAATTTTACAAATATAAATGGTTTTTCTAAATTATAAATTTAAACGCCAGTGACATCGTGACGTCAACACATCGTTTTTAACAACACCACCGCGCGGAAAAATTATAAAATAACATGCAAAATGATAAATGGTTTGTTTCTAAACTTGCTTTCAATATATTATAACGTAATTTTTGAATAGAAACAAGCTGAAAAATGTGATTTTAGCTCACTTTCCGATTCCGATTGGCTCACTGCCACAATGGGTGTAAATACGTCACTACCCTTTCTTTTATTAAAAAATTTAACTATTTTTATTAATAAATAGCAGATACCCGACCGCTTTGCTGAGCAATTTCTACTTCAAAAACAAAGACTACCGCGTTATAGCCCTCAGTTTCCTTACCCTTGCTTTTCCTCCCTTTTGTTCACAATTTTATGGATTTTAACTTTTTTGAAAAATAAAATTTTGTCCATGATACTCGCTGGTATTCATCTAACTTTCTATAGATGAAATAATTTTTAAAATCGGTTAAGTAGTTAATTCAAAAGTTTCATATAAACTTTCATCTTCTATCCCCCCTTCCCCCTTGAAGAATTTTGAAAATAGTAATACAGGAAACTTTTCTTTTGAACCATGTTCATATATCATTTTTTACATTTCCAACTTCAAAATTGACTGAGTTTCATACAAACTTCCAACATTTGTTTTAGCCTCTTAAGGAATTAATTTCCGAAAATTCTTTCTTAGTGCACACTTCCGCAACTTAAGGAACGTTTGTCAAAATTCCATGCTACTTGAGCCAGCGGTTTCAGCTATTTGAGCCTCGAGTTAGTCAGTCAGTTTCTTCTTTTATATATACAGATAGCAGTTACCCACCGGCTTCGCTAGGCAATTGCAATTTTAAATACAAAAAATATTTCGTTATAAACTTCACTTCATTTGCCATCACTTTTTTCCGCTCGTTGGTTTTAATTTTTCGCACCCGCTACTTCACTGGACGTGCCGCCCAGATTAATTGGAGTGATTGATTTTTTCCTTTCTTGATTAGTGTAATATTTATTTTTATGGAAAGAAAAATTGGATGGCAATTTTAATATTTAAAATATGAATAAGGAAACATAGTGTTCGTGAGAGGAAAGAAAAAATTAATTATAAAACCGTAAGTCTTAGTAGTTCTGTATCAAATATTCTTTCTAAGATAATTGATTTTGTAAGAAAAACAAAATTTTCGTACAAAAATTTCCGATATCATAACGCTTGTGAGAATAATAATTATTTTTTGAATATTGAATATATTGTATATCAAAAGAACCTTGGTAACATTATAACATATGTATATACGTTCATCTATATTTGTCTATAAAATTATTAACATGGAGTTCCCATATACAAAATTCACATCCCCTGTGTAACCCCTTAGTCGACGAATTACTAAAAATCTCTTCTTAGTGCTCCCTTACGTTACTTAAGGAACGTGTGTACAAATTATCATGCTTCTCGACCCAGTGGTTTCAGTTGTATATATATATATATATATATATATATATATATATATATATATATATATATATATATATATCCCATATGGGGTGACCGAGCATTTTGCCGAAGACCGAACCTTGGGCGATCCTCGGTTACCGTTATTTGCCGAAGTTCGGCTAATACCGTGGCGCCAGAGACAATTTTCTCTATAGAGAGTATACTCGAGTCACGGCTGCCGTTCGTATGCCTAACCTTACTTATATTACCATGATTTTACTAGTAGAAATAAACATACTGTGAGAGCTGTGCAGTTTAAAAACATTTGAAATATTTTTTTTTAAACATATGTGATAAATAAACATTGTTTGTCCTTATTGGACTCAGTCTTACTAACAAATTTTAACATAGTCCTACTACTTTTATACTACTACTTTTTGATTCTCTTGGTTCTATTGTTAAAGTATTATGGTATTATGCATAAGTTGAACTTATAAATTTTTTTGAAACCGTAAAAAATAACGTCAAAGTTTATATATTTTTTAAAAATTGGATGTTGTTTTACAAGAAAATTTTTTTCCAATGAATAATAAGAATGACATATTTCTGGAGTTCCTAGGACCTAGATAAGAGTAAAAAAATTAAGTTGTTTAACAAAATTTATGTTTTTTATTTTGCTATTTTAAAATAGCTTATCTTTGGTATCTTTATCTAGTGTATTTAATACTTCAAAAATAATACAACTGGCAATTTAGGTTAATTCAGTAGATTGGTAATCACACGGTAAATGGAGAACCGAACATCGGCCATAAGCTGGTAATGTGTTCAGCCGGAATTTGGCCGAGGCTCGGAAGCTCGGCCACCGATATTGGCCGATGCGCTGCCCAGTGGTAAAACCCCATATGGGATATATAGAGTAATAAAAAAAATTACTTAAATATACTTTAGATTAATTATTATTTCATGAATGACTAACAAAAATTCTCAAAAGTTCTCTATTGTAAATACTAAAGAGACAAATTTGCACACTATCCATTTCAGTTAGGTGCCTTAAATAACATACTTCCTCAACGAATAGCGTAGTTGTTGTGGCAATTATGACCAAGTGCCTAGTTTTGGCTTTCTTTCCACGAATTTTTGTACCTGATAAAATGTCTTCTCAAAACGTACCCTGGCCCTATATGAACTAAAACTAAATTTGAATAGCACAATTCAAGCAGATAGATGAGTAGATAGTATGTACTTACTAAATACATAGGCAATCCGTTTCCAGGTGTGATCACTATGCTGTTGAAAATCATTAATAAAATCATCCACATTATGAAACCATCACTTTTTGTTGATAAAAGTCTTATTGAACAGCACTTAGTGATTAACGACTCCATTATGATGCAAAATGTTGGAGGGAGAAGGACTTAAAATCTGTAAACAAGAAAAAAATTATTGTTTTTAATAACCAGATCTATTTAAGACGTCATTAAAATGCAAAAAATTTAAGTTTGCTCTATCAGATTCAAATTACGCTATATAATTACGCCTAGTCCTATTATCTACCGCAAAAGATAATTATAGCGTAAATCAAAATTAGTGAGTTTCAAAAAAATTCCATTCAGAACTTAGTATGTAATACTACTAAACTTTGGTCAAACTTTTCAAATATGTGGTTAAATTTTAAGCCTACTATAATATTACGAATATGCAACCCTAGTCCCATTATCTAGTGCAAAGGTGAATGATAGCGAAAAAATAACATCAGAATAATAACAGATGAAAATCTTGATCTAAAATTAGTGGGTTTCAAACAAAAATTCATTCAGATCGGTTAAAATTTGGCTGTATTATCAAAAATTAGATTTTTTGAATTCCATGACTTTCTACTTTATTATATTATTTTAAATGAAAAACCTATACAAATCGAATAGTATAATAAACAAGTCAAATGTCAAAAAGTTTCATAACAAATCAGTAAAGTAAATAAGAAGAAATGTATGTATTATATTCAATATAGCAACAGGTGAAATAACTCCACTTGTTTTCCACCCTCTCTAAAACGCTACGCTCGCTTCACCGTTAGACATTTCAACAATAATAATTATACAACCCATCAAGTTGTTTGGTAACATTTAACACAGGAAAATCATTCAGAATATTGTGTGTCAGGAAAAATCATTTTATTTTATATAAATATGACACAATAAATAAATATTCATTTTACACCAAACTAACGCGAACGATTTGAACTTAGAATGAATGATTAAGGTCGACATTTTTGATTTCTTGTAAAACTGCAATTCCAGTATTGCTATTGTGTTCTGTAGCTGTTCATTTTGAGGTGAAAATACATAGAGTGGACTCCGAAAATAATTTTAACAAACCGTGGATAAACTCTCGAGGTTTACACAAATGACTTCCCAGTATAAATAAAAACTCGACCGACTCGAAACGACGCGATTAAATGTTATGAAATTCTTATCGGCTTCGTTGAGGTGTCGATCGAAGCGTATTGACGGCAATGTTATCCGAAAAGAATTCCAGAACATTCAGTAGAGTCGTTTCGAGCCGGGAGAGCTTTTTTTAAAATTCTTTCCTAATCGATATCGCGCGAACAACAAATTATATCGACTTCGTTGAAGTGTCGATCGAAGCGTATTAACGGCAATATGATCCGAAAATATCATAACATTATGTCGCGTCGTTTCGAGGCCAAGGGCGTACCTACGCACACACACACACACGCATACTTCTTCTCCAACTTAGTGTTAATGCCTTATCCTAACTATGAAACGTAAAGATATATTGAAAATTTCGATTTCGAAAATCGGACCCATTACAATAACTTCCTATAGTGGAAAGTTAAAAAGCATATTAGTGGAAAGTCCTACACAATGATCCCTTAGGGTAAAATGATCCCTTTTTAAGTGAACCATTAAAGCCATCTACTTATATTTATCGATAGATGGCTTCCACGATGATCAAATTAATCGTTAAACGAAGAGTTATGGTGATGTAAAAGCTATTTAGTGCTTCGTAGCAAAAATATTAATTTTACTGCTTTTTGATCTATGATAAGACAAATTTCCACGTAAAATTTCTTTTTTGTGTGCTAGTTTTCGACGGCTGGTTGTTTTACTTTTGGCATATGTTGACTTTAAATAATAATTTACGACATTTTGATAGGCGTACAATAAATTTTTAGGTCAGTTTTTATGAGGATATTCAAATATGTCGTTTGACGGGTAAAATGATCTCCTTTATATAGATTAAAATGATTTCTATTTTGTGTGTAAAATTAAAATAGGTAAAATGATCCCCCCATCATGTGGTGGGTCTTAAATGTGTTGATTTAAATGATTTTACCAGTGACTTTTTTGTTTATACTAATCGTTGATGCAATGTAAAAGAACAATTAATATTTTATTCGAACTGATTGGTAATCTTTTTACCGCCTATTCTTACAAGGTCGGTAAAACGGCCCCTTTTGAGAAATATTGGAATATTTAAGGTTTATACATATCTTGAATAATATGGTTATAAAATACATTTTTTCTTAGGGGGATCATTATGGACCACCTTACTCTATATGTGGCTCAAAATAAATCGATTTTAGTTTTATCGATTTAGCTTAAATAGGATCGATATTGGATGGTTATTTCATAAGGGTGACAATTTATAAGACTATTGTCAAGATCGGGTAGGGCCGAAAAACATTTGATCGGCTAAAATTTTCAAAAAAATGAGGAAGGTAATCTAAATAAAAACGATGGTCGTGGTCGAGACACCTTTTAAGGAACAAGTGAAATTTACAAAATTAAAAAACCCCCGACAAATGCAATTTATTCCTTGTAAGCCGATTTTTAGAAACTTAGCTATAAAATGTTCTCAATCAAGTCGGTTCGATCATTTAGCGGCAACGATGCCTCTGAGAAACACACAGACGCACAGATAAACACTTTAAACTTATAACACTCCTTCTTAAATCAATATCAAAGTGATGTTCAAGGACATCAGATGAGATGAAAAGGATACTTAGAGAGCTATCATTTTTTGGGCCAAATTTTTGGAAATATTTTAATTGAAATTGAAATATTTGAGTTGAGTTTGTTCTTTTGAATTATTATTTTGAATTGCCTAATTATTTTACCATTTCACTTTTCAAAATAAATTGAGCCAGGTTTATTTGATCATTCATTTCCATAGTAATTATTTATATGTTAAAATTATATGACATACCTTTTCCAAACTGAATCTATTTTGAAGATCATCGCCAATTTTTTAGTTTTTTCGAGAACGGAACTTTAAGCTCGCACTTGAAATAGCTAAGAACACTCTCCGTTAAATTAACTTTTAAATGATACTAACAAAAATTTAAAATCGGTGCATCCGAGGCGCTACGATGTCACAGACAGACACACACACATGGCAGTCAAATTTATAACACCCTTTTTTCGGGAGTTAAATTCGGGAGTTAAAAATAAAAATTTGAATCTGATCGCTTCGTTGCAAATTTAATTTGACACTTCAAATATTTGGGAAAACGCCAAGGGTGTAGGAAACAAAAGTCTTGTCATAAAATAGAGCTACGATAATAGTAGGTCATTGGATTTCAGAAAGCGTTTAGGAAACCATAGTAATTTACAACCAAATTGTTTAAATGTATGAGTTAACTGTCTCATAAAAAATAGCTCACTCTTTTAATGATCTAGTCATTAGAAAGATCACAGCTGTTTTTGTTAAAGAATTCAGCCTGTTTATGGCTGCCATATTAGTGATTTTTCCCAATACTATTCGGCTCCTCAGCTCTAGATAATACAATTCAGAATCTCTGATGAGGAATAATTTGATTGAATAGACAAGCCATGCCAGCCAGACATTGGATGTGGAGTCACATTGTGAAGTCCATAAAGTTCATATCCTGTATTAAGTAATCGCATAAAAATAATAAATTGATGCATTTTAATTAATTAATAAAACAATAACTTATTATTATCCATTCAATTACTAATTACAATTACATGTTAGCTATAGTTAAAATGTTTTTTTATTTTATCTTTTTTAATCCAGTGACGGATTCACTAATTTCTATCAAAATCCAACAGAATAATCATTTTTTTATCACACTTGCATTTTTATCTGCGAATAATTATTTTTTGTATAGGGTTGAAATTATTTGTACTTTATTTTCAACTTTGATGATAAATTTTGCTCACTTCATGAATGCTGATGACAAATTAAAATTTTTCGATATCAGCCTTGGTTTCGAAATATCGAAAGCTAAATAATTAAACAAAATTTTTAATTTTTCATATTTTAAAAATGCTTCAGATATTGAATTATTTTATTCTTACTTTTCGTCTTATATTGTCTAAAGTTATATGATAATTCACCATCAAAAGTGAAAATATTTATATTTTTTAATTTGTGTCCCCACTACCGAGGTCATACATCCTTAATTAGTCGGGCACAACTGGTTTTTTTTTTGTTTTCTGCGAAATATAAAATTTAATCTACGAACAAATTTTCTTAACTCTCTAATGGTCACGTTTTTAGAAAAAAATTTAAGACCATTCGGAAAAAAATATAAAAATGATAAGATTTTAGATAACGCCTTTTTCGTAAAGTAGTGGAAAATGAAAAAACGTTTAAAATATGGAAAAATTCGAAAAGAATAATGGGAGAGTGATAAAAGTTTTTACAAAACAATATGCAAGGACTTGAACGAAGGCATTTTAAGTTTTCGAACGATATGAGAGAAATTTCAATGTCTATTTCAAAAGATATAGGATTTCCAGAAGTGTAAATTTTGCTTAGAAAGCGAATATTATGGTTCATAGAACTAGTACACAATTTTTTTATAGCTCATTTTCAAGAAAAGTGCAAAGCGACAAGAAGTAATTTAAACTTTTTTTGTAACTTTATTATTTTTCGAGTTATTTAACGATAAAGAAAATTTTTTTTTGAAAAATTGTAATATTTCGAAAATTATTTATTCGAAATTGTTAGAACCTTTTGTGCATGTTGTCAGTAACTAAATAAAGTAAATTAGAAAGCAGCAATCATTAATTTTAGTTTCTGTGGTAATTTCATCAGTATTTGTCCTGAATAAAAACATAAAATAAGGTACGAGAAACTTTATTTTTATTATAACTCCATTAATTTTCGTGCAAATGATTTGAAACTTTGGTTTTTTATTCTACTTATAAAGTTTATACTTTTTTTAAAAAATTACCCATTTTTCAGTTATTTAAAGTTAAATACTCCAAATTTCGATCGTCAATAACTCGGAAAGTATTGACTTTTCGAAATATACTTAAATGACACTTTTTGCTTATCCATTTTTAGCATATATTTTTCGACCTTTTACACACTATATAACTTTTGATCTAGAAACTATCTAACTTTTTATATGGCACTATATAACTTTTGATCTAGAGGGTGTACAAAGCTTAATCCCAAATTTTCAGGTCAATCGGGACTATATGAAAGAATTTAGAGGTTTAAGCCTCGCTTACTGGAGTATATCAAGGAATGATTGCATTAAAATAAATCCGCCACTGATTTTATTTATGTCTCTATTTTCAAAAGAAATTCATTGTAATGTGTCTGTTCAAACATATTTAGATACATAAACATGTTAATAAAATCATAAGTTTACCTCACGTCAAACATTCTGAGTTAGAACAGGATGTTTTAAGGAAAATAGTCAACAGTGAAGAATGCAATAGAAAATTATATTATATACCTTTTTCATGTAAAATAGAAATGCTTTTGGTTAATTTTTTCATTAAAATATTGGTAGAGTAGAACCTGCAACTTGAAAATTACGCATTTTTAACAATAAAAACACTATGAAAAAAATTGTAAAAAAGTCACAATATTTGAAATAATTTTAAACGATTTTTATTGGCTCCACCGCACACGTGATCTATGACGTCAATTCGATAAGCAATGACAATAAAACAGTGTCAACAGTCTTATTAATATATCGTTAAATTCAACTTTAAAGGGGTATTGTCTATGTTATTTCATTTCTGAAAATGAATAATAAAATCCCTCCAAAAATCGACCCGTGATTTTTAAAGGCAGGTCAAGGAAATCTACGGAAAATAACTATTTTTATGTTAAGGGAGTTTTTAGTGCAAGATGACAGGTTCAATGCACCAATGAAGTTCGTGGAGTAAAAGCAACTTTGTGAGTACTAATTTTAATAAGAAAATACGTAACATTTTAGAAAAAAAAATGTGAATAATAAAATTTCATTAAAAACAATTGTTAGAGAGCTAGGGGGACACCGCAATTGGATGTGTTTCTGTCAAACGAGAAACCTTTTTACAGTACGAGGGCACATTTTAGCCCTGAACATCGAATTCGCAACTAAAATTATACGGTTGAGCTGACTGTTGACGAGAAAGAAGAAAAAGTTGTCGATGTCAAATGTTTTGATTATTTTTCCTGTTTTGCAGTAGTATTTGGGATTTTTCATCGTCACTATTGACCGGTTTATTTGTCATTGCCGGTTTATTTCATTCGTAATCCGTATATTTATGATAATTAGTCAAAGTCAACTGACGAACTGACGTCACAGCGCCATTCGTATAACGTGAATTTTGGCATCGTTTTTGCCAATTTGAATTTTAATGATTTTCAATAGTTTTTTTTCTCGGCCATATGGTTCCAAAAAATCGGGGAAAAAAATTAGCCCATTCATCGACACATTTATTTCATTTAAAAGAAATAAAAATATGAAAAAGTCTATTCAATTTAACTTTCCAAATAGATTTTATTAAAAGAAACGTAAGATGTGACAGATTTTTGTTTCTTAATTTCTCGTTTCTGACTTAAATAATATATCGACAAATTTTTGGCACTTTTGGAATGGGGAAAAAACCACTGTACTAGCGTCACACTAAAAATTGAACAATGAACGCTAAAAATTCAATATGAAATCTACCTGACTGGTAGATCAATTGTAATGCTGCAGGTTCGGGCTTTGTGCCTTCATATAGCGCTGCCGCATGTGTGTATTATAAGCCTTCATAGCCCTTATACCAAAGGTGTGTATTATAGTTTGAACTTTGACACGTCAAATCTAAAAGGCTGAATTTTTAAGATTTCATGCCTGTGAAGACCCAATCTACTTCAAAAACTGTTTAGAAGTGAAACTTCTTGACCATCCAAAAAAGGAAAAACAGTCAGTGAATGGGTAAAAAACTTGACGTCATCACTTTGTAATATTACGAAACTTGAAACTCCACCCGTTTTTCTCAAGGTTCTCAAGGTTCTCAATTTGACCGTATTTTTGTTGTTGTTATCTCAGAACTTTCGACTGGATGAACCGACTTTGAGAATTTTATTTGAAAGCTGGTGCTTCCCGTGTCAACCCACTTTAATTTGGTCCAGTTCTGACAATGGCATCCATGAGAAAACCATATAAGTCTTAAATTTGCATTAAGTATGTGCGCGACAAATGGACGAATAACTGAATATGACGCCAACCGATTTCAACGATTCCTTTTTTAGTGACAGATTAGTTTATTAGATTATTTTGTTAAAAAACTTTTAACAAAAAAATAAACCGATTTCAAAAAGTTAAAATTATTATTATTTTTAGAGTCGGTGTTTGTTTTGGAATATTCCTTTTTTTTTAGTCTGTTTTTTAACTTCCCGCTAAGAAAATAGGGAAGTTATTGTTTTCACCCCGTTTTGCCAAAATCGAGTTTTCATCAGATCTCGACGTTTTAAGGTGGCAGGAAGCTTCCCTGACTACTTCCGCGAGGGTGTCTGTATGGCTGTATGTATGTATGAGTGTGTGTGTGTATGTGTGTGTGTGTGTGTGTTTTTTTTTTTTTTTTTTTTTTTTTTTTTTTTTTTTTTTTTTTATATAGCGAAGGAAATTCATTTATGAATCTCTGGCTTAGATGTTTTGCCTGGTATGTCGGACTCGGACATTAACTTAAGATGACGTGTTAATGCTAATACCGACTAAAACCTCCGCTATCCTCTGAACTCTGGTCCTCCACGGTATCCGCCGTTAGGCATTACTTCGTGGGGGGAGAATTTAGCTACTGCTTTTTCTTCTGCTAGCTAAGATGTTATTCCTTCTTTCTTCTAGCTGTTGTCCTGTGCCCTTCTTCTTTCGATGGAACGCAAGCCTATGAGGACTTCTGTTGCAAATGTGCTGATGGCGTTCCAAGAGGCTCTCGATGACAACATTGCTTCTACTAGTGTCTCTGGTTGAATACTCTGGTGTAAGATACTTTCGAGTTGATCACGCAGTGTAGAAAATCGCGGACACTCGAAGAAAACATGCTTCGCATTTTCAAGTACTCCTGGGCAGGACGGGCACTCCGGAGAATTATCGTGCTTGAAGCGGTGTAAATACTCTCGAAAGCAGCCATGTCCTGATAGCATCTGTGTTAGATAGTAGTTGACCTCACCGTGGTTACGATTCAGCCAAACATCAATTCGTGGTATGAGGTGGTGAGTCCACCTGCCTTTCTCTGCAGCATTCCATTGACGCTGCCAACGTGCGATGCTCTTCTGTCGTTCTTCTGCCTTGAGTTCTTCAGCACTCAGTGTGGTTGACGCCTTTCGTTGATAAAGGTTCTGTCTTTCCTCAGCTAGAACTCTAAGAGGTAGAGTTCCGGAAATGACACACACCGCTTCCTCCGATATTGTGCGAAAAGCGCTTGCGACTCGTAGTGCGCTCATCCGATATATTGGTCCAGCCTTTCTCCAGGAATCTTGCGTCTTTAGTGCGTCAGCCCAAATGGATATTCCGTAAGTGAGTACCGATGTGACTACTGATGACAATAGTAGCCTACTGCTCTGCTTTGGGCCTCCGACGTTCGGCATCAATCGTGCGACACTAGCTCTCACTACTGACGCTTTCGTGCAGACGTGTTCGACTTGCTGCTTAAAGTTGAGTCGGGCATCAAGCATCACTCCCAGATACCGTATATGAGGTGTGTGTGTGTGTGTGTGTGTGTGTGTGTGTGTGTGTGTGTGTGTGTGTGTGTGGATGTATGTAAACCTCTCATAACTTTTAAACGGCTTGTCCGATTTGATCGCAGTTGGTGCCATTCGAAAGGGCTTGACCAAACTTAGATTTTGAGGCCTAACGACGAACCGATAGATTTCGAGAAATCTCAAAAAAACTGCAAAAAAAAATTTTTTTTTAAGTGTTTTTTTTTTTAATAACTTTTAAACGGCTGTATCGATCAATTCCAAAAACTAATCAGCTCTTAACATCAAAAAACCACGTCGATCACCACCAGTCCGGTCAAAATCGGTTGATTCTTTAGTGAGTTATCGTTGACGAAAGAAAACCCAAAAAAGCGTTTTTTCGGAATAACCTCAAAATTTTTTGTTCTATCAATTGAAACTTAAAGATTCTTCATGAAGCTTCAAAAACTGCGTCGAATGTCACCAACCGCGTGAAAATCGGTTTATTCATTCTAAAGTTATCGCGATTTCAAAATTTAAAAAATAGTGTTTTATCAAACGTCTATGAAATTTTTGAGCTAGAAGCTCAAAAGCATCGAACATCTTCATTTTTGAGCTCAGAGAACTACCGATTGATTTCAAAAACTAATCAGCTCTCAACGTGTAAAAACTACTACTAACTATGAGTCAATACTTAGCGGGAAGTTACAGGGATGCCCTGCAAGGTCAACCATTTTCCAAATTTTTTTTTTTTTGGTTAAAAGTTTTTTTCTACTTCTATTCACTGTCTAAAATTAACAGTATTCATTTCATATTCACAATTTCTTATTCACGTGTGGCACAGGTGTTCTAATTTTCTAGCACTGCCTTTTGAATACCTGCTATTTACTGTTCTTATTCCTGTTTTGTTTCTGGTACATCCTGTAATTAAAACACGTAGGTTTTATAGCTTACCATATACGTGGTATATATCATTTTATAAATATTGGTTCATTGGCTAACCGTCCCGTCTACCGTCTCTCGTTCCGTCATCTATTATGGTTTATTTGTTTATTTGTTCCTCTAGCTTTGTATATAAACTTTATTTTTTCTATCTACAAAAACCTTCTACCTTACTTTCTTTATTCTAAGTAAAATAAAATGTATTAATATATATTGAAAACTCACTGTCATAATATGTTTATGTCATAATTTTGATCTCTGCTTCCTTTTTGGCATTTTAATTCTATTATTATGTTTATAATAAATATCATGAAGGTTATAAGAAGGAGAACGATCGCTATAGAAAATATTGTCCCCGAAATATGGATAAAATAAGTGAGGCGCTGCGACCGCTAAGTAGTATCAATAAAAGCGGGCTGTTGTGCGTTAATTTCAAATGATATATCAATTTGTACATTATGCAACTAACTTCATCTACTTGTACTCATAAACAGCTAACTTCGCAGATACTACTTCTTGATGACAGCGCGGCTGGTGGCTGAAAAATGAACTATAAATTCTACAAATTTTCAGGGACAGACGCGCTAATGCTTTAACGCGTAGCGATCGTTCTCCTTCTTTATAACCTTCATGATAAATATGTTCTTTTTTGTACAAAAGTGTATACACCATTTACAGTGAGTGTAATTAGAGAGAGATCGCTTTATTACAATATAATGTTGACATTCTTTTCTATTTACAGTATATGTATTACATCACGGCAAAAAGAACAAAAGTATTATAAAAACAAGTGAAAACAAACAATTGACTGAGTTAATTGTTTAAATACCATGCATAGACAGTGTTGATGATCGCAATCGTTTGTTTTTTGACGTCACGTAAATAAAAAAAGTTTTCTACTTTTAAATAGCCACACACACATAACTGATATTCCCATAGTAATACATACTATAAAATTTTCACCTAATTAACACCCTCATGGGTAAACAGTGATGTCTACAAAAAAATGTTTTGAACAAAAGTTGTTTATTTTTTTATAAGGAACATTCTTTATTTTTAAACTTTTGTTCTATCTCGAACGGTTTACAAGGTGGGTCCTATGAACCCAAGACCTAATTGACCTATATTGATCATTTACGAGCTTGACCTCACTTTTTACGTACTGAGTACGCTATAAAAATTTCATCGTGATTTTTTGTTTTGTTTTTGAGTTGGCACACAGACGGACAGACAGACAGACGGATAGACGGACAGACAACTGGAAATGGACTAATTAGCTGATTCTAAGAACACCTATACCAAAATTTTTTTCGTAGCATCATTAGTTTTAGGCGTTATAAACTTGGGACTAAGCTTTAGTATACCTTGCATATTAAATATATTCATGGTATAATTTCACAATTGACTGAGTTATTTGATGAAATACTCTGTATAGAAAATTTTATTGTTTGTATTATTTGTAATAAATAAGAAGGGGCTTAAAATACCAAATAATAATGGCAGCCCTTCGGCAGCCTTTTTAGAAGGATCTTTCACAAGACCACTAGTTGAAGCTACCTGAAACTGTGGAGAAAATGGACACGAAACTTTTGTCCTAATTTCCGCCCTCATGGATAAGCAATGATATTTACGAAAAAATGTTTCGAACAAAAGTTGTTTATTGGTTCATAAGAAACATTTTTTACATTTTTGGCCCATATCTTATGCCTTGCAAGATGAATTCTATGTAACCAATACTCATTTGACCTATGTTACTAATTTACGAACAAAAACTCAATTTTTACGGCTGGAGCACGCTATAAAAAATGATATATTGATATCTTTTTTCGTTTTTGATTTATCGTGATCACGGACAGACAGACAGACATCAGGAAATGGACTAATTAGGTGGTTTTATGATGACCTAAACCAAAATTTTGTTCGTGTCATCAATATTTCTAAGCGCTACAAAATTGGGACTAAAATTAGTATACCTTGTATACATATGTTACTCATTTACGAATTCAAACTCATTTTTTACGCTCTGGAACACACTATAAAAATTGACATCTTGATATATCTTTCCGTTGATTTATCATGATCATGGACAGACGGACAGACAGCCGGAAATGGATTAATTAGGTGATTTAATGAACACCTATATCAAAATTTTGTTCATAGTATCAATATTTTAAAGCGTTACAAACTTGGGACTAAAATTAGTATACTTTGTGGACTAATTTACCTCAAAAACCGTAAGCTTTTGGATTTTTTTAAAGGTGGATAATTGATTGAGAGTGTTCTTAGCTATGTTTCAAGAAAATATGCTCATCCGTTTGAAGATCATCACTCTTTTCTAGTATCCTAAACTCGATCTTGAAAATAGCTATGAAGGATCAAATTACCTTTCGAAAAAAAAAATCAGTTCGTTCGTTCAGGAGCAACGATGTCACAAATGAATCGATCAGATCTGATTTTTTGTCATCGTAGATTCAAAACCGGTGTACTTATTTTGTTCACGTTTGTTATTCAATTATCTATGATGGAAATTTTTGAAGAGGAAAATTGTTCAACGGAACAATCTTAGCTGTCTTGCCTCTAAAGCAACAATTATGGTGAGTGGAAAATATCTTATTACATTTTTTTGAACAAAAGCTACGAGCGAATAAATGAAACTCATGTTCCCATATTTCATGCAAATTCTGACGAACAAGTGACTTTAACGAGTAATTTCGTTAAACCGAAAAACCGACAGAGAAATATGAATTGGAATTAAATTAGTTATTGAAATAAATACCACGCTCGAAATAAAATTGTATGTTAAGAAATTCTATTTAAAAAATACAATTAAAAAACATACAACGGACTTACGTGTCGCTAAATATCGATATTTCGATTGCAACGCAAGCATCGTCAGTAGCTAAATTTATTCATATAACACATTACAAACATTTTACACAAAATAAAAAAATGTAAAATAAACAATACCAACAAAACAGTAAATTTACAAAAAATGAAAATACAAAAATTATTACAAATTTGAAGAAAAAATTTCTCAACACCACCAAACTTTTTGTAAACATTTCACAACAAATTATTGAGTGGATTCGACCTTAATTTATATCTAAAATTTGGTATCGTTTGTGAAATGGGTCTGTCCAAGTTCGCTATAACTGACGAGAATTGTTTTATGGCTTGACCTTTAACAGTTGTTCATTTTATCAATTCAGAGTCAGGTATAGCACCTTTATCCCAGTTCAGAGTCTTATTGCCTGCTTTATGGATTAAAATGCTTTCGTAAGCATCTAAACTATTGTGATGCCTAACAGATTTAATTAACTTGGCAGGTAGAATTTTGTGTTCTGTATTTGAACATGGTCCGCAATGCAAGATTTCTCGATTCGATGATTCTTGACATCGCTATATGTTCTTTTTCGCGGATTGACATCTGTCGCTTGGTTTGCCCCAAATAAATTTTAGGACAATTCGAGCAAGAAATTTGGTAGATACCCGATTTCTGTGCGTCCGGAATTGGATCCTTGGTTTGACCCAAGGTGTGTTGTAATTTCTGAGATATAAAACCAACTGAAATTCCAGATTTGTTAAAAATTCTATCTATCTTGTTATTACAATGATGGTTAAATATAACTCTATTCTTTTCGGAAACTTTCTCAACAGAGTTGAGAGAACGGAATTAAATTGTTTTTTTTTCTTCAATATGCTGATGTATATTTACATTTGAACGGGTCGTAAAATTTAAAGGCTGGAAAAAACTAATATATGTATATCGTTTGAATATTTTACGCTCTACTACTTGTGCTTGGAGTGTTTTTTCCCTAAAATGTGGAGTTTTTTGAATAAATTCGAAAAAACCGCGGAAAATTTTATTTAAATATCGATTTTTCCGAAAATACGAAAGATTGGGAATAATATGTAGATCTGTTGGAAATTTTATGCTTAAAAAACTTTTATTTCAAGTATTTTTTCCTTCAAATGCATAGTTTTTCAGAAAAATTAATAAAAAAACCGTCAAAAACATGGTAAATAGAGAATATTCATGAAATTTAAATTTGGTTCTAATTTTTTTTTTCCGTAACTTTATTGGCTGGAAATTTCAACTAAACCATTATTTTAGTAATTAATATCATTTTAATTACTTAAAAATAATTAATAAAAGTGCAAATTCAGTGAGAGAAATTCAAACTTTCTAAAACGGAAATTCAAATTTTAAAACGGACATAACGTCATAGTATTGGCTTGTCATATTCGTTGACATACTGTATGGTATTAATTACTTATATTTTGTATGGTATTACATTGAGTTATATTATTCTACTACTTTTTATTAGAAAATTTAATAATAACAAGTGTAAATTCTGTGTTGTAATTTCATTTTTTTAAAGTGTAAATTATAGATTGAACTGTTACTAATTGACACGTCACAACAGAGAGTGCAAAAAGACTGCGTTTAAACATCTCAAAATTATTCTGTATTTTAAATATTTTTTTAAACTTAATTAAAGCATTTTTAAACAGTATTTATATTTTTTACTTTGTTATAAAGGTGTAAACAATGAATTAAAAATATAAAAAAAATGAACAGAGATGTAGATTTTTCAGAAAATATGAAACATATGAAAAAGTTTATATATACAAACCAATCGGAAATTTTACGCCCAATTACTTTAAACAGAACTAGTTTTTCTCTAAAATGCATAGATTCCGAGTAGATTGCAAAAAAATGTGGAAAGTCGTTGAAACTTTTCAAAATTATCCTTTTTATTACTGCGCATATAAAAATTATTAAAAATTGGCATATGAAATTTCACCTAATTTGATGGGACTATTATATAGTGTTTGGTGTTCATTTACATACATTTTTTTTCCCTGATAAAGCAACGCAAAAGAGTGGTAATGTGTTTATCAGTCTTTAAATGTACGTGTGTTCCTATGTGGCGCACTATAGACCGATTTGATGATTCTGAAGTCATGTCAATGGATTTGTCTTAACTTTGCCAATGCTACTTAATATATGACAGTATTGGAAATTAAATAAAGCACCTCCAAACGCCATATTGTGAAAAAAAAAAATTTATGGAAAAAGAAAAATCGGTTCACGCGTTTGATCTCTAGAGGGCCTTAAAGGACCAAATATATATACATAAGCTGAAAACAAGTGAAAACAAACAATTGACTGAGTTAATTGTTAAAATACCATGCATAGTCAGCGTTGATTTGAATACATAACTGATATTCAAGTGCATATTATAGAAATTTCCGCTTAATTGACCCCCTCACGGGTAAACAGTGATGTTTACGAAAAATTGTTTCAAACAAAAGTTGTTTATTTTTTTATAAGGAACATTTTTTACACTTAAACTTTTGTTCTATCTCTAACGGTTTACAAGACCCAATGGACTTATGATGCTCATTTACGAACTCGACCTCACTTTTTACTTCCTGAGAACGCTATAAAAATTTCAGCTCGATATCTTTTTTCGTTTTTGAGTTATCGTGTCCACAGACGGACGGACGGACAACCGGAAATGGACTAATTAGGTGATTCTATGAAAACCTATAGCAAAATTTTGTTCGTAGCATCAATATTTTTAAGCGTTACAAACTTGGGACTAAGCTTTAGTATACCTTGCATATTACATATATGTATGGTATAATGAAAGTCGACAAACTATGGTAAGTTGGGTATCCTTACTAAAAAGGGTAAAATAAATAAAAAAATATTCAAAAAATTAAAAAACCCGACTGAGTTAAATATAAAATGAAAAGAAAGAAAAAAGTTCAGCAGTTTCCATAGCGAATTGGGACCAGTTGGGACCCATTATTGTGAAAATTCGAGCCGGTGTACATTTTAATGAGCCCCGATTGTTAAATCCGCTATGTGAACTGCTCTTGACTTGTTTTTTTTTCTTTTCAGTTTATATTTAACTGAGTCGGGTTTTCTTGATTTTTTAAATAATTTTTTTTCTATTCATATAAAAATATGAATGGTATATACAACATAACAGTTAAAATAATAAAATAAAATATTTTTTTTACATTCCATAAATAAGTTTTTATTTTACAATCATATCACATCGCTACAATACCAAACCATATTTAAAACAATGTGTTGCATCGCGTTGTGTTTTTATATTTATTGTGTTTAGTTTTTATACTTCTGTAATTGTTAAGGATGTATGAGCATGGTAGTGGGGGCACAAATTTAAAAATAGATATTTTCAATTTTGATGATAAATTTATATTATTACTTGACGATATAAGACGAAAAGTAAGAATAAAATTTTTCGATATCTGGCTTAATTTTCAAAATATCGAAAATTGAAAATTTTGTTTAATTATTTAGCTTTCGATATTTCGAAAACCAAGACACATATCGAAAAATTTTATTCTTATTTTTCGTCTACATTCATGAGTTATAACAAAATTCATCATCAAAGTTGAAAATAAGATAAAAATAATTTCAACCCTTAATCTACCCTGCTCTTACATCCCTTATATGGACGGTGACACTTAGTTTTTTTCTTTTCTAATTCATTGCTAATATGTTTACTTTCTATTAAAAAGTTTTTTTAAATTTGTTTTCATTCATTCGAAATGAAAATTATCAAAAACTTCCAAAATATGTCGTTTTTTGAGATTCCTCCATAAGAGCCAATGTATTTTATATCGATTTTTAATGACTTTTTTCTTAAAAATTTGCACGGATACCTAAGCTGAAATTTTAACCACATATTCTTTGAGTAAAAGACTACCTACAAATAAATTTTGAGCCTTTATATCAAACATTGTTGTCATGCTCATAGATCCTTAAGGAATGAACTAATATTACAGTAACTTTATACATTACAATCTGCATCAAATCCGGTATATCTTATATGTTGTGCCAATGAATAATCCAAGTTTATGACATCGAGCGACGAACGCAACTTTGTCAAAAATCGAAAAAACTCGTAAAAATTTCTGATTTTGGAGATTATAACCCTAAAGAGGTAATTTTTGTAGTACCTTTTCAGGATTTTTTTAATGCTATTCATTTATCATTTATTCAAACTTCGCAATTTTTAGCAATATTTCACACATCATTCGAACTACTTCTAGCTGGAGGTAGTTCCACTCGGAAAGTATTGGGTCTACAGACACGAATACTTTAAAAACATCCTAAAATGGTGTTTCAAAAACTACCCCTTTAGGGTTAAAATCGCCAAAATGTCTGAAATTCAGACAATATCATAAACAAGTCTGCGAAAAATCAGAACTATCGGATATGATGCATACTACACCGTACTTTTAAACGCCAAGGTACTGTATTATAAGAGATAGATACGTGTTCTGCTCGTGATCTGTAGTTTTTCCAATGTTGTTGTCATTATGTAAAGGGGATGCATGGGGAACCTTTTTCGGTAATGGCGGATAAAATCACTGGTGCGGGGGTGAAGGATGCGAGGGTGAAAGTGAAAATCTGCTCGTGATATGTAACATGCCCCCTAAGGAGCGAAAAAAGTAATTAAAAGAATCATATTTTTTGTTTTGACGTTTCATAAATTAGGGTGAAGGAGATACAATTTATGGACATCTGTTAATAATAATTTAAGAAATGTTAAGTTTGGAGTTTTTATTAAATAATGTAATTGCCAACAGGTACATTAAGTAATATATTATGTAATAAGCAAATCCTTACTAGTCTTTAGTAATATTATAAAACCGAAAATAAATCTGCCTGTGTGTTACGCAATCACGTCTAAACTAATGGTAATGGAATAACCGATTTAAATAAAACTTGGTATAGAGGTAGTCCAGAGTTTGAGAAAGGACATAGGGTAACTTAATACTTATATTTTTAATGCGCCGTAAAAAGGGTTGTAAGGGATTGAAATATTCTATTAATGCATGTTTATGCCAAAGAGAAAGTAGACTGGACCTAGGAATCACGTTGTAGCATACAAAATTTATCCCTATTTTTCACCGCCCCTAAAAGACTAAAAATAAGTTTCAAGCAAACCGCGTCCTCTATTTCAACCCTTACAGCCTATGTCCTTTGTCAGAGACTATCTCTGTAACACATTTCATTTAAATCGGTTCATTAGTTTAGGCGTGATTGCTTAACACACGGAAAGAGAGACAGGCAGTTATTTTGCATTTATAATATTAGTAAGGACTAGTACGGATTTGTTTATTACATAATAAATTGCTTGATGTACCTGTAGGCAATTACATTATTTAATAAAAACTCCAAACTTAACATTATTATTAACAGATGTCCATAAATTGTATCTCCTTATTTACCGTAATTTATAAAAAGTCAAAATAAAAAATATAATTATTTTAATTTTGTTTCACTCCTTAGGCAATTCCTAGTCATCCGCTCACTTCAATTTTCACTTCTTAGGTGACATAAATTATGTTGGAAAAATGGCGGACATATTACATATCACGAGCAGATTTTCACTTTCACCCTCACATCAATTATTTTATCCGCCGTTACCGAAAAAGGTTCTTTCCACATCTCCTTTACATAATGACAACAACATTGAAAGGGCTACAGATCACGAGCAGAACGCGTCTCTATCTCTTCGTCCAGTAGTACGAGCGCTAAGGCAAGTTAAGACTTGTGGTTGAAGTTTTTAGTACCTTATTATCAACTTTGATGATCAATTTTGTTGTAAATTCATGAATGTACACGAAAAATAAAAAAACAATTTATCTATATCAGCCTTGGCTATTAAAAAAGCTAAATAATGACACAAAATTTTCAATTTTCGATATTTTGAAAATTTCTCCAGATATCTCTTACTTTTCGTCTTATATTTTTTTTAATTTGTGGCCCTACTACGGTTCTCATACATCCTTAATTAGTCGGGCACAACGGTTTTTATACCATGTATATATGAAATATACATAGTAAAGTAAGTTTAGCCCCTACGAAAAAATTTTTGGCATAGGTGTTCATAGAATCACCTTATTAGCCCATTTCCGGTTGTCTATCCGTCTGTCCGTCTGTCTGTTAACACGATAACTCAAAAACGAAAAGAGATATCAAGCTGAAATTTTTATAGCATACTTAAGTCAGGTCGAGTAAAATGTCTTGAGTCCGTAGGACCGATCTTGTAAACCGTTAGAGAACAATATTTGAAATGTAGAAAATATTCCTTAAAAAAAAAAACATTTTCATACAAACATAACTGTTTGTCCACAAGGACGCTAATTAGATGCAAATTTTATAGTATGTATTAATCTGGGAATATCAGTTATGTGTGTGTGTGGTTATTTAAGTGAATATCTTTCTTTATTTACGTGACGTAAAAAACAAACGATTGCATTCATCAACAGTGTCTATACATGGCATTTCTATAATTAACTCAGTCAATTGTTTGTTTTAACTTGTTTTTTTCTTTTTTAATTTCCACCAGCTAATTTTGGAGAAATCTATGAAAATATATCATCGATTCATTTACCGTTTTACCATTAGATCAATGTTAAATATCCGTACTTTTGAAGTCATTTTTTTTCAAATAATCGGGCTGATTTATTAATAAATATTACAGAAGTAACATGATGTATTTGAATGATATGTAATTTTAATAAAAATACATATAAATACAATTGAGCTGAGCGTACATCAACTCTTTTTTTTTTAAATGAGTTAAAACACCTATACATAGAATATTTACTCATTATATAATAAAAATACAAATTTAAATAAATAAATAAATAAAATAAATTGTTTAAATAAATAAAATACAAATATTATTTCATATATATTTATTAAATAGTTTTAAAATAATAATATTATCTATATTTTATATTTATATTATCACTTAAAGTAAAGAATCGAACTATTTAAAATAACTGATAAAGACTGATAATTGATGTTGATAACATCAATTAAATAGTTTAACTAAACTGTCTGTTATCTATTTATGGCTTGGTCCAAAAGTTGAATGACTGTATAGTAAGATCACGCTGATAAAACCTTTCGTGATTTATATTTATTATTTAACTTTAGTTTAAACCGCCAGCACTCGCGTTATGAACATTTTGCTCACGCTCCACTTTAAATATAACAAACTTTTATTTTTCAAATGGTATATGAGGTTAAAATTGTTTCAACCTATTTACAGCTTTTAATATTATATTTTTTTCATGACCTACAGAAATTGTGAGAATTTCTCTTATCATAGGAGTAAATGTGTAAGCAAAAAAATATTAACTTCGGAAATATTAAAGTCATAATCAGTAACTTAAATGAAATTTGTGACGAAAAATTTAACGCATGTGCAGAATACGTGAGCAAATCTCTCATCACGCAACCAAAAGTTACTAACGGTTGACACGAGTGCTGACGAATTAAAAAATAAAATATTAAAGTTTTTCTATTCATTCCTTAAGCGAACGCAAAATATTTGCGATACCGCAAAACAAAATTAAATAACAGTTAATTAGTTAAATAAAAATTACGTACTTAGTGTAGTTAAATGGTTGAAGCGCAGGTAAATTACAATTACTTCCGCCATATTTTAGTATTCTAACTTCCACCATATTTTAGTAATCTAAATTCAAAACTCATATTTATCATTTTGTGAAATGCCACTTATTATATAGCGAGGGAATTAGTAAAACAACAAGACGTCATCACAATAGAATAGATCGAAACTTGTGTTTGATTTCTCTTCATTTCCCATTCAAAGATGGCATTCGTGTTATAAAATTAAAAATAGTTCCATTCCACATTCACAGATAGTGCTCGTGTACTAAATATTTAAAAATAGTTCTATTTACCATTCATAGATGGCAATTTATTGCTATTCTACATTTTGTTTCAATATAAAGCAAGTGAAGTTTCACTTCTGTTGTTGGTCCTACGGTCCAAACATTTTTATACCATGTATATGAAATATATCATAGTATATTAAGTTTAGTCCCAGGTTTGTAATACTTAAAAATATTGATGTTACCATCAATAAATAAATAAATCATCCATCCGTCTGTCTGTCAACACGATAGCTCCAAAACGAAAAAAGATATCAAGTTGAAATTTTTATAGCGTGCTCAGGACATAAAATGTGAGGTCGAGTTTGTAAATGAGCAATATAGGTCAATTGGGTCTTGGGTCCGTAAAACCCATCTTGTAAACCGTCAGAGATAGAACAAAAGTTAGAAATAGAACAAAAATGTAAAAATGTTCCTTATAAAAAAATAAACAACTTTTATTCGAAACATTTTTTCTTAAACATCACTATTTATCCATGAGAGCGTAAATTAGGCACAAATTACATAGTTTGTATTATATGAGAATATCAGTTAAGTGTGTGTGACATGTATGTATGTTTATTTGGCTATCTTTTTTTACTTATACGACGTGAAAAAACAAACAATTGCGTAATTTACACTGTCTAAACATGGTATTTCAACAATTAACTCAGGTAATTGAATAAAAAATTGAAATTTAAAGTTTTTATCACTCGATCATGTACATTGTCGCATTTAAGATAAAGACACCCATATATTTAAGTTGTTTATAGAAATATTGCTTTGAAATTTTGTACAGTCATACAGTGTTATAGTTTTACAGTCATACAGTGTTACATTTTTTAAGGTAGTTATTCGAAATTAGAACTTTAAACTCAATCTCATTCACGAATAGGGCCTATTCTTAATATTTTGCCGAGCATCAATATGGTTAGAGATATCGAAAAAAACTGTTTGAAAAAGTTGCACAAAATATTTTTTTATACTCATATGCCGATTTTCATGACCAAATTTGCATTTTTAATATGTCATTATTTTGATTTTTAAAATTATTTAAAAAACAAGTGAAAAGAAACAATTGACTGAATTAATTGTTGAACATACAAAAATGTATAGACAGTGTTGATGCGCAATCGTTTGTTTTTTTTTGACGTCACGTAAATAACAAAAGATATTCACTTTTAAATAGACACACACACAACTGATATTCCTATATTAATACATACTATAAAATTTGCACCTAATTAACGCCCTCGTGGGTAAACAGTGATGTTTACAAAAAAATGTTTCAAACAAAAGTTTTTTATTTTTTTATAAGGACTTTTTTTACATTTAAACTTTTGTTCTATCTCTAACGGTTTACAAGATGGGTCCTACGGACCCAAGACCCAATTGACCTATGATGCTCATTTACGAACTTGACCTCACTTTTTACGTCCTGAGTACGCTGTAAAAATTTCAGCTCGATATCTTTTTTCGTTTTTCAGTTATCGTGTCCACAGACGGACGGACGGACAACCGGAAATGGACTAATTAGGTGATTTTATGAACAGTTATGACAAAATTTTTTTCCTAGCATCATTATTTTTAAGCGTTACAAACTTGGGACTAAACTTAATATACTATGTATATTTCATATATGCATGGTATAAAAATTGTTACAAGTTTGTTAAACTATTTGAATACATAACACTATTAAATTACCAATTTGTCCAGTTTTTACATTCCATAGCACACTATAGTTATAAAAGATTAGTGTTTAATTTTATAACAAGTGTGCTGTGAAATGTAAAAACTGGACAAATTGATAATTTATTAGTGTTAAGTATTCAAATATTTCAATAAACTTGTAATAATTATGGGTGCGAACCAAAATAACGAAAAAATAAAAAATGCAAATTGAAAATCAATATATGGGTATAAAAAAATATTCTAACTAATTTTTCCTAATAATTTTTTTCGATATCTCTAACCATCTCTGACACAAGGGAAAATATTAAGAAGAATTTTTAGTATGTTGAGTTTAAAGTTCAAATTTCGATTAAGTATCTTAAAAAATGTGATCTATAACCCGGCATGACTGTGCAAAATTTCAAATTGATATTCCTATAAATAAGGAAAATAAGAGGGTGTCTTCATCTTAAATGCGACACACTGAGTAAATACAGTGTTTACTATGATGAGCTTTTCTAGTCTATAGTCTAGGTCGTCCGTATGTTTATCCATTTAATATGTTTGTCTGTCTGTCTGTATGTACTTATGGTATCATTAACAATAGATTCTACTTAGATTTCAATAAATAAATGTAATGTAAATGTAGTTTTTGTTGTAAGCTCTGCTATGCTAGATAGTAGAACATTGCACGTATTGTGATAACAGTAAAATCCGATTTACAAATAATAAGATAAGATTTTATGTAAATAATTTTCAATGTACCACAACTCTGAACTCATGAGTGCATTGCATTGCATTGCATTTTATGTATCTAGTTATATTCAAGTTTATATTCAATATTTTTGATTTTCAATTTATACCGAGTGTTTATTGTCGGATCAGTTTGCTGAAATTACCTCTCAAAATTCTCCAAGAGGAAAAAAATAAATTAATTTACTTCTTATTTTTCTCTTCATGAAAAATTTTGATAAACTACGCTCGACATGTGCGAAATTCTACAGTGCTGTACTCGTGGCTAAAAACAGGCTTGAGAAGTGATACAAAATATCATTAGTAATTTACTTTTTTTTATCTGTAGGCAATTTTATTACAGATATGATATACAAATTACATAATGAACAAAAATAAATCTTAATATTATTCCTATAGCCTGGTTTTTCCTAATCGGTTAATTTTTAGACGGTGTGTCAATTTTTATACCAAAAGCCGGCACGATAAGCCTTAAAATGGAGGGTAAATAATAAAATTTGATAAAATAATAAAGCGATATCGCGTGGACAGGGAAAAAACAGCTAAAATAATAATATACAGTGTGGGTCATTTTAATCTAGAATGGTTCAATAGCGAGTTTGATGGCGGACATCATGTTCTGACATCAAATTGGACCTAGTTCTTCGGATTTCTTTAATAGTCAATTTAGATTCTAAACAGTAAGAGATAGAATAACACTGGCTTTTGACAAAATCACACCTCGTATAATCGTCAATTTTTTGTATTTTTATACCATGTATATGAAATATACCAAGGTATACTAAGTTTAGTCCCAAGTTTGTAACGCTTAAAAATATTAATACTATAAACAAAATTTTGGTATAGCTGTTCATAAAATCACCTAATTAGTCCATTTCCGGTTGTCTGTCTGTCTGTCGTCTGTCCGTCTGTCATCACGATTACTCAAAAACGAAAAGAGATATCAAGCTGAAATTGTGCTTAGGACGTAAAAAGTGAGGCCGAGTTAGAAAATGAGCAACATAGATCAATTGGGTCTTGGGTCCGTAGGACCCATCTTGTAAACTGTTAGAGATAAAACAAAAGTTCAAATGTAAAAAATGTTCATTATAAAAAAATAAAGAACTTGTGTTTTAAAAATTTTTTTGTAAACATCTCTGTTTACCCGTGAGAGCGTAAATTATGCGTAAATTGTATAGTATGTATTATATGTGAATATCAGTGTGGCATGTATGTATGTGTAATGTGACATCAACACTGTCTATGCATGGTATTTCAACAATTTCAACATTAACTTGTTTGTTTTCACTTGTTTGAGTCAAAATTAGTCTAGAAAATAAATTTTATCCAAATCGAAAAACAAAAAATTATTTCGATTTATTGCAATTTTTTTTGGAACGATAATGAATTTCTTAGGTAATTTTGACCCAAAAAAATCGTGTTAATTTGTGTTAATAGTTTTATTGACTAGTTTTATACCAAAAGCTTCTATTTTGGATCAATCTGGATTCATTTCGAAAAAGAATCATTTAATCGTCAAATGAACTTAATGCTATTGTTTTTTGGGGCCAAATTACTCTAAATAATCCAGAACATGAAAATTTTGCCATTAAATTTAGTATCCATATTGCCAATTTGATGTTATAAATTTTCTGAAAAATGATCTTGTCTTACCTTATTCTAATCTTATTTCTAAGTAAACACACTGTATATTTCGAACATAATATAATAAGACCTAATAATTATCAATAGAAATTAGGAAGATAAAATATAAAAAAATGGAAAAATTGAATTTTCTAATTGAATACCCGTTTATTATCTCTAGATTAAATACCTTCATTCCCATTTCCTCCACGGTTTCTACCCCTTTTTTCGATATAAAATATTAAAGCTAAAGTAAAGAAGAGTTAAAAAAAACATGTAATTCATCGTTTTTTTTTTTTAATATGATAATTAAAGTAAGTTTTATTAACAATAGCGTCAACATTTTTTTTTCTTGTCTCTCGTTTCTTTACGTTCGTAGGTAATATCGTAAACTGTTGTTTGTAATTTTTTTTTTATAACTTAAATTTAATTTACTGTATGTATATTTAATAGATAAATGTATACAGTGCGTCAATTTCTTACTTTTACATCAGTTTAAAATGACGACGCACAAACCTTATCTTGAATTGGCTACTAGTTAAGGATGTACGAACGCTAGGGCCATTTTGGATAAAAGGCTTGATTTTCTAGCGAATTGCCGAAGAAAATGGAGCGATTGATTTAAACATTCTTCAAATGTTCACCGATCTTAATTACTAGATGTTAAAAATGACCATCGTTAAAATTTGTATATATGTATTTATACGTTAGGTGTTTGTAAACTCTTTAGCGGTCGCAATTTAAGTCCGATTTGAATAAAATTTGGCATCAAGATGGATTTTAGTATTTGAAAGATCAAGTTCGTTAGTGAAAAAAAACGACCGGTAAACAAGGGGGGGGGATTCCGACAAGTACAAAATTTTGAATTTTTTCAAAATAAAAAATATTTTTGTATTTTTTGATCAGTTTTAAGCAAAAAAGTACTCTTATGATTTTTTTCACTAAACGCTTAGTTTTCGGAATAAAATATCTTGAAAAATAAAAATGCAATAATCGATTTGTTTAAAAATGTGTTATTTTTCAATCGCTGAGGGAATTCGCTTAGCTAACGCAGCTCCTGCGTTACGAATTTTTTCTTATTTGAAGTTGGGCTTAAGTCTAAATCAATTCTGAAAATTTTAGGGGTGAGGGGTTCCTCCATTAGTTAATTACATAAATGACCTCAAAAGTAGGCATATTTAACATTGGTCTTATGGGAAAATATTTAAATTAAAATTGGAAAAAAAAATCGTTGCGTCCGACTAATTAAGAATGTATGGACACGGTAGTGGGGAGACAGAACTAAAAAAAAATATTTTTTAAATTTTAATGGTGAATAATGTTATAACTTGACAATAAAAGTAAAAATAAAATTTTTCAATATCTGGAGTTATTTTCAAAATATCGAAAATTGAAAATTTTCTTTAATTATTAAGCTTTCAATATTTCGAAAACAAAGGAAAATATCGAAAAATTATAACAAATCTCTCATCACGCGACTAATGATTTTCGAACGGTTAACGCGAACGGGTTAAAATCATAGCATCTAGATTGATCATAGCGTCTAGAAATCATAACTCTTTTTTTTTTTTTTTGGATTCACCCGGTATGCGTATATATTTTATTTTAATAGTATTTTTAAAACTTTATTTAATAAATAAATAACATTGGTCGTTTACTTTCTTATTTATAATTAACTCATCTGTTTTAACTTGTTCTATTTAGGTATTGTACAATAGTTTATTATTTCTATTTATCGGGAACTATTCATTTTTCGAGACCAATAGGCATGTTGAATAAATTTTTTTTTATCACTTTAGGTGAAGAATTCTCACAGCACGGGTAGAAAAGTGTGTTGGTTTTTGAAAATTTTTAGAAGTACCGAAATATGAACGTTTAAACTTCCTAATTAAACAAAGAGGAAGATATAGATTAGTGACGTCATGTGTCCGATATCACCATAGAGATATCTTAATATATATATTTCTTGTGTGCGTGTGTATGTGACTGAACTCCTCCTAGACGGCTGGACCGATTTCGATGAAATTTTTTGTGTGAGTTCAAGGGGATTGGAGAATGGTTTAGATTTACAATTTGGTCCAGTACAACTGTTTTTGAGGGCTCCGTACCAAAAAAATGAAATTTCATTAAATGGTGGGAGCGCATATAAATCATATCACATTATGTATACTATGTGTACTATGTATTTTTAATAGTATTGTCAATAGGCATTTATTAGAGCCATATGCGAGCGCAGCGAGCTCTACTATCAAAGGTCAGGCCAAAGGTCGAAGGTCCGGCCACTCCAATAAATAGGAGTTAAATTGGGGTTTAGCGGGATGGGTTTAGCGGACAGGCTAAACGTAGTATAGGTATTCATGAATTGGAGTTACGTTTTTACGGGACAACGTCCGTCGGGGCCGCTAGTATATATATAAAACCCGGATGACCGAGCTTTACTTGGTATTTTTTGAGTTAAAAGGCACAAATTTTATAACCAATATAAAAACCATTTAAAATGTCTGCGCACAAATACCAAATGTCCCGTAAATGAACTTTATTTCGTCGCCAATAGATGTCAAGAAGAGCCATATTTTCCAGTCAATATTTCAGTTTTTTCTGAAAAACACGGAGAAAACGACGATAAATAAAACCTTACTAGATCGATTTTTCGCCCAAAAAACTTCCTGCATACTGATTTTTTTTTGCCCAAAAAACTTCCTGCATACTGATTTTCATGAAAATCGTTAAAACCGTTTCCGAGATTGCTGATATATATATACAATAATTGCTCTTTTAAATATAAAAAAAGATATAAAACTTTATTTTGCTAGAAGGAGATGGGCAACAATCTTTGAATGATTATAAATTTTTCGTTTTTTAATCAATTTTAATTTCACTTAAAAATTTTGTCATGGTATCAAGTCTAGTTTCAAATTTTTAGCCGTAACATGACAAATTCGACATCAGCCAACTATCGTATTTTTCATATTTCGACGAAAAATATATTCAGTCTTATTGAGTTATTCTTGCGAAAAATTTTTCAAAAACTGTCTAGATTGACCCAGCCTTAAAATGGCATCGCGGTTAAGTTGAGTATCTTTAGAATATTCTTGATATTCTTTGTTGGGATTAGTAGGGCATACGTTGAAACATTTCACAGCAAAATACCTCTTTTTTAGCTATTTTTTAGTAAAGCGAGTTTTTTTTTAGATTTATTTAGCTGCAATTTATTTTCATACTTTCTAGTCTCGAAAAGAATAAGATTGTGTTGTATTTGGGTAACGTAGTATAAAATAAAATTTTATGACTTGCTTGAGCCATATACACCATCTCATTGTTGAGATTAGAAGATCGAGAAAATATTATTAAAAGATAGTAAAGATAAGATTATCGATCGGTTATCCTAGTGATTTTGGTCAGGACACCAGCATAAAGCTATTAAATTATTGTATTGCATCGAATCATGATACGTGTGCAAATTTTCAAGTTAATCGGACATTATTTGTTAGTTACAAGTGAAGCTAATAAAAGCGTGTTAAAAAATAGCAAAATGTATTTTAATAATATTTGAGAGAATTTGCCACGATTAACTTTTGGGATTATATGAACGAAAATATTGTTCCAGCTATGCAATCCTTCAGTCACACAGAAACTTTATGTAAACCGCATTTAAAAATATTTATTTTTGTACCCTGTATATATGAAATATATATCAAAGTATGCTAATTTTAGTCCCAAGTTTGTAATCCTTAGAAATATTGATGATAAGAACAAAATTTTGGTATAGAGATGTTCATAAAATCACCTAATTACTTCATTTCCGTTTGTCCATCCTTCAATCCGTCATCTCGATGACTCAAAAACGAAAAGAGATAAAGGCTGAAATTTTAATAGCATGCTCAAGATGTAAAAAGTGAGGTTGAATTCGTAAATAAGCAACATATGCCAAGGTCTTGTAAACCGTTAATGATACAACAAAAGTTTAAATATAAAAAATGTTCCTTAAACAAAAATAAACCACTATTGTTTGGAACATTTTTTCATAAATATCACTGTTTACCCCTCAGGGCGCCAAAAAGGACAAAACTTTGGTGTCCATTTTCTCCAAAACTTATAACATAGAGAGTTAAAAATAAGCAGGCAGTTTCAACTAGTGACCTTGGGAAACATCTTCGAAAAACGAAAAATTTTCGAAAACCAAAATAAATGTGATCCATATAAATAGCATTTTTTTTAAAACTATTCTAATCTTATATATTACTAGAGCGATACCAACCCGCTTCGCTGGGTTTAAAAGTAAAGATTGATAAAGATTGCTCTTGCTTATCCCCTTTCTATAACGCTCGAAATAATGGTAAGGATTGTTTTAGACAGGTGAAATATATGTATGATTTTCTATTTTTTTAAATTATAATACAGTGCAACCTTAATATAACGAACCTCAATATAACGAATTCCTCGATTTAACGAATTTTTCGCAATCCCCTTGAATTGTCCATAAGAGTCAATATAAAATATACCTCTACATTACGAATATTTTTTGCGAACAGCCTCTATATAACGAATTTTCAACTACATAAAAAATTTAAATACCTCTATATAACGAAATTCGTCAATTCAAAACCTTTATATAACGTATAAAGTCCCACCAATATATGACAGTTAGTATACTCCATAGTATGTAATTCATGTCGCGAGAGGTTCCGACACTTTTTTCCTCTTTATAACGAATTTTAGACCAACTTAACCTCAATATAACAATCCTCAGTTTAACGAATTACTTGATACAACGAATATTTACTGGTTCCCTTCAGATTCGTTATATCGAGGTTGCACTGTAGTTGTAATTTTTCATTGAGTATATCAGAAAAGATGTCCGTGGAATATTTTATAGTGACTATTTTTACAGAAATCTGTAATTTATGGTAATGTCAAATGACTACTTTTACAGAAATCTGTAATTTATGGCAATGTCAAATTAAATAAATTTTAAAATTTTTTATCTTTATAAATTATATCTCATGTGTTATTCTGAAGTATGAGCTATATTGCTGTACAGTTTCATTAAAAACCATACGCTAGTTTTAGCTTGAAAGCGTAACAAACAAACAAACAAACATGCTTACTTTCGCATTTATAATCTATAGAGAAGAGATTAATTTTTTTTGTCCTACCCTTATCTTCCTTATTCCTTTATCAAATTCCATGATTAACCCCTCATTTTCAAGCTTGTTATGCCTAAGTTTGACGAAAAATATACAGACGGTAAAAAATGTACCGCTTAGGAAAAAATTTGCTATACAAATAATTTGAACGAAAAAATATCATAAATTTGAATAAATTTAAATAATAAGATTATAAGACAGATATGATAGTTTTTACAGTTGCTCCCCTACTATCCCACTCAAAACATTATTAGGCAAACAGGTTAGTTTTTCCAGACGCTCTTCTAATACTCATAATTATTATTTGTAATGCATGTTCTCCTAATATTAATTGAAGAACTTTTAGAACTCCACTTTTCTACGAAATTTTTTGTTTGTTGTTTTTAGACACGGGTACAGGGTAGCCACAGGTTACGGTAACTACGGGAGCGGAATTCCGTACGGGTCAAGCTTGTTTCTTAAAAATAATGCAAGCACAGATATTCATCACTTTCTATACAGGGTATTTCAACTATTAACTCAGTTAATTGTTTATTTTAACTTGTTTATACATAAAACAAACCTCATGTGATGTGGTTACTGTTTTTTTATTTTACAAAAAATAAAAGAGCGTTGATGAATTTTTTTTCTAGAAAAAATAAAATTAATATACAGAAAAAAAATTTTTTTAAGAAGAATTAATTAAAGTAATAAATTTTAATTCTTTGCGTTTTTATACTACAAAACTTTTTATTTATGTTTAAACGCATATTATTTTGTATTTAACTCTTTATTGTGTCCCCATTCCTGCGCGTAAGTAGGTAAGGAGAAAGATATCCCTTTAAATCATCTAAATTTAAGGGAATTTTATCGTTGTAAATATTTATAGAATTATTTAAATCTATATTGTTTATTTATCAAAGTTGTTGAGTTAAAATTAGAAATTGGTATTTATTTACTTAAAGTTTGTCAACATATTTTTGTGTTAAAAGCTTGAAACGTTTGTTATTTATTTAAAAAAAAATAAAGATTATATTGAGTACAAAAGTAAATAGTTAAATAGTTCTGGAACGATAGTGATTTATTTTGATTGCAATAGATATGTCTTTTTTATAAGAGATTTATATCCTACACTTATCAAAATATACCCGGTGTTTATTTTGTGTTCAGGCAAGAACTAAACACAAGTGAAATTTACAAAATTTTAAAGACGGCCCAAAAACTTATCGAGTGCGGAATCTTAAACTCGTACTTGAAACATATTTAAGAACACTATCCATTAAATTACCTTTTTCTTTAGAGCTTTGTCCAAACTGATCGATTTTGAGGATCAAGGTCTATTTTTTAGTTGTTTCGGCTACGGAACCCTTAAATCGTACGTTAAACATAGCTTAGAACACTCTCCATTAAATTATCGCGCTTTTTTAGATTTAGGCGTTTAGGCGCTACGATGCCACGGAGAGACGGAAAATGCGTCATTGAGCATGAATAATTTTCGCATGGAAAGTTTTTGCAGGATCCCGTTTAAATAATGCTTCTGAACGTAAAAGTGCAAATTACCGGTGGATAACGCGGTAGGACAAAAACAAATTTTTTTAACAAATTTTTTTTAAACAAATAAATAATATTGACCGAGTTGCTTCGGAAAAAAATTTATTTTAAAATTGTCACAAAATTAACAAAAAAATGTTCTAAGACATATTTCTTTTCTAAAACAGTAACATTTTTTTGTTCGAGGAACATTTTTCCGCAGACCGTACAGTTTAGGCAAATACGAACTGAAAAGTTTTACCCAAAATCATTTTTTCTTATCAAAATTGATATTTCGAATAATTGTTTCCGCGAAATTCTTCGAAAAAAATTCTCCAATAAATTCAATAAAAGTATTTTGTTTTTCTATGAAGACCTTATTACTTCAAATTGAGTGAACAAACGCACAAAATGGTAGATTTTTGCTGTCAATTACTGTCTAAACTATTCGGTTTATAAAAAAAAATTTTCAAACAAAAAACGTTTGTGTTTTTACGAAGAACAACTTTTTAATTTAAAGTGTTCATCTAATGTTTGTCAGTTATGAATCAAACTAAGCTTTTAATTGAACAGGAAAACTTAGATCTAGTTCGATGCTGGTATAAGATGTATGCCATTTTATTGTACGAAGCATTTTCCCTCGATTAAATTTATTTATAGAGTTTCAAGCATGTGGTAAATTAAAAAAGCCACCCTGTATATGTTATATATATCATTTTAAAAATAGATACATTCAGTTTCAGACAGATTTGCTGGTGTTATTTTATCAGTAGTGTAAGAAATGTTAGCTTAGATAACGTAAGTACTTGAAATGTAATTACGTTAAGCAATTTGATTGAGATGTTTGATAACAAATGAGTTTTTTCACACTGACTGATTTACTACTGGTTTTTATTATTATTTTCTTATTGTTCTATTTATGTCACCATTGTTCTCGATATGCATCCCCCAATTTAGCGATTCATTAAAAAAATAGTCGAGATCCGAATTAGAATGAATATGAATTTCAACATCACTTAAAGTGGTTTGGCTGTTCGAACAAGTACGGTGAATGTTCCAGTTGACCAGTTGATTAGTCACGTGAGAGCCGAACCACTTTAAGGACGTTCCTAATTGATATTCAAGTATATTACATACTAGAAAATGTCCGCCTAATTGGCGCCCTCACGGGTAAACAGTGATGTTTACAAAAAAATGTTTCAAACAAAAGTTATTTATTTTTTTATAAGGAATATTTTTTACATATAAACTTTTGTTCTATCTCTAACGGTTTACAAGATGGGTCCTACGGACCCAAGACCCAATTGACCTATGATGCTCATTTACGAACTCGACCTCACTTTTTACGTTCTGAGTACGCTGTAAAAATTTCAGCTCGATATATTTTTTCGTTTTTGAATTATCGTCTACACAGACGGACGGGCGGACAGCCGGAAATGGAATAATTAGGTGTTGCTATGAACACCTATAGCAAAATTTTGTGCGTAGAATCAATATTTTTAAGCGTTACAAACTTGGGACTAAACTTAGTATACCTTGCATATTACATATATGTATGGTATAAAAATAATAATAATACACTACTCTAAAATTTATTTATAAATGTGAAGCAAGGATGTTTGTTTGTTTGTTACGCTTTCACGCAAAAACAAGAGAATAAATTTGAATGAAACTGTACAACAATATAGCTCATACATCAGAATAACACATGAGCTATAATTTATAAAGATATATTTAAAAAAAATTTACTCTGCATTTTACTGCTCCATCTATGATCATCATTTTAAACCCTAAATTAAAAATTTCTGCAAAAACTAAAAATAGTAAATATCAAACAATTCACGGCCTTCTTTTCTGATATACTCAATGAATTATGATTATTTTACACTTAAAAAAATTATTACTGAGTGTCATTCAAAGGGAATAAATGAGATCAAGAGAGGCGGAGGCTATAAAGCGGTGGTTTTTACTTTTAAGCCCAGCGAAGCGGGCGGGTATCAAGATAGTAAAAAATAATGTTCAAATCATAAATTTGATTACCGTGAAATAAAAAGAAAAGGATTTCAACACTTTCACGTGTTTATTGTTTTTGTTTCGTTAAGAATAATTTGATTCGAATGATTTCTTTCGAAATTCATATTCGATTTTCTAATCCTTCGAATAACAAATATAATACAATTTTTTTCGTTTCGTATAAACAAGTTGTTATGTATTTTTTTTCTGGTACTTTATTTGTTATTGACTGCATTATTATCCTTTTAGAATGTATGTGTAGTGTAAAGGATTAGGGATTTCGTAGAGAGAATACCTTTATTTTGACATTGATGTGATGAATTCTTTTTTTTTTTGTCTTCAAACTAGGTATATCCTTTAGTTTTGGGTATGATGGATAGATATTTTTTTTTATTTGTTATTCATTTGAATATATTACGTATAGATAAAATAAAATTCGAAAACTAAAACCCCGACTCTCTTACAAAATCATCTGAAATTGTTATGATCAGTAAAATCGTCATTACAGTCGGGTGACCTCTAAGATTAAACAGTTTTCCACAGGACGGAAAACAGGTCCCTCGACTCTAATGACGATTTTACTGATCATAACAATTTCAGATGAAAATATTTTCTTATAGTTAGAGAGATGTACATATGATTTACTGATCCTCATGGTAACCATCTGCTGAGCCTCAAATATAGTAGGTAATGTTCCAAGTCGCCCTGTAAGGTTCCTCGAATTTCTATGTGTCATATTCCCCCCCAGGAAATAATTCGTGTTTTTCAAAGTGCTGCCAAAAAGATCCCTGACCACTTGCTTTTCTGCCAGACATATTTTCCTGATCCTCTTGACGTCCTCAATCACAACCAAACAAGTTTTACACAGTTTCCAGAACCATCACTTCAAATTTTTGTACCGCGTAACAACATTTTCGATTGTTTTTGGCATAATTCGGGAATGGGACGACTTGTTGAGCTCAAACTTTGCAGAATGACTGTTCAGAATCACATCTAATAAATTATCAAACAAGCAGACAGTTTCTAGAACCATAACTTAGTGACAGTTTTTCAAATCTCCCCCTGGGGGGAATATGACACATAGAAATTCTAGGAACCTTACAGGGCGACTTGGAACATTACCTACTATCATATTTAAGTCTCAGCAGACGGTTACCATGACCATCAGTAAATCATATGTACATCTCTCTAACTATAATTTTCATACTTTTAAGAGCAAGATTTTGTAAGAGAGTCGGGGTTTTAGTTTTTGAACTTAATTTTATTGAGACTATTTTAGGGTTATAGTATTTGATAAAGTATTACAATATATATTTGAAAAGTGCTTATTACGCCCTTTCATTTGTACCAAACACGGTATTGTTAAATTATAATTTGTTTTTAGTTCGTGATTTTATGTCCTCTAGAAGGCGCCGTATTCAATTTAATGTGACACCTATTCGTTGTGTGCGTAGTCATGGTAGGGACAATAAAATCGATGCCAGCGCTTTCAATGAAAAATTCTGACGATAAAGGAAGCTGTTATGACTAATTTGCAATTCCTTTCATGCTAATGTTTTAGGAAATTATTGAAAAACACTAATTAATTAAACTTAATGCATTAAAAATTGTGAAAATAAGAAATTAAATTGCACAAATATTATTTTTCAAATGTAAATTATCATAATTATTTATTTAAATTTGTGAGACAATAATATTAAATTTTCAATGTAAGTCATAAATGCAATTCATACAATTATATATGCATCCATACAATTCTATAATTAAAGTAGTGTATCGTTACCATAGAAACGCCTCCAATAAAACTCACGCACGATGCGAATAGCCTATAACCAGTAGACGCTCAAGTGGCTTTTAACGATACCTCATTTGTCAAATTATGATAAGTAGTTCAGAAGCTAGATGCGAACAAATGAACATACATACATACCGGTCAAACACATAATCCTCGCCATTGTATAGTCGAGGTAATAAAATATAATTACCGGATGTTCCAAAATTGATATGCATGGCAAAATTGATAATATAAAATTGTTATAATCATATCGTTTCTTACTTAATCAGAAATCAAGCGGAATTAACCCATTCACTCTAAGGCGGAAAAAATAGCTTTAACGGTAATACATTTGAAAGTCAGACTTTTATCAATCTTATCATTTTTATTTTATGAAATATTTAAAAAGTTTTAAAACCAATTTTTTTTGAGATAGATTTATTAGCAGTAATGAAACAGGAAACAGTTTAACCAAATCAGCAATCATTTTTAATAAATAATTAAAATAAGTAAAAATAATTTTGTTATTGGTGTATGACTACAAGTTTTTTATTTGATCTCAAAATTGCGTTCGTTCTCAAGAGATTCAATCTAATTTATACAAAATTTGTTTATCTATACATATAAAATGCTTTGTCCTGAATGACTGACGGATCTTTGTATAGCCTAAACCGCTAATCGTAGAGACCTGAAACTTGGAGAGTGTGTTCTTTGTATGACGAAGGATTTTAGGGGGTAAAAAGGGAATGCGAATTTTGTATATGGAAAACTCATGCTAATAATTTTATAGACAAAGATAGAACAACGTTAGCATGTTTGCCATGTTACCATAGTTTTTTTAAACTTGGTTTAATGTGGTTTATATATATTTACAAAGAATTTTAATTATTATTCTCACATGCGGTATGTTTGGAATCATTATTTATAAACTGAAAGTCTCAATTATCGTTGTACGAAATATTTGAAACAATTTGAAGTTAGAAATATAGAACGTGAAATATGAGCTCATGGTTTGAGACAAAAGTTTATTTTACTTTTTTCATAAAAATTCGTTCTTAAAAATAGTCAAATTTGGAAATGAAAGTTTATATGAAACTGTGTAGTTTTGGTTGTGAAAAGGAGATGATAGTTTGTATGATTCATCATTTTTGCATTAACTACTTAACCGATTTTAAAAATTATTTCACCTATAATTAATTACAATGCTGAGTTAGTTACTGAGATTTCGCAATTTTTGGTTTTATTTAGTCCGTATCTCAAAAACTATTCGACCAGTTATCGTTAAATGCATTTTGTTCTTTTTGGGTTTAAATAACCTTGTATTCTAAGTGGAAGTAAAAAAAATCGAAAAAAACGCAACAAAATTTTTGTATTGGAATTTGATGAAACTCGGTGTTTGGGGTAATTTTTATCCAAAAAGTATAAAAATCAGGTTAAATTAATGGCTGGACCCAGGGCCGGATTTAAATTTCTGCCGCCCTGGGGCACTGAAGAGAATGCCGCCCTATGACTGAAATTTTATTTTAATAGTTTTGATATCTTATTTTTTAAGAATTAGAATAACTAATTAATTGCAGAAAAAAGAACCGCTTCATAACGAGCTGACTATGTGGTTGCAGATAAAGATTTTAACGCAATTCTTTTTTCAGTATGAAACTGTAAGACTTCCCAGCGATGCGTCGATGCAGTAAAAAAGTTGTATAAAGTTTGTACTGTATGAAAGAATGAAGCAGCTTCTGGGGCGCATTTTACTGAGTGAACTCCAACTAAATTCATAGAATGAGCAGCACAAGGAGCATGTTCTGCAAGATATAATTTCATGAATTCTTGCCTGTAAGCCCGAATAAATCCCTGATACATTATTCGCGTTATCATATGACTGACTTTGACAATCTGAGAGATCAAGATCAAAAAACTCTTGAACAGATAATACAGCAACTAGCAAATCTTCAGCTTTATGTCCAGAGTTCTCAATAAACATGAGAAAAAAAAATTTTTTTAATTCTTCAAAAAAAATAACTATATTTATCAATTCCAGAAAAAAAAATATCAAATTTTATTTTTTCAAACCTTTATGGAAATAAATTAATTTTATTTTAATATAGTTTTCCCTTAAATTTAATATATTATAATATACAAAATTTTAATTTGATACATAATGCAATTATATTTCTTGAAAGATCAAATGTTTATTTAAAAGAATTAGTTATTTATATATTGTATAGAAAATGTTTTCTCACTTTCCAAATTTTGCCGCCCTGGGCGCTAGCCCCGACTGACCCTAGTGTAAATCCAGCACTGGCTGGACCTATGAAAGTTACAATGTCCGCGAGTATGATGGGCAAAACTCCATTTTCAAAAAAGTTACAGTTCTCCATCATAAAATTAAAATCCATGAAATTGTGAAGAAAAGGGAGGATAAGTGAGGGCTATAACGTGCGAGTCTTTGTTTTTAAAGGAGAAATTGCCCAACAAAGCGGGTGGGTATCTGCTAGTAATAAATATAACAAAATGAATACCATGGTTTAATTTATATATTTAAAATTTAGATTCAAAATAGTAGTGCTTAATATATCCCTTTTATCCTTACAGGTTGTTTTTGAATTTTTCTAAATTTCTTAACCTTCTAAAACGTTCATAAGTTTCCCTTTCTCGCATGTGTGTAAAATTTTGAATTTATCATCAAATTTATGTGCATGCAATGATCTGAAAAAACTGTTGCACCAATGTTTTTTAGTCGAATAGATACACTATGTTCTTCTATTCTTTCTTTGAATGCGCGGCCCGATTGCCCCACATACGTAAGGGGACCTTCTGCAACCATTTTTACCCCCCGAACTAAAAAAAGAGGTGTTATATAAGTTTGACCACTATGTATATGTCTCTGTCTGTGGCTATGTATTTCGTTAAATAAAGGCAATTTAATGGAAAGTTTTCTTCCAGAGCTATATTCCAACTCTGAGTTTAGGGTTCCATACACAGTAAGAATCAAATTTTTCGATACCTGGAGCAATTTTCAAAATATTGAAAATTTTGTTTAATAATTTCGATATTTCGAAAATCAAACAAATTCATCATCAAAGTTGAAAATAAGGGACAAATAGTTTCAACTCTAAATTTAAAATTGCCTTGGTCGGAGTGAGAGAGAACGCAATATCTTCGTTGTTATTCACTTCTGATTTAGACTAAATATTCGTCAAAAAGTAATCTTTGTTTATTGTTTTTTCGTTAAAGTAGTCCGGTTGTTTGAGTAAATATGGTTGTGGTAAATGATAGTTTAAAGTCCGTTTATCACAATAAACACAGTTTTGGATCCTCTTGCGAGGCTAAATTTCGAATTATTTCATTTTAAAATTGTAATTTTTAACAAAGTACTTTATGGAAGAACTTGTTGTGATTGTTTCAAACAAAAGTTGTTTATTTTTTGATATGGAACATTTTTTATATTTAAACTTTTGTTCTATCTCTAACGGTTTACAAGATGGGTCCTACGGACCCTAGACCCAATTGACATATGATGCTCATTTACGAACTCGACCTCACTTTTTTCGTCCTGAGTACGCTGTAAAAATTCTCGTTTTTGAGTTATCGTGTCCACAGACGGACAGACAGACAACCGAAAATGGACTAATTAGGTGATTCTATGAACACTTATAGCAAAATTTTGTTCGTAGCATCAATACTTTTAAGCGTTACAAACTTGGGACTAAACTTAGTATACCTTGCATATTACATATATGCATGGTATAATATCTGAACATAAACTAAGAAGAGCCTTACGTCACAGAATGACGTCAGAATGAAAGATTTAATTCTAAAAATTTAATGGCATCCTTAACGATATATTTCAAAGATAACACACTGTTTTTGTTCAGAATATCATTAGGAACTTTTACTAAAGATAATTTGATAAGTGATAAATTTATAAATTTTTTTTATCTCTATTAACGTAGATCGTTACTCAATTGTTTTTTAACGCACTCTATTCGTACACTCACGCTTCTATAACGACGTTATAGGTTTTAACGGTCCAGGTAGAAAGTTTCATTCCGAAAATCGAAATTAAATATACCTACCTATTCGTTGATATCTTTAGGTTACAAAAATGTATATTGTCACATTTTTGTCGTGATTTTTCTATGAGAATTCGATGGTATTCAAAATGAAATTTCTCTATTAAAAATATAAAATCGAAATATATGAATAAGTACTTATTTAAGTCTTATTTCTAAATCCCCGAACCAAAAAAAGGCGTGTTATAAGTTTGACCGCTATGTGTGTCTGTCTGTCTGTATGTCATCGTAGCGCCTAAACGGATGAACCGATTTTGATTTTTTTTGTTTCGTTTCAAAGGTAATTTAATAGAAAGTGTTTTAAGCTATGTTTCAAGTGCGAGTTTGGGGTCCTTACCCGGAACAACTAACAAAATGGGCGATAATCTTCAAAATCGGTTCAGTTTGGAGAAGCTCTAAGGACAAAGAGATTAAGGTTCTGTACTCGAAAAATTTATCCGGGTTTTTTTAAATTTTGTAAATTTCACTTGGTATCTAAAAAATAACGCATCATATGTAAATAATTTTTCGAAACTTCTCAATTTTGCTACTACCAACAATTAAAATTTTGAGGAAGAGCTCCGTTTTTGTAGTAAATAGTTAATTTCATCTAAATTCCATACTTAAAATCCTTTACCTCCATGGGAGTAAATATTTGAGGGGTTTTAGATACCAAAAACTCCACATTTGGCGCTCACGAGCTGATATTACATATGAGGTAAATACATAATAATGAGGTTAATGAGTTATTTTGTATGAAAAACAGTGTCACCACACTAAATTTCATGAAAATCGCACTCTTCGTTCTATAGTTATGGAAGAAAAACGATTTTAAAATTGCAACTTCAAGAGCGTATAGCTCCAAAACGAAACAACTTTTACTACGGGATGTTTAGGTAAATCGACTTGTTTTAAGCCACGATATATGTGGTAGAGCGAGTTTTTTCGTCTAAAAATTAAAGAAAGGTTTAACAGGACAAATGAAATTATAGCAAACTAACCTCAAATCAAAAGAAACCTAAGTTCGCTTTTGATAGACTTATACGGTGTGTATTTAATGAACCTATATTGTTTGTTTTTGATGCACTTATACGACGGACTCTTTTACGTTAATGAAGAGCTGTACAGGGTGGGCTATTTTAACCAATAATGGCTGCTAATAGCTAGTTTTGTAGTTAACCAAAAAAAAAAAAAACTTATATAAAAGTTGCAAAGTTTAATGGGGGACATCATGCTCTGACAACAGATTGGACCAAGTTCTTCGGGTTTCTTAGATCGTTAATTTAGATCCTAAGCGGTAAGAGATAGAAAAACACTTTAAACTTTTAATAAGTTGAACCATAGATAATAAATATTTATATTATACTATAGATACGCATCTCTATCATTACCAAGGAAACTTGCAGATTTAGTTCTCACTCGATTCACGAGATAGCGCTTCAATCAATTGACCTCCTTTTTTAAAATACTCAATGCCAAATTCTAAATACAATTTAAATTTTTACATTTTTTTTGTTTGACTGTTTTAGAACATGTTTTGGTATCACATTTTTATTTGAAATGCTATCAAATATCCTTTTTTCCAAATCATGTACTTAAAACAGTAAAACAAAAAAATAATTAAACATTTTAAAGGAAAAAAACGCTTTTAAATTATAAAAGTTATTTATACTTTTATATCTTATTTTTTTAAATATTTAATAAAAATTTTAAATTGTGTTTCTTACAACTAAAATTAAAACTAAAAAATGTTTGCATCCGTGTTGTAATTAACAGTTTTAGATTTTGCAAATACGCAAACTGAGGTAAAGACGAGTGCATTATCTCGAAGCATTTTGAATATATTTTTTGAAAGTGTGTGTTTAGCCGCAACAATAATTTTTTTTTGAATATGTCCTAATTTCAATTAAGGTATGTTCATAATCTGAAGCAGCATCTTCTGTTCATGGTGGTAATGCAACTGCAGTTGATTCGCTGATTTATTGTAATTTATTGTCTATGAGTTGAACCTCATAAAAAAAACTACCATTTTTCAATTAACCTATTTTTTCGAAAATCGTCAGTTTTCGGAGGAAAGGCGGCCTAAAAATATGTCATTATTGCATTTAATGGAAAGAAAACACGCTAACTACGGAAAAATCTTAAGACTTTGACCTTCAACTGTCGATAACTAAGCGTTTTTTCTTTCGATTAAATGCAATAAGTCATTTATTTTTTAGACGCATTTCTTATGAAAGCTAACGATTTTCCAAAAAATGTTAGTTTTTTTATAAGAGTAAACTTTCTTATCTAAAGTGTTATTATTGTTTTGGATCTAAATTGATTATTAAACAAGTGAAAACAAACAATTGACTGAATTAATTGTTGAAATACCATGCATAGTCAGTGTAGATTTCTTTATCACATAACACATACAAACATGTGACACATACCTATACATAACTGATAATCAAGTATAGTACATATTATAAAATTTCTCCCTAATTGGCGCCCTCACGGGTAAACAGTGATATTTACGAAAAAATGTTTCAAACAAAATGTTTAATTTTTGATTAGGAACATTTTTTACATTTAAACTTTTGTTCAAGACCCAATTGACCTATGATGCTCATTTACGAACTTGACCTCACTTTTTACGTCCTGAGTACGCTGTAAATTTTAGCTCGATATCTTTTTTCGTTTTTGAGTTATCGTGTTCACAGACGGACGGACGGACAACCGGAAATGGACTAATTAGGTGATTTTATGAACACCTATGACAAAATATTTTTCCTAGCATCATTATTTTTAAGCGTTACAAACTTGGGAACAAACTTAATATACTATGTATATTTCATATATACATGGTATAAAATACGTGAAAAGCTAGGTCCAATCTTCTGCCAGAACATGATGTCCTCCATCAAACTCTGAAACTTTTGTTCAAGTTATATTTTGATTGGTTAACTACAAAACGAACTAGCAGCCATCATAGAAAAAAATAACCTACTCTGTAGGTATTAAGTTTATACATAAAAATTTGTTATCATTCGCACGCGCGAATATTGGACATAAATAACAAATGATTAAGGCTTTCAACTTCGTTACTTTTACAAAGAGTGCAAACGGCAGATAAATCAATTACATAACTTATTTTGCTGATCACGATACGTAAAATATGGTTGTTACAGGTACGAAGTTATGCAAAAACTTGAATGAATGACAGGGGACACAGTGAATAGCCAAATATTTCTCGAATCCATCCCTGTCTATCAGGTCTTTGTACATCAAGTTGTAACATGATCAAGCAATTCTTTCACGGTCTTGGAGGGTGTAGAAAGTTTGAAAATTGTTAAGGATTGTTCTTACGCAGGCTTGCGAAATTATGCCATTATTTAAGATACCACTATAATCAACTACGCCAAGTAAGCGTTTGAGCTGTAATACCCAATTGATCTCTGGTTGACTATGGAGTCGGAAGTATTGGTCAGGCTAAGAACCCGCCTATAACAGAGTTTCAGGTACCATTGGTTATCCATGAGTGAAAATTTACACACCCATGGAAGTTCTGCTTTGATTACTGTAAGAGCCAACGTATGGGCCAACCTGTTTCAAGACGAACTAAATAATTTGGTACAATTCTCGAGAGCTGAAGAACTTGTAATGAATAATATAATTTTCGCCCTATTAGCTCAGTTGGTTAAGGCTTAACCAATTCCGTTCGCGCTATGCATAGGGTATCGGGTTCGATTCCCGCCGTCGCAACAAAATTAATTTAATTAATAGTTGTGATGGGCTGGTGTAGTGCATGTTATATATGCAAGGAGGTGCACTCAGCCTTTGAAATTGAGGACCTGATAAATGAAATTTTCAGCGGAAAGGTGGTAAAACACATATATGGTATCACAATGGGCTCTATATCCTAAGTGTGTCCTTCGTGGGCAGCCAATATAACCTAACCAAACTTAACCTAAGAAAGTACTGCTTTTATTTCTCTAAGAGCCAACGATGAAGTACCTGTTTCAAGACAAACTACATAATTTGGAACATTTCTCGAATGCTGAAGAACTTGTTATGTTTACTATAATTTATTGAATCAGAAATGTACTGATCTATAGCACATAAAGGCCATATTCATCACAAATTGTTTCAATATGTATTTGCTGACAAATCACTTTTGTTTCTAATCATATGAAGTATCTATATATATATATATATATATATATATATATATATATATATATAAAGCACAATATAAAGCACATTTTTAAAGCTCTTAACAAGAGAGCTTGTAAGATAGATGTGTTGTGTACTTACTTATATTTCTCTATTCACCCTCTTGAATCAACATAATGTCTACTGTATCTACTGCTAAGCTTAGGGAAAAAAGCTTGATTTACAGAATACGAAACTAAGATATGTATACTCGTATAGGTAATGAAATATATTTATTCAAGTTGGTGTTGGTGTATAATAATGCAATAACATTTCAATTTTTATTCTATAAAACGAATAAAAATCATAAAAAATAAAAATTTAAATAAAAAACAAGTGAAAACAAACAATTGACTGAGTTAATTTTTGAAATACCATGCAGAGACAGTGTGGCTTACGTTAGTTTTTTACGTTAATGTATGTAAAAAAAAATAGTTACTCTTACATACAACGTAATTGGAGTAACTTTCTTCTCACTTCCTCAGTGTATATAATATATTTTATAAATAAACAAACAGATACATAATATATGTAACGTATAAATTTACATACTATATAATATTTTTAAACTAAATTGCGTAGGAGTATCATTAAATTGTATTTAATGAAAGTTTTTTTCTTTATTTTTTTCATTTAAACTTTTGTTCTACCTCCAACGGTTTACAAAATGAGTCCTACGAACCCAAGACCTAATATACCTATGTTTCTCATTTACGAACTAAACCTCACTTTTGAAGTCCCAAGCACGCTATACATTATTGTGAACTAATAAGGTGATTTTATGAACGTCTATACAAAAGTCCGCCCGGGTTCGAGTGTATTTTTTTCAATTCTCTTTAATTAAGATTGCTAGACAAGATATTTGTCAATATTTAGTTTACGCCTGTATGTAACATATTATATCAAAATATACTCGAATAGACCATGATGTAAATATCGTGTGCATGATTAAATGTAAACAACAACAATAAGTAATAATAATAAAATAAGTGGATAAACAAATTAAAAAATTCATTGAGTTGAAAAAATTGCATTCGTGTCTTGTCTAGAACTCGAATAGCCTAATTGGTAGGGCGCTTGACATGAATCCAAGAAGTCCGGGTTGGAGTCCTGGTTCGAGTGTATTTTTTTCAATTCTCTTTAAGTCTATACCAAAATTTTTGTTCGAAGCATCAATATTTTTAAACGGTTCAAACTTGGGACTAACCTTAGTATACCTTGATATATTTCATATATTCATGGTATAAAAATACTCAGCTGTTATGTACTAAAAGGTATAAAATAAAAAATTTCAATGGGTCACACGATACATGGCTGCCTGTGAAAGCTAGAGGCGCTTAGTTTAAAATATCAACGATAATTCTAAAGAGAGTCTGAAGCCTTTTAAAATGTATAAGTGACTCATAGCAATAATTATTTCCTACTTTCAAGTACAATAAAAGCTTGTCCTTAAAAAGTATTTTTAACAACCGAATCAAAAAAAAGGGTGTTACATAAGTTTGACCGCTATGTGTGTGTCTGTCTATCTGCCTGTGGCATCGTAAATCTGAAACGAATTAAATGATTTTGATTTTTTTTTGTTTCGGATGAAAGGTAATTTAATGGAGAGTGTTTTAGCTGTGTTTTAAGTGCGAGATTAGTGTTCTGTTTCCGAAATAAAATAGGCGATGAACTCGGCTCAGACTGGAGACAGCTTTAAGAAAAAAGGTTTTTTAATGGAGAGTGCTTAGATATGTTTCAAGTGCTAGCTTAAGGTTCTGTACCTGAAAACTAATCTTTAAATTAAAAAATCAAGTGCTGAATGAGAATTAGGTGAAAAATCAGGTACTGAATAGAAATAAAATTATAAACCACTAGAACACTAAATATGTTTACGTTTTTGTTTTAGTGTTTACTCCCTACATGATGCAAAAATCTTTAGTAAGTATATGCGCATACTTTAATAAAAATGCACATACTATTAAACAGATTGTATTTTTAAGAAATGTATGTAGACTTCAGACCTGTTAAAACGTTCGATGCATCTTTACTAATACAGTGCAACCTTAATATAACGAACCTCAATATAACGAATTCCTCGATTTAACAAATTTTTCGCAATCCCCTTGAATTGTCCATAAGAGTCAATATAAAATATACCTCTACATTACGAATATTTTTTGCGAACAGCCTCTTTATAACGAATTTTCAACTACATAAAAAATTTAAATACCTCTAAATAACGAAATTCGTCAATTCAATACCTTTATATAACGTATAAAGTCCCACCAATATATGACAGTTAGTATACTCCATAGTATGTAATTCATGTCGCGAGAGGTTCCGACACTTTTTACCTCTTTATAACGAATTTTAGACCAACTTAACCTCAATATAACAAACCTCAGTTTAACGAATTACTTGATATAACGAATATTTACTGGTTCCCTTCAGATTCGTTATATCGAGGTTGCACTGTACTTTGGTTTCATAATCTAACTATAGTTGATATGGTTCAGCTGTTTGAGCTAGTACGGTGTATGTTTTGCGGTAAACGATTGTTCAAAGTCCTTTGATCATAATAAACACATTTTTGGGGCCTCTTGCGGGGCAAAATTTTGAATTATTTCTTTTTAAAATTGTGATTTTTAGCACAGTATCTTATGGAAGAACTTACAATAATGTTAATTGTGCAAAAATTAATCGGTGATTGAGCTTCAAAAACAGTTTTCATCTTGAAGAAAATTTATCTCCGATTCTGTTTATGCAAAAAAAAAAAAAACATTACCATACGGCGCTTTTCAAAAAGAACACATAAGAAACTCTTTGGTTTTTGACGATTTTACGATATTCTATGTTACTAAGTCATACAAATGGCTTAGTTTACGATATTTTTAGAGCATTTTCTTACATTTACTCCATAAAAATGTCTAGTTGACTAGTTGTCTAGTCACGTGTGACAGCCGAATCACTTTAAGGAATTTTTGGCAACACTAAATTTGATATTTTTATAAGTTTGATGGGTTGATAGATTTCGAAGATGAAGAATCTTTAATGCTAAATATGGTGCATATTTTTACTTCTAAAAAAATACATTCTGTACAATTATACGTAATAAATTTGAATACCTCTCAGAAAGAGTAAGTAATGGGATCAATTATTCGCTTGTTTGTTCTCCCGTAGCGCACTGCCTACGTAAAATTATGTAAAATTAAATCTATTTTATTCTTCAATAAAACTAGATTGATTTTATTAAAATTACCCCATGAATAAACTTTTGTTAAATAAATTCGATTTGAAAAATTAAGAATGTACGAACACCAAGGCAATTTTAACTAAAAATCTTGAATTTTTTTTATATGAAGTTGTACTAAGTCTAACAGATTCTGAAAATTTTAGGGGGGGTTGCCCGATTATTTAAATAAATAAATGATTTCGAAAGTAAGCTAACATTGGTGTTATGAGAAACGGTAAATAAATAATGTTTTCATATATTTCTACAAAACTAGTCTGTGGAAATTTAAAAAAAATAAAAATATTTAAATTAAAGTTGAAACCTTATGTAAATTATTGAAAGGATAGACGGATTTAAGGATGTATGAGCACGGTAGTGAGACATAAATTTAAAAAAATATATATTTTCAATTTTGATGGTGAATTATTTTTTAACTTGACCATATAAGACGAAAAGTATGAATAAATTTTTCGATATCTGGAGTAATTTTCAAAATATCGAAAATTTTGTTTAGTTATTAAGCTTTCAATATTTCGAAAACCAAGACAGATATCGAACAATTTTATTCCAATTTTTCGTCTACATTCATGAAGTTGTAACAATATTCATCATCAAAGTTGAAAATAAGGTACAAATAGTTTCAACCCCAAATCTGTTTGTTAGAAAAAAAAAAACATAGTCAAGTCATTAGGACTGTCGGCGGAAGCGAAAACTTGAAACTTTGGAATAACTGTGTTTTTAACTGTTTGCTAATATATATGTAAAGAAATGCATTTCTTTAATTAATTACCCCAGCGCTCACTTGACCGCGGGTTGGTATGTTCGTATGTTAATTGTTGTTACTATAGATTTGCATTTGTATACATCATAATAAAAACTAGATATAATTTGATAACTCGAGAGGGAATAAATGTCATTGTGAGAATTGACATTATTGTCGTTTCTCTTTTCAGGTAATTAAATAATTAATTCCTTTATGTACTTCAATTAGTATTAAGATTATTCATGTAATTAATTTATAAAAATAAACTCTTTTCAGAGTAACACAAGTGTTTATTCAAAAACTGTCATTTATTTCCAAGATTCACATTATATATATAATAAAAAAAAGGCAACAACACAAAGTGTTTTCTTGTGGTCACCCATACTAGAACTTCGTGTGCTAAGTAAATGTTACTTAACTTCCGTGATCGGGCGAGAATTATTGTTTTCAATGTGGTATACCTGGAGCATGTCGCTGACGCGAACCCATAAGATTTTCCTCTGCCAAAAATCGTCTAACGCGCCTATAGAGGTTTTCACTTCAATAAAGTTCTTTCTGTTGAAAAAAATAACATATTAAGCCTAGAGCATATACAGAGTGAACTATTGCAGCTCGTTTTGTATAGTTCACAAATCCAAAAATAACTTAAATAAAAGTTGTAGAGTTTGATGGGGGGGGGCATCATGCTCTAGCATCAGATTGGACCTAGTTCTTCGACTTTCTTTAATAGTCAATTTAGATCCTAAGCGGTAAGAAATATAACACTTTAAATTAGAAAGTCGATAAGAAAAATAACATTTTTCATCCAAACCATTTTTTCGAAAATCGTCAGCTTTCGGAGGAAATGAGACTTAAAAAAAATAAGTAAAATCATTAATCGAAATTTTATTCAATCCAAAGCCAAAAGTTGTTAGGGGCAAAAGAATACACTGTGTCTATGACTTTAACCTAAAATCGACAAACTTTAAGCGCATTTCATTTCGACTAAATACAATAATGACATATTTTTCGAAAAAATGGTTTGGATGAAAAATGTTAGTGATTTTTTTTATATCAATTTTCTATTTTAAAGTGTTATTCTATCTCTTATCGTTTAGGATCAAAATTCGCTATTAAGGCAACACGAAGAACTAGATCAAATTTGTTATCAGAACATGATGTTCCCCATCAAACTCTACAATTTTTGTATAAGTTATTTTTTTAATTGGTTAACTACAAAACGAGCTGGTAGCCATTATAGTTTTAAATGACCCACCCTGTATACAGGGTTAATCAGTAAAACTGGTACATCACGTGTTTTAAGGAGGCGGAGTTTACATACATAAGGGCTTAGCCTTATACAAATATTTTTTAAATAGTAGGAGATTTTTAAAATTGTAATTGACCATTTAGAGAAATTTTAACCTTTATTGATTCGTTTTAACATGAAATATTTATTGCTTTATTGATTTATTGCTTTACAAGTAAATGTGTCAAATAATATATTTGAAAAATATAGTTTTATGTTCCCGGGGCCAGGCATATGATAAATGAAATTACATCAAACAGGTAGTGTTGTAAATGTGTTTTTTTGTTGGACATAAGAAAATGTTATTTTAATCGCTTTTCATAAATTATTAATTTTTGAGGAAAAAAAAACACTTGCCGGGAAAAATATTTTACTTGTTGGGATTCTTCAAATACAAAAAAGTTATTATTACAGACAATTTAGTCCTTCACGGTTTAATATTTTTTGTATCGTTTAATAAAAATATATAAATTAAAATAGTAAGTTTAAAAAATTTGTTGTGACTGTTAGACGTCGGATATCTCATTTCCGATATAAATGCAAGCGTGTAATATGCCTGATTGCCTGTTTGGATAAAAGTAGTGAGCTTTTTTAAAACGCATACATTACTGCAATGTTCCATGAAATCAATAGACCTGAAAGTATTATTATTTTTGTTACTCGTAAAATTATACTTAAAATAAAAATTATACAAAATGAAATACCTTTATTTACAAAAAAGTACGAGTCTAGTTTTTTTCTTCCACTTTTAATGTTTTGATTCAAAAACTTTTGAAACAAGTATTATTATTTTGATATTATTACCAGAAATCTACTGTGACTAGGTAAACTTTCAAACGTAATAACTTTTCCAGGCAAGAACCAAAAATTTTCTCATATCAGAAGTAGTAAACTAGACATAAAGAGCATACATGCAGTCTCAAAGATTAGGTGATCCCGAATATTTATAAGCCATGGCTCCAGGACTAATTGTTATTATTTTTTATTATTTACAAAAATCTCCTACTATTGGATATATGTATATCCAATGAAAATACTAAATTAAATTAAATTGATACCGCCTTAAAATACTTAATGTACCATATATGCTGAAATACCCTGTATAAGTAAACTATAATCAACAGCTTGTACAAGTTTTTGTAGACATGATAATATAATACAAGAAGTATAGATATAACTTGGAGTTGTTAACAACACTATTAAAGATATATAAATATCTCATTTGTTCATATACCAACCACACACATAACTATACACATACAAGGTGTCTACTTAAGTTGGCTACATATGGAAAACTTTTTATACCATGTATATATGAAATATACAAGGTATATTAAGTTTAGTTCCAAGTTTGTAACGCTTAAAAATAATGATGCTAGGAAAAAAATTTTGTCATAGGTGTTCATAAAATCACCTATTAGTCCATTTCCGGTTGTCCGTCAGTCCGTCTGTGGACACGATAACTCAAAAACGAAAAAAGATATCGAGCTGAAATTTTACAGCGTACTCAGGACGTAAAAAGTGAGGTCAAGTTCGTAAATGAGCATCATAGATCAATTGGGTCTTGAGTCCGTAGGACCCATCTTGTAAACCGTTAGAGATAGAACAAAAGTTTAAATGTAAATAATGTTCCTTATCAAAAATTAAACAACTTTTGTTTGAAACATTTTTTCAAACGCTAATTAGGCGGAAATTTCATAATATGTACTATACTTGATTATCAGTTATGTATGTCACATGTTTGTATGTGTTATGGGATAAAGAAATCAACACTGACAATGCATGGTATTTCAACAATTAACTCAGTCATTTGTTTGTTTTCACTTGTTCATTATAAGGTATACGAAAAAAAAGTTATTCTTTATAAAATTCTGTGCTTTCAAAAAATATAAACATTGAGCAGTTCATTTTTTATATCGAATGTACAAGGTGTCACAAATTGAAAAAGTTTGACAGGAATGTTAATGATCGTTTAGAAATGTATACCATTTAGAACAGATAACATGGGAAACGCTTCAAGAAATCACTTCCAAGATATATAAGAGTGTATTTAAATAATTTTGTAAAAGAACAATTACATGTATGGTGGATACATTGAGGCTAAAATGAACTGAAGATAACTGTTTTTACTTACGCTAACAATAATAATTGTAACGTAATGTTTTGGTCTACGAGTGAAGCTACATGAATAAAGTGTTTGTAAAAATAAATTAGCAATTACTTAAAATCCAAAAAATTTTTAAATCAATATAAATAACGATAGTTAATTTCTTTCGTGAAAGTGTTAGAAATTAAGCATTTATTTAATATTTAAATAAAAGTTATTCAAAATCTTATACTCCAATAACCTAAAAATAAAAATAACATTTAGGTATTAATTTAATCTTTGAGGATTTAAAATTTAAAAATTATTGTGCAAAGTTTGAAGTGTATTTATCCGAAAGTGTGGACTTGAAAGTGCTTAAAAAAAAAAAAAAATAAATAAATTGGGTGAAGGAAAGTCATCTAATTTTTAAAAAAATCTTAAAACATAATTAAAAAAATAAAAAATAGTGGGTCATTCAAATAATTGAAGTTGATTATACAAAACTATATTGTTTGTAAGTACCAGTGTGGTTGTGTGGTTAAGTGATCGGACTTGAAAATAATACACAGTGACCATTGAAGGTTCAAATCCATCTGAAGTAAAAAAGTTTTGTTTTAAGTTATTCTTTTTAAATTATTTTTGAAAGAGCAGCGGATCATAAAATATTGTTATTATATACATAAAAACAAAAACAAAAAATTAACAATGAATTTAGAAATGATATTAGAAGCAATACAAAAATCAGAATCGAATGTTAGACAAGATTTAAACAATATTAACATTAATATCTGCAATCAAATTCAACAAATTAATGAAACCCAAGCCTTGTTTGCAAAACAACAAACTGAATTAAGCAAAAAATGGGAAACTTATGACGAAGAACGTCGAAGGAAAAATATTGTAATGTATGGAATTATGGAATCTGAAACAAACTACTTCGAATTAGATACGTTGATAAAAAAAGTATTAAAAGAAAATTTGGACATAGAATGTAATCGGCTTGATATAGATTTTGTCAAAAGATTAGGCGAAAAATCTGTGGGAAAATGTAGACCTGTATTGGTTGGATTGACAACTTGGGGCATGAAGCTAACAATATTACAAAGAAAAAAATACCTCAATGGAACCGATATCTTTATAACAGAAGACATGTCACAAAAAACATTACATAGACGTAGAGAATTAAGGCCAATTTTAGAAAAATTCCGAAACGAGGGCAAAAAAGCCATTTTCAAAAAAGATGATTTGTGGATAGATGGGATTAAATGGAATGAAAACAATTTTAAATATCAAGAAAATGATAAAATCAAATCACATATCATAAATGATAAAAAGAGGCCTAATGAAAATAGCCCCGAAAAAAGTTTTACAGTAAAAACAATTGCACGAGAGTCCAAAAAAAAAACCACAAACCGGATCTCTTTCACAAACATCTATTTCGAACTTCGCAAGAATACGATCTAACTCCATGGGTTCTTCAACAGCAAATAATCTAAGTAATGAAAAAGAAAATGAAAAATCAAATAAACTACAAAAAGATACATAGCCACCATCCGAGGTTCCCGGTATTGAAAATAAGACGAAAAGAATTTGTCAAACGGATAAGCACATGGACTGGATAACAAAAAATAGATATAAACAATTTAACAATCTCTCAAGACGACTGGTAACCGTGAGAGATCATAACCAAATACCTCCTCCCAATATAAAGGTAAAGCAAAATGCTGAAAACACACGAAGAGTAGAACCAAAAACATATATATGCACACTTAACGTACGTACTTTAAAAACGGAAGATAGAATGATCGAGCTGGAAAACGCGTTAAATAAATTAAAATGGGATGTATTAGGTATATCAGAAATAAGAAGAAATTTTACAAAAATAGAAGAAACTGAAAATGGTAACCTATTTCTACACTCATCTGCGATAAATGGGCAATATGGTGTTGGTTTCCTGGTAAATAAGAAATGTAAAAATGACATTGAAGAATTTATACCAATTAATGAAAGAATAGTTACGCTAAAAATAAGAATTAACAAAATGGTAATATTAATTATTCAAGTACATGCCCCAACAGCTGTATCTCCAAACGAAGAAATAGAAGAATTTTATAACAAATTGGAAGAAACTATTAAAATATATAAGAAAAGAATATATTATTTTATAATCATGGGAGATTTTAATAGCAGAGTGGGGAGAGCTAATCCAGGAGAAGAACACTTGATAGGGAAATATCATTTTGGCGAAAGAAATGATCGTGGTGAAAATTTATTAAACTTCGCGTCTAGTCATAATTTAAAAATTGGCAATACCTTCTACCAAAGTAGGCAGAATAAAAAATGGACTTGGTTATCTCCAAATGAAGACAAGTTTGAGTTAGACTACATTTTGATAAAAGATCTAAAAATTATAAATAACATTGAAGTGTTGAATCGTGTTGAATTTGACACTGATCATAGAATGTTGAGAGCATCTTTGGCGATGAATTCTAAACATACCAGAAAAGAAATGCATAAACAGAAACAAAGTTTGTTTGTAAATAATATAAATAAAGATGAGTATACCGCAGAGATAAGAAAAAATCTGGATATACCAACGGATGAAAAACATATTCCTACAAACCAATATTATGATCTGATAAAAAACGGCATTATCAACAGTGCTAAAGAATCAAACAAATGTATGCAAAAAAACATCAAAACAAATAAGTTAACGGAAAAAACTCTCCATATCATTGCCAAACGAGAAGAAATGAAAAATATTAATCCGAGAACATCCGAGCTAGAAAAGGAATATCGTGAAACCAAAAAGCTTGCTAAAAAGGCTATACGTAAAGACATTAAGGCCTATCGTGAAAAAATTATTAACGATATTCTAGAAAAGTGCAATTCGTCAACTAAAAAAGTTAACAAAGAACTCAACTATAAACGCTCGTGGATAAAATCGCTTAAAGATTCCAATGACCAAGAACAATTCAATCGCACAGAAATAAATCTTATAGCCACAGAATTCTATAAAAATCTATACAGCCATGAAAGGGAGTCAGAAATACTAGAAACAAAGTTTGATCTTAATATTACTGATGAAGAAATACCCCCAATTTTAAATGATGAGATAGAATTTGTATTGGAAAATTTAAAATTAGAAAGAGCAGCAGGGCCAGATGGAATTACAAATGAACATTTAAAGTTTGCCAAAGATGTGTTATGTGAGCCGCTGAAAATTCTATTTAATAAAATATTAATAACTGGTAAAATTCCTGAAGAATGGCGGTTGACAAAAATTACACTAATTCATAAAAAAGATGAAAAAAATAATATTTGTAATTATAGGCCAATTAGCCTCGCATCAGCTGTTTACAGAGTCTTTAGCAAGGCTATACAAATACGAATTTCTCCAATACTAAATGAATACCAATCTCCAAACCAAGTTGGATTCAGAAAAAATTTTTCAACATTGGACAACATCTTAACTATAAATCAAATTATTGAAAAAACAACAGAGTACCAAAGAACAATATATATGGCCTTTATAGACTTCAATAAAGCATTTGACTCTGTATTTCATAAATATATGATATATGCGTTATATAACAGCGGATTACACTTCAAATATATAAATCTGATCAAAGAAATGTACACCAATAATAAGATGTATGTAGAAACAGAAATATCAGGACCAACTTTTGAGCAAAATAGAGGTGTGAGACAGGGTGATCCCCTGTCCGCTGATATTTTCAACTGCATCCTAGAAACTATATTCAGACATATGGAATGGGATAGTTATGGCTTAAATATAAATGGAGAGCATCTATCCAATCTCAGGTTTGCAGATGATGTAGTAATCTTTGCTGAATCAGCTGAAAAGCTGGAGACTATGTTAATGGAACTAGCTACAGAGATTAAAAAAGCGGGGCTATCCATCAATTATAATAAAACTGCAATCATTACCAACGGTACACACAGAAAAATATCAATTGAAGGGTATGAATTGAAATACACCGAAGATTACATTTACTTAGGACAGCTAGTTAGTTTCGTCAACAAGGAAACAAAAGAGGTGCAAAGAAGATGTATTACAGCTTGGAAGAAATTCTGGTCCTTAAAAGAAATTTTAAAAGGAAACTTTCATTGGACAATTAAGCAGAAAGTCATGGATACATGCATCTTACCGGTAATGCTCTACGGATGTCAAACTTGGTCTAGGAAAGACACAACAAACACAGCAATAGGAGTGTGTCAAAGAAAAATGGAAAGAGCAATACTAAATATACGACTACGCGATAAAATAACAAACAACAGTATCCGTCGTAAAACAGATCTTAAAGATGCGGTCTTCATGGCAAAAAAACTCAAGTGGTCTTGGGCCGGTCACATTCTAAGAACGCAAGATGACCGATGGACTAAAAAACTAATATATTGGACACCTAATTACTGCAAAAGAAGGCAAGGAAGGCAGAATATAAGATGGATGGACGAATTTAAACGCTATGCTGGTAACGAGTGGACCAGATTTGCAAGGGACAGACATGCGTGGAAAAATGCCATAAAAATCTTGCCAGCAATCTAAAAACATAAAAAATTTAAAATTACTTTTCCTTAAAAATGGAGGAGAGGCCCATACCCACTTAGTGGGTCCAGTGGCTAATTATTATTATTATTATTATAATGTATGAAAAATAAATCTGTATTAATTATTTTGTTATAAATGTTTTCAAATTAGCAAAAAAACTTAATTTGGATCACAGATAACGTGTTTGCTAAATATAATTTAAAATTGAATTGGGCAAAACATTCCAATCGTTAACATTTCATTCCTTAACAGTTATCTTCAGTTCGTTTTTTCGTCAACGTATACACCTTTGTGTTCCATAAATGTAATTTAGGCGTGGAGCCACCAATCCTGAAAGCTCCGTGATTACGGATTCTATTATTTTTAATAAAAAATAAAAGTTAATACTTAGACGAACAAGATTTGCCTAGTCGGCGTGGATTTAAATCCACGCCGACTAGGCAAATCTATTGCCTATCAATTGATAGGCCGGAAATTTTTTAAATAAATTACGTATTATTAAATTTCCATAATTTTTTTCCATCATCACGAATTTTGATCAATCTCATATAGAATTTTGTGCGAAATATTATGTTCATCAACAAAAAATACGGCAAACCAATGATTCTTTTCAGTCTTTGTATCAACTTTCATTTATTATATGATCAACCCAAATAAAAATTTTCTTGCATTTCCTCTTTTCCATATTAATCTGTATAATAAGTAGCTGAAAACTTAAGGAAGAGACCGGAGGTAGAAGAAAAACTCGCGCGATATTTTCGGCAGTTTGCAAGCACGCATATTAAGATAATAATGAATGTGACATTAAAACGCGTGAAATGACAAAAAAAAAATAGGATTCCGTGATAATGGATAAATTTTACCCCATATCACACCATTCAAATAGGTATGCATGACCTTTCCAGCTAAAAATCATTGGTCGGCCGGATTTTTTCTTGATGAACATAATATTTCGCACAAAATTCTGTATGAGATTGATCAAAATACGTGATGACGGAAAAAAATTATGGAAATTTTACAATACATAATTTTTTTTTTTATATTTTCGGCCAATCCAATCCACGTCGACCAAGCAAATCTTGTTCGTCTAAGTGTTAACTTTTATTTTTTATTAAAAATATTAGAATCCGTATCACGGAATTTTCAGGATTGGTGGCTCCTGGGCTAATTTTTCTTTTACAAAATTCTTTAAATAAATTCCTACATTTCTAAACGACCATGAACATTCCTATCGAACTTTTTCAATAGGGTATTATCGTTAGTCAAAAATTAATCATGAAATTTATGTAAAAATATACTTAAATATTCTGATTTCGAATCATAAAAGCACATTTTTCTTCAAATTAAAAATTGTAATTTTTAAACTGCATATCACGTGACCTAAAACGCGGGTAAGCCCTGCTGTGATGTCATAGTAGTATGAGTCATAGACCAACAATTAGTTCAGTGTAGACAGCTGGGTATAATATATCCATAGATAATAAGTATTTATATTTATTATAATCAGATGTCTATGAATATATCTGTCAAAGTTATTTGTGTTATTTGATATAGTGATACCCATATCACTTCATCAAATTGGATGCCCGCGTTTTTGACAGTTTAAAAAAGGTTTAAAATTGAATTTAAGTTTTTGGCAAGGAAGCGTGTGTATTTTTCTGAAATAAATTTTCGGTGGCTTTTTATTAGCAAAATCAACATTTTGAAGTACTTTTTCAAAAATAGTGGAATACCCTATTGTGTACATTAGATGTCAAAAGTGAATAGCTTAATGTTAATATTTTCGAAAGCAGTGATTTTTATAAAGAATAACTTTTTTTCGTAAACCATTTAACAAAAAAGTTTTCCATATGCAGCCAATTTAAGTAAACACCCTGTATATACAGATATTAACAGATATCTTGTAGATATCTTCGAACAAGACAATAACTTATTTTATATACAAAAGTCATATTTCTTTTTTGTTTCATATAAAATTTTAATTAAAATCTTTTACTTGTTCGCTCGTCTTCTTCTAAAATAATATAATAATTTTATATTTTGTATGATTGATAAAATCTGTTTGATTGTGGATTTTTGGAAAATGCACAGATCCGTATCCCCAAACAAAAAAGTTTCAACTTTATCGGAGAAATGAACAATCACTTCTGTGTAATAATTTCTGTTTTTATTAAATAAACATTTTATTATTTTAAGATTTTCTGTATATCTCCCCATTTTAATATTTTTAATCTTGAGTCTGCTGTAAATATTCTTTCTTCTATCTAAATTTTGCCCAAAAACAATAAGGCTCTTAATATTTTATTCAATATATACAGAGTGAACCATTTTAATCTATAGCGGCTAATAGCTTGTGTTGTAGTTAACCAATCAAAAAATAACTTAAAGGAATCCTAAGAACTAGGTCCAATATTAAAACAACCCGAAGAACTAGGTTCAGTCTTCTGTCAGAACATGACGTCTTCCATCAAACTCTGCAACTTTTGTTCAATTTTTTTTTATTGTTAACTACAAAATGAACTATTGGTCATTATATAGATTGACTGTCCACCCTGTATACATTGCCTAATTTTACGATCAACCTTAAAACATGAAATATTGAGAAATATCTTTTTTAGTGTATATGTTAAATACACAAGTTAAGTTAAGGTAGTGCGAGCGCCAAGGCAAGTTAAAGCTTGTGGTTGAAATTATTTTTATCTTATTTTCAACTTTGATGATGAATTTTGTTTGAACTTCATGAATGTAGACGAAAAATAAAAATAAAATTTGTCGATATGTGCCTTGGTTTTCGAAATATCGAAAGCTGAATAATTAAACAAAATTTTCAATTTTCGATATTTTGTTAATTACGCCAGATATCGAAAAATTTTATTACTTTTCGTCTTTTATTGTAAGCTATAACATAATTCACCATCAAAATTGAAAATATATATTTTTTAAATTTGTGTCCCTACTATCGTGCTCATACATCCTTAATTAGTCGAAGACAACGGGTTTTTTTTTTTTTTTTTTTTTAATAATTTATTAAAGTTTTAACTTTAATTTAGATAGTTTTTTTTTTAAATTTCCATCGACCACTTTTGGAGAAATCTATGAGAAAATCATCCGTCTACCGTTTTACCATAAAGCGAATGTTAAATATGCCTACTTTTGAAGTCATTTATTTTCTTAAATAATCAGGCAACCCCCACTAAAATTTTCAGAATTGATTTAAACTTTCTCCAATTTCATATAAACAAAAAAATCAAGCTTTTAATCTAAAATTGCACTTGTACATCCTTAAAAATGTATATTTCGTAACGATTCAATTTCATGGTACGTAATCTTAAAAAAAATGTTATGTATACAAACGAACCCATACTGTTTAGCCATTATTACACACACTTGATCGTTCTTTTATTAATAAGGTACATAATTAACACAAGTTATATTTTTAATTTTTGTTATTTTTTTTGCGTAATTTTCAATAATAGATGGTTTATTACGGGTAAAGTAAAATTATTTCCAAGAAAATATAATTAACGTTATATTAACTTTAAAATATTATTAAATACTCTGCGCAACCACATCACAAATGATACAAAAATTAATTAATTAATCAGCAAAACTGGAGCTCTACAATTTTAATTTTATTTAACTTGTGTGTTTAATTAAAATGTATTTTATTTTTAATTTTCAATTATATCGCTTGTTAGAAGAATACGCCCTCGATGATTAAGTTATGTTGGGATATTTTATTTTGTGTAGAGCTAGCTAATAAGATCATATTTTTGTTTTTCTTGAAAATTAAATAGAAATATTGTATTATGTCTTCGAAAAAAAAAATTTACTACTATATTGTGTAAATAAATTGGAATAACTTTCAAAATGAATACAGAGTAAAAATTTAAAAAGCCAAGTTTATACTATAGGCTTTTTATAATATAATAATATATTATAGCCCTCACTTATCCTTCCTTTTGTTCACAATTTTATGGATTTTAATTTTTTGGTGCGGATCCCTAATTTTTTTGTAAATAAAATATAACCCATGATACTCGCTGATAATGTAACTTTCTATAGGTGAAATAATTTTTAAAATCGGTTAAGTATTCAATCGTTTAATTCAAAAATGATGAATATCAACTTCGAAGCAAATTTCGCCCAAAATCATTTTCTACCCCTTTTTAATCCCGTTAGGCGATGAGTTTCAATAAAATACGAAACATCTATTCCATCAATTTTGCTAAAGAAAGTTTATGCTTAATTTGAAATAGGTTCGACCAAGGAATCACGTTGTCTCGTACAAACTTTCACCCCGTTTTTCACCTCTTTAGGGATGGAATTAAGGAAAATGCTTTCTTATCGGATGACTACGTCATACAAAGAACACACTCTCCCAGTTTAAAGTGTCTACCATCAGCAGTTTAGGGTGTGCGATGGTCCGTCAGTCAGTCAATCAGTCATTCACGACAAAAGGTAAGGGTCAATCAGTCATTCACGTGCGCAATAGTCGTTGAAAACGTTACGGTATTGGTCCCCAGTCGCTTGCGTCCCCATCTTATCAGGAATGAAACAGGCTTTGTTGAAGCAACAGGTTACTGTGTTGTTTTATAATTTTTCGTCTTAAGAACCGGCAAGTTAGTCTTCTTTTATTCATATTATGATAACTCGTAATAAGTGGAAATGGATTAACCATAATTCATTTCTGAAGCTGAAATTTTTATAGCATGCTCAGGATGTAAAAATTAAGTTTGAGCTCGTAAATCACCAACATTGGTCAATTGGGTCTTAGGTCCACAGGGTCGAACTTGTAAACTGTCAGAGGTAGAACAAAACTTTTCAATGTAAAAAAGTGTTCTTTATATGAAAAATAAACAACTTTTCTAAGAAACACTTTTTTGTAAACATTATTATTTACCAGTGAGGGAGCAATAAACTGGATTTTTACCCATGAATATATTTTACTTAAAGAAATCTCAAAAATTGTTTCAGTAAATTTAAAAATTTACAAAATTGATAAAACCCTCCACAAATGCGATTTATTCCTTGTAAATCGATTTTTGGAAACTTAGCTATAAAATGTTCTCAATCAGTCGGTTCGACCATTCAGGGGCTACGATGCCACTGAGAAACACACAGACGCACAGATAAACACTTTAAACTTATAACACTCTTTCTTAAATCAATATCAAAGTGATGGTCAAGAACATCAGATGAGATGAAAAGGATACTTAGAGAGCTATCATTTTTTGGGACAAATTTTTGGAAATATTTTAATTGAAATTGAAATATTTGAGTTGAGTTTGTTCTTTTGAATTATTATTTTGAATTGCCTAATTATTTTACCATTTCACTTTTCGAAATGAAACGACCTTTTCATCGATTTGCTTTTGTTTCGGACAGTTGCCAAAAAATTATTCAACCTGAGAAAGTTAAATATATTTTATCTTTTTCAAGCAGCGCTTTTTGACAAGGATAGAAGATATAAAATATGTCTTTACTTGATTGAAAACAGTCCGAAACAAAAAAGAATCATTTTGTAAATGAAAAGCCTTATTAAGCCGTTTATTTGATCATTCATTTCCATACTAATTATTTATATGTTAAAATTATATGACATTCTTTTTCCAAACCGAATCGATTTTGAAGATCATCGCCAATTTTTTAGTTTTTTCGGGTACGGAACTCTAAACTCGCACACTCAAAACCAAAAAAATTAAAATCGGTTCATCCGTTTAGGCGCTACGATGCCACAGACAGACAAACACACAGACACACACAAATAGCGGTCAAACTTATAACACCCCTTTTTTTAGTTCGGGAGTTAAAAACAGTCAGGCAAATTTTCTTTGGATATAAACTAATCAAGCTAAAAATCAAAAGACATTTTGACACTTACCACACTTGAAAATATTTACACGCAAATTTAAACTTTAATTAACTCACTGCAACCTTGCAAGATGATAATTTATTAATTGAAAATCGTAAACTGAGATATATTGTTTTTAAAGTATTGTAAAAAAAAAAAAATTTGACGTAAAACGACTTATCCAATTCTCATAATTCATACGTAACAGGTGGAAATTTCTCTTTGATATTCATGTTTTTGGTAACGATTAGTTAAAAAAAAACCCAATTGCCGATTTCATAAGAATAATTTTGGTGTGTTTATATTTGTATTACCTACATAGTCAATAATTCTGCGTAAAATATTGTTATGAACAAGTGAAAACAAACAATGGACTGAGTTAATTGTTGAAATACCATGCATAAATAGTGTTGATTACTCTATTACATTACACATACATATACAATTTATATAATACTATACAATTTACGCCTAATTTGCGCCCTCACGGGTAAACAATGATGTTTACAAAAAAATGTTTCAAACAAAAGTTGTTTATATTTTGATAAATAGAAACATTTTTGCATTTAAACTTTTGTTCTATCTCTAACGGTTTACAAGATGGGTCCTACGGTCAAGACAACCGGAAATGGACTAATTAGATGATTGTATGAACAACTATACCAAAATTTTTTTCCTAGCATCATTATTTTTAAGCGTTACAAACTTGGGACTAAACTTAATATACTATGTATATTTCATATATACATGGTATAAAAATATTAACTAAATTTTACTTTAAATTGAAGGTCGACATTGAAAATAACTTTTCACTATCTCATTTTTATACCATGTATATATGAAATATACCAAGGAATACTAAATTTAGTCCCAAGTTTGTAACGCTTAAAAATATTAATGCTATGAACAAAATTTTGGTATAGGTGTTCATAAAATCACCTAATTAGTCCATTTCCGGTTGTCTGTCTGTCTGTCCGTCTGTCATCACGATTACTCAAAAACGAAAAAAGATATCAAGCTGAAATTTTTAAAGCGTGCTTAGGACGTAAAAAGTGAGGTCGAGTTCGTAAATGAGCAACATAGGTCAATTGGGTCTTGGGTCCGTACGAATCCGGTTTTAGTTGTATTTTTAAACTATTACTTTTTTAAACAACTTTTGAGAGCGCAAATTATGCGCAAATTGTATAGTATGTATTATATGGGTATATCAGTTATATATGTGTGACATGTTTGTATGTGTAATGTGAAAGAATAATCAACACTGTCTATACATGGCATTTCAACAATTAACTTAGTCAATTGTTTGTTTTAACTTGTTTTTTCTTTTTTGGACTTGTTATTTAAAGACAATACAGGATTCTAAATCCAAAAGTATTAACGATTAACGATTATCTGGGTCTAAAAAGCTGCGTACAGAAACTTTTTTAAGCTCATTTTCAATAAAAGTAAACAAGGTTTCGAGTGGTCTTAACAAATTTGTCGTTTTACTCGCGCTTTTAAACTTTATATAAAATTTAAGGATAATGCTTTTCTCTCCTTTTCAACCCTCTGTGCAAAGCGACAAGCGGGTGATTTTTGAGCTCAAAAATTGTTCTATCGGATTTAAAAACTGGACAAATTCATAATTGAGTAGTGTTATGTATTCAAATATTTGGATAAACTTTTAATAATTATGGTTGTGAACCAAAATAATGAAAACTGCGAATTTGAAAAATGAAAAATTTTGTCAGGAAAATCGATATGCGCGTATAAATAATATTCTAAGCAACTTTTTCTAATAATTTTTTTCGATATCTCTAACAGAATCGACCCCTTTTGTCAATTTGTAGTAGGCTGAGTTTAAAGTTCAGATTTCGTTTAAGTATGCTAAAAAACGTCACCCATTACCCGGTACAATGACTGTGCAAAAATGATCGTGTCTTCATCTTAAATGCGAGTAGTCTAAATGGCCGTGCGGTTTAAAGCGCTAGTTTTAGAACGTAGGATTATTTAGACTTAGGTTGCGGGTTCGAAACCAGGCAGCGGCAGTGTGAACAATTTATAATTAATGGAAGTGCAGATTTGATCACATTGTCGTCGCTTGGATAAGAACGAAGTAACCGACTCCACCCACATCAAAAATGTAATTGTATATGTTTGTAATTGATTAAATAAAGATTAACAAATAATGATGTGGGTGGCCTCTGTGATTAGGCATGCGTCACAAAAACGGAGGTTAAACCCCATTATTATTATTATCTTAAATGCGACTCACTGTATATAAATGTAAGTTGGCTACAGAATCCTATCACTAACAACATTCCATTTACAATACACGTGTTAATTTATGAAATAATACTATAAATATAAACTACCATCATCATAGTTAACTGATCTACCCCCCCCCCTTCCCAGCTCCCCCATTTTACTGTACGAATAGATTCGCATGTGAAAATAAAAATCATACATTTGTTTATATTGTACAATTAAATAGGTGTGTTATTGAATATGTGTATTAACTCAGCATGTAAATATTAAAACAACCCCCGCACAAAAAACTACCCCTATTATACGGGGTGATTTAAAACTCATAAAAAAAACTATCAAAAGCATAAAATAATTGTCACATTACAAGTAAGAACGTTCATTGATTATTGATACAGGACGTTGTTCTGATTCATGGTAGACATCGTGAGTGTGCTTCTAAGCATAACCTCCTCAAAACATAATTATCAAGTTATACATAAAAATGATGACAGTCATGAATTTTTTAATTAATTATAGTATAAATAATTTTATAATTTAAAAATTAAAGTTATTACTAGCTAAATCTGGCCACGTTTCGCTGTGCCTTTCGACTAGTTTTCGAGTTTTCTGGCTATAAACATACAGAAGTTAAATTTTTATGTATAAGATATGGCTAGGTTAGGTTAGGTTAGAGTGGTTGGTTAGGTCATAATACCGAAAAACGGTTGTTCCATCCCCGGCCACTACTCCATGAACCATTTGGGGCCGTTTAAGAACAGCAGGAGTGCTTTGACGGCGACGAACTTTAGGTCGGAGAGGTCGTCAAAGAGAGACTGGCTCAAGTAAGCCCATCTTCTCATGGCAAGAGCTGGGCAGTGACAGAAAAGATGAGACATTTTCTCTTCCTTCTCACCATTGTGACTACTCCTGCAGTAGTCGTGATACACTGCCGGGCGTTAAGCATGCCTGCCGCCCAACCAGCGTCCTGTAATAGCAGCAACAACTTTGCTAATAGAGGCCCTTGGTAGTTATATAAGATCTTCGGAATATCATATCTGTGTTGTAGTACCACAAGTAAGTTCTTCCCTCCATCTAAGATCGGTTTTTTTAAGATATCCTCTTTGAGGAGCAACTTCCAGTTTGCAAATGGATATAAAAAAGATATGCAATGGATATAAAAAAGATATGCAATGGATATAAAAAACTATTATAAATAATAAAAGGGCAACAGCACACAATGTTCTTCCATCAATATAGTGTCTGTGATCAATGTTGTTGAAATTCAGTAATCGACAAAAGTTGCAGACTTTGATGGAGGACATCACGTGCGATAAAATGCAATAAAACAAAAAATACTTTCTGTTTACACTAAAAAATTTTTATTTCTATTTTACTTGAAAATAATAGTACACGGACAACTGTTCTTTCGGTTGTTTGCTCTCAATTTAGTAAATTTTGTCTTCGCAATCTTTAAGTTCTAGTAAGTAATACACATTATTAAGCTATCGACTTAGATCCACGGTTTCATTTCTTTCTAACCAGTTATGATTTTACCAATATAGCTTCTTACGTATCATAAATCATCCTGTATATAACATTAGGAATCATAATGTAATTTATTTAAAGTATCAATTTCTTGAATTGTTTTGTAAGTCGTTTTTGATGTTATATTCACTCATGACGACTGCAGTAATCACAGTTAGTGAGTGATTAACACTGTAATGGAATCAAAGTATTGGTCATTTATTGATCACACATTGGTCATTTAATCGGCATAACTTTACTCTTATAGTGAGTGGTACATTTAATCTTAAATGCTTTCAATAATGTGATTTTAATATACTTTGCTGATATAATTGTTAAATATTGTTTATTTTTATTTGAAATAATAAAAAATGAGTTTTTTCATTATTTTCCTGGAGTAATGAAATACTTTTGTTGTTCTTAATGCGTCATTCAAGTGGTTCGGATGTCCCGTGACTATCCAACTAGTCAACTAGACAATTTGTATGACGTAAATGTAAGAAAATGCTCTAGAAATATTGTAAACTAGGCAATTTGTATGACGTAAATGTAAAAAAATGCTCTTAAAATATCGTAAAATCGTACAAAAACCAAAGTTTTTTTATGTTTTCTTTTTGGAAAGCGCCGTAAAGTAATATTTTTTTACATAAACAGAATCTGTGATAAATTTTCTTCATGATGAAAACTGTTTTGAAGCTCATTGATAGTCAATCTAGACGAAAAAAAGGGCGGGCCTGGAAAATATTTCAATGGTGAATCTGAGGTTATAGATCGTTAGGAGGGCATGTAAATAACTTAAAAAAAAATTAAGAGAATTTTTCGTAAGGCTGTTTTTGAGAAAATCCAAAAAAATTTTGGAATGCGTTTTTCTCGGAATCTATTGGTTTAAGGGAAAAGTTTTTCAAATAAAAAATGTAGAGGACATTGTCAGCTACATTTTATGTCAGCAACGTCATGCGGAGCAACGTCATGCGAGTTAAATTACAAAAAGTAGGTGGCGCTAAAGTATCAAAAAAAGGGTTTTTACGATTTTCATTAAGAAAAAATGATTTTTTAGTAAAAGTGTAAATGAGAAAGTTGTTTGACTCAAAATTAGCTTCAACTTTTATTTACACAATTTTTATGAAAAACTTACCGTTTCCGAGCCAAAAATGCAACGCACCGTAGTTAACGGTTCTTCGAACAATCAATTCAATTTTAAATTCCACAACAATCTCAAACACAGCACGGCATAAAATGTCCGATGTGTACTCTTTAGCAAGCTGTATTTCAAAAACGGTAAGTTTTACAAAAAAATTGTTGAAATAAAAGTTGAGGTTAATTTTGAGTCAAACAACTTTCTCATTTACACTTTTTCAAAAAAATGATTTTTTCTTAATGAAAATCTTGAAAAACCCTTTTTTTTATACTTGAGCGCCACCTACTTTTTATAATTTAACTCGTATGACGTTGCTCCAATGACATAAATGTAGCTGATAATACCTTTACATTTTTTACATCTTTTATTTGAAAAACTTTTCCTTTAAACCAATAGATTCCGAGAAAAACGCATTCCAAAAGTTTTTTTGGATTTTCTCAAAAACAGCGGAACGAAAAATTCTCTTAATTTTTTAAATTTATTTACATGCTCCCCTAACGATCTATAACCTCAGATCCACCATTGAAATTTTTTCCAGTCAAAATGCCAGATTGACTGTCCTATTAAATTGTGAACAATTAACATTATTGTGAGTTCTTCCATAAGGTATTATGTTAAATATCACAATTTTAAAATGAAATAATTCAAAATTTTGCCCCGCAAGAGGCCCCAAAACTCTGATTATTGTGATCAAGAAACTTTGAACAATCATTTACCACCAAAAAAAAAACATTCACCCGACTTTCTCAAACAGCCGAACCACTTTAAACAAGTGAAAACTAACAATTGACTGAGTTAATTGTTGAAATACCATGCATAGTCAGTGTTGATTTCTTTATCACATTACACATACATACATGTGACACATACATAACTGATAATCAAGTATAGTACATATTATAAAATTTCCGCCTAATTGGCGCCCTCACGGGTAAACAGTGATGTTTACGAAAAAATGTTTCAAACAAAAGTTGTTTAATTTTTGATAAGGAACATTTTTTACATTTAAACTTTTGTTCTATCTCTAACGGTTTACAAGATTGGTCCTACGGACCCAAGACCCAATTGACATATGATGCTCATTTACGAACTTGACCTCACTTTTTACGTCCTGAGTACGCTGTAAAAATTTCAGCTCGATATCTTTTTTCGTTTTTGAGTTATCGTGTCCACAGACGGACGGACAACCGGAAATGGACTAATTAGGTGATTTTATGAACACCTATGACAAAATTTTTTTCCTAACATCATTATTTTTAAGCGTTACAAACTTTGGACTAAACTTAATATACTATGTATATTTCATATATACATACATGGTATAAAAATTGTTATGTGTGATAAAACCTCAAAATAGGGATTATTTTTTTTTGTATATCCGAGAAATTCGAAAAATTTGATACAAGCGTGATAATTTTTACGTAGGTATTTTCGAAATATTTTATTTATATATTTTTTTTCTATAAAATAACATGAAAATTTAATAAAACCCGCAAACATGTAGATGGGTACATGGGAAATCGAACAAATATGTTTAGTTTGACCACAAAAATATATACATAGAATATTTATGACATGTATATTTTTATTTTTCAAATAACAACAAGTTTTATTAAAAAAATATTTCGATGTATTTTCGATATATAGTTTCTATATGTAGGTATGGATATTTTATTTGTAATGTGGTCAGCTCGAAACATATTTATTTATTATTCGTAAAAGTGTTCTGATGAAATGAGAGAAACTAAGGTGTTGTTTGAAGAAAAGTCTATTATACGGTATGTATTTTTTAAAATTGTATACAAGCTTTAAAAATAAGTCATTTTGTGATTTTTTTACGCGTCTTTTAGTAATCATGGGTTAACTATTTATAAGCATTTATTGAGTAGTTGACTATTTTTCACCTGTCATGTGAAAAATTTACACTGAAAAACAACGAAAATAAACAAAAAACAAGTCAAACTCACTTTTTACGTCTGGAGCACGTTATAAAAAATCCAGCTTGATATCTTTATTTCGAGTTTGGATTATCGTGATAGCGGACAGGCGGGCAGAGAAACGGAAATGAACTAATTAGGTGATTTTATGAACACCCATACCAAAATTTTGTTCGTAGTATCAATATTTCTAAGCTTTACAAACTTGTGACTAATCTTAGTATACCTTGATATTATTTATATACAGTGTGTCTTTGTTAAGTTGACATATGCTTGAAACTCGAAATATAAGTTTTATCGACAAAAATGTTTCAAGAGAGAAATCTTACGCAGTCACTTGACTTCATGCTCGATAAAGAGCTCATTCTACTCTAGAACTGGGAATCGATCGAACACTTTAAATTAGAAAGTTGTTATTGATTAAAAAGTAACTTTTCTTGTTTGAAAGATTTTTCCGCAAATCGTACAGGTTAGGTAAAAACGGACAGAAAAGGTTTCTACAAAATTGTTTTTTCGTATAATTGTTTCGGCGAAATCTAGGCACTCTTCTTAAAAAAATTCAATAAATCCAATAAAAGTGGTTTGTTTTTCTATAAAGACCATTTTTGTTCAAATTGAATGAACTAACGCACAAAAAGCTAGATTTTTGCTATCAATTACTGTCTAAACCCTAAACTATTCGGTTTTTAAACAAACATTTTAAACAAAAAATGTAAGCGTATTTATAAAGAACAACTTTCTTATTTAAAGCGTTCATCTAATGTTTGTCAGTTATGAATAAGAGTGAGGTTTTAACTGAACCTGAAAACTAAGATTGAATTCTATGCTGGTATAAGATGTGTACCTTTGAAACTTACATTCTTCGTTTGAAGCATTTTCCTCGATTAAATTTATTAATCGAGTTTCAAGCATAGGTCAACTTAAAAAAAAAACACTCTGTATGCATATAAATATTATCAAAGATAATAAATGAGAACTCTAGGATATTTCGAAATAAATTTCGATTTTTCCTCAATTTCTTAAATCAATTTTTTGTATTATATAAATACGTATTTCGACTACCAAGTAGACTTCATCAGTATGACTTTGCTAATAGTAATTACCCTTATTATGTATGATACTCGTTGCTAATTTGGTGGCGGACTTCACATTGATAGTTTCATGTACCTACAATTTATACTGTTCTAAGTATCTGTCAAATTGTGATGTCAGTGACACTAGCCAATCAGCTTTATTCGTATAGAACAGCATAAATTGTTGATACATGAAACTATCAGTGTACAGAGAGCCACACAAATTAGCAACGAATAACATACACAATAAGAGTAATTAGGATTAGCTAATAGGATACTTTCGGTAGTGAAAAACAAATTATGAAATTTGAAAAATAAATTATAAAATTTATGTAAAAATATACTTAAGTATTCTGATTTCGAGTCATAAAAGCACATTTTTCTTTTAAAATATTAAAATTAAAAATCGTAATTTTTAAACTGTATATCACGTGACCTAAAACGCGGGCAAGCCCTGATGTGATGTCATATCGCAATGAACCACAGACCATCAGTTAGTTCAGTATAGACAGCTGGGTATAATATATCCATAGAAAATAAATACTTATATTTATTATAATTAGTTGTCTATGAATATATCTGTCAAACTTATTTGTGTTATTTCGTATAATGATACCTTTTTTTGACAGTTTAAAAAAGGTTTAAAATTTAATTTAATTTAAGTTTTTGGCAAAAGAGCGTGTGAATTTTTCCGAAATAAATTTTTAGTGGCTTTTTATAAGCAAAATCAACATTTTGAAGTACTTTTTCAAATATAGTAGAATATCCTATTCATACTGATGATGACTACTTGGTAGTTGAAATACGCATTTATATAATACAAAAAATTGATTTAGGAAATTGGGGCAAAAATCTCTGTATCAAGGATATAAAAATACAAGCTGAACATTGAATCAATAAAGAATTGATGATGATACCTAGTATCACATTATATTGAGAGTAAGTTAGTTGATGATGATCGGACTTGAAATCAATTCATTCACATCTTCGATATACTCGTAATAAATATATAAAATCGGTTTTTCCTAACAATTTTCAATTTAAATTATTTATAGTGAATAATGTAAATATTTACATTGTGAAAATGGTGTGTCTTTCATTCTCAAACATACCAATCACCGATCAACCAATATCGATGATATTCTAACATAAACAAGTTTACAACTACACAACTAGAAATGTGAGAAGGACTCTTCATCCTAGAATCATCTAGAATATCTAGATATATATCAATTGCCATGTATTGTGATTTGTACAAAGTCAATATATATATAGAAACTTTATTGTGGGTTTTTTAACCACATTTCGAATAAACCTTATTTGTAGAGAGGGTGAACCTAGAAAAATCTAAACTGTATAATAAAAACTTTTATTTTCCATGTTCCATGTAGATCTACACGGAATTATTTTTCAGCCCGTTTTTGTCTAAAATGTACGGTTTGCAGAAAAATGTTTCTAACGATAAAATAAAGTTTGAATACTAAAACAGCGACAATTACATAATCGGGTTCTTAAAAGTATGCAAACAAGAGAAAATTTTCATCTGAAATTGTTAGTTACAGTCGCGGGACTTCTAACAATAAGATTGAACAGTTGTCCACAGGGCGGAAAGAGGTCCTCCGACTGTAATAACGATTTTACTTCTCATAACAATTTCAGATAAAAATATTTTCTTGTTTTCATACTTTTAAGAGCGCGATCATGTAATTGTCGGGGTTTTAGTTTGCGAACTTTATTTTATTTAAACTATTTTAGGGTTATAATTTCGTGAGATAGTATAACAACATACATATATTTGAAAAGTGCTATCAACTAACTAGTGCTACTAACTTTTTATGTTCTCTAGAGTGCGCCATATTCAGTTTTATGCAAAGCCATATATCTCATAGCCAGCGATCAAGACGCTTCTTGCGATACCTCATTTGTCAAATTATGATAAGTAGTTTAGAAGCTAGGTCCGAACAGATCAACATACATACATATCGGTCAAATACTTAACCCTTGCCAATGTATAGTCGGGGTAAAAAATGTTACTTTTTTTATCAATAAAAATTTTATAATGTATTCATCTATCGACTACCAATTATATAATAGAGTGTGCTTTTCATTAAGCTTAAAAATCTAGATCATATTTAATGTCTGCGTAAGATTTTGAAGCCTTTTTATCAATAAAAGTTATTTTGTTGAGTTTCAAGCATATGTCAATTTAAAAAAGCACTCTGTATATAAAATACATACAGGGTGTTCTGTTATTGACAGATATGGCAAAAATTGATAAATTTGTTCATTCACTGACTATGATTCGATAACCAACAGCCAATGATAATCAGTAGATATTAGTATTTTTCATTCAAGAATATTAAACTAAAGAAGGGATATGAACTGATTTCAATTGGATTATATCATTTTGAAAAAACATTTTAAAAAAGTATTTGGTTAGTTTGGTCAAATCCTCCTTTTTTTATTTTTATTATATTTTTCCAAGAAAACATTAGATTCTTAGTAAAAAAACAAATTACGTCATAAAAGGCGTTGTTTTAATTTATCGTTAACAAACAAAATTATTAAAATTTAAAATGCAATTGGTAAAAAAACATTTTTTTGTTTGTATACGTTAAATTAAAACAACGCCTTTTATGACTTAATTTGTTTTTTTACTAAGAATCTAATGTTTTCTTGGAAAAATATAATAAAAATAAAAAAAGTAGGACTTACAAAACCAATCAAATACTTTTTAAAAATGTTTTTCAAAATGATATAATCCAATTGAAATCAGTTCATATCCCTTCTTTAGTTTAATATTCTTGAATGAAATATACTAATACCTACTGATTATTATTGGCTGCTGGTTATCGAATCATAGTCAGTGAATGAACAAATTTATCAATTTTTGCCATACCTGTAGTGCCCAAACTAGGGCTCAAATCCAAAATTGGTAAATGAATTTTTCCTTCGTCTTTATGAGCTTATTCTGTAGGCCGACGATCTGCAGTCAATAACAGAACACCCTGTATAAAGGTATACTAACTTTAGTCCCAATTTTGTAAAGTTTAGAAATATTGATGATACGAACAAAATTGTGGTATATAGGTGTTTACAAAATCACATCCGGTTGTCTATACGTCTGTCCACCTATCCTTGATCAGGATAATTCAAAAATGAAAAGAGATATCGCGCTATAGCTTGTCTAGGACGAGTTTGAGTCCGTAAAAGAGCAACATAGTATAATGGGGTTTTGGGTCAATCCATCTTGGAAACCGTTAGAGATAGAACAAAAGTTTAAGTATAAAAAATGTTCTTTATCAAAAAATAAACAACTTTTGGTTAAAACATTTTTTCATAAATATCACTCAAGTTTCCCCGCGTGATGGCGCAAATTAGTACAAAACTGTATTGTCCATTTTCCAAAACTATAAAAGATGCAGTTGTTTGTTTAAAAGTAGGTTGAACTAGTGGTCTTGTTAAACATTCTCGAAAAACGTTCTCGAAAAAAATTCTAGAAAATTCTTTCGAAAATTTCGAAAAACAACTATAATTGAGTTGATTTTTAAACTAACTTTAATTTATCTAAAAAAAATAATACAAACACTGCCATTCTACTATTTCTATACAGAGTATTTAACAATTAACTCAGTCAATTGTTTGTTTTCACTGATATATTTATTTTAGAAATAATTATAAAATTTTATCCCCGAAATACAAAATTTTGTTATTTGTTAATTTTAATTTAATTACCAAGAAAATTGAAAATTTAACCGTGAAGCGGTAGCTGAATTGATATAAAATTGCTTGATTGTTTTTTGTGTTTTTTGCCAAGTTTTGATAGAAATACTTTGAAAAGAAAATTTGTGAAATTAAATGTTTGCAACCGCGCGCCGAAAATGTTTAAAAATGGAGCCTTTAAAAAGTATTTTTCTTCTCTTTCAATTGGTTGAATTAAGGACCACGGTTTGGACAACGGTTCAAATCTAAATTTTCTTCATTTAAAAATTTTCCTCAATCTGTTTTCCAAACGGCTTGTTAAATTTTTCATTTTATTATCGACGTCCTAATTAGTTTGCATTTGGAACATTTTTTATTTGGGATGTGTACCATTTAAATTTTACTAAATCTACTTTATTTTGTCCGTTAATAATTGGTCCACCCAATATATTACATTTATATTATCTCTCTATCGATATATTCAATGAAAATTGACAATATTCGGTTGTTTTTCTCCCAATTTTTTTCTCAAACAGTCATCAGTCATTCTTAAAAGAGTTATAGCGCAAGGAAAGGACGAGTGAGAAAGGGGGGGGTGTTTCGTGTATACAATAGGAAAAAAATATTCACACTATTTTTATTCAGTGACATTTCAAGTTTTTATTTTCTGACTTGATTGAATCTTTTTTTCTGAACAAATTTAGGTATTTTTTTCTGGTGATGATTTTTTAAGTATCATCATTTTTCACGGATAAGTGACAATTTATTGGTGACTTTTACCGTCTCTAATTGACGTAATAGCTGCATGCAAATTGGTAAGTGATTATGCGTGTATTTTCTTTAAATTCTGAAACGGGCAGTTTCCCGAAAGTTTGTTGGTTTTTAATTATTAAATCCTATCTTTTATCCGCGGCTTCGTCCACGTTTTCATCAACTAGCAACATTTATGAAAAAGTAAATAAATTAATATGAAACAAACGGTGATGGAGATACAATTTAAGGACATCTATTCAATCAAGATTATCAGACATACTCATTACAAAAAAATTAATTTTCTTAGAAGCATATTAACTATTGCTTAAAAAATGGAAATGAGTAATGAGAAAATGAGATTAAAACTAACCGTTAAACAACTTAAACCACTTTTTTCGATGAATATACAATCATCAAAAGTACACTTCTGCAATTTTTTGACACTACGAAAAGTATATGTATCAAATAATTAGTTTCAATTTTTTTAAAAGTACCTGGATGACCGAGCTTTGCTCGATATTGTTTTAGTTAAAAATACACAAATTATATCACAAACATAAGAACCATTTTAAACTCCACATAAATACCAATTTGAATGTCGCGGTAACGTACACTCACTGTCAAAAAAAGTGCCACAGTTAAAACATTCTAAGCGTACTCATCATATGTTATGTTATAATAGTAACACTTAGAATGTTTTAAAACGAGCATTTTTTGTGACATTGAGTATACTTTATTTTGTTCACTGTAATATACACCAATAGATGTCAGGAAGAGTCATATTTTGCAGTGTTTGTTTCAGTTTTTCATGAAAAGGCGGATAAAACGATGTTTTTAAAAAATGAAGCTCTACATATATATATATATATATATATATATATATATATATATATATATAAAAAGTATTCAATAATTGCTCGTGTAAATATATAAGATGTGAGAAGTCTCTGGCCTGATGCCTGATAACCGTGATAACAGTTGTCCATAATCAATACAATTTTTAAAGAATATATTTTCATTAACTTATAAAAAGAAAGGGTAGTTTACCAAAAAGTAAAATAGTGATTCCGTATTTTTACTTACCCTACCTGTACATTATTTAGAAGTTTTAAATACTACGAACTTTTCAGAATAAACTAAACTTTTTATAAAGAATGACTTTTTTTCTTCAAATGCAAAATAAAAAATCTACAATTATAAATTCCTTTATCCGTGGCACACTGTAGAAAGTTGGATATCACAAGTAACAACTAATATGTACCTATAATATTTTTGGTATACCAGTACATACATATTTACATATACATTATGTATATTATATCCGATCAGTAATGAATCATAAAGTCAGCCAGCCATCTCTTATTGATATAAAATAATAAATATTCTAATTAATATGACATTTTTATAAAACATATACCATGTGCATCTAGGCATATACGTATCTGTAATATGACAGAATACATCCGTTTAGTAATGCATCTAAGACTCCCACTCTCTGCATGCATACAACAGAAGATCTGTCATATCGTATCTGTAGTCTTACAATATATGTACATAATACCTCTCGCTTAGATCCATTACTAAACGGATGTATTCTGTCATACTACAGATATGTATATGCCTAGATGGTACAAACACACATGGTATACAGACATACAAATAAGGAGTTTGTTTGTCTATGCTCTATGGGATACTATACGAGATATAGATTAAACTGAGCAGCGATATCATATATCCAGTGTATCTATAGGATAGTTGGTTATAGTACAGGGAAAATAAGTATAAAAAAACTCAAAATTGCTTGTAGTGATTACAAAAATTGTTGGCCCTTAACGCAGGATATGACCGAAAAATGAAATTGAGTTTGGGGTTTTATTTAATATCCAATAATAATTATGTATCATTCTTAAACCAATAAAAATTTGTAAAATAAAAAATTTTTACGAAAAGGATGTACCCTGAGTTTTAAGGCACTTATTAGAAAAAAAAATTATATTATTATGCTTAGGAAAAGGATAAAATATTTATGATTAGTTTAAAATATTTATGATTAGTTTTACATACACCTACGATAATCCAGTGACCAAAAAACATATTGTAAGTTGGATATTGGAAATAACCAAACCAATACAAATAAGACATGGTTATTTTAAATCAAATGACGACACTAGATATTTATTTTGAATTTAATTATAATTTTATGATTCAAATGTATCTATTAAGCCAATAACTTGATACTATTGAAAAATGAATTAGCTAGACCGATAGATTGCTTTCATAATTCTCTTGTGTAGCATTAAATACTTAAAACCAAAATAAAAAAATCAAAATAAAATCAAGCAAAACAACAAAAGATAAATGAACGTAAAAGTAAATTAAAGTAAATCCAATACAAAATATTTCCTTTACAAGAATAATAAAAATTCCAAGGGAACTTATTTGAGAGCCACTGCTTGTAATAAGATTATATGTTATAAATGGGGAGTACTTCATGATTTATGATAGGGCGGGCTAAGATTTTTCGACTTAGACTAGTCTGCGCAGTAAAAGACGAATTTTGAAGGGCCAAGAAAGAATAAATGAATAATACATATTGAATGAAATATGTTTGAATTATAAAAAAATAAAAAATAGTGTATATAAGAATATAAGTATATAATCTCCTTACTAAGCGAGACGAGACGAGGCAGATTGTCTTAAAAGCCTCGCCTCGTCGAGGCGACGATCCCTCCCCACAAATTTCATTTTTTATTTTAGGAAAAATATTTATTTATTAAAAATTATATAGAAACAAGTGAAAACAAACAATTGACTGAGTTAATTGTTGAAATACCATACATAGTCAGTGTTGATTTCTTTATCACATTACACATACAAACATATGTGACACATACATAACTGATAATCAAGGCCTCATGGGTAAACAGTGATGTTTACGAAAAAATGTTTCAAACAAAAGTTGTTTAATTTTTGATAAGGAACATTTTTTACTTTTAACTTTTGTTCTATCGGTTTACAAGATGGGTCCTACGGACCCAAGACCCAATTGACCCATGATGCTCATTTACGAACTTGACCTCACTTTTTACGTCCTGAGTACGCTGTAAAAATTTTAGCTCGATATCTTTTTTCGTTTTTGAGTTGTCCAGACGGACAACCGGAAATGGACTAATTAGGTGATTTTATGAACACCTATGACAAAATTTTTTTTGCATCATTATTTTTAAGCGTTACAAACTTGGGACTAAACTTAATATACTATGTATATTTCATATATACATGGTATAAAAACCAAATTTATTGTAAACTCCAGGAAAAATTTTTTCAAAGCTCATCATCATATTAATTATTTTTTGTTTTTATAATTTTATAATATAATATGATATAATTTAATTAATTAAAGAGAATTGAAAAAAATACACTCGAACCAGGACTCGAACCCGGACTTCTTGGATTCATGTCAAGCGCCCTACCAATTAGGCTATTCGAGTTCTAGATACGAATGCAATTTTTTCAACTCAATGAATTTTTTTTTTACTTTGTTATCCACTTTATTTATTATTATTACTTATTATTGTTGTTCACATTTGGCGCTTGACATGAATCCAAGAAGTCCGGGTTCGAGTCCTGGTTCGAGTGTATTTTTTTCAATTCTCTTTAATTAAGATTACTAGACAAGCATTTGTCAAATTAGTTTACGATTGAATGTAACATATTATATATCAAAATTGGTCAAACAGACCATGATGTAAATATTGTGTGCATAATTAAATGTGAACAACAATAATAAGTAATTATAATTTAATTATTTAAAATATTAAAATGTTATAATATAATTAATAATATTTACAGAAATTATAATTGTTATTTATTTTAAAATAAAAGATATCATTTTAGTATTGAGATTTTATAATAAAATAGATAGTGAAACAGAGACACCTCCATTTTTTTTTTTTTTTTCATTCGAGGAGCCATAAAATTTTTGAGAATAAGGAACTTATATTACGAGCTTCAAATAAATTTATTTTCTAAAAAGTTTTTGAAGTGAAAACTTCTTTAGGCGCGTTGAGCGTTTTGGTAGAGGGTAAAATCATCGGTTGGCGTCACCGACACCGTAATGATAATAGTATATCTATAGCTATGGAGAGCCAGACTAGCGCACGCGCAGTAGCCTGTGTACACGTATACACTAATACATCGACTATTTCTGACTGTATTTTGTGCGCGTTGTTTAGAATACAATGAAATGATTGAACGAACAGATAATCTAAGTATTATCGAAATTAATGACGACAATGATGTAAATAATGAAAATAATGTTCAAACTTGAATTCATTGAAATTCGTGTAAATATAAATACTATGTATAATTAAGATAATTGTATATTAATTATACTGCAATTTTCGCCTCATGATTACATGAGTAGTGACATCTCTTGTTGCTACTTATAACCACGTTTTTTAGAGTTCAAGTTTTGAACTTGGCGCCTTCCTTAGAGGTAGCGGCCTTTTACTGTAACTATCTTCATAACATTTTTTCGTGCGAACATAACACACGTGTTTAATGTTACTGTGATAAATTTATAATTTAAAATTTTTTATATTAACTGTGGATAGTAAAATAACTAAGTATAACCGTGTATTTATATATTACTTATATATAAAAATGGGTGGTCACAAGAGAAAACACTCCGACCACGGCAAATATGAAAAATTGGAAAAACGACTTCGAAGAATGAAACGCAAATTGAAAAATACAACAAACAGAGGGATAGTGTCAGTGCCGATAAAGAAAATTTAGAAGAAACAACTCCTCTGAATCGCTCAATAGATCAAGGCAAGTGCATATTGGAATTATCTATTATTTAATTAAAAAATTGCATGTTACAAGTGGTGCGTAAAATAAACAATATTAAATAATTTTGAGATCCAGTCGAAAAATAATAAATTTAGTTTATTTATATAATATATTCAATCATAATATATTTTATTAAATTATTTTACGTATGTCATGCATTTACAAGCAAAATAAGTTATTTCCTCCAAAATAATAACACATAGACATAACAAATATGAAATTATAGACGTATAAAATATTTAATCATAGATATACAAAATATTTAGTCATAGACATATGAAATATATAACTATAGACGTTCAAAATATTTTACCATAGATTTACAAAATAATCATGATTTAATTTAAATTAGTAACACCTGATTCGGATATGTCGCCATTATGTATAAAACTGTCAATAAATAAACAATACCGTTGAGGTTATGCGAGACATAACACAATACGGAAATACACACGGCTGAGCTTATACGAGAGATAAGACATAGCCGAAGACATATGGTTGAACTTACACGAGAGGTAAGGCATAACCAAATAAATTAATCATTTAATTTAAATTAGTAACACCTGATTCTGATATGTCGCCATTATGTATAAAACTGTCAATAAATAAACAATACCGTTGAGGTTATGCGAGACATAACACAATACGGAAATACACACGGCTGAGCTTATACGAGAGATAAGACATAGCCGAAGACATATGGTTGAACTTACACGAGAGGTAAGGCATAACCAAATAAATTTCCTTCTCTTCTTACAAAGATGGTATAAGGCCAGACAGACGACATATTAGAAATCGTAGATCTAGAATCTAATCAAGAGGCATTGTCGACAAATAACGAATTAGACCCAGAAATATTAAAAATTATCGGGGAAACACCGTCAGCAGAACCGCAAGAATTAAAGTTATCCAAGCATATTTCAACTCGGTAGAAAGCCTGGTTGAAAACAGGACGAACAAAAGAGATAAAAGAATTTCTTCTCCGAAAATACCCAAGAAAAGGAGAATGTTCGTTGGAGGCCCCAAAATTAAACCCAGAATTATTCGCCTAACTCAATGATGGCTCCCTAAAAAGAGACAAATATTTTTCATACACTAAAAATTTAGCTTTCTCCGTATTATCAGAATTAAGTCTTGTTATAGAACCTCTTTTGAAAAAGAATAAAGAGGAAATTGGTTTTAAAATAATGCTATTACAATTGTGGGATACATCACAAATTTTAGTAGAGTCCAAAATCACGAAATCAAGACAATTCAAGCCTAGGTACAATCAACAATACCATATTCAACTAAAAGACCGCCAGAAACAATATCGCAGCCAGAACAACAAGAATTCGTCGACAATAACTGAGGAATCTGAGGTAAAAATCGCAGGGAGATTAAGCTCGTTCCTCAATAGATGGGCTCTTGAATAACATCAGACCCTTTTATATTGCAATGCGTTAAGGGCAATAAAATACCTTTTATAACGAAACCATATTAACCGGAACCATCACCGGAGCGTAAATGGACAAAACCTGAAACTCTTGCATTAAAGTTGGAGATTCAAAGATTATTAAATCTAGGTGCAATGGGAAAAACTGTCCCAGTTGAGGATCAATTTATTTCACCCTTCTTTATAGTTCCCAAATCTGATGGATTCAACAAGTTTATACTAAACCTTAAAAATATCAAGCAATACATTGCTATAGACCATTTTAAAATGGAAGACATAAGAACCGTCTGTAAGTTAATAGCACCAAGAATTTGTATGGGAACTATTGATCTTAAGGACGCCTATTTTTTGATTCAGGGCATAAGTCATGTAGAAAATATTTATTTATCAGGGTGTGGTTTATGAATTTGAGTGCTTAGCGTTTGGTATTTACAACGCGCCCTTTGTATTTACCAAAATGTTAAAACCAGTCATTAATATTCTTAGAGAGAAAGGGCTTTATCCGTAGTATATCTTGATGATTTCCTCTGCGTAGCCTTATATGACAATTCTTGCATAAAGAATTTAAGAGCAATGACAGAATTACTAACTTCTCTTGGGTTCATTATCAATTGGGATAAAAGTAATTTAAAATCTAGCACATGATTGATTTGGGGTTCTATATTGACACAGAAAAATTCTGTTTGGAGCTAACTGATAAAAAACGAGAGCTTATCTTAAACCAAATAAATACCTTGATGACGAAATGATCTTGTAAAATAAGATTATTTGCTCAAATAATCGGTTCATTAATAGCTGCATGTCCAACTGTTGAATACGGTATTTTGCATTGTAAGTTATTAGAAAAAGCTAAAACAGAAGCTCTTGCGCATAACAAAGAAGATTTCGATAAAAGTATGAAGCTACCAAATTATATCTTAGATGATTTAAGATGGTGGAAGGAAAATAAACCCAAAACGTCACGAAATTTTCTCAGACGCTTCGCTAACCGGATGGGGAGCATATTGTGATGGCAAGCAAGCTCATGGTTGGTGGAAATCAGAAGAAAAAGGGTTACATATTAATAACCTGGAACTTCGAGCTACCTTCCTAGCATTAAAATGTTTCGCAGCTGATCTCTTCCATTGCGAAATTTTGATCAGAGTTGATAATTCAACAGCAAAAGCATATATAAATAAAATGGGTGGATCACAATACCTAAACTTACACTTATTTGCCAAAGAAATTTAGGAGTGGTGCGAAGAGCGCAAAATTTGGCTTTATGCCTCTTATACTGCATCAAAAGACAATAAAGAAGCAGATAAACAATCTCGCTTAAAAAATATAGACATGGAATGGAGTTTGGCAGATTACTCATGTAAACAAATCATAAAACAATTAGGTGAACCTTCAATTGATTTATTTGCGTCACGAGTAAACTCTAAATGTAAAAAATATTGCGCCTTCAAGCGTGATCCAGATGTTATTGCTATAGATGTTTTTACAATTAACTGGGAAAGTCATTATTTTTATGCCTTTCAACTTTTTGCCTTAATAACACGAGTACTTCAAAAAATAATCAACGACAAGGCTTCAGGTGTTATTGTAATATTCAAACCTAATAAATATCTTTTAACTTCTCCGCTTAGCAATCATCACCATCATCCAATGGCCCAAACACTTATCCTGGCGGCCGCCAGGTTATCAGGGAAGCGTTCTTGAGAAAAAACCTACCAGAACCAGTAATAGATATTTTAACAGCGTCCCTAGCGGACTCAACATTAAAGCAATGCAATAGCGCATTAAAAAATTGGTGGATATTTTCTATAGGAAACGGACGTGATTCTTTCAATATTGATCCAAACGCAGTTCTGGAATTTTTATCACAAAAATTTAAAAATGGTGCAACATATGGGACGCTGAACACTGCAAGATCTGCTTTTTCGATAATATCAACAAAAAATATTGTTTATGATCCATACATTTAGCGTTTTTTCAAAGGAATTTTCAAACTTAGACCCATAAAGTCAAAATATGATTCAACCTGGGACACAGAACCAGTTAAGTAAAACAGCCAATTTGTACCCGTTAATCCAATTATCTTTACAGCAATTAACGGTAAAATTGATAATCCTGCTGGCTTTAGGAACAGGACGTAGAATGCAAACCTTTGCCTTAATCTCAATAGACAATATCCCACAATACGAAGACAGCGTTCGAATAAAATTCCAGCTATCATAAAAACTTCTAGACCAGGAGCTTTGCAACCGATTTTACATATCCCGTTCTTCGCGGATAAACCAGAACTCTGCGTGGCGAGCACGCTACTCAGATCCCTTGTCACAAAATCTATAAGAGCCGATGAAAAAAGACTATTCATATCTATTCGCAAGCTACACAATGCTGGTTCATCTCAAACATTAAGTCGTTGCATAAAGGCTTATTTAACAGAGTGTGGAGTACATGAAAAATTGTATGCCAATAGTAATCGACATGCATCCACATCAAAAGCAGGAATCTAGATCTCATACGAAAAACAGCAGGATAATCCGAGAGATCGCAGGAGTTTGCCAGATTTTACGAAATACCAATAACAAGTCGATTTAATGACTTTGCGGAAGCAGTTCTTCTTAACTCTTCCAATGAAAACATATCGAAATAGTCACTTATTTAATAATTATGAAAACAGATTGACAATTAGAGTAAATTGATAATTTTATGTTTTATAATTTGCAAAAAAAAAAAAAAAAAAAAATTGTTCTCAGGCTCTGAACATCTACTCATGTAATCATGAGGCGAAAATTGCAGTATAATTAAACGATCAAACGAACTTACCTGTACGTGAAGTTCGATCGTAATTATACGATATTTTCGCCGAAATGATTACAGTCCCACCCATACACTAAATCCCTAGGAAATTCTTAAAGAATATCCTTTCCCATAATTCTTTCGAACAATTTTTTAGGCTTTGAAAGTTATGAAGATAGTTACAGTAAAAGGCCGCTACCTCTAAGGAAGGCGCCAAGTTCAAAACTTGAACTCTAAAAAACGTGGTTATAAGTAGCAACAAGAGATGTCACTACTCATGTAATCATTTCGGCGAAAATATCGTATAATTACGATCGAACTTCACGTACAGGTAAGTTCGTTTGATCGTTTAATTATTATTTCAACCAGTTTGTATTTATATTTTGTTCATAGTTTGTTTAACCCATCATATGTAACTAATAAATAAATCATAAAAAATTGCATATAATTTTTGCATATAATTTCAATTAGTCTTAAAAGTTAGTAAAAATTTTACCTTGCACAAGTCGAGACTGGTCAACATTCTACTTCGCCTGAGGTCGAGGCGAGGCGAGAGTAGTGAACATTTTACCTCGGGCGAGACCGAGGCGAGGTGAGGGTCAAATTTAAAAAAACGAGGCAAGACGAGGTGATACCATAACCTCGTCTTGCCTCGGACCTAAACGGACGGAAACACTAATTGAGGCATAGTTATTGAAATAAATACCAAGATACTCGAAATAAAATTTTATTTGTCTAAAAATTTAATAATATCGTCGACATACTTTTAAGATGATTGTATAAAAATAATTTTTTTTTTTTTGGAAACGTTTTTACTGAATCTTTTCCACGAGTGCTTAAATTTTTACATTTAAATGGTACATAATATTTATTGTACAGACTAGAAATAATAAAGTGTGCATATCTCTCTAATGTATTATTTCACTAAACAAACTTGTAAAACATGATAATTAAAAAAAAAAAATTGTAGCTGCGAAAGAATAAAACAACAGATAAACAAAGAACGAACATAATAAACAAGGATGAAGATAATACATATATATTAATATGAGAAAAATAAAAATAAAGTTTGAACGTATACGATGCAGCAAAGGTTGTGTTAAAAAAATAATTAAATGAGTGATTCCATTGTAGTGGATTTAACGTAATTAAATTCGTGTAATGAAAAAAATGAACTGTCTATACTCAAATAATTATACGAATTTTTATTGCTAATTTTTTACTACATATAAATACAATAACACAATAAGTTCACAATACTTTTATTTTAATGTTATGGTGATAAAACTTCTGTAGTTAACTTGAAAAGTCTGTATTGTAATCTCCCCTACTGTAATCTGAGTTAGCGTACACTGTGCGCTTATTTATTTAGTTACAATCAATTGTTATAGCAAATTCTAGAACTGTCACGTATGTTCTATTGCATATATCTTCTTACTTGTAATTGTATATATATTTAATATCATATATTTAACTTGTATGTGTTTTCTATCTTTGTTTACGTAATATAAAACGATATTGTTTATTTCGTTTTGGAACTGTCTAGATTACATTTGTTTTTAAGATAGTACTGTATGTGTGTGTCGGGTTAATTGTTAACACCACTCCATTAAAAAGTGTACCATGAAAGGAAAAAAATTCTAAACAAGTAATCTTAAGTACCTAAATTATATTTTTTCTTTGGAATTTTAAGTTTTCATGAAAATTTTGTTATTAATGTATATCAGAATGTTTACATTCTAATTTTTTTAAATTTTATTAACGCTTTTTTCTTGTAATTAATTGTAGTCAAAAACAGCATTTTAGTACATTTTTATATCTTTAAAATAGTTTCGAAGTTCTTATCTTGTGTCCTCTGATATTAATTTCAAAGGTTTCTTTTAAAATACAACTATTTTGCAATCCAAAGTTTTATAAGACATCTGCGCACTCAACCATAGAACACAGTTTATGTATCAATGCTAGATCATATCAATTTTTAGAGGAAAGTTTGCAAAAAAAAAAATGAGTTTGGTATATTTTTCAGCCTACGGTTCCATTTCCAATAGGAAAAACGATGATTATCTCTCAAGACATTGAGGAAGGCAAAAATAAAAAGACAATATCAACATAAAAAATGAATGTTTAAGACGATTCTCATTGGAAATTCCGTGACGATGCGGCTATTTATTTTCTATTCTCTTCTAAGGAAGATTCTTTCTTGGCTTCAACTTCAGCAAGTGTTCTATTCCTTGACAAATATATGTACAACATGATCAACAAATGAAATTTAACAAAATTTAAAAAATCCTCCACAAATGCGATTTATTCCTTGTAAACCGATTTTTGGAAACTTAGCTATAAAATGTTCTCAATCAAGTCGGTTCGACCGTTCAGGGGCTACGATGCCACTGAGAAACGCAGAGACGCACAGATAAACACATTAAACTTATAACACCTTTCTTTAATCAATATCAAAGTGATGGTCAAGGAAATCAGATGAGATGAAAATGACACTGAGCTATCATTTTTTGGGACAAATTTTTGGAAATATTTTAAATGAAATTGAAATATTTGAGTTGACTTTGTTCTTTTGAATTATTGTTTTGAATTTTAATTATTTTACCATTTCACTTTTCGAAATGAATTGAACCAGGTTTATTTGACCATTCATTTCCATGGTAATTATTTATGTCCTCTCTCTTCTAAACTGAACCGATTTTGAAGATCATCGCCAATATTTTAGTTTTTTCCGGTACGGAAACCTTAGTTCGAATACTTTAAACACAGCTAAGAACACTCCCCGTTAAATTACCTTTCAAATGAAATCAAAAGAATTAAAATAAGTTCATCCGTTTAGGCGGTACAATGCCACAGACAGACAAACACACAGACACACACACATAGCTGTCAAACTTATAACACCCCTTTTTTAGTTCGGGGGTTAAAAATACAAATAACCATTTTCAAAAAATTAGCAAGATTGAAAGATTCTTCATTTTCATTTTTCCCGTTTGAAAGAAAATCAAGAATGCAAAAGGCATTTCTTAAAGCAAAAGCTGCTATAAATTTTTTAAGTTGTCAATATTTTACATGTAACGGGTAGGAATTCATACTACTTAGAAGATATTTTTGAACATTTTTAGCTCGCGTTTTTAGAAAGTAGCTTTGCAAGTAAAACTGGAAATTAGGGATGTTTCTAGCCAAAATAGAATTTAATTGACTGTTTAGTTAAAGTAGTCCGGCTGTTGTGTAGTCAACAAGGCAATTTGTATGACGTAAATGTAATAAAATGCTTTAAAAATATAGTAAACTAGACATTTGTATAAGGTAAATCGTTAATGTAATAAAATGCTCTAAAAATATCGTAAAAGCGTCAAAAAACTAAGTTTTTTTATGTTTTCTTTTTGGAAAGCGCCATAAAGTAATGTTTTTTTTTTTTTTTTGCATAAACAGAATCTTTGATTAATTTTCTTCATGATGAAAACTTTTTTGAATTTCAAACACCGATTAATTTTTGTACAATTAACATTCTTATAAGTTCTTCCATAAAGTACTGTGTTAAACATTACAATTTTTAAATGAAATAATTCGAAATTTTGCCTCGCAAGAGGATCCAAAACTGTGTTTATTGTGATAAACGGACTTTAAACTTACTTTTTGACGAATATTTAGTCTAATTCAGAAGTGAATTTAGCTAACAGCAACGAAAATATTGCGTTCTTTCTCACTCCGATTGAATTACCTAAAGTAATTTTTAAGCCACTCTGTACATATATCTACATATTGTAATTACTTTTACAAATAATAATTTTTTTTTTTTAAAACAAATAAGTATATTAATAATGTTTCTTTCTCAATATAGATAATTTTTTAATGTCTTTTATTTTATTCTTAAACAAATAATTCTTTCCTTATTCCTGCCCCCACACACGCTTCTTCTCCCACACGTTCGATTCTATACACGTCACCATCATTCTTTCATTTACAACTTTTGTTCGTATATTTAATAATTATAACCAATAAATAAATGTAAGAAATACGTGCAAATGAATAATTATTAATGTGTTTTTATTTCATTATTATTATTTTTTTTTAAGATGATTATTTTTTAAATTCAGTCTTAAAGGTAGCTCTTGTGTAAAATCATTTATCTTAAATGTGATAAATTTAGATTTCTAAACAGGTAACTCCTTGTAGCTCAGTTGACCAATTCCGTCAGCGGTAAGTCTGGGGTAGCGAGTTAGATTCCCGTCGTTACAACAAAATTAATTTAATTAATAGTTGTGATGGGCTAGTGTAGTGCATATTATATACATGAAAGAGCTGTACTCAGCCTCTGAAAGTAATTTAGAAGCTAGAATAATTACAATATTTTGCACTTTCATGGAAATTAATTTGGAAGAGACCATTTTATTGCAAATTTTATCTATTTTCAGGAAAATTTGTCGTGATAGCTCTTATTGTGACAGTTCTATCACACAGATTTTGATTATATAAAGCCAATATAATTTTACACTTATCGTGGAAAAACTTCTTTTTTTTCACTTTGTTCGTTTTGAGTTCTACTTTCGAAATATCTCGGTGTGACAGCTCAAAACTTAACCAAAATATCTGTCACACCAATAAAAAGTAAAAATACCCTGTCAAAAAATATTTCTGTCAGGATAAACTCTGTCACACCTAGCCCATATTATACCTATCGTTATATAGTTCAGTAGTCGGAATATAGTTCTCGTTATAGTATCGTTATATAGTTCTATAGTCACTTACGGAATTTTAAAATCCGTGTAAGTACAGTTTTACTGACACGGACTCCAGGGCTATACGTCAGAGGCAGATTAGAAAATTTTGTGGCTGTAGGTAGTTTAATAAATTAGCGCCTCCTGTAATAAAAATTTATCAATGAAGACCTTTTTTTGAGTTCTTTAGTTTCAAGTTCTTTATTTCTTATAATCTGTAAAATCGTGTTGGTTGTTTGGGGCAATACGAGATTGTTTTGGGACAGTCCGTGTAGGGGAAAGTGTCTTTTAAGTAAAGCCATCTGCTGTATTTATCGAAAGATGGCTTCCTCGATGATCATCTTAATCGTTGAGCAAAGACTTATGGCGATTTGGTGTTTGGGATTTATATTTGATCTATGGTAAGACAAATTTCAACGTAAAATTTCTTTTTTTGTTTTAGTTTTCGCCAGCTGCTTGTTTTACCCTTAGCTTTTGTTAACTTCTTATAATACTTAAACACATTTTGATAGGCGTATAATGATTTTTAGGGTCATTTTTTATGACGATATTCAAATATGTCGTTACAGGTAAAATGATCCCCTTTATATTGATTAAAATGATCCCTATTTTGTGTGTACATTTATAATAAGTAAAATGATCCCCCATCATGTCGCGCGTTTTAAATTAGTTGATTTAAATTTTACCCGTGACTTTTGAGTTCAAATTTATTGTTGATGTAATGTAAAAGAACAATTAATATTTTATGTGAATCGTTTAGGAAAAATCGCTATAGGATCATTTTATCCTCCTATTCTAGCAAGGTCGGTAAAACGATCGATAAAAATTGAATAGTTCTAAAAATTTGAACAAATCAAAAGAAATTAACATGCAAATATTGCAACACTTGAATAAAGAAACCAAAAATATTTCGACGTTATACATATCGAATAGTTTGGTTATTAATTACATTTTTTCTCAGGGAGATCCATTATAGAACAAACTCCCCTTCATGTAATTTTTGTGTTAAGTACACTTTCCAACAAAAAAAAAATACTGACCGATTGTCACGAGTGAACATGACTAAAATCTGTTACATATGAACCACCTTAAAACTAATTTATTCGTCTTCTAATGTACGCTTGTCTTTAAAGGTTTTTGTCTTTCTTTTATTATTTGTAATATGTATATTCCCGTAGGAAGAATTATTGTTCTACCCAGTAATTAATGTTTAAAGTTATTGTATATAAAAATTCGAGGAAAAGTTCATTATCAATCTACTTATTTTTAGGAAAATTTATTTTTCTTGTGTTTAAAATACAAAATTGTTTGTTTAAATTTGCAATGAAAATTTATCATTAATCATTTAGACGACTTCCGTATTTGTTTTGGTAATAAACATTCGGAGAAGATGACAAAATTAATTTAATTTAATTTAATTTTGTTTTCTTGTCGAATTTTCTTTCGAAATTTTTTGATGCGGTTGTTAATTTTTATATGTTCATGTTCAAATCAACAAACGAAAATAATCATTCACCTTCGGGAGAATTCAATCGTAGTGCGTTTCTATATACAGCGTGTTACATTTAAGATGAAGACACTCTCATCTTTTCGTTATTTACTGATAAATGGGAGTTGCAACCTGCAAACTGGCGATAATAATTCGTATTAATTAAAATCAGAAGAAGACCCAAATTTAGTAGTTACAATTTCGACTATTAGATGGCAATACTTGCACGCACCATTTTTTAAGGCCAATAAAAATATTCAAATCAGATAAATCCCGCCAACTGGCTATAAAAATTTGTACTATTAAACATGAAGTGGACCGCTTTCTCAGTAGTTTCAAGTTACACCACCTGATTACTCACCATTTATCAATGGTAATATCGATTTGAAATTATGCATAGTCATACTGGGTAATGATTCACATTTTTTAAGATACTTAACGGAAATCAGAATTTGAAATTTAGATTACTACAAATTGACAAATAAGGCCTATTCTTAATATTTTGCCTAGCGTCAGAGAGGTTTTGATCTTATACCGATTTTCATGACAAAATTCGCAATTATATATTTTTAATTATTTTGGTCTTTACTCAAAATTATTACAAGTTTATTGAAATATTTGACAATGGCACTATTAAATTATCAATTTGTTCAGTTTTTACATTTCATATTACACTAATAATAAAATTAAAACGTAAACTTTTATAACTAGTATGCTATGGACTGTAAAAACTGGAAAAATTGATAATTTAATAGTGCTATATACTAAAATATAATATTATATAATTAGGATACTTTGGATGCAACAATCAGGTAAATCTAGATCATTTCACTTGGGCATCTAAGTTAAAATTTCGTGGTAAAACCATTTTAACATACTTCTTTCTTTACGCACACATGTGTTTAGTCGGTATCAAACGCGAAATTATTGCTCCGTAGTCACTCGTGCCGCCATATTGTCAGTGACGAACTAGGACTTGTTGAAGCAACAGATTATTGTGTAGTTTTATAATAGGGTACTTTCGATAGTGAAAAATAAATTATGAAATTTGAAAAAAGTTAAAATTTATGTAAAAATAAACTTAAATATTCTGATTTCGAGTCATAAAAGCACATTTTTCTATTATAATATTAAAATTAAAAATCGTAATTTTTAAACTGAATATCACGTGACCTAAAACGCGGGCAAGCCCTGATGTGATATCATATCGGTATGAACCATAGACCATCAGTTCAGTATAGACAGCTGGGTATAATATATCCATTGATAATAAATATTTATATTTATTATAATTAGTTGTCTATGAATATATCTGTCAAACTTAAATAATACCGATATTACGTCACCAAATTGGATGCCCGCGTTTTTAACAGTTTAAAAAAGCTTTAAAATTTAATTTAAGTTTTTGGCAAGAAAGTGTGTGTATTTTTCCGAAATAAATTTTTGGTGGTTTTTTATTAGCAAAATCAACATTTTGAAGTACTTTTTCAAAAATAGTAGAATACGCTATTGTTGGTCGTAAGAAACTTACAATTTGATAAAAATCATAAAAAGTTTAACTTTAGGCTTAACGATGTTTATTCCAGCTATGGGTCTTTTATTCTTTTTGATTAGCAGTTTCGGGGTTTGATCCTGACAATTTGTATATAAATTCATTTATTTTAAATAACTAAGATGACTTTGTCATGGTACTAAGATAGTAATAATAAAATAAAAATACCTCCTAGATCTATTTTGCTATGTTAGTAAGTCAAGTGCGGATCCAGATAGGGCAACCTCGACTCCAAATTTATCGATTTGAAATATTCTATTCATTATTTTCGGCCGGTACGTACTCAAAGTACTAAATAGAGGCAGAAAGTAGATACGTACTTTCGGCCGAAAATAAAGAAAATAGTATACATCACATGGATAGAAAGTTTGAGAGCCCTGAACTGCTCGCCATGATGCCGTTGGCTTCACCATGAAGATCATATCGCGCAATGCAGAAATCTCAAACTCTTTGCCCTTGTAGTGTAATGTCAATACAAAATTGAATAAAACGGAAAAATGCTGGATACTTAGAATTCGATATAGTTAATAGTCAGTCTCTCCCTAAAATAACTAAAAATCACGACGCAATTTTAACACTTTTGTTTCAGTTTTGCATCCTTTCTAAAAGTTTAAACGGCGGCAAAATTCTATTTTCGCAGAAAAAAGTCATTTAAATTATGATTTTTCGAAGAAAACGTGTCACATATTGATTTATTGTAGAAGGCTAGAAATGTTTTGTGTAGGAATTCGAATGGTTGATGCTTATGACATCCAAATTAGTGTCCCATTAAACCATTTTTCGGCATAATACTAGTTTAAATAAGAAAGCTTCAGAAGAGTGGAGTAAAGATATCCGAAATGGAATACCAACAAAAGAAGGAGAATAAAACATGAAAAATATTATTATCAGACCCGTTAAATAAGGCCTACTTATCATTTTGCGTGAGACAAATAGGTAATTACCGCACGCATTTTCAACCAATCACATTACTGTCCAAAAAAACTAATAAAAAGTTGCTATATCTAGTAACTTTTTTAACCGACTTCAAACAAAAAAGGAGGAGGTTATCAATTCGAGTGTATTTATCAATTCGACTTTTTACGAGGTTATCAATTCGACTTTTGTTAACGGAGTTCTGCGATTGCCCAACTCGTGCAACGCAGTCGTTGTGCAATGCGTACGTTAATAATGCTCTTAGACCACATGTATTGTAAAAAAATAGAAAATTTCATCAAAATTCTGTAATAAAACCCCTTCCAAAAGGTGTTCGTGGATCCGCGCTTGAGTATAAATGAGGACGATATATGCTGCTACATAGTACGTTGTTAGAAGATTTCTTTAATGGTGCCAGACAGTCGCCATATCTTTCCGTATTTGTTTAAGTTTTTATATGATAATAATATGCAAAAATTATCTTAATATTCTTTTTGTTAAGTAGCTAAACTATATCTAGAATAATAGTTTTTAACTATGTTGATTTTAATTTTATAAAATATTTGGTCCATAAACTGATTTCAAGGGCTTTAATATTAAAAGAAAAGTTAATAAAAATTTAAAATCGGAGATGGGTGATTTCATGAAAAAGTGTACCCTGAATAGAAAAATCAATATTACTGTTTTTGGTGGTAAAAATACTTTGTTAAGTACCTAAATAATATTTTTTCTTCGTAAATGTTAGGTTTTCATTAAATTTTCATTATTTTTATGTTTATAAGAACAATAAAAGTCCAATAATTATAATTTTTATTCGTGACTTTTTGATTTGTATTAATTGTACTACGAAGTTAAGATAAGAATGGCACTGTGACGTCAGTTCTTCAGTTGACTATTATTAATTATCATAAATATACGAATTGCGAATAAAACAAGTGAAAACAAACAATTGACTGAGTTAATTGTTGAAATACCATGTATAGTCAGTGTTGATGCGCAATCGTTTGTTTTTTTGACGTCACGTAAATAACAAAAGATATTCACTTTTAAATAGACACACACACAACTGATATTCCTATATTAATACATACTATAAAATTTGCACCTTATTAACGCCCTCGTGGGTACACAGTGATGTTTACAAAAAAATGTTTCAAAAAAAAGTTTTTTATTTTTTTATAAGGAACATTTTTTACATTTAAACTTTTGTTCTATCTCTAACGGTTTATAAGGTGGGTCCTATGGACCCAAGACCCAATTGACCAATGATGCTCATTTACGAACTTGACCTCACTTTTTACGTCCTGAGTACGCTGTAAAAATTTCAGCTCGATATCTTTTTTCGTTTTTGAGTTATCGTGCCCACAAACGGACGGACGGACGGACGGACAACCGGAAATGGATTAATTAGGTGATTCTATGAACATCTATACCAAAATTTTTTTCGTAGCATCAATATTTTTAAGCGTTACAAACTTGGGACGAAACTTAATATACTATGTATATTTCATATATACATGGTATAATAAACCGCCAATGACAGATAAATCAGTCAATATTGTCTATGAAAAATCGCGCATAAAATATGTCGGGCGTGTTTTGTACCTCTGTGCCCAAATAATACTTCAAAACAGCAGAAAAACTTTATAGCTATGGCTATTAGAAAAAAGTGGTTTGAGCGTGCTTATCGCAAGTGTCCGATTGAAAAATTTAATTATTATTGTTGCGAAGATCATTTTGTAGTAAGTACAGTACAAATATTATCATTGCCATGATGAACATTTTCTTTTACTATACATGATGAAATTTACCAAAATTCAACATGCTACAAAAGTCCCCATAGCTCTCCCTCGAAGACCTAACTAATTGTTTTATGAAATTTTATTGATCACATTTTTTTTCAAGAACGTTACACATTTTCTTACTACTAAGTACTCATAATGTTGCTTTTACTTCACGAACTTCGAGTGCGTTGAACCTGTCATCTTGCACTAAAAACTCCCATACCATAAAAATGGTTATTTTCGGTAGATTTCCTTGATCTACCTTTAAAAAGCCTGGGTCGATTTTTGATGGCATTTTATTCTTCACTTTCAGAAATGATATAATATAGACAATACCCCTTCCCTTTAAAGTTGATATTAACGATATATTAATACGACTGTCGTCACTGTTTTATTGTCATTGTTTGTCGAATTGACGTAACAAATCACGTGTGCGGTGGAGCAAAAAAAAAAAAAATTGTTTAAATTATTTTAAATATTGAGACTTTTTTACAATTTTTTTCATAGTTTTATTCCATGATTTTGTAATGTTTCTTCCCTCATAAATAAAAAGTTTCGTAAAAACAATAATCCAAAATAACTCGACTTTGTGTCTAAAAAACTGAAAAGGACTGACCCATAAGTATTAGATATTGGTTTTTTTAATAGAAATACCAGTGAAATTTTTCGAAATAAAAATTCACGTGGGTTGTTAAATTTATTTCTTTTTCGAGTTTTGTATAAAAGCACATGTAATTCACGTGCTCTTATTAAATAGCAACTGGTAAGTATACAAGTTGTTAACATCAACCATAGCCATTCATCTAATCCAGTTAAAACATTGTATTAAAAAACAATGTAAAAACACAATAAACTTGACTTCCCATCTAGCTAAAATGCAACAAAACCGCTGTCTGAGATCATGGAAAATTGTAAAGAAATGAATTAGAGTTGCCACTTCAATTAAGCGCCCTTAAAGTTTGCTATATCAATTACTTTAAACTTCACTTCAATATACGATATACGTCAAATATGTATCTAAATCTAAGCACATAAGTAAGCTGTTACCTATATAAGGATATAAGTAAAGTTTGTTAAACATAAATATTTATAATATAAACATAACCTCGATTGCGATCTATCTTCTCTCCGAGAACAGAGTTAGCAGTCTCGGAGTTTTTACCAGATACCTTTATTAAGAATATAAACGGGTTTTTTTTCAATAATAATTCTAGTACAATTTTGGTTTTAATAAAAATTGGATAATCGATGAAACTGTCAAATGCCAAAAGTACCTAAAAAATTACTGAGTGGTTATCAAAAACATTAGGAAAGAGAAGAACGCAAAAATAAGGTATATGTAGTAGTTTTGAAATAAATGGGTAAAATTTAAAGATTTTTGCCTGCTATAATTTGAGAAATTTTTTGATTAAATACTGTTATATTTACTTGGCATTTCCATAATATTATTATGACGAGTGATTTTTGATTGTGTCTTCCAAATTTGGTTTTATCCCAGGGCCATTTCAGCTCTATTTACGGCCCTGAAATTCAAATAATTTAAAATATAAGCTACTCAGAATTGTTGAATTTACTTGAATGTGAAACAAATAACAAAAAATCTCTTTATGTACTGAACTCTGTAGGATTTATGTAAAAATCGAGAGCCAGGAAAAACTACACAATTCTGGAATCTCCCATCAAATCTTGGAGATGGTAACCTCACCGAAAATTGAATCGATTTGATTTTCATTCAAATACATACTAGGAATTTTATATATTATTACTCTAGCAAGTTTTTTTCTGTCCTACCATTGTCTCCCTTCTTTCTTTATCAAATTACATGATTCGCACTCATTTTCAAACTTATTATGTCTAGGTTTGACGAAAAATATACTCACGGTCTATTAATGTATCGCTTAGGAAAAAACATGTTAATCAAATAATTTGAAGGAAAAAAATATCATAAATTTAAATAATAAGTTTATTAGGCAAACATGTTAGTTTTTACAGTTGCTCTCCTAATACTCTAGACATACCTATTTTTAATACATGTTCTCCTAATATTAATTTAAGAACTTTTGATTTTTTTCACCATTTTTCTACGTAATTTATTGTTTGTTGTTTTCAGCCACGGATACAGGGTAGCCACGGGTTACGGTAACTACTGGAGCGGAATTCCGCACGGATCGAGCTAGTACTTTAAATTTTCTAATGGATTAAGGAGCCAGGCCATAACAATTTTCAGCTTTAATAAATTCATTTAAATACCGCGGAAATCATAAATGAATTTTCCTTTTTTTGCTTTAAAAACAAGGGCTGGCTGACCAGCCCTGTTGTAACGTTTAACTGACGACTGTCATAACTGTTATTTATATGCAATATACAAGTTGTATAACAATTTTCAGCTTTAATAAACTAATTTAAATACCATGGAATTCGTAAATGAGTTTTGTCTATTTATTGTTCATAAATAAGGGCTGACTGACCTGCCCTTTCCTAACACCTAACTGACTGACAGTCATAACTGTTATTTATATGCAATATACAATATGTATAACAATTTTTAGCTTTAGTAAATCCATTTTACTAAACCCCTGTTCTATCGTTCGCTTAACTGACCGCAGTATGCGTGTGTACACAGCTACTATAACCAAACCGCAAATGATCAGCTTTAGTAAATTCAACGAATTTTTTTTGGCTTGGTTCTTCTTTTATAAGGTAAATAAAAGCTATATTCATAGTTAAAGAGAATTGAAAAAAATACACTCGAACCAGGACTCGAACCCGGACTTCTTGGATTCATGTCAAGCGCCCTACCAATTAGGCTATTCGAGTTCTAGATACGAATGCAATTTTTTCAACTCAATGAATTTTTTTAATTTGTTTATCCACTTATTTATTATTATTACTTATTGTTGTTGTTTACATTTAATCATGCACACGATATTTACATCAATTGCATTCGTGTCTAGAACTCGAATAGCCTAATTGGTAGGGCGCTTGACATGAATCCAAGAAGTCCGGGTTCCAGTCCTGGTTCGAGTGTATTTTTTTCAATTCTCTTTAATGAAGATTACTAGACAAGATATTTGTCAATATTTAGTTTACGAATGTGTAACATATTATATATCAAAATTAGTCGAATAGACCATGATGTAAATATCGTGTGCATGATTAAATGTAAACAACAACAATAAGTAATATCTTCATAGTTTTTGTTTGCAAGTAAAAGCAATAGATGAAGAAAATCTAGGTACCAAAATGAACTGAATATAATGGCTAATCTTAACAGTAACAACGTGTTATAATATTTTTATTTTTATACATAACACAATAAATATGTATTTATTTAAAATAATAATATTTGTATAAAATTAACAAAATATTATTTAATAAATAATTAGTAAATTAATAATTATATATAATAATATAATATTATTTATTTTAAAAACAAAAACATTGGAGCAAGTAATCATTGACAGACATCAGTTATTTAAATATTAATAATTTATTGTAATAAATATAATGAATTATTATTCTTCCATATAATTATTATTATTTTCCATATAATAATTATAATTTTCCATATTATTTTATTGTCATTTAAAGCCATTCATCATTAATAACACAATAGCCAGAACAATTTTTTTTAACACGCTTTTATTAGCTTTATACGTATGTTAGTATGTTGGTATGTTTGTATGTAGGTATGTTAGTATGTAACGGAAACTTTGAACAATATTTTGATCCCCTTGAAAACGTCGGATTAACTCGAAATTTGGCATACTTATCCAGGACCGATGAAAATACAATAATTAAATAAGTTTATTTGATTATTCTGATCAGAAATTTCAAGATTAACGATTTTCATATCTGAAAATATACATTTATTTGTGCTCCCACCATATTTATACTGAATTTTTGATAAATTAATTATAGTAAAAAACTAAAAAACACAAAATAAATAATAGTTTAAAAAAAGGTAGAAAATAATTTCTGTAAATTGAAAAATCAACTTATCGTAATAAAGCGTGTGGTTTTTTGTTAAGATATTTTACAATGACTTTACTTTTACCATTATCTGTTCATAAAATATTTACAATAATTGAAAGTTAGCACCCCACGCTTTTTTACGATAAAATGATATTTTTGAATTTACAGATAATATTTTGTACCTTTTAGTTCAGCTAGTTACAAAAGCGTGTTTTGTTGGTTTTATACTATTATTATTCTTGTTTAATTTCAAGGGTTTTCCCCGAATGAAAATCAAAGGTGGCTTGCTTGGAAAACACGTTTTATTAACTATCTTGTGAGCAATGCATTGTACGGCAAAAATAGTAGGAATCAAATTTGTAGAAATTAACATTTTCTATAACGTCGATACCGTCGCCCTATTAGCTCAGTTGGTTAAGGCGTAACCAATTCGGTCAGCGGTATGCTTAAGGTAGCGGGTCCGATTTCCGCCGTCACAACAAAATTAATTTAATTAATAGTTGTGATGGGCTGGTGTAGTGAATGGTACATGCATGAAGCAGGTGCACTCCAGCCTCTGAAATTGAGAAGCTGGTAAATGAAATTATCAGCGGAATTGTAGTAAAACACATATATGGTATCACAATGGGGTCTCTAGCCTAAGTGTGTTCTTCGTGGAGACAGCCAATATAACCTAGCCTAACCTATTACCGAATCGTATGGCATTATCTACTCTTGTGATTTTCTATCTAGACGCTTAATTTTGTAAATAAAAATTCTTAAAAAAATTAAAAATACAATACTTGATTTTAAGTAAAATGTATTATTTTTTTCAATCTTTGAGGGAATTCGCTTAACTGACGCAACTCCTGCTCCACGAATTTTTTAAAATGATGACGGTTCAATATTTTCAATATTTTATATTCTTATGATAATTTATAAAGCACATTATACATTCTGTTTGAATAATATTTCAGTAATTTCTGTTGAATACAGTTAAATGAATTAATTGTTTATTGGTATTATTTTCCCACTTTATCAACATTTCATCTTCACTCCCATTCCATCTTACTCCACTTGTTGAGTCATATTTACTGAATATTATAGTATATTATACAGGAAGTCATAAGCAAAAATGTTAATAAACAATTGACTGAGTTAATTATTGAAATACTCTATATACACAGTGTTGAATATTTTTATACCATTTATATATGAAATATGTCAAAGTATACTAAGTTTAGTCCCAAGTTTGTAACGCTAGATCTTCATAAAATCACTCAATCAATTCATTTACGGTTGTTCGTCTGTCCGTAAACACCATAACTCAAAAACGATATGAGAGGAGTGAAAAAGTGAGATTGACTTCCTAAATAAGCCATATAGGTCAATTGGGTACTGGATCTTGGGTTCGGAGGACTCATTTTGTAAACCATTAGAGATAGAACAAAAGTTTAATTATAATAAATATTCTTTGTAAAGAAATAAACAACTATTGCTTAAAAAATTTTTTTGGATATCTGCCAGAGAAGAATGGAACGCTTTATTCTCCATATTATCCGGAGAGATAAAATTAGAAATAAGGAGATACGCTCAAAGACACAAATTCGCTCAGCAAAGTTTATTGCTCTAAAATGGACCTGGACAGGACAGATTTTACGGTCAAAAACCTTTCGGTGGGCAAACCGAATCATATTCGAGACACCAAGAATGAATAGTAGAGATTGTGGGAGACAACCTAAGAGATGGTCGGATGAGTTTAGAAACTACGGTGGAAATACATGGTCGAGAATCGCTACTGACAAACAAGCGTAGAGAATCGCATTAGACATTCTGCCCTTATTGTGATTACATTCACATTTGTGAAAGGAGAGGTCGTTGCCTATTTATTGGGATCAAGGCTTATAATTATTATTATTAGTTTCCTTAGATACTTTTCAACTATTAGTTTACCAATGAGTTTCAAGTATAAGTTTTGTACCCGAAAACATTCTCGAGGATTTTTTAAATTTTGTAAATTTCACTTGGTTTTATTTAAAATTTTATTTAAATAATCTGTTACGGTTTTAAAGATTTTCTCCCAGTATGTGTTTAAGGTCCACCCTATATATTATATATGAATGAATAATGACAAATTTATTTCAACTTGTCCAAAATCATTTTCGATGATAATTTGATATTGTCAATAATTATTAAATGCAATATATATCAATATCAATGATGATGACTGGCTATGAAGATGATATCATCAAACTATTCGGCTAGATTAAAACGGAATTTACATTTAAATGTCGAATTCAGATCAATATTACAATATTAAACCATTTTGAATTATTTGTCTATTATAATTTATGTTTGGGGTGTTTATATCAATAATGTTAATTATAAAGCCAGTTACACACTATGAAAACAAAATTGACATTAAAATAATGTGAAAATCGATCGAGTTAAAAAAGACAAATGTCAAAATTTTTATACCATGCATATATGTAACATGCAAGGTATGCTAAGTTTAGTCCCAAGTTTGTAACGCTTAAAAATATTAATGCCATGAACAAAATTTTGGTATAGGTGTTCATAAAATTACCTAATTAGTCCATTTCCGGTTGTCCGTCCGTCCGTCTGAGGGCACGATAACTCAAAAACGAAAAAAGATGTCAAGCTGAAATTTTTACAGCGTACTCAGGACGTAAAAAGTGATGTCGAGTTCGTAAATGAGCAACATAGGTCAATTGGGTCTTCACCTATGGGTCCGTAGGACCCATCTTGTAAACCGTTAGAGATAGAACAAAAAATTAAATGTAAAAAATGTTAATTATCAACAAATAAACAACTTTTGTTTGAAACATTTTATCGTAAACATCACTGTTTACCCGTGAGGGCGCAAACTACGCGTAAATTCTATAGTATGTTTTATACAAATTGTATATGTATGTGCAATGTGATGCAGTAATCAACACTATTTATGCGTTGTATTTCAACAATTAACTCAGTCAATTGTTTGTTTTCACTTGTTCATATTAAATATAAATAAATAGCTCGACCCGTGCGGAATTCCGCTCCCGTAGATACCGTTACCTGTGGATACCTTGTACCCGTGGCGTAAAACAACAAACAACTAAGTTCTTAAATAAATATTAGGAGAACATGTATTAAAAATAGTAATTATATATCTAGAGTATTATTAGGACAGCATCTGTAAAAAATAACATGTGACAATAAATATCCTGATCAAAGCAAATGAAATGTACACACATGTTGGGTTGGTTACTAAATCAAAAGTAAGTCTTTTTTTAACGAATATATAACAATTAATTCATACAGTAAAAAGTAAAAGTAGCTATTCACACCGTGCGCGAGTTTCGTTTCCATGATGACGATACACTACTTTAATTATAGAATTGTATGGATGCATATATAATTGTATGGATTGCAGTTATGACTTACATTGAAAATTTATTATTATTGTCTCACAAATATAAATAAATAATTATGATAATTTATATTTGAAAAATAATATTTGTGCAATTTGATTTCTTATTTTCACAATTTTTAATGCATTCAGTTTAATTAATTAGTGTTTTTCAATAATTTTAATTTGACATTCACTATAACATTTACATGTACAGAACTGCAAATTAGTCTTAACAGCGTCCTTTATCACTGGAAGCGAAACTATACTTCTAAAATTAATAGATTTTCCGAAAAATATCTTGTAAGTAAAAAAAGTAAGCACTATATTTATACTTTACGAAGATACGAAAGGAATATAGTTCCTACCGAATGTCCCACGACGTCTCTCGTTCTTTTCTAATGTAAACGTGCCGTTTTGTATTCTAAAAATGTAGCGAATATGTTACTCAACGTTCATAAAACTCAATTTTAAGGATATAATAATCCAACTCAAAATCAATTTGTAATTGTTATTATGAATATTTGGGACATTTTATTGATTGATTGATTAGTTCATATATTCAAAGCATTCATAATTATTAATTCAATTCCTAATTTCATAAAACCAGCCATTGAAATATTTCTTTATACACTGAAATACACATAATTATGAAACATTAAAAAAAGAGATGTGTCGTGGGACATCCGGTAGGACCTATGTTCCTATTCTGTCTTCGAATATTCTAAATATAGCGCTTACTTTTTTCTCAGATATGTTTTGATTTTTTTTGCTTGTATGAATGATTCATTATGCATATGTTCAATTTTGTTAGATCATTTTATGCTTTTTTCTTCTGTCTATTTTTTGAAATATTCAGAGTGACTTGTAGTCGATTTGCTATAAAAAAACACAATTCCAAAAAAATGAAAAATATACAACAAGATAAATATTAGTTTTGTGATACGCTACCTTACAAGTTTAGTGTAATTAGTTTCTTGTAAATGGTTATTTTAACTTTTTCTCTCACGATACTGTTTGCCTTTCTGTGCATTGATAATTTTAGGTTTTATTTTATTTTTAATTTTTCATTTTATCACTCACGACACTGTTTGCATATCTATGCATTGGTAATTCTGAAAATTATTAAATATTAATTTAAGAAGTCAAATAGTTGTTTTCTGGCTTAAAGAATTAGAACTACTTTAACTCTATATTTTATGAATAAATTGTAATATAAGTTTAAAAAAGACATACTTCTGATTTAGTAATCAACCCAATATGTACTTACATTACCCACAATTTGTTTGATCAGGGCAGTGCCGGATTAAACCAGCGTGGGGCCTGTATCAAATTCTGTCAAGGGGCCCTTCGTTTGCTTTAGGTTCCCAAGTTTAGGGTGTTTAATAAAACACAACAGTTACAAATAAACTGTTGTGGATTTAAAATGGGAAAATTTAGAGATAACACTGTCAATATCGACTTTTTTAAGCAAATCAAGCTATGTATTCAACAAAGTAAGATAATTAAGACCTGCTTGGCCCATCGTGTTCCTTAATTAATTTTTAATACGTTTTAATGTTGAAAAAGAACATTCGCCACTGAATGAAACACGATTCTAAAGAATAATTTTATAAAAGTTTTTAAAATTGTTTTTCCAGAGGCTGTTTCTTGCTGTCAATAACAGGAACCATATCTGTTTTCTGCAGCTCTCCGAACTGAACTAATTCGCCACCTTGGCTGTTCTCGAAATCACCTTCGTAAGCATTGGCGCGGGGCCTGTAACATTTGCTACTTTTGCTACGTGGCTATTCCGACACTGGATCATTGTTCAGACACAACTAATTTTTTTCTGATTAAAAAATATAAACTTTGAATAAAAAATATAAATTGACAGATTGTAAATTATTTTCAAAATATTATCAAAATTCTAGCAAGCTGAATCGATTAAAAAAGCTTTAGATTTCCAGGTAACATATCGTCAGTTTTTGAGGTCGTTTTAAATTGTTGCACATTTTTTGGTTTATAGCCTAATCTAATTAGGTTTTGAGACCAATAAAATTTTAACAGGTAGCGACTAGGTGGAAATGTGAGTTTGGGGTATAAGTAACATAGTAAACAACAATTAAAGTCGAGACCTTTGGAAATTACGAAATGGGGATCCATTTTAGGGGCTAAAAAGTTTTTTTGCGATTTACGGCATAAAATGACCTCCTAGTAAAAAATGTTCAACAGGAACGACGTAATAAAAATTTTTAAATGTACAATTTGATCGAAGACGAAACTGATTTTTAACCATTATTTAAAATCAAGGAAATTAGAAAATGTATGTCTTCGAAAATGTTGTAAAATGCATCTTCTAAGATGTTAGGCATTGCAAAAAAATTAAAATATACAAATTGACCTAAGTTGAGCTTTTCTTTTTTTTTAAATGTTTCTAATGTAATTTTCACCTTCACGGGTAAACGGTGATATTTACGAAAAAATGTTTCAAACAAAAGTTGTTTATTTCTTGACAAGTAATACTTTTTACATTTAAATTTTTGTTCTATCTATAACAGTTTCCAAGATGAGTCCTACGGATCCAAAACCCAATTGACCTATGTTGCTCATTTACTAAATTTAACTCGTTTTACGTCCTGAGCACGCTATAAAAATTTTAGCTTGATATCTCTTTTCGTTTTGGAGTAATCGTGTTTACAGACGCAAAAAAGAGTTTTTTTCGGTTTTTCACGATTTTAAGCGGTTGAATGAAAAGTAAACCACACACATAGATGGACCATTTTAAAGTAGACACTTCAACGGTTAAAATAAGCCCAAGCAGAATATGAAAATCGAAAAAAACATTAAGAGAGTTTGTCGTTGAAAAATGAGAAATTTTAACGGAAAATTTGGAAAATCTCAAAAAAAATTTTTTTTTTTTTATTTCATAAAAATTCGTGATTTTTTTGTAGTTAAAAAGGAACACTTTCACCGAGGTTTATGAAAATTAAATTTGTTTTTACCGAGAAAAAAAATAAAAACGAAAAAAATAGTTTTTCGCGATTTTTTCATGGAATTTGAGGTTATGTTGAAAAAAGTCTATTACAAAATTTTACAATTAATTATTATTAAGAACTTTCCTGCTGAACATTTTCCGCTAGGAGGTCATTTTTTGCCCTATATCGCAAAAAAAATTTTTTAGCCCCTAAAATGAACCCCCATTTCGTAATTTTCAAAGGTCTCGAGTTTAATTGTTGTTTACTATGTTACTTATACCCCAAACTCACATTTCCACCTAGTCGCTACCTGTTAAAAATTTATTAAATTAGGAGTGGAAACAAAATTTTTATTGTACTAGACTATTAACCTCCCAACCAGCAAACAAATCATAACGTGCGATAAGGAACATAGTACCAATAAATATTTCATCTTCAAGTCCTGTCACTATAAATTGTATATAATCAAATATATCTCATACATTTAATATAACATAATATAATAATAATTGTTTATTCATAAGAAGATTTATTAGATAATAATAATCATAATTATATAATTCTGATCCATTATTTAAATTAAATAATTTGATTGACAAATTATTATTTAAAATATTTCATAAATAAATATATATTTTTAAGACCACATAAAGTTGATATTAAAAGATTTATAAAATATGTCATTTTATATTATTTAAATAAATGTCATCATAATGTTTATACCTGTATTTAAATATTTTAATAAAAATCATTTAATTCATTAATGAATATTTCATTTGTTATATTTATTTTTATAAAATGCCTTTAATTAATTTGTATAAATACAAATTAATCTTATTTGGAAAAATAAGGAAATGGGGGTGATATTATTTACCACAGAAAGTTTTCTTTAAAAAAAAAAATTTCTTTTTAAATAAAGAGTGCTCTATCGAATGTAAAAATATAACAAGTGAAAACAAACAATTGACTGAGTTAATTGTTGAAATACCATGCATAAATAGTGTTGATAACTCTATCACGTTGCATTTACATATACAATTTATATAATACATACTATACAAATTACGCCTAGTTTGCGCCCTCACGGGTAAACAATGATGTTTACAAAAAAATGTTTCAAACAAATGGTGTTTATATTTTGATAAGGAACATTTTTTATGCTTAAACTTTTGTTCTATCTCTAACGGTTTACAAGATGGATCCTACGGTCCCATAGGTCAAGACCCAATTGGCCAATGTTGCTCATTTACGAACTCGACCTCACTTTATACGTCCTGAGTACGCTGTAAAAACTTCAGCTTGATATATTTTTTCGTTTTTGAGTTATCGTGTCCACAGACGGACGGACGGAAGGACGGACGGACAACCGGAAATGGACTAATTAGATGATTTTATGAACACCTATACTATAATTTTGTTCATAGTATTAATATTTTTAAGCGTTACAAACTTGGGAGTAAACTTACCTTAGTAATTCGTATACATGGTATAAAAACAATAAAAATTATTATTATACCATGTATATGAAATATACCAAGGTATACTAAGTTTAGTCCCAAGTTTGTAACGCCTAAAAATATTGATACTATGAACAAAATTATGGTAAAGGTGTTCATAAAATCATCTAATTAGTCCATTTTTGTCTGTCTGTCGTCTGTCTGTCCGTCTGTCATCACGATTACTCAAAAACGAAAAGAGATATAAAAGTAAGGTCAAGTTCGTAAATAAGCAACAAAGGCCAATTGGGTCTTGAGTCCGTAACCCCCTAGAACAAAAGTTGAATCGTAACAAGTGAAAACAAACAATTGACTGAGTTAATTGTTGAAATACCATGCATAAACAGTGTTGATGATTCTATCACATTACACACACATACATAACTGATATTCCCATAATTATATACTATACAATTTACGCCTAATTTGCGCCCTCACGGGTAAACAGTGATGTTTACGAAAAAATGTATCAAACAAAACTCGTTTTGTTTTTTATAAGGAACATTTTTTACTACTTAGCTTTTGTTCTATCTCTAACGGTTTACAAGATGGGTCCTACGGACCCAAGACCCAATTGACCTATGTTGCTCATTTGCGAACTCTATCTCACTTTTTACGTTCTAAGCACGCTATAAAAATTTTGATACCTTTTTTCGTTTTTGAGTAATTGTGATGACAGACGGACAGACAGACGAAAGACGACATACGACAGACGACAGACAGACAACCGGAAATGGACTAATTAGGTGATTTTATGAACACCTATACCAAAATTTTTTTCGTAGCATCAATATTTTTAAGCGTTACAAACTTGTGACTAAACTTAGTATACCTTGCATATTTTATATATGCATGGTATAAAAACGTTCCTTATAAAAAAATAAACAACTTTTGTTTAAAACATTTTTTCGTAAACATCACTGTTTACCCGTGAGATCGCAAATTGTATAGTATGTATTATATGGAAATATCAGTTATATATGTGTGACATGTATGAATGTGTAATGTGACAGTCAATTGTTTGTTTTCACTTTTTTAATAAAGAAATTTTACTTTTACTATTGATAAATGGTAAGTAGTCAGGTGATAAAAATTGGAAATACTGAAAAGGCGGTCATTTCCTGTTTAATAGTACAAATTTTTATCGCCAGTTGGCGGGATTTATCTGTATTGAATTTGAATATTTTTATTGGTTTTAAAAAATGGTAAGTATTGTCATCTGGTAGTCGAAATTGTAACTACTGAATTCGGGGCTTCTTCTGATTTTAATTAGTACGAATTATTACCGCCAGTTGGCGAGTTGCAACTCCCATTTATCAATTTAAAAAAATTGGTTGAAATTGGTGAAAACTCAATAATTTTGATGGCACATAGAGAGATGCGTATTTTCAAAAAGGAGTTTAAGTCGAATTGGATTTAACTATTAAGATTTCATCGCCATAATATCAAAAATATCAACTGGATGATTCCATATGTGACTGACACTACATTTGACACACTGTTGATTCAACATTATCTCTACTAAATGCAAAAAGAAATCGCGTTCAAGAGTGTTTTTAAATTTTGATTATGAACTTTGTTATAACTGAATGTAGACGAACAATAAGAATAAAATTTTTCGGTATCTGCTTTGATTTTCGAAATATCGAAATATTGCCATATATCGAAAAATGTAAGTCTTACTTTTCGTCTTATATTGCCATGTTATAACATAATTCACTATCAAAATTGAAAAAAATATATATTTTTTAATTTGTGTGACAAGGAGCAGGGGGGTAAAAGCTTTGTGACATCATATTTCAAAATTTGTGGTGTCCAAACGCGAAATTTATAGGTAAACAAAAAATTATTAAACATTTACAAACGCAATCTTTATTATATATCTTTATAATAAGGGTGTCGTAACCATCGGGTGCAGCTGTGGCTCAAGGAGCTTAATCTTCGATCGTCTTTCACTGTGCTTCAGTCTCGATACTGTGGTTACAGTGTAGGACCCGGAGATCCTAATCCCGAATCCACGTTCAACAGATAATAGGGTTACAATCTGTTCATAAAATATCATAATCGGAATACTCAATCGTCGATAAATTATATAGCACTTATCGTATTAAGTGTCTATTATTTCTTAACTTATAGTCATTCGTTGTCTCTATTCGCTCCGTGCGTGAGTTTCGTTTCCATGGTAACGATACACTACTTTAATTATAGAATTGTATGGATGCATATATAATTGTATGGATTGCATTTAAGACTTACATTTAAAATTTAATATTATTGTCTCACTAATTTAAATAAATAATTATGATAATTTGTATTTGAAAAATAATATTTGTTCAATTTGATTTCTTATTTTCATAATTTTTAATGCATTAAGTTTAATTAATTAGTGTTTTTCAATAATTTTAATTTGACATTTCTATAACATTTACATGTAAAGAACTGCAAATTAGTAATAACAGCCCCCTTTATCGCCAAAATTTTTCACTGGAAGCGCTGGCAGCGATTTTATTGTCCCTACCATGACTACGCACACAACGAATACTTTGAACATTTAACTAAAAGTTGATTTTATTAAAGATTATTCAATAAATATAAGAATAAATGGAAATAACTTTTTTTTTTATATTATTTTTCGATAAAATTGGAAAATGTGTGACGTTACGTCAGGGGGAGGGGTTTTTCAAAATGTGACAACTTGTGACAAGGACGGGGGGAGGGGTTAAAAAGTCCTGAAATTTGTAAGACGTAATTTATGGATGGGCCCTTTCATATAAAAAAAATCATCAATCAAATCATAATGGAGTGTATACCGTGAAAGAAAAATCGAAAAAAGAAAATACGAATATTTTGAAAATCAAGTTATATAGTGTTCTTTTATTTCGGAAAACCCTGTATATTCGAAAACTTGTTGATTATTTACAATCAAGATATCTTATTACAATTAGTAAAAAAATATAATTCTATTTACATTCATTTATTTATCTGATTATTTTAGAAAACCTTATTAATCTTGTTTCTCGTTCCATCCACCAATGATACCACCGATCAAATGAAAGGAGAAAGTGTGAGAGAGTGACACAATTATTGATTAAATAAAAAATAATTATATTCAAAACGACATTAACTCTCAATCATACCGGACATTTAAAATAAAGATACCATGTGCCTGATAACAAGTCATTTCTTTTATCTCCAAAAATATGAAATCGAAATTTTACAATCGTTTTTGGGATGTACGAACGTCAGGGTAATTTTGCATAAAAGGCTTGATTTATTTTTTATATGAAGTTTGGCTAAATCTAAATCAATTCTGATAATGTTGGGGAGGGGGGGATGCTTTAACCCCCCCTGCGCGAGGGTTGTACATTCTAGCCAAAAACGGACTGAAAAATTGTTTTTTCGTATCATAATTATTATTCCTTATAATTGTTGCTGCGAAATCAAGGCACTCTTCTAATTTATAACGAACAACTTTCTAATTTAAAGCGTTTATTCATTGTTTGTCAGTTATGAATCAGAGTGAGGTTTTGATTGAACCTAAAAACTTGAATTGAAACCTAAAAGATTGAATTCGATGGCGGTATAAGATGTGTGCCTTTGAAAATAACATTTTTCGTTTGATGCATTTTTCTGAATTAAATTTATTTATCCAGTTTCAAACAAATGTCCACTTAAAAAAGCACCCTTTTCGTCTAATTCTATTCTAGTAGCATTTTATAAATAAAACTTTAAATATAAGTTATGGTCATGCATTCACTTTTTGTGGAACTAATAAATTATTATTTCCAGTCTGTTAATCCGTTCTTAACACTGTTCCAGATATTATTGTAAAAACTTTTCGCATCCCAATAAGAAAAGACTAGATCGACCCGTGCGAAATTCCGCTCCCGTAGTTACCGTAATTCGTGGCTACTCTGTACCCGTAGCAAAGAACAACAAGCAACAAATTTCGATGACAAATGGCTAAAAAATCAAAAGCTCTTAAATTAATATTAGGAGAACATGTATTAAAAATAGTAATTATATATCTAGAGTATTAGGGGAACATCTGTAAAAACTACCATGTTTGCCTAATAAACTTATTATTTTATTTATGACATTTTTTGGTTCACATTATTTGCCTAGCGTGTTTTTTACTATGCGGTATATTTTTGATCGCGAGTTTATTTTCCGTCAAGTATAAACATAAATAAAAAGCTTGAAAAAGAGGGGTGAACAATGGAATTTTGATAAAGTAATAAGGATGAAAAGAGTAGGACAGAAAAAAACTTACTGGAGTAATCTTATATCTATGTATAAAATGCTAATATTAGTACGTGATGACAGAGTTTTCTCTATGACCACCAATTCCAATCAACTTCCCGTTGGGGCGGTCAATACCCCTTTGTCTCCTGGTGAAAGTAAGGGAGTTTATAAAATATAAAATATATATCTGTCTTTTTCTTACTCATGTGAACTTTCGGAAATTTTCGGAACAAATTTCTGGAATGATCTAGTTCCAAAATGTGTGTAGCGGTCAAAATCGATTCGAAATTTTCTAGAAAATTCATGAAAGTTCTAGAAATGAGCTAGAAAGTTTGTTTAAACCGACATCAATAATCATGATCAACTTTAAACTGACCGCCGAGAGCTGTTAACGCCATCTCTCGACGACCAGTAGAACTTTGAAGCCGGAACCGGACACGAACTTTCTGGGCCTTCTTCCGAAATTTAAATCTTTTAATTTCAACCAAGTTTAGTGTTTTTTCAAGGCTTTTATTGTTAAAAGTGAGTCATTTATATTAAAATATTCTGTCTGGATATAAATTTTACTAAATTAAACGATTTTCTAACAAGAAAAAGGACAATAGAAGCTAATAAAATAGAATAAAACCCTTCTCTCGAACATTCTTTTAACCAGAAGCCTCTACGACAACAACCTCAAGGTATAAAAGGAGGCTCTCTTGGCGACTTGATTCAGTATTTCTTGAGAAACCACAGTTCGGCTCTAAAAAGAAACCAAATCGAGAATAAAAGGAAAGTATATTAATCAAATCAAATTTTTGAAAATGTTCTTTGAAAGTGATATACACCTAAATATTTTAGAGTGTTCTGGTACTAGACATTTCGATATTCGACGGTATTTTAAACAAAATCCAGTGACTTTCTGTCAGTCTGATCGTGTTTAGAGAAGACACCCGAGAAGACAGTCGAGAGAAGACACCCGAGCAACGCCGGGTTTGGCTGCTAGTAAGATATAAGATATATATCCGAAATTCAATCGCCTTAATTTAATCTAACAAAAACGTTACCAACTTTCGTGCCATTAGATTTATCAGAAAGCTAATGGTCTAGCCCCCTTAAAGTCAACATTTGAAATGACTTGTATATTAAAATCAGCATCGATTTAACGATTCCATATCGATATCCGTGTATATTTGATTATGTAATTTGATTTTGATTACATTTTAGATATATAGCTGATGATGGGTGAAGCATTAGAGTGATGGGATGGATGTACTGGGGTTTGGGTGGATGAGGTTTGTGTGTGAAAATTAATTAATTTTATATTGTTTATTTACCACATGTACTGTTCGAGTAGTTGTTATAATGTGACTTTGTGTCTTCTTCTCAATTACCGTGTCATTAATTTTATTAACGAAAAAATTAAAATAAATTTCTATTATTTTACTTAGTCTAGGGTCAGATGGTAGTATTTGACAGTCATTTCAGAATGACTGGAAATTTGAGAGATTTTTATTGGTTTGTATTTTTATTGCACGTTATAATTTGTTTGCTGGTTGGGAGGTAAAACCAAAAAATGTGCAACAATTTAAAGCGACCCCAAAAACCGACGATGTGTTCCCTAGGAAACTAAAACTTTTTTTATCGATTCAGCTTGCCATGAATAGTGAGAATATTTTGAAAATAATTTACAATCTGTCAATTTATATTTTTTATCTAAAGTTTATATTGTTCGTTCAAAAGAATGAGTTGTGAGTTAGTTATCTGAAGAAGTTAAACATTACAGAGATCATTTAAAGTAAGAACAAGGACATTTTATGTTATGTCATAATAAATATCTTGATCAAGCAGAATGAAGGTATGATACGCACATATTGGGTTGACTACTAAATCAGAAGTATGTCTTTTTTGAACTTATATTACAATTAATTCATAAAATATAGAGTTAAAGTGGTTTTATTATTCAATTGTTAAAACAATAAAACAAGTATTTGACTTCTTAAATAAATACTTAATAATTTTCAGAATTCACTGATATGCAAACAATATCGTGAGAGATAAAAACTAATTTTTATAACTAACTACTCATTAATTATCTTGTTGTATATTTTTCATTTTTTGTGTGACTACAAGTCACACTGAATATTTTAAAAAATAGACAGAAGAATAAAGTACAAAATGATCTTACAAAATTGAACATGTATACATAATCAATCATTCAAACCAGCAAAAAAAATCAATAAATCTGAATAAAAAAGTAAGCCTTACATTTATAATTTACGAAGATACGATAGGAACTTAGTTCCAACCGGGTTCCAACGACACCTCTTGTTTTTTAAGCATAAATTAAAAATTTTAATCTGTTAATTAATTAATAAAATTTAGATAGCATCTAACATGACTAGTTTTGGCGGACGAAAATTGTTGTGAATTTTAATATTTTTAATTTTAATATTTACAAAACTTTTCGTCAGGCTATTTTTTTTAGTAGAAGTTTTTTACTTTTCTAAATCTATCGACAAGTGTTTTCATACTGAAATTATTTAAAAAATCTTTTTGATTTTAGGCCGACTGAGTTAAATATAAACTGAAAAGAAAAAAAAAAGTCCAGCAGTTTACATAGCTACTTTAACTGTCGGGACTCATTATTTGCAATATTTGAAACGGTGTAGATTTTAATGGGTCCCGACTGTTAAAGTCGGTATGTAAACTGCTGGACTAGTTTTGTTTTTATTTCAGTTTATAATTAACACAGCCGGGTTTTTTGATTTTTTAAATAATTTTATTCTTCTTTGTTTTAGCTAGGATTTTTAAATACCTATTCAATGATACCCCACTTACCATAGTTTGTCGACTTTCATTTTCAGCCTATGTATGTATGTTTGGTCCATGGCGTCTGGAGGTCGCCATATTGAATTTTCTTTGGCGTTATAATCATCGAAATCAGCCCATGCGTTTGATCCCTATTGTGCCACATGGGAACATATATACATTCTTTTTGCAATATGGCGTCTGGTGATCGCCGTATTGAATTTTAATTACTGCCATCTTCAGTAGCACTCTCAAGGCTAAGAAAAATCGATTGACGTGAAAATCATCAAAATCGGTCCACGCGTTTAGTCCCTAGTGTACCACAAAGGAACACAAATTTCCCCAAAATGTTTCAGTACTGCCATATCTTCAGTAGTACTCGCAAAGTTAAGATAAATCGATTGACGCCTGAGTCATCAAAATCGGCCCCCGGCGTTTGGTCTCTATTGTGCCATATAGGAACACACACATATAGACTGATGAACACATTACCACTCTTTTGCGTTGCTCAGTCGGGTAATTTAAAATTAATAATTTTTTAATAAGTTCCGATCAATCTTAAATAAAAACTGCAAAATTATTTTTGTTTGACACTGAACAAAGCATGATTTTTGTCCTCTGACACTTTTCAAATAATAATTTTTATGGGTACTCGAATATCTAACTCGTACTTTCGCGTTTCTAGCGAAAATGGCTTTTTTTTCATTTTTATTCATAAACCTTCTTTTTTGAGTATTGTGAATATTATTTCAAAAAGTTGTTAGACACGACACTTTCAACAGTCAACAACAAATTTTCAGTCTTTTTATAAATTGCTGCCAAATACCACAATTGACTCCAACCTATAAGCCTCTTAAACTCTATCTACATTATTTATAATTTCGCATCATATATAGGATGGATTTTTTCTAAAATTTGGCCCTTGCAAGTTTTTCGAATTCCAATCCGTAATTGAAAATTTTTCTTCAAACTTTTCATTTTCTCAATAATATAATCCCAGTTTAAATATATAACCATGTTTTTTTCACTTGAACTAATCGAAAGAAACGAAAAAATTACACAAAAGGCGGGATTCGAGCCCGAGTCATCTCGGTATCCGGTATAGACTTGATTTATATCACTAATTTAGCAGTGCGAAATATTTGTGTGTGTCGTATACACAAACATTTAAAAGACATCTGTTTTACCATAGATTGATGAATTGGTGGCATTATGACGTTGAAAAAGGTTAGGTTAGGTTATACTGGCTATCCACGAAGGACACACTTAGGCTATAGAGCCCATTGTGATACCATATACGTGTTTTACCACCTTTCCGCTGATAATTTCATTTATCAACTCCCCAATTTCAGAGGCTGAGTGCACCTCCTTCATGAACTACACCAGCCCATCACAACTATTAATTAAATTAATTTTGTTGCGACGGCGTTGACGTTGAAAAAGTTAATTTCAAAAGATTTTTAAATATTTCCTTTCGTATTGATATTGGATGGGAATGAATTACATCCGGCTCCTGGGAACGTTTACGGCGCTTACTAACACGCATTACCTGTTACTTAACAAAACTGCTCTCAAGTGTAACACGTACTTCATCGCGACTAATTTCTATTTAAAAAAAAAAATATCTTAAGTTCAGCCGTCCATAAAGTTAATTTTATTTTTTGTATCAGAAAAAAAAGGCGGGTGGGGTGAAATAATTTTTTTTGAATAAAGACATTAAGGTAGTACGATCTCCAAGGCAATTTTAGACTTCTGATTGAAATTATTTGTACCTTATTTTCAATTTGGATGATGAATTTTGCTATAGCTTCATGAATGTATACGAAAAATAAGAATTAAATTTTTCGATATTTACCTTGGTTTTCGAAATATCGATAGCTCCTTTTAAAATTTTCAGAATTGATTTAGACTTAGTCCAACTTTATATAAAAAAAATCAAGCTTTTTATCCAAAATTGCCTTGGCGCTCGTAAAATCACATTCGAACGTATATTGTTTTCGAGAAGTTTTCATTTAAAGTAACAACGTATAACAACGAATGTTATTCGAATACTATACAAGAATCAACAGGTATTTATTGATTCTATTTACAAATATTACATTGTACCAAAAACTTTCGTTTTTCCTGAAACCTCAGACTACAGAGAAATTTTTTCTGCATTACATTACAGGAGTTATTTTATTATTTAAATAGGTTCAGTATCACGTACTGAATGTAAATGCACAAAATCCTTACATAAATAGGCGGGGGAAGTGCCTCCATTTTCATGAAAACCGTTTTAGGCTATATCTCCATAACCGTGCACTTTAGACCAAAAATGGTAATTACCTTTATTGTAGAATTAATTTTCCTATCATTTTAGTCAATTTTTTTAAATTTTAAAAAAAATTTCAAGGGGTTGTCGCTGCCTTTGCATGTAAGTCACTAACTAACGTTAAAATTTTCCATATATTTATTGATTTTTTATCTAAATCATATGTAAACTTTTTTTTATGAATCTTGCACCAGGTGGTTGTGACATGAAACGCGTTATTACTTCATAAATATTAATTTTAGATCAAAATGTTTAAAGTTGTTGTTTTAGTAAATTTGTAGATTTAAAAGTTAAGCTATTATCATTTTCTTATCTAAACAAATATTAGAAGACATATCGGTCAAATGATCAAAAAGTCAATCATCATAGTCGTATAAGTCGTAAACGATTAGTGATACAAAAAAAAATTAGTTAACAGAAAAGATAGGTAATTATCTACAATAAAAGATATTACCATTTTTGGTCTAAAGTGCACGGTTATGGAGATATAGCCTATAACGGTTTTCCTTAAAATGGAGGCATTTCCCCCGCCTATTTTTGTAAGGATTTTGTACATTTACTTTCAGAACGTGGTACTGAACATATTTAAATAATAAAATAACTCCTGTAATTTAGTGCATTATGGACAAAAGTAATGAGTTTCTATATTACCTGTAGTATGAGAGAAAATTAAATATCTTGTTTTTTGTTAAAAATAATTGTATTAATTAATTTCTAAAACTTAAAAATCATCCTTGTAATAAATTTTTTGGTATGTGTTGATGACTTCCAAAACACGTATTCCCCCGTAAATTAATTACAACAAATGGTATGAAGAAGAAGGTGTTGTTGAATCCATGTATTAAACATTACAATCGTATCCAATAACTCGTGGTAATTCGTGTGACATACATATAAACACATATTTTACATTTACGCACATAGTCGCAGAAACGAAGCGATAAATATCGAGAAATTTGAACAATAAGTCGAATTTGATGTGGTTTTTGGCATTCGATTCGTTAGAGCAGGCTCGTGCGCATGGAGGGGGTTTTGGGAGTCAAAACCCCAGCCATTGAGAATCTGTTCAGATCATGAGACGCATTTCCAATGATGATATCAGTTATTCACGCATTTTTTGTGAATCTTGGCAAAGCTATCGAACTTCCTGATGCTGTGAAACATATTTTATTTTAAAGATGAGAAAACGCTGGAAAAGAGAAAATTTTCAAAACCATGAGCGATATCAGCGATGAATAAGACATAGAATTTCAGAATGTATAGATTGATTCACTTGAAGATTATAGATCGATTTTTTAATCATCGCAATATTTTCTCAAATTTTGCTTGTCTCTTTCTCAACAAAAATTTTTTTGAAAATGTAGATGAAAACTTTTGCTCGACTCTTTGAACTTTTCCTTTGAATATTCAAATTTGTACAATGATTCCCATGACATCTGGATTTGGGTCGACGAAGTTCTTGGCAAATACGCATGGCCGGGCGGGATGCCAAAAATTCACTCAAAGCACTCGATATTTGCAACAAAGATGCGTTTCCGAATGTCTACCAAATGCTTCGCGTTCTGGCAGTTTTGCCTGTGATAACAGCGATGAATGAACGCTCCTTTTTAACCTTGAGTCGTCTCATTAAATCTTAGATCGGTTTAGCCTCGCTCAATATACATCGGGGGGTAGAAGTTGATGCGAACAGAGTTTTTGGAAAAGTTTTTTTCTCTACCTTTCTCGAAAAAACTATTTCTTGATTTATTGACTTAATGACCTAACAAGGCGAACAAAAATTTGAGCCCCTCTCTTGGATAATTCCTGCGTACGGGCCTGCGTTAGAGCGTTAGGAAATGTTGTGACTTAAATTGATTTGTAAAAAAATTAAAAATATACAATTGGCATAAAAAATATACATTTTATAATTGCATTTTAAATAAGCCGTTAATATACTAAATTCATAATTCGCTTAATATTGATGAAAATGATTCCAAACTTGTTACACTGCGGTTTTTAGGGCCACTGAACACGAATCTTGCCGTGTCAGAATTATTCTCCGACTTTCCGGGTGACCAGGGTAAACGATATCCCCGTCATCTCCTGGAGTTTATTCGTTTTATAATCGGTCCAAAAACTCGTTTCTTGGGGGTTTTTGATGTATCGCTAAGCAGCAATATCGCAACAGAATTGATCTTCGAGGTACATGGTGCACAGGGTACCCCCGATACCAGGTACCTAGTGCCGATTCTGTCGCGACATTCATGTTCAGCGACCCCAAAAACCCCAGTGTAACAAGTTTGGATTCATTTTCATCACAATTAACTGAATTGTGAATTTAGTATATCTACGGTTAATTTAAAATGCAATTATAAAATGCATATTATTTATGCAAATTGCATATATTTAATATCTTATAAATCAATTAAGGTCACAAAATTTCCTGACGCTCTAACGCATTGTATACCAAAAACCATTGTGTTCAAATTTTTCGAACTTGACTGCTTTGTTTCTGTGACTAATTACAGTCGTATTCAATAACTCGTGGTTATTCGTGTGACATTCATATATAAACACTTACGCACAATAAATTTGTATATCTTACAAATTGTCTGTGATATAAGATCTGTTTTCACAAATGTTTAAATGTCGTCACAAAATTTAATTTGCAATGTTTGTCTATTTCCTGTTTTATTTTTAATGTACAATTTTCTTCTGGACAAAATTTCCCTTACATTTGCTGGAGACAAAGAAGTTTGTCCGGAATTGTCGCCTTCCAAATTTATTTATTTTTTTATTATCTTTATTTTCGTTGGTTGCATCTACAAAATACACAATAGACCTTTTTCACATTTTCTTTTTTTTTTTTAAACGAAAGTAAATGTCTTTATAAATGGGATAAATTTTTTTTCCCGATTATTTTGGAGCCATATGACCGAGAAAACAGACAATGAAAATCATTAAAATTCAAATTGGCGAAAACGATCCGGAAACACACGAAGTTATACGAATGGTGCTTTGACGTCAGTTGACTTTTATTAATTATCATAAATATACAAATTGTGAATGAAAAAATCGCGTATAAAAATATACCGGGCGTGTTTTGTGCCTCTGTGCCCAAATACTACTTCAAAGCAGCCAGAAAAACTTTATTTTTCTGTTTCCAATGGATATGGCTATTAGAAAAAAGTGGTTTGATCGTGCTCATCGCAAGGGTCCGATTTATAGTACGAATATTATCATTGTCATGATGAACATTTTCTTTTACTATACATGATGAAATTTACCAAAATTCAACATGCTACAAAAGTTCCCATGGCTCTCCCTCGAAGACCTAACAATTTTTTATGAAATTTTATTAATCACATTTTTTTCTAGAATGTTACGTATTTTCCTATTAAAATTAGTACTCACAAACTTGCTTTTACTTGACGAACTTCGGGTCCATTTAACCTGTCATTTTGCACTAAAAACTCCCTTAAACATAGAAACAGTTATTTTCGGTAGATTTCCTTGATCTGCCTTTAAAAATCCTGGATCTATTTTTGGTGGCATTTTATTCTTCACTTTCAGGAATGATATAATATAGACAATACTCCTTTAAAGTTGATATTAACGATATATTAATACGACTGTTTACACCATTTTATTGTCATTGCTTGTCAAATTGACGTCACAGATCACGTGTGCGGTGGAGCCAAAAAATTCGTTTTAAATTATTTTAAATATTATGACTTTTTTACAATTTTTTTTCATAGTGCTTTTATTGTTAAAAATGCGTTATTTTCAAGTAACAGGCTCTACTCGACCTATATTTTCATAAAAAATTAACAAAAAGCATTTCTATTTTTCATGAAAAAAGTTTATTAAAAATTACTGGATTAAAGTACTCACGTTTATTTGGCTGTAAAATTCATATAACAATTGAAGATTTCTTGAATAAACGATCACAATACTTAATTCAAGAAAATAATTACTTGACTGCTTAAGGCAGTATTCTGGTCTAGAAATTAGAATAAATCTATATTTTTAAAGGTTAAAAGAATATGTCCTCAAATGGATTATTCAAAATTTAAATAATTTTCGAAGATACAGCGGATTTTCTATTAAGAGCTTCTGCTGCTTCAAAAGAAAGCAAAACTGCTGGTTTTGTAGAAATAACTATTCGTTTAGTAGACCTTGCATATGAAGTAGAAGAAGCGCCCAATGTATGGTTCTGGGTTCGCCGATTAATCCAAAGTGAACAACAATATTCTTATCGTAGCTACTCTGCCGGAATTGTCTTTCAAAGTTAAAACGAGTTTTTCTAGAATTTCCATTTTTCGAGGGGGTTCGGGATTTTTACTCGACCGGTTCCTTTGAAAGTTGGTGGAAGTATTCTTTATAAATCTGTCGTCTAAACCTTATCAAATAGCCATAAACTTCATTTTGAGTATTTTTTTAAAATTCGATGCCATTTTGCGTATTTTTTTTTGTTGGCTTGAATCTAGACGATAGCGTTATCTTTGCTTATTAACAATTATTCAAATTTTTTTATTTCGAATCACTGCAAGGGTTGTAATCGTGTCAATCAGGGTGCGTGATATTTTTAAAATCTCAATAAATATCATATGAAAAAATGGCTTCAAAAATGTTTTTCATTTTTTTATAATCTTAGTTTCAAAGTACCGACAATTTAGTCTTCTAGACCGGAATACATCCTTAAGAATTTTCTTGAACCAAGAAAATATACTCTTGCTATGTTAAGAACATCATTTTTTTCGCTACTAGATCTTTTTTTTTACAATGTAAACTGAAGCTAATTAAACTGACATAATTTTGTTTTTGTTACCAATGTTTTATAAATGTTCTTAGTATACTTCTTAAAGTTATATTCATATATTGATTGAAAAATGTTTATTTTATTGTTATTTAGAGTTTGATGACAGGATCCGTCATAATAATTGAAGTATATTGATAAAAATAATGACTATGTAACGGATAAACAGGATGTCTTTTTTAATTGAATATACAATACATAAAATTGAAACTCAATATACAAATTTAATCGAGGAAAATGTTTCAAATGAAAAATGTTAGTTTCAAAGGCACACATCTTATACCGGCAGCGAATTCAATCTAAATTTACAGATTTTTTTGTAAACTGAATAGTTTAACAGAAATTGATAACAAAAATCTAGTTTTTTGTGCGTTTGCTCATTCAATTGCAACAAAAATGGTCTTTATAGAAAAACAAACCACTTTTATTGGATTTATTGGACAACTTTTTTTCGAATAGTGTCTAGATTTCGCAGAAACAATAACATAAAATAACAATTTTGATTCAAAGAAACAATTTTGGGTACAATTTTTCAGCCCTTTTGTCTAAACTGTCCGGTTTTCGGAAAATTGTTTCGAACAAAAAATGTTACTTTTTTAATCAATAACAACTTTCTAATTTAAAGTTTTCATTTATCGATTACCAGTTATGGAATAGAGTGAGCTTTTCATTGAGCTTGAAAACCAAGGTCAAGTTTAATGTCTGCGTTTGAGCCCCTATACACCCAACATTTTCGCTTGAAGCATCTTTATCGATAAAAGTTATTTTTTGAGCAAATTGAAATAATTAAAAACTAAATTCTTAAAAAATTAACAATAATATTAATCAAAGATCCGTATCACGGTCGTATATACAGGTCTAACAACTCATAGCCCAAACCTGTGACCGATACGCGTATCGCTTCTTGATCTAGACTACAGATGGCGTGCTTGTCGAAATCAATACGAAATAAAGTATACCAAATGCAAACGACTACTCATGCGCCACCAGTGTTCCACGCGGGAACTACTTTACGGTTCAACTATATCGATCACGCTTCACTCTATGTGATGGTATATGAAGTTAACAGACCTGTATATATGACCGTGATCCGTATCCACGGTCATAAATTTTTGTAGATTCGGTACATCACTATAATATGTTTGTGTACATATTTATAGATAGGTATGTAATTTGTATGTATGTATATGAGATGTTGTCGCGTGAACAAGATAAATCAAATATTTTTATAATATAGATGAAATTGTCAATGTTTTGTGACAAAATGTTTTATGAAATTCTTTAAAATCCTTTGCTTCATATTTATTCATTTATAATATTCAACAAAACATATTTATAATACTATTTCATAGCATATACAAGCTTGTCAAGTATCAAGTACTTTAAATTCTAGTCCAAGAGAAACGATTGTAAAATATATATATATATCTGTAAAAATGAGGAAATTAATTTTGTTGTAAAATGCACTTACAGCTCTTACATGTCATAAAGATGAGCTTTTTTAACCCGTCAGCACTCGCATCAATCGTCTTTAACTTTGTAAATCATAGTTTCTATATAAATTTATTTGTTTAATGCACTAGCTAGTTAAAAATAATTTGATTACATGATTATTGAATGATATTCGAGAATGAAAAATATTAAGGTAGACAAATTAACAGGGTTCGAAAATATCCGATATTTATTATAAATATCAAAATATCGGATATTTTTGATATATATCCGATATATATCCGATATATATCAAAATTTTGATATTTAAAAAAAAAACTAAAATGTTTTAAAGGTTTTATTTACTTAAGCATTTCAAATCAGACAAATGAAACCAAAACATAAAATATTCTTCTAGATCAGGCAAAATCAATTAAAAATAATAAAATTTTTATAAATAAAAATCAACTTTAAAACAAAATACAATTTTATAAATTGTTATCAGTCAATGGTCATACCTACCTACACTTAGGCAACAAAACAATAAACATTACAAATAATAACTCTAGAATATAATCAGTCTTTTAATTATCAAATCAGTCATCAGTCATTCGTAATAAACTGTTAATTATCAAATAAAAAATAAAAAAAAACGTCGTTTCATAATTGTGCTTGGTTTGACTGCAAGGAAGATAAAGCTAGATCATCTTCCGATTCTGAATCTTCCTTAAACTTACTCTTTAGTAACGAACTTTTTCTGACACGACACGGTTTGAGCTTCGTATTAGTAGGTTTTAACTCTACTCCAATGCCATCAAAATTTGGGAAGTAGAAATACGGTAACAAACGCCAAAAATTACTAAATAATATTAAATTTTTTAAAATCATTTTTGTATTGATATATATCATAAAAATTCACGTGATATATATCGGATATATATCATGATATATATCCATTGATATATATCCTCGAACCCTGGAAATTAACTAAAAAATTAAATTCATTTTCACTTATTTCATCATCCTATCACAAGTATTTTTAGTTTACTGTAGAGTACGACTTAAATTAAACTAACGAAAGTACATAAACAAGCCCGAAAATTAATATTGTTTTGCTCACCCCTTTACTCTCGTGACGAGTGAAGTTCTCACAATTTCTGAAGGACTTTAAAAAACTTTCTTTTTTTTTTTTAAACTGTAGGTTACAAAATTTGAAAAAATCATAATTCGAAAACTGATAAAATTAAATGAAGATAGAAAAATTATCAAGTAGTTATCCAATTGGAAAAATAAAAGTTATTTATGTTTTAAATCGACAATCTCCAAAATGGCGTGTTTCTTTTTTTGCGTGAGTATTCTTCTTATTAACTTTTGAATTGCTCGAATTTTCGATTTTTTGGATAAGTATAATATATTTGGTATAAACATACCATAAAGAGTCTTTTTACGGCATAAAATCTGAATTAACTTTCATTTTCACGACCAACTTCTTATTTTTTTAGATAATCGAAATGCAAATATCTCTAAAAACTTCAAATAACGTCGAAAACTCAAAAACGAAATCCTATATCTCAAACAAGCCATTTTAATAGTTATGGTGGGAGAGCAAATAAATTCATTGTACATTGTATGTATTGATATACTATGTAACTAAACTGCGCTTCCACCATTTATTTACTGTATGTATAATATTTATACTCCTTATACACGGTGTACTGTTATTGACTGCAGATCGTTGGCCTACAGAATAAGCTCATAAAGACGAAGGAAAAATTTTGGATTTGAGCCCTAGTTTGGACGTTACAGGTATGGCAACAATTGATAAATTTGTTCATTCACTGGCTATGATTCGATAACCAGCAGCCAATGATAATCAGTAGATATTAGTATATTTCATTCAAGAATATTAAACTAAAGAAGGGATATGAACTGATTTCAATTGGATTATATTATTTTGAAAAAAAACATTTAAAAGAACTATTATATTATTTCATTGGTTTGGTCAATTCCCACTTTTTTTTTATTATAAGGAGTGTTTTTAATCTAACGTAAACAAACAAAAAACGCCTTTTTTGTGACGTATTTGTTTTTTTACTTATTGCATTTTAAGTTTTAATAATTTTGTTTGTTTACGTTAAATTAAAAACACTCCTTCTGTGACATTATTTGTTTTTTACTAATGAACTAATTTTAATAATGTTTTCTTGCAAAAATATAATAATAAAAAAAAAGTGGGAATTGACCAAACCAATGAAATAATATAATAGTTTTTTTAAAATGTTTTTTTTTTCAAAATAATATAATCCAATTGAAATCAGTTCATATCCCTTCTTTAGTTGAATATTAATAAATGAAATATACTAATATCTACTGATTATCATTGGCTGCTGGTTATCGAATCATAGCCAGTGAATGAACAAATTTATCAATTGTTGCCATACCTGTAACGTCCAAACTAGGGCTCAAATCCAAAATTGGTAAATGACTTTTTCCTTCGTCTTTATGAGCTTATTCTGTAGGCCAACGATCTGCAGTCAATAACAGATCATCGTGTATATATAAAATATATATTAAGGTATACTAATTTCAGTCAAAAATTTGTAACGCTTAGAAATTTTTGTGTAACAAACAAAATTTTGGTATAGGTTTTCATAAAATCATCTAGATAGTTCAATTTCCAGTTGCCTGTCTGTCTGTTTATTAGCACTATAACTCAAAAACGAAAAGAGATATCGAGCTGAAATTTTCAAAGCGTGCTCAGGACGTAAAGGTTTGTAAATGAGTAAGTCAATTGAATCTCTTCTACGGACCCATTTTGAAAAGCCGTCAAAGATAGAGAGGACAAAGTTTAAATATAGAAAATACAACACTTACAAAAAAAAATTCACAACTTTTGTTTGAAATTTCTTTTGGTAAATATCATTGTTTTCTCGTGAGGCCACAAATTTGGGCAAAACTTTGGTATATATTTTCTCGAAAACAATAAAAAATAGATCGTGGAAAATTTTTAGTTGGCTTCAACAAGTAAGTCTTGTAAAAGCTTCTGAAAAAAAAGAAAAAAAATCGAGAACGAAAATTATCGGAATAGATTTGAAATTCTGTTTTAAAGAAGCAATTGAAGTGACCTAACCGAATTTTTCGGACTAGAGACCGCTCTATATTATAACCTTCAATAAGTTTTCATTATCAAAACATGCATATATAAAAAAAAAAAAACAAAAAACCAAGTAAAGTACTATTTATTTAATCTTTGATGTGGTTTTATTTTTTTAAAAGAAGTAAATGACATTCATTTTGAGTTGACAGACAGCTCAGAAAGTCTTGAATGCTGCTACTTACACACACACACATACACACATCTAACTTGCAACTTGTAACTATAAAACAATCTGCGAATGAAAACACTACCGCTAACCGATTTTATAATCTGTTATATATAAAATATACTAGAGTGATACCCACCCGCTTCGCTTGGTTTAAAAGTTAAGATTGATAAAGATTGCTCTCGCTTATCCCCTTTCTATAACACTCGAAATAATGATAAGGATTGTTTTACACAGATAAAATATATGTATGATTTTCTATTTTTATAAATGTATAATAGTAATTATTCATTGAGTATATCAGAGAAGATGGCCGTGAAATATTTAATATTGACTATTTTTACAGAAATCTGTAATTTATGGTAATGTCAAATGATTACTTTTACAGAAATCTGTAATTTATGGTAATTTCAAATGTCAAATTAAATTAAATTTTTTTATTTTTTTTTAAATATACCTTTATAAATTATAGTTCCTGTGTTATTCTGATATATCAGCTATATTGCTGTACAGTTTCATTAAAAACCATTCGCTAGTTTAAGCGTGAAAGCGTAACAAACAAACAAACAAACAAACATGCTTACTTTCTCATTTAAAATATATAGATATAGAGATAACAGGGTATACTAAATGTAGTCCCAAGTTTGTAATGCTTAGAAATATTGATGATACGAACAAAACTTTGGTATAGATGTTCTTAAATTCACTTCACTTCGTATGAAATTTTATTTATCAATTATTTACCAAACTAGTCAATGCTGTACTAGAAAGCAACCAGAAAACTTGACTGGGACGATTATGGCATTAATATCAATGACAGACGTCTGTGGCACTTGAGGATCGCTGACGATATAATACTTGTGGAAGAAAATCCCAAGAAACTAGAGTCAATGATTCAATTACCAGATATGAAAAGTAGAGAGGTCGGCCTAGAAAAATGAGCCCTAGTAAAACAAAATTAATGACTAACTCCACAATGGTAGACATAAAAAAAGATTATATTAGTTTTGAATATGTTCAGGAGTATACTTATCTAGGACAAATAATTGCTCCCACTGACATGATGTCGAAGGAAGTCGACAAACGAATAGCAAGTGGTTGGAGAAAGTTCTGGTCACATAAGGAAATAATGAAGAGCAAAACACTAAGCCGTAGAATTGAAAGAAAAACATTTCACATGTGTATTCTTCCTTACATAACGTATGGGTGTGAGTCTTAGGCACTCACTGAAAAGCATCGCCTGAAGCTAATAAGATGCCAACGAGCTATAGAGAAAAGTATGTCTGGAGTAAAGCTCAAACACAGAATCAGACAATCTGGAATAAGGAACAGAACAAAAGTAACTGATATACTCTACCGCATTGATCACCAAAAATGCGGTTGGAACGTCCATATGCTACGATGTAATAAAAATAAGTGGAGCAAACAAGCTATTTTATGGTACCCAAGAGACAGCAAAAGAAGGTATGGTCGCTCAATAAGAAGATGGGAAGATGAAATACGCCTCACTTTGGGACCTTATTGTATAAGGGTTGCAGGAGACAGAACACAGTGGAGACAGTTGGAGGAGGCCTATGCCAAAAGTCACACAGAATTGAGAGATATCATATAAAGATTTAAGAAATGACCCACAATTCGGAAAAGAAATGCTATTATTATTATTTTTTATTAATCATCCTTTTATATATATTTTGTGAAAAATTTAAATCGATTCTCTGAGAAATTAACAATCAAAGTCAGTGTTTTTGCCAAAAAGAGGGCACATTTCTCATAAACCGTACAGTGAATCGATAAATTTTTTCACAAAAGACGTATAAAGGATAATTAATTGATATTAATAATAAAATTTTGAATTTTTGGTATGATTTTCATTTCAACTCTGTAAGGTATTTCGAAACCGTAAATTGAAAATGATACCAAACATTTGAAATTTTATTTATCAATTAATCATCTTTTTATACACCTTTTGTGAAAAATTCAATCAATTCTCTGAACGGTTTATGAGAAATTAACTATCAAAGTCAGTGTTTCTATCAAAAAGAGTTATTCATTTTTATGCACAGTTCTTAATTTTGTTATGATTTTTAAGCTTAAAACTTGAGGAATATTAAAAAACCAACATTTGTTACTTCTTCATATACCAACATGAAAAAAGGATTGTTTTTAATAATTAATTTCTCGTAAACCACACAGAGAATCGAAATTTATAAAGATGGCGCGGCGTATTACATACTCATTAATTGACAAACAAAATTTAAGTTCTTTGGTTAATCGTTTTGGTATTCGTTTTCTGTCAATACGATAATTGAAAAACGAAAAGATTTATCAAGTGGAAATTGTTTTAGCGTAACCAGGAGATAAATAGTGAGTTTGATTTCGTAAATGAGCAACATAAGCCAATTGGTTCTGGGGTCCGTTGGACCCATCTAGTAAACCGTTTGAAAAAGAACAAAAATTTTTATAAAAAATGTTCGTTATAAAATAAACAACTTTTGTTTGAAACATTTTTTCGTAAACATCACTGTTTACCCGTGAGGGCCAAATTATTACAAAACTTTGGTTTCTATTTTCTAAAACTATAAAAAAATGGGGAGTAGAAAGTTTGCCCGTAGCTTCAACTAATGGTCTTGTGAAACAGACCGCCATTATTATATTGGTTTTTTAAACTTTAATTATTTATAAACAATTGACTGAGTTAATTGCTGAAATACTATGTATAGACAGTATTGATTACGTAATCGTTTGTTTTTTCCCGTCATGTGTAAGTAAAGAGAAATAGCCACTCTTAGATAGACAGGCTTACATACATGTCACACACACATGACTGATATTCCCATATAATATATACTGTATAATGTTCTAAATTAATTTGCGCACTCACGGAAAAACAGTGATGATTACGAAAAAATGTTTGGATGAAAAAGGTGTTAATTTTTTTATGAATTTCTTACATTGAAACTTTTATTCTATCTCTAACGGTTTACAAGATCGATCCTACGAGCCCAAGACTTCATTGGCCTATTTTGATCATTTACGAATTCAACCTCACTCTTAACGTCCTGAGCATACTGTAAAAATTACTGCTTCCCATCTTTTTATCGTTTTTGAGTTATCGTCTCGACAGACAGACAGACAGACAGATAGACAACCGAGAACGGACTAGTAAGATGATTTTATGAACACCTATATGAAAATTTTGTTAGTAGCATCAATATTTTTAAGCGTTATATACTTGGCACTAAACTTAGAATACCTTGATAAATTTGATATATACGTGGTATAAAAATAATGTAAGAACAAATTCTCAATACTTTTTATACATGGTATCTCAACAGTTAAATTAGTCAATTGTTTGTTTTCACTTGTTAACTTAAGTTTTCTGTAGTTTTATATCGTGTACTGCAAAAAAAAAACTTTAAAAATAAACTTCGTTTATAAACAACCAGGTACAAGGTAATTAAAGTTTCCTTATGTTTGTTAATTATTACAGTAGATTTAGCGTGCGGTGTTGATTAATACATAATGTGGGTTGAGTTTGATAAATCTCCATTTTACGATGACAGTCTTTATTGTGTAAGCACATTTTTTTCAAATTTGTAATTATTTAACTATTAGAGCAGGCATTAGATAAAGTTGAGTGTGCAAAATTTGAGGTCCACATTTTGTTAGTTAATGCTTGTTCAGAAAATCTTATAGATTAATATTTTTGATGTTGCCAGAAACTCTCGAAAGTTCACCGTTTTTCATTTATTAACAGTTTAATGTTTGGAAAAACTTCAAATGGTTATTTTCAAAGCTGAAAATTAATGCAAATAAATAAAATTTTTCAAAATATTACAATAATCTTTGAACATTTTTTATTAAGTTCTTAAAAGTAATAACAGATTATTTGAGTCCAAAGCCTCCATTTTTATTTGTCACAACTGAAATTTACAAAATTTAAAAAAACCCCGACAAATTTTTCGGGTACGGAACCCTAATCTTGCATTTGAAACATATCTAAGAACAGTCTCTATTAAATTGCTTTTTTCCTAAAAGCCTTTTCCAAGCTCAGCCAATTTGGGAGTTCGAAAATTTTTAGGTTTTTCGGGTACGGAACCCTTAACTTGAAACAAAGCTAAGAACACTCCCTATTAAGTTATCTTTCAAACAAAATCAAAATCGGTACTTCCGTTTAGGCGCTACGATGCCACAGACAGACAGACACACACATAGCGGTCAAACTTTTAACACCTCTTCTTTTTCGTTCGGAGGTTAAAACCGGCAAAGCAAAATTTACAAAATTTATAAAAAACACCCGAGAAACTTTAAATTCGCACTTGAAACGTATCTAAGAACACTCTCCATTAAATTTACCTTTCCCCTTAGGACCTTCTCCAAACTGAACCGATTTTGAGGATCATCGTTTTGGTTGTTCCGGGTATGGAATCTCCATTAAATTATCTTTCAAACGAAACAAAAAAATCCAAATCACTTCATCCGTTTAGGCACTACGATGCCGCAGCCCACTTTGGATTCGGTGGTTAAAAAATAAACATAATTATTCAATTTCTCTGATTTCCTGATATATTGAAATTCAAGAAAAATAAAGCATAAATAGTTTCTTTTAATCTCTGTAAATTTATTCTATGAATTATAGTAAAATTCATAGAATTGAAACTACTTGAGAAAAACTCAATTTAAAATGATAATAAACGTGCTCTTAAATGTAGAAATTCTAAGTGACTGTCTATGTATTTATACGTATTGTATGTGTAAAACAATATTCTATTTCGAAATGTCGACCATGAACAATAGAATTAATGCGGTTTTATGCTTGGGCTACATTTTAATTTATTATATTTATTATTATTATTATACCATGTTATATATGAAATATACATAGTATATTAAGTTTAGTGCCAAGTTTGTAACGTTTATAAATATTGATGATACAAAAAAATTTTGGTATAGGTGTTCATAGAATCACCTAATTAGTTCATTTCCGGTTGTCTGTCTGTCGCCTGTCTGTCCGTCTGTCATCACGATTACTCAAAAACGAAAATAGATATCAAACTGAAATTTTTATAGCGTGCTGAGGCGTAAAAAGAGAGATCAAGTTTGTAAATGAGCAACATAGGTCAATTGGGCCTTGGGTTCGTAGGACCCATCTTGTAGACCGTTAGAGATAGAATAAAAGTTTAAATGTAAAAAATGTTCCTTATAAAAAATAAACAACTTTTGTTTAAAACATTTTTTCATAAACATCACTGTTTACCCGTGAGAGTGCAAATTGTATAGTATGTATTATATGGGAATATCAGTTATATATATGTGTGACATGTATGTATGTGTAATGTGACACAGTAATCAATACTATCTATACATAGTATTTCAACAATTAACTCAGTCAATTGTTTGTTTTCATTTGTTTTTATAATATCTTTAGTTTTTGGTGCAAATTTACATGTTTTGTATATTTCAAGTACTATGTGCTGATATGATTTTATTTCTGGTTATCTGGTCTGCGTCTCGAACAAATTTGTAGTCTTTCTATGTTTGAAAATATAATTCTATTTAGTATTTTAATAGATCTAGAGTCACATGTAAAATTTGACAGTCGTTTAAAAATGGCTAGAAATAAACAAACACAAACTTATGGGTGATAGTCCCCTGCTAACATGTCGGAATTTAGGATATTTTGTAGTTCTAATAATTCGTAATAAATGACTCAACGGGCACAACGAAAAATAATCAACAGTTTTTGAGTTATTTCGAATTTTCCCCATTGATGATTGGCCTCCGTGAATGAGTTAAAAATGTAGTTGACATTAGTCGAAATATTTTCTAGGTTGTAAGAAAAGCCCCTGGTTGTGAAATTTTTTTTCACAGGTTAGGTTTTGTTAAATTGATTGTCCACGAAGGACACACTTAGGCTATAGAGCACATTGTGATACCTTATAAGTATTTTACCACCTTTTTGCTGATAATTTCATTTCTCAGCTCCTTAATTTAAGAGGCTGAGTGAACTTCCTTCATGCATTTACCATGTACTACAACAGCCCATCATAAATATTAATTATATTAATTTTGTGCGACATTGGGAATCGAACCCGCTACCCTAAGCATACCCCGGACAGAATTGGTTACGCCTTAACCAACTGAGCTAATAGGGCGACTTTTTCAATTTAAAAACTAGTTAAATCCATTCTTGACAACAGCATTTAAAATTTCTAACTATTCAGATAGCTGTCGAGCGGAGGCGGATGAAGAAATTTTTCACCCGTCGACAGTTAAAAATTAGTGCCCCCGCAATAAAAACGCTATCAATAAAAACTTTTCTTTACTTCTGTAGTTTCAAGATCATTATTTCTTAGAACCTGTAAAATCGCGTTGGTTATTCGAGGCAGTTCTTCAGCTCGAGCGATCGTTGTTAAATAAGAACGTAGATAGATATATTTGTCAAAAGACCACTTTTCTAAATCAACAGATTACATTGTTACAAAGACATTTGCTCTATTTTGAACTACTTCAGTGTTAAAATTGATCAAATTGCTAAAGTTACAAAAATTTACTTTATTTTCTCGCCTCTTTTGAAGTTCAACTACAATTCTGTCAAACAAAACAAACATTGATCAAAATTTGAAAGTGAAATTAAAATTCGAAGAAGTTATAAGCATTCAAAGATTGTTGTCCATCTATTTTTAGCAAAACAAAGTTTTATATGTATTTTATATGTAATCTCTATGGCAATATCAGATAATGACGTCACTAACCTATATCTTCTTCTTTGTGTAATTCGAATTTCAAGCGTTCATATTTTGCCTACATCTAAAGACTTTCAAAAACCTACTTCACTTTTCTGTCCTTGCAATGAGAATTCTCCACCTGAAGAGATAAAAAAATTTTGTCAAATCATGCCTATTGGAGGCTTTTCACTCAATTAAATATAGACCCCGCCCCCGTGAGAAAGCCATAGTTGTGAAAATTTTTACATTTAAAAAAATAGTTAAACGCATTCTTGTCTAAAATTTCTAATCATTATGAAATGACCGTCGAATACTCCGTTTAACTCTAGACTTATAAAATTAAATAATAAAAAAATAAACAACTTATGCCTTCTCTCTCTCTGTTACTCTGATTGTATTGTTCTTTGTTTTAGGAAATTTATAATAAGTTTAAACTAGCTTTCTACTCTTCTTCAATTTTCGTAATAATAATAATACACAGAAGATAAAAAGATGAGTTTATTGAAAATGGAGATTATATATTATTTTCACAATTGGTCAATATAATAAATAATATGTAGTACTTCTGATGTCAAGTCATATACAGATCATAATTGGAAAATAAATGGTTTTATTTTATGGATTCCGTACCAAAAATATCACACAAATTATAAAGTGGAGTAGGGGAACATGAGGTAATGAGAGCCCACGGGTAATAGGAGCGCGTACAAAATGGACTTCCCTAATGCCCTTAATTATGTAAATGAAGTTCGAGTGTCTTCGTTTAGGTTTGATAGAGCTAGCCTAAAGCGTACAATGACTTAGTTGCACTCATTCAGTTGTACGAGACGATTGTTTGTTTTTTTGCTGCACTGTTATAAAAAAAATACAAAAGAATAATGTCCAAGGTATGACTGTTGAAATTTTGATAGTTTACGAGATGAAATTTTGAAATTTTATATTTTTGATTCAAGATTAAACGCGTAATGAGAGCTGTATTGCAACAATTTGAACTTTCGTGGGAAATAGGAAAAAATGTGACAATAATATGTGTCATGCCTGCTCCAGGAATGTTCATCTCACCTTTTTTTATTTTTCCTCGTCAACGACACTCGCCTCAGTTGAAAAAAGTTGAACCAACGAGAACTATCTACACCCGTGCTCCCATAATGGTTGGCCAAAGAGACCATTTTGTCACCAAATGTTCTTTTTGTTATTTAATTATTTAGTATATAAGGTTAGAGTTATTTGAGACTGACTGAAATCAAAGATAAGACTACTCTAGACTGATTAAAATGTTAATGGCTCACATTCGACTAATGGGACATTTAGAGGTTCTTATTTCCTGAACGAACGGGTAATTGGAGCGAAAGACACAATTCAGAATTTTTAAAATTTTCGCCAAACGTTACTTAGGTTTAAGATTTTCCGGTAATCAAATAATAACAATTTACATTCATAATAAAAAAAAAATTAATTATTATAGAAATTATTTAATTATTTAATTATAGAAATTATGAGTTTAATTAACAATATTCCTTAGATGGTGCCAATTACCCCACGCTCCTCTATTTATACCAAATTTCTGAACAAAAGATAGAAAACTCAACTATTTTATTTTGCACTGAAAGTTGTTTTGGTGTAGTTAGATAGCCACTCCATCACAAACATGTCCCTTGAGTTCTCAATCTCAATCTCAAGATCTCAGATCTCAATCTCGTGCTCTTACGGATGCGTGCTATTATTGTTGTCGCTCTCAATTTACCGTGTCCTTCAATTTACGTTTACTGTGTTTATTAGTGCAATCAAGAAAGGATTTTTTTCTTATTGAAGACGAAGGTTTGTGCTTTATTTATGTTAATTAAATGTTAATGTTTCTATTAATATAATTAAATAGTTGTGATTCATATTTGCTGTTAAAAAAGATAATTTTTTCATTAAATTTATCAATCTTAAAGCTTTTTGTTCATGTGTCAGGTCACCCGGCAAAATTTTTTCTAACAAGGCGAAGTTTCAGTATTTTTTAATATACGTATGAAAAAAAAATCCTGCGCGAACTTGCGCCTTTTCTTGTAAGACTAACATAAGAATCGAGATTAAGATAGCAAAAGTCAAAAGTAAAAAAAGGAGCAAGCAGTTTTCCAGTGAAAATTTGTAACTTATAATTCCAAAATAACTTTATGTGGAAACAAAAGCAAACATAGATAAGAAAAAAAGTGGCTCAGAAGCAAAAATTATTTTAAAAATTGAAGAAGAAAATGAAATAATTGGGTTTGTAGACGAATATGGCCAAAAAAAAATATCAAATAAAAGGTACTTTTGCATCTAATCTAAATAATCATTTGACTCAATTTTGAGCAATAAAATCCATTTATTATTTTTTATTCGGAAATTTGGTATAAATACATCATTGTTCTAACCTTATCCCTGCTCATAATAATAAAATTACAAAATTCCCATAAATCATCTTCAAATGAATCCAATTGAATTGAATATTCTTGCCCACATAGACCACGGCACACCTCCAAGAAAACTCCATGATATGACTAGCGTGTATGATGTGTGAAGTAAATTAAACAGATGTTCTAGTGGAAAATTAAAACATGTTGATTTGGGAGCACAATATAGTGAGAACACCTTCATCAGCACACACTGGTGAAGAAGAAGACACACGTAACACATATCATATCATCAACCAACAGTTGGCTAGCTATCTCTAGTATAGTAGTCGCAGAAACGAAACACTAAAAACGGTAAAAGTTCGAAAAATTTGAACAGTAGGTCAGGTTTGAATGCGGTTTTCAGCATTCGATTCGTTTGCATTTTATAATTTTATTTTAAATTAACCGTAGATATACTAAATTCACACTTCAGTTAATAGTGATGACAAGTGAAAACAAACAATTGACTGAGTTAATTGTTGAAATACCATGTATAGTCAGTGCTGATTTCTTTATCACATTACACATACAAAAAATGACACATACATAACTGATAATCAAGTATAGTACATATTATAAAATTTTCGCCTAATTGGCGCCCTCGCGGGTAAACAATGATGTTTACGAAAAAATGTTTCAGACAAAAGTTGTTTAATTTTTGATAAGGAACATTTTTTACATTTAAACTTTTGTTCTATCTTTAACGGATTACAAGATGGGTTCGACGGACCCAAGACTCAATTGGCCTATGATGCTCATTTACGAACTTGACCTCACTTTTTACGTCCTGAGTACGCTATAAAAATTTTTTTCCTAGCATCATTATTTTTTAGCGTTACAAACCTGGGACTAAACTTAATATACTATGTATATTTCATATATACATGGTATAAAGATGATTCCAAATTTGTTATTCGAAGATTATTGAGCTCGCTGAACATCTTCGAAATTGGTCTCCGAGGTGCCTGGTGCCCAGGGTTAACGGTATCCACGTCGTCTCCTGGAGTCTTCGGGAAGTTTGTTACATTATAGGTTCAAATTCATTACTGGGGAGTTTTTATCGCTCCTGAACACGAATATTGCGACAGAATCGGGCACCAGATATCCAGAGCACCCGAAGTACCTTAGGCACTAGATACCTCGGAGATTTTGTCGCGATATTCGTGCTCATGATTATACAACGAATTTCCCGAAAACTCCAGGAGACGGCGAGGTTACCATTTACACTGGACACCAGATACTATGGAGACCAATTCTAACACGGCGATATTCGTGTTCAGCGACCCCCTAAAACACCCGAGTAAGTTCGGAATCACTTTCATCAATATTAACCGAATTATGAATTTAGTATATTTACGGTTAATTTAAAATGCAATTACAAAATGCATATTATTTATGCAAATTGCATATTTTTAATTTATTATAAATGAATTAAAGTCAAAAAATTTTCTGACGCTCTAACGAATCGACTGCAGAAAAAGTCGCATTCAAATCCGATTTACTGTTCAAAACTGTTCGAACTTTATTGCTTCGTTTCTGCGACTTGAGCTGGAGTAACGCTTAGTTGATACGATACGATAGTCAATCATGATACATGCCGCATGCCGCCATTTGTATGTTTGTATGAAGAGAGTGCACAAACCTCAACAAACCTCAACAGTGAATGACGAAAATCATTTGAGACCATCTTCTATATATCCAACAATTATTATTTATACCATGAGTGTAAAATGTTTCAGGATTATTGTGGCAACAAAAAAATAACTTCGAGTCAAACAATAGATTTATGTTTATTTATTTTATATAAACAACTCTAATGGTAAGGATTTTTATTCCTTATATATTTGACTTCTCAGTTGAATTGAAAATAAATTGTACATTAAAATTTAAATTATATTGCTTTCATTTGGTGCTCAAGTCCTGTATATATGAAATAAATATCAAGGTTTATTAATTTTAGGTCCAAGTTTGTAACGCTTAGAAATATTGAAAATTTGGGTATAGATGTCCATAAAATCACCAATTTTTCGTTTGTGCGTCCATCAACACGATAAATTGAAAACGAAAAAAATATCAAGCTGAAATTTTTTAAGCCTAAAAAAATAAAATTGTTAAAAATGTTTCTTATAAAAAAAAAACTTTTGATTGAAATGTTCTTTCGTAAACATCACTGTTTACCCGTAAGGTCGCATATTAGAACGGAACTTTGGTGTTTATTTTCTCCAAAACTATAAAAGATAGAGAGTTGAAAATTTGCAGGTAGCTTCAACTAATGGTAAAAGATTCTCGAAGAATGAAGAAAAGTTCGAGAAAACACTATCAAAAATAATTGTGTTGGAATTTAAAAACTCTTACAATTTATTAAAAAATAAATAAAAGAAGCGCTGACATTCAACACTGTGTATATATAGGGTATTTGAACAATTAAATCAGTTAACTTCTTTCCTTTCATTTTCCCTAAAGCTTTCTTATGACATATTCTGCACAATATTTGTATTGTTAAAAAAGAATGAATAAATTGAATTGAACACTTCCGATGAATTCGAATACAATCCTTGATAGTTATCAAACGTCTAAACAATCGAAATTGGTATCAGAAGAAAAATAATCATTAAATAATTACGTGATATTCCAATTACATCCGCGGTATACTTAGAGTAGCGAATTCGATTCCCGCCGTCGCAACAAAATTAATTTAATTAATAGTTGTGATGGACTGGTGTAGTGCATGGAATATGCTTGAAGGAGGTGCACTCAGCTTCTGAAATTGAAGAGCTGATAAATGAAATTATCAGCGGAAAGATGGTAAAACACGTATAAGTATATGGTATCACAATGGGCTCTATAACCTAAGTGTGTCCTTCGTGGGCATCCAATATTACCTAACCTAACCTAACCTAACCTACGTGAGTTTTGTTTTTATAAATCAAAAAATTTCATAAAAAATATGTCCCATCTAGTTAAGAGATGGGTGAAGGCCAATCTTTCTCGATTCCTGACAAGTCAAAATAAAAAGTTTTATTTCTATTCCTCCAGTCTTATTAAAATATATTTTCAAATAATCTTTTTTGAATAAAATTCTTCTAATTACTTTTCCTTCGCGTACTCTCGTTTTAGTTTTTAATATTCGAATCCAACTTGGAACCTGCTGTACTATTTCTTATGTGTGATGGTGTGTGTGTGTATTATGTATGAAACCATGTGGGACAACCCAATGTCATAACAAACTAAACCCCGAATAGACAATACTATAGTTAGAAAATAGTAAAATATATGGAGACAATCATATTCTGTTTTCTATGTTACAATACTGTAGTGTACCTACAATAGTTAAAGTATAAAGCCTATTTTACAACGTCGCGTCCCTAAAAATCATTTACAAATATTGAAACTTCTAGAAGAGAGTATCATTTCTAGTATATGTAGTGTAAATTATATAAATTTTCTTTATTACATTGATTAAAAACATCAAAAATCGGTAAAAGTATAATAAATTTACAAGCTGTGAAATGTTTTTTTTTTCCATAAAATTCAGACCATTTACGACTTGGTCAAGTGAATGATTATTGATCAGTTCTAATAAAATAGATTAGAACGAGAGTCAATTATGAAGAAAATATGGTTCTTTTTACTACAGTCATAGGTATTATCAAGGAAACTAAAACTTTTTTAATCGATTCAGATTGCTATGAATTTTGAGAATATTTTGAAAATAATTTACAATCTGTCAATTTATATTTATGTTAAAGTTTATGTTTTTCATTCAAAAAAATGAGTTGTGAGTTATCAGAAGAAATTAAACATAATAGAGATAATTTAAACTAAGAACAAGTGAAAGCAAACAATTGACTGAGTTAAATACTTTACTTTATCTCATAACACATACAAACATGTGACACATACATAACTGATATTCAAGTATAGTACATATTATAAAATTTCCGCCTAATTGACGCCCTCACGGGTAAACAATGATGTTTACGAAAAAAAGTTTCAAACAAAAGTTGTTTAATTTTTGATAAGGAACATTTTTTACATCTAAACTTTTGTTCTATCTCTAAAGGTTTACAAGATGGGTCCTACGGACCCAAGACCCAATTGACCTATGATGCTCATTTACGAACTTGACCTCACTTTTTACGTCCTGAGTACGCTGTTTCAGCTCGATATCTTTTTTCGTTTTTGAGTTATCGTGTCCACAGACGGACGGACGGACGGACAACCGGAAATGGACTAATTAGGTGATTTTATGAACACCTATGACCTTTTTTTCCTAGCATCATTATTTTTAAGGGTTACAAACTTGGGAATAAACTTAATATACTATGTATATTTCTATACATGGTACAACAAGAAAATTTTATGTTATGTCATAATAAATATCTTGGTCAAGCCAAATGAATGTTATGTACGCACATATTGGGTTGAATACTAAATCAGAAGTATGTCTTTTTTAAACTAATATTACAATTAATTCATAAAGTATAGAGTTAGAGTAGCTTTAATACTAAATTTTGTAAACAACAAAACAAGCATTTGACTTCTTAAATTAAATTTTCAAAATTACCAATGCACAGATATGCAAACAGTATCGTGAGAGAAAAAATATTAAAAAAAACCATTTACAAGATACTAATTACACTAAATAAATAATAATTTCAAATTCTTTTTATCTTGTTGTATATTTTTCATTTTTTTGGAATTGTGTTTTTTTTATAACAAATCAACTACAAGTCACACTGAATATTTCAAAAAATAGACAGAAGAAAAAAGCACAAAATGACCTTCCAAAATTGAACATGTATACATAATCAATCATTCAAACCAGCAAAAAAATCAAAGCAAACCTGAGTAAAAAAATTAGCGCTACATTTATAATATAGAAGATACGATAGGAACGTAGTTCCAACCTGATGTCCCACGACACCTCTCGTGGTTTTTTTATGCGTAACATGGCAAATTTGACATCAGACAACTACCGTAGATATTATATTTATTGCATGGTTTTCGAGTACGAAAGTTAATCATTTGTTGAAAATCAGTATTGTAATGTTTTAGAAATAATAAGTTTATAAAGTGAAGAATTTAAATAGAGCAACAATTCAAAATCTTATTTGATTATAAATTAGTGATAATAATAGTTTGAAGCCATCTAATATTTATAATGAAGTTTTGTTATTAATTGTAAATAGAACTTAAAATAATATCATACACACACATATATATATATATATTAGAAGTATAAAGTAGATATATCACAATATCACAGTAAATGTCACCACTGTATTCAACAACGTTTCTAAGTTTTAAGTTAGAAAATAAATGATCTTACGATAGATAGCATCCGGACGAAATGTCGTCAAAGTCAGTCATAAATATCCATAATTGGGATTTCGAACAATTTTTTTTTTACAAATATTTAAAGATCCTAAGATGGAAAGATCATTAAAACTTTTTTTATTTTTTATTTTTTCGGGATACTTTAAGAGTTACAGTCCGTTTGAATAGAACTTCTCAAAAGAGAAACGAAAACGCCAACAAAAAACAAGTGAAAACAAACAATTGACTGAATTAATTGTTGAAATACCATGCATAGTCAGTGTTGATTTCTTTATCACATAGCACATACATACATGTGACACATACATAACTGATATTCAAGTATGGTACATACTATAAAATTTCCGCCTTGGCGCCCTCACGGGTAAACAGTGATGTTTACAAAAAAATGTTTCAAGCAAAAGTTGTTAATTTTTTGATAAGGAACATTTTTTACATTTCAACTTTTGTTCTATCTCTAACGGTTTACAAGATGGATCCTACGGAAACAAGACCCAATTGACCTATGATGCTCATTTACGAACTCGACCTCATTTTTTACGTCCTGAGTACGCTGTTTCAATTTTTATTATCAAATTTCAGCTCGATATCTTTTTTCGTTTTTGAGTAATCGTGTCCACAAACGGAGGGACGGACGGACGGACAACAGGAAATGGACTAATTAGGTGATTCTATGAACACCTATAGCAAAATTTTGTGCGTGGCATCAATATTTTTAACCGTTACAAACTTGGGACTAAACTTAGAATACTTTTACGAATGTTATAATACATTTTGATAGGTATATAATGAATTTTTAGGTCAGTTTTTCTGACGATATTCAAATATGTCATTACGGGTAAAATGATCCCCTTTATATACGCTAAAATGATCCCTATTTTGTGTGTTGAATTATAATAGATAAAATGATCCCCCATCATGTGGTAGACTTAGATGATTTTACCAGTGAATTTTGTGTTAATATGCTAATCGTTGATGCTATGTAAAAGAATAATTCATATTTTATGTGATCTGTTTGGTATAAAACGCAATGGGATCATTTTACTATTCTTACAAGGTCGTAAAAACGATTCTTTTTAAGAAATATTGAATAGTTCTAGAAATTTTTACAGATCATAAGAAATTGGCATGCTAATATCACAACACTTGAATAAAGAAGCCAAATATATTTCGACGTTATACATAACTCGAGTAGTTTGGTTACAAATTACATTTTTTCTTATAGGAATTATGTGAGGATAATTCTTCCTAATATCAATACTTTATGCTTTGAGAGACTGTAATATGTTGGAAGAGTAAATAAATGAAACTTATTACATATGTAGGATATTTTAATAATTTTTCCAGCGTTCTCACCAAAAAATGATATACATTTTTTGTAAAATTTCAATTGGGATTTGGAAAAAAATTAACAAAAATGGAAATTTCATATTTAAGTTTTATAACATACCTTTTTATAGTTTTAAAGTTACAGACAGTTTAAATAGAAGTTTTCAAAGGAGAAACAAAAACGCCCGGAAAAAAAAAGTTCGTAAAAGATCGTGTAACGTCATAATATTAATTAATAATTGTATACTATTCAATTAACATTATTACGTCACAACGATGTTTCACGAACATTTTTTTTATCGGGCGTTTTCGTTTCTCTTTGGAAAAGTTCTTTTAAAACTTTCTGTAATTTTAAAATTATCATGAAAAAATAAAAAATAAAAACAGGTTTGTTATAAAACTTAGATATGATCTTTTCATTTTTGTCCAAAAAAAATTTCGTTCAAAATCCGAACTCCTTTTCGATAAAAACATCCACTTTTCAAGGTTTAACCTTAAACAACACCAGTTGAATACTATCTCCTATAATCTACTTATATTCTGGTATTGTTCTCTGGTATCATCATTCCATATGGTAAACTATGGTACAATGGTATATATACAATGGTCGTAGTAGTATGGACTGTAGAAATGGTACATAGTATGTGTTCCATGTGGATATAACCACATCAAACAAACAGCACAAAATATATTTACTGTTCTTACAATCATATTAGAAGGAGTTAGAACTGTACAAGTTTTTACTGTATACGGTATGTATGTTTTGAGAATGGATATACACTTTATAAAAGTACTCATAATAATAATAATAATAATAATCTAGATGATTGCATGTGTGACTGACACTACATTTAACACAAACTTCGTTTTATTTTGCGTTATATTATGAATACTATGTTAACGGTTTATTCTACATTTATCCCTCTGTAGTAAAAAATGTGCTCACAAAATTATATAAAATAAGATTTATTTAGCAAAATATAAATGTGACTGACACTACATTCAAAAGGAAGTCGCATTCAAGAGATTAAAAAAGTCAATCGTGATTGACAATACCGTCACTTTGGATTGCAAAATAATTGTATTTTGTGTTATATTTTAAAGCAACCTTTGAAATGAATATTACAGGACACAAGATAGGAACTTCAAAACCATTTTTAACCCCCGAACTAATAAAAGGGGTGTTATAAGTTGGACCTCTATATGTGTGTGTGTCTGTCTGTGGTATCGTAGCGCCTGAACAAAAGAACCGATTTTAATTTGTTTTTGCTTTCATTTGAAAGGTAATTTAACGGAGAGTTTTCTTAGCTATGTTTCAAGTGCCAACTTAGGTTTCTGTAACCGAAAAAATTAAAAAATTTGCGATGATCTTCAAAATCAATTCAGTTTGCATGATTTCCTTGACCATCACTTTTATATTGATTAAAGAAAGAGTGTTATAAGATTAAAGTGTTTATCTGTGCATGCGTGTGTTTCTCAGTGACAACATAGCTCTTAAACGGTCGAACCGACTTGATTGGCAACATTTTATATCAAAGTTTCCAAAAATCGACTTACAAGGAATAAATTGCATTTATCGAGTGTTTTTTAAATTTTGTAAATTGCACTTGTAAATATATAAAATTGTACCAAAATGCTATTTTTGGGTAGATTTAATAAGAATCAAAAAGTCACTAATGAAATTTAAATAATTAGAATTTTAACGTTCTTATAAACATAAATAATAACATAGTTCTTGAAATAAATACCACGATACTCGAAAAAAATATATAAGTTTATTTCGAGTATCGTGGTATTTATTGCAATAACTATGACTCAACTCGAACTCAACAAAACTCATACTCAAATAAATAGTATAATTTTAATGAAAACTTAACATTTATGAAGAAAATATATTATTTAGGTACTTAAGATACTGAAAGCTAAAAGTACAACAGTGTTGGCATCATACTAGAGTATTTTTAACACCCAAACTAAAAAAGAGGATGTTATAAATTCGACCGCTATGTGTGTATATCTGTCTGTCTATCTGTGGCATCGTAGCGCCTAAACGAATGAACCGATTTTGATTTTTTTGTTTCGATTGAAAGATAATTTAATGGAGAGTGTTCCTAGCTGTTCAAGTGCAAGTGTAGGGTTCCGTACCCAAGAAATTTGTGAGGGCTTTTTTAAATTTTGTAAATTTCACTTGTTATCATCAAAAATAGTAATTTTTTCCATTCATAGTACTTTAACTTTTTCATGGAATCACCCATCAGAATACAGAAAGAATTTTTTATCAAACGACACACCTACATAAGATATCTCAAAATGGATTTAGTGTACAAATATGTTTCACTTGATAAAATCCACTACAAGTCCAGTGCGTTTACGAAAATCGAAGAGAGGTGACCCAAAAGTTTGTGACACTAGATTTTTTTGAATATATTTTTTTATTAACAATCTCACGAAAAAATTTTTGACTTTGAACACGATAACTTTTTTTCTATCAATCGTAGCGCGTACTTAGAAAATTCGATTTGAAGATAAAACGCAGACACGCAAGATACTAGCCAAAATGGAAAAAAGTAATTTTCCAATATGGCAGCGAAAGAGCTAATACGCAAGATCGGATTTAAGATCTCCAAACAACCCCAAATCGAATGAATGAATAAAAAAAATTTGTGTCACAAACTTTTGGATCAGATCGTAACTGCACTGGATTATATACGTGACTGATATTCCTATATTCAATTTTTAAGCATACAATCTGTAGAATGTTTTTAGTTAAAAGTTTTTACTGTCGTCTCTACTTGTTTCATGTTCATTCTCTCTAAAACAATTGAAAATAACAACAGTCATGAAAACATCAACAGTTGTACTTCTGGTTTATACTCTATGATGATGTTCACTTCTAAATGGTTGTATGTATCTATGAATGTCTGTAAAATAATTATTACAACATAATAATGTTTTGGTCATTTTAAAATATAATTATACAAATATTTATAATTGAATCAAATACCTTTTGTGCAACTCTATGTATAACTATTTTGTGACCTTATCTAATGCTTTAAATGTTAACTGTTTAAGTACTGCTGACTTAATGGTTCTAGGTTTTTTTGTTTAATGTTTTGGGAAAGTTGTCAAGGTCACTAAAGGGTCGATAAATTAAACAAGCAAAAAATAAACACGTAAATTCTATAAATTTAATACTGCAAGGAGAATTCAAACTAAAGTATTAGAACAGGCTCTGAATGGAGTTGACTGATACTACAATAAATAAGCCGGAAAATGTAGAAAAGTGGTGGATCAGCTCCGATTTCAAAAATTTTTTGTGTACGTGTTCCTTACACCTTTAGAAACATTCAGCCGCACTAACCTTGGCATAACAGAAAAACTGAGGAAATTAGGGTAGTTTTCTCATCCCCAGACCACTCCAAATAGTAACGGAGAAAACAAATCAATATTTCAACTCAAAAATCGCCTCTCGAGAGTTTGTGAGGTCGCTGATCATGAATTCAAGGTTAAAAGTCAACTGAATACGGTTGCAGCCCCATTAAAACTACCCTTGAAGTGACAGAGACAAAAAATTTATTTAATTCAAAATTTTGCCTCATAAATTGTCTCTCTGCGGTTTTTTAAGTCGTTGATAATGAATTTGATGGCAAGAAGCAACTCAATGTAGCTCCAAGCCACCTCTAATAGCCACCCCTAAAAGTTACAGAGAAAATATTTAAAATTTTGACTCGAATATCGTCTTTTGGGGTTTTTTTGGGGTCGCTGATCACGAATCCAAGGTCAAAAAGTAACTTGGATGGTTGGATCCCCATAAAAACTACCCCTAGAAGTTTCAATAAAAAAATTTTGAATTTCACCTCAGAAATTGTCTCTGCGGTTTTCGGAGTCGATGATCACGAATTTAAAGTTAAAAAGCAACTGAATCCCCCCATCACCCTTAAAACCACCCCTAGAAGTGACAGACAAAAAATTTTAAATTCAAAATTTCTCCTCGAATTTTGTCTTTCGGGGAATATCGTATTTGGGAGCGCTGATTACGAATCCAAGTTCAAAAAGTAGCTGAAGATTGCAACCCAAAAAAAAAACTACCCCTAGAAGTGACAATGATAAATATTTTAAAAAATTTAATTTTTTGTCACTTCAAGCGGTGGCTTTAAAACGGTAGATGGGTGATAATTTTTCATAAATTTATCGAAAGTCGGTGAAAATAAATAAAAAAATATTTAATTTTAAGTTAAATCTTAATAAATTATTGAAAACAAAAAAAAACCAGTTGCACCCGACTAATTAACGATGAATGAGCACGATAATGGGGACACAAATTTAAAAAAATATATATTTTCAATTTTGATGATGAATTATGTTATAACTTGAAAACATAAGACGAAAAGTACGTACGAATACAATGTTTCGATATTTAGTGTAATTTTCAAAATATTGAAAATTTTGTTTAATTATGTAGCTTTCGTTCGTCTTGCCGTACGAAAATTTTTATTTTTTTAAATAAAATCTACGTTCGTAAGAGAATGCAGGTTATTATTGTTGTTGCTCTCGATTTACCGTGTCATTCAATTTACGTTTATTGTGTTTGTTAGTGCAATTAAGTAAGAATTTATTTTTATATTGAAGACGAAGGTTTATGCTTTTTTAATTTAGTATTTAAGTATTTAATTGTAATGTTTCTGTTAATATAATCAAATATTTGTGATTTATATTTGTTGTTAAAAAATGTAATTTTTTTCATTAAAAAGGGCAAATTTTTTTCTAACGAGGCAAAGTTTAAGTATCTTAAATATGTTTATGAAAAAAGTCGAATTTCCGTCTTTTCTTTTAAAACTAAGGTAAGGATAGAGATTAAGATAGCTTAAGGCAACTTACTGTTTCTTAATTTCCCATCGCTCCCTCCATTTTTTATTAGAAATATCACCTACTCGCACTAATGCACTGAATACTGTTTCCAAGCTTTTCCATTTTATCAATGGTAGACAAACTATGGATAAACAATCACCAGAACTATAGGTAGATTTTGTAGAAAAACCAAAAGCTCAAGACTTCGTGTATAACGTTCGTTTTGACGTCACTAATTCCCTACCAATAACTAATTAATTCATTTTTCAATAAAAATAAACAAATTTCTTTATTGAAAATGTGAAAAAATAGTAATGAATTGGTTTTCACGAATTAAAAAGAAATAAAATAACTTTTACCACCGCTTTCCCCCAAAGGGCATATTAACTTGAGACGGAAACATCGTCGCAGGTGTATGTTAAGTTAGAGATAATCATTTATAATTTGTGTGAAGGTGTTGTAAGTACGTACAACTGTAAATAACATCTTTAAAGCTAATTAAATAGCAAATTCGAATTAAAAAATGTAAATGATAAAAAAATATTATTTAAACTTTTTATTTTTTTTCTTATTTTTACACGGTTCTTCGTTATCTTTCTCTGCGATGATGCTACTGCTCTGACTAACACTTGGTTGATGTTCAATTATAAGATTTATCTAATTTTATGACATCTTTACAATTTGTTGCAAGATATATGTTGGAACCGAACGTTTTGATGGTTCACTGTTTAAGGTAGTTTATGGTATAAGAGCCTATAACAGAAATAGGCACCCACCTTACACCTGAAAATTATAAAATATCAAACAATTGGCTGAGTTAATTGTTGAAAAACCATGTAAATAGTGATATTTACGAAAAAAATATTTCAATCAAAAGTTGTTTAATTTTTTATAAGCACATTTAAACTTCTGTTCTACCTCTAAGGGTTTACAAGATGGGTCTTACGGACCCAAGACCCAATTGACCTATGTTGTTCATTTACGAACTCGATCACACTTTTTACGTCCTCAGCACGCTATAAAAATTTCGGCTTGATATCTCTTTTCGTTTTTGAGTAATCGCGATGACAGACAGACAGACAGACAGACAACCGGAAATGGACTAATTAGGTGAGTTTATGAACACCTATACCAAAATTTAGTTCATAGCATCAATATTTTTAAGCGTTACATACTTGAGACTAAACTTAGTATACCTTGGTATATTTCATATATACATGGTATAAAAATGACTAAAAAACATGTTACGCCCGCCAGACTAAAAAAGAAATTTTTTTTAAGCACCTGCTTGAAATTAACACAATTTGTAGTAAATAATGAACCATTTTTGAAAAAATTTGTCTGGTTCAAAATTTTTGTGAAATGACTTCTGGCAGACCATTTTTTTTTTTTTACGAAAATGCACTTCATAACACCTCCTGGAAGTTTTTTTTTTGGAAATAAAGTTTAAGATATCCTTTATTTGTTGCAACTTGCCTGGCTGACAATTTTTGTTAATAAATTTTTCAGACTTAATTTTGAATGCACAGAAAATGAAGTTTAAAAATTGAAGTCTGTCAAAGTAAAAAATATTTTTTTCATCGACAGACCAATTTTTATGCATAAAATAGATGCCAAGCCGTCGTTCAGAAAAAAATTATGATGGTGACTTTTGCTTCTTAGGCAGGCAGAAAACTTTTTTATTACATATCATATTCTTTGTTTTAGTCGGGTAATTATTGAAATAAAATGAGTTAAAACGTAGAAACTACCTTAAACTTACATTTCTATATTAACAGTTTATTAACGTTTATTTCATCATGACGTAACATTTTTACGTTTACTTTACGTTTCTACCTTATTCATTTCTTAGTTACATCTGTTTGAATAGAAATAACATAAATTGCGTTTTTTATTCGTGGTCTGTAGATCAAATTTACCATATTTTTTTGTTCGAACATACTTTTGACTATTTTCCATACCTTTCTTTGGAAAAAGAGTTTGAGAAATCCAAACCACCGAAAGAAATTATGACAACAAAATTTTTGTATTTAAATTTTAGTTCAAAAAAGGCACAAATCCCTTAACTGGAGTATATTATTGTTGCATTTAGACTCCGAATTCGTGATCAGCAACCAAAAAACTCCCATAAAGCCAATTTCGGGGACAAAATATTTATTTACTAAACTGTTTCTTGATGGGGTAGTTTTAGGAGGTTGAAACTCCCCCAATTTTATAGAGATTGATGGCGATAAATGTTCCTGAAGGTTTAAGCAACATATAGAAAAAATAATGATTAAAATTTTGACAGGTTTTCAACATCTGACCCTTTTTTCCGGCTTATTAATTCGCCAATATAGATTCTTCGAATATCTTGACCATTTTTAAATAAACCAAAATGAAAATTACACATTTCTTATCATCACTACATATTATAAAACAAAGTCGCTTTTTCTGTCCCTATGTCCCTATGTCCCTATGTACGCTTAAATCTTTGAAACTACGCAACGGATTTTGATGCGGTTTTAATAGATAGAGTGATTCAAGAGGAAGGTTTTTATGTATAATACATCCATATTATAGTAGAGTAAGGGGTTGAAATAGGGGTTGAAAGGGATATGCTTCAAAAAAAAAAAAGTTGTGCATCGATTAAGCTCAAATATTGACACGATATACAACCAGCTTCAAAGATATATTGTTTTTATCTACTTTTAAGATTCGGAGGGTAGAAAGGTGTAGCGAGAAAGTGGGAAGGAATTATCGAAAATTTACAAATATACCTAAGCGGGGTATCAAATAAAAGAGAATGACGTGTACATTACAAAACTGTTATCCCACGCAAGGAAATGTGGAGGGAGGGGTGCAAGTGGGGATGTTGCCCAGCAAAGCGGGTAGTTTACAGCTAGTTCAATAATAATATATTCCTTGCATAATTTAGATGGAAGGTACGGGAAATATTTGCAGTTATATTGATTAAATAATATTATATGTTAACGAATTTCCGAAAATCAGTTGGTGTTAACTCTAATGTTGTGTAAGAATATTTGATTAAAGATTAACAATTTGATTTGATTTTATTGGGCAAAATTTAATTATATCAAAATTTGGTAGAATTTAGTGTATCGACTTTCATTAATAGGGAATATTCATGAAATTTAAATTTGGTTCAAATATTTTTCTTCCGTAACTTTATTGGCTAGACATTTCAACTGAACCATTATTTTAGTAATTAATATCTTTTTAATTACTTAAAATTAATTAATAAAAGTACAAATTCAGTGAGGGCATTTAAAAATTTCTAAAACGGAAATTAAAATTTTTATACAAACGTGACATCATAGTATTGGCTTGTCAAATTTGTTGAAAACTTAATAATGACGAGTGTAAATTCTGTGTTGTAAATTCATTTTTTTAATGTGTAAATTATACATTGAACTATCACCAATTGACAGATCACGTACTTATACGTCATCAACAGAGAGCGCCAAAAAACTGCGTTTAAACATCTCAAAATTATTCTGTATTTTAAGTATATTTTTACACTTAATTAACGCATTTTTAAACAGTATTTATATTTTTTACTTTATTATAACGGTGTAAACAATGAATTAAAAATATTAAAAAAATACATGAATATTATTCCCTATTATATTCACATTTTCAAAGCTTACCGAATCTCGTATTGTATAGTTTATCTTTCATACTTAACGCATTAAATATTTTTTTTATTTTTTCATTTAACTTATAAATTTCTACATTTCAATGTAAGAAAATCTTGTTTAATATATATTTAAAATAACACCTTCGACTTTATTTCTACAACTTTTATTCGAGAATTAAAATTTTTTTTCTTCAAAGTTTTCAAGTTTTGATAATTTTTTTTTAAATGTCCCTAATTAATTTTTATCAATTAATTAATATAAATATTAAAAAATTGATTAATGTTTTAAAATTTATCAATGAAAAAATTTTCTAATTTAAATATTACAAAAAAAATAAATAGGTTTATTTAAAAATATATGTTCGAAGGAATTTTTTTAATCTTAATTCCGACGCGCGACGAATGATAGTGGAAAATTATCTGTTCAAATGACTTATTGGATTAAGTTATTTTTAAATCAATTGTGTTTTTTGCGCTATTTTCTAGAAATTCTTTAAAATATTGGCTCGAATCGATTTAATGAAAAAAAAAACATATTTTTAAGAATAATCGACTGAATTTGATTTTGATGAATTTTCCAAAAATCAAATATTTTACGGCCAATGTTTCTAGAGTTATCCGAGATATATACGTTATAAGCAAGTCGAAAATAAAATTCAGAAAGGCTCAAAGAGACATTTCTGTTGAAAACTCAATATTGAAGTTTTTCACAATACTTCATAAGTCAATGAAGCGAATCTACTCGCGCAGAATTGCTCACGCTATCTGCACATGCGTTTAACACTTCCCACGTTAAATACTCTTTAACTTTGTTAATCATAACCTCTACATAACTTTATATAAATTTATTTTTTAATACACCAGCTAAGAGTGAAAATATTAGAGCAGAGAAATAATCTAAATAATTAAAGTCATTTTAACTAATTTCTATCAAAAGTTTTTTTTTTTAATTTACTGAGTACGACTTATAATAAACTAACGAAAAAACATGCTCAAAAATTTACGAAGTTAATATTTTTTTACTTACACGTTGACTCTTGTGAAAAGAGAAATTCTCACGATTTCTGAAGGACTTAAAAATAAACGGTCCGAAACATCGGACAAGACTTTATTATATTATAAAATTGATATATTATTCTTGTAATATTAGGCTTAGGTATTTATTGGATTTAATATAATATTTAGAAGGATGTAGTTTGGTAAGAAAGGATACAGCTAAGCAAAGATTACCAAGTTACAACAGTAACTTAAAAAGACATTTTAAATAATATGATCAATTTTGGGTAGGCCTGATTTGACCACTTTTGACGATTTCATCCCCTCCAACCCTACGGCTCCAGGTGGAGGGGTCCCAGAGGGGAGTTATATCAAACCTAGACCTTTGTTGATATAAACCCTGATGTGAAGTTTCACTGCTGTCCCCTCAGCCTCTCCCTAGAAAATCCTATTTTCCTGTATTTGGAAAGGTTTTCCCTAGGGTGTGGGCCTAATTTTCCCGGATATGTGGCTAATACCAACCCTAGGAACACCTTAAGGTCTAGCCTTGTGCCAAGTTTAATCGATATCGTTAGAGCCGTTTTTGAGAAAACTCCAAAAATTCTGTTTTGGCCTAGAGGGAAGTACCCTTGAAAAAAGGCCCAGGGAAAAAAGAAAAAATCTTCTGGAATTATGACCAAACTGATAGTATGTACTGAGTTTGAGAAAAATCGGTTGAAAATTGAAGGCTCCAGCTTGGTAAGAGACATACCGACATATCGACGGACGCAAAATATTTTAAAAACCACTTTTTTGGAATCAGTGACCCTCAAAACCTGTATTTCCGTTGAAACCCCGATATATCGATTTTCTTTTTTTTCGTACGCAATACTTTATTATATTTATAATATGTATAATAAAGTAAAAATATATTTTTAAAAACTGTAGATAGGTTGAAAAAATCCATAATATTCATAATTTGGGAATAGATAAAATTATATGAAGATAGAAATAGTTTCAAAAATCATATACCACATGAAAAATAAAGGTTATTTTTGTTTTAAATCGATCGTGAGCAAAATGCTCACAGCACGAGTGCTGACGGGTTAAAACAAAAAATTGCCGATTTTAAATAGCAAAAATATACCTTATATAATTTATTATTTTCTTACAAAAGTTTTTTATTACCTTTTCATACAAATAATAAACCAAAATGCCATTGCTGTACATTTTAAATTTATGTTCATACAAATGTGAAAAATGGCATTAGACACATTTTTTTCTGTTTTATTTCACTTTTTTTAATAAATATTATTCAGCTTTTTATATTAAAAATCATTTATCAAAACTCTTCTTTTAAAGGAAGACACAAATTCGATCAGGTGTCGATTTTTTTTTTAAATTAGAATATATGTTTTTTTTTTTTTTATAATAACGGAACTTACGCTAAGTGAATTTAAGATTTCTTTTGAGAAGTCATCCCGGAAATAAATGATCTGATTTTCCACTTAGTTATACAGAAAGTAAAATACACAGTGGTTCAAATTGTAAAACGCTTGATGGTAAAAATTAAAGCTGTTGTTTCAGTATGGGCATAGAGTCAGAAAATTCTTTATCTAACCGTCTCTAACTCGGGATTAATTTAATAGAAAAATTTTTCTTTTTAAATAAAGGACCTCGCACAAATTATATGCAATCTGCATCTCGGTCAAACTTTTTCAAATTTTAGGGAATGATAGTTTAATTCATTCTGAATAAATGTTCACATGGTCACAAGTCATGAAAATGACAGGATTTCAAGTTATCGCTTAATTAAAATTGGAAAATGTACTCATTTATATAAAAAAAAATTATTATAATTTAAGTGACAAAAATCATACACGTAAATATGTAGCTGAAAATATTGATCTTAACAATTCATATTATTGATCCAGTGAACATTTAACGCTGCTTCTTCTTTGAATTTTGTAACATATTCTTCAAAAAAACCAGAATTAAAAAACAACACCCTTAGATTAAAAAACACACGTATGCATGTAGTTATACATATCTGTATATGTATTTGCCTATACACACATACTCTTATTTTATACAAATAAGTACATTTTCCAACTTTAATTTAGCTATAACATGAAATTCTGTCACTTTCATGACTTGTGACCATAGGAACTTTTGTTTAGAATGACTTAAACTATCAAATGCCAAAATTTGAAAAAGTTTGACCGAAATGTAGATTACACCTAACTTGTGCGAGGTCCTTTTACGGTAGTGTCATACACGATTTATTTTTCTAATAAATTTGATTCTTATATATTTTGATTCTTTATTTTACCATTTTCCAAAAATTTGTTTCATGTAATTTGGCCCCAGATCGAATACGACTTCCTTTTACATGTAGTGTCAGTCACACTAGCATTTTGTTAAATAAATCATATTTCACAAAGTTTTGTGAGCACATTTTTTTTACTACAGAAGGATAAAAATCAACCAAAAAAAAATACACTGAAACTAACATCGTTAATATAACATTAATTATAATATGACGCAAAAAAAACGCATTTTGGATTTAAAAAATGTAGTGTCAGTCACATATCTAATCACCCATTAACTAAAAATGGGTTCAGTAATTTAAGCATGACGTATATGAATCAGACATTTCAAAGTACAAAAAAAATATATTTTGATTAAAATATAAATAAGCGCTCCAAGATCATTACAGACGTTTAAAATTAATTTTTATTATCATAAGTAATTAATCTTAAAATTTATAATTAATTCATTTATTTAAAACAATACCGAACACTTAGATAAAAATCTTTTAAAATAAATATTGACGTGGAAAAAGAAATTTCTGGAATTTGACGTTTTGTTTTTGTGAATTTTTATTTTTAAGATTATTTCGGAAACGTACTTACTGATTAGATAAATATATTTAACAAAATTTTTTTATTGCTAAATAATTTTTGCCAATCATAGTTTTTTAAGGCCAAGTAAGAAGTTAATCAATCAGAATCAGCTAAGCTTTAATTTATTAAAAACTTCAATGCCGATATTTTTAAAATGGACAGGAAATCTTTATACATATTGTGTTATTAATTAAAAAAACTTTAAACAAAAAAACCGACTTCAAAAGAAAAACTTTTCCAAAACAACTTAATTTTCACTATAAAAGTAAAAAAATAACGATAATATAATGTAATTAAAATTATTGTTATTTTTGGAGTTGGTGTCAGCCAAGGAAACAACTGTAACAGAACAGTTTGCTACATAAGCTTGGCTGACACCAACTCAAAAAATAACAATAATTTTAATTACATTATATTATCGTTATTTTTTTACTTTTAAGTGCATATTAATTTGTTTTGGAAAAGTTTTTCTTTTGAAATCGGTTTTCTTTTTATTAAAAGTTTTTTTTATTTTGTGATTTTATTGAATCTAAAGTACACTCACTAATTTGTCAGTAGAAAAAATATAATCTAAATCGGTTGGCGTGATATTAAGTTATTCGTTATCTTGTCGTGCATACTTAATGCAAATTTAAGACTTTTATGGTTTTCTCATAGATTCCGTTGTCAGAACTAGAACAAAATGAAAAGGGGCCACTCGGGAAGCACCAGCTTTCAAATAGATAAAGAATCATTAAAATCGATTCATCCAGTCAAAAGTTCTGACGTAATATATATAAAAAATAAAAATAAAAAAAATACAGTCGAATTGATAACCTCCTTCTTTTTTGTTTGAAGTCGGTTAAAAAGGGTTTTCGTCGATATTTCTACTATTAAAATAAAATTTATTTTGGTCTGATGTTATTATTAAAAATATACCTACGTCGAAATGTATCTTGAAGACATAATATAGATTCTATATTTCGATAAGAATTTAATAATTTAGTATTGAGATAAATTTTAATTTATCCTACCATCAATTTTTGTTAATTAATTTAATAATATCAGTTAATAATTATCAAAAATTCTTACCGATAAAAATATTTAATTAATTTTTGCAAAAAAATTATTTTTTTCAAAAAATACCAAGGGCTATATTTTCCCTAATTTTTTGTTTATTTGTATATTTTTCGAAAGAAATTTATAACTCGATTTTCAACCAGAGAGTGTGATTTAGTACTAATGTAAAGAGTCTAAGATTTAAATTTCGAAGTTGAAATTTGTTTAGGAAACATATTTATCATAATTTCCCACATTTAAAAAATTTTTTTGTAATTTTTCAAAAATATTTAAATGAAAGCTTTTTTAGATAGAATTTCGAAATATAAGGATTATAAGGATGGAAAATTTATTAAAAGAAAAGCATCCTGTAACTTTTCCTACAACTATGATTCTAAGAATTATAAATTAAATTTTATAAAAAAATATTTCAAAAAATGCATCTACAATTTCGTAGCAATTTTTTTGTTTAACTTTGAAATACTATAATTTTTTTTTAAATTTGAAATTTCATGAAGGCTGTTTAGGCGCTACAGAAAAAGAAACTAACCATTAACTTCTAATTTTGAGAAATTGTTCTTAAACATGTTAAGATGTCACAATTAAATTTTTTTTAAAGATTGTCCGAAAATTAAAGTTTTTAAAACTTATTGGCGAAAAACTTAGAGATTAACATTGATAGAAAAAGCGTTTTTATTTTATTTTATAAAAAATAATTTCAATTTATATAAAAAGATAATAATTTTTACTTAAATTTAAAATTAATTTTTAGTAAAAATTTCAAGAAAAAATCGTAATTTTTTAAATTCCCATAATAGTCCAGTCAGCAATTGTTCAAATTGGTGAAATATAGAAATAATGGCCTTAAAAATACGTGTGATAGCTCGATGAATTCGGAATGATGTCTAGAAAAATGTACTATAGAAGTGTTTTTTAATATATAAAAAATTTCAAAACTTATTAATAATTAAAGATGAAAAATAAGATATTTCGTTTTTCGCAAATATTTCATAAAATTTTAATATTTAAAAAATTTTAAGGGACAAAAATTTAGAATAAAAAATATCCACACCCGGAAGTCTATCTCCATTAATTTTAATTTTAATTTAACGCTGAAAATAGATATTTTTGTGTCATTTTTAGATTGTTGAATATCGTCAAAAACGAGTATCTCACACTAAATAATTTATGGTGTGTTTTGCAAACATTAAAGAAATTATTACCGTTGGAAATTTAACTTAAAAAAATTATGGTACATTCTGAATACTTTATAAAGCTAATTACCGTTGGAAATTTATTTTAAAGTTTATTTTTCAACCAGTTAGACAATTATTAATAAACAAAAATTTCTCGAATTTTCGTTTTCATTGCAAACTAAAAAAAAAAATGTTTAATAATTCAGGTGAAATTATGGAACTCTTAATGAAACCCTTTTTATATATATACTTAACAAAATCACGTTAAAAGAGTTAAAAAAAATTTAATACTTTATTTATAATACTTTTTTTAAGTTAACAAAAATTTCTCATTTTTTATACATTTTTGTTACCTTAAAAAAATTATAATAAACGAAGTATTTAAAACTTTCTAAAAAGGTTTTTACGAAGCCAAAAAATTTTACAACAGCCTTATTTCACCAATTTTTTTTTTCTCCGGACAAAATCTTTTTTTTACGAATTTGTAGCTACTAACAGACCCACAATTATAAGTTTAACATACAAAAAAATTACATATTAAAAAAAATTTTAAAGTACACTTACCTTTTTTAAAATTATTGCTGAGAAGACGAAAAAAAAACTGAAAAAAGTTTATGTTCGAAAACAAAAAAAAAGTTAAATTTATTTTTAAAAAAATTCACCAATTTCAACAAGTCGTAAATACTGTTACAAGCGCCGTGTTTGATTACTTTAGATATATAGATATATTATTTAAGAGAGTTAGTTATTCGAGCTTTAGGGGATGTGAATAGCGCGAGATGCAACAGGACTGAAAGTTTGAAAGCACGCGTCACCATATATATACTGATTCCTATACACCCCATTTATTATATACAAATAAAACTAAAGTATAAAATGGGGATGCGATGGTTTTAACATTAGTTAGTTGTACCACCTACGATTTTATGAAAATATGTGCTGTTACTCAAATGTTTTTATGGTGGTGTGATGATATGGTGCTAGTGTTTGTAAATGAACCGCTGGTTGCTCAAACTCTTTAATTGATTTCATTTTATTACCATATTGTTTATATTATATGTAATTCATTTTTATGATTATTATAATTATATCTACATCAATCATATGGATTGATTTAGGAAATTAATAGTATGTTACAAAAAATCATTTAAGTTCCACCTCTCCGAGAAAAATAAGAAAACCATCCATGAATTTATAAAAGTCATCAGACCTATCTGGTTGAATAAATTTTAATAAAAAACAAGTGAAAATTAACAATTGACTGACTTAATTGCTAAAATACCCTATATGGACAGTGTTGAATATCAATGCTTAGATTATATTTTTATTAATGAATAAAAAATTTTCACAGGACTTACTAGTTACCTGCAAATTTTCAATTCTTTATCTTTTACAGCTTTAATACATTTAAAAAAAAAAAAAAAAAAAACCATTACATTTACGAAAAAATGTTTCAAATAGAAGTTGTTTATTTTTATAAGAAACATTTTTTACATTTAAACTTTTTCTATCTATTCGGTCTACAAAATGAGTCCTACAAACTCAAACTCACTTTATACGTCCTGAACACGCTATAAAAATTTCAGCGTTATAATTTTGCGTTTTTGAATTTTCGTAGTGACAGACAAGCGGACAACTAGAAATGGTTTATGCGATCTCCTTTTCCCAAACTTTGTTCGTTTCACCAATATTTCTAAGCGTTACAAACTAGGCACTAAAATTAGTTTACCTTGATATATATATTTCATATATACAGGGTATAAAAATGACATTATTGAGATTTAGTAAAATTTACCATTGATATTCTCTTGTTTAAAATCATTATGATTATGGTATGTAAGTTGCCGTGTTATACGTTTAATACTTTTCGGACATTCTGTATATTACTGTTTAAAATTTGAAATACTTTAGTCATAACTTTATGAATATTAAATCTGATTAAGTCATGTTACATAATTGATGATTTGATAAGACATGATATTTATTTTAAATGAAGTTGGACTAAGTCTAAATCTTTTTCTGAAAATTTGGAGAGGTTGTCATTGGTTTTATGGGAACATTGGTTTATGGGAAAACGGTTGGTAGATGATATGTTTTCATAGAATGATGAAAAGTAAGAATAAAATTTTTCGATATCTGGAGTAATTTTCAAAATATAGAAAGTTGAAAATTTTGTTTAATTATTTAGCTTTCGATATTTAGAAAACCAATGCAGATATCGAAAAATTTCATGAAGTTATAACAAAATTCATCATGAACGTTAAAAATAAAGTACAAATAATTTCAACCACAAGTCTAATCTTGTCTTGGCGTTCGTACTACCTTAATCAGTAAAAATATTCACGTTTTGAGTATAACCTTTAAATATTTTTTTGGAAAACTTTTTTTAAAATTGTAATACATAATTTTTGATACACTGTACCGGAACAGCATGTTCATAGTTATATATATTACATAATAGTACTTCAAGTGTACGCCGCCGTGTGAACATACCATAAAATAATACATAGTATGTATATATCTATTCATATACATACATATAGAGGAAAAAAAACATCGTTTATTAACCCACTCTTAGGATCTCCCACAGTACACGCAATCCTAGTAATCCGTTCTCGTAGAAGTAGTACGTACCTACTCACAGGATAATATTATTTGTCACTCAAGACACCACCTTTGAAGGTACCCATGTTGTATGTTGTTCTTTATCATAGAAAAGTTATTTAAATATGTTCTCTAAGATCTTAAGGGAGTCCAAATTTTCGTACCTTTATTATAATTTTATTATTTGTAAATTTTAAGTATTTAGAAAACCAGAAGTGTTTTATTTAGATAATTAAGTGTTTATTATTTAATAAAACATTTTTGTTATTTAATAAAAAAAAAGTAAAAAATAATTTTAAAGTAAATAATCCTAGTCGTCGCTAATGAATCAATTTTAAGCATTTGCTCGTCGCCCTATTAGCTCAGTTGGTTAAGGACGTTCATGCGTGTACCTGTTTTGCTATGTGCGTTCATAGGGAAACAGTATATTAATTTTAAAGAATTTTAAATTAATAGAAAATAGAAATTTTTTTTGAAATTCTATTAAAAGTTTAAATAATTATTAACTGGTAAAAGTTTCAAGTATGGTTATCGATATAATATTTGAAAAATATCGATTTATATTTTTCATTTAGTCCCATGTTAAAACTTACTTTTAGTCATTTTTTAAACTTTAAAAAAATTTAAATTAATTCGATAACAGGTTATTTTTCCTGTCTTAAATCATAGAAAATCATTTAAATTATCGCATTATCATATTGTTTTTTATTTCTCTACTAATATTGTTGACGCATGAACGTCCTTAAGGTGTAACCAATTCGGTTCGCGGTATGCTAAGGGTAGAGGGTTCGATTCCCACCATGGTATATGCATGAAGGATTTGCACTCAGCCTCTGAAATTTAGGAGCTGATAAATGATATTATCAGCGAAAAGGTGGTAAAACACATATATGGTATCAAAATGGGCTCTATATCCTAAGTGTGTCCTTCTTGGTCAGCCAATATAACCTAACCTATCCTAACCTAGCAGTTGCTCACAAGGAAATTATTAGTAAGATTATTAAAATTTTAATTATTTTTCCCTTTTTACGCTTTTTTTAATGTCGGTTCTATTTTTTGCAAAACAATTTTTATTATGTACTTTTACTTCAGACAACAGAGAATTTTTTTCTGCGTTAAATTAAACGAATTAATTTTTTAGGGCCGCCATTTTGAGAAAAATTCTTACGGCGTATAACTCCATAACCATTCACTTTAGAACAAAAATAGTAAGTAATAGCCTTTATTGTAGATAATTAAATTTCTTTGAGTCCAATTTGATTTTGTCGTAAAAAAAAATTTCAACGAGTAATCATTATTATTTTTTCATATATTTATTGAATTTTTAATCATTTCACAATGCATACTTCTTTTTTTATTAATCTTGCACCCGGTGGTTGCAACATTAAACGCGTTATAACTTCATAAATATTAATTTTAGAAAAAAATGTTTAAAGTAAAAGTTTTAGAAAGTTTGTAGATTTAAAAGTTAAGTTATTATAAATCATTTTATTGTTTAAACAAATATTAGAAGAGATATCGAAATAGTAAATAATTGTTAATCGTCATAATCGTATACGTCACAAACGATTAGTGATACAAAAAAAAAATATATTTTACAATAAAAATTGGAAATTTAGTTATCTACAATAAAGGTGAATAGCTCGATTCGTGCGAAATTCCCGTAGTTACTTTTTTTACCCATGGCTAAAAAACAAACAACAAATTTCGTAGAAAAGTGGTGAAAAAAACAAAAGTCCTTAAATTACTATTGGGAGAACATGTATTAAAAATAGTAATTATATGTCTAGAGTATTATTAGGAGAGCATCTGTAAAAACTACCATGTTTGCCTAATAAATTTATTATTTTATTTATGACATTTTTTGGTTCAAATTATTTGTCTAGCGTGTTTTTTCCTAAGCGGTACATTTTTAGACCGTGAGTATGTTTTTCGTCAAACCTAAACATAATAAGCTTGAAAATGAGGGGTGAATCGTGGAATTTGATAAAGGAATAAGGAAGATAAGGGTAGGACAGAAAGAAACTTGCTAGAGTATTAATATATAAGATTCACATTTTAGGTCTAAAGTGCACGCTTATGGAGATATATCCCAAAATCGGTTTTCCCTAAAACTGGGCCACTTCTCCCCTCTTTTTGTACCATGTACAAAAATAAAATTCAAGGTATATATATCAAGGTATACTAAGTTTAGTCCCAAGTTTGTGACGCTTAAAAATATTGATGCTACAAACAAAATTTTGGTATAGGTCTTCATAAAATCACCAATTATTCCATTTCCGGTAGTCTGTCTGTCCGTCTGTCATCACGCTAACTCGAAAACAAAAAGAGATATCAAGTTGAAATTTATAGCGTGCTTAGGACGTAAAAAGTGAGGTCGAGTTCGTAAATAAGCAACATAGGTCAATTTGGATCTTGGGTCCGTAGCTTGTAAACCGTTAAAGATAGAACAAAAGTTTAAATATAAAAAATGTTTCTTAGGAAAAAATAAAAAACTTTTGTCTGAAACATTTTTTCGTAAACATCACTGTTTACCCGTGAGAGCGCAAATTGTGTAGTATTTATTATATGGTATTATCAGTTATGTATGTGTGGCATGTATGCATGTGTAATGTGACAGTGTATTCAACACAGTCTATATACATAGTTTTTCAACAATTAACTCAGTCAATTGTTTGTTTTCACTGATTTTTATAAGGATTTTGTGCATTTATATTCAGTACATGATACTGAATCTATTTAAATAAAAATAATTACTCCTGTAATTTAGTGCATTATGGATAAGAGTAACTAAAATCTATATTACCTATATTAATTTAGTTTCGACCATTTTGCTCTTTGAATTTTACATTACAATTAAAACTTGTATACACTTTTTAGTGCAATAAAGCGTGCTTTTTTTTATAAACTTTAATTTATCTTATAATTATTATTATATTTTAAGGCAATAATATGTCGGTAGGTACTAACGGGAACTTTGTTTGAAGATGAACTTATATTGTTTATTTTCATAGAAACTATTAACTATTTAACATTCATAATACCTAGAAATGTGAATTGGTCTTAATATGCAACCAGCATTTCAATATATTGAATTAACTACATATCGACATCTGTTCAAGTGTAAATACATCCATTATTAAATATCTATGAACCTATACCGAGAAATAACATTTCTAGGAAATTCATTCATCATACAGAGTACCTAATGTGTAGTACCTTGCCGAAGGAAATAGACCTATTGCTTTTATACGGATGATAAAATTTTGAAAATATTTCTTAAATCTTCATCGTTAAAATTTATATATATATATATATATATATATATATATATATATATATATATATACATATATATGAAGTAGAGACCAAACTTTACCAGCACCAATATGGATTTCGAAGGGGAAGATTTGCGATTGACGCCATGCGCGAAGTGCTAAAAGTAGTCGATGACATAAATGTGTATAATGGCCACACTAGACATTCGAAACGCCGTTAACTCGGCACCTTGGGAAGAAATCCTACGTTCATGAAGGAATATGGGCGTATCTAACTATCTTTGTCGCATAATATCGGATTATTTATCCGACAGATCAATTTTAGTAGGCAAGCAGGTGGTAATGAAAATTGAATGTGGCGTTCCACAGGGATCTATTTTGGGACTTTTACTGTGGAATATCTTTTACGACGAAGTATTACGTGTGCAAGTGCCGACTGGTACCGTGATATTAGGCTTTGCTGATGACACAGCAATAATTTCGAAGGCAAAGACACAAACAGAAGTGGTCTGCAACATCAACTGGGATCTACTTACTTTAAGTAGAGAATTAGACAAGAAGGGGCTCAGAATAGCACCAGAAAAAACTGAAGCTATAATCCTCTGCGGTGGAAGAAAATTCAAAACAGCTTCGCTACAGATGGGAAATGTGATACTCGATACCAGCGCACATTTGAAATATCTTGGTGTTATTTTTGACCACAATTGTAGTATGAAACAACAAGTAATTGCGACTACCATCAAGGCTGAGAAATCAATAGCGGCACTCAGCAGGATCATGCCAAACATTGGTGGTCCGAAATCGAGCAACCGAAGGACCTTGGCGCAAAATTGCCTTGAAAATCTGTTGTGGTTTTCGAACAATGTCTACAAACACGGCACTGGTGCTGGCAAGAATCTTACCTATCGATATTCAGATAGATACTATGTGTCAGAAATATCGACACACTCGAGGTATCGGTGATGTAAGAGTAAATGAGGTTCTCGCCGAGTGGCAAAAAAGGTGGACAAAAGATACCGATAAAAGCACTTGGACCAGAAGGCTTATACCTGATTTATACAAGTGGTTGGGTCGTAAACATGGAGAAGTTGACTACTATCTCAGTCAACTTCTTAGCGGGCATGGCTGGTTTAATAGCTATGCTAAACGGTTCCACCTGAAGGACAGTGATCTTTGTTGTGCTTGTAATGTTGTGGAAGATGCGCATCATGTCTTCTTACACTGCAAAAAGTGGAGTCTGCTAATTGAACTGCCAAACTCAAAAGCAGGCAAAATTCTAATCCCTGACGACTGTGTAGATTTTATGCTTGGAAGTGACGAAAACTGGTCGATAATTGCTACGCTGGCGCGTAATATCGTGCAAGAGAGAAGAAAGTAGGAAGTAATGCTCACGCGGTTCCAAGAGTGGAGAAGTTTTTAGAGAGGAGGTTTTAGTCGGGGAGGGTCCGACACTCAGTGCATAATGCATTTCCTCTTGTCCCGAAAAAAAATATATATATATATTTATATATATACAGAATAAGCTCATAAAGATGAATGAAAAAGTTATTTACCAATTTCATGAGCCCTAATTTGGGCGCTACAGTTGTGACAAAAATTGATAAATTTGTTTATTCACTGACTTGGCTGGTTATCATTCGATAACCAGCAGCCAATGATAATCAGTAGATATTAGTAAATTTCATTTAATAATATTCAACTAAAGTAGGGATTTTTAAAAGTATAAACTGATTTAATTGGATTATATTATTTTGGAAAAACATTTTTAAAAAATTATAAAATTATTTAATTGCTTTGGTCAAATCCCATGTATTTATACGTTTAGGTGTCCTTAAACTTTCTAGCAGTCGCAATTTAAGTCCGATTTGAGTAAAATTTGGTATCAAGAAGGGTTTTGGTATTTGAAAGATCATGTTCTTTAATGAGAAAAATCGACAGAAAAACAAGGGGTTAGGGTGCGCAAGGTACAAAATTTTGATTTTTTTCTAAATAAAACATATTTTTGTATTTTTTTATCAGTTTTAAGCAAAAAATTACTCTTTTGATTTTTAAACCAATTCTGAATTTCTTTTATTTTTTATTAAAACAATTAAAATTTGTTTATTAAAACAATTAAAAAATTTAAATAAAAAAATAATAATATTTCTTAATATTAATAATTAGTAGCTAAAAAAGATTGTTAATTATCAAACGCATTTTTAAGTAACAAATAAATTTTGTTAAGAAAAAATTTTTTTATTTTAAATTATAATTTGTGTTAATGAACATATTGCAAAAAAAAATTTTCGATTTACTCATAAACAATGCATTTGTTTATAACAATTTTTTAAACAACAATTGTAAAAAATTTGAAAAAATTATTTTTATGTAGCTTTTAACTATAAAAAATTAAAACAATTAAAAAATTTAAAAAAAATTTTTTTTTTATTACTTTTTTTCATTTGTTAATTTTCAAATCTTAATAACAATTTGAAAAGTCAAAATTTTAAAATTGTAAAAACGGTAATTTATTTGTAAGCCTAATAAGAATAACTTCACGGAGGGAAAAAAATTCTGGCGTTTAAATTAAATAATAATTATCGGAGATTTAATGTTAACATTCTGTATAGAAAAAATTTTTAGTTAACAATTACATAACTAATGGAAAAATTGGGAAAAAAATTTTTAAACCACGGATTATTGTTTATTCATGTATCTCAAAACTACATTAATTTTTTTATTTATTAATATTCATATTTTATATGTTTAAATAATTTTTTTTGTTAGTAGGTCTCAGAGACAGAACGCGCGCGAGAGCCAAACTTGCCGTATTTTGCGCTATTTTCAAGGCTCTGTAAAAATTATAAATATGGAGATACAATTTCGGCAGTTGGAACTTTATTTTAGGAAATTTCTTTCTTTCTCTTTGGATCTTTTTTCAGATTTTGAAAATTTTCAATATTTTTTGAGTTATTCAAAAAAAACTGAGCCCCCTATTTTATTTTTCACTTAATTGTTTATAACTTTTGCAATTTTTTTCAGCGCCATTTCGGATTTTCCAGTAAACTTTCTACATAAAATTACGAATCGAATGACACCTGTTTCGTAATTTTCGGAGAATATACAAAAAAGTTAGAAAAAATCGTAGATGTTAACTAGACTACTTAAGAAGTTTTGAATTTCAAGCTTTAGCTTTTTACCAGTTTCTTGAAATTAACTCGAATAATATGCATTACATTTTCTGAAAAACACTACATCTACATCAATTTCCATGTTTTTAGTAAAAACAATCCATTTTAGTAAAAAATACTTTAAATAAAAGTGTTGATAAGCCTAAAATTTCCAGCCATTCTGTATATTTTTGTTGTTCCTAACCTTTCGCATTTTCGTAAAAATCAGTATTTAAATAAATATATACGAGGCGTACATACTTTTTAATGTCTCCAAAAATTTCTACTAATTTGTTTAAACTAATTTGTAATATTTGTAATATTTTTCAGGTACTGCACTCTATCCTATTATATTTTACAAATAATTTCGTAACAATACTCATCTATCACATTATAATATATTATGTTAATGCAGACAAACATGCATATATTATATACATGCATACATATACAGAATGTCGCATTTAAGATGAAGACACTCTCATATTTTCGTTATTTATAGGAATATCGATTTGAAATTTATCACAATCATACAGGGCTATGGGTCACTTTTTTAAGATACTTAAAGTAATATGGGTAAAATATAAAAATAAACTTAGAACAGTTCACGTTTTATTATATTAAAGATAAGCATCTAAATTATGTTTTATTTAAGTTTGAGGATGCTTTATCGACTTTTTTAATGAAATATTGAAAATTAAAAATCGTAGTTTTTACATTAAGTTAATGGGATCCCGTGCATTATTCTTTATACAAGACTAAAATTCTCATATTTCCAAAAAACTGTGTTCACATAATAATGCACTAAAAAAAATTTAAAGTTAAAAAATTCATGTTTTCGATCATAATCAAAAAATATTAACGATTAATCATAATTCACATTGTAATTACCGTATGTTTCATTATGAGTATGATAACTATAATAAACGGTCCGAAACATCGGACTAGACTTTATTACATTATAAAATTGATATATTATTCTTGTAATATTAGGCTTAGGTATTTATTGGATTTAATATAATATTAAGAAGGATGTAGTTTAGTAAGGGTGAGGTTAAGCAAAGATTACCAAGTTACAAAAGTTACTTAAAAAGACATTTTAAATAATATTTGATCAATTTTGGGTAGGCTTGATTTGACCACTTTTGACGATTTCATACCCTCCAGCTCCGCGGCTCCAAGAAGAGGAGTCCCAGAGGAAAGTTATATCAAACCTAGGACCTTGTTGATATAAACCCTGATACGAGGTTTCACTGCTGTCCCTTCAGCCTCTCCCTAGAAAATCCCATTTTCCTGTATTTTGAAAAGTTTTCCCAAGGGTGTGGGTCTTCTTGAATTTTCCCGGATATGTAGCTTATCCTAGGAACACTTAATCACTAGGAACACTTTAAGGTATAGCCTTGTGCCCAGTTTAATCGAAATCGTTAATGCCGTTTTTGAGAAAACCTTAAAAATCCTGTTTTGGCCTAGAGGGAAGTACCCTTAAAAAAGGAGTTTGAGAAAAATCGGTTTAAAATTGAAGGCTCCAGCTTGGTAACAGACATACCGACATACCGACAGACGAAACATTTTTAAAAACCACTAATTTGGAATCAGGGACCCTCAAAACGTGTATTTCCGTTGAAACCCCGATATCGATTTTTTTTTCGATCACAATACTTTATTCTATTTATAATATAGTAAAGTAAAAATCATTAACAGATCGGTGGACAGTTGGCATCGGTTGACAAGTTTAATTCATATTTCTCAAAAAAATGTCTTTATAAAATAGACAATCGACTCCTAAAATTTTAAAGAACCATAACTCGGCGCTTTAAACCGTTTTAACGTTGCCAAATTTATTATTTTCATTATGATACAGAAGATTTCTAGAATATAATATGTCGATAATATAGGAATTATAACTGCAATAACTAATCAAATGAGTGGTCAAAATATTATTTATTTTTGTTGTAATAAAATTTTATGTATTATTAATTGTTATAAAATCAGTTTAATTATTATGATTAATTATGGTAATGTTTGTATTAAAATTTGTACGTTATTTAAAATTTTGAAAAAAAAAGATGGTCTATTGACGACCCATGCTACCTTAACGGAAATCAGCAGAGCCTACTACAAATTGGCAAATAGAACCGATTCTTAATATTTTGTCTAGCGACAGAGATGGTTAGAGATATCAAAAAATTAGAAAAAGTTGCTTAGGATACTTTTTTATACCCATATACCGATTTTCATGACAAAATTCGTATTTTTAATTTTTTTCATATTTTGCTGATTACTCAAAATTATAGTTAGTGTGCTATGGAATGTAAAAACTGGACAAATTGATAATTTAATAGTGTTATGTATTCAAATATTTCAATAAACTTGTAATATTATGAGTGTGGACCAAAATAATGCAAAAATTAAAAAATGCGAATTTTGTCATGAAAATCGGTATAAGGGCTCGATTTATGGGTATACAAAAAATTCTTAGCAACTTTTTCTAATAGCTTTTTTCGATATCTCTTATCATTTCTGAAGCTAGCCAAAATATTAAGAATCGGCTCTATTTGTCAATTTGTAGTAAACTGAGTTTAAAATTTCAATTTCGTGTATTTTAAAACATCTTAAAAAATTTGACTCAGTATGATTGTGCAAAATTGCAATTTAATATTCCTATAAATAACGAAAATATAAGGGTGTCTTCATCTTAAATGTGACACACTGTATATAGGTAGATAATAAAAATTAGTTTACAACAAAACTTTCTATGATTAACTCAATCACTAATGAAGTACGAGTTCAATCAAACATTTTTGTATGCTCAATTTTGTAAAGACAAAATGCTCAAATAAATTCGATTTTCTTAAATTTTCGCTTAAAATTTATTAAAATCAATTTCCCTATAATATGAAACATTCATTTTTTATTAATGAGGTTGAAAAATTTGTCAATATTTGATACAAAAATGCTTTATCCAATAAGGATGAATTCTTGTTGACTTCGAGTTGAGACATAGTTATTGAAATAAATACCACGATACTCGAAATAAAATTATATATTTTTTTAAACTTTTATTTCGAGTATCGTGGTATTTATTTCAATAACTATGCGTTATCTAACTCGAACAGCGTTTTAGCCAAATTTTAACGTAGCGGAATGCCATCTATGATTTATTATTGAACTATTAATGAACTCATAAGGTTATGTCCTGAAATAATTTTCACTCTCAGATAAAAATTTGATATTCTCAATTTTGTTTATATTTTTCTCAAAGATATAGAATCCAACCCTGTAACTACGAAAAAATTATTGCGCTTAATTAATAAAATCTATTTCGAAGCATATACAGGGTGCTTTTTTTAATTTGACATATGAACCTCGAAAAATAAGTTTTATGGATAAAAATGCTTTAATATAGGCGCACATCTTACGTAGACATTAAACTTGACCTTTTCAAGCTTAATGAAGAGCTCACTCTACTCCATAACTGGTAATAGATAGATGAAACTTTTTTCTGCAAACCGTACAGTTTAAGCAAAAACGTACTGAAAATTTAAACCCAAAATTGTTTTAACCAACTTCAAACAAATAAGGAGAAAATTATCAATTCGACTATATTTTTTTGTTCTGTATTACCTGAGAACTTTCGACTGCATGAACCGATTTTGATGATTCTTTGTTTATTTGAAAGCTGGTGCTTCCCGTGTAGTCCCATTTCATTTTGGTTCAGTTCTGACAACGGCATCCATGATAAAATCATAAAAGTCTTCAATTTGCATTCTTCAATTTGCATGCAAGACAAGAGGACGAATAACTCACGTCAACCGATTTCAATGATTCTTTTTTTAGTAATCAATTAGTTAATGTACTTCATATTCACTAAAAATCACAAAATAAAAAAACTCTTAATAAAAAGAAAACCGGCTTCAAAAGAAAAACTTTTCCAAAATAAACTAATATGCACTAAAAAGTAAAAAAATAACGATAATATAATGTAATTAAAATTATTGTTATTTTTAGAGTCGGTGTCAGCCAAGCTAAAGTAGCAAACTGTTCTGTCAGAGTTGTTTCCTTGGCTGACACCGACTTCAAAAATAACAATAATTTTAACTACATTATATTATTGTTATTTTTTTACTTTTTAGTGCATATTAATTTGTTTTGAAAAAGTTTTTCTTTTGAAGTCGGTTTTCCTTTTTGTTAAAAGTTTTTTAAATATCCAATAAAAGTGATTTGTTTATCTATAAAAGCCATTTCTGTTCACATTCAATGTAGAAACGCGCTAAAAGTAAAACTTTTGCTATCAATTACCTACAGTCTAAACTAGTTTCAATCAAAAAATATTTGCTTATTTATAAAAAAACAACTTTCTAATTTAAAGTGTTTGTTTAATGTTTGCCAGTTATGAATCAAAGTGAGGTTTTAATTGAACCTAAAAGCTTAGATTGAATTCAATGCCCATATAAGATGTGTACCTTTGAAACATTTTTCGTTCGGAGCATTTACCTCGATTAAACTTATTTTTCGACGAGCCTAAATGGCCGAGTGGTCTAAGGCGTTAGTTTTAGAACGTTGGACTATTTAGACTGAGCGGCAGTGTGAACAATTTCTAATTAATGGGAGTGCAGAATTGATCACATTGTCGTCGCTTGGATAAGAACGAAGTTACCGACTCCCCCACATCAAAAATGTTATTGTGGACAAATAACGATGTGGGTGGCCTCTGTGATAAGGGATAAAACGGAGGTTAAATCTCCATTATTATTATTATTTTTCGATTTTCAAGTATATAGACCCCCCTGTAAATAGGTATTATATACACATAGATATTGACGTTTTTTACGATGTAACAACGATTGATGGACATTTAAAAAAATTAAAATATTTTATAATAATTTTTTCGTGGAATTTTTGTACAGAACTGATTGACCATATACGTACAATAAGTGTAAATATATAAATACTCACCCACACGCACGCACTCTGATCACCGTTTAGAAATAGATATCATGAACTAAAAAAATATTAAAAGTATGTTGCAAATTTAGCGAATTTTCCTATGGCACGCCATTTTACTATTTAATGTCCGAAAAAAAATGATCGTAATAATAATACATTATTATTATGTTATCATCATAATAATAATCATTTTCATTATGTACATAATTTTAATTCAATCATTTTTATTATGTACATAATTTTAATTCAAACATTTTTATTATGTACATAATTTTAATTCATATTAAATAGTAAAACGGCGTGCGATATATTTCCATTATGTACATAATTTTAATTAAATCATTTTTATTATGTACATAATTTTAATTCTCTATTTCCATTATGTACATAATTTTAATTCAATAATTTTTTTTAAATCTAATTCAAATAAAATTAACTGATTTATTATTATGTATCATCATAATAATAATACATTATTATTATGATGATACATAATAAAAATACATTTTTATTATGTTATCATCATAATTTTAATTCTCATCTCTCTTTTCCCATCTTATCTTATATCAATCTCTCTTTTACTAAGATTTATTTTACAAAATATAAAATATAAAATATAAAATTTCTGATTGAAAAAAAATAATTAATTAATTTTTTTCTCGATAAAAATTTGCCTATTAAATAGTAAAATGGCGTGCCATATTTTCCTATCAATTTGAGCAACTTGGAACATTTTTAAATTATATTTAACATATCAGTGTAAAAAAATTGCCTATATTAAAAAAAAATTTTTTTAACTCGATCATCTAAGTCAAAATAAGTGATCAACCTCGGAATCTAACGGAATAAGTTGAATTTTTGTACAATCCTTTATTTTGATAGTACAAATGTTGTCTTAAACATACAATCACGCGTTCGCGTGCTCAGATATTCAAGGTCAAGGGTCTCGTAAATCATTTTTTGTGAATATCTCGTTTCTTTTGCCTTCCATCATATTAACATTTATTACAAAAGTTGTAGAGGAGAAAATTTTCTATAAATTTTGCTTGAAACTTTTTTTTTTATATATCGAACCGTTTTCGAAATAGAGGGCACAGAAAGTGTTGCGCTCAGCTTAACGTACTTCAGTGCTGAGTCACTATTTATAAATATAAGGTATTATATAATTATTTAAGTAGTATTTAATGAATAATTATGGAAAAAAACCGAATAATAGACTGGGATTCATGATTGACCCTGCCTATTATGCGGTTTTTTCACTATCGATTAAATACTACTTAAATAATTATTTAATACCTTATATTTATAAAAATTGACTCTGTACTAGGGTACGTATCGCAGAGACTGTTTGTCTGAAAGCTTTTTTTATACGTTGGACCGTTTTTGAAATAGAGAGCGCAGAAGATGGAGCGCTGAGATATACATACCTTAGCGTAGGGTCACTATTTATAAATATATGGTATTAAAAAACTATTTAAATAGTATTTAATCGATAATTAAGTGAAAAAACCGTATAATAGACAGGGTCAATCGTGAATATCAGTCTATTATGCGGTTTTTTTCCATAATTATTCATTAAATATTACTTAAATAATTATTAAATACCTTATATTTGTAAATAGTGCCCAGCACTGAATTACGTTAAACAGGGCGCAACATCTTCTGCGCCTTCTGTTTCGAAAACGGTTCAACATACAAAAAAAAGTTTGAAACAAAATTTGTAGAAAATTTTTACATATTTTAGATTAAATGTTAATACGATTGAGGGCAAAAGAAACGAGATATTCATAAAAAACTGATTTTCGAGACCTTTGACATTGAATATCTAAGGACGCGCACGCGTGACCAGATATGACTTTTGAGACAACATTTGTACTATCAAAATAAAGAAGGTTTATTCAAAAATTCAGCTTTTACTTTAGATTCCGAGATGAAAGCCTAAAATGATTGAAGTATTTTGCAGTTTTTATTTTAAATTATTTGAAGGATACTTTTTTAAATTTTATTTAAAAAAAAAAAACTTGGTTTACAAATATCAAAAATGTACCTAGTATCCGGTGATATAATTACATACATTTCAACATCTCCCGATTTTCTAGTTTATCTTCCGGCTTCCCGGGGTTTTAACATGTCCTTACATGGCTTACTCCTTGTACAGATTTATGCCTGACTATATCCACCATATTAATTACTATAAAATTTTCTTATATAGAATGGATCTGATTGATAAAATTAATGTATATTGTTTTTTTGAAAACAATTGGATTCCAAAAATTCCATTATTAACGGTACATAATATTATATAACATAAGTATGAGTCGATGTACAGGGTGTCTACTTAAGTTGGCTACATATGGAAAATTTTCTTATTATAAGGTTTACGAAAAAAAGTTATTCTTCATAAAAATCTCTGCTTTCAAAAATATTAACATTCAGCAGTTCATTTTTGATATCGAATGGTGTTAAAGGTCAGGGTGTCCACAAATTGAAAAAGTTCGATAGGAATGTTAACGTTTAGAAATGTAGATCATTTTGAACAGATAATAAGGAAAACGATTCAAGAAATCACTCCTGAGATATGTATGAGTATGAGAATATTTAAAGAATTTTGTAAAAGAACAATTATATGGCACGCCATTTTACTATTTAATAGGCTAATTTTTATCGAGAAAAAAATTAATTAATTATTTTTTTTCAATCAGAAATTTTATATTTTATATTTTATATTTTGTAAAATAAATCTTAGTAAAAGAGAGATTGATAAAAGATAAGATGAGAAAAGAGAGATGAGAATTAAAATTATGATGATAACATAATAAAAATGTATTATTATTATGTATCATCATAATAATAATGTATTATTATTATGATGATACATAATAATAATACATTTTTATTATGTTAACATCATAATAAAAATGTATTATTATTATGATGATACATAATAATAAATCAGTTAATTTTATTTGAATTAGATTAAAAAAAAATGATTGAATTAAAATTATGTACATAATGGAAATAGAGAAATAAAATTATGTACATAATAAAAATTATTGTATTAAAATTATGTACATAATAGAAATTGAGAATTAAAATTATGTACATAATAAAAATGATTGAATTAAAATTATGTACATAATGGAAATATATGGCACGCCGTTTTACTATTTAATATGAATTAAAATTATGTACATAATAAAAATGATTGAATTAAAATTATGTACATAATAAAAATGATTGAATTAAAATTATGTACATAATGAAAATGATTATTATTATGATGCTAACATAATAGTAATTAATGTATTATTATTACGATCATTTTTTTTCGGACATTAAATAGTAAAATGGCGTGCCATACAATTACATGTATGAAACACGAAAGTGCATACGTTGAGGACAAAACGAACTGAAAATAATTTTTAAGGAATTAAATGTTAATGATTGGAATGTTTTGACCACTTCAATTTTAAATTAAATTTGCAAATCCTACTTATAAAACATGTTATATGTGATCCAAATTAAACAGTCATCGTAATTAAAATGTTTATTTGCTAATTTGAAAACAAAATAATTAATACAGAACATTTATTTATTTTTCATACATTACGTTACAATTATTATTGTTGGCGTAGGTAAGTAAAAACAGTTACCTTCGTGTCCCATACATGTAAATGTTCTTTTACAAAATTCCTCCACCTATCTCGAGAGTAATTTCTTGAATCATTTCCCTTATTATCTGTTCTAAATGGTCTACATTTCTAAACAATCATTAACATTCCTATCGAACTTTCTCAATTTTTGAACACGCTGATTTTTATAAAGAATAACTTTTTTTTTCGTAAACCTTATAATGAACAAGTGAAAACAAACAATTGACTGAGCTAATTGTTGAAATAACATGTATAGACAGTGTTGATGACTATCACATTACATATACATACATGTCACACATATATAACTGATATTCCTAAATAATACATACTATACAATTTGCGCATAATTTGCTCCCTCACGGATAAACAGTGATGTTTACGAAAAAATGATACAAACAAAAGTTGTTTATTTTTTACATTAAAACTTTTGTTCTATCTCTAACGGTTTACAAGATGAGTCCTACGCACTCAAGACCCAATTGGCCTATGTTGCTCATTTACGAACTCGACCACAATTTTTACGCCCTGAGCGTGAAAAATTTCAGCATGATATCTTCTTTCGTTTCTAAGTTATTGAGTTGACAGACGGACGGACGGACGAACAACCGAAAATGGACTAATTAGGTGATTTAATGAACACCTATACCAAAATTTTGTTACTATCATCAATATTTTAAAGCATATCATCAAAGTATATTACATACTAGCTGTTACCCGCCCGCTTTGCGTGGCGTAAAATATACCCGCTTTGCTGGGCAACATCCCCACTTGCACCCCTCCCTCCACATTTCCTCGCGTTGGATAACATTTTTGTAATGTACACGTCATGCTCTTTTATTTGAGACCCCACTTAGGTATATTTGTAAATATTCGATATTTCCTTCCCACTTTCTCGTTACACCTTTCTACCCTCCGAAGGTTAAAAAAATTTCTAAATGTAATTTAAAACATTCTGACCAAGTTTTGAACTATTAAAAGCCATAATTTAAAAATATGAATTTTTTATTCATGAACACCCCCGCAACCCCCCTTGTGGGTGGAATTTCGTAAAATCCGTTCTTAGCTGACCTCTACTTGGCAAAAGGAATATTCCCGCCAAATTTCAAGTCTCTAGGTCTTATAGTTCCAGAGATATCGTGATGAGTGACTATCTATATAGATCTATAGAAAGTCTCCTATATATATATAGATATACATGGTATAAAAAGTTTTCCATATGTAGCCAACTTAAGTAAACACCCTGTAGATTATGCAATGACTTTATTTTAAGGACATTTATTATCAATAGCTCGAAAATTCGAGGTATTGATAATAATATATAAAATTAATATATTGGTAATTATATGATATAGTTTGAGGTATGTTGTATTTAAAGAATGTTGTTAAACGTTTATTTATTTTCTAGATAGAAATATTATTGTGTTCTTACACTAAAATCGAAATCACTAAGTTTTATGACTGTGAAGTTGGATGCAATGAGGGTGTATTTGTTGACAAAAAGTATTTTGAGAAAATCAATCTAAAATTAATAAAGCTAAAAAAATATTTTTACTATAGAGTAACGTAATTTTTTATACGGAACAAATGAACGTAAGCCTGGTAGGGTACCTGGACACAGGGACATTCCGAAAAATTGTGTAGCCAACAAGCTTGCTAGAAATGGCCCAATGCTGCTGGATACAAGCATCAATAGACTTTCGGGAGTTCCATTTGCGAACTGCAAGTTGCTCCTCAAAGAGGATATCTTAAAAAAGGCCAATCTTAGATGGAGGGAGGAACGTATTTGTGATACTACAAGACAGATATGGTCTGAGTACAATCGTTCCGAAGATCTTATATAACTTCCAAGGGCCTCTATTAACAAAATTTTGGCGCTACTACAGGCCACTGGCTAGGTGGCAAGCATACTGAACGCCTAAGCCTGACAGTGTATCATGACTACTGCAGGAGCTGTCACAGCGAGGAAGAGGAAGAAACGATGATTCATCTTCTCTGTCACTACCCAGTCATTGCCACGAGGAGAAGGACTCACTTGAGCCAGCCTTTCTTTGACGATCTCTTCAAACTGAAGTCCGTTGACGTCAAAGCACTCCTGCTGTTCCTAAACAGCTCCAAATGGTTCACAGAATAGTGGCCAGAAATGGGCCAACCCTCGTTCAGTATCACAACGGACCCTATGATTTAAATGGGCCCCATCCCAAGACAGCCACTCTAACCTAGCCTATCCCAAAGGTCATATCTACTACAGGTTGTGATATGTATTATGTATGTATATCATTTGGTAATGAAAATATTTAATTAAATTTTAATAAATAATAATTTTATTTGTTTCTGAATAGATTTTAATATTTCAATTGATTTGCTTATTACCATACACCAATTAGACTATACCTACCTATTAGATATTTAATTAGTTTAAATTAATTAACCTAAACTTTAACTAGTTTTTTATTTATTAACTATACTATATGCAAATTAAACCCATAACTAAATTATTTTATTATCTATATTCATTCAATATTCAAATTCATTATTAATCAATAAATTTTCAACTTATTATACTGTGTATACTTTTTGTAAGTCATATCGTTAGCCATTTTTATTATATGAAATAAGAAGAGTTCTTTTGGACGTTCTTATATAGGGTATATCTTTAAAACTGATACATCATGTGTTTTAAGCAGGCGGAGTTTACATATATAACTTACTTAATAGTAGGAGATTTTTGAATCATTCAAAATTGTAATTGACCGTTTAGATAGATTTTAACCTTTATTGATTCGTTTTAACATGAAATATTTATTGCTTTATTGCTTTACAAGTAAATGAGACAAATAATATATTTGAAAAATATTGTTTTATGTTCCCGGGGTCAGGCATATGATAAATGAAATTACATCAAACAGGTAGTGTTGTAAATGTATTTTTTTGTTAGACATAAGAAAATGTTATTTTCTTTTAATCGCTTTTCATAAAATATTAATTTTTGAGGAAAAAAAGCACTTTTCCGGGAAAAATATGCTCAGTCATTATACTTGTTGGGATTCTTCAAATACAAAAAAGTTTTTATTACAGACAATTTAGTCCTTCACGGTTGAATTTTTTTGTATCGTTTAATAAAAATATGTAAATTAAAATAGTAAGTTGCAAAAATTTGTTGTGACTGTTAGACGTCGGATATCTAAGAGCTTGTGTATCCCTATATTTTCTTCATCATTTCCGATATAAATGCAAGCGTGTAATATGCCTGATTGGATAAAAGTAGTGAGCTTTTTTAAAACGCATACATTATTGCAATGTTCTATGAAATCAATAGACCTGAAAGTATTATTATTTTTGTTACTCGTAAAATTATACATAGAATAAAAATTATACAAGATGAAATACCTTTATTTACAAAAAAGTACGAGTCTAGTTTTTTTCTTCCACTTTTAATGTTTTGATTCAAAAACTTTTGAAACAAGTATTATTATTTTGATATTTTTGCAAAAATCTACTGTGACTAGGTAAACTTTCAAAAGTATTAACTTTTCCAGGCAAGAACCAAAAATTTTCTCATATCAGAAGTTTTCGACTAGACATAAAGAGCATACATTCAGTCTCAAAGATTTGGTGATCCCGAATATTTATAAGCCATGGCTCCAGGACTAATTGTTATTAGTTTTTATTATTTACAAAAATCTCCTACTATTGGATATATGTATATCCAATGAAAATACTAAATTAAATTAAATTGATACCGCCTTAAAATACTTGATGTACCATATATGCTGAAATACCCTGTATATAAAACAAAAAGGGATTGGATATGTGTAATGTGTATACATGAATACAATCGGTTAGAGTCGTTAGACTCATTACTTGAAGTTGTACACATACAATACCAATAACACACATAATCATAACACACAGTACACATTAACCCGTCAGCACTCACGTCAAGCGTTCGGTAATCTTTAGTCACGTGATGAGAGATTTTCTCACGGCTTCTGCACATGCGTGAAATAATTCACGCATTAAATATTCTTTAGCATATGATATTTCTTGTTATATGAGCGAATTTCCGAAGGAATATCTCTACTTTATTTACTTTATGGCGTCATCAGAATCCAAAAAATAAAATTTGGTACGATAGTAATTTTTACTCTGTTACATCCAAATTGTATCCAATTTTAATAAACCAAGCAAGTATGGAATTCTACTAAATTTGTACAAATTTCTTAAAAAGATTCAATTATTTTCACCATTTTTCGAATGAATTATTAACCTAAAAGAATTCGAATTGTGCTTTCTACAAATAGAGACCTTGACTTGTGGAATATTTTATAATAAATTTTTGGCATTGTGTAAATTTGTTAAATTAACTGCATCATAACACAATCGGTTCAGTAGAAAACAAATAATCGAACTAATTGAAGCGAATAAAACTTGTAAATATATTCATATAAAATTTTTATTAATATTAAACAAAATCTTGTGTAATCCTGCAATAATTACTTCCATTATAATACTTTATAAAAGTAACTGCAGGGTGATTCCATGAAAAAGTGTACCATGAACAGAAAAAAATTTACTGTTTGTGATAATAAAACCACTTTAGAATGGTGCAATTATTGTTTCAATTTTATATTTCAGTATCTTAAGTTCCTAGATAATATTTTTTATAACATGTATATGAAATATACATAGTATATTAAGTTTAGTCCCATAGTATATTAAGTTTAGTTAAGTTTGTAACGCTTAAAAATATTGATACCATGAACAAAATTTTGTTATGGGTCTTCATAAAATCACCTAATTAGTCCACTTCCGGTTGTCTGTCTGTCTGTCTGTCTGTCTGTCCGTCTGTCATCACGATTATTCAAAAACGAAAAGATATATGAAGCTGAAAGCTTTATTGCGTGCTAAAGGCGTAAAAAGTGGGGTCGAGTTCATAAATGAGCAACATAAGTCAATTGCGTCTTGGGTCCGTAGGACCCATCTTGTAAACCGTTAAAGATAGAACAAAAGTTTAAATGTAAAAAATAAACAACTTTTGTCTGAATCATTTTTTCGTAAACATCACTGTTTACCCACGAGGGTGCAAATTTCGTAGTATGTATTATATACGAATATCAGTTATGTGTGTGTGGCTATCTAAAAGTTTATATCTCTCTTTACTTACATGAATCGTCAAAAAACAAACGAAAACATAATCAACAGCGTCTATATATGGTATTTCAACAATTAACTCAATTGTTTGTTTTCACTTGTTTACTATAACTGATAAAATAATAGTATTCATAATAAGACGCGAAATAAAATGCATTTTGTGTCTAATGTAGTGTCAGTCACATGTGGAATCACCCTCTGATTTTTTACATTTTTCTTTATAATTATTTCAATGGAAGTAAAATTTTAATAAAAACGGATTATTTAAGTTTATTGGACAAGCAAAGAAGTTTGTCTTTGTGTGTATCTTGTGTATCTTCTTGATATCCTGTTCGTATCACTTCGTATCTATCCAGATAAATATACGAATTTATTTAGTATAAGATATACTAGCTCGCCCCGTAAGGAATTCCGCTCCCGTCGTTACCGTAGCCCGTGGCTACCCTATATCCGTGGCTAAAACAACAAACATCAAATTTCGTATCAAAGTGGTGAAAAAAAATGAAAAAAGTATCAATGTATATTAATTAATTAAAAGTATATCAATGACATATTAAAAAGAAGAAAAGACCGACTGGTATAAGTGTTTGATATTTTTTTCTATTTCTCTTATTACGAATTTTTTTTTTTCTCTTTTTTCTTTACCTTTCTTGTTATTATTTAATATTATGTTTATTATTGTTTAGAGTGCTATTTGTTTATTTATTTATTTTTTTTTTATTTTTTTTTATTTTGTACATTGTTTTTTTTGGTTTAAGTTAATTTTTGTGTGTTTTTTTTTTTTTTTTCTGTTCAGTTTGTTATTGTTACATACTATAATGTAATTTGATTAGCTCTACGAGCATGTCAATAAAGATTCTCTAATAAATTAATGAAAAAAGTTTTTAAATTAATATTAGAAGAACGTGTATTAAAAATAGTAATTATATGTTAAGTGTATTAGGAGAGCATTTAAAACTAACATGTTTGCCTAATAAACTTATTATTAAAATTTATGATATTTTTTCGTTCAAATTATTTGTCTAGCGTGTTTTTTCCTAAGCGGTACATTTTTAGACCGTGAGTATATTTTTCGTCAAACCTGGACATAATAAGCATGAAAATGAAGGGTGGAAAATGAAATGTTATAAAGGAGAAAGGAAAATTAGAGCAGGACAGAAAAAAACTTGCTTGAGTAATGATATATTAGATAGGTACCATACCATACAATATCTTTAACATAATTTTCACATTATGATACAACTTAATAAAGAAAAATTTCTTTCTTATCTTTATATAAATAGATAGGATGTCTTTCCTTGTTGCTAAAAAGATGTGCTAAATGAAGTTGCCATTTTCTGCGTCCGCCGAGGAGTTTTTTTGTTTTTTTGTTCATTAAACGTTTGAAATTTTCGACACCCACTATTTTTGGGTCAAACTTTGCATTTTTCATATTACTTTTTTAGCTTCCATTCACCTTTCCATAGGTACCGGGACCCCACTATCTTCAAAACTTTAAAAGGTAGCTTAAATTTTAAAAGGTACCACAAATTTGAAAAGTTTGACTCAAATTTTTTATAACATACTTGGTTTATTCAAAATGGATATAATTTGGATGTGCTAGAGCAAAATTCAATTTTTTGAATTTTTATGACGTCATAAAGTTCAAAAAATGAATTTTTTTCATAATAAACCAAAATTTTAGCCGATTTGAATGGAATTTTTTTTGAAATCCACTAATTTTTTGTCAAACATTTCATTTTTGATATTATTTTACGGCTAAAATTCACCTTTGTTCAAAATATCGGTATCAGGACTCCACTATCTTCAAAACTATTATACATTTTTCATAACATACCCAAATTTTTAACCGACTTCAAACAAAAATGGAGAAGGTTATCAATTCGACTGTATTTTTTTTTTTTTAATGTTTGTTATCTCATAACTTTTGACTGGGTGAATTGATTTTGATGATTCTTTATCTATTTGAAAGCTGGTGCTTCCCGTGTGGTCCCATTTCATTTTAGTCCAATTCTGACAACGGCATCCCATGAGAAAACCGCAAAAGTCTTATTTGCATTAAGTATACACGACAAGAGGGCGGATAACTGGATAACTCAATATCACGCCAACCGATTTCGATGATTCTTTTTTTAGTGACAAATTAGTTAGTACACTTCAGATTCACTAAATATCACAAAATGAAAAAAACCTTTAACAAAAAGAAAACCGACTTCAAAAGGAAAATTTTTCCAAAGCAAATTAATATGCACTAAAAAGTAAAAAAATAACGGTAATATAATGTAATTAAAATTATTGTTATTTTTGGAGTCGGTGTCAGTCAAGCTAATGTAGCAAACTGTTCCGTCAGAGTTGTTTCCTTGGCTAACACCGACTCCAAAGATTACAATAATTTGAACTACATTTTATTATCGTTATTTTTTTTACTTTTTAGTGCATATTAATTTGTTTTCGAAAAATTTTCCTTTTGAAGTCGGTTTTCTTTTTGTTAAAATTTTTTTTATTTTCCAATTTAAATGGAATTTTTTTGAAACACAGTAAAGGTTGGGTAAAATTTTTCATTTGTGAAGTTATTTTTTAACTAACATTTACCTTTGTATAATCCCATACTTGATTTTTTTTAATTGGATATAATTGGAGTTTTGAAGAATGAATCAAAATCCACATCTTGATTATGCCTCTCATTTTTGGTTTTATGTCATGAATACGTCCATGTTTTCGTTTGTAATAGGGGCCGTGTTGTAAACAGAAGCTCATAAAGTAACACCATTTGTTGGTGCGTAAGTGAACAAAGTCGGTAAGTATGAAATCTAGAACATCGAAAATTATCTACAGAGAAAAGTCGTTCACACGTAAAATTTACGTTAAGGATACAGCAATCCACATTTTTTTTTTTTTTTTTGTAATTATATTATGATAAACTCTCTTTCTTGATGGAAGCATTCCTGTAGATTTATGAGCATATATGTACCTTGTGTTTGTGTACTTTATGTATATTTACGAGTAATTGTTCCGGTATATCCTCGCCCAGAATGATAACAATATTGTTGACATATGTTACCAGTGATTCTATGATAACTCATCGAATTGTTTTGTTTTTTTAATTCGAAAATTGATTTATAACAAATTATAATTTTGTATAAGTGTCAAATAGCATACTAATTGTTTCATTAATTGATTGGAATCATTATAATACAGTAACCTTCTCGTTTGAAAGTACTGGGTATAGTCTGCATCAAATCCGGTATTTCCGCTGAATGCAGACTTGTTTATGATGTTGGTTTAATGAATAATCCAAGTTTATGATCTCAAGCGACGAACGCAACTTTGTCAAAAATCGAAATATCCGTGAAAATTTTGGTTTTTGACGATTATAACCCTGAAGGACTAGTTTTTTATCAATCTTTTTAATGAAGAATATATTTGCTACAATATAAGACGAGAATGGACTCTGTTGTGGACCCAATACTGTCTGAGACAAAGCCTTTTAAAATTTGTCGACTTAATTGCCAAAATCTGTAAAAAATCTGAAATTTTTTCGATTTTTGACATAGGTGCGTTCGTCGCTCGAGGTCACAAACTTGGATTATTCATCGGAATAACATTATAAACAAGTCGTCTAAAAAATCTGAACAACCGGATTTGACGTTATCTCTGATGTATAAAATTACGTCGAAAAATTTTGAAAGGCTTAATCTCGAAAAGTATGGGGTCTACAGAGCCAAATCTCGTCTTATATTGTAGCAAATTTAGTCTACTTTTAAAACGTTCTGAAAACGATTAATAAAAAACTAGTCCTTTAGGGTTATAATCGCCAAAAGTCAAAATTTTCACGGATTTTTCGATTTTTGACAGAGTTGCGTTCAGCACTCGAGGTCACAAACTTGGATTATCAAACAAGTCTGCGAAAAATCAGAACTACCGAACTTGATGCAGACTGTAATGTATAAAGTTACTGTAATATTAGTTTTAACAAGTGAAAGCAAACAATTGACTGGGTTAATTGTTGAAATACCATGCATAGTCAGTGTTGATTTCTTTATCACATTACACATACATACATGTGAAACATAGATAACTGATATTCAAGTATATTACATACTAGAAAATTTCCGCCTAATTGGCGCTTTCACGGGTAAACAGTGATGTTTCCGAAAAAATGTTTCAAGCAAAAGTTGTTTATTTTTTTATAAGGAATATTTTTTACATTTAAACTTTTGTTCTATCTCTAACGGTTTACAAGATGGATCCTACGGACCCAAGACCCAATTGACCTATGATGCTCATTTACGAACTTGACCTCACTTTTTGTGTCCTGAGTACGCTGTAAATCTTTTTTCGTTTTTGAGTTATCGTGTCGACAGACGGACGGACGGACAACCGGAAATGGACTAATTAGGTGATTTTATGAACACCTATGACAAAATTTCCTAGCATCATTATTTTTAAGCGTTACAAACTTGGGACTAAACTTAATATACTATGTATATTTCATATATACATGGTATAAAAACAGAATTTAGTCAATTTTGTCTTTACAGAGTGTTTACAGAAAGATGGGAAAAACATTTTTTTTTTAGTTAACATTTATCAAAAAAAATGTTTTAAACAAATTTTCTAAGAAGCATTTGAACTTGATCAGCATTCATTAAAAAGTTAACTCGTTCCAAAGAAGTACGTAGTAATAATAGTAAATCTTTTTAAAGCAATACAGAGTGCCCCCGTAAGCACAGCCTTTAGGGTACCAGAATTTTTCAATTAATTGGGATTTTAAATCAAATTTTTTCTTTGGACACAAATGGAAAGAGCATTAAATTTGTAAGTTTTACTAGCTGGATACCCGCCTGTTTTACTGGGCTTAAAAGTAAAAAACACCGCTTTATGGCATAAAATCCCAAATTTTTCTTTAGTTCATTGAAATGTTACAATTTTAGGGCCAAACTGAACATTTTTTAGAGGACGCGATTTTATTTGTGGGGCATGTAGGAGAGGTCAAAACAACCTTAACCCCAAGTTTGTGGGGTTGGCGCCCTTGTCCCCCGCCCGCCATCTTGAAAAAAGTGGTGGAAACATATTTTTATCTTTATCTCGTAAACTATTGATTTGTCGAAAAATCTGTACAGACATAATTTCAAGCAAATTGTTGTGGCTACAATTTTGTCTGTGTGACTTTTTACGCTAAACTTCAAATTTAAAAAGTTATGAGCAAAAAAGTGACAAAATTTTGTCAAAAATTTCTTTTTTTGCTTAATAACTTTTTTTCTTGTCATTACGTTTATGAACATTTCCCCGCAAAATTTTATTAACTTTTGTTAATTTTTAACGTAGTTACAGCGCTCCAATATCTTCGACTTAATGATATTATTAATCAGTTATTAAAATACAATACCTGGCTATCCCATTCTACTCTTCCTCGATGGTCCAGGTTGTCATTCAGATTCTCCAAGTTGTTGCTCAGATTCTCCAGGTTGTGGCTCAGATTGTAATTCAACATCGAATGTGGAGGTTTGAGGAATGAGAGGAGTTAAAGTTGGAGTCATTGATTTTTAGTGTCCGAACGAAGCTTCGGCTTCGGCTTCGGCCACATTCGGCCAAAAAAATCAGCTTCGGCCAAACGTCGGAATTGATTATTTAAAATAATTAAATAAAATAAATGTTATAAAAATAACAATTCAATTCTTATTATTTCTAAATGTTATTAAATTACAAGGTAATTTTTTTCATCAACTTTAGATTGACTTCTAGATCAACTTCTAGAGATCATAATCTCTAGATCACCTTCTAGAGATCAACTTTAATATTAAAGTTTTAAAATCATGTTTTTAAAACTTCGGCTTCGGCTTCGGCCAAAAATCCACCTTCGGTCGGACACTATTGATGGTAATTCTTTTTCAAATTCATTTTCTTCCAATAATTTTGTTACTTCCATAATGTTGGAATAGGTTTCTCCTGAGCAACGGAGGCACACTGCGGAGCATTTGAACCCTGCTTTTTTGCAACCGCACATTAGCATCCAAATATTTCCATGCTTTTTCCAGCCTGAATCTTCAGGATTATTGTATTTTCCAAGCCATTATTGGACCTGGTGAGACACTCGGAGACTGTGGAAATGGGCTGCATCCTGTGTTAGCGGAAGCGATGATAAACTGACTGAATTTTTTGCTACTGTTTTGGAGAATCGTTTGTATCTCATGGTGTCTAAACACGTGGCAAACTATGTAGTACAACTAAAAGAATAGCATGAGGAAGAAGAAACAGCTTATTAAATATGTTATTAAAAAACGAGAATAAGGTAAACATGTAGTTTTAACCGAGTTATCATGCGCATTCATAAACCCGGTCAACTTTGGACCGCTATAACTACGTTAAAAATTAAAATTAATAAAATTTGCGGGGAAATTTTTATAAACGTATTCTCTATAATATTGCTCTGACCTAATTTTATGATAAAATGACAAGAATAAAAGTTTGACAAAATTTTGTCACTTTTTTTTTATTGCAAAAATTCAAACAAACAAAATTGTAGCCACGACGATTTGCAACAAATTATGTCTTTACAAATTTTTTGAGAAATCATTAGTTTACAAGATACAGCTAAAATTATGTTTCCAGCCCTTTTTTCAAGATAGCGGGCGGGGGACAAGGGCACCAACCCCACAAACTTGGGGTTAAGGTTGTATTGACCCCCCCCCTACATGCCCCACAAATAAAATCGCGTCCTCTAAAAAATGTTCAGTCAATGTCACATTTCAATGGACTACTTGCACTAAATTAAAGGAGTTTTTATCTGTATTTATCTGGAGTACAAACTGTATAAAGATGGGGTTTTTTTTATATTATTTTCTTTAAGTTCATTGCTAGGTGTTCATGTAATTAAGTTTTCTAATTTTTATTAGATAAACACTTGTTTGCTCGCTGCTTTATTACCAAATAATAATTATCCATCCAATTTACCAAGAGCTCACAGCTATTAACTAATAATTACATGAGTTTTTATAGCTCATTTCAAAAAATTAATATCTTTACTAGATACTAGATAATATAATTTATTGTTAACTATCATAAAACACAATTCAAATCTTAATCGAAGGTTTACAAATGAGTGCATAGTGCCAAAAAAGTCTTTGCAACACGTTTTCAAAAACGTTTCAACTCAGAATACGAAAATTTAGCTATAAAACATAAATTATTATTTTTTAATTTGTTTATCCACTTATTTATTATTATTACTTATTGTTGATGTTTACATTTAATCATGCACACGATATTTACATCATGGTCTGTTCGACTAATTTTGATATATAATATGTTACACACATTCGTAAACTAAATATTGACATATATCTTGTCTAGTAATCTTAATTAAAGAGAATTGAATTGAAAAAATTGCATTCGTGTCTAGAACTCGAATAGCCTAACTGGTAGGGCGCTTGACATGAATCCAAGAAGTCCGGGTTCGAGTCCTGGTTCGAGTGTATTTTTTTCAATTCTCTTTAATTAAGATTACTAGACAAGATATTTGTCAATATTTAGTTTACGAATGTGTGTAACATATTATATATCAAAATTAGTCGAACAGACCATGATGTAAATATCGTGTGCATAATTAAATGTAAACATCAACAATAAGTAATATTATTTTTGTATTAATTATTAATAAAAAATAGTTATATTTTTTTATAAATACGGTAGTGAGGAATTAACTTCCATTAAGGCTGTGAGCCACTCGATTTCTATGAAAATTTGTTTTACAATATAGTGAAAGCCAGCGGAGAAACAAAACATTTATCATTATTTATGTTATTTTGTCATTTCTCCGTGCGATGGCGTTACGACAGTAAAATTGTAAAGGTCATTGCCGCTTGAATTTATAGTTTAGAAAAACCATTTTCAAAATTACATGAAAAATCAATCTAAACAATTTTTTTTTGTAAAAATAAAAAAATAAACATACAACCAGTGGTGGATTTACACTAGGGGCTTTCGGGGCTAGTGCCCAGGGCGGTAAATTTTCTAGGGCGGTAAAATTTGGAAAGTGGAAAAAAATTTCTATATTTAAGAAAAAAAATATCTGGATGACCAAGCTTTGCTCGGTTATTCGCCAATAGATGTCAGCAACAGTCATATTTTTCACTTTAGACTACTCAAACGCCTCCTTTTTGTTATGTTATAATTTGCATTGTATTTCATTAACTACGTTGTACACCAATAGATGTCAGGCACAGTCCTATTTTACATTGTATGTTTGACATTTACATGAATCCAACCTGAAAAAATTTAATTCATGTTGATCATAAATATACGATCAATTGTCAAACATGGCTGTTGGACGCAAAAAATTGAGTGGATGTGAGTATCGAAAGCGTGCTTTGGACAAAAGTAAAAAGGAACTAGAGGTTTTGAGTAAAACTCCTAAGCTGGATTTCTAAGAACAAAAACATATTTTCTTACATTATATTGAGTATATATTAAGCATAATAAATTATTTGCAATTCATTAAATATTTTAATTTTTTTTAAATAAGATATCAAATCTATATAACTTTGAGTGAAATTTCAGTGATGGGGCGGCATTTATTCGACTGCCCAAGGGCGGCAAAATTTTAAATCCGGCCCTGCATACAACTTCTGTATTATCAATTCAGAATATAGAATTTATTAATAAATAGACTCCCCAAATTTGTACGTAAGTAGAAGAGTAAAAAACATTTTGAGAATATAATTTAGATTAAGGTAGGATAGCAGTATCGATGTGTGGAACAGTCTAATATTTTATTGATTAAATTTAATACGTATTAGCAATCATTAAAAATCATAAAAATATTTTTTAAAAACACAGTTGACTAAAATTTAACTGTCAAATTCAATGATCAGTTTTATGAACACAAGCTTCAAATTTCCTTTCTTCAAGCTTCTACAACGGCCTTGCCTGCTAACGAACCCTGAACATAGTAACCTCGAAATTTCAAGAAAACCGAGGGTATCAACTTTCTCTGATAACTTTTTGAAAAATGAAGGAATTCAGTAGAAATACTGAAAAAAAGATGTAACTTATGATCATAAAAAAGGGTAGCAAATTAGCCCAATACATAATCTCAATTTTGAGAAAAACGAATTTTTCTAAAAAATAGCTCGTACAGTTCAGGCAAATCATCGGAATTTACCTTTTTTTTAATTGCCGGTATTTTTAGGTGAGTTATTGAGCCGAAAAATTGCAAAACAAACATACAAAAAACTTGAAAAAGTCCAGATTTGTCGTCTCAATGCGAACAATGTTGAGATAAAACCGCGTGAAGAAGTTTCGCACCGGAAAACCCCTTTCTGTATTTTTACAACAAACTATTAAAACAAAAATTAGCCATTTCCAAAAATGTATCGAATTCTTTATCAAAATCCGGTAGATATATTCAACTATTAGATTGATACCCACCCGCTTCACTGGGCTTAAAAGTAAAAACCACCGCTTTATAGCCTCCACCCTCTCTTGATATACACAGTTTTCAACTTTGTTAAATTTAAAATAGTCATAATTCATTGAGTATATCAGAAAACTTGGCCATGATTTGTTTGACATTTACTATTCTAAATTTTTACAGAATTCTTTAATTTATTTTTTTTAAATATATCTTTATAAATTATATTTCATGTGTTATTCTGATATATCAGCTATATTGCTGCACAGTTTCATTAAAAACCCTTCCCTAGTATAAGCGTGAAAGCGAAACAAACAAACATGCTTACTTTCGAATTTATAATATAACTAGAGTGATACCCACCCGCTTCGCTGGGTTTAAAAGTAAAGATTGCTCTCGCTTATCCCCTTTTTTATAACACTCTTTTTAAAATGTATAATAGTCGTAATTATTCATTGAGTATATCAGAAAAGATGGCCGTGAAATATTTTATATTGACTATTTTTACAGAAATCTGTAATTTATGGTAATATCAAATTAAATTACTTTTTATTTTTATTTTATTATTTTTATTAATGTATCTTTCTAAAACTATAGCTCATGTGTTATCTTGAAGTATGAGTTATATTACTGTACAGTTTCATTAAAAACCATTCCCTAGTTTTAGCGTGAAAGCGTAACAAACAAACTAACAAATATAGGGATATATTATTTTGATTATGAATAAAATAAAACTTATATTATTAATATTTATTAATATTTGATGGCAGAAATAATTGTATAAAAATTATGATTTTTTGATAATATTATGATTTGTGGTCGAAATACAAATTTCTTGAATTCCTTGCTTCTGTGTATATGAATTAATACCACAAATTACACTGGTCAACAAAATTTGTTTTTTGTTTTTTGTCACATTGATGCGAGAGACATTTCTTATAGTTTTTGAGGATGCTGAATTCGAATTCAAATTCAGAATTTCTCTAATACGTAATGTTTTCAAAATATTTTTAGCTAAAAGAGGAAATAATTCATTTTTTTGTTATATTCGAAATTCCGTAACACCACTATATATTTCTTTTTTCATATGAAAATTTGAAAGACTTCTATGGCACGCCATTTTACTATTTAATGTCCGAAAAAAAATGATCGTAATAATAATACATTATTATTATGTTAACATCATAATAATAATCATTTTCATTATGTACATAATTTTAATTCAATCATTTTTATTATGTACATAATTTTAATTCAATCATTTTTATTATGTACATAATTTTAATTCATATTAAATAGTAAAACGGCGTGCGCTATATTTCCATTATGTACATAATTTTAATTCAATCATTTTTATTATGTACATAATTTTAATTCTCTATTTCCATTATGTACATAATTTTAATTCAATCATTTTTATTATGTACATAATTTTAATTCTCTATTTCCATTATGTACATAATTTTAATTCAATCATTTTTTTTTAATCTAATTCAAATAAAATTAACTGATTTATTATTATGTATCATCATAATAATAATACATTTTTATTATGATGATAACATAATAAAAATGTATTATTATTATGTATCATCATAATAATAATACATTATTATTATGATGATACATAATAATAATACATTTTTATTATGTTATCATCATAATTTTAATTCTCATCTCTCTTTTCTCATCTTATCTTATATCAATCTCTCTTTTACTAGGATTTATTTTACAAAATATAAAATATAAAATATAAAATTTCTGATTGAAAAAAAATAATTAATTAATTTTTTTCTCGATAAAAATTAGTCTATTAAATAGTAAAATGGCGTGCCATAGACTTCCTTTTCTTTCCCTCTTCCTTTAAAATACTTTTTGAATCATTCCGATATCCATTTTGCTCTTCGAGAAATCATATCACATTTATTATAGTTAAAATACCTATACATTGTATTACTAATAATATAAATATTTATGTAGGTATAATTAATTAATTCTATACTTATATATTTATATATTACCTATTCTATTTCTTGGAAGAAGATTTTGGAAAAATTCAAAAATGCTTTTGAGGGGGGAATTAATGGTATTTTCTGATGACGTAAATATTTTCGTGAGGATAAAATATTCAATGGTGAAATATGACCTCGAATTAAGGAGAAAAACAAGTTTTTTTCATGTTAAGGGACGAATTTCTCGATAACGTGACGTGCTGAAGCAATTTTGCAATCAGATTCATATTCAGCACGTCAAAAACTTTTCAAAAAGTAAAGTCATGCTTCTGTGACAAAATTTGTGTTGACCAGTGTTATGAAATAAATAAATATTTCTAATTATAAATAAAGTACCTATAAGTAGTTTAAACTTTTAATATCATAGGATAAATATGATGTACGTACAATGCGGTTATTTAGCCCAGGAAAATAAAAAATTTTATGCTTAAAAAATCTGAATGAAGTTTTTTCACCGGGATTGTTCTTGGGATGCAAAAAATTGTCTATAAAAAGACCAATGCTAAAACATATGCGCAAAAAAAAAATTCAATGCCAAAGGTCGTGAAAATCAGTTTTAACTACTACACAAACAAGGTTCTGTACAAACTCTGCGTAAAAGCAAATATTTAACTTAAGAAAAGTTAGAGTAAGTCGCATATCAAATAACTACACGAAAATTACCAAAAATATTTTTGTATTTTAGTTTATTTAATAGTCGCATAAACAGCATGGTCATGAGCGACTTACAAACAATATTGAATATTTTAAACTACATTATACAACGTGTTCTATAATTGATTGTCGAAACCCGGCTCACAAAAATAAGCTCATCAAGAGCACAAAAAAACTTTTTTCCTAATTTGCATCTGAGTTCTAATTTGGGAGATACGGGTATGGCAAAAGTTGATACATTTGTTCATTCACTGACTATCATTCGATAACCAGTAGACAATGATAATCAGTAGATATTAGTAAATTTCACTTAATAATGGAAGGTATTTTTAAAAAAGTATAAAAATATTTAATTGGATCTGGTCAAAATATCCCACTTCTTATATTTTTATTATATTCTGTGAGATTTTAAATGACTTTAATGTGTTTAGCACTTCCTGAGGGCTCTTCATGCTTCTCAGGCAACTGGATAAGTCCATTGGAGCAATGTTGAGTGGACAGTCAGTAAGTATGTGGTGTACTCTTAGTTGGGCGTTACATTTTGGGCACTTGTTGCAAGCCTCGCATGACATTAGGTTGTTATGTGTAATATACGTGTGACCAATTCTTAAGGTTGGGTGATTTCGAAGGTACTTTCCATACATTATCTACTTGGTATATTAGTGATTCGAAGCTCATCCAAACTCCATTCCATTTGGTCCATATGTAATCGTTGACTGCGTTTTTAAACTCATCAGGTGTGGCTTCTTCACTTTTTATAAAGGTACCTTCAGTTAAAGCTTTTTTTGCCGCCAGATCTGCTTCTTCATTGCTTCTTTGGTGTGATGGTAGCCATACTAGTATTGTGTGGCATTGACTATCATTTGGTTGCTGAAGCTTGCTTTGAATAGTTATAACTCTGGGGTCTTTGCTAATGTTATTTTTGATAGCATCGAGAGCTGACTGAATCAGAAAAAATTAGGCCTTGTGTACGTAGTTCAAAAATATTTTATAAATTAAATATATTTAAAAAAAAATAAAAATATTTGTTTTAATTTTTATAATTTTTTTTTTCAGCCAAATATCTTGAGAACTATTGCTTCTACGGATATTTTTTACAGAACCCTTTTTTATGTAAAATTAAATCACGAACTTATTTTATATGTTAAAACTGCTTCAAATTTGATAGTTTAAGAGATATTTGAAGAAAAACAAGTGAAAACAAACAATTGACTGAGTTAATTGTTGAAATACCATGCATAGTCAGTGTTGATTTCTTTATCACATTACATATACCAACATGTGACACATACATAACTGATAATCAAGTATAGTACATATTATAAAATTTCCGCCTAACAAAAGATGTTTAATTTTTGATAAGGAACATTTTTTACATTTAAACTTTTGTTCTATCTCTAACGGTTTACAAGATGGGTCCTACAGACCCAAGACCCAATTGAACTATGATGCTCATTTACGAACTTGACCTCACTTTTTACGTCCTGAGTACGCTGTAAAAATTTCAGCTCGATATCTTTTTTCGTTTTTGAGTTATCGTGTCCACAGACGGACGGACGTAAAAAGTGAAAGTGACGTAAAAATTAGGTGATTTTATGAACACCTATGACAAAATTTTTTTCCTAGCATCATTATTTTTAAGCGTTACAAACTTGGGACTAAACTTAATATACTATGTATATTTCATATATACATGGTATAAAAATTTCGCGACCTTTAACTTTGAATATTTTTTTGGCATCCGAGTAAAGTCATTTCTCACATCCAAATAAAGATACTCCCGACGAAAAAACTTCACTTGGATTTTTTAAGCAAATCGACTTTTTTATTTTCTCATTTTTCTGGACTATATTATAGTTATATAAAAAAATTTTTAATCAAAGATAATTGTCTACAATGTCCACAATGTAAATATTATCTATATATCTATCAACTTATTGATGATAAAACCAATCGTAATTTAATTTATACTTTTCTATTTATTTATTTATTTATAAATAAATATATATAAAAAAAAATTATTATTGAGTGTAATAAATGTACTCACCATTATACTTACCTACCGTAGCACAAAAAATATTAAGTATAAAGATGTAACCTCATGAAGACACTTATGACGCTGACTTTCAACGTCAAATTAGAGTTCTATCTAGCTGAAAAAAATAAAGCTTTATCCAGCGTTAAATTTAAAAAATGGGCGACAAAAAAGTTTATTAATATCGAAAGTCGATATCTCGAGATATACGTACTAAGAGTAATTGCTTAATAATGCCAACTATAAAAACTTTTCCATCTATAAAAATTACAATCCCTACCTATCTCTATATATTATAAATGCGAAAGTAAGCATGTTTGTTTGTTTGTTTGTTTGTTACGCTTTCACGCCAAAACTAGCGAATAGTTTTTAATGAAACTTTACAGTAATATAGCTGATGTATCAGAATAACACATGAGATATAATTTATAAAGATATATTAATAAAAAATTTAAGAATTAATTTAATTTGACATTACAATAAATTACAGATTTCTGTAAAAGTAGTCATTTGATATTACCTTAAATTACAGATTTTTGTAAAAATAGTCAATATAAAATATTTCATGGCCATCTTTTCTGATATACTCAATGAATAATTACGACAATTATACATTTAAAAAATAGAAAACCATACATAATTATATTTTACCTGTGTAAAACAATCCATTATTTCGAGTGTTATAGAAAGGGGATAAGCCAGAGCAATCTTTATCAATCTTTACTTTTAAACCCAGCGAAGCGGGTGGGTATCACTCTAGTACAATAATATTTTGTGTATATCTGTAATAAAAATTAAAAGAAAATTCTTCATTTCATTGTTCAAATTATTATTAAATACAAATTTTATTTGTTTATAAAAGTAAATAAATAAATAAATATTAGAAGAATTGTGTTACTTAATTAAATTTTAATGAATTAAGAAAATTGTAGCTTTGTAGTTATTAAAGTGGCAAGCTTTTATTGGTCTATACACTTTCTTTTCTGACACTTTATTATTATTATTTATGATTTATCTGACACTTTCCGTGTTGATCTTAATCACCGGAATTCGATAATTTTATATTAATTTATTAATTTATTAATTTATTTTTTAATTAAATGACATTTACCGTGGAAATTTTTTATACACCGGTAATCAATTTTTTTTTTCTTTTTTATTATATAACATGTACCGTGGAAATTTTTATACACCGGTATCAATATTTTTTTAATTAAATGACATTTACCGTGGAAATTTTTTATACACCGGTAATCAATTTTTTTTTCTTTTTTATTATATAACATGTACCGTGGAAATTTTTATACACCGGTATCAATATTTATTTATTTTTTATAATATTTGACACTTTCCGGTAGATTTTTTTTTTATCACCGGAAAAAGAAGTTTAATTAATATATTATTTTTTGTTTTTAGGTAAACAAATTTCATATTTATTTATTTTAGACATTCTTACTTTTAAGGATGTCAGCTATCCTACTCGTGAGTTTTTGATGGTTTTCCACGATGTTTAAGGTGAATACCGGGATAGTCTACGAAAAGTCGGCCATCACCGCATTATCTTTTAATATTATTATTATTATTATATATATATATATTTTTTTTTTTGACGAATTCTATGTATACATTGTATATCGAAAGAGAACGAATAAAATATTATTATTATTATTATTATTATTATTATTATGATTTAAATTTGATATTAACGTATTCATGTCTGCCAAGGAGGGAGAGAGGATACAGGATTTACACCCCAGAGCCTCCCATCTCCTTGAGAGACATAAATCTTCACAAGGCAGCTACGTCTTTTGAAGAAAGTTCACTGACTTGTGGCCGTGTAGTCTGTACGTCCGTCAGTCCACGCGACGTCTGTTGGTCCGTCTGTTTTCCGAGTCGGTGGTACGTAAGTCTGTCTAATGTCCTGGTCAAGCAGGCTCCGTCCCTGCACCGCAGCGATGTGGAACCTACTAAAAGAAAAAAAATAGAAAAAGAAGAAAGAAACTTCAAGGGCTGTTACTTGAAGACAGTCTGATGCGATCTCAATGTACGAAGGGTGCCTATAATGACAGCCTTCTGCATAGAAGAGATAAGGTGACGAAGATGAGACCTGCAGACCGGAATTTGAGATAGATTCGTCTCGAGAGTTGGACGAATTCCGCCTAGGCAACCGATAATGAGGACAACCATTTTGACTGAGTAGCCAGGGTGTAGTTGTCGTAGTTCTTGTAAGAGATCAAGATATTTAGTCCGTTTTTGCTCCTCCTTCGTGACTATGTTCGTTTCTGCAGGCGCAGAGAACTCGATGACATACATAGTCTTAGATAAGATATCCTGGAGCACTATATCAGGCTTAGTAGCAGAGAGCTGCCTGGTAGTTGGGAACGAGAAATTCCAGAAGATAATGCATTTCTCGTTCGTGACGACGGACTCGATCTCGCCTGGAGCATATGGTAGGACTGGCGTAGGGTCCACTTCATACTTGTGTCTCAAGAAGTAGTACAGCACGCGGAGGGCAGCGTTATGGCGATGTATGTAGGTGTTCGTGGCATAAGAAGGACATGCCGAGATGAGGTGCATCAGCGTCTCCGGCTGAGATTTGCACGCTCTGCACATAGTGGTGGAGACTGCTTGCTTATATACATACTTTTGGTGAGTTAGCGTCGCTATCACACCATCTTGGGCAGCGATGATAAAGCCTTCTGTTTCGGACTTGAGTCCAGCTGATCGGAGAAAAGAGAACGTAAGATCAACGGAAAGACTACAGGTGTCTAGATGACGGTAGAACATTCCCTGATGGTCACGATTCCGATGATCTTCGAAGAGGGAGCGTATTTCAGCTCGTTTTACAGCTGAACGAAGTCGAGATTTGGAGAGAAGGACCACGTTATCATCAAGATCACAATTAGACGGATCAAAAGCAAGGCCCAATTTAGACGCTGCATGTTGTGCTGCAGAGAACAAGAATGCTCCTTTACCCTGTAACTCATGATCGCGCACGAGTTTCATAAGAGGGTCAGAACTATTTATGACCTGACAAGCTATTCCTAAAACTACCCTATCATGTAGACATTCAACGGATAAGAGACCTCTACCTCCTTGCTGGCGTGGGAGGTAATTACGCGGTACAGAAGCACGTGAGTGCAAACTACGATTGACGTTCATGAGTTTGCGAGTGCCTCTATCAAGTTCCTTAAGCTCCTCTATTGTCCATTTGATGGAACCAAAAGAATAGAGAAGGATGGGTATTGCAAGCATATTAGTAGCACGGATCTTATGGATCCCAGACAATTCTGATTGCCAGATTTGTCGAAGACGGTGCCTATACCTGCCGCGAAGAGCTTCCTTGACAGTAGACACACTTTGAATGTGGTTTTCACCGACACCCAAATATGTGTAGAGCTCTTCTTCATCGAGATGTTTCACGATGCTTCCATCTGTGAGCTGCACGTCTGCATCGTAATCAGGGACACGACCCCTCTTACAATGAATGACGGCACATTTATCGAGTCCGAATTCCATGCCAATAGCCTTCGTGTACTGATGGACAGCTTTGAGAGCTTGAGATAGACTGCTCTCAGAAGAAGCATAAAGTTTCAGGTCATCCATATAGAATAGATGAGTTACCTGATGCTTCCTATCTGTCGGGGGACCACAACGGTAACCAGTTTCTTCTCGCAAGCGCAAGGAAAGGGGCATAAGGGAGATGCAGAATAAAAGCGGGCTAAGGCTGTCGCCTTGATAGACACCACGCTTATACGTTACCAGATCTGTTGAGACAGTACGTTTACCACATCTAATGGTAAATTTGGTCTTCCACAAAGGTAACAGCTCTTCGATGCATCTGATGATATCGGGGTGAATTTTCAAACATTTGAGCAGCACCAATATGAGTTGGTGAGAGGTAGTGTCAAATGCTTTCCTATAATCCACCCAGGCCATACTCAGGTCGCGCTGATACTGACGAGCGTCTTGACAGATACATCTGTCAACAAGAAGATTATCTTTGCAACCTGATATACCTCGTTTGGAGCCGCGTTGCTCGTATATCATCTGCCAAACCGGTTCTATGGATGTGAGTATGCGTTCATTAAGAATGGAGGTGAACGCTTTGTACACGGTATTGAGACATGTAATCGGGCGATAATTGCTCGGAACTGAAAGGTCTCCTTTCTTGGGAATCAAAACTGTTCGTCCTTCCGCGAACCACGTTGGAAAGGTCCCGTACCCAAGGATGTATGAAGTAAAGTGCCTAGCAAGATGTGCGTGTGTGGAAGTTAAACGTTTCCACCAGAAGTTGGACACAGCATCCATGCCAGGCGCCGAATGATTCTTCTTGCTTTTGAAAGCAAGGGATACTTCATCAGCGGTAATTGATGTTAGGACCGCTTGTTCTGCTAGGCGCGCGTTGCAGAACCTTTCGAACAGTTTGATTGGTCTTATATTTTTATCTACACTAGTCGACTTTTCATATAAATCACGCCAGTAGCCATCGATTTGCTCTATCGAAGGTGGATTCTCGACGAGAGAAGGGGGTTTTGCGAATAAACGGGAAGGATTCGATACAAAGATCTTGTTCTCTCGAATACACTTCTCGCGTTTAACTAGCTTTTTTCGAGCGAGAGCTAGTGCACGTATCTTTTCAATGTTTCGCTGCTTGATAGTGAGCAGGATACCCTTGTTTAGTGTGTGGTGTTGGTGCCTGAGTTCACGCGCGAAGGCTCGCACCTTTGGGGTGAAGGGTTTACCAGCTTTCTGGTACTCTAACACACACTCGATACGTGATACCGTCTGTCGAAGAGGCGTCAACTTGGAGTCAAGTTGCTCTATACGCTTGCGTGTTTTCTCCTCGGCTGTCTCAGTAGACTTGGGGGCGGGAGAAAGAGCACACATTGCAGCATAGACTGAGCTATCGATTTCGAGTAGGCTACTTGTGCGATTTAGATGATCGTCGACGATCTGGTTGATTAAAGCAAGGTCTTGTGCTTTGGCAAACGTTTTGCGATACTTTGGACGTTTGCGTTTGGAAAGGTCATTATCGGTTATGAACAGGATATTTTGAAACCGTTCTTTAAGCTCTTCCAAACGAGTGTTTGGTGGCTCAGCAGGAAGGATCGGAGTTTCCTCTACGTTCGCTTCCGTGGTCGAAGTGAGTGGCGTGGCTGTTTCCGCCGTTAACACAGGTAGTGCTGGGATATCTCTGGGTATCAGAGGCGTAGGTGGTGAAGCCTCTAACACAGGTGGTGGTGGGGTATTTTGACATACCCGATCCTGTGTCTCAGTATCAGATCTCTCACTCTCTAATACTGGCTCATCCTGAGATATTCCATCCTGTGTCTCAGCAACTAATGTCTCACGTGTAGAATGAACTACACCAGTAGCAGCCGGCTCTATCTCATCACCTTGATTCACTTCCGCTTGCGTAGTCCTGCATTGTTTCTTTTGTCCTGTTCGGGGGTTGTCAAATCCGGTTTTTTTGAGACGGGATACTTGATCGCGCAGATGTTGCGATTTCATGTGGGAAAGTTCGGGATGCTTTTCGCACCAGAGGGTGTGCATCCTGCCCATATAGCCACGTCTCGATGGTTCACTTGCTTCGTAGCAAGTGAGCAGGTCAGCCTTAAGTGCCTTCGTCCATTGAAAGCGCTGAAGACGACTGTTTTGTGTGCTCGCTCGACTTTCTTGAGAAGTGCCTTGAGATGGCTCTTCGTCGTCAGCGGCACGTCTAGTCTCCGGGACTAGCCTGGGATCCAAAGCCAAATTTGATTGCTCTCCCTCATATCCGTGAGAGCTACCCCCTATAGGTAAGGTAGAAGCGTCACCTGCAGGGGGGCGGGGTTCTGTAGGACTGGGTCGACTACTACCCGCCTGAGGACCGAAAAATCTGCTTCTCAAATTTGACATTTTTGGATTTGACTCATTTAGCTCCGCTGAGTCAGCACGGACCCACCTCGTTAGCCCATCACTTTGAGCGGAATTGATGGTTACCGGGTATGGCACGTGTCCTAGTGTTAGGCTCGGACGTGAGGTTAGGGATTGCCTGCCCTTATTATTATTATTATTATTATTATTATTATTATTATTATTATTTAAAATTTGAAATTAACGAATTCATGCCTGCCAAGGAGGGAGAGAGGATACAGGATTTACACCCCAGAGCGTCCCATCTCCTTGAGAGACATAAATCTTCACAAGGCAGCTGCGTCTTTTGAAGAAAGTTCATTGACTTGTGGCCGTGTAGTCTGTACGTCCATCAGTCCACGCGACGTCCGTTGGTCCGTCTGTCTTCCGAGTCGGTGGTACGTAAGTCTGTCTAATGTCCTGGTCAAGCAGGCTCCGTCCCTGCACCGCAGCGATGTGGAACCTACTAAAAGAAATAAAAGAAAAGAAAAAGAAAAAAGAAACTTCAAGGGCTGTTACTTGAAGACAGTCTGATGCGATCTCAATGTACGAAGGGTGCCTATAATGACAGCCTTCTGCATGGAAGAGATAAGGTGACGAAGATGAGACCTGCAGACCGGAATTTGAGATAGATTCGTCTCGAGAGTTGGACGAATTCCGCCTAGGCAACCGATAATGAGGACAACCATTTTGACTGAGTAGCCAGGGTGTAGTTGTCGTAGTTCTTGTAAGAGATCAAGATATTTAGTCCGTTTTTGCTCCTCCTTCGTGACTATGTTCGTTTCTGCAGGCGCAGAGAACTCGATGACGTACATAGTCTTAGATAAGATATCCTGGAGCACTATATCAGGCTTAGTAGCAGAGAGCTGCCTGGTAGTTGGGAACGAGAAATTCCAGAAGATAATGCATTTCTCGTTCTTGACGACGGACTCGATCTCGCCTGGAGCATATGGTAGGACTGGCGTAGGGTCCACTTCATACTTGTGTCTCAAGAAGTAGTACAGCACGCGGAGGGCAGCGTTATGGCGATGTATGTAGGTGTTCGTGGCATAAGAAGGACATGCCGAGATGAGGTGCATCAGCGTCTCCGGCTGAGATTTGCACGCTCTGCACATAGTGGTGGAGACTGCTTCTTTACATACATACTTTTGGTGAGTTAGCGTCGCTATCACACCATCTTGGGCAGCGATGATAAAGCCTTCTGTTTCTGACTTGAGTCCAGCTGATCGCAGAAAAGAGAACGTAAGATCAACGGAAAGACTACAGGTGTCTAGATGACGGTAGAACATTCCCTGATGGTCACGATTCCGATGATCTTCGAAGAGGGAGCGTATTTCAGCTCGTTTCACAGCTGAACGAAGTCGAGATTTGGAGAGAAGGACCACGTTATCATCAAGATCACGATTAGACGGATCAAAAGCAAGGCCCAATTTAGACGCTGCATGTTGTGCTGCAGAGAACAAGAATGCTCCTTTACCCTGTAACTCATGATCGCGCACGAGTTCCATAAGAGGGTCTGAACTATTTATGACCTGACAAGCTATTCCTAAAACTACCCTATCATGTAGACATTCAACGGATAGGAGACCTCTACCTCCTTGCTGGCGTGGGAGGTAATTACGCGGTACAGAAGCACGTGGGTGCAAACTACGATTGACGTTCATGAGTTTGCGAGTGCCTCTGTCAAGTTCCTTAAGCTCCTCTATTGTCCATTTGATGGAACCAAAAGAATAGAGAAGGATGGGTATTGAAAGCATATTAGTAGCACGGATCTTATGGATCCCAGACAATTCTGATTGCCAGATTTGTCGAAGACGGTGCCTATACCTGCCGCGAAGAGCTTCCTTGACAGTAGACACACTTTGAATGTGGTTTTCACCGACACCCAAATATGTGTAGAGCTCTTCTTCATCGAGATGTTTCACGATGCTTCCATCTGTGAGCTGCACGTCTGCATCGTAATCAGGGACACGACCCCTCTTACAATGAATGACGGCACATTTATCGAGTCCGAATTCCATGCCAATAGCCTTCGTGTACTGATGGACAGCTTTGAGAGCTTGAGATAGACTGCTCTCAGAAGAAGCATAAAGTTTCAGGTCATCCATATAGAATAGATGAGTAACCTGATGCTTCCTATCTGTCGGGGGACCACAACGGTAACCAGTTTCTTCTCGCAAGCGCAAGGAAAGGGGCATAAGGGAGATGCAGAATAAAAGCGGGCTAAGGCTGTCGCCTTGATAGACACCACGCTTATACGTTACCGGATCTGTTGAGACAGTACGTTTACCACATCTAATGGTAAATTTGGTCTTCCACAAAGGTAACAGCTCTTCGATGCATCTGATGATATCGGGGTGAATTTTCAAACATTTGAGCAGCACCAATATGAGTTGGTGAGAGGTAGTGTCAAATGCTTTCCTATAATCCACCCAGGCCATACTCAGGTCGCGTTGATATTGACGGGCGTCTTGACAGATACATCTGTCAACAAGAAGATTATCTTTGCAACCTGATATACCTCGTTTGGAGCCGCGTTGCTCGTATATCATCTGCCAAACCGGTTCTATGGTTGTGAGTATGCGTTCATTAAGAATGGAGGTGAACGCTTTGTACACGGTATTGAGACATGTAATCGGGCGATAATTGCTCGGAACTGAAAGGTCTCCTTTCTTGGGAATCAAAACTGTTCGTCCTTCGGCGAACCACGTTGGAAAGGTCCCGTACCCAAGGATGTATGACGTAAAGTGCCTAGCAAGATGTGCGTGTGTGGAAGTTAAACGTTTCCACCAGAAGTTAGACACAGCATCCATGCCAGGTGCCGAATGATTCTTCTTGCCTTTGAAAGCAAGGGATACTTCATCAGCGGTAACAGATGTTAGGACCGCTTGTTCTGTTAGGCGCGCGTTGCAGAACCTTTCGAACAGTTTGATTGGTCTTATATTTTTATCTACACTAGTCGACTTTTCATATAAATCACGCCAGTAGCCATCGATTTGCTCTATCGAAGGTGGATTCTCGACGAGAGAAGGGGGTTTTGCAAATAAACGGGAAGGATTCGATACAAAGATCTTGTTCTCTCGAATACACTTCTCGCGTTTAACCAGCTTTTTCCGAGCGAGAGCTAGTGCACGTATCCTTTCAATGTTTCGCTGCTTGATAGTGAGCAGGATACCCTTGTTTAGTGTGTGGTGTTGGTGCCTGAGTTCACGCGCGAAGGCTCGCACCTTTGGGGTGAAGGGTTTACCAGCTTTCTGGTACTCTAACACACACTCGATACGTGATACCGTCTGTCGAAGAGGGGTCAACTTGGAGTCAAGTTGCTCTATACGCTTGCGTGTTTTCTCCTCGGCTGTCTCAGTAGACTTGGGGGCAGGAGAAAGAGCACACACTGCAGCATAGACTGAGCTATCGATTTCGAGTAGGCTACTTGTGTGATTCAGATGATCGCCGACGATCTGGTTGATTAAAGCAAGGTCTTGTGCTTTGGCAAACGTTTTGCGGTACTTGGGACGTTTGCGTTTGGAAAGGTCATTATCGGTTTTGAACAGGATATTTTGAAACCGTTCTTTAAGCTCTTCCAAACGAGTGTTTGGTGGCTCAGCAGGAAGGATCGGAGTTTCCTCTACGTTCGCTTCCGTGGTCGAAGTGAGTGGCGTGGCTGTTTCCGCCGTTAACACAGGTAGTGCTGGGATATCTCTGGGTATCAGAGGCGTAGGTGGTGAAGCCTCTAACACAAGTGGTGGTGGGGTATTTTGACATACCCGATCCTGTGTCTCAGTATCAGATCTCTCACTCTCTAATACTGGCTCATCCTGAGATATTCCATCCTGTGTCTCAGCAACTAATGTCTCACGTGTAGAATGAACTACACCAGTAGCAGCCGGCTCTATCTCATCACCTTGATTCACTTCCGCTTGCGTAGTCCTGCATTGTTTCTTTTGTCCTGTTCGGGGGTTGTCAAATCCGGTTTTTTTGAGACGGGATACTTGATCGCGCAGATGTTGCGATTTCATGTGGGAAAGTTCGGGATGCTTTTCGCACCAGAGGGTGTGCATCCTGCCCATATAGCCACGTCTCGCTGGTTCACTTGCTTCGTAGCAAGTGAGCAGGTCAGCCTTAAGTGCCTTCGTCCATTGAAAGCGCTGAAGACGACTGTTTTGTGTGCTCGCTCGACTTTCTTGAGAAGTGCCTTGAGATGGCTCTTCGTCGTCAGCGGCACGTCTAGTCTCCGGGACTAGCCTGGGATCCAAAGCCAAATTTGATTGCTCTCCCTCATATCCGTGAGAGCTACCCCCTATAGGTAAGGTAGAAGCGTCACCTGCAGGGGGGCGGGGTTCTGTAGGACTGGGTCGACTACTACCCGCCTGAGGACCGAAAAATCTGCTTCTCAAATTTGACATGTTTGGATTTGACTCATTTAGCTCCGCTGAGTCAGCACGGACCCACCTCGTTAGCCCATCACTTTGAGCGGAATTGATGGTTACCGGGTATGGCACGTGTCCTAGTGTCAGGCTCGGACGTGAGGTTAGGGATTGCCTGCCCTTATTATTATTATTATTATTATTATTATTATTATTATTATTATTATTATTATTATTATTGGTCTATAAACTGTAGTTCCAAAGAATTGCAATCCATGAATAATCCAAAATTCATGATGACCTGAAATTAATGAGCCCCATGATAGTCTCATTCTGGTACACTAGAGCTGCAGTTCTACGAGTAATGACACTGTAATCTCTGGACTATAACATTCTAACACTAAAATCTTAAATATCTCTGAAAATATTAGATTTCTACAAATAATAATCAGGTAATAAATTAGAGAAAAATTTAATTTCTACATCTTTTACAACTATTAAATTTTTCACAATGTTAATTTTAAACTACGTATTCTATATGTGTGTTTTCTGTGAGCCTAGCCTTTACTTTTGCGAGCTGAAATTGCTTGGTAAAAATTTGGAATAATAAAAATACTTTCAAACAAGAAATATCTACGTAGGTACGTTTGGTAAGAGGTTTGGTATTTGAAAGGTCAAGCTCGTTAATGAGAAAAATCGATAGATAAACAAGGGGTAGAGGGTTCCCAAAGTACAAAATTTTGAATTTTTTCAAAATAAAAAATATTTTTGTATTCATACACTCACACATTTTACTGATGTTTGTATTGTGTTGTCAACATAGAATTTTTTTTAAGTAAAATGTGTATTTTTTCTATCTATTAAGAGGGATTTCGCTTAGCTAACGAAGCTTCTACGCTACGAATTTTTTTTATTGATTGTCATTGTATTAGTAATTTCCAAATTTAGAATTTATATTTTCCTATCTATTTCGTTATATAAATCATTAAAAACGCAATAAATGGTCAAGTCAGGTATGTTCTTTACACCTTAAAACAATTGATTATGTTCAAAGATTAGAAAATTTGTCATCGATTAATAATAATAATAATAATATACAAAATATTATCATACGTCAATATTTGATAAAAAATTATATTTTAATTCTAAAATATTTTGTCAGATGTACACAGTATGAGCTACAAGTCATGTCTACAAGTAAAATTTACAAAATTTAAAAAACCCCCGATAAATTTTTCGAATACAGAACCATAAACTCGCATTTGAAACGTATTATTCTCCATTAAATTACCTTTTTCCTTAGAGCCTTCTCCAAACTGAACCGATTTTGAGGATCATCGCCTATTTTTTTGTTGTTCCGGATATGTAACCCTAAACTCGCACTTCAAACATAGCTAAGAACATCCCCATTAAATTACCTTTCAAACCAAACAAAAAATCCAGCAGCACTCAAAGCGCTGACACTATCAGCGCTTTAAGTGCTGCTTGACTGTCTGTGCAGATACTAATCACATCATCCTTCAAATTGGCCAATTGGAGGTGGTCAGCACATCTCATGATGGCTACCAGCTCTGCCTGGAATACAGTATTGTAACTGTCCAACTTGATGGATGTGTCATTTGCCCTTCTTGGGCCGCAAAACCCCTCGCCTACACCTTCTGCGGTTTTGGAGCCTTCTTGAATTGGGTCTTGGATTCATCTTGTAAACCGTAGGAGATAGAACAAAAATTTAAATGTAAAAAATGTTTCTTATAAAAAACAAAACAACTTTTGTTTGATACATTTTTTCGTAATCATCACTGTTTACCCGTGAGGGCGTAAATTAGGCCTAAATTTTATAGTATGTATTATATGGGAATATCAGTTATGTATGTGTGACATGTATGTATGTGTAATGTGATAGAGTAATCAATATTGTCTATGCATGGTATTTCGACAGTTATCTCAGTCAATTATTTGTTTTGACGCAGACATTAAACTGGGCCAAGGTTTTCAAGCTCATTGAAAAGCTCATTCTACTGCAGACATTCTTTGTTCGAAACATTTTTTCATAAACCCTACAGCTTAGGCAAAAAACGTACTAGAAAGTTTTGCCCAATATTGTTTTTTCTTATCAAAATTGGTATTTCGTATAGTTGTTTCTGCGAAATTCTTCGAAAAAATTTTTCCAATAAATCCAATAAAAGTGATTCGTTTTTCTATAAAGACCATTTTAGTTCAAATTGAATGAAAAAAACGCACAAAAAGCTAGATTGTCCAAACTATTTGGTTTACAAAAAAATGTTTATTTAATAAGAACAACTTTCTAAATTAAAGCGTTCATGTAATTTTGCATATTTTGAGCTCGATACATCCTTTGACTTTGTCTTTGAGTCGAGTACTTCAAACAGAAATCCTGATACTTTGATTGCAAGAAGAGGAAAAGTTGGAGAAGAGTTCAGGAAATTGTCAAAACCATAAGCGACATTTGCGATGAACACTATATAGAAGTGCGGCAGCCAAGGTTCAATTAATGATTATCTATAGATCGAATTTTGAATCATCGCTATATTTTATCAAATGTAACTTGCCTGTTTCTCAATAAAATAGAAAATTTTGATGAAAACCCTTACTCCATTTTTTAACTAGAAAATCCAATTTTGCACGATGATTTCCATGATATCAGGATCGACGAAATACAACTTTGGCAAAACGCATTGCCGGGCGGGGTGTCGAAAATACACTCGAAGTTTTGCCTGTGACAACAGTGACAAATGAACGCTCCTTTTCAACCTTGCGTCGTCTTAAAACATACCTTAGATCGACAATGTCTGAAGATCAGCTAATCGGTTTAGTCCTCGCTCAATATACATCGCATTTTTGCCTGTACTTCTCAGAATTAACTTATTGAAAAACAGTGACTGAATATCGCATTTTGACCTAATTAAATGTTCTCTTATTTGAAAAAAGAATTTCTTGTTTTTATTGACTTTATGGCCTAGTATGGCGAACAAAAGTTTTAACCCCTCCCTTAGATAATTCCTACGCACGGGCCTGCCTCAAATAAATTTTCGGTCGAAAAAACATTTTGATACAACGAGTCCTAAAAATCACCCATACATCAATTAATTTTTTTTTAAAAAGTTCCTATGCTTTGTTAAGATTAAAATAACCATATAAAAACAATATGTTATCTTTGTACGCGTGTTGCTGATATAAAATTCTAGAAATACCAGAACAATTTTGAAATAGCAAAAAAAAATTGTAAAAAGTATATCCGATAATAATTTCAAACACTTAAAAATTGATTAATCTTAATCACGTACACTCATTATCACATTATTTCACTTATAGTCTAGTCGGCAAGTTCTCTATCGGTGAAATATAGAGATAATCAGCCCTGGACCAAGGATGTAGGCCGGTAGCGAGCTTAACTCGCGCCCGAGTCAAAATACCTTTTAAGCGACCCGCTCCTCCCATTCGAAAAACATATAATACTACATGTAAAATACACTCGCAAATTAATAAATAAATAAAGTAAAATAAATAAAGTCATTGGTTCAAGCTAGACTTTAAATTTGAGGCAAAAAATGTAGTTGAGAAAACAAAACTGTAGTTGACAAAAATCGGAAAATTGGCTAGATATAAATAATAGATTTATCTCTAGCCAATTATCCGAGCATTTTGCGGCGTCTTCTTACACGTATTCCTGTATCAATAACCCATTTTTCACGAAGAGACTTCGTTTTTTTCTATTGCCTCTTCACAGAGCTTGGCTCGAAATTCGGCTTGTTCAGTCGCTAATGATTCACGATCATATCTAACATTTTATTTTATCGGACAAATGAAGAAAGAAGATAATTTATGTAACCACGCAGCGTAGATACCATAAGGAAGTGTTGACAGACACAGGTCTAATCAACCCTGCCAGTAGAAAAGACGTATATTATTACAGTTTGATTTAGACTATTAGTGTACCTTTTTCCTTTTTATTTACGAATTCACATTTATCATATTACACTGACATTCATATATTCAGCAATTTTTTGCTTTTCGAATCATTTGGCGCCGTTTGTGAGTAACGCTCGGGGTATGATAAACCTGCTTGCCCCTCCCTCGCTACGCCACTGGCTTCTAGAACATTTTTCTAGACATCATTCCAAATCCATGAGCTATCATCACACGTGTTTTTATTTTTTACGACCATTATCTCTATATTTCACCAATTTGAGCTTTCCGCGACCAGACTATTACCTAATCTGGTAATAAAAGCACACTTCATCATTGTGAAGTATTTCAATATGTATATATATAGAGATGCAATTTTAATTTGGGAAAAAAAATTGAACTACTATTTTGTGAGGGAATTTGAATATCATTGTAGTGAAGAAAAATTTTGAAAAATGACCGTGAGTGATGTGAAATTATACTCATTGAAAGAGGTTGCTGAACATAATGGTGAAAATGGATCTGAAATTTGGATTATTATTAAGGATATGGTTTATAATGTTACACCATATTTAGACGATGTAAGTTTACCAAACAACAGTCGTTAAAATTGTAGAGACGCTATAGAAAACAAAAAACACCCTTATAAACTAAAAATTTTGATGATTAAAGTGGTTCGGTTGTTTAAGCAAGTACGGTGAATGTACATTTTTTTTTTGCAGTAAATGATTCAAAGTACGTTGATAAACACAGTTTTGGGGCCTCTTGCGGGACAAAATTTCTAATTATTTCATTTTAAAATTGTGAATTTAAACACAGTACCTTACGAAAGAACTCACAATAATGTTAATTGTACAAAATTTAATCAGTGATTGAACTTCAAAAAAATTTTATCATGAAGAAAATTTACCGCAGATTCTGTTTATGTCAAAAAAATATTACCTTTCGGTGCTTTCCAAAAAGGAAACATAAAAAAACTTTGGTTTTTGAGGCATTTTCGATATTTTTAGAACATTTTTTTACATTTACATCATACAAATTGCCTAGTTGACTAGTTGACTAGTTACTTGAAAGCCGCACCACTTTAACTTAAAATTTTGAGAAATTTTTATTAAGGAAGTACGAGCGTCAACGTAATTTTAGACTTGTGTTTGAAATTACTAATTATTTTCAACTTTAATGATGAATTTTGTTTTTGTTCAGAAATATAGAAAATAATAATAACAAGTGAAAAAAACAATTGACTGAGTTAATTGTTAACATACCATGCATAGTCAGTGTTGATTTCTTTATCACATAACACATACAAACATGTGACACATACATAACTGATAATCAAGTATAGTACATATTATAAAATTCCCGCCTAATTGGCGCCCTAACGGGTAAACAGTGATGTTTACGAAAAAATGTTTCTAACAAAAGTTGTTTAATTTTTGATAAGGAACATTTTTTACATTTAAACTTTTGTTCTATCTCTAACGATTTACAAGATGGGTCCTACGGACCCAATTGACCTATGATGCTCATTTACGAACTTGACCTCACTTTTTACGTCTTGAGTGCGCTGTAAAAATTTCAGCTCGATATCTTTTTTCGTTTTTGAGTTATCGTGTCCACAGACGGACGGACGGACAACCGGAAATGGACTAATTAGGTGATTTTAAGAACACCTATGACAAAATTTTTTTCCTAGTATCATTATTTTTAAGCGTTACAAACTTGGGACTAAACTTAATATACTATGTATATTTCATACATACATGGTATAAAACTGTTCGATATCTACCTTGGTTTTCGAAATATTGAAAGCTAAATAATTAAACAAAATTTTCAATTTTCGATATTTTGAAAATTACTCCAAATATCAAATAATTTTATGCTTACTTTTCGACTTTTATTGTCAAGTTATTACATAATTCACCATCAAAATTGAAAATATATATCTTTTTTTAGACTTGTGTCCCCACTACCGTACTACCGTGGCCATGCACCCTTAATTAGTCGGACACAACGGATTTTTTTTTGTTTTCAATAATTCATGAAGGTTTTAAAATTAATTTAGATAGTTTTTTTTTTTAATTTCTACCGACTAGCTTTTGAGAAATCTATGAAAACATATCATCCATCTACCGTTTTCCCATAAGACCAATTTTAAATATATCTACTTTTAAAGTCATTTATTTATTTAAATAATCGTACATCCTACCCTCTCCCTAAAATTTTCAGAATTGATTGAGACTTAGTCCAACTTCATATAAAAAAAATCAAGACTTTTAACAATTAAATTTTTTCTAAAGATTGTCTGAAAATTATACAAGTTTTTCAGAATTCCAATTCATTATATGTAATTTAAAAATATTTTTGAATTTAGCATCCCGGAGGTGGTGACTTAATTACTGAATGGGCGGGAAAGGACGCAACCAAAGCATACAATGATTTTGGACATAGTGGAGATGCTGATCGTATGCTGAAAAAATACAAAATTGGAGAACTTATTGATGTAAGTTTATTTTTATATTTTGGGCCATTTCGCACGAGTCGAGCTAGTTCTATTAATTTAAAGAAGAAACTTACTTAAATCATTTTAGGATGGTAATAGTTTTAATATAATTTAGATTTATAATTAAAAATTAAAAATTAAATTTTTCTCAAAATTTATTCAAAAGACTATATTTAGATGCAAAAGTACCTTTTATCCGGTAATAATAAAAAAAAATTTTTTTTAGTCATATTTGTCTTCATCATATTCGCCTTTAAACCCAAATATTTCATTTTCTTCTTCAATTTTTTTAATTTTTTTTAACTTTTGAGTCACTTTTTTTTTAATTTATGCTTGCTTTTGTTTCCACGTAAGGTGATTTTGGAATTATAAGTTGCAAATTTTCACCGGAAAACTGCTTGCTCCTTTTTTTGACTTTTTACTCAAGTTATCTTAATCTCTATCCTTATCTTAGTCTTAAAAGAAAAGGCGCAAGTTCGCGCAAGATTTTTTTTCATAAACATGTTATAGAATATTGAAACTTTGCCCTGTTACAAAAAATTTTACGGGGCAAAAAGAGGCACATAAACAAAAAGCTTTGAGTTTGATAAATGTAATGAAAAAAAGTTACTTTTTTAACAGTAAATATGAATCAAAAATATTTAATTATAATAATAGAAACATTAACAATAAATACTAATAAATAAAGCACAAACCTTCGTCTTCAATGTAAAAAAAAGTCCTTACTTAATTGCACTAACAAAAGTAAACGTAAATTGAATGACATGGTAAATCGAGATCAACAACAATAATTTTTTTCAATAATTTTCTACTAAAATTTTTTTTTCATTTATATAGGAAGATCGAAAATCAAAGAAAAAGACAAAAATACAAAAACCAGCAAAAGATGAGAAGCCGAAAGATGAAAAACCAAAAATTATTGAAAAACAACCAAATAATACAACAAATTCAATGAATTCATCAGCCACAGCGAAAGCAAAAGCAAAAGAAGCAGAAGCATCGGCTGGATTCGAAAAAGATCGAGGTTTCGTTTATTATGTGACTTGTGGTTGTTTATCATCCTAGCATAAATAATTTTTCGAAAATATTTTCGATATAAGAAATTTCGTGATAAAATTCGATTGACTTTCTAATATTTATTGGGATTAAATTACCAAATTGATATTTTCTTATCGTTTAAAGTTTTTAATGGTCTTTTATCCAGTAAATTTATTAGATAGAAGAGAATGTTATATATGAGGACACAAGTGGCATCTAGTGAACAGGAGTCAATACTACTGAGAAAGCACGGAATGTTTAGGTTAGACCAAAGGGGGTAGATAAATTATTTTAATCACCTCTCTTTGAATTAAGATGCAAACAGACTTTCCAATAAGATTGCAAGTACGGAAACCTGAATGGCTCACAAGCAATTTATGAGAAAGTGGCGCTACACTAGTTTATTTTTTAAATGTGTACTACCCACAAGTATAAAACTAGCGTTTATAAAGCCACTAGTTCATTTTCAACAAATGCACTTGTGACTTGTGGAATTATGGAAACGAACCTTTTTGAAGATGTCGGTATTTTGTCATGTGCAGATTTCTAATTATAACGTCAAAATAAACATTTAATAATACTTTTAAAGGTTAGAAATTAGAAATGTTGAGATGCAAAAGAAAAACATCAACAATTAAAACATTATATTTTTTAAATAATACTAAAGAAAATTTTGAACTAACTACATAAGACAAATTATAAACATTACCATTATTATTATTAAATCCGGACATATAATTATTAATAATTTCAGACAGTTTCGGTAGTGTCTAATTAAAGGATAATCATCACCGACTGACATCTTCTAAAAGGTTCGTTTCCAAATGCCACAAGTTACAAGTACACTTGTTGAAAGTGGATTAGTGATTTTTTTAAAAGTTGGTTTTATACTTGGTAGTATTATAAATTCTCATAAATTGATTGTGAGCCATTCAGGCTTCCGTACATAAGCCCTTATTATATTTTTTTTTTTTACAAAATATATTTTGTAAGAATTTATTTTGTGGAATTATGAATGAAAATAATTATTTTTTATATTTTATAATGTAAACATTAATATTTGAAATAAAGAAAATATTTATGTAATTTTTTTAATTTATGGATTTTTTTTTACTGTCTTAAATGATCCTACAAAAAATAATGGCTGAAATCGAATTTGATCTTTCCAGTTTTCAGGTTTCATTAAAACCTAACTCTGATTCATAACTGATAAACATTAGATGAGCTCTTTAAATTAGAAAGTTGTTTTTCATAAAGATGCAAAGATTTTTGTTTGAAACATTTTTTTTCTAAACCGAATAGTTTAGACAGTAATTGACAGCAAAAATCTAGCTTTTTGTGCATTTGTTCATTCAATTTGAATAAAATGATCTTTATAGAAAAACAAACCACTTTTATTGGATTTATTCGAAATTTTTTTTTTTTGTAGAGTGTCTATATTTCGTAGAAATAATTATACGAAATCACAATTTTGATACGAAAAAAGAATTTTGGGTAAAACTTTCTAGTCCGTTTTTTGCCTAAACTGTACGGTTTGTGAAAAAATGTTTCGAACAAAGAATGTTACTTTTTTAATAAATAACAACTTTCTATTTTAAAGTGTTCATTTATCGATTACCAGTTATTCAGTAGAATGAGCTTTTCATTGAGCTTGAAAACCTAGGTCAGGTTTAATGTCTGCGTAAGATTTGCGCCTACACACCCAACATTTTTCGCCTGAAGCATTTTTATCGATAAAAGTTATTTTTCGCGTTTCAAGCATATGTCAACGTAAAAAAACAGGCTGTGTGACTGAATAATTTACTTTATTTTTATTTATAGGCAATTTTATTACAGATATGAAATACAAATTACATAATGAACAAAATTAAATCTTAATATTATTTCTCTAGCCTGTTTTTTTCGTATTTTTCATCATAAGCCACCACGATAAGCTTGAAAATGAGGGGAAATTCATGGAATTTGATAAAGAAATAAGGAAGATCTTGCATGAGCAGGAAAAAAAACTGACTGCCGAAATAATATATAAGATTTTTATAAATTTTACTAGCCACTCTCATAAATAAAACGTTTAATTCTAATTTCAAATAATTAAAAGAAAAAAAAGGAAAAGGGTAAAAGTAAATTTGAGAGAAAAGCATTTACCATTAATAATCTAAAAAAATTGTGGGAAAAAGTTGTCTGAATAATATGTAACTAGAAATTTAAATACCTAGTATAAGATATTTACTAAAAAATTTAATTAAGCCTGCATTTATATGAACCGTTTAAGGATTATGAAGTACTTTTGCATCGAAATATAGCTAAGTTATATCTAAAAACATAAGCTCTTCCTCTTTACACCCAATAGATTTTCAATAAGCAATTGTGTATATAATAGTCTATTATTACTATTAATGTCTAATTAAGTTATATATATAGGCAAAGTTATTATCATCGATAACTGTAGGTTTCTGAATTACCATAAATTATTTCTTCATCATTTATGTAATTATATTGCCTATATCCATAAAAAAAATTAAAAATAGAGGCAAGTTATTACATTAATAATACAAACAGTGTGTGAAGACATTATAGATAGAAGAAGTTATAAATATTTTCACTAAAGACGCTAAGAACGTTTCTGCAAGCAACGAATAGTATATTGAAATCAGTAAAGTTTAAAACTCCTACAACGTTTTCAAGTTTGAAACAACAAAATGAAATCAATGATGAAAATTAAAAGATATTTAGAAGAAAAAACCTAGCCATACCTACATAATTAAACATTCAATTTTCATTTATTCCATATTTGACCTACAATCCCTAGTCCTTCTCAGTATCCTACAAACAACAACAACAAAAAAAAAGGTTGTACCTATCTTGTAATATGTTGCTATATAAATCCTTAAATCGGTACGTGCTTTGTTATTAATATTAGAGCTCTCAATTATTATTACTGATATGTGTTTTTCGTGGTAGAATCATGACATAACATTCCTTTACTCTTACCCCCACTCTATTCATCATTACTCCTACTATTCACAAGATGGTTACCAAAAATGTTATACACATACAACCATTGCATTTTTTTATGCCATCTGCATGCCTTTATAATAAATAATAATACTATTGCATATAAATATTAAACTACGATTACACCGTGTCGCCCTATTAGCTCAATTGGTTAAGGTGAAACCAATTCCGTCCACGGTAAGCTTAGGGTAGCGAGTTCGATTCCCGCCGTCTCAACAAAATTAATTTAATTAATAGTTGTGATGGGCTGGTGTAGTGCATTGTATGCAAGAAGGAGGTGCACTCAGCCTCTGAAATTGAGCAGCTGATAAATGAAATTATCAGCGGGAAGGTGGTAAAACACATATATGGTATCACAATGGGCTCCATAGCCTAAGTGTGTCCTTCATGGACAGCCAATATAATCTAACCAAACGATTACACCGTATTTATACCTTAGATCATGTATTACTAGATAGGCCCAACGTGTATGAAGTATGTACAATTTCGCTTCACAGAGGAGATTAACAACTCAATAACCAAACAGTTGACAGAGAAACACATTACCAGTGTTAAAGTTCTAAAAAATGGTTAGATATTGTTTTATTTACAAGGAATATTGAAAAGTAGACATGTCTCACAAGTTAAAAAAAAGATCCTCTAGATGGCAGGATATATTTGCACCCCCCCCCCTAGTGTTGCCATCTAGCGTATCTTTTTTTATCTTCTGAGTGAAAAGGCTAATTAAAGCATTATACATAAGACAAATTATAAACATTATCATATTATCATTAAATCTGGACATACAACAATTAATAATTCCAGGCCTTTTTCCTCTGAAGATTAAAAAAATATTCCCCAGCGGGGTACAAATTTATCCTGCCATCTAGAGGATATTTTTTTAATCTTCAGAGGAAAAAGGCTAATTATTAAATAATATTTATTTAATGGCAATTATTATGTTGTAAATACGCGCCAGGATACTATATTGTATATTAATACATGCGCATTAATAATCATGCTCTCGCATTTATTAACATTACCACTCTCAATCTTCTTTGAGAATTAGTTCTCACTCTGTTGTCAATTCATCTTAATATATATATTTCTTGTGTGTGTTTGTATGTGACTGAACTCCTCCTAGACGGCTGGACCGATTTCGATGAAATTTTTTGTGTGAGTTCAAGGGGATTGGAGAATGGTTTAGATTTACAATTTGGTCCAGTACAACTGTTTTTGAGGGCTCCGTACCAAAAAAATGAAATTTCATTAAATGGTGGGAGCGCATATAAATGATATCACATTATATTACAACTTACTATGTGTACTATGTATTTTTTATTGTCAATAGGCATTTTTTAGAGCCATATGCGAGCGCAGCGAGCTCTATGTGTACTATGTATTTTTTATTGTCAATAGGCATTTATTAGAGCCATATGCGAGCGCAGCGAGCTCCACTGCCGAAGGCCAGGCCAAAGGTCGAAGCTCAGGCCGGTCCAATAAATGGGAGTTAAATTGGGGTTTAGCGGGACGTGAGCGGCATTTATTAGAGCCATATGCGAGCGCAGCGAGCTCCACTGCCGAAGGCCAGGCCAAAGGTCGAAGCTCAGGCCGGTCCAATAAATGGGAGTTAAATTGGGGTTTAGCGGGATGAGTGTAGCGGGACGTGAGCGGCATTTATTAGAGCCATATGCGAGCGCAGCGAGCTCCACTGCCGAAGGCCAGGCCAAAGGTCGAAGCTCAGGCCGGTCCAATAAATGGGAGTTAAATTGGGGTTTAGCGGGATGAGTGTAGCGGGACGTGAGCGGCATTTATTAGAGCCATATGCGAGCGCAGCGAGCTCCACTGCCGAAGGCCAGGCCAAAGGTCGAAGCTCAGGCCGGTCCAATAAATGGGAGTTAAATTGGGGTTTAGCGGGATGAGTGTAGCGGGACGTGAGCGGGAATGGGAGTTAAATTGGGGTGTAGCGGGATGAGTGTAGCGGGACGTGAGCGGGACGAGTGAGCGGGACGTGTGTACAGGACAACGTCTGTCGGGCCCGCTAGTATTAGTATATTTTCAAAGGTTTATACTATGTGTAGAATATGTAAAATATAGATATAGACTGTCAGATAGTGACAGAAAAAAGCAACAAATTTTTTTAATTCCGCAAATGATAGGCAGCATATATACAGCCATAAGCAACAGAAAAGGTATAACATGCATAACGTATTTAATATGCATAATTAAATATTAACTTTAACATAAATTTTTGTCTGCCAATAAATTTTTAGTGTATTGAACAGCCTTGCCTTTTATTCAAGTGAGTGGCAGACTTTAAAAAATTGCTCTGTTTTTTTTTTTCAAACAAACATGTTATTTAATACATTTTTCTGTCGTTTGTGATTGTAAATATGTATTCTATCATTCGCAGATTGTAAGAAATTGTTTATTTTTTTGCTGTCACTATCTGACAGTCTATATCGTATCGTAATGATTAAAAAACGTAACAGTTTTAGTGAACCTCTCTGCAAACTAAAAAACAATATACTTTCCAGTTAGTTAGAATAATAAGCTATTGGTATATTCTGTAGAAGTTCACCAAGAATTGTAAGTTATAGAAGTGGTTTTACAACGAATTAAGTAACTTAGGTACGATGATGATAATAACTAAGTTCATGGTATAAATGCTTGAATTGCAGAAAAACATGCATTATCTTTATGATATTTTTCTATACGTACATCCATACTTAAAATATTATTATCATGTCGTTCTATTTAATTGTCATATGTCATCTTTCTAATAGTCATCTTTTACATTTCAATGAACTGTATGAAATAAAATTTTGAAAATTCTATGGTACATCCTATGGACACTGCGTCATATTTTTATGCCATCTTTTTTTTTGACATATATTTAGATACATGAAGTTGAGTGTCCATGTGTAGTGTTCGCTTTCAAAATATACTCACTAGAATTGACAACAGAGTGAGAACCACCTCTCAAAGAAGATTGAGAAGAATAATAAATGCGAGAGCATGATTATTAATGCGCATGTCTTAATATACAATATAATATCTTGGAGCGTATTTACAACATAATAATTGCCATTTAATAAATATTATTTAATAATTAAAGTTTACTAACCTATAATACATGTCCACTTAAAAATATTCTTTGCAAATAAAACAATATTTAACCATTTTCTTAGAACTTGAACACAGAATTAATTAAACAAACAGTAACTATTGAATCAGCTAATTTCCGTCAATACGATCATGCGCATTGAATTCCATTCTCTTTTATTGTGTTTCTCTATCAGCTGTTTAAATATTTTATTGTTGTTTTTGCTAATCTTCTCTGTGATGCAAAAATGTACATACTTGGTACCAAAGCTTGGTACACGTTGGGCCTATCTAGCAATAGATGATCTAAGAGTGTCCATAGTGCATCCATCAAATGTATCTATGAACTATATACATTGTACATAGTTCATAAACTATATACATTGTACATTGTTCATAGACCTTTTCTTTTTAAAAAGTGATTACTTTTTGTTTCGGGCAGTAGTCAAAAAATCATAGGCATGGAAAAAGGACTGACTGTTCCTATCTACCTGTACAGTAAATAAAAGCAGCAATTTATAATAAGAGAGACAAATCTATTTGTGACCAGTTGATCGTTTTCCATGCCTTTTCCATGCCTATGCTACAGAGGACTACAGAATAGAGAAAGGTATAGACCTTTTCATTTTAATTACGATTTATTATTGTTTCAGACAGAGAGTAATAAGTTGGTCAAAAGTATAAGATATTTATTATTCATTTTATCACATTAGTTTTTTTTACAAACTGTCCGAAACAAAAGGTAATCACTTTTTAAAATGAAAAAGTCTATTGGCTACGATTCTTGGAGGATATTGCTTGGTCCAAATATTCTTTTGTATCTTTATCCAACTTATGACTGCCTCCCTGAAAGAGTGGCAGAGAAAATGTACCAAATTGTAGTTGTATACCTATAATAATTTTTTTCGTATACTGGTACATAAAGGTTTTTTCAATAAAGTAACTTTAAACGATTTGAAAAAAAAAATGTTAGTTTTTATTATAAAAAATTAAATGATTAGTTTGCATCTGTAAAAGTTAACGAACTATGTACTTTGACATGTAATCAAAGAACAAATAGTATCTTACAAAATGACGTTATACATATTTACCAGGTATATAAATTCAATCATTATACAATTAGAATAATGTGACAAGAGCTTGTTATTTTTAGATTGAAACAATAAAGCTTTCGACGAACGAATAAAGTGGGCTGTTTGCTTACTAATTCGAACAGGTATAGAAAAATATTATAATATCTTATTTTGGCAACTGAGCAGAATACCACCTCAGTGTGAGCGTTAATTATCTAATAAACGAAACGCGACCATTTTCTACTTACAATAATCTTTTTCTTAAATTTTCGTAAAAATTTCATTTTTGAAACCACTCTAAAATATTACAAACCTTTACAAGATACCACTATTCGTTGTGTGCGTAGTCATGGTAGGGACAATAAAATCGATGCCAGCGCTTCCAGTAAAAATGTTGGCGTTAAAGGAGGCTGTTGTGAAAATAAGAAATCAAATTACACAAATATTATTTTTTAAATGTAAATTATCATAATTATTTATTTAAATTTGTAAGACAATAATATTAAATTTTCAATATAAGTCATAAATACAATCCATACAATTATATATGCATCCATACAATTCTATAATTAAAGTAATGTATCGTTGCCATAGAAACGCCTCCAATAAAGCTCACACCCGGTGCGAATAGTTCTATTTACAGTTTTCATATCAGATACTGCCATCTGTTTTATTTATTATGAACTAAAAGGCTAGTGACTTCTGAACGCACCCAATTAATATTCGCTCTCTATGTCTTGTCCGAGTTGACAAATCCTTTTTGCTGTAGTGTATACGATTAGCTGTCATTCTTTTTTCGAAAATATTAAATTTTCAAGGTTTTTAGTCTTATTTTTCTAAAATAAGAACATGTAATGGCGACTTCAAAAACTACAAATACATATAATCGACAAAATTGGGAAGATGCTGTAAGTTTACTGTTAAAAATTAACTATAACCTAATTTATATACAAGTCATGAATATTACCCTTGAATATTTCAGGAATTCCCAATTTTATGCCAAACATGTTTGGGAGATAATCCATATATACGTATGGTAAGTTCGCGCCATCCCTTTTTCTATAAACCATTTTTACTAAGAATTTTCGTGTTTTAGATGAAAGAAAAATATGGAAAAGAATGTAAAATATGTTCCCGACCTTTTACGGTATTTCGTTGGTGTCCAGGTGTTCGTATGCGTTTTAAAAAGACTGAAATATGTCAAACATGTAGTCGTCTGAAGAATGTGTGTCAAACATGTTTATTAGATTTAGAATATGGTTTACCAATTCAAGTACGAGATGCAGCACTCAAAATTAAGGATGATCTGCCTCGTAGTGATGTCAATAAGGAATATTATATTCAAAATATGGATAATGAGGTAAAGTTTTATGTTTTTTGAATTTGGAGAATTTTATACCCATAAAACGCCAAACAATTGGCGCAAATGTTGGAAATTTTAGAATCTCGAAAATGTAATAAGGTTTTGTGTGGATTTTCAGGCGATACCATAAAAAATACCCGACTAACCGCCGTTTTTACTATTACTGGGTCAAAGTTACTCTATATATCGATTTTTATCAAAATCCAAATCATAAAGTTATTTGTGATTATTTGGAATAAAAATTAGGTGCGTTCAGAATTCAGTGGCCTTTTAGTTCATAATAAATACAACAGATGGCAGTATTTGATATATTAAAACTAGCTTGAAAAAGTAAAACCTTTCATAATAAGATTTATCCTTTAGGTAAATTTCACCCGAAGCTATTTCCCTGATCGATTGCTGTCAATTTCTTAAAAAACATTTGTGTAGTGGTATAATTAACTGAAGTTTCGTAATTTTTCCTAGAAAATCTCAAAACCTAGTGGTATTTCGACTAATTTGACTCCACTAAAAACAATTTTTATAATTTGCAGTTAAGTAAAAATGATTCAGCTTCTGGAATTGTGGGTGGAAAAGCGGAAACAACAAATGATATGTTAATGCGATTAGCACGTACAACGCCTTATTATAAACGTAATCGACCTCATGTTTGTTCATTTTGGGTGAAAGGTGAATGTCGACGTGGTGAAGAATGCCCCTATCGACATGAACGTCCAACAGATCCTGACGATCCGTTAGCCGATCAAAATATACGTGATCGTTATTATGGTGTCAATGATCCCGTTGCGGATAAATTATTAAGGCGAGCGGCTGCGTTACCTGCATTACCACCGCCAGAGGATAAAAGTATTACAACTTTGTATATCGGTAATGTTGGAGATCTTACCGAACAAGATTTACGGTAAGCTCTTGTAAATTTAGAGTATAGGAATCCTAAAACTTTTAATCCGCCAATTTTCAAACAGCATTAATTGATTGTTTTTCTTGGTTACAGTGATTATTTTTATCAATACGGAGAAATTCGGACAGTGTCATTAGTGCCACGCCAACAATGTGCATTTATTCAATACACAACACGAAGTGCCGCTGAATTAGCTGCCGAAAAAACATTTAACAAACTTGTAATCGGCGGTCGACGATTAGCAATCAAATGGGGCCGTTCACAAGGCAGACAAGCCACTGGGGGAATGATTGCTCAAGGTGGTATTGGAACATTTGAACCACTTGAACCGGTACCAGGATTACCTGGAGCATTACCCGTACCACCACCAGAATTATCGCATAACTTCTTCAATTTAGAACCAGGTCACATTCCATTACCAAATGTACCGCCTCCGCCATCGTTAATGGTACCGCACTTATTTGGACCTCCACCGTCTTTCTTCTTTAATCCAGCTGCAGCTGCTATGTCGGCCGCTGCTATTGGAGCTCCACCATCAGTACCGCCTGGAACTGAACAGTTTGTTGCACCCGCAGCCGCCGCTAGTTCATCCGTAGCACCAAGTACGCTACCGAAACCTGCGACCACTACTGTTCATTATCCAAGTCAAGATCCGTCTAGACTTGGTGCAACACAAACTAAAGTTGATAGGGATTAAGTTTTTATTCATATTTTACTTTGTTCTTTTTTTTTTTGATAAAATGAAAGAAAGTTATCAAATGTCATTCTGTGTTCTTTTTTTTTTTATTTCCTTTACACTTTACGGGTCCCTTAATCCTTCAAATTGTTCATATTTCGTATGACAATCATTACTCTTATGATAATCCGAGAATATTTTTAAAATCTCTGCGCCGCGATTGTAACAAGATGAACCTTTAATTAGGTCAGCCAGCTCATAGTGGAATTAAACAAGATATGCTCTTGCGCAGGTAGATGTAAAGTGGAGGCATTCTCTTTAAGTAAATTTTCTCAATTTTCTTAATCGAGAATCAATTTTCTTTAATTAAAAAATTCTTTAAAAAACTTGGTTAATTTGGGTCAATTTCAAGAAAGAAAATATTCCGTAAAATCAAATAAATACTGCTTTATTGTTTTTTACTAAATTTTACATTTTTAATAACAGATTATCTGTTTTTTCTATACAGATTATTTGTTGGTTTTCTAAGAAAGATCTGGTTGTCTTTTAGGGGAAATTTGTGCAAAACTTTTCACATGCTCTTTTAATAAATTCATTATTTCACTTTCAAATTCTTTTGGTGTCTCTTTTGCATCAGTCGCCCAATAATATATTTCCCAATCGTTCGATGGTTGATTAATCAATCTTTAAATGAAAAAAACGATAATTCAGTAAAAAAACGAAAGTAAGCTTACTATAAGATTATCAGTCTCATCAAGTTAGGTGAAATTTATTGAAGTTTTGGAGGTAGCAATGCCAAGGCACCTATGCCAAGGTTTAGCTTTTTGGAATAAAAATTTTTATATGCGCAGAAAAAAGAAAGACAACTCGAAAACTAGACATTTTAGATCAGTTCAAATTTAGCGGGCATAAAATTTCCGATGGATTTGTTTACAAAAAACTTTTTCTTATCTTTCATATTTTCTGAAAAATCCATATCTATGTACAATTTTCCGTGTTTTTGTGTAGTTTTTTAAATTTTACTTAAAAATTGTGCATTTTAGGAACAAAATTCTTTGAATAAAAGTTGTTAAGCATAAAATTTTCAATCGATCTGTTTAATTTGATTATTCTCAATCTTTAGTATTTTCGGAAAAATCGATATTTAAATAAAATTTTCCGCTGTTTTTTAGAATTTATTCAAAAAAATGCATTTTATGGAAAAAACACTCCAGACAAAAGTTGTAGAACGTAAAATTTTCAATCGATTTGTAAATACAGTTTTTTTTCCAGTCTTTAATTTTCACCACCAGAGAGCGGAAAATAAATATAAGTATGTATGCCTTGTATATATTTGTTTAAACATCAATTTTTCTGAAAATGCAAAGGTTTGGGAACAATTAAACTATACAGATCGGTTGGAAGTATTTTTAACCTAAAATGCAGTTTTTAAGAAAAATTAAAAAGAAAAAGGTATACAAAAAAAAAAAACACGGAATTTGTACATTGATGTGGATTTTTCAGAAAATATGGAAGAAAAACAAAGTTTATATACACAAATCGATCGAAAATTTTACGTCCGATAACTTTGGACTGATCTTTTTTCTCTAAATTGCATAGTTTACGAGTAAATGGCAAAAATTTTTGAAAAATCGTTGATTTTTTCGAGACCTCCATTTCTTTTTTCTGCGAAAATGAAAGTTTTTAATCTACAGGTAAAATCTAACTTGATGGGACTATATTACATAACTTAAATACTTACTTATCGTAAACAATAACCTGGTCTTCGGTCATTGATTTTAGGTACTTGTCAGCAAAAGTACTCAACAGTAATCCATTTTCCAACATTCCTCTTTTACGTGATTGATACAGCAATCTAAAAAAAAAAATAGAAAATTTAATTTAACTTATAGACAAGGGATGCAATAATAAATTTAAGATAAGCCGAATTAATTATAAAAATGAATACAAACCTAGCCTTTTTTGTTGCCAAAGGCTCATCAGAACGTGGTATATAAGGAGGAATTATAATTGATGGATCATCGTCACGATCAATTATTCTGTCATCAGTACAATTCACGCTTGTTGTGACAATTTGTCGTAAACAATTTCGATAAAATTGATCCTAAAAATTGTGTATTTAATTAATATCCAAAAAGAGGATGCTTATATTTGAAAAACATTCAAATTACTTACATTTCTCATTCGTAGACAAGAAGATGATGATCTTAAAATATTTAATAATTTTAAATTCGACATGTTTGTTATTATGTAATTAGTTTGTAAATAAATAGCAATTCACGAATATTTTTGACATTTGAAGTTAGGTTTAACTTGACAACAAAAAAATATTCAGGTCCGTATTAAAACAATTTAAGATCAATGCTAAACATACATCTATCACAAAATATAAAACTGTTAGCATTAAACGCTTGAAATGGATGTGGGCAGAACACGTTGCCAGATTATAAGACGATCGATGGACGTTAAAAAGTTCTGTATGGACATTTTAGCAACACAAGGAATTGAGGGAGTAAAACATAGAAGAGAAAGGATCAGTATAACAATCTGCGAAAATTTTTAAGGGAGGCTTATGCCCAAAAATTACTCTTTATTATTGTTATGATCATATTGACTGTAATAATCAACGAGGTATGAGAGCTGGCTACGTTTTCGAGAGTTTATTTTTGGATGATTTCAAGTATTTCTTTCCTTATTGAAATAAGTAAGAGGTGAAGTATATACAGATCTTGCATCTCAGAGCCGTTTGGGTTAATTAACGATAGATTCGCGCTAGTAAAGCAACCAAATTTCTGTTGGGCAAGTTAAAATTACGTTCTTTAAATATAAAGCTAAATCATTTTAAAATTAAAACCATATTAAAATGATTTAAATAAGTTTTTTTTTTATTATTAGATAAATATCTCGCATGGTATTAGCGACGGTAAAAGTATCTGATAATTATAATTGATATTGCTAAAAGAACACAATAAAATAATTGGATACAAATTTTCTTAAACAGTCTTGATAATAACTTTTTCGTGACGTTTCTATCTACTAGCTGTGATACTAAACCTTTTTGTTGTCGGAGAAGTCTTATAAAAACAACAAAGGACAAAGGTTCACAGCTCCAGTTCAGAATAAGATTAATTCAGCGAGACTAGACTATAATTTATCACTCGGAGCATGAGATTTAGCAAAGTTGGATTTTTATAGATCATGAGGCTTAAGATGCACTCATTCAGATGGAGCGTCAAATTAAGGTTCCATCTAGCTGGAAAAATAGACTAAACCGTCCACGTAACCTAATTTGACACTCAAACTCAGCGCCAATCGTCAGCATGAAAACACACCTTTATGCCAACAAGCCCGCAATCATTCCCACATTTTGACAAACGTTTAATTCAAACCTAAAATACTTTTTGAATAATTTTAGGACACCATTACACATTGATAGTTTTTAGGGATTGAAGATGCAATTCTAAAAGCCCCACCCCTGTCTACGTGCTTATCAATTAATGGTAAGCAATCTAAATTTAGTAGAGTCGTCTCTGAAAGTAGACCGGCATGAATCTGTGTGGCGGCGTGTTTATTTTGTAGAAATAACCTATAAAAAAAATGTCCACACAATTGGGTACATTAATTTCTTGTATTTTAGCCGAATATTTTGGTGAAACAATTGAAAAAATTGGATCATTCTTGTACACATGGGGTCCAAATCCTTTAGCTTTAATATCCAAAAATACGAGTGTACCAATTGAAAAAGTTAGTATGATAGTATTCCTTTATCCTTGATGAAATAAATCATTTCTACTTTAAAATAATTTCTATTTCCAGACGAAAATATCATTATGTTTTTTAATTAAATACGGTCTTGTTAACTTTGAACCAGGACGAACACCTAGTACAGCCAATTATTATTTAATTCATGAAAAATTATTGCATTTATTGAGATATTCGAGGTAAGTACAAAATAGACGGAATTTACGTTCGTTTTAGAAACTTTCAAATTATTTTTGTTTATGAAATTTACAAATTTTAAAAAACTCCCGACAAATGCGGTTTATTTAATTGTAGCCCTCTCCAAACTAATCCAATTTTCTGGAAACATATCTGAAAATACTCTCCATTTAATTACCTTTCAAAAAAAATCGGTTCATCCGCTTAGGATCTACGGTTCCCAGACTGACTGTCAAACGTATAACACCCCTCTTTTATGATTGGGAGCTTAAAATGAAAGTATAAATGCTGTATATTAAGCATTTTGAGCCTAAAAGCTAAAATATTAACCGTGACCGTTATTTTTAGGGTACGTAGGCAGTTAAAGAAAATTGTCATCATCTGTTCGCGGGGTCTCGCGTGTGGCTTGGCACCCATTAATGCGCAGTGTATCTATTACTTATCCTATTACTTATTGCCTAAACTATCAGAATCCAAGATTATAATTTCGGGCTAAAATTAGTGCTTCAACTTACGAACACAATTTTAATCCGAGGCAACAGCGGCGACCCCCATTCATGTGCCGCGATCAAAAAAATACATTAAATTTCACCCATAAAAAAATTAAATATAATTAAAATCCGTCAATTGTTATCACTTAATTTGAAAGGAGACAATTCTTCGTCTCAAAACTTTTCTAGGGGACATTAGAACGAGGTATTAAAAAATGGGACAGCTTCGTTAAAAACGGGACGAACGATACATTAAATATTTCCCATACTTCGAGAAAGTAATTTCCATGAAAGAGAAGACAAGCTTAGATTTTTTGACAGTAGACAAGGCAATTTGTTGGGGCCCCTAGACGATGTGAAAATCAGACAGTGTCTTGTTTCTTTTAGTCTTCGTAAATCAACCGAGCGCCTCCTTGTGCGTCGCACTTTAAAAAATTATTTTTTAGTCTTCATAAATCAACTTGGTGCGCGGTCTTTCTCTTAAAAATTTGCCTCTTATCCTTTTTCTTTCAGTCGTCGTAAAACAATTAGGTGCCTTCTTGCGCGGAGTCCTTTTCAAAAAAAAATTGTATTTTTAACCTTCGTAAATCAACTTGTCGACTCTTCTCATAAAAATTTGTTTCTCCCTTTTTTCTTTTAGTCTTCGTAAACCAACTTTGCGCCCCCTTCTGTGTGGCCTTTTTCACAAAAATTTATTTTTTAGTCTTCGTAAAACAACTCAGCACCCCTTCTCATATAAATTTATATTTTTGTCTTTTAATCCGCCTAATGGTTAATCCGTCACTGTTTTTGGGGTATAATTTGAATTTGGGTTAAAATTTTAGGTATATTGCAATTATAAAAAAGAAATATGGTAACATAGCCGAAGTAACTCTCGAAAATATTCTCTGTCATGGTATTGTTCGAGCATCGGATACAATTTTAGCGATTGCAAAGCGATTACAACAGCAGAACGATGAAGAAGAAACTGTCGATTTATCACGATTACGTGATATGTTTTTTACATTTATCGCAAATCAATACATAATGCGTGTACCTTCCCCGATTTCGGATAATGAAAAAATACCAACACTGAAAATCTCTGAGCGTGATTTATATTTAGCGCCTGAGATTGATATTAAACTATTATCGGAAATATTTAATGAAACAAATGCTGAGAATAAAAAAGAACATACGAATGATAAGGATGTTTATTGGCGGATAAATTTTGATCGATTTCATCAAGATTTCCGTGATGCTACACTTATATCGGCCGTTAAACGACGTACAGATGAAAATGGCGGTGAATTAATGGCGATTTTATTGAAATTAATGTATATACGAACGGAACCATGGGCGGATATTTCGAATCCGATACCGGTCAGTGAAATTAAGGATGTTTTACGAAATCAAAATACAAATCCAAATTTATTGCTGTATTTGGATCAATACTTAACTATAATTGGTAAGATTATTGTTTTTTTTTCGTTTTAAAATATAATATACCGAAATAACTCGGTCGAAACAACTCCGGTTAAATTACTCAGTAAAACAACGACTCAATACAAAAAGAATTCCCGCAAAAGTTTCTTAGTTTGGATACAGACATTGGGTTGGGAAAATCATTTGAGACCCCATTAAAGGCATGACACACCCGTGGATCAGAGAGAGAACGAAATCACAGGGTACTGCAAGGGCAAGGGGATGTTGTTTTTATACCGAATTTTTGTGATCAGAGTTGTTTTGGCAACGAGTTGCTTCTATCAGAGTGTTTGTTAATGACCGAATTGTTTGAGCCAGAGTTATTAAATATCGACTATTCATTACGTTTCCCAATTTTTGGGGATATGCTTAGTTCTGGGTCCATCATGCCATTGAACAACAAATTTCTGAGATTTTGACTGAAGAAATTCCTCCGGGATCATCCCTTGAATTTGATTTTAGTCGTTTTTTAAATTTAGAGTATTTTTGATCCTAAAAATACAAAAGTCGAATTCAATTAACGATTGTATCTACAGTTTTTGAGTTCAGGGTCTTCTTAAACATATTGAGCGGCAGGGTGCGTGCATGAGGGAGCGGGTTTTTTTTTTGTCTTCGTGAAGGAACTTGTTACGACCTTTCCTCCTTGTGGCGTACTTTTATACAAATTTGTATTTTCATCCCTGTTTTTTTCAGTCTTTGTAAGCATAAGTAAGTATAACATGGTAAGCTAGCGCCCTCAAAGCCCCGCACCCGGTTGCCACACACCCCTTGTACTCCCGATTATAGACGTGCCTGTTTGAGTTAAGGGCCTAATTTCGAGTTGAATATCTGTTTTTGGGTCCTAATTATTCTAAATAAGTCTAAAGAGTCTAAAATTTGGTTTCTTTTGCGATTAAACGATAAAAAAAATTGATAGAATCGAAAAAATCACAAACAAAAATTTTGAAATTTGGCATCGAAATTTTTCAGAAAATGATCCATGTAAATTTCTAATGAAAATTGGTGAAACTGGTGGCGGTCAATATGTGATTAATTTAAAAGAAACATTCATACAACTGGCATGGGCCACCGTTGAAAATATAATCGCTGAAAAATATGGCTCACATGCGGCACGAATATTTCGTTTAGTACGTTCGAAAAAATTTATCGAAGCCGATCATATACCACAGCTTTCAATGATGCAAATTAAAGATGCGAAACGTTTAACGTATTTACTGCTCGAAGAGAATTTATTACAGATGCGTGAATTACGTAAAGTACAAACGAATAATTCGGGACCAATTAAAACATTTATATTATTTCATATAAATTTTGATCAAGTTGCTCGAATGATTTTGGATATTAGCTATAAATGTATGTATAATTTAAAAGTACGACGAAAACATTTTGTGACAATTAATAAACCGATTATCGATAAGAAACATCGAGCGGACGCTATCGAATTGGATTTAAAATCGAAAGTTCCTGAAGATGAATTGGAGGAAATTGTAAGTTTCATCTTATTATTTTTAATTATGTACGAGCGCCAGAGCAATTTTGAATAAAAGCCTTGAATTTTTTTTATATGAAGTTAAACTAAGTCTAAATCAATTCTGAAAATTTAAGGGGGGTTGCCTTGATTATTTAAATGTTTTCATAGATTTCTCCAAAATCAGTCGGTGGAAATTAAAAAAAAAAAAAACTATTTAAATTAAAGTTAAAACCTTAATAAATTATTGAAAACAAAAAACCCGTGGTATCCGACTATTTAAGGATGCATGAGCACGGTAGTGGGGACACAAATTTAAAAAAAAATATTTTTTCAATTTGATGGTGAGTTATGTTATAACTTGACGATATAAGATGAAAAGTAAGAATAAAATTTTTCGATATCTGGATTAATTTTCAAAATATTGAACATTTTCTTTAATTATTTAGCTATCGATATTTCGTAAACCAAGACCGATATCGAAAAATTTTATTCTTATTTTTCGTCTACATTCATGAAACTATAACAAAATTCATCCAAGTTGAAAATAAAGTACAAATATTTTCAAGCACGAGTCTAAAGTTGCTTTGGCGCTCGTACTACCTTAAATTGTTGCAAGTTTAAAAAAAAAATCGACCGTAATTAAGAAATAGAGGATTTTCCAAAATTAGCGCAAGAAGTTTAATAATAATTAGAGGAAAATCGCAAATGGGTCCCTAGCACCTAGACCAAGGGGTCGCCTGTACCCTCCTTGAGAACAAACTATCATCCGAAGACCAAGAGTCTCCGGGTAAGACATGTTATTTTAAGCAGCAATATAGGATTCTGCCGAGACCAGACGCCATGTAGAAAACTCACAGCTTCTCCACCAGGATTTATGGATGCATGGTTTCGCGCCCAAATATTGTTAACTTGACTCCCTGCAGGTGCAAATAACAGGTATGGAGGTTTCCTAAATAAAGGTTTCCTCCAAGTTTAATGAAGGTGCTAGGGACCCATTTGCGGTATCCTTCTTATGTATTATTATTGCTATTTGATGAAGCTAAATCAATATTTCCAACTTAGTTTGCAGGAAAATTGCGAGCTACCAAACCTTAATTATTTTTTGAACCTTACTCGACAGTGAAAACACGTTGTTTTTTCGTGTAGCCCTCCATTATTAAAAATGCTTAACTCTCAGCTCGCACGCTGTCTTTGCTTTTCATTACCAACATTTAACCTTAAAAATGACGGGCGTAGCATTCAATTTTTGCGTTAATTTTGGGATACCTTATGCTATATAATTTGTTAAAATTTGTATTTTTTTGAATTTTAGTTATCGGAGTTAATAACACCTGCTGAAAGAGATATTTTAGGAAAAATTGGTACAACGATTAAAAAACTAAATGCATCGGCGCTCAATTTAGATGATACTATTTTTTTGTTACAGTTGTATATGTTGTACACAGCCAAAGAATAAAATTTTTTTACCATAAATTTAATCCGACTTTAATTTGCCCATCACTTTTTCTCATTAAAAGATGCTTTTTATGGAAATGGGATTTATAATTTAGGCTGAGATTTTTATATAAAAAAAAAAAAATCGTCTGGTTTTTTTAATGCGATAATAAGGAGAAAATAGTCCTATAAAATTAAATAAAACATCATGGTAATAAAGAAAAAATTAATGCATCTTTGAAATTTTCCACGTTTGCTTATTAGGTTTATTAGGATGTAAACACTGCGTAAAAAAAGTCTACCATTATTTTTGTTTAGGGGGGAGGGTATGTTAATCAATTTTTACAAATTACAATAAAACTATGCATTAAATTAAAAAAAATTAATTAAATAGTATTTGAACTGAAATATTTGTGCACATTTGCGTTTTTTTTCTACTTTCTAGCTTTAAAATTGACCGAGATATGTCAATTTTAATATGGAATTTTTTTGCTCATTCAATCAAATGAAAAAGTATCCATCTTGTAAACCGTTAGAGATACAACAAGATTAAATGTAAAAGTTATTCTTTATAAAAAATTTAGCAACTTTTGTTTGAAACATTTTTTCGTTAACATCACTGTTAACCCGTGAGGGTGCAAATTAGGCGTAAATTGTATAGTATGTATTATATGGGGATATAAGTTATGTATGTGACATGTATGTATGTTTAATGTGATAGAGTAATCAACACTGTATATGTATGGTATTTCAACAATTAACTCAGTCAACTGTTTATTTCCACTTGTTTTTTTTTTAATTTAAATTTTCAGAATTGATTTAGACTTACAATTAGTCCAACTTCAAATTTTTTATAAGGAACATTTCATTTGAATCATTCTTTCGTAAACATTACTATTTACCCGTGAGGACGCAACTTAGGAAAGAACTTGGGTGTCCATTTTCTTCAAAACTATAAAAAAAAAGTGTGTTGATTTGTTTTAAGTTAACTTCAACTATTGGTTTTGAAAACATTCTAGAAAAACAAAAAAAAATTCAGAAAATACTCGCGAAGATTTGAGATTTTGCCAGGCAGATTGGACTAGTTAAGAGTTTTGACTGTAACATATATATTTATCTATTAAAATAACCAAAGAGATTATATAAATTTATTTCATCTCTATGGTAATATCAGAACTTTTGAAAATACACTACTGGAATTGTTAACAGAGAGAGAATCACGTCTCAAAGTAGATTGACAAGGATAATAAATACCGAAGCATGGTCATAATACGCATGTTTTAATATACAACATAATATCCTGGCGCGTATTTAAAATAAGATTATACCACTTTTAAATAAAATTAAAACAGTATATTTTGTACAAATTACCATTTTACCATTTAAAAAATTTTTTTTCATAGAATTAACACACTATTATACTCGTTTGAACGTTAAAACAAAATAAATTTTTATGTGCAGTTGTGATGTAGCTGATTCTCCGTCAGCTGTTTGAATATTGTATTTTTGCATACTTAGTATACGCTGGGCTCATCTATTTAAAAATATATATGATCTAAGATCAGAACGAAGCCTGACGTGTTAATTAAAAAGTTTCAATTTTATGTTTGTGAAATTAATTAATAAAAACTTAACAAAATGGCAAATAATTCATTTAATAATATAAATAATTATTTTTTAATCAAAGAAGAAAATATTAAATTTGAAAATAAGTTACATACATCAGAATTAATTATAAAAAATGAAACATTAAATGAATGTAAAGTTACAATGGAAGTTGGACGAATTAAAAAAGAAATATCAGAAAATGAAGAAGACGAATACTGCAATGATATTAATAGTGAAAGTGTTATAAGTGTTAAACATGAACCTCTTGTTGAAAATGATAAACAATTGTGTACAATTAATTACGAAAATATTAAACTTGAAAATGAATTACATACAGAAGTGATTATTAAAGATGAAATTTTAAATGAAAATTCTATTTTAGAATCACATGGGAATCATGCTGGAAGTACAAACCAATCATTTTTGTGTGATATTTGTAATAAAACATTTACCAAAAAACATCATTTAGTTAGACATAAACAGATTCATAGTGGTGAAAAACCATTTTCTTGTGATATTTGTAATAAAAGTTTTAGTGATCAACAAAATTTAGTTGCACATAAACGAATTCATAGTGGAGAAAAACCATTTTCGTGTGATTTTTGTAACAAAAGATTTACTCAACAAGGTGCTTTAGTTTCACATAAACGTATTCACAGTGGTGAAAAACCATTTTCATGTGATATTTGTAATAAAATATTTGCTCAAAGTAGTAATTTAAATAAACATAAACGAATTCATAGTGGTGAAAAACCGTTTCCATGTGATTTTTGTAATAAAACATTTACTCATCGAAGTTCTTTGATTGTACATATGCGGCTTCATAGTGGGGAAAAACCATTTTCATGTGATATGTGTAATAAAACATTTACTCAACGCACTTCTTTGATTGTACATAAACGGATTCATAGCGGAGAACAATCACTATTTTGTGATATTTGTTATAAAACATTTTCCACATCATCTAGTTTAGTTGCACATAAACGAATTCATAGCGGAGAAAAACCATTTGCATGTGAAGTTTGTAATAAAACATTTACTCAGAAAAGTAATTTAGTTACACATAAACGAATTCATAGTTGAGAAAAATCATTTTCATGCACCGTAAATGTGCTAAAAATAAAAAAATAGTAAACCAACTTTTGTGATATAACTTTCTTCTCAGTTTGACAAAACTAAAAGGTAAAAAAAGTTCGAATCAGACAGTTAATCTTGGGACACCTTTATAATATTATTTTATATAAAAACTTTAATAAGAAAATAAGAATCTCTGTTAATTTGTCTTATGAAAATGTACAATATGATTTTTCATGCAAATTAAAATTTTTTTTTTTGTTATAAACAAATAAAAATGGATATAAATTTTAAATTTTGTTTTAATATTTTAAATTTTCTATCCTACCCATATCTTTTCAAATTTAAAAATAGATATTTTCAATTTTGATGATAAATTTATATTATTACTTGACGATATAAGACGAAAAGTAAGAATTTGATTTTTCGATATCTGGCTTAATTTTCAAAATATTGAAAATTGAAAATTTTGTTTAGTTATTTAGCTTTCGATATTTCGAAAATCAAGACACATCGAAAAATTTTATTCTTATTTTTCGTCTACATTCATGAAGTTATAACAAAATTCATCATCAAAGTTGAAAATAAGATAAAAATAATTTCAACCCTTAATCTACCCTGCTCTTACATCCCTTATATGGACGGTGACACCATAGACAACTAATTATAATATAGATAGGAAACTTGAACTGTTTTTACCATGTGAGTTCCAAAAACTTATCACTCTGTTCAACAGATTTCACTACTGTAGATCAAGTTCTTAATTTATACAGTATAGGCAATGAATATTACAAAAACGTTGTATGTATCACATAAACTTTCTAAATTTCTACAATCATTTTGATCATAGTTGCCTGGTCAAATTTGACAGACTAATACAAAAATTTATCTGAAATAGTGTCAAATAAAATATTAATTAAAAATTAAATAAATATTAGGATGGTTTTTCATTGTTGTGTGAAAGGTTGTGTAAAAACACAGAAGGATATTAGTTTACATGTGATTCCTAAGAATTTTGAGGTAAGTACAAAAATTGTTAACTTGGATAGCAATATTCTTGAAAGACTTAATTTTTCAGAAGTTTAAAAATTGGACAATAGCGATTGGTCGAACGGACATCAAATACTCGAAACGTGAAAACTATCGTGTCTGCGATTTACATTTCGCCGACGAAATGAAACTCCAGACTTCAACAGGAAAATTGCGAACTAACTTAAAGCCTAATGCTTTTCCTAGCCTCCACTTAAGTAGTAAGTTAAAATCCTTATGTAACTAACGTATGTTTAATTTATTATTGTATGTAGGTCTTATAGAGGAACCACGAATGTAGACACAATTTGATTATAAGGTAATTTTTATTTATTTTAGGTTCACAATTTTTACATGCAGAGACCTCGAACATAAATTTGAACAAAACTGTATCAAAACGACCTGGTGAGTGGATTTAATTGTTAGATACTAACAATTATAATTTAAAAAGTAAATATAAAAATATAGTAATGAGAATAAAAATAAAACCTAAAGAGATATTAAATATTCATTAATGAATTTTTTAACTTGTTATGTCTACTGAATAAATCGCCATGAAACACAAGTTTATTTCCTTAAACGCTTGGAAAATTTAGCTTTTATTAGCGTTTATTTTAAAGGAGAACTTTTGATAGCGAACCACCATCCAATTCTGTATGATTTTTCATGAGAAGGCATATTTTGCTCATTTACAACCTGTTTGGATTCAATTATACTTTATTAAATCACAAAAAATGGAATTGTTATTGAAATTTAGGAGCTTTTGTACTTTTTCACTATTTGATAACTAAAATCATAATATTATGTATATAAAACATGAGTTTTTTAATTGTTGTTCAAAAAATTTTTAATTAATTTTTTAATTAATAAATGATCTCAATTTTTAGGATCGCCTATTGCTTCTACGAGTCGAAAGATTATGGCCATAAATATCGAAGAAGAACAAATTCGACCTGCGTTTCAAATAGGTTTGTTGCCAACCTTGTTTCTTTTTTTTCTATTTTATCAAAAATCTATATTTTATTTTCATAGATTTGAAGAAAAAAATGTATTTACTAAAAGAAGGAAATGTGAGAAGGGTGAAAGAACTATCGAAAACAGCAAGAAAATATTACCATATTGCGAAAGATATGTTAAAACTTGCTCGAAAGTTGAAAGATAAAAATGAAACATATCTTAAAAGATTGGAAAATGCAAACACGGATGCAAACATTTATTAGTTTTAATTTTAGTTGTAAGAAACACGATTTAAAATTTTTATTTGTAAATAGAATGTTTTTATTTTATACAAGGGTGTGGGTTCGGAATGTAAATAATATTTTGAGGGGAATAGATTTAAGATTTGCTACTGATAGGATAAAAAAATTAGCTTTACGTAAATATAAGAAATATAAAATTAGACATAAAAGTATAAACAAAAATAAAAGATTAGTTGTTTAATAAATTTATTTTATAATTTAAAAGCGTGTTTTTTTCTTTAAAATATTTAATTATTTTTTGTTTTACTGTTTTAAGCACATGATTTGGAAAAAAGATATTTGATAGCATTTCAAATAAAAATTTGATACCAAAACATGTTCTAAAACAGTAAAACAAAAAAAAAGTAAAAATTTAAATTGTATTTAGATTTGGCATTGAGTATTTTAAAAAAGGCGGTCAATTGATTGAAGCGCTGTCTGGTGAACAGAGTGAGAACTAAATCTCAAGTTTCCTTGGTGATGATAGAGATGCCTATCTATAGTATAATATAAATATTTATTATCTATGGGTGACACTTAGTTTTTTTCTTTTCTAATTCATTGCTAATATGTTTACTTTCTATTAAAAAGTTTTTTTTAATTTGTTTTCATTCATTCCAAATGAAAATTATCAAAAACTTCCAAAATATGTCGTTTTTTGAGATTCCTCCATATAGTGGAGAGCCGTTAGATTTATACCTCGGAATCCAGGGATAGTCAATGAATTCTTATAAAAACTGTGCGACCGCATTGTTTAAAGCTTACTTAAAGAAGTTAAAAACAAAAATTTGTGCGATCTTGTCCAGGGGATGGGAGACACCCCTTATCGGGGGTTGTAAAATTTTTGCTCAAAATGACAACGGGAATCGGTATAGGAATGAATTCTAAGCGAAAAGTGTCATTGAAACTTATTTCGAAAAGTCAATACTTTCCGAGTTATTGGCGATTGAAATTCGGAGTATTTAACGTCAAATAATAGAAAAATTTGATATTTTTTGAAAAAAGTATATCGTACAATTTTTAAAGTACAATAAAAAAGTTTCAAGTCATTTGCATAAAAATTGACGGAGTTATGATGAAATCAAAGTTTATAGGACCTTTCTTTTTATGTTTTATTCAGTACAAAAACTGATCAATTTACCACGGGAACTAAAATTTATGATTGCCGCTTTCCAATTTTAACTTTCAATTTTTAACTTTATTTAAGTACTGGCAGCAGGGTCAAAAAGTTCTAGCAGTTTCGGAAATTTTTTTTTTGAAATAATGTAACTTAAATGCAAAAAATTTTTTCGAAAAATACAAAAAAAAATTGTCTTTATCGTTAAATAGCTTGAAAAATAATAAAGTTACAGAAAAAACTTTCGGGGGAAAAAGTTAAGCTTTATTTCAGCAAAATACTTTACCTTCTAAACTTTTTTTTGTAACTTTATTTGTTTTCCAGTTATTTAACAATAACGACATTTTTTTTACTTTTCGAATTTTTTTTTGCATTTAATTGCAATAATTCAAAAAATATTTATCCGAAACTGCTAGAACTTCTTGAATCTGTTGTCAGTACTTAAATAAAGTAAATAGGAAAGTGACAAAGCATTAATTTTAGTTATTAAAGTATATCATTCACTTTTTAAACTACTATAAAAAACCTTGAAAATGAAAAACGTTTCAAGTCTCAAAGTTTTTTGTTTTTTTGTTTTTGTTTTTGTTTTTTTTTTTTTATTCATTACGAAAACAGATGTATCTACCACGGGAGATGAAATTAATGCTTGCCGCTTTGCAATTTATTTAATTTTGGTACTGAAAACATGTTAAAAAATTCTAGCGATTTAATATTTATAATTTTTGAAATATTACAATTTAAAAGCAAAAAGAAAATTTTCGGAAAAAAAACCAAAAATATCTTTATCGTTAAATAACTCAAAAAATAATAAACTTACAACAAAAATTTAGAGGACAAAAATTGGGCTCTTTTTTCGCAAAATATTTTATCTTCCAGACTTTTTTTGTAACTTTAATATTTTTTTTGTTATTTAACGATAAAGACATTTATTGTTACTTTTTTCGATAAATTTTTTTCTTTTAAGTTGCAATATTTAACAAAATATAGATCCGAAACTGCTAGAACTGTTTGAGCATGTTGCCAGTACCTAAATAAAGTAAATTGAAAAGCGGCAAGCATTAATTTTAGTTCCCGTGGTAAATTCATCAGTCTTTGTGCTGAATATAAGATACAAGGAAAGGTACGAAAAATTTTGTTTTCATTATAACTCCGTCAATTTTCATGCAAATGACTTGAATATAAATATTATCGAAGATAATAAATGAGAACTCTAGGATATGTCGAAATAAATTTCGATTTTTGCCCCAATTTCCTAGATCAGTTTTTTGTATTTTTAAAATACGTATTTTCGACTACCATGTAGTCATCATCAGTATAAGAATTAGCTAGTGAATGTTACTCTTTGCTAATTCTTACTGATGATGACTACGTGGTAGTCGAAAATACGTATTTTAAAAATACAAAAAACTGATCTAGGAAATTGGGGCAAAAATCGAAATTTAAATGACTTGAAAATTTTTCCATTTTTATGATTTTTTATAGTACTTGAAAAAGTGTACCATGTACTTTCTTCAAAAAAATTCAAATTTTCAGTTAAGTATTTGCCGTTAAATACTTCGAATTTCAATTGCCCATAATTCGGAAAGTATTTACTTTTTGAAATATACTTAAATGACTTTTTTTGCTTAGAATTTATCCTTCTATCGATTCCCGTTGTCATTTTTAACAAAAACTTCTACACCCCTAAGCAGGGGTATACCCCACCCCCTGGACAAGATCGCACAAATTTTTGTTTTTAACTTTTTTAAGTAAGCTTTAAACAATGCATTCGAACAGTTTTTATAAAGATTCATTGACTGTCCTTGGATTCCGAGCTTTTTACACATTTATACCTTACGGATCTCTGTTAATAAGAGCCAATGTATTTTATATAGATTTTTAATGACTTTTTTCTTAAAAATGTGCATGGATACCTAAGCTGAAATTTTAACCACATATTCTTTGAGTAAAAGACTACCTAAAAACAAATTTTGAGCCTTTAAATCAAACATTGTTGTCATGCTCATACATCCTTAAACTTACCCATTATGTATTTATTTTGTTTACTCACCTTTTTTCAATAAACTTACCTATAAATGAATAATTGTACTAATATTTTGGTAAAAATGTAGGTTCTGTATGATATTCCTGAAATCGATGTAAAGGATATAAGTATAACATTGAATAATAATAATTAAACCAGAAAAATTGATAAAAAAAAGAAATAACTTCATCTGACGTTTCGCCTTCAGGTGACAGGTTGATATCGAAGAGGATCTCTTTTTAGGTGCTATGGACCCATTTTTGTTTATGTATTATTATAAGGTCCCCTATAAGAGAAAGTTGTCAGACATGAATTTGATAACATTTCAGGATGCTAGAGTAACAGGCATAGATTTTGTAAGGAAAATAGCGGGCTTTCATCTAGTAAAAGATAATGTTTATTATTAGGAATGTTTTTATTTAAATTTGAGATAAAAGAAATAAAATGATATAAAAATGAACATGAAAATAAATTTAAATACACATTATTTTAACTCTTAACATTATCTCGATAACTCTAGTGGGTATATATAATATAATATATATATATATATATATATATATATATATATATGTTTTCACATAATTATTAATTCATATTTTAATATAATTAATAACTTGCGCATGCACATAATTTTTTATTTATTTATAAATTCAAAATATATATTAAAAATTAACAAATGTGAAAAATAAATATAAAAAAAAAATATCTGAAAAATATATTTAGCAATTTATACAGGGTGTAATAGTATTTGATGTAGAAGGAGATAACAATAATAGCTCTGCCTACAATATCAAATCCTGTTACATCTTGTATATTAAAGACGCTTGTGTTCTCTGCTGAAAAAAAAAAAAATAACCAAAAAAATATATAATATTTAAAAAATTGCACTCACAGATATATTAATTTTTTAAGCGATGATAAAAAAAAAGCTTTTGTTAAAATAGGAGACACTGTAACGGATAAAAAACGCGAGATTTGAATTCCGCCTCCGACGAGCAGAAAATAGTATACACACCACGGGAGCAAGTAAAGAATGTCTCAGATCTCATGTTTATTGTCGCCCGAGGTGGTGCCGTTTAGTAAAAGGGTTACCTTAACGGTTATTTAAGCTATTTGGCTGTGATATTTATGACATAATTATGAAAAATATTGAGATATAATTAGCACTAAATCCTTAAGGATCATTAAAAAAAAAAACTAAAACCACAGTGTGATAGAAAGCATTTGAATTGTTAAAAATAATCAAAAAAGCCAACATTGAACACACCAAAAAATTACAAGATATCAAAAAAACTCTCTTAAAAAGTCAAAATTATCTTCATGGGTTTTCGTTTATTCAATCAACATCTTTGGCGTCCAACTTCTACATGTTGGTTGATTAAATGAAAATGCACATCGAAATACTGAACATGAAAATCCTGGAATATGTAAATAAAATTCCCTAAGAGACAATAGGCCTTTGTTCTAAATTTTTTTTATTGCCTCAATCGACATTCGTTTTTAAGCCAAAAACATCGTGTGAAATCAATTTTTTGATAATATCAAAAACTACGAAAATCGATTTAAATGTAGAAATAGAAGATAAAATAGCACGTGATGACGTCATAACTCTACATCAGAACAAAGGCCAATTCTAACTAGATATAATTCGATCCGATAGATATCAATTTGCAAATGATTTATGGGACACTTCATGAACTTAAAAAATTGTGTAATCTTAAATGATATTTTCTTCTTAAAATAAAAACACCAGTGTTTTAAAGCGGCCGGGTTGTCGCATTTTAGAGCAATTTCGCTAGGTAAAATCGTTTTCCATTTTGTTTTCAGTTCGATTCGAAGAATACACAATAAATTTTGCAAACGAATCAAATGTAAAAAATCATTTTCGTTTCTTAACAGCAAATCAATATCATGAAATATTTCTTGAAGAACGAAAATTTGGAGGGCGTTTAAAACCTCCTTTCAGATTAACCAGGAGGGTTAACAAACCTATAAGTTTTAAGAAATGGTATTTTTTTTCCGTCCCGTCAAACTGAAAACATAATGGCTGATAACACTTAGCTTAATAATAAACGCTTAATTATATTTTCTAAAAATATTACTTCTTAAGCTTATACAACTAGAAAAATGAGAAGGAGAGGGGTGGGAAGGGGTTATACTTCATTTAATATTTATATACAATAATTTTTTTTTTTAAGAAACTTAACAAGGTAATTTCCTAATTAAAAACGAAAACATGAGCGTAATAAATTAAATACGAAATTTTGATAATATTAGTAGAATTCAATCTGGGAAAAAAACATGGCATCATTCGTAGAATAAATAGGAAAATTATATTAAATATTAAGGTTGTTATGAAGAAAATGCTATTTAATGACAAACTTTCCAAAAATTGACAGTCAATTATTCACATAATATAAGAAAAGTCTATCGAAAATATAAAATCATTTTTGTTCTTGGTTTTCGTGAAAAACGATGTTAAAGTTACCTAGTTAAAGACGAGGATTATTAAGCTGTATTACAGAGAGACCCAGAAATGTCAGCTTCACTCTAAAACCACCAAAGTATTTAATAAAGACCTATAAATAACTGAACCCATTTACAAAACATTCATGTTTTTAGTTTTCGAGATAATTAACAAAAATTATCATAAAATGTATGAAATTTAATATAATTATATTACGCTTGGCAATGTTGCACATGTGTTGAAGGTATGTGATTATATTGCTAAAAAATAATTTTATTAAATAACGATATAATTATAATTTTTTATTAAATTTAAATATAAAATAATTCAATAAAAATAAAAATAAACATAATTGTAAATTTCATTAAATTAAAATTTCTTTAAATAGTTTTTTTGGAGTTATGTTGTCATGAACTGATCGTTAAATATCAACATAAACATTTCAGTGTTGTTAGGCTTTATTACGTCATAATTGTAACTTTTTTTTAAAATACATAAAAAGATAATTTTAATTATGAGTGGCTGTCCTAGGGTGGTACACACTTAGAACATAGGGTCCGTTGTGATACCGAAAAAGGATTGGCTCAGCAAAAGTGCTTTGACTTCAACGGACTTCAGGTTGGAGAGATCGTCAAAGAAAGGCTGGCTCAAGTGAGTCCACCTCCCCGTGGCAAGAGCTGGGCAGTGACAGAGAAGATGAGACATAATTTCTCCCTCCTCCTCACTGTGAAATGTAGTAGTCATGATACACTGTCAGATCCAGGACTCAGTCGTTCAACGTGCCTGCCAGTGTCCTGTAGTAGTCGCAATAATTTTGCTAATAGAGGCCCTTGGAAGTGATATAAGATTTTCGGAATGCCTAACAAAACCAATTTTAACATGTTAAAAAAACCAATAAAAATAACTTTGATATCGCTTGTAACGGCTATCGGATATAATGACCATAATTATAAGTTATCTATTAAGTGTCATATTTCACACAAAAGATTCGATGGGTAATTTTCTTGCAGAGTAAAAGAAGGAAAAAAGGTATTTTAGTTACGCTCATGAAAAAAAAGGTACAAAGAAACAAACAAAAAAAATCACCACCTAGCTAAAATTTACTGATCCTCTGGTATTTGAAGTCGATGTTTATGTAAAATGACAACATTATTTTTACTTGATGCATTGTGACGTAAAGTGCTGCCATTGTCAACGTCGTCATCACTGGAACCAGTTACTAGTGATGATGCCGATGACAATGGCCATAATGCATCTTTATACTTTTCATGTTGTTGTATATGATTAGCGGTGTCATGATCAAGTTGTGTAGATGATATTGGACTTGTCGGTGGATAACCGTCCAATGATAGTTCCTCCAACGGCGGTAGATGCGGTTCTAAACGCATCTTTTTACTTGGTGATGGTGATGATGAATAGTTTTCTGAATGGAATGTGATTAAATCCTCCATGTTTAGATCATCATCGATACCTTCATCTGCTAAAAGAAGGAAATGATATTTGTTTAGTTTTACCTAAAGTTTTTTCATTTTAATTAATCATCAAATTTCCTAGATTTTTTTTAGAAATTCATCCGAAAATTTGGTTTATTTGACTATGACATAAATATACTGTGCCCCGCAAAAAAGTGGCGTACTTACGAAAAATTTTTAATTTGCTCGAAATTTGAAACAAAAAATGATTGGATTTGAATGAAATATACAGGGTAACCGATTTTAATCGATGAACATAAATATCTTCTAAAATACTTACACTACAAAAAAATGTAGTGTAAGATTTAAGTAGGACATCATATTCTAGCGTCAGATTTGATCTATGTCTTCTGTACCCTTTAATAATTAACTCAGATTCGTATCAGTAGGAGATAGAATAACACTTTAAATTAGAAAGTTGAACCCCATAGAAAAAGTAACATTTTTTTATTTAAAACATTTTTTCGAAAATATTTAGTTTTCCTTACTTTTAGCATTACTCAGAAACAACGACGTGGACGGTTCTTTGAGAGACAAGGGGACCTACGTTAACCAAGTACCCCAAAGGAAACAGAACCTACTACGTCCATGTCGTTATTTCTGAGTAATGCCAAAAGTAAGGTAAAACAAGTATAAAGCTCTATACATAGTGCCTTTTTTAAGTTGACATACGCTTGAAACTCAATAAATTTAATCGAGGAAATATTTCAAACAAAAATGTTAGTTTCAAGGGCACATATCTTATATCCCTGTATATTTGAAAGCTTAAATTAAAAAATCACAAATAAAGTAATAAAACATACCTGGTTTAAAGAGTAACGCACGTTTACCAATATACTCTTCAACTTTATTCTCAAAGTGATCAACGTCTGATAACGCTGTCGATGAATCATCACCACGTTTTAATGATGGTACTGCAATCAATGCTAACGATAAAAGTAACACCATTAAACATGTGGCTGGCTGTGCTTTGTTATTATTTAGTCCACCAGCACCACCAAGTGCACCTGCAGAGGATCCATTAAATGCTGTTGAGGCTCCTTGCGTTGACGATGAATTATTTAGATGATTACCACCAATCTTTCTCGATACTAAGGCTTGTAATCGTCGTAATTGTGATACCAATGTTTGATTTTGTGTTTGTAATACTTTTATACGTTTTAATAATGTTTGATTCTCTTCGGTGCATTGTTTTACTCTATAAAAAAACAACAAAAACACATCATGTGAGAGAGTTCTGAAATATGAACGTTACGTTTTCTTATAGACACAGGGACATCTTTAGCCTTTTGGAGGTCCTGAACATATATATTCGTAATCAGCGACCTTGAAAACCCCCTAGTATCAACTTTCAGCGACCTTGAAAACCCCCAAGTAATTTAAGTTTGAGAGCGTTAATTTGTGGAAGTTATTAACATTAATTAAACACATTTTATTTGCTTAAAATCCACTTTATTTAAAAAAATTTGTCTATCTCTTGTCTAAAGTGGATTTTAAGCAAATAAAATGTGTTTAATTAACCCCGAGTAATTATTTTAGATACATTTTATAACAATTTAGAGATTACTCTGGGGATGAAGAAAACAACCAGGTCGTTTCTTATTTAATTTTTTGATAACTCTGTATTGTTTTAATTACGAGTAGGTAAACTATTACAGAAAACGGAGATACTATCGTAAACTATATAAAAGTTCAAGTAACAATTTTACATGCACTTTCGGGAATAGTGTCCTATTTTTTAAACCAGGGGCTAAAAACTTCAGACCCCAATCAACTCTTCTATTTTTCCCCACTTATTTATGATAGTTTTTTATCTAAATTTCTTGAAAGCACCTAATTAGCACTCAATTTCAATGCTTAATTTATACTTGATTAAGCATTCGTCCAAGTTTTAGAGAGACCTGATTTTAAAATCCGTTGTTTTGAAGGCTTTCGTCTAATTTTATTTCCTTAACATTCATTATTTTATTGTTATTTTCATTGCGTGCTAGCATCATCATATAATGCTACTACCAACGCATCTTTAAGTATTGAGCTGCGGTTTCTGACTGTTACCTAATTAGCATCTAAAAGCTACCAAAATAGACATTTTTTAAATGCGATTTCCGTTCTTTGCGTCGAGAGCGTAACAGAGCTCATAAGTTTGGGGCTTGAGACTTCGAAAATCGCATTACAAATCAATTAATTGGTCATTGAATCGTAAAATTAATCACTAGAATGGAATGGCAGCTGCAAATAATGTTTGTTTTGAGGACAGATCGGAGCCCCCTCAATCGCGAAGCCCTGGGTTTGTGCTCAGTGAAAAAAAAAAAGGCATGTAAATGATAATTTGAATATCATCTTCAATGAATACACATCAATTATAAGTTTACCGTGCATATATCGCAAGGAAGTATTCAAAAGATATTCTTAACGATCGAACTTACCTGTCTTCAAGACCATCAACATATTCCTTCTTACGTTTCCTAGAATCTTGAGCACTGATTTTATTACGGATTTTTCGTCGTATACGTTTCAATTCACGTTCTTCATGTTTTGTTAATGGATAACTTGTTGGTAAACTAATACCCTCTTTAGCCAATAAACGTTGTTCCTCCGTAGTTAATTGTAAACGTGGATAAGAGCCTTGTTGTGATACGTCCATCATATTATTGTTACCAATATTCACATTCGATGTATCTGAATTACTTCCATCAAACATATCTTCATCACTTGTCGATGTTGTCATATCGATAGTTTCATCGTTCGATGTTGGTTCCTCTACTAAAAATAATCATTTATTTTTATTTGTAAACTTAACGTCTATCTTTAATCAGGGTGACGATTGATTTGGTCTTATGAAATTCCCTGACTTTTTCTTAGGTTAGGTTAGAGTGGCTGTCTTGAGAGGAGGGGCATACATAGATCCAAGGATCCGTTGTGAAACCGAAAAAGAGTTGGATCATCTCTGGCCACTATTACATGAATAATTTGGAGCTACTTTAGAACAGCAGAACTGGTTTGACGTCAACAGACTTTAGTTCGGAGAGGTCGTCAAAGAAAAGCTGGCTCAAGTGGGTCCATCTCCTCATGGTAAGAGCTGAATAGTAATAGAGAAGATGAGACATCGTTTCTCTTTTATCCCCACTAACAGCTCGTGGAATAATCGTGGTACACTGCCATACCCAGGATAAATTATGGATAAACATAACTAAGTTATTGTAAAAATTTGATTTTTTGTAATTTTGTAGTTATTTAGTCATACTTTGATCTGAGGGGATTCATTTTGCTTGCTAACCCCCTCAATTGTCAGCGGCGGTCCATCAATTTTTGAAAACAAACAGGTATAGGCCCATTTTTATTATTAATAGAAATTCGAAAAAAATATACATAATACATAAAAAGTGCTTCCTTTATATACTATTATTATCTCCACCAACCCCACCGTTTTCGAGAAAAAAATTTGTCAAATTAAAAATTTAAATTTCCTTTAATTAGAGAACGGATAAAGATACAGGGTCGAGGCTTGGTTCAAAATACCTGTTTTTTAATTATATTCAACTTTCCCATTTAATTTTATCAGCGAAAATCAAAAGTTTTCCCAAAAAACCGCTTTTTTTTCAAAAATTTTCAAAAAACCCTCCAAAAAAAATCGTTCTGGGACAAAAGTTTTGTAAGTGTAACTCAAAAAAGTTTCATTCCTAATTAAGGTACTGAACTATGAAGCGCTTCAATACACAAAAATGAATTCTCATTGAGAAGAATTATTATCAAAATGATGAAAATTCTGTAGCCACAATTCCAGGAATGCTCCAAATAAAGCCACTGTGAAAAGATTATTGAGAATATTTGAGCAAACTGGGTCTGTAAATGATGTGAAAACTGAAACACGCGTTCCTCTTTGTCGTTCGACGGAAAATATCGCAGTAGTTTGACTTTAACAAACTCTAAATTGGCGTACTAACCTGCTTGTGTAAAAATAATATTATTATTTTTAATTGAAATCTTCTTCGAATGTTGTAACAAATTTGCCGATGTCAATTTAATATTTCGTTTATTGTTTGATGATGATGTATTGATTATTTTGATTGTCCGTAGATCTTTAACCGATACTGGTAACAATATTGAACGTGGATGATGATGTGAACTTCCATTTCCATTAGCTGTTGTAGATTGTGGCATAGCTTGAACTCGTATCACTTTCCCAGATAGTTTTGTTGGTAAATTTTTTTGATTTAAAATCGTTACGGTTTGTAACGATTTATTATTTATGAAAGATGTACGCTGCTGTTGAGATGTATTTTTAAATGATAAATTCGTTGGTTGAACTGTAAATTAACAAACAATTGTTTAAATATCCTGTTTCGAGTGTCATTCGAATAAACATGATATTAAGGTAGCTACACAAACTAGATAAGTTTACATGATCAATGTTTTTGTATAAGCAACCTTGAACGTATGTAGGATGCAATTTTGTGAGACAGATATTCTGGTCAAGTTTAGAGCTGTCACACCGAGATATTTCGAGAGTAGAACTCAAAACGAACAATATTTAAAAAAATTAGTAAATCCGCGGTAAGAGTAAAATGTTATTGTCTTTATATATTAAAAATCGATGAGACCTTTCTGCCACGATAAGAGCTGTCACACCAACTTTTAGTGAAATTAAATTTAAATTTGCAATAAAATGGTCTATTACAAATTAATTTCCATGAAAGTGCAAAATACTTATAATTATTTACAATATAAAAAATATTTCTGCCAGGCTCCCCGCCTGATGTATCTCATTTAATCTTTTTGTTACAGATCTAGGCACCTCTCAAAGTAATATAGGAATACGTTTTTTTTCTAGACCTATTAAGACAACAATTCAAAGATCCTAGAGTTTAACAATTTCGAAAAACTTACTTATAATTGGTGTCGTATTTTGTGTTTCATTTGTTGTATAAACCATTTCAGTGTCATCTGCCTTCAAGTCCGCCGGTGATGATTCACCTTCATAGTATGTAGTAGAATAAATGGGAGATGATTGAATACCAGCTTCAGAAATTGATGGACCGGGCGAACTCATTGTTGAGCTTAAGATTTCGTCATCGTCGCCAACATGAAATTGTTCCTCAAATTCACTATAAAATTTGATTTAAAAAAAATACATTTAGTTTTTCATTTTCATCAAGAAATTATTTATATTTAACAGTTATTTCAGTGGTGTCAAGATTGTGCTGTGCCTTCAATTTTCCCTTACGAAAATATTCATAATCAGGTACTTTTCTTTAACATGAACTGCAAGCTTCAAAATTGATTATTCCCTGCGAACGATATTCAAACATGATAACTGGACAATCGAAATCCAGAGTTCGTTATGTTTGGGGAGCAGTCATGAATAACTCGATATTTTAATAACTCTGGTAAACACAACTCGGTGCGGATAGTAACTCCTAGTTGTAAACGACTCTGAGTCGACCATGCCATAAATGGGGTCGAGTTAGCACGGCTCTGCGGGTTTTTTGGTTAACCCTGTGATTGCGTTAATTCACTGACCCACGTGGGAGTCGTTTTTGTAATGAGTTGTTTTGACCAGAGTTATTTTGGTAAGTAACCGATATTCAAACAAGAAAATTCAAAAATTATCATGTCCGTTGCTCACGAAAACAGATCATTCCTTAAAAATGGACATCTCGGAGCTTGCCCAAGTGCGCTTCAAATTTCTACCCGTTGAATGACAAATTGTACGCTTAACTATAAACTTATTACTTACAAATCATGATTTTCGCCACTGCTTAAACCACTATCAGAACATGAATTTGGAGATGGATCCAAAACACCTTCCAATTGTCCACCGTCATTTAAAATAGAATCCAATATTTCATCAGGATTGGATGGCCAAACGTCATTCTGAAAGAAGCTCATTAATTAATCTTCTAATTAAGATAAATAAATATTTGCTCGGACCAAACATGGGCTGACAATTTTCAAATGCGTAGAACAAAAAAGGGTGATTTCGGAAAATTTGTTTGCAATTTATTAGAAAACTATGCATTTAAGAGAAAAAAATAGGCCAGCTCAAAGTTATCGAGCGTAAAATTTCCGATTTTTGTATAAACTTTTCCTTATCTTTCATATTTTCTGCAAAATCTACATCAATGTATACTTTTCCGTGTTTTTGGTGGTTTTTCTAATTTTTCTTAAAAGCTGTGTATTTTAGGGAAAAAACACTTTGAATAAAAGTTGTTAAGCATAAAATTTCCAACCGATCTGTATATTTTGATTGTTTCCAATCAAAAATTTTTCCACATTTTTTTGCAATTTACTCGAAAGCTATGCATTTTAGAGAAAAAATAAGTCAGCCCAAAGTTATCGGGCGTAAAATTTAAATAAATATATACGAGACATACTTTATTTCCTATGTTTGTTTTCCGCCCTCTAGGGGTGAAAATTACAAGTCGGAAAAAAGTATATATACATATCGATTGAAAATTTTACGCATTACAACTTTGGATCGGAGTTTTTCCCTAAAATGCATAGTTTTTGAATAAATTCTAAAAAACGCGGAAAATTTTATTTAAATATTAATTTTTCCGAAAATAGGAAATTCCTCCTCTCGGAAAAATTTACATAAAATTTTCCGCGTTTTTTAGAATTTATTCAAAAACTATGCATTTTAGGGAAAAAACTCTGATCCAAAGTTGTAGTGCGTAAAATTTTCAATCGATATGTATATATACTTTTTTCCGACTTATAATCTTCACCACTAGAGGGCGGAAAACAAACATAAGAAATAAAGTATGTCTCGTATATAAATTTTACGCCCGATAACTTTGGACTGACTTAAAACGTTAAAAAATTTTCCATAATCAGCCTTTTTAGCTGCACATATGAAAAAATTTTTATTCTACAGGCAAAAATCTAAAAGTTGTTGTACCCAAAACTTCAGTGAATTTCGCCTAACTTGGTGCGGCTAATCGTAAAAAATTCTATTTGTTTATTTACGGCGATGCCTCTTCTACTTATCAAATGAACTCGATTTTGGAATTTTTTGAGGTCTTTTTCCCACTGAATATTCCAAAAATTATAATTGATAATTTTGAAGTATATTGCTAAATTCCAAAAAATCGGTACAATCGAATAAAATCATAAAAAGTTCGTGTAAGATAATCATAATAATGCCCGGCCAGTCATATTTCTGGTTTTTCCGAGTGACGTTACAAGAGGAATTTCCAATAATATGCACACAAAAAATTTATTTATATAGTTTAGGGGGTTATGAACTTTATTTCCTTGCGATTTATAAAAATATCCCTAATTATTGGAAAAATGCATTCGAAAATATTTATAAACAATATCAAATATGTTTTTGCAATATTGCATGATGCAACGTATATGCAAGCAATTTTTTTCTACGTCTTAGATCGATAACTTTTATAGTATTACGATTTTTTAGAAGAAATAAGCTTAAAATTAATAAAGTATATATAAAAACTTGAAATTCTTAGAAAAATTTCAACGAAATATGTTTCTAGTACATGGAAAATTACTACGGGAAAAAAAATATGTTGACACGTCAACTGATTTACGTATGACTTACAATATTAAAATTATCCTCGGAATTCGTGTAAGCGAATCCAGGTATATCCAAATCAATTTCATTCTTAATATTATTAAGAACACCGTGATCCTTTAAATCGTCGCGTTGGAGTAAGAAATCCATCATGCCAATATCTAATGGTGCTGTCATATTTGTTGCAATATTTGTTTTAGGAATTTGATAAATTCCAAAATGTTGTTTATTAATTCCTTATCTCTCCTATCACCTTTGTTTAAAATGTTCGATTTAAATTAATAGAAAATTGGTCAACATGTTTATTACATTTGTTTGGACATTTTTAATATAAATATTATCAAAATATGTGTCACAATTTATTATTTTTGTTTGAAATCATTCACAAGTTGTCTTCACTTTTATTATTTCAACGTGTAAGTTATTACGTCATACACAGTGATACCACTCTAGCGATGTAAATTGTTACTCAAATCTTTTTACATTTACACAAATTCCCTAAAATTATTTGGAGTGCGTTCCTCAAGATCTAAATCCTGAAAATGAAATGCTTTATTCATTAAACAAACACACTGTTACAAATACAAATAAAAACAAGTGAAAACAAACAATAGGGTATTATCGTTAGTCAAAAATAAATAATGAAATTTGAAAAAAGTTAAAATTTATGTTAAAATATACTTAAATATTCTGATTTCGAGTCATTAAAGCACATTTTTCTTTTAAAATATTAAAATTAAAAATCGTAATTTTAAACTGTATATCACGTGACCTAAAATGCGGGCAAGCCTTTCTGTGATGTCATAGCGGTATGAGTCATAGACCATCAGTTAGTTCATTGTAGACAGTTGGGTATAATATATACATAGATGAGTATTTATATTATAATCAGATGTCTATGAATATATCTGTCAAAATTATTTGTGTTATTTCGTATATTGATACCCATATTACGTCATCAAATTGGATGCCCGCGTTTTTGACAGTTTAAAAAAGGTTTAAAATTAATTTAAGTTTTTGGCAAGAAAGCGTGTGTATTTTTCCGAAATAAATTTTTGGTGGCTTTTTATTAGCAAAATCAACATTTTGAAGTACTATTTCAAAAATAGTGGAATACCCATTATTTTTATACCATGTATATATGAAATATACATAGTAAGTATATTAAGTTTAGTCCCAAGTTTGTAACGCTTAAAAATAATAATGCTAGGAAAAAAATTTTGTCATAGGTGTTCATAAAATCACCTAACTAGTCCATTTCCGGTTGTCCGTTCGTCTGTGGACACGATAACTCAAAAACGAAAAAAGATATGGAGCTGAAATTTTTATAGCGTGCTGAGAACGTAAAAAGTGAGGTCAAGTTCGTAAATGAGCATCATAGGTCAATTGGGTCTTGGGTCCGTAGGACCCATCTTGTAAACCGTTAGAGATAGAACAAAATTTTAAATGTAAAAAATGTTCCTTATCAAAAATAAAACAACTTTTGTTTGAAACATTTTTTCGTAAACATCACTGTTTACCCGTGAGGGCGCCAATTAGGCGGAAATTTTATAATATGTACTATACTTGATTATCAGTTATGTATGTGTTATGTGATAAAGAAATCAACACTGACTATGCATGGTATTTCAACAATTAACTCAGTCAATTGTTTGTTTTTACTCGTTTTATTTTTTATATTTAAACTTTTGTTCTATTTCTAACGGTTTACTAGATGGGTCCCACGCACCCAAGAACTTGACCTAAGTAGCTCATTTACGAACCCGACCTCACTTTTTATGTTCTGAGAACGCTATAATATTTCACTTTGAAATCTCTTTTAGTTTTTGAGTTATCGTGTTAACAGACGAACAGACAACCGGAAATGGACTGTTTAGATGATTTTTATCAATATTTTTCAGCGTTACAAACTTGGGACTAAACTTAGTATACCTTGATATATTTCATATACACATGGTAGAAAAAACTCATGAAAAGCAGAGCTCCATTATCATATCACGTCATATTCGCCCCCTCCCCCATTATATATTTCTGATTAAAATATGATAAAATAATAATAAAATTAATAAGCCGGAAAAAAGGGTCGAGCGTTGGAAAAGTAGGGAAACGCGGCACCGATTTGAATGAAACATTTTGTAACGTGTTTATAGGACCCCAAGGAACATTCAGCCAACTTAACCTAGTCAGAAAGGGGAATAGGGCCCCAGCGAGGGCTATAAGTCAAAATTTTTTTGAAATGCTTATTTTGGCTTAAAATTGTCTTCTAGGTATTTTTGGTCACTAAATACGAATCTGATGTCAGATTAAACAAATTCTGTTACGTATTTCAAAAATAATGCCATTTTGACCCGAAATTTCACTTTATTTGGTATATAAACGGAAAATTAAGTACTTATCAACATCGCCCAAACTGTTACCTGGGATATATTTTTAGTCGCTGATTACGAATCTGATGTCAGATAAACAGATTCTGTCACGTATTCCAAAAACCGAGCCATTATTTGCCAAGAATTTCACTTTTTTGGCACAAAAACTGCAAATTAAGAATTTATCGTCCAAACTGTGCTCTAGGTGCTATTTTTGGTTGCTGATTACGAATCCGATGTCAGATAACACGGATTCTGTCACGTCTTACGAAAATCGTGCCATTTTTATCCAGAATTTAATTTTTTTGACACAAAAATGGCAAATTAAGTGTTTATCAAAAATGACACAATTTTCGGGAGGCATCATATAGAATCCTGGAACAAAGTTTGGACGACAAATACTTAGTTTCCCGTTTTTGTATTCAAAAAAGTAAAATTTTTTGCCAAAAATGGCACAATGTTTGGAAGATGAGCAGAATCCGTTAATCAGATATCGGATTTGGATGTCTACGTCATGCAAAGAACATACTCTCCAAGTTTTTCAGGTCTCTGCGATCAGCGATTTGGGATGTGCGTTGATCCGTCAGTCAGTGACTCATTCAGGACAAAGCATTTCATATGTATAGATAATTGTAGAACTAAACCAAATCAACTTTCGATTTTTTTATGAAAATTATAGATGGCACTATCAAAAAAACAACAATTTGCATATGTTAGAGGATGTTTTGAAAGATTGGCGTATTTCAGGGAGAGGAGTTGGGGGATTTTTTTCCACCAGTCGAAAGCCGTTTACCATAAAAACTAACCTTTTTTATTGGAATCTTTCCGAAAAAACGACAAAATTCGACAGAAATGGAATGCACAAACATTTATAAGTCTAATTTTGCACTACCTTTCAGATTTAATCTATATTTGAACAAATGATTCGAACAAAAATTTTTATGTATTGTAGCCTCGTTTCAAATTATTCAGTTCCTTGTGGTAAAACTTCTGAGAGGTCGCAAAATCCGTGTATAAATTCCCCTCACTGCTTAGGCTATTAAATTTATTTATAATCAAAAATTAATATTAAAAATCAAAATTTATTTGTTTTACAAATTTTAACATTTACATAACACAAAATGTATTTATTACAAAGTTATTATTTTGTCATATTTGTTTTAATTCAAATTTCTGCAACATTTTCCAACAGCTGCAGCGGTCGATCCTTTTTCAAGCCCTTTACGCTACGGTATGAACCACAGATTATAGTTTTTAATTTAAAACAGATCTGCAACTCCATGAAATTTTTTTACTATTTTAGTTCTCTTATGGTGCTTTACTCCAGATGGCTCTGCATGTTATAATCGTGTAGGGCCATCTATAGGGCCTTTCATTTACAAAATGATTCTCTCTTGTTTCGGGCAGTTTTCAATCAAGTAAAGACATATATTTTCTATCCTTGTCAAAAAGCGCTGGTTGGAAAATATAAAATATATTTAACTTATGTTGAATAGTTTTTTGACAAGTGTCCGAAACAAAAGCAAGTCGATGAAAAGGTATATTAGGTTCGATAATAATTTACCTATTTCAATGGTTGTTGGGGAAACAATATTTTATATATTTTTAAATAAATAAACAATACGTCTTTCAGAATTCGTTTGCATATCATTAAAATTCGTTAATTTTCTTTGTGTGTATTCTCAATTGATTGCGTTTATTAACATTTTGTAGACCATTTTTGTAGTGACTTTAAGTGTTTAGGCCGTTTTTATTGTTCCCCTATTCATTAACTAAGTAGTGTAATTTAGTTTAAGTCGTTTTAGGCGTGTTTATAAATATATTTTCTGATTTTGTATATGGTATTTACTGAGTTTATTTTAGTGCTTAGGTCTTGTAAATCGTGTTGATTACCTTTAGGTCGTGCTTATTCGTGATTATTTTTGATTATTAACGAACTAAAATGGTTAGACATTGCATTTACATTACACTAAACTAGTAAATAATAATTTTAAACATGTTAATAAAAAAATGAATGCTATTTTGCTTCAAACATTGCAATAAATTATTATTTTATTTTTAAAAAACCTCACTTTATTTTATTAGAAGACAAATAAGTACAAAAAATTTAAAAAAATGATAAACTGAAGAGAAATAATTCCAATAATATCTAATTCCCCCAATTTAAAAAAAAAGAAGTTCACTCGTAAGTGCCTTACTCCAGAAGGGTTTTTAAACAACATTTCATGTTCAATAGAGTTGCCTGTCTATTTCTGTAATAAACTATAATCTGTGATATGACCTAGTCTATGCTGAATTAAATTGTTTCCTTCTGTAATAAACTATAATCTGTGATATGACCTAGTCTATGTTGAATTAAATTCTGTCTCCTTCTGTAATAAACTATAATCTGTGATATGACCTAGTCTATGCTGAATTAAATTCTGTCTCCGAGTAAATGTTTTATTACAAAATTCACACGAAAATGATTTGTTGTATCCGCTATGAATTCGTTTATGTGCAATAAGATTGCTGAGATGACTAAATGCTTTTTCACAAAATTCACAAGAAAACTTTCTCTCCCCAGTGTGAATGGGTGTATGTCTAATTAAATTTTGTTTCTGATTAAATGTCTTATTACAAAAGTCACATGAAAATGGTTTTTCACCGGTGTGAACACGTTGATGTCGAGTTAAATGACTGGATACATTAAATTTTTTATCACACACATCACATGAAAATGGTTTTTCCCCCAAGTGTATGAGTTTATGTCGATTTAAATTTTGTTTCTGATTAAATGTCTTATAACAAATATCACATGATACAGGTTTTTCTCCCGTATGAATTCGTTTATGAACAATTAAATTACTAGGATGGGTAAATTTTTTATGGCACACTTCACACGAAAACGGTTTTTCTCCGGAATGAGTTCGTCTATGCACAATAAAACTACTTTCATGTCGAAATGTTTTCTCACAAATATCACATGAAAATGATTTTTCGTCACTGTGTATTCGTTTATGTCGAGTTAAATCACCTTGTATTTTAAATTTTTTATCACAAATTTCACATGAATAAGGTTTTTCCCCGGTGTGAATTCGTCTATGCACAATTAAACTGCTTTCATGTCGAAATGTTTTCTCACAAATATCACATGGAAATGGGTTTTCTTCATGATTTTTTCGTTTTTCTCCGGTATGGCTACGTATGTGTTCAGTTAAATTTTGTTTTCGCATATATGTTTTATTACAAACGTCACATGAAAATTGTTTTTCTCGATTGTGAATTTGTTTATTTACAACTACATCTGGAATATTTATTTCCGTATTTAATTGCTGTTCATATTCAACAAATTCCTCTGGTTCTGGTATTTCTTCTTTAACTGTTACATGTTCAAAAGGTAAAATCTCTTCCGATATTTCTTCTTTAATTGCTACGTGCTCCAATTCAAATGGGACAATTTCTTCTTTAACCGTTCCAGGTTCCATCGCCTTTGATTTTTCTTTCTTGATAAATAATAAATGATTATTCACACATTTACATCACAAAATTAATTCTCTGCATTCTCTTTAATGATGCACAATATATTCTATGATGATGCACTATAATGGACAGCATAGAATAAATGATTCGACAGTTAACAAGCAGCCATTATTTAATAGTCCGCGGGATAGCACCATTTTTGTAACATGATCAATAAAGAATATTCATGAATTTTTTTTTTTTTTTGCTTTTGTGTATTTTCATGATGAAGCTTGACGCTGAGCGTCAACAGCGTCAAATCGTACAACGCTAAACAGTATTTAGCTTTTTACGATTTGACGCTACTCAAGATTTTTTTTCCATTCAGATGGCAGCACGGCATAAACTGACTTTTTATCATAGAAAAGTATATTCAATTTTTATTATCAGGATTAAATTTGAGAAAATTGGATAAATAAATCTATTATATATATTTTTTAATGTTTTCGTAAAACGAGAATAAAGGTTTAATTTAAAAAAATTTTATTTTCAGTTGATTGCCATTTCCAATTGATAATCATATTCACCATGGATATACTTGTTTATCATTTCCATGTGTCCTATTAAAAATGAGATTATGGATTAATAAACTAAATTTGCTTTTGTCGCTCCGTTTTACAATTTGACGCTGGACATAGTTTCATTTTTTTTCAGCTAGATGAAATCCTAATTTGTAAAATTTGTACAATTGCGGGAACTGTAATTTAGTAATCTACTCGCTTCTAAGGAATTTTCATTAAATATTGATAACCGGGATTTGCAACTATGCCAACTGGCGATAATAATTCGTACTAATTAAAAGAGAAAGTAGGCCCGTTTTCAATGGTTCAAATTTTGACTTACATGTTACGTACCATTTATTAAAACTAAATGGAGTCTTCTACAAATAAAGTGATCTTGTTTGAATAATTTTTGTCTGTTTTATTTGTTTTCTTATGTAAGTATTGAAAAATAAAAATACTTGAGTACGGCATGTTCGAGGCAAAATATTTTGGTCATAGTGTTCGAAAAATTCCCTACTGCGTTTTTTCAGACCGGTAACTTAAATAGGACGCTGACATGCTCATTTTAACAGCCGAACACCCAGCACTTTCGAAAGAAAGTCGTAAAGAGAAAGTTTGGTAGACTTTCCAAAAGGAAGCCTCTTACGAAGTCTCACTTTCAAGTATGTAATCATTTAAAAAAAAAAGGGTTCTGTCCCGTGGACTATAAAGTCTAGCGAAAGAAAAAAGTATGTCACAGACTTACATATTTGATTACATATATAAGTCTGTGACCTATGTAGAAGTTAACCATTTTGTTTTGTCAATCGCAGTGTAAATAATAAGAATCGTAACGATTTTATTTTGTAATTAATTAATTAAGTAATTCATTTTATTAGTTTTTATAATGATTTTATACTAAAATTGAGTCAAACAAATCAGAAGAAAAGATGGAACAGACATATTCAATTGAAATAATCCAACCATCCGATTTAGAGAATCTATCAACACAGGATAATGTGATTGAATTAACAGATGTAGGAATCATTGGATTAGATTCATTATGCCGTTTATGTGCAAATCGTAGTGATCATCTAATACCCATTTACGATGGTGAAGGTTTAGATTATCAATTGGAAGCAAAAATCAATCGTCATTTTCCATTTTCCGTGGAGCGAACGGATACTTTACCCACACACTGTTGTTATCAATGTGCAAGTACTTTATTGACTTGGCATGAATTAATTGAAACTAGTATTGAAGCGGATCGACGATTGAAAGCTCTAGAGTTTGACACAGTTGTCCAATTTAATCATGTAAGTAGAAAATAGATTGTACCTATATACAGAGTGCTCTTCTTTTTATACCATGTATATATGAAATATACATAGTATATTAAGTTTAGTTCCAAGTTTGTAACGCTTAAAAATAATGATGCTAGGAAAAAAATTTTGTCATAGGTGTTCATAGAATCACCTAATTATTCCATCCGGTTGTCCGTCCGTCCGTCTGTGGACACGATAACTCAAAAACGAAAAATGATATCGAGCTGAAATTTTTACAGCGTACTCAGGACGTAAACAGTGAGGTCAAGTTCGTAAATGAGCATCATAGGTCAATTGGGTATTGGGTCCATAGGATCCATCTTGTAAACGGTTAGAGATAGAACAAAAGTTTAAATGTAAAAAATGTTCCTTATCAAAAATTAAACAACTTTTGTTTGAAACATTTTTTCGTAAACATCACTGTTTACCCGTGAGGGCACCAATTAGGCGGAAATTTTATAATATGTACTATACTTGATTATCAGCTATGTATGTGTCACATGTTTGTATGTGTAATGTGATAAAGAAATCAACACAGACTATGCATGGTATTTCAACAATTAACTCAGTCAATTGTTTGTTTTCACTTGTTTTTGAAATATTTTCAATTTTATTTTAGGCTCTTAACACAAAATTAATTTCGGTTAAATTTCGATCCACTTTCGAGGATACCGAAATATTACTTATTATTTTTTTAGACTTATAGACAATTTTATCTTTTAGAAACTGGAAAATCTAGAAGAACCAGCTGCACCGGAAGAAGTTATACCCGATGAAACCACTGAAATATATGAAGAAGCTCAAGAAACTGAGAATATCAGTGATGTTTCTACAAATGATCAACAAAGGTGTGTATATATTTAGCTTTTTTTGAAGAAATTCTGGGGATATTGTCATACATTTTCATATCGAAAAATGATATTTCCATTCGTGGAAACTTTATTACCTTCATAGGACCGTTTGTATTCAAGAAGAAATGAATGACTCCCGTATTTTTAAATTTTGCTCATGAATTTAATTTCTCTTTTATGGTAAAACCCATAAAAATCCTTGAAAAAACAGTCTGGCATAGGAATCGACTCCTCGTCAGTTGATTTTTATGGCAGCCGGCGGAAAATGTTTGTCTGATTGTTCTGAACGAAATCATATTCATGTGAACTTGTGGTTTTTCGATTTACGCCCATAAAATGAGACAGAAGTCCTTCCTCCTTCCGGGCACCACATTCTCTTTATTTAACAAAAAACATACTATTGAATTTTATATTTTGGATTATTCTACATAAAAGGGTCTAAGTATTTTTAGACCCTTGACAATTTTCAACAAACCTCACAGTTATCGATATATAAGTGTTTGAAAACAAAAGTATGGGTTTTTGCCGAAAATAAAGATTATTTTGTAGTTTTGGTCAAAAATTTGATTTAAAAACCGTTTGATTTTATATTTTGGACCATCCACCTTCCGTTTGCGATTTAAAAAGGTTTGAAAAATAAAGTGAAAAAAGTAATAAAAAATATACTTTTTTATGAATGCAGACAAATTTATTCTGCTCTCATGAATAGACGAAACTCTCTGTACATCATTCTAAATTTGAACAAACCCAAATATTTATGAAAATAAAAAAAAATTTATGAGTTTATACTTAAGGTAGTACTATCGGTAATAGACTTTGCATTCAGAATTTAATGAAACTTGGCATAGTTGTCCATTATTATATCATAATTAACTAGTTAAATTTTTAGGGGCCTTCAGAGAACTGAAAATCTTAACGTCCAGTTTTGTGAAATAAAATAAAATCTGTGATTTCCCATAAGGATCAATGTTAAAATATCTTTTTTTCAGTTCTCTGAAGACCCCTTAAAATTTAACTGGTTAATTATGATATAATAATGGACAACTATGCCAAGTTTCATTAAATTCTGAATGCAAAGACTATTACCGATAATAGTACTACCTTAAATAATAATAATTTTTATAAAGGTTCAAGTCTCCAAAGTGTTGAAAATCCTTTTTATAGGGACTCTTAAGTATGAAATACCTGGATCCGCGGAGATGGGTTCGAAAAACCAACTTAATGATTTTCCTTCCTAATGATTTTGATTTTATTTGAATAATTATATACTAAAGAGAGTTTTCTGAGCATATCAAGATTTTAAAGTGCTACAAATCTATTCATCTAACTCTTTAAGTTGGAACTGAAGCAAGCAGATAATTTTAAAAATTCGTTAAAAGGTATTTTTGGATTTTCCTCCCGAGAAATTTTTTTTAAATTAATTGATTATATACTCAAAGAGGTTTACTGAACGTTTCAACTTTCTAAAGTGGTGCAAACCCCTTTTATAGAGACTCTGCCTCTGCCTTTTAACGAATTTTTAAATTTGTCTGCTAGCTTCAGTTCCAACTTAAAAAGTCCCGAAAAGTAGCTCTGCAGGACTTTAAAATCTTGATATGTTTAGAAAACTTTTTTAGTATGTAAATAATCAAATAAAATCAAAATCGTTAGAGAAGAAAATCATTAAGTTGATTTTTCGACCCCCATCTCCATACTTAGAGTCCCTATAAAAAGGGTGTACAACACTTGAGAGACTTGACCTTTTTAAAACTTATTTTTATTTAAGTATAAACTCATAAAAATGTTTTGTTTTCAATAATATTTGGGTTTTTTCAAAGTTATAACGATGTAAAGAGAGTTTCGTTTAATCATGAGAGGAAAATTTGTCTACTAGTTTCCATTCACTTTATTAATTACAAAATAGTTCGTTTGGATATAAGTAAAAAATTTGATTGAAACTCGTTTTGTAGTTCACTTTTAACGTGAACTACTTGACCTACTTGTTTGACCTTGGATAGATTATTGAGTTTTGAACTGTGCTAAAAACTTTTATTCAGTTGACAACGTATTTAAATACTATGGTTAATTAAACTTCGAATTCGAAACAATCGAAATCTAGTGAAATTAGATTGGCTTGGTTTGATTTAATATAGAAATATAAATTATTTTTTGGAATTATCTTAAATGATTACGAATTTCGAACAGTTTACATAATCCTTCGGCATCGATTTAATTGTGAATTTAAAAAAAAAATGGAAGTCTTAATTCTAACTGTAACAGGTTTTAGGGTCAGGCGTATTTGAGATGCTATTGTTAAGGTTGTGCTTAACGGTTTTTCCTGCGCAGAAATTTTTATTACCAGGGATTTCTCGATCAGGGACTTAAGTTAGTTTTTGAATTTCACTGGTCTTTGTACTTTAGGCACTCATAAAGAGAAATCTCTGGTTCTACAAATTTTCGCAAAAAAAAAAAAAAATTAATGCACGATGTTGACAAAAGAGTCTTCAGAAATGATTCAATAATACGCCTAGCCATCCTTATAATTTTTCCGTAAGTTTTGGATACCAGAAGCACTACATAGATAACTACGTCTCCTATTCTTCCATATCGAATGGTATTCTGACGTGTATTGTATTGTTTACAGGGTCGCACAGTTACGAGCGGCCGCCGTAACCGCTGGACGTCTTTTGTCATTTCGCCAAGCCCAGTCTAATTTCACTGTTGATTATTTAAATCAATCGAACACAACAAAACTTTGTACAACATCGGAAAATTTAAAGGAAACACAAAAATTTGATATTAAAATTGAGCCTAAAACAGAAGAATTGATACCCGAGCCTAAAAGAGAAGAATTATCATCTGAGCCTAAAATAGAAGAATTATCACAACAGGAATTACCAACATCACGTACGAAAATTAAACGAAAAGTTAAAACGTTAAAACAAAAAACATCTAGAATTTATTTTAATTATTTACAAATTAGTGATAAATTAATAAGTAACGATAAATTGGTAAAGATTCAAACCAATAAGAGTGATAAATTAGTAAAGACTAAAATCAATAACAGTGATAAATTAGTAAAGATTCAAACTAATAAGAGTAATAAATTAGCAAATACTCAAACAAATAATAGTGATAAATTAATTAATAACGATAAATTAGCAAAGACACAAACCAATAATAGTGATAAATTAATAAATAACGATAAATTAGCAACGATTCAATCCAACGACAATGATAAATTAGCGAAGACCCAAACCAAAAATGATGAAACTAATAATGAATATTTATGTGTATTTTGTGATGAAATGTTTTCAACAAAAAAATTATTAAACGCACATAAATATGAAAAACATAGTGTAGACGAGAAATGTCGTATTATCAATAAAGATGAAATTGATAATGCGCGTGTTATCATTGATAAACGTGTATATTATCAGTGTAAAGAATGTGGAAAAAATTTACATAGCCCTTACACATACATATGGCATCGACGCATACATACCGGCGAACGACCTTACGTTTGTGATTTATGCGGTAAACAATTTCGTGTGTCACAAGGTTTAGTACGACATTTACGTGAAACTCATGCCGGTATCAAAAATTTCCCATGCGACATCTGTGGTCGAATGTTTGGTACACGACGGAATGTTGACGAACATCGACGTATACACACGAACGAACGTCCTTATGTATGTGCCCTCTGTGGCAAATCGTTTAAACAGAAAGCATCATTATTCGTGCATACACGATCACATTCGGATAATTTCCCGCATAAATGTACGTATTGTGGACAAGGTTTCCGTACGAAGGCACCGTTGTTAATACATGTGACACGACACACGGGGGAGAAACCATATTCATGTGAAATTTGTGGACGATGTTTTCGTATTAAGTATGAATTGAAGGGACATAAATTGATACATTCGGATGTGAAACCGTTTCATTGTGCTGTGTGTGGTATTTCATTTCGACAAAAACGTTATTTACGAAATCATAATAAAGTGAAACATAATATTAATAATAATAGCAATAATCAAACAGTGCCTTAATTTTTTTTAGGATTTTTAGTATGTTATGCAGTTAAAATAAGGAATTTCTGAAAACACATTTCTTATGGTACTCAAAGGTTTAAAACTCCTTTTCCTTTTTTTGGAATATATACTGACGCACAAAATTGTGAACTTTTTTAAGTGTTGAATTATATCGATTCCTTTGAATATACTGCATTTAATTTTAGAATTAAGATCGGTGGCGGATTTAAGTGTTCGGTAAAAAGGTGATTCCAATATAGCCGTCCGTCCTCCCCAAAGCAGACAGTCAGCATGGCCCAGTCCTTGGAATTCTTTAAAAATTTTCAGTCACTTCAGAGAAAGAAAAGTTTCGAAATTAGTTCCTACTGTTATTTCTCTGGAAGACAAAAAGTCAATTTTTACTGTGAAAATCGGGCGCGCTTTAAGAATTGTCTCCCAAGCCTTTTTTCTTGAATCTGCCACTGATAAAACTTTATTTTTGTTTATAATTGTAAATATTTAGAATAATAAAATGCAAAAATTTTCTGTTCATGTTTCATTTTTAATATTTATTAAATTAGCTTCAAACACCCGCTTTGCGGGGTTCGAACTTCCCAAATCATTTCCAAAATCTATTCAATGAGAATTCCAAAAACAGCATCCAGAATATTCTGGAGTCAATCAAATCATTTTTAACTCATTTAAAACAATTTCATAAATTTTAGAGCTTTCCAGATCATTCTTTAAATTTTTTTAACAGTCCATAATATTCTAGTGTGATTAAAATCATTTTTATTTCATTTAAAACATCTCAATATATTTTAGAGCTTTCTAGATATTTCCAAAACTGTCAAGAATATTCTAGATTCAATCAAAAAATTTTTAATTCATTTAAAACAGCTTAATATATTTTAAAGCTTTCCAGATTATTCTCGAAGTTTATAGATTTATCCTGAATATTTCAGTTTATTCTAATCTAAACTAATCGAGAATAGCATTCTAGATCAGTCCAGACTAACATTCTATATCAGTCCAGAATAATGTAGAATGACTAATAATAACATATTATCGAAAAATACATTTTCAACTGAAAATGCGAAAAAAATATTCCAAGAAACTTTTTCTAATAATTTTTTTTCGATATTTCTAACCATCTTTGGCGTAAGACAAAATATTAAAAATCGGCCGTATTTATTAATTGTAGTATGCTGAGTTTAAAGTTCAGATTTCGGTTAAGTATCTTAAAAAATGTGCAAAATTTCAAATCGATATTCCTATAAATAACGAAAATGTGAGATTACTCTATATTGCCACGATTCGTGGTTTTGTAAGCCACGTAAATTTTTCATACGTAAAAAGTTATGAACAAATCTTTAATATTGAACCAACAGCGTAACCACGATGAAACGAGCTGAGATACTTGTTTCGTACAAAAAGTTAAAATTTTTCATTTAAAAATTGCCACGTGCCACGGTATACTAAGTCGGTTCTTTACCCAATTTTTTGTTTTGTTTATATGTGACAACGGTCTGAACTATTGAACTGTAAACATTTTTCCAGATCACATGCTGCCGTTTTGGTCAGCTTCTCATCGTATCACAACGCTCAAAAAGCTTTACTATTCAATCAAGCGGCCGACGATCAATCAACACAAGCAATAACTACAGAAGAACGTTTAAAAATTGAAGAGAATCAACAGAATTCTGTCGAAGATGGTATCGAAACGTTACCATTAAGTGAACGAGTTCGCCAAAAATTATATCGTTGTGATACATGCAATGAAACGTTTAAAACCTTAAGACATTTTAAAAATCATTTGACTGTAACGTTACACAAAGCAAGGCTACTCAGACCAACGTTAGAACGATCTTCTTCCGTCGAACGGCAACGATTTTATTGTGATATATGTGATTATGGTTTTAGTGAGCAGAATGTTATGTTACAACATCGTGAACAAACTCACGAAAATTGTCATAAAACTAACAATGATCATTTACCGGAAACAACGGAAGAAAAAAATGAAGAATCCAAGTCTGTGGAAGTTGATGAGGAAGTTAAAATGCCTCCACATCAAGATACTCTTGCATTAGCTGTAAGTATAATCAAAACTGAGTTAAACGAAGTCGAAAAACTTCACGAAACCACCGTCGAACAAACCATTTGTTACATTTGCAAATCACCATTTGAAATAAAAGACGATCTAAAACGACATATCCGAATCCGTCATCCTGAAACACACATCCAAAAAGTTGTAAAACGTCGTAAAAAATCTGAAATCACACCGAATTTCTATTGTGATGTATGTTTAAAAGGATTTACACGAAAATATGATATGCAAAAACATCGTAAGCAATCCCATTCAGATGTGCCCGAAAAGGAGAATGTTAAGAAGAGTAAATCGCAACGGAATGCTGAGCTATTGGCACGATGTAAAATTGAATACGAAGGTCGACCACATTATAAATGTGAACATTGTAATCGTATTATTCATTTATCGTATAATTTTCTTCGGCATCAGACAATTCATACGGGAGTGCGAGCGTTTTTCTGTCATTTATGCGGGAAAAGTTTTCGATTGTCAAGTGGTTTAAATCGTCATATTAAAGAATTACATTATGGTGTGAAAAATTATCCCTGTGATATGTGCGGACGATGTTTTGCGTCGAAAAATACACGAGATGATCATATGAACATACATACGGGGGCTCGGCCCTTTGTTTGCGATCAATGCGGGAAATGTTTTAAACAAAAAGCTTCGTTACATGTGCATAAAATTTTCCATACTAATGAAAAACCGTATGTTTGTGGTACGTGTGGAAAACAATTTCGACGCGCAACCGAACTTAAAGTACATGGTTGGTTACATACAGGACATAAACCGCATGCGTGTACAACATGTGGTAGTACATTTCGTTTGGCGCAAGATTTAAAACGACATCAAAAGACACATAGTAAAGATTTTCAAGTGGCATGCGAAGAATGTGGCGCTTGTTTTGGACAAGCACGATATTTAAAGAGTCACTTAAAAACGCATCGTAGAAAAGAGGCAGCTGCTGTGTTAAATAATACAGAAACAGTTGAACAAGTTGTTGCTGAAGAGGATGTGGAGGAAACTGAAACGAAAGTTTTGGTTAATAATGTAACAATTCTACCAGATATTAATGTGGCTCCTGAATATATTGTTAGCAGTTAGCCCCAATTACTGAACGTTTGAACGTTTTTATTTTGTTAGTCTCACGTATTACTCCCATCAAATTAGATTAGAAGTTTTGGGTGCAGCAATGCCACCGCCTATGCCAAGTTCTTTTTAGTTTTTTACCTATAAAATAAAAATTTTCATATGCGCCGAAATAAAAAAGTATAGGTCAGTTCAAAGTTATGGAGCGTAAAATTTCCAATAGATTTGTATATACAAACTTTTTTTATTTTTTATATTTAATGAAAAAAAAAATGTTGGTGTTTTTTTGTTTTGTTTTAATTTTCTTAAAAACTGTGCAATTTGGGGAAAAATATTTTGAATAAAAGTCTTTAAGCATGAAATTTCTAACCGGTCTGTATATTTAGATTGTTCCTAATATTTTACATTTTCGGATAAATCGATATTTAAGTAAATATATACGAGGCATACATACTTATGTTTCTGCTCTCTTGTGATGAAAATTATAAGCCTAAAAAACTAATCCATACATATCGATTGAAAATTTTACGTTCTACAACATTGGACTGAAATATTTTTCACTAAAATGCATAGTTTTTGAATAAATTCAAAAAATTGGTTGGAAATTTTATGTTTAACAACTTTTATTCAAAGTATTTTTTCCCTAAAATCCACAGCTTTTAAGAAAAATTAAAAAAAACCAACTAAAACACGAAAAATTGTACATTGATGTGCATTTTTCAGAAAATATGAAAGACACGAAAAAGTTCATATACATAAATCAATCAGAAATTTTACGCCCGGCAACTTTGGACAAATTGCATTTCGAGGAAATTGCAAAAAATTTATGTAAAACGTGGGAAATCGTTCATTTTTCCGAAAACCCTCTTTCTTTTCTGCGCATATGAAAATTTTTATTGTACAGACAAAAAGCTCAAACTTGGCATAATGTAGCATTGCTACTTCCAAAACTTCAGTTTTCACCTAATTTGATGGGAGTATATTATTTTAAATTATTTTTAAATTTTATGCAAAAAGTGTGTTAAATACTCTGTAATGGATCTGTCCACAATTTTTAGGGTTACAGCAACAAATACTTTGCGACTCCTGAAATTTCGACAGTATAATTCGAAGTGTCTTTTAACTACATTGAGAAAAAAAATCAAATCACTTGGAAAATACAAAATCTTTTGAAAAATATTACTTATAGTGTTATTTTTTACCAAGATACACATTTTCTTTCAAGATAATCAAGTATACTCGAGGTGCTAATAATAATAATCAGGCGAGATTGAGTCCGTTGTCAAGAACTATAAATGCATTATCTTCTGGAATTTCTCGTTCCCAACTACTAGGCAGCTCTAAACTACTAAGTCTGATATAGTGCTCCAGGATATCTCATCCAAGACTATGTATGTCATCGAGCTCTCTACGCCCGCAGAAACGAAAATATATAACGAACCCCTATATTATCAAACATATAAAATTTTTGTTGCCAAAAATATCTTTGAGACAACTTGTATGTTTTTAAGTATACTTAAATATTGAAAAATGAAGAAAATAAACATACCATGCCATTGGCGAGGGATTTTAACCCAGCAATATCGATAATAGCAAATTTGAACTTATACCATGTATATATGAAATATATCATAGTATACTAAGTTTAGTCCCAAGTTTGTGACGCTTAAAAATATTGATGCTACGAACGAAAATTTGGTATAGGTGTTCATAAAATCCATTTCCGGTTGTCCGTCTGCCTGTCAACACGTTAACTCAAAAACGAAAAAAGATATCAAGGGACATAAAAAGTGAGGTAGAGTTCGAAAATGAGCAAATTAGGTCAATGTCTTGGGTCCGTAAGATCCATTTTGTAAACCGTTAGAGATAGAAAAAAAGTATAAATGTAAAAAATAAACAACTTTTGTTTGAAACATTTTTTCGTAAACATCATTATTTACCCGTGAGGGCGCAAAGTAGTTTAAACAACTGAAAACAAACATTTGACTGAGTTAATTGTTGAAGTACCATGTATAGACAGTTTTGATGACGCAATCGTTTGTTTTTTGACGTCACGTAAATAAAGAAAGATTTCCACTCTTAAATAGCCACACACATATAACTGATATTCCCATATTAATACATACTACCAAATTTTCACCTAATTAGCGCCCTCGTGGGTAAACAGTGATGTTTACAAGAAAATGTTTCAAACAAAAGTTGTTTATTTTTTTCTAACGAACATTTTTTACATTTAAACATTTGTTCTATCTCTAACGGTTTACAAGATGGGTCCTACGGACCCAAGACCCAATTGACCTATGTTGCTTATTTACGAACTCGACCTCAATTTCAGCTTGATATCTCTTTTCGTTTTTGAGTAATCGTGATGACAGACGGACAGACGACAGGCAGACAGACATACGGAAGTGAACTAATTAGATGATTCTATGAACACCTAAACCAAATTTTTTTTCGTATCATCAATGTTTTTAAGCGTTAAAAACTTGGGACTAAACTTAATATACCATGTATATTTCATATACATGGTATAAAACATTATATTGTATGTATACACAGATACCTTGTTTAAATTTTAAATGTATACGTTAATATATATTATGTATGTGTTTGTTTGTTTATCTTTCTTTACTTACATAAAGCAAACGAATGCGTAATCAACACTGTTTATAGATGATATTTCAGCAATTAACTCATTCAATTGTTTGTTTTCAATTGTTATATTTGATTTGAAGTAATGCATTTTGTAGAGAGATCCAAAACAAATTAATTCTAATCGTTATATTAAATATTTAAACAAAAATAAAAAATTATATTGGAAATGTTTTTGTGTTTTTATTTTTTCATAACAATTTTACATTTTCTGATTTTTCTTTCAGAAAATTTGCTGAAAGTTTTAAGAGAGTTAAAGTGTATTTTCATGCTGATGCTTGACGCTGAGTTTGAGTGTCAAAGTATACTAAGCGTACTCATCATAGTTTATGTTATAATAGTAACACTTAGAATGTTTTAAAACGAGCATTTTTTTTGACATAGAGTATACATCAGATAGTCAGTTTAGGCCGTGCTGCCATCTAGAAAAAAACTTAACGCTTAGAAATACTGATGATACGAACAAAATTTTGGTATAGGTGTTCATAAATTCACCTAATTCCAAGCTGAAATTTTTATAGCGTGTTCAATACGTAAAGAGTTCGTAAATGGGCAACATATGTCAATTGGGTTCATAGGATTCATCTTGTAAACCGTTAGAGATAGAAAAAAAGTTTAAATATGTAAAAAAAATGTTCCTTATAAAATAATAAACAACTTTTGTTTGAAAATTTTTTTCGTAAACATCACTGTGAGGGCACAAATTTGGACAAAACTTTAGTGTCCATTTTCTCAAAAACTATAAAAGATAGGCATTTGAAAATTTGCAGATAGAGTTAGAAAATAAGTGAATAAAATGATGAAAAAATTAGTTAATAGTGTTTTTAAACTTTTGTAATTTAATAAAAATAATGCAAGCAGGGACATTCAACACTTTCTATACAGGGTATTTCAACAATTAACTTAGTCAATTGTTTGTTTTCACTATGTTTTTTAATATTTTTAATATTTTTTTCAATTTCAGACATGAAAAAAAAGTAATAAACAATACAATAAAATCAACGGACGACGTAAAAAATATTCGAATTCAAACATGTCAACCAGAAACAATTCAAAATGATCTTAAAATCAAAAAAGAATTTTTATCCAAAACATATAAATTATATGAAATAAAAACGAATACAGGGATACCAACAAATAATGAAAGAATACCAACAAAAATCATCTATTTATGCTCCAAATGTCAACTAACATTTTCAACAATTGAAAAATTTACACAACATTCAAAATCACATTATCACTGTTCAATATGTTCGTGTTATTTCGAAAACGAATTAAAATGGTTTGAACATAACGCAAACCATGAACAAATTATACCGTGCGATTATTGCGAACAAAAATTTATACATGAAACACATTTACAATACCATAAAATCGAATTCCATCAACAATTCGAATGTAATTTATGTAAAATTCGTTTTCAAAATGAACAACAATTAAAATATCATATTTTAAATCATAATACCAACTTAAAATGTGAAATATGTTTTCGACAATTTACACGAGTGGGAAATTTAAATGCACATTTACTTACACACATAACCGATATTTATTGTAAAGTTTGTTGTTCGAGTTTTATCACACAATTTCGTTTAGAAAATCATCTTTCGATTCATACTGAAACGGAAATAGCTGAGAGTGAAATAAATCCGAAATTTATTCAATGTTCGTTCAATGAAACATGTTTCGAAAAATTTCCATCACGTCTTCAATTATACGAACATAAAAAACAGTTTCATTTAAAAATACATGAATATCCATGCACAAAATGCGCGCGAAAATTTAAAACTGAATCTCAATTACGTACACATACAAAGAATAACCATCAATCAAATACTATGTGTTTAATATGTAATAAACGTTTTTCCACGGAGAAAATCCTTCGAGAACATTTACGATTGCATACAGGAGAAAAACCATTTAAATGTAATATATGCAATGTACGTTTCCGTTGCCAAAGCAGTTTGGTCGGGCATCGTATGGTGCATAGTCATGAACGGCGTTACATGTGTGGAATATGTAAACGTACGTTCGCCAGGGCGTGTTATTTGAAGGGGCATTTACGTACGCATCGTCAAGAACGACCGTTTCAGTGTCCGTTTTGTGATAAACGATTTACACAATCGAATGTGTTAAAGTCACATATAAGCGTACGCCATCAGAATTGTTCGATTTGCCATAAGAATATTGGAAGTAAGATTTTAATGCGAGTACATTTATTGAAAGAGCATAATATTAAAAATGATGAAGCATCGAATGTTGGTAGCACTGTTTCAAACTATGTGTAAACTATCTTGGTTGAACCCAAACCGATATCGTTTTACTTCATACTTAAATTAGAAATTTTAGTTCAGTCACGGCCGCCATTTTTAAACTTTATTTAAAGACACTATTTGCTCGAGTTACGACTCCATTTTTGACCCCCGACGCAAAAAGAGAAGTGTTATAAGTTTGAACGCTAAATGTATCTGTCTGTGTCACTGTAGCTCTTAAACGGCTTGACCGATTTGAATGCGGTTTTTGTTTGTTTGAAAGATGACTAGATCGAAATTATTTTGGCTATGTTTCAAGAAAATCGGTTTATTTTGGAGAAAGGTACAAGGAAAAAACCGCATTTGTCGAGATTTTTAAATTTTGTAAATTTAAGTTGTTAATCTCACTTTAAGGACAGTATTCGTCCTTCGATTTTTTCAGTATATAGACATGATTGTACTTTTTGCCACATTTCCTTGGTATTCACAGGCGAATAACTTCCTTCGATTACTAAGAAATCCAAGATTGAATAAATCTGCTTGTCGAATCTTATTAATCAGTTTCCATCGAGGGAATTTTTTGTAAATTTCTCATCGTTCTTCGTTAAATATGATCTGATCTTCCGATCCAATAATTGTAGCAATTAATGTTCTTTTTTTGTTTGCTTGGTTGTTTTTTATTTGATTCCGGATCGATTAGATGGTCGTATTGCTATTGATTTTAAATGTAAATAAGAGAAGTTTTAATAAACACTTTATAAGAAAATAAACTCTTGTGTTCTTTCTTTATTTAAATTCATCCTTAAGATTTCATTTCCGTTTTTGCTAAATGACAAAAACCTAATCCTTTTAAATTCTTCATGCCCATCCCATAAAGTTTAGGAGAAATTCTATGCATAAAATTATGGGATCCAAATTTTGATAGGTCAAAAATAAATATAAAAAGTAAAAAAACCCGACTGTGTTAAATAATCTTCCCATTATTGGGAAGATTTAAACCGGTCTAGATTTTAATGGGTCCCGATTGTTAAAGTCGCTATGTAAACTTCTGGATTTGTTCCTTTTATTTTTAGCTAATATTTAACGCAGTCTGGTTTTTTTATTTTTAAAATTTTTTTCTATTTCTATACACTTTTTAATTACAATTTTCAAATATCTATCCAGTGATATCTCACTTACATAGTTCGGGGACTTCCATTTTTAGCCTCTGATGTACGTATACTTGATTCCATAAAAAATGCAACAGTTAAAACATTCTAAGCGTACTCATCATATGTTCTGTTATAATAGTAACACTTAGAATGTTTTGATTCGAGCATTTTTTTAAGACATAGACTATATGTCTGGTTCTTTGTGACGCTCTTGAAACCAAATGCGGGGACCGATTTCAACGGCAATCGATTTATCTATTTAATATCTATTCATTGATACCTCACTTAACATATAGTTAGTCAACTTCATTTTTTCTTGCAATATGACGTCTGGTGGTCGCCATATTGAATTTTCATTGCTGTGTTGTCTTTAGTGACGCTCACAAGATAAAGACAAATCAATTGACGTAAGAATCATCAAAATCGTTTGATCTTTAGAGTGTGCCGCTAAAGAACAAATATATATATATATATATATATATATATATATATATATATATATATATATATATATATATATATACATACATATAGACGGATAAAAACATTATCACTCCTTTGCGTCACGCAGTCGGGTAAAAATAGAATAAAATGTTTCAATTGACTTTCCTTCTAACGTGAATGTTTCGTGAAAATTCTTAAAAAATATGCCTTATTTAATTCGTTATTTATGATTAAAATAAAATCTGTAAAAAGTAGAATAAAACTTGGTATACCTAAAACTTTATAAATACTTTTCAAATAAGACATACTAATTAAATGGAGACAAGCATTTTTTTTACTTTTTTCTGGCGAATTCACTTCATAATAATTTCAAATAAATGTCCTAAACAATAAACATATCGTCAAGTATTGATCCATGTACATGATGCGTTAGGGTTGAACGGACTCAAAAAGGGGTGTGTTCGACCCTCATTAAAGTTTGTAATTATGATTTTTTAAATTATGTATTGTATTATTTTGACAATTAAAAAAAATGTTTGAGACACAAACTTTTAAATCAAAAAACCATTGTTTAAATTAAACAATTGAATGAAAAATTTATACTTAAAAAAGAATATACAATGGCCTTTACTTCATACTGTCGATTATGTGCGAAATTTATACCAGAAATTGATTTAATTGATATACTTGGTAATCGAAACGGCTTAGAAACAAAAATTAAACAATGTTTTCAATTAGAACTCAATAACAATGATAATGTTTCACCGAAACAAGCATGTATATTATGTGCGTCGAAAGTGCATTCATTTCATGATTTTCTAATACAAGTACAAAAATCTCAATTAGTATTTAAAACAAATTTTGTTGAAACAAAAGTGGAAGTTAATGACGATTTGGATGATTTTAAATTTGATTTACATAATACAAACTCATCGGATAAATTTTCAGGTAAGAAAAAGTTATTTTCTGTGTAATTATTATAATTATTTTTAATTAGAAAATGATGATTTCATAGATTATGATGATAATGATGGAGGAAATGAATCTGATGAGGATTATGAACCGGAGGACGATGTTAAAATTGAAATTAGACAATCTAGAAAGGTATATATTGGAATTTTTTATTTTTCATACGTTAAGCGCTCTTAAAATTAAAATTAAAATTTCTATTTTATAGGCTGGTCCAAAATTTAAAAAGGAAAAAGACGATTTTACAAATCAAATAGAAACAGAAGAAGGTAAGTTTGATTCCACAGTCCAATTATAGGCCTGCGACGCACTCCCGATTTCACTCCTGAACCTTCAAAATTTTGGTAATCGCACTAATTTTGGGATGTTTTTCCTATTTTCCGGGCGGTTGTGATGTTGGCAATGAAATTTTGCTATTACTAAATATTTTCTTAATTTTACTTTATTTTGGGTGAAAATCCCATCCTTCTAGCATTCGATTGGTGAATAATGATCTGAATAATAGCGATCTGAATAGTGAAATTTTTCAAACTGTTCTGTTAATTTGATTATATTTCGAGTCGAAGGGTGAAAATCCCATCGTTCTAGAATGACTAGAACTAAAATCGTAGTTTTGGGGCGTTTTTTCGATTTTCCGAGAGATTGCAATGTGGCTATTTAAATTTTTCAAACTACTCTGTTAATTTGACTTTAGTTCTGGTCGATTGGTCAAAATCCCATCTTTCTAGCATGTACATGGAACTGAAAAATGTAATATTGGAAGGTTTTTTCGATTTTTGTAAAGTTAATTTTATAAGAAGGTACCTTACAATATATATTATTAATATTGGAATTAGTTTTGTGTGGTTGAAAGGTTACTCATTTTCTAAAGCTCTTTCTGGGGGTGAGCCACAGGCCTTACACAAAAGTCTAATAGTCTAATTACCAACAATCAATGATCCGTTGATTGGCTTCTGGCACCGAAAAAGTAGGATTTCTCAATTGAAAATCTAAAAGGGAGCCTAAAAATATCCTTGAAGGTTATCCTCAATTCCTTTTTTGAAAATTACTTGATACCGAAGTATTATAGATAAGAGGTCCCTCAGGGTCTCTTAAATTTTTTCTCTACCGATAAAGTACTGATGTTAACAAAATTATTACATGGAATAATCATTACCGAAGAAATCAGTTTTTATAACTAAACGGACCTGTTCAGTTTCACTTTTGTTTCGGGCAGTTATTTATCAGAAAAACTATTAAAATTTAAATGCAGGGTGTTCTAGGAGTAACCTCATGCCCTTGTTGCATTAGATAGAAAATAAAATTCTAAGACGAAAAGTCGTTTTCCATTTTTTTGATCCAATGCTCGGATAATTCGCTATTAAATAAAATAGGCAGCCAATCAGGAGCGAACTATAACGGCAAGGCAATGGAAGGGGGGGGGGGTAAATAGTAAGAAACTGCGAGAGGTTCAAAGCGTGACGTGTACGTATACATACGCGTGCAAGAGTGTGAATGTGAAAAGTGCGAGTATAAGTGCATCGGATAAAAAAATGAAAGAGGAATTTTCGCCTGAGAATTTTATTTTCTACCTGCAACAAGATGCGTCTGTTACTCCTGAGACACCCTCTGTACTGAATCGCAAAAATAGTAGCACTCTCAAAAAAATTTTGTATGTTCTCGAAATTTCAAACAGGTATATCTCGGCGAAAAATGATTGGATTTGAATGAAATATATTTGATCTGATGGCTTGTACTTTCTAGTTTTTATCTCTGAGAAAATTTATTAATTAATTTGATATGAATTTTAAAAGTTTGCACGGGGTGCTTAAATATTTATACAAGAAATTGAAGATCTGCAAACAAAAGATTGTTTATTTCTCTTTAAATTAATTTTATATTAATCTTTATACGAACATTAAAAGCGGAGTTATTCGCTGGCCAAGCAAAAAAGACACTTTTCACATGCAGGATCTACTCAAATAATGACCTTGTATATGTATAAAATTGTTTGATTATTTATTTTCTAGATATTGAAGAAATGAAAAGTGCATTTTATCAAAAAGTGAGTGAAATCGCTGTAAAAAGTTTCAATCATTTAATATCGGATGAAATGTACGCACGTTTAATACGTGAAGTTGAAGAGAGCGAAGCGAAACCAACAAAAATGCCCGGTGATTTACGTCGATTAAATCGTTTTGAAGTATTAATTACCGATGATAATCGTAAAAAATTAATTGTACGCCGTGAAAATTCAACGGATCAAGTTAAATATTTTGTACCAAAAACAGAAATGTTTGATTTAATACGTGACGCACATTTACAATTAAATCATGGTGGTCGTTGTCGTATCGAGAGTTTATTACGTTCCAAATATAAAAATTTATCACGTGACTTGATTATGTTATATTTGAATTTGTGTACAGTGTGTAAATATCGGAAAAAATCAATCAGCGAACGTGTTCAATTCAAAGAAGAGAAACCAGTTGGTAAGTTTTTCATTTTCAATTATTGAAAATTGTTAAAATTAAAATGTTCGGATCATCTAGTACCTTTGCCTCTGTCCGTTTAGCAACCGACCCATGATCTGCGTATACTTGAGTATCAGTCCCGAGCGAACTAACGACAAATGCATCCAATGAGACATTCTGTAGCCTTTCGTGGTTAACTCAACAGCAAGTTGGTTATATTTTTCGAGCTTTTGAATGCCGAACAACTTATAGAACATTCGAAGTATCCTCAAATGGAATGATAATTTCGATGATCTTTAGTCCCATACTAAATTCATCCAGGACTTCAGGTCAGGACGAGGAGTACTTCGTACCCCGGGTACTTGTCTATTAATGTTCAAGGCAGTACCCAGGGGTAGACATTATCCGCGAGAAAGGCGGTCTTGATTGGATGATTCAGCACGTGTGGTAATGCCTTATTGACATAACTACAACATCGACACCGTTTATTCCCGTTTCCGCTTTTGCTGCCGAGCAACCTATAGAGCATCCAGAATCACCATATCAGGACGAGGAGCATTCCATACACCGGGTACTTGTCTATTGATGATCAAGACAGCCCCCAAGAGTAGACTCAATCCGCGAAGTAGACGGTCTTAAATGAACAGTAAAATGATTCAGCATGTGCGGTAATGTCTCATTGACATAACCACAACGTCGACTCCGTTTATCTCCGTTCCCGAATCGCCATGTTTCATTTAATGGAACGACACCGAATCGAGCTCAGTGGGGTAAAGCGATAGTTGCGGAACCGAGTGTACCTACCATTCAGCAAAAAGTGCATGCTCGCTTCCTTTAGGTTTGTACAGGAGCACGCTTTTCCTTGATCTGGTATTCCTGGTAATCTAGCAAGATAGTATGCCCGAAGTGCTGAGCATAGATGAGCATCCTCCACCGAGTAAAAATGAAGAATATCAAAGGGTTTCAAACCGAATGAGTTTTTTTCGATTTTTTATAGCTTTGTGCGTCTCTGCAATGTTCCCAAGAAGTCAAAGAAGTGAGTTTTGGAGGTGTCAAAATCCCCCATTCCCGTCTTTTTTTTGTAGATATTTCATGTGTTCAATAATCCATTGGCGAAGGAACTCGGTTATTCACGTGTTTTTATTTTTTTATTTTTTTTTTTGCAGTGTCTAAGCCACCTGTACCGAAATTAAAATGTCATGAATGTAATCAAATGTTTTATACATCAAACGAAATTACGGATCATTTTGAAAGTGTTCATCAGAAACCAGTGGAATTCATTTGTTTGGAATGTTCGAAAATTTATAACAATTATATAACATATCGTAATCATCTATTGAGTCACAAAAATAGATTTCGATTTAGGTAATATATACTTTATTTTGTAGTCCCTCTCAGTCTATGAAAAAAAAAGTATTTCTCCAAATTTTTAAAATAATGGATTCTGATAGTTCTTGATCAGATTCGATGTTTTAGTAGAGTGTCTCCATAACTAAACGCGATAGAAAAAGTTGGATAATATTTCTTGATCTCTTTTCAAGAGACAAGTTCATTGGCATCAACAAAAACTGGCTCGCATTTTTTGTTTTTAATTTATAAGCAAAAATACGACTCTTAAACTTATGTGAATAACGTCGTGAATGTGAATAATATAATTTTCACATCCTAAGGGCATTTTTTTCTGTAAAATTCGGTGGCATCATTAAAATTTAAATAAAACGTTCGGTTTTCGAGTTTTGACCTAAAGTTGTGTTTTTTAAATAGGAAGCATAGTTGACTATGGCTTAGTTAAAAAATATGTATTACTTGCTGGGTCACTTTGGGCCCATATGTTCGAAATACCGAAAAATGAAATATAATAATTTGCTCGATTACTTTTGGGTTTTTTAATATCTGTTTCTAGGAGGCTATGAATAAAATTCCAAGAAATATATTCGTTGTGTGCGTAGTCATGGTAGGGACAATAAAATCGATGCCAGCGCTTTAAGTGAAAAATTTTGGAGTTAAAGGGGGCTGTTATGACTAATTTGCAATTCTTTACATGTTAATGTAATAGAAATGTCAAATTAAAATTATTGAAAAACACGAATTAATTAAACTTAATGCATTAAAAATTGTGAAAATAAGAAATTAAATTGAACAAATATTATTTTTCAAATGTAAATTATCATAATTATTTATTTAAATTTGTGAGACAAGAATATTAAATTTTAAATGTAAGTCTTAAATGCAATCCATACAATTATATATGCATCCATACAATTCTATAATTAAAGTAGTGTATCGTTACCATGGAAACGAAACTCACGCACGGAGCGAATATGTTAAGTTTTATTTAATATATTAAAAATTATTGTGCATTGTATCGGAAATATATTTCAATCGCTATCCAGAAATATATTTCTATTACTGGAATGACGATTTCAAACCTCTCAATTTTAAATTGTGCGCTGGAACCAGGTCCCTGATAAAAAACAAATTAATTTAAATATTCAAATTGATGTTCCTGTTTATTGATTCTTTTCGATTTTTTGCTATTTCGGGCTTATGGGGCAAAAGCGCCCCAGCAAATAATGCATAGTTAAAGAGGAAACAAAATCTGTTTTAACTAAGCCATAGCCAACTATGCTTTCTATTTAAAAAAAACACAACTTTGAGTCATAACTCGAAAACCGACCATTTTATTTAAATTTTTTAAATTTTAACGAAGCCACTAGATTCTACGGAAAAGAGTGCCTTTAGGACGTCAAAGTTATATTCTCTTAACTTTCAAACAACGGCGTTATTCACAAAATCGAACTTTTGCTTATAACTCGAAAACAAAAGAAGCGAGCTACATTTTGTTGACGCCAATGAACTTGCCTCAAAAAAAGGGATCAAAATATTTTTTCGATCTACTATAGTTATGGAGATACCCTATTAAAACATTTTCCCACTCTGTACAGAGATCTAAGAGCACTTTTAAAAAACAGACGCTCCAGTTTGAAACAAGTAGAATCATCAGAGATCCTCATGTTATGAAGGTGGTAGTTCAATCGACAGTGTTCTGTCAAAAGTCCTACCACCCTTCTCAACGGTGCTCTATTGAATTTCAGGCAAGCACAGTCGTTTGGCGTAGCTGTGGTTATACACAGTTTGACCTATCGCATGCCCTTCGAAAAGTCCCAGTAATCAAGATGAGCTTGCATAGCCATTCCTTGATTCCAGTTTGGCTTTGTTTTTTTCCATTTTTACTTTCACATATTCCCTCAAAATTATTTCCCACTAATCAGTCTTTTTTTTAAACAGATGTGAAGAATGCGATAAATTCTTTTCATCAAATCGAAAATTACAAGATCATAAACAACGTCACACCCAAGATCGTAAAAAGTTTTTTTGTAGTGTTTGTGGGAAAGGATTTTTAGATAAAAATTATCTAACAAAACATGAGAAACGAATTCATTTAGTTGGAGATATTACACCGGATACATTAAAATCACACGAATGTGATGTGTGCCATAAATCATTTACTTCCGTTTCTAATTTAAACACACATAAAAAAGTTCACACAGGTAAGAACTCAATTTTCTATATTGTGATCGAATCAACAAAGAAATATTAATAAAGATGATATGCTTTAATTCTAGGTATTCGAGATCATACATGTGAACATTGTGGCAAAAGTTTCTTCTATAAAAAATGTTTGGATCATCATATTACATCACATAGTGAAGAGAGACCTTTTACATGTGACTTATGTCCTGCACGGTAAAAATCTTATATATTATTACTCTAACAAGTTTTTTTCTGTTCTTATTTTTCTTATTCCTTTATCAAATTCCATGATTCACTCCCCATTTTTAAGCTTATTATGGTTAAGTTTTGACGAAAAATATACTCACGGTCTAAAAATGTACCGCTTGGGAAAAAACACGCTAGATAAGTAATTTGAACGAAAAAATATCATAAATTTAAATAATAAGTTTACTAAGCAAACATGTTTTTACAGATTCTCTCCTAATACTCTAGAAATATAATTACTATTTTTAATACATGTTCTCCTAATAGTAATTTAGGAATTTTTGATTTTTTTTACCATTTTTCTATGAAATTTGTTATTGTTGTTTTCAGCCAAGGGTTACGGTAACTACGGGAGTGGAATTCCGCACGGGTCGAGCTAGTTATTTATAATAATATCGGGTTAATAATAATCATAATAATAATTATAATACGTAAGAGGGGTACCGCAAATGGGTCCCTAGCACCTAGATCAAGAGGTCCTGCCATCTGAGGGTGAAATGTCTCCGGGTAAGAGATGCTATTTTAAGCAGACCCAAACATTATAGACATGACGCCCTGCAGGTTCTTGCAGGTGCAAATAACATGTATGGAGGTATCATCGTCCTCCATGCAGGCCTTGCAAATGGGATCATCAGAGATTCCAATGTTATGAAGGTGGTAGCTCAATTGACAGTGTCCTGTTAAGATTTCCACTGCCCTTCTCAACTGTGTTCTTGTGAGGCAAGCACAGTCGAATGGTCTAGCTGTGGTTATACAGTATTCAATAGGAACTTCTCGTAGTTATTCCTTGATCCTATAAATTACGGAGCATCTTGCTTTGAGAATGACAGGTTCAGATGAAAGAGGCGTTTGGGATTATCTCTATTGTGTCGACGAGTCTGCTGCTTCCCTGGTGGATAAAATATAAGTGTTAATAGGTCTTAGAACCTCTGAAAAATTCTTAGGAATTCTGAAAAAAAAAATTTGGAACTCTGAATAATTCTAAATTTTTCAACGTTTTTGGACTGTCTAATTCAGACTTAATAAGTCTGGATAACTCTGAATTAGACAGTCCAAAAACGTTAAGAAAATCAGAGTTATTCAGAGTTCCTAAGACTTTTTCACAGTTCTTAAGACTTTTATAGAGTTTCAAAGTTTTATAAGACTTATTCTTTCTTCAAATATTTTTTCCACCAGGGTTCATTCTCTTTAATGCTAGAGTGACCCGGTATCCAGATCAGTCTGACTATGTTATTCAGTGCCAGGCGATTCAGTCTTCGAAGCAAACATAGACTATCCTCGATTGGAATCTTGACGCCTAAAGGGCCTGAAATGTGCCCTGGCATCACTGTATTCTTTTATATTACAAATCTGAGCACCTCTCAGCATGGCGAAGATATTCCTTTATTCTAGGTCCATAAACTCAAGAGCCAGGTAGATCTCCGGCCCTTGACCGTAAGGTGATTCTAAAATTAAAAGAATAATTTTTATTTACAGTTTCAAGACGAAAATGTTATTACGTCAACATACATTTGTACATACAGGAATTAAACCATTCCAGTGTCACGTATGCGGAAAGAAATTTCGACGAAAACCAGCCTTACTTGAACATTCGATAACGCACACAAATTTGTATCCATTTAAATGTGAAATTTGTGAAAAACGTTTTCGTTCAAAGAAAAATTGTGTTGTAAGTATATAAATTTTCTCTTAATAACAATGAGTTTAATTTTTCAAAGATCCTGTAAATCAAGGTTAAATTCAGGATAAGATATTCCATACTTCTACTCGAATCCTTGTTTTCATAATCGCTTTGTTAAAGAAATATTTCGCTGGAAAGAATAAAAAGTGTTTTTTTTTTCAGTGGCATCAACGTTTACACACAGGAGAGAAACCGTACTCTTGTGAGATGTGCAATCGACATTTTACATGCTCATCGTACTACGATAAACATATGAAACGTAATCATGGCGTTATCAAAGTAAAAAAAGAATTTGGTAATTGTTAAAATATCAAAAATTCTTTTCTAACTTTAAAATATTTTGTATCGAATATCAAAATGAATAAAATAGAGAAGAATGAACTTAACCGGGTTCATTAATCTACATAGATGGCCAGGTGCTGGAGATCTGTCTGGAGGAAGACGTTAATGTTATTGGTTGTCAGCATAACCAAAGTAAAATATGTGAAATGGTAATCATGGATCTCATTGATCTTATATAAGATCAAAAAGAAATAAAAATCCCCAGGTCGTTACACTATCATGTAGCTCGGTTGGAACTGCCAAGAAGGCAGTTGAAAAAAATAGTGAGTATTTTGATTGAACATTTTCGGTAAAATTTCCAGAGCTAATTCGATTCAGGACAATTTCCTCAATTTTTCACTGTAAGTGCTGCACCTCTATGAGGGTACATTTCAATTTAAAATTTTACTAGATTTTTTTTATAAGTTGTTAATTTCAAAAAATGTGTTTTAATTTCCGTTGTATTTAATATAGTTCCTTAATTTTTTAAGAAACTATACAAATGTACACGAGAGTTTCTATTTTATTCTCTTTGATTCTAAATGATCATGTTTTCAGAAAATAGAAGGAAAATATATAAAATTCCGAATCTGAATGCAAAACATTTGTATATGCCAAATTCTCTTAATACACTGTGTTTGTAATGTAATTTGTAATTTTTTTTAAAATAAATTATAAATGGGCGTACTCAGAACATTAAAGTGTTGAGTAACTATTGAGTTACATACTTAGATGGCTCAATACTTTTGTTGCGCGATGTGATTCTAATTGTCTAATTTGTCTTACTTAATACTTTGTTGCTCTGAACACTGAATAAATTATATAGAATATTTAAAACTTTCAGAAAAATACTCAACTTTCGTTCATTCCTGAATCCTTACCAAAAAAAAAAAAAAAAACAAAAATTGAAAAAAAAAATACTTTTACGAGTTTTTAAAAGTCAACATTTTACATCCCAAATAGCCCTGGAGCCCATGACAGTAAAATGCACATACACGGATTTCGAAATTTCGCATATGAATCAATACTATTTAACGATAAGTACAATATGGATTAGAAATATTTTTTGACAGGTTTTTTTATTTTTTTCTGGTGTGACATATTATTTTGGTCAAATTTGATCTATCACACCGAGAAATTCCGAAAGTAGAACTCAAAACGAACAAATAAAAAAAAATTAATTCCGCGTTAAGGGTGAAATTTTATTGGCTTTATATATTAACAAGTGAAAAGAAACAATTGACTGAGTTAATTGTTGAAATACCATGCATAGTCAGTGTTGATTTCTTTATCACATAACACATACAAAAATGTATAGACAGTGTTGATGCGCAATCGTTTGTTTTTTTGACGTCACGTAAATAACAAAAGATATTCACTTTTAAATAGACACACACACAACTGATATTCCTATATTAATACATACTATAAAATTTGCACCTAATTAACGCCCTCGTCGGTAAATAGTGATGTTTACAAAAAAATGTTTCAAACAAAAGTTTTTTATTTTTTTATAAGGAACATTTTTTACATTTAAACTTTTGTTCTATCTCTAACGGTTTACAAATGGGTCCTACGGACCCAAGAACCAATTGACCTCTGATGCCCATTTACGAACTTGACCTCACTTTTTACGTCCTGAGTACGCTGTAAAAATTTCAGCTCGATATCTTTTTTCGTTTTTGAGTTATCGTGTCCACAGACGGACGGACGGACAACCGGAAATGGACTAATTAGGTGATTTTATGAACAGCTATGACAAAATTTTTTTCCTAGCATCATTATTTTTAAGCGTTACAAACTTGGGACTAAACTTAATATACTATGTATATTTCATATATGCATGGTATAAAAATCGGGTGACCAGACCTTTCTGTTACAATAAGAGCTGCCAGACCAAATTTTCCTTAAAATAGATACAATTTGCCTCTTACAAATTAATTTCCATGAAAGTGTAAAATACTTGTAATTATTAAAAATATAAAAATTTATAAAAAATATTTCTGCTAGGATAAACCCACCTATTACATATTGTACCTATCGTTAAACAGCATTGATTCATATGCGAAATTTCGAAATCCGTGTAAGTGCAGTTTTATTGTCAAGGGTTCCCCGCTTAAAATGTTTCAATAGCCAAAAATAATTATTTTAAACTGTAACGGTCATTTATCTAAATGTTGTTGTTTCTATTATGTTTAAATATGGTTACATGTTTCGTAATAAATTGGTTGGCAATTTGGTTGATAAATTTCAGCATTTCATATATAGGAAAAAGCTTTTACATATAATATCGGCCGTTATATTTGGTCCAGGATTCGAACCCCAGTGCGTTGCAGGGGAGCATGCTACCACAGAACCAATGATGGTGAACCTATTTTTTTATACCGTGTATATATGAAATATACATAGTATATTAAGTTTAGTCCCAAGTTTGTAACGCTTAAAAATAATGATGCTAGGAAAAAAATTTTGTCATAGGTGTTCATAAAATCACCTAATTAGTCCATTTCCGGTTGTCCGTCCGTCCGTCCGTCTGTGGACACGATAACTCAAAAACGAAAAAAGATATCGAGCTGAAATTTTTACAACGTACTCAGGACGTCAAAAGTGAGGTCAAGTTCGTAAATGAGCATCATAGGTCAATTAAGTCTTGGGTCCGTAGGATCCATCTTGCAAACCGTTAGAGATAGAAAAAAAGTTTAAATGTAAAAAATGTTCCTTATCAAAAATTAAACAATTTTTGTTTGAAACATTTTTTCGTAAACATCACTGTTTACCCGTGAGGGCGCCAATTAGGCGGAAATTTTAGAATATGTACTATACTTGATTATCAGTTATGTATGTGTCACATGTTTGTATGTGTTATGTGATAAAGAAATCAACACTGACTATGCATGGTATTTCAACAATTAACTCAGTCAATTGTTTGTTTTATTACTAAAATATCGACCCGGGCTCAATTTACGAACTAAATATAACAATTCTGATATTATATGTAGGAGCTTAAAAATAAAAATAAAATTTAAAAAGTATAAATTTATTAAACGAATTGAAATTTATTACAAAACATGTAGCCAATAAGTAACATAATAGAAATAACAATATACCAAAACATTTGTAGTTATTAATAACAATTTTTGTATCCGTTACAAAACCATGTTCGAAAGTTTCCCATTTCTTCGGATTAAATCGAAAGACTCTAAACATCGTGTAATTTTTCCCGGCTCCCGATATCAACATAAATTTTTCGGAAAGAATAAATAAATAGGTAAGTAATCGAGATTTTTTTTTTTATTTCATATTTAGGTAAATTAATAGTTCTAAGCCGCAGTATTATTTGAAGGATATTTATTTAAGTTTCTAATTATGGAAAAACTGGGTTTCTAATCATGGATTTCGGTCATATAATTAGATTTTCACTATTTTCCCGTCTCTGTAGTTTATCTTACAACTTTAAAGTGGCAACTCTAACTGAAAACTCTAAATCAGAGGAACGTTTTTTCGTTTTTTGATCTGTCATGTAGATCAATTTTTATATTTTGTTATTTAACAATTCTAATAATTATTTTTTTTAAATATTATAAAATCCTACAAAAAAGCAGGTTCTATGAAATCAATTTTAAACTTTTCCCTTGATTTAAAATTTTTTTTATTTCTTAATTAAAATAATAACATTTAGATGTTTATGATCATTCAATTCGTTTTTATTTGTAAATATTCTGTCGCAATCTTCACACGCATATGGAGTTTGATCACTATGAATTCTTCTATGTTTTACAAAGTTTATTTTCATGCTAAATGTTCTATGACAAACATAACAACAATATGGCTTGTCTCCTAAATGTGTTCGTTTATGCTTAGTTAAAATATGCTTCAGACTGAATGCTTTGTCACAAACATCACATGTATATGGTTTCTCTCCTGTATGAGTTCGTTTGTGTACATATAGGCTGCTGTGATGAGTAAATGTTTTATTACAAACATTGCATGAGTGAGGTCTTTCTCCCGTATGAGTTATTTTATGAGTATCTAAAATATGTTTACGGTAGAATATTTTACCACAAACATCACAATCAAAATATTTTTCTGCTGTATGAATTCGTTTGTGTCTCAATAAAAGTAAATTCGAAGTAAATTTTTGATCACAAATTTCACATTTAAAAGGTTTTTCTTGAGTATGTGTTCGTTTATGTTTAACTAAATCACCACTATATCTGTATGATTTATTACAAACATCACATGAGTAAGGTGTTTCTCCGGTATGAGTTCGTTTGTGACTACTTAAATTGTACCTGACATTGAATTTTTTATCACAAACATCACATGCATGCGGCTTTTTTCCTGTATGAATTTTTTTATGTTTACTTAGATCAGTAGCAGCAGCGAATGTCTTATCACAAATTTCACATGAATAGGGTTTTTCGCCGGTATGTCTTCGTTCATGTACAGCAAGATTACATTTATCTCTGAATGTTTTATTACAAATATTACAAGAAAAACGTTTTTCTCCGGTATGTCGTAGCTTATGTCTAGCAACATAACATTTATCTCTGAATGTTTTATTACAAATATTACAAGAATAACGTTTTTCTCCGGTATGTCCTAGCTTATGTCTAGCAACATAACATTTATCTTTAAATGTTTTATTACAAATATTACAAGAATAAGGTTTTTCTCCAGAATGAACAAGTTTATGTCTAACCATACTCTTAGAATGAGTGAATTTTTTATTACAAACATTACAAGAATAAGGTCTTTCTCCTGTATGGATTCGTTTATGTCTAACTAAATTGCCGTTGGTGGTGAATGCGTTATCACATACATCACATACGTAAGGTTTTTCTCCTGTATGAGTTCGTTTATGATAAGTTAATTTGGTACTAGTTCTGAACTTTTGGTCACAAACATCACATGCATGCGGCTTTTTTCCATTATGAATTTTTTTATGATTACTTAGATTACTAGCAGCAGCGAATGTTTTATCACAAATTTCACATGAATAGGGTTTTTCGCCGGTATGTCTTCGTTCATGTACAGCAAGATTACCTTTTTCTCTGAATGTTTTATTACAAATATTACAAGAATAAGGTTTCTCTCCAGAATGAACTCGTCTATGTATTTTCAAGCTAGTTTTTTTGTTGAATTTTTGGTTACAAACATCACACGAAAAAAGCTCTTCTTGTGTATTTGTGTGAATTTCTTTTAACATTTCATCATTTTCTGATTCACATCTGTTAAACATTTCGTCGAAATCTTCATCTTTTATAATTAATTCCGAATGTAAAGCTTGTTCAATTTTAATTTTTGATTTTTTCAACATCTCATCAATATCCTCATCCATTTCATCATTATTTGAGTAAAATTCTTTTGACATTTCGGTATAATTAATTAACAAAACCTATTTTCACCATGAACATAAATATTGTAAATATAATATGATAACATTTTAAATATAATATAAAAAATAAAATAATAAAAATTTCTTACCATTCATAAATCACCAAAAAGGTTATACATACATATACAGGAAGCACGTGCAAACCATAGGTCGAGCTAAGTGAGCTCCTTATAGTTAGCAGATAAAATTGTTATTTTTCACTCAAACTATTTCCATTCATTTGGGAGGATTTGGGAATATAATTTTAGAATTTGGGAATTATTAGTTTTCCTGTAATTAATCATTCTTTTTTCAGCGTATAGTTAGCAGGTAGGAAATTAAATCCACTTAATTTTTATGTTATTCGAAAGGAAATCATTTGGGAATTACGATAAACACGGTTTCAGAGTTTGGGAATGTATAATTAATTAATAACACCTATTTTTTAGTAGATTGATAGGTTATGTTAATTAACCGTACACCTGAACCATTAATTGTTATATAGCAGTATGGCGCCAATATTCAAATATTACTGAATAATTTATTTTATAATTTATGTTAATGTTAAGTTTTATTTTGCTTTAAAACTGTTCTTATTCAATTGGAAATCATTTGGGAAGATTTAGGAATATCATTTTATTATTTAGGACTGATTAGTTTTCATTTAATTAATTAGTTCTTCAAAGCGTATACTTAGAAGGTAAAAAATTAAATTTTCACCATTTTTACGTTATTTGATAATAATTTACATGGAGACTAATCTAATTCATTTGGGAATCACATTAAACACGGTTTCATCATTTGGGACACTAAAATTATTTAATTAATTACATTTATTTTTTAGTTGATTTTTTGTGGTTATATTAATGGCGGCAATATTCAAATGTTACTTCATTTACAATAATTTTGTTTTTTTAATTTATGTAAATGTTAAGTTTTATTTTCCCTTAAAACTGTTCTTATTCAATTGGAAATCGTTTGGGAAAATTTAGGAATATAATTTTTTTATTTAGGACTGATTAGTTTTCATGTAATTAATTATTTTTTCAAAGCGTATGCTTAGAAGATAATAAATTAAATTTTCACCATTTTTACGTTAATTGATAATAAATATCTGGATGATCGAGCTTTGCTCGGTATTTTTTGAGTTAAAAAGACACAAATTTTATCACTAATATAATAACCGTTTAAAATGTCTCGACACAAATACCAATTTGAATGTGCCAGTAATGTCTTTTATTTCGTTAACTACGATATACACCAATAGATGCCAGGAAGAGTCATATTTTGCTGTGTATGTTTCGTTAACTACGATATACACCAATAGATGTCAGGAAGAGTCATATTTTGCTGTGTATGTTTCAGTTTTTCATGAAAAGACGAATAAAACGACGTTTTTTGAAAATGAAACCTTGCTAGATCGACTTTTCGCCCCAAAAAACCCCTGCATACCCATTTTCATGAAAATCGTTGGAGTCATTTCCGAGATCGTTGATATATATATACAAGAATTGCTCGTTTAAATATATAAGATTTACATAGAGACTAATCTAATTTATTTGAAAAGTACATTAAACATGGTTTTATTATTTGGGACACTAAAATTATTTACAGTACAGTATAATTAATTATATTTATTTTTAGATGGTTTTTCAACACAGTATTCAATTTATCGTTAGTTATTTAATTTCGCATATGAATGATCTCTTAATGGGGTATTGAAAAATACAGGATCTCTAAATTTTTTATCATTATATTGGCATAGATAATAGATGGTGTTTAATGCATTCCCGTTTTTAATTGATATAATTTCGCAAACTCAAGTACGCCTAATCCCTGCTTCATATAAAGAGTTTATAGCATATACTTGAAACTCGATAAATAACTTTTATCGATAAAAAAGCTTCAAACAAAACATTTTGGGTGAATATGCGCACATCTTACGCAGATATTTATAAACTTGACCTAAGATTTCAAGTTCAATGAAAAGCTCGATCTACTCCGTAATTGGTAACAGATAGAGAAACACTTTAAATTAGAAAGTTTTTATGGTTAAAAATGTAACATTTTTGTTCGAAACATTTGCCGAAAACAGTATAGTTAACGAAAAAACAGACTGAAAAGTTTTACCCAAAATAATTATAACTTATAATTGTTTCTACGGCATCAAGACACTCTTCGAAAAATATTTTCCAATAAATCCAATGAAAGTGGTTTATTTTTCCATAAAAACAATTTTTTGTTCAAATTGGAATGAAGAAACACGCAAAAAAATTAAAACTCTGTCTTAACTATTCGGTTATTTACAAAAAAAAAAAAGTGTTCGACTAATGTTTGTAAGTTATAGTGTGATCAAATTAACTTTTTGAATTTTTTAATTCTGAGTTCGGAGAAAAAAATTGAATTTAGTAGATCATTATGATACAAATTGAAGAAACTAAAATCTAACATTTTATGATGGTCGGAAAGGGTCCAAAAAAAATGGTAAAGTGGCCTAATCCGGTCTTTCGCGTCAGACACCGTCGGATTGAGTTAAAAATAAAAAAGCGTTTAATAAGCTTAGGCGCCGTAAAAAGGCGGAAAAAATGAGCTGCGAATGAACCCGATTGATCATTCGATGTCCCCACAAATTGCAAAAAACCATCGATTTTGCTCGAAATTTCAAAACTTCATAACTCTTGTTGTTTTAAAGATTCAAAGCTGAGATTTAAATGGATTGTAGCTTTTGTGCCCATGAAGTATCACACACAATTTCAGCAAGATCGAATGTATACTTTTTGCAAACCGCAGCTGAATGCAAAAAACAGGACTTTTGTAAAATGGCCCTAAAAAAGTTGTGGTGCGGTAACGCGCTATTTTTTTTACGCGATCATATGCTTCAATAGTTAAAGTAATACCTACTAAAGTGCCAATCTCTTATCTTTAGTAACAGTTACTAAAATATTAATTTTAAATTACTATTATTTTAAATTATAACATTAAAAATAGGATGGGAGTAATGGGAGCAATTATTAAGAGACAGAAGTTTTGTGACATTATAGTATGATGCATATGCATTTAATATTGTGATGCACTTACTATATTGAACTTTTGCTGCTATTTAGCTGCCTTGATGGATTATGTTTTGCTCTTTCGTAAGGCAAGAGTAAAAACTTTATCGTATAATACCTTATTGTAACTGTATTTAACACATATTCTTTGCATGTGAATTTAATTTTTGCATTTGCCGTTAACAGTTTGAATAATTCCTAGTACTTCCATAAGTGACTGTTAAATATAATTCAATTTTTTTATTAATTAAGTTACCTATGTAACTTAATATATTATTAATTGAGTTGATTATTGTCAAATAAATTGCAAGTTACATAATTAATTTTCAAACATTATATTGGAAAATATTTCTTCTATTATAATATTGTGTTTTTGTTTGGAGATTTATTTGTAAAGTATGGCTGATATTACTATCGATTGTGCAATCTGCGGCAAGGACGCTTCTATTGGTTCCGTTGCTATTAAGAAGCGCGGAATAAAATTAATGCTAGCCATCGTAGTAAAGATAAGATGTACTTGAAGTTTAAGAAGCAATGCCCTATTACCGTCGGGAAATTAAAGTTCATCACAATATTAAATGCATATGCATCATACTATAATGTCACATAACTTCTGTCTCTTAGATGTGTACCTTTGAATATATCATTTTTCGTTTGAAGCATTTTCCTCGATTCAACTTATTTTTCGAGTTTTACGTATATATCAAGTTAAAAACTCTGTAAAAGCTCAAACCAACTCAACCAAATTTTTGAAATTACCAAATTAAATACATTTCAAATACCTCCTACGCTAGCTTGTACCTGTACCTACTATAAGAGAATAAATATTTTATTTACAATTTTATCAATAAAAATGCAGTTTTTATTTCATGATCAATTTATTTATCTTTATTAGAATAAACAGTTAAATAATTTTCCTTCCTATCCACATCCTCTTCACACTTCCTAATTAACACTTTTTTTATTGTACGAATTATTATTCTTTAATAAAAATAAGATTCGCATAAAGCATTAATCTACACCTACATAAAAAATGATACAAATCATCATTAAATATATATTTTGACATTAATCACTCCCAAAACACTTCAAACAAACCTTCACAAACGATTCGATCTTTGAAAATTTCCCGATTAAATAAATATAGTTTTAATGTCAAATAAACATTCACATAAATTAAAAAAACAAAATTATTGTCAATGAAGAACATTTGAATATTGCCGCCATTCATATAACCATAAAGAATCTTCTAAAAATTGCGAGTAATACATTTCAAAACGTTAATACTGATTTATTTGTCAGTGAAGAACAAATAAATAGAAACAAATTAAACGAATTAAATACAGAACTGATTATTAACAAGTGAAAACAAACAATTGACTGAGTTAATTGTTGAAATACCATGTACAGGCAGTGTTGATATCTCTGTCACATTTCACATACATACATATCTGACATATTTAACTGATATTCTCATATAATGCGCAAGTGTTGATGCGCAATCGTTTGTTTTTTTGACGTCACGTAAATAACAAAAGATATTCACTTTGATATTCCTATATTAATACATACTATAAAATTTGCACCTAATTAACGCCCTCGTGGGTAACCAGTGATGTTTACAAAAAAATGTTTCAAACAAAAGTTTTTTATTTTTTTATAAGCAACATTTTTTACATTTAAACTTTGGTTCTATCTCTAACGGTTTACAAGATGGGTCCTACGGACCCAAGACCCAATTGACCTATGATGCTCATTTACGAACTTGACCTGACTTTTTACGTCCTGAGTACGCTGTAAAAATTTCAGCTCGATATCTTTTTTCGTTTTTGAGTTATCGTGTCCACAGACGGACGGACGGACGGACGGACGGACAACCGGAAATGGATTAATTAGGTGATTCTATGAACACCTATACCAAAATTTTGTTGGTAGCATCAATATTTTTAAGCGTTACAAACTTAGGACGAAACTTAATATACTATGTATATTTCATATATACATGGTATAAAAATGAAATATTTGATGTGAGTGAAAGTGATTCAATAGATTATAAAGAACCATTCAAAGGTGAACAAGAAGGAATACTTGAAGAAACTGATATTAAAATGGAGAATGAACGAATTAAACTTGAACAACAATTAAATACTGAATTAATTATTAAAGATGAAATATTTGATGGAAATGATTTAGAATTTCATAATATTAAAAATGAAGAAAAATCTTTGACGTGTGAAGTGTGTGATAAAACTTTTAATAAAAAACACCATTTAAGTGAACATAAACGAATTCATACCAGGGAAAAATGTTTTTCATGTGAAGTGTGTGATAAATCATTTAATTATAAAAGCAACTTAGTTCAACATAAACGAATTCATACCAAGGAAAAACCTTTTTCATGTGAAGTGTGTGAGAAATCATTTACTTATAAAAACGGTTTAATTCAACATGAACGAACTCATACAGGGGAAAAACCTTTTTCATGTGAAATGTGTGATAAAACATTTACTCTAAAAAGTAATTTAATAAACCATAAACGAACTCATACAGGTGAAAAACGTTTTCCATGTGAAGTGTGTGATAAATCATTTAATTATAAAAGCATCTTAGTTCAACATAAACGAATTCATACCGGGGAAAAGCCTTTTTCATGTGAAATGTGTGATAAAATATTTACTCAAAAATGCAGTTTAAATGTACATAAACAAAGTCATGTAGGTGAAAAACGTTTTTCATGCGAAATGTGTGATAAATCATTTAATTATATAAACCTTTTAATTCAACATGAACGAATTCATACTGGGGGAAAACCCTTTTCATGTGAAATGTGTGATAAAGAATTTACTCAGAAAAGTAATTTAGTTACACATAAACGAACTCATACAGATGAAAAACCTTATTCATGTGAAATGTGTGATAAATCATTTAAAAGAAAACTCGATTTAATTCGGCATGAACGAATTCATACTGGGGAAAAACCTTATTCATGTGAAATGTGTGATAAAACATTTGCTCAAAAAAGCAGTTTAACTATACATAAACAAAGTCATACAGGTAAAAAACGTTTTTCATGTGAAATGTGTGATAAATCATTTAATTATATAAACCTTTTAATTCAACATGAACGAATTCATACTGGGGAAAAACCCTTTTCATGTGAAATGTGTGATAAAACATTTACGCGGAAAAGTTATTTAATTCTACATAAACGAATTCATACCGAAGATAAATCTAAATTGTAAAATAAAAATACCTATAAAATTTATTTAAAGGAGTAACGTGAGGAAGCACACTCGAGGAAGCTGGGCGAGGTGAAGTATCCAATGGTCCAAATGTATGGAGGTTTAAGAACAAAACTTCCATCGAATCAAATTTTAATAATAATTGTCATACAAGCATTTATTGTCATAAAAACCTTTGAATATTATGAAAAAGTGAATAAATATTGCGTGATAATAAAATTGATTTATATTTATTTGATTTTCTTGAAGTTCTTTTTATGATAAAAAATCTTGCACACACTGTAATATGAAATTAATACGAATGTCAAGTTGGTACTACTGATACTGTTTATATCATGGTACAATTATTGGGATCTGACATATGGGCGGGGCTAAAAAAACATGGCTGACATAAAGTGACAAATTTTAATAATAACGTAGCAATACATATTCTTTATGCAATTTTTCAAGAAGAGAATGATTAATATTAATGAAATTTGTTGTTGGGGGTAAACAAAACCGAGTAATCGTAATTTTACTGAATATGAAAGACTTTTGAAAGCAAGTCATGTGATTAAATGTCGAAAAATCAAATCGAAGGTGATGAGAATGTGCTCAGTTTAACGTCATACTGTTTACAAATAACAGTATTTAAATAAATTGAATTGATTTTTTCTGATTTTTAATTGTCTTTTACCTATCCTTCTCTTTCTTCCGTCTGTCCTACCCTTTTCTTTCTTATTCCTTTATCAAATTTCATGATTTTCCCTTTATTTTCAAGCTTATTTGGTTTAGAATTGGTGAAAGTATACTCACAATCTTAAAATGTACTGCTTAGGAAAAAACAGACAAATAATTTGAACGAAAAAATATCCATAAATTTAAATAATAAGTTTATTAGGCAAACATGTTAGTTGTTATAGATGCTCTCCTAATACGCCAGACATATAATTACTATTTTAAATACATGTTCTCCTAATATTAATTAAAAAACTTTTGACTTTTTTCTCCACTTTTCTACCATATTTATTGTTTGTTATTTTTAACTACGGGAGCGGAATTCCTCACGGATCGAGAAAATACGATATATTATCACTATATTGGCATAGATAATATATGGTGTTTAATGCATTCCCGTTTTTAATTAATATAATTTCGCAAACTCAAGTACGCTTCATATAAAGAGTTTATAGCATATACTTGAAACTCGATAAATAACTTTTATCGATAAAAAAAGCTTTAAACAAAACATTTTGGGTGAATATGCGCACATCTTACGCAGATATTTATAAACTTGACCTAAGATTTCAAGTTCAATGAAAACCTCAATCTACTCCGTAATTGGTAACAGATAGAGAAACACTTTAAATTAGAAAGTTTTTATGATTAAAAATGTAACATTTTTGTTCGAAACATTTGCCGAAAACAGTATAGTTAACGAAAAAACAGACTGAAAAGTTTTACCCAAAATAATTATAACTTATAATTGTTTCTACGTCATCAAGACACTCTTCGAAAAATATTTTCCAATAAATCCAATGAAAGTGGTTTATTTTTCCATAAAAACCATTTTTTGTTCAAATTGGAATGAAGAAACACGCAAAAAATTAAAACTCTGTCTTAACTATTCGGTTATTTACAAAAAAAAAATAAATGCTCGGCTATTGTTTGTAAGTTATGGATCAGACTGAATTTTTTATTGAACCCGAAAACTTGATCGAATTGAATACCCGTATAAGATGTGTACCTTTGAATATATCATTTTTCGTTTGAAGCATTTTCCTCGATTCAACTTATTTTTCGAGTTTTACGTATATATCAAGTTAAAAACTCTGTAAAATGCTCCAACCAACTCAACCAAATATGTGAAATTATATAGTACAAAAAGAAAACCAAATTAAATACATTTCAAATACCTCCTACGCTAGCTTGTACCTGTACCTACTATAAGAGAATAAATATTTTATTTACAATTTTATCAATACAAATGCAGTTTTTATTTCATGATCAATTTATTTATCTTTATTAGAATAAACAGTTAGACTATCAATAATTTTCCTTCCTATCCACACTTCACACTTCCTAATTAACACTTCTTTTATTGGACGAATTATTAATCTTTAATAAAAATAAAAAAAATTTGAAAGTAGTTTCGCATAAAGCATTAATCTGCACCTACATAAAAAATGATACAAATGATCATATAGAAAATATCCATTGAATATTTTGACATTAATCAGTCCCAAATAATAAAATTACAAAATCTGAATATTTTTACATTAATCACTTCCAAAACACTTCAAACAAACCTTCACAAACGATTCATTCTTTGAAAACATTTACATAAATTAAAAAACAAAATTATTGTAAATGAAGTAACATTTGAATATTGCCGCCATTAATATAACCACAAAAAATCAACTAAAAAATAAATGTAATTAATAAATTAATTATACTTTCCCAAATGATGAAACCGTGTTTAATGTGATTCCCAAATTAATTAGATTAGTCTCCATGTAAACTATTATCAAATAACGTAAAAATAGCAAAAATTTAATTTTTTACCTCCTAAGTATACGCTTTGAAAAATAATTAATTACATGAAAACTAATCAGTCCTAAATAATAAAATTATGTTCCTAAATCTTCCCAAACGATTCCCAATTGAATAAGAACAGTTTTAATGAAAAATAAAACTTAACATTTACATAAATTAAAAAAACAAAATTATTGTCAATGAAGTAATATTTGAATATTGCCGCCATTAATATAACCACAAAAAATCAACTAAAAAATAAATGTAATTAATTAAATAATTTTAGTATCCCAAATGATAAAACCGTGTTTAATGTGATTCCCAAATGAATTAGATTAGTCTCCATGTAAATTATTATCAAATAACGTAAAAATGGTGAAAATTTAATTTTTTACCTTCTAAGTATACGCTTTGAAGAACAAATTAATTAAATGAAAACTAATCAGTCCTAAATAATAAAATTATATTCCTAAATCTTCCCAAACGATTTCCAATTGAATAAGAACAGTTTTAAAGCAAAATAAAACTTAACATTAACATAAATTATAAAATAAATTATTCAGTAATATTTGAATATTGGCGCCATACTGCTATATAACAATTAATGGTTCAGGTGTACGGTTAATTAACATAACCTATCAATCAACTAAAAAATAGGTGTAATTAATTAATTATACATTCCCAAACTCTGAAACCGTGTTTATCGTAATTCCCAAATGATTTCCTTTCGAATAACATAAAAATTAAGTGGATTTAATTTCCTACCTGCTAACTATACGTTGAAAAAAGAATAATTAATTACAGGAAAACTAATAATTCCCAAATTCTAAAATTATATTCCCAAATCCTCCCAAACGATTCCCAAATGAATGGAAATAGTTTGAGTGAAAAATAACAATTTTATCTGCTAAGTATACGGAGCTTTCAGGTGTACGGTTAATTAACATAACCTATCAATGAACTAAAAAATAGGTGTAATTAATTAATTATACATTCCCAAACTCTGAAACCGTGTTTATCGTGATTCCCAAATGATTTCCTTTCGAATAACATAAAAATTAAGTGGATTTAATTTCCTACCTGCTAACTATACGCTGAAAAAAGAATCATTAATTACAGGAAAACTAATAATTCCCAAATTCTAAAATTATGTTCCCAAATCCTTCCAAACGATTCCCAAATGAATGGAAATAGTTTGAGTGAAAAATAACAATTTTATCTGCTAAGTATACGGAGCTCAAAAAGCTTTTCGAAAATGAGAGACAAATAAGCAAAGCACTTATATGAACGCATTCTTTATTGAGTGCGTTCTCACATATTCAATCTTGTATACAAACTAAAAATGTATACATTTATTTTGACAATTAAAATTGTCTGATTATGAGAGAAAATGTTTAAATAAAATTAATTATTAATCATATAATTGAATAAAATATTAAAAAAATAATAATAATAATGACTTTCACATCGTACTGTCGATTATGTGCAAAATGTATAGCAGAAGTTGATTTAATTGATATACATGGCAATCGAAACGGCTTAGAAATGAAAATTAAACAATGTTTTCAATTCGAATTGGATAATGATAATGTTTCACCGAAACAAGCTTGTATATTATGTGTATCTAAAGTGCAATTGTTCCATGATTTCGTGATACAAGTACAAAAAGCTCAACTAGTATTCAAATCAAATACTAATTTTGTTGAGACAAAAGTTGAAGTGAACAATGCTGACTTGGATGATTTTAAATATGATTTAAATAATACAAATTCGGACAAGTTTTCAGGTAATGCTTTAAATAAATAAAAAAGTTAATAGTTTAAACTCCCAGTTGGCTAGAGATTCAATCCTTTTACGACCCTTTTATGTAGATATTTTATGTATTTAAAATTATTAAAAAAAATTAAAAACCCAACTGAGTTAAATAGAAACAAAAGAAAAAAAGTCCAGTAGTTTACATAGCGACTTTAACAGTCGGGACCCATTGTTGGGAAGATACGAGCCAGTGTAGATTTTAGTGGGTCTCGACTGTTAATGTAAACTGCTGGACTTGTTTTCTTTCCAGTTTATATTTAACCTAGTCGGATTTTTTGATTTGTAAATAATTTTTTTATTTTATCTTTTTAGTTATATATCCCACTTACCATAGTTTGTCGACTTTAATTTTCAGCTTATGTATGTATGTTTGGTCCTTTTGAGGCGCTCTAGAAACCAAACGATCTAGAACTAAACAGAATTGTTTATGTGTCTAGAAACTTAAGACATAGCTTCGACAAGAGAATTATGAGCAACCTTTACTTTGCTTACGTTTATAGCAGGCTTAAATACGGAGTTCTTCTTTGGGGAAACTCCACACATGCAGCTCAGTTTTTTATTCTACAAAAACGCATAGTCAGAGTTTTAGCAAACATTGATCAGCCGACATCATGCAGAGAATTTTTAAAGAGTTCGGGTTTTTGACCTTGACAGGAATTTACATTTACGAATGTCTTATCTATACAAAACAAAATTTAAACACAATGTATAACTATAATCATGACTATGACACGAGACATGCATCCCAATTTAGAACTCCTAAGCATAATTTAACCTTGTTTGAATGTGACCCAATACACAATGCGTCTAAGCTGTACAACAATTTGTCGGAAAGCATAAAAAGTATTTCAAGTTAATAAATTTAAAATAGCGTCTAGAAGGTTGATACTTGAAAAATCCCCATATACACTGAATGAATTTTTTAATTAACTTTTTAATTGTGACCAGCCTATATGTATTTACACATCTTTTCGGCAATAAAATTTATTATTATTATTAACGCGTGAACCGATTTTAATGATTATTACTTTAATCGATTTGTCTATTTAATAGCTATTCAATAATACCCCACTTGACATAGTTCGCCGACTTTCATTTTTTTTCTTTTTCACAATATGGCGCCTGGTGGTCGCCATATTGACTTTTCATTATTGCCTCGCACTCGCAAGGCCATCAAAATCGGTCAACGCGTTTGGTCTCTAGTGTGCCACATAGGAATACACATTTTTAGTCGAGAACTTCTCTTAAATTGGGCGAGAAAAAATTGAAAATGATATTCATAGAAAAAAATGTAACAAGTGAAATTTACAAAATTTAAAAAAATCCTGACAAATTTTTCGGGAACGGAACCCTAAACTCGCACTTGAAATATGGTGTCTGGTGATCGACATATTGAATTTTCATTACTGCCATATCTTTAGTAGCACTTGCAATGTTAAAGCAAATCAATTGACGTAAGAATCATCAAAATCGACCGACGCAATTGGCCTCTATTGTACCACATAAGAACAGACATAGACTGATAAACACATTACGACCTTTGCGTTGCTCAGTCGGGTAAAAACATGAAAAGACAAAATTCTTGGGGAGAAAATATGAATTTAGTGATGAAGCGCTGCTCCTTTTTTTACTGTAATGGGAATTTAAACTTATTAATTATTTATTAGTTTTTAGTAGGTTTTGTTTTAAAATAAATTGTGTTTATTTGAAAGATTACGACGACAATTATGGAGAAAGTGGGTCTGATGACGATTATGAACCTGAACCTGAACCGACTGAAATTAAAAGTAAATCCAAACAATCGAAAAAGGTGTGTATGCAATTATTATAGTTTTTATTTTAAATTAATTACAATTTTTGTTTTCATAGAATGGATTGCAATTTAAAAAAGAAGATGAAACGGAAACAGAAGAAGGTGAGTTGATGGAATTATAAGTTTTGCTCTTTAATGTGAAACTCTGATAATTTAGGTCAAGAACCAATCGAAGTATTTGACAGTAATTTCAGAAAAGTTTGAAATTGGAGAGGCTGTTTAACAAGTTCATGTCTAACAAATTTTTCGTCCACAATAATTTTTATAGTCGAGAACTTCTCTTAAATTGGGCGAGAAAAAATTGAAAATGATATTCATAGAAAAAAATGTAACAAGTGAAATTTACAAAATTTAAAAAAATCCTGACAAATTTTTCGGGAACGGAACCCTAAACTCGCACTTGAAATATATCTAAGAATACTCTCCATTAAATTACCTTTTTCCTAAAAGCGTTCTCCAAATTGAACCGATTTTGAAGATCATCATTTAATTTTGTATTGTTTCGGATACGTAACCCTAAACTCATGTAAAACATAGCTAAGAACACTCCCCATTAAATTACCTTTCGAACAAAACAAAAAAATTAAAATCAGTTCATCCGTTTAGGTGCTACGATGTCACAGACGGGCAGCGGTCAATTTGACCAAAAATTTGAAAAGTATGACCTAAATTTAGTAGGATTACATACTTGGTTTACCAAAATTGGATATAATTTGGATATGATAGAGCAAATTTAATTTTATTATTTTGATGACGTCATTAAGTTTAAAAAATCGATTTTTTTTATAACATAGCCAAATTTTATCCGATCTGAATGGAGTTTTTTTAAACCCATTAATTTTGGGTCAAACTTTTCATCTTTGATAATAGTTTTTCGCTAAAATTTACCTTTATGTTTAATATCGGGACTTTGCGGTGAATATTGATACTCAACACGAGAGATATAAGCTTACTAAAATTTCCTCCGTAACATAAAAAAAAATTATTTAAACTCAAAACTGAAAACTACTATCAATAAAATATTATCGCTACGAAACATTGTTTTAGTAAATAATATAATAATACTTATTATTTTCGTTATTATTATTAACTCGAAATTTCGAACTCCTTAACAAGCTCTGGTCATCAGCTAGGACAGGTTCTTCATTTTCTAAGCTTGCCCTGGTGTACCCCTAGCTACGGGCCTGACCCTACATAATTAACGAGCTCAAAATAAACCCTCGCTGATGCAAAGTGCGATGATTTTTGATAGTTTCATACACTAATATATTTCTTTTTCCAGATATTGAAGCGATGAAAACAGCATTTTATAAAAAAGTGAATGAAATGTCTGCAAAAAAATTCAGTCATTTAATAACCGACGAAATGTACGGCCGTTTAATACGTGAAGTTGAAGAGAGCGAAGCAAAAACAAAAAAAATCACTGACGATTATAAAAGATTAAATCGTTTTGAAGTATTAATTACCGATGATAATTGTAAAAAATTAATTGTACGTCGAAATAAACCAACGGATCCAATCAAATATTTTGTACCAAAAAGTGAAATGTTTACGTTATTACGTGAAGCACATTTACAATTAAATCATGGGGGTCGGTGTCGTGTAGAAGCTTTGCTACGTTCAAAATATAAAAATTTATCGACCGATTTAACAATGATGTATCTAAATTTGTGTAAAGTGTGTAAGAATCGTAAAAAACCACCATACGAACGTGATCAAGCAAAATCGAAAGAAGTTAAACAGCCTGGTAAATTTTTATACAGGGTGCGCCAATTTTTATATCGATAAACATTGAATAACTTTGACATTTGTCAATCGATTGAATTTAGTACTTTAACCATGAATCGAAACAACCTGCCGAAATAGTGACGCTGTACATTGAAACTAGTCGTTCAGCTTTGTTAAATCAACGTGCATATCGTAGAAAATACCGTGGCCAACAGGCACCATCTGAACCAAGGCTTTCGAATTAACTACTTGAAGCGGTTAGAGAGAGCGTTGCCAAAAACCCAAAAGGGTCGTATCGTCATCACTGCCGCTCGAATGGTTGACACTGAATCTGATTTTTGGAAGCAAATTTTGATAACCGATGAGGCCCATTTCACACTTCCTGGCGACATTAATAAGCAAAATTCCCGCATTTAGGGAACAGAAAATCCACACGAGATTTATGAAACGCCATTGCATGCCCAACAAGACGGTGCGTCATGCCACACTGCAAATAACACAATTTAGTTTCTGCAACGAAAATTCCCTGGATGATGTCAGTAAGAGGCGACATTAACTAGCCATCCAGATCTCCAGATTTGATCCTTCCGGGCATCTTTTTGTGGTATTAAGGTAGCGAGCCTCAGGTCAATGACGAGCTCAAGGCAAACATTCGTACCTAAATTGAATAAAAATATTCTATGTTTACATACCGACGGCGCACTCTATACAAAATCTCAAATCTACAGCTGTTGTGAACTTGTATTTTCTTATCACGGTTCCATTTTTTTGCAGCATCCACTCCAGCAAGATTAAAATGTAACGTATGTAATAAAATGTTTCATACATCAAACGAAATTACCGATCATTTTGAAAGTGTTCATAAACAACCAGTTGAATTCATTTGTTTGGAATGTTCGAAAATCTTTTACAATTATATTAAATATCGTAATCATCTTTTAAGTCATAAAAATAAATATCGATATAGGTAAGGCATTTTGCAAATTTAGGATAATCGTGAGGAATTCTCGTGAGGAATGAGATCGAGATATACTTAACTTTTCACCCTCTCCCGAGTTATATCTTTATACGGATTTTCAAGGGTCCGAAGATCTATCTAATGCGGGAGTTTATGGACCTAAAATAAAGGTATCGATTCCTCTTGGTCAATATGCGACGGTTTTTCAATCAGAAATCTTCACGATGCTGAGAGGTGTTTAGATTTGTAATACGAAAGGTTAAAGTGAGGCTCATATAAATATCTTCTCAGATAGTACTTCAGGTCTATCTTCCGGTCCTGTAAGCATCAAGATGCCAATCGAGGATAGTCAAAAATACTTCGAAGTCTGAATAGCCTGGCACTGAATATCACAGTAAGTCTCGTTCACCTGAGGCTGTTCTTCCCATAGCAAGATGATTTATAATTTAATGAATCAAGGAATGGTTACGACAAGCCCATCTTGATTGCCGGGACTTTGCCCAGGCCATGCGATACGTCAAACTGTGTATAACCACAGCTAGGCACATCGACTGTGCTCACCAGAAACTCACTAGATCGCGGCTGAGAAGAGTGGTGGAACTCTTGACAGGACATTCGATTGAATTATCTCTAATGATTCCACTTGTAGGTCCTGTATGGGGGACGATGAAACCTCCTTACGTGTTATTTGTCCTTGTAGAAATCTGCAGGTGTCAGTTTTAGAAAGTATGAGATTCATCACGTGGGCTTTCTGCGTGGCGTCTGGTTTCGACAGAATCCTATAGCTTCATCTGCTTAAAATAGTACCTGTTATCTAAAGATGTTTCGCCCAAGGAGAGCAAAGGATTATTTCTATTAGGACGCATATATTTTTTGGAAATATAATCATTTCAAATTATGTTCCTTCAAAAACAATCAGGAAATTTTAGGAAAAGTCAGGTAATTTCATAAAAACAGTTCAATCGTTACTCTGACTAAGTTACTTTTGATTATGGAGGCGTTGATAAATGGTAACTTACCTGGTGATTTAAATTGGAACTACTGAAAAAGCGGACCACTTCCTGTTTTAATTAATACGAATTATTATCGCCAGTTGGCGGGATTTATCTAATTTGAATTTGAAATGATAAATGATAAGTACAAGTATTACCATCTGATAATATAAATTGGAGCTAGTTGGCGGATTTGCAACTCCCAGTTACCAATATAGACCTTACAGAAATCTCGGTATCTTATACTGACCAACCGAACCATTTCAATCTATCTAGGGAAAGATTACTTAGGTTTTCTCTTTCCTTTCCGATATTGTTAATATGTTTTATTTTTTCCTTTTGCACAGATGCGAACAATGCGATAAATGTTTTTCATCAAATCGAAAATTACAAGATCATAAACAACGACATTTAAAAGTACGCAAAAAGAAACATTTTTGTAGTGTTTGTGGCAAAGGATTTTTAGAACGAAGTTATCTAACAAAACATGAGAAACGGATTCATTTAATTGGTGATATTTCACCGGAACAATTGATTAAACATGAATGTGATATTTGTCACAAGTCATTTTCATCCATGTCCAATATGAATAACCACAGGAAAATTCATTCTGGTAAGAATTCGGAATTTTAGAAATCCAGATTTTTTTATAAATTATCAGACCTCCTTCTCCCCTCATTTACGAAACTAAAATAGGGGCAAAATTAACACTTTTATTGGAAATACTTTTTCCAAAATCGATGAAAGGACCCTAAACGAATAGATAGAAAAATAGATTCGTGTGAAAATTTTTCAAATCGCCCCCAAAATGTTTTTCGGGTAGTTTTCGAGCTACGCGCAATCAAAGCTACACATATATTACGATTATTAGTACAGTTAATAAGCTGGGATGCGCATAGGAAAAATTGGAAAACAGCACCGATTTTAATGAAGCTTTTCTAACGTTTTTATAGGACCTCAATGAACATTCAGCCAACTTAACCTAGCCATAGGGGGAGAGGAGAAATAGAGTCCCAGCGGGGTTCATAGAGTCCAAAAACAACCCCAAGGCAGGAGATGACAAAAAAATTATTTGAAATTCTTATTTTGGTTTAAAACTTGCCGTGTTTTTACACAAAGACACGGCAAACTAAATATTTATCGTTCAAACTGTGCTCTAAGGGGTATAATTTTCGGAATACGTGGCAAATTCCGGGTAGTCTGACAACGAACAATTTTTTAGTCATCTCCTGGGTTGGGCCAAATTTTGGAATACATATGTCCCCACTAGGGATCTATCCCAATCTATGACTAGTTTTAGTTGTCTGAATATTTTTTGTGGTACTATAAACACATTACAAAAGGTTTCATTTGAATCGGTGCTGTTTTCCAACTTTTACATACATCCCTTATTAGCCCGTGCTAATAGCTATAATATATGTATAGCTTTAATTGCCCGTAGCTCGAAAACTACTCGTTAAAAAATTTTATAGCCGTGAGAGCTTTTGATCAGACCGATCCGAAGAACATTTTGGGGGCGCTTTGAACAAGTTTCACAGAAAGCCTTTTTCCTATCTAATCGTGTTGGATCTTTCCACAAAAATCTAATGATTAGGCAAGCGTTAATTTTTTTTTGAATTAATTCGAATTTTAAAAAAATTTTTTTTTTTTTAAATTATAAACAATATTCTAAATTAATTTTTAACTTATTTTGAAATTTAAACTCAAACTTAAAACTAGAATCATTTTCCCTTCGAGTCACATAACTTTAGATTTCGTTATTTTTCTCTTAATTTTGGTTTTATATTATATAGTTTGAGGAACCTTCAGAATTGAAATGATCTCAAATTGATTGTTATTAATTTCATGTGGTTTCTAGGTATTCGAGAACATACTTGTGAGCATTGTGGTAAAAGTTTCTTCTATAAAAAATGTTTGGAACATCATATAACAACGCATAGCGACGAACGGCCTTTTACATGCGAACAATGTCCCGCACGGTAAAAATTGATTAATTCGCTCAGCCGAGTTTCAATAGGATCTCCTAGTGCTTAAAATTAAATAAATATAAAACGAAATTTAAAAAAAAATTTTAATAGTGTATCAATAATTCAAAATGTTTATGATTCGCTTATAAGCATTCGAAAGGTTATGTGATAAGAAATATTGTTCTATTTTTTATTCTGGTCGCCATATATGTTATCTGTGAGACAGACACTAGCGACTCTATTGAAGCTGGGCAATGCGAATAACTACAGAAGATGGTATACGGATGACTTACATCCATCTGATAACCAGATGAGTTATATTTTTTTATAAAATTTTATGGATTGATAAAGACACCTATGATAGTTTGTCTATCGAAAAGTGTTCATGGCTATTTTTAATTAAATTGAGATTTTGAATTAAATTTTTTTTAACGAAAATGGAAAGATCATAAATAAGTTTTACAAAATATGTCTCATCTGCCTTTTTTACTTATCTAAATTATAAGAAATAAACAATATTAATTTACAGTTTCAAAACAAAAATGCTTCTAAGACAACATGTACTCGTGCACACAGGAGCTACACCGTTCCAATGTTATATATGCGGAAAGAAATTCAAACGAAAGCCAGCATTAATTAGCCATTCTATAACTCACACAAATTTGTATCCATTTAAATGTGAAATATGCGATAAACGTTTTCGTTCAAAGAAAAATTGTCTTGTATGTATAAAATTATACAAAATACTTTGCTCTGCACAAACCTTATGTTTAATTTAATGTAATCATTCCTTCTCGTCGAGAATGGGAATGAGATATACATAACTTTTCACCCCCTCCTGGACAATATCTTCATACCGATGGGTCAAATGTCGAAGATCTATGTAGTGCGGAGGTTTATGGATCTAGAATAAAGAAATCGATTCCTCTTAGTAAATATGCGACAGTTTTGTAATTAGAAATCGCCAGAAAGGCTACAGTGGGGCACATATCAGTATGTTCTCAGATAGTCATCATAGAGGATAGTTTATGATGAATTGAATCGCTTGGCATTGAATAATACAGTCAGGCTGATCTGGGTACCAAGCCACTCTGTCGTTATTACACATGAGCCTGTCATTCCCATAGCAAGATGCTCCGTAGTTTACCCAACCAAAGAATGGCTACGACAAGCCCATATCGATATTAAAGGACTTTGCGCAGCGTATGTGACAGGCCAAACTGTGTTTGACCACAGTTGAGAAGGGTGGTGGGATTCTTGACAGGATGCTATCGATTGAATCTTCATAACACTTTGTTCTTTGTGAAATGATCTTACTTGTAGGGCCTGTATGGAGGACAATGAAATCTCCAAACATATTATTTGCACCTGCAGGGCGTCAAGTTTAAAATTTTGGGCCCGATACCTTGGGTCCATCAATCCTGGGAAATCCCGTCGAAGAAGCTGTAGACTTTCGGCGTGGCGTCTTGTCTCGACAGAATCTTATAGCTTCATGTGCTTAAAATAGAATCCCTTACTCGGAGACATCTTGCCTTAGGCTGACAGGTTGTTCTCAAGGAGGGTATAGAGGACCGTTTAGTTTTGGTGCTAGGGACCCATTTGCCGTACTCTCCTAATGTATTATTGTTATTATTCACGCCACAGGAAGCGTCATAATTTATCCGATTATGAGTTCCTTGTCACCACGTAGGCTGTATAATGTTTGTGCAGGGTTAATTTTTCCATATTTTATTTGTAATCAAGTTTTTTATTTTTTGTTTCAGTTTCATCAACGTTTACACACGGGCGAAAAACCGTACTCTTGTGAGATGTGCAATCGACATTTTGCATGCTCATCGTACTACGATAAACATATGAAACGTAATCATGGCGTTGTCAAAGTCAAAAAAGAGTTTTCTAGTTGCTAAAAATGTTTAATTTTATGTTTCCTTCTAGCTAAATAAGTTTTAACGATTTTATGGAAAACATAAGTTAATTATATCTCAAACTTTAGAGATAGTTTTTCTTTTCTTAAAGGACGTTATTAAACTTTGAGCCTTGTTCGAGATTTACCAATCCTCGCACAGTTGAAAACATAATGGTAAAATACATTATACCCTTTTCAATAATAAGGGAAATCTGACCCTGGTGCAGGAATAATCCAAAAAGAGGGTTTTCGAGTAAGAGAACATTTTATTTTGTCAAAATGTAGTAGTTCGAAATTATGCGGTGAAGTAATCGAAAAATTGTATTTTTCGTATATGGACCTCCAGCTGGTTACATTTGGCTTAATGTTACATCTGATATAATGTTTCACACAAATTGCGATAAAATTTCTTTAAAAAAAATTGAAGTGTGCCGTAATTTGAATGTAAAGTGTCCCAAAATTGACGAACGAAGTAATTTTAATACAAAACACAGATTTTTTGTAAATCTTTTATCGATTCGTAAAATAGACAGTCAAATTGTAATTAATTATCCCGAGAAATGTTTCTCGTCTTATTTCAAATACCTAGAGTTCTAATAGTTATTTTTGATAATTTTAAATTTAGACCGTAAAATTCTATTTTTTGAATAAATGTGGCTGAATATTGTTTATATAAATAACTCTCTTCAGTTGCAAAAAGTCACCAAGTACAATATCTAAGATTGTTAAAACCCATTATTTGGGTTGTCAATAATCAATAATAGTCTAATCTTTTTTGGGACACTTTTTACAATAGTTTTGTAAATCCTATGTATTGTAATTTGTAATGTTTTTAAATAAATCATGAATACTTTAATTTTTGCAGTTCTCACCTTTTTGAAAATTACTTTTGGCTTCGTTTAAGTCTCCGTTTCGTTCTCCAAATCACTATTTATGTGGCTATACAGAATGTTCGAATTACAACTAGGCATATAAATGTCACGAGTTTGGCAGAATACATGCGTTAAGCAATGCATCTAAGTGAGAGGTATTATATACATGTGTTGAAGGTTCGATATGCGTTGAGAAAGTTGTAAGACGCTTGGAGAGTGGGAATTTCTTAGTTGAATAGATGAACTAAGCCACGATACAAGTCACTTTTGCAATTTCATATAATACCTCTTACTAAGATGCATTGCTTAACTAATGTACTCAGTCATACTCGTGATATTTATATGCCTAGATGTAAATCAAACATTCTGTATATTGTAGTATCCTGAAATATTATATTTTACCCAATTTATTTCTTACAGAGCATGATCAATCGATCATGGGATCATAATGCTGAATAAGCAGAGTGCCAAACGATTTTAAACGTGCTAACATCTGAGGTAATTGCTTAGGTCCAACCTTTGTAGATTCGTAAGAAAAAATGTAAAGTGATACGTGATAAGTATTTTTTTAAGTCAAAAAGCGAAAAAATTCAGTGAAATCACAATGCTTTTTGTAAAACATTTTGTGGTATGAAAATTTGACATTCAATGTATGTTTTTTTGATAAATGTCCCTATATTCATTTCAATGTATATTTTTGTAATATCCCAATATTATTCTGATAAATGCATTTAAAAAAAATAAATATCCCTAGCTGACCTAAGCAATTACCTCAGATGTTGGTAGGTTTCTCACTGTCCGGAAAGATAGGCGTTGGTTAGTCTATATAAAATTATAAACAGGGCTGCCAGTAGAGTCAACTTATTTTATACCGCTCGGTCACTGAAATTATACAGAATCAAATCTCATTATACAAAGCGACAAAATTGTAGAAAAAACAGTTCCAGTAGCAAGTGGCGCTGCGTTAAAAAGTCACTTTTACGTTTACTTGTAATGCTAACGAATGTTACTCAGATAATGCCAATTTCCATTAGTATAGTTTTCGAAAGAGCGACAAACGCATCACGCCATCTACGATTAAGAAATGTTCGTTATCTCAAATAATCGGTATTTTTACTCTCACAAAATATACTTCACGTTTGAATTTTTTTGTATCCAATTATACGAGGCAATCTGCTATACAAACTGGATACATAAAATAACCATATACACTTTTTGTATCCGACTATATAATCTGGCAGCCTTGATTATAAAGTCAATTTAGAATACCCTATTAAAGTGGTTAGTACAACTGGCAGCCCTGGTGAACACACTCATTTTTGAGTGCGTTCAAACCTATTTGCAAATATAAGTTGTGTATATTAATTTTGACAATTAAAACAAAATATTTTTATAAGAAACAAACAATTGTTTTAAAATAAAAACAAATAATTTAAACTAAACAATTGAATATAACAAATAAAAATTAATGTAAAATGGCATATGATTCTTTTTGTCGTTTATGTGCAACAGATACACCACCAATTGATTTAATCGATATAGAAGAAAATCCAAACGGTTTACAAATGAAAATTGAACAATGTTTTCAAATAAAATTCGATGATAATGATAATATTGCACCAAAACAAGCATGTATATTGTGTGCATCAAGAGTTCATTCATTTTATGCATTCTCAATACAAGTACAAAAAGCACAGCTTGTATTTAAATCAAATCCAAATTTTGTTGAAGCGAAACTTGAAGATATCAATAATGATTTTGATGATTTTAAATTTGATTTACATAATACAAATTCATCTGATAAATTTTCCGGTAAGCTAAAATTTGTGAGACTTTTTTTAAATGAAATTTTTAATAAATTTTTGATTTTCTTTTTTTTTTTTTTTGAAGATTGGGATGATAATGACGGAGATAATGGTTCAGGTGATGATTACGAACCGGAGCCTAAAGTTAAAAGGGAATCGAAACAGTTTAAAAAGGTGTGTATGATTGAAAAAGATTGGCTTTTTTTTTCGTTACCGGAACTTTTATCCTTTGTATAGTTAAATCGATGACATTTTGAGTGATTACTTATTCAATTTTTAGCTTGATTAAAATATAAATTTTATTCAAAAAGCGTAATTTATTGTTTTTAGAATGGACTTCGTCAGAAAACAGGAAATAAAAATAATTTTAATCTAAAAGAATCAGAGGAAGGTAAGTTTCAAAACACTTCGACTTTAAAGATTACGATATTTCACAACATTAAACAATCGATTCAACTACAATCGATTGATTATAAAACATCCATTAAATAAATCAAAATCACTTATATTTCAAAATATTAATCACAGATCTGGTAATTATAGCAGGGATGTAGTATAAAGTCCTACTTTAGACAAGGGGGGTGTATCACTCAGGTGGGAAGTAATGTGCCTACTTTTGATTGGTTGCAGCTCTCATTTGCAGGAAATTCAAATAAAACGATAATATTTCGTGTGTTTAAGATTTTAATTTTCTATATCCATGGTTTTAGATTGCCTCAAGCAATATGCCTGCTTTTGATTGGCAGCGGCTGTTCGTACTCTAAATTGCGGGAAAATTTAAATGGGTAGCGAATTCTGCGTGTTGTAGATTGGTCCGAGCAAAAAATCTTTCTATTTAAAGTTAAATCTTTTACCCAAAGGAAAAATATGTATTTTTAAAAAAATACAATTTAGAAATTAATTACAAATATAATATTTTTAACTAATTACCCTTGGATGAAGGAATGTACCTTTAATATTCCTTTGACCGACTAATTACCTAAAGAATATTCCATGCTTACAAACGAATCAAAAACACTTAAAGAACGCTTTGAGCATACTTTCAGCATGCGCCTAGTTAACAACCAATAGAAAGTAGGCACAATGATACCCTGCCTCTTTCCCCTGAGTGAGACTCATCCCACTCGATTATACTCCATCCCTTTTAAAATATTCCTATATCCATGATATTAATTTATTTATACAATACACATTACATAAGTGTATGATATTTTTAAAGAAAATTAGAAGTATTTCGTAAATTACAAGTTGAAAGTAGAATAACTCTTATTTAAAATCGCAGAGATTATAGTACATCCGGCAGACAGTTTCAGATAGAAAAAAGTTCGACATTAATGAAACTTTGGATGTTGTTCAGGTATGGGTGGTTAATTAATAGATAGAGTAGATAGTTCAAAGTCAGTGATTGTAATTAGGAATCATAATCACAACAACATTTCATCATAATTCGGAAGAAATAAGGAATTCTGTATTTATTTTAGTATCTTTAGCGAATTTAGAATCAAAGGGCCATATCTCGGTAACGAATTGACATACAAATCTGATTGAATAATCAAAATTGTTGGAAATTTAGTATTTTTAGCGAATTTTGAATCAAAGAGCCATATATCTTGGTAACGAATTGACATACAAATCTTATTGAATTTTCAAAATTGTTGGAAATTTAACGTTCTACAAAAAAGTATAGGAATGCTTTCGCCGTAGGACGTAAGGGAAAAATGTTATTGATGAAAACCGGAGGAAGGTCGAAAATTTCTTTCCCCTTCCCTTTTCTCATAAGTTTCTCGAGGTCCAAAACTTGAGAAAATATTAATTAACCATCTCTGAACAACATCCCTAAGTTTCATTAACTTCCAACCTTTTTCCAGCTTATCGTCTAGCCTATATTATTTCTCTAGCCTGTTTTTTTTGTCACTTCGCGAAATCTTCCTTATTCCTTTATTAAAGCTTATCGTTTTGGCTAATGACGAAAGATAGACTCATGATCTAAAAATGTACCATGCCGTGGAATACCGTACTGTGGAATTCCACACGGGTCGAGCTAGTTATCTCAAAGATTTTTCAAACAAATTGACCATTTTTTTATGCACAAAACTTATATATATCCAGTAAACAAGGGAGAAAAAAAAGACGAAATATCTAAATTTTGACCGATTTTGAAGTTTGGGATCAAACAAAGTTCATCCTCTAGATCAAAAGTTATATGGGGTCGGGTAGTACTTTTGTCCAGGAGTGTAGTAACTTCCACTTCTAAGAGAAGGTAAAATATATGTTGAAAATATCAATGGGAATCGAAAGAGGGATAAATTCTAAGCAAAAAGTGTCAATACTTTCTATATATACTTTTCGAAATACTAGCATATTTCGAAAAGTCAATACTTTCCGAGCTATTGGCGATTAAAATTCGAAGTATTTACCGTCAAATAAATTAAATATTTGACGGTTTTTAATTTTAAATACTATTTAAAGTATGATATACTTTTTTTCAAAAAGGGTCAAATTTTCAGTTATTTAACGTTAAATACTCCGAATTTCAATCGCCAATAATTCGGAAATTATTGACTTTTCGAAATATGCTTAAATGACACTTTTTGCTTAGAATTCGTCCCTCTTCCAATTCCCGTTAAAATCTTAAATTTGACATCATAAAACTTTTGGTTCTTGGGGTCTTATCTACTTATTACCAAATTTTCAGGACAATCGGAGTTATAGGAAAGAATTTGGAGTTTTATTCCTCGTTTACTGGAGTATAATGTGTATTTTTCGTTTTATAACAATTAAAAATTATTGTTTGTTTCCCAATTTTTCTAGATATTGAAGAAATGAGAACCGCATTTAATCAAAAAGTACATGAAATGTCCGTTAAAGTTTCCAATCATTTATTATCGGATGAAATGTACGCACGTTTAATACGTGAAGTTGAAGAGAGCGAAGCAAAAGAAAAAAAATTATTGGGTGATCAACGACGTTTGGCACGCTATGAAATCATCGTACACGATAATAATCGTAAACGATTAGCTATTCGTCGCGAACAACCATCGGATCCAATCAAATATTATGTACCAAAAAGTGAACTATTCGATTTGATACGTAACGCACATGTACAAAATAATCATGGCGGTCGATGTCGCATTGAAAGTGTTTTACGCTCCAAATATAAAGATATATCACGTGATCTGATTGTATATTACTTAAAGTTATGTACAGTGTGTAGGAATCGTAAAAATACGGTTAGTGAACGACAACAAATCAAAAGGGAAGAAGAAAAAGAGAAACCGAAAGGTAAGTTACACGCGTATTCACTCTAAAACAGAAGGTGGAGGGGGGGGCGAAACTCACATGGATAGTGGGCCTCTTAAATACCAGCGTCTAAATTCAAAATGAATGAAATGTAGTGGCTGCTACAGCAGACGCTCTCTAATGGTGTAAATGTTGTTTGAAATGTCATTTAAATAATAAATTATATTATTTAAAATTATTTTATTTTTGGTTTCATTTTACGAGTACCTCGAAAATTCAACTCATTTTCGTAAATAAAGTAGAGAAAATGTTTAAATTAAAAGTTATTCTTTATAAAACAGGGAACAACTTTTATTCTAGTCGCCTATTTTTATACTCTGTATATATGTAATATATATCAAGGTACCCTGTATATATGTAATATATATCAAGGTATATTAAGTTTAGTCCCAAGTTTGTAACGTTAAAAAATATTAATGCTACGAACAAAAGTTTGGTATAAGTGTTCATAAATTCACCTAATTAGTCCATTTACGATTGTCTGTTCGTCTGTGTCAACACGATAACTCAAAAATGAAAAAAGATATCAAGCTGAATTTTTATAGTGTGCTCAGGACATAAAAAGCGAGGTCGAGTTCGTAAATGAGCAAGTAAGTCAATTGGGTCTTGGTTTCGTAGGACCCATCTTGTAAACCGTTATAGATGCAAAAGTTTAAATGTAAAAAATGTTTCTTATAAAAAAATAAACAACTTTCGTTTGAAACATTTTTTCCTAAACATCTCTGTTTATCCGTGAGAGCGCAAATTATATAGTATGTATTATATGAGAATATCGGTAATGTGTCTGTGGCTATCTAAGAGTGGCTATCTTTCTTTACTTATGACGTAAGCAAATAAACGAATGCGTAATCAACACTGTCTGTACATGATATTTCAATAATTAATTCAGTCAATTTTTTGTTTTTTTAAACCAGTCAACAATTAGAAAAAACTTTTTGAATTATAGTTAAAGTTTTTTTTTGATGGCGGCCTGACAAACCCCCTCTCCACTCACATTGCTTAATTCTTCATGTGAGTAGATTGACAATCATTCTAAAATCAGGTTCCTGATGATACTGGACGATATCACACCGTCTGTATTTCTTTGGAATATCTGTCCATTAATTCTGAAATCAGTTCAAACTTGAGAAAACGGTACATCTTTGGCAGTCTATTGGTACAAAAAAAAACCAGCTTTTAGCACGCGTGATAAGGTTACGGTTGAGAACGAGGTGCTGGATAACACCTATGAAAATATTCCTAAAATAACTCACTAAAATTAGGCTAAAACTAAGAAAAAATTTAATAATGATTTTTTGTTAACTTCGAGTTGCGACATAGTTATTGAAATAAATACCACGATACTCGAAATAAAATTGTATATTAAGAAATTCTATTTAAAAATATAAAAAAACATACAACAGCAAACATCGTCAGTAGCTAAATTTATTCATATAACACATTACAAGCATTTCAATAACTTCGAAAATATTTATTTAATTTTTCAGTAATTACACCACCTCAACGAAAATTAAAATGTCACGAATGTAACGAAATGTTTTATACATCAAATGAGTATACGGATCATTTTGAAAGTGTTCATCAGAAATCCGTCGAATTTATGTGCTACGAGTGTAATAGAATTTATAATAATCATATTTCATATTTGAATCATCTTAATAGTCATAAAAATAAATTTCGATTTAGGTACGAAAACACATGTATTCGATTTGGAACATACAGGGTGGATCAATCTATAATGGCTAATAGCTCATTTTGTAGTTAAGCAATCAATAAATAACTGATGAGGGGACATCATGTTACGACATCAAATTGGATCTAGTTCTCTTGGTTGCTTTAATAGTCAATTTAGATCCTAAAAAGTAAGGGATACGATAACACTTTAAATTAGAAAGATGATTCTCATAAAAAAAACTAATATTTTTTTCAAGAACCGTCAAAACTACAGAAAAATGCTTAAGTTAAAAGTTTAACCTAAAATTCTAGTTTCAAAGTCATTTCTGACCTTCATCTTGATGATCTTGATGACACTTCCTCCGAAAATCAGCGATTTTCGAAAAAATGTTTTAAATAAAAAATGTTAATTTTATTATGAGGATCAACTTTATAATTTAAAGTGTTCTTCTATCTCTTACCTTTTAAGAGGTTATATCCAGTTGCGAGTTCAAAAACACGTATTTTTTGTGAAGTTTTTATTTTGCATGAATATATATATAGGACATTTCTTTAATTTTAAGATCCCGAAGTCCGATTTCAAAAATTTGATATGATACTGCTCCTGTAGGCAATCTACTGGAAGTCCGGCGATGAGCATCATATCTCTGGTTTGGATTATCTAAAATGAAAAAATCCAGAATATTTCTTTAGCTGATAGATGAGCACAAGTATTAATCGAAGGAATAACTTCCGTTTTTAAAGTGGTGTAAAATAAATAATTTTCAGAAATCTTATTTCTTCTATTAATACTTGGGGAAAATATCTAAGAAGATTGTGTAAAAATTCGAAACCGATCGGTTGAGCCGTTTTGGAGAAATCTTGCTCATCGACTTTGAAAACGTTGTTTCGAGAAAAACGCATTTATAGTTTCATAAGACGTTTACACTCAGTTAATTATTATTATTATTCATTTTGTTAAAATATATCCTTAATATATATTCTTAAAATATTAAATATATAATTAGCTAATTAATAATTTTATAATCTAGCTAAATATTTTTATTGTGGGTCCTTAAGGGGATATATTTTAACAAAATGCATAATACAGCCCACAGAAATGCTCATCTTAATTTGGATTATTATTATTATTATTTTATTTATTTATTTATTTTTTTTGATCCGTTTATCTTCGTAAATATTTCTCGGATCAACTTGAAATTTTTATAGAATATAACCCCTTAAGATCTCAATTGACTATTAAAGCAATTCGGAGAACTACTCTGCCGGAAAAAATATTTGATGAAAAAATAAGTCTTAATAAGTCTAAGAATCTGAAAAAGTCGTAGGAATAACTCTGAATTTAATAACGTTTTTGGACTAGTCTAATTCAGAGTTATTCAGGCTAATCCAAAAACGTTGAGAAATTCAGAGTTCATAAGACTCTTTCAGAGTTTCTAAGATCTTTTCAGAGTTTTCTAAGACTTATTCTTTCTTTAAATATTTTTTTCATCAGGGTAGATCCAATCTGATGTCAAAACATGATATTCCCCATAAAACATTAATTTTATCAGCCACAATTGATTAAAATGGTCCACCCGGTGTATTACAGGGGTGATATTAAATTCAGTATTAAGTTTGAATGAAATTTTTACAGATGTGAACCGTGTGATCGATTCTTCTCATCAAATCGAAAATTAAAGGATCATAAACAGCGGCATACACAAAATCGTACAAAATACTTTTGTAGTGTTTGTGGGAAAGGATTTTTGGATCGAGGTTATCTAGCAAAGCATGAAAAACGAATTCATTTAGTTGGAGACATCTCCCCGGACACATTTAAAACACATGAATGTGATGTGTGCAATAAATCGTTTGCATCGATATCTAATTTAAATAATCATAAAAAAATACATTCTGGTAAGAAATCAAATTGTTCGAGAACAAAAATTTTCATACGATTTTCTCATGAAATTTTGTATTAATTTGTATTCTAGGTATTCGAGATCACACCTGTGAACAATGTGGTAAAAGTTTTTTCTATAAAAGATGCTTGGAACATCATATGACATCACATAGTGACGAAAGACCCTTTGGATGCGACAAATGCTCTTCACGGTATGATTTAATTTTATAGATATTCTTTTGAATGCTGAAAGATGCCCAGATTTGTAACACGAAAAGTTACAGTGGGACACATCAGCATATTCTCAGCTTTTTCATCAGGTCACACTTTGGGTCCTTGAACGTGAAGATTCTAATCGAAGGTCAATGCTTCGAGGAACTGAACCGCTTGGCACTGAATAGCACAGTCAGGCTGATCTGCGTACCGGACCATCATTCAGGCGTTAAATTGGATGAGGAAACGGGCTCGTTAGCACGAGAGTGGTCGTCTCAAACGGCCCTTTCATCTGTTCCTGCCATTCCCATAATATCACATTGTTCTGCGCGAAATTTAAGCCACCGAAAAGAATCGTTTTCGAATCCATTTTCGTACGAACTTTTGCTAATGTTTTCATGCCAAGAATAAATCCCAGAAAACTTATGGAATTTCCTTTTTTGGCCAGTGAATTTTAGTAATTATTATTTGTCATATAATTTACAGTTTCAAAACAAAAACACTTTTACATCAACATCAATTCGTGCATACAGGAGTGAAACCGTTCCAATGTCATGTTTGTGGAAAGAAATTTAAACGAAAACCAGCATTAATTGAACATTCGATAACGCATACAAATATATATCGATTTAAATGTGAAATTTGTGATAAACGATTTCGTTTTAAGAAAAATTGTGTAGTAAGTATAATTTTTTTTCTAAACACTCCAATGAGAAATTGATTATTTTCATCTTGTCACACAAGTCTGTTAACTCTATAAAATGCATTAGAAAAATGTTCTCTTTGATGTACGAGTTAGTTCCCAAAACTGCTGCATGCAACGCCACCAGTATCGAATCCAAACCACTGGCCAATAATTTATTTATTTATTTAATTTTTATTTCAACAAATATTTATTATCAATTAATTAAAATTATTTATTAATTTAATGAAAATATAATTTATACAAAATTAAAACTTGTTTATTTATTTTAAATTTTCTACTAATACCGTATTTGGATTTGGCACATGTGTCGCTGTCTAGTGTTTAATAATGTAACTAAAACGTTTTCATTTAGAGACCCATGGTTTTATCAGAAGTTAAATGATTTGTAATATTATATTACTGTGGTCGAGGGTCATAGTTAATTACTATTTTTTTTAAATTTGTTCAACAGAAGTTTCTTTAAAGTTTAAATTAAAGTTATAACCTTAATAAATTATTGAAAACAAAAAACAAACAAAAATTGTCCCCAACTAATTAAAGATGTATTAGCACAGTAGTGGAGACACAAATTAAAAAAAATATATATGTTTTCAATTTTGTTGATGAAATCTGTTATAACTTGGCAAAGTAAGAATAAAATTTTTCGATATTTGAATAATTTTCAAAATTTCGAAAATTGAAAATTTTGTATAATTATTTACCTTTCGTTATTTCGAAAACCAAGGCAGATATTGAAAAATTGTATTCTTATTTTTCGTCTACATTCATGAAGTTATAACAAAATTCATCATCAAAGTTAAAAATAAGGTACAAATAATTTCAATCCGTAAATCTAAAATTGCCTTGGCGCTCATACTACCTTAAAACGATTTCCAAATGAAAACTTTTAAATTTGATGCAAATTCTCTATTTTGTTTCAGTTTCATCAACGTTTACACACCGGAGAAAAACCATACTCGTGTGAGATGTGCAATCGACATTTTACATGCCTATCGTATTACAATAAACATATGAAACGAAATCATAGCGATATTAAAGTCAAGAAAGAGGTTATTGTCGGTTTTTAATTTAAATTGCCTAATTATTTTTGTTCCTTTTAGCTGTCAACTAATTATATATTACAAGGGCGAATCCAGAAGGAGGCAATAGGGGCAGCTAGTTCCCAGTCCTGTTATAGTAAAATCCAGGCTCGTGTGTAGAAATCATCCAAGGGAGGGGGGGGTCAAATATTTGTTCATTTTGTTAGATCATAAAGTCGATAAAAACAAGAAATTATTTTTTCGGATTATATCAAAATGTGATATTTAGTCAATATTTTACTAGCTACAGAATAAAATTTTCTAAAATTGTGTGCGCATCGATCTCTACATCACGATGTATTTTGAGCGAGGTTAAACCGTTTTGCCGATCTTCAGACATTGTCGATCTAAGTTATTTTTGAGACGACGTAAAGTTGAAAAGAAGATTTTATTCGTCGCTTTTGTCACAGATAAAACTGCCACAACGCGAAGCATTTGCGCATCTTCATTGAAAATATCGAGTGTGTCGAGTGAATTTTTGACGTCCTGTCCGGTAATGCGTTTTCGTCAAAATGTAACTTCGTCGACCCAGATTTCACGGAAATCATCGTGCAAAATTAAAGAGTCTGATTCAAAAAGTTGAGCGCAAAAATCTTAATCAAAATTTGTAATTTTGTTGGGAAAAGGACAAACATTTGATAAAATATTCCGATGGTTCAAAAATCGATCCTGTAAATATGTCAGAAACAAATCGATGTACGGTATTGTAGATTGTGATCCGGAAATAATATTCAAATAAATCAGTCTGTATATTCGAGTGTTGAGTCTGTTTTGACGCAAACCTTGGCTTCCGCAATTCTATGAGGTATTCATCCCAGATTTCGCTGTAAATTTTTCTGAATCTTTCTCCAGCTTGAACAGCTAACTTGTCAATGGAACAGCGTTTCATAAATGATTAAATTTACAGGACGAATTTGTTAGTTTAAATTTATGTGGAGAGTTTCTCAATTGGTTTTGGAGGTTTGACCTCCCAACCTCCCGGTACACAAGGACCTGGTAAAATTAGCAGAATATATACGGTTTATTGACCGTAAAAACCAGAGGGTATAAAAAATGTAAAATTTGTGCAATTTCTTGTAAGGTTTCCTGGGGGATTTCTAAGTATAGTTTAGTTGCAGTGTTCTATAAAACAATTCTAGATGAATAAGTCCAAAAAATTCTTAAAAAGTATAAAAAGATTTTTGTAAAACTTACTAAGCAGTTTGAAGACTGCATTTTTAGAAGTTTTTGGGCTTTCTTAGAAGACTTTTCTGAATTTTACTGATTAATTCTGAAAAAGTCTTACTCTTACTTTAACTAAATTTTCATAAAATCTCTGATTAATTCAGAAAAAAATCTTCTAGGAGAATCCAAAAACTTGTAAAAATGCAATCTTCAAACTGCTTAGAATTTTTCAGACTTGTACTCATTCTTCTAGAATTGTTTTTCAGAACACTGCAAGATTAAATTAGACTATCCGGTTGAAAATATTTCTACCCGGGTTCGTTTTTATTAAAATTTTATTTTTTTCTTAATTTGATTTCTTATACATTTTCAGTGAAAATAAATAAATGAATGAAAATACACTTGGAAAAATGTGAAATTTATAATGTGAAATACATTCAAAATCGGTTATAATGTCATACAATTTTTGGTCGTTATATCCGATAATCGCTATAAACGATTTGTACATTTTTATCTAAATAGAATGCTGCTGCCTCATATATTTTCATTAAATTAATAAATAACTTTAATTAATCGATAATAATATTTTTTTGAAATAAAAATTAATTATTAATAAATAAATAAAGTATTGGAAAGTGGTTTGAATTCAATAATGGTCGCGTTGCATGTAGCAGTTTTGGGAGCTAACTCGTACATCAATAAGAAAATGTATATTCCTAATGCATTTTATATAGATTTGTGTGACAGATATGACTGTGATCATTATAGACAGTAATTCTAAGGATGTTTGGTCATTATAACCGATATGATATTTTATCCGATGTTGTATTTATTAATTTAAATTCAGTTAAGATCTTGCTAATTCGTCGTTATAAGCAATCTCGATTTTGACTACACACGTTTTAACATTGTATTTGTGTAACTGTAATTTTTAATTTTATTAATAAATCGTGAAAATATATATTAATTAATATGTATCATTATTAATTTAGCTTTTAAATTGCAAGAACCTCTCCTCCTGTAAAATTAAACTCCTGGATACAATGCTCCTAATATCATGGCTCAATCCAGGGGGGGGGGTGAGCCCGGCAACCGTCCGGAGCGGCAAATCCTTAAAATAGGATATACAGTAATATCGATAATCGGGACTCAATTGAAGAATCCCCAACTGCCCACCAAAAAATTGGTAAGGTACGCCCATGAGAGGTCCATTTTCTTTTACAAAGTACTTACAACCTAATAAACAACTGTGAAAAACTTGAAAGATGCATTACTTTTTTCTTTATTACCATGATATTCATTTAATTTTATTAGACTATATTAAATAAATAGCCAAAGGATTTTCGTCTAAACTTTCCGTAGAACTTCTTCTACTCTCTTCTTTTAGGACATTCTGTGTAATAAATTTCTTTTGTCTTCGGCTACCGTCGATGGGAGCCATACTGAATGGAAAAATAGTATTGGCACCTGATAAAAAATAGATTCTTTTAAATGGGGTACTGTTACTAGCATTTATTTTACTGAGCGCTCAATAAATTAACTGATTGCCCACCTCTGCTAAGCATTAAGGCTAATGATTATTGATGAGTGAAAAAGACAGAAGTAAATACAAGATAAAGAACGAGCATAATTTATTTGACGCTTTGAAAAAGTTATTTTGACAGTTTCAATTGTCGAATGAAGCAAAATTTTCAATTTAAAAACAAAAGAATGTTTATATTTAAAATGAATGTCAAAAATTAGTCCAAACTTTCGCTAGAACTTCGTCTGCTTCTTTTTCTTAGGACATTCTGTATAATAAATTTCTTTTCTCTTCGGCGTCCCGTCAACGGGAGCCATACTGAGTGGAAAAATAGTACTGGCACCTGAGATATTTTAAAGGAAAAAATGGATTCTTATATATGGGGTGCCGCTACTGTCGTTTATTTTACCGAGCGCTCAATAAATTAACTGATCGCTCACTTCTACTAAACGTACCCAATGATTATTGATGAGTGAAAAAGACAGAAATAAATAAAAGATAAAGAACGAGAATCATTTATTTGACGCTTAGAAAAAATAATTTTGACAGTTTGAATCGTCAAATAAAACAAAATTTTCAATTTAAAAACAAAAGAATGTTTATATTGAAATGAATGTCAAAAATTTAAATTAAAATTATTCGATTTGATACAATTTAAAAAACAAACAAACAAACATCATAAATAATGACTTTTAATTCATTTTGTCGTTTATGTGCAACTTTTTGTAATGAAGTTGATTTAGTTGATATATTCGGTAATAAAAACGATTTAGAATCAAAAATTGAACTATGTTTTCGATTAAAAATCGAAAATGATAATTATTTACCGAAACAAGCGTGTATTGTCTGTTCATCGAAGGTGCATTCATATTACGACTTTTTTTTACAAGTTCAAAAAGCACAATTAGTTTTTAAATCGAACGAGGAGGTGCCAGTTGGTTTAGTTGATGCTAAAATTGAGGCAGACGATGAAGAAGAAATCGACGAGAAATTTGATGTATCCTTCGATAAATTTTCAGGTAATCAAAGGTGTTTATATATTTTTACCGGCAATGTCCACGACATTATAAAATGAATTATTTTAAGTCAGTGAAATTTTTTAAGTGAAATGATGAAAATCGTGAATGTGATTGATTATGATCAGGAATTATAACAAAAATCATGTGTGTAAGTGTTTTGATTTTTTCTAGATGGTGATGAAAATGATTCGGGAGGGGGCACCGATGACGATTTTGATGAGGAAATTAGTGATATTAAATCTGAATCAAAACACACTGTTTTGGTATGTACAAATATTTTCATAATTTAATTCGGAAAAGAAAAAAAATCAATTTGATTGCATTCCAGAGGTCACGAAAACCTATAATTAAAACGGAGGACGATAACGACGATGAAGATAATGAAATAATCAATCAAGAAGAAACAGTTTCAGGTAAGATGATAAATTAATTCGATGCAGTTTTAAAGTATTTGAGCCAGGAATCGACTCCTCGGCAATTGATTTTAATTGGATCTGATGGAAAATGTGTTTGAGTGTACTCAACAAAATCTTATTCTTGCGAACTTGTGCTTTTTCAATTTACGCCCATACGGTGGGACAGAAGTACCCTACTGACATTTTTAATCTCCGTTTTCGAGATATAAGCATTAAAAAAAAAAAAAAAAAAAAAAAAAACGGATTTACGCCGAAAAATCGTTATTGACAAAAATAAAGATTATTTCTCCCAAAATACAAAATCTAAAGGCTTTCAAGTTAAATTTTTTACCGGAACTACAAAATAATCTTTATTTTCGTCAATAACGAATTTTCAACAAAAAATCCGTAGGTACTATTTTTTTCAAAGGCTTTTTTTTATATCGAAAATGGTGATATGTGGTGAAGTATGAGTACAAGTCAAAAAATGCTTCAAATCGTCCAAAATATAAAACACAAGTTAAATTTACAAAACTTAAAAATTCCCGACAAATTTTTCAGGTACGGAACCTTAAACTCGCACTTGAAACATAGTTAAGAACACTCTCCGTTAAATTACTTTCAAACGAAACCAAAATATTTAAAATCGGTTCATCCATTTATGCGCTACGATGCCACAGACAGACACACACATATAGCGGTCAAACTTATAACACCCTTTTTTGAGTTCGGGAGTTAAAAAGGCTTTCTAATTAAATTTTTGACCGGAACTACAAAATAAATTATTATTATTGTCAATAACGAGTTTTCAGCTAAAATCCGTTTCAAAAAAAGTGGTATCTGGAAGTACGGTTCTTCTGTGCCAATTGAAACTATAAGTTCTCATGAATATGATTTTGTTGATCATACTAAAACATTTTCCATCGGTTCCTATAAAAATCAACTGCCGAGAATTCGATTCCTGGTCCAACAACATGGACTAGGGTGTGCCAGGGAAATATTTTTGTCACGATTTTTTTATTTTTTACTGTTGTGACAGATATTTTGGTCAAGTTTTGAACTGTCACATCGAGATATTTCGAAAGTAGAACTCAAAACGAACAAATTAAAAAAAAAGAAAGTATTTCCGCGAAAAGGGTAAAATTTTATTGGCTTTATATAAAAAAAAAAAATCGATGTGACAGACCTTTCTGCCACGATAAGAGCTGTTACACCAAATTTTCCTGAAAACAGATAAAATTTATAATAAAATAGTCTCTTACAATCTTACAAATTAATTTCCATGAAAGTACAAATTATTTGTAATTACTATAAATATAAACAATATTTCTGCCAGAATAAACCCTGGCACACCTAGTCCATATTATACCTATCGTTAAATAGTATAGATTCTTATGCGAAATTTCGAAATCCGTGTAAAGTTAATTATTAAGCTCCAAGGCTAATTGTAATTATTAATACTTACATTCGTTTTTTGATTGCCATATCGAATAATTAACATTTATGTCCTCGTCTCTAGTACTTAATAAGTCATTTCACTTTATTCACTACATATTAAATTAATTTTGTTTTTTGGTCTTTAGTTAATAAAATTAATATTTAGTCTACCGATTTTTAATATATAAAGCCAATGAAATATTATTACACCAAGTAAAAAAGAAAAAAATCCTGACAAAAAATATTTTTGACAGGATAAATCCTGACCTTATAGTCCATATTGTACCTACTATGGTTAAATAGCATTGATTCATATGCGAAATTTCGATATCCGTGTGAGTGCAGTTTTACTGTCACGGGCTCCAGGGCTATAACTACTCAATTAATATAAAATATTATTTTCAGATATTGAAGAAACAAAAGAAGCCTTCTATAAAAAATTAGGTGAAATGTCTGTAAAAAGTAACGGTCATTTAATATCAGACGAAGCATATCAACGTTTTATCCGTGAAGTCGAAGAAGCCGAAACAAAAACTACACCAAAGAGTGCAATGGACTATCGTCGATTGAAACGTTTTGAAATATTATTAACCGATGATAATGTGAAGAAATTAATTGCACGACGAAAGAAACCATCCGAAAGCGTTAAATATTTCGTACCGAAAAGTGAAATGTTTGAATTGATACGTGAAGGACATATAAAATGTAATCATGGTGGACGATGTCGAACCGATAGCATTCTAAAAATGAAATATAAAAATTTATCACGTGAAATTATTATGGTCTATTTAAGTTTATGTAAAGTGTGTAAAAAACGGAAAAAATCTTTACGGGAACGAATTAAATTAAAGGAGAAACAAAATCAAGAAAAAGCAGGTGTGTATTAAGGTAGTACGAGCGCCAAGGCAAGTTTAGACTTGTGGTTAAAATTATTTGTACCTTTATTTTTAACTTTGATGATTAATTTTGTTATAACTTCATAAATGTAGACGAAAAATAAGATTTTCAATATCTGCCTTGCTTTTCGAAATATTGTAAGCTAAATAAATTAACAAAATTCATTATTCATTATTGTCAAGTTATAACATAATTCACCATCAAAATTGTGAAAATATACATTTTTTTAATTTGTATCTCCACTACCGTGCTTATACATCCTTAATTAGTCGGGTACAATAGGTTTTTTTTTTCGTTTTCAATAATTTATTAAGGTTTTAACTTTAATTTAGATAATTTTTTTTTATTTACACTGACTACTTTTAGAGAAATCTATGAAAACATATCATTCATCTACCGTTTTACCATATAAGACCAATGTTAAATATGCCTTCTTTTGAAGTCATATATTTATTTAAATAATCGAGTTACCTCCCCTAAAATTTTCAGAATTGATTTGAACTTAGCCCAACAGCATATTTAAAAAACATTAAGCCTTTTATCCAAAATTTCAAAATTAAAAATTATGAGACATCTATAAACAATCTTGGAACTTTTAACCACAATTATGTCATTCTTTTGAAATTATTAACAATTAATAAAAAAAAATATTTTACAGTATCAAAACCACCCCCACCTGCCTTGAAATGCCACGAATGTAGTGAAATGCATCATACGGCAAACGATTTACGTGAACATTTTGAAACTGTTCATCAAAAACCTGTAGAATTTATTTGCTTAGAATGTTCAAAGCTTTTTAATAATTACATAACGTTTCGTAATCATCTTTGGAGTCATAAAAATGAATTCCGATTTAGGTAAGATTTAAAGATCTCAACTAATAAAAAACCTTTTAGTCTATAATAGATCAGACGATTTTAATAGAAATAATAGACTGTTAGACAACAAAAAAATTTGCACTTTCGAATATTTTCGAATATTCTAAATATTAAATCTTATACATAATATTACTCTAGCAAGTTTTTTTCTGTCCTACCCTTATCTTCCTTATTCCTTTATCAAATTCCATGATTCACCTCTCATTTTCAAGCTTATCATGTCTAGGTTTGACGAAAAATATACTCACGGTCTAAAAATGTACCGCTTAGGAAAAAACACGCTAGATAGATAATTTAAACGAAAAAATATCTATATATTTAAACAATAAGTTTATTAAGCAAACATGCTAGTTTTTACAGATGTTCTTCTAATACTCTAGACATTTAATATTCAAAACATTACTAGGCAAACATGTTAGTTTTTACAGATGGTCTCCTAATACTGTAGACATATAATTACTATTTTTGCTTTTACATTTTTTTCCCACTTTTCTACGAAATTTGTTGTTTGTTGTATTTAGCCACGGTTACAGGATAGCTAGGGGCTACGGGAAAGGTATTCTTACGGGTAGGTATTACACAACGCAGGGTGGGGGGGGGTAGGGTTTATAAAGAACGTTAAAAAAACAAGAATTACGGAAAAATCTTTCGAACAAAAGTTGTAAACTACGAACATGAGATATTATTTTTTCCCACTTGTAGGGTGGGTGTCCTTCATACATGTTATTTGCACTTGCAGAGTGTCGTCTTTAGAATACTTGAATCCATCAATCCCGGTGGGGAAGCAGTGGGATTATAATAACATCTCTTACCAGAAGACGTCTCACCTTCAGATGACAAGTTGTTTTCAAGGGGGTATAGAGGACTCCTTAATCCAAATACTAGAACCCATTTGCGGTACTCCTCATAACTATTATTATGAATTGTCCATTATTTCTATTAAAATCGTATAATCTATTTATTGCAGCCTCTGTAAAAGTACCTATAAATCGTTTTTATTTCATTAATTGTGCAGATGTGAACAATGCGATAAATTCTTTTCATCAAATCGTAAACTACAAGAGCATCAACAGCGACATTTAAAAGTTCGTAAGAAATATTTTTGTAGTGTTTGTGGTAAAGGATTTTTAAATGAAAAATATTTAACAATACATGGACAACGGACTCATTCAAAACAGGCGAACGAGACAACAGAAAAAGAGGAAGTTGTTAAAAATCACGAGTGCGATGAATGCCATAAAATGTTTGCTTCCATTTCTAGTTTGAATAATCATAAAAAAGTTCATACCGGTAAGTACCATTCAACATAAGTTCTTGAAAGCTTCAGAATCATTAGGAAATCACCAGGCAGGGAATGAAAGCGATCAATTTGATTTTTAGACAAGGGCATTTACGTGCGGAGCGCGGGAATTAGCAGTGATGGCACTCCTAATTAAAATATTTGATATTTCAGGTATTCGCGAGCACACCTGTGAACATTGCGGCAAAAGTTTCATCTATAAAAAATATTTAGACGACCATATCACATCCCACAGCGATGAGAGGCCTTTCAAATGTGAAATGTGTCCAGCCAGGTACGTTTTATCACCTTTTTTTTTAAAAAATTAAATAAGGCCTCTAAAAAGTAAAGAAATTTTCTATAGTATAATTAAACTAAATATATAAAAAGAAAAAATAAATGCATCTTTGACATTTTCCACATTGTTTATTAGCTTGTAAAAACTTGGTAAAAATAAATAAAAATATAATTGGTAAAAAAAGTCGACCTCAGGGGCGTACCAAACCCCCTTTTTGGAGGGGTAATTATGGGTTTTAAACAGAGTTTTACAAATTACAAAAAAAAAATTGCATCAAATAAAAAAAAAGTTCTAGCTGAAGTATTTGTGTACAGTATTTTTTTCGACCTGCTAGCTTTAAAATTGACCAAAATATGCCAATTTTAAAATGGATTTCTTTGCTCATTCAATCAAATAAAAAAGTATGCATCTTGTAAATCGTTAGAGATTGAACAAAAGTTTAAATGTAAAAGTTATTCTTTATAAAAAAAATTAACAATTTTTATTTGATTCATTTTTCGTAAATATCACTGTTTACCCGTCAGGGTAAAAAACCACTAACAACTATTGGTTTTGTGAAACATTCTAGAAAAATAAAAAAAATTCCAGAAGTTTTGAAATTATTTTGGAGACGCCCACACGGGTGAAAAGGGGTGTTTAAAAAAAATATATACAAAAGTTGTTTATTTTTTTATGAGAAATAAATAAAAAATTTAAACTTTTGTTTTATACCTCTAGCGGTTTACAAGATGGATACTTTTTCATTTGATGAATGAGCAAAAAAATTATATTTTAAAATTGGCATATCTCGGTCAATTTCGGTCAAAGGGGTTAGGTACGCCCATAGGAGCTCGACTTTTTTTTACGAAGTGTTTACAACCTAATAAGCAACTGGAGAAAATTTCAAAGATATTTTCTTTATTACCATAATATTCTATTTAATTTTATTAGACTATTAGAAAATTTTACAATGATTGGATTTTGGATTCTGAAAATTAATTTGATTTGTTTTTTCCAGTTTTAAAGCAAAAATGTACTTACGACGGCATGTATTTCTTCATACGGGCGTCAAACCATATCAGTGTCATGTTTGTGGCAAGAAATTCCCTCGAAAACCAGCATTAATTGAACATTCGATAACGCATACCGATTTGTATCCATTTAAATGTGAAATTTGTGATAAAGGATTTCGTTCCAAGAAAAATGTTGTGGTATGTATTCAAATTTAAGATCTACGTTAAAATTTCGACCCCCTATAACCATCTTCCCGTGCGTATAACTTGTAATTGTATTTTTCAGTGGCATCAACGTTTACACACGGGAGAGAAACCATACTCATGTGAAGCATGCAATCGACATTTTACATGCTCTTCGAATTACGATAAACATATGAAACGACATCATGGAGTTGTTAAAGTCAAAAAGGAAGTTCCAATTATAACTAATAATACGTAACCTTCTACAAATATTCTTTTAGATGACAGCATCGCCGTCACCATACTATGAAATTGATGCTTTTTTACGCCTCAATAAATAAATATCCATTTAGGAGTTAATTATCTTAGTTTAATTATTTTATTTTAAATAAATCGAATATAATTTTTAAGTGTTTCATGTACATAATTATGTTTATCAATAATAATTTATTTTATACTAAACTAGCTTTTAACCACGACTTGGCTCGTGCACTAGTTTACAAAATTTTAATTTTTGTCTGTTGCCATGAATTTTTTGGTGGTTTTTCTTTGCTTATGACATGTTATTTTTAAATATACCCTCAGAAATTTGTGTGCACTCAAATTACTGTATGCAGCTCAAACGATTTTCATCATTTATAGTACACTTAATGAGCCGAAGAAGGTGGGAAAGTGGTGGAACAGCTTCGATTTCAAAAATTATTGTTTGTACGTGATCCTTAGACATTCAGGAACATTCATACCCACTAGCTTTTACATTAATATAAAAAAAAAATGAAAAATAAGGGTAGGGTTCCCATTCCTAAAGTATTTCAAAGAGAAACAGTGAAATAAAATTCAAAATTTCACCTCGGAATTCGTCTCCTGGGAGTTTTGTTATTGCTGATTATGAATTCGATGTCAAAAGCAACTGAAAATGGTTGCAACCCCATTGAACGCATTCATAGAAATGACAATGGTATTTTCCGATTTATTTAATGTTTTTGTTCGTTGATAACTTATATATCGTGAATATCTGAAAATCAAAAACTAGGGCTGATCCAAAGATTCTAATTATATATTTGAGCTTAGCATAACATGTGCAGCCAACAACAGCAAAAATTTCCCCGGCTACAAATACACTGTAAACTAGTGTAATGATTCATTTCAATGGATTCAATAAATGATTCATTTAGTGAGACATTGATTCATTTAAAGAATCTACCTTTACCTCATTTATCCGCTCTATATACTACTCAGAATATAGACGTTGAAAACCCATATATTATCCTTCAACCCGCTTTTCCTCGCTTAGTACGCCCCCTAAACAAGAACTTTAGTTCCAAACCACGGGCACATATATATTAATTTTTACATTTTTAATTTCAAAAATGACAAAGTTTTATAAAATCTTTCACCCCATATTTTACCTCCTTGAAGAATGAATTTTTTGAAAATTGTCAACTTTTTTTTTAACCATGGGGGCATGTATATTATTTCTTACATTTTTAACTTCAAAATTGACGCAAGTTTCGTACAATAGTCCAGAATAATCTAAGTTTGTTACCTCGAGCGTCGAACACAACTTTATCAAAAATCGAAAAAATCGGCTTTTTTCAGATTTTCGGCGATTATTATCCTTAAGGACTAATTTTGGATAGTATCTTTTTAGGGCGATTTTCAAGTAGACTAAATTTGCTACAATATGAGACTAGAATTGTCTCTGTAGTCCCAATAATTTCCGAGATAATGTCGCAATACGAATTTTTATTATAAAAAACTGATCTAGAAAACTGGGGCAAAAATGAAAATTTAATTAAAAAAAACCTACTTCTTTAATTACTCTAATTACGAACCATAGACCATCAGTTAGTTCAGTGTAGACAGCTGGGTATAATTTATCCATAGATAATAAATATTTATATTTATTATAATCAGATGACTATGAATATATCTGTCAAAATTATCTGTGTTATTTCGTATAATGATACTGATATTACGTCACCAAATTGGATGCCCGCGTTTTTGACAGTTTAAAGAAGGTTTAAAATTTTATTTAAGTTTTTGGCAAGAAAGTGAGTGTATATTTCCGGAATAAATTTTTGCTGGCTTTTTATTAGTAAAATCAACATTTTAAAGTACTTTTTTCAAGTATAGTAGAATACCCTATTGTTCAAAAAAATTGTTTGGAAATGTCTATTAATTTCTTTTAAAATTAATCCTGATAATAAAAATAGGATATAATTTTCTAATGCTTTTCTATGATAAACTGGTCACGTGATCTTATTTGACATTCAAACTCAGAGTCAACATTATGTTTTTCAAAATGATCATGCTCGTCCATACATTTTTTAATGAATTGTGAACGCAGCCAATGGTCGTGTAACTGAACGTACTTATTTATACGCGGGTGATGTTTAAATGTCACAATAATTTGAAGGAATATTTTTTTTTAATTTTCCACAATAAATTTTTGATGAATTAATTGCATGTGTTAAAACATGTCTGAGAAAAAAGCTGCTTTAGATACGATGGCATCAAGAAAATTAAAAATACTTGCATTACACGGTTATCGGCAAAGCGGTGAAATATTTCGTATCAAAACTGGTTCATTCCGAAAATTAGTGAAAAATTTAGCAGATTTTACTTATATAACAGCACCACATAAAGTTTTAAATTTAATTACGAACGATGGAAGTGAACCCGCTGATGAAACTGCTGATAGTAAGTTTGTTAATTTTAACCCACTATAATTATAAAGATTCATTTTTTGCCTAATTAGTAACTCGATCGATTGGTGGGGGTGGGGTGGGGGGCATTTTATATATTCGAAAATTTATTTTGCTTCATTTTTATCTAGACGGTTATAGTTGGTGGTTTAATCGTGATGATTTAACATTCAAAGGATCCAGAGAAGGTGGTCCAGCAATCGGATTCCAAGAAAGTGTTGAATATGTTGAAAGTGTTTTTAAGGAACATGGTCCATTCGATGGAATTCTAGGGTTCTCACAAGGTGCTTCGTTTGCTAGCTTATTATGTTATTTAGTCTCTAAAAATCGTAAGTATTCAGAGAATTTTTACGAATCGGATATAGTGGTTATTTTACGGTGAAAAATGATTGAATCTGAATGAAAACTATATGATCTGGTTATAGCTTATACTTTCTAGTTTTTGAATTAATATTTCAAACATTTTTATCATCTCTTATAAGCGGGGAGCCCGTAACAGTAAAACTGCAATTACACGGATTTCAAAATTTTGCATATGCGAATCTATACTATTTAACGATAGGTACAATATGGACTAGGTGTGCCAGGGTTTATTCTGGCAGAAATATTTTTTATAATTTTTAATAATTACAAGTATTTTGCACTTTCATGGAAATTAATTTGTAAGAGACCATTTTATTGCAAATTTTATCTATTTTTAGGAAAATTTGGTGTGACAGTTCTTATCGTGACAGAAAGGTCTGTTACACCGATTTTTAATATATAAAGCCTATCCAATTTTACACTTATCGCGGAATTCTTTTCTTAAATTTGTTCGTTTTGAGTTCTTCATTTGAAATATTTCGGTGTGGCAGCTCAAAACTTGACCAAAATATCTGTCACACAAGTAAAAAAATAAAAAAATCCTGGCAAAAAATATAAATATTGTACCTATCATTAAACAGTATTGATTTATATAAATTTCGAAATCCGTGTAAGTGCAGTTTTACTGTCACGGGCTCCAGGACTATTAATATTTTATGCACAGGACTGAAACTCTGAGAAAATTTATTACTTAGTTTGATATGAATTTTAAATGCGTGTACGGGGTGCATTAATATTTATACAAGAACTTGAGTATATGCAATCGAAGGCTTTTTTATTTTTCTTTAAAATGCGCTTGTTTTGACCTTTATACGAGCTTCTAAGACCGAGTTATTTATTCGACGATAAAGACCTTACAAAACTAAACCGTGAACCCCGCACACACTTTTAAAATTCATATCAAATTAATAAATAAATATTCTCAACGTTTAAATCCTGCGCATAAAATATTAAGGATGATAAAAATGTTTGAGATATTGATTCAAAAACTAGAAAGTACAAGCTATCGGATCATATAGTTTTCATTCAGATCCAATCATTTTTCACTGAAATATATCTGTTCGAAATTTCGAGAAAATTAAAATTTCTTTTAAATGCCCCACTTTTTTTTGTATAAAAATTTGAACGAGATTTAATTTTTTAATTTTTAGTAACACCAATAAATTTCCATTTTGCAATATTAGCATCCGGTTTTAAATCTGGAAGTATTCCACATATGAAATATTATGGACAGCCAATTTGTATTCCATCTTTGCATATATTTGGTGAAAATGATCAAATTATTCCAAAAGGTAATTATTAAATGAAGTTCAATTACATCCATGTCTCCATTACATAAAGTAGCGGTCGTATGTTTGACACCTTTTGAAGCTTTTTAAGGATTAAAAGCCTACTTTAAAGGTAGTTTGCGAAAATGAAAATAAGGTGCTTCGGAAAAGCCGTGTATTAAAACCCGAATATGTTATAAGCTCGTTGAGTCGATGGGACGTTATGAATGAGTTATATGTTTAATGAATTCGATTGATGACGATATTCGATTAATTGGATGGGGCGTTTACCCATCCTCGTTGCCAATTTTGTATAACTCGATTTAACCCAATTTATTATAATACCACACGTTACAGAAATCTTTTACAAGGGGTGTTGGGTTATATGGATTTTTGTCAATAAAATAAACGTGTAAGAGAATACTGAAGAAAGGAAATACGTGTAAAAACGTGACAGACGATTCGATAGAGTACCGCGGCCGCTTGAACTTTAAAAACTGTGTACATTAATAGATTTTGTTATAATTTTAGAGATGAGTTTAACATTAAAAAAAGAATTTGTAAGTGATGAATTCGATCCGATTGAAGTATTACATGACGGAGGACATTTCTTACCAGCCAACAGTATTTTAAAACCAGCTTATATCAAATTCTTAAAATTAATGTTACTACAAATACAAGAAAAGGACAAGCAATCATTCTCAACCTCACCTGCAAATTCTTTATAATAATTAGACAACCGACTAGCAATATGTTGATAATAGTCTAAGAGTTGGTATAAGGTCGACCTTCACCCATCTGATAACCAGATAAGACATATTTTTTATTAAATTTTATTGATTTATAAACACGTCTATGATAACTTGTCTATCGAAAAATGTTCATATCGAAAAGTTTCCATAACAATTTTTTTTGCAGGGAGTCTATACCAATATTTTCGTAATTATCTTCTGATGCCAATTTCGATTGGTTAACAGATCGGTATAATTACCCATATTGACTTACCTGTTCACACGGAATGAACAGATCTAGACCAATCTGTTAACCAATCGAAATTGGCATCAGAAGAAAGATAATTTAATTACGAAAATAATGATATAGGCTTGTCTGGAAAAAATCCATTATGGAAAAAAATTGATTAAAATTAATTAAAAATAGCCATGAACACTTTTCGATTGATAAGCTATCATAGACGTGTTTATCAATCAATATTATTTCATAAAAAATATGTCTCATCTGATTATTAGTTGGGTGAGCGGTACCGGTAATTGATGAAATTTGTAAATATGAAAAATAATGAAAGTATAGTAAAATTTATTTTCTACAACTTTGTTTACTTTTTTATTTCCATTTTACTAATATAACTAGCTGTGAAATACCCGCTTTGTTGGGCAACATCCCCACTTTCACCCATCTTCCATCCATATCCCCTTGCGTAGGGCATACAGTTTTCTAATGTTCATTCCATGCTCTTTTATTTGATATTCCACTGGGGTATATTTGAATATATTCGATTATTCATCCCCACCTTTCCAAACCCCGAAGGTAAAAAATAGAAAAAAACAAGTGAAAACAATCAATTGACTGAATTAATTGTTGAAATACCATGTAAAGGCAGTGTTGATTATTCTATCACATTTCACATACATACATGCCACACATATATAACTGATATTCCCATATAATACATACTATACAATTTGTGCATAATTTGCGCTCTCAGGGTAAACAGTGATGTATACGAAAAAATGTTTCAAACAAAAGTTGTTTATTGATTATCAGTCATGTATGTGTCACATGTTTGTATGTGTAACGTGATAGAGTAATCAACACTGACTATGCATGGTATTTCAACAATTAACTCAGTCAATTGTGTGTTTTCACTTGTTTTATAATAGACTAGCTCCACCAGTGAGAAATTTCGCTCCCGTAGTTACCGTAACCCGTGGCTAAAAACATCAAACAACAAATTTTGTAAAAAAAGTTCTTAAATTAATATTAGAAGAACATGCAATAAAAATAGTAATTACAAAAATAGTAGGAGAGCATCTGTAAAAACTAACATGTTTGCCTAATAAACTTGTAATTTAAATTTATGATGTTTTTTTCCTAAGCGGTACATTTTTTGGACCGTGAGTATATTTTTCGTAAAACCTAGACATAAAAAGCTTGAAAATGAGGGGTGAATCATGGAATTTGATAAAGGAACAAGGAAAATAAGGTACGAGTAAAAAAAAACTTGTGTAATAATATAAGATGGTTTATCAAATATATCACAAAGAAAATGATTTTCCATCAACATGAATGAGTTTATGTACAATTAAATTTTGTTTTAGATTAAATGTTTTATTACAAATTTCACATGAAAATGGTTTTTCACCCGTATGAATTCGTTTATGTTTATTTAAATTGCTTTTTTCAGTAAATTTTTTATCACAGACTTCACATGAATATGGTTTTTCACCAGTATGTGTTCGTTTATGTCTATTTAAACTACTTCTATCATTAAATGATTTATCACAAAATTCACATGAAAATGGTTTTTCTGCACTATGTGTTCGTTTATGTTGCATTAAATTACTTTTATCATTAAATCTTTTATCACAAATTTCACACGAAAATGGTTTTTCATCACTATGAGTCCGTTTATGTTCAATTAAACTATTTTGCTGGGTAAATGATTTATTACAGATTTCACATGAAAATGGTTTTTCACCAGTATGAGTTCGTTTATGTGTAATTAAACTGTTTGGCCGAGTAAATGTTTTATTACAAATTTCACATGAAAATGATTTTTCACCACTATGCATTCGTTTATGTTTAACTAAATGTTGCTGCTGTTTGGTGGATTTTTGTTGTAATTCTAAAACATTTTCATTAATTGTTTCATCTTGAATCATGAATTCTGTATAATATGGTTGTTTTTCAAGTTCAGTATTTTCATTAATTTCATGTTTCATATTAATAATAAAATCATTTTCATTGCTGTCTTGTTCTTGTATTTCATTTTTAATTCGTCCATCTTGTATTTTAACTTCAGCATCATCAAATATTTCTTCTTTAATAATAACTTCCATAAATCCAGTATTTAATTCTTGTTCATGTTTAATATTTTGATAAATTTCTTCATATTCTTTTAGTATTTCCATTTTAATTGGTTTTTGTACTGTTGTAATATTTTCTTGTTTAATTTCATTTGTTAATTCCATTATATTTTCTATTTAATTGTTTTTCAAGTTTAATAATTTCCTCATTGAAACGGAAATAAATATTAACATAATCAGTTATTATTTTCCTTTTTCTTAAGTTTTTCTCTAGGTTATATTATTCCATGGTGTCGTCTGTCAAATATTTATAACATAAGTACCCCAAAGAGCATAGGGTAGAGGAGAAGCAGCCCATATGAGCTAATGTAAAATCGTAGTATACGAGTTTTAGCGCCTCTACCGAGTCAGGCTTTCAAACTTAATAGTTAATAGTCACCCCCGCAAAGTAGTCAAACTTAATAGTCATACCCGCAAAGGCCTACAAACTTAATAGTTGATCGCCTCAGACTCCAGATGTCACTTATAATTATACTTCTGCTTCTTGTCTATCCTATAGTCTTTGAAGTACCCTTCAAAGAATACACAAAGACTGTGAGAATGTATGCTCTTTGAGAATACAGATACGTACCCATGAAGGTTATAAAGAAGGAGAACGATCGCTATGTACTAAAGCATTAGCGCACCTGTCTCTGAAAATTTATAGAATTTATAGTTCATTTTCAGCCACCAGCAGCGCTGTCTAAGTAGTATATTAGCGCACAACAGCCCGCATTTAATGATAGAACTTAGCGATCCCAGCGCCTCACTTATTTTTTCAAAATATTGGGGACAATCTTTTCTATTGCGATCGTTCTCCTTCTTTATAACCTTCATGTACGTACCGTACCAGAGACTGCCTTAACATGGGAATTTACTGATATAGTCTCTGGTTTACACGGTACGGTACAGAGAATATGTATAGCGGTAAAGGATAAAGTCTCTGGTACGGTACTTTACCGATATATTCTCTGGTGTAAACTCCCATGTTAAGGGAGTAAAGTTATGCAGTATGTACATAAATATGCACAAATTTTTTTTCGTGTTAATTAACTATAAATATTTTTTAAACCATTGTTCGTCGTTTGTTCTTCATTGTTTGATCATTAAAATAATTTGTTCGATCGTTGTTTATTTATTATTTATTAAACAATATTTGTTATTAAGTTAGTCCCCCCCCCCCATACTATTTATTTCTACTTTTTACTTCCTTAATCAATTATTTTAACGAATTATTGATTGTTCGTTTTAAAACGAACTTAAGTTTTAAACGATCAGATGTTTCTATCGGGTTCAACTTTATTTTCTCAATTATAGAAATTAGTTCCTTCTAGTCAAATTGTCATTAATTAATTTTATATTTATTTGTTGTTCGACGTATGATTCACATATCATAATTGTTTATTAACTTATTTTTTAACCTTTTAACTTTTTAACGGTTTTCTGAAAAAGAAACAAATTTTATATCTACTTATTTTTTAACTATTTATTTGTTATTTATTATGTGTAATTTTTAAGTAATTTTTATCAAGCGAAAACTGCTTTCGTCTCTTTTAACGATTTTGGATCATACAATTGTTTTTATTTATTTTTTAACAAATCTACAGGTTTCAGTATCACCTAATTATTACATAATTTCAATTTGTATTTTAGTATAAATACAGGTACGTTGTTTGTGTTAGATATTAAAATTGAAATACGCGCCTCTTATAATTTTATGTAAACAATGTATACCTAGATGGCACATATGTAAACATTAGAATATAGCAAGGAGAGTTCAAAACATGTGGGAAAAAGGTGACTGTAATGAATAAAACTAAATTGATTGTAATCGATCTTTTTTATTATATTAAATCATTCAACAAATTTATCTTTCAATAAACATAAATTTATCAGGTTATGGGCCCAGATTTTCTCTGGGTAGTGCGCGATGTTAAAAATAAATTAATAAAAATAAAAACTGAAAACAGTCTAACAATAAAATTAGTGAGGTTACGTATATTGGAACAGCGTGGAAAATTCTATGTACTTTTTGGAGGGAAAACGTGTTGATTAAATTACAATTTAAGATGGCTGTTAATAATATAGTAGTGCCTATTTTGGAGGCAAATAACTACAATAATTGGGAATTTCGAATGAAACTAATTTTGCAAAGAGAAAACTGCAGCAAAGCATTAGAAGATCCACCAGAAGAAACAGCAACTAATGAAGTGAAGTTGTCCTTCTCGAAAGCGGATATTAAAGCTCAATCATTAATTGTACAAGGGGTGTCAGACAAACATTTGGATATAATTAAAGACTGCACAAGTGCAAAATCGCAATTCGAAAGTTTAAAAAATGTGTTTGTGAGAACAAGCTCGTTCACAAAATTATCTCTGTGGAGGAAGTTAATTAACCTTAAACATGATGTGAATGAAGGGTTAGAAGACCATTTCTTCAAATTTGAAACTATAATTCGCGAACTTAAAGATCAAGGATCAAACATCAATGATAGTGATCAAGTATGTCATTTTCTTCTCTCTTTACCTTCTAAATACGATATAGTCGTCACAGCCATCGAAACTATTAAAGATGTTAAGATGGATTTCGTGAAATCAAGGTTACTGGATGAAGAGTTGAAAATAAGTTCCAAAGACAGTATTGAAAATGAAACGGTGTTCAAAGCTAGTACAAATAAAGGATGTTTCACATGTGGTAGTACATTGCATATACAAGTATATTGTCCAAAAAGAAAAGTCCCACCACATAGAGAAGGAAATAAAAACTTTCAACAAAATAATAGAGGTTGGAATACAAATTATAAAAATTACCAAAATGAAAGCTATCAAAATAAAAGGGATAATTATCGTGAAAGTAAACAAGCAGCTAATACAGCTGAAGATACCTATGTAAATTTATACGCAGCAAATGTTTGTAATGAAAAAACCGGAAAAATAGTTTTTGTGTTGGATTCTGGAGCAAGCAATCATTTTGTTCAAGATTGTTTGGAACCTGTTATGCATGACGTTGAAAAATTGACACACTTTGTCGAAATTTGTACTGCGAATGGTCAAGTCATGAGAACAAATAAACAAGGAGTATTGAAAGCGGAATGTCAAGGTCGAAAAATAAATATTAAAGCACTTATCGTTCCAGGAATCAAACATAATCTTATATCAGCGTCAAAAATGACAGACAATGGTCATAAAATAATAGTCGAACAAGAAAAAACGATAATAACTAGTAACAATTTTAATTTAGAATGTGAAAAGGAAAATGGTTTATTCGTTCTAAAATTAGACGAAATAATAAAGAAAACAGAAAACTGTCAGGTAATGGTTAAAAATTTGTGGCATAAACGATTAGGACATGCAAGTAAAGAAGCTATTGCAAAGTTGGGATTAAAAATGTCAGATACAATTTGTTCATCGTGTGTAGAAGGAAAAGCTACTAGATATCCTTTTAAAAGAAATGAACAAAAAGCAAAAACTATTGGAGAGCTTGTACACAGCGATATATGTGGACCAATAAATCCAGGGACGTATGACGAAGGTAAATATTTTCAAGTCATCTTGGATGATTGCAGTCACTTTGTAGTTGTGAAAATATTAAAATTCAAAAATGAAGCTGAAAAAAATATAAAAGAATATGTAAATGAAATGGAAAGACAATTTGACATACGAGTAAAAAGGTTTAGGTTTGATAATGGGGGAGAATTCTCATCGGAAAATTTCAAGAATTTTTGTAGACAAAAAGGAATTAGATTAGAATATACGATGGCGTATAGTCCTCAACAAAATGGAAAATCAGAACGTATGAATAGGACCCTACTGAATATGATTCGAACAAAAATAGCAGACTCAGGTATACCAAAAACTCTGTGGGGAGAAGCACTAAAGTGCTCAGTGTACGAGTTGAACAGAACACCAACAACTGGATTAGAATCAAATCAAACTCCTTCGACAATGTGGCATGGACGAAATGATATAAGTAAACTGAAAATATTTGGATGTAGAAGTTGGTTCACAATAATGCCAAAAGGTAGCAAACTTGAACCCAAGGCCAAGAAGGCAGTTATGGTTGGTTATTGCGGTGGAGGGTATCGATTATGGTTACCAGATGAAAATAAGATCATCAAGTCGAGAGATGTACGGTTTGATGAAAATATAATGGAGTATAAATTTAAAAATAATGAAGAAAAGAGATATCTGCGAGCCGAAGTAGACGTGGATCAAGAAGAAGAAACCGAAATAAATACAAAGAAGATTGAAACAGACGAAGAAAATGAAGAAAATAAAAATCATGAAGAAAGTGAAGAAGAAGATGTCGTGTCAGCCAATACAAGAACAAAATCTGGGCGAAGTATTACAAGACCGAAAAATTTATCCGACTATGAAATATATGAAGCATATTGTTTATTGTCAAGTTCAAGTGAAGAACCGAAAACGTACAAAGAAGCAGCAAAATCACCAGAATGGCAACAAGCGATAGAACGTGAATTAGAATCTCACAAGAAACTGGAAACATGGTCATTAGCCGAACTTCCAGAAGATAAAATAGCTATTGATACACGATGGATTTTTAAAATCAAAGAAGGTGGTCAGAAGAAAGCCCGATTAGTAGCAAAAGGCTTTCAAGTGCCCAAAGAAGACGAAGAGTTTAGTTATTCACCAGTTTGTAGACTTTCAACTATCAGAATTTTGTTATCAATAACAATTCAAAGAAATTGGACACTAAGTCAAATAGACGTTCCAACAGCATTTCTTAATGGAATATTGGAAAATGACGTGTACATAAAAACACCCGAAGGTTTAAATTGTCAATCTCAAGTGTTGAAATTGAATAGAGCCTTGTATGGTTTAAGAAATGCACCAAAATGCTGGAATATTAAATTCAATGAAGTTATGACGAAACTTAAGTTTAATCGTTCAGAGTATGATTATTGCCTATATAAAAACAATGATGTGTATTTGATATTGTTTGTTGACGATGCGCTAATTACAGGACCAAAAGAGAAAGTTGAAAAGTTGGTGAAAGATTTATACATTGAATTCAATGTTAAAAACATAAAAGAAGTAAAAATGTTCTTAGGAATGGAAATCCATAAAACAACGAATGAAATCAAGATAACTCAACATAAAATGACTTTGCGATTACTAAATGAATTCAATATGATGGAATGTCGTTCTGTTGAAACACCAATGGAACAAAATTTTCAGATAGATGAAACACAACAGGTTTTGGTAAACATTCCTTACAGAAGATTGGTGTGTAGTTTGATGTATCTTGCAGTCGTCAGTAGACCGGATATAACTTTCAGTGTATCAGTGTTAAGTCGATACCTTGATAAACCTACGATGCAACTTTGGAAAGCTGCAAAACGAATCCTAAGATACCTAAGTGCAACAATGGATTATGGAATCAAATTCGAAAAAGGAGAAAGTGGTTTAGAAGGAATGTGTGATGCTGATTGGGGTGGAGATAAACAAAGCAGGAAAAGTATTAGCGGATTTGCTGGTTTTCATTCTGGAAATATTATTGCATGGCACTCAAGGAAACAAAATTGTGTCGCACTGTCATCTATGGAAGCAGAATATGTGTCAGCAAGTATTGCAACGCAAGAATTGGTAAATTTGAAAGGTGTTTTATCCGAATTTGGTGAATCAGTTCCAATTATATTAAAAATTGACAATTTGAGTGCAATTTCTTTAGTTAAAAACTTTGAAAACTCAAAAAGAAGTAAACACATTGAAATCAAGTATCACTTTATAAAAGATTTGTGTAATAAAAAACAGGTTGTTTTGAAATACGTGTGCTCAAAAGAAAACTGTTCAGACATTTTCACAAAAGCTCTTGGCAGAGAAAAATTTCAAAATTTTAGAAACCTTTTTGTGAGTGCTTAAATTATATTAATTGAAATGTGTACTTTTTTATTTTTTTTTATAATTGAAATTTTTTTTATTTTGTTTTACAATTGAAATGTATACTTTATTTTTTTTAATACATTTAAATTGAGGCGGTGTGTTAGATATTAAAATTGAAATACGCGCCTCTTATAATTTTATGTAAACAATGTATACCTAGATGGCACATATGTAAACATTAGAATATAGCAAGGAGAGTTCAAAACATGTGGGAAAAAGGTGACTGTAATGAATAAAACTAAATTGATTGTAATCGATCTTTTTTATTATATTAAATCATTCAACAAATTTATCTTTCAATAAACATAAATTTATCAGTTTGTTTAAAATAATATTGTTCTGAAGACGACTAACAAGTCGAAATGTACATAAACAAAATATTTTGATTGACAAAATCTTAAATAAAGTGGATTTTAAGCAACTAAAATGTGTAAACAAATGAATTAAGGTAAAGATTTGATACAGTTTTTATTTTTTAGGTAATAGGTAATAATGTATTTTTTCTTACGAATCTACAATGATAAGCATTACAAGAATACTTTGTTTTGACAATTTTATACCGCCTCCACGATGGATTTGAACCAAGTATTTACCTCAAATATTGGCTTGCTAAAAATCGTTAGACGCTCAATCTATGTAACTTAAGGGGTTATACTTGTTGGATTGATTTAAAATGTTGCGCCATATATGTGTAATATAATAAGTGTCGCCAAGTATATGTATAATACTGTAATATAATAAATAAAAAAGAAATAGTTGTTTCCGTATTCTCAACATAGATACACGTGTTATTTTTAATCATTCTCTGCAAAAGATAGTAATAAAGTTAACAGGTTATAAGCCCAGGTATCGTTTCTTTCGTGCGGTGTAGTAAATATAAAAAAGAAAAACACGCGTTTTTTGAGAATAGAAATGGCTCAAAATTATTTGAACAATGTGCCGAAGCTTGTTGGTCGCGAGAACTACGATGAATGGTGTTTCGCCATAGAAAACGTGTTCGTGCTGGAAGGCTTAACAAAGTGCTTAAACGGTGATGAAACTGACGCTACTGTAGTAGCAAAAGCGAAAGCTAAATTAATCTTAACTTTGGATCCGTCGATTTATGTCCATGTAAAAGACGTTGCCACGTGCAAAGAGGTTTGGGAAAAAATAAGAAATCTCTACGAAGACACAGGTGTCACAAGAAAAATAGGACTACTACGAAATCTCATTTCCATAAGGTTAGATAATTACGAATCGATAGAAAGTTATGTAAATCAAATCATCGAGATTTCACAAAAATTGAGAAAAAGTGGTTTCGACATAAATGATGAATGGGTAGGTTCTCTGTTACTTGCTGGATTGCCAGAGATATACGCACCAATGCTGATGGCGATAGAACACTCAGGAATTGCAGTCACCACCGACTCAATTAAAAGTAAGTTAGTTGACATGCAAACAGATGGCGTGAGCAAAAATGGCGCTTTCTTCGCAAAAAAAGGTTTCAAAAATTGCTCAAAAGATGACAGTTATAAAAAGAAAAACTCTTTTAAGTCTCAAACTGACAGAAGTAAAATTGTCTGTTTTAAATGTAAACAACATGGTCATTTTATGTCAAAATGCCCAAATCAGTTACAAAATAGATCAACTATACAAAGTTCTTCAAAAATGGATAACAAGTATGCATTCAGTACAACATTTCTCACTGGAAATCATAGACGGAATGATTTTTATCTGGATTCAGGTGCCAGTAGGCACATGACTCCAAACGAATCCTGGCTCAAGAATATTAGACAACCAGCAGTGAAGGAAATAGTTGTGGCAAATAATCAAAAAATATTAACAAAATATTTAGGTGATATAGACATTAAAACTTCAGTTAATGAAAACTATAATTTAGTTACAATTCATGATGTGTTGTGTGTTCCAAGCTTAACGACAAACCTTATATCAGTAAGCCAGTTAATTTCTAAAGGAAATCGAGTTTGTTTTAATAAAACAGGATGCTGTATTTATAGTAAAAACAATGATTTGATAGCCACCGCAATATTAGTTGATGGGGTTTATAAATTATAAATTTATTAAACATAAAACAAGAAAATTGTCTATCAGCTATTTGTGATGATTCAGAAATTTAACATCGAAGGTTAGCACACATCAATAGCCAAGATTTGAACAAAATGAAGCATTGTGTTGATGGATTAGAGTTGAAAAGTCGTGCTACCATTGATAAATCAAATTGCGTTGTATGTTGTGAAGGCAAACAAAGTAGACTACCATTTCCAACTTCAGCTGTACGTAGCAATGAAAAACTCAACATTATACACGGAGATCTATGTGGCCCAATGGAAACAGTTTCAATTGGAGGTTCCAGATACTTCATGCTTTTAACTGATGATTACAGTAGAATATCGTTTGTTTATTTTTTAAAAGAAAAAAGTGAAGCTTTAGGCCAATTTAAAGATTTTTTGGTAGTGGTACAAAATCAACAAGATAAAAGTGTAAAAGTATTTTGCTTCACGTGTAGCGTGTAGCGGTTAGAGAACAAAAGAAAACAAAAACTTTTACTTACAAAAACATTTAACTTTTAATTTAATCACAGAAACAATAAGTATACATAAATCGTACATAAATTATAAATTTTTACTGTGCACAGTATCGATAATTAACAAAATAATTCTCGTCGTAAATCATATAAATCGATAAATTTTGTGTATCGAGCTCTGAATGGCGGCCGTTCGTGCGTATCGTCGTATTCAATCTGGCGGTATTTTTATAGTATCCGGCGGTAGTTATTCTTTTGGAATAATGTCTATTAGCAATCGCCACTACAGAATAATGTCTATGAGCAATCGTCACTACAGAATAATGTCTATGAGCAATCGTCACTACAGCACACCCCCTCTAGTTTCGAGGTTAGTCTTCGAAACGAGCTGGGAAATGTACTCGACGTCCTGAACGTGTAACACGCTGAGCATTTGCTTCGTTGTTTTTTGACGGTTCGATTTGACTTGATGCAGGTATACCAGCTGTTGATTCAGTACTTCCTGACGCTTCGGGTAGATTTTGCGCAGGTGTACCAGGTGATTTTTGTGCATTTTCTTGCTGTTGTAAATCGTTGTGAATGTATGCTGGCTTCAGCCTATCTATTGAAATTTTTCGAACAGTGTTTTTTACTAACACGTCGTAATACTTCGGATTTCGTTTTTTTACTAGAAACGGTCCTTCGTATGGTGGTTGGAGTGGTGGTTGAACATGATCCACCCTCACAAAGACTTGCTTACAATGTTGTTAATCGGCGGGTATGTAAATACTGGTATTATTGTTGTGGTGTTTAGGTTGTTTGGGTACGAGCTGTTGCATATGTTGCTTGATTTGATTGACAAAATCTGTTGATGGATTTAATTCCTCGATCGATGTTTGGTTGAAAAAATCACCGGGTACGCGCAGTGTCGATCCATAAACTAATTCGGCTGCTGAAGCTTGTAGATCTTCTTTAACTGCTGTTCGGATGCCCAACAACACGATAGGTAGGGCGTCAACCCACTCCTTGTTTTTTAATGCATGGCATTTTAGTGCTGCTTTAAGGACCCGGTGAAAACGTTCTACCATTCCATTTCCTTGGGGGTGGTAGGCTGTTGTATTCGCGGATTTAATGCCGAAACGCGTTTTCAGATTAGCAAACAATTCGCTTTCAAATTGTCTACCGCAATCCGTCGTTATTGTATGTGGAACGCCAAATCTGGCAATCCATTCGCTTATGATCGTTCGTGCCGCAGTTTCTGCCGTTTGATCGGGAGTTGGGTAAGCTTCCGGCCATCGGGTAAATCGATCCACTATTGTTAAAAGGTATCTGTTAGTTCGACAAATGGGCAATGGACCAACAAAATCGACATGTATGTGACTGAATCTCGCGGTAGTTGGTTCGAAATGTGTTAGTGGGGAACGAGTGTGCCGGTGAATTTTTGATTTTTGACATTCTATACAAGAACGCGTCCATTCTCGAATTTCTTTTCGCATATTTGGCCAAAAATATTTGCTAGTTACGAGTTTTTGAGAAGCGCGAATACCGGGGTGTGATAGGTCATGTAGGGCGTGGAAAACATCTTTCCGCATTTTCTGTGGCACGTACGGACGCGCGGATGATGTGGACATTTCACAATAAATATTAACATCGGGTTGTAACAATTGCGTTTTTTTTAAATTGTAGTTCGAGTTATTTAGACATTCTTGTAATTGTTCATCGTTTTGAGAAACGGCGAGCTCGTTGAAATCGACGATTGACGGGACATTTATAGTTTCTAGTCTCGAAAATGCATCTGCGACGACGTTTTTCTCGCCGGGGATGTGTCTTATATCGGTTGTAAATTCAGAGATAGTGAGAAGATATCGTGTTTGTCGTGGCGATGTCTTTTCCATGCGTTGTTGGAAAGCAAAAATTAGCGGGCGGTGGTCTGTGTAAACGACGAAAGTTCTAGCTTCGAGCATGTATCGAAAGTGTTTAATAGCTGCGTATATTGCGTATAATTCGCGATCGTATGTGCTGTATCGCGCTTGCGTCGGCGTTAATCGGCGTGAAAAGAAACCTAACGGATGTACTTGTCCATTTATTTCTTGTTGCAAAACGGCACCTAAACTTACATCTGAAGCGTCAGTATGTAGTGAGAGTTTGGCTTCGATTGCGGGATGCGCAAGCCGTAATTTTTGGCAAAGTGCTTCCTTAATTTGTTGGAAAGCCCTTTCCATCGAATCGTTCCATTCTATAGGGTCGTCGTTACTTTTTTTCTTTCCCGAAATAGCGTCTAGTAATGGAATTTGTAATTCAGCTGCGTTTTTTATGAAGCGATGGTAAAAATTAACCATACCGAGGAATCTGCGAATTCCCTTAACGTTGTTGGGCTGTGCGTAATTTTTTATTGTTTCGAGTTTATTTTGCAAAGGTTCTAGGCCCTGTGGCGTTATTTTAAAACCCAAAAATTCGACGTAATTTTGTCCTAAAACGCATTTTGCAAAGTTCAAAGCGATTCCCGCGGAAGATAAACGCTGAAAAATTATTTCGAGGTGTTTACGATGTTCCTCCGCGGAGGTGGAAGCGACTAATATATCGTCAATATATCCGAAACAAAAGTCCAAACCTTGCAGCACCTCGTCGAGAAACCTTTGAAAGGTCTGGGCTGCATTTCGCAATCCAAAAACCATGAATGGAAATTCAAATGAACCGAAAGGTGTGCTAATAGCGGTTTTTGGGATGTCGTCTTCGTTAACCGGTATTTGTTGATACGCTCGTAAAATATCTAAGGTTGAAAAAATTGTTTTATTATACAGCATGTGCGATACGTCTTGAAGGAAAGGTACTGGATAACGATCTGGTACCGTGACTGCGTTCAGTCGGCGGTAGTCTCCGCACGGTCTCCAATCACCGTTTTTTTTAGGCACTAGGTGAAGGGGACTTGCCCAAGGACTACGAGATGGACGGCACAGTCCGTTTTGCATCATAAATGCAAATTCGTTTTTAGCAATGGCGAGTTTTTCGGGGTTGAGCCTTCGCGGACGTGAAAAAACTGGAGGCCCGTTCGTTTCGATGAAATGTTTGACAGCGTGCTTTAATTCGACGGGCTTGACGGAAGGTCGTAGTAAAGAGGGAAATTTATTCAATAAATAGTAATATTTATTATTTTTGGTGATGCTTAGCATGGTGCAAGTTTGTCCGGGGGCTGGAGATAAAGGGACGCGACAGAGTGTCGTGCCATCTTGCAGGCGTTTGCGTTTTAAATCCACCAATAAATCGAAATGGGCTAGGAAATCTGCCCCTACAATGGGTTTTTCCACAGCCGCTACAATGAATGGCCAACGAAAACAACGACGAAGACCAAAATTTAATTCTACGAGTCGTTGTCCGTAAGTGTTGATGGGTGCTCCGGTTGCTGTCGTAAGCGTAAGTTTATCTGTCCCCCTACGTTTATCTTCTGGCGATGCTGGTATCACCGAAACGTCGGCGCCAGAATCTATAAGATACTGTGTTTTAGTTATTCGATCGATAATAGTAAGGCGGTTCGAAGTCCCCCGTTCACACTCCGCCAAGTGTGAACCGGGCATTAGTTTGACGCTGACTCTTTGTTTTGTTGTACGTATTTGCACGGCTTTCGACATTTGGTAGCTTTTTCAGCGTACGTGGTATGATACCAACATACCGAAGGGTCTGCTGGCGAGGCAGATCTTGGAGATTTAGTGTCTCTATTGCGTGACGAGCTGCGGCTGCGTCGTTCCATACGCACTAACCTGGTTTCGATATTCTCGAGTTTTTTTATTAAATCGTCAATAGTCGTTTGTCTATTTTGCGTTGTTGTATTTTTTGTAATATTTACGGCGTTCACGGCGTGTCCGTGTGCGGGTTGTACCTCCATAATACTGTCGGCCATTTTTGCCAATTGCGGCAAAGCCTCGTTACTGGCGGCTAAAATAGTTTGCGCGTGGTGGGGGAGCCTTTGCAGCCATAACGATTTAAAAAAATCTTCGTCGAGGTGATCACCGGCCAATTGCCTCATTTCTTGTAGAAGATGCGTCGGTTTGCGATCACCGAGGGACAAATCGGTAAGCAATTTTCGAATGCGCATGCGTTCATTGTCTGTAAATGCGCTAAGTAACTGTTTCTTTAATGTTTCGTATCGTTGCGTCTCGGGTGGGTTTGTTAAAATATTGCCCACATGGTCAAATACAGATTCGTCTAAAACACTAATCACGTAATTGTATTTCGAACTATCTGACGTAATGTTTGCTAAATGAAAATTTGCTTCGGCCTGTACAAACCAATATTGGGGACGGGTTTTCCAAAACGGAGGTAGTTTGACGCTCACCCTGTCGATTGATGGTGTTGGTGTTACCTGGTCGTCGTCACCAGGCATGATGTTTAATTTAATTTAAATTAACGTAAATATTAACAACAATAATGAATTAGCAATGGTTTAAATTGCAAATAAATTTGAAAAATATAGCATACGAATACAATGTGTGTGTTTGAAAACAATATCGAAAAAAGAAAAATAATTTATATGAATATTAATTTTAACAATATATATGAAATTGAATTTTGATATATACGAAATTGAATTTTGCTATATATGAAGTTGAATTTTTATATACTATGTTACTGAGTTTGACGTATATGAAATTGAATTTTTTGCGTAATATATATGAATTTTTAATTGATAAAATTTTATAATTGAAAAAAAATTTGAATGAAAAATATTGTAAAATTTTATAATTACAAAAATTGAATGAAAAATATTGTATTCCTGGATGGAACCACCAATGTAAAAGTATTTTGCTTCACGTGTAGCGTGTAGCGGTTAGAGAACAAAAGAAAACAAAAACTTTTACTTACAAAAACATTTAACTTTTAATTTAATCACAGAAACAATAAGTATACATAAATCGTACATAAATTATAAATTTTTACTGTGCACAGTATCGATATTATTAACAAAATAATTCTCGTCGTAAATCATATAAATCGATAAATTTTGTGTATCGAGCTCTGAATGGCGGCCGTTCGTGCGTATCGTCGTATTCAATCTGGCGGTATTTTTATAGTATCCGGCGGTAGTTATTCTTTTGGAATAATGTCTATTAGCAATCGCCACTACAGAATAATGTCTATGAGCAATCGTCACTACAGAATAATGTCTATGAGCAATCGTCACTACAAAAGAATCAAAATTTTTCGTACTGATCAAGGGGGTGAATTTTGTAGCAATCAATTTGAAGGTTTTTTGAAAAGTCATGGAATAATCCATCAAAAAACAAATTCCTACACACCTCAACAAAATGGTCTTAGTGAGAGATTAAACCGTACGATTGTAGAAAAAGCCAAATGTTTATTGTTCGATGCAGGATTACCAAAAAGATTTTGGGCAGAAGCAGTTCACACAGCTAATTATTTAAGAAATACATGCATTGAAAGTGATCTAAATAATAAAACTCCGTACGAAATGTGGTTTGGCAATAAACCAAATGTGTCAAATCTTCGAATATTTGGAAGCTCAATTATGGTGCATGTTCCAAAAGAAAAAAGATTGAAATTTGACAAAAAATCCAAGAAATGTATTTTTGTGGGATATACGGATAACATTAAAGGTTACAGAATCTATGATCCTATTAAAGATGATGTTACAACGAGTAGAGACGTCATTACCCATGAAGATCTTCGATCTAAAAAGTCAGAATCTGAAGTGATATTAGATCAAGTGGGGGATCAACCAATGGATACCGTTGAAGTCTCAGCCGAAATCAATAATGACTTATTGAAAGATGAAATCGAGAATGGGTTATTGGAAGCTGAAAATGAAAAAATACCACAGCCAAGAAATGACTCAGATGAAGATTACATTCCAGAAAACTTATCGGAAATGGAAATACAACATAGTGGGAATACCAGAAGTTCACAAAGACAAAGAAAAGAAAAAACGTATAATGATTATGTGACTTACATGAGTGTTGTTCCTGGGGTCAAAGAAATTTCAATTAGTGATATTCCAGTAACAGTGGCAGACGCTTTTTCAAGACCAGATGGTGTCAAATGGAAAGAAGCTGTAGAACACGAGATAAGGAGTATGGAATTGAATAATACGTGGTGTTTAGTGGATTTACCTAAAGAAAGTGAACTAGTCGAATGTAAGTGGGTGTTTAAAATCAAAACCGATAGTGAAAATAATAAAACTTATCGTGCTAGTTAGTGGCAAAAGGTTTTACACAAAAAGAAGGCATAGACTATAACGAGACATTTTCACCTGTTGTTAGGTTTTCTACATTACGCCTATTAATAGCCTTAAGTGTAGATTTAAGATTAGATATTTTTCATTTAGATGTAGTCACTGCGTTTTTAAACGGGGAGTTGACTGAAACAATTTTTATGAGACAACCTGATGGTTACATGAATTCTGAAAATAAAAATAAGGTTCTTAAACTAAATAAGGCCATCTATGGACTTAAGCAGTCATCTAGGGTCTGGTACAAAAAGGTCGAAAGTGTTTTGACTAATTTGAATTACAAAAAATCAAAATACGAACCCTGTGTATTTGTCAAACATAATGCAAAATTGTTAACAGTAATTTGTTTGTATGTTGACGATTTTTTTATTTTTTCAAACGATATTTCAGAGACGAATGATGTCAAACAAAAATTAGCAATAAATTTTCAGTTGAAAGATTTAGGTACAGCCAAGCAAATTCTGGGAATGAATGTTTGTGTAAATGAATCTAAGAATGTCATAACTTTAGATCAAAAAGGTTATATAGATTCTTTACTATTAAAATTCAATATGGCAGAATGCAAAACTGTAGAAACTCCAATGGAGAAAAACCTGAAACTAGAAGGGGTTAAAAATAGTAATTTTTCAGCTCCGTATCAACAATTAATCGGAGGTTTAATGTATCTGGCAGTGATGACACGTCCAGACATTTCGTATAGTGTTAGTTTTCTCAGTCAATTTAATAATTGTTATGACAAATATCATTGGAATAATTTGAAAAGACTTCTAAAGTATTTAAAGAAAACAAGGGATTACTGTTTAACTTTTAAGGGAGGTTCAACAGGTTTAAGGGGTTTTGTTGTATACATACCTCATTGATATGTATACGTCATCAAATAAAGAATCTTTTTTTTAGTTTAACATAGGTGGCGGCGTGTGCACGGCCGGAGAATCATTAGCAACTGACATGACATTGTAAAGTCATTAGTGTAATTTTTAATAATGTAAACTGTTCTAATAAATCATATAATAACTAAAATATAATTCATTATTTAATAAATAAAACATGGCGCAGTCGTAACCGATGTGAACCAACATAAAAAGTTAGAAAAAAAAAAAAATTAATCAATTTAAAGGTTAGAAAGTGACAAAGTGACATTAAAAAATGGAGGGATTCAACAAACCGAACGAGTTAGAAATGATGGGAAATGTTAAGAAAAATTTTGAATGGTTCAGCCAAGAAATTGGTATATATTTCAGTGCTACAGAAACTGACCTTAAGCCAAAGAAGGTCCAAGTCGCGCGTTTGCTGAATCTTATGGGTCAAGAAGCACTTAAGGTGTATAATGTGCTGGATATCAGCAAAGATGCAGAAGCCACAGTGGCGCAAATTTTAGAGGCATTCCAAACATACTGCTCTCCAAAGAAAAATTTAACAATGGAGCATTTTAAGTTTTTTAAGTATGTTCAAAGTGAAAACCAGACATTTAATGAGTACTACACCGAACTAAAATTTTTAATAAGTTCGTGCGAATTCGGGGAGGTAGAAAATTCAATTCTACGTTCACAAATTATATTAGGGCTTAAAAATAAGGATCTCCAAGAAAAGCTATTGAGAGATGATCCTCAACTTGCAAAGATTATAGAGTGTTGTCAATCAGCAGAGATTGTGGAAAAGGCTAGACGAGAGCTGGAGCTCACTTCGATAGGTGAAAAACCAGAAATAAATGTAATTCAACAAAGGCAGATCACCCGGAGAGGGCCAAATGTTCAAAAGCCCTCATCTTCGAATTCTGAGTCAGCTAGGAAATACAAATATAATCAGTATAATAAGACTCATGCGAATGTTGAAATGGAAGGTCGTAGGTGCTGGAAGTGTGACCGTAATCACAAATTTGGAGAATGTCCTGCCTTTGGGAACGAGTGTACATCCTGTGGAGGAAAAAACCACTTTGCAGTTTGTTGTGGAAAATCTCAAAGACAATTGAACAGTAAAAACCATTCCGTGTATACACTTCGTGAAGATAATGACGAGCTTGCAGATGAATTTAACATAAGTAATAAAATAAGTAAGGTAGTTGCTAGTGTGCAAAAGGAATGGATTAAAGTTATAAAAATAAATGGAACAAATGTTAAACTAAAATTAGATACTGGGGCGCATACGAATGTTATTAACTTAAACATTTATCGGAGTTTAAAAACTCAGCCAAAATTGGAAAAGACAAATCTAACACTAGAATCATATGGGGGGTACAAAATTTGTCCGGTTGGAATTTGTTCCCTAAATTGTGAAGCCAACGGGATGATGTTAATGATTGAGTTCGTAATTGTGCAAGAATCCCAATGTCAAGCCATATTAGGACTAGAAGCATGTGCAGGGCTTAAGCTAATTAAGCGCATTGATAATATAGCTCAATCTATGTTAAAAGATAAAAAGGATTTCATCCATTTGAATAGGCATCAATTTTCAGGTGTGGGATGTTTTCCAGATAAGTATAAAATTAGCTTGAAACCAAATGCCATCCCAAAGACAAATCCTTGTCGTAGGGTACACCTGGCCTTAATGGGTCGACTTAAAACAGCACTTCAGAAAATGGTAGAAAATCAAATAATTGAACCTGTTCCTGACAATAAACTGAATGAATGGGTTAGTAATATTGTGATCGTTGAAAAATCTGATTCGTCTCTCCGAATTTGTTTGGATCCTCAGAATTTAAATAAGTATATTCTAAGGAACTACTATCATATCCCAACTTTAGACGAAATTAAAGCTCAATTAGCCCACAAAAACTATTACACTGTCTTAGACCTGTAAAACGGATTTTATCATGTCCAACTAGACGATGAATCGAGTAAGTTGTGCACCTTTAGCACTCCGTATGGATTATATAGTTTTAAAAGACTTCCGTTTGGAATAAGTTCGGCTCCAGAAATATTTCAGAAAATAAACATGAAATATTTTGGAGATATTGAGGGGCTCATAATATATTTTGACGATTTCTTTATATTTCACGAAACAAAGGAGGGTCATGATCAAATTTTAGCTGAGGTCCTAAGAAGAGCCAATATTTATAATGTGAAATTCAATCATGAAAAAGTCCAACTTTGTCAGCAAGAGGTAAAGTTTCTGGGTCTAAATTTCAATAAGGATGGAGTGTCGGTTGACAAAACTAGAATTGAATCGATTATGAATTTAAATATTCCCAAAAATCGGAAAGAATTAATGCAAATAATGGGTATGGTAAACTATTTACGAGACTTTATACCAAACCTTTCGGAGTTACAGGGACCTTTGAGAACATTATTAAAAAAGGATAGTGACTGGAATTGGTTCGAAACTCATTCAGAGGTTTTAAATAAAATTAAAAAGTTGATATGCGGTGCTCCCATCCTTGCTAATTTTGACCCCACCAAGGAGGTTGTGATACAATGTGATAGTAGTAAAGATGCAATAGGCTACTGTTTGCTTCAAAACAAAAAACCAGTTGCGTTCGGCTCTAGGTCGCTTACAGAGACCGAACAAAATTATGCGCAAATAGAGAAATAACTGCTTGCTGTATCTTTTGCATGTGAGAAAAATCGTATATATATTTATGGTAGACATGTAATGATCCATTCTGATCATCAACCTTTAGTATCTCTGATGCGGAAAAATTTATCAGATATAAAGAACAACCGACTTAAGCGATTAAAATTAAAACTCTTAGAGTATGATATAGATGTCCAATATTTGCCAGGTAAATTTATGTACATAGCCGATCTTCTCTCCCGCAATTTTATACCAAAACGAGTAAACGATGACCCAGCCATGAAAGATGTCATTCATACAATAAACTATACAATCTCGTTTACGGACCCTAATTTGAAAGAATGTCAAGAAAAAACTCGCGTAGATCAAATCCTGCAACAAATTATCGAATTCTACAGAGTTGGGTGGCCAGTTAAAATGACTGAAGGTAATGAGCTCAGTCATTATTTTAAGTTAAGGAATGAAATAAGTGTTGATCAGGGGTTAGTTTACCTTAATAACAGACTTGTTGTTCCAAAATCATTAAGAATAAAATATCTAGGCTTGCTGCATGAAACACACTTAGGAATTACTAAAACTAAACTTAAAGCAAGCAAATTCCTATATTGGCCGGGAATGATGTCAGACATCCAAAATAAAATTTCATCCTGCCTCACCTGTCTTCGATTTAGTACTTTTAATAAAAAAGATACGTTAATTCAACGTGAAATACCTGAATATCCATTCCAAAGGATTGCTATTGATATAGCAACACTAGGTAACTCAGACTATCTTATTATAGAAGATTACTTTTCAAAATGGCTGGAAGTAGAAAAAATTAAGGACAAAACTAGCTTGACCGTCATTAATGTTTTAAAGAGTTTTTTCTGTAAGTTTGGCATTCCAGAAATCATTTTCTCTGATAATATGCCATTTAATAGTTTTCAATACAAAGCCCTTGCCAATAATTGGAATTTTCAAATAATAACGAGCAGTCCTCACTATGCTCAAAGCAATGGCTTAGCCGAGAAAGGTGTGGGTATAGCAAAGCAAATGCTTAAAAAATGCATCTATGCACAAGCAGATTACGAATTATATCTACTAAATTATAGAACTTCCCCAATCCCAAGTCTTGGTGTCTCTCCAGCTCAAATAGTCTTTAATAGAGAAATTAGGACAGAAGTTCCGACTATGCCTAAATCATTTCAACCAAATATCCCGGAATTTACTGAACGAGCTGATATCGCCCGCAGCAAGCAGAAACATTATTATAATAGATCAGCTAAAATAAATGAACAGTTATTTAACCCTGGGGAAAAAATAATGTCATGGAACTTGTTAGAAAAAATTTGGGAAAAAGCAGTTATAGTACAAAATTAAATGAATATCCAAGGTCCTATCTTATCAGAAGTCAGGGTGGGAGAAATCTGCGCAGAAACATAAAGTTTTTAAAAAAATGTGGGGCTGATTTTGACACTAACTTTAATGCTTTTAGATATGATAAAGTTGCAACAAGGGAAGAAGGCATTGAGCAAATAGTTAGAGAACAACCCAACCAGATAGAACCAGTAGAAACCACAGGTGGCGGCGTGTGCACGGCCGGAGAATCATTAGCAACTGACATGACATTGTAAAGTCATTAGTGTAATTTTTAATAATGTAAACTGTTCTAATAAATCATATAATAACTAAAATATAATTCATTATTTAATAAATAAAACAGGTTTCGTAGATGCAGATTGGGGAAACGATGTATGTGATAGGAGGTCGTATACCGGGTTTTGTTTTACGTTTTCCAATTCTTTGATTTCATGGGAAAGTAAAAAACAAAAGACAGTCGCCCTTTCAAGTACAGAAGCTGAATATATGGCCTTGGGAGAAGCATCAAAGGAGGCAATTTATTTAAAAAATTTGTTAAGGGAATTAACTGGCTCTCTCGATTGTGTGTCTTTATATAGTGATAGCCAAAGTGCATTAAAATTGACAGTGAATCCGATGTTTCACAAACGTACAAAGCACATCGATATAGGGTATCAGTTTATTCGCGAAACAGTCGAAAAAGGTCTTATAAATGTTCAATACTTAGAATCAAATGAAATGCCAGCAGATATTTTTACAAAAGCTCTGGGTGGTAACAAACATTATAAGTTCATGAATAGTTTGGGTTTAGATTTAGTTAACTTAGATTTAATCAAAATTGTAAAATGAATGTAAAACATTTTAAATAGTGGGAGTGTTGGATTGATTTAAAATGTTGCGCCATATATGTGTAATATAATAAGTGTCGCCAAGTATATGTATAATACTGTAATATAATAAATAAAAAAGAAATAGTTGTTTCCGTATTCTCAACATAGATACACGTGTTATTTTTAATCATTCTCTGCAAAAGATAGTAATAAATTTAACAATACTGTTATAGTCATATGAAGATTATCGACATTTTTTTAAACTAAGTATTTTCTATGTTGCCCTCAATAAGATGACCTAAAAATTTGCATGCATGTTCAAAATGATGTTACAAAGGGCTAAAAACTTAAATTTTGTAAATTATAATAAAAAAAAAATTACAAATTTATGTAACGTTCCTATGTGAGGTTATTATTTTTTGTTAATATTTTAAATTCGTGTTTATAAAATGTGAAAACCAAACTCTTTAGCCCTTCTAAATACAATTTGTAATATGAATAAGCATTTTTTTATTAAAAATTTATCGAAAACTCGATAGGAACTTCAATAAAAATATAATATTAAAAATTTGGTTCGTGTATTAGGACTATTATGTACTATTAGAAAATTCGTGTATAAAATATTAAAATATTTTTGGTGACAGGAGGATGGCAGTCAACATCTACGTAAAAAAATTTACATTAGGTAAACAGCATACAGATATATGTAATACTCCACATATATGGTAAATAGTCAATTTCCGAAATAAAATAGGTTATAATTATATTTTTCATGGGTTATAATTATATTTTATATTAATAATTGTATATATGTACTCGTAAATTTTAACGATCGGACGCCAATTTACATTTTTATGTAAGTTAAGTTTGCTTAAAATTATTTTTAATTCTATATTAAACTAGGCCAGACCTTAGTTACAAATAAATTTTTTATAAAAATTGATCGGATTCCGACATACATTTTTATATGATATGTAAGTTATAATTTGAGTCAATTTTTACTCAAATTGGGTCAGATCTGTAATTTTCAATTGATCATATAAAATTTCATACGTGAAAACAGTAAGCTGATTTATTTTCCCTAATGTAGGTAGCTTTATATTAAAAATTTGGTTTTTATGGGATTCGTTTTTTATAAAATAGAATTATTTTAAATTTTTTAATTTATGTAGAAATTTATTATTTATTTATTTAAATTTATATGTAAGAGTAGATTATTCGATCGAATGTCGATTTACATTTTTATGTAAGTTATGATTTTAAATCAGACCAGATAAAAATTTTCAGTGTTCGCATCTCTCAAAAACTTTTCTCCCTAAAGCTTCAACCAAAAACCCCTAAAATCCCTACAATTGCTGCGAGATTCCCCTAAAAATAAAAAAAAACATTATTATAAATAAATGATATTAATAAAATAAACAATTAAATATTATTACATTAATTACATAATCATTTATAAATAATTAATCAATAATCAAATACCAAATTGAATTATTTAAATAATATAATTATTCGTTTGATTTTTTAATCTAAGAAAAGTGGATATTCGAAGTTGAACAAAAAATCCCTAAAAATATAACACCTCTAAAAAAATCCCATTTGACTTTTAACCCTTAAATTTGGGGGGGGGGGGCCTAAGTTGGTAACCCTGAAAATTTTGCACAAAATGCTTTCAAAAAGGTTCGTTTCCATAATGTCAAAATGTATGTAGCTTTATATATGTTTTCTTCTCGACGCCAGATGTCAGCAATAGAAAAAAACATGGCCGCGCCCATATGAACAAGAAATATCGTTACCCCTTAATAGTCTAAGCATTCGTCACATAAATGTGAATTAACTTTTTTATTAATGAAATCGAGGCTGGAAAGAAGTAAACTAAGGCATAAAATTTGATAAAATTTTTATATATTTTATAAAATTATGTATTTTATAATAAATATCTGGATGACCGAGCTTTGCTCGGTTATTCGTCAATAGATGTCAGCAAGAGTCATATTTTTCACTTTAGACTACTCAAACGCCTCCTTTTTGTTATGTTATAATTTGCATTGTATTTCATTAACTACGTTATACACCAATAGATGTCTGATGAATTTTTCATGAAAAGACGGATAAAACGACATTTCTGATAAATGAAACCTAGCTAGATCGACTTATCGCCCCAAAAAACCCCTACATACTCATTTTCATGAAAATCGTTGGAGCCATTTCCAAGATCGTTGATATATATATATATATATATATATATATATATATATATATATATATTTATATATATACAAGAATTGCTCGTTTAAATATATAAGATAAGTTCTAAAATAAAATGAAAGATTTACATAAAAAACGTTTTTTTGCTTTATTAATTGGTACAGATCTTGTTCAAGAATTTTCATCAGATATTTCTTCTTTAATTAAGACATTTTCTATTTTAATAATTTCTTCTGGTAATTCTTCTTTAATTCCTGCATGCTCCAATCGAACAGTTTCAGACTTCACATTCAAATGTTTTTTTCGAAAATGACTTCGTTTATGTTTACTTAAATGATGTTTCTGACTAAATTTTTTATCACAAACTTCACAAGAAAAAGGTTTTTCTCCAGTATGAATTCGATTATGAACAACTAAATTGTTATGATTACCAAATTTCTTATCACAAACCTCACATGAAAATGGTTTTTCTCCAGTATGAATGAGTTTATGTTGAGTTAAATTACTTTTCTGAGTAAATTTTTGATCACAAATTTCACATGTAAATGGTTTTTCTCCGGTATGAGTTCGTTTATGTCTATTTAAACTGTTTAGTTGCGTGAATGTTTTATCACAAACTTCACAAGAAAAAGGTTTTTCTCCAGTATGATTTCGTTTATGTCCATTTAAATGATGTTTTTGAATAAATTTTTTACCACAAAATTCACATGAAAATGGTTTTTCCCCGGTATGAATTATTTTATGTTTAATTAAATTATGTTTAGTATTAAATGTCTTATCACAAACTTCACATGTAAAAGGTTTTTCTCCTGTGTGAATACGTTTATGTGTAATTAAATCACTTTTCTGGGTAAATGTCTTTTCACAATCTTCACATGCAAAGGGCCTTTCTCCGGTATGGATTCGTTTATGTCTAGTTAAATTTATTTGTTTTGTAAAACCTTTATTACAAAATTCACAAGAAAAAGGCATTTTTCCTCCGTGAATGAATTTATGTTGAACTAAACCAAACTTTGTAATAAATATTTTATCACAAATTTCACATTCAAAAGTTTTTCTTCCGATGTGAATAAGCTCATGCTTAGTTAAATTCTGTTTAAGAGTAAAAGATTCACCACAAATTTTACATGAAAAATGTTTTTCTTCGATATCAAATTTAATATTTTCATATTCTGTGATTGAGTCATTCAAATGATTTTCTTCCTGTTTAATTTCAACAGGTTCTTCTAATATTTCTTCTTTAATAAATACATTTTCTATTTTAACAGTTTCTTCTGGTATTTCTTCTTTAATTGATACATGTTCTATTTCAACAGGTTCTTCTAATATTTCTTCTTTGATAATAAATTCTTTATTTAATTGTTTTTCAAGTTCCATGTTTTTTTCCTTGATAAATAAATCGCCAAATAAATGTATTTGCAAATTTTCCCAACTGGTTGTGTTTACAATAATTTGACATAAGATACCATTTTGAGGTTATTTTATGGTTAACATTGGTTGCGTTCATAGAAACTAAAAATCGTACAGCCATTAGAGTACAGACACGGTCATATATACAGGTCTGTTAACTTCATATACCATCCCATAGAGTGAAGCGTGATCGATATAGTTGAACCGTAAAGTAGTTCCCACGTGGAACACTGGTGGCGCATGAGTAGCCGTTTGCATTCTCGACCGCGTATGTCAGTTCAATTGCGAAAAGTTCTTTAAATCACCTTTGTTTACTTTTAAAACGAGACCTGTCTTTATTGAAAATGACGAAAAATTGTATTATTTCAACTTGTACGACCGGGTCAAGGAAGGATAAAAGTAAGCCGTCTGTTTTTAAAGTTCTAAGTCGTGCTGAAATTGTCAGATAAATATTACTAAAATTAAGCAATTCAAATTATGTACAATAAGTAAACGCATGCGCGTTATCACCATTATATTATTGGTCCAGTCATTATAGTAAATTCACCTCGGAATTCGAGATACCCAGCTGTAAGTCTGTAAATAGTTGTATATTGACATCCTAAAAGTTGTCTCAAAACCTACATATGGTAGGGTGTAAGCAACTATTAAATTTCAAGGTCAAAGGTCACAAAAATCGGTTTTTTGCGCTTTTTTTGGAAATATCTCATTTCCTATGGGTTTTTTGCTATTTGTATTTATTATCAATATTGTAGAATACAAAATTCTCTACAAATTTTGTTTAAAAAAATTTTTTATACGGTGAACCGTTTTCGAGATAGAGGGCGGAGAGCGCGCGGTCACCGCATCACTTCAGGTCAACCGGTGCTTCCGGTCGAAAACGCGCCATATATAGTTGATGAACTATCAATAAATCAATGATTATAAATATTTGTCAATTTTTATTAACTATTATATTATATTTTATCATTTTCTTCATGCATTAAATCTATATCTAACTGCAATTGAAGAATCAAAGTCTAAAAAAACTGCAGTTATAATAGGACAAGATATTGATTTACTTGTCATTTTAATTGGGCGTACACTGTCTTACGAACAAGAAATTTTCTTTAAAAAAGTTGGGAAAGGAAATGTAAAAACGGAGATATATTCTACTAAAAGTTTTGATAATTATCCTCATTCCAAAAAACATATTTTATTTCTGCACGCATTAAGTGGCTGTGACACAACTTCTGCGCTTTTTAAAAAGGGAAAAAAATCATTTTTAAAAGTTTTTGAGAAACTGACCAATTTGGATGAACTAGCTGCAGCATTTGAGGAAGAAAATTGTTCGGCCCAGAGATTATTAGAGAGTGGAACTCAAACCTTATTGGCAGTCTATAATGCTCCGAAATCTGTGAAAAATCTCGATAATCTTCGTTATACGCATTACGTCAAGTCTACAAAACTTAATAAACCTGTGCAGCTTTCAAATATTCCACCAACAAGTGCAGCTGCTCATCAACATTTCAACCGTGTATATTATCAAGTTCAAACTTGGTTAGGACATGATTTGGAACCCCAGGTATGGGGTTAGGCAATGCGAAATGATTTTCTGGAGCCTATCATGACAATTTTACCACCTGCTCCAGAAGATTTGCTAAATACAATTTTCTGCAACTGCAAAAGTGGTTGTGGTTCGCGATGCGGATGCAGGAAAGCGGGCTTGCAATGCTCTTTAGCTTGTGGCCAATGTAATGGGCAAGCTTGTCTCAATGCTCTACCATATCAGAGCGACATTAACGAAGATGGAACCTTTGATCCCGAAATCATGGAAGAACTTGAGACAAATGTCGTTGAAGACGATAATGAAGACCAGTTTGAAATTTACCAGCAGCCAGAAGACGACGATGAAGAGGAAGAAGATGTTTAAAATTATAAATTGTAGTTTTTGTACCGTTTATTTAATTTTTTTACTTTCAATAAAAAAAAATTTATTCAATGATATTTTTTAATAAAAAGATTAATTCATAATTTATTTGTTTTTTTTTTCATCATGTAAGAAGTTATTAATATTAATTAGGTTAAAATTCAAATATAATTCTTATATTTTCATTAACAATTCTACAATTACATGGGCAGGTAAGTGTTGTTAAATAAATTAATACTGAATAAAAAGTGGATAAGTTAGGAAAAAAATGATAAAATATAATATAATAGTTAATAAAAATTGACAAATATTTATAATCATTGGTTATTGATAGTTCATCAACTATATATGGCGCGTTTTCGACCGGTGGCACCGGTTGACCTGAAGTGATGCGGTGACCGCACGCTCTCCGCCCTCTATCTCGAAAATGGTTCACCGTATAAAAAATTTTTTTAAACAAAATTTGTAAAGAATTTTGTATTCTACAATATTGATAATAAATACAAATAGCAAAAAACCCATAGAAAATGAGATATTTCCAAAAAAAGCGCAAAAACCCGATTTTTGTGACCTTTGACCTTGAAATTTAATAGTTGCTTACACCCTACCATATGTAGGTTTTGAGACAACTTTTAGGGTGTCAATATACAACTATTTACAGACTTACAGCTGGGTATCTCGAATTCCGAGATTCTTACCTAATTTAAGCTTAAATGACTGGTCCATATGTATCACCTTTTGTATGTTTTTTAGTTGTTCTAATAAAATCGTTCATGTTAACACATCTGTCATATTCTCTATATATACCGAATTTATCTTAATAGGTTATGGGCTATAAAAATTTCGGTAATATGTAAAAAGTAAAGTTTTATAAGTGACATAAAACATTAGAAAAACATTAGTTTTATAAGTGATATAAAACATTAGAAAAAACATTGGTTTTATAAGTGACATAAACATTAGAGTGTGTGATAAAAAAAATGGCGATGTCAACTGTACCTTTGCCGGTATTAAAACCTGATAATTTTTCTACTTGGAAGTATAGGCTTCGTTTACTGTTAGAGAAGGAAAAGGTAATCCTTCCAGTTGATATTTCAAACGAAGAAAGAGAAAAATTGAAAGATGACGAATTAATTAAATTTAATACCATGGACAATAAAGCCAAATACATTATTGCACAAACGGTTTCTGATTCATATATTGAGTATATAGAAAACGCGAAATCTGCTCAAGAAATGTTTACAAATCTTGAAGATGTTTTTCATCGAAAAAGTGCTTTGTCAAAGATGTTTATAATGCGTAAAATTCTAAAGTTGAAGTTTGTAGATGGCGAATTACAAGATCATTTCCTGGTATTTGAGCGGCTTATCAAAGAATTGGATGGTGTAAGCAAAACACCCACAGATGATACGGACAAAACGTGTTATTTGCTTTTAACCATGCCCGAAAAATTTGAAAATGTAATTACCTCCATAGAGACTATCATGAACAAAGACAAGACAGTGTATTCTTATGCAGATGTAAAAACAAGGTTATTAGATCAAGAGCTGAAAGAAAAAGAAACACCGTGTACCTCAAGTACAAAAGAATCACATTCTTTTTACACATCTTCCAGCAATAGTGACTATAGAAAAAATTTAGTTTGCCATGGATGTGGTGGTAGAGGTCATTTTAAAAATGAGTGCCCATCATTTAAAAATGACACAATGAAGCGAAACACAACACAAGGAAATCATGGACGAAGTTCTCGCCGTTCTCGTGGTCGACGTGGTGGACGAGGTAGGGGACATACGACACCTACTGAACATAGTGAAAAATCAAACGTCGCAAAAGATGGAAACGTGAATAATGAAGAATTTGACTTCATTGCTTCATGTGACTCGATATTGAATGAAGCTTTAACGTCGAAGCTACAATGCAAGCAGATCAAATTTATTTTAGATAGTGGTGCTACTAATCACTGGATCAGTGGTGACTTCGAGAAATATGTCGAGCGTTTGGAAACTTTACAAAATAAAATGGACATTCTTATTGCTAATGGTGTTGTGATAACAGGTACGCATAGAGGTTATTTGAATGTAAAAGCTCACAATTCTAAGGAAAATAAAAAAGTGGACATAAAGTTGCCTGTTATTGTAGTGCCTAAACTTAAATACAATCTGTTATCTGTTAAAAAGTTAGCAATGAAAGGTTATAATGTAAATTTCAATGTTGGTGGTGAAAGTGCAACCATTTCTAAAAACAACCTAAACATAAAGTGTCAAACTTTAGGAAATTTGTACGTTGCTCACTTTGATTTAAAATCAGATGATTCTTGTTTTATATCTTCAAATAAAGATATCTTATGGCACCAGCGCCTTGGACATTTAAATGCACAAAGTTTAAGACTTTTAAATTTTCCAAATGACTTTGGAGCATGTAGCCCATGCAAACAAGGGAAAGCAAAGAGAAAACCCTTTAATAATGTTCCTTTGCCAAGATCTAAACGTATTGGTGAGCTTACGCATAGTGATATTGCTGGACCCTTTAAAACATTGACATTGAGTGGAGAAAAATACTATCAAACAATTATTGACGATTATTCACACTACTGTCAAGTATTTCTTCTGAAACAGAAAAATGAAGCAGAAACAAATTTGATGAGTTACATTAGGCAATTAAAAGCTCGTGGTTATTATTCTGCTAGGATACGCTCAGATTGTGGAGGTGAATTTTCCTCGCATGTTTATAAAAACTTTTGTAAACAAAAGGGCATAGAGAACGAGTACACATTGCCATATACTCAGCAACAAAATGGGGTCAGCGAAAGAATCAATTTCACTCTAATGAGTAAGGTGAGAACTATGCTTATTGAGACACAGTTACCAAAGCACCTTTGGGGTGAAGCAGTGTGTTGTGCTGCCTACCAGTTAAATCGCTCGCCAACAGTTGCATTACAGAGCAGGTTCCTGCAGAGATATTTCTGGGTAAAGTCAATTACGAGAAGCTGAAAGTTTTTGGCTCGAAGGCTTGGGCACATATATTGCCTGTACCAGCAGACAAGTTGGAAAGGAGAGCTGTTGAGTGTGTAATGGTTGGATATGCCAGAAACGGTTACAGATTGTGGAAACCCAAAACAAATGAGATAATTATTTCTAGGGACGTTACCTTTGATGAAGAAGATTTTGTTTACCACAACCAACCTGAAAATCAGACTTTTACTGAGAATGTACCTCAGTTATATATAGATAATACAGAGACAGCAAAAAGAAATGAAATACCTCAAGAAGAAAAAACGAACGAAGAATGTCAAGTTCAAGATAAGCCACTTCGAAGAAGTACAAGAGAAAAAACTATTCCTAGTAGATTCGAGGATTATGTTGTGTACAATAATAATGAGCCTGCAGATGAGAGCTTTCATAGTAGTGAAGAGGAAGTACACTTAGCTTATTGCTTGATCACAGGTATACCTACATCCTACGAAGATGCTGTCAACTCTGGTGAAGAGTGGAAAGAAGCCATCAAGAAGGAGATAAAAGCTTTAAATGATCATGATACCTGGAAACCAGTCAATCTACCTACGAATGTTAAAGCTATTGATACTCGCTGGGTATTCACTATCAAGTCAGATGGCCTTAAGAAAGCTCGCTTAGTGGCGAAAGGCTTTCAAGAAGAGGTATCTTCAAATATATATGCGCCAGTAGTCCAGATTTCAACGATTAGAATCTTGCTGTCAGTTTCCATGCAGAAAGGATGGAATATTTTCCAATTAGATATACCTTCAGCTTTTTTAAACGGTAAGCTCGATGATGAAGTTTATATCAAGATACCAGAAGGAGTCAAATGCTCATCGAATGCTTTGAAACTAAACAAGAGTTTGTATGGCCTACGTTCTGCTCCAAGGAAGTGGAATGAAGTATTTAATGATGCTGTGAGGAGATATGGTTTATCCAGATCACAAAATGACTTCTGTTTGTACACTGGAAAAGACACTTACCTATTAATTTGGGTTGATGACATCATCGTCACTGGAAACTCAAATGAGTGTAAAAAGATTATTACTTTCTTAAAAAAATGAATTTCAAGCTAAGTATATGGGAGAAATTAAAAACTTTCTAGGTACAGAAATCAACTTTACAACTGAGTTCATCGGTATTTCACAGAAAGAATTCATTCACAAGGTTATTGCCAAGTTCAACATGACTGATTGCAAACCTGCAGAGACACCGATGGAACATAATTTCCAGGTCAATTTATCTTTGCCAATAGACAAAGGTTTACCATATAGAGAACTTGTTGGATCTCTTATTTACATTAGCATCATAAGTAGGCCAGATATCACATATGCTACGTCGATTCTAAGTAGATATCTAGATAAACCCACCCAGCAACTATGGTTGGCGGCCAAAAGAGTACTCAGGTATCTACAAGGTACTAAAGAATACCAATTGAAGTTTTACAAGAGTCAAGATACTGGTGTTACTGCATACTCTGATGCTGATTGGGCAGGGGATGTAAATTCTAGAAAAAGCACCAGTGGTTGTATTGTGTTCCATTGTGGCAATCCAGTTTCCTGGTTTACGAGAAAGCAAAACTGTATTGCACAATCTACAGCTGAATCGGAATACATTGCTTGTGCTACTACGGCAATGGATGTCATATATTTTCAACGAGTGATTGAAGACCTAAAGTGCGTTAATCCTACACCAATATTATTAGTTGATAACCAAAGTGCAATAAATATGTGCGAAAGTTATGAAAACAGTAGACGTGCCAGACATATTGACATTAAATATCATTTCATTAAAGACTTGTTACATAAAAATCTTATTCAGTTACAATACGTGCAGTCAAATAATAATATTGCAGATATTTTTACTAAATCTCTAAATTCAGTGAAATTTAAATTCTTTGTTAACAAACTTAATTTGTTTAAATAATATTTTTTTTTTGGAAACTAATTCTGTAACATGATTTAAATTGAGAAGGAGTGTCAGATAAATATTACTAAAATTAAGCAATTCAAATTATGTACAATAAGTAAACGCATGCGCGTTATCACCATTATATTATGTATCACCTTTTGTATGTTTTTTAGTTGTTCTAATAAAATCGTTCATGTTAACACATCTGTCATATTCTCTATATATACCGAATTTATCTTAATAGAAATGAGGAAAAAGTGGATCAACGCGATTAAAAACCACACCGGTCAAGATATTTCACGTGACTCTTTTTATGTTTGTGAAAAACATTTTGAAAAGAGTTTGGTAAAAAAGAAAAAGACGGTACACAATGTGGCAGGGGAAGTTATTTTTGAGGTATGTATAAAATCACATAAAAAATATGTGTTTACATTGTTTCAAATAGTGTTTGAAAGACAAAATAAATCCACTTTAAGTAGTATTAATTTGTATGAAAACAAACGATGTATCATGAACATATTTTAAAACGGTTAATACGATGTTGATTTTTCATTTTTAAGTTACTAACATAATTGAAATGGTTTTCAGCGTGAATACAAATATGCCCAATTGGAGGAATTAGCTGTACCAACAATTTTTGGAGACGGAGGTAATAAGAGACAGGGTAATGATTGAATGATGACATATTCAAGACATCTTATAACAACAGTTTTTAATAAATCTTTTTTAGTAGATGTTTGTTCCAACGACGACAAAGATGAAAACAACAGTGTTTCGATGGAAAATGTCTCTGCGTGCAGTGACCATGGAGCTGGAATCAATGGTTCTAACTCAATTGTACACGAGCAATCTGGTATAACTTTAAAATAACTAAAAAAAATTAATTATTATCCATTATTTTTTTTGAAAAAGTACACAGAAAAAAATGTCTTGTAGACTCTACAAGAATTCCTGTAGGTTCTACAAGAATATTGTGGACTTCACAGGAAGTCTTGGAAACTCTACAGGAATTCTTGGAAAGTTCACAAACTATATTTTACGTGTAATTACTTTTAAAAATTCATTAACTTAATTTCAATATTTAGGTAGTGAATACGAGCGTGAGATTGATGTCGAACAAGTGAATACACCGATGGAAGTTGACAACAGCGAAGACAACGAATTAGAACAAAATTCCACTTGTGAGATACAGCAAATAGATCAAACTGAATCATTTTCAACTGTAATGGAAAATGAAGAGATGATACATCAAATATTTGCAGAACAGAACAGCGAACCCACCAAGATCATGCGATTATTCAATAATAGTTGCAGTAATGTTTTGCAATTTTTTTGTGCTTGCTTGTATTCTACGTTTGAGTTTGACGATTAAAATCTACTGTTTTGTTTTTATGTTGTAGACATTGGTTTCGAGGAAGAATCGTCCGTCAAAATTCCTTGGTCCTGGATTGCAGATGAAATGCTGATTGATAACAAACGTCCCATCGTTTTTTATCATTCAACAGTCGAATCAATTAATGGTGCGAAGGTCCCGATTACACAAAAGACGATCGTGCTAGACAAAGCTGGAGCTTTAAAATATTACGTTCACAATCACCTTGTGACTGTTACAAATGATTCAACTCTTCTTACCAGTGTGACAAACGTGGATGACATCATTTAAATCTTAGCAACGTTTCAAAAGAAAAAAGTTTGTCAAGGGTTTCTTATAAATGATGAAAAAGTGGCCAAATTACACGGGTTATTCAAGACTGGAGATCACTTTCATACAAACAATTGCACTTTGTTAATTTGTGGTCGGAGATGTCAACCGTGTAAAACAGCTTTCCAACAGAGCAACCGGACGATAAAACGTTTGAAGAATTTAAAGAATGCGAAAAAAATACGGACAGTCGAGAATATTGAAACAAAAACAATCAAGCACGCTTTGAAAAAACGACTTCACAAAGAAAAAATGAGGAGACTCAGAGCCAAAAAGAAGATCGAATCTCTGAAAAAAGAGTTGAAAACAAAATGTGATGAGTTAAAAGCGACGAAATTTGAAAAACTGGAGGCTAAATTGTCACAATATGAGGTATCTGAATTTCGAAAAACCGCAATCAAAGAAATCATAGAGGCATCTCAACGCAACAAGTAAGGGCGAAGATATTCTGATGAATGGCTTATGTTATCTATGATTGTGAGCATCCGTTCGCCATCATTTTATGAGTTCCTGCGGACAAATGAGATACTGCCTCTTCCATGTCGTACAACTGTTCGCAGCTACTGTAAACTGTCTTCTTTCACATGCGGCTTTGATGAAAATTTCGGAACATTGTTGAAGAAAACTTTTCTAAACAAACACGAGTTCACGAGACACGGAACGATTCTCTTGGATGAGATCAAGTTAAGGAAGTCTGTTAACGTTTGTGCAAGTAATCTGACATACACTGGACTTGTTGATTTTGGAAAAGATGGTAAACAGTCTATCAGTATTGAAGATGAAGCTACCTATGGTCTTGTCTTCATGTTTCAAGGATTAACTGAAAATTATGCCCAGCCATTTGGTGTGTTTGCGTCGAAAAATCAAGTAAAAGGCGATGAACTGGCAAAATTGGTCATCAAAGCGATTGCTTTCATAGACAATAACGGAGGACTAGTTCATGGAGTCAATTGTGATGGTGCAAGCACGAATAAGAGAATGCGTTCTTTCATGGGAATCAATTGCACAAAGGAGAACCTTAAGACTTGGATTCAGCACCCCATGGATGAAAAACGGAAGATTTACATGTTTTCAGACATCCCACACGTGATTAAAAATATAAGAAATCGTCTTTACAACAATAAAAAGTTGAGGGTAATATATTTCGTCATACAATTTTTGTTTCATAATATGACATTAACTTTTACAAAAAATGAGATTTTCATTGTTTGTTTAGCTGAATGGATCGTCTCCTTACATCGAGTGGAAATATATAGAAAATTTGCACACACTTGATATCAAACATCCAGGATACGCTAGGGCTTGTCCTAAATTATCGAAGCGGCACGTTCGCTTGGATAATTTGTCAAAGATGCGAGTCAAGTTAGCAACGCAGGTATGTTGTTATACGTTTCTTGAGTGGCATTTTTAAATAAAATTATTTATAATAAAATAATTTTAAGGTTTTCAGTAATTCTGTCGCAGCAGGCATGAATTTTTATCTTCATCAAAATGAACCGACTATGGATGGTTGCGAAGAAACGAGAGATTTTTGCAAGTTTGTGAACGACATGTTTGATGCCTTGAATCGAAAACAACCTAATCAAGGACTAACGCCACTGTCGGCTGATTTCGAGGTCATTTTTAAGACATAACAGTTTTAATGATTCAAGTGTATGAAAAATCATAAAAGTGATAATAAAATTATTGCAGGTATTAAAAAAATCAATCGAGTGGTTGAATGCATGGGAATCCGCGATGATGGCTGGGGAAATCACTGAAGGTGAATTTCTGAGCCTTGAAACTGCTGAAGCCTTACGGCTTTCATTGCAATCGACTCTTGACCTGTGCTGTTATTTGATTGAAAACTTCAATTTCAAGTATTTGTTAACTGCAAGAGTTAATCAGGACAATCTTGAGGTATAATTACAAAAAATAGATCTCTGTTTATGAATTACATTGCTTATTTTTTATCTGAAAAATTATAAATGTCATTTTACATTATTGTAGAAGTTTTTTGGCACAATCCGCCAGGCAGCCGGGTGCAATGACCATCCAAATTGTCCAACATTTCTGCAGCTGTATAAGTTGTTATCATTATATGGCATTATCAAACCACCGCGTGCGGGAAATTGCACCATAGATGAAGCACAAAATCCGCAACTATTGATTGCGATCTCAGATTTCAAGGAATTATTTCAAAAAAAAGAGACTGTCAGCCAGCAGAAACTGTTAGAAATTAAGACGAAATTAGATGATATCTTGGAGTGTGAAGAATGGGAAGCTGATGACTTTTTGAATTTAACTGAGCATGATTACGCAAATTCACAGACTGTGGACAGTGTAAGGTTGGTCACACTGTTGATAAAGTGGTTGGCCATACCGTAAGAGATGTGTAGACGAACACATTTTGGTGGGAATTATTATTAGTTATCATGAGTGAATAAATGCATAACATAGTAGTAAACCTGTGTGTGATTATTAAATAAAATCCTATCATACAACAAACTATAACATGGCGCTGCTTAGCAGGTTTAATTAAATTAAATAAACAAATTATACAAATAAATAATAAATAATTTAAATAAATAAAAGTGATAAATAAACTTTTACAAAAAATAAAAAAAAAAATTAATAAAACAAAATGACTGAAGAATTAACAGCCATTAAATTACCGACAGGAATGTGCATGCAAGGTGATTTGAGTGTTAACTTCAAAAAATTTAAACAAAGATTCAAAATTTATATGAAAGCTTCGGGTTTAGAAAAGAAAAAAAGTGGTGAACAAAAAGTGGCAATTTTGTTACATACAATTGGAGAACAAGCGCAAGAAGTGTTTGAAACGTTAGAGCTCGAAGATGAAAAGAAAAATGATTGGGAAAAAGTGTTAGAAGCATTTCAAAAACATTTCGTACCACAGTCAAATGAAACGGTAAATAGACACATGTTTAATATTAGGCAACAAAAAACAGGTGAAACGATTGATTCGTTCATAACGGATTTAAAATTATTAGCACAAAATTGCAATTTCGAAAATCTTAAAGATAGTTTGATAAGAGATAGGATTGTGTGTGGAATTAATGACAACAAATTAAGAGATCGTTTATTAAGAGAACCTAAATTAACTTTAAATCAATGCATACAAATATGCAAGGCTTCAGAAATTGCAGAAGCTCAAAATAAACAAATTAAAGATGAGGTAAAAGTATACGAAATTAAACAAAATAATACGCTTAAAAAATCACAAGGTGATAAAACAAAATATAAAAATACTAAATTAAATTATCAATCAAACAATTATAATAAATCGTCCATTACAAACTGCACCAGGTGTGGAAAAAATCACGAAATTAATAAATGTCCAGCGTACAAACAACAATGCAAAGCATGTTTGGCGTATAATCATTTTGCTACAATGTGCAAAAATAAAACGAAAAAACAAGTTCATGCAATTGAGGAAAAAGAAGAATTTTTTATTTCAACAGTGTCAAAAAATGAAACAAAAAAAGTAAACGAAAAAGAATGGATTCAGGCGGTAGGCATTAATGGTCAAATGGTGAATTGTAAAGTGGATACTGGTGCCGAAGTAAATGTAATTGGTAAAAATACAGCTCTAAAATTAAAAATTAAAATGGAAAAAATAAAACTAAAGAACTATAATGGAAGTCAAATTGAAGTAATCGGGCAAGCAAGTTTGTTATGCAAAATAAAAAATAAAAGTAAAAAGGAAATATTTCAAATCGTTGATCATGAAGCACCCAGTGTAATCGGATTACCATTTATTCAAAATTTTAATTTACTTAAGAGAGTAATGGAAATTTCAACACAAAAAGAAAACAATTTAAAGGAAATAATGGAAAAGTATAAACAGTTATTTTCGGATATTGGTAGTCTTAAAGGATACAAATATAAAATTAAATTAAAAAAAGACTGTGTGCCTGTAGCAGAGGCTCCAAGAAAAATACCTATAGGAATTGAGCAACAAGTAAAACAAGAATTAGACAAAATGGAGCAGTTAGGTATAATTAAAAAAGTTCAACAACCAACAGAATGGGTTAGTCAAATGGTAGTAGTGAAGAAACCAAATAATCAAATACGAATTTGTCTCGACCCACAGAAATTAAATGAGGCAATAATAAGGGAAAGGTATCAACTACCAAATTTAGAAGAAATAACAGCAAGATTGGCAGGAGCAAAAGTGTTTACAAAATTGGATGCAAATAAAGGATTTTACCATGTTGAATTGGAGAAAAAAAGTCAACTACTTACTACTTTCCATGCAGGAAAATACGGCAGATATTGTTATTTAGTACTTCCTTTTGGAATCTGCTCAGCTCCAGAAGTATTCCAATATAATTTTCAAGATGTTTTTAAAGGTCTGGAAGGAGTAACGATTTTCATTGACGACATTCTGGTGTTTGGTAAAGACAAAGAAGAACATAGGGTAAGATTGAATAACGTTTTAAAACGGGCTGAAGAATTTAATATTAAGTTTAACAAAGACAAATGTAAATTCGAATTAAATGAAGTAAAGTATTTAGGTCATATTTTTAGTGATCAGGGTTTAAAAGTAGATCCAGAGAAAGTAAATGCAATTTTAGAAATTAAAGAACCAAAATCAAAGAAAGAGTTAGAAATAATATTAGGAATAGTTACGTATGTAAGTAAATTTTTACCAAATGTTTCTACAGTAACTGATCCGTTAAGACAGTTGTTAAAAAAAGAAAACGAATTTGTTTTTTATAAATCACATAAAGAGGCATTTGCAAAATTAAAAAAATTATTAACTGAAGTTCCGGTTTTACAATATTTTGATGTCAATAAAGAAATCGCATTGTCTGTTGATTGTAGTAGCTACGGGGCCGGTGCTGTACTCCTACCGAATAACCTGCCAGTAGCTTATGCTTCAAAAGCATTAACAAACAGTCAAAAAACTTGGGCTCAAATAGAAAAAGAACTGTTGGCAATTGTATTAGGGTGTGAGAGATTTCATCACTTTATCTATGGGAGGACCATAAAAGTAGAAACCGACCACAAGCCATTAGAATACATTTTCAAAAAATCAATAAATGAAACTCCACTTAGGCTACAAAAATTACGTTTAAGGTTACAAATTTATGATATAATAGTCCAATACAGAAGGGGTAAAGACTTATTAATAGCTGACGCTCTTTCACGTTTTCCAAACGAGAATATAAATAACTTAGAATGTAACATAGAAAGGGAGGTAGAAGCTCATGTCAATTTGATTACAGATAATTTACCAATCTCAAAGGATAAGGAGTTTAAAATAAATTTAAATTAAATGAAATTGTGTATGTAAAAAATATGAATGATGGTTCGAAAACTTTAGCTAAAATTTTAAGAAAAGCAAATAGGCCTAGAAGTTTTATTTTGGAAATGAGCAATGGTAGAATAGTTAGCAGAAACAGGCATCATTTATATAAAGCTCCGAAAAACATTGAATTTAATTCTAAGTTTAAAATAAATCAAAAAGATAATGAATCCAAGTCGGTAAAAAAGAAAACAAATGATCCAAGTACAGAGGACGAAAGTAATTTAATAAACAGAACCAGATTAGGGAGAAAAATCAATAAGCCAGAATATTTAAAAGAATTTGTTGAATCCTAAAATCATGAATTTGAATTTTGTGTATCATGATTTTGAATTTTGTACTTTTAATTATAATTTAATTTTGTATCTAGTGTTTTGAATATGTACTTAATTTTATAAATATGTAATAAAATAATTTTGTAATTAAATATAAAAAGGGAGATGTAAGGTTGGTCACACTGTTGATAAAGTGGTTGGCCATACCGTAAGAGATGTGTAGACGAACACATTTTGGTGGGAATTATTATTAGTTATCATGAGTGAATAAATGCATAACATAGTAGTAAACCTGTGTGTGATTATTAAATAAAATCCTATCATACAACAAACTATAACAGACAGTATTATTTACTATGTTACAGGTTTTACATTTATACTTGCATAAATACTTGCAAACGAGACAAAATTTTGGAAAAAAATTTAAGTTCTGAAAACCTCAAAATTTTATTTTTGATTGTTTTTCAAGCTCTAAAAAAATTTCTAAAAAAACTTAGTCTTCAAAATTTATGCAAATCCTCTACTACAGTGCGGTGTTAGATTTGTGCAAACTTTTTATAAACCGTTTACACAAAGCTGTGCTACTAGGGGATATTTTTTTTCAAAATTTTCATTGTGTTTTTTGTGAATTTTTTCGTGAACTTTGAATGTTTTGTGGATTTTATTTCAGGCTATCTATGTAAGATACTAATTAAGAAGTTTGGATCCTGTGATCTGTGCAAATCATCCTTCTCATATGATCCCTTGCAATCCACATCACTCTCATTGTTAACAGATATCAAGTCAAGAGGAAAACTGATTCATCCAAATTTACACTTATTCAACTTGATAAATTTCACAGAATCTTGTTTTGTAAAATATGTTAAGTCCAGTGACCATAGAGGATTTCCATTTGACTATAGAAGAGGTTTTAGACGAATACAAATTTACCTTTCCTTGCTCTGAGCATGGTTCACAGGTTTTGTCGTTTGCACTTCATTATTATATTAGAATGAGAAAGAGACAGTTTACTTTCCAACATAATCAGCGCTTACAACAGAAACATGTTCATAAAAAAAAACAGTCAAGATTGTGTGACCAGTAAACTTTTGTAAATAAAAAACTGAACTAATATTATGTATATTATAATAATCGACAACAAATTTGTTCAGTTAGAAGAATTACATTTTAATGTTTTGTTGAGCCCAAAAATAAATTAATAATTATGATTTTTTCGTTTATCTTTTTTCTAATCTACCTTGAAAATATTTTATTGAGAAAATTTCCCAAATTTATTATTATATCATATTTTCAACCTTTTCAATACCGAATTATTTTTAATGATGAAAAACGTATTTCATTTGGTTGGAAGTTTTTAGTTTGATCATTTATGATAAAAAAAGGTATTTGCACGACTTTTCGGTGAATGAAATTGATTTTATAGACGTTTTTCTCATAGCGTCTTTTTTTACGTCTTTTTGGCGTCTTTTTACAAGAAAATATATTATTATTAAGTTTTATTTATAATTAATAAAATGTTATATGTTTTTTAACAAATTTGAAAGTTTTAGTTCTACAATTTTCAAAAAAAACAATACTTTATTTCGTATTGATAACACAAACTCCGACAAGCACGCCATCTGCAGTCTAGATCAAGAAGCTCCAGTAGCGATACGCGTATCGGTCACAGGTTTGTGCAACGAGTTGTTAGACCTGTATATACGACCGTGAGTACAGATTGGCGACGAGCGACTAGCAACTTAACTATACGAAAATGATTCATATTTTTAATGCTGTTGTAGTGACACATTACATAGAATTTTAAATACACCGTCGATATATATATTTATCCATACTCAAGCCGACGATATATTTATTATCATTCATTCACACACACTTACTACGTACTTCTAGAACATTCAAGAATGCACATACGTAACATAATTTTTCTACAGAAAATATTATTCGCGTCTCTGTCATACTAACGCATTATTATAGTTGCATACTGTATCGTCCGCATCACGAGAGAAATTTATACACGCGCTTCGAGAATAACTTAAACCTTAAATGCATACTGTTGCCAAACGGCAACAAAGTATAAAGTTTATTATTTAAACATGTAGGCACGAGTTTTATGTGTGAATAATACTTGTTGTCGTTTAACAACATACTGATGCTGATAAACAAATCAAAATTTGACCGCTAGGTGACCGAAATATGGATAAAATAAGTGAGGCGCTGCGATCAATACGTAGTATCAATAAAAGCGGGCTGTTGTGCGCTAATTTCAAATCATATATCAATTTGTACATTATGCTAACAACAACAGCTAACTTCACAGATACTACTTCTTGATGACAGCGCGGCTGGTGGCTTAAAAATGAACTATAAATTCTACAAATTTTTAGGGACAGGTACGCTAATGCTTTAGTACATAGCGATCTTTCTCCTGTTCTATAACCTTCATGAATAACATAAAATTTAAATGTTATACGTTAGCAATTCGTAACCTATAATTTATGCAAATTTCAAGAGCTGTTTTTCACCTGATTTAAATATTTTTTACTTCAATATAGTGTTGGTTTGACGTAAATTAGGTATGTATTAAAAATTAAGCAGAATTACGGTTCAAATGTAAAAAATTAGGAATGTTGCTAATCAGCAACATTGTGTAAATTTTCGTAGTATTTATTTGTTTTATTTGTTCGTCTTTGTATTTGTAGAATGTCAAGCAAAAATATTCTAACAGATAAAGATATCGAAGATATTTTGAATAATCTTTCGGATAGCGAAGATGGGCTAGATTTGTCGGGCACAGATAGTGTTAATGATCCAACGTTTGACCCAAATATTGAATACCCGGATTTGTTAGTGGATGACAAATTTTTAGATGAAATAGATGAAAATCATGAAAATTCTGGAAACGCAACTGTTGTTGAATTAAATGATTCAACTAATACTAATATTCCCAAAATAGCAAGAAACACGAATAAACAGGTAAAATCTACCTTATTATGGAAGAATAGGACAGTGCAATTGAATGAAGAACAACTATCGTTCAAAGGAAATAAATCGCTTCCATCGGATATAATGGACATAGATATACCTTACAATTTCTTTTCGTATTTATTTACGGACGAACTAATAACAAATATAATGACTGAAAGTAATTTATATGCTATACAAAAAGATCCTGAAAAACCAACGAAAATGGCAAATACCGATGTAAGAAAGTTTATTGGGGTTATTATTTATATGTCTTTAGTAAAAATGCCCAATGTCAGATCTTATTGGTCTCAAGATCTTGCATTTGCTCCAATTCAAAATGCAATGCCACTAAATTTATTTGAAAAAATTTGCCGGACTCTACATTTTAATAACAACAGTAAACATATACCCCGTGGAGCTGAAGGCCACGATAGGCTACATAAAATAAGACCCCTCATAGACACCTTGAATATGAGATTTGGCTTAGTTACTAAAGTTAGGCACTATCTCAAGCAGTATATGCCTATGGAGCCCCATAAGTGGGGGTTTAAACTCTTTGTTTTAACTGGTGTTTCGGGATTTGCCTATAAATATGAAATTTATTCTGGCCAAGAAAACCTTAAAACACGACCTGAAAATGAACCAAACTTAGGAGCGGCTGCGAATATCGTCATTCGATTATCGCGAGAAATACCCAAAAATATGAACTATAGACTTTATTTCGATAATTACTATACTACACTACCTCTTATGAGCTATTTAGCTAGACAGGGTATCTATTCTCTGGGTACGGTTCGCAAAAACAGAATTCCTAATAATAAATTGCCTGATGAAAAAATTTTCAAAAAGCTAGAACGGGGTGCAAGTGTGGAATATGTTACCTCATTTGACGGTGTCGAAGTTTCATCTCTTGCGTGGAAGGATAATAAGTGTGTGAATCTCCTTTCGACTTTTGCTGGGACAAATCCAACCAGCAAGGTTAAACGTTATGATCGAAATATAAAAAAGACCATTGAAGTAGACTGTCCGTATGTCGTTCCAGAGTATAACCGCCATATGGGGGGGCGTAGACTTAATGGATAGCTTACTTGGGAGATATTCCATTCATTTAAAAAGTAGAAAATGGTATCTCAGAATATTCTACCATTTGGTTGACCTTACAATTGTTAATTCATGGCTGTTGTATAAGAGAGTTATGCATGAAAAAGGAAGAGAATCGGATATAATATCCCAATCTAAATTTCGGATGGACTTAGCCTATTGCTTATGTAAAATTGGATCTACTTCTGGTACTAAACGCAGAAGACCGAGCTCCAGCCTAGAAAGAGAAATTAAGGCAAAGAAGCACAGAGGCCCTACTCAACATGTTCCACCAAAGGATGTAAGGGTGGATCAGATAGGCCATTGGCCTGTCTTTACAGAAAAAAGAACACGTTGTAAATTTCCAAGATGCACTGTAGTGAAATGCGATAAATGTGGTGTAGGCTTATGCTTAAATAAACATAGTAATTGTTTCAAGAACTTTCATATGTAAATGTTGCTGATTAGCAACAAACCCTTAATGGAGAGAAAGGGTGTTTTAATTTTTTTCCCGATTTTTTTTTCTATTTTTCGCATAAACTATATAACATTTCCTACTAGTTTTCATTTTTTAATTACATTTAAAAAAAATCATGCATTTAAGGGTTAAGAACATCATAGGAATACGTACAAGAATATATAATACATATAAATTTTTAGGGGCCTTCAGAGAACTGAAAATCTGAACGTCCAGTTTTGTGAAATAAAATAAAATCTCTGATTTCCCATAAGGATCAATGTTAAAATATCTTTTTTTCAGTTCTCTGAAGGCCCCTAAAAATTTAACTGATAAATTATGATATAATAATGGACAACTATGTCAAGTTTCATTAAATTCTGAATGCAAAGTCTATTACCGATAGAACTACCTTAAAAAAATTATGAAAATATTTTAGCTGTGTAAAATATTTCCATCCTGATCGACTCGTGGGCGGTTTATCGTACCGGTCAGGCTTGAGTATCGTAATGATTTTGGAGGCTAGGCCAGAGATAGTATAATACTATTTATTGGTAGGGACGCCCATGCTGGAAAACTCGGGGACTCCTCCACGTTGTAAAGATGCTGGCTGGTACCAGGGTCACATAAAACTTGCGGCCTGTGAAGACCAAAGATCAGCAAATCTTTACAAGACCGCTATATGAAATGTGGGAGAGGTATGGGGAGGCAGTAGACTGGAAGCTGTCTCAAGGGACTTGATCCCGAGCAGACCGACGTCGAGAGCCTGGATTCCAGCCGAGCGTGCCGACCATCGTGCAATCTTAGAGCTCATCTGCAATCTTAGAGCTCATCTATCAAGTGAGCAACCCAACTTTTCCCACGGTAGACTGGAGGGTGGGTAGGGTTGGGGAAGCTGTTGGAGGCTCGAGACAGGTACTGGTTATCCTTAATCAGAACTCTGTGGCTCTCCTTAAGGAAAAACGAGGGGAAATCTATTATGGCTTCGGCCAAACTATCCTTAGCATCCTACGACAAGGATGGTAAGGAAGCTGAAAAGAAAGCCGCCGAAGAAAAACCTCAAGACGCGAGTGGCCTCTCATCCCCTGAAGGAGAGAGTTCCACTCAAAAGACGTTGGAGCTTTTCTCTAAAATAGTGGAAAGTGGAGATGAATTGTTCTCATCTGGGGACGAAAACCTCGATTCAAGTAATCAGTAATCGGGGTACTTGATCGAAAAAAGGATGAGAGTGGTTCAAATTAATCTCCACCACTCGAAAGCAGCTTCGGCTGCACTTCTCCGCCTTCATCAAAAGCAGGAGCTTCCCAACGCTCACCATTCGACGTAGGAAGCACGGATACCAACGAACGACGTGAGTTACTGTTTGAATATATACTAAGTAACAATCTATACATTTTCAATAAGGGAAAACATCCAACCTTTATTACATCAATGCGGCGGCAAGTTCTGAACATCACTTTAGTCAACGAACGGGCTGTCAGTATGATTGAGGCTTGAAAAGTCTCAAGCGAACACTCTTTTTCGGACCACCGATATATAGAGTTCTCAATAGACGTACCAAAACCCAAAGTTAATACTTATACTAACAGACGTAAGACAGACTGGGAAATTCACGTCGATACGTTTTAATTTATAAAATTTACTTCTAGTAAGGGTTCCGGTCCCTCCCACCTCAAAAGAAGAGCTAGACCAATTAGTGGAAATCCTCACTACGGCATGCAATGAAGCTACTAGAGCATCATATCCAACAAGGATAACCAAGGGGAAATCAATACCTCCATGGTGATCTCCCGGAATTGCTAAGGAAAAATTGCCGACGTTTATTCAATCAGGCCAAAAGAAAAAATCAATGGAACGCCTATAAGGCCAGTTTGAATAATTTCAAAAAAGCATTAAGGCTCGCAAAAAGGACCTCTTGGGCAAACTTCTGCGAGCAAATAGAGGCAACCTCGGAGGTAAGCCGACTAAGAAAAATTCTCTCTTCAAATCCAGTGGCTCCACGTTATCTGGAAGACCAATGGACGGAATTGAGCCTGGGCACTCTGGAGCTTTTGGTTAATAACCATTTCCCTGACCAATAGCAGCGGGAATATGATGGCTTAGAGGCTACAGCTAATTCGTATAACTGCGCCCAAGCGCTGATCGATAAAGAAATGATTAAATGGGCTATCTCTGAGTTTGAGCCATACAAATCGCCAGGATTAGATGGCATCATCCCAGCAGAAATGCAAGCGATCTCTAATAGAATGACTCCATGGCTGGAAGTCATATACAAGGACAGCATAGACTTGACTCACATTCCCAAAAAATGGAGACAGGTCAAAGTCGCTTTTATACCCAAAGGGGAGCGTGCCTCAAAGTACGCCCAAGGACTTTCGACTCGATCATACATCGACATAAAGGGAAAGGTACACCTCAAGGTGGTGTACTTTCACCCCTTTTATGGAACTTTGCGCTAAATGAGCTTTTCCTTAAACTGGAAGGCTCAGGATGCAAGATAATTGCGTACACGGACGATGTAGCGATAGCAGCATCAAGGAAATTTCATGATACCTTGTCAAACATGATACAATTTGCACTAAAAGTTCTAGCACACTGGTGCTCCAAATCTGGTCTTGGGATGAACCTTGACAAAACAGAGTTGGTACTCTTTACAAGGAAATACAAAATTCCCTCCTTTATCCTACCAAAGGAAAGGGGGTAAACCTAAAATTATCGAGAAAAGCCAAATATCTAGGTATCATCCTAGACAAAAAGTTGTTATGGGGACCCAACGTCCTGGAAAGGTCCCGAAAGGCAACTGTAATACTATATACCTTCAAAAAAGCCATGGGGAAATATTGGGGCTTAAACTCGAAAATGGCTCATTGGTTATACATTAGACCCATACTATTCTATGGGTCGCTAGTATGGTGGACAGCACTAGAAAAGGGAATTCACCAAAATGTATTAGGTATAGTTCAACGGCCCTTTTCCGTCAAAACTGGTGTAAAACTAGGCTGTTTGCTTTCTCCCCTCCTATTCCTAATAGTGCTTGACAAAGTGATGCGAAAGGTCAATGAAAACAGACGCAGAGGTATCAGTGGAAGATGACTGAACGACTAGAAGATATATTGATTATGCTGATGATTTTGGCATTATTTCACATAATATAAATGACATTAAAGGCAAAATAAACGACCTAGTCGAAGAAGGTGTGGCTACACATAGCGAACAAACCCATTAGTTGTAGCTACGAGTATGTCCCAAAACATATTATCAGATGGCATACATGCGACTCAATGATCATATATACGGACCACGACAGTTAGTGAAGTGACCAGCCATACTTAACATTACCTCTATTTTGTAGTTTACTTAAGTCATATTTAACACATGTATTTCAAATAATAATAAAACATATTTGCAGTAATAAATATTTAAAGTGTAGTTAATTTCATTAACGCAACCCCACATTATTGGTGACCCCGACGTGATCGGTGACCGCGATATAAAAAAACGTGTTCGTGTTAAAAACAAGTGTGTAAAAAAAATTAATTAATCGCATCGTTGTTGCATAGTTAACAAAAAAATACGCCTAAATAAACGTTGCAGCATAAAAAAAACCAAAAAGACAAAGTGAATAGTGCACTTATTATAGTGTAAAATATTTTACCACAACGGGTAAAAATAAATACCGCCAAAAACAGTTTAGTGACGCGGGGTGCGGACATATCGAGCATCGCACACACAAGTTCACTCAGTGTCTGTTATATCTTACATCGTACACCATACACAAGCTATATAACATATACACTTACTCTACAAGCTATACAAACATTCAAGTACACAATGTCGCAAAATTAAAATATTACAGTGCGTTTAAAAAAAAAAAAAAAAAAAAACTTTTATTAATTTATATATATATATTTTTTTTTTCATCAATCATTTTCTCTTTTTTTCTCAACGATGCCAAACAACGCTGTACCCGCACAACCGGAACAACAAACAACAATTTGAAGAGCTAGCATTCGTATTCCACCATTTGGGCTGCGGATCCTTCTATGTGGTTCGCGCAATTTGAAGCTCAATTTGCACTAAGCAACATAAATCAGGATAGCACGAAATATAGCTACGTAATAGCAAATCTGGAACCACGTTATGCCATGGAAATCAGAGACTTGATTGCGAATCCACCTACTACTGAACGATATGCTAAAGTGAAACAAGAATTAATTGAACGTTTAAGCGCTTCTCAAGAAGAAAAAACAAGACTTTTATTGGAACACGAAGTTATAGGGGATCGTAAGCCATCTCAATTTTTAAGGCATTTAAAAATTTTAGCCGGTGAGGCTGTACCTTCAACTTTAATTCGGTCTTTCTGGTTAAGTCGTTTACCTCCAACAATTCGAGCTATCTTAGCTACTCAGACAGACTCGGACTTAGAAACGATAGCCAAAATGGCAAACGCCGTGCAAGACGCCACATCAATTCCGCAAGTTTCCGCGGTCACTAATGAAAGTCATTTAGAAGAACTAATTAATAAAATGACCAAGAAATTGAAACAAGAAGTAGCAGCGTTAACCCGTAGTAGAAATTCAAGTGACCATCACCGCCGTGGTGGTAAGCCCAATCGAACAAGATAGAACCAAACAAGGTGTTTGTTTTTACCACTCGCGTTTCGGTGAAGGAGCCAAAAGGTGTACGAAACCATGTACATTTTCAAAAAACCCAGAGGGCAGTCACTGAATGCGGCAGGTGACCCTTGTCCTACCTCGCGCCGCATATTCATTACAGATCGCATAAGCAAAGTTCAATTTCTGATCGACACAGGTGCGGACCTATGTGTTTTCCCTCGTAATCTGACAAACTTTACACAATCGAATTTTCACAAAATTGGATTTAGTAAGAGCTTACAATCAAATACCAATTGAACACAAAGATGTACCAAAAACAGCTATTACAACGCCTTTCGAATTGCATGAATATATTTTTATGTCTTATGGTTTGCGCAACGCTGCGCAAACGATTTCAACGATTTATGTATTAAATCCTACGTGGATTAGACTTTTGTTACGCGTACATAGACGATGTGTTAATTGCATCAAAAGACGAAACCGAACATCTAGCACATTTAGCAACGGTCTTCATGAATACGGAATTGTAATAAACGTAACAAAATGGGTTTTCGGTACAAACAGCGTAGAATTCTTAGGATACAATGTATCAGACTGTGGTACCTCGCCTCTAACATCCAAAATTGAAGCTATAAAAAAGTACATTTTGCCTAAAACAGCAAAACTACTAAGACAGTTTTTGGGTATGATAAATTTCTATAGAAGGTTCATACCGCAAGCAGCACTCCTACAAGCTCCTCTAAATGAGCTACTAAAAGGAAATATTAAAGGCAACGCACCAGTCCCTTGGGCGCAGGAGACAAAATTAGCTTTCTAAAAGTGCAAAGAAGACTTGTCTCGAACAACCTTGCTAGCACATCCACTACCGAGAGCACGCTAGACGTTATCTGTGATGCATCCGACCATACAGCAGATGCGGCACTGCAACAGCAAGTCGGAGAAAATTGGCAACAGCTAGCCTTTTTTTCAAAAAAATATTCTCCAGCGCAAACAAAATATAGTTCTTATGACAGAGAACTGTTAGCCATCTACTTAGCTATTAAACATTTTCACCACATGATAGAGGGTAGAAGTTTCGTGATCTATACGGATCACAAACTAATAACTTACGCCTTCCAACAGAAATTAGATAAGTGTTCACCCAGACAGTTCAGGCACCTGGACTTCATAAGTCAATTTTCGACGGACATACGACACGTTTCCGGTAAAGAAAACGTTGTAGCAGATGCGTTATCCCGTATTGAGGCATTAGAAAAATCAATAGATTATGAAGCCTTAGCACGTTCTCCAATTAATGACGAAGAGCTACAGAAATTTCGAACCAAATCTGGACTCATAATTCAAGTCCAGATGCCTGAAACCGGAATATCTGCATACTGTGACATTTCCACAAATCGCGCTCGCCCGTTCATTACTCAACCGTTCAGAAAAATCGTTTTCAATTGCATACATCAATTATAGCATCCTGGTATTCGAAACACCATTTTACTGGTAACGCAAAAATTCGTGTGGCCGTCTATTAAGAAAGGCTGTAGGCAATGGGCTCGTGCATGTATAGAATGCCAGAGATCGAAAATCTCGAGGCATGTTTCAGCTCCAGTAGGTAAATTCACACTACCATCTGCAAGATTGGAACATATCCATATGGATTTAATTGGACCCTTACCATCGTCACGTGGATACAAATATCTTTTAACATGCGTAGATAGATTTACCCGATGGCCGGAAGTAATTCCGCTGGACAACATTGAAACCGTAACAGTCGCTGAAACATTTCTAGCAAATTGGATCGCTCGTTTTGGTATACCGTTACGTATAACCACGGACCGCGGCCGTCAATTCGAATCAATTTTATTCTATGAACTAAATAAACTCTTGGGAACGACTCATTTAAAAACTACAGCTTACCATCCGTCAGCCAATGGACTAGTCGAAAGACTTCATCGACAATTAAAAGCTGCACTTAAGTGTCATGCTAACGAGCACTGGGTAGAAGCATTACCCTTCGTTTTACTAGGTATACGAACTGCATGGAGGAACGATCTAAAATACACCACTGCAGAACTAGTATATGGGGAACCCTTATAAATACCAGGAGAATTTGTCACCCCATGTAACAACAAAATTTGTACATCCGATTTCAAACCTCAAAAACCAAATAAAAGAATTATATCCCAAATGTGGATCTCAACACGATACGCAACGGAAAATTTTCGTTTTCAAACAGCTGGCTACATCAACTCATGTGATGGTCCGAATCGATACACCAAAGGCATCGCTACAGCAGCCGTATGAGGGACCATTTGAAGTAAAAAAAAAGGAACGAAAAATTTTTTGTAATTTTCAAAAATAACAAAGAATATACCGTATCCATAGACAGAATAAAACCAGCGTACATACTATAATTAGAGGACGACTCATCGAAACAAATGGATTTCGACAACGACATACAAGATCCACCACCAAAAAATATTTCGCAGCCGACACAAACTCGACAAATCACGCGTTCAGGACGACACGTACGTTTCCCCGAACATTTAAGAGATGATTTTGTGTGATTTTCCACTGGCTTTATCACTGGCCAGGAGGGTGATGTGGCTACACATAGCGAACAAACCCATTAGTTGTAGCTACGAGTAAATCAAAACATATCATCAGATGGCATACATGCGACTCAGTGATCATATATACGGACCACTAGAGTTAGTGAAGTGAACAGCCATACTTAACATTACCTCTATTTTGTAGTTTACTTAGGTCAAATTAAACACACGTTTTTCAAATAATAATAAAACATATTTGCAGTAATAAATATTTAATGTGTTGTTAATTTCATTAACGCAACCCTACAAAGGTAACAAGATAAAACTGAAAATCAACTAAGGAAAAAGCAAAGAGTTGAGAATGAACAACGCCAACAACGAAGATCTTATCATTAACAACCAACCTATAGAGCGTGTACGAAAGTTCCAATACCTCGGAAGTATTGTTTCTGAAAATGGCGGCACTGATGAAGATGTAAAACAAAGAATTCACACTAAATCGAAGACACACTAAATCGAAAATATTCGAGACTAATGTTCTTTTGTATGGATGTCAAACCTGGAAAGTGTCGCAAAGCATCACCAGACAACTGCAAGTCTATCAACAGTTGTCTTAGACACATCCTCAACATTTATTGGCCCAACACGATTTCCAATGAAAACCTGCTGGATACCTGTCACCAAACTACAGTAGGACACATCATCAAGCAACGGAAATATGGTTGGATTGGTCAGGCGAAACAACAGCATTGCCAAAGAAGCACTTGAGTGGAACCTCCAAGGAAAAAGAAGGGTGGGCCGACCTCGTCCTACCTGGCGAAGAACCCTGGAGCAAGAAATTACTGAGGCAGGCAAATCCTGGGGAGAAGTCAAGTCCATGGCACAGAATCGAGTTCGTTGGCGAGCATTTGTTGAGGCCCTACGTCCCCCTCGTAGGCCATAAATATAATATATAAAGTCAAACGGTTAGCATCCATGCTAATCTCGAGATGCCTACGGACAACTCCATCCAAAGCACTTGAGGTAATTCCGCACTTCCTGCCAACTGACCTCTTTGGAGAGAAACGCGCAGCAGGTGCAGCTCTTAGGCTTAATTTGGTCTCACCCTGGACTGAGACTCATTATGGTCATGTACGGATATTACGAAGGTACTTACTTCCAAGATCCGTTGACAACGTTTTACCTTCTCCTAACTTCGGGAACAGGTTCTCAGTAAAGATCCCCTCCAGACAGGATTGGGATGAGAACCTGGTCAAGCCAAAGGGCATCGTTTTTTACACTGACGGATCTAAGTTAGAGAAGAAGGTGAGTTGTGGGATCTTCTCTAAAGATCTCATCTGCGTCTATCATTTCGGCTGCCGGATCACTGTAGCGTGTATCAAGCGGAAGTGATGGCTATTCATGAGGTATGTTATGCTAATTTTATAGTAACTAATGACGCTTGGCAGATCATTAGTAGAAAAATTAAGATGTTCATTTGATGCAGAATTTAAACCTTTAGATTAGACAATAGTGGAGAATTTTGTAGCAACGATTTGGAAAATTTTTTGTACAAAAATGTTATTATACATCAAAAAACTTCTTATACTCCTCAACAAAATAGCATATCCGAAAGATTGATCAAATCATTAATACAAAAAGAAAGATTTTTATTTGATGCAGGTTTTTCAAAAATATTTTGGACAAAGGGTATTAATAAAATTAAATCTTGTTTTATTTAAACAATCTAGCCTGTTTTCCTTCCCAAAAAGTTAAGACCGGCGTTGGAAAGAAGTAAATTAAGGCAAAGAATTTGATAAAGTTTTATTTTTTTAGGTAATAATATATTCAATAATAATAAATTCCAAAATAAAATGAAAGATAACTTAAAAAAAGCTTTTCTTCATTATTAATTAGTACAGGTTTCGTTCAAAAATTTTCATCTGATATTTCTTCTTTAATAAATACATTTTCAATTTTAACAATTCCCTCTGGTATTTCTTGTTGAATTTCGTCATGTTCTAATGCAACAGTTTCAGATTTCACATTCAAATGTTTTTCCGGAAAATGACTTCGTTTATGTCCATTTAAATGATGTTTTTGACTGAATTTCTTATCACAAATTTCACATGAATAAGGTTTTTCACCAGTATGAATTCGCTTATGTCGAATTAAACTACTTGTATCACTAAATGTTTTATCACAAATTTCACAAGAATAAGGTTTTTCTCCGCTATGAATTCTTTCATGTTTAATTAAATGATGTTTATGAATAAATGTTTTATTACAAATTTCACATGAAAATGGTTTTTCTCGAAAATGTGTTCGTTTATGTTTAAATAAATTTCTTCTATCATTAAATTTTTTCTTACAAATTTCACAAGAATAAGGTTTTTCTCCAGTATGAATGCGTTTATGTGTACTTAAATTACGTTTATGATAAAATGTTTTCGTACAAACGTCACAAGACAGAGGTTTTTCTCGAAAATGAATTCGTTTATGTACTGTTAAATCACCTTGTGCAGTGTATTTTTTATCACATATATCACAAGAAAATGGTTTTTCACCAGTATGAGTTCGTTTATGTATAACTAAATGACCACTGACCGTAAATGATTTATTACAAATTTCACATGAAAATGGTTTTTCACCAGTATGAATTCGATTATGCTCAACTAAACCGTGTTTAAATGTAAATTTTTTATCACAAATTTCACATGAATATGGTTTTTCACCAGTATGAATTCGCTTATGTCGAATTAAACTACTTGTATCACTAAATGTTTTAGCACAAATTTCACAAGAATAAGGTTTTTCTCCGCTATGAATTCTTGCATGTTTAATTAAATGATGTTTATGTATAAATGTTTTATCACAAACTTCACATGAATACGATTTTTGTCCGGTGTGTATTAGTTTATGTCGAGTTAAAGCACTTTGTCTATTAAATTTTTTATCACAAACTTCACAAGAAAATGGTTTTTCACCGGTATGAATAAGTGTATGTCTAATTAAACTCTGTTGTTGATTAAATACTTTATCACAAACATCACATGAGAAGGGTTTTACATCAAGAGTGTACGTTGTATCACAAACTTCTTCTTTAATTCCTGTTTCAGACTTCATATTCAATGGTTTTCCTTGAAAATGATTTCGTTTATGTTGCTTTAAATGATTTTTCTGACTAAATATCTGATTACAAACATCACATGAATAAGATTTATCCGTAATATGAATTCTTTCAATATGTTCAGTTAAACTTCCTCGTTGAGTGAACTTTTTATTACAAATTTCACATGAAAATGGTTTTTCTCCGGTATGTGTTCGTTTATGTGTAATTAAATGTTGCTTTTGAGCAAATATTTTATCACAAATTTCACATGAATAAGATTTTTCCCCGGTGTGAACGAGTTTATGCCGAATTAAAACACTTTGTCTATTAAATTTTTTATCACAAACTTCACAAGAAAAAGGTTTTTCACCGGTATGAATAAGTTCATGTCTCATTAAACTCTGTCGCCGATTAAATGCCTTATCACAAATATCACATGAGAAGGGTTTAACCCCAGTATGAATTTGTATATGTTTCATTAAATGACTATTCAGAGTAAATGTTTTATTACAAACTTCACAAGAGAAACGTTTATCTCCACTATTAATTCGTCGATTTTCCAAAATAGTTTCATCTATTATTCCATTTTCAATGAATTCTTCACCAACCCATCCATATTCCATTGTAACAGTATCGGTGGTTTCTTCTTGCATTTCTTCTTTAAACAGTACATTTTCAAAATCTTCTTCTGGTATTTCTTGTCCAATGAATACATCTTCCCTTGTAAAAGATTCTTCAGGCATTTCTTCTTTAATTTTTACAAACTCCATTTTTTCACTTCCTTCAATAATTTCTGCGTATAATTCTTGTTCAAGTTTAATGTTTTCTAAGTTAGCAGATTTATTATTAAAATTATTAAATTCATTATTTGCCATTTTCTTTCTACAAGTATATTCTATACAAGTTCACAAATGAAGCCATTTTGTATTAATTTTTCTGTCAAAAACATTGGGCTGCGTTCAGAGAAACTACAGAAAACAGCGCAGTCACATAATATAAGATGACGCTTGACGTTGGCTTTGAGCGTCAAATTAGGACTCCGCCTACCTGAAAAAAATAGAACTATGTCCAACGTCGAATTGTAAAAAGGAGCGACAAAAAACAAAAAATGATAAACAACTATATCTATAGTGGGGGTGAATTGTTAAAAAAAAATGTGAAGTAAAAAAAGCAAAGATTGGAACATAGTGTTAGAATAAAATATTGTCTTTAATAAAAAAAACGTAACTAACGTGAAGTCTCACCTTTAGGCAAATAATATAAAAAAAAAACATGCTGTGATTTTCATAGCAACTAGTTGTTATAAATAAAATAATTGTATGACTGTTCAATTCAATTTGTCTTGTTTTAAATTCTATACCTGGATGACCGAGAGAGTCATATTTTTCACTTTAGACTACTCAAACGCCTCCTTTTTGTTATGTTATAATTTGCATTGTATTTCATTAACTACGTTATACACCAATAGATGTCTGATGAATTTTTCATGAAAAGACGGATAAAACGACATTTCTGATAAATGAAACCTAGCTAGATCGACTTATCGCCCCAAAAAACCCCTACATACTCATTTTCATGAAAATCGTTGAAGCCATTTCCAAGATCGTTGATATATATATATATATATATATATATATATATATATATATATAAAAGAATTGCTCGTTTAAATATATAAGATTTGCCTTTTTTGTGTAATGTAACTGTACTAAAATTGGTGTTATATTAATTGTAAATCAGAAAAACCAATAGGTTATGGGCCCAGATCACTTTTAATACATTGCGCAGAGAATTTGTTCATCAATTGTTGGTTTGTCAAATATTGTTAAATAATTTTTGTTATATAAATGATGGATTTCAAAATGCGTGTAGACAAGCTTGAAGGCAGTAATAACTGGACCAAGTGGAGAAGACAAATTGAGTTGTTGTTGAGACATTACGATGTTTTAGAATACGCTACTGAAAGTGTAAGTGCGCCCACATTAGTTGAAGGGACAAATGAAGAGGCTAAAACGGCGCATGAAAAACAAGTTAAGATTTTTCGTAAATCAGACGCATTGGCACAATTAATTCTGGTAAATAGCTTGAATGAACAAAATATTGATTAAACTCTCACTTTCACAAATGCAAAATAAATTTGGAATAAGTTAGTTTCAGTTTATGAACAAAGTTCAGGACATCGATTGGATCGTTTGATGGAAAAATTCTTTACAAGTTGTAAAGAAGCTTCCGAAGATGTGACAACACATGTATCACGGTTGCAACGAAAATTCTATGAGTTCAATGACGAACTTAAGCGAGTAGCAAAAACTGAACTTCCTGAGTTACTATTGATGACTCGAATAATGCCGACGTTGAATGAATATTTTGAATTTAAAAGCGTGTGGGAATCGGTGCCATTGGAAGATCGTACGTTAAATCTTCTAACTGAAATGTTGCGGTTGGTAGAAATGAGACTATCTGACAAACGGGAGACTACAGTGTTTGTTGCAAAATGTAGTAAGAGTGTAAAGATGGAACTAAGCAATTTAATCGTAGTTGTCATGAAGGACCTTGTAATACTTCGAGTGACGCATTTATGAGCGATTCAGTGCAGGAAACTACGGATATCGTATTTGTGCGTTTTGATGACGGTGTGCAAAGGGATATGTGGTTAGCTGATTCAGGTGCAACAGCCCATAGGACAAAAAATCGTGAGTATTTTGTCACGTATTCAGAATTTCTTACTCCTTTGAAGGTTAGAGTAGAACTTCTTTTGAACTTCAAACAAATCAAAATGGTTGTAACTTAGGTAATAGTTCAGTTTTAGCACTTTTTCTTACAAAACATCCTAGAACATCAGGAAAAAAAATATTTTCAAGCATTTTTCATGTAGATTATGAATCCGTATGCGACAATACCGAAAAACTTATAGTTTTTCTTTAATTTAGGAAAATATATTCAATTTTCCTGGTTAATATTTTCAAGGCTAAAATTGAATAAATATATTATATTAATTAAAAAGACGTCGTTATTTACTGTAATTTAATTTTATTATTGAATATATTAAAAAAAATACAAAAATTATGAAAATTTGTTCAATATAATATTGTTATTTGTTGTTTAAATATGCAATTATTAAAAATACAATATGGCGTATATGTCAAAAAATCTGCCTTATCGACAGATAAATTACATTTTTTATTTGAGAAGAATTAATTTTAATTAAACTTGATTTTATTGCACATGAAACCAAAATTAATTTTCGTCATTTTGTTCGTTGTTTATTTCAAGTCTTGTCGGGTCATACACCGTTGCTATTTCACGGAATATTTTATGTATTCGGTCCCTTCTATCAGGGTAAGCCCGAACAAACAAAAATTCCGCGACATAGCTGGTATAATGTTCGTCAGTCCGTCCATATTTTGGAATTACAGATTTCAAGTCCCGCCAACTGCGTTCAATATTTTGCGTATGAGCGCCAGTTGTCGGGTCTATGAAATTTTCTGAGTGATTAACTTTGTCATGATGATAACCTTCTTGAGGAAGGCTATCGTATGACTTTCAGAAGTCCGATATAATTTTTGTTCCAGGTGCAACTTTGTTTTTAATAATTTCAACTAAAGTTTCCCGATCTCGCGTTTTTATAGGTACAATAAACAATTTTTTTGAACCTCTTTCTATACCCCCAAAAACCCATTGACCTTCAATAATACGCCCCCGATAATATTTACGTTTCTCTAATTTTGATTCACGACTTCTACTACTTCCCCCCCCCCCCCCAATCATATCAGAATTATGCCGGAATGACCAATCCAATAATACTTCCCGAATAAAATTAACCCAATCTATTACTGTCGCTCTACCAAAACTAAATTCCTGTTGTAACAAGTCTGTTTTTGGGGCATTAGTCGTTATAAAAAAAACCACAAAATTTGTTATATTCTCCACTGTAAGATGTGAATTGGAGAAAAATGTATGCGCCCAAAAACTAGACATAAAATTACATTTAATTAATTTCATTCTTCGGTTTTTTTCCACAGTTTGCGATTTTTAGCATCGCCAAAATAATTGTTTATTAGTTAAGCTAATTTTTTCGTAGTTAATTCTTGTTTTATCTTGTTTCCCATATCTTTCATATAATTGACAATTTTTGTGGCAATTTGGACAAGTCATATTGTCAACTATGAGGCCATGACTACACAAAAATTTTGTGGACAATCTTTTGAGAGAGTGTTGGAATAAAATATTGTCTTTAATAAAAAAAAAAAAAAATGTACCTAACGTGAAATCTCACCTTTAGGTGAATAATATAAAAAAAAGTGCAGTGATTTTCATGGCAAATAGTTGTTATAAATAAAATAATTGTATGACTGTTCAATTCAATTTGTCTTTTTGTAAAATTCTCTTTGCCTTTTTTGTGTAATAAAAAACTGTACTAAAATTGGTGTTGTATTAATAGTAAATCAGAAAAACCAATACATAGAAGTGGAGTATGGTACGAGTTGGTACGCAATGAGGAGAATGAATTACTGCTGCGAAATGTTTTAAAGTAATGGCTGTTGATAATACCAATATTACGTCACCAAAATCACCAATATTACGTAACTCATTCGGGTTTTAATAGTGTAATTTCTTGAATCAAAGGATGAAGAAAATTTCCAGAATTCAAAAATACTGTAAAAATCAGTAAAGAACCAAAATTAAAACCTTTAGATCAGACAATAACGGAGAATTTTGTAGCAATTCCAAAATTTTCTGAACAAAAATGATATCAAAAAACTAATTCTTATACTCCTCAACATAATGGCGTTTCTCGAAAGATTGAACAGAAAATATTTGATAAAGTTTTTATTTTTTAGAAAATTATGAATTGGTACAGGTTTTGTTCAAAAACTTTCGTCAGGTACTTCTTCTTTAATTAAAACATGTTCAATTTGAACAATCTCCTCTGGTATGTCTTCTTTAATTCTTCCATGTTCCAATGTAACTGTTTCAGACTTCACATTCAATGGCTTTTCACGAAAATGAATACTTTTATGTCTAATTAAACTCTGTTGCTGATTAAATGCCTTATCACAAACTTCACATGAATAAGGTTTTTCTCCAGTATGGATTCTTTTATGTCTGATTAAACTGTTCTGTTGGGTGAATGTTTTATCACAAAGATCACATGAAAATGGTTTTTCGTCATTATTAATTGTTACAGGTCTCGTTTCAAAATTTTGACCGCCGATTTCTTTAATTCCTCCATGTTCTTCAGACTTCAAATTTTTTTCTCGAAAATGATTTCGTTTATGCCCAATTAAATGATGTTTTTCAAAAAAATTTTTATTACAAATTTCACACGAATATGGTTTTTTACCAATATGGATTTTTTTATGTCTATTTAAACTCTGTTGCTGATTAAATGCTTTATTACAAATATCACATGAAAATGGTGTTTCCCCGGTATGCGTTCGTGTGTGTGTAATTAAATCTCTTTTCTGAAAAAATCGTTTATCACAAACTTCACATGTAAATGGTTTATTTCCCCCGGTATGTGTTCGTTTATGTTTAATTAAATTATATTTGTTATTAAATGTTTTATTACAAATTTCGCATGAAAAAGATTTTTCTCCTGTATGAATCAGTTCATGTTGATTTAAGCCGTGTTTAAAACTAAATTTTTTATCACACACTTCACATTTAAAACGCTTTACTTCAGTATGAGATTGCATATGTACAATTAAATTACTGTTCCGAGAAAATATTTTGTCACAAAATTCACATGAAAACGGTTTTTCTCCAGTATGAATAAGTTTATGTTGAATTAAATTATATTTTCGAGTAAATGTTTTACTACAAACTTCACAAGAAAAACGTTTATCTCTATTGTTAATTCGTTGATTTTCCAAAATAGTTTCATCTACTTTTTCATCAATGAATTCTTCACTTTCATATTCTATTGCAACACTTTCGATGGTTTCTTCTTTAAACATTACATGTTCAAAATCTTCTTCCCTTGTAAAAGTTTCTTCAGGTAATTCTTCTTTAATTCTTACAAACTCCATTGTTTCACATTCTTCAATAATTTCTGTATTTAATTGTTGTTCAAGTTTAATGTTTTCTATGTTAACAAATTTATTATCAAAATTATTAAATGAATTATTTGCCATTTTCTTTCTACATGTACTAACCACATTCTATATACTTCGACAACAACATTGGGCTACGTTCAGAGATACTACAGAAAGGTATAAGCATACTTTTACTGCTGCGTTTATTCGACAAACAAACATTTCCGTTAGATTTATGTATCTATGGGCGTTCTGACAATATTACAACTATTTTTTCTATCGCTAATATAGATAGAGTCTTTCTTAGCATTAAAATCCAAGATTTTTTGTCTTAAAAGTTAATTAAAATCCAAAAAATTGTCATCTAAGCTATCGAAATCGTTTTTTATACCATGTATATATGAAATATACATAGTATATTAAGTTTCGTCCCAAGTTTGTAACGCTTAAAAATATTGATGCTACGAACAAAATTTTGGTATAGGTGTTCATAGAATCACCTAATTAATCCATTTCCGGTTGTCCGTCCGTCCGTCCGTCTGTGGACACGATAACTCAAAAACGAAAAAAGATCAAGTTCGTAAATGAGCATCATAGGTCTGTTGGTTCTTGGGTCCGTAGGACCCATCTTGTAAACCGTTAGAGATAGAACAAAAGTTTAAATGTAAAAAATGTTGCTTATAAAAAAATAAAAAACTTTTGTTTGAAACATTTTTTTGTAAACAGCACTGTTTACTCACGAGGGCGTTAATTAGGTGCAAATTTTATAGTATGTATTAATATAGCAATATCAACAAAGTGAATATCTTTTGTTATTTACGTGACGTCAAAAAAATAAACGATTGCGCATCAACACTTGCGCATTATATGAGAATATCAGTTAAATATGTCAGATATGTATGTATGTGAAATGTGACAGAGTTATCAACACTGTCTATACATGGTATTTCAACAATTAACTCAGTCAATTGTTTGTTTTCACTTGTTAATTGTTCATTTAATTAAAAATGTCATGTTAAAGTTTAAATTTGTGCAAGGTAATATTAACGTCTTTAATGAATGGTTTTGAATTCAAAGAGTTTATATACATAGAGAACGCGAAGAGATCTGGTTATATACAGCTGATGATATATTAGAATAACACATGAACTATAATTTATAAAGGTATATTAAAAAAATAAAAATAATAAAAATAATTTAATTTAATTTGACATTACCATAAATTACAGATTTCTGTAAAAAGAGTCAATATAAAATATTTCTAGGCTATCTTCTCTGATATACTCAATGAAGAAGAATGAATAATTACGACTATTATACATTTAAAAAAATAATATATTTTACTTGTGTAAAACAATCTCTACCATTATTTCGAGTGTTATAGAAAAGGGATAAGCGGGAGCAATCTTTATCAATCTTTAATTTTAAACCCAGCGAAGCGAGTGGGTATCACTCTAGTATTACATAAATCGTTATTTAACTATTTATTTAATAGCAATAATGTAAATAATATGTAGCCAATGACATATAGATTAGACAAGGACATAGGGAAACTCACTGGTAGTTCTCTCTGATGCATCATATCGCAAAGTTTGGGACCTGGCGTTCTCTAGTTGTATAACCTCTTTGGTATACTATGAATTACCATAACAGATGACGTCATGATTCATGGCGCACGATTCTGAAGTATTTTAGTGTCACAATTTTTTTAAGCGAGTATATTTATTGCAAAACACTTTTAAATGTAAATATTTTATAATAAGAATATTTTTATTGGTCTCTTCAATCGATTCGACGTGTTTTTGGTACATCGAAAAATTTACTATGTAGCATTTTTGGGAACTAACTAGTACATTAATAAGCGAAAATATGTTCCTAATGCATTTTATATAGATTTATAGTAGAGTGAAATTACGCCTTGTGTATGGATTAAAAGTTCGAGCAACGAAACTTTGGGGTTTTTCTTTTCACATCAAAATAAGTATTTTTTGAAATTTTTTACTTTCCCGGAGTGGTGCAACATGTTTAAAAAACAAAATGGCGTCAAAAATGAAATTTTTTTCAGAAATTTTATCATTTTTATTTTATATTCGCAAAAGGAGGCATCGGTGCATATCCAAATTTGGTAGGTTTGTAGTCCAAGTTAAGAACTACTCCTCATTATTTTTTGGTGGGGTTTCGTCCCTTCCCCTCCCAGTTATATATATATGTATACACACATATGGTAAAACAGTTCATTTGACTATAACTTGAAAAATATTCGATTGATTTTAATGAAACTAATATCAATAGTAGGTTTTATTACTTACAACTTTCGGTTAAAATTTTAGCGAAATCCGTTAAATAGTTCGGCCAAAATTTCCAATTTAGGAAATTGTTTAAAATGGCTGCCATTTTATGCCATTTTGTCCTACGAGGTTAAATTTTTTTTTAAATTGTAGCATTTTTTATTATCTTTCGATTTTATAATAAGTGGCTTACCCGTAAAATGACTCCTTGATCCATATTTTTGCGAAAAACGGAAAATTTAGCACTTTCTGGAAATCATTGTTTGGGGGGTGTATGGACTGGATTGGGGGGATGTTTTTTGCTTTGGCATGAGAAAACTATTTTTAAAAGAGGTCTATATGGTTTAAAGCAAAATTTTTAAGTTTTAACCCCCGCGCTGTAAGGGGGAAGGGGTGTATGAAATAAATGTGCCTTAAAAGATTTTAAAAAGAGGTCAAAATAGTTAAAAATGCTAAAGTAACCCAAAATTTTAGATGCTTTTATTAATATGGCACTTTTTACAACAACCCCCCCCTTCCCCTCCCGCTTCCATATTTTTTGCAAATTCAAAATTTTTATGACGTATAAAGAGGTTTTGGGGGTCGCTGATCTCGAACTTTTGGCCCAAATAAGTACACCCCCTAAAACTATTACAATTGTTTTTGATAATCTATTGCAAAATTTGAGATCAGCGACCCCAAAAACCCCATTATACGTCATAAAAATTTTGAATTTGCAAAAAATATGAAAGCGGGAGGGGAAGGGAAGGATGTTGTAAAAAGTGCTATATTAATAAAAGCAACTAAAATTTTGGGTTACTTTAGCATTTTAAACTATTTTGACCTCTTTTTAAAATCTTTTAAGACACATTTATTTCATACACCTCTTCCCCCTTACAGCGCGGGGGTTAAAACTTAAAAATTTTGCTTTAAACCATATAGACCTCTTTTAAAAATAGTTTTCTCATGCCAAAGCAAAAAACATCCCCCCAATCCAGTCCATACACCCCCCAAACAATGATTTCCAGAAAGTGCTAAATTTTCCGTTTTTCGCAAAAATATGGATCAAGGAGTCATTTTACGGGTAAGCCACTTATTATAAAATCGAAAGATAATAAAAAATGCTACAATTTAAAAAAAAATTTAACCTCGTAGGACAAAATGGCATAAAATGGCAGCCATTTTAAACAATTTCCTAAATTGGAAATTTTGGCCGAACTATTTAACGGATTTCGCTAAAATTTTAACCGAAAGTTGTAAGTAATAAAACCTACTATTGATATTAGTTTCATTAAAATCAATCGAATATTTTTCAAGTTATAGTCAAATGAACTGTTTTACCATATGTGTGTATACATATATATATAACTGGGAGGGGAAGGGACGAAACCCCACCAAAAAATTATGAGGAGTAGTTCTTAACATGGACTACAAACCTACCAAATTTGGATATGCACCGATGCCTCCTTTTGCGAATATAAAATAAAAATGATAAAATTTCTGAAAAAAATTTCATTTTTGACGCCATTTTGTTTTTTAAACATGTTGCACCACTCCGGGAAAGTAAAAAATTTCAAAAAATACTTATTTTGATGTGAAAAGAAAAACCCCAAAGTTTCGTTGCTCGAACTTTTAATCCATATAACAGCCTTTTTTTGCTTAGATTTACTCCAGTATTATATGATCGAAGCATTTTCTGTTCATCTTGTGAAAAAACTGTAGATCTTTTATTAATAATATATTTTATTAGAATTCCTGTTTATAAAACAAAATCAAATAGTATTATTATAATTCTCAATATTTTTAACAGAATTATTTTCCATTTTGATCATTTTATTAAATTTCAGTTTATTGTTGATAATTTTCAAACTAACCTGAGAATTTGCTTATTGATTAACCCACGTCATAGACTTACATCAATTGTAGAATGGTGCTGTTATTAAAGGAGATTTTACTTTAGCGAGGATGAACTCGGAATTTTTTTTTTAATTAAACCTTTATTCTCGTTTAATTTAAACATTAAAAAATATATATTATAAATTTATTTATTAAATATTCTCATAATTAATACTGATTATAAAAATAGGATATACTTTCCTACGATAAAAAATCAGTTTAGGCCGTTCTGCCATCTGGATCTCTCGTTCGGCCTAAAATGACCACGTGACCTAATTTGACGCTCAAACTCAACGTCAAGCGTCATCATGAAAGTATACCTTCATTAGAATTGAGTTGAAGTTGAGGATGTGCCTTTATTAATGTCGACTTGGCGGTGTCTATTGCCACGTTTTTATGATAATAAATTATTTAAATTATTATTTAATTAGAATTTTAAAAAAAAGAAAATGTTTTACGGAATATTATTAAATCGTGCTTTATATAAAATAAGTAAATATTTCCGCGTTTCTGATATCACGATTTTACGTTTAGGATTCAGTATAAAAATTTTAATAAAATACGCCATTGTCCAAAATTTACGATGTGATGAATGAGAGAGAAGACTGCCTATTATTTCCTATGTGTCCTTGTCTAATCTATTGTCATTGGCTAGATATTGTTTATATTACACAAAATCTCTATGCATCATATGATTATAACATATGACTATGACAAGGACACATAAAAACTAACTGGCAGTGTTCTCTCTCATTCATCATATCGCATCCACTTACCGACTAGCATATCCCTCGCGTTATCTATGTATAATATTCTATGATTATGAATTTTGAGGTTCTATAAAATGTCAAAAAATAGTCAAGAAATTTAAGTCTTGGCCAAGAAAAAAATATATACTCAAAGTAAATCGTCCATCCTGCACTGGAGTCAAATGGTCTTAGAATGTAATTTCATGATGACGCTTGACGCTGGCTTTTGAGCTTCATTACACTTGACATAATTTAGTCATTTAAAAACTTAAATAAAATACATTAAAACATAATTTTTATCAATTTTATGGTTAACATAAAAGTTTATTCAATATAAATTTAAAACAAACATACCGATTTTAAAAAATTAAAAAATCTCGACTGCGTTAAATCAAAACTAAAAATTACACTGGCTCAAATCTTCTCCCAATAATGGGCTTTGACTGTTTGAAAATTTCGGTATAAACTACTGGACTTGTTTTTTCTGTTTATAATACTTATATGTATTGAGTAATTGATATTTGAAAAAATATGTAACGCACTCTCTTCTTCAAATTTATTCTATAAAAAAAATGTAAATTTTTGTGTAGCGTTCATGTTCTAAATAAATTATTAATTAAGAAACTTACCTTTTCTTAAAAGTACTATCCACGAACATTTTGTCTATTTCACATTAGCATAAAAATGGCGAACATTCTTACTTGTATATATAGAGCACTACCGTGCGTACGTCTTCCGTCATACTATGTCTTATATGTGATGGGGCCTTTATACATTTCAACAATCTATAGATTCAATTTGAGAGAAAATAGATAATATGGAAAAAAGTACATATTTTTGATATATTTTTCGCCACGTCAGAGCAATCAAAAGGAAGTATGTGCAAATATGTGTATTTATTAAATTAAAACTTGAAAAAATATTAAAAATATAGAGCTCAAACTAGTTTGACTTAAATAATAATATTTATATTGTAGATAAAATATATCATCTTATTTGTTTAAAATCTGATTAAAATCTTGTGGTAAAATGGGAAATATAAATTATAATATGTCATGTTATTAATTTAATAATGTTACAATTTTTAGTGCTTTAATTATGAATAATCGGGATATAAGGCGCCGTTTAATTCGTGCGATTCGTCATGGAAAACTAGAAATAGCAAGGGAGTTAATAAATTCTTACGGGCTACCATATTCAGAATCATCGTCAAAAGGATATGGTTTACTTTGTTATGCTCTTGATAATAAACATTCGGAGATTGCTAAATTAATTTTAACAAGCGGCTCTGAAGTCAACAGTAAAACATACAATTATAAAAACTCTTCTAATACTCCCCTTCATTTTGCTGTTATAAATGTTGACATAGAAATTATAAAGATGCTCCTTGTCAGAGGTGCTAATATTAATGCTCAAAATATCTTGGGCCAAACTCCACTCTATAATATGATTGAAAATGATGATCAAGTAGAAATTTTCGAGTTACTTTTAAAACATGAAGCTGATGTTAATGTTAAAGATGATTGTGGTCAAACTCCACTTTTTGGTGCGATTCAAAATAATCGATTAGAAATTATTGAATTACTTCTAAAACATAAAGCTGATATAAATGCTGAAGACATAATCGAAAAAATCCCACTATTTTATGCTATTGAAAATCAAAATTTAAAAATTACGAAGCTACTTTTAGATAATGGAGCAAATGTTAAAGATGATCCCGAGCTATTGCATAGTGCTGCTATGGGGGAGTCACCAGAAATCGTTGAACTTCTTTTGCAACATAATGCTGATGTTAATGTTAAAAATCGTTATGGTCAAACTCCACTTTATAAAGCGATTGAATATGATCGATTAGAAATTATTGAATTACTTTTAAAACATAAAGCTGATATAAATGCTGAAGACGAAGACAGAATAACCCCACTATTTTATGCTATTCAAAATAAAAAGTTAAAAATTACCAAGCTACTTTTAGATAATGGAGCAAATGTTAAAGATTATCCCGAGCTATTGAATAGAGCTGCTATGGGGGAGTCACCGGAAATCGTTGAACTTCTTTTGCAACATAAAGCTGATGTTAATGGTAAAAATCGTTGTGGTCAAACTCCACTTTTTGATGCGATTCAAAATAATCGAATAGAAATTACTGAATTACTTCTAAAACATAATACTGATGTTAACGCTACCGATAAATACGGTAAAACAGCATTGTTTTTACCTGTAATTAGGGATTCATATTCTTATCTAACTTTTTTTGGTGGAAATTCTTATGTTAATAAAATGAGGAAAATTACTAAACTGCTTCTTGATCATGGTGCTAATGTTGACGCTCAAACTCCAGATGGTGAGACGCCACTTCAATTTTCTATGAGGAATGAATATTCACACGTTGTTGAAGTTCTTTTAGAATATAATGCAAACGTCAATTTTAGAGAAAAAATAAATCTCGAGACACCACTCCATATATATGCACGAAGAAAAAATGTAGAAATTTGTAAAATTCTTTTGAATAAAGGAGTTGACGTAGATGCTGTGGATTGTGATGGATTCACAGCGTTGCACATTGCATCTCAATTGGGGCATAATGAAGTTGTTACAACTCTCTTGGAGTATGGATCTGATATCAATATTATGACTTACAACAATCTTACACCTCTTGATTATGCTGAAACTGTTGAAACGATTGAAATTCTTAAACGCCACATAGTTCAAATGAAAACCGCAAATTTATATGTTAATCAACAAAATTTGCTTTCAGTTGATGGAATTTCCTATCCTAATTTTCAGGAAAAATGTGAGAATGAAATAACATACATGAAGAGCGAGAAGATGAATAATTATAATATTTCATTTTATGATATCTTGACAAAGAACACTGATTCTTTAGCAATATGTTTGAGGAACGAAAATATAGTGCAGATTCTAAAATTAGACGATTATAAAACAAAATTTCCAATATATGGAAGCATGATAAAAAACTGTTTCAGAAATGGTATGAAAAGAAAAGAGTTACTTGATCAAGGGAATAAAATTTTACGTTTTCTTTTTGCCAACCATCTTCAATTACCACAAGAATGTACTGAAAAAATATTTAGTTATTTGAGTGACGAAGACTTAAAGATAATCATCGAAAAAAGTAAAGATAAGTAGAGGTTCCTGAAAAATTTCAGTTAGGTTTCTTACGTTTGAATTTTACGAGTGAAGCCAATTTTCTCGATAAATAATGATTTTACACGAAAAATTATTTTATTTATGGTAATCTTTTTTCATGTAAATTAACATTTATCGTGTTAATTAACCTCTTTCATAAAATTCTAGAGGGTGACCTTTACGAAAGTATTGCTAGGAGTGAAAATTAAAGTTTTACGGGGACATACAGTCGCTACTTAGTATTAACATTCCAATGTACTTCGATTAACGCAAACCTTGATGGCCTAAAATTACAGATGTAAAATCCACTAATTTGTTTTGTACTAGAATATTTTGCTAGAAAATACCAAATTTGTATTTAAATTTAAAATAAATTTTTACAACATATTTAATTTTTTTAATTGTACAATTATTTTTTTATTTTTCGTAGCAACCTAAAGCAATAGAACTTTTTCCTATTAAGAAATTCTAAACGGATAAACCGATTTTAATTTGTGTTTTGTTTCGAATGATAGGTAATTTAATGGAGAGTGTTTTTAGCTATGTTTGAAGTGGGAATTCAGGGTTCCGTACACGGAAAAACTAAAAAATTAGCAATGATCATCAAAATCGATTCAGTTTGGAAAAAACATTAAGGACGAAAGGAATTTAATGTAAAGTGTTCTTAGATATATTCCAAGTGTGAGTAAAAAATTTGTCGGATTTTTTCTCAAAAAATAAAATTTATCACAATAGGGTATTCCACTATTTTTGAAAAAGTACTTCAAAAAGTTGATTTTGCTAATAAAAAGCCACAAAAAATTTATTTCGGAAAAATACACACGCTTTATTGCCAAAAACTTGAATTAAATTTTAAACCTGTCAAAAACGCGGGCATTCAGTTTGATGACGTAATATGGGTATCACTATACGAAATAACACAAATAAGTTTGACAGATATATTCATAGACATCTGATTATAATAAATATAAATACTTATTATTATCTATGGATATATTATACCCAGCTATCTACACTGAACTAATTGATGGTCTATGACTCATACAGCAGGGCTTACCCGCGTTTTAGATCATGTAATATACAGTTTAAAATTTACGATTTTTAATTTTAATATTTTAAAAGAAAAATGTGCCTTTATGACTTGAAATCAGAATATTTAATTATATTTTTACATAAATTTTAACTTTTTTCAAATTTCATGATTTATTTTTGACTATAACGATAATACCCTAACTAGAAAAAAGATTTTTAGAATTTAAAAAAAAAAACATTTTTAAACAAACAAACCTTTAAAGATTCTGCAATTCTAAATCGTTTATTACAAAAACTACATTCGAATGGTAAAAGACCAGAATGTGTGGATGAATGTCGTTTTAATGATGCTTTACTTGAAAATAGTTTATAACAATTATTACATTTCAATCTCAATCCAAGATGTGTCTTTAAATGATTACGCAAAGTAGGTACCTATATTTTTAAATCTAAAACAAAAAAGAACAAGTGAAAACAAACGATTGACTGAGTTAATTGTTGAAATACCATGCATAGTCAGTGTTGATTTCTTTATCACATAACACATACAAACATGTGACACATACATAACACTGATAATCAAGTATAGTACATATTATAAAATTTCCGCCTAATTGGCACCCTCACGGGTAAACAGTGATGTTTACGAAAAAATGTTTCAAACAAAAGTTGTTTAATTTTTGATAAGGAACATTTTTTACATTTAAACTTTTGTTTTATCTCTAACGGTTTACAAGATGGATCCTACGGACCCAAGACCCAATTGACCTATGATGCTCATTTACGAACTTGACCTCACTTTTTACGTCCTGACTACGCTGTAAAAATTTCAGCTCGATATCTTGTTCGTTTTTGAGTTATCGTGTCCACAGACGGACGGACGGAAATGAACTAATTAGGTGATTTTATGAACACCTATGACAAAAATTTTTTTCCTAGCATCATTATTTTTAAGCGTTACAAACTTTGGACTAAACTTAATATACTATGTATATTTCATTTATACATGGTATAAAAACAACATAGTTATAATAATTATTTTATTCGTTATAATAAAGAATATTTTAATAAATTAGAAAATATAATTGGTTTTAACAAAGAATACAGATACATAGCTTTGAATTTTAATTTCGACTGCAACTGCATTGACTCTAGTTCTACCATGGAACTCGGTCCATGGATATAAACAGTAACAGCTGTAGTACCAACTTATAATTGTTTATGTTTTGTTATCACGTTTTTTATATTTTTCATTATGACGTTTTTTAATACTTGACAGAATCTACAGATGGCCACTCAATTAAAATGATTATTAAATGTAGCCAATTATATATTAATATTAGATGTAGCTCACAGATGGTGCCACTGTCTCTGCATGTATATAGATTGTATCCATACATGTAATAAATAAAAAATACTGTTGTTTTTTATTATTTATATAATTTTTTTCTAAAAATAATGATTGATAACACATCTAGACATAAATATGGAACTACAACATTTCATTTCATGTCTAAATCTTTTGTATTTTTAACTTCCCGCTAAGAAAATAGGGAGGTTATTGTTTTCACCCCGTTTTGTCAAAATCGAGTTTTCATCAGATCTCGACGTTTTAAGGTGTCAGGAAGCTTCCCTGACTACTTCCGCGAGGGTGTCTGTATGGCTGTATGTATGTATGAGTGTGTGTGTGTGTGTGGATGTATGTAAACCTCTCATAATTTTTGAACGGCTTGTCCGATTTGATCGCGGTTGGTGCCATTCGAAAGGGCTTGGCCAAACTTAGATTTTGAGGCCTATTTGGACCGATTCGAACCGACAGATTTCAAAAAATCTCAAAAAAACTGCAAAAAAAAATTTTCAGCTCTCAACATCAAAAAACCACGTCGATCACCACCAGGTCGGTTCGGTCAAAATCGGTTGATTCGTTCGTGAGTTATCGTTGACGAAAGAAAACCCAAAAAAGCGTTTTTTCGGAATAACCTCAAAATTTTTTGTTCTATCAATTGAAACTTAAAGATTCGTCATGAAGCTTCAAAAACTGCGTCGAATGTCACCAACCGTTTATTTTTCATTGTTTAGCGAAAAACGCTTTAAACGAAATTTGAGTCAATACTTAGCGGGAAGTTACAGGGATGACCTGTAGGGCGATTCACAAACATTCATATCTATCGTTTTCGTGATAATTATCACAAAAAGCGGTACTTATCGTCAAATGCGATTCACAAACATTTTTTACCGACGGTGGCGGTGTGATACTTATCGTCTATAGGCGTTAACTTAACAACAAATTTTATTCTCGTGTAGCGCGATTCACAAACATTCGTGATAATTACCACAAAAATGATACTTATCATTTTTTGGCGTTTGCACTAACGACTTAGTGATTTACAAACACTCTATGTTAGTGAAAAAAACGTTAAATTTCTTATCGACTTTATTCACAGACTTCTATATGTTTTAAGAAATTATTAAATAAAAGTTAGTTACTTTTGGTTACAAACCAACAAAAATTACTATAAAAGTAATAAAAACTAAATTCACATGTAAATAAACTATATGTCAAATACAAAAATAAAAATAATATAATAATATATATAATAATGATAATTTTTAAAATATACTATTTTTATTTTTAATAATCATTTAATTTCGTGTTTTTGTGCGTATGTGTGTTTTGTTTTATTAGTTTTAGTTAAGTTTTGAAATTAATTAGAAAAAAGAACATAATTTTCACCTACTCATCGAGGAAGAAATAATTTAGAATAGAATTAGATAAAAAAGAATGTTGAATTAATATATATTGAAATGTACATATTTTTATTAATAAAGTTTTGAAATAAAATGAATTTTTTTAATTTAGTTGTAACCTAAATATCGGTATTATCATCGTCATTTCAAAAACCTAATTTGACGAATCGATTATTTATATCTATCAATTAGATTAAAACATAATCGTCCGTGATATGGGTACTTTCGAAGGTATCAAAATTTATGGCCTTGACCTTCAATAACGAACATTAAAGAATTTTTCGCAATCGGCATTTGAAAATCATAAACTTTGGAAATTTAAATCTATCTTCACACATTTAAACCGTAACGGATGGAAAAAATTTCAAATACAAAATAATGTTTGTTCTTATAACAACAAACAACTGTTATTTGAAACATTTTTTCGTAAAATTATTAGATTTTTCAGTTTGCTTTTGAAAAACAAGATTGTATTTGAATTTTTCTTCTCTCTTCCCGTTACGGTTAAAACATACCATTTATAGATTTCAAGACCTTGTGGTTTTTAAATTCCGATTAAGAAAAATATGTTATTGTAAGTTTCGGATCTAACGACTTTTCACAATAGAACTGATTTGACATGCGGTCAGAATACTATGTATTGTGTACAGAGACAAGTACGTGATGCACTTTCTCATAAACAGAACAATAACTTTGTTAGTCGGATTTGTGTCCTTAAATTATCTTAAAACCTGTAACTACTTCTATAATGCTATCCTACATATTCTGTGGAACCATTTTCGAAGAATGATAATCCACGACATTTAAAACATTTCAATTAATTAAAGTAAGAATATTTTGAAAATGAAATATAATTTATTAACCACGAGTTAAACTTAGACATCCGAAAACTTTTAACATTTAGGGCAATTTGAGTTTGTAGCTCGATGTATCTGTAAGTATTCTATAATTATCAAAACAGAGGTTATCTAATTGGTTGTGGGTTGATTAAAAAAAACAAAAGTTGGAAAAATATGAATATTTATTATATTAAAAAATATTTTAAATATAATGCATCCTACATCTCTCCCATAATCAAACGATTTTGAACTGACACTGCCACATCATGAGGGTTGTTATATTATACCATCATCTTCGTCATTATCAATTAAATTGTACCCTGACTCTTATTATGGAAATCGAGGAGGTCCGCTGCAGCTTCTGTATAAGCCATTGCTATAAAGATCAAAAAATTTATAACAAAGAAACTTTAAATATCAAAACTTTTAATGCATTTCATAAAATTTTGTAGTTTTATTTCGTGCCTCTAATTTGAATTGTAACAAAAACTTGGTTGACTAAAATGTATAGCAATTTAAATAAAAAAATTAGTCTGTGATCGAAAAAAAACCATCTTGCAAATATCAGTAACATTTTTTATAAACAATGCTTGAAATAACTTTAAGAAATTTTTTTGTTAATTCTGAGATAACAATATACATTGTTACTGAAATAACAATATCTTTGCAATAATCAAAATAAAATCATTTTAAGAATACGAATAGAATATAACGAAAGAAAATTACTTACCTAAAATCTAACTATCAAATAAGAACACCACACACCACAGAAATAAATAAAGACCTTATGCTAAACTAATGAATTAAAGTATCTTTTTAATATTAATCAAACTAAATATTTAAATTTGAGAAAATGTATTATGCACTTTGCAATTTTAATAGAAAAAAAATAAAATGAATTAGTATGGTTATGACATTTATTTTGTATTCATTCATATTTGACAATTGTTTACTTAAAATCTTGTCATTGCGCAAGCGTCAGAGACGTTACATACTTACCACGAGAATAAAATTTGTTGTTAAGTTAACGCCTATAGACGATAAGTATCACACCACTACCGTCGGTAAAAAATGTTTGTGAATCGCATTTGACGATAAGTACAGCTTTTTGTGATAATTATCACGAAAACGATAGATATGAATGTTTGTGAATCGCCCTAGTGGTAAGTATATAACGTCTCTGGAATGTTTGTGAATCGCCCTAGTGGTAAGTATATAACGTCTCTGACGCTTGCACAAAGACAAGATTTTAAGTAAACAAATGTCAAATATGAATACAAAATAAATGTCATAACCATACTAATTGATTTTATTTATTTATTTTTTTTTCTATTAAAATTGCAAAGTGCATAATAAATTTTCTCAAATTTAAATATTTAGTTTAATTAAGTCGTTAGATCCGAAACCAACAATAACATATTTTTCGTAATCGGAATTTAAAAACCACAAGGTCTTGAAATCTATAAATGGTATATTTTTAACCGTAACGAGAAGAGAGAAGAAAAATTCAAATACAATCTTGTTTTTCAAAATCAAACTGAAAAATCTAATAATTTTACGAAAAAAATGTTTCAAATAACAGGTGTTTGCTGTTATAAGAACAAACATTATTTTGTATTTGAAATTTTTTCCATCCGTTACGGTTTAAATGTGTGAAGATAGATTTAAATTTCCAAAGTTTATGATTTTCAAATGCCGATTGCGAAAAATTCTTTAATGTTCGTTATTGAAGGTCAAGGCCATAAATTTTGATACCTTCGAAAGTACCCATATCACGGACGATTATGTTTTAATCTAATTGATAGATATAAATAATCGATTCGTAAAATTAGGTTTTTGGAATGACGATGATAATACCGGTATTTAGGTTACAACTAAATTAAAAAAATTCATTTTATTTCAAAACTTTATTAATAAAAATATGTACATTTCAATATATATTAATTCAACATTCTTTTTTATCTAATTCTATTCTAAATTATTTCTTCCTCGATGAGTAGGTGAAAATTATGTTCTTTTTTCTAATTAATTTCAAAACTTAACTAAAACTAATAAAACAAAACACACATACGCACAAAAACACGAAATTAAATGGTTATTAAAAATAAAAATAGTATATTTTAAAAATTATCATTATTAAATTATTTTTATATTAGGTATTAGACATATAGTTTATTTACATGTGAATTTAGTTTTTATTATTTTTATAGTAATTTTTGTTGGTTTGTAACAAAAAGTAACTAACTTTTATTTAATAATTTCTTAATACATATAGAAGTCTGTGAATAAAGTCGATAAGAAATTTAACGTTTTTTTCACTAACATAGTGTTTGTGAATCACTAAGTCGTTAGTGCAAACGCCAAAAAATGATAAGTATCATTTTTGTGCTAATTATCACGAATGTTTGTGAATCGCGCTACTGCAGGGTCAACCGTTTTCCAAAATTTTTTTTGTAATGTTTACCACCAAAAAGTTACATTTTAACCTATTAGAGGCTCACTTCGCTCGCCTAACTAAAAATTTCTTCTTTTTTAAAAATTTTCTTTGCTGTGAATCCGTTTATGTTTATTTAAAGTACTCGATGTCTTAAAATTTTCATCACAAAGATCACATGAAAATGGTCTTTCTTCACTATGAATTCGTTTGTGCTCACCTAAATTACTCTTTGAGTTAAATTTTTTATTACAAACATCACATGAAAATGGTTTTTCTTTGAATCCATTTATGTGTAACTAAATTATCTTTACGATGAAATGCTTTATCACAAAAAAATGATTTTTCTTTGCTGTTAATCAGTTTATGTTTAATTAAAGTACTTCGTTGAGAAAATACTTTGTCACAATAATCACACGAAAATGGTTTTTCCCCGATATGAATTCGTTTATGTAAATTTAAAGTTTTTTTAATCTTAAATTTTTTATCACATACGTCACAAGAAAATGGTTTTTCACTAGAATGAATCCGTTGATGTTGAGCTAACACACTTTGTGTAATAAAAGATTTATTACAAATAACACAAGAAAATGTTTTTCACCCATATGAGTTCGAATATGTGCGATTAAAGTACTTTTAAGGCTGAATGCTTTATCACAAACCTCACATGAAAATGGTTTTTCACCGGTATGCATTCGTCCGTGTTCAACTAAAGTACTTCGTTGCGTGAATTTTCTATTACAAATATCACATGAAAATGGTTTTTCTCCCGTATGAATTCGTTTATGATCAGTAAAAGCACGTTAAGCTATATAAAAATTATTTTTTCAAATTTTTTACAATTGTTTTTAAAAAAATTGTTATAAACAAATACATTGTTTATGAGTAAAAAATTTGAAAAAATTATTTTTATGTAGCTTTTAACTATAAAAAAAAAAAACAATTAAAAAATTTAAAAAAAAATTTATTTTTCATTTGTTAATTTTCAAATGTTAATAACAAATTGAAAAATCAAAATTTTAAAATTTTAAAAACGATAATTTATTTGTTAGCCGAACAATAAGAACTTCACGGAGGGAAAAAAATTCTGGGGTTTTAATTTAATAATTATCGGAGATTTTATGTTAACATTCTGTATAGAAAAAATTGTAGGTTAACAATTACATAAGTAATGGAAAAATTGGTAAAAAAATTTTTAATCCACGGATTATTGTTTATTAATGTATCTCAAAACTACATTAATTTTTTTATTTATCAATATTCACATTTTATATGTTTAAATAATTTTTTTTGTTAGTAGGTCTCAGAGACAGAACGCGCGTGAGAGCCAAACTTGCCGTATTTTGCGCTATTTTCAAGGCTCTGTAAAAATTATAAATATAGAGATACAATTTCGGCAGTAGGAACTTTATTTTTGGAAATTTCTTCATCTTTTTGGATCTTTTTTCAGATTTTGAAAATTTTCAATATTTTTTGAGTTAATAAAAAAAAACTGCAGAGCCCCCTATTTTATTTCTCACTTAATTGTTTATAACTTTTGCAATTTTTTTCAGCGCCATTTCGGATTTTTCAGTAAACTTTCTACGTAAAATTACGAATCGAATGACACCTGTTTCGTAATTTTCGGAGAATATACAAAAAAGTTAGAAAAATTCGTAAATGTTAACTAGACTATAAAAAAATCACTGTGTTTTGACATCAAGAATACTTGAAGAGATATTTATTTATCTATATCGATTTGATGACGCTTTTCTTTTAAATTAGTTGCTTGTTAACAGTATGAAGTTAAACTGAGTACATCCTCCTCACTTTCGACTTGATTTTTGCCACATTTAATCACATGACCTACTTTCAATAGTATTTCACTTTTAGTAAAATTACGATTACTCGGCTTTGTTTGACCCCAACAACAAATTTCATAAATATTAATCATTCTCTTCTTGAAAAATTGCACAAAGAATATGTATTGCTATGTTATTTTTAAAATTTGTTACTTTATGTCAGCCATGTTTTTTTAGCCCCGCCCATATGTCAGATCCCAATAAAAAGGAGGTATTCTAATCCTGCAATGCATGATGGGAAATGTGTCCAACGTTTTACATATTAACTGTCAACTAAAGTGCTTTCATGCTTACTCCCATAATAATAATAATAAATATTTTTATTATATTTTATAGATATCTCAAGTATTATTAATACTGAGAACAAATTAGTTAGTAATATCATTTAAAAAAACAATTTTTAATAATATTATAATATTGTTACAAAAATCTAAACAATTTCTTTATACAAGTACGCATAAATGCACTTCGAGAACTAAAACAACAAGATTATGGTACTTTGGTTACACCGTTCTATCTTCAGCAAGAATGTGAAGCCGTACGTAAGGAAATAAATTTCTGAAAAACTTAAAAAAATTAAAAACTTAAAACTTAAAAAAAATTATTTAAAAATATTGATGCTACGAACAAAATTTTGGTTTAGGTGTTCATAGAATCGTCTAATTAGTCCATTTCCGGCTGTCCGTCCGTCTGTGGACACGATAACTCAAAAATGAAAAAAGATATCAATTTAAAATTTTTACAGCGTACTCAGGACGTAAAAAGTAAGGTCGAGTTCGTAAATAAGCAACATAGGTCAATTGGATCTTGACCTATGGGCCCGTAGGACTCATCTTGTAAACCGTTAGAGATTAAAAATTTAAATGTAAAAAATTTTCCTTATAAAAATATAAACAACTTTTGTTTGAAACATTTTTTTGTAAACATCATTGTTTACCCGTGAGGGCGCAAATTAGGCGTAAATTGTATCGTATGTATTATATAAATTGTATATGTATGTGCAATGTGATAGAGTAAATCAACACTATTTATGCATGGTATTTCAACAATTAACTCAGTCAATTGTTTGTTTTCACTTGTTCTCTGTTATGAATCCTCTGATGCTGAATTAAATTACATTTTTGATGAAATGCTTTATCGCAAACATCACATGAAAATGGTTTTACTCCGCTATGAATTCGTTCATGTATAATTAAATTATGTTCATGAAGAAACATTTTATTACAAATTTGACAGGAAAATGGTTTTTCTCCAGAATGAGTCCGTTTATGTGTTTTTAACTGCTTTGCTGAATAAATGATTTCTTACAAATTTCACAAGAAAATGGTCTTTCTCCAGTATGAGTTCGTTTACGTACAATTAACTCATGTTTATGTGTAAATGCTTTTACACAATTTTCACATGAAAATGGTTTTTCACCGATATGATATCGTTTATGCGTATTTAAATTGCTTTGCGTAATAAAAGTTTTATCACAAACTTCACAAGAAAATGGTTTCTCTCCAGAATGAGTCCGTTTATGTGTTGTTAAAGTGCTTTGCTGGGTAAATGATTTCTTACAAATTTCACAAGAAAATGGTTTTTCTCCGGAATGAATTCGTTTATGTATAATTAAACTCTGTTTGCAAGTAAATGCTTTATTACAAATTTCGCATAAAAATTTCTTGTTTTCATTTTGAATTGATTGATGTTCTAAATCATTTTCATCAAGTATTTCATCCTTTATTATAAATTCTGTATTTAATTGATCTTCAAATTCGCTCCCTTCGTGTTTAGTTGTAACATTTTCTTCTTCTATTTCTTTTTTAATTGCTTCATGATCCTCCGTCTCTGTTTTAATATTTTCTTCTTTAATTGAATCACTTTCATCAAATATTTCATTTTTAATATTAATAAATAAAAAATGATTATTTACATCATCAAATGAATTATTTTCCTTTGTTTTTTTATTCGTTTCACTTAAATTAAAAGCTCCGTATAGTTAGCAGATAAAATTGTTATTTTTCACTCAAACTATTTCCATTCATTTGGGAATCGTTTGGGAGGATTTGGGAATATAATTTTAGAATTTGGGAATTATTAGTTTTCCTGTAATTAATGATTCTTTTTTCAGCGTATAGTTAGCAGGTAGGAAATTAAATCCACTTAATTTTTATGTTATTCGAAAGGAAATCATTTGGGAATTACGATAAACACGGTTTCAGAGTTTGGGAATGTATAGTTAATTAAAAGTGAGGCGCTGCGACCGCTTAGAAGTATCAATAAAGGCGGGCTGTTGTGCGTTAATTTGAAATGATATATCAATTTGTACATTATGCAACTAACTTCATCCACTTCGCAGATACTACTTCTTGATAATTTTTAAGCCACACTATAAATTCTACAAATTTTCAGGAACAGGTGCGCTAATGCTTTAGTACATAGCGATCTTTCTCCTTCTTTATAACCTTCATGACCTGAACCATTAATAGGGCTTTTCATTTTTAAATCACGGTTCACATTTGTTTCGTACTAAATGATTTATAACCAATGTGATAAAATGAATAACAAATATCTTCTATCTTAGTCCTACTTATTGCTGTCAGTACGAAAAAATAAATTCTGCACTTGCGCATATGACATGATGAAAAGGCCTATTGTTATATAGCAGTATGGCGCCAATATTCAAATATTACTGAATAATTTATGTAAATGTTAAGTTTTATTTTGCCTTAAAACTGTTCTTATTCAATTGGAAATCGTTTGGGAAGATTTAGGAATATATTTTTATTATTTAGGACTGATTAGTTTTCATTTAATTAATTAGTTCTTCAAAGCGTATACTTAGAAGGTAAAAAATTAAATTTTCACCATTTTTACGTTATTTGATAATAATTTACATGGAGACTAATGTAATTAATTTGGGAATCACATTAAACACGGTTTTATCATTTGGGATACTAAAATTATTTAAGTAATTACATTTATTTTTTAGTTGATTTTTTGTGGTTATATTAATGGCGGCAATATTCAAATGTTACTTCATTGACAATAATTTTGTTTTTTTAATTTATGTAAATGTTAAGTTTTATTTTTCATTAAAACTATTCTTTTTCAACTGGGAATCATTTGGGAAGATTTAGGAATATATTTTTATTATTTAGGACTGATTAGTTTTCATTTAATTAATTAGTTTTTCAAAGCGTATACCTAGAAGGTAAAAAATTAAATTTTCGCCATATTTACTTTATTTGATAATAGTTTACATGGAGACTAATCTAATTAATTTGGGAATCACATTAAACACGGTTTCATCATTTGGGACACTAAAATTATTAAATTAATTACATTTATTTTTTAGTTGATTTTTTGTGGTTATATTAATGGCGGCAATATTAAAAATGTTACTTCGTTTACTATAATTTTGTTTTTTAATTTATGTAAATGTTTATTTGACATTAAAACTATTTTTATTTAATCGGGAAATTTTCAAAGGTCAGGAATCGTTTGTAAAGGTTTGTTTGAAGTGTTTTGGGAGTGATTAATGTCAAAATATTCAATGGATATTTTCTATATGATCATTTGTATCATTTTTTTATGTAGGTGCAGATTAATGCTTTATGCGAAACTACTTTCAAATTTTTCTTATTTTTATTAAAGATTAATAATTCGTCCAATAAAAGAAGTGTTAATTAGAAAGTGTAAAGTGTGGATAGGATGTGGATAGGAAGGGAAATTATTGATAGTCTAACTGTTTATTCTAATAAAGATAAATAAATTGATCATGAAATAAAAACTGCATTTGTATTGATAAAACTGTAAATAGAATATTTATTCTCTTATAGTAGGTACAGGTACAAGCTAGCGTAGGAGGTATTTGAAATGTATTTAATTTGGTTTTCTTTTTGTACTATATAATTTCACATATTTGGTTGAGTTGATTTGAGCATTTTACAGAGTTTTTAGCTTGATATATACGTAAAACTCGAAAAATAAGTTGAATCGAGGAAAATGCTTCAAACGAAAAAATGATATATTCAAAGGTACACATCTTATACGGGTATTCAATTCTATCAAGTTTTCGGGTTCAATAAAAAATTCAGTCTGATCCATATCTTACAAACAATAGCCGAGCACTTATTTTTTTTTTGTAAATAACCGAATAGTTAAGACAGAGTTTTAATTTTTTTGCGTGTTTCTTCATTCCTATTTGAACAAAAAATGGTTTTTATGGAAAAATAAACCACTTTCATTGGATTTATTGGAAAATATTTTTCGAAGAGTGTCTTGATGACGTAGAAACAATTATAAGTTATAATTATTTTGGGTAAAACTTTTCAGTCCGTTTTTCGTTAACTATACTGTTTTCGGCAAATGTTTCGAACAAAAATGTTACATTTTTAACCATAAAAACTTCTAATTTAAAGTGTTTCTCTATCTGCTACCAATTACGGAGTAGATTGAGCTTTTCATTGAACTTGAAATCTTAGGTCAAGTTTATAAATATCGTAAGATGTGCGAATATTCACCCAAAATGTTTTGTTTGAAACTTTTTTTATCGATAAAAGTTATTTATCGAGTTTCAAGTATATGCTATAAACTCTTTATATGAAGCAGGGATCATAGTGTAGGAGGAATCGGCGCTTGAGTACCGAAAACTATTCCACCTCAATTTTTTTATGCGATCCTCTTCAAATTGCCCTCCTTATGATATAAATGCATGTTGCCAGGGCGCAACCCGGTGCCATATTGTTTAAACCGAAATTGTTTAAACAATTGCAAGGAATTGTTATTTTTCGACCGGACAAATTTTTTTTATATTCTTTATTGAAATACCAATAAAAAAGGTCCTATGACTTTTCACGATAAAGTTAATAGCTTTAAAGATATGAATTTTTAAAGTTTCGAAAAATCTCAAATCTGCGTACTTTGAATCATTATTTATCAATTATCTTAAAAACTATCAACTTTATCAAGATTGTTAAAGAGAGCAATGTTATTAATAATTAAATTGTCTACAATTTGTTTTAAATAAATTTTTTCCTGAAATCAATTTTTCAAAAGTTATTTAAGCATAAATCGAAACATGTAATTAAAATTACTTTTTTATCAGTTTATATTACTTTTTTGTTATTATCATAGTAATTTTTGCATTTATATCAACAATAATAAGATATAATGGTATTTGACTATTTTTTGAAATCACAATTATTTATAAAAACAATCACATTGATGCTGATACTCGAATTTTTTGTCACGTTGCTTATAATATTCAGTTGAATTCTGAAATAATAATTCACAGTGTAGACACTGATGTTTTTGTACCATGTATTTATTATTGGTCCCGGTTGAAAAAAAATGGTTGTTCCGGACTATAACATACCCGGTTTGTGAAGTTTTACCTGCTTTACACGCATTTACGGGTTGTGATACGATTAGTAAAATTAGCACAAAAAAAAAGCTTTAGAAATAATAAAAATTAAAGAAAATCTTGATGCTTTAGTCCCTCTTGGCAATGGCTTAGAATTAAGTAGTAAGGAGTTAAAAGGTTTAGAAACCTTGTATTTAAATATTTTGGGTAAAAAAGGTAGCACTGCGGATGAAGCTAGACAGATAATTTTTTCTCGTTGCTTTGGCACTAATATTAATTTACCTAAAATTCCGTGCACATCAGATGCCTTGCAATTGCATGCACTTAGAGCTTCTGTCCAGACATACCTTTGGAAAATGCTTTGAATCCCCAATATGAAATATTATATTTTACGAATTTCGGTTATAAATTAGAGAATGGTACTTTGTTACCTTTATTTATGAACAAAAACCCATTCCCAACTAATCTTAAAAAACCGTGTAATTGTAAGAAAGCCTGTAAAACCAAAGCTTGTTATTGTAAAAAAAATAATATTAGTTGCATACTTCTATGTGGTTGTGATTCAGAAGACTGTAAGAATATAATATATAAAAATGATGTTGATAATGAACAAATACTTATTTTTAAATCTTGTTTTATTATTTCATACTTCTCTATCTATAACTTTCGTTTGAAGAAGTTATTCATTCAATGTAATTAAGGTAAAAGACCCAGTTATTGACACTTACAATTTTATTTTAGTTAAAAAAAAAAAAAAAAAAAACAAATCAATTTTAATAAATTAATAGATATAATTTTTGAATTATAAATTTTAAGATAATCGGTTTTTTGAGAAAATTGCATTCGTTTAATTAGAATAAAATTGCAAGTGTCAAACAACTAAGCCAGTGTCAATAACTGGGTCTTTTACTTTACTTTCCGTTTAAATAACAAAAAAGTAATATAAACTGATAAAAAAGTAATTTTAATTACATGTTTCGATTTATGCTTAAATAACTTTTGAAAAATTGATTTCAGGAAAAAATTTATTTAAAACAAATTGTAGACAATTTAATTATTAATAACATTGCTCTCTTTAACAATCTTGATAAAGTTGATAGTTTTTAAGATAATTGATAAATAATGATTCAAGACACATACAGGCCGACGCAACGCATACCTGTGAGCGCGCGGAATTAACAATTAAAAAAAAAAGATATAAACAATGAAATTTTTTTAAATCTCTTTTAACAATATTATTAACAATTGTATAAAGAATTAAAAAAAAATATTACTTAGACATTATGTTTTTTTTTAATATATTTTTCATGGGTCGAAAGTACCCAAATTTGAGATTTTTCGAAACTTTAAAAATTCATATCTTTAAAGTTATTAACTTTATCGTGAAAAGTCATAGGACCTTTTTTATTGGTATTTCAATAAAGAATATAAAAAAAATTTGTCCGGTTGAAAAATAACAATTCCTTGCAATTGTTTAAACAATATGGCACCGGGTTGCGCCCTGGCAACATGCATTTATATCATAAAGAGGGCAATTTGAAGAGGATCGCATAAAAAAATTGAGGTGGAATAGTTTTCGGTACTCAAGCGCCGATTCCTCCTACACTATCAGGCGTACTTGAGTTTGCGAAATTATATCAATTAAAAACGGGAATGCATTAAACACCATATATTATCTATGCCAATATAGTGATAAATGATAATATATCGTATTTTCAAATGAAGTAACATTTGAATATTGCCGCCATTAATATAACCACAAAAAATCAACTAAAAAATAAATGTAATTACTTAAATAATTTTAGTATCCCAAATGATAAAACCGTGTTTAATGTGATTCCCAAATTAATTACATTAGTCTCCATGTAAATTATTATCAAATAACGTAAAAATGGTGAAAATTTAATTTTTTACCTTCTAAGTATACGCTTTGAAGAACTAATTAATTAAATGAAAACTAATCAGTCCTAAATAATAAAAATATATTCCTAAATCTTCCCAAACGATTTCCAATTGAATAAGAACAGTTTTAAGGCAAAATAAAACTTAACATTTACATAAATTATTCAGTAATATTTGAATATTGGCGCCATACTGCTATATAACAATAGGCCTTTTCATCATGTCATATGCGCAAGTGCAGAATTTATTTTTTCGTACTGACAGCAATAAGTAGGACTAAGATAGAAGATATTTGTTATTCATTTTATCACATTGGTTATAAATCATTTAGTACGAAACAAATGTGAACCGTGATTTAAAAATGAAAAGCCCTATTAATGGTTCAGGTCATGAAGGTTATAAAGAAGGAGAAAGATCGCTATGTACTAAAGCATTAGCGCACCTGTTCCTGAAAATTTGTAGAATTTATAGTGTGGCTTAAAAATTATCAAGAAGTAGTATCTGCGAAGTGGATGAAGTTAGTTGCATAATGTACAAATTGATATATCATTTCAAATTAACGCACAACAGCCCGCCTTTATTGATACTTCTAAGCGGTCGCAGCGCCTCACTTTTAATTAACTATACATTCCCAAACTCTGAAACCGTGTTTATCGTAATTCCCAAATGATTTCCTTTCGAATAACATAAAAATTAAGTGGATTTAATTTCCTACCTGCTAACTATACGCTGAAAAAAGAATCATTAATTACAGGAAAACTAATAATTCCCAAATTCTAAAATTATATTCCCAAATCCTCTCAAACGATTCCCAAATGAATGGAAATAGTTTGAGTGAAAAATAACAATTTTATCTGCTAAGTATACGGAGCTTATATAAAGTTCTTATATTTTCAAAGGGACCATTCTCAATGTCTGTGATTGTTACCACAGATAATTTATGTCCGTTCACAAATTATAGTTTTTAATTTAAAACTGTCAGAGGCGGACAAAAAATAACATGGCGATTGTGAAGTACAGCCATAAAATTATTATTTTATTATTAATTACTCCATAATTAATTAATTAAATATACTACATGACTGTGACTTTGATACTTTGATGTAAAACCGCCATAGTTAACCAAATTTCAAAAATATATTTTGAACAACTTACCACTGGCTGGGAGGTTGCGAGTTCGAACCTAGGCAGCGGCAGTGTGAATAAAAATAGTTAATAGGACGGTAAATTGATCACACTGTCGTCGCTTGGATAAGAACGAAGTAACAGACTCCATCCACATCGTGAAAAATGTAATTGTGTATATATTCGAATGTAATTGAAATAAATAAAGATTAAAAATAATGATGTGGTTGACCTCTGTTAGAGACTTAAATGTCTGAGGATCGGAATTAAAACCCCATTATTATTATTATATCAGTCATTTACATTCACAGATTATAGTTTTTAATTTAAAACAGATTTACAACTCCCTGAAAATTTTTTACTATTTTTTCTTCTCTGAAGGTACTTTTTTTTCCAGGTGGCTCTACACATTATATTCGTGTAGGGCCATCTATTAATTTTGATAATAATTTATCCATTTCAATGGTTGTTGGGGAAACAATATTTTATATATTTTTAAATCAATAAACAATATGTCTTTTAAAATTCGTTTCGTTTGTATTCTCAATCTATTGCGTTTATTAACATTTTGTGGACCATTTGTGTAGTGACTTTATTAAAGTGTTTAGGCCGTTTTCATTGTGCCCCTGTTCATTAATTAATTAGTGTAATATAGTTTAGGTCGTTTTAGTACTTATGATAAATTTAAATGTACCCAAACTAAAAACATCCGCTCGTTGCATACGAATTTCCATGCATTAATTCTAGAATTCTATTAGCCTTGTAGCCTTTATGTTTGAATGACAACCGGGCCTGTTTTCCTTTACAAAAAGTTAAAAACCGGCACTGGGAAGAAGTAAATTAAGTTTTTATTTTTTTTAGAAAATTATGTATTCAATAATAAATTCCAAAATAAAATGAAAACTTTAAATTTTCTAATTTAACAATTTCACCGGTATTTCTTCTTTAATTCTTGCATGGTCCAATGTAACTGTTTCAGACTTCAAATTCAAATGTCTTTCTCGTAAATGATTTTGTTTATGTTTAATTAAATGATGTTTTAAACTAAATATTTTATTACAAATTTCACATGAATAAGGTTTTTCTCCGGTATGAATTTGTATATGTCGAGTTAAATCACTTTGTAAATTAAATTTTTTATCACAAACTTCACAAGAAAAAGGTTTTTCTCCAGTATGAGTTCGTTTATGAACAACTAAATTGCTATGATTATTAAATTTTTTATCACAAAATTCACAAGAAAAAGGTTTTTCACCGGTATGTATTCTTTTATGTTTAATTAAATTATCATTTTGATTGAATGTTTTATTACAAACGTCACATGAAAATGGTTTTTCTCCTGTATGAATACGTTTATGTTTAACTAAAATATGTTTATGATTAAATGTTTTATTACAAACGTCACATGTAAAACGTTTCAAGATAGTTTTTACATCTTCCATTTTATCAATAAACTCTTCACTTATCTCTTCATGTTTCATTGTAATAGTTTCGGTGGTTTCTTCTTGGATTTCTTCTTTAAACAGTATATGTTCAAAAGTTTCTTCAGGTATTTCTTCTTTAATTTTTACAAACTCCATTGTTTCACATTCTTCAATAATCTCTGTATTTAATTGTTGTCCAAGTTTAATATTTTCTATGTTACCAAATTTATTATCAAAGTTATAAAATGAATTTTTATCCATTTTCCTTCTATTCGTATATTCTATTAAAGTTCACAAATAAAACCTAATAAAATAGTTTAATGTCAACAACATTGGGTTGCGTTCAGAGAAACTACAATAAGATATGGCATGTTCCTACTGCCGTGCTTACAGTTTATTTGACAATTCAGCAAAGAAAAGCTCTCCCTTGTTTTCTTCACTTCCAGCTGGAAGAATCTGCTAGCTAGCAACAGTTATGACGTTAGAAATAACAGTTTTTTTTTTTTTTATATAAACAAACATTTATTAATGTATATTTCTCTTTATTAGTACAATTAAAATAAATATCTAAAACGAAAAAAATCGATGCATCTTTTAAATTTTTTACAGTTATTTATTAGCTGTTGAAAGAACTTCGTAAAAAAAGTCGACCTCTTAGAGGCGTATACTTAATGTCACAAAAAATGCTCGTTTTACATATAATATTATATGTAAAACGAGCATTTTTTGTGACATTAAGATACCTAACCCCATGGGAGTTACATGACCCAGCGTTCTCTAGATGTATAAACTCTTTGAATATTATAGGCTTCATTATTATAATATGAAGACTAGCAGACACGCACCCGCTTTGCTGAGCAATTTCAACTTTAAAAACAAACACTATCGCGTTACAACTCTCACTTATCCTCCCGTTTGTTCACTATTTTATAAATTTAATTTTTTGGTACGGAACCCTATTTTTTTTTAAAATAAAATTTAGCGCTCGCTGATAATGTATTTAAAAATTAAGAATTTTCATACAAACTCTCATTCCTTTTTCACCACTAAAACGACAGAGTTTCATACACAGATTATAATCTTTAATTTAAAATAGATCTGAAACTCCATGGGAAATTTTCAAATAGATTATATGTAATTGTTATTACTTTTATGAAATTTTTTACTAATTTAAGCTCTAAGACGGTGCCATACTCCAGATGCCTTTACACGCTTAAGTGGTTGGGCCATCTATTTGTTTGGAAAATAATTTGCCTATTTCAATGGTTGAGGAGAAACAATATTTTATATATTTTAAAACATATAAACAATACGTCTTTCAAACTGTGCATGTAGTTAACATTGGTTAAGTTTTTTTGTGCGTATTCTCAATTGATTGCGGTTATTAAATTTTTGTGGATCATTTGTGTAGTGACTTTATGTATTTAGGCCGTCTTCATTGTGTTCATTAACTAATTATTGTAATTTTATTTAGGCCGTTTTAGGTGTGTTTATACACCAAACTAGTAAATAATAATTTAAATATGTTATACAATGAATGCTATTTTGTTTAATGGTTCCCACCATTTAAAAAAAATAGTTCACTGTAAGTGCTTTACTCCAGGAGGATTTTTGACCCACCATTCATGTTCAATATAGTTGCCTATATATTTATGTAATAAACTTACAATCTGTGGTTTCATACAAACTATCATTCCTTATTTGATCCCCTTAAATAATGAAAATGAAATCCGGGGCTGGAAAGAATTATTAAGGCATAGAAATTGATAAAAATTTTATTTTTTTTAGAAAATTATGAATTTTATCAAAATAAAATGAAAAATACTTTATATGAAAAACGTTTTACTTCTTTTCTAATTGGTACAGGTCACGTTCAAAAATTTTCATCAGATATTTCTTCTTTAATAAATACATTTTCAATTTTAATAATTTTCTCTGGTATGTCTTCTTTAATTCTTGCATGTTCCAATGTAACTGTTTCAGACTTCAAATTCAAATGTTTTTCTTGAAAATGATTTCGTTTATGTCCAATTAAATGATGTTTTAAACTAAATTTTTTATTACATATTTCACATGAATAAGGTTTTTCTCCGGTATGAATTTGTTTATGGCGAGTTAAATTACATGATGAATGAAATTTTTTATCACAAACTTCACAAGAATAAGGTTTTTCTCCAGTATGGATTCTTGTATGTCTGATTAAACTCTGTTGTTGAATAAATGTCTTATTACAAAATTCACATGAGAGCAGTTTTTCTCCAGTATGAATACGTTTGTGAACCACTAAATTACTAGGAGTACCAAATTTTTTATCACAAATTTCACATGTAAATGGTTTTTCTCCAGTATGCGTTCGTTTATGTGTAACTAAACTACTTTTATCACTAACTTTTTTGCCACAAGTTTCACATGAAAAAGGTTTTTCCCCAGTATGAATTCGGCTATGTTTAATTAAATTATGTTTCGCAGTAAATTTTTTATCACAAATTTCACATGAAAATGGTTTTTTTCCGATATGCATGAGCTCATGCTTAATTAAACTTTGTTTTAGAGTAAAAGTTTCACCACAAATTTTACATGAAAAATGTTTGTCTTCGATATCAATCTGTTGAAGATTTTCATTCAAAATTTCGTTCTTAATTATAAGTTCTGTATTTAATTGTTGCTCAATTTTAATATTTTCATAATTTTTGAATGTGCTAAGGAAATAAATTTCTTCCTGTTTAATTTCAGCAGGTTCTTTCAACATTTCTTCTTTAATTGGTATATGTTCTATTTTATAAACATTTCTTTCAGATATTTCCGTTTCAATTTTTAAAAAGTCCATTTTTCCAATTTCTTCAATTATTTCATTTGCATGTTTTCTTCCTTGATAAATAAATTAGTATCTTGCATCATTTTAATAAAAAAAAAAGGCATTATTTCATTATTTGTCATTTTCTTTCCAGTCATCTGATGGTTGCGTTCACACTGTTCGCAGAAACTTGACTAAAGATGTAATTTAATGATGACCCTTGACGCTGGCTTTGAGCGACAAATTAGGATTCTACCTAGCTAAAAAATAGAACTATGTGCAGAGTCAAATTTAAAATATATAACTTCCTGATGACGCTTGACGCTGGCTTTGAGCGTCAAATTAGGAATCCACCTAGCTGAAAAAATGGAACTGTGTGCAGCGTCATATTTAAGAGATGTAACTTCATGATGACGCTCGACTCTGGCAAAGAATACAGATACATGAAGAACAACAGTTCTATACAAATTATACGAACTCACCCTTAGACCATATATTTTAAATAGATGAGCCCAGCGTATACTAAGTATGTATATTTTGGCTTACAGAGTAGATTAACAAAGACAAAAATACAATATTCAAACAGCTGACGGAGAAACACGTAATACCTAAGGATGGCATTCAATGCGCATGATCGTATGACCGGAATCAGCTGCATCAATTATCTGTTTATACTCCTCATTCACAACTGCACATAAAAATTTATTTTGTTTTAACATTCAAACGATTAATATTGTTAGATAATTTTGTGTTAATTCTATGAAAAAAAATTTGGAAAACGGTTGACCCTGCAGATCATCCTTGTAACTTCCCGCTAAGTATTGACTCATAACGTGTAAAAAATTCGCGCGACGTTTGATAAAACACTATTTTTTAAATTTTCAAATCGCAATAACTTTAGAATGAATAAACAGATTTTCATGCGGTTGGTGACATTCGACGCAGTTTTTGAAGCTTCATGAAGAATCTTTAAGTTTCAATTGATAGAACAAAAAATTTTGAGGTTATTCCGAAAAAACGCTTTTTTGGGTTTTCTTTCGTCAACGATAACTCACGAACGAATCAACCGATATTGACCGGACTGGTGGTGATCGACGTGGTTTTTTGATGTTGAGAGCTGATTAGTTTCTGAAATTGATCGATACAGCCGTTTAAAAGTTATTGAGATGATATGCGTATAATATTTTTATTTTTATATTGTCTCATCATAGGCGTGCATTTAATTTTTTTTTTTTCTATAATATTTCATTGTGAAATAGCGTACCTAAAAATTCAAGCAATAAACTTGATTATATATTTTCTTTAAATCAATTTAATATTACCACCTCCGTAAAAACTAAACTTAAACTTTATAATTAGTCCATTGAAATGTTACATTGACTGAACATTTTTTAGAGGATGTGATTTTATTTGTGGAACATGTAGGGGGGAGGAAATACAATCTTATAAACTATTGATTTCTCAAAAATTTTTAAAGGCATAATTTGTAGCGTGAATATCAAATTAGTACTTTTATTCCATTTAAATATTTAAAAATCCATTTTGTCCACCACTTGACAAACTGGAAATTGCTATTTTCAAAATTTCGGGCAATAGACGTCTAGTTTTTTCACAGGTGGGATAAAATGGTTTTTTAAATTTTCACTGCATTAGTTTAGTATTACAATAAGAAAGAAACGAGCAATCGAAAACTTTATTTTCTCTGTAAAAGAGAACTGAATAGAATTTTCGTAGAGGAAAAACCACGCGACGCGTCCTCCTTTTTCATGTCAAGATTTTGTATGGCGAATTTGATTACATTTTTACAATTCTCTTTTAAGTAGTTTGTTCCCAGAAATTGATAGAAATTCAATGTATTTTAAATTAGAGATTGTCTTTTATATAGTGGTCTCATTTTTTTATCAATTGGGACGATTTTAGGACATCCTTACTATATTGTTAGGCCCTGGACGGCATTATCCTTAAAAACGTGGTTTCTAGCACACTAAGTCAATCAAAAAATTAGTATTATTAAGTAATTATATTTTTAATAATGTTATAACCTAAATTGTAATAATAACATGGTTTGATTTATTTAGCGGATCAGCAAAAATTAATATTTCATATTTAAAATTTACGTCACAATATTTTATATTTTGGCCTAAATGTTTTATATTTAAAGGCAAGCTAAATATTCAAAATTCATACAGTGATTATACAACTTAGAGTTTAAACGTTAACAACATCATACAGTAATTATACGATCTTTAACAACATCTATACAGTGATTATTACAACTTAGAATTACAACTTAAACTTTAACAATTATTACAACTGAAAGTATAACTTCGACTTAAATAATAATTCAACAAATAAAGTGATATTTTCTAAAATTAAAAAATCGTATTCATCTATAAAGGATTCATAAGATTCTCTCCTTTCAAAATATAAAGACCTTTGGTGGCAGCATCTTCCCTGGACCCTTAACCAAGGCAGTACCGTAACAATATCTAATAACCGAAAAATACCCAAACATAAAAGATTTGTTAATTATTTATTTTTAGTATGTTTGTACTGGTCATGCAACTTCTTCGCGATTTTATACAAGCTACTACTATTGAAAGGCAAAGATCTTAAATCTTTACCGGCCAATATACTATTAAATCCGTTAATATAAGTGAACACAATCATCTTGCAAAAATTATGTACAATATCAAATTTACATTCTGAAAAACCGTTTTCTTAATCACTTTTAACAAATGTTTTTTGTTTGGGTCATTTTTCAAAATAAATTTAACGATATTATAAGTCTTAGTCATATTTATTAAAAATTGACTATTTATATAGTTAAGCCTAGTAGCAACGGCCCCCCCAAACTCTTTTTCGCGCACAAAATATAAAAAATTCATTATCCTCCTCCTGCTGCAAAAACACATTATGTTTACACTCCTCACACTTTTTTATTTTAATGTTTTTTAAAATGTACCCCCCTACGTAAGCAATGGCATTTTTCTCTAAATCATTTAATATATTACTCAAAACTTCAGATGGAATCTCAACCGCTGTAATCTCCTCTCTCCTGATTTTCTCTCTAATAAGAAAAAAGTAATTTTTTGTAACTGTTTTCAGAAAATTTTAAAAAATTTTAAAATCGATAAAAAAAACAATATTCTAACTATAATTTTTTAGAAACGTAGAAACATAATCAAGTTCTTAAATAAATTTAACAAAAGTTATCAATAATTGTTAATAATCAAAAGTTATTATTTACCTGTAGGATAAAAATGTTTGCAATGGAATTAGCAAATCCGACCCATCATCTTCACAATTACCTCCCACAGAATGTTTACTAAGTTAGTGACCAGAAGAAATTTGTAAAACGGTCCAAAAGCATGGCACGATGGATTCGACCACCGACTTCCTCGTTGACGAACTTTCCCGAAAAAATTCTCTAAAGGATCTTGGTTCAAAAACCTGGGAACCGACGTCTCAATTCCAAGATCCTTTAATTTGTTCGTCAATAAAATTAAATTTTCCAATGTAAAGACCCAATTTTTGAAAGTCGGTGGGCGTGTCATTCGTCTTCCACTCGAATCGAGGCATTCCATACTTTTGAAAATGGGGATAGCCTCTCTCCAAAACTTTACTTGTAAGCTATCCCCTTCCTTAAGATCTATCTGAGTTTTGAGTTTTTTTCCTCCTTCGTTGAAAGGTCCGCAACCATTGACGCTATCGAACACATCATCCATAAATTTTAAAAAAACTGCCGTTTCTGTAGCACGCCTCTCCATTTTCGTTTCACCAATAGTGAATTCTGAAAAATAAACCTCATTTAAGCTTTGTTTTATATTTACACTTAATTGGCAATAAAAGTTTTACGCAAACACTTACACACTTTGCTAGTGATGGAATGCAGAAAATCAAATTTTAAAAATTATTGTCCATTTACTGAAGAATTAAGAATATTTGTAAAAATGTGAATCTTTAATAAAATAAACTTTAACTTACCACTTTTGGCCATTAAATTGATTCCTGTCGCAACTGAACGACTAAAAATTTGGGCACAAACAGAAACTTTCATTTTTTTAATAATTTTTGGATTGACATGATGCTCCGTCAATTTGTGCATAACCCTAAGATCGCCACTTGGAGAGTCCAATATCCAAGCCTTCAGGATATCGTCCCACTTCGCCACTTTTTTGTTGCCGTCTTTTTGGAATAAAATATTTTTTGGTAACAAATTATTTCTTATTCCTTTTAAGAGATGGGGAGTGTCAAAGAGAGGAATTATTGTTGATTCCCCAATTTCAAACACTTGATGTCTGAGTTCCTCACCTCGGGCCAAATATTTTCCCCGCGTATCCTCTAGTAAACGATGGATCGCGTTGATATTATTTGACCCTTGGTCACAAATAGTACCGACAACATTAAATCCAGCATTTTGTGCAGCCAAAATAATTTCTTTAATGGCCTTTACTATTTGTGCCCCTTTTGCGGCTCCATTTACAAACTGGTATAGCACCGGCTGTTTCCAATTTTTGACAATTCCTCTTAACATAAAAACCTGTAATAATGAAAAAAAAAAGTAAGTTTGAGTTAAAATAGATATCATAAAAAAAATTATAATATAAGATTTTTAGAATAAATGAAGAGTTGTGGGTACAATGATTAAATTACAATAATATAAATCGGCATTTTTGTCAACAAATTCGATCTATAAATATATTTTATTATATGAGTGAGTAATAAAAGAGATTAAAATGTATACAAATTACTAAATTACAACATAACCAACCCTTTGTAATTCTAAGCAATTCGGTATTATTTGTATTACCAAAAGTTTTTTAAGTTTTATTTTTACAAAATATTTTGTTATTACAGTTACCTTTCAAGTAGGCATAATTTTATTACTAAAACTGATGACGGTTTGTTTAGAATTATAATCAAGGGACAATTTATGGTTTACTTAAGTTTATCTGTCTTTCAATTTCTTAAATTCCACACCCATTTAAAAAAAATTATGTTACTATACTTTCCAAAACATAGTTAAGTAAAAAAGTGGGCGGGTGATATGAAAGAGATTAAAATATTATAACATATTTTATTTTGAAAAACAATAATTTAGAATAAAAATTTGTGTTAAAAATTTGTATAACGCGAAAAGTTAAATGTAATTGTAATATTAATAATAATGTAAACTGTAATTTTAAATAGCAACTTACTTGTATATGATCCGCAATCTTATTGGTTTGGTGGTCCCCAAAATCCTCAAAACCTTCAACGCAATCTTTATGGACATTATACGTCAAATTACGCGATAGACTCATTTCGTCAAAAAGTAAGACGCATGTCCGGTTTGAAGGATCGAGTCTCTTCAACATTCGATTAAGTCCATTAAAGATTTCCAAATTAAGTCCTGGTGACACGGGTAAACGGTTTAAAAATTTCATCAGTGTGACTCTTGACGGAAGCGCAAATATCTTTGATAACAATCTGTATCCACTTGGGCTCTGTTTAAACAAAGCCAGAGACATAACCTTGGCGTCTGTGGAAAATCGACGCCCCTTCATTTTCTTTTTTGAACAAATAATCTGACTCAAAAAAAACTTCCTGCAATTCTCGTTCAGAGTTTCTGTAAGTTTCTTGAAACTTGCTTGCGACGAGAATTGTTCTGCTTTTTTAAAACGAGCTTGAAAATTTAACCACTTGCGAAGCTGGTATGATGCCCGCCGTTGGAATTTCCGTGCTGTAGTATACAATCGCTTTTTCTGAGGCGACAATCTAACTCTTCTTAATGAGTCCAAATACTCTGCACCTTAAAAATGAGAATGATCAAATTATTACTATGCATTTAAATTTAAGTAACATATGGAAGATTGTATCAAAAAGAATTGTTATCATATAGCCACGACAAATTATTTTAATGGCATAATCTTTTAGTATACCTACTTATAAATTAAATGCGTGTCGTAACGGCATTCATAATAAAGCGATTAATTTTCAAGGTATTTAAATTTTGTTTTATTTATTCATTTCAAAATTTATAGAACTAGAATTTGAGGTTACTATTAAAAAAATTTTTGAACTGAAAAAATGCTTACCATGTAGAGACACAGGTGATCTAGGAGGTGATTTTTCTTGAACCAAACGACTCGGACCAGGAACAGCTAATTCTTTCAAACTGGCAGGCTCTTGAACCAATTCAATTGGTCTTGAAATATTCACCTCCAAAGAGTGTTCGAGTTAAAAAGTCACCTATTTTTTGATTATAAATATAGCTTTACAAATTGAATTCCTTTAAATTTCGTATTCTAATAGTATTTATTCTTCGATTATTTAATAATCAAAAGTTTCTTAATTATTTGCAAAAAATAAAAATGATATTTTATTGAAAACTAGCTGTTTCCCGCCCGCTTTGCGTGGCGTAAAATATACTCGCTTTGCTGGGCAACATCCCCACTTGCACCCCTCCCTCCACATTTCCTTGCGTTGGATAACAGTTTTGTAATGTACACGTCATGCTCTTTTATTTGATACCCCACTTAGGTATTTTTGTAAATATTCGATATTTCCTTCCCACTTTCTCGCTACACCTTTCTACCCTCCGAAGGTTAAAAAAATTTCTAAATGTAATTTAAAACATTCTGACCAAGTTTTGAACTATTAAAAGCCATAATTGAAAAATATGAATTTTTATTCATGAACACCCCCGCAACCCCCCTTGTGGGTGGAATTTTGTAAAACCCGTTCTTAGCTGACCTCTACTTGGCAAAAGGGTAAAAGTTCAGTTTTAGCACTTTTTCTTATAAAACATCCTAGAACATCAGGAAAAAAACCATTTTCAAGCATTTTTTACGTAGATTACGAATCCGTATGCGACGATACCGAAAAACTTACAGTTTTTCTTTAATTCAGGAAAATATACTCAATTTTCTTGGTTAATATTTTCAAGCCTAAAAATGAGTAACTGTATTCATAAATTAATTAAAAATAGGTCGTTATTTACTTTATTTATTATTAAATATGTTAAATTTATACAAAAATTATAAAAATATATTTAATAAAATAATATTTTTAAATATTTAAGTATTGAGTTTCAAAATGAATATGGCGTCAACATGTGACATTTATCTTGTTTGTGTAAACATGCAAAAATAGGGTTGACGACAAAATTAATGGATAGTATGAAAGCCTAAAAACAACTATTAACCTACGATACTCATGCTAACTCGATACCGTTAAAAGTATGATTGACATCAAATCAAAGAGTGAACGCAAGGGCCAAAAACCCGCAGACCCGTCCTAACTCGATCCCATTAAAGGCATGGCCAACCTGTTGATCACAGGGTGAATTCAATCACAGAGTGAACGCAAGGGCCAAAAACCCGCAGACCCGTCCTAAATCGACCCCATTAAAGGCATGGCCAACCTGTTGATCACAGGGTGAATTCAATCACAGAGTGAACGCAAGGGCCAAAAACCCGCAGACCCGTTATAACTCGACCCCATTAAAGGCATGGCCAACCTGTTGATCACAGGGTGAATTCAATCACAGAATGAACGCAAGGGCCAAAAAACCCGCAGACCCGTCCTAACTCGACCCCATTAAAGGCATGGCCAACCTGTTGATCACAGGGTGAATTCAATCACAGAGTGAACGCAAGGGCCAAAAAACCCGCTCGCAAGATTTTTGGCCTTTGCGTTCACCATATGATTGAATTCACCCTGCGATCTACGGGTTGGCCATGCCTTTAATGGGGTCGAGTAAGGACGGGTCTGCGGGTTTTTGGCCCTTGCGTTCATTCTGTGATTGAATTCACCCTGCGATCTACGGGTTGGCCATGCCTTTAATGGGGTCGAGTTAGGACGGGTCTGCGAGTTTTTGGCCCTTGCGTTCACTCTGTGATTTGATGTCAATCGTACTTTTAACGGGATCGAGTTAGCATGAGTATCGTAGATTAATAGTTGTTTTTATGCTTTCATACTATCCATCAATTGTGTCGTCAACCTTATTTTATAAATGCATACATACACAAACAAGGTAGATGTCACTTGTTGACGCCATATTTGTTTTGATACCTACTCAATACTTAAATATTTAAAAAAATTATTTTATTGAATATATTTTTATAATTTTTGTATAATTTTAACATATTTAATAATAAATAAGGTAAATAAAATATCATAAAAACATGTTTAATTAACTTAACACATATATTCCATTTTAGGCTTATAATATAACTTGTATTAACCAAGAAAATTCATATTTTCAAAAAGCATATTTTCCTGAATTAAAGAATTTTTCGGTATCGTCGCATATAGATTCGTAATCTACGTAAAAAATGCTTGAAAATGGTTTTTTTCCTGATGTTCTAGGATGTTTTATAAGAAAAAGTGCTAAAACTGAACTATTACCCAAATAAATAAATGAATAATTAACAAATATTGCAAATATACTTAAAAATATGAAAATACGGAAAAATTGTATTGATTTGGAAATTGTATTGATAATCTTACCTTTATTAACCGGCAAAGCAGTCATTTTAAGATTTGTAACATTGTGAAATGTAGCAAAATTGATTTCTTCCGGAAAGTGTTTATCGCAAATACGGTAAGATTTTCGTTTTGAAATATCCAAGTCCGGACGTACAATGAATGTAGCCCAAATCTTAAATCGCTGTGGACAAAAATAATAGTTATTTTTTGCGTTTGTATTGAAAAACGCAAAACTTAAAAACTACACGTCTTAATTATAAGAAACTATGTATTCAACCACTTAATTTAGTGAAATATAATACCATTTATAAAAATTTTTATCATTAAATGATATACACATTTTTTAACAATATTCCAATAATTCACACATTAGATTTTTTAGGTTGGAATTTTGTGTTTCTTTTATTAAATTTATAAAAAAAAAAAAAAACTAAACAATTGTAAGAAATTATATACTTGTTGACTTAATTTAGTAAATATACTCAACTCATGCCATTATTGGAATTTATTATTTAAATAAACATTTATTAACAGTAACATGATACGTCCACGTGAGATTTTTAGGTTACAATTTTTTGTGTTAAAATTTATATAAAAAACCAAACATTTTAAACTTAATTTATAATGAAATATACTCATTTCATGATGGAATATCTTTTTCTTTTTTTTTTTTTTTAAGTTTTAGGGCCGCATCGATTGCTAAGATCATTAGCAGCCCGTCCACAGGTACGCGACAAATAACAAATAAAACAGACTAAAATTTTTTAAACAGGAATTGACACACTGAAATATAGAGATACATTGACATCATAAAAACAATAAACGCAACTCAAATTCAAACACTTTCCTTCTTTTTTCTTTTTTCTCTTTTCTTCCTTTTTCCTTCTTTTTTCTTTTCTTTGTAACGATATGACATTGTTATTGAACGCACCCTCAGATCTACATAAGTTGTGTAACCATGTATTTGTAGTAGAGACAAATGTTTGATGTTCTTCACAAGTTCTTCAGTTGAGCATCAACCGTTGGATAGTAAAGATCAATAAACGTTTATAATACTCAATAATCATATTGCGTTATTATTTCAAATATAATAATTTAACAATTATTACATGGTGTCAGTAGGGCGATTCACAAACATTCATAACTATCGTTTTCGTGGTAATTATCACAAAAAGCGGTACTTATCGTCAAATGCGATTCACAAACATTTTTTACCGACGGTGGCGGTGTGATAATTACCGTCTCTAGGCGTTAACTTAACAACAAATTTTATTCTCGTGGTAAGTATGTAACGTCTCTGACGCTTGGGAAATGACAAGATTTTAATTAAACAAATGTCAAATTTGATTACAAAATAAATGTCATAAGTCATAACCATAATAATTTATTTATCTTTGTGCTGTCAAATTGCAAAGTTCGTTTTTCTAATTAATCAATATTTAGTGTAATTAATAATAAAAAAGGTAGTTTAATTAGGTTGTAAAAGTTAGTTTAGCTTTTTTATTATTTTTCTTTCATTTATCTTTAAATTTTCTTACAAGTTTTTTTAGTTTTTTCCCATTTTAGAATAAATTTTAGTTTAATCAATTTTCAATATTTAGTTTAGTTAAGATTTGCTAAATAAGATAGTATAGCTTAGTTTTTTAATTAGTTTAGCATTAGGTTTTATTTATTATTATTTATTTCTGTGTTATTATTTGATATTTAGGTAAGTAATTTTGTATCATTATATATTATTCTTATTGGTAAAATGATTTTATTTCGTTTGTTGTAAAGTTTGTGTTATTTCAGTAACAATGTGTTTATATTGTTATCTTGAAATTAACAAAAAATTTATTTTAATAAAGTTATTTTAAGCATTATTTACAAGAAATATTTACTCATATTTGCAAGGTTTTGTTTCCTTCACAGCATATTTTTTTTATTCAATAGCTACACATTTTAGCTCAACAAAATTTTTGTTCAATTTAAATTAGGGGTACGAAATAAAATTAAAAAATTTTATGTATAGCATTAAGAGTTTTTATAAATAAATTGTTTTTAATACAAATTTTTTTTTATCTTCATAGCAATGGCTTACGCAGAAGGTGCAGCGGATCTCCTCGACTTGGAGGTGCACCTCTATCACATGGAGCGTAGAGCCGAGCGGAGTGTATTACGAGAGATTCAGGATCCATTCGATTTGATGGATTCTGAATTTAAAAGGCTCTACCGTTTTACTCCGGATTTGGTGGAAGAGCTTTTAATAGACACTTTGGGGCCGCGTTTGGAACATCAAAACATTACTGGGATATCCCCTAAAAATCAGGTTAAGTAGTCAATTAAGTTTTTGAACAATCTTACAGTCTTGTTAATATTTTATTTTGCAGATTCTAGCTGCCTTAAGATTTTACGCCACTGGTTGTTTTCAACGGCCAGTGGGTGAACAATGGGGAATTAATATGAGTCAGTCATCCATTAGCCGATCTATTCATCGTGTTACTGATGTAATTAACGATGCAATATTTCGTCAATGGGTGCAATTCCCCATGACCGATGTTGCCAGGCAGCTAGCTAGGGAGAAATTCCGGAGGGCGGCCCAGCCATTTGATGGTGCTATTGGAGTAATAGATTGCTCCCACATAGCAATACTGACTCCAAGGGAACACGAGGAGGTTTATGTTAATCATCATGGTTATCATTCAATCAACGTACAAATGGTGAGAGTTAAATCGGCAATAGTATAATTAAAAAAAGGCTCAATTAAAAATTTATAAAATAATTTTTTTTTTTTTTTTTAAGATATGTGATCCCGACCAGTGCATATTAAATGTAAATGCGCGATTCCCTGGTGCACGGCACGACGCACACATTTGGTCTGCATCGGCAGCACGTCGAGTAATGGAACGTGCCTACAACAATGGTGAAAGGAGGACTTATCTCCTTGGTATGTTGTTTCGAATTAGATTGGTTATCTCAAATCAATTTTCATGTATTTATTTTTTACTTATAGGTGATTCGGGGTATCCACTAGAGCCGTGGCTACTTACCCCATTACCACATGCACCTGCAGGCACCCCTCGACGTGCATATCATGATGCACTGATGAGTTCCCGCAATGTTATTGAAAGGACATTTGGGACATTGAAAACAGTCTGGAGGTGCATGCATAAGCATCGCACTCTCCAGTACGATCCTGGATTTGCGGGAAGAATTGTGAACGCGTGTGCCGTGCTGCATAATATGTGTCGGGCACATAATTTAATATTTAACGATGTTGAAGATGATGGTGAAGTAGCTGAGCCTCCTGCACAACAACTTCCCCTGCCCGAAGAATTCGCTCGACCTCATGCTGTGGCAATGCGGTTACAGAATAGACTAATTGTGGAGAGATGGGGGGGATAGTTTTTGATTTTTATATTTAAATAATTAAATAAAGAAAAAAAAATTTCTGTTTATATTGTTGTCCCCGTAATTTTTAAATTTAATTATAATTCATTTATTTTTTTTAGGTTTATTGTTCATTAGAATTATCTGATCCATCCGAACAACCGAAAAGAAATTAAAGCGAATATTTAATCCGAATTAATAGGATTTTTGAGTTTGTTGTTTCATAAAATTCTACTAGTAAACAAAAACATTGAAACCGATTCGTAAAATTAATTTTTTTTTTTTTTTTTTGCAGTTCAATGAATGTGTTTTGCTGAGGATAATAGCATTAATCCGGTATGGAAATACTTACCTGTATTTAGGTTATAACTAACTAAAAAAAATAAGAATAAACATTTATTTTATTTAATTAAAAACTTTATTAATAAAAATATGTATATTTAAATAAATATTAATAAACTAATTGTGTTAATTATTTAAAAAAGTATCACAGGAATTAAGTATCACAGTAATATTGAAGCAAATTAGCATAGCATAGTAATAATATTGAATTTAATGTGTTTACGGACAGATTTTACGGATTAGTGAATACATATAGAATTCTTTTTTAAATGATTTCTTCCTTGGTGAGTAAATGAAGATGAATAATTGGAAAAGAAATGTTCGTTGGATGCTTTTCTAATTAGTTTGGGGCTTCTTTTTTCGATGATGTATAGAGGTAGAGATGGATAAATGGAGATGAAATATTGGTTAGATGTTTTTCTAATTAATTTTAAATCTTCCACGATGAATAGGTGAAATTGGATAGGTGGAGGGAATTCATTCGGAGAAATACATTTTGTCATAATGACTTATATTCTTCTAGTCTTTTTTTTAATTCATTCTTTGTTTTTTTTTTTTGTTTTTTTTTTTTTTTTTTTTTTTTTTTTTTTTATATATATTGTATTCATTCTAGGTAAAGGAAAAAAAGTTTGAAAAATTTTTCGACATATATTATGAATTTTCTAAATATAAGTGAGCTAGCTATGTTTAAAATAATTGGAGAATCTGTTTTTTTTTTTTTTACGAAAATTATCTATGAATATAATAATTTTTGTATACCTTGTTCCAAATAGTTCGGCGCCATGGACTCTAAAACACTTGTTAGCCGTGCAAAGATTGGAATTCTTTCCATCTCCGCATCGGCTAACTTTTCTACGGCGCCTGCCATCCGCTCCATGGCTCGAGCGTTAATAAGTGCCGCTTCTGCGCTCATTTTTTGCGCCTCTGCCATTTTAAGAGCCGCTTCAGCACTTATCTTTTGGGCTTCTGCCAACACCTACGAGTTTACGAAAAATATTATCATTAGTAGTTTCACTATAATTATACAATAATTAAAAAAACATATTATATTTAATTTAGATAGTGGTCCAATAAATAAGTTACGATAAAAAAAAAAAAAATTATCAATGAATTATTGTAAATAAAAAATAGGTATTTTATCTTACATTCATTGCATCTGCGTGGCTTTTAGAAATGTCTCGAAATTGTTCCCGGGTCGCGTTTAAATTTTGGGAAACTCTTAGTCGAGAATCTGAAACAAAACGTTTGACTTCAAATTTATATTATTCTTTAAAGATTCAAATCGCATGTGCTACGTACATTTTGCTGGTTCGCCAGAGCCTTGTCCTGGAATCCTCTTCTTCCTTCCCACCGGAATTGTATCATCTAATTATGAACAGAAAAGTAATAAGCATAAAACATTGTAACAATAGAAACATATTTGAATATGTAACACCTTGGCCTATAGGGCCCTTGATAAGTTAATTTAAAATTACAGTGTCTTACCATGGGCTCGGGATGTAGATGGGATATTTTGGAAACTACAGGAAGGTGAGGTAAGTGTGGTTGGGGTTTTATTTTGTATTACAGATACCACGGTCGGTTTTGATTCCAAAACCGTGGTATCTCCTGCCACTAATCGTAATTGTAAGTCCTGTGAATAAAATCCAATTAAAAAATATATACATTTAAGAATTAAATAAAATAAAAATATTTATTAACTTCTTCCTCTGGAATGCTATCGGGTACTGTGGAGCTACCCTCCACATAATCGGACCCGATAATTCCTAGAACCTTCAACTCGAGATTTGACATGGCGATGTTTACGCTTAACTCCTTGTTTCCTGTGGCAGCCTTGGCAATTTTTAGATCGCGGGCCTTTGCTGCCACTCTACATTTCAAGTCTTTCCATACCTAAAATACCAAACAAGTTAGTGTTTTGGTAAACATAAAGATTTAAAATTAACACTAACTTTTTGCCATTGATCTCTGGTTTTCACTGCACCTCCCGAGTTATTTAACAAGTCAGTCAATTCCTCCCATTTTTTGCTTAGTTGCAACCTTCCGTCTGGTGAAAAAACTTTTCCTTCAGCCAACCCCTTGTTGGCTACAAGGAAGTCCACCATACGGAAAAGTTGCAATTCCGACGCGCGAGGTGCTCTCTTTTTTTTTCTACAGAAATTAAAAAATTTTGTGGAATTAGTTTTAGTAATGCAAAAGTTTAACATTTATAAAATACTTACTGTGTAGTTGCACAAGTACTGTTATATTCCATATCCATAATAAAAAAATAAATTTAAAACTAAAGATAAAACTAAAAAGAAACCAAAAAAAAAAAAAAACAGAAAACAGAAAACACACGAGAAAAATTAATATATAGGAACGAAAAACGAAACGAAAACGAAACGAAAAAATATATAGGAAAAACGAAGAATAGTAATAGTAATAGTAATAAGAAGAATAGTAATAGTAATATAAAGAATAAAGAAGAATAGTAATAGTAAGAAGAATAGTAATAGTAATAGTAATGGACGCGACGCTATGTTATTAGTTATTATCAGTATTAAATTTTTTTTATAATTTGTATTTGACACATTTAGTTTATTTACATGTGAATTTAGTTATAGTAATTTTTGTTGGTTTGTAACAAAAAGTAACTAACTTTTATTTAATAATTTCTTAATACATATAGAAGTCTGTGAATAAAGTCGATAAGAAATTTAACGTTTTTTCACTAACATAGAGTGTTTGTGAATCACCATGACGTTAGTGCAAACGCCAAAAAATGATAAGTATCATTTCTGTGGTAATTATCACGAATGTTTGTGAATCGCGCTACAGAAGTAAAAATCGTAATTGGAAAACAAAAAATACATTTAAAAAATTTATTGGAAAACAATTCAGAACGAATTAAAACAGAAAAAAATTTAAATTCAACGGAAAACAAGTGAATTTCACAACAACTGTCAATCGTATACGCAAGCATTGTGAAATACAGTAACATTGTGAAATTCGTGTGGGAAACATAAAATCGATTAAAATCGAACAATTGGGAAGCTATCGGAAATCAAAACATCGTAATCAACATTAAAAAAAAAAGTGTTGTTTTGTGGAAATCAAATAATATTTTTGTGAATTTCGTAAAGCTTTTGCATAAGTATGGAATTGGATAAACGACCAATTGAACAATTGGAGTGTTCAAATATCGCTAAGGAATGGCCAAATTGGAAACGTGCTTTTATGATGTACATGGAGGCAACGGATAAAATGGATAAACCGGAAAAAAGCAAAATTTCGACATTTCTGTGGCTGGCTGGTACGAAAGCAATGGATATTTTTTATACATTGTATCCAACATATGACAGTGACATGGAAAACGCAAACGCAAATATAAACGTGATTGCTAATGCAAATGCAAATCAGGATGGGGAACAACCTGCTGTGGCAGATGAACAACCAATGTATACACTGGTGAATGTTTTAAAAGAATTTGATAAATATTGCGTGCCTCGAAAAAATATCACGATGGAATCATTAAAATTCAATACAATTGCACAAAAAGAAAAACAATTGTTTGCTGATTTTGAAACTGAGCTGCGCAAACAAATTCAATATTGTGATTTCAAATGTGAATGTGGTTGCAACGTGTCATATGAAGAACGCATGTTGCGTGATCGTATCACCCTCGGCATTTATGATAAAAAATTGCAATTAAAATTATTGGGTAAACGCAACGAGCCACTGAAGGATGTCATCGAAGAATGCAAAGCATTTGAAGCGGCTAATGCAAACAAAATTTATTTGGATAGGTCCTCAAACACAATGCATCGATAAAAAGTGTTGAACAACGATCAGCTGATTCGGTCAATGCGGTCATTCGTCGCTGCTACAATTGTGGTGAAAAATTTTATCCAGCACATCTTCGTAGCTGTAAAGCAAATGGTATCACCTGTAATTCGTGTGGCCTTGTCGGCCATTTTGAAAAACTTTGCAAACAAAAGGAAAGCAAGGGCAGTAAATCGGAAAGCAACACCAAAAAGAACAACAACAACAATAACAAAGCGAATGGAAAGTCGGAAAAAGTGCGATCAGTTAAGGATTATCGCACGGAAAGCTGGCATGATTCAGGTAACTTGTGTAGTTTATTTGATGGGAATGCGAATATTGATTGTGAAAAACATATTTTTAGAATAAGAAGCAAGAAGCGTTGGACCAAAGCATATCAAATAGGAAATCAAACTATACATTTTAAGATTGATACGGGCTCGGATGTCAATTGTGTTCCAATTAGTCTCATAAAAAAATTAAATTTGACATTTAAAAATAAAAACACTGATTACTCTGTGTATGATTATAGCAATAATCGAATTAATATTTATGGAACAATTGAATTAAAATGCAAAGAGCTTGATAAACAAACTGAACTTTTCTCAATTTCTCATTGTTGATGATACTTATGAGCCATTTTGAATGGATGTTAACACTCTTGTCAGCATGCCTCATGATAAAGATGAATTTGTTGAGCAACATAAAGATTTTTTTGGTGGTGTTGATAAGTTTCCGGGACAATTTTCAATTAAATTGATGGACAATGCAAAGCCTTCATTGCACTATAAAAAGCGAGTACCACGTAGCTTAGTTGATAAACTTAAGACTGAACTTGATCAAATGGTTAATGATGGAATAATCACACCTGTTGCTTATCCAACTGATTGGGTTAATAACTTGCAGATTGTTGAAAAACCTAACGGAAAACTACGTATTTGTCTTGATCCAAAGCCACTGAACGCATGTATTCAGCGCGAACATTTTTTGATCCCAACCATTGATGACATCATGTCATCATTGGCGAACAAGCGCATTTATACTGTTCTTGATTGAAGTAGTGGTTTTTGGCATATGGAATTGGATAACGCTAGCTTAGATCTGACAACATTTATGACTCCATTTGGTCGTTATAAGTATAATCGTGCTGCATTTGGCATTAATTGCATTCCTGAAATGTTTCAGCGCCAAATGGTTAAAATTTTCGGTGATATTACTGGAGTTGTTGTCTATTTTGATGATATCGGAATTTTTGCCGAAAATGAAGCTGAACATGACAAAATATTATCATCCGTTTTAAAACGAGCAGCTGAATTTAACATAAAGTTTAATCGCGAAAAGATTAAATATCGAACTAACCGGGTTCTTTTTATGGGTCACATTGTTAGTAATGGAAAAATTGAACCGGCACAAAAGTATTGTGATGCAATTTTATATATCCAACGACCAACTACAAAACAAGAACTTCTTCGGCTCATGGGTCTCTTCAAGTACCTGGCTAAATTTATTCCAAACTTATCAACCATATCGGCAGGATTGAGAGATCTGACACGTAATGATGTCGATTTTGTATGGTCGGAAAAACATGATATTTAATTAGAAAATCTACTTAATATCATTACATCAAAGCCAGTCTTGGCAACGTATGACCCAAGTAAACCTGTTATTGTGCAAACTGATGCATCCAAGGATGGTCTAGGATGCGTTTTGATGCAAGATGGTCACCCAGTGGCATATGCATTACGCACACTCAGCAAAAGCGAACAAAAATGGGCGCAAATAGAAAAGAAATTGCTGGCAATTGTATTTGTATGCAAACGATTTCACTATTTCCTTTATGGCCGATCATTTGTCGTTCAAAGCGACCATAAGCCATTGGAAACGCTGGTAAAGCGTGATATTGATGATGTTACTGCACGTTTACAGCGCATGTTTATGTATTTACTCAAATATCCTCTCATGGAGGTTGTATACAAACCTGGTAAGGAAATGCTTATTGCAGACTGCCTTTCACGGGCGCAGCTACCGGAAAACAAAGAAATTACTATTAATTTGTGACTATGTCAAAAATGGTTGGCCTGGATATCATCAACTTGATAAATTTGGACAGCAATTTTGTAAATACAAATCGGAGATGCATTACGAGAATGGACTGTTGTTTCGTGACTATAGATTGGTAATTCCCACGGTTTTGCAAGAAAAAATTTGCAAATGGCTTCATGCAGTGCATTTAGGTGTCGAAAAAACGCTCGCTTGAGCTCGCATGCATTATTTTTGGCCAAATATGTCAAATCAAATAAAGGAAATCGTATCAAACTGCACTGTCTGTGAAACATTCAAACGCAATCAGCAAAAAGAACCCTTGGTGCAAGAAGAAGTGGCAAAGTATCCTTATCATATTGTAGCAATGGATATTTTCGAATATGCAGGTCATGACTTTATAGCGGTATTCGATGCAAATTTTTTGGTTGTGGAGCAGTTAAAAAATAAAACGGCAACACATGTCATTAAAACAATTAGTCATGTGTTTGACAGAATTGGGTATCCAACAATCATTAAAAGCGATAACAATCCATTTAATTCATATGAATTCGAACGTTTTGCAACATTCAGTTGAAATTCTCAAGTCCGCGATATGCACAAAGCAATGGGTTAGCCGAAAAGGGCGTGGCAATCGCTAAAAATATCTTGAAACGTTGTTATGAGGCAAATGAAACCGATAAATATCGGTATCGCTTAATGGAATATAACTCACTCAACGCCTGTCGCTAGTCTAAAATCGACACCGGCGAATTTATTTTTTGGCAGAAATATAAAAACGAAATTGCCGCTGGAAGAGGAAATCGTTCAGAAAAACATTAAAGAAAAACGTAATAAACAAAAATATTATTATGATAGAAATGCTAAAACATTGCCCCCACTAAATCTGGATGATTTAGTTATTTTTAAAAAAAATGGAAAAGAATGGAATTATGGAATAATAGTGGGCAACGTGAATGATCGATCGTATATTGTTAAAGATAACTTTGATAATTGTTACAGACGCAACCGAAGATTCATTGCTAAAACTAAAAATAATGGTTTCAGGGCTAGTGATGTGTTATTTGAGGAAAATATTGTTAATAATAAATTGGAAAACGCTGACGATCAGTATAGGGAAATTCAAATTGTGGCGCCTGATAACCAACAATTGAATAATAGGGTTGAAAATAGCAATGATCAATGTAATGAGGATGAACGTGAACCACTGGCTGATGAAAACGGTGATGTATCATCAGATGAATATCAAACTGCCAGTAGTGAAGAGTCTGAAGCAAGTTCGGATAGCGAAAATGAGCGGAATGTAAATGTGCCAGCTGCACATGAAAAAGTATCACGATTTGGTCGTATCATACGACCACCAAAGAGATTTGGTTTTGACTAAATAGTTTGATTTCAATAAATGCTGGTCCCTTAGTTTTAAGTATCATTGTTAGCTTAAGAATTAAAAAAAAAACAAAAAACAAAAAAGCGTGTAACGATATGACATTGTTATTGAACGCACCCTCAGATCTACATAAGTTGTGTAACCATGTATTTGTAGTAGAGACAAATGTTTGATGTTCTTCAGTTGAGCATCAACCGTTGGATAGTAAAGATCAATAAACGTTTATAATACTCAATAATCATATTGCGTTATTATTTCAAATATAATAATTTAACAATTATTACATTCTTCATTGGAGAACACAAAACCAAATTAATGTTTCGTTCCTGGCCTGGGTCTAAGCCTTGGCTTGACGGACATTATATAATCGTCATCGATGTGCAGGTACTCCTTAATGTAGGCCGAGAACTTAACGATGCAATTCAACAGCCTGGTGTCGGATAATCTATCGATTTCGTCCCTCGACCTAGCATACTTTCCCCTGACGAGTCCTGATTCCAGGATTGTACCAAAAGTGCTTACTAGTTCCAGATATTGCATGTCCCACGTGTAATCCGTGGGTAGGCAATTACTATCCGGATCCAGCAAGCACTGTAACTGGTCGAACGAGAATGATCCAACAGCGATAGCTGTCGGCTTCGAACTTGACGTTGTAGTAACTGGCTGGACGTTGAATGAACAGCCAGTTGATACGCTACTCGGTGACGCGGCCATCTCACGATCGCTCGAAATGCTCACATCACCGAGAGAAACCGACCTAGAAATTTTCTGCTGTTTTGCAGACCTTTCAGGAGATGCTGGTAATTTCAGTAGTTCCACGACCGGAACCAACTCCTTCTTGGTCTGCATTTCGCTCATTTTGCTTTTTTGGGAGATAGATATTTTGGGACCCTCTGGTGTAGTTGTAAGAGTCTTTACTATCCCCTCTTGCTGCAATTTTTTTTCATTCTTCGGGACACCTTGTGTCGCCGTCCTTCCGTGGGGCGGCCGCTGTTGTTGCTGACGTCCCTTCTTTTTTCCTGTTACAGCTTCACCTGCAACAGGGGTTGCGAGTCCTCGCACTTGTGCTGAGAAATGTGTTTTCACCACTTTGGCAATCAGAGCCTCCATATCCTTTGACAGCGCAGTAGCTGGCCGAACAGTGGCCGCAGCGCTGGCGTATGATACGCCGGCGCTGCTTCCACCCGAACCAACCACCCGGCGACGTGCCTCTGGATATGCAAGCCCATCTTGAACCTTGACCTTCTGAATAGCGACCTCCTGCTTGTAGGTCGGACAATTTTTGTTACGAACCGTATGTGCACCTTTACAGTGCACACACTTGAAAGGTTGGACGCATGAACTGCCTTTGTGTGGCAGCTTACCACACACACAAATTTCTTTTTTATTACATTTCGATGCAAGGTGTCCATATTCTTGGCATCGGAAGCAACGCAGCGGCTCCGGTACATAAAGATGGACCGGAACACGTAGATGGATTCCAACATCAATGTGGGAAGGAAGACTGGTTCGATCAAAAGTTAAGATTAACTTTGGTGATTCCACCAGTGCTCCTCCCTTTCTCCACTTAATTCGTTGGGCCGCAATAATACCTTGCGGACCCAACTCCTTCTTGATCTCCTCAATTGTACAGTTGAGGAGATCACTGCCGTGCACAACCCCTTTGCTGTAGTTCAAGGTGGGATGAGGTGTGATGTTCACCTCATCGTCTCCAAACCTTGACATCGTTAATAATTTTTCTGCCTGTTTTGCAGAATGAACCTCTATAAGGAGGTCGCCACGAATCTTCTGGACGCTTTTAACACGTCCAGCCGACTCATAGACCACCCTTGCTAAACAGAAGGGACTCGATTTCTCGAAGGACCCTTCCATCTTCTTCACAACGAAGAACCTCTTGCAGTTCTTCGTTATTCCTTCGGAGGCAGCCAATGGCATTGGTTTACCACCCTTACACCTTTTTTTCTAGGGGGTTTGGCCCCCCCCCCCCCGACGTTTCAGAACTACCGAGACGAAGCTCGGGGCCCGTAACGTGGGATCCATCTCCGAACACTTCTCGCCTGGTTCGGACGGGACAGGCAAAGTGTTCCACCTGTAACACCCACCGGTACTGGGGATCCGACCCCCTGCACCGTAGATTTAATAATTTTCTCGTTGTCTTGCATTAAAAATTACATTTTTGGTTTGGAGGGGTTTTCCTTCCCCACGCACAAAATAATTTGGTCCGGGAGGAGCAAGCTCCTTACCCATCGGTGGAGTAGTGCAAACCGATTAGCATTCCCCTATCCGCCACCCGGGGACCCGCCCAGTAGGAGTTGGCTTCTCCTCTATTGAGTAGTACAGCAAAGTGCAGCACCCCCCAGTGCTGGGATATCTTTTTTAAATTAAATAATGTACACATTTAATAACAATAATCTAATACCTCCACATGAGGTTATTAAGTTAAATAAATTCTATAAATAATAATTTGAATATGTACTTACATTATCGCCAGGTAACACATGCATTTTTGTTTCACTCGCTTTACTTTAGCATCCAGGTACACCACAATTGATTCCCATTTTTATTTATTAAATATTTTAATAATTCACAAATAATAAATTTAAATGTATCTATACAAAAATTATTTTGTAAATAAACATAATGACAGTAGACAAAACTATTTATATTCGATAACATAGAGTACAAAATATATTTTTTGTTTGTTTTTGTTTAAATCAGCGCCACAGGTAGCTTGATGTGAACTAGATTTATCTAAAAAGTTCCCATAATGTAACAAGGATACGAGATTTCAGCCTATGGTTGTAAGTAAGTTACAATTGAATACAGTCGATTAGCGGCAATCAGTGTGATAACATGTTTAATGGCTGCAAATAAAACAATAATTAAAAAAGAATGTTATGAATCAAAATAATTATAATTTTTATGTAATTTTCACAAAGAATAGTGTTAAGTTCAACAACAGTGAATAAAAACATATTATCCTATACATTTCCATGAAAACACATTTTTTTCCTTATACAATCCACACCCACCCCTTCAAGTATACCCTTCGGCGCTATACATTTTGGTCCTTCCACGAGCCGGATGGAAAAAATTAATTTATGGAAAATATTAGATAATAACGAATTATTAACTGGTTGTGAGCAGTTATTGGAACTCAACAAGAAAACACGTGGAGTTGGAAATTTGGGTTTGATCAAATTGAGCAGCGACGCTACGATTATTCATTGTGAAAAACAAGATAAATGCATTTACAACGCATCAAATAAGAAAAATTATATATTTTTTTCATAAATTCCTTTTTATAAAAGCACAATTTGGGGGAATTGTGAACAAAGATTTGTACAAGTCAGATCATGCAACTGGCTTACGTACACTCTCTTATACAGCAAATACACGTGGTATTTGTTTGGTTGTTTTTCAATATAGACAAGGAAGTCTAATTTATCAACAACATATCACTTTCTCTGTCTTCATGAAGGAAGCAACCACGGTCATATATACAGGTCTGTTAACTTCATATACCATCACATAGAGTGAAGCGTGATCGATATAGTTGAACCGTAAAGTAGTTCCCGCGTGGAACACTGGTGGCACATGAGTAGCCGTTTGCATTCTCGACCGCGTATGTCAGTTCAATTGCGAAAAGTTCTTTAAATCACCTTTGTTTACTTTTAAAACGAGACCTGTCTTTATTGAAAATGACGAAAAATTGTATTATTTCAACTTGTACGACCGGGTCAAGGAAGGATAAAAGTAAGCCGTCTGTTTTTAAAGTTCCAAGTCGTGCTGAAATGAGGAAAAAGTGGATCAACGCGATTAAAAACCACACCGGTCAAGATATTTCACGTGACTCTTTTTATGTTTGTGAAAAACATTTTGAAAAGAGTTTGGTAAAAAAGAGAAAGACGGTACACAATGTGGCAGGGGAAGTTATTTTTGAGGTATGTATAAAATCACATAAAAAATATGTGTTTACATTGTTTCAAATAGTGTTTGAAAGACAAAATAAATCCACTTTAAGTAGTATTAATTCGTATGAAAACAAACGATGTATCATGAACATATTTTAAAACGGTTAATACGATGTTGATTTTTCATTTTTAAGTTACTAACATAATTGAAATGGTTTTCAGCGTGAATACAAATATGCCCAATTGGAGGAATCAGCTGTACCAAAAATTTTTGGAGACGGAGGAAATAAGAGACAGGGTAATGATTGAATGATGACATATTCAAGACATCTTATAACAACAGTTTTTAATAAATCTTTTTTAGTAGATGTTTGTTCCAACGACGACAAAGATGAAAACAACAGTGTTTCGATGGAAAATGTCTCTGCGTGCAGTGACCATGGAGCTGGAATCAATGGTTCTAACTCAATTGTACACGAGCAATCTGGTATAACTTTAAAATAACTAAAAAAAATTAATTATTATCCATTATTTTTTTTGAAAAAGTACACAGAAAAAAATGTCTTGTAGACTCTACAAGAATTCCTGTAGGTTCTACAAGAATATTGTGGACTTCACAGGAAGTCTTGTAAACTCTACAGGAATTCTTGGAAAGTTCACAAACTACATTTTATGTGTAATTACTTTTAAATATTCATTAACGTAATTTCAATATTTAGGTAGTGAATACGAGCGTGAGATTGATGTCGAACAAGTGAATACACCAATGGAAGTTGACAACAGCGAAGACGACGAATTAGAACAAAATTCCACTTGTGAGATACAGCAAATAGATCAAACTGAATCATTTTCAACTGCAATGGAAAATGAAGAGATGATACATCAAATATTTGCGGAACAGAACAGCGAATCCACCAAGATCATGCGATTATTCAATAATAGTTGCAGTAATGTTTTGCAATTTTTTTGTGCTTGCTTGTATTCTACGTTTGAGTTTGACGATTAAAATCTACTGTTTTGTTTTTATGTTGTAGACATTGGTTTCGAGGAAGAATCGTCCGTCAAAATTCCTTGGTCCTGGATTGCAGATGAAATGCTGATTGATAACAAACGTCACATCGTTTTTTATCATTCAACAGTCGAATCAATTAATGGTGCGAAGGTCCCGATTACACAAAAGACGATCGTGCTAGACAAAGCTGGAGCTTTAAAATATTACGTTCACAATCACCTTGTGAGTGTTACAAATGATTCAACTCTTCTTACCAGTGTGACAAACGTGGATGACATCATTCAAATCTTAGCAACGTTTCAAAAGAAAAAAGTTTGTCAAGGGTTTCTTATAAATGATGAAAAAGTGGCCAAATTACACGGGTTATTCAAGACTGGGGATCACTTTCATGCAAACAATTGCACTTTGTTAGTTTGTGGTCGGAGATGTCAACCGTGTAAAACAGCTTTCCAACAGAGCAACCGGACGATAAAACGTTTGAAGAATTTAAAGAATGCGAAAAAAATACGGACAGTCGAGAATATTGAAACAAAAACAATCAAGCACGCTTTGAAAAAACGACTTCACAAAGAAAAAATGAGGAGACTCAGAGCCAAAAAGAAGATCGAATCTCTGAAAAAAGAGTTGAAAGCAAAATGTGATGAGTTAAAAGCGACGGAATTTGAAAAACTGGAGGCTAAATTGTCACAATGTGAGGTATCTGAATTTCGAAAAACCGCAATCAAAGAAATCATAGAGGCATCTCAACGCAACAAGTAAGGGCGAAGATATTCTGATGAATGGCTTATGTTATCTATGATTGTGAGCATCCGTTCGCCATCATTTTATGAGTTCCTGCGGACAAATGAGATACTGCCTCTTCCATGTCGTACAACTGTTCGCAGCTACTGTAAACTGTTTTCTTTCACATGCGGCTTTGATGAAAATTTCGGAACATTGTTGAAGAAAACTTTTCTGAACAAACACGAGTTCACGAGACACGGAACGATTCTCTTGGATGAGATCAAGTTAAGGAAGTCTGTTAACGTTTGTGCAAGTAATCTGACATACACTGGACTTGTTGATTTTGGAAAAGATGGTAAACAGTCTACCAGTATTGAAGATGAAGCTACCTATCTATGGTCTTGTCTTCATGTTTCAAGGATTAACTGAAAATTATGCCCAGCCATTTGGTGTGTTTGCGTCGAAAAATCAAGTAAAAGGCGATGAACTGGCAAAATTGGTCATCAAAGCGATTGCTTTCATAAAAAATAACGGAGGACTAGTTCATGTAGTCAATTGTGATGGTGCAAGCACGAATAAGAGAATGCGTTCTTTACTGGGAATCAATTGCACAAAGTGATAGTGGCAGCTAGCTCAACTTTGTTAGTTCCGCGCTTGCAGACAAATTAAAATTAAAGGCGTATTCTCAAAACACAACGGTGTTGGGATTCTCGAAACCGCAAAAAACAGTTACAAAGGCAGTAACCATTTGTGTAGCTTCACGTTTAACGAATTTCAAACAGAAATTGCAATTTTCAGTATTAGACAAAATTACTTGTGAACTACCACACACAAAAATAAATGTTGAAAACTGGTCAATCCCAGTAGATCTTCATTTAGCAGATCCCAGTTTTAATGAACCGGGTGTTATAGACCTACTTATAGGTGCAGATATGTTCTTCGACATATTAAGAAATGGATTTGTGAAATTAGGATCTAACTTACCCGCGATGCAAAACACACATTTCGGTTGGGTTATATCTGGAAACATACTACATCGAGTGTAGGTAAAGTTAATTTGGCTATACAATCCGATTTAACAGACTCAATTGCACGGTTTTGGCAATTGGAAGAGTTGTCCGAAAAACCCCCATTAAGTGCTGAAGAAAAGCAGTGTGAATGTACATTTACAGAAACCACAATACGAGCTTCTAATGGTAGATATCATGTAGAATTACCTGTAATCTCAAAGTATGAATGCTGTCTTGGCAATTCATACAACAAAACTGTAGCTCAATTTCGCGTTCTGGAACAAAGATTTAAACAACATCCAGAATATTTCTTAGAATACAAATCGTTTATCGACACGTATTTATCTCTTGGACATGCTGTTCAAATAGAACGGAACCAACAATTAGAGTTCACACCTGAAAGTGAATATTATTTACCACATCATGCGGTAATAAAACCGGAAAATAGTACAACTCCTTTACGAGTAGTATTTAATGCGTCTATGTCCACTACAAGCGGCAAATCTCTGAACGATATCCTTTTACTAGGACCCCCCAAACAAAGTGAATTATTCGACATATTTCTAAGATTTCGTACTCATCAATACATGATGACTTGCGATATAGTGAAAATGTTTAGACAGATAAGCGTCCAAAAACATCATCAAGCTCTTCAAAAAATATTATGGCGTAATACCCCAGAAGAGCCGATACAAAATCTTGAGTTAACAACTGTTACATATGGCACTACTTGTGCACCATATCTTGCTCAAAGATGTCTCTTTCAACTAGCAGAAGATGAAGCACTAAACTATCCGCTAGCGTCATTGATACTAAAACGAGACACTTACATGGATGACATACTATTTGGAAGTCATTCAATAGAATCAGTTAAGGAATTTTAAGGTCAATTAATTGAACTCTTAAAAAAAGGTGGATTTCAACTGCATAAATGGAAATCTAATTTCAAATCACTAGATACTGATTACCAATCAAACGATTCGGTCCCAACTTTTAATGAACTGTCTAACTGTAGTTCAATATCGAAAACCCTAGGAATAATTTGGAATTCTGACACAGATGCTTTTTCGCTCACTATAACGGACGAAATACAAAACGTGGGAAATTCCAAAAGACAAGTTTTATCGGGTATCGCACAGATCTTCGATCCACTAGGTTTGATCACTCCATTAACAATTAAAGCTAAACTTCTAATGCAAAAACTTTGGTTAGAAAAACTAAATTGGGATGATCCAATACCACCTGAAATATTATTATCTTGGCAGGAGTTTAGGAAACAACTTCCTGAACTAAAAGGGTTAACCATTAAACGGTCGCTTTTGCTCGAATTAAAACCAAAGTGTATACAACTACATGGGTTCTGTGATGCTAGTCAGCAAGCATACGGAGCTTGTATATGCCTTCGTATAAAATATTCAAATGGACAAATTAATACAAACTTAATATGCTCCAAATCGCGAGTCGCACCACTAAAGGTTATATCACTACCACGGCTAGAATTATGCGGTGCTGTTTTATTATCACGTCTTGTAAATAAAATATCAAAAATTCTAACAACTATTGCTATAAACAGCATACATTTATGGACAGATTCAAAAATAGTTTTATCGTGGATTAATTCTCCCAGTAATAAATGGAACACGTTTGTTTCGCATCGAGTTTCAGAAATACAGGAATTAACGTTTAATGCTGAGTGGAGACACGTATCTTCAGCAGAAAACTCAGCCGATATAATAACACGAGGTGTTGGCCCCCCGGAAATATTTGCATTAAGCTCATGGTGGCACGGTCCACACTGGTTAGGTTTAGAACAGACAGAATGGCCTGTAAATGAAAAAAACCTAAAAAACTTACCAGAACAACGAAAAGTTGCTACATGTGCGCATGTAGAAAATAAATGGAATTTAACATTCAACCGTTTTTAAAATTTCAATAAACTTATACGTACCTTCGCATATTGCTTCCGATTCATAGAAACTTTAAAAGCAAAGAAAAAGTTGAATAATTACTTTTAACCTGTACAGAATTGGAAAAAGCGCATAATTTCGTTATTAGTTTAATTCAATTAGACGGTTTCAACACGGAAATTGAAACATTGAAAAAATACGGTAATCTAAATTGTTTAAAAAGCAATACCATTAAACAACTGAATCCGTTTCTAGATGAAAATGGTTTAGTAAGGGTAGGCGGTAGGCTGGAAAACGCAAAAATACCGTTTACACAAAAACATCCTCTTTTACTACCAGCAAAACACTACGTAACGCGGTTAATCTTGCGATATCATCACGAAATATTATTACACACGGGAAACCAAACGGTTATGTCAAACGTTAGAAAGAAATATTGGCCGATAAATGCAAAAAGGGAGATAAAACAAATAATACTTAACTGTGTTAAGTGTGCTAGGTTCAAAAACGTCAGACTACAACAATTGATGGCAAATCTACCGGAAGAACGGGTAATACCTACTCGCATTTTTCAAAGTGTCGGAATTGATTATTGTGGTCCAATAATTATTAAACAATCAACGTTAAGAAAACCTGTAACCACAAAGGGATACATAGCAGTATTCGTTTGTATGGCGTCCAAAACAGTACATCTGGAATTAGTTTCAGACTTGTCCACTAATGCATTTATGGCAGCACTAACTCGCTTTACAGCCCGTAGAGGTACTCCATCTTTAATATTTAGCGACAATGGAACTAATTTCCAAGGTGCTAGTAATCAATTAAATAAATTGTATCAGCTACTAAAAGAAAAAAATCATTCAAAAGCCTTAGATGAATATGGCACGTCGAAACAAATAACTTGGAAATTTATTGAACCCAACAGTCCTCATTGGTGAGGGTTGTGGGAGGCATCGGTTAAATCAGTCAAGTTTCATTTAAATCGAATCACCGCTAACAGTCATCTTACTTTTGAATAATTTTCAATTCTATTAAGTCAGATTGAATTAGTTTTAAATTCTAAACCATTATGTGGGTTGTCCAGTGATCCCAATGATCTTTCATATTTATGTCCTATGCATTTTATAACCGGAGATTATAATCAACAATTACCGGAAGAAGATTTAATAAGTAAAAAATTCAACACATTGAGGATCTATGGTCAAATCACACAAATGAAGCAACATTTTTGGTCAAGATGGTCTAAGGATTATTTATCTCAATTGCAAAACAGACCAAAGTGGTCAGATGTTAAACCAAATATTACGATAGGAGCATTGGTACTCGTAAGGAATGATAACTTACCTCCAGGACAGTGGTCCTTGGGGCGAGTACAAGAAACGTATCCAGGGCCTGACGGCTACGTGCGCGTCGTTCTGATTAAAACTCAAAGCGGAACGTATAAGCGACCTATTACCAAATTAGCACCCTTACCATTGTCAACTACTCAAGGAATATAATAAGAATTTTATTAATTGAGGGATTCCTAATCCTTCAACGCGGGCCAGTATGTTCAGACTAGAATGGAATTAAGGGACAGTGCGTACTGAACGTTGAACAGTTGTTACTGTTCAACGGTTCGCCTCTTGGAGTGTGATGTGTGTTTGATTCGTTTCTAGTTCGGTCTGGGCATACTCGCTTGTGTATACATAAGTAGTTGTAAGTAAGTTACAATTGAGTACAGTCGATTAGCGGCAATCAGTGTGATAACATGTTTAATGGCTGCAAATAAAACAATAATTAAAAAAGAATGTTATGAATCAAAATAATTATAATTTTTATGTAATTTTCACAAAGAATAAAGTGTTAAGTTCAACAACAGTGAATAAAAACATATTATCCTATACATTTCCATGAAAACATATTATCCTATACATTTCCATGAAAACACATTTTTCCTTATACAGTCCATACCCACCCCTTCAAGTATACCCTTCGGCGCTATACAATTGCATTAAATTCACATATTATTTTGTGTATTCAATATTTTAGTTTATTTCCATAATTTGAATTTTTTTTTTTTTTTTTTTAAATTATTTTTGTTGTCAATTGCATTGTTACCTTACAGGGCAATCTCAAATAATTTTTCACTTGGTTATTATCTCACAATATTGTCTTATTGATCAGTCCTTACTTTTATCAATACTCATCATAATGAACGCGGAACAATTCGAACAATTTCTGCAAGTGCAGCAAACTATTTTAAGCACAATATTGAGCCAACAGGCGTCGCTGCCTTCTACAACTGCTGGTAATTCTCCTTTAGTAAATACTGCTTTGCTACCAAATTTTGATAATTTTGATTCAAATAAAGAAACCTTCGACAATTACTTACAGCGTTTTGAAAATTATCTCTCAATGAAAAACGTGGCTGATAACAAAAGTTATTGTACTAAACTGTTACTTAATTCAATTGGAGCTAAATATTTTAATATTATTACGGCATAGGCAGCCCCTAAGATTCCTGCATCGCTAGAATATGATGAACTAATAACTTTGCTAAAAACGCACCTAGCACGCAAGAAAAATGTGTTGGTTGCCCAACACCAATTCCTTTCAACCTATCAAACGGAACAACAATCAATTGCTGAGTTTGTTGCCACTTTAAGGGACGATTTAAGTAATTGTGAATTTGTAACATCATGCAAGTGCAAAGCTTCTATTGCCGATATCTTTCTTCGAGCGCAATTCAACCGCGGCCTGAGAGATAATAGCATTCGAGAACAACTTTTGCAAGCAGATTTAACGTCTTTTGCCTCAAAAATTGATTCAAAAATACTAGCGCAAAAAAGTACTTCGCAATCAACAACGGTTGACATAAATAAGGTATCTAATAGTGCGCAACGAAAATATCGACCAAGATATCGCAGCCAATCACGAAATAGAGCTTCTAATTCAAGACAATCATCAAAATCGAGAATAGATTACAAACATTTAGGCATTGACGGACTATGTCTCAAATGGAAAAGATAATCATCTAACTACAGAATGCCGAACTAATCAATTACAGCTTAAATGCATAGGGTGCAATAAAAAAGGACACCTTGTTAGGGTATGCATTACTACACTATTAGCAAAAAAATCTAAACAACATAAGAAATCAACTAATTTAGTGGAAGAAGATCCGGATGTTTCGGTTGCTCATCAATATGGAGTTAATCAGATTGTAGGTATTTATCACACTCAACAAACAAGTAAAGGCCTAGAACGGTATCATACGACTATCGCCATAGAAGGAAAGCGTGTGGAATTCGAAGTTGATTCTGGATCTGGATACACGTTTTTACCTAGAGATCAATTTGCTCGACTGAATCTAAATGTAGCCTTAACACCAGCAAATATAGCTTTTCGATCGTATACTAAAGATGTATTTCTGCCTGATGGTAAAATTTTTGTTCATAAAATAGATTTACAAGAGCTCGATGCGACACGATCTACACCTTATCAGTATATCAAATTTATTGATGAGAACGACATTATCAACAATTTTTCTGACATTTTTGAACAAAAGATCGGCTGCGTCCCCCACTTCACAATTATACTCCAATTACGTCAGAACGTGATGCCGATGTTTTATCGAGAACGGGAAGTACCATATGCGCTGCTTGATCGGGTAGAAGAAGAACTTGATTCACTTGCCGCTGCGGACATAATATCAAAAACGGACGCTAGCGACTGGGGATCACCCTTGGTGATTATACCTAAATCGGATGGAGGGGCCCGCCATGTGTGGATTACAAGAGAGGTGTTAATAAATGCCTCGTTAAAGCACACTACCCCATCCGCAAAATAGATGACATTTTAAATAGTATACGAGATTCTCGATATTTCTGCAGGCTAGATTTATTTAAAGCATATCGTCATATAAAAGTTGATACTCAATCAAGCGAAATTCAAACAATAGCAACCCACAGAGGAACATTTCGAATGAATCGATTATCTTTTGACATAAAAACAGCACCGTCAGAATTCAACCGCATCATGGATCAAATATTGAAAGATATTCCAAAAACGGAATTCTATTTTGACGACATAATAGTTCATGGAACAACGATAGAAGAATGTCAAAGTAATCTCATTTGCTGCCTAAATAAACTGTGGGAGAACGATCTGCATTTAAATCGGAAGAAATGCTCTTTTTTCAAAACACGCATAACATTCCTCGGGCATGTAATCGAATTTAATAAAATATCTAAATTCCCAGAAAAGGTTGCGGCCATCACTAATATGCCCAAGCCACAATCAAGCGATGACGTAAGACGGTTCCTCGGGATGGTCACTTACTATTCCCGATTAATTCCTAATACTTCAACTATTACTGCTCCGCTTCATCAGCTAATTCAAAAAAAAATAAATCCTTTAAAAGGTCCAATCAATGTGAAACAGCCTTTAAGCAGCTAAAAGAAGAAATCGCAAGTGATCGGGTGCTTATGCCTTTTAATCCAAATCTTCCAATCCAGCTCGCTTGTGATGCCAGTCCTTTTGGAATTGCTGGAATTTTGTCTCACATTATTGGTGACAAAGAAAGACCAATAGCTTTTGCGTCTAGATCATTAACAAAAGCAGAACAAAACTATTCACAGCTTGACAGGGAAGCACTCGCAATTGTGTTTGGTGTGGACTATTTCTATTAATATTTGTTCGCAAGACCATTTAAGATCATAACTGATAATCGACCATTGGAGCGAATTTTTCATCAACATGCGAAAATCCCAAAAATGACATCTGCTCGTTTATAGCGATATGCAGCATTTTTATCTGGCTTTAACTATGAAATCAGTTTTAAAAAAGGTTCCGAAAATTCAAATGTAGACTGTTTATCGAGAGCGCCTATTGCTATTAAGCCACAAACGGATGGAGCAATTAATAATGAAATCCACGAATTATGTGAGGCGTCAATCAATTATATTTCTTCACCAGCACTAACTTATCAATCAATTCGAGACGAAACTCAGAAGGATATAATATTATCAAAACTAATTCAGGAACTACGTGAGGGGAAAACTTCTGAATCAGAATTTACTATCGATAGTGATCTACTATTTATAGGACAACGTGTTGTAATACCAGCTACTCTGCAAGCATCTGTCTTAAAAGAACTTCATCATACTCATATTGGAGTCACGAAAATGAAACAACTAGCCCGAAGATATGTATATTGGAAATCAATCGATAAAGACATTGAACGAATGGTCCGCGCTTGTCCAGATTGCGTGTCCATTAGGAACAGCCCTTGCAGAGCGCCTCTTCATCAATGGCAAGAACCTGAATTTAATTGGGAGCGTATCCATATAGATTACGCTGGTCCTCACCAAGAATATTATTTCCTTGTAATTGTGGATGCAAAATCTAAATGGGCTGAAATTGAAATGAGTACTTCAGCTCCAAATTCTTCATCGACCATTGAATTACTACAAAATGTTTTTTCCAGGCACGGTTTTCCAGATATCATGGTGTCTGATAATGCAACTATCTTTACCAGCGAAATATTCACTAACTTTTGCAAAGAAGCAGGGATTTTTCAAAAGTTTATTGCTCCGGCCCATCCTGCTACGAATGGTCTGGCCGAGAGAAATGTACAAACTTTAAAAAATAGGCTTGCCGCCATGGTTGCAGAATCATTATCCATGAAACAAAAAATTAGAGAGATCTTATTCCGCTATAGAGCGATACCATTGAAGAAAAACAAAACGCCCGCGGAGCAATATCTACATCGAAACATCAGAATTAAACTAGATGCTCTCATGCTAATTTTGCCAGTAAAATCATCGAATGTTCCAGCCTTGCCAGCACGACAATTAAGCGTGAGAGATAGGGTGCAATCTCGATATTACGCAAATATAAATAAAAATAATGTAAATATAATAAAAATCAATGGAAACTGGGTACGATAACGAAGTTCGGAAAACTCCATTGTCAAGTATCATTAGATAACGGATATACTCTTAAAAGACATATAGACCAGCTTCGACGCGTCGACATACCTGAAAAGAAATCTAAGAAAAAAAGTAACATTCGCTGACGAACCTACAGAAAACCCTTAATTGGGCGATGTGGTAGTTTTACCTCAATTGCCACCAGTGGATGAACAAAGCATTCCAGCGACGCCTATTCCGACACCACCGCCTGTTCAGACACCGCAGCTGGCTCCAATTCAACAGCCTGAACTAAATCTACCAGCTGCACCTGCCTTCACTGACTCAGAAATTGAACCGCGTCGTTCGGGCCGAAAGCGAAAGATACCGGCTCACCTAAGTCAATATATCGTAAATATATAAGCGTGGGAGAAACTGTAGTAACCAAGTGAGAAGAAGTAATCAATTATTCACGTGTTTATCAATTATCAAAATCTCAATCCACAACAATTTCAATGGACTAAATATTATTTAAGCTAAAAGATAATGAATGCAAAATGTGAATGATCTGGAAATAGTTTTTGAGGTGTAGGTAATAATAAACAATTTTATTCTTTATCAAAATTATTTTATTCATTTATTTAACAAAACTAAAAAGATAAATTCTATAATAAATATAACTACTATTTTTTCTTATCTCTAATTTATAAAAAAGAAAATTGGTATCATATTTTTTATATAAGTTAATTGTATCAGATACAGTAAAAACAACCATTCGTTTACCTAATTTATACAGAACATATGGTTAGGAATTAAATTATTAGGAATCCACCTAGCTGAAGAAAATAGAATTATGCACAGCGTCAAATTGGAAAAAGGAGCTACAAAAAAGTTTATTAATCCATAATCTCATTTTTAATAAGACACGTGCTAATGATCATAGAATATTAAGCTAGAGATCGCGATGGCCCAAAACATGGGATATGATGAACGAGAAGACTACCAGTGAGTGTCCCTTTGTCCTTGTCATAATCATATGTACATAGATTAAGACATAGATACTTATTATATGTATTAGTAAGTATGAGTGTATGTATAAGACAAGGACACATGGGTAGGAACTCACTGGCAGTCTTTTCTCTCATTCATCATATCGCATCCACTTACAATCTAGCAGATCCCTCGCGTTCTCTATGTATAATATTCTATAGTAATGATAAACAACTATATCCATAATGGATGATAAATATGATAATGAATTGTTCAAAAAAATTCTTTGGAAATGGCAAATAATTGAAAATAAAATTTTTTTAAATTGTAACTTTATTCTTGTTTCATTGAAACATTAAAAAATATACAAGACAAATTTTTTATCCAATACTCTCAAAATTCATCCTAATAATAAAAATAGGATTTATTTTTCTATGATATAAAATCAATCTTTTAATGGCAGAAAATAGTAATAAATTGAAACTCTTCTAATTTACTTGTGGCTACACATAGCGAACAAACCCATTCGTTGTAGCTACGAGTATGTCCCAAAACATATTATCAGATGGCATACATGCGACTCAGTGATCATATATACGGATCACTAGAGTTAGTGAAGTGAACAGCCATACTTAACATTACCTCTATTTTGTAGTTTACTTAAGCCACATTTAACACATGTATTTCAAATAATAATAAAACAAATTTGCAGTAATAAATATTAATGTGTAGTTAATTTCATTAACGCAACCCCACATACTAAAAAATCTTTCAGAAAATTGTTTTAAAAGAACTTTTCAAAAGAGAAACGAAAACGCACGACAAAAAAAATGTTCGTAAAAGATCGCGTAACGTCATAAATACGTGTTGTATAACCCATAAACAATAAAGCCCATTGTATTTAATTAACTAATTAAGCAAATCAAGCAAAATATTATCTTATCAGTTACTTATTAAGCAAAATATTATCTTATCAAATTAATTATTATATGTGAACTACCCACACTTAAATATTGCAATGTATTTATTTATTAAGTAATTATTTATTTTAACACATAAGATAATAAAATTATTATTCAAAATAAAAATTGTTGAAAACATAAACAATAAAAATTATTATAAATAAAAATTGTTAAAAATATAAGCAATAAAAATTATTGTCCAAAATATAATTATCTAAAATGTAATTCCAATAATAGACATAAAATAAGGCAGGAAATTAAGCTATCAAAATTCAATGAACAGAAATTGATAATCGTTATGACTATTCTTCGAAATTAGAATTATTGTACGTGTATCACAGGATGTTGATAATAGTTATTACGAAACAAAATTTAAAGACAAAGGAAACCTTTGTCTAAAAACAGTACCTCCAAACAAGCCAAAAATCACTCTTTGTCGACTCTTTAGCTTGACGCTAAGTTACGTTCAAATATTTAATTGTTAAAGTGTTCAATCTATTATTTTGTAAATAATAAAATATTCAATATAATAAAATTAATTAAAGTAAAATTTATTCAAAGTCTTATTATTTTCAACAACGCATTAAAAGTGAAGTAAATACAAATACAACGAAGTTGATGAAGTTATCATCAACTTTATCCAAGAAGAAACTATCAACATCAAGTGGAAGAACCATCCATTATTGACTTAGAGTCGCTCGATGTCAATTGTCGAGTGTAAATAATTCATTGACTGCTTCATCTCCGGGATATATCAGAAACAATTTTTGGTGACAGCGGTGGGATACGCAAAAGAAATTATTGGAAATCACGCAACCAATAATCAACTGCAACAAGGAATATCCACTGGATTGAGGTGAAGCCGAACAAATACATACCTGCGACGTCACTCCCCAATCACCGAACTTCCTCCACACCCACAACTACAACTACAAGATCACATCACCCAAGTGGAACGTCAAATCCGTTGAAAGCAAACCGACCTATTGCCTATTATCAAAACAGCATGGGAACCCAAAATTATAGGGGAAGGTCGATTTTTATGTGTTAAATTTTACACAAGCAAATTTTACATTTTAACTCCAAGTAGAGTTTATTTTGTGCATACATGTTTTTTTCATGTAACCCAAAAATAAAAAGGGAAAAATATTTTATTAATTATTATACGCCATAGCCTGTTATCTCAAAAGCACAGGAACCCATAATATAGGGAAGGTCTTTTATTACAATATACGCCAAAGCCTTTTATCTCAAAAAGCACAGGAACCCATAATAAAGCGGAGGTCTTTTATTAATTTTCTAAATACTATATGCACATTTATTCCTCGAATCTATAATACTTAAACGAATTTATACATACGTATTTTAAAAAGAAAAATATATTTCAAGTTATTATAGTATTACAAAATATTTTTCATTTAAAAATTATTAACTAAATCTAAAATTGATTAAATTGAAAAATATCATTTTAAATAATTTCAATATAGTATTGTCTAAAAATATTAAATAATATTCTTTTATTTGAAAGCAAAATCTTATTAAGAAATATTACAAATTATTAAAATTCTACAAATTATTTTATAAATAAAATTATTAAACAAAATTGCTTTCAAACCATATCACATACCGAAGAAAGGTCACTTAGTTTAAATAAAAATGGCACCACCAGTCGAAAGTACTTCAGCGATAGCTGCAACAATAGATCCAAAACAATGGATATGGATGTTATCGATGATCAAAGAATTTAATGGTAAAGATATTCAAAGTTTGGAAGAATATCTTAACAGCGTAAATACTGTGAAACAATTAATAGGAACAGATAACGTAATGTTGAACGAAAAATTAGCTATCTGTACATACAACAAAATACCAGCAAATACAGCATTGGAATTGAGATACGAATCACCACCAGCATGGGACACATTAACGACCAAGTTACAACAATTACATGGGGATAAGACTCATATGGACTTACGTATGGAACGGTTTGAAACCGCAAGACAACTTCCATCTGAAAATGTTACGGAATATTATACGAGATTGAAGCAATTGGGAGATAAATGCATTGTCTGCCTTAAACAGTCCACACCTGCTGCTTCCTTACCGTATGAATCCGCCATGATCAGAAGAACTTGCTTACGAAGGTTCATTTACCACAGTCAACCCGAAATCTCAAGAGTATTGCGAATTGTATCAAAAATCGAATCATTGGAAGAAGCCTATACAAGAGCATTAGAAGAAGAATCAGCACAAAAAATTTACCAAGTCGCTTATAAGGAAAGAAATAAACCTAAGCTGTATTGTACAAAATCCCATATGAATAATCATACATGGAAGACATGTAGACGTAAAAATTATAATAATCAACAATACAATAAAAACAATGGTACTTCGAACAATTATAATAAAATAAACAACAATGCAAATCGAAGCAACACGAATATTCAAAATTCTGCGCCAAAGACTTGTTTGTATTGTAAAAAAGTGGGTCACACGATTGACAATTGTTTCAAAAATTTAAACAATGAAAAATACAGAAATCAAGCAGCCATTAATACTGTCATTGAAGATATGGATAATTTAAATTTGAACCAGGGAACTGTCGAGATGTCCGTCAGCCAACCCCGAATTGTAGACATCAACTAAATCCAATCGAATCTATATACCACAATCATAAAAGAGTAACCATATAGATAGAAACCCCAAACACGGATTCTATCAAAGGCAATTTCAAATTATTAGTGGACACGGGAGCAGCAATTTCAATAATTAAACACGAAACTCTACATAACCAATGTGCACGGGATTACCGAACACTACATCATATTAAGTTAGGAGCATTACCTTCCAACAGCAGAACATATTTACTATTGGAAAAACGTTAATATTATTAAATGGTTTAACGTATACTCCATATATAATAACTGCTGAGGATGCGAATCTTGATTATGATGGAATTATTGGAAATGATTTTCACGATAAAATAATGCCGTGATCGACTATTATCAAAAATTATTAATATTAAACAATAATGCCTGTTATAAATTATGTATGGACGAAATGGAACCTCACATTTATTTTACACCGACAAATCGGGTAAATGAAATCTATAAAAGTGATAAATTGGAACACTTAAATGAAGAATTAAAAAAGAAATTTTCGAATTATTAATAAAATATAAAGAGTTACCCAAATTAAGTAATGAGGAACCAGGTCAAGCAATTGGATTTCAACACAAAATCGACACAACAGATGATCAACCCATTAAAAATAAAATATACCCATTACTAGAAGTCCACCGACAAGAAGCGGATAGGCAAATTAAAGAACTACTAGAAACGAATATTATTAGGGAAAACGAAAGCCCATACAATTGTCCAGTTTGGATTGTACCAAATAAAGAAGATGCAAGTGGAAAAAAGAAATGGAGAATGGTTATCGATTTTAGAAAATTGAATGATAAAACTATTCCCAATAATTATCCATTGCCTAATATAAACGAAATACTGGGAAAATTAAATGGAAACTCATACTTTACAACAATCGATTTGGCTAGTGGCTATCATCAAATTCCAATTAAAGAAAGTGACATTCATAAAACAGCATTCTCTGTTAATGGAGAACACTACGAATTTGTACGAATGCCTTTTGGTTTGATAAACGCACCAGCAATATTCCAAACAATGATGAATAAAATATTGAAACAAGAAATAGGGAAAACATGTCTAGTTTATTTGGATGACATAATAATCTTTGGAAAAACGAAAGAAGAACACTTGAATAATATCGATCGAATATTTAAAATCATAAAACAAAATGGATTAAAAATACAACTGAATAAATGCGAATTTTTTAAAGATAACATAGAATACCTTGGTCATACAGTCACAACGAAAGGAATTCTACCAAATAATAAGAAAATCGAAGCTATATAAAATGCGCCTGTACCCAACAACATGAAGCAAGTACGACAATTTCTTGGACTAGCTGGATATTAACGAAAGTTTATTAAAAATTATGCTAAACTTACAAAACCATTAACTACATTATTAATGAAAGAAAAGAAATTTGAATGGACACCAAAATGCCAGGAAGCTTTCGAAAAAGTTAAAGCAGAATTAACTACGAGTCCGATATTAATACATCCAGACTTAACCAAAGAATTCAGAATCACAACAGACGCATCAAATGAAGCTATAGGAAGAGTATTATCTCAAGAAATAGACGGAAAAGATCATCCTATCGCATTCTATTCACAAACCCTCTTAGCAGCTGAACGAAATTATACCACTACGGAAAAGGAATGTTTAGCAATCATTAAAACAATTAAACACTTCCATAAATTTTTATATGGAAAAAAAATTTTTAATTCTTACGGATCATCGCCCCTTAAGATGGCTACATAACGTCAAGGATCCGAGCAGTAGATTAATAAGATAGAGATTAAAATTGTTGGAGTACCAGTATGAAATCAAATATAAAGAAGGAAGATTAAACACTAATGCTGATTACCTAAGTAGGATTTATTCAATAACTACGGAAAAAGAAAATTTGGAGAATTTCAATAAAATGGTAAAATTTATACCTACTAGAATCAAATGGGAAAAACAAGACATCTCTAAAGTAAAACATTTACTATTTATTACGAATAACAATCATAAAATGCGCTTGAAAAGATACCTGGAAGAAAATACTGATAAGATACCTGGAAGAAAATACTAAATAGAGAAAAGGGAACTCTGGGAGAATTAAGTATCCTACAAAATAAAAACAATTATACTTCAAAGCTCACCTTACTTTTATTAAAAATTATATTTTTTGTTGTTTTTAATAAGAATAACAACTATTGTCAACTATCAAGTATGATAGGGTAGACTAAACCACTTTCAGGACACCTTAAAAATAAAAATCAAACAAACACAATTGTTGGACATAGCACAATCTATGGATATGAATTAAAAAATTTTTTTTGTTAAATTTGGAAAATGACTGTTATATTTGCGCAACTGAGCTTTCACGAGAGGTCTGACATAGTTGAAATATTGCAAATATTGTTTATTATGGTTTAAAAATCAGTCAAAATTGTCATGAGTTATGTGGATAACGGACGTATTTACACAACTGAGCTTTCATGAGAGGTCTGACATAGTTGTATCGTAAATATTGTCTATTATAGTTTGAAATCAGTCAAACTGCCTGAAGTTATGTGGATAATTGATGTGTTTGCACAGCTGAGCTTTCCCGAGAGGACTGACATAGCTGAAATTGTTGCAAATAACATTTATTATGGATATGGATTCATACACGTGAGGTATGACAGAGCTGCAAAAATTTTTAATTATATTTTTTTGATCATTAATTAATGTAATCAATAAATAAGTTTCTCATTTGAAATCTAAATGCTGACTATTGCTTCAGGCGCTGGGATTTCCATGACTACCTCGTTTTCGACTAACCGTCCAGTGCTTTCGGACATTACGCAGGTGCTTAATGTCGAAACTCCAGCTAATTTACTTACGAAACCAAGTGAATTAGAAATACAAGATAAAGGATCCACAGAAATTCTTGAACATAATGCACTCAAGTTGGACGTACTAGAAATTATTGGAGAAGCTCCAGTTGTTAAACAGGCTGTGTTAAATGTGTCGTCACACATATCAACAAGGTGGTTGAACTGGCTCAAAGTAGACATGCAAAAAGGGGCTAAGGATGCCCTATTACAGAAATATCCGCGATCAGAGGATTGTTGTCTGGAAGCTCCAATTCTCAATGCTGAGATTAAGGCATGTTTACATGATCGAGCATTAAAGAAAGATAATTATTTTGCTACTACGCAAAATCTTGTTGGCTCGGCCCTATCAGCGTTAAGCGTGGTTATTGAACCATTACTTACACAAAACGGAGAAATTAATTCAAATAAGGTGCTGGAACATTTATGGGAGGCATCACAACTTTTAATAGAAATTCACCGAAGTCAGACAGTGGCCAGAAGAGCATCTATCTTCACAGTCTTGGAGAAGTCCGTAGTGACTACGTTGGAGAAAATTGAAACAGATTCTTTTTTATTTGGTAATAATCTTACTGAAAAAATCAAGGAATCAAAATCGGTTTAAAAAATTGGTAATGAGTTAAAAACTCAACCAAAGAAACCTGTGTATAAGAGACCTACACCCAATAATTTAAACTCGTCAGGCCCCTCAGCATATCGTCCGACAACTCAGAGGGGCTGGAAGAGGAAATACCTACCTTCACGATTGTCGGGCCACAGTCATCGGTCGAAACAACTGCTTGCATCCACACCCAAACAGCAGTATCCGAACAAACAAGGGAATCGCAAATAAAGGTAAATAAAATAGCAGGCCGTGTCAAACAATGGTCTACTATTACCTCAGACAAGTTTATTCTTGATTGTATTAGTGGATATAAATTACCTTTTGTAAGAAGGGTTAGACAGGAGCAGCCTCCTTTAACGAAAAGTTGGTCCCCCTTAGAATTTCAAACAATTCAGATTGAGATAAATAGACTTATTCAATTAGGGGTTATTGAATTATGTGAGCCCGTTGATGATCAATTTTTATCAACGTTTTTTATGGTCCCAAAATCGGACGGTTCTAATAGATTTATTATAAACTTAAAGGGTTTAAATGAGTTTTTAGACCCAGATCATTTTAAAATGGAGGATATTCGTACGGTTTGCAAACTAATTTGGGAAAATTATTTTATGGGATCAATTGATATAAAGGATGCCTACTATTTTTGATATAAGGATGCCTCGGTGGATATTTTATTAGCATCCTTATCTGAATCAACTTTTAAACAATATAACAGTATTTTAAAAGAATGGTGGGCATTTTCACAGGAAAATAATTTTGACCCTTTTGATACTAGCCCAACTAAAGTTTTGGAATTTTTAGCCGAGAAAGTAAAAAAAGGTGCAGCATATGGCACAATAAATTCAGCAAGAGCGGCAATCTCTTTAATTTCATCAGAAGATTTGTTAAATAATATGCATATATCTCGATTTCTTAAGGGGGTTTTCAAAATAAGGCCCAGTAAACCGAAATATGAGGATACTTGGGATGTAGCTCCGGTCCTAGTGAAGTTGGGTAAATATTTTCCGTTAGAAAAGTTGACCCTTCATGAACTCACAATGAAAACCATTGTATTATTAGCCCTGGGAACAGCTCATCGGGTACAGACATTCTCCTTAATCAGTCTGGATAATATTATTACAACACCTAACGGAATCAAAATAAGAATTCCGAACATTATCAAGTCGTCACGACCGGGCAATTATCAACCGTTGCTGGATCTTCCATTTTTTAGAACTAAGCCAGAACTTTGCATGGCAAGTTCTCTATTAGAATATATAAAAATAACCAAAGAAATTAGAGGCGGCGAAAAGAAATTATTTATTGGGATACGGAAGCCACATAAAGCTGTATCGTCTCAAACGTTGAGTAAATGGATAAAATCAGTTTTAGTATCGTGTGGGATTGATAAAACATACTCGGCACACAGTACCAGACATGCTTCAACGTCAAAGGCTTCAGATGTTGGACTAAACATTGACGTAATTAAAAGAACAGCGGGCTGGTCAAAAAGCTCGTCAGTTTTTGCAAAATTTTACCATCGTACTATTGCGGAGGAGAGTGATAAGTTTGCAATGGCAGTTTTGTTATAACATTCAGAATAATAAATAATGATTGTTTGGTACCGAATGTACTACATATTTTAATTGGAGTAAAATTTATTTTAAGAATAAAGTTATTTAGTTAAAAATCAAATTGATTAATTATTTAAGGATTGGTTCAATAAACAGAGGAGACAAGAATTCAAAAAATTGTTGAACTCTAAACGGCTACAAATGTTTTCTTATACTGCAATCCTGAGGGTGAGCTTTGAAGTATAATTAATGATCAAACGAACTTACCTGTTCGTGATGTTCGATCATAATTATACGAGAAGCTCACCCGAAGAGATTGTAGTCCCTCCCAAAGTTTTAGTACCTAGATATCCCGAGGTCTGCGTTACTCTTGAATTCCTCTTCCCAATATTATCTCAAACAATTTTTTGCATCACTTTAAACGATATGATGCGCAGGACAGGGAGTTGGTGCTGCCAGGCGAATGGTGGTAATTTTGAATTACTACTCTGAAATTGTGGACTTAGCGCGTACAATCAGTGGTACTACAAATGTTTTCTTATACTGCAATCCTGAGGGTGAGCTTCTCGTATAATTATGATCGAACATCACGAACAGGTAAATTCGTTTGATCATTAATTATACTCAAACTATTTATTTATTGATAGTGGCAAACGAAAAAGAAGAAATAAATATACCACTACTATTTAGAGCTTTACATGTTCTAAAATATGAATATAATGTACCAGAAATCACTTGTTTTGATTTCATCACTAAAGAAAAACAGCAGAAGATGCTATTAAAATTATTTTACTACTTATTTGAAGAAAATTTTTGGATATTGAACGACACGTCTATACCAAATAAATATTTCGATAATAAATCGTCTAAAACGACATTGAAAAATAATCAAGAGATAGTAGAACTAGAAGATAGTTGCGCCGAAGAAGAAAATAGTGACGCAACACAAAGCCAAAACAAAGATGTAATCATCGACTTAGAAAAAGAAGAAGTGAATAAACATATGAAAGAAAGAATTAAAACTGATATACTGCTAGAATTGGAAACCACATTGTTGATACGGGTGACATGTGATTTAAATACATATAATGATAATTACTCATATTTCTCAAAACACGTAAATATTGACGAATTGAAGAAATAAGAAGAGGAGCATTCAAAATAATGCAAAATATAAAACATCCACATCAAAAAATAATAATATATTACTTTAAAAATTACTTCGACGAAGAAGACGATTATATAAATTTAAATAGTGATTTAAAAATATTAAATCAAATATGTAGTGAATTAAAAATTAAAACATTAAGTGTTCTTAACGAAAATAACAATCAAATAAAAGAAGCATATTCTAATAACTTAAAAGAAATCAATTTACTTTATTGTGAAGAATTAAAAATCGTCATAACTGATCCTGAGTTAAAGCGACAAATACTAAGAGAATATCACAACGACTCCACTGGCGGACACACAGGAATGAACCGTACATATATGAAAATAAGAGAAAAATATACATGGAAAAATATGAAAAGGGAAATTGAACAGTACATTCAGTCATGCCATGAATGTCAAGTAAATAAAGCCAATAACCAACCAACAAAACTACCAATGGTTATTACTTCCACGGCAAATACAATTAACGAAATAATCGAAATGGACATATTAGGACCATTTCCGGAAACGAAAAATGAAAATCGTTATATTTTGGTTATAAGGAACAATTTAAACAAATTCACGCAACTCTATCCTACTCCGAATAAATCAGGGGAAATCATCGCTCTGAAATATTTAAAATATTGTTTTACTTTTGGTTACCCTAACGTTATTTTAACCGATCAAGGAGGAGAATTTATATACGAAATATTAAAAGACATAAATACAATAATGCAAACAAAACATAAGATCTACACACCGTACCATCCACAAACGAATGGCTCTGTTGAAAAGATGAACCAAGTTATCAAAGAATATTTAAGAAGTTATGTTAACGAATATAAAGATAATTGGGATGAATTTGTCGATACTTGTGCTTACGCTTACAACACTACACAATGTGTATCTACGGAAGAATACCCATATCGACTTACATTTGGAAAAACCCCAAGAGATCTAAATTTGCAACGTTATAAAACTTACGATGAATACTTAAAGAACATATTACAAAAATTAGAATTCAGCAGACAACGAGCAAAAGAAAATTTAACTAAATCGAAAGAGAAAAGCAAAGTCAAATATGACAAGAAAATTAAAACAAGCAAAATCAAAGTAGGAGATTTTGTAACAATAAACTTTAAGGGAAGACAAAGCAAACTCAATAGGCAAAACAATGGCCCGTATAAAGTATTAAAAATTACCGAAAATAATGCTACCCTACAAATATCACCAACTACAACAAAATAATACCATTTAAATTTACTCAGAAAATATATTGTTCCAGATGAAATTTAAAATAATATTACTCGCTATATTGTTACAAACCATTACTGCACTGGAACCAAATTTTGAAACGAAAAAGATCGCTAAAGGATCAGGATTACTCTTCAAACACCTAGAAAATGCCGAAGTATGTACTAAGAAAATCTCTATATTATTAACATATAATATGACGATATTATACAACTATTATAAAAATATAAATCATCACGTTGGAAAATTAAATGATATGTGCCAAAGTGATTATAATAAGCAAATAGATTACTATAAGGATGAATTCTTGTTGACTTCGAGTTGAGACATAGTTATTGAAATAAATACCACGATACTCGAAATAAAATAATATTTTATTTCGAGTATCGTGGTATTTATTTCAATAACTAAATAGATTACTGTAAAAAGGAACACACAAATCTGTTATATCGACTTACCAAAATTTACAAGAAATTATCTATATTATCCGAACACATGACGTTAGACAAAAAGAAGAAACGAGGAATACTCGATGGATTATCATATCCCATCAAATGGATATTTGGAACGCCGAATGCCGACGACACTGATAATGCTACGAAAATTAATAACACACAACAAGTGATTACTACAAAGAAAACACCCAGACCACCACCGATCATTTTGCACAAAACGGTCCCAAAGCCGAAAAAATATGTGGATTATATAAAAACATTGTGTCCAGGAGGGTTTCATCTAAAAAATGTTGGGCCTACAACACAAATTCATACGTACATAAAAGAAGATTATTTAAAAGTCAAAAATCAACTCATAGCTGAAGAACTACCATTTCATACGTTCACTTCCAAAGAAGATAAAATTTTATCGTGTGTACTACATGGTTTGTACAATGCAACCATTGAAGATATCGCCGCCGAATTGGCCGAAAAAAATCTACCAGTGACAAATATCTACAAAATGAACATCAAAGCAAGAGGTAGGCACTTATACAAAGTAGACTTTCCAGCTACCACAACATATCAACAAGTACGTAAAGTGTACGGGATACTAAACACAAGAGTATACTGGTCCAAATACCGCAAAGGTGATGGCCCAACGCAATGTTTTCGATGTCAGGCATTCGGCCACAGTGCAACCAATTGCTACTTGGAACCAAAGTGCGTAAAATGCCTAGAAAAACACATTACCAATGAATGCGAAAAAGGAGGCTGAAACAACCCCAAAATGCACAAACTGTCAAGGTGAACACCCAGCCAACTACAAAAAATGTCCAGCTTATATCAGTTATATTGAAAAACTAGAAAAAAGAAAATCAAAAAATTTCAAACCAAAATTTATCGCTGCACCTGCATCTAAAACAAACGTTTGGCAACAAAGAATATTACAACAAGAACGTGAAAAAACGCAACAAGAAAATATACATGTGGTTTAACTAAGATGTGAACTAGTTGCGTACAAAAGGGGTCGCGAGTGTGCTTTAAAAGATACTTACATATAAGCGTGTGTGACAAGAGAGTGAGCCAGTCTGAGTTAGGTTACAAGCGTTAAGGTACCTATTTAGTGAGTGCAAGTACTATTGTTGAAGGTTTTGAACAAGCAGGCTGCGGTGAGTTGTAAGTCAGTGTGTTGCCTGGTGTGGTGTTGTGTACGATTGCTTGGTTCGTTTGGGTGTGGTCATTGGAGCCTGATAGCAAGCAAGTGTTACTGTGGTTGTTGCATAGCAACTGAAAAGGCGGACTTAAGTGGCCGTTAAAAAACACCGTGTTAAGCTATATGTATACAGAAAGTGATGAGTGTATTTTGATTTTGTTGCGTATAGTAATCTGTTGAGTTTATTGCGTATCTGAACTGTATTACATACATTAATTTAATTTGTGCAAGAATATTGACGAACTTTAATATGAACATTGATGTGTTTTATTTGAGAATATAAACGAACATTTTTTTTTATGTATATTAATTTTAATTAAATTTCCAAATTCTCTTGAACGTTATTTCGTCGTGTTTTATTTGTCTCTGCGCAACCCCTATTTATTACAAGCTATTTCGGCCATGTCGACTGTTTCGATTAAATATTCTGACATTATTAAACAGTTTGATGGCGAGGGTGATTTTTCGGAGTGGTTGAAAAAGTTGGAGTTGGTTGCGCAGTTGCAGAAGGTGATGGACTTAGTGTCGTTTTTGCCATTGTTTTTATCCGCGGGTGCGTTCGCTGTATACGATAGTTTGGGCAATGATACTCGGGCGGATTATGGAAAGTTAACGGCCGCGTTAAGAGAAGCGTTTTCTGCGCATTCGTTATTAGCGTATGAGAAATTCGTTTCGCGAAGGTTACTTCCGGGAGAGTCGGTTGACGTGTTCGTGGCAGATCTGCGACGTTTGGGCACATTGGTTGACCCATTAGTGTCAGATGCTTGGATCAAGTGTGCGATGGTGATCGGGTTGCCTGAAGCGGTAAGGCAGCAGCTAAAGGCATCGTGCAGTATGGAGCGACTAACCCTTTCAAAATTGATTGAGAGGGCTAGAGTATTAATTAGTACGTCGGATGTGGATGCTGGAGCGGCGGCGATGTCGATTCGGCGGCGACGTGGGTCGCCTAATAAGGGCAATGCAAGGAAGTGTTTTGTATGTGGGAAAGATGACCCCTTAGCGCGATCATGTCCAGAAAAGGTGACGTGTTATGCCTGTAGGAAGCAGAAGCACATCGCGTCAGCGTGCCCGGATAAGGCAAAAAACTAGATAAGGAGGCTGCCTTGAGTTGTGCGGGCAGCCTCTCGTCATTGTCGTTGACACAACTGCCACGGGTAAGGGTGCGGAAATGCGGAGTGGATTTGGTAGCGTTGTTGGACACGGGGTGTTTAAAGTCAATCGTTAGTGCAGGTTGTGTCGCTCAAAGGGAGGTGCGGGCGTATCACAGTAGAGTGAAGATGATGAATGGCCAAGAGACGGTGTGTTCTGCGGCTTGTACGCTGCTGTTGGAAGTGGAAGGGGTACCGATGAAGGTGAATTGTATAGTGGGAGAGGTACTGCCACCATATGACATTCTGTTGGGGATGTATGTAGTGAAGCAAATGCACGGTGTGTCCGTGGGTAGGGATGGAGCCGTCCTGTTAAATCATTACAATAATTTAACAGTTTTTTCAAATAATAGTCAAAATCATATTTAAATCCATTTAAAAATAAAGTTAAAAATAAAAACAAGAATTCTAGAACATTCTATGCACAAACAAACAACACAGTTGTACGAGGTGGGGATTGTTCAGTAAGCAATACGCACCAAAAAACACTCAATCAATCAACAAGTAGTCTTCATACAACAGTAAAAAGTGAAACATCAGAAATACTGAATAGTGCATACTAATACGACAGCAGTGTTAGTTACATACATACAGCAACGCATTTTAAATACATATAATTTAATACGCCATTTTTACATGCAATTAATGGCGGTTAATCATCAATTTCAAGAAGTTAGCAATATCTCCGGCAGCATTTTGATACAACATATCATTACAACGAGTTTAAATACACATAATTCAATACGCAACTTTACATGCAATTAATGGCGGTTGATCATCAATTTCAACAGTTAGAAAACATATTTTCGGCACCACGTGGCAATCATATTCGACCAGTAACAACACGCATTCAACATACAAACGATATATCCAACATCAACAATCACCCATTCATCATTCCACAATTTCAACAAACCATACCTCAGGTGAATAATAGTGAATTTAACTTTAATCCACATTTAGTTTATCAATAATTTTTGAATATAAAATTCATTTCAAATTTAGAATTTCAATATTAAATTTATCAATAAATTTTGAATAGAAAATTAATTTCAAATTTAGAATTTCAATATCAAATTTATCAATAATTTCTTGAATATAAAATTAATTTCAAATTTCCTTGAATATAAAAATAATTCAGAATTTAGAAAGTTAAATTAATTTAAAATTAGTAATGATCTTATATATAATTATATTTCATTTGTTAATTAGAATAATGATGAAAACGTCAAATAATGACAAACAATAAACTGATTCAAATGATATCCAGCGTTTTTTATTTAATAAGACTTTCAGAAAGATTACATTCGAATTTGCAGTTTTATTATACACGTCCAGTTTGGGATGTGTAAAGGAGCGGCCGAACAGGCGGTGGCTTGTGTTGGGATAGACCGCAAGGAGATTGTTGATGAGGATTTCTGCGCGGTGTTTGAAGGGGGCAAGTGGCTGGTCGAGTGGAAGTGGAGCGGGCGAGAAGGGCCAGAGTTAAAAAATATTGTCAGTCAGTATAGCATACCTAAGGAGGCTGAGACAGCATTTCATGAGGAGGTTGAGGAATGGATTAAAAATGGGTAGCTTCAGCGCTACGACGGCGAATACGATGGTGTGATTCCCTTAATGGCGGTTGTACAGTTGAACAAGAATAAAGTGAGACCTGTTCTAGATTTTCGTCAGCTGAATGATTATGTTTCGAGTCACACTGGGGCCAGCGGTGTTTGCGCTGAAAAGCTAAGATTGTAGAGGCAAAAAGGAAAGGAAGTGAAGATAGTCGATTTGCGGAAGGCTTATCTACAGGTTTATGTGGCTCCGCATTTATGGAAGTATCAAGTGGTGCGCTACAAATCTGAGACGCATTGTTTGACTCGGCTTGGTTTCGGTCTCAATGTTGCTTCAAAAATTATGACGGGGATAGTAAAATTTGTATTATCGCAGGACCCTAGGGTCAAGCTGGGAACTGACTCGTACATCGACGACATATACGTGGATGAAAGCGTTGTGACGAGTGATGAGGTGATTGCGCACTTAATGAAGTTTGGGTTGAGGTCGAAGTCAGCGGAGCCGCTAATTGGAGGAAGGGTGCTGGGTCTGCGCGTGCTGGAGAAGAACGGGAACCTCGTGTGGGTGAGAGACAACCATTTGGGCACGGTGACGCCAAATATTACAAAAAGACAAGTTTTCTCACTGTGCGGCCAACTGGTGGGGCACTTTCCAGTAGTGGGCTGGCTTTGCCCGGCTTGTAGTTTCGTGAAACGAGGTCTTTCTGAATTGGATTGGGAAGAGAGGGTGGACGCCAGATCAACATCAATGATGGAAGAGATATTGTCGCGAGTGCAAAGCAAAGATCCGGTCGGGGGACAGTGGAACGTTCCTCCGGGAGATAATGGGGTAATTTGGTGCGATGCGAGCAGCCTGGCAATAGGCGTGGTTGAGGAAACCGAATGACTCGGCCCACATCAATTTGGCCGAGTTGGAGGCGGTTCTTAAAGGGGTAAATCTGGCGTTGAGATGGAATTTGAAACGATTGCAAGTAAATACGGATTCGGCTACAGTACATGGATGAGTATCGTCCTTGGTTTCAAAAGATAAAAGAATAAAAACCCACGGATTGGGGGAAGCGCTGGTTAGAAGACGACTGTCTATGTTAGATGATGTTATACGAGAATAGGAGCTACAACTAATCGTAAACCAGGTTAGATCTGAGGACAACAAAGCGGATCCGTTGACGCGGGTGCCAAGGCAGTGGCTTCAAAAAATGAAGGAGCCGGTATGTGCTGTGGCAATAGATAGAAGAGCGGTTATTGTAGAATCTCATAATGACAACCACCTAGGTGTCGATCGCAGTTTGTTCATCGTAAGGCAGCGCCACCCTGAATTAAAGATAACTCGGGAGGAGGTGGAACAGGTGATACGAGAGTGTAGAAGTTGTTTGTCGATAGACCCGGCGCCGATACGGTGGGAGACTGGGCATTTGGAATGTGATCAGGTGTGGTACAGAGTGTCCATGGACGTGACGCATTATGGGCAAAGAAAATTTCTAACATTAATTGACTGTGGGCCAAGTAGGTTTGGTGTGTGGCGGCCAATAAATGATGAAGGGCGAGATCAGGTAATACGCGTCCTGTCCGAGGTATTCGCTGAAAGAGGCTCGCCGGCAGAACTTCTAACAGATAACAGCAGAACTTTTCGGTCTGAGGACCTCGCGCAATTTTTTGCGAAGTGGAGTGTAAGCGTAATTTTGATGTGTCAATCGAGCGAGTGGAAATGGGATTGTCGAGCGGAACCATCGAACAGTTAAAAGAATGCCGGCAAGGAGCGGAGGAAGTATCCAAGATATGGTGTTTTAGTATAATTTCTCTCCACGAGAAGGAGGTAATGCAGCGTCCTCCCCGGCGTCTCGAATAAGCACTTATTCATGGAGATGTCCAGGGCAGCCACAGGTAACGAGAGTACCAAGAGACAACTCCGAATTTCGAGTGGGTGACCGCGTAGTTGTAAAACCAGAAGGGGCAAGATGCACTACCAGGTGGAGAGAGGGGAGGGTTACTGAAACACCGTGTGCGCGGGGTAGTGAAAATAGTGTCGAGGTGGATGGAATGCCGTACCACGTTGCAGAGGTGCGTAGACTCGAACAGGCGGCCGACGGTCCAGAATTAGAGGTTGAAGAACGGGCAGAGGTTGAGGGACAGACTGAGGAAAATGCTGTAGTCCGTCCGACAAGAACTAGAACGAGGCCAACCTACCTAGATGATTACGTGTGAGGTGATCTTGAGATCACGGGGGCGTGTGGTTTAACTAAGATGTGAACTAGTTGCGTACAAAAGGGGTCGCGAGTGTGCTTTAAAAGATACTTACATATAAGCGTGTGTGACAAGAGAGTGAGCCAGTCTGAGTTAGGTTACAAGCGTTAAGGTACCTATTTAGTGAGTGCAAGTACTATTGTTGAAGGTTTTGAACAAGCAGGCTGCGGTGAGTTGTAAGTCAGTGTGTTGCCTGGTGTGGTGTTGTGTACGATTGCTTGGTTCGTTTGGGTGTGGTCATTGGAGCCTGATAGCAAGCAAGTGTTACTGTGGTTGTTGCATAGCAACTGAAAAGGCGGACTTAAGTGGCCGTTAAAAAACACCGTGTTAAGCTATATGTATACAGAAAGTGATGAGTGTATTTTGATTTTGTTGCGTATAGTAATCTGTTGAGTTTATTGCGTATCTGAACTGTATTACATACATTAATTTAATTTGTGCAAGAATATTGACGAACTTTAATATGAACATTGATGTGATTTATTTGAGAATATAAACGAACATTTTTTTTATGTATATTAATTTTAATTAAATTTCCAAATTCTCTTGAACGTTATTTCGTCGTGTTTTATTTGTCTCTGCGCAACCCCTATTTATTACAATACATCAAAACAATTCCAACGTTGACAGCAGTGATTTCACAACTTTTTAGTCGATATCAAAAAAATGATCAGTGCCATAAGAGAACTGAACAACATAATGAAAAAAACTACAGACCCAATGGCGCAAATTCAAGCGTTCGCCATTTTTGCACCCAAATACGAAAAATGAAAATAATAAACTTTAACGCAAGAAGTGTACTAAACAAAACAAACACAATTTAAAAAATGTTAGTGTGTGAAAATGTGGACGTTTTAGTATTAACAGAAACGTGGTTAAAACCTAAACATAAGTTCGGTGTCCAAGGGTACAAAACTTATAGGAATGACAGAGCAGCAGGAAATGGTGGAGTAGCCATTTTGATTAAAAAATCCATACAACACAGAGGTCAACACAATTGAATGCGTCGCCATCTACATCAACAGCTTAGAAGCAAACCTTTACGCTGTCTACACTCAAAAACACAGGTACTTGATAAAACTGATCTTTATATAATGACACAAAATATTCCAAGATTCTTTATGATGGGGGACCTAAATGCCCATCATAAGAATTTTACAAATTCAAAAATAACTAATCATAATGGTAAAGCATTGGGTGATTGGCTTGAGGAAAACCTTGATTTTTCCATCAACACATTATATCCGATTACTTGCTCGGTAATCGATGGTCCTGCATCCGATCACCTACCGGTGCTTAATAATATAAAACTTGCGCTACCAAAAATTCAAAAAAGAACGGTGGACGATTTAGCAAATGCCGATTCGAAGGCCTTTAAAAAATATATATCAATTAACCTTCCCTTCACTCCCCAAATCAATAACACGACAGACGTTGACAACCTTATAAACTTACTTACAGACACAATAGCTGAAGCCGATAAACTTTACATACCTAAAAAACCATTTTTCAATCAAATAAATAACGAAATTCGTCATCTACAAAAACTCATTAAATATTATAGGCACAGATATCAAAAAACGTCAGAAAAATCATACTTAAACACACGACAATTATTACAAAAAACGCTTGAAGCCAAACTCGCGGATCTTAACATTCAAGTCCAAAACGAAAAATTAAAAAATGTTAATCACTTGACAGTCTGGCAAGAATTGAAAAATTTTAAAACGTGTTATAACGAAATCCCCACATTACATAAACAAAACGCTTCTCCTGCATCTAGCATAGAATTGTGTGCATGATTAAAATGTGAACAATAATAATAAGTAATGTAAACAATTATTTCAAAAATAACAATATTCAAGTTAATACAACCAAAACCGAAGCAATTATTTTCTCCAAACAAAGCAGCTTGCAAAAATCTGCAATAAAATTCAATAACAAAAAAATAATTACAAAAAATACCTAGGAATCGAAATGGACGCTAAACTAAATTATAACATCGCGGCTAAAAATCGTCTTGCTAAATCAAAGGCAATTGCTAATCAAATCAAACCTCTCCTTGTAAGCAAATATCTCCCCATTGAGAGGAAAATTCAGCTCTATAAAGCTTGCATACTTGGCACATTAAGTTATGCTATAGACGTGTGGGGTCCTCTTGTGGCCAAAATACATAACAAAAAATTCAAAGTTATCAAAACAGATGGCTCAAGTTGATGTTGGATGACGACGCATCCAATTGTAGTGAAATTAATCACCAACGTACTAACATGGATAAAATCATAACCATCATCAAAAAGCGGACTTTAAACAGTAAATCTAAAGTATTAAATCACACAAATCCGCTCCTTAATACACTACACATAACAAAAAATCTATCAAGACGATCAAAAAATATAAAACTTCCATTTGAAATTTGTTAACAAACAAGAAGGCCAATAAAGGATTTTTCCACATTAAAACCTTCTTTGTATTGTTATTTTTTTTAAATATTTATATTGTTATTGTTAATTAATTTGTAATTAGTTTGTAAGTTAAATATCATGTAATGAGGTTTTGGAAATTTTGTCCTCTAATTATTATTATTTCATTAGCATTATTAACTTTATTATCACTTTATTTAAGCATTGTTATTTGTTATTTATAAATTAAGGTATCAAGAAACTTAGATTAACTCATATTATTTTACTTAAGCAATAAATGTAATAGTTATTGTATTTATTATCAATTAATAAACTTGAATTTGAATATGAAGCCAAAAATCACTCTTTGTCGACTCTTTATCTTGACGATAAGTTACGTTCAAATATTTAATTGTTAAAGTGTTATTATTTTGTAAATAATAAAAATATTCAATTTAATAAAATTAATTAAAGTAAAATTTATTCAAAGTCTTTTCAACAACGCATTAAAAGTGAAGTAAATACAAATACAACGAACACTAAAGTTATCATCAACTTTATCCAAGAAGAAACTATCAAAATCAAGTGGAAGAACCATCCATTATTGACTTAGAGTCGCTCGATGTCAATTGTCGAGTGTAAATAATTCATTGAGTGGTGACAGCGAAACTGCAACGCAAGAACCAAAAACCTTTTGGTATATTGGAACATCTCCAGGATATATCATACGTTCGTAAAACATCGCTGTGACGTAATAATGTTAATTGAATTGTATACAATGTGTACAATTATTAATTAACATTATTACGTCACAACGATGTTTAACGAACATATTTTTTGTCGGACGTTTTCGTTTCTCTTTTGAAAAGTTCTTTTCAAACTGTCTGTAACCTTAAAATTATCATGGAAAAATTGAAAATACAAACTTCAAGAACAGATTTATTTCTACAATGGTGAATCCGGAGACCTAAGATAATATTAAAGGATGTATTCTAATCCTGCAATGCGCGCTGGGAAATGTGTCCAGCGTTTAACATTAAGTGTCCACTAAAATACTTCTATGCTAGCTCCCAAAATAATAATAATAAAGTTTTATATATTTTATAGTATTCTAAATACTGATAACAAGTAAGTTAGTAATGTAATTTAAAAAACAGGTTGCAAAAATCTAAACAATTTATTTGCGAACAGTCTTTGTAGAAGTACGTACGCATATATATAAAAACAACAAGATTTTGGTTCTCTGGTTGCACCGTTATACCTTTAGCAAGAATGTGAAGCTGTAAGAAAATGAAATTTGACAAAACTTTATCGCGTATTTTGAAGCATTCAGGAAAATTAAGTGAGTATTTAACAGCTTCCTGAATACTTCTTGTTAACTTGTTAAAAGCTTATGAACATTCTGCAGTTGCAATAATGATTTTCCATAATTAATGAAAACTTCTTCGGCTTTTTCAGAAGTTGATATACTGCCTTATTAAGATGTTTTAAGCAACCACGATTTATTACATCTATGCAGTCAGAGCTTGTTCTTTCACATACTTCGCAATCAGAGCACTAAACAAATACTGCCTGACCACAAAGATAAAACAGTCCGTATTTTTTAATTTCTATTAATTCACCATTATCAGGTATTTCGATCATATTAGTTTCATCAACTAAACAACGAAACTGTTTAATTTTTTTACGCAGAAATTCGAATATATTATTATTATAATATATATTCGAATATTAATACATACATTTATCAATCTAACATTAATTTTTTAATCGTTAATTATTAAAAAATATATTTATTATTATGGGAGTTGGTATGGAAGTACTTTAGTTCAAAGTCAGTTAATATGCTGGACACTCTTGGCGGCGCAACCGCATAAATGATTAAAATACCTGGTCTTTATATATTACCTTACGGAGACCTTGAAAGCTATCTACCAGAGCTTATTACTCTTTTATCAAAGTACTGGTTCAGCATCCTGTTGAACGTAGCCCAAAGTAAAATCATCATCATGAGACAGGTTTATCTTCAGTATGAACATTAAGTTTATGTCGAATTAAATAACGTTTCTGAGTAAATTTCTTATCACAAACTTCACATGAAAATGGCCTTTCTCCAGTATGAATGATTTTGTGAAGAGTTAAATTATTTTTGCGAGTAAATTTTTTATCACAAACTTTACATGCAAAAGGTTTTTCTCCAGTATGTGTTTCTTTATGTGCAATTAAATCACATTTTTGAATAAATTTTTTTAAACAAATCTCACATGAAAATGGTTTTTCTCCGGTATGAATGAGTTGATGTTGAATTAAACGATATTTATGAGGAAATTTCTTATCACAAACTTCACATGTAAATGGATTTTCGCCAATATGAATCCTTTTATGTTTAGATAAATTCTGTTGCTGATAAAATATTTTTTTACAAATATCACAAGGAAATTGTTCACTAACAGTTTCAGATTTCACATTCAAAGGTTTTTCACAAAAATGAATACCTTTATGTAAAGTTAAATTGATTTTTTGACTAAATTTTTTATCACAAACTTCACAAGAAAAAGGTTTTTCTCCTTTATGAAGTCGTTCATGAACAACTAAATTGCTATGATCAGTAAATTTTTTATCACAAAACTCACAAGAATATGGTTTTTCTCCTGTATGTATTCTTCGATGTCTATTTAAATGTTGCATCTGGGAAAATTTTTTGTCACAAAACTCACATGAAAACTTTTTGTCTCCACTATGAAGTAGTTTATGTTGAATTAAACTAGATTTCTGAGTAAATTTCTTATCACAAACGTCACAAGTAAATTCCTTATCAGAAACTTCACAAATAGTTCGTTTTTCTCCAGTATGTATTTTTAAATGTCTATTTAAAGCTTGTATCTGGAAAAAAATTTTCTCACAAAATTCACATGTTAATGGTTTTTCTCCCGTATGAATGAGTTTATGGATAAGTAAACCTCTTTTCCGTGTAAATTTCTTATCACAAACTTCACAATTAAATGGTTTTTCTCCAGTATGCATTCGTTTATGTAGGTTTAAATCACTTTTCTGATTAAATTTTTTTTCACAAACCTCACATGTAAATGGTTTTTGTCCGGTATGAATCCGTTTATGTCTAATTAAATTACTTCTATCACTAAATGTTTTATTACAAATTTCACACGATAAACTTTTTCCCCGAGTGTGAATGAACTCATGCTTAAAAAAATCTTCTTTTAGAATAAACGTTTTACCACAAATTTTACATGAAAAATGTTTGTCTTCGATATCAGTTTGTTGATGTTCTAAAAGATTTTCATTCAAAATTTCGTCTTTAATTATAAGTTCTGTATTTAATTGTTGTTCAAGTTTAATATCTTCATATTCTGTGATTGAGTCATTCAAATGATTTTCTTCCTCTTTAATTTTAACAGGTTCTTCTAATATTTCTTCTTTAATAAATACATTTTCTATTTTAACAGTTTCTTCTGGTATTTCTTCTTTAATTGATACATGTTCTATTTCATAAACAGTTTCTTTAAATATTTCATCTTTAATAATAAATTCTTTATTTAATTGTTTTTCAAATTCCATGTTTTTTTCCGTGATAAATAAAATCACGAAATAAATGTTATTTGTAAATTTTCCTAACTCTTGAGTTTACAATAATTTGACATAAGATGCCATTTTGAGATTATTTTACAGTCAAGGTCAACATTGGTTGCGTTCATAGAAACTGGAAATTGTCCAGCCATTAGCGATATTATTTGATAATAATTTATCCCGAGACTAATCTAATTTATTTGGAAATTACATTAAACACGGTTTCATCATTTGGGACAGTATAATTATTTAATTAATTACATTTTTTTTTTAGTTGATTTTTTATGGTTATATGAATGGCGGCAATATTCAAATGTTACTTCACTTAGAATAATTTTGTTTTCTATCCTATCCATATTTCACATTTCCTCACTTCCTAATTAACACTTCTTTTATTAGTCGAAGTTTTAATCTTTAATAGAAATAATAATTTATTTCAATAGAAAAATTTAAGAGTAGTTAAAAAAGCATAAAGCATTAATCTTCACCAAAATATACATGTTTTTGTCGTATACTTAGCATATAAAAACTATGAATAATAAACTATAAATCAAATAATCAAATACCAAAATCTAAACTACCTATTGAATATTTTGACATTAATCACTCCCAAAACACTTCAAACAAATCTTCCCAAACAATTCCCGATCTTTGAAAATTTCCCGATTGAATAAAAATAGTTTTAATGACAAATAAACATTTAAATAAGTTAAAAAAAGAAAATTAATCTAAATAAAGTAACATTTGAATATTCCCGCCATTCATATAACCATAAAAAATAAACTAAAAAATAAACTAAAAAATAAATGTAAATAATTAATTAATTATACTGTCTCAAATGATGAAACCGTGCTAAATGTAATTCTCAAATAAATTAGATTAGTCTCCGGGTAAATTATTATCAAATAACTTAAAAATGGTGAAAATTTAATTTTTGATCTGCTTAGTATACGCTTTGAAAAACTAATCAATTGAATGAAAACTTATCAGTCCTAAATAATAAAATTATATTCCTAAATCTTCCCAAACGATTCCCAATTGAATAAGAACAGTTTTTATGCAAAATAAAACTTAACATTTACATAAATTAAAAAATAAATTATTCAGTAATATTTGAATATTGGCGCCATACTGCCATATAACAATTAATGGTTCGGGTACGCTTAATTAACATAACCTATAAATAAACTAAAAAATAGGTGTAATTAATTCATTATACATTCCCAAACTCTGAAACCGCTTTTATCGTAATTCCCAAATGATTTCCTTTCAAATAACATAAAAATTAAGTTGATTTCATTTCCTACCTGCTAACTATACTCTGAAAAAAAGAATCATTAATTACAGGAAAACTAATAATTCCCAAATTCTAAAATTATATTCCCAAATCCTCCCAAACGATTCCCAAATGAATGGAAATAGTTAGAGTGAAAAATAATAACTTTATCTGCTAAGTATACGGAGCTGCAAATCTACTGAACACCAAATGTTGTCCAAAAAGACCCCTTGTGAAATTCGGGCTGCAGTAAGAATATATAAATGTCAAGTAGAATTATATAGAAGTGAAAACGCACATCCGTATGAAATATATGGAAATAATCCCGACTTATTAATACGTTTGTTTAGCACGGTAAAGTTGAATGGCCCACATTATGATGTCTGTGAACCGGTATATAAAAAGGAATTAACTGGAAATCTGAAGAAACAGTTTTTAAAGAAATATATTATAATTATAAAATATAAAAAGAAAGATACTCAACAAACAGACGCAGATGAAGATGAAGTTAAGGAAGGCTTTAATAACTTACAAAAAGAAACTAAAAATACGAATTCACAAGCTAACAGTAATATCCTAAGTTTCACAATACAAAGTGGGAATTCTGAAAATGATGATAATTGTGAATCACTTTATGAATATGAAGATAATTTATCTTTTGTATCTATGGAAGTGCATCCCGAAGACAATAGGCACATTGAAAATATTGCAATTTTAAACGAAAATACAGAAGTACAACTAAATACAAATTTATACTATCAACAGAATATCTTCCCTATTTTCTTAGCGGGAAGTTAAAAAGAATATTTAAATTATATCCAAATTGTACACGTAAAGATGTTGTACGATATATTGCAGATAAGTGGGATGAATATCAAAACTTGACGTGTAATCAATTTGGTGATCCTTATTCAACCAAACAAGAATATGTTCAAGAAATGTTAAAACATGGTACTTATAATATTATATTTGTAATTAATTTCTAAATTGTATTTTTTTTTTTTTTAAATACATATTTTTCCTTTGGGTAAACTTTAAATAGAAAAATTTTTTTGCTCGGACCAATCTACAACACACGCAGAATTCGCTACCCATTTAAATTTTCCCGCAATTGAGAGTACGAAAAGCCGTAGCCAATCAAAAGCAGGCATATTGCTTGAGGCAATCTAAAACCATTGATATAGGAATATTAAAATCTAAAACACACGAAGTATTATCGTTCTATTTGAATTGTCTGCAAATGAGAGCCGCAGCCAATCAACATCCCCACTTGCACCCCTCCCTCCACATTTCCTTGCCCCATGATACCCCACTTAGGTATATTTGTAAATATTCGATAGTTCCTTCCCACTTTCTCGCTACACCTTTTTACCCTCCGAAGGTTAAAAGTAGATAAAAACAATAGATCTTTGAAGCTGGTTGTATATCGTGTCAATATTTGAGCTTAATCGATGCACAACTTTTTTAGTTTTTGAAGCATATCCCTTTCAACCCCTTACTCTACTAAAATATGGATGTATTATACATAAAAACCTTCCTCTTGAATCACTTTAAAAAAACCGCATCAAAATTCGTTGCGTAGTTTCAAAGATTTAAGCATACAAAGGGACATAGGGACAGAGAAAGCGACTTTGTTTTATACTATGTATTGATTAAATAATAATTTATTTTAATATTAACATTATTATTAACAATTATTTACTAGTTTGATGTCTAATTGAAATTTCTCTCATGTATGAATTCGTTCATGACGAGTTAAATAACTTTGGGAATTAAATTTTTCATCACAATTGTATCATGAAAATGGTTTGTTCTCTAATATGACTGAATTTATGTTCCTTTAAATAATTTTTCCGAGTAAATTTTTTATTACAAATTTCACAACTAAATGGTTTTTCTCCAGTATGCATACGTGTGTGTTGAATTAAAACGCTTTTCTCAATAAATTTTTTATCACAAACTTCACATGAAAATGGCTTTTCTCCCGTATGAATGAGTATATGTCTATTTAAACTACTTCTACCACTAAATATTTTATCACAAACTTGACATTTAAATGGATTTTCTTCAATATGAATTCGCTTATGTCTAGTTAAATTACCTCTACCATAAAATGTTTTATCACAAACTTCACATGTAAATGGCTTTTCTCTGGTATGAATTCGTTTATGTGTAATTAAAGAAGTTTTTCGAGTAAAATTTTTATCACAAACTTCACAATTAAATGGTTTTTCTCCGGTATGCGTTCGTTTATGTTTAATTAAATCCCCTTTCTGGTGAAATTTCTTTTCACAAAAGTCACATGAAAATGGTTTCTCTCCCGTATGAATTCGCTTATGTCTATTTAAATTACTTCTTTCAGTAAATTTTTTGTCACAAATTTCACATGTTAACTGTTTGTCTTCGATATCAGTTTGTTGATGTTCTAAGATATTTTCATTCAAAATTTCGTCTTCTATTACAATTTCTGTATTTAATTGTTGTTCAAGTTTAATATTTTCATATTCTGTGATTGAGTCATTTAAATGATTTTCTTCCTGTTTAATTTCAACAGGTTCTTCTAATATTTCTTCTTTAATAAATACATGTTCTATTTCAACAGGTTCTTCTTTAATTGATACATGTTCTATTTCAACAGGTTCTTCTAATATTTCTTCTTTAATAATAAATTCTTTATTTAATTGTTTTTCAAGTTCCATGTTTTTTTTCCGTGGTAAATAAAATCGCGAAATAAATTTTATTTGCTAATTTTCCTAGCTGTTGAGTTTACAATAATTTGACATAAGATGCCATTTTGAGATTATTTTATGGTTAACATTGGTTGCGTTCATAGAAACTGGAAATCGTACAGCCATTAGAGTACAGATTGGCGACGAGCGACTAGAAACTGAACTATACGAAATTAATTGATATTATTAATGCTTTAATCGCAAAGCCAGATGTGTACAGTAATGAGATCGCATAAAAGAATGTATACGCTTTGTAAATTTAAGTTTTTAAATTAAACTATACCTGAGTTAGTTTACCTGAGTATGACTATTTTCATGCTGACGCTTAACGCTGGGTTTGAGCGTCAAATTAAGTCACGTGGTCAGTTCAGACCGTGCTGCCATCTGGTAAGTTTAGTAAGCTAAACAATACATGAATATAAAAACTAAACGTAGTTTTAATTTAGTTTTTTATTCTTACATAAATTTATTCTATTGGAAACTGACATGGAGGCGTGGCTTAAAAAACATGTCGGAAAATAACTCACACTTTTAAATGTTTAACCCATATGATAGTTAATATAACGTTAAAAAAACATTTTTCGTTTTGTAGTCATCGCTCAAAGCTATAAAGTTGACGTTTTTTGAACGATTATTACATGAGGCATGGTTACTCAAAAACAAAGATGTATCAACTTCAAAATAATAATGATAACCAGTTAATACCTGGCAGTCAAATTGAATGTTATGTAATCGGCAGACAGAATTAGTTGCGAAATAAAATATATGTATTTTAATCAAAAGTTATTATTATTTAAAGAATGCTCAAAGTATTATACTGTTGATAAAATATTTTATTAATTTATTATTATTATTATTATTATACAAATTTAACTTCAAAATAATTATTATAATATTTGTAGTAACAAAAAATTGTTATTAGAAAAATTTTCTAATAGGTTGGCTGATAAGTCCCCGGTCTGACACATAGATGGCGTCGCTAGTATTAAATGCATATTATTTTTATATAGTACCAACCTTCAAATGATTCGTGTCAAAATTTGACGTCTGTAAGTCAATTAGTTTGTGAGATAGAGCGTCTTTTGTGAAGCAACTTTTGTTATTGTGAAAAAAATGGAAAAAAAGGAATTTCGTGTTTTGATAAAATACTGTTTTCTGAAGGGAAAAAATACAGAGTCCGGAAACTCATTATCAAGCCAAGTTTTTGCTTCCACTGTATTTTTTCCCTTCAGAAAACAGTATTTTATCAAAACACGAAATTCCTTTTTTTCCATTTTTTTCACAATAACAAAAGTTGCTTCACAAAAGACGCTCTATCTCACAAACTAATTGACTTACAGACGTCAAATTTTGACACGAATCATTTGAAGGTTGGTACTATATAAAAATAATATGCATTTAATACTAGCGACGCCATCTATGTGTCAGACCGGGGACTTATCAGCCAACCTTAATAACACTGAACGATCGCCTGCTTTTGGAAATTTAAGGAAAACTATGTTTAAATTTTTATTTGCTTTAATTTTACAATCTCTATCTGCACAAGTTACTCTATTTTTTTATTTAACAATTTCTGTAAAAATTCTAACTTCCATTTTTAATTTTATTTATCGATAATTTATTAATAACAATTTATTGCTAATATAAACTGTATCTCTCGACAGTTGTAACCCATTAATAGTTTGTTTTTTCTACCACCAGACTGCGTGCCTCGATTTGTCAGTTCCCATATTAGATTAGTTAAAAATTTTTATTAATATTATTTAAAAAATATTAATAAAAATTTTTAACTAACAACGTAAGACAAATTATAAACATTATCATTAAATTTAATTATTATCATTAAATCCGGACATACAATTATTAATAATTCCAGGCAGTTTCGGTAGTGGCTAATTAAAGAATAGTCATTACCGACTGACATTTTCAGAAAAGTTTGTTTCCATAATGTCCCACGAGTCACAAGTGCACTTGTTGAAAGTGTACTAGTTCGTTTTATATTTGTGGGTAGACACTTTTAAAAAAAAAGCTATTGAGACATTCAGGCTTCCGTAGCTTTTAACTTTTTACGGTATGGTACGATTAAAGATAAATTAAAAGTTTAGGTTGAATTACAAAAATTGTTTACTTAAGATTCTTAAAAAATGGATGGTAAGGATTTGTTTTTTATTGCTGGATAAAAATACATTATTTTAAAATAAATTATTTTGAAATAACAGGTGAAAATATGAAGATAGAAAAATCATGTTCCGAGCTGATAATTAAGCATGAAGATAAAGATAATGATGAAATGTTTAAGGAATTGGATCTAAACAATCATAACATGAGTGATGATATTGATAATAAGGCGAAAATTATAGAAAAAGAACGAATAAAAATTGAACAAGAATTACATTCAGAGCTAATAATTAAAGACGAATATTACGATGAAGTATTGGAAGTAACTAATCCAGATCATGATAAAAAAGAAAACTATTCTTGTGATGTTTGTGAAAAAACATTTACCCTAAAGAGAACTTTAGTTAACCATTTACGTATTCATACTGGGGAAAAACTTTTCTCTTGTTATGTTTGTGAAAAAAAATGTACCCAAAGGAACGATTTAAATAAGCATATACTAATTCATACTGGGGAAAAACCTCATTCGTGTACTGTGTGTGATAAAAAATTTACCCTAAAGGACCATTTAAATCAGCATATACGAATTCATACTGGGGAAAAACCTTTTACGTGTAATGTGTGTGATAAAAAATTTACCCATAGGAACAATTTAAATAGGCATAAACTAATTCATACTGGGGAAAAACCTCATTCGTGTACTGTGTGTGATAAAAAATTTACCCTAAAGGACCATTTAAATCAGCATATACGAATTCATACTGGGGAAAAACCTCATTCGTGTACTGTGTGTGATAAAAAATTTACCTACAAAATCAGTTTAGATAAGCATATTCAAATTCATACTGGGGAAAAACCTCATTCGTGTACTGTGTGTGATAAAAAATTTACTCTAAAGAACTATTTAAATCAGCATATACGAATTCATACTGGGGAAAAACCCTTTACGTGTACTGTGTGTGATAAAAAATTTACCCAAACGGCCCATTTAAATCAGCATATACGAATTCATACTCAGGAAAAACCTTTTTCTTGTTATGTGTGTAATAAAAAATTTACCCATAAGAACAGTTTTGATAGGCATATACTAATTCATACTGGGGAAAAACCTCATTCGTGTACTGTGTGTGATAAAAAATTTACCCTAAAGGACCTTTTAAATCAGCATATACGAATTCATACTGGGGAAAAACCTTTTACGTGTAATGTGTGTGATAAAAAATTTACCCATAGGAACAATTTAAATAGGCATATACGAATTCATGAGGAAATACCTTACTCATGTGGCGTAAGGGCTTATACAAAGGGAAAATCATTTAAATGTGATATTTGCTTAAAAATATTAAGCAACAAAATAAGTTTCATGAAACATATACAAATTCATTTAGGACCTCCATATGCATGCCAAAATTGCGATCGAGTTTTTACCCACAAAAACGAATTAAACGATCATGAACATAAAAATCTTGTTATTTTGATTAGCAAAATAAAATGATCATAAAATAAAACTCCTTTTTTGTTAAGAATAAAGTACAAAACTATTAAACACTCAGAGCCACGTTATTTTGATATAAAATGGGTCCGTTTATGCCTTTGGTAATATACAAACTGGATTTGGCAGGAGTGAGAAGTACCTCTCCAAGATGATTGAGAAGGATAATCAATGACGAAACATGATTATTAATGCCCATGTCTTAATATACAATATAAAAGTATAGGAGCTCGCAACGTTTTCGAGAGAGAATTTTATTATTGCTGATTTTATATGTTGTTCTTCTTGCTCTTTAGGATAGAGCTTAATGGGGTCGAGTTAGGACGGGTCTGCGGGTTTTTGGCCCTTGCGTTCACTCTGTGATTGAATTCACCCTGTAATCAACAGGTTGGCCATGCCTTTAATGGGGTCGAGTTAGCACGGGTCTGCGGGTTTTTGGCCCTTGCGTTCACTCTTTGATTTGATGTCAATCATACTTTTAACGGGATCGAGTTAGCATGAGTATCATAGATTAATAGTTGTTTTTAGGCTTTCATACTATCCATTAACTGTGTCGTCAACCCTATTTTTGCATGTTTACACAAACAAGGTAGATGTCACATGTTGACGCCATATTCATTTTGAAACTTAATACTTAAATATTTAAAAATGTTATTTTATTGAATATATTTTTATAATTTTTGTATAATTTTAACATATTTAATAATAAATAAAGTAAATAACGACCTATTTTTAATTAATTTAATACAGTTATTAATTTTTAGGCTTGAAAATATTAACCAAGAAAATTGAGTATATTTTCCTGAATTAAAGAAAAACTGTAAGTTTTTCGGTATCGTCGCATACGGATTCGTAATCTACGTAAAAAATGCTTGAAAATGTTTTTTAGAAAAAGTGCTAAAAGTAAACTATTACCTTGACTACCCCGAAAAGTTCTAAGAAATATATCATTGAATTTAAAAACAATTTAATTTAAATTATTAAATAAATAAATTTACTTTATATAAAAAATATTGTAAAAAAATGTTTGAAAATATTGATTTAAATAAATCATAAAACTTTATTGCTGAAAACATTTTTCGCCATCTCCTATTATATTTCAGAAATAAGATTATATAAAAATTTTGAATTAAAAAAAAAAAAAAAAAAAAAAAACACCAGGCAAAACTAACGCTACTAACGACTGGTGCACGAATTATTCCAAAGTAAAAAGTTCTCTAAAGAGAAGGATATCTATACAATGGGTGCGTTTAGCAGAAAAAAGCGCTAGGAAGCGCTTGTTAGCAAAATGGCGCTAAGTTAGCTTTAACCGAAGAACCTAACCTAATTTAAATATATGCTTGTAAATTATTCATATTAAAAAATTACCAATAATGAATAATATATTAAATAATGTTGTGAATGATGAAGAAGAGATGGAAGATATTTTAATAATAATAATTGTGTCAGCGCAACTGAAGTTAGCAAACATGTCCTGGCCGCAAACTGTACAGTTTGTTTTTCAGCGCTAGTAAGCGCTTTTTTCTGCCAAACGCACCCAATATAACTAAATCTTTTATCTATGGTTTTGAGTATTATATGTCTGGAGCAAAGTTCCCAACTTAGTGGTTTTACTACTAAAATTAGTAATTTTTATATTTTGTTAGTGGGATTATTTACTTTTTAGTGGTTTAATTTATGATTTGTTTGAGTAAAATATTGTTTGCTATAGAGTAAAAATGTGTACTCTATTGTTTTTCTATTTTATATAAAGAACTGTTTTCATAAATATTAATTGAATTTTTATTAACCTAAAGTTCATTGAACAACATCATAAAAATCTAAATAGACTTTCAGAAATATAAGTTTTAAATTTTCAATTATTTGCTTCATAATAAATTTAAAGTTTTGAATTTTTATTATGGCAGAAGTCTTAGTGGTTTTCTATCGTCTATCTAGTGGGATTGGAAATTAATTGTTGGTAACACTGGTCTGGAGTATTAGGAGTGCATCTGTAAAAACTAACATTTATCTAGCGTGTTTTTTCCTAAGCGGTACATTTTCAGACCGTGAGTATATTTCTCGTCAAACCTAGACATAAAAAACTTGAAAATGAGGGGTGAATCATGAAATTTGATAACGGAACGAAGAAGATAAGGGTAGGGGAGAAAAAAAATTGCTAGAGTAATGATATATCAGATAAGGATAACAATTAAAAAGAATTCAGGTAATAAATATTATACAGAGCTTACATAAGTAAAATAAAATTTTTTTAAATACAATATTAACAAAATTAAAGTCAGTATTATGCAACTAACCAAATTAAAAGTTTTTATTTATGAGTTCGTTTATGTATTCGTAAACTGTGTTTTGCACTAAACGTTTTAAGGCAAATTTCACAAGAAAAAGGTTTTTCTCTAGTGTGGATTTGTTGATGTCGAGTTAAGGCATTTTTTATGTAAAATTTTTTATTACAAATTTCACATGATAATGTTTTCTCTCCAGTATGAATTCGTTTATGACGAGTTAAATTATACGATGAATTAAATTTCTTATCACAGGCTTCACATGAAAACGGTTTTTCTCCAGTATGTATTCGATTATGTTTAATTAAACTGATTTTTTGAGTAAACGCTTTATCACAAATTGCACATGAAAAACGCTTATCTCCAATATGAATGCGTTTATGTTCCGTTAAATTTGTTTTGCGAGTAAATTTTTTGTTACAAACTTCACATGAAAAAGGTTTATGTCCATCATTAATTCGTTGATGTTCTAAAGTATTTTCATCGAATATTTCATTTTTAATAATAAATTCAGTATTCAGTTGATCGAGTTTATTTTTATTTTCGTGTTCTTTTTCGGTTTCTTCCAGTATTTCTTCTTTAATAAATACATGTTCTATTTTAACAGTTTCTTCTGGTATTTCTTCTTTAATTGATACATGTTTCATTGTAAAAGTATCTTCAGGTTTATCTTCTCTAATTCTTACATGTTGTGTTGTTTCATTTTCCTTAAATATTTCTTTTTTAATCTTTATTGTTTCTATTTTTAAATTATTTTCAAGTGTAAAACATTCGGTTTTGATTAATAAATGATTTGTTTCCATTTTATTTTGTTTTGTTGACAAATCCTGTACAGATGCTTTGTTTATTTGCCTATGGATCAATAGTGGCTGCTTTCATAGAAACCAGTGTTCACAACCTGAAGTTAAGATAATATAATGTATTACCTTTGCGGTTGGGCAGTTTTTTTTCGTCCTCTGATTGCGAAGTATGTGAAAGAGCAATTAATTCTCCATTACCTTTATCAAATGCAAGGTCTGACTGCACATGGATGCAATAAATCATGATAACTTAAAATATCTTAGTGAGGCTGTATATCAACTTGTATATTAAAAAAGTCGAAGAACTTTTCACTAGCTATGGAAAATCATTATTGCATGTGCAAAACTTTCATAAGCTTTTAACAAGAAATATTCAGGAAGCTGTTAAACACTCACTTATCTTTTCTGAATGCCACAAAATACGCAATAATTAAAGTTTTGTAGAAATCAGGGTTCGAGGATATATATCAATGGATATATATCATGATATATATCCGATATATATCACGTGAATTTTTATGATATATATCAATACAAAAATGATTTTAAAAAATTTAATATTATTTAGTAATTTTTGGCGTTTGTTACCGTATTTCTACTTCCCAAATTTTGATGGCATTGGAGTAGACTTAAAACCTACAAATACTAAGCACAAATCGTGTCGTGTCACAAAAAGTAAGATTCAGAATAGGAAGATGATCTAGCTTTATCTTCCTTGCAGTCAAACCAAGCACAATTATGAAACGACATTTTTTTATTTGTTATTTGATAATTAACAGGACTGATGACTGATTTGATAATTAAAAGTCTGATTATACTCTAGAGTTATTATTTGTAATGTTTATTGTTTTGTTGCCCAAGTGTAGGTATGACCATTGACTGATAACAATTTATAAAATTGTTTTTTGTTTTAAAATTGATTTTTATTTATAAAAATTTTATCATTTTTAATTGATTTTGCCTGATCTAGAAGAATATTTTATGTTTTGGTTTCATTTGTCTGATTTGAAGTGCCTAAGTAAATAAAACCTTTAAAACATTTTAGTTTTTTTTTTAAAATATCAAAATTTAGATATATATCGGATATATATCAAAAATATCCGATATTTTGATATTTATAATAAATATCGGATATTTTCGAACCCTGGTAGAAATTCATTTCCTTACGGCTTCACATTTTTGTTGTTTTTAGTTCTCGAAGTGCATATATGCGTGCGTTCTTCTACAAAGATTGTTCGCAAATAAATTGTTTTTGCAATAATATTATAACAACCTGTTTTTTAAATTACATTACTAATTTACTTATTCTCAGTATTAAGAATACTTTGGAATTCCATAAAATATAATAAAATATTTATTTTGATTATGAGACTTATGGGAGTTAGTATGAAAGTAATTTAGTTGACAGTTAATATGCCAAACGCTTGACACATTTCCCACCATGCATTGTTGGATTGGAACACCTGTCTTTTATATTATCTTACTACACTCTATACTAGTATTATTGATGAAATTAGACTACACAAATGTGGAACGCATTTCAATTGAAATAAGCTAGTCTGAATGCGGCCATATTTGCTTTTCATCTATCTGTCAAATTGAAAGAATGACATATTATTATTTACAAATACAAAAATTAGAAACTAATAAATAACTTTTTTCCGAAATTTAAGTGTTAATTACTAAATGTATTGAAAAAAATATTGACAACAATGTCATTAAATAATGTTCTTTTACTAAGCCAAATTGCTGGCTACGTAATTGCATTAATTTTATCGTTATGTCTTCTAGTGCCAATGGTAATGCACGATGACGAATTTAGGTATTTATTTTTGTATCTTTTCGCAATAGCCCTGGAGCCCGTGACAGTAAAACTGCACTTACACGGATTTCGAAATTTCGCATATGAAACAATACTATTTAACGATAGGTACAATATGTACTAGGTGTGCCAGGGTTTCTCCTGGCAGAAATATTTTTGTCAGGATTTTTTTATTTTTTACTGGTGTGACAGACCTTTCTGCCACGATAAGAGCTGCCACACCAAATTTTCCTGAAAATAGATAAAATTTGCAATAAAATGGTATCAAATGGTACAAATTAATTTCCATGAAAGTGCAAAATACTTGTAATAATTAAAAATATTTTTGCTCCGCTTATAACATTCATTATCAGTTAGCTAATATATGTCCTTCTCGTTTTGTAGAGGACATTGTCTTTTATTTTCAGTTGGTGAATGGCAGGAATCCGATGGACAATTAAATGTTGATTGGGCTTCCAAAGCGTATTGTAACTACACGATTGTACTTGGCGTTGTATCTTTTCTTGTGTGTGCCCTCCAAATATATCGATTGTCGATGCTAGCATTTCGAGGAGAAGATAGCAGTTTTCTATCGACATTTGTTAATGTGGTTGTTTGCATAAATTTAGCAGGTTTTACTGTAATTGGGGCCATCATGATAACATTGGGCTTTATGACGTGGTGTCAGAATATGACACAACGTTTTCCATCGTAAGTTAACAGTTTTTTTATACCCACAATTTATTCGGGTATACTTTTCATTAGTTCACTCAGTTGATCGTTTTCATTGAATAAAAAGATTATAGAATGCGTTGATATATTTATTTATTTTATAGAAATTTTGTATTATTGTGTTTATAGCGTTCTTTTTATTTTTGACAGCCGATTCCTTTCGTTATTTAAAAATATTGCTCTCCTTGACTTTTGCATGTTTTGTGTTTTTGAAAATACTTTTGGTATTACTGTCCTGTGTATCCGGATACTGTTTATAAATATTTTGTACTTTATCGTGTTGTGTGTTTTTCTTATAAATATTGTACTTTATCGCGTTGTGTGTTTCTTCTAAAGGTATACAGTGACCTATAAAAATGTTTCAATTAAAATCGGTAGATAGAGTCTTCTTTAGTAGGATTGTCCCTATCCTCCCATCAGGGCAGGTGAAAAAAGTTTTGGAGGCAGTAATGCCATCTACGCCAGGTTTTATATTTTTACCTATAGAATAAAAATTTTCGTACGTGCAGAAAAAAAACATTGATTTCGGAAAAATCAAGGATTTTCTATGTTTTTCCATAATTTTTTGCAATTTACTCGAAAACTACACATTTTTTAGAAAAACTCAAGGTCAGCCCAAAGTTATCGGGCGTAAAATTTTCGATTGATTTTTGTCGATCGATTGATTTTAGGGAAAAATGCTTCTGATAAAAGTTTTTAAAGATAAAATGTCCAATCGATCTGTATATTTTGATTGTTTCCAATCAATCGAATTTTCAGAAAGATCAGTTCCTATCTACTGCCTCAAAAACTTCAGTAAATCATATGAAATTTCATCTAATTTGATGGGAGTATTAAAAGGCAATGAATTTTGAGACAGTCTAGAAACAGGCACCGAATTTGACTTGCATAATAACTCCGGCCAATGTTATTCCCTGGGATTCCCGATTTATAGCTACTCGGCTCTCGCATGTAATATCTTGATTTTCATTTGTTATTCTAGATGTGAAGTTGCTGCAGGTCGTGATATTGATAAAAAGGATAACATTGATACATCCGGATTTTATATTGAAATTGGTGTCGCACAATTTGGGGCATGGGGTTCGTTTGCTTGTTGGGTGGGCTTAGGTGTATTTGCATTAATTAAATTATGTCGTCATCATCAATTGGAAAATATTCGAGTGTCGATGTACATTGAACGCCAACGTTTAGTGAATCAAGCGGCGTCCATGGGTAATAGTCCAGTGCCCTCGGTGGAACATGGAAGTGATACTACAAATGTTATGGTCACACCAGATTTTGATAGTTCACTGGACGTGCCCACACGAACTTAATAAAAATTTTATTTAATTGTTTTTTTTAACTTTCAAGTTTATACAACCACTGGACAGAAAGGGTGTTTTGTTAAATTATTAATATATACTTGAAACTTGGTGAGTGGCTTCGTTTTGTGCGAGTCTACCGAACTTTCTCTCTACAGCTTTTTTCGAAAGTGGTGCGTTTAGATTAAAAAACGCGGCAGGAAATTTGTCAAAAGGAAGCGACATACCAAGTTTGAAGTATGTATTAATAATTTAACAAAGCACCAGTTGTTTTGTTCAGAAATTTGAGAGACAGTTTTCAAGGTCGTTAGATAACTTTTTTAATTATTAAAATTACACCTCTCCACCCCTTATCTTTCTGGCCTCTAACATAAAACATATTTTTGTAGTATTAAATTTCCAAATTATTGTTTTTTTTTTTTGTATTTATTATTACGAATATTGAGAGAATTTATATTATATATTAAATAAAAATTTAACACTAAACTTTTTTGGGAATTTTTTTTAACCTCCGAGCCAATATCTTTATTCCATTCCAGGCGAATCCTAAGAATAAAAGAGGTGAATCACCTGTAAGAACTTGAAATTTCAGGGAATATTCAGGAAATTTGAATTTCGGTCGATGATAAAATGTGTTTTGAATCAAATATTTGAATCCATCGCTTGTATCTAAATAACTACGAGGCTTAGGAAAAAATGTCAGTGCACTCACGATAAAATTTAAAGAGCACACTTTCTGACCAAACTAACTTTTTCTACACCCTCCTATGAACAGATTGCGCCCGGTTCCGTAAAAATCGGAACAGAAATCACATTAATATTACTTTAATTTGAATTATGCGCGAATAACAGAAGTCAGCTTAAAACAACAGAAGCATTGACATTACAGTTACATATTCGTAAGAACAAATGTAAAGTGATATGTGATAAGTATCTTTTTAAATTAAAAAGCGAAAAATTTCAGTAAAATCACGATGTTTTATGTAAAATATTTTTGTGATATGAAAATTTGACATTTAATGTGTTTTTTTGATAAATATCCTTATATTGTTTTGATAAGATAAATGTCCCTTCCTGACCCAAGCAATTACCTCATTTGTTGGCGCACCTCTCACTATATGGAAATATAGGCGATGCTCAGTCTGCGTACTCAATGGTCTAAGAGTCACACTAATGTTACTCCTGAGACATTGCAAAATGTATATTTTTTTTGGTAGTAAAAAAAAATTTTTGAGTTGATAGTATTTAGTATTATTTTCACAATAATTCAGTGAGAAACGTGCCAACATTTATCAAAAGAATATAGGGACATTTATCAAAAAAAATATACATTGAATGTCAAATTGTCATATCACCAAATTTTTACATAAAACATCGTGATTTCTACTTTTTCGCTTTTTGACTTAAAAAAATACTTATCACGTATCACTTTACATTTTTTCTTACGAATCTACAATGGTTGGACCTAAGCAATTACCTCAGATGTTGACACGCTCGAAATCTTTTGAAACTCAGTCTATATAACTCTTACGTCAATGAAAAAGTGACATGTCGATACATAAAGGGGTCCCCACTGGACCTAAGATTTTTTTAACGCTTGTTTATCTATAAAACTGCGAGGTTTAGAATATAATGATCACACTTTCTGATCAAACTAACTTTTTTCTACAAACTCATATAAATCCTTAAAAATCGGAACAGAAGCCACACTAATATTACTTTAATTTGAATTACGCGCCCCTCTGAGACATTGCAAAATTAATTTTATTTTTGGAAGTAAAAAAAGTTTTGAGTTGATAGTATTTAGTATTATTATTTTCCCAATAATTCGATGAATATGTCTATGGCCTCGGTGAATATTTCTTTGGAAAAAATAAAAAGTTTGGCACCCCTGAGCCTAAGGGGTGGACAATGTAAGGTTTATGAGAATCACAAAATTAAAAATTTTATTAATTATTTTTATTTATTTAGTTTTAGTAGGAATTATTTTTTTTTTAAAGTCAGCCTTTTATTTTGTTGGAACTTAGTAAGAAATTGAACTATAAAAATTTACAAAAACAAATAGGTCTAAGATCAACCGTAGTATATTTGACAATAATTTCAGATTGGATGAAAATTTAAAAATCTGTTTGCAAGGTTGTATCTAACAAATTTTGAAAATATTGAAAAATTCATAACATTTCTCTTTCAGGGGACTCTTAACGATGCTGAAAAGCTCTCTTAACTGAAAGCAAAGTTTTCTTTTATGAAATATTCGTATTTTAAAAAGTTGTTAGCTCTCAAATTTTCAGCGCATCTGAAAAGTCAAATATTACGCTTGACCCAAGACCAAAAACAAAAAATACTAACACGATACATGTCGAATATGAAAATTAACAATATATTCAGCATTAGTCCGTTGTACAGATATGGCAAATGGATCTGTTGGATGAAACGTAAATGCGACAAGCCGCCGTGCTGTGGGCGGTGCACTTTTACCCAACACACCAGCGTATATACGAAATTTAAGTAATCCAGAATCACGTGCATAAAACCTAAAAATTAAAACACAATCTTTAGCTTAGTCTGTACAGGTCTGTAACGGTACAGTCTAGGACATTTCTAGTCTATTTATATAATTTCCATTCGCATTTACTCCGAAATATAACGATTTAAAATTGTTGTTATTAAATCTGAGCGCTATGTATGTCAATACCAAGCCCATGCGCAGGAATCATTCAAGGAATGGGGAGGTTCAAATTTTTGTTAATCGAGCACCTCTTTTTTTTGGAAGGTTCCCCCTCTGAGACATTGGAAATTTTTTTGGTTAAAGAACCCTAAACTCGCTCTTGAAACATGTCTACGAACACTCCATTTAATTACCTTTCGAACAAATCAAATTAAATCAAAATCGTTTCATACGTTTAGGCGCTACGATGCCACAGACAGACAGACACAAACGCATATCGGAGTGACATTTGAAATTTAAAAGTTAGGGTGGTCGAAGAGGTGAAACCTAACATTATCTAGGTACCATTTTTGAATTTCCCCCTCGATATCTAAATCAACGTGCTTTCACTCAAAACAACAATCACATCAGGTTAAAAGTTATTAAGGGTGGATACTTTTGAAATGAATGCACTGTATATTAATATTGTTCACTCTGTATAGTATAAACGGCGCGCGGGATCATGATCAGATTTTAGCAAATAAAAACAGATAATTACCTTATTGGATGTTCACCACAGGCCTTGGGTCGTTCCATAACCGAAACCCATTTATCATCGTAACTAAACAACGATAAATCTAAATACGGTGAACTACTATACGATTGGGCACTAATTGGTAACTGCGCTAATAAACGTTTCGTTGCTTCTGTACAACCACCAAATCGTGCACTAACAATTGTATGTTTAAATCGTTGCTGTAATAATCGTGCATACAAATTATTCGATGGCGAACATGTAAATTGTGATTCAGCATGAATCCGTGCATTACGAAATAAATCACAGAAATTCTCGAATAAATCAAGCAACTCTTTCGATGTGTTCCGGTAGACGGCCAAAACTTTACTTTCGTTCATGTTATAAATGACAAAAAATGATGATTGACTATTTGGTTCCGTCGATTTTAACGTCACAACGTCTTCACTCGCATATTTAATTAAAATATGATTTTCATCTAACAATTGCATTTTCCACATTCGTAACGATTTTAATTGATCGAAATATTGATAAAATTTACGTAGCTCGGTTGGATCATTCGATATTTGTGATAAATGACAAGCGTGCTTATATAAAAACACAAGAATACGATGTTTTAATGAATTGATTGTTGCATCACGGAATGGTCGTGTATTGTTGCCTGGATACACTGAATTTATTAGAAATGAATCGTCTTCGTAACAGAATCGACCAATCTCACGGATATTTATAAACATACCATCCAATATTTGAAATATATGAATGGTTTGATGTTGAACGGATAATACGGCAAGAATGTCTTTGTATAAGTAGAGACCTTGATTATGTGATAGAAAAATTTTATCTACTTCGAATACACGTGTATCACATAATTTACCAGCGATTAAATCAACTAAATGTAACGAGTAATCTTCTAATGGAGCTCTGAAATCAAAATTAATTCAAATTATTATTGATAATTGCCCTGCAGCCCCTGGCAGTAAAACTGCACTTACACGGATTTCGAAATTTTGTATATGAAACAATATTATTTAACGAATAGGTACAATATGTACTAGGTGTGCCAGGGTTTATCCTGGCAGAATTATTTTTTGTCAGGATTTTTTTATTTTTTATTGGTGTGACAGATATTTTGGTCAAGTTTTGAGCTGCCACACCCAGATATTTCGAAAGAAAGTAGAACTCAACGAACAAATTTAAAAAGCAACTAATCCCGTGATAAGGGAAAAATTTTATTGGCTTTGTATATTAAAAATCGATGTGACAGATTTTTTTGCCTGAAAATATATAAAATTTGCAATAAAATGATATCTTGCATATTTATTTCCATGAAAGTGCAAAATACTTATAATTAAAAATATAAAAAATAGTTCTGCCACGATAAACCCTGACACACCTAGCATTGATTCATATGCGAAATTTCGAACTCCGTGTAAGTACAGTTTTACTGTCACGGGCTCCCCGCTTATAAATTTTAATAACCTGGTGGTCTAAATTGGAAATACTACGCCAATCAACTTAAACATTGAACATTGCATTAAATCAGGTTTTTTTTTCTTGAAATGTTGTTTGCAATTTAAAGGCAATGTTAAATCCAGGTTTTCAATCTCGGCAAACGCCCGAATCATACCGAAAAATTAGAAAAAGCTCGATAATTTAATCTTATTTCAGTTTTGGCCAATTTCGACCCGGAAGGACTGGCTTTTACATAAAAAATTGTGGTATACATTTTTAAAGCAGGTTCAATTTGAAACAATTTTATATAAGACCGGCTTTTATAGAACTGATAGTTTCAGAGATACAGCTTTTCAAATTTTGTCTAGTTTGTCCAGTTACACGATTTTACGCAAAATGTCATTATGTAAACCGTTAGCAATAGAATAAAAGTTTAAATGTAAAAAATGTTTCTTATAAAAAAATTAACAACTTTGGTTCGGAACATTTTTTCGTAAACATTACTGGCTTTCGAAAATTTCGAAAAAGTATTTTCTAAATTTTTTTTTCGATTTTCAAGATTATTTCACAAGACTACTAGTTGATTCTACCTGCAAATTTTCAACTTCCTATCTTTTATAGAGAAAATGGATGCGAAAATTTTGTACTAATTTGAGCTTTCACAGGTAAACAGTGACGTTTACGAAAAAATGTTTCAAATAAAAATTTAATATTTTATTCTATCTCTAACGGTTTACAAGATGAAATTTTGCGAAAAATCTAATAACTTGAAAAAATGTCGGTCTAATAAAAACCGACTTGATCTCAAATTGTTGCAAATTTAACCTTCTTTAAAGATAAATACTACAGTTTTTGATGAAAAACCAGACCTTCCAGGTCAAGATCGGCAAAAACTGAAATAAGGTCAAAATTTTCGAGGTTTTTCTTATTTTTCGGCATGATTCGGGGTTGAAAAAAAAATAAAAATACCTAATTTGATGCAAGGTTTAACCTCTTTTTATTTATAATTTGATTGAATCATACTGAAAAATCGGTCTAATTCCTGTTTTAATTAGTACGAATTTTTATCGCCAGTTGACGGGATTTATTAAAATGATAAGTACAAGTATCGCCGTCTAGAAATCTAAATTGGAACTACTGAACCCTCTTTTTATGTGTAATTTGATTGAATCATACTGAAAAAAGCGGTCCACTTCTTGTTTTAATTAGTACGAAATATTATCGCCAATTGGCGGGTTGCAACTCCCAGTTATCAATATCAGAATAAGTTATACTGCTCCGCAGAAAAAGTGATACACCTAACCCGCAAGCACTCGCTTTAGGAGCATTTTGCTCACGCTTGAGTTTAAAACAAAAATAAATTTTAATGTCGAACCTAATTCCATAGAAATAAATTACAAAAAAAAAAAAACACATACCTAGGATTTGGTGAAACCGCTTCATTTGATGTATAAATTTGATAAAAATGTGGTCGTAAATCATCTGGTATATACGCAGCTGAGCCCACGATCACATAACGACCATCGTCCGTAAATAAACTACATTCTCTATTTAATTGTTTATTACTTTGTGTAATATTAATCGTAAATTTCTCTTTAAAAAATCGTTCAAATACTTTATTCCGTATTTCATATGCACGGCCATCATTTTTATTGCCAATATATTCCCCTGGTAGACCTTCAATTAAATCGGCTGCCGCAGCTGAACCTTTATATGTGTACACTTCCAACGATGTCTGATCCGATGAGAATGCAATAAAATGTTTTCCATCCGGGCTAAATTTTCGTAGAAAACATGGTGGTTTCTCAATATTGATAATTGTAAAATTTGGGAAGACATTTTGATGAAATTCACGTGCCACATGAAATTGTGTTGCTGGTTTCACACAACCGTAGAGTTCACGTTGTCGTAAACGTTTTACGATATTCTGTGGTTTTATTTTTCGTGGATTAATTTTTAATTTGTCCGTGTCATTCAGTATTTTCATATTGTCAACTACACTTTAGTAAAATTCTCATATGATTTTTACTAAATGTTCGATGTGATACAAATGGTACAGACATTTAGAGTCGGAGTTTTTTCGAATTTTTTTTATTAGAAGTTTTTAAAAATTTTTGACATTTTATGTTTTTTTTTTTTTTTACATTTAAAACTTAACCTTTAAATCATAACAAACCAAATATGTATTGCAATGCCATCGTTGTGTAATATACGGAATTACTTTCGATTAACTTTCGATTAGTTTAGATCATGTTTTGATTCCTGTTTCTCAAGTACATCAACTTTTTACGTAAGGCTGATTGATGGCAGCACATACTGAGATGATTTAAAAACAAGTGAAAACAAACAATTGACTGAGTTGTTGAAATACCATGTATAGAGAGTTTTGGTGACGCAATCGTTTGTTTTTTGACGTCACGTAAATAAAGAAAGATTTCCACTCTTAAATAGCCACACACACATAACTGATATTCCCATATTAATACATACTACAAAATTTTCACCTAATTAGCGCCCTGGGTAAACAGTGATGTTTAAAAGAAAATGTTTCAAACAAAGGTTGTTTATTTTTTTTATAAGAATCATTTTTTATGCTTAAACTTTTGTTGTATTTGTAACAGTTTACAAGATGAAGACCTTTGACCAATGTTGCTCATTTACGAACTTAAACTCACTTTTTACGTTCTGAGCACACTATTAAAATTTTAGCTTGATATCTCTTCGTTTTTGACAATCGAAAATAAACTACTTAAGTTATTTTATGAATATCTATTCTAAAAATTTGTTAATATCATCAATATTTTAAGCGTTACAAATTGCGGACTAAACTTAGTATACCTTAATATATATTTCAGATATAGGTACAAGGTACCTATATCAAAAATGATTTTTATCCAATTTGGAGGTAAAAAAAATTCCCAGATTTTTAAAATTTTTTTTAGTTTTAGAATGTTATAAAACTAGGCATATAGGGTATGTTTAAACCAAAAAATACAGTTTTTGAGATACCACCTAAAATTCTGTTCTAAACACTTTTATTTCGGAGCGATTCTGGAAATATATCAATATTCTTCATATATAATTATTCAATGAAACCCTAAATATTCTGAAGATACCAAAATGTGGTTGTTTTTGCGATAATCGACAAGTTGCTCAGTTGCTGAGGTATCGACTGAGGAAATGGCTGCGTCATCTTGTCAGTGACGAACAAGACTATTTTGAAACAAGGTTACTGCATAGTTTTGTAATTTTTCGTCCTAAGAAACAGTAAGTTTTTTGTTTTATGAATAAAATAACGTAGGTACCGCACTCCCGTTTTGTTTTCATATCGTCGTGTGTTTTTCTATTTAATAGGGTCCTTTATTTTTATACCATATATATATAATATACATAGTATATTAAGTTTAGTCCCAAGTTTGTAACACTTAAAAATATTGATGCTACGAACAAAATTTTGTCATAGGGGTTCATAAAATCACCTAATTAGTCCATTTCCGGTTGTCCGTTCGTCCGTCTGTGAGCACGGTAACTCAAAAACGAAAAAAGATATCGAGCTGAAATTTTTACAGCGTACTCAGGACGTAAAAAGTGAGGTCGAGTTCGTAAATGAGCATCATAGGTCAATTGGGTCTAGGGTCCGTAGGCCCCATCTTGTAAACCGTTAGAGATAGAACAAAAGTTTTATGTGACATGTTTGTATGTGTAATGTGATAAAGAAATCAACACTGACTATGCATGGTATTTCAAGAATTAACTCAGTCAATTGTTTGTTTTTACTTGTAATAGGTTATTTTCAAACGTTAATAAGCTCTAATATATCTATATAATTTAATGTTTTTATACCATGAATATATGTAATACTAGCTGTTTCCCGCCCGCTTTGCGTGGCGTAAAATATACCCGCTTTGCTGGGCAACATCCCCACTTGCACCCCTCCCTCCACATTTCCTTGCGTTGGATAACAGTTTTGTAATGTACACGTCATGCTCTTTTATTTGATACCCCACTTAGGTATATTTGTAAATATTCGATATTTCCTTTCCACTTTCTCGCTACACCTTTCTACCCTCCGAAGGTTAAAAAAATTTCTAAATGTAATTTAAAACATTCTGACCAAGTTTTGAACTATTAAAAGCCATAATTGAAAAATATGAATTTTTTATTCATGAACACCCTCGCAACCCCCCTTGTGGGTGGAATTTCGTAAAATCCGTTCTTAGCTGACCTCTACTTGGCAAAAGGAATATTCCTGCCAAATTTCAAGTCTCTAGGTCTTATAGTTTCAGAGATATCGTGATGAGTGACTATCTATCTAAATAGATCTATAGAAAGTCTCCTATATATTTATAGATATATCAAGGTATAGTAAGTTTGTGTCGCCTAAAAATATTGATGCTACTACGAACTTAATTTTGGTATAAGTGATATAGTTGCCTAATTAGCAAAATCGATGGTGTTTTGCAATTTGTGAGGTCACCGATGGACCAATCGGGTTTATTTGCAACTCATTTTTCCGTCTTTTTACGGCTTCTTAAAAGCTTTTTTATTTTTAACTCAATCCGACGGTGACCGACGCGAAAAACAGGTTTAGGCAGCTTTACCATTTTTTTGGACCCTTTGCGACCATAAAAAAATGTTCGATTTTAGTTTCTTCAATTTGTATCATAATTATCTTCTTAAGGTTAAAGGAAAAGGTTTTTAAAAAATCAACCATTTCTAGTTTTAACTTTTATAGCCTTTTATTTTTTTTGAACTACAAAAAAATGTACAAAGTATGTTTGACATAAATTGAAAGATCATTTATAAGTTTTATAACAAAACTGTTTTTATTTCTTCATGATAATTTTAAGATTACTGACAGTTTTAAAAGAACTTTTCAAAAGAGAAACGAAAACGCTTCACAAAAAAAATGTTCGTAAAAGATCGTGTAACGTCATAATGTTAATTAATAATTGTATACAGTGTATACAATTCAATTAATACATTATTACGTCACAACAATGCTTTATGAAAAATTTTTTTCCCGACATTTTCGTTTCTCTTTTGAAAAGGTCTTTTAAAACTGTCTGTAACTTTAAAATTACCATGAAAAATTAAAAACAGTTTTGTTATAAAACTTATTTATGATCTTTCCATTTTTATCAAAAAAATTTAGTGGGCCTTAAATATCGTAGGTACCTTTTTAAGTTTAATTTCTACGCTCCGCTTTTGGAAGTCCTTTCAACACATCTTGAATCACTTTTCATTCACGAGAACTCGTGAACTAAAAAATGTCCCCGAAATGCGTACACACAGACTTGCTAACACTGACTTGAAAGTGTCGCTAATTCACATTGCCCTGACTATGAAACGTAAATATAAAGTGAAAATTTCGATTTCTATATTCGGATCGATTACAACTACTTCCCTATCTAAGCGGGGAGTTCGTGACAGTAAAACTGCACTTACACGAATTTCGAAATTTCGCACATGAATCAATACTATTTAATGATAGGTACATTATGTACTAGGTGTTCCAGGGTTTATCCTGGCAGAAATATTTTTGATAAATTTTTATATTTTTAATAATTACAAGTATTTTGCACTTTCATGGAAATTAATTTGTAAGAGCCCATTTTATTGCAAATTTTATCTATTTTAAAGAGAATTTGGTGCGATAGCTCTTATCGTGGTAGAAAGGTGTGTCACATCGGTTTATAATATAAAAAGCCAATTAAATTTTACCCTTATCGCGGAATTACGTTTTTTTTAAATAATTTGTTGGTTTTGAGTTCTACTTTCGAAATATCTCGGATTGACAGCTAAAAACTTGACCAAAATATCTGTCATTCCAGTAAAAAACTCAGGTACATCTAGTCCATATTGTACCTATCGTTAAATAGTATTGATTCATATACGAAATTTTAAAATTTCGTGTGAGTGCAGTTTTACTTCCACGAGCTCCAGCTCCAGGGCTATATACTGGATGGAAGTGAATAAACTGGGACATGATTAAAACGTTTATTTGAGAATCTCACCCGTTGAATGAAATAGATGGTGGTATATACTATATAGTGTATTCCCTGTATCGTGAACCAGGATGTAGAAATATAGATTTTGGGGGATGAAATTAATTACAATAAAAGTCAGTGTTCTCATCATGTAATTATGGACGCAAACGAAACACAAACACAAACATATGTACCTAATGTGTTGCGAACACAAGAAAATAAGTTTTAAACAAATAATAATAATCATAATAAAATATATCTAACACAGAATTAATTTACAGAAGAGGCGGTCTACAATAATAACTGATAAACTGTGATAGAACGACCTCTATGTACAATATACCTATGTACTGTCTATCAAATATAGTCCATTAATAAAATCAATAAAGTACAATTAAACTAAATATCTAAAAGGAAAAAAATTAATGCATCTTTGAAATTTTCCACAGTTGTTTATTAGGTTGAAAATACTTCGTAAAAAAAAAGTCGACCTCTCAAAGGCGTACGTAACCCCCTTTTTTGGGGGTAATTGGTGGTTTTAATCAGTTCTTTACAAGTTGCAAAAGAACTATGCATCAAATAAAAAAGTTCTAGCTAAAGTATTTGTGCACATTTTCGTTTTTTTTCGACTTTCTACCTTTAAAATTGACCGAGATATGCTAATTTTAAAATGGATTTTTTTTATTCTCATTCAAATCAAATGAAATAGGATCCATCTTGTAAACCGTTAGAGATAGAATAAAAGCTTAAATGTAAAAGTTATTCCTTATAAAAAAATTAACAACTTCTATTTGAATCATTATTTCGTAAACACCACTATTTACCCGTGAGGGCGCAACTTATGGAAAAAATTATGGTGTCTATTTTCTTCAAAACTATAAAAAAAAGTGTGTTGATTTTTTGTCAGGTTAACTTCAAATAGTGGTTTTGTGAAACATTCTAGAAAGACTAAAAATATTCCAGACAAGTGAAAACAAACAGTTGACTGAGTTAATTGTTGAAATACCATGCATAGTCAGTGTTGATTTCTTTATCACATTACACATACAAACATGTTACACATACATAACTGATAATCAAGTATAGTACATATTATAAAATTTCCGCCTAATTGGCGCCCTCATGGGTAAACAGTGATGTTTACGAAAAAATGTTTCAAACAAAAGTTGTTTAATTTTTGATAAGGAACTTGTTTAATTTTTTACATTTAAACTTTTGTTCTATCTCTGACGGCTTACAAGATGGGTCCTACGGACCCAAGACCCAATTGACCTATGATGCTCATTTACGACCTGAGTACGCTGTAAAAATTTCAGCTCGATATCTTTTTTCGTTTTTGAGTTATCGTGTCCACAGACGGATGGACGGACGGACAACCGGAAATGGACTAATTAGGTGATTTTATGAACATCTATGACAAATTTTTTTTCCTAGCATCATTATTTTTAAGCGTTACAAACTTGGGACTAAACTTAATATACTATGTATATTTCATATACATAGTATATGGATGTTAAACATACACACAGAATTAATTTAGAGAAGAGGCGGTCTATACTAGGTATGATAAAACGACGCTATTGGCGTCGTGACGACATACATATACCGTCATACCAACCCTCACTATGTTTACACATTACAATCATTGGACCAATTGTATAGAAAATGGACACATCCCACAATTACCATACAAGATTCCTTATTTGTGTGAAATTGTATAATAATTTGTGGATGGGCGGACACTATTTTTGCGGGATACACAATTGTATGTTTTGTGTACATATCGGAAAATTTTGGGGAACAGTACTTACAGTTTAGTTTTCTCATAACTACACATTCAAAAAAGTTCTTAGTCAAGATTAAACTAGGTCTCAAACATCAAATTCCATTTTGAGTATTTTCTTGGAGTTTTTTCTTTTTGTTAATCGAGGATATCGAATTTTTTAGTCGAGAATGTGTGAAAATGTGATTCGGACAAGTGCTTATTAATTTCTTAATCTTTTTTTTGTAAAAATTTTGTGAATATAATTTCTCTGGAAATTTGTGTTTAACGTTAAGTGAATTTTTTTGAATCATTTATTCAAGGTACGTTTTTTGCTAAAAAAAAGTGTACTCAAAATCGTAAAATTGGATATTTTTTAAGTGATTAATCAGTAATTAAGGATGTACAAGCGCCAGGGCAATTTTGGATAAAAGGCTTAATTTGTATTTTTTTATGTTTGAAGTTGGATTATGTTTGAAGTTGGATCAATTTTGAAAATTTTAGGGGGGGTTGCCCCATTATTTAAATAAATAAATGTCTTTAAAAGAAGGCATATTTCACATTGGTTTTATATTGGAAAACGATAGATGGATGATATGTTTTCATAGATTTCTCTAAAACTAGTCCGTGGAGATTAAAAAAAAATATTTAAACTAAAGTTAAAACCTTAATAAATTATTATTAAAAAGGCCCGTTGTGCCTGACTAATTAAGGATGTATTAGCACAGTAGTGGGGACACAAATTAAAAAAAAAAGTATTTTCAATTTTGATGGTGAATTATAAGACGAAAAGTAAGAATAAAATTTTTCGATATTTGGAGTAATTTTTAAAATATTGAAAATTTTGTTTAATTATTTAGCTTTCGATATTTCGTAAACCAAGACCGATATCGAAAAATTGTATTCTTATTTTACGTCTACATTCATGAAGTTATAACAAAATTCATCATCAAAGTTGAAAATAAAATGCAAATAATTTCAACCACAAGTCTGAACTTTCCTTGGCGCTTGTACTACCTTAATAACGTTTAAAAAACTGATCTAGGAAATATAAAGATGAATTTTTGTTGACTTCGAATTGAGACATAGTTATATAAAATAAATACCACGATACTCGAAATAAAACTACTTTAATAACGATTAAAAAACTGGTCTAGGAAATATAAAGATGAATTTTTGTTGACTTCGAATTGAGACATAGTTATATAAAATAAATACCACGATACTCGAAATAAAACTACTTTAATAACGATTAAAAAACTGGTCTAGGAAATATAAAGATGAATTTTTGTTGACTTCGAATTGAGACATAGTTATATAAAATAAATATCACGATACTCGAAATAAAACTACTTTAATAACGATTAAAAAACTGGTCTAGGAAATATAAAGATGAATTTTTGTTGACTTCGAATTGAGACATAGTTATATAAAATAAATATCACGATACTCGAAATAAAACTACTTTAATAACGATTAAAAAACTGGTCTAGGAAATATAAAGATGAATTTTTGTTGACTTCGAATTGAGACATAGTTATATAAAATAAATACCACGATACTCGAAATAAAACTACTTTAATAACGATTAAAAAACTGGTCTAGGAAATATAAAGATGAATTTTTGTTGACTTCGAATTGAGACATAGTTATATAAAATAAATACCACGATACTCGAAATAAAACTACTTTAATAACGATTAAAAAACTGGTCTAGGAAATATAAAGATGAATTTTTGTTGACTTCGAATTGAGACATAGTTATATAAAATAAATATCACGATACTCGAAATAAAACTACTTTAATAACGATTAAAAAACTGGTCTAGGAAATATAAAGATGAATTTTTGTTGACTTCGAATTGAGACATAGTTATATAAAATAAATACCACGATACTCGAAATAAAATTGTATATTAAGAAATTTTATTTAAAAAATACAATTAAAAAACTTACAATAGACGTGGGTACATTTCACTGAATATCGATATTTCGATTGCAATGCAGTCATCGTCAGTAGCTAAATTGATTCATATAACACATTACAAACTTTTCTTTACAGAGTTAAAAGAAGTAAAATATTACCAATTTCTACATTTTTTTACTTGAATTTTTAAATAATAATATAATAATATTTTCAATGACTGGTTTTGTAAGAGCCTGATACGGAGAATACAGCATAATAAAATTTTAATATTCGGGAATTTATCTTTCAGCGGGCTTGAAAATTTACTAAACAACGTGGAAAAAAAACAATAGTTTAAAAAATGAAAAAACAATTCTAATATATCTTCGTTTATTTGAGTATAGTCCTCAGATGCGAATAAAAGTGGTTCGGCTGTCACATGACAAATCAACTAGTCAACTAGGCAATTTTTATGACGTAAATGTAAGAAATTGCCATAAAAATATCGTAAAAGCATCAAAAACCAAAATTTTTTTATGTTTTCTTTTTGGGAAGTGGCGTAGGAACATGTTTTTTCTTACATAAACATAATCTTTAATGACAATTTTTCTTCATGATGAAACCTTTTTTTAAGCATTATCGCCGATTAATTTTTGTACAATTAACATTATTGTTAGTTTTTCCATAAAGTACTGTGTTACAGTGGCGGATTTAGAGATTTGCCGCCCGTAGGCTATTCAATTTTTGCCGCCTCTAAATTTTGATATCTTAGTTCACAATCATATCAATTATCTATCAATAAAATTGCAACTTTATGATTTGTGCTCCATTATCCTCATTACATCAACTTTTCCCGTATGGTTAGTATCATCGAGAACTATGGTACCGTGTTAGATCCTTGATTATTTTTACAGCAAAGAATTATCAAAAACAATATTTTATGCAAAAAATATCTCAAACATGTACCAATTTTAAAGGGATTTGTTTATTGTCATGTTGCAATCGTTCAAATATCAGTTATTCGATTGATTTAAACAAAAAGACTATACTTATTCTGAATCTCTATAAGATATCGAACTAGTTTTTTATTTAATAAAAATTAGTCAGTATTTTTTACGCATAAAGAAATAACTTTCTGGAATAGAATTTGACAATTTGCAAACTCGCTGCAGCAATCATGATTAGACCATCGATTTTGTATCAAGATTGAATTGTGTAAGGAGATCTCATAATTATTAGGTACACGGAGAAAAAAATATAGTAATTATCAGTGAAGAAAATATGTAAAAATAACTAAATTTCGACTATAATATGGAATCGCTATTGCGATATTCTAAAAATTCATGATCATTACATTATAATCAAAAGCGTTTAGCAATTGTTTATGCAGAGATTTTGAGATATTTATTATTTAGCACTGTATATAGGACTATATTTCGGTTTTTGTTGAATATTTTAATTCCTCTATAATTTTTGAAATTCGTATTTTGTGTGTGTATTATAATTTTTTCTAAATTTTGTCAATCGAAATAAAAAATTTATGAACTAAATTTGCCGCCCCTTAAAATTTGCCGCCCTAGGCTCCAGCCTACTCAGCCTGCTGGTAAATCCGCCACTGCTGTGTTAAAAATCACAATTTAAAAATGAAATAATTCAAGATTTTTCCCCGCAAAAGGCCCCATAACTGTGTTTATCGTAATCAAGGGACTTTGAATTATCATTTAACGCAAAAAAAAAAAAGAACATTCACCGTACTTGCTCAAACAGCCGAACTACATCAAAAAGTTTTGCATCCGGAGGTAGTTTAAAAATTAGGGTTGTTACCCGTAATAAATATCAATCAATAAAGAGCTTTTTTTTTTAGTTCTTTAGTTTCAAGTTCTTTTTTTCTTAGAACCTGTAAAAGTGCGTTGGCTGCTGTGAGCAGTTCTCTGACTCGAGTTATCGTTGTTACATAAGAACGAATAGATGGATACATTCATCAAAAAAGTACTTTTCTAAATCACCAGAATACATCGTTACCAACAAACTTGCCATATTTTGAGCTTCAGTGTTCAAATTGATTAAATTGTTTACAAAAAACTTTACTGTAAAAATTGATTTACAATTCTTGTCTCTTTTTAGATCTACCAAAAATCTGTCTATAATTACTAGATATACTGTCACTTTGAAAGTTTCTCGGCCAGATTCATTTGCTGTGAGCTTTTGCGTTCCGTATTCTCTTCCGTGTCCTTTTCATATTCTTTAATTATTGGTAATTCTAAGGCTTGCCGTTCATTTTTATTATTAAAATTTTTCCTTTCTACATAAATTAAATGAATTAGATTGTCATACATTTGAATAACTTTACAAATGTCAATATCAAAAGGACTGTAGTTTTTGGCACACTTACTTACATAATTAATTTATATGTTTCTTTAAAAACTTTCATGCTCAAATGTTGTCTACTTTGTCTTATGGACAATCCGCCTGTGATCGTCCTTAATGAATATTCATCAAGTTTAAGGTTGTTATGCAATCAAAATTTTCTAAGGACCTTGAAAATGAAGTCCCTAAAAATAAATTTGCAAAATACATATTTCTATCTCTATATATTGTAAATGCGAAAGTAAGCATGTTTGTTTGTTGTAACGCTTTTACGGTAAAACTAGCGAATGGTTTTTTAATTAAACTGTACAGCAATATAGCTGATACTTCAGAATAACACATGAGCTATAATTTATAAAGATAAATTATTAAAAAAAATTTTTTTTTTTATTAATTTAATTTGATATTACCATAAATTACAGATTTCTGTAAAAATAGTCAATATAAAATATATCACGGCCATCTTTTCTGATATATTCAATGAATAATTACTATTATACATTTAAAAAATAGAAAATCATACATATATTTTATCTGTGTAAAACAATCCTTACCATTATTTCGAGTGTTATAGAAAGGGCATAAGCGAGAGCAATCTTTATCAATCTTTACTTTTTAAATCACTCTAGTATATAAATATTGCATCAAACTATGCCAATTAGGTCCTAATTTGTTGCGGAGGTTGCTTCTCACCACAATATCCAAGTCCATGGCGAAATCTTTGCTAAATGGAATGTTTGGACCTCGAAATATGTAAATTTTAAAATTTGTCAAAATATGCCTTAAATTAAAAATGAAGAAAACTCGAAAAAATTTATCTGTTTATATTATCGTTGTAGCCTGTAAGAATGTTGTTATGCAATAAGAAATTGACTTTTTACTCCTAAAATTTTTGAAAAAGTGGTGATTCATGGAATGGCATTTGTACTTATTATAGCAGAAATATTACTTCTTTTTAATAGTATTTTCAATTTTTTTGCAGAAAAAATAGTCGATTTCAGTATATACCTCTGACTACAGAGAATTTAAATTAAATTACAGGAGTTGTTTTTTATTTAAATAGGTTCAGTTCCACGAACTGAATGTAAATGCACAAAATCCTTACAAAAATAGGCGGGGAAAATGCCTCAATTTAAAGGAAAACCGTTTTAGGCTATATCTTCATAACCGCGCGCTTTAGACCAATAATGGCAATAAGCTTCATTGTAGATAATTTAATTACCTACCTTTTTTTTAAACTAATTTTTTTGTATCAGTATCCGTTTAAGACTCATTCGACTATGATTATTTACTCTTTAACTTTTACTTTGAACTTTTTTTTTTCTGAATTTATTATTTATGACGTTATAACGCGTTTAATGTTGCATTACAGCTACAGATAATTGGAAATTTTTACTTGCAGTAATTTACAGGAGTTATTTTTTTTCTAAAAAAAGGTTTATTATAAATATATTGAATAAAATACACAAAAATCCTTACAAATTTGGAGGAGGGAAGTGCCGCCATTTTGACAAAAACGGTTACGGCCTATAACTCCGCAACCGTGCACTTTAAGCCAAAAATGGTAGCTAAAAATCTTTTTTGTAGATAATTAAATTTGCTATCTTTTAAGAGAATTATTTTTTTAATAAAAAAAAATTCAAGGGGTGGTCGCTGCTTTTGCAGGTAAGAAGGCAAATTATTTATTGCTAATTATGTTACTAAAGTTAACATTTTTCATATATTTATTGAATTTTTATCTATACTTCTTTTGTATTAATCTTGCACCCGGTGGTTGCATTAAACGCGTTATAACTTAAAATACGAATTTTAGAAAAAAATGTTTAATAATAAATAAATCATTTTCTTATTTAAACAAATATTAGAAGAGATTAGTCAAATAGTAAATCGTCATAGTCGTAAACGTCATAAACGGTTAGTGATACAAAAAAAAAAATTATTTCACAAAAAAGGTAGGTAGTTTAATTATCTACAATAAAGGTACAACCATTTTTGGTCTTAAGTGCATGGTAATGTAAATATAGCCTAAAACAGTTTTTCTTAAAATGGAGCTCTCCCCCGCCTATTTTTGTAAGGATTTTATGCATTTACTTTCAGTACGTAATACTGAACCTATTTAAATAATAAAATAACTCCTGTAATTTAGTGCATTATAGACAAGAGTAATAACTTTCTATATTACCTGTAGTAATAAGAATAAAAAAAATTCGTTCAATGTTCTTCATCTTTTGTCGATCAGTGGCGTAGCAAGCTTAATTCGCGCCCGGGGCACAATATCTTTTTGCCCCTCCATTCGTAAACCATAATATTATATGTAAAATATACTCGGAAATTAGTCTCAAGCTAGGCTTTAAATTTGAGACAAAAATTTAGGTGAGAAAACACGACTAGATTTTGAAATGTATATTTGATCATCTAGAATTAGTTCAAAAAATAACTATTATTTATCTCTAGCCAATTCTCCTGGCATTTTGCGGTGTTTTTCTATTGCCTCTCACAGAGCTGGCACGAATTTCGGGTCGTTCAGTCACTAATGGTTCAAGATCATATCTAACAAATTATTTTATCAGATAAATCGAGAAAGGAGATAATTTATGTAACCAAACAGCATAGATGCCATAAGGAAGTGCTGACAGACACAGATCGAGTCACCCCTGCCAGTAGTAAAGACGTGTCATTTTCATTATGAATATATTTTTATACCATGTATATGAAATATACATAGTATATTAAGTTTAGTCCCAAGTTTGTAACGCTTAAAAATATTGATGCCATGAATAAAATTTTGGTATAGGTTTTCATAAAATCACCTAATTAGTCCATTTTCGGTTGTCTGTCTGCTTGTCGTCTGTCCGTCTGTCATCACGCTTACTCAAAAACGAAAAGAGATATCAAGCTAAAATTTTTATACCGTGCTGAGGACGTAAAAAGTGAGGTCTAGTTCGTAAATGAGCAACATAGGTCAATTGAGACCTATGTTGCTCATTGACCTAATTGCTCAGGACCTAATTTGCCCTGAGAGCGCAAATTATGCGCAAATTGTATATTATGTATTATATATGTGTATCAGTTATATGTGTGTGACATGTATGTATGTGTAATGTGACAGAGTAATCAACACTGTATATACATGGTATTTCAACAATTAATTCAGTCAATTGTTTGTTTTCACTTGTTATTTACGAATTTACATTTATTATAATATTGCACTGGCACTAAATTTAAATAGTATTTTCTAGAAATCAAGTATAATAAGAACAAAAACTATCCAACAATTTTTTGTTTTGCGGACCATTTGGCGCCCCTTGCGAGTTGCGCCCGGGGCATGATGCACCCCCTTGCCCACCCTTCGCTACGTCACTGTTGCCGATATAAAATTTTCGCTTCCAAACTAATTCTAGCTCAAAATTTTTAAATTGATGAAAACTAATTAAACTGAAAATGTTATGATGTTTGCAGTTTTTCCTTTAGCTGTTCGCAAAATGTATATTTGCGCTTTTTGACATTTTTGAAGAAAACCTATATTATATTAGAGTAGGGGAACGTGGGGCATGTATTAACAAAATTCAAATTTCTGTAAATATCTTCTAGAGTTCTCTCAAGTGTTATTACTGAAGTAAATTCATGACGGCAATTTATTCATCTTTCATATTTGAATCCAAAATGCCGTTTAAATTGCTCGGTTAAGCAGAACGAAGCAGTTTTTTTTTAAAAAAAGTCAGCGGTTAATACTTATCCCTAGTTGGGGGCAAATATTAACAATGAAGGGGTAAAAATTAACATTTAGTTTGCTGTTTGAATTAACGATTTATCTAAAACATAAAACTATATAAATCTTTATGATCATAAATTTATATGAGATAAAATATAAATTTCGGGTAATTCTTTTTCAGTGGTAATACGGATGAATTCAGGCAGTAAAATTGCCTTTATTTTACTTGTTAAACAGATATCAGGCTTAATAGGCGGACCATTTTGTGCTGCTCGGTTCTCTATATTTATAAGAGCAGAATTGTTAATAGTGTGGCCAACTGCATTTACCGCAGCCGTAGAGTGATCAAAGTGCCTCTTTCACCAGATATCGCAGACCCAACTGGCTTAAGTCTTTTCTGTAATACGATCTTTTTCGGCTTGTGTTGATATCGGTATGATCCATATATCCTTTTCAAAAAATGAATGAACTTTGGTAGAATTGAAAGAGGTGCATCGTCTCAAACTGACACTTGGGCTCAGTTTTTTTGTTTGATGGCCAGGACTCCGAAATGGGAATATTTAAATCAACGGCTTCTTTGTAAACTGGAGATATAAATTGTTAGGGAAGCAATACTAAGTAAATAGAGGCACTATTTTTTAAAATTTCGGCAATAGAACGTTCATGTTGTTCTATGAAAATCAGTTTCGGTTTATTAAACCCTACCTTGTATTTCAAGTCAGCTGTTGTCTTTTTGATGAAATTAAAAAGTGTTACGTGCTATGTAAAGTGTTTTATTAGAATTTAGTGCCTCTTGTACCGCTAACTAATACACCTCTTTTAGTAATGATGCTCCTAGTTGTTTTGCGTTTGTACATTCGCATTCTACAACAAATAGGTAAACACCAGTTTCAATTTTGAACCTCACACCTTTGCCGGGGGCAAATATTAACATGTTAATACTTACTACACGCATTTGGTAAATACTAGCCCCAGAGGTACTTTTCAAACATAAAACGTTATCAATAAATAACTTTGCATTAATTTAACAAAACAACATGTAGATGCAATTCTCCACTTGATAAACATTAGATATACATGAATCCTCAATCACATAAGTAATCAATTAAAGTTCAAATAAAACAAAAACACGAGGTAAAAATATTCGACTACCTCTATTTTGGCACCTATGTGGCACAACTACACAACACGGCAGCTGATGGGCAACTGGAGTAATACGACTTGTTCGTTAGCATCGTCTAAAGTTAAAACCTTGAAGTTAACACTCTGTCGTGTATAGTTAAATAGCTAGAGGACTGTTAATACTTACTCCTGTTAAAACAAGCACCACGTTCCCCTAAGGAAAAACAAGACACACTTGCGAAACGAAACGTTTGGGATTTGTTTACCAGCGGCTGTGTAAATTTTTTTTCACTGTTATTTCTATAGTTATTATCAACTGAACTATTAGGGAATACTGTCTCGACCCGTGCGAAATTTTGGCTATCCGTGGCTAAAACCCGTGGCTAAAAGAGGCTAGAGAAATAATATAATATCAATAGTAATTTACTTTCTCTTTATGTGTAGGCAATTTTATTACAGATATGAAATACAAATTATATAATGAAAAAAATTAAATGTTAAAAATATTTCTCTATCTTGTTTTTTCCTAACCCTTTTAAGACTCCGAGGAGGCTATTTTATGTAAAAAGCCAGCATGATAAGCTTGAAAATCAGGGATAATTCAAAGGAATAAGGAAGATATCGAAATAAGATTTATGAATTTTTGTTGACGCTTTTTAAACAAAGTATGAAAATACTGTCAAAGAGATGACAAAAATTGAAATTAAAAGTTAAATCGGCCAAGAAAAACGGTAAATATAAGCATTTTAAATTACTAATTAGACAGATATTTGATAGAGAGATCGGACATAATATATGACGCCATTTACTATTGTTTGTCATGAGGACTCCATATTAACTTCTGTTTTACTAGAAAGAGATACAAACAAATCTTTGATGGTTTTTATTTTGCTCGTTTTCATAGTTATTTGAAAAATATTTTTTTCTACTGTTTGTTACATGAATGAGCTTTTATTAAGGGGTTATATCCAGTTTTTTTTTTCGGAAGATCATTTATTTTACTTAAATATAAAAAAGTACCTATACATATAGGACATTCTTAAATTTTAAGATACCGTTGTCTGATTTCAAGAATTTAATATGGTACTGATCCTGTAGGCGATCTCCTGTAGGTCCTCCAAAGAAAGATGTCCGGCGGTGAGAACCATATATCTGGTTTGGATTATCTAAAATTAAAAAATCAAGAAATTTTTTTTCGTCGATAGATGAATACAGGTATTGATCGAAGGAATTGTCAAAAGTATGATTTTTGACAAAATGACAACTTTATTACAAAAAATTATATTTTCTTCTAATTATACAAAAAATTTATTTTCTTCAAAAAATTACCAACTTTAAAATTAGTCGTGTCATTTTAGCATTTCATAGAGAATTTTTTTGTACCTCAACCTATCGAGCCAGTTTTTTTTTTTTTTAAATGATCAGGAAGGTGTATATACCGGAATCTACATCTAACATTTTGCCGCTAGAAAGTTTTGGTTTTTGCTATGGGCCCAATAGGAAACGTATACTTGGAAGTTTTCGGGGTCTCTGATCACTATTCCGAAATCAGAATTTCGATATAATTTCCCCCTCTTGGGGTAATTTACCTCGCTGGTCCAAAATTTCAATATTCTTTAAATATTCAACAAAATGGGTCAAAAAAGTATGCTCGGGGGTTTTTGGGGTCACTGATCACGATTCCGAAGTATACACTCCCTCCTTCTTGAGGTTTTTCGACCTTCGTTGACCTAACACTGCAATTTTCTGTAAATATTCAATTTGGACCAGCGGGGTGAATTACCCCAGAAGGGGGGAGTATACCGAAATTCTGACTACAGAATAGTGATCAGCGATCCCGAAAACTCCCAAATTTGCGTTTCTAGTCCATTTTGTTGCATATTTTCATTGTTTTGAAATTTTCAAAAATTACCTCAAATATGGATTATAATAATAATGAGCTTTTTTGGCCCATGGCAATGGCCAAACTTTCTAGCGGCACAAAGTCAGATGTAGATTTTGATATATGGATCTTCCTGAATTTTAAAAAAAACTGGCCCGATAGGTTGAGGTACAAAAAAATGCTTCATTTTAGCCTTTTTTGATCTAAAATGATTCGTTTAAGTGTTCTAAAATATCGAAATAATTTTCAGAAATCTTATTCCTTCGATTGTTGGTTAAGGCGTAACCAATTCCGTCCTCGGCATGTTTAGGGCAGCGGGTTCGCTTACCGCCGTCGCGACAAAATTAATATAATTATGGGCTGATGTAGTGCATGGTATATGCAAGAAGGAGGTGCACTCAGTCTCTGAAATTGAGGAGGTGATAAATGAAATTATCAGCGGAAAGGTGGTAAAACACGTATATGGTATCACAATGGTTATACCAATATAACCTAACCTAACCTATTCCTTCGATTAAAACCAGGAGAAAATATCTAAGAAGATTGTGTAAAAATTGCAAACCGATCGGTCGAGACGTTTCGGAGAAATCTTGCTCACCGACTTTGAACACGCTGTTTCGACAAAAAGCGTTTAAAGTTACAAAAGATGTTTACACTCAGTTAAAATTTCGTCTTGGTGCGTTTATCTTTGTGAATATTTCTCGTATCAACTTAATTTTCAGAGAATATACTTAAATACATTTAGATACATTCCGGAAATGCAAAATCGATTCTATAAATATTCTAATTGGATTTAAGGGTAAAAGAAAAAAAAAGAAGATGAATATTCCCTATTAAACCAATAAAACTCGCTTTACATTTATCCACCACAGTTTAACTTTGTAGTCCTGGAGCCCGTGGCAGTAAAATTGCACTTACACGGATTTCGAAATTTCGCATATGAAACAATACTATTTAATGATAGGTACAATATGTACTAGGTGTGCCAGGGTTTTTTTTATTTTTTACTGGTGTGACAGATATTTTGGTGAAGTTTAGAGCTGTCACACTGATATATTTCGAAAGTAGAACTCAAAAAGAACAAACTAAAAAAAAAAAGTAATTCCGCGATAAGGGTAAAATTTTATTGGCTTCCTGCCACGATAAGAAAATATATAAAATTTGCAATAAATTGGTCTCTTACAAATTAATTTCCATGAAAAAAAAAATTTATCAAAAATATTTCTGTCAGGATAAATTCTGGCACATCTAGTCCATATTGTATCTATCTTTAAATAGCATTGATTTATGTGCGAAATTCGAAATCCGTATAAATACAGTTTTACTGTCACGGGTAGTCCAATCAATGGAATCAAAATATTTATCTAGCGTCCGTTATCCCTGATCGTTTTCGATAACTACTTTGCACTTTTATTCAATTAACGAAGCCGTTCTCCAAATATGATAATATTAAATTGTCTGGATTCAGGTATTGTGTAATAAAGTGTTGTGTAAAATGTTTTTGAAGAAGCTAGGGTTCAAAAGGGGTGGTTTAAGTGTATAAATAGATAGAAGATAGAAGATAGAAGGTGTGAGTGGGAGTGATAGTAATGGTAAAAAGGATACAGTAACAAGTATTTAGTGTTAGTAAATGTTTTTGTAAAACTTCATAAACATAGAATAATCAGATCATATGCATACTATGTACATATTATATATGATGTATTATATGTTAAATAAGGAGGGGTTGTTTCCCAATTATAATAAACTGTTCTATAATGTTCTCTTGTGTAATTAGAAACAAATATCCTATAGGATGGCCTTTCTTGCAAAAAAAAAAATCCACTTAATAGTTGAAGCTGCGATATTCCAGTCTATTTTCCTTACAAAAAAAACCACGAGAGGACGCCCGGTTGGAGCTATGTTCCTATCGTATCTTCGTATATTATGGAGTTACACCAGGGTACGCTACCCTGCAGGTTTTGAGTAATCAGTTTCTTGTAAATTTTGTTTTCTCTCATGAAACTGTTTGCGTTTCTGTGCGATGGTAATTTTAGGTTTAATTTTTTTTTTTCATTTTTTCTCTCACGATATTGTTTGTATATCTAAGCATTGGTATTTCTGAAAATTTAAAGTATTAATTTAAGGACGTTCATGCGTGTACCTGTTTTGCTATGTGCGTTTATAGGGAAACAGTATGTAAATTTTAAAGAATTTTAAATTAGTAGAAAATAGAAATTTTTTTTGAAATTCTATTAAAAGTTTAAATAATAGTTAACTGGTAAAAGTTTCAAGTTTGGTTATCGATATAATTTTTGAAAAATATCGATTTATATTTTCCATTTAGTCTCATGTTAAACCTTACTTTTAGTCATTTTTTAAACTTAAAATTTAATGAAATTAATTCGATAACAGGATATTTTTCCTCTTTTAAATCATAGAAAATCATTTAAACTATCGCTTTATCATATTGTTTTTAATTTCTCTACTAATATCGTTGACGCATGAACGTCCTTAATTGAAATTATATGTTACATACATACATATTGAATAGTTAAGTTTGGTGTGACACCCTGTACATAAGCTGCCACTTCTATACATAATATATTATGTATATGCTTTTCAATTAACTACGACTAATCTCTTATTAATGAATAATTAAGATTTAAACAACCATTTTACAGGGATGTTTTACAGGATGTACAAGCCTTTATTTTTATACCATGTATATGAAATATACCAAGGTATACTAAGTTTAGTCCCAAGTTTGTAACGCTTAAAAATATTGATGCTACGAACAAAATTTTGGTATAGGTATTCATAATATTAATCCATTTTCGGTTGTCTGTCCCTCTGTATGTATGTCTGTCTGTCCGTCTATCTGGCAACACGATAATTCAAAAACGAAAATAGATATCAAGTTGAAATTTTTATAGCGCGCTCAGGACGTAAAAAGTAAGGTCGAGTTCGTCAATGCGTCAATGAGCAACATAGGTAAACTGAGTCTTGGGTCCGTAGAACCCATCTTGTAAACCGTTAGAGATAAAATAAAAGATTAAATGTAAAAAATGTTTCTTATTGGGGGTTTTTGGGGTCGCTGAATATGAATATTGTGACAGGATTGATCTCAGAAGTATCTGGTAAAAATAAACTGTACAAACATCAAAATTAATAAATTTTTAGTTTTCGAAACATACTAATCGATGTATTGTGTGAATGTGTACCTTTCTTATAATATGGAAATTCATAATTAAGAAGTATGTACAAAGTTATGATAAAAATCACGTAATAATAACATTAATTAACGGGGACAGCGAGAATAACATTCATTTTGGTCGCCAGATACCTCGAAGATCGATTCTGCCGCGATATTCGTGCTTAACGACACCAAAAACGGCCGAGTAACGAGTTTGGACTGATTATATAACGAATTCTCGAAAACTCCCGGAGGTGACATGGATACCGTTCATCCTGGGCACCGAGTACCTCTGAGACCAATTCTATCTCGATATTCGTCTTCATCGAGCTGGTAAAGGAAATTATTGGCGGAAAGGTGGTAAAACACATAATGGTATCACAATGGGCTCTATAGCCTAAGTGCGTACTTCGTTTGCAGCCAATATAACCTAACCTAACCTATACAAATTTTTGACTATTTCCAAAAATCTACACAAAATTTAGGACTAATATACTGATGATGAATAAGGGTAGCATGACGTATGTATTATGTGATATGTATGTAGTGTACACTTGTTAAAATAATATCAATTGAGTTTGAGGGTTATTTTAGTTGCATTTAACTACCCTCTACCCTCTTGTTATTATTGTTAGTTTTAGTGTGTTGTTACCAAAACATTTGTAATACATACATGGTAAACTGATTCTAGTTGGTAATAATCATCATTCTAGTGTTGGTGTTAGCGTATGAATTCATTTGTAAGGCTATTCCCAAAGGAATTTTATTCAAGTAATTCAATTTCACACTGTGATAGTTTATAAATTCTTTTTTATTTTATTTTTTGGGTTTAGAATATGGTATTAAAATATATGTATATGTACACATGGGCGTATCAAGACGAGAGTACCTACATATGAAGGTATACTAAGTTTAGCCCCATGCGAACCGGCTAGTAGCCATGAACTTGTCTTAATTTGCTATGACTACTGGCTGGGAGGATGTGGGTTTGAATCCAAAATGGGGGCGGTATATTGATCACACTGTCGTAGCTTGGTTAAGAACGAAGTGACCGACTTCACCCACATCATAAAATTAGTTGTATATTCGGATGTAGCTTAAGGAGGGTCCCTCACCAGTAATAGAAAAAAATTAATTAGTAGAAAATGATCCAAATTTTTAGTATGTTGTAGTTAACGATACATATTATTAAATAAAAAAAAAAATTTGGGTATCTTATAGATCAATTAAGAGAGTAATTTAATTAAAAATACACTAAATAACATAGCATGATATGAGGATGGCATGTTATTAAGTGTATTTTTAATTAATAAAAACTCTCTTAATTGATCGATAAGATACCCAAATTTTTTTTTGATTTAATAATATGTATCGTTAACTACAACATACTAAAAATTCGGATCATTATCTACTAATTTATTTTTTTCTATTACTGCCGAGGGACCTTCCTTAAGAAATAAATAAAGATTAAAATTATGATGTGGGTGGCCTCGGTTATAGACGTGGTCTGAGAGACGGAGTTTAAACACAACTATTATTAAAGTTCCAAGTTTGTAACGCTTAAAAATATTGATGATACGAACAAAATTTTGGTATAGGTGTTCGTCTTGTCCATCTGTAAATTCGTTAACTCAAAAACGAAAAGAGATATCAAGCTGAAATTTTTATAGCGTACACAGAACGTAAAAAGTAAGTTTAAGTTCGTAAATGAGCAATACAGACCAAGGTCTTGTATTGTAAACCGTTAGAGATAGAAGTTGAAATATGAAAATTCCTTTTAAAAAAATTAACGACTTTTGTTAGAAAGAATTTTTTCGTAAACATCACTATTTACTGGTGGGGGAGCAAATTAGGATAAAACATTGGTAATTTTCTCTAAAACTATAAAAAAATATAGAATTGAAAATTTTGAGGTAGCTTCAACTAGTGGTAAGAAATTCAAAAAATTCCAAAAAATACTTTTCTAAATTTCCTAAATTTGGAAAATTCTTGAAAGAATTTTCTAGAATATTTTTTCATTTTACGAGAATCTTTCACAAGACTACTAGTTGAAGCTACATACAAATTTTCAACTCCTGGTTTTTATAGTTTAGGAGAAAATGAATACCAACGTTTTATCCTAATTTGCGTCCTCACGGGTAAACAGTAATGTTTATGAAAAAATGTTTCACACAAAAGTTGTTTATTTTTTTAAAAGGAACAGTTTTTTGTTCACTGTTTTATTTTTGGGTTTCAAATATGGTATTAAAATATGTATGTGTATATACATAGACTTACCAAGGTTAGGGCACGTCAGGACAGCTGCCCTCCTGGTTCCTGGACGTCTACTTACCAGGGATTCTATTGACTAAGTATGGGTTCATATCAAAATATTGTTGAATTCATGCAGTTTTTAGGTCAAATATTTTTGATTTATCCTCTCTAGACCAAAAATTCCTAGCCCCCCTCCGCCTGGGTGAAAACCTGGGTACGCCCATGTATATGTGTGTGTGTGTGTGTGTGTGTGTGTGTGTGTAACACTTTTTTTTTGTTATTCGAAATAGAATTATTAATATAAATAATTAATAGCAAAGAAAATTCGAAATATTAATTACATTATAAAAATCGATTTAGAAGTTTTATCAAGGAGGGTGGTGAATTTTGTAGGGGAAGTATAAATATCAAGGTTTAAGATATTATAAAAAAATTATTTTTTCTTAATGCACATTATAAAAACCTTATTTCCGAAAATTTGCTAATAAAAGGCGCAATTTTCATTTTTTTTAAATGCTCGTTTTCTACTCGGCAGAGGTAGCATTTTGTGTCAATAACAAATAATTATAATAAAAGTTTAATCATTCACAGTGAAACAAAAAAAGACCTTTCGATGAAATTTTCTCGGAAAATAATCAACGAAAGCCAGCCTATGTTATTCGATCGATTCGATTCGATTCGAATTTGCGCTCTCTCGGGTAAACACTGATGTTTACGAAAAAATGTTTCAAACAAAAGTTGTTTATTTTTTTATATGGAACATTTTATTATATTTAAACTTTTGTTCTATCTCTAACAGTTTACAAAATGGGTTCTACGGGTTCTACAGAAGACCCAATTGGCCTATGTTGCCCATTTACAAACTCGACCTCACTTTTTACGTCCTGAGTACGCTGTAAATTTCAGCTTGATATTTTATTTCGTTTTTGAATTATCGTGTCCACAGGCGGACGGACGGACAGACTAATTAGGTGATTTTATGAACACTTATACCAAAATTTTGTGCGTAGTATCAATATTTGTATGCGCTACAAACTTGGGACTAAACTTAGTATACCTTGCATATTACATATATGCATGGTATAAAAATACGATTTCGAATTTTAAAAGGAAAGCAAAAATTTTCGTTAGAAAAGAAAAATAATTCTTATAATTTTTCTAGACATTCTTCAAACAATTTTCTTTAATAAAAAATCATCTTTTTTACTTAAATATCAATCTCTTTTTTTTAAAATTATTTGAAAGAAAATCAAATTCAGATAAATATTATTTATTTCAGTATGGACAGTTCACATATATCCAATAAAAATAGTCGAGAACAAGACTCAAAATTAAATTCGCCGATTTCAAATGGAAAACCAAATCAGGTGAGTTCATTTCAATTTAATTTCATATCTATAATTTTAAGAGCAGATATTTTCAATTATTTAAAAAAAACTTTTATCTAGTTTAACCTGGCCGTTAATTGTAATCAAATCTTGCAAGATAAAAACACTTCTCTCGGTTTGTAATTGATTTTGTTACATGCGTCTGTAAATCGGATGTCAATGCGATCTGTAAACCTGATTTTCCCATCGCTTCCACCATATTTGATATACATATGTTAATTAGTTTTCGATTAAAAATATAAATTGTATTGTACTAAAAAGTTGATAATAATTTTTGTTATCAGACACTCATATATGAGTATTTGTAAATTTTTGAGGCACTCCGAATCATCCTTGATATTTTAAATTGAGCGAAATGTATCAGTGACTCATAAGAAAAACTATTTTCTACTTTCTCGAAGTACAATAAACTGTTCGAGTTGCAGATGGATACATTCATAAAAAAGCACTTTTAAAAATCACCAAAATACATAATTACATTAACATTCTTGCTCTATTTAGAGTTTCTCCAGTGTTTAAAGTGATCAAATTGGTTAAAAACGGAAATTTTCTTTAAAACCTCTTTTAATGTTTAACCACAAGGGTGTCTATATTTGTCGCCTTAGTAGCTCAGTTGGTTAAGGCGTAACCAATTCCGTCCGCGGTATGCTTAGGGTAGCGGGTTCGATAGTTGTGATGTGCTGGTGTAAAGAGGTGCAATCAGCCCCTGAAATTGGAGAGCTGATAAATGAAATTATCAGCGGAAAGGTGGTAAAACACATACATGGTATCACAATGAGCTCTATAGCCTAAGTGTGTCCTTCGTGGACAGCCAGTATAACCTAACCTAACTTGCCTATATTTAATAGATATACTGTCACTCTGAATGTTTCCCGATCAGATAATGAAGAAGTAATATCTTCGACAGATTCATCTGTGAGCTTTTGCGTTCCGTGTCCTTTTCATATTCTTTGATAATTGAGAGTTCTAAGGCTTGCTGTTAATTTTTATTATCCGATTTTTATTATTAGACCGTCATACATTTGAATAACTGTAAAAATTTCAATACCAACGGATTGTAATTTTATGCATATTCAATTAATTTTGTGTTTGCTTAAAAACTTCCAAGCGCGGGCTTCTTTGTAGCCTCACGCCTGTGTCTACTTTGCCTTATGGATAATCTGCCTCTGAAGTTAATATTTTTACCCAATAAACTACAATATACAATATGTCTTTTTTAAGTTGACATATGCTTGAAACTCGAAAAATAAGTTTTATCAACCAGAGCAAAGAGAGAAGCCACCAAAAATTTATTTCGGAAAAAAACACACGCTTCCTTGCCAAAAAATTAAATTAAATTTTAAACTTTTTTTAAACTGCCAAAAACGCGGGCATCCAATTTGATGACGTAATTTGGGTATCACTATACGAAAAAACACAATTAAGTTTGACAGATATATTCATAGACATCTAATTATAATAAATATAAATACTTATTATCTATGTATATATTATACCCAACTGTCTACACTGAACTAACTTATGGTCTATGACTCATACTACTATGACATCACAGCAGGGCTTACTCGCGTTTTAGGTCACGTGATATACAGTTTAAAAATTACGATTTTTAATTTTAATATTTTAAAACAATAATGTGCTTTTATGGCTCGAAATCAGAATATTTAATTATACATATTATTACATAAATTTTAACTTTTTTCAAATTTCATGATTTATTTTTGACTAACGATAATACCCTATTGTTTTTTCGTATTAAAATTGTTATTTCGAATAATCGATTATACCTAATCTAGGAATTCTTTGAAAAAAAAACGACGGGTTGCACTCTGGGAGTGCCGGCAGAAGTGAAAACTTGAATATTAACGTTGTGCATTTTTGATATTTTGGAATGGTTAGGGAATAATTTTGCACGAATTGCTTTAATTATCAGTATAAAAGTACTCTCATTTATGTGGTAGAATACAATATTTATTTATTGGGCTATCGTACACAAACATGACATTTTATATTACATTAAAAAGTCTATCTCTTAGAAAAATCGACTTTCATCCATAATTTCGACGACTTTTTCCCCATCATTACTACCAGAACCATCATCGCCAATCTCTAAAACTGATACGGTCGGTTTATGATAGCTGAAGTAAGAAACGAACAGTTTTGATTCGAACCTATTTAAATGTCTAATAATAATAAAGACCGCATCAATAGCAGTTTTGTATTTCGTTGTGCTAACATTGCGATCATTTGACATAGTTAAACCAAATTCATTATTTAAAAATTCAATTAATAGTTGATTTTTATCGTCTGCAAAGTTTATGTTGAAATCTCCACTCAAAATCATTGGCAATTCATAAAAGCTTTTTCCAATTTTTTTTTGAAGCAATGCAGATGCGTCATGAGAATAAATGAATAAAAAAATATATTTTTAATAAAAAGGCAACCGCACACAGTGTTCCCAAGCAGTCACCCATCCAAGTACTGACTGTGCTCAATGTTGCTTAACTTCGGTGATCGGATGCGAACCTGTGTACTGACTGTGACAAGATCTTACGAATTTTCGATCAGGACACGTGTCCTGTCGCGAGTTTAACATTTTTTACCCATTACAAAAAAAAGTGTACAACGCCGCTAAAGAAGTTTTCACTTCAAAAATTTCCAATAAATCCAATCCAAAAGTGGTTTGTTTTTCTATAAAGACAATTTTTATTCAAATTGAATGAACAAACGCACAAAAAGTAGATTTTTGCAATCAATTACTGTCTAAACTATTCGGTTTACAAAAAATCTTTGTTAAGCAAAAAATCTTTGAGATTTCTAGAGAACAACTTTCTAATTTAAAGTGTTTGTGTAATGTTTGCCAGTTATGAATCAGAGTGAGGTTTTAATTGAACCTGAAAACTTCGAATTCGATACCGGGTATAAGATGTGCCCAGAGCGGCTAAATAGCTGGATCGGATCCTGCTTCTTTGCTTTATGGATAATCTGCCTCTGCAAATGAGACACTTCTCTGTTTGAGACACTTTTTTAGTATAATTTTTCTAATTTTATTGCTTTGAAATTTTATAGGTTGGCAGCGTAATATTATATGGAATACCAATTGTGTCTTTAGTCATCGAAAACCAAGAACGTTTATGTTTGGCACAAATATCGAACACTTTATTGAAACAATTCAGTTACAACGAGATACATAATCGTAGAGTTGCATTGGGTATTACGTGTGTACAATGTACACCAGTACAATTGGAGATACTACGGCGAGCGGGTGCAATGCCTGTTTCATCACGACGTTGTGGAATGATTACACGACGTGAGGCTGAACGTTTATGTAAGAGTTTCCTGGGAGATAATGCGCCACCAAGGTATGTTGTTTTTTCATATTTAAAAAATTAAACAAGAGTCGATAGTTCGAAAACTAAAGGGTTTAAGGGTTTAAAATCAAAATACACGACTATTTTAAATAAAAAGCAAAAAAAAATCCAGTAGTTTACAGAGCGGCAGAGCCGGGATCGATTAAAATCTAGACTGGTTGGACAAAAGTTTTGAGCTGTCACACCGAGCTATTTCGAATGTAGAACTCAAAACGAACAAATTAAAAAAAATGCATTCTGCGATAAGTGTATAATTTTATTGGCTTTATTAAAAATCGGTGTGACAGACCTTTCTGCCACGATAAGAGCTGTCACACAAAATTTTCCTGAAAATTAATAAACAAAATAAGCTTTGTCAGTATAAATAAACGATCCGAAACATCGGACAAGACTTTATTATATTAAAAAATTGATATATTATTCTTGTAATACTTTGATTGAAAGCAGCCAATTGTAAGAATTATTTAAAAACAAGGAAAAGCTTTAGTTTCTTAACTTCACTAATTTGGCTTACTTAAGTTTTATTTATTTCTTTAGTTGATTTATTTGATTATGTGAAAAATTTGAATGATTACACGATATTATCATGCGATTTTTTAATAATGTTTTCCCTAGGGTGTGGCCTCTTCGAATTTTCTTGGATATGTAGCCTATACTAATCCTAGGAACACCTTAAGATCTAGCCTTGTGCCTAGTTTAATCGAAATCGTTTGAGCCGTTTTTGAGAAAACCCCAAAAAAATTTTTTCCCAAGGATGTGGGCATTCTCGAATTTTCCCGTATATGTGGCTTATACCAATCCTAGGAACACCTTAAGGTCTAGCCTTGTGCCCAGTTTAATCGAAATCGTTAGAGCCGTTTTTGAGAAAACGCCAAAGCCTAGGGAAAAAATGAAAAAATTGTCTGGAATTATGACCAAATTTAACCTATGTACCGAGTTTGAGAAAAATCGGTTGAAAATTGAAGGCTCCAGCTTGGTAACAGACATACCGACATACCGACGGACGCAACATTTTTTAAAAACCACTTTTCTTAAATCGGGGACCCTCAAAACGTGTATTTCCGTTGAAACCCCGATATCTATTTTTTTTTCGATCACAATACTTTATTATATTTATAATATAATAATAAATATTTGTGCCAAAATAAACCCTAGCACACCTCATATTGTATCTATCTTTAAATAGCATTGATTCATATGCGAAATTTCGAAATCCGTTTAAGTGCAGTTTTATTATGACGGGCTCCCCGCTTATGTGTTATTCATAAAATATTTTTACTCTTTCACAGATTACCCGACGATTTTGCATTCTCCGTACACCATGAATGTGCTTGGGGGTGTCGTGGTGCATTCTTACCATCACGGTATAATTCATCTCGTGCAAAATGCATTAAATGTACATACTGTGGGCTATTTTTCTCCCCGAATAAATTTATCTTCCATTCACATCGTATGGGTGGTCCCACCGATAAATACGTACAACCAGATGCAGCAAATTTTAATTCATGGCGACGTCATATGAAATTAAGTGGTACTCCACCGGATGAGATAATTCATGCATGGGAAGATGTTAAGGCAATGTTTAACGGCGGTACACGAAAACGATTGTTATCCACGTCATCGTCAACACCATCGTCACGAACACCATCGAAACAAGCAAAAACATCTCCAACAAATGCAACAACATTTACAGTCCCGTCAAGTCCTGTAATTCCGGCTCCAGCTCGTGTTCCACCATTCCCTGAATTACCATTACCAATATCTCGAAGTTTAGTGATGGATTATATGTGGCATAATCATCAGAGTAAGCAATTCTCGTTCCCTCCATACACAGCCGCGTTACCTTGGTTAAAACGAGGTAATTCCACTGGTGCACCTTTATTATTTCCACCGGAATCAACTTTGTTGGGTTTTCATTCGGGTTTAGAGAAATCCCCTATGTCTGCGGCGTATCACCATCAATCCGCGTTTCGACCGGTGCAATCGATGTTGTTGCATCAACGTTCGCAACGGATTGAGGAAGCAGAAACTACGGCTACGAATAAAAGTGAATTAAGTGATGAAGATGATGATGAAGTTGATATTGAAACGACTGATGATAAATCTATTATAATTGGAACAGTGCAATCGGGTTCAGAGAGTCCATCATCGTCTAGATGGAGTCCAAAACAAGAAACGGTAAGTCTTTAATAATAATTTCAAATATGTTTCAATATCATAAAATTTTGCTTTATATCATTGAGATAAAGAGAGAGCTGTCGTGGGACACCCGATTAGAACTATGTTCCTATCGTATCTTCGTATATTATAAATATAGTGCTTACTTTTTTAATCAGACTTGCTTTGATTTTTTTACTGGTTTGAATGATTGATTATGTATACATGTTCAATTTTGTTAGATCATTTTGTGCTTTATTCTTCTGTCTATTTTTTAAAATATCCAGTGTAACTTGTAGTCGATTTGTTATAAAAAAAACACAATTTCAAAGAAATGAAAAATATACAACAAGATAAAAATTATTTGAAAATACAAATAACTGTATGGGTAATTAATTATAAATATTAGTTTTGTGGTACGCTACCTTTCAGATTTAGTATAATTAGTTTCTTGTAAATGGTTTTTTTTTTCTCTCTCGATACTGTTTGCATATCTGTGCATTAGTAATTCCGAAAATTGAAGGTATTAATTTAAGAAGTCAAATAATTGTTTTATTATTTAAAGAATTTAATATTAAAGCTACTTTAACTTTATACTTCATGAATTATTTGTAATATTAGTTTAAAAAAGACATACTTCAGGTTTAATAGTCAACTCAATATGTGCGTACATAACCTTAATTTCGCTTGATCAAGGTATTCATCATGAAGTATGTAGAACAGGAGAACGATCGCTATAGAAAATATTGTCCCCAAAATATGTATAAAATAAGTGAGGCGCTGCGATCAATATGTAGTATCAATAAAAGCGGGCTGTTGTGCGCTAATTTCAAATGATATATCAATTTGTACATTATGCTAACAACAACAGCTAACTTCACAGATACTACTTCTTGTTGACAGCGCGACTGGTGGCTGAAAAATGAACTATAAATTCTACAAATTTTTAGGGACAGGTACGCTAATGCTTTAGTACATAGCGATCTTTCTCCTGTTCTACATACTTCATGGTATTCATCATGACATAACATCAAATTTCCTTGTTCTTACTTTACTATCTCTATTATGTTTAACTTCTTCTGATAACTCACAACTCATTTTTTTGAGGAAAACATTTATTTTTTCACAAAAAATATAAATTGGTAGATTGTAAATTATTTTCAAAATATTCTTAAAATTCATGGCAAGCTCGGATTGTGGGGTCTTTTTAAATTGATGCAGATTTTTTGGTTTTACCTCTCCACCATCAAAAAAATTATAAAATGCGATAAGGAACATAGTTTCAATATTGGTACTTATTAAAACAAGAAGTTAAAACAAAATTTTCAAATTCAAATGAGATAAATCCCGTCAACTGGCGATAAAAATTCGTACTAATTAAAACTGAAAGTGGACCGCTTTTTCAGTAGTTCCAATTTAGACCAGCAGGTTACTTACCATTTACCTGGCGTTTCGTTTAAAATGTTTTGAGCCAAATGAAAATGTTTTAGAAACATAAATTCTATGAATGTAATTTCTTTCTAAATATTAAAATATTAAATTATCGAGTGTCGTGTCAAGTTAGGACATTAATTCATTTAATAAATACAAAAAAACAAAAACAAACTAATGATAGAAAATTTTTTTTATTTAAATAATGGTCATTTATATAATTTTATAGTAAATAATGAAAATAAAGAAAAATTATTATTTATATAAAGTATTATTTTAACATAATTATTGTTTAACATATTTTTATTTTACTTATTCTATCGAAGTTCGATTTTATTAGATATTTATAGATTTTTTTTTCTTCAAACTATACTTTTAATATAATTGTAATGGTGGTAGCAAATGCGAAATTCAGGGGTCGTTTTGTATATTTAATCAATTAAAAAATAACTTAAACAAAGTTGCAGATTTTGATGGGGGGGGGGCTAAAATGTAAGAGATAAAATAATCAACTTTTAAGTCCAGGCATTTTTTCATGCTCATTTGAAGACCAAGGTTAAATATGTCTTTAAATTTAGAATTTCCGATAAAATTTATGGACACAGGTGAATATCCTCTTTTGGCTAAAGCATTTCTCTGTAGCTTGCGTGTTTTATTTCGATTAAATGCAATAATGGCATATCTGTTACATTTCCTACGAAAACAAATTGTTTTCGAAAAAAATGTTTTAAAATTATTCTATCTCTTACCTTTTAAGATCTAAATTAACGCCTATCTACAATACATCATCTCATTGAGAGATTATTTAGTATTTCAAGATAATCGGGCAATTGGAAGTAGATTAAAATTGACTTCTAAGATTTTATTATATCGTTTTTTAATTAGTTGTAAAAGCATTTATTCCTTGTAAACCGATTTTTGGAAACTTAGCTATAAAATGTTATCAATCAAGTCGGTTTAGATGCTACGATGCCTCTGAGAAACACACAGACACACAGAAAAACACTTTAAACTTATAACACTCCTTCTTAAATCAATATCAAAGTGATGGTCAAGAACATCAGATGAGATGAAAAGGATACTTAGAGAGCTATCATTTTGGGAGAAATTTTTGGAAATATTTATTTGAAATTGAAATATTAGAGACAGTTTCTTCTTTTGAATTATTATTTTGAATTACCTAATTATTTTACCATTTCACTTTTCAAATATAATTGAGTCAGGTTTATTTGACCATTCATTTCCATAGTAATTATGTATATGTTAAAATTATACATAATGCCTTTTCCAAACTGAGTCGATTTTGAAGATCATCGCCAATTTTTTAGTTTTTTCGAGAACGAATTTCTAAACTCGCACAAAGCTAAGAACACTCTCCGTTAAATTACCTTTCAAATGAAACCAAAAAAAATTAAAATCGGTTCATCCGTTTAGGCGCTACGATGCCACAGACAGACAAACACACAGACACACACACATAGCGGTCAAACTTACACCCCATTTTTTAATTCGGGGGTTAAAAAACGAAATAATTTTTTTAGGATCATGTCACTTTGAATTCGTATAAAAAGTAGCGTATAGAAAAAAGTATAAAGAAGAAAATATATTTTAATATAATGAACGGTATTTTTTGACCCCATTATATTTAAATTGACCCTACCTTTTATCATAATCATAATATATGAAATAAGATCTTCATATATATATTATGTAACTTAAAACAATATTAAATATTTAAACAGAATAAACTTACGCTTACCATCAATATGGTAGACTATTGTACCTTGAATCACAATGTAATTTTAGGTTGTTTTTAAAGCCCATTATTTATATCGTCCTCTTATTCCTACACACAAAGTATTTTTTGGAAAATGGTAATACTAAACAACTATTGATGAAAATTGCATTCTTATTTTAGTAAAATTTGATTTATGGTACAAGAACCTTAGGTTAGGTTAGGTTATATTGGCTGTCGACGAAGGACACATTTAGGCTATAGAGCCCATTGTGATACCATATATGTGTTTTACCACCTTTCCGCTGATAATTTTATTTATCAGCTCCTCAATTTCAGAGGCTGAGTGCACCTCTTTCCAGCACATACCATGCACCACACCAGCCAATCAAACTATTAATTAAATTAATTTTGTTGCGACGGCGGAAATCGAACCCGCTACCCTAAGCATATCGCGGGCGGAATTGGTTAAATCTTAACTAACTGAGCTAATAGGGCGACTAAAAGAATAAGCCGGAATAAGCTTTCTCTTTTCTAAACGTCCCGTAACTGATACAATTAATTAATTATTTCATCGATACCAAAGGAGATTATATTTATCATATTAAGAACGTTGCTTCACTCCAATATTGTCACGGTAAGAGTATATAAGTTTGTAGTGAAATGAAGTATAATTTTAGTCTAATAATGTATCGGCGGAGATTTCACACGTATAATATTGTAGTTGTTTACAATACTATAGTTATTTCTGCTACAACCACAATACTCTACTACAGTTGTCTTGTTTACACAATTCTTTCTGTATCTTCTACACTAAAAATTATAGCCTAAATGTGTGATTATTTTTAATTTTTCATTGAAATTATGTGGTAAATACATTAAACAGCATGATTTAGGTAGAATGTGATTTAAAACTCAAAACCCAATAATCAGGTTGTAGTAAATAAATTAACAGTATTCGCTCCGTGCAAGAGTTTTATTTCATGGAGTTACCATAGAAACGATCAACTACTTTATTTATATAATTGTATAGATGGATATATAAGTCTATGGTTTGTATATATACTTTTTGTTGAAAATTTCATATTATTTTCTAACAAATTTAAATAAGTATGTTATTTTACATTTAATAAATATTATTTATGCGATTTCGTCTCTTATTTTCACAATTTGGATTAATGCAAAAAAATTAAATAATTGGTTTTTTTCAATAATTTTAATTTGACATTTACTATATCATTTACAAGTAAACATTTGAAAATTAGTCATAGATAAAATAAGTACAAATTGTTATATTGTTCAATAAAAAATTTCGTTTGTACTTTGAAAATAAATGCATATGGACAATCATTTTCTTGATTTCTTGCCTTTTAAGGATGTATGAGCATGGTAGTGGGGGCACAAATTTAAAAATAGATAGTTTCAATTTTGATGATAAATTTATATTATTACTTGACAATATAAGACGAAAAGTAAGAATAAAATTTTTCGATATCTGGCTTAATTTTCAAAATATCGAAAATTTTGTTTAATTATTTAGCTTTCGATATTTCGAAAACCAAAATATTTCGAAAAATTTTATTCTTATTTTTCGTCTACATTCATGAAGTTATAACAAAATTCATCATCAAAGTTGAAAATAAGATAAAAATAATTTCAACCCTTAATCTACCCTGCTCTTACATCCCTTATATGGACGGTGACACTTAGTTTTTTTCTTTTCTAATTCATTGCTAATATGTTTACTTTCTATTAAAAAGTTTTTTTTTAATTTGTTTTCATTCATTCCAAATGAAAATTATCAAAAACTTCCAAAATATGTCGTTTTTTGAGATTCCTCCATAAGAGCCAATGTATTTTATATCGATTTTTAATGACTTTTTTCTTAAAAATTTGCACGGATACCTAAGCTGCCAATTTTAACCACATATTCTTTGAGTAAAAGACTACCTACAAACAAATTTTGAGCTTTTAAATCAAACATTGTTGTCATGCTCATACATCCTTAACACTAGTTCATTTTCTCTTCATATGATTAAAACTGAATTGATGGGTCATTCGCCAAGGTACATACAAAAACATTACCCTTCTTAATATTGTCACAAAAATAATTGTTATCAATCATTAAGCATAACGATCATGAATCAAGCGTGCGTACGAACACACGTACGTTTGTACGCTAATACAAACAAGACACACTCCTAATATCAAACACTTAATATATAGTATTGTATTGTATTTATAGATAGATCACTTAGAATATAATGTGTCTACACTTAGAATTATATAATAATAATAGTTATGTCTACACTTTTGTGACAACACGTGTCACATATGTACACAGAACTAGGACCATATCAATGTAAACACTACTGACTGGTTGTTGTTGTAAGGTTGTAAGGTTGTAAGGTTCATGAAGGTATTGTATTGATTGTTTAATATAATCAAATGTTAATCGTTATTATTGAAAAGGTTTGTATACAGTGTTTAAGTTTTGTTTAGCTCGAAAGTGGAAACAAACAATTGACTGAATTAACTGTTGAAATACCATGTATAGACAGTGTTGATGACGCAATTTTTTGTTTTTTTACGTCATGTAAGTAAAGAAAGATAGTAACTCTTACAGACAAAGTAAGATAAGAGTCTCTTTGTTCACACTTCCTTAGTGGATATATTATAAAAAAACAAACATTTACATAATATATGTAACATATAAATTTAAAATATATACAATACCTGTTATACATACTATATAATGTTTCTAACCTAATTTTCGACCTCACGGATAAACAGTGACGTTTATCAAAAAATATTTCAAACAAAATTTGTTAATTTTTTTATAAGGAACATTTTTTACGTTAGAACTTTTGTTCTATCTCTAACGGTTTGCAGAACCCAATTGATCTATGTTGCTCATTTACGACCTGGACGTCCTAAGCACGTTTAAAAGAGACAGGCGGATAGACAGACAACCGGCATTTTGTGGCAGCATCAATATTTTTAAGCGTTACAAACTTGGGACTAAACTTAATATACCTTGATATATTTCATATAGTTATACATGGTATCAAAACAAAAATAAGTTCACGCACTTCGCTGGGAAACTTCAAACTCTATCTCTATATATTATAAATACGAAAAAAAGGATGTTTGTTTGTTTGTTTGTTACGCTTTCACGCTAAAACTAGCGAATGGTTTTTAATGAAACTGTACAGCAATATAGCTGATGATATATCAGAATAACACATGAACTATAATTTATAAAGATATATTAAAAAAATAATAATAAAAAAATAAAATTTAATCTGAGATTTACTATTTTAAATTTGTACAGAAATCTTTAGTTAATGGTTCAAAATGACGATTATAGATGGAGGAGATCTATAATCATCATTATGAACCAAGTTTTCTGTAAAAATTTAAAATAGTAAATGTCAAACAATTCATGGCCAACTTTTCTACTTTTCTGATATACTCAATGAATTATGACTATTTTACATTTAACAAAATTGAAAACGGTACACATCAGGATAGGTGGAGTCTATAAAGCAGTATTTTTTACTTTTAAGCCCAGCGAAACGGGCGGATATCAAGCTAGTTTTAAATACATACAAGTATACTTAAAAAATGATGGAGTTTCAAAAAAACTTTCATTCTCTATTTTACCCCGTTAAAGAATAAATTTTCTTTAGGGAATGAATTCCCATAAATTTCATGTTTCTAGACATAGTGGTTTCAGTTATGCATTGATCGATCAGTCAGCGAATCAGCAGTCTGCCAGTTTCTTCTTTTATATACAGTGGCAGATTTATCGGGAAGCAAAGGAAGCAATTGCTTGGGGCCCCGCTTGGACAAGGGCCCCAAAAAATGGAAAAATTTGAAAACACATTCGAAAATTTGAAAAAAAAGCTTGAAAAACTTGACTTTGATGATGTCATGTCATTATGCAAAATTAACTAGTTATTCATTATTTTGAAATATCGGGGGGGGGGGGGGTATTTTACAATGAGGGCCACAAAAACCTGAGGTTGCTTGGGGCCCCGTCAGAAATAAATCCGGTACTGTTTATATACAGGTCTTTTATTTACCCGTGACTCGATTGACATAACTAAAGGGTGTATTCTTTTTAAGCACCTTGTATATGTAATATGAATATCGTCCATCATCAATGTATAAACATCAAATCTATTATATTATATGAATCATATGTAGGTACCTATAATATATAAATATAATCCATTATATTTATATTTATATATTATATATTGACAATTCAATAACATTTCACAGAGGTACAATTTTATTTTAATATAATTAAAAGCTATAATCTATATCTATATCTATACTTTTTTAAAACTACAGGTAAAAATAAAAGGTCTCTTTTTACTGTTATATACCTACCTATACTAACGTTATATCAATTTATAATCTTGATTTTAATTTGCAAATATATTCATTATTAATATATTTAATAATAATAGACCTTTTTCATGAAATGCTTTTTGTTAATTTTTTTTAAAAATATAGGTCGAGTAGATCCTGCAACTCGAAAATTACACATTTTTAACATTAAAAAAACTACGAAAAAAATTGTTCAAAAGTCACGGTATTTGAAATAATTTAAAACGTTATTTATTGGCTAGTAGTAGCCTGTGATGTCAATTATTTCATATTTTCAAACACTGTTTTGACATGGTTTGCATTTTTGTTTATTGAATAACTCGTTTATTTTCAACTTTACACGAAAAATGGTTATCATCACAGTTATTTGTAATTAAATTTTCTACAATTTTGGCCCTTATCAATTTTTCCTTAAGGCCGATATTTTGCGATTTAAACCTGAAAAGAGGTGTATGTGAATTTTTGTTTGTTGCATTATATTACAGTAACTTTATATATTACAGTAGGCATCAAATCCCGGTAGCTCTGATTTTTTGCAGACTTGTTTATGATGTTATTTCGATAAATAGTCCAAGTTTGAGACTTTTTTCTAGATTTAGGCAATTATAACACTAAAGGGGTAGTTTTTGAAGTACCTTTTGAAGATGTTTTTAAAGTAGACTAAATTTGCTACAATATGAGACTAGAATCGTCATTAAAGATCCAATAGTTTCCGAGAAAAAGCTGCAAAAAATTGCGAAATAAGAAAAATGTTAATTAATTTAAAAAAAAAAAAAATTTAAAAACATGTTGAAAAAATACTTCAAAAACGAGTAGTTAGGGTTGTAATTGCCAAAATAAAAAATAAAAAACAGTAATTTTCACGGGTTTTTTCGATTTTTGACAAAGTTGCGCTCGTCGCTCGAGGTCACAAAATTTAATTATTCATTGGGACAACATCTTAAACAAGTCTGCTAAAAATCAGAACTACCGGATTTGACGTTAACTCTGATGTATAAACTTACGTCGATAAATTTTTAAAGGCTTTATCTCGGAAAGTATTGGGTCTATAGAGTCCATTTTCAGAGCATATTGTAGCAAATTTAGTCTACTTTAAAAAAGTTCCGAAAAGGTTTTATCAAAAAATAGTCCTTTAAAGTTATAGTCGTCAAATTATGAAATTTTCATGGATTTTACAATTTTTGACAAGGTTGCGTTTGGCGCTCGAGATCACAAACTTGGATTATTCATTGGAATAACATCATAAACAAGTCTGCAAAAAATCAGAACTGCCGGATTTGATGCATACTACCCCATATAAACGACAAGGTTAGTATGGGGTAGTATGCATCAAATGTATTATTACTCGTTTATTTTTCATTTTACGCGAAAAATGGTTATCACCGAAGTTTTTAGGAATTACATTTCCTACAATTTTGGTCCTCATAAATATTTTTCTAGGATCGATATTTTTTTTTCGCGCCGAGTGTCAATACGGGCCAATCTTGGTCGGATCATTAACTAAACGTTTTTCAAACGAACATGATTTGAATTTTATATGACTTTTGACATGATTTGAATTTTATTTGACTTCAAAAATGTACTAGTGAAAAAAAATTAATTAATTCAAAAGATTAGTTGATCATCGTTTGCACAGCGGTGAATTTACACTAGGGGCAGTCGGGGCTAGTGCCCAGGGCGGCAAATTTTCTAGGGCGACAAAATTTGAAATGTGGAAGAAAATTTGTTTATTGTCATAAAATTTCTCAATAGAAATTTTTATTCTTTTAATTAATCATACATCATTTAATAGATAATTCAAGAAATTCGACTACAATACAATAAATGTCAAATCGAAATAATTAAATTAATTCATTTCTAAGAAGATTTGAAATGGTAATTTTTGATTTTTTAATTTGCTGGAATCATAAAATTTAAATTTGTTTTTTTTTTTTTGGAAAAATTAAGAACGTTTTTGAATTATTTTTGCAAATAGACCAATAGCTTAGATATTCTATGCATCGACTCGGATGTAGGTACTTCAACTTTTAGATTGTGAAGATTTAATCGACCAATTCGCAATTAAAAAAGTCAGGCGTGTTTGCCTGTGAAAAAAATTATCATTATATTTTTTTATGTCATATCAAAGTATATAATATATAATAAATTATTTGCAATACATTAGATATTATAATTTAAAAAAAAATAAAATATCAAAACTACATAACTTTTAGTGATATTTCAATGATGGGGCGGCATTTTTTCAGTGCCCAAGGGCGGCAGAAGTTTAAATCCGGCCCTGCGTTTGCATAAAAAAATCCCTCTAATAAAGAACATAACAGAATAATCTATCCTAGGCAAAAATTGATGAGGACCAAAATTTTAGGAAATTTAATTTCAAATAACTTTGGTAGTAACAATTTTTCGTGTAAAATTGAAAATATACGAATTATTCAATAAACAAAAATGTAAACTATGTAAAAACAGTGTTTGAATGTATATAATACTTACTAATTGGCATCACATCGCCATTCGTATAACTTCGTGAGTTTCCTCATCGTTTTCGGCAATTTGAATTTTAATGATTTTCATTATTGTGTTCCTCGTTCATTTGGCTCAAAATAAACTGGGGGAAATTAGCTCATTTATCGAGACATTTACCTTCATTTATAACAATAAAAAAATATGAAAAAGGTATATTCAAAAAACATTTGCAACTGTAGTTTACACCGGCCATATTGACTGTCCGTAGGGAAATCCACTTTTAATTTCTACAGCATCCATAACTACACATTATCTTATTCGTTTCTATGGAAATCAGGATGTATGTTTGTTTTCCGCTCAGCTATTGTAGATTCCATACTTAATAGGGTAATTCTACTATATTTGAAAAAGTACTTCAAAATATTGATTTTTCTAATAAAAAGCCATAAAAAATTATATTCTGGCAAAATGAACACGCTTTCTTGCCAAAAAATTTAATAAAATTTTAAACCTTTTCTATTCTGTCAAACGCGCTGTCATCCATTTCGGTGACGTATTATTTTTATTATCAACAGTCATTACCTCAAAATATTTCCCAGCAGTAATTCATTCTCCTCATAGCGTACCAACTCGTACCATAATCCATTATTTCGAAAATTCATCACAATCATTGCTTTTTTTACTACACATTAGGTAATTTAATAAAAGCATATTAATTTTTTTGCAAACAAAATCATTTTCATGTTTTAAGTATTCATATTAGTATTTTTTATTTTTTTTATTCTGTTAAAAAATCTCCTATCACACTTGTCACTGTGTCAATACTTTTGCCTTCATCAGTTTTTACCTTGTTTTTTATCATGTCCTCAATGGTTGTTATTTGCATTTTAATAAATAAATAGGTACAAATAAAATGCACTGACGAAAGAACACAGTTAAATTTGACAGATATGTACCCAGCTGTTTACACTGAACTAACAGTTTTTGCCTAAATGACATCACATCAGGGCTCGCTCGTGTATTAGGTCACATGATATAGGTACAGTAAAAAGATGCATAATTTTAGTATAATAAAACAATAATGTGCTTTTATGACTCAAAATCAGAATATTTAAGTATATTTCAACATAAATTTTAATTTTTATCTAATTTCATAATTTATTTTTCATTACCGAAAGTACCCTATTGTATTATTCTAGAAACGACTTTCAAGACCAAACTCGGCAAAATTCAAAGATTTCCATAAATGTGAATTAAGTTTGAAATATAAAATATCGTTATTTTTTTAAGTAAAATCCATTTCAATATCGGTCTATTTATTTCATAACTTTTCTTTGAATTTTCTTGCATATATTTCAGTGGAGCTTTAGGTTTCATTATTTTTGTATATAGGTACATATTAATTGAATGTTATTTATTTACAACGCAAGTTGAATGGACTGATTTATATAAAACAAATTTTAAATACATAAACCCAACCATTTAATTTATTTAGATATAACATAATGGTACTATCGATATACAAAAAATATTATTATACATTCAAGCTTAATGAGTAATGAAATGATAACATACAATATCGTTGCCTTAAAGTGATTTGGCTGTCACATGACTAGTCAACTAGTCAATTAGGTGTAATTACTAGTCAACAAGGCGTAGATTTGTATGACGTAAATGTAAAAAAAATGTTATAAAAATATTGAAAAAGCGTCAAAAACCAAAGTTTTTTTATGTTTTCTTTTTGGAATGCGTTAAAAGGTAATGTTTTTTTGAATAAACAGAATCTGTGATAAATTTTCTTCAGGATAAAAGTTTATTCATCGATTAATTTTTGTATAATTAACATTATTGTGAGTTCTTCCATAAGGTACTATGTTAAAAATCAAAATTTTGCCCCGCAAGAGACCCCAAAACTATGTATATTGCAATCAAGAGATTTTGAAAAACGTAAAAGCATTCACCTTTGCTACTTGTTTAACCAGCCGAACCACTTTAAAACTTTAAAGCACTCTAACTTGGACTTAAACAGAAACCGTAAATGTAGTAAATTTTTACATTTATTTCCAATATTTGCGAATGCGAAAAATGTTAACTTTAAAATGAAGCGCTCGTAAGTTATTTTAAGTTATTTATTATCTAAATAAATATAATTATTCATTAGCATAAAAGAGTCGGTCGTATAAATCTATTACAAACAAACCATACATGCCCATTAAAAGCACACCATGTAAGTCAGTCCATTAAGATGTTTCAATACCAAAACAAAAAAGTGTTATTAGAAAACATGGTGGTTTATGAAGAAGTCGTAATAAATCTTGGTTTTTTAGTCAATAACTGCTTTTAAAAATATTTTACCATTTACATAAAAAACTTTTATCAATATTCCTCAAGTTTTAAGCTTTAAAATCTTATCAAAAATAAGAACTATTCATAAAAATGAAAAACTTTTTTTTAGTAAAAACCCTGACTTTGATAGTTAATTTCTCCTAAACCAGAATCGAATATGATATGAATTTTTCACAAAAGACGTATAAAAGGATGATTAATTGATAAATAAAATTTCAAATGTTTGGTATTATTTTCAATTTTCGGTATCGAAATTTCTCTGATTTTTTTTGACTGCCAATATTATCTAAACTCTACTGTATTTATTAAATTGTCACTTGCTCAGCTGCATGTAGGTATAATAATATTTTTAGTATATCAATACATACATACATTTACAATTAAATATTCAATACATATTATTGATTAAATACACGTAACACAGAAGCTTGTCAACATTGATGGGTGCAAGCAAGCCACCCATCACATGAATAGGTGGTCTTTACCAATGGTATTGGGTGTCATATCTATTCATTATTACAGTATACAAACCTATATACATCTGATATATATATATTATATAATATAATGTACCTATATAGGTATATAATTATATATTTAGTGTATATATATATTGTATGTATGTTTATACAATCCAAATATAATGAAAGCATTATATCATATTAATAATAATATTGAGTGTGTAATGCCCATCGTAGAGTGAACAAGTGAAATTTATAAAATTTAAAAAACCCCCTACAAATGTTATAATATGTTCTTAATCGAGTCGATTTGACCGTTTAAGGGCTACGATACCACTGAGAAACACACGGACGCGCAGATAAACATTTTAAACTTATAACACTCCTTCTTAAATCAATATCAAAGTGATGGTCAAGGATATCAGATAAGGTGAAAAGGATACTTAGAGAGCTATCATTTTTTGGGACAAATTTTTGGAAATATTTTAATTGAAATTGAAATATTTGAGTTGACTTTCTTCTTTTGAATTATTGTTTTAAATTACCTAATTATTTTACCATTACACTTTTCGAAATGAATAGACTTTTTCGCTTTTCATCGATTTGCTTTTGTTTCGGACAGTTGTCAAAAAACTATTCAATCTAAGAAAGTTAAATATATTTTTTCTTTATCAAACAGCGCTTTTTGACAAGGATACAAGATATAAGATATGTCTTTACTTGATTGAAAACAGTCCAAAACAAAAAAGAATTATTTTGTAAATGAAAAGCCCTATTGAACCAGGTTTACGGGAAACCTTAGCTCGCACTTGGACTATAGCTAAGAACACTCTCCGTTAAAATACTTTTCAAATGAAATAAAAAAAATTAAAATCGGTTCATCCGTTCAGGCTCTACGATGCCACAGACAGACACACACACAGACACACACAAATAGAGGTCAAACTTATAATACCCCTTTTTTTAGTTCGGGGTTTAAAATTGAAAATTATTCCTTGGCATAATTTAATAGAACATTTTTAATAATCCATTTGGCATTTTAAATTGGAATTCTCTCGCAGTTCAACAAACTTTTTTTTTAAGTTTTGGAGAAAATAGACACCATAGTTTTTTCCTGAGTGGTGCCTCTACGGGTAAACAGTGATGTTTACAAAATGATTGAAATAAAAGATGTTAATTTTTTAATAAGGAATAACTTTTACATTTAAACTCTTGTTCTATCTCTAATGGTTCAAAAATGGTTCAAAAAAATTCCATCTTAAAATTGGCATATTTCGGTCCATTTTAAAGCTGAAATGTCGAACAAAAAACAAAAATGTACACAATTAAATCAATTAGAAATTTTAATGAAAGTTAGTTTTTTTATTTGAAGCGTAGTTTTTTCGTAATTTGTAAAAAACTGATTAAAACCCCCAACTACCTCTCGCAAAATGGTTTTAATCGCGCCCATGAACTGTGGAAAATTTTAAAGATGTATGAATTTTTTCTCATTTACCAGAATATTTAATTTAATTTTGTTGTGCTATTATAGTATCGTGAAAATCAACATGTTTAAGTTTTTTGGCTCTTATACCCGTGCGGACTTCTGTAATGCGGTACCGGTGTCTAAAAACGAAATTTCAATAATACGATACGAAATTGCACTAATAATTTACTTTCTTTTTATTTATAGGCAATTTTACTACAGGTATGGTATACAAATTACAAAATGGACAGAATTAAATCTTAATATTATTACTCTAACCTGATCCGCCCGAAAAAGGGGGGGTTAGTCGCGCCCATGAGAGGTAGACTTTTTAACGAAGTTTTTACAACGTAATAAACAACAGTTGAAAATTTCAAAGATGCATTAATTTTTTCCTTTGAGATATTTAGTTTCATTGTGCTATAAAAGTCATAGATAGCTACTATACTTTGAAAATTAAAAACCATGTATCGAAGTTATATTTTAGTATTTTGATGATAAGCTGATCGAAAGAGATAATATGTGCAGCGATAATGATTTTCAATTACATCTTCTAACGCATAGTACTATTACTTTTTCAACAGGTTATTATATAAATATATAATTTTGTAATCAATATGTATCTAAACTAAATTATAAAGTACCGAACTATTTTAATATTAATTAATATGAAATAATTAATTATTAACTGCAATAAATATAAATTCGTCATAATTTATTGATGATATGACAATTAATTAATTTTATTATTATTGTTTGATTTTCATCTATATCATTTTTAATTTTATTAAATTTGGGGCAAAAAAAAAAAATATATATGGAAAATATCATGGTATTTCTTTTTAGTACGTCAGCGTATAAATATAGTTAATAAATATATATTCTAGAAATTGTTGTGTTCCAGGCTCATATAGTTCAAATTTAGTGAGGGATTTTAGGAGTAGAAAAATATAGGAAAAATTTATACTTCCCACTATAGGAAGTTATTGTAATGGTTCCGATTTTCGAAATCGAAATTTTCTACATTTCTTTATGATTCATGGTTAGAATAAGACATTAACACTAATTTGGAGAAGAAGACGAACGTACGTACGTATGTCCTTAGACATTTTTTCGTCGTCGATATCGCGCGAACAAAAAATGATATCGCCTTCGTTGAGGTGCATATGGAAGCGTATTAACGGTAATATGATCCGAAAAGAATTTCGTAACAGTAGAGTCGTTTATGCTGGGAAGTTATTCGCGTGGACCTTAAGGGTCGTATCAGACTCTATCCACGGCTTGTTTTATTACAAATTTCCCCAGGTATTCGGAAAAAATAATTTTGTTTCGATCATATCGGCTTTTTTTTTTATTTAATAATTTACAAAATTTACAAAATTAATTCTGACAAGTTAAGGGGGGAGGGGTTGTGGTATTATTTAAAAAAATAAATGACTTCAAAAGTAAGCATATTTAACATTGGTTTTATAGAAAAACGATAAATGGATGATATGTTTTCATAGATTTTTCCAAAACTAGTAAGTGGAAATTAAAAAAAACTATCTAAATTAAAGTTAAAACCTTAATAAATTATTGAAAACAAAAAAAAATCGGTGCCCGACTAATTAAGGATGTATGAGCAAAATAGTGGGGACACAAATTTAAAAAAGTTTATATTTTCAATTTTGATGATGAATTCTGTTATAACTTGACAATAAAAGGCGAAAAGTAAAAATAAAATTTTTCGATATCTGGAGTAATTTTCAAAATATCGAAAATTTAAAATTTATTTAGCTTTGGATATTTCGAAAACCAAGGCAGATATCGAAAAATTGTATTCTTATTTTTCGTCTACATTCATGAAGTTATAATAAAATTCGTACTACTTTAACACCGAATCTTTTCCAAACTACAATTATTCCTTTACTTTGTAAACAAAAAGTTAAATTTATCTGATGACTTGCCAGTGGCCACTTGAATTCATTTAATATCATTTAAAATTAAAGAGTGTATTTTTTTTATTCTTAAACTAATTGTAAAATGTAGGTAATGATTCATTACATGAATAGTAAATACCTACTTTATCGACTTACAAAAAAAAAAGCACAGAGATTGTGCAGGGTAATAAAAAATGAGAAAAGTTTAAGAGTTTTATTTTGTGTTAATCTACATATTATGCAAATCTTAACGATACCCACCTGATACGATGTCGAATAACTAACTATAGATACGTATGTTAGTCAATCGTAATTAAACTATATTCTGGTTTTTTTGTATAATTACAAAATATCCCAAAGGTTTTATCTTCAATATATTTAATGTTTTTTTAATGTAAATTATTTGATTAAAACTTCATTTGTAAATAATTATAAAAGTTCATTCCATTTAATGTTTAAATTTGTTTGTAACAAAATATAAGAGTATAATTCAGGATTCAGTGGACTACGGTTGTTTTTAACGGGTTATATCCAGTTAGAATTTTCAAAGAATCAATTTTTTACATATTCGGATATATATTTTAAATGCCAAAGTAAACATGTTTGTTTGTTTGTTTGTTTGTTTGATTCGCCCTCACGCTTAAAATAGCTAATGGTTTTTAATGAAACTGTACAGCAATATAGCTGATATATCAGAATAACACATGAACTATAATTTATAAAGATATATTTAAAAAAAAAATTAAAATATTTAACTTTATTTGACATTTGACATTACCATAAATTACAGATTTCTGTAAAAATAATCAATATAAAATATTTCACAGCCATCTTCTCTGATATACTCAATGAATAATTACTATTATACATTTAATAGAAAACCATACATATATTTTACCTGTGTAAAACAATCCTTACCATTATTTCCAGTGTTATAGAAAGGGGATAAGCGAGAGCAATCTTTATCAATCTTTACTTTTAAACCCAGCGAAGCGAAATTTTTTTTTTAGCTGAGTGTAAACGTTTTTTTAACCTTAAAAAATGCGATTTTCTCGAAACAGCGTTTTCAAAGTGGATGAGCATGATTTCTACGAAACGGTTCAACCGATTTCGAATTTTTACACAATCTTTTTATATATTTTTCACAAGTTTTAATCGAAGGAATAAGATTCCTGAAAATTATTTCGATATTTAGACCGCTTTGAAGTTGGTAATCTTTTGAACAATTTGGTTTTTTTTTTTGGAATTCGCTATATTGTCAAAAATTATAACTATTTGACTATTTATTCGATTAATACCTGTATTAATTTATTGACTAGCGAAAATTTCTGAACGTTTTTATTTTTGATAATCCAAATCAGAAATAGAGTGTTCACCGCCGGGCACCTTTTTTTTTTGGAGGACCTCCAATATATCGCCTACAGGAGCAGTGCCATACAAAGTTTTTGAAATAAGACAACGGCATCTTAAAATTAAAGAATGTCCTATATGTATTAGTGTTTTATATTTATGTAAAATAAATGATCATCCCAAAAAAAAAAAAAAATCGTAAAAAACGTGTGTTTTGCTCTCGTAACTGGAAATAACTGCTTAAAACATTTAAATTTTGAGGGGTAAAGATTATAGTTTGTTTTATCGTTTTATTCCCATATTTTAAGTCTTCGAATCAAATGAATCAAAAGTCTGTTATCGAATTAATTTCGTAGAATTTTATGTTTAAAAAGTGACAAAAACCAAGGTTTTACATGAACAAGGGATTAAATGAACACTATTATAAATCGATATTTCTCAAAAATAATATCGATAATTATATTTGAAACTTTTACTAGTTAATAATTATTATTTAAATTTTCAGAATTTCAGAAAGTTTTTCAATTTTCCATTCATTTAAAATTATTTTAAACTTACATATTCAAAAATTAAAAATTCATTGAATTATCGCCGATGAAGTGGGGACTACAAAAAATACGGCACTCTGGCTAACACAATTCCAACCCTTGGAGTGATCCGAAACAAAAAACTTTAAATAATGATCAAAATGAACAAAAAAAAAATTTGTATTGACTCTTTTTTTACCTTTTCAAATTTTTAAAAAATACTTAAAAGAGTCGGTCGAGTACAACTTGAGATATCATATCAACCACCTTGAAAAATGTAGTTTCAAGAAAAACGCGTTTTAAATTAGAGAGACAATTCCGGCATAGTAACTCGGATAACAATATTTAATACTCATTTTGGATTAATTGTGGATCCCAAATCCATACATTGAGTCTTTTTCTACTTCATATGCAATGTCTTGCAAAGTTATTTTTGCTAACCAAGCTGTTTTGCCTTATTTTGAAATAGCTGGAGTACAGAGCGATGAATTCGAACTTTGTTACCAGAAAATTCGCTGTATCTCCAAAAATAATTAGAATTTTGAAAAGTCCTTTTAAGGGCATATTTTTAAGAGCTTTATCTCTAAAAGTTTGCAAAAAAAAGAGTCGATTTCTTCAAATTTTTAGACCAGAGTACTGCCTTAAGAGGTTCTCAAGTTTGTAATATAATTTTGGAGGAAGTGCAAGGAAGTATAGTTAATATATACTTCTTATAAAGTAACTTTTTTTATCAACTCTTCCACCATTTAATTTCTAAATAAAAATTCATGATGTATTTATGAAATATTTTCCACTCCTTTTTTAAATTAATTAAATAAGGTAGGGATTAATTAAATTAGGCGGACACAGGGGAGTACGCTTGCTCCATTTACCGTTGCGTTTACTCCATTTATAAATACGAATACGCTATTTATCGGTGAAAATTGATTTTAAAATTATTGAGAATTTTTTTAAATCACTTTATCTAGGACCGTGAGATAAGAACTATTTATTCCACTCATTTTGCGTGAGTAAATATTTTATTAAAAAAAATAAGCTTAATTTCTGTAAAAATCTGAAGTAATAACAATAACTATAGTAACTGTTTTAATGTTTTAGTTTTCTAACAATTCATGACATTTTAGATTATAATTACGTTAATTTTCACATTTAAGAGGCGTAGATTTCATATTTTAGAGCGTAAGTTTTGTACAACATACTAATCTAATTGTAAGAGACGGCATAAGCCTTTACCCAAAAACATTTACATATATTGCTGTGTTCCCTCGGGTTGTAGGGTCTGTAGGCTGCCACCACCGAAAGTCTAATATTTTATAAGGCAAATTTAGAGATCCTTGAGGATTAATTTGAAGAAAAACAAATAAAACACAAATATATCACTATTAATATTTCGTAATTTATTGTTAACAACTATTCGTATATTTTTATACCATGTATAAATGAAATGTACATAGTATATTAAGCTTAGCCCCAAGTTTGTAACGCTTAAAAATATTGATACGACGAAAAAAATTTTAGTATAGGTGTTCATAGAATCAACCCGATAACTCAAAAATGAAAAAAGATGTCAAGTACAAATTTTTTGAGGTAAAGTTCGTAAATGAGCAACATAGGTCAATTGGGTCTAGGGTCCATACGACCCATCTTGTAAACCGTTAGAGATAGAACAAAAGTTTAAATATAAAAAAATTTTCTTATTAAAAAATAAAAAATTTTTGTTTGAAACATTTTTTTGTAAACATCACTGTTTACTCACGAGGGCACAAATAAGATGCACATTTTATAGTTTGGGATTAAATTAATATGGGATTATCAGTTATGTATGTGTGACATGTATAGGTATATGTGTAATGTGATAGAGTAATCAACATTGTCCTACATGGAATTTCAAAAATTAACTCAGTCAATTATTTGTTTTCACTTGTTAAAAATGATATTATGTATTTTATTAATTTAAACGTTGACGTAGATTAGATGCGTGTCTCAAGCGTTATTATTTCTGTATGTTGATTCAAAATTTCTATAATTACTGTATAAATTCAAATCATTAAGAGAGTCTTTAAATACAAAAATTACTATGTCAAATATGACCTAAAATTAAAATAATTCATACTAATTTTGCTGACTAGCCAAATAATTATATATTTTATAAAACCTATTAATAGTTCTTTATCAAATATTCTTTCCAAGATAATTGATTTTGTAAGAAAATCTATTATACTAGTTTTCTTTAAAAATCTTTAAAAATAATTATTTCTTAATTTCAGTGATTTTTGCCCTCGACTCTTTCTGCCGATTTGAACTTTAAATATATTGCTTCATAACCATTGTTACAAATATTTTGTACAACGATTAAATATAGTTTCAGATTTTCGATTTATAAAGAAGCATTCATATCATACCGCTTGTGAGAATAATAATTATTTTTTGAATATTGTAAATATTGTATATCAAAAGAACCTTGGTAACATTATAACATACATTGATCTACATTTGTCTATAAAATTATTAACATGGAGTTCCCATATACAAAATCTACCTCCTCGTTTTAACCCCTTAGGGGATGAATTTTTAAAAATCACTTCTTAGTGCTTACTTACTACGTTACTTAAGGAACTTTAAAACCTTAAAACTTGAGGAATATTGATAAAAGTTTTTTATGTAAATGGTAAAACATTTTTAAAAGCACTTATTGACTAAAAAACCAACACTCATTACGACTTCTTCATATATTATATATAATATACCATCGTGTAAAAAGGGATGTTTTTAACCGACTTCTAACAAAAAAGAGGAGATTATCAATTCGACTGTATTTTTTGTTTTATGTGTGTTTCCTCAGAACTTTCGACTTAGTGAATCGATTTTGATGATTCTTTATCTATTTGAAAGCTGGTGCTTCCCGTGTGATCTTATTTCATTTTGGTCCATTTGCGACAATGGCATCCATGAGAAAATCATAAAAGTCTTAAATTTGCATTAAGTATGCACGACAAGAGGACGAATAAATCAATATCACGCCAACCGATTTCCATGATTATTTTTTTAGTGACAGATTATTTAGTGTGCTTCAGATTCACTAAAAATCACAAAATAAAAAAAGCTTTTAACAAAAAGAAAACTGACTTCAAAAGAAAAACTGTTCCAAAAGAAATTAATATGCACTAAAAAGTACAAAAATAACAATAATATAATGTAGTTAAAATTACTATTATTTTTGGAGTCGGTGTCAACCAAGCTAATGTAGCAAAGTATTCTGTCAGAGTTGTTTCCTTGGCTGACACAGATTTCAAAAATAACAATTATTTTAACTACATTATATTATCGTAATTTTTTTACTTTTTAGTGCATATTTATTTGTTTTGGAAAAGTTTTTCTATTGAAGTCGGTTTTCTTTTTGTTAAAAGCTTTTATTTATTAATAATTAATTTCTCGTAAATCGTACAGATAATCGACTTGAAATTTATACAGAAGGCATATTAGATACTTATTAATTGACACACAAAATTTCTTTTTTGGTAACACTTTCGTTTTGGTATCGAAGTTTTAATTTTAAACTAACGAAGAAAAAAAATTATTTGCTAACTGAATTTAAAAATGAATAAAACTGTTAAAAAGGCTGGGAAAAAGAAATGAATAGATAGAGAATAATGATTAAATTATTATAAACCAAAACAAAATTATAATCAAAATAAATTGATTTCAGATTACCGTCCTAACATTATAAAAAAAACAAGTGAAAACAAACAATTGACTGAGTTAATTGTTGAAATACCATGCATAGACAGTTTTGATTACTCTATCAAATTACACATATATGCATGTCACACATGCATAACTAATATTTCCATCTAATACATACTATAAAATTTACGCATAATTTGCGCCCTCACGGCTAAAAAGTGATGTTTACGAAAAAATGTTTCAAACAAAAGTTGTTTATTTTTTATATTTAAACTTTTGTTCTATCTCTAACGGTTTACAAGATGGGTCCTACGGACCCAAGACCCAATTGACCTATGTTGCTCATTTACGAACTCGGCCTCACTTTTTACGTCCTAAGTACGCTATAAAAATTTCATCTTGATATCTTTTTTCGTTTTTGAGTTATTGTACCTACAGACGGACAGACGGATGGACGGATAACCGGGAATGGCAAATTAGGTGATTTTATGAACACCTGTACTAAAATTTTGTGCGTAGCATCAAAATTTTTAACCGTTACAAACTTGGGACTAAACCTAGTATACCTTGATATATTTCATATACATGGTTATAATAAATAACCATGTATATATTATATAAAGTCACTTGTCCAACAGTTTTTGATATCAAAGAATCAAATGATCAAAAACAATTATTAAAGGGTGAATCTGGAAGGGATTACCTACAACTAGACTAGAGTTGTCAACAATTTATTAAAGAGAGGGTTGTAAAATGAATGTCACAACACTATAATTTTGATACCAGAAAGGGATGATGAATATGTATAGAGTTAGGGAGGGAGGGGTGAGATGTTTTTTAATGTTTAAATCTATCATCAATCGTTATAGGGTTGTCATATTTATTATATTATATAATTATGTTTATTAAATACCTGGCTAGTATGATATAGGATGTCTACAAATACTTGCACAATGGTCAGTTTAGGAATACTGAAGGCTAAAGTTTTTATGCGTCCCCAGGTTCCGGAATATTTAGCAAAAATATTATTATCAAGTTTAGAGAAGTTGTATGGTTTTTAATTTAATTTTTTAAGTAAACTAAAAAAAAATTTAATAAAAATACTTTTTAAGGCGCAAGCTTTTATTGTACTAAAAAGTAGAAAATAATTTTATCTATGAGTCACTCATACCCGATTATTTGAACGCCTCATATACTCCACGGAATCGGAACGCCTCATCTACTCCACATGCCTAATTATATTTCGATTCATTCTTGATATTAAGCGCTTCAAGCTTTTACAAATAATCGGGTACGAGTGACTCATAGATAAAATTATTTTCTACTTTTTAGTACAATAAAAGCTTGTCCCTTAAAAAGTATTTTTTGTTTAAATTTTTAATTTGGACAAAAAAAAAGTATATATCAAATATGGTAGAAGCGATGGGAAAATCAGGACGCCACAACCTTACCATGCATTGTCATCCAAACTTAATGTGCGTGCAAAATTTCAGCACAATCGGAAACCGGGAGGTAGATCAAATTTGACTTGCAAGATTTGATTACAGACAGACAACGGGACAGGTGAAACTAAATAAAAGCTTGTAATTACTAAAAGTCTAGTCAACAAGTTCAAATTGATGAAATATAGAAATACTGGTCGTAAACATACGTTGAATTCGGAATGATGTCTAGAAAAATGTGCTAGAAGCGTTTTTCAGCATATAAAAAATTGCATAAACAATTAAATATGAAAAAAAATCCGTTGGAACCTTGAAAAACGTTCGGATTATTTAGCGGGCAGCCCGTGACAGTAAAACTACACTAACTGTATTGGATTTGATTTCTCAATTTCGCATATGAATCAATGCTATTTAAAGATAGGTACAATATGGACTAGGTGTGTCAAGGTTTATCCAGGCAGAAATATTGTTTATATTTTTTAAAATTACAAGTTTTTTGCACTTTCATGGAAATTAATTAATAAGAGATCATTTTATTGCAAAATTCTACTTTCAGGTAAATTTGGTGTGATAGCTCTTATCATGACAGAAAGGTGGTCTGTCACACCGATTTTTAATATATAAAACCAATAAAATTTTACTTTTATCGCGATATTACTTTTTTTTTTGAAATTTGTTCGTTTTGAGTTTTACTTTCGATATATCTCGCTGTGACAACTCAAAACTTGACCAAAATATCTGTCCCACCAGTAAAAAATAAAAAAGTTCTGGCAAAAAATATTTCTGCCAGGATAAGCCCTGGCACATCTAGTCCATATTGTACCTATGGTTACGATGGGCTCCAGAACTATATGCTGCATGTCCTCTTAGTTGATTGTTTAAACATCCTGTATATGTGTTTCTATTTTTTAAATGATTATTCTTTAGTGTTCTTATGAATAGCTACCTAAATATAAAATGCCATTAAATTACATAAAATTGATTAAAAAAAATTTGTTTTTTTTTCTGAATATGATGGTTTATATATAGTTTTTTTTTTTTTTTTTTTTTTTTTTTAATTCATTAGTTTAATATTTTTTAATTATATTTATTTTGAAATGGTTTGAGTTTTCATTTTTAATAAAAACATCAAATGAAAAACAGTTTCAATAATGTTGAATATTTTTAAAAGTAGTTCAGATGCGCACGATTTTTTCATGAATTGGTTATAATTTTTTTATTAAAATATGAGGGTTAAAATATGAAGAATAATTTCTCTCTAAAAATATGTTTTTAACATTCCTACTTGGGTAGTTAGTCTTAAAACTTTTTTGACTTCGTTCTTTAAAAGTTTGAAAATTATTATCGACGAACATTGACATATTGGCACCGTGCATGAGTTTTCCGATTTCCGTATGTTTTCATTGGTAACCAGAAATTACTTTATTAATATAAGTGTATGGATGGACATATACGTTTGTGTTTTATATATATAGGGTGGGCCATTTTAATCTTTTATCACTCTTAGCTTGTTTTGTAGTTAACCAATCCAAAAATAAACAAAAGTTGCAAAGTTTGATTGTGGGACATTATGTTGTGACATCAGATTGGGTCTGGTTCTCCGGGTTGCTTTAATAGTCAATTTAGATCCTAAAATGTAAGAGATAGAAAAACACTTTAAATAAATAAATTGATCCTCATAAAAAACTAACATTTTTTCGAAAATCGTTGTTAGCTTTCGGAGGAAATGCGACTTCAAAATATATCATTAATGCATTTAATCGAAAGAAAACACGTTACTTACAGAAAAGTGCTTTAGAAAAAAAAATCTATTTACAGTATGGATTTTGCATTTAAAGAAATCAATTCAGATTTACTTCTAAAATAGTGTTGACTATCATGGCGTCTTGAATGATATCATTCTTTGACATACAATCATTTTTGTATATGTAAGTTACAAGTATTTGCAAGTTTACATGTTTCTGTATGTGTAAGCTAGCATAACCTTTCATATGGCGTGACGTAGTACCTTCAAAGTACACCTGATTGGTGTTTGCTGTCACGTAACCGGATGTATATTTCTAAATAATTTATTTAGAAAAATAATAATAATCCTTATATTTTATAAAAATTAATATTGTGTTTTGTTATCTACATATTATTATGATTAATCATTAGAAACTCTTATCTATCCGATTTTTTTAAGCCTAATGTACAATTAAACTAAATATCTAAAAGGAAAAACTTAATGCATCTTTGAAATTTATCACAGTTGAGCATAAGGGTATACACACTTCGTAAATAAAAAAGGCCAAACTCTCAGGGGCGTATCTAACTTCCTTTTTTGGGGGGTAATTGGGCTTCTAGTCAGTTTTCACAAATTACAAAAAAACTATGCATCAAACAAAAAAAAAAAAAATTCAATTAAAAGTTCTTACTGAAGTATTTGTGCACATTTTCGTTTTCTTTTCGACTTTCTGTTTTCAAAGTTGACCGAGATATGGCAATTATAAAATAGAATTTTTTTTTGGTCATTCAATCAAATGAAAAAGTATCCATCTTGTAAACCATTAGAAATAAAACAAAAGCTTAAATTAAAAAAAATATTCCTTATAAAATAATTAAAAATCTTTTATTTGAATCAATCTTTCGTAAACATGACTGTTTACCCGTGAGGGTGCAACATAGGAAAAAACTTTGGAGTCCATTTCCTCCAAAACTATAAAAAAAAGTATGTTGATTTTTTTCAGGTTAACTTCAACTAGTGATTTTGTGAAACATGATGGAAAGGAAAAAAAATTAGATACTTGCGAAAATTTCGAATTTTTTGAAAGTATTTTGGAGACACCCTCACGGGTAAAAAGAGATGTGTAGAAAAAAATATTTCAAACAAAAGTTGTTTATGTTGTTATAAGAATTAACTTTTATATTTAAACTGTTGTTCTATCTCTAACGGTTTACAAGATGAATCTTGTTTCATTTGATTGGATAAATAAAAAAAATTTCATTTTAAAATTTTCATATCTCTTATATATTTTAATTAAATTTTTTTTATTTAATGCATAGTTTATTTGTAATTTGTAAAAAACTGTTTAAAATCCCCAACTACAACCCAAAAAAGTGGGTTAAGTTTAGGCACACCCCTGAGAAGTAGATTTTTTTTACGAAGTGTTTACAATTTTATAAACAACTGTGGAGATTTCAAAGATGCATTAATTTTTTCTTTATTACCATGATATTCTATTTAATTTTATAAGACTAAATTGTTTAAATTATTTTTTGATTAGTTAACTACAAATCAAGCTATTTGCCATCATAGATTAAAGTGATTCACCTTGTATAGTTTCCCGTCGTCGCTTCCACTATTTAAAAAAAAAAAAATTGCTCGTATGGACAATCGTAAAGTAAACGTACTGTACAAATATATAATATAATTAATATGCATATATAACATTAGTTCAGGTTTGAATAGGTTTGCACTGTTTGTATTTGTATTGGTGACATATTGGAAACGCTATTAATCAACATTATATAGAATAGAGTTAGTTACCCAAGGGCGGATCAATGTGAGCTTTGATGGGTGATGGGTGGCTTTACTTTATACTGCTGTAGTACTAACTGACTGACTGACTGACTGACTGACTAGTGCACTCAAATCGTTCAGGATCGTATGTTTTCAATTACGATTATGAAATATAATTATTTATGATTTTTTTTTTCTTTATTTGAACATATTTTTTTTTTTATACACTAATCTATTTTTAGGAAGGGGTTGAGTACCTCTATAGTTAGAGGAGTGGTAAGAGACTAGAAGGGGTTCATGTTTCTTTTTTTTACGTATAATTCAAGTGGTTTTTCTCTATTCAATTTTAATTATTTTACTAACAATAAAAAACTGTTAAATAAATCAATATAATATAAAGTATACTAGCTTTTGTCCACAGTTTCGCTCGTGATAATGATTCACTTCAATGTATTCCTTACATGATTCATTTAGAAAAGTAATTTTAAAGACCCACATTCTATCTTTCGACCCGCTTTTCTTCGCTTAGCCCGACTTCTAAAAACATCAACTTCACTTACATCCTTTTGGAAAATAAAGCAGAGTTTGGCCTTGGAGTTCGTTGTGCTCCTTTAAAGATCGAAATAAAAAAGTGACACAGAATACTTTTCTCTCATTCGCTTGTGATAATGATTCATTTAGTGAATCATCGATTCATTAAGAGATCCTACCTTTACCTCACTTATCCCCTCTAAATACACAATGTCAACTTTGAGGACTCAAATGCTACCATTCAACCCGTTTGTGTTCGCGTAGTCCTCTTCATAAATATCAACTAATTTACTAATAATAATGATCACTTTGACACTTTTCGATAGAAAAAATATAATAGAAGTATTCAAAAATCAATAAAATTTCGTAAAAAATATGTCTCATCTGGTTATCAGATGGGTGAAGATCGACCTTATACCACCTCTTCGACAGCTTTTATAAGTGCACATTTACATCTTTTAAGAAACGTTTGTGTAAAATTTCATGCTTCGATCAGTCAAATCAGACAGTTCCTTATTTTTCCTTATTTTTTGATAAGTTTTATATAATATTTATTTATACGAACAGAAAATTGGATGCCAATTTTAATACTTAAAATATGAAAAGGAACATAATGTTCATGAGAGGAACGAAAAATTTCAGTAGATATTTTATAGAAACGTAACTCGATTAGTAGTTCTGTATTAATTATTGTTTCTAAGATATTTGATTTTGTAAGAAAACCGATTATACTGTTTTTCCTTTAAAATAATTTAAATTTCCATCTTCAATGGTTTTGTTGTCGACTTTTTCTTAGTATACAGCTGTATAATCATTGTTTCAAATATTTCGTACAACGATAAAATATAGTTTCAGACATACTGCTTGTGAGAACAATAACTAAAATTCTCTGTAAATATTATAAACCACATTGAATTAAAAAAAACTGTAGGAACATGACAAACATGCAAACGTTGATCTATATTTGTCTATAAAATTATTAACATGGGTCTTCCATATAAAAAATTCACATCCTCTCTTTAACCCCTTAGGCGAAGATGCTTAGATTTAGATTTCGGGAAATGCTAGCTTATCGGATGCCTAGGTCATACAAAGAATACATCCTCCAAGTTTCAGGTCTGTATGATCAGCCGTTAAAGCTGTGCAATGATCCGTCAGTCAGTCATTCAGGACAAAGCATTTTATATATATAGATTTATACGACCGACTTAAAATAAAAGGAGATATTGAGTTTCATAGGGGAGAGTAGCCTTATGTGTACCGGTCAGATGTTTCTCGTAACTAGTTGTTTTTTATGTGAAATAAACTAATGGTACAAGTAAAAGATAGTACAGAAGTCGGCTAATAAAGGAAAATGAAAGAAACCGCTCGCATTTTGCTAAAACTTCATGAGTTAGTGGCGCAAATGTTTCTATTTGTTAATAAAAAATAAATTTTTAATTCAATGAAACGATCAATGTTAAAGTTCACTTAAAAATTAGTAATTACGCAACTTGTATGACTAAAATGTTAAGTGTTTGTAAAAATAATCGAAAACTATTATACATGTATAACGTATACGTAAATCAAATTGACTATTTATTAATTTTGTCAAGTCAACTTAACCTTTGATCGTTTCATTTAATTAACAATTTATTTTTTATTAACAAATAGAAACATTTGCGCCACTAACTCATGAAGTTTTAGCAAAATGTAAGTTACTAATGATATTTGACACCTAAGAATAATAAATCGATAATTTCTAGACAAAAATAAATAATAGTGTAAAAAAGTTTAACCAAAAAACACTCTTTTGTAACTATCTGAACTAAAAAGTAAAAAATAATTTCTTTAAATTCAAAAAAATCATTTTATCAAAAAGAGCTTCGGGTGCATAATTTCAATAATTGTAAATATTTAATAGACAGATATTGGTAAAAGTAAAGTCATTATAAATATCTTTAAAAGCACTCCACGCGCATTTTTACGATAAAATTTTTTTTTTTGAATTAAAAAAAATTATTTTCTACGTTTTAGTTCAGCTAGTTACAAAAGCGGGCTTTTTAGTTTTTTAAAACTATTATTTTTTTGTGTTTTTTAGTTTTTTAGACTACAAGTTATTTATTAAAAATTTAGTATAAATATGGTGGGAGCGCAAATAAATGTGTATATTATACGGAAATTGTTAACCGTGAAAATTCCGATCAGAGTAATCAAATAATTAAATTATTATATTGCCATTGGTTCTTTGGAAGTGTGCCAAATTTCGAGTTAATCTGACGTTTTGAAGTGGATCAAAATCATGTTTAAGGATTCCGTTACATACTAACATACCAACATACTTATGAAGCTAATGAAAACGTGTTAAAAATTGTAATTTGTATATAACAAATAAAGGCGTAAAAAATTGGAAAAGTTTTCCATAATATTTTGAGTTACATTTCAATTTTTACCCAAATTTCCTAGGACAATTTTTATATTATATAAATACGAATTTCGAATTACCATGGAGCATTACTATCATTACTGATGATAGTATGAATTTGGCTAATCGTAATTACTCTTATAGATAGCGTAGTTGAAAGAAAATTTAATGTAGTTCCATATGTGACTGACACTACATTTGACCCAAAATGCGTCTTATTTTGCATCATATCGTGAATACTCTTATGTTAACGGTTTTAGTTTTGTATAGTTTTATGGTTGATTCTACATTTATCTCTCTATTTAACAAAATGTAAATGAGACTGACACTTCATGTAAAAGGAAGTCACGTTTGAGAGTGTTTTTAAATTTTGAATATCTTTATGCAGAATTCATTATTTTAAATTGTATCTGGGGCCCAATTACATAAATCAAATTATTAAAAAGTGCTAAAATAAAGAAGCTTTATAATTTAGAATCAAATTTTTTCCAAATATAAATCGTGAGTGACACTACAGAATAAAACGTGGCTGACACTACCGTCACTTTGGATTGTAAAATAGTTGTATGTTAAAAGAAACCTTAGAAATTATTATTACAAGACCCAAGATAGGAACTTAAAAAACCATTTTAAAGATATAAAAATGTTCTAAAATGCTATTTTTAATTACAATAGGGTACTTGCGGTAGTGAAAAATAAATTATGGAATTTGGAAAAAGTATAATTTATGTAAAAATATACTTGCGGGCAAGCCCTGATGCCATGTCATATCGGTATGAACCATAGACCATCAGTTATTTCAGTGTAGACAGCTGGGTATAATATATCCATAGATAATAAATATGTATATTTATTATATTTAGTTGTCTATGAATATATCTGTCAAACTTATCTGTGTTATTTCGTATAGTGATACCCATATTACGTCTTCAAATTAGATGCCCGCGTTTTTGACAGTTTAAAAAAGGTTTAAAATTTAATTAAAGTTTTTGGCAAGAAAGCGTGTGTATTTTTCCGAAATAAATTTTTGGTGGCTTTTTATTAGCAAAATCAACATTTTGAAGTACTTTTTCAAATATAGTAGAATACCCTATTAATATGAATCAAAGAGTCATAAATATAATTAAAAATAATTGAAATTTTAATGTATAATAATTTATAAACATAAATAATGAAATTTTAATGAAAAATGTTATTTAAATACTTAAGATATTGAAAGTTAAGGAGTACTATAGTGTTGGGACCATACTAAAGTATATTTACTGTCTAAAACAGTAGCTAATTTTTTTTCCATTTATAGTAGGTGTACTTTTTCGTGGAATCACCCATTATTAATCAGAATTTGTACAATTTTCCACTCTCCCCTACTATTTACACTGTTTTTAAGTAATATTAAAGCAAATTTTCTTGGTATCATGCATCATTTTTGAAAAAAATTAATCGTATCACTAATTTGACTGTAATATAAGAAACATATGTCCCTGTATACATAAAAATAAATAAGAATTCCTGTTTTCTACCTACAGGATTTATTACATACAATATAAAAATAATACCTATATATATATGCGAATACAAACGTACAAATATACAGTTTATCTAAACTAAAGAAATTGGGTACTTAGTTTCACCGTAATAATCTGTTCCAAACCATTGCAGCTGCCAAATACAAGCAGATACAAGAGTAACACACAGATATTCACATATAAATAAATATATGGCAATTGAACCAAAAAAAGTATCTCCTTTTTTTTTACTGTAGAGAAGAGAAAATAGATAGTTTCTAATGATATTAAAGAGTCACTTTTCTTTACAAAAACATACACAAATAAATAGCCTTTATTTTACGTGCTTGGAAACTGTATTATTTGTACATTGTTATGGGTATGACTCTTAAAAGATGAGTTTATAACTTTCTGGCTATGCTTTATGTTGTGTTTATTGATGAATTATGGTAAAAGAGCTGCGAGCAATCCGCTTTGCTGAAAAACTTTAATTTTAAATACAAAAATTTTTAAGCTTCATTTCGTATGCCGTCACTTATCCTCCTTTTGTTCACAATTTCATTGATTCTTTTATTTTTTTACGAAACTCTAATTCTTTGAACAAAAGCCCTAACTGTAACCTGACACGCTTCGCTGTTGGACATTACAGTTGTCTGGAAATAAATGAGAAGTATCTAGTAAATTTTATTAAAATTTGATAAACCCCCGATAAAAGAGTTTGGACAAGTTTTAAACGGCTGAACTAATTTTCATGTACTTCAAAGTTTTTCTAATTCACATGTCATGCCCTTTTATTTGATATCAGACTTAAGTATATTAAAAAATATAAAAACATTTCTTGAAGCTGGTTGTGTATCGTGTCAAAATTTCAGCTTAATCGAGGCACACCTTTTTAAGTATTTGAAGCACACCCCTTTTATTCCCTATTACTCTAATCATCTTAGAGTTCCAATCATCTGGGAATACAACAGAATAACCCGAATTTACAAAAAAATTTTCTTTTGGGCGTATTATTATTCAGTCAAATTCTGTTTTAAGAGCGGGTTTTTTTTCAATTGTCAAAGCATACGTTCTACTGACTTAGTACTCTAGAGTCATCCGGATGACCGTAAAAAAACGATTTTGCTCGCAGTTTGGAAACAATTTTAAAACTTCTAGCACAGTTTTACGAGATGCCCAAACAAATTTGTGAAGAAAAAAACCTCCACCCATAACTAAGACCTCACTAATTCACTAATAGTATAAAATATCAACTAGAAGCAATTATATTACATAAAAATATTGAAAAAAATAATTAATATAGTGTTTCAAGATGTTTCACAACTGATTTTTCGACCGATATTTCGCATGTTATCGATCAATTAATCAAGCGGGCAATACCCGCACATATTCAGGCAACTATTAAAGAAAATTTTAAGCAAAAACGTTTATAAAAAACCACGCGTATATGAGCTATTGGAATTTAAAGAAACATGGCTTTTGGTCTGTAAAAGCGATTTTTGCCCAAACTTTTCAATATTTTTCAAATTTGCAAAAACGATCCTCTTGGGCATATTAATTTTTTTCAATAAATTTTTTATTTTATAATTTTTTGACATCTAACTGGGCTAGATCGATTCGAAATTAAAAGTTACGCATTTTTTGTTTGAAACTTTTTTTTATACAAAGCGTATTTTTTAAAAAAACCTAAATAAACTGTTTTTGAGCAACTTTGGTAGCCATTTTGAATGTCATCCCGTAATTTAAAAGTGTAAAAAAATGGTGCATTGAATTCTACGGAAAAATTACGACTTTTTACATGTATTGGTTTGCTGTATCTTGACTATGGCTCGAAAAATTTAGATTGACCAGTCTATTCATATTTCGTCTACATTCATGAAGTTATAACAAAATGCATCATCAAAGTTAAAAATAAAGTACAAATAATATCAACCCCAAGTCTAGAATTGCCTTGGTGCTCGTACTACCTTAATATATACTTGAAATTTATTTTTTTTGAAACACCCTTTTTGTCCCGCTCGATATTGGAAATATAGATTTTCAGAATGAAAACAATAAACTTTCTAAACAGAAAGTGAAGAAGAAGTGATGGTTCAAATCAGATGTCGTTTTGTTTTGGGTGTTATAGTATGTTGTTCGGTAGATAGGGTAAGATCGGTCCAATGGGACACATTTAGCTTGTAATCCAATGTGTTTTATGTATGTTATTATTAAACCACTTCATGTCGATTTCAATTCGATACATTTTGTTATTTTTATCAATTCTACACTTCTTAAAAATAAATATAAAAAAATATCTACTCATGTTCCACACATACGAATGTGATTTCACAAAATACCTCACACATCACCTCCTGATAAATGATTAGCTCATGTAATACAAGCGTTCAAAATTTTTGTTCTGTTTTTTGATAATTTTATTGTGCACGCGTCTGTTGGAGAATTGGAGTTTTGAATTTTTTTTTTTTTTTACAAACTTGGAAAGATGATTTATAAGTTTTATAATAAAACTCTTTTTATTTTCTATTTTTTCATGATAATTTTAAAGTTACAGACAGTTTTGAAAGAACTTTTCGAAAGAGAAAGTTTGTAAAACGTCGTTGTGGTGTAGTAATGTTAATTAATAATTGTATACAATGTATTCAATTAACTTATATTATACACTATTCAATTAACATTATTACGTCACAACGATGTTTTACGAACATTTTTTGTCGGGCCTTTTCGTTTCTTTTTTGAAAAGTTCTTTTAAAACTGTCAGTAGCTTTAAAATTATCATGAAAAAATAAAAACAGTTATAAAACTTAAACATGATTTTTTCATAAGTAAACAAAAATTTGGTTCAAAGATCCAATTTTAAAAAAGGTAAATTATGGTTACAAAGAAAATTGTGGCCTTGATTGCTACTGCAATGGAAATTGAATTTTCTTTGCAAGTAACGTTGTATATTTGTTTGTGGCATATATAATAAGAAGTCGTTGACAAGATAAAAATCACTTTCAACCCTTTTTTCACTCAAAACTAACCGGATGTTTTCAATACATTATTTTGTCATAGAAGGTAAAAATCGATACAAAAATAAAAAGCTTCATATTTACTAAAATGGAAAAAAACTAGCTCAAAATTTTTCATCCTGGAACTACCGTCGGTTTCTTATTCCATCTTTCAGTGTTTTATTACGAAATCAACCAGTGGTCATAATTTTTTGAACCTATGTTTTTTATATAACCTTCTTGTTTGCGGATTGGGTAATAAAACTTAAAAATGTGGTAACATAAATAAAACGACACCAAAGCCGATCATTTTCATCTAAGTCACCTAGGAAACTAAAACTTTTTCAATTGATTCAGCTTGCCATGAATTTTAGGAATATGCAAAAATATTTTCATAATTAGTCAATTTGTTTTTTGGTCAAAATTTTATGTTTTATCATTTAAAAAAATCAGACGTGAAAGTTATCAGAAGTTAAAGATAACAAAGATAATTTAAAGTACAAGGAAATTTTATATTGTGTCATAATAAATATCCTGATTAAACCAAATGTAGATAATGTACGCACTTATTGAATTGACTACTAAACCAGAAGTATGTCTTTTTTAAACTAATATTACAATTAATTAATTCATACAGTAAAAAGTAAAAGAAGCTATCAAATAAAATTCTTTAAAAAATAAAACAACTATTTGATTTCTAAAATTAATACCTTAAATTTTCAGAAAAATATCTTCTTACAAAAAAATAAGGGCTAAATTTATAATGTACGAAGGGTCGAAAGGAACATAATTTCCAACGGGTGTCCCACGACACCTCTCTTTCTTTTATTTATTGGTTTTTGTTCGATTCATATTTTTCAAGACGGATTTTCTTCACTTAGACATCAGATGCTGTTTTACTAAACCATGGTTTTATTAGAGTTTGGAGAAAAATATTTATTTTTATCTACACAGTATTTAGTGTACATGAAAGTGAAAGAAAATCTTTTTATCTAAAGAAGGTATTTCAAAGAAATCTACAGACTTAGAAAGTTCTAATAAACGTAAATACTTTCTTTTCGTTTATTTATTAGTTCCATTTTATTTTATTCTTTATTACACAAATATTAGTTGTTCAATTTATATTTTAATTAAATATTTGATTTATTTTTTACAACTCTTTGTAACTTTACTCAAAACTAAAGCTTTTCTGTTCAAAATTATTTTATTAAAAAAATGTTTTTAATAAATTTTAAGGTTAGGGCATTTGTGCATTTCGACAATTTACTTTACTATACTTTACAAATGGATGAAATTCCGCTGAAGACGGAACGTTCGTATAAGCTTAAAAATGCAAAAATCACATTTTCTGACCCTCGAAAAAATGACGAGTCCGTCTTTTATGTCTAAAAATGGAAACTTGTTATTCCGCTCTATTTTTTTGAAAATCTTTTGAAAACAAATTTTTATTTATTTTAGCCTTGAGGAAAAATTAAAAATTTTCCGAACTTCATGAAGAGAAATGCATATTCAAGGCTATTTGAGAATTACATCATCAAAGGCTGTTTCATAAAAAAGCGTGGTTTGCTAGATTTCAATTATTGTAAATATATTATTGACAGATATTGGTAAAAGAAAAGTCATTCCAAAATATCTTCACAATCACCCCACGCGTGTTTACGATAAAATGATTTCTTTCTAAATCACTTTATTTTCTTTTTTTAACTTTTCTACTATTTAGTTCAGTTAGCTACAAATCGTATTTTTTTTTTTAAACTATTATTTATTAATATTATGGAATGTTATCTGCGGCTCCACCATCAAAGATTTTTTAGTAAATCGTTTATTCTGAAGATCTTGACCAAGATAAGCGGATAAATTTATTAAATTATTGTATTAGCTCCCGTCCTTGATAAGTGTTCGAAGTTTCAATTTAATTCGATGCTTTAAAGTGGATGAAAAGACATAGATATATACCAAGCTAATAAAAGTGTGTTTAAAAAAAGTGTTTTCGATGTTACCCAGAATATTTTGCAAACCTTTAAAAGAATATCTGATACCTTTGAAGTTTTCTCTCTGTCGGTGAAATGAATAAATTTAGCGTTAGTAACAGTTTTTGATTAAAATTGATATTTTGAAAATTATTTTCGTTCTGATCAAGAAACTTTTAGTACGAAAAAATTTCCAAAAATTGATTTTTTTCGTGAAAAATTGTTCCGATGCGACGGCAAAATATTATACCATAAATATTATAATTATAACCTTTTTTTTTGTAATTATAATTTAAACAAGCAATTTTTGTATTTATATATCAGCAATCTCGGAAACGGAATCTGGCTTCGTTTCATTTTTAGAAAATGTCTTTTTCAGGAAAAGCTGAAACATTGACTGCAATATATGACTCTTCCTGACATCTATGGGTGATGAAATAGAGTATATGACCGGGACATTCAAATTGATATTGGTGTGGAGACATTTTACATGGTTATTATATTAGTGATAAAATTTGTGCCTTTTTAACTTAAAAAAAAATCGAAATATCGAGTAGAGCTCGGTCATCCAGGTATATATAGATTAATTGTGATGTAAAAATTTTATATATTTAATATTAAATAATAAAAAAAAACAAGGGAAAATAAACAATTGACTGAGTTAACTGTTGAAATACCATGCATAGACAATATTGATTACTGTATCACATTACACATACATACATGTCACACATACATAACTGGTATGCCCATATAATACATACTATAAAATTTACGCCTTATTTACGCCCTCACGAGTAAACAGTGATGTTTACGAAAAAATGTATCAAACAAAAGTTGTTTTGTTTTTTATAAGGAACATTTTTTACATTAAAACTTTTTTTCTATTTCTAACGGTTCACTTGATATATCTTTTCGTTTTTGAGTAATCGTGATGACAGACGGACAGACGGATAGACAACCGGCCTAATAAGGTGACTTTATGAACAACTATACTAAAATTTTGTTCATAGTATCAATATTTTTAAGCGTTATAAACTTAGAACTAAACTTAGTATACCATGCATATTACATATATGCGTGGTATAAAAAAGGGAAATTTTCCGTAATTATTTTCTAAAAAAATAAGTAAAACAAAAAATAAAGTCATCATTATTTAATTGAAAACAATTTTGTATAGAACGATGAATAAAATTTCCATGAAAAACACTAGGGAGTTTAAATTGAATTTAAATGTATTTACAAATTATTAAAATTTAACTAAGTCTCATTTCTATATAAAATACAGATTTTCCATTTTCCTTTTTAGCCGTATTTTCCCCATTTATCTACAGACTATCTTTCTCTGTTTGTTTTATTCATATAGAATTGTTTTGTTCTTTATTTCTCTCATTGAAGTAAAACAGATTACTCTTGAATGTATATATATATATATATATATTTTAACATACAAAATTATTTAATTTAAAATATCAAATAATGAAAACTGTTTCGCTATTGTTCGTACGATTTTCCTAACATGAAAATGTAATGTACAAAGTGGTTTGAAAATTTTTTTTAGAAAACAAATTACATAATTAATTTTTGAAATACTCTGTATAGAGAGTGTTGATTACTTCACATTACACATAAATACATGTCACACATACATAATACATACATAATATGATATCCTCATATAATACATACTATAATAACATAATTTGCGCTCTCACGGATAAACAAACAGGGATGTTTACGAAAAAAATGTTTCAAACAAAAGTTGGCTATTTTTTTATAAGGAATATTTTTTATATTTAAACTTTTGTTCTATCGCTAATGGTTTACAAGATAGTTCCTACGGACCCAAATTGACCTATGTTGCTCATTTATGAACTCGACCTAACTTTTTACGTCCTGAGTACACTGTAAAAAATTCAGCTTGATATCTCCTATGTAATATAGCAAACTGTTCTGTCACAGTTGTTTCCTTGGCTATCACCGACTCCAAAAATAACAATAATTTTAACTACATTACATTAGCGTTATTTTTTTACTTTTTAGTGCGTATTAATTTTATTTGAAATAGATTTTTTTTCAAGTCGGTTTTTTTTAAATACATATTAAGAATATTGTAATACAATTACCATAAAAATTTAAAGTCCGGATATTAAAGTTCGGGTAATTAACGCGGAGAGCATATGTTTCTAACTAATTTTTATTAATTCTAGAAAAAAAAACCGAGAGATGTCGTGTGATACTCGATAGGAGCTTTGTTCTTTTCGTACATGCGTACATTATAAATGTAGCGGTTACTTTTTTATTAACAAAATATTTTTCTGAAAATTAGTTTTATTATAAGTATTAATTAGTTTTATTATTTTATTATTAAGTATTAGTTTTAGAAGTCAAATACTTGTTTTATTTTTTAAAGAATTTAATTTTATAGCTACTTTAACTTTAACTGCATGAATTAATGGTAATATTAGCTTAAAAAAGACATATTTCTGACAATTTTCAACCCAGTATTTGCGTACATTACCTACATTTGGTTTGATCAGGATATTTATTAAGACATAATTATGACTTATCTTTAACTTCAGATAACTAAATATCTAACTTTTTTAACTAATTTTTTTAAATGAAAAACCATAAATTTTTAACAAAAAATGCAATTTGAAAAATTTTTAAAATATTATTTTAAAAATTATGTTTGTATATTTTTAAAATCAATGGCAATCTGAATCGATTGAAAAAGTTTAAATTTCCTAGGTAACAGTAGGTGAAAATATATACGATATCGGTTTTCGGTGTCGTTTTTTTGTTACGCTTTTTTTTTGGTTGTACCTCATACCTATAAATATCGTTCGAAAAACCCCGTGGGAGTAAAGCAGTAAACTATTGAAAAAAAAAATGGTAGGTTAGAGTATATTTTTGAAAAAAATTGGTGGGAATTAGGTATTATTTGAATTATTTCTACTCAGTTTATCATTTCTTTATTTTGTTTGTATTTATTTTGTTTGTCTAATAAAATAAAGTGAGGTTTTTTAATGTAAAATAACAAATAAATTAAAATAAAATAATAATTTATTTCAATATTTGAAACAAAATAGAATTCATTTTATTATTAACATATTTAAAATTATTTTTTACTGATTTAGTGTAAGTTAAATGCAATGTCTAACTATTTTAGTTCGTTAATAGTCAATAATAATCACAAATAAACACGACCTAAAGATAATCAATACGATTTACAAGACCTAAACACTAAAATAAACTCAATACATAACATAAAAAAATCATAAAATAATATAAACACACCTAAAACGACCTAAACTAAACTACACTAATTAGTTAATGAACACAATGAAGACGGCCTAAACACTTAAAGAAAGTCACTACACAAATGATCCAACAAAAAGTTAATAAACGCAATCAATTGAGAATACGCACAAAGAAACTGAACGAATTTTAACGACATGCAAAATTTGAAAGACGTATTGATTATTTATTTTAATATATATAAAATATGGTTTTCCCAACAACTCACTGAAATAGGTGAATTATTCTTCAAACTAATAGATGGCACAATCATTTAATCGTGTAGAGCTACCTGGAGTATGGCACCTTATTGGCGTAAGGCACTAAAAATATTTAAAATTTCTCAAAGAAAAATCAACATCTGTTTTAAATTAAAAATTATAATCTATGCTTCCAACCAACAATCAAATCAGTACTATAACGTGCGATGAAATGAATATAGTTCCAAAAAATATTTTCGTCGGACTTTTTTATGAACCATTTTGCATAAAATAAATGATAACAGTTTGTAAATGTTGCGCCTTCAATGTTATATTTTTCCCAAGTATTAAATATGTACATCTATACATTGTATCTACATTGTATCCGCCTTCCGCCGTTCCAGTTGTATCAGTTCAGTCTATCTGTTTGTATGATTTTATTTCGTTTATTACCGACTCAACTATATATATATATATAACTGTATGTATTCTTTCTTTTGTCTGTTTCTATATATAATCGTTTCTATTCGTACAGTGGCGGATTTAGAGATTTGCCGCCCGTAGGCTATTCAATTTTTGCCGCCTCTAAATTTTGATATCTTAGTTCACAATCATATCAATTATCTATCAATAAAATTGCAACTTTATGATTTGTGCTCCATTATCCTCATTACATCAACTTTTCCCGTATGGTTAGTATCATCGAGAACTATGGTACCGTGTTAGATCCTTGATTATTTTTACAGCAAAGAATTATCAAAAAACAATATTTTATGCAAAAAATATCTCAAACATGTACCAATTTTAAAGTAAGTTAAGGTATGTGTTAAAACTATACAATACTGTAAACATTCAATTTAAATAATTCGTGTACGACATAAGCGCTTAAGGCATGATCATTTGGATTTTCCAAACTTTTTCTTACTACAAGTAAAATAATTAACTGATAAAATGTATCCATTTTCTAATCCGCAAATTGTCTAACTTCATATTTAGTAGAGGGAATTTTTTTATTGTCATGTTGCAATCGTTCAAATATCAGTTATTCGATTGATTTAAACAAAAAGACTATACTTATTCTGAATCTCTATAAGATATCGAACTAGTTTTTTATTTAATAAAAATTAGTCAGTATTTTTTACGCATAAAGAAATAACTTTCTGGAATAGAATTTGACAATTTGCAAACTTGCTGCAGCAATCATGATTAGACCATCGATATTGTATCAAGATTGAATTGTGTAAGGAGATCTCATAATTATTAGGTACACGGAGAAAAAATTATAGTAATTATCAGTGAAGAAAATATGTAAAAATAACTAAATTTCGACTATAATATGGAATCGCTATTGCGATATTCTAAAAATTCATGATCATTACATTATAATCAAAAGCGTTTAGCAATTGTTTATGCAGAGATTTTGAGATATTTATTATTTAGCACTGTATATAGGACTATATTTCGGTTTTTGTTGAATATTTTAATTCCTCTATAATTAAAATTCGTATTTTGTGTGTGTATTATAAATTTTTCTAAATTTTGTCAATCGAAATAAAAAATTTATGAACTAAATTTGCCGCCCCTTAAAATTTGCCGCCCTAGGCTCCAGCCTACTCAGCCTGCTGGTAAATCCACCACTGCAGTATTCGATGTCTATATATGTGAATGTGTTGATGGTGTTTTGTTTGGAGTTAGGAGTTCGGAGTTGATTCGATGTAGTCAGTCAGTATCAGTATAGTAATCATTATAAACATCATTTGTTTAATATGTAGAATCTAGAATGTAGATAGACATAAACTTTGATGTTGAATAAAACTACCTTTAAGCAATATTCTAGGTATTCTTGAATATTATATAACTACCTAGTCAAAATATACCGGGTTGATAATTAAAACATGCCCTCCACAGAGAAAAAAGATTTTGAACACGCTTGTATTAGCTTCATACGTATGTTAGTATGTTAATATGTTAGTAACGTAATCTTTGAACATGATTTTGACCCCCTTTAAAACGTCGGATTTACTCGAAATTTTGATACTTACAAAGGACCAGTGACAATACAATAATTTAATAAGTTTATTTGATTGTCCTGATCGGGATTTTCAGGATTATCAATTTCCGTTTCTTAAAATATATACATTTATTTGCGATCTCATCATATTTATACTGCATTTTTAATAAATAAATTGTAGTCTAAAAAACTAAAAAACACGCTTTTGTAACTAGCTGAAATAAAGGTAGAAAATAATTTCTTTAAATTCAAAAAAATCATTTTATCCTAAAATAGCGTTTAGTACTTTTAAGATATTTTATTATGAATTTACTTTTACCAATATTTGGTTATAAAATATTTAAAATAATTGAAATTTAGTACTCCTTGCTCTTTTACGATAAAATAAGTTTTTTAATTTTGAAGAAATTGTTTTCTACCTTTTAGTTCAGCTAATTAAAAAAGCGTGTTTTTTAGTCTTTTTAAACTATTTTTTTTTTTCATATTCTACATTTACAGTAAATTGTATTTGGACTTCGCATTGGAAATCGTTGAAGCATTTTGGAGAACCTCTTAATACAGTTCTTAAAACTTCACGGGATTTCAACTTTACATAAAATTTGTTTAGGCTTAATTTAGAGACAGTCATAAAAATTTAGAGGCTAAGCAATTTACATTCCGTGTTTTAAAGACATTTATTTTCTAACAAGTTTTTATACCATGTATTTATGTAATATATATCAAGGTGTACTAAGTTTAGTCCTAAGTCCTAAGTTTGTAACGCTTGAAAATATTGATGCTACAAACAAAATTTTGGTATAGGTGTTTATAAAATCACTTATTTAGCCCATTTCCGGTTGTCCGTCTGTCTGTCTGTCCGTTTGTCATCACGATACCTCAAAAACAAAAAGAGATATCAAGTTGGAATTTTTATAGTGTGCTTAAGACGTGCTTAAAAAGTGAGGTCGAGTTCGTAAATGAGCAACATAGATCAATTGGATCTTGAAAAGTTTAAATGTAAAAAATGTTCCTTATAAAAAAATAAACAAATTTTTTTTTGGAATAGTTTTTCGTAAACATCACTCTTTACCCGCAAGAGCGCAAATTATATAGTTTGTATTGTATGGCAATATCAGTTAAGTGTGTATGGTATGTATGTGTGGCTATCTTTCTTCACATATATGACGTTAAAAAACAAACGATTGCGTGATGAACACTGTCTTTACATGGTATTTCAACAATTAACTCAGTCAATTACAACAATTTTTTCATTTGTTTTTACTATATTATGCCATAATTTGTACATTCATGCAAAATAACTTAAAGTAAGTAAAAATTTTACCTCGGTCGAGGCGAGGTTAATTAACATTCTAACTCGACCGAGACCGTGGGGAGGCAAGGCTCATATTTAAAACAAACAAGTGAAAACAAACAATTGACTGAGTTAATTGTTGAAATACCATGCATAGTCAGTGTTGATATCTTTATCACATTACACATACAAACATGTGACACATACATAACTTAATAATCAAGTATAGTACATATTATAAAATTTTCGCCTAATTGGCGCTCTCACGGGTAAACAGTGATGTTTACGAAAAAATATTTCAAACAAAAGTTGTTTAATTTTTGATAAGGAACATTTTTTACATATAAACTTTTGTTCTATCTCTGACGGTTTACAAGATGGGTCCTACGGACCCAAAACCCAATTGACCTATAATACTCATTTACGAACTTCACTTCACTTTTTACGTCCTGAGTACGCTGTAAAAATTTCAGCTCGATATCTTTTTTCGTTTTTGAGTTATCGTGTCCACAGACGGACGGACGGACGGACAACCGGAAATGGACTAATTAGGTGATTTTATGAACACCTATATCAAAATTTTTTTCGTAGCATCAATATTTTTAAGCGTTACAAACTTGGGACTAAACTTAATATACCATGTATATTTCGTATATACATGGTATAAAAACAAGGTGAGGCGAGTTGATATCAAAACCAAGTGTTCCTCTTGAAACACTAGAATCGTCTAACGCTGCAACGAAGCAATTGGGAATACCTTGTTCAAATCTTTTGAAGACAATCTGTATATAATAATAATATGAATATAATATAGGTACATATAATAACATATATAAAATATAATAGATATTAAACATAACATTATACATTCATACATACATATATAATACTTACATACATTTGTATTTGTATCAACTTAAATAAATTAAATAATCGTTATTGTCTTTTAAAATAAACAATATTCAGTTCTTTACATATTATATATAATACAATTCATTTTATATTATACATATATAAAATGTTATAAATGTTTAAACTTAAATGTCAAACTATATACATATATATAATACAATGTATAATGTTAAATTATAAAATCATTGAACTATAAATAATGTTTATTATTTTAATTGTATGTAATTCTATATTATATACACAAGTGGCGAAAATAAATTTGATAAAAAAATTGTTCTGATTAATTTTAAAAATTAGTGTTTCACCGAGGCTACGAGATACACGAGGTTCAAAATTTTAATCCTCGTTACTACTGGAGGCGAAGCGAAGTATATTTTTTATTTTTCCAAAAAAAAAAGCGAGGTGCCCCCCCCCCCAAATTTCATTCAATATGTTAGGAAAATTATTTATTAATTAAAAATTATATAGAAAATACTAAATAAATTGTAAATGATCATATAAATATTTTTTGTTCTTATGATTTTATAATAAAACTAGCTGACCCGGCGAACTTTGTTCCGCCTTAATGGCAATAAATAAGCAGTTTTTTTTTTTTTAATTGCAAAAAATACAAAAAAAAAAAAATAAAAAAAACATTAATCATTCATAATTATTTCTGTATTTTAGTACATAGGTTGCTCTTCATTTAAGTACCTTGTGATACACGACATTTTTTGTTTTATTATCAGGCGCAAAAACAAACAACGCAGATGGACCATGGGAAAAACATGAATGTTCTAGATTTAAACCACAAACTTTTAAGGATTAGCCATTGTTTAAGGATAAGGATTGGCCAATAAGTTCATCATAGATGGCACCACCGCCGAAATAAATGTTAAGTCGATAAGTTTACCATAGATGGCCCCACCACCGAAACCCAACCCAGTTATCAAGTCCCACGGGAATGCTGTCGAACGGGATAAAATATCCTATGTCCTTCTCCTGGCTCTAAACTACCTCCCTGCCAATTTTCAGCTAAATCGGTTCAGCCGTTCTTTAGTTATAAGTAGTGTAACTAACACGACTTTGTTTTATATATATAGATATAATATAATTTAATTATTACAATATTATCATATTATATTATAATTAATAATATTTATAGAAATATTAATAGAAATTAGAATTGTTGTTTATTTTCAAACAAAAGATAATATCATTTTAGTATTGAGATTTTATTAAAAAAAGAGATAGAGAAATAATAAACAGAAATAGACTCCTCTTATTTAGTTCTTAAAACATGACAGTATTTTAATTTTTCATAATATTTTGTTGTGCTAAATTATTTTTTAATTTATTATTTTCAATTTTTCATTCAAGGAGTTTTGAGAATAAGTAACTTCGAGTTTTGAAGAAATTTATATTCTAAAAAATTTTTTTAAACCATATTATGTACATTCAGTCAAAATAAGTCAAAATTAGTAATAATTTTACCTGAGGCAAGGCTAGTCAACATTTAACCTCGGTCGAGGTCGAGGCAAGACGAGGGTAGTGAAATTAGTATCTCGGACGAGTCCGATGCGAAGGGAAGCGAGTCATATTTAAAAAAGCGAAGCGAGGTAAGGTGATACCAAAATCTCGCCTCGCCTCGTACTTCGTGAAACACTACTAACAATTCGGAAATGACTCCGATATCGCTGGGTTTTTAGCACATTACACGTTAAACTGTAGCTTTCAGTATCTTAAGGACGTTCCCAAAAAAATGAGAAACTATTTGAAATTTACGTTTCAAATATTGGTGGTGGATTCTGTTAAAACTTTAAATTAAGAGTAAAATTTTTCAATATATACCATAGTTTTTGAAATATTGATACTCAAAGATTTAGAGAAACTCACTTATAGAAAAATGACACACAAATGGATGCAATTTCATCACTTTACAGTGACGGATTTAGGCCTGCTGCCGCTCTAGGCCCCGTTCGATGCGCCGCTTTTATAAAATGAAATTCATTAATTTTGATCCAGTTTTTCATTTTAAAGTAACTTAATTTATTGAAATATAATTTATTAAATATTACTGATAAACAAGACAGATATATATATATATATATATATAGACTTTAGACAGATAAATAATTCATATTTCTTTTAATATTAATCAATTTGAAAATTCCTTTTTTCGTAATTCGTCGTAATTAATTTCTTGGACTAATTGGGCTTCAATAGACAGTAATGCAAGTGCATTAAGTCTATCTTGGCCCATGCTTGCGCGTAAATAGGTTCTTACCCTTTTAAGAGTAGAAAAAGATCTTTCTCCTGAACAATTTGAAGCCGGATTACTCAAAAAAATACGGATACCAATGTCCACATTCGGGTAAACATCTCGAATATTCCGTGAATATTCATTCAATACTTTTTTCTTTGTCTCCAAACTTTGTTTTTTTAATCAGGGACATACAAATCTTCGGTATTTTTATTTCACACCAAAAACAAATTGAGAAGTCATTTGGATTAAATAATTTCAAAATGCTTCATACACGTGAGATTAATCTCACTAAAGGAACAGAAAGAGTAAGGAACATTACTCGATAAAGAATATCATTGATCGATTAAAAAATTAATATCTTACCTACACAGATTGAGAAGTAGATTAATGAATTTGATTATAATATTTTCTATCGAAAATTTTTTATAAAAACCAATCTGAACCAATTTTTATAATTGATTGTCTTTACTTTTTTGTGACTCTAAAATTTTGGCATATCATACATTTTGCCGCCCTAGGCCCGGGTCTCACAGGCCTAGGCCTAAATCCATCATTGTCACTTTAAATGTATTTTATGAAAAAACGATTGCCGTTTGTTATAATTTTCATTAAAGGAAAATATTTGTGTGCCGTTTTATAGTTCAGTGGTATTCAAACAAGTTTTCTGTATATAATAATGAATACAAAATAATAAATTTAAAATTCCATTTATTTAATTTGTTTGATTAGTAATTATGTGAAGAGACGTTATTAAAAAAAAAACTACAGGCAGAATAAGTGTGTTTATACTATCAACTACTATTATATGTATATACAAAGTGGACCATTTTAATATTTTATGACTAATAGTTCGTTTTGTGTCGCCCTATTAGCTCTGTTGCTTAAGGTCTAACCAATTCCGCCCGCCGTATGCATAGGGTAGCGGGATCGATTCCCGCCGTCACAACAAAATTAATTTAATTAAGAGTTGTGATGGGCTGGTGTAGTGCATGGTATATGCATGAAGGAGGTGCACTCAGCCTCTGAAATTGAGATGATAAATGAAATTATCAACGGAAAGGTGGTAAAACACATATATGGTATCACAATGGGCTCTATAGCCTAAGTGTGTACTTCGTGGACAGCCACTATAACCTAACTCCTACTCCTCCAAAAGCTAACTTTCAAATTTAAAATGTTATTCTATCCCTACCTTTTTTGGATCTAAATTGACTATTAAAATAACCCGGAGAACAAGATCCAATCTGATGTCAGAACATTATGTCCCCCCCAATCAAACTCTGCAACTTTTGTTTAAGTTTTGATTGGTTAACTACAAAACAAGCTTTTAGCTATAATTGTGATTATTTTGTTTGAATAAATAAAAAAAAAACTTTTAACAAAAAGAAAACCGACTTCAAAAGAAAAACTTTTCCAAAATAAATTAAAATGCACCAAAAAGTAAAAAAATAACGATAATATTATGTAGTTAAAATTATTGTTATTTTTGGCGTCGGTGTCAGCCAAGCTAATGTAGAAAATTGTTCTGTAAGAGTTGTTTCCTTGCAAGGCCATGGATGACACCGACTCCAAAAATAACAATAATTTTAACGACATTATATTATCGTTATTTTTTTACTTTTTAGTTCATATTAATTTTTTTTGGAAAAGTTTTTCTTTTGAAGTCGGTTTTCTTTTTGTTAAAAGTTTTTATTTTTATTTTGTGATTTTTAGTGAATCTGAAATACATTAACTAATTTGTCACTAAAAAAAGAATCATCGAAGTGATATTGAGTTATTCGTCCTCTTGTAGTGAATACTTAATGCAAATTTAAGACTTTTATGATTTTCTCATGTATACCGTTGTCAGAACTGGACCAAAATGAATTGGGACCAAATGAGAAACACCAGCTTTCAAACAGATAAAGAATCATCAAAATCGGTTCACCCAGTCAAAAGTTCTGAGGTAACAAACATTTAAAAAAAAAAATAAAAAATACAGTCGAATTGATAACCTCCTCCGTTTTTGTTTGAAGTCGGTTAAAAAATTGAAAGATCATATATAAGTTACTTTTTGTTTTTTGTTTTACTTTTAATCATGTATTCGTTGTGTGCGTAGTCATGGAAGGGACAATAAAATCGATGCCAGCGCTTTAAGTGAAAAATTTTGGAGTTAAAGGGGGCTGTTATGACTAATTTGCAATTCTTTACATGTTAATGATATAGAAATGTCAAATTAAAACTATTGAAAAACACGAATTAATTAAACTTAATGCATTAAAAATTGTGAAAATAAGAAATCAAATTGAACAAATATTATTTTTCAAATGTAAATTATCATAATTATTTATTTAAATTTGTAAGACAATAATATTAAATTTTAAATGTAAGTTTTAAATGCAATCCATACAATTATATATGCATCCATACAATTCTATAATTAAAGTAGTGTATCGTTACCATGGAAACGAAACTCACGCACGGAGCGAATACGATAATTATTTACATCATGGTTTTACAAAATTCAATGAGTTGAAAAAATTGCACTCTGTGTCTATAACTCGAATAGCCTAATTGGTAGGACGCTTGGCATGAATCCAAGAACTCATTTATTTAATCATATATAAGTTTTATAGCAAACTGTTTTTTCAAGATAAAGTTACAGACAGTTTTAACTTTACATTAACAATTAACATTATTACGTCAGAACGATGTTTTACGAACATTATTTTTCGCCGGGTGTTTTCGTTTCTCTTTTGAAAAGTTCTTTTAAAATTGCCTGTAACTTTAAAATTATCATGAAAAAATAAACACTAAAAACAGTTTTGTTTATGAAAAAGTTATTTATGAGATTAAAATGACTCACCCTGTATACGTACGGCTTCGAAGTAGGAACAGAAGGAAGCTATATCTATCTATGTAGGTAAATGAAGTTATCTATATATATATATATATATAGTTGTTTAACTACAGGGTAGTTTTTTTTTTTTTTTTTAGAAATAGGAAGTTAAATGAACCATTGTTATGTTATTTTATGATTGTATTATTATTATTATACTTAAAAAATAACAATATGGTGTTGTTTGTTTGAAGCTACAATACAAGAACCAAACATTATTATTGAATTTTGTTTTTGTAACAGCCAGCCATCTACATTTACTCCTATCAATGTGCCAGAAAGAATGTAGAGAATTAAATCGTTTAATTTACAGGAAAACGTAAAGTAAACGATTAATGTATGTATGGAGATTAATACAGGCTACACTCTCCTGCAAGAGAAAATCTATTATAAAACTTTTAAAACTCATAAAAAATCGTCTTTCAATAAAGAGTGTCTGTTTTTGACTAAATAATATATTCAAAGTAAGAAGTTCATTTGGCATTGAAATTTCGGAGCTACGAGTGGAGTAGGTCAGTAAAGAGGTATTTCATCGATCAGTACTTTTAAAATCACCGTAGATTGCCTACATGGCAAATCATAATGTGCTCTGAAATAGATGAATATCAAATTTGAGGCCATTGAAACGTATAAAAAGTACTGTCATCAATTATAAAGGGCAATATTAAGACTGCCTGTCTCTATTTAGGCGAAAAATGTGATAAAAACAGGGAATCTAGGAGTCTAAGACACGCTTTAGTAAACTAGCTGAAAGAAAAAGTAGAAGTACAAAAAGAAAATAGAGTGATTAAAACAAAATCATTTTGTCGTATAAAAGTGTAGTTACAATACAAAAATGATTTAAAAAAATTTAATATTATTTAGTAATAATTGACGTTTGTTACCGTATTTCTACTTCCCAAATTTTGATGGCATTGGAGTAGAGTTAAAACCTACTAATACTAAGCTCAAATCGTGTCGTGTCAGAAAAAATTCGTTACTAAAGAGTAAGTTCAAGTAAGAGTCAGAATCGGAAGATGATCCAGCTTTATCTTCCTTGCAGTCAAACCAAGCACAATTATGAAACGACATTTTTTTTTTTTATAATTAACAGTTTATTACGAATGACTGATGACTGATTTGATAATTAAAAGATTGATTATACTCTAGAGTTATTATTTGTAATGTTTATTGTTTTGTTGTCTAAGTGTAGGTATGACCATTGACTGATAACAATTTATAAAATTGTTTTTTGTTTTAAAGTTGATTTTTTTTTATAAAAATTTTATTATTTTTAATTGATTTTGACTGATCTAGAAGAATATTTTATGTTTTGGTTTCATTTGTCTGATTTGCAGTGCCTAAGTAAATAAAACCTTTAAAACATTTTAGTTTTTTTTAAATATCAAAATTTTGATATATATCGGATATATATCAAAAATATGCGATATTTTGATATTTATAATAAATATCGGATATTTTCGAACCCTGAAAATATCTTAAAAAGCACCCCACACTTTTTTAAGATAAAATTTCTTATTCACTCTATTTTTGTTTTATCTTATAGAATTTTTTTTCTACTTTTTAAACAATAATTTATCTTCTATTTTTAGTTCAGTTAGCGTATTTTTTAACTATTTAAACTTACATTTATGAATATTGTGGAATGTTATCTGCGCTTCCACCATCAAATTTTTTTAAGTTAATCGTTAATCCTGAAGATCTTGATCCGGATAATCGGACAGACTTATTAAATTATTGTATTATCGTTAAGTAGTAATTAATTAATTTTAAATAAAAAGACGAAGAGTAGTTATTACTTAAAAAAACAGTACTTTATCTATATTAAAAAGTTCACCCATAATTATGGAAGTAACTTGATTATTTCATTCCAGGTTATTTAGCATTTACAATGGCAAGTGTTTCTGTCTTAAAAAAAAATAATTTTCTATTTGTGTACATTTAAACGGTTGCCATAAACGCCATATCGCTAGTATTTAAAATCAAAACAAATATTATACTTACTTTACCCTAATTTAACCTTTAATAAAATAATACGATATTATATAATAAAGAATGAATGGTCCGTTCTATTCTGGAGCACTCACTCTATACGAACATATTCCCATGGGATGGACATTTGATATCGCGTACTATCCACCATAGCCAAGCCTAGCTAGTCTATAGTGGTGTTGTTCTTTCTAACATGGTAAAAAAAATTAAATCCCTCCTCGCTTGTAGTGATCATTGAATTCACCTACATATAATCTATATAGTCCCCTTAGAAATCATAGATAAGGGTGCAAAAATTCTATATTTTTTTAATATGCAAAATATTTATTAAAATGTTTTGAAACTTGATACGTTTTTTTTTTTTCTATTTAAAGTTTTATCGCTTTATTTAATAGCTATTGTTGCACAAATTATAATTGAAGGTGATTTTTATACTATTTAAGGTAGTACCAGCGCCAAGTCAAGTTTGGATTTGTGGTTGAAATTATTTGCACCTTATTTTTAACTTTGTTGATGAATTTTGCTATAACTCCATGAATGTAGACGAAAAATATGTTTTCGAAATAACGAAAACTAAATAATTAAATAAAATTTTCAATTATCGATATTTTAAAAATTACATTAGATATCGAAAAATTTTGTTCTCAATTTCCGTCTAATATTGTCAAATTATAACAAAATTCATCATTAAAATTGAAAATATATATTTTTATAAATTTGCAGCCACACTACCGTGGTCATACATCTTTAATTAGTCAGGCACAACGAATTTTTTTTTTATTTAATACTTTTTTAAGATTTTAACTTAAATTTAAATAGTTTTATTTTATTTCCATTTTGGAGAAATCTATGAAAACATACCATCCATCTATCCTTTTCTCCTAAGGAATTTTTTACAATTCAAATTTGTGAGCATAATTCGTTTTAATATTTCCGATGAATATCAAGGACAGAATCTAAATTATGACAAGTGAAAACAAACAATTGAATGAGTTAATTGTTGAAATACCATGTATATATAGTGTTGATTACTTTATCACATTACACATACATACATGTCACACATACATAACTGATATTCCCATATAATACATAGTATACAATTTTCGCTCTCACGGGTAAACAGTGATGTTTACGAAAACATATTTCAAACAAAAGTTGTTTATATTTTTATAAGGAACATATTTTACAATCAAACTTTTATTCTCTCTTTAACGGTACAAGATGGGTCCTAAGTTCCTAAGACCCAATTGACCTATGTTGCTCATTTACGAACTCGATCTCACTTTTTACGTCCGCAGCACGCTATAAAAATTTCAGCTTGGTATCTCTTTTCGTTTTTGAGTAATCGTGATGACAAACGGATAGACACACGACAGACAGACGGACTAAACTTCGTATACCTTGGTATATTTCATGTACATAGTATAATAATAATAATTAAATTGAATTAAAACTATACGTTATTGAATAGAGGTACACATAAGAGTGCATGTAACTTTGCATAATTTTTGCATCTAAAAATGTTTTTCTTGTTTATACATGCGAAAAGTTTTAATTTTAAAATTTTTAAATTGGTAATATTAACTGATCGATAATTTTTGTCAAACCTAGACATAATAAGCTTGGAAATGAGGGGTGAATCATGGTAAAGGAATAAGGAATAAGGATAAAGGAAAAAAGGAAGATAGGGGTAAGACAGGAAAAAACTTGCTAGAGTATTTAACATATAAGTTGTTTGTAATATAAAAACAAGTGAAAACAAACAATTGACTGAGTTAATTGTTGAAATATCATGCATAGCATGTGTTGATTTCTTTATCACATTACAAATACAAACATGTGACACATACATAACTGATAATCAAGTATAGTACATATTATAAAATTTCCGCCTAATTGGCGCCCTCACGGGTAAACAGTGATGTTTACGAAAAAATGTTTCAAACAAAAGTTGTTTAATTTTTGATAAGGAACATTTAAACTTTTGTTCTATCTCTAACGGTTTACAAGATGGGTCCTACGTACCCAAGACCCAATTGACCTATGATGCTCATTTACGAACTTGACCTCACTTTTTACGTCATGAGTACGCTGTAAAAATTTCAGCTCGATATCTTTTTTCGTTTTTGAGTTATCGTGTCCACAGACGGACGGACGGACGGACAACCGGAAATGGACTAATTAGGTGATTTTATAACACCTATGACAAAATTTTTTTCCTAGCATCATTATTTTTAAGCGTTACAAACTCGGGACAAAACTTAACATACTATGTATATTTCATATATACATGGTATAAATAGATCAGTCCAAAAATATTGGGCGTAAAATTTCCTACCGATTTGTATTAAGCTAAGTATTAGCTAGGTATAATTTCATTTTCGTTATTATCATGTTTTGTAAATCTATATTAAATAATGCGTTGCTTTTTTATTTATAAATAATTAATAATGTCATGTCTGTAAAATCACCTGTTTGTTTGTCCAATAAATTATTAAATTATTATTTATTTATTAAATATTACAACCAACTACGAAATAATATTTTTATATGATTTCGCGTGATTTATGTTTTTTATTCAATAATTTGTATTTATCACGATTTAAATAAAATAATAATTTTATTATTATCAGTGATTGAAATGATTTTAACGACATTTCTAAGAGTTTGCCGGGAAAAAATATTTTCTTTTAAAAACTCTCATCATATTATTTACTTTCAAAAAAGGTATCTCACTGTTTTTTCGTTTAGTTTAAAGCTATACAATGTTTAATGCTTAGAAAAACTAAAAAAAGATAGCCTTTTTAAGGCTACAAAATATGATTTTTTTCATAGCGACGAAAGTCTGTTAGTAAATCCTGAAGACGATGAAAGTGGTTGGATAGAAAAGAACCATAGTGAAATATTCTAAAGCAATGGAAAGTTGCAAGCATAAAAACTGTACGTTAAAATTGATTATCGAGTCACACATTTATCAATACGAATATTTATCAATAAACGAAAACTATCCCTTACATTTGACTTTTGACGGACTTTATTGACCTACAATCTTGATTGACCAACAATATTTTGTTACCATTCGATAGATTATTTCCAAAAATTGATATATAGAACTTGGCTGTACGTGCAATAGCAACAAAGATAACTAATAAAAACCAACTCACCCCTGTATTGACAGAGAGTTGTATTTTCTCCCACCACCACGAATACGAAAACTCGGTTTTAGACTCAGGACATTCCCCCAAATACCTCCTTAAAATTTCAGCCATTAAGTATTTCTTTATTTACTGAACTATTTGAAAAATAAAAATTATTTATACATTAAATTGAATATGAGCAAAATGCTCATAGCTAACGCGAGTGTTGGTGGGTTGATAATATATCATGCATACGCATTTAACAATATTAACAACCAACCCATAGAGCGTGTACGACAGTTCCAATATCTCGGAAGTATTGTTTCTGAAAATGGCGACACTGATGAAGATGTAGAACTAAGAATCAGAAAAGCCAAGGCAGCGTTTGCGCAACTTCGACCCACCTGGAGATCACACCAACTCAGAAGACACACTAAATTGAAAATATTCGAGACTAATGTTAAAAGTGTTCTTTTGTATGGATGTCAAACCTGGAAAGTCTCGCAAAGCATCACCAGACAACTGCAAGTCTTTATCAACAGTTGTCTCAGACACATCCTCAGCATTTATTGGCCCAACACGATTTCCAATGAAAACCTGCTGGACACCTGCCACGAAAATCCAGTAGGACACACCATCAAGCAACGCAAAAATGGTTGAATTGGTCACACACTCAGGCGAATTGCCAAAGAGGCATTTGAGTGGAACCCCCAAGGAAAAAGAGGGTGAGTCGACCTCGTCATACCGGGCGAAGAACCCTGGAGCAAGAAATTACTGAGGAAGGCAAATCCTGGGGAGAAGTCAAGTCCATGGCACATAATAAAGTTCGTTGGCGAGCATTTGTTGAGGCCCTACATCCCCTCGGGATCATAGGACATAAATAAAAATATATATATGCATTTAATATTAGTCAACGCACATTGATAAAACAAAATTATTTTTTAAATAAGTTTTAAATAATATAAGTTGTTTGTAAATAACTCGTATTTATCAAACTAAATTTAGATATATACAAGTGAAAACAAACAATTGACTGAGTTAATTGCTGAAATACCATGCATAGTCAGTGTTGATTTCTTTATCACATTACACATACAAACATGTGACACATACATAACTGACAATCAAGTATAGTACATATTATAAAATTTACGCCTAATTGGCGCCTTCACGGGTAAACAGTGATGTTTACGAAAAAATGTTTCAAACAAAAGTTGTTTAAGTTTTGATAAGGAACATTTTTTACATTTAAACTTTTGTTCTATCTCTAACGGTTTACAAGATGGATCCTACGGACCCAAGACCCAATTGACCTATGATGCTCATTTACGAACTTGACCTCACTTTTTACGCCCTGAGTACGCTGTAAAAACTTCAGCTCGATATCTTTTTTCGTTTTTGAGTTATCGTGTCCACAGACGGACGGACGGACGGACAACAGGAAATGGACTAATTAGATGATTTTACGCCTATGACAAAATTTTTTCCTAGCATCATTATTTTTAAGCGTTACAAACTTAGGACTAAACTTAATATACTATGTATATTTCATATATAACATACATGGTATAATAACATTTTTAAACAAAACGCATAGCCAATTTGGGTGAAAGTGTTTTGTCTAAAGACATTCTTACTGCATCAATGTCTGCATTATGTTTAAATATGTTAATCATATTAAACATTATTATTTAACTTATAAAATAAAAAATAATTACCTTTCTGTATAACTTCCCTCTATTTTTTCGTAATTAGTTTTTTAATAAAATTAAATATTCAAAAATATATTTATAATGTTGATAATGAAGAATACTGTATTTATTTTTATTTATTTATTTTTTTTACAAAATAATAATGAAAAAACGAATTAAAGTTTGATAATAATTATGTATTATTTTATAAATAATATCAGATTCAATAATATAGCACACAAAAGCGTAGAAAAATGATAATAGTCATGAAAGTATTAAATAATATAAAATTATTGTGTTTTTTTTATTTATTTTTTATCAGTTTAGTAAAATCTTTTTAATAAATAATTTATTTAAAAGTATCTACCTACCTAGGTATATAATATTAGATAGTTATAATGTAGATATAATTTTTACCGACATATATAAATAACTTTTAATACAATGTATTTAAAAATTAGAATAAAATTGTCAAGGGATATCTATTTACTTATTTATTTATTAAAAAAAAAACAATAAACTTTAATTTTTGTTTAATTTTCATGATAAAATTAATTTAAATGTATTTTCAACGATTAAATTTAGGTATCTTTTTTTATAATGTAATTCCATTACTTAAGATTTATCAGACATTAAGGCAATGCATAAATAAAAATTTTAATTTTTGGAATGCTATGGTTGTACGAGCGTAAATTTTTTTATATGAAGTTGGACTAAGTCTAAATCAAGTCTGAAAATTTTAGGGGGGTTGCCTGATTATTTAAATAAATAAATGATTTAAGGATGTATGAGCATGACAACAATGTTTGATTTAAAGGCTCAAAATTTGTTTGTAAGTAGTCTTTTACTCAAAGAATATGTGGTTAAAATTTCAGCTTAGGTAACCGTGCAAATTTTTAAGAAAAAAGTCATTAAAAATCGATATAAAATACATTGGCTCTTATGGAGGAATCTCAAAAAACGACATATTTTGGAAGTTTTTGATAATTTTCATTTGGAATGAATGAAAACAAATTAAAAAAAAACTTTTTAATAGAAAGTAAACATATTAGCAATGAATTAGAAAAGAAAAAAACTAAGTGTCACCGTCCATATAAGGGATGTAAGAGCAGGGTGGATTAAGGGTTGAAATTATTTTTATCTTATTTTCAACTTTGATGATGAATTTTGTTATAACTTCATGAATGTAGACGAAAAATAAGAATAAAATTTTTCGATATGTGTCTTGGTTTTCGAAATATCGAAAGCTAAATAATTAAACACAATTTTCAATTTTCGATATTTTGAAAATTAAGCCAGATATCGAAAAATTTTATTCTTACTTTTCGTCTTATATCGTCAAGTAATAATATAAATTTATCATCAAAATTGAAAATATCTATTTTTAAATTTGTGCCCCCACTACCATGCTCATACATCCTTAAATAATAAAGAAGGCATATTTAACATTGATATTATTGGAAAGCGGTAGATGGATGATATGTTTTCATAGATTTCTCCAAAAAAAAGAAAAAAACTATTTAAATTAAAGTTAAAACCTTAATAAATTATTGAAAACAAAAAAATAACCGCCGTTGTGCCTGACTGATAAAGGATATATGAGCACGGTAGTGGGGGCCCACGGTAGTGGGGGGGGGGTAAAGGGGGCAAAAATAAAAACATATTTTTTTTTCAATCTTGATGATGAATTATGATATAACTTGACAATATAAGATGAAGAGTAAGAATAACATTTTTTTTTTATTAAAAATAACGATTTTATATAGAAAATAAATATACTTATAGATTGATGAACCACTAAGAAGTCTTTCAATAAAAATTAAAATATAAATAAATCATAAAAAAAAAAGTAACTTACAACATCATTTGTATTTATTAAACTTATTATTAAAATTAATTAATTACGACAATTATTACCACTTAAATGATTGCACAGTTAATTTGAAAATTTCCGAAAATAATATTTTTTTTACTTACATTTTTAGTCTTGATGAGAAAAATTCTCACAATTTCAGAAGAAGAAAAATATTTAAACAAACTTTGAATAGATAAAAAAAATCTGAACATTTTTTAATTCAAAAATAGATAAAATTATATGAAGATAGAAAAAGTCTCAACCACATTCACCATCACCAAAAAAAAACGAGAGGTGTAGTCGGACACCTGACTGGAACTATGTTCCCAACGTATATTAAATTTGCATTGATTTTTTTGCTGGTTTGAAAGATTGATTATGCACATGTTCAATTTTGTAAGATTATTTTGTGTTTTTTTTTTTTTTTTTAAATATTCAGTGTGACTTATAGTCGATTTGAAAAACACAATTCCAAAAAAATGAAAAATATACAACAAGATAAAAATTATTTGAAAGTACAAATAACTTTATTCATAATTAATAATAAATATTAGTTTTGTGGTACGCTACCTTGCAGGTTTGGTGTAATTAGTTTCTTGTAAATGGTTTTTCTTTATTTTTTCTCTCACGATTCTGTTTGCGTTTCGGTTCACTGTTAATTCTGAAAATTTAAAGAATTAATTGAAGTTAAATACTTGTTTTATTGTTTAAAGAATTAAAGATTCAAGGTACTGTAACTCTATACTTTATGAATTCATTGTTATATTAGTTTAAAAAAGACATACTTCTGATTTAGTAGTCAACCCAATATGTGCGTACATTACTTTCATTTGGCTTGATCAAGATATTTATTATGACATCATAAAATTTCCTTGTTCTTACTTTAAATTCTCTATTATGATTAACTTCTTCTGATAACTCACAAATCATTTTTTTGAATGGAAAACTTTGGACAAAATATAAATTGACAGATTGTAAAAATTTTTCAAAATAGTCTAAAAATTCATGGCAAGGTGAATCGATTAAAAAAGTTTTAGTTTCCTTGGTAACACATCGTCGGATTTTGGGATTGTTTTAAATTAAGAAGTTATATGCTTGACTCCTAAAATCGCTGCTTTTTCTGGTAAAGATTAATTTATATCTTTCTTTTTTTGCAGTTAAATCCAAGCGATATTCAATCATCACCAGCAATTTTAACTGATTTACGTGGTTCCTCATCAAGTTTAGCACATTCACCATTAAATTTAAGTCCAAAAAGTGACGTATCCATAGCTGGTGGTGTGGCCAGTAGCGGGGGTGGAAGTGGGGGTACAATAATCACAGCACATCATCAAACACCTGCCTCGTTAATGATGGCCGATCGTTTATGGAGTATTTCACGGATTACCCAACAAATGTCACCAACAATAGAACGGACAATTTCACCGCATCAACAATTTTTGTATCATCAACAGGAACCGAGTTTGAATCGAAATCGAGGTAGGTAAGGATAGAAGCAATTTTAAGAGCGATTTTTTGGATTTTTTAAAAATAATTTGTTTGAAAAAATTGAAAAATTAGACATAAATTTCTGCGATTGAACCATCAAACTAAAAAAAACGAAGATTTTTTAAACCTTCAGCGCTCGTGTCAACCATTCGGTAATCTTAGGTCGTCGTGTGATGCGAGGGTTGCTCACGCGTTAAAAAATTACATATTAACTCTACATAATTTTAAATAAATTTATTTTAACATGCACTAACTAATTAAAAATAGTTTGATCACGTGATTATTGAATGATGTTTGAGAGTGAAAATGATAGAGCAGAGAAAAATCTAAATAATTAAATTCCTTTTAACTAATTTCATACATAGTTCTATTGCAATTTGTTTTTAATTTGCTGAGTACGACTTATATTAAATGCAAGAAAGTACTCGAACAGGCCCGAAAATTACTCTCGTGATAATCGAAACATATTTTTATAAATTGTAGGTTGGTTGATAAAATCTGAAAAATTTAAAATTCGAAAATAGTTAAAATTATATGAAGATAGAAAAAGTTTTAACCACATATGAAAATAATATTTATTTATGTTTTAAGCCGAGCATGAGCAAAATGCTCATAACGCGAGTGCTGACGTATAAAATTTTCTACTGTAGTAAGAGCCCAAAACTCACGAAAATCCAGTTCATTTTACCGTTGTTCTAACAATTCAAAAAATTGCCTGAAATCGATCCAAAAATCACTTTTAGCATGGCATTTTGGACATCTCTCGGAAAAAATTGAAAAAAGTATTTGCTTCAGGACTTGATAAAACTCAGTAAATAGGGTCATTTTAATACAGAAATTTCAAAAATCGCTTCGATTATCGATTATTTTTAGATTGAAACCATTATTTCGGAGATATAGGCAGAAATTATAATAAGCGCGATTCTTGGAATTGATTTCCCTTGATATTTTAGAAAATAACTCTCCTACCGATAAATTAATTAAATTTTGGTATTTATTGTGTGAAAATTGCCATATATAATGACTTTTATCGAAATCGAAAACAATTTTTTTTTCAAATTTTTGGGTTTTTGTTACTTTTCAAATAATTTGACGATTAAAGGAGTTGCTGCGGCGATATAGCCAGAAATTCTAAATACCTCCTTGAAAAATTGAAAAAACTTGGATTTTAGAGCAATTTTAGAAAAATCTTGGTTCGATTAATTTTCAAAGAGGCGCGATATCTCGGAGCAACTTGAACTGAATTGTTTTTTGATCGATACTGAAATCCTTTTCCCGAAGTTACCCAAATTCCTTCAAAATCAAATCCTTATATCTAAATGAAATAATTTTTGTATTTCAGATCACTCAACGCATAATTATAGTAGCCGTAGTAATTCACCGATTTCCGTGAAAGCATTAGATTGTACTGCATGTCAAAATGTAGTCTGTAATAACCATCAAACCATTGAAAATAGTACTAAATTACCCACATAAATTCAATTTTTCCATAAATCAATTTATAAGCGAGGAGCCTGTGACAGTAAAACTGCACTTACACAGATTTCGAAATTTCGCATATGAATCAATGTTATTTAACGATAGGTACAAATGGACTAGGTGTGCCAGAGTTTATCTCGGCAGAAATATTTATTATAAAATTTTATTTTTTTAATATAATTACAATTATTTGGACTTGGAAATTAATTTGTAAGAGACCATTTTATTGCAAATTTTATCTATTTTCAGGAAAATTTGGTGTGACAGCTCTTATCGTGGTAGAAAAGTCTGTCACACCGATTTTTAACATATAAAGCCAATTAAATTTTACCCTTATCGCAGAATTACTTTCTTTTTTTTAATTTGTTCGTTTTGAGTTCTACTTTCGAAATATCTCGGTGTGACAGCTCAAAACTTCACCAAAATATCTGCCACACCGTAAAAAATAAAAATATCCTGGCAAAAAATATTTTGCCAGGATAAATCTTGACAAACCTAGTCCATATTGTACGTATCGTTAAATAGTATTGATTCATATGTGAAATTTCGAAATTAGTGTGAGTGCAGTTTTATGTCACAGGCCCCAGGGCTATTATACTTCAAGTTAGAAAAAATTCTCATTCTTGTAGTCTCTCATTAAAAACAAATACTCAAAACTATAGAAACATTTAGAATTTCATTATTGTATGTGTGTATAAAAAACAGACCCTGGTTAAAAATTCATTTCAATAGAATTTGTATCGAAAATTTCGAATTGAATTCAATCGACTTACAATATTAAACAATAAAAATAAACATTGCCATATATACAAGGTGAACCATTTTAATATACAGGGCGTTCTGTTATTAACTGCAGATCTTTGGCCTATAGAATAAGCTCATAAAGACGAATAAAAAAGCTCTTTACCAAATTTCGATCCGAGACCAGATTCGGTAGATGTGCCTATGGGAAAATAGAAAGATTTATGAATTCACAAACCTATCAAATTCATTAAATTAGTAGGTGTCACTTAGAGGAGACTATCATAAAACAAAAATTCATTTAATTGGGTAGTGAATACTAAAAAAAATATTTTTTTGTTATTATTTATAAAGAAAACAAAAATATAAATCACCAATAGCCAGTTAGATGTGGGAGGTATCAAATTATATATTAATATAGGTACGGGACAGGGGGCAATAAATTGTGTAATACAGAACACAAAATCTTAAACATTAATCACTTTACAACTTCAACACACAACATACATACTTTGGTTTGTCTCGGTGTATGTGAATCTCAGCATATATTTATCAAAACGGACGATTTTCCGTCTTGCCAAATATATGCCTAACGTATGTGATATTCGCACAATTAGTTGCGTACAACACTTAATTTACCTAGAAACGTAATGTAGGTTTTAATGGGTTAGTTTTTATAATAACAACAGTAGCCAAATAAAGTTTTTTGTAATAGTTTTGCATTTAGAGACGCCTTCCACTATGATAAAATACATCCTCTCTTTAAGTAGTGTTTTATTGAATTCATTCAAAATGTTATTGAACTGTGATTCGCTAAAGATATATTAATTTATTTTGTTAATTATCTCGCAAAGTAGGCCTCATATCCAAAAGTGAAAAATAACTTTTTCCTTCGTCTTTATGAGCTTATTGTGCAGGTTAACGCCCTGTATAAGAGCTAATAGCTCGTTTTGTAGTGAACCAATCAACGAATAACTTAAACAAAAGTTGCAGAGTTTGATGGGAGACATCATGTTCTGACATTAGATTGGACCTAGTTTTTCGGGTTGTTTTAATAGTCAATTTAGATCCTAAATGGTAAGAGATAGAATAACACTTTAAATTAGAAAGTTAATCCTCATAAAGATACTAACATTTTTCATCTAAAATAAATTTTTCGAAAATCGTCAACTTTCGAAGGAAATGCAACTTAAAAACTTAAAAATATATCATTATTGCATTTAATCGAAAGAAAACTAAAACTACTTAAAAAAGTTTGTCAAAAGTTGTCAAGGGCAATAGAGGGCGTTCACCAGCGTCCACGACTTTGTCCTATAATTATCGATAAACTTTTAACGTATTTTCTTTCGATTAAATTCAATAATAACATATTTTTAAATCACATTTCCTGCGAAAGTTAACGTTTTTCGAAAAATGTTTTAAACAGAAATTGTAAGTTTTTTTGTAAGGTTTTTTTCTAATTTAAAGTGTTTTTGTATCTCTTACCAGTTAGAATGTAAATTTGGTCCAATCAGAACATTACCCATCCCGAAGAACTAGGTCACAACCCGAAGAAATTGGTTCAATCAGAACATTATGTTCAGACATCAGAACTGTACAATTTTTGTTTAAGTTTTTTTTTTGATTGGTTAACTACAAAATGAGCTATTAGCCATAATTGATTAAATGGTCCATCTTGTATAAGTAATGCAAAAATTTACTTTTTTTTATTCATAGGCAATTTTATTACAGATATGATATACAAATTACATAATGAATAAAATAAAATATTAATATTATTTCTCTTGTCTGTTTCTTCCTAAGCGGTCCATTTTTAGATCGCGAGTCTATTTTTCGTCAGTAGCCAGCATGATAAAATTGATAAAATGAGGAGTAAATCATGAAATTTGATCAAGAAATGAAGAAGATCTCACGTGGACCGGAAAAAAACAGGCTGAGGGAATAATAAATAAGATTGTTTCGTTATATTCTTAGTGATTTGCTATAATTGGTATTTTTCTCGTATTTGAGAATCCTAAAGAGAAAGATAGGGGAATTCACCTTCTCTTTTCGATTTGAAATTTCTTATAAAATATGATCATGCATCTGAAATTGACATCAAACAGTTTCATTTTAATTCAAATCCGAATTCAATAGAAATTTTAACCAGGTGAAATAAATCCAATTTATATACAAAGCGAAATTAGAAAAATTTTTAGAAAAAAAAAAAAAATACTATCGTTTTTTGCACTGATTTTGATTTATAAAAAATTTTTTCTTCCATTTTTTGCACTATTTAAAAAGAATGATATTAAAATATTAATTACAAAAAAATTATGTAAAAAAATATACACTGATGGGTATAAAAAGTGAGACTTCTATCGCAAATTCCCGTCATTTTAGGAAACACTAAAATATATTTCAGGTCTATATGGATTGTTGTCTTACTTTTTGTACCATTCAGTGTATTTTGGGCAATAAAATAAACTTTGTATTATATATTTAGTGTTTTCTATATATAAAAATAAAATTAATTAAAAATTGTAATTAAAATTGAATTTGTAAATAATTTAAAATAAATATTGTAAAGTGATTAATTAATTATTATTATTTAAAAAAAAATTAGCTTATTGAAAATTTTGTTGAATAATAAAGGCAAGGAAAATGTTGTATAGAACGAAAATTTAGCAATAAAAAATTTAAAAATTCAAGTAAAATTTTAAACAATTGTTTGTTTTCTTTTTTAACCCCCAAACTAAAAAAAGGGTGTTATAAGTTTGATCATTATATGTGTATGTCTGTGTGTTTATCTGTATGTGGAATCGTAGCGCCTGAACGGATGAACCGATTTTAATTTTTTTGGTCTCATTTGAAAGGTAATTTAACGTGTTCTTAGCTATATTTCAAGTGCAAGCTTGGATTTCCGTATCCGCAGAAACTAAAAATTGGCGATGATATTCAAAATCGATTCAGTTTGGAAAAAACATGAGATATAAATAATTACTATGGAAATGAATGATCAAATAAACCTGATTCAATTCATTTCGAAAAGTGAAATGGTAAAATAATTAGGTAATTCAAAACAATAATTCAAAAGAACAAAGTCAATTCAAATATTTCAATTTTAATTAAAACATTTCCAAAAATTGGTCCCAAAAAATGATAGCTAAATGATAACTAAATGTCCTTGAACATCACTTTGATATTGATTTAAGAAGGAATGTTAAAAGTTTAAATTGTTTATCTATGCTTCTTTGTGTTTCTCAGTGGCATCGTAGCTTCTAAACGGTCGAACCGACTCGATTGAGATTATTTTATAGCTTCCAAAAATCAGTTTAAAAGGAATAAATCGCATTTGTCGGTGGTTTTTTAAATTTTGTAAATTTCTCTTGTTGGAGGCAATTTTAGGAATAATTTTGGTTTTAATTTGGTAGCAAAGATATCAATGTTTTCGAATTTCGGTAAGTAAAAAATATATAAATGTTATGTTCGTCTGTGTATTGCTTATGGACTCAAAAGTTCTGCATCGATTGAGCTCAAATTTTTAAGAAAGATTTTTATCTATATTTAACTCCCAGGGGGCGGAAGAGTGGGGGTGTGGAAGTGAGGGTGAAATTTTGTATATGCAAAACCCATGTAAATAATTTTATGGACAAATACAGATCAACGATTGCCTAAATGTCGTGTTATTAGGTTTTTTTTTTTTAATTTCATGTGATTTATAATATTTACAAAAGACAACTCTTATTATTATTATTCTCGCAAGCAGTATGTTAGGAACGTCTCTTTATTAATCGAAAATCTGAAAATATATTTTATACGTAAAGTTTGAACCGGCAGAAATTGGCAAACCATTAAAAAAAAGAAATTTGAATTATTCAACAGATTTCTAATATTAAAATAATACATTGAAATAAATTTTTTTTTTTTAAATTAAAAGTTTTCATTCAAAAATATAAATGTTTCTGGTATAAAACTCACTCTTTTACTGTAACTCCATCTGCTGAATAATTAATTTCAACTGAATGCACAAACCTTAAATAAAAATAAAAATCGTATACCTTAAATTTAAAAAAAAAAAAACTTCTGTTAACTTCTGTATACAATTCTTGATTAAAATTATTACGTCACACGATGTGTTACGAACATTTTTTCTTTGGTTTTGGTATCGAAAAGTTTTTTATCTGTATGTAACTTTAATATAAATTATTAAGAAAAAATAATATGCCATCTTACCATTTTTGACAAAAAAAAATTTATTTACCACTCAATTATATTTTTATATTCTAACAAGAAATTGAATAAAACCAAAAGAAAATTATTTTTTCCATGTAAGTATAGTCCCTAAAAGGTCAGTTAAGGGTTAAATAACACCATAAATCGGACAATAACCATATTATTTTTTGTTGTTTTGTATACACATAAACACACAATACGGTTATTTTATTTGATTAGTTGTCTGTCTCAACATACATACATACATGCATGTATATTCGAAATGTTACGCTTCGATTCTCGAAATAATACTTCCCATTGGGACTACACATTCGACGTAATATTCACATATGTATAGTGCAGTCAGCTATATATGAAAAGTACTAGATAATTCATTTTTATATAAAGCAGTCATTTTATTTTATATAAATTTTTATTGAACTTCTTTTACGTTAAAGTTATTTTCGATGAAAAAATTAACTTGCGATCAGGTCTAATACTTAAATCGTCTATCGGATTTAATGACATAATTCGAAAATACTAGAAATTGTGGTGGTAACGATTGAAAGAAATATAATAAAGTGGAGGTTGCAGAAACATTGAAGAGGCACATTCCAAGCCACAAAAGCATAATGAATCCTGGAGACTGTCGACGGAAAACTTAAAACTTATGGGCCAATGATATTGAAGTATTTTTATCACCTGATTTTGACATTTAAAATAGATTACAAAAAAAATTAGGTGATAAAAATACTCGAATGTCGTTAGCCCATAAGCTGACGAAGCTGATTCACTCACAATTTGACAGATACTTAGAACAGTATAAATTGTAGGTACATGAAACTATCAATGTGCAGTCCGCCACTAAATTAGCAACGAGTAACATACATAATAAGGCTAATTATGATTAGCTAATTCATACTGATGATGACTACTTGGTAATCGAAATACGTATTTATATTATACAAAAAATTGACTTAGGTAATTAGGACAAAAATCGAAATTTATTTCGAAATATCCTAGAGTTCTCATTTATTATCTTTGATAATATTTACATGAAATTTTGTGCCAAGACTTGCCCGCCTAAACAACGGCTGAATGCTTAATGCTAAGATTTTCTCTCAATTTACAATTGAATTTTTATCCATTTCTAAGCGGGGTGTATAATGACGATTGAATCATCCAATACCACATGTAAATAAGTATCCTAATTGAAAAGGTTCGAATACACATTTTGAACGAACGACATAGAAAATATATTCGATCTTGTTTTTTTTATTGTATTTTTTAATAAAATATTGTTTTGCAACAAAAAAAATTGTGTAAATATTGAATTTTTGATTGACATTCTCGACCACACCACTAACTTCGATTAATCATCAATCAAAAAAATAAAGGCGATTTATACCTATCTTTGCATTGTTATTCAGGCAGTAACTAAATTTACCTATTTTATCAAAGCACTTATATATTATTAGTCTAAACTTTCTATTGGCAAGGGGCATAGAACGTGGAAGGGAAACACAGTGGAGTATTTATACCAAATTTCAGGACAAAAGTCAGAAAATTCAACTCTTTTGTATTGCATTGAAAGTTGTTCTTTGGGGTAGCTAGATAACCACCCCATCGTGTTTCTTAGTGCAATTAAGTAAGGATTTTTTTTAGATTGAAGACGAAGGTTTGTGCTTTATTTATAAGTAGTTATTTTTAATATTTCGATTATTATAATTAAATATTTTTGATTCATATTTGCTGTTAAAAATAACAGCATAACTTTTTATACCATGTATATATGAAATATACATAGTATATTAAGTTTAGTCCAAAGTTTGTAACGCTTAAAAATAATGATGCTAGGAAAAAAATTTTGTCATAGGTGTTCATAAAATCACCTAATTAGTCCATTTCCGGTTGTCCGTCCGTCCGTCCGACCGTCCGTCCGTCCGTCTGTGGACACGATAACTCAAAAACGAAAAAAGATATCGAGCTGAAATTTACAGCGTACTCAGGACGTAAAAAGTGAGGTCAAGTTCGTAAATGAGCATCATAGGTCAATTGGGTCTTGGGTCCGTAGGACCCATCTTGTAAACCGTTAGAGATAGAACAAAATTTTAAATGTAAAAAATGTAAAAAAACAACTTTTGTTTGAAACATTTTTTCGTAAACATTACTGTTTACCCGTGAGGGCGCCAATCAGGCGGAAATTTTATAATATGTACTATACTTGATTATCAGTTATGTATGTGTCACATGTTTGTATGTGTAATGTGATAAAGAAATCAACACTGATTATGCATGGTATCTCAACAATTAACTCAGTCAATTGTTTTTTTTTTCACTTGTTTTCATTAAATTTATCAAACTTAAAGCTTTTTGTTTATGTGCCCCTTTTTGTCTGGTAAAATTTTTGTAACAGAGCAAAGCTTAAATATTCTATAACATGTTTATGAAAAAAAGCTTGTGCGAGCTTTCTAAGGATAAGGAAGTCAAAAGACAAAAAGGAGCAAGCCAGTGAAAATTTGTAACTTATAAATCCAAAATCACCTTACGTTGAAACAAAAGCAAGCATAATTAAGAAAAAAAGTGGCTCAGAAGCAAAAAAAATTAAAAAAATTGAAGAAGAAAAAGAAATAATTGGTTTTGAAGACAAATATGATGAAGACTAAATGATGACTAAAAAAAATTTTTTTTTTGCCAAATAAAACGTACCTACTTTTGCATCTAAATAGTCATTTGAATCAATTTTGAGCATAAAAATCCCTTCATTAAATTTGGTATAAATACTCCACTGTGGGACAGCCTAACGACCGCAGAGCACTGTTATTTTATACAATTTTGCAATAAATTATACGATTTATATAAAGTCAAATTAAAATTATTGAAAAATAACAATAAATTAAACTTGTTGCATTACCAATTGTGAAAATAAAAGCGTAGCAAATAAAAGTTAAATGAAAATTAACATAATTCCTTATTTAAATTTTTTAGAAAATAGTGTTAAATTTTCAATGTAAAACATATATACGAACCATTGACTGAAAGTAGTGTGACGTTACTATGGTAACTCCCTAAAACTCATGCACAGAGCGAATAAAAACCAATTGCCCATGCTTGAATGCTTGTTGCTATATGGACCTGAAAAGTCTATTGCCTGTGGTTAAAACATCAATTTCCTTTATTACCAAATCTTCCTTGACGGCCATAAAATACGTCATCAAAAAGTCTTTTTCAAGCAAGTCACAATTGTTAATTTACTGAACATGTCCTCCTCATAAATAAATAAAAGAATGGGAGGTATCGTGGGACACTCAGTAGGAACTATGTTCCTTTCGTACCTTTGTACATTATAAATGTAGCGCTTACTTTTTTATTTATAAGATATTTTTCTGAAAATTTAAGGTATTAATTTTAGTAGTTCAATACTTGTTTTATTTTTTAAAGAATTTAATTTTATAGCTACTTTTACATTTTACTGTATGAATGAATTAATTGTAATATTAGTTGAAAAAAGACATACTTTTGATTTAGTGGTCAACCCAATATGTGCGTACATTTGGTTTGATCAGGATATTTATTATGACATAACATAAAATTTCCTTTTACTTACTTTAAATTATCTTTGTTACTTTTTAACTTCTGATAACTCACTTTCACAACTAGTTTTTTTTAATGAAAAACATAAAATGTTGAAAAAAAATACAAATTGATAAATTACAAAAATAATTTTGCATATTTTCTATGTTCTAGTTTCCTAAGTGAACTATGTGAAAAAGGTTCGGTTTTTTTTTTTTTTGTAATACAAATTAGAACGATAATGTCCGATAGGAAACATTATTCCAAAAATCTAAAATTAGAAAAAACAGATTGAGGTAAATAATTTTTAATCAATTGCGAACGTCACGTTTCTTTAGACGATCTCGTATACTTTGACACATTTCGCTACGCTGAGAAGTATACCACCGCCTTTCTGCTTGCGTAACGATACGATCTTTTAATGGATTCTCTAACAAGCATACAAAAAGATGTTCAACATTTTGTACTGCTTATGACATTAAGGGGGACTCTTTCAAGTTTCAAGAAATGAGAAAATCAGGGACAAAAATATAACGAGTATATTTTGAAAAAGTGAGAAATAATTAAAATCTCTATTCCTATATATTATAAATGTGAAAGTAAGGATGTTTGTCTGTTTGTTTGTTTGTGTGTTTGTTACGCTTTCACGTAAAAACTAACGAATGGATTTGAATGAAAATTAACAATAATATAGCTCATACACCAGAATAACACATTGGCTATAATTGATAAGGATATATTTAAAAAAAAATTATATTTATTGTTTTGACATTTCATAAGGCAAGATAAAGGAGATAAAACTTATGGACATCTGTTCTACAAAGGATATCAGACATGCTTCTTATATTGATTGATATAATTCATCGATTCACTCAAAAACAAGGTACTTTGAAAAATTAATTCACGTATAGAAAGCTTCGTTATCAGCGAGTTGCATGAGCGGTTTTCAAAAAAATAAGGGTTCCTTTGTATTTAAAATAGAAGTTGCCCAACGAAGCGGATAGTTCACAGCTAGTAAATAATAATATTTCTATATTTTTTACACTTTACACACGCATAGCCTCAATTTCTTCCCCCTCTCTAACCCCCCTCATATTTTTATTCACCCTTATTATGTTTACCTCAATTTTATAACTCACTTAAAATTTATTACGAACCAAAATATAATATAAAAAAAAAGAGCACACACTTATTTATTAACAATGCAATCCATCTTTATTTATCTTATTTATTCCGTAAAGCTTTTATTAAAAGCTGCGTTACATCTATTTCTTTTCTTATTTAGAGAGAATGATGGTCTTTTTGTTTTTTTTTAGTTACTGTGATTTCTTTTTTTTTTTTGTATTCAGTCTCATGAGACCAATTCATATTTCTGTATGTTATGTTTGTATGAGTGTGTTTTGTTTGTAAAATCTTTTTTAAATGATACGTTTTTTTCGTATTCACAATGTGCCACACATTTGTATTCGAGATAAGAAGAAACATACTTTTTATTTTCTAGAAGTGATTATAAATATTTTTCTGCAAGAGATATATATCTTTTTTTTTTGAGAATATTAACACGACTTTGACGGTAGACAATCCACACATCGCGGGAGCAAAAAAAAGATTAAAGCAGAAAAAAAATGCCTGTATATTGGCTATTATTTACCAAAATTAATAAATCCTGAGTGTTTGTTTTCTTGGGAAGGAAGAGCACAAATAAAGTGTATTTTATTATAAAATTTTTATTTGCCAATGTTTCGACCTCAATTTGGTCTTTTTCAAGGCTCTACAACAACAACAGTCAATAAATTATTGTTTGATAATTACACTAATTATTAGAATTAAAATTTCGTGGAAACAATTTTTTTATATGTGAAAACTTGTGTTTAGAATCTTATTTAAAAAGATTGTTTACACTTTGGTCAAAACATTAAATAAATAAATACACAGGAACACATATAAAACATAATATTGCTCATGGCTGAGATTGCTCTATATAAAAGGCCTTTTATTGTCCCAATTTTCTTATGTGATGAGTGGTTCAATTTGTAATTGAACATCCACCCAGAGCTAGTGGGGTTCATGTACCAGTTTGTAAGTAGTTTATTGTCCTCGGTTTTCGTGATTTGAATGTCTAGAAAGGGAATCGTGCCATCAATTTTCATTTCCATGGTTAACTTTATCTCACTGTGGATGCTATTGAAATAGTCCAATGTGTTTTCTATTTCGGATTTATGAGCAAGTATAATGGTGTCATCCACGTATAGAAAAAAAACATTGTAATGTCAAACGGAACTTGAAAAATTCATCCAAAATGTGACACATTACTAAATTAGCAATTGCCGGGCTTGCTGGGTTTCCCATACTTGTTTCTTTTACTTGCTGGGAAAGTTTGTTTTTAAAGGTGAAGTAACTCGTTTTAATCAATACACTATTATTTCTTCCAACAGTTGCTTAGGGACATTGACATATTGTTCCATTTGGTTCCAGTATTTATCGATGGCATCGATTGACAATTCTTTAGGCACGTGAGTAAATAGTGATACTACATAAAGTGAGATTAATATTAATAAATAGTAGTGGTTTGTTTATAAAAAGCAACAATCTTTATTGATTCTCAAACTTTATAAATGTAAGGACGTTCATGCGTCAACGATATTAGTAGAGAAATTAAAAACAATTGGATAAAGCGATAGTTTAAATGATTTTCTATGATTTAAAACAGGAAAAATATCCTGTTATCGAATTAATTTCATTAAATTTTAAGTTTAAAAAGTGACTAAAAGTAAGGTTTAACATGAGACTAAATGGAAAATATAAATCGATGTTTTTCAAAAATTATATCTATAACCATACTTGAAACTTTTACCAGTTAACTATTATTTAAACTTTTAATAGAATTTCAAAAAAAATTTCTATTTTCTACTAATTTAAAATTCTTTAAAATTTACATACTGTTTCCCTATGAACGCACATAGCAAAACAGGTACACGCATGAACGTCCTTAAATCACTTTTAAATTGTAAAAAAATCTGTTAAAATTTCATCTCTTTCAGGTTTTTGAGTTGTATGAATTAATTGAGTGATTTATAATATATTTACCGATGCATATTTCAGATTAAATTTAATATATCTTTTTTTATTATAAATTTTCAGGGAATACCAAAACAGTTTACTAAAGGCTAATCTTTAAGTCTTTAATACTCTAATTTGAATATAATCAATTTTTTTTAATGTTATACAAAACTGTTTCCTAAATAAAGACATTTTAAAAAAAAATTATTTTTATACCACAATTTATGATTGAAATCATATGTCATACACGTGTCTAGACACGTGTGGTCACGTGTATTTATACCCAATTAGTGTAGGTACCCAACATAAGTATATTCAGGAAATATTACCTATTATAGTTGTTAAAAAAAAGTAATTTATCTAAAATATATTTTACTTATAATATTATTGAAACATCATTATATTTTAATCACTTAAATGATGCTTTAAGCACAATATAAAAATAATAAAAAGCTTAAAACGGCTGGTTTGTTTGTTTTTTATCGTTATTTTTTTAAGAATATTATAATAAAAAGTTGTTCTAATAAATATTCTACAGGGTTGTATATTTTGATTGTCCCCAATTGTTCGTATTTTCGGAAAAATCGATTATTAAATAAATATATGAGTGATTCTGTTCTAACTGTTACTTCTTTGATTGTAATGGAAGAGTCAGGTCAAAAGAAATTCCTTGAATTTACTAAAGCTGATCATTTGAGGATTGGTTATAGTAGTTGTGTACCCACACATACTGCGGTCAGTCAAGCGAACGACAGAACAGGGATAAGATGTATGCTGTCATATGAACAAAAAGTACACCAGATTCATTTATAATTTCCGTGGTATTTAAATGAATTTTTATTAAGGTGAAAATTATTATGTAGCTTGTATATTGCATATACATAACAGTTGTGACAGACAGTCAGTTTCAACGTTAGAACAGGGCTGGTCAGTCAGCCCAAAAATAGCTGGTCAGTCAACACCTAACTGACTGATAATCAAGGATAGTGAACAGTATCTTCTACCTCGATGACTGTATCTACAGACTTATAAAATACAGAAAATTCGTTGTGACTACAAATAATCCGTTGGGATAAGAATTCCGTAAAATTCGTTCTTTGAGGACGTCTATGTCACGAAAGGGGTAAGTATGGGAAATTTAAAGTCAATCGGACAGATAGTTTCGGAGATTTCGTGATGAGTCAGTCAGTGATAAATCGCTTGTATATACAGTGTGTCCCGGGATAGAGGTAACTATACTTGTAAATTTTCTTATTTTGCATTTTAAGAAAAAAAGTCAATCTTTATAAGAAGTAACTTCTAAATAATGTACAGGGCAGCCAAAAATTTGGTATCACTATTTTTTTTTTTTTGGTAAACTACCCTTTGTTTTTAATAGTTGGCAAAATGTTACTAAAAAAAGTTACTCAAAATTAACAATTATGCCTCTATACAAAATATCAAGAAGTTCTTTCCAACTTTGACAATTTCATTCTTTTTGAATGTTTATCCAAGAAAATAAATCCTCTTTTTAATTTTCTAAACTAGTCCGCAAAAAATTACACTCTCGGATAGTATATGTTAATTGATTTATTATTATTTTCTTGGTTACGTTTTTTTATAACTAGAGCTTTTGTTCAAATAAAAAATGATGCTATAATTAAAGTACATGGATCTTCTTGATATTTATTATAGAGTCATAATTTTTAATTGCGAGTGACTTTTCTTCGTAACATTTCGCCAACTTATAAAAAAGAAGGGTAGTTTACCAAAAATAAAAATAGTGATTCCAAATTTTTGGCTACCTTGTACATTATTAAAAAGTTTTAAATATTCCTACATACTTTTCATAATAAGCAAAACTTCTTATAAAGAATGACTTTTTTTCTTAAAATGCAAAATACGGAAATTTACAAGTGTAGTTACCTCTATCCGGGGACACAATATATATAGATTATGGTACAGGAACGTCGGCAAAAAAAGAATTTTATTATTGCTGATTTTATGACATGTTGTTCCCCTTGCTCTTTCTGTTAGAGCTTGGGTGGTCTGGCTGCCGGAAGTGGTTGCGTTAAGTATACAAAAACCTTAAATTAATTTGCCAGACGGTAATTCGGTTGCTAAACCTTGAAAAATAGCGAAAAAGTTATGAAAAATAAATGACATTTGTTAAATATATATCTTATTTAATGTTTTTTTCAAGTGTGGTAAATGGCTGTGGTCGTTTAGGCGCTAGCATTTTGTAATTATTTTAGTGATAACTAGTTCCGAGTTCGAATTCAGCAGCAGCCACCATTTTTTTTCTTTTTTTTTTTCAATTTATTTAAGGTTTTTGTATACTTAAATAACATAATATTAAAATTACAGACATAATAAAATTCTTTTAAAATTTAGTATTATGACCTGTACATTTAGGCTGCGCAGTACTAAACGCAACCACTTCCGGCAGCCAGACCGCCCAAGCTCTAACAGAAAGAGTGAGGGGAACCACATATCATAAAATCAGCAATAATGAAATATCTCTCGGCAACGTTGCGAGCTCCTATACTATTAGAAAATAAATACAACCCTGCTCATGTTCCTATTCTAAACATGGTAACGTGTGTGTTTGTACCTAATGTTCGTATATAGTTTTCACCACATAATAAAATATAAGCATCAAACGACGTTCGACACACAATTCGAACAACAACAACAAAAACAAGAGGGTTTGAAATGGTTTGGTTTAATTTTAAAGAGATCCTTATCATTATATGTATATATTCAACAATTATTAACATTGTTGTAACAATATTGTTTAATATGTACCGTACGCTCACTCGTATGTTAAACCAGCAACAAGCAATTAAATCAAAACCAACAATTATCTAAATCTTTCATTATATTCAAATGTATATAACTATTTTTGTATCTTTTGTATCTTTTTAGATACTTTGATTTAAACAGAGAAAAGGTTTTTTTTTGTATATGATGTATTAAATCGATTGTAAATAATTTTGATAGTTAAATGTTAATTTAAATATTTTTATAGCATGTATGGTACAGGAGCTCACAACGTAGGCATAACAAGAATTTTATTATGGATGATTTTATGATATGTTGCTCTTCTTGCTCTTTCAGTTAGAGGTTGGGCCATCTGGTTGGCGGTAATGGTTGCGCTTAGTACGGCGCAGCCTAAATGTACAGGTAATAATCCTAGATTTTAAAAGTATTTTAGTATGTTTGTAATTTTAATATTATGTTATTTAAGTATATAAGATAAATAAGATAATTAAAAAAAAAAAAATGTTGACTGCTGCTGGATTCGAACTCGGAATTAGTATTCACTAAAATAATATAAAAAATTCTGGCACTTTAACAACCAAGATATATATAATGCTAATTTCATTAGCACTGCAATATTTTTCATAACTTTTTCGCTTTAATTCAAAGTTTAGTAACCGAATTAACATCTGGCAAATTAATTTTAGAGAGCCCAAGGTAACTGAAAGAGCAAGAAGAACAACATATCATAAAATCAGCCATAATAAAATTTTCTCTCGAAAACGTTGCGAGCTCCTATACTATATATGTCACAGCTTATTAATTAGCCGTTCAATTAACAGCCTAGTCTTTTTACTAAGCGGTGCTATTCAATTAGCGGCCCAAATATATTCAGACATTCATTAAAACAGTTAAGCAAATGCTTTGGATCGATAGCGTTTAATTTTATTTTCCTAGCTGCGTCTTTATGTACGGTAAGTTTTCCTACTGATACAATATAAGTTGCTCACTTCAGGTTGTGGACATGGTCAATATAACCCCTGGAGTCCGTGATAGTAAAACTGCACTTACACGGATTTTGAAATTTCGCATATGAATCAATGCTATTTTACAATAGATACAATATGGACTAGGTGTGCCAGGGTTTATCCTGGCAGAAATATTTTTTGCCTGGTATTTATATATTTTGGTCAAGTTGTCACACCGAGATATTAAATACAAATTAAAAAAAAAAAAGTAATTCCGCGATAAGGGTAAAATTTTATTGGCTTTATGTATTAAAAATTGGTGTGACATACCTTTCTGCCAAGATAAGAGCTGTCACATAATTTGTAAAAAATGGTCTCTTACAAATTAATTTCCATGAAAGTGCAAAATACCTGTAAAAATATAAAAAATATTTCTGCCAGAATAAACCCTGGCGCATCTAGTCCATATTATAACTATCGTTAAATGGTATGGATTTATTTGCGAAATTCGAAATCCCTGTAAAGTTAATTTTACTGCCACAAGCTTATCGCTTCCTCTAGCACAAAAATTACTAAGTTTAGTGACAAAGATAATGTTAATTTAGCTGATGAGTAGTTTGAATTTTAAAGAAAATTTCGATAGAAAACTCGCTCAATAGGATGATCAACATCAAAGTAAGTTTATTCAAGTGTTATGTATTCAAGTATTTCATTAAACTTGTAATAAATTTGAGTAAAGATCAAAAACTTGAAAATGCGAATTTTGTCATGAAAATCGGTATATGGGTATAATAAAAAAAAAACGACGGGTTGCACTCTGGGAGTGCCGGCAGAAGTGAAAACTTGAATATTAACGTTGTGCATTTTTGATATTTTGGAATGGTTGGGGAATAATTTTGCACGAATTGCTTTAATTATCAGTATAAAAGTACTCTCATTTATGTGGTAGAATACAATATTTATTTATTGGGCTATCGTACACAAACATGACATTTTATATTACATTAAAAAGTTTATCTCTTAGAAAAATCAACTTACATCCATAATTTCGACGACTTTTTCCCCATCATTACTACCAGAACCATCATCGCCAATCTCTAAAACTGATACGATCGGTTTATGATAGCTGAAGTAAGAAACGAACAGTTTGGATTCGAACCTATTTAAATGTCTAATAAAGACCGCATCAATAGCAGTTTTGTATTTCGTTGTGCTAACATTGCGATCATTTGACATAGTTAAACCAAATTCATTATTTAAAAATTCAATTAATAGTTGATTTTTATCGTCTGCAAAGTTTATGTTGAAATCTCCACTCAAAATCATTGGCAATTCATAAAAGCTTTTTCCAATTTTTTTTTAAGCAATGCATATGCGTCATGAGAATAAATGAATAAAAAAATATATTTTTAATAAAGCAACCGCACACAGTGTTCTCAAGCGGTCACCCATCCAAGTACTGACTGTGCTCAATGTTGCTTAACTTCGATGATCGGATGCGAACCTGTGTACTGACTGTGACAAGATCTTACGAATTTTCGATCTGGACACGTGTCCTGTCGCGAGTTTAACATTTTTTACCTATTACAAAAAAAAGTGTACAACGCCGCTAAAGAAGTTTTCACTTCAATATTCTAAATATTTTTTTCTTATAATTTTTTTCGATATCTCTAACCATCTCTACATTAAGCAAAATATTAAGAATCGATCATATTAGTCAATTTGTAGTAGGCTTAATTTAAAGTTTAGATTTTGATTAAGCATCTTAAACAATTGACTGAGTTAATTGTTGAAATACCATGCATAAATATTGTTGATTACTCTATCACATTACCCATATAAATATACACGTCACACATACATAACTGATAATCCCATATTAATACATACTATAAAATTTACATCTAATGTGTGCCCTCGTGAGTAAACAGTGATGTTTACAAAAAAAAGTTTCAAACAAAAATTATTTATTTTTTTATGGAACATTTTTTATATTTAAACTCTTGTTCTATCTCTAACGGTTTACAAAATGGGTCCTACGGATCCAAGGCCCAATTGGCCTATGTTGCTCATTTACGAACTCGACTTTATTTTTTATGTCCTTAGCACGCTATAAATATTTCAACTTGATATTTTTTTCGTTTTTGAGTTATCGTGTTGACAGAAGATCGGACGGACGGACAGACAACCGAAAATGGGCTAATTAGATGATTCTATGAATCACCTATAATACGGAATTCTTTTTCGTAGTATCAATATTTTTAAGCGTTATAAACTTGGGACTAAACTTAATATACCTTGATATATTTCATACATACATGATATAATAAGGGTGACTTGATCTTAAATTGATGCGACACAGTGTATGTTGACGTTGAATATAATACCTAAGTATTTTATTTATTATTATTATTCATAATATTCACGATAAATAAAAAAGTAAGTTGTAAGTGAGTAAGTAGTGATTTTATCAACAAAAGTAAGAATGTACGAGTAAGAATATACTACTTATAAGTAAATACATAAATACTTACTAAATATTTACTATAATATTATAAATTATGGGTGATACCATGAAAAAGTGATTCATAAATGCAAAAAATATATTTATGTTTATGATTAGAAAAATTACTTTAGTGCCAACATTGTAGTACTTTTAGCTTTCAGTATATTAAGGATGTATGAGTATCGTAGTGGAAACACAAATTAAAAAAATTAATTTTTTAAATTTTGTTTTTGAACTATGTATAACTTGACAATATAAGACGAAAAGTAAGAATGCAATTTTTCGATATCTGGCGTATTTTGCAAAATATCTAAAATTGAAAATTTTACTAAATTATTTATAGCTTTTGATATTTCGTAAACCAAGGCAGGTACCAAAAAATGTTATTATTATTTTTCGTCTACATTCATAAAATTGAAAATAAAAGAAAAATAATTTCAACACTAAATCTATCCTGCTCGTACATCCCTTATATGAATGGAGACACTTGGTTTTTTCTTTTCTGTGTCATTACTAATACGTTTACTTTCTATTAAATTCTGTTTTTTTAATTTTTTTTTCGTCGTTCCAAGTGAAAATTATCAAGAAATTTCAAAATCATTTATTCGTTTTTGGAAATTTTTCTCTAAGAGCCAATGTATTTTATATCGATATTCAATGATATATTTTTTTTAAATTTGCATGGATACCTAAGCTGAAATTTTAACCACATATTCTTTGAGTAAAAGACTATAAACAAATTTTGAGCCTTTAAATTAATTATTGTTCCATGCTTAAATTATAATATTATTCATAGTAAATGATTAAGTTTTCATTAAAATTTCATTAATAATGTTTATAAAAAGGTTAAAATTCCAATTATTTTAAATTTAATTAATTACTTTTTAATTTTATTTATTCTTATTGCACTTAACAAGTGGAATTTAAAAAACTCCTGAAAAATGCGAGTTCATTATTGTAAATCGATTTTTGGAAACCTAGCTATAAAATGTTCTCAATTAACGCGGTTCGAACGTTTAGGGGCTACGATGTCACTGAGAAACATATAGACGCACAGATATACATACAGACGCACAGATAAGCACAATATCAAAGTGATGGTCAAGGACATCAGATGAGATGAAAAGGATACTTAGAGAGCTATCATTTTTTTGGACCAATTTTCTGAAATATTTTAATTGAAATTGAAATATTTGAGTTGTTTTTGTACTTTTGAATTATTGTTTTGAATTACCTAATATTTTACCAATTAACTTTTCGAAATGAATTGAGCCAGGTTTATTTAACTATTCATTTCCATAGTAATTATTTATATCTTAAAATTATAAGTCATGCCTTTTCCAAACTGAATTGATTTTGAAGATCATTGCCAATTTTTTAGTTTTTTTGGATATGTAACCCTAAGCTCGGACTTAAAACACTCTCCATTAAATTCTCTTTCAAACGAAACCAAAAAAATTAAAATCGATTCATCTGTTTAGGCGCTACGATGCCACAGGACAAATACCAAACACACACATAGCGGTCAAACTAATAAATCCCCTTTTTTGTTAGTTCGGGGGTTAAAAATAGTATTTAAGTACATTTTCATATCTTTAAAATGGTTTTTTAAGTTCCTATCTTGTCTTTTCCTAAGTTCTTTATTTTATCATTTTCTAATAATTTGTTTTACGTAATTTGGGCCCCAGATATAATTATTAGTGGCTATTGGTTATCGAATGATAGTCAGTGAACGAACAAATGTATCAATTTTTGCCATAACCGTATCTCCCAAATTAGGCCTCAGATCCAAATTAGTAAAAGAGTTTTTTTGTTGCTCTTGATGAGATTATTTTGAGAGGCTAGGTTTCTGCAGTCAATAACAGAACACGTTGTATAGAATCACCCTTATACATGTTACATACATACGAAATAATAAGAAAATATGAAAATAAATAAATAAAAATAAATAAACAAATATTATTTAGCTATGATGAGAGAGCTACTGATGATGATATGATATGATGATGAATAAACAGCTCATTAAAATTTTATATTTTTATTTAAAATTAAGCTGCTTTTTTATATTATTATAATACATTATCATTCACTATACAGAACCTACTTACTAAATACAGAATACAGAAACATAGACCAAGAGCAGTTCTTTTAAAAAAATATTATAAATATTATAAAAGAAATATTTTATAAGTGTACGGTCTGTATTCTTTACAACTGCATATGTACTTCTCCTTCATACTTATTTTCAACTATAAGTTACGCACTTACTTCGATACATAGGCATCCCTAGGATCAAATTAATCGGGGGAGAGGGGGCACCAATAGTAGTAAAAATGGATAGTTAATAAAAAGTTGTAGTTAATTAAACACGTTATAAATTTTAAGTATTTATGGATATCAAACATAAAAAGTTAACGACAACAATAAAAAAAGCCATTTTTTAAAATTATAATGAAAATAACAATAATAAAAATTTCAAAAAAAAAATCTGTCCTGCTTAAAAATCATAATAATTAATAAAAATACAAAAAGAAAAAACTTCAACCTCTTCTTAGAAATGTAACAAAAATTATAAAAAACAGCTTTGCTTTAAAAAATCAGTCTTTCATTAAAATTATAATATTACAAAGAATAATAAAAATACAGCTTTTTTTAAATTATAACAATAATAAAAAATCTGCCCATCTTAATGTTAATCAATTTTTCTAACATACTTAGCAAATTTTTCGAGCAACATATCAAGCCCTACATCTGACATCAGTACAGATGTCTTTTGTCTTTCAATGGCCATCAAAGCCTATCCTCTCCCATTTTACTCCTTGGATAGGTTTTCAGACGTCTGAGTGACGAAAATGAGCTTTCATCCGTTGCTGTGGTAATTAGCCAGGAAAGACTAATCTTAAAAAAATGTAGTATGCATGGAAGAGTTTTACTTAAATCATATTTATTAAAAAAAGACCAGCATGCTCTTGCAAAGTGACGGTTTTTCGATGGTATATTGAGAGTTCCTAAAGTTAGTATTTACAAAGGCTCTATTATATTTTGTACCCATTTAATTTGTAGAAAGAACATGATTCTTTAGAATATGTATTCTATTTGTTTTTGTGGTGTTAGATATTTTAAGACGTTTTACTACATCATATGTAGTAAATAAATTATTTGCATTTTTTTATTACGTGTTTAAAGAAGTCCAGAATATTAAAGAAGTAAATAAATTATCTCCATTTATATTATGTTTTCAAAAATTCGAAAATTATTGGTGGGACTTGACCCCTCGCCCCCCTCCGTAAAGACGCCTATGCTTCGATGAGTTTCTTTAATTTTAAATCCATATAAATACTTAAAAAAAAGACAAAGTTTCATATAAACTTTCACCCTCTATTAAATTATGCATTTTAGAGAAAAAATAGATCAGTCCAAAAATATTGGGCGTAAAATTTCCTTCCGATTTGTATATGTAAACTTTTTTTTACCTTTCCTATTTGCTGAAAAATCTACATCAATATACAATTTTCCATGTTTTTTGTGGTTTTTTGAATTTTCCCTAACTTTTTTGCATTTTTAGGAAAAAAAGAAAAATATTTTGAATAAAAATCGCATATAAAATTTGCATATAAAGATAATAAATGAGAACTCTAGGATATTTCGAAATATATTTCCATTTTTGTCCCCATTTTCCGAGATCAATTTTTTGTATTATAGAAATACGTATTTCGACTACCAAGTAGTCATCATCAGTATGAATTAGTTAATCGTAATTCTTCTTATTGTGTATGTTACTCGGTGCCAATTTGGTGGCCGACTGCAGTTTAATTTAGTTTTAGTTAGTTAGTTTAATTTAATTTTTCAAGGCATACTTTTCGAGTAAATTGTAGTGGCCGACTGCAGTTTAATTTAGTTTTAGTTAGTTAGTTTAATTTAATTTTTCAAGGCATACTTTTCGAGTAAATTGTAGTGGCCGACTGCAGTTTAATTTAGTTTTAGTTAGTTAGTTTAATTTAATTTTTCAAGGCATACTTTTCGAGTAAATTATAGAGAAATTGAAAATAAAACGTGGAAAATCTTCGATTTTTCTGAAATCGTCCTTATTTTTTCTGCATATATGCAAATTTAATTCTACAGATATGTTCTTTGGATCGTTCTGATCAAAAGTTCACATGGCAAAAAAAATTTTAACGAGTAGTTTTTGATTTACGAGCGATCAACGCTACGCATATATTATATTTATAGTACCTATATGACTTGGAAAATGGCTTTGTGTGCAAATTTTTCTAACCACTCCTGGAATGGAAGGAGGATAAGTGAGATCAAGAGAGGTGGAGGCTATAAAGCGATGGATTTTACTTTTAATCCCAGCGAAGCGGCCGAGTATCAAGCTAGTATTACATAAATGCAGACTATAAAAATACAGTCGGTCGATGTGTATTTATTATCCTGGTGAAGGAACGATCGGTGGATGTTGACTTCCATCGATGGTATGAGGTTGTGTAGTCTTCAATAATATATTATTTTGTGCTTGTTAAGAAATATTTAATATAAATAATAAAAAATAAATAAATACCACATTTACTGCTTACAAGTTATAATAATGTCAATTAAATTCCTTTATTATTATTATTTTTATTTTATTAATTAATACATTTTTAATTAATTATATTTATTTTTCATGTTTTATGTTTTCCTAGAATTCATCATAATTTAATAAAAATTATGTAGAAAATAATTATTATTTTTATTCAATGAAATTTTTTAAGGGTTTTTACTTATTAAGGTCAACTATAAAAGATAATTTAAGTAAAAGAAAAAAATATATATATAATTTACAAATTTATTAATTTTTATTGAGAAAAACAATTCATAATTAATTTTTGAAAAGATAATATTTTGATTATTATTATTATTTTGAATATTTTTCAAAAAATATATTTCCGAAACTGTTAGAAGTTTTTGAGCATGTTATCAGTACCTAAATAAAGTAAATTGCATCACTTTAAATTAATTAAATAAAGTAATCCATCACTTTTTATGCTGAATAAAACATAAAGAAAAGGGTCGAGAAATATTCCTTTCATTATAACTCCGTTAATTTTCTCAAAAATGACTTGAATTTTTTCAAGGTTTTTTATAGTTCTTTAAAAAGTATAGGACATTCTTTTTTTCGAAAAATAAAATTTTTGAGTTACTTAACGTTAAATTCTCCGAATTTCAATCGCTATAAACTCGGAAAGTATTGACTTTTCGAAATATACTTAAATGAAACTTTTTCCCTAGATTTCATCGCTCATCACCCCCTGGGGCAAAAACACCACTAGTCATCATTTAACTTTTGATCCAGAAGGTGAACAAAGCTTAATTCTAAATTTTGATCGGTGTTACAGGTCAAAATTTAGAGATTTTATGATTTTATCACATCATTTAATATTGGCTTTTAAAACAGTAGTCACAACATATCGTAAGCGCGATTTTGAATTTGGAAATTGTTAAAAAATTAATGTTGATAAATGGTAAATAAAATCAGGTGGTCTAAATTGGAACTACTGAAAAATCGGTCTACTTCCTGTTTAGTAGTACAAATTTTTATCGCCTGCTGGCGGGATTTATCTGATTTGAATTTGAATATTTTTAATGGCCTTAAAAAATGTTACGTACAAGTATTGCCATCTGGTAGCCGAAATTGTAACTACTGAATTCGGCCTTTTTCTGATTTTAATTAGAACAAATAATAATTGTTATTACAGAAAACGTGATATTTTTTGTTTGTTTAAAAAAAATTGTGTGGAGCTTAAAATAATTTTTGAATCAAAACTTTCAATCATTATTTTAACGATTGTTAGATCGCACTTTCAGCTAGGGGATGAAGAAAAATAGTATACAACCCACAGCAAGAATCTCGGATTCTCTTCGGTCAGGTTTTTCACACATGCCAGGCTAAATACAATTTCCTGACCTAGGATCCGAATTTATAATTAATTTTTTACTTTTTAGGGCCATGCCATAAAAAACATTTATTATACAAAAACTTATTATTTACTTTTTAGATCCAAATGAAATAGGTACATTGCAATTGCAAATACAGTGTCTATACACCTTCTTTACAGACAACGCCTCTGAGTCTTTATGGTTGGCACTTGAAACCAAATAGTCCTTTTCATGAAAAACAGAAATGCTTTTTGTTAATTTTTTATGAAAATATAGGTCGAGTAGAGCCTGTAACTCGATAATTACGCATTTTTAACAATAAAAACACTATGAAAAAAATTGTAAAAAAGTCATAATATTTGAAAAAATTTAAAACGATTTTTTTTTGCTCCACCGCACACGTGATCTGTGACGTCAATTCGACAAACGATGACAATAAAACAGTGTCAACAGTCGTATTAATATATGTCATTTTTGAAAGTAATGAATAAAATGCCACCAAAAATCAACCCAAGATTTTCAAGGGCAGGCAAGAAGGATCAAGGAAATCCACCGAAAACTATTTTTATGGTATGGGAGTTTTTAGTGCAAGATCACATGTTCGATGCACCCGAAGTTCGTGAAGTAAAAACTATTTTGTAAGTAATGATTTTAATAAGAAAATGCGTGACATTCTAGAAAAAAAAATGTGATTAATAAAATTTCATAAAAAAATTGTTAGGTCTTCGAGGGAGAGCTATGGGGACTTTTGTAACATGTTGAATATTATTAAATTTCATCATGACAATGATAATACTCGTTCAGGACTTACTACAAAATGATCTTCGTTGCAATAATAATCAGATTTTCCAATCGGACCCTTGCAATGAGCACGATCAAACTACTTTTTTCTAATAGCCATAACCATTAAAAACAGAAAAATAAAGTTTTTCTGCTTGTTTTGAAGTAGTATTTGGGCATAGGAGCACAAAAAACGCCCGATATATTTTTATGCACGATTTTTCATCGTCAATATTGGCCGATTTATCTGCCATTGCCGGTTTATTTCATTCGCAATTTGTTTATTTATGATAATTAATAAAAGTCAACTGACGAACTGACGTAACAACGCCCTTCGTATAGCTTCGTGTGTTTTCGAATCGTTTTCGCCAATTTGAATTTTAATGATTTTGTCTGTTTTCTCGGTCATATGACTCCAAAAAAATCGGAGAAAAAAATTAGCCCATTTATCAAGACATTTGCTTTCATTAAAAAAAAGGAAAAAAATGTGAAAAATGTCTATTGGGTAAAGATTTTTTGAACATTTGTTTTTCTAATAAAATTTATACAAATACCCCAAAAATCACTTTTACCTTTATTCAATGATTTAAAGGAGGGTGTATGTTTTGTTTTGTTTTGTTTTTTTATTTATTTAAATATGTATATTAAATTATAAACATTTTATGATGATATTTATTATTAAATTTTACCAATAGGTAGGTTGATAATAAAATTATCTACATTATCATAAAGTTAATAACACTACATCACCACTAATTTAATTCAATTTTATCACATCATGGTGGATACCTAATTCTGTTTTAATATTTGTTTATTACAATAAATAAACAGAATAAACAGGAACATTGTGTGTAGCTGTATAGTACTATAGAGTGGATGAAGCTGGAGAGTGTGGGGGGGGTGGAGAAGGGAGTCTTTTGGGATATTAAATACAAATTTCAATTTTAAATCAAAAGTTATATCACACAAAATATTCATTTACATAAATTCAATTATTATTTATATTTTATATAACAACTAGCTGCACCGGCAACGCGTTGCTGTGGCTTAATTAAAATACAATATTTTAGCCCTGGAGCCCGTGACAGTAAAAAACTGCACTTACACGGATTTCAAAATTTTGCATATGAATCAATGCTATTTAACGATAGGTACAATATGGACTAGGTGTGCCAGGATTATCCAGGCAGAAATTTTTTTGGCAGGATTTTTTTATTTTTTATCGGTATGACAGATTGTTTGGTCAAGTTTTGAGCTATCAAATTATAAAAAAAAAAGTAATTGCGCGATAAGGGGAAATTTTCTTGACTTTCTTATATATTACAAATCGGTGTGGCAGACATTTCTGCCACGAGACAAGCTTTCACATCAAATTTTCCTGAAAACAGACAAAATTTTCAAAAAATTGGTCTCTTACAAATTAATTTCCATGAAAGTGCAAACTACTTGTAATTATTAAAAATACAAAAAATATTGTTGCCAGAATAAACCCTGGCACACCTAGTCCATATTGTACCTATCGTTAAATAGCATTGATTCATATACAAAATTTCGAAATTGGTGTAAGTACAGTTTTACTGTCATGGGCTCCGCGCTTATTAGTACTTGCACAAAAATAAAATAATTAAAATTACCTTAATTATTTTTATAAAAAGTCATGTTATACCAAAATTTAAGTATGACAAATTTGGTATTTTTAACCCACGGCGCAGATAGAGGGATGTCATAAGTTTGACCGACACGTGTGTGTGTGTGTCTGTGTCTGATAGATGAAAACAGTCGTGTATATATAACACGACTGTGGTGTCACACACACATGACTTATATAACCATTATAATACATACTATAAAAAGTTCTAACCTGATTTCCACAATCACGAGAATGTTTACGAAATCATGTTTCCAAAAAAAAAAATTTTTTTGTTGTTGTTAGGAATATTTAGTAGCGTGTATTAAGCGGAAGTGCTATTCATGAGGGATGTGAATGTATAAGACTGAACACCCTAAGGTGTAGGGACATTGCAATCTTCACCGACAGCCAAGCAGCTCTTAAATCCTTCAACTGAGTCTATCTAACGTCAAAGGTAGCACAGAACTGCCGTACGTCCTTAAATGTGCTTACGGAACAAATGCATGTAAACCTGGTATGAGTACCGGGACACAGAGACATTCCAGGAAATTGTGAAGCCGACGAGCTTCAAAACTAGCTGGCCAGACAAGCTTGCCAGAAATGGTACAATTCTGCCAGAGATAAGCATCAATAAAAATTCGGGAGTTCCATTTGCGAACTGCAAGTTGCTCCTCGAAGAAGATATCTTAAAAAGGCTAATCTTAGCTGAAGGAAGGAACGTACTTGTGATACTACAAGACAGATATGGTCTGAGTACAATCGTAGGCGTTCCGAAGATCTTATATCACTTCCAAGAGTCTCTACTCGCAAATATGTTGCGGCTATTAGAGGACACTAGTTGGATGGCAGGCATGCTGTACGTCTGGGCCTGACAGTGTATCACGACTACTGCAGGAGCTGTCACAGTGGTGAGATGGAGGAGACAATGTCTCGTCTTCTCTGTCACTGCCCAGTTCTTACCATGAGGAGATGAACTTACTTGAGCCAGCCTCTCTTACACGACCTCTCCGACCTAAAGTCCGTCGACATCAAAGCTCTACTGCTGTTCTTAAACAGCTCCAAATGGTTCATGGAGTAGAGGCCGTGGATGGACCAACCTTTTTTGGTCTAACATTTACATTTAAACTTTGATTGGTTTACAAGATGGGTCCTACGGATCAAAGACCCAATTGTGACCAAAGACCTACGTTGCTCATTTACAAACCCAACCTCATTTTTTACGTCCTGAGCATGCCATAAAAATTTCATCCTGATATCTTTTTTCGTTTTTGAGTTATTGTTGATAACACAACGGGCGGATAGACAACCAAAAATGGACTATTTAGGTGATTTTCTGAACACCTTTACCAAAATTTTGTTCGTAGCATCAATATTTTTAAGCGTTAAAAACTTGGAACAAAACTTAGTATACCATGATATATTTCATATATACACATGTTCAAACAAAATAAAAATGAAAATTATTAAACATCTGAGGAAATTTTTGCGAAATTCCATCATCGGTTCAAAAGCAATAGAGCTAATTTTTCTTTGATAAGGAAATTTGCTTAAATCTATTTCAATAGCCTTGATTTCCTTAACCGTTCAAAGCTAAATATATTGAATATTATTTTTTGTTTAATCCTATTTCACCTGTAGGCAATATATATAGAAGATGATTTGTTAAAAAAATGACTAACAAACCCCTCTCTTGTATTTTTTTAAATCAAAAATAACCTACCCTCAAATAAAATAAAAACATCCCTTAACTTGCCTTGCATACATTAAATAAATGATACCTATAACATCTATAATGATATATATTATAAATTATTATAATAATTTAGTTGCAAAAAAAAAAAAATCATATTTAAATAAAATGGCCATTAATAGTAGGTACATGTTACAGAGTGTACAAAAATAGTCAAAATAGTTAATCATTTTAAATCTGTGTCCAAAGAGATTTCAATTTCAAAATATACGTTGATAGAGTTTCGAAAAAAAATAAATTAAAATAATGATTATCTTATACAGGGTGTTCTATTATTGACTGCAGAACGTGGGCCTACAGAATAAGCTCATAAACCAAGGAAAAACCTATTTACCAATTTTGAATCTGATGACTACTTTGCAAGATAATTAATAAAATAAATAAATATAATATTAATAAAAAGTAAATAAGTTTATCGAATCAAAGTTCAATAAGATATTGAAGGCTGGTATTGTGTTATTACCTAAACTAAGAAGTAATAATAATAATAATAATAATAATAATAATAATAATAAGAGAACAAGAATAAGTAGGATGTTATACATTGTACATAAATACAATCATTCCCACTACTGTATTTTATCAGTATACATACAATAAACTAAACTGGTGACTCAGTCAACTGATTCAGGCATGTTATGTTGATTATTTTATTGTATCTATGTAATGATACAGATATACAATATTATGTATTTGTTGAGTGTTTTTAGTTTATGTATGTAAATAATGAGAATAAAAATATGTAAATAAGAAATCTTTAAAAAAATTACTGTATGCAAATATTTGAGATTAACGTTTCAAATTTTGACGGTGGATTCTGTTAGAGCTAGATAAAATTATACGAGGATTAAGAGTAAAATTTTCCGATATATACCATAGTTTTTGAAATATTGGTGTCTAAAGATTTAGAGAAAATCAGCGCTGCGTGGGTTTCGTATGCATTTACAAATCCTACCGAACAAGAAGTGTATTTTGACGTATTTTGGCCCGCTGAACCCGAATTTTGCTCAACTTGCTCATCACTAAGAGTGGGGGGGGGGAGGGGAGAATTTATTAAAACAAATTAATTGTTTATACGGCCATTGAAAATTTTACTAAACAATTTAGACATGAAAAAACAAATATTTCTTTTTTTTTTATTCGTCATGATACGACCAATAGAACCGATATATGGTTAAAATTGTAAACAAAATGATATTGCATAAGGTTGACGCGCAGCGCTTGATTTGAAACGTCTGTAAATTGGCAATAAATAATATTTTTGTACTTTAAGGTACAAAATAGCAACGAAGCTGGCTCGATTGTAAATATTCAGTTTTATCATTTTTCCGCTATTAGTTTATAAGTCGAAAGCGATCCCTTAGCAAAAGAAAACCCAACATAGTTATATGTGAGAAAATTGCAAATTTGTTTAAGAATCTTTTTTATTTTTTCAAATATCTCTATTAAAACTTGAGTTATAGCAAACTTATCCGAAACTAGCCAGAAAGTCTAAATGAAAATCATAATTTTGGTGTACCCTGTATAAATATAATATTATTTTAGCTACCACAATAATAATGGTAGTTAAAATTACAAAAAAAAAAATCTAAACATCTGTTAGAAATAATTATTTTATAAAAATGCATTGAATACATACATGCAGCTATTATAGATTGAATTCGATATAATATAATATGTTGTTACATAACTACTGATATCACAGTAACTATACTTAGATATATCTATGTAACATGTATTACATAATTAATAATTGAATATTATACACTGATAGGTAAAGAAAATTAATCACTTAAACGCAACTTCTCTTTTAATAACATAATTCTCAAGACTTTCTCGTTCAATTTTGAAAAATGTTCGTAATAATATGGCCGCATAAATTTTTGAGCACTTAAAAAGTTTTGTTTCGGTGTTTCGCTGTAATCGACATCCATAGCGACATTCATGGATGTCAAATTCGTTCATTTTGGAACCATCACACGATATAATTTGTTTGCTGGTTGGGAGGTTAAATCCAAAAAATGTGCAACAATTTAAAACGAACCTAAAATCCGACGATGTGTTACCTAGGAAACTGAAACTTTTTAATCGATTCAGCTAGCCATGAATTTTTAGAACATTTTGAAAATAATTTACAATCTGTCCACTTATATTTTTTGTTCAAAATTTATGTTTTTCATTAATAAAAATGAGTTGTGAGTTATCAGAAGAAGTTAAACAAAATAGATATAATTTAAAGTAAGAATAAGAAAATTTTATGTTATGTCATAATAAATATCCTGATCAAGCCAAATATAGGTAATGTACGCACATACTGTGTTGACTACTAAATCCGAAGTATGTCTTTTTTAAACTAATATTACAATTAATTCATCAAGTATAGAGTTAAAGTAGCTTTAATATTAAATTCTTTAAACAATAAAACGAATATTTGACTTCTTAAATTAATACTTTAAATTTTCAGAATTGCCAATGCACGGTGACGGATTTAGGCTTGCTGCCGCCCTAGGCCCCATTCTATGCGCCGACCTTTTTGATAGAATGAATTTCATTAATTTTGATTCATTTTTTTTTTATTTTAAAGTAACTTAATTTATTGAAATATAATTATTTAAATATTACTGATCAACAAGACAGATAAATATATAAATAAACTTTAGACAGATAAATAATTCATATTTCTTTTAATATTAATCAATTTGAAAATTTCTTTTTCCTATATAATATGTCGTCGTAATTAATTTTTGGGACTAGTTGGGCTTCAATAGACAGTAATGCAAGTACATTAAGTCTATCTTGGCCCATGCTTGCGCGTAAATAGGTTTTTACCTTTTTAAGAGTAAAAAAGATCTTTCTCCTGAACAATTTGTAGCCGGAATACTCAAAAAAATACGGAGAACAATGTCCACATTCGGATATACATCTCGAAGATTCCGTGAATGCAATACATTGCATATTTTTTGTGCAGCACGTACATCTTCCATATTTGCCAAGGATTCTTTGAGTTGACAATGTAAATGAATGCATTCATTGCCTACCACTCTTATTGCAGGCCACTCTTTTTCTAATGCGTAGCATGCATCATGGGACATACGAATCTTCGGTATTTTTATTTCACACTTAAAACAAATTGAGAAGTTATTTGGAATAAATAATTTCAAAATGCTTCATCTCACTAAAGGGCTTCTCACTAAAATACTTCATCATACACGTGAGATTAATCTCACTAAAGGAACAGAAAGTAAAGAACATTACTCGAAAAGAATATCATTGATCGATTAAAAACTTAACATCTTACCCACACAGATTGAGAAGTAGATTAATGAATTGGATTATAATATTTTCTATCGAAAATTTTTTATAAAAACTATTCTGAACCAATTTTTATAATTGATTGTCTTTACTTTTTTGTGACTCTAAAATTTTGGCATTTCATAAATTTTGCCGCCCTAGGCCCGGGCCCCACGGGCCTAGGCCTAAATCCATCACTGCCAATGCACGAGAGAAAAAAAAACCATTTACAAGATTTAATTACACTAAACCTACAAGGTAGCGTACCACAAAACTAATATTTATTATTAATTACTCATACAGTTATTTGTATTTTCAAATAATTTTTATCTTGTTGTAAATTTTTCATTTTTTGGAATTGTGTTTTTTATAGCAAATTGGCTACAAGTCGATACGAAAATACGATACGAACATAGTTGAAACCGGGTGTTCCACGACAGCTCTCTTTTTTTTGTATTACATAGTTAACTTGTCCCCTCAGTTATTTGACTGGTTTATAAATATTTTTGTTGTACATATAATGATTCCTTGGTACAAGTAATACTAATACTAACAACACTTGGTGATTATTTATAGATAGTATAGATAGTGATATATAAAATAACACATATAACATACTATACATAGCATACATAGATGTTAACAGATTTAAGCGTATAGATAATAGATTTGTCACGCTATAACATATATACAATAAATATAATACAATAAAAAGTACAATAAATATAATAAAAGAGTCATTTACAACTCTAACAAGTGAAAATAATAACTAACCAAGGCAGCCCTTGCAAAGCTACAAACAGTAAATAGATATACATATAAGTAAAGCTGCAAAATATTCACTTATTATCATCAACATTGATGCAATTTTACATACCGTATGTTCTTACATTTTAAATCACTGTTGTTAACTGGTGAAAAAGACCTGGTAGGAACGTGTTCCTTTCGTACCTTCGTACTTTTTTATTTTCAAACATTTTCTTAAAAAGATGTTAATTTTAGAAGTCAAATAATCAGTGATGGATTTAGGCCTAGGCCTGTGAGGCCCGGGCCTAGGGCGGCAGAATTTGAAGGGCGGCAAAATTTATGAAATGCTAAAATTTTAGAGTTACAAAAAAGTAAAGACAATCAATTATAAAAATTGGTTCAGAATAGTTTTTATAAAAAATTTTCGATAGAAAATATTATAATCCAATTCATTAATCTGCTTCTCAATCTGTGAGGGCAAGATGTTAATTTTTTAATCGATCAATATTCTTTATCGAGTAATGTACTTTACTTTTTGTTCGTTTTCTTACTCTTCCTCTAGTATTTTCGTACAAATGTGTATTAACCTATTCTAGATACTCTGAGTGTATAATTGGCCAAGCGTAAAAGTGCATATGAAAAACTTTATGAAAATTTCAATTTTTTTGATAATTTATCTGAAATAGACACGAATTAATTAAAAAATCTTGCCAATACTAATCAGTAAGTATCCTGATGATTTGGAAGAGATCTTGGCAATAAATGCATTCATTTACATTGTCAACTCAAAGATTCCTTGGCAAATATGGAAGATGTACGCTCTGCACAAAAAATATGCAATGTATTGCATTCACGGAATCTTCGAGATGTTTATCCGAATGTGGACATTGCTCTCTGCATTTTTTTGAGTATTCCGGCTACAAATTGTTCAAGAGAAAGATCTTTTTCTACTCTTAAAAGGATAAAAACCTATTTGCGCGCAAGCATGGGCCAAGATAGACTTAATGCACTTGCATTACTGTCTATTGAAGCCCAACTAGTCCAAGAAATTAATTACGACGACATAATTGACGTTTTTGTACGGACCAAAGCCAGGAAAAAGAAATTTTCAAACTGATTAATATTAAAAGAAATATGAATTATTTATCTGTCTAAAGTTTATTTATATATTTATCTGTCTTGTTTATCAGTAATATTTAAAAAATTATATTTCAATAAATTAAGTTACTTTAAAATAAAAAACTGGATCAAAATTAATGAAATTAATTCTATCAATAAGGACGGCGCATCGAACGGGGCCTAGGGCGGCAGCAAGCCTAAGTCCGTCACTGCAAATACTTGTTTTATTTCTTAAGTCCTTAAGGTAGTACGAGCTCCAAGGCAAGTTTAGACTTGTGATTGAAATTATTTGTACTTTATTTTAACTTTGATGATCAATTTTGTTATGACTTTATGAATGTACACTGAAAATATGAATACAATTTTTCGATATCTACCTTCGTTTTCGAAATATTGAAAGCTAAATAATTAAACCAAGTTTTCAATTTTCGATATACTTTTCGTCTTATATTGTCAAGTTAGGTATTACATAATTCACCATCAAAATTGAAAATATATATATTTTTTAATTTGTGTCCCCACTACCTTGCTCATACATCCTTAATTAGTCAGGCACAACTGACTTTTTTTGTTCTTAATAATTTATTAAGGTTTTACCTTTAAATTAAAGTAGTTTTTAATTATTTTCCATCGAACAGTTTTGGAGAAATCTATGAAAACATATCATCTATCTACCATTTTACCATAAGACCAATGTTAAATTTGCCTACTTTTGAAGTCATTTATTTATTTAAATCGGACATTTAATTTTATAGTTACTTTTACTATAATATTAGTTCTCTATTATCTTTAATTTCTGATAACTCATTTCCACAACTCTATTTTTTAATGAAAAAAACATAAAAGTTTGACTAAAATAGTTAACAAGTTATACAAATATTTTTGCATATTCTCAAAATTCATGAAAAGCTAATTCGATTGAAAAAGTTTTAGTTTCCCTACGTGACCTAGGTGGAAATGGTCGGTTTTTGGTGTCATTTTTTATGTTGCAATTTTTTTTTTTTTCCTCTTAATCTTTTAGGATGACTAGACTACTTAAGGTAGTCCGGCTGTTGTGTAGTCAACTGTGTTATCAACTGTGTTGTCAACTAAGCAATTTGTATGTATGACGTAAATGTAATAAAATGCTCTAAAAATATCGTAAAAGTGTCAAAACCAAAGATACTTTATGTTTTCTTTTTTGAAAGAGCGGTAAGGTAATGTTTTTTTTTTTTTTTTTTGCATAAACAGAATCTATGATAAATTTGAAATTGATGAAAAGTTTTTTGAAGCTCAATCGTTCGATTAATTTTTGTATAATTGACATTATTGTGAGTTCTTCCACAAGGTAAAAATCACAATTTTAAAATGAAATAATATGGTATTCTACAATATTTGAAAAAGCACTTCAAAATGTTGATTTTGCTAATAAAAAACCACCAAAAATTTATTTCGGAAAAATACACGATTTCTTGCTAAAAACTTACTTATACAAAATAACACAGATAAGTTTGACAGATATATTCATAGACAACTAATTATAATAAATATAAATATTTATTATGTATGGATATATTATACCCAGCTGTCTACACTGAACTAACTGATGATCTATGGTTCGTACTGATATGACATCACATGAGGGCTTGTCCGCGTTTTAAGTCACGTGATATACAGTTTAAAAACTACGATTTTTAATTTTAATATTATAAAAAAAAAAGTGCTTTTATGACTCGAAATCAGAATATTTAAGTAACTATATTTTTACATAAATTTTAACTTTTTTCAAATTTCATAATTTATTTTTCACTACCGTAAGTACTCTATTCAAAATTTTGCCCCACAAAGGCCCCAAAACTGTGTTTATTTACTACAAAAAAATAAATGAACATTCAGCGTACTTGCTAAAACAGCCGAACTATCTTAAGTACTACATAAGTAATTGTGAATTAAATATTCGGTTGCATTCAATAAATTTCTGGAATCAAAATGGTACATTTATACTTCCTACACCTAATATTATTATAGATGGGTAGGTACTACAGGTAACTAAATACTTAAATAGTTGTTAATGCATTCAAATGTTGATTCAGTACCAATGTATGTAACTATGTATAGAAGAGGTTTATTAGCTGATCATCTGATCATCATATGATGATCCTGATCATACAAATGTAGTTTATAGACTTTAGATAAGTTCATACTTTACTTTATAAACCTTTATCTATACAAATATGTTTATATCTTACATATTATTACTCTAACAAGTTCTTTCCTGTCCTATCCTTATCTTCCTTAGTCCTTTATCAAATTCCATAACTCACCTCTCATTTTTATGCTTATTATGTCTAGGTTTGACGAAAGATTTACTTACTGTCTAAAAATGTATCGCTTAGGAAAAAACACGCTAGACCAGTAATTTTAACGAAAAAATGTCATAAATTTAAATGAATTTAAGGTAGTATCGACTTATCGACTTTTTTAATGAAAAATTAAAAATCGCAGTTTTTATATCAACTTAATGGGATCCCGTGCGTTATTCTTTATTCAAGACCAAAATTCTCATATTTCAAAAAAAACTGTGTTCACATAATAATGCAAGAAAACAAACCTTAAAGTTTTAAGAATTTATATATATAAAAAAAATTCATGTTATCGATCATTATCAAAAAATATTAACGATTAATCATAGTTCACATTGTAATTTCCGTATGTTTCATTATGAGTATAATAACTTTAAAAACCATTAACAGATGTCATTGACATCGGTTGACAAGTTTAATTAATACGTCACAAAAAATTGTTTTTATAAAATAGACAATCGACTCCGAAGAACCATAACTCGGCGCTTTAAACTGTTGTAACGTTGCCAAATCTATTATTTTCATTATGATACAAAAGATTTCTAGAATATATTATATCGATAATATAGGAATTATAACTACAATAACTAATCAAATGAATGGTCAAAATACTATTTATTTTTTTGTAATAGAATTTTATGTATTATTAATTGTTATAAAATCAGTTTAATTATTATTATAAATTATCGTAATGTGTGTATTAAATTTTGTATGCTATTTAAATTTAAAAAAAGATTGTCTGTTGACGACCCATGCTACCTTAAATATATATAAGTTTGCCCTAAGTTTATTTGGGCAAACATGTTACTTTTTATTCGCTCCGTGCGTGAGTTTCGTTTCCATGGTAACGATACACTACTTTAATTATAAAATTGTATGGATGCATACATAATTGTATGGATTGTATTTATGACTTACATTGAAAATTACATTTAAATAAATAATTATGATAATTTACATTTGAAAAATAATATTTGTGCAATTTGATTTCTTATTTTCACAATTTTTAATGCATTAAGTTTAATTAATTCGTGTTTTACAATAATTTTAATTTGACATTTCTATAACATTAACATGTAAAGAACTGCAAATTAGTAATAACAGCCCCCTTTAACGCCAAAATGTTTCACTGGAAGCGCTGGCATGGATTTTATTGTCCCTACCATGACTACGCACACAACGAATAGATGCTCTTCTTATTAATACTCTAGAGCTAGACATATAATACAGATTCTCTCCTAATACTCTAGATATATAATTACTATTTTTTAATACATATACTCCTAATATTAAATTAAGAGCTTTTGTTTTTAGCCACAGGAACAGAATAGCCCCATGGGTTACGGGTAACTAAGGAGCGGAATTCCACACGAGTCGAGTTAGTATGTATATATTGTTAATATATTATAGCTATATATATATAATATCTATTATAAGCACTTTACTTGTTGTTAAATTCTCTAAAGAACCCTTCAACTATAATACTTATAAAAGGGTTTATATAAACGTACCTAGCTAGTACTTACTACGTACATACGTAGCATTACTACGAATGTTATGACTGTTATTAGTACTGAATAGTGATGTGCCGAATATTCGCATTCGTAACAACCGATGCGAATGTTTTACGTGACATGTTCATGACAAAAGAAATGAAATTTTCCATTCTATGATTTTTGTTCTAAGAAATGGTCCACTCAAAATATTGTTTTTGCGTGAATTTATTAAAAGGCAAAAAAAAAATCCTGAGTAATATCAAATTTTTTGATTCTACATTTTATTTAGGAAAAACAAATTCCGACAACTTTTGTTTGAAACTATTTTTCATAAAGTTGATGGTTTTTCGAGATATTGGACAAAAATAGTTTATAGCGTTATGTATACATAGCGTTATAATTAACAACCCTAGCACTTTTGAGACTACGCGTTAGTAGGGTCTTAAACTAGATGCCGAAACTTTCCTGTTTTTTTATTTTTATTTTTATTTTTTTGCCTTTAAATAAATTTATGAAATCGTTTATTTTCAGTTATTTTGGACGGCCTAAAATAAAGATAGTTAAATATAAATTAAAAAACAAAATAATGATTACTTAATTTTCGAAAAAATAAAACAATATTTACTTTTTTTTATGAAAAAATGAAGTTCAGATAGCCATAATGTTATTTAGTCTTTGATTTCAATTATATAATTTTTCATCATATATTTTTTGTTTTTTCTTTTCTTTAATGAACGTATACGATATATGATGGACTATTTTACGCCCATAATATATGTATTAAGTTAATGCCTAAAAATTTGAGAGCACTTCATTTGAAAGTTCACATTAGCATTTGCTTTCGCGAATATACAAATAACACCATTCGTCCCATAACTAGTACTGACTGCTTGCTATAGAAGTGTTTATTAAATTGTTACTGAATTATTATACAATGTGTTTATATTATTGTAGCAGTTTGTTTAGGAGCTGAATCTGAAGGTTTATCTATCTATTACTTATATAAATATTTGGGTGTAGCAAATACTATAATGTTTTCATTTGATTTTAATTCTTAAGATCAAATAGTAGATGGAAAAATAGATATCACGATATGGAAGAATTGCATATACAATCATCATCTATCTGACGGCTTGAGTAATGATTTAATATATCAGAGGTCGTGGGTTGTTCGATTATCACTATGTATTTCTAGGTGTTGTAAAGAAATAATGAACTAGATGACCAAGCCACTCGTCCTCACTGCCATCTATTGAAAATTTATAGAACCTAGAAATAAATTCTAAAATTGAAACATAGCGTCATCTATTAAAAACTTACACAAAATAAAAGTCAGATTATTAGAAGAAAATTCTATAACTATCCTCGCCATCTATTGAAAATTTATAGAACTTAGAAGTGAATTCTGAAATTAAAATGCAGCGCTATCTATTAAAAACTTACACAAAATAAAAATGAAACTCGAGTGAGTTCAACCCTTTCTCAATAAAAAACAAACAATCTACGGCTCAGCAGCTAGAAGCACGCTCAAACCACTGGACCCCATACAAACCACGGTCTTAAGAATAGCAACTGGTGCTTTTCGCACCAGTCCAAGACTGAGCATCCTTTCTGAAAGCCAGGAACTCCCATTAGACCTAAGAAGAACAGAACTCACTCTCAAATATATGGCCTGCAGTCCCTGTCACTTAAATAATCCATTTCGTGCCACAAATCCACCAACAACACAGACAGAAAGCACGCTAACGAAGAAAAACTACCTCCCAGTAAGCGACCGACTTAACAACATCATCAATGCTTATTCCACCATGGGTGCTATCTAAGCCTCAAGTCGATTTCCATTTATACAACAATTCATTTGGCAAAGATCTCAGAACCAAACAAACCTGCAGTAGTCTCACCGAAGAAATGTACGATAAATACAACGGATTCTGCAAATTATACAATGATGGTTAAGTAAAATATGGGAAAAAAGTTTGTGCGTTCATCCACGAGGGCCAAACATACATGTACCGTCTACCAGAATACACTAACATCGTTTCATGTGAAATAATAGTTATCAACAAAGTAATCGACTACATAATAGTGAACAACATACACAAGGCCATAATTTTATCGGATTCAAAATCAACTCTCGACGCCATCACAAATACCACTAGCAAAGACCCCAGAGTTATACCTATTCCAAGCAAGCTTCACTAACTAAATGATAAGCTACCATCACATCAAGGACTCTGCGGTAAAGAAAGCCCGAACCGATGTTACTTTTATAAAAAGTGAACAAGTCACACTCGATGAGTTTAAAAAAGCAGTCAACGATTACATATGGGCCAAATGGAATGGAGTTTGGATGAGCTCCGAATCACTATTACAACAAGTGAGAGAAAATGTATGGGAAGAACCCACGAAATCACCAAACCGTAAAATCTAAACAATAATGACCCGCTTAAGAATTGGCCACACGTATATTACACATAACCACCTAATGTCACGCGAGGCTTGCAACAAGTGCCCAAAATGCAACGCGCAATTAACAGTACACCACATACTTGCTGACTGTCCGCTCCAATGGACTTGGCCAGTTGCCTGAGAAACGAGAAGAACGTTCAGGAGGTGCTAAATACGTTAAGGACACTAAAAAATATAATGTAGTTTGTCGCTCATGACCATGCTGTTTATGCGACTATTAAATAAGCTAAAATAAAAAAAATATTAAAAAATTCCAAAAAATACGCATCTACAAATTTTCATTGAAATCGATCAAGTGATTTAGGAGATTAGCATAAACGAATATGGTGAATGTCAATGTGCAAGAATGAATAAAAGATTTGAATTTTTAGGGTATAGGTAAAAGAATTTCCATAAAGAGTAAATTAACGAGCGCCAGGGCAATTTTGGATATAAGACTTGATTTTTTTTTATATGAATTTATTCGCAAAATTGTATAGTATAGGGGGTTGTCGGATTATTTAAATAAATAAATGACTTCTAAAGTAGGCACATTTAACATTGGTCTTATAGAAAACCGGTAAATGGATGATATGTTTTCCATAGATTTCTCCAAAACTGTTCGATGGAAATTAAAAAAAAAAAAAATCATTTAAATTAAAGTTAAAACCTTAATAAATTATTTAAAAGAACAAAAAATCCGTTGTGCCCGACTAATTACGGATTATGAGCACGATAGTATATTGACAAAAATTTAAAAAAATCTTTTATTTCAATTTTGGTGGTGAATTATGTTATAACTTGACAATATGAGACGAAAATTAAGAATAATTGTAAGAAGAATTGTTTGAAAATGGAAAATTTTGTTTAATTAAGTAGCTTTTGATATTTCGAAAACCAAGACAGATATGGAAAAATTATATAATAATAATAATGGGGTTTAACCTCCGTTTCTCTGACATATACGTCTATAACAGAGACCACCCACATCATTATTTGTTAATCTTTATTTATTTAATTACAAACATATTTACAATTACATTTTGATGTGAGTGGAGTCGGTTACTTCGTTCTTATCCAAGCGACGACACTGTGATCAATTCTGCACTACCATTAATTATAAATTGTTCACACTGCCACTGCCTGGATTCGAACCGCAACCTAAGGCTAAATGGACAAACAGGCCAAGGCAAACGTCTTAGACCGCTCGGCCATTTAGGCTCATTATTAAATTAAATAAATAAAGGTGGAAAAATTTTATTCTTATTTTTCGTCTACATTCATGAAGTTATAACAAAATTTATCATCAAACAAATAATTTCAATCACAAGTCTAAAGCATTGGCGCTCGTACTACCTTAATTTCTTTACAATTGTATGTTTTTATCTGCCTTTCCTCGCATTATTAGATTAATCCTTTTCTACCAACTTGGTGCTTTTTTTTTAAATATATTTATTTTACTGTATTTTCAACAGATAATGTTATTAGCCAAGTGGCGCCAACTAGTGGTAAGTGTAGAACTATTCACCCGTCATGCGGCCATTGTTTTTCTTTGTATACATTGAACTGCATGTAAAAAGAGCAGAAAGTTTTTTGCAATACTTGTTATAATTATTATATACTAACGCCAAAAAAGGTATTGTAATTATTAAATTACACTAAACATTCGTTAGCTATTTCAACTCGTTCTCAATAAAAATGTGTATTAAATGTAGAAAAATGAAATAGCATTATAGTATTTAGATGTGTGTTAAAAAGAGTACACAATATTTTACGACCACCATGTGGAATTGGTATCATATTTAAACAGAAGTGTAACAAGGATACCAAATACACAAATAATAAACACTATATATTAAAGAGAGATAACAACTAAATAAAGATAACACTATACACAAAATGCACTAAAAATCTTTATTTTACACTTAAAGATTGATATGAAGTCGATTGAATATTATAAAGTATAACGTTAATTATTAAACAAAGACACATATATTAACATCGTTATATTTTGTGTCCTTATTTTGATTATAAAAATTTATTGAGAAAATAATATTAATAATTTTAATATTTAAACTGAGATTAAATAGGTAGAATTCGAAATATTTACCAAAGTATAATACTAGTATAATACAATATATACTACATTTTGTACTCTATATTAAAAGTAGTTGTCAATGTATTTTCAATGTACATTGTCGGCGGCTGGCGTGTAAATAGTTCGGCATTTTTCCGTCAGCGCGCCACGTGTATTGCCAAACCTAAGACCCTCCCCCTTGCACACAGCGCATACAGTAAGCTTAATAAAATAGAGTAATTGCATTAATATATATTGGTTATATTTGAGTTAGTGCTTTTGTAAAATAAATTTTCGATTTAAAACTCATATGAATTACAATGTAAGTTGTAAATTGTATTTATAACGTAACAAATACATTCAAGTAAGTATTAGTGATGTAATATTTATATAAACAGTTAGTTGTATTCGCTCCGAGCGTGAATTTCGTTTCCATGACAACGATACACTACTTTAATTATAGAATTAATGGATGCATATATAATTGTGTGGATTGCATTGAAAACTTACATTTAAAATTTAATATTCTTGTTTCACAAATTTAAATAAATAATTACGATAATTAACATTTGAAAAATAATATTTGTACAATTTGATTTCTTATTTTCACAATTTTTAATGCATTAAGTTTAATTAATTAGTGTTTTTCAATCATTTTAATTTGACAGTTTCTATATCATTAACATGTAAATAATTGCAAATTAGTCATAACAGCCCACTTTATCTCCAAAATTTTTCACTTAAAGCGCTGGCATCGATTTTATTATCCCTACCATGACTACGCACACAACGAATAGGGTTACTTGAATCCTGTAGGTATATAATATATAATTCTATAGTGTATAGGTACAAAATTTACCCCTTTTTATAATAAATACTAAGAGAGAAGTTACAGTAGGTAGGTACGAATACCAGAATGATAAATCCCAAATAATATGAAACAAGTGTTATATAATTGCATGTAATTGAAAATAATTGTGTTGAAATGCTGTTGTGGTTTTTATACCAAACATTTATATTATATTATTTATATCAGCTATACTTACTTAAAGTGTGACTTCATTAAAATTATTGTACCTACTTATATGTACCAAATAAAAATTATATTTATTATTTTATTGTGTTTTGAAGGGGTTTAAGAAACGATCAAACGATTAACAACAGAGTTTTGATGAAAAACCGTGACTTACCTAATATGGAATTTTGTACGCCAGATGTTTTACTTTTTTCTTTTTGGTCAAAACAGAATGTTGCTTTTTATTGACGATTTTATGAAAACCCATGACGAAATAACTTTTATCTCAGTTTTTAACCGACTTCAAACAAAAACGGAGGAGGTTATCAATTCGACTGAATTTTTTTTTTAATATTTGTTACCTTGTTTGACTGGGTAAACCGATTTTGATGATTTTTTATCTGTTTGAAAGCTGGTGCTTCCCGTGTGGTACCATTTCATTTTCGTCCAATTCTGACAACGACATCCATGAGAAAATGAGAAAACCATAAAAGTCTTAAAAAGTATGCACGACAAGAGGACGAATAACTCAATATCACGCCAACCGATTTTGATGATTCTTTTTTTAGTGACAAATTAGTTAGTGTACTTCAGATTCACTAAAAATTAGAAAATAAAAAAAACTAATTCTAACCGATTTCAAAAGAAAAACTTTTCCGAAACAAATTAATATGCACTAAAAAGTAAAAAAATAACGATAATATAATGGGGTTAAAATTATTGTTATTTTTGGAGTCTGTGTCAGCCAAGAAAACAACTCTGACAGAACAGTTTGCTACATTAGCTTGGCTGACACCGACTCCAAAAATAACAATAATTGTAACTACATTATATTATCGTTATTTTTTTACTATTTAGTGCATATTAATTTGTTTCGGAAAAGTTTTTCTTTTGAAGCTGGTTTTCTTTTTGTTAAAAGTTTTTTTTATTGTAGACGTTTTCGCTTGGAACAAATCATGCACTTGTCTACAATTGTTTTCATTTTTTTTACGAAAGTTGTTTCTGTAACTTCAATTTCCGATAGCATGGTACTTTTTAGTTTTTGAATCAATATTTCAAACATTTTTATCATCCCTAAATATTTTATGCGCAGCGCTGAAATGCTGAGAATATTTATTTAATTAATTTGATTTGAATTTTAAAAGTGTGCACGGGGTGCATTAGTATTTATACAAGACATTGCGTTTGTCCAATCGAAAGCTTGTTTATTTCTATTTCAAATGCGATTATATTGATCTTTATTTTAGCTTCTAAGACCGAATTATTCGACAACAAAGCAAATTGGTCAGTCTGCACATTAAAATGTCTAGTATCTCCTCAATTAATGACTTTACAGAAATTTAAACTCATTCGAAAGATTAAACATTTATGTTTTTAAACAAAAGCTAAATATTTTGACGAGGGTTTAAATTTTGTCAAAATTTTTTTGAACTGTTCATGATCTTCGAATTGATGCACAGATTCCTGAAAGTTTTTTTTAATAAAAAATCCAATAAAAATACTCTAAAACTTTTTCATTTCTCTTTAGAAGTCGCTAGGTACTATTCTCTCTTGTACCAGCTTTCTTGGCAAAGTTATTCACTGTCAAATCAAACTTACTACAAAAAATAATCTAAAAAATCAATTTATCAACAAAAAATCCTTTACAAAAAACGATCAAATGCCTCTAATTACAAAAAATTCAGTAAGTTCAGGTTTATTTTTGCAATAACCCGATCATCTTAGTCAAAATAAGTGGCCAACCTCGGAATCGACCGGAATAAGCTGAATTTTTGTACTAATCTTTCTTTTGATAGTACAAATGTTGTCTCAAAAGTCACATATTGAAACTGATGCGCGTCCTTAGATATTCAAGGTCAAAGGTCTCGAAAATCAGTTTTTTGTGAATATTTTGTTTCTCTTGCCCTCAATCGTATTAAAATTATAAAAATTGAAGAAGATAAAATTTTCTACAAATTTTGTTTGAAACTTTTTTTTGTACGTTGAGCTTTACGTACTTCAGTGCTGGGTCACTATTTATAAATATAAGGTATTAAATAAAATTATTAAAGTATTTTATGAATAATTAAGGAAAAAAATCGCAAAATAGTCTGGGATTCACGATTGACCCAGTATATTTTACGGTTTTTTCACTTAATTATCGATTAAATATTATTTAAATATTTACTTAATAAATTATATTTATAAATATTGACCTTGCACGAAGGTACGTGCAAAAAACTGATTTTCGAGATCTTTGACCTTGAATATTTAAGGACGCGCACGCGTTTCAATATGTGACTTTTGACATTTGAACTATCAAAAGAAAGGTTTGTACAAAAATTCAGTTTATTCCGTTATTTTCCGAGGTGAAACCCTAAAATGATTGAAATATAAGGTCATTATTTGAGTAGATACAGGAGTTTAATGTGAAAAGTGTTTATTTTTCTTTGTCGGCGAATAACTCTTAGTCTTAGAGCTCATAGAGAAATAAACAAGCAATTTCTTGTGTAAAAACTTATGCACATTTAATAAATAAATTTTAAATTAAAACGTTTCAATCCGGTGCATAAATATTAATTAAGTACTGATAAAAATGTTTGATATATTGACAAAAATTAGAAATTACAAGTGAAAACAAACAATTGACTGAGTTAATTGTTGAAATACCATGCATAGACATTGTTGATTTCTTTATCACATTACACATACAAACATGTGACACATACATAACTGATATTCAAGTATAGTACATATTAGAAAATTTCCGCCTAATTGGCGCCTTCACGGGTAAACATTGACGTTTACGAAAAAATGTTTCAAACAAAAGTTGTTTAATTTTTGATCAGGATTTTTTTTTACATTTAAACTTTTGTTCTATCTCTAACGGTTTACAAGATGGGTCCTACGGACCCAAGACCCAATTGCCCTATGATGCTCATTTACGAACTTGACCTCACTTTTTACGTCCTAAGTACGCTGTAAAAAATTTCAGCTTGATATCTCTTTTCGTTTTTGAGTTATCGTGTCCACAGACGGACGGACGGACAACCGGAATTGACTAATTAAGTGATTCTATGAACACCTATGACCAAATTTTTTTTCTAGCATCATTATTTTTAAGCGTTACAAACTTGGGACTAAACTTAATATACTATGTATATTTCATATATACATGGTATAACAAGCTATCGGATCATATATTTCCTTTAGATTTCTTCGCAGAGAAATCACCTGTTTGAAATTTCGAGAAAATTTCAAATAAAAAGTTCGAGTTTTCGAGAAGTTTTAAAATAATTTCTTCGGAAAAATGGTATTTGTTTTTTTGAAATAACCATTTCTTTAGGTTCTCGCTAATTAACACAAGTTTTACAATCGCAAAAGATAAATTTGTTAAATAATTTCTGCAACTGTTATTTTAGTAAAATCTCTTTTAGAATAGATATATGAATTCATATTTAATCACTACAATATATTTATAAATATATATGTATTTGTTGGATATTAAATCGATTATATATGACTGTTATTAATTTTCAGTTTACTGTACCATATATTTATTCATTTGTTTTGTAATTGGAAATCTGTACCTATTATTAGACCAGAATACTCTATCGGGAATAAATTCACTTTGGATTTTTATGCTTTCTAAATAAAGGTATAGTTTAAAAGTTTCATCAAATTAGATTTTAATATTCGTTTTGACAAGTCTATACTTGAGTTGTTTTATCGAGACCAACTTTAAAGTGTGTTTTGAGCCTAATAGTGCAATTGATTCGAATTTATAATTTTGCTAAATATAAGTTATTTTAATAGATCAAACTACTTAAATTAAACTGTGTGCTATAAATTTATACTTTGTGTTTTTTTTTAAATGTTGGCCTTGATAAAACAGCTAAAATATAGTTGCAAAATTTTCGGTTTTGGAATAAAGTAGGTCAATTGAATGATATTCAATTAAGAAATCCTCAAAAAGATTTTTCAAACTGTAAGAGATAATATGGGACATCAAATACAAATAAAACAAGTGAAAACAAACAATTGACTGAGTTAATTGTTGAAATACCATGTATAGACAGTGTTGATTACTCTGTCACATTACACATACATACCTATCACACATATATAACGGATATAGCCATAACATACATACTATACAATTTGCGCATAATTTGCGACCACACGGGTAAACAGTGATGTTTACGAAAAAATGTTTCAAACAAAGTTGTTTATTTTTTTATAAGGCACATTTTGTACATTTAAACATTTGTTCTATCTCTAAAGGTTTACAAGACCCAATTGACCCATGTTGCTCAGTTACGAACCTGACCTCACTTTTTACATCGTCAGCACGCTATAAAAATTTCAGCTTGATATCTCTTTTCTTTTTTAAGTAATCGTGATGACAGATGGACAGAAGACTAATTAGGTGATTTTATGAACCCCTACACCTAAATTTTGTTCATGGTATCGATATTTTTAAGCGTTACAAACTTGGGACTAAACTTAATATACTATGTATATTTCATATACATGGTATAAAAATACTTTTTAAAGCATAAGCTTTTATTGTATTAAAAAGAAGAAAATAATTTTATAGGAGTCACTCATACACGACTATTCGTTAAAGCTTGAAGCGCTCAATATAAAAATTGAACTGCAAGATTCCATCCGAACAGACATATACACATTGAGTTTCTCCAAATCAACTTGTATATTTTATATTGAGCGCCTCAAGCTTTTACGAATCGTCATATATGAGATACTCCAACAAAATTATTTTCTACTTTTTAGTACAATAAAAGCATGTGCTGTACGAAACATTTTTTATTTAAATTTTTAATTTTAATGTGGTGGAAGCGATTGAAAAATGAAGACACCACTCAATCGGTTGACGTTAACTGCTTCAAAATTGAAATGTAAGATTTCATCCGAACAAACACACAAACATTGCAAGTTAAATAAAAGCTTGTGAAAATGTTTCTATTTCATTATAAATAATTTTTGTATGAAACTTTCATAGTATTCTTAAAAATGTGCCATATTTTCAGGAAAATAATATACTTTAATAAATTCAGTATATCACAATAGCCCTTTCAAAGGTGCCCTATTTATTTATTATGGTGGAAGAGCAAATAAATAAAATATAAAGTATCTATAGGATATGTTAATTGTATTTCTTAGCGCTTCCACCAAAAATTATACACATAAATATCACTGGTCAACAAAAATTTTTTAACAGAAGCGTGAGTTTACTTTTTGAAAGGTTTTTGACATGCTAGATACAATTCTGACCGCAAAATTGCTTCATCACGTCACGTTTTCGAGAAATTTGTCTATTAGTATGGAAAAAACTTGTTAAATATCATTCACTCCCCTTTAAAAATGATTTTCAATTTTTCAAAAAATTTTTGCCAGGAAATAAAATAAACAGGTAATACATAAGTAGAATTAATGAATTATACCTAAACTAGCTGTGAACTACCCACTTTGCTGGGCAACATTCCCACTTGCACCCCTCCCTCCACATTTCCTTGCGTGGGATAACAGTTTTGTAATGTACACGTCATGCTCTTTTATTTGATACCCCACTTAGGTATATTTGTAAATATTCGATAATTCCTTCCTACTTTCTCGCTACACCTTTCTACCCTCCGAAGGTTAAAAGTAGATAAAAACAATAGATCTTTGAAGCTGGTTGTATATCGTGTCAATATTTGAGCTTAATCGATGCACAACTTTTTTAGTTTTTGAAGCATATCCCTTTCAACCCCTATTTCAACCCCTTACTCTACTAGAATATGGATGTATTATACATAAAAACCTTCCTCTTGAATCACTCTATCTATTAAAAAAAACCGCATCAAAATCCGGTGCGTAGTTTCAAAGATTTAAGCATACAAAGGATATCCCTTTCAACCCCTATTTCAACCCCTTACTCTACTATAATATGGATGTATTATACATAAAAACCTTCCTCTTGAATCACTCTATCTATTAAAAAAACCGCATCAAAATCCGTTGCGTAGTTATAAGGACATAGGGACAGAAAAAGCGACTTTGTTTTATAATATGTAGTGATATTTATATTAGTAGTAATATCATGTGTATTTTAACTAATTATACAATTTCTGGAAGAGCAAAAGAGATACCGGAAGGATTCAAAAAGTATTTTAAAGAAAAAAGGAAAGAAAAGGAAGTGTTTCAATTTCCATATGTGAAAAGAATTACATAGTGGCGTTACATAATTTTGAATATAATCGAAAAATGGATTTTTCCTTTTTTTAGGTAAAAATATTTCGAAAATCTTATATATTAGAGAAATTCTGAAGTTAATTTCGAATTCACAACCTCAAAAACTATGAGGTGTTCTGAAAACTCAGAAATGTTCTATCACATCAATGTTACAAAAAAATTTTTTTTTGTTGCGGTTAATGGTAATTCAAAGTCCTTTGATCACAATAAACTCAATTTTGGGACCTTTGGCGGAAGAAAATTGTGAATTATTACATTTTATAATTGTGATTTTTAACACAATACCTTATGGAAAAACTCACAATAATGTTAATTGTACAAAAATTAGTCGGTGATTAAGCTTCAAAGAAGTTTTCATAATTTTCAAATCACAGATTCTGTTTATGTACAAAAAAAAACAACATTCAAAAACTACCCAAATTGACGTAATTTTATCTTTTATGATATTTTTATAGCATTTTATTACATTTATGTGATACAAATTGCCTAGTTAACTAGTTGACTACTTGAAGAGTAAAATGTTATGAATTCATATAAATCCGTATTTATTTTGATATAAATATGTAATAATTTCAATTTAATATCCTAAAAATAATTGAATATCAATTATAATACCCAAGTTATAATCACATTATTATATTACAACAAACAAATCTTGTTCATCTAGTCGACCATTAAATGCTTACAGGATATACTCGTATACCTACTGCTACAATAATCATATTATTATTTATAAAATACATCCTGTTGAAAAACTAAAGCATATTTCTCATAAAAACTGTATTATTTAAAAATAAATTACTGATCGTATCAAAATGACAAAAAATTTCCAATTAGCCAAGTTGTGTGAAAAGATGATTGTTGCTTTAGTGATACTTATGATGGAATTTTGGGAAAATTTCTTGAAATGTTCATCGATCCCAAATAATGGATGTCTAAAATAACCATCGTTACAATTTTCATATATATATATACACCGTGTTCTGTTATTGACTACAGAAACCCGGCTTACCCAAATAAGCTCATCAAGAGCAATAAAAAACCTCTCTTCCAAATTTGGATCTGAGTCCTAAATTGGGAGATACGGATATGGTAAAAATTGATAATATTGTTCAATCATCAGTAGCCAATTATAATCAGTAGATTTTAGTAAATTTCACTTAATAATGGAAGAGATTTTTAAAAAAGTATAAAATTATTTTATTGGATTTGGTCAAATCCCACTGTTTATTTTTTATTATATTTTTGGGAGAAAACATTAGATTATTAGTAAACAAACAAATTATTCCACAATGGGCGTGGTTTGTTTGTTTACGTCCACTGACATAATGTTAACTCAGAATTGCTTTTGTTTTCTCACAAAAATATAATAAAAACATAAAAAGTGGGATATTTTGACGAGATCCAATTAAATAATTTTATACTTTGTAAAAAATCCCTTCTATTATTAAGTGAAATTTACTAATATCTACTGATTATCATTGGCTACTGGTTATCGAATAATAGTCAGTGAATGAACAAATTTATCAATTTTTCCCTTACCCGTATCTCCCAATTTAGGACTCAAATTTGAGTGACATTCAAATTTGGAAGAGTGTTTTTTTGTTGCTCTCTTGATGAGCTTATTTTGGTAAGCCGGTTTTTGCAGTCAATAACAGAATATGTATATGTATGTATACGTTTATGTGTTTGTAAACTCTCTAGCGGTCGCAATTTAAGTCCGATTTGAATAAAGGTATCAAGAAGGGTTTTGGTATTTGAAAGATCAAGTTCGTTTATGAGAAAAATCGACCGATAAACAAGGGGTGTGGGGATACTTCTTCTTGAATCTCATTGTCAGAGTGTTAAAACTGACAATCATAGCATATTGTGTAACAAGAACAAACACTACCTTTTTTGCGATTACAGGATTGTTGCTCCGTTTTCAGACGATTTTCCGTGCAATGACCAATAGCAAATTATAAAAACTATCGACAGAAGTGAAAATATAAAATTTTTCGATTAATTATAGAATAAATAATTGAAATTTCATAATTTGTAAATTGAAATTGTTAACGTGGGTCTTCAAAATGACAAAAATAATAAACAAAAATTTCAGGATTGGATTTCGAACGCATGCTTTTTTTATGGTAGTCCAACAGCGATATCACTAATCCATCAACCAGGTTATTTAGCCTTTAGTTTTGAGTTTTTAGCGTGGTGATCACGCGAGCTCAATGCTTTTTTCCCATTCCAAAAGTACCCAACGCACCTAATAAAATATTCTCTTCGAAAATTCGAAATCTCATCGAAACGATACTACTTACGAATTATTAACTTGATGATTATCATCCCGAAAACACTATTTGGTTTTCCGGACTATTATAGTACTAGAGGATTATTAAAATGTCAACAATTTCAAAAGAGGAATTTGTTTTTACTTAGCTGAAGGTGGTAACACATCGAACGTTGAAGTCAATTTTTTATAGAAACAGCTTATCCATGATAACAATTATTCACAGAATAGAATCACAACAGAATGATTATGGATCTATAAAATTTTGATGAGTAAAACACAATATTTATAACTAAATTGAACAATAGTCGAATTCTAGAAGAAGGAGAGTTCGAAGGAGGATACATACATCCACTTATATACATTTAAGGACGTTCCCAAAAATATGATTGTATGGTAAATATTTTAGACTTACGTTTCAAAATTTTGAGGGTGAATTCTGTTAAAACTTGGGAAAATTAGACGAAAATTAAGAGTAAAATTTTTCGGTATTTGAAAAATATTGATTACTAAATATTTAGCGAAAATAACTTATAGAAAAAATAACACACAAATTCTATTCATTTAATCACTTGAAATGTATTTTATGGAAAAACGAGTACCGCTTGTTATAATTTTCTTTATAGGAAAATATCTGTCATGCTTTTAACAAATGAATATTAATCTTTTAAAAAAAAAATTTAATAAAAAATATTTTTTAAGGGACAAGCTTTTATTGAACTAAAAAGTAGAAAATAATTTTATCTACGAGCCACTCGTATCCCGACTATTTGTAAAAGCTTGAGGCGCTCAATTTAAAATATCAAAAACTAAAAGGAACTTCTCATCTACTCCACATGCCTAATTATTAAGCGCAACGAGCTTTTACACATAGTAAGGTATGAGTGATTTATATGATATAAACGCAAACTTTAATAGCTCAAATCTATAAATTTAACACTGAAAGGGAAATGTACCTGCTTATAAAGGGCATTAATGAAAATGTATACAGGGAGTTTAAGTTGGCATATGCTTTAAACTCGAAAACTAACTTTTATCGATACAAAAACTTCAAGCAAAAAATGTTGAGTGTGTAGACGCACATCTTCCGCAGACAATAAATATGACCCGGACTTTCAGGCTCAATGAAAAGCTCACTCTACTCCATAATTGATAATCGATAGATGAATACTTTAAATTAGAAAGTTGTTATTGATTAAAAATTTAACATTTTTTGTTTGAAACATTTTTCCAAAAACCCCACAAATAAAAAAGGATTGAAAAGTTTTTCTCAAAATAGTTTTTCATATAAAAATTATTATTTCGTATAATTGTTTCTGCATAATCTAGGCACCATTCGAAAAAAAATTTTTAATAAATCCAATAAAAGTGGTTTGTTTTTCTATAAAGACCATTTTTATTCAAATCGAATGAACAAATGCATTAAAAGGTAGCTTTTTCTATCAATTTCGATCTAAACTATTCGGTTTACAAAAAAATATCTCAAACGAAAATATTTGCGTTTTTATAAAGAACAATTTTCTAATTTAAAGTGTTCGTCTAATTTTTGTCAGTTATGAATCAGCGAGGCTTTAATTTATTCATATAAGATGTGATGAAATTACAATTCTTCATTTGAAACATTTTCCTCGATTAAACTTATTTTTCATGATTTATTACTTTAAATCATGTACAGTCAAACCTGAATAAGCGAGAGTTCAAGGGAGCGCAATCTCATTTTCTCTTATAGAGGTTTCTCACTAACCCGAGTTTCTCGCTAATGCAGGTACATGGGTAGCGTTTCTCTCTTATAGAGGTACGCAGCAATAACAAATCACAGCAAGTACGAATGTAGTAAATGTGTAATATGATTGTAGCTATTGTAGCTATAGTTCCTCCTAAATAATATAAATAAATAAAGCTCGACTGTCGCACTAAAGTCTCACTTACGGAGGTCCATGAGGGAAAAACGACTCTCTCTTACAGAGGATTCTGTTTTTCGCTAATAGAGGTTTTGGGAGCTTAAAATGACGGGCCCTTTCTATTACTCTCACTTATAGAGTTTTCTCACTAATCCAGTTCTCACTTGCCCAGGTTTGACTGTATTACTTATACAACGTGTTCTGTTATTGACTGCAGAAACCTGACTTCTCAAAATAAGCTCATCAAGAGCAACAAAAAAACTCTTTTCCAAATTTGGATCCGAGCATTAATTTGGGAGCTACAGGTAAGACAAAAATTGATAAATTTGATTATTCACAGACTATCATTCGATAACCAGTAGCCAATGATAATCAGAAGATATTAGTAAATTTTTTTTAAATAATATTCAACTAAGGTAGGGATTTTTAAAAATTATAACATGACTTGATTGGATTATATTATTTTGCAAAAACATTAAATTATTGTACGAAAACAAACAAACTATGTGACAATGGATGTGGTTTGTTTGCTTAGGTCCAATGATAAGTTGTTTACTTATAATTATTATTATTTTTTCAGAATAATAGAATAAAAAATGTATAAAATTATTAAATTGTCCCACTTTTAATATTTTTATTCTATTATTCTGAGAAAATAATAATAATTATAAGTAAATAACTTATCATTGGACCTAAGCAAATAAACCACACCCAATAATTTAATGTTTTTGCAAAATAATATAATCCAATCAAGTCATGTTTATGTCATTTTTAAAAATCCCTACCTCAGTTGAATATTATTAAAAAAAAATTTACTAATATTTTCTGATTTTCATTGGCTACTGGTTATCGAATGATAGTCTGTGAATAATCAAATTTATCAATTTTTGTCATACCTGTAGCTCCCAAATTAAGACTCAGATCCAAATTTGGAAAAGAATTTTTTTGTTGCTCTTGATGAGCTTATTTTGGGAAGTTAGGTTTCTGCAGTTAATAACAGAACACGTTGTATACATGATTTAAAGATGATCCTAAGCAAACGTGTTTTTTCGGGAACGTCCTTAATATAGATATAAAAACCAATGGTTTTCACTTATTTATTTACTTCGAATAAATTGTAAAGTGAAATCCAGCATCAATAATCTTTACATTACAACAACAACAACAATATAAAACGGTATGGTACCTATATGGTTTTAGACTATATTTATAAGGGCATAAAATGATGACTCTAACAGAACTTATACAACACAAGAACTGTAAAACTGTACGAGTTTTTTATGTGTGTTTTGTTGCAAATAATAAAAATAATAAATAAATATATTTTATTTAGAGTAGAAATGAAAACATTGAATTGTCAGTCAAGTCGGAGTCATTATTGTTCATTCTAAGTTTTAAGTATGTATTGTTATAGAATTTATTATACCTACAGGATCAGAATGTATAGAAGGAAATCATTTAAGATTGGAGAAATACAAATTTTAATAAAAAAAATACTTTTTAAGATAGTACAAGGATCAAGGCAATTTTAGATTTAAGGTTGAAATTATTTGTACCTATTTTCAACTTTAATGATGAATATAAACGAAAAATAACAATAAAATTTTTTAATTTCCGCCTTGGTTTTCAAAATATCGAAAGCTAAATATTTAATCAAAATTTTCAATTTTCGATATTTTAAAAATTACTCTAGATATCGAAAAGTTTTATTCTTACTGTTCGTCTTATATTGTCAAGTTATAACATAATTCACCATTAAAACTGAAAAAATATATTTGTTTAAATTTGTGTCCCCACTACCGTGCTCACACATCCTTAATTAATCCACACAACGGGTTTTCTTTGTTTTCAATAATTTATTAAGGTTTTAACTTTAAATATCTGGATGACCGAGCATTGCCCGATATTTTTTGAGTTAAAAAGACAGAAATTTTATCACTAATATAATAACCCTTTAAATGTCTCTACACAAATACCAATTTGAATGTCCCGCTAATGAACTTTATTTCGTTAACTACAATAAACACCAATAGATGTCAGGAAGAGTCATATTTTGCAGTTTATGTTTCAGTTTTTCCTAAAAACACTGATAACCCGGCAACCTTACATTAAAAATGTCATTAATTTTAAACACTCAATATTAAACAGGTGATACAGATCATTAATATTGGAAATTTCACTTAGGTATTTGTCCAAATATTGTAATCTATAACTTGTATATAAAGGACAACGAACAAAGAAGTGGTTTAAGTCATCCGGTTCTTGTATATTACAAATTGGGCAATTTTGATCACTGTTCGTATTTGAGACCATTTACAAGCAAACGGAAACGAAACCGGTAACTTGTCTCTGTTCGATTCCAAACGAACCATGAAATTAGGTGTATTCTTTGGTAAACATAATATGCCTTTTATATATTTTAACTGCACAGTTTCCAGCATATTGAGGTAATTATACGACCAAACTTCGGAAGCATATAGCAGTGTTGCACTTATAATGCTATCAAATAATTTCATTTTAGAAGGTCATGAGTCGGACTTTGTTGCACAAAGAATTCTTTTAACGCGTCCATTTGCAGCATGAGTTTTTTTAATTGCATATTGGGTGGCCTGGAGGAATTTGCAGGTGGAAGAGAAAGTCACTCCTAGATATGTGTATTGTTGGCACACCTCAATTGAAACATCTCCGTATTTAAAAACAGGCATTCGTTTACACTTGGGTGAATTTCGAAAGATTAAGACTTTAGTTTTAGCTGTGTTTACTGTAAGTTTATTTGCTAAACAGTATGTTTTTAGATGGTGAAGTTTTTTCTGAATGTCACCCGGGGAGTATCCAAATAGAATAATATCGTCCGCATAGCACACAGTTAGAACATCTGAATTTTGATTAATATTAAAACCACTGAAACCTGCGCTTCGAAACCAGTCATCCAAGTCCGATATGAAAAGATTGAATAATAGTGGAGACATTGTTTCACCTTGCAGTATACGAAAAAAATTCTAATCGGGTCGGATACATCACCATCTATTTTCAACTTGATGTTAGCCGTATTGTATCTTTGTTGCAAAACTCGGATGCTTTTTCCATATATTCCAATACTGTGCAATTTGGACCAAAGTAGTTCATGATTTAAAGAGTCGAACGCTTTTTGAAAATCAATGAAAACCGCATAAACATAATTACCTTTCAGGCGAGTAATTGAGCGAATATAGCTTTTACCAGTAATTTTCCAGCTTTTTTTAATTATTTTTATGCATAAATATATAACATATGTAAATCGTGAATGATCCGCCAGGATCTAAAAAAAAAGGTAATGTAAAGGAGAGTGTTCATAGATACGTTTCAAGTGCGAGTTTATGGTTCCACACCTGAAAAATTTGTCGGGATATTTTTTAAATTTTATAAATTTCACTTGCAAGTAGAATTCACTTGCAAGAACCTGTACTTGTCCTTTATCTTCAGCAACCCCTTTCATTTGATACCCATATCATGGAAGTGCATAAAAATAACTTTGATATTTTAAATTGAGCGAATATAGCTTTTACCAGTAACTTTCCAGCTTTTTTTAAATTATTTTTATGCATATATATATATAACATATATAAATCGTGAATGATCCGCCATATTGAATTTAGAATGACGTCACTTTAAGTGATTTTCTGTTATACATTTTCAAGCTCGCCGCATCCGAATTACGAAGTTATTAAAGTTGTACTTTCCAAAGCCCTCAAAGTAGCACCCAATAGCAAGAAATAAAACACCCTGTATATAAAAACAACCAGTAAATCTGTATATATATATATATTTACATCGTTACAAATTTTTTTCAATTATAAAATCTATTTGGCTTATATAATTCTACAGACATACATAACAGTATACGTTAAACACAAGTTAGAATGGAATAGAAGATAGAACCAAAATACATTTAACAGCTAGAAGAGATAGGCAACTTTACTAACAGTAGTGTGTGTGTGTGTGTGTGCTAGCAGCAGCTAATAGCACAAGCTAGTAAATACTCTAACTATACCTAGCAAGTAAGCAGAATAACAATAACTGAGTGTACTCTGTATGAATAGAATAGAATAGAGAATAACACATAATATTATTGGAATGTAATCTTGTTAACGGTCGAGTTCAGCGAACAGTAAATTCTGACGGGTAACAAAACAATCTACAATCTACTAACTAAAAGCAGCTAACTGTAGATATTCTACATGATGCTGCTTGTTTGCTATATACATACATTTGTTCAATCTTAAGGTTGTTCGAGTATGTTAGAATTATTTTTTGAACCTTTTTTTATTCAATTTTACTATCAGATCAGTCGCTATTTTTAATAGGGTATTCTATTATGTTTGAAAAAGGACTTCAAAATGTTGATTTTCCTAACATTTTTCTAGCTACAAAAAAATATAATTCGGCAAACTAAACACGCTTTCTTACCATAAAATTTAATTAATTTTTAAACCTTTTTTACTATCGCTAAAACGCTGTCAGCCATGTTTGGTTATGTAATATTGGTAAAAACAACAGTTGTATATGTAATTATTATCTGTGTAACTAAATTGATGGTAACATAACCTACAATTATGAAAGCCATCAACAAATTTTTTATTAATGCATATTATTTTTGCCTATATGACGTCACATCATGGCGACTCGTGTTTTAGGTCACGTAATATACAGATTAAAAATCACGACTTTTTATTTTAATATAATAAAACAATAATGTGCTTTTATAACTCAAAATCAGAATATTATATCTACATAAATTTTAATTTTTATCTTTCTAAAAAAAATTTATTGTTTAAACAGCAGGTGAAGTTTTCAGATGACAGCGAGCCCCTGCTACAACCCTCCTACCCGCAGAAACATAAGAAAGCTGCAGTAGAAAATACGGTGTCAAAAACAAATATGTTGAAAGTATTCATGTGATGGGTGGGAAAATTGAGTCGATTTTAGGAGCCTTAATTCTGACACAGCATCAAGTCGATTTCGAACTTTGTTTTTATCATGATCAGATGTGAAAAGCCCACTGTCACATAAGTGCGTTGTTGTGAAATATAAAAATAAATTCATCGCTTTGCGTGAGAGTTCATACTTTTCCTGTCTAACTGCCTGAAAATCAATTCCTTTTTAAATCTTTTTGAAGAGTTTCATCTGCGGATATTTCTTGTAATGACTCCTGTTGCTTAATACTCAAACTAGAAGTTAAGCTCTCAGTTGTCTAGATCTTCAACATTTAAAAAATGCCTTTTCAGCTCATCAGGCAGCCATCACCCATCCAGTCGCCATTACCCCTTAGGATTCACGTACTCCCCTTTAAGTTACTTATGTTTTACAGTAAATGTTTATTGTTTTGTTTAATCTCATAATTTTTATTCACGTTTCCTTCGAAATAAAACGATTTCAATATATTTAACTTAGATCTGAACGCCATTTTAGCCACTACAAAGCTCAAATTATTAGTAAGTTATTTCACTTAAATTTAAATCGATTTGAAAATGGGCCGAAAATTTCATATACATAGACTTTTGCTTGATAGTCTGCCTCGCCCAAAAAATCCTGCCGCTGTTTTCCAGCTTTGTTTCAATTTCGATAGTATAAACCAGACTCCTAGCTACTCTCATAGACTTTCTATTCTTATTTTCGCTACTGTAAACCTCTTCCGCCTTCGAATCGACCCCAAGAGATCGATAAAGATCAGTTTGAGAATGACTGGTATAAACGGTCAATTTCCAATTTGAGTAACAAAAAAAGACAATCGTTATTTTTCGAAGTAACCGTGAATGAGAATTATCGGAGTAAACAAATATTAAAAAACGATTGATCCATATAACTTCGATTTTTGTATTTTAGTTTAAGTTTTATCGAAATTTGAGACATCCAAACTGTCTCGATTTTTTTGCAATTTTCTTAAAGAGTTTTGAAAAAATCAAAATACTTGGTCTCGAAATTTGATAAAACTCGGAATGTATAGTAATTAAAATCAATCCGTAGTGTGTAACGTGTCCATAAGTCCTTAAAGCAAGCTGTATATTGGTGCTTTTGCTACCTCTGCACTCTGCCTCTGCTAAACCTTAACTGGAGTAGAATGATTGCATTTGTGTCTGATGCTTCGTTGATTGTTACATTATGTTTTTGTTACCATTCTCTTCTCATATTAGAAAGATCTCAAATATGTTCATTCATCCCCTACAAACTTTCCCCCGCCTTCCTCCAACCCAATCCCTCCCATTTTCTATAATAAATGTTATTTGTGCTGTATTAAAACGTAAATTACAATTCTCTAGATTTATTATTTATACAGATTGGACCGCAAAAAAATACCAGTTTTTTTAGCATGACCAAGTAAAAAAGATGGGAAATATAATTATCTACAAAAAAAGTTATTGCCATTTTTGGCTGAAAGTGAACGGTTGCGGGGTTATAGATCGTAACGGTTGTTCTCAAAATGGCGGCACTTCTCCCTCCAAATCTATTTACATTCAGCACATTATAATAAACCTATTTTTCGAAAATAATAACTCCTGTAAATTAGTGCAAGAAAAAATTATCAATTATATGTAGCTGTAATATGCAACATTAAACTCGTTATAACGTCATAAATATTAATTTTAGAAACAAAAGTTTAAAATAAATGTTTTAGGAAATTTGTAGATTTAAAAGTGAAGTTATTATCATTTTCTTGTATAAATAAATATTAGAAGACATATATATCGGTCAAATGATCAATAAGTAAATCGTCCTAGTCGTATAAGTCATGAACGGTTAGAGATTAAAAAAAAAATTTTTTTTACAAAAAAGGTATGTAATTTAATTATCTACAATAAAGCTTATTACCATTTTTTGTCTAAAGTACACAGTTATGGAGATATAGCCTAAAACGGTTTTCCGTAAAATGGAGGCACTTCCCCCGTCTATTTTTGTAAGGATTTTGTGCATTTACATTCAGTACGTTATACTGAACCTTTTTTAATAAAGCAATAACTCCTGTAATTTAATGCCGAAAAAAAATTTTTTTTTTCTGTAGTTTGAAGTACTTTTTATAATTTCCCATCAGCCTCTTATGCAGAAGGAAGTCACCTTGTACTCACAATTGTATATAACCATTCTTTTCTCTCCTTTACCAATACTCCGCCATCTGCCCAGAGGAATAATAATCTTTATTTATACATGTTCAGGGTACTTGGAAAATTTTTTTATTATATCATAGACAATTAAGACCTGGATTTGAATCATTTTGCAGATATACCAATCGACTATACAAAACTTACCTTGACCTACTGGCCTCAATAAAATCTATTATTATATACTCATTCCACCAGGTTCGTGTGTAGGAACCATCCATGGGGAAAGGGGGTATCAAACTTCCATCATATTAGGTCATAAAGTCAATAAAAAGAAGAAAATTTTTTTCGAGCAAGGGAGCATTATCAAAATGTGCTTATATTCACTATTTTCCAATAAATAAATTCTGTGGGGTACAGAAATAACTTTTAAAAAACTCTGTGCGAATTGACCTCTACACCGCTATGCATATTGAGCGAGGCTAAGCTTTTTAGACGATCTTCAGGCATTGCCGAGCTAAGGTATTTTTTTGGACGACGCAAAGTTGAAAAGTAGCGTTCATTCATCGCTGTTGTTACAAGTAAAACTGCCAGAACGCAAAGCATTTGGTAGACATTTATAAACGCACCTTCGTTGAAAATATCAAGTGCTTCAAATGAATTTTTGACGCCCCGTCTGACAATGTGCTTTCCCCAAAATTTAACTTTGTCGACCCAGATGTCACGGAAATCATCGTGCAAAATTGAAGAGTATGGTTCATAAAAAATTTTCATTTTGTTCACATCAATAGATTTGGATATAAATGGCTGCCTCAAATAAATAAAGCAATATTACTTATAAATCCATTTTATTGGTGTATAATTTCCAAAATAGAGTGGACCGTTTTAATCTATTATCGTTAACAGCTCGTTTTGTAGTTTACCAATCAAAAAAATACTTTAAAAAGGTTGCAAAGTTTGATGGGGGACAAGATGTTATGATAATAGATTGGACCCAGTTCTCCGGTTTGCTTTAATAGTCAATTTAAATCTTAAAAGGTAAAAGATAGAAAAACACTTTAAATTTGAATGTAAGCTTTCGGAGGAAATGCGACTTAAAAATATGTCATTAAGGCATTTAATCGACAGAAAACACAGTAAAATGCTTTAGCCAAAAGTTGTCCATGGCATTTACCTAGGTCATTGACTTTGGCCTGAAATTCTAGTTTCAAGGTCATTTAAAAATATACCTTAATCTTCAAAAGATCTTGAAAATTTAGCTATACTTAAGTTATTAACATAGAAGAATAATCTTTATTGTAATTGATAACTTTTGTCTAACAAATTTTTTTAAAGCTAGTATATTTTCCTTCGATTAAATGCAATAATGACATATTTTTAGGTCGAATTTCCTCCGAAAGCTAACAATTTTCAAAAAAAATGTTTTTAAAAAAAAATGTCATTTTTTTATGGGTGTTTTTGTCCATTAAAGCAACGCGCAGAACTTGATCTAATCTGATGCCAGAACATTATTGTGCCCCCATTAAACTCGGCAACTTTTGTTAAAGTTATTTTTTGATTAGCTACAAAACGGGCTATTAGCGATAACAGATTAAAATGGTCCACCATGTATGAATTTTTGCTGTATGAAAAAAAAAAAATGGAATTCATTGGGAAGAAAATCAAAAGGAAGACTCATAAACGAAATACGAATTTGCATCAAATTTTTTTTATTTATTTTGCAATTTTATTAACCATAGTAATATATTTAAATGGATCTTTTTTTTATTTTGTTTTTATCCAATAAAATACATTTATTAAATAACAATAGGGAGAGCAAAATTTGTTTGTTTTCTTTGTATTTTGTTTTTGTTTTGTTTTTTTTTGTTTTTTTTAAATCAAATTTGAGATAATATTTTCTTTAATCGCACACATATTTTATTTAACTTTTGAAATTTCAGATTCTTAAGCTCAACACTCAAAAAAAAAAACACTCAACACCGTATAAAATTCAAAATTTAATTATTTTATCATCTCTTGAACCCGTTTTACAGGGCATGGCGGAGTCATGTAACTTGAATTACTTCGAACAGAACACGTCACTGGTTGCAGAAGACAGCTTATGCTCAAAGAGAACATAATGGACTTATTGGCCTAAAAATTCATACGATAGCATTTTCGTGATAACTTTATCGTTTTTTCTAAAATGAAGAACGAATTAATCGAATTTTTAATTTTAGAGTAGGGATTTTTCTGATTAAGAGGCAAACTGAACGTCTAGAGGAGCGAAGGCAAAGACGATGACTCATCTCTTTCACTGCTCAGATTCCGAGAATATTTCTGATTTAAAGTCCATTTACGTTAAAACATCCTTGCTGTTCCAAGACAACTCCAATGGTTCATAGAATGGCTAGGAATGAGCTAGGCTTTTCTATTAAGTATCACAAAGGCCCGTCGTGCTCTAAATATGTCTCAGAATGAGACAACTTAGCGATTTTCTGACTAAGAGACAATTACACTGAACTCCTGGACATTCCAGAATATTGTAGCGAAGGAAAAGGCGATGAATCGCCTTCTTCACTGCCCAGATATTTCCATGAGAAAATGGACGCACTTGGATTAGCCATTCCTTGATTATTTTTCCGATTTGAAGCCCATTAAAGTTAAAACAGTCTGCTGTTTCAAGACAATTCCAAATGATTCATAGAGTGGCTAGAAATGAACGAAGCTCATATATTAGATACCACAATAGCTCGTCGTGCTCTTAATATGTCTCAGTATGAGACAACTTAGCGATTTTCTAAGAGGTAATCACACTCAACGTCTGGACCTTCTAGACTATTTCAGTGAAGGAAAAGACAACGACTCACCTTTTCTTTCGCTGCCTAGAATTTGTCATGAAAAAATTGACTCATTTGGATTAGCCATTATTTGATAGCCCTTCCGTTTTGAAGACCGTTGTCCTCAAACAGTTGATAGAGTGGCTAGGAATGAACCAGGCTCATCTATTAAGTATCATAAAGGTCTGTTGTGCTCTAAATATGACTCAATATGAGACAACTTAGCCTATAAGTTTTTGACATAATTTTCAATAGAAAGAGAGACTAGGTGAAAATTTCCGTAGTTAATAATTTCTCTTTTAGAAAGCCCAATAAACTTTAAACAGCGTTAAAGTATTTTGACCATAAAATTGTAAATTTTCAGTTCTTTGAATCTCGGAACGATAATTTTGCTTCAAAGTCATTTTGTTTTTCTTTTCGCCAATTCCAAAATTCCAAAATTCCGTGCGAGATGATAAAATGAAACAGTGAATACATTGACAGATTTTTTATTGTTTTTTTTCTGAGAATCTGTAATTTTTTTTGGCATAAATAATTATGCGACGACAATAATTGATTTTTTTTTAAAATCTTTTTCATTTAATTTTTTTTTATTTAGTTTAATTGACTCCTTTCAGACATTCAAGACCAACGAACAATATAATATTTAAAATAAATATTTTTTTATTTTTTTTTTTTAGCATATTCAATCATTTAACGTTTATTATATTTATATATTTTTTTAAATTAATTTATTTTATTTTTACAAATATATGACGTGCATTTGTTCATTTAAAAAAAAAGAAGATAATTTGGACATTATTCGAAAAATACGGCAAAGAAAATGAGCTAATAATCAAATCCGACAAATTTGATACAAAATATTAATGATTCTAGTGATTGGTTGTGACGTCTTGATATCCGTTGAAGCTGGAAACCAATCGGAATCATGCTAAATTTACATTTTTCGGCTTGTTTCTATTTTGTAATACATTGAAAACAAGTTGGGAGACAAACCATTTATTATCTTGCGTGTTATTCATTCATTTCTCCGTGCGGTGGCTACTAAAGCGATATGTTGACGTCGCTGGCGTTTGAATTTACGCTTTAGAAAAACCATTTTCAATTGTAATGCAACTTCTCTATTAGAAATTTCATTCGAACTTGATTTAGTGTCAAAGCAATCTCTTTTGTCGATGTCACAATAATTTCTGTCAAATTAACTTCAGTGAGGTTTTGTTCAACGAAGTCAGGTCTCAAGAAAGCTATTGAGTTAAAATATAGTGTGAATTTTCAAATTATGTCAAAATTATCTCTTTTTAAAATGATTTTCGAACATTTGTAAAATTTCTTTTTTCGATTTTTAATTTAACATTGGAGTTTTCTTTTTTGTTTCTAAATAATTTGACTATAAATTTTCGTCGTTGAGTTGAGCTTGACTATTTTTGTTTTACTCAAAAAAAATAACAAAATAGTGGGGAGGGGGCGCATAAAAAAATCATTAAAAATTTCACTATTTTGAGCCGTTTTCCTACAATGGCTACTACAAAAAACAATCTACAAGCTATTTTCTTTTTAAATGCAGTCTTTTTGTAGGAAAAACGACTATTTTTCTTCAGCAATTCCATTCTTTTTTTGGGGTCTACAAAGAAATAGTTTTTTTTTTTGGTGTGAATATCTTTGGGGGTCACATTTTTGAATAAAAAAAAAACCTAAAAAGTAGTACAAGGGGGTAGTGGGGGTAGTTTTTTTTCGATCATTTAATTATATATGAAAAATAACAACAATTTCATATGAATAAAAAAGGGTTTTTTTTTGCGTTAAAATATGGTCATATTTTTGTGGCCATATTGAGTTGATTTTTGTAAATAAATTTTCTTAAAACCCTTTTCAATTTTTATTCTTTATTAAATCTTAATTTAATAATTATAAATCTAGGTATTGTCTTTGACTGCCAGACATAACAATTCTTATCAATCTTATTTTGTATCGAGCGAAATATTATGAGTCAAAACGTCACGAAAATCTAATTCATTTGACCAGTGGACATATATATATATTTAAAAAAAAAAAAGTGAAATCGACGCAAAAAATTATTTTTCGTATAAGATTTTGGGTTATTTCTCAGAAAGTGTGTATTTAATCATCAAATGAAGCCCATTTTTAGATTTTTTGATTCAACTTTACTGCAAATTTCGGAACAAAAAAATACATACGCCCATACCAGGATTCGAACCCAGGTCTCTTGGATTCATGCCAAGCGCTGATTTTGCTTGCCAGACGTTTTCTAGACACGACCTTCCCTCCTATTTATGCCGAAATATCCGTAATTTACCGAATTTAGAAATGACTACGAAAAGATCATCTGATTATTGGGATTATTTGCGCACGGCATAAAACTGTTGAGCACAGTTGAGAAGGGTAGTGGGACGCTTGACAGGACACTGTAGATTGAACTAATATTTCCATAGCATGGGGATCTATGATGACCCCACTTGTAGGGTCTGTATGGAGGACGATGAAACCTTCATACATGTTATTTGCACCTGCAAAAATCTGCAGGACGTTAGGTTTAGACTGTTTGAGTTCGAAATCTTGGATCCATCAGTCCCGGGAGAAATCTTTGGCCTCGACAGAATCTTAGAGATTCATTTGCTTAAGCATGTCTTACCCGGAGACGTCTCACCTCGGGTGACGGGTTGTGTTCAAGGAAAACCCCCTTATGTATTATTATTATAATAAAAAACCTTTTAACAAAAAATAAACCGTCTTTAAAAAAAAAACTATTCCAAAACAAATTAATATGTACTAAAAAGTAAAAAATAATGATAATATAATGTAGTTAAAATTAATGTTATTTTTGGAGTCGGTGTCAGCCAAAGAAACAACTGTGACAGAACAGTTTGCTATATTAACTTGGCTGACACCGACTCCAAAAATAACAATAATTGTAACTACATTATATTATCGTTATTTTTTACTTTTTAGTGCATGTTAATTTGTTTTGGAAGAGTTTTTTTGAAGTCGGTTTATTTTTTGTTAAACGTTTTTTTATTTTGTGAAGTACACTAGCAAATTTGTCACTAAAGAAGAATCATCAAAATTGGTTGGTGTGAGTTATTCGTCCATTTGCCGCGCACATACTTTATGCAAATTTAAGACTTAAATGAGTTTCTCATGGATGCCATTGCCAGAATTAGATTGAATTGAAATGGGACCACACGGTAAGCACCAGCTTTCAAATAAAAAAGTTCCGAGGTAACAATCATTATCATCATTATAAAAAAATACAGTCAGAACCTTCTCTTTTTTGAAGTCGGTTAAATATGCCGGAGTATCGTTTTTTTTTACGGTTCCTTAAAGCCTTTCGCACCTCACTACAATCTCTCCATATTGATTGAAATAATTGAAAATTATTTGTGGGTTGACTTAATATTCGCCCCAATTTTAAACAAAGATTCAAATAATTCAAAAAAAAAAAAAAATAATAATAATAATCAAACCAATACAAAATAAGATTGAATTTATAAATTTTTTTTTTTGGTTTCTGTTTTAAAAACGCACTACAATATTTAATTTTGTTAATTTGTTTTTGTGTTTTGCTTATATCTTCTTCATTTATTATTCTTTTTTTTTTTGTAAATTTTTTGTGTTTTTATCTCCATTATCTGGCCATAATAAATTTGTTTTTTTCATTCAAATATTTATACACAAGTCCATTATTTATAGTATTAATAATAATTAATTTATATATATATATATATATAATAAGTTTTACAATTATTTTTGTTTTAATTATAGTTTTTTTTAATTAATAATAATACATCTATTAGGTATATGAACAGGAATTCCAAATAATTCATTTTATTTAATTCTATGTTTATTAAATTCATTTACAATAGTTTCATTATTTTACACAAATTAATTTTGTTTTAGCTGGGTTTTTTTTTATGGGTTCCAATTTGAATTGTAGAAATCTTTATTTTAATAAATGGGGAGTGAGATGTGAATTCAACTGTCCCAGTCTTAAGACATGGTGGAAGTAATAGTCTCAGCCAAGCCCGTGTGAACAGTACGGGCAAACACCCCCTCTCCACTATTGAGAATCTCTCAACGTAAATTTAAACTAACAATGTAGTTCTGTAAATATAGCCATTTATGAAATGGTCTGGAAGCAGATTGCAAAATCACTTGACCCATCGGTAACCGGCTATCAAAAAGCGGTTATCAAACCAGTAAAAACAGTGGGCTCTGGAAACCCTACCAGACTGGGGGAAGAGGGAGGAAATTTGTAACGCCATATTGAGATACCAACTTCACCCATTACCAGGTCAACTTTGTGGATAAAGTATGCCAACCTTTGAAAAAAGGTATTTTTTTATTTCTTGAAAGGGTAAATTGAAAGCTATGACTTCACGTGAAAATTACCCACTCCACAGCTTGTTGATTTTTGATATTGCAACTTTTGACTATGAATATTCGTCGCTTTTTTTTGTAAGAAACCATGCATTGAAAAATGTTCAAAACCGTGAGCGAAACTTGCGATGAATACGGCATGGAAGTGCGCAAGCCAAGACTCGCGTCTAAACTGACTCGAGACTCGAATGTACAGATTGACTCAGTTGAATATTATTTCCGGATCATCTACAAACTGTACATCGATTTGTTTCTGAAACATTTACAGAATCGATTTTTTGTTCATCGCAATATTTTATACAATATTGCTTGTCTGATTTCCAACAAAATGTAAAATTTTGATAAAGACTCTTGCAGCTTAACTTTTTGAACCATATTCTTCAATTTTGCACGATGATTTTCGTGACATCCTGGTTGACGAAGTTAAACTTAGTCGAAAACGCATTGCCGTACAGGACGTCAAAAATTCACTCTAAGTACTCGATATTTGCAATGAAGAAGCGTTTCCAAAGATCTACCAATTGCTTCGTGTTCTGGCAGTTTTACCTGAGACAACAGCGACGAATAAACGCTCCTTTTCAACTTTGCGTTGTCTCAAAACATATTTTAGATCGACAATGTCTGAGGATCGGATAAACGGTTTAGCCTCACTCAATATATATTGCGATTTAGAAGTCGATGCGTACAAAGTTTTAGAAAAATGTTTTGTGTAGTTCGCAGAATTAACTGATTGAATATCACTTCTCTTACTCGAAAAAAGAGTTTCATGTTTTATTGACTTTCTGACCTAGCATGATGAACAAAAGTCAATTAGTTAACCTCTCACAATTGATAAAGTCCAATAGAGCATCTTTGTAAAAAAAATTCGGTTTACAAAAGTGTCCGTGTGATGCAAAAAAAAACTGAAATTTCGATTTTTTGAGTTCATAAAACGCCTATAAATAAAACGAGTCTCGGAAACTGAAATAACGCTGGGGTAACTGTATTGCATTTTAATTGTATGATTCAAAATAGATAAAAAAAACTTACAGGAAGACAAGAAGTTGGATTTGTTTTAGACAAAACTGTGTCAATTTTGAAGATTTCTACAATTCAAAAAATTTAATATTTCAATTTTCTATCATAGTTTTTTTCAACTAGAATAGAAATTTGAAAAAAAGTGAACCGAAATTTATTATTCACATACAATCTCGAAAAATAAATTTCGTTTAAAAATAATTACGAGAAAAAAAAACATATCCTATTTTTCCAAATTAAAATTTTTCATTTTTTTCAAAATTATTTTATTGTGCGCTTTTCAAGACACTTTTCAACATTTTGTGTCTGAGTAACAATTGTGAACACGCATGACACATGTGGGTCACAATCTATTTCATCCAAGGTCTGGGGTTAGGCGAAATATTGGGCAGTGTTTTCAGAACAGTTGGAAATTTAAATAGATGGTTTTCACGGTCAGAAATTTGATACACAGGCCATAGACTTTCAAAGGTAGCACAGGACTGTCAAGCGTCTTTAAATGAGATTTGGAAATATATATTTACGGCTATTATTCCACCATCCGGATCACTGTAACGCTAGAATCCTTAAGCTTGGTTTGCTTAACCTCAAAAAGTACCACAGGGCTGCTGAACGTCTTTAAATGAACGGACGGAACAAATGAATGTAAATCTGGTAAGGGTACCGGGACACAGAGACATTCCGGGAATTGTGATGCCAACGAGATTGCTAGAAATAGCACAAGGCTGCCGGACACAAGCACAAATAAGCATCCAGGAGTTCCGTTTGCGAAGTGCAAGTTGCTCCTGAATGAGGATGTCTTAAAAAGGCCAATTTTAAATGGAGGGAAGAACGCACTTGTGGTACTACAAAGCAGAGGTGGTATCAGATCTGGAAGATTTTTGATCGCTTCAAAGGACCTCTATAAGCAAAATTGTTGTGGTTAATTACGAACACTGGTTAGGCGGAAGGTACGTCAAACGCCTGAGCCTGAGAGTGTATCAAGATTATTGCAGGAGTTGTCACAGTTGGGAGGGGGAAGAAAAGATATCTTGTCTTCTCTATCACTGTACAGCTCTTGTCATGAGGAGAGTCTCACTTGAGCTAGCTTTTCTATGACTACTTGTCCAACTTTAAGATCGGTGACGTCAAAGCACTTTTGATGAATGAAGTATTGGTCGGAGGTGGGTCAAAGCTTTTGCGGTATCACAACGGAGCCTTTAATCTAAGAGTGTCCCACACCAGAACAGCCATTCTAATCTAGCCTAACTTATCCAGACTATCTGAAATGAAGTCCTCAAGAATTTTTCAAGAATTCTGAAACGACTGTCAAATAATACGCCTGACCGTATACCTACAATATTTAAAAACCATTCATCCCTAAAAACCTTAAAAATTATAAAACAAAAATTTAAAATAATAAAAACTATATCACATTTTTAAAATGGTAACTAAAAACGCTTGAAAAAAAGAGACAAAAGTACAAAAAAAAAAATAGGATAGTTTTCTTCGAAACGTAATTAATTTATGAGAAATTTTTTGTTTAAAATAATTAATTGAGTTCAAGTCGACGGCATTTTAATAATTTTTTTTACTTAAAATATGTTTCTGTTGTCGTTATTTTTTTTCTTAAAAAGAGAGGGGGAGGCAAAGGATAGCACAGTTATATGTCGATAATATCGAATGTCGAATTCGCTGATATTCATTTGAGAACATAATTTTGGGAAATGTCACAATTTTTATCCACCGGTAATTATTTTCATGGTTTTTCCCAGAAACTATTAAACAAATGTTGGAAAGTTTCTTGCTTCAAACATAGTTTGAAGCTGATCGCGTACGCACACTTAAACGTGTGATTGATAATGATTGTTTTTTTGTGACGCATTTAATACGATGTGTTTCCTCCTTTTTTCACTCCCACGAGCGTATATCGATCGATATTTCTCCTACATATTTTATTTTGGATTCGAGACACCATTTTGGTTATAATATTAAAACATTATAGGGTATTTCTTTGGATTGGACCATAGAACACTTTGAAAGCTTGGTATTTGTGAAGATATCTCAAGAGCTATGAATCCCAACCATTCAAATGATTATCATACTTTTTAGACCATATTTTCTTATGTATTGAGTTTTATCGAATTTGGAGACAAGCAATTTTTCTTTTTGTTTTTTGAACAAACAAATTGAATTATTTTGACCCAAAAAATACAATAATCGTGCGCATTTTACGATTGGTTAATATTTATCAATGATATCTCCCGAAATAATCCTGGTAAGTATGGTCATCAAAATAGACTACCCAGAAGATTGAATTCATGTCCTCCATCTTCTGTGTAGTCTATCTTAAGAACTAATTCAAATAATGTATAACAAGGTAGGGAGTGCCATTTGAAATTTATAGTTGGGGTTGGAGGGCGGTTGAAGAAATGAAACCTTAAATTCTCTAAATACCATTTTTGAACTTCCCCCTCGATATCTAAATCGACGTGTTTTCACTCAAAATAATCAATATTCACATCCGGTCAAGAGTTATTAAGGGTGGATACTCTTGAAATGACCACACTGTATATTTTATATTATGTTCCGTTTATGGTTTTTTTCACCCCCGAATCAAAAAAAGATGTTTGACCGCTATGTGTGTCTGTCTGTCTGTCTGCGGCATGGTAGCGCCTAAACGGATGAACCGATTTGGATTTTTTTGTTTTGTTTGAAAGGTAATTTAGTGGGGAAACTTATGGTTATTATTATGTTTCTTAGCTATATTTCAAGTGCGAGTTTAGGGTTCCGTACCCGGAACAACTAACAAGTAGACGATGATACTCAAAATCGATTCAGTTTTGTGAAGACTATAAGAAAAAAGGTAATTTAATAGAGAGTGTTCTTAAATACGTTTCAAGTGCAAGTTCGGGGTTCCGTACCAGAAAAATTTATCGGGGGTTTTTTAAATTTTGTAAATTTCGCTTGTTTCATGACTTTTCCATAAACTTTTAAACAAATGTTGGAACGTTTCTTGCTTCAAACACATGCTTGAAGCTAACGTTTTTCCATTGTGGCAAATACCCTATTTGTTCGAATATTGACACAAAAATAGCATCTCTTATTAATTTAGAAATTTTTAGAAACTTTTAAAAATAATTTTTTTTTTATGGGAAAATATTCAATTTTTCATTTGCTATAACATTAATGAGTAGTCTCAGAATATACATACATTTAAAAAAAATTAATAAAAAATAAATCTTAAATATTTTTAATTAAAAAATAATACTAATATTTACAAAAATTGAAAAAATCTTTTCAGCAATCAAAATCCCACGTTGGTACGATGTCACACGTTTGTAAATAAAAAAAAAACAGGGGGATTGGAGAAAATAGAGGATTTTTGTTATATAGGCCATTTTTATTGTGGGTTAAACACCCCTGGTGGAAAAAATATTTGAAAAAGAGAATAAGTCTTAGAAACTCTGAAAAGTCTTAAAGTGTCAACGATTTTGGTCTGTCTAATTCAGACTAGATAACTCTAAATTGGACAGTCTAAAAACGTTGAAAAATTCAGAGTTTCTAAGACTTTTTTTTAGACTTTCTAAGACTTATTCTTTCTTCAAATACTTTTCCCAACATGGACGCCACACACAAACGGATTTGTGTGAAGTTTAAAACTATTAATTTCATCGAAATTGCCAGATAAATTTAAAAAATGTAAATGCATTGTCTGTTAATGATTTTCTAATTAGGTATTTGGAAAAATTGAATAACAAAATCAATAAAATTGCTGTTTGCTCTAGCCATAGCTACAGGGTCCGAAAAATTCGACCGGAAGACCAAAAAATACGTAACCCACGCATCAAAATACTGTTGCTAAAGCTAAATAATGTTGCTAAAGCTATTTTGATGAAAACTAGACGTAATGCTCGATGTTACCCAGGTAGATCTTGTAATTTTCTAAAACATTCTTTAATTTCCCAAGACTTTATAAATATTGAACTTTCAAATTAATTGTCTTATGACGATGGCGAAACGTTCAATATAAAACCAATTTCTTGTCGTGTTACCCAGATAAGTTGCATCATTTTCTAGAAAATTCTGTAATTATTCAAGGCTTTGTAAACATTGAACCTTCAAATCAATTGATTGTCTTAACAGTTACTGAAGAAGTTTCATTAAATATTACGAAACCTCCAACAATAAAAACCAATTTATTGAATTTTTGCATTCAACTATTCCAATCACCTATATTTTTTCCTTGATTGTTTTGTGTGACAATATTTGGGGATAATTTTTTATCCAGAACTTTACAAATATCTTTTTTTAAAAAAAAAAAAAATATTTTCATTGATATGTAACAACACACATAATATAAATATATACAAGCATCAGAAATGACGATTTGTAAAATTCTGTTGTAGATCTAGAAACTTATTTAATTCATAGTCTGGGAATCTGTCACATTAATTAAAAAAAAGTCGAAAGAGCGGTTTTTCTTTAGGTATCCTTTTCCAAGCACTTTTTATATGCCGGATTCCTAGACTATAGAACAAATCAAAAAAATAATTATTCTAAAAACATTTTTGGTTCTTATTTTCGATAAAATGGCAAACAGAATAATTAATTAATATAAATAATTATTATTTCATTATTAAATATTTTAATAATTAAGGACAAAAATAATATCTTTGTTTGTTTTTTTCGTTATATACAAAATATGTTTTCTCAACTCTTTTTTTGTTTATGTTTTTTAAAAAATACATTCAAATTAATTAATACTTAATTGGTTTTCAAACAATTAAATTTGCAAAAACATTTTTTTTATTTATTAATTTAAAAATTATTTAAAAAAATTTTTTTTATTTAATATCACAAAATATACAGGATGGTATTTAAAAATGTGGTTAAATTTTAAACGAGTGGGGTCATTTTATAATTTTAAATTTTCTTAGTTTTTTATTTTAACTATCGATTCGAGATGTCTCCGAAACACGATCGAATATTTACCATAGATGTTAGGAAAGAATTCGAAAGTTTTGAATTGCAAGGAAATTTCACTGTCTGTGTTTCGATAAATCGTTTATTATCCCGACTACACCAAGGGTTATTATTTGACAGATATGTATCAGTTTCCTCATAACATCTAAACTACTTATCGTAATTTGACAAATAAGGTATCGTTGAAAGCGTCTTGATCGTCCACTGGTTATAGGCTTAAAAAATTATCATATTTACTACGACAATAAATAAATTAGAAATAAAATACTGTTTAATTTACTTAAATTTAATAATTTAAGTCTTATCCACATTGTACTTTGATTTACATACAATTTTATATTATTTGTAATTATTATTCACAATAAGAATTATGCAGAGTTTCTTTTTTAAGTTGACATATGCTTGAAACTCGAAAAATAACTTTTATTGATAAAAATGCTTCAAGTGAAAAATGTTGGGTGTGTGAGCGTACATTTTACATTAAAATTGAACTAGGTTTTCAAGCTAAATGAAGAGCCCACTCTACTCCATAACTGGTAATCAATAGATGAACACTTTAAATTAGAAAGTTTTTATTGACTAAAAAAGTAACATTTTTTGTTCAAAATATTTTTCCGCAAACCATACAGTCTAGGCAAAAACATACTGAAAATTTTTACCCAAAATTGTTTTTTCGTACCAAAATTGTTGTTTCGTATGACTGTTTCTGCAAAATCTAGGAACTCTTCGAAAAAAATTTCTAATAAATCCAATAAAAGTGGTTTGTTTTTCTATAAAGACCATTTTTATTCAAATTGAATGAACAAACGCACAAAAACTAGATTTTTGCTATAAATAACTGTCTAATCTATTCGGTTTAAAAAAAAAAAAATGTTTGCGTGCTTATAACTTTCTAATTTAAAACGTTCATCTAATGTTTGTCAGTTATTAATCGTAGTGAGGTTTTCAATGCCGATATAAGATGTGTGCCTTCGAAAATAACATTTTTCGTTTGAAGCATTTTTCTCGATTAAATTTATTAATCGACTTTCAAGCATATGTCAACATAAAAAAGAAGCCACCCTGTATAAGACTTTATGTAAATCAAAGTATCATGCAGAAAATACCACAAAATAATTTAAATAAAATAAAGTTCAAATTTTTGGTTGATGTATTGATTATTTGAAAATCTCAAATTATTATCATTATTTTGATGTTAGTTTCAGGCGATATACATCACCGTCTTTTGCTATTCGAAGCGATAATCGAAAGAAACAAGAAAAATAAATCAACCCGAAGTGACCCGAAATAATTACACCACTGGAGATTTCCACATTTTTAAATAAAGCCCTTTAACAAACAAAAAATATAAAAACGGAGGAAAAATTATCCAAAAATATGATATTCGTATGTATATTATGGAATATAACAACAGAGCTTTTCAGAGGCGCTTTTTTCACACTAATAAAAATGTATTTGCAATCTTATATAGTTTTTAGAGCTTTCCATAAATTTTTGATTAATGTGAATATATTCAGGGGAATAAAAATATAAATATATTTTATGTATATTTAAGTCTAATGTAATGTAAGAGACAGAGATAAGAGAAAGAGAGGCAGCAATTAAAATGAATAAAGATTAATGTAGAATGTATACATTGTTTTTTTTTAATAAAATTTTGTTGGTAATTATTTTATTTTATCGGTTGATGGAGTTCTTTTAACCAGTAACTCAAGGAAGTGGTACGACAACTTGCACATATGATACAGGAAAATATCCTGTACGTCCATCTAAGCTACCTTCATACCAATTTTCATCGATTTTATTTATTAATGTTATTGTATCGTTTTCCTAGAAAAAAAAAGAAAATCAATATTTAATGTTAAATCAACAGTATTAAAAAAGTTCTATTCGTGACGCCAAACTGGCCTCTACTGATAAAAAAATAATTCTAGAAGAATGAGTAAGTCTAAAAAATTCTGAAACATGAAAAAGTATGAAAAGTTGTATGTAAAACTTGTATCTCTACAATTCATATTACTTTTAGGCAAAAGGTCATTTCTCCCTATTTGGAAGTGAGATATTCAAGATGGCGGCCAGATTTTTGCACTTTTTTTAATTTTCTCAATATAAGTCCAAAACTATGCGTTCTTTTAGAAAATATTTTCTAAAAGTTTTTAAAATATAAGAAAATGGCTACAATTTGAGATCAAAACCAGCTCTGTAGGTTTAATACTTACTGAGATACATTTCTCCAAAAATTGGCAATTTGTTCGAAAAAAGTGAAATTTTCATACTTGGTCTATTTTCGACTCTGATATCGAGGACAATTTTATTGGTGAAATCATGGGAAAAGATGTTAAAGCAAATATAATTAGCTTTAATATAATCAAAGAACGAGATCTTTGGGCCGTATCGTTTACTCGAAAATCTTAAAAATCCAAAAAAGAGAAAACTGCATTTTTCGCTAATTTCCTTTGTTTAGTTCTCATAATGGTTTGAAGGTCGTTTGAAAGGATAAATCATGTACATCCATAATAGTCCGGAAGCGAATCGCAAAATAACTTTTCTTATATCTTAGCAAAAAAGTTTACCGTAATTACATTTTCGAAATTATGGTCCTTAAATGTACTCAATATTAGTTTATATTGAATATTGTTATCCTCGCTCATGAGGAATGTCGAATTCATGGTTATATATTTTATGAACTATGTCTTATCTGGTGTCTCTTCAGAGCGAATAAATAAGTCTGAAAAATTCGAAATAATTTCCTGGCAAGTTTTTATATTCCTTACGAGAAGTATTAAATATGATAAAACCTACAGAAAATAATTTTTTGAAAATCTGAAATGCTTTAAATTTTACTGATTAATTTTGAAAAAGTCTCATTCTTACTTTAGCTAAATTTTCATGAAATCTCTGAATAATTCTGAAAAAATCTTCTAAAAGAGTCTAAAAATTTGAAAAAAACAGTGTTCAAACTGTGTAGTAATTTTTACATAGATCTTTTCAGATTTTTTAGACTTACTCATTTTTCTAGAATTGTTTTTCAGAACACTGCAAGACTAAATTAGACTAATGGCAGAAAATATTTCTACCAGATTTACTTTGAAATGTCAATTTTAAATGAAACCCATTGAAACCCTTCTAGATTTTTTGTAAAATGATCTTACCTTAAAACCCAATTCTCCAGGATTTTCTGCTTCAAAGTCATATAATGCAGTACAACATGGTAATCGATTCAATGGCGTTCGAGCTGGTGATTTCATTGGAGATGGTAAAGGCGACGCTATAAAAAACAACCATTAGTAATTTTTCCCCTAATTTAGGTAATTAGGACCAGGGAATTATAGTTTCCAAAAAACATGCAAATGCAACACAAATAAACAAAATTATCTTGATATAAATAAACGAAAAATAAATTTTCCGAAATAATCGTCGGAAAATTTGTAGGAGACGTGTGGATAATTTATGTGGGAGAGAACACTTTTTTGTTAGATGGCAAATAAAAAACAAAGCTTTGTTAAATTTGTAAACACGCATAGAAAAAGCAAAAAAATAAATAAAAGTAAGCAATTATTTTTGTTTTGGATTTTGAGTACAAAGATTACCATTGGTAGAGCGGGCACCCTGTTGGCCACTACCACCGCCAGGGAATAATTCCAATTGATTCGGCTTGTTGTGAACTGGAGACGAGGCTTGAGATGAGCCTACACCATACATTAACAATACACAACCATAACGCACAATTATAAACACACTCACAAGCAAGAAACAAAGCCTTAACTTTTTTCTCCTTCTCTTTTTTTAGAGGGTGTATGAAAATATATTTCTGATCGAAAAAGTTATGGATTAACCAGTTTTCATATTCCTCATTTGGGGCCATTACTCGCTTATTTCGACGTTCAGAACTACTTTTAATGAAAATTCAAACGATATTGGATCCAGATTACCGACAATTTATTTGAAAGCAAAAGTAATTAAATAGTTTAGACCCTCAATTTGGAGGCCAACTTTTTTGAGGTACACACGTGACCATGGGGGGATGGGTTTGTAATGTTATCAAAAACAAAAATCCAAAAAAGTTGTACAAAAATTAGACCCAGAATAATATTTTTGAACGAATTTTTTGAAAAAGGTGGTTTTTGGGAAAACTTATTGATTTTTGCTTATAACATTAAATGGGAAAGTTGAAGAGAATTGAAAAATACTTATTTTGAGCTAAGAGTCGACCCTGAAATTTTTATTCGTTCTTTAGCTATAAGCAATTGAAGTTTTGAAATTGAGAAATTTTTTTCGCGGAAACGGCGTTGGTCGGGGGATAATAATAGTATGAAAAGGTAGTACTTTTTATGTACTGTTTATGATATTTTTTCAAATTTGTATTAATAATAGAAACGGGCCGGTTTATTTTAGAAAATTAATGGATTCTCACTTATAATTGAGGGGCTTAGCGACCAAAATGAACCCCCTCAGGTCGAAGTATGACTAAATATTTACAAAATATCAACAAATCAATTTTTTAAGTTGCTGTTTTTAAAAAATTATTTATTAACTAAAAATGTAATTTTAATTAATTTTTCAAAAATTACAGTTATTAAGGCTAGTTAATAAACAAATTTGATTTTTGGATATTTTGTAGATAAGTGATATTTCGACCTGAGTGGGTTCATTTTGGTCGCTAACCCCCTCAATTGTCAGCGGGTGTCCGTTTCTATTATTAATACAAATTCGAAAAATATATCATTAAGAGTACATAAAAAGTACTACCTTTTCATATTATTATTATTTCCCACCCCCACCGTTTCCGAGAAAAGATGCAAAATCGAGTCTTCAGCTCAAAATACGTATTTTTTAATTATCTTCAACTTTCCCTTTTAATGTTATCAGCGATTATCGATAGTTTTCCCAAAAAAAGTCTTTTTTTCAAAAATTTTCAAAAAACCCGCCAAAAAAGATCGTTTGGGGGCTAATTTTTGTACAGCTTTTTTGGATTTTTCTTTTTGATAACATTTCGAACCCATCCTTCATAATTACGAAGTGTGTACCTCAAAAAAATTGACCTCCTTGAGGGTCTGAACTATAAGAAAGAGTAAGACCCAAAATGATAAAATTATTTTTATTTTTGGATAGCTTTTTGATACGCCTAAGATTTCTATATTCCCCAATAATTGTCGGTTTGTGGCCACTTCGAATAAGACAATAGGAAAATGTATTCAAAATCAGAAATAAATATTTGAAACTTGGAAGAAATACTTGAAACTTATTTGAATAAGAAACATTTATAATGCTTAGCCTAAAATAGTAATAGATTCATATACATATCTCATTCCCAATTAGAATAGAAAAAAATGCATGAAACAGTCTCAGATAAAATGACATATTTAGAAACATTTACAAGGCCATGAAAGAATATATAAAATTCATTCCTTGAAAGATAAATAGACAAAGAAAAAGTTTTCTTAATTTTGACAATTCCCAAAATTTTGTATTTGAGAATTCTCAGACTATTCTAATATTTTAATTATTTCTCAAATATATTTATAAGTTATATCGGTCATATTTAAGTTTAAATCAAAACGACATTTATAGTCCTGGAGCCCGTGACAGTAAAACTGCACTTACATTTCGAAATTTCACATATGAATCAATACTATTTAACGATAGGTACAATATGGACTAGATGTGCCAGGGTTTATCCTGGCCGAAATATTTTTTGCCAGGCTTTTTTTTATTTTTTACTGGTGTTACAGATATTTTGGTCAAGTTTTGAGCTGTCACACCGATATATTTCGAAAGTAGAACTCGAATCGTTTTATTAGCTTTATATATTTTAAAATCGGTGTGACAGACCTTTCTGCCACGATAAGAGCTGTCACACCAATTTTTCCAGAAAATAGATAAAATTTATAATAAAATGGTCTCTTACAAATTAATTTCCATTAAAGTGCAAAATACTTGTAATTATTAAAAATATAAAAAATATTTGTGCCAGGAGAAACCCTGGCACTCCTAGTTCATATTGTACCTATCGTTAAATAGTATTGATCCATAAGCGAAATTAATATCGATATCCGTGTAAGTGCAGTTTTACTGTTACGAGCTCTCCGTTTATTAATTTATTTTTTAACAAAATAAAAATTTAGAACTTTCGAGAAATAGTTAAAATGAAATGTTAACGTCAATAAAATGTTTCTTATGGAGTGTGAATTTTGCTTGTGTGTGGTTAGTAAATATATTATTTATAAAACATATACATTATATAATAATATATGACAGATAGTATGCAGAAGGATTTCAAGGATAGAAAAGGATTTATTATATGAAAGGATTATTTTTGATGCGCCCAATTTCCAATTTCCCCAATAAGAATAAAACAAAAGTTAGTAAAACATTAAGAAATTTTAATATGAATATGTAGAGTGTATTTTAAAAGGAGTGATTTCTAGAGATATTTTATGAAAATCTGTTTTGATCACTTTGTTCTAACGTACTTTTTAGGAATATCACTGCATGTAGAAGATCTAATATTATCTACTAAATGTAAATAGTGCAGAAATTATTGTGCCTTAGTTGGAAATTTTCTCAGAATGACACTGCATCAATTCATTAGTAACTCTACATCCAATAAGCTCACCAGATATGACATAAAACTATCTTACTAAAGAATTTAGAAATTCAGATGTACTGTTCCGGGAACTGCATCTACGCGTAAATCAAACTACTCTTACCAATTCCAGTACTAAACGAAAAAAGAAACTCCAAGCCGGTTATGATTAGAGTACAATCGCAGAGGTGTCATAACGGGTTTTACCATACTTTCTATCCTTTTCTTTGAGAAAGCTCACAAATTTGAATAACTAATTCTTTTCTGCCACCCAAAGGCGAGAAGGAATTCCTCTCAGAATTAATAAATCCAATGTTTGGGACCCAAACATTCTAAAAATAATGCCCTGCAGGTTTCTCCAGGTGCAAATGACATGTATGGAGGTTTCATAGTCCTCCATACAGGCCCTGCAAGTGGATTCATCAGAAATCCTCATGTTGTGAAGGTAGTAGTTCAATCAACAGTGTCCCGTCAAGAGTCCTACCATCCTTCTCAACTCTGCTCTAGTGAGTTTTAGGAGAGCACAATCGAATGACCTAGATGTGATTATCTACAGCTTGGTCTTTTAAACTTCTTTTGTATCTTTTACACAAAGTAATATTCGAAACAGAACAATTAGTTTGTTAATTTTCATAAAATTGGCTAGACAATTATTCCTAACCAGTTTCCACAACTAAAAGTTAAAACATGTAGAGATAATTGCTGTAAAAGTATCCCGCACAATCTTCATGAAAATTCTGGCCAACTCTGTATTTATTCGAGACTTAAAACTCAAAAAAAATCCTAATTAAAGTTCTAGTTCCACATGGACATGGATCCAGTCCTGGAGCTCCACGGAACCGTAAGTATTGGCTTTTATGATATCTATATGATATTAAAACTAATGACTGGTTCATTTTTTGCATGTAAAGTATTCGCTACGTTTCATGCAGTTATGCAGCAGAAAAGAAAGTGTTAAAATAGATGGAGGCTTCTTTTGAAAAAACCAACTTTACTTTGAAACCAACTAATGTCACTCTAAAAATCAAAAACAAACTAACGATTGTATCTACCGCTTTGAAATTTTTTCCTCCATCTTACTTACATGACGATATTTATTTCGAGGAAGTTTAGATAATGGAAAACATTCGTACTCATGAGCCTTATTGGAGACAAAGAGGCTCATAGAATAGATTTGTCCTGGGGTAGGATATACTTAGATTAAAAGGTCCTTTGTGATACCGAGAAAAGGGTTGGACCATCCTCGGCTACTACTTCATAAACCATTCGGAGCTGTTTAAGAACAGCAAGAGTGCTTTGACGTCATCGGACTTCAAGTCGGAAGCAACTTCAAAGAAAGGCTGACTTAAGTGAGCCAATCTCTGCATGGTAAGACCTGGACAGTGAAAGAGAAGGTGAGACTTTGTTTCTTCCTCCTCCTCACTATGACAGCTCCTGCAATAGTCGTGATATACTGTCACGCCCAGGCGTTCATTTTGCCTACCGCCTAGTCAGTTGTCCTGTAATAACCGCAACAATTTTGCTCAAAGGCCCATTGAAGTGATAAAAGATCTTTGGAACGTCTATAATTGTACTCTACGAAATATCCATAGGCCAAATTTTCATAAGGTTTGTGCGACGTACATTAAGAAATTAAAACAAAATTGAAAGCAAAATTTTTACAGTTTTATAGTGTTGTATAGTGAAGAAGTTTATCCACAAAATTAGAATCGATCCTCCAAAATTAGATGTGATGCATTTATAGAAAAAAAGTGTGTTTTAAGTGTTTGAATTTTTTCGAGACATTTGAACAAAATAAATAGATCTTAAGACTAAAGTACATTTTAACTCATTTTATCTTATGCTGTGGTTAAAGTCACGTCAAACAATTTTTCCCCTCTACAAAAATTCTTTTAACCGAGGTTTTCTGTTTAAGCGATCTAGGAAATTTTTTGTTACTCGATTAATATCCGTCGAGGGTGATATTAAAATAATAAGAGAAATGAATACATTATCCTGGGACCTAGACCCAAAAATTTACAATTTTTAAGGTGTTGAAAACTTTTCACCTTATTTGAATATCGTTCTCGACAGATATTGACTAATTTTAGACTTACGTCGGAAATAAAAATTTTCCAATCCATCTAAAAGCCAAATATCCAGCTATCAGAATTTTTAAAGAGAAGAAAATTGTTAAATACGCGACATATATAATACAATGATAAGCCGGGGAAAAGTGTCGAAAGTGGGGAAACAGCACCGATTATACTAAGTATTTGTCGTCCAAACTTTTTTCTAGGAGGTATTTTTGGTCGTTGTTTACGAATCCGATGTCCGATTACACGGATTCTATTATGTCTTCCGAAAATCGTGTCAGTTTTGATAAACATTTAGTTTGCCGTTTTTGTGCCAAAATTGAAATTCTTGACAAAAATGGCACGATTTTCGGAAGACGTGATAGAATCCGTCTAATCTGACATCTGATTCGTAATCAGCAACCATAAATACCTCCTAGAGCACAGTTTGGACGATAAATACTTTATTTTCAGTTGTTATGCCAAAAAAGTGAAATTCTTTGCAAAAATGGCACGATTTTCGAAAGACGGGCAAAATACGTGCAGACATCAGATTCGTGAACAGTGACCAAAAATAACTACTAGAACAAAGTTTGGGCGATAAATACTTAGTTTTCCGTTTTTTTGCTAAAAGTGGAATTTCGAGTCAAAAATGTCACCATTTTTGGAATACGTGACAGAATGCGCATAATCTGACATGGGATGCCCACTTCTGACTAGGTTAAGTTGACTGAGTGTTCTTTGGGGTCCTATAAGCAAAAAGTTTCTGTCCAATCGGTGCTGTTTCCCCACTTTTCCCATGCACCCCGACTTATTAGTTGTACTAGCAATAACAATAGTCTTTCGAATTTGTCCTTGATAAAATAATTTGCGAAAATGTACCCTGGCCCAAGACCTAAAAAGTGTAATAAAGTAAAAAAAAATAAAAAAAACAAAAAAAAAAAAAAAACTAAACTAAAGATTAAGTAAAATAATGAATAAAAATAAAAAATAAAAAAATACCTTGAAAAACACTATCCCATGGATCGAAGGGCGTAAATGGATCAGGTTTATTTGTTTTTGTTGAATTATTATGGTTATGGACATTATGATTATTAAAATTATTATTTCTATTAAAATTATTATTAAATTGATTGTTGTGATTATTTTGATTTCTGGATACGGGAGCTGGTTTTGTAGGGGCAGCAAATATTGTTGGCATTGAACTATGAACAGGATTATTTGGATTTAATTTATTATTGTGGTATGATACAAAGGTTGGAGTACTACTGCCAGATTTAGATGAAGAATTACTATGCCCACCGTTCACGCCATCAGCAACCGTATCAATATGTAAATCCGATAATGTTTTTGGTTGAAATTCTTTTCGTGGTTGGCTTGCGATTTCATCTCGTCTAGAAATAAACAAAAACACATTTCAATTAGTATTTAATATTTGAATCAACAAGTAAAATTTACAAAATTTAAAATAACCTCGACAAATTTTTCAGGTACGGAACCCTTAACTCGTATTTGAAACATATCTAAGAACACTCTCTATTAAATTACCTGTTTCCTTAAACCCTTTTCCTAACTGAGCCGATTTTGAACATCATCAAAAATTTCTTTTGAGTACAGAACCCTAAACTGGTACTTGAAACATAACTATGACCACTCTTCATTAAATTGCCTTTCAAACAAAACAAAAAAAATCAAAATCGGTTCATCCGTTTAGGCGCTACGATGTCACAGACAGACAGACACATATAGCGGTCAAACTTATAACACCCCTTTTTTTGTTTAGTTCGGGAGTTAAATAAAGAGAAAAGGTTATATGTTTGAGGGGTAATTTAATGGAGATTGTTCTTAGCTATATTTCAAGGAAATCGGTTCAGTATGGAGAGAGCTAAATGGAAAAAACAGTATTTGTCGAAGGTTTTTTAAATTTTGTTTTCACTTGTTTAAGTCATATTTTCTTCGAAAATGCATTGTATCGAAAAATGAACGAATTGGTGTGCTTTTTAAATTCGTTCCATAGCTACTGAAATATAATTTTGGATTATGTGATTTCCCCAGGCCCTTCTTTTCTATTGGACACGCTAGACACTTGCCTAGGGACCCGTGAGCAATGAATGGAGTATCGACCTATCCTTAAGAAAATTATATATTAGCTGCATTCTTGGCAGCGGTCTTTTCATTCTACCCCATTAATTACACGATTCAAAGACAAAATTATTGACTTGTAATACGATTTTCGAAGTTTCTAGTCCCAAACTTATGAAGTATTAGAATTATGTTTTTTATTGGTTTTTGGTTTTATATAAATTTAATTCGGTTCAATTGAACATTGAAACAAATTTCGTTTGCCAACTATTAAAATTCGTAAAATGAGACGAAATGCAACAATGGCATTCAATAATTATCTAATTAACACACTAATTAAGTTGAAAAACTTATCCAGGGAAAAACTAAATGCTAATATTTTGTATTTCGTGGCAGGAAAGATACAAAGACGAAGTCTGGACTACTCTGGCACAAAGAGTGAGTAAATAGAGTGCATTTTTGATCTAGCTGTCAAATTAAGTTTGGATTCCGTGTTACTTATCGGCCCAGGGTCTCCTAAATGTTAAAGACGACTTTCGATTTCCTTCTACATATGGTTCATTACAAAATAAGCTGAAATTCGATATGTAATGTTTTTTTACTAAGGAGAATATCATCATAAAAGCGGAAGTAGATTTCACTAATTTGAGGGAGATCTCAAAGAAAAAATACTCTCCAAATTAGAAGGCAGAAAATTGATGTGTGAGGTTTTACGCGTAACTGCAGAACCTCCAAATTTGATCGCGGATTTTAAGACTTTGAGAGTACCATTGGCGAAAATCCGATGTACGATTTTCTTACTACAAACAATTTTTCTTTTTGGTTACGGCTCAAAAAAGGAAGATAATTGCAACAAAAATTGACTCAGTAAATTATTAATTTCCCAGAACCAAAAATCAATAATATTTAATTTCAATCATTTTGTAATAATGTTACCTTTCATTCAAGTTTTCAACCAGTAGCTTCAAAATATCCGTGCTTTGTTGATGATATTCAAGTAATGCATCCGCAAATGTTGCTAACTGGGCGACTTGTTCCACCTAAATCATAAATAAACGAAAATGAATATAAATCTTTTTCTAAAAATTTGATAGAAGTTCAGAGGAAGTTATCAGAGAATATGATTGTCACAAATCAGAAAAATTCAGAGGAAGTTATCAGAGAATATGATTGACGTGGAATTGTTATAGAAATCAGGAAACTGAAAAAAGTATCAGCAAATTTTGGGACATAATAGATTTTAATTCAATTCAATTTTGACTTAATTTGTAAGAAAAGAATGAAATTGATTATTGTGGCTACTCTGTTTCAACAAAGAATTCTTTCACAAATAAAATATATTTGTGGAAAAATTCGAAATTATATAAATTTTCGAGAAAAATACTAACCTCATTTTCAAGCAAATTAAACATTCCCATTTGAGCAAGATGTAATGATTCAGCAAATTTATCTTCGGCAGTTTTAATTTCATCATCTGAAATATGAGAACCTGAGGAGTAAAGAGGCATATTGGCGCCAAATGGGCCAATTTAATACAAATAATTAATAAATTTATGCAACATAAAATATTTTTACTTAACTTTTCTAATAAAATACAAGCAAAACCCAAAAATTATGCAAAGAGAAAACAAACTTGTATTTTCTACGTAAACTTTTTAGTTCATTATCTTGGACTTGATCAGTAAAATGTTTTTTAGTCCAATAAAAAATTGTGGAAACTACATCCAAACATTTAAAAAAAAAACATCAAATCACAATTAGAACTATTGGGATATTGCTTCACGGTTTGATCCAAACGAGAATCAATTCATTTAATCTCAGTTTGAATCAAATCGCCAAATTTTATACATTCAAATCTTAATTATAATTATTTTAGAATAAATTCCAAAGCTTTTTAATCGCCCTTAGAAATTGTCAGAAGTTGCTCTAATAATAGAAATGGAAATTTCTCTAAAACTTCTTTATAAATATATCAAACAAAGCATTACAGGGTGCGGAGATATGCGGGGTTTATATTACAAATTCTTACAACTGGGCTACAGAATCGGATATAGATTTTGTGCCGTTTTAAGGCTATATAAATTTTCGACCTAAAATGATAAGTTACGACTTTTATCTGATTTTAGCCGATGGAAATGCATTCTTCATGTTCAAATTAGTATAAAACGTTGAGAAATTTTTATGATTTTTTTAAGAGCGAGAAGGGTGGTATTGCTTCGCGGAGAGCTCAAATTTTTATGATTTTTTATTATTAACACAGCAAATAAGCCGGAAAATACTGTAAAATCTGGAAGTGGTGGAACAGAACCGATTTCAAAAATTCTCCGTCAGGAACATTTACTATCACTAACCACCTCATTAATACGAAAAATGAGAAAATTAGGGTAGTTTTTCCATCTCCAAAGCATTCCAAATAGTAACAATGACAAAAAAACGATCTCAAAAAACCCCGAGAGATAATTTTTTTAATGAAATTTTTAATTTAAATGTTTAAGACTGAGGAATAGGAACAAATAAGAATTTTTAAAATAGGAGCTGTTTCACCATTTTTTCAGGCTTTCCGGCTTATTAAGTGGGTTATATTTACGAAGAAGTCTAGAAATTGAGAATTTTTGTAACAGGGGGAATAAATTTACCATTTACTCCCCTCTCTTTAGGGGGGATAAATGGTAAAAAATAAAAGCAAAAATGACTTCTGTATCCGGTCCTGTAACTTTTAATCAAATCCTACCAAAACATTAACTTTAAACAAGAATAATTATAAGGATCCGAAAACAGGGAATTCAAATACGAAGATTTTAAGGTATTTCTAACGACATGAGAGAGAGAACGCGATATCTTCGAAGAGAAAAATATAATTTTTTAAATAACAGTTGCATTACGCACTAAATCTGTCAATGCTACAACAAATACTATCATATATTGCTCTTCTGTGTATATAATGATCAAGCATCTCATGGTCACAGCTCACAGAGTAAATTGAACAACGTTTCCTCTTGTACAATTCACTTCTGGATTAGAATGAAAATCGTCAAAAATGAATCATTCTTTTTTTCTTTTTCGTAAACTAAATGATTATTTACATCCGAATTAAGCTCAAAGCATCCCTAACTTGATTATTTACCGCATATATCTAGTTTTGTTTGCAAAGTTACTTTCTGTAGCAAAAACACGAAGTAAAAATGATTTCTGAATAGTATGGATTCCTATCCTTTAATTGTCAAATATCGACAACTTGGAAAATTTATAGCAGCTAAAGGATTTTTTGAATTTTTTCGTCGAAAACTACTTTTAGTTGCATGTCGTTAGAAATACCTTAATTACTATTTTTTTTAAAGCGATATTTCGTAAATTAGGGGTTGAGACCTTCACGACCTGGATTTATATGTTTGAAGACCTTTCAAAAGAAATAATATCTATTTCTGGCATTAAAATCTTGATTCATTTGTTTTTCACGTACCCTGTTTAGGAAAAGCTTGCCCTCGTGTTGGGCTGTTAGTAGTACTCCATGTCCCTCTACAAACTAAACAGTTTAAACATGCAAAGCTATTATACAAATTTTACAATCGATAAAATAAGGATTCTCGTGTACAATTCAAGGAATTTATAACATAGTTTTCACTTATTACATAACATGCAATATAAAACAACAACAAAATTATACGATACAGTGAAGCCTGAATTAATAAATCTCGTATCAAGAAAAGTTTCCCCAATTTCAGGGAACTTCAGATTTCACAGATTGAGTATTTTTATTATAAAAGATTATATTAATTAGATTTCAAAAAATTAATTTCTTTCAATAAAATACACCTAAATCTAGTTAGTGACACCCTGGTGAAAATATTTCTCTGAAAAGGTTTTGAAAACTCTATATATGACTTTCCAAAAGTCTATTTTCTTCCGAAAAACTAAAAGACAGTGTGAATAAGTCTAATAAAATCTTTAAAACTGTAAGTCAAATATTCTCTGAGCTTTCGGATTTTGCACGAGTTATTAAGGATGTACGAGCACCAAGAAAATTTTAAATAAAAAGCTTGATATTTTTTAATATCTTTGAAGTTGGACCAAGTCTAAATCAATTCTGGAAATTTTAAGGGGGGAGGGTGGTTGTTTTGCCCGATTATTTAACTTTGTAAACTGACGATAACAATAAATTTTTTTGAACTTGAATTTTTCATTATTTACTTTGAGTTCTTTTTGTGGCGAATAAACGTTTTTCGCCTTTTACTAAAAATTTCATTGGAGATGAATTATTCAAATCACGATACCCGAAAGTGCACAGTATTGGACTTATTTAGTTTTTTTGGGTTTATTAGAATTATTCATATTTTCTTTTAGTTTTTCAAAGAAAAAAAATACTTATGAAAAGAGTTTTTTCAGAGTAATTTTTCCATCGGGACAGATAAAATAACAGTTCTCAAGATGCACGCAAGGCAATTATTTAAAAAAATTGCATTCAAAACTTAAAAACACACAAAAAAAAATCAATATACAGAATGTTTCAGGTAAATTACACATTAAATGGATTTTAAAAGTTCGTCCTAAAAATGATAATTATATTCATTTTCGATAACAATTGTATTCCTAAATAATAGCTTTTAATTAATCCGTCAGCATTCGCATTGTTACCACTTTGCTCACGACCGATTTAAAACATAAATAACTTTTATTTTTCAAATGGTATTTGTAATTGAAACTTTTTCCATCTTCATATAACTTTTTTCTATCTATAGTTTTTAAAAATATATTTTTTCAAGTTCTTCAGAAATTGTCAGAATTCTTCTCATCACGAGAGTAAAGGTGTAAGCAAAACAATATTAATTTCGGAAGTTTTCGAATTTTTTCGCTCACTTTCATTAGTTTAATATAAATCGCACTCGGAAAATTAAAAAAACTTGCGATTTGAGAAATTTGATGAAATTATTTAACTTTAATTATTTAGATTATTTTCATGCTCTAATATTTCCACTCACAAACATCATTCATTAATCACCTAATCAAACTATTTTCAATCCACTGAATTAAAAAATGGGGTGTTATAAGTTTGACCGCTGTGTGTGTCTGTCTGTCTGTCTGTGGTATCGTAGCGCTTAAACGAGTGAACCGATTTTGATTTTTTTTTGTTTCGTTTGACAGACAATTTAATAGAGAGTATTCTTAGCTATGTTTCAAGTGCAAATTTAGGATTCCGTACAAGAAAAAACTAAAAAATTGGCGATGATCTTCAAAATTGGTTCAGTTTGGAAAAGGATATAAGGAAAAAGGCAATTTAAAGGAGTGTGTTCTTAGATAAATTTCACTTGTTAATTAGCTAGTGCATTAAAAAATAAATTTATATAAAATTATGTAGAGGTTATGACATACAAACTTAAAGAATTTTTAACTCGCGAAATATTTGATGCATGTGCAGAGCGCGTAAGCAAATCTCTCATAACCCAACTAAAGATTACCGAAAGGTTAACGCGAGTGCTAACGGGCTAATGAATTTTTTCCAACATATATCCTTGAACAGATGAATTCGTCATATTAAAATGGAACACTCTGTATAATTTAAATAACTGACTGCTACTGCTCATGGGATATTGTTTAAAAATAAAAGTTATCTATGTGTCTTATCAAAATTTCGTTTCTCATAAAACGGAAACTGATCTAGACAGTACATTGTTCATCAAAGATAAAAATTAAATACAATTACTTTTAACAAAAATTAAAAATAATTTAATGTTTATAAATCTCTAAAAAAATATCTCGAAAAATACCGCTTCGAGGAGTCTGAGTAATTTAAACAATACACTCTGTATATTATTAAAAATGTTAGTAATTTTAGCCTGAAAATTTAAGCTGATTTATCAAAAAAAAGAACAAAAACCTGGATGACCGTAAGCTAGAAAATGAATTACATAAAATAAACAGTCCCAAAAAAATTTGGGCACGATTGTTTTTTGAAAAGAAAAAAAAAAGAGGTAAAAAAAAAACACACATGTATTTAAAAAAATTTTATATAATTAAAAGAAAAATGAAAATTACCTTTGGCTTGTCTTCGTCGCTTACAATCGAAGTCTAATCTACGGCTTTGTAATTTCTTCCTATGATGCTGTAAACAAAAATTTAGGTTTAGCGTTGATCATTTATGGTCCGGGAGCGGACTGCAAAATCACTTGAACCATCAATAAGCGGATCAAACTTTGTAATAAAGCGGCAATCAAACCCGTAAAAACAATGGGCTGTGGCAATCCTACCAGACCGAGAGAGGAGGGAGAAAATTTGTATTGGCATATTGGGATACCAACTTTACCCATAAAGTAACCGGACAATTTTCACGTAAAGTTGGAAAGGTTGGCATACTTTATCCACAAAGTTGACCTGGTAACCTATTATTTCTTGAAAAAGCAGAAATATATAACTTTACGTGAAAATTATCCGGCTACCTTATGGATAAAGTTGGTATTTCAATATGGCACTACAAATTTCCTCCTTCCTCCCCCAGTCTGGTAGTGTTGCCATAGCCCATTGTTTTTACGAGTATAATTGCCGCTTTATTACAAAGTTTGAGTCGGTTACCGATGGGTCAAGTGATTTTGCAGTCCGCTCCCAGACCAAAACTAAAATCTACTTGAGATTAAAAAGTTTATTGTGATTTAGAAACAAAATATAAAGTAATAGACCACGGACCACTCTGTATAGAAAATGGCTTTCGATAAAATGTCGCTTGAATTTAGGAAAATATTCTTCTTGTCATTCTGAACAAATGCGTCAATGCAATCGCATAATTTACGCCTGCAACATTCCTTCAGTATCTCTGAATTTATCCAATTTTGGAGCCTCCGATTTTGAGTGAAGACAACCGGAACTTCTCAAAATTAAGAGATACTCTGAGAATGTTGGGTAGCCTCACTGTAACTTTGGCAGAAACCAATTCATTCCTGTCTTCGTTTCAGGCGTAAATTATTCGATTGAATGTGATATAGCAACTATTGAAATTCAATGAAAATTGTGAACTTTGGCATGGAATGTCTCGAAAACGACATGTAGACGCGATTTGTGTACATTGAGACTGATTCTGGCGACATTTGATCGAAAGCCATTTTCCATATACGGTGGTCCGGGGTCCTTTGAACTCAAAATGATATCACAATAAATCCTTGTCAACTAACGAGGTTGTAATTTTAAGGTTGTTATGAGGAAAATACTATTTAATAACAAAATTCCCTGACAGATTGAGTGAGTCAATGAGACCCTCCTTCACTTTCATAACAACCTTAAAACGTCGGAAATTAGTCTAGAATTTTTAATCTCAAGTGAAAATTAATACTTAGAAATACTAACCATAACTTCTTTGAGATCCTTTGTTTGTAATTGATGCAAAGGTTCCAAAAAGTTTTGCTTAATTGAATCATCTAATGAATATTTCACATCAGCCATCTGTTTTAAGGATTCGCCCATTTCAACAAGTGCTTGACCTTTATTGACAGAAAGAAAAATTTATGAAATTCGAACCAAATATGAATTGCAAGAACTAGCTTACTTACCAAAAGCACTTTCATCGCCCATTTTCCGACCATATGTTAACATACAATCACCAAGTAATCCTTCTGGCTGTGGATACGTGTTTTGCTTTGCTTGTCCACTTAATTTACTAATACCCTTAACAGCTGCCATTTTTGCTCGAGCAGTTGGATTTGGTTGCAAAAATTCTTTGGTTTTCGTTTGAAGTTCTTCGACTAGTTCACATGTTACATCCGTTTTCTAAAAACAGAAACGTAAGAAAAAAGGTCAACCAATGAAATTGAATTCTGGAAGTGTTTATTAGTTTCTTACCCTTTCCATATCCATAAAATCTAAATTAATTTTTGTTCCTTCGGCTCCACCCATTTTCTCTGTCATATACTAAAAAATATATTCAAATATATTAAATTTAAGAAAATTTAAAATAAAATAAAGTTTGAGCGTCAAATTAGGTCAAGTGATCAATTTGGGCCATCCTACCATCTGGAAAAAAACTTAACAGATCACATCGTAAAAAGCTAAAGATAGTTTAGCTTTTTATTCTCAGGCTTGATTTTGACAGTACTGATAGTACAAAAATTATTTTTTGGCAATGATAAACCAAAAATTGAGCAAGGAATGGATACGATAAGCCCATCTTGATTACGGGGACATTGCGACCCTTGGAAAAATTTCGAAATTTGCTAAACTATTTTTTTGTTAAAATTTTAATGAAAATAAGTTTCTAGAGTTATTTTGATCCAAAAAAAATCACATTTATTTATTCGCCAGATTAAAGGATTTAAAGATATTGGATCTTTAATTTTCTGGATTTAGAATCTCAGAGCTATAAGAGTTACATTTTTAAAACTGTTAATTGGATCGTATTTTTAACAGTGGCATCGTTTTCGCCGTGTTTAAATTAGTCAAAATCCTTGTTTTTATCTTAGTCGAAGGTAAATAAATTTTCTCGAATTTTTACTATTTTTTAAGGGGTATCGCTTAGGAAAATTTCGATATTTACAAAACTATTTTTTGTAGCGGATTTTAAAGAAAATCAGTTTCTAGGTTCCTTTTGACCCAAAAATAACGAAAATCATATTCATTTATCCACCAGGCTAAAAGATTTCAATATTTTAAATTTTCAATACCTTGGATTTGAAATCCCACAGCTTTGAGAATGATATCTTGAAAACCGTTAATAGAATTGTATTTTTAACGGAGATAAATAAATTTTTCCGAATGTTTGCTATTTTTTAAGAGGTATTATCCCTTAGAAAAATTTCAAAATTTGCAAAACTACTTTTTGTTGCCAATTTCAATGAAAATAAAAGCATTTCTAAGGTCATTTTTGATGCAAAAATAACGAAAATCACATTTATTTATCCGCCAGACTAAAGAATTTTAAGATATTGTATCAATCAATTCCTTGGAATTAGTTTCTCTTAGAAAAATATCAAAATTTGCAAATCTATTTTTTGTTTATAATTTCAATGAAAATCAAGTCATTTCTATGGTCATTTTTGATGCAAAAATTACGAAAATCACATTTATTTATCTGCCAGACTAAAGGATTTTAAGATTTTGTATCTTCAAGTCCTTGGAATTAGTTTCAAAAAATAACGAAAATCACATTTATATATCCGCCAAACTAAAGGATTTTAAGATATTGTATCTTCAATTGCTTGGAATTAGTTTCCCTTGGAAAAATTTCGAAATTTTTAGAATTTTCGTTTCGGATTTTAATGAAAATCAGTTTCTAGGGTTATTTTGACCCAAAAATACCAAAAAACGCATTCATTTTCCGACAGACTAAACGATTTCAACATATTTTACGATGATGTAAATATGAGATAGTTTAATAAAACCAGACAACTTTTGTTAAAAACCCCTTTTTTTTCTTACTCATTAAAAAAGAATTACAAAATTTTCAGCTCAAATACAGAGGCATTTTGTAGGAATTACTTTATCATGATTTAAAAAGATTATTGTTTGAATAAACAATAAATCTTTAACCCGTCAGCACTTGCATCAACCTTTTGTAATCTAAAGTCACGTGATGAGAGATTTGCTCACAGATTCTCACATGCGTCAAATTCTTTAACTTCGTAAGTCATAGCCTCTACATAATTTTTTTAACAATTTATTTTTTAATGCACTTACTAATTAAAAATACTTTGATTACGTAATTTTTGAATCATTTTTGAGAGTGAAAATATTAGAGCAGAGAAATAATATAGATAATAATTTCATTTTAACTAATTTCATCATATTTCTATCACAATTTTTTTTTAATTTACTGAGTACGATTTATATTAAAATAACGAAAGTACTAAGTTAATATTTTTTGCCTAAAACTACTCTCGTGATGAGAGAAATTCTCACAATTATTGAAGGACTTGAAAAAAACATATTTAAAAAAGCTGTATATAGGTTGAAAAAATCTGAAAAATTCATAAATAAATAAAATTATATGAAGAAAGAAAAACTTTTAACCACATATACCATTAGAAAAATAAAAATTTTAAAATGTTTTAAATCGAGCGTGAACAATAGCCTCATAACGCGAGTGCTGACGGGTTAAATCCTTTTTGGAAATTTTAAAATTAGTCATTAAATTATCCAAACTTACCTGATTCGCTTTATTTATTTGTTTCTTAAGTCCTGCGAACGCCATATTTGAAGCTGGAATTTTGCTTTCGTTTATAAATTAAAAAACCACCACAGAAATTTTTATTCTAAAAAATGGCACCTGCAAGAGAGAAAAACATTTTTTGGCATAAATAAATAAACAGGAATCAATTTTCTCAATGAAATTCCCATCACCCCCATGTTTGTGCTCCATTTACGAGAAGACGAGAATTGACAGAGACGACCATGATATGGTTTGTGCATATGGAGAGGGAGGGGGGAGAAGGAATATGACCTTGACATATATAATACTATATCTATTGATAGAATCAAGCTTTCTGGAAAATTATTTTTTTACTAAGTTATTGAAAACGATCCAAAAAAACGAGATGGAAGAGGGGGGAAATGGTAAGATTAACAAATATTTCATCATTCTCGAGACAATCGAAAAATCGAAGTAGGTAAGGGAAATCGAAGGAAAAACATTTTAAGATCGAAATAAATAAATTTGAAATTTACCTTCGAAAATTTTACTTATTTATAGTCCCAAAAAAAGAATCCAGAATAAAATAACACTTATTTTATATACATATAAATATTTTATTTTTAAAAAGGGAAATTATCCGAGGGGATATCACGACTCTCGGGAGGGAGACACGTAAATTTAAATACCAAAATTTTTAACAAAAACAAAAAAACGAAAATTTATCACAAACTATATTTTATAAAAAAAACAAAAAATTTCATACAAATTCGTCACACGAAAAAATGTATACGTAAATGCGAGAGGCAATTATTAACGAAAGACGTGTGAATTGTTCAGTCAAGTTTACTTTTTTTTCGAGAGCGATTTTTCGTCGAACGGAAAAAAACGCTTTTTGGTTTTTATTGTAAGAGAGAGGTACTTGCAGTATTTGTTTTTGTGTATTCGAGGAAAAACTATTTTCGATACCGTAAAATGTATATGCAATATTGAATACACCACATACATATAATAGTTTTATTGCGCATATGTACTGCGCACATTATATTGATGTTCACTGATGGTTAGAACCATAGATATAATACACACAATCAACCATATAAAGTCCATACGAAAATGGCTCATGTATAGAAAGAAATGGAGAATCAAGTATACAGGGTGGACCATTTAAATCAATTATGGTTATAGTCGGATAAAGCAATACATAAAATAGCCATTCTTAGAGAGTCCTCAATAATAGCTTCGATTTTGATGATTTTTTTTTTCAAAATGATTCTTTTTGTGTATTATTTAAAATCCGAAACATTTCAGAGGGGAGAAATAATCTGGAGGGGGATAGGCAATGTCGCGATTGATATATCCACGCCCAGCCAAAATCGATAATGATAGAAGTTCGTAATTTCGAGAGAATATTGTTTTTATACTATAGGTGTCATTTAAGAAAGGATTTTTCGAAATTCATCCTCGAAAAGGGTGAAATAGGGGATGAAATTTTGTAAACAAAATATATTTATAAATCGCGAATCCCTCATGATTTGGAAAATAAAATAAGGCCATGTCACTTGCTGAAAATGTAGCATTTTATAGATGAAATAATTTTAAAAATCAATTACGTAGTGAACTCAAAAATGAAAATTTGAATATATTTTCATACAAACTTTCATCCTCTATTTCCAATCTCCTATATCGAAAAATCCATTCTTAAATAACACCTACAGTATAAAATCAATATCCTCGAAATTAATTTAAAACTTCTATCATTGGCGATTTAGACTGGGCGTGGATTTATCAGTCGCGGCATTGCCTATTCCCCCTTCAGATTATTTCCTCCCTCTGGAATGTTTCTGATTTTAAATAATATACAAAAATAATCATTTTGAAAAAAAATCTTCAAAATCGGAGCTGTTATTTAGGACTCCTGAGTAAAAACATTCATTGATGCGACTATTAATAGAGTTAATTTTGTAGTTAATTAATCAAAAAATATCTTAAACAAAAGTTGCAGAGTTTGATGGCGGACATTATATGCTGATATCAAATTAGACCTACTTCTCCAGGTTGCTTTAATAGTCAAGTACCTGGATGAACGAGCTTTACTAGATATATTTTTAGTTAAAAATTCACTAATATAAGAACCATTTAAAATGTCTCCACACAAACACCAATTTGAATGTCCCGGTCATGAACTTTATTTCGTCGCCAATAGATGCCAGGACGAGTCATATTTTGCAATCAATGTTGTAGTTTTTCCTGAAAACATGGATAAAACGTCATTTTCTAAACATGAAACTTAGCTAGATCAATTTTTCGCCCCAAAAACTCCCTGCGTTTCCGAGATTGTTGATAGCACTTTAAATTATAAAGTGATCTTCATAAAAAAACTAACATTTTTTCGAAAATCGGCTGATTTCGGAGGAAATGTGTCTTAAAAATATTTCATGCTTGCATTTAATCGAAAGGAACTTTAAGGATGTACGAGCACCAAGGAAATTTAAATAAAAAGCATGCTTTTTTATATGAAGTTAGACTAAATCTAAACCAATTCTAAAAATTTTAGGGGAAGTTGCCCGTATATTAAAATAAATTTCAAAATTAGGCATGTTAAAACGGTAGATGGATGATATATTTTCATAGATTTCTCCAAATTTAGTCGATGGAAATTTAACAAACAAGTATTTAAATTGAAGTTAACACCTTAATAAATTATTGAAAAAATTTTGTGCCCGGCTAATTAAGGATGTATGAGTGCGGTAGTGGGGACACAAATTAAAAAAATATATATATATTTCTATTTTGATGATGAATTATGTTATAACTTGACAATATAAGACGACAAATAAGAATAAAATTTTTCGATATCTGGACTATTTTTCAAAACATCGAAAATTGAAAATTTTGTTTAATTATAGGTCTCGATATTTCGAAAATAAAGGCAAATATCGAAAAATTGTATTCTTAATTTTCGTTTACATTCATTAAATTATAACAAAATTCATCATTTAAGTTGAAATAAAGATACAAATAATTTCAACAATAAATCTAAAACTGCCTTGGTGCTCCTACTAGAAAGGAAGCATTAGCCAAAAGTTGTCAAAATCAATAGAGGACATTCGCTTGTGTCCATAACTTTAACCAGAAATTCTAGTTTCAAGGTCATTTGACTTAGATATTCATACTATCTTGAAAATTTACCTGGACCCAATAGTCGGATAAAGGAATACATAAAATAGCCATTCTTAAGGAATCCTCAATAACAGCTTCGATTTAAAATCCGAAACATTTCAGAAGGGGGAAATAATCTGGAGGGGAAATAGGCAATGTCGCGACTTATATATCGATGTCCAGCCTGACTCGCTAATGATAGAAGTTCGTAATTTCGTATAAGAATACTCATTTTATCTTGTAGGTGTCATTTAAAAAAGGATTTTTCGAAAACCACCCCCTAAAAGGGTGAAATAGGGGATGAAATTTTGTTTAAAAAAAATATACAAAAGTCATTTTTTAGTACACTACTTCACCGATTTAAAAAATTCTTTCACCTACATTATCACCAATTAGCATAAATTGTATTTTGTTTTCAAAAAAGTTAGGTTAAAAGTTAAAATCCCGTTTTATTGTTATTAAGTTAAAACACATTTTTTGTGGGAAACCATCACGCAAGAGTTTTTTTTTATGTAAGTTACACAAATATTCTTAAACAATATAAATAACTAGCAGTTATTCACGTTATGTCCTTCAATTTTCTTTGCTTCCTTTTTGTGCACTATTTAATGGGTTTTAACTTTTAGTGCGAATCCCTAGTTTTCTTGAAAAGAAGGCCATGTTAATTTCATTCTATAGATGAAATAATTTTTAAAATCGGTTACATTATGAACTCAAAAATGACGGTTTGTATATATTTTTATACAAACTTTCATCCCGTATTTTACCCTTTTAAGGGGTGAATTTCGAAAAATTCTTTCTTAAATGACACCTAAAGTATAAAATCAATATCGTCTCAATATCACAAACTTCTATCATTAACGATTTAGGCTGAGCATCAATATATTAGTCGCGAAATTACCAAACCCCCCCCCCGCCGCCTGATTATTTACTGCCTCTGAAATGTTTCTGATTTAAAAAACATACAAAACGAATCATTTTCAAAAAAAAATCATCCAAATCGGAGCTTTTATTGAGGACCCCTGAGTAAAAACATTCATTGATGCGACTATAAAAGTCATTAACACAGACGAATGACCTATATTGTCCTACATAGTTTTTGCCTAAAATTAACCGTATATTCCTTCGATTAGATGCAATAATAACATAGTTTTAAGTCGCATTTCCTCCGAAAGTCATCGATTGTCGAATAAATGTTAGTTTTTTATGAGGATCAATTCTCTAATTTAAAAAGTTATTCTATCTCTTACCGTTTAGGATCTAAATTGTTTATTAAAGCAACCTGGGGAAGTAGGTGAAATCTGATGTCAGAAAATGATGGTTCCTGACTGAGATTTTGAATAGACTGAGATTTACGATTGACCCTGTCTATTATACGGTTTTTTCACTTAATTATCGATTAAATACTACTTAAATAATTATTTATTACCTTATATTTATAAATACTGACCCTGCACTAAGGTACGTATAGCTGAGATACTGTTTGCCTGAAACCTTTTTGTATACGTAGGACCGTTTTTTAAATAGAGGACGCAGAAAATGGCGCGTTGAGCTATACGTACCTTAGCGCAGGGTCAATATTTATAAATATAAGGTATTAAATAATTATTTAAAAAGTATTTAATCGATAATCCCAGTCTATTATGCGGTTTTTTTCCTTAATCATTCATTAAATACTTTTTAAATAATTATTGAATACCTAACATTTATAAATATTGATCCGGTACTGAAGTGCGTTAAGCTGAGCGCATCTTCTGCGCCCTCTTTTTCAAAAACAGCTCAACATACAAACAAAAGTTTCAGACAAAATTTGTAGAAAATTTTTACAATTTTTAGATTAAATGTTAATACAATTGGATGCAAAAGAAACGAGATATTCACAAAAAACTGATTTTCGAGACCTTTGGCCTTGAATATCTAAAGATGCGTACGCGTGACCATATGTGACTTTGAGACAACATTTGTACTATCAAAATAAAGGTTTGAGCAAAAATTTAGCTTATTCTGTTATATTCTGAGGTGAAACCCTAAAATGATTGGAGTAACAAGTTATTTTTGAAAATTAACAAATGAAAAAATTTTTTATTTTAAAATTTTTTAATTGTTTTAATTTTTTATAGTTAAAAGCTACATAAAAATAATTTTTTCAAATTTTTTACAATTTTTGTTTAAAAAATTGTTATAAACAAATACATTGTTTTTTGTTTATGAATAAAAAATTTGAAAAAATTATTTTTATGTAGCTTTTAACTATAAAAAATTAAAACAATTAAAAATTATAAAAAAAAAATAATATTTCTTAATATTAATAATTAGTAGCTAAAAAAGATTGTTAATTAACAATCGCATTTTTAAGCAACAAATAAATTTTTTTAAGAAGCCGTTTTTTTATTTTAAATCATAATCAAAAAAAAAATTTTCTATTTACTCATAAACAATGTATTTGTTTATAACAATTTTTTAAACAACAATTGTAAAAAATGTAAAAAAATTATTTTTATGTAGCTTTTAACTATAAAAAATTAAAACAATTAAAAAATTAAAAAAAATTTTTTTTCATTACTTTAAAACAAAATTTTAAAAACGGTATTTTATTTGTAAGCCTAATAAGAATAACTTCACGGAGGGAAAAAAATTCTGGGGTTTTAATTTAATAATTATCGGAGATTTTATGTTAACATTCTGTATGGAAATAATTGTTAGTTAACAATTACATAACTAATGGAAAAATTGGGAAAACAATTTTTAAACCACGGATTATTGTTTATTCATGTATCTCAAAACTACATTAATTTTTTTATTTATTAATATTCATATTTTATATGTTTAAATGATTTTTTATTGTTAGTAGCTCTCAGAGACAGAACGCGCGCGAGGGCCAGACTTGCCGTATTTTGCGCTATTTTCAAGGCTCTGTAAAAATTATAAATATTAGAGATACAATTTCGGCAGTCGGAACTTTATTTTAGGAAATTTCTTCATCTTTTTGGATGTTTTTCAGATTTTGAAAATTTTCAATATTTTTTGAGTTATTCAAAAAAAACTGAACCCCCTATTTATTTTATTTTTCACTTAATTGTTTATAACTTTTGCAATTTTTTTCAGCGCCATTTCGGATTTTTCAATAAACTTTCTACATAAAATTACGAATCGAATGATACCTGTTTCGTAATTTTCGGAGAATATACAAAAAAGTTAGAAAAAATCGTACATGTGAACTAGACTATTAGCTATAATAGATTAAAATGGTTCACCCTGTATACCATCAATATTTTCTTGTTCGATCTTTATCTAACTTGTACAGTTACATTATGTACATATGATTTTTCATCTCTTTCTACGCATAGATCGCCTGTTACTTATACTCGTAGCCTGTAATCTCTTTGGTTACAAGAGTGTCGCGTAGTGAATTCGTTTTATAATATTCGGTTGTAACATTTTCATATTGTTCATAGTATGTATAATATTCGATTGCGCTGTTTTCGATATCTATAAACTATTATACATATATAAACCAACCCCCACCACCCTCCCATTTCATTCGACCCCCTACCCTAGAGTCACAACATCCCACACTCGTTATTTATACTCCCTCTTCTGTCACATATATATTATAATGTAGGGGTACTATAGATTAAGGGACGTGAGAATAAGGGTTTAATGTAGGATAAAGATCAGGGACCATTTGGAATATTTCCAAGAACTTTCAAAAGTCTCCGATGTGGAAAAGTCAGGGAATTTCATTTGGAAAAACCAGTGGTCACAATGTTAATGTGCGTTCATATCATTGAAACGTATAGTCTGGCCCTCTAATATTATGTGGTATAATGTGTTAATATGGAAAAAGCTATTAACAAGTGAAATTAACAAAATGTAAACAAAAAAACCGAGAAATTTTTCGGGTGCGGAACCCTGAACTTGCACTTGAAATGTATCTAAGAACACTCTCCATTAAATTATCTTTATCTTAGAGCCTTCTACAAACTGAACCGATTTTGAGAATCATCGCCAATTTTTTAGTTGTTCTGGATACGGAACCCTAAACTCGTACTTGAAACATAGCTAAGAACACCTTCCATTAAATTATCTTTCTAACGAAACAAAAAAATCAAAGTCGATTCATCCTTTTAGGCGCTAACAGACAGACACACAGACAGGCAAACATAGGGGAAAAACTTATAACATCCCTTTTTTTGGGTTCGGGGATTAAAAATATCATGCATCAGGTCTTTTCCTTCTTTGTGAATAGCCAGTAGAATTAAATATATCGGTGTGTTTTTTTTCACTTGACATATATGTGAAACTCGAAAAATAAGATTAATCGAGGAAAAGGCTTCAAATGATAAATGTTAGGTCAAAGGCAGGTTTTCACGTTAAATCAAAGGCAGGTTTTCACGATTAATTAAAATCTCACTTTGATTCATAACTGGCAAACATTAGACGAACACTTTAAGGAAGATGTTCTTTACAAAACCGTAAACAATTTTTGTTTGAAACATTTTTTCGTAAACATCACTGTTTATCCGTGAGGGCTAGTTGTTTAATTTTTGATAAGGAACATTTTTTACATTTAAACTTTTGTTCTATCTCTAACGGTTTACAAGATGGGTCCTACGGACCCAAGACCCAATTGACCTATGATGCTCATTTACGAACTTGACCTCACTTTTTACGTCCTGAGTACGCTGTAAAAATTTCAGCTCGATATCTTTTTCCGTTTTTGAGTTATCGTGACAACCGGAAATGGACTAATTAGGTGATTTAGTGAACACCTATGACAAAATTTTTTTCATAGCATCATTATTTTTAAGCGTTACAAACTTGGGACTAAACTTAATATACTATGTATATTTCATATATACATGGTATAAAAACGAACGAAATTAAATCTTAACATTATTAGCCTTGGAGCCCGTGGCCGTAAAACTGCACTTACAACGATTTCGAAACTTTGCATGTGAATCAATACTATTTAACGATAGGTACAATATGTACTAGGTGTGTCAGGGTTTATCTTGGCACAAATATGTTTTTATTTTTTACTGGTGTGACAGATATTTTGGTCAAGTTTTGAGATGTCACACCGAGATATTTCGAAAGTAGAACTCAAAAGGAAAACAAATTAAAAAAACGCAATTCATTCCGCTTAAAGGTATATATTAAAATTGAAAATCGGTGTAAATATTATATATTATCGGTGTAACAGAATTTTTTGCCACGTTAAGAGTTGTCACACCAAATTTTCCTAAAAATAGATAAAATTTGCAATAAAATGGTCTCTCACTAATTAATTTCCATGAAAGTACAAAATACTTGTAATTATTAAAAATATAAAAAATATTTCTGCCAGGATAAACCCTGGCACACCTTGTACATATTGTACCTATCGTTAAATAGTGTTGATTCATGTGCGAAATTTCGAAATCCGTGTAAAAGCAATTTTACTGTGACGGGCTCCCCGCTTATAATCCTGTAGTCTATTTTTGTTCCTAAGAGGTACATTTTTAGATGGTTAAACCAGCACGATAATAAAAGAATAACGAAGATATTGATACAGTCAATCTAGACGAAAAAAAGGCCATACCTGGAAAAAATTTCAATGGTGAATCTGAGGTTATAGATGGTTAGGGGGGCATGTAATAACTTAAAAAAAAATTAAGAGAATTTTTCGTTCCGCTGTTTTTGAGAAAATCCAAAAAAAGTTCAATTACAAAAAGTAGGTGACGCTAAAGTATCAAAAAAAGGGTTTTTCACGATTTTCATTAAGAAAAAATGACTTTTTTGTAAAAGTGTAAATGAGAAAGTTGTTTGACTCAAAATTAGCTTCAACTTTTATTTAAACTATTTTTATGAAAAACTTACAAAAACATTGTTTAAATAAAAGTTGAAGCTAATTTTGAGTCAAACAACTTTCTCATTTACACTTTTACAAAAAAGTCATTTTTTCTTAATGAAAATCATGAAAATGTCCTCTACATTTTTTTATTTGAAAAACTTTTTCCTTAAACCAATAGATTCCGAGAAAAACGCATTCCAAAGTTATTTTTGGATTTTCTCAAAAACAGCGGAACGAAAAATTCTCTTAAATTTTTTTAAAGTTATTTACATGCCCCTCTAACGATCTATAACCTCAGATCCACCATTAAAATTTTTTCCAGTCAAAATGTCAGATTGACTGTACTATATCGCTATGTGATGATGATGACAAAAACAAGCTGGACAAATAATATATAAGATGTTAGTTGAAGATATTATTTAACATGAACGGTTAAAATGTTTTTCCAGTCATCCATAAGAACCCTATACAATGCAGTATAGTATGATTAACACATGTATGACAGATTTATTATGACATCAATTTTCACCAATGATCTAATGGTTTATTATTAATATATTGGTATAGAGTCTTATTATTATTATTAATAATGCTTGCTTCCTTTCCTTTCCGATGTGAAATTACTAACTATAGTATTATAGTTTACTAGCTTGATACTCGCCCACTTCACTGGGCTTAAAAGTGAAAACCACCGCTTTATAGCCTCCACATCTCTTGATCTCAGTTATCCCCTTTCCATAACAGTTGAAGGAATTGTTTTACGCAGCTAAAAGATATGCATGGTTTTCAATTTTTATACCAAGTATATATGAAATATACATAGTATATAAAGTTTAGTCCCAAGTTTGTAACGCTTAAAATAATGATGCTAGGAAAAAAACTTTGTCATAGGTGTTCATGAAATCACCTAATTAGTCCATTTCCGGTTGTCCGTCCGTCCGTCCATCTGTGGACACGATAACTCAAAAACGAAAAAAGATATCGAGCCGAAATTTTTACAGCGTACTCAGGACGTAAGAAGTGAGGTCAAGTTCGTAAATGAGCATTATAGGTCAATTGGGTCTTGGGTCCGTAGGACTCATCTTGTAAACCGTTAGAGATAGAATAAAAGTTTAAATGTAAAAAATGTTCCTTATAAAAAATTAAACACCTTTTGTTTGAAAATTTTTTCGTAAACATCACTGTTTACCCGTGAGGGCGCCAATTAGGCAGAAATTTTATAATATGTAACTATACTTGATTATCAGTTATGTATGTGTCACATGTTTGTATGTGTAATGTAGAAAAGAAATCAACACTGACTATGCATGGTATTTTAACAATTAATTCAGTCAATTGTTTGTTTTCACTTGTTTAAATTGTAAAATAGTCATAACTCATTGAGTATATTAGAAAAGGTGGCTCAGAATTTGACATTTACTATTTTAAATTTTTACAGAAATCTTTAATTTATGATTCAAAATGTTGATCATAGTTATGCTCCATCTATAATCATTATTTTGAACCATAAATTAAAAGATTTCTGTAAAAATTTAAAATAGTAAATGTCAGATTAAATTGTATTTTTTTTTCTTTTTTTTATATATCTTTTTAAATTATAGCTCGTGTTATTCTGATGTATGAGCTATATTGCTGTTCAGTTTCATTAAAAACCATTCGCTAGTTTTTGCATGAAAGCGTAACAAACAAACAAACAACAAGCTTACTTTCGCATTTATAATATAATAGAGAATAGGGATAGTTTAGTATTTAGTATTTAGTATTCGTAGTAACGTAAATCGAATGCACACATTTTCTATATCTAAATAGAAATTAATACTTTTTTTTTATTTAATTAGATAGGAGGTTAAAGGACAGATATCAAACATTTAAGTACAGTATAACTACAGTCATAGTCGTATATAATGACATATTATGGCCTGAGACATGCAATTATGATCCTTATAACCGATTATATTGTTAAAAACCAGGGTTTCTCATAGCTATGGTTCCACGTACCTACACTTTCTTGAAGTTCTCAGGTAAAAACGAACCCCACCCTCCTTAAAAAAAATTAAAAAATCTAGCTGTTGAGAAAGAAAATACGTTTTTATACCATTTTATACCTATATATGAAATATACAGAGTGTCTTTTAATTTTTCATATGTGTGAATCTCGAAAAATAAGTTTAATCGAGGAAAATTATTCGAACGAAAAATGTTAATTTCAAAGGCACACATCTTATACGGGTATTGAATTCAATCTAAGCTTTCCAGTTCAATTGAAACCTTCCTCTAATTGATAACTGGCAAACATTAAACGAACACTTTAAATTAGAAAGTTGTTCTTTATAAAAACGAAAATATTTTTTGTTTGAAATATTATTTTGTAAATCGAATAGTCGAATAGAAAGTAATTGAGAGCAAAAATATCCTATAAGATACTAGAAGAAACTGCATATCATAGCTTTTTGTGCGTTTCTTCATTCAATTTGAACTAAAAATGGTTTTTATAGAAAAGTAAACCACTTTTATCGGAAATTTTTTTTCGAGGAGGGTCCTAGATTCCACAGAAGATATACGAGAAAACAATTTTTGGTTAAAACTTTTCAGTCTATTTTTGTCTAAACTGTACGTTTCGCGGAAAAATGTTTCGAAGAAAAAATGTTACTTTTTTTAGTCAATAACAACTTTCTAATTTAAAGTGTTCATCTATCGATTACCAGTCATCGAGTAGAGTGAACTTTTCATTGAGCTTGAAAACCTATGTCACGTTTAATGCCTGCGCTTACACATCCAACATTTTTCGCTTGAAGCATTTTTGTCGATAAAGATTTGAGTTTCAAGCAAATGTCAACATAATAAAAAAACACCGACTTCAAAATAAAAACTTTTCCAAAATAAATTAATATGCACTAAAAAGTAAAAAAATAACGAAAATATAATGTAGTTAAAATTATTGCTATTTTTGGAGTCGGTGTCAGCCAAGGAAACAACTCTGACATAACACTTTGCTACATTAGCTTGGTTGACACCGACTCCAAAAATAACAATAATTTTAACTACATTATACTATCGTTATTTTTTTACTTTTTAGTGCATATTAATTTTTTTGGAAAAGTTTTAATTTTGAAGTCGGTTTTCTTTTTGTTAAAAGTTTTTTTTTATTTTGTGATTTTTAGTGAATCTGAAGTGCATTAACTAATTTGTCACTAAAAAAAGAATCATCGAAATCGATTGGCGTGATATTGATTCGTCTTCTTGTCGTGCATACTTAATGCAAGTTTAAGACTTTTATTGTTTTCTCATGCATGCCGTTGTCCGAACTGGACTACAATAAAATGGTACCACATGGGAAGCACAAGCTTTCAAACAGATAAAGAATCATCAAAATTGGTTTACCCAGTCGAACGTTCAGAGGTAACAAATTTTAAAAAAATACAGTCGAATTGAAAACCTCCTACTTTTTTGTTTGAAGTCGGTTAAAAAAGAAGAAGCTAACTGAATATATGAATTAAGTTAGAACAGGGTTCGAGGATTTATATCAATGGATATATATCATGATATATATCCTATATATACAGTGGCGGATTTACCAGCAGGCTGAGTAGGCTGGAGCCTAGGGCGGCAAATTTTAAGGGGCGGCAAATTTAGTTCATAAATTTTTTATTTCGATTGACAAAATTTAGAAAAAATTATAATACACACACAAAATACGAATTTCAAAAATTATAGAGGAATTAAAATATTCAACAAAAACCGAAATATAGTCCTATTCGCTCCGAGCGTGAATTTCGTTTCCATGACAACGATACACTACTTTAATTATAGAATTAATGGATGCATATATAATTGTGTGGATTGCATTGAAAACTTACATTTAAAATTTAATATTCTTGTTTCACAAATTTAAATAAATAATTACGATAATTAACATTTGAAAAATAATATTTGTACAATTTGATTTCTTATTTTCACAATTTTTAATGCATTAAGTTTAATTAATTAGTGTTTTTCAATCATTTTAATTTGACAGTTTCTATATCATTAACATGTAAATAATTGCAAATTAGTCATAACAGCCCACTTTATCTCCAAAATTTTTCACTTAAAGCGCTGGCATCGATTTTATTATCCCTACCATGACTACGCACACAACGAATATACAGTGCTAAATAATAAATATCTCAAAATCTCTGCATAAACAATTGCTAAACGCTTTTGATTATAATGTAATGATCATGAATTTTTAGAATATCGCAATAGCGATTCCATATATATTATAGATGAAGATATTGGAATAGCTGCGAGTGATTACTTCAGGGTTAACACATTTCTCGTTGTCATAGACAGACTCATATCCAAGTTAGCAAAACGACAAGAGGCTTATCACGGATTTAACGAGAAATTTTCATTTCTTACCAAAATAAGTGAGTTGTTACCATCAGTTCTGACGGAAAAAGCCAGTTTTTTAGAAAAAATGTATCCTAATGATTTAGAAACAGACTTAGTTCAGGAATGCGTACACTTTCAAAGCTACCTTTCATCTGAAAGAATTTCAATAAAACCAATTTCTGGATCATTAAAAAGTCTGTCTTTATTCCTGCGAGATCAGAATCTAGGAAGCATTTATCCAAACTTGGATATAGTACTTCGTATGGCTCTTTGTACACCAGCGACAAATTGTTCAGGTGAAAGAAGCTTCTCTTGCTTGAAGAGAGTAAAGAACTACCTCCGATCGACTTTAAGTCAAGAAAAGCTAAACGCTTTAGCTCTCTTGTGCATAGAGTCAGAGCTAATAAACAAGATTTCGTACGACGATATAATAAATGATTTTGCGAATTCAAAGTGTCGCAAAATAGTATTGTAATGCTTTTATAATTTGACTTGAATTATAATACTAACAAATAATTAAGAAAGGATATATTTATTGTGTTGTTTTGTAACTGTAAGTGTAATAATAAATATTTATCAACGTTCGCCAAATCTAGATTTTTTGTGTAAGCTTTATTCCTATTACATAAGTATTGTATAGTTTTAACACATACCTTAACTTACTTTAAAATTGGTACATGTTTGAGATATTTTTTGCATAAAATATTGTTTTTTGATAATTCTTTGCTGTAAAAATAATCAAGGATCTAACACGGTACCATAGTTCTCGGTGATACTAACCATACGGGAAAAGTTGATGTAATGAGGATAATGGAGCACAAATCATAAAGTTGCAATTTTATTGATAGATAATTGATATGATTGTGAACTAACATATCAAAATTTAGAGGCGGCAAAAATTGAATAGCCTACGGGCGGCAAATCTCTAAATCCGCCACTGTATATATATCACGTGAATTTTTATGATATATATCAATACGAAATGATTTTAAAAAATTTAATATTATTTAGTAATTTTTGGCGTTTGTTACCGTATTTATACTTCCCAAATTTTGATGGCATTGGAGTAGAGTTAAAACCTACTAATACTAAGCTCAAATCGTGTCGTGTCAGAAAAAGTTCGTTACTAAAGAGTAAGTTTAAGTAAGATTCAGAATCGGAAGATGATCTAGCTTTATCTTCCTTGCAGTCAAACCAAGCACAATTATGAAACGACATTTTTTTTATTTTTTATTTGATAATTAACAGTTTATTACGAATGACTGATGACTGATTTGATAATTAAAAGACTGATTATACTCTAGAGTTATTATTTGTAATGTTTATTGTTTTGTTGCCTAAGTGTAGGTATGACCATTGACTGATAACAATTCATAAAATTGTTTTTTGTTTGAAAATTGATTTTTATTTATAAAAATTTTATTATTTTTAATTGATTTTGCCTGATCTAGAAGAATATTTTATGTTTTGGTTTCATTTGTCTGATTTGAAGTGCCTAAGTAAATAAAACCTTTAAAACATTTTACTTTTTTTAAATATCAAAATTTTGATATATATCGGATATATATCAAAAATATCCGATATTTTGATATTCATAATAAATATCGGATATTTTGAACCCTGAGTTAGAATCTTGTGAATTTATACTTATAAGCGATGTCACAATAAACATATTTGACTGTATACGTACGTGTAGAAGGGGGCGTGTTACGTTTGCGTTTGTTGCATTAATGAAATGAGTAACAGAAGAGAATAATACTATTAAAACGTACGTCTTGTGGCTGCTAAATTTCTTTGTTTGCATGAAACATGATTTTAATCTTAAAATGTAATGTAGTGTAAGTATGACCCACGAATATTATCAGATATTCAATTACAAGTATGGATTTTGTTTTATAATAACTAGCTACCAGTGCCAGTACCAGTGCCACCTGATGGAATAATATTTAACTTGATACATTCTTTTATTAAGGTAATACGATCACCAACACAATTTTATATTTAAGGTTGAGAAATTGATTGAACCTTATTTTCAATTTTTATGATGAATTTTATATATTACTAGCTGTAAACTACCCGCTTTGCTGGGCAACATCCCCACTTGCACCCCTCCCTCCACATTTCCTTGCGTTGGATAACAGTTTTGTAATGTACACGTCATGCTCTTTTATTTGATACCCCACTTAGGTATATTTGTAAATATTCGATAATTCCTTCCCACTTTCTCGCTACACCTTTCTACCCTCCGAAGGTTAAAAGTAGATAAAAACAATATATCTTTCAAGCTGGTTGTATATCGTGTCAATATTTGAGCTTAATCGATGCACAACTTTTTTATTTTTTGAAGCATATCTCTTTCAACCCCTATTTCAACCCCTTACTCTACTATAATATGGATGTATTATACATAAAAACCTTCCTCTTGAATCACTCTATCTATTAAAAAAAACCGCATCAAAATCCGTTGCGTAGTTTCAAAGATTTAAGCGTACATAGGGACATAAGGACAGAAAAATCGACTTTGTTTTATAATATGTAGTGATGATTTATTATAGCTTCATGAATGTAAGCGAAAAATTAGAATAAAATTTTTCGATATCTGCCTTAGTTTTTTAAATATGGACAGCTAAATAATTAAACAAAATTTTCAATTTTCTATGTTCTGAAAATTATTTCAGATATCGAAAAATTTTATTCTTACTTTTCGTGTTATACTGTCAAGTCAAAACATAATTCACCATCAAAATTGCAAATATCTACTTTTTTAAATTTGTGTCCCCACTACCGCACTCATACATCCTTAATTAGTCGAGTACAACGGGTTTTTTTTTGTTTTCAATAATTTATTAATAGCCTATAGAGCAGGCACCGGATGTCAATTGATTCTTGTTCAGAAAAGCTTATAGATTAATGCCAGAAACCCTCTTGTTCCAATTTTTGCATATCCTCTCCCCCCTCCCCAGAAACAGTTAAATGACATTTTTTGAATCAAGTAAAAGTTACTCTAGGTTCTTTGGGCCAATTAACGTCAAAAAGGACCTTTGTGATTTTTTCGTAAAATTCTTTGTTTTCGAGATATTAACAGTTTAATGTTTGGAAAAACTATAAAAAGGTCATTTTAAAAGCTAAAAAACGGGGAATTAAATTAAATTTTTCAGTTTATCAAAATTCAAAAATAATGTTTGAACATCCTTTAATAAGTTCTGAAGAGTAATACAGGTTACTTCATTCTAGAGGCTCAATTTTCAATTCTTAAAAAGATGTTTAATTCCTAATATAAAAAACATATAGAGATTCTAAATATTTCAGTCTTACACACTGTTATTTATAAGAATTATAACATCTTTTGCAGAATTAAAAGTTGAGGCTTTAGAATTAAAAAATCTGTAATTACTCTTCTGAACTTCACAAAGGATGTTCAAACATTATTTTAACATTTGATAAACTCAAAAATTTAATTTAATGCCCCATTTTTGTTTGGAGTTTTTCCAAACATGTTAACATCTGTTAATATCTCGAAAACGAAGAAGTTTACGAAAAAATCACAAAGAACCTTTTTGACTTTAATTGATCCAAAGAAACTAGATTAACTTTTACTTGGTTCAAAAAATGTCATTTAACTGTTTCTGTGGAGGGGTAGGAAATATATTCTTTATTACTGGCTGATTGGACTGATTCACTGACTGATCGATCGACGCACAGTTGAAATCGCTGGATTTAGAAGCATTTTTTGAAATTCATCCCATAAAGGGGTTAAATCAGAGTTGAAAGTTTGTATGTCAATTTTTAAGTTAGAAATGGAAACAATGATATATGAGCTCTTAGTTCAAAACAAAAGCTTACTGTATAACTTTTTTATTTCATTCTTTCAGAGAGCGCAGCGAACCCCATGACCAAAAGCCGTGTTATTTTCTAGAGGGAGTGGAAAAAAAGTTCATGATTAGGGGGTTGGCTAAGCGAAGACAATAGGGTTGCAAGTTGTTAGTCTCTCTATAGCTATTTCTTTCAGCAAACAGGAAGCCTCCGTTTAAAAAAAAATCCCGTTTTTGCTGACTCACATTTCAGCAAATACTTTTAACACGCAATTCACTAAAATCTTCCTTTTTTAATCATTTTTGCAAAAGACTCGCCCCTCTTACAAGATTTTGCCCACATAATTTAATAAAATCTTCCTTTTCAAATAAACATTCCCGAAAAAGACTCGCCATTGTTACATTTTACTTATGTGCTTAGATTTAGAAACATATTTGACGTATATCAATTGAACTGAGGTTTGAAATAATTGATCTAGCAAACGCTAGGCGCGCTAAATTTAAACTTAATCTACAGTATCGACAGTTAATAATTTTTTAAGACCAAATTAAAACACTGTAGGTTTCTATTTCTAACTTACAGAAATTTTTGAAGATTATTTTGAATAATGAAGGAATCTGATAAATTTCGACTATATCAAATTTTTAGTTGGACGAATTTAATAGGCAACATTTAGTTTAAACTATTAGTTGGAAATTTATTAAATGTATTCACAATAGAGAAAAGATTGAAACGAAAATAGAGAAATACATTTTCATATTTTTTTCTGCGAGTATATTTGCAAAATAAGAAAACTCGTAGCCTTCAGCCATATAACTTCTCTGTCTGTGTCAAGGAAAAACTATTGGTTTTTCTCAACCTTGAAATTAATGTAAATTAATATTATTTTAACAGATCTTGATTAAATGATTAAAATATTTAAGAGAAAACGTCCTTTTTAAGAAAATTATTAGAAAATCAACTATGGAAAATTGAGACGTATGTTATACAAAATTCATTTACAAATTTATTAAATTAACAACTGAATAAATAAAATAATTTTTTTTTTAAATTAAGAATAAAATTAAAAGAAAAATTCTAGAAAATTCCAAATTATTTATTTACAAACATCTTCGTAGGGGGCTGACTACATAATTTTTTTTTATAACAATTTCAAATGAAATCAATATCATTACACACAACCTTAAAATTATGTCAATATTATAAAATGTTGTTGAAAAAAGGAAGCTTACCGTCCGTATAAAATTAAATTGAATTTTAAAACTAATTTCACTAAAAAAACTTAACACTAAATTTAATTGCTAAAATATTTGTGATTCTTTTTTGAATTTGTTATTTTTGTGTTTTTTTTTTTATAACATAATCATTAGAATATGTTTCGTTTCACATACACAGTTTTTTTGGTAGTATAACCTCTCTTAATAAAATATTATAATATTTTTGACGGATGTTTTGATAAATAATTATTATTTTGTATTTCAACTTGGCAGCTGTTAAATCTGACACTAAATATATTATTTACTCCATTGGTAAATACAGTTTCATCAGTCACCACCGACATTAAAGTTGATTTAATTGTTTTCAGTTCCATCTATGTTGCTAAATGGTGTACTATTTATGTAGATTTCTAACTTATTACAACTCTTCAAACTTCTAAACAGTGCCGGATTAAGCCAGTGCGGGACCTGTGGTAAATCGTATCAATGGATGTATGTTTCTTTGAGAAGCCCTTTGGCCAAAAATTTACCTAGTTTCTTCCACTATCCTTTTCTCTTAGTCTTGGTTCATCTCTTTCACATCTTTTTTTTTTAATTTTCTTAAATCAATCTGCATCTTTCTAAGGGCTCCCCGCCAAGAAGGCGCTTACGCGGGGCCTGTAGGATGACTAATGTTGCTACATGAATAATACGCCACTGCTTCTAAGACTAATTTTACACCCCATTTCTTAAGTTGTTATTCCAAAAACACAGTTATTCTATTTTTTTTTCAATTCTGTCGATTAATTTTTTTATATAATAAACAAGTGAAAACAAACAATTGACTGAGTTAATTGTTGAAATATGTACCATGCATAGTCAGTGTTGATTTCCTTATCACATTACACATACAAACATGTGACACATATATAACTGATAATCAAGTATAGTAAATATTATAAAATTTCCGCCTAATTGGCGCCCTCACGGGTAAACAGTGATGTTTACGAAAAAATTTTTCAAACAAAAGTTGTTTAATTTTTGATAAGGAGATTCGAAGATGTTTGTAAATAAATAATTTGGAATTTTCTAGAATTTTTTACATTTAAACTTTTGTTCTATCTCTAACGGTTTACAAGATGGGTCCTACGGACCCAAGACCCAATTGACCTATGATGCTCACTTACGAACTTGACCTCACTTTTTACGTCCTGAGTACGCTGTAAAAATTTCAGCTCGATATCTTTTTTCGTTTTTGAGTTATCGTGTCCACAGACGGACGGACGGAAACCGTAAATGGACTAATTAGGTGATTTTATGAACACCTATACCAAAATTTTTTTCGTAGCATCAATATTTTTAAGCGTTACAAACTTGGGACTAAACTTAATATACTATGTATATTTCATATATACATGGTATAATATGTATATTTCATATATACATAGTATAAAAATAGTTGGGAGGGCACTGACTTTTACATGCATGGACCCTCGAAATCGAGAACTTGGTAGTTGATTATCTCTACCTGGTGATTAAGATAAGAACTAATATCCTATTGACATTTACGTGACAGGGCTCAAAAAGTCAATGCGAAAAAAGTATAATTTGTTAACAAAACACTTGCTTGATTAAAAATCAGTAAATTCAATAATAATGACACTTTCTTGACAAAAAGCGCACTCTAAGATTAATATTGACAAAAACAGGTGTTTAATCAGCAATGTTAGTTTAATTTTTGCCGTTGTGGCGCTGAGACTCCTACTTTAGAACCATAGATATATAACATATAGATCATGAAGGTTATAAAGAAAGAGAACGATCGCAATAGAAAATATTGTCCCCAATATTTTGAAAAAATAAGTGAGGCACTGGGATCGCTAAGTTGTATCATTAAATGCGGGCTGTTGTGCGCTAATATACTACTTACCGACGACAGCGCGGCTGGTGGCTGAAAATGAACTATAAATTCTACAAATTTTCAGGGATAGGTGCGCTAATGCTTTAGTACATAGCGACCGTTCTACTTCTTTATAACCTTCATGGTCAATATGGAGCGAAATAACTGGGAACTAAATAAAACGATTCAACGCATGCTATATGTTCATCAGTTACTAGCCCATAATAATTAATATTTTTGTCGTTTTGTCGCTAATTACACTTTAGGAATGCTGGCTTGGTAATAAAACGCTATTTTTTTGAAAAATTAAAATACTTTATTTTATAATTTTGAACAAGAAATATGCAATTTTTTTTTTTTTTTTTTTCTTGGTTTTGAGGAAGTATAATAATTCTCAGTTAATTTTTTTTATACAATTATTTTTTAGAAAATATATAATTTTTGAATAAACATTTTTGAACATTTTTCTTATGAAGTTTAAAACAAGAATTGCAATGCATTATTTTATATAGTCTTAAAATTTGCCTCAATCTAAAATCTTTATTATTTTCACAAGATTAGAAATTTTTTCATAATCCTTTTTTCTTTTTTAAATCGTTGGACTGATGTTTTACAAAAATTTGGATTTTTAGCAATTCATTCTTACCGTTGACTAAAAATTGGCACAAATTACTTCTTTTAAAATTTATTTCAAAAAGTAAAAAAAGTCTGGTTCCAATTTAATTTGTAAAGGTGTATTTTCATGATAAGGCTTGACGCTGAGTTTGAGCGTCAAATCAAACAATGTTTAGCTTTTTACGATTTGACGTTGCATAATATTTTTTTTTTCATCCAGATGACAGAACGGACAAAACTGACTTTTTATCATAGAAAAGTATATTCTATTTTTATTATCAGGATTCATTTTGAGAGCATTGGATAAAAAAATTTATAATATATATTTTTTAATGTTTTAATAAAACCAGTACTTCAGACTACAGAAAATTTTTTTCTGCATTAAATTACTGGAGTTATTTTTTTATTTAAATAGGTTCAATATCACATACTGAATGTAAATGCACAAAATCCTTACAAAAATAGGGGGGGGGAGTGCCTCCATTTTAAGAAAAACCGTTTTAGACTATATCTCCATAACCGTGCATTTTAGACCAAAAATGATAATAATCTTTATTGTAGATAATTAAATTACCTACCTTTTTGAAAGCTAATTTTTTTTTGTATCACTAACCGTTTATGACTTATACGACTATGACGATTTACTTATTGACTATTTGATCGATATATCTTCTAATATTTGTTTAAACAAGAAAATCATAATAACTTCACTTTTAAATCTACAAATTTCCTAAAACATTTACTTTGAACTTTGTTTCCTAAAATTAATATTTATGACGTTATTACCATTTTTGGTCAAAAGTGCACGGTTATGGAAATATAGCCTAAAACGGTTTTTCTTAAAATGAAGGTACTTTCCCCGCCTATTTTTGTAAGAATTTTGTGCATTTACATTCAGTATGTGATACTGAACCTATTTAGATAAAAAAATAACTCCTGTAATTTAGTGCGTTATGTACAAGAGTAACTAGCTTCTATATAACCTGTAGTACAGAATAAAGGTTTAATTTTAGAAAATTTTAATATCAATTGATTGCCATTTCCAAAGAACTTTTTTGAACAATTGATAATCATATTCACCCCCCATTATGGATATAGTTGTTTATCATTGCCATGTGTCTTATTAAAAATGAGGTTATGGATGAATAAACTTTTTTGTTTTTTGTCGCTCCTTTTTACAATTTGACGTTGGGCATCTATTTTTTCAGCTAGGAGGATTCTTAATTTGACGCTCAAAGCCAGCGTCAAGCGTCATCATGAAATTACATCTTAAAACAAGATGCAATTTTTCTAGAAACCACTTTTTGAAATATAAATTCATAGGGGGAATCCCCTAATATTCCTATCCCCATTTCTTTTATTTTGAAATGGTTTTAACGTTCAATCTTGCGAAAATAAGTTAGATTTTTGGTAAGACAATCGTTATAATTAGACTATTTGATTATTTATTATTGAATAATAATAAAAGTTGATTGATTTTGTAGTTTATAAAGTTAGGTTCTATAAGGTGGCAGAGCCGTAGTTGATAATTGTGTGACTAATCCAGAACTTAAACGTGATGTACGCGGTTCAATTTCCAATGATAACCGATACAATTCATCATCATCTAACAATAATGATGTGTCTAACAAGTAATTTGTAACTTTTGTGATTAATTCTATTTTATATGGAGTTTGTTGAAAATGACGAATTTCTCGAATAACATGTGCAATCTGTAATTCGAAACAAATATACAAATAGTCTTCAGTAAAAGATGTTACAAAAATGGGCTACTTAAGGGAAATGAAATAAACTGCTCACTTTTTGCTATAACCTCGTGAAACGTGTTTTTTTAAGTGTCAAATACCATTCGTAAAACATATGACATCGTAAATATAATAAGTAAGATGCGTAAATGTTTCTATTTGTTAATATACAATAATATATAATGTATAGTCAACTTGTATTACGTACATGAGTTTTTCGATTATTTGACAAACATACAGCCATGAAAAACACAATCGTATACAGGTATAACATTTGAGTAATACAAATTGCTTAGTTATTAATTCTACAAGTCAACTTTTCCATGGAAGGTTTTATTTAATTAATGGTGGGTAGAGTTAACGAGAACCATCTTTGTATATAAAAAGTGTCCAGAAAAAATCATAAAATTGGTGGTGCTGCTGTAGAAAAAGGGTAAGTTTTAAATACAAGTAATAAGAGTAATATAAAAATTAAAACAAGTTGTTAGAGAAGGATAGAGTTTACATTAAACAAAATAGTAATAAGAGTAGGATAAACAACTAAACAAGTTATTAGAGAAGGATAGAAAAGTTCAAATCAAACACCTTTTGCTATACAAGCTCCATTCCGGTCAATTTTAGAACTATCATTTTCTTATTATTTTCTGTTTTCAGAAATAAAACAATGATACAAAAAAATTTATAATAAATTAAAATAACACAATCTAATATTTTATTGATTAAATATTTTTATAAACTCAGTGGACTAAAATTTAACTGTCAAATTCAATGATAAACTGTTGTTTAAATTAATAAACATAACCTTAAAATGTCACACTTTTTAACAAAAGACAATGTAATTTTAATTTAAATATTATTTTGATTATTAATAAAATAAAACTTATAGCATATATTATTAATATTTGATATGACTAATTAATTATGATACCAAAATCGTTATATATAATCTAAGGAATTTTTTACAATTCAAATTTGTGCACACAATGCATTTTAGTATTTCCGATTAACGATAGAAACAGAAAATAATAATAGATTAGAGCCCTGACCCATTTTTCTGGTTTAGGATCAAAGATGTTACAGATGTTTTTTCCCCCTTATTTAAGAAATTCAATAGGTACGTGTTTGATTACCGATTGATTTCTGAAAATTTTTTGTTAAAAATCTACTTACCATTCGCATTTTAGAAAAATTAAGCAAACCATCTTCAGTAAAATTTGGTGTTCCTTCTTCAATAAACGACAAATCAGTTAAATACATTCCCAAATATGGAATGCACGGGGGGTCACATCGATGTAAGGCATCACGCAATGAACGAAACCTTCCATCCGATGATACAATCGTTTGTAGCTTTTCAATTGTTTGCTTTGTCTTAAAACAAATCAAACAGGGATGAATAATATTCGGAAAGTCAACTAAAATATCGGGGATTAAATAATTACTTACCGTTCGGGACACTTTCTCCCAAGTTTTTTTTAAACGATACACCGATGTATTTGTGAAAGCTGCACAAATTTGTAGCATACCATTAAAATTATGTAAACAACGTGATATGTCTGCAACAGCTGTCCATTTTTCAATCGCTGCTATTCGTCCGGATAAAGTATTACGTCGAATTATCTCAGATACAACTAATTGTGATACTTCATTAAAACGACGTGTCATAAGAATGATATGTGGGGCTTTTATATGTTTATCCGCTTTCATCCAGGCTTGTCCCAAGAATTCTCTGATCAAATTCAAAGGCGTCATTTATTTATTAAGTAGCATGTAAGCATTAACAGTGACTATTTTGTCTCTAGTTTAGTGGAAGACGTGGCTGATCTAACTGTTAGTTTTTCGATAACTGTTAATTTCCCTCAATTTAGTCATCCGGTAAGTTCACCGAATTTCTTACAGTGTTAATTTACTTTCTTTCTTCGTCAGACTGATCTGGGTACCGCGTCACTCTGGCGTTAAAGGGAATGAATCAGCGGACTCGTTGTCAAGAGTCAGCCGTCTCAAACACCCCTTTCACCTGAGCCTGTCATTCTCTCACAGCAAGATGCTCTGTAATTTACCAAATCAAGTAATGCCTATGACAAGTCCATCTTGCTTATTGAGACTTTGCGAAGAACATGAGACTGGTCAAACTGTGTATAACCACAGCTAGGACTTTCGACTGTGCTCGTCTGAAACTCGCTGGAGCACAGATGAGAAGAGTAGTGAGACTGTTAACAGAACACTGTCGATTAAACTCACGCCTTCATAATATGGCGATCTTTGATGATCTCACTTGTACGAACTGTATGGATTACATGACATGCACCTGCAGAAACCTGGGCGTCAGGTTTGAGTCAAAAACCTTACATCCATCAATCCTGAGAGAAATCCCGGTGGGAAGCTGTGGGCATTCTGCATGGGGTTTGGCACAATTCTATATAGCTTCATTTGCTTAAAGTAGCTCGCCGTCGAGTGGCAAGTTGTTCTCAAGGAGGACACAGAGTATTATAATTATTATTATTACTCTTTTTTTTGTTAATGAGTATGGTCCTAGAACTGCCTAAAACTTCTCTGGTGGAAATATTTTCTGCCAATAGTCTAATTTACTCTTGCAGTGTTCTGAAAAACAATTCTAGAAAAATTAGTATACCAAAAAAAAAATTCTGAAAAACTCTGAAAAGATCTATATAAAACTTATTAAGCAGTTTGAAGACTGCATTATTACAAGTTTTTGGACTCTTCTAGAACACTTTTTCAGAATTAAACGGCGCCTAAACGGATAAACCGATTTTTTGGTTTCATTTGAAAGGTAATTAAACGGAGAATGTTCTTAACTATGTTTCAAGTGCGAGCTTAGGGTTATATACCCCAAAAAACTAAAAAATTGGTGAAGATCTTCAAAATCAATTCAGTTTGGAAAAGGCATGACATATAATTTTAACATATAAATAATTACCATGGAAATGAATGGTCAAATAAACTTGGCTCAATTCATTTCGAAAAAAGAAATGGTAAAGTAATTAGGTAATTCAAAAGAACAAAGTCAACTCAAGTATTTCAATTTTAATTAAAATATTTCCAAAAATTTGTCCCAAAAAATGATAGATCTCTAAGTATCCTTTTCATCTTATCTGATGTCCTTGACCATCACTTTGATATTGATTTAAGAAGAAGTGTTATAAGTTTAAAGTGTTTATCTGTGCGTCTATGTGTTTCCCAGAAGCATCGTAGCCCCTAAACGGTCGAACCGACTTGATTGAGAACATTTTGTAGCTAAGTTTCCAAAAATCGGTTTACAAGAAATAAATCGCATATGTCGCGAATTTTTTAAATTTCAATTGTATTATATTTAAATATTCAATACTTCTTACTTAAGGGATATAAAAATTTGCCAGAATTTTGAGTTTTCCTGACTGTTTTATTCGCTTTGAAGAGAAACAACTATGCTCAAAGTCATTCTCACAAGAGAAATGTTGACATATATTGAATATACAATCACTCTAAATAATTTCCTGGAAATTTTTTTGATCCCCTAGGAGAAGTTTTAAATATAAACCTGCAGTAAGTATTTATTTGAAAATCTATAATGTTTTAAATTTTTCTCTGTTTAATTCTGAATAAATCTCACTCTTACTTTAGCTAAATTTTCATAAAAGCTCTGATTAATTCTGAAAAAGTCTTCTAAGAAGTCCAAAAACTTGTAATAATGCAGTCTTCAAACTGTTTAATAAATTTTATACAGATCTTTACATACTTTTTCAGAGTTTTTCAGAATTTTTTAAACGTACTCATTCTTCTAGAATAGTTTTTCAGAACATTACAAGACTAAATTAGACTATTAGTAGAAAATATTTCAACCAGGGTATGAAAAATGAAGAAGCTAATATCTTTACGAAATTAAGAAGCATAGAAAGTAGCATGCCTCACTAAACCAGAAACAAAATGGGCCTTCTAATTCCTCAATTTACTTACTCGCTAGCAATAGAAATAAATATTTGATGATCTAAATAAGTCATTTGTTCAGCTATTTCTAATGCCGATAACGTTTCAATACTTTCTTTACTACGTGTTAATGGAGGCGCTAAAAGTTTATCTAAATTAACTTTAGAACTTTCTGGCTCTTCTTTAGTAATTAATTTCAATAATTGTGCGGCAGCTTTATGTTCGGCGGGTAAAAGATTTGGACTATATATAATATCATCCAAAAATTCAATGGTTAAATTCTTTAATCGTTGATCCATTTCAAAATCTTGAGCATGTTTAGAGACCCAATGTCTAAAATAAAAGAAATATCTCGTAGTTTTAATTTCATATAGTTGCAATAATTCTTGCAATAAATTCATATATAAATGAATGAATAATAGAGTACTTTCGGAAGTGGAAAATAAATTATGATATTTGATAAAAATTAAAATTTATGTAGAAATACATAATTGTTTAATTATATTAAAATTAAAAATCGTAATTTTTAAACTGTATGTACGGAAGCCTGAATGGCTCACAATCAATTTCTGAGGAAGTGGCGCTACATTAGCTTATTTTTCAAATGTGTACTACCCACAAGTATAAAACCAACTTTTAAAAAGCCACTAGTTCACTTTCAACAAGTGCACTTGTGACTTGTGGTATTATGGATACGAGCCTTTTTGAAGATGTCGGTATTTTGTCATGTGCAGATTTCTAATTATAACGTCATAATAAACATTTAATAATACTTTTAAAGGTTAGAAATTAGAAAAGTGCAGATGCAAAAGAAAAACATCAACAATTAAAGCATTATATTTTTTAAATAATACTACTAATACTAAACAAAATTTTGGATTAACTAAATAAGGCAAATTATAAACATTATCATATTATTATTAAATCCGTACATATAATTATTAATAATTTCAGACAGTTTCGGTAGCGTCTAATCAAAGGATAATCATCACCGACAGACATCTTCAAAAAGGTTCGTTTCCATAATGCCCCAAGTCACAAGTACACTTGTTGAAAGTGGACTAGTGACTTTTTTAAAAGTTGTTTTTATACTTGTGGATAGTACATATTTAAAAAATAAGCTAGTGTCGCGCCACTTTCTCATAAATTGATTTGAACCATTCAGGCTTCCGTAATCATGTGACCTAATACACAAGCGAGCCCTAACGTGATGTCATATAGGCAAAAACTGTCAGTTCAGTGTAAACAGCTGGGTACATATCTGTCAAATTTAACTGTTCTTTAATCAGTGCATTTCATTTGTACCTGTTTACCTACTTCTTAAAATACAATTTATAACCACATGATAAAAAAGAAGGTAAAAACTGATGAAGGCAAAATTATTAATACAGTGACAAGTGTGATAGAATATTTTTTGACAGAATAAAAAAAAAAAAAGAAAAATTACTAATGCCAATGCTTAAAACATGAAAATGATTTTGTTTGCTTTCATTAGTATGCTTTCATTATATTACCTAATGTGCAGTAAAAAAAGCAATGAATTTTTTAAACAAATAGTAAATTTTTTTAATGACATAAATGACAAGAATCAACATAGAAGTGAATTATGGTACGAGTTCCCCTATGGGGAGAATGACTGCTTCGAAATGTTTTGAAGTAATGGCTGTTGATTTTACCAATATTACGTCACCAAAATGGATGACAGCGTTTTTGACAGAATAAAAAAAGTTTAAAATTTAATTTAATTTTATGGCAAGAAAGCGTGTTAATTTTGCCAGAATATAATTTTTTGTGGCTTTTTAATATGAAAATCAACATTTTGAAGTAGGTACTTTTTCAAACATAGTAGAATGAATACCCTATTCATCTAAAGTATATTTTAAAAAAAATTAATAATTCCATTTTTTTATTAATTATTAATAAAAAATAGTTATACTTTTGAATAAAAAAACACCTTGTAATTGGTTGTTACGTCTTGATATCCGTTGAGGCTGGGAGCCAATCGGAATCACGCTAAATTCACATTTTTTTTACTTGTTTCAATGTAAAATTATATAATAAATAGTGAAGACAAGTTGAGAGACAAACCATTTATCATCCTACATGTTATTATATCATTTCTTCGTGCGGTGGCGTTACTAAAGCGATATTTTGACGTCACTTGCATTTAAATTTACAATTTAGAAAAACCATTTTCAATTGTAAAATTACATAAAGAAAAAAAAAAAAAAAAAACATTCGAAAAAAATAAAATTAAAAATCATGCTACTTCTCTGTTAACGTTTTACATTGATGAACTTACCGTAGAACATTTAAAACTCGCATTGTAGCCGCTGTTGACATGACAGATTCTTTTCGACGGTTACGATCACGACAGCTACCTGAAATGATCGATGCATCTCCAACACTTGTTCGAGGACCTTGACCCGAGGCAGAAATTTTACAACTTGTGGTTGGCGTGTGATCGCGTGGATTACTCGAAGCCGATGTTGCAATTGCAAATGCTGTTGCCGCCGTTGAAGTACTACTCCTATTTAAGAAAATATTTAGAAAAGAACTAGAAATTTTCGTGTAACAAGAAAATTACAGAAAACAAGAGGTAACAGTAATCCCCCTGACAACATGTGCCAAGAGTACCCTCTCCCCCCCAAAAGAGAGATGAAACAATCGTAGACGGTTTTCTAAGATTTGTCTAAGATTTAGAACAGTTAATAATAATATGAACGAACGAATATAAAGATCAGTTTAAAATGAGAAAGTATAATAAAAAACAAGAATATTGAATACAAAAATATCGAAACGAACTAAATTCATGAGTTCATGAGAAACAAAATGATTTTTTGACACAAATCATGCGCAAAATATTTGTATAAACTTTTCAGAAAAATTGAATTGAAGTGTTTTTACTACCTGCGTTGGGATTGTCTAAATGAGGTAATGACAACACCCGCTTTACTAGAATTTTGTGGTGATTCATGTTGAAAGCTGGTCCGAGTTGATACAGTTCCGTCCTCTTGAACTGACCGGCGTCCACCATAATACTAGTTATTGAACAAATAGAAACAGAAAACAAAACGAAACGATTTGTTAATTAGAATCCGCTAGAATTTACACATTGGATTTATTTTTGTGTGCTAAACTCAAAACCATGTTTTAATAAAAAGATCCTGGTGTACAAAGTGTCCAAAAAGTTTCTCATGATTGTCTAGAATACCTCTTCTTGTGAACGGCGACATAATCTAGGGAGTCTATGAATGATCTAATGATAAAGCCCTAAAGCATACTATCGAGAAGCAAAACATTTGGTGGCGCAGATTTTTTACGATGCAGAACATAATATAAAAAAATCGATAAAAGTAGAAAAAACCGTTTAAAAAAAATTTTGAGAATAAAAAAGCTTATCAAATGACACAAACTGGGTTCGGGGAATAACCAACGAAATTCTCTACAATCTTCTAATTTAATTTTTTTTCCAGATTGTTGTTTTTATTTTTCTTTATACGCAAAAAATCGTTTTTAACCCTCGAACCAAAAAAGGGGTGTTATTAGTTTGACCGCTATGTGTGTGTGTCTGTTTGTCTGTCTGTCTCTCTCTGTCTGTGGCATCGCAGCGCCTAAAAGAATTAATCGACTTTTATTTTTCTGTTTCGTTTGAAAGATGATTTAATGGAGAGTATTCTTAGCTATGTTTCAAGTGCGAGTTTAGAGATCTGCACCTGGAACAGCTACAGAACCCTAGTTTGAAGAAGGCTCTAAGTAAAAGGTAATTTAATGAAGAGTGTTCTTAGATATATTTTAAGAGCCAGTTAGGATTCCGTATCCGTATTTATTTTAAAATTTGTAAATTTCATTTGTTTAACTGTTTTTCCGTTTTTTTAAGGTAATGTTCTGCACCAGCTGGAAAGATGCAAAAAACACTATCTTTCTTAGAATTTTTTCTTCTACTCGACCAAATTGCTTCTCGGTAGCATGAATTATGTTTTGTTTCGTACATTCCCTGAAGTAACACTCTAAATCTGTTTTTCGAGTGCCATAGCTAGAAAATATTTGGATATTCTGAACAATCATGAGTTGATCCAACCACTCCTTGAGGGATGGCGTTTTTTTTGAGGCGTACATAATTTTTATCTAACTAAGTAGTGACTTTACCTGGGAAGTTTTAAAATTTGGTGACTTATAAATCTTTTTCGGGAATTTATAATTTTTCATCACATACGGGCATGAAATTGTTTAGCTTTTCAAATAAGTTTTTGGCAGTTTGATCAAATTATCAGTCAAGTTTGGTTAAATTAATTTAGTGCCCTGGTGGAAAAAACATTTGAAGAAATAAGTATTAGCAACTCTGAATAACTCTGAATTTCTCAATGTTTTTGGGCTGTCTGTCTAGTTCATAGTTATCCAGACTAATTAAGTCTGAATTAGATAGTCCCAAAAAGTTGAGAAATTCAGAGTTCCTCAGACTTTTTCGGAGTTTCTAAGCTATTAAGGTTTATTCTTTCTTCAAATATTTTTTCCACCAGGGTGATTATTTTTATGAATTTCACATTTAGTCAAATGAAATAGACCTTTTTCACATTTTTTTTCCTTTTTATTAAATGAAAGTAAATGTCTTGGGCTAATTTTTTTCTTCGATTTTTTTAAAGCCATATGACCGAGAAAACAGACAATGAAAATCATTAAAATTCAAATTGGCGAAAACGATCCGGAAACACACGATGTTACACGAAGGTTGGTTTGACGTCATTTAAAGTTGATAATAATGATATATTAATGCAACTGTTGACACTGTTTTATTGTCATTGCTTGTGGGATTGACATCACAGATCACGTGTGCGGCGGAGACAAAAGAAAACGTTTTAAAATATTTCAAATATTGTGACTTTTTAAACATTTTTTTTCAAAGTGTTTTTATTGTTAAAAATGCGTAATTTTTGAGTTACAGGCTCTACTCGACCTATATTTTCATAAAAAATTATCAAAAAGCATTTCTGTTTTTCATGAAAAAGGTCTATTGCTTTTTAAAAGTATTTGTACTATAATTTCCAAGTTTAATTTTAGACATGTTTTTAATACCAAACCAAAAATAGATCCCATTTTTATTCAGTGCATTTCGATATTTTTAGGACAATTTCATCTAATTTCAAAAATAAGGAATATATCTGCTTTTTTATTTTGTTTTTTTTTTTTAAAAAAAGGGATTAGACTATTTCAAAAACTTTATTACTAGATAAGAAGATAAGAAAATAATTTTTACCGAAATGGAAGCTGATCTGGTTGAACTGCAAGATGTTCGATGCGAGGCGTCATGACCAGCTCCATCATTTGAACTATCATCATACAGATCTGTAAAACAGAGGATGTTGTATACTATTAAAAAATTTTGTCGATTTGATTTCCTTAAAAGTTAACACTTCGAATTATTTGTTAAGAAAATTAATTTTTTAGGAAATTTTTTGTCAATCATCAAAACACTGTGGGATTACAATCCTCAGAGGCGAATTATCCATAAGGCAAGGATAATATATCTATAGATATGTTCTTAGAGGCGCGAAGTTACTAAACTTTTTAAACAAAGAGTTGGTTAATACATAAGTACTAGTTCAAATTAATATATGGCCGCTAGAGGGATTGCCTCTGGCAGTCCATACAGGGTGGATCATTTTAATCTATAATGGCTATAATAGTTCGATTTGTAGATAACCAATCAAAAAAAACTTTAACAAAAGTTGCAGATTATGATGGGGGACATCATGCTCTGATATCAGATTGGGCCTATTTCTCCGCGTTGATTTAATAGTCAATTTAGATTCGAAAAGGAAATAGATAGAATAACACTTTAAATTAGGAAGTTGATCCTCATAAAAACTAACATTTTTTCATTGTTTCGAAAATCGTTAGCTTTCGGAGGAAATGTGACTTAGAAAATATGTCATTATTGCATTTAATCGAAAGGAAATACGCTAGCTACAGAAAATGCTTTAGACAAAAGTTGGCAAGGGCAATAGAGGACATTTCACCACTGTCCACGACTTTGACCTGAAATTCTAGTTTCAAGGATATTTGACTTTGATCTTTAAATGATCTTGAAAATTTACCTGGGCCAAAAAGTTAATGACCTCTGCCAGGAAAACTGTCTTTTTTTCGGAAAGTCCAGCCAAAATTAACTTCACTTTTTTTTTCCACCAAAAATATTGCTTTCTTAAAAACAAATAATTTTAGTTTGAAACTAAACTGGTTTCCCAAAATTTCAGTTCAAATATTGATATATAATTCGATACTTGGCAGAGTGTGTAACCAATTAACTCAATTTTTGGGCTTAACCATGGCCGCATTAACCATATTGAGCGCCGGGATACGAGAATCAACCGGCGCCGTTTTTTAGCCTTCGTAAATGAAATGAGGCGATCAGTTAGCGCCCGGGTACAACGCACACTTTTTCACCCCCGCGTAAAACAAGTCTTGGGCTTAATAATGATTGCTTCAAAAATTTTTCGAAGTGTTAACTTTACGATTGTATATTTTTACTAATTTACTTACTACGAATTAAAAAAAAACTGTTGTTTAGTAATCGAAACTTTGTGCTCTCGAATTCAAATTTCTACTAAATATAAAAGCACTACCAAATAATTTTCAAATTCATATTTTAGCAAAGAATTAAAGCTAGTATTATAAAAAAAAAGTTTCTCAAATTCTGTAGAAAAAAAATTGATAAAATTGCTACCTTTATTGATGTCAGAAACTCTTCGTTTACTATTTGTACTTCGCGATTTATACGGCCGATTTTCTTTTTGTGAATGTCTTTCAGATGTTCCCGTCGCCGATGTTGTCACAGCGACTGGACTCGTCGGTGTTTCATATAAGAATTTTATTTCTGAATGACTAATCGTTGCCGATGGTGGAGGTTCTGGTGTATCTTGTTTCTCTTCCGGTTTATCAGTGATTTTTTCTGTACCATCATTTGGTGAACCCGAACTAGCCGATCCAACCAATGTAACGGAACTTAAGTTACTTGGTGAACATGGAGCACTCACAATTGTTGCATCCGTTAGTGTTTCATTGCTACTGGACGCTGTGATCACTTGTTTTGGGATATTTAAGTGTGAATTTTGTGATTCTTGTATTGTTATTGATATGTTTGACTTTGTATCAGCGGATGAAGATGCAGATATTTGAATGTTTTCAATTGTTTTGAGTGGTGGTGATTTTGTCACCGTTAAATTTGGATTTTCTTTACTTTCTTCATCACCTAATTATTATAAAAATTCGTAATGCGAGCGCATAAAATGCCAGCAACATGCACGTGAAATGAATATTTAAAAAAAATAAATCAATAAATCAAAATACAGTAAGCTTTTACTCAAACTATTTACATTTGGAAACTTTCACGAAGTATAAAGTTCAAAATTTTGAATTTTTTCAAAATAAAAAATATTTATATATATTTTTTTTATCAGTTTTAAGCAAAAAAGTACTCTTGTGATTTTTTCTCTAGACGTTTAGTTTTCGAAATAAAAGTTCTTGAAAAATTAAAAATGTAATATTCGATTTTAAGAAAAATATTCTGCTTTTTAATATATTCATACAAACTTTCAACCCTCATTTTAATCCTTTATGGAATGAATTTCTAAAAATCCTTTCTTAGTTCACACTTACGTCATTTAAGGAACGTTTTTTCAAAATTTCATGCTTCTAGACCCAGCGGTTTCTGCCGTGCTTTGATCAATCAATCAATGACTCAGTCAGTCAATCAGTCAGCCAGCTTCTTCAAGTCAGTCAGTTTTTTCTAGTCCAGTGAGTCAGTATCTTTACATTTGGCAACTTTTTTCTTGTAGATAATGTTTTTTTAACTTCAAGTGTCAGTTAAATCAAATCAAATGTTGATCACTTGCTTCAATTGAGCTAAAGCTTAATAATATGACTTTAAATATGCAAAAAATTTCGAGTTAATGAGTTTTCGACTTAACAATTAGTTCGAGATACAGAGGAATTAAACTAAAATTTCGATCTAGATAGGTGTGACTTAGAAAGGCGTCACTATATTTTAATAACTACGGCTTACGAAGTCTGCTTTTTAAAATATTCGATTTAGTTTAAATATGCACTATCAATATACCTCGCAGAGAAATAACATTTTATTCGAGTTACAAAGTCTAAATAATTCGAGATACTGTGTATTGACCAAATTTCATACGCTTAGTGCACACTAACGTCATTTAAGGAACATTTGTGCAATATGTCATGCTTCTAGAGACAGCGGTTTCAGCTGTGCTTTGACCGATCAATCATTAAATCAGTCAGTTAATTTCTTCTTTTATATGCTTAAAATAGATATATATGAAATATATTAGAGTATATTAAATTTAGTCCCAAGTTTATAACGTTTAGAAATATTGATGCTGCGTAAAAAAATTTGGTATAGGTACTCATAAAATCACTTAATTAGTTCATTCACGTTTGCCTGCGTCTGTTCGCCTGTCCGTGAGCACAATAAAAAAAAGAAATGCCGAGCTGTCATTTTTATAGCGCGCTTAGGACGTAAACAGTTACTTTGAGTTCGTAAACGAGCAATTTAGGTTAATTGGGTCAAACTAATGGAAAAATATTTGTACGAATAATAAGAAAGAGTCTTAATAAGTCTTAGAAACTCTGAATTTCTCAACGTTTTCGAATTGATGATTTCAGAGTTATCCAGTTCTTCAGACTTAACAGAAAATTTTTCAGGAACTATTTCCACTTAACAGATAGAACAAAAAATTTAAATAAAAAAAAGTCTCTTCTCTAAAACTAAACAGCATTTGTTTGAAAGATTTGTCCGTAAATATCTATGTTTTTTTGCAAGAGTCCAAATTAGGTTAATAAACTTAAGTTTTCGTTTTCTTAAAATTTATGAAAGATAAAGATTTGAAAATTTGTAGATAATTTCAAATAGTAAGTCTATTGATTCTAATTCCATACTAAACTCATTCGATAACATTAAAGGGGTCAATTTTTAAGAAAAAATTATTTTATTTAAAAATTCCTTTGCAAAACATATGTGAATTCCAAAAAACAAAAAGTTTTTATCGATTAAAAAGGTAAAATTATTTTTTCGAAATTTTTTTCCGCAACCCGTACAGTTTAGGCAAAAACGAACTGAAAAGTTTTCCCAAAATTATTTTTTTTTATGTCTTCAGCGGAATCTCTTCGAAAAAAATTTCCAATAAAAGTTGTTTGTTTTCTATAAAGACCATTTTTTTCAAATTAAATGAAGAAATGCACAAAAAGCTATGGATATGTAGTTTCTTATTGCCATAAATCGATATGGCATTGGAAAAATTTCCCAAATGTAAGTAATTTTGTTTGTTTGAAAAACTATCGAAGCGAAACTAAAAAAAAAATTGTACTTCAAATAACTAAATAATGATATGTGTTATTTAAAGTAAAAAATGGAAGAATAATTTCTTAATGGAAAATTTACATTTTTTAAAATTAGATTTCCAATTACGATGTCCTTGCGAATCATAACTGTGACTACGATGCCCTTGCGAATCGTAACTATGACTACGATCGCGATCACTCATTTCTGATCCATAGCCAGACACTGAGCTTGCTCCACTTATACGCCTACAGAAATAAAACTTCATGAATATTTATTATTTTTATTACATAGGTAATTTTCATTGTCAAATAAAATTCTTAATTAATAGGGGAAAGTGTTAGAAAATTTGATCCCTCGTTGTTTTAAGTGAAACATTAAAGTCTGGCCGTCACGTAACTAGTCAATTAGTCAACTAGGCAATTTGTATGACGTAAATATAATAAAATTCTATACAAATATCGTAAACTAGGCAATTTGATTAACTTAAATGTAATAAAATGCTATACAAATATCGTAAAAGCATCAAAAACCGGTAAAAGTTTTCTTTAGCATAAACAGAATCTGTGATAAATTCTCTTCAAGTTAAAAATTTTTTTGAAGCTCCCTCACCGATTAATTTTTGTACAATTAATATTTTTGTGAGTTCTTCCATAAGGTATTGTGTTAAAAATCTCAATTTTGAAATGAAATAATTCATAATTTTGCCCCACAAGTGGCCCCAAAACTTTGTTTATTGTGATTAAGGGACTTTGAACTATCATCTACCGCAAGAAAAAATGAACATTTACTGTACTTGCTCAAATTAATCGTTGAAGAAAGCAATGTAAAAGCCTTTTGGTGTTTCGAAGCAAAAATGTTAACTATATTGCTTTTTATCTATGTTAAGACAAATTACAACGTAAAATTTCTTTTTTTTGTTAGTTTTCGTCGGCTGGTTGTTTTACTCTTGGCTTCTGTTGACTAAGCGTATAATGAATTTTATAGTCAGTCTTTATGACGATATTCAAATATGTCGTTACAGGTAAAATGATCCCCTTTATATTGGTTAAAATGATCCCTATTTTGTGTGTAAAATTATAATAGATAAAATGATCCTCCATCATGTAGCGGGTCTTAAATATATTGATTTAGATGAGTTTACCAGTGATTTTTATGTTTATACTAATGGTTGATTCAATGTAAAATAACAATTAATATTTTATGTGAAATGTTTGGTAAAAAACGCAATAGAATCTTTCTACCCACCTATTCTTACAAGATCGGTAAAATGAACCTTTTTGAGAAATATTGAATAGTTTAAAAAATTTGAACAAATCAAAACAAATTGGCATGCCAATATTACAACACTTGAATAAAGGAACCAAAAAAATTTCGACGTTATACAAATCTTGAATAGCTTGGCTATAAATTACATTTTTTCTTAGAGGGATAATTTTCGGACACTTTCCCTTAATGACGAAGTCAGTGTAAAATCGTAACTAAAAAAAGCTAATTAAAATGAAGGCTTACCTTTTTTCATCGTATAATTGTAAAGTATTTTCATTTTTTTGATTGAGATCCAATGAAATTATGGATCCACGAGCTGTTTGCTCAGTGTCAATATTATAAAATACTTTTTTCAATGCTTCTAAAACACTGACTCCATCCGTAAATACACGATATGTTAATAGAAAAGTATTTAAAAAATCAATTGACAAAAATCGTAAATCTGGAAATCAAAATGAAGTAATATCAGGTACAGCAGTTAAAAACAATTCGTAAAATTTAAATTGATTTAAGAATGTACGAGCGCCAGGTCAATTTTGGATAAACGGCTTGATTTTTTTTTTATATGAAGTTGGGCTAAATCCATTTAGAAAATTTTAGAGGAGGCTGCCAGATTATTTAAATAAATAAATGATTTCAAACGTAGACATATTTAGCATTGGTTTTACTTTTTGTGGGAAAATGGTTGATGGATGATATTTTTTCATGGATTTCTTCAAAACTATTCAGTGGAAATTAAATAAACAAAATTTTAATTAAAGTTAAAACGTTAATTAAAATTATTGAAAAAAAAATCTGTTGTGCTCGATTGATTAAGGATGTAAAAATTATAATGGGGTTTAACCTCCGTTTTTCTGACATACGCATAATCACAGCGGCCACCCACATCATTATTTGTCAATCTTTATTTATTAAATTACATTATAATTACATATATGATGTGGGTGGAATCGGTTACTTCGTTTTTATCCAAGCGACGACAATGTGATCAATTCCACAGCCTCCATTAATTATAATTGTTCGCATTGCCGCTGCCTGAACTCGAACCCGCTTAAGTAGTCAAACGGTCAAAGACTAACGCCTTAGACCGCTCGGCCATTTCGGATTAAGGATGTATGAGCACGGTAGTGGAGAAACGAATTAAAAATTTTTTTTTTTTTAATTTTGATGGTGAATTATGTTATAGCTTGACAATATAAGTCGAAAAGTAAGAATACAATTTTTCGAAATTTGTAGTAATTTCGATGTTTGGAAAACCAAGGCAGATATCGAAAAATTTTATTCTCATCTTTCGTCTATATTCATGACGTTATAACAAAATTCATCATCAAAGTTGAAAATAAGGTACCAATAATTTCAATCACAAGTCTAAACTATGATCTTTTACGTAGTGAATTATGATCTTTTTAAAAAGTAGTTAACTGACTCTTTTTAAAAAGTAGTACTTTTTTTTTATTTTTGTTATTTTATTTAAGGTCGCTTTTAACGTATAAGTCATTAGCGACCGCAGAGAGAAAGACTCTCGATACTGTTATACTAATATTTTAAATAAAAGTATTAGTTATATAAAAGCAATATTATTACATAAATGATCAAACCATTGTGTGAAACTCATAAAAAATGAGAATCAAAATTAATCGATACTGCTTTCAAAATTATTAGTAATATAAAAAAAATTATAATTTAAATAATTATATAATTTATAGATATAGGCAATATTTATTACATAAATGATGAAGCCATTGAGTGAACTAAAAAAAACTGTTTTGCGCAGAACGAATCTAATCTAATCTAATCTAATAATCTAATAAATAAATATATATATATATATATATATATATATAAAATTCTAATGTTGGTACGTGAAGACAGGGTTTTCTCTAAGACCACCAACTCCAATCAACTTACGTTGGGGTAATTACCCCTTAGTCTCCTGGTGAAAGTAAGAGAGTTTGGTTGCGGTGGGTGGAAGTAGGTGGTTGTGGGTGCCAAAAATTTGAAAAAATATATATCTGTCCTTTTCTTACTGATGTGAACTTTCAGAACAAATTTCTGGAATGATCTAGAAAGTTCCAAAATGTGTGTAGCGGTTAAAATCGATTCGAAATTTTCTAGAAAATTCTAGCAAGTTCTAGAAATGATCTAGAAAGTTTGTATAAATCGACAACTATAATCATGATCAACTTTTGACCGCCGAGAGCTGTTAGCGCCATCTCTCGACGACCAGTAGAACTATCAAGCCAGAATCGGACACACACTTTCTAGGCCTTCTTCCGAAATTTAAATCTTTTAATTTCAACCAAGTTTAGTGTTTTTCAAGGTATTTATTGTTAAAAGTAAGTTATTTATATTAAAATATTATGTCTGCATATAAATTTTATTAAATTAAACGATTTTCTAACATGAAAAAGGACAATAGAAGCTAATATAATAGAATAAAACCCTTCTCTTGAACATTCTTTTAACCAGAAGCCTCTAGAACAACCTCAGGGTATAAAAGGTGGCTCTTTCGGCGACTTGAGTTAGTCTTTCTTGAGAAACCACAGAGTTCGGATCTTAAAGGAAACCAAAGCGAGAATAAAGGGAAAGCATATATTAATCAAATTAAATTTTTGAAAATGTTTCTAATTTTGAAAGTACACCTAAATATTTTAGAGTGTTCTGCTACTAGAAATTTCGAAATTCGACGATATATAAACAAAAATCCAGTGTCTTTCCGTCAGTCTGATCGTGTTTACAGCCGAGAGAAGATTAATTGAAATTAAGAGAGAACAGTAATGAAACAAATGCAAGTGATTTTGACAAGTGAAAAAGAACGAACTAATTGAATATTGTAGAGTGTTCTGGTACTAGAAATTTCGATAACCAAAATCGTAATTGTAATATCTAAGATAGAAATCTATAATATTTACGTTAAAAATGGACCGTTAAATATAATTGATACCATTAACATGCGATGTATTTTAACCCGAGCAACGTCGGGTTTGGCTGGTAGTTTTAATATAAAATGGGAACTAAAATTAAAGATTGACCTTTTTCACATTTTTTTTTTTAAATGAAAGTAAATGTCTTGGGCTAATTTTTTCCTCCGATTTTTTTGAAGCCATATGACCGAGAAAACAGACAATGAAAATCATTAAAATTAAAATTGGCGAAAACGATCCGGAAACAAACGATGTTACACGAAGATTGGTTTGACGTCATTTAAAGTTGACAATAATGATATATTAATAGAACTGTTGACACTGTTTTATTGTCATTGCTTGTGGGATTGACATCACAGATCACGTGTGCGGTGGAGTAAAAATAATCGTTTTAAAATATTTCAAAAATTGTGACTTTTTAACAATTTTTTTCGTAGTGTTTTTATTGTTAAAAATGCGTAATTTTTGAGTTACAGGCTCTACTCGACTTATATTTTCATAAAAAATTATCAAAAAGCATTTCTGTTTTTCATGAAAAAGGTCTATTGCACATTACAACTTACCAGTAAGTCTTTGTAATAAACGTTCTGGTGTAGCATAACGTATTTGTGGCACTTTACATGAATTCAATGTACGACTAAATCTAATATCAACATCATCTTTAAATAGTTTTGGATCATTTTTTATTGATTGTGGCATTGTTACAGAGCTTGTATCTGATAATGTTGAATGTAACAAATCATTAAAATGTGCATTATCCATACATTGACTAATATCTGATACCCATGCAGTCTTTTCTTGGATTGATGGTGCAATTAAATGTACTGTTACCTACAAATCAATCAATCGAAATTTTTTTGGAAATCGTTTTATACAGAGTGGATCATTTTAATCTATAATGGTTAATACCTCGTTTTGTAAAACCAATCAAAAAATAACTTAAACAAAAGTTATAGATTTTGATGGGGGACATCATGTTCTGATATCTGATTGGACCTAGTTCTCCAGATTTCTTTAATAGCCAATTTAGACTCTAAACGGTAAGAGATAGAAGAACATTTTAAATTAGAAAGTTAATCCTCATAAAAAACTAACAATTTTGGTTCAAAACATTTTTTTTTTTTGAAAAATGCTTGCTTTCGGAGAAAAGGCGACTTAAAAATATATCATTATTGCATTTAAGGATGTTACGAACACCAAGGCAATTTTGAATAAAAAGCTTGGCTTTTTTTATATGAAGTTGGACTAAGTTTAAATCAATTCTGAAAATTTGGGGTGAGGGGGTTGGTTTTGTCCGATTATTTTAATAAATAAATGACTCTAAAAAAGCTAAAAGTTCGATCGATAATTGTAGGTCAAAGTCATGGACACAGGCGAATGTCCTTCTATTGCAACTTTTGGCTAAAGCATTTTTCCGTAGTTAACGTGTTTTCTACCGATTAAATGCAATAATGACATATATTTAGGTCACATTTTCTCCGAAACCTGACGAATCTCGAAAAAATAGTTTCGATAAAAAATGTTACGTTTTTTTATGAGGATCAACTTTCTAATTTAAAGTGTCATTCAATGTCTTACCGTTTAGAATCTAAATTGGAAATTAAAGAAACCCTAAGAATTAGGTCCAATCTGATATCAGAACATGATGTCCCCCATCAAATTCTACAACTTTTGTTAAAGATTATTATACTAATGCGTTGAGTTTACATCTAGGCATAGACGTCTACCACGAGTATGACAGAGTATTGCAGATGTTATATGAAATTGCAAAAGTATGTCTTACAACTCCAAGCGTCTTACAACTACTCAACGCGAATCGAAGCTTCAACACATGTCTAACACATCTCTTTCTTAAATACATTGCTTAACGCTTCTATTTTGTCATACTCGTAGTAGGCGCCTGGATGTAAACTGAATACTAGGTAGATTAAAATGACTCACCCTGTATACTCTTCAAAAGTATTAATGGAAAATTTTAAAAGCACAAAAATTTTACCCAAACTTTAAACAGCTGTATCTATGCGAAAAATTCTCGAAATTAGAACCTCAATAGCATATTTAAAAAGTTGTACTTTCTAGTTTTGGAATCTATGATTTAAAAAATTTCACTTCTGCCGCTTTGTGCTTAAGCAGTCCCATCTAGTTTGGTGAAGTTATAGGTACAGCAATGTCATACCTATTTCAATTTTTAGTATATACTACAAATAAGAATAAATATTTTCATATGTTCAGAAAAAAAGAGTGATTTTGGAAAAATCAACGATTTTTCACCTTTTTTTTTAAAATTTACTCGAAAACTATGCATTTTAGAGAAAAAATAGGACAGCTTAACGTAACCGGCCGTAAAATTTCTGACCGATTTTTATTTATCGATTTTTCTTACCTTTGATAATTTTTGAAAAATCTACATCAATGTACAATTAATTTATCATGTTTTGGCGGTTTTTTGAATTTTACTTAAAACCTGTGCATTTTTGAGAAAAAATTCTGTGAATAAAAGTTGTTAAATTTAAAATTTCCAATCGATCTGTATATTGTTCCCAATCTTTCGCATTATCGGAAAAATTGATATTAAAATTAAATTTTGCTCAATTTTTTAGAATTTATTCAAAAATTATGTATTTCAGGAAATAAATACTTCCGTCCAAAGTTGGAAAGGTGAGAAATCTTATCCCTAAATTTTATTATGTGCGTACAAAAATTTTCAAAATTGTTTTAAACAAAATCTGCTAAGGCCTTTGGAACACTTTATTTTATCTTTATTTTTCTTGAAAATGAGCTATAAACGGTTCCTGTACGAGATTTTTGAACCAAGATATTCGCTTTCCAAGCAAATTTGACACTTTTACACTTAAAATCCTATATTTTCTGAAATAATTAGGGAGTTGAAATTTGCCGCCTATTATTTGAAAACTGAAACTGCCTTTTTTTAACCAGTCAACAGTCGCGTTATTAGTATTTTGCTCACGCTCGATTTAAAACATAAATTATTTTTATTTTTCAAATGGTTTATGTGGTTAAAACTATTTCTATCTTCATATAATTTTATCTATTTCCGAATTATCAATTCATCAAATTTTTTCAACCTATCAGCAGTTTTAATTTTTTTTTTCAAACCCTTTAGAAATTGTGAGAATTTCTCTCATAACGAGACACAAGATGTAAGCAAAAACTTAATTGTGTATAATTTTAGTGATAATATTAATACTAACTAATTATAATAATAAGTTTCATAAATGCAGATGACGTTGTTGTAGGTAACTTTTTTATTATTTATTTATTTTATAATTTTTATTGAAAGCATTCTTACAGGGACATAACTTATAAGTATTTTCTAAATAAAATGTTAATTTTTAGTATGCAAAGACTTAGTTTAATAAATATTTACAGTATAATTATTGAATATGATTATTAATTTAACGCGCGAAATAATTGACGCAAGAAATTCTCTCATCGCAGCAATAAAAATTATCGACGGGTTGACAGAAGTGCTGACGGATTAAATCCTTTCATATGTTTTTGTAAAAAACTGTTATCATATTCCGGCTTTTGATTTTTAAATCATGTCAAAATATAGCCTTTTTCCTTCTTTTAAGCGGTTTTTTATTTGAGTTTTTTATTTTTATTTTTTTTTTTAAATTGAGCAATGGATTTCAAAACTAGAAATGAGCTCTCGAGATTTCAAATTCGATGATTTTTCGCAAGAGATACAGCTGGTTAAAATTTTGGTAAAATTTTAAGATTTAAAAATTTTCCTTTAATACTTTTGATGAGTATATATAAGAAAAGTTTTTTTTGTCATGTATACCACTAAAATTGTTACGCAAAGAAAATATCCATGGTGACCACAGGAATCAAATTACCTAATGGGTCGCGATTTTTATTTAACCATTTTCCCTTAATAGAATTTCAGGAATTTACGACATCTAGTAAATGAATACTAAATGGCCGTTTTTTGTTTTTGGCCGTACTCGTGTTTTATGTCTTCGAGAAAAATTGAATTTTCTGAAATTAAAATTAATTGGCTTAAAAATATTTTGATTAATTTTTGCCATGAATTTTTTGGGTAACATTTTTGATGCCATAATTTTTATGCTCAACATTAAAAATTGATTTGTATACTTGTCCAGTTTGCGATCCAATTTTCATATCTACAATAATTTTGAAGTCTTTATTGTGAGCATGTGAACTCACGGTTGACAATTCACTGTGCCCAGATGATTGACTTGATAACGAGCATACCGACGATTCTGAAACAATCCAAAAATTTCATAAGTTTATTTTCATACCTCCACATTTAAGACCATGAGAATTTTTACCATCATCGTCAGCATTTCCGGCATTCTCATTTGGATCTTCAATTAATGTTGCATCAGCTAATGGAATTTTCCCAATATCTGGTACAAGATGTAATCGACCGCCAGATGTTCTAAAAAGAACCATATTCAAATTTGACTCAAAACTGGACCAATTAGTGATAAATAAAAGATCCAATGATAAAGGCCTGAAGTATTCTATCGAGTAGTAAAAAATTGGTCGGATAGAAAAAAAAATTCTAAGAAAGATAGCATTTTTGCAGTTGGTGCAGAAAATAAACTAAAAAAGTCGAAAAGAGGAATTACGAAAAACATAAATACGACCAATTTCTTCATAAATACAAAAAACAGTTTTTAATATTTATGAAGACAAGAGAGCAATCTAGAAGAAAGTTAAAGAAAAAAAGAAAAAGTTAAATAAGAAAGTTGTAGAGAATAAAAAAACCTATCGAATGGTAAGTATAGGCTGAATACAATTTCATTGGTTTTTCTCCGAGAAAATTGCGAAATTTTATCGAAAATCGGAGTTTTCTTGTTTTTGTTGGGAATGGTTCAATTTTTATTATAATTATATTGTAATTAACACCAAATCTGCCTACCGAGAAGAAATCGAGCATTTTTAAAAATTTAAATTTTTTGTTCCTGTAGGGCATTCCAATTTTGGGCAATGGCTGATTAAAAAGAGAACTTTTCCTGAAAATTTGCTATCAAATTCGTAATTTTCCGTGTTTTTAAAATTTTTTAAAGTGCTCGTTTTCTACTCGGCAGAAGCAACATTTTTGGTTAATTACAAATAATTCGAATAACAAAATTTGAACCGTTCATAGCGAAAATAAAAACGACAATTTTCGGATGAAATTTCGCAATTTTCTCGGGTACTAACTGTCAAAATTGTATTCAACCCATGCCATTCGATAGGTTATTTTATTCTCTACAACTTTCTCATTAAACTTTTTTTTTTTAATTTGTTTTCTTTTTTTATAAAAACGAAAACTGTTGGAAAAATGCCAAAAACGCTATCTTTCTTAGAAGTTTTTCTTCCACTCAACCAAATATTTTGCTTCTCGATGGCATGGATTATGTTTTGTTTTGTACATTTCCTGATGGAGCAAAAATTATTGATGAATAAAGGCCGAAAGAATTTAATCGCTTCAGTGGTCAAATATTTTTAAAATTTTAAATAATGATGATTTGCTAAGAAATTTTGTTTATTGATGCTTTCTCCTCAGCGAAATTTCTGTATTTTTCCTTCTATGAATGTATTCGAAAAAATGAATTACCTACCTGGTTGCAAGAATCAAATGATTCGAGAATAAAAAGCATTGTCGTATAACTTCTTTTTCACTTTTAAAATTAGTTAAACGATTGCGTGAAGGGCGTGGTTTATCTGCAGGCACTTGAATTAAACTTCCTGCAAAAAAACAATTTATACAATTGAAATCTAAAAAAAAGTAGAAATAACAAATAGAAATTGTTTTTTTGTACCTTGCCTCACAAATACTTGGTTCACATCCAGTAATATGTCACAGCCTTCAACAATCATTCGTTCCACTGCCAAATTTTTTCGCAAATTTTCTGTTTCGCTTACCTACAAAAAAAAATTGACACATTGAAATCGAGCCATACACTGTTTATTAAAGATTTATGTATTGATAGATTTATAGAGGCTTTCAGAAAAGGGTCTTCCACTTTCGACGATCTACCAAATTATTTGCCAAGATTGAATATCTTCTATCTACATACGGATTGTCTTTTTTAAGTTGAAATATGCTTGAAAATCGAAAAATAATTTTTAACGAGAAAAATGCTTCAGGCGAAAAATGTTGGTTGTGTAGGCGCACATCTTACACAGACATTAAACTTGATTTAGGTTTTTAAGCTCAATGAAAAACTCACTCTACTCCATAACTGGCAATCGATAGATGAACACTTTAAATTAGAAAGTTGTAAGTGATTAAAAATGTAACATTTTTTGTACGAAAGTTTTCCGCCATTGTAGAGTTTAGGCAAAAACGACTGAAGTTTCACCAAAAAAATTTATTTCGTATGAAAATTGTCATTTCGTATAATTATTTCTGCGAAATCTAGATCACTCTTCGGAAAAAATTTGCGAATAAATACAATAAAAGTGGTTTGTTTTTCTATAAAGACCATTTTTGTTCAAATTGAATCAAAAAACGCACAAAAAGCTAAATTTTTGCTATCAATTACTGTCTAAAATATTCGCTGTACAAAATAATGTTTCCAACAAAAAATGTTTGCGTATTTATAAAGAATAACTTTCTAATTAAAAGAGTTCATCTAATGTTTGTCAGTTATGAATGCGAGTGTGGTTTTCATTAAACTTGTGTGCCTTTGAAACTAACATTTTCCGTTTGAAGCATTTTCCTCGATTAAATTTATTTATCGGGTTTCAAGAATATCTCAACTTAAAAAAGGCACCCTGTATATTGAATGGCTGACTGACTAATGGATCAACACACACCTGTAATCGCTGATTTTAGGAACATAAAATTTTGCACAAACGTTCTTTAAATGTCGTTAATGTGCACTAAGAAAGCATTTTTGGAAATTCATCCTTTAAGGGGTTAAAATGATTGCCGCTCAACCAGGGGATAAAATAAAGGAGTGCACCGAGCACCATGGCCGAAGGCCTGTTTACTTTCCAAGAGGATGGAAGCAAAGTTGATGTTTAGGAGGCGGGTGGGAAAAGCGAGGACAAGCGGGTTGAATGATAACTTGAAGATCTTCAAAGTTAGCATTGTCAATATTACAAGGTATGTTCTCCAAATGAATAATTGATTCACTAAATAAATCACTGAATCCCTAAATGATTCAATGATTCACTAAATGATTCATTTATGGAATACATTGTAATGAATCATTATCACGACAGCAGCTGTGAGCAAAAGCTAGTTATTTATAAAAGAGTCGAAAACGTCATGTTATGGTATTCTGGTCAAATTGTCGCCCAAACGAAACGTTAATTTTGACGTATTTTATACCGGGTGGTCCAAGTTAATGTTTTCTACCATTTGATTAAATCCTGCTGTTATACAGACAAATAGTTTATATATTTAATATAAAATGCTTAGCAAAAAAGTGAAATTATCAGATTTAAAATATTCCATTAATAAACTCGTTCGCCTTTATGTTGAGCGAATATTAAGATGACCTCAAATGAACAGTTAGGCAGAGTTTATTTTAATAAAATACTTCAGGCAAGAATTTAATAATAAATGGCAAATTTTGCACAAAAAACAAGTAACAAGTTGGCACTCCTTTATTATTGAGTTCTAACAAAAAGTATAAATACTAAAGTTAAGTAAAAAAATTCGATTAATCGAATTGCAATGTTTTTGACAGTCAATAAATCGATTATTTTATATTTGCTATAAAAAGATAATAGAAAAAATTTTTCTTTGCTTTTTTCGGAATGTTTCAAATTAATTTTTCAATATATGTACAGAGTGTTAAGTTGGCTACATGTGGAAAATTTTTTTATTATAAGGTTTACAAAAAAAATTATTCTTTATAAAAATCTCTACTTTCGAAAATATTAACATTCAGCTATTCACTTTTGACATCGAATGTATAGGGTGAAAGTACAGAATGTACAAATTGAAAAAATTCGATAGGAATGTTAATGGTCGTTTAAAAATATAGACCATTTAGAACATATAATAAGGAAACCGGTTCAAGAAATCCCTCCCGAGATATATTGGAGTGTATTCAAATAATTTTGTAAAATAACAATTACATGTATGATACACGAAGGTGGATACGATGGGGCAAAAACAAAGTGAAGATAATTATTATTTTTTTCAATTTTAAATTAAATTTTACAAATCCTACTTATAAAACACGTTATCTGTTATCCAAATTAACCAGTTATCGTAATTAAAATATTTATTTGCTAATTTGAAGGTTAAGTTAGGTTAGAGTGGCTGTCCTGGGGTGGGACACACTTAGACAATTGGGTCCGTTGTGATACCGATAAAGGGTTGGCCCACCCCCGACCACTACTTCATGAAACATTTGGAGCTGTTTAAGAACAGCAAGAGTGCTTTGGCGTCGACGGACTTTAAGTCGGAGAGGTCGTCAAAGAGAGGCTGGCTCAAGTAAGTCCATCTCCTCATGGAAAGAGCTGGGTAGTGACAGAGAAGATGAAACATAGTTTCCTCCTTCTTGCCACTGTGACAGCTCCTGCAGTAGTCGTGATACACTGCCAGGCCCAGACGTCCAGCATGGCTGCCGCCTAATCAGTGTCATGCAAAAGCTGCAACAACTTTGCTAACAGACGCCGTGATATAAGTGATATAAGATCTTCAAAACGCCTACGATTGTACTCAGACCATATCTGTCTTGTAGTAACACAAGTACGTTCGTCCCTCCATCTAAGATTGGCCTTTTTTTAAGATATCCTCTTTGAGGAGCAACTTGCAGTTCGCAAATGGAACTCTCGGTTATTTATTGATGCTTGTGTTACATGTTTACATTCATTTGTTACACCATCTCATTTAAGGACGTACGGCAGTTTTGTGCTACATTTGACGATGAATAGACTGAGTAGAAGGATGCTATTTTGAAACATTTATAACAAAATAATTAATACATTTATTTTTCATAGATTACGTTACAATTGTTATTGTTTCCGTAAGTAAAAACAGTTACCTTCAGTTCGTTTTTGTCTCAACTTAAGGATGTATGAGCATGACAACAATGTTTGATTTAAAGGCTCAAAATTTGTTTGTAGGTAGTCTTTTACTCAAAGAATATGTCGTTAAAATTTCAGCTTAGGTATCCGTGCAAACTTTTAAGAAAAAAGTCATTAAAAATCAATATAAAATACATTGGCTCTTATCGAGGAATCTCAAAAAACGACATATTTTTAATAATTTTCATTTGGAAATGGTGCAAGGTGCAAGTTTTTGATAATTTTCATTTGGAATGAATGAAAACAAATTTAAAAAAAACTTTTTAATAGAAAGTAAACATATTAGCAATGAATTAGAAAAGAAAAAAACTAAGTGTCACCGTCCATATAAGGGATGTAAGAGCAGGGTAGATTAAGGGTGGAAGTTATTTTTATCTTATTTTCAACTTTGATGATGAATTTTGTTATAACTTCATGAATGTAGACGAAAAATAAGAATAAAATTTTTCGATATGTGTCTTGGTTTTCGAAATATCGAAAGCTAAATAATTAAACAAAATTTTCAATTTTCGATATTTTGAAAATTAAGCCAGATATCGAAAAATTTTATTCTTACTTTTCGTCTTATATCGTCAAGTAATACATAATATAAATTTATCATCAAAATTGAAAATACCTATTTTTAAATTTGTGCCCCCACTACCATGCTCATACATCCTTAAACATCTTTGCGTTCCATACATATAATTGCTCTTTTACAAAATTCTTTAAATACACTCCTACATATCTCCGGGGGTGATTTCTTGAACCGTTTCTCTTCTCTTCTAAATTGTCTACATTTCTACACGATCATTAACATTCCGACCGAACTTTCTCAGTTTGTGGACAACCTGTATAATCGATGTTTGGACATTCTGTATATTCCATGTCAAGAATTAATAGTTGCATGTTAATATTTTTAAGAGACATTTATAAAGAATAAATTTTTTTCGTAAACCTTATAATAAAAAATTTTTCCATATCTAGCCAACTTAAGTAAACACTCTGTATATTGGAAAGCTCCAGATGGTGTATTTTTCCATTTTCTAAATGAATTTATTCATATCATCAGTGTTTTAAATATCAATAAGAGAAGTTAAAAGCGATAAAAAAAATGAATGATTGTTGATGATGTGAGTACAATAAAGGGTATTAACTTTTTATTAATTAATTCCATTGAATCTTAGTTAATAAAAATAAAAAAATCAAACATTCTTTTATAAATATTTTTATATATTCATATTCATTATAATTTTTTACTTAAAATAATTAGTACTGAAATAATTCTTTAGATATGAGATCATCACGTATTCATATACGATCTATTTTCAGTAAATCTACAATGCTTTCAAAATATATTTAACCAAAATAATTATCGAAAAATCTATATTAAGGTAGTACGAGCGCCAAGGCTCAACTCATCTCAACCATAAGTTTACACTTATGGTTGAGATTGTTTATACCTTATTTTCAACTTTGATGAGGACGTTTGTTAACTTCATGAATGTAGACAAAACATAGAAATACAATTTTTCGATATCTATCTTGGTTTTCAAAAAATCGAAAGTTAAATAATTAAACAAAATTTTCAATTTTCGATATTTTGAAAATTACTCTTGGCATTCAAAAAAAATTCAAAAAAAAAAAAATTAATTTTGTGTCACCAATACCGTGCTCATACATCCTTAATTAGTCGGACACAACGGTGTTTTTTTTTGTAAAAATATAGTTTTGGTTCAAAAAATCAACTACAGTAAATCTGTCAACGCTACAATGAATACTATCATATATTGCTCATCTGTGTAACAGTTCAACAAGCATCTCATGTTTACAGCATATCTCAAAATTGAATAACGTTGTCGCTTGTACAATTCACTTCTGATTTAGACAAAATATTCGTCAAAAAGTAATATTTGTTTGTTGTTTTTTCATAAACTAAACGATCAATTACATTCTATTTACGGCTCAAAGCATCCCGGATTTGTTTATTTACATATATCTATATATATTTTTTACCAAATATTTTTTTGTAGCACAAACGCGAACTAAAAATGTTAGTGATCAGTGAGTGATCAGAAACTCAGGGCTAATCAACAAGTCAACAAATCCACAGACCCGTGCTAACTCGACCCCATTAAAGGCATGACCAACCCGTGGATCATTGAGTGAATACTATCACAAAGTTAACCACAAAGTCAAAAAAATTCGCAGACCCGTGTTAACTTAACTCCAATAAAGGTATGGCCAACCCGTGGATCAGTGAGCGAACGCAAGGCTAACCAAGAAGCCGAAATGATCGAAATCACCGTCATATGGATGAATTATCATCGAATCTTTTATCTCGCGGATCTTTTGTCGTCGGGTCCAAAGTAGTGATAGCTTATAGTTAGATTAAGTTGAATACTAATATCATTTAGTTTTAACTTGAATTTTATGGCAATGGAAAACATTTTAATGGCAGAAAAAATGTTAATTAATCGAATCAAAACAATTGAAAAATAGATAAAATGAAACTAAGTATTGAGATTACCACTTTCTTTTACATATACTATAAAGTTTAGCTTACAATGCGATCACGATGAAATATTTTGTCGCAGCCTCGTATGCACATATCAGATTTGTGGTCCTCGAAAAATTGTTTTCCAATTGAAGGTATGCAATTTCTCACAGACATAAGTCATAGTCCAACGTATCGGTTTTAGTCGGTTTTTATTTTATGATAAATAAAATTCCATGTATTTTTAATTGATTTAAGTATGGTTTCCGTTTGTGGTTTTCATAAAAATCTAATCAATGATTTTCATATTAATTGAAAAAGTGTTGTTCATGGTAAAAATTATTAAAATTTACGTCCATATTAAAAAAATCTCGAGCTATAAAATATTAGCTAACAGAGTTAATTGTTAAAATATTTTAAAGTTCATCCGTTTACACAGAAAAGTACGGATCAAATATTTTTTGCTTTTTTATAAAGGAGGATCGAACAAGAAGACGAGATAATACAACTTTTAAGTTATGTATGTTCTGTTGTAAACGATATTTTATCCCTCTTAGTAAAAATAATACAAGAAAAGTTGGTTATTACTTAAAAAAAAATTTTTATTAGGTAATTTAAAATCAAATTTTTATATATAAAAAAAAAAAAAAATACAAAAATAAACACATAAAAAATATACACAAAAATTTACAAAAAATAAATTAATAATTTGAGCATTATATATTAATTATTATTTTAATTTAAAAAAAATCACAAATTCTGAATAAATATTAATAAATTCTTTTGATCATATAAAATAATTTTTATAAAATATCACTGATATATCCATATTATTAGCCTAGGTGTCGCTGTAATTACTAAACATCAGTTCTAAAAATTTTTGTGTGGCCTAATTTTGCTTTGCTTATCGACTGTAAAAAATTGACTGTTTTTTCTGTTACGAGCTGGCAGTCTATTTAGTGTGGATGTAATTTTGATTTAGTTTCATAATTAAAGAATGTAAATTCAATTTGCCAGACAAAAATTCGGTTACTTTACTAGCGCTAATTCATCGTTAATTAACACAACCGCTCTCAGATGTAAACTCTCGAAAACTATGAAGTGTTGAAGAGTAAAAAAAAATCATCTCTTATGGTTGTTTAGCCTAAAAAAAGTGTCCTCAAAATACCATTAAATAAGGTGGCTAGAATGGCGCTTGTGTAGCAAAAAGGTGGTTGATGTGAACTTTAGTTCTATATCCTACTTTTATTAGTTTGAGCACATCTTTTAAAATGTAAACTTATGCTACTGCAGCGCCATCCTTATTTAATGCTTTACGACACTTTTTAAATACAGAGATGCTTCTCCTTTACACTTATAACGTTGCCAGTTCTCGTAACACAAAAATTTCTAGAGGTGTATTTATCAATGACATTATATTATGCTGATGGACACCAACTCTGTAATATGTACACATTTTAAAACAAAACAACCACACTTTTGAACACATATTCTTGAAGTCCATATCAGTTTTGACCTTGGAAGAATGTGTGGTATGTTGAAAAATTATTTGGCAAAGTTGCAGGCAGGCTTAACATTGCGCTGCTATGATATTCACATATTTACACAACAAATATTTTATCCAATAAACTAGTAAGAAGGTAAAATCGGTTTAATTGTGGCATCATCTTCAAGTTATTTTTGTGTTGTAAGGTCACGAAGATCTTAAAGAGTAACACCTATATGTAAATCGATTGCTTTGTTATCTTAATTTGGCGCCAATGCGGTGTGCCAGGTTATATTGGCCTAAGGTGACTTTAAACGGTTATATTAAAACTCACTTTTGGTGTAACTTTCGAGTAATGCAACTGTGGTTAATAAGACAGTTGCAAAAAAGAAGAGCATGCATTTATTACGAAAAACCTTATATTTTTTCAAATATTAACTCGTAGAAACCTTTACTGCAGGCCAATGCACACGGAAGTTGGTAGGTAAGACCCCCCCTCTTCCAATCCATTGAGAATCTTTCAATATAGATTTTACCAATCAATATAGTCAAAATTCACTTGAAGCACTCGATATTTGCATTGAAAATTCATCGCGTTCTGACAGTTTTGCCTGTGATAAAAGCGACGAATGAACGCTCCTTTTCAACTTCGACAGTATCCGAAGATCGGCTAAACGGTTGAGTCTCGCTCAATATACATCGTGGTATAGAAGTCAATGCACATGGACTTTTCGAAATTTTTTTTAGTATCTCGCAGAATTAACTTATTGAAAAATAGTGACTAAATATGACATTTTGTCATTATAAATTGCTCTATTTCGCGTGAATCAAATTAGTATACAATTTTTTCACGCAAATCGTTTCCCCAAACCGCTATAATGTCACTTGTATAACGTGATATTTATGTTTCTGGCAGAATTAAGTAAAAACTCAAAAATTTTACGAGGCTTTTACGAACCCAGAATAAAGAATATTCATGCATTTTTTTTTAAATATTTTTAATCCATTGTCTACACCGTTATAACATAGTAAGAAATATAAATACTACTTAAAAATGCTGTGATTAAGTGTAAAAAATATTAAAAATAGAGAATAATTTTGAGATGTTTAAACGCAGTCCTTTTGGCGCTCTCTGTTGATGACGTATTAATATGTGATCTGCCAGTTGGTGACAGTTCAATGTACTGTGTACTACTGGTGTAATATCCACGTATGTAGTAATTATAGTAAATATCCATGGTAATACCATACAAAATATAAGTAATTAATACCATGCAGTATGTCAACAAGTCTGACAAGCCACATACTATGACGTCACGTTCATTTTAAAAATTTGAATTTCCCTCACTGAATTTGTACTTTTATTAATTAATAGTGAGTAATTAAAAAGATATTAATTACTAAAATAACGGTTTAGTTTCACAAAGTTATGAAAAAAAATATTTGAACCAAATTTAAATTTCATGAATATTCCCTATTGCATAGATAGTTGGTTTTGTCTGTTACCTCAAAACTTTAACAAAACGTCAATTTTCGGAACAAATTTGGTATTTTAAGGTGATATCACATTCCTGATCAGTCCAGATCTTGCCATGGACTCACTTGATCCTGCATTTCTTTGGCGCCCTCCCCGAACTTAAGTCCGTTGAAGTAAAAGCACTCCCGTTTTTTTTAAGAGGGATGTGCCAAATCTACAAACCTAGATTGTTTTCTGGAAAATATAAATTTTATCGAAAGTACATTTCACTGGAAGAGCAATTTTCGTACCACAGATGAAAAAGTACATTCCGTGTTAGAATAAATAGTAGGATTTCACGTGCTCGGTTTTGTTAGCAAAATCTCATCATAACTGCGCCATTTTTGTCCCAACTTTTTTCAAAAATATGTATATACTATAATTTGTGTCGGGATGCAAAAAGTGTTGCATATTCTGCAATTTACAAAAGTGTTACCTTTTAATAATCTCTATGCCTCACTTAAACTCCATTTAATTTTATCAAGCGCTTACATAGTCAGCAACGTAGTCAAAATTACATTTCGGAAGGATTTCGATTATACTCTTAAGCGTTTCCATCTAAAGGAAAATCCAAATCATAAGCAAATTTCAATTAATTTGACCAATTCACTAACAAAATAATCAAAATTTCATTTTGGAAACGATTTCAAATTAAAAACCAATCATAAAAAAAGGAAAAATTTCTTTCAAATTTCCCCAAAATTATGTTTGATAACCTCAGATTTTTTTTATTGGTTCGAAGGTCGTATTTTGCAAAAATCAGCAGACGTGAAAGAATTAACCAAAAAACTTTTTTTGATTGGACAGTAATCTAAACAAAAAAAGAGGTAGATTTTGGCGCGAAACAATTGCTCCCAAGCTCGATCCTTGCACACATTTTCACAATTCAATTGTTTTATTTAAATCCGTTACAATTCGTCCTAAATATTCACGATACAATTCAGAAGTTTCCATATTTTCATCATTAAATTTAAACACTGCATCCAAAAAACTACCATTCATAAAAAACTCAAATACACTATCAATTTTCAACAATGTTTTATCCGTTAAATGTTTCGCAACAATCACTTTTAACAATTGATAACATTCATTTAACGCACTTATCAAATACATTTGATCATAACTAAAATCCATTTCATAAAATGATATAATTGCCATTTCGATTGTATGAAATTTTTGTTTAAATATTTCACAATTACGTAATTCATCCGCTGTAAATTGTCCGTTACGATCTAAGACCGTGATTTTTATCGCAATTTTTATAATATTTTTTATTAATTTCTCAGCAATTTTTTTATTATTTTTTAAATAAATTTTTAATATTTTATATAAATTATCTAAAATCGATGCTGTTACATCATCGATTAATGCTTTTGTAACATTTTTATTTGAACCGAAATGTGTGAAGAATTTTTTTTGAATACGTAAACTTAAATCTTTTGACTTAAAACCTTGTTCGTTATTATTATTATTCGCCATTGTTGTCATTATGTTTATCGAGTTCACCATAGTTTTAAACAATCACTGTTTTTTTTTTTTAAATTTCGTGTATAGCCGTTGAAAGTTTTGAATTTGACCTTCTGTGTTAATTTGATTCAGTCATCATGCACTCACTAACTGTTGAGTTGAATCACTTATTTTAAGTCACATTCACATATGATGATCTATCTGACTCAGTTTATAATAAACATCTTTTCCAATAAATGTATTATATAAAAAAGAAACTGGTTATTTCTAAAAATTCAGCGCGCGTGTCTTCGTTTTAATTGTAAATATTTGATGTGAACGTATTATGATTATTATTTCATGGTATTCCCTCCACTTTTTAACCAAACAGCTGGTTATGTCATATCCATAGGTGTAGTATTTTAGTACAACAGATGGAGGACAAAACATACATTCGTAGGAAAATACCTCAGATGTTAAAATAAGTCTCCGATCCCGTTTTTCAACGGGATAATTATGATAAAAATAGAAGTTAGAAAACATATTTTGTAAAAAAATCGGAGTGTAGGAAGTTGTTTAAAAAGCGGGAAAATGATTTTGATAAAAAACAAAAAATAGAGCGTTCTAAAGCTAAAAACAACGAAAATAATTAGACTAGGCGTCAGCTAAAGTTTAATCTGATCAAAACTTTACGAGAAAATACGGTTTTATGACCGAAAATATCGTGTTTTTCGCCATATATTTTCTCGGTATGTATGAATCGCAGGAAATCCGTTCTGGTCTCAAATTCTTGCTTTTATTGGTATCTTTTTGCAAAATATAATATAAGCATTCAGCACAATTTGCGAAAATAAAAAATATATGTTTCCGAAAAGCCGTGCGCGATAGCTAACGATGATAGTTTAAAAAAAAAACATTTTCTTCTTTAAGAATTTCCCAAAAACTTCTGCATAATTATTAATCTTGTAGATGCACGATGGAACATTGAAAACGCAAAGAAAAATCTAGTAATATTTCCATAATATATACTTTCCATAATAAATCTGATATATATTATAATCGTGAAAGTTTGGATGGATGTTTGTTACTCTCTTTCACGCAAAACTACTGAACGGATTTGGATGAAATGTGGAAAACAGATAGTTAATAACCTGGATTAACACATCGCGAAAAAGAGGTTTAAGGTGCTGAAATAGGAGTTGAAAGGGGTGTGCTTCAAAAACTTGAAACTAGTTGTATATCTTATCCAAATTTGAGACTAATCGAAGCACAACTTTTAAAGTTTTTAAAGCACACACCTTTCAACCAATATTTTAACCCCTTACAGCCCTTTTTCTCATTAAAGAGTAGCCTATGTGTTAATCCAGATTATAAACTATCTGTTTTCCACGTTTCATCCAAATCCGTTCAGTAGTTTTTGCGTGAAATAGAGTAACCAACATCCATCCCTCCATCGATCTGTCGATCCATCCAAACTGTCACCATTATAATATATATCAGATGTATTATGGAAAAAAAAATATTGGAACAATATATTCCAAATATTTGAATATTATATTTTGTTTCATTTGTTTCAATTTATTAAAAATGAAATATTAATCGATTTTTCTTTGCGTTTTCACGATTCCATCGCGCATCTACAAGATTAATAATTATGCAAAGGTTTTTGGGAAACTCTTAAAGAAGAAAATTTATTTTTAAGCTGTCGTAGGATGTTTCGTTAGCGATTGTGCATGGCTTTTCGGAAACACATATTTTTGAATTTTCGCAAATTGTACGGAAACCTTATATTATTTTGCGATGAAAATTTTTTTACAAAAAAATTAAAATTTTAAAAGCAAGAATTTGTGACCATAACGTAGTTCTTGCGTTTCATACAAACCGACAAAATAAATAACAAAAAACTGTCATAAATAAAAACCGGTAAAATTTTTTCGCCCCCGGGGTATACGTGTTTCCGAATGTAAGCTTCCAATAGCCAGATTATTTCCCCTGCCTGCTGCACTAATATGAATAAAAGTAGTAATGTTATAGACTATGTAGTAGCAGTCAGTCACAATATACATCTGTCTAGTATGTCGTTTACCCTCTTTTGCCTTTTGTTATTAAAATCGACCGTTATTAATTTTTTTTTACTTTGTCAGTTCTATTAATTTAGTCCGATCGTATATCTTACAATTTTGGAATACGTTTTTTTTAAATACAAATTTGGATAAACTAAGATATTTTTCTTCTTAAAGTAGCCTAAGTGCTTATAAATTTAATGTAATTGTTACTAAGCCAAGTCAGAGACTTTTTAAAGAAGCTTTTTTTTTAAGACTTCGTATAGAAGTCGAATTATGATAACATTTTTGTGAATTGAATTGAATTGAATATCAAAAAAAATTTTTTGAATAAAGTTGTAGAGCATAAAATTTTAGGCGCAACTCTCTCAGACCAATTTTCCCTTAAAATGCACCTTTTCACCCCTAGAACGCTCAGAGTACTAAAAAAATAAAAATTCAACAAAATATATAAAAATTGGACTTTTCTTTTTAATTTCTTAAAAAAGTTTATAGATAAATAAATAATCCAAGAGAGAAATCATTCAAACAATAATCATTGAGAAAACAAATTATCCTTTTTCATCCCTTCTATTAATAGTGACCTGAGTGATTAAGGTATACTAACACAAAGGCATTTGTAAACATGATAGAAACATACCCCCAAAAATGGGAAAAATAACCCCAAAATACCGCCTTTTTCTGTTCAATACATCCTAGAAAGATTGCATTTTCACCAATCAACTCGAAATAAAATCAAATTAACTGAATATATCGAAAAATATCATTGAAAACATCGCAACAACCCGGAATATTGAAAAAAACATTCCCCAAAATTGCCATTTTTAGTTTATACTTACTAGAAAGATAGGATTTTCATCAATCGACCCAAAAATGGCCGATTAACAAAAGACATTAACAGAATTTTTCAAAAAATTACATTATCAACATTGCAACCACCCGGAAAATCTTAAAAACAACCCCTAAAATTACGTTTTTCTGTTCAATACATCCTAGAAAGATTGCATTTTCACCAATCAACTCAAAATAAAATCAAATTAACTGAATACATCGAAAAATATCATTGAAAACATCGCAACATCTCGGAATATTGAAAAAAACATTCCCCAAAATTGCCATTTTTAGTTTATACTTACTAGAAAGATAGGATTTTCATCAATCGACCCAAAAATGGCCGATTAACAAAATACATTAACAGAATTCTTCAAAAAATTACATTATCAACATCGCAACCACCCGGAAAATCTTAAAAACAACCCCTAAAATTACGTTTTTCTGTTGTATACATGCTAGAAGATTGGATTTTCACTAATTGACCCGAAATAGTTTCGCATAAATAGAATACTTTAAAAAATTTCATTCACCCGAAAAATCACAAAAATAACACTGCAATTTTACAGTACCAGCGCTATAAATTTTGTTAAACCGAAATTAATAATTTTAATTTGTAAAATCAATCATTTTTTGTCGAGATATGAAATTTCGAAATTTTTTTTTTTGGTGGACAATATATTTTAGCGTGTGCTATTTATCTTTTAGACACAATGCCACCCACACCTGGCTTCCTTATTTAATACACCGAATTAAAAATATCATATTATAAGGACTTTGGTAATTATTTCATGCTTCATTGCATAACACCTGTTTTCATATTTTAGCGCTTGTTAATCACCTGCTGCCTTATGGTTGTAATTTTTAGTTTTGACCTTTAGAAGCAAGTGTGGGGGAAGGGAAGAGAATCAAAATGTTCGTCGAATAAACAAAACTTGACAGTAAATTATTTATATAATAACGAAAAGCAAGCCAAAATATAAAGTAATTCCAGTTCTTGGTTTTCGTGAAAAACGATGTTACCTACTAGTTTAAAACGGGTTATTACAGTGTAGGTATTCGTTGTGTGCGTAGTCATGGTAGGGACAATAAAATCGATGCCAGCGCTTCCAGTGAAAAATTTTGGCGTTAAAAGGGGCTGTTATTACTAATTTGCAGTTCTTTACATGTTAATGTTATAGAAATGTCAAATTAAAATTATTGAAAAACACGAATTAATTAAACTTAATGCATTAAAAATTGTGAAAAATAAGAAATCAAATTGCACAAATATTATTTTTCAAATTTAATTATCATAATTATTTATTTAAAGTAAGACAATTATATTAACTTTTCAATGTAAGTCTTAAATGCAATCCATACATTTATATATGCATCCATACAATTTTATAATTAAAGTAGTGTATCGTTACCATGGAAACGAAACTCACGCACGGAACGAATATAGGAAAAGACGGTAAAAAGAATTATTTAAGGTTTATAGCTCGAGACCCAGAAATGACAGCTTCACTCTAAAACTACCACAGTATTTATTAAAGTCTTATAAATAACTGAACCCATTTACAAAACATACCTGTTTTTAGTTTTTAAGATAATTAACAAAAATTATCATAAAATTTATGAAATTTAATATAATTATATTACGCTTGGCAACATTGCACATGTGTTGAAGATATGTCATTGTATTGTCAAAAAATAATTTTATTAAATAATTATATAATTTGTAATTTTTTATTAATTTAAATATAAAATAATTCAATAATAGAATAACTTTGATAAAACAAAATTGAACTTTACACGAAATTAAAATTTTTAAATACTTTTTTTGAGGTTATGTTTTCATGAACTGATCGTTAAATGTGAACCAACAGAAAAATTTCAGTGTTGTCAGACTTTATACGCCATAATGTAAATTTTTTTAAACACATATCCAAAGATATTTTATGGATAAAATAATTAAATATAAAATCGTCATAAAAAAATATTGATTTAATAAAAAAATAAAATGGTAAAAATATATATTTGTATCAATTTAAATTAAACGAATTTGTGTATTGAAAGTTGGCAGCGGAAACTTCGTTCTATGGATTTTGTATGGGACAGAGTGAGAAGGACAATGAGACCCTTCATAACACCCTTAAACTTATTTACTTATAGCCCTGGAGTCCGTGACAGTAAAACTGCATTTACACGGGTTTCGAAATTTCATATACAACACTATTTAACGATAGGTACAATATGGACTAGGTGTGCCAGAGTTTATCTTGGCAGAAATGTTTTTTGTCTAGATTTCTTTTATTTTATACTGGTGTGGCAGATATTTTGATCCAGTTTTGAGATATAACACCGAGATTCTATCGAATGCGTGTACGACTTTGCTTTGTAGACAAACATTACCTTAGCAACGCCGGTTGTTTGTGCTCTACATAATTGCGGAATGAATTCTCAAATAAAGTTCTTTTGGTTTTATTTCGCATTTTATATTTCAGCATTTTCAGATGTAAGAGCAACCTCTTACAATTTGGTGCATCGCCCGGGAAACGAACCCGGGCCGCCCGAACGGCATTTTCAAAAATTCAAAAAGACCGAAAGGGGATATTATGGCGGTTTTCGCGATGCCATTTTCGTCCATGGAAATTTGATAATAAGCTTTTCGTTAATCTATTTTACTGAAAAACTTTTTATCATGTAATTTGTTATTGAAATCATATATATGTGCGGGATTGGGTATCTGTCAGGTATAGTAATCGAATTGAGTCTACGGTAATCACCACATGCACGAAAAGAACCGTAAGATTTCCTTTTCATAACCAAAGGTGAAGACCATTCACTATTCGATCTCCTGCATACACCCAAATCTATAAGTTCCTGGAAATGAGCTCGTGCAGCTACTAATTCTTCAGGACTTAACCTGCGATATTTCGAGGATATCGGGTAAGAATTAGTGACAATACGATGTCGAACATTATGTTTTGCTTGAAGAGCAAATTTATGTTTTGCTTGAAAGTTTTATTGGCTTTATATATTAAAAATCGGTGTGACAGACCTTTCTGCCACGATACGAGCTGTCACACCAAATTTTTCTAAAAATAGATAAAATTTGCAATAAAATGGTCTCTTACAAATTAATTTCCATGAAAGTGCAAAAATACTTGTAATTATAAAAATATAAAAAATATTTCTGCCTGGATAAACCTTGACACACCTAGTACATCTTGTACCTACCTATCGGTAAATAGTAGGTATTCATTCATATGCGAAATTTCGAACTGCGTGTAAGTGCAGTTTTATTGTCACGGGCTCCCCGCTTATTAGCTAATATTTTACAGCATAAAACTTTCTCATACTACAACACAAAAATTCTAAATATTTAGATTTAGAGAGTGTATGTGTAACGAAAAAAAAAAATCTAACTATTTTGACCATAAGCCGTGCTATTTTTATTTGGAATCTACGCTACAAAGCTCTACTACGCAAAAATTACTTCAAACTACTTTCAAAAATCTACGCTACACACTAACCTTGCTATCAAAATCGGTTTTTTCGATTTATTTTTTTTCCTAGATAAGAAACTATATTCAAGCACGTTAGAAAAAATTCTGGTCAAAATTTTTTGCAACAAACTCCAGAAATGTAAAAATACACCTAAAATGAAACAAAAATAATTAATTGGTAATTTTTCGTATACGAAGGGGGGGCATATATATTAAAATTTCTTACGGTAATCTCGTAATGTTATTTCCAGCCCAAATTATGGACCAGATTTTGTTTTATATTATATAAGTATATAGTGATCGCTAATACTGTTCTAATTAAACTGGCAGAAAATTCTAAATGTTTCTATATAGAAATGTATAATAAGTGTTTTTCGTATGAGAAAGTTCTACGTTTTTTTACCAATTGATTTTCCCAAGATGATGGGTTGTTATCGGAAGACCCTGTAATTAGATTCTGCGCTCTATTTAATCTTGAAATTAGGAATAGAGAAGTTGCAGGGTTTTAATTTTTATTTTTTTCTAAAGAAATATTTTTCAAATTGATCTAAATTCAAACGTCAGTGACGTCAAAATATCGCTTTAGTAACGCCACCGCATAGAGAAATGATAAAATAACATGCATAAATGATTTGTCTCTCAACTTGTTTTCAATACCGTGTGGACCATTTAATCTATAATGCCCGATAGCTCGTTTTTTAATTAACAAATCATAAAATAACGTAAACAAAAGTTGCAGCGTTTGATGGTGGCATCTTTTTCTGAGATCAGATTGGACCTCGTTCTCCGGGTTGCATTAAAGTTGATTCTCATAAAAAACTAACATTTTTTATCAAAAACATTTTTTTTTTAAATCCTTATCTTTCATAGGAAATATGTCATTATTGCATTTAATTGAAAGAAAACACGCTAGCACCAGAAAAATGCTTTAGTCAAAAGTTGTCAATGTCCATGATTGGACCTGAAATTCTAGTTTTAAGGTCATTTGACTTTGATCTTCAAATCAGCTAGCGCGTTTTCTTTCGATTAAATGCAATAATAACATATTTTCAAGTTGCAAATACTCCGAAAGTTAACAATTTTGCGAAAAAATTTAATAAAAAATGTTAGTTTTTTTATGAGGATCAATTAATTTAAAGTATCATTCTATTTCTTACCCTTTTTGATCTAAATTGACTATTAAACCAACCCAGAGAACTAGGTGCACTCTAGGCATGGGCAAACGGGACTTACTGAAGTCCCTCGGATTTTACCTAAAATACGAGTAAGACAGCGAAAACCTAAAATAAGAGTAAGACATGGGGACAACTTTTTTTGTTTCTATCCATCTCATTACTATTAGAGAAACTGAGATAGGTAGAAGAGTCGTATACCCGTCTTGCTTCCTCCTCTATGAGCAATGCGGACTTGGATAAAGAGATACACAATAAAGTTTATGACACACAATAAAGTTATAACAATGGTGGTTTCGACTTAAAATAATGCCCGGTCCAATCTGATGTCAAAACATGATGTTCTCATTAAACTTTGCAACTTTTATTTTAAGTTATTTTTGGATTGATTTACTACAAAACGAGCTATTAGCCATAATAGATTAAAATGGTCCACCTTATATGAATTTGTGGCAAAATTAAAGCAACTTCTCTATTTCCCCTGTTTTTTAACAATGGTTGTGTAAAACTTACCTCGTCGTGCATTTGTCTTGACAAGTCTTCCAATTGTTGTCGAGCATTCTGTAAGCTTTTTCGCTCGACATGATCATGCGGGGTATGTGCCAGTAATTCATGAAGAGTTATAATATATCGAGGAATCTGTCAATTAGAAAAGTATTAAAAGCTTAATCCCTTTTAAGAGATAGTATGACACAGGTAACGTCACGCAAAAGTTGATATCAAGATGGATGGATTTTGCATAATTATTTTATGTTTGTAAGTAGGTACGAATGAAATATGTCTGCCATCTGAGAGTGATTGTGTTAACTGCGTTTACCAGCGTGCATTAACGAAAAAAAAAAGCGAAAATTGCTAAATTAAAAATCATTTTAAGATAATCTTTATCAAATTATTTTTCATAAACTTTTAGCAATTATAAATATTAATTGCCAGACGAATTTACCGTAACTGGCATCGCGCCAGATATTATAGGCTATTTGCCGATGACATCGAAAGAACCGTCATCGGGGATTTGAAAGTCGTTGCTTTAAAAAAAATCAATGTTTCACCATCTTCGCAGATCTTGGTCAGCTTAGGTGGAATCGATAGGAAATTTTATGCTTTTTTAGAAGAAAAAAAGCTTGCCAAATTGTTTGAACGTAAATTGACCCTTTTATAATAATAATGATAATAGGGTTTAACCTCCGTTTCTCTGACATATTCCTATAACAGAGGCCACCCACATCATTATTTAACTACATCCGTATATATACAATTACATTTTGTGATGTGGGTGGAATCGGTTACGTTCCTATCCAATCGACGACAATGTGATCAATTCTACCGACCCCATTAATTATAATTCACACTGCCGCTGCCTGGATTCGAACCTACAAAAAGACTAACGACTTAGATCGCTCGACCACTGAGCCGGCCCTATTAAAAGGTGTAATTGATTTTTTTAAATTTGTTTTTATGTAAGTTGTAAGAATATGTCGGTCAGTCATATAATGCCCTTTTTCAATGTAAAGGATTTAATTTTAATTTGCCATGCAGAAGTGCGAATCCGTCATTAATTAACCCAACTGCTCTCAGATGCAAGATGCAACTGCATGCCTTCCTAATTTCAATAAGGAAAGAAATATCGAAAATTCAGCCATCTTCAAATCAAATATCGAAAACATTGCCAACTTTGGTACCAAGAGTCCTTACCTGATGCATGGGATATGTAAGGAATGTTTCCAAAGATCGTCCTTGACATGCTGGTTTATTTTCCATGCGCTTCAACATCGCCGCAAACGATGGTGATTGTTTGCATTCGGTAAGAACTTGTAACGAATAATGATGATTGCGGACATACTCTTGATAAATGCTTAACATTGGCAAAAGCATATCGAACAGATCTCCTAATTTGAATTAAATTATTATTTTAGAGCATAGTTAAAAATCTAAAACGTCTTTTCAAAAAAATACTTGGGAATAAAGTTTAAAAAAATTAGAAACAAGAAGTTTTCTTGGAAAAGAAAAACTTGCATTTCCTGTTTTTTATAGAGCCTATTCCACACTTTCGCGAAGTAGCATGAAGGCAAGCGAGGAACAATAATATGAAGGAGATACTTGTGGTATCTTATCTGTCCTTCTTGCCTTTTCCAATTTCGCTAAAAAAGAAGTTTGAGTCAAAGGGAAAATGAGGTGTCTTCGTAAGTACGGACGAGTCAATGATAGAAATGAGATACTCGCGAAATAAGACGAGAGTTACATTGCCTTCGGCTAACTTTATCGAGGATACCCCGCAAAAGAGTGGATGGTGGGTTTAAAAAATAATTTTGTTCAAAAATTTAAATTTACCAAGTACAAGTGTTGGCCAACTTTCCATTCTAGATGTTAAACCTTTCAAAAATATTTGATGTAAAAATAAAACGGTCTCACTGTTTAAAAATATTGAATTGACATCGTCATGTGAGCATGGTGGTTTTTTGGATGAGGCTGCCATTTTGAATGGACGTAGAAAACAGGATACCAAAACCTCTAATTGTTCCATATATTCTTCTTCAGCCTCAACCATACGGAATACCAAACTGGAATCCATTTAAATAAGAATTAACATAAAGTAGGAAAGAGGGAGGAAGCCCTGGTGGAAAGAATAAGTCTTAGAAACTCGGGAAAAGTCTTAAAACTCTGAATAACTCTTTATCCAGGCTTATAAAGTCTGGATAACTCTGAATTAGACAGCCCAAAAACGTGGAGAAATTCAGAGACTTATTAAGACTTTCATAAAATATTTTTCCACCAGGGAGGGTTATAATCCAAATACTGAACCTATTTCTTTTCCGCATTGATTCAGCATGCGGTGATTTAATATATTGTTCTACAATTTGTTTCCAACGACGTCGACATAACCAACCCCGAAAGAAACTTTGCACTTTTTTAATTTTTCTTAATTCTATTGATTCTTGTGCAGTGGCAACAGCTCCTGTAGAACTGATAAAACTTGTACTGCTTGCGCCACTGGTTGATATGTTATTTGTTAGTTGACCTGATATGTCTATTGTGCTGATACCGCTACTGTATGCCATCGGTCGCCATTCTTTTTTTAATGCACACAACTGAAAAAAAAATAAGTAGGCATAGTAGAGTCAATGAAGGTATTGAAAACTAACTTTTTTGATGTTTAAAAATGAAATCAGGATTTGTGTTTAAAAAATAAATGAGGATGAAAATACCATTCTGGGGCCTTTTGGAGTTGTATTTTTTGTTGGTATTGGCTTACCTCTGCACGTAATTTTTTGATTTCAGATGCAAGCTCTTCACATTGTTGCGTGTATTGCCATTTTGCTGTCTTTTCTGACTCAACAATTTGTAATAAATGCAAATGTTTCTGTTCAAGTTCTTCTTTTTGTAGCAATAATTTATTGAAACTATAAAAATGAAAAAATTAAGAAAATTTCTATGACATTTCGGAAAGCTCAATGAATTTTCCGAGTGAAGAATATTATACAAAAGGTAACCTAGCCAAATGCGATTAAAAAACCTGATCTTTCTTAACTGCAGAATCTTAGATATTAGTGAAACAAAATTTGGTTTTGAATTTATAAAGGATGTCCCAAAATTAATGCTAGGTTTGGATGTTTGTCCCTTTTCGAGATAAAGTGTTAACAATGAAAAAGCAAAGTCAGCGTTACAGATGGTAGATTAGGGTTTTTTTAAATGTAGGACTCGACGAAAAAACAACGCGTTTTCACTGTTGGGCAAAGTTTTAAAAATAATTAAGTTTAAGCTTTACAGCCCGCGATTTTCGTACAAACTTTGCTTGAAATAGAGATTTAGTTTTATCAAATGTGAAAAGATAAATTTAAAATAAATCCAGAGCGATAGAAACATTACAGACAGCATAAATCATGCGATTTTTTGCAGTCTGAAGTAACTGAAAAAAAGTCTGCAAGGCGTGAGTGTTTGATGGAGAAAATTAAGATCTGTTACACCACTATTCAGCTACATTTAGGCGAAATGGTTAAGAAAAATTTCGACAAAAAAACTTCTATGTGGTCTCAAGATCTTCGAGTTTTACCTGATTTGCTCTAAATTTTATCGGATATCGATACATAATAATATCCCAATCGATACATAACCATAGACTGCAAATTTTATGAGTTCATAAAAAAATTAACAACTTTGAAATAAAAAAAACTGTGTTTTCTATTCAAATTACTTCTTGCGTTAATTTTTGGGCACCCTTTATTATAGAGAGCTTCTTATTTTATCTTGCGTACCTCGCTTCTCGTATTGCTTCAATCCAATTTTTGCAATCACTTTCAGTGTTCGTACGAAGCTCATAATGACGTTGATTTTCCCTTCGATATGAAATGGCAAAACAATACTACAATACAGAAAAAAAAAAACTTTGTGCATACTCGCGCTTGCAAAAAATTTCGATTTTGAAAGTATTTACCTGTTTTTCAGAGTCTTTATTTTTCGAACCACTGCTTGTTATTAATCGTTCACAATAACATCCTTCTAGCAATAATACACCACTAGGACGAGTACATCCTTCGGATTCGTAATAAAACAGTAAATTCTGGAACGAAAAATATTATTAATTTTTGGATGTTTTAACGATCCTGCTCTTTAATATCCAACCAATCAGTGATTCGGCCGTCACGTGACTAGTCGATTAGTCAACTCGGCAATTTGTATGACGTAAATGTTATAAAATGCTATAAAAATATCGTAAAAGCATCAAAAACCAAAGTTTTTTCTGTTTTCTTTTTGGAAAGCGGCGTAAGGTAATGCTTTTTTCGTATAAACAGAATCTGTGATAACTTTGAAAATAATGAAAACATTTTTGAAGCTCAATCACCGATTAATTTTTGTACAATTAACATAACTGTGAGTTCTTCCATAAAATACTATGTTAAAATCACAATTTTAAAATAAAATAATTCAAAATTTTGCCCCACAAGAAGCCCCAAAACTGTGTTTATTGTAATCAAGGGACTTTGAACTGTAATTTACCGCAAAAAAAGAACATTCACCATACTTGCTCAAACAACCGGACTACCTTAAATCAACCCGATTTTTGTACTATCTGGGTCAAAATTATCCTATAATTACAAATTACACCAAATTCTGAAACAAACAAAATTTTTTCGATATTTCCTCGACTTTTTCCGTCCTTTTAGAAAAGTGCAAAAAATAAAAAAATTTTTCTCCGAAAAATGAAAAAATTCGATCGTGTTTGACGGAAGACGTGTTGTTTCTGAAATGTCGACTAAAACTGTTGGAAATATTTTCTGCCGATAGTCTAATTTAGTCTTGCAGTGTTCTGAAAAGTATGAACAGATCTATGTAAAATTTATTAAGCAGTTTGAAGATTGCATGGTCCGCTCAAAATAATGTTTTTGCGTGAACTTATTCAAAGGCAAAAAAAAAAACAACTAAAAAAAAAGGTTTCGGCATCTAATTTAAGACCCTACTAACGCGCAGTTTTAAAAGTGCTAGGGTTGCGTTAAGTAACGCTATGTATACATAAATAAACGATTTTTGGCCAATAGGTATCTCGGAGACCATCAACTTTATGAAAAAAAGTTACAAACAAAAATTGTCGAAAATTTTATTCCTACATATAATGTAGAATCTAAAAATTAGATATTATCAGCCATTTTCTAGAAAATCGGAAAAACGGTCAAATGTTTATTATATATGCTAAATAACAATATTTTGAAATTAATTGATTTTATAAAAAAATTTTCAAACAAATTTTTTTAATTATAGAGTGAACAATTTTGATATCTTTAGCCGCTTTCAAAACCATCAATTCTATACATTTTTCGTTAACTAATCCAATCATTATCATCGAATTATGTGTAAAACTCCTGAATTTTGATATTCGTGAGTTTTTGAGGTCCCTGATTGCGAATGTAACGATAAAAAAGATTCAGAGCGCACCAGGAAGTATGTTGAAATGTAAAAAATCTCGCTAATGTTCTTTGATATATAAGGTATTTTTTGTAGTTATCTTGAAGATGTGTCGAAAATTAGGTTTAAAATGTAACAAGTTTTGTAAACACTGCAAAGATTGCGATTGTATAAATTCTGAGCAGACTAGTTATGATGAAGAACTTGATAATAATTAAAATTCTTATCAGAACTATTGCTTCACGACAGTCGATGATGAAGATAACGAGATGAAGGTACCTAAATTTTACACCGATCAAAGATCGGGTAGTAATTGCCAAAGTCTTTTTTTGTACCACTCAAAGTTAGCTTATTGAAAAATAGTGACTGAATTTTCACATTTTGACATAATAAAATGTTCTCTTACTCGAAAAACGAGTTTCTTGTTTTAATGACATAATGAACAAAAATTTGAACCTTCACCCACCCCCTCTTCGATGATTGCTACGCAAAGACCTGGTGTTCGTAGACAAAAAAATTTCTGGATTCGCACTTACAGAATGTGTTTTTGTTTTTTGCTTACCTGATACAGTACAAACCATCGCATTTGCCATTTTGTATTGTCGGATGTTCGCTTATGTAAATATCCGGCTAAAGAATGATCATAAGTTGCACGCTCCGAAAGCATCACTAATTGTGAATCATTTACACGAACTGTTCTTTGCATTTTTGGGCTTAACATATCCAAATACTTAATAAATTTTTTAACATTAAAATTTTAACTAGCTCTTTTTATTAATATTTTTGTTTACTACGAAGTATGAAAATGTTGCGCTATTCTTAAGAAAGTTGAGCAATAATTGAGTATAATAATTGAATTGTACTGTCCATTCTTCTTTTGGATACTTTTTTTTTCTTTGATTGTCTGCAAAAAAGAAAAAAAAATTATTTTCTGCATTTACTCTAATCATTTGGTTCAAAAAAGGGGTTACTTCGAAAGTTTTTCGGGAGTTTTGAGAATAAGTGATTTTATATAGATTTTGAGATGTTTTTTTCGAATTTCCACTTTGCTACCTCGTATCCTTGCTGCTTGAGCCCCCATATTGGAAAAATTGTGTCGAAAAGCAGTTTTTTGATGATATCTACTTTCCCAGTTATTTGATGAGGAAAAATCTAGGTACAAAATTAAAAATTTGAAAAAACTTCCTACAATTTATGGCCCGACCATTTTTTTTTTTTTAATTTATTAGTTTGCGGCGTACGAGCGCCGCAAAGTGTAATCAACTGGAGTCGTTAAAGTGATTAAATTCTAAGCAAAAAGTGTCATTTAAGTATATTTCGAAAAGTTAATACTTTCCGAGTTATTGACGATTTAAATTCGAAGTATTTATAAATTTTTTTAACATTATAATGTTAAATAACTCTAAAATTGGACGTTTTTTGAAACAAGTCATTTGTAAACTTTTTTAAGTTCTATAAAAAACATTGAAAATGAAAAAAGTTTCAAGTCATTTGCACGAAAATTAACGATAATTAAAAGAAAGTTTCTCATACCATTTTTTTATGTTTTATTCAACACAAGAACTCATGAATTTACTACGGGAACTAAAATGAATGCTTGCTGCTTTCTAATTTACTTTGTTAAGGTACATGCTCAAGCAAAATTTTTTTCGAAATAAAAAAAAAAATTTTCTTATTGTTAAATAACTCGAAAAATAATAAAGTTACAAAAGAAAGTTAAAATATTCTGTGTAAAGAGCTAAATTTTTTCCTGCTAAACTTTTTTTGTAACAAGTTATTTAACGATAAAAGGAATTTTCAAAATTTTTGTTTGCATTTAAATTCCAATATTTCGAAAACTCTACATTCGGAACTATTAAAAATTTTGGCGCATATTGTCAGTACCTAATTAAAGTAAATTGGAAAGTAACAATTCACCATTTTTTGTGCTGAATAAAAATAAATAAAAAGGTACCAGAAACCATCTTTTCATTATACCTAACTCTAATTTTCGTGCAAATACCTTGAAATTTTTTTTTCATTTTCAAAGTTTTAATAAAGTACTTTTAAAAGTGTATGATATACTTTTTTCAAAAAACGTCATATTTTTTCGTTATTTAACGTTAAATACTCGAATCAGTTATATTATCTTTCACTTACTCTAATCACTTTGCGGCGCTAGTATGCCGAAACTATTGATTTTACGAAAAAAATTGTAAAGGCGTAAATTGTAGGAAATTTTCTGAGGTTTAATTTTGTATGTATTTATTTTCTTCGTAAAATGACTCGAAAAGGAGATATTGCCAAAGAACTGCTTCTCGGCGCCATTTTTCCAATATAGCAGCGCGAGCGGCAAAGATACAAGGTAGCAAAGTGGAAATTCGAAAAATGCCCTTCAAAATCTATAAAATTGCTCATTTTTAAAACTCCCGGAAAACTTTCCAGGTACCAGATAACTATACTTCTTTTTTTTTCCATGATTTTTTTTTTTTGACGAATTCTATGTATACATTGTATATCGAAAGAGAACGAATAAAATATTATTATTATTATTATTATTACTAATATATAGAGCGAGGCAGAGAAATGTACGATTTTGAAATTAAAAACCCATCCATTAAAACTAGTAAATAAAGTAAATGATAAATTTCTAACCAGGGTTCGAAAATATCCGATATTTATTATAAATATCAAAATATCGGATATTTTTGATATATATCCGATATATATCAAAATTTTGATATTTAAAAAAAACTAAAATGTTTAAAAGGTTTTATTTACTTAGGCGCTTCAAATCAGACAAATGAAACCAAAACATAAAATATTCTTCTAGATCAGGCAAAATCAATTAAAAATAATAAAATTTTTATAAATAAAAATCAACTTTAAAACAAAAAACAATTTTATAAATTGTTATCAGTCAATGGTCATACCTACACTTAGGCAACAAAACAATAAACATTACAAATAATAACGCTAGAGTATAATCAGTCTTTTAATTATCAAATCAGTCAGCAGTCATTCGTAATAAACTGTTTATTATCAAATAAAAAATAAAAAAAATGTCGTTTCATAATTGTGCTTGGTTTGACTGCAAGGAAGATAAAGCTAGATCATCTTCCGATTCTGAATCTTACTTAAATTTACTCTTTAGTAACGAACTTTTTCTGACACGACACGATTTGAGCTTAGTATTAGTAGGTTTTAACTCTACTCCAATGCCATCAAAATTTGGGAAGTAGAAATACGGTAACAAACGCCAAAAATTACTAAATAATATTAAATTTTTTTAAATCATTTTTGTATTGATATATATCATAAAAATTCACGTGATATATATCGGATATATATCATGATATATATCCATTGATATATATCCTCGAACCCTGTTTTTAACCACTTAAATTTTAAATTAATTAATTATATGGTTATACAAGATGGATCATTTTAATATATTATAGCTCGTTTTATAGTTGACCAATCAAAAGTAACTTGAAACAAAAGTTGTAGAGTTTGGTAGAGGACATCATGTTCTTACATCAGATTGGACCTAGTTCTTCGGGTTGCTTTAATAGTATAATTTAGATCCTAAAAGATAAGAGATAGAATAACACTTTAAATTAGAAAATTGATAAAAATCTTACACTTTTAATTTAAAACATTTTTTCGAAAATCGTTAGCTTTTCTTGGAAATACGACCTAAAATATGTCATTATTGCGTTAATCGAAAGACAACACGCTAGCTAGGGAAAAATGCTTTAGCTTAAAGTTGTCAAGGGCAATAGAAGACATTCATTTGTGTCCATTACTTTGACCTACAAATATCGATGAACTTTAAACGTATTTTCTTTCGATTAATGACATAAACATAATGCCATAATTTCCTCCGAAAGCTAACGTTATTCAATCTTTTACCTTTTATTACCTAAATTGGCTATTAAAGCAACCCAGTGAACTACGTTCAATCTGATGTCAGGAAATCAAACTCTGTAAAAGTTATTTTTTGATTGACTACTTATAAAACAAGCTATTAGCCATAATCGATTAAAATTTACCACTCTGTATATCAAGGTATAATAATTTTATACTCAAGTTAGTAACGCATAGAAATATTGATGCTACGAACAAAACTTTGGTATAAGGGTTCATCAAATCACCTATTTGGCTCATTTCCGATTTCCCCCTGTCTGCCAATCCGTCAAAAAAAAGGGATGCCATGCTGAAATTTTTAATTGAAATTCGTAAATGAGCAGCGTAGATCAATCTGTATTTCTTATAAAAAAATTAACAGCTTTAGTTTGAAACATTTTTTCGTAAACGTCACTATTTATCCGTGAGGGCGCAAATTAGGACAAAACTTTCGTTGTTCATTTTCTCCAAAATATATCTACAAAGTAGGTAGTTGAAAATTTGCAGGTATCTGCAATTAGTAAATTTGTGAAACGTTCTCGAAAAACGAAAAAAAGTTCTAGAAAATACTTTCGAAATTTTCGAAAATCAAATAAATGGTAGCTGAAGATTAGGTTAAAAGCCATAATTGTTGGTTTTTAAACTTTTGTAGTTTATTAAAAATAATGCAAACATTAATATTCAATACTTTCTATACAGGGTATTTCAACAATTAGCTCATTCAATTGTTGGTTTCACTTGTTTTCGAAACTATCTTTCTTAGAATTTTTTCTTCTACCCGACCGAAATTTTTTTAAGACTTTATCATTGGGTTATTCATGGACTCCCTGAACTAAAAAGTTTAAAATGCGTTTTCGAGTTCCAAAAAATAAATTTTTAAAATTTACGTAACAAGTCTTGAAGACAGAAACACCCTATGTTCATTGTACATGGATGTATAAAAAACTACAAACACTCACTTGACCTTCATATATAATAACATACTATAAATATCTCTAGTATAGGTATCTATATTGGTACTCACGGCCTATCTCAACATGCTCACGAAGGTCATTTGAAATAATTAGAATAGCGCATGCTCTGACTTTTTTTTTTCGTTAATTATTAATTTTAAATCTTTAAAACTGAAATGAAATTTATATAAAAAAAAAAACGATCTTTAAACTTTTACAAAATAGAAAAATTTTATATTTTTAGGGATGAATCCTGAATGACCTTGATCTATATACGTCATAACTTGGGAGCTATTTTTAGTACTAGGCTTCAATTTAAGGTTGTAAGTGTAAAAAAATAAAGACGATTCAAAAAATTCGACGTAAATGAAATCTGAGCAAAATTGTTCATTTTGAACTAGAAAATTTACTAAATTATACTAAATTTTAACATAAAATTATTCAAATATCATTTAAAATTAAAAAATTAATTTAATTAACTTAAAATTTTGATAAATTGTTTTTAAACATGTTAAAAATTAAATTCATTTTTCAAAAAAGATTATCTAAAAATTATGCAAGTGTTTGAAAATAATTTAAGGTAAATTAATAAAATTACGATTTATTCTTGCAATTTTTCCTAAATATCAATTGTAATTTTTAATAAAAATTATTTTTTAATTATAGGACGATATAAGACGAAAAGTAAGAAGACAATTTTTCGATATCTGGCGTAATTTTCAAAATATTCAAAATTTTCTTTAATTATTCAGCTTTCAATATTTCGAAAAACCAAAGCAGATACCGAAAAATTTTATAACTATTTTTCGTATACAGTCATGGAGTTATCATAAAATTCATCCTCAAAGTTGGAAAAAAGGATAAAATAATTTCAACTCTATCAAATTATCAAAAACTATCAAAATATGTCGTTTTTTGAGATATCTCCATAAGAGTTATTTATTTTACATCGATTTTCATTGAGTTTTTCCTTAAAAATTTGCATGAATATCTAAGTTGAAATTTTAACCACATATTCTTTGAGTAAAAGTCTACTTATACACAAATTTTGAGCCTTTAAATCAAACATTCACAAAGAAAATTTAGAATTAAAAATATTAATTTGGACTAAAAAACCTTTCGCCTCGGATCAAATCGATCTAGGTTACTTTAACCCAAAAGGAATTTAAATTTTTAATAATCGATATTAAAAAATTAAACAAAATATAAAATTATTTTATGCTTGATATTCCAATTTCGATGCCGATGGGCCAAGCTGTTTTTTTTTTGTATGCAATAGCGTTTCTTCGTAAAATTTGTTAAATACAAAATAGTTAGACAAAATATTAAATCATTTATTATTATTTCTATTTTCATTATTCTTAATCGTAACATTACTAGATTATTTATATTTTCCTTCCTGCAATCAATATTCCTAACCGTTACACATCTGAAGAATAAATCATTAGAAACCCATAAATCCCCGCCATGAATTCAGGATCGAAAAAAAAGGATAATTGAATTAAACACAAAAAAAAACAGGGATGAAGAATACCAAATAAAAATAACACATTTCCCAACATTGCAACCAACTCAATTAACAAACCAAAAAAAAAAACCCTAAAAAAACATTATGGCCTTGATTTGGTAACAATGACGTCATATTTGGTAAAAAAAATTTTTTTTTAATATTATCCCGTTTTTTTTTTTCGTATCCTGTTGCATGCATGTATTTTCCCCCCTTTTTTTACAATGCTAAAAAAAAAAACTAGTTTTTTTTTGTTTTTTAAATTTTGTTTACCTAATTTACAGTAACGATGATTTTGAATATCAAAAGTAGTCTGGCTTTTTGAATAATTGATGATTGTGTTTTTTCCTTAAATGTTGATTAAGAAATGAAAAATTTTAAAAATATAATTAACACTTTTTACACTGAATTTCCGGCAATGATTGTCGTCTACGCGTTTCGCACCAAAAATTGAAATATTACAATTAAAATTGAGCAAAAAATAAAAAAATATATAAATAAATAAATGTTTATCGGACAAACAACAGGCTAAACGACTGGATCAGTAGTTGCCTGTTGTTTCTCATGTCCATCCATTCCTATGGAATACAAACTGGGAACTGACAGTTTTATAAACTTACACACAATAGGAGCTACATAGCTCACAGAACCAAGTACAACAAGTAGCAGCTTACACTAACATTAGCTCTGTTGAATACATGTCAATGTGTGTGTTTCTGTGAGCTATATATATACTTGTTTGTGTGTTTTGGTTGTATTAATACAATTAAAGAAGGAAAAAAAAATTAATAAATTTAAGATTATTATGCTATTTAAGTAAATGATTGTTCAAAGTCCCTTGATCACATTAAACACAGTTTGGGGGCCTCTTGCGCGGCAAAATTTTAAATTATTATACCATGCATATATGTTATATGCAAGGTATACTAAGTTTAGTTCAAGTTTGTAACGCTTAAAAATATTGATGCTACCAACAAAATTTTGATATAGGTGTTTATAAAATCACCTAATTAGTCCATTTTCGGCTGTTCGTCCGTCTGTGGACACGATAACTCAAAAACGAAAAAATATATCGAGCTGAAATTTTTACAGCGTACTCAGGACGTAAAAAGTGAGATCGAGTTCGTAGGGCATCATAGCATGGCATCAATGAGCATCATAGGGCAATTGGGTCATGGGTCCGTAGGACCCATCTTGTAAAACACTAGAGATAGAACAAAAGTTTGTAAAAAAAATGTAAAAAATGTTTCTTATAAAAAAATAAACAACTTTTGCCTGAAACATTTTTTCGTAAACATCACTGTTTATCCGTGAGGGCGCCAATTAGGCGGAAATTTTATAGTATGTACTATACTTGAATATCAGTTATGTATGTGTCACATGTATGTATGTGTTATGTGATAAAGAAATCAACACTGACTATGCATGGTATTTCAACACTTAACTCAGTCAATTGTTTGTTTTCACTTGTTTCATTTTTAAATTATGTTTTTTAACACAGTACCTTATGGAAGAACTCACAATAATGTTCATGGTACAAAAATTTATCGGTGAATGAGCTTCAAAAACAGTTTTCATCTTGAAGAAAATTCTGTTTCATAAAAAAAAAAAAAAAAAAAAAAAAAAAACGGCGGCACATTCCAAAAAGACAACATGGCAAAACTTAGATTTTTTAGACGCTTTTTCGAGATTTTTAGAGAAATTTCTTACATTTGCGTTATAAAAATTGCCTATTGACTGGTTAACTAGTCATGTGACAGCAAATATCACATCAAGTTGAATCTAAGTTATGAATAAAAATAATATTTGTATCACGTAAATGTTTTTAATGCTTTAAAAATATCGTAAAAGATAAGATTTATACGTCAATTTAACTACTTTTTGACGTTTAAACGTTAAAAACCAAAGTTTTTTTTATGTTTTCTTTTTGGAAAATGCCGTAAGATAATGTTTTTCTTTTTTTCTTTTTTTTTTTTTTTTTTTTGCATAAACAGAATCTGTGATAAATTTTCTTTATGATAAAAAGATTGAAAGTTTGATTTTTGCACAATGAACATTATTGTCAGTTCTTCCATAAAGTATTGTGTTAAAAATCATTTTAAAATGAATTAACTCACAATTTTGCCCCGCAAGAGGCCTCAAAACTGTGTTTTTTGTGATCAAGAGACTTTGAACTATCATTTACCGCAAAAAAGAACATTCATCGTACTTGTTCAATGAGGCGAACTACTTTGACAAACTTTCCAAAAATTGCCAAAATATGAAGTCATTCCTGATCTTGGTTTTCGTGAAAAACGACGTTAAAGTTACTAGTTTAAGGCGGGTTATTAAGGGGTTGTAGGTTTTTTATGAGTTTTTTTTTTTTTGGGAATATATAAGACATTCTTTAATTTTAACATCTCGTTATCCGATTTCAAATATTTGATATGGTACTGCTCTTGAAGGCGATCTTCTCTAAACACCACATGTCTTGTTTGGATTATTGATAATGAAAAAATCCAGAAAATTTCTTTAGTCAATAGATGAATACAGGTATTAATCGGAGGAATAGTCAAATCTTTGATTTTTGACAAAATGGTGGTTTTCAAAAAAAATCAAAATTCTTCAAAATATATCCAACTTTAAAGTGGTCTAAATTATCGAAATAATTTTCCGAAATCTTATTACTTCGATTAATGCCTGGAAAAAATATTTAAGAAGATCGCGTAAAAATTCGAAACCGATTGTTCGAGCCATTTCGTTGAAATCTTGCCCACCGACTTTGAAAACGCTAACGAACATTCTAACTGGATAAAACCCCTTAAGCTCCGACTAATTAAGGATAAATGAGCACGGTAGTGGAGTCACAAATTAAAAAAAATATATTTTTTTATTTTGATGGTGAATTATGTTATAACTTGACGATATATGACGAAAAGTAAGAATAAAATTTTTCGATATCTGGAGTAATTTTCAAAATAACCAAAATTGCAAATTTTTTTCAAATTTGTTAGCTTTCGATATTTTGAAAACCAAGGCAGATATCGAAAAACTTAATTATTATGTTTAGCAAAATTAATCATCAAAGTTGAAAATAAGGTACAAATAATTTCAACCACAATTCAAGTCTTGGCTTATGTTTAACAAAATTCATCATCAAAGTTGAAAATAAGGTACAAATAATTTCAACCACAATTGAAGTCTTGGCGCTCATCCTACCTTATTAAATAGGTAAAAATATATATTTTCATCAATTTAAAATTAAAAAAAATTGTTTAATTAAAGTTGGCAGCAGATACTTTATCCATTTTACATGGATTCTGATTTTCATGATATTCGTAATCGAATATCGATGTTTGAGAAAGGTTCATACAATCTGTTGAAATTCTTATTTGATTGTATTATATATGATGGTTACCTCCTTACCCGCTCTTTGATTACCCAGAAAATTTCACGTTGAAATTGGTTTTTAGTATATATACATATATAGCTCTGTGCTCTGTGTAATACTAATAATATGACGAGATATGATGCTTGTTGCGCGCGCTTTTACCGTAGTAACTAAATATTACAACATACGTCATGGACTACCCAACTCATGGGTAACTAACGCGGTAATAACATACTTTCTAGTATGATTTTCTTCTTTAATGATTTTTGGTTTTAGTTACTTCTAGCGTTTGTCTCTGCATCAAAATAACATAGAATGAGTTAATTTTTCTGTTGGCATGTTCTACAAAAAAAAATTCGTTTAATTGTCTGTGGATGTTCTTATAACAAGTAAATATTTCTTGAATCAACAATCTTAATACTTTATTCAAAAAAATAAATTATATTTGACTCCTTTAATAATTTTCTTTAATCCAGAAAATATTTATTTGCTACCTTGCTACGGTATTATTAACAGAATGATACAAAAAGCAGTTTTGCACGAAAAAATACAAACTTGTAGTATGCAACTAGTGGAGAGCTGTTAGTTTTGTACCTAGGACAGTCAACGAATCTTAATAAAAACTGTTCGGCTGCATTGTTTAAAGCTTACTTCAAGAAGTTAAAACCAAAATTTGTGCGATCTTGCCCTGGGGGTGGGCGCTCAGCCCTTCTCGTGGGTGGAAAAGTTTATGTTGAAAAAGACAATAAGAATCGATAGAAAGATGAATTCTAAGTAAAAAAGTCACTTAAGCATATTTCGAAAAGTCAATACTTTCCGAGTGATTTTCAATTAATATTGTAGTTTAGAGTATTTAACGTCAAATAACTGACAAATTTGAAGTTTTTTGAAGAAAGTATATCGTACAATTTTTAAAATACTAGGTATAAAAAAAAATGCTTTTGGAAAAAGTTTCAAGAAAATTGGCGCAGTTATGATGAAAACAATGTTTCTGGTACCTTCCTTTTTATGTTATATTCAGCACAAAAACTGATAAATTTACCACAAAAACTAAAATTAATGCTTGCCGCATTCCAATAAACTTTATTTAGGTTCTGGCAATAGGCTCAAGAAGTTTTAGCAGTTTCGGATAAATATTTTATGAAATATTGGAATTTAAATGCAAACAAAATTTTCAAAAATACAAAAAAATTTCTTTATCGTATAATAACTCCAGAAATAATAAAGTTACAGAAAAAGGGAAATAATTTAGCTTTTTTCAGCAAAATATTTAACCTCCTTAACTTTTTAATATAACTTTATTTTTTTACGAGTTATGTAATGATATAGACATTTTTTTTGTATTTTGCAATATTAAAAAAAAAAAAAATTCTGAAACTGCTAGGACTTTTTGAGTTGTACCTACCCGGTGTTTGAAACATTAAACGCGTTCATAAATATCAATTTTAGAAAAAAATGTTTAAAGTTAATGTTTTGGGAAAATTGTAAATTTAAAAGTAAGTATCATTTTCTTGTTTAAACAAATATTAGAAGGCATATCGGTCTGATAGCCAATAAGTAAAGTTTCGTAGTCGTATAAGTCAAAAACGGTTAGTGATACAAAAAAAAAAGGTAGTTAATTTAATTATCTACAATAAAGGTTATTACCATTTTTGATCTAAAGTGCACGGTTATGGAGATATAGCCTAAAACGATTTTTCTTAAAAAGGATTCACCCCCCCCCCCCCCCATTTTTGTAAGGATTTTGTGCATTTACATTCAGTACGTGATACTTAACCTATTGAAATAAAAAAATAACTCCTGTTATTTAGTGCATTATGGACAAGAGTAACTAGCTCTATATAACCTGTATTATTAATTTCGGTATCATTTTAAAGCTTAAAACTTGAGGAATATTGATAAAAGTTTTTTTTGTAAATGGTAAAACATTTTTAAATTATATAAATTTTATGTAAAACATTTTTAAAAGCACTTACTGACTAACAAACCAACATTTAATACAACTTCATATAGCACCTTCATGTAAAAGCGCTGTTTTTGATTATTAAATCGTACAGAGATAGACAAAAACTTGAAAACACAGAAGGCTTATTAAATACTCATTAATTAACACACAAAATTTCAGTTTTTTGGTAACAATTTTGTTTTGGTATCAAAACATCTTAAAATAAAAACATAAAATTAATTTTGTTATCCCTCGATTTTCTGATTTATCTCCTGACTTCCCGGAACTTTGTAAAATTTTATTAAATGTTTGTAATATTTCAAATTGAAAATATTTTTGTTCGTAAAAATATACAGGTAATTATTATACAGCAAACCGAGCGTTATGTTGTTAAATTATTCGAAATGTTCGAGAAATAGACCACATAATACACCAGGCCATAATTTTCTATTACAGGAATAGGATACATATATACACCAGATAGTAGATACGTTGTATCGTGGTTCGTGTTTCTCTTCTCCTGGTATTCATTTCATTTTATCCTTAGTCCCTCCATGAGTATAATAAGTTTTCTTTGATTATATAAAGGTGCCTAGCACATGATAGTATCTAAATTTTACTTATAATACCTTACGTTTAGTTTTAAGCTCGTAGAGTCAGTCACTCGTGTATATACTCTACCAAAATAGTCTGATAAAGGAATACATAAAATAGCCATTCTTAGGGAGTCTTCAATAATACCTCCGATTTTTATGATTTTTTTTCAAAATGATTCTTTTTCTATATTATTTAAAATCAGAAACATTCCAGAGGGGAGAAATAATCTGGAGGGGGAATAGGCAATATCACGACTGATACATCGACGCCCAACCAAAATCGCTAATGAAAGAAGTTTCAAATGTCGAGAAGATATTGATTTTATACTGAAGATGTCACATAAGAAAGGATTTTTAAAAGAGTGAAATAATGGATAAAATTTTGTATGAAAATATATACAAATCTTCATTTTTGACTTCTCTACTCAACCGATTTTAAAAATTCCTTCATGGATTGTATTTTATTTTCAAAAAATTTAGGGCTCTGCACCAAAAGTAAAACTCCATTTTTATTGTTATTAAGTAAAAATACATTTTTTTATTGAGGACTGGCGAATAAAAGCATTCATTGATGAGACTAAAAGGAGTCCTGTAAATGAGACTGAAATCAGTTCAATTTTTAGATTCCCGTAAGAGGTGTGGCTAAGTAATACAGGTACTTGCTAATAACAAATACTTGTAAAATAAATTCTTTTGCTTTAATTTTTTCTCGATTCGATCTAGAAGGGCGACCACTTACAAGTAGTTTTATTTCCAAATTTAAAAAAAAAAAGATTTTTTCGAAGTCGCTAACACCGTGCTTATTCCAATAATTAAAAAAAAATAAATAAATCCTTTTAATTTTGGCTGTATAGTAGAGCTTCAAATAATTCGAGGAAAACTTTTCTTTTCCGATTTGAATAAAACTCATGTTATAAGGTAATTCTGGCCCAAAAAATTCAAATATCGGGTTCATTTAACATTTGAGTAAGTAACTTGTTTTCGAGATAACGTCAAAAATCGATCGAAATATCGTTTTTCTCCGAAACTACTGTCTCAATTCCAAAAGGAACCTGATTTTTCATTTTTCCAGAATCTTTCACAAGACCACCATTTGAAGCTACGTGCAAATTTTTAACTCTGTATCTTTTATAGTTAAAAAAAAATGGACCAGAAAGTTTTGTCCTTATTTGTGCCTTCGTGGGTAAACATTTATGCTTAGGAAGAAATGTTTCAAACAACAGTTGGTTTTTTATAAATAACATTTTTTGCATCTAAACTTTTATTATAGTTTTAACGGCTTACAAGATGAACTCAAACTTACTTTTTACATTCTAAGCACGCTATAAATATTTCAGCTTGATATCTCTTTTCTTTTTTGAGTTATCGTGATAACGGACGAACAGACCGACAGAAATGGACTAATTAGGTGATTTTATGAACTCCTATACCAAAATTTATTTCGTATCATCAATATTTCTAAGCGTTACAAACTTGGGACTAAAATTAGTATATCCTGTATATATTTCATATCCATATATACATTTTGCCCGCAAGAGGCCCCAAAACTGTGTTTATTGTAATCAAGCGATTTTGAACTATCATTTACTCAAATCACTTTAAGAAAACAATTCAGTATTTGGAATATTAAGATGTATAAATCTTACCCGTTATAATTGTGCTCCTATTTGTGGGAATCTAGCCACATTGAACATTATACATGATGCTACCTTTAAGATTTGCCTTTAACCCCTCAAATGACAACATTTAATGAGAGTTTTTAAGGTCTCCGATTGTGAATATGACGATAAAAAAGATCTAGAGCGCTCCAGGAGGTATGTTGAAATGTATGAAATCTGCTAATATATTATATTGAAATATAAGGTATGTTTTGAAGTTATCTTGAAAGGTCTTAAATTTGTATAGATATCGAAATTGTTCACTGCACATTTTTTTAGAAAAACAAATTTCCAACAACTTTTGTTCGAAATTTTTTTTTATAAAATCAGTTAGTTTCAAGATATTGTTAATAAGCATTTAATATACCGGCTGTTTTCTTATTGACCTCAGAACTATTACCTCCTGAAAAAACTAAGAAAAAAAAAGAAGAAAATGTTCTTAACTAAATTTGGATATGAGGCCTAATTTACAAGATAATTATCCTACTCTTATTATAATCAATTAATAAAAAATACATTCCTCAAAATCAAAGTCATCCAATAAAACACTACTTAAACAGAGGATGTGTTTTATCATAGTGGAAGGCGTCTCTAAATGCAAAATTATTACAAAAAAACTCAATTTGGCTACTTATATTATTATAAAAACAAACTCATAAAAACCAAGTATTTACTCTATCTTTCTTTGTAAATTAAGTGTTGTACGCAACCTATCGTGCGAATATCACATACCTTAAGCATGTACTACGGTCCGTTTCGTCAAATACATGCTGAGATACACATACTATGTATGTTGTGCGTTGCAGTTGTAAAGTGATACGATCTTTATAGGCGGGGAGCCGGTAACACTGAAAGTCCCGTCAACGCGGAATCAAAAAATGTTTATTTAAATAAATAGAACGTAAGTATAGGAATAAATTAAGCTCGGTATGCGTGGATTCCTATTGCCGAAACGATGTGAAAAAAAAAAAAAATTATTTAAAAAATGGAAAAATGTTTTACCGTCATCGCGGATATTAATTTTTTTTTATGCATTCGACAGTAAATTTTATAAGCTTTTAGAAAAAAATCACGCAAACCACTTTTTCTTGCCGGAAGAGTCTGGCATACCTATTTGAAGTGTGTGATGAGGGGTAAAATTTCTCCATCATGCCGGAAACTTTTTTTTTTTTTTTATTTTATTCATTTTCATGTAATTTTTAAAAATAGCTTGGTATGCGCGCTCAAAAACTGCCGGAAAAATCCCGCATACCATCTTGAAGTGCATAAACTATATTAGCATCTACTCCAAAATGTACGATGTTCAATACATTTATTTTGGAGTAAATGCTTTTTGTCGAATAAGATGTCTTTTTCTCTGTTTAGATTTAAAAGAATATGAGGATTAATATGATTTAAGGAATAATAGGAGAATTTTTATTTTAGATAAGTGAAACAATAAAATAATATTGAAAAAATTGACAGGAGTTTATTCTCAAACTTAGTATATTTATTGATAATCATCGAAATCAATTTCATCTATATCATAACGGTTTTCATTTTCTGATTCTTCACTTTCTTCTTCATTTAATTGGCTACTAAGAATTTCTTAAACTTTTGAAGGTGCTGCTGGGCCTTTATACCACAATGGTTCCAACTTATTTTCTTGATTTACTTGCCATCCACATTCTGTTGGTTCGAATAAAATACAAATTGGCTCAGTGGCATTTTGCCACATTGCATTTATAAATATGGTGCGTAAAACTTTTTGTGACAGAGTTTTCCAGCATAGAGGAATATTGCTAGAATTGAAATTTATAAGACCTTTGTAAAATTGTTCTTTGTGACTGGTGCTTGCAAAAAATTTCAAGAATAATTCAAATCTTGCACTATCAACATTATTTTTGTCTATATTATACATTTTGGTAGTAAATCTTTGGATAATATCTGTTTTCTCTTCGTCATTGATGTCTTCCGGATCCGTCAAATGTTCAAACATATTTTGGTATTCTTCATTTTGTATTAAAATGTTGAATGGTTTGATTTTTCCTTTCCGAACAAAAGCTGCTGTATAATCAGAACCTGTGAAGGCATGGAAGCCCGGAAGAGCTCGACAAAGTGATGGACCTAATTCTCGTGCAAGATCTGTACAACTTATAAAATTAATTTCTTTACCTAATTTATTTGTTATCCATATTTTTTGGTTTTCGAATTTGTGAATATTTCCGAGACAAATGATTAACACGTCAGTATCTACAGATTTAATGAGAATTTTTTGGTGAGGTAAACATTTTTTCAAGTGGAAGAAAATTCTCGTATCAGCTTCTTCGTGATAACATGTATAATCCTCCTTTAATGTCCGCGAGACAGCTCCATTGACATTAGTGTAAACGAAGCATTGGTCTTCAACTGTTAAAAAATTTTTTTTTTCATTGAGAATGGAGCTGAATGAATCCTCTTTCCAATGCTTATGTAAAAATTGTACTATTGATTCTTTAAATTTAGGGTTACTTAAACTTTTATTGAAATCAGTTGGTCTACTCTGTAGAGGTCCTGCGATTGCAAATGGTATGTCATTTTCTTTTCGTGTTAATCTTTCTGAATCCTTAATCGAGGGTGAAAAATATCTATCAAAAATTAGATGTATTTCTGACGCTGTGGTATTACATATTTTTTTGAGTATGTATTCTGCTATCTTACCAAATGCTTGAGGCATAGATGGTCCTAAATTGTGTAATAAATAGAAACCATCAATAATCTCAATGTCTATGTGATCTGGTATTGAGGATTTTATTGAAGAAGTTAATTTTTTCGCTAATGCAGATAATTTTACAAGAAACATAATTATTATTGATGTAATATACGAGATCATAATAATTATGTAACAACGGTAATTCGACAAAAAGCATTTACTCCAAAATAAATGTATTGAACATCGTACATTTTGGAGTAGATGCTAATATAGTTTATGATGCACTTCAAGATGGTATGCGGGATTTTTCCGGCAGTTTTTGAGCGCGCATACCAAGCTATTTTTAAAAATTACATAAAAATGAATAAAATAAAAAAAATAAAAAAGTTTCCGGCATGATGGAGAAATTTTACCCCTCATCACACACTTCAAATAGGTATGCCAGACTCTTCCGGCAAGAAAAAGTGGTTTGCGTGATTTTTTTCTAAAAGCTTATAAAATTTACTGTCGAATGCATAAAAAAAAATTAATATCCGCGATGACGGTAAAACATTTTTCCATTTTTTAAATAATTTTTTTTTTTCACATCGTTTCGGCAATAGGAATCCACGCATACCGAGCTTAATTTATTCCTATACTTACGTTCTATTTATTTAAATAAACATTTTTTGATTCCGCGTTGACGGGACTTTCAGTGTTACCGGCTCCTGGACTATTAAGATTTTGTGTTATGTATTACAGAATTTAATCCCCATCGTACCTATATTAATATATAATTTGATACCTCCCACATCTAAGAGTCTCAGTATTGGTGAATTATTTTTTTGTTTTCCTTATAAATAACGACACGAAGTATTGTTTTTAGTATTAAATCAATTTACAATCAATTATTGTTTTATGATAGTCCCCTCAATACAGCTATTATAAAGTGACACCTACTAATTTAATGAATTTGATAAGTCTGTGAATTCATGAACCTTTCTATTTTTCCCATAGTCACATCTCTCGAATCAGGCCTCAGATCGAAATTTGGTAAAGAGCTTTTCCATTTGTGATAAGCTGAATTTACTGGTATAATTTTCTGCTATCAATACCAGAACATCCTGTTTATGTTTGACGATTTTCCCATTTTTCGAAGATATCAAAATTTTTGATTCTACATTTTTCAGGACAATTTATGTTTGAAACTATTTTTCATAAAGTTGATGGTTTCCGAGATATTGGACAAAAATCGTTTTATTATGTATTCACAGCGTTAATTAATGCAGCCCCAACACTTCTGAGATTGCGCGTTAGTCGGATCTTAAACTAGATGCCGAAACCTGACTTTTCTCTTAGTTTTTTTTTCTTTTTTTTTTTTTTTGCTTTTGAATAAGTTCATGAAATCGCTTATTTTCAGTTATTTTGAACGGCCTAAGTGTACACATTTTTTGATTGTTTATAAAAATTGCAAAAAGGGCCTGCATGATAAACATTAGGGTTAGGCGATCCATATTATGATCACCTTTATCTCATATAAATTTCAGTTTTCGGAACCATGTTCCTTATCGCACGTTATCGTTCAGATTTGATTGCTGAAAACTAAAACTCTAATCAGCTTGCCGTGAATTTTGAGAATATGCAAAAATTTTTTTATAACTTGTCAATTTGTATTTTTTGTCCAAATTTTATGTTTTTTATTTAAAAAAATGAGATATCAGAAGTTAAAGATAATAGAGATAATTTAAAATAAGTACAAGGAAATTTTATGTTATGCCTTCTGATCAAGCCAGAAGTATGTCTTTTTAAACTAATATTACAATTAATTCACACAGCAAAATGTAGAAGCAGCTATAAAATTGAATTCTTTAAAGAATAAAACAAGTGTTCTAAAATTAATACCTTAAAATTTCAGAAAAATATCTCGAAAATGAAAACTTAAGCACTACATTCATAGTGGACGAAGGTACGAAAGGAGCATAGTTCCTACTAAATGTCCCACGACACATCACGTTTTTTTTTTTTTTTTTTTTTAAATTATTAATAGCAGTATCAATAATTAAAATTTCAAAATTTGTTAATTTATATTATTGACGTAGGTATAAACAAATTTATAAAAAATTAAAAAAAATTATTGACTGAGTTGGGTTACGAACACAGGCTTTTTTTTAATAGAGCAATCCAGCAGCGATACCACTGGTCCACCAAGTCCAAAAAGTAGGTTCAATTCAGATTGAATTTTAAGTGTTTAGTTTCGACCGTTTAGCGTGACAAAAAAAACTTACTTCGTCACTCCCGTCAATTGAAAGAGGCCTGTCTGTATGAGCGGTATTATGATTTAGCGATTCATATTATGGTCTCTTTTAACTAAATATAAATATCATCGTTTTTTGAACCGCTTAAAAGTTAAGTATTGCTGTACTTGCATTTTTCTATCACTGTATACACCACAACGCAATGTTATAATTTTACGATAAACGAATAGCTAATCTGATCGGTAACAACCTGTTAGTAACCTTTTAGCTAAACAATATACATGTACATAATACAATTGTTTTAATATTTTATAACAGAGAGCCGTAAGGTATAAATATCTTAAAATATCGGAATCCAGGGAAAGTCAATGAATCTTTATAAAAACTGTGCGACTGCATCGTTTAAAACTTATTTAAAGAAGTTAAAAACAAAAATTTTTATGAGACCTTGCCCAGGGGGTGGGAGCCATCCCTTCTAAGGGGTGGAATTTATTATGAAAATGAAAACGAGAATCGATATAGGAATGAATTGTAAGCAAAAAGTGTCAGTGAAACATATTTCGAAAAATCAATACTTTCCAAGATATTGGCGATTGAAATTCGGAGTATTTAACGTTAAATAATATAAAACGTTTGAAGTTTTTTGAAAAAAGTATATCGATATATAGTACTTTTTAAAGTACTATAAAAAACCTTGAAAATGAAAAAATTTCAAGTCATTTGCATAAAAATTGACGGAGTTATTATGAAAACAAAGTTTCTGCTACCTTTCTTTTTATGTTTTATTCAGTACAAAAACTGATGAATTTATCACGGGAACTAAAATTAATGCTTGCAGCTTTAAAATTAACTTTATTTAGGTACTGACAACAGGTGCAAGAAGTAGCAGATTCGGATAAATATTTTTTGAAATATTTCAATTTAAATGCAAACAAAATTTTCGAAAAATACAAAAATTTCTTTATCGTTAAATAATTCGAAAAAAAATTATTTAACGATAAAGAAATTACTAAAAAAACTTATTGTTCAAAGTAAAATATTTTGCTGAAAAAAAGGTAAATTTTTTCCTCCGAGACTTTTTTTCTGTAACTTTATTATTTTTCGAGTTAGTTATCGATAAATACATTTTTTTTTATTTTTCGAAAAAAAATTTAGCATTTAAGTTCTAACAGTTTCGGATAAAAATATTTATCCGAAACTGCTAGAACTTCTTGAGCCTGTTACCAGTACTTTAATAAAGTTAATTGGAATGCGGCAAGCATTCATTTTAGTTCCCGTAGTAAATTAATCAGTTTTTGTAAAGAATAAAACATAAAAAGAAAGTTCTCGTAAACTTTGTTTTCATAATAACTCCGTCAATTTTTATGCTAATGACTTGAAACTTTTTTCATTTTCAAGGTTTTTTTATACTACTTTTAAAAGTGTACGGTATATTTTCTTCAAAAAATGTCAAATTTTTCTATTATTTGACGTTAAATACTCCGAATTTCAACCGAAAATAACTCGGATAGTATTGATTTTTCGAAATAGGTTTCAATAGCACTTTTTGCTTAGAAATCAATCGTGTATCGATTCCCGTTATCATTTTCAACATAAATTTTTCCACTCCCTGGACAAGATCGCGCAAATTTTTGTTTTTAACTTTTTTAAGTAAGCTTTAAACAATGCAGACGCACAATTTTTATAAAGATACATTGACTGTTCTTAAATTCCGAGGCATAAATCTTAGGGCTCTCCACTATTAACCAATTTGTTGAAACAACCTTGCAGTTATAATGGTTTTCTGCTTCTACCATATACTTTAACTGAACTTTAACTATAACTTTCTAGTCCATTGCTCAACCCAATTTTAATTTCTTATTTAGTTAGAGGTTACAGTTGTATAATGTATAATGTAACCTGTAACATATATAATGTATAAAACAAATGTTATATTTTGTGTAATACAGGGTCTACGGTACCCTCACCTGTCTGTAGGTACTGTTGTAATGTAACTTTTAATAATTTATTGATATATTATTTTGGTTACGATTTTTATTCATTTCATTAAAATTTTAATGTTTATTTTCTCTTATACTTAGTGAGCTGGTAGTCTTTTTACACTTATAATTTCAATTAGTGTCCGACCGAAACTGGAATTTCAGAAACCGAATCTTCGGTATCTGTTTCAGTTTCAGACGAAACTGAAACTTTTTTAGACATGTTAAAAATTGATTGTTTACTGAAATTTGGCTTATTTTTTACAATTATATTTACAGACAGTTAACACGTGTTAAATCAAATAAAAAACAAGTGAAAACAAACAATTGACTGAGTTAATTGTTGAAATACCATGTATAGACAGTGTTGATGACGCAATCGTTTGTTTTTGACGTCACGTAAATAAAGAAAGATATCCACTCTAAAATAGTCATACACACATAACTGATATTCCCATATTAGAACATAAAATTTGCATCTGTCTAATTAGCGCCCTCGTGGGTAAACAGTGATGTTTACAAAAAAAATTTTCAAACAAAAGTTGTTTATTTTTTTGTAACAAACATTTTTTATATTTAAACTTTTGTTCTATCTCTAACGGTTTATAAGAAGGATCTTACGGACCCAAGACCCAATTGACCTGTGTTGCTCATTTACGAACTCGACCTCACTTTTTAAGTCCTTAGCACGCTATAAAAATTTCAGCTTTATATCTCGTTTTTGATTATCGTGCTTATGGACAAACAGACGGACAGACAACCGGAAATGAACTAATTAGGTGATTCTTAAACACCTACACCAACATTTTTTTGTAGTATCAATATTTTTAAGCGTTACAAACTTGTGACTAAACTTAATATACCATGTATATTTTATATATACATGGTATAACAATAATTGAGTTTGAATTAAATGAAAATTATTTACATACTGTGTTTTCTCACAGTTAAAATCAACAACCAAGCATCTGAAGATCACACACAATTAAATCATAGCGATAGCAGGTAGTTGTTTCAATGTTTGGGTGGTTAAAATTAATAAAATCAAATCCAAGAACGCATACACAACATAACACATAAAGTCATAAGAAAATTACACCGAACTGGCCGGCAAAACTCAGTAGACACGAACTCACTCAAAGTAAGCAGAACGCCGCGCGATAATTCACGAACGCAGAGTTTCGGTGTGGCCGAAAGTTCGACAGATTTTTTGCCGAAACCGAAACTGATGCCGAAACTAAATTTTTTGGCCGAAACCGAACCTTTGGTCGCACACTAATTTCAATGTTTATACACTAGCCTTTTAGACTGTCAGCTCGTAACAGAAAACATAATCAATTTTTTACTCTATTATATCCAAATTGTGCTGTATAACATCCAAATTTTATCCAATTTTGATCAACAAAATATGTAATCCTAATAAATTTGAGCCACATTTTTTAAATTTGTGATAAAATATAACCTAACTATAATCGGTTTCAAGAATGCGGGATCATGGTTCCAACATTTGGCTCAACGATGAATGGTAGCGAAAAGCTATTATTAAAAATGAAATATCAGATCGAATAAAATTTGGCTGTATTCTTTCAGTTTAAAAAATCAAATTTTTTGAACTTAATGACGTCATCAAATCCAAAAAATTTAATTTTGATCTATCATATCCAAATTATATCCAATTTTGTTCAACTAAATATGTAATCCTACTAAATTTGCGTCACACTTTTCAAATTTGTCATCAAATTTTACCTAACTATAATCGGTTTCAAGAATGTAGGGTTCTGTTCCCGACATTTAGCTCAACGGTGAATGGTAGCGAAAAACTAATAATAAAGATGAAAAGTTTGACCCAAAATTAGTAGATGACCCTTAAAAAGTTACAAAAATAAGAAGTGTTTAAAGTAATAAGATTAAAATAAAGATCTAAACAAGTTCTTAGAGAAGGGTAGAGACGTTCTCATCAAACACTTTTCCTACACAAGCGCCATTCTGGTCAATTTTAGAACTGTTATTTGCTGTTTTCAGCTGGATACTTTTACTTTAACTCCTATTTAAGATTTACTTATAGTCCGAGCACCTGCGGACTACATACGCGTGCATCGCACACATAATATTTGACATTTGTACTTATTATTTATATCAAGATCATTTATGTCAGAATAAGCAATTAAACGCTCGTTTGTATTTTGTTATTTTTGTAATTACTTGGTTCGAATCCAGCAACAGTCACATAATTTTTTTTAAAATTTATTATCATATGTAACACTATTGGATTTTTTTATCTATTACATTTTTGTTATCTTGAACGTTTCTTATTTTATTTTTTGATAACTCTGTATTATGTTAGTTACGAGTTTGTTGACTATAGAGGAGTTGGTTGAGTTCTGAAGGTTTTAACCCTTGCGTTCAAAAATGGGACACCATTACAGAAAACGGAGATATATTATTACTTTAATGACTCCGTTTTCTGTGAGAGTTTCCCATTTTATAACGCAAGGGCTAGAAACTTCAGAACCCAACCAACTCCTCTATAGTCAACAAACTCGTAATTAAAACAATAGAGTTATCAACAAATAAAATAAGAAACGTTCAAGATAGCAAAAATGTAATAGAAAACAAGTGAAAACAAACAATTGACTGAGTTAATTGTTGAAATACCATGTATAGGCAGTGTTGATAACTCTGTCACATTTCACATACATACATATCTGACATATTTAACTGATATTCTCATATAATGCGCAAGTGTTGATGCGCAATCGTTTGTTTTTTTTGACGTCATGTAAATAACAAAAGATATTCACTTTGATATTCCTATATTAATACATACTATAAAATTTGTACCTAATTAACGCCCTCGTGGGTAAACAGTGATGTTTACAAAAAAATGTTTCAAACAAAAGTTGTTTATTTTTTTGTAAGGAACATTTTTTACATTTAAACTTTTATTCTATCTCTAACGGTTTACAAGATGGGTACTATGGACCCATGACCCAATTGACCCATGTTGCTCATTTACGAACTTGACCTTACTTTTTACGTCCTAAGCACGCTGTAAAAATTTCAGCTTGATATCTCTTTTCGTTTTTGAGTAATCGTGACCACAGACGGACGGACGGCCGGACGGACGGACGGACGGACGGACAACCGGAAATGGATTAATTAGGTGATTTTATGAACACCTATACCAATTTTTTTTTTGTAGCATCAATATTTTTAGGCGTTACAAACTTGGGACTAAACTTATAATACTATGTATATTTCATATATACATGGTATAAAAATAATAATAGTGTTACATATGATAAGTGACTGAATTCGAATTAAGTAATCACTAAAATAACATAATACAATACCGCGCCTTAGTGCTCACGGCTACCTTATGCTAACATCAATGATCTTGATTTAAGATATAAATACAAATGTCAAATATTGTGTGTGCGGTGCGCACGAATATAGTCCGCAAGTGCTCGGCCTAGAAGTAAGTTATTTAAGGCAATAAAGTTATGTGCTTGAGGAAAGGGGGACGAAGTATAACTACAATCTCATCCGGTTTCTTTGAATATATTTTTTCGTAATGCTCTATCCATTCCTCTGCTTTAATATTTCCTCTAGTAAAGTTTGTTTTATTTTTCATTATTTCTAGTAATTTCCATAAACTATTGTCCTCCTTATTGACTATCAATTGCATTAAGTAGTCTGTAAGCTCCTGTCTGTTTTGATCTGTCTTTTTTGTGTAACGGTCTTTCGCTTTACAGTAATTTTGCATATCCACATTCAATTGAGTTCTTCTAAATTTTCTTAGTGATGTTCTTGCCAGGTACTTTGCGTTCTTACATTCCCTGTCAAACCAACTGTTTTTGAGTTTCTGTGTATTCACTATTATTTTCTTTACTCGCATAGACTTTCCTGCCCACTTATATAACATTTCTAAAAAATTATAGCCTGTATTCACTTCTTTTTTTGGTATCTCGTTTTCTATACCATACACTAACAGATTACATTCTTTGCTTCCAATATTATTTTCAAATTCATTTTGTTTTAAATCATTCCATTTATACAATGCCAAAAAATGCCAATTTTCATCTTGTTTTTCCCTTTTATCTTTTTGTATGTTAACAGTGATTTCTACGGCAAAATGTTTGGTATTCTCAACATTATCCGTAATAATCATATCCACCATACTTTGTTGGTAGCTATTTACTTTAATTATTAACTGAATCCATCAACCATGATATTGTTCAATCAGACCGTCTTGATGTTCAAGTATCATGTCCTATCAACACGCAAACTGATGATGCGATAAATTCATCTTTTACTCAAATTGATTCCAATACTGTTCTATATAATTTAGATCAATCGATTTCTTCTATTCAGTCACCATCAAAAAAAGGTCAAAAACGAAGAAAAAGATTTTCAGGTGCAATTAGAGCTAAACAACTTAGAGAAGCTGCTTCAAAATACACGGAAACCCATAAAGAAGTCAACCAAAAAGCTGTTAAACGATAGAAACAAAATCATCCTGAGATCCAGAAAAAAGCTGTTAAACAATACAAACAAAATCATCCTGAGATCCAGAAAAAAGCTGTTCAAAAATATGTTCAAAATCATCTTCAAGTTAAGAAAAAAGCTCAACAAAATTATCAGGCCAGAAATCCACATATTTTTAGAGAAAATTCAGTTATATATCTCGAAAAAAGATCAAAAACTAAATTATTGCCCTGGACTTCTAAGGCTTTTTCCGGTTTTAAATACAACTGTCAAATTGACTATAAGACAAAATTGTACATGATGTACCAAGATGTACAATTACGGTTACCTTGCTCTTGGTGTCGTGCTCTGAAATGGAAGGATGAAACTGAAGGAATGTGCTGCAATAGCGGTAAAGTTCAACTGTCTAAGCTTGCTCCTTATCCTGAACCCTTACATAGTTTACTTACTCATCAGCATCCATTATCAGAACATTTTTTTCTAATATTCGTAAGTATAATGGATGCTTTCAAATGACGTCTTTCGGAGGAAAGCAGGTACGTGAAGGTAATTTTATGCCAACATTCAAAATTCAAGGACAGGTCTACCACAGAATAGGGAGTTTAATGGCTAGCTCTGATCAACAGCCTTCTTTTCTTCAAATATATTTTGTTGGTGATGATGATAGTGAACGAGATATTCGTTGTGGCATTTATCCTGGAATTAATTCAAAATTAACTCATCAATTGCAGATGATGCTTCATGATCACAATAAGTATATTCTTGATTTTAAAGCTGCAATAGATTCAGTTCCAAAAGGTCAAAAGGAGTTCAAAGTCGTGATTAATGCTGATCGAAAACCTTCTGGTGAATATAAAGGCCGCTTTAATGCTCCTCAAGCTAGGGAAGTAGCTGTCCTTATCGTTGGGCAGGATTTTGAAAAACGAGATATCGTTCTCCAAAGCAGAAGCAATCAAGTCGTGCGAATCAGCGAGACACACCGTGCTTATGATGCTTTGCAATACCCATTAATGTTTTGTTATGGAGAAGATGGATATCACATTAATATTCCGAAGCGTGATGAGAAGGCTAAGACTCCTCTCAATAAAACCGTGTCAGCTTCAGAATTTTACAGCTTCAGGATTATGGAACGCGATGGTGAAGAAGGTTACTTATTATTATTTCGTAATCTGTTGAATCAATTTTTAGTAGACATGTATGCCAAAATTGAGACTGAACGACTTAACTGGATCCGTAATAACCAAAAAAAGCTGAGAAGTGAGGAATATGTACATTTAAAGGATGCTTTGACGAAAAATGATGTACAATCATCAACTATCGGAAAAATGGTTGTGTTACCTTCTTCTTTTACTGGTGGACTTTTATGTTCGACATTATGGACGGCCAGATTTGTTTATTACTTTCACCTGCAATCCCAAGTGGCCAGAAATAACAGAGCTTTTGCGTCAAGGTCAAAAATCACATGATCGACATGACATTGTAGCGAGAGTTTTTAATGTAAAAGTGAAACATATGATGAAGCTTCTTACAGTGGGTAGTATTTTTGGTAAAACAAAATGTCACATGTACACTATCGAATGGCAGAAACGTGGACTTCCTCAAGTTCACATTCTACTGTGGTTGGAAGAAAAAATAAGATCTGAGTCTGTTGACCAAATTATAAGCGCTGAATTACCTGATCCTAACCTAGATCCAGATCTTTTTGAAATCATAAAATCAACCATGATTCACGGTCCATGTGGTTCTTTCAACTCAAAGTCACCCTGTATGGTTGAAGGAAAGTGTACTAAAAGATATCCTAAGGCATTTTTAAAAGAAACTGTCACTGGAGACGATGGCTATCCTCAGTATCGCAGACGATCTCCAGCAGATGGTGGAATGAAAATAACCCTTAACGGAGTTGAAGTTGACAATAGATGGGTAGTCCCGTACAATCCCGTTCTGTCCCGTACTTTTAAAGCTCATATTCATGTGGAATATTGTAATTCTGTTAAGTCTATTAAATACATTTGTAACTACCTTAATAAAGGATCTGACCAAGCAGCGTTTATCGTTGAGGATTTTGATGAGGTGAAAAAGTACCAAGCAGGACGTTACATTAGAAGTTCTGAAGCGGTTTGGCGCATACTTTGTTTCTCTATTCATGACAGATTTCCTTCTGTCATGCATCTTGCTGTACATCTTGAAAACGGTCAACGAGTTTACTTCACAGAAGGAAATGTAATTGATAAAGTTGTTAATCCACCAAAGACAACTCTAATGGCTTTTTTTGAACTTTGCAACTGTGATAATTTTGCAAAAACTCTTTTATACTTTGAAGTTCCGGCTTACTATGTATGGAAGAACAACCACTTTGAAAGGCGGAAAAAAGGTAAGGATGTTCCAGGTTATTTAGGAGTTAAGAAAGATCATGTTTTAGGTAGAGTGTATACCGTTCATCCCGGTAATGCCGAGTGTTATTATCTGCGTCTTCTATTACATCAGATTCGAGGTCCAGTATCATTTTCTGCTTTAAAAACTGTTGATGGAGTAATTCAGCCAACATTTCAAGCAGCATGTAGAGCACTAGGTCTTCTCGAAGATGATGCTAATTGGGATCACACTCTAGAAGAAGCTTGCATCTCTGATTCTCCGTTCAAAATCCGTGAGCTGTTTGCCATCATGTTAGTTTTTTGTCATGTTGGCGACCCACAGAAATTATGGGAGAAATACCGAGACAATTTTTCTGAAGATATTAGGAGAGAGATAGAACGAGAAGATGGAAATGCCGAGCTGATGCTTGACATTATTTACAACAAATGCCTCATTTTGATTGAAGATATTGTTATATCAATGTCGGGAAAGACACTTCTTCAGTTCGGTCTCCCCTCCCCATCACGAGAGGAAAGATTTATTTTCACCAATCGTCAATATCTGAATGAATTGGCTTATGACACTACCTATTTGAATGAATTTGTAGCTGAAAATGTTCCTAAGTTAAACTTAGAACAGAAAAAAGTTTACAGTAAAATTTTGAATTCGATTATTTCTAATTCTGAGCAATTATATTTTCTTGATGCTCCAGGTGGCACTGGAAAAACTTTTTTAATCAATTTGTTGCTCTCAAAAATTAGAAGTGAGAAAAAAATTGCTATAGCTGTTGCTTCCTCAGGAATTGCTGCGACTTTGATTGATGGAGGCAAAACAGCTCACTCTGCATTTAAATTACCTCTAAATTTGTGTCATTCTGAGTCCCCACTTTGTAACATCTCTGAACAAAGTGATATAGCTCATGTACTAAAGGAAACAAAAATAATTATCTGGGATGAGTGCACAATGGCTCACAAAAAAGCTATTGAAGCTCTGAACAGAACGCTCCAAGACATCAGAGGTTGCAACCAACTTATGGGAGGAGTAGTTGTTCTCTTGGCTCGTGACTTCAGACAAACATTGCCTGTTGTACCACGAGGAACACGCGCTGATGAAATTCAAGCCTGTATCAAGTCATCCTTTTTATGGCCTTCGGTCAAAGTTCTATCTTTGACTATCAATATGCGTGTTCATCTTCAACCAAATCCACAAGCTGAGGAGTTTTCGAAAGTACTCATTGACATAGGTGACGGTAAGATCCCAGAAGAAGACGGAAAAATAAATGTTTCTTGCATTCGTTGTGATATTATCCCAGATTTAATCACCTTGACTCAAAAAATATACCCGAATATTGACAAGGCTGGAGAAAATTGCAGTTCATGGTTAAAAGAGAGAGCTATTCTCACTCCAACTAATGAACAAGCTAATTCTATTAATAACTTTTTGCTGGAGCAACTGCCAACTGAGCAAGTAAAATATGAGTCGGTAGGCACAGTAATGGAGGACGAAGACGTTGTTCACTACCCTGTAGAGTTCTTACATACTCTTAATCCACCAGGAATACCTCCTCATGTTCTTCATCTCAAGATTGGCACCCCAATAATGTTGCTCAGAAATTTAAACCCTCCAAAATTATGTAATGGAACTAGGCTACAGGTAAAGATCTTACACAAAAATGTTATTGAGGCCACAATTATCACCGGAAAGTATCAAGGAGAAACTGTATTCATTCCAAGAATTCCGTTAATTCCATCAGACCTCTCATGGTCAACTTTACGTGGCATGCTCAAGAGTAAGTTCACCTGACAACTTAGTCATTCTTCAGCCAATTGGAAAAACCAAAAACGTCGTGTATAAAGAAATTTTAAGTATTTAACTACTTACGTAGTTAGATAACAAAATTAATATTTTTCGCGCCTGGCGTATATTTTACGCCACGCGAAGCGGGCGGGTAACAGCTAGTAGTTTATATATTTTACTGAGTATGCTTCGTTGCCAATGATTAACTTATTATACTTTAAGAACCCATTTTTTCCGGCATGTTTTTCTTTTTTTTTAAATTTCGCGAAGCGTTTTTCTTTTTTTTCTTATTTCGTAAATAAAATCTGCATCAATATAAACTTCAGTTCCTTTTAGTTGTCTCCTGTTTCTAATTGCACTATTCCTTGTGCATTCACTTCGAAATTGAACATGAATAGATCTTGGAAATTTTCCTTTAGACCCAAATCTCTCAACACTCTCAATCTCCTCTCTTTTACAGTCAACATCAAGCTTGTCAACAATAACTTTATGAATAACCGTCCGGTATTCCATTAATTATCAGATTCTTTGCTCTCATTCCCCGTTCTATTCTCTGTATTCTGTCACTTTGATTTTGGCTTTCTTTCTTCAGCATATCATTCACTTTTTTGAGCAATACTATTTCCATTTTTGTTTGAAGATGCTGTTCATTTATCTTGTTTATATATATATATATATATATATATATATATATATATATATATATATGTAAATGACTTTATATGTTTTATTTGTTTGTGTGTTACCAAGAGAACAATAGAGTAAACTGTTTATGCTTTTTTTGACATATGTGCGTAATAATTTATAAAGAAGAGAAATATTAAGTTGTATTAATAACCTGTAAATTAATTTATTCTTTCAGGTATTATTTAATTATTATTATAATTTTGAATATTATGTAAAACTTCTTTATATATTCTTTCAGAATAAATAAATCAGTTAAAACAACTTACATATATATATATATATATATATATATATATATATATATATATATATATGTTATCTATATATATATGTTATCTATTCATCAGACCTATTTGTTAGTTCCTTTTGGAACTGATAATAGAATATTAGGACAACAAAAAATAAAAAAATCTACGGTAAAAATACAGTGACTACTGAGTTGCAAAGGCAAATAAAAAAATTGTTGTGTGTTTTTATATATATATATATATATAATATATATATATATATATATATATATATATATATATATATATATATATATATATAAAAACACACTTTTGCAACTCAGTAGTCACTGTATTTTTACCGTAGATTTTTTTATTTTTTGTTGTCCTAATATTCTATTATCAGTATTATCAGTTCCAAAAGGAACTATAAATAGGTTTGATGAATAGATAACATGAACGGCAACTACCCACTGATAGTCACCTACTCGAGTTTATAGTATGTAAACTATGATTAAAACTATTTACGTAAATCTAAATCTTAAATCTAGAACACTTTGTCTATTTAGTCTATTAAATCTTTCACTATTGGCTAAGAGATTGATTACTTCAACACTTGGGTGCCTTTCAAGGCGTGTCAAGTAACTTTGACTGAACCGCGTAATTTCTTCACGCACTGTGGGCACTTCAAGACTACGGTGAATGTCGTCATTACGCCCGTACCAGGGTGATTCACTAATTGTTCGTAACACATTTGCTTGAAACCGTTGAATAATTTCGATGTTACTGTTGCTAGCAGTTCCCCATACTTGAATCCCATAAGTCCACACAGGTTTTAAAATTTTTTTATACACTACTTTATTGTCTAATGATAACTTAGATTTATGGCCTAACGTTCAGTAAAGTTTCGAAATTTCCAATTTTATTATTTTCTCTTAGACCAGATGTGTTTGCGCTAAGTAAGCGTTCTGTCTAAGTGAATTCCCAGGTATTTCACTTCGTTCGCCTGTGGAAAACTGACATTGTTAATTTTTACAGTTGGACAAGTTTCCCTTCTCAAAGAGAATGTTACTTGAACTGATTTTTGTTCATTTACTTGAATATGCCAGTTTTGCATTTTATTTATACTATTTTGTAGCCTTTGAGAAGCTACATTTTGGAATATTATCCACAGACGTGGACTGTGGATAATATTCCAGTATCATTTGCAAAAGTAGCTATGGTATTTTTTCCGTCGGCTGGTAAGTCCGCGGTATGTATCAAGTAGAAAGTTGGGCCCTGAACGCTGCCCTGCGGTACGCCAGATTGAATAGGAAACAAGTCAGATAACTCTTCTTGAACTTTGACCTGGAAATGCGATCTTCTAGATATGATTTCAAAATACAGATGTACTTGGCATTTGTTGTTTTAATTTGTAGAGTGAGCCGGGGTGCCATACTTTATCGAACGCCTTGCTGACGTCAACAAATGAAGCTGTACAATTTTTTTTTCTTGAAAGCTTTTGTTAATTGTGTTAACTATTCGATGCACTTGATCAGTTAACGCCGGAATTCGGACTTTGAACCTTTATTCAAATACGACTCTGGTTTTTGGTATTAATCAAATTTTGTTTATAGGGAATTCAATCTTTTTTTTTTTGTACGGAGATATTCTGTCTCTTTTTAATTTGAGTAATTACTCTTTGCCCTTTGCTCAAAACACACTTATCGAGTGATAGTCAACGCGAACACTTCGTTCCAATTGGGACAGTGCGTCCATTTTTTTTTGTGTTATTAGTCTATACGTCTTAATTAGTGTTATGTAAACGGTTTACTCATCAAATTAATACTTCAAATTAATTCACCATAATGTCCTATAATTATCCAATCCTATTATCCTAATTACGGGGTGAAACAAGAAGAAGTTTGAAGATCATTACCGGAGTAGGCGTTTTTAAAAGGTTAGTGCGACCATTTCATACCATTCACATTTTTCTACATAAATTTACTAAAACAAGTATTTCGACTTTGGATATTACGTCCATTAGCCAAGCCACAACATGATCTATAGTTGAATGTTTCCCACGGAATCCAAATTGGTGGTCTGGTATGATCTGCGACTCATTCAGTATAATCTAATTTTTGTAGAAATAATTTTTCGAAGAGTTTAGATAGTGTTGGTAATATACTGATAGGTCGATATGATTTGACTTCGTTGATTGGCTTTCCTGGTTTTGGAATTAGAATTATTTGTGATATTTTCCAAGGATATGGAAAATAGCCCAGTCTCAAAATCGCATTGAAAATATTACGAATCATGATTATCCCATTTTTTGGTAACTCATTTAAAATTCTAGTTGTTATAAGATCAAAACCTGGTGATTTTTTTAGGTTTAGTGTTTTAATTACCGCACTTGTTTCGTTTAAAGAAAAAGCCTCGATTGGTGGGGATTGTAGAGGAGCACTCAAAAACTGCTCAATTTCTTCGTCTGGTGCATCTAGTGAATTGGAAAATGTTTCTTTCAATTCTTGAGCAAAAAAATCAGCTTTTTCTTTGTTGCTCCTTGCCCATGAGCGATTTTGATTTCTTAGGGGCGGAAGAGCTTGTTGAGGTTGATTGCAACGTTTTGTAGCTTTCCAAAGTGAGTAATCCGTCGCTACTGTTGGAGATAGGTTTTCTAGATAGTCTTGAATACAATTTTCTTTAAATTTTTCAAGCAAGCGTTTTAAATTTTGTGACGCCTTATTGAAGCGGCTTTTGTCATTTGGAAATCTTGTTTGCTGCTAGATTATTCTTAATCTACGCTTTTCTGAGATTAACTGCCTAACGTTTTGTGGGAGCAAACTTTTAGGCTTAAGGCTTTTAAAATCAGAGGTGGATTCTCTGCCTACTTTTTGGATAGTAATTGCGTGTTTTTGTACAGCTAAGTCAATATCCTCTTCTGATTTTAACAACTTTTTTGGATTTAGGTTATTATCGAAATGCCATCGAAAATAGTCCCAGTCTGTGTGGCGGTTAGTTAAAGACGCAGCACCTCCTCTTTGAATAAATTCATTGTAAATTGATAAAAAAAAACCGGCGAGTGGTCGCTGGAGAATTCGTCACATGATTTAATTTGCATGTACGTTTTAGACATATTTTTCACCACAAATAAGTCAGATCGGGTAACTTATTTAAATCGGATGACCAGTAAGTTGGTTCACCAGTAGATAGCTGGTCAAGATTGTTTGCTTGAAAGGTTTTTAGTAAATTTCGTCCTTTCGGATTTATCAATCTCGACACCCAAAACGTATGTTTGGCGTTATAATCACCACCGACGATAAATGTGTTACCAAGATTACTGAAGAAAGTTTCAAAAGTTTCTTGGCTAATTGAATACCTCAGTGGGCAATAAACGGCTGACACTCTTATTGGACCATCCCAATCCTCAACAACTACGCTTGTAGCTTGGATTTGCTCAGAAACATGTTTTTCCATTTCATAATGTTTTAGGCTTTTTTTTTATTGCTGTTCCCCTTGAACTTTTCCACTTGTCTCAGAAATTAGTGCTATGTCAATGTCACGATATATAAGAAACGCTTCGAGTTCAAGGCGACGGTTTGTTAATCCGTTAGCGTTCCAAAGTACAAGGTAAATATTTTTAACCACTTTATTTCGTTTTACCAATGAGAGCTGTTAAGAGATAAATCATTACACTATTCTGTTTCATTAAGTCACGAAACATTTCTTTCAGTTCTAGAAATGATTCTTTCATGAAAGTAACGAGATTTTGTTTTTCGTTGCGAATGGGCGGGGTTCTTCAACTGTTGGCTTTTGGTTATTTTGATTAGCATTTTGGGCTGTCTGGGCATAAGAAAAATTTTCCCGGGTGAAATTTGGTGTAGTTGCCCGGGAAATTGTAATGGATGTGTCAATTTGTCGTTTTCTTACTGCAGGATATTTATTTTAAATATTTTTTTGTAAACCTGACAACCTTTGTAATTAGCCATGTGATGATCACCACAATTAACACAAGAAGCCGGTTCATTTCGAGTTTTCTTGGAACATTCACTAGTGGGATGATTACCAGTGCACTTCACGCATCTGAATATCCTTCCACAGCAGTTTTGCGTGTGGCCGAATCTTTGACACCTCCTACATTGGGGTACCGTTTTCGGTATGGTGGCTCAAATTTGACTATTTTGTTGCCAAGTTTGTTGACCGAGTAGACTTATTATTAGAATCATTTTTTAAGTCGATAAAGAACATTGGCAGTGGGGCTTTCGTTTGGCTATGTTTTATGTTGGAGACGTTTTCAACAACGTACCCGAGTTCTGACAAATCGTCAATAATGTCTTAAGGAGCTTTGGTGCTGTGAAGATTTCTTAAGACTACACGGAAAGAACTTTCTTGTTTCAATCGATGAGTATAATAGCTTACATTTTTCGATTGAAAAGTTTTTACCAAATCCTTGTAGATACTGATGTCATTAGGAATGATTCAATTTATGCAAAAATTGTTTATGTAGTAAAATAAAGAAGAGAAAATTTCCTATAATTTATGCCTCTTAACATTTTTTCGTACGTCGTATGGTTTCCACGCAAAAGAATGCCGTAATATGGGAGGAATTAGTATTTAAAAAAATAGCAGAAGTCATCATTAGAATTTTATGTAGGTGAACATTATTTAATAGATTAATTAGGCAAATTTCAGTAAAATTCAGTATTTATGACCTAATACGAGCCCCGAAGAGAGTGCCGAAATATGGGAGAAATCGGCAATTTTTTTAAAAAAGCAAAAAATAATCAATTAGCTCTCACAATCTCTTCAGTATGAGGGCCAATTTTCTTTTTTCGTTAATCTTGGGTCTACTGTACAGATTTTTTGAACATTTATCATGGTATTGACAATCAGCAGCCACCACATCTGTTATTGCCTGGATCCTGTTGATGATCTGCTGCACCGAAAGCATCTCCGTAGTTCAGCCTGTTTCATTACTGTATCATCTCTATTTTCATTACCTGATGTACCAAATTACGTTTATTTTGAGGCAGTCGTAGTTGTGACCTTGGTAATCTTCAGGAATACGTGTTCGACAGTCAAAAAATCTGTTTTGAAGTAAAAGTCAGAGAATGATCTTAGTTTTCCGGAAGATGTGCTTGGTTGAGGATCCTTCTTCACGTAGGCAGCTATCATTTTTTTGTTTTTTGACATGAAGCATTTATGTATAAAGATGTTTTACCCGCCAAAACTACTCCCTTCCTATCAATTTTTACTAGCATCACGTAAAGTTTCTATTCCTTCTTCCTTTACAACTCGCTCAAATGTTTTACACAAATAAAACACTTATCATTGGACATTGTGAAGAGTTCTTCCCTTGTGGAAATAAATTTGTTCTGGAACTCTGGATAAAAAGAATATGTAAAGCAAAAGTATCTCTGGAAAAGTCTAAAAATATCAAATAGATTGAGACTTTTTTTGAAGAAATATTCTATCTAAATATTCTGAGACTCTTTCGGAAGAAGAGTTATCCTAAAATACTTTTTCAGAATTAATCAGATATTTTATGAAAATTTAGTTAGAAAATAAAGTATAGTAAGACTTTTTCTGAATTTTCAGAATTAATCAGTAAAATTTAAAACATCTCGCATTTTTTAAAAATCCATTAATGCAGATTTAACTTTTATCATATTGAGTACTTCTCTTAAAGAATATAAAAAATTTGCCAAGAAATTATTTTAAGTTTTTCTGACTTATTTATTAACTCTGAAGAAAACCCAGAGTGATTCTATGCATATTCAATATACACATGATGTCGATATTTCTATTGTAATTATAATGACCATATATTTAATATAAAAATGAATTATTCAGTACATTAAGGACCATAATTTCGAAAATGTAAGAAAGCAAAAATTTTTTTTATTAAACTTTAAGCATAGTTTAGCTTGCGTACATTTTCCAAACATGGCCCTTAATGTACTGAATAATTCATTTTTATATTAAATATATAGTCATTCGCACAAGAGAAATGTCGGCATTATGTTTATATAATGTTGCATAATGTTTATATTTTATTGCTCTTCTAAATTATTCATAAAACTCTAAAATATTTTCTGGCAAATTTTTATTTTCCTTAAGAGAAGTAAGTATTCAATAATCAATATGATGAAAGTAAAACCTACAGTAATTAATTTTTTGAAAATGTGACACGTTTTAAATTTTACTGATTAATTCTTAAAAACTCTTAAGTCTTACTCTTACTTTAGTTAGTTAATTAAATTTTCATAAAATCTCTGATTAATTCGGAACAAGTCTTTTTTAATAGAATTCAGAATATTTCTTCCGAAAGAGTCTCAATCTATTTACATTTTCTGGCATTAAATTGATTGATTTTATTTGATATTTTCAGACTTTTCAGAGATAGGTTTACTTTACATATTCTTTTTCTGAATTTCAAACTAAATATTCTAAGTTCCAGAACAGATTTATGTCCACAAGAGAACAACTTTTCACAATGTGCAGTGAGAAGTGTTTTATTTGTGAAAAACATTTGAGCGAGGGTCCAGTAAAAGTGGTAAAGGAAAAGGAAATAGAAACTTTACGTGATGATAGTAAAAAAAGAAATGATAGAAAGGGAGTTGTTTTGGCGGGTAAAACATCTGTAAGCATACATGTTTCATGTCAGAAAAGTTATACAAACGAAAAAATGGTAGCTGCTTACCTGAAGAAGGCTGCTCAGCCAAGCTCATATTCGGGAAAATTAAGATCATTCTCTGACTTTCATCTCGAAATAGATTGTTTTGTGTGCGGAACACGCATTCCTGAGGCAAGGTCGCAACAACGATTGCCTCATCATAAACGTAATTTGATACATCAGGTGATGAAAATAGAGATGAAAGATACCGTAATGAAACAGGCTCAACTACGTGGAGAAGATTTAGGTGCAGCAGAGGATCCAGCCGAGAACAGATATGGTGGCTGCTGATTGTCAGTACCATGATAAATGTTTAATAAATCAGTACAGTAGGCCCAAGGTAAATGAACAAAAAACAAGTTTAGTGTGATCAAATTTAAAAAAAATGGCGTCAATTCTTAGATAATTCTGAGTTCGGAGAAAAAAATTGAATTTAGTAGATCATTATGATACAAATTGAAGAAACTAAAATCTAACATTTTTTGATGGTCGGAAGGGGTCCAAAAAAATGGTTAAAAATAAAAAAGCGTTTAATAAGCTTAGGCGCCGTAAAAAGGCGAAAAAAATGAGCTGCGAATGAATCCGATTGGTACATCGATGTCCCCACAAATTGCAAAAAACCATCGATTTTGCTCGAAATTTCAAAACTTCATAGCTCTTGTTGTTTTAAAGATTCAAAGCTGAGATTTAAATGAATTGTAGCTTTTGTGCCCATGAAGTATCACACACAATTTCAGCAAGATCGAATGTATACTTTTTGCAAACCGCAGCTGAATGCAAAAAAGAGGACTTTTGTAAAATGGCCCTAAAAAAGTTGTGGTGTGGTAACGTGCTATTTTTTTACGCGATCATATGCTTCAATAGTTAAAGTAATACCTACTAAAGTGCCAACCTCTCATCTTTAGTAAAAGTTACTAAAATATTAATTTTAAATTACTATTATTTCAAATTATAACATTAAAAATAGGATGGGAGTAATGGGAGCAATTATTAAGAGACAGAAGTTATGTGACATTATAGTATGATGCATATGCATTTAATATTGTGATGCACTTACTATATTAAACTTTTGCTGCTATTTAGCTGCCTTGATGGATTATGTTTTGCTCTTTCGTAAGGCAAGAGTAAAAATTTTACCGTATAATACCTTATTGTAACTGTATTTAACACATATTCTTTGCATGTGAATTTAATTGTTGCATTTGCCGTTAACAGAATAATTCCTAGTACTTCCATAAGTGACTATCAAATACAGTTACTTATATTATAAATGAGAAGAGGCACAAATGATTAACAATTTTTTTTATCATAGTTTATTTTTTTAAATTGGTGATGGACATTGATAAATATATCTATTGTCTAAATCGGCTGTGTACTCATCTTCCTCTCCTTCTTCCTGTTGTTCTTCTTGAACATTATTCTCCTCACTCTCCTCATTTTCATATTCGTCGTTTGACGTTGAATTTATCAAATTCTCTAAATCGTCATCTTCTATTGCGTTGTTATTTTCGTGTAAAGGGACATCAACGACTTCAACATTACTGCAAGTTTCACCGTGGCATGTAAAGCATAATTGAGTGCAGAAGAGGCCGTGCTTTTTGCAGCCGCACGAGTTTGACTTACAGCCTGAGGCGCAACGACAAGAAATTATTTTTAATACTTCCGCTGGTATGAGGTGTTTAGAGCTGTAAATCGGTAGCAAGCCATTAGGCGAGATTTTCCATCCCCAGTCAGTCGGAATTTCATCATTCCCAAGCCATTTCCGCACTTGCAAATATCCCTTAGGCAATGCTGTGAAGCAGCTCCCTCAGTATGTGGCAGAGAACGCAGCTGAAACGACGATCGATTTACTGATTTGCAAAAAAGTGTAAATCGTAAATCATTTAACGACTGTTGATTATTTTTTCCGCCGTATAATTTACCAATGATTTGATTACCGTTTTTTGAAATAATATTAGGTGTTGCCGAACAATCATTGAATAAATTACTGTCGCACATGTTCATCTCCATTCATAAGCCTTACAATTTTATTCTTTCCTTGTTTGAAAAACGCCGATGTCGTGTCTGACCCCCCAAAAGCATGAAAAAAAAAATATCAAATGCCTCATGTGCGGATGTTTAAAAGAGCTCGAAGAGTACACTTGGTCCGACGATTCGTGTTTTCCAGATTTTAAAAAAAAAAATTTTTATTAAAATCGATCGCTCTTTGACACATGATTGCCAGCAAATCTGTGTCCTCCCCAACTATTAACACATTTTCATGGGACGCAGAAGGTAAGAATCACGATAATTTTTCTTTTGTTTGAGTCGTTAGCCAAAAATTTCTCCTGTGGAAATATAATTGTTGTGTTCTTATCGAATTCAATGGAACGTGATACATTTTTTATTCGGCGTCTTGATCGTTCGCAATATTTTAAATTTTCATTGGAGTTCTCCGGATATCCATCAAATACTATGCATACGTCACCATTATAATATTTGTGAACGTAATCAACATATTTTCTGCAAACTTCAGCAACGGATTCCCCTGAGTGCCAAACAAGGCGACGTAAAAGCCAGCCTCCGTCGATGACATATGCAACATCTTGTGTGGGCACAGCTGATTCGGTAAATAACTCGTAAAACACCGACTTATTACATAGGTAACTTATGTAAAAAAAAAATTGAATTATATTTAACAGCCACTCATGGAAGTACTCTAGGAATTATTCTGTTAACGGCAAATGCAACAATTAAATTCACATGCAAAGAAGATGTGTTAAATACAGTTACAATAAGGTATTATACGGTAAAATTTTTACTCTTGCCTTACGAAAGAGCAAAACATAATCCATCAAGGCAGCTAAATAACAGCAAAAGTTCAATATAGTAAGTGCATCACAATATTAAATGCATATGCATCATACTATAATGTCACATAACTTCTGTCTCTTAATAATTGCTCCCATTACTCCCATCCTATTTTTAATGTTATAATTTGAAATAATAGTAATTTAAAATTAATATTTTAGTAACTTTTACTAAAGATGAGAGGTTGGCACTTTAGTAGGTATTACTTTAACTATTGAAGCATATGATCGCGTAAAAAAATAGCACGTTACCACACCACAACTTTTTTAGGGCCATTTTACAAAAGTCCTCTTTTTTGCATTCAGCTGCGGTTTGCAAAAAGTATACATTCGATCTTGCTGAAATTGTGTGTGATACTTCATGGGCACAAAAGCTACAATTCATTTAAATCTCAGCTTTGAATCTTTAAAACAACAAGAGCTATGAAGTTTTGAAATTTCGAGCAAAATGGATGGTTTTTTGCAATTTGTGGGGACATCGATGGACCAATCGGATTCATTCGCAGCTCATTTTTTTCGCCTTTTTACGGCGCCTAAGCTTATTAAACGCTTTTTTATTTTTAACTCAATCCGACGGTGTCTGACGCCAAAGACCGGATTAGGCCACTTTACCATTTTTTTGGACCCCTTCCGATCATCAAAAAATGTTAGATTTTAGTTTCTTCAATTTGTATCATAATGATCTACTAAATTCAATTTTTTTCTCCGAACTCAGAATTAAAATATTCAAAAAGTTAATTTGATCACACTAGTTGGTCATCATGCTGAAGAGATTGAGAGAGGTATGAATGACATTTTCACTTTCATGGAAAATAATGACGAGGAATGTCAGTTTTCATTAGACCAGCTAATGACTCAGATAAAGGGCGGCTATATTCCCCAAAGAAAAACTGTCAACATTTACTAGAGAGATATGGGGAAGATGTTATCATATCAAAGATAGAGCAGAATACAATTGTATGTTTTAAACATACTGGCAATAGCGAGATAGCGGCTGTATGCGATGGATGACTATCCTCCTCCAGATTCTTTCTTGGGCGAAAATGAGAGCCTTGTTCCGGAAGTTCTCGAAAGTTTTCTTGGAAAGACTAATTCTCAAATAAAAAAAGCGAGGAAATACCGACAAGTGGAAAACAAAAGTTCTAGCCATATCACATAGTGTTATTAGTGCTGTCCGGTCAAGTTATTTTCCTTCTCCCTTACAAATTGGTCTATCTGCTTTTTTTATAAGAAGTATGGATCACAGAAACTAATTGATGTTATACTTTAGATGATTCTTTCATTTATATAATATAATAATAATAATAATAATAATGGGGTTTAACCTCCATTTCTCTGAAATATACGCCTATAACAGAGGCCACCCACATCATTATTTGTTAATCTTTATTTATTTACAAACATATTTACAATTACATTTTGATGTGGGTGGAGTCGGTTACTTCGTTCTTATCCAAGCGACTACAATGTGATCAATCCTACCGCCCTCATTAATCATAATTGTTCACACTGCCGCTGTCTGTATTCGAACCCGCAACCTAAGCCTAAATCGACAAACAGCCCAAGACAAACGCCATTTCATTTATATGTAAATTTGTGGCGAAAAAAAAATGCGAATCGTCTATTGTTTAAATTTTGTGTTTTTCAGCTTTATCTTTATTAAGAATTGTTCATTAATTATTTCATGTATTTTTTCATATTTTTCATTATAGATAATTTTGTTACAAATTGATTAGGCGAGCGAAGCGAGCCTCTACTAGGTTAAAATGAAAATGTAAATTCTTGGTGGTAAGCTTTACAAAAAGAATACAAAAGATTTAGACATGAAATGAAATGTTGTAGTTCCCTATTTATGTCTAGATGTGTTATCAATCATTATTTTTAGAAAAAATTATATAAATAATAAAAAACAACAATATTTTTTATTTATTATAATATATATATCAATATATATACACTGTTAAAAAATATTGTAAATTTACTACACATTTACCACATGAATGGATAGGAAAATTACTATTATGAGTATATAAATTTAAAATTACAACACAACGTTCCAAATCTGAAGTAGTGTGTTTGCAAAAATACAAAGAAATATAAAAATTTTATTTTTTTCTTGTAATAATAAGATACATACTGTAGTTTTGGCATTTATATTGTACTTTACAATAAGTAACATAGTAATTTCACTACACATATTATATGCGTCCCGCACACACTTCAATCAGTAATGAAATTACAAATATTTATTGGTAGAAGTATGCGTAAATCATAGCTTGTTTTACGGTAAAGTACATATAATCTAAATTTATTTTTCGATCTAAATTATATAATTAGTGTGTGTGTATGTGAATTCAACATAAAACTTACTTCCGAAAAAAATCAATAATAGGGTCTTCCAGAAAAAAAATAACTTATGATTTTTTTTACATAAATTGAAAGTAAACAATAAATAAAGACATTCTGCGAAAGAAACACTTTTTTTGTTAACATTTAAAGTTGCGAAGTATTCAAATGGACGAAAACGCGCTGTCATTGGTCGGCCCCGACGTGACGTCACGATGCATGTTGTGAGGCATTGTTGACATTGCTTTTCGTGTGTGATAACTTACGTATTTGCACCAAGTGAGTTTTTTAAACAATATCGACGTCAAAATGAGCTCAGAAGGATTCGTGCGAGCTCAATCTAACAACTTGTCAAAAATAAACGTTTTGATGGTGGCACAATATTTTGGAAATTGTGAGTCGTTTACTGCAGCAGAAACCCGTGGGGTTAAAGCTCACAGGTAAGTTTGTTTTAATGTTTTAATTTTTGTTTTTATTTAATGAACAAAGTTTATGTAAAATTAATGTTTTTAAAGAATATTCTTTTATTTATTGTTTCGTCAAAGTTTTTATAGGTTAAGGAAAAGTGTGATCGAAAAATTTACTTTTAAAGGATGTAAACAAACAAAGGTTGTAGATTCATATCGACTTTAATGCACTTGAAAGAATGATTTTGATTTTTGACTTTTAGATTTTACTTAAAAATGATTCTAAAAATAACAAAAAATTAGAAAACAAAAAACAGTAACTGAGAAACAAAATTCTGAAAACAAAAAACAAAACCGACAAATAAAATTAAAACAACCATATGTTTATAAAAATGAAACCAAAAACTTAGAAAAACTGGCAAACGAAATTTTTAATAACAACAAACCAAAAACAAATGTAACAAACTAAAAATAAAACCGACAACAAAATCTTAAATACAAAAACTAGAAAACCTGAAACAAAACCAGAAAACAAAAAAAATCTGTACAACTGTAAACAGAATGAAAAACAAAAAATCAAGAAGCCAACAACAACAAAAAAATCAAAAAATCAATTTCAAAAAAATAAAATTTTACTACCAAAAACAAAAAAAATTTACGAAAATTTAAAAACGAAAACTGAATAATTGGATACTATTTCGGTTTTTTTGTTCAGTTTCAGCTGTCGGTTTGATTTTTTGTTTTTTACATATTCGTTTTCGGTATTCGAATGCTCGGTTTTTAGTTTCGTTTTATTTTTTAGCCTTTGGTTCTGCTTCGGGTTTTTGGTCTTGGTTTATAAAATTTTGTTCCTCGGTTTTATTTTTGGTTTTCGTTTTTAAAATTATGTTAATCGTTTTTTTCAGTTTTTGATTTCATTTTTCATTTTGGAACTCCGTTTGTCAGTTTTTGGTTTTGATTTTGTTTTTTGTATGTCAATTTTGTTGGTTTTTTTGTTTTCAATCATTTATTTTTTTGGAAGTTCTGATTTTTGGTTTTCGGTTTTTGTTTTTTAATTTTTAGTTTCGTTTTTAGGGGTTTTTTTGGTTTCGTTTTGTTTATAAAACTATAGGATGTATCGCAGCTGTGATTGGACGTTTTCTTGTGCCCCTACGCCAGAAAAAGTTTCATTTTTAATTAATATTTACATTATTATCAACTCAAATGAATCATATTATTGCATTGAAATATTGCGGTTATGCATCTTACTATAAAGTAAATTTTTTGCAGCGATATTCTTATCGCTGTATTTGATATTTTGAAAAATAAGTTTCTTCAACATTTTTAAGTCAATGTAGTTCATTTTTTCAACTTAAAATAATTCATATTTTAAAATTTAATTTCAATTTTGCAGATCCCAACGTGACAATTACGGTGATGCAGCTGTTGGGTATGTTGAACTCAAAAGACAAGGCGATAACTGTTTAGTGCGAGGGCGGATTTGTCCAGAACATCGAGTACGGAATACACCGTATCATGTGGAGCTCAAAGTGAATGAGAAAAAAGAAGAAGTAGTTGAAGTCTCTTGTAAAGATTGCGCAGCGTCTGCCGATATGAATACTTTTTTACGTTTGAATTTACACGAATGAACAAAATATTAATTTTTTTTGTTTAAATTATTATTACAGGAGGTTGTAAGCATGCGATCGCATTTTTGATGTGGCTTCATCGACAAAGCGAAGAACCGGAGCCAACAGCCGTTCAGTGCTATTGGAAGAAGCCGGTGCTAGCTCAAGTCGGATCAAACATCCCATTTTTAACTGCAAAAATGATGAAAAAGCCAGAAAAAGATTACGACTTCTTGAACACTGACGCTTTTTTTGAGGACGTTATTGCAGAACTTTCTAAGAGACAGTGCAACACTCAAATATCTCGACATTGCTTTCTTCTGAATTCAGAGTCCGATAAAGATTATCGTTGCATAAACTGATGATAGATTTTGTCGAAGCTGGAGGGAGTTCTGCGGAAGACTTTGTATTATTTGCGAAAAGTCAGATGTCTGCTGATGAATGTAATAGAATAAGCGATATTACAAAGGATCAAGCTGATTCGAAATTGTGGGGGGAACTACGATATTGTAGAATTACTGCGTCTAAAATACATGAAGTTGCTCATTGTAAAACTGTAGATGGTGTTTTAGTTGAAAGAATCATCGGAGTAGGGAAAAGCATAAACATTGACGCAATTGAACGAGGAAAAGCGTTAGAAAAAGACATTGTTACAAAAGTAGAGATAGAACTTGGCATGAAATTGAACGAATGTGGTTTGATTTTGGATCCAGAGTACCCGATCCTCGGTGCGTCACCAGATGCAGTTGGCCCGGATTTTGTTGTCGAGATAAAGTGCCCGATTTCAGAAAACATCAAGAAACAATATCTTACTGCAACTGGTGTTACGAAAAAGCACTTGGCACAAATCCAACTACAAATGTTTATGAGAAAAGTTAAGCGAGGTTACTTTTGTGTTGCTGAACCTGATTACGAGATGTCAAACGACGTAACTATAATACCAGTTCAATACGACGAAAAATTTACAACTGACTTAGTACAAAAAAGTATGTCATTTTGGAAAACCGCTCTTTTTTCTAAATTGTACAAATCTGTAAAATAAAGCGCAGAAATAGTTTTACTATTTTATGATCGTTTCATTGTAGCTGACTCTCCCGAAGCCTGATTTATATACAATTATAATATGTGATACTTTTTACATTTGTGTTTCAATAAATATTTTGATTTGAAATTTAATTTTCGGATAGATTGGGAATGTATAGATAAAAATGTTTATAAATACAAGACAGATTGATACAAAAACGTTTTAATTTATTACCGACAATTATTGGTACTTGCAAATTACACAAAGCTGCAGCAATTATTACAATGTCATCAATTAAATCCATGAATGAAAACGGCATTTCGGCATGAGGAGTTAAAAATTCAAATTCTCGTAGTCGTCGAATGACTCTCTCAATGTGAATTCGCAAGCTGGCAATGCGTTTCGTTTCCATCACTTCTTCTTTGGTCGGTTTTTTAGCAGATGAGATACTCGGAGGCCTGGCAAGTGTACATTTCCTTTCCATGAGTAACTGATCGATTTGCTTGAATCCACGATCAGCCATAACTTCACACCCCGGGGGCAGTTGGTCAAGAAATTTGCCCACCATAAAAGAAAACAAAAACCATTTTTTAAGTTCCATATTATAATTATTTAATTTATGTTGATTATTCGGTTTTATGGTTTAAAGATTTCAGTTTAGATTAATTTCACGATTAATGTTTTCTTTTACAAGTTAACTTTCGTGTCCCAATTTCCATTTTTTTCAAGATTTTCATTTCCGATTTTAAATGTTTGATCTGATTTTTGTTATTTAATTCCACTGAATAGCGTCGGTTTTACAAATAACACGCCGCAGAGCAGGGCAATTTTAGAGGTTATGTTTACATTTATGCACTTTTTTTAAATAAGAAAAAAATTTAGAAAAATGAATTTGTTAAGAAATGCCATTTTTATAATAATAAATAAATAAATACTTACGTCAAAGTGATCTTCACAACAATGCAATCGTGATGTTGCTGAAACATCCAATGGGCATCGAATTTGTTTTACCCATTTAGCTCGTTTATCTCCTTTGGGCACCGAAATAAACAGCTTTTCTGGGGTGCTTTTCGATGTGTTTTTGCATTGGGATACAAAACAATACTTGTACGAACTTTTTCCGCGAAGGTTTTGACTATTTTCACCGAGTTCCATGTTAAAGCCGTATGCTCCGAAATGTAAACGTGCATCGTGACGTCACAGCAACATGGCGGCACATTCTCGGCTTTTCAAACGGTGTTAAACTTTAAATGCTTAAATTAATAACTAAAAAATTTTTTTTAATCAAAATAAATATGCGAATAATTTTTTTGGTACTTAAAGAACCAAAAAATGAATATAAAAACATTTTTCAAAAAATCTGGAAGACCCTATTCTCAGAATGTACTTTTGTGAGTTTATCATAACACAAACTGGTATAGTCAAGATTTTTTCCATATTACGCGTTAGCTTCTTAGACATAATCTTAACGAAAAGATACCATCATATTTAGGCACAGGCAGCAGGCACATGTATTGACAGTGCCGAGTTATACCTACCCCCTCTCGTTCATGAAACAAATAAGCAAAACTAATTTCTCGCCATTGTAGCTCCTAAATAGCTAATCAGGTGACATAATTTTATCGTTTGGCTACTGATAGCCGAAGTGGCTACTTTCGGTTTTATAAATCATTTCTTTAAATATTTAAGTAGATTCTCTGTATTAAAAAAATTTATTCATTTCAGTAAACATTTTTTTTTCTTTTTCCCGCTATTTGACAGCGCTCCAGTAACAATTTATGATACTAAAATATGCGCGCTCTACGTATGGGTAAAATTTTATGAATAAATAAATTTATTTAAATCTTAAATTGTTATTAAAAATTGACACTTAAAATTATTATTAATATTATTTAAATTTTAAATAAAAGAACAAAAAATTTATATACACTTATATTTCATTTAAATATTGGCGCTTACTTAAAGTACAACTAGCGCCGCATTACGGTTATAAGAAACACAGCTAATTGCGCAATAACTTAGTTACTTGGCAAAAAGAATATGGCTACCCTGTTTATGTGTCACAGAGAAACTAAGTCTTTTTAATATAACGCAGTGTAATTGTCCTCAATTTAAATAATAAAATAAAATAATAATGAAAAGTGATATTTGTGGTTATTAGAGAGTGATATTTGTGATTATTAAGAAACTAGATTTTGTAAAACAAATATTTAACGATAACTTGGTTAGTCTGTTTTCTACGCCATTAAAAAGGATATATTCATAGATATGTAAGTAATTTTTTCAGTTCACTTTTATATTTTTGGATATGTGAATTTTAATATTTATAGATCAATAATCAATTTCAGAAATAGAAGAGTAATAATGTTTTATTGTGAATTTTGTGATTATTCTAATTTAAACTTAAATAAATACCTTAAACATTGTAAACTACATTCTGGTTTGGCACAAAAATTTGTATGTGGGTTTGAACATTGTAAAAAAACATATGAAGTTATAACATCTTTAAAAAGTCATGTTTTTTGTTCTCATAATTATAAAGAGGTGCAAAATATTTCTGTGAGTACGGTTAATTGTATTACGAATGGCAGAATTGCTTGCAATGTTTTACATTGCACACAAAAATGTAACGACCTTCAGGAAATGATCAAACATTTGAAACAACACATTCAAGAAAGTATTACTTTTCGGTGTTGTTTTCCTAACTGTACGAAAACTTATAATGTCTTGAATTCATTTACTTCTCATCTTAGCAAATGCCATCGAAATGAGAAAATTATCCTTTCTTCATGTTCAGTTGCTGCTGAATGTTTCTCAGAAGAATCTGTTATAGTGCCCGGTATTGATACGATTGCTGACCCAATTTTAGACGATGAGGATCAAGATTACCATGAAAATAGTTCAGATAATATTCTGTTAACAAACCTAGCTCATTTTTTTCTCAATTTAGAGTTTAAATTTTGTATGCCAGCTTCAACAGTTCAATTCATTGCTATTGAAGTACTTAAAATAAATCAGCAAAATAAAGAAATTACGGAAAATAAAATTTCAAAGTATTTACAAAAGATTGGTTGGTCAGTCGAATCTATAAAAGATATCATAGATAATTCTTTGAATAGTAATATATTGGATAAAATGGAGAATTTATTTGAAACATCCCATAAACGTAATAAATTTTACAAAGAAAATTTCGCTTTTGTTGAACCAATGCAAATTCCATTAGGAATTGTAAATGGTAAAAGAACTTTTTTTCATTATATACCATTAAAAAAAACATTACAGACATTATTTCATAATAAATCACTTAGTGATAAGTTAATTTTTAACCGACCAAATAATGAAGGAGACGTTTTAAGAGACTTTACTGATGGAATTGTATATAAAGAGAATATTTTCTTTAGAAATAATCCTGATGCACTCCAATTGATTTTATATCAAGACAGCTTTGAGGTGGTAAATCCGTTAGGTTCTGCTAAATCAAAATATAAAATATTAGCTGTTTATTTAAGCATAGGAAATTTCCCCGAAATAGTTAGACCACATGTAAATTCTATGCAACTTGTGGCGTTATGCAAGGAAAAGTTATTTGATCATTCTAAAGTTTATAGTAAAATCGTTGAAGACTTCGAGAGATATCGAGACTGAAGGAATTGAACTAACTTCAGGAAAAATTATTAAAGGCTCGTTAGTTTTTATAACAGGAGATAACCTCGGTAGTCACTCATTAGGGTGGTTTACCGAAAATTTTAGTAAGACACAGTATTTTTGTAGATATTGTTTAGTTACTCGAAATTTTCTTAACGATCATAATGGAATATTTCAAACTTATCCAAATAGAACTGTTAAATTTTATAAAAAAATCGTAAATCGTTTAAATAGAATAAACAGTAGTTGCGTAAAGAAAAAAAAATAATAGCAAACCACTGTTGATAAAAGGAATAAAATTTAATTCTGTTTTCAATCAATTAAACTTTTGTCATGTTTGCCTTCCAGGATTGCCACCTTGTCTAGGGCATGATGTTTTCGAGAGTGTACTAGCTTATGATGTAAAACTATTTATTAATGATCTTATTAAAAAAAATTGGTTTTCATACAAACTTTTGAATTACATAATTGAAACTTTTAAATTCTGTGTAAAAGATAAGCGTGATGAAGTATGCTCAGTTGTAAAAACATCTAAAAAACTTTCCGTTGGTGCCTGTCAATTTACTTATTTACGATTATATTTATTTGCGTAAATCATTAGTTAAAAAGCCACTTCGTCCAAAACACCATTACTTAGTCCATTATCCTTCACTTATTTTGATGTTTAGGCCTTGAAAGTATGGACACTTAGATTCGAGAGTAAACATTGTTTTTTCAAACGTTGTATACGATCTATTAGAAATTTTATTAATATTACTAAGTCGCTTAGTATCAAACACGAATTATTTCAATGTTTCATTCGTGAAGGAGGGGAGATTACATGTAACATTAAATTAAAGAGTGAAATTAAATTTCATGTGAATTTATATAATGACAACATTCAGGAAGCATTAAAAAATACACCTTTATCTCATGATACTGTGCAATGCAATGAATTAATAAAAAATGGCATTTCATATCGTACTGGAGATAGTCTATTTATTTCACAAAAAGGATATCATTACGAAATACGTATTGGTAAAATTGTCTTAATATTATATTACAAACAGAAGTATTACAAACAGAATTTATACCTTATTTAGGTGTATATAAGGTAGAAAAAGTTAGTAAGTTTACAAGTATTTCACTCAATCAAGTTATTAGTTTTGAAAAATTACACACTTACATAATAAATTCTTCTTCATATATTAAACCGAAATTTGGATTAGTTAAGCATAATTTATGAGATTACTGACTTCCTTATTAATTATAATTCATCAAAGCTCATGTATGTTATGTAATATAATGAAAGTTTACTATGTTTATTGTTTCAATATTTGATTATTTTTGTAATAAAGCGTTTATAATAATACATGTCAGCTGGAAAATATAAGGTATCATACTGTTACTGTTTTGTCATAATCATTTATTTTTGTTGCTAATATTGAAATGTGTGTTGAGCAGATTTATTTAGATGATTACACAGAAATAGATGAAGATGAAATACTAATGGAAATGGCCCAGCAAGTAAAAGAAAATCTGAATTTAATCATTGTACCTGATGGAATTCATTGGAACAGTGATGTCGAACAAAGTAATTCTTCTTCATCAAAACGTAAGTAAAATTGTATTTTTAGTTATTATTCTAATTGCAAATATTCAGTCATATTTGATTCATTAAAATTCTAAAAAGCTACTTGTTTGTCTATGTAGTTTACATTTCTTTTATTCTCGATTACAGCTGACAATGTCCATGCTCAACCTTGTTCTTCACCACAAAGTCAATCATGTGTTTTAATACAAAATCAACCTTCCACTTCAGCGAAAATCCAAATAAATCATGTAGATCGAATTTTCCCAAAATTTGGAAGCCAATCACAATATTATTTACGTGATAAAAAATTAATAGATAAAAAAAATAGAAAATCAATGATCAATGTAGTTGTTGATTATATGATAGCAGATTTAAAAGATTTTCGACGTGGGACAGCGCAACTGATAAGTGAACAATTTTATGAAGCTTATCCAGATTCATTTTGCATAAAAATTAATGGTCAAACACTTGATAAAGGTATTGAGACTTTAAGACAACAAATATACGATGCTCTTAATTACAGAAAGAGCGTATCTAAAAATCCATCACCATCATCTATTGAAGGAATTGATAAAATAGAATCTACTGCGAAACACAATGAACAAGATAAGTATGGCTGCGTTGCGTACTTACCTGATTTACCATCGTCTGAAACTACTCAATCGCAGGAAGAAAAGAAGTTATCTTTAATAGAATTATGGCAGTCTTCAACAGATGTGGATGATACAATTATAAATCTCATGAAAGAAACATATTATTTACAGCGACAACAGCTACATAAAGAAAAGGGATTTGATCAAAATTTTTCATGACTGGCCGTATTTAAATGATAGCAAAATATTCATAAATCATGCAAACAAACTTCTGGATAAGCAAAGTAATATGATTTCGAGTGAGTGTTTAGAAACACTCTCGAAACCAATAAATAAATATTTCAAAAATGCTGAAATATTCAGTGAATTTAGTTCACGAAATAAAAATCAAATTGAAAAACACAAGACAACTGATAATTCTAGAAGTTAAGAATTTATCCGCAGCACAATAAAGAAAGCCAAAGAATATTCTACCATTTTAAAAAATGATTCTCCTTTTAATGAAATAATATTTAAATTTATTTCAAGATTTATGAAAGAAGATGTTAATTTTCTGTACTGCTTTCAAAACGTAAGTTTATTTTATACTGTACCAACTCAATGAACTTCTTAATATGGTATTCATTATATTTTTCAATTTCAGGAAGAATTAGAAGATAACGACCTCCTTGATCAGACACCTGTTTTGACCCCTATATTGGTTATTAGAGGTAATTATCAGCGTTCGTTTTTCTAGAAGCCCATTCTTACCCAACTCAATGAATAAAATTAATTCCAAAAAATTAAATTTTAGGTAATGAATTACATAGGCCAGAAAATAAGTACGATGTTGTGCTGGAAAAAAAAATTATTATCCATTCAGATTCTGAATGGCATTTTAATAACATTTCTAAGTTATTACGTTTTTGGATATGTTTATCCAAAAGAAATTGAAGCCACTTTGGAAGCGATTCAAAAGTGAGTATCATATAATAAAATAAATTTTAATTACATGCATCTACGTTAAATAAAAAAAAAATTATTGAAATTTATTGAACAAAAAAGTTTGTTCCAATTAAAAAAAAACGACGTGTTGCACTCCGGGAGTGCCGGCAGAAGTGAAAACTTGAATATTAACGTTGTGCATTTTTGATATTTTGGAATGGTTAGGGAATAATTTTGCACGAATTGCTTTAATTATCAGTTTAAAAGTACTCTCATTTATGTGGTAGAATACAATATTCATTTATTGGGCTATCGTACACAAACATGACATATTATATTACATTAAAAAGTTTATCTCTTAGAAAAATCAACTTACATCCATAATTTCGACGACTTTTTCCCCATAATTACTACCAGAACCATCATCGCCAATCTCTAAAACTGATACGATCGGTTTATGATAGCTGAAGTAAGAAACGAACAGTTTTGATTCGAACCTATTTAAATGTCTAATAAAGACCGCATCAATAGCAGTTTTGTATTTCGTTGTGCTAACATTGCGATCATTTGACATAGTTAAACCAAATTCATTATTTAAAAATTCAATTAATAGTTGATTTTTATCCTCTGCAAAGTTTATGTTGAAATCTCCACTCAAAATCATTGGCAATTCATAAAAGCTTTTTCCAATTTTTTTTTGAAGCAATGCAGATGTGTCATGAGAATAAATGAATAAAAAAATATATATTTAATAAACCCATTACAAAAAAAGTGTACAACGCCGCTAAAGAAGTTTTCACTTCAAAAATAATTAATAAGTAACTAAAAGAAAACAAATCAAGTCTTAGTCAATCTATTGACGATTTTTCTTGTGATCAAATGAATGTTTATTCGTACCCTATATTATCTGTTTCAGATTATTCTTAAAAATAAATCCGCCAGGTGGTAATTAACATAGTGGGAAACAACGTAAAGGCACAACACATTGCAAAGTTATAAAATTTTTAAATGAAATTCAACACTACGCTGATAAATAAAATTTAAATAACTATTACTTAAAAATATTTGGTAGTACTTTCTGGTTTATCGAAACTATTTGAATTCTTGAATCCTTTGGATGGACGTTTCGCTAAATTATCAGTCATCATACATTTATTCCTTTTCTTTAAAATAAAATTTTAATTTGTTTTTTTTTTTTGTTGCATTCAGTCTTTATATTTTTTTATTACTCAATAAGATTCTCCAAATATTCCAATTACTCCAAAACATCATGTTATTTGACATTACTTTCACATATTTATGTAATGTATGTAATATTTTCAGTAGATCTTTTCTTCGATTTTTTTGAAGTGAAAACTTCTTTAGCGGCGTTGTACACTTTTTTTGTAATGGGTAAAAAAGTTAAACTCGCGACAGGACACGTGTCCTGATCGAAAAAGCGTAAGACTTTGTCACATTCAGTACACCGGCTTTCGTCCGATCACTGAAGTTAAGCAACATTGGGTACAATCAGTACTTGGATGGGTGACCATCCAAGAATATAATTTTTTTTGGTTTTTGTTTTTTATTGAAGTGAAAACTTCTTTAGCGGCGGTGAACACTTTTTTGTAATGGATAAAAAATGTTAAACTTGCGTCAGGACACGTGACCTGATCGAAAATTCGTAAGACCATGTCACAGTCAGTACACCGAAGTTAAACAACATTGGACACAGTCAGTACTTGGATGGGTGGCCGCTTGGGAACACTGTGTGCGGTTGCCTTTTTATTAAAAATATAAGTATTTATTTATTTATTTTTTTTTTGAATTGAAAACTTCTTTAGCGGCATTGTACACTTTTTTGTAATGCGCAATAAATAACAGCGCAATAAATAAATATTGTATTCTACCACAAAAATGATAGTACTTTTATACTGATAATTAAAGCAATTCGTGGAAAATTATTACCCAACCATTCCAAAATATCAAAAATGCACAACGTTAATATTCAAGTTTTCACTTCTGCCGGCACTCCCGGAGTGCAATCCGTATTTTTTTTTATCCGTATGTATGTCATCGTCGTTTGTTTTGATTTACAGTTTAATAAAGATGGGTTTTGTTGTATTTCTCATTAATTTAAAATAAAAATGAATTGAAAATTTTCACAGCGGATAATAACATGGATCCTGGTTTACAACATGATGTTTTAAACAAATAAACGTTTGTTGAGGAACAATTAAATAAAAAATATTTGTCAATACTTGAAGTATAATTGTATTAGAGAAATATATATTTTATATGATACCATTCACGAGCTATTACAAAGTTATACTTTTAGCTAGTTTGTACTTATATGTATATGTCAAATAAATATATAATAATTAAAAAAAAAAAAAAAATATTGATATTGTACTCCGAAGCTGTTCGACTTGAAGTGTCAGCAATCATGAGACTATCACTACAAATAGATTCGACAGGTGTCCATCAATTTGTTCATGACAACGCAGATTTCAACACTCGTACATTGGATGGATAATACCTTCCATACAATGGGAGGAATACATTTAATTACCCCTAGAGAAGCTATTGCCCCAGATCAAACAATCGTCCGAGTAAAGAAAACAATACCAGCTCATCTATTTGATGAGATGGGAGCTGTTTTCTTGAAATATTTTTCAAAAGCAGGTGCTGTTGGCTTGAAGAATATCAATATTGAGGATCTTAAACACCTATTTGTTTCACCTGATATCATCACACCTTCTTTGAAAGACCTGATTTGGCTTTATGGAAAGTGGAAAGATGTGGGATACCAGGATGGAGTGGTTTTATGAAACAAATCACTAGTGGCATTCCCTTTGACAGAACCTATGTAGCTTGTCTGCCATTCTTCATTTAAATTCTTCGTCATCTGATTACAATACAGTATATACAGCATTACTGACTTCGATACAACAGAGCAAATCGATGAAACAACAAGCAACTGTTAACACCTTTGACCAGCCTCTATGCCTAAAGGCTATATTTATAGTGGCTTGTCAACAAGGAGACCCTGATTTTGATAATGTCATCATTAGAATAGGTGAATTTCACCTCCTTATGTCATTCTTGAAGACTATAGTTTACCTAATGGATGGTAGTGGGTTGAGAAACTTTTCAATTCAATATATGCACTACACTCAACAGAGAAAATCTTTACGGGACACGCATATTCGAGAACTGTTAGAGCACATATGTTGGCCCATGCCAGTCTGGCGAAAATTATATTTGAGACACTGGATATAACCCTAGTCCTTGCAAGAAAAACTTGCAGATTTTCTGAACGATGAAGACAGATCACACATTTTGTTAGCAAACGAAAAAGTGTGTGTAGAAAAATTAAAAACCAAGTTTTCTGAAAAGCTTCAAGCTATAGCTAACCGTGGTGCAACTTCAAAGCTATGGATTCAATACTTCAAAATCCATCTCATCTCAATGCTAAAGGACAACTTTGCTGCAGCTGGTATTCACACAAAGCAGGCCCAAGAGGATGCGGATACTATTATTGTCACCATAGCAATGGATCACGCACAGCGGCATAACTGTGTAGTTTTTGTGGATGAAGATGTAGATCTGCTGGTGATCATGATTTCTGAAGCCAGGTAAAGGGGCAGTTTCACAACTCATTTTTTCTCATGACTGCCATCCAGACCAATCCATCAGTGACAACATATTGTTTTTGCATGCCATGGGGATGTGACACAACATCAGCCTCGTTCAAAGTCGGGAAAATGAAATTTCTTTAAGCCCGTTTGAATATGTTAATTGAATCATTTTTCCAAGCCAGACGGGACGACAAAGAAGATATTACTGTTCATGTAGCTAAACTGCAGAAGTTATTTGTCGGCTTAAATACTGAATTAGAAAATCATAATGAAAATAAACTATCTGAAAGGATATTGAATGGAAGAATATTGTCAACCTTAGGAAAATAGTACAATAATTTCAAGGACTTGTGAGATAGAATCCCTACAGATCAGCAGAAATTAAATCTACTTATTGAAAAACTTTGTTCTATCGAAGCACGTGAATTATCGAATAAAACTGAAGTAAATGAAGTAGCTTTTTTGGCAAAAGACACTAAAGTTAAGAATGAATCAGGTGTTAAGAAGAATGTAAATTCTGAAAAACTTGCTCGTGCAAAACAAAAGTTTCCCTGCAACAAATGTGGAAAAATTGGTCACTGGGCAGCAGAATGTTCTTCAAAAACTTTCAAAATGAGTACAAATGGTAATGAAAGGTCTAAAACTGAATCCAAAGGTAAAACTACTGCTTTTATAGCCTATAGTTTGAAAGCCAATTGTGAAAATAGCATTGCAGCTGATTATTGGTGCTGTGATAGCGGTGCTTCAAAGCACATTTCTCCAAATAAACATCATTTTGTATCATTTACTAATTTTTGTACTTCTGAGAAAATATGTCTTGGTAAAAAAGATGCTGTAATGTTAGCATATGGCCATGGTACTGTAAATGTTGAAATATACATCAATAATGAATGGGAAAATGCAAAATTAGAAGATGTTTGGTATGTACCTGATGCAAGTATTAATCTATTCTCAGTGAAAGCAGCGGCCAGTAAGGGTTTCAAAACAATACTAGATGAAGAAACAGTTGAGATAGTAAGAAAGAAAAATCAAAAATTAGTTGCAACAGGGTATTTAAGTAAAGAATTGTATATCCCGAACATGCATTCGGTAGACTTAACATCGGCTGCACAAGTAAATCTTTCAAAACAAATGATACCTTACAGCTGTTTCATGAACGTTTTGCTCATCAGAATAAACGATACGTTAAACAAATACTACGACGTATGAATATTGATATTGCTGATGAGAAAGAAGATCTTTGTGATGGATTTGCTCTGGGAAAAATGCACCGGCTACCCTTTAAGAAGAGGCCTAGTCAATCTGAAGAAACGGCAGAATTGATTCATGCTGATGTTAATGAACCGATGAAAACAACATCTTTAGGTGGATCGCGATATTATGTATGTTTTAAAGATGACTTCAGTAAATATAGAAGAATATTTTTTCTGAAAAAGAAGAATTCTCGCTCTTGAACAATTTCTAAATGAAGCTGCAACAAATGGACATACAGTAAAAAAATTTCGATGCGATGGTGGAGGTGAATTTATAAATAAAGAAGTTGTTAATCTGTTAAGTCGAAGAGGAATTGAACACATCATCTCACCACCTTACACTCCCAAGCAAAATGGCACAGCGGAACGAGAAAATAGGACTACAGTAGAAGCTGCTCGATCTATGCTTAGTGCAAGCAAACTACCACAATACTTATGGGCTGAAGCGTGTAACACCGCGATATACATTTTAAATCGTACAGGAAGAACTAAAGTTGCAAATAAGTTTCCACATGAGCTCTGGTATAAACGAAAAGTTAGGAATCTAAACCATCTACGAGTATTTGGTACCGGTTGTTATGTACATATTCCGAAGCAATTTAGATCAAAGTTTGATAATAAATCAGTTTTTGGGCATATGGTTGGATATGTTAATGACAAAGATGGGTATAGAGTATGGATTCCATCAAAAGGAAAAATAATTTGTAGTCATGATGTATTGTTTAAGTCTGACAAAATGTGCAATATACAACCAAATGCAGAAGTTGTTAGCTATGTAGATGAAAAAGATGATGAAAGTGTAATTGAAAATCAATTCGACACACCAGATAAAGACACTAATTCACTGAATGAAAGCATCAATGAAGAGATTGATATAAACGACAACAATGAAGTCAATAATTTTCCAGAAGAAGCAGTCAATGAAACACGACGAAGTACTCGTGAGAGAAAACAACCAGATTGGATGAAGTCAGGTGATTTTATCGTGATGTTATCGAATTTACCTAAAGAAAATGATGATAACCCAAAACCGTACAACGAAGCTATGAATCTTACAAGAAAATGAAACCTGGGATCTTGTACAGCGACCTGCAAATGTAAATGTAATTAAAAATCGTTGGGTTTTCAGAGTAAAGCCTCCAATCAATGGAGAAAGTCGGTACAAAGCAAGATTAGTAGCAAAGGGCTATGTACAAAAATATGGAATTGACTATGATGAAACTTTTAGTCCAGTTGCTCGCTATGACTCCATAAGAACACTTTTGGCTATTGCTGCAATAAAAGGAATGAAAATGAAGCAATTTGACGTTAAAACAGTTTTTTGTATGGTACGCTTCAGGAGGAAGTCTATTTGGAACAGCCTGAAGGATTTGAGGATGGTACTGATCGAGTGTGCCAATTGAAGAAGAGTCTCTATGGTTTAAAGCAGGCCTCACGTTGTTGGAATAAGCGCTTTATAAAATTTATGAAAGAAACAGGTTTTAAAACTAGTACAGCTGATCCTTGTGTTTTTTATAGAATTAATCAAGGAAAAACTCTATATGCTGCTATTTACGTTGATGACGGCTTACTATTTGGAACTGATGAACAAGAAATCAAAAGTTTCTTTAAACTTTTAGAGACTGAATTCAAGATTACGACTGGTTCTTTGGAAAACTTTCTAGGTATGCAAATTCGATACGATGGTGATGGATCAATCAGTATTAACCAAGAAGAATATAAAAATAAAATATTGAAACGTTTTGGGATGTATGAGGCCAACGCAGTATCAACTGCCATTGGTAAAGAAGAAGTGGAAGATAGTCCGAATGTAAAAGGAAAAGTTCCTTATCGTGAAGCAGTCGGAAGTCTTATGTATCTAACTACTGCAACTCGCCCAGACATCGCATTTAGTGTCAATAAAGCAGCACGTGCAATGGAAAATCCTACTGAAAAAGATTGGAGTAATGTAAAACGTATTTTTAAATATTTGAAAGGAACTAGTAGTTATTGCATAAGGTACAGAAATGATGAAAAATCACTAAAAATATACAATGATGCTGATTTTGAAGGTGATACCGCGTCACGTAGATCAACAACTGGAGTTGTTGTAGTATTAGCTGGAGGAGCAATTTCCTGTACTAGTCAACTTCAAAGAACAGTTTCTCTTTCGACTACTGAAGCTGAAATGATAGCTGCAAGTAAAGGAGCAAAAGAATTAATATGGAGAAAAATATGGAGAAACGATTATTAACAGGACTATTGTGTCTTAGTCAACTTCCAACACTGTATGTGGATAATGCAAGTGCAATAAAACTTGCAAAGAACCCTGAATATCATAAAAGATCAAAGTATATTGACATAAGATATTTTTATGTACGAGAAAAATATCTAAATGGAGAGCTAAAATTGGAGCATATCGATGGACAAAAGCAGCTTGCAGACTTGTTCACCAAGCCATTGGATAAAAATAGATTTAACTATCTTCGTTCCAGTATTGGAGTGCTGGAATTATCAGCTAAAGTCTAGCATGTAGTGTTTTGGAGGAAGTGTTGTAGTAAAAACACTACATGAGTGCTGCCACCTTCAGCACAAAAGTTAAAGTTTTTTTATGTGTGTTAAAATTTTCAAGTAGTCAGTAGTCAGTAAGAAAAGACATGCTTTTATGTAACGTTTTGTTTTCTTTTTGTAATTTTAAATAAATAATTATTAAACTAAATACATATTTTATAGTTCTTTGTCAATAGCAAAAATCTATTACATATTAGGTCATAAATACTGAATTTTGCTGAAATTTGCCTAATTAACCTATCAAATAATATTCACCTACATAAAATACTAATGATGATTTCTGCTATTTTTTTAAAATACTAATTCCTCGCATATTACGCATCTTTTGCGTGGAAACCATACGACGAACGAAAAAATGTTAAGAGACATAATTATAGGAAATCTTCTTTATTTTACTGCATAAACACTTTTTGCATAAATTGCTTGCTTTGCAAGTTATGAGCTGAAAACCCCTAAAAAACATGATTTTTAGTGTTTTTTTGATGATTTCTCATGTTTGTCGAGCAAATTTTTGTCGGACAACTTCAGATTCGTGTTCAGCACATCAAAAAACATAGAATAAACCAATCAAAACAATTACACCCAAACTTTCCACTTCAAACTACCGTTTTATTGGGCTATACACAGATAACAGATAGGTCCTTCTCTCATAAAATCAAGGAGAAATTTAAAAACTGGACTTTTAAATTCTTATTAATTAATTATAATCCTTTTTAATCCATTTTTCGTCGTTTGTTCGTCATTGTTTGATCATTAAAATTATTTGTTCGATCGTTGTTTATTTATTATTTATCAATTATTTGTCATTAAGTTAGCCCCCCCCCATACTATTGATTTCCACTTGTTACCTCTTTAATCAATGTATTTTAACGAGTTTTTGATTGTTCGTTCAATATTTGCAATTGTTGGATCACAAATTTTCCACTTCAATTTTTAATTAATTATGTAATTTTTTCATCAATTCAATTGCGAACGCTTTCCTCCTTTTTGTTGCACACGCGCAAGTTGTTTAATAGTTTATTAACGTATTATTTGTCTTTATGTCTCATTGTTATATTTCCAAGAATTCATTAACGTATTTATACTTTCTCTGAAAAATATTATAATTGAGATAATTATTTGAAATAAATACTTGTTGTGGTGGAAAATTAGTAAAATTAAAAATTAAGTCTGAAAATTCATTATTTGGCAAGATTAAAGTATATAATAATATTCATTGTTTGTTTTATTTAAACTGATAAACGTTTATTTATTATTTTATTTTATTATAGGAAATTTTAATTCAATTTTTTTTATTGGCACCGGTATCAAAAGTATCTGTTGAGTTAGCTGTTCGAGTTCTAAAAAAATATATCCAATATTTCACAAATGGATTACAACCATGGAGTTCGGAAGTTTGGGGACAAATAGAAAAGGATTCGGAACTTTAAGGAAAATGGAATATAAATTGTGTACGGACTAACGTAAGAGAAAACCGAAGAAATATCCTAACCATTGCACGTGAAGAATATGGATTACATATCAGCGTAAAAATTCAATTAAATTGTATGGAAAATAATGATCACATCTCCGACATAACAAAGAATGATTCAATTAGTGATAGCGATTCAAATGATGAAGATGGTGAAAATAAAGGAGAAACAACTTATATCGAAAATCAAAAGTGTGATGATACATGTGAAATTTTTGTAATAAAGATTTCCAGAGCACTATGGAATGATATCACGAGTAAAGAATCGCTTATTTACAAAGGCCGTAAGTACGTTGGATTAAATGCGCATATTTGGTCGAACAAAATTTCACTGCTTTTGTTTTCAAAAGAGGAAAAATAATGGAAAATGGTAAAAACTATGCGGTAATGGAAGGCCACTATAAAGCTAATACTTGCAAGAATTTCGTGAAGGGAATCATTAAAGATCACCCCGGAGATGCAGGTAAAGTATTTATTCAAATGTATTGTCGTGATACTCGGTTTGGATTCCATCATGACGTTGAAAGACCACTCAAAGGGGTTGAAAGGCATGCATCACAAGAAGAATTATTATTATTATATAAGAGCTTCTGCTTGGAGAAAAAAAAAAAGCAAAAATTATTTTGGAACCGGGAGATTCTAGATCACCGCTTTTATACGATTCAAATATTCTTCATCAAGCAAAAAAGGAAGCGAGTGATAAAACATTTAGCATTAATTTGGATGATAGACGTGATATTATACTAGCGATAAGAAAAATGAATATAGATCCGTCCTTTGTCAACTCTATTTTGGCTTTTGTTGAAATGCCACTCTATGTTTTTTATGCAACGCCTACACAATTCCATACATACCCTGAATATCAGCGAACTCACCGACAATATTCAAGTGTATAGATGCGACTGGTGGCGTTGTAAAAAAACTGAAAAGTCTTGACACAAATCAATTCCTCGACAATCAAGTGCTAAAAAACGAAAACCTTCGCGTATATGTCCCACCCACTGTGTCACTCGAGTGGGTGTTGTCAAAGATATCGATGAGAATATTGATGAACAAACATTGCTTGAACATATTAAGAACAATAAAAATACTAACATCCTAAAAATTCATCGTATGTCAAGGAAAATTACAACTTCCGAAGGCGAAACATCCTACAAACCATCTACGACTATCAAAGTCACCTTTGACGGCACAATACTCCCCGACTATATCACCCTGTTTTACTGTTCCCGCTCTGTAGAAATGTACACCTTTCCCGTGACGGACGTACTCTAAAACTGCTAACACAACATCTGCCGCTCCTATTCTCAAGAGACGTAAAGAAGTTTCCGCCTCCAGTACAAGCCCTATTGCGGCCTAAATTAACAACCATCTGAATAGCCCTAATGGTAGGTCTAACTCACTCATATCTTATAATTTCCCATCATCCTCTACTTCTAATTTACCCTCACCGAAATCTCTTAAGGGTATTTTTACCCCGGAGAGATTCTACACTTTTAGAAGACTTCAAGCAATAATCAGGCGTCTATTTGAAGAGAAAAAGTGAAATTCCTAGAAGATTTTATGTGAAAGTCTATCCAGGAATCAATCCAAAGAGATCTGGAATAAGGTCAAGATGTATAGAAGCGCAATAACCCTTATCCCCTTACTCCTGATAATCAAACCTGGCCCCTAGTCTCCCTACAAAACTTAACTGCGGATTTTGTTCCAATCCCTATAGAAATCCCATTGATCCAGAAAGATCATCCATTGGATTGTCCGTTTGAAACCTATGAATTAGAGGAAGTCTTGTCTGGTATGCTGGATTCGTCCCCTGGCCCTTATATTTCTTATAGCATGTTGATAAACATATCTGACAACGCCAAAACATCATTTCTGTCAGCACTTAATCAACTGTTTATGCATTCATCTATTCCAAACAAATGGAGACACGCAATGATCGTTCCAATCCTGATACCTAATAAAGATCCTAATACACATCAATCCTATCGACCAATTGCGTTAGCCTCGTGTGTATCGAGAATTATGGAACACCTGGTAAAAAATAGGTTAGAGTGGTGGTGTGAATACAACAACATAATCCTACCGTACTCACGAGGCTTTCGTAGGAAATCGTCTACCCTAGATAACCTCTCTATACTCATGACTGATGTTCAGATTGCTCTTTCCGAAAATGGATACCTAGTTTGTCGCTTTATAGACGTGAAAGGAGCGTTTGACAATGTTGACATAAATATACTTATCAACATACTCATGTCTTTGTCTGCTCCTTCTAAACTAACATCATATATATATAATTTTCTAAAATATCGTTATCTCACTGTTAAGTCCCAAAATCATTTGTCCGGCCCTAGAACTGCATTCTTAGGCTTGCCACAGGGTGTAGTTTTAAGCCCCCTCCTTTTCAATACCTATACCACTGGTTTACAATTTCAAAAAGTTCAGCCATTGTTTTCACTGGGCATAGGTGCAATGTTGAATCCATTCCTTTTCTCAATTCATTTATCACCTGTCAAGCATTCTCGAAATTCCTAGGAGTCATTTTGGATGAAAAACTGAAATGGAGTTCACATGTCGACCATATTGTAAGTAAATGTACTCCACGAATCAATATCCTTCGTGTTCTCAACAAAGTTTGGGAGCCGGCCAAAGTACACTGGTTACAATATATAGACAAACCATTGGGAGTTTCATCGATTATGGTTCCTTTCTATTATGCCCATCATCTAACTCACGGTCTTCAAAGCTAGATAAAGTCCAATTCCAATCCTTACGCATTGCCTTTGGACAAATGCACTCCTACCCCACTAATTCCCTACTAATTGAGTAATCATTACCTTAAAGGCACAAAATTAATTAACAAATTATAACATTAATACACTGTATATTATTGGCTCTACATATAGTCTAGTCTATCTATTTTGAGTACAATGTTAAATTTTAGTAATCGAGATACAGCAAACCAATACATGTAAAAAGTCGTAAAATTCAATGCACTATTTTTTTACACTTTTAAATTACGGGATGACATTCAAAATAGCTGCCAAAGTTGCTCGAAAACAGTTTTTTTAGGTTTTTTTTAAAAAGTACGCTTTGTATAAAAAAAAGTTTCGAACAAAAAATGCGTAACTATTAATTTCGAATCGATCTAGCCCAGTTAGATGTCAAAAAATTATAAAATAAAAAATTTATTGAAAAAAAACTGTTAAAAATTGCATTTTTTTGAAACGCCCATATCTCTTTGAAAAAAATATATTTTTAAACGACCCTTGGTGAAAAGTTTGTCCTTAATATGCCCAAGAAGATGGTTTTTGCAAATTTGAAAAATATTGAAAAGTTTGGGCAAAAATCGCTATTATTGACCAAAAGCCATGTTTCTTTAAATTCCAATAGCTCATATACGCGTGCTTTTTTATAAACGTTTCTGTGCTTAAAATTTTCTTTAATAGTTGTCTGAATATGTGCGGATATTGCGCGCTTGATTAATTGATCGATAACATGCGAAATATCGGTCGAAAAATCAGTTGTGAAACATTTTGAAACACTATATTAATTATTTTTTCAATTTTTTATGTAATATAATTGCTTCTAGTAGATATTTTATACTATTAGTGAGGTCTTAGTTATGGATGGAGGTTTTTTTCTTCACAAATTTGTTTGGGCATCTCGTAAAACTGTGCTAGAAGTTTTAAAATTGTTTCCAAACTGCGAGCAAAAACGTTTTTTTTTACGGTCATCTTGATGATGCTAGAGTACTAAGTCAGTAGAACGTATGCATTGAAAATTGAAAAAAACTCGCTCTTAAAACAGAATTTGACTGATAATACGCCCAAAAGAAAAATTTTTTGTAGTACGCATTGGAGAAACTCTCTTCCAACTAACTAACCAATGGTTTCCCACAAGGATCAGTCCTAAGTGAGACACTCTTCTTAATTGCTATTAAACCCATAATATCAATTATGCCTATACCTATCAAAACCAAAGAGCATTCGCTGACGACCAAAGCATCTCGCTTCTATGCGACGGTGGGATCAATTCAAGTATGGCAACCCTTCAAAGCGGTCTCAACAAAATAACTAATTTCTGTAAACTAACAGGATTCAAATTCTCACCCTCTACATCTGAATACATGATATTCTCGAGATTAAGAAAAACTTCAACAACGAAACTAGTGCTGGGCAACACAGAACTCTCAAAAACGACCAGATTGAAACTGCCTGGACTTAGATTTGATACCAAACTTACATGGAAACCTTATGTGCAAGAGCTCTATATCCAATGTAAAAAAGGCTAAATATTTTAAAAGCTCTAGCAGCAAAAAACCGTGGAGCATCCTAAGAGATATTAATTACAACATACAAAGCAGTGATCCGCTCCAAATTGGACTACGCAGCAACAATCCAACAGCCAACAGCCCCTGTCACTTAAATAATCTATTTCATACTACAAATTCACCAACAACACACACAGAAAGCAAGCAAACAAAGAAAAACTACCTCCAAATAAGCGACCGACTGAAAAACAAAATCATCAACGATCCAGTGTTCATCAAAATAAAAGTCCACAAGAGCATAACACATCCTATTCCACCATGGGAGCTATCTGAGCCTCAAATCGACTTCCATATATACAAGAATTCATTTGGCAAAGATCTCACAACCAAACAAACCTATTTTAGTCTCACCGAAGAAATGTACGATAAATACCACGGATTAACACTCAATACTATAATGACGTGTGGAATGATATCACTCCATGAAATTCAAGATTCTCGAATATCGTATTGTTTGCCTACTCAAACCGATAATTCTAACACTGATTGTAAAATTGAAGAAAAAACTCGCAATTCAAATAAGAAAGTCGTCCCGAGTAATAAAACAACCTCAAAGACTTGATTTGTAGAAAGTTAATGTTAATTGATACAAAATTTAGAAGTCCTAATGTAAAGAATTAGGTTAAAGAATTAAATTTTTTTTTTTTTTCTATTGTTAATTTTCAAATGTATAACTTGAAGTTGGATTCTTGAGTACAGACGTATTTATTTCTGCTCTACAACAATAACAAGATATATATTTATTCTTAAATTAAACATACAAATTTTATCAAAAAAACAAAACAAAATTGTATACGATAGTTATTTAAAAAAAATAAAAAAAAATTTTGTTTGTGTTAAAATTGACACCTTCTTATATACCGGGTGAATCGATACTTATTTTAGCTGTTATTTAGTAATTATCAATTTTTGTTCTTTTTTTTTTTCATTTTTAATTCAAAAATATAATTTTGTATTTTTTAATATAATACATTTTCAACATTATAATCATCAACTGATAGGAGGTGGCTGAGGATGATCCTTCTCCAGACCCTTCTCGGAGGGTTCTGGATAACCCTCCTCTCGATCCTGTAATCCCCGTAGAAACAGATAAGCTACACATCCCATCCAGCAAAGATACCCCTACGAAAGAAAAACCCACTTATAAATATGCGGCCAACTCATTTGGGCCTTTTAAAATCTTTGTAGAATCAAATGACCAAAATTTGGGCAGATTACACCCATTAGCAGTTGGGCGTATATTATTTAATAATAATATACCCGATATTGTGAAGGTTGATAATTTGGGCCGCAATAGGATTTGCGTCCAATTTAATTCCCGCACATCCACAAATCAATTACTAGACAATCCCGTGCTACAAAAAGAAAACCTTCGCGTATATGTTCCCACCCACTGTGTCACTCGAGTGGGTGTTGTCAAAGATATCGATGAAAATATAGATGAACAAACATTGCTTGAAAATATAAAAAACAATAAAAATACTAACATACTAAAAATTCATCGGATGTCAAGGAAAATGACGTCTTCTGAAGGCGAAACATCCTACAAACCCTCTACTACCATCCAAGTTACCTTTGAAGGCACAATACTCCCCGACTATATCACCCTGTTTTACTGTTCCCGCTCTGTAGAAATGTACACCTTTCCCGTGACCCAATGTTATAATTGTTGTCGATTTGGACATATTACGAAAAATTGTAAGAGTTCTCCACGTTGTGCCAAATGTTCCAATCCCCACAAATCCGCTGACTGCACAACAGATCCTTCTCTCCCCAAAGTGTGCATTAGTTGCAACGGAGACCATTCAGCAACGTACAAAAACTGTCCTGAATATAAAAGGCAACTTGCCATTAAACAAATAATGGCTTCAAATGGCCTTACTTACTTTGAAGCCAGTGGTCAAGTCCCAAAAATTTTAAGCAACGCCAACCCCTCCAATTCTATCAATGTCTCTTCAAGACCTCAACAATTTCCCTTGCTATCAAGTAGCACACCTACAATCACCACGACTAAATCTACAATCCGACGGACGTACTCCAAAGCTGCTAACACGACATCTGCTGCTCCTATCCTCAAGAGACGTAAAGAAGCTTCCCCCCCTACAAGCCCTATGGCGGCCCAAATTAACAACCTTCTGAATAGCCCCAATGGTAGGTCCAACTCACCCATATCTTACAATTTCCCATCATCCTCTACTTCTAATTTACCGTCACCCAATAATCCATTTTTCGCTACACTTATTTCTGTATTAAACTCTTTTGAACTAGACCCAGCTATTAAAACTAATATCGTCCAAACCATAATCAATAAATTCAATTAAGGATCAGGTGTCCAAAGAGCTCAATCATAATAAACCCAATTTAGCCCTTATTTTATATTCCTATTCCATTGATGTTGTATTGCTTGGTGAAACATGGTTAAAACCAAATTTACCATAAAAGTTTCGTGGATATCAGATTTTCCGAAATGATAGATATGATGGTTATGGTGGCACTGCGATTCTTGTGAGGAGGGGTGTTTCGGCTCAGTCCATTCCGATTGATTCGGGTAACCCTTTGTTCCAAGTATACGCGGTGAGAGTTGCTGGCATATCTATAGTTTCCATCTATAATAATTCCTCTCAAAATATTTTACCCTCTGAAGAACTCAACTTGTTTCAGAATGTTCCCGAACCTATAATAATTGCCGGTGATCTAAATTACCATCATCCTCTATGGGCTGCAATGCATCCGATAGGGGAGGTGATATTCTGACGGAATTCATGAATTCCAAAAATTTTGTTTGCATGAATGACGGATCGCCGACAACTATTCCTTCACCTCAACAAAGATCATCGGCTATTGACATTACTTTTTGCTCCCCTCACCTAAGTTTAATTTCCTATTGGAATATCCTAAATGATAGCTATGGTAGTGATCTTTCCTATCTTGATAACCATAAATCATCAACACAATATTCCCCTACCCAAACATTTTCCGCGAAGACAGTGTGAGAGGGCAGATTGGGATTTGTACTCTCATACTGTCGACGATTCCCTTCCAATTTTCACAACTGAAAATAATCCCTTGGAATGGTATTCCGTTTTTCACCAAACTATTACTTCTGCTGGTGATCAGGCCATTCCATATTCCAAACCTCCAAAAAAACCTATTTCTCCCACACCCTGGTGGGATAACGAGTGCAAGACTCAAGTTCAAGCAAGGAAGGAGGCCTTGAAATCTCTTTAAGGTAATTTTACTCCGGAGAGATTCTCCACATTTAGAAGGCTCCAAGCACTAACCAGGCGTCTATTTAAAGAGAAAAAACGAAATTCCTGGAAGATTTTCTGTGAAAGTCTATCCAGAAACACGCCTATCAAAGAGATTTGGAATAAGGTCAAGATGTATAGAAAGGCCATTAACCCTTATCCCCCTACTGCTGATAATCAAACTTGGCCCCTAGTTTTCCTACAAAACTTAACTCCGGATTTTGTTCCAATCCCTATTCCGAGAAATTCCGTTGATCCAGAACGATCATCCATTGGATTGTCCGTTTGAAACCTATGAATTGGAGGAAGTCTTATCTGGTCTGGTTGATTCGTCCCCTGGTCCAGATAATATTTCCTATAGCACGTTGACATATCTGACAACGCCAAAACATCATTTCTGTCAGCACTTAATCAACTGCTTTGCATTCATCTGTTCCAAACGAATGGAGACACACAATGATCGATCCAATCCTGAAACCCAATAAAGATCCTAATACACATCAATTCTATCGACCAATTGCGTTAGCCTCGTGTGTATCAAAAGTTATGGAACACCTGATAAAAAACAGGTTAGAGTGGTGGTGTGAATACAACAACATAATCCCACCGTACTCACGAGGCTTTCGTAAGAAATCGTCTACCCTAGATAACCTCTCTATGCTCTTGACTGATGTTCAGATTGCTCTTTCCGAAAATGGATACCTGGTTTGTCGCTTTATAGACGTGAAAGGAGCGTTTGACAATGTTGACATAAATATGCTTATCAACATACTCAATTCTAAACTAACATCATATATATACAATTTTCTAAAAGCTCGTTATCTCACTGTTAAGTCCCAAAATCATTTATCCGGCCCTAGAACTGCATTCTTAGGCTTGCCACAGGGTGCAGTTTTAAGTCCCCTCTTTTTCAATATATATACCACTGGTTTACAAACTGTAAATCAGCCTCCCATCCAGCTCCTGCAATACGCAGATGATTTTGTCCTTTATTCGTCTTCAAAATCCCTACAAACAGCTATCAATTTGGAAATATCTGCTCAAAATGTTCAGCCATCGTTTTCACTGGGCATAGATGCAATGTTGAATCCATTCCTTTTCTCAATTCATTTATCACCTGTCAAGCATCCTCAAAATTCCTAGGAGTCATTTTTGATGAAAAACTGAAATGGAGTTCATATGTCGACCATATTGTAAGTAAATGCACTCCACGAATTATCCTTCGTGCTCTCACCAAAGTTTGGTGGGGAGCCGACCAAAGTACATTGCTTGCAATATATAGACAAACCATTCGGAGTTTCATCGATTATGGTTCCTTTCTTTTATGCCGATTATCTAACTCCCGATCTTCAAAGCTAGATAAAGTCCAATACCAATCCTTACGCATTGCTCTTGGACAAATGCGCTCCTGCCCCACTAATTCCCTACTAATTGAGGCAGCGCTCTATTAATTGTCCGTCGTCTGTATTTAGCAAAAAAATATTTCCTCAACCAATATTCTTCCTTATCCCACCCTTTAATTCCTAAACTTATCCAGTTTAACAACCTATATCTAAACTCCCCCTATTGGAGAAACAAAGAACTTCCATTCCTTGTGGAGGCTTATCGTGTCTTTGCGATAATAATTCCCATTTACCAATCGCTGTTACCACTCTTTTTCTCCTTTGAGTTTATATCCCGATACACAAAAATCCCGGTGTTTATTGATTGTGGGCTTGGCAAGAAGGATGCTGTTTATGGTTCATTTTTTGCCAATTCCACATTTAATAATTACCTTAACGCCATCCTCCTTAATTACACCTACATCTTTACAGACGCCTCCAAGTTGACTGCAGATTCACGTGTGGGAGTTGCATTTCATTGTACTACCAACGCACATTCTGCTTCTTTTAGTATATCTAAATTTTTTTCCATCTTTTCAGCAGAATGTGTCGCTATTTTAGAAGCTCTCTCATACGTGGAGTCGAATAACATCAAAAAAGCAGCTATAGTATCGGACTCACTGAGCTCACTTTCCCTTCTTAAACAAAATTCCATCTCTTCTAAAACTCCATCTATTATAGTATTGATTAAAAACACCGTACTTAATCTAATTCAAAATCGTTTCTCCGTTGCCTTTGTGTGGTGTCCATCACACATTGGTATACGTGGCAACGAATTTGTTGATATGTTGGCTAGGGATGCAGCCCAAAATGGTGTACATGACAGCTCACCACCACCAGTACAAGATCTCTGGGCTGTCTGTAAGAAGTCTATGTTGAATGACTGGAACCGAATATGGAGCACATCGGCAAAAGGGCGCAAATTGTTTGATCTACAGCCCACGCCAGCACTCCAAACATGGTTCCATGAATGGAATGTGCGCAGGAAAAATATCACAATAATTGGTCGCCTAAGAACGGGGCACAATAGTTTACCCGCCAATCTACAAAGAATACATATTGTTCCTCATAGTCTAGTCTATCTATTTTGAGCACAATGTTAAATTTTTGTAACCGAGATACAGCAAATCAATACATGTAAAAAGTGTGAAATTTTCCGTAGAATTCAATGCAATATTTTTTTACACCTTTAAAGTACGGGATCACATTCAAAATGGCCGCCAAAGTTGATCGAAAACAGTTTTTTTAGGTTTTTTTAAAAAATACGCTTTGTATCAAAAAAAGTTTCGAACAAAAAATGCGTAACTTTTTATTTCGAATCGATCAAGCTCAGATGTCAAAAAATTATCAAATAAAAAATTTATTGAAAAAAAACTGTTAAAAATTGCATTTTTTTTAAACGCCCATCTCTTTGAAAGAAATATATTTTTAAGCGACCCTTTGTGAAAAGTTAGTCCTTAATATGCTCAAAAAGAACATTTTTGCAAATTTGAAAAATATTGAAAAGTTTGGAAAAAATCGCTTTTATCGACAAAAAATTGTTTTTAAAAACATTCAATAGCTCATATACGCGTGCTTTTTTATGAACGTTTCTGTGCTTAAAATCTTCTTAAATAGTTCCTGGTTATGTGCGAGTATTGCGCACTTAATTAGTTGATCGGTAATATGCGAAATATCGGTTGAAATATGTGTAAATTTTGAAACATTGCTAAATACTATATTACTTATTTCTTCTTTGTTTTTATCAATGGCTCGTCTTACTGTCACTAAGACGATTACTGTCACTAACACATTCTTCGATTTCTTCATTTGTCTGAGCATTATTTGGACCGTCTATTTCATCGTCGAGAATATCTGTGACAACCGGCATTACTTCATGATTTGAACAGCTTTCTTTTTCACATGCCAAGCACATACTTGAACATTTTAATCCGTGCTTTCTGCAACTGCAAGTTTTGGTTTTACATCCGCTTCCACATCTGCACTATTCTCTCTGCATCTATTATTTTGATAATTTCTGTAGGTATCATTTGATCAGAGCTACAATTTGGGAGAAGATTGGTGCCATCAATTTTCCAACCCCATTGCTCTGAGTCAAATGGGTTTCCAAGCCATGCTTGCAATTGCAAATAATTGATTCGCCAAGTTAAATGCTGACCTAAATGTTGAACTTTTAAACTGTTCAAATCTTAAATCACTCAGAGTACTGGTGCATTTTTTGGAGTACAAAATTTTAAGTATTTTGCATCCGACTTCAGCAATAACTTTCTGTGTGGTATTTTTCGTATAAAAAGCTTGAAAATTTGGAAGCCGTCGTTTGTCCAATACTTTACAAATTTTGTTTTTTCCTTGTTTAAATAAAGAGGATGTTGTGTCGCAGCCAGATATGATATAAAGTAGTCCAACGTATTGTTTTAAACGTGGAAATTTGAAACTGTTACAGTCATACATTTTTTCGTTTTCTTTTCCTTTTCCCGCTTTACAAAACAATATTTTGGTATTCGATGGCGCTAGCTGTATTAATAATACTAATAAATCTGTGTCTTGGCCGTATATTTTTACAATTCCCTCTTCCTTTTGTAATTCCAAGACAGTTGTTAGTATCAGTCTATCGGCATCTTCAACAGCAATTTTCGTAAAAAAGTTTATTTTCTGTAAAACTCTGTACATAACATAAATATAAATTTATTTTTATTTTTATTTTTTTCATTACAAAGGGATTTTTCTTTCGGATACATAATTATGGTGTTTAAGTAAAATTCTATTTCAATAGCGGGTTTTTTAAGTTGTCTACGCATACGTTCTACTGACTTAGTACGAGCATCATCCGGATAACCATCAAAAACGAAAACTGATTTTTCACAAAAATGATTTAGCGCGTAGGTAATATATAATTTCAAAATTTCTAGCACAGTTTTGTTGGATGTCCAAACAACTTTATGAAGAATAAAACCTCCATCAATAACGTTTACTGTATTTGGATTATTTATAGGAATTTCTATGCTTCTAAAGCTGTCATAAAATGTTGATTTCTGGATTTTCCTCATACCTGATTCGTCAAACAGCGAAAGAGGAAATGGGGAAAGTTCATATTTTAAATATTTTTTTCATATCATCCTTTGATTGAATATTTAACGTGATCCTTTGGAATACCAGTAAAGGATTAATTGGTACTCTTGTATCGTGAACCTTTACGTATGAATGAATTGAATGAAGCGTTTGTACTTGGTTTCTTTTTACTGCTTTTAGTGAAGCATATGATTTGCCAATAGTATTTTTTAGCAAACTTTGTTCCCACTTCGAGTGCTTCGTGACAGTTGATGGAATGGTCGCCAACTATGCCAGAGTAGATGGACGAAATAAAAACAGTGTTAGGAAACGGATCATATGCTGAAAAAAATGATTCGAGTTTACCCAAGTGCACTGCATTTCGCTTAATTCTAGCATTACTAGTATCTTTATGCTGCTCTGAAGTTGAATACGTTATATTGCAGAACTTTTCGACTTCATTAGATACTTCAGATAAAATAATACTAGAAAGAATCCACTTCGCCAAAACGCTCTCAGTAACGCCTCTTCCATGAGTTAGCCCACCACTACATGCCATAGATCTCATGAGCACCTGCTCTATGTTCATGTCAGACCAAATACCCGACCAAAATCTATCACTGCGACGAATTGTGAAACATCCATTTTTACAAAATTTATTGTATTCTACAGTATTTAATCGTTCCTTCCATTTCAGACAATCTTGTAAATAAAGATGGCTTGATTTTGCATACAGATAATGGCCTGAAGCGTGAAAATAAAGAATGATTTCGCGAACACATCGTAAGTGTAACTCCCAATTACCACATCAATAATTGAGCAGTAGGTCCAAATTTGTTTATTGTTTCCAATTGCTCGTTAAATTTTTGGGTTAAACGTGTACACACTTCGTTTCTTGGAACATCGTTATCAAAGGTTTCAGTATCTAACTGTTTCAACAAATTTTCTAAAATTACTGCGTCATTAGCATCAACATGGATGTACGATAAAATAACATTATGCTCTTGAAAAAGCGTGACCAGTAAGCGCCTTTTCAGCTGACTTTTCGGCATAAATAGTAACAAATGCTTCTTTCAGTCCGCTGCATTCCATTATAGATCCAATCGATCCTAAGAAACTCATCAACATGTGGAACCCACCAAGCCTCACGAAAATAGAATTTAAGTTAAACGGATCATTTGCAGGATCGATTGGCGTTACAATGTCTTTTGCCTTATAATATAAAGGCTGGTCAAAAGTGACGACACATATTTCTTGGCCGTGAGCCTTCGATCTAGAACTTGCTTCAATTAAAGCAGTGAAAACCGTGTCGTAATCACTTGGAGGTGCATTTACAAAAGGAAGGGGAATAATTTTAGACGTTGAATAATTGTCTTCGGAATTATTAAGTGTTTGCATGAAGCCGTTCCAACCCGGCATGGCGTCTAGGCGTTTATTTTTACCGTATATCCATAAAATATCCGAAGACGTGATCTCTAAATTGCCGCTGATGCTTAAATTTTCAACAATAACATTGTTTAGTCCACTATGACTTTTTTTTTTCAAAATGTTTAACATCTATAAACCCAAATTTTCCGAAACTCCGAGCAGAAAGCATCTGCTGGCGTAATCATCATTATACCCCCCATCGAGTGGAATGTATTGTGACCGTCCAGTGTGTTTACATGGTGATCGGCATTGTCAAAACTGAACTGAATAAACGAGTCACCAGTGATTGTAAATTTTTCTGGATCATTAACAATCGAAGGACGCATGCTAGATATTAAAATATGAGCCACTGTCAAGACACGGTTGCTCCACTTTTCCGGCTGTATATCATTATTACTTTTGTACGATAAAATTAAAATATCTAATAATATTTTCAACGTCTCCGAAATGTCAGCTTCTATATTTTCTAGAAAAGTACTTGGAGATTTATATGTAGAAGTTTCGTATTTCTTCGACCGTACATCCTCCAGATTAATATTTGCAGCCTGCAGAACGATTTTCAGACTTTCTTCACCTTTATTTTTATTTTTGTTATTTTTCTCATAACTTTCATGTAATGCTCGATAATTTCGAAAACAAATTACAATATCATTTGGTATACGATAAAAAATGCTCCTTTAATTGTGTTTGAATCTTGGTTTGCATACTTAAAGTGCGTGGTACTTCTCCGTCGTATTGATCCAATATGTCGTTTAAAGAAAGTTGCGAATCATACGCGTTGTTCAGTATATAATTGATGATAAATACTAAGCAATCAGACATATTATCTGAAAGATTAGATGGTTTATAACGATAAAAAGCATTGAAGCAGTAAGTATGGTAGCGAATGTCCAGATTATTTTTGCTTACAGCAACCAATAATCGTTTTTTCAAATTATTATTTAAATTACTTATTATTGTTGTTCACATTTAATCATGCACACAATATTTACATCATGGTCTGTTCGACTAATTTTGATATATAATATGTTACATACATTCGTAAACTAATTATTGACAAATACTTGTCTAGTAATTTTTAATTAAAGAGAGAATTGAAAAAAATACACTCGAACCAGGACTCGAACCCGGACTTCTTGGATTCATGTCAAGCGCCCTACCAATTAGGCTATTCGAGTTCTAGACACGAATGCAATTTTTTCAACTCAATGAATTTTTACTTTAGTAATAATAATAAATAAGTGGATAAACAAAGTAAAAATTCATTGAGTTGAAAAAATTGCATTCGTGTCTAGAACTCGAATAGCCTTGTTGTCATGCTCATACATCCTTAAAGAAGATTTTAAGCACAGAAACGTTAATAAAAAAGCACGTGTATATGCGTTATTGAATGTTTTTAAAAACAAATTTTTGTCGATAAAAGAGATTTTTGCCCAGACTTTTCAATATTTTTCAAATTTGCAAAAATGCTCTTTTTGAGCATATTAAGGACTAACTTTTCACAAAGGGTCGCTTAAAAATATATTTCTTTCAAAGAGATATGGGCGTTTAAAAAAAATGCAATTTTTAACAGTTTTTTTTCAATAAATTTTTTCTTTGATAATTTTTTGACATCTAACTGAGCTAGATCGATTCGAAATAAAAAGTTACGCATTTTTTGTTCGAAACTTTTTTTGATACAAAGCGTATTTTTTAAAAAAACCTAAAACTGTTTTCGATCAACTTTGGCGGCCATTTTGAATGTGATCCCGTACTTTAAAAGTGTAAAAAAATATTGCATTGAATTCTACGGAAAATTTCACACTTTTTACATGTATTGATTTGCTGTATCTTGGCTTTGGCTTAAAAAATGTAGATTGACCAGTCTATCACGCTAATTGTAGATGTGGCTATGAATATTGTGACATCAATCATATTACCTTCGCCTGCCCACTCTTTAGTCAGCATAGATCTACAGTAGAACTCCAATTATCCGTACTCCGACTATCCGAAGCGCCGATTATCCGAATCACTTTCAGAAAAAAATTTGTCCAAAAAAAGTCTAAGTGCGCTATTATTCTTCCCCCCGCGAAGCCAGTGTTTGCGCGTTCGCTCACTATTGTCCTTCCCTCCGCGAAGTCAGTGTAGGCACAACACGTGGTATGAATTATGTCATTGTTTGTTTTGATTGTAGTCAGTGTGCTATTGACCTTGCTCGAGGACGCTACTCTTGTGTGTGTATCTGTCTGTCTGCCTACTTGGGCATTTTTATTTCTAAACTTGTACATAAGTACATTTTATTTATATTTAATACATGTGAAAATATCATGTTTCTTTCATTTAATTCAATAAAAAAATAGTGCAATATCAAAACGTAGCTTTTTTTCTCTCCAATGGCAATTTTTTTTAAAAAAACTCCGATTATCCGAATATTTGATTATCCGAATGGGTCCCGGTCCCCATTAATTCGGATAATTGGAGTTCTACTGTATACTTCTAAGCTCCTTAGCCCGTATGGGTGTTTTTGGTCCTTATTATATGCCCCATCTCCTATCCTTAAACAATTTTGAAATCCTCTCTGCAATTTGCACATTCCTTAACAAGACCCAGCTCCCAATTTAAATACAAACAAGTAATTTCCAAACATTTCGACTGTAATGCCACCATACACTTCCCTATTGTAAACATTTCCGCGGCCCCCAGAGTATGTTTTTATTGTCATATACCTTTGTTAAAAGTCTCGACGGGTCCCAACGACGAAAATCCTTCTAATTCCTTATGTGTCCTCGTTTAACTATTTATAAGTATCGAATAAGAATTGCGTTTTTTTTTATACCACCCCTTTTTTTTTCATTTTTCGTCTTTTTTTTTGTTGTGTGTCAAAACTGGAAACTAATCTGTCCTAAACTTTGAAAAAAAAACTAATTTTTTACTTCCTTTTTACAAATTAATGCATTTTTATTTTATTGTTTTTTTTTTTAGGACAATTACCGAAAATAATTTTCTTTTTGTTTCAATTTATGTATTTTTAATTTTTTTTTGCATTGTAAATTAAATGTATCTACCATTGTTAATGGCTGTATAGCAGTAGCTAAAGCCAGTTTAAAAAAAAAAACTTGAAGTCACTTTTTTTTTTATAAATAATACTTTTTTGGTGTAAATCAAATCAAAGGTAAATTAAATCAAATGTTCAGGTAATATATAAACCAATTTTTCAAATTTAGGACAAAAGCCAATTAGTATATAAATATATTTATCTGGCCGTTTTTCCCGATTTTCCGGAAAATGGCTGAAGATTTCACAATTTTGGATTCTACATTTTTTTAGGAACAAAATTTCCGATAATTTTTGTCTAACTTTTTATCAAACAGTTGATGGTTTTCGAGGTATTGGCAAAAATCGTTTTATTAAGTATACATAGCGTTAATTATCGCAACCTCAGCACTTCCGAGACTGCACGTTAGTAGGGTCTCAAACTAGATGCCGAAACCTTTTTTTATTAGTTTTTTTTGCCTTTGAATAAGTTCACGTAAAAACATTATTTTGAGCGGACCACATGTGTAATATAATTATTGAATATTTATTATCAATCTTCAAAAATAAAAATTAATTATTTAAATATTTTAAATAATAATATGTTAGAAAATCTTGTAAAAACATGATGATGAATCATATTTATTCAAGTATCCGCATATATATTTTTAATAAGTTTGACCAGTATGATTTTGTAAAAATAATGCATTAGCACTCTTAAATCCTTCTAATAGCCCTGGAGCCCGTGACAGTAAAAGTACACTTACACGGATTATGAAATTTCGCATATGAATCAATACTATTTAACGATACAATACTAACTAGGTTTGCTAGGTGAACAGGGTTTATCGTGGCACAAATATTTTTTGTCAGGATTTTTTATTTTTTACTGGTGTGACAGATATTTTGGTCAAGTTTTGAGGTGTCACATCGAGATATTTCGAAAGTAGAACTCAAAACGAACAAATTAAAAAAAAAAGTAATTCCGCGATAAGGATAAAATTTTTTTGGCTTTATATAAAAAAAATTGGTATGACAGACCTTTCTGCCACGATAAGAGCTGTCACACCAAATTTTCCTAAAATAGATAAAATCTGCAATAAAATGGTCTCTTACAAATTAATTTCTACGAAAGTGCAAAATACTTGTAATTATTAAAAATATTTATTTGAATAAGTATTTCTGTCAGAATAAACCCTGGCACACCTAGTACATATTGTACCTATCGTCGTTAAATAGTATTGATTCATATGCGAAATTTCAAAATCTGTGTAAGTGCAGTTTTAGTGTCACGGTTTCCCCGCTCATAAGTAATTTTGAAAGATTATTATTTTAAACTTACCATCATTTCAACAATAATAATAGATAATCTACAGTTATGTACTTATTGTGTTTAATTGCATTTGAATTGCATCTAAAAGAAATATCAACAAATAGTAAAATAACAATCGTTCAACAAAATTAATTTTTTATTTACACTTTTATCAAAATATTTAAATGTACTATTCTAATTACGACCATTAGATTTCCTCTTCTTTCGATCAAAATCAGTTTCACAGAATCAGGCAGTTCGATAGCCTCGTCAAGGCACTGGTTTTCTATTTGAAGAGCTCGGAAATGCGTTTCATAAATGGCTGCATTTACAAGACTATATTGTTAGTTATTTATGTGGAGATTCTCGGCGGGAGGAAGGAGGTTAACTAAAACAAAAGTTGTGAAAAATGCCTTAAACAAAAGTTGATGGATGACATCATGTTCTGACATCAGATTGGACCTAGTTTTTCGGGTTTCATTAATAGCCAATTTTGTTCAGTGGCGTATTCTATCAAAAATATACTCGCAAATTAATTAATAAATAAAGTAAAATAAATAAAGTCATAGGCTCAAGCTTGGCTTCAAATTTTAGACAAAAAATGTAATTGAAAAAAAAGGCTAGATTTTGAAATGTATATGATCATCTAGAATTAGTTCAAAACATACCGATTTATTTATCTCTAGCCAATTGTCTATCCCATTTTTCACAAAGAGGCTTTGCTTTTCTTCACAGACCTTATCACGAATTTCGGCTAGTTCAGTCGCTAATAATTCAAGATTATATCTAACATATTATTTTATCTGACAAATCGAGAAAGGAAATAATTTTATGTAACCAGACTTTGTAGATGCCATAAGGCTGACAGACACAGGTCGAGTCCTGCCAGTAGAAAAGACGTGCCATTTGTATTAGGAATATATTATTACAGCTTGATTTAGACTATTAGTGTTACTTTTTTCTTTTTATATCATGCATATATGTAATATGCAAGGTATACTAAGTTTAGTCCCAAGTCTGTAAAGCTTAAAAATATTGAGGCTACGCACAAAATTTTGGTATAGGGGTTCATAAAATCACGTAATTAATCCATTTCCGGTTGTCCGTCCGTGCGTCTGTCAACTTGATAACTCAAAAACGAAAAAATATATCAAGCTGAAATTTTCACAGCGTACTCAGGATGAAAAAAGTGAGGTCAAGTTCGTAAATTAGCAACATAGGTAAATTGTTGTAAACCGTTAGAGATAGAACAAAAGTTAAAATGTAAAAAATGTTCCCTATAAAAAAATAAGCAACTTTTGTTTGAAACATTTTTTCGTAAACATCACTGTTTACTCGTGAGGGCGCAAATTAGGCGTAAATTTTATAGTATGTATTATATATGGGGATATCAGTTACGATATGCGTAATGTGATAGAGTAATCAACACTGTCTATAAATGGTATTTCAACAATTAACTCAGTCAATTGTTTGTTTTCACTTGTTTTTTATTAATCTTGCACCCGGCGGTGCTTGCAACATTAAACGCGTTATAACTTCATAAATATTAATTTTAGAAAAAAAAGTTTAGAGTAAAAGTTTTAGGAAATTTTTAGATTTAAAAGTTAGGTTATTCTCATTTTCTTGTTTAAACAAATATTAGAAGAGATATCAGTTAAATATTCAAAAAGTAAAACGTCATAATCATATAAGTCATAAACGGTTAGTGATACAAAAAAAAAATTCCTTTACAAAACAGATAGATAATTTAATTATCATCTCCAATAAAGGTTATTTTGGTCTACAGTATACGGTTATGGAAATATAGCCTGAAACGGTTTTCCTTAAAATGGAGGCACTCCCCCCGCCTATTTTTGTAAGGATTTTGTGCATTTACATTCAGTACGTGATACTGGACCTATTTAAATAAAAAAAATAATTCCTGTAATTTTGGACAAGAGCAACAATCTTCTATATAACCTGTATATTACTTGTCGACTAGATAATTTACTCAGAACTCTTTACAGGCGAAATTTTATGCTCTTTGTGATATTTCTGTTGATGTGTTTGTAAATATTTTCTTCGATCAAACGCTTTATCACATACGTCACATTTAAAACGGTAATTTTGTTTGGTATGAGTCTTTTTATGACAAGTTAGATAAAATTTAAGTGCAAATTTTTTATTACAAACATCACAGGAATAAGATTTTTCCACATGAGTTTTTTTATGATTGTTTAAATGGTCTTTTACGGCGAAGCTTCTATTACAAATGTCACATGAAAACGGTCTTAAGCCCAAATGAGTTGATTTAATATGATAGTTTAAATTGTGACGATGACTATATTTTTTATCACAATGATTACATGAATAATTTTTTTCTCCGGTATGACTTCGTTGATGAGCCTTTAAATGACCATTTTTTCCATATGATTTTCCACAAACATCACAGGTAAAACACTTATATGTATGCATAATATCACTGTGACGACTTTGTTCATGACTTTTGACAAGTGATTTGATTCCGGTATGAGTTTTTAAATGTTTAGCTAGATAATCTTGCACTCCGTAAGGTTTACCTAGCACAACAAAATTAAATAATCAATCATAGGAATCAAGAAAATAGTGTTGCATCTTTGAAATTTTCCACAGTTTTTTATAAGGTTGTAAAATTTCGTACCAAAAAATCGGCCACTCAAGGGAGGAGGCCTAACCCTCTTTTTTGAGGGATAATTGGGAATTTTCATCAGTTTTTTACAAATTACAAAAAAACAATGCATTAAATAAATAAAAAAGTTTAAATAAAAATTCTGGCTGATTTATAATCCAATGAATCTACGGAGGCCCAATGTTAAATTAGACAAAATTGCTATCAGAAAACAAAAATACGTTTTTATAGAAGAAAACAAGTCAAGAAATATAGCCTATTTTGTTTACGACTAATCAATGGCTAAATTAACCGAAATATTCAAAAAAGTTGGCGCACAAAGCAAAAAAATTAAATGGGAAAGTTCTAGATCTCAAAAAAGAACCTATCGATTGACGTCTGCTAAGTACGGTTTGGATGCGTAGGTGACGAGAAAACTTGAAAAAGTGAGCAAAAATAGTCATTTTTACATTAAAGTTGATATTTATTGAAGTTATGAGTAATGTAGTGTGGTTTTTTGGGGTTTAATCTCTTCGTTTGAACTTTTTCGCGCATGATATTTTAATTTTTTAGTGCCATGTTTAGTGCAGTGAAATTTTTTAATTTTTGGTGCCGAAATCGGATAACGAAAAAGCGCAATTTTTTTGGGATGGATATTACAATTTTTTGCGGTAAAAAGTAAAACTCGTAGAGCTCTGCAACTAACACAAGTTATTAATAAATACTTACTTTGCGCATTAAAAAAAATTTTCAAGTTGTTTGCAGAAAAATTGACGAAGTTATTATGAAAACAAAGTTTATCGGATCTTCCTATGTTTTATTCAGTGCAAAAAGTGATGAATTTATCAGGGGAACTAAAATTAATGCTTGCCGCTTTCCAATTAACTTTATTAAGGTACTAGCAACAGATGCAAGAAGTTCTGGCAGTTTCGGATAAATGTTTTTTGAAATATTGCAATTTAAATGCTAAAATTTTGTTCGAAAAATACAAAAAAAAAATGTCCTTATCGTTAAATAACTCGAAAAATGATAGTTACAGAAAAAAGTTTCGGGGGAAAAAATTTAGCTTTTTTCAGCAAAATGTTTTACCATCCAAACTTTCTTTTATAACTTTATTATTTCTCGAGTTATTTAACAATAAAGACATTCTTTTGTATTTTTCGAAAAAAAATTTTGCATTTATATAGCAATATTTCAAAAAATATTTATTCGAAACTGCTAGAACGTGAGCCTGTTGCCAGTACCTAAATAAAGTTAATAGGAAAGCGGCAACCATTAATTTTAGTTCCCCTAGTAATTTAATCACTTTTTGTACTGAATTAAACTTAAAAAGAAAGGTCCGATAAACTTTGTTTTAATCATAGCTCCGTCAATTTTTCTGCAAATGACTTGAAAATTATAAGGATTTTAATTTCATTTTCAAGGAAATAGTACTCTAAAAAGTGTACGATATACTTTTTTCAAAAAATGTCAAATTTTTAAATATTCCGAATTTCAATCGCCAATAACTCGGAAAGTATTGACTTTTCGAAATATATTTTAATGGCTTTTTTTGCTTAGAATTCATTACTATATCGATTTTCGTTATCTTTTTCCACTCCCAAGAAGAGGTAGCTCCCACTCCCTGGGCAATGAGTCGCATAGTTTTAATAAAGATTTATTGACTTTCTTTGGATTCCGAAATTTTAATATATTTATACCTTACGGAAAAAAATTTCATTTGTTGCTAAAATATCATACTCGAAGTCTAGACGAAGATATTAAACCCCGAAAAACTGTCCTTCCATATTCCGTCGACCAAGAGGACAAAAAACAAAAAAAAATTTTTACTAAAACAAAAACTGAAGATTTGTGAACCTATTACTACTCATAACTTCATCAAATATTATTTTTAAAATCGAAAAAGAAAAATACTTATAAATAAATGTAAAAACGACTATTTTCGTTCATTTTTTTAAGTTTTCTCGGCCCCTACGCATCCAAATCGGAATTACCAGAAGTCAATCGATAGGTTTTTTTGAGACTAGAACTTTTCCATTTAATTTTTGTGGATTGGACGTCCAAAAATATTTGCGTTTAATCGCAAGAAAACCGTTTATTTTACTTTTGAGAATTTTTTCGTTAACTTAATCATTAATTAGTCGTAAACAAAAAACAGTATGTTTCTTGGCTTGGTTTCTTCTATAACAACGTATTTTTTGTTTTCTGATAGCAATTTTTTCATCCGCTTCATAGATTAATTGGATTAGAAAGTCGAAAAAAAAAAAACAGAAATGTGCAAAATTAAATCAGCTAGAACTATTAAACTTTTTTTTTAATTTGATGCATATTTTTTTTTTTTTTAATTTGTAAAAAACTAATTAAAACCCCCAGCTAGCCCTAAAAAAGGGGCTAGGCCTTTTCCTGAGTTTCCGATTTTTTGGTACAAAGTTTTTACAACCTAATAAACCACTGTGGATAAGTAAATTTGCATTTTAGCGCCTTTCCTAAAAAACATCTAGAATATCAGGTGAATTAAAGCATTTTGTACATGGATTACGAATCCGTGGTCGGAGCTGGTGTTAAATTAACAGTTTTTCTTTTATTAAAATAGGTTATTCATTACCTTATTTATTATTAAACTAGCTGTTATTTCAGTTTTTGCCGATTTTGACCCGGAAGGACTGGTTTTTCATAAAAAAATTATACTATTTATTTTTAATAATTTTTCAATAATTTGATATCATGTCGGTTTTTATAGAGTAAGAGCCAGCGCCTGCCAGACATACGTTAAAGTATAAAAGCTGATTTTTTTTTTGCGTATTCTCACTGATGTAGGGAACAATCTTTGGGGGGTTACAAACCTTGACTAACGGTGCCTTCGGTAGGTATCAGGTAATGAGGGGCGCAGAACCCGAGCTCTCTCACGTTAAAGTAAACTGAAATTTACCTAGAGTGTTCAAATGACCATTTAAAGTCAATATTGAAAAAGACAGACCAATCCGAAGGGGCTAACACTTCCCCAGACGCGGTAGAAGGTCAAATGCACAAAATACACAATCTACATTTTCTTCCATGATTATGAACTTATTTCACTGCAAAAGTTATTTTATTATTTAAATATTATTTAAATATGTTCAGTATCACGAACTGAATGTAAATGCACAAAAACATTACAAAAATAGGCGGGGGAAGTGAGTCCATTTTAAGGAAAACCGATTTAAGCTATATCTCCATAATCGTGCGCTTACCTGATACCCACCTGATTACCTGATACCTACCGAAAGCACCGTTAGTCAAGTTTTGTAACTCCCAAAGATTGTTCCCTACACCAGTGATAGTACGCAAAAAAAATTTCAGCTCTTATGCTTTTACGTATGTATGGCAGGCGCTGGCTCTTAGTCCATTATGCAACCCAAAGTTTCGGAGAAACAGCTTTTCAAAATTTGGCTGTTTTTTTCAGTTACATGATTTTACGCAAAATTTCATACATTCGCGTTCGGTTGCAATAACTCAAGTTTTAATATTAATTATTTGAAAAAATAAAAAAAGATTCTTATACTAGAACATATAATTATGTGGGGTTTTCTTTCGCTAAGGTCTCACTTTCGACTTAAACTAATAGCAGCGAGGTAAAATGATAAAACTTAATACTTACAATCGTGCTAGCTTCGTTGCTATTGCATAAAACGTTTATTTTTATTTTCATAACATTAAAATATAGACTCATACCTTTAAAATTAGTACCTCAAAGTACAGAAATATTATTTATTGGCCAATTTACAGACGTTTCAAACCAAGCGGTGCTCGCCGGCTTTATGCAATATCTTTTTTCTTTACAATTTAAGCCATATCTCGGTTCTATTGGTCGTATCAAGACGAATAAATAAAAAATATTTATTTTTACATGTAGAATAAAATGGTACAAATTTTTTTTCTAAAATTTCAATAGTTTAGAAGTTATAAACAATTAATTTGTTTTAAAAAAATTTCCCCCAATTCTCAACAATGAACAAGTTGAAAATTCGGATTCAGCGGGTCAAAATACGTCGAGATACACTCCTTGTTCGGTGGGATCTGTAAATGCATATGAAACGCACTCAGCGCCTACACTATAATGAACATAGTTCCAAAACTATTAATTTTTCACCAACTTCGACAATGGGATTCGTAATCTACGTAAAAAATTTTTTGCTGGTGTGTTTTGTAGGAGCCCGCTAAAGTGAAAATTTACCAAATTTAGTTTCATATTGTACTACTTACCACAAACATGACAGATAAACTTTTTTTCTACAACGTGAATTTTTTGATGTGCCTTTAAACGATCTTGTTGGGTAAAAGCTTTATTACAAACATCACACGAAAATTTTTTTACATTTTCAGTATGAATTTTACGATGTTTACCTAAAGTTGACTGAGTATGAAATTCTTTACTACAAAACTCACATGAAAATGGTTTTTCTCCCGTATGTATTCGTTTGTGGCGATCCAAAAACCATTTTGAACGGTATCTTTTTCCACAAATTTCACACGAATAAACAATTGGCATTAAATGTACCGCACGTTGATGTCTATTAAATGATATTTGTCCGGTGAATGTTTTCGCACATACGTCACATGTGAAGTTTTTGTGTCCAAGTTTATGTTGATTTAAATACATTTCCTTGCTAAATGTTTTATCACAAACATCACATGCAAAATTGTTTTCTTCAGTAACAGTTTCTTCCATAAATTGTTCTTTAATTTGTTCTTGTTTCACAGGAATTTCTTTGTCAGATTCGTTAGAATAATGTTTTTCTTCATGATTAATGTTTTCTTGTTCCAGTGGGATTATTTTCTCTAGTTTGTTAGGAATATGTTTTTCTTCGTTTTGTACTTTTTCAACTGGAATTTTTTCTTCTAATCCGTAACACAAAAAAATTAAATAAAAAAATCATTGATAAAACAGAAAAAAGTGTTGCATCTTTAAAATTTTTCACATTTGTTTATTAGGTTGTAAAAAAATACAAAATTGGTTTCTCAGTGGAGTGCCTAGCCCCCTTTTTTGAGGAGTAGTTAGCAGTTTTAATCAGTTTTTGACAAATTAAAAAAAAAGCTATACATCAAATAAAAAAAAACTTGAAATAAAAGTTCTTAAGTGAAAACAAACAATTGACAGAGTTAATTGCTGAAATACCATGCATAAATAGTGTTGATGATTCTATCAAATTAAACATACATACGTAACTGATATTCCCATAATTACATACTATACAATGTACGCCTAATTTGCGCCCTCACGGGTAAACAGTGATATTTACGAAAAAAATGTTTCAAACAAAAGTTGGTTATTTTTTTATAAGGAATATTTTTTACATTTAAACTTTTGTTCTATCTCTAACGGTTTACAAGATGGGTCCTACGGACCCAAGATCCAATTGATCTATGTTGCTCATTTACGAACTCGGCCTCACTTTTTACGTCCTGATCACGCGATAAAAATTTCAGCTTGATATCTTTCGTTTTTGAGTAATCGTGATGACAGACGGACGACAGACGACATACAGACAACCCGAAATGGACTAATTAGGTGATTTTATAAACCCCTATACCAAAATTTTTTGCTTAGCATCAATATTTTTAAGCGTTACAAACTTGGGACCAAACTTAGTATACCTTGCATATTACATATATGTATAGTATAAAATTTTTTTAATTATTGTACAAATGGCCGCAAATAATGTTGACCTGAACGTCAATTTGGATGTTAAGTACTATGCACTGGTTCTGAGTTTTGTGTACCTCTAAGGCCTCCAAAAAATTTAATTTGAAACCCTTATTAGCTATATGAAGAATCTCTAATTCTTGCCCAGAAGTGTGACTCGTTTCTCTTAGATGTTTGGCAAAGGTGGAGTCATCTGTGCCGATTCTATAGGATCGAAGATGTTCACGTTTTCTTATTCCAAAGTTTGACCAATTTAGACGCCATTGGAATTATATTGTTTTAAAAAGGCTAAACAAGCCGAAACGATCGCCAGCATTTTTAAATAAATAATTTATAAAAAATATTAGTGGTTGCTATATAATGGACTTCCAAAATTTAACGCTGGATACAATTAGTAAAAGTTATTCCTTATAAAAAAATAAACAACTTTTATTTGAATCATTTTTTCGTAAACATCACTGTTTAGTGTCCGTTTTCTCTAAATAAGAAGAAAATTTGCAAGCAGCTTCAACTAATGGTTTTGTGAAGCATCTTCGAAAAACGAAAAAACAATCTAGAAAATACTTTTGAAATTTTTGAAAGTCTAAAAAATATTTTTGAGACGCCCTCACGGATAAACAGTGAAATAACAAATTTTTAAGAAAAGTTGTTTAAAGAAATAACTTTTACATTTGAACTGTTGTTCTATCTCTAACGGTTTGCAAGATTAACCCTGTTTCATTTGATTGAATAAGAAAAAAAAAATTCCATTTTAAGATTGACATATTTCGGCCAATTTCGAAGCTAGAAAGTAAAAAAAAAAAAAAATATGCACAATTAAATCAGTTAGAACTTTTAATAAAAACTTGTTTTTTTATTTAATGTATAGTTTTTTGTAATTTGTAAAAAACTGATTAAAACTGCCAACTACACCCTCAATAGAGGGTTAAGCACCCTCCTTGAGAGTTCGATTTTGGTACAAATTTTTATACCATGTATATATAAAATATACATAGTATATTAAGTTTAGTCCCAAGTTTGTAACGCTTAAAAATGATGCTAGGAAATGCTGTCCGTCCGTCCGTCCGTGGACACGATAAATCAAGAACGAAAAAAGATATCGAGCTGAAATTTTTACAGCGTACTCAGGACGTAAAAAGTGAGGTCAAGTTCGTAAATGAGCATCATAGGTCAATTGGGTCTTGACCGTAGGACCCATCTTGTAAACCGTTAGAGATATAACAAAAGTTTAAATGTAAAAAATGTCCCTTTTCAAAATTAAACAACTTTTGTTTGAAACATTTTTTCGTAAACATCACTGTTTATCCGTCGGGGCCCCAATTAGGCGGAAATTTTATAATATGTACTATACTTGAATATCAGTTATGTATGTGTCACATGTTTGTATGTGTAATGTGATAAAGAAATCAACACTGACTATACATGGTATTTCAACAATTAACTCAGTCAATTGTTTGTTTTCACTTGTTTCAACCTAATAAACAACTGTGAAAAATTTTAAAAATGCAACACTTTTTTCCTTTTAGATATTTTGTTTCATTGTACTTACCGTATTTTTCTTTGTTTTTAATTTCTTCTGGAAGCTTTTCCTCTGATTCGTAAGAAAAATGATTTTCTGCGTTATCAATTTCTCCTTTTTCCAGTGGAATTTTTTTCTCTAATTCGTAAGAAAATGGCTTTTTTTCCTCTTCAATTAATTTTTCTTCAACTGAAACATTTCCATCTGATTCGTACGACAGATAATTTTCGTAAGATTCTTCCACAAGAACACTTCTTTCATCTTGTATTTCTTCATCTTTAAGTATTAATTCTGTATGTAATTGTTTTTCAATTTTAATATACAACGGCTTATCCTCAACTTTCAAAATTGCATGTTCTAATAAATGTGTAAACGCTTTTTCACAAACTTCACATGAAAAAGACTCATCAGTGTGAAATCGTTTATGTGTAACAAAATAAAATTCTGATTCAAACATTTGTTCACAAATATCGCATGAAAACGATCCATTTGTATGAGTTTGCTTATGCTCAGAATTAAAAACACTTTTTTCAACATCTGACGATTTTGCTACTGCATGTAGTTTTTGTTTATGTCGACTTAAACCGCTTTGACTTGAACATTTTTTGCCACAAATATCACACGAATAATTGACTTCTTCTTCTTCTTCAGACTTGTCAGCATGCAATTGTTGTCTTTGTCGTTTTAAACTGCCTTTTTGCGTAAATTTTTTATCACATCTTTTACCAGAGATTCTTTTTTTCTGGTTAGTAATTTTTTTATGATTAACTGAATTGATTTTCTCCTTAGAGGATTTATCGTTTTTACATGAAAAAATTTCATTTTTATTATGAATTTTTTCAGATTCTATTGAAACAGTTTCTTCCTTTAGTAATTCCGCTTCTATAAGTAATATCCGTTCCATTTTACCCTTTTTATTTATGAGCCTAACTTATTTATTTTATCTATGCTTTTTTAAGATAAAATAATAAAAGACAGGTTGACAGGTATTCAAATCCTGCAATGCATGATGGCAAATATGTCCAGCGTTTCAGCAGTGTTGCCAACTGTTTGGTAAAATTTCCCCCTAAAGCAATTTCAAAACCCCCTAAATTCAAAATAATCAAACAAATTAGAATTTAGAATAGATATTTAGTAACATTAAATAAAACAATTGTATTTTTAATTCCTCCAAACAATGAGATGTAAATGTTTATATAAATTTATAATATGTCTATTAGACATATGCATCAGCACCATCAAGTAACCATCAATGACAGTAGCTCGATATCTTTTTTCGTTTTTGATTTATCGTGTCCACAGACGGACGGCCGGACAACAGGAAATGGACTAATTAGGTGACTCTATGAAAACCTATAGCAAAATTTTGTTCGTAGCATCAATATTTTAAAGCGTTACAAACTTGGGACTAAACTTACTATACCTTGCATATTACATATATGCATGGTATAAAAACACACATACACACAACCACACAATTAAAATTTTATCCCAAAAAATACCCTCAAAAAATTATTACCCTTTCCATTCATTTGGGAATCGTACAAAATACAACATTCGTAACAATGAAACTACAACATTAATTACATGAACATTAATCATGTTTTTATTATATATATTCGAACATTAGAATTTCAGTTTATCAATATAATGTTTATTTTTTTCGTCGCTAATTAATTATTAAACAAGTGAAAACAAACAATTGACTGAGTTAATTGTTGAAATACCATGTATAGACAGTGTTGATGAAGCAATCGTTTGTTTTTTGACGTCACGTTAATAAAAAAAGATATCCACTTTTAAATAGCTACACACACACTGATATTCCCATATTAACGCATACTATAAAATTTGCACCTAATAAGCGCCCTCGTGGGTAAACAGTGAAGTTTACAAAAAAATTTTTCAAACAAAAGTTGTTTATTTTTTTATAAAGAACATTTTTTACATTTAAACTTTTGTTCTAATCTCTTTGTTCTATCTCTAACGGTTTACAAGATGGGTCCTACGGACCCAAGACCCAAGACCCAATTAACCCATATTGCTCATTTACGAACTTGACCTCAGTTTTTAGGTCCTGAGTACGCTATAAAAATTTCATCTTGATATCTCTTTTCGTTTTTGAGTTATCGTGTCCACAGACGGATGGTCGGACGGACGGACAACCGGAAATGGACTAACTAGGTGATTCTATGAACACCTATACCAAAATTTTTTTCGTAGCATGAATATTTTTAGGCGTTACAAACTTTGGACTAAACTTAATATACTATGTATATTTCATATATACATAGTATAAAAATATATTAATTATTATGGGAGTAGTTTGAAAATCAGTTAGGGTTGGCTGATAAGTCCCCGGTCTGACACATAGATGGCGTCGCTAGTATTAAATGCATATTATTTTTATATAGTACCAACCTTCAAATGATTCGTGTCAAAATTTGACGTCTGTAAGTCAATTAGTTTGTGAGATAGAGCGTCTTTTGTGAAGCAACTTTTGTTATTGTGAAAAAAATGGAAAAAATGGAATTTCGTGTTTTGATAAAATACTGTTTTCTGAAGGGAAAAAATACAGAGTCCGGAAACTCATTATCAAGCCAAGTTTTTGCTTCCACTGTATTTTTTCCCTTCAGAAAACAGTATTTTATCAAAACACGAAATTCCTTTTTTTCCATTTTTTTCACAATAACAAAAGTTGCTTCACAAAAGACGCTCTATCTCACAAACTAATTGACTTACAGACGTCAAATTTTGACACGAATCATTTGAAGGTTGGTACTATATAAAAATAATATGCATTTAATACTAGCGACGCCATCTATGTGTCAGACCGGGGACTTATCAGCCAACCTATTATGCTGGACATGTCTATAATTTTTATTAATAAAACAATTATACTTAACATTTTATATTTATAATGAATAATTAATTTATATATTAATAATTGACGCGAAATATTATAAAACTGGCATTATTTGAATTTGATCACGTGACCAAAGCATTGAGAGTATCTTACCCCTAAAAATTTGTCTCCAGTGAGACTACTGGACAGTGCTCGCAGTGTATATCGGAACGCAGCCCAAAAAATTTATACAACTAGAACACCGCAGGCCCAAAACTTGCGATATGATGAATGAGAGAAGACTGCCAGTGAGTTTGCCTGTGTCTAATTTATATGCCATAGACCTTTTCATCGATTTGCTTTTGTTTCGGACAATTGTCAAAAAACTATTCAATCTAAGAAAGTTAAATATATTTTATCTTTTTCAAGCAGCGCTTTTTGACAAGGATAGAAGATATAAGATATGTCTTTACTTGATTGAATTTCATTTTGTAAATGAAAAGCCCTATTGGCTACATATTGTTTACATTATTGCTATTAAGTAAATAGTTAAAAAACGACTTATGGAATATTATTTAATACATTAAAAGTTATTAGTATTATAGAAACGTCAAAAGAAACTTTATTTACATAACAAACACAATGTAAACAGTTTAATTTTTAATAAAATTAATGTGCCCTTAAATAATGACGTATTTCCGCAATATCGAGTAATAACAGCTAAACGCATAGATTTAGTCAGGTCAATACTTTCGTCATGACAAAACGATATAAAAGGAGCGAAGTTTATGTAAATTTTTTGTTGATCTCTTATATTTTCGACCAGTTTTAAAATTCTTTTATTGGGTTGGTAGATAGAAAAGTATCTTTGATGCGTGCATTAATTACGTGAGGCATTTTTAAGGATTTTTTAAAAATAATTTATTGGAGAGTGTAATTGCCCCGATTTCCCCTCTCTAGATCCGAGCTTGTGTTTATAACAACACGTATTTTTAACCAAAGTTCTCAAATACATGAATTCAGCGATCTAACTTTTTACATAAATGTTTGTGACATAGAATTTTCGATATCGGTGATGTCATCATGTACCAACATCATTTTTCTCATTTATATTAATCTCAAATATAGATTCTCAGTATGTACCAAGCCATAAACCGAGTCTGTACTTGTATGTATAGTGTTGCTTTAACATATATTTGTAAATGTACATATGGTAACAACAAGTGTTTATTAAAAAATCAATTGTGAATTAGTTTTATTTATTTACATAAAATAAAAGTTGTTAAACTTTGTTTAACAATTATTAATATTTGAAAAATATTTTTAAATCGTTTCTAATAAGTTTAAGTATGCAATAAAAAGGCATCAAATAAAATAAATATAAATAATTTTAAATTATTGTTTTTTTTATTTACTTATAGGGGCAGGTGTAGTACCTAGAATCAAAATTTACATTTATTTTTTTATTTTTTTTGGAAACGGAAATTTTTTCTGTTAATTTTTTCTAATTAGCACTCTAGACATTTCCAAAATAAAATTTTTCCCGCTTTTTTTTTGTCTCATTAGATAAAGTCCAAAAAATGTTATCTAAGTTATCGAAACCGTTTTTTAATCATTCATTTAATTAAAAATTTAATGTAAATGTTCAAATTTTTACAAAAGGTAATATAAACATCTTTTATGTATGGTTTTGAATCCAAAGAGTTTATATACAAAGAGAACTAGAGGGATATGCTAACCTGTAAGTGGATGCGATATGATGAATGAGAGAGAAGAGTGCAAGTGAGTTCTCCTTATCCCATGTCATAGTCATATGTCATAATCATATGATGCCTAGAGATTTTGTGTCTGTTCTTATATTTGTTTTGTACAAAGAGGTTATATACAGTTTTGTATTATTTTTTTCTGAAAAATGAAAAAGTGTTTAATATGCATACTAAGTACAGAATTTCTTTTTCACAAATATTATAGTTGAAATATTGATAGATGAAAGTGCACTTAAAGTTAAATAATAATTAAACTTAATAAAACTTTTCGTTAATTTTATTAAAAGTTCAACTGTTTATACTGTGTATGTTTTGTAAATAAAGTTTCTTTTCACGTTTGTATTTTTTGAATAACTTTTAATGTATTAAATTATATTCCATGAATCTTTTTTTAACTATTTACTTAATAATGTAAACAATATGTAGCCAATGACATATAGATTAGACAAAGACACAGGGGATCTCACTGGCAGTCTTCTTTCTCATTCATCATATCGCAAGTTTTAAGCCCTGACATTCTCTAGTTGTATAAACTATTTAGTATACTATGAATTGTCATAACAGACGGCGTCATGTATCATGGCGCACGATTCTGATGTGTTTTAATGTCACAATTTTTTTAAGCGAGTATATTTATTGCAAAACACTTAAATGTAAATATCATATTTCTTATAGGAATCATTTTTCTGGTCTCTACAATCGATTCGACGTATTTTTGGTACATCAAAAAATTTACTGGAAGTGTCTATTGTTCTTCAACACTGTGTGGCTTTTTTTTTGTTGACAATTTAAATATTCAACAAGCGAAAACAAACTATTGATTGAGTTAATTGTTGAAATATCACGTAGTAAAAGTGTTGATTATGCAATCGTTTATTTTGTACGTCATGTAAGTTAAGAAAGAGCCACTCTTACACACAAAGTAATAAGAGATGTGGCAAACCTATTTAAACCTAATTTGCGCTCTCACGGGTAAACAGTGATGTTTACGAAAAAATGTTTCTATCAAAAGCTGTTTATTTTTTTATAAGGAACATTTTTTACATTTAAACTTTTGTTCTAACTATAACGGTTTACAAGATGAGTCCTACAGACGTATACTTTCTCACGAAATTATAACTGCAAAATAGTTTAAATAAAATACAGTTCAAAAACTAAAACTCCGGCGACTACAGAATCACGCTCTTAAAAGTATGAAAACAATAAAATATTTTCATCTGAAATGGTTATGATAAGTAAAATCAGCATTACAGTCGGGGGACTTCTTTTTCGCCCCGTGGAAAAATTTTTTATCTTAGAGGTCCCCCGACTATAATGACGATTTTATTTACCATAACAATTTTAGATGAAAATACTTTCTTGTTTTTATACTTTTAAGGGCGTGATTTTGTAAAAGCTGGGGTTTTATTTTTTGAATTTTATTTAATTTAAAAATTATTTAATTGTAACGATCCGCGAAGTGCATGGGAAAAATCCGTACGAAATCCCTTGTGGAAATAAATCTGTTCTGGAACTCAAAATACACAGTTTGAAATTCAGAAAAAAAATGTGAGGTAAAACTATCTCTGAAAAAGTCTGAAAATATGAATTAAATTATTAATCAATCATTTAAGCAGCGGTAATAAATTGAGACTCTTTCGGAAGAAATATTCTCAGTTCTGTCTGCCAGAGAAAATTTTTCCAGAATTAATTAGAGATTTTGTGAAAATTTAGTTAGCTAAATAAAGTACCTAACAGTAAGACTTTTCAGAATTTATCAGTAAAAATTTAAACGTTTCACATTTTCGAATAAATTAATGACTTTAGGTGTTATCATATTGAATACTTCTCAGTTCTTAAGGAATATGATAATTCGCCAGGAAATTATTTAGAGTTTTTCTGACTTGTTTATTTGCTCTGAAGAGAACTCAGAATGATTGTATATTAAGTACTTATATAATATTTCTTCCTAAACAGTCTCAATCTGTTACCATTTTCTGTCATTAAATGATTGATTAATAATTTATTTGATATTTTCAGCCTTTTTCAGAGATGGTTTCACTTCACATATTCTTTTTCTGAATTTTAAACAAAATATTCTTTCGGATTCTAGAGTTCCGGAACAGATTTATTTCCACAAAAGATGCAATGCTTCAAGATTTTAATACCAGTCGAAGATACCGTTCTAACTTGCGTTTTGCAACAAAACTCCATTAAATCACGCCGCCGTAAGCATTTTTCTGCATATCTTAATCGCGAAAATTAGCAGACGGTATCGAAAATCTAGAGAAAGTTTTTTCAAATAAAAGCTATTTTGGGTATTGGGAACTGACATGGAGGCGTAGCTTAAAAAACATGCCGGAAAGTAACTTACACTTTTAAATGTTTAACGCATGTGATAGTTAAAAAAACATTTTTCTTTTTCTATTCGTCGGTTGGTGAAAATTTATTTATAATTAATGTGGACTTAGGTATGAAAATTAGGTAAAAATTATGCTCAAAGCTTTAAAGCTGGCGTGTTTACTCAAAAACAGAGATCGATCAACTTCAGAATAATTACAATAACCAGATAATACCTGGCAGTCACATTGAATGTTATGGAAGCGGCAGACAGAATTAGTTGCGAAATAAAATATAATTTTATGATCTTATCACAAATTAAAGTGTTTGAAGTCTATAAACGGGAAAAACAAAGATTTTTATAAATTTTACAAATGGATATATAAATAATATTTTAATTAAAAGTTATTATTATTTAAAGAATAACACTTTTAACACTGTACGATCGCCTGCCTTTGAAAATTTATGGAAAACTACTTTGCAATTTTTATTATCTTACTATCTCTAACTACACAAATTACTCTATTTTTTTATTTAACACGTTCTGTAAAAATTCCAACTTCCAATTTTAATTTTATTTATCGATAATTTATTATAAACAATTTATTGCTAATATAAACATTATGTATTCACTCGACAGTTGTAACCCATTAATAGTTTGTTTTTTCTACCACCAGACTGCGTGCCTCGATTTGTCAGTTCCTAATAGAACAAGAACTTCAAAAAATATCAAGTTTTATTTAAAAACAAAGTTGACCCGTGGTTGGCCATGAATGACGACTTTCAAATAACCGGTTCATTTTAGTCACCATGATATTGTTAATGAATAAACAAGCACAGCCTATTAGTACAGGTAAATAGAGTTTTTAAATCGAAATTTTTTTGAGAACAGTCTGATTAAGATGTAACACGGCTTATTTTGTTCGCAATTTAATTAAAAAAAAGGACATACTTTTAGAATTTTCCCTACGGCCCCCCTTTCATTGTAAATCCCCCAAAAACTTATTGTAAAACATAAAAATAGAAAATAAACCTACGTAGGTCGGTTTGGGATCGCTAAATCCAAACCCAAGCTTAATAAACTGTAAAAATTCAATAAGGTAGCCGGAAAATGTCGTTTTTCGCTGAAAAATTAATAGAAAATAGTGCCTTTAAGGGGATTTTGAGGTCGCTGAATTCAAATCTTAAGTCAAAAAATGTGAACATTTAAAATGATGACTGGGAAATTTTATTTCTATCCAAAAATGCACTTGTCGATGCTTCAAAATAATATAGTTAATTCTAATAAAAATTTGATGCAAAATATACGCTAACCAGGAGGTTTTCGAGGTCACTGAATTCAAATCTACAGCCGGAAAATGGGTAAATCCATTAGAGCAGAAAAAAAAAACAATTTGGAAAAGTGAAAAATTTTATACGATGTATGCAAGTTGTTGTTTCAAGCATTTATTGATTTATTATACAAAATTTTCACTGCCACTTGAGCTTTAAATTTTGGATTATCTCCATCTTTTGTTAAGATTGTATTATATTCTTCAGCAGGAATAGGTAAAGTAATTTTTTTTGTTTTAATTTCATCTTTACATTCAATGCCTTCCTCTTCTTCTGCTGCTTCTGGAATCGGTACGTAATTTGAACAATTTCCTTGGCAATTTATGCAATCTACTGGACAATGAACTTTTTTCTTTCTGCAGCCATACATACATACATAGTTTAAGAAACCTCCGACAAATTTATCGGGTGCGGAACTCTAAACTCGCAATTGAAACATAGCTAAGAACAGTCTCCATTAAATTACTTTTTTCCTTAGAACCTTCTCCAAACTGAAACGATTTTGAGGATCATAGCTTATTTTTTAGTTCTTCCGGGTACAGAACCCTATATAAACTCGCATTTAGCCATAGCTAAGAACACTCTCCAATAAATTACCTTTGAAAAATAACAAAATCTCTTTTATCTTTATATTTAATGCTGCCACATTTTGGTGGTAAAAATGACTATTTTCAGCGAAAAGCGGCATTTTTCAGCCGCATATTGAATTTTCATATTTTTTTGAGCTCGGTTTCGATATATTTTCTATTTTTTACTGTTTGCAAAATACTAACCATTTCGGAGGCTTAACGGAGGTTTCCAAAGAAAGGGGGGTCGATGGGGAAAATTCTAAAAGTATGGTTTTTTCTAAATTAAATTACGAAAAAAATAAGCCGCGTTACATTTTAATCAGACTATTCTCAAAAAAATTAGATACTCGACCCTGATTTTACATAAATAGCCTGCACTACAATAAATAATTGTTAACGATGCCCCTGATATTATCAAAGAAAAAAAATTGATGAGCACGACAATATTTAAATTTGTTGAAACGAGTTGGTTATTTTTGAAAACTTGATATCCAACAAATCATTGACATATACAGGGTTGCTCACGCTATTCGACAGGCTAAACGGCTAGATTTTGTTCTTTCAGGAATACATGAACGGTTACTTGCTGTACATTTTTAAATTATTTTCGTAATATACAGGATGACCGGAAACGCGAAATGTATCAAAGTTGTATTTTTTTACGATCAAAATAAATATATGTGTTTTTCATTAAGGTTTACCTCACTCTATATAACTTAACGGTTTTCGAAATATTCTGTATTTTCTGAAATTATAGTAGCAATTTTAACGTATAATTAATTTCTCAAAGGTTATATCAGTTTTTCAAACCAAATTTAACTTGGAGTCTACTAATCGTGTGAGATTCTTGTCACAACTGTGAATAATTGAATTACGAATACAGCCTGTTCCAAAATTATGACTTAAGAGTTAAAAGTTTTAAATGATAATAAGTTGTTTGTAAAAGTTTTAAACGAAAAAGTTTTAAATTGTAACTGTTAACTATCAAATACCATCAATTTACTTTAGCTAACTGTGTACGTTGTCATGAAAGAGGCTACGTTCGTCTACTAAGACTTCGATGCGGGTTCGAATTCAGGCAGCGGCAGTCGGAAAAATTAAAATTAATGGGGGCGTTAGAATTGATCACATTGTTGTCGCTTAGATAAGAACGAAGTAACCGACTCCATTCACATCAAAATTGTAAATGTATATTATATAGATGTAGTTAAAATAAATAAAGATTAACAAATAATGATGTGGGTGGCCTCTGTTATACATTTTCATGAAATATCTTATTAATTCTGAAAAGTCTTACTCTTACTTTAGCTAAATTTCCATGAAATCTCTGATTAATTCTGAAAAAATCTTCTAGAAAAGTCTAAAAACTCGTAAAAATGCAGTCTTTAAGCTGCTTAGTGAGCATTACATAGATTTTTTCACACTTTTTCAGAATATTTCAAAATTTTTTCGAAAATGTTTTTCAGAACACTGCAAGACTAAATTAGACTATTGGCAGAAAATATTTTCACCAGGGTGGCAATGATAAAAAAGAGTATACGAGTTTCAACGCCGCTAGATTGGGTCCAGTCATAAACTTTTCACCACCATATTTGTTTAAAATAAATTCTATTAGCAGAGCGTAGTTCCTTCGTTCGTTCGAAGTACCTCTGGGTTATGGATCCCAGCACGCTTCCAATGTGCCATTCTGCTCTTTGCAATAATATCGCAATAACAATATGTACCGATTATATTGTAAATATAGTAATTAGTATTTACAGAAGCCAAATACCAGATGGCATCCGTGCCTGTACATACGTGACTTTCTCCTCTATCTTATTGGTCGGGATAGCATAAGTGGAGGTATTACCCAGAGCTTATAGTTTATTACATAAATAGATAGGCAACTCTACCGTTTTTGTACCATCTAGGCATACCAATATCATTAGTATGACAGAATACATGCGTTAAGCGATGCATCTAAGTGAGAGGAATTATATATTTGTGTTTAGCATGTAATTGTCTCTACAAATACGATACAACAGATCTTCTGTTGTATGCATGCAGAGAGTGGGAGTTTTGTTGCATACAAGTATTATTAATTGATATACAATATCTGGATGACCGAGCTTTGCTCGGTGTTCTTAAAAAGACACAAATTTTATCACTAATAGAAGACAGTTTTAAATGTCTCCACACAAATACCAATTTGAATGTCCCGGTAATGTATTTTATTTCATTAACTACGATATACACCAATAGATGTCAGGAAGAGTTATAATTTGCATTGTATTTCATTAACTACGATATACACCAATGGATGTCAGGAAGAGTTATAATTTGCATTGCCGGTTTCAGTTTTTCATGAAAAGACGGATAAAACGACGTTTTTTAAAAATGAAACCTTGCTAGATCGACTTTTCGCCCCAAAAAACCCCTGCATACTCATTTTCATAAAAATCGTTGGAGCCATTTCCAAGATCGTTGATATATATATATATATATATATATATATATACAAGAATTGCTCGTTTAAATATATAATAAGATATGTATATAATACCTCTCACTTAGATGCATTGCATAACGCATGTATTCTGTCATACTAATGATATTTGTATGCCTAGATGGTACAAAAACGGCATAAAAAAATAATAAACGGCTGTATATAAAATATTGTTTTCCCAACAACCATTTAAATAGGAAAATGATTCTCCAAACTAATAGATGGTCCAATCATTTAATCTTGTAGAGCTATCTAGAGTAAGGCACCTTCTTAGACCTAAAAATAGTACAAATATCTCAGGGAGTTGCACATCTGTTTTAAATAAAAAATTATAATCTGTGGTATTCCCGACTGTGTATTATACATTGATACAGCAATAAGTTTTTAAACCTTCTTATGAAATATATCAGAGTATGAATAACGTTGTCCTTGTCCTTGTCCTTAGTTTTAGTAGTAATAATTTTTTTTTTGGTAATGTAGGACACTAGTGTATTTGGTTTTCAATTTTTTATTTAAACGTTTCGACCTCAATTGGCTCTTTTTCAAGTCTCTAGAACAAATTTAGCAATCAATAAGTTTTTTCTGTTTTAAAGTCTTACCTAAAAAGATTGTTTACACTTTGAACAATGAATTACATAAATAAATATTTAAGAACATATATATTTATTTAAAAAAATTAAAACAAAAATCTAAATTTTATTATCTGTTATAATTATTAAAACAGATTATTGATTGTTAAATTTGTTGTAGAGTCTTGAAAAGACCCAATTGGGTCGAAATGTTACCAAATAAAAAATTTAAAACCATAATTCCCAAGAAAACCAAATAATATCAGAGTATAATCATGTTATTTTCAAGTTTGTAACACTTAGAAATATTGATGCTACAAACAAAATTTTGGAATAGATGTACATAAAATCACCTAGAGATCGTAGTCCTGCAACAACAAATACGACTTCGACCATCTCCAAAACCTTTTCGACAAAAGTGTCACCGCAGACTCTTCTAAAGGAGGTGTTTGAGGAATGCAGTCTCGATCCAATCGTGACCAGGTCCATGCTGGCTAATCTCTACAACAACTTACCTAATAGAGGGTCCAAAATCAAATTCACAAAGTTAACAAACCGAATTACCGAGGAGTTTAACCTTCCGCCCGTTGAAAAAACCGGCCTATCTTCTGGATCCCAATCCGAAACAGACCTACAGAGCTACTAAGTTCATCCAAACATTGTATTTAAGTACAGTCGCCAAGGACTTGGGTTAAGTCAGAGCGACTTTAAATAAACACGAAAAAAAAAAAACACCAATTTAAGTCTATTTCAGTTTATCCGGTCGCCCGAAATTTTTATAGTGTTCTCAGGACGTAAAAACTGAATTAGAGTTCATAAATGTGCAACATGAGACATTCTTGTAAACCGTAACAGATAGAAGAAAAGTTTAAACATAAAAGTTGTTCCTTATAAAAAATTTAACAATTTTTGTTTGAAACAGTTTTCCGTAAATGTCATTGTTTTCCCGCAAGGGCGCCAATTAGAGAAAAAATTTTGATGTCTTCTCCTAAACTATAAAAAATAGAGAACTAACATTGTGAATAATTTTGGAATAACAGGAAACATATTTCTATAAAATTTTCGAAAAACGAAACAAATGACGGCCGAAAGGCTGCCATAATTGTGTTGGTTTTTTAAACTTTTCTAATTTATTAAAAATAATGTAAACACTGGGATTTAACACTGTCTAGGATATTACAACAATTAATTAAGTCAATTGATTATTTTCCCTTGTTTTTCAAAAAATTGATTTGGCCAAAAATTGATAATTCTAATGAGGCTAAATACTCCAGTAAACGAGGAGAAAAAAAGACGAAATCTCTAAATTTTGACATATAGCACTTTTGGTCCAGGGGGTGGTAACCACCGGTTCAACGAGAATCGATAAAATAATGAATTCTATGTAAAAAGTGTCACTCAAGTATATTTCGAAAAGTCAATTTCTGAGTTATTGGCGATTGAAATTCGGAGTATTTAACGTTAAATAACTGAAAAATTGGACATTTTTTTTAAACACTTTTGAAAATACCTACTCTAAAAACTCTTGAAAATGAAATTGTAAGTCATTAGCACGAAAATTAACGGAATTAATATGAAAAGGAAGTTGCTCGTACCATTTTTTTATGTTTTATGCAGCACAAAAACTGATAAGTTTACCACGGGAACTAATGCTTGTCGCTTTCCAATTTACTTTATTTAGGTATTGACAACACTCATAAAGTTTTAGCAGTTTCGGATAAATAGTTTCTGAAAATTTGCAATTTAAATGAAAAAAATACTTTCGAAAAAATTGTCTTTATCGTTAAATAACTCGAAAAATAATAAAGTTAAACAAAAAACAGTTTTGAAAGTAAAATATTCTGCGGAATGAGAGCTAAATTTTTGCTCTTTAAACTTTTTTTGTAATTTTCTTATTTTTCAAGTTTTTTAACAAAAAAGAAATTTTTTTGTTTTTTTCGAGAAATTTTTTTTTACATTTAAATTGAAAAATTTTAAACACTATATTTCTAAAACTGCTAAAAATTTTTGAGCATCTAAAACTGTTTTCAGTATCTACATAAAGTCTATTGGACAGCGGCAAGCAATTATTATTAATTATAATTTTAGTTCCCGTCGTAAATTCATCAGTTTTTCTGCTGAATAAAACATAAAAAAAGATACGATTAAGTTTTTTTTCATTATAACGCCGTTAATTTTCGTGCGCAAATTACAAGAAATTGTTTTTTTCATTTTCAAAGCACTTTGATAGTACTTTAAAAAGCGTTTGAAATATTTTTTCAAAAAACGTCAAATTTTTCAGTTATTTAACGTTAAATACTTCGAATTTCAATCGCCAATAGCTCGGACAGTATTGACTTTTCGAAATATGTTTCAATCACACTTTTTGCTTCGAATTTTTCACTATCGATTCCCGTTGTAATTTTAAATGTATATTTTTCTACCCTCCTAGGCGGGGTGGCTACCACCCGCTGGGGAAATGTGCAAGTTGGTATATTACTTTTGTTTCTTAGTTATCTACTTACCGTTGAATTTTCAAATCAATCAGAGCTATAGGAAAGAATTTAGAGATTTAATCCTCGTTTACTAGTTGGAGAATAAAAATCAGTGTGGTTTTGTAGTCTGCATTAGTGATGGGACGAATGTTCGCATTCCCGAATTTTTTAAAATTCACATTCACAAAAAATGATGCGAATGTTTTGCGAATGCTTTTGACAAAAAATCATCGCCATTTTGTATCATAAATTGCAAAATAACCCCAAACTTCACTAATATGTACTGTACTCATATTTTTAGATCACTTTTTAATCCTGTTAAATTTGAATGTTGGACAAATGCAATAGGGTATTCCACTATTTTTGAAAAAGTACTTCAAAATGTTGATTTTGCTAATAAAAAGCCACCAAAAATTTTTTTCGGAAAAATACACACGCTTTCTTGCCAAAAACTTAAATTAAAAACCTTTAATTTTAAACCTTTTTTAAACTGTCAAAAACGCTGGCATCCAATTTGATGACATAATATGGGTATCACTATACGAAATAACACAAATAATTTTGACAGATATATTCATAGACATCAGATTATAATATAAATATTTATTATCCATGGATATATATCATACCCAGCTGTCTACACTTGACTAACTGATGATCTATGACTTATACCGCTATGACATTACAGCAGGGCTTACCCGCGCTTTAGGTCACGTGATATACAGTTTAAAAATTACTATTTTTAATTTTAATATTATTAAAGAAAAAAGTGCTTTTATCACTCGAAATCAGAATGTTTACGTATATTTTTATATAAATTTTATTTTTTTTCAAATTTTATGATTCATTTTTGACTAACGATAATACCCTATTATAGTAAACTAACTTCAAATAAAAAAAAATTGCTTTTGATAGACTTATACGACGGATTATATGCAGGATTATTGGATTATAATGAAAAATTATAGGTATTAGCTCGATCCGTGCGGAATTTCGCTTCCCGTGGCTACCATAACCAATGGCTACCCTGTACCTGTGACTAAAAAACAACAACTTTCGTAGAAAAGTGGTGAAAATATCAAAAGTTATTAAATTAATATTAGGGGAATATGTTTTAAAAATAGTTTCATTTGAAATATCTTTACAGTTGCTGATTCACTTCTTAATAATGTCTTCAGTATTAGGAAAACATCTATAAAAATTGTTACATTCGAATCATGTTTGCCTGATACACTTATTATTCAACTCATTTAAATTATAGAGATACCTATATTCTTTCGTTAAATTTATTTATTATTTGTCTAGACTGTTTTTTCTTAAGCGGTAAAATTTTACTCGTGAGTATATTCTTCGCCAGAAGCCAACATGATAAGCTTGAAAATGAGACGTGAACCATGAAATTTGATGAAGGAATAAGGAAAATAAACATAAAATGGACATAAAAAAAATATGCTGGAAAAATAAAATAGAAGGATTAATTAATCCAGTAAATATATTAGAATTTGTGAGCGCTTCATTTGAAGGTTAACATGTACAAAATTCAACATTTGTCCCATCACTAGTCTGCGTACAATTTATTAAAATAATTATGAAACACACTGTAATTGTTCACATTTATTTAGCTATATAGCTATTGAGTTAAATTACACAACAATATAAACGTTAATTTATTGACATTGAATGTAGTAAATATTTTAATATAGATAAATATTGCAACAATTCAAAAATTTTATTTTATATAAATCATAATCACTAGTCACTCATTCCATTGTTATCACTTATAATTGAACTTCATTGCTAGCTACTACTACAGAGTCATGATCGACGCGACGTGACGATTAGTTAATTGTTGAAACAACTATAAATATGATCGTAAATAAATTCAAAGTGAATTTTGATAATTAATTATTTAAAAAAAAAAAATGTTTACAATTTGTCAAGGACAATTATTGCAGTTTTATGCAACGTTTGCAGGTATTTAAAATATTTTTATTAATTTATACAAATTTTTAGTAATAAGATGTTGTAAATTTATACTAAGTTCTAAGTAATTCAGGATTAATTTCGATTTATTATTTATGTTTAAAAATTTCTTTCAATATTAGTACAAGTAAAGTAAGTATCTAAAAGAAAAAAAATTAATGCATCTTTGAAATTTTCCACATAACTAAATTGATTATTAGGGTGTAAACACTTCGTAAAAAAAAGTAGACCTCTCACGGGTGTACCTAACCCCCTTTTTTACGAGGTAGTTGGGGGTTTAATCATTTTTTTACAAATTACAAAAAAACTATGCATCAAATAAAAAAAAAACTTTAATTAAAAGTTCTAGCTGAAGTATTTGTGAACATTGTCGTTTTTTTTTTTGCGACTTTCTTGCTTCAAAGTGTTCATTTTCTCCAAAATTATAAAAAAAGTGTGTTGAATTTTTTTCGTTTAACTTCAACTAGTGGTTTTGTGAAATAATCTAGAAAACAAAAAAAAAAACAAAAAAATTCCAGAATATAGGTACTTGCAAAAATTTGGAAATTTTCGAAATTTTTGAAAGTATTTTGGAGACGCCCCCAAGGGTAACAAGGGAAGTTTTAAAAAAAAAAAAATAATCCAAACAAAAGTTGTTTATTTTTTTATAAAAAATAACTTTTACATTTAAACTTTTGTTCTATCTCTAACGGTTTACAAGATGGATAGTTTTTAATTTGATTGAATGAGCAAAAAAATTCCATTTTAAAATTGGCGTATCACGGTCAATTTTGAAGCTAGAGTGTCGCAAAAAAAATGAAAATTTGCAGAAATACTTTAGCCAGAACTTTCAATTGAACTTTTTTTTATTTGATGCATAGTTTTTTTATTAAATCCCCGATTACCCCCCAACAATGGGGGTTAGGTGCGCCCCTGAGAGGTCGAGACTTTTTTTACACTCTAATAAACAAATAATAAATAAAATTTCAAAGATGCATTAATTTTTTCTTTATTACCATGATATTCTATTTTATTTTATAAGACTACATGTTTAATATAAATTTTTACATTTTTCCCAAAAGGGTTGATCTTAAGGACGTTCCCAAAAAATCACATTTTCGGATAATTATCTTTAAATCGTGTATATGCATTTACTGTATACTCCAGTAAACGAGGCTAAAATCTCTAAATTCTTTCCTATTGCTCCGATTGACCTGGAAATTTGGGATTAACTTTTGTTCATCTTCTAGATCAAAAGTTGTATGGTACCTAGTGGTGCTTTTGCTCAGAAAATGTGCAAAGGAAATCGATAAAGCGATGAAATCTAAGCAAGAAGTATCATTTAAGTATATTTGAGTTATTGGCTATTTGGACTAAGAGCCAGCGCCTACTAGACATATGTTAAAGTATAAAAGCTGAAAATTTTTTTGCGTATTCTCACTGGTGTAGGTAACAATGTTTGGAGGTTACAAACCTTAACTAACGGTGTCTTCGGTAGGTATCAGGTAATCTAGGGACGCAGCGTTAAATTATAAAAGCTGAAATTTACACAGAGTGTTCAAATGACCATTCTAATTAAGTCAATATTGAAAAGGCCAAACGTATCCGAAGGGTCTAACACTCCCCCAGACGCGGTAGAAGGTCAAATGCTCTGAGGAAGCATTGCTTAGGTACATGAATGCATTTAAGAGAGTATTCGTGCAGTTCAAATTTTATAATTAAAGAAAATATAATAATTTTTAAATAACCCGACATGTTCGAAAGGTTGAACACCCTAGTGAATAAAGGCTAGCTAGAACTATACATGAGAGAGCATGAGAAAACTGTTAAGTGAATTTGATGCAAAAAAAATTATTTAATCAGAGTACATAGTAATTTAATTTAGATTGTTTATTTATTAAAATAAGTAAATAAATTTAGCTTAATATTAATTAATGGTATAAAGTCGAATGCATCGATAGGTCGTTACTTATGTACGTGAATAAATGGAAATAAATATTTATCAGTATTTTTGAATTTATTAGTAATTTTAAAATAATATAAAATAAACATAAATAAATATGTATTATTCAATAATCATGACATACATAACCTAAAAGATTTCGAATAATTTAGTTAATATAACACAAGTCGAAGGTTGTGTTTCGAAAGAAAATTTTAGAAGACAAATTGCAGTGAAATAAGTTCATAATCATGGAAGAAAATGTAGATTGTGTATTTTGTGCATATGACCTTCTACCGCATCTGGGGGAGTGTTAGACCCTTCGGATACGTTTGGCCTTTTCAATATTGACTTTGAATTGGCATTTGAACACTCTGATACTTACCGAAAGCACCGTTAGTCAAGGTTTGTAACCCCCAAACATTGTTCCATACAAAAGTGAGGATACGCAAAAAAAATTTCAGCTTTTATACTTTAACGTTTGTCTGGCATTCGCTGGCTCTTACTCTATTGAAATTCAGAGTTGTTAACGTTAAATGACTGAAAAATTTGACGTTTTTTGAAAAAAGTATGCCGTATACTTTTGAAAGTATTATAAAAACCTTGAAAATGAACATAGTTTCATAGTTTCTCGTACATTTAGTCAGCTCAAAAACTGATGAATTTACCACGGCGCGGCAACTAAAATTAATACTTGCCACTGTATTATTACTGTATTTCCAATTTACTGTATTAAGATACTCAAAACATGCTCAAAAAGATATAACAGTTTCGGATAAATAGTTTTCGAAATATTGCAATTTAAATAAAAAAAAATTTTTTTTTGAAAAAAACGAAAAAATTGTCTTTATTGTAAAATAACTCGAAAACGAATAAAGTTACAAAAAAAGTTTAGAAAAAAAAAATTTTTCCGAAGAATATTTTCCCTTACAAACTTGTTTTGTAAGTTTAACAATAAAGACATTTTTTTTTTCGAAATAATTTTTGCATTCAAATTTCAATATTTCAAAAAGTATATATCCGAAACTGCTAGAACTTTTGAGCTTGTTGTCAGTACCTAAATAAATAAAGTAAATTGGAAAGTGGCAAGCATTAATTTTAGGTCCCGTGGTAACGGAAATCAGTTTTTGTGATGAATGAGACATAAAAAAGGTACGAAAAAAGAATTTACTTTTCATTACAACTCGGTTAATTTTTGTTCGTGACTTAATACTTTTTCCATTTCAAGGTTTTTTATAGTACTTTCAAAAGTATATACCTTCATAAGAAAAATTCAAATTTTTCAGTCATTTAACGTTAAATATTCTGAATTTCAATCGCCAATATTCTGACTACTTTTTGCTTAGATTTCATCGTTCTATCGATTCCCGTTTCCATATTAAACATATATTTCTATCCCGTAGAAGGGGTGGTTACCATCCCCTGGACAAAGCACCACTATAGGCATCAAATAACTTGGTGTTGAGGGTGAACAAAAGCGAATTTCATCGACATCGGTGCTATAGGTTAAAATTTTGAAATTTAGTCTTTTTTCTCCTCGATTATTGGAGTAAAAGAAAAGGAAGCATTTGATCGAGGAATCGACTGCTAATTAGTATATTTTTATCGAAGCTAATTTTTATTGAAAATGTTTGTCTGAGTGTACTTAAAACAAAGTCATATTTATCCGAACTTATGTTTTCTCGATGAACACCCATATGGTGGGACACAAGTACGGAAGTAACTTACTTCCAAACACCATATTCGCGTTATTTTTAAACCCCGAACTAAAAAAGGGGTGTTATAAGTGATCGCTATGTGTGGCTGTCTGCCTGTCTGTCTGTAGCATCGTAGCGCCTAAACGAATGAACCGATTTTGATTTTCTTGGTTTTGTTTGAAAAGTAATTTAATAGAGAGTGTTCTTAGCTATCCAGTGCGAATTTAGGGTTCCGCACCCAAAAAAAATTGGTGATTATCTTCCAAATCGACTCAGTTTGGAAAAGGCAATTTAATGAAAAGTGTTCCTGAGTTCCATACCCAAAAAATTTGTCGGAAGTTTTTTAAATTTTGTAAATAGTGTATTCTACTATTTTTGAAAAAGTACTTCAAAATGTTGATTTTGCCAATAAAAAGCCACCAATAATTTATTTCCGAAAAATACACACGCTTTCTTGCCAAAAACTTAAATTAAATTTTAAACCTTTTTTAAACTGTCCAAAACACGGGCATCCAATTTGAAGACGTAATATCGGTATCATTACCTACACGAAATAACACAGATAAGTTTGACTGATATATTCATAGACATCTGATTATAATAAATATAAATATTTATTATCTATGGATATATTATACCCAACTGTCTACACTGAACTAATTGATGGTCTATGGCTCATACCGATATGACATCACAGCAGGGCTTACCCGGGTTTTAGGTCACGTGATATACAGTTTAAAAATTACTATTTTTAATTTTACTATTTTAAAAGAAAAATGTGCTTTTATGACTCGAAATGAGAATATTTAAGTATATTTTTACATAAATTTAAACTTTTTTCAAATTTCATGATTTATTTTTGATTAACGATAATACCCTATTTTACTTATACATTTTAAAAACTATTGTATTTTATATTATGGACAATTCCCAGCATTTTTTGATTCTTGATATTTCTTACTTAAAGTCACTCGTTTGTGTTGAAAATTAAGATTATTTTGTGTTTCCGATCAAAAATTTAATTTGAAAGTCATTAGTTAATATGTTTTGGACAATTCTAGGTATTTTTTATTCAATACAGTTTCCAACAAACCTCACCGTTGTCGATATACAAAGATTCATTCCTTTATTTTGTTTATTTACATACATTCACATGTAAATGTAGTATATTAAGTTTAGTCCCAAGTTTGTAACGCTTAAAAATAATGATGCTAGGAAAAAAATTTTGTCATAGGTGTTCACAAAATCACCTAATTAGTCCATTTCCGGTTGTCCGTCCGTCCGTCCGTCTTTGGACACGATAACTCGAAAACGAAAGAGATATCGAGCTGAAATTTTTACAGCGTACTCAGGTCGTAAAAAGTGAGGTCAAGTTCGTAAATGAGCATCATGGGTCAATTGGGTCTTGGGTCCGTTAGAGATAGAACAAAAGTTTAAATGTAAAAAATGTTTATTATCAAAATTTAAACAACTTTTGTTTGAAACATTTTTTCGTAAACATCACTGTTTACCCGTGAGGGCCCCAATTAGGCGGAAATTTTATAATATGAACTATACTTGATTATCAGTTATGTATGTGTCACATGTTTGTATGTGTAATGTGATAAAGAAATCAACACTGACTATGCATGGTATTTCAACAATTAACTCAGTCAATTGTTTGTTTTCACTTGTTTATCATAAAAAGGACTTCAAGAAAATCAAATAAATATAAATCAATTAACACGCAATATAAACTTTTTTCATAATATTAAAGGGTTTTTATGCTTGATTGACAATTATTATTAAAATTTCCCTGGATGAAATTTTTTTTCCTAAAGATGGTAGTGGCAAAGAAGCTCCATACATTGGATGCTTCTCCTCGCTCCACCTTCTTCAAGTGCATAACCATATTCCCTGAAGTTTTAATTTCGTCTATACGTAAAAAAAATATTTTTTTTATTATTTTATTTATTTGTTCAAACGTTTATATATCGAAAACGGTGAGGTAAGCAGGGTATCTCTTCGATATTTCTCACATCGAGCAATCTCGAGATATTTGTCTTCAGTCGAGACAGGAAGAAAACTCAATAATTCGAGAACTCGAGAAATCAATTAAGTTAATATAAATAAGTATAATTAAACTACATATTTAAAATAAAAAATTAATGCATCTTTGAAATTTTCCACAGTTGTTTATTAGAGTGTAAACACTTCCCAAAAAAGTCGACCTCTTAAAGGCGTACCCAACTCCCTTTTTGTGGGGTAATTGGCAGTTTGAATCAGTTTTTTACAAATAACAAAAAAATTTGCATTAAATAAAAAAAAGTTTTTTTTTTCAACTCTCTAGCTTCAACCTTGACCAAGGTATGATAATTTTAAAATGGAACTTTTTTGCTCATTCAATCAAATTAAAAACTACCCATCTTGTAGACCATTCGAGAAAGAACAAAAGTTTAAATGTAAAAGTTCGGAACATTATTATATAGAAACTTATCGAATATTCGATATTAAGTCAGTGTCGAGATGACTTTATAAATCGATTTTTTTCTCGATACAGACATTTTCCACTTTTGATGTTCGTACGCGTGCCAACAAACCAGACGGGAAATTCAATTCCCGCCAATTGAACAAGTTTTCGAAGTTTTCGCTAAAATTTGCCGCCCCTCAATTCTTGCCGCTGAAGACGACTGCCTACAATGCCTGCATGGTAAATCCGGGCCTGAAAGTTCCTTATAAAAAAATTAATAACTTTAAAATAAAAAAAGAATTTCAGTTATTTCAGTATACTGGGCAACGAACGCCTACTCTAGAAAAAAATATACAAAACTGCAATGACAATTAAGCCAACAACAACGGAGAATGAGCGCCTATTACTCGTTGAAAGTCTAGTTTATAAGAAAAAAGCTTTGAATTAACATTTGATTGATTTGTTTGAATTAGTTAATTCTTGAATTATGGTTTATTTCATCGAAATACTGTGATTTTATTCAAATAGTTATCTGAATATGTACTAGTAATTTTATTGATTAATTTTACCAATATTTTTTTTTTTTTAAATTTTTGAATTATGATTTGTTTAATGGAAAGACTGTGATGTTATTAAGTATTAACATAGTTATTTATAAGCGTATTGGAATTTTTTTTCATTTAATTTTTCTAATTATTTTTTATTAAATTAAAGACATAATAATAGCTGTGCGAGTAATTTAATTTATTGTTTATTTTTAATTTGTTAATTAATAAATTCAATTTATGGTATCTAAAAATTTACCATTTGATACTTGGACTAAGCGTCCGACTAGAACAAGTAGTCAATTTACAAAATATTTCGTTGCAGGGCAAACTCAACACGAAGGGGTCGATAAAGGGGTTACAAATGTTGGGTAAAAAAACTAACAGCTGAATGTTTGGCGGTGAAGGGGAGTGGAGGTTTAAAGGGATAGAAAACGGTTTTTTGCGATTTGCGGCGTAAATACTCGTTTCAAAAAAATTAACATGTAATAGTTCTAGACAGTAAAAAAATCTAGAAATTTTATTTTTATCATGTTTTAATATAACCTCAAAATTTTCGAGTAAAACGCAAAAAACAATTTCCTTGGTTCTTTTTTATTCCGCGAAAAAAATGCAATCGTTATGTAATTTGGTACAATTGAGTCTATTTGAATTCCTAATAGCTTGGTATTTTTTTTTTCGAAGTTAAGTAGTTTCTGAGAAATTGGTAAAAAAGACCTTTTTTTAAAGTCGTTCAAAAAGATTTATTTTTTTAACGATATGAACTTCTACACAATATTACATCAAATATGTAATTTGTACTGCATAAAAGCTTATAAAATGTTTTTAGGAACCACGCTATTAGCAATTTAAATAGACTCAATTGTACCAAATTACATAACGATTGCATTTTTTCGCAGAAAAAAAATAAAAACCAAGAAATAGGTTTTTTGCGTTTTACTGGAAAATTTTGAGGTTATGTTACAAAATGATAAAAATAAAAGTTCTAGATTTTATTATTGTGGAGAACTATTACATGTAACCTTTAAATCGTCACCTCTCCTCACCGACAAACATTCAGCTATTAGATTTTTTACCCTACATTTGTAACCCCTTTATCGATCCTTTCCCGTTGAGTTTGCCCTGTAACGAATTTTTTTGTTAAAAAAAGTAGTACGCTTACACTATTAACTGATCTCGGTAATCAGTCTAATTTTGGAACGAAGCACTTATTGGAAAAAAATCTCGCGTTTTATTAAAAATTTCAAAATTTTTCGCGATATTCAAGAAACTCGAGAAATCCGGTTCAAGAATTCTCGTGCCTCGAGAAATGGAAGAAGTCGAGAAATGAGAAACCCTAGTCAAAAACAAGAATCGTTCAAAATAAAAAGTCATATAGTTTTCAAATCAAATTTTTGACCAAAGCCAAAAAATAATCTTTATTTTCGTCAATAACGATTTTTCGACAAAAATTTGGTCTTTTTTTTAACGCAAATAATCGAAAATTGTGAGGTTTGATGAAAATTGTCATAAGTCAAAAATTACTTACAATTGTCCAAAATATAATTTCAAATGGCTTTCAGATTAAAGTTTTACCAAAACCAGAAAATAATCTTTATTTTCTACAATAACGAGTTTTCGGCGAAAATCCGCATTTTTTTTCCAAATGCTTATATCTCGAAAACGGTGAGCTTAGGTAAAAAATATCAGCTATCAAAAAATGTTGGGATTTTAGATAATAAATAAATAATAAATTTTTTATTTGATTCAAGACTTTACAATCTTTTTACAAAGAGTTCCCACATTAATGAATGAAAACAAAAATTATTCGAAATAGTAAGAAAATTCGAAATAGCAAAGATTGTCTCCGGAGGTATTCGACCAATTTTAGTTTGTAGTTTTACTACCTGAACCAAATATTGGTGTCAAAGACTTGAATATCGATATACACGATATACAGGCAGTGAAGAAAGTGATTCAGATGTACCGGCGATTCATTAATGATAGGTAGTGAATCAATTATTGAATGAATACTGACTCTGGATGGCCAAATGAAAAACTGAATGTGAAAACAATTCCGCCGTACCAGAGTCGGTAGCTCATCTTATCGAAGCATGCGACCAATATTTGTACCCTAATATAAAAATGTTCTTACAAATATTGATAACTCTTCCGATGAGTCTAACTATCGCAGAAAGATCGTTTTCTGTACTTCGCGGGATAAAATCTTGGTTGCATGCCTCAATTCCAGGAAAGTATATTCGGGCTAGCTCTTCTAAACATCTGGATATCGTGAAAAAAAAGCTTGAATTTGTTATAAGTAAGCACCTAAATAAAATTATTTTATGTAAAATGTATAGTAGAGAAGAATTTAATTTGAAGAAATTTCATCAAAATTTGTTCAGTAGTTTAGAGTTTAAATGTGACGACATTGTGTTGTTCAAACATTTACTTTCGTAATTTGTGAGCGAACAAACTACGATGTTACAGGTTTATTAATTTACTAGTGTCCGCCCCACGGCTTTGCCCACGAGGACAAATACACTGTAAAAGATCTTGGTAAGGGTGCCATATAATTTTGTAAACATATCCTTTGTACTTTGCCTATGGATTTGCACTGTATCGATCATGAGCGAGTTCATACTCTGATTTGCATTTGGCCGATTTTCCAGCGCTCTTGGAGTCATACGGAATCCAAGCAATCATGACATAGTATATATTCTTTACAAACATGAATACCATCTATCATTCCTGCCTGATAACTTTCAACAATATAACAGATACTCTTGAAATTTTGCAGTGGCCTCTTGGACCATTAAGTTTTATAGCATTTTGACTTAAGTCCTACAAACTCGTAATTGTGTTTTTTTTTTGTTTCAGCAACATTTTCAATATTCTCATATGGCGTTCAACATGGTTGGACTGCACCTGCCATAGCAAAATTACTATCAAACGAATCCACAATACAAATCACAGAAGCAGAATCATCTTGGCTAGCATCCATTGAAATGGTCACATTAGCAATATCGTCCATAATATGTGTGAACATCTCAAAATACATAAGTGCAAGAACTGTGTGTATCTTGCAAGTGATTCCTTCGATAACTGGATGGCTTCTAATTGCTTTTGGAACTAACGTTTATTATTTTTACATATCACGTGTGCTGGTTGGATTCGTAGACGTTTTCGATTTTCTATCAATACCAGTTTATTTAAGTGAAATATCAAATCCAAATATTCGTGGAGCATTAATGTGCGTGATTCCTTTAATGTGTTGTGCTGGCTCCATTTATTCTTATTTTTTCGGATACTTATTATCAATACAAACATTTGCTTTAATTTCTTTATCAATACCGTTAATTAACGCGTTACTAATGATTAAACTACCAGAAAGTCCTTACTACTTAATTTTTCAAAATCGTTTCGATGAGGGCAAACAAGTTCTTCAACAATTACGTGGTAAAGAAAATATTGATATTGAGTTTGAGATTATCAAACGTAATTTAGATGAGCAAAAATCTCATGAGATTAGTTGGCATAAATTATTTACGAATTCATTAAATCGTAGTGCATTGATCATTATTATTTCTGTTACAATGATTCAACAAATTTCTGGTGGACAAACCATTGGATCTTATCTACATTTAATTTTAGAAGAAACTAATTTGGATATTAATATTGAAGTGACAGCAACAATTTTTCCATTCGTACAATTATTTACATCGATTGTATCAGTTTTTATTATTGATAAAGTTGGGCGCCGAAAACTATTGTTATTTTCGTGTTTTGGATGTATACTGACGTTAATCTCTTTGGGAATATATTTTTATTTTGAAAAGAATCGAGAGCAACTTTATTGGATACCATTACCAAGTATCTACCTGTATTCGTTCTTTTTCAATTCGGGATTAGCAGATATTGGTTTAATTCTATCAGGTGAACTCTTTCCCACTTATATTAAAACATATGGGGCCGCTATGGGTTGTTTAACGTATGGATTATTTGGATTCATTGCAAATAAATTGTATCAAACAATGGTCGATCTTGTTGGATTATATTTTGTATTTTGGTTTTATAGTGGTGCCACTCTTTTAGGTGTATGTTATATTTATTTCGTTTTACCAGAAACAAATTGTAAATCTTTAAGTGAAATTCAAGTAATGATGAATAAAAGTACATCCAAAAATAAAAACATTGCATTAGATGGTTTAGGTGTGAACACTATAAGCTCTAAGTTATAGGTATTGTGCAATAACTAAAGGTAGGGCCCAATCTAGGTATTTTGACGCTCCGGGTAAAAAAAATATTCTCCGCCTTTTACACTAACACTATACAGGGTGTTCTGTTATTGACTAGGCCTAACGTAGGCCTACAGAATAAGCTCATAAAGACGAAGAAAAAGCTATTTACTAATTATGGATCTGAGGCCTACTTTGCGAGATAATTAACAAAATAAATTAATATAATATTAATAAAAAGTAAATAAGTTTATCGAATTACAGTTTAAGAAGATATTGAAGGCTGGTATTGTGTTGTTACATAAACTAAGAAATAATAATAATAATAATAAATACAAGCATTCCCACTGATGGTGACTCAGTCAACTGATTCAGACATGTATTGTTTTATTTTATATATGTATTTATACAGATATACAATATTATGTATTTCTTGAGTGTTTTTATTTTATGTATGCAAATAAAAATGTAAAACAACCTCCTACCAGGCTTGAATATCTTATTGAACTGTGATTCGATAAAGTTATTTACTTTTTATTAATATTATATTAATTTATTTTGTTGATTATCTCGCAAAGTAGGCCTCAGATCCAAAATTGATAAATAACTTTTTCTTTCTTCTTTATTAGCTAATTCTGTAGGTCCACCTTCTGCAGTCAATAACAGAACACCCTGAATAAATTATGAGCTTCTTTTTCCAAAACTGGGATATTATACATGGTGGATCATTTTAATATATTATTTCTAATAGATAATTTTGTAGTTAACCGAAGCCGTGCGCTCGGAAGGGGTTTTGGGGTTCAAAACCCCTCCCATTGAGAATCTGTACGTATAAATTTTGAATTAACAAATTAGTCCTGTAAATGTATCCATTTATGAGATGAATTTCCACTGACGAATCAGATATCCAAGCATATTTGGAGCTCGCTAAATTCTTTAACTTTATCTTTGAGACGGATACTTCAAACCGAAAACCAGGATTTTGGAGAGGCTATCGAACTGGCTGATGCTTCGAAACATAATTTGGTTGATAGAAGAGGAAAAGTTAGAGAAAAATTCAGGAAAATTCGCTATGAATACAGCATAGAAGTGCGGAAGCCAAGGTTCGAGTCATAATAGACTCAACGCTCGAATGCACAGACTGATTCAGTTGAAGATTAAAGATCGATTTTTTTAATCATCGCAATATTTTATCAAATTTAGCTTGTCTCTTTCTTAATAAAAGTAAAAATTTTGATGAAAACTCTTGCTGGAGTTTTTGAACTAGAATATTCAATTTTTCCTGATGCTTTCCATGATATCTGGCTCAAAGCATCCAATATTTGCAATAAAGATGCGTTTCCGAATGTCTACCAAATGCTTCGCATTCTGGCCGTGTTTTCTGTGACAACAGTGGCAAATGAACACTTCTTCTTAACCTTGTGTCAACTCAAAGCATACCTTAGATCGACAATATCTGAAGGTCAACTAAACGGTTTAGTCTTCGCTCAGTATACATCGCGATATAGATGTCGATACACAGTGAGCTTTGGAAAGGTTTATTCTGTATCTCGTAAAATTAACTTATTGAAAAATAGTGAGTGAATATCACATTTGATTTAATAAAATGTTCTCTTACTCGAAAAAATAATTTCTTGTTTTTATTGACTTTATAGTCTAACATGGCGAACAAAAGTTTGAACTCCTCTCCTTGGATAATTCCTGCGCACGAGCCTGAGTTAACCATAATAAAAAATAACTTAAGCAAAAGTTGCAGAACTTAGTAGGAAGACATCATGTTCTGGCATCAGAGTGGACCTACCGGAAAAATATTTGAAGAAAGGATAAGTCTTAAGTCTTAGAAACTCTGAAAAAGTCTTAGGAACCTGAAAAAATATTCGAAACTCTAAGTAACTTTGAATTTTTCTACGTTTTTGGATTGGCTACTTAAACTTAATAAGTCTGGATAATTCTGAATTAGACAGTCCAAAAATGTTGAGAATTGAGTTATTATTCTGTAGAGTTGCTAAAACTTTTAAAGAGTTCCTAAGACTTTTTTAGAGTTTAAACTTATTAAGACTTATTCTTTCATCAAATTTTCTTTCCACTAGGACAGTTCTCCTGGTTGCTTTAATAGTTAATTTGGATTCTAAAACATAATAGAAAGAATATAACTTTACATCCGAAAGTTGATCCTCATAAAAAACTAACACTTTTTCGAAAATTACGAGAAAATTATGCCATTATTGTATATTTAATCGAAAGAAAACACGCTAGGTACAGAAAAATGCTTTAGTCAAAGAGGACAAACTGGCACGGGCAATATAGGACATTCGCATGTGTCCATGACCTGAAATTCTAGTTTCACAGTCATTTAACCTTGATCTTCAAATGATCTTGAAAATTTACCTGGCCTTAAAAGTTATTAACACAGACAAATGACCTTTATGAGCCTTGATAACTTTTGTCAAAACAATTTTTCTAAAGCTAGGGTATTTTCTTTTGATTAAATCCACTAATGACATTGATATTTTTAAAGCCAAAGATTTTCGAAAAAATGTATTAAATAAACAACGTCTTTTTTTTATGAGGATCGATTTTCTAATTTAAAGTGTTATTCTATCTCTTACCTTTTAAGATAACAATTTTTCTAAAGCTAGGGTATTTTCATTTGATTGAATCCACTAATGACATTGATATTTTTAAAGCCAAAGATTTTCGAAAAAATGTATTAAATAAACAACGTCTTTTTTTTATGAGGATCGATTTTCTAATTTAAAATGTTATTCTATCTCTTACCTTTTAAGATCTAAATTGACTATTAAAACAACTTGCAGAACTATAAATCCAATCTGAGGTCAGAACATGGTTCAGATCAGAAAGAAAAGAGTGACTCCCATCTAAGTCTGCTACTTTCGTTAAGTTATTTTTTGATTGGTTAACTACAAACTAGCTATTAGCCATAATATATTAAAATGGTCCACCCTATATAATATTCACAAATGTTAGTCTACTAGGGTTTCTGAACTAGTATAAAATAGTTCATAAGAATATGTATTTATGTTTACATGTTTGTAAGCTCCGAGTGAACAGTAGGTTTGTGACACCCAGTATATCACATTTTAGGGATTCCCCTAAAATATTCATACAGAGTTAGTATTCAGTAACGTCGTACATTTTTGCTGGTGCAGAGATGAGACACCAAGGGGTGTGACAATCATATTCTCACCATGTACCATGTACTTACCTGAATCGCGCCAAATTTATGATCCCATGGTGCTTAAACTTACTTTTCCATGGGCTTGTAGTCTATATAATTTCGGTACCGTAGCCGAACAGAACCAATATTTAGACAAAATTTACAAAACTTTGCAATCGCAAATCGTTACTCTGGTGTGAATCTATTCATTATGAAATAGCAAACCAATCTAATCACAAATCAACTGTCTGCTGTCAAATCGTTTATCAAACAAAAAAAGGTTGCCAACTTCAAGATGTGAACCTCTACAGCCTAAGAGGGACAAGCAAGTTTTACTTTCGAACAGGTGCGTGACTTTTCTGGGGCGGAAAATTAAGAATTAAGGTTACTCTGTGATTGATTTGACAATAATATAATTACAAAATTGTAATTCAAGCATATTTCGAAAAGTCATTACTTTCCGAGTTATTGGCGATTGAAATTCGGTGTCGTCAGATAACTGAAAATTTAACTTTTTTTGAAAAAAAGTACGAAAGTTGCTCGTACTTTTTTTAATTTTATTCAGCACAAAAACTGATGAATACTGGCAACATGCTCAAAAAGTTATAGCAGTTTCGGATATAATTTTTTAGCCCCCGAACTAAAAAAGAGGCGTTATAAGTTTGACTGCTATGTGTGTGTGTCTGCTTGGCTGTCTGTGACATCGTAGTGCCTGAACGGATGAACCGGTTTTGATTTTTTGATTTTGATTGAAAGGCAATTTAATGGAGAGTGTTCTTAGCTACGTTTCAAATGCGAGTTTAGGATTCCGTACCCGAAAAATTTGTCGGGGGTTTTTTAAATTTTGTAACTTTCACTTGTTGAAATATTGCAATTTAAATTCTAATACTTCAAAAAATATATATCCGAAACTGCTATTTTTCGAGCATGTTGTCAGTAACTTAATATAGTAAATTGGAAAGTGGCAAGCATTAATTTTAGTTCCCGTGGTAACAGGAATCAGTTTTTGTGCTGAATAAAACATTAAAAAAAATGGTACGAGCAACTTTTTTTCATAATAACTCCGTAAATTTTCATGCAAATGTTTTTTTTTCATTTTTAGGTACTTTAAAAAGTGTATGATATATTTTTTTCAAAAAACGTCAAATTTTAAATTCAGTTATTTGACGATAAATACTCCGAATTTCAATCGCCAATAACTCGGAAAGTATTGATTTTTGAAATATGCTTAAATGGAATTTTTTGCTTAGAATTAATCGCTCTTCTGATTTCCGTTGTCATTTACAACATATATTTTACCACCCCCTGAACAAAAGCACCACTTGGTAAACTTTGCTTGATCCCAAATTTTTAACGAAATCGATGCTATAGGTCAAAATTTAAAGATTTCGTTTGTTTTCTCCTCATTTACTGAGGTATTATATGTTCAATTAATGTTGTCCAAAGACAAGCAAATTAATGTTTTAAATTAAATTTTTTTATTTTTTCATGACGAAGATATATTGTTATTAACGTTAAGAAATTTTTTGTTATATTGTAAATTTTTTATTTACTTTTATAAATAAATCTACTTATTTTTATAGTCTAATCTCTTGAGCACATTTTTATTCACCTTTTTATACCCTGTATATATGAAATATATAAAAAGTATATTAAGTTTTGTCCCAAGTTTGTAACGCTTAAAAATATTGATGCTACTAACCAAATTTTGGTATGGGTGTTTATAAAATCACTTCATTAGTCCATTTCCGTCTGTCTGTCCGTCTGTCGTCTGTCATCATGATTACTCAAAAACGAAAAGAGATATCAAGCTGAAATTTTCGTACTCCGAATATGTAATCATAATTAATTATTATTTGTATAACAAAGATGTGTGGTTTAGAAGCTAAACCTGCGTTTTTTATGCAAGAACTCCTGGGAATGGGATCAACATACGTAGAACTGTCAAAAATATTTTTTTCACCTTTTTATACCATGTATATGAAATATACCAAGGTATACAAAGTTTACACCTAATTATTTCATTTCCGGTTGTCTGTCTGCCTGTCTGTCGTCTGTCATCACGATAACTCAAAAACGAAAAGAGATATCAAGCTGAAATTTTTATAGCGTGCTTAGGACGTAAAAAGTGAGGTCAAGTTTGTAAATGAGCAACATAGGTCAATTGGGTCTTGGGTCCGTAGGATCCATCTTGTAAACCGTTAGAGATAGAACAAAAGTTTAAATGTAAACAAGTGAAAACAAACAATAGACTGAGTTAATTGTTGAAATACCATGTATAGACAGTGTTGATGAGCAATCGTTTGTTTTTTTGACGTCACGTAAATAACAAAAGATATTCACTTTTAAATAGACACACACACAACTGATATTCCTATATTAATACATCCTATAAAATTTGCACCTAGTTAACGCCCTCGTGGGTAAACAGTGATGTTTACAAAAAAATGTTTCAAACAAAAGTTTTTTATTTTTTTATAAGGAACATTTTTTACATTTAAACTTTTGTTCTATCTCTAACGGTTTACAAGATGGGTCCTACGGACCCAAGACCCAATTGACCTATGATGCTCATTTACAAACTTGACCTCACTTTTTACGTCCACAGTACTCTGTAAAAATTTCAGCTCGATATATTTTTTCGTTTTTGAGTTATCGTGTCCACAGACGGACGGACGGACGGACGGACGGACAACCGGAAATGGATTAATTAGGTGATTCTATGAACACCTATACCAAAATTTTTTTCGTAGCATCAATATTTTTAAGCGTTACAAACTTGGGACGAAACTTAATATACTATGTATATTTCATATATACATGGTATAAAAATGTTCCTTATCAAAAATTAAACAACTTTTGTTTGAAACATTTTTTCGTAAACATCACTGTTTACCCGTGAGGGCGCCAATTAGGCGGAAATTTTATAATATGTACTATACTTGATTATCAGTTATGATCATCTTGATTATCAGATGTATGTGTCACATGTTTGTATGTGTAATGTGATAAAGAAATCAACACTGACTATGCATGGTATTTCAACAATTAACTCAGTCAATTGTTTGTTTTCACTTGTTTTGTAATAATTTTTGTCAATTGTTTTAAAAATTAAAAACAGGAATGTTTTTGTTAATGGACACAGTTATTTATAAACACTGTGGTAGTTTTTTGTCAAGCTGCCATTCCTGGGTCTCCAGTTATTAACCTTAAATGTGTGTTTGCTGTCATTTCCAGCTCCGTATAGATAACAGACAAAATTGTTATTTTTCACTAAAATTATTTCCATCATTTGGGAATCATTTGGGAGGATTTGGGAATATAATTTTAGAATTTGGGAATTATTGGTTTTTCTGTAATTAATGATTCTTTTTTCAGCGGATAGTTAGCAGGTAGGAAATTAAATCCACTTAATTTTTATGTTATTCGAAAGGAAATCATTTGGGGATTACGATAAACACGGTTTCAGAGTTTGGGAATGTATAATTAATTAATTACACCTATTTTTTAGTTGATTGATAGGTTATGATAATTAACCGTACACCTGAACCATTAATTGTTATATAGCAGTATGGCGCCAATATTCAAATATTACTGAATAATTTATTTTATAATTTATGTAAATGTTAAGTTTTATTTTGCCTTAAAACTGTTCTTATTCAATTGGAAATCGTTTGGGAAGATTTAGGAATATAATTTTATTATTTAGGACTGATTAGTTTTCATTTAATTAATTAGTTCTTCAAAGCGTATACTTAGAAGGTAAAAAATTAAATTTTCACCATTTTTACGTATTTGATAATAATTTACATGGAGACTAATCTAATTAATTTGGGAATCACATTAAACACGGTTTCATCATTTTGGAAAGTATAATTAATTTATTAATTACATTTATTTTTTAGTTGATTTTTTATGGTTAAATGAATGGCGGCAATATTCAAATGTTACTTCATTTACAATAATTTTGTTTTTTATGTAAATGTTTATTTGTCATTAAAACTATTTTTATTTAATCGGGAAATTTTCAAAGATCAGGAATCGTTTGTGAAGGTTTGTTTGAAGTGTTTTAAGAGTGATTAATGTCAAAATATTCAATAGATATTTTCTATATGATGATTTGTATCATTTTTTATGCAGGTGCAGATTAATGCTTTATGCGAAACTACTTTCAAATTTTTCTATTTAAATAAATTCTTATTTTTATTAAAGATTAATAATTCGTCCAATAAAAGTGTTAATTAGGAAGTGTGAAGTGTGGATAGGATGTGGATAGGAAGGAAAATTATTTATTGTTAGTCTAACTGTTTATTCTAATAAAGAAAGATAAATAAATTGGGTAAAAGTTCAGTTTAAGCACTTCTTCTTAAAAATCATCCTAGAACATCAGGAAAAAAAACATTTTCAAGCATTTTTTACGTAAATTACGAATCCGTATGCGACGATACCGAAAAACTTACAGTTTTTCTTTAACTCAGGAAAATATGCTCAATTTTCTTGGTTAATATTTTCAAGCCTAAAAATGAATAAATGTATTAAATTAATTAAAAATACGTCGTTATTTACTTTATTTATGATTAAATATGTTAAAATTATACAAAAATTATAAAAATATATTCAATAAAATAATATTTTTAAATATTTAAGGAGGATCCCTCACCAGTAATAGAAAAAAATAAATTAGTAGAAAATGATCCAAATTTTTAGTATGTTGTAGTTAACGATACATATTATTAAACCAAAAAAAAAATTTGGGTATCTTATCGATCAATTAAGAGAGTAATTTATTAATTAAAAATACACCAAATAACATAGCATGATATGAGGATGGTATGTTATTTAGTGTATTTTTAATTAATTAATTGATCGATAAGATACCCAAATTTTTTTTTTTTTGGATTTAATAATATGTATCGTTAACTACAACATACTAAAAATTTGGATCATTTTCTACTAATTTATTTTTTTCTATTACTGGTGAGGGATCCTCCTTAAGTATTAAGTTTCAAAATGAATATGGCGTCAACAAGTGACATCTATCTTGTTTGTGTAAACACGCATAAAATAGGGTTGACGACACAATTGATGGATAGTATGAAAGCCTAAAAACAACTATTAATCTACGATACTAGAGAGTATACCCATGCTAACTCGATCCCGTTAAAAGTATGATTGACATCAAATCACAGAGTGAACGCAAGGGCCAAAAACCCGCAGACCCGTCCTAACTCGACCCCATTAAAGGCATGGCCAACCTGTTGATCACAGGGTGAATTCAATCACAAAGTGAACGCAAGTGCCAAAAACCCGCAGACCCGTCCTAACTCGACCTCATTAACGGCATGGCCAACCTGTTGATCACCGGGTGAATTCAATCACAGAGTGAACGCAAAGGCCAAAAAACCCGCAGACCCGTCCTAACTCGACCCCATTAAAGGCATGGCCAACCTGTTGATCACAGGGCGAATTCAATCACAGAGTGAACGCAAAGGCCAAAAAACCCGCAGACCCGTCCTAACTCGATCCCATTAAAGGCATGGCCAACCCGTAGATCACATGGTGAACGCATGAGGCTGCGTTCATATTGAGTATCACAGGTTGGTCATGCCTTTAAGGAGGTCTAGTTAGCACGAGCTCGCAAATGGCTGCGTTCATCTTGAGTATCACAGGTTGGTCATGCCTTTAAGGAGGTCTAGTTAGCACGAGCTCGCAAGATTTTTGGCCGTTGCGTTCACCATATGATTGAATTCACCCTGCGATCTACAGGTTGGCCATGCCTTTAATGGGTTCGAGTAAGGACGGGTCAGCGGGTTTTTGGCCCTTGCGTTCATTCTGTGATTGAATTCACCCTGCGATCTACGGGTTGCCCATGTCTTTAATGGGGTCGAGTTAGGACAGGTCTGCGGGTTTTTTGGTCCTTGCGTTCACTCTGTGATTTGATGTCAATCATACTTTTAACGGGATCGAGTTAGCATGGGTATACTCTCTAGTATCGTAGATTAATAGTTGTTTTTAGGCTTTCATACTATCCATCAATTGTGTCGTCAACCCTATTTTATACATGTATACACAAACAAGGTAGATGTCACATGATGTTAAATATTTAAAAATATTATTTTATTGAATATATTTTTATAATTTTTATAATTTTTGTATAATTTTAACATATTTAATAATAAATAAGGTAAATAAAAACATATGTTTAATTAACTTAACCCATATATTCCATTTTAGGCTTGAAATATAACTTGTATTAACCAAGAAAATTCATATTTTCAAAAAGCATATTTTCCTGAATTAAAGAAAAACTGTAAGTTTTTCGGTATCGTCGCATACGAATTCATAATCTACGTAAAAAATGCTTGAAAAAGTTTTTTTTCCTGATGTTCTAGGATGATTTTTAAGAAGAAGTGCTTAAACTGAACTTTTACCATAAAGGTATAAATGGATCATGAAATAAAAACTGCATTTGTATTGATAAAATTGTAAATAAAATATTTATTCTCTTATAGTAGGTACAGGTACAAGCTAGCGTAGGAGGTATTTGAAATGTATTTAATTTGGTTTTCTTTTTGTACTACTAAATATCACAAATTTGGTTGAGTTGATTTGAGCATTTTACAGAGTTTTTAACTTGATATATACGTAAAACTCGAAAAATAAGTTGAATCGAGGAAAATGCTTCAAACGAAAAATGTAATATTTTCAATAATTAAAAAAAGTCGTATTCATCTATAAAGGATTCATAAGGTCTCTCCTTTCAAAATATAAAGACCTTTGATGGCAGCATCTTTCCCTGGACCCCCTACACAAGGCAGTACCGTAACAATATATTCAAAGGTACACATCTTATACGGATATTCAATTCGATCAAATTTTCGGGTTCAATAAAAAATTCAGTCTGATCCATAACTTACAAACATTAGCCGAGCACTTTTTTTTTTGTAAATAACCGGAATAGTTAAGACAGAGTTTTAATTTTTTTACGTGTTTCTTCATTCCAATTTGAACAAAAAATGGTTTTTATAGAAAAATAAACCACTTTCATTGGATTTATTGGAAAATATTTTTCGAAGAGTGTCTGGGTGCCGTAGAAACAATTATAAGTTATAATTATTTTGGGTAAAACTTTTCAGTCCGTTTTTTCGTTAACTATACTGTTTTCGGCAAATGTTTCGAACAAAAAAGTTACATTTTTAACCATAAAAACTTTCTAATTTAAAGTGTTTCTCTATCTGTTGTAGTGAACAATTTATATCACAAAAAAAAACAACTATTTGTTCCTGGGTCACTAGCCGCCTCTAGTGACTGGCTTTCTCGTTTTCCGATTGCTGTACTTGACCCGTAAAGCGACATGGTGATTGGCATTTTTGGGCTTTGCTTCTGAAGCGTCTGTGGTAGTAGCATATGACGGGCGATGGTGATCGGTATCGTGAGTGATAGTTATTGCATGAAAGAGATCGTGAACGACTTCGATTGAATTTTAACCGTCGAATCTCAGCTGTCAACTCGTGTATTTGCTGTCGTAAATCGCCTGTGACCTCTGAGCTGCTTGTAGTTGGACTGTTAGTAACGGGCGCTAGCGAATGGTTGCCTGGTGCAGCGTCAAGTAGTTTGTCCGCCATTTCGGCGATCTTATTTAGGCTGTCTGAGCTGATGGATAGAATTTGTTTATCTGAACTTGGAAGTCTGTCGAGAAACATTGGTTTGAGGAATTCGTCGCTGATGTTGGCACCTGGTAGGGCACGCATTCGTCGTAGGAGTACTGTGGGTTTTTGATCACCCAGCTCCAGTTCAGTAAGAAGCGTTCTCACCCGTTTGTTGTCTGAATCCGAAAATTCATTGATCAATCTTTGCTTGAGGGTTTCGTACTTGTTTGTCAGTGGTTCGCTGTCGAAAAAATCCTGTATGCGCTCGAAAACCGATCCGTCGATGCCGGCGACGATGTAGTTGAACTTGGTCAAGTCGGTTGTAACGCCGGCCGTGAAAAAAGTTGCCTCTACTTGCCTGAACCAGATTTTGAGGTTTTTGTCCCAAAATAATGGAATTTTGACGGAAGTTTTGGCCAGGACGTTCGGCTCTGTTTCGTTATGTTGTGGTAAATTTGCTGACGCATTATTTAACTCAGCCTGATTGTTTTCGTCGTCAGGCATTGTTGTCGTTATTCGATTCGGATTGTTGCAGCTTTAATTGTTGCGCTTGTAGTAGTCGGGGTCACCAATTTGTAGTGAACAATTTTTATCACAAAAAAAAAACTATTTGTTTTATTGACGTTTAAAAAATTTCACTACAATAATTGATTCACAAGAGCTTGCACTATTTTTGATTGTTAACTTGATTAAAATGAACTTATATATTGTACTGATTAAAAGTGTTGCCTGCTCTGCTTTATATAGTATGTTGCATCGAAAGAAAAGAGATGCTAGAAATATCTGGAATAAATAAAAAAATGTAAATCGCTGATTTGAAAACAATCGAACATATATATAAAAGGGATGAATATATGTTCTCGAATAAAGTAAAGCAGGCCGTTTATGTGTGTGACAGAAACAACCATAATATCGAGACATTCAAAGAAAGTTCTAAGAGTATGGTTACCATAGCGAAAAAGTAATTAAGAAAGATATGAATACAAAGTGTATTCATAGTCGAAGGTTGTTGCTGTTACCACAGTTGTCGTACACTGTTACCAATTACGGAGTAGATTGAGCTTTTCATTGAACTGGAAATCTTAGGTCAAGTTTATAAATATCTGAATGTAATTAATAAATTAGTTATACTTTCCCAAATGATGAAACCGTGTTTAATGTGATTCCCAAATTAATTAGATTAGTCTCCATGTAAACTATTATCAAATAACGTAAAAATGGCGAAAATTTAATTTTTTACCTTCTAAGTATACGCTTTGAAGAACTAATTAATTAAATGAAAACTAATCAGTCCTAAATAATAAAATTATATTCCTAAATCTTCCCAAACGATTTCCAATTGAATAAGAACAGTTTTAAGGCAAAATAAAACTTAACATTTACATAAATTATAAAATAAATTATTCAGTAATATTTGAATATTGGCGCCATACTGCTATATAACAATTAATGGTTCAGGTGTACGCATGAAGGTTATAAAGAAGGAGAACGATCGCTACGTGTTAAAGCATTCTATTAAAGCGCATCTGTCCCTGAAAATTTGTAGAATTTATAGTTCATTTTTCAGCCACCAGCCGCGCTGTCATCAAGAAGTAGTATCTGCGAAGTTAGCTGTTTATGAGTACAAGTAGATGAAGTTAGTTGCATAATGTACAAATTGATATATCATTTCAAATTAGCGCACAACAGCCCGCTTTTATTGATACTACTTAGCGGTCGCAGCGCCTCACTTATTTTATCCATATTTCGGGGACAATATTTTCTATAGCGATTGTTCTCCTTCTTATAACCTTCATGGGTGTACGTTTAATCAACATAACCTATCAATCAACTAAAAAATAGGTTTAATTAATTAATTATACATTCCCAAACTCTGAAACTGTGTTTATCGTAATTCCCAAATGATTTCCTTTCGAATAACATAAAAATTAAGTGGATTTAATTTCCTACCTGCTAACTATACGCTGAAAAAAGAATCATTAATTACAGGAAAACTAATAATTCCCAAATTCTAAAATTATATTCCCAAACGATTCCCAAATGAATAGAAATAGTTTGAGTGAAAAATAACAATTTTATCTGCTAAGTATACGGAGCTCTTTTTATAAGCGCAAGAGCAGAGGTTATTTTTTTTAGACTGGCAGCAGTAAGTTACAGTAAGATGGAAGACATTTCTTGTTCATTTTATCATATTGGTTATAAATCATTTGGTCCGATATAAAAGTGAATTTTGATTTTAAAAAGAAAAGGTCTAGTCATTTTATTAATTTGCAACCAAAATTATCAGTCTATGTTTATATAACGTCTGTGCATTTATAAACCACAACTATCAGTCTATATTTATTAACGTCTGTGCAATAGTTGTCAGTTGACATAAACATTTATTACGAATTTAAAAAATTTGTTACGAATTGTGATCAAAAAACAAATAAAATGGAAAGTTTTATCAATGAAATAAGTAATGAATTGTTTATTAATGAAGAAAACATTAAACTTGAAAACAAATTAAATACTGAATTCATAATAAAAGAAGAACCGTTTGAAGAAAATGAAGTGATGGCACCTGTATTTATTAAAGAAGAAATAATAGAAGAAAAGGGGGAAGAGAATGAACAATTGTTGACGAACAATTACAAAAATATTAAATTAGAACAATTACATTCTGAACTAATTATTAAGCAAGATGAAAATGATTTAGAATATTTTCGAAATGACAATGTAAACAAACTTTTTCCATGCAGTGGCTGTGACAAAACATTTAAAACTAAAAGAAGTCTAATTTTACATCGACGAATTCACACTAGAGGGAAATCTTTTTCATGTGAAGATTGTGATAAATCATTTACTTCGACAGGCAATTTAATTATCCACAAACGAATTCACACAGGAGAAAAACCTTTTTCTTGTGAAGATTGTGATAAATCGTTTACTTCGAAAAGCAATTTAATTATGCACAAACGAATTCACACAGGAGAAAAACCTTTTTCATGTGAAGATTGTGATAAATCATTTACTTCGACAGGAAATTTAATTGTGCACAAACGAATTCACACAGGAGAAAAACCTTTTTCATGTGAAGATTGTGATAAATCATTTACTCGGAAAAGCTATTTAATTATGCACAAACGAATTCACGCAGGAGAAAAACCTTTTTATTGTGAAGATTGTGATAAAACATTTACTTCGAAAAGCAATTTAACTAGCCACAAACGAATTCACACAGGAGAAAAACCTTTTTCATGTGAAGATTGTGATAAATCGTTTACTTCGAAAAACAATTTAATTATGCACAAAGGAATTCACACCGGAGAAAAACCTTTTTCTTGTGAAGATTGTGATAAATCATTTACCCATCAAACCAGTTTAATTCGACACAAACGAATTAATCACTCAGCTTAGAAGAAATCCAAATTTTATAAGAAGATAATACTGTAGGAAATAAAGCATTTGAGCAAGGAGTAAACTCCTCGTCAGTAGATTTATATGGGAGCTGGTGGAAAATGTTTGCCTGAGTGTACTTTAAAAAGTTATATACATGCGAACTTGTGCTTTTTCGATTTACTCCCATAGAGTGGGAAAGAAGCACCCTACTTCCGGACAACACATTCTCTTTACTTTACATTTGAAAAAACTATTGTATTTTATATTATGAACAATTTCCAGCATTTTTTCATTCTTCACATTTTTTATTTACCCTCACTGTTTTCGAGATAAGAGCATTTGAAAAAATAAAATGTGGATTTACGCCGAAAACCGATAGTGTTGAAAAATAAAGATTATCTTGTGGTTCCGGTCAAAAATTTAGTTTGAAATTAACTAGATATTGTATTTTAGACGATTTTAAGTATTTTTATTGCCGAAAATAAAGATTATTTTGTGGTTCTAGTCAAAAATTTGATGTGAAAGCTATAAGACATTTTATTTTGCACAATTTTAAACACTTTTTGACCCTTGATATTTTTTACTTCAACTCGCCATTTTCGAGCGTTTGAAAAAAAACTCGCCTTTAAGTCTTAATTTCAGCTATACCTACATTAAAAAAATGTATTTTTAATTATTTTATTTTAGTTTTTACACTTATGTATCGAAAAAGGTGAGATAAGATAAAAATTTGTATACCATGTATATATGAAATATACATAGTATATTAAGTTTAGTCCCAAGTTTGTAACGCTTAAAAATATTGATGCTACGAACAAAATTTTTGTATAGGTGTTCATAGAATCACCTAATTAGTCCATTTCCGGTTGTCTGTCCGTCTGTCTTTCAACACGATAACTCAAAAACGAAAAGAGATATCAAGATGAAATTTTTATAGCGTACTCAGGACGTAAAAAGTGAGGTCGAGTTCGTAAATGAGCAATATAGGCCAATTGGGTCTTGGGTCCGTAGGACCCATCTTGTAAACCGTTAGAGATAGAACAAAAGTTTAAATGTAAAAAATGTTCCTTATAAAAAATAAACAACTTTTGTTTGAAACATTTTTTTTGTAAACACCACTGTTTACCCAAAAGGGCGCTAATTGGGTGCAAATTAGTATGTAATATGGGAATATTAGCTACTTAAAAGTGGATATCTTTTTTTATTTACGTGACGTCAAAAAACAAACGATTGCGTCATCAACACTATCTATACATGGTATTTTAACAATTAACTCAGTCAATTTTTTGTTTCTCTTGTTTCAAGGCTAAAAAAATCTTTCTATTTGTCCAAAATATAATGTCATGTGGTTTTCACATCAAATTTTTTGCAAAAAACACAAAATAATCTTTATATTCGCCAATAACAAATTTTCTGCAAAAACACTTTCTTTTTTCTTCAAATGCTTATATATCGAAAATGGTGATATAAGGTAAAAAATATCAAGAGTCAAAAAGTGTTTAGAATTGTTCAAAATAAAATGTCTTATAGCTTTCACATCAAATTTTTGACCAGAACCACAAAATAATCTTTATTTTCGTCAATAACGAATTTTCGACATATATGTTTACTTTATTTTTTTCAAACGCTTATACATATATCGAAAACGGGAAGGTTTGATGAAAATTGCCACGAGTCAAAAAATACTTAAAATCGTCTAAAATATAATATCTAGTTAATTTCAAATTAAATTTTACACCGGAACCACAAGATAATCTTTATTTTTCAACAATAACGGTTTTCGGCGAAAATCCGCATTTTATTTTTTCATGCTCTTATCTCGAAAACAGTGAGGCTAAATAAAAATTTTCAAGAATCAAAGAATGCTGAGAATTGTTCATAATATAAAATACAATTTTCAAACGTAAAGTAAAGAGAATGTGGTGTACGAAAGTAGGGTATTTCTGTCCCATCCTATGGGAGTAAAACGAAAAAGCACAAGTTCGCATGTATATGACTTTGTTAAGTACATTCAGGCAAAAACCTTCCTCCGGCTCCCATTTGAATCTACTGACGAGGTTTTTTGTTTACTTTTATTTTCTCGATTATAAAATAGTTAGTGAAAATATACCTTAATTGAACACAAACGAATTTATTGGGTTGAAAATGATTTTCTATTTAAATTTAATAATAATTCTGATGAATTTGATGAAATATTTACGTTGAAATCTCATTTGAAGAATCATCTATTGTAGTTTTCGGTTGAAGTTCGTATTTATTTATACAGTAGAATCTCGATAAGTTAAAGTCCAAGGGAAACACAAAATATTTTAAGTTATAGAGGTTTTAAGTTATCAAGTGTCTATGTTAGGTAAAGGTTAATATAGAGGTATGTACATGTTTCTATGTACCCTAGTTAATATAGAGGTATGTACATGTTTCTATGTAGTTACTGAGGGCCTATACAGAGATTATTTATTTAAGTTATAGAGGTTGCGTCTTTTAAATTATAGAGGTTTTGGGCTCTGATGGGAAGGGAACATAGTATTTTTTGATGTAACAGAGGTTTTTATGTTACCGAGGTTTAAGTTATCGAGATTCTACTGTATTTATTGCATGAAAACAAATGTAATCATTTCTTGTGATATTTATATTAATAAATTATTTAACAACAATACAGAATTAACAATTATTAATCTTCTCTTTAGAATAACAGAAATGTGTTCTGTATTTATGTGCAGTAATTTTTTTATGTAGCACGAAATTTTTGTCGAATATCAATCGTGACATATACGCATAGTTTAGTATGCCATTGTGAATCGTTTTAAGACGGTTCTATACACAGTTTTCAATGGCGTGAAACTTTATAATTTTATTAAGACTCTTCTTGAACATTCGTCGGTGGAAGAAAATGCTTATAAAGAAAAGCGGTTTTCCAGATAAGAATGGTTAAAGTTACAATTGAATTTCAAGCACTGCGATTATACCCTTTACTCTATCGATATGAAATTTGGATATGTTTTAGGTACTCATTTTCGAAAATCTTGTTAATTTTCACAATTTTCATTGTTCATACTTAGCTACGTTTTCGTATTCCATTATATCTGAATGTGAACAGTGAAAATTGGGAAAATTAACAGGATTTTCGAAAAATAAAAGTAACCAGGGCAGGTAGAATATGAGTACCTATAACATATTCAAATTTTCAATTGAGTAAAGGGTATAATGGCAGTGCTTGAAATTCAAATGTAATTTGAACCATACTTATCTGGAAAATCGCTTTTCTTTGTAAATATTTTTTTCCACCAATGAATACTTAAGAGGAGTCTTAATAAAATTATAAAGTTTCACGCCATTGAAAAATGTGTATAGAACCGTTTTAACTATGGTCACAATGTCATTCAAACTTCTAAGTTCCTACATACTATTGTTGTAAACCGTGCAGAGAATCAACTTGAAACTTATACAGAAGGTGTATTAAATAAACTCATTAATTGGAATAATTAAAATGGGAACTAATGTTCTGGTAAAAGTATTCATGGGCTAGGGCAGCTAATATGGGCATGTCCAGCTTTTGGTCCTGGGAAGGAGGACAGTTATTTTTTGGTTAGAGGGGGGGCAAAATTGAATAAATTCAACAGTACTTTGGCATAAACATGTACTTTAATAACTTTATCCCTCACTCACACAAGGCCTGGCAAATTATATATAAATATTTTACATATTTTTCGAACTAGTATTTTTTAGAAATTTTTTCATATTTCGGGAATGTTTCCACAAAGCTACTAGTTGAAGTTACACACAAATTTTCAACCTCCTACCTTCTATAGTTTTGGAAAAAATAGACACCAAAATTTTGTCCTAATTTCAATATTCAAATGTTACTTCATTTACAATAATTTTTGTTTTTTTAATTTATGTAAATGTTAAGTTTAATTTTTCAATAAAACTATTCTTATTCAATTGGGAATCGTTTGGGAAGATTTAGGAACATAATTTTATTATTTAGGACTGATTAGTTTTCATGTAATTAATTAGTTTTTCAAAGCGTATACTTAGAAGATAAAAAATTAAATTTTTCACCATTTCTACGTTATTTGATAATAATTTACATGGAGACTAATCTAATTAATTTGGGAATCACATTAAACACGGTTTCATCATTTGGGAAAGTATAATTAATTTATTAATGGGGAATCGGTCAAGCAGGGAGTTTCCAATTTCAGACTGTAGGTGGTGCGCAAGTGAGAGTGGTACTTCTCGCGGAAACTTTCAAATGCGTACGCTTCGTTCTGCTTGGTTTGGTGTTGACAGTTACGACATAACCTACACAAACATTTTATAAATACTGGAGAAAAAACAATTTAAAGCGACAAAATCAATGATTTATTCATAAAATACATATTATCAAAGATATTAATAAAAAAAAATTTACACATTTTTCATAATTCATATACAATTTTTTTTTATCATTGTAAAATATACCCTATATCTATATTGTATATGTATACCAATAATAAGTAGATTATAAATGTTATACACCGTGTTCTGTTATTAACTGCAGAAACCTAACTTTTCAAAATAAGCTCATCAAGAGCAACAAAAAAACTCTTTTCCAAATTTCGATCTGAGCCTTAATTTAGGAGCTACAGGTATGACAAAAATTGATAAATTTGATTATTCATTGGCTGTCATTCGATAACCAGTAACCAATAATAATAAGAAGATATTTATAATATAATAAGTTTACCATATATGGTAAATAATAAATAAGTTTACCATATATGGCGCCACCATCGAAATAAATGTTAGTTCAATATGTTTAATATAGATGGCACCACCACCGAAACCCAACCCAGTTATCAAGTCTCACGGGAATGCTGTCGAACGGGATAAAAAGTATCCTATGTCCTTCTCCTGGCTCTAAACTACCTCCCTGCCAATTTTCAGCTAAATCGGTTCAGCCGTTCTTTAGTTATAAGTAGTCTAACTAACACGACTTTGTTTTATATATATATATATATATATATATATAGATTAATAATTCGTCCAATAAAAGAAGCGTTAATTAGGAAGTGTGAAGTGTGGATAGGAAGGAAAATTATTGATAGTCTAACTGTTTATTCTAATAAAGATAAATAAATTGATCATGAAATAAAAACTGCATTTGTATTGATAAAATTGTAAATAAAATATTTATTCTCTTATAGTAGGTACAGGTACAAGCTAGCGTAGGAGGTATTTGAAATGTATTTAATTTGGTTTTCTTTTTGTACTACTAAATATCACAAATTTGGTTGAGTTGATTTGAGCATTTTACAGAGTTTTTAACTTGATATATACGTAAAACTCGAAAAATAAGTTGAATCGAGGAAAATGCTTCAAACGAAAAATGATATATTCAAAGGTACACATCTTATACGGGTATTCAATTCGATCAAGTTTTCGGGTTCAATAAAAAATTCAGTCTGATCCATAACTTACAAACATTAGCCGAGCACTTTTTTTTTGTAAATAACCGAATAGTTAAGACAGAGTTTTAATTTTTTTGCGTGTTTCTTCATTCCAATTTGATCAAAAATGGTTTTTATGGAAAAATAAACCACTTTCATTGGATTTATTGGAAAATATTTTTCGAAGAGTGTTTTGTTGCCGTAGAAACAATTATAAGTTATAATTATTTTGGGTAAAACTTTTCAGTCCGTTTTTTCGTTAACTATACTGTTTTCGGCAAATGTTTCGAACAAAAATGTTATATTTTTAACCATAAAAACTTTCTAATTTAAAGTGTTTCTCTATCTGTTTACAATTTTTTTTTTTATTTAAAACTGGCTTTAGCTACTGCTATACAGCCATTAAAAATGGTACATTTAATTTACAATGCAAAAAAAATAAAAAATACATATATTAAAACAAAAAGAAAATTATTTTCGGTAGTCCTAAAAAAAAAAACAATAAAATAAAGTAATGCATTAATTCAAAGACTATAGGATAGACAAGAAGCAGAAGTATAATTATAAGTGACATCTGGAGTCTGAGGCGATCAACTATTAAGTTTGTAGGCCTTTGCGGGTATGGCTATTAAGTTTAACTACTTTGCGGGGGTGACTATTAACTATTAAGTTTGAAAGCCTGACTCGGTAGAGGCGCTGAAACTCGTATACTACGATTTTACATTAGCTCATATGGGCTGCTTCTCCTCTATCCTATGCTCTTTGCATTAATTCATAAAGTTTAGGACAGATTAGTTTCAAGTTTTAACACACACACAAAAAAAAAGACGAAAAAAGTTTAAAAAAAAAAGGGTGATGTAAAAAAAAGCGCAATTCTTATTTTATACTTATAAATTGTTAAACGAGGACACATAAGGAATTAGAAGGATTTTCGTCGTCGGGACCCGTCGAGACTTTAAACAAAGGTAGATGACAATAAAAACATAGGTTGGGGGCCGCGGAAATGTTTACAATAGAGAAATGTTATGGTGGCATTACAGTCGAAATGTTTGGAAATTAATTGTTTGTGTTTAAATTGGGAGTTGGGTCTTGTTAAGGAATGTGCAAATTGCAGAGAGGATTTCAAAATTGTTTAAGGATAGGAGATGGGGCATATAATAAGGACCAAAAACACCCATACGGGCTAAGAGCTTAGAAGTATAGGTCTATGTTGATTATAGAGTGGGCAGGCGAAGGTGATATGATTGATGTCACAATAGTGAAAACCATATCTACAATTAGCGTTTGGAACAATATGTATTTTTTGTAGATGGGCGGCTAAACTGTTTTGCCCCGTTCTTAGGCGACCAATTATTGTGATATTTTTCCTGCCCACATCCCATTCATGGAACCATGTTTGGAGTGCTGGTGTGGGCTGCAGGTCAAACAATTTGCGCCCTTTTGTCGATGTGCTCCATATTCGGTTCCAATCATTCAACATAGACTTCTTACAGACAGCCCAGAGATCTTGTGCTGGTGGTGGTGAGCTGTCATGTACACCATTTTGAACTGCATCCCTAGCCAACTTATCAACAAACTCGTTCCCACGTATACCAATGTGTGATGGACACCACACAAAGGCAACGGAGAAACGATTTTGAATTAGATTAAGTACGGTGTTTTTAATCAATACTATAATAGATGGAGTTTTAGAAGAGATGGAATTTTGTTTTAGAAGGGAAAGTGTGCTCAGTGAGTCCGATACAATAGCTGCTTTTTTTATGTTATTCGACTCCACGTTTGAGAGAGCTTCTAAAATAGCGACACATTATGCTGTAAAGATGGAAAAAAATTCAGATATACTAAAAGAAGCAGAATGTGCGTTGGTAGTACAATGAAATGCAACTCCCACACGTGAATCTGCAGTCAACTTGGAGGCGTCTGTAAAGATGTAGGTATAATTAGGGAGAATGGCGTTAAGGTAATTATTAAATGTGGAATTGACAAAAAATGAACCATAAACAGCATTCTTCTTGCCAAGCCCACAATCAATAAACACCGGGATTTTTGTGTACCGGGATAGAAACTCAAAGGAGAAAAAGGGCGGTGACAGCGATTGGTAAATGGGAATTATCGCCACCGATAAGTCACCACAAGGAATGGAAGTTCTTTGTTTCTCCAATAGGGGGAGTTTAGACATAGGTTGTTAAACTGGATAAGTTTAGGAATTAAAGGGTGGGATAAGGAAGAATATTGGTTTAGGAAATATTTTTTTGCTAAATACAGACGACGGACGATTAATGGAGCAACCGCTGCCTCAATTAGTAGGAAATTAGTGGGACAGGAGCGCATTTGTCCAAGGGCAATGCGTAAGGATTGGAATTGGACTTTATCTAGCATTGAAGACCGTGAGTTAGATAATGTGCATAAAAGAAAGGAGCCATAATCGATGAAACTCCGAATAGTCTGCTTATATATTGTAAGCAATGTACTTTGGTCGGCTCCCCACCAAACTTTGGTGAGAGTTCGAAGGATGTTGATTCGTGGAATAAATTTACTTACAACATGGTCAACATGTGAACTCCATTTCAGTTTTTCATCAAAAATGACTCCTGGGAATTTTGAGGATGCTTGACAGGTGATAAATGAATTGAGAAAAGGAATGGATTCAACATTGCACCTATGCCTAGTGAAAACGATAGCTGAACTTTTTGTAGCTGATATTTCCAAATTGATAGATAATAAATGATTTTATAATGTGGACGACAAAGCATTTGAAACATTATCTATAGCTGTTTGTAGGGATTTGGAAGACGTATAAAGGACAAAATCATCTGCGTATTGCAGGAGCTGGATAGGAGGCTGATTAACAGTTTGTAAACCAGTGGTGTAGATATTGAAAAAGAGGGGGCTTAAAACTGCGCCCTGTGGCCAGCCTAAGAATGCAGTTCTAGGGCCGGATAAATGATTTTGGGACTTTACAGTGAGATAACGAGCTTTTAGAAAATTATATATGTATGATGTTAGTTTAGAAGGAGCAGACAAAGACGTGAGTATGTTGATAAGCATATTTATGTCAACATTGTCGAATGCTCCCTTCACGTCTATAAAGCAACAAACCAGGTATCCATTTTCGGAGAGAGCAATCTGAACATCGGTCAAGAGTATAGAGAGGTTATCTAGGGTAGACGATTTCTTACGAAAGCCTCGTGAGTACGGTGGGATTATGTTGTTGTATTCGCACCACCACTCTAACCTGTTTTTTACCAGGTGTTCCATAACTTTCGATACACACGAAGCTGTATTAGGATCTTTATTAGGTTTCAGGATTGGAACGATCATTGTGTGTCTCCATTCGTTTGGAACAGATGAATGCATAAACAGTTGATTTAGTGCTGACAAAAATGATGTTTTGGCGTTGTCAGATATGTTTTTCAACATGCTATAAGGAATATTATCTGGACCAGGGAACGAATCCACCAGACCAGACAAGACTTCCTCTAATTCATAGGTTTCAAACGGACAATCCAATGGATGATCGTTCTGGATCAACGGGATTTCTATAGGGATTGGAACAAAATCCGGAGTTAAGTTTTGTAGAAAGACTAGGGACCAGGTTTGATTATCAGGAGTAGGAGGATAAGGGTTTATTGCCCTTCTATAGATCTTGACCTTATTCCAGATCTCTTTGATAGAAAATCTTCCAGGAATTTCGCTTTTTCTCTTTAAATAGACGCCTGGTTAATGCTTGGAGCCTTCTAAAAGTGAAGAATCTCTCCGGGGTAAAATTATCCTTAAGAGATTTCAAGACCTCCTTCCTTGCTTGAACTTGATTTTTGCATTCGTTATCCCACCAGGGTGTGGGAGAAATAGGTTTTTTAGGTTGTTTGGAATATGTAACGGCCTGATCACCAGCAGAAGTAATAGTTTGATGAAAAACTGAATACCATTCCAAGGGATTATTTTCAGATGTGAAGGATGGAAGGGAAGCGTCAACAGTACGAGAGTACAAATCCCAATATGCCCTCTCGCACTGTCTTCGCGCAAAATGTTTGGGTAGGTGAAGATTGTGTTGATGATTTATGGTTATTAATATAGGAAAATGATCGCTACCATATCATTTAGGATATTCCAATAGGAAATTAAACTAAGGTGAGGGGAGCAAAAGGTAATGTCAATAGCGGATGTTCTTTGTTGAGGTGATGGAATAGTTGTCGGCGATCCGTCATTCATGCAAACCAAATTTTTGGAATCCATGAATTCCGTCAAAATATCACCTCCCCTATCAGATGCAGCGCAGCCCCATAGAGGATGATGGTAATTTAGATCACCGGCAATTATTATAGGTTCGGGAACAACAGGTTGAGTTCTTCAGAGGATAAAATATTTTGAGATGAATTATTATAAATGGAAACTATAGATATGCCAGCAACTCTCACCGCGATTACCTGGAAGAAAGAGTTATCCGAATCAATCGGAATGGACTGAGCCGGAACACCCCTCCTTACAAGAATCGCAGTGCCACCATAACCATCATATCTATCATTTCGGAAAATTTTGATGGTAAATTAGGTTTCAACCAAGTTTCACTAAGCAATACAACATCAATGGGATAGCAAAATAAAATAAGAGCTAAATTGGGTTTATTTTGATTGAGACTGCGGATGTTCCATTGGAGCAATTTGAGCTCTTTGGACATCCGATCCATGATGGAATTTATGAATTACAGTTTGAACAATATTGGTTTTAATAGCTGGGTCTAGTTCAAAAGAGTTTAAAACGGAAATAAGTGTAGCAAAGAATGGATTATTGGGGGAGGGTAAATTAGAAGTCGAGGATGATGGAAAATTATAAGCTATGGGTGAATTGGACCTACCATTAGGGCTATTCAGAAGGTTGTTAATTTGCGCCGCAATAGGGCTTGTAGGTGGGGATGCTTCTTTACGTCTCTTGAGGATAGGAGCGGCAGATGTCGTGTTAGCAGCTTTGGAGTACGTCCGTCGGATTGTAGATTTAGTCGTGGCGATCGGAGATGTGTCATTTGATAGCAAGGGAAATTGTTGAGGTCTTGAAGAGACATTGATAGAATTTGAGGGGGTGGTGCTGCTTAAAATTTTTGGGACTTGACCACTGGCTTCGAAGTAAGTTAGGTCATTTGGAGCCATTATTTGTTTAATTGCAAGTTGCCTTTTGTATGCTGGACAATTTTTGTAAGTGGCCGAATGGTCTCCGTTGCAACTAATGCACACTTTGGGTAGAGAGGGGTCAGTTGTACAGTCGGCGGATTTGTGGGGACTGGAACATTTGGCACAACGTGGGGAACTCTTACAATTTTTTGTAATGTGTCCAAATCGACAACAATTATAACATTGGGTAACGGGAAAAGTGTACATTTCTACAGGAAGGGAGCAGTAAAACAGGGTGATATAATCAGGGAGGATTGTGCCTTCAAAGGTAACTTGGATAGTGGTCGATGGTTTGTAGGAAATTTCGCCTTCGGAAGATATAATTTTTCTTGACATCCCTGGTGGAAAAAATATTTGAAAAAATAATAAGCCTTAATAAGTCTTAGGAAACTCTGAAAAAGTCTTAGAAACTTTAAAAAAGTATTAAGAACTCTGAATAACTCTGAATTAGACTAGTCCGAAAACGTTGAGAAATTCAAAGTTCCTAAGGCTTTTTCAGAATTTCTTATTCTTTCTTCAAATATTTTTTCCACCAGGGATACGATGAACTTTTAAGGTGTTAGAATTTTTATTGTTCTTAATATGAGTAATGTTTGTTCATCAATATTCTCGTCGATATTTTTAACAAAACCCACTCGAGTGACACAATGGGTGGGGACATATGCGCGAAGGTTTTCTTTTTTTAGCACGGGATTGTCGAGGAATTGGTTTGCGGATGTTCGAGATTTAAATTGGACGCAAATCCTATTGCGTCCCAAATTATCAACCTTTACTATGTCGGGTATATTATTATTAAATAATATACGCCCAACTGCTAATGGGTGTAATCTACCCAAATTTTGTTCTTTAGACTCTACAAATATTTTAAAAGGCCCCAATGAGTTGGCCGCGTATTTACAATGTAATAACAAATTTAAATTTTATAAACAAATTGTAAATATTGAATTTCAAATCCCTTTAAAATCCTTTATATAGCAGTGGCGAATACTTTGTCACCAACTATTTACTTAAATATCGACTACAATTTCAAATAAATATCAACCGTTTGTAGAAATATGGCAACCTTGATCAACAGTCTATCAAAAAATTATGAGTCATAACGATTTTTTGAACATATGGTCCGCTCAAAATAAAAATAAAGGAAGGTTTCGGCATCTAGTTTAAGACCCTACTAACGCGCAATCTCAAAAGTGCTGGGGTTGCGATAGTTATTTAACGCTATATATACATAAAAAAACAATTTTTGGTCAATATCTCGAAAACCATCAAATTTTTGAAAAAAAGTTTAAAACAAAAATATTCGAAAATTTTTTTTTCTTAACAAAATATAAAATCAAAAATTGTGATATCTTCAGCCGTTATCTCGAAATTCGAGGAAAACGACCAAATATATATTCTAATTAACAATATCTTGAAAATAATTGATTTTATAATAAATTTTTTCAAACAAAAGTTTTCGGTAATTTTTTTTTTTTAAATGTAGAGCGAACAATTTCGATATCTTTAGCCGTTTTCAAAACGATAAATTATATATATATATATATTTAATCATCTAATCATTATCCTCTAATTTATGTGTAAAAAGGTACGGAATTTGGTTACTCGGGGGTTTTTGAGGTCCCTGATTGCGAATATGACGATAAAAAAGATACAGAGCGTACCGGAGGTATGTTGAAATGTAATAAATCTCGCTGATGTTATATTGAAACAAGTAAAAACAAACAATTGACTGAGTTAATTGTTGAAATACCATGCATAGTCAGTGTTGATTTCTTTATCACATTACACATACAAACATGTGACACATACATAACTGATAATCAAGTATAGTACATATTATAAAATTTCCGCCTAATTGGCGCCCTCACGGGTAAACAGTGATGTTTACGAAAAAATGTTTCAAACAAAAGTTGTTTAATTTTTGATAAGAAACATTTTTTACATTTAAACTTTTGTTCTATCTCTAACGGTTTACAGGATGGGTCCTACGGACCCAAGGCCCAATTGACCTATGATGCTCATTTACGAACTTGACCTCACTTTTTACGTCCTGAGTACGCTGTAAAAATTCTCGATATCTTTTTTCGTTTTTGAGTTATATCGTGTCCACAGACGGACGGACGGACGGACAACCGGAAATGGACTAATTAGGTGATTTTATGAACACCCATGACAAAAGTTTTTTCCTAGCATCATTATTTTTAAGCGTTACAAACTTGGGACTAAACTTAATATACTATGTATATTTCATATATGCATGGTATAAATATCATACAATGTGTCAACAAATTTGACAAGCCCGTACTTTGATGTCACGTCCGCATAAAAATTTGAATTTTCGTTTTAGAAATTTTGAAATGCCGTCACTGAATTTGTACTTTTATTAATTAATTTTAAGTAATCAAAAAGATATTAATTACTAAAATAATGGTTTAGTTGAAATATCCTGTCATTAAAGTTACGGAAAAATATTTGAACCAAATTTAAATTTCATGAATATTCCTTATTAGCATAGCAAATATATATGGTTGGCCGTTTTTCCCAATTTTCGGAAAAATGGTTGAAGATATCAGAATTTCCACCAGTGTTTGTTTGAAATTTATTTTCATAAAGTTGATGGTTTCCGAGATATTGGACAAAAATCGTTTTTATGTATATATAGCGTTAAGTATCGCAACCCCAGCACTTTTGAGATTGCGCGTTAGTAGGGTCTTAAGCTAGATGCCAACAACTCTTTTTCTCTTTGAATCGCTTTTTTTTAGTTATTTTGAACGGCCTAATATAGTTCATATTTGTTCGTTTCAAGTGGCGCAAGTGTATCATTTTACAACCTGTAAGTTCATCTAGCTACATTTTCCAAAAAAGTGATTCAAATGGTAAGTTTTTTTTTTGCCAAATTATTTCATTTATGCTTATTTTGGAAGTTTATTACAATATTATATTGATATTATCAAAAAATATCATAAAAAATACAAATTAATTGGTGGCAATATTGATGCCACTACCTTATAACCCGAAATATTAGGTGGCATTATAGAAACCACTGCCTTGTTTCAGAATAATGCAAGACCATTGAGGGGTGAAGTAATAGAAGAGGAGGTTTTGCAAATTTATTCGCGTAACGAATTTGAAGACGTTGAAGCATGCTTCCACGATTTGAAGAAATTACGTGAATCAAGTGATTCGAAATCGTCAATTTCCCTACCGTCGAAAAATCTGGATACAAGACCATCCACTCAAATATATATTATGCCACTCAAACCAGTCAAACGAGGATTCAAAGTTTGGGCGAGGGCTGAAAGTGCTTCTGGTGAATTTAGAAAAGGATTCTTTGGAATCAAGAAAAATGCTATGTTTACCAGTTTCAAATATATACAGGGAAAATATTGTTATTATCTAAATCTGCTGAAACATCCTGTTGTTTTTGTAAACCTAAATGTTCGTAAACATGGTTTATTATTGTTGCTCTCACATCATGGCTTCGAGCCCATCGTTGACGAGCAGAGATTGAATTTGTAAAATGTATAACTCCTGTAAGCCTTCTAGCAGCATCTGCATTGATTGTTTGCTCCAAAACTAAATTAATGGATTGTCGTGAAAAGTTTTATCGGTTTTCTTGATTCCAAAGAATCCTTTTCTAAATTCATCAGATAAGCTGGGATGAGTTTCGTTGACTTTCAATAATTGTGAGATTGTATGTCACTTTGATATAAGGTTGTTTAAATTCTTCTGCAATTTCCAAACTTTTTTTCATTGTGTCTAAAACGACTGATGTATTTGTTGGTGATGAATTAATTGGAGTTAAATAAGATATTATTTGTTTTGGACTATTATTGTCATCAATTCGATTATTAAATCCAACCCACATAGGCACATCAGGTATTTGTAAAGCATGACTTATCATCCAGTCATATCTATGTTTGTATATAATTTAAGATATCTGGGTGAACAATTTTGTATGTTATGAATAGTTGACTCTAAAGTATCTATCATTTTCGGTTTCTTTGGATAAGAAACAATTTCTGATGTTATCGCTTCAAAAGTTCTTCTTTTCCTATTTTTTTGTAAGGGATCATCGTTTACACATGGAGAATCTGAAGAGTCGACAATATCAGAAGTAGTGTTCGGGTAAATGATTCCTACCGTGTCGTGTAGTGTATCCTTGCCACCTCTGGTTTCGACAAACCGATCAAAAATATCATAAGCTACTCCAGTACATAGCTCTGAAGATTTTCTTATAGTTTATGGTAAGAGAGTTGACTTTTCTACTGAAGTATATGTCACGTCTGTTTCCAATTCTTCAACTCTTTGATGACTTATACAATGTCCATATCGATTGACAATGTCAATTATTTTCCTGCTGCTTGTCAAACTTTTCAAAGTTAAACCTAAAAGAATATGCTTCGAAGTTTTAATTTTACGATTATGAATTCCGTAAACAGCAATACGCAAACGTTGTTTACTATTTTTTCGACTAATGCAACCGTTAAGCAAGACATGATAGGTTAGGTTAGGTTAGAGTAGCTGCCCTGGGGTGGGACCCACTTAGACCATAGGGTCCATTGTGATACCATAAATGGGTTGACCCATCCCCGGCCACTACTCAATGAACCATTTGGAGCTGTTTAAGAACAGCAGGAGGGCTTTGACGTCGACTGACTTTAGGTCGGAGAGGTCGTCAAAGAGAGGCTGGCTCAAGTAAGTCCATGTCCTCATGACAAGAGATGGGCAGTGACAGAGAAGATGAGACACTGTCTCCTCCTCGTCACCATTGTGACAACTCCTGCAGTAGTCGTGATACACTGCCAGCCCTAAGCGTTCAGCATGCTTGCCGCCCAGCCAATGTAATGTGATAGCCGCAACAACTTTGCGAACAGAGGCCCTTAGAAGTGACATGAGAACTTCGGAACGCCTGCGATTGTACTCAGAACATATCTGTCTTGTAATACCACAAGTACGTTCTTCCCTCCATCTAAGATTGGCCTTTTTCAGAATATCCTCTTTCAGGAGTAACTTGCAGTTCGCAAACGGAACTCCCGAGTATTTATTGGTGCTTGTGTCCGGCAGCATTGTGCCATTTCTGGTAAGTTCGTCGGTTTCACAAATTCCTGGAATATCCCTGTGTCCCGTTACCCATACCAGGTCTACATTCATTTGTTCCGCCAGCTCATTTAAGGACGTACGGCAGTCCGGTGCTACCTTTGACGTTAGATAGACTGGGATGAAGGATTTTAGAGCCGCTTGGTTGTCGGTGAAGATTGTAATGTCCCTGCACCTAAGGGTGTCCAGTCTTAGACATTCACAAATCTCATGAATAGCCATCACTTCCGCTTGATACACACTACAGTGATCCGGCAGTCGATAGACGCAGATCAAGAACTTCAGAAAAGATCCCACAACCCAAGTTTTTCTCTAACTTAGATCCGTCAGTGTAGAAAACAACGCCCTTTGGCTTAACTAGTTTCTCCTCCCAATTCTGTCCGGAAGGAATCTTTACTGAGAACCTGTTCCCAAAGTTAGGAGAAGGTAAAACGTAGTCAACGGATCTTGGAAGTGAGTATCTTCGTAATATTCGTGCATGACCATAATTAGTCTCAGTTTAGGGTGAGACCATATTTAGCCTGAGAGCTGCACTTGCTGCGCATTTCTCTCCAAAGAGGTCAGTTGGCAGGAAGTGCAGAATTATCTCAAATGCTTTAGATGGAGTTGTCCGTTGGCACCCCGAGATTAGCATATATGCTAACCGTTGGACTTTACCTAGTACCTTTTGGTGGATTCTCTTTTCTGGTGCTGTCCACCATACTAGCGACACATAGAATAGTATGGATCTAATAACCGCAATGTATAGCCAGTGAGCCATTTTCGAGTTTAAGCCCCAATGTTTCCCCATTGCCTTTTTCCGATAATTTAAGGGTCACCCCCTTACCTTTGGGAGGATAAAGGAGGGAATTTTGTATTTTCTTGTAAAGAGTACCAACTCTGTTTTGTCAGAGTTCATCCCAAGGCTAGAGTTGGAGCACCATTGTGCTAGAACTTTTAGTGCAATTGTATCATGTTTGATAAGGTATCAGGAAATTTCTCAATTATCTTGCAACCTGAGCCTTCCAGTTTAAGGAGAAGCTCATTTAGCGAAATGTTAGATAGAAGGGGTGAAAGTACACCACCTTGAGGTGTACCTGTCCCTACATATCGATGTATGCTCGATTCACCCAATTCGGAGGTTATCTCTCTGCTTCTAAGCAAAATATTAATAAACTCAATGGTAGGTTCTTCGATATTCAGATCATATAGTGCTCTGATTATAGTTTCAGGCCTGATGTTGTTGAAGGCACCTTCAATGTCTAGAAAGGCTACCAAAGTGTACTCTTTATAGGTCAATGATTTTTTGATTGTACCCACGAGTGAATGGAGAGCTGTTTCGGCAGGCTTGCCCTTGTAGTACGCATGTTGAGACTCGGATATAATTCCTGATCTCATGCTTTTGCGTATGTGAACATCCAAGAGCCTCTCCAATGTCTTGAGTAGAAATGATGAGAGGCTTATGGGTCAAAAGGCCTTGGAGGTGCTTTGTGAGGCAGGCCCCCCTTTGGGTATAAAAACGACCTTGACCTGTCTCCATTTTTTGGGAATGTGAGTCAAGTCTATGCGGGCCTTATAGATGATTTCCAACCATTCTATGAGAGATTGCTTGCATTTCTGCTGGGATGATAGATAGACCGATAGATATCAAGAGTTGACTTTTCTACTGAAGTATATGTCACCTCTGTTTCCAATTCTTCAACTCTTTGATGACTTATACAATGTCCATATCGATTGACAATGTCAATTTCTTTCCTGCTGCTTGTCAAACTTTTTAAAGTTAAACCTAAAAGAATATGCTTCGAAGTTTTAATTTCACCATTATGAATTCCATAAACAACATCTTCGCGAATGACTTAGCAATACGCAAACGTTTTTTACTATTTTTTCGACTACTGCAACCGTTAAGCAAGACATGATAAAAGTCTAGGAATGTTTCTGGTAACGTGATTTCTCCTTTTATAAGATCCTTAGTTGAAGTTTTTGCTGGTAATTTTTGAGGTTTAGTTGTTAATATTTGTTTCTTTAGAAGCAACGCAGCTCTCTGTAAAATATCTCCATCTTGCAAATCTCCGTATGATTTATCATCGATCCCTGAAAGATACTTTGGGGCTATTAATTTTTTACTGTGTGGGGTTTTAAATTGAATATCATTACGAAAATGTTGAATTATTTTATCTTGAAGATGCTGAGGTGTAAATGTAGAATCAATTTTTTCTGAATTTTCTTTGAGATCAGTTTCGAACAATCCAATGTAATGTCTATGTAAGGAAGTTAAAAAAAAAAACATCGACCTTAATCAATAACATTTTGTTGTATGTATTGACAGATTTCTTCAATTGCTCTTTGATGACAATTTCGACGCTCATGCCAAATAGTTTCCACTCTTTTTTTTTTCGTTGATAGTTTCATTTTATTGTTGAAATCTTCTCTAAATACAGTGTGATAGTATATTTTTGGAGCAAAATAATTTATTAATCTTTTGTATTAATCTTTGTGTTCTTCTCGATCTTTAACAAAATCTATTATTGAGAATTTTAATGTTGTTTCTGCTGTTTCAGATTCATGAAGGGGTTGGATCGTTGTTTTTTTCTTTTAAGGTTGCAAAACAAGCAAATTTTACAACTAATTTTAATATTTGCATCGCTTTCGGTAGGAATCTCTTTTAAGGTTGATTTAAAATCACTTACATTCTCAAATACCTCGTGGGTCATTGAAGTTGGTGCCTCTTGTTCTACAGATTGTAGAGTTTTGCCTGATAATCTTGGTGTAATAGAGCATGTTATCGATCAATTAATCAAGCGCGCAATATCCGCACATATTCAGGCAACTATTAAAGAAAATTTTAAGCACAGAAACGTTTATAAAAAAAGCACGCGTATATGAGCTATTAGAATTTAAAGAATGTTATGTTACATAACATATCTAATAAAAAAGAATAATAATAAGATTTAATATCTTACGTTGCGCATGTCGAATAATGATAACGAAGGCGACCTGGGCGGATAAATCAATCAATAAACTCTCTTTGATTACCGTATTCCGTCGATTACACATCCGATCAATCACATATAATTCATCCTAAAAATAATTGTTTATTAAAATTAAATATGTCGACGAATCAATAAATTGTATTTGATTTATGGTTAAATTGGTCACGTTAATTGTATTTCGAAGTTCAATACGAAACAAATGTAATCTCAACTAATTGTAAATAAATAAAGATCAATAAAGGAAGTAAATTTAAAGAAAATTGTTATATTATTTGAAAATTTGGAGCACGTGGTTTGAGCCGTTTTACAGCGGGTCTATGATAGAATAAAGTGGAATACCAAATTCAATTGGCGGTTATCTGAAGGATAAATATCCCCAGCATTGGAGATCAAAAGGTAATTCTAATATAATTATACCAGTTTCAAAATTAAAATAAGGAATTTCTTACCTCGCTATAATCCGTTAAAGTTTTGTAATAAAATTTAATATCTACAAAGCTACAAACTCTTCGTGCGCCATATTCGCCATTTTATTTTCCAAATTAATTGGGTCTAAGTGCGGTACCAACTTCGAAGAGATAAAATAGTGTTCAAAAATCCGAAATTCTATTCTTGCAAGTGTTAAGCTTGCGTTTATGTTGTGTCGCTTATAAATGGGCCAAGGATAAACAGATCGAAATTTCCACAATAAATATCAATCATTTATATTGAATTTATCCTTTCAAGAAAATCTATCACAAGTATTAGAAAAGTCCACATTAGTAATGACATCTACATGCACAGCCAATAATTTACTTAGTCAAGAAACGAACCAGTTATTGATAAAGTAGTACCGATCTATGTCAAAAGGGGGATTTTCACACTATTTATGATAGTTAAACTATAACTCGAACAACGACATCAAATAGTAGCACAACATAAATGGTAGCAGAGCTTTAAACTATTTAAAAATAGATATTACAAGATTTAGAACCAAAAATTCAAATTCTAATTGCGCCAAGCTGAACAAAAAAATCCATAACAAGATTAATTCAAAAAGCGAAGCATTTGGATTAATCTTAAGAATAGAAATAGATTAACAAGGAATTTCACACAACATAAAACACAAAAAAAATTTCAAACAAATTAATTTATTATTTATAGCGAGTCTGAAAACATTCCAAAGAATTTTTTCGTTATAAGATCCTTCAACAAAAAAAAACAAAACATTTTTCTGCCTTGGAATTTATTATTTACAGACTGAACCAACTTCGTCATTTGCAAGTGGAACCAAGCATTCCGAATAGGAGATCAAACATAAATTGAAGTCATCATAACAAATTGGTGGACAGAAATTTTCACGATGCAAAGAACACCGGCAAACCTACAACACACACCCAGATCGTCAATCAATCAAGCGCAAAGAACATCACCATCTCTGAACCATGTAAATGCACAGGTAGATCAAATCTTTACCATTATGCCCGACGGCACTTTACGCCCAACTTTCAATCCAAATCCTAATCTCCACCTCATGACGACCCCACCACCTGTCCATAACATCCAAGGAAATAATCCAGGACCACATATATCATCTCCACATGCAGAACCAAGACAAAACAATTATCGACACGTGACCCAGACATTAACAGACTTAATGGCTATCCATAACAGACTTTTGCTTGATACACATGAACGCATAACCAATTTAAATCCGGGCGTAACGTTTCATCCTGATATCCACAAACTTTGTGAGGGAATTCCAAGAACCGACGGTGATGACCCTGAAAAATTTTTAACCTTCGTAAAAAACATCGAAAAAATTGTTAAATTGAATTTAATACCTACCGATAAATTACTCAAAGGCCTTACAACTTATACAAATAGTAATTTACAAGAATGGCTCGCTTCACGTGCCACACTAGGACTGGCGTGGCCAAACGTAAAATCAGACTTAGTAAACACATTCCTTAGTCCAATGCAAAAAAGTCGATTGCAGTTGACAAAAATATTCCGATTCCAAGAACCAACGGAAACCCTTAAAAATTATATCCATGACTTAGAATCGAACGCCAAAGCTTTAAATTTAATGGACGAAGCAAGAATAACCACACACATCTGCGACGGTGCTTCTCCAAAGTACCTTCAATTCTTGTCAACCATTTGGCCCTTGCCAACTACATTCGACCAATTATACACAATTGCCAAACGTGCTGATGAAGCGGCTTCTAGGATGGATAGTGCCGTCCAACGAGCTACAAAAATTGAAAATTCAAAAAACTAAGCGAAGGGACGATGGAACAAAATGACAATGAACGAAAAACACTTGCTTCATTGTCCCAAAATCAAGAATTTAAATACAAAAATGCTATACCTTTCATAGACGTGACGACCATAAACGACACCACACAAACAGCACTAATCGATACAGGTTCCAATCTTAACTTCATTAAGGCGGCGATCTTCGATGCCATAAAACAGAAAAATAACACTATAAATAAAGTCTTCAAACGCATTACGATTGCAAATAATTCGAACATAATTGTCAACAAAGCAGTCGAATTAATCATCAAAATCAAAAATTATACATGGAAAAAAACATTTTTTCTAATAAAAAAATTGCCATGCAACATTATTTTAGGAAATCAATTTTTACATCACATACAAGCTAAAATTGATTATCAATCAAAATCGATGCTAATTCAAAATAACACATACATATCGATAAAATTTGAAGACATAAAAGAAAGCCGACTTAATGTAGTCTTGGAGAGCTCCATCGACCTCCATGAACGTCAATTAAAACACCTGGAAAAATTAAAACAAGATTATAAAGATGTTTTAACGGACAAAATTGGATGTGCAACAAAATATTCTATGAAAATTCTTTTAAAGGAACGTACCCCAATATACAGGCCTTATTACAAATTACCACCCACAAAAGCCGTAATTCTACAAAATATTGTCGACGATTTATTACGACAAGGAGTGATCGAAAAATGCATCTCAAGTTGGGCATCCAGTACATTTCTGATCTCAAAACCAAATGGCGAATACCGACTGGTACACGATTATCGCGAAGTAAACAAAAAAATTTTATTTGATCCATCCCCGCCATCAAACGTAAGTGAATGTTTCAATTGTTTACAAGGTGCAACCATATTTAGCAAAATCGATTTGACAAGTGCTTATTTCCAAATACCATTGGATGCAAAATCAAAAAACGTCACCAGCTTCATCACTCCCACAGCCCAATATCGTTATAAATGTGCACCGCAAGGTTTAATGACATCCAGCCAAGGTTTAAAGAGAGTCATCCTAGACATTTTCGGTGAATTAAAATACAAATATTGTATACCATATGTAGACGATCTACTAATTTATTCCAAAAATATAACTGAACATTTCCAACATTTGGAAGAAATACTTAGACGATTGAAGGATAATGGTTTGACTGCAAAACCCAATAAGTGCAAATTCTTCATGTCCAGAATTAAATATTTGGGCCATATAATATCATCCGAGGGAATAGCGGTGGATAATTCCAAAGTACAGGCCATCAACGATTTACCACCACCAAAAAACATCAAACAGTTGAGAAGTTTTCTCGGAATGACTGGATATTACATGAAATTTATCAAAAACTATGCATACATAAGCAAGCCATTAAACGATTTGCGCAAGAAACAAGCAAAATTTCAGTGGACAGAAGCTCATCAAGAAGCTTTTAACAAACTAAAAGAACAACTCACCACAAGTCCGATTTTGCGTTTTCCTTGTTTCGACAAAAAATTCGTAGTACGAACAGACGCATCGGATGGAGCACTTGGAGGTGTCTTACTCCAAGAATTCGAAGGGAACCTGCATCCAATAGCCTTCACGTCCAGAAAATTATCATCAGCTGAAAACAAAATCCATATATATGAAAAGGAAATGTTAAGTTTAATTCACTCAATACAAAAATTCTCCGATTACTTACTACATCAAGAATTCATCGTACAGATCGACAATAACTCGTTGGTACACCTCTACGAAAATTCTAAAGGCTCTGCAAAATTAGCACGTTGGCAATTAACGTTATCACAATACAAGTTTACGGTCGAACACATTCCGGGTACGAATAACAACATCGCAGATGCATTGTCACGTTTTTACGAAACGGAAAATTTAAATCAACCACAAGTTGAACCATTACATAGACTGCCATTCCAAGACATTTTACCAGACGATACCCTACTTTTTCTTACTGATAATTATGAAATATTCCCAAACGTTCGCATTATACAAGCACGAGATGAAGAATGTAAATACATCATTGCTCGTTTAAAACACGACAACCACGATGAAAATTTTACAATTCATGCCGGGCTTCTCTGTAAACGAGTGGGAAAACATAAGAAAAGGAGAATATTCTTACCAAAAGAACTACATCAAGCCGCCATTCATTATTTCCACAACAGCTTACTTGCTGCTCACGAAGGCATATTGAAAACATACAAGCACCTAGCCAGACGTTTTTATTGGAGGAATATGTATCGCGACGTGGTAGACTATGTAAGGTCTTGCGAAATCTGTCAAAAGCATAAATCATCACCTTTACAACGACGTCCAATAATGGAATCACACAATCCCAAATACGTATACGAAACCCTTCATATGGATATCTTAGGTCCTTTACCATTAACCCGAAATCGCGCGAAATTCGTACTAGTAATCGTGGATTCCTATAGTAGATTCATGAAAACAGTCGCAATAAAAACCTGCACTGCTTCATCTATATGTGAAGAATTAGAAAAATTTTTCTTAACATTTTCTTCACCAACGTACCTCATATCCGATAACGCATCTTACTTTAAAGCAAAACTATATCATCGATTTTGTTACAAATGGGGCGTAAAACCTAGGTATCTATCAGCATACAACCCAGGTCCGAACAAGTCGGAAGCTATGAATTAGATCTTGATAGCCAACCTAAGTACACTTTTAGGGGCGGCTGCGGCCAACCACAACACTTAGGACGAATTTCTGGGATATGCTACGTTTGCATACAATAACTCATATAGTACTTCTACAAATACGACCCCTGCCTCCATATTTCTAGGTCGGAATTTAACAATGCCTTTGGATCACCTATGGGACATCCACACTATATTACCTAAGAATTCCAAACCCCTTAAGTCCAGCATCGATCAGTTTTTGGAAAAATCCTTAAAGAGACGTAGGGACTATTTTAATAAAACAAGGCGTAAACATGGGTATAAAGTAAACGACTGGGTATTACTAAGAAGTCATCAAATAGCCAAACATGGTATCTCCAACAAAAAATTTTTGCCTAAATATGAAGGACCATACAAAATTATAAACTTTAGAACCGCTACACGGTGATTTTAAAAAATCTAAAGAATGGCAAATGTTGGAAATGTGCCATGTACAATATTTAAGACTTTTCAAAAAAAAAAAGAAAAGAATACGTACCAATCCCGAACGTTAACATCCTATCCTCCCAGCTACCCTCTCCCCCGGAGGGTCATTTGTTTGGACCCCATACGGGGCCCACACAGATTGATTCTTCGGTAGAGTAGTGGCCAGTATCCCATCACCATAAGGGGATGTAACAACCCCAATCCTTCCTGAAAAAAAGGTTGAAATATGTTATGTTACATATCATATCTAATAAAAAAGAATAATAATAAGATTTAATATCTTACGTTGCGCATGTCGAATAATGATAACGAAGGCGACCTGGGCGGATAAATCAATCAATAAACTCTTCGAAGAGATAAAATAGTGTTCAAAAATCCGAAATTCTATTCTTGCAAGTGTTAAGCTTGCGTTTATGTTGTGTCGCTTATAAATGGGCCAAGGATAAACAGATCGAAATTTCCACAATAAATATCAATCTTATATTGAATTTATCCTTTCAAGAAAATCTATCACAAGTATTAGAAAAGTCCACATTAGTAATGACACCTACATGCACAGCCAATACATTCGTTGAATAATCGATTGAAATCATAGTGGCATGCATATAAGATAATTTACTTAGTCAAGAAACGAACCAGTTATTGATAAAGTAGTACCGATCTATGTCAAAAGGGGGATTTTCACACTATTTATGATAGTTAAACTATAACTCGAATAACGACATCTAGTAGTACACAACAAGAAACATGGCTTTTGATCGATAAAAGCGATTTTTGCCCAAACTTTTCAATATTTTTCAAATTTGCAAAAACGATCTTCTTGAGCATATTAAGGACAAACTTTTCACTAAGGGTCGTTTAAAAATATATTTTTTTTCAAAGAGATATGGGCGTTTCAAAAAAATGCAATTTTTAACAGTTTTTTTTCAATAAATTTTTTATTTTATAATCTTTTGACATCTAACTGGGCTAGATCAATTTGAAATTAAAAGTTACGCATTTTTTGTTCGAAACTTTTTTTTATACAAAGCGTATTTAAAAAAAAAAAAAAACTAAAAAAACTGTTTTCGAGCAACTTTGGCAGCCATTTTGAATGTCACCCCGTAATTTAAAAGTGTAAAAAAATAGTGCATTGAATTCTACGGGAAATTTACGACTTTTTATATGTATTGGTTTGCTGTATCTTGACTATGGCATCACTACACATCTTTATATTTAAGTTCATATTTTTGTCGTGATTTTAATATACTCTTACATTTTTTCAATGTTTTTTCAAGAAATAAAATCACATTTCCTCTACTCTCATGATAAAATACACAATCTACATTTTCTTCCATGATTATGAAATTATTTCACTGCAATTCTGATTCTAAAATTTTCTTTCGAAACACTACCTTCGACTTATATATTAAAATATTAAAATATTACAGTGATTTTCGTTGAATATATGAAGTCTTGAACGAAATAATAAAATGAACATCAAAGTCAGAATTTATTCATCGAATAAAAATTTATAAAAATGATGTTGTTATGGTAAATTTCTTCTTCTCCCAACCTTTCTTGTACTATTAATTACTTGAATAATTAATAGTTAACGGAAAGATATGTGTTGAACACCCCCTTAGCTAATTCTAAGAGGGTGTTCAACCCTTAAAATATGTCTGGTTATTTAAAAATTATTGTATTTTCTTTAATTATAAAATTTAAACTGTACGAATACTCTCATAAATGCATTCATGTACCTCAGCAATGCTCTTTTAGTGCATTTACCTTCTACCGCGTCTGGGGGAGCCTTAGACCCTTCGGATTGATCTGGCCTTATCAATATTGACTAAAAATGGTCATTTGAACACTCTGTGTAAATTTCAGTCTTTAATTTAACGTGAGAGAGCTCGGGTACTGCGCCCCTGATTACCTGATACCCATCGAAGGCACAGTTAGTCAGGGTTTGTAACATTATTGACAGCTACCCTTATTGAAAAACAGTTCCCATTCACGTTACTTTTGATAACTTTTTTTCGTCATATGCTTTAATACAGTACGTTTATGAACAAGGTATCTCAACAGCAAAAACATGACAAATTTACCTAGATTAGTGAAAAATAAAGATAAGCAAAAGCAAATCAAAAAACTGCTTCAGCGGGGACAGTATAAATGGCGGGTAAAGAAGGATGTAGCTTTCCTTTTGTGTAAAGATACAAATCCTGTTTCTGTTCTAACAACAGCGTTTCAACCAACTTTGGTAAAAACATGTACCAGACCAATTAAAGACAGAACCACTAAAGATTTAGGGTGTCCAGAAGCTATTAAACAATATACACAACGAATGGGTGGCGAAGACCAAAAAAGGGGAACTTATGATATTTGACGAAGAAGTAAAAAATGATGGCGACGAATTTTTTATTTTATTGTAGATCTAGAAATTACTAACTCATTCTTGCTTTACGAACGCGGATTAAGTTTCAAATCCCATGTCTTATTAAAAATTTCGACTATCGGTTACAAGAGGGCTGATTGCAAATTGTACATCAAGAAAAAAAATCAAATTTTTCAGTAAAAAAAACAAAAAACTAAAACCCCTTCAGAAAATTATCAAAAGATCTTGAGAGTTCCGGATAATGTAACATTGTCGAACGTCGACATTTATATGACTTATAAAATTGTAAGCTATCGCAGAAGCTGCGTTTGTAGAACTAAAGTAAAAAAAACACGAAGCAAGATAATGTGTAGTCGCCAGGACCCCTTTTTGTTTTTCGTTGCTTCGCTACGTTTCATTCCAAAAATATTTATAGTAATTTGTAAGTGATTGAAGTATCGTACAAAATGTAATTACATTTTGATTAGAAATCATAATAAAATGTGATATAGTGATTAAAGTTTCTACCAAAATATGATTATACTGTGATTCAAACTCAATAAATAGTCGAATACGTAAAACGGGATGCATAGGAAAAGTGGAGAAACAGCACCGATTTTAATTAAACTATTTGTAACGTGTTTATATGTCCCCTAGGAATATTCAGCCAACTTAACCTACTCAGAAAAGGGCATAGGGCCCCAGCGGGATTCATATGTATTTAAAGTTTTTTTGAAATGCTTATTTTAGTGAATTCTGTCACGCTTTCCAAAAATCGTGCCACTCTTGGCAGAAAAACGGAAAACTAAGTATTTGCCGTTCAAACTATTATCTGGGAGTCATTTTGGTCGCTGATTGCAAATCGGATGTCAGATTAACGAATTCTCTCGCGTATTCTGAAGATCGTGCCATTTTTTTACAAGAATTTCAATTTTTTGATACAAAAACGGCAAACTAAGTATTTGTTGCCCAAACTTTGTTTTAGGAAGTATTTTTGGCCGCTTTTTACGAATTCGATGTCCAATTACACGGATTTTATGACGCCGACGCCTTTTTAAAATCGTGTCGTTTTTGATAAACACTTAGTTTGCCGTTTTTGTCCCAAAAAAGTAAAATTCTGGGCAAATAATAGCACGGTTTTCGGAATACGTGACAGATTTCGTTTATCTGATAATGAATTCGCATTCAGCGAGCCATATGCTCTTTTTTGACTAGTCTTTTAAACACACAAAAAAAAGTTTCATTAAAATTGGTGTTGTTTCCCCACTTTTCCACGTTCGACACTAAATTAATCCCGGCTAAATAAATTTGACTAAATATGTGATTCGAGTTCCTAATAAAATGTTTTTATACTAGCTTGTAATTGATTTAGTATATGATTTAAATGAGATTAAATAAATCTCATTTAAATCATATACTCTTGCCACCAAATTTTCCGGCTGTTTATTTTTGAATTTTCACGACGAAAATAATTATAAATAATTCCATAGTATATTAGTAATCACATACTTCGTACCTATTACGAATGACTCGCCATTATTGATAAATGGTAAGTAATCGGGTGGTCTAAATTGGAACTACTGAAAAAGCGGTCCACTTTCTGTTTAATAAAACAAATTTTTATCGCCAGTTGGCGGGATTTATATATTTGAATATTTGAATATTTTTATTGGCCTTAAAAATGATAAGTACTAGTATTGCCATCTGGTAGTGAAAATTGTAACTACTGAATTCAGGTCTTCTTTTGATTTTAATTAGTACGAATTATTATCGCCGTTTGAAACTTTTTCCAGATTTTATTATTTCTTAATTGTAACCATTTTTAACAAATATATTCATTTAATATACTAATCGTTCAGTTTACATCTAGGTATAGACGTCTACCACGAGTATACTACAGTACATGCGTTAAGCAATGCATCTAAGTAAGAGGTATTGTAGATGATATATGAAATAAGCTAAAGTATGTCTTACAACTCCAAGCATCTTACAACTACTGAACGCGTATCGACTCTTCAACACATGTCTATAACATCTCTTTTTTAGATGCATTGCTTAACGCATGTATTCTGTCATATTTGTGATAGGTCTATGCCTAGTTGTAAACTGAACACTAGGTATACCATTGTTTTATTTATACGAAAAAAAAACCCTTATACCCATTACTTTGACCTCAAGAAAAAAGGACCATAGCTATCAATCTTTAAAAATTAAGTAAGTATAAAAAATTCTAATAAACAAGCACTATTTTGGGACGAACCTATTTTCGTAAAATTATGATCAAGTTGTCGTTTGATTCGGAATTATGTTTAGAAACTTTTATGTTAAATTTCGGTTTGATTCGAAATTTGTATTAAATGAAAAACGGACAATTGTTGAATTATACCTTTGCACTATTTACATTTTGCACATTAGGTGTACTAATTGCACTATTTGCTCGCTGTGTACTAAACTATTTCTTGAATTGATTTTTGCCGTCATCTTGAAAACTATTTGTCCGACTATGAAACGAATCCGATTTTAATAAGGTGATTTGGACCCGAAAAATTAAAAAATCGGACTCATTTGGCAATCGAGCTAGTGGTAGTTTCTGAGAAAAACTATATCTCGGATCGAATTTTAACGTTATTTCGAAAACTACTCGTCCAAATGTTAAATGAATCCGATTTAAAATTTTTTAAGTTAAAATTACCTTATAACATGAATTTGATTCAAATGCAAATTTTTTTCGATTTTTTTGCAATTTTTAAATCTTAAAAAAATCGAAAAATTTACAAAAATTTCTTTGTTTCGGAATTTGATAAAACTCAGTTTAGAAAGTAATTTTAACCTGATAAATTCAAAAATCGTGTTTCATTTGGCGATTGAGAGCTAGTATTTTCAATGACATAGGCCAAAATGCCAAATGAAACTTTCGGGAATTATCTGTAACAACAAACGAATTTTTAAATAGTTGATCTTGTACCAAAATGTCCGGCTGGTGTCAATATTGCTATTCTTATAGATCCGGCACCATAATTTTTGAGACATCAATTAACCAAAATTAAAAAAATTTAGTCGAATTTGATTAGCCAAGAAACTGTAATCAAACAACTAATTTGAAGAAACACAAAATGCCGCGAATATCTAGAATTTGAGAAAAATTTACGAATAAAAAAATAAGACATTATTTAAAGAAAACAGGAAATTTATTTTTTATCACAATGTTTGCAAAAACAGAGAAAAAGGCATAAAATAGTATTACGGCTCAAATTTTTGCTGAAATTTTTTTGCTATAATTATGAGATAGACAGTGTAAGTGAGACATACAATTTTTTGACTATAGTAGAGAAAAAAATAATTTATGGATCTTTTTAACTATAGTAGAGAAAAAAATGATTTATGGAAATGTATTCACAATTTATTCAAGAGGATACGAAAACAAAACCACTAATTAATTAATTAAGTTCTTGCATGGGTTTGCTCTTTTGAAGAACTTAATAAAAATCTCTACATGCCCTTATCTTGGAGGGATGGGGGTTAAACCCAATCTTACATAAGCGCGCCGACGGACGGGCGTCCAGTGGAGTCTAAGTAATAGTGTTCCGTTGGTTACTTTTAAGGTACGGAATCATTATAATTGAATGTAATTACTTCCATTCCACTTGTTGTAACTATAGATCCTCTCCGCAAAATACAGAGGTTTTTAATTTAAATTTAAATTAATTGTTAACTTTGCATGTCAGCTCGAAATTATTTATAAATGTGTTTTAGTAAGGGATGTTTCAAGTTGGACAAGTTTTGCCTGATTTTAAAAACAATGTCTCTAAGATTGCTTATAGAATGTTAGTGATTATTTTTACAAGCATTTATTTTTGGACTTATTTTCGAATGTGTTAATTTTCTGGACCAGCGTTTTTGGGATCTTATAAAGGTAAAATACATTTTTTAACTAAATCCAAAAAAATAAAAACATATATTTTGGCTATACAAAATTTTTCATATTCACAAAGGAAAATGTTCGAAGTTCATATGATCAACATATTCACAAAGGAAAATGTTCGAAGTTCATATGATCAATGTTTTGGTAACATAATTTTTTTTTAAATATTATTTTTAGTGCGGCCAAGGTTTTTGATCACTTAAATTTATCATTTTTATTAAATAAGCATTTAGCCATTAGCCAAGGTACATTATTTTATACACCATACAAAAATAATAGCTTTCAAAAATAGAGTCTTGTCGCGAATTTGAAGTTCATTTCAGAACGGCATGTAATTTGAGATACTGTTGTTAAAGTTGTGCCTATAACCACTTGACTCCCTTGTGGAAAAACGAAACTGTTAATAAGTATGAATAACAGTTCTTAAAGTATTAATTTCTCTTATAAACTCTGAAAAAGTCTTATAAACTCTGAATAACTTTTAATAAGACGTAAAAGTCGGAATAATTCCATTTTTTCGGACTCTGCCGGAAGAGTTATTCAGAGTTAATAAAATACATTCAAAAGAGTTTCTTTTAAAAATATATGCGGCTGTATAAAGAGTTATGTATCTCGTTTTAAATTTTTTTATTATATTAAACTATCTTTTTCTAACGATGTTTTATGCGTTATATTTGAGTGTTTTTTATATGTGCTACATAACTTGTATATGTATATATACAATATATCTCAACTAGAGTAACATTATCTCGTTCTACTAAGTTACAACTTTGTGTAATATTCGCGGAGTTAGTTTTATGAAATTTAGGGTATATAATCATGTTTCTTACCATCAGTAAGGATTTCTTTGGATTCTCGACTGTATAGTTAAGATCATATCCAAAATGTAGAATGCACCAATCTGATTAAAAAAAAAACATATCAATTTAAAAATTATCTAAAAGGAATTGAAGAGATCTATCCATTACATATCGTCAACATTTTTTAAAATCGTACGTTGAGAATTAACTAATTAAGTATCCAGCATTAATTTAATTTTTCACACGGGGAATGTAATCCGCAATAAATATTACCATAGATTAGAATTCCAAATTATCTCTTTTCTCAGCTGCACAAATTTTCAACAGGAAGTTTTAATAAGTTAGTTTTAATAAGTCTTACTAACTCTTTATACAGTCATAAAAATTTAAAATAATACTTTTAAAGTCCGAAAAAATGGAATTATTCCGACTTTTTACGTCTTATTAAAAGTTATTCAGAGTTTATAAGACTTTTTCAAAGTTTTTAAAAGAAAGTAATACTTTAAGAACTGTTATGCAGACTTATTAACAGTTTCGTTTTTCCACAAGGGCTATCTACGAAAATTTTCATAGCCGAGACCTTGTCTTTCAGGAGGCCTGGAAAATTTCTATTTATGTAATAAGCTTGATGAATATTCGTTGAGGACGAATAAAAATAACGTGTTGTCTCATCCTCAATCAAGCAAGTTGTCCGTCGCATACCTGGTGGAAATATTTTTTGCCAATAGTCTAATTCAGTCTTGCAGTGTTTCTCCGACACAGTTTTGGCATAAAACAGAACATTTAAGTCCTATTTTGCGACAACCACACATTTTTCCGGATCCCGTTTTGCATTTACACGAAATAGTCTTCAGCAAATTCTGGTGCTGGACCGGCCATTGTATAGTGACAGCTTTTAGTCTACTATTTGTTTTCTTCTACCCCCCCCCAAAAAAAAAAAAAAAAAAAAAATTCGAAAAAAACCAAAAAATTGTCTTTATCGTTAAATAACTCGGAAAATAATAAAGATGCAAAAAAAGTTTGGAAGGAAAAAATTAAGCTCTTTTTCCGCAATACTTTACCACCCAAACTTTTTTTGAAACTTTATTATTTTTCGAGTTATTAACGATAAAGGCATTTTTTTTTTCGAAAAAAATTTTTGACTTTAAATTCAAATGTTTTAAAAAATATACATTCTAAACTGCTAGAATTTTTTGAGCATGTTGTCAGTATCTAAATAAAGTAAATTGGAAAGTGGCAAGCATTAATTTTAGTTCCCGTGGTAAACTCATCAGTTTTTGTGCTGTATCAAATATAAAAAAATGGTATGAGAAACTTTCTTTTCTTTATAACTCCGTTATTTTCAAGGTTTTTGATAGTACTTTAAAAAGTGTACAAAGTACTTTTCTTAAAAAACGTCCAATTTTTCAGTTATTTAACGTTAAATACTCCGAATTTAAATCGTCAATCACTCGAAAAGTATTGACTCTATCGATTGCCGTTGCCATTTTCGACATATTTTTTTCTACCCCCTAGAAAGGGTGGTTACATTTTGCGGAGCTCGTACGCCGAAACTATTTAATTTATAAAAAAATGGTCTGGGCATAAATTTTAGGAAATTTTTTCTAGTTTAATTTTGTATTGAGCCAAAGTGGAAATTCGAAAAGAGCACCTCAAAATCTATAAAATCACTCCTTTTTAAAAATATTTGAAGAAAAAATAAGAAATTCTGAAAAAGTCTTAGGAACTTTGAATTTCTCAACGTTTTCGGACTAGTCTAATTCAGAGTTATTCAGAGTTCTTAATACTTTTTTTAAGTTTCTAAGACTTTTTCAGAGTTTCCTAAGACTTGTTAAGACTTATTTTTTTTTCAAATATTTTTTCCATCAGGGATGTTACGAAAATTTAATGAAAGAATTAATGGATAAAAATTAAACAATAATATATTTTTTTCTTTTTGAATGTTTGAACTGCAAATTAATTAAAAAATTTATAATAATTATTTATTGGAGATTATAAATACGAGAACTTCTAAAAATTAAATTGAAGTTCAACAATGCCGTTCAAGGTGAATACAACATGTTTTTAAAATTATTATTAACATGCCTAGAGAATAAAATGATCGCGGTAGTGTTGTTAGTTACAGTGATTGTTGTTGGTTTAAAGATTTATTTATGGAATTATATTAGAATCTGTTATTATGCATCCAAACTTCCTGGACCACCAGCTTATCCAATTATTGGAAATGGAGCATTATTATTTGGATCTCATGAAGGTAAAATTTATAGAAAGCAGCGCAGACACACAGCAAAAGCTTGTTTTTCTCTTTCCAGAAGCGTCACATAACTTATTAGATATTTGTCTTCAGTACCAAAAATCGCTGATACGATTTTGGTTAGGCCCAATACCAGTAGCTGTGATATTAGATCCAGAAGATATTCAAGAAGTCTTAACAAATTCAAATGCTCTAGAAAAATCATTCTTATATCATCTTATATGGGACACTACAATGGGAAAATCGATTTTCACATCGGAGGGTAATCATAAAGTTTGATTTATAAAAGTTTCTTCTTAATATAGAAACATTACTAAACTTTCCTGTTAAAAATCTTAGTTCTAGAATGGAAACATCATCGAGGAATTATAGTGAAAGGTTTTAGTCCAATCATTTTAAAATCATATTTTAAAATATTTGTGGAAAAGATTAATATTTTAACTGAAAACTTGGATTTAGAATTAAATAAAGAAACATCGTTTGATATATTTAAGTATTTATCAAGAACTACTTTGGATTCAGTTTGTGGTAAAGTTACCACAAAATTACCATTAAGCATTGAAAACTGTTAAGATACAATTAAAGAATTTAATTTGATTTTAGGATCAACAATGGGTGTAAATATTAACTCTCATAAACATAGTGAATCTTACTTTGATGCTATACACAGGTGAATTATTGATTTTAAAATAAATGAAATTTCCTTATACATTTAACATTTTATATTTATCAAGTACAAATTTATTCCTCAATTTCAAACAGCAATCTCTGCGAAAAATTATTAAATTTGAAACCGCAATAGCTCGTTTGAAAACTTGTATTTTTTTGTTTTGGAATCTATTGCACAAAGTTTTTATCACACTTGCTGCTTTGTACGGAAGGTTGAAAAAGTGGGAAATGTTTATACAGTGTGTCGCATTTAAGATGAAGGCACGATTTGAAACTTTGCATAGTCATGTGGGTGATGGGCCACATTTTTTAAGATACTTAACCGAAATCTGAACTTTAAACTCAGCCTACTACAAATAGGACTGATTGAAATGAAATGAAAAAACAAAAATATTTATGATTTCTGTTATTATCCCTGAAAAAAGGCCCGATTCATGAATCGAAAATTTCCAATTCAACCAATCGGAATTAATAGAATTCAATTAGAAAAGTTGCAGTTTCATTCAGATTCATTCCAATTGAAACCAATTAAAATTTTGAATCTAAATTTAATTGAAATGGATCGGGTTTAATAGGAAAAAATTTCAAATTCATTTCGATTCAAACCAATATATCCAATCGGAAATTTCCAATTGATTCCAAAAACCTGCACAAATGTTCAAGTTAGTTTTTCAGTGGATACTAGTTTTCTGAATTCAGTGCAAGTTAAGGTGTGGTTTTTTTTCAGACTAATGAATCTCATGATAGTAAGACCCTCCCCTATTTTATCGATTTACAGAAGATTATAAAATAGCATCCAAATGCAGTAAAATTATTCGTGAATTCACTGAAAATGTAGGTTTCAGTTCAGCCAATTAAATCGTAGCCACCGCAATAATGACATTTTATTTTTAGATAATTTCTGAGAAGAGAAGCAAATACGAAACAATCGATAATAATAATTTAATTGATGTTAAAGCAAACAAGAAAAATGAATACAAAAAACCATTATTAGAATATTTAATGGACTTTACTAAAAATGACGAAGAATTCACTGATGCACAAATCCGTGACGAAGTTAATATTTTTGCGGTATTTAGGAAAATATATCGAGTTTCAGTGGAATTATTTTGACCTTTTAATGAAAACGGTGCGCCGGACAAAAAAGTAATAATAATATTAATAATGGGGTTTAGCCTCCGTTTCTATGACATATGCCTATAATAGAGGCCCTCCAAATCATTATTTGCTAATCTTTATTTATTTAACTACATCCGTATACATACAATTACAGTTTATGGTGTGGGTGGAATCGGTTACTTTGTTCTTATCCAAGCGACGACAAGGTGATCAATTTTGCATCCTCATTAATTATAATTTGTTCACACTGCCGCTGCCTGGATTCGAACCCGCAACCTTCGAGTCAGTAGCCAAACGGTCAAAGACTATCGCCTTAGACCGCTCGACCTCTGAGCCGGTTGGACAAAAAAATGGTAAGAGTTAAAAAATTAAGATTTTAACAAAATGTGAGTTTAAGACCAGTTGTGATCTTTTTTTTGACGGTTAAATTATTTGTTATAAAGAAATTTAGCGTTAAAAATTAACAATTTATTTGTGAATTTTTTTCTGCTCAACAAAATGTCGTATAGATATTTTATTTCGATCAAAATGTTTTGTTCATAGAATACACAGTTTGTTTTTTGTTATTATCTCACGTATTTTGCAATTGTTTAAACAAATTAACTAATTTGTCTATACGAGATTTGCGACTGTCTGTGTACTCTAATCATTTGGTCCAAAAAAGGTGTTGCCTGGAAAGTTTTCCGGAAGTTTTGAAAATGAGTGATTTTATAGAGTTAGAGTTATAAGTGCTCTTTTCGAATTTCCACTTTGCTACCTCGTTATCTTGCTGCTGGCACCGCTATATTGGAAAAATGGCATCGAAAGCCGTTTTTTGACGATATATATTTTCCGAGTCATTTACGAGCAAAAAATCTAGATACAAAGTTAAACTTGAAAAAATTTTCTGCAATTTATGTCGAGAGCATTTCTTTTATTAATTTAATGCTTTCGGCGTACAAGCGCCGCAAAGTGTAACCAACCATTCTAGGGGGTAGAAAAATATATGTTGAAAATGGCAACGGGAATCGATAGAATGATGAAATCTTAGCAAAAAGTGCCATTGAAGTATAATTCGAAAAAGCAATACTTTCCGAGTTATTGACGATTTAAATTCGGGGATTTAACGTTAAATAACTGAAAAATTTTATAACTGAAAAGGTATTCGAGTCAAAATTATAATATTTCACTTAATCTAATCACTTTGCAGCGCTCGTACGCTGAAACTATTGATTTTACGAAAAAAATTGTAAACACGTAATTGTAGGAAATTTTCAGAGGTATTTTGTATTTATATATTTTCCTCGTGAAATGACTCGAAAAGGAGATATTGTCAAAAAACTGCTTTTCGATGCCATTTATCCAATATAGTGGCGCAAGCGGCAAGGATACAAGGAAGCAAAGTAGAAATTGGAAAAGAGCACCTCAAAATCTATAAATATTACCCATTTTAAAAACTCCCGGAATACTTTTCAGGTAAAACTACCAGATGACTACCTATACTAACTAATGGCATTTTTTGAACATACCACTCCCGAATGAGAATTGTTAAGAAATTAAATGTTTTTAATTTTGAAATTTGTGTGAATAATTTCTTCTTGTGTTTTATTTGTGTTTGTAAAATGTGTGTTGGTATGTCAATAACAATTGTGTTTACATAAAACTAAGAGCTTGTCACACATACTAACGCACATTTTGCAAATATTAACATAATAACGCACATTTTACAAAAAAAAAAAAAAAAAAAAAAAAATCAGAAAGAAATTGTTAATATTTAATCATAAATTTTTTTATAACTATTTACGATCAAAGATAAAAGGTCACACCTAGTCTTAAACGACGTATTTTGTTAAAATCTTCTTCTTCTATTATTTTATTTTCTCTTTTTTGACTCTTTAACACTTTTTTGTCCGGCGCATTGTTTTTCTCAAAAAGTCAAAAAACATCAAAACAATAAAAATTGTCTCTCAAAATCATAATTTTTAACAATGAAGCCCAGAGTTTATAAATTTTTTTTGTCACCATCGTATTCAGCGCATTTTTTTTTATAAAAATAATAAAACTGGCCTCTTTACATTTCTGACGTAAACAAATTTTACTCATCTCAGTTAATTTCCAGTCATTCTCACGGTCAAAATACTATGCCTGACGCTAAGCATACTAATTTTTGTTCACTAGGCTTACGAAACATCAGCAAATGCTCTAAGCTATGTTTTATTAAATTTGGCTGCACACAAGGGTATACAAACCAAAGTTTACAACGAAATATTGGAAGTTCTTGGGGAAAATCATGGAAGTTCGATCAATTTTGATGATTTACCAAAACTGAAATACATGGAAATGGTTATTAAAGAATCAATGCGAAGATATTCTACAGTCCCATTTATTGGAAGAAAAGCGTACCAGGATATTAAAATTGGTAATGTTTACCTTAAAATAAATAAAATGAGTACCTGGAGTAAATGAAAAATTGTAATTTTCTGTAGGTAATTACACAATTCCAAAAGGAATCACTATAGGAATAATAATAATGGCTGCACATTTAAATGAAAATCATTGGGAAAATCCACTAAAATTTGATCCAGAACGTTTTACACCAGAAAATATAAAAAATCGCCATCCTTACTCTTTCATACCATTTAGTGCAGGTTCAAGAAATTGTATTGGTAAGGAAAGTCACATAAAATTAATTCAGGTTAAAATATGCAGTTTAGACTTAGATAAGTCAATAACATTTTGTTTTAGGTATTCGATACGCATGGATCGTTATGAAAATAACTTTAGCCACATTATTGAGTCGATACGAATTTCACACCGATTTAAATTTGGATGAATTGCGTTTCCAATTTAATCTGACTTTGTCATTGGTAAATGGACATCAGGTGCGAATCACTCCACGACAAAAACTTTAAGAAGTCATGATATAAACTTGTTATTATAATTTTAATAAGTTCCAAATAAAGGTTCAGAAAGAAGCATTCAAACGTGAATCGAATGCATCATTTTACTGACATTTGCGAAATAATTATGCGCCCAACATAAAACCGCAAAAATTTTTAATCGAACCTTATCATTATTTTTTAACAACGTAAAAAATGCTCAGAAGTTATTAATTTCAAAATTCCCATTATTATCAACAAAACAATTACTTACTTTTTTTACTCTGTATGTATGAAATATATATCAAGGTATACTAAGTTTAGTCCTAAGTTTGTAACGCTTCAAAATATTGATGCTACCAATTAAATTTTGCTATAGGTTGATTGTTGAGAGCTTCAATTTGTGGAAGTCCATGATAATCGTTATTTTGTTTAAAGGTAAAATAAGTTAATTTTACAACTTTTTGTTTTAAGTTTGCAATTCCACTTTTTATTTAAAATTATTTAAATTTAGTTTACATGTTTCGGGTTTTATCCCATTGTCGAAACTGTGAAGACATCGTTACAGGTGGCTCTTATTTATACAAAAATTTTTTAACAATTTTTTGAAAAACAAAATACGTCATATTATATTAAAAACAAATTACGTAACAAATAGCTAGTAAAATATAATATTCAATAAAGTGTATTAGAATATTGGAGACCCTCTCGGATGACTCACCAAAATAGGTAATGGAAGTTTTATGGAAGAAATTAGCACAATTAAAACCATTGCTATTAATAATGGTTATGATCCGAATATGGTGGATTACTTGTTACGTAAAAGAAGGCGAAAAATAACTTTAAACACGGTATTTCCACATCAAAAACTTTTAACCAAAGAAAATTTCAAAGTCATTACCTATTTTGGTGAGTCATCCGAGAGGGTCTCCAATATTCTAAAAAATCAAGGCATTAACACAGCTTTCAAACCACCACTAAAATTGGACAATCTGATTATCAATAATAAAGACAAAATTGATAAAAAACACAGATCAGGTGTGTACAAACTTTCTTGTGCCCAATGTGATGCTAGCTACGTTGGACAATCAGGTCGATCATTTGAAATTCGAAAAGCAGAACACCTACGCTCTTTCAGGTTAAAAAGAACAGATTCGGCTTTTGCCAACCACCTGATAGAAAATGATCACATTCCAAACAGTAAGCTAGAAATACTGCACATAGCAAAAAAAGGTCAAAGACTGGATGTGTTGGAAGGTTTGGAAATCCATAAACATAAAAAAGGACCCAACACTCTATTGAATGAACAAATCGAATGTTTCCCATCCAAGTTATTTTCACTAATCTAAATTTTATATTTTCAGACACGGAAGAAATATTCTAAATATTTATTTATATTTATTTATTTATTTATAGATAATTCCAAGAATTTTTTATCAATATTCATTGTTTTTTATTTTTTGACTTATTCAATGAAAGTATATTCTAATACACTTTATTGAATATTATATTTTACTAGCTATTTGTTACGTAATTTGTTTTTAATATAATATGACGTATTTTGTTTTTCAAAAAATTGTTAAAAAATTTTTGTATAAATAAGAGCCACCTGTAACGATGTCTTCACAGTTTCGACAATGGGATAAAACCCGAAACATGTAAACTAAATTTAAATAATTTTAAATAAAAAGTGGAATTGCAAACTTAAAACAAAAAGTTGTAAAATTAACTTATTTTACCTTTAAACAAAATAACGATTTGCTATAGGTGTTTATAAAATCACTTCATTAGTCCATTTTCGGTTTTCCGTCTGTCTGTCTGTCGTCTGTCCGTCTGTCAATACGCTAACTCAAAAAACAAAAGAGATATCAAGCTGAAATTTTTACAGCGTGTTTAAAAAGTGAGGTCGAGTTCAATTGGGTCAATTGGGTCTCGGGATCTTGTAAACCGTTAGAGATATAACAAAAGTTCAAATGTAAAAAATGTTCCTTGTAAAAAAATAAATAACTTTTGTTTGGAAGATTTTTCGTAAAGACTACTGTTTACCCTTGGGGATCGCACAGTAACACAACCTTTTTTAGATAGGGTATTTCAATGATAACTCTGTCGAACATTTGTTTCCACTGTTTTTTTTAAACTCCTGTATGTCCCATGAAAATGATGCTACTTCTAGTATAGTACATTCCATTTACAGCTAGTAGTTATGCAGCTGGTTATTGGTTCATCGTAACTGGTACTGATGAATTGTCCATTCCAATTTTTCTTTCTTTCCAGCCTTATTCTTTTGGCAACTTTTGATGTACCATACACAACTTTACTTGTAAATACACTCTTCTTAAGCTTCTTACACATTAGTAGTGTTTGTTCAAAGCTTTTATTAGAATAAAGTTTTGCGGATACCGTACCTTTAAGAAAAATACATCTCCATGCGGAGGTGTTAAAGCTGTTAATAAACACTCAATATCTTCAGTCTTTACTGATTCGATATTAATTGCCGTTTGCATTATTAATGTATTTATCAGCATCGCCTTATGCTTGACACGAGAAAATATTGTTATTTTCTAGTTTATTCCTTAAAATTTCGATTAATATACTATAATTTTAGAGTGTAAAAATTACACTCTATGTTTAGAGCTCTTATGGCTAAATTGGCTAAGGCGCTTGGCATGAATCCAACAGGTCCGGGTTGTGAGTCCTGATGCGAGTGTATTTTTTTTTCAATTCTCTTTAATCAAGGAGAAGTAAATATGGCTGTAAATGGAATGAACTATACTAGAAGTAGCATCATTTTCATGGGTCAGGAATTTAAAAAAACAGTTAATTAATGAAATACCCCGTATAGAAAGTGTTTTGACAGAGCACCCCCACGGGTAAACAGCGGTCATTAAGCAAAAATGTTTCAAACAAAAATTGTAAATTTTTTTATAAGGGTCATTAATTTTTGTTAATCTCTAACGGTTTACAAAATGGATCCTACCACCCAAGATCCAATTGATGACCTATGTTGCTCATTTACGAACTCAAATTCAGTTCTAACGTGCTGAGCACGCTATAAAAATTTCAGTTTGATATCTCCATTCGTTTTTGAGTTATCGTGATCACCGGTAGTTGAACGGACTAACGGACGGGCGGGCAGCCGGAAATTGACTAATTAGGTGATTTTATGAACAGTTATGCCAAAATTTTGTTCGTATCATCAATATTTTTAAGCGTTAAAAATTTGGGTTTAAAATTTGTATACCATGATAAATATATCATATACACGATCTCTCCCTCCTCAAAGGAAGAGCTAGACCAATTAATGGGAACCCTCACTACGGCATGCAATGAAGCTACATGTACAATAAGGATAACCTAGGGGAAATCAAAACCTCCATGTTGGACTCCCAAAATTGGCATCCTAAGGAAAAATTGCCGACGCTTATTCAATCAGGCCAAAAGAACCAATCAGTGGAACGCTTATAACGCCAGCTTGAACACTTTCAAAAAAGCATTAAGGCTTGCAAAAAGGGCCTCTTGGGCAGACTTCTGCGAGAAAATAGAGGCAACCTCGGCTCCAGGAAATCTGGAAGACACTATCACTGACCAATGGACGGAACCAAGCCTGGGCACTCTGAGCTTCTAGCTAATCACCATTTCCCTGGCCAAGAGCAGCGGAAATATTTTGGCTTAGAGGCTGCAGCTAATTCGTATAACTGCGCCCAAGCGCTGATCGATGAAGAAAAGATCAAATTGGCTATCTCTGAATTTGAGCCACACAAATTTCCAGGATTAGATGGCATCATCCCAGTAGAAATGCAAGCGAACTCTTATAGAATGACTCCATGGCTGAAAGTCATCTACAAGGCTTGCATGACTTGACTCACATTCCCAGAAAATGGAAACAGGTTAAGGTCACAAAGCACCCCGAAGGACTTTCGACCCATAAGCCTCTCATCATTTCTACTCAACACATCGGAGAAGCTCTTGGATGTCCACATACGCAAAAGCATGAGAACAGGAATTATATCCGATTCACAACATGCGTTCTGTAAGGCCAAGTCTGTCGAGACAGCTCTGCATTCACTTGTGAGTTCAATAGAAAAACCATTGACCTATAAGGAATACATTCTGGTAGCCTTTCTAGAAATTGAAGGTGCCTTCAATAACATCAGGCCTGAAATTATAATCAGAGCCCTGTATGATCTGAATATCGAAGACACTATCATTGAGTTTATTAATCTTTTGCTCAGAGGCGGTAGTCTCCGAATTAGGCGACTCAATCATACGTCGATATGTAGGGCGAGGAGAGGTACACCTCAAGGTGGTGTACTTTCACCCTTTCTATGGAACATTGCCCTAAATGAGCTTCTCCTTAAACTGGAAGGCTCGGGATGCAAGATAATTCCGTACGCAGACGATGTAGCGATAGCAGCATGTGGGAAATTTCCTCATACCTTATCAAACACTATACAATCTGCACTAAAAGTTCTAGCATACTGGTGCTCCAATTCTGGCCTTAGAATGAACCCTGACAAAACAGAGTTGGTACTATAATTCCTAGTTGGAAATACAAAATTCCCTCCTTTATGTTCCCAAAGGTAAGAGGGGTGAACCTGAAATTATCGGAAAAAGACAAATATCTAGGCTGTGATACTACACACCTGCAAAAAGGCCATGGGGAAATATTGGGGCTTCAACCCGAAAATGGCTCACTGGCTATACATTGCAGTTATTAGACCCATACTGTTCTATGGGTCGCTAGTATGGTGGACATCACCAGAAAAGGGAATTCACCAAAAGGTACTAGGTTAAGTCCAACGGTAAGCATCTATGCTAATCTCGGGATGCCAACGGACAACTCCATCTAAAGCATTTGAGATAATTCTGCACTTCCTGCCAACTGACCTCTTTGGAGAGAAATGCGCAGCAAGTGCAGCTCTCAGGCTAAATATGGTCTCACCCTGAACTGAGACTCATTATGGTCATGCACGAATATTACGAAGATACTCACTTCCAAGATCCGTTGACTACGTTTTACCTTCTCCTTACTTCGGGAATAGGTTCTCAGTAAAGTTCCCCTCCAGACAAGATTGGGATGAGAATCTGGTTAAGCGAAAGGGCGTCGTAGAAGGTCTCGATCTGCCTCTATTATTTCGGCTGCCAGATCACTGTAGCGTGCATCAAGCGGAAGTGGTGGCTATTCTTCAGGTATGTGAATATATAAAACTGAACACCCTTAGGTGCAAGAACATTACAATCTTCAGCGACAGCCAAGCAGCTCTGAAATCCTTCAGCTCAGTCTATCTAACGTCAAAGGTATCACAGGACTGTCGTACGTCCTTAAATGAGCTAGCGGAACAAATGAATGCAAATCTGGTATGAGTACCGGGACACAGGGACATTCCAGAAAATTGCGAAGCTGACTAACTTGCCAGAAATGGCACAATGCTGCCGGACACAAGCATCAATAAATATCCGGGAGTGCCATTTGCGAACTGCAAGTTGCTCTTCAAAGAGAATATTTAAAAAAAAACCAATCTTAGATGGAGGGAAGAACGTACTTGTGGTACTACAAAACAGATATGGTCTGAGTACAATCGCAGGCGTTCCTCTCTTATATCACTTGAATCTTGTATCACTTCCAAGGGCCTATGTTCGCGACTATTACAGGACACTGGTTGGGCGGCAGGCATGCTGGGCCTGGCAGTGTATCACGATTGCTGCAAGAGCTATCACAGTGGTGAGGAGTAGGAGACAATGTCTCATCTTCTTTGCCACTGTCCAGCTCTTGTCATGAGGAGATGGACTTACTTGAGTCAGCCTCTCTTTACGACCTCTCCGACCTAAAGTCCGTCAGCATCAAAGCTCTTCTGCTATTCTTAAACAGCTCCAAATGGTTCATTGAGTAGTGGCTGGGGATGGGCCAACCCTTTTTCGATATCCCAACGGACCCTATGGTCTAAGTGTGTCCCACCCGAGGACAGCCACTCTAACCTAACCTAACCTAAGCTATCGTTTAAGCTGTTCAACAAGTTCTCTGTAATATTTTGTTGCTTAAATGGATTCGACAAAAATAGTTTACAAGATATTGTTATATAGTAGCTTCGATCGAGATTTTCTCTAACTCCAACTAAACCACACTGTTTGGCGACGAGTTTGCAACTCCTAAAACTTCTTTATAAAAACTATGATCAAATATACCGATAAATTTTTCACATTTTTCTATCCCCCAAATTTCTTTCCCATAGTATAAGATGGGTAGTACCATCACCCTAAACATATTTAATATAATTTTAGATACTCGGCATTAAAGTCAATCCTCGATAATTATTTTTATCCAGCGCACTTCCCCTGCCTTTAAATAAATTACAAATCATACCGACATTCCATTCTTTTGGAAATATTTTGATTTCCATCAATTTGTTTAATAAATTCACAAAAATAATCAGAGCTTCATTATTATTCAAAAACCCACGCTTTAAAAATTCATTCACAATACCATCTCTGCCGCCAGCTTTATTTGATTTTAAATTACTTAAAAACCAAGCGAACCTCTGAAATATTTATCGCTGCACCCAAAACATAGCTGTAAGTGTTATATTCTATTTCATCGCTAATTTCCCCCAAGTTCGTCGTATAAATTCCGATAGTGTTCAATCCATTCATGAGGTGCAATATTATTAAAATTATTATTATTTGCTCTATGATAATTGTTTTTCAATAACAACCAGAGCCCTTTATTGTCCTTTGCCTCTAAAGCTGCATGTATTTCCTGAATATATTTGAATCTGTGCTCAAATTTTTTTGTTCTGCATAATTTTTTATAATATTTTCGGCATTCTACATATTCTACAATGCTTTCCTGATTGATATTTTTCCTCGTGATTCGTAATTTACAATTTAAATATTTCTTCTTGTTTTTACATTCAGCATCAAACCAAGTGTTTTTGTTGTTTACATTCTGCGCTCGTACAGTAAACTCACTTTCCATTTCACTGCCCAAGAAACTTAGTCATTTAAGCATAAGCGAAGCTGTATTGGTTATATCATTTGGTTCTAGCATCCATTTTATGCCAATTAAAAATAACTCAGTTGCATTTCCATTGAAATTACATAAAAAATTATCCCTCTCATTTTGCTTCAATCTAAACTTTCTGATTTTAGATTCTACTGAACGTTTTTCTCTTTCCATTTTTATCGAATTCCGTTGTACCTTCACAGGAAAATGCAGTGATTGGCATTCATTTTCCACTTTTAAATCAATGCCGTCATTCCACAATGCGGGCGCTACAGTAACATAATCTACTAAACTGCAACCATTTCTGATACAAAAGTCAATTGGCCCCGACTTTATTACTTTTAGTTCTTCCATTTAAAATTATAAAATCTAAACCGCGTACAAATTTTAAAAATTGCTTACCGTATTTATTCGAAACCTTATCTTTACTCTTCCTGTCCCTTATTTTAGTATTTAACACATCATACACAAAAGAACAACAATATCTATCCACTTCAGTTCGATCATCACCTTCTGCATTTCCAGTTCGAGCATTCCAATCCCCACCCATAATTATTTCTAACTTTGGATACCTTTGAGACAAGCTTATTATTTTCTCATCTAACTGGTTGAAAAAATCAATATTGGCCAAAATCAAACTTTCTGGATGCAGAAAAACTATGCCACTATCCTCAAATACAACCCACATTACTTCTTATAAACTACTAAAAATTCCCGTAACTTTATTTTGAAACTGCGATCCATAGAACACCGCTAATCAGTCGTATTGCCTGCATTTGGTGTTAGCCCCAGGTCCTCATCAGCTGCTGTCACACCATTGTAGGACTTATTTAACTCATTAACGTCATATGAATCCTCATGAACCACAATTTTCACACCTCTGATTGATACTCTCTTACCCTCCTCTCTCAGTCCCTTAGCGTGAAGTTGTAAGTTTTTGCGAGCCTCTCGTTGTTTTGGTGTTAGATCATCATTTACGGAGATATCTGATCCCCTTAGCTTACCCCTGTTTCAAATTATTTCCACCTTCTTCTTATAACTAGCAATAGTAATTAAGGCAGGTCTAGGAAATCGCTTTCCAATTCTACGATAAACGCTTGCAATATCGTCAGGATTTATGTTACTCAACTATTTATTAAAAAAATATTTTTTTTTAATTTTTATTACTATAAAATTGATATACGTAAGCTATTGAGTCTATTTTTTAATTAAAATTGATGATTAATCAATTTGCCAACTATACAATTTTTTACTCTGATTGAAGCGCATACAAAAATTTAAATTAAACAATTAAACTTTTAAATAAATCAATTAAATATTCTTCTTATTTAAAACACAGGCTATTTACTCTTTCAGTGATTATTCTTACTAAATTCGACAAATAACTTTACGTAATTCTTATTAATTAGTTAATACTTATTATATTACTTTACTTTACTTTACTTAACTGCCCTGCTCATTCTCAAGTTTTTCTGACTTACTAAAACTTCCTATTGAAAATTTGTCAGCGGTGAAAAGAGTTATTTGTGAATTTTTAATAATTATTAAAATTATTTGCGGATTACATTCCCGTGAGCAAAATAATTTGTTGCTGGATATTTAAGTTTCACAGGACGAATTTATAATGCCGACAATAACTGGCGGTTCAATTAATTTTTACGATAGGTAATTTATTTAATAATAAATTATATATATTTTTAAATATAAATATAATTGTAGTTCAAACATATAAGGTAATAAATCTGAAGAAATAATTGAAAACAAATTTTTATTTTGTCTATCTAATTTATATGGTTTTTTTTTTTACATTTTTTAAATTACGTACTCGGAAATAATAAAAAAAAAAAAAAAAAAAATAACATTAATAATTTTTTTGGAGCGCACATGCGCTCTGTTTTTTGTTTGATTATTACAAACTTTTAAAGATGTGCTGGAACTTAGCAGAGTGATTTTCGAATTTAAAAAAAGAAAAGTTGTGTAAGAATGCGCTAGAGTTGTGATACAATGTGCCGTCGAGAAAATTAGAAAATTCAGAAAAATAGAGAAATGGCGGCCAAAAATTAAATTTTTTGTCAGCAGGGTGATTTTGTTTTTTCGAAAAAATAAATTCAATAAAATTGTGCTATATTTGGGCTGCAATGTGCCGTCGAGAAAATTGGCAAATATGGAAAAATACAGGAATGGCAGCCAAAAATAGTTTTTGTGTCACCAGGGTGATTTCGTTTTTTCGAAAAAAAAAATTTTGGATAAAATTGTGCTAGGGTTGTGCTGCAATGTGCCGTCGAGAAAATTCAAAATTCGGGAAAATACAGGAATGGCAGTCAAAAAAAGTCATTTGTCAGCAGGGGGATTTCGTTTTTTCGAGAAAAAAAAATTGGATAAAATTGTGCTAGGGTTGTGCTGCAATGTGCCGTTTGATGCGTCCTCACTCCAAAAGGGTTCACCCTCTTTGAACGATTGTCTGGAAAAGGGATTGAACTTAATAGAAGAGATACCTAGTATATTAGAAAGTTTCAGAGATAAGAGATTAGGCATCATCGCCGATATAGAGAAAGCGTTTTTACAGCTGGAAGTTGAGCCTGAGCAGCGAGATTTTTTACGCTTTTTTGGAGTTGATGATAAAGTGTATCGGCATAAACGAGTGTTCGCGGTGACTTCTAGCCCGTTTCTTCTTGGAGCGGTCCTCAAGTATCACTTGAATAGAATACGGAAAAAATACAGTGATACGGTGCAGAAATTAGAGAAGTCATTCTACGTTGATAATTGTGTTTATAGTGTTCCTAACTTGAAAGAACTTGAGCGTTTTATAATTGATTCTATTTCCATCATGGATGAAGGTCGTTTTAATCTCAGAGGTTGCGAAAGTAATCATTTAACCTCACCAACACCCAACAAAGAAGATAGAGAAGTGTCAGTATTAGGGTTGCTGTGGAACTTGGGTAGAGATACCTTGCGATGCGTGATACCGGACGTGCATTGTGAAACGATAACCAAGAGAATAATTTTATCGTGCACTCAACGGGTATTTGATCCAGTCAGGTATACATGTCCTGTGACCTTATATCCAAAGATATTACTTCAAGAACTATGGTCTTTGAGAGTAGGCTGGGATGAACCAGTTCCAGAAGAATTTCAAACAAAATTTGAGAAATGGAAAAAGCAATTACACGTAGTTACTGATGCAAGTCAGAAAGCATATGCAGCTTGTGTATCTCTGAGAACGTCTGGTAAAGAAGGTATAACAATAAGACTTTTGCGAGCAAAATCACGAGTCGCATCTATAGAGAAGATTACAATACCACGTCTGGAGTTTCTGGCATGTTTAATGGGTGCTCGGTTAGTAAATTCAATAAAACAAGCTCTGGGTGATGAAAACATGAAGGTTTGCTGTTGGAGTGATTCACTAAATTCACTCTGGTGGATAAAAAAAGGTGGAGCTTGGACTAATTTTGTGTTGAATCGAATAAAGGAAATTCGCGCTTTAACAACAACAGAACAATGAATTTATGTGCCTGGCGAAATCAATCCTGCGGATCTTCCTTCCAGAGGATGCACAGTTATAAAAATGTTGAAAGGGGAAAAATGGTGGGAAGGACCCGCTTGGTTACGTCTTGCACAGGAGCAATGGTCTAAGCAGAAGGAACTGACAGCTTCAGGATCTGGGCAGGATGTAGAATCGATAAACCTTCAGCTTTGTGACATAAATAAAGATGACGAGGAGTTTGATCACCAACTACTCAAATACTTTTCAACCTATCGAAGAATCTTAAGGATGGTAGCTTTTATGAGACGCTTTGTAAATAATTCAAGAAGAAGCAATACCAGAATTGTTGGGGAACTTTCCAGTGGAGAGTGCATGCTGGCGGAGAAAACCTTAATACGTCGTGTGCAAGAGAAGGCTATTGCTGGACATCGTAAACAAAGTCTCACCAAAATTCGAATAGATAATGAAAACATTCTTCGAATGGAAACTAAAATTATAGAAAGAAAGGATTCCCATGACTTTTTGTATCCTATAGTGCTGCCGGGAGATCATCCTTTAATAATAAGATTAATTGAGGAAGAACATCGTAGAAGTTGTCATGCAGGATCTCAAATATTATTTGGTGTTTTAAGAGAGAGGTTTTGAATAATGGGAGCTAAAAAGCTATAAGGAAAGTTATTAATAAATGTCTTCTCTGCAAAAGATTCTTTCAGAAACCTATAAATCCAGAACCAGTGGCTTTACCGAAAGATAAAGTGGAAGATAGAGCAACATTTGAAGTCACAGGGATAGATCTTGCTGGCCCGTTATTCGTGAAGGAAGGAAAGGTATGGATCGTGCTCTTTACTTGTGGCGTTTAAAGAGCCGTCCATTTAGAAATGGTCTCTTCCTTATCGTCTTTAACATTCTTGTAGGATTTAAGGCGATTTATCGCCAGAAGAGGGAGACCATCTGTCATTTATACCGACAAAGGCATTAATTTCTGTGGTGCGGAAAATAAATTAAGTGCCTTAGATTGGAATAAAATTACGCAAGAAGATGATACTGTACACATCAGTTGGAAATTCAACCCTCCCACAGCCGCTTGGTTTCTCCCACAGCCGCTACATTTTTTATTTGGAAAATTTTTCCCTTAAACCAATAGATTCCGAGATTTTTTTTTGGATTTTCTCAAAAACAGCAGAACGAAAAATTCTATTAATTTTTTTTTTCAGTTATTTAAATGCCCCCCTAACGATCTATTACCTCAGATTCACCATTGAAATTTTTTCTACGTCCGGCCTTTTTTTCGTCTAGATTGACGGTATCAAGATAAATACTTTTAATTTAACAAAAAACAAGTGAAAACAAACAATTGACTGAGTTAATTGTTGCAATACCATGCATTGTCAGTGTTGATTTCTTTATCACATTACACATACAAACATGTGACACATACATAACTAATAAAGTATAGTACATATGTAAATGACTTTATAGGTTTCTGCATTACCGACCGACATTTAGTGTATAGTTTGTACACATATTATAAAATTTCCGCTTAATTGGCGCCCTCACGGGTAAACAGTGATGTTTACGAAAAAATGTTTCAAACAAAAGTTGTTTAATTTTTGATAAGGAACATTTTTTATATTTAAACTTTTGTTCTATCTCTAACGGTTTATAAGAGTCTTGAGAATTTATCAAGACTCAATTGACTCAAATGATGCTCATTTACGAACTTGACCTCACTTTTTACGTTCTGAGTACGCTGTAAAAATTTTAGCTCGATATCTTTTTTCGTTTTCGAGTTATCGTGTCCACAGACGGACGGACAACCGGAAATGGACTAATTAGGTGATTCTATGAACACATATGAGAAAATTTCTTTCCTAGCATCATTATTTTTAAGCGTTACAAACTTGGGACAAAACTTAATATACTATGTATATTTCATATATGCATGGTATAAAAAGTGTTCCCTAGCGGCCATCCATCGAACTGGCCTTTGACTAAGAAACTGGCGTACTGGCGGGCAAGAACCAATTCAATTCAAAACATTCTTTATTGAAAATATAACTTACACAATAAATAGTTTGACTCACGCCGCTTATATGTATATGTAAATTTTTTCAATATTTTTTAAGTTAAGGATTTCTAGCATTAATAATGCTTTTGCTCTTTATTATTTTCTTATACAATTGTCTATACATATGTGTTATTTATTTTATTCAAACTCAAAAAGATTTAAGCATTTTAACATTACAATTGTATTTTTAGATTGTTTTACAAGAAAGTATACAAAAACCTGTTTTACATATTAACCTTTGTTTTGGTTTTTATTGTTGAGTTTTCAGTTTGTATAATAATACAAAAATGAAATTTAAAATAAATTTTTTTTGTCAGTGTATGGATTTGAATACTGACCGTCCGAACGGAAGCCGAATGCTCTCGCCACACATCTTGTAATAGAAATTACTAATTTGCCATTTTGTTCTGTATTATTTATTTTTGTTTTGCTATCATATGACAGTTTGAAATATGTTTATGTATCTAATTTATATAACTCAGATTTTATTATATATTAAGTTTTTATAATGTATAACATAGGAGATTAGTTATTTATTAAGTTTTTATAATGTGTAACATAGGAGATTAGGTAAAGATTTCGGAAAAGCTAAGTATTGCATATTAGTTTGTGCTTTTGTTGTGTAAGTGAGTTTGCTTCTTTCAGTATGTTACATGTCAGTTTGCTATTTTTAATTTTAGTTTTATAGAAGTTATTGGATATTTTATGTATATAGGTATTAAGTGTGCTGATGTTCGATAGTTGATGTTGAACATTTTCCTTAGCATATCTGTCCATGTTAAGTATTAACCTCAGGCATTTGTTTTGTATTCTTTGCAGCTTCTGTCTGCTGGTGTTGGAGGTGTTTCGCCAGACTGGTGCAGCATAGGTTATTATGGGTCTTATTATCGCGGTGTACAACAGTTTTTTGTTTTTTGATGATTTTGTTGTTTTTATCATAATAGTAATACTAAAGGTATATGGGCAGTTCCTATAAGTGGAAGGCGTTCGGACTAAGTGAAACAGATAGTGTATCGTTCTCTCACTCTTCCGATCGCATTTGTCAGCTCTGCGCATTTTTCGTGCGCACTATTTAAAATTTTTAAATGGTAACCATGGTTACCATATTTTAGAGAATTCTCAAGCATGCGCAGTATAGATAAAATGTCTCGAACGAGAGAGAAAACAAATATTGTCGGCACCGTAAAGTTTGGACATTCTTTCCCGTACCAACTGCCCATATACCTTTAGTATTACATATATGGTTTTTATTAAGCAGCGAGTAGAGCATTCGGATTTCCTTTCTCTTTTTTAGAAGGTGTTCAACTTGCTTCACAAACGCCATTCCTCTGCCCATGTATACTTCTAGGTATTTGATTGTGGACTTCTTCGGGGTGATCTTTTGGTGATTTACTTTTAGCTTTTCAGTGATTTTGATATTAGTAAATTTTGTTTGTAAATATTATACGTTCTGTTTTGAAATTATTTATTTGAATTTTCCAATTTTTATCGAAGCCAAGTATCATGTCTAAGTGTATTTTCATCTGCTTTGTGGCAACTTGGGCGTTATGCGAACGCGCATAGATGGCTGTGTCATCCGCGTACACTGCTAGCTTTGTTTTTGAGAACGAGGGAATGTCGTTTGTGAAGATGTTGAACAGCTTTGGCCCGTATACGCTCCCTTATGGGGGTCACCACGAGTTGGGTGCATTATTGAAGAAATGACTTGACCAATTCTGACATAGAAACCATAGGGCCATAGTCGTCACATTATTTTTGTTATAATTAATTGTTATGTCATTAGCTATTCGGGCTACTTGTATATCCGTACTATGCCCCTCCCTGAAACCGAATTGTTTTGGTTTAATCATTTTTTTTTTGATTGTATGTTTGTTCAAGCGGCTTAGTATGTTCTTTTCAGTTAGTTTAGACAGAGTACTTAATATGCTGATTGGTCTGAAGTTTTTTGGATCAGAATGGTCCTGGTCTGGTTTGGGTATCGGTACCACTACTGCCATCTTCCACATTGTCGGAAAGTGCCCATTTTTAGGATTGCATTTATGATGTAGTTCAATTGTACTATAGCTTTGGTGGTGAGATTCTTTATTAACTTTTTGTCAATCCCATCATGGCTAGTCAGTTTTATTTCGGATTCATCACTACGCGATTGCTTGTGGAAGTTGTTTATTGTTTCCTTGGCCTCCGGCTCTTTTGGGGATTTATTGTTTTGTATAATTTGAAATATTTCTGCAATGGCCTGCCTCCGCTTTCTCACGATTGGTAATTTCGGATTCATCACTACGCGATTGCTTGTGGAAGTTGTTTATTGTTTCCTTGGCCTCCGGCTCTTTTGGGGATTTATTTTTTTGTATAATTTGAAATGTTTCTGCAATGGCCTGCCTCCGCTTTCTCACGATTGGTAAGAAGGGTTTGTTTTTGAAGACCATTGCAGGTGTTGCTTCTTGCGTCTTCCTGAATGCTTTAGCAACCCACCATAGTGATTTGTCACCCATGGGCACTTCTTCCAATGTCTTTTCACACGCTTCAATGAGGTCCCTCGTGATACTGTTTTTAATGCTTTTGTTAATTTTGTTGGTATCATTTTTTGACGTTGGTATGTTTCGTTTTTGGTGTGTTTTTCTAGACTTAATTAGTAACTTTGTATAATCGTTCAGAGGTATCTTATTGGGGTTGATTGTTATTAGATTTGTGTGTTTGTTTATTGTGTGTTGTAGCGATTGGGTGAATTTTATAACGGCGACCTCAATGTCAGCAGGATTGTTGACCTTGTTGTCAATAAGAATTATTTGATTAAGTGTTTTCCTGAACTCCTCCCAGTTGGTTTTTTTGTAGGAAAAAATTTGTTGTCGCGAGTTTTCCTTTTGATAACCTAGCAACTTAAATATAATTGGATTGTGGTCTGAGTTCAGTTCAGCGGCTGATATCGATTCGGTTATATTCGATAAGTTCTTATTGACAACCAGATCAATGTATGTGAGTGTTGAACCATTGTCTGGGAAGTGTGTTGGGTTATCGGTATGGTGAGCGATTAGGTCATCGTCATTTGTGTATTTGTATAAGGTCCTTCCATTTTTATTTGTCCGGTGGTTTTTCCATTGGACATGTCTTGCATTTAGATCTCCTAAGAGAAGAACTTTACTTTACTACCAGTTTTGGTCAGCATGTGTAGGTCATTTTGCTAAAATTGTTTCTAGGGTTGTTGTACACCGCGACATGTGTTGTCTGATAGTCTAAGCCCTAAGGCAAATGTTCTCTGTTGTACAGTTGCAGTTTGTTTTAATTATTTGGTGGTGAATAGTGTTTTTAATGATGATAGCTACTCCGCCCCCATGAGCCGTGCGATATTCTCTTACTATGGTGTAGTTTTTATTTTAAATTTTACATTTTCACTTAATTTGGTTTCGGTTATAACTATTAGATCTATATTTTTTACTTTATTATATTATAAATATAATAAAGTACTGTGATCGAAAGAAAAAAAATATATCGGGGTTCCAACGGAAATCCGACTTGACCTTATGATTAGTTAGTGGGATGTTTGTATTGTTTTGGTTTTGGAAGTTGAGTAGCCAGAGGTTTATGGCGGGCTGTGAGGCTGGGACATATTTTGGTTTTGTTAGGGATTGTTGTTAAATTTCGATTTTTGCCCCAATTTCCTACATCAGTTTTTTGTATTTTTAAAATACGTATTTTCGACTACCAAATAGTCATCATCAGTAAGAATTAGCTAGTGATTACTCTTATTATAAATGTTACTCTTTGCTAATTTAGTGGCGGACTGGACAATGATACTTTCGTGTGTCTACATTTTATATTGTTCACAGTATCTGTCAAATTGTAGTATCAGCGGCGCTAGCCAATCAACTTACGTCAGTTCACTAGTGCTTGGCCAATGAGCGTGATACTTGTGCGCTAGCCTATTCGAGTATTTTTGGACGTTTAAAATAATAAATTACAAATCTAACCTATAATTATAAAACTATAAATAAATCATGAAAATAAATAATCCTTTATTTTTACAACCTATTAACAATTTTAGAAATTCAACCTTGATTTTGCAATTTTTATTACATCCGAATTTGGAAAAGATCCTTTGTCCAAGTTCATTGCGTCATTATCCAGCTTTTGAATGAAGATGCTTTCATAAGCGTCTAATTCGCAAGGATTGAGTACTGATTTAAGGAGCTTAAGGTTTGATTTGTCAATTTTGTAGTCGTTTTCGATAACGTGAGCGACTACATATGATTTTTCAATTCTTCCATATTTTAAATGAAAATTAAATGAATTTAAAATATGGAAGAATTGAAAAATCATGTGTAGCCGCTCATCGTGTGAATGAAGTAATGCGAGCAAATCTGAAAATAAATTACAAAATTTAGATCAAGTGCTGAATGTAAGGGATGAGTATAAAGTTAAAATGGTAGGTTGTTTTTTGAAAGATTTGATGAATAGAAGAGCTGATAGATTATGAATGGTGTGTATTGCTCTCTTTATGTGTCCTTGATTTACGGTTTAAATTAAAAAAATTTTACTACGTCTGAAATGAATTAATTTGTTTTTTCTGTTTTCTTTATCATATATATAAAGAATTATTATTATGAACATGTTCATTGATTTCCGCTAAACTCCTTGGGACGGTTGTTTTTACCATATATAACTATTGGTGGTGGTCGTTCTTTTTTCGACTTCTCTTGCTGATTTTCGTTGTTATTAGATGCCAAAAAGTTCGCATCATCTTCATTGTCTGTGTCATCGTCAGATAGTGGTTGAAAGGAATTTTTTACTGGTACATTAGGTACTTGTAAATTTTGGTGAAAAATGATTCCATTGTTTCTTTTTCGTTGATATTATCTTTTGAGCCTCCGGGCTGGTCATTTGTATCCATGTTTTCTGGATTTGTTGGTTTTTCTTGTGGATCACTTGATTTTAGGTTTTGCACTAGTTTTGCACCTTCATCGATTTCTAATAGATTGATCACAGTTTTAATTAAACCGCTTGTTTGTGGTTGGGAACGGCATGGCCGCTCCTCCATCTATTTTTTGTGACTTGACCTTGTGGTTCGTTTTTCATGCACTTTTTGTTAATTTCAATTGAAATTAATTATTTATAAATTTAATTAATTATTTGTTAGTTTGCTATTATGCAACGCACTTATTTTTATATTCACAGTTTATTTGTAATTTATTTGTTACAAATGAAACACCTCTACTCAGTACGAATACTGTTGAGACAATGGGACAAGAACCGTTATGTTCAACGTGGTATGGCCGTCGTTTGTTGGAAAAGTAAAATTTTAAAACATATCCTTAACTTTCTGTGTAACGTTATACTTTAATTAAAAATGAAAATATGCTTAAATTTCTGTGTAAGGTAATACATTAATTAAAAATAAAAACGAAAACAAAAAGATGCCACACACAAAAAAAAAACTTAGAAATTAATAAAACATTTTCATTTTTCAGAAAATCAACTTTATTGATATTTAAGAACAAAACCAGAAGTCAAATTAAAAAAAAAAAAAACAAAACAAAGCTATAAATTTCAAACAGATTGTTAACGCAACATATAAAATATTAACATTGCTTACGTACCCTCGTGGAAATATTTTCTGCCAATAGTATAATTTAGTCTTGCAGTGTTCTGAAAAACAATTCTAGAAAAATGAGAAAGTCTAAAAAATTCTGAAACACGATATGAAAAAATCTGAAAATATTTTTATAAAACTTATTAAGTAGTTTGAAGACTGCATTATTACAAGTTTTTGGACACTTCTAGAAGACTTTTTCAGAATTAATCAGAAATTTTATGAAAATTTAGCTTAAGTAAGAGGAAGACTTAATCAGAGTAAAGTTTAATCAGAATAATTAGTTTTAATTAATTTAAAACATTTCAGATTGAAACCAGCGCAAAAAGTTGTTTCAGTTTTTAAAAATTATAAAATATATATATATATATATATATATATATATATAGTTAGGCGCGAGTTCAAGGGGTCCTGACCCCCTGTGTCCTTTCTAAAACAGCCCGCATTTCAAAAAATAAAACTAAACCAATTTTTTAAAAACTGAAAAACAAAAAATACCAAACGAACAAAACCTACTTTAAGCAAATTAAAAAAACGGTAACTAACCAAGCGACCAAAATTAACTCACTTTTTTACACTTTTGGAAAAATTGGAGTTTAAAAATGATTGAATCAACAAAATTCACTGATTTTCTTACACAATATTGACTTTTTTATTATTTGCTTCATATTTGGATTGTAGCTATACTTTATATACTAACATCTGGTTACAAGTTTCAAGTGAAAGCATCATTTATAACACAAAATTCAATCTTCTATTTTTTTTCGCAAATCTGTTAATGATCGCATCGATGTCTAATTCGATGTCGCGATGGATGTATAGTAATGCTTTGTTTTTAATTCATTCAAAAAATTCGGTTTGCTTTTTTTATTTGGTTATTTTTGATTTTTTTTTATCTTTTGACAAAATTATCTTCGGAAAAAAATTTTAGAACCGCGCCTGCATAATGTCGACATTTATTTTGTGCAAATGGTTATATATTTAATATAAAAATGAATTATGCAGTACATTAAGGACCATAATTTTGAAAATGTAAACTTTGAGCATAGTTTAGCTTGAGTACATTTTCTAAATTATGGTCCTTAATGTACTGAATAATTGATTTTTATATTAAATATATGATCATTCACACAAAAAGAATGTCGACATCATCTGTATATACATATTGAAAGAAATATCACTCTGATTTCTTTTCAGAGCGAATAAGTAAGTCAAAAAGCTCTAAATAATTTCCTGGCAAATTTTTATACTCCTTAAGAGAAGTATTAAATATTTAAATACTTGCTTTAGCTAAATTTTTATAAAATTTCTCATTAATTCTGAAAAAGTCTTCTAGAAGAGTCCAAAAACTTGAATAAAAATGAAGTTTTCAAACTGCTTAATAAGTTTTACATAAATCTTTTCAGACTTTTTCAGAATGTTTCAGAATTGTTTAGACTTACTCATTCTTTTAGAATTGTTTTTCAGAACACAACAAGACCAAATTAGACTATTGGTAGAAAATATTTCCACCAGGATATACAGTTCAATCCCACTCTGTCATACTTCTTCCTTTCTCATTCACTCGGTATTGCTCATTTACCTCCAGCATCCCATGTAACGAATTGCTAGTACATGGGATGCCGGCCGGTAGTGAGCGTTCGGTTCAGTTATAGACGCAGCCAATATTCCTGTTATAATTCCGTCCTGTTGAATCATTTCTCATGATATCAAATTTTAAGCGCCGCTTAAGAATTTCTATTTCAAAAATTAAGACATAATTCTTCAAATCATTTTTCAAGCAAGTCAGAATGATTTTTCATATGACACTTCAATGCATATTTTTGAATAAAACTTTTTCCACATTTACTGCAAGTAAATGGTTTTTCTCCGGTATGAGTTAGTAAATGCATGCTTAATTTGTAATTTCTATTAAATCCTTTGTTACAGTATTTACAAAAGTGTTTTTTTTCTCCTAAAATATAAGAATATATTATTAGTAAAATTATTCTAAATATCTAAAAGGAAAAATTAATGCATCTCTGAAATTTTCCACAATTGTTTGTTAGGGTGTAAACATTTCGTAAAAGAAGTAGACCTCTCAGGGGCGTACCTAACTCCTTATTTTGGGGGGTAGTTGGGGGTAATCAGTTTTTTACAAATTACAAAAAAACTATGCATCAAATAAAAAAAAATTATTAAAAGTTCTAGGTGAAGTATTTGTGCACATTTTCTTTTTTCCGACTTCTTCGAGCTTCAAAGTTGACCGAGATATGCCAATTTTAAAATGGAATTTTTTTCCTCATTCAATCAAATGAAAAAGTATCCATCTTGTAAACCGTTAGAGATAGAACAACAGTTTAAATGTAAAAGTTATTTTTTATAAAAAAAATTAACAACTTTTTAAGAAGAAACTTTGGTTTCCATTTTCTCCAAAACCATAAAAAAAAATGTGTTGAAAATTTTCAACTAGTGGTTTTGTGAAACATTCTAGAAAAGCAAAAAAAAATTCCAGAAAATACTTGCAAAAATTTTGAAATTTTTGAAAGTATTTTGGAGACGCCCTCACGGGTAAAAAGAGATGTTCAGAAAACAATATTTCAAACAACAGTTGTTTATTTTTTTTATAAGAAATAATTTTTATATTTAAACTTTTGTTTTATCTCTAACGGTTTACAAGATAGTTTTTTTTTCATTTGATTGAATGAGCAAAAAATTCTAGAAAATACTTTCAAAAATTTGCAAAAATTTCGAAATTATTCGAAAGTATTTTCTGAATTTTTTTTATTTTTATTTTCTAGAATGTTTCACAAAAGGACTAGTTGAAATTAACCGGAAAAAAATCAACAAACTTTTTTTTATAGTTTTCGAGAAAATGGACACAAATACTTCAGTTGAAATGAACTTTTATTATTTGATGCATTTTTTTTTATTTGTAAAATAACTGATTAAAACCCCCAAATTACCCCCCAAAAAAGGGGTGTACGCCCCTGAGAGGTCGACTTGGTTTTACAAAGTGTTTACTAATAAATAAAATTTCAAAGATGCACTAATTATTTTTTTATTACCATGATATTCTACTTAATTTTATTAGACTATATGTAAAATATTTTTTCCCGATTATAATAAAAATGTTGGTAAATTATTATAAAAATGTTGGTCATTATTCGCGTCCATACTACATATTACAATAATATAAATTTATTCACAGGAAAGTGGACAATATCGTGAAATAATTATACTCTAGTAATTATTTCAAGAACGTTTCAATTTTTTTATAAGATCTTCATCACACATATAAAATTAACAACACACATTCTAACCCAGGGTCCGATCTAGCTATTTACCCGCTCCGGGCAAAATACTACAAATATAAATCATACTACATACAGGGTGAATTTTTAAGGGTACCTATGCTTAAAACTCGATAAATAAATTTAATTGAGGAAAATTCTTCAATAGAAAAATATTAGTTTCAAAGGTACACATCTTATACTGGCATTGAATTCGATTTAAATTTCCAGGTTTAATTAAAAGCTCACTTTGTTTCACAAATGACAAACATTAGATGAACGTTTTTTAATTAGAAAGTTGTTCTTTATAAATACGGAAACATTTTTTTGTAAACCGAATAGTTTAGATAGTAATTGATAGCAAAAATCAAAATTAGCATTTTGTGCGTTTGTTCATTCAATTTGAACTAAAAGTTTTTTTTCGAAGAGTGCCTACAGATCGCAGAAAAAATTATACGAAATAACAATTTCGATACGAAAAAACAATTTTGAGTAAAACTTTTCAGTCCGTTTTTGCCTAAACTTTAGATACGGTTTGCGGAAAAATGTTACTTTTTTATCAAAAACAATTTTTTAATTTTAAGTGTTCATCTATCGATTACCACTTATGGAGTAAAGAGCTTTTCATTGAGCTTGAAAACCTCGATAAAGTTTAATGTCTGCGTAAGATGTGCGCCTAAACACCCAACATCAGCTTAAAAAAGCATCCTGTATACCAAATTGGTTAAATATAGAAATAATGGTCGTAAAAATACGTGTGATAGCTTATTGGATTCGGGATGATGTCTAGAAAAATTTAACGGAAGCGTTTTTTAACAGATAACAATTGCAAAAGTTATAAACAATTAAAGGGGAAAAAATTATATTTCGTTTTACGCCAATATTTCATAAAATATTAATATTTAACAAATTTAAAAAAAAGATTCTTAAAGATGAGGAAATTTTCAATAAAAAACTCCCGCTCCCGGAAATCGATTTCTATTATTTATAATTTTAATTTAGATGGTTGTAGTATCGACAATAACGAGTACCTCACACAAAATAATTTTTTTAAGGTATTAAATATTAATTTTAAAATTTGAAAAATGGTGTATTTTGAACAGTTATACAACTGTTTATTAACAAAAATGTCTGGAATTGTCTTTTCCATTGTATATAAACAAAATGTTTAAATAATTGGCGTAAAATTTTTGGCTTCGTGGAATCCTTCTTATAGAGAAGCTGCGTAAAGATTAGTGGCGCCTTTTTTGTAAGTTCCTCGGTTACTTATTTTACTACATCTATTACATTTTTATACCATGTATATATGAAATATACATAGTATATTAAGTTTCGTCCCAAGTTTGTAACGCTTAAAAATATTGATGCTACGAACAAACTTTTGGTATAGGTGTTCATAGAATCACCTAATTAATCCATTTCAGGTTGTCCGTCCGTCCGTCCGTCCGTCTGTGGACACGATAACTCAAAAAAGAAAAAAGATATCGATCTGAAATTTTTACAGCGTACTCAGGACGTAAAAAGTCAGGTCATTTCGTAAATGAGCATCATAGGTCAATTGGGTCTTGGGTCCGTAGGACCCATCTTGTAAACCGTTAGAGATAGAACAAAAGTTTAAATGTAAAAAATGTTGCTTATAAAAAAATAAAAAACTTTTGTTTGAAACATTTTTTTGTAAACATCACTGTTTACCCACGAGGGCGTTAATTAGGTGCAAATTTTATAGTGTGTATTAATATAGGAATATCAAAGTGAATATCTTTTGTTATTTACGTGACGTCAAAAAACAAACGATTGCGCATCAACACTTGCGCATTATATGAGAATATCAGTTAAATATGTCAGATATGTATGTATGTGAAATGTAACAGAGTTATCAACACTGCTTATACATGGTATTTCAACAATTAACTCAGTCAATTGTTTGTTTTCACTTGTTATAGATAATAATTGTCAATGTTTGAACCAAGCAACGTGATGTTTTGAAAGCTTGCGTATTCACAGATTTTGTATAATGGGTGTCAGAAAGTGCGACAGCCGACAATTTAATTTTAATGTAATATACAGTCTCTATTAACAAGTTTTATGAATGTACATCCTCAAAATAACTCTAAATTGTAAATTTTATTTTTTTCTTATATTTATATTTATTTTGTGAATAAATATACATGGAAATAAATTAAAATAAAAAAGATGCATGGAAAACTTTTTTATTAAGGTTCATATATAAAAATATATGTCTAAAGGTAATATAGCATTTTAACAGTTTGTTTAAAAATCGAAACTGAATTGATACTCTCAAATACTCTCAAATCTTTAAAATTCAATATAGAATAGATTTCTTGATATTTTTCCATAATATATTATTAAAGGTGATAAAAAACATCGTGATGAATTATACAAATAGAATTATACAACAAAACTTAATTTTAACCCATTATTTTTAAATAATTTTAACCAATTTTGTCACTATTTTACAGTTTGGCGATCATATTTATTTTAAGATTTATTTATGTACTAGCTTTTGCCCACGGCTTCGCTCGTGATAATGATTCATTTCAATGTATTCCATAAATGATTCATTTAGAGAACCAATTTTACTTACATTCCCTTGGAAAACAATGTGGCATTTGTCCATGGAGTTCGCTTTAAAAAATGAAATAAAAAAGTGATTATTCCATCATCGCCGGGAGCCTTCCTACACTTAAGTTTCCTTAAAATATTTGAAACCGCCTGAGGTGATACGCATATGGCAGAAGAGTGAATAGATTCGGACACCAAGCGGGTCGTTTCTTCATCATGATATTCATCGCCATCGGTGGAACTGTGCGCCTTAGAGAAGGCGTGAGCAAGAAGTTGGGCCTTGCCAGCATCTGAGTAAGAGTACCCATTTTCCGACAATAGAGGGGGCAGTCTGTTGGAACGTTTACGTGAATTCGATTTTACGTGAAAATTGAATCGACAATTATTAAAAATATACATTAAAATAATTTAAATAAGACTATTTTTTAATTTTTAAGTCATTTTTACAAATATTTTTGAAGTAAATAATTATTTCAACAATAGAATTAATAGAATTAATTTTTTAACAGAGCCGAAAATCTCGTTTTAACTTTTTTTATTATATTAAACTTCTTTTTCTAACGATGTTTTATACGTTATATTTAAGTGTTTTTTATAAGTGCTACATACTCTTGTATATGTATATATATGCCTATCTCAACTAGAGTAACTAACACTGCTTCGTTCTTCTATGTTACAACTTTGTATGTTATTCGCGGAGTTAGTTTTATGAAATTTAGGTTATATAATCATGTTTCTTACCAGCAGTATTGCTTAAGTTTGCCGGCTATATAGCTAAGATCAAACCCACAATGTATAATACACCATTCTGATTCACTATATTAAATTTAAAATTGTCTAAAAGTAATAGACCTTTTCATCATGTCACATGCGCAAGTGCAGAGTTTATTTTTTCGTACTGACAGCAATAAGTAGGACTAAGATAGAAGATATTTGTTATGCATTTTATCACATTGGTTATAAATCATTTAGTACGAAACAAATGTGAGTCGTGATTTTAAAATGAAAAGCCCTATTGAAGAGATCAGTCCATCACATATCGCCGACATTTTTAAATCGTTCGTTGAGAATTAAAAATAAATATTAGACTAGAATTCCATATGTCTATTACTCAGCTGCACAAATTTTCAACAGGGAGTATTAATAAGTTTAAAAAACTCAAACTCTTTATACAGCCTCACATATTTTTAAAAGAAACTCTTTTAAATGTATTCAAAATCTTACTTACAACTCTTTATTCAGTCATACAAATTTAAAAAAAAAAATTTTAAAAAAAACTTTTCAAGATTTTGCAACTCATACTAACTCTTACTAACTCTTTTAGTAAGTTTCATTAACTCTGAATAACTCTTCTGACAGAGTCTGAAATCTTGGAATTATTTTACGTCTTATTAAAAGTTGTTCAGAGTTTATAAGACTTTTTAAGAAAAAGTAAAACTTTAAGAACTGTTATTCAGACTTATTAACAGTTTAGTTTTTTCACAAGGGTTATTATAAACAACAAAGTTTTAAAATTTTGTAAACTCTTTTGGCATCATCTTGTTAAATAAAATATATATAAAAAGGGCTCTTCGAAGCCAAAAAATTTTACGCCAATTTTAGTTTACAATAAAAACGAAACTTCGAGAAAGTTTTGTTAATTAACAATTGTCTAGTTTGTTGAAAAATTAGCTAAAATATAAATTTTCAACACGGTAACAGATAACAGATAAACAAAATTTTTTAGTGTCTGATGCTCGTTTTTGACGATATTACAACAATCTAAAAATGACGCAATAGCCTATTTTCAGCGTTAAATTAAAGTTATAAATAATGGAGATAGGCTTTGGAAAATTTTTTTTTTTTTTTTTTGTAAATTTACTCCGTTTTAATAATATTATTTTAAAATTTTAATATGTTATATTGACGAAAAACGATATACTATTTTTCTTCATCTGTAATTGTTTATAACTTTTTCAATTTTTTCTGTGATAAAAGACGCTTGCGATATATTTTTCTAGGCATCATTTCGAATCCAATAAGCTATCACACGTATTTTTACAACCATTATTTCTATATTTCATCAATTTGAACTTGTAGGCTAGACTATAAGTTAGTAGTTGTTGATATGCTTATGTTATTTAGATCTTTTATAATAATTTATTTAATTACTTAATTATTTTGTAATATTACGACTTAAGTGTGCAGTATGGTTATAATGTTTAATAAAAATATCTGGATGACCGAGCTTTGCTCGGTTATTCGCCAATAGATGTCAGCAAGAGTCATATTTTTCACTTTAGACTACTCAAACGCCTCCTTTTTGTTATGTTATAATTTGCATTGTATTTCATTAACTACGTTATACACCAATAGATGTCTGATGAATTTTTTTCACTTTAGACTACTCAAACGCCTCCTTTTTGTTATGTTATAATTTGCATTGTATTTCATTAACTACGTTATACACCAATAGATGTCTGATGAATTTTTCATGAAAAGACGGATAAAAGGACATTTCTGATAAATGAAACCTAGCTAGATCGACTTATCGCCCCAAAAAACCCCTACATACTCATTTTCATGAAAATCGTTGGAGCCATTTCCAAGATCGTTGATATATATATATATATATATATATATATATATATATATATATATATATATATATATATATATATATATATACAAGAATTGCTCGTTTAAATATATAAGACTACGTATTATGGTAAATATTGTAATTATATGAGACCTAAACTTTTTTTTACGTCAGAAATTTAAAGAGTCCAGTTTATTGGCTATTTTTGTATTAAAAAAAAGCTCTGAATACGATGGTGACAAAAAAAAATGTGTACACCATATAGGCCTCTTGTTATAAATAATGATTTTGAGCGGCAATTGTCATTGTTTTGATGTTGTTTGACTTTTTAAGGAAAGCATAAAATTAAGATTTTAACGAAATACGTCGTTTGGGTCTAATTGCGACCTTTGACCGTTAAATTGTTATAAATTACCAACACATATTATTTAATAGATTAAAGACATTTATTTGCATTGATAATTATATGTTTTTAAAGAGAAAAGTATATGAAAAACTTAAAGCAAGTAAAATTAATTTAGGCCAATAGAATAACGTAAAAAGATGTGGCTTACGTGTTGTTGTTGGCTACAGGTCAGTAGTGGTTTTAATCTACGGAGGGCTGTACTCACATAATGAACCCTGCCATGTTCACTCGCCCGGAACGTGGGGACTGGAGTTATTATAAACAAATTCGGCTGAAAATGTTGTTTTGTTTTCTATTAAGCGATGTAACTCATAAATGGTACACTTTAGGATACTGGTGCTATTGAACTTTTTGTTCCTTAGATGTTTTTCTAGAACTTCAAAAAAACAAAAAACAAATTTTTGCGAAAAAAAAGCAAAAAAATGACTAAAAAACTCAATTTTTAAATTGAATTTATTTGTTTGCAAATAATTGTTTTTAATAAAATTGGCAGCTAAATCTTGTAAATGATACCTCAAAGAGCAAAATTAACTTTGGAACGTTCCATTCAGTCTAATAGTTTTTGCACAAATCCATTTTGCACTAGATGTCTTGAAATAATTAGAGCATATTTAATATTAACAACAACTACAGCGGTTTAAAAAACGGTGAAAATCCCTTATTTGCAAAATTAATTTTCTCAACGAATTTTCAACTTAAAGAGATGCGGTTTTAAAATTTGCTTCAAAAAAAGAATTTTAAATAGATAGACCTGTCTAACACGGTTTGGGACCAATATATGGCCCATTTCGTTTTCTTTTTTTATTTGTCCACGATTATGACCTTGAATTTGTTTTTACGAAAAACAAAAAATTGCAAATTTCTGGAAGTGTCATGTCCGAAAACGAAGCACAGATTTTTTAAATCAAACTGTGTATTATCTAAATAAATTTCGATTTTTGCCCCAATTTCCTAGATCAGTTTTTTGAATTTTTAAAATACGTATTTTCGACTACCAAGTAGTCATCATCAGTAAGAATTAGCTAGTGAATGTTACTCTTTGCTAATTTGGTGGCGGACTGCACACTGTTACTTTCGTGTTTTTACAATTTATACTGTTCACAGTATCTGTCAAATTGTAGTGTCAGTCGCGCTAGCCAATCAACTGCCATCAGTTGACTAGTCAGGCCAAAGAGCGTGATACTTGTGCGCAAGCCCATTCGAGTATTTTTTGACGTTTAAAATAAAAAATTACAAATCAAACCTAAATTAAAAAACTATAAATAAATCATAAAAATAAATAATCCTTCATCCTTATAACGTATGGACAATTCCATGTGTAAACCTTGATTTTTAAGCCATTTTTCCACCGCCTTTATTGCTTCTGGTATTGGAACACTGGGATACAAAGCTTTGACATCAAATGACATTAGAACTGCACTTGGTGCCAATTCTGTATCCTTTATTTTGTTAATTTTAAAATCAAGGATACAGAATTGGCACCAAGTGCAGTTCTAATGTCATTTGATGTCAAAGCTTTGTATCCCAGTGTTCCAATACCAGAAGCAATAAATGCGTTGGAAAAATGGCTTAAAAATCAAGGTTTACACATGGATGAAGTAACAGAATTGGTAAAATTGACACGCCTATGCATGAGACAAAATGTGTTTACCTTCGAAGGTAAATACTACAAACAAACATTTGGGACGTCTATGGGCAATCCGTTATCTCCGTTCTTGAGCAACATCTTCATATCAGACCTCGAAGAACAAGCCAAACAACAATTCAGTTATTTTCCCGCTGTCTGGTACAGGTATGTTGATGACATCTTCACAATTTTTGACACAGAAAAAGAAAATCCACAAGATTTTCTTAATAAGCTGAACAACATGTACCCTTCAATTGATTTCACAACAGAAATCGAAAAGGACGGTTCGATTCCGTTCCTTGACATAAGAATTTCCAAAAACACAAATTCTAAGAAACTAGATTTTGACATATACAGGAAACCAACACACACTGAAAGGTACATCACAGCAGATTCAAACAGCCCACCACAACACAAACTAGCCATTTTCAACTTCCTAGTGAACCGATTAATAAAAATACCATTATCCACCAGAAACTATTTCAAAGAATTAAAACACATCCACCAAGTTGCAATATACAACGGATTTGATCCACAAATAATCAAGAATATGATCCGAAAAACAAAATTAAGAATCCAAAGGAACAATTCAACAACTTTGAAACCAGAACAAAACAGCATAGATAAAAAGAAATGGTGCAAACTTACATATTTTCAACCACACGTCAACAAATTAACAAAAGAACTTGGAGAACATAACCTAAAAATAGCACCCATTAGTCGAACAAAATTAAAACAATTACTTGGAAATCCCAAAGATAAAATCAACATGGAACAACAATCGGGAATATATTGCATTGGATGTCAAAATTGTTCGAAGAAATATGTAGGTCAAAGTAGAAGACAAATTATCACAAGATTCAAAGAACATATGGGCCATTTAAAATATGGAAGAATTGAAAAATCATGTGTAGCCGCTCACGTTATCGAAAACGACCACAAAATCGACAAATCAAACCTTAAGCTCCTAAAATCAGTACCCAATCCTTGCGAATTAGACGCTTATGAAAGCATCTTCATTCAAAAGATGGGTAATGAAGCAATGAACTTGGACAAAGGACCTATTCCAAATTCGGATCTAATAAAAATTGCAAAATCAGGGTTGAATTTCTAAAAATTGTCAATACGTTATGAAGGTGAAGGATTATTTATTTTTGTGATTTATTTATAGTTTTTTAATTTAGGTTTGATTTGTAATTTATTATTTTAAAAAATAAAAAATTGCAAAATCAAGGTTGAATTTCTAAAAATTGTCAATACGTTATAAGGATGAAGGATTATTTATTTTTATGATTTATTTATAGTTTTTTAATTTAGGTTTGATTTGTAATTTTTTATTTTAAACGTCAAAAAATACTCGAATGGGCTGGCGCACAAGTATCACGCTCATTGGCCAGACTAGTCAACTGATGGCAGTTGATTGGCTAGCGCCACTGACACTACAATTTGACAGATACTGTGAACAGTATAAATTGTAAAAACACGAAAGTAACAGTGTGCAGTCCGCCACCAAATTAGCAAAGAGTAACATTCACTAGCTAATTCTTACTGATGATGACTACTTGGTAGTCGAAAATACGTATTTTAAAAATACAAAAAACTGATCTAGGAAATTGGGGCAAAAATCGAAATTTATTTCGACATATCCTAGAGTTCTCATTTATTATCTTTGATAATATTTATATGTGTATTATCTGTCTTGCTTGGTGATGATAGTTCTGATGTGCGTTGTGATTTGTTCGCTCTTTTGATACACTTTAATAGTTCTGATGTTTGAAACAATTGCCGTGAATTTTCAACGATCCTCGTTTGCCCTAATTTGCTCCTGCATAAGAAAACAATGATTTTTACGAAAAAAAATTTCAAAAAAAAGTTGTTTATTTTGGTATAAGGAACATTTTTTTACATTAAATTTTTGTTCTGTCTCTAACTGTTTAACATAAGCAAAACTTTTAGCATTTCTGAAATTTTTCAAACATCATATCTCAAAAAGTATTAGACATACAGAACTGTAGATTGGATGCAATTGTTTCATATTTAGTATACTTTCTAAATGATACAGAATCTTATGTCAAAAGCTTATAGTTTTTGAATTAAACTGTAAAATTTAAAAAAAGTCCGAAAATTTTGCAGTTTTTCAGGTATTACACAGGAAGCGTTTGCAAAACATGCTTACACACTCTCCTAAGGGGTCCAAATAACATACTAAAAAAGGAACTTTCAAAATGATACTAGAATCTTATGTCAAAAGCTTATAGTTTTTGAATTAAACTATAAAATTTTAAAAAAGTCCGAAAATTTTGCAGTTTTTCAGGTATTACACAGGAAGCACGCCTTGTTTGCAAAACATGCTTACACACTCTCCTAAGGGGTCCAAATAACATACTAAAAAAGGAACTTTCAAAATGATACTAGAATCTTATGTCAAAAGCTTATAGTTTTTGAATTAAACTGTAAAATTTAAAAAAAGTCCGAAAATTTTGCAGTTTTTCAGGTATTACACAGGAAGCGTTTGCAAAACATGCTTACACACTCTCCTAAGGGGTCCAAATAACATACTAAAAAAAAAACTTTACATCGCGCTTTTGCGATTTTAATGCAGGATTTGACTATATGTTTCATGGAATAAAAAGTGACTTAGCACCTCTAAAGTGCACCATTTACGTTATATGACTTGCAAGGAAGCAAAACCCAATTTTCAGCCGAATTTATTTAATAACTAAAGTCCCCAGGTTCCGGGCGAGTGGACTCGGTAGCTCCATTATGTGAGTACCCCTCTGCAGATATTAAAATAACTTCTGACCTATAATTGACAACAACACGTACAATCCGTAATTCTATTGGCCTAATATATTCACTTTATGTTCATGAAAGATTTCTTGAAAACAATTAATTAACAGACAGCCAAACGCAAAGTGGTTGGCATCTCCGATTCTGCTTATTGGATTGAGGTCAATTTAGACTTCAAATTTTCCTTATTGTTTTATCTTTCATTTGTCCCATGTTTAATCTGGATACGACTTTTCAGTTAAGATATTCAATTTATTTATCAGTCGTTTATTTTCTGAGCGATGGGAGGGGGGTTAAAAATAAAAATTTTTGGAAAGACCTTGTACAGTTGTTGATTCTTATTAATATTTATGCTCATTCGAAGTGGGAAGATGGAAAAATTCCACAGACCGTCAGAAATCTCCTATAAACAAATTATTCAATTTGCTTAAACAATTGCAAAATACGTGAGATAAAAAACGGTGTATTCTATGAACAAAACACACTATTTTCACCGAAATAAAATATCTATACGACCTTTTGTTGAGCAGAAAAAAATCAGAAAGAAATGCGTAAGTTTTTATCCTTAATTTTTTATTAACAATTTAACGGTCAAATATAAAAGGTCGCAACTAATCCCAAACGAGGTATTTTATTAAAATCTTAATTTTCTCGGATTTAACTTTTTTTCGTCAGACGCACTGTTTTCCTTAAAAAGTAAAAAAACATTAAAACAATGAAAATTACCGCTCAAAATCATAATTTTTAACAATGAAGCCCATGGTTTACAAATTTTTTTTTTTTTGTATCTATCGTATTCAACGCATTTTTTTGTTAAAAATAGTCAATAAACTAGCATCCTTAAATTTCTGACGGAAATGGCTAACTTTGACTTCAACACAACTAGCCTAAATTATAATAATATTTTATGCTGGTTAGCAAGTGTTTTGTTGATTTTAGATGTCTGATGAAGATCTAATAAAAATATTCAAACGTTACCGTTACTTAAAATGTTGATTTTGCCAATAAAAAGCCACCAAAAATTTATTTCGGAAAAATATACACGCTTTCTTGCCAAAAACTTAAATTAAATTTTAAACCTTTTTTAAACTATCAAAAACGCGGGCATCCAATTTGATGACGTAATATGGGTATCATTATACGAAATAACACAAATATATTCAAAGACAACTGATATTATAATAAATACTTAGTATCTATTGATATATTATACCCAGCTGTCTACACTGAACTAACTGATGGTCTATGGTTCATACCGATATGACATCACATCAGGGCTTGCCCGCGTTTTAGGTCACGTGATATACAGTTTAAAAATTACGATTTTTAATTTTAAAATTTTAAAAGAAAAATGTTCTTTTATGACTCGAAATCAGAATATTTAAGTATATTTTTTACATAAATTTTAACTTTTTTCAAATTTCATAATTTATTTTTGACTATCGATAATACCCTATTGTTGTAAATGTATTAAACACGATCTTATTCACTTTCCTGCTAATCAGAAAGAACTTGAGAATTTTTTACCCTTAATGAAAATTAATTAAGAAATATAATTTTTCGTAATGAAACCCTGGTTTTTTTCACCATAGTATTTAACCCATTTTTTACAAAAAAAAATAATTCGATAGACTGACCTCTTTCATTTTCTGACGGAAATCGATAATTTTGACTTCAATACGACTCGTCTATTATCGGTATTTAAAAATTGACGACTTATTTCATAAATCTTGTTGAAAAGTGATATTTTACAGACTTCTTAATGACTTTTTCAAAAAAAAAGGAAAGCAAAATACTTTTTTGTAAGCAGTAGTATTACCTGTATGTATTTTTTGATGGTCACGTATGTAGCGTCTTGAAAATTGCTTATGACAAATATCACAGGAATAAATATTTTGATCTGTATGTGAACGTTTGTGTCTTATTACAGAATTTTTAGATTTAAATGGCTTATTACAAATGTCACATTCAAATTTCTTCTCATCCGAATGCTTTGAAGTATGCTCTTTTAATTCGGTAGCATGACAAAATTTCGCATCTAAAAATGAATAAATATTTTAGAAATTGCAAAAATATTTTACTAAATTCACATTTTTACACTATAAGTAATGTAAGAAACGAAACCGAAAAATCAGTCTAACCCAGGAAAAAACTCCACGTTGATAGACTTTTAGGGAAAATGTGTGGCTGAGTACCCTCAACAAAATTATATTCATGCGAAGTTGGGCATTTTTTATTTAGGCCTATAAGGTAGGGCCGAAGTACCCTATTTCCACACCTTCTCTTTATTTAACATCTAAAAAGCTATTGGATTTTATATTTTGGACGATTCCAAAGCATTTTTTAATCCCGGGCGTTTTTTACCCTGCCTCGCCATTTTTGAGATATAGGCATTTGAAAACAAAAAATGCGGATATTTCACCGAAAACTCGTTATTGAAAAAACTAAAGATTATTTTCTGGTTCTGGTCAAAAATTTAATTTGAAATCCTTTAGATATTATATTTTGGACCATTTTAAGTGTTTTTTTACTTTTGATAATTTTCACCAAACCTCACCGTTTTCGATATATAAGTGTTTAAAAAAAAGTACGGGTTTTTGCCGAAAATTCGTTCTTGATGAAACTCAAGATTATTTTGTGGTAGTGGTCAAAAATATTATTTGAAAGCAATATGATTTTATATTTTCCCTTGTTAAAATAAATCTGTTCAGAAACTCAGAATACTTAGTTTGAAATTTAGAAAAAGAATATGTGAAATAAAACCATCTCTGAAAAAGTCTGAAAAAAGTCTGAAAATATAAAATCAATTATTAATCAATCATTTAATGACAAAAAATGGTAATAGATTGAGTTTCTTTCGGAAAAATATTCTGAGTTCTCCTAGAAGACTTCTCAGAAATAATCGGCGATTTTATGAAAAATTAGTTAGCTAAATAAAGTAAAAGTAAGACTTTTACTGAATTAATCAGTAATATTTAAAACATTTCACATTTTCGAAAAATTAATTACTAATGTTTTACTTCTGTAAGTGTATTGAATAAATACTTCTTTTAAATAAAAAAAAATTTGGAAGACGGTTGACCCTGCAGGTCATCCCTGTAACTTCCCGCTAAGTATTGACTCATAACGTGTAAAAAATTTTATCTATTCTGATGTTATATCCAATTTTCAAATCGCGATAACTTTAGAATGAATAAACCGATTTTCACGCGGTTGGTGACATTCGACGCAGTTTTTGAAGCTTCATGAAGAATTTTTAAGTTTCAATTGATAAAACAAAAAATGTTGAGGTTATTCCGAAAAAACGCTTTTTTGGGTTTTATTTCGTCAACGATAACGCACGAACGAATCAACCGATTTTGACCGGACTGGTGGTGATCGACGTGGTTTTTTGATGTTGAGAGCTGATTAATTTTTTGGAATTGATCGATACAGCCGTTTAAAAGTTATTAAAAAAAAAAAACACTTTAAAAAAAATTTTTTTTGCATTTTTTTTGAGATTACTTGAAATCTATCGGCCCAAATAGGCCTCAAAATCTAAGTTTGGTCAAGCCCTTTCGAATGGCACCAACCGCGATCAAATCGGACAAGCCGTTCAAAAGTTATGAGAGGTTTACCTACACACACACACACACACACACACACACACACACACACACACACACACACACACACACACACACACACACACACACACACTCATACATACATACAGCCATACAGACACCCTCGCGGAAGTAGTCAGGGAAGCTTCCTGACACCTTAAAACGTCGAGATCTGATGAAAACTCGATTTTGGCAAAACGGGGTGAAAACAATAACTTCCCTATTTTCTTAGCGGGAAGTTAAAAATTAGCCAGGAAATTGTTTTGAGTTTTTCTGACTTATTTATTAGCAGAAGATTAGCTGAAGAGAAACCATATTATATATATACATGATGATGTCGACATTTCTCTTGTGCGAATAACCATATATTTAATATAAAAATGAATTATTCAGTACATTAAGGAACATGTACTCAAGCTAAACTTTTTTGCTTAACTTAGAGCATAGTTTAGCTTACGTATATTTTCTAAATTATGGTCCTTAATGTACTTAATAATTCATTTTTAAGGTAGTACCTACACGAAAGTGATATTTCAAGAATTTCTCAAAACTCAGAATATAAAATATTTAATTCATAATACACATGCTGTTAAAATTAGAAGATGATTTACCATGTCATACATGAGATATTAGCAATTAAAAGTGACGCAATTTGTACGTGTACATGGGAGAAGCGTATAAAAATACACAAATTTACAAATATTATATTTATTTATCAATGAATGACGTTCACCATCTCTATGAAAAACTAATATAATGTAGAATACTATATTTAGAAAATATATAAAAAAAAATAAAAATTATTTACCATATAGTTTCGATAAAAAACTTAAATAAATAACTCGTTTTAGCGATTATTTTTTGTGGAGAGGATATAAAGACTAATGGTAAAGGTATATATCATAGTGTGTGTGTTTATACGTATAGGAGATATAATAGTGAGTAACTACAGTCTTGTGAAAATAATATATGGTATAGTCATAGTAGTCATAGCACAGTTAATGCGCTGAATGATAGTATTAGTCCAAAACTTTTTGACTGGACTGTCGCGGAGGAACTACCTTAATTAAAAATATGATCATTCGCACAAGAGAAATGTCGAAATCATGTGTGAATGTATGTATATTGAATATACAATCACTCTGGTTACTTTTCAGAGCTAATAAATAAGTCAGAAAAACTAAATAATTTCCTGGTAAAGAGAACTATTCAATATGATAAAAGTAAAACCTACAATAATTAATTTTTCTAAATGTTTTAAATTTTATAGATTATTTCTGAAAAAATCAATCTTACTTTTACCTTATTTAGCTGACTAAATTTTCATAAAATCTCTGATTAATTCTGAAAAAGAACTTCTGAAAGAGTCTCAACCTATTACCATTTCTGTCACTAAATGATATATTAATAATTTATTTGATATTTTCAGACTTTTTCTGAGATAGTTTTACTTCACATATTCTTTTTCTGAATTTCAAACTAAATATGTTTAGGTCCAGAACAGATTTATTTCTACAAGCAGTAGACTGACTTTAAGATTCGGATTTCGGTTAAGTATCTTAAAAAATGTGACCCATCACCCTGTATGACTGTGGAAAATTTTAAATCAATATTCCGATAAATATCGAAAATATGAGGGTGAATTCATCTGAAATGCGACACACTGTGTATCGAAAACGTTGAAGTCAAGTAAAAAATCTCAGAAGTCAAAAACTCTTAAGAATAGTCCAAAATATAATATCAAATGATTTTAAAATCAAATTTTTGACTAAAACCACAAGATATTCTTTATTTTCGTCAATAACTAGTTTTTGTCGAAAATCCGCATTTTTATTTTTTCAAATGCTTATATCTTGAAAACGGTGAGGTTAGTTAAAAAAATGTCAAGGAGTTCTATATTCTAAAATATACTATCAAACATTTTTAAATCAAATTTTTGACCAAAATCACAAAATAATCTTTATTTTCGACAATAACGAATTTTCTCCGCATACGGTGAGGTTAGTTAAAAATGTCAAAAGTGTTTAGAACTGTCCAGAATATAAAATCATATTTTTTACTACAACCACAAGAGTTTCATCAAGAACGAATTTTCGGCAAAACCCCGTACTTTTGTTCAAACACTTATATATCGAAAACGGTGATGTTTGGTGAAAATAGTCAAAAGTAAAAAAACACTTAAAATGGTCCAAAATATAATATCTAAAGGCTTTCAAATTAAATTTTTGACCAGAACCAGAAAATAATCGTTAATTTTTTCAATAACCTGTTTTCGGTGAAATTTCCGCATTTTTTGTTTTCAAATGCTTATATCTCGAAAACGGTGAGGCTGGGAAAATAACGCCATGGATTAAAAACTGCTTGGAATCGTCCAAAATATAAAATCCAATAATTTTTTTAGATGTTAAATAAAGAGAATGTGTGGAAGTAGGGAACTTCTGCCCTACCTTATAGGCCTAAATAAAAAATGCACAAGTTCGCGTGAATATAATTTTGTTGATTTTCCACCAGCCCATAAAAATTTGCCGGTATGGAGTGTTTTCCTTGGTCAAATGCTTTGTGTCCTACAGTACTAAGTTTGTATTTTCAAGCTGGAATTTTTAAAATGATACTTCATTATTGAAGATTACTTTCAACGTGTAACAAAGGTCAACTTAATTTTTTTTAATGAAAAGCAGTAATTACCACATTGAGTACACTGATATGGTTTTTCTCCTGTATGTCTTCGTAAATGAATGGTGTAATTCCATGTATGTGCAAACTTTCTCCCACAATAAGTGCATAATAAATTTTTATCTTCATGAATCTAAAAAAATATTATTCCTTATAAATATCAAGCCACGTTTTTAAGGTTGTTATGAAGAAAATGCTATTTAATTACAAACTTTCCAAAAAAAGACAGTCATTTCTTCATAGAATATGGAAAGCCTAACCCAAATATGAAGTCATTTCTGTTCATGGATTTCGTGAAATCGATGTTGAAGTTATTTTGTTAAGGCGGGTTATTACATCGTATTTTAGGGAAACGGCAATAAACACACTAATTTAAGGTTCATAACTCGAGACGCAGAAATGAAAGCTTCACAAAAAACTACCATACTATTTATTCAAGGCTTATAAATATATGTATCCATTTAAAAAATATTCCTGTTTTTAGTTTTTGAAACAATTGACAAAGATTATCGCAAAATGTATGAAATTTAATGTAATTATATTATGATTGGCTACGTTGCACATGTGTTGAAGATATGTCATTTATTGTCAAAAAAAAAAAATTTGAATAATGATATAATTGTAATTTTGTTTTAATTATATATAAAATAAATCCACAATAAAAGAATTTTGGATAAATACAATTGAATTTTTCACGAAATTAAAGTTTTCAAATACTTAAACTGATCGCGGTAAAATGTCAACATAAACATTTCAGTGTTGTCAGACTTTATACGTCACAATGTAAGTTTTTTTTAAATACATAAAAAAATATTTTTAATTTTCAAAACTTTTCCAAACAATTAAATTTATGATGTAATAATTAAAAAAATAGATAAAAACATATATTTTAATCTATTTAAAATTAAAAAAATTTGTTTATTGAACGTTGGTAGCAGATACTTCGTTATATACCTTTTGCCCTTCTACTTTCCTTTTTTTTTTTCCTTCTACATAATAACCTTAATTAGTACTAGTGTCCGACCGAAGGTCGATTTTTGACCGAAGCCGATTAATCGGCTATCGCCACAACCTTCGGCCGAAGCCGAAGCCGAAGGTTTAAAAACATGATTTTAAAACTTTAATATTAAAGTTGATCTCTAGAAGTTGATTTAGAGGTTATGATCTTGAGAAGTTGATCTAGAAGTCAATCTAAAGATTATTAAAAAAATTACATTGAAATTTATTTCAAAATAATAAAATTTAGAACAATTCGTTCAATTCCGACGTTTGCTAAGAGCCTTCGGCCAAAGCTTCAGCTTCGGCCTGAATTCAGGCCGAAGCCGAATGTTTGGCCGAAGATGGCCGAAGCCGAAGCCGAAGCTTCGGTCGGACACTAATTAGTACCAACATTCCACACAACGACAATAGACCTTTTCATCATGTCATAAGCGCAAGTGCAGAATTTATTTTTTCGTACTGACAGCAATAAGTAGGACTAAGATAGAAGATATTTGTTATTCATTTTATCACATTGGTTATAAATCATTTAGTACGAAACAAATGTGAATCGTGATTTTAAAATGAAAATCCCTATCTGTTTTTTATTTTAGACGCATGGAGGGTCGATACTAATCAAGCGTTAAGTTCAGCTAAACGAGAGCGTCTTGCGACAGGATGTATTAGGCTATCGACTTTGACATGTACTATGACATACACTTTAGGATTTTGTATGTTATATTATAGTCATTACTTTGAAGTACGGATAGGTAAGGTAGTAGAGGCGTGGCTATATAATTTTTTATTTTAGTGATTACTTAGTTCGAATCAAGCAGCAGTTTCAAAATATATATTTTTTTTAAATTTATTATCATAAGTAACTATCATAATTACGAGTTGGTAAGATTGAGTTTGTCGACTACAAAGGAATTGGTTGGGCTCTGAAGTTTTTACCCCTTGCGTTCAAAAATGAGACACTGTTACAGAAACCGGAGATATTATCGTAAAACGATATTCACCTGACATTTTCTTTGTGCAACGATATTATATAAATATTAGTCTAGTTAACCAGTTCAAATTACTGAAATATAGAAAAAATGGTCGTAAAAATACGGGTTATAGTTGTATTCGGAATTATATGTCTAAAAAAATGTGCCGGAAGCGTTTTTTAACTCATAAAAATTGCAAAAGTTATGAGCTATTAAAGATAAAAAAAAAGGTATTTCTTTTTTCGCCAATATTTCATAAAATATTAATATTTAAGAAATTTTAAAAAAAGATTCTTAAGAGCAGGAAATTTTCAATAAAAAATTCTCCCTCCCGGAAGTCTATCTTAATTATTTATAATTTTAATTTAACTAACTAATTAATTTAATTATTTATATTTTTAATTGTTAAAAACGAATATCTCACACAAAATAATTTTTTTAAATATTAATTTAAAAATTTGGACAAATTATGGTGTCTGAACACCTTAAAGAATTTATTATCGTTGTAAATTTATATTCAAATTAATTATTCAACAAGTAATACAATTATTTATTCAGAAAATTATCTGAAATTTTCGTTTTCATTGTAAACTAAAAAAATGTTTAAATAAAATTTTTTTGCTTCGTGGAATCCTTCTTAAATGTATACTTTAAAAAAGAGAGTTTAAAAAATTTTAATACTAAACAAAAAATGCCTAACCATCAATAATTCTTTAGAGTGTTTAGAATACACCATAATTATTAAATTAATATTTAATTAAATGAATATTTAAAAAATTATTTTGTGTAAGATACTCGTTTTTGACGATATTACAACAATCTAAAAATGACGCAAAAAGATTTATATTAAGCGTTAAATTAAAATTATAAATAATGAAGATAGAGTTTTTGGGAGGGAGTTTTTTATTGGAAATTTTCTCCTCTTTAAGGATGTATGAGCGAAGGCGTGGGGGTAAAAATTTAAAAATAGATATTTTCAATTTTGATGATAAATTTATATTATTACTTGACGATATAAGACGAAAAGTAAGAATAAAATTTTTCGATATCTGGCTTAATTTTCAAAATATCGAAAATTGAAAATTTTGTTTAATTATTTTAATTATTTTAGCTTTCGATATTTCGAAAACCAAGACACATATCGAAAAATTTTATTCTTATTTTTTGTCTACATTCATGAAGTTATAACAAAATTCATCATCAAAGTTGAAAATAAGATAAAAATAATTTCAACCCTTAATCTACCCTGCTCTTACATCCCTTATATGGACGGTGACACTTAGTTTTTTTCTTTTCTAATTCATTGCTAATATGTTTACTTTCTATTAAAAAGTTTTTTTTTAATTTGTTTTCATTCATTCCAAATGAAAATTATCAAAAACTTCCAAAATATGTCGTTTTTTGAGATTCCTCCATAAGAGCCAATGTATTTTACATCGATTTTTAATGACTTTTTTCTTAAAAATCTGCCCGGTTACCTATGCTGAAATTTTAACCACATATTCTTTGAGTAAAAGACTACCTACAAACAAATTTTGAGCCTTTAAATCAAACATTGTTGTCATGCTCATACATCCTTAAGTAATTTTTTTTTTAATTTCTTAAATATTAATATTTTTTGAAACATCATTTTTTATTCGTGATTTCACAAATTATATAGTACGTGTTATATGGGAATATTAGTTATATGTGTGTGACTTGTATGTATGTGTGGCTATCTAAGAGTGACTTTGTTTCTTTACTTACATGACGCAAAAAAAAAACTACTGTCTTTATATGGTATTTCAACAATTAACGCAGTCAATTGTTTGTTTTCACTTGTTACAATCATTATTTTTATATTTCACCAATTTTTTAACTAGACCATATAGTCAATTGTGCAGTAAAATTAAATAATATTTAAGTTAAATCATGTAACATATTATTATGTCAAAGATGGTATCGCCAGCCTAAAGCGCCAGCCATCCTGCTGCGAGACGGTCATTGTTCTGATCTTTGAAAATTCACTACTGGAATTGTCAACAGAGTGAGAACCACCTCTCAAAGTAGATTGACAAGAATAGTAAATATCGGGGCCTGGTCATAATACGCATGTCTTAATATACAACATAATATCCTGGCGCGTTTTTAAAATACACTACATTTTAAAATATATGATCATACATTTTAAAATATTTTTATCATAGAATTAACGCAAAATTATCTAACAATATTACTCGTTTGAACGTTAAAACAAAATAAAATTTTATTCATTTACTTTAAGCACATGTGAATTTGAAATATAAACACATCATTGAAGCAGCTGATTCCGGTTATACGATCATGCGCATTCAATACCAGGCCTCCAAAATGGTGTTTTCCGTCAGCTGTTTGAATATTGTATTTTCATCTTTGTTAATCTACTCTGTGACGCCAAAATATGCATACTTGGTATACACTGGGCTTATCTATTTAAAATATATGATCTAAGGTTCTGATACTAATCAAGCGTTGTTCTTACCGATAAGTGACTATGATATAGTTTTCTATTTTGACATATTTTGCCACATATTTCACATGTTGAATGTTCTTTTTGTACGTGATCTTTTAACTTGGTTTTACAGCCACAATCTTGTTTACATATTTTACATTGAACTAGTTCTGGTGAATGTGAAAACAAATCATGCGAACGTTTAAAATTTTTATCACAAAAGTTACACTTAAAGCCTTTTAAGTGGACGCTATTTTGATGTTTATAAAATTCTACTTTTGACTGAAATGTTATTCCACAATCATCACATTTATATTTTTGAATTGTATTGTCATCTTTTGAATCAATCTTATGTAATTCTATATTTGATTCTTTAACTAATTCATTTTTAACTGAAATAAATTCTTTTGTAATGACTTTATTTTGAGATACACCATTTATATCTGCACTCGAAGCTTCATATAAGTCATCTTTTATTAATTCTTTTATAATGACTTTATTTTTAGGTATATTTTCATTTATATTATTTTCATTCAATTCCAAATACGAATAAGAATCAAAAGAATTATCTTCATTTTCAAAATCATGGCTTATTTCTTGTTTGAAAGATTCAACTTTTGTAATTTTTGTTTGTGCCTTTGCAATAATTTCTTCCAATAATTTTTCAGTTGATAAAAATTTAATTTTAAATTTGTAAGATTCTTCCAAATATTTTATACATACAAGGCATATTTTCTTAGGTAACGAATCATCATTGGAAATCTACATAATTTGATATAAAGTAATCTCATGATAGCTGACAAAAAAAGAGTCGAAGTCGATATCTCGAGATATACACCATGAAGATTATAAAGAAGGAGAACGATCGCTATGTACTAAAGCATTAGCGCACTTGTCCCTGAAAATTTGTAGAATTTATAGCTCATTTTCAGCCACCAGCCGCGCTGTCGTCGGTAAGTAGTATATTAGCGCACAACAGCCCGCATTTAATGATACAACTTAGCAATCCCAGCGCCTCACTTATTTTTTCAAAATATTGGGGACAATATTTTCTATTGCGATCCTTCTCCTTCTTTATAACCTTCATGGTTATGACGAATAAATAGGAATGTTAATGATAAAATACTGTCTAAATTAATCTTCAGAATAAAAAGATAATGTTTAGCAAAACTTTGTTAGAAGAAATATGTAAGTAAAAGTTGAAAACAAATTATTACAAGATTTAAAGAACATATTGGAGATTTAAAATGTGGAAGAATAGAAAAATCATGTGACAAATCAAACTTCAAACTTCTAAAATCAGTTCTAAATCCTAGCGAATTAGATACTTATGAAAGCATTTACATTCAAAAACTGCGTAATGAAACAAAGAACTTGGATAAGGACCTATTCCAAATTTGGATTTAATAAAAATTGCAAAATCAAAGTTGAACTTCTAGAATTAATAATGAATTGTAAAAATAAAAGATTATTTACTTTCATGATTTATTTAAAGTTTAATTTAAATTTGATTTTGTTATTTATTTTAAATGTTAAAATCAGGTGACCAAAATTCTAGAATATCATTGGTCCATAACGATCATGCTCATAAGCACTGATATCATCACAATTTGACAGATACTTAGAACAGTATAAATTGTAGATACATGAAACTATCAATTTGCAGTCCGCCAGCAAATTAGCAACGAGTAACATGCACAAAAATAGTAATTACGATTAGCTAATTTATACTTATGATGGCTACTTGGTAGTAGAATACGTATGAAGTGGCCGCTCAGTATTGTTCGGTTAGTATAGGTATCCCATGTATCTTAAAGAAATAATAGATTGTTCATAGGTGAAGTACCGATCCTAATCACCAGCGTTCGGAGCCGTACGATAATTATCGTACATATTTGATAGTTTCATCCTAACGTTCGATGTAGAGTTCGTTCAAATCAAAGTGATACCAAACAAGAGAGAGGGTGTGATGTATATATATTTACACTCATATCGGTGTCACTTTGGTTTGAACGAACTCTACAATAGTCTACTTTTATCCTTAGACCATTAAGTAACATAGACTGAGCGTCAAACGATTTTAAGCGTGCATCTTGGCGGCGGTGTAGAAAAGTCAAAACAAAGTGTTGTTGCCATACTTCTCATTGTAGATTCGTAAGGAAAAATGTAAAGTGATACGTGATAAGCATTTTTTAGTAAAAAAGCGAAAAAGTTCAGTGAAATCACGATGTTTTATATAAATGTGCTATGATGTGATATGAAAATTTTTAATTCAATGCATGTTTTTGTAAAATGTCCCTATATTTTTTTGATAAATGTCTCAAGCTAACCCAAGTAATTAACTCAGATGTTTGCACACCTCTTACTGTACGGATAGGTAGGTGATACTCAGTCTATGTACATACTATAATGACAATGCTTTTATCGTACATCGTACAAATTTGAAATATTGACGTATGTACTTATTTGATTTGATAAGTTGCCTCACTTCGGGTTGTGAACACTGATGCTAACCATATAATACTGACAGATCATCACTTCAGTAAAACTCAATAATTTGATTAATGTCTTAAGTGCATGTATGCGTACGTACTTGTACAAAGACTGTTCGCAAATAAATTGTTTTTGCAATAATATTATAACAACCTGTTTTTTAAATTACATTACTAATTTACTTATTCTCAGTATTAAGAATACTTTAGATATCTATAAAATATAATAAAAGTATTTATTATTATTATGAGAGTTAGCATGATAGTACTTTAATTGACAGTTAATATGTCAAACGCTGGACACAATCCCATCATGCATTGCAAGATTGGAATACCTCCTTTTATATTATCTTAATATACAGTAAACAAAGTAAATTCAATTTCAAATATTTATATACTTACATGTACTGAAGTACATTCTTCTAATAAGTCTTTATAAGTTTTTATTATATTTGGAAGTAATGAATTTTCAAACATTGAAATCATGTACCCTTTTTTAACCAAACAAATTCTACAAACAGTTTCAAAATCGTTCAATTCTATAAATTGATTCTCCATCATCTTAATTACAATTGTTCCATTAAGGAATAACGACTAGATATTAATGATTGTGTTTAGCTAATGTAAGCTCCAAGTCAATTCACGCGAAATACCAATTACTTCTACCTAAAGTCGGTAGGTAAAAATAATCAATTAACTGAGTTAATTGTTGAAATACCATGTATAGATAGTGTTGATCAAGTAATCGTTTGTTTTTTTACTTCATGTAAGTAAAGAGAGATAGCCACTCTTACACACAAAGTAATAAGAGTACCTTTCTTACCACTTCCATAGTGGATATAGTATATGCTATAAACAAACACATACGTAATATTTTTAACGTATAAATTTAAATTATTTATGTACAATACTTGTATACATACTATAAATATAATGTTCTAACCTAATTTACGCCCTCACGGGTAAGCAGTGATGCTTACAAAAAATGTTTCAAACAAAAGTTGTTTATTATTTTATAAAGAACATTTTTACATTTAAACTTTTGTTTTATCTCTAACGATTGACAAAACTCAATTGACCTATGTTGTTCATTTAGTCATTTACGAACTCGACCTCCCTTTTTACGTCTTGAGTACGCTATAAAATTTCCGGAAAACAGCACGTTTTAAAAACAACCGGAGATGGACTAATTAGGTTATTTTATGAATACCTATACCTAAATTTTGTTGGTAGCATCAATATTTTTAAGCGTTACAAACTTGGGACTAAACTTAGTATACCTTGATGATATATTTCGTATACGTTTGTCGCGTTTAAGATAAAGATACCCTCATATTTTCGTTATTTCGTATAGAAAAGTGGTATATGCACCTCGCCACTATTCAGGAAATGCTGCCATATTTCCAAGCTAGTGGTCATTTTTATTACGCGAAAGCTGCTCACATATACCTACAGAACATGGCTGACTTGGGCAATAAAAAACCTGAAGACGAGTTTCGAAAGTTCACAACAAACGGCTACTTTACGATAAGGCGCACGAATAAATTTTGGTCGGGGATTATGTCAGACATGACAATTGAACAGACGTTAATGCGATCCATGAAAACGTCTGGTGGTCTTACTCAAGGGTGTGGAATAACTCACAGTACACTTAGTAGGTGCACGATGGGAATGGTTTTTATACAAAATGTTTCTGAAGAATTTGAAAATTTTTGTGGCATGTTTAGTGCTACAACAGAGCAGCACGTGAATTCTCGAAGCTCTCGGATTATTCGCGACACTGCTGATGTTGAGAAATTGGACAATTGGCTGAAAGAACACCCTCCTTTCCTTATAGGCACTGAGTTGCAGTCTATCAACAAAGGAGTTATTGGGAATGCCAGCGTTAATTGCTATCGCTGCCATGAAATTGGTACTGGCTAACCGCGTGGTGGGGAAAGATTTAAAATCTTCCAAATTCAAGCGAAGCGAAAGTGCTTCCTCTTGCATCGGTTTCTAGCAGCATCAAGATTTACTCAGTCCAATTCCCCATTGACCCACTTCTTTTGTTTTACAGAATGTGTATTTCGAAAGAAACATCAGAAGATTTGAAAAATCATTTAACGTACGAGCTTGCACCGTACCCTTTAGGTATGTTTACGGAAGCAGGAATGCGACATGGTACCAAATTCACGCTCTATAAATGTTTCTCCTCGCTACCAGCTACACAAATTTTGGGTCCAATTGGATGGTAGTCGTGGACGGCGGATTTCTTTGGCATCAAATTGTGTGGGATCGCAATGTGTCGTTCTTGGCTCTTTGTCAAAAATACGTTCAATACGTGCGAAACCATTTCGGTGCAAACATCGCAATAGTTTTCGATGGATATCCTGAAGCAGTAAATTTGGGTACGAAGTCCTCCGAACGCCTCCGCCGATCTAAAACACAGTCCTCTGTAGATATTATCTTCACCGAGGCTATGATTGCGACAACTAACCAGGAGAAGTTTTTGGCGAACGAAAGGAATAAGAGTCGATTTATTACTATGCTGAAAAATAAATTTCAACAATACGGAATACTCGCCGAACAAGCCAGAGAAGATGCTGACACGCTGATCGTGCAAACAGCCACAGCCATATCCACAAGATACGATTCAGTCATCATTGTAGGCGAGGACGTAGATCTCCTTGTTTTGCTAACCGGATTGACGAATGGATACGATTATATTTTATTTCACAAGCCTGGAAAAGGACGCACTCTGGAAACATTATACAACCCGAATTGTCTCGACAGCCGTTACAGTAACAGAGTTAGGGACAATATTTTGTTCCTTCATGCTTCCAGTGGTTGCGCCACGACAGCAGCTGCATACAAAATAGGAAAAATCAAAGTTCTTTCAACGTTACAAAATAACGTTTCTCTACTGAAAGCTGTGGAGTTCAAAGAAAATAACGTTGATCAAAACATAATTGCTCACGCTGACGAACGTTTTTTTATTGCGTTGTATGGAGGTGACGAATCGGAAGCGTCTCTAAACTCGCTTCGATACAAGTGCTTCGGGAAATTGGCGAATAGAGCAAACGTGAATTTCTCACTTCTACCTCCAACCCGAGATACGGCTCGTTACCTCTGTTTTGGAGTCTATCACCAGGTTCAAACTTGGCTTGGATTTACCCATGCACCTGAACAATGGGGTTGGAAGAGAACTTTAAACGGCCTTGAACCAGTTCGAACTGCTATGGCTCCCGCCCCGTCAAGTTTACTGCAAGTAATATCTTACAAATGCACCAAAAATTGCGGGCCGGTCTGTGGATGCCGAAAAGCTGCCCTAAAATGTTCAATAATTTGTGGCAATTGTAGTGGACAAACATGTGATAGCGTGCCAGATAAATTTGATGCTATCGAAGAAGATCTAACCTTCTTCTATTCCTCTCCTTTGGATGTGGCGGAGGTAGAAGATATGGATTTACAAGGCGATGAGTGTCCTTTATCATCAAAAAAAATAAGGCTCAATCAATAGAAATTTGATAATTACCATTCCCCGTCCCACCAACTTGGGGCTACATTCAGAAGATATCCCTGAACATATTCCAACAAGGAAAAAATTTTTGCAGTAAATTTTTGAAAAAAAATCTAGTAATTGGGCTATGGCTCTTAAACTATTAATGTTACGTAAAGTTTAGGATAAATTTGACTGGAAATTTTCTATTAATTGATACAGATTTTGTTCAAATATTTTAATCGGACATTTCTTCTTTAATAAATACATTTTCAATTTGAATAATATCCTCTGGTATTTCTTCTTTAATTCCTGCATGTTCTGATGTAACAGTTTTAGAATTAATATTCAAATGTTTTACTCGAAAATGAATTTGTTGATGTCTATTTAAATGATATTTTTGAATAAATTTTTTATCACAAACTTCACAAGAAAATGGTTTTTCTCCAGTATGAGTTCTTTTATGTCGAATTAAATGATAATTTTGAATAAATTTTTTATCACAAACTTCACATGAATAATGTTTTTCGCCAGTATGTATTTTTTTATGTCTAATTAAGTTTTGTTGGAGACTAAATGCCTTATCACAAACATCACATGATACAAGTTTCTCTCCAGCATGGATTCGTTGATGTACTGTTAAATCGCGTTGTGCACTATATTTTTTATCACAAATATCACAAGAAAATGAATTTCCACCAGTATGAGTTCGTTTATGTTTATTTTACGCACTACTATTATTAAATGATTTATTACAAATTTCACATGAAAATGGTTTTTCACCAGTATGGATTCTTTTATGACAGGTTAAACTCGGTTGCTGACTAAATGCCTTATTACAAACATCGCATGAAAAGGGTTTTTCCCCAGTATGCGTTCGTTTATGTGTAATTAAATCGCCTCTCTGAAAAAATCGTTTATCACAAACTTCACATGTAAATGGTCTGTCACCACCGATATGGGTTCGTTTATGTTTAACTAAATTATTTTGCTGAGTAAATGTTTTATTACAGATTTCACATAAAAAAGGTTTTTCTCCAGTATGAATTCGTTTATGAACAACTAAATTTCTACGATTATTAAATTTTTTATCACAAATTTCACATATAAAATGTTTTTTAATCCGATGATTTTTCCCTCGATGTTCTTTTGTAACAGTTTCGGTGGTTTCTTCTTGCATTTCTTCCTTAAGCAGCACAAGTTCAAAAATTTCTTTTTCAATTAATACATCTTCCGTTGTAAAAGTTTCTTCAGGTATTTCTTCTTTAATTCTTACAATCTCCATTGTTTCAATAATTTCTGTATTTAATTCTTATTCAAATTTAATGTTTATTATGATAAAAATTGATTATCAAAATTATTAAATGAATTACATATTTTCTTTCTACAAAAAGAAGAAGCCATTTTGCAATAATTATTTGTCAACAACATTGGGCTGCATTCAGAAAAACTATAGGAGGGCATAACATGATTCTACTGCCGTGTTTAGTTTTTTGTTGTTTCATGCTAGCTTTGAGCGACAAATTAGGATTTCAGTGATTTCACCTATCTTAAAAAACCAGAACTATGTGAAGCGTCAAATTTAAAAGATGTAACTTCATGATGACGCTTGACGCTGTCTTTGAGCGTTAAATTAGGATTCCACCTAGCTGAAAAAAAAAATAAAACTATGTCCAGCGTCAAATTGTAAAAAGGAGCGACAAAAAATTTAAAAGTTTATTAATACATAACCTCATTTTTAATAAGACACATGGTACTAATAAACAACTATATCCATAATGGGGGCAGCCACGGATTCAAGGGGGGGGTCACCGGGGTCATGACTCCCTCCCCCCAAAATAGCTCGCATTTCAAAAAATAAAACTAAACCAATTGTTTTAAAACTGAAAAACAACAAACAAACGAACAAAATCTACTTTTTGCAAACTAAAAAAAACGGAAACTAACCAAGCGACCAAAATTAACTCAATTTTTTGCACTTCCGGAAAAATTGGAATTTAAAAATGATTGAATCAACAAAATTCACTGATTTTCTTACACAATATTGACATTTTTATTATTTGCTCTATATTTGGATTGTAGCTATCATATAGCACAACAGTGCGTGAGCGTAGATAAGTAAAATGGAAAATTGAAAGGGTAATGTATGATGATGTATGATGATGTATATGTGAAATGTGAATGTTTTTGTTGTGACTATATATACAGGACATAAAATAGCCCTTTTTCACACCCTTATATCTCAGAAACTACTTGAGCTATAATGTTGCGCTTTTCAACTTAAGTAGATATATACCCTGGGACGCCGTAAATCAAAGCTCACGTTCACGGCTCTCATCGTTTCCGAGCAATAACGCGTCAAAAAACGGCCACGCCCCGAAATTTTGTTACTCACTGACATAAATTCACAGCAAAACTGAGAAATGGTAGAAAGATGCGGTTTTCATTAAAATAAATTAGAGAAAAATCATACCCCAGAAAAAATACCAAATATCAAAATTTTTAACGGGAAATGGGAAATTTCGCTAATTAAAGGTGCATTTTTATCCCATTTAAAAACACATGGTAAAATATGAACCAATCAGAAGGCTAGTTTTTTTTCCTATACAATTTGTATGGGAAAACTAAAATACGCTTAAAAATTTGTTATTTATATAATTTTAATTAAATATTGATTAAATTTGAATAAATATTAAATAAATATTCAAAAATTAATTGTGTATTTCAATATTTCCAACTTAAAATATTATAAAAATTAAATAAAATAATAAGACCCTATCAAATTCAAAGTACCATGTAGAAAACATATTAAAATTATTATGTTACATTAATTAGGAAAATTTTAATTTGCTTTTATAGCAAAAACTGTAAGAGATAGAACAAAAGTTTAAATGCAAAAAATGTTCCTTGCATAAAATTAAACAATTCTGTATGAAAAATTTTGTTGTAAAGGTAATTGTTTTCCCGTGAAAAGCAAATAAATAAAAAATTAAATTGCAATTTTCGAAAAAACGGTAAGAGATAGAACAAAAGTTTAAATGTAAAAAATGTTCCTTACATAAAAATAAACAACTTTTGTTTGAAACATTTTTTCGAAAAAACAATCATTTTCCCTCGAGAAAGTAAATAACCACTCCTGTTTTTTTCGTTAATGCAAAATCCAACTTTTTTTGTCCTTAAATTTAAAAAAAGTATAAATATAATTTCACAAGAAGTTTTAAACCATTTTGCTCATATGTCTTGTAGTGTTCACTAGTAATTGTTGCAATGACAACGAATTTTATTTTCTTAAAAACAATGGTATTGTTATGTTCAACAATAAATAATCTTGCAACCCAATTTTGAAGCCGATACCCTCAATCGATTACGTTGAAATTTTGTAAGCACGCTGACTTTGAATTTTTATGGTTGACTTGATCGAATTTTCTCGTTGCTTCCGCCATATTTTGTTAAATGGGGGGGGGGTAATCTTATTACTCAATTTTAAAGCAGATATCTTCAACCGATTGAGTTGAAATTTTGTATACACGTTTAGATTTGATAACAAAACATGGTAAGGTTAGTGGCATTATTATTTTTCCATCACTTCCACTATAATTGATTTATCTATAAATGATTCAGCTATACCGATTCTAGGGGACTTCTAAATTATAGAAAGATGCGATTTTGGACATTCGACAGAGACTTGCTTGAATTGAGGGTCAACCCATGCGCAGTACTATTACATGTAATCCTCGTGTGCGCACTAGCAATTTTTAAGGCCTACATGTGCGCAGTAACAAAATATAAATTTAGCGTATGCGCAGTTGCAAGATTCAGGATAAATGCATTCGCACAACTATAATTATTGATTAATCTGTGGGCACTTCCCGGAAATAATACCCAAATATGCGCACTAACAAAATATAAAGTCCCTGTATGCGCAGTTGTAATATTCAGGATCAACCCATGCGCAGTACTATTACATCTAATCCACATGTGCGCACTAGCAATATATAAGGCCTACAAATGCGCAGTAGCAAAATATTAACTAAGCTAATGCCAGTTCTAAGATTCAGGTAAAATGCATGCGCAGAACTATCATTTGTGATTAATTTATGCGCATTTTCAATATTTAAGGACCAAATATGCCCATTTACAAAATATAGGGTTCCCGTTTGCGCAGTTGTAATATTTAGAATCAACCCATGCGCAGTACTATTTCATGTAATCCACATGCGTGTACTAGCCATATTTAAGGCCTACATGTGCGCAGTAACAAAATATAAATTCAGCGTATGCGCAGTTGCAAGATTCAGGATAAATGCATGCGCACAACTATAATTATTGATTAATCTGTGCGTACTTCCCGGATATAATACCCAAATATGCGCACTAACAAAATATAAAATCCCTGTATACGCAGTTGTAATATTCAGGATCAACCCATGCGCAGTACTATTACATCTAATCTACATGTGCGCACTAGCAATATATAAGGCCTACATATGCGCAGTAGCAAAATATTAACTAAGCTAATGCGCAGTTCTAAGATTCAGGTAAAATGCATACGCAGAACTATAATTTGGGATTAATTTATGCGCATTTTCAATATTTAAGGACCAAATATGCCCATTTACAAAATATATGGTCCCTGTTTGCGCAGTTGTAATATTTAGAATCAACCCATGCGCAGTAATATTTCATGCAATCCACATGCGTGTACTAGCAATATATTAGGCCTACATACGCGCAGTAACAAAATATAAATTCAGCGTATGCGTAGTTGTAAGATTTAGGATAAATGCATGGGCCGAACTATAATTTGTGATTAATCTGTATGTACTTCCAATATATAAGACCCAAATATGCACACTTACAAAATTTAAGGTCAATGTGTGCGCAGTTGTTATATTCCAGATTTTCCCATGAGCAGAACAATTATATGGGATCAAAGTGTGCGCAATACCAATATATAAGACCCAAATATGCGCACTTACAAAATATAAGACCCTGTATGAGCCGTTGTAATATTCAGGATCAATTCATGTGCAGAACTATCATATGAAATCAAGCTGTGCGTATTACCCATAAATATTTGCAGTTACATAATATTTGTCTGTCCGTTTGCACATCTGTCTGCCAACACGATAACTCAAAAACGAAAAGAGATATTAAGATGAAATTTTTATAGCGTACTCAGGACGTAAAAAGTGAGGTCAAGTTCGTAAATTTTCATTATACGTCAATTGATTCCTAGGTCTGTGGAACCCATCTTGTAAACCGTTAGAGACATAACAAAAATTTTAATGTAAAAAATATTCCTTATAAAGAAATAACCAACTTTTGCATAAAACATTTTTTCGAAAACATGACTGTTTACCCATGAGGACGCAAATTAGGCGTAAATTATATAGAATGTATTATATAATAATCAATATCAGTTATATGAAAATGAAATTTTCCTTATAATATTTATAAATAACACAATTTTGATGACATCTTGTTCGGCATATTTCTTGACGTACGAGGCTCAGTATTCAACAGTAATTCAATGTATGCATAATGGTGAGTTAAAATTGTTACAAACACTTTCAACTTAAATACTATTGCCTGGCAAAAAGAAGTGATATCCCACCAAAAACATAAATGTGTAAAAAGGCGTAGATGAATTCCAATAAACTCAATTACGTCAGCCCAAAAAAGTTGTGAAATCCCGTAGAGAAAAAAATTCTTCGAAAAAAAATTATAAAAATGGCATAAATTTATTGCGTAACTTTTCCGTAAAGAAACATTAAAGTATTACATTAGCAACTTTTCGGTGACTTCATATCTACACGCACCTGTATAGGAGAACAAAAGATAATCGTTAACCCCCTACTATCTCCCTCCTCCCCTCTAATGTTATGACGTAATAATTTTTTCACAACTTTTATGAAACATCAAAATTTAAATTTAAACAAAGTATTCTTTAGATTAAAGTCAAGCACCTACTTAACAAAGGCCTAATTTTTTTACTAAAGTAAGAAAATTATTGGTTTAAATTTCTTGTCAAGTTTCTCCTTAGTACGTATTTATTTAATATTTTACTTCGCAAGTTTTTTATTTTTAGATTCGTTTTTATATTCCGAAAACTTGCGAAGTAAAATATTAAATAAATACGTACTAAGGAGAAACTTGACAAGAAATTTAAACCAATAATTTTCTTACTTTAGTAAAAAAATTAGGCCTTTGTTAAGTAGGTGCTTGACTTTAATCTAAAGAATACTTTGATTGTTTAAATTTAAATTTTGATGTTTCATAAAAGTTGTGAAAAAATTATTACGTCATAACATTAGAGGGGAGGAGGGAGATAGTAGGGGGTTAACGATTATCTTTTGTTCTCCTATACAGGTGCGTGTAGATATGAAGTCACCGAAAAGTTGCTAATGTAATACTTTAATGTTTCTTTACGGAAAAGTTACGCAATAAATTTATGCCATTTTTATAATTTTTTTTCGAAGAATTTTTTTCTCTACGGGATTTCACAACTTTTTTGGGCTGACGTAATTGAGTTTATTGGAATTCATCTACGCCTTTTTACACATTTATGTTTTTGGTGGGATACTTTATATACTAACATCTGTTTACAAGTTTCAAGTGATCATTTATAACACAAAATTCAATAATTCTATACAAACCGTAAGTTCATATATAAATGTAATGAATTTTATAGTAAAACAAATTGGGTAGGTTTTTGCATAAGGTTAGTCTGGCTTTGTTTTTAAGTCATTCAAAAAATTCGGTTTGCTTTGTTTATTTTTGTTATTTTTGTTTTTTTTTTATCTTGTGAACCCCTCTGGTAAAAACTTCTAGAACCGCGCCTGATGGAGGGTGAATATGATTATCAATGGTTAAAAAAAATTCTTTGGAAATGGCAATCAATTGAAAATAAAATTTTTTTAAAATTAAACCTTTATTCGCGTTTTATTAAAACATTAAACATATATATATTATAAATTTATTTATCCAATACTCTCAAAATTAATCCGGTTTAATAAAAATAGGTTTTACTTTTCTATGATAAAAAGTCAGTTTAGGCCGTTCTGCCATCTGGATGAAATAAAAAATCATCAACAGGGTCAAATCGTAAAAAGCTATATTTAACTGCTGCCAAATGGCAGCACGGCCTAAACTGACCAAGTGACCTAATTTGACGCTCAAACTCAGCGCCAAGCGTCACAATTATAATACACCTTAAGGTGCAATTTCATAGTGACACTTGACGCTAGCTTCTAGCGTCAAATTTAATCACATGGTATACTTTTGATCAGTGTCATCTAGATAAAAAGCAGCGTCAAACTGTAGCGTCAAGTTGACTTATCGATCTATGCAATTCCCTAATCTATTTGGATCAACAACAACACACGGTTATATTAACATAATATGTTTTTTTTTTTATAAAATTTACGTGACACCACCTATTTGATGCATTTTCGACCACTTTTTATACCATGCATATGTGTAATATGCAAGGTATACTAAGTTTTTATACCATGCATATATGTAATATGCAAGGTATACTAAGTTTAGTCCCAAGTTTGTAACGCTTAAAAATATTGATGCTACGCATAAAATTTGGCTATAGGTGTTCATAGAATCACCTAATTAGACCATTTCCGGTTGTCCGTCCGTCTGTGGACACGATAACTCAAAAACGAAAAAAGATATCGAGCTGAAATTTTTACAGCGTACTCAAGGACGTAAAAAGTGAGGTCAAGTTCGTAAATGAGCATCATAGGTCAATTGGGTCTTGGGTCCGTAGGACCCATCTTGTAAACCGTTAGAGATAGTTTAAATGTAAAACAAAACAAACAAAACATTTAAACAAAAGTTTAAATGTAAAAAATGTTCCTTATCAAAAATTAAACAACTTTTGTTTGAAACATTTTTTCGTAAACATCACTGTTTACCCGTAAGGGAGCCAATTAGGCGGAAATTTTATAATATGTACTATACTTGATTATCAGTTATGTATGTGTCACCTGTTTGTATGTGTCATGTCATAAAGAAATCAACACTGACTATTCATGGTATTTCAACAATTAACTCAGTCAATTGTTTGTTTTCACTTGTTAAATATAGTTTTACTCTGAAAGCACAACTAAAATTAAATATTTTAATTTTAACTGAAATATCTTTAAAAAAAATTTATAAATTCCAATTTCGTGATCATTTAGTTTATGGTGAAATATCCGCCATATATATGTACTCCGAACGATATTTTATGCTGCCTACATAAAAAATAAAGAATCTGGTCTAAATTACAAGATCTGTAACTTGTTTGGTCATTGGGTAGTGGAATTATTTAGAAAATTTTCTAAATGAGTTTTCATATGACTCTTAAGTGCATGATTTTGACTATAACTCTTCCCACATTTCTCACAACTGTATGGTTTTTCTCCTGTATGAGTGCGCAGATGCATTTTTAAGTTATCTGATTTCATAAATGCTTTATTGCAATATGAGCAAACAAACTTTCGTTCTCCTAAAAAATATCAAAGTAATTTTGAATAGTAATTATTAATTTCCCTGCTGGAATAATTTTTTGCCAATAGTCTAATTTAGTCTTGAAGTGTTCTGAAAAATAATTAGAAGAGTTAGGAAGTCTAAAAAATTCTAAAATACTCTGAAACTGTCTGAAAAGATCTATGTAAAACTTATTAAGCAATAGGGTATAATAGGGTAAAAGTACTTCCAAATGTTGATTTTCCTAATAAAAAGCCACAAAAAATTATATTCTGGCAAAATTAACACGCTTTCTTGCCCTAAAATTAAATTAAATTTTAAACCTTTTTTATTCTGTCAAAAACGCTGTCATCCATTTTGGTGACGTAATATTGGTATTATCAACAATCATTACTTCAAAACATTTCGAAGCAATAATTCATTCTTTCCATAGCGTACCAACTGGTACCATAATCCTTTTTTATGTTGATTACTGGTTTCTTTTTCTGCGTTTCTAATATTTATGTCATTACCCTGGTGGAAAAAATATTTGAAGAAATAATAAGTCTTAATAAGTCTTAGGAAACTCTGAAAAAGTCTTAGAAACTTTTAAAAAGTATTAACAACTCTGAATAACTCTGAATTAGACTAATCCGAAAACGTTGAGAAATTCAAAGTTCCTAAGACTTTTTCAGAATTTCTTATTCTTTCTTCAAATATTTTTTCCACCAGGGTACTATTTGTTTCAAAAATTCATCACAATCATTGCTTTTTTTTACTACACATTAGGTAATTTAATGAAAGCATATTAATTTTTATGCAAACAAAATCATTTTCATGTTTTAATTATATTGATATTAGTAATTTTTTTTTCTTATTTTTGATTCTCTCAAAAAATCTTCTACGTGCTTGTCACTATGTAAATACTTTTGCCTTCATCAGTTTTTACCTTCTTTTTTCATCATGTCGTTAGTGGTTATTATTTTATTTTAATAAATAAATAGGTACGAATTAAATTTCATGACGAAAGAACACAGTTAAATTTGACGGATACGTATCCAGCTGTTTACACTGAACTGACAGTTAATGCCATAGAATATTATACATAGAGAACGCCATTGCCCAAAATTTTTGCGTTATGATGAATGAGGGAGAAGACTGGCAGTTAGTTCCTATGTGTCCTTACCTAATCTCTATGTCAGTGGCTATATATTGTATACCTTACACAAAATCTCCATGCATCATATGATTATGACATATGACTATGGCAAAAACAGATAGGAACTAACTTGCAATCTTCTCTCTCATTCGTCATATCGCATCCAAATACAGGTTAGCATGTCCCCCGCGTTATCTATGTAGGTATAATATTTTATGGTTAATGCCGATATGACGTCATATCAGGGCTCGCTTGTGTTTTAGGTCACATGATATATAGTTTAAAAATTACGTTTTTTACAATTATATGCTTTTATGACTCAAAATCAGAATATTTTAGTATATTTCTAATTAAGAGAGTTTCAGAATTTTATAGACTTACTCATTCTTCTAGAATTGTTTTTCAGAACACTGCAAGACTGAATTAAACTATTAGCAAAAAATATTTCCATCAGGGTTATAGAAAATGCAAAATGAATTTTACCTGTATGAACTATTCTATGTGCACGTAAAGATTTCATCGTCCTAAATCTTTTATTACAAACATTACAAGAGTATTTTTCCTCTTCTGCATGTGAATCCTTATGTTTTTTTAAACTATCTTTCGTTTTAAATAATTTTTTACAAATATCACATTCAAATTTTCTTTCCTCCGAATGCGAAGAGGAATGCTTTCTTAAGGATTGACTATCAAAAAATTTCTTATCTAAAAATTAAATAACGGATTAAAGGATAACGTATAAGTTTCAAATAAGATAATATTCAAAACGAAAGAAAAAATTATTATCCATAATGCACTAAATAACAGGAGTTATTTTTATACCATGTATATATGTAATATATATCAAAGTATACTAAGTTTAGTCCCAAGTTTGTAACTAGAGCTTAGAAATATTGATGCTATGAACAAATTTGGTATAAGTGTTTGTAAAATTACCTAATTAGTTCATTTCCGGTTGTTCGTCCATCTGTCTGTTTGTCTGTCTGTCAACGCGATAACTCAAAAAGGAAAAAAGATATAAAGTTGAAATTTTTGCAGCGTTTGTAAATGACTTACATAGGTCAATTGGGTCTTGGGTTCGTAGTACCCATTTTGTAAACCGTTAGATAGAACAAAAGTTCAAATGTAAAAAATTTTCCTTATAAAAAAATTTGCTTGAAACATTTATTTGTAAACATCACTTTTTACTCACGAGGGCACACATTAGATGCAAATTTTATAGTGTATATTAATATGGGATTATCAGTTATGTATGTGTGACATGTAAGTATGTATAATTAACACTGCCTATACATAGTATTTCAACAATTAACTCAGTCAATTGTTTGTTTTCACTTGTTTAATTGTATTTTTTAAATATAATTTTTTAATATACAATTTTATTTCCAGTATCGTGGTATTTATTTCAATAACTAGATAATAAATACATTTTATTGCTAAAAATAAATATTTACCACAATTTGGGCACTGATGTGATTTTTCTCCTGTATGTCTTCGTATATGAGCATTATAATTCGATTTTTTTGAAATCGTTAATCCACAATACGTGCATAAAAAACTTTTTAATTCGTGAGTCTAAAATAAAAACATTTCTAACAATGAATATGTACAACAAAAAGGTGGGTAGGTGGCAGGGAGATATTGTCAATTATTATTCGATATAAAATTCCAGCCTGAGAGATTCAATTTCATAAGTTCCCGCTATTCCGCATCATTTTTTTCATTTGACAATCATTCGATTTGGTTTTTATGACATGTATATATATAATATATATCAAGACTAAGTTCAGTCCCAAGTTTATAACGCTTAAAAATATTGCTGCTGCAAACAAAATTTTAGTATAAGCGTTCATAAAACCACCTAATTAGCCCATTTTCGGTTGTCCTTTCGCCCGTCTGTCTGTGAACACGACAACTCGAAAACGAAAAAAAATAAGTTTAAATTTTTACAGCGTGCTCACTTTCATCCTCGCATCGTCCACCCCCGCGATTAGCGATTATATCCGCCATTACCGAAAAAGATTCCTTCCACACCCCCTTTACATAATGACAACAACATTGGAATGACTACAGATCACAAGCAGAACACGTCTCTATCTTTTCGTCCATAATATTGACCCGTACACAGGGGTTACGTTGCAAACATGGGTAATTGGCAAACGCAATTAAAAAAATGTTTACATTATTTTCAATTTTATATCGAAATTCCTTAATCATGCTACTTTATTGATATACTTACAGTCAAATGAGTTTTACAGAAGGGAACATGATCCCTAAACATATTTTTACATCCATAATCTTGATTACAAGTATAACAAAATACCGGCTCGATTGGTGAATGCCTCAACAGATCGTATGATCTTTTAAAAGTTTTACCACAAAACATACACTTGTAACCTTTCAAGTGTACAAAGTTTTGATGATCATAAAGTTCTACTTTTAATCGAAAATCTATCCCACAGTCATCACATTTATATTTTTGAATCGTATTGCAATCTTTTGAATCATTCTCATATAAATCTGAATTTGATTCTTTAACTAATTCAGTTTTAACAGAAATAAATTCAGTTGTACTGACTTTATCTTGAGATATTTCATTTTGATTATTATCTTCAAAATATGAATTAAAGTTATCTTCATTTTTAAATTCAACATCTTCATCAATTGAAACTTCTACTTTTATATTTGGTTGTACATTCGTGATAATTTCTTCTAATAACTTTTCGGCTGATAAATATTGAATTTTAAATTTATAAGATTGTTCTAAATAGTTTGTACATTCAACGCAGATATTTTTAGGTAGCAAATCATCAGCAGATATCTACGAAATTATATGTAAAATAATTATAAATATGGTTTTTAGTTTATTTTGATTAGTCGTCTAATTAACAAGTTCAAATTGGTGAATTATAGAAATAATGGTCGTAAAAATACGTGTGATACCTTGTTAAGTTCGGAAGGATGTCTAGAAAAATGTGACAGAATCGTTTTTCAGCAAACATAAAATATTGCAAAAGTTATAAACAATCAAAGATAATAAAAGATATTTCGTTTTTCGCCAATATTTTATAAAATATTAATATTTAAGAAATTTAAAAAAAGATTAAAATTATAAATAATAAAGATAGACTTTCGAAAGTGGGAGTTTTTTATTGGAAATTTCTTCTTCTTTAATATTTTTTTTTTAATTTCGTAAATATTAATATTTTATGAAATATTGGCGAAAAACCAAATATCTTTTTTATCTTTCATTATTTATAGCTTTTGCAATTTTTTATGTGCTTAAAAACGCTTCCGATACCTACAAGCATATCACACGTATTTTTACGACCATTATTTCACCAATTTGAACTTGTCGACTAGACTAGATGTTTATTAAATGTTTTTCTGAATTACTTTAGGAGATACCAAATGCTTAGAGATTAATTTTTTTCTTATAAATGTGTCTTGGACAGATCTGAAACCTGTGCTTTATTCTTTTTGTATCTTTCATTTGGCGATATTCGAAATATTAAATCCCACATCGCAAAATCTTTGTCCAATAAACGATGCCATTGTCAACTCGTCAGCACTCGCGTTAGCAGCATTTTGCTCATGCTTAATTTAAAAAATAAATAACTTTTATTTTTCAAATGGTTGGTAGCTGAAACTTTTTATATCTTCATATAATTTTATCTACTTTCGAATTATGATTTTTTCAGATTTTATCAATCTATCTACCTACAGTTTATTAAAATTGTTTTTCAAGTCTTTCAGAAATTGTTAAAATTTCTCTCATCACGAGAGTAAAGGTGTATGTAAAAAGATATTAACTTCGGAAACTTTCGAGCCTGTTCATGCACTTTCCTTAGTTTAATATAAGTTGTACTCAGTAAATAAAAATAATCTTGTGATAGAAATATGGTGAAATTAGTTAAAATGAATTTAATTATTAAGATTATTTTTCTGCTCTAATATTTTCACTCTCAAAAATTATTCAATAATCAAGTAATCAAACTATTTTTAATGAGCTAGTGCATTAAAAAAAATAATTTATATAAAATTATGTAGAGGTTATGATTTTACAAAGTTAAAGAATATTTAACGCGTGAAAAAGGTCAGAGCGCGTGAGAAAATCTATCATTACGCTATTAAAGATTACTGAACGGTTGACGCTAGTGCTGACGGGTCCAAGATGCAGAAAGAATACGTGCTTGTTCAAAATAACAATGCGCGTTCAATTTTGTGAGGATGCCCAACAAAAACTTACATTTTTCTGTAAATAAGAGATAGATAAATAAATAATTTATTTGTCCCATAGAGATATTATAAGAATAGAATACGCAGAATAACAGTGAGAGCGTCTGGAATTAAGATAGGGAACGCTGCCGAGCTACTTCATCATTTTCTCTAAGATGTCGACGGCAGCTCGGCACCGTTTTCTATCTTAATTCCAGACACTCTCACTGTTCTCACGCGCTATGGTGCATCCTCAAAAAAAGTAGTTTGCTCAGTATTGATTATTCGCGACTCCGAAATACTGAGCTAACCACATCTCATTTATATATGAAATGAGGAGAAGGGTGTAGAACATATAATTAAATGACAAAAAAAGGGAATTTCTACTAATTATCGTTACGAATTAAGAGTTGTAAATGATTTAAAATAGATTATATGTTCTATGTTTCTTTGTTTGTTTATACCATAGAGATAAATGTTTACAGTCTACTGCAGTCTACACTCTCTTCAACAGTGCCAACTATAGTTTCTTAGAGTCGCGGATTGCTAGGTAAATTTAAGAAAGTTTCATTGTTTTTAACTTACATGTACTGAAGCACATTCTTCTAACATTTCTCTGTATGTTTTTATTAAATTTGGAAGTAATGAGTTTTCAAATATTGAAGTCATTTTTTCTTTTTTATCTAAACAAATTCTACAAATTATTCCAAAATCATTTAATTCAATGAACGTATTCTTCATCATCTTATCAAATACAATTTTTATACCATATATACATGAATATATTAAGTTTAGTTCCAAATTTGTAACGCTTAGAAATATTGATGCTATAAACAAAATTTTGGTATAGGTGTTCAAAAAATTTGTACTTGAACAACTTTTTGGAGAAAAGCTCCTAGAACGTCAGGAAAAAAAACCAAATTAAAACACGTTTTACGTAGATTATGAGTTCGTGTGTGTTGGATAAAGTTGCCACCTCCAAGTTCCGGAAAGTATTTAAAATTCAAGCTGCTCAAAATTGCCGAATTGACCTGACTATGAAACAAATAATCAAAACATATCTTTCTTCATATTTTCTTCAACATAGTTGACAACATGAAATTTCAACCATCAACCTATTCATACACGTTCAACTTGGTTTTCAATATTACATATTATCAACTATGTTGTCAACTAAGTTGAGCGTGTGTGGGGTGCTTTAAACTACCTTAATAAAACAAAAATATTTTTTAAATAATTTTATTAAAATTAAACAAAACAACTTGTTTTAAAAATTAAATATTACAGAAAAATGAACAAATTCAAATTTGAAACTTCAGAGAGAAAAAAATATTCAATTTTTAAAATGAATTTTCATGTGACCATTAAGTTGAAATTTTTGACTAAACATTTTTCCACATGTATCACACCTAAAAGGTTTTTCTCCTGTATGAGTTCGAAGATGCATTTTTAGTTTATGACTTTTATAAAATCCTTTATTACAGTATGTACAAATGTGATTTAGTTCGCCTGAAATATAAGAACACTTTATTACAGCATAACTGAATATATTACTGAGTAAAAATGCTTTTAATGGCGCCTAACACGGTTCTGCGGATTTTTCGAACCTTGCATTAACTCTCTCATGAAATGCGCAGATGCTCTTTGGATTGACTATCTCTATAGTCTCATAAAATAAAATAAAATATGGTAACAAAGAAAAAATTAATGCATCTTTGAAATTTTCCGCAGTTGTTTATTAGGTTGCAAAAACTTCGGAAAAAAATTCGACCTCTCAGGGGCGTACCTAACCCTCTTTTTAAAGGATAGTTAGGAGTTATAAGCAGTTTTTTACGAATTACAAAACAATTATATATCAAATAAAAAAAAATTTCAATTAAAAGTTCTAGCTGAAATATTTGCACATTTAAGTTTCCTGTCGACTTGCTATAGCTTCAAAATTGACCGAGATGCCAATTTTAAAATGAAATTTTTTGCTCATTCAATCAAATGAAAAAATGAAAAAATATCTATCTTGTAAACCTTTAAAGATAAGACAAAATTTTAAATGTAAAAGTTATTCCTTATAATAATATTAACAACTTTTATTTGATCATTCTTTCGTAAACACCACTGTTTACCAGCGAGGAAAAAACTTTGGTGCCCATTTTCACCAAAACTATAAAAAATTTGTGTTTATTTTTTTCAGATTAATTTCAACTAGTTGTTTTGTGTAACATTCTAGAAAAACAAAAGAAAATTCCAGAAAATACTTGTGAAAATTTCGAAATATTTCAGTATATTTCTTCCGAAAGAATCTGAATCTATTGCCATTTTCTGTCATTAAATGATTAATTAATAATTTATTGGATATTTTCAGACTTTTTCAGAGATGGTTTTACTTCACATATTCTTTTTCTGAATTTCTAAATATTCTGACTTCCAGAATAGATTTATTTAGAAAAGGGATGTTTTACAAAACCACTAGTTGAAGTTAACCACCAAAGGTTTTTTCCTAATTTGCGCCCTCACGGGTACACAGTGATTTTTACAAAAGAATGATTCAAATAAAAGTTGTTAATGAATATCTTTTACATTAAACTTTTGTTCGGTTGTTATATCTCTAACGGTTTACAAAATGGATACTTTTTCATTTAATTGAATGAGCAAAAAAATTCCATTTTAAAATTGGCATATCTCGGTTAATTTTGAAGCTATAGCAAGTCGAAAAGAAACTTAAATGTGCACCAATACTTCAGCGAGAACTTTAAATTAAATTTTTTTTATTTGATGCATAGTTTTTTTTTTTAATTTGTAAAAAACTGATTAACCGACCCCCCCCCCCCCACAAAAAGGGGTTAGGTACGCCCCTGAGACGTCGACTTGTTTTTAGAACCTAATAAACAACTGTTGGAAATTTTAAAGATTATTTTTTTCCTTTTAGATATTTACTTTAATTGTACTACTAGTGATGTCGAGTTGGATACACGTTACATGCCCGTCAGTATTATTACCTGTATGAATTTTTTTATGATAATGTAAGATGTTCTGCGTTTTAAATTGCTTTTTACAAATATCACAAGGATAATTTTTTTCATCGATATGCGTGCGTTTGTGAATTCTTACAGAATCTTTTGTTTTAAATGTTGTTTTACAAATGTCACATTCAAATTTTCTTTCGTCCGTATGTTTCATAGAATGTATGTTTAATCCTTTGCTGTCACAAAATTTCGCATCTAAAAATAAATATTTAAAGAATTGTAAAAAGTTTTTCGTGAAATCTTTGCTAAGTATTTTATGATTTATGCTGAATTCTATCCATTGCAATCATTATTTTATTTGACAATATTTTTGAACTCTCGCCTTAAGTTTATGACCAAAAAACCTGCATCAATTCGAGATTTTTTTTTATTAAATGGAGAGCTTAAAATAAAATTGATCATTTAAGCTTAAATTTAAGATCTTTGTGACACAGTGGCACAGTATAAACTAAAATACCAAATTTTTACATTAGTTTTAAGTTTTTGTGTGCTTTACATAATTCAAAGTTCCTCATATACATCATACTTATTACTTTTAATAACTTTTTCTATCTCAACACATTATACCACTTTACATATGAGCGCGAGACTGTAAACTTCAATGCATTACTTAAGCCGGAATTCGAATCTGTGTCCTTCAGATATCCGGTCTAAGGCGTAACCAACACCGTGACTGATGCTCTATGTGAGTGGCTCAAATTATACTGGCCCAGCGGAACTCCTGAATGCCTATTGATGCTAGTGTCCGGCAGCATTGTAGCATTTCTGGCAAGTTCGTCAGCTTCAAAATTTCCTGGTTCTGCCAAATTTTTTAAGGACAATCAGCAATCCTGTGCTACCTTTGAGCACAAAGAATAGAAGTGGCGGACTTGGTTACGATCTAGACCGGAAATATAGAGGACGCAAATTCGTGTTTCGGTTTCTGTTTTCATTCAAAATTTTCATCTCTATCTACTTGTTCAAATAAAAATTTGTTGTTGTTAAGCCATATTGTGAATAACGAAGATCAACTTAATTGGTTAAATGGAAAACAGAAATAATTACCACAATGAGTACATTTATATGGTTTCTCTCCAGTATGTCTTCGTACATGAACAATATAATTCGGTTTACGTGCAAACTCTTTTCCACAGTAAGTACATAATAAACGCCTGTTTTTATGCGTCTAAAAAGTTAATTATTCTTTATGTAGGGATATCAAGCTACACAAAGTAACGGACGACAAGCGACACGCGATTAGCAAATAAATGAAAGTACCTGGATGACCGAGCTTTGCTCGTTATTTATTTTAAATGAAATCTAGCTAGATAGATTTTTCGCCCCCGAAATCCCCTTGCATACTAAATGTAATGAAAATCGTTTGAGCCATTTTCGAGAGAAAACGACGTTTTCTTAAAATGAAACCTAGCTAGATCGATGTTTCGTGCCAAAAAACCCACTGCATACTAATCGTGTAACAACGCCATCTACTGAAACCTATCTTTAATGCTTCAGTGTGGGTAAAGCAATTGTTGCTGAAAATTTAAAAAAATAATAGTATTACTATTCGCTAATATATGTGTCAGTAAAAGTCACATTTTTTTATTTTTTCTGAAAACACGGATCGATTTATCGCTCCCAAAAAAACTCTGCATACTAATTTTCATTTTCTCAGTGTTCAATGAATGGTTTATTTTATTAATCGTTTGATTAGTAACAGAACTTTCCACTTAACTCTATGAAACCCCTCAGCACTCGTCATGAACATTTTCTTCGCGCTCGATTTAAAACATAAATATCTTTTATTTTTCAAATGACATATGCGATTGAAACTTTTTCTATCTTCATATAATTTTATTTATTTTCGAATTATGAATTTTTCAGATTTTTCCAACCTATCTAGTTTCTAGTTTTAAAAATATATTTTAATGAGTCCTTCAGAAATTGTGAGAATTTCTGTCATCACAAGAGTAAAGATGTAAGCAAAAAAAATATTTACTTCGTTAATTTTCGGATCTGTTCGTGTAGCTTCGTTTGTATAAAGACGTAATCAGTAAATTAAAAAAACTTACGATACAAATATGATGAAATTAGATTTAAAAAATTTGATTATATAGATTATTTCTCTGCTCTCAAATTTTCTCTCTCAAACATCATTCAATAATCACGTAATGAAACTATTTTTAATTAACTAGTGCATTAAAAAATAAATGTATATAAAATTATGTAGAGGTTATGATTTACAAAGTTAATGAATATGTAACGAACGAAATATTTATATTTGACGCATGTGAACGGTTGACACGAGTGCTGACGCGTTGATGATCAATTTTATACCGTGTCGTAGCTGATCGCGTTTCGCTCATCGCTCATAGCTTTGTGTGTATATTCACCACATTATTAACGTTCTTACCGCTGAATGTTTGTGATATTGTCTTCTATTTTGAAATACTTTGCCACATATTTCACACGTTGAATGTTCTTTTTCTACGTGATTTCTTAACTTAGTTTTACAGCCATAATCTTGTTTACACATTTTACATTGCGCTACTTCTGGTAAATGTGCCCATAAATCGCGTGAACGTTTAAACATTTTATCACAGAAGACACACTTGTAGTCTCTCGGATGAACAAGTTTTCGATGTTTATAAAATTCTATTTTTAATTGAAAATCTATCCCACAGTCATCACATTTATATTTTTGAATCGTATTGTAATCCTTTGTATTATTCTCAAGTGATTCTGTATTTGATTCTTTAACTAATTCATCTTTTACAGAAATTAATTCCTTTGTAATGACTTTATTTTGAGATGAATTTTCAACTTTATCATTTTCATTTAATAAAAAATGCGAAGTAGAGTTAAAGCAATTATCATCATTAATAAAATCATGACTTTCGTCATCATTGGAATATTCAACTTTTGTGATAATTTGTGTGTTTGCAATAATGTCTTCTAATAATTTTTCTGTTGATAAATATTGGATTTTAAACTTATAAGATTGTTCTAAATAGTTTGTACATTCAACGCAGATATTTTTAGGTAACAAATCATTAGCGGATATCTACAAAATTTTATACAAAATTATGAGCGTGTTCATCGTAACTAAAAGCGCGTTAGTTTTATATGATAACAAGTTCCCTCTGTAAATTTCATTTAGACCCCTCATACTAAAACTCTATAGATGTAAGCTCATAATGACGCTTAACGACGTCTTAGAGCGTCAAATTAAAGTTCCATCTAGCTAAAAACATAGACTTATGTAAAGCGTCAAATTAATATCAAAAGTTGATATCTCGAGATAAACACACTAAAAGTAATTTAATTATTAAAATACTATTTCTAAAAAGTAAAATTAAACTGAATAGAAATATTATTTAGTGTAGTCGTTGAGTGGGTTTCGTATGCATTTACAGGTCCTACCAAACAAGGAGTGTATTTCGACGTATTTTGACTCGCTGAAACCGAATTCAACTTGCTCATCGATCAGGAGTGGGGGAGGGGAGGGGATTGATAAACAAATTAATTGTTTATACGGCCATAGCTCCTGAACTATTGAAAATTTTGGTAAGCAATTTTGTACAATTTTATTCTACATGAAAAAAAAAACAAATCTTTGTTTTTTTTGTTCGTCTTACGAACCAATAAAACCGGAGATATGGTTAAAATTGTAAACAAGTGAAAACAAACAATTGACTGAGTTAATTGTTGAAATACCATGTATAGACAGTGTTGATGAAGCAATCGTTTGTTTTTTGACGTCACGTAAATAAAAAAAAATATTCACTTTTAAATAGCTACACACACTGATATTCCCATATTAATGCATACTATAAAATTTGCAACTAATAAGCGCCCTCGTGGGTAAACAGTGATGTTTACCAAAAAATGTTTCTAACAAAAGTTGTTTATTTTTTTATAAGGAACATTTTTTATACTTAAACTTTTCTTCTATCTCTAACGGTTTACAAGATGGGTCCTACGGACCCAAGCCCCAATTGACTTAGCGCCTACACTAATTATATATAACATATAAAATAAGTTCAGAGTAAAGTTCAGCATAAAACGCGCTGCATAAACACGATTCTGCATTTTCTGTAAATTTGATCCAACAAGCCTATCATCAACCATCGTTTAAATCTTATCTACTGTAAACAAAGTAAATTGAAATGTTCCTAACTTACATGTACTGAAGCACATTCTTCTAACATTTCTTTATATGTTTTCATCAAATTTGAAAGTAAGGTTGTTTCAAAAATAGAAGTCATATTATCTTTTTTATTTAAACAAATTCTACACACTCTTTCAAAATCATTCAATTCAATGATTTTACAATTTTCCATCATTTTTTTATGAAATTATTTTAAGCCATTGCTTTTCCCGAGGCTATTCCCAAATTGAGAATAGCCTCGGGAAAGGCAATGGCTTAAAATAATTTCATAAAAAAATGATGGAAAATTGGAAGACGGAAGCGAATGAGATTCTTGATTAAACTTAAACACATTTATTTTTTAATTATTTAAACTTTATTAAATTAAATGGAAATGTTGCAAGTGAAAATCTTAAAAATTTTGTTTGGTTCAATGAGAAATGAAATTATTCAAAGAATTTCATAATGAGTTTTCATATGACTGGAAAGTAAAAACTTCTGGTTAAAACTTTTTCCACATTTAGTACACGCAAATGGTTTTTCTCCTGTATGAGTTAGTAAATGTATTTTTAATTTATGACTTTTATAAAATCCTTTATTACAGTATGTACAAATGTGATTAAATGCTCCTAAAATATAAGAAAACTTTATTATACTATGTTTACAGATGTATCTGAAAAATAGGCTAATTATTAAGGGGTCGAGTGGTATGATGTACCAAAACAAACATTTTGCTTTGAGGAACATGTTTCTTAAAACTCTCCTCAATGAAGTTACAGGCGTTAGCAATTAAATTTCTGCTCAGTCCAGGCCTGGATTTACATATTGGATCACATTGGCCATGACCCTGGACGGCCAATTTGGGAGGGGGGTAGTTCATGTGAATTTAATCTTAGACATGACCAAAAATGATGAAGAAAAAATTTTATACTTTTGAATTTTACAAACATATTTTCAAACAAACGTATAATTTTTAAATCTTAATTCATACGCTTTCTAAAATAAAGACTAACTGTTAAGCATATAGCATATCCATAAAAAAGACTTGCGTGAAATTTTTCTCTTCAGTTCAAATTGTATATGTATTTTATTGTGTCAGAACCATAGTCATATATATATATATATATATTTCAACAAATATTTTCATCAAATTATTTATTAATTTAATGAAAATATAAAAAGAATTCATACCAAATTAAAACTTGTTTATTGACTTTAAATTTTCTACTAATACTATTATTTGGATTCGACACATGTGGCACTGTCTAGTGTTTAATAATGTAACTAAAACATTTTCATTAAAAGACCCAAGGTTTTGTCAGAAGATAAAGGACTTGTATATATTATATGACTATGATCAGAACTAGTAGAAGAAACTTAGGGAAGCATTTTTTGCAATTACTCAAGGGCGGCGCTTTGTGTTAATCCGGCTTTGGCCCAGTACGTTGGTTTAGAATAAATTAAAAGTATTAGTTTGCTATTAAAAGTTTTGATCTATCTTTTCTTTAAACAATTTGCGAATAATAATAAGAAATTGTAGAGATAGAACAAAAATTGTAAATAGCGAAAATATTTCTATAAAATTATCAACAATTTTTGTTCGAAGTATACATGCTTCGAGAAACTGAATTGCCTGGCGCTGATCTGAATATCGGGCCACTCTGGAGTTAAAGAGAATAAAGCAGCGGGCTAACTGGAACGAGAGAGGTGTTTCGAACGTCCCTTTCACCCAAGCCTGCCATTCCCATAGCAAAATGTTCCATAATTTACTGAATCGAGGAATGGCTACAAGCTCATCTTGATTATTGGGACTTGTGCAGGGCATGCGACAGACCAAACTGTGTATAACCACAACTGGGCAATTTTACCGTGCTCGCCTGAAATTCATTAGAACACAGTTGAGAAAGGTAGTGGGACTCTTGACAGGACACCTTATGTATTATTATAATTATTATTTGTTTGAAGTATTTTTTTGAAAACCCAACATACTCAGGAGATATTTTATGACCTATACGATGTACAGAGCTTCTCATGCCTTTAAATTCAAAGAGAAGAGTTTCCGAACACATGTTCCTCATAAGATAATGCTTGTTTCGGCGTACCCTTATCATCTCTTTGATTACTATCCATTTATTTAGACACACCCTGAATATTTAAAGTATAAGTATAAGAGTTTTTTTTATACCTGTATGAATTTTTTTATGATCTCGTAAATAGTCATGTGTTTTAAATTGCTTATTGCAAATATCACAAAGATACTTATTTTCTTCTGTATGTGAACGCTTGTGTCTTATTACAGAATTTTTAGTTTTAAATGGTTTTTTACAAATGTCACATTCGTGTTTTTTTTCATCTGAATGTTTTACAGAATGCATTCGTAATCCGCCAGCATCACAAAATTTCGCATCTAAAATAAACCAACATTATAAATTTATTCGCAGAAAAGTGGACAAGATCGTGTATAATAAATTATACGAAAATTATATTATTTCAACAACGTTTCGCTATGTTTATTAGATCTCTTCATCAGACATCGAAAGGGTGAGAAGTTATCCCTAAATATTATATCAAGTTTAAAAACACACCAAAATTTTAAAAATTATTGTTCAACAAATTTGTTAAGACCACTCGAAAGCTTATTTATTTTTCTTGAAAAGAGCCATAAAAAATTCCCGTATGAGCTTTTTGGACCAAGATATTCGTTTTCCAAGCAAATTAACACTTCTCAATTAGCACTGAAATTTTTCTGATATCATTCGAAAACAGAAACTGCCTTTTTTTATGCCCTTGCATATTATTTTGTAAAAAATTTAAGTGTAACACAATAAGTGAGTTAACCTACTAAAAGTCAACCAGGGAAATCGGGGACCGTAATAGTATGATTAATATGCTGCGTCTAACGCAGTATACTGCTCTTATAAAATCTAACGCAAGCGTTGTCAATGATGCGTCACTGCGTCTGGTATGATTGTAGAATGTAGGAAGGAGCCGCGCAGCTATATCTCTCTCTGAGCAGTACTGACGCAGACGCAACACCCATACATGTTTACAACGCACACATTTATGTAAACACTTTATTTATGCAACACAATTTAAAAACATGTTAATGAGTGATACATTAACAAGTGAAAACAAACAATTGACTGAGTTAATTAATTGTTATGCATAGACAGTGTTGATTACTCTATCAACACATATAACTGATATACCCACGTAATACATACTATACAATTTATGCCTAATTTGCGCCCTCATGGGTAAACAGTGATGTTTACGAAATAACGTAAAAAAAAAGTTCATTTAAACTTTTGTTCTATCTCTAACGGTTTACAAGACCCAATTGACCTATGTGGCTCATTTACAAACTCGACCTCACCTTTTACGTCCTGAGTACACTGCAGCTTGATATCTTTTTTCGTTTTTGAGTTATCGTGTTGGCAGGCGAACGGACACACAGACAGACAACCGAAAATGGACTACTTAGGTGATTTTATAAACACCTATATCAAAATTTTGTTCTTAGCATCAATATTTTTAAGCGTTACAAACTTGGGACTATACCTTGCATATTACATATGTGCATGGTATAATAAATAATTAGTTGTCAAAAATGGCTTCGAAAGTATTGATGACGAAAAACTAGTGGAAACTGTAGCTAAATTTCCGTGTATTTACGATATAAGTAATAACCTTTAAAAAAGTCAACTTATCAAAGGCAATGCATGGATGAAAGTTACAGCCACTTTTTCTTCAGGGGTTATAGGTACTGTAGGAAATGAAGCATTTGACTGAGGAATTCTCTCCTCGTCAGTAGATTGTTATGGGCGCCGGTGGAAAATTTTTGTCTGAGTGTACTGAAAAATGTCATATACATGAGTGCTTGTGCTTTTTTGAATTACGCCCATGCGGCTGGGCAGAAGTTCCCTAATCCCGGACACCATTTTCTTTTTATTAAAAAATAAAAAAAATATTGAAATGTATATTTTGAAATTCATAAGTAATGTCAACAAATAAGCTTAAAAATATATTTTTTTTATGTATAGTTGAAATTGAGGCGAAAATATACGTTTTTTTTTTTCGAAGGCTTATATATCGAAAACGGTGACGTAAGGCAAAAAGTGTTTAGAATAGTCCAAAATAAAATGGCATTTAGTTTTCAAATCCAATTTTTAACCTGAACCACAAAAAAAATCTTCATTTTCGTAAAAACGAATTTTTGGCAAAATTTCTTAATTTTTTTTTCCAAACGCTTATATATAAAAAAGGGTGAGGTTTGGTGAAAATTATCAAGAGTACAAAAATGCTTAGAGTAGTCCAATATATAATATCTTATGACTTTCAAATTATTTTTGTGTCCGGAACTACGAAATAATTTTTATTTTCCTCAACCACGATTTTTCGGAAAAAATCCGGATTTTTTTTTTCAAATGCTTATATCTCGAAAACGGCGAGGTTAAGTAAAAAATGTCAAAGCTCAAAAAATATTTAGAGTTGTCCAAAATATACATTTCAATAGTTTTTTAAATGTTTAATAAAGAGAATATGGTGTCCGGGATTAGGGAACTTCTGCCCCGTCGCATGGGCGTAATTCGAAAAAGCACAAGCACTCATGTATATAACATTTTTCAGTACACTCAGACAAACATTTTCCACCGGCTCCCATGAAAATCTACTGACGAGGAGAGAATTCCTCAGTTAGACTTAAAATTTGTCCTAATATCATCCTTTATAAGATCCAAAACATAATTAAACTGAGCGACGTTTAGCTTAAAAAATTCCAGAAACTTTTAATCATACTGCAGTTAATGCTGATTGATAAGTTTTGCAAAGAAAATTTGCATGTTGTTTTATATAAGGTGTGGACTCCAACATTACCATCAAGCATCAATTTTTCCAATAGATTTTCTTCTTCAATTTCTTTCAAAATTAATAGGCGTAATAGAATATCGCGATCTAATAATAATATAATAATATTTTACTTTACTTTAGTTTTTAACAGTCAAGTATGACAGTATTGCGCGTCAAACGCTTACGTAAGCTGCAGCATAGGAAACAGTCAAGTGTGCGTCAGACGGACAGCATCAGGCGCGTGATTAAAAAGCGATGAAAATTTTTTTTGCAACGAACGGGTGGGTATGTGGCTGATGTTTTGTCAGAGTTATAAAAGTCTGGGTGGAAAGCCAAACATTTAAAAAAAATATTTTTGGCAACAAACGGGTACGTGGCTGATGTTTTGTCAGAATGTTAAAAGAGACGTTAAAAACAGTTTACCAAAACATCAGCCAGGTAACCGAAGACCAAGGGTCTCCGAGAGTGAAAGAAAAAAAGTAATTGTTTTTTTGTTCGGTTCTACACTCAGATCTACGGTGTTCGGTTACCTGGCTGATGTTTAGGCATATTTGGGTCTCAACTCAGACCTATGATCCCCGATTGCCTGGCTAATGTTCCGGATTGCCTGCTAGTTCTTCTTGCTCTATAACTAATAGTATTATCCGAATATTACTCACAGATATTCATGACTGTCACCGGGTGACAAAATTTTGCAACAGACTTCGCTACTTGAGATGTTTGATGAAGATCTAATAAAATGATTGATGAACGTTACTGAAATTATTATTGTGGTATAATTATTAAACAGGACCATGGCCCCTTTTTCTGTGAATTTTTTATTATTATAATAGTATGGACGCAAATAATGACATTGATAAACCAATATGCTAATGGCACGCTCTGTAGTATCAAAAGTTACAAAAGATTTAATTAAATGAATAAAGTATTAAAATCAAATCAATTATTAGATACAACTGAAATTAATTCAGATTCATAGAAAAACAAAAAATAATTACCACATTGACTACACTGATATGATTTTTCTCCAGTATGTCTTCGTACATGAATTCTGAGACTTCTATTATCTGCAAACGTTTTTCCACAATACGTACATAAATGGCGTTTATCCTCGTGAATCTAAAAATAAATTAACAGTTTGTTTACACTACTTGACTGTCATTCTTATAGAAAGATGTTCCGTAATTTACCGCATCAAGGAATGGCTACGACCAGCCCATCTTGATTATTGGGACTTTGCGCAGAGCATGCGACTGGTCAAACTTTGTATAAACACAGCTTGGCCATTCAACAGTACTCGCCTGAAACTTACTAGAGCACCGTTAAGAAGGGTGGTGGAATTCTTGACAGGATACTGTCGATTGAACTATCACCTTCATTACATGGGGATCTCTAATCATCCCTCTTTCAGTGTCTGTATGGAGGATGACGAAACTTCCATACATGTTATTTGCACCTGCAGATCTCTGCAGGGCGTTAGATTCAGAATGTTTGGGTCTGAAACCTTGGATCAATCAATCCTGGGAGAGATCCCGACGGAGAAGCTGTGGGCTTTCTGTGTGGCGTCTGGATTTCCGCAAAATCCTTTAACTTCACCCGATTATAATAGCGCCTTCTACCCGAAGACGTCTCGTCTTCAGGTGACTGGTTGTTCTCAAGGAGAGCACAGAGTACTATTGGCCTAGGTGCTGGAGACCCACTTGCGGTACCCCTCTTTTGTTTTATTATTATTATTATTATTATTATTGACGGCATTAATGAAAATGTATACGATTTAATATATACTATTTAATATATACTATTTAATATATACTATTTAATATATACTATTTAATATATACTATTTAAAGATGATCCTCAGAAAACGTGATTTTTTGGGAATGTTTTATAAATAAAAAAAAAGTTCAATGCTTACCATTCTATGAACTTTACACTGTGTACTATTTTGAAATGTTTTACCACATATATCACACGTCGAGTGGTCCTCCTCTACGTGACGCTTTAACTTAGTTTTACATCCATAATCTTGTTTACATATTTTACAATGGACCGTTTCTGGTGAATGTGCCCACAAAGATTTTAAATTATTAAAAATTTTCCCACAGAATATACACTTATAACCTTTTTGATGAACACGTTTTTGATGTTTATAAAATTCTATTTTTAATTGAAAATTTCTTTCACAATCATCACATTTATATTTTTTAATTGTCTTGGCATCTTTTGAATCATTCTCATGTGATTCTGTATTTGAAGTTTTAACTGATTCATCTTTTGCAAAAATAAATTCTTTTGTAATAACTTTATTTTGAGATATATTTTCAACTTTAATATTTTCATTTAATAGAAAATCTGAGCTAGAATTAAAACAATCATCATCTTTTATAAAATCATGACTTTCGTCATCATTGGAATATTCAACTTTTGTGATAATTTGTGTGTTTGCAATAATGTCTTCTAATAATTTTTCTGCTGATAAATATTGGATTTTAAATTTATAAGATTGTTCTAAATAGTTTGTGCATTCAACGCAGATATTTTTAGGTAACAAATCATTCGCGGATATCTACAAAATTTTATTCAAAAAATTTTATTATTAAAATAGTTTATTTATCTTATTATTAGTCTTATTAAACTGAATTTCGGTGATTCTATATGAACCAACACTACATTTGACCCAAAATACGTTTTATTATGATTGAATTCCAATTCATGAATTATAATCAATTGGAAATTTCCGATTAGTTCTATTGGATTGAATCGGAATTGGATTGAATTTTTTTCCCAATTAAATCCGATTCATTTCAATTAAATTTTGATTCAAAATTTTAATTGGTTTCAATGAGAATGAATCGGAATGAATTGGAAATTTTTTCCAATTGAATCCTATTTATTCCGGGTGATTGAATTGGAAATTTCCGATTCATTAATCTTTTTATCAGGGCGAATACTATTATTTTAATGGTTTTAGTATATTTTTATGGTTGATTCTACATTTGTTCCTCTGTAGTAAAAAATTTACTCATAAAACTTTATGATAAATGATTTATTTAACAAAATGCAAATGTGACTGACAGTATAAGCAAAAGGAAGTCGCATTCAAGAGTGTTTTAAACTTCCTCTATGAAAGATTTATTATTTTAAATTGTATCTGGGGTTAAATTACATAAAACAAATTATTGGAAAATGGTAAAATGTAGAAGCTTAGTATTTTAGAATGAATTTTATTAGAAAAATAAATCGTGACTGATACTACAGAACAAAACGTAACTGACACTACCGCCACTTTGGATTACAAAGTAATTGTATTCTGAAGTGTATTTTAAAGGATATCTTAGAAATTAATATTACAGGACACAAGATAGAAACTCCAAAATCAATTTAAAGATATAAAAATGTACTAAAATGCTATTTATTTGAGTACAATGATCAGAATCAAATGTCGCTAATGAAATTTAAAACAATTGGAATTTTAACGTTCTTATAAACATAAATAATGAAATTTTAATGAACACTTAACAATTACGAAGAAAAAATATTATTTAGGTATTTAAAATACTGAAAGCTAAAAGTATTACAGTATTAGCACCATACTAATGTATTTTTACCATCAGAAACAATATTTTTTCCATTCATGATACACTTTTTCATGGAATCATCCTTTTTAAATATATTCGAAAATGCGAATATATTTAAAAAGGTTTTGTGTGCAATTACGACACAAAATTCATACGGCTTTTTCTCGGGATTTCTGCAGTGGGATATTTCCAATCTTTTCACGAATAGAGAAGTTGCATTAATTTTTTTATTTTTTGCCACAAATTCATTTATAAATGAAAGAATAATTAATTTAAAGTAAATTAAGTTTTTTTTCTAAAATTAAAAATTCCCATTTTTTTTAAATTATTATAATCAAAAATAGTAATATTTTTGAATAAAAAAACGACTTATTATTAGTTGTGGCGTATTTACACCTGTTAAGGCTGTGAGCCAAGTGGAATCATGCTAAATTCACATTTTTCGGCTTGTTTCTATAAAAAATACGTTATAATATAGTGAAAGCAAGTTGAGAGACAAATCATGTATCATTCTGCATGTTGTTACTAAAGCGATATGTTGACGTCACTAGCGTTTGAATTTATAATTTGGAAAAGTTATTTTCAATTGTAAAATTACATGCCCTGGTGGAAAAAATATTTGAAGAAAGAATAAGAAATTCTGAAAAAGTCTTAGGGTATCAATTGCAATGCAACTTCTCTATTATGAACAAAATATTACTGGTGTTCTAACGAAGTATTTATGGGGTCGGCATACTCCACGAGAACATCGGAAATGCTTCTGAGAAATCACGAGAAAATGTCGTGCGTCATAGCTAAACTTCATTAAGTTTCAAACGAGTTTTTTTGGAGTTTTGTCGGTGGCGCTTAAACCCGCCAGCGTTAGATTAAGATATATCGAAAATCAAGAAATATTTTAAGCAAGCTTTAACTGAAAATATAACTTTCATGATAACAATCGAACAATTTGATTAACTATCACCGTTATTAATCATATGCAATGTAAACAAATTAATTTGATAAATTTCTAACTTACATGTACAGAAGCACATTCTTCTAACAATTCTTTGTATGTTTTTATTAAATTCGAGAGTAGCGTTGTTTCAAAAATTGAATTCATATTTTCTTTTTTACCCAAACAAATTCTGCATACAATTTCAAAATCATCTAATTCAATGGCTTTATTTTCCATAATTTTAGATAAAATTATCTACATAAGTAATGAGGTAGTTAATTTTTATAAATTGAAAATTTATAAACAGAATATATCAGACGTACGCTATATTTTTGAAGCCTTAATAAATTGAAAAACGCGGTGTTTTTAGGGAAACCTCTGTAAATAAAATGCTAGTTGGGTGAATTTTCTCACTAATATTAAATGAAAAAGGGCGGCCAAAAATATTATGAACGAAGTTCTCTTTAGAAAAAATTAAACATGTTTTAAAGAGAGTGGCTAGTTTTCGAGAAAATAATGTATACATTTAAGGTTGCCACCTCAAAGTTCTGGGAAGTCGGGAGGTAGTAAAATAATCCCTAAATCATAGTACTGATTGATGTTTTCTATACCTAGTTTTTCCATAATTAAAAGTTTAAATGATTATCTTTCAAATAATTTAAAATAACTTCTGCTTAAAACTATCGAATTTACCCGAATATGAATAAATAATCAGAAAAACTTTTTACAGCATTTATGTTGATATCGGGAGTGGATAAAAATTACAAGATTTCTGGAATCTCCCGAGCAAATCTGGAGAAGTAGCATCCCTATTTACAATTTTGAAACAAATCTCTGTTGCATTTAAAATCATATCCAGCCACATCCATAATTAAGCATTTACTTGAAAGAACTTAAGACCATATTTAAAAAACTTAAAATTATTTTTTAATCTGGGCTAGCGTCGAAAATTAGTTTTACTTACAATACCTAAATAAAAAGGCAGGAAGTTTGAAAAAATAAAAATTAGATCTTTTCAAATTTTATTAAAATTTAAACAAATGATAAATGAAAAAGTATCTAAAATTAAATAATAAATAAGCGAAATTTACAAAATTTAAAAACGCCCGACAAATTTTTCGAGTTTGGAACTCTAAACTCGCACTTGAAACATAGCTATAAGAACACTCTCCATTAAATTACCTTTTTCCCTATAGCCACCACCAAACTGAACGGAATTTGAAGATCATCGCCTCGTTTTTAGTTGATTCGAGGACGAACACCTTAGCTCGCGTTTGAAACATAAGAACACTCTCCATTAAATTTCCTTTCAAACAAGAGAAAAAAATTAAAATCACCCGTTTAGGAGTTATGATGTCACAGGCAGACCAGACACACTGACACATAGCGGTCAAACTTAAAACAACCCTCTTTTTGGTTCGGGTGTTAAGAAACAAATTGTTCATGAGAATGCGACCCTTATGGTGTGCACATCATCAACTTCCCAAATAATAAGTATTAATATTAAGGTAGTATGGCAGTATCGAGGATCACAATTAACCACTTTTTTTTTTTAATTTATTCAAAAGATCATAGTTCCATTAGTAACAGAAAAAAATTTTTTTGCTGTACCGTTTAAGCGATATAATTAATTAAATTTATGCAAAAATACACTAACTGTTAATATTGTCTTTGTTCAATTTTACCGGAAATAGTTTGTCTATGCAAAATTAACACACTTCATTTATAATAACAAGTTAAATTTACAAAATTATAAAAACTTCCGACAAATGTTGTGGGTACGCCATAAACCTAAACTCGCACTTGAAACATACCTAAGAACACTATCCATTAAATTACTTTTCAAAGAAAAAATCAAAATCGGTTCTTCCGTTGAGGTGCTACAATGCTACCGACAGACACACACACATAGCGGTCAAAGTTATAACACCCCTCTTTTTGGTTCGGGGGCTAAAAACAGCTTGATGCATTAAAAATAGCACTAAAAACCAAATTTTGTTGTATTTCAACATGATTTTACAGTTTTTTTTAAATTGATTTTTATACCCTGTATATATGAAATATATATCAAGGTATACTAAGTTTAGTCTTAAGTTTGTAACGCTTAAAAATATTGATGTTATGAACAAAATTTTTGTATAGGTGTTCATAAAATCTTCTAATTATTCCATTTTCTCTCTCAAGCTGAAATTTTTATAGCGTGCTCAAGGCATAAAAAGTGAGGTCGAGTTCGTAAATGAGCAGCATAGTCATGTCTGTTTTTTCATCATAGCCATTTCGGGAGATATGTGTAGGGTAAAATAACCGGCTAGTAGCCGAGCTTGTTAAGGCGTCTTAACTTGGTGTGATTAAAAAAAAAGGTAATGGGGCAGTAAATTGATCACACTGTCGTCGTTAGAATAAGAACGAAGTAGCCAACTCCACGCAAATCATAAAATTAATTGTATATTCGGAAGTAGTTTAAGAAATAAATAGATTTAAAATAATGATGTGGGTGGCCTATGTTATAGACGTGGTTTGAAAAAAACGGAGGCTAAACCCGATTATTATTATTATTATTATTATAGGGTAAAATAAATTTAGGGAAAAATGGTATAACCTTCACTTCATATGCCGTCATTTATCCTCCTTTTGTTCACAATTTAGTCAATTTTATTATTTTGGTAAATTAATTTTTCTTTTATTTGTTAAAAATAGCTAGTAGGTTCAACTTCTAAATTATTATTATAAATTATAAACATATATTTTGAGAAAAATGATAAAAATAGATTGAAAAAAAGATTTTCTGATTTGTCTAGAGTGGTATGACTTCGATACTGCATACTACCTTAATTATTTTATTTCACAGATGCTTAGATTAGAGGATAGAATCAAAACGCGTCTACTTAAAAAAAAATTTTTTTTAGTATACAACTGCATTATGTGACGAAATGGTGAAACAGAATAAAGAAATAAGAGCGAGGAGAATTCATAATGAGTATTTAAGACATATTTTGATCAGGCTCACAATATTGTAAATGCTGAACCACGTTTAAATTTTTAAAAAAACCTCCGCCTTTCTTGATTTATTGCGAAATGAAATTAGTCAGACAATTTTCTAAATGCGTTTTCATATGACTATTAAGTGCATGTTTCTGACTATAACTCTTCCCACATTTTCCACAACTGTATGGTTTTTCTCCTGTATGAACTCGTAAATGCATTTTTAAATTATCTGATTTCATAAATGCTTTATTACAATATGTGCAAATATAATTACGTTCTCCTAAAATATTAATATTTTCTGTAGTGTATTTGTTTTTAATCGAGGAAATAAAACCAAAAAAACAGTCTTACCAAGGAATTGTCTCCCCGTCAGTTGATTTTTATGGGAGCTGGTGGAAAATGTTTGTCAGTGTATTCAATAAAGTCATATACATACGTACTTGTGCTTTTTGATTTACACCTATAGCGTGGGACATTAAAGGTGTGTTACGTAATATTCACCAGTATACTGACCAGTGCTCATGACTTCAGAAATTGACGCCATATTGTACTGGTATACTACGCCATATTGTACTGGTAAAACGGTCGTGATAGTGTACATGTGTTCATCGAGTGTTTGTTGTGTAAGAAATTTATTTATTTATTGTTCATTAAGAAGGAGTAATGGCGTCTGAAAAAGACTTAGTCGTAATTGACGAATACAATAAGAATATATATTTATATATACACACGTAGGCCAGTATATTTAGGAACGATTCACCAGTATGGTGTCGATTTATGGCGTCATTAGCACTCGCCAGTATAATGGTGAATATTACCGAACATAATCCTAAAAAAACTATTGGATTTCATATTTTGAACAATTCTCAGAATTTTTCATCCTTGTAATTTTTTACCTAACGTCACCGTTTTCGAGATACAGACATTTGAAAACTGTTATATTTCGGATAGAAATAATACATCAATAACTAATTATTATTAACGCCGAATTGTATTACGGCGGTACCACAACAAAAACAAAAATGTAAATTTTCGCTGGATGACAAGCCCTGGACGGCGTTATCCTGAAAATTGTGGTTCTAACACACAAAATCAATCATATTAATTAAGTAATATTATTTTATGTAAATAATAAATGTTGATGATTTAGCTAGTCAGCAAAATTAATATTTAATATTATTCGTTTCACGTCACATTTTGACCAAAAAGTTTTTATATTTAAAGACTCACTAAATGATCAGAAATCATACATTAATTATACGACCATAACTAAATTCAGAAATTAATACACTTGAGACAAGGTTCTCATTTACGTTTACGATAACGTTGTACAATATATTTAGTAATTAAAATATTTAAACAATACACTACGAAATATCGATAGAGGAACTATTTCGAATTAATCCTCAAGGATTCTCAAAGTCTTTCCTTATTAAGGCAGCCTCCAGGACTTACAACAATTGAATCCTTAACAATATATTTTAGCTGTGTAAAATAATAAATTGTTTACGTTAAATTAAAAAAACGCCCTTTTGTGACGTAATTTGTTTTTTTACTAATAATCTAATTTTTTCTTGCAAAAATATAATAAAAATTAAAAAAAATAGGATTTGATCAAACCAATCAAATACTTTTTTTAAATGTTTTTTCAAAATAATATAATCCAATTGAAATCAGTTCATATCAATTCTTTAGTTGAATATTATTAAATGATATTTACTAATATCTACTGATTATCATTGGCTGCTTGTTATCGAATCATAGTCAGTGAATTAACAAATTTATCAATTTTTGCCATACCTGTAGTGCCCAATCTAGGGCTCAAATTTAAAATTGGTAAATGACTTTTTCCTTCGTCTTTATGAGCTTATTCTGTAGGCCGACGATCTGCAGTCAATAACAGAACACCGTGTATACTTTATATATATATATATATATATATATAAATATATTGAAAAAATAAAATAAAATATTTAAAAAAAAAAAAAATTTATATATATATATATATATATATATATATATATATATATATATATATATATAAATTTTTTTTTTTTTAAATATTTTATTTTATTTTTTCAAACGCTGATATTTTAATGGTAAGGTAAAAAATATCACGACTGAAAAAGTGTGTAGAAGTGTCCAAAATATATAGTCATATAATAGTTTTCAAATCAAATTTTTGACCGAAACAACAAAATAATCTTTATTTCACCAAAAACGAGTTATCGACGAAAATCTGCATTTTTGTTTTTCAAATTCCTATATGTCGAAAACGGCGAGTTTAGGCAAAAAATGTCAGGCATAAAATAATGCTGAGAATTGCTCAAAATATAAAATCTAATAGTTTTTTTTTTTTTTTATGTTAAACAAAAAGAGAGTGGTGTTCCGAAATAGGGTACTACTGTCCCACTCAAACAAACATTCTCCACTAGCTCCTATAAAAATCAACTGATTAGGAGACAATCCCTCGGTCAAATACTTCATTTCCTATAGTATGTAGAAAATAATTGAAATGAATTTTACCTGTATGAATTTTTTCATGATCACGTAAATTATCCTTTCTCCGAAAACTTTTATTACAAATATCACAAGAATAATTCTTCTCCTCCACATGAGAACGTTTATGTTTAGCTACGGCATCTTTCGTTTTAAATGTTTTTTTACATGTATCACATTCATATTTCCTTTCATCCGAATGCTTAACAGAATGTATTTGTAATCCATTGCTATCGCAAAATTTTGCATCTAAAAATTAATCGGTAAATTGACAACTAAATGAAATTAAAAACAAATTTGTTTTTTGATATGAATTTTTACATCGATTTTGTCTACTGCCGACTCCTTAACCTGATATTTTCAACTTTCTCTGATAACTTTTCAAAAAATAAGAAATTGAGTTAAAATTCTGAAAAGGATGTAACTAATGATCATAAAAAAGTGTGTTGAAATTTAAGCTCGATGTATAACTTCAATTTTGAGAACAACGAATTTTTTTGAAAAATTTCAACCTGATTATAAGCCGAACAATTACAAAATAACAATGCAAAAACACTCGAAAAAATCCGCGGCGAAGTAAAATTGAAAATTTCCAATTGTTATACCATGTAAAGTTGCAAATCTGGATTTTTTCGAGTTTTTTGCATTTTTGTTTTGTAATGTTTCGGCTCATATTTAGGTTTAAAAAATAAATAAATAAACCGTTGGCACTATCCAAAAGTACATAAAAAATCAATTTAAAAAAAAAGTTAAAATCCGATGATTTGCCTGAACTTTACGAGCTAGTGAAATTTTTCGGAAAACTTCGTTTTTCTCAAAATTGAGGTTATGTATCGAGCTAAGATTAACCACACTTTTTAAGATCATAAATTACATCTATTTACAGAGTTTGTACTAAATTCCTTCATTTTTTGAAAAGTTATTAGAGAAAGTTGAAAATATGAGGTTACTGCTGTTTTCTTTAGATTTTTAGGTTATTTATCATGTTCAGCAAGCATAGTCAATACAAAAATTCATAACAAACAATTCTCTTTTTTATTCTCCTCAAGAAAACGGCACCAAAAAAACAATATAGAGATCAATTGTCCCAAAACCGCGTGCAGAAGGTCGTGCGGAACGTTCCGGAACCTCCATTTTGTTACTCTTTTTCTATGATTTATAACGAAATAAACCTATTTAAAAAAATAGCCTTCTCCCAAAATTTTCCGAATTGATTCAGAATCAGAATTCGGTAGATTTACCCCACTATAAGTAAATTTAATATACTATTCTTTCAAATGAATCAATGTATCTTCACACGTAAAAATATATAACCTAAAAACATATTGTAAGCAAAGTTTTAAATAACGTGAGATTTTCGCTCATCACAAGAGTAATGATTGTGGTGCGAAAGACGACCAGTCTGAAGGATTAAATAAATTGTCCTTGTTGATATTTACTTCTCACTTAATAAAAGGGTGAAAAAAAAGTATCGGTTTAAAATGAAAATATTTACCACACAGATTACATTGATATGGTTTTTCCCCGGTATGTCTTCGAACATGAACAATGTAATTCGTACTATCTGCAAATGCTTTTCCACAATACGTACATAGATAACGTTTATCCCCATGTGTCTGAAATAAATATAAATTAATTTTTATCAACTTTATAACAGAATTATTTGTTTATAGCAAAGAGGATAGGATAGAGGAGAAGTAGCCTATAAGAACTTATATAAAATCGTAGTATGCGAGTTTTAGCGCCTCTACCAAGTAAGACTTTCAAACTTGATAGTTAATACTCGCCCTCGCAAAGTATTGAAACATAATAGTCGCCCCCGCAAGAGAAGGCAAACTCAATAGTTGCCACATACTTCAGATGTCACTTACAATTCTATTTTTGCTTCTCATCTCACTCATACCCTTTGGTTTATAGTTGCGAGTATAAGGGGTATTGTAACAGAGACGAGATTATCAAATAATGATGTGGGTGGCCTCTGTTATAGGCGTATATGTCAGAGAAACGGAAGTTAAACCCCATTTAAAAAAAAAAAAAAAAAAAAAACAGAGACGAATTAACATCAATAGTATTTTAAATAATATTATGAAGATAATGCTATTTATTACAGGCTTTCCAAAAAATAACAGTTAGCTATATTACAGTAACTTTATACATAACAGTCTGCATCAAATCCGGTAGTTCTGATTTTTCGCAGACTTGTTTATGATGTTATTCCAATAAATAATCCAAGTTTGTGACCTCGAGCGCCGAACGCAACTTTGTCAGAAATCGAAAATTCCGTGAAAATTTTGGATTTTGGCAATTATAACCCTAAAGGACTAGTTTTTTTATGGAACCTTTTCAGAACGTTTTCAAAGTAGACTAAATTTGCTACCTTATGGGACGAGAATGAACTTGTAGACCCAATACTATCAGAGATAAAGCCTTTAAAAATTTATCTGAGCAACTTTATACACCAGAGCTAACGTTTAATCCGATAGTTCTGATTTTTAGCAGACTTGTTTATGATATGGTCCCAATAAATAATCCTAGTTTGTGACCTCAAGCGACAAACGCAACTTATCAAAAATCGCATAAACCCGTTAAGGGGTACTTTTTCAGAATGTTTTTAAAGTAAATTAAATTTGCTACAATATGAGACTAAAATCGTCTCTGTAGACCCAATAGTTTCGGAGAAAAATCAGAACTACCGGATTTGATGTAGACTACCCCGCACTTTCAAAAGACAAGGTTACTGTATTGCTATTCACATAATAATAAAATTCTAGCTAAAATTTTAAGTCATCTTGTTCTTGGTTTTCATGAAAAACTATGTTTAAACTACTAGTTTAAAACGGATTATTACATTGTATTTTAGGGAAACGGCGGTAAAAACACTAATTTAAGAATCAAAATTCAAGACTCAGAAGTGATAGCTTCACAAAAAACTGCCACACTGTTTATTAAAGGCTTAATAATGTTACGCTTGGCAACGTTGCACATGTGTTGAAGATATATCATTGTATTAAATAATGATATAATTGTAATTTTTTTATTAATTTAAATATAAAATAATTTTGTGTAAGAACGTTCCCAAAAAGTCACATTTGCTTAAGATCATCTTTAAATCGTGTATATGCATTCTCATTAATGTCCTTTAAAAGCACGTAACTTTTTTAATCCCTTATGGTGTTAAATTTATAGATTTGAGTTTTTAAAGTTTTTGACTTATAAATCATAGTATTGAAATATTTTTAAAGTTATGCTTTATTATGTAACAAGGCTAATTTTAAAAAGATTAATTTGGAAAAATAATATTCATTTGTTAAAAGTATCACAAATATTTTCCACAGTGGCATTTGTTTTTCCATAAAATACATTTAACGTGATGAAATGAATAAACGGCATTTATGTTAAGAAAATATGTACATTTTTTACGTATTTCTTCTATACGTGAATATTTCAAAAATTATGGTAAAATTATCGAAAAATTTTACTCTTAATTTTCTTCTATTATTCCCAAGTTCTAACTGAATTCCTCCTCAATATTTGAAACGTAAGTCTCAAATATTTGCATACACTCATTTTGAGATAATACAGTTTGAGAACGCCAGGGGTCTGCTAGCACACTCTAAGTGGATGCGATACGTGAACCGAGAGGGAAGACTGTCAGTGAGTTTCCCCAACAAACAAACAAACATCCTTATTTTCACATTTATAATATATAGGGATGAAATATTATTATATTTACCTACCGCTATATGCCGATTACATGAGCGTATACTTTTAAAATTCTTTCCACATATTTTACACATTGTGTGTTCACGAGCGTGTGCCCTTAAATTATTATTACATCCAAAATCTTGTTTACATATTTTACATTGAACCACTTCTGGTGAATGTTTTATCAAATAATATGTAAATTCAAAAGTTTTATCACAATGCAAACATTTTAAAATTTTTGAATGTACAAGTTTTTGATGTTTATAAAAATCTGCTTTCAATTCAAAGCCTGTTTCACATTCTTCACATTTATATTTTTGTATCGCACTGCAATCTTTTAAAACATTATCTTTGAACTCTTTATTTATATTTTTTAATTCTCTTTTTGTATCTTTTTCTTCTTTTTTTGTATCTTTTACTTCTTTATTTGTATCTTTTGATTCTTCTTTGACAGAAATGAATTCCTTTGTAGTTGTATTTTCATTTTGAGGTACTCTGGGAGATTTCTCTTGATTAAAAATAAAATGTGAATAATAATTATAAGACTCATCTTCATTTTTAAAATCATCATCTTCATCAATTGAAACTTCTACTTTTATATTTGGTTGTGCGTTTGTAATAATTTGTTCTAATAATTTTTCAGTTGATAAATATTGGATCTTAAATTTATAAGATTGTTCTAAATATTTTATACATTCCAAGCAGATTTGTTTGGGTAGCGAATCATCAGTGGATATCTACAAAATTATATATATAACAAGTAAAATTTACAAAATTTAAAAAATCCCGCCTAATTTTTCGGGCACGGAACCCTAAACTCGAACTTGAAACATATCTAAGAACACTCTCCATTAAATTACCTTCTTCCTTAGAGCCATCTCCAAACTGAACCGATTTTGAGGATCATGACCTATTTTTTAATTGTACCGGGTACGGAACCTTAAACTCGCATTTGAAACATAGCTAACAACACTCTGTATTAAATTATTTTTCAAACGAAACAAGAAAATCAAAATCGGTTCATCCGTTCAGGCGCTACGATGCCACAAACAGACAGGCAGACAGACACACATGCACATTGCAGTCAATCTTATCTTAACATCCCTTTTTTTTGTTCGGGGGTTAAAAATGATTTTGTTGAAAAATCAAGTCTCTATCTGTTGTGTTTTTGTGTGAAAAACCATAATCTCAGAGTATTATTTCAGATTAATACAAAGATCAGGAGAATCAGAATTCCGTAAACAAAAGAATGTAAATAAAAAAATACAAAATAATTATACTACTAGGGGTAATTTTTGATTTTCCTCATAAAATATAGAAATTTCAGAAACCTACAAAGAGTGAAAGCCTTTTTTGCATACTTTGCAACAATGGAAGCTAAAGTGGTACTTTATCAATAAAGGTTTTAATGAAAAAGAACAATAATATAAACTTTCTTAAAAAAATAATTTCCATAACTTGGAGACATTAAAGAAAAGGGTACATAAATAATTTTATGTTAAATTTATAACATACATGTACTGAAGCACAGTCTTCTAACATTTCTCTGTATGTTTTTATCAAATTTGGAAGTAATGATTTTTCAAACATTGAATTCATATTTTCTTTTTTATCTAAACAAATTCTGCAAACAATTTCAAAATCACTTATTCCAATATCTTTATTCTCCATTATCTTATTCCAATAAGGCATCACAGGTTCAGGTATCAATTTCTTTGAATTCCCGAAAAACTAAATTGTTTTTGGCCATAGAAAAAAGTAAAAAACCATTGATTAGCAAATGTTGAGAAATATGTGATATTAAAAGAAATTGTTATCTTATGCACGCCTTTTATTTTTACCCGTAAACAATAGTCCATAGAAGCCGAATTAATTTCAAAATATTGTAATTTTTCTGTAGTTTATTCCAATGACTCAATACTTATCCAAAAATATTCCATACAGCGGGATGAGTAAACAAGCCCTGGGTCGGGTCTGATGCGACCCTTTAGGTCCACACGAATAACCTCAGTATAATAAAGATATCGATCAGAGAAACAAACATACATATACATCCTTATCAAATTTGTGTAAATGCCTTGTCCTGATCATGTAACGTAAAAATATGTTGAACAGGAATATGACTTAGCAACTCTGAATTTCTCAACGTTTTTGGACTGTTTAATTCAGAGTTATCCAGACTTACTAAGGCTGAATTAGACAGTCCAAAAACGTTGAGAAATTTGGAGTAATTCAGAGTTCCTAAGACTTTTTCAGAATTTCTAAGAGTTATTAAGAGTTTCTAAGAGTTATAATTATTTCTTCAAATATTTTTCCTACCAGGGTAGACCTTTTGTTCATGAACATCATGCCTACAATTTTGGTCCCTGCAATTTTTCTATTTAGTGCAAATGCAAAACGAGGTACTGAAAAATGTTTGATTATCGCAAAGTAGGGCTTAAATTTTCTGTTTTATGCCACAACTGCGACTTAGAAACGTACCAGCGTCAGAACAAGTGTCCACCGACCCTCTTGAGTGAAGTCATCGATAGTAATGATGAAGAATCAGATGATCCAAAATTAGCCGGACTATCGACTAAACGTTCCAAACGGGCATAATTCAAAGATTTGTCAAAAGTGTACTGAAAAAAAATTAATTTCTATTTTTTTCTTTTAATAGTTAAACAGTTTATTTACACCTTCCCTTACCGTAAGCGTACATCCCAAAAATATGAACCTTACAAAAAGGTCAGCATCCAAGTTATTGCAATCTCTATAGAATATTTAGGTTTAGTTCCACCTCTTTTCGGGTCTACATCGAAAAATATCGATTATAGGAAAAAATTGATAAGGACCAAAATTTTAGGACAATTTATTTCAAATAACTTTGGTAGAAACCATTTTTCGTGTAAACTTGAAAATAAATGAGCTATTCAATAAACAAAAATTCAACCCTTCTTTTCGGGTCTAATTCGAAAAATATCGATCCTAAGGAAAAACTGATAAGGACCAAAATTGTAAGAAATTTGATTCCAAACAACTTTGGTAATAACCATTTTACGTGTAAAGTTGAAAATAAACGAGTTATTCAATAAACAAAAATCCATCCTCAAATTCAAGATGGCGGATGACGCAACAGGATTGGAATTCTAAAAACCGAAATGTAAACTACCAGTGAGTCCCTCTAACGATTTCCGAAGGAAAGCTTTTCCAGGTTCTAATTTCAAGATCATCAAGAATTCAAGCATCATCAACATGTTGAGGTATAGATAATGTTAAAACATAGGAATGCATGTCAAATCGTACTGGACAACATACTGATGTGTATTTCTAAATAGAAGCATAATAAAAAACATTTAAGTAAAAAATATTTTGATTTTATTAAAATAAAACACAAAAATTAATTAAAAATACTCTTTAGCCCATGAAAATATTATCAAATGAAAAATATTGAATAAATCGATATCATTTGGATCACTCAAAATTATTTTGGTTTGAATTAAAATAAAAAGAAAAACGTTAGCATGAATCTGAGAGTATTCGGTTTTTCAATTAAAAATCTTCGCCATGCCTATTGCTGAGAGGTGACTAGATCTGTAACACGAAAGGTTTCAGTGGGACCCATTTCAGCAACTTCTCAGATAGTCAGGCCGCAGTTCGCACCCTTGAGTCGTCAATTTATGAATGTTTCGAGGAATTGAACCGCATGGCATTGAATAACACAGTCAAAATGATCTGGATACCGGACCACTCAGGTGTTAAAGAGAATAAAGGAGCAAACTCGTTGGCACGAGTGGGATCGTCTCAAACGTGCCTTTCACCTGAGCCTGTCATTCGTAATTTATCGAATCAAGAAATGGCTACAACAAGCTCATCTTGATTACCGGGACTTTGCACAGGGCATGCGACAGACCAAACTGTGTATAACCACAGCTAGGACATTCGATTGTCCTCTTTTGAAACTCACTAGAGCAAAGTTGAGAAGGGTGGCGGGCTCTTGATAGGACTCTATTGATTGAATTACTACCTTCATAACATGGGGGGTCTCTGATGATTGTAAGGCCTATATGGAAGATGATGAAACCTCCATACATGTTATTTGCATCTACAGAAACCTGCAGGATGTCTGGTTTAGAATTTTTGGATCCGAAACCTTGATTCATTAATCCTGGGAGAAATCCCGGCGGAGAAACTGTGGGTTTTCTGCGTGCCGCCTGACCTTGACAAAATTATATAGTTCCATCAGCTTAAAATAGCATCTCTTACCCGGAGATGTCTCGCCTTCGGGTGACAGGTTGTTCCCAAGGAGGGCACAAAGATCTAGGATTCTAGAAAACTATTTGAGGTACCCCTTTTATGTATTATTATTATTATCAAGTGAAATTTCTGTTTTAAATTACAGAAACTGTATCATGTTTGGTCATTGAGGAATGAAATTATTCAGACAATTTTCTGAATGAGTTTTCATATGACTATTGAGTGCATGTTTCTGACTATAACTTTTCCCACATTTTCCACAACTGTATGGTTTTTCTCCTGTATGAACTCGTAAATGCATTTTTAAGTTATCTGATTTCATAAATGCTTTGTTACAGTATGAGCAAACATATTTTCGTTCTCCTAAAACATCAGAAAGTTTCTTCGTACAGTATTTACTTTAGAATAAAAAATGCATTAAATTTTACCTGTATGAACTTTTTCATGTTCACGTAAACAATCCTTTCTTTTAAACTTTTTATTACAAAGATCGCAAGAATAATTTTCATCCTCTATATGTGAACGCTTGTGTTTATTTACAGCATCTTTCGTCTTAAATGGTTTTTTACAAATATCACATTCAAATTTTCTTTCATCTGAATGCATAACCAAATGTTTTTGTAATCCATGGCTATCACAAAATTTTTTATCTAAAATCACCAGGTAGTACATATTACGATATTGACAAATAAAAATTTATGGATGAAATAATCCACCCAACGAGTGGAAACCTTAAAAAACTACGGCCCATAGAAAAAACTGAAACACGAGAATATGGTTTATTCATTGTAGTGTGATCAAATAAAAAAAAATGGCGTCAATTTTTAGATAATTCTGAGTTCGGAGAAAAAATTGAATTTAGTAGATAATTATGATACAAATTGAAGAAACTAAAATCTAACATTTTTTGATGGTCGGAAAGGGTCCAAAAAAAAATGGTAAAGTGGCCTAATCCAGTCTTTCGCGTCAGACACCGTCGGATGGAGTTAAAAATAAAAAAGAGTTTAATAAGCTTAGGCGCCGTAAAAAGGTGAAAAAAATGAGCTGCGAATGAACCCGATTGGCCCATCGATGTCCCCACAAATTGCAAAAAACCATCGATTTTGCTCGAAATTTCAAAACTTCATAACTCTTGTTGTTTTAAAGCTTCAAAGCTGAGATTCAAATGGATTGTAGCTTTTGTGCCCATGAAGTATCACACACAATCGAACAGCAAGATCGAATGTATACTTTTTGCAAACCGCAGCTGAATTAAAAAAACAGGACTTTTGTAAAATGGCCCTAAAAAAGCTGTGGTGCGGTAACGCGCTATTTTTTTTACGCGATCATATGCTTCAATAGTTAAAGTAATACCTACTAAAGCGCCAACCTCTTATCTTTAGTAAAAGTTACTAAAATATTAATTTTAAATTACTTAAATTATTAAATTAATATCTGGATGACCGAGCTTTGCTCGGTTATTCGCCAATAGATGTCAGCAAGAGTCATATTTTTCACTTTAGACTACTCAAACGCCTCCTTTTTGTTATGTTATAATTCATCAGACATCTATTGGTGTATAACGTAATTAATGAAATACCTTGCATTGTATTTCATTAATTACGTTATACACCAATAGATGTCTGATGAATTTTTCATGGAAAGACGGATAAAACGACATTTCTGATAAATGAAACCTAGCTAGATCGACTTATCGCCCCAAAAAACCCCTACATACTCATTTTCATGAAAATCGTTGGAGCCATTTCCAAGATCGTTGATATATATATATATATATATATATATATATATATATATATATATATATATATATATATATATATATATATATATATATATTTATATATATACAAGAATTGCTCGTTTAAATATATAAGATATAACATTAAAAATAGGATGGGAGTAATGGGAGCAATTATTAAGAGACAGAAGTTACGTGACATTATTATATGCATTTAATATTGTGATTCACTTACTATATTGAACTTTTGCTGCTATTTAGCTGCCTTGATGGATTATGTTTTGCTCTTTCGTAATGCAAGAGTAAAAATTTTGTCGTATAATACCTTATTGTAACTGTATTTAACACATATTCTTTGCATGTGAATTTAATTGTTGCATTTGCCGTTAACAGTTTGAATAATTCCTAGTACTTTCATAAGTGACTGCTAAATTTAAATAAATAAATATAAATTGAGTTGATTACTGTCAATTAAATTGCAAGTTGCAAGTTAATTTTCGAACATTATTACTACTATCGATTGTGCAATCTGCGGCAAGGACGCTTCTATTGGTTCCGTTGCTATTAAGAAGCGCGGAATAAAATCGCTAATTAATGCTAGCCATCGTCGTAAAGATAAGATGTACTTGAAGTTTAAGAAGCAATGCCCCGTTATCGTCCACAATTCTTGCAGAGCATCATATTTACGTGAATCAAATATCAAGCTGGCCTTGAAGAAGCAGAAAAGTGCTAGTACATCATTAGATCATCCCGAGCCGAACTTTAATTTCGATTATGAAAATCTGTGTCTATTTTGCACTGAAGATGCATCACCCGAGTATGAGAAAATTTTTACTCTTGCCTTACGAAAGAGCAAAACATAATCCATCAAGGCAGCTAAATAGCAGCAAAAGTTCAATATAGTAAGTGAATCACAATATTAAATGCATATAATAATGTCACGTAACTTCTGTCTCTTAATAATTGCTCCCATTACTCCCATCCTATTTTTAATGTTATAATTTAATAATTTAAGTAATTTAAAATTAATATTTTAGTAACTTTTACTAAAGATAAGAGGTTGGCGCTTTAGTAGGTATTACTTTAACTATTGAAGCATATGATCGCGTAAAAAAAATAGCGCGTTACCGCACCACAACTTTTTTAGGGCCATTTTACAAAAGTCCTGTTTTTTGAATTCAGCTGCGGTTTGCAAAAAGTATACATTCGATCTTGCTGTTCGATTGTGTGTGATACTTCATGGGCACAAAAGCTACAATCCATTTGAATCTCAGCTTTGAAGCTTTAAAACAACAAGAGTTATGAAGTTTTGAAATTTCGAGCAAAATCGATGGTTTTTTGCAATTTGTGGGGACATCGATGGACCAATCGGGTTCATTCGCAGCTCATTTTTTTCGCCTTTTTACGGCGCTTATTAAACTCTTTTTTATTTTTAACTCCATCCGACGGTGTCTGACGCGAAAGACTGGATTAGGCCACTTTACCATTTTTTTTTTGGACCCTTTCCGACCATCAAAAAATGTTAGATTTTAGTTTCTTCAATTTGTATCATAATTATCTACTAAATTCAATTTTTTTCTCCGAACTCAGAATTAAAAAATTCAAAAAGTTAATTTGATCACACTATTGGACGCGGTCTTATACCCTTAATTTTATTTTTTAGATATCAAGGACGGGTTAATTAGTGTAAAGTTAAATCCAAGTTTGTGGAGTTGTAGCCCTTGTTCTTCGGCCGCCATATTGGAAAAAGAGTACAAATGATTTCTATGGTTTATCTGACAAACTATACGCCTCACAAAAAATTGATGAAAACAAATTAATAAATTTTCTATTGTAGGCAGACCATTTAAGGATTTTTCATGGTAACTTTTGGGGGGCGGGATGAAAACTAAATAAAAAGGAGGGTTTCGGCACATAATTTAAAACCGTAATAAAGTGCATTCTCAGGAGAGGGGGGAGAAAAGCGAGTTATAATGCTATCAATCAATTGATAGCCACTCAGTCAATTGTTTGTTTATTATAAGGTTTTCGAAAAAAAGTTATTCTTTATAAAAATTTCTACTTTCGAAAATTATAACAATCAGCTATTCACTTTTGACATCGAAAGTACATGGTGCCACAAATTGAAAAAGTTCGATAAGAATGTTAAGGTCGTTTAGACCATTAGAATGAATAATAAGGGAAACGGTTCAAACAAACACTCCCGAGATATGTTGTAATGTATTTAAAGAATTTTTTAAAAGAATAAGTAGGTAACTGTTGTTACTTACGACGACAATAGTGATTGTATTTGTAATGTAATGTATGAAATATAGATGTTTTGTATTAATTATTTTGTTACATATCATTTAACAAATAAACATTTGAATTAATGACTGGTTAATTTAGATAATAATAATAGATAACGTATTTTATACGTAGGATTTGCAAAATTTATTTTAAAATTGAAGTGGTCAAAACATTCTTCAGTTCTTTTTTGCCTCAACGCTATTTAAATACACTCCTACATATCTCGGAAGTGATTTCTTGAATCGTTTCATTTATTTTCTGTTCTAAATGGTCTACATTTTTAAACGACCATTAATATTCCAATCGAATTTTTTCATTTTGTAGCACCCTGTACATTCGAAGTCAAAAGTGAATAGTTGACGGTTAATATTTTCGAAAGAGGAAATTTTTATAAAGTATAACTCGTTTTCGTAAACCTTATAATAAAAAAGTTTTCCATATGTAGCTTAACTTGAATAGACATGCTGTATATTTTATATATTTTGCAATATGTTCCATTGGTTTTTTTTCATGGCTTTTTCCACAAATTATTAAATAAATATTGAAACGTTTCTTGCCTCAAACATAGTTTGAAGCTGGCCATGCACGCACACGTAAATATGTGATTGATAATTGTTTTTTTGTGACGCATTCAATACGATGTTAATTTGTGTTAGTTGAATAAAGGATTTTATTATTTATTTCTTCTACTAGATCACTGCAGCGTATATAAAGAGGAAGTGATAGCTATTAACGAGGCATATGACTCACTGGTTAAGACTTAAGATTTTTCTAAGAACATAAAAGAGAACGCAACATCTTTAAAACAAACAAAAAATATAGTTACTTAAATATACAGGACCAAAAATTTTTTTAACACACAATTTTACCACAATTTTAAACAGCTGCTGTATCTTTCCGAAAAATTATCGAATTTTGAATTGCAATAGCTCGTTAGAAAATTTGTTCTATCTAATTTTGGAATATATTGTTCACTCCTTTTCGCTTTGCACGGAGAGTTGAAATTATGAGATGTATTATCCCAAAATTTTATATAAAGTTTAGAAGCGTACCAAAATTTTAGAAAATATTTTCCAACAAATTTGTTAAGACCACTCGCAAGTTGTTTATTTTTCTTGAAAAAGAGCTATAAAAAAATTTCCATACGAGCTTTTTAGACCAAGATATTTGCTTTTCAAGCAAAATTGGCACTTCTGGATTTAAAATCATATATATATATATTAAAATAATTATCGCACTGAAATTTTTTAAATATCGTTCGAAAACTTAAACTGTCTTCGTTTAACCTCTAGCATATTGTTTTGTAAAAACTTTCATCACTTCGCCTCTTTTCGTTTTTAAAAAAATGTCAAAAAACATAATTTTTCCACATTTTAGGCGTTTTTTCATCTGGCCACCATTTTATAAAAAAGAGCGTTATCAAAAATCTCATTATGCTCATTAGAAAACTTGTGCTTTCTAGTTTTGGAATCTATTACTCAAAAATTTTTATCATCTCTTGCCGCTTTGTACAGAAGATTTAATTTATTTTTCAACAAATGTTTTAAAACCACTCGAACGTTTTTTTATTTTATTTATTGTTTTTTGAAAATGAGCTATCAAAAATTGCCCTACGAGTTTAGTGCCCTAGTAGTGTGTTTGTGCTTAAAATATGGAGAAATTATTTTTTGACTTGTTTTAAAAAAGAAAACTGGTAGAGTAATAAAAGTTTTTACAAAACAATATGAAAGGGTTTAAGAGAAAAGAGTTTAAGTTTTCGAATGATTTGAAAAAAATTTCAGTGTGATTATTTCAAAAGATACAGGATTTTAAATTCAGAATGACAATTTGTCTTGGAAAGCGAATATCTAAGTTCCAATAGCTCGTACGGAAATTATTTATAGCTCATTTTCAAAATAAAAAAACAAGCTTTAGAGTGGCTATAACAAAGTTGTAAAATAATTTTTAAAATTTTGGTACGCTTCTAAACTTAGTGATTTTAGTGAACATTTCTCACCCTACCCACTCTCCGCGCAAGTGGCAAAGGATGATAAAAATTTTTGAGAACCTATTTCAAAACTAGAAAGTACAATTTTTCAAACGTGATATTGCGATTCAAAATTCGATGATTTTTCGCTGAGATAACGCTGTTTTTTAATTTTGTAAACTTTGTTTCTTAATAGTATATTACTTAAATAAATCTGACAACGCTACAACTAATACTACTATATAATGTCCATTTGTGTTTACTGTAGTAGTATCAACATATCATGGTAACAGCACACAGACTAAATTCAACAAAGTTTCCAATTGTACAATTCACCTCTGGATTATACAAAATATTCATCAAAAAGTAATCTCTGTTTCTTGTGTTTTCGTAAACTAAACGGTCAATTAATTCTTTTTTAGCTCAAATATCCTACTTTGTTTATTTATTATTGAATGTTTTCGAAAAAAAAAACACCACTCGTAAAAACTTTTCTCTTGGTCGAGAGATTATGTTAGAGCGGTTTTTCAGGGCTTAATCTCTTCGCCGGGACTTCTTCTATCATGATATTTTAGCAGCAATTAATATTTTTTAATTTTTGATGCTGCAATTGGGCCTCGAAAAAAGTGCATTTTTTTGGAATGGGTTTTTTGCGTAAAAAGTAAAACTCGCAGAGCTCTAAAACTTTACTAATAAATATTAACTTTACTAAAAAAAATATTTGCAATTGTTATATTTCGTGAAACGATGGCTATGATCCCGTTGAAATCGAGTGTTTCTGCATTCCAAACAAATGCACTTTTTCAAGGTCCTATTTCGACATAAGAATTGAAAAAATTTCACTTACTGCTAAAATATCATGTTAGAAGAAGTCTACACGAAGAGATTAAGTTCCGAAAAACCAATCTACTATAATCCTTCGACCAAAAGGAAAGATTTTTACAAAAGGTGTTTTTTTTTTTGGGAAAAAATTCCCAAATTTTTTTCCAAAACTTATCACTCATAATTTCATCAAATATCAACTTTAAAATCGAAAAAGATAAAAAGTTATAACCAAAATTAAAAACGACTATTTTCGGTCAGTTTATTAAGTTTTCTTGGCACCTACGCATCCAAATCGGATTTACCAGACGTCAATCGACAGGTTTTTGTTGAGATCTATAACCTTCCTATTTAATTTTTTTACATTGGACTTCAAATTTTTTTTATCGCAGGAAACTTTGTTTTTGATTTTTGCGAATTTTTTAGACATTCTAAATTAGACTATTAGCCGCAAACATAAAACGCTATGTTTCTTGGCTTGTTTTCTTAGATAACAACGTATTTTTTGTTTTCTGATAGCAATTTTTTCAAATATAACATTAGGCCTCCGTGGATTAATTGTATTAAACACAATTAACTTTGAGCTAGTATATCAATGCAACTTCCAAATGTAATATCGCAAAACATACCTATCTCTATCCTTTCGATTTGGATTTGTGAACAGATTTTCTTTTTTTTTTTTTTTTTTGAAAATAGTAACAACACATTTGATTGAAATTTAAAGTAAATATTTACCACATTGAGTACATTGATATGGTTTTTCTCCCGTATGTCTTCGAACATGAACAATGTAATTCGTACCATTCGCAAACGCTTTTCCACAATATGTACATAAAAAACGTTTATGCCCATGAGTCTGAAATAAACTATAAATGTATTTTTATGAAATCATGTATAGGTCGCAGTTCGCAAAACGTGGGGATCGCTATTCTGAATAGACGTATAAAGGTGGATGCACGAGCATTTGTTTGGTTATATTTTATAATCCAAACTGATTTGTCCACCAGAGGTCATTGAACAATCAATTTATGCTCCATCTGAAGTTACACTGGTAACTACTTTATTGAAATCTATTGTTGCTCACTGACTGGTCATACGCATAAGTTACAAGATTGACCCAGCACGGTAAAAGCTAGGGGGGCATTGTGTGGCATTGTCCTATTTTGAAATCACAATGCTCTATATTAAAAATACCAAAAACTAAGATAAATTATTATAATTAAATTGTTTGTTCATAGTTTCAGATAAAAAAAATTGTAGCGATAGATATCTACACTTTTCCGAACACACCACAGTTTGTGATATTTATTTTATCCTGATATATTATAAATGTGAAATTTTGTGAGGATGAATGAATGTATCAAAATAATTATAACTGAAAATCCGTAGGTATATATTTTAAACATACAGGACATGTTACATTTGAGAGTTACAAATTCCGACCATTTTTTCTTTAGATTATATACTAGCTATGCTTGCCTATATACATAACGGGTTAAGGGGTTGTTTAAATCATTCTAATCAATCCGAACCAATTGCTATTCCTATATATTTTATATGTTTCCCTACAAATGTTTGTTTGTTTGTTTGTTTCTTACGCTTTCACTCAAAAACTACCGAATGGATATGAATGAAACTGTGAAACTGTACAACAATATTACTCATACATCCGAATAAGACATGAGCTATGATTAATAAAAGATAAATTAAAAAAAAAAATTTAATTTAAGTTAATCTGACATTTTACTGCTCCATCTATGATTATCATTTTGAACCATAAAAAATTTCTGTAAAAAATTGAAATATTAAATGAATTTAAATAAATTCATGGCCATCTTTTCTGATATACTCAATGAATTATGGCTATCTTAGACTTATAAAATTGAAAACTGTGCGTATATTTTGGCTGTGTAAAACAATCCCTTCGAGTGTTATGGAAGAGGGATAAGTGAGATCAAGAGAGCTGGAGGCTATAAAGCGGTGGTTGTTACTTTTAAGCACAGTGAAGCGGATGGGTATCAAGCTAGTTATTATAATTCTTTGTTCTGTGTATAGATGGCTTTTGAATCGTCATCACATGAAACGATGGGTCTATTTAATTATAACCCTAATAGCCACTTTAGCTTAAAATTGACTGTAATTTGATGATGAAATTATCTTTAATTTGCTGTCCGAATTTGCCGACAATTTGACAGCAAAATTTGAAAATAAAAATTTGCGGTTAATTTTTCTTCAATTTAACTTTACGAAATGTAATTTTTTACGAAAAAAAAAGTCGGTCAAGTTCATTCTTACCATTTCAGAAGGTAAGCAAATTTATACATAAAATTGTCTACAATTTGACGGTAAAACAATATTTAACAATTTTTCAAATCAAGTTAACATTAAATTTGACATAAAATTTGCCTGAAAATTGACGACAACTTTTTTCTAATCAACTTTTGAAGTAAATTTGCATTCTAATTCAAGCAGTAAATTTACGTCAAAATAGCAAGTTGCAAACAAATTTTCGTAAAAAATGAAAAAGTCCGAAGTTGATGGAAACTTGACGAAAAATTCAAGGAAACTTTCGAGAGCAAATCAACTATGATAAATTTTTTACTTCCGCCCTACCTGTAACCAGTGCTGTCCTACCTCAAATTTACCACTAGTTACAGTCCTGACCTAGTAAAGAGTCATTATCAGTTATTCATATAAAAGTGTACATTTTCGTTTTTTTCATTTCATTTAACATTGTCTAGCATAGAATGCAATTGTCTCCGTGCTAACATAGGTGGGCTGATATTTTACGATTTTCAAAATTGTGTAATTTGTGGAATTCTTATCGTTTTCTATAGTTAACCAAAGATACACAACAGTCAAACCTGGGTAAGTGAGAGTAATAGCCAGGACCCGTCATTTTAAGCTCCCAAAACCTCTATTAGCGAGAAACAGAAACCTCTGTAAGAGAGTCGTTTTTCCCTCACGGACCTCCGTAAGTGAGACTGCAACTTATCTATACCTCTATAAGCGACAATAATTTTATCATATTACATATTTACTACATTCGTGCTTGCATTGACTGGTTATTGCTGCGTAACTCTATAAGTGAGAAACGCTACCTACCCATGTACCTGCATTAGCGAGAAACTCGGGTTAGTGAGAAACCTCTATAAGCGAGAATGAGATTGCACTCCCTTGAACTCTCGCTTGTCCAGGTTTGACTGTATTCGTTTTCATTTTAAATTAACGGTTAAACTCGCACTTGAAACATAGCTAAGAACATTCTTCATTAAATTATCTTTCAAACGAAACAAACAAACAAAAAATCGATTCATCCGTTTAGGCGCTACGATGTCACAGACAGACAGTCGCACATAGCGGTCAAACTTATAACACCCCCTTTTTGAATTCAGGAGTTAAAAAAGAGCATTTATACAGCATTGTGATCCGGGATCGGACTGCAAAATAATTTGACCCATCGGATACCGACTCAAACAAACACGTAAAAACAATGAGCTATGGCAACCCAACCGGACCAGTTGCAAGGGGTTACGTTGCGAACTTCGGTAACAAATTACCCTGGACTACGAGCTTAAAATTCTAGTAACATATATATTTACCTCTATGTGCGCAGAACAAGATCGTACACTTTTAAAAGTTTTGCCACATATTTTGCACGTGGTATTTTCACGAACATCTTTCAAATTAATATTAGATTCCTCTTTTAATTCTATATTTGCGTCTTTTAATTCTGCATTTGTCTCTTTTGATTCTTCTTTGACAAAAATGAATTCTTTTGTGGTTGTAATTTCATTTTCAGTCACTGAACTGTCTTGATTGAAAATACAATGTGAATAGTAATTAAAAGAATTATCTTCATTTTTAAAATCATCATCTTCATCAATTGAAACTTCTACTTTTATATTTGGTTGTGCATTTGTAATAATTTGTTCTAATAATTTTTCAGTTGATAAATATTGAATTTTAAATTTATACGATTGTTCTAAATGCATGATACATTCAAAGCAAATTTTTTTGGGTAATAAATCATCACTAGATATCTACGAAATCATTCATCAATAAAAATATTTTGAACCTGTGTCAATTGTTTATTTGAGTAAAAGTTTTAACTTACATGTACTGAAGCACACTCTTCTAACATTTCTCTATATGTTTTTATTAAATTTAGAAGTAATGATTTTTCAAACATTGAAGTCATATTTTCTTTTTTATCTAAACAAATTCTACAAACAGTTGCAAAATCACTCAATCCAATGTCTTTATTCTCCATCATGTTAATTTGACTGTATTCTATTAAGGTAAAACAGATATAAAATTCTTAAGGTTGTTCTGAATTTGCCTATTTCATATTCATATAATAAGAAACATCTAGCCAAAATGCAAAGACATTTCTGCTCTTGATTTTCATGAAAAATGATGTTAAAGTTACTAGTTTAAGTTAATACATTTATTCTACGATAAGGCACGTCAAAAAATCCATAAACCCTAACTTTCTGCGTAGAAATCTGGGGAAAAAGTGGATCCTAAACGTCTGAAAGCAACGGTAAGACAAAACATCCATTTTTTATAAACCGAGGAAAATAGAGGCAAACAAAATTTTATGGCAGTTTCGGAGGGAAGCTCGGGTTTGAAATAAAATGTCAAAAAGTGGATGTGGAGCGTATAACCGGTTAAACTCAAGTGCAATTTTCTTGTTACATCATGTACTTTTATGGAAAAATAATGGCAGGCACTAGACTGGCAGCATGACGGTAATTTGAAATCAAGCGTGAGAGCTTCTATCTAAAATATATATCCCATGAGAGAAAATGTTCCAGATCGACTAGAGCTTATTTATCACGCTGCCAAAAGTTAGGCTTCATGGATTTTTTGACGTTCCATTTACCAGAATAATTGTGTCATAGGAAAACGACGGTAAACACACTAATTTAAGGTTCATAACTCAAGACCCAGGCAACTTCATACAAAACTACCATAATATTTATTAAAGGCTTACAAATAACTGTATTTACAAAACATTCCTGTTTTTAATTTTTGAAACAATTGACAAACATTATCACAAAATGTATGAAATTTAATATAATTATGTTACGTTTGCCAACGTTGCAACACATGTGTTGAAGATATGTCCTTGTATTGTCAAAAAATAATTTTATCAAATAATGATAAAATTACAATTTTTTATTAATATAATACTTATCCCATTTTTATAACACTCGAAATAATGATAGGGGTTGTTTTACACAGGTAAAATATATGTACGGTTTTCTGTTTTTTTTAAATGTAAAATAGTCATAAGTCATTGAGTATATCAGAAAAGATGGCCATGAAATTTTTATATTGACTATTTTTAGTAAAAATAAAAATTATTTAAATCTGTAATTTATGGTAATGTCAAATTTAATTTAATTTTTTAATTTTTAATTGTATGTATGAGTTATATTATTCTTAAGTTTCATTCAAATCCATTCATTAGTTTTTGCTTGAAAGCGTAACAAACAAACATCCTTACTTTCACATTTATAATATATAGGGATAGGGATAGAGATAGGGATTAAATTAACTTGTTTATGAACGAAAAATACTTTAAGTTACAAAATAAATAAATATATCAACGTATTCTATAATCGTTCTAAAATCTTTTTATTCAATGGAAATGATCAGCTGGGTGACCCTATAAAAGGTTCATTTTTTTACTATCGTGGCGCTGCGATCTTAAAAATATACTCGAATAGGTGAAATACACGTGGTCTAAGGTGGGACACACTTAGACCATAGGGTCCGTTGTGATACCGAAAAAGGGTTGGCCCATCCCCGGCCACTACTTCATGAAATATTTGAAGCTGTTTAAGAACAGCAGGAGAGCTTTGACGCCGACGGACTTTTGATCGGAGAGGTCGTCAAAAAGAGGCTGGCTCAAGTAAGTCCATCTCCTCATGGAAAGATTTGGGTAGTGACAGAAAAGATGAGACATTGTCTCCTCCTCCTAACCACTGTGACAACTCCTGCAGTAGTCGTGATACACTGCCAGGCCCAAGCGTTCAGCATGCCTGCCGCCTAACCAGTGTCCTGTAATAGCCGCACAACTTTGCGAACAGAGGCCCTTGGAAGTGATATAAGATCTTCGGAACGCCTGCGATTGTATTCAGACCATATCTGTCTTGTAGTACCACAAGTACGTTCCTCCTTCCATCTAAAATTGGCCCTTTTTAAGATATCCTCTTTGAGGAGCAACTTGCAGTTCGCAAATGGAACTCCCGGATATTTATTGATGGCTGTGTCCGGCAGCATTGTGCCATTTCTGGCAAGCTCGTCGGCTTCGCAATTTGCTGGTATGTCCCTGTGTCCCGGTACCCATACCAGGTTTACATTAATCTGATCCGCCAGCTCATTTAAGGACGTACGACAGTCCTGTGCTACCTTTGATATTAGATAGACTGAGCTGAAGGATTTAAGAGCTGCTTGGCTGTCGGTTAAGATTGTAATGTCCCTGCACCTAAGGGTGTTCAGTCTTATACATTCACATACCTCATGAATAGCCATAACTTCCGCTTGATACACGCTACAGTGATCCAGCGAATGGATCACTGCTACAGTGATATACGATGAGAGGCTTATGGGTCGAAAGTCCTTGGGGGTACTTTGTGAGGCATACCCCCTTTGGGTATAAAAACGACCTTGACTTGTCTCCATTTTTTGGAATGTGAGTCAAGTATATGTAGGCCTTGTATATGACTTCCAGCCATGGAGTTATTCTATTAGAGATCGCTTGCATTTCCGCTGGGATGATGCCATCTAATCCTGGCGATTTGTATGGCTCAACACTCAGAGATAGCCTATTTGATCTTTTCTTTATCGATCAGCGCTTGGGCGCAGTTATGCAAATTAGCTAAAACCTCTAAACCATCATATTCTCGCAGCTCTTGGCCAGGGAAATGGTGATTAACTAGAAGCTCCAGAGTGTCCAGGCTGGATTCCGTCCTTTGGTCAGTGATAGGGTCTTCCAGATATCTTGGAGCCACTGGACTTGAAGAGAGAATTTTTCTTAGTCGGCTCGGCTCGTTTCCGAGGTTGCCTCGGAAACTTTTTCGCAGAATTTTTTCGCAGAAGTCTGCCCAAGAGGTCCTTTTTGCAAGCCTTAATGTTTTTTTGAAAGTGTTCAAGCTGGCCTTATAAGCGATCCACTGATTGGTTCTTTTGGCCTGTTCCCTTGGTTATCCTTGTTGGGCACGACTTATTTTGTCTTAAAAAGTCTACGTTTAAAAATAAAAAAAATATAAGAGTTAGTTTATTTCATTAAATCAAAAATATAAATGTTTGACATAACATAAATGAGAAAATATAAATTTACAAGGCGTCGGCCATTTTGTAACTTACATGAAATTTCACATGTTGAATTTAAAAAAAAAAATAAAGTTTTGAAAATATCTTACGATAATAACTTTAGACAAAAATTAACATATATAAAATATAAAATGTTCCTGTGTGCTGTTTGTGATCACAGTGAATCCAACTCCTTCAAATTACATTTTATAAGGAATTGTGCTCACAAATAAAATTCTAAACGTCACGAAAAACATACAAAGGAAAATAATATTAAATTACACAATTTCTAAATTATGCCAGGATGTCCTTTTACATCCTGTACAATTGTGTGTTTTTAATAAAACGACATTTAACAAAAATATATGTTTAAATTGTCGTATTGAAAAAATATAAATTCTTAATAAGAATTAAATAAAAAAATTATAAAAATTTAAATAATATAATTATTGCCACACACTAAAATGTGTATTGAAAAATATTTGTATCCATCTTGGAATAAATAATTTAAATTAATTATTCCAAGATCTTTCTTCTATGACGGTTAGAATTTAAAGAGAATGATTTTAATCAAAATTACACTAAGCTCTGTTAGGGTAGCGACTGGTGAGAATAAATGGAAAATAAAGTACAGTCACAGACAGAGTAAACTTTTCAATTGCATATATACCGTCGCAGACAGATTAAAAAATATTTGATATTTACATTGTTGTTTGCATAATTCATTACTAATTAATTAATTTTAATTAATTTGCCAACAATTTGTAACAATACAAACTTCCAACACTCATTTAATGCTTCTAGACCCAGTGGTTTCAGCTGTGCGTTGATCGAAATTTTAAATACAAAGACTATTTCATTATAAACTTCACTTCATTTGCCATCACTTAGTTCCCCTTTGTTTTAATTTTTGGTGGGGTATCCAAATTTTTTTATAATCCCGTCTTTGCTATTCGCTGATAATGTAAATCGGTTATGTAATTTTTCAATTGCTCTATTTTATTTAATGTATCCAAAAAATTTCATCATGTAGTTTGAAACTATTTTAAAATAATATAAACTTGGTGGTGAGATTGATTCTACCATTAGAACTGTAGAAGACGTTAGAACTGTAGGCTTCTGCAGTTTTTTTTAGTTAAACTTTAACAAAAATTTTGCTGCATGCGTTAAACTATATTAAAATAAATATTATATACATAATAAAACATATTTTATTTTTGTAAAATTATTTACATTTATTAAATTTATAAAAATTAAACATAATTTTCACTAAAAGCAAATTTTTTAATTTAAATATTTCAGCTTCTTTACACTTGGACTTTTGTGTTCTTTTTTTTTCTAATAAGTCTCATGAAATTCATTCATAATGCTAGCGGTCATAGCGATATCGATGTAGTCCATTGTGATTGGGTTGTAAGAGTTAGAGAACGCTATTTAATTTTTTGGTTGTCAAGAGGGAGTTTATGTAATATTAAATCCATGATTGTGGGATTGAAACCCTGGTCCCCCGACTCTCATCTTTTAAAATATGGGTACGAAGTGTTTTTTACGTTATATATAGCGGACAAACTATTCGCTGTACAGAAAGTTTGTAAAAAAAATTTCTGTACCAAATTGAATTCTCCACAACTTTGGTTCTGTAGTTTTTAGTCTTTAAATCAAAAATAACAAAGTTATTAAAGACAAATGAAAAAAAAGTTTTCTTTTGGTCGTTATAACTTTATTCTAGTCATTTTACAAAAAAAATGACATAACAGCATTTTGATAGAGGAACTGCTTTCAAGGAATATTTTTCATTCCAAACTTGTTTTTATAATTTTATTTATTTATTAAGGTTTTACAGAGCTACGAAACTAGCACTATTCGACACATCATTCAGTCCACAAAACTGAAAATCGTATTCACAAAATCCTGTTTCTTTTGTGGCGTATTCAATATGTTGTGATGCATAATCTGTAATGTTTAGTTGGAACGAAATGAATAAACTCATTTAAATTATCGCGGGTTCAATCATCCAATCAGTTCAGTAAGATGAACGAGTCTCATACCGGATATGGATTATTCATTACAAAATGTTATTAACTACAAATTATTTGTGTTTACCACGACCAGAGTCACTGGTGGGTTCATTATTCTATTGATGATATTTTTAACGCAGATGAAGCGGGTTTATTTTATAGATGAGTCCTGTCATGGTGGAAAACTTAGTAAAGAGCGCGTTATAATATTTCTGGTTGCTAACATGTCAGGAGCTGAAAAGCTGCCTATCCTATTAATCGGAAAATCTAAAACTCCAAGATGTTTGAAAGGTGTTAAAAATTTGCCTGTGAATTACCAAAACAATAAAAAAGCATGGGTGACATTTTTTGATTCCTAATAAAGCTTAAAACTCATTATTTTATTTAATAATCGCACCCCTATAGCTGAAATAACCTGAATTCTGACCTATATTAATGGAACCCTCTGTAAATGAGACAGATATTTATTTATACCTGGATTTCTAAGGCACTGGATAAGTGGAATACCTCTATAAGTGAGACAAATTTGCAGGTCTCACTTAACCAGGTTCCACTGTACTATGTATAATTTCAATTAGAAAATAAGTATTTTTTTACACAACAGTATATTTTATCGTTGTACCAAAATTTGGAAACAATGGTTATGAATTGGAGGTGTACAGCTTCCATATACACAATAGTATTAGCTATTAATGAACAATTAGACCTGCAGGTGAAAATTTATATTAATTGTAAAATTTGGTAAATGATAAAACTTATTCATTTCACAATTAAATTTTTATTCTTTAACAAAATACACGTTATGTCAATTCAATTCTATTTATTCTGTTGTGTTCGCTACTCGTACCAACACACTTTTTATTTAACACTTGATTCCCCTAGAACCGTATGAGTTTGTTCCACTATGTATAGTTCAATATCCCACATATTTTCCCCCTTCTAATCAACTTATACTTTTAACACACTTAAATTATTATCAGAATCTTGACTGATTTCTTGGTAACTAATTTTTTACATTTCTTCAATTAACCGGCGAGGACCAGTGCGATTGCGTTTGGGTCGCTCCGTAATTTCCACCGCAATTGGAGATTGGTCCTTTGCTGGTTCCTGGTTCCAGTCCTCTGGAATTTGCTGTACTGATTCGGACCGGGTCTTCGAACACGTAGCCGTTTCAGTATCATTTACTGTGGTCTTCTTTGGGGATTCTCTCAGTCTATTTTCTCCCAGTCTATTCGGTTCCGGAGCATCCATTTTATCCACAGATGAATTAGACTCTTGTGCAGCTACTCTGAGTTGGTCTAGGTGACGTATCCAAGTTTTTTCGATTTCCGGAATGTAAACCCTTCGTCTCCTAGGACCCAAACATTTAATAATTTTTCCTTCTACCCATTTCTTTCCTCCCTTCTGAAAATTTTTTACCCACACGTTTTCAGACTCAGAGAATGTTTCTTGGGACGGCGTCTTCCCCGCATGACTGCTAATTTGCTGTTTTTGTTTCTCTTTTGCCACTCTAGTACTCGTTTTCGACGGCATAGGACGGAGGAGATCCAATCTTGTTCTCAAATTTCGACCAAGTAGAGCTTGTGCTGGTGACACATTTGTAGTAGCATGCGGAATATTCCTATGCTGTAACAGAAAACTGTTTAACGCTTTGTTGAGGTCCGAACTCGTAGATTCCATTAATGCAGTTTTCAACAACCGTTTGATTGTTTTCACGCTATTTTCTGCTGCTCCGTTTGAGGCTGGATAATATGGTGCTCCACTCTTGTGTTCAATTCCATTTCTTTTAATGAAACGTTGAAAATTTTCTGATTCAAATGCCGAGTAATTATCCGACACAAGCACCTCTGGGAGCCCAAATCTGGCAAAAACTTGTCGTAAAATTTGTATTGTCACTTCCGTCGACATTGATTTTGTTGGGAAAGCTTCCAACCATTTTGAGTGACTGTCGACTATTACTAAGTAATACCGACCTGCAACTGGTCCCAAATAATCCATGTGAAGCCTTTGCCATGGTTTTGTCGGCCATTCCCATGGAATTAAAGAAGCTTTCTGGGGATTGTCTTTAACTGAATTGCAGGGTATGCAATGCCTGATAGTTTCTTCGATGTCTGCGTCAATTTTTGGCCACCATACATATGACCGTGCTAGTGCCTTGCTTTTTACTATGCCCATATGAGTTTCATGTAATTCTTGAAGTACTAAAGCACGAAATTTCATCGGCACAATTACTCGATTTCCCCATAGAATTACCCCTTCCTCTTCATGGAGCTCATCACGCCGGCGAGCAAATGGTAGAAGTTCTTCTGTGACAGTATGAGGCCAACCTATTTTCAAATAAGTTGATATCTTCTTCAGGACGTCATCTTTCTTTGTTTCCGCTAATATGTCTTTATATCGTAACGGTAGGTCTTTGTTTTCTTCAAACACGTAGAGTCGTAGAACAGTGATGGATCCAAACCTTCTTCTATTCCCTGGCTAGTTTTCAGTGGTGCTCTCGACAACCAATCTGCACTGTTTTTATTTGATTGAACCCATTCAACATCATAATTATAATTTGCTAGAAGTAGAGCCCAACGTTGCAAACGGTTTGCTGCGCAAGTTGGCACTCCCTTTTTTGGTCTAAAAATTGATAACAATGGCCGATTATCATTAGCTAATGTCCACTTTCTTCCAAATAAATATAAATGAAACTTTTTTACCCCGAACACCAAAGCAGCCCCCTCCTTATGTAGTTGACTATATTTTTCTTCGGCAGTAGTCAAGGTTCTGCTTGCAAAAGCCAATGGCTTTTCTTCTCCATTTGGATATACTTGTGATATTATGGCTCCCAATCCTTGGTCTGACCCATCGGCGGTTAACTTAATAGGCAAATCTGGATTATAGTGTGCTAATGAGCGATTTTCCTTGACTATCTTCTTAATTTGCTCAAACGCGTTTTGACAACTGATATCCCAATTCCATCGTACGCTTTTCTTAAGAAGCTGATGTAGAGGGTGAAGGGTCGATGACAGTGTTGGTAAAAATCTTCCCAGATAATTCACAAATCCCAAAAACGCTTGCAGTTCTTTAACATTTTTTGGATTTGGTGCCATTACTATAGATTTTATTTTATCATCTGTCGAATGTAACCCCAAAGCGTCAATTCTGAATCCCAAATATTCAATAGATGTTTTTCCAAATTCGCATTTTTTTGCAGAAAGTGTTAATCCAGCCTTCTTGAATCTTTCAATAATTTCGATAACTCGTTTTCTTAGTGTCTCAAAATCTGGTGCGCCGACCACCACATCATCCAGTAGGGCTATCGTTCCCTCTGCTCCTACCAACACATTGTCAATCAATTTTAGAAATTTGGATGGACCAACGCAAATACCGTAGGGCATACGAGTATACTGAAATAAACCCTTCTGTGTGGTAATGGCTACCAGTTTGCGCGACTCTAGATCCAGCTCACACTGTTGGTAAGCATGGCTTAAATCCATTTTTGCCCAAACTCGATTTCCACCCAATTTCTGGAATAAATCCTCAATTCTTGGTAATGGATACGGATCCATTTTCAAACACGGGTTGAGGGTTAATTTGTAATCCCCGCAGATCCTAACTTGACCATTTTGCTTCATCACTGGAACAATAGGCGACCCAAAATCACTATATTCAATAGGCTCCAAAATCCCTTCATGTACCAGCCGGTCAATTTCATTATCTACCTTGTGTTTTATGGCATACGGTACAGGTCTTTGTTTTAGAAATTTTGGTTTGGTTTCAGGTAAAATAGTCTAAGATCCCAATTAGGATCGACCTTCACCGATCTGTTAACCGGATGAAAGTTATTTTTTATGAAATATAAAATGTTAACAAATATCCCTGCAATGGGTTGCCTAAAAAAAAGTGGTCCAGACTACTTTTAGTGAAAATATCAAGAGTAAAATTTTTAGAAATTTTTCACTGACTTTCATATCTAACGAATTTTGATCTACTCGAAAGTAAAAGCCATAAAGAATATGCAGCAGCTATGCTGTCTGCCTCTTTTCGTTCACTTTTTTCGCATTTATACAAGTTGTGAATAGTAATTACGTTCATCTGTTAATTCATTTCCTCACATATATAAATAAAGATAATTTTATTGCAAATACGGTGGTATATGATTGTCCACAAAATATCAGTCAAAAAATAAAATTTACAAGCTTTCCAAGTTTTGATATTTTATTAAAAGTTGTCTGGACAATATTTTTTAGGGCAACCCACAACAGGGATATTTGTAAATATTTTACATTTCATAAAAAATAACTTTCATTCGGTAAACAGATGGGTGAAGGTCGACCTTAATTCGGATCTTGTACTAAAAGCTCTAACCTTATTTGCCCTTTGTTAAATTTGCCAAGTTTATCTGTGAAAACTTCCGGATATAAACTTTTAAGTTCATCCTCTAACTGTTGTGCATCACTTTTGTGTTCACTTTTTTTATAAAAAATTGACTGTGTTGATTCTTCCGCAGCAATACTGAACCCTAGTGCCTTAAACCACGATCTGCCCAATAAGGGTGGTCCCTCTGATTCAACCACATAAAACCGTAAATTTGGTACCAATTTTCCTTGGTATTCCACATCTACCATAACATAGCCAACCGGAGACGTTTTCTCTTGCAGGTATGTGGTAAAAACCTTTTTGCAAGGAATTGGGTTAACATGAGGGAATTTTTTATGGAATAATTTTTTTGGAACTATTGTGCTCTGACACCCTGTGTCCACATCAAAACAAATACTCTGAGAATTAAGTTTTAGATTAATTTGATATTCACTTGAGCTACCCTCAATTATTTTATACAGATATTCTTCATCTGAACCTTCCTGTACAAAATTGGTTTGTTCTGGTTTGGAGATCTTCTTCTCCGTAGCATGTACTTTATTTTTGTTTGGGCAAACCCTTTGTAGATGTCCCTTCATCCTACAAATTTTACACGTTTAATTTTTATATTTACAACTGTTTTCATCATGCCACGTGGACCCACACACTTTACAATTATTGGGACTCCCTTGTTGAATTGATGCTTTTTTCGTTCTAACATAGTTTACTGGCTCGTTCTTGATTTTAATACCCGGTGAAACCTCATTTAAATCATAATTTGTGGCAGATGCTTCTTTCGATGTTGCTATCCTGACAACGTCGTCCCACTTTGCTTTTTCCGCATCTTCCTCGAACAAACGATCCCTTATTGGTCCTTTATTCATACCGATAACAAAACGATCCATCAAATTCCCATCTAGTCGTTCCCCAAAAACACAGTTCGCTGCCAATGATCGTAGTCTAGCAATCCAGTCGTTAATTGATTCAATAGGATCTTTTGTGGCATTATAAAATTTATATCTAGCCGCAAAAACTGACTCCTTACCCAAAAAATGTGAATCAAATAAATTTATTAATTGTTCATACGTTTTTTCTTCTGGTTTTGTGGGAACCGCTAAGTTGGCAATCAACTTATATGCTGAATCATCTAACGAATTTAATAACAAAGCCTTTTTCCTCTCCTCCTTTTTGATTCCATTAGCAATAAAAAAATTTTCTGTCCTCGACTTAGCGATGCCCCAGTCTTTATCGAGTGAAAATTCTCTCAACGTTCCAACTAAACTAGTGGTTTCTTCTTCCGTCATTATTATCTTCATTTACTATACACGTCGTTCACAATTCCACAATCCTCGTCGCCAATGTAAAATTTGGTAAATGATAAAACTTATTCATTTCACAATTAAATTTTTATTCTTTAACAAAATACACGTTATGTCAATTCAATTCTATTTATTCTGTTGTGTTCGCTACTCGTACCAACACACTTTTTATTTAACACTTGATTCCCCTAGAACCGTATGAGTTTGTTCCACTATGTATAGTTCAATATCCCACATTAATAATCGCTGCTCAAAAGTTATAATCAAATAAATTAATTTTAAATAAAACGAAGTTCACGGGGTCAGCTAGTTATTATTATAAAAATAATACAGACATGAGGTGATGTCGAATTATCGAATTTGTCGCAGTATAGAGTACTTCCACAAACCCCCTGTAGTCCGAAAATGAATACCTTGTAATCCGACAAATTATATTGGATTTTAATACTAAGAAAGACTTTATCTAGCGATAATAAAAAGAACCATAGTTTGAAACGCCCATAGATACATAATATTTAATAGAAATGTTAGTTTAAAATCTTGTAAAACATACGCACATCCCATACACAGATAAAAAAGTCTAACAATTTTTACAACACAAATTTTTTTTAAAATTATATAAAAAATTAAAATAATTATTTTAATTTTAATTTGGGTCATTGGGTCGTTTAAAAAAATAAATCGCGAATTAATTTTTCATAAATTTCCAAATTGTAGTCAGGAAATAAAAATTTCACACACAACTTTCAAATTAAAACTAAAAATGTAACTATATGAAAACATTTAACCTAAAAATTAAAAATTCCAAATGTAAATCAAAAACAAAAACTAAAATTTAAGGCCCTAAATTTGTATGAAAAAATTATATGTAAAAAATTCATGTAACAAAACAAACTACAAAGTTTGTATGAAAAGTAGAAAAAGTATCGCAATTATAAAAAACTCGGAGAGCAAACATGGCATAGCACATTAAGATGTATAATGAAGTAGGCATCTTTATTCTTTTTATTCTATGAAAAAATCAGCTGAGTGTTTAAAGTATGGTTTACATTTTTTTTACTCGTGGCGATGATATCTTAACGTTAAAATCGAATATCTATGTGATAAGATTTCAAACATTTTCTAATTTCAGTCACGAAGAATCCATGTACATATTTATAATAAATCTACATTGTAATTACCGTTATAACATACGAGTACTGGAGAATAGTATTGATTTCGCAGCAATTTTTATCTATTTTCTTTAATAACTTTGTTATTTTTGGTTTTACGATTAAAAGTTACAGAACCAAACTAATAATTGAATTTGCAACAAAAAATTTTATACCATGTATACCACTAGTTCGATGGACATCTAGGCATATAAATATCACGAGTATGACAGAATACATGCGTTAAGCAATGCATCTAAGTGAGAGGTATTATATAATTGTGTTGACTCCCACTATCTGCAGGCATACAACAGTAGAACTGTTGTGTTGCATAAAAGACATCGAAGCCACGATACAAGCCACTTTTGCAATTTCGTATAACATCTATATTACCTCTTACTTCGAAGCATTGCTTAACGCATGTACTCTGTCATACTCGTGATAGTTATATGTCTAGATATAGCTCGAACTAGTGGTATATAAAATATATCAAGATATACTAAGTTTAGTCATAAGTTTTAGTCCAAAAAATTTTGGTATAGGCATTCATAAAATTACCTAATTAATCCATTTTCGGTTACCCGTCTGTCTGCGAGCACATTAACTAAAAACAAAAAGAGATATCAAGCTGAAATTTGTATAGTGTTAGGATGTAAAAAGTGAGATCGAGTACGTAAATGAGCAACATAGGTCAACTGGGTCTTGTAAACCGTTAGAGGTAGATAAAAAATGTAAATGTCAAAAATGTTCCTTATAAAAAAATAAACATCTTTTGTTTGAAACATTATTTCGTAAACATCACTGTTTACCCGCGAAGGTGCAAATTTTATAGTATGTATTTTATAGGAATATCAGTTGTGTGTGTGGGTTATTTAAGAGTGGATATCTTTCTTTACTTACGTGACGTAATAAAAAACAAACAATTTCGGCATCAACACTGTCTGTACATGATATTTCAACAATTAACTGAGTCAATTGTTTGTTTACATTTGTTTTTTCAAATTTTTTGTGCGGCGAATCGTTTTTCTGATATAACGTAAAAACCGTTCACACCCTTTTTTAAAAAATGGCGGCCGCGGGATAAGAGTTACATCCCCACAAACATGGATTTAACTTTACACTCTTCTTGGCAACCAAACAATAAAATTGCGCCTTCTGGCTTTTACACGATAAACACAAAAAAATGTAACATTTCAATGGACTAATAATTATCAAGTCAAATTTGGTGAAGAGTAAGATTTGATTACTCACTTGAATTTATTCGGCAAAAACTATTCTGGTGAAATGGCAAAATAGACGAGAAATTCGTTAATGTAAGTGAAATAGTGTTAGTTTTTTCATCGTACTTTTCATTTCCGTACATTATTAAGATTTCTACTCCGACAACAAAGTGTATGAATGAATGTACTCCAAACAGTATTTCGTGTTTAACATAAAACAAAAATTTTTATGAAAATGAAACTAATGAAGATTCTTGTCTAAATTAAAACATTTGTAACATGTTTGGTCATTGTGGAATGAAATTATTCAGACAATTTTCTAAATGTGTTTTCATATGACTCTTAAGTGCATGATTTTGACTATAACTCTTCCCACATTTTCCACAACTGTATGGTTTTTCTCCTGTATGAACTCGTAAGTGCATTTTTAAATTATCCGATTTCATGAATGCTTTATTACAGTATGAGCAAACATAATTACGTTCTCCTAAAATATCAGAATGGTTTTTTTAGTATTTGATCTGAAATATAAAATGTAACAAATTTTACCAGTATGAACTTTTTCATGCTCTCGTAAACAATCCTTTCTTTTAAAACTTTTATTACAAATATCACAAGAATAATTCTTCTCCTCCACATGAGAACGTTTATGTTTAGCTACGGCATCTTTCGTTTTAAATGTTTTTTTACATGTATCACATTCATATTTTCTTTCGTCTGAATGCGCTACAGAATGTATTTGTAATCCATTGCTATCACAAAATTTTTTATCTACAAATAAATTAACCGCCAAATCTTGTATATTTAAACGAGCAATATATATATATACTAGCTGAACCGGCGAACTTTGTTCCGGTAAATGGCAATAAATGGCAATAAATAAGCAGTTTGTTTTTTTAATTGTAAAAAATACAAAAAAAAAAATTAAAAAAATACATTAATCATTCATAATTATTTCTGTATTTTAGTACATAGGTTGCTCTTCATTTAAGTACCTTGTGATACACGACATTTTTTTTTTTATTATCAGGTGCAAAAACAAACAACGCAGATGGTCTTCCGACCCGTGAACATGCCACGTATAATTGACCATGGGAAAAACATGAATGTTCTAGATTTAAACCACAAACTTTTAAGGATTGGCCAATAAGTTCATCATAGATGGCACCACCGCCAAAATAAATGTTAGTTCGATAAGTTTACCATAGATGCGCCACCATCGAAATAAATGTTAGTTCAATATGTTTACTATAGATGGCACTACCACCGAAATAAGTGTTAGTTCAATATGTTCACCGTAGATGGCGCCACCATCGAAATAGATGTTAGTTCAATAAGTTTACCATAGATGGCGCCACCATCGAAATAAATGTTAGTTCAATATGTTTACTATAGATGACACCACCACCGAAACGCAACCCAGTTATGAAGTCCCACGGGAATGCTGTCGAACGGGACAGCAAAAAAATTTCCTATGTCCTTCTCCTGGCTCTAAACTACCTCCCTGCCAATTTTCAGCTAAATCGGTTCAGCCGTTCTTTAGTTATAAGTAGTTTAACTAACACGACTTTGTTTTATATATTTGGCATGTTCACGGGTCGGAAGACCATCTGCGTTGTTTGTTTTTGCGCCTGATAATAAAAAAAAAAATGTCGTGTATCACAAGGTACTTAAATGAAGAGTAACCTATGTACTAAAATACAGAAATAATTATGAATGATTAATGCATTTTTTTATTTTTTTTTGTATTTTTTACAATTAAAAAAAAAACTGCTTATTTATTGCCATTAAGGCGGAACAAAGTTCGCCGGGTCAGCTAGTGATAATATAAATTATCAAAAAAAGATAGTAGATACAAACATTTAGAATTTATTGTAAGAGAACACTAAATTATAAAATGAATATTCTAAACAAAGATAGCTCTAAACATATATTAAATAGATATAGACAGTACAGATAACATTTAATAAATAAAGATCGACATATAAGATTTAAATGTAAGTAGGTTTGAACTATCCTTGTTTAATAAAAAATTATCAAAAAAAGATAGTAGATACAAACATTTAGAATTTATTGTAAGAGAACACTAAATTATAAAATGAATATTCTAAACAAAGATAGCTCTAAACATATATTAAATAGATATAGACAGTACAGATAACATTTAATAAATAAAGATCGACATATAAGATTTAAATGTAAGTAGGTTTGAACTATCCTTGTTTAATAAATAAATGATATATGTACAGTTATCAAGTCCCACGGGAATGCTGTCGAACGGGATAGTAAAAGTATCCTATGTCCTTCTCCTGGCTCTAAACTACCTCCCTGCCAATTTTCAGCTAAATTGGTTCAGCCGTTCTTTAGTTATAAGTAGTTTAACTAACACGACTTTGTTATATATATATAGATAAGAAATCTCGGAAAAAAATATAAGAAATTCATGAAAATTAGTATGCAGAGGGTTTTTGGAACGAAAAATCGATCTAACTAGGTTTTATTCTTAGAAAACGTTTTTTAATCCGTGTGTTCAAGAAAAACTGAAACATTGACTGCAAAATATGACTCTTCCTAACATCTATTGGCGACCAAATTACCGGATAAGTACATTACCGGGATATTCAAATTGGTATTTGTGTGGAGACATTTTAAATGGTTCTTATATTAGTGAAATAAATGATCCCAAGTAAAGCTCCAGCTACTAATAAATTTAAGTGCGGTCTTCTATGAAAAGTAAAAAAAATCAAATGTCCTTGTAGATGTTTATTTCTCATTTGAAAATAGAATGTCGTAAGGTCAAAAGATGAGGAAATTAAAAACTCTAGCGGTTACGACGACCCGGTTTTTGTGTAGTATACTCCTTGGTAGAGATATTCCTACGGAATTTTGTCGGGGTTTCAACAGAGTATTACTGATGTTCTTCCAGAGTATTTGCAGAGGATTGCCTATGTTCTCACAATATAATCACGAAGTGTTGCCGTTGTTCTCACAGAGGATAACGTACGCTGTTTATACTCCGTGAAAACACTGAAAATACTCCAAGGAAACACAAAAAAGGCCGTAGGAATCTCGGACCACAACTTCACATAAAACTCTGTGTTTTCACTGTTTAAACTCCATCGATACTCCGAGCTTTTCGGAATTTCGAGAGTGGCGCTTAAATTTCTAGAGTAATAATTGAATAAATACGAAGATAAATTATTTAAAATAAATAAATATTTACCACATTGAGTACATTGATATGGCTTTTCTCCCGTATGTCTTCGAACATGAACAATGTAATTCGTACTATCTGCAAACGCTTTTCCACAATACGTACATAGATAACGCTTATCCCCATGTGTCTGAAATAAGATATAAATGTATTTTAATAATTAATAAACAGGATAATTTGTTTAATAGGGCGATTTTTATAGGTTTAATACTTGGGCACTAAAGTTATGATTGCTATGCTGCGTCAACCGCACACGCCTGACGCATACCTGACTGTTTCCTATGCTGCGGCTGATGCAAGCGTCTAACGCGCACTGCTGTCATACTTGAATGTTAAAACTAAAGTGAAGTAAAGTGAATGATCGCAATATTCTATTACGCCTATTAATGCTGGAAGAAATTGAAGAAGAAATTATCTTGGAACAATTGATGCTTGATGGTAATGCTGAAGTCCATACTTATATAAAACAAGGAAAGATGAAAGTTTATTTGAAAAATTTATCAATCAGAATTTACTGCAGGATGCCAAAAAGTTGTGGAAATTTTTTAGGCTAAACATCGCTCAGTTTAATTATGTTTTGGATTTTATAAAGAATGATTTTAGGACAGATTCTTCATACAGATATCAGTACCCTATCATCCCTGAAAAAAAGCTGGCTGTAACTTCCTTCCATGCATTGTCTTTGACAAGTTGATTTTTGTACAGGTTATTACTTACATCGTAAATACACGGAAATTTAGCTACACTTTCCACTAATTTTTCGTTATCAATACTTGAAATCACTACTTTCGAAGCCCTGTTTACAACTAATTATTTATTAATATATCACAGATTAACATGAATTTAAAATTTAAATTGTTGTATAAATATAGTGTTGTAACATATAGTGTTGTATACATGTATGTGTGTTGCATCTGCGTCAGTACTGCTCAAAGAGAGGTATAGCCGCACGGCTCCTACCAGCTGCAGCCGCACCACAAGCAGTGACGCATCTAAGACAACGCAAGCATTATATTTCATAAGAGCAGTATACTGAATTACCCCGTGTAATGAGTTTTAAGGTTGTTATAAAAGTGAAAGGGGGTCTCATTGTCCCTGTAACTTTGTACCATGCAAAATATATTCAACGAAGTATCTGCTGCTAACTTTAAATAAACAAATTTTTTAAATTTTAAATTGATGAAAATATATCCTTTTGCCAATTTTTTTTTATTAAAACAATATTTTTTTTTTAAATTATTAGATTATGTTTAGAATACCATGTAAAATGACAGCAGCTAGAGAGACTGTGTTCTCAATTCTACTGCCACGCTCACGGTGTCCAGATCATCGTGACACAATCGCTCAAGGAATTGTATTCTTTCTTTGCAAGAATACATGCCCTGGGCTAACCTTGGATATAGATGGTATTATAACCCTTAGTATTTAGTCCACAAACCCAGTTTCCAACAACCCATGGTTCCTGGAATAAAATTAGGTCCTCATCTTTTTGAAAAAGGCGAGAGAGGATTGCAAACGAGGCTGCTTTCGAGTGGTGGAGACTAATTTGAACCACACTCATCTGATTTTTGGTCAATTATCTCAATTACTGTGGAATCAAGGTTTCCGTCCCCAGATGACAGCGATTTTCTTTCAAGGGGTGAACGGCTCCTCGCGTCCTGAGTTTTCTTCTTGGCTACTTTCTTTTGGGTTTCCTTAGCATCCTTGTCGTAGATGCTAAGAACAATTTGCCCGAAGCCGTAGTAGATCTCCCCTCGGTTTTTCTTAAGGGGAGCCGCCAGAGTCCTGATTTAGGATAATCAAGGCTTGTCTCGAGCCTGTAACGTCTTCCCCAACTTTTAAGATTGGGTTGCCCCTTTGGATGAGCTCTAAAATTGCAGAGGGGTCGGCAGGTTCGGCTAGGACCCAAGCCCTTGACCTGCTTGAGATCGATACCCATGAGACAACTTCCAGTCTACTGCCTTCTCGTACCTCCCACACCCCCACCTATGACCCCCTTGTAAAGGTCTGCAGATCCTTAATCTCCATAAGCTTCAAGTTTAATATGACCCTAAAACCAACCAGCATCTTTACAACGCGGAGGGGCCCCCAGGTTTTCCGTTAGGACCTTCTTGTACACTCTTAAGAGAGCGGTTTCGTCCTTCTTCCAGATGGCCGAAGAGATAGTTCCATCGGGGATACTACTGTCTATGACCGCTACTACTGTCTATGGGTTTAAGTGGGAAAGTGTGAAAGTTGATGGAGTTCGAGTATGTGTGTTGTGTGACTCAGCAGAAAGTGTGAAGCATCTGATAGAGGACTGTCCAGGAATTGCAGGCCAAGAAAGGGAGGAATTACATAAATTGGGACTGACTACAACTCAATCTATACTTAATTGCTCTAGTTTAGAGCTTATGAAAACAGTAACATCGTATCTGCGATATATTTTGATAAAAAGACAGACATATCTCTACTAAGCCCTCGCAAATATATAATATTAAGTTTTAGTTATTATAATTTTTTTGTATGGATATGTTTAAAGTTTTGCGAAGCTGTCATTTTCAGGTTTACGAGTTTATGAACTTTAAATTTTTGTGTTTACCGTCGTTTCTGTATAATACAATGTAATAATCCGTTTTAAACTAGTAAGTTTAAAGTATTTCGGATGCTAATTTTTTCAATACCCCTTTTTTTATACCAATAAAAAGAGAAAATTTTACACAAAATGTTTTATTAACAAAATTTTTTTTACCACACACTTTCCGAGATATTTATTATTAAACATGCCAACAAATACAGGATTTAATAATAATACAGAAATTTGCTATAAGATTTCATAGAATTCTCGATATTAACAAAATTGACATGATATAAAAAAAAATATTGTTAAAAAAATCAACCTGTATTAAATACTTTACGTGTAACTTCGTAAAAACGATCGATTAAACACATAAAACAAAAGTTAATGTTAAAATAAAAATTGTATGACGCTTCTATCTTTGAATTTTTTGTGAGTTTAAAAACAGTAGCAAAATATGTCAACAGTGCAGCGCGATGTACCGCTTATTTCAAACAGTAAAATTTTTTGGTAGATGAGAAATAAATCATCATAAATGATTGAAGCTGACTGAAAATCAATTACATTGTATGTATAATAAACAAGTGAAAACAAACAATTGACTGAGTTAATTGTTGAAATACCATGCATAGTCAGTGTTGATTTCTTTATCACATTACACATACAAACATGTGACACATACATAACTGATATTCAAGTATAGTACCTACGATAAAATTTCCGCCTAATTGGCGCCCTCACGGGTAAACAGTGATGTTTACGAAAAAATGTTTCAAACAAAAGTTGTTTATTTTTTTATAAGGAACATTTTTTAAATTTTAACTTTTGTTCTACGGACCCAAGACCGAATTGACCTATGATGCTCATTTACGAACTCGACCTCACTTTTTACGTCCTGAGTACGCTGTAAAAATTTCAGCTCGATATCTTTTTTCGTTTTTGAGCTATCGTGTCCACAGACAGACGGACGGACGGGCGGACAACCGGAAATATCAATATTTTTAAGCGTTACAAACTTTGGACTAAACCTAATATACTATGTATATTTCATATATACATGGTATAAAAAGAAATAGGTTAATAATATGTTTATTATCTACATTACTTTGTTAGCTATTCTAAATTATTGTGAACTTTAGACTTTACATACGCTGTTGCCATATTTTGTTATTTGTTCCAGAACATAATCAAAACAATAATTTAAAAAAATTTTCATCATAAATGTTAATTAAATTTATCGGTAGTTAAACATATATTATAAAAAATTAATGGCATGCATATTACATTTTATTTTAAAATATAAGTTATTTTTATTTAAACATTGTATTCATCCCTCCCATAGCATTCGAAATACCTTAACAACGTTTTTCACGAAAACCAAGAACAAGAATGATTTCAAATTTTGGCTAAACTTCCTTTATGATGTAAACAACTGACTGTCAATTATTGGAAAGCCAACTTCTCTTCATAACAACTTAAATACTTGGTCACTAAGACGAATTAACCCTAAATACATTTGTTTCTTAAAATCGCAACATATTATATCAATAAAAATTTTTTCGGTAAAATAACAAAATATCCCGTGTAGTGAGTTTTAATTCAAATAGATATTATATTTACCTACCGCTATATGTCGATTACATGAGCGTATACTTTTAAAATTCTTTCCACATATTTTACACGTTGTATGTTCACGAGCGTGTGCCCTTAAATTATTATTACATCCAAAATCTTGTTTACATATTTTACATTGAACCACTTCTGGTGAATGTTTTATCAAATAATATGTAAATTCAAAAGTTTTATCACAATGCAAACATTTTAAAATTTTTGAATGTACAAGTTTTTGATGTTTATAAAAATCTGCTTTCAATTCAAAGCCTGTTTCACATTCTTCACATTTATATTTTTGTATCGCACTGCAATCTTTTAAAACATTATCTTTGAACTCTTTATTTATATTTTTTAATTCTCTTTTTGTATCTTTTTCTTCTTTTTTTGTATCTTTTACTTCTTTATTTGTATCTTTTGATTCTTCTTTGACAGTAATGAATTCTTTTGTGGTTGTAGTTTCATTTAGAGGTATTTCATTTGATTTCTCTTGATTAAAAATGAAATGTGAATAGTAATTAAAAGAATTATCTTCATTTTTAAAATCATCATCTTCATCAATTGAAACTTCTACTTTTATATTTGGTTGTGCGTTTGTAATAATTTGTTCTAATAATTTTTCAGTTGATAAATATTGGATCTTAAATTTATACGACTGTTCTAAATATTTTATGCACTCCAAGCAAATTTTTTTAGGTAACAAATCATCAGTGGATATCTACGAAATAATATAAAAAATAATTTACCACACATATTGTAAGTATTAACATTCTTAAAACCCTAAAAAGTACTCAATTTTTTTTTCGAAGTAGCTAATTAACATTAAATATGATTTAAATTTCAATTTTAGATAAGACTGATTGTGTGTGAATTTTCACGTCATAAAATGTTATACTAATGAGACAAACTGTGAAAAAATGTATCTGAAATTCGAGTTATCGATGGTTTTTAAGCGGTGCAAACTTAGAGTTATTATTGATAGTTGGTACTCTCGACTATTGATAAATGGTAATTAATGTGTTTGTCTAAACTGCAACTATTCAAAACGGATCAGATTCCTGTTTTAATTAATACGAGTTATTATCGCCAGTTGGCGGAATTGCATCTCCAAGTTATCTGATAAATGGCAAATACAAAGATTGCCATCTAGTAGTCTAAGTTGGAATTATTTAAAAGAGACTGAATCCCAGATTATAGTTTTTAATTTAAAATAGAATGTGCAACTCACTGAGAAATTTGTACTATTTTTAGTTCTAAGAAGATGCTTTACTCCAGATGGCTCTACACGATTAAATGATTGGGCCATCTATTAGTTTGGAGAATAATTTAAATAAATGTTGGGGAAACAATATTTTAGAGTTTAGGTCGTTTTCATTGTGTTCATTAACTAATTAGTATAATTTAGTTTAGGTGGTTTTATAAATATATTTTCTGATTTTCTTATGATATGTACTGAGTTTATTTTAGTGTTCAGGTCTTGTAAATCGTGTTGATTACTATTAGGTCGTGTTTATTTGTGATTATTATTGACCATTAACTAACTAACACGGTTAGACATTGCATTTAACTTACAGCAAATTAGTAAATAATAATTTTAAATATGTTAATAATAAAATGAATGCTATTTTGTTTCAAATATTGCAATAAATATTTATTTTATTTTATTTTACATTTTATTTTATTTAAAAAACCTCACTTTATTTTATTAGAAGACAAATTAGTACAAAAAAAAAAATAAAAAAATAATTAACTGAATAGAAATAATTCAAATAATGCCTAATTCCCACCATTTTTTTTTTTTTTAAATAGTTCACTCTAAGTGCCTTACTCCAGGAGGCTTTTTGAACAACATTTCATGTTCAGTAGAGTTGCCTATCTATTTATGTAATAAACTATAATCTGTGGTCTGAATCCTGTTTTAAATGTTACGAATTATTATTGCCAGTTGGCGGAGTTGTAACTCCTAGCTATCAATGGCAAAAAAATGTAACAAAATTTAATGATGAAAAAGACTAGAGACATGTGTTGAAATTAAGGTTCCCTTTTCTAATATTTTCACGGACTAGAACAAACAATCTGCTATAGATATTGATGAATCAGCTGATCGATTGTTTAATGATTAGGCGTCTTCAACGAATAATAACAAGAGCTGTTAAGTGGCAAACGTTAGCTTTAGGTGCCTGATTTCTAAGCTTTGTCGATTTAAAAACTTTCCGCCTATAACGAAAAAAGGAACGATAAACAAATATGGATTCTGTGGGCCGTAACGCAACTTAACGCTAGCGTATTGATGTATGATGAAATATGCCGGCACAATGGAGTACCCGATTTTACTACAAACACTTATTTAATAATTTCATGGTCAAATTTCCATGTTAAAAAATGTTTGAATAACTTTTGATGAATTATTTAAATTTTGTCATAAAATTTTATAACATACATGTACTGAAGCACATTCTTCTAACATTTCTCTATATGTTTTTATTAAATTTGGAAGTAATGATTTTTCAAACATTGAAGTCATATTTTCTTTTTTATTTAAACAAATTCTGCAAACTGTTTCAAAATCACTTAAAACAATATCCTTATTATCCATTTTAAATAAATCTGTTTTATTAAGGCCACCAAAATAAGTTTCTTTAAAATAAATATCTATTCACACGCTAACAAAATTAGGTACACGCAAGTTTTTTAACCGACTTCAAACAAAAACGGAGGAGGTTATCAATTCGACTGTACTTTTTTTTGTTTGTTACCTCAGAACTTTTGACTGGGTGAACCGATTTTGATAATTCTTTAACTGTTTGAAAGTTGGTGCTTCCCGTGTGGTCCCATTTCATTTTGGTCCAGTTTTGACAACGGCATCCATGAAAAACCATAAGTCTTAAATTTGCAGCAATTATGCATGACAAGAGGACGAATAACTCAATATCAAGCCAACCGATTTCGATGATTCTTTTTTTAGTGACAAATTAGTTAGTGTACTTCAGATTCACTAAAAATCACAAAATAAAAAACTTTTAACAAAAAGAAAACCGACTTCAAAAGAAAGACTTTTCCAAAATAAATTAATATGCACTAAAAAGTGAAAAAATAACGAAAATATAATGTAGTTAAAATTATTGTTATTTTTGGAGTCGGTGTCAGCCAAGCTAATGTAGCAAACTGTTCTGTCAGAGTTGTTTCCTTGGCCGACACCGACTCCAAAAATAACAATAATTTTAACTACATTATATTTTCGTTATTTTTTCACTTTTTAGTGCATATTCAAAGTCTTTCTTTTGAAGTCGGACATCATCTAATGATATGGCAAAAAAATCCACTCATTATCTTGTTTTTTTCGATATTTAAGAAACCTTGATAAAAATTGTTTTGTTATTGAAATATCATCTTTAGAAACTGTCACCGAAATTGCCAGGAAATTAATCCAATATATCTATATTCATTGGTATTTTTGGATCACTTTTCATTACATGTTTTCAAAGAGAAACGCAGTATAATCTAAATTAAACAAAGTAATAAAATTTAATTGTGGAACGGAACAGGATTCTCACATTTCACTGCGCCGCAAATAAAACAACATCGTTGCATCGGCAGCACGTCGGACATCGTGATTTCACTTAACTTTTTCGGTTTTTAACTTAATTATCACAAGTATGACACTTAGACCATTAAATTATAGTATGACAGTCAACAACACTTCTACACTGCCTCCATGATGGATTGGACCTAAGCAATTACCTCAGATGTAGGCACGCTTAAAATGGTTTGACGCTCAGTCTATGTAAAACAAAAGTCAATATATTACCTGAATACAAATAAAATGAACTATTCCATATTAAAACACTTTTAAGAATTCATGATAACTTTTAACAATTACACCATTATTAACAATGAAAAATTGAGGTTTTAGAATCAAAAAATCTGTAATTGATTTTCAGAATTTGGAAAAAGATGTTCAAAGATGGTTTTAAGATTTTGAAAAGCTCAAAATCTAATTTATTTGCAGTAATTTTCAGCTATGAAAATAACTTTTCTGGAATTTTTCCAAACATTAAAATGTTAATTAACTTAAAAACGGTGATCTTTAGGAAAAAACCACAGCCTTTCATCAAGATGTTTTTTACTAAAGGTGAGCTGAACGAAACTTTCAAAAATAAACCATTTCCGGTAAAATTGAACAAAGACACTTATAACCCAGTGAACACCTGACCTTAATATGACGTCATACATAGGTCATAAAAAGATCATAGGTCATACGTCATATTTTACGTAAACATGACATTATGGTGACTCAATTTATGATGTCATATTGAATAACCTCACTATTACGTCATACTGACATTAAATGTGATTTTGACATTATGTCATTTTTATGACTTTAATGTTACGTAAAACTTATATCATATTTTAATCACATTGTGACATCATATCAAAGTCATAAGTTTACGTAATATTTACGTAATATGTGATTGTGAATCATATTCTTACCTCAGAAACAGGTCATACTGTTACGTAAAACTGATGTCATATTTTAGTCAGATTGTGACGTCATATCAAAGTCATAAGTTTACGTAATATTTACGTAAAATTTGAATCACATTCTTACATCATAAACAGGTCATACTGTTACGTAAAACTGATGTCATATTTTAGTCACATTGTGACGTCATATCAAAGTCATAAGTTTACGTAATATTTTCGTAATATGTGAATCATATTCTTACCCCAGAAACATACTTATACTCTTGTATATATATATATATATATATATATATATATATATATATATATATATATATATATATATATATATATATATATATATATATATATATATATATATATATATATATATATATATCTATAAATATATAGGAGACTTTCTATAGATATAGATAGTCACTCATCACGATATCTCTGGAACTATAAGACCTAGAGACTTGAAATTTGGCAGGAATATTCCTTTTGCCAAGTAGAGGTCACCTAAGAACGGATTTTACGAAATTCCACCCACAAGGGGGGTTGCGGGGGTGTTCATGAATAAAAAATTCATATTTTTCAACTATGGCTTTTAATAGTTCAAAACTTGGTCAGAATGTTTTAAATTACATTTAGAAATTTTTTTAACCTTCGGAGAGTAGAAAGGTGTAGCGAGAAAGTGGGAAGGAAATATCGAATATTTACAAATATACCTAAGTGGGGTATCAAATAAAAGAGCATGACGTGTACATTACAAAACTGTTATCCAACGCAAGGAAATGTGGAGGGAGGGGTGCAAGTGGGGATGTTGTCCAGCAAAGCGGGTAGTTCCCAGCTAGTATATATATATATGCCTATCTCAACTAGAATATCACTGCTTCTTTCTACTAGATTATAATTTGGTGTATTATTCGCGGAAGTAGTTTTATGTAATTTAGGATATATAATCATGTTCCTTACCAGCAGTAGGTATTGTTTTGATTTCTCGACTAACAGGTCAAACTCATAATGAGTAAATACATCATTCTGATTCAATATATAAATTTTTATTAATGTCTAACAGGAATGAATAGATCAATTCATTACATATCGATGACATTTTAATCTCGTGACATCGAGCAACGGAAAAATTAGGTAAACTTTACGTAAAGAAAAATCATATGATAGTAAGGTATTTAACATCATTATGACATCATTTCCAGGTCATTTAAATTACAAAATTACAATATGGTGATATATAATAACGTAAGAATTATGTAAATCTTACGTAAGGATAAATCTTATTTAAGTCAGATATTTGACCTAAACGTGACGTCACTGTGATATCGTTTTAATGTAACCTGACTTATCTGTGACTCATATCTTACGTAATTATGACATTGCAAGACGTCATTCTGACGTCATATTTACGTAATTGTGTTCACTGGGAAGAGCCCATGTAATTTTGCAAAATTTCAACTAATTATACCTCTCAAACGGTAAAAAAATCTAATTTTTTGGCTGTTAACGTAGGAAACTTTAATCTTTAGAATAAATTTAAAAAAAGAAAAAAGTAATTAACTGTGATCCCCGACACTGCTATACTATAGTACATTAACCTTAGATCATTAAGTACATGGGCTGAGCGTGAAACGATTTAAAGTATCCTTACCTCATGAACAACTGTGGTAATTGCATGGGTCAAACCCATCATGGTGGCGGTGTGGAAAGACCAAAACAACAAGTATTGTTGTTGTCAAACTTGTCATTTTGATTCGTAAGAAAAAATGTTAAGTGATATGTGATAAGTTTTTTTTAAGTCGAAAAAGTAAAAGCGAAAAAGTTCAATGAAATCACGATTTTTTATATAAAACATTTTGTGTAATTACCTCAAATGTTGGCACACCTCTCACTGTACGGAAAGATAGGCGATGCTCAGTCCATGTACTTAATGATCTAAGACCTTAACAGAAATATAAAATTTAAAAGTTGGAAAAGATTATTCGTTGGTAAATAAACACATGCCATCAAACTGTCCATCACGGGTCACGCCTTGTAATAGACATTTTCATTTTGAATCACGAATCACTTTTGTTTCGGACTAAATAATTTATAACCAATGTGATAAAATGAATAACAAATAAATTCTATCTTAGTCCAATTAATTGCTGTCAGATAAACTCTGCACTTGCGAGTTTGGCATGATGAAAAGGCCTATTAGGAACAGCATTATATACTTTTTTGTTCTTGTTATCGTTTTAATTATACAGAATGTAAACGAAGTAATTTGTTCTATTTGTAACTTACTTGTACTGAAGCACATTCTCCTAACATTTCATGTTTTCACCAAATTTGAAGTATCGATTTCTCAAACATTGAAATCATTTTTTCTCTTTTATCCAAACAGTTTCTAGGTCGTTCAATGAATTTTGTTTCCATAGATATCAATAATTTTTCTTTATTAAGCAGGTCCTCCCGCTTATCCGCTAATAGATAATATAGATGTAAGAATAAAATTTTATCCCTATTTAGATTAAATAATTATTCGAAAACAAGAGTGGATTATTATATTATTAAAAACTGTTTTACATGTAACAGCTGCACTTTGCACTTTATTGGATTTTAACGCTGTCAGCGCCACGAGTAAAAAAAATGTGAACCATTCTCGTTACAATCAGCTGATTATTTCAATGATTTAAGAGGCAGGAGATATATGCTTTACTATACATTTTAATGTGCTGTGCAATTTTTGGTGTTCTGACAATAGTTCTTTTTTTGTATCGCTAGATAGGTTTTTATCTGTAGATAGGAGTCTTTCTTAGCATTAAAATCCAATAAAAATATTTAGGGTGAAATTTTTTGAAAATTGTGTGAATTGTAATTTATTGATTCGAAATAGTACATATAAAAATTTTATTTGTTTAATAAAAATTGAAATTATTTGGACAATTCGAAATGTGTTTTCATATGACCGTTAAGTACATGCTTATGACTAAAAGTTTTCCCACAATAAGTACAGATAAATGGTTTTTCTCCTGTGTGAATCCGCAAATGTAATTGTAGATTATATTTTTTATAAAATGCTTTATTGCAGTAAGTACAAACAAAATTACGTTCACCTAAAAATGACAAAACAAATTTTATGATATTCAATAATTCAAAATAAAATTATTTCACTCTCTTTTCTTCACCTATGTTTAAACTATGGAGGGTAGAGCAAAGTTTACTTTGATCCCCATCTTAGGTTAGGTTTGGTTATATTGGCTGTCCACGAAGGACACACTTAGAGCCCATTGTGATATCATATATGTGTTTTACCTCCTTTCCGCTGATAATTTCCTTTATCAGCTCCTCAACTTCAGAGGCACCTCCTTCATGCATATACCATGCACTACACCAGCCCATCACGACTATTAATTAAATTGATTTTGTTACGACGGCGGGAATCGAACCCACTACCCTAAGAATACTGCGGACAGAATTGGTTACGCCTTAACCAACTGAGCTAATAGGACGATCCCACCTTAAGTAGAAGTAAAAGTTGTGTTGATGAATGTTCCCGATTTAAACCGATGTTAAAATTTGTAATACACGATTACGAATCGTGTATTACAAAATTTAAACATCTGTATAAATCGTAAATATTCGCCAGCACAAGGCGAGTTGTGTTTTGCTCTCTCGAAGACATGATTATTCTAAAATACACACTTTTGCTACAGCAGCGCTATCCTTATTTAACGTTTTTTGTGGACACTTTTTGATACTCTACCCTCCATAATTTTCAACCGATGAATACTATCATAACCGTGAAGATATCCTTAGAACCATAAAAAACAAAACTAAAAAAATTCAGAAAATTCCTAGAAGTTGATATACAGGATATTTTTTTATGTTGACATGTGCTTGAAAATCGAAAAATGTTGGGTTTATAGGGGCACATCTTACGCAGATATTAAACTTGACCTACAAATTTTATGATCAAACATTCAGACTCAACCATTAGCTGTACTAAATGTGTAAAAGTAAAATTTTATTCAACACTCAACAGATAATAGTTGAAAAGAATAATCAATACTAGCATGAATAATAAATATAGTATAGTTGAATCATAGATGTATAACATATAGATAGAAGATCTATATGGCGTAAAATAAAATTTATGACGTAAAGAAGCACCTCAGAGTGAGTCCCTGAGAACTAAATAAAACCATTCAACGCATGCTATATGTTCATTAGGACATATTTGGTGGCGTTAGTCTCAATCTCAAATGTATCTCAAATTCCATTCAAATTTCAGACCAATTTCAATACATGGGATAATCTGTCTAGAATTATCAATACTAGCATGAATGACGTCTATCATTTTAAAAACTAATTACTCATAGACTTATATTAATACATGTCATAGAATTTATATTAATTCATATTTATTTAAATTATAGAAAAAAAGTGACAGTCCACAATATCGAAAAATGTTCTGTAAATGGAAACTTATGTGTATGTGTTGGAGTTAATTAATTTTATAATGTCTGTAATTTAAATAAATATCAATATAAAATCTATGACATGTATTAATATAAGTCTATCAGTAATTAGTTTTTAAAATGATAGAAGTCATTCATGCTAGTATTGATTCTTATAGGGTTACTCCAATCATCTGAGGGATTCATCTTGGAATCTAACGAAATAAGCTGAATTTTTGTACAAACCTTTATTTTGATAGTACAAATGTTGTCTGAAAAGTCACATATGATTACGCGTACGCGTCCTTAGATATTCAAGATCAAAAGTCGCGAAAATCGTTTTTTTGTGAATATCTCGTTTCTTTTGCCTTTAATCGTATTAACATTTACTATATATGTTGCAGAGGATAAAATTTTCTACAAATTTTGTCTGAAACTTTTTTTTGTACGTTGAACCGTTTTTGAAATAGAGAGCGCAAAAGATGGAGCGCTCAGCTTAACGTACCTCAGTGCTGGTTCAATATTTATAAATATAAGATATTAAATAATTATACAGTAGTATTCAACGAATATAATTAATGAAAAAAATCGCATAAGAAACTGGGATTCACGATTGACCTTGTCTATTATACGGTTTTTTTACTTAATTATTGATTAAATACTTCTTAAATAATTATTTAACACCTTATATTTATAACTCTTGATCCAGCACTGATGTACATTAAGCTGAGCGTTCCATCTTCTGCGCTCTCTATTGCAAAAACGATTTTACGTACAAAAAAAGTTTTAGACAATATTTGGCCTCTTCATCTATTATAATAAATGTAAATACGATTGTAGGCAAAAGAAACGAGATCAAAAAACTGATTTACGCGACCTTTGACATTGTACATCTAAGGACGCGCACGCGTAACATTTGTACAATATGAAAATAAAGGTGTGTACAAAAATCCTATTCACTTTACAAAAAATGTTTGCGTATATAAGTTATATATCCTAGTTCACCTATATTATTAATTAGTATACTTATATAAAATATGTCAAGGACGTTATAAACAAATATGCAATGACGTATTTTATACACATCATTTATAAACAGCTTTCTAAAAACATCCCTATTAAAAACTGCATTCCAATCTATACGATACTTTCTAAAAACATACCAAAATTTAGTATATAAGCCATCGTTAAATTGATAACGATTGTCTTTTTCATTACACAAGTTTGGCTTCTTGCACGCTTGATTGTAGCGAACTAGTGATAGAATTATAAGTTGTATAATTGTTATTGAATTTAAATTAAAATAAGTTTTAACATTGTATTGTTGTTAAATTAAATAAAGTACCTATATTTTTTTATACATTCGAAATCTAAAATATAATTTATATATTTATAAATAACAACTCTCGAATTTAAAGTATTCGTCTAATGTTTACCAGTTATGAGTTAGAGAGAGATTTTAATTGAACCGGAAAACTTAGATTGAATTCAATACCCGTATAAAATGTACGCCTTTGAAATTAATCAACTTATTTTTCGAGCTTCACGCATAAATATTGTTAAAAAAGACAATTAACAATTTTTTGAGATTTTAAATCTGAATCTATTTTTGATACCAGATTGATGCAGTTTTTGCTAGCGCAATAAGTGAATGAAATATGAGCGTTTCTGATATTACCGGTATGAACAAATTGATGGTTATTTAAGTAATCCAATGTTTTAAATTTTTTATTACAAATACCACAAGAATAATTCCTCTCTTCCACATGCGTACGTTTTTTATGTTTAGCTAAATAAATTTTACTTTTGAATTTATTTTTACAAATTTCACATTCAAAGTTTCTTTCGTTTAAATGTGTTACAGAATGTTTACGAAAGTTGCTACCATCTGTAAATTTGCTATCTAAAAATAAAACATGAAATTTAAATTAATATATAGAAAAAAAAGTTTCTGTAAATATTATCACGATCTTTTAATCGAAAATTGGGTATTTGCATGGAATTTATTTTTCGAATTTCTTAACAAAATATGAAAAAAACCGTAAGCGAGATGACAAAAAGTGAAATTAAAATTAAAATCGGCCAAGAAATAAATACGGATGATATAAGCATTTTAAGTCAGTGTATCTATCAGCCATTTGCTGTAACATAGCTACTCCATGTTAAATTCTGTTTTATGCTAGAATGAGATAAAAACAAAACTTTGATGGTTTTTTTATTGGTTGTTTTAAGTTATTCGAAAAAAAATATTCTCATCTGTTTGTTACATGAATAAGTTTTTAATAAAGCAAAATAAAAAAAAAATCATGAAAATACCCAATTACAGATTTAATCGAGGAAATAAACCCGAAAAATAATCTAACCAAGGAAGCGACTCCTCGTCATTTGATTTTTATGGAAGTCGGTGGAAAATGTTTGTCTGAGTCCATAAGGTGGGACAGAAGTACTCCACTTCCAGACACCACATTCTCTTTATTTAAAATTAAAAAAAAAAAACAACTATTGGATTTCATATTTTGGACAATTTTTAGCTATTTTTTATTCCTTACATTTTTTATCTAACCTCACCGTTTGCGAAATAAGAGCATTTGAAAAACAAAAATGTAGATCTCAATGAAACTTATAGACAGCATAACGAAAAATTACATTTTTCTAAGCAATTGCTTACTATGACTCATCGCGCGAGAGGTCACCAAAGTTGCGTACTCTCGAGCAAAGCATATTTAAAAGCAGCTTATGCGCCTCTAAAACATTATTACTGAGTTAATCGATGAGTCACATCCGTTGGTAAAGACCAACACCTTGTTTTTAAATGAATGAACAAAAATATTTACCACATTGAGTACAATGATAAGGTTTTTCTCCAGTATGTCTTCGTACGTGAATTGTATAATCATAAACATTTGAAAAAGATTTCCCACAATGCGGACATAAATGAAATTTATCTGCATGAGTCTAACAAAGAAAATAAATAAATAATACAAAGTTATTGTTAAGTTATAAAACCTTTAACAACATCAACATCAATTTTTATTAAATCATTACCAACCTTTTGATGTTCATTACACAATTCTAAACTTTGAAATCTCTGACCACACTTTTCGCACGTTACATGTTCATTTAAATGCTCTTTTAAAATATTTTTGCATCCAAAATCTTGTTTACATATTTTACAACGATTTATTTCCGGTGAATGTTTTCTTACATCATCTAGTGAATGAAAATTCTCATCACAGTACATACATTTCATTATGATTGAATGCGTTAGTTTCAAATGTTTATATAATTTTGTTTTTAAATGAAATCTCATTTCACATTCTTCACATTTATATTTTTTAATTTTATTGTGCTTCTCTGTAACATTATCATTTATTGCATCATTTGTATCGTTAATTTCTATTTCTTTGTCATGAATGAATTCATCTTTAACAGAAATGAATTCTTTTTTAATAGTGTCACTTGTAGTTGCTTCTTCTGAATTATAAAAATTAAAAGAATTATCTTCATTTTTAAAATCATCATCTTCATCTATTGCAACTTCTAATTTTATGTGGTGTTGTGCGTTTGTAATAATTTCTTCTAATAATTTTAGGGTTGATAAATATTGGATTTTTAATTTATAAGATTGTTTCAAATAGTTTGAACATTCAAGACAGATATTTTTGGGTAACAAATCATCAGCAGATATCTATAAAATTATACAAAACAAGTGAAAACAAACAATTGACTAAATTAATTGTTGAAATAGTCTGTATAGAAAGTGTTGAATATCAGTGCTTGCATTATTTTTTTTTTTATAAATTAGAAGAGTTTAAAAACCAACACAATAGGGAATAATCATGAAATTTAAATTTGGTTCAAATATTTTTTCCGTAACTTTTTTTACTTAAAATTAATTAATAAAAGTACAAATTCACTGACGCCATAGTATGTGGCTTATCAGACTTGTTGACATACTGTATGGTATTAATTATTTATATTTTGTATGATATTACCATGGATATATACTATAATTACTACATCCGTGGATATTACACCTGTAGTAAACAGTACATTGAACTGTCACCAACTGACAGCTCACATATCAATACGTCATAAACAGAGAGCGCCAAAAGGATTTCGTTTAAACATCTCAAAATTATGATCTATTTTAAATATTTTTTTACACTAAATTACAGCATTTTTAACTGTATTTATATTTTTTACTATGTTATAAAGGTGTAAACAATGAATTAAAAATATTAAAAAAATGCATGAATATTCATGAATATTATGTTTACATTTATTTGGTTTTCTACAATTTTTTTTTGTTTTTCGAGAATGTTTCACACAACTACCAGTTGAAGCAAAATTTTCAACTCTCACACTATACAGTAGAATAGTCATGCCGGTTCAGCCCACTTTGATGGTAGACAAAAAGGGCAAACCTACTGAGAAGGAAACCTTGGATGGTACACGAAAGTGGGCGTGGCTGACAGGGCGTTAGTGTGTTTCTTGGCGGAAGTGGGGCTTAAAGAGGTGGGCGTGGCTGACAGGGTTTTAGTGTGTTTCTTGGCGGAAGTGGGGCTTAAAAGGGGCGGGAATTGGACGTTAGATGAGATAATTGGGCGGTAAATTTAAATATGGCGCCTGGGCGTGTTTGTACGTTTAAGGGGCGTTAACATTTGACCTCGATACTATGACGTCATCCTTATGCAAGTATGAACATGTCTGATTTAAATATGGCGCCTGGACGTGTTTGCTTGTTTAAGGGGCGTTAACATTTGACTTCGATACTATGACGTCATCCTTATGCAAGTATGAACATGTCTGAATTCCAAGAAAAAATAATTATTTTGTATATTATTATGGTAGTCTGATTAGTCAGCAATTCTCAAGAATATGTTGAAATAGATAACATTTGACCTTGAAAAATATGATGTCATCATCCTGTTACAAGTTCAAACTTGTTTGAATCGCCTTTGATCTTAAAATAATTTTACACGTGTTATGAGATTAGATAATAATTTGCAAGTATGAACATGTCTGAATTCCAAGAAAAAATAATTAGTTTGAATATTATTATGAGAGTCTGATTAATCAGCAATTCTCAAGAATATGTTGAAATAGATAACATCTAACCTTGAAAAATATGATATCATCATCCTGTTACAAGTTCAAACTTGTTTGAATCGCCTTTGATCTTAGAATAATAATTTTACACGTGTTATGAGATTAGATAATAATTTGCAAGTATGAACATGTCTGAATTCCAAGAAAAAATAATTAGTTTGAATATTATTATGGGAGTCTGATTAGTCGGCAATTCTCAAGAATATGTTGAAATAGATAACATTTGACCTTGTGCAGATAAGATTTGTTGTTACGACTATATTTATATGTAATACGATGTAATGTAAGGTTTTATTTAATAAAAATCTTATAAATATTTTTTGTATATATTAATGATTAAAATTTACATTAAAAAAAATATACAGAAAAAAAATTATTATTATGAATCTGAAAAAAAAGCGACTTACATATAAAAAATTGTTATTCACATAAAGTATTGGGTGACACTACAGTTCAATAAATTCATAAAATCCATTCCTATAACGACCAGCATTCATAGAGAAATTTTTCATTATTACAACAAATCCATTTATTGAACTCCAACAATGTCGACATAAATCATGAAATTTTTGAAAATTCATATCAGAGCCAACATGATCGTAGAATATGTGTTTTAGATTCATTTCGTCCGTTTTGAATAACACCAAGCAATTAACATTGTCCCTTATGTTATGCTTTGGAACACGTGCGTAGCTCTGACATAGGTAGAAACAATCAATTTTTCGATGACGGCCCATACTAAAGTATTCTCTAATTCTCTGTTGTGAATGACAGCTCACATCATCAAAAATGAAAAGACTTTTTTCTCGAGCTTCATTCGGACTAAGAATTTCACTGGTATCACTAAATGGAAAATAGCCAACCCCCTCCACCAATTTTAAAGTCTCTTCTAGTAATTGATATTTCGGTTGGTAAAGAGATTTACTGTACACATAAATGTTTTCAAAGCGTAAACCGTTTTCATCATAAATTAAATTCAACATAACATTGGTTTTACCACAACCACTAGGGCCACATATTATTGTTCGTAGTGAATCTGAAAATAGAGGACCATGATATGTTTGCGTGTCTGTATTTTCTGGTACAGTAGAACCTCGATAACTTAAACCTCGGTAACATAAAAACCTCTGTTACTTCAAAAAATACTATGTTCCCTTCCCATCAGAGCCCAAAACCTCTATAACTTAAAATACGCAACCTCTATAACTTAAATAAATAATCTCTGTACAGGCCCTCAGTAACTACATTGAAACATGTACATACCTCTATATTAACTAGGGTACATAGAAGCATGTACATACCTCTATATTAACCTTTACCTAACATAGACCCTTGATAACTTAAAACCTCTATAACTTAAAATATTTTGTGTTTCCCTTGGACTTTAACTTATCGAGGTTCTACTGTATTAAATTTTCAACACTCAGAGCGGGTTGTTGTTTATGAAAACGCATTTTTAATGTAACTAGGACTAAAATTTCAATACAACCAATTTTATAAACATTTAAATATATGTGAACTTAATTGTTTAAAACATTTAGTAGTATGTCATATCAGAAGCACAAAGGAAGAGGTATTGTTAACACACTTATAAATAAATTACCGTTTGAGTTACACATACCAACTTATCGATATTGTGGACCTGGAACTAAGCTGACAGAACGATTAGCGCGTGGTGATAAACCAAAAAACGCATTGGATCAGGCTTGTATGGTACATGATATAGCATATTCAATAAGTAAAGACTTAAAGGAGCGCCATCTAGCAGATAAACAATTAGCTGAAGTCGGTTGGAAACGTGCCAAAGCATCAACAAGTGGTGAAAAAGCATCCGCTTTATTCGTTATAGGCGCCATGAAGGCAAAAACTTCACTTGGTATGGGATTAAAAAAGAAAAAGACGAAAAAGTCAAAGAAAACTATAAGCTTTACAGCATCAGTGCGAAAGGCACGAAATGCATTGAAAAAATCACAACCAACGGACTTAAAAGCAGCAGTAAAAATTGCAAAAGCAGCCGTGCGAGGTCAACGTATTAAAGCACCCACACGTGTAATACCAGTTCCAAAGTCTGGTGGTGTACTTCCATTAATTCCCATATTCGCAGGACTCTCTGCTTTAGGTGCTTTGGCTGATGGAGCGTCGGGTATTGCTAAAGCCGTTACAAATTATAAAAGTGCTCGTGATCAACTTAATGAGAGTCAAAGGAACAACAAAACAATGGAAGCTATAGCAATGGGTAAAGGCTTGTATTTAAGACCATACAACAAAGGCATGGGATTATATTTAGCAAAAAACTAATTGAAACGCTACCACGTAGAGCACTTTACGATACGGAGCTACGTGCGTATGCTAAACAATTTAAAATTCCGTATTTTCGTGGTGTTTTTATGCGTGACACCCTACCCAAAAGACCATATAAATATGAAACAGGAATTATCAACCATGATGTATCTAAAAATAGTGGCACACACTGGACGGCATATAAAAAGTATAATCGAAATGTTATCTATTATGATAGTTTTGGAAATTTGAGACCGCCAGCGGAAGTCATTAAATATTTTAACGGATGTGACATTCAATATAATTTTGATAGGCAACAACAGTTTAATACTCCGATTTGTGGACATCTATGTATACAATTTTTATTAAATAAATAAACCAGCAAGTCTTGTATACACATCATTCAAAATCAAGATGTCATACATGCTTACTTTTACAGGGGATAGCTCTTTTTTAACAACAGACTATTCTCCAGCAATTGAATTGGATAAAAATGAAAATTATGAAATGGGTTTAGTAGATTTACAAGCGTACAATTCCATACCTAATATATTCAGCCAAAATAACATGTTTTATTATGATGATAAAGTCGTAGAAATACCTCCAGGATCTTATGAAGTTGAAGATATTGAACGTTATTTAAAAGAAGCTGTAGGTGATGAGGTGACACTACAAATAAATGCTAATACAAATACATTAAAATGTGAAATAAAGTGTACTGTGATAATAAACTGTGAACCATCAGATTCTGTTTGTCGCATGTTGGGATTTAATAAACGAAAACTAGATGCAAATAAAAGACATGAAAGTGACAATACAGTTAATATTTTACCTGTAGAAACAATTTATGTTCAATGTAATATTACAAATGGATCATATCATAACAACGAAATCAGTCACACATTGTTTCATTTTTCATCAAATCTACCACCAGGCTATAAAATTGTGATACATCCTATGAATGTTATTTATTTACCAATCAACTGTCAAACTATAAGCAACATTACGCTCATGTTAGTGGACCAAACAGGTAAATTAGTTAACTTTCGAGGTGAAAACATTACAATTGGATTACACTTGAAAAAGATATAATGGGTTTTGTATTTAATCATCCTACACGTTATGCTGGAGGCAGTGTTTCTACAAACCGTCCGATAAAACAACCTCAATCGAGCAACAATAGAATAAAAAATCACAAACAGTTATCATACGAAAATAGAAAATTTCTTCAATCAAGTTGGCTTAAAACTAAAACGGCCAATTGTTGGGTAAAATTTAGTTGTTGGCTTAAAATAAAGAAATCAGTTATACGAATAAAATTCAATTGTATTAAGAAGAAGAAGAAGAATGGCAGAAATATTAGAAGTGACCAATGTACCTGAGTACGATAATGTTATTTCAGGACTAGAGTATCACAACCACCAAGCTTATAATTCATCGAAATTTGAGCGAAGCGATGAGAGTAGAATTTGCATTCAATCACAAGACTTGTACACATTACCAAGTGAAAGTGTTTTAAATATCGAAGGTCAAGTGACTGATGATGATGCTACAAATGCAGCCAGCTTCATATCGAATGCTATATCATTTATGTTTCATGAAATTCGTTATGAAATTGGTGGTAAGGTAATTGATGTGATTAATAACGCAGGCATCGTTAGCACTATAAAAAACTATCTATCCCTAAACGAAAATCAAAGTAAAGCTTTAGAGAATGCTGGCTTTGGTGAAAATTTTAAAAAGGATGTTGCTGGTTACTTCAATGTTCGTATTCCATTGAAAATGTATATGGGTTTTTTTGAAGATTATCCTAAAATTCTCGTAAACATGAAACAAGAAATCGTTATTGTTCGTGCAAATGATGATATTAATTGTTTTACCTCAACTGTCGCAACAAGCAAACCTAAAATTAAAATCAACAAATTAGAATGGTGTGTTCTATACGTTAAAGTGTCTGATAAAATGCGAGTCAAATTATACGACTTAGTCAATCAAAATGATGATTTGAGGTTATGGTTTCGATCAATGGAATGTCTACTTATACCAGAACTACCATTAACTGATAGGCATGTGTGGAGTGTTAAAACTAGTGTAGAATGTCCTAACTACGCTGTTATCTGTTTCCAAACAAATCGTGACCGCAACATTTTAAAAGATTCCAGTCAGTTTGACTATTGTAACATAACAAATTTGAAAGTCTATTTAAATGGTGAAGCCTACCCATATGTGAATTTGAATCTAAATTACACAAACAATCAAACAGCGTTACTGTATGAAATGTATTGTAATTTTCAAAAATCGTACTATAAACGCTCTATAACAGAACCATTGCTAGATAAAGAAACGTTTATAAATAAATCATCTCTATTTGTCATTGACTGTTCTAAGCACCCAGAGTCACTTAAATCTACAACAGTGGACTTGCGCGTTGAGTTTGAAGCTAGTGTTAATTTCCCAGCTAAAACGCGTGCGTATTGTATAGTGTTCCATGATCGATTATTTAAATACAATCCACTTACGAATATTGTGAATAGAGTAGTTTAAAATGGCGTACATAGTGGACGTACAGGGTTTCAAAGTAAACAATGAATTCATCGTTAAAGAACTTAGTTTTGTGGATACAAATGGTAACCACTTTGGACATTATGTATTCAAACCGCCATTTCCATTTAACACATTAAGTGATTCGGATAAGAGAAAAGCAATTTGGCTCTCAAATAATTACCATGGCTTATACTGGAATCAAGGAGCCACCGATTATTGCGAGTTATCAACCATTTTAACACACATTGCTAATCATAATTAGCAATATATACTGCAAAGTTATATACTGCAAAGTTGAAGAAAAGAAAATTTGGATTAAAAAATTAATTCGAAATTCAACAAGGGCAGTCCACATTGAAAATTTGGATGGTGGAAAACCGCTCCATAAGAATGACAGTGTATCAAAAGCTCTATGCATCTATCAACATTAACATTGTACCACAAATATTATTATGTATTTATTACATTATTTTTTAATAGATCTTTATGCGGAGGTGCTTGTTGATTATTATAACAATAAATAATATTAAAAAATAAAATGATTGTCCTTATTCATATTTTGTATTTTGTTTTAATCTAAAATTGTAATTTTTTTTAAATAAAAAATTTTTTTATCTAATCTGTAGTACAAGTAGATTTATTATTATTCCTTATAAAGAGCATATTATATGGGTTGATTGATGATGCTTGTTAGGTTATTAAGCACTGTTTATCAACTGTATTCGCTTCGTGCGTGATTTTCGTTTCCATGACAACGATACACTACTTTAATTATAGAATTGTATGGATGCATATATAATTATATGGATTGCATTGAAAACTTACATTTAAAATTTAATATTCTTGTTTCACAAATTTAAATAAATAATTATGATAATTTACATTTGAAAAATAATATTTGTACAATTTGATTTCTTATTTTCACAATTTTTAATGCATTAAGTTTAATTAATTAGTGTTTTTCAATCATTTTAATTTGACAGTTTCTATATCATTAACATGTAAAGAATTGCAAATTAGTCATAACAGCCCCCTTTATCTCCAAATTTTTTCACTTAAAGCGCTGGCATCGATTTTATTATCCCTACCATGACTACGCACACAACGAATAGGTCATTTAATTTGCAAGCATTCATGTGATAACATGCTTCAGACAACGAAACAGCTAGCTAAGTTGAGTGATATTATACAGAAAAAGTATAACGCGCTCAAACCTGGTGAACAAACAACGGCCATTTCATTAGAAAAAACATTTAAGCCCATCACTGATCCGTTGAATAAGCTAGTAGAAAAACAAGAGAATAAAAATGATTATACTCGAATTAATATAAAACGCAAGATGGAAGATGATACCTTTGAAGACAATAAAGATGAACTATTAAATTATACGCCAATGAAGGCTCGAAAATTATTTGAAGGTACTCCAGTAGTGACAAAACAAAAAAATCTATCAGACACCTACGAGGATGAGGCATTACACACTCCTGATGTTGTATTTAGGGAGATTATAAAATCACCAGAGAATAATCATCATGCACTTCAACATTTTACAAAGACTTATGGAGATGTGGCCGGTAAATACATTTATTTTATATTATCGAATAAAGATGATAAGCTTATCGATAATATTTACGGATTACGTTATGATAATGCTGCTGATAGATTATATGTAGGTAATTCAGTTGTTCACATTTCGCATAACGATATACAAGTCAACGAAAAATGGTACGACGGGACATCAGGCTTATATGAGCTTTTAGTAAAACAGATACCAAAAAATTATTCAGAGCAAGACATGCGTAACTATTTAGAAATTTTAACATCAACAAACGCTAATAGACGGAATTATGACTCTCAGGGTCAAATTCAAGGAACTAGAAGTTTAAAGTATAAAAATATCATTAAGAAACATCTATACCCATTGGCTCCTGCTTCTGGTAGCGGTCTAACATTATCACGAGTAACTAATAATCCCATAGATTATGTGTACTGGAATACAATCGACGAACTTTGTGACAGATTACGGCTATTATGCGTATCACGTGACGCGGGAAATTTCAGCCATCAAAATGAAATCAATAGTTTGATACAAGAGTTAAAAGAGGAAAATATAATATACTGAAAACCGGATCTGTTTCTAAACAGACCAGTATTAAACCGGTCAAAACCAGTATTAAACAGACCTGTTTCTAAACAGACCTGTTTCTAAACAGACCAGTATTAAACAGGTCAAAACCAGTATTAAACAGACCTGTTTCTAAACAGACCAGTATTAAACAGGTCAAAACCAGTTAGTACAAGATCCGAATTAGGGTCGACCTTCACCCATCTGTTTACCGAATGAAAGTTATTTTTTATGAAATGTAAAATATTAACAAATATTCCTGTAACGGGTTGCCTTAAAAAATATGGTCCAGACCATTTTTAATATAAATATCAAAACTTGGAAAGCTTGTAAACATTATTTTTGACCAATATTTTGTGGCCAATCATATGCCACCGTAATTGTAACAAAATTATCTTTATTTAGATATGCGAGTCAATGAATTAACAGATGCACGTAATTACTATTTCCAACTTGTATAAATGCGATAATAGTGAACGAAAAAAGGCAAACAACATAGCTGCTGCATATTCTTTATGGCTTTTACTTTCGAGTAGATCAAAATTCGTAAGATATGCAAGTCAGTGAAAAATTTCTAAAAATTTTAATCTTGATATTTTCACTAAAAGTAGTCTGGACCACATTTTTATAGGCAACCCATTGCAGGGATATTTGTTAACATTTTATATTTCATAAAAAATAACTTTCATCCGGTAAACAGATGGGTGAAGGTCGATCCTAATTGGGATCTTAGACTAAGTATTAAACAGACCTGTTTCTAAAGAGACCAGTATTAAAACAGGTCAAAATCAGTATTAAACAGACCTGTTTAGATACAGACCAGTATTAAACCGAGCTGTTTCTAAACAGACCTGTTTAGATTTTATATTTATTATAAGTAATTATTAAAATTACATCATTAACCATTGAGAACTCAATATGAACGGTATAGATAAATTTGGACGTCCTCTCTTCAAAAATTATCAAGATTCATATACATCACATAATGAATCAATACTTCGATATAATGGCGGAAATAATTGCTTCGATGCAAAACAAAGACGAATTGTGAATGTCGGGAAACCTATAAATAAGCAAGATGTTGTGAACTTGGAAAGTCTTACAGAAAAGTGTTTGTCATTAGATGATGATGATAAAGAATCATACTTTGACGCAAAAAATAAAAAAATAAGTAATGTAGCAAGTCCAGAATTTTCCACTGATGCTGTAGATTTATACACCCTTACCAATCATGTTAGTGATAAAATCAATAACACTACTGAAATATTTAACGAGAGTCTGAAAAAATTAAATGGTTATTTTCAAATATCAATACGTAATACACTACTACTAATATGAGGGTTTACTTATTTAGATTTCCGATCTCTGGAGTGATACATTATTTAAATATTAAACCGAAATACTGTGAGGTCTTCAAAAACGATACTATTATAGATAAAAATAAACTTAATACATTAAAATCAAACGATTATTTAACGTTTGGTATTTCTAAAAGTTTCATGACTACAAACCCCGATTCCATGTTACTACATGTTGACATTGGTATAAAATATAAATTAATAGATGGATAAAAGACGAATTGTTGTGAATGAGCTACATAAACCAGCTCGACGTAATTATCCAAGAAGAAATAAATCATTAAGGGACTCAATGATTTATTTCAAGCTGATTTGGTAGAAATGATCCCGTATGCAAGACAAAATACCAACTTTAAGTATATTTTGGTGGTCATCGATTGCTTCTCCAAATATAGCTGGGCTATTCCACTAAAGTCCAAGAATGCGGTGGATGACACTAATGTCATGGAACAGATTATAAAAGATCGTACACCGAAAAACCTTCAAACTGATAATGGTACTGAATTTTACAATGAAAAATTAAAGAGATTGATGAAAGAGTACAACATAAACCATTATTCTGTGTATTCAACTAAAAAGGCGTGTATTGTGGAAAGATTTATACGCACACTGAAATCGATGATGTACAAACATTTCAGTTTGTATGGTAATTACAAATGGATAAAAGTATTACCGGAATTGATTAAACAGTACAATAATTCATACCATCGGACAATCAGGATGAAACCATCACAAGTCAATACACGAAACGAAAAACGGGTTTTAAATGATTCGTACAATCATATTAAGATGGTGGGTCCAAAACAAAAATTTACAGTTGGTGATCATGTAAGGATAAGTAAATTTAGAACGACGTTTGCTCGTGGTTTTCATCCATCATGGACACCAGAAATATTCACCGGTCGCGAGGTGAAACTTACAAATCCAAGAACATATTTATTGAAGGATTACAACAACGAAGATATAAAGGGTGGTTTCTATGCCGAAGAATTACAAAAAGTTCATGATCCAAACATTTATTTAGTGGAAAAGGTCTTAGCTAAACGTGGATCCAAAGTTAAAGTTCGGTGGTTAGGGTTCGACTCTTTACACGATTCATATATTGATAAAAAAAGTCTCCTTTTATAGTGGAACGTTTTTGAGAACATACTTGTAACAAAAAAAATTTGTCATAGTGAACCGCTTTTGTGAACATATTTGTGTTTTAAAAAAGGAAATGTATTTTTAATATGATAAAAAATAAAAGATAAGAAAGTAAAACTATTTATTGTAAAATTTTATCTATAACATATAAAAACAGAGTTGTATTATAATAATATTTAAAAAATATATATTTATAAATTATCGAAATACATTATTATAATTATTATTCTGAAAAGTGTCCATTGTCATCATCATCATCATCATCATCATCTTCACCATCATCTTTCTTCATAAGATAATTTTCAATCATTTCTTTCACTTGAACATAGTCGGATAACTCGTCTGATGTAAATACACTGTAGTAAGATTGTTCAAAAATGGATAGTCCTACAATTCCATCTGTTTGTCCAGAGTGGATATTTTTTAAAATCCAGTTCCAAATTTGACTGTCTTCATTGTCTGACGATGGGGAAAATTTCACTTCTAAGCCCATTTGTTCTACCTTATCAATAAGGAAGTTTAAAGTTTCCGGTCGACCACATTTAATTGTCATATTAACCAATGTTTTAAAATACTTTGTTAACACATTGTTTATAGTACTTAAACTACAATTTTCTTTAATCATATTAACAATACAGTTGTTATCAATATTATGATTACCAAAGTTTTGCATTTTGTATGTTTAAACTAACACTAAATTGTTTTCTACAATAATTCTACCTAACTATCAATTTTTTGACCCCCCACCACTACTCTATCAATTGTTTTACTACTTTTAAATTGTTCATGCACACTACTCTATCAATTGTTTTGTAGTTACCACTTTGAGTTGAACCCATGGTTTTGTTTCACATGAATTGTGAGTAATGTATCGTTTTTGATCGTATGGTGATAAGCCCACTTTCTACTGTTTGATGGTATGTAAGCGATGTCGCTTGGATTGGATGCTTTGCTGAATACGGTAAAAGTTACGGTTCTCAAGCAAACACCGTTTATAGTCCTCAAAAGTAAGTTTTCGGATAGCTGACTTCTTGATACCCTTGAATCGTTTAGTCTCTTTTTTATTTTGCACCCGAATAGCATACATTTTGCTACGTAATCCGACAAATTCTATCATAACATAACCATTATTTTCATCGGACATTATACCCTTGACTTTCTTATTACGTAGTGGTATACCATAGACGTTGTCGGGTGTATAGTCAGCAGTATCAAAACGATCAATAACCTGCTTCATGACCTCATAGACATCAATATTGCGTATTTTATATATCAGACTGTCGGTGTCGGTATACAAGAGCTGTACATTTTCTTGGCCATATCGAATGTACATATATTTGTAATGGAAAACTAGTGGATTTATTTTCGAATTGTCCAAAACAACGAACCCTAGGTAAATCGCTATTTTGAAAAATATACAGGTCTTCTTCATCTCCACAATACTGACGTCATTGTCGAGCACCATCATACTATGAAAATTGGGTTTGGCAATTAATTTCTTCACACCATATTTTCCATCCCAATTTTTTCGTATGTACACAACCCGATGTTTCCTCAAATTCTCCATGGTCTTACCGAAGATGGCATTAATCATGAGTTTGTATAGAGACTTTTCAAACTCATTTGAGGCGTTCTTGCGCATTTCGGTATTGAACTCAATATATGGTTTCAACCATGCAGATTGATCGAATTGTAACACACGGTGGTATTTTGTTACCTTAACACCGAGTTGTGTATACAGTTTTAAATTCCTGTAGTGTACGACATAGTTGGTCTTATTGTAAAGGGTTGACAGCAGATATTTTTGTTTTGATCCAGGTGATTTCGTTGTCTCCGGACATGGCGGTAAATCGCTAAAGTAATCATGTAGATGTTGGGGTATTTCAAGGTCTACTTCTAAAATGTACCCGACTGGTGAATCATCTGCAACATCCTCGATGTTTGGTGTGTCGACCCACTTAAAATTTCTGGTTGGAAGATATCCACACATTGCTGCACCATATAGGTTCACCACATCATAATACATAAGGTAGACATCTTCTTGAGTTTTATCATACCCCTCTTCCATGTACTTATTGTTTGCCTTAGCATAGCGATTAGAACATTGACTTACACCGCCTCTGATTCCTTTCTCGATAAACAACAAGTCATCAATATCCGTGAACAATTCCAATTTGATATTGGTGTATTTCAACATGGCGCTCCACGTATAGCCAGGAAGTGTGTAATAGTGAGTGGGATCGAGGCCATAGCTATGAATACAAGTGTTACGAAAATTTTCAAAAATATCCGCAAGTAGTAACACATTAGTTTTCATATGCAGGTCTGAATAATCACCTAGTGTATGTAAATTGAATGTGTTCCATACCTGTATAGCATGGTTATAATCCTCCTCCGTTATGTGTTCATCTGTTAACACACTGTAGAACGCCTCCTTTGGTGGTAATTTTGTCTCTTGGAGACGTTCCCAGCTACTCATGTATTCATATGGAAATACACCTTTTCTCGTTAGCAATTGAAAATGTTCATCATTACTGACCTATAAAAAATTAGAAAACAAATTACAGCCCTGTATTAAAAATTATTTATTTTTTATCATTTACCTCTTTATGTAAAATGGATTTTTTATCATTATCTAAATATGAGGCCAGATTTTCTAACTTGTCTGCGAGAAATCGGAAGGAATCGATGAATCTTAGTTGAATGTCCGAGACGTGCTTTATGAAACTGATGTATTTCTCTTTGTTTATGGGCAACACGTCAACTTGACCGTCGATTTCCGCCAGCAGAGTTTCAATAATAAAATGTGAATCGTATCCACTTAAGTTGTGCATCACAACAGGTATCATCCTTGAATCTTGATAATGCAGATTACAAAATTGGTGTGCTGCTCCACGGTAGATACCTAAAATAGATTGATATAAAATTAGATGAAATTAAAAAAAAAATAAATAACTTGCATTACCTGTGCGATGTGAATGGTCGCGAACACGAATGGAATTGGATACGAAATCTTTACCATAAATGTGACACTTCTCTGCTGACATAAAATTCAGTTCTTGTTCGACGGTGAGCGGACACATTGGTTCAACGTGTTTTATTTTTTGCTCTAATGAGTACGCTACTTGTTCCAGTTCACGAACAAACCACTTGACACAATCAGCACCACGGTATGCCTTGTAGAATGATTGGTTGGGATCATGAGTACAATGTACATAATACCCCACACTGTAGGGTATATGTTTTTGAATATTTTGTGTATAAGACTCATGATCCGTTTCCATGTGTTCATGGTCCTGAGGTACCAATAGTGCCTCAAAGTCTGCGTACACCATATACTCAACACGTTCCTTGGTGTTGAAATCTTTGAAATCAACGAACCGCTCGTCATCAGTTTCAGGCATTCGTACCCGCACCGCTTCTTTTTCACCACAATTTACTGAATGTTGCCGGAGTTTATCGTCGGTTGAAAAATAGTTGAGACATCGATCGCATAAATAAATTTTATGCTCGCGTTTTGTTACACCCGATTGACTCAACTTTGCTAAATTTTTTATCCAGCAAAAGTGGTAACTATTCCCATTCTCTATAGCCAATAGATGAATTTTCTGCCCCGCACTGTTCGAGCTAACGCGTACCGGAAAAATTTCTAAACCACGTAGAAACGTATCTTTGTAGCCGTACACGTTAATCGATAAATGCAGGTTCATCTTTTCAAATTTATTAATTTGATCTAGAGACATGGGAAACTCTAATCCATCATATTTCAAATAATGACTATAGTGCGGGTACTTAGTTAAACGTTGAGGATGCTTTTCAACCGGAAATAATGCAGACATTATCGACCATAAAAAGCAATGTTGGTCTTTATTCTGGACATTAATCACAGCCAATTTATTTCTGATGACTGGTGGTAGTATACAAAATGTTCCAGCCGTGATCGGAGAGTACTTATTCATGTGGACTCGAAAATTTATGATCATGTCAAGAGCCCAACCGCTATCGCGTTCCTGAAATTCTTCCAATTTTTTCAACAAATAGTTTTTGACATGATCAGTGTACCACTCCTGCATGTCCGTGGTCAGATACATTTCCTCGGCCGACGTTATAAAAGTTTTCAAATCCTCCTCTTTGGTGCTGGGCTTAATGAAATTGCCTGTGAACATAATATACACCTGAAATAAAATTCAAGATCTCATAAGACTATTTAAATTATAAATCTTAAATTTTACTTACCTTGAGGGGATGCTTCACTAGCTCACGCCGAACGTGTCGTCGGAACATTGGAAATGCCCGTTTGAAAAACACTATTGGATCTTTATAATCCAAATTTGTAATCATACCAGTCTTCACTCTGCCCAGGTGGTGGGTTGCAATTGTCTCCCAGATTAGATGTCGATTTTGTTTTTTGGTGACACCACCACCTTGCTTAACTAAATCTAATCGCAGTCGGTGAAGTTGCCGCTGGTATGATTTACAAAGTCCCATATAAGCTTCAAGACGCAGAGGATTTTCTTTCTTTAACATCAACATCTTTTTCAATAAGCGGATGTTCTGCTTATTAAGTACCATCCATCGCTCAGCTTCCTCCGCCGTCTTGATGAGCCTCAACGCTCTCTCCACTTTCTTCATCATATCCATGCTACCACCTTGAGGTACCACGTTTAGCATCTGCATAACATTTTGTTCGTAGGTGTCCATCTTTCGAAAAAATTATATTTAAGTTACACAATAATATTTAAAAAATTTATACACTTACCGTTATATTTTCAAATACTAAACAAAATATACGTTACCGAACGTTCAACACTAAAGTTAACATATAAATGAGAAATATTTGTTTTTTTTATAAAATATATAGACCAAGTTTAGAATAATAAATATATAGACTAAGTTTAGAATAATAAATATATAGGTATCAAAAACAAAAAAAAAATAATAATAAAAATAAAAATAAGGTAAAAAATATATGGAGTGCAGAAAATACTAACTGAACCAAAGATGAATTTCAAAAGAGATACTTCAAAAGCTACGTACATCACTTTTTATAGCTTTATCCCCCCCCCCCCTAAAAAAGTCGTAATTTGATATTTTTATAGTCGTAATTCAAACTAATTATTTTTTCCTGGAATTCAGACATGTTCATACTTGCATAAGGATGGCATCATAGTATCAAGGTCAAATGAATTATTTGAGAATTGCTGACTAATCAGACTACCATAATAATATACAAACTACTTATTTTTCTTGGAATTCAGACATGTTCATACTTGCAAATTATTATTTAATCTCATAACACGTGTAAAATTATTTTAAGATCAAAGGCGGTTCAAACAAGTTTGAACTTGTAACAGGATGATGACATCATATTTTTCAAGGTCAAATGTTATCTATTTCAACATATTCTTGAGAATTGCAGACTAATCAAACTCTCATAATAATATTCAAACTAATTATTTTTTCTTGGAATTCAGACATGTTCATACTTGGTAATTATTATCTAATCTCATAACACGTGTAAAATTATTTTAAGATCAAAGGCGATTCAAACAAGTTTGGACTCGTAACAGGATGATGATATCATATTTTTCAAGGTTAGATGTTATCTATTTCAACATATTCTTGAGAATTGTTGACTAATCAGACTACCATAATAATATACAAACTAATTATTTTTTCTTGGAATTCAGACATGTTCATATAAGGATGACGTCATAGTATCGAAGTCAAATGTTAACGCCCCTTAAACATGCTAACACGCCCAGGCGCCATATTTAAATCAGACATGTTCATACTTGCATAAGGATGACGTCATAGTATCGAGGTCAAATGTTAACGACCCTTAAACATGCAAACACGCCCAGGCGCCATATTTAAATCAGACATGTTCATACTTGCATAAGGATGACGTCATAGTATCGAGGTCAAATGTTAACGCCCCTTAAACGTACAAACACGCCCAGGCGCCATATTTAAATTTACCGCCCAATTACCTCATCTAACGTCCAATTCCCGCCCCCTTTAAGCCCCACTTCCGCCAAGTAACACACTAACACCCTGTCAGCCACGCCCACCACTTTCAGCACCACTTCCGCCAAGAAACACACTAACGCCCTGTCAGGCACGCCCACTTTCGTGTATCATCCAAGGTTTCCTTCTCGGTAGGTTTGCCCTTTTTGTCTACCATCAAAGTGGGCTGAAACCGGCATGACTATTCTACTCTCTACGTTTAATAGTTTTGAAGAAAATGGACATCAAAATTTTGTTATAATTTTCGCCCTCACAAATAAACAATAAGGTTTACGAAAAAATGTTTCAAACTGCAGTTGTTTATTTTGATATAAGGAACATTTTTTTACATTTATACTTTTGTTATATCTCTAACGGTTTACAAGATGGGTCGTTCAGATCCAAGACCCAATTGACCTATGTTGCTCATTTATGAACTTAGCCATACTTTTTACGTTCCGAGCACTTTATAAAAACTTCAGCTTGATACCTCATTTTGTTTTTGAGTTATAGTGTCCACAGACAGACAGACAGCCGGAAATGGACTAATTAGATGATTTATGAACATCTATAACAAAATTTGGTTGGTACCATCAATACTTTTAAGCGTTACAAACTTGGGACTAAACTTAGTATACCTTAATATATATTTACATATATAAAGGGTATACATACTAATCATATTAAATTTGAAAACTAACGTCGTTGAATTTATTATCGTTTTATCTTGGTGAAATGTAAACAAAGTAAATTAGTATATTTGTAACTTACATGTACTGAAGCACATTCTTCTAACATTTCCCTGTACGTTTTTATTAAATTTGGAATTAATGTAATTTCAAAAATTGAAATCATATCTTTGTTTTTCCCCAAACAAATTCTACAAACAGTTTCAAAATCATTCCATCCAATATGTTTTGTTTCCATAATTATAAACAAAATTTTCTTTATTAAGCAGATCTCCCGCTAATACAAAATGATTGATACTGACAATTTTTAATATATTAATATCGCTACTGTAGGGCGATTCACAAACATTCATATTTATCGTTTTCGTGATAATTATCGCCAAAAGCATTAAAAGTTTTGATATTTAAAGTTTCTTTGATATAAATTTTTTGATCTTTATAGCAATGGCTTACACAGAAGCTGCAGCGGACCTCTTCGATTTCCATAATAAGAGTCGGGGTACAATTTAATTGATAATGACGAAGATGATGGTATAATATAACAACCCTCATGATGTGGCAGTGTCAGTTCAAAATCGTTTGATTATGGAAGAGATGTAGGATAGTTTATATTTAAAATATTTTTTAATATAATAAATATTCATATTTTTTCAACTTTTGTTTTTTTTATCAACCCACAACAAATAAGATTACTTCAGTTTTGATAATTATAGAATACTTACAGATACATCGAGCTACAAACTCAAATTGCCCTAAATGTTAAAAGTTTTCTGATGTCCAAGTTTAATTCGTGTTTAATAAATTGTATTTCATTTTCAAAATATTCTTACTTTAATGAATTGAAATTTATTAAATGTCGTGGATTATCATTGTTCAAAAATGGTTCCACAGAATATGTAGGATAGCATTATGGAAGTAGTTACAGGTTTTAAGATAAATTAAGGACACAAATGCGACTAACAAATTTATTGTTCTGTTAATGAGAAAGAGCATCACGGACTTGTCCCTATACACAATACATAGTATTTTGACCGCCTGTCAAATCAGTTTTATTGTTAAAAGTCCTTAGAACCTAAACAAACAATAACAAACATATTTTTCGTAATTGGGATTTAAAAACTACAAGGTCTTGAACTCTATAAATGGTATATTTTTAACCGTAACGGGTAGAAGAAAAATTCAAATACAATTTTGTTTTTCAAAAGCAAATTGAAAAAAACTAATAATTTTTACGAAAAAATGTTTCAAATAACAGTTGTTTGCTGTTATAAGCACAAACTTTATTTTGTATTTGAAATATTTTCCATCCGTTACGGTTTAAATGAGTGAAGATAGAATTAGATTTCTAAACTTTCTGATTTTCAAATGCCGATTGCGAAAAATTCTTTAGTGTTCGTTATTGAAGGTCAAGACCATAAGTTTTGATACCTTTGAAAGCACCCATATTAAGTTTTAATCTAATTGAAAGATATAAATAATCTATTCGTAAAATTAGGTTTTTGGAATGACGATGATAATACCGGTATTTAGGTTACAACTAAATTAAAAAAATTCTTCATTTTATTTCAAAACTTTAATAATAAAAATATGTACATTTCAATATATTGTCGTAATCGGAGTTTTCCAGTTATTTAATAGAATTTGGATACGTCACTTGTTTTAAGGCAATTTCGTTGTCACCAGGGTAATAGCTTATGGTACTATTCCAAGACCTTGGCTTAGTTAAGAATTAATAATTAATTGTTAACTAAGGAGAATTCGTTAACGTTGGTTAGCCACTGTTCAATTAATTAAAACACACGATTTAAAAGTGATTAAAATATTTAATTATTTATTAAGTATAACTATTACAACATGAGATTCTTCTTTAAAATCTAACAAGTTTGTTTGAAGAACTAACGAGATTCTTTGAAGAACTAACGATATTCTTAAGTTATAACGAGTTAGTTTGAAGAACTAACGAGATTCTAATTAAATAGGTGTTAGGCATTCCCTTTTATACTGTTTTTGTCCCTGAGAAGGGTTGACCTAATTACACATGCGTTAATTAATTAGGGCATGCGTATCGCATATCTAATACTTAAATTAAGCCTTTTTCTGTGTCACTACATTTTCCCCCCTTAATAAAAAGGATTGTTAATTAAAGAGAATTGAAAAAAATACATTTATTAAAATACATTCTCTTTAATTAAGATTGCTAGACAAGAATTTGTCAATAATTAGTTTACGATTGAATGTAACATATTATATATCAAAATTAGTCGAACAGACCATGATGTAAATATTGTGTGCATAATTAAAATGTGAACAACAATAATAAGTAATAAAAAGGATTGTTATTTAATTGATACAATTCTTTTTTTAATGCAATTAGTTAGGAGATGAGTAACACCTTTTTAGAATTCCTGTTTTGTTTATAATAAAATCGGAGTCTTCATTGTTCTGACATAATACCGCGTATATCTAACTGGTTTAGATAAAACATAGATCCATTTATTCATCGTAACTTGCTGCCATATTTCTGCATTCGCCTGTATTGTGTTTGTTTTACACGTTTTTGGAATTTTCGTGGTTAATAAGTCGAATAAAGCTGATTCACAATTTTCTTCAATTTTTAATTTTGAAAGTTGAACTCTCTCGCAAATGTATGTATTGGGTTTATATTCGTTACAATTATTTATATCGTTCATTAGTGCATATTGTGTTTTACTTCTAGTCATAAGCATATAATTAAAGTCATTTTGTATGTAGGTTAAAACCTCAGGATTTTCCTTGTATGGACTAGGTAATGGTATTATTTTATAAAGATTATATTGATTGATAGAAGTAATTGGTATTTTAATAATAAATATCTGGATGACCGAGCTTTGCTCGGTTATTCGCCAATAGATGTCAGCAAGAGTCATATTTTTCACTTTAGACTACTCAAACGCCTCCTTTTTGTTATGTTATAATTTGCATTGTATTTCATTAACTACGTTATACACCAATAGATGTCTGATGAATTTTTTTCACTTTAGACTACTCAAACTCCTCCTTTTTGTTATGTTATAATTTGCATTGTATTTCATTAACTACGTTATACACCAATAGATGTCTGATGAATTTTTCATGAAAAGACGGATAAAACGACATTTCTGATAAATCAAACCTAGCTAGATCGACTTATCGCCCCAAAAAACCCCTACATACTCATTTTCATGAAAATCTTTGGAGCCATTTCCAAGATCGTTGATATATATATATATATATATATATATATATATATATATATATATATATATATATATATATATATATATATATATATATATATATTTATATATATACAAGAATTGCTCGTTTAAATATATAAGATAATTAATTTGTTATCAGTCATCACCGTTTTTGTTTTCAATAATTTACAATAATATTCTAAGTTTTCCCAGGAAGGTTCAATGGGTAAGTTATATTTAATTGAATTTTGTAATTCTTGTTGCAAAGTATGTGGAGGTATTACATTGTAATCAATTATCCCGTGTCTAGATAGTGAAAGAGATAATCTATACTTATCTAATTCTTTTTGAATTATATCATTTATTTGTTTTATTAGAAGTAAATGATCAACTAATTTTATTTGTAATGTATTAATATTTATTTCGTTTTTTGAATTTATCATATATTCATTAAAGATTTTTACATTTACATTTAATTTTTCTTCTACGGCATCTAAAGTAGAAATTGTTTTGTTAATATTTTTTATTGTGTCGGATATTATTCTAATTTGACTTTGCATAAGTACGTGGGTTTGTTTTTGGTCATTAATTAAGCTTTCGATTTTATCTTTATAAAAAGTGGCGTCTTCTGCATCAGGTATACCGAAGAGCCATTTGATTGGATAACTAATTCCATCTATTAAGCCTCTTTTTTTTTCTATTATGATGTGCTGATACATCATCTAATTGACTAGTTAATTCTTTTAATTGATTATTAATAATAGCAAGTGTTAATCTACATGTACAAGCTTCTTTATCTTTTACTAGAGTACAGAATGATAAAGATTGACTAAAATAATTGAAGGATAAATCCAACATATTTTGTAAATGTGTTAAATTATGAAAGTGAATTAGACTTATATATTGATTTGTAATTTTTGCGTCTCCGAGGTCGACGTAAAATAATCCAGATGTTTTCTCGATGGGATTAATTCGATAATTCTCCACCTGTATCCATGCTCTCGTGATCGCTATTATTAATATTATTATTATCCACATCTGAAACATAAGGTTTCAGCATATTATAATGATAAGTTTTTAATTTATTTTTAATTTTTATCGTGGCTGTGTGGTTTTCAGCATGATCCTGTATTAGTTCGTAAGGACCAGTATAAGAAGGTTCTAACTTTCGGTTATGTTGAACTCTTCGAAGTTTGTTTTCTAATAAACCGTATTTAACGTTTTCAAAGTTTTTCTCTTTAGTTTTTCTATCATAATAGCATTTATTTATTTCTTTAGATTTCATTAAATTATCTTTTGCAGTTTTTCTAATTTGTTTTGCTCTATTTAGAATGTCTTGAGCTAAATTATGATAAGTTGGTTTTTCTCTAGGTTTTTCTATTAGTCTAGGGATCTGTGGCTCTTTACCAAATACGAGAGTATATGGTTTCTCTTGTGTACTCCTATTTATATGGGTATTATGGCTATGTATGGCCAAATAAATGAGCTCGTCCCAATCATTACCATTTTCTAAAATATATGCTCTTAAAAAGGTTTTTATTGTCAAATGAGATCTTTCGATCGAGCCGTTGCTTTGGGGATGGTAAGGTGTTGAGGTTTTATGTTTTATGGACAAAATATTTGTTATTTCTTTGAAAAGTTTATTTAAAAATTATGTTCCTTGATCTGTCAATATAGTATTAGGGAATCCAAAGATAGTGCAATATTTCAATAGATGAATAGCACAGATTTCTGCATTTGCTTCAGGTATTGGGTATATATTAATTATTTCAGGAAATTGTTCTCGTGAAGGATGAATCAAATCTCCCGTAATTAAAATGATTTCTAAATTATCTGGCATAATATATTCTAATATACCTTCGAAAGTGTCTTGCTTTATATTTCGAGAAACGTTTGGTATATTTACCATTTCTATTTTATTTATTTGGTTAATTGTCAATACTTGACTTAAGTTGGTCAAAGATTGAAATAAATTTTCATATGTGATGTTTTCAGAAGGTTTTTCTCTTAATATTATAATGAATAAGTTTTCATTATTCGTTGAGTTTAATTTAAAAACATCATTTATTTTTGGTTTTTGTACATTCTTTAAACTAGTATTAGTTTGTATATAGAATGAATACGTATTGTTCATAGATAAATCTGTAGAATATGGTATTACTAGATTTTCTATATCTTCAAAAGTTTTATTAATTTTTTTGAATTGTTTAGGGTCTAAATTTCTTTGGTGGAAATCTTTAAAAGTATTAAAATTTTTTGGTAAAATTGCATTTATTATTGGTCTAGACTAGATAAAGCGTCAGCATTTGTTAATGTTTTACCGGCTTTATACACAATTTTATAATTGTATTCTAGTAATTTTAATCTCCATCTTACGAGTCGAGATGACGGATCTTTACAATACATCAAGTATTGTAATGGGCGATGATCAGAAACTATGGTAAATTCTTTGTTTCCGAAATAAAATGTTTAACCGATTGTACAATAGCGAGTAATTCTTTTTCGGTTGTACTATAATTGCATTCGGCATTATTTAATGTTTTTGAAAAATAAGCAATTGGTTTATCTTTTGTCAATGGACCTTGTGAGAGAATACTTCCAATTGCTTCATTCGATGCATCCGTTGTTAAGATGAATGGTTCATCGAAGTTTGGATATTGTAAAACAGGTTCTGTAGTTAGAGCTGTTTTTAAATTATTAAAAGCTTCTAAGCATTTTTCATTAAATTCAAAAGGTACACCATTTTTTAATAACCTTGTTAATGGTTTAGCTATTTGTGCGTAATTTTTAATAAATCTACGATAATAGCCAGTTAAACCTAAAAATGATTTAATTTCTTTTGTATTTCTCGGCGGTTTTCTGTTCATAATCGCTTCAACTTTATTTGGATTAGGTTTTACACCGTCTTGAGTAATAATATGACCTAGATATTGCGCTTCTTTTTTCAAGAATTCGCATTTGTCGGGTTGTAATTTTAAATTATGTTTACGTAGTTCTTTAAATATTCTTATGAGTTTATCATTATGATCTTTTAAGTTTTTCCCAAATATTACTACATCATTTAAGTATACAAAACAATCATGACCTAAATTATTTACAAGCACAGTGTTCATTAATCTTTGAAATGTGCTAGGGGCGTTCCGGAGCCCAAATGTCGTTCTATTATATTCAAAATGACCACGGGGAGTCGAGAAGGCGATCTTTGGTTTGTCTTCTTCCTCCATTAAAATTTGATGAAATCCTGAAGCCAAATCGAGAATACTGAAGTACACTGAGTTACCTAATTGGTCTAAAATTTCTTCTATATTAGGTATTGGAAAAGAATCCGGTACAGTTACTTCATTTAACTTACGGAACTCTGATACGATTCTCCATCTTTGTTCATTTGAATTTTCTAAACGCTTTTTTGATACGACCCATAAAGGCGAAGACCACCCACTGGTAGAAGGGCGTATTATATTTTGTTCAAGCATCTTTGTGATTTGTTTGTTTACCTCTTCTTGATGAATTTTAGGATATCTATAATTTTTTGTAGCAATAGGGGTTGGATCATTAAGTATTATTTTATGTTTTAACGTAGGGGTACTAGTAAGTACATCTCCAGGTAAAAAGAATATGTCATTGAAATATTTCACAAATATTTAATATTTCTTCCCTTTCTTCACTATTTAAATGGTCAATTCTAATATTTTGTTTGAGTATGTCTAGCCTCTCCATTTTATTCTTTATGGTAATAAATACTTTTTGAATTGGGCACGTTTTTAAATTTAAGTGTGATAATTTAATGTTTTTATCTGAAGTATTTATAACGGGATATGTCTGAGTATCCTTTGTTATGACAATATTTTTTGGTATAATTATGTTTGAAGGCACTTGAGTTTGCTCTTCATCTGTAAGAACGGAATTTTTATTATTGTTTGTAATAAATTTAATGGGTACATAAGTAAGTGTTTGCGGTTTTAAGTCAAGTGTTTTATTAAAATTTATGGTATTATTACCATAATTTATTTCGGCATTAAAATGACTTAAGAAATCATCCCCAATTATGCCATCATAAGGGACATTAAAATCTTTGTTTATTAAATTGAAAGTAAAGTTAAACTCTTCACCCTCTTTACTAAGATTTATTTCAGCTGTACCTAAAGTGTTTATAGTACCGTTAATTCCAGACAGAGTTAATTTGTTTATTTTGTTTAAATTAACTAAATTTTCTATCAAGTGTCTCGTTTTTAATATTGAAGTTGACGCGCCTGTGTCTATTAATAATTTTAAAGTACCTATGCTAGATTGGTTACAATTAAAAGTTAATTTTTTATCTTTTACTCCATGTGAAAGGTAGATGTGGTCGGCTTCATTTCGAAATCCGCAGATGCGACCGGTATCTGGGATAGATTGGAGTTTAAATTTTGTGTATTTGTTTGAGCTATTCTTGGATTTGGTAAATTTTGACTAGCTCTTTTCTTTTTAAAACATTCTTCTTCTAAATGCCCTTTCTTTCTACAGAAATTGCAATATTTTGAATTATATTTATTACCTGTGCCTTGAACATGATTACCAATGTTATTATGATTATTGTTATTATAATTATTAAAATTATTATGATTGCTTTTTCTACAATCCTTAGTGAAGTGAGTTTTTGTTTTGCAGTTCTTACAATATTTAGATTGTTGATTCATATTTAATCTTTTAAGTCGCGATTCGGCTAATAAGTACGCTTCTTCTTCACAAGGTAAAGACATAGCCTCAATTATTGATGTGAAGTTTTTATGTCTGAGTATTTGACTTATTTCAGGTATACAATGATGTGTAAATCTACGCAAAGCAATGCGTTGAATTACTCTTACTTCACTTGCGTATGTGTGCGAAGTCGCTTGCGATTCCGTTGCGATTAAACATTTATTTGTAATGTCATCTAGCCGCAAATAAAAATCTTTTATTGATTCAGATGATTTTTGTTTTATGGTTTCTAATTGTTCCATAAGATATGAATATGATTCAACAGGACTATAAATTAATAATAATTTATCGCGTAATTCTTTATACGTGTGAATCGACGTCATATTAATTTTGGTTTTCACTTCACTGCTTATTTTTGAAAAAATTAACATTGTTATTGGTAATCTTTGTTCATTTTATTGGTAATTTCTAATGCGTTATTTGCATTTTGTAAAAAAGAATTTAATTCTTTGGGGTCACCGTTAAATGGTGTTATCATTTGAGCTAAAAATGATAATGGTATTAATTCGTTTGAATTTCTATTTCTGCTTTGATTATTATTCATACCGTAATCATTATTATTAATATTATCATTAATATTATCATTATTATTATTATAAATTTGAAATTAACGAATTCATGCTTGCCAAGGAGGGAGAGAGGATACAGGATTTACACCCCAGAGCCTCCCATCTCCTTGAGAGACATAAATCTTCACAAGTCAGCTACGTCTTTTGAAGAAAGTTCACTGACTTGTGGCCGTGTAGTCTGTACGTCCATCAGTCCACGCGACGTCCGTTGGTCCATCTGTTTTCCGAGTCGGTGGTACGTAAGTCTGTCTAATGTCCTGGTCAAGCAGGCTCCGTCCCTGCACCGCAGCGATGTGGAACCTACTAAAAGAAAGAAAAAAAATAGAGAAAAAGAAACTTCAAGGGCTGTTACTTGAAGACAGTCTGATGCGATCTCAATATACGAAAGGTGCCTATAATGACAGCCTTCTGCATAGAAGAGATAAGGTGACGAAGATGAGACCTGCAGACCGGAATTTGAGATAGATTCGTCTCGAGAGTGGGACGAATTCCGCCTAGGCAACCGATAATGAGGACAACCATTTTGACTGAGTAGCCAGAGTGTAGTTGTCGTAGTTCCTGTAAGAGATCAAGATATTTAGTCCGTTTTTGCTCCTCCTTCGTGACTATGTTCGTTTCTGCAGGCGCAGAGATCTCGATGACGTACATAGTCTTAGATGAGATATCCTGGAGCACTATATCAGGCTTACTAGCAGAGTGCTGCCCACTGAAATATAAAGAGGCTGGAACGCTTACTGCCTATAGCGCCCAACGAGTGGTAAGCGAGGACGGTGCAACACGATTCGGGTGGGTATACGTGTTTCTTTCTTACTCTTCTGCTCATGCTCAACTGTCATATATCTGTACAATCATACAACTTTATAGTCAGTCACTTTCAAACCAGATTGTTGTACGAGAAAGACATGTATACCCGCGTCATTTTCTTTCTCTGTCTCCTCGCTGCCAGCAGGCTAGAAAGCGTTCCAGCCTCTCTATATTTCAGTGGTGCTGCCTGGTAGTTGGGAACGAGAAATTCCAGAAGATAATGCATTTCTCGTTCTTGACGACGGACTCAATCTCGCCTGGAGCATATGGTAGGACTAGCGTAGGGTCCACTTCATACTTGTGTCTCAAGAAGTAGTACAGCACGCGTAGGGCAGCGTTATGGCGATATATGTAGGTGTTCGTGGCATAAGAAGGGCATGCCGAGATGAGGTGCATCAGCGTCTCCGGATTATCATTTTTATTATTATTATTATTGTTATTATTATTATTATTATTATTATTATTCCCTATAATATTACTTCCATTATTTGAAACTGAATCATCGCTAGTGATTGATCCGTTATGTTCTGAATTTACATCAGGAATAGGGTTTAATGAACTGTCGATAATACCATTGACCGACATTTTTGCAGTTTAGTTAAATTACTTTAAATTAGCTTTAACTTTTAGAAATAAAATTTTGACAATATGACTTACGGTTTTTGGCGTTCGTGTAGTTCTTTGACGTAGATTTTCTCCGTTTGTGGTGTTGAATTTGTGATGAATTTCCTTTTCCACTTGTACCAATGACTCTGGAGTTGATATTGTTGGCAAGCTAGAGGTGATTATTTTCCATTTGTACTTGTTATTCCATCCAATATTTCCAATTGGCTAGAGGTGTGAAATTTCCACTTGAATTTCTTTACCAATTTGTTGAGAAAATCCCACCGCTGTCACCAATTTTTCTATGTCGTAACCGGAGTTTTCCAGTTATTTAATAGAATTTGGATACGTCACTTGTTTTAAGGCAATTTCGCTGTCACCAGATTATAATAAAATATTTAATTTTTATAAAAATATTAACATTTTATTAAATCGGCTTTATGGCAATATTCACAAAAATACACTTGTTCTTCCAAAATTTCACAGCCTGCATCAAGAAAAGGATGCTTTACTGTTATCTATCTTTTGTTGAAGTCCTGCTTTTAAAACTTTGAGCACCCTGTATACACTAGTAGAGTTTTCTTTTTTATTGAGTAAAAAATAATAGAGGGCGCTAGGCTGTATTACTAGTAGAGTATTTTTGGCGCACAACCATTGCGCCATCTCATAGTTTACTTTTTAAATAGTGGTTCAACGAAAACTCACAAAAATATGACAATGTAATGGAAGCAGACTAATGTAAATTTTACAATAAATAAATATATTCTTTAGAATATCAGTAAAAAAAATTAATGAGAGGCCTCCAAGAAGTTCAATTAGATATTTTTGTAAAAACAGTATTTCGAAAGTTACCTTACCAAGCTGTGTAAAATTTTCATAAGTTCATAAAGAGATTGATCAAAATAGTACCAAAAATAAAGCAAATTTTTATAAAGTTATTGTTGAGGTAAGTAAACAATCTTACAATATAATTAACCTAAAAATTTTATGTTGATTAGATTTGACAACACGGCAAGCATTTAATTAAAAAACTTAATTGAAAAGAGTAAGATAATATAAAGAGAAGGAGTCCACCATCAGTGTTCCCAACTTAGTGGTTTTACTACTAAAATTAGTAGTTTTTATATTTTGTTAGTTCGATTATTAACTTTTTAGTGGTTAGTGGTTTAATTTATGATTTGTTTGAGTAAAATATTGTTTGCTATAGAGTAAAAATGTGTACTCTATTGTTTTTCTATTTTATATAAAGAACTGTTTTCATACATATTAATTGAATTTTTATTAACCTAAAGTTAATTGAACAACATCATAAAAATCGAAATAGAATTTCAGAAATATAAGTTTTAAATTTTCAATTATTTGCTTCATAATAAATTAAAAGTTTTGAATTTTTATTATGGCAGAAGTCTTAGTGGTTTTCTAGTGGTTTTCTATCGTCTGTCTAGTGGGCTTGGAAATTAATTGTTGGTAACACTGTCCACCATACTAACTTAGTGCCAACTAAAATTTAATGGTACAAATTTTTATCGCCAGCTGACGGAACTTATCTGCTTTGAATTTTAATATTTTTATTGGTCTTAAAAATGGTAAGTACAAGTATTGCTATCTGGTAGTCGAAATTGTAAATTACTAAATTCGGGTCTTCTTCTGACTTGAATTAGTACGAATTATTATCGCCAGTTGGCGAGTTGGAACTCCCAGTTATCAATAATACAAAATTGGCAATTAAAAAAATTAATATTAAATTCATAAGCGCGTATTCTAATATTCGAATATATATACAATAATAATAATAATACTATATTCGAATTTTTTCATCAATAAATTAAAGAGATTCATTGGTTAGTTGATGAAAACACAATGTATATCGAGATGATTGATAATTGTGAATTAACAGAAATACAAAAATACGGACCGTATTATCTTTGTGGTTGGGCACTATTTGTTTAGTCCTCGGATCCAATACCTTTTTCAACTGCAAGCTCTGACTGCACAAATGCAATATATCCTAGTGAGGTTTGTTTCCATAGATATCAATAATTTTTCTTTATTAAGCAGATCCTTCCGCTTACCCGCTAATAGATAATATAGATGTAAGAATAAAATTTTATCCCTATTTAGATTAAATTAATTATTCGAAAACAAAAGTGGATGATTATATTATTAAAAACTGTTTTACATGTAACAGCTGCACCTTGCACTTTATTGGATTTTAACGCTAAGATGTCAGTGCCACGAGTAAAAAAAAATTTGAACCATTCTCGTTACAATCAGCTGATTATTTCAATCATTTAAGAGGCAGGAAATATATTCTTTATTGTACATTTTAATGTGCTGTGCAATTTTTGGTGTTCTAACAATAGTTCTTTTTTCTATCGCTAGATAGGTTTTTATCTCTAGAACGGAGTCTTTCCTAGCATTAAAATCCAATAAAAATATTTAGGGTGAAATTTTTTTTTTAAATTGTGTGAATTGTAATTTATTGATTCGAAATAGTTCATATAAAAATTTTATTTGTTTAATAAAAATTGAAATTATTTGGACAATTCGAAATGTGTTTTCATATGACCGTTAAGTACATGTTTATGACTAAAAGTTTTCCCACAATAAGTACAGATAAATGGTTTTTCTCCTGTGTGAATCCGCAAATGTAATTTTAGATTATATTTTTTATAAAATGCTTTATTGCAGTAAGTACAAACAAAATTACGTTCACCTAAAAATGACAAAACAAACTTTATGATATTCAATAATTCAAAATAAAATTATTTCACTCTCTTTTCTTCACCTATGTTTAAAGTATGGAGGGTAGAGCAAAGTTTACTTTGATCCCCATCTTAGATTAGGTTTGGTTATATTGGCTGTCCACGAAGGACACACTTAGAGCCCATTGTGATACCATATATGTGTTTTACCACCTTTCCGCTGATAATTTCCTTTATCAGCTCCTCAACTTCAGAGGCACCTCCTTCATGCATGTACCATGCACTACACCAGCCCATCACGACTATTAATTAAATTGATTTTGTTACGACGGCGGGAATCGAACCCGCTACCCTAAGCATACCGCGGACAGCATTGGTTACGCCTTAACCAACTGAGCTAATAGGACGATCCCACTGTAAGTAGAAGAGAGAAGAACGATTACGAATCGTGTATTACAAAATTTAAACATCTGTATAAATCGTAAATATTCGCCAGCACAAGGCGAGTTGTGTTTTGCTCTCTCGAAGACATTATTATTCTAAAATACACACTTTTGCTACAACAGCGCTATCCTTATTTAACGTTTTTTGTGGACACTTTTTGATTCTACCCTCCATAATTTTCAACCGATGAATACCAACATAACCGTGAAGATATCCTTAGAACCATAAAAAACAAAACTAGGAAAATTCAGAAAATTCCTAGAAGTTGATATACAGGATATTTTTTTAAGTTGACATGTGCTTGAAAATCGAAAAATGTTGGGTTTATAGGCGCACATCTTACGCAGATATTAAACTTGACCAACAAATTTTATCATCAAACATTCAGACTCAACTATTAGCTGTACTAAATGTGTAAAAGTAAAATTTTATTCAACACTCAACAGATAATAGTTGAAAAGAATAATCAAAACTAGCATGAATAATAAATATAGTATAGTTGAATCATAGATGTATAACATATAGATAGAAGATCTATATGGCGTAAAATAAAATTTATGACGTAAAGCAGCGCCTCAGAGTGAATCCCTGAGAACTAAATAAAACCATTCAACGCATGCTATATGTTCATTAGGACATATTTGGTAGCGCTAGTCTCAATCTCAAATGTATCTCAAATTCCATTCAAATTTCAGACCAATTTCAATACATGGGATAATCTGTCTAGAATTATCAATACTAGCATGAATGACGTCTATCATTTTAAAAACTAATTACTCATAGACTTATATTAATACATCCCTGGTGGAAAAAATATTTGAAGAAAGAATTAGAAGTTCTGAAAAAGTCTTAGGAACTTTGAATTTCTCAACGTTTTCGGACTAGTCTAATTCAGAGTTATTCAGAGTTCTTAATACTTTTTTAAAGTTTCTAAGACTTTTTCAGAGTTTTCTAAGACTTGTTAAGACTTATTATTTTTTCAAATATTTTTTCCACCAGGGATGTCATAGAATTTATATTAATTCATATTTATTTAAATTATAGAAAAAAAGTGACAGTCCACAATATCGAAAAATGTTCTGTAAATGGAAACTTATGTGTATGTGTTGGAGTTAATTAATTTTATAATGTCTGTAATTTAAATAAATATCAATATAAAATCTATGACATGTATTAATATAAGTCTATCAGTAATTAGTTTTTAAAATGATAGAAGTCATTCATGCTAGTATTGATTCTTATAGGGTTACTCCAATCATCTGAGGGATTCATCTTGGAATCTAACGAAATAAGCTGAATTTTTGTACAAACCTTTATTTTGATAGTACAAATGTTGTCTGAAAAGTCACATATGATTACGCGTACGCGTCCTTAGATATTCAAGATCAAAAGTCGCGAAAATCGTTTTTTTTGTGAATATCTCGTTTCTTTTGCCTTCAATCGTACTAACATTTACTATATATGTTGCAGAGGATAAAATTTTCTACAAATTTTGTCTGAAACTTTTTTTTGTACGTTGAACCGTTTTTGATGGAGCGCTCAGCTTAACGTACCTCAGTGCTGGTTCAATATTTATAAATATAAGATATTAAATAATTATATAGTAGTATTCAACGAATATAATTAATGAAAAAAATCGCATAAGAAACTGGGATTCACGATTGACCTTGTCTATTATACGGTTTTTTTACTTAATTATTGATTAAATACTTCTTAAATAATTATTTAACACCTTATATTTATAACTCTTGATCCAGCACTGATGTACATTAAGCTGAGCGTTCCATCTTCTGCGCTCTCTATTGCAAAAACGATTTTACGTACAAAAAAAGTTTTAGACAAAATTTGGCCTCTTCATCTATTATAATAAATGTAAATACGATTGTAGGCAAAAGAAACGAGATCAAAAAACTGATTTACGCGACCTTTGACAATGTTTATCTAAGGACGGGCACGCGTAACATTTGTACACTGTGAAAATAAAGGTGTGTACAAAAATCCAGCTTATTCCGTTAGATTCCGAGGTTGACCACTTTTTTTGACTAAGATGTTCGGATTAGGTATTTTCTTTGAAAATTCACTACTGGAATTGCCAACAGAGTGAGAACCACCTCTCGAAGTAGATTGACAAGGATAGTAAATATCGGGGCCTGGTCATAATACGCATGTCTTAATATACAACATAATATCCTGGCGCGTATTTAAAATAAGATTATACCACTTTTAAATAAAGTTAAAACAGTATATTTTGAACAAATTACCATTTTACCATTAAAAAAAATTTTTTTCATAGAATTTAAACAAAATTATTTAACAATATTGCTCGTTTGAACGTTAAAATAAAATAAATTTTATTTATTTATTTTAAGCACATGTGAATGTGAAATATAAACACATCATTGAAGCAGCTGATTCCGGTCATACGATCATGCACATTGAATACCAGGCCTCCAAAATGGTGTTTCTCCGTCAGCTGTTTGTTAATCTACTCTGTGATGCCAAAATACATATACTTGGTATACACTGGGATCATCTATTTAAAATATATGATCTAAGGATATTTTTGCTATTAATTACTGTCTAAACTATTCACTTTACAAAAAAATGTTTTAAACCAAAAATGTTTGCGTATATTTGTAAATAACAACTTTCGAATTTAAAGTATTCGTCTAATGTTTACCAGTTATGAGTTAGAGAGAGATTTTAATTGAACCGGAAAACTTAGATTAAATTCAATACCCGTATAAGATGTATGCCTTTGAAATTAATCAACTTATTTTTCGAGCTTCACGCATAAATAATGTTAAAAAAGCCTGTATTTAACAATTTTTTAAAATTTTAAATCTGAATCTATTTTTGATACCAGATTGATGCAGTTTTTAGCTAGCGCAATAAGTGAAGGAAATATGAGCGTTTCTGATATTACCGGTATGAACAAATTGATGGTCATTTAAGTATTTCAATGTTTTAAATTTTTTATTACAAATATCACAAGAATAATTCCTCTCTTCCACATGCGTACGTTTATGTTTAGCTAAATGATTTTTACTTTTGTATTTATTTTTACAAATTTCACATTCAAAGTTTCTTTCGTTTAAATGTGTTACAGAATGTTTACGTAAGCTACTACCATCTGTAAATTTGCTATCTAAAAATAAAACATGAAATTTAAATAAATATATAGAAAAAAAAGTTTCTGTAAATATTATCACGATCTTTTAATCGAAAATTGGGTATTTGCATGGAATTTATTTTTCGAATTTCTTAACAAAATATGAAAAAAACCGTAAGCGAGATGACAAAAAGTGAAATTAAAATTGAAATCGGCCAAGAAATAAATACGGATGATATAAGCATTTTAAGTCAGTTAAGCCATTTGCTGTAGCATAGCTACTCCATGTTAAATTCTGTTTTATGCTAGAATGAGATAAAAACAAAACTTTGATGGTTTTTTATTGGTTGTTTTAAGTTATTCGAGAAAAAATTTTCTCATCAAAGCAAAAAAAAAATCATGAAAATACCCAATTACAGATTTAATCGAGGAAATAAACCCGAAAAATAATCTAACCAAGGAAGCGACTCCTCGTCATTTGATTTTTATGGAAGTCGGTGGAAAATGTTTGTCTGAGTCCATAAGGTGGGACAGAAGTACCCTGACACCACATTCTCTTTATTTAAAATTTAAAAAAAAAACAACTATTTGATTTCATATTTTGGACAATTTTTAGCTATTTTTTATTCCTGACATTTTTTATCTAACCTCACCGTTTGCGAAATAAGAGCATTTGAAAAACAAAAATGCAGATCTCAATGAAACTTATAGACAGCATAACGAAAAATTACATTTTTCTAAGCAATTGCTTACTATGACTCATTGTTCTCGCGCCAGAGATCACCAAGGTTGCGCACTCTCGAGCAAAGCGCATACAGAGGCTATTTAAAAGCAGCTTACGCGCCTCTAAAACATTAATACTGAGTTAATCGATGAGTCACATCCGTTGGTAAAGACCAACACCTTGTTTTTAAATGAATGAACAAAAATATTTACCACATTGAGTACAATGATAAGGTTTTTCTCCAGTATGTCTTCGTACGTGAATTGTATAATCATAAACATTTGAAAAAGATTTCCCACAATGCGGACATAAATGAAATTTATCTGCATGAGTCTAACAAAGAAAATAAATAATTAATACAAAGTTATTGTTAAGTTATAAAACCTTTAACAACATCAACATCAACTTTTATTAAATCATTACCAACCTTTTGATGTTCATTACACAATTCTAAACTTTGAAATCTCTGACCACACTTTTCGCACGTTACATGTTCATTTAAATGCTCTTTTAAAATATTTTTGCATCCAAAATCTTGTTTACATATTTTACAACGATTTATTTCCGGTGAATGTTTTCTTACATCATCTAGTGAATGAAAATTCTCATCACAGTACATACATTTCATTACGATTGAATGCGTTAGTTTCAAATGTTTATATAATTTTGTTTTTAAATGAAATCTCATTTCACATTCTTCACATTTATATTTTTTAATTTTATTGTGCTTCTCTGTAACATTATCATTTATTGCATCATTTGTATCGTTAATTTCTATTTCTTTGTCATGAATGAATTCATCTTTAACAGAAATGAATTCTTTTTTAATAGTGTCACTTGTAGTTGCTTCTTCTGAATTATAAAAATTAAAAGAATTATCTTCATTTTTAAAATCATCATCTTCATCTATTGCAACTTCTAATTTTATGTTGTGTTGTGCGTTTGTAATAATTTCTTCTAATAATTTTACGGTTGATAAATATTGGATTTTTAATTTATAAGATTGTTTCAAATAGTTTGAACATTCAAGACAGATATTTTTGGGTAACAAATCATCAGCAGATATCTATAAAATTATACAAAACAAGTGAAAACAAACAATTGACTAAATTAATTGTTGAAATAGTCTGTATAGAAAGTGTTGAATATCAGTGCTTGCATTATTTTTTTTTTTTTATAAATTAGAAGAGTTTAAAAACCAACACAATAGGGAATAATCATGAAATTTAAATTTGGTTCAAATATTTTTTTCCGTAACTTTTTTTACTTAAAATTAATTAATAAAAGTACAAATTCACTGACGTCATAGTATGTGGCTTATCAGACTTGTTGACATACTGTATGGTATTAATTATTTATATTTTGTATGGTATTACCATGGATATATACTATAATTACTACATCCGTGGATATTACACCTATAGTAAACAGTACATTGAACTGTCACCAACTGACAGCTCACATATCAATACGTCATCAACAGAGAGGACATCAAAATTTTGTTTTAATTTTCGCCCTCACAAATAAACAATAAGGTTTACGAAAAAATGTTTCAAACAACAGTTGTTTATTTTGTTATAAGGAACATTTTTTTACATTTATACTTTTGTTGACCTATGTTGCTCATTTATGAACTTAGTCATACTTTTTACGTTCTGAACACTTTATAAAAACTGGAGCTTGATATCTCATTTTGTTTTTGTGTTATAGTGTCCACAGACAGACAGACAGCCGGAAATGGACTAATTAGATGATTTATGAACATCTATAACAAAATTTGGTTGGTACCATCAATACTTTTAAGTGTTACAAACTTGGGACTAAACTTAGTATACCTTAATATATATTTACATATATAAAGGGTATACATTATTATCGTTTTATCTTGGTGAAATGTAAACAAAGTAAATTAGTATATTTGTAACTTACATGTACTGAAGCAAATTCTTCTAACATTTCCCTGTACGTTTTTATTAAATTTGGAATTAATGTAATTTCAAAAATTGAAATCATATCTTTGTTTTTCCCCAAACAAATTCTACAAACAATTTCAAAATCATTCAATCCAATATGTTTTGTTTCCATAATTATAAACAAAATTTTCTTTATTAAGCAGATCTCCCGCTTATACAAAATGATTGATACTGACAATTTTTAATATATTAATATTGAAAAAATTATTATAAATCTTGTATAAGAACTCGTAATATTACGGATTTAAATATATTCTAATGGTCCGGCTTATAGAGAATAGAGAAAAAACGAATTCATTCTTTTTTTGTTTCACCCTGGTGGAAAAAATATTTGAAGAAAGAATAAGAAATTGTGAAAAAGTCTTAGGAACTTTGAATTTCTCAACGTTTTCGGACTAGTTTAATTCAGAGTTATTCAGAGTTCTTAATACTTTTTGTTAGTTTTTAAGACTTTTTCAGAGTTTCCTAAGACTTATTATTTTTTCAAATATTTTTTCCACCAGGGCAATTATTCTCATTTTATTAAAAATCACAACAAAAATAAACTAAAATTTATAAAATATATTCAATATTAAATTAACATTCAAGAACAAATGTGGTTTACATTATTAAAATTTTTTATAATTAAATTGTGTCGATTCCATTAAGTTTACGAAAAATCATTTATGAAAATATTAAATTTTTTCTTTCTAAATGGAATAGATTTGGCGTGTAAAAAATTTGAACAATGTTTCATAAATTATTTTTGTTCGAAATAAATCTTATAAGTTTCTTATTTGACAAAAATTGAAATTATTTAGAGAATTCAAAATGCGTTTTCATATGACCGTTTAGTACATGTTTATGACTAAACGTTTTTCCACAATAACTACAGATAAATGGTTTTTCTCCTGTGTGAATCCGTAAATGTAATTTTAGATTATAGCTTTTATAAAATGCTTTGTTGCAGTATGTGCAAACAAAATTTCTTTCACCTAAAAATGAAAAAAAAATTGTACAAAACTTTAATAGGGTATTATACTATGTTTGCAAAAGTACTTCAAACTGTTGATTTTCCTAATTAAAAGCTACAAAAAAATATATTTCGGCACAATAAATACGCTTTCTTGCCATAAAATTAAATTAATTTTTAAACGTTTTTTATTCAAAAATGCTATTAGCCATTTTTTGGTGACGTAATATTGGTAAAAACAACATTCATGTATGTAATTATTATATGTATAAATAAAGATGATGTAACATAACCTAAATTACTATGAGAGCCATCAACAAATTATTAATTTTTGCATATTATTTTTGCCTATATGATGTCACATCATGGCGGTTCGTTTTTTAGATCACGTGACTTGATATACAGATTTAAAAATGTGCTTTTATGACTCAAAATCAGAATATTTAAGTATATTAAGTAAATTTCATAACATTATACCCTATTGTAGTTGAATAAATCTACCGAATTTAGATAAAGAATTCGATAAATTTTTGCAAACGGCAAATTTTTTTTAAAATGGTTTCTTTAGTTGTAAAAAAATACGGAAAAGGAGTTTTCCGATTCCGGAACGATTCGCGCGAACTTCTGCACGCAGTTTTATCTCAACATTGTTTTCTTTGTTGACGTTTTCTTGAATATGTCTATTTCTATTGATTGGAATTCCGAAATCGGAAAAATCTTTTCCGTATTTTTTTACAACAAAAGAAACCTTTTTAAAAAAATATTAGCCATTTGCAAAAACTTATCGAATTCTTTATCAAGATCCGATAGATTTATTCAACTAATTGGGTATTTGCATGAAAATGATTTTGCACATAATATTAATTAAATAAAATTTTTGATATTTATAAAATACCTACATAAGATTGAATTTTAATTTTAACAAATGTTTTTAAATAAATAACTAAAAGTGATCCAATGAAAGTGAAACATGATGTGGTTGGTGCATTGACATTACATTCCATAGACTGAGTGTCAAACGATTTTATGCGTGCCAACATCTGAGATAATTGCTTAGGTCAAATCCATTAAAGATTCGTAAAAAAAATGTAAAATGATACGTGAAAAGTATTTTTTTTAAGCCAAAAAGCGAAAAAGTTTGTGATATGCAAATTTAACATTCAATGCATGTTTTTTTGATAAATGATAGCTGACCTAAGAAATTACCTCAGATGTTGACACGCTTCTCACTGTACGGAAAGATAGGCGATGCTAAGTCTATGTAATACTATAAAGTAAATGGCTTGATGTGCCGTTATTGTCCATATTATTAGCGCGTTATTCGACTGCATGATAAGCGGCGAATGATGAAGTGTTGGAAATAATTTCAAGTTAGTTTATATTTACAATTAGTCTCTATAACCGATTTGCGCACTTATTTTGAATGGAATATACACATTGACGTTACATACGCAATGTGGAGTTACTCATTCGTTTAAATTTTAACAATTTTTTTTTATTATTAAAGAATAAAAATGAAAAATTTTGTTACCAAAAATTATTAAAATTTTTTAAAATGAATACAACTATTCTAGAATAAAACTGTTTAAAAAAATTACCTGTATGCACAAATTGATGTCCAGCTAAAGTTTTCGGAGTTTTAAATTTTTTATTACAAATCTCACAAGAATAATTATTCTCTTCAACATGAGTAAACTTATGTTTATTTAAATGAACTTGAGTTTTAAATTTATTCTTACAAATTTCACATTCAAAGTTTCTTTCCGTTAGATGCTTTACAGAATGTTTACGTAATCTTCCGCTGTCCGTAAATTTTGCATCTAAAAAAATATAATTGAAAAATATAAATCTGAAAATAAATCAAATTTAATTTAAACAAGTGAAAAAAACAATTTTACGTCATGTAAGAGAAGATAGAAGATGTTTTTGTTCACTTCCTAAGTGTACATAGAAATAATCAAACACATACATGTTTACTTCGATACAATACAATATAAGTATACATATTATATTTGTTCTAACCTAATTTGTGCCTTCACGGGTAGAGTAGTAATGTTTACGAAAAAATGATTCAAACAAAAGTTGTTAATTTTTTTATAAAGAACGCTTTTTATATTTAAACTACTATTCTGTCTCTAACGGTTTCCAAGAAGGGTCCTACGAATCCAAGACTCAATTGACCTATGTTGCTCATTTATGAAATTTAACTCACTTTTTACGCCCTGAACAAGCTATAAAATTTTTAGCTTGATATCCCTTTTCGTTTTTGAGTAATCGTGTTTATAGACGAAAAATCCATACACATAGATAGACCATTTTAAAATAGACATTTCAACAATTAAAATAAGCCCGAGGAGACTATGAAAATTATTTTTTACATTTAAACTTTTGTAAATCGCTAACGGTTTACAAGATGGGTTCTACGGACCCCATTGACCTACGTTGCTCTTTTACAAACTTTACTCATTTTCAATCCTACTTTTTACGCTCTAAGCACGCTATAAAAGTTTCAGCTTGATGTCTCTTTTCGTTTTAGACTTATTATTTCATTTATATATGAATTTGTGGCAAAAATATTAATGCAAGTTTTCTATTGGTTTTAGATTTTTAGAAAGTTTATCCTTAAATTGCATTTTCTTCATAACGATCTTAATTCCTTACTTTTCTAATTTTATTAACTAAAAAACGAAAATATTTACCACATTGAGTACATTGATATGGTTTTTCTCCTGTATGATTTCGCACATGATAAATGTAATTCGTACTATCTGAAAATGATTTCCCACAATATGAACACAAATGAATTTTATCTGAATGGGTCTACAAAAAAAAAAAAATAAATAAAAAATACAAGAAAATTAGTTTTCAACTATGCAGTTCTCATCTTTGTAAAATTAAACTAAATATCCAAAAGGAAAAATTTAAAGAAACTTTGAAATTTTCCACAGTTGTTTATTAGGTTGTAAACACTTCGAAAAAAAATCGACCTCCCTGGCGCGTACTTAGATTCCTTTTTTGGGGGGTAGTTGGAGGTTTTAATAAGTTTTTCTTACAAATTACGAAAAAACCATCAATCAAATTAAAAAAAATTCATTTAAAAAATGTTTTAGATGAAATATTTTTGCACATTTTATTTGAATTATTCTTTCGTAAAAATCACTGTTTATCGGTTGCGCCCCAACTTATGAAAAACTTTGGTGCCATTTTCTCCAAAACAATAAAAAAAAAGTGTGTTGAGTTTTTCAGGATAACTTCAACTAGTGGTTTTGTGAAACATTCTAGAAAAACAAAAACAAAATTACAGAAAATACTTTCAAAAATTTCAAACATAAGTTATTTATTTTTTTATAAGAAATAACTTTCATATTTAAATTTTTGTTCTATCTCTAACGGTTTACCAGATGATTTTTTTTTCATTTGATTGAATGAACAAAAAACCTTCGAAAATTTCGAAATTTTTGCAAGTATTTTTTGAATTATTATTATTTTTTCTGAAAAAATAAGTCAACACACTTTTTTTTATAGTTTTGGAGAAAATGGACACCAAATTTTTTTCATAAACAATAATGTTTAGGAAAGAATGATTCAAATAAAAGTTGTTAATTTTTATAATAAGGAATAACTTTTGCATTTAAACTTTTGTTCTATCTCTAACGGTTTACAAGATGGCATATCTCTGTCAATTGGCATATCTCTGTCAATTTTGAAGCTAGAAAGTCGAAAAAAAAAATGTAAATGTGCACAAATACTTCAAGTAGAACTCTTAATTGAACTTGTTTTTATTTAATGCATAGTTTTTTGTAATTTGTAAAAAACTGATTAAAACCTCCAATTACCTCCCGAAAAAAAAGTTAGGTACGCCTCTGAGGCTAATAAACAACTGTGGAAAATTTCAAAGATGCATTAATTTTTTCTTTATTACCATGATATTCTATTTAATTTTTATTAGCCTATCTTCTAAGCAGACATTAAATAATTCGAATTTTTTCAAATAATAATACCTTTTGATGTTCATTACATAATTCGATACTTTGAAATTTCAAGTCACACGTTTTACACTTTGTATGTATGTTAATATGTTCTTTTAACACATTTTTACATCCGAAATTTTCTTTACATATTTTACAACGAAGAACTTCTGGTGAATGTTTTCTTACATCTTCTAAATTTTGAAATATTTTATCACAAGACATGCATTTCATATTTTTGGAATGAATTCGTTTCAAATGTTTATATAATTTTGTTTTTAAATGAAATTTAATTTCACATTCTTCACATTTATATTTTTTAATTTTATTGTATTTTTCTGTAACATTATCATTTTTTTCATCATTTGTATCTTTAATTTCTACTTCTTTGGTAGGAATTTCGACTTTAACAGAAATGATTTCTTTTTTGATAACTTCACTTTGAGATATTTCGTCTGAATTATAAAAATTAAAGGAATAATCTTCATCTTTAAAATCATCATCTTCGTCAATTGAAACTTCTACTTTTATGTTCGGTTGTGCGTTCGCAATTATTTCTTCTAGTAGTTTTTCAGTTGATAAATATTGAATTTTAAATTTATAAGATTGTTCCAAATAGTTTAAACATTCAATGCAGATATTTTTGGGCAACAAATCATCAGAAGATATCTACGATATTAAACGTTAAAAAGTTCTGTTTCTGTTTCTTATATGTATTGTAAATAATCAATATTTAATTGAAATAAAAATATTTAAAGTTAAAAATTAGGATACAAGCCATAGCCGTCGCCAAGGAGGGGCAGGTAGTGGCAGCTGCCCCCCCCCTTTAGAGATTCACAAAAATGGATCAAAGCATCAATTTGATTAAAAAAAGCCCATATTGCCCATTTACGAACTCAAACTCATTTTTTGGGTCTGAAGCACGACATAAAATATTTCAGATCGATATCTCTTTTCGTTTTTAAGTTATCGTGTTAACAGACAGACAAACGGAAATGAACTAATTAGGTTAATTTTATGAATACCTATACCAAAATTTTGTTTGTAGCATCAATATTTCTAAGCGTTACAAACTTGAGCCCCCACACGAAAACACAAAAAAAGTTCACGGTTCTCACCACTATAAATCCGGCTCCAGTGTCTGTGATCTCCCAAAATTTAACAACAGATCCACGCTGGTTTCAAGTAAATTAATGGTAAAATAGGCTTAATTTTAAAATTAAAACAAATCTTCACGTTTTAACTCGAATGTAGCTCCAATTCATACTTTTCCCACTCTCCATAAAGCAACTTGCCCCCTCTTTGTCATCGGATGGCAACGCTCTCGGTACAAACGGCAATCGAAAAAAAAAATCGACCGGGAAAAATAAACCCCGAAAAAATGGAACTAAAATTTTATAGGCCTGGAGTATTGTTGTATTTACGAGTTGATTGGGCTGAGTTTGTTGAATATAGAGGAGGTGGTTAGGTTCTAAAGTTTTTAGACCTTCCCTTCAAAAATGAGACACTATTACCGGGTCTATTTTTTCCTGAATCCCAAAATTAGACAAAGACAATAATAGTAAATTTTGACGTTATTAAATTTTACATATTGTTAATGGTTGTTTGAATCAAAAAGTGCCCACAAAATAGCATTAAATAAAGGAGCTATAATTCCGCTGGTGTAGTGGAGTGTAAGTGTATGTGTATAATGTATATGTACGAACTGTATGTATATATTAAGTGTTTTTATATGTTTGCATGGTCCCCTGGAACACCAATGCCATCTTAATTTAATGCAATTTTAGGATCACTTTTTTAACACAGAGATTGTGCTCCTTCCCTCCACCCTCAATAATATTGTTATTAGCGTTTTAAATAAGAAAATATACAGAATGTTCGATTTACATTTTGGCATATTAATATCACGAGTATGACAGAGTACATGCATTATTAGAAACTTAGAAACTCCCACTCTCCAAGAGTCTTACAACTATCTCAACGCATATCGAAACTTCAACACATGTTTACAATACCTCTCACTTAGATGCATTGCTTAACGCATGTATTCTATCATAATCGTGATATTTATATGCCTAGATGTAAATCGAACATTCTGTATAATAAGGTCATGAAACCTCCTATGCCGAGCTCTAGAGAGCTCGTGGCTGAATTTACGGTGCCTATTTGGGCCGCTCGGGCCTATTTCAATTGATTGAAAACAAATGACAAAAATTGAAAACAAAAGGTAGCCTAATTCGCAGTACAAAGTACGACTCGCCCAGAGAGGCTCCTTTTTTTTCTTTATACCCTCTGCACTCTAGTTTCACATACTTAATATATATGTTCTTGGTATTAACTTTATAAAATGTAAACAAAGTAAATTTTTATTTGCAACTTACATGTACTGAAGCACATTCTTCTAACATTTCTCTGTATGTTTTTACTAAATTTGGGAGTAATGAAATTTCAAACATTGAAACCATTTTTTCTTTTTTGTTCAAACAAATTCTACAAACTATTTCCATTTCATTTAATCCTATAAATTTATTCTCCATGCTTTTAAATAAATTGCTTCCATTAATAGGCACCACTTGTACATCTTAAATATTATTACTCTAGTAAGTTTTTTTCTGTCCTGCCGTTATCTTCCTTATTGCTTTATCTAATTCCATGATTCACCCCTCATTTTCAAGCTTATTATGTCTAGCTTTGACGAAAAATATACGCTCTGTCTAAAAATGTACTGCCTAGAAAAAAAACACGCTAGACAAATAATTTGAACGAAAAAATATCATAAATTTTAAAATAATAAAATAAGTTTATTAGACAAACATGTTAGTTTTTACAGATGCTCTGATAATACTCTATCCATATAATACTCAAAATATTATTAGGCACGCATGTCAGTTTTTGCAGATGCTCTCCTAATAATCTATAGGCATGTATATTTACTATTTTTAATACATATTCGCCTTTTGGATCACATTTGGAAAAAAAATTTGGATCTAAATTATAAAATCTCTGATAAAATCATTTTTTAAAGATTTTATTAATTACGAAAATAACTATTTCTTCAAAAGTTTATAAATTAATAGTAAATATAATCAATATCGATCTTTGCCTACGTTAAAATTATTTTGAAAAGTGCGCCATAATAATGCAGAAATCTGTCTTTCTTCTGTCGTCTTTATTTAGATCACATTTGGATCTAAATTATAAAATCTCTGATAAAATCATTTTTTAAAGATTTTATTAATTACGAAAATAACTATTTCTTCAAAAGTTTATAAATTAATAGTAAATATAATCAATATCGATCTTTGCCTACGTTAAAATTATTTTGAAAAGTGCGCCATAATAATGCAGAAATCTGTCTTTCTTTGTTTAATATACTATCCTACTCTAATTAGTTATATCACTTACTAACGCGGCGCCACCAATTTGACGCATTCGAGTGGAGACTTTTTCATACGCTGAGAAGATTCCCTAGACCTCTACATCACAGATTATAATTGTTAATTTAAAACAAATGTGCAACTCCTTGAGAAATTTTTACTATTTCTAGTTCTAAGAAGGTGCCTTGCTCTAGATGGCTCTACACGATTAAATGATTATCACGATTAAATGATCTATTAGTTTGGAGAATAATTTACCTATTTCAATGGTTGTTGGGGAAACAATATTTTATATATATTAAAATAAATAAACAATACGTCTTTCAAATTTTGCATGTCGTTAAAATTCGTTAAGTTTCTTTGTGAGTATTCTCAATAGACCTTTTTCAATTATTTTTAAAATTAAAGTAAATGTCTCAATAAATCCCTGGTGGAAAAAATATTTGAAAAAATAATAAGTCTTAATAAGTCTTTGGAAACTCTGAAAAAGTTTTAGAAACTTTAAAAAAGTATTAAGAACTGTGAATAACTCTGAATTAGACTAGTCCGAAAACGTTGAGAAATTCAAAGTTCCTAAGACTTTTTCAGAATTTCTTATTCTTTCTTCAAATATTTTTTCCACCAGGGATAGGCTAATTTTTTCCCTATAACTGGGAAAAAAATAATGAAAATCATTAAAATTTAAATTGGCGAAAATGATCTGGAAGCTCACGAAGTTATACGAATGGCCCTGTGACGTCAATTAGCAAGTATTACATATTTTCAAACACTGTTTTGATATAGTTTGCATTTTTGTTGATTGAATAACTGGTTTATTTTCAATTTTACACGTAAAATGTTAGACCAAAGTTATTTAAAATTAAATTTCCTACAATTTTAGTTCTTATCAATTTTTTCTTAGGATTGACATTTTTCGATTCAGACCCGAAAAAATGTGGTCGTGAATTTTTGTTTGTTGCATAACTCGTTTCTTTTTAATTTTACACGAAAACTGGTAATGACCAAAGTTATTTGAAATTAATTTTTCTACAGTTTTGTATCTTATCAATTTTTTCTTAGGGCCGATATTGTTCGTTTTAGACCTGAAAAGAAGTGGTTGTGAATTTTTGTTTGTTGAATAACTTCTTTATTTTTAATTTCACGCGAAAAATAGTTATTACCAAAGTTGATAGGAATAGGGTATTCCACTATTTTTGAAAAAGTACTTCAAAATGTTGATTTTGCTAATAAAAAACCACCAAGTTTATTTCGGAAAAATACACACGCTTTCTTGCAAAAAACTTAACTTAAATTTTAAACCTTTTTTAAACTGTCAAAAACGCGGGCATCTAATTTGATGACGTAATATGGGTATACGAAATAACACAAATAAGTTTGACAGATATATTCATAGACATCTGATTATAATAAATGTAAATACTTATTATCTATGTATATATTATACCCAGCTGTCTACACTGAACTAACTGATGGTCTATGACTCATACCGCTATGACATCACAGCAGGGCTTACCCACGTTTTAGGTTACGTGATATACAGTTTAAAAATTACGATTTTTAATTTTAATATTTTAAAAGAAAAATGTGCTTTTATGACTCGAAATCAGAATATTTAAGTATATTTTTACATAAATTTTAACTTTTTTCGAATTTAATGATTTATTTTTGACTAACGATGATACCCTATTAAATTTGTCAGTTGACAGTTAATATGTCAAACGCTGGACACATTTCCCATTATACATTGCAGGATTAGAATACCTCTTTTTATATTACCTTAGCACAGCTTAAACTGGCCACGTGACCTATTTTTTATACCATGTATATATCAAGGTATACTAAGTTTAGTCCCAAGTTTGTAATGCTTAAAAATATTGATGCTGCGAACAAAATTTTGGTATAAGTTTTCATAAAATCGCCTAATTAGTCCATTTTCGGTTGTCCGTCCGTCCGCCTATGAACACAATAACTCAAAAACGAAAAAAGATATCAAACTGAAATTTTTACAGCGTACTCAGGACTTAAAAAATGAGGTCGAGTTCATAAATAGCAACATCGGTCAATTGGGTCATGGGTCCGTAGGACCCATCTTTCAAACCGTTAGAGATAGAACAAAAGTTTAAATACATAAAATGTTCCTTATAAAAAATACAAAAATTAAAAACTTTTGTGTGAAATTTTTTTTCGTAAACATCACTGTTTACCCGTGAGGGCGCAATTTGTGTAGTATGTACATTATATGGAAATATCAGTTATGTATGTGTGACATGTATGTATGTGTACTGTGATAGAGTAATCCACACTGTCTACTTATACATGGTATTTCAACAATTATCTTAGTCAATTGTTTGTTTTCACTTGTTTTATATGAAACCATGCGTCCAATATAGGGAAGAAAGAGAAGAAAATGCTTTAATTTTTATGAATTTTCGTTCAATCATCGTTTGTTTTAAAAAATCGTTTTTTTTTTTGCCAGAAACAATATACACTTCTTATTTATTCTAAATAATTGTTATTATTCAACCAATTCTGAATGTGTTTTCATGTGACTAGTGAGTACACATTTCTGCCTAAAACTTTTCTCACATTTACTACAACTAAACGGTTTTTCTCCAGTATGAGTTCGTAAATGTCTTTTTAAATTACTTGATTTCATAAATGCTTTATTACAGTATGCACAAATATAATTTCGTTGACCTAAAACATCAAATATCGGTTTATTATCAGATTTGAATAAAAATAAAATTATAATGATTTTTACCAGTATGAATTTTTTCATGGTCACGTAAAGTATCCTTTCTCTTAAACAGTTTGCTACATATTTCACATTGAAAGTTTCTTTCGTTTAGATGCTTTACTGAATGTTTACTTAATCTTCTACTGTCCGTAAATTTTGAATCTAAAAATAAAGATATAGTTTCATCGTTATGAATCATATTGTATTAGCTGAGTTGAGAGAAACGGGCTAAATACCAGGAATGTATTGATAAACACACTAATTTAGGGTTCATAACTCGAGACCCAGAAATGACAGCTTTACAAAAAACTACCACAGTATTTATTAAAGCCCTAGCGGTTTCGAGAATGCCGTAAAAATACCGTAATTATTTGGCATTTTTGCAATGCCATATTTACCGTTATAATTTGGTAATAATTTAGTTATGTTATAGTTACTCCAATCATCTAAGGGTTTAACCTCAGAATATAACGAAATAAGCTGAATTTTTGTACAAACCTTTATTTTGATAGTACAAATGTTGTCTCAAAAGTCACATATGATCACACGTGAGCGTCGTTAGATATTCAAAGTCAAAGGTCTCGAAAATCATTTTTTTGTGAATATCTCGTTTCTTCTGCCTTCAATCGTATTAACATTTATTATAAAAGTTGTAGAAGTTAAAATTTTCGACAAATTTTGTTTAAAACTTTTTTTGTACGTTAATTTTTGTACGGTGCGCTCTTCTTTACGTACTTCAGTGCTGGATCACTATTTATAAATATAAGGTATTAAATAATTATTAAAGTAATATTTAATGAATAATTAAGGAAAAAACCTCATAATAGACTGGGATTCACGATTGACTTTGTCTATTATACAGTTTTTTCACTTAATTGTCGATTAAATACTTTTTAAATAATTTTTTAATACCATATATTTATAAATATTGACCCTGCACTAAAGTTCGTATAATTCAGCGCCCCATCTTCTGCTCCCTCTATTTCAATAACGGTCAAACGTATAAAAAAAAGCTTTCAGACAAACAGTATCTCAGCGATACGTACCTTAGTGCAGGGTCAATATTTTATAGACCGATTTTGAAATAGAGGGCGCAGAAGAAAAAGATGCTGAAAAAATACAGTATTAATACTGTATAATAACTGCGATATTTTTCCGGAACTTACAAAACCGCTAGGGACAGTGTGTGTCTTTAAGATGAAGATACCCTCATAATTTCGTTATTTATAGGAGTATCAATTTAAAATTTTGCCTAAATTTTCATAAAATCTCTGATTAATATTGAAAAAGTCTTCTAGAAGAATCCAAAAATTTTTAATAATGCAGTCTTCAAACTGAAAAGTGCAAAAGTTTTACACAGATATTTTCATAAGTTTTTAGACTTACTCATTCTTCTAGAGTCCACTGCAAGATTAAATTAGACTATTGGCAGAAAATATTTCGACCAAAGTAGTATATTATTATACTTTATAAGTTTTAGCTCATGTGATAATTTGATGGAGGAGCTATATTATTGTTAAGTTTCATTTACACATAAACAAACAAACAAACATCCTTACTTTCACATTTATAATATACTAGATTGATATCCGTCCGCGTCACTGGCTTTAAAAAGTAAAACACCACCGCTTTATAGCCTCCATCTCTCTAGATCTCATTTATCCTCCTTCTATAACACTCGAAGGGATTTTTTTACCCAGCTCAAATATATACAGTTTTCAATTTTGTTAAGTGTAAAATAGTCATAATTCATTGAGTTAGGATAATATAAAAGACGGGTATTTTTATTCTGCAATGCATGATGAGAAATGTGTCCAGCGTTTGGCATATTAACTGCCAACTAAAGTACTCTCATACTAACCCCCATAACTCCCATAATAATAATAAATATTTTTATTATATGTTAAGGTAATCTTAATACTGAGAACAAGTAAATTAGTAATATCTTTTAAAAAATAGGTTGTTATAATATTATAATATTATTGCAAAAATTTAAACAATTTATTTGCGAACAGTCCTTGTAGTACTGTTTACAAGAACTGTTTTGCGAACAGTCCTTGTAGTAAGTACGTACGCATATATGCACTTCGAGAACTAAAAACAACAAAATATTGCTTCTCTGGTTGCACCGTTCTTTAGCAAGAATGTGAAGCCGTAAGGAAATGAATTTCTCCAAAACTTTCTCGAGAATTTTGTGGCATTCAGGAAAGTGAATGTTTAACAGCATTCCTGAATAATTTTTGTTAAAAGCTCATGAACATTCTGTAGATGCAATGATTTTCCATAGCTTGTGAAAACCTCTTCGGCTTTTTTCAGAAGTGGATATACTGCCTCACTAGGATGCTTTAAGTGACCACGATTATTTACATCTGTACTGCCAGAGCTTGCATTTGATAAAGGTACAGGATAATTAATTGCTCTTTCACATACTTCGGAATCAGAGCACTAAACAAATACTGCCCAATCACAAAGATAATACAGTCCGTATTTTTTAATCTCCATTAATTCACAATTATCAGGTATTTCGATGATATATTGCGTTCATCAACTAAACAATGAAGCTCTTTAATTTTTTGACGCAGAAATTCGAATATATTATTGTTATTTTTATATATATTCGAATATTAATATACACGCTTATCAATCTAATGTTAATTTTTTTTAGTCACTAATTAATTATTAAAAAATATATTTATTATTATGGGAGTTAGTATGGAAGTACTTTATTTATCTATCAGTTAGTATGCTGGGCACACTCTTGGTGGCGCAACCGTATGAACGATTGAGATACCTGGTCTTTATATATTACCTTCCATTGAGTATATCAGAAAAGATTGCCATGAATTGTTTTACATTAACTATTTTAAATTTTTACAGAAATCTTCTGGTTCAAAATGATGATCATAGATTAGAGCAGTAAAATGTCAGGTTAAATTTAATTTTTTTTATATTTATTTTTATAAATTATAGCTTATGTGTTATTCTGTTGTATGAGCTCTATGTTTGTACAGTTTTATTCGAACCCATTTGGTAGTTTTTGCGTGAAAGCGTAACAAACAAGCAAACAAACATCCTTACTTTCACATTTATAATATATAGGGATAGGGATAAGGATATCAGATATTGGATTTGAATCATTAATTTCTTATTCATAAATGTTGAATAACTAATGGAAATAATTACCACATTGAGTACATTGAAATGGTTTTTCCCCTGTATGACCTCGAACATGAACTATGTAATTTGAACTATTTGTAAACGATTTCCCACAATGTGTACATAAACGAATTTTATTTGCATGATGAGTCTACGAAAAAAAAGAAAGAAAATGAATTTCCAACTTACAGCTTATCTCCAGATTAGACTTTTAATAAACAGAATTTCTCAAAGATAAAATACCTTTAGATGTTTATTACATAATTCTATACTTTGAAATTTTAGATCACACAATGTGCACATTGTGTGTACATTTAGATGCTCTGTTAACTTATTTTTACACCTAAAATTTTCTTTACATATTTTGCAACGAAGTAGTTCTGGTGAATGTTCTCTTACATCTTCTAGAGATTTAAATATTTTATCACAAGACATACATTTCATGTTTTTGGAATGAATTCGTTTCAAATGTTTATATAATTTTGTTTTTAAATGAAATTTAATTTCACATTCTTCACATTTATATTTTTTAATTTTATTGTACTTTCCTGTACAATTATCATTTATTTCATGATCATTTTTATCTTTAATTTCTTCTTCTTTGAGAGGAATTTCTTCTTTAACAGAAATAAATTCTTTTTTAATCGTTTCATTTGTACATATTTCATCTGAATTATAAAAATTAAAAGTATTGCCTTCATTCTTAAATTCAACATCTTCGTCAATTGAAACTTCTACTTTTATGTTCGGTTGTGCGTTCGCAATTATCTCTTCTAGTAGTTTTTCAGTTGATAAATATTGAATTTTAAATTTATAAGATTGTTCCAAATAGTTTAAACATTCAATGCAGATATTTTTGGGCAACAAATCATCCGAGGATATCTACGAAATTTATCTGTTTCTATTATATTGTAAATATTAATTTTCGAATTTAAATATAATCGAACTTTAAAGTTAAACAAAGATAACAGCTGCGTTCAGAGAATATCATCGCTCAGTAATGTTTAATTCGCTCAAGTGATCGCTAAGTTTCATTTTATTATTTTCTGCCAGGAAACAAACAATTGAACGCTCAGCGAAGAACTTATTAATGTTGTCAACAACAACAAATTGTGAGCGATGTCAAAGTAAAAATGAAGTGTCCTAGATAAGAAAATTACTGTGCTTTCGCGAAGGATCATCTTCGCTAAACGCAGCTTGGACATAATCAACAATTGTGCCCTCAGTGAAGTATTAGCCTATATGGTAAATTTATTGATAACAACAACAAAACTAACTGAGCAAAATTGCGAACTATATGAACACAGTTAAACCTAGACAGAGCGTGTCCTAGCTAACAATTTATAGAGTTAAGGAATATGTTAATAATAATAATAAGGTTTGACGTCATCAAATTTGATCTATTCTTGTTGTCGTTTTAATTTTGTATAATGTAAACAAAGTAAAATTAAGCTACATACATGTACTGAAGCACATTCTTCTAACATTTCTCTATATGTTTTTATTAAATTTGGAAACAACGCAGTTTCAAGCATTGAAATCATTTTTTCTTTTTTGTCTAAACAAATTCTACAAATTATTTCAAAATCATTTAATCCTATAGATTTATTCTCCATGTTTATAAATAAATTGCAAAAATCATTAAAGGCATAAATATTCTCCGGGATTTCACCAAATTAATTTAATAGTTTAGAACAAAACATGCTTTTATCTCCTCATTTTCCATTATCATTTGTCCATGAACATCCTTTTTTATCGATGATAAACTGGATATATTTGTACGTTAATGTTTGACGTTTTAAACGTCATAATTTAGTCATGTGTAAACTGTAGCCATAACTAAGTCCCATAGACTTATACAATATATGTGACTATACAATAGAGCTGTAAAGTCACCGCCCAAACGGTTGATCGCAGTAGAGAGGCAGATAAAGTAGGTGCGGATAGTTGTAAAGGGAAACATCTGTCTCTCTTATACGTCTACATCAGTTCTTCTAGTACGTCTACAATTTGTTTCTTATTACCTTTCTCCCTGCGGTCAAAAATTTATTTATTGCATTTTTTATGTCTATACAGCTCTATGGTATTATCTCTATGGACTATACAAAGCTGAGACATGAAGTACATAGACTGAGCATCGCCTATTTTTCTGCACAGTAAGAGTTGTGCCAACATATGAGGTAATTGTTTGGGTCAATTCGGGACATTTATCAAAAAACTACATATATCGAATATAGGGACATTTATCAAAAAAACATACATTGAATGTTAAATTTTCATACCACAAAATGTTTTGAATAAAACATGTGATTTCACTGAACTTTTTCGCTTTTTGACTTAAAAAAATACTTATCACGTATCATTTCACATTTTTTTTACGAATCTACAATGACAAGTGTGACAACAACACTTTGTTTGGCATTTCCACACCATCGCCATGATGGCTTTGACTCACCCAATTACCTCAGATGTTGGCACACTTTAAATCGTTTGACGCTCAGGCCATGTACTTAATGGCCGTGATAGCAGACGTGCCATAATTATTGTACATGTACCATAATTCATTCAATATTTTGTACAATCTGCAATCCAAGGTGTAGGTACAATAATGTTTGAAAGTACGGTAATTTTGAATATTCAGCTATCTTATGAAGGAATAATGATTTATTAATATTCAAAGCCGTATAGATTTTGCCGGCATACATTTAGGTTATTCATTTTACAGAAAGGTAGCGTGCTAGTCGTTTTAGCTATAAATATTATGTCGGCTAAATATTTCAAATTGTAACAAATACATTCCAACCATTGTCGAAAGCAATCATTTTTTCCACATGTATAGTAATTTTCGGATAATACTTCTATAAATATGTAGAAAAATTGATTAACAATTTGTAATAATTACAAAATATACAATCATTTCACTGAAAGTACAATAATTCTACAGCCCTGGTACAATAGTAGGGAGGGAAAAGAAATAATTTAATTTTTCTAATTATGTATTTTATTAAAAACTAAACATTCTATTGAAATGAAAAACGTTAAAATAAAACAAATGGTGTAAATTATTGAAATTTTGTCAGTTTACAGTAGAACGCCGATTATCCGAACGCCGATTAACCGAATCACCAATTATCCGAATCAGCTTAATATAAAAAAATGAAACCAAGTATATGTATGTAATTTTTATGTTGTTGTAACAAGTTGGAACTCTTTGGAATCCAGATACATTTGAATTGTTATGGTTGAAAGCTAGGGGCAAGACACTACATAATTGGCGACGTTGGAACATTTTTTTTTTTTTTCAACTCAATAGAATTGAATCGCAGCAATACAGTTTGTTTCTCTTTACCAGTTTCTTCTTGTTCTTGTTCTTGTTTCCAATTACCAGTCTATGTCCGATTATCCGAATCGTACCCGGTCCCAATTAATTCGGATAATCGGCGCTCTACTGTATTTATATTTTAAAATAATATAAATTTCTTAATAAGTAGGCCTTTGCATCATTATGCTTTTGTTTCAGACAATTGTCAAAAAACTATTAAACTAAAGAAAATCTAATATATTTTACCTGTATCAAACGCTTTTTGACAAAGATAGAAAATATGTGATATGTCTGTACTTGATTGACATCTGTACGAAACAAAAATAATCATTTTTTAAATGAAAAGCCCTATTGTTCTAAATAACTGTTTTTATTGAGCCAATTCTGAATGTGTTTTCATGTGACTATTTAGGACATGCTTCTGCCTAAAATTCTTTCCACATTTACTACAAGTAAACGGTTTTTCTCCAGTATGAGTTCGTAAATGTCTTTTTAAATTACTTGATTTCATAAATGCTCTATTACAGTATGTACAAATATAATTTCGTTCTCCTAAAACATAAAAAAATGATTTATTATAAAATTTGAAAAAAAAAAATTATAATGATTTTTACCAGTATGAATTTTTTTATGATCACTTAAAGTATCTTTTCTTTTAAACTGTTTGCTACAAATATCACAAGTATAATTTTTCTCTTCTTTATGTATAAATTTATGTTTATTTAAATGAACTTTACTTTTATATTTATTTTTACAAATATCACATTCAAAGTTTCGTACATTTAAATGCGTAACCGAATGTTTGCGTAAGCTGTAACTATCGGTAAATTTGGCATCTATAATTGAAACAAAAAAATTAAATATAAAAACGAAGTATAATTTTTTGAATTGAAAAAAAATAAGCATCTACTTAAAAGGACTGCATGCAGATTAACTCAGTTATGAGTAATGTTTTATTGATTCATCTTTATAGTGGAGCGTTGTAAGATTTATACCTCGGAATCCAGGACCAGAGCCGACATAATGAAGTTAAAAAAAATTTGTGCGATCTTGAGTCTACAGATCCATGGTAGAATTAGACAAGGAATACTCTTGCGCAGGTAGGGATACGGTGGGGTTATTCTCTCACTCTCGATCGCACGCTACCCCACCGCCATATGGATTATTTGTTTACGTTCGAGCTCTCTAGTTGGTCAATGTTTTGTTTACATATTTGCAATGTCGAGTTGTTTCATAAAAAAAATTTTGTCTTATGTCATATGTCTCATAAAAAAATTTGTTTATGCTAACAAAAAAATATCATTGTAAGGAACAATTTTTTCATTACTAAAATCAAGGATTGTTCACAAAAACGTATTCACGTTTTTTACAACATTTGAATCAGGAAGCGGGAACAAGCTAAGATGGTGTCGACTCGTTACGTGCGCAAATTGAACCAAAACTCATCCTCCATCGAATATACCTTGTCTAATTTTACCATGTACGGACCCATCTTGTAAGCCGTAAAGAAAGCAACAAAAGTTTAAATGTAAAAAAATTTCCTTTTGTTTGAAACATTTTTTTGTAAACATCATAGTTTACTTGTGAGGAGACTAATTAGGCCAAAACATAAGCATTCTTTTTCTCTCCATCTAGATGGAATCTTTGAACGGCTAATTCAATTGACTTTGATTGGAAAAGACACAAGACACAAATTCAAATCATGTTATGTAGTAACTACCTCTAATTTCAAGAAAACCATTTTAAATTGAATGTCATGAGAAAAGTGAATATTGTCGAAATATATCCTATCTTAGGTTTTAAACTTAAAATTTTATTGCGGTTCAGGTGAAGGAAGTCAATTATATTGTTTTAGAGGAAGTTACATATAAATTTATTTTATTCGTATCATATTCTGGTAAATAATTTTATTTTAATTTTAAGGGTAGTAATTCTACCTAGATTTAATTTGAATGTTTTATTATTTGTTTTAGGGCGTTGCAGATCAAGTTATTTTTCATTTTTTGTATTTTGGTAATTTATTTTTATTTTTAAGAGGTTTAAGTAATGCTACTGAAGAGGATTACCAAACCAATCGAAACCGGTCTAGCTAATTCATAATAATTTTATAAACCTAGGTAAATATTTTTATTATTGGTCCTAGGGGGGAAATATTTTAACAAAATGCATAATACAGCCTACAAAAATGTTAATCTTAATTTGAATAATTTGCTTTAATTAAAATTACCTATAGTACAGAGGGGTTATGGTTTCTTGAACAACACTCTTACGAAACTTCGTAAATGGCTTCATTTCAGTGTAACCTACAACGTTTACAGTTACTAAAACTTTGGAAATTGAGGCGTTTTCAATGTGGAAACGGAAAACATGCCAATTAAACGGCCTATTGAAAAAAGGCAACCCTGGTGGAAAAAATATTTGAAGAAAGAATAAGAAATTCTGAAAAAGTCTTAATAACTTTGAATTTTTCAACGTTTTCGGACTAGTCTAATTCAGAGTTATTCAGAGTTTTTAATACTTTTTTAAAGTTTTTAAGACTTTTTCAGAGTTTCCTAAGACTTAAGACTTATTCTTTTTTCAAATATTTTTTCCACCAGGGAACCATTTGCTTTTTTCTTGAATGCAAGATAAATGAATATAATAAGAGAGAAAAATTGTGGCCTACAAAAATATTGGGCCATCGAGACCTCCACCCCCAACATGTCAGAAAAATGAGGGTATGAAAATTTATAACAACCGGCAAATTTTTACCCGACTGAACAACGCAAAGGAGTGGTAATGTGTTTATCAGTCTATGTATGTTCTTATGTGGCACACTAGAGGCCAAACGCGTCGGTCGATTTTGATAATTCTTACGTCAACCGTTTTGTCTTAACCTTGCGAGTGCTACTGAAGATATGACAAAACGTCAAAAAAAAAAATGAATTTCGGCGAACTACGTCTACTGGGATATCATTGAATAGCTATCGACAAATCGATTAACGTAATAATCAATAACATCGGTTCACGCGTTTGATCTCTAGAGCGCCTGAAAGACCAAACCTACATTTATGCATAGGCTGAAAATGAAAGTTGGCAAACTATGGTAAGTGAAGTATCATTGAATTGAGGTATTTGTAGGTAGATATTTGAGGTATTTAGGTGTAGCGAGGTATTTGTAAATCTTAACTAAAAACGGTAAAATAAAAAAAATTATTTAAAAATCAAAAAACCGACTAAGTTAAATATAAACTGAAAGGAAAAAAATAAGTACAGCAGTTTACATGGCGACTTTAACAGTCGGGACCCATTATTGTAAAAATTCGATCCGGTGCAGATTTAATGGATCCTGACTGTTAAAATTGCTATGCAACTGCTGTACTTATCTTGCTATGTAAACTGCTTACGGTTTACAAGGCGGCACAAATTTTTTTAAATGCTTTATGTCAGCTTTTAACAATGAAGTGGAACAGTTTTGATAAATATTCATTGACTGGTCTGGGATACCGAAATTTTGATTGAAAAACAGCTCCTTTTAATTTAATAGCGTTCAAAAAAACAGATAAGCGATTACCAAGCACAAAGTAAGCTTTTACTTTATCGCTGAGTTAGTCTAAACGTAGTCATTATATGTTTACACAAATTTCAGATAATCAAATATATTGTAAAATTAATTTTAGTGTATAAGATTACAATAGAGAAGCTGCATGTTTTTTAATTTTATTTTTATTCGAAAGTTTACTAAAAATTACTAAGAAAAATTTAATAACAAAATTTGGTTTAATTGACTTTTCATGTAATTTTACAATTGAAAATGGTTTTTCTAAACTATAAATTAAAACGCTAATGACGTCAACACATCGCTTTAGTAACGCCATCGCACGGAGAAATGATAAAATAACATGCATAATGATAAATGGTTTGTCTAATTAAACGTAGTTTTCCATAGTAACAAACTGAAGTTTATAAATTTAGGGTGATTCCCATTGGCACAAAGCCTCCACGATTGTAAATACGCTACTAAATAATTAATAAACAAGTGAAAACAAACAATTGACTGAGTTAATTGTTGAAATACCATGTATAGGCAGTGTTGATAACTCTGTCACATTTCACATACATACATATCTGACATATTTAACTGATATTCTCATATAATGCGCAAGTGTTGATGCGCAATCGTTTGTTTTTTTTGACGTCATGTAAATAACAAAAGATATTCACTTTGATATTCCTATATTAATACATACTATAAAATTTGTACCTAATTAACGCCCTCGTGGGTAAACAGTGATGTTTACAAAAAAATGTTTCAAACAAAAGTTGTTTATTTTTTTGTAAGGAACTTTTTTTACATTTAAACTTTTATTCTATCTCTAACGGTTTACAAGATGGGTACTACGGACCCATGACCCAATTGACCCATGTTGCTCATTTACGAACTTGACCTCACTTTTTACGTCCTAAGCACGCTGTAAAAATTTCAGCTTGATATTTCTTTTCGTTTTTGAGTAATCGTGACCACAGACGGACGGACGGACGGCCGGACGGACGGACAACCGGAAATGGATTAATTAGGTGATTTTATGAACACCTATACCAATTTTTTTTTTTGTAGCATCAATATTTTTAGGCTTTACAAACTTGGGACTAAACTTATAATACTATGTATATTTCATATATACATGGTATAAAAATGGAATTATTAATTTTAAAAAAAAATTACTTAAATATACTTTAGATGAATTATTCTTTCATTTATATATCAATTTATGGCAAAAAAAATTAATACAAGTTATCTATTTTCGTAATTTAATCAATCAACAAAAAATTTACCGCATTGGGTGCAGAGATATGGTTTTTCTCCTGTATGTGTTCGTATATGAATAATGTAAGTATAATCTGAAAACGATTTACCGCAATACGGACATAAATGGAATTTATCTGTATGAGTCTGTAAAAAATTATAACAAAAATATTATATTTATGTTATCATTAATTATGAGTTTTGATAACCAGATACTCTGGTGGAAATATTTTCTGCCAATAGTCTAATTTAATCTTGCAGTGTTCTGAAAAACAATTCTAGAAGAATGAGTATAAGTCTAAAGAAACTCTGAAACATTCTGAAAAAGTATGAAAATATCTATATAAAACTTTTAAGCAATTTGAAGACTGCATTTATAAAAGTTTTTAGACTCTTCTAGAAGACATTTTCAAAATTAATCAGAGATCTCATGAAAATTTAGCTAAAGTAAGAGTAAGACTTTTTAAGGTAAATGTACCATATTACGGGATGTTCAGGCATAATGCACTTTGAAGTTGATTATTGAAATTAATATTTCCACTATAAAAATTGATTTGTCGTACAAAATGAATTATTGAGAAGTTAATTTTCTGGATTTCGCGTTTGTATGAGTTTTTTTTAATGTACGTAATTACGATTATTGAGTATTTTCATATAAAATTTGATTAAAAAATAAAAAATTTTAATTTTTAATTATTAAAAAAAAAAAAAAAAAAAAAAAAATATTACATATTATATTGCGGAATACTAATGGTAATAAATCACAGAAAAGGGGTGTGTTCCGTAATATTCACCAGTTTTCTGGCCAGTGTTGATGATGTCATAAACCGACGTCATACTGGTGAATCGTTCCGAAATATACTGGCCAGTGCGTGTATATATATTCTTAAAAATATCTTCTTATTGTATTCGTCAATTACGGGTAAGTCTTTTTCAGACGATTATTCCTTCTTAATGGGCAATAAATAAATAAATTTCTTGCACAATACCCGGTGAACACATGTACACTGTCATGCCCGTTTTACCAGTACAATATGGCGTAGTATACCATTACAATATGGCGTCGATTTCGGACGTCATGAATACTGGTGAATAGTACAGAACACACCCATTATAAATATATTCGTTATTAAATTAATTATTTTAGTAGAAACTGCTATTTTTTTTATTACTTTAATAATAGTAAAAGTTATTTTAACAAAATAATCATTGAATACTAATTTAAATAACAAAACACAAACCAAATTTCAATTTCCTCCTTTACAATGTGATACTCCCGGAATTGCATACATAAGTAAAAACTCTGCTCATTTTCCGAAAGTTAAAAATACATTATATACTTATCATAAAAAGCAAGTATTAATTAGAATTAATTAGACATATTAAAAAAAATATATATATATTCTACCGTAAGTCTACCGTAATTAGGGAAAATAAGAAGTAATTATTTTTAACTCTCATTGTAAATTGGTGTTATAATTATAAAAATATTTTATACCAACAGAAGCAGTAGATACCGTAGATTTTTGTGAGGTATATATATATATATATATATATATATATATATATATATATATATATATATATATAGAAATATATCTTATCTGGTTTCTAAATAAATTTCCTGGCAACTTTATTCCTTACAAAAAGTATTAAATATGATAAAAACCAACAGTAATAAATTTTTTGAAAATCTTAAATGTTTTAAATTTTACTGATTACTTCTGAAAAAGTCCTACTGTTACTTTAACTAAATTTTTATGAAATATCTTATTAATTCTGACTTACTCTTTCTTCTAGAATTGTTTTTCAGAACACTGCAAGACTAAATTAGACTATAGGCAGAGAAATATTTGGACCAAGATATATCTGAAACATATACCAGATAAAAATATTTTTGTATTCAAAATACCTTTTGATGTTCGTTACATAATTCTATACTTTCAAATTTCTGGCCACACATTTTACATATTGTATGTTCTTTTAAATGATCTTTTAGAACATTTTTACAACCTAAATCTTGTTTACACAGTTTACAACGATTTACTTCCGGTGAATGGTTTTTTATATCTTCTAGCGATTGAAAAACTTCATTACAGTACATACATTTCATAGTTTTAGAATGTATTCGTTTTTGATGAATATAAAATTTTGTTTTTAAATGAAATCTCATTTCACATTCTTCACATTTATATTTTTTAATTTTACGATACTTATCTGAAACGTTGTTTTTTAACTTTTTCTTCTTTAGTCTCAAAGAAATGTTATCATTGATATTCTTAATTTCATCTTTTTTATTTTTATTTAATTCTTTGTTTGTATTTTTATTTAATTCTTCTGAAATGAATTCTTTTTTTATAATTTCATTTGTAGTTTTTGCATGTTCATTTTCAGATGCTTCGTCCGATTTATAAAAATTAAAAGAATTATCTTCGTTTTTAAAATCATCATCTTCGTCAATCGAAACTTCTACTTTTATGTTCGGTTGTGCGTTTCGTTTAATAATTTCTTCTAATAATTTTTCAGTTGATAAATATTGTATTTTAAATTTATAAGATTGTTCTAAGTATTTTAGACATTCGGAGCACAATTTTTTTGGTAATAAATCATCAGAAGATATCTATAAAATTAAATACAAAGTTCTATTTCAGTTGTACTATATTCAATTTTTATTAGAAATAAGAATTTTGAAGGTAGTACGAGCACCAAGGCAATTTTAGATTTAGGATTGAACTTATTTTTACTTTATTTTCAACTTTTATCATGAATTTTGGTTATAATATCATGAATGTAGATTGTAGACGAAAAATAAGAATACAATATTTAGATATCTGTATTGGTTTTCGAAATATTGAAAGCTTAATAATTAAACAAAATTTCCAATTTTAGATATTTTGAAAATTATTCCAGATATAGAAAAATTTTATTCTTACTTTTCGTCTTGTCAAGTTATAACATAATTTACCATCAAAATTGAAATACATATTATTTAAATATATATATCCCCATTCCCCACTACCGTGGTCATACATTCTTAATTAGTCAGGCACAACGGTTTTTTTTTTCAATTATTTATTAAACTTTTAACTTTAATTTATATAGTTTTTTAACTTCCACCGACTAGTTTTGGAGAAATTTATAAATATATATCATCCATTTATCGGTTTACCATAAAACCAATGTCAAATATGCCTACTTTCGAAGTTATTAACTTTATTTAAATAATATTCATATAAAAAAATCAAGCTTTTTATTTAGAATTGCCTTGGTGATCGTACATCATTAAAGTTCAAAATCTTGAACAAAGGTTATCGTTTAAATATGCAAAATGTAGAATAATATAAAAGACGGGTATTCTTATTCTGTAATGCATGATGAGAAATGTGTCCAGCGTTTGGCATATTAACTGCCAACTAAAGTACTTTCATGCTAACCTCCATAACTCCCATAATAAAAATAAATATTTTTATTATATTTTATGGATATCTTAAGTATTCTTAATACTGAGAACGAGTAAATTAGTAATATCATTTAAAAAACAGGTTGTTATAATATTATTGCAAAAATCTAAACAATTTATTTGCGAACAGTCCTTGTAGTAAGTACGTACGGATATATGCACTTCAAGAACTAAGAACAACAAAATATTGGTTCTCTGGTTGCACCGTTTCTTTAACAAGAATGTGAAGCTGTAAGGAAATGAATTTCTCCAAAACTTTATCTTAATGTTTAACAGCATTCCTGAATACTTCGTGTTAAAAGCTCATGAAAATTCTGCAAATGCAGTAATGATTTTCCATAGCTAATGAAAAGTTCTTCAGTTTTTTCCAGAAGTTGATATACTGCCTCACTAGGACGTTTTAAGTGACTACAATTTATTGCATCTGTTCAATCAGAGCTTGCACTTGATAAAGGTACTATAGAATTAATTGCTCTTTCACATACTTCGCAATCAGAGGACGGTACAAATACTGCCCAACCACAAAGATAATACAGTCCGTATTTTTGAATTTCTGTTAATTCAAAGTTATCAGGTATTTCGATGATATATTGCGTTCATCAACTAAACAATTAAGCTCTTTAATTTTTTGACGCAGAAATTCGAATATATTATTGTTGTTATTATATATATTCGAACATTAGAATATACGTTTATCAATATAATGTTAATTTTTTCAGTCGCTAATTAATTATTAAAAAATATATTTATAGTTAGAGAGATGTACATATGATTTACTGATGGTCATGGTAACTATCTGCTGAGCCTTAAATATGATAGTAGGTAATGTTCAAAGTCGCCCTGTAAGGTTCCTCGAATTTCTATGTGTCATATCCCCCCCCAGGGAATAATTTGTGTTTTTCAAAGTGCTGCCAAAAAAATCCCTGACCACTTGCTTTTCTGCCAGACATATTTTCCTGATCCTTTTGACATCCTCAACACAACCAAACAAGTTTTACAGTTTCCAGAACCATCACTTCAAATTTGCCTACCGCGTAACGACATTTTCGGTTTTTTTGGCATAATTCGGGAATGGGACGATTTGTTGAGCTCAAACTTTGCAGGATGACTGTTCAGAATCACATCTAATGAATTATCAAACAAGCAGACAGTTTCCAGAATCATGACTTCGTGACAGTTTTTCAAATCTGCCCCTGGGGGGGGGAGGCAATATGACACATAGAAATTCGAGAAACCTTACAAGGCGACTTGGAACATTACCTACTATCATATTTAAGGCTCAGCAGATAGTTACCATGACCATCAGTAAATCATATGTACATCTCTCTAACTATTATTATTATGAGTTGGTATGGAAGTACTTTGGTTGACAGTTGGTTAGCATGCTGGACACACTCGTGGCGGCGCAACCGCATGAATGATTGGAATGCCTGCCTCTATACTGTCTTAGCAAAATGTAAACAAAGTAAGTTTATTTGTTTGTAACTTACGTGTACTGAAGCACATTCTTCTAACATTTCTCTGTATGTTTTTATTAAATTTGGAAGTAGTGCAGTTTCAAACATCGAAATCATATTTTCTTTTTTGTTCAAACAAATCCTACAAACCATATCAAAATCGTTCAATCCAATAAGTTTATTCTCCATAATTATACAAAAATTTCCTTCGTTAAAGGCATCACAGTTTATCTTCTATCTATAACTAAGGGTATATTTTTCAGGCTTTAGTCTTATATCTTAATATTACTTAAAAGTATTAAATTAAATTTTTTTTCTTCAAATCAGCATGAAATCAAATTCTAACAATGTCAAAGTGAGTTAACACTAATTACTAATTACTTTCGTACGATAACATGACACGGTAGGCATCCTTACTAAAAATGGATGGACATTAATTTATAAAATTAAAAAAGTGCATTTTGCAAATTTTTTAATTTATGTAGAAATTTATTATTTATTTAAATTTATATGTAAGAGTAGATTATTCGATTTTAATGTAAGTTATGATTTTAAATCAGATCAGATAAAAATTTTGCATTTTGCACAAAATACTATCAAAAAGGTTCGTTTCCATAATGTCAAAATGTAGGTAGCTTTATATACATGTTTTCTTATCGACGCCAGATGTCAACAATAGGAAAAAACATGGCCGCGCCCATATGAACAAGAAAATCGTTACCCCTTAATAACATCACAGTCTTTCGATTAAACAATTCATAATTAACTTTCAGTACTATTTTGTAATTTGAGCATAGCATGCCAACTAAAATTGTACCATTTTACCCACAAAATAATGAAAATAAAGAAATCAAATTTTGATTCACAGCTTTTCCTTATCAAATAGGCTTTCAGAAACACAAGAGCATTAACTCCATCATCTGATCGGCGGTTTGTTATTTTAGTGGCAATGTTTCCCGATAACGAGAAAACACGCTCATAGAGTCGATGTTGCCCAGTAGACTAGACTCATTTAATTGAATTACCTAGCGCGCGAAATTAATTTCTCGAGTTCTCAAGACGTTGAGGTTTTTCCATGTCTCGACAAAAGATAAATTTCTCGACAAATATCGAGCATAAACTTTTTGTTAAATCAAACTTATATGCATCTTATAAATATAAAAATATTACGTTCGTTTGTGTATTGCTTATTATGGACTCGAAAAGTTCTGCATCGATTGAGTTCAAATTTGTAATCGACATACAATCTGCTTCGAGGATGGTTGTTATCTATATTTAATAACTCTCAGGGGGTGGAAGAGTGGGGGTAGAAGTGGGGATGAAATTTTGTATATGGAAAATCCATGTAAATAATTGTCATGCTACTATAGTTTTTCTTGAGGTTTAAATATTAAAAAAGAGAATTCTAATTATTATTCTCACAAGCAGTATGTTATTCTATAAATCAAAAATCTGAAACTATATTTAATCGTTGGTGGCAGGGTACAGCTAGTTTAATATATAAATATTATTACGATTTATTAATAAAATTTCTAGCTTAGTCATACTCTATTTAGAGTTTAAAATAAGAAATAATCAAATATCAGTAGTTTTCAAACACTTCCGTGCTATTATAATAATACGACTATTTGACAATGCAATAACAAACGATTTGATACAAATAACATTTGTCTGAGAACCAGCACACTATAATAAAATACATTATTTGATAAAAGAAAACGGCTCTTTGACTATAAATCAAATAAGCACAGCAAAAATTACAATTAATTGACAATAACTGAAGTCTGCTCAACTTAATTAGCTTAGATTTTGCAACTGTGGCGCTGACATCTTAACTTTAAAATCCAAGGATTTCACGTCAATCTAATATAGGACTGCCAACAAATTTAATCTATGCCTACGCGAAGAAGTAGAAAAAAATAGTTTTTATACCATGTATATATGAAATATACATAGTATATTAAGTTTAGTCCAAAGTTTGTAACGCTTAAAAATAATGATGCTAGTAGGAAAAAAATTTTGTCATAGGTGTTCATAAAATCACCTAATTAGTCCATTTCCGGTTGTCCGTCCGCCCGTCCGTCTGTGGACACGATAACTCAAAAACGAAAAATGATATCGAGCTGAAATTTTTACAGCGTACTCAGGACGTAAAAAGTGAGGTCAAGATCGTAAATGAGCATCATAGGTCAATTGGGTCTTGGGTCCGTAGGACCCATCTTGTAAACCGTTAGAGATAGAACAAAAGTTTAAATGTAAAAAAAGTTCCTTATCAAAAATTAAACAACTTTTGTTTGAAACATTTTTTCGTAAACATCACTGTTTACCCGTGAGGGCGCCAATTAGGCGGAAATTTTATAATATGTACTATACTTGATTATCAGTTATGTATGTGTCACGTGTTTGTGTGTGTAATGTGATAAAGAAATCAACACTGACTATGCATGGTATTTCAACAATTAACTCAGTCAATTGTTTGTTTTCACTTGTTTTTATTTAAATTTAATAGCTTTTTCTAAATTATTAACATTTTATTCAAAATAAAAATACATACTATAAAATTGAAAGATAGAAAAGCTTTTTAAAACCGATTTATGTTGAATTCATTGAACTTTATGAAAATACTACCATTCGAGAAAATTTACAATGCGTTTTCATATGACGTTTAAGTACACAATTGTCACCGAATGCTTTCCCACAATGACTACAGATACATGGTTTGTCTCCAGTATGAGTTCGTAAATGTCTTTTTAAGTTACTCGATTTCATAAATGCTCTATCACAGTACGTACAAATAAAATTTTTTTCACCTAAAATATCAAAACGATTCGTAAGAAATTTTCTCAAATTTTCAAATACTTATTTATACCTGTATGAATTTTTTTATGGTCTCGTAAATTGTCCATTCTCTTAAATTGTTTGTTACAAATATCACAAGAATATTTTTTACCATCTATATGTTGATTACGCTTATGATGTTGTAACTGATCTTTATTTTTAAATTTATTTTTACAAACATCACATTCAAATTTTCTTTCTTCTGAATGCTTTGTAGAATGTCTTTGTAAATTAGCTTTGACACTGAATTTTGCATCTAAGAACATAATAATAATTTCCACATACGATTTATTATTATTTGACACAATTCGCTTACAATTAGATTAAAAAGATGATAATCATTATATCAGACTTTAGATCTATACATGTACAAATTTAAATACATTTCTATTCTTATTTTTTCCCTGGTGGAAAAAATATTTGAAGAAAGAATAAAAAATTCTGAAAAAGTCTTAGGAACTTTGAATTTCTCAACGTTTTCGGACTACTCTAATTCAGAGTTATTCAGAGTTCTTAAAACTTTTTTAAAGTTGCTAAGACTTTTTCAGAATTTCTTAAGACTTATTATTCTTTCAAATATTTTTTCCACCAGGGTTTACCTAAATATATAAATATTTTACCAGGATTCTAAATATTTTACCAGTGTTATTAATCAAACACCTGTTATTGATTCTCCGGTCAAATTAGACATCCGAAAATACAAAAATTCGCACATAACTCCAAGTTGGTAGTATTGTTCAAAATACCATCATAAATGAAATTTAAAAAAGCCTTATCGATCCGATACCTGGAAAAAATTTTACTCGAGGTTAAAGTTACCTAAATGGGTTTTTTTCGCGATTTACATCAAAACAGTAAGTTTAATCATAAAAATAATTCAGACGAAAATTGTATATCAGATAATTAAATATAAAAAATGGTTCAATACTTTTTTTCCTAAGAGCCACCGTTTCTGAGATATAATGATTCAAAAAGTTGAAAGAGTTGTAATCGTTATAATATAAATAAGTACGCCACGTATGTACATCACTGAAGCTGTAATACAAGTAAGAATATTTTTCTATCGACCAGTGTAACTTACATATATAAAATTTTTACTTACATATATCCGTTAGGTGTGTAGTTATGGAATGGATAATCAAATCGACGCCAGCGCTTGCAGTGGATAATTTTGTCATAAAAGGTGGCTGCTATGACTAATTTTCAATTATTTACATGTAAATGTATAGTAAATGTCAAATTAAAATTAATGAAAAATAGCAATTAATTAAACTTGTTACATTTTTTATATTTAATTATCTAATTTACAATTTTCGTCTGTGGTTTCTTTTGTGGTAGATATCGAATCGATGAGGACTTTTTAGATATCATTTATGATGCTGATGGTGTTTTAAACAATCCTACCAAGCTGAGCTGGATGCTGGAAGACATCTGACGGCAACATTAAATCATGCTCTTAGAACATTAGTTAATACTTATGTGTTGGAAGCCAATCATATGAACTATCAAATTGACAAATTTCATCAGTCAAAAACTGTTGTTGTTAAACTTATTAAATATTACTCCCTTTATTAAATCTTTCAAATATAAAATGGATTATATACAAAATATAAATATAAAATTTATTTTAATTCTGAACGTGAGCATGATTTAACGAAATTTTGTCCGCATTTTGAGCTCTATGATCGACTCAATTGATCGACCATACAGTATGTTCTCTACGAATAGCTGTGCTTTTTTATAAGCAAGTATCATATTTATAAAATTTACTGATTTATAATCAAATAAAAGGTAATGTCAAATATTATTTTCAAGGGGCGCCTCTTATCAAATAATTTTCAAATTATCAAGGAGCGCGTCCAGTCAAGTAAATGTCATTTGTTTCGATTCACCTTGTGGAGGAGGGTAGAGGGTAGGTGCACAATCTTATATGGCTGTTTAAATTAAAAGTGTCCACAAAATATCATAATTTAAAGGGGCTATAATGGGGCTCGTGTAGCGAAGTGTAAGTGTATGTGTATATATGCATGAATGTATGTATATATTAAGAGTGTGTTCCGTAATATTCACCAGTATAATGGTCAGTGTTGATGATATCATAAACCGACGCAATACTGGTGAATCGCTCCGAAATATACTGGCCAGTGTGTTCATATTCGTAAATATATATTCTTATTGTATTCGTCAATTACGAATTACGAGTAAGTCTTTTTTAGACGCCGTAAACGTTTACGTTCAGAAGAGCGTAAATGGCCGAGCGGTCTAAGGCGTTTGCCTTTGACTGTTTGTCGATTTAGACTTAGGTTGCGGGTTAGGAATCCAGGCAGCGGCAGTGTGAACAATTTATAATTAATGGGAGTGCAGAATTGATCACATTGTCGTCGCTTGGATAAGAACGAAGTAACCGACTCCACCCACATCAAAATGTAATTGTAAATATGTTTGTAATTAAATAAATAAAGATTAACAAATAGTGATGTGGGTGGCCTCTGTTATAGGCGCATATGTCAGAGAAACGGAGGTTAAACCCCATTATTATTATATACTGGCCAGTGTGTGTATATACGGGGTGTTCCAAACCACCCGTCCAGGCTGATTATTCTGAATAGTTTTTAAAAAAAATTGAAACGAAAAAACACGTATCAAATATTTTTTGAAACTCTATCTAACCATACCAAAAACACTCTCCACCCTCAACCCCTGTTAGGGGTAGGGGGTGTAACTTGAAAAAATCAAATGGAAACCCCTATTTTTTTCTGCAGATTTGGATTCTTCAGAAGAAAAGACAAACATTTTGTCTAAGAAATTTTTCCCGATTTTCGGTAGATCACGCTACAATCGACAAAAATCATTCTTTTAGATTTGGCATTAGAATTGCAGTTCAAGTGAAGGCGAGAAAAGTTTTTTGAGTCGAGAATAGTTATTTTCAATTTTGTTTTTGTTTTTTTGAAGAAAAGACTATTCTGTTTTTGTTTTTCATATTTTATTATGATTAAGAAAAATTATTTTTGTAAAAATGTTTTTTTTTATTTTGGAAAGTCTGAAAAAAAATTAAATCTAAAATGATTCATATCTAATTCTTTCTAAGAGCTTTATTTAGCATCCTCCCAATTGTCTAGTGGTTTACCTCAATTCGACATTTTCGCTTCTCTTTTATTTTCGTTCAATTTCTAACTTTTGTGTTGCTTTTGTTTTGTTTTTGTTTTGGTTCTGTGTGTTTGTGTTTTTATTTTTTTTTTTACTTTTTCGTTTTGATTTTTGTCATTGAACGGCGCAATTATGCCAAATCTAAAAGAACGATTTTTGTCGATTGTAGCACGATCTACCGAAAATCGGGAAAAATTTCTTAGACAAAATGTTTGTCTTTTCTTCTGAAGAATCCAAATCTGCAGAAAAAAATAGGGGTTTCCATTTGATTTTTTCAAGTTACACCCCCTACCCCTAACAGGGGTTGAGGGTGGAGGGTGTTTTTGGTATGGTTAGATAGAGTTTCAAAAAATATTTGATACGTGTTTTTTCGTTTCAATTTTTTTTAAAAACTATTCAGAATAATCAGCCTGGACGGGTGGTTTGGAACACCCCGTATATTCGTAAATATATATTCTTATTGTATTCGTCAATTACGAATTACGAGTAAGTCTTTTTCAGACGCCATTATTCCTTCTTAATGAACAGTAAATAAATAAATTTCTTGCACAAACACTCGGTGAACACACTACCATGACCGTTTTACCAGTACAATATGGCGTCTATTTCTGACGTCATGAACACTGGCCAGTATACTGATTACAGAACATATCCTAACCGTGTTTATATGCTCTGGAACACTTTAGGATCACTTTTTTAATATAAAGATTTTACTCCTTTCCCCCGCCCTCCATAATTATACTATTCACATCACAGTCATCATTTGTCAGCACAAATATGCACGTGTTTATACAATAATTCAAAATATTAATATTCGCGCTTTGATAGGCTGCAAGACAAAGAGGGAAGGCGGTCCCTTTTTTCGGTCCCTTTTTTAGCGGTCAATAATTCACATATTGCGTTTCCTATGCTTTTAAGCCTCTATGTTATATATAGCCTCTTTGTATAATACATGGAGGTTAGAGAGAAGGAGAACGATCGCTACTTATGAGTAAAAGTAGATGAAGTCAGTACCATTCAAATTTATAAAGTAGTATAGATAAATTTATAAAGTAGAATACATAATTTATAATTTATTTATTAGTAAATTATTTGCTTTTTTTTTCTTTTGAATGATATTATGTACACGTATATTAAACGTTGATAGATCATTTGAAATTAGCGCACAACAACCCGCTTTTAATGAGAAAACTTAGCGATCCCAGCGCCTCACTTATTTTATCCATATTTTGGGGATAATATTTTCTATAGCGATCGTTCTCTTTCTTTATAACCTCCATGGTATAATATATACAAGTCATTTAACTTCTAACAAAACCATGGGTCTCTTAATGAAAATGTTTTTAGTAACATTATTAAATAGCGGTATTAGTAGAAAATTTAAAATAAATAAACAAGTTTTAATTTTATATGGAGGAGACCTATACCCAAATAGGGGTTCCCATTCACGAATTTAAGTTTAATAAGTAAATAAATTTTAGAAAATTATATTAAAAAAAAAAAAAATTATAGAATAAACTTTCAAGTATTTATAATATTTATTATTATCATGTAATATTTAGGTGTTAAGAATATTATTAAAATTAATATTATTTCATTAAATTAATAAATAATTTTAATTAATTGATAATATTATTTGTTGAAATAAAAATTAATTATTAATAAATAAATAAATAAATAAATAAATAAATAAATAGGGAATATTCATGTATTTTTTTATATTTTTAATTCATTGTTTACACCATTATAACAAAGTAAAGAATATAAATACTGCTTAAAAATGCTGTATTTAAGTGTAAAAAAAATATTTAAAATTCATTATAATTTTGAGATATTTAAACGCAGTTTTTTGGCGCTCTCTGTTGATGACGTATAAGTACGTGATCTGTCAATTGGTGGCAGTTCAATGTATAATTTACACTTTAAACAAATGAATTTACAACACAGAATTTACACTCGTTATTATTAAGTTACCTAATAAAAAGCCGTAGAATAGTATAATTTAATGAAATACCATATAAAATGTAAGTAATTAATATCATACAGTATGCCAACAAATTTGACAAGCCCGTACTATGATGTCACGTCCGTATAAAAATTTGAATTTCCGTTTTAGAAATTTTTAAATGCCCCCACTGAATTTGTACTTTTATTAATTAATTTTAAGTAGTTAAAAAGATATTAATTACTAAAATAATGGTTTAGTTGAAATGTCCAGTCATTAAAGTTACGGAAGAATAATATTTGAACCAAATTTAAATTTCATGAATATTCCCTATTATTGAACAGTGATTGGGGTTCGATACTGGTGGCGTTGCTAGTTAACAGTTTGGGAACTAACTCATACATCAATAAGGGAGCAAATGTTCCTAATGCATTTTATAGAGTTAACAGACTTGGGTATATATATATGACTATGATTCGCATGGTGTGCTTTTTGCCAAGAAAGTATCAATAAATTATTAATATTGAATATTATTTAAAGCAATCAATACAGTATCTCTTAATTGAAAAGTATTGGACTTTTGTATGATCTCTTAATTGGAAAAGTATAGGCAATTTACTATAAACGTGAAATAAAAATAGAGATGTTGGCAATCTTTTGGAATTGCTTCCATTTTATAGAATTATTTCAATTTAAAAAAATCGTTTAACTTTAAAGAGAAAATTAAACACTTTTTGAAAATCAAAGAAAATTGAATAAATCTGAAGTAAAAAATTATTACCACATTGGATACAATGATATGGTTTTTCTCCTGTATGAATTCGTAAATGAATAATGTAACTCGTTTTGGCTGTAAATGATTTCCCACAAAGAGTACACAGAAAACGTTTCCCTCCATGAGTCTAAAAAAAATATGTTTTAGTGAACAAACCAGTAAATTTCTCTGTCAAAACTGAAAATAAGTCAGAATGTTCTTAAACTTTTACTTTTTCTTAAAAAGTTTGAAAAAGTCTTATAAATTCGGAATAACTTTTAATTTGACGTGAAAAATCAGAGTAATCCCAAGATTTTTGGCTCAAACTATGCTCAAATTTTAGTAAACAAGTTTAGCGTAATTACATTTTCGAAATTATGGTCCTTAATTTACTCAATATTAGTTTTTTTTAAATGTTGTTATCCGCACACGAGGTATGTTGAAATTATCCCTATATATTATAAATGTGAAAGTAATATTATAAGTTTATGTTCTGCTCCAACTATGATCATTATTTTAAAACATAAATTAAAGATTACTGTAAAAATTTAAAAATAGTAAATGCCAAACAATTCATGGCCATCTTTTCTAATATGCTCAATGAATTATGAACATTATGATTATTTATACTTAAAAAAATCGATAACTGTGCATATATTTTAGGTGTGTAAAACAATCCCTTCGTGAGTTATGGAAGGGGGATAAGCGAGATAAAAAGAGGTGGAGGCTATAAAGCGGTGGTTTTTACTTTTAAGCCTAGTGAAGCGGTCGGGTATCAAGCTAGTATTTATGTATATTATGAAACAAATGTACAATCACTCTGGTTTCTCTTCAGACCGAATAAGTCAGAAAAATTTTAAATAATTCTTTTTACAGCCTTACAAATATTTATAAAAAAATTTTTAAAAGTATTTAAGGAGTCTTAGAAACACTTTTTGTAAGTTTAATTAACTCTGAATAACTCTTCTGGAACAGAGTCCGAAATGTTGGAATTACTCTGACTTTTTACGTCAAATTAAAAGTTATTCCGAATTCTAAGACTTTTCCAAACTTTTTAAGAAAAAGTAAAAATTTAAGAACTGTTATTCGGACCTATTTTCAGTTTTAATAGAGAAATTTTTCCACAAAGGTTGTATAATTTTATTAATTACCTTTTGATGTTCATTACATAATTCTATATTTTTAAACTTTTGGTTACAAATTTTACACGTTAAATGTTCTTTTAAATGTTTTTTTAAAATATTTTTACATCCAAGATTTTGTTTACATATTTTACAACGGTTTACTTCCGGTAAATGGTGTTTTGCATTTGCTAGGGATCGAAAATTTTTATCACAGTACATACATTTCATGGTTTTCGAATGAATTCGGTTCTGATGTTTTATCAATTTTATTTTTAAATCAAAAATTATTTCACATTCGTCACATTTATACTTTTGAATTTTAGGGTACTTTTTTGAAACATTATCTATTAATTTATCATTTATATCTTTTAACTCTTCATTTTTTTCATTTAATTCTTCTTTAACAGAAATACCTTCCATTTTAACAACTTCATCTGTAGATGTTTCATTCGAATCGTAAAAATTAAAAGAATTATCTTCATTTTTAAAATAATCGGTGTCGTCAATTTTTTTAATGATTTCTTTTAATAATTTTTCATTTGATAAAAATTGGATTTTAAATTTATAAGATTGTTCTAAATATTTTAAACATTCGGGGCATATATTTTTGGGTAATAAATCAGCAGAGGATATCTACAAAATTATAGTTATATTCTGCTGTATTATAAAAATTTAATTTTTAAAAGAAATAAGTAAATCAGGTCAAAATTAGAAAAAGATAAATACAGGAGTGTGTAAGAATGATACTATTATATGCTTGCTTGTATGCGTTTGTATCTTTGTTTAGTGGCCATTATATGACTAATGCATGTGGTCTCTGAACAGTAGTTCAGTATGCTTTTACATACATACAAGCAACCATATATTAGTATTTTCTTATACACATTGCTTAATTTATATGTACTCTCTTATACTCATGGATGTAGCGAGCGAAATGATTTTTTAAACGAATTGTAGTATCGCGTTTGTATTGAACGCAAGTATACGTATATTATTTTTAATTGATTTTACTGACACAGGCGAAGAGAGTAGTATGGAACAAGCGGTGCGAAAAGTATCGTAAACTATTATATTGATGTTCGACTCTTAAACTTGGGTTTATTCTTAGTATGGTTTTAATCAAAGAGTATAAGGTAAAAAATCGCGTATACATGCACGAATACCATCTGGTATTTGTGCACTAAAGTACTAAAGTATATATACTGTATTTACAAGAAAGCAGAGTGGCGCAGTGGAAGCGTGCTGGGCCCATAACCCAGAGGTCCGTAGATCGAAACTACGCTCTGCTAACAAAAATTTTTTTCAACAAAATTGTGTAGGTATGACTGGACACAGTCTCTAGTGATTCTAGTGACTGGGCACAGTCTCTAGTGGCGTTGAAACTCGAAGAGTCTCTTTTAACATTGCCAGTAATGTGAGACTTCTCCTCTACCTTTGGTTTTAATTATGTAGAATGTAAACAAACTAAATTTATATATTTGTAACGTACGTGTACTGATGCACATTCTTCTAATATTTCTCTGTATGTTTTTAATAAATTTGAAAGTAATGCTGTTTCAAACAATGAAATCATATTTTCTTTTTTACCCAAACAAATTCTACATACAGTTTCAAAATCGCTCACTCCAATGATTTTGTTCTCCATAATTATACTAACATTTCCTTTATTAAAATCGTAAATTTATTCGTATTCTTCGGATATTAACTTAAAGCCTAAATTTTTTCTTCATATGGAATATGAGAACTGGTTTTTTTGTTTTTGTAACTTTGTAAAAAGATACATTATTTTTAATAACCGCTAACTTTATCGAAAATATTGATAAAATCGACAAAAGCAATTTAAAACTTTTATAAAATCAATAATACCCAACCTTAGCGGATTAGACAACTATACAAGCATCTACATTCAAAAACTGGGCAATGAAATAATGAACTTGGAAAAGGGACTTATTCCAAATTGAGATTTCAAAAGGATTGCAAACTCAAAATAAAAAAATTTTTAGCATTAAAGTAGATTTTGAAATTGAAAAATTATTTCATTTCATAGTTTATTTTTATACCATGTATATATGAAATATACATAGTATATTAAGTTTAGTCCCAAGTTTGTAACGCTTAAAAATAATGATGCTAGGAAAAAAATTTTGTCCGTCCGTCCGTCCGTCCGTCTGTGGACACGATACCTCAAAAACAAAAATAGATATCGAGCTGAAATTTTTACTGCGTACTCAGGACGTAAAAAGTGAGGTCAAGTTCGTAAATGAGCATCATAGGTCAATTGTGTCTTGGGTCCGTAGGACCCATTTTGTAAACCGTTAGAGATAGAACAAAAGTTTAAGTGTAAAAAATGTTCCTTATCAAAAATTAAACAACTTTTGTTTGAAACATTTTTTCGTAAACATCACTGTTTACCCGTGAGGGCGCCAATTAGGCGGAAATTTTATAATATGTACTTTACTTGATTAACAGTTATGTATGTGTCACATGTTTTGTATGTGTAATGTGATAAAGAAATCAACACTGACTATGCATGGTATTTCAACAATTAACTCAGTCAATTGTTTGTTTTCACTTGTTGGTTTTTAATTTTAGTTTTGATATTTTTATTTTTATTTAACCGTCAAAATCAGGTGATAAAATACTAGAATATCTACTATACTACTATAAAACGTGAAAAACGCTAAAATAATAAATATTGTATAAAACTTGGAAATATTAACAACTTATTTATTAAATTATTCAAAAAATTATTTTCCAAAAGATAATACAATTCGACACAAATGACGTACAAAAAAGTTTAACAATGTTTTAAACAATATTTAATATTTATACCCAAAGTAGAACAAATTATATTCTAGTATATGGCACGTAAAAAATCTATGAACCCTAACTTTCTACCGCGTAGTAAATAAACACCTGAGTCATTGTGGAGCATTTACTCTCATAAGACATATATATGGTACAACAGCCATTTTCGAGATAGAGGGGGGTGTATAAATCTGGAGAAAAAAAAGAACCATAACCGTCTGGAAGCAACGGTTAAGTCAAAGCATCCATTTTTTATAAATCGGAAAAAATAATGGGACCCAAAACTTGGCGGTTTTGGAGGGGGTAGGGTTGAAGCTTGGGGTTGAGTCGGTAAAAAAGTGGATTATAATCGGATAAACTCAAGTATGATTTTCTTTTTATAACAAGTACTTTTATGGCAAAATAGTGGCAGACACCGCAGACTGGCAGTATAATTTGTTTTACAGCAGTTTTCGGGCCTTCTTCCACGCTTGATTTCAAATTACCATCATACTGCCAGTCTGCCGTGTTTAGGGTCTACTTTTTTTTTCTGGTTTACCACAATCTCCAGATTTCTACACCCTCCATATCGACTGTTCTGCCATATATATGTCTTATGAGAGAAAATGCTCCATATCGACTCACGACTTTATTTACTACGTGGCCGAAAATTAGGGTTCACGGATTTTTTTACGTGCCATATCCTAGAATATTACATTTTCATTTGCCTTACAGAAATACAAATTAATCAGGCAATTCAAATGAATGTGTTTTCATATGAGTGGTAAGTACATGTTTTTGGCTAAAACTCTTCTCACATCTACTACAACTAAAAGGTTTTTCTCCAGTATGAGTTCGTAAATGTCTTTTTAAATTATTTGATTTCATAAATGCTTTATTACAGAACGTGCAAATACAATTTCGTTCACCTAAAATATCAAAATGATTTATATTATAAAATTAATTATATTTATAAAATTTGAATCAAAATATAACCAGTAACTTTGTACATCAGTCGAGCTTGCGTCAAATCCGGTAGTTCTGTTTTTTTGCAGATTTGTTTGTTGGTTGGCCCATTAAATAATCCATGTTCGTGAAAAATCGAAAAAACAGTGAATATTTCGCTTTTTTCAGATTTACGAAGGATTACGAAAAATCGGGATCAAAATTCATTCAGAACGACAAAATATTGCAAAAAAATTGTGCGCAATTCTAAAAAAATTATAAAATTTGAAAGGCTTTATCGGAAACTATTGGTTCTACAGAGACAATTCTAATCTTATACTTTAGCAAAGTCAACTTTAAAAACATCCTGAAAAAGTACTATCTTTTAGGGTTATAATCGCCAAAATCTGAAAAAAAAAAAGCGTGTGTGTACTTATGTGTGCGTTAGAAGTTATACTTCTTCGGTGTAACAAGATAAAAATCTTTTTAAAAATTTTATCTTTCAATATTTAGAACAATTTAATTTTTTCGGCATTAAATATTATTATTATTTGTATCTATTCTTAATTTATTAATTTATTTATAAACTTATCACACATTAAATAAGAATGTGAAAATTTATTTTAGTTTATGATGTAAATAAATAATACATACCGTGAACTAACCCCAAATTCTATAAACATATTCAAAGTAATATGTAAAAACTGTTCTTATCACTTAAAATAATTACTCAAAGTAATATATAAAAACAATTATTATCACTTATAATCACAGTAAATTATTTTATAATATATTATGATATTATTTGAGAAAATATGTATTTATGTATATTTTTATATATTTTATTCGGACTGATACAAAACACGTGTGGTAGGTTCAGAAATACTTAAATAAAGAAATATTGTGAATACAGTTGTCAGTTCTCACGCAAACATACGTAGATACTTACTTTTACTTTGTTGGTACCTTTATTTGAAAAACTAAAATGTTAACTGTAGCTAACTTCATCATGTCGGTTTTTCGTGACGGTGTGCGCGCGCACCGTAAAAATTTACCCTCATCATTTCTGCCTAACGCGCCAAAAGAAGTATAACTTCAAAAATGCTCACGGTTTTTTCGATTTTTGACAACGTTTGAACATCATAAAAAAGTTTGCAAAAAATCAGAACTACCGAATTTGACGTAAACTACACCCTACTTTCAGGTGACAAGGTTACTGGATTAATAAAATTATAATGAATTTTACCAGTATGAATTTTTTCATGGTCACGTAAAGTATCTTTTCTCTTAAATTGTTTGTTACAAATATCACAAGTATAATTTTTCCCATCTACATGTTGAGTTCGTTTATGATTTCGTAAATGAGCTTTGCTTTTAAATTTATTTTTACAAACATCACATTCAAATTTTCTTTCGTCTGAATGCTTTGTATAATGTTTCAGTAAGCTTGCACTGCTACTGAATCTTGCATCTAAGAATAAATTCAAGAATAATACGAAATTAAATATATGAAAATCAAATGAAATTGAAAATACTACCTAAAATATAGGGATAGGGATTAAATCTTCGAGTTAGTCTTGGATAACCCATAATTAAAATAGGTATTGATATCCGTAGGAACTTAAGATATTAGAGTAAATTTTTGAACTCTTGAACGATTCAATCGTTTGAGGATTAAATCCTTCTTAGGAACTATTAGTATATAACTCCTGCGTGTATTCGTTCAACTTATTGACCACCTACTTGGAATAATATCCCGGTGGAAATATTTTCTACCAATAGTATAATTTAGTCTTGCAGTGTTCTGAAAAACAATTTTAGAAGAATGAGTAAGTCTAAAAAATTCTGAAACATTTTGAAAAAGTATGAAAAGATCTATGTAATATTAATTAAGCAGTTTGAAGACTGCATTATTACAAGTTTTTGGAATTTTCTAGAAGACTTTTTCAGAATTAATCAAAGATTTAGCTAAATAAAGAAATTGAAAATTTGATGAAAATTTAACTAAATAAAGTAAGAGTAAGATTCTTTCAAAATTAATCAGTAATATTTAAAACATTTCAGATTTTCGAAAAATTAATTACTATTGATAATTGGGAGTTGCAACTCGCCAACTGCCGATAATAATTCGTACTAATTAAAATCAGAAGTAAGCCCAAAATCAATAGCTACAATTTTGACTACCAGATGGCAATACTTGTACTTTTGTCTTGTATTTTTATACCATGCATATTTGTAATATGCAAGGTATACTAAGTTTAGTCCCAAGTTTGTAACGCTTAAAAATATTAATGCTAAGAACAAAATTTTGGTATAGGTGTTTATAAAATCACCTAATTAGTCCATTTTCGGTTGTCTGTCCGTCTGTCTGCCAACACGATAACTCAAAAACGAAAAAAGATATCAAGCTGAAATTTTTACAGCGTAGGACGTAAAAAGTGAGGTCAAGTTCGTAAATGAGCAACATGGGTCAATTGGGTTTTGACCTATGGGGCCGTAGGACCCATCTTGTAAACCGTTAGAGATAGAACAAAAGTTTCAATGTGCAAAATTTTCCTTATAAAAAAATAAACAACTTTTGTTTGAAACATTTTTTCGTAAACATCACCGTTTACCCGTGAGGGCGCAAATTAGGCGTAAGTTGTATAGTATGTATTATATGGGGATATCAGTTACGTATGTGTGACATGTATTTATGTCTAACGTGATATAGTAATCAACACTGTCTATGCACGGTATTTCAACAACTAACTCAGTCAATTGTTTGTTTTCACTTGTTTACAGTCAATTGGACAATCCTACTAAGGAAGACTCTAATTGGAATATCTACCGATTCTAATTGGAACCATTTATAGGTCACTTTATAGACATAGATATTATACAGATGTACGGCTTCCACCGAAATATTTCCACCAGTGATAGTGACATCTTTTAGTTAAATCGTTCAATACTATGATAAGTTCCGATCCCATGTTCATATGATTGATTCAAATACGTTAGAATACTACTCTGATTCAATTCTTGCTAGTATGGTGTATGTTTTTATCGTCTTGGAAACTATATTCATAGATTATAGAAATGCTCGCTCGGAGATTCAATCTTCAAATCCCTATTCCTGCTTAAAATAGACAAATAATTACCACATTGAGTACAATGATATGGTTTTTCTCCTGTATGAGTTCGGACATGAACAATATAATTAGTTTTATCTGAAAATACTTTTCCACAAAGCGTACATAAATGACGTTTATCTCCATGAGTCTAAAAAATTAATTCCAATCAATAAACCAGTGGAAAATTCCATGTTTATAACTATATTTACACTTAAATGACGATTACACGCTCGTACAGTTTTAAATCCTTTGCCACAAATCATACACACCGAATGTTCAAGTACATGTTTTTTTAAAGTTGTTTTACATCCACAAACTTGTTTACATATTTTACAACGAATTACTTCTGGTGAATGATTTCTTACATTTTTAATAAACTCAAAAGTTTTATCACAATACATACATTTCACTATTCTTGAATGACCTATTTTTTGATGTTTATAAAATTCGACTTTTAACTTAAATTCTATGTCACATTCTGTACATTTATAATTTTGTATTGTGCTGTAGCTATTATCATCATTTGATTCTCTACTCGCAGTTTTGTTTAGTTCTTCTTTAACAGAAATGAATTCTTTTTTGATAACTTCACTTGGAGATGCTTCGTCTGAATTACAAAAATTATACGAATCATCTTCATTTTTAAAATCATCATCTTCGTCATTGGAATTTTCAGTTTTTATGTTTGTTTGTGCGTTTGCAATAATTTGTTTTAACAAATTTTCAGTTGATAAATATTGAATTTTAAATTTATAAGATTGTTCCAAATAATTTAAACATTCTAGACAGATATTTTTGGGTAACGAATCATCTATGGATATCTATAAAATTAATTACACATTTCTGTTTAAACTAAAATTAGACATTGAGTTTGAGCGTCAAATTAGGTCACGTGGTCAGTTTAGGTCGTGCTGCCACCTGGGAAACAAAATTAGTAGCGTCACAACGTAATGGACAATCTTACTAAGCAAGACTCTATCGATTTTAATTGGAGCCATTTTTATAGATCAATTTATAGACATAGAATATTATACAGATGTACGGCTTCGCCATAATTATGATTGTTAATTATATGTTATTGATTATCTACGATTAAATAATTTAGGTTGGCTTTATTTGGATATATGGCATGTTTTTGCTTTATGTTTTGATAATCGAAATTTTTTTTGAAAATCAAATAAAATCCCTTTTAATAGAAAATAATAATAGTAATATCAAAAGTATTTTTAAAAACACAAACAAAACACGCAAAAGTCAAAATTATAAAATTTATTTAAAAAATACACAACGCGATTAAATTACAAAATTTAAAAGAAAAAACATTTATCAGAAAATTTCAAATATCAACAACACAGGAGAGCAATAATTTTAAATAACGAAAGGGATTAGCTGTCAAAACTGAAAAGCACGCTTTAAACGCAATAATACAAAATTTCTACAAAATAAATAAATATATCAACGCATTCTACAATCGTTCTATAATCTTTTTATTCAATGAAAATGATCAGCTGGGTGACCTAATGAAAAGTTCATTTTTACTATCGCGGCGCTGATATCTTAAAAATATATTCGGATAGTTTTATTATTCTGAGGACTGATTTTAACAGTACTGGCTAAATAAATTTATATTCAATTATCGAATAGATATAAAAATTTAAAATATTGCATAAAATTTAAATTAAAAACATAGGAACTCTCCGAAGTTTACCATATCTGCTATTTTATCATTGCTATGTATTTTATTAAAAATAAATTTAGAGAATTACTTTTAGTACCTATGTATATCTCGAAATATAGACCTGCAATACTAATAAACTTTTGTCGCTCAATTTTACAATTTGACACTATCGCTGGACATAACTCTATTTCTTCAACTAGGTGGAACCCTAATTTGACGCTCAAAGCCAGCTCAAGCGTCATCGTGAGGTTAATATTTAATCCAATTAATCTACGGAAGGCCAATGATAAATTTGACAAAATTGCTATCAAAAAATTAAAAATATATTGTTATAGAAGGAAACAAGCCAAGAAACATAGCGTTTTATATTTACGGCTAAGCAATGGCTAAGTTAACCGAAATAATTCGCTAGTCAAAAGAACGGTTTCCTTGCGATTAAAAAAAAGTTGACGTACAATGCAAAAAATTTAAATTGGAAAGTTCTAGATCTCAAACTTATCCATTGACGTATAGTAAGTCCGATTTGGATATGTAGGTGCCGACTTACCATACGTATTTTTAATGGCAAGGAAATTGTTTTTTTTTACTTTAGCGAATTATTTCGGTTAACTTAGTCATTGATTAGCCGTAACAAAAAACGCTATGTTTCTTGGCTTGTTTCCTTCTATAACAACGTATTTTTTGTTTTCTGATAGCAATTTTCTCATCCGTTTCATAGATTAATTGGATTAATTATCGTTTTAGTTTGTATCTATTTCCATTATCGTTTTAATTTGTATATAATGTAAACAAAGTAAATGTGTATATTTGTAACTTACTTGTACTGAAGCACATTCTTCTAACATTTCCCTGTATGTTTTTATTAAATTTGGAAGTATTGAATTCTCAAACATTGAAATCATTTTCTCTTTTTTACCCAAACAAATTCTACAAACAATTTCAAAGTCATTTACTCCAATATCTGTGTTATCCATCATTGTAAATAAATTTATTTAGTTTAAACAGTCGGATAATTAAAGTCATCACAAATAACTAATTTCTATAAATTTATTAATTAAGTAGGTTATTTAATCACATTAATATACAAAATTTACTTAATAGCACAAGAGAATTACATAAAATATCATGGTAATAAAGAAAAAATTGATGAATCTTTGAATTTTTTCAGTTGTTTATTAGATTGTAAAAATAAGTCGACCACTTAGGGGCGTACCTAACCCTCTTTTTGGGGAGTAGTTGAGGGTTTTAGAGTTTTTTAAGAAAACAAAAACCATGCATAAAATAAAAAAAGGCCAATTAAAAGTTCTAGCTGAAGTATTTGTGCAGATTTTTTTCAGGTTAATTTCAATTAGTCGTTTTGTGAAACATTCTAGAAAATAAAAAAAAATCCAGAAAATACTTTTCGAAATTAATTTTTTTATAAGGAATAACTTTTACATTTAAACTTTTGTTCTATCTCTAACGGTTTACAATATGCATACTTTTTCATTTGATTGAATGAGCAAAAATATTCCATTTTAAAATTGCCATTGCCAAAAAAACGAAAATGTGCACAAATATCTCAGCTAGAACTTTTAATTAAATTTTATTTTTTATTTGATTCATAGTTTTTTTTAGTAATTTAAAAAACTGACTGAAACTCCCAAATACACCCCCCCCCCTCCCCAAAAAAAGGGAGTAAGGTACGCCCCTGAGAGGACGCTGACTTTTTTTACGTAGATTTTTTACAATCTAATAAACAATTGTGGAAAATTTCAAAAATGCATTAATTTTTTCCTTTTAGATATTTTGTTTCATTGTACTATAACTATTTTACGCAATTAAAATATACCAGTTTATGCCTCTCTTCTAAATCGTTCTCTTTGATCGCTTAATCGAAAGTTTTATAAGTTGGATTCTTATGTTACACTATTTTCCCCACATTTGATTCATTGTTATTGAAATTTAAGTTTTCGAACACATGAAATATTTAAAAGGACGGAAAGGGAAACTACTCAAAATACATTCTTGACAGTAATTGCACCTACTTATAAATTCTAAACCTCATCTCTCGTTTTAAAGTTGCAAAACCTTCGAAACATAATATTTCGAATTTAAAAAAGGGGCTTGGGAAGGGACACAAAACCTTAAATAAATTAAAACATTTATTATATTTATGAATTATTACTATTTTATTATAATATTTAAAACTAACAAATACTTAAGTTGAAAATTAAATATTTTGAATGTACATAAAAAATGCGCGGAAATATTTAACTCCTTGAAATTTTTTTTACGACTATCGCTTTGAATTGTATTCATGAAAAGTGCAAGTTTCCGATCAATTTCAATTATTGTATTCTTTCTTTTTCTTCAATAAAACTCTTTACATTAAAAAACTGTGCTTTGGATCAAAATTTATACAAGGGACTCGATTGTAACACATCTTACCTGTTAATTTTAATTATTTTGATTTTTTTTACTTGAGCTTCCGGGAGAAAATAAATAGAAATATAGTAAAGTCGCTGTCTGATTGTACTATTTTGGCGGCTCGATTATGAAAGCTCTTCTTATCTGTTAAGGTAGTACGAGCACCAACGCAATTTTAGATTTAGATTTGAAATTATTTGTACCTTATTACTTATTATTGTTGTTCACATTTAATTATGCACACAATATTTACATCATGGTCTGTTTGACTAATTTTGATATATAATATGTTACATTCAATCGTAAACTAATTTGACAAATACTTGTCTAGTAATCTTAATTAAAGAGAATTGAAAAAAATACACTCGAACCAGGACTCGAACCCGGACTTCTTGGATTCATGTCAAGCGCCCTACCAATTAGGCTATTCGAGTTCTAGACACGAATGCAATTTTTTCAACTCAATGAATTTTTTTTACTTTGTTATCCACTTTATTTATTATTATTACTTATTATTGTTGTTCACATTTAATTATGCACACAATATTTACATCATGGTCTGTTTGACTAATTTTGATATATAATATGTTACATTCAATCGTAAACTAATTTGACAAATACTTGTCTAGTAATCTTAATTAAAGAGAATTGAAAAAAATATTCATATTATATATCAAAATTAGTCAAACAGACCATGATGTAAATATTGTGTGCATAATTAAATGTGAACAACAATAATAAGTAATAATAATAAATAAAGTGGATAACAAAGTAAAAAAATTCATTGAGTTGAAAAAATTGCATTCGTGTCTAGAACTCGAATAGCCTAATTGGTAGGGCGCTTGACATGAATCCAAGAAGTCCGGGTTCGAGTCCTGGTTCGAGTGTATTTTTTCAATTCTCTTTAATTAAGATTACTAGACAAGTATTTGTCAAATTAGTTTACGATTGAATGTAACATATTATATATCAAAATTAGTCAAACAGACCATGATGTAAATATTGTGTGCATAATTAAATGTGAACAACAATAATAAGTAATAATAATAAATAAAGTGGATAACAAAGTAAAAAAATTCATTGAGTTGAAAAAATTGCATTCGTGTCTAGAACTCGAATAGCCTAATTGGTAGGGCGCTTGACATGAATCCAAGAAGTCCGGGTTCGAGTCCTGGTTCGAGTGTATTTTTTTCAATTCTCTTTAATTAAGATTACTAGACAAGTATTTGTCAAATTAGTTTACGATTGAATGTAACATATTATATATCAAAATTAGTCAAACAGACCATGATGTAAATATTGTGTGCATAATTAAATGTGAACAACAATAATAAGTAATAATAATAAATAAAGTGGATAACAAAGTAAAAAAATTCATTGAGTTGAAAAAATTGCATTCGTGTCTAGAACTCGAATAGCCTAATTGGTAGGGCGCTTGACATGAATCCAAGAAGTCCGGGTTCGAGTCCTGGTTCGAGTGTATTTTTTTCAATTCTCTTTAATTAAGATTACTAGACAAGTATTTGTCAAATTAGTTTACGATTGAATGTAACATATTATATATCAAAATTAGTCAAACAGACCATGATGTAAATATTGTGTGCATAATTAAATGTGAACAACAATAATAAGTAATAATAATAAATAAAGTGGATAACAAAGTAAAAAAATTCATTGAGTTGAAAAAATTGCATTCGTGTCTAGAACTCGAATAGCCTAATTGGTAGGGCGCTTGACATGAATCCAAGAAGTCCGGGTTCGAGTCCTGGTTCGAGTGTATTTTTTTCAATTCTCTTTAATTATTTGTACCTTATTTTCAACTTTGATGATGAATTTTGTTCTAGTTTCATGAAAGTAGACGAAAAATAAGAATAAATTTTTTCGATATGTGGCTTGGTTTTCGAAATATCGAAAGCTTAATAATAATTAAACTAAATTTTCGATATTTTGAAAATTACTCCAGGTATCAAACAACTTTATTCTTACTTTTCGTTTTATATTGTCAAGTATACTTTACTCCTAAAATTTTCAGTATTGATTTAGTCTTAGTCCAACTTCATGTAAAAAACAAACAATTGACTGAGTTAATTGTTGAAATACCATGCATAGTGTTGATTACTCATCACATCACATTGCACATACATATACAATTTATATAATACATACTATACAATTTACGCCTAATTTGCCCCGTCACGGGTAAACAGTGATGTTTATAAAAAAATGTTACAAACAAAAGTTGCTTATTTTCATTTCAACTTTTGTTCTATCATTAACGGTTTACAAGATAATAGGTCAAGACCCAATTGACTTATGTTGCTCATTTACGAACTCTACCTCACTTTTTACGTCCTGAGTACGCTGTAAAAATTTCAACTTGATATCTTTTTTCGTTTTTGAGTTATCGTGCCCACAGACGGACGGACGGACAACCGGAAATGGGCTAATTAGGTGATTTTATAAACACCTATACCAAAATTTTGTTGTAGCATCAATATTTTTAAGCGTTACAAACTTGGGACTAAACTTAGTATACCTTGCATATTACATATATGCATGGTATAAAAACGATTTTTACTAAAAATTGTCTTGGTGCTCGTTCATCCTTAATATAAATTATTTTGGTACTTGAACTTCCGGAAAAAAATAAATAAAAATATATTTTTTGAAGATTCGCTAACCCGAAAAATCTATGGGTGACTGATCGCACTGGTTTTGAAAACATATATAACATTGATTCCTGAAGTATATAAGTCAACTAGCAGAGAATTCGTCTCCACTTAATCCTTGTTCTAAGATAATGTTTACCTTTTAACAAGTTCATTATTAAAAAAGCAACGACCAGTCAGATCAGTATTTTGGTGTCGGGAATTGTGGCACATCTAAATGGGTTTTCATATGATTGTTAAGAATGAATTTCTGATCAAACATTTTTCCACATCGACCACAAGAAAAGGGTTTTTCTCCTGTATGAGTTCGTAGATGCATTTTTAGTTTATAACTTTTATAGAATGCTTTATTACAGTATGTACAAACATAATTTCTTTCACCTAAAACATAAAAAATGTTTTTTTGAAATGTAATACAAAAAAAATGCGACTCTTGTTTCGTTCTGTTCAATGTTTGCCCTAACGCAAGGGATGTTGATCTACGCTTCTTTTATGAAAACTGTTAGTTATTGTCTTTAAAGAATCCTATTTTTCTCCTCCAATTTGGGTGCGTTTCATAGCCGTATGATTTTTCTTTTCGAGACATGAGCATATTTTTAAACGGAAACCGCATAATAACAAAGTTATTATGAAGAAAATGATAATTAAGTATAAACTTTCTAAAAATTAACAGCCAAATTCTTAAAAAAAACCAAGCTAAAATATGAAATCATATGCCAGAAATGACAACTTCCCAAAAAACTACTACAGTATTTATTAAACGCTTATAAATATCTGTATCCATTTAAAAAACATTTCTGTTTTTAGCTTTTAAGATAATTAACAAAAATTATAACAAACTGTATGAAATTTAATATAATTATGTTACGCTTGGCAACATTGCATATGTGTTGAAGATATGTCATTGTATTGAAAAAAATAATTTTATTAAATAATATATAATCATAATTCCATTGGGGACCACAAGACCTTGTCGTTGGTATGGAGGCTTAATTGCCGGGCATGCTCGACCCGTTCTACGCTGCGCTAACATACCCGCGATGAGTGAGTGGGCGGTATCCCCTATAAACGGGCTAGGCCGGCGCGTGTGTTGGTTCTCCCTATAAACGGGCTCTCCATGAATTGGTACCTTGCGAGAGGTAAAATGAAAGGCGCGGGTAGGCTAGCGGAGCGAAGTCCGGGTCACCCTCACTGTGTAAGGGTCGGGGTTTCGTGCGTCATCGGGGCTCAGGTGACGGGCGAGCCCTGGGGGGACAGTTTAGCTAATCCGGTGGCAACCAAGAAGTGGCCCACGCGATGTGTTGCGGCCGCAGGCACAACGGACGTGAATTCGTGGGGTCTGGTCACGTGATCTTTAGAACCGTGAAAAGGACAACCGATGGCCCTGCGGCAACGGGGATGGATACCTCATAAATGGAACAGCCCTATTTCTACTTCCATTATTGAGATATCGCAGATCAATCTTCACCTCTGCAAAGGCGCCTCTACTAACTTAGTAAGGAGCATGGCAGTGGTGCGTACAGGCTTATCCATAGCTCTAATACAGAAGCCGTGGGTTGTCCAGGGTAAGGTCGCGGGACTGGGTCTCTCGGGTATGGCTTATGTGGACTCGTTCTCAAACTCGCCGAGAGCGTGCGTTGTGAGCAAGGGGAAAAATGTAACCCTGCTACAAAATTTCTGTACGAGAGACCTAGCTGTAGTTCAGGTCAACTACAGGGAAACAATTGGAAATGGAGGAGGAAAGCTATATCTAGCTTCCGCCTACTTTGCCCATGATAGAGATGCACCCCCAGAGGAAGTGAAAAGGCTAGTGAGGCATTGCATTATTGGATGTGACGCCAACGCGCACTGCGAGGCGTGGAGCAGCACAGACAATAATGAGAGAGGGCTTGATCTTCTGGAATACCTTACAGAAGAAAAATTGGATATCCTGAACAGAGGGCCGGAACCGACCTTCGTTACAGCGGTAAGACAAGAGGTTTTGGACCTCACTTTGGAAATTGGTCGCTTGCAGCGAAAATCGTAAAACCAGAACTGGTTAAAAGAGCGGTGAATTCTTTCGAAGCCTTTAAAGCAACAGGACCTGGTGGAATATATCCGGTGCTTCTGGAGAAAGGCCTGTAAGTCTTCCTCGGGAAATTGACGGGCCTGCTTAGAGGCTGCATCGTGCTAGGCTTCACACCAAGAGAGTGGAAGAGGACTAAGGTTGCCTTCATACCAAAGGTTGGAAAGAAGGATTACACTTAAGCCAAAGATTATCGTCCAATCAGTCTGACTTCGTTCTTACTAAAGACCCTGAAAAGATTGGTGGACTGGTATCTGAAGAGAGAGACCCTGCGGGTCAGTCCCCTACATGAGGAGCAACATGTCTATCAAACAGGCAAATCGACGGAAACGGTCTTGTATTCAGCTGTTAGCTTCATAGAACAACAGATACAAAACAAGGGAGTTTGCCTAGGAGCTTTTCTGGACATCGAAGGAGCTTTTAACAAGACCTTGAGGAGATCCATTGAAGCCGGAGCTAGAAGACATGATATACCTGAAGAGATAATCCGATGGATCAAGAGTACGTTAGACAACAGACAGCTGACTGCGGAATGGCAGGACAGTACATTGAGAGGAACTGTGTCTGTAGATTGCCCACAAGGAGGGGTGTTGTCGCCTCTCCTATGGAGTTTAGTTGTGGATGTACTGATAGAAAAATTGAACCGTTTTGAGTCAAAGCTATCGGTTATGCAGATGACATTGTCATCCTGGTAAGAGGATTCTATGAAGAGGTACTGCGAGATATCCTTCAACAGGCGCTCGACCAGACGATGGATTGGTGCAATGAGAATGGTCTCAGCATCAGAGAAAGTTGGCATCCTAGTCTTCACTAGGAAATATAAGTTGAAACCTCTGAGAAAGATGAGGATCGGAAATAGACAGGTCGACTATTCGACGGAGATGAAATATCTGGGAATTATTCTGGACAACAGTCTCCGATGGAACAAGCACCTGGAAGCCACTTGTCGGAAGGCCATAGTTACCTTCTAGCAATGCAAGAGAGCCTTCGGCCTTAGATGGGGATTGGGACCAGAGGAGCTAATGTGGATTTACACGGCTTAGTTTCCAGGCTCGGTTATTCTGCCTTGGTCTGGTGGAGTAAAGTAGAAAAGACAACTGCCGAAAGACAGCTGGAGAGAATCCAGGCTCTCTTTCTGAGAAGTATCTGTGCACAAAAATATATGTTTAATGATCAAAACTCTTCGAAATAATTAAATATAGAATCTAATAATTAAAAAAATAATATTTTTTTTAATAAATTATTAGGCAAAAATATATATTTAAAAAAAATTTGTTTAAGTTAGCAGCAGGTACTTTTTTCTATAATTCGTTGTATATGTTTTGCATTTTTCGTATGTATTTCGAGGGATTTGAATTTTATAATATAGCACATTTAATCACCTCAAAATCGTAAGTAACTTGACAACAAAAAATGGTAACGCTATGAAATGCTCATCAAATTGGAGGGGAAATAGTAAGAAATTGACACCGTGACGTGGCCGCGTGTCAGAACAAAAATTGAACTTTTTTTCGTTTTAAAAATGATCTGGAATTTATATTTACATGACAACACTTCAAGTGTTAGAATAAATTGGGTTTGTATCGCATCTTCAAGCTCATTTCATTGACCTTAAATTAAGCTCTTATAGAGCTTAAATGATAAAAATTAAATGAAAAAAGTCCGACTCTCTGATAAAAAGTTCGATTCAACACCGATTCAAATTTTCAATTCATTCCTATTAAATTCCGATTTAGTCCAATAGAACCCAATATGAAATTTCAAATTCAATCCCATTCATGAAATGGAATCAATCGGAAATTTCAGTTCAGTTCTATTTAATTGAATCGGGATCCTATTCATTCCGATTAGTAGAGCCCAACAGGACCAAGTATAACAAAGTTATATTCCTGTTAATATTGGGTATTGTTAACGAAACAAAAAGTGTCGCAATTTTATTTTCGCAAAGTGTTCAAGATACAGAATTAATTCAGCTAGAGTATTAATTTTACCTGTGTGAATCTTTTCATGTTCACGTAAATAATCTTTTCTTTTAAACTCTTTATTACAAAGATCACAAGAATATTTTTTATTATCTAGATGTTGAATACGTCTGTGACTTCCCAGTTGAGCTTTATTTTTAAATTTTCTTTTACACATTTCACATTCAAATTTCCTTTCATCCGAATGCCTTGTAACATGTCTTTGTAATCCAGCACTGCTATTAAATCTTGCTTCTAGAAAATAAAATAGAATTTAAGGACGTCGTTAATAGTGTAGTCAAAAAGTACAAATTGGTGAAATATAGAAATAATGGAATAGATCAGTTTAAAATAGTTTAGAATACACCATTAATTTTTTCAAATTTTTAAATTAATATTTAATACCTTAAAAAAATTATTTAGTGTGAGATACTTATTTTTGATAATATTACAACAATCTAAAAATGACGCAAGATTTATTTTCAGCGTTAAATTAAAATTATAAATAATCGAGATACAGTTCAAAGAGTAAAGATTTTTTATTACATATTTCCTCCTCTTTAAGATTTTTTTTTTTTTTTTAAATTTCTTAATATTAATATTTTATGAAATATTGGCGAAAAACAAAAAACGTTTTTTTCATCTTTAATAGTACAATGAAATTAAATATTTAAAAGAATGTGTGGGTTTTTATCACTTTCTTACAAATTACAAAAAACTATGCATCAAATAAAAACAAGTTCAATTAAGAGTTCTAGCTGAAGTATTTGTGCACATTTTCGTTTTTTTCGACTTTCTAACTCCAAAATTGACCGAGATATGCCAATTTTAAAATGAAATTTTTTTGCTCATTCAATCAAATGAAAAGTATCCATCTTGTAAACCGTTAGAGATAGAACAAAAGTTTAAATGTAACTTTTATTTGAATCATTCTTTCGTAAACAACACTGTTTACCCTTCAGGGCGAAACTGTGGAAAAAACTTTTGTATCCATTTTTCTCCAAAAAAAGTGGGTTGATTTTTTTTCAGGTTAACTTCAACTAGTGGTTTTGTGAAACATTCTAGAAAAACAAACAAAAAAAAATTCCAGAAAATACTTGCGAAATTTTGGAAAGTATTTTGGAGAAGCCCTTGTGAGTAAAAAGTTATGCTTAGAAAAAAATATTTGAAATAAAAGTTGTTTATTTTTTTATAAGAAATAACTTTTTACTTCAAATTTTTATTCTATCTCTAATGATTTACAAGATTTTTTTTTTTTCATTTGATTGAATGATGAAAAAATTCTAGACAAAAATTTTTAGACATCATTCCGAAGCCAACAAGCTATCATACGTAGTCTTACTACCATTATTTCTATATTTCATCAATTTGAATCTGTTGTTGACTAGACTATACATTAATTCTCAAAAAAATAAATATTTACCACATTGAGTACAAGGATATGGTTTTTCTCCTGTATGCGTTCGTACATGAACAATGTAATTACTATAATTACTACCAACAAACTTTTTTCCACAAAATGTACATAAATAACCTTTGTCACGCTTTGTAACCTTATTTGATGCACCGCTACTGGCTTTCGAATCTAAACAGAAAATCAAAAGTTAATAATTTTTTAACCCATCAGAACAGTCCCGTAGAGAGATTCTCTCACGCTTATTAAAAAATTTTTTCTTTCAAAATTTCATATAGAATGCTCAATTGAACCTTTTCGTTAGATAAAATTACGACTTGTGTATGGATTAAAAGTTAAAAAGGCAGCGAAGCTTTGAGGTTTTTCTTTTCAATAAGTACTTTTTGTAATTTTTTACTTTCCCGGAGTGGTGCAACATGTCTAACCAACAAAAAAGGAGTAAAAATATCTTAAGTTTCGAGTTACTTTAGAATTTTAAACTATTTTGACTTTTTTTAAAAAAATTAACCTCATAGGGTTCATATAAGTTTTTTTAGGGTTAATAATAAGTTTAAAAATGGCAGCCATTTTAGCCAATTCACTAAATTTGAAATTTTGGACGAACTATTCGACGGATTTGGTTATAATTTTAACTGAAAATTGTATATATTAAAACCTACTTTTGGCATTAGAGTTACAGTTAAATGAACTGTTTTACCATATATATTTATACATATATATATATTACTTGGGGGAGGAGGGGACGCTCCCTCTCCCAAATATGAGGTGTAGTTTTTAACATTTACTACAAACCTTCCAAATTTGGATATGCATCGATGTCTCCTCTTGCGAATATAAAATAAAAATGATAAAATTTCTGAAAAAATGCCATTTTTGACGCCATTTTGTTGGTTAGACATGTTGCACCACTACGGGAAAGTAAATGTTTGATGTGAAAAGAAGAAGAACCCCAAAGTTTCGCTGCATGAACTTCACTCGTTAACTCTTAAGGTGGTGGAAAATTTAACTCTTAAGGTGGTCAAAAAGAGGATGAAAGTTTATGGGTACATTATAATAGATCAACTGGAAAACTACTTAACCAATTTTGAAAATTAAAACCAATGAAATTGTGAAAAAAGGGGAGTAAGTTACGGCAAATAAAGTGAAAGTTACAATACAATAATCTTATTATTTAAAATTATAGTTGTCCAACGAAGCGGGTGGTTAACAGCTAGTTATATATTTTATAAGTGACATTATCTATCTAAAACATTTAATAAGTAAGTAAATTTAATATACTATTCTTTCACATGAATTAATGTACTATTTTCACACGTAAATATTGTAAACAAAGTTTGAAATTTCGCTCTTAGCGCTTGCGCAATATTGTGAGATTTTCTCTCATCACAAGTAAGATGATGGGAAATGTGTCAAGCGGTTGCGCTGCCACGAGTGTGTGTGAGGCATACTAACCGTCAATTAAAGTACTCTTATATATACTGTAAGAGTAAAGCTGGAAAAAGGTCTAAAGGTTGCAATTCTATGGAACAATATGACTTTTTATGGGATCTGACTCAAACTGTTCGTATGAGTGTGTAGAACGACGCCATATTGATTAGAAACCGTGCTTTTAGCTACTACCTAAACCCAGCTACTTCTGCTGAAAACCCATGAAATTTGCGAAAGCAATTATTGGATCTTATATTGGGCTATTCTCAGCATTTTTGGTCTCGTAGCATTTAAAAATACAAAACCTAATTTTTATGAAAATTTAATCTTATCGAAATTAACGATTATTGTGTTATTTCGATCAAATATTTGACTTGCTCTTTCCCCCTCACCTCACCGTTTTTGAGATATAAGAGTTATAAAAAAAAATCGCTTTTTTTAGCTAAAATTCTGTCATCAACAAAATTAATGATTATCGTATGATTGTGATCAAATTTTTGATTTAGAAACCATTGAAATTCTTCTAAGAACTTTTTGTTTCTTGTCATTTTTCAACTTACCTCACCGTTTCCGCTCTTTTTCTGAGATTTAAGCGTTGTACGCTTTTTCTTTGTAAAGCTTTTATCTCGAAAATGCTAAATTAAGGTAAAACAACATATATTTCAATCGTTTTTAAATGAAATATTTGACCACAATCATACGATAATCGACAATTTTGTTGATGACAAAATTTAAGCTTAAAAATAGGACCTTTTTAAAAACGCTCACATCTTAAAGACAGTTAAGGTGGGGGAAAAAGAGTCAAAACACAAAAATTGTTTAAAATCATCCAAAATATGAGATACAACAAGTTTCAAGTCAAATATTTGATGGAAACCACACCAATAATCGTTAATTTCGACAATATCACATTTTCATTAAAATTATAGGTTTTGTTTTTTTTCCATCATTTGCATCTCAAAAACGGTGAGTTTTAGAAAAAAATATCGCGAGACAAAAAATGCTGAGTATAACCCAAAATATAAAGTCTAATGAGTTTTTAGCAGAATTAGTTTGGGCGAATTTCTAAGCGAAGGCGAGCGTGATCTTAGTAAAAGCACGCTTTCTAATCAATATGGCGTTGTTGTACACACTCATTCGAACAGTTTGAGCCGCGTCCCATAAATAATACACAGTGAGTGTCTCGCATTTTAGATGAAGACACCCTCATATTTTCGTTATTTATAGGAATATCAATTTAAAATTTTGCCCAGTCATAAAGGATGATGATGGGTCACATTTTTTAAGAGACAACCGAAATCTAAACTTTACACTGAGCCTACTACAAATTGACAAATATTAGTAAAATTTTGGTTTGATTCTGAATATTACCGGATTAGAGATATCGAAAAAAGTTATTAGCAAAAGTTGCTTAGAATATTTTTTTAAACCCATATACCGATTTTCATGACAAAATTCGCTTTTAATTTTTTCATTATATTTCCACACTCATAATTATTACAAGTATATTGAAAAATTTTAATACATAACATTATTAAATTATCAATTTGTCCAATTTTTACATTCCATAGCATGCTAGAACTAGTGTGCTATGAAATTAAATGCAACACACTGTATATAAAAAAAGTACTTTAGTTGACGGTTAGTATGCCTGGAACACAGGTGGCAGCGCAACCGTTTGACACATTTCCCATCATGTATTGCAGGATTAGAATACTTTCCTATATAAAGGATGTTCCAATAAAAATGTCGGTAAAAAATAATTAGCCGTTCGTTTGTAGACGGCTGAAAGGTTTAGTAAAATAGATTGTTACACTAGACCACAGCGAATTCTCATTATGAAGAATGATTATCAAAATGGTGAATGTTTCGCAGCTACAGTTTGAAAAATGCGTACAATAGGAAATATTCATGAAATTTAAATTTGGTTCAAATATTTTTCTTCCGTGACTTTAATGACTGGACATTTCAACTAAACCATTATTTTAGTAATTAATAATTACTTAAAATTAATTAATAAAAGTACAAATTCAGTGAGGACATTTAAAAATTTCTAAAACGGAAATTAAAATTCTGTATAAAAATTTGAATTTCCGTTTTAGAATTCCGTGACATCATAGTACGGGCTTGTCAAAATTTGTTAACATACTGTATGGTATTATTTACTTATATTTTATATGGTATTTCATTAAATTATACAATTCTACGGCTTTTTATTAGAAAGCTTAATAATAACGAGTATAAATTCTGTGTTGTAACTTCATTTTTTTAAAGTGTAAATTATACATTGAACTGTCACCAATTGAGAGCGCCAAAAAACTGCGTTTAAATATCTCAAAATTACAATGTATTTTAAATATTTTTTTACATTTAAATACAGCATTTTTAAGCAGTATTTATATATTTTACTTTGTTATAACGGTGTAAACAATGAATTAAAAATATTTAAAAAAAACACATGAATATTCCCTATAGGGTATTCTACTACGTTTGAAAATATTTGAAAGTACTTCAAAATGTTGATTTTGCTAATAAAAAGCCAACAAAAATTTATTTCGGAAAAATACGCACACTTTCTTACAAAAAACTTAAATTTAATGTTAATCCTTTTTTAATAACTGTCAAAAACGCGGGTATCCAATTTAGTGACGTAATATCGGTATCACTATACAAAATAACACAGATAAGTTTGACAGATATATTCATAGACAACTAATTATAATAAATATAAATATTTATTATCTATGGATATATTATACCCAGCTGTCTACACTGAACTAACTGATGGTCTATGGTTCATACCGATATGACATCACATTAGGGCTTGTTCGCGTTTTAAGTCACGTGAAATACAATTTAAAAATTGCGATTTTTAATTTTAATATTATTAAAAAAAATGTGCTTTTATAACTCTGAGAATAATTAAATTTAAAATCAGATTATTTAAGTATAATTTATTTTTCACTACCGAAAGTACCCTATTCTGAGCCATCGAAATTCTCCAAATAAAGCCACAGTGAACAGATTAATGAAAAAAATCTGAGCAAACTGGGTCTGTAAATAACGAGAAAACAGAAACACGGGCCCATTTTGGTCGCTCGACTGAAAATATCGCTGCAGTGTAGAAAAATTGAAAGATCAGCATGTGGTTTCAATAGGACAAGGCAACATGCTATACAGCCAGAGAAACTATTGAATTACTACATGAGTAATTTCCTTGCCGCATTTGGATTTTTTTTCTTTAGGATGATTGAAGCCTTAAAAAAGAAAATACATCGCTGTATCACTGAAATCCCGCAAAATTTATGCGATACCGTCATTGAAAATTTCATGAAAAGAGTACGTCTGTGCCAACAAAGCCGAGAGAGTCATTTTTCGGATATCTTATTCCATTCATAACCTCATGATGTGTACTTCATTAATCAATAAATGTTTCAAACTTATGTTACAAATATGTAATTAGATTATTTAAAATTCAAAACCGACGTCCTTATTGGAACACGCATTATTATCTTAATCACACAGTCATATAATAAAATATATACAAGTCATTTAATTTCTGACAAAACCATGGGTCTCTTTATGAAAATGTTTTAGTTACATTATCAAACATTAGACAGCGCCACATATGTCGAATCCAAATAGCGATGTTAGTAGAAAATTTAAAATAAATAAACAAGTTTAATTTTATATAAATTCTATTTATATTTTCATTAAATTAATAAATAGTTTTAATTAATTGGTAATAATAATATATGTTGAAATAAAAATTAATTATTAATAAATAAATAAATTAATTATTGGCCAGTGGTTTGGATTCGATACTGGTGGCGTTGCTAGTTAGCAGTTTTGGGAACTTACTCATACATCAAAAACGATAAGCCTGATTGTTAAAATTTGACTATCAAATAATAGAAGCATAATAGGCAAAAATTTTCACTTACCGCTTTGTTTACGTGGTTTTTCTCCTGTATGTTTTCGTAAATGAACAATATAATTAGTTTTGTGTGAAAACGCTTTTCCACAAAGAGTGCATAAATAACGTTTAGCTCCATGGATCTAAAATATACATATATATTTCAGACGGTAAAACAATAAAAAACTTCTCTCACCCTGGTGGAAATATTTTCTGCTAATAGTCTAATTTAGTCGAGCAGTTTTCTGAAAAACAATTCTAGAAAAATAAGTAAGACTAAAAAATTCTGAAACATTCTGAAAAAGTATGAAAATATCTATCTAAAACTTACTAAGCAGTTTGAATTGAAGCTGCAATATTACAAGTTTTTAAACTCTTCTAGAAGATTTTTTCAAAATTAATCGGAGATTTTATGAAAATTTAGTAAGAATACGACTAAATCAGAATTAATCAGTAAAATTTAAAACATTTCAGATTTTCGAAAATTAATTCCTGTAGGTTTTATCATATTTAATACTTCTCGTAAGGAATATAAAAACTTGCCCTGAAATTATTTAGAATTTTTCTAACTTATTTATTTATTCGCTCTGAAGAGAAACCAGATAAGATATAGTTCATAATATACATAAACACGATTTCAACATACCTCTTGTGCGAGGATAACAATATTTAATATAAACTAATATTGAATACATTCAAGGCCATAATTTCGAAAATGTAATAACGCTAAACTTTTTTGCTAAAATTTGGTCATAGTTTAGCGCAATTACATTTTCGAAATTATGATCCTTAATGTACTCAATATTATTTTATATTAAATATGTTGTTATCCTCGCACATGAGGTATGTTGAATTCATGTTTATATATATTATGAACTAGATCTTATCTGATTTTTCTTCAGAGTGAATTAATAAGTCTGAAAAGTTCTAAATAATTTCCTGACAAGTTTTTATATTCTTTACGAGAAGTATTAAATATAATAAAACCTACAGTAATTAATTTTTCGAAAATCTAAAATGTTTTTAATTTTACTGATTAATTCTGAAAAAGTTTTACTCTTACTTTAGCTAAATTTTTATGATATCTCTGATTAATCCTGAAAAAATTCCAGAACAGTCTAAAAACTTGTAAAAATGCAGTCTTCAAACTGCTTAGTAAGTTTTATATAAATCTTTTCATACTTTTTCAGAATGTTTCAGAATTTTTTAGACCTACTCATTTTTCTAGAATTAGGCCTTCCAAAATAACTGAAAATAAGCGATTTCATGAATTTATTCAAGGGCAAAAAAACTAAAAAAAAAAGGATGGTTTCGGCCCTACCTAAGTTTACCCAACACGCGCAGTCTCAAAAGTGTTAGGGTTGCGTTAATTAACGCTATGAAACTTAAAAAACAATGTATAAAACCCTAACACTTTTGAGACTGCGCGTTAGTAGGGTAAACTAGATGCCGAAACCATCCTTTTTTTAGTTTTTTTTTTTCGCTTTTGAATAAATTCACGCAAAAAATTATTTTGGGCCGACCAAATTGTTTTTCAGAACACTTCAAGGCTAGATTAGACCATCGGCAGAAAATATTTTCACCAGGGTTGCATTCAAGTTATATATTTAAAAAAAAATTATACTTACACTTAAATGACGATTACACGCTTGCACATTTTTAAATTCTTTGCCACAAACCATACACACGTTATGGTCAAGTACATGTTTCTTTAAAGTAGTTTTACATCCACAAAGTTGTTTACATATTTTACAACGAATTATTTCCGGTGAATGTCGTCTCACATCTCTAATCATATCAAAAGTTTTATCACAATACATACATTTCACTATTTTTGAATGAGTCAATTTTTGATGTTTATAAAATTCTGATTTCAATTTAAATACTTTGTCACATTCTGTACATTTATACTTTTGTGCCGTACTGCTATTATTATCATTTGATTCCTTATTCGTATTTGTGTTTGGTTCTTCTTTAACAGGAATTATTTCCTTTTTTATCGATTCATTTAGAGATGCTTCGTCCGAATTATAAAAATTAAAAGAACTATCTTCATTTTTAAATTCAACATCTTCGTCAAGTGAAACTTCTACTTTTATATTTGGTTGTACGCTTGCGATAATTTGTTCTAATAATATTTCAGTTGATAAATATTGAATTTTAAATTTATAAGATTGTTCCAAATAATTTATACATTCTGTGCAGATGTTTTTGGGTAATAAATCATCAGTGTTTATCTACGAAATGTTTTAAAGAAGTATGGAAATATAAAGTTTAAAATTAATAAAAAATAGGTGTATTTTCATACTGACGCTTGACACTGGGTTTGAGCGTCAAATTAGGTCTCATGGCCAGTTTAAGTAGTGCCACCTGGAAAAAAATTTCAAAGCAGAGTCACATCGTAAAAAGCTAAACATAGTTTTGGACAGTCCTACTAAGGAAGACTCTATCTACCGATTTTAAATGAAAACTTATAACAGGTCACTTTATAGACATAGATGAACGACTTATGGTTGGTCATATTTATGGTTGTTAATTATATGCTATTTATATTGATTACTTGCAATTAAATAATTTAAATGGGCTATATTAGTACAATCAACAAACCTAGAATATATGATTCCTACGAAAAATTGTTTACTGGGTGTATCGACTTGCGGTTTTTTGCATTGGTTTCACAAAATTATCCTAAAAAAAGTCTATATGGTTTTTAGTTTTAGCCCCCGCACCATTGGGTGGAAGGATGTTTAAATCGTAAAGTAAATCAGATAGAATAAAATAACTTTTAAAAGATTTTAAAAAGGTCAAGCCGAAGTATAAGATATTTTTATTAATAAAGTCCTTTATGCACCTTCCTCCTCGTTTTGGAGGGTCTAAAAAAAGACTCTTAAAATGAAAAAATCATTTTTTTGTAAATAAAGACTTTTAATGTTTAATTTGTTACTTCCCTCTTCTTTAAGCTTACATAAGTAGACTCCCGAAATAAAAATTACCTTTTTTTTTTTTGTTGCAAATTAAATTCAACATTTTGACTGAAAATTCTAGATCAGCGACCCCTAAAATACCTTTATACGTCATTAAAAGTCTTAATTTGAAAAAAATGATATTTTTCATTTTGAGAGTCTTTCAGACTTCCGAAAGGTGCATTAAGAATTTTATTAATAATAAATATTTTAAATTACGGGTTACTTTAGCATTTTGACCTTTTTAAAATATTTTAAAAGTTATTTTATTATATTTGATTTAATTTACTATTTAAAAATCCTTCACCCGAATGGCGCGGGGGTTAAAACTAAAATGTTCCGCTTTAAACCATATAGACTTTTTTTAGAATAATTTTCTGAAGCCAATGCAAAAATCCGCAAGTCGTTACACCCAGCAAACAATTTTCTCGAAAGAAAAAGTTTCGTTTACTATACTAATATTTGGATATATTATATTTAAATATTGATGTCTAGTTGAATGTAATTCAGCAAATGTTATTTTACATGATGTTATTTTTTAGAAGAACTTCCAGAACATTCCTAAGGCGGAACAAAAAATACCAAGGAATGGGAAATAAATAAACCAAAGAGAAGTTTGGATGATTCGATAAACTGGGAATTTCGGTAACAATGCTCACATCAAGAATGAAACAATTGTTTAATTCATTACAAGAAGATAGAGTAAAAAAATTTACAACAAAAGTACTTATAAATATCAACAACAAAGAAGAGCAATCTTTTTAAATAACGGAAAGAGTCAGCTGCCAAAAGCACGCCTTAAACACAAAAATTTCTTCAAAATAAATACATATATCAACGGATTCTATAATTTTTGTATTCAGTGAAAATGATCAACTGGAGTTCTGATAAAAAGTTTATTTTTGAACCACCGCGACGCTAAGATTTTAAAAATATTCTCAGTTAGCTTTTTATTTTCAGGATTGATTTTGACAGTACTGGCTAAATAAATTTATTCAACAATAGAATACAGTAGTAAAGTATCTTTGACTGTTGACCTTTGCACCATCTCGTGTTTTATTTTTTGTAAACAGTGATTCAGCAGAAATAGTAGAAGAGTTGGTATGCATTTTTGGGTAGTTGATTGAGACATTCTGAAAATTCGTCAGATACCTCTCCCGTAATATCCTAATACAAAATACTGACCTGGCTGGAGGGTAGCGGTTTTAAAGTAAACTTGAGTATTGAAAAATGAAGAAAATAAAAAAGCCAGGCTGTTTGTATTGGATTTTGAACCTGCATCATGTTTGCAAAAGTAAATCAATACAAAAAATATGTTTGAGGCAAGTTGAAATTTATTAGGGTATTATTTAGTATTAAAAATAAATATTTTAAAAAAGACAGATCATTTTGGTGGGAATTTCTACCTGCCACGTAATCAATAAAAGCAGTTTTGCAAACATCTTGCAAGGTTAAAATCCCTCGCAAATGATCTGGCTTGCTTATTTTCTTTATTTTTCAATATTTAAGTTAGCTTTCAAAAAAATTACAAATTGCCCCAAAGTTATTTTTGGCAACAAAATATTTTATGTATTTGATAATATAGGGGTTCTAAAGATACCGCTACCCTCCAGCCAGATCTCCATTTTTGTAATAGGATATTATGGAACAGGTATCTGACGAATTTTCAGAATTCCTCTAACACCTACCTTAAATGTCTACCAGCTTTCGAGATAAAACGTCATTGTCATATGGTTACAAGTGGAATTAAATAATTATTTAATACTCAATAAAATGAATAAAAAATAACCCACCCAGTAATAATCCAGAATTGCAATTTTACTGTTTTCATGGCTATTATTATGAATTGGACAGAAAAAAAATTGGGTTATGGCAGTTCGTAAGGGTACTTAAATTTAATTTTTACGTCTGTAATCATCATTAAGTTTATATAAATTATATATAAATCAATAATATAATTAATTATTATTATTATAATAATTAATAATAACAACCACTGTTTACAAAATAAAACACGAGATGGCGTTATACCAGCGTGTAGATCATGAAGACTATATACGTCCGGCACTTGTAAGTTCGCTTATCGCGAGAGTTCCATTGATTTTAATTAAAATTGTATGCAATATTTTAAATTGTTATATCAATACAATGAAGACTATAAGAGAAGGAGACTTAACTTTGGATTTCGAGCAATGCATTCGATGGGCTCATATACGTCCGGCACTTGTAAGTTCGCTTATTTGAATTTGTAGCGCTGATTGTATCTCATGACCATAGCGTATAACCATCATAGTAAATTTGAAGTTGCGCAGAACCAATTCGTATGATATTGAGATATAATCAGCGCTACAAATTTAAATAAGCGAACTTACAAGTGCCGGACGTATATGAGCCCATCGAATGCATTGCCCGAAATCCAAAGTTAAGTCTCCTTCTCTTATAGTCTTCATTGTATTGATATAACAATTTAAAATATTAAAAATGAGTTTTGGTAATTACTTTTAGTATATATATCTCGAGATATCGATTTGTGATATTAGTAAACCTTTGTTGCTCATTTTTACAATTTGGCACTGATATTGGAAAATCTTGTTTTTTTTTCAGTTAAGTAGAACCCTTATTTGACGCTGAAATCCAGCATCAAGCGTCATCTTGATGTTACTATTATCGTTTTAATTTGTATCTATTCTATTATCGTTTTAATTTGTATAAAATGTAAACAAAGTACATTTGTATATTTGTAACTTACCTGTACTGAAGCACATTCTTCTAACATTTCTCTGTATGTTTTTATTAAATTTGGAAGTATTGAATTCTCAAACATTGAAATCATTTTTTCTTTTTTGCCCAAACAAATTCTACAAACAGTTTCAAAGTCATTCACTCCAATAACTTTATTCTCCATCTTTACAAACGACCTTATTTAAGTATTGAATAGTTATCACAATAGGTGCGTACAGGTAAAGTAGCTACGTATTGTGTATTGAATTCAAAAGTATACGAGATGGTTAATTGTAGCCATTTTTATTTTTTACTTAACACGGGACATCAAAATTTCGACGATGATGGTAGTAGCACAAAGAAAAACTAATTTTATATGATAAGAACAGATTACCGAGATTTTTTTGTATCAACGGATAATCTCAGACGCTGTCTGTTGATATTCATATAATTGAAATTGCGCCATCGCAACTTCAGAACTTGAAGAACCATTATTCAAAAAAAAAATTTCACACAGAAGAACCCGAATCATTTACAATAATATTTGATTCGGTGTTATAATTAGAGTAATTACACTATCCCCAAAAAAAGCCCATTGGCGGAGAGCATAGTAAGTGGAGTGGGCAGTTAAATTGACTGCTTCCTTCTTTTTTTGGACTTTTTTTTTACCTTATAAAATTTGCAATAAATCCTTTTATTTAAAATATGATTAATTTTCAATTTTTTACTTGAAAATGTTATAGGAAATGTCAAAATAAAATTATTGAAAAATAATAATTAAACTTGTTTGTTTAGATAAATTGTGAAAATAAGAGACGAAATTACATAAATAATATTTTTTAAATGTAAATTAACATAATTACTTATTTAAATTTGTTACATTACATATTATTAAATTTTCAATGTAAAGCTTATGTGCGATGCATAGACTTATACTTGCATCTATACAATTATATTAATAACAAGTGAAAACAAACATTTGAATGAGTTAGTTGTTGAAATACCATGCATAGACCAAATAGTTTATATACATAGATAACGCGAGGGATCTGCTAGCCTGTAAGTGGATGCGATATGATGAATGAGAGAGAAGGTTGCGAGTGAGTTCCCCTGTGTCCTTGCCATAGTCATATGTCTTAATCATATGATGCAAAGATATTTTGCAGCTGCTATTACATTTGTTTTGTACAAAGAGGTTATGCTACAGTTTTGTATTATTTTTTCTTAAAAATGAAAAGTTTTTTTAAACATTTCTTTTTTTTTAAATAACTTTTAATGTATTAAAACAATATGTACCCAATGACATATAGATTAGACAAGGACACAGGGGAACTCATTGGCAGTCTCCTCTTTCATCCATACTATATAATACATACTATATAATGTTATAACCTTATTTGCGCCCTCACGGGTAAACAGTGATGTTTGGGAAAAAATTTTTCAAACAAAAATTTTTTTATATTTTTATAAGAAACACTTTTTAGATTTAAACTTTTGTTCTATCTCTAGCGTTTACAAGATGGGTCTTGACCTACGTTGTTAATTTATGAATTCATTTTTTACGTTCTGAGCACGCTATAAAAATTTCAGATTGGTATCTCTTTTCGTTTTTGAGTTATTGTGTTAATGGACGGACAGACAGACAACCGGAAATGGACTATTTAGGTGATTTTATAAACACTTATCAAAATTTTGTTCATAGCATCAATATTTTTGCGTTACTAACTTGGGACTAAACTTAGTATACCTTCATATATTTGATATATACATGATATAAAAAGTACCTTACATATATGCGGAAATATGAATATTGTCACGTGGTTAAAATTTAATAAATAAAAAGGATAAAAAATTTATATATTGAAACACCTTTTATTTTCATGAATTATTTACATTTTACTACAATATTTGAAACAAAACTTTTAGAACATGGCCAATTTTTTGAAATAGTTTTAATTAAAAAAGTTATTTATCGTAAGTTAAAAAACGTATCTCATGGGGACTGGCCCTTATAGCAAGACGCTAAATGTGCTAGAAGCTTTTGAGGTTCTCTCACTGTTGTCACAATACGACACCGAAGCACCGTGAAGTATTTATATCAAATTTCTATCCAAAATATAATGAAGGGATTTTTATGCTCCAAATTGATTAAAAAGACTATTTAGATGTAACAGTACCTTTTATTTGGCAATAATTAAAAAAAAAATGTTTGGTCATATTCGTCTTCAAACTCAATTAATTCATTTTCTTCTTCAATTTTTTTAATTTCTTTTGCTTCTGAGTCACTTTTTATCTTATTTATGCTTGTTTTGTTTCCACGTAACGTGATTCTGGAATTATAAATTGCAAAGTTTCACTAGGAACTGCTTCCTCATTTTTTGGACTTTTGCCTTAAGCTATCTTAATCCATCCTTGTCTTAGTCTTAAAAAGAAAAGGCGCAAGATCGCGCAATTTTTTTTTTTCATAAACATATTATAGAATACTTTAAACTTTGTCTCGTTACACAAAATTTTTGCCCGACAAAACTTGACACAAAGACCGTTGTAATTTATACCGACGGATCTAAGTTAGAGAGGAGGGTAGGTTGTGGGATCTTCTCTGAAAATCTCAATCTGCTTCTATCATTTCGGCTACTGGATCACTGTAGCGTGTGTCAAGCCGAAGTGATGGCTATTCACCAGGTATGTAAATGTATAAGACTGAACACTCCCAGTTGTAGTGATATTACTATCTTAGCCGACAGCCAAGCAGCCCTTAAATCCTTCAGCTCCGTCTATCTAAGCTCAAAGGTAGCATAGGACTGCCGTGCGTCCTTTATTGAACTGACAGAACAAATAAATGTAAACTTGGTATGGGTACCGAGACACAGAGACATTCCAGAAATGGCACAATGCCGTCGGACACAAGCATCAATAAACATCCGAGAATTCCGTTCCCGAATTGCAGGCTGCTCCTTAAATAGGATATCTTTAAAAGGGCCTATCTTAAATGGAGGGAAGAGCGTACTTGTGGTACTACAAGACAGATATGGTCTGAGTACAATCGTATGCGTTCCGAAGATGTTATATCCCTTCCAAGGGCCTGTGTTAGCAAAGTTGTTGCGGCTATTACAGGACACTGGTTGAGCGGCAGGGTTGCTGAACACCTGGGCCTGACAGTGTATCACGACTACTGCAGGAGTTACTACTACAGCGGGAAGGAAGAGGTCGACTTACTTGAGCCAGCGTCTCTTTGGTGACCTCTCCAACCTAAAGTCCGCCAACCAAAGTACCTTTTTTTAACAGCAAATATGCATCATTAAAATTAAATACTAGTAAATAAAGCTCAAACCTTTTAATTCGATATCCAATATAAATTTTTATTTAATTACTCTAACAAACACAGTAAACATAAATTGAATTACACGGTAAATCAAGAGCGACAAGAATAATTACATGCATTCGTAAGAGCAAGTAGATTGCGGGTTACGAAACAGGCGGCGGCGAGGTTGAAATAACTTAAGTGGTCTATTTGTGATGGAGTGGTTATCTTTTGTATAACCCATAGACAATAAGACTCATTGTACTAAATTAATAACTAAACAAAATATTATCTTATCAGTTAATTATTATATGTGGACCACCCTTAAGTATTACATTGTATTAAATAATTATTTCTTTCAAGGTCACACGTATGACAATAAAATTATTATTATAAATTAAAGTTTTCTAAAATGTAATTCCAAGAATATGCATAAAAGGTCAGTAATTAATTAAGTTATCAAAATTCAATTCACAGAAATTGACAAACTTTTATGACTATTCTTTGAAATCAAAATTAATTAAAAATATTGTAATAATAATTAAAAGCCTAAATCAGCACATTTAATATTTTATCACAGGATGTTGATAATAGGTTAAAAATATGCTAAAATCATTATTGTAAATATTATTCAAATTAATAAAATTCATCAAATTAAAATTTATTCAAAGTATTATTATTTTCATCGACTTATTAAAAGTGAAATAACTAAATCTACAACGAACACCAAAATCATTATTAATTCTACCCATGAAGAAAACTATCATACGATCTACGTATAACGAAAAACAACATCAAGTGAAAGAATCATCTATTATTGACTTAGAGTCGCTCGATGTCAATTGTCGAGTGTAAACAATTCATTGACTGGTGACAGCGAAAGTTTTACAACGCAAGAACCAAAAGCCCTTTTGGTATATTTGGATCATCTTCGGGATATATCAGAAACAATTTTTGGTGACAGCGGTGGGATGCACGAAAGAAATTATTGGAAATCACGCAACAAATAAAATTTCAACTGCAACAAGGAATATCCACTGGATTGAGGTGAAACCGAACAAACACATATCTGAAACGTCACTCCCCTATCACCGGACTTCCTCCACACGCACAACTACAATTACAGAATCACATCACCCAAGTGGAACGTCATGGGACACATTAAAGACCAAGTTATAACAAATATATGGTGATAAGACTAATATGGACTTACGTATGGAACGTTTAGAAACCGCAAGACAACTTCCATCTGAAAATGTTACGGAATATTATACGAGATTGAAGCAATTGGGAGATAAATGCATTGTTTGCCTTAAACAGTCCACACCTGCTGCTTCCTTACCGTATGAAGCCGCCATGATCAGAAGAACTTGCTTACGAAGGTTCATTTACCACCTTCAACCCGAAATTTCAAGAGTATTAAGAATTGTATCAAAAATCGAAACGTTAGAAGAAGCGTATACAAGAGCTTTGGAAGAAGAATCGGCACAAAAGATTTATCAAGTGGCCTATAAAGAAAGAAATAAACCTAAACTGTATTGCACAAAATGCCATATGAATAATCATACATGGAAGACATGCAGGCGTAAAAATACTAATAGTCAACAATATAATAAAAATAATGGTACTTCAAATAAATATAACAAAACAAGTAATAGTGCTAATCGAAGCAACACGAATTTTCAAAATTCTGCACCAAAGATGTGCTTATGTTGTAAAAAGGTGGGTCATACTATTGACAATTGTTTCAAGAAATTAAACAACGAAAAATATTGTAATTGAAGATATGGATAATTTAAACTTAAATCAGAGAACTGTCTATATGTTCGTCAGCCAACCCCGAATTGAAGACATCAACTAGAACCAATCGAATCAATATACCATAATCAAAAAAGAGGAACCATATGGATAGAAACTCCAAATACGGATTCTATCAAAGGCAACTTCAAATTATTAGTGGACACGGGAGCAATATCAATAATTAAACACGCAACTCTACATAATCAATGTGCACGAGATTACCGAACAGTACATCCTCTCAAATTAGGAGTACTAGCGACCAACAGCAGAACATTTACAATTGGAAAAGCGTTAATACTATTAAATGGTCTAACATATACGCCGTACATAATAACTGCTGATAATGCAAACCTTGATTATGATGGAATAATTGGAAATGATTTTCTACGCCAAAATAATGCCTTGATCGACTATCATCAAAAATTATTAATATTAAACAATAATGCCTGCTATAAACTATGTATGGACGAAATGGAACCTCATATTTATTTTACACCGACAAATCGAATAAACGAAATAAATAAAAGTGTTAGATTGGATCATTTAAATGAAGATATTAAACAAAAAATTTTTGAATTAATAGTAAATTAATATAAACTAATAAAATAAAAAGAGTTACCCAAATTAACTAACGATGAACCAGGCCAAGCAATCGGATTTCAACACAAAATCGATACAACAGATGATCAACCCATTAAAAATAAAATATACCCATTACCGGAAATTCACTGACAAGAAGCGGATAGGCAAATCAAAGAATTATTAGAAACAACTATTATTAGGGAAAGCGAAAGTCCATATAATTGTCCAGTTTAGATTGTACCAAAAAAAGAAGATGCAAGCGGGAAGAAGAAATGGAGAATGGTTATCGACTATATAGAAAATTAAATGAAAAAACTATTCCAAATAACTATCCCTTGCCCAATATAAATGAAATACTGGGAAAATTAAATGGAAACTCATATTTTACAACAATCAATTTGGCTAGTGGCTATCATCAAATTCCAATTAAAGAAAGTGACATTCATAAAACAGCATTCTCTGTTAATGGAGAACACTACGAATTTGTACGAATGCCTTTTGGTCTTATAAACGCGCCAGCAACATTTCAAACCATGATGAACAAAATATTAAAACAAGAAATAGGAAAAACATGTTTAGTCTACTTGAATGGTATATTCATGAAGGTTATAGAACAGGAGAAAGATCGCTATGTACTAAAGCATTAGCGTACCTGTCCCTAAAAATTTGTAGAATTTATAGTTAATTTTTAAGCCACCAGCCGCGCTGTCATCAAGAAGTAGTATCTGTGAAGTTAGCTGTTGTTGTTAGCATAATGTACAAATTGAATATCATTTGAAATTAGCGCACAACAGCCCGCTTTTATTGATACTACGTATTGATCGCAGCGCCTCACTTATTTTATCCATATTTCGGGGACAATATTTTCTATAGCGATCGTTCTCCTGCCTATATGCTTCATGGGTATATTGTTGTAATTACGCATTAATAGTTATTTATTTATTATTATATTTACTATTATTCATTATTCATTTAAATTTATATTAAGATCAACTAACTTCAAGTCAGTAGTTTATATATGTCAAGAATGTAAGATGGCTGTTTTAGACTTGTGTTAATTAAATTAGAATCAAATATATAATTTTACTATCAGTATAATTATTTAATATATATATTGTTAAATATAACACATTTATTTCTAGTAATATTTTATATATGTTGGTATTAGTTAGTTATTTTTTTGAATGTTTAAGTTTGTCAGTTGTAAGAATGACAAGTTAGAGTTCTGACATGTAGTAATAATATAAGGAGAAATAAAGTTGATTTGAATATAAAGAAAATGTAGTTTGATAAGATAAAATCCACCACCTTAACATGGTAGCAGTACGTAGTTTGTTGAAAAGATTGGACATATAAAAAAAAAAAAAGGATTGAAATTGGTATTAATTTTATTGTGCACGTATCGTATAATAAAAATTACAAGATGGCGTCTAAAGACGAAATTAAAATTCCTATTTTTGATGGACAAAATTACAATATGTGGAAAAAACGGTTAGTGATGTTTTTAAAGTTAAAAAAATGTGAAACAAATATTGAAAGAGCAAAAACGCCAACTGATGAAGACCTTTGGGATGATAACGACTTGAAAGCAATTAATTACATATATAGTGCGATCTCGGATAGACAATTGGAATTTGTTAGTGATAAAGAAACTGCATATGAAATAATAAAGAAGTTCGACAGTTTGTATTTAAAGGAATCAACGGCATTACAAATTGTATGTAGAAATAAATTGGAAAGATTGAGACTAAAAGACTACCATGATTCAGCAACATTTTTTAGTGATTTCGAAAAGACAGTGAATGAGTTGAAAAGTGCTGGGGCAACTGTAACTGAAAAAGAAAAATTAAATTACATGTTAAACACATTACCGGAGTCATATAGTTATATTGGTGATTTAATTGACACGTTAAAAGTGGAAGATCAAACGGCTGATTATGTAAAGAGTAAAATTGAAATGGCTGAAATGAAAATTACAAAAGATGAAAATCCAGGTAGAAAATCAAATGTATTTATGGTGAATAAAAGTCAGCAAAATTGGACATGTTATGGCTGTGGTGAAGCAGGTCATATTCAGAGAAATTGTAGAAATAATAAACAAGCATCAGATGATCAAAGATGGAGATCATCACGAGGACGGCAAGGTACTGGAAGAGGTGTTTATAGAGGACGTGGCAGTTTTCGTGGATATCGCAGAAATAATCAGCAGCAACAAGCAACTCCTCAGCAACGTCAACAACAACAGAATGAAGAGAAGAATACTGCATGGGTTACAACGGTTGAGCATCATGTGGTACAAAATTCTGAGATAAGAAATGTAGATTCTAATGAGATTGTGTGGCTTTTAGATAGTGGTTGTACAGACCATATTATTAATGACGAAAGATATTTTGATAAATGTATTGAACTTAAAAAACCAGTAAATGTTTACTTAGGTGATAATAGAAAGGTAAATGCAACAAAATTAGGAAATGTTGTTAGTTATTTTAATGCTTTTGGTCAAATGAATTTAATAGAGATGAAAAATGTATTTTATGTGAAAGATATGAAATCAAATTTAATAAGTTATAGTAAAATCACAGAAAATAATACGATTATATCTAAAAGAAAGATGTCAAAGGTTATTGATAATTATAATGGTAAAGTCACTGCTGTAGCATTCAAAGAGAGAGGTTTATACATCATGAAAAGTAAATTGAGATCAAATGAATCAAAAGTGCCCTTTGTTAATATAACAAATACAAATAAGATGAGCAATAAAGAAAAATGGCATCGTATGTTAGGCCATGTTAATTTTGGTTATTTAAATACTTTGTGTAAAAATCAATTGTTAAAAGGTCTACCTAATAAATTTGAATCGGAAATAATGAAATGTAAAATATGTACAGAAAGTAAAATGCATGATAAATCTTTCGAAAATAGTAGACAAAAGGCAAAGGAAATTTTAGAAATAGTTCACACTGATGTTTGTGGACCTTTCAAGACAAAAGGGTTTAAAGGCGAAGAATATTTTGTTTCATTTATTGATGATTACAGTAAAATTGCTAGAATATATACAATGAAATCAAAAACAGAAGTTTATGATTGTTTAGTTGAATACGTAAATGAATGTGAAAATTTAACGGGAAAACGAGTTAAAATTTTGAGATGTGATAACGGCAAAGAATATTTGAATAATAGGATTTATCAGTTCACGAAAGATAAAGGAATTAGTATTAATAATTTTCCTCCTTATGTACATGAATTAAATGGAACCGCGGAACGGTTTAATAGAACGATAATGAAAATGTCGCGTTGTTTAAAAGAAGAAGCAAATTTGGATAAACAATATTGGCCAGAAATAGTTTGCGCGGCAACTTATTTGAAAAATCGTACGTTAGCAAACACGAGTGAAAAAAGAACGCCTTATGAAATATTTTTTAAACGAAAACCGGATGTGTCAAACCTACGCTTATACGGTAGTAAAGTTTTTGTTAGAATACCGGAAGAAAAGAGGAAATCTAAATGGGACAAAAAGGCTGATATGGGAATCTTAGTAGGATACAGTAATGTTGGTTACCGTATATTGCTAAACGGGAGAGTAGTTGTTGCAAGACATGTAGAATTTGTTGAAAATAATGTAAAATGGATCAGTTTAGATGATGATGTATCTGATAGTACGGATAATGTAGATGATAATACAACCAACAATAGCCTAACTTCTAGTGAAAGTAGTAATGATGAAAATGAAAATGATGATAATATTAATGAAGGTGACGAGTGTAAGGTTGGTCACACTGTTGATAAAGTGGTTGGCCATACCGTAAGAGATGTGTAGACGAACACATTTTGGTGGGAATTATTATTAGTTATCATGAGTGAATAAATGCATAACATAGTAGTAAACCTGTGTGTGATTATTAAATAAAATCCTATCATACAACAAACTATAACATGGCGCTGCTTAGCAGGTTTAATTAAATTAAATAAACAAATTATACAAATAAATAATAAATTACAAAAAAAAAAAAAAAATTAATAAAACAAAATGACTGAAGAATTAACAGCCATTAAATTACCGACAGGAATGTGCATGCAAGGTGATTTGAGTGTTAACTTCAAAAAATTTAATCAAAGATTCAAAATTTATATGAAAGCTTCGGGTTTAGAAAAGAAAAAAGTGGTGAACAAAAAGTGGCAATTTTGTTACATACAATTGGAGAACAAGCGCAAGAAGTGTTTGAAACGTTAGAGCTCGAAGATGAAAAGAAAAATGATTGGGAAAAAGTGTTAGAAGCATTTCAAAAACATTTCGTACCACAGTCAAATGAAACGGTAAATAGACACATGTTTAATATTAGGCAACAAAAAACAGGTGAAACGATTGATTCGTTCATAACGGATTTAAAATTATTAGCACAAAATTGCAATTTCGAAAATCTTAAAGATAGTTTGATAAGAGATAGGATTGTGTGTGGAATTAATGACAACAAATTAAGAGATCGTTTATTAAGAGAACCTAAATTAACTTTAAATCAATGCATACAAATATGCAAGGCTTCAGAAATTGCAGAAGCTCAAAATAAACAAATTAAAGATGAGGTAAAAGTATACGAAATTAAACAAAATAATACGCTTAAAAAATCACAAGGTGATAAAACAAAATATAAAAATACTAAATTAAATTATCAATCAAACAATTATAATAAATCGTCCATTACAAACTGCACCAGGTGTGGAAAAAATCACGAAATTAATAAATGTCCAGCGTACAAACAACAATGCAAAGCATGTTTGGCGTATAATCATTTTGCTACAATGTGCAAAAATAAAACGAAAAAACAAGTTCATGCAATTGAGGAAAAAGAAGAATTTTTTATTTCAACAGTGTCAAAAAATGAAACAAAAAAACTAAACGAAAAAGAATGGATTCAGGCGGTAGGCATTAATGGTCAAATGGTGAATTGTAAAGTGGATACTGGTGCCGAAGTAAATGTAATTGGTAAAAATACAGCTCTAAAATTAAAAATTAAAATGGAACCTTCAAAAATAAAACTAAAGAACTATAATGGAAGTCAAATTGAAGTAATCGGGCAAGCAAGTTTGTTATGCAAAATAAAAAATAAAAGTAAAAAGGAAATATTTCAAATCGTTGATCATGAAGCACCCAGTGTAATCGGATTACCACTTATTCAAAATTTTAATTTACTTAAGAGAGTAATGGAAATTTCAACACAAAAAGAAAACAATTTAAAGGAAATAATGGAAAAGTATAAACAGTTATTTTCGGATATTGGTAGTCTTAAAGGATACAAATATAAAATTAAATTAAAAAAAGACTGTGTGCCAGTAGCAGAGGCTCCAAGAAAAATACCTATAGGAATTGAGCAACAAGTAAAACAAGAATTAGACAAAATGGAGCAGTTAGGTATAATTAAAAAAATTCAACAACCAACAGAATGGGTTAGTCAAATGGTAGTAGTGAAGAAACCAAATAATCAAATACGAATTTGTCTCGACCCACAGAAATTAAATGAGGCAATAATAAGGGAAAGGTATCAACTACCAAATTTAGAAGAAATAACAGCAAGATTGGCAGGAGCAAAAGTGTTTACAAAATTGGATGCAAATAAAGGATTTTACCATGTTGAATTGGAGAAAGAAAGTCAACTACTTACTACTTTCCATGCAGGAAAATACGGCAGATATTGTTATTTAGTACTTCCTTTTGGAATCTGCTCAGCTCCAGAAGTATTCCATTATAATTTTCAAGATGTTTTTAAAGGTCTGGAAGGAGTAACGATTTTCATTGACGACATTCTGGTGTTTGGTAAAGACAAAGAAGAACATAGGGTAAGATTGAATAACGTTTTAAAACGGGCTGAAGAATTTAATATTAAGTTTAACAAAGACAAATGTAAATTCGAATTAAATGAAGTAAAGTATTTAGGTCATATTTTTAGTGATCAGGGTTTAAAAGTAGATCCAGAGAAAGTAAATGCAATTTTAGAAATTAAAGAACCAAAATCAAAGAAAGAGTTAGAAACAATATTAGGAATAGTTACGTATGTAAGTAAATTTTTACCAAATGTTTCTACAGTAACTGATCCGTTAAGACAGTTGTTAAAAAAAGAAAACGAATTTGTTTTTTATAAATCACATAAAGAGGCATTTGCAAAATTAAAAAAATTATTAACTGAAGTTCCGGTTTTACAATATTTTGATGTCAATAAAGAAATCACATTGTCTGTTGATTGTAGTAGCTACGGGGCCGGTGCTGTACTCCTACAGAATAACCTGCCAGTAGCTTATGCTTCAAAAGCATTAACAAACAGTCAAAAAACTTGGGCTCAAATAGAAAAAGAACTGTTGGCAATTGTATTAGGGTGTGAGAGATTTCATCACTTTATCTATGGGAGGACCATAAAAGTAGAAACCGACCACAAGCCATTAGAATACATTTTCAAAAAATCAATAAATAAAACTCCACTTAGGCTACAAAAATTACGTTTAAGGTTACAAATTTATGATATAATAGTCCAATACAAAAGGGGTAAAGACTTATTAATAGCTGACGCTCTTTCACGTTTTCCAAACGAGAATATAAATAACTTAGAATGTAACATAGAAAGGGAGGTAGAAGCTCATGTCAATTTGATTACAGATAATTTACCAATCTCAAAGGATAAATTAAAATTATTTCAAAATGAAACAGAAAAAGATGTAGAATTAAACAAAATTATATATTATGTTAAAAACGGGTGGCCTAATAAAGAAAAATTAGATAGTCAGTTAAAATTTTATTATTCAATTAAAGATGAACTTTTTTACGCAAATAAATTATTGTTTAAAAATCAAGCGGTAATAGTACCAAATTCATTAAGAAAAGATATGCTTAATTTAGTGCACTATAATCATTCAGGGGCAGAAAAATGCAAAATCAAAGCTAGAAAAGTTTTATTTTGGCCTTATATGTGTAAACAAATTGATGATGTAATACAAAATTGTAATACATGTTGTAAATTTGCAAAAACTCATCAGCAAGAAAGTTTAATGCTGAGAGAAATACCAGAAGGTCCTTGGCAAGTTTTAGGAGTAGATATTTTTTATTTTAAACAAAAACCATATGTTTTAATTGTTGATTACTTTAGTAAATTCATTGAAATAAAAGAATTACAAGATGAATCAACTGAAAATTTGATAGGCATACTTAAATGTAATTTTGCAAGATATGGAATACCTTATAAATTGTTCAGTGACAATGGACCTCAATTTAATAATTATAAATTTATAGAATTTGTCAAGAGCTGGGGATTTGTTCATACCACCAGCAGTCCAACATATCCAAAATCTAATGGAATGGTGGAAAGGTATAAACAAACATTTAAACAATTAATAAAGAAATGCGAAAATAGTGGGAGAGATCCTAATCTTGCACTAATGGAGTATCGCAATACTCCAATAGGAGGTGGAATTAACAAATCACCCTGTAAATTAATGTTTGGTCGAAATATCAATGCTCTTTTTCCAACAAGTGAAACGTTTAGGCCAAAAGTATATAAAGAAAAAAATGATCTTGAGAAAAGACAATTAAAGTATAAACAACAATATGATAAAAAACATAATTACAAACCGCAAAAATTTAAATTAAATGAAATTGTGTATGTAAAAAATATGAATGATGGTTCGAAAACTTTAGCTAAAATTTTAAGAAGAGCAAATAGGCCTAGAAGTTTTATTTTGGAAATGAGCAATGGTAGAATAGTTAGCAGAAACAGGCATCATTTATATAAAGCTCCGAAAAACATTGAATTTAATTCTAAGTTTAAAATAAATCAAAAAGATAATGAATCCAAGTCGGTAAAAAAGAAAACAAATGATCCAAGTATAGAGGACGAAAGTAATTTAACAAACAGAACCAGATTAGGGAGAAAAATCAATAAGCCAGAATATTTAAAAGAATTTGTTGAATCCTAAAATCATGAATTTGAATTTTGTGTATCATGATTTTGAATTTTGTACTTTTAATTATAATTTAATTTTGTATCTAGTGTTTTGAATATGTACTTAATTTTATAAATATGTAATAAAATAATTTTATAATTAAATATAAAAAGGGAGATGTAAGGTTGGTCACACTGTTGATAAAGTGGTTGGCCATACCGTAAGAGATGTGTAGACGAACACATTTTGGTGGGAATTATTATTAGTTATCATGAGTGAATAAATGCATAACATAGTAGTAAACCTGTGTGTGATTATTAAATAAAATCCTATCATACAACAAACTATAACAACGAGGTATCGGGTGTTCGTAGATCTGACCGAACCTTAAAACCTCCAGAATATTTAAAAGATTATGAAGTGTATAATAGTTATATTTTTGCTAATTTTTGTAGTACAAATGTACCAAGTACATTTGAGGAAGCGATGGAAAGTAATGAGAAAACAATTTGGCGGAAAGCTATGAATAGAGAAATAGATAGTTTAAATAGAAATAAAACTTGGAAATTGGTTGACAATGTCGATAATAATAAAGTGTTAGATGTAAAATGGATTTATACTAAAAAGTGTGATAATAAATTTAAGGCTAGATTAGTTGTGAGAGGTTTTCAACAAACCGATGAAATTGAAGATACTTATTCTCCTGTAGCTAAAATGCAAACATTGAAGATTTTGTTATCATATTGTTGTCAGATGGGTTTAGAAATTGAACAGATGGATGTAGAGACAGCTTTTTTAAACGGAAATGTAAATTCTGAGGTTTATGTTAAACAACCTAAAGGTTATGAAGATGGTACAAACAGAGTTTGTAAATTGATAAAAGCGTTGTACGGTTTAAAAGAAAGCTCTAGAACTTGGTATGAATGTCTCGACGAATTTTTGAAAAGTATAGGTTTTGAACGCAGTGATATTGATCCTTGTTTGTATATGTTTAAAAATTTAAAATGGTTACCATTTATTTATTAATTTTCGTTGATGATTTATTAATTTGTTGCAAAGATAAAAATGAAATTAAAAAAATTAAAGTTTTATTATCGGAAAAGTTTAAAATGAAGGATCTTGGTAAAATTAAAGATTATTTGGGAATCACTATAGATTATGAGCCTCAAACGAATGAAATGAAATTATATCAAACTAAATATATTGAGTCATTAATTAAAAAATATAATTTGGAAAACAGTAAATTATATAGTACACCTATGGAAGTAAATTTGAAAATTGAAAAATCAGATAATTGTGAAATGAATATTAAATATAGAAATTTAATTGGTGCATTACTCTATATAAGTTCGGCTACAAGACCGGATATAAGTTTCAGTGTAAACTACTTGAGTAGATTTCAAAGTTGTTATAACGAGACACATTACAAATATGCTTTACGAATTTTACAATATCTTTATTTAACGAAAAATTTAAAGATGACTTATAAGAGAAATGAAAATATTGAAGTTCTTGATTGTTATGTTGACGCCGATTGGGCGGGGGATAACTTAGACAGAAAATCCACAACTGGTTATGTATTGAGATTATTTGGCAATGTAATATATTGGAAATCAAGGAAACAAAAGAGTGTGACGAAAGCATCAACATTTGCAGAATATGTAGCATTATCGGAAGCTGTTAGTGAACTTAAGTTTGTTAAAGAATTGTTAAAAATTTTTGATGTTAATTTAGTTAAACCACTTAATGTATATGAAGACAACTCAGGTGTAATAGACATAGCAAAAAATGGTAATTTTACAAAAAATTCGAAGCATATAGAAGTGCATTATCATTATGTATATGAATGTATGAAAGAAGGTTTTATTAATATTATTGAAGGTTTTATTAATATTATTAAGGTTAAAAGTGAAGAAAATGTAGCGGATATTTTTACTAAAGCATTGTGTAAGAAAAGATTCGAAGAATTAAGAAATTCACTGAACTTAATTGTTTAAAAGAAAATAAATGTGAGGAGGCGTGTTAAATATAACACATTTATTTCTAGTAATATTTTATATATGTTGGTATTAGTTAGTTATTTTTTTGAATGTTTAAGTTTGTCAGTTGTAAGAATGACAAGTTAGAGTTCTGACATGTAGTAATAATATAAGGAGAAATAAAGTTGATTTGAATATAAAGAAAATGTAGTTTGATAAGATAAAATCCACCACCTTAACAATATATATAATATTCTTTCTTTTTTTCTTATTTCTAAAACTTGAATTTCCTTTATAAAGAATTGTAATATTATATATATATATATATATATATATATATATATATATATATATATATATATATATATATATATATGTAGTGGCTCTGGCTAATGGACGTAATATCCAAAGTCGGAATACTTCTTGAATAAATTTATACGGAAAAATGTGAATGAAAATGAAATGGTTACACTAACCTTTTGAACGCCTACTCCGGTAATAATCTTCAAACTTTTTCTGGTTTCACCCACGTAATTTGGATAAAAGGATGGATAATTATAGGATATTATAGTGAACTAGTTTGAAGTAGTAACTTGATAAGTAAACCGTTTACCGAACGTTAATTATACGTACGAACTAATAACACATATAGAAGATGAGGACGCACTGTCCTTGGTATACAGACGCACTATCTGATTACACTACTGTTGTACAGCACAAAAATGAGGGACACACTGTCCGCTTTAAATTCACAAAGAGAACGAACCGTTCACGTTGAATGACTCTCGATAAGTGTAAAATTGCGCAAAGGGCAATTACTCAAATTAAAAGGAGACAGAATATCTCCGTTCAAAACAAAAAAAAATAGATTTAATTCTCTTTAAACAAAATTTGTGTAAACACCAAAAACCAGAGTCGGATTTGAAGATAAGTTCAAAACCGAATTCCGGCGTAAACATTCCCCCCACCTTAAAACACTGTTTTAAAATTAAGTAAAAAAAAGTAAGTATTATTAAGTAATTAATAATAAAAAAAATAAAACCAATAAATAAATAAACTGGTAGATTCAAATTTAGGATCATACGTCCTTAACACTTATTGAGCCGTATGATTCCGTTTGTAAAATCTTTAAAGAATTATTGGGACGGTAGAGGGCACAGCTTCACCACTGGTCTTTTATATACTCCATTTTTGGTTTTGACCGTGGCGACGCGAATAATGTTATCATTTCCCGGAAATACCTCTTCTATTACACCGGTAAGCCATTGAAGTGGCGGTAAATTATCGTTTTTAATTAAAACTAAAGTACCCGGAGTTACAGGACAGGTTGGAGTATTCCATTTTTGTCGCGTTTGTAACTCGCCTAAATATTCTTGGTGCCATCGTTTCCAATACGATTGGACCAAACTATCAAGCAATTCCTTTCTTTGTAACTTATTTAGTGGCTTATCAAGTACATTATATGCGGGTAAACTTTGTAAAGGGGTTAACGTTAAAAAATGAGCCGGGGTTAACGGCAAACCCTCGGCCGCATCTGAAGATTGCCAGACTAATGGGCGTGAATTTAACAAGGCTTCAATTTGTATAAGCACGGTTGAAAATTCCTCATATGATAAAATTTGCTCCCCAATAACTCTAGTTAAGTGAGTCTTAACTGATTTTATCATACTCTCCCAAGCTCCTCCGAAATGGCTCCCAGTGGGTGGATTCAATCGCCAAATGATACGTCGACAAGACAACTCTGAATTTATAGCTGATTGGTAGAGATTAGATTGAACAAATTCATACAACTCATTTAAATATCGTTTAGCACCAATAAAATTTGTACCTGAGTCAGAATAAATTGTAGAACACGGCCCACGTCTAGATAGAAAACGCTTGAACGCAGCTAAAAAAACATCCGTACTTAAATCTGATGCCAATTCTAAATGAACCGCTCGGGTTGTCAAACATGTAAAATGACAGATGTAAGCCTTTTGGGATCGTACTCCACGATGCCTACTTAACGTTATATAGAATGGACCACCATAATCGACACCGGTATAAGTAAATGCCTTAGCTTGAGATACTCTGACACTGGGTAAATCAGCCATAATTGGTGCGTGTGAACGCGGTTTAGTTTTAAAACAAGTATTACACTTTTGTACACGAAAACGGACCGTTCCTCTCGCCGCTAAAATCCAATATTTTTGACGCAATACGGACAATAATAAATGAGGTCCGGCATGTAAATTGAATCGATGATTATAATCGATTAATAAATCAACAAAATGATCTCTTTTGGGGAGTAGCATGGGATGTTGTTGGTCGTAAGCAATCACCGCATTGACTAAACGACCTCCTACCCGAATAATGTTATCCTGTATGAAAGGATTCAGAAAGCGTATTTTCGGAGAACACAGTTTGTCATTCTTCAATAAACGAAACTCTTCTCGAAAATGAACACGTTGAACACTAGAAATTAAGTAATTCTCGGCTTTGGTTAAATCTGTAGCTATAATATTTTCCCGTTTTGGCAATATTCTAGCGAATCGCAACACAAATACGGTTGATCGTATTAATTTTAACCAAGAACCGCAACGATTAATTAATGAATAAAGAGGGTGCTCTTCCTCTTCGAAAACGGGTAACGAAATTGTCTTAGCCTCACAGACAACTTCTTGCTCAATATTTTTTGTAAAGGGTTTTAGAGGCCACTCTGACCTATCACGCGAACACCATGATGGTACACTCAACCACAACGGATGTTCAAGAAATTCTTTCGGTGATAATCTTCGAGACGCACAATCCGCTGGATTATCGCTACTAGAAATATGATACCACGACGACACATCAATTAACGATTGAATTTTTGATACACGGTTAGCTACAAAAGTCTTCCACTTATGGGGGGAACCATTGATCCAATTAAGCACTACCATTGAATCGGAAAACGCAAACACATTAGTAATATTCACTCGATTCGAATATTGGGCAATAACACACTTCAATAGTTTTGCTAATAATAATGTCGCACATAACTCTAAACGAGGGATAGTTAAAATTGTTTTAACTGGAGCCACTTTGGATTTAGCACATAATATATGAAGTTGTATGTGACGGTCCGGATCTATAATCCTGGAATATATAACTGCGGCATATGCTTTGGACGATGCATCGCAAAATGCCAACAATTCTAGCGAAGAACCCGTTTTAAATCCAATATGACGTGGAATTTTTATTTGACTTAAGTCGTTTAACTCATTTTGAAAGGCTTTCCAAATATTTTGTAAATAATTTGGAATAGGTTCATCCCACTCAAGTTTGAGTAGCCACAATTCTTGAATTAGTAATTTCATATGTAAAGATACCGGAACAAGCAAACCTAAAGGGTCCCAGATACGCATTACAGTTTTCAAAATATTTCTTTTTGTACATTCTAAATTTTCAACACTAATAGAAAAGCTTAGAACGTCGCTATTTGCTTGTCACTGCAAGCCAAGCACCTTCAAAAACTCCGTAGGGAATTCCAAAATTTGATTTGAACGAGCATGATCAGGAATTTCACAGATAACTCACGTAAATTAGTCGCCCATTTTACTAGTTCCATGCCTCCTGCTCGGAATAAACCGACTAATTCACGATAAATGTTATGCGCGATCGACTTTTCGGCCACAGAACAAATTATGTCATCGATATAGATATCACGTAATATTATCTCGGACGCTAAAGGAAATTTTTTCGCTTCATCGTTAGCTAATTGGCGTAAAGTGCGTAAAGCTAAGTAGGGAGAACTCTTAACCCCAAAGGCAACCGTGGTTAATTGGCAAATTTGAATAGGTTCTTCATCAGAAAACCTCCACAAAATACATTGATATTTTTGATGAGGAGGACACAATTTAATTTGTCTATACATCTGTTTCACATCTGATGTCATAGCAAATTGAAATAAACGAAAATTAAGTAGAATGTCTAAAATATCAGTTTGTAACTTCGGACCGGTATATAAAGTATCGTTTAAAGATATTCCATTATCGGTTTTCGCGGACGCATCGAAAACCACTCGTAATGGTGTAGAACTGGAGCTAGCCTTAAAAACCCCGTGATGAGGAATAAAGTAGCCACATGATTTAGGATGTAGGCCACTTATGGTCTTCAGATGACCTTGGTCGAAATAGTCACGTATAACTTCCATATATTGTTTTTTAAACAAAGGCATAGAGGCGAATCGTTTTTCTAAGTTTTGGAATCGTCTTAAAGCAGAAGTATAAGAGTCTCCTAAATCAGAAAAAATCTTTTTAAATGGTAAAGCTACCTCATATCGACCACTTACGTCTCGCTTAACAGACGCCGCAAATAATTTTTCGCACTCTAAATCGTCTGCGTTTAACACGGTACCGTTTGGCACTTCCTCTATATCCCAAAATTGTTGGATGAGTTGATCCATATTAAGGGGAGAGTTAACACAACAATAAGATTGAATAATGTTATTAGTGACTTCAGCTTTCGCTTTACCCATAATAATGAAACCTAACGTCGAATCAAGGGCGACTGGCGAATCCGGACCTGTGATTCGAAGTCCCTTCAGAATGTAGGGCACTAACTCGGCGCCTATCATTCCATCAATCTCACTCGGTCGATAAAATTCATCATCTGCCAAACGCAAATTTTTAAATGTATCACACACTTCACTATCAATCACACAGGTTGGCAACTGATCCGTAATTTTATCAACTATTAAAACATTCATCGTGTATTTATTGTGAATATCATATTTACTATAAAATTTTAATTGAGCTTGTCCGTTGACGCGTTTTTCGGAAACACCAATTCCTGACACGGTCAGACACGCTCGATTCACTGGTAACTTGAGTCTTTGACAACACCTCTGAGTTATGAAATTGCATTGACTTGCACTGTCAATCAAAAATCTAAATAAAAAATTTTCTCCAAAATGAGATACAACATGTACTTGAGCTGTAGCCAATAATACAGTATATTTCGATTGCACTAATTCTGATGTCGAACACAAACTCACCGGAGGAGATGGCTTGGATTCAACTGACACACTCGATGTGGAGGGATTACCCTTTAAAACTTCTGAATTATCTTTACCATGGACATCTGACTTATGATGAAAATGTAAAAGCGTATGATGGCGTTTTGAACATTTACGACAGCTCGAGTTTGAACTACAATTCTTTACACCGTGATTGGAATGCAAACAGTTGAAACATAAATTATGTGCTTTAACCACATGAACTCGTTCCGTAGGCGTTAAAGACATAAATTTATGACACTTGAATATTTTATGATTTCCCTTACATTTTGGACAAATTAATTTCTCATACGTATTATTACTCATAACATCGGATGAATTTGAATCGGCACTAATAGCAAATGAATGCATCACCGCCTTAGAATTTGCTTGCTTACTGGAATTAGCTGAACCACTAGTTCGACTCAGTATTTTCGCTTGGGTTTTGATAAAAACGGAAAGTTCATTGTAAGTGGGAATGACCCCTTTAGCCAATGACTGTTCAAATAACTTCTGTGTATGCACATCCAATTTTTGTAAGGCAATTGTCATTAAAATAAAATCGGATAACTCTCCCACCTTTACTTCCTTTAAAGCGTTAACGGCACTATCAAATTTTTCAACAAATAAGTTTAAATTTTGACCACTTTCCACTAAAAAAGGTTTGAATTTCAAAATTTGATCCAAATACATAAAGGCTATCTGCCGTGCATCTTGATATTTATCAATTAATGAATCCCATATAATTGAATAATTTTCAGGTGTAGGAGGTACCCCACTACATAAAGCGAGTGCATTGTGAGTTAAACTTCCTAATAAATAATGTAATTTGGAAATACTATCCAATTTTATGTTTTCATGCACCAATGATTTGAAAGTAGCATAAAATATAGGCCATCTTAACGGGTTGCCATCAAACGATGGAATCGTAATTTTAGGTAGCCTAGGAGAGACTATATCCCCAATCGATTTCACCGATTCATTTACTTGCTCGGATTTTTTCACCTTAAGAGAATCAGCTACGGATTTAATGTGACAAAACAATTCATCAATTACATTTAATTCTTGACAATTTGGCTCAAATTCAGGATCTAGCTCTAAATTTATTAAATTTATATCATCAACTAGGAGCTTAAACTCATTACAGGTCTCGTTCAAAGTCGAATATCTGATAAGAAAATCATTCACAATTGTCTCATCCGCAATGTTTTGACTTTTATCAAATAATAGCTGTACTCGTTTGAAAAGGGTTTGCTTTTTCGAAGTTAAAACCTTTAATTTTGATTTTAATTTAGCTTCAGCCATTATTGTCAAGAATCAGTGACAGCAGGTGTACGTAAACAAATAATACACAAACAGACTAAATAGTGTGAATTGTATTTTGTAAACAAACGATTAAATGGTTGATTTGAAATAAATATTAATACGTACTCAATAAGTGTGTGTTAAATTAAATACAAGTAACCAATTTTAAATAACCATTTCTTTACTTCGAAATAAATATTGTAAAAGTATTTATTCCATCAAAAAACTCAATAATGCCCAAATCTACAGAAAAATGATAATGATAATAATACTCAAACAATATAAACAATAAACACCGACATGAATCCGTCGAAAATTTTAATATTGTGAAACAAAAATATCTTTTTATTCACTCAATAAAACAGTGTTTTAAGTAACTACTGCGCATATCATTGGTATGTAATGTTGTTTCACTCTCACGTTGTAGACATGCGCACACGATAAAACTATCTAGCAAGCTTGTTTGCTGGCGAAAACAAGTTATATCATTAAAAATGTCTTTTCGCGCGTTTTTTACACGTTTTTTTTACTACAATTTTTTCTCAAAAATTCGACAATTCTCCGCATAAATTATGCAAAAACGTATTCCCCAGGCTCACAATCCGCTTCGAAGGACCAAAAAATGTAGTGGCTCTGGCTAATGGACGTAATATCCAAAGTCGGAATACTTCTTGAATAAATTTATACGGAAAAATGTGAATGAAAATGAAATGGTTACACTAACCTTTTGAACGCCTACTCCGGTAATAATCTTCAAACTTTTTCTGGTTTCACCCACGTAATTTGGATAAAAGGATGGATAATTATAGGATATTATAGTGAACTAGTTTGAAGTAGTAACTTGATAAGTAAACCGTTTACCGAACGTTAATTATACGTACGAACTAATAACACATATAGAAGATGAGGACGCACTGTCCTTGGTATACAGACGCACTATCTGATTACACTACTGTTGTACAGCACAAAAATGAGGGACACACTGTCCGCTTTAAATTCACAAAGAGAACGAACCGTTCACGTTGAATGACTCTCGATAAGTGTAAAATTGCGCAAAGGGCAATTACTCAAATTAAAAGGAGACAGAATATCTCCGTTCAAAACAAAAAAAAATAGATTTAATTCTCTTTAAACAAAATTTGTGTAAACACCAAAAACCAGAGTCGGATTTGAAGATAAGTTCAAAATCCGAATTCCGGCGTAAACAATATATATATATATATATATATATATATATATATCCCAAAAAACACTCTGCAAAAGGTTATGGGCCCAGTGTACCAATTTTGAGATATAAGTTTGGTGTTTTGATAGTAAAGTTGGATTTTGATGTTTTAAGGTTACGCCACATTTTTTCATTGAGAAAAATTTTGTTAGTTATGGCAACCACAAGTTTTGGAAACATTGCCTACGGGATTAAGCCATTCGATGGAACAAATTTCACCAATTGGTGTTTCCGAATGAAGTTACTTTTGGAACAGAATGGAGTACTTGACGTACTATCAAAGGAACCTCCAACAGCGGCTGCCGAGCTGATGGTTTTCAATGTAGATGTTGTTAAGGCTCGTAACATTATAGTTCAAGGACTTGCCGACAACATTTTACCTACAATAAAGGATAAAAAAACAGCCAAGCTGATTATGGAAGCTCTCGATTCTACGTACGAGAAGCGTGGTATGAAGTCGCTCGTAACTGCACAAAAGGTATGGAGGAAGCTAGAATACAGAAATAATCGACCGCTTCAAGAATTTTTCCATGAGTTTGAAACATTGGCATCAGAAGCAAAAATTGCTGGAGGGAAACTAGAAGAAGAAGAAGTCGTCAGTTAACTTTTAGTCGCAATGCCATCTGACTATGATGCAGTGGTGTCAGCAATGGATATTTTGTTCAACAAAGATAAATCTTCCGTCAGTTTGGAGTACGTAAAGAATACCCTTTTGGCTGAGTACGAGAGATCTAAGAAGAAAGGGGACCTGTCCCAAAATGTATTTGCTGCTTATAAAAATCGAGGTAAATGGTCTAAGTTTACTTCCAATTCTAGAAATTACAAGCCAAAAAATAGTGAACCATCCAATAACAAGTCCAATGTCATTTTTTATTATTGTAAAGTTCGAGGACACATAAAGAATTTTTGTCCTAAGTTAAAAAATAAAAGTTTTGGCGCTACCTCTGGTGATAACACTTGTGATAAGGCTGATAACGAATTTACTTTCACGGTTAACAGTAGTGAAACCACTCATGACTCAGCTGGTGTTTGTAAACATTCCTCGGATTTGACATACTTTGTGGTGGACTCAGGGGCTACTAGTCATCTTATGAAATTGGATTATATTGACTATTTAAAAGATTCGACTTCAGTTAATATGAATATTAGTGTTGCTAAGAAAGGGGAGTGTGTAAGTGCTGTAAATAAAGGTAACTTACTGTGCCTATCTGAGAGTGGTGATAGGATCAATATTCGTGATGTTTTAGTTTGTGAAAATTTATCAATGAATCTTCTATCGGTGATGAAATTAGAAGAAAAAGGATGTAAGGTTTTATTTGAAAACTCAAGTATCAAAATTATTTGTGGTAGTAAAATTTTAAGAGGAGAACTTTTAGGAAAACTTTATATAGTGAAATTACATCTCATTCAAGAGCAAGGTGTAAAAAGGTGTAATGTGGTTACTGCTAGTAATAAATTGATGCACCAGAGAATGGCACACAGCTCACTCTTCCCTGTGGGACTTTGCGACATTTGTCTAAAAGGTAAACAAACCAAATTACCATTTATGAAATCTATTCCCGATGAATGGAAGGCAAGTAGAGTTCTCCAACGTATTTCTACAGATGTTTGTGGAAAAATATCGCCTCCCACTCATGATAACTTCAACTATTTCGTTACATTTATTGACCATTTTTCTAATTTCTGTGTAACATATCTTTACATTCAAAATCTGAAGTTTTCGATAAATTTAAAATTTATGTTGCAATGGCTGAGGCAAAGTTTGGTACTAAAATAGAAAATTTAAGATGTGACAGAGGTGGAGAATATGTCTCTGGTAAATTTATTGAGTTCTGTCAATCTAAAGGAATTACTATTAGTTACTCGATGCCCAGGAATCCGTCTCAAAACGGTAAAGCAGAAAGAATGAACCGTACTCTATTGGAGAAAGCAAGGTGCTTGCTATTGGACAGCAAATTAGATAAGGACATGTGGGGTGAATCTTTAGCAACTGCGACTTATATCACAAATAGATTAGAAACCTCCGTTTTACCTAAAGGTGTCACTCCTGCTGAAAGATGGTACGGTTACAAGCCCAATTTAAATAAAATAAAAGTTTTTGGCTGCCCTGCCTATTCGTTGATTCATAAAGAGGATAGACAAGGGAAATTAAGTGATCGCTCTAAAAAGTTATATATGGTTGGATATTGTGATAATGGGTATCGCCTTTGGAACCCCAATACAAGAAAGATCGAGTTTGGGAGAAATGTTGTATTTGATGAGAAAAAAGAAACAGCAGATAATGAAGAACCAAAACATATAATTATATCTCCAGAACAGAGACAGACCTTTGTTAATGACGTTGAAGAAAATAATGAACCCCCGGATAATTCTGACCAGGAAAGTGATCGCTCTAAAAAGTTATATATGGTTGGATATTGTGATAATGGGTATCGCCTTTGGAACCCCAATATAAGAAAGATCGAGTTTGGGAGAAATGTTGTATTTGATGAGAAAATAGAAACAGCAGATAATGAAGAACCAAAACATATAATTATATCTCCAGATCAGAGACAGACCTTTGTTAATGACGTTAAAGAAAATAATGAAACCCCGGATAATTCTGACCAGGAAGGTGACTTTTACGGTTTTCCTGATGCTGAAGAAGAAAAATCAAAGAATAAAAGAACCATACGTAAACCAAAATACCTTGATGATTTTGTAACTTTTGCTTTTGATGAACTAGCTCTGTCTGCTAATTATAATTGTGATGTCCCAAAAACTTATTCCGAAGCAATTCGTGATCCCGGTTGGCGTGAAGCCATCAACGATGAATTAAATTCCCTTGAAGCAAATGAAACATGGGAACAAGTTGACGCACCACCTGACGAGAGACTAATTGACTGCAAATGGATCTTCACTATGAAGACTTCAGAAAATGATATGAAAAAGAAGGCCAGGCTTGTGGCACGAGGGTATCAACAAACCGACAACCAGCCTGATGACCTGTATGCTCCAGTCGCTCGCTTCACAACACTTCGGGTGCTCATATACTCATTGGAAACAACTTAAAAATGTAATTAAGTATTTAATATGTACAGCAAATTTTGGTTTAGCTTTTAAAAATTCAGATTGCAACTCAATTAATATACATGCATATGTAGATGCTGATTATGCATTCGACATTAATGATAGAAAAAGTATATCAGGATTTGTCATTAAATTAAATAATAATGTTATCTCTTGGGGATCGAAAAAAACAATCAATTGTTGCTGTTAGTACGTGCGAGGCAGAGTATTATGCTTTGGCTGAGTGTATCAAAGAAACACTATTTTAAAAAAAATTATCATATGAAAATTTTAATTTTGATGATGTAATACAGATTTATGAGGATAATCAGGGTGCAATCAAAATTTCAGGGACAATGGAGACCAAAAGGTCAAAACATTTTGATATCAGATACTATTTTGTAAAGGATTTAGTCGCTAAAGGTACAATTAAAATAAATTATATAGAATCTTCTGAACAACTTGGGGACATTATGACTAAGTCTTTGCCCACAACTAAGTTTAATGACTTTTGTAAAAGATTGAATCTTATCTGTTTTTAATGCGCAATTAGGAGGAAGTATTGTTGTAATTACGCATTAATAGTTATTTATTTATTATTATTCATTATTCATTTAAATTTATATTAAGATCAACTAACTTCAAGTCAGTAGTTTATATATGTCAAGAATGTAAGATGGCTGTTTTAGACTTGTGTTAATTAAATTAGAATCAAATATATAATTTTACTATCAGTATAATTATTTAATATATATATATATATATATATATATATATATATATATATATATATATATATATATATATATATATATATATATATATATATATATATCCCAAAAAACACTCTGCAAAATTGTATAACAACTTTTGGAAAAACAAAAGAAGAACACTTGAATAATATCGATCGAATATTTAAAATCATTAAGCGAAATGGATTAAAAATACAATTGGATAAATGCAATTTTTAAAAGATAGCATACAATATCTTGGACATACAGTCACAACGAAAGGAATCTTACCGAATAATAAGAAAATCGAAGCTATACAAAATGCAAAGAAACGACAAAGTCATGGATTAGCTGGATATTATCGAAAATTTATTAAAAATTATGCTAAACTTACGAAACCATTAACAACAGTATTAATAAAAGAAACAAAATTTGAATGGGGTTAAGACAGAATTTGAAAAGGGTTAAGACAGAATTGACTGCAAGTCCTATACTAATACATCCAGACTTAACCAAAGAATTTAGAATCACAACAGACGCATCGAAGCTATAGGAGGAGTATTGTCTCAAGAAATCGATGGAAAGGACCATCCTATCGCATTTTATTCACAAACTCTCACAGGAGCTGAATGAAATTATACCACTACGGAAAAAGAATGTCTAGCAACCATTAAAACAATTAAACATTTTCATCAATATTGATGTTGAGACTTAATAATCGCCTCTATGTTATCATAAACAGTTTTATTTAAGTGAAGTTGGTATTAGCTGTAACCAACAAGGCCAGTTTTGGCGGAATAGTTGATATATAGACATTCATGTGTACAAGCACGTTTATTAGAATGAATTCAATTTATGTTCAATTATGTTGCGGGTTATGCCTAAATAGGTAAAGAACTACAACAATTTATCGTAAACTCAACAAGTTTATAGTAAAACTCAACAGATTATGCAAATAATCTCAATAGATTATACAAATAATCGCAATAGGTTATGGGGTTCAGCATACTTTAAAAATGTGCAAAGTTATTTAATGTATAAGAAAAACATTCAAACATTGAATATTAGTGATAAAAACAAAGTCGAAGTTTTTCGAAAAGTGAATTCAAGTTTTGTGTAACGCAAATAAAGATTTAAAAGTTAACATTGGTTTATTAGAAGGAAAATCAAATTGGGCCACATGGAAATACAAAGTGTTAATATTAATAAAAAGTGTTCCTGGAGCCGAACAAGTGATCAATGGAGAATTGTTAGCGCCTGAACAATTAAATTTCGACGCCTCTGAAGATGATATCAAAAGATATAACGAAGAAAGTAAATACTTCACCAATTCAGACACAAAAGCGTTACTAATTCTAACAACAAATATGACAGAAGAAAATTTAACAAAAGTGATGAGGTTCAATTCATCTAGAAATGTATGGCTTGAATTGCATATAAAGGAGTATATGAAGGAGTAACAGAAGATAAAACTTTTAATTTATGCATGGAATTTTTGAAGAATATTTGGAACAATTTAAACATAGAACTGAGTGATAATAACAATACAAACGTGTTACCTGAAATTTTAATTATTTGTAAGATTTTAGAAACTTTACCTAATGATTATTTTTATTTTAAAGCTAGTTGCATTTGATACCTAAAACCAATAGGGCAGTGGACTATCTTACAAGTCAATTATGTGCACATGAAAGAGAATTGAAAAGTAAGCTGAAAGAGAAAAATCAAAGTAAAGGTAAAACTTTAATTTGTCATTATTGTAATAAATCAGGACACATTATTAGAAATTGTTTAAAATCGAAATAGGATGGTAAACCCCCTAAGGCAAAAACTACAGAAAAGGCAGAAAATAATACAGTGGCTTTGTATACTTCGACTGAAGCATTTTCTACCGAAAGTGATTTATGTAACTGGTATGTGGATAACTGGTATGTGCAATCAATCATGTATGCAACAATGAAAAATTATTTCAAAGCATTCAACCGTTCGATAAGCCTCACTAAGTTATTACAGCAAATGGAACGAGTTATTACAGGATATGGAAATGTTTCAATGAAGGTAATAGTAGGTCAAGAGTGTAAAATTGTTACTTGATCTAACGTATGGATGGTCCCAGGTATGCACAAAAATTTATTTTCGGTGCTTTCTACATAAGATAAAAATCCACATAGTAAATATATTTCAACTACTGAAGAATGTCGTTTCGAAATTAATGACAAACTTATTTTAAAAAGCAAAAGATCGCGTCATGGAGGTCTATACAGATTAGATTTGATAAATGATACTGAAAATTATGTGAATTCAGTCAAATCAAGTGAAAGTATTCTACAACTCTATCACGAAAGATTAGGTCATCAAAACAAGAGACACGTTGAAACCATTTTAGAAAAAGATTTTGGAATTAAAATTAATCTGGATTCAAAAGTTTGCGAAGGATGTGTTTATGGTAAATCACATAAACAAAAGTTTGGAAAAGGGGAACGAGCAACTTCACCCGAACATCTACAAGGCCTGATATAGCCTTTGCTGTGGGATATGCATCTCGAAATCTGGATCATCCAACAATAAAACTCAACAGATTATGCAAATAATCTCAATAGATTATACAAATAATCTCAATAATTTATATGGAAGGAAATTTAAAATCCTCACCGACCACCGTCCATTAATATGGTTACACAACGTCAAAGATCCAAGTAGTAGATTAATAAGATGGAGACTAAAATTGTTGGAATACCAATAAAAAAACAAATATAAAGAAGTAAGATTAAATATTAATGCCGATTACCTAAGTCGAATTTATTCAATAACTACAGAAAAGGAAAATTTAGAAAATTTTAATAAAATGGTAAAATTTATACCTACTAGAATCAAATGGGAAAAGACAAGACATCTCTAAAATAAAACTTTATTATTTTTTACGAATAACAATCATAAAATGCGCTTGAGAAGATACCTGGAAGAAAATACCGATCATAGTAATAGAGAAAAGGGAACTCTGGGAGAATTAATTATCCTACAAAATAAAAATAATTATACTCAAACGATTTATTTATTGATAGTGGCAAATAAAAAGAAAGAAATTAATATACCACTACTATTCAGAGCTTTACATGTTCTAAAATATGAATACAACGTATCAGAAATCACCTGTTTTGATTTCATAACTAAAGGAAAACAGCAAAAGATGCTATTAAAATTATTTTATTACTTCTTTGAAAAAATTCTGAAAAACTGAAGGACACGTCTATACCGAATAATAAAAACTTCGATAATAAATCGTCTAAAACAACATTGAAAAATAATAAAAAAATAATAGAATTAGAAGACAGTAACGACGAAGAAGAAAACAACGAAACTACACAAAGACAACGTAAAGATATAATCGTACACTCTGACACAAAAGAAGGAGAAGGGAATAAACATTTAAAAGAAAGAATTAAAACAGATATACCGCTAGAATTGGAAACCACATTGTTAATACGGATGACATGTGATTTAAATACATATAATGATAATTACTCATATTTCTCAAAACACGTAAATATTGACGAAATTGGAGAAATAAGAAGAGGAGCATTCAAAATAATGAAAAATATAAAACATCCTCATCAAAAGATTATAATATATTCTTTTAAAAATTACTTCGACGAGGAAGACGACTATACAAACTTAAATAGTGATTTAAAAATATTTAATAAAATATGTAGTGAATTAAAAATTAAAGCATTAAGTATTCTTAAAGAAAACGGTAATCAAATAAAAGAATCATACTCGAAGAATTTAATAGAAATTAATTTACATTATTGTGAAGACCTAGAAACTGTCATAACTGATCCTGAACTAAAACGGCAAATATTAAGAGAATATCACAACGACTCCACTGGAGGACACACGGGAATGAATCGTACATATTTGAAAATAAAAGAAAAATATACCTGGAAAAATATGAAAAGAGAAATTGAACAGTACATTCAGTCATGCCATGAATGTCAAGTGAACAAAGCTAATAATCAATCAACAAAATTACCAATGGTTAATACATTTAATGAAATAATCGAAATGGATATTGTCATGATAGTAACTGCCACAAGTTAAATAAAGTTCTTAAAAATAAATATCAAGTCTGATTATTTAATAAAACATAACATGGCGCAGTCGGTTAAATTGTGAGAAAGAAGGATAAAAAAAACATAGACAAAACGATGGAGGCATCCATGAAGCCGCACGCCTGCCTCTCGTTTGAAGGTAACCTCAAAGAAAATTGGCATAAAAGGAGATAATGTTTCGAACTCTACTTGAAGGCAACCGGACTCGATACGAAGCCCGCAGAACGACAAGTTAAACAGCCGGCTAAACAAATTTGACATGAGACGTACAAGAATTAAAGCTGTTGTAAACGTACCCGCCCGCAGAAAAACTGGCGAAAACAGAACAGAAAAGTCGGATGAAAGCGAGAAGAACGAAACGACATCTAACGATAATAACAAGAACAAAATTTCGATCGAAACAACTTCATCCAAAGTAAGTGAAAATACGTCAGTTGTTCGTCCATGTTCGTCCGTGACTTCACCAATAGTGGAATATAGACCTAGAACACGCTCGACGTCACGACTAGATGGTCATCATCGAGGGAATGATCAGTCAGATGAAAGCGAGAAAAAAAAGAAAAAAGTTTCCATCGAAACTATTTCATCCAAAGTAAGTCAAGATGTTCCAGAAAAATTTCGAAGTAGAATTCGACCTGTGGCTAAAAGACCATTACTTCGTAACAAAAATTTCGAAACAGATAAACCTGTTAGGGATGACGTAACATCATCAAATTTTCATCCAGTTTTATAAAGCCTTCATGATTCGACACGTTTGGCTTGTCAGACGACGACAAAAAGTGCTACAAACTGTGATTGGTGATTTTGAAAACTTTTGGACGCCGAAAGCATATGAAAGTGTGGATAGACATATTTTTTCCACACGAAAGCAGTAACCAGGGAAAAGTTTTTCGTCGTTCATCACTGAACTGAGAAAGCTGAGTAGTGTGTGTGGTTTCGCTGATCTCCGTGACAGTCTCATAAAAGACAGTGAGATCTGTGGTGTGCTGGACCAGGACTTAAAAACAAGATTGTTGAGAAAGGATGATCTGGACCTGGTAAGTGCATAAACATTTGTAAAGCCGCCGAGCTGTCACAGACGCAACTCAAAACATAAGCATCTCATAAAAGCATCGTAAAACAAAAATCAACCGAAGCAGAAAAAGAAGGGAAAGCAGCAGCAGTAACCAGAAGTATCAACAGATGGCAGCACAGCAGTCAACTCGCAAGCCGTGTCATCGTTGCAACAAGTTGCATCCCATGAACAAGTGCCCAACGTGGGGAAAAAAGTGCTCAAACTGTGGTAAGATGAATCATTTCGCACAAGTTTGTAGAAATCAAAGTGTCAATTTTATACAAAATCAAAATGAAACTTTTGAAGTATAGTCATTGTTCATTGGAAACATGTCACTTTCAAAACAAAATGAAGTCTGGTGCGAAACGATTCAGATTGACAATCAGTACAATGTAAACGTCAAATTGGACACCAGCGCACACCGAAATGTGATTTCACTGGAAAATCTCAAAAAAGTGTGCACCGATGAGCCAGAACTTGAAAAGTTTACTGCAATTTTGAAAGCATATGGAGGAAGCCAAATTCCAGTTTTGAGAAAGTGTTACTTAACATGCAAATTTGAAAATCGACGTCCATCGATTTTGGAATTTGTTATGGTTGACGGAAACTCAAACGTAACAACTGTGATTAGCTCACCTACATTGAAAAAGCTTAAATTTGTACAAAGAGTCAATGTTATTGAAGAAAAACAAGAAAAAAGTAGTTTAAAAAATGAGTTTGTTAGAAAACAAAAAAGTTTTTCCTGGAACGGGTTTTATTAAAGATTTTGAATACGATATTAAATTGAAAGAGAATGCAGAACCGAAAGTTTTGCCTTGCAGAAAGGTTCCAATTGCGCTTATGAATCTTTTGAAAGAAGAGTTAGACAAAATGGAAAGGATAGGAATTATTGAAAAAGTACTAGGTCCTTCAGACTGGGTAAATCAATTTGTAATTGTGAGAAAACCAGATGGTTCATTGAGAATTTGCCTAGATCCGATTTATTTAAATCAAAATATAATTGATTGATTGTGCTCTAGAATGCCTGGTGCGAAGGTGTTCACAACACTGGATGCAGACAAAGCATTTTGACAGGTCAAATTTGTTGAAGAGAGCTAAAAATAATGTATGTAGAGACATCTGTTTGTTAAACTAGTAATTGTTTTTTTTTTTTTTGAACTCTTGATAATACAGTTAATATACCTACACGAGTAGTAGTGTAACATGTGTTGTATGAAATGTAATGATTGATGCTTGTGTTAAAAACAAATAATAAATATTAATTCTTCTTAAATAATACAGTGTTTAAGTGGTTTATTCTACCCTCAATGCAACAGGCCCAGATCACTTAGATTCCTAGATTGCCCAGGTTACGTGATATTAATAAACATTATACAGTATTAAGTTTTAAGAAGAAAATGGCCGTAAACTATTTAACTAGTGTACCGCGTCTAATGGGTCGAGGCAATTACCAAGATTGGGCATTTGCAGTCGAAAATGTTTTCGTTTTAGAAGGACTAACAAAGTGTATTGATGGTAGTGAAACGGATACAACATTAGTTGGAAAAGCTAAAGCAAAGTTGATTTTAACTCTGGATTCCTCCTTGTACTTGCATGTCAAAGATGCAACAACAGCTAAGGATGTTTGGGATCGACTTACAAAACTTTATGAAGATAGTGGTTTTTCCAGAAAAATAGGTTTGCTACGAACATTAATATCGTTACGGTTAGAAAACAGTGATTCAATGGAAATTTACATCCATCAAGTAATCGAAACAGCACAAAAATTGAACAGAACAGGTTTCAAGATTAGTGATGAATGAGTAGGGTCGCTTCTCCTAGCGGGACTCTCTGAAAAGTACATGCCAATGATTCTAGCTATCGAACATTCTGGAATCGACATTACCACTGATGTAATCAAATCCAAGTTACTTGATATGAATCTGGATAGTGCTGAGAGTAAAGCGGCAGCTTTTGTGACCAAGCAAAACTTCAAAAAGCAAATAAGAGATGGAAACACGGGTTCTGGTTCTGTGAGTAATTATAAAGATAAAAATAATATCACGTGCTTTAAATGTAAAAAGAAAGGTCATTTTATGAATAAATGTCCAAATAATAACAAAGAAAATGATAAAGGCAATAAAAAAAAAAGTGAGCGGTAATGCTTTTAGTGCTACTTTTTTAAGCGGTAATTTTAAAAATACTGATTTTTGCATAGATTCTGGTTGTAGCACACATTTGACCGCTAGAAAAGATTGGCTGTCAAATATTAGTGAAGAAAAGTTACCAAAAATAACAGTTGCAAACAACAGTTCGTTACCAGTGGAATGTGCAGGCGATATAGAAATTACTACTTTTGTTAATAAAAACAAGCATGATGTAACTATAAACAATGTTCAGTTTGTTCCAGGCTTGACAACAAATCTGTTGTCAGTATCGCAGCTAATCAAGAATGGTAACGAGATTATTTTTCACGACAAAGGTTGCAATATATACAATAAAAAAGGCACATTAATTGCAACAGCTATCCTAACGAATAATGTATATCGGTTGATTTTTAAGCCAAAAAAGCAGTTTTTTTCACTGGCAGCAGCTGCAGTGACCAGTGATGCATGGCATAGAAGATTCGGGCATATAAATTATAAAGATCTCAATCTAATGAAAAATGGCATAGTTGATGGGATGAATTGTAAGGATTCTGATAAAAATATTATATGCGAGGTCTGTTGTGAAGAAAAGCAGGCAAGATTGTCATTCAATCACAAAGGCAACAGGGCGTCTACCGCACTAGAGGTTGTTCATGCAGATCTTTGCGGGCCCATGGAAACAACATCAATAGGTGGGCCAAAGTATTTTTTTATCCTTGAAGACGATTACACAAAAATGAGTTTTGTTTATTTTCAAAAAAGTAAAGATGAAACATTTGAAAATTTTAAAAAATTCAAGTATTTTGTTGAAAACCAAAAAGAAACAAAAATTAAGATTTTTCGAACAAATGGCGGTGGAGAGTTCTGCAGCAAAGATTTCGAGAACTTTCTGATAAAAAATGGAATTATACATCAGAAAACTAATCCATATTCTCCGCAGCTAAATGGCACAGCCGAGCGCTTAAACCGCACGATCGTTGAGAAAGCCAGATGTTTACTTTTTGATGCTAAGTTGGACAAAACATTCTGGGCAGAGGCAGTAAACACTGCAGTATATCTGCGAAATCGTTCTGTAGTCGCAACTTTAAAAAAGACTCCGATTGAGATGTGGACTAACCAAAAACCAGAAGTTAGTAACTTAAGGATATTTGGAAGTGAGGTCATGATGCACATCCCCAGAGAGAAACGTCTAAAATGGGATAAAAAATCGAAGAAAACAATTTTAGTTGGCTTTAGCGAAAACATCAAGGGTTTTCGGCTATATGATCCAGAAACAAAAAAGGTAATAATTAGTAGAGACGTCATTATAAATGAAAAACTGAATAAGAAAGATGATATAATTATATACTCGGAATTATCAGATTCAGTGGGAAAATCTAATCAAACACTTTCAGATTCTGAAGAAATGGAGAGTTTAAATATATCAGAAGAAAGTAATACCAGTCAGGATGCTGATTTTGTACCGGATATTGTAATTGAAGACCCCAATACTAACAGAAGATCGGAGAGACAACAAAAACAAAAAAAAATTCGAATGACTATGTTACCTATCTATGCTTAGACAACGATGGTGATCCAGTGTCCGTAGAAGACGCAATGTCACGGCCGGATCGTAAACATTGGATGGCAGCGATGGAGAATGAACTACAGTCATTTGAAAAGAACGGAGCATGGGAGATCGCTGATATTCCTAACAGTGGTTGTGTAGTGAAGTGCAAATCGGTTTTTAAAAGAAAGAGTGATATCTCTGGTAAAGTGCGATATCGTGCAAGATTAGTGGCAAAAGGTTTTACCCAAAAACAGGGTATCGACTTCGATGAGACTTTCTCACCTGTTGTAAGGCATTCTACATTAAGACTTTTATTTTCACTCTCAGCGAAATTAAATTTAAACATTTTTCATCAACGGCATTTTTGAACGGTGATTTAAAAGAAAACGTTTTTATGATGATACCGGAAGGTTTACAATTAAAAGATAGTAATATTAAAGTTTTGAAACTCAAAAAGGCTTTATGGTTTGAAACAATCTTCACGTTCATGGCATGAAAAAGTAGATGATTTTCTTAGTAATTTGAGTAATAAAAAATCCGATTTAGAGCCTTGTTTGTACACCAAGATGAAAGATGGTTTGAAAACTATTGTTTGTATTTATGTAGACGATTTTTTTATTTTTACTAACGAAATTGAGTCAAATGATTTAAAATTGCAATTAAGTAAAGCTTTTGAAATTAAAGATTTAGGCGAAATAAAAAATTGTCTGGGCATGAGAATAAATATAGACAAAAGTAATGGTACGATAACATTAGATCAAAAGTCATATGTGGATCAATTGTTAAAAAGATTCCACATGACAGATTCTAAAAATATCAGTACTCCAATGGAGATAGGTCTTAGTTTAGATAGGGAAAATGATAATTACACTGAAGTACCCTATCAACAACTTATAGGCAGTCTTATGTATTTGTCTGTCTTGACCAGACCTGATATCTCGTTCGCCGTGAGTTATCTCAGTCAATTCAACAATTGTCATACAGAAACGCATTGGAAGCATGCTAAACGTATATTGAGATACTTACGTAGAACGAGAGATTATGGATTAAAATTTACCAAAGATGATATTTACAGGGTTTTGTTGATGCCACTTGGGGCAGTAATACATATGACAGAAAATCCTATACAGGTTTTTGTTTTCTTTTTTCCAATGGTCCAATCGCTTGGGAAAGCAGAAAACAAAATACTGTTGCCTTGTTCAGCACTGAGGCCGAGTATGTGGCTATTTCAGAGGCTGCCAAGGAAGCAATTTATTTGAGAGGACTATTATGTGAATTAATGGGCATTGAGAATTGTATAACTTTGTATAATGACAATATAGGCGCACAAAAATTGTCAATTAATAAGATTATTAATAAGCGCAGTAAACATATTGACATTAAACATCATTATATTAGAGAAGTAGTAGCTAAAGGACATATCAAGTTGGAATATTTAAGAACGGAAGATATGCCAGCTGATGTGTTGACAAAAAGTTTGTGTTCTAATAAGCACAATAAGTTTATTAGAAAATTGGGTATTGTTAAAATTAATTAATGTAGACTTTTTGTCTCTCATTCTTTTTAGCTAGTGAGAGTGTTGAAGAGAGCTAAAAATAATGTATGTAGAGACATCTGTTTGTTAAACTAGTAATTGCTAATTTTTTTTGAACTCTTGATAATACAGTTAATATACCTACACGAGTAGAGTGTAACATGTGTTGTATGAAATGTAATGATTGATGCTTGTGTTAAAAACAAATAATAAATATTAATTCTTCTTAAATAATACAATGTTTAAGTGGTTTATTCTACCCTCAATGCAACAATGGAATTATTGGAAATGATTTTCTACGACAAAATAATGCCGTGATCGACTATTATCAAAAATTATTAATATTAAACAATAATACCTGTTATAAATTATTATGGAAGAAATGGAACCTCACATTTATTTTACACCGACAAATCGGGTAAATGAAATATATAAAAGTGTTAGATTGGAACACTTAGATGAAGAACTAAAACAAGAAATTTTTGAATTATTAATAAAATATAAAGAGTTACCCAAATTAAGTAATGATGAACCGGGTCAAGCAATTGGATTTCAACACAAAATCGATACAACAGATGATCAACCCATTAAAAACAAAATATACCCATTACCAGAAATCCACCGACAAGAAGCGGATAGGCAAATTAAAGAACTACTAGAAATGAATATTATTAGGGAAAGCGAAAGCCAATACAATTGTCCAGTTTGGATTGTACCAAAGAAAGAAGATGCAAGTGGAAAAAAGAAATGGAGAATGGTTATCGATTATAGAAAATTGAATGAAAAAACTATTCCCAATAATTATCCCTTGCCTAATATAAACGAAATACTGGGAAAATTAAATGGAAACTCATACTTTACAACCATCGATTTGGCTAGTGGATATCATCAAATTCCAATTAAAGAAAGTGACATTCATAAAACAGCATTCTCTGTTAATGGAGAACACTACGAATTTGTACGAATGCCTTTTGGTTTGATAAACGCGCCAGCAAAATTCCAAACAATGATGAATAAAATATTAAAACAAGAAATAGGGAAAACATGTCTGGTTTATTTGGATGACATAATAATCTTTGGAAAAACGAAAGAAGAACACTTGAATAATATCGATCGAATATTTAAAATCATAAAACAAAATGGATTAAAAATACAACTGAATAAATGTGAATTCTTGAAAGATAACATAGAATACCTTGGACATACATTCACAACGAAAGGAATTCTACCAAATAATAAGAAAATCGAAGCTATACAAAATGCGCCTGTACCCAACAACATGAAGCAAGTACGACAATTTCTTGGACTAGCTGGATATTATCGAAAATTTATTAAAAACTATGCTAAACTTACAAAACCATTAACAACATTATTAATGAAGGAAAAGAAATTTGAATGGACACCAAAATGCCAGAAAGCTTTCGAAAAAGTTAAAGCAGAATTAACTACGAGTCCGATACTAATACATCCAGACTTAACCAAAGAATTCAGAATCACAACAGACGCATCAAATGAAGCTATAGGAGGAGTTTTGTCTCAAGAAATAGGCGGAAAGGATCATCCTATCGCATTTTATTCACAAACCCTCATAGCAGCTGAACGAAATTATACCACTACGGAAAAGGAATGTTTAGCAATCATTAAAACAATTAAACACTTCCATCAATTTTTATATGGAAAAAAAATTTTAATTCTCACGGATCATCGCCCCTTAATATGGCTACACAACGTCATAGATCCGAGCAGTAGATTAATAAGATGGAGACTAAAATTGTTGGAATACCAGTATGAAATCAAATATAAAGAAGGGAGATTAAATACTAATGCTGATTACCTAAGTAGGATTTATTCAATAACTACGGAAAAAGAAAATTTGGAAAATTTCAATAAAATGGTAAAATTTATACCTACTAGAATTAAATGGGAAAAACAAGACATCTCTAAAGTAAAATATTTACTATTTGTTACGAATAACAATAATAAAATGCACTTAAAAAGATACCTGGAAGAAAATACTGATTATAGTAATAGAGAAAAGAGAACTCTGGGAGAATTAAGTATCCTACAAAATAAAAACAATTATACTCAAACTATTTATTCATTGATAGTGGCAAACGAAAAAGAAGAAATTAATATACCACTACTATTTAGAGCTTTACATGTTCTAAAATATGAATATAATGTACCAGAAATCATTTGTTTTGATTTCATCACTAAAGGAAAACAGCAGAAGATGCTATTAAAATTATTTTATTACTTTTTTGAAGAAAATTTTTGGATATTGAATGACACGTCTATACCAAATAAATATTTCGATAATAAATCGTCTAAAACGACATTGAAAAATAATCAAGAGATAGTAGAACTAGAAGATAGTAGCGACGAAGAAGAAAATAGTGAAGCTACACAAAGCCAAAACAAAGATGTAATCATCGACTTAGAAGAAGAAGAAGTGAATAAACAAATGAAAGAAAGAATTAAAACGGATACACCGCTAGAATTGGAAACCACATTGTTGATACGGATGATATGTGATTTAAATACATATAATGATAATTACTCATATTTCTCAAAACACGTAAATATTGACGAAATTGGAGAAATAAGAAGAGGAGCATTCAAAATAATGAAAAATATAAAACATCCTCATCAAAAGATAATAATATATTACTTTAAAAATTACTTCGACGAAGAAGACGATTATATAAATTTAAATAGTGATTTAAAAATATTAAATCAAATATTTAGTGAACTAAAAATTAAAACATTAAGTATTCTTAACGAAAATAATAATCAAATAAAAGAAGCATATTCAAATAACTTAAAAGAAATCAATTTACATTATTGTGAAGAATTAAAAACTGTCATAACTGATCCTGAGTTAAAGCGACAAATACTAAGAGAATATCACAACGACTCCACTGGAGGACATACAGGATTGAACCGTACATATATGAAGATAAGAGAAAAATATACATGGAAAAATATGAAAAGGGAAATTGAACAGTACATTCAGTCATACCATGAATGTCAAGTAAATAAAGCCAATAACCAACCAACAAAACTACCAATGGTTATTACTTCCACGGCGAATACATTTAATGAAATAATCGAAATGGATATATTAGGACCATTTCCGGAAACGAAAAATGAAAACCGATATATTTTGGTTATAAGGGACAATTTAACCAAATTCACGCAACTCTATCCTACTCCGAATAAATCAGGAGAAACCATCGCTCTGAAATATTTAAAATATTGCTTTACTTTTGGTTACCCTAACGTTATCTTAACCGATCAAGGAGGAGAATTTATAAATGAAATATTAAAAGACATAAATGCAATAATGCAAACAAAACATAAGATCGCAACATCGTACCATCCACAAACGAATGGCTCTGTTGAAAAGATGAACCAAGTTATCAAAGAATATTTAAGAAGTTATGTTAATGAATGTAAAGATAATTGCGACGAATTGGTCGATACTTGTGCTTACGCTTACAACACGACACAATGTGTATCTACGGGAGAATACCCATATCGACTTACATTTGGAAAAACCCCAAGAGATCTAAATTTACAACGCTACAGAACCTATGATGAATACTTAAAGAACATATTACAAAAATCAGAATTCAGCAGACAACGAGCAAAAGAAAATTTAACTAAATCGAAGGAGAAAAGCAAAGTCAAATATGTTAAAAGTACAATTGCAATCTCATAGATGGCACTAGTGTGATGTAATTATTTTGTAATATGAGAGTAAGTGTGTGTGTGTTACTGAGTCATTGCAACCGGCATAGAATAGAGTCTGGTATTGTAAGTTGATCTGTAAACATCATGTCATTATGTATTTGGAATAATAATTTATTTAATAAAATATAATAATACTTTAATTAAACTTAAAACTGTATTAATACTTTATTTCATCAGGGTTATGGGCCCAGGGCTTAACAGCTTCTAGAAAGTTAAGTTATTTTATACGTTTTAAGTGATTAAGTAAAAGCCGGAAACGTGGTTAAAAAATAAAATGGCGTCGGTGTTGAAATATAACATTGTACCATTTGCGGGTGAAAATTTTAGTGCTTGGTCGTTTCGGTTGAAAAGTATCCTGCGGGAAAGTAACGTAATAAGCGCAATTGAAGATAGTGAATATTCGAAGAATAATGAAAATAAAGAAGGTGAATCTCGAGCGCAAGCTTTGTTAATTAATAGCCTTGCGGATAGTCATTTGGAATACGTGAAAGAAAAGGAAACGGCATATGATATGTTTGTAAATCTGGAAGCGAACTTCAAAAATAAAAGTGTAAGAAGTCGCTTATTTTTAAGGAGACAACTGAGTCAAACCAAATACAACGAAGCCAACAGCTTGAAGGAACACTTGGTAAAGTTAGAACAGTTTTTTAATGAATTAAAAGATGCTGATAGTCTGTTAACGGAAGAAGAAAAAATTGATTATGTATTGTTGTCTATGCCACCAGCATATGAATCGGTAGTAACAGCTTTAGAAACTGTGCAAGATCTAAAATATGATTTTGTCAAGATTAGATTATTAGGTGAAGAAGAAAAAAGAAAAAAATTGCACAATAATAATGAATCGTCAAATGTGAATAGTAATTGTGCTTTTAATTGTTATAAATGTGGCAAACCTGGCCATAAAAAGTTCCAGTGTTGGTCACAAACCAGAGATGGAAAAGGAAGAAAATTTAACGACAGATCAAGAGGAAATAAAACGTCAACTAGACCAACAGGTAGAGGATCCAGAGGGAGCAGTTTTCAAGTTGGTGAAGAAAAAGAAGAAAGAAAAATAGCATTTATGGTAGAAAATAGTGATAGTGTTTCTATGATGTGTAATTCAACAATGAAAGTAATAAATTGGTGTATTGATTCAGGTTGTTCAGATCACCTGACAAATGATAAAAGTGTTTTTAGTGAATATAGTGATTTAAAATATCCCAAGAAGATATCGGCAGCTAAGAATGGAGTTGAGCTGGAAGCTGTAGGAATAGGTGATATAAAGGTGAATAAATCTATGTATGTGAAATTTTCATCTACTATTAAAAATGTGTACTATGTTCCTAATTTAAGAAAAAATTTGTTATCAGTTTCTAGATTAGAATCAAATAATATGTCTGTTATTTTTGAGAAAAATGAAATGAGGGCTTCAATCGGAAATGAAGTTGTTCTGCGGGGTTGTAAAAAAGGTTCATTATATTTGGTGGAAACTGAGGTCGATAAAAGTAATATGCGGGGATATTATACAGGTTCTGATAGCCAAAAGTGTGGGGATATTAACGATCTAAATTTGTGGCATAAAAGAATGGCGCATTTAGGGATAGAAAACTTAAAAAATTTGAGCAAAAATAATTTAGTTAAAGGAGTACCTAATTTAGGGAATTTCGAAAGTTTGGTTTGTGAACCATGCATTTTAGGTAAAATGACGAGAAAACCTTTTAATAATTCGAGATATAGGGCGAAAAAACCATTAGAGTTAGTTCATACAGATGTTTGCGGACCTATAACTCCGACTACTTGGGACGGTAAAAATTATTTTGTGTCATTCATAGATTATTACACACATATGGTAGTTGTTTATTTAATTGAGAAAAAATCGGAAGTTTTTGAAAAATTCAAAGAATACTATAACTTAGTGACGAAACATTTTGATTCAAACTTGTTAAAATTAAGATCAGATAATGGTCGTGAATATATAAAAGAAAGAATTTCAAAATTTCTGTAGGGATCGTGGTATTAGAATGATTTATACGGCTGCGTATAACCCAGAACTGAATGGAGTCGCGGAAAGAATGAATCGTACAATTGTGGAAAAGGCGAGAACGGTTTTAATAGATTCAAAATTAAATAAAGAAATGTGGGGTGAAGCTGTGTATTATTCTGTCTATATAACGAATAGAAGTCCAACAGTGGCAGTAAATGTAACTCCTGTTGAATTGTGGGACGGAAGAAAACCGGATTTATCAAATCTTAAAGTTTTCGGTTGTGACGCGTTTAATCACGTTCCATCTCAACTAAGAACGAAACTTGATGCCAAAGGGAAAAAATTAATTATGGTTGGGTACGCTCCGTCAGGATATCGTTTATGGGATTCGAAAAATAAAAAATTATTATAGGTCGAAACGTGATTTTTGATGAAAAGAAAAATGTAAATTCGGATAGTATTAGTATCGAAAAGGAGTTGGTATGTGTTAAAGAAAAAAGGGAAACGAATGAACGTGAATTAAAAGACGAAAATGATATTAATGAGGATATAGAAACTCAAGACGAACAAACACCGGGTATTGCTGAAACGCGAAGTGGTAGAAAGGTTAAAAAACCAGGTTGGTTAGGAAACTATACAAATTTTTGTGAAGACGAAAACATGTTTGCATTTTACGGGTTTGATCAGAATGGTGTAGACGGGATACCGAAAAACGTTGAAGAAGTAGAAACGTGTTTAGATAGGGATTTTTGGAAAAATGCGATGAAAGAAGAGTTAGAAATTTTAAACGAAAGAGATACTTGGGAAATAGTTGAAAAACCGGTTAACGTAAAAATAATCGAAACAAGATGGGTTTTTACAAAAAAGAATGTAGGGACGAAGGATGAAATTTTTAAGGCACGTTTAGTAGTCAAAGGGTTTCAACAGATAGATCAACAGGATGAAATCTATTCACCTGTTCTAAGGTTCCAAACTTTACGGATTTTATTGGCTATAGCGGCGCAAAAAAATTTCGATTTTTGTCAAATGGATGTTAAAAGTGCGTTTTTGTATGGGAAAATTAAAGAGGAAGTTTATTTAAAACCACCGATAGGTGTTAAAATTAAAGATAGCCAAGTATTAAAATTAAAAAAATCTTTATATGGTTTAAGAAAATCTCCAAAATATTGGTACGATTTATTTAATGAAGTTATGATTGAATATGGATTTCATAGATCGGAAAATGATTACTGCGTATACATTAAAAGTGATAATTTGTATTTGTTATTATACGTCGATGATTTGCTTATCTTAAGTAACAATCAAAATGAAATGATAAAAATTAAAGAGTTTTTAAGGTCAAAATTTAAAATGAAAGATTTGGGAAATCAAAACTTAAAGTATTTGGGAATTCGTATAAATAAAGTAAATTCAAACATATTCATTGATCAATCCGAGTATTTACAAAAAATTATATTAATGTATGGTATGGAAAATTGTAATTCATCGGATTCTCCGATGGAGGTAAATTTCAAAATAGATTCAAATTGTAAGGTAGATTTGAGTTTAGAACATAAATGTAGATCGTTGATAGGATCACTCATGTATGCTACTATAGGTACAAGACCAGATTTGGCACAACCTGTGTATTATTTGGGTAGATTCCAACATAAGCCTAGTAATGAACTATGGGCGGCATTAAAAAGAATATTACGGTATGTGAAGGGAACGACTCATTTGGGGTTGAAGTTTTCATTTTGTGATAATATTAGAACATTAATAGGGTATGCAGATGCTAATTGGGGAGGTAATGATGACAGAAAATCAACGTCAGGTTATATATTTAAATTGTATAATAATTCAATAATGTGGAAATCAAAAAAACAAAGTACGGTTGCTCTAAGTTCCACTGAATCAGAATATATTTCTCTTTGTGAAGCAACAGTTGAAGGTTGCTGGATATTAAAAATGTTAAATGATTTAAATGTGAACATTTCAAATGTATTAATATATGAAGATAATAAGAGTACAATATTAACTGCTAAGAATCCTGATCAGAAAAGATTAAAACATATAGACATTAAGTATAATTTTGTGAAACAAAAGGTAGAAGAGGGAGTATTAGAATTACAATATATAAAAACAACACAGCAATTAGCCGATATGTTAACAAAACCTGTTAAAAAAGATTTTTTAAAATATGTAATTGATAATTTGGGTTTGGTTAGTGTAGAAAATAAAATTTGTAAATGAATTTGCAATTGAGGGAGAGTGTTAAAAGTACAATTGCAATCTCATAGATGGCACTAGTGTGATGTAATTATTTTGTAATATGAGAGTAAGTGTGTGTGTGTTACTGAGTCATTGCAACCGGCATAGAATAGAGTCTGGTATTGTAAGTTGATCTGTAAACATCATGTCATTATGTATTTGGAATAATAATTTATTTAATAAAATATAATAATACTTTAATTAAACTTAAAACTGTATTAATACTTTATTTCATCAACAATAAAATTAAAACAAGCAAAATTAAAGTAGGAGATTTTGTAACAATAAATTTTAAGGGAAGACAAAGCAAACTCAATAGGCAAAACAATGGCCTGTATAAAGTATTAAAAATTACCGAAAATAATGCTACCCTACAAATATCATCAACTACAACAAAAGAATACCATTTAAATTTACTCAGAAAATATATTGTTCCAGATGAAATTTAAAATAATATTATTCGCTATATTGTTACAAACCGTTACTGCATCGGAACCAAATTATGAAACGAAAAAGATCGCTAAAGGATGAGGATTACTCTTCAAACACCTAGAAAATGCCGAAGTATGTACTAAGAAAATCTCTATATTATTAACATATAATATGACGATATTATACAACTATTATAAAAATATAAATCGTCACGTTGGAAAATTAAATGATATGTGCCAAAGTGATTAATTATAATAAGCAAATAGATTACTGTAAAAAGGAACACGCAAATCTGTTATATCTACTTACAAAAATCTACAAGAAACTATCTATATTATCTGAACACATAACGTTAAACAAAATACTCGATGGATTATCATATCCCATCAAATGGATATTTGGAACGCCGAATGCCGACGACACTAAATTTTACGACGAATCATTACATGATCTAATTAATAACAAGAAAACCGAAGATATAATTTTGAAGAATCAAGCTGATATTATGCCGCTACAGAAAATCTCGACAACAATTTGATAAAAATCAATAACCAATTAAATACGAACACAAAGAAGATAAATCAAATAAAAATTCAACAAACGCATTGGAACAAACGAACTACCTCAGAGACTCAATGGATGATTTAGATGAAATGGTTTCAAATTACTTAAATGACTACAATCTTATCCAATATGGAACCGTCAACTACAATATCTTACCACCGTTACAATTCAAAGAAAAATTATACCAAATTGCAAAATCTTAAAAGTTACCGATCAGCCCCAAAAACATAATGAATTTCTACGAATAATTCAAGCCTAGAGCTTTCATCCAAAATGACAAACCGAATGTAATATTAGACATTCCAACATGCAATCAATAATACCAATTATACACCGTTAATAATTTACCAATACCTACGAAGGAACACGTATTCTCATATATAGATTCTGAATATAATTATTTTCTATTAGAAATGGAAACAAACCAATATAGTCTTATAAAAGAATTGAATCAAGATATAATTCAATTGGAAACTACATATGTAATCTTGGAAAATTTACCATTCTACACAGCTACCGCCAATAGATGCGAAGAATTACTATTTTTCGAAAAAGGTATTGACAAAGAATGCCAATTTAACACAATTAATGCTAAAACAAATATTTGGGAAAAACTAAACAAACAAACTTGGCTATATGTTCTTACGGAACCTTTGGTAATGCAGATAAAATGTAATGAAGTTTTAACAGATATAATTTCCTTAAATGGAATAGGGACTTTAAAAATAAAAACAAATTGCATAGCAATAAGTCCTATGGTCATACTAACTGCAGGAATTGAACCTGTCGAAAAATTAAACATTTCTTATGTAATATCTACATTAGGAACCCCAGATGAGTGTATCGAAAAAGAAACGGAATCTGACAATATTAAACTTCAAACAATAGATTTGGATAATCTAAACTTCGACAATTTGGACATCACATTGAAGAAACTAAAAGATCAAAAACAAATATTAGACGCACACCTAAAGGAACCATTTTTAGTGCATCAAGGATCAAATACAATCTCTATAATATTAAAATTACTAGGTGTAATAATTATAGCAGTTATCAGTATAAATATAATGAAATGGCTGGGCACTTGCCGATTACTAAGAAGGATGTTTAGAAGCAAAAAAAGTTGCACCAGTCCTTGTATTAAAGTCTGCCAGACATTAGTCTCTTGCGGGCGTGGATCAAGAGTCATCCATACACATGATGATGAACTCGATTTGGAAGAACTAGGAACCACTCGAACCTGAGTGTCTCCTTTTAACGGTCGGGGTGTTGTATAAGCCATAGACAATAAGGCTCATTGTATTAAATTAATTAATTAAGCAAATCAAGCAAAATATTATCTTATCAGTTACTTATTAAGCAAAATATTATCTTATCAAATTAATTATTATATGTGGACTACCCACACTTAAATAATATAATGTATTAAGTAATTATTTCTTTTAACACGTATGATAATAAAATTATTATTCAAAATAAAAATTGTTTAAAATATAAACAATAAAAATTATTATAAATAAAAATTGTTTAAAATATAAGCAATAAAAATTATTGTCCAAAATAGAATTATCTAAAATGTAATTCCAAGAATAGACATAAAATAAGGCAGGAAATCAAGCTATCAAAATTCAATACACAGAAATTGATAATCGTTATGACTATTCTTCGAAATTAGAAAATATTGTACGTGTAATCACAGGATGTTGATTCCTGTGATTACACAGGAATCGTTATTACTAATAGTTATACTAAACAAAATTTAAAGACAAAGGAAACCTTTGTCTAAAAACAGTATAAATACCAGCATCCAAACAAGCCAAAAACCACTCTTTGTTAACTCTTTGTTCAACTCTTAGTCTGACGCTAAGTTACGTTCAAGTATTGATTCAATTGTTAAAGTGTTCAATCTATTATTTTGTAAATAATAAAAATATTCAACTTAATAAAATTAATTAATTTAAAAATTATTCAAAATCTTATTATTTTCAACAACGCATTAAAAGTGAAGTAAATACAAATACAACGAACACTAAAGTTATCATCAACTTTATCCAAGAAGAAAACTATCAACATCAAGTGGAAGAACCATCCATTATTGACTTAGAGTCGCTCGATGTCAATTGTCGAGTGTAAACAATTCATTGACTGGTGACAGCGAAACTGCAACACAAGAACCAAAAACATTTTGGTATATTGGAACATCTCCGGGATATATCACATGCATTAAAGTCTGTCAGACGTTAGTTTCTTGAGGACGAGGATCAAGAGTCATCCATAAACATAATGATGAAGTCGATTTAGAAGAACTAGAAACCACTCGAACCTGAGTGTCTCCTTTTAACGGTCGGGGTGTTGTATAACCCATAGACAATAGGACTCATTTTACTAAATAATAACTAAGCAAAATATTATATTATCAGTTAATTATTATATGTCCACACATAAGTATTAAATAATTATTTCTTTCAAGGTCACACGTATGACAATAAAATTATTATTAAAAATAAAAGTTATCTAAAATGTAATTCCAAGAATATGCATAAAAGGTCAGTAATTAATTAAGTTATCAAAATTCAATTCACAGAAATAGCCAAACTTTAGGACAACAGGATGTTGATAATAGTTATTACCAAACAAAATTAAGAACAAAGGAAACCTTTGTCTAAAAACACTATAAATAACAACATCCAACAAGCCAAAAATCATTCTTTGTTCAACTCTTAGTCTGACGTTAAGTTACGTTTAGTTCAAGTATTGATTCAATTGTTAAATCCTCAAAGTGTTCGATATACATATTATTTTTGTTACTAAAATTATTATTGTAAATAATATTCAAAATAACAAAATTCATCAAATTAAAATTTATTCAAAGTCTTATAATTTTCATCGACTTATTAAAAGTGAAATAACTAAATCTACAACGAACACCAAAATCATTATTAATTCTACCCATGAAGAAAACTATCATACGATCTACGTATAACGAAAAACAACATCAAGTGAAAGAATCATCTATTATTGACTTAGAGTCGCTTGATGTCAATTATCGAGTGTAAACAATTCATTGACTGGTGACAGCGAAAGTTTTACAACGCAAGAACCAAAAACCCTTTTGGTATATTTGGATCATCTTCGGGATATATCAATCTAACTACACTAAAAACAGTTTTAAATGTAAAACAAAAGAGTTTAGTTATTTGACTAGAAATTTGATATAAATACTAAAGTGTACGTAGCTTTAAAACTCATTATTAAGAACTATAAAACAGTGATATTTCAAATCTCATCCATTCTTCGTGTTAGAAGCTTTTGAGATTCTCTCACCACTTGTTACAATATCACACCGTAGCTTTATTTGCTTCATTATTAATCTCTGCCACCAAAATCATCCTTGTGCCATTTCTGTTGTATTTAATAATTTTTACTTAGGAATGTTTGAGTTATTTTCCAGGTATAATCACTTCATTAAACTTTATTTTAGAGTTATTCAAGCACTTCTGAATGAGTTTTCATATGACTGTTAAGTATAAATTTTTGATTAAACTTTTTTCCACATTTAGTACAAGTAAACGGTTTTTCTCCTGTATGCGTTCGTAGATGCATTCTTAGTTTATAACTTTTAATAAATGCTTTATTACAGTACTGACAAACGTGATTTAATTCTCCTAAAATTAAAAAACAAAAATTTTAATAGAATTCCTTTTATTATATAACTATCAACTAACAGAATCACTTATTTCGAACTATGGAGGGTAGAAATAAGGAGAATCATCTTAAATGGAGGTTTAAATAAAAAAGTTTCCAGCAGAAAAAAGCAAATAGCAGTTCTAAAATTGACCAGAATGGCGCTTGTGTAGCAAAAAGTTTTTGATATGAACTTCTCTATCGTTTTTTAACAACTAGCTTAGATTTTTATCTTACTCTTATTAATTTGTATTTGATGTGAACTTCTCTATCCTTCTCTAGCAACTTATTAGAAAACAAGTGAAAACAAACAATTGACTGAGTTAATTGTTGAAATACCATGTATAGGCAGTGTTGATAACATCACATTTCACATACATACATATCTGACATATTTAACTGATATTCTCATATAATGCGCAAGTGTTGATGCGCAATCGTTTGTTTTTTTTGACGTCATGTAAATAACAAAAGATATTCACTTTGATATTCCTATATTAATACATACTATAAAATTTGTACCTAATTAACGCCCTCGTGGGTAAACAGTGATGTTTACAAAAAAATGTTTCAAACAAAAGTTGTTTATTTTTTTGTAAGGAACATTTTTTACATTTAAACTTTTATTCTATCTCTAACGGTTTACAAGATGGGTACTACGGACCCATGACCCAATTGACCCATGTTGCTCATTTACGAACTTGACCTCACTTTTTACGTCCTAAGCACGCTGTAAAAATTTCAGCTTGATATCTCTTTTCGTTTTTGAGTAATCGTGACCACAGACGGACGGACGGACAACCGGAAATGGATTAATTAGGTGATTTTATGAACACCTATACCAATTTTTTTTTTGTAGCATCAATATTTTTAGGCGTTACAAACTTGGGACTAAACTTATAATACTATGTATATTTCATATATACATGGTATAAAAACATGGTGGAGAAATAATATATAGGTTAATTAAGTTAATACATTAGAATTTGTGAGCACTTCATTTGAATGTTTACATTTGCATTCACGAATATTGGGAATAAACATTCTCATTTGCCAATGTACAAATTTCAACATTCGTCCCATCACTAACTAATATATATATATTTATATATATGACTGTGGTAAAAGCCAAGTAAATACCATAAAATAATTGGAAAATACTGCGTAGTTTCGATATATTTATTTAAATACGGTTTCAATACGACATAAATGTAAGATATAGAAATGATTCCGCTAGGATATGAATTTTACCTGTATGAATTTTTTCATGTTCACGTAAATAATCTTTTCTTTTAAATTCTTTATTACAAATATCACAAGAATGTTTTTTGCTATCTAGATGTTGAATACGTCTGTGATATTCTAATTGATCTTTACTTTTAAATTTATTTTTACAAACATCACATTCAAATTTTCTTTCGTTTGAATGTGCTGTGTAATGCCTTTGTAATCCAGAAATGCATTTAAATCTTGCATCTAAAACCAAATTTTAATTCCAATTGATTGTAGTTCTTATTTTATCGTAAATTTTAATCTGTAAGATTGTTATGAAATAATACTATTTAATGGCTAACTTTCCAAAAATTTACAGTCAACTTCATATAATAAGAAAAGTATAGCCAGTCAGGTTAACAAGTTCAAATTGGCGAAATATAGAAATAATAATCATAAAAATATGTGTGATAGGTAGTTGGATTCGAAATGATGTCTAGAAAATTGTGCCAGAACCATTTTTCAGTACATAAAAAATTGCGAAAGTTATAAACAATTAAAGGTGAAGAAAAAAAGGTATTTCGTTTTTCGACAATCACTACTTCTTTTTAATAGATAGAGTGATTCAAGAGGAAGGTTTTTATGTATAATACATCCATATTATAGTAGAGTAAGGGGTTGAAAAGGGGGTTGAAAGGGATATGCTTCAAAAAATAAAAAAGTTGTGCATCGATTAAGCTCAAATATTGACACGATATACAACCAGCTTCAAAGATCTATTGTTTTTATCTACTTTTAACCTTCGGAGGGTAGAAAGCTGTAGCGAGAAAGTGGGAAGGAATTATCGAATATTTACAAATATACCTAAGTGGGGTATCAAATAAAAGAGCATGACGTGTACATTACAAAACTGTTATCCCACGCAAGGAAATGTGGAGGGAGTGCAAGTGGGGATGTTGCCCAGCAAAGCGGGTAGTTCATAGCTAGTATTTCATAAAATATTAATATTTAAGAAATTTAAAAAAAAAAAGGTTTTTTAAAGAAGGGGAAATTTCCCACTTCCGAAAGTCTATCTCGATTATTTATAATTTTTATTTAACGCTGAAAATAAGTCTTATTGCGTCAATTTTAGATTGTTTTTATATTATTCAAAAACGAGTCCCTGGTGGAAAAAATATTTGAAGAAAGAATAAAAAATTCTGAAAAAGTCTTAGGATCTTTGAATTTCTCAACGTTTTCGGACTTGTCTAATTCAGAGTTATTCAGAGTTCTTAATACTTTTTTAAAGTTTCTAAGACTTTTTCAGAGTTTCCTAAGACTTATTAAGACTTCCACCAGGGGTATCTCATACTAAAATTTTTTTTTTTCATATTAAGTATTAATTAAAAAATTTGAATCTATTACGGTGTATTCTGAACACTTTAAAGAATTTATTATCGTTGGAAATTTATTTAAAGTTAATTTTTCAAATTTTTAAATTAATATTTAATACTTAATAAAAATTATTGTATGAGATACTCGTTTTTGACAATATAAAAACAATCTAAAAATTAAAATGAAAATGAATAAAAAAGACCTATTTTCAGCCTTAAATTAAATTAAATTTAAATTATATATTTTATTGGAAATTTCCCCCTCTTTAAGAATCTTTTTTTAAATTTCTTAAATAAAAATATTTCATGAAATATTGGCGAAAAACCAAATACCTTTTTTTCTTCGGTACAAAAGCAATAGCTCTATTTCCTGCGGATTTTCGCTCTATTTCATGAGGAAATTCGCTCTATTTTCTTCGGAAATAAAAAGACAAAAATTTTCTTCAAATTAAAATGTAAAAAATTTGATTATTTAAAGTTGGCAGCAGATATTTTGTTCTATAAATTTTGTATGGGACTAAGTGAGAGGGGCAATAGCACCCTCATGGAGTTTCATAACAACCCTTAAATTAAAAATAAATATTTACCACATTGAGTACAGTGATATGGTCTCTCTCCTGTATGAGTTCGTACATGAATAATGTAATTCGTACTAATGGCAAACGCTTTTCCACAATATGTACATAAATAACGTTTATCGTGAGTCTAAAACAAATTAAAAGTTTATAAGCTATACATTTCTTATCACTAGTCGATATAAAATATATAAATCTGGACTCGAACCCATAACCTCTTATATATCGTCCAAGTATTTTCCTTCTTCTAAGCTAATAGATTATGGTAAATATGAAAAATATTTTTATTATACAGTGTGTTGCATTTAAGATAAATACACTCTTATATTTTCGTTATTTAAAGGAATATGGGTCACATTTTTTAAGATACTTCCCAAAATAATAATTTTAAACACAACCTACTACAAATGGCAAATGGGGCCGATTCTTAAAATTTTGTCTAGCACCAGAGATGGTTAGAGATATCGAAAAAATATTATTAGAAAAAGTTGGTTAGAATATTTTTTTATATCCATATTCCGATTTTCTTGACAAAATTCGAATTTTTAATTTTTTCATTATTTTGGTATGATAAAATTTCAAATCGATATTCCTATAAATAACGAAAGATTACAACTGATTCGGTTTAATCAAAATTGTATATATTTTTCTTTAAGATCTAGTTTTAGGGACGGATTATCCGTCCAATTTAGGTTAATTGTAGAAATCAATGATTTTTTATATAAGATTTTTCCATTTAAGAAACGATGTACAATGTTTATATATTTCGATGTATTTATAGACCTTTTCCACATTTTTTTTTAAATGAAAGTAAATGTCTTAATAAATGGGCCAATTTCTTATTCTCCGATTATTTTTAGAGCCATATGACCGAGGAAACAAACAATGAAAATCATTAAAATTCAAATTGGTGAAAACGATCCGGAAACTCACGAACTTATACCAATGGAGGCTGTGACGTCGATTAATAAGAATTACATATTTTCAAACACTGTTTTGACATAGTTTGTATTATTGTTTATTGATAACTCGTTTATTTTCAATTTTACACGAAAAATGGTTAGTATCAAAATTATTTGAAATTTAATTTCCTACAAATTTGGTTCTTATCAATTTTTCCTAGGATAGATATTTTTCGATTTAGACCCGAAAAAAAGTGTAAAATTAAAAATAAACGAGTTATGCAACAAACAAATATTCACGACCACCTTTTTTCGGGTCTAAATCGAAAAATATCGATCCTAGGAAAAAATTGATAAGAAATAAAACTGTACGAAATTGAATTTCAAATAACTTGGGAAATTATCATTTTTCGTATAAAATTAAAAATAAACGAGTTACGCAACAAACAAGAATTCACGACCACTTTTTTCGGGTCTAAATCGAAAAATATCGATCCTAGAAAAAATTGATATGAACCAAAATTGTAGGATATTGAATTTCAAATAAAATCAAATTTGATACTGACCATTTTTCGTGTAAAATTGAAAATAAACGATTTATTCAATAAATAAAAATGCAAACTATGTCAAAACAGTGTTTGAAAATATGTAATTACAATAACTAATTGGCATCACAGGCTACTAGCCAATAAAAAACGTTTTAAATTATTTCAAATATCGTGACTTTTTAACAATTTTTTTCGTAGTTTTTTTATTGTTAAAAATGCGTAATTTTCTAGTTACAGGTTCTACTCGACCTATATTTTCATTAAAAAATTAAAAAAAAGCATTTCAATTTTTCATGAAAAAGGTCTATTTTGTAGGTAAACTTAGGCTAGGAACTATAGATTCTAGGACGTATTGTAATTCAACATTGTAAACTGACGATATTAATAAATAATTTTCAACTTCAACTGTCTTCATCTTAAATGCGACACACTGTAGAAACGATTCGTAAATCGTAACCATCCAACTAATTTAAAGAGCTCTTTAAATATATTGTATCAATATTGTTATACTTACTCTTTTTATGTGAAGATTACAAGCTTGTACACTTTTACATGTTTTGCCACATACGTTACACGTTGTGTGTCCCAGTATATGAACTCTTAAACTAGTTTTACATCCACAATCTTTTTTGCATATTTTACAACGAACCATTTCCGGTGAATGTCGCTTCACATTTTTTATCATTTCAAAAGTTTTATCACAATACATACATTTTACTATTTTGGAATGTGATAATTTAAAATGTTTATAAAATTCTACTTTTAATTTAAATACTTTTTCACATTCTGTGCATTTATAATTTTGTACCGTACTGCTATCATTTAATTCTTTATTTATATTTTTATTTAATTCTTCCTTAACAGAAATTAATTCTTTTTTAATAACTTCATTTGGAGATGATTCTCGTGAATTATGAAAATTAAATGAAACATCTTCATCCTTAAAATCATCATCTTCTTCAATTGAAACTTCTACTTTTATATTTGGTTGCGTGCTTGAGATAATTTCTTCTAATAATTTTTCAGTTGATAAATATTGAATTTTAAATTTATAAGATTGTTCTAAATATTTTAAACATTCCAAGCAGATATTTTTTGGTAATAAATCATCAGTGGATATCTACGAAATTATACAACTTAACTTAATAATTAAAAGTTTCAAATTTTAAAATTAGACAAAATAGTTAAAACTAATAACAATTGACGTCATGGAGAACTATCTATTTCTAATCGTTTTAATTTGTATAAAATGTAAACAAAGTAAACTGATATATTTGTAACGTACATGTACTGAAGCACATTCTTCTAACATTTCTCTGTATGTTTTTATTGTGTTTATTAAATTTGGAAGTAAAGAACTTTCAAACATTGAAATCATGTTTTCTTTTTTGCCCAAACAAATTCTACAAACATATTCGAAATCATTCACCCCAATAACTTTATCATCCATCGTTATAAACAATTTCTTTAAATTTGTAAACAAGAATGGTTGTTTAACCCATATGAATATAAAACCGCTTCACTAATGTAGAAACTTTCTAATAAAAAATATTTTTTCCATTGAAATTTGAGATTTTCCTTTATTAAATCGTTTTATTCAATGCTTTCATTATAAAAAAATGTCTTACTGTAATTTCAACAAATTTTCTAATTGGTTAACATGAAAAAAAAAATCGTAAAGAAAAACACATTTTATTTTTATGAATTATTTACATTTTATTCTAACATTTAAAATATATATTAAAAAAAAAAAACATAACTTTAATTTGAAAAGTCAATCATTTGAAAGTAAATAAAAACTATTAAAAGGAATAGTGATTTGAGTAACACCCCTGGTGGAAATATTTTCTACCAATAGTCTAATTTAGTCTTACAGTGTTCTGAAAAACAATTCTAGAAGAAACAGTAAGTCTAAAAAAGTCTGAAACAGTTTGAAAAAGTTTGAAAAGATCGTAGGTTTTATCATATATATACATGATTTTATTTTATACTTCTCGTAAGAAATATAAAAACTTGCCAGGAAATTATTAGGTAGAGAGAGTTTTTCTGAATTATTTATTCGCTTTGAAGAGAAACCAGATAAGATATAGTTCATAATATATATAAACATGACGCCTCTGACCTGAAATACTTCATGTGCGAATAACCATACATTTAATATAAACTAATATTGAGTACATAAAGGACTATAATGCTCAAATTTTGACAAAAAAGTTAAGCGCAATTACATTTTCGAAATTATGGTTCTTAAAGTTCTCAATATTAGTTTATACTAGAGTGGTACCCACCCGCTTCGCTGGGTTTAAAAGTAAAGATTGATAAAGATTGCTCTCACTTATCCCTTTTCTATAACACTCGAAATAATGGTAAGGGTTGTTTTACGCAGGTAAAATATATGTATGGTTTTCTATTTTTTTAAATGTATAGATGGCCGTGAAATATTTTATATTGACTATTTTTACAGAAATCTGTAATTTATGACATTGTCAAATGACTACTTTTACTGAAATCTGTAATTTATGGTAATGTCAAATGTCAAATTAAATTAAATTTTTTTATTTTTTTCAAATATATCTTTATAAATTATAGTTCAGGTGTTATTCTGATGCTATATTGCTGTACAGATTCATTAAAAACCATTCGCTAGTTTAAGCGTGAAAGCGAAATTAAATATGTTATTCCTCGCACATGAGGTATGTTGAAGTCATGTATATATTTCAACAAATATTATTATCAATTAATTAAAATTATTTACTAATTTAATGAAAATATAAATAGAATTAATTGAATTTGTAATAGGATTTTGGTAGTACATACTAATAAATAGAATTTATATAAAATTAAAATTTGTTTATTTATTTTAAATTTTCTACTAGCATCGCTATTTGGAATCGACATATGTGGCGCTGTCTAGTGTTTAATAATTTAAATAAAACATTTTCATTAAGATTGGATTTGTCAGAAGTTAAATGACTTTGTATATATTATATGACTGTAGTTCATATATTTATGAAACAAATAAACAGTCACTCTGGTTTCTCTTCAGAGCGAATAACTACGTCAAAGAAACTCTAAATAATTTCCTGGCAAGTTTTTATATTTCTTAGAGAAGTATTTAATATGATAAAACCTAGAGGAATTAATTTTTCGAAAATCTGAAATGTTTTAAATTTTACTAATTAATTCTGAAAAGTCTTACTCTTACTTTAGCTTAAATATTCACGAAATTTCTGATTAATTCTGAAAAAATCTTCTAGAAAAGTCCAAAAACTCAAAATAAAAGTAAGTAAAAATGCAGTCTTCAAACTGATTAATAAGTTTACATAGATCTTTTCATACTTTTCAGAATGTTTCAGAAATTTTTAGACTTACTCAAATTCTTCTATTATTGTTTTTCAGAACACTACAAGGCTAAATTGGACTTTTGGCAGAAAATATTTCCACCAGGGATTATCCAAAAATTCCTGAGGAAATGAATCACCGATTCTCTTGATACAACACTATTTTCATTTAATTAATTGAATTCGCCCTTTAGTTGCATCTCCTGTCTTTAATTGACTTCAGGCGTATCTACATGGAATCTCTATTGTATTTATACTTTCCAGATATAATCATAAAGGAAATTTTAAAGATATATACATATTAAAGTTATTTAAGCACTTCTGAATGAGTTTTCATATGACTGTTAAGTATAAATTTCTGATTAAACATTTTTCCACATTTAGTACAAGAAAAAGGTTTTTCCCCTGTATGCGTTCGTAAATGCATTTTTAATTTATAAGGTTTAAAAAATGCTTTATTACAGTATGTGCAAATACAATTTCGTTCGCCTAAAATATTAAAACAATTTTTATACATCAATGTCATCAATTCGCGTCCATACTATTGTAATAATATAAACTTATTCGTAGGAAAGTGGGCAAGATCGTGTTTAATAATTATACCACAATTATTATTTTAGCAACGTTTCAATGTTTTTATTAGATCTTCATCAAGCATCTAAAATTAACAAAACACGTGCTAATTAGTATAAGAGCCCATAACAGAAAAAAGCACATAATTTATAACAAAAGGTCTGCCTGAAGTTAATTAACAAAAATTCTCAGACAGACAAATTTTGTCAAAGCAGGTGTTTTGGAAAAATTATTCTTTTTTTTTTTTTAAAAGTTATAAAAAATAACAATTAAGAAATTTTTACCAGTCTGGGAGTAGTAAGATGTTTTTGACATGTTTTTAGCCATTTTTATACCATGTTATGAAATATATAAAGGTATATAAAGTTTAGTCCCAATACTGTAACGCTTAAAAATATTGATGTTACGAACAAAATTTTGGTATAGGTGTTCATAGAATCACCTAATTAGTCCATTTCCCATTGTCTGTCTGTCCGTCTGTCATCACGATTACTCAAAAACGAAAAGAGATATCATCTAGTTAAAATTTTTATAGCGTGCTGAGGACGTAAAAAGTGAGGTCGCGTTCGTAAATGAGCAACATAGGTCAATTGGGTCTTATACAAAAGCTTAAACTTGCATTCACAAAAACGCTTGTATGCCAAGTCGTGATGTCATTCAAGACGCCATGATACTCGAATCGAAAACGATTATTTTCGAAGTAAATTTGAATTGGTTTTTAAAAATGCAAAATACATAATGCAAATAATTTTTTTTTTTATTAATACTATTTTGGTGTAAATCAGATTACCAATGTAACGTATAAACTAATTTTTTTAATTTAGGACAAAAGCTTTATTGATTTTAGATGTTTGATGATGAAGATCTAATAAAAAGTTGAAACGTTACTAAAATAATATAATTGTGGTAAAATTATTAAACACGACCTTATTCACTTTCCTACGACTAAAATGTTTTTTATACAATTTCATTCGATATAAAGTTGTAACTATATCCTAGCAGAATCATTTATTTCAAATATACACTACATAAAAACCGAGAAAGTAAATTTCGCGTAAATGTGGTGTATGTGTGCGTACAGTACTTATTTATCTAATAGAATTAATTCGACTAGAGTATTAATTTTACCTGTATGAATCTTCTGATGTTCACGTAAAGTGTCTTTTCTTTTAAACTGTTTGTTACAAATTTCACAAGAATAGGTTTTCCCATCTACATGCTGAATACGTCTATGATTTCCTAGTTGAGCTTTGCTTTTAAATTTATTTTTACAAACATCACATTCAAAATTTCTTACGTTAGAATGCTTTGCAGAATGTCTTTGTAACCCAGTACTACAATTAAACCTTGCATCTAAAAAAATATGATATTGTTGATTATAGTTTTTGGTTGTTCGTAAAGTTTAATCTTCAAGTATCCTGGTGGCAATATTTTCTGCCATTAGCCTAATTTAGTCTTGCAGTGTTCTGAAAAAACAATTCTAGAAGGATGAGTAAGTCTAAAAAATTCTAAAACACTCTGAAAACGTCTTAAAAGATCTATGTAAAATTTATTAAGACTAAATTTTTATAAGTTTTTGGACTCTACTAGAAGACTTTTTCAGAATTAATCAGACATTTTATGAAAATTTAGCTAAAGTAAGATTAAGACTTTTTCAGAATTAATAAGTTAAGAATTTCATAAGTTTCAGAATTAATGAGTTAAATCTAAAACATTGCAGACTTTCGAAAAAATAATAACTGTAGGTTTTATCATATTTAATAATTCTCGTAAGTAATATAAAAACTTATCAGCAGGAGGGTTATGAGTAAAAAAAATTCGTATTTTATACATTTTTATATTTTATTTACAGATTTATTTTGCTCTTGCTCCTTAGTTATTTAATATAAACGGTTGCTTGGTCATTTCTGGTTTACATACTGATGAGATATATTGAAAGGCGCCTGAAAGAATTTATAACATTAGATTACAATGAAAAACAATTTAAATACAAAGGCATACTTTTCAATCTTATTCTGTATATAGCAAAATCATTCACATTTCACATACATCATCATACATTACACTTTTAATTTTCCATTTTACTAATCTACGCTTACGGACTGCTGTGCTATATTTATTTATTTATTTATTTATTATAAACGGGCAGCTAACCCTTTACAAGTATAATTAGTATGTACATAAATAAAAATAATTAAAATATAAAATATAGAAATACAATAAATTTAGGAATAAAATAAATACAATAATTTTAAAAAAAATGATATAAATATCTACAATAAATACAATAAAAATTGTTATAAAATATAATTTAAAAGAACAAAAAAAATTTGTATATATAAAATAAAAGAAAGTGAAAACTTATACATTAAAGCAATGAATTTTAGTGCTATGGCTAAGAATTATTATTTTGTATACTTCTCTTAAATGTATATAAATTTTGCTGAAAAAAATCAATGGAATCACAGAAGTTATTGGCATTACGCATTATTCTATTAATTGGTTTGTGAAATAAATAATTACTTTTGGCAAATGGAATATTAAATAATTGATTTTTTCTTAAGTTCACATTAGGAACATTTAAATTAATTAAATTTAAGAGGTAGGAACTGTCTATTGTATTGTTAAGTAATTTATATAGAAATACCATATCAGCTGTATCTCGTCTTTTACTCAACAAATCAATTGAAAATCTACTGTACAACTCCTCATAATTATGGTCGTCAAATGTATAGCCAAGTCTGAAACCAATCATTCTCAAAAATTTTCTTTGTACGCTTTCAATTCTGTCGATGTAGCATTCATAGTGCGGGGACCAAACTAATGTACCATATTCTAAGATAGGACGAACTAATGCAAGATACAAGGTAAGTAAAACGTTCATGTCTGTAAAGTTAGAAGAAGTTCTAAAAATAAAGCCTAGCATTCGATGCGCCTTTTTACAGGTGGTATCGATATAATGAGCAAAGGAAAAATCATGACTCATAATTACACCTAGATCTCGCACCTTCTCATACCGAGCCAGTGTGTGACTATTAATTGTGTAGGGATTGAAAATTGGGGATTTGTTTTTATAATAACTAACGATGGAACATTTGGAGTAATTCAAATATAATTGATTAATTTCGCACCAGTTATCTAATTGATTAATGCAGTTTTGAAGAATTGCACAGTCATTATCAGAGGAAATAGGCAAAAATAATTTAAGATCGTCTGCGAATAACAGAAAGGAGCAACGTTGTAAGAATGGTTTGATATCGTTAATATATAACAAAAAAAGGAACGGTCCAAGATGTGAACCTTGGGGTATTCCTGAAGTTGCTAAATAGATAAAAGAAGAAGAAGAAGATTCCAAATTAACGAATTGCCGTCTTCCACTTAAATAACTGGATGTCCAGTCCAATAATGGGCCGGAGAAACCATAGGCTTGGAGTTTGGAAATAAGGATATTATGGTTTACTTTGTCAAACGCTTTACTAAAATCCGTGTAAATGACGTCCAATTGATTGCCTCTTTCAAATGCATTAAGAACTTCGTTTTGAAATATTAAGAGGTTTGTATTAGTTGAGCGTCCTTGAGTAAAACCATGCTGTTCCGAGATTATAATATTTTTGAAAAATGGAGTAATAAAATCCAACACGCAACTTTCAAAGATTTTCGCAATTGTAGATTGAATTGTGATTGGGCGATAGTTACGAACGTCAGATTTATTGCCAGATTTATAAAGTGGTACAACTCTACTTATTTTTAAGCAGTCAGGAAACACACCAGTTGCAAGAGAATAGTTGAAAAGGTATGTAAGAGGATTGACTAAGATTTCAGCAAGATTTCTTAGTAATAACAGAGGAGCGATATTATCAGGACCTGACTTCTTATTCACATCTAAAGAATTTAGCTTTTTATAAATAATTTCTGGAGATATATAGCATGAGTTAATATTAACAGATGATGGGTAACTGAAATTCGGATTTGTATTTGCTGCAGTTTCATAAACAGAAGAGAAATTAGCTGCGAACAAGTTGACTATACCTTGACGATCATCGGCAGTTACATTATCTAAATACATATGATTTGGTATTCCTCCTGATTTTTTGAGTTTATTAACAAAATTCCAAAAGTAACTTATATTTTGAGGAATAGATTGTTGTACTAAATCAATATAAGAGTTATGGTGTTGTTTTACCAATAATTTACAGGCTTTTCTAGCTTCAGTAAAGAGATCATAATAACGAATTGAATTGGTTTGTTTGTAAAGCTTATGGTATATTTTTTTATTTGAAATAGCTAATTTAAGTTCCCTAGAAAACCAATCAGGATAGGTCTTATTATAAAGTTTCTTAACAGGAGTGAATTGTCTTACGTTATCCATCAGGCAGTCATAGAAACTATCAAAAGCTGAATTCACTGATAAATCATCAAACACATCAGTCCAATCAATACTATTAATGGCTAGAGATAAATCATTATAATTACAATTTTTATAATCTAAAAGGTGGCAACTTTTATTCATTGTGGAAACATCGAAAGTTATATCTAAACTACATGAAATTGCAGGGTGGTAGCTATCCTCAACAAGCAAAGGTTCAGCTCGAGTAACAGATAAATCATCAGTAGATGAAAATAAGAGGTCAAGAGAATCATTAAAAGAGTTAGTTATAAAATTACGTTGATACAGATGAAAAAATGAAAAACTATCAACTATTACCTGAGAATTACAAGTATGATTGGGGATAGCTTCGTTTGACCATGATATGCCCGGCAAATTATAGTCACCTACAATTAATATTTGGCTGAATTTTGAATCATTTCTTAGAATTTCTTTAATAGATTCGCAATGCGAGGTATAAGAACCCAACCCTGACGATGGAGGAATGTATACAGCACCTAGGAGTATACTTTGTTTATTGCAGACAACTTTGATAAATAATTGTTCAACATTTTCATTTTTTGTGGTTAAACTGAACGAAATAAATTTCTTTTTAATAGCAATTAATACACCCCCGCCGCACTTTTTATGACTAGTTAATATATCACGATCTTTACGATATACATTGTAAAACTTAGAAAAATTAAATTCACTATCTAAAATAGAATTATTGAGATTAGTCTCGCTAGCTATTATCCCATCATAATCAGAAATAAGAATATTATTGCTAAATTGGGTAACTTTGGATCTCAGTCCTCTAACGTTTTGATAATAAACAGTAAGCTGCCCAGAAATTAGTTTTTTTGCTTCACAACTTGAGGAATTCCACGCACATATTTAATTGTTAAGTTCTTTTCACCTGAATCGATTCGGTTTTTTAAAAGGGTTCGAACTTTGTTTAGGTATGCTCTCTCTTGCGGAGTCCTATCCCGTGATGCACTGATTTTAAAATGAGGATTAGAGCTGGAATATATTTTGATATCACGTAGTAAAGTATGTACAAGAGACTCCGACGATAGGATCAATTTTAGTGGCCTCGTTTTATTTGTATCAGTTTTGCCGAGTCTGATTACTTTGAATTCTTCAATCGTTGTACTAGATGATGTTTCTTCTATTAATTTGCGCACCTTACTATTGTCATCAGCAATTCTATCAGCAACAGACGAAGATGATGATTCTTCAACATTATACAATATAATATTTTTGCCTCTTTTTGATCGATCATTTATCTCTGCAACTGCTGCTTCAATGATATCAATTTCGTCTGGAGTTTTTGATAAAACTTCTGCCATTTTGTCTAGTTTATTTTCCATTTGTAATATTGCGTTCTTAATTTGATCATTATCACTCTTGGATGACTTTACACAAAAATCACAGTGAAAGATAAGTTTATATGATACATAAATAAATTTCACAAGACAATTTTATCAGATATTCAGATTCAGTTATTAGCTGTACCAGTGTATACAAGTTACATTTCATTCAACAGACAACATACAATAGAATATACATTTTAGCATTATGTATAAGGTTGAAAGCCTTTGCATTTAAATTGTTTTTCATTGTAATCTTATGTTATATTTTCTTTCAGACGAATTTCAATATATCTCATCAGTATGTAAACCAGAAATGATCATACAGCAGTTTATATTAAATAACTAAAGAGCAAGAGCAAAATAAATAAATTTTTTTTACTCATAGCACTCCTCCTGACAATTTTTTACATTCCTTACGATAAGTATTAAATATGATAAAACCTACAGTTATTATTTTTTTCGAAAGTCTGAAATGTTTTAAATTTTACTCTGAATAATTCCGAAAAGGTCTTACTCTTTCTTTAGCTAAATTTTCATAAAATCTCTGATTAATTCTGAAAAAGCCTTCTACTAGAGTCCAAAAACTTTTTCAGAGTGTTTCAGAATTTTTTATACTTGCTCATTCTTCTAGAAATGTTTTTCAGAACACTGCAAGACTAAATTAGACTATTAGCAGAAAATATTTCCACCAAAGTAGAAAATAAATATTTACCACATTGAGTGCATTGATATGGTTTTTCTCCTGTATGCGTTCGTACATGAACAATATAATTATTACTATCAGCAAACGGTTTTCCACAATATGTACATAAATAACGTTTGTCGTGAGTCTAAAACGAATTAAAAGTATGTTACAAAACTTTACATACATATGTAGTCTAGTTAACAAGTTCAAATTGATGAAATATAGAAATAATCGTCGTAAAAATACGTGTGATCGCTTCTTAGATTCGGAATGATGTCTAGAAAAATGTAACAGATAATCCACTAAAACGGTGCACAAAAAGGGGTCGAAGTGGGAAGTTTTGGTGTAATTGTTTTGATTGGTTTATTCTATGTTTATTTGGGGTGCTGAACACGAATCTGAAATTGTCCAACAAAAAATTGCTCGGCAAATATGAGAAATCATCAAAAAAGCACTAAAAATCATGTCTTTTAGGGGTTTTCAAGCAAAGCAAGCAATTTATGCAAAAAGTGTTTATGTAGTAAAATAAAGAAAAGAAAATTTCCTATAATTTATGTCTCATAAAATTTTTTCGTACGTCGTATGGTTTCCACGCAATGATTATTAGTGTTTTTTTGATGATTTCTCACATTTTCCGAGCAAATTTTTGTTGGAAAACTTCAGATTCGCGTTCAACACCCAAAAAAAACATAGAATAAACCAATCAAAATAATTACACCAAAACTTTCCACTTCAAACTACCGTTTTATTGGGCTAGGAAGCGTTTTTCAAACAATAAAATTTTGCAAAAGCTATAAACAATTAAAGATAAAAAAAAAAATATATTTCGTTTTTCGCCAATATTTCATAAAATAATAATAATTAGAAAATTTTAAAAAGTAATTCTTAAAAAGGAGGAATTTTTCAATCAAAAATCTCCACTCCCGGAAGTGTATCTCCAATATTTATAATTTTAATTTAACGCTGAAAGTACGTCATTTTGAGATTGTTTTAATAGCGACATGAATGACTACATCACATTAAATAATTTGATTACTTTTTGTTTTTTGTTTACTTTTAATCATGCACACGATATTTATTTATCATGGTCTCCCGATAATAATTGATGTTTTTAATACAGGCGTATAAAACTAAATATTGACAAATATCTTGTCTAGTAATCTTAATTAAAGAAGAGAGGAACTGAATAAATCTGAATTTCTAAACGATTTTGGATTGTTTAATTCAGAGTTATTCAGTATGAATTAGATTAGTTCCTAAGACTTTTTCAGAGTTTCTAAGACTTTTTAAGAGTTTTTAAGACTTATTCTTTCTTCAAATATTGTTTCCACCAGAGTGGGCAGTAATTTGGAATATGATATATATCGAAAACCAACTTTCTCAGACGTCACGATCCCCAGTGATTCGCTACACCCACCAGACAAAAAGGACATCCTATCAGTCAATGGTATATAGGGCATTAAGCACACTATTGTCCACGGAGATTTTGAGATACTGGATGAAAAAAAATGAGAGAATAAGCATTTGAAACTTTAAAACTTTTTATGCTGCTAAAATATGCTCCGGCACATTTTTCTAGATATCATTCCGAATTCAACGACCATTATCATACGTATTTTTACGACCATTATTTTTTATATTTCACCAATTTGAACTTGTTAACTAGACAGCTGACATAAAATTAATAATATAATTACTCTCAAATGAAGTTTAAATGCTCGTACACTTTGACACGTTTTGCCACATACGTTACACTCAAACGTACTGTGTCCAAGTACATGAACTTTTAAAGTACTTTTACATCCAAAAACTATTTTACATATTTTACATCGAACTATTTCCGGTGAATGTCGTCTCACATCTCTAATCATCTCAAAAGTTTTATCACAATACATACATTTTACTATTTTCGAATGTGATAATTTATAATGTTTATAAAATTCTACTTTTAATTTAAATACTTTTTCACATTCTGTGCATTTATAATTTTGTACGGTACTGCTATTATTATCATTTAATTCTTTATTCGTATTTTTATTTAATTCTTCCTTCATCGAAATTAATTCACTTTTAATAGTTTCATCCCGAGAATCTTCATCTGAATTGTAAATATTCGAAGAACTATCTTCATTCTTAAAATCATCGTCTTTATCATTTGAACATTCTACTTTTATATTTGGTTGTACGCTTGCGATAATTTCTTTTAATAATTTTTCAGTTGATAAATATTGAATTTTAAATTTATAAGATTGTTCTAAATATTTTAAACATTCCAAGCACATATTTTTGGGTAATAAATCAACACTGGATATCTACGAAAATATACCAAAAAAAAAATCTGTAAGGATGTAACCTCAGCTTAACGCGCTAGCTTTGAGCGTCAAATTTTGGTTCCGCCTAGCAAAAAAAATAGAGTCATGTCCAGGTCAAATTTTAAAAACAAGTGACAAAAAAACTTTATTGGTAGCGAAATTCGTTATCTGTTATCTCGATATACATCCTCTTTTTTAATAAAACGAATGATAATGATAAATGAAAAACTATATATCCATAATGACTGCTGAATATAACTATCAATAGGTAATATTCATGAAATTTTATTACCGCATTTCCTAAGAAAATATGAAAATACCATACAAGTGATAACAAAATCAAAATCGGTCAAGAAATACGAATGATATAAGCATTTTAAACTATTAACTAGACTCATATTAGACAGAGAGATCGGACTTAGTATTTGACGTCATATACTATGTTTACCATAAGAACTTCATGTTAAATTCTGTTTTGCTAAAGATATGAACAAATCTATGATGGCTTTTAGCTTGGTGTTTTTATAGTTATTCGAAAAATAATTTTTGTCTACTCTTTGTTACATGAATGAGCTTTTATTAAAGCAATAGAAAAAAAATTCATGAATACCCTGGTGGAAAAAATATTTGAAGAATAAGAAATTCTGAAAGTCTTAGGAACTTTAAATTTCTCAACGTTTTCGAACTAGTCTAATTCAGAGTTATTCAGAGTTCTTAATACTTTTTTAAAGTTACTAAGACTTTTTCAGAGTTTCCTAAGACTTATTAAGACTTATTCCTTTTTCAAATATTTTTTCCACCAGGGTATTCCCTATTGTGGGTTTATCAGAGCCAAATAATAATTACTGTATTGTCAAATCAATCCTAAGAATCAAAGGCTACAGTAAGTCTAGCTTTTTACTATGTAACGCAGCTGAATTTTTTCCCAAGTGAAAGCACACTAAGTAGAGCACAACTTAAACTAACCACGTGACCCAATTTGACGTTCAAACTCTGCGTCAAGCTTCAGCATAAAAATACACCTTTACGTCATCCATTACTGTCTATCGTTTTCACTTTGTTGAATGTAAACAAAGTAAATTAGTTTATTTTTTAACTTACGTGTACTGAAGCACTTTCTTCTAACATTTCTCTGTATGTTTTTATTAAATTTGGAAGTAATGAATTTTCAAACATTGAAATCATATTTTCTTTTTTTTCCAAACAAATTCTACAAATAATTTCAAAATCTTGTAACCCAATGATTTTATTCTTTATCATCTTAACTAAATTGATGCGATTATTTACATCACAGATCAATTTCTTTATCAAAGTGTTTCTTCAATTAAATCATGTGAACTTAAAATAAAATAATAAAATAAAAATTATCTAAAATACTAATTTTATGAAATATTTCTTTTAATAAAAAATGTTTCTTCATATACTACATCGAAAATGATAGATATATGTATAAAGAAAATATATAGAAAATTTATTTTATTTTTTCGAATTATTTACACAAAATTTTATCACAAAATTCAAAATAAATCTAAATTTCAATACGTTCGAATGAAAAACTGTTGACGTGATTCACTCTATGTAAACTACAACTCCAAAAAAATGTAACACCAAATGTTGCAATGCTCAGCAGTGGTATACTTTCGTACTTTTGAACTATACATAATTTAAAATTTACTCAGGCACTTCAAAATGAGTTTTCATATGACTGTTAAGTACATGTTTCTGACCAAACTTTTTTCCACATTTACTACAAGTAAATGGTTTTTCTCCTGTATGAATTCGCAGATGCACTTTTAAATTATAACTTTTGCCAAATGCTTTGTTACAGTATGTACAAATATAATTTCGTTCATCTAAAATGACAAATTTTGTATAGAATTCTTTCCAAAAAACCAAAAAACAAAACTATATTATTTTTCTATATTTAATAATTGGATTTTAATACTAAGAAAGACTCTATCTAGCGATAGAAAAATGAACTATAGTTTGCAACGCCCATAGATAAATACGGAGCTCGATTTAGCTATTTAGCCGCTCCAGGCAAAAATAATATTTGCCGCCCTTTCACTTATACCATATACAGAGTGTCAAGTATAAGTTGACATATGCTTGAAACTCGATAAATAAATTTTATCGAAGAAAATGCTTTAAACGAAAAGATCACGTTTAATGCCTGCGTAAGATGTGCGCCTATACACTCAATATTTTTCGCTTGAAGCTTTTTTATGATAAAAGTTTTTGTTGAGTTTCAAGCATATTTCAATTTAAAATAAACATCCTGTATACAGAGTATATGTATTATATGTACAGTTTCGCTTAAATACATAGATTCCAATGATGTTTTTAAGTGTTTTACTTTATAAATTAAAAATAATTTTTCCATATAATTCCAGTTTTCGGAATAGCCCGATTTTTATTTAGTTCTAATTATCGAGATTACTGTATATCAAATTTAGGAATTTGTCGCCTCACATTTTTGCCGCTCCGGGCGGTTGCCCGGCTCGCCCTCTCCCCTCTGTATCGGGCCATAAAACATACGTACATACCATACACGTATAAAAGAGTACAGCACATTAAAATTTATAATAACTTTTACTTTTTGAATCAATGAAAAAATCGGTTGAGTTGTTTAAGTATGGTTTACATTTTTTTTACTCGTGGCGCTCATATCTTAGCGTTAAAATCTAATATTAAGGTAATTTAGCAGTCGAAGTCACACCATTTTAATCAAATCAGCAATAATTTTTCTTTTCAATCTATATATATATAGGAGACTTTCTATAGATATAGATAGTCACTCATCACGATATCTCTGGAACTATAAGACCTAGAGACTTGAAATTTGGCAGGAATATTCCTTTTGCCAAGTAGAGGTCAGCTAAGAAGGGATTTTACGAAATTCCACCCACAAGGGGGGTTGCGGGGGTGTTCATGAATAAAAAATTCATATTTTTCAATTATGATTTTTAATAGTTCAAAACTTGGTCAGAATGTTTTAAATTACATTTAGAAATTTTTTTAACCTTCGGAGGGTAGAAAGGTGTAGCGAGTAAGTGGGAAGGAAATATCGAATATTTACAAATATACCTAAGTGGGGTATCAAATAAAAGAGCATGACGTGTACATTACAAAACTGTTATCCAACGCAAGGAAATGTGGAGGGAGGGGTGCAAGTGGGGATGTTGCCCAGCAAAGCGGGTATATTTTACGCCACGCAAAGCGGGCGGGTAACAGCTAGTATATTATATAATTTTTTCAAATTATGTGTTTATTATTTATAATAGTAATTTTTAAGTAAAAACCTAATAGCAATTTTTAAAGAATTTAAAAAAAAAAGTTCATTCTTAATAATTCTTAATATTTCGACTTAGCGAAAAAATTGCTTAGAATATTTTTTTATACCCATAGACCGATTTTTATGACAAAAATTGCATTTTTAATTTTAACATTATTTTGGTCCACACACATAAGTTTATTGAAATATTTGATTACATAACAATATTAAATTATCAATTTGTCCAGTTTTTATATTTCATAGCACACTCTAGTTTTAAAAATAAAACTTGTAAAGTCTTTGCTAAGTCAAAAAATTAAGAATCGGTCCTATTTGTCAATTTGTAGTAGACTGAGTTTAAAGTTCAGATTTCGGTTAGATATATTAAAAAATGTAACCCATCACTCTGTTTGTACGTGCAAAATTTCAAATCGATATTCTTATAAATAACGAAAATATGAGGGTGTTTTCATTTTAAATGCGACACACTGTCTATCTCCCTAAATATGTCTTTTGATACAAAAACAAAGACAAATGCCAAGTTCAAAAATGTATATACCTTATATTTTAACATACCACTAGAGAGAGGAGTAAAAATTTGTATCTATGCTATATTAACTCTGAATAACTTTTCTGGAAGAATCCGAAATTTGGAAATTACTCTGACTTATACGTCAAATTAAAAGTTGTTCCGAGTTTATAAGACTTTTTCAAACTTTTTAAGAAAAAGTAAAAATTTGAGAACTCTCATTCGGACTTATTTTTCAGTTTTCACAGAGAAATTTTTCTACAAGAGAACTATGTATGATATTTTGAATAAATTTTTTCTAAATAGTTGTTAACTATGACCTTCGATACAGCTATATTACCTTAATTTTAGGATTTTTTAGGGTTCTATATCTTCCTTAACACTTTATCAGTGTTAGTAAATGTTTAAAGATGAAGTTCACGCGCGGCTAATGACCAAAAATAAACAAATAACCGAAAATTAATTTTTTCGTTTGTAAAAATATTTAAAAATCTTTAAATAAAAAATTTTAAAGCGAGACACAAAAAACTTACTTCTCATTAGGTATTATATTACCATTCGCAAACTTACAGAAAATAGAATAAGAATAATTCGCAAGCGTTAAGTAGTAAAACATTATATTAATATTACCTTTATGAATGACTTGGTGACGACGTAAATTTTTTTTTGTTTTAAATTTTTTATCACAAATATCACAAGAATAATCTTCTCCTTCTGCATGCGTAAGTTCATGCTTTTTTAAGTCCTCTTTACGTTTATATTTATTTTTACATATTCCACATTCAAAATTTTTTTCATCCGAGTGCGTTATGTAATGTTGTCGTAAGCGGTAACTATCCTTAAATTTGGAATCTAAGAATAAAATATAAATTGATTGATAAAAATTTTTAATTTTCTGCACTTTTACTGCTTAAGGTATATTGCGAATTATAGTCTCGCCACCTGTGAGTGAATTAAACAAGTTTTCATAAATCTTAGTCGGTAATGTACGTTAGTAAAGTACACGCAGCCTTTGCGCCATCTCATAGCTTACTTTTTAAATAATGGTTCATATGGCGTAGTAATGAAGAAAATTAATAAGTGGCTTCCAGGAAGTCCTATTAGACATTTTCCGTATAAAGAGTATTTCGAAAGTACAAAACTTCTGATCCGTTCAATTCAAAATTTCGCAATTGATCAAAACACCATCTTTAATAAAATCTAAAAAGTTCTCATCGATCCGAGATGTGGAAACAAATTTACGCGGGGTCAAAGGTCACTAACACGGACTTTTCGCGATTTTTAGCGAAACGGTTGGCATATAATCCATGGCTTACATTAAAAATTTAATAATGTTTTCTAACAAATTTAAAGCAGTAATTATGTTAATTTACATATAAAAATATTATTTTAATAATAAAAACACAATTTTTATTTGCTTAATTCCACTTTTTAATTATTTATTTGTTGAAAAATAATTGTTGACGATCGTTTCATCTTCTTATTAAGACATTATCAAAACAATAATAAATAAATAATTAAAAAGTGGAATTAAACAAATGAAAATTGTGTTTTTATTATTACCCTGGTGGAAAAAATATTTGAAGAAGGAATAAGAAATTCTGAAGAAGTCTTAGGAACTTTGAATTTCTCAACGTTTTCGGACTAGTCTAATTCAGAGTTATTCAGAGTTCTTAATACTTTTTTAAAGTTTCTAAGACTTTTTCAGAGTTTCCTAAGACTTATTATTTTTTCAAATATTTTTTCCACCAGGGTAATCATTATGGAATTCCACAAATTAAGGCTCAATACAATTAATAAATAAAAAAATATTATTAATACAATTTCGTATAATTTTTACTGGGCATTGGCTATATCATTTACATATAAACAATTGAAATTTAGCCATAACAGCCACCTTTACGACAAAATTATCCACTGCAAGCGCTGGCCTCGATTTGATTGTCCCTACCATGACTACACACCTAACGGATATATTTAAGTACAAATTGTTTATATGTAAGTTAAACTGACCGATATACAAATATTTTTACTTGTATTACAACTTCAGTGATGTATATACGTAACTTATACATATTTAACGATTACAACTCTTCCAACTTTGTTGATTCGTTATATCTCAAAAACGGTGGCTCTCAGGAAAAAAAAGTTTTGAGATAGTAGTGTATATAATTATCTGATTTACAATTTTTGCCTGAGTTAATTCTATGATAAAACTTATCGTTTTACTGAAAATCACGAAAAAACCGTTTTTGTAATCTTTATCGCCCCCCCCCCCCCGTAAATTTTTTTCCCCACATCTCGAATCGATGAGAATTTTTTAGTGCAATATACCTTAAAGTCAAAAGAAATTAATTACCACATTGAGTACAGTGATATGGTTTTTCTCCTGTATGAATTCGTACATGAACAATATAATTCGTACCATCAGCAAATGCTCTTCCACAATACGTGCATAAATAACGTTTGTCTCCATGAGTCTAAAACAATTTAAAATTATAAGTATATGCTTTGTAGTCTACCGTACAGAGAGGAGGTAAAGTTTTGTGATTAACATTCTTAGGAAACTTCGTGAGTAGCTTCAATTTAGTGTAACCTATAACGTTTATAACCTATAATCTATAAACTTTGAAATTGAGGCGTTTTCAATGTGGAAGACGGGAAACATGTCATTTAAACGACCTATTGAAAAAATATCCATTTGCGTTTTTCTTGAATGTAAGATAAATGAATATAATAAGAGAGAATAATAGTGGCCTACAAAAATATTGAGCCGTTTGGCGTGACCTCCACCTCCACCCCCAACGTGTCGGAAAAAGAAAAATTTATCGACTACCGGCAAATTTTTACAGACCTCTCAGACTTTAAACATGTCAGTTGAACGACTATGTTTTATTACGAACACATCTCGTTTATTTTTTGCACTTCAAATAAAACGTAGAATGCAATAAAATATGTGGCTTACAACATAATTGGGCCATATAAGAAAAATATATAATACAAATTTTTATTTCACGAAATATAAATTTAATGATCTTACTGACCTACAAATTTCATGAATCGCTTTCTCAGACCCAGGCCTTAAACATGTCAATTTAACGACTATATGTTTTATTATGAACACTTGTAGGCCGAGCTGTTTTATGAGCAAAAAATGTAGTGGCCTACAATCTAAGACAAGCATATATTAAAAGAAAATTATTTAGTTTTAATTTTACTGAATAATATTTAAAAGAAATCGTCAAGTCGAACATCCTAGTTTTATTGTTCAAATGGCTACCCACATACATGTATTGCAGTAGATAATTTCGGAGCCCAAATAATCAATATCTATCTATCAACATTACCGAATAAGCCGCGATAAAAAATTTTTATTTTTTATTTTTTGTAGGCTACGACATAGGGGTTAATATATTTGTAGCCACTAATTTTTTTTTTTTCATAAAACAGCTCAACTTTCATGTATTTTTCGTGGCCTACAAGTATTGATAATAAAGCATATAGTCGTTAAACTGACATGTTTAACGGGTAGGTCTGAGAAAACGGCTCATGAAATCTGTAAGCCAGTATAAGCATTCAATTTTACTAATATTTATTAAATACTTCTGTAAAAATTAGCCGGTTGTTGATAAATTTTTATATCCTCGTTTTTCCGACATGATGGGGGTGGAGGTCACGCCAAATGGCCCAATATTTTTGTAGGCCACTATTATTCTCTCTTATTATATTCATTTATCTTACATTCAAGAAAAAAACAAATTGTTGTTCATATTTTTTCAATAGGTCGTTTAAATGACATGTTTCCCGTTTTCCACATTGAAAACGTCCCAATTTCAAAGTTTGCGTAAATATAAACGTTGTAGGTTAAACTGAAATGAAGCCACTCACGAAGTTTCGTAAGAGTGTTAATCACGAAACTAGATCTCGTCTCTGTACTGTAGACTATTGATTTTTTCCGTTACAATTATAGCCATAATTAATATATTCTTACCCTTCGATGACGTTTACAATGAGGTGCAGTTTGAAATTTCTTGCCACATATGTCACACGTCGTAACGTGCTCAAATACATGATCCTTCAAAGTACCCTTACATTCACAAATTTCCTGACAGATTTCACAACGAACTATCTCTGGAGAATGATTTTTCATATTTCTAAAGGAGTCAAAGCTTTTATCACAGAATATACATTTTAGTATTTTCGAATGAATCAATTGATGTTTATAAAGTTTTGCTTTTAATTGAAATTCTTTTCCACATTCGGCACATTTATATTTTTGTTTTAGTTCTCTATTTGTAGGTTTGTTTGGTTCTTGCTTAATCGAAATGAATTCTTTTTTGATAGTTTCATTTTGAGTAGTCTCAAAATCTGAATTATGAAAATTAAAAGAACTGTCTTCATTTTTAAAATCATCATCTTCATCAATTGAAACTTCTACTTTTATATTTGGTTGTGCGTTTGTGATAATTTCCTCTAAAAATTTTTCAGTTGATAAATATTGGATTTTGAATTTATAAGATTGTTTCAAACATTTTAAACATTCGAAGCATAAATTTTTGGGTAGTAAATCATCATTGGATATCTATGGAATTATACAAAACAATATTATGTTAAATTTGAAAAACGAATTCTGACGTCATCCAGTACTATTTTTATAATCGTTTTAATTTTTATACAATGTAAACAAACTAATTTGGTATACCGATTTGTAACTTACATGTACTGAAGCACATTCTTCTAGCATTTCTCTGTAGGTTTTTATTAAATTTGGAAGTAATGTAGTTTCAAACATTGAAATCATGTCTTTTTTTTTATCTAAACAAATTCTACAAACGGTTTCAAAATCACTCAGCTCAATGACTTTATTCTCCGGCATTGTAATTAAATTTGAGCTACTAAAAGCATCACAAATCTTTAGATTTAAAAACTTTCACCTTGATTGCATATAATCTAAGACATTCCTTAAAATTTATAAAACATTTTCGTAATTAAATCAATTTTCAAATGTTTCCATTCGTACTACTCTCATTTTTGTTCAAGACAAAACTAGGACAACATTAAATTTCGACGCTTAATAACATGCATTGAGCTCAAACCTAAAATCATTCAACTAAATTACTTTATTCCCCACAGAAACTAAATTGGTGCAATTAGGTATTAAAAACATTACAGATTAACAATTTCCATTGTGGTTCTTACTAATAAAAAATGTATCCCCAAATAACTTCTATTCATTTATCACTAACTCGATGCAAATTCGTGTACTCGAAACAGAAATGGTTTAGGGTCTCTGTCTCTGGTTATGATGGTCTCTAGTCATGTGGCAAAACTTCAATATACATTAGAAAAATAATAATTTAAATAAAAAATACTTATTATTTTTCTAATGTATATTGAAGTTTTGCCACATGACTAGAGACCATCATGACTATATTTGTTTGTATATGGAAAAAATGTATAATGTAATGTTTTTGATAGATTGCCTATTGAAGTCTATGAAATTATGATTGAAACATAGATTTTGCAATTATTAATCAAAACCCCGACATACTTTCAAAAACTAAAACCCCGACGACTAAAAGTATGAAAACAAGAAAATACCCTATATATATATCCCCGCCGGGGTTTAATTTTTTGAAAGTTTGTTGAGGTTTTGATTAATAATTATCAAATCTATCAATCTATCAAACACATTACATTTTGTTTAAATATATCGCCTTCAAGACGCATAATATTTAAATAGATATATGTAGCTTGATTTATAAAATTATTATTAATTAGCTAGACCGGTTTCGATTGCTTTGGCAATCCTCTACAGTATACCTACCATTACTTCAACTAGAGTACTAAAAAAGTTCGTTATACATTACCTCAAACGAGCTAGACCATTTTTTCCATATACAAACAATTCCAAGTTAAAAATCGAGCTTTCTCGAAACAAAAATCAATGCTGAAAGGTCTAAACTGTACGTCAATGAGGTTTTGGATGTTAAAAAGGTCGAAGCATATAATAAAAATGATTTTATATTAGCACCAAAATACATGTAATTGCTATGGCAGCTCTCCATATGTTTGCACTAAAATGGCGGCCGAGTGTACTCCTCTTTATAGTACCTTACTTTAACCTAATTAAGGATATCCCAAATAAGTAAAGACACAGATCTTCTATCTTTGTCCAAAAGTGCTGTTTAATAAATGTAAAATAAATTAGATTTTCCTTAATTGAATAGTTTTTGACAACTGTCCGAAACAAAAGCAAATCGATGAAAAGGTTTTTTTTTTTTTTAAATTTTTCAAAAAAATTTTCAAAAAATTTTAAAAAAAATTCTGTTTCTTGACGTTTTGACCTGTCAAAAATTACAAAAAATAATTAATTGACATAAAATAATAATATTTTTCAATTATTGTTATTTTGTTTCTATGGTGTTAAAAATATATTTTGATAAAAAAAACTGCTATTTAAGTTAAATAAATTAAATGAAATTTTTTAATAAAAATGACTTGGCCAAATGCAAAAACTTTGGTAAACTAAAAAACAGCTGTTTTTATCGGAGAAGAGGGTTGATATATTTTTTTTTTTTGTATAATGGCACTGAAATCTTAATTGTGAAACCTACTTTCTACTTTTGTTTTAATTTGGTGAAATGTAAGCGAAGTAAATTTTGTATTTATAACTTACCTGCACCGTACAAGTACAATTTTCTAACATTTCTTTATAAGTTTTTAATAAATTTGGAAGTATTGCATTTTATTTGAACATTGAAATCATATTTTCATTTATATTCAAACAAATTCTACAGACAGTTTCAAAATCATGCAACCAATGACTTTATTCTTCATATTTATGACTAAATTTGCATTACTATGAATGTAAAAAAATCCTTTAAATATATAAAAGTATAAATTTTGAAAAAGTCCCGCTTTTAAAAATTGTTTTGTAAAGGCTTGTCCTTGTATATCAAAAAGATACGTTCCTAGGTAATGGGTTTTATCCAGGAGGCTCGGGTTCGATCCCAGATATCGGAAACAATTATGTAAGAAGTCCGCCAATATCGAGAGGAGGCAATTTAGTAAATTAATAAAAATAGATATTAATTAATTGTAAAACATATTTTACTTTTCTAAATTATTTACATTTTATAAGACGGTTAAAAACAAAATATATCGCTCTCTTATAAAATTAAGAGTATCACTTTGTGTTAGAGTCTAAACCGTACTTTAAAACTCAAAAAAAAAATATATATAAATATTTTACAATTATTCAGGCACTTCAAAATGAGTCTTCATGTGACTATTAAGTACATGTTTCTGGATGAACGTTTTTCCACATTTACTACACGTAAATGGTTTTTCTCCTGTATGAATGCGTAGATGCATTTTTAGATTATAACTTTTATAAAATGCTTTGTTACAGTATGTACAAATATAATTTCGTTCACCTAAAATGATAAATTTTTTATTTCTAATATAATCCGCAATGAGATAACGCCTATTAATACCTGTATGAACAAATTGATGACCACGCAAAGATTTTCTTGTCTTAAATTTTTTACTACAAATATCACAAGTATAATTTTCTCCTTCTGCATGTGTAAGTTCATGTCTTTTTAAGTCCTCTTTACGTTTAAATTTATTTTTACAAATATCACATTCAAATTTTCTTTCATCTGAATGTTTTGCAGAATGTTGTTGTAAGCTAGTACTATCCTTAAATTTCGAATCTAAAAATAGAATACAAATTAATGGATTGTAATCAGTGGCGGATTTAAAGGGGGTGGTTAAAAACCTCAAGAATCTAAAAGGGGAAGATGATAAAAGACACACACTTTTCAAATTTCGCGCGTAATTTGACGAAAATACAGCACGCACTGGACGCCATATTACTCTGTAGTTATGACATCAGTTGGCTGTGTAAACAATTGTTTATAATTTAAATGTTAATATTTCATGGTACTAAAAAATTGAAAACTTTGAATTGAGTGGAGAATTTACGTTGGGGGTGGCATTAAATATTCCCTCTCTCTTAGGGATTATTAATATGTCATTTTATATCAGTCATATAATATAAACAATTCATTTAACTTCTGCCAAAACCATGGATCTCTTCATGAAAATGTTTTAGTTATATTATCAAACACTAGACAGCGCCACATATGTCGAATCCAAATAGCGGTATTAGTAGAAAATTTAAAATAAATGAAAAAGTTTTAATTTTGTATAAATTCTATTTATATTTTCATTAAATTAATAAATAATTTTAATAGATAACTTGCATTGATTTTTTTATTAATTATCAATAATAAATAGTTATATTTTTGAATAAAAAAACGGCAGTGACGTATTTACACTTGTTGAGCCAGTTAGCCAATCGGAACCACTCTAAATTCACATGTTCCGCTTGTTTCTATGGTAAATTACGTTATAATATATTGAAAGCAAGTTTAGAAACAAACCATTGATCATTCTGTATGTTATTATATCATTTCTCCGTGCGGTGGCGTTGCTAAAAACGATGTGTTGGCGTCTCTGGTGTTTGAATTTATAGTTTAGAAAAAAAATTTTCAATTGTAAAATTACATGAAAAACAATTAAAAATTTTTTTCTTCGTAATTTTTAGTAAAATTTAAAAAAAATTAAAAAACATGCAAGTTCTCTATTAATTGATAATAATATTTGTTGAAATAAAAATTAATTATTAATAAATAAATTAATTATTGAGTATTAATTAATAAATTAAGTTATTGGCCAGTGGTTTGGATTCAATACTGGTGGCGTTGCTATGTATCAATTTTGGGAACTAACTTGTACATCAATAAGAAAACATATGTTCCTTATGTATTTTATGTCGAGTTAACAGACTTGTATATATATATGAGTGTGTTTTGTATATCTAAAAACAAAGGGAAGATGATAAAATACCGGTTTCGCGCCTGATTGTAGTTTTCGGTTTTTTGCTAAATTCAATTAAAGTTAAAAATAAATATTTACCACATTGAGTGCATTGATATGGTTTTTCTCCTGTATGAGTTCGTACATGAATAATATAATTCGTACCATCTGCAAATGCTTTCCCACAATATGTACATAAATAACGTTTATCTCCATGAATCTGAAAGGAGTTACAATTTGTAAGTATAATTGTTAGGGACCCGTACCCCTTATATTGCCTTATGTATTTCATTTACTAACCCTTCGATGGCGTTTACAATGTCGAACACTTTGAAATCCCTTTCCACATATGTCACACGTAGCGTGCTCACGTACATGTTCTCGTAGAGTAGTTTTGCATCCACAAACTTGTTGACATATTTTACAGCGAACTATTTCCGGTGAATGAAATTTGACGTCTCGAATCATTTCAAAAGTTTTATCACAATACATACATTTCACTATTTTTGAATGAACCAATTTTTGATGTTTATAAAATTCTACTTTAAACTTAAATCCTAAATCACATTCTTCACACCTAAACTTTTCTACCGTACTGTAGTCGTTTGAATTATTTTCGTTTGTTTCTATATTTGTATCTTTTAATTCTTCTTTAAGAGAAACAAATTCTCTTTTTACCGTTTCACTTTGAAAAGTTTCATCTGAATTATAAAAATTAAAAGAGTTATCTTCATTTTTAAAATCATCATCTTCGTCATTTGAATTTTCAACTTTTATGTTTGTTTGTGCATTTGCAACAATTTGCTCTAATAATTTTTCAGTTGATAAATATTGAAGTTTGAATTTGTAACATTGTTCCAAATATTTTATACATTCAGAACAAATATTTTTGGGCAATGAATCATCTGTTAATATCTACAAAACAATTTAAATGTTTAAGATTTTTATTAATTTTAAGTGTTCTATTATTTCTAAAAAATAATGCTAATAGAGAGAATGCAACAGTTTCATTTATTTCGTCATATGATACTAAACTATTGTTATTTCCGTTTTAATCTTGTAAAATATAAACAAAGTAAGTTTATTTATTTGAAACATACATGAACTGAAGCACATTCTTCTATCATTTCTTTGTATGTTTTTATTAAATTTGGAAGCAAGGATTTTTTAAATATCGAAGTCATCATTTCTTTTTTATTTAAACAAATTCTGCAAACATTTTCAAAATCATTCAATTTAAGCACTTTATCTTCCGCCATTATAAATAATTTTTTCTCACTATTTACTTAATTCTTCAAAATTATTTTGATTAAAGATTATTCTTAAAACTGATTTGAATCAGTATATTTTAAATAACAAATCCTGATTTATGATTTAAATTATATTTGGAGAAAGATACATTTTAAACGAAATTTTTACAGCAGTCCATAGACATTCAATATTTTTACGCCTGTGTTCAACTACCACTATTCAGCGTATTTTAAAGTGGCTTCTAGACTGTCAGTAATATTGCGCAATATAATTAACACGCTTTCTATCTGCTTTTTTTTTTTAAATAAATAGTAGAGATTTAATATATTAGCTCTGTTTGTAATAAAAACTACCAACATTTGTTTAAAATTTTTCATTAATCAAATAGATTTAGCAGAAATTGATTGTAAAAAGAAGAATTTCGGATTCAAATTCTACCTACTCTACCTAACATCGACAAAATATTTCAAATAAAAAATATTAGTTTATAATATACTCTCTTAGCAGTTACGAATACGAGTTGACTTCAAAGTGACTCCTAAGTTGAATTTATGTTTTTTTTTTTAAAGTATCTTACTTCAAAGACAAACAACTTTTCCTCGAAGCATTTTTCCGTACCTAACTTACCCTATTAATTTTTAACTAAAGAGAACTATTGAAACATACGACATTGAGTATTTCAAAGATGGTTGAAATGATTTATGGCGAAATCTGAAAAAGTAGGTAATCTTTTACTTTCAGTTTATATTTGAAAAAATATTAATCAGTTAATTTAAAAGTTTCGCTGAAAAGAAATTTGTGGGGATAAAATTACATAATACCAAATGTTTTCCAATAAATATTTGTTTTAATTTTCGCAATATTATAGATCTTAGCTTCTCACAGAATACTTAATTTTGAATATTCGTTATTAAGCTATAATAGTCTAGTTGACAGTTCCGGGAGCGTTTTTCAGCACATAAAAATTGCAAAAATTAATTAATTTAAACCCCTTATAGTTGGAAATTTATTTTCAAGTTATTTTTTTAACAAGCCAGATAATTGTTTATGAATAAAATTTTCGAATTCATTTTTACTTAAAAAAAAAAAAAAATGTTTAAATAATTGGCGTAAAATTTTTTTGGTTTTGTGGATTACTTCTTATATGTATATATTTACTTAATAAAAAATGTTTAACTTGTTGAAAAATTGACTTTAAGATAAATCCAACGATAATAAATTCTTTAAAGTATTCAGAATCGATCATACATTTTTTCAAATTTTTAAATTAATATTTAATCACCTACAAAAAATTATTTAGTGTGAGATACTCATTTTTAACGATATTACAACAATCTAAAAATAACGCAAAAAGACGTATTTCAGCGTTAAATTAAAATTATAAATAATCGAGATAAACTTGCTGTGGAAGTTTTTTATTGAAAATTTCCTCCTCTTTAAGAATTTTTTTTTAATTTGTTGATTAATATTTTATGAAATATTGGTAAAACACGAAATACCTTGTTTTTCATCTGTAATTGTGAATAACTATTGCAAAGCAAATTTTTTATATGCTGAAAAACGCTTCCAGCACATTTTTCTAGACTTCATTCCGAATCCAACTAGCTGCACACGTATTTTTACGACCAGTATTTCTATATTTCACCAATTTGAACTTCTTGACTAGACTAATAACATCAAAATTTCATTTTTGTCTTGCAATCTCAAATCTGACTTATTTTTTAAAATATTATTAATCTGTGAGAATCAAAAAATAATTGTTTGAATTCTTATTTTGATAAATAACAACTTAAATAAAAAGTCTTCTCTCTGTTTAAATTTTAAACTAATTTCTATACTTAAAAAAATGAACTTCCGTGTTACGTCGTAAATCCAAGAACCGGAACCTGTAAAATAGTCATATGATGTTGGCCATGTCGTTTTATATGTTTCACTAAACCTCCTTTTGTGATAAATGTCTTCGGACAATCTTCACATTTAAACGGCCTCTCACCGGTGTGTGACCGCACATGTTCCACCAATCCGTCATGGCGATTAAATGTTTTCTCACAATATTCACACTTAAAAGGTCTAATTCCCGTATGGGTACGCACATGTGTAGTATACGTACTCTGATACGTAAATGATTTCTCACAAAATTTACATTTAAATGGTTTTTCCCCCGTATGTGTACGCTCGTGTGTTATTAAACCATCTTGTCGTTTGAATGTTTTATCACATAATTCACACTTAAACGGTCGTATATCTTGGTGGGATTTTAAATGAGTACCTAAAGCGCTTTGAAATGGAAAAGATTTATCACATATATCACATTTATACGGCCTTTCTCCTGTATGGGTACGTTCATGGGCGATTAAATGATTTGGTTGAGTGTAAGTTTTCTCACACGCGTAACACTTGTATGGCCTTATTTCCGTATGTACTTTGTTATGCGTTATTAAATGAGCCTGCTGGACAAAAGTTTTATCACACACATTACACTTAAAAGGCCGTTCCCCAGTATGAGTACGTTCATGAGCATTTAAATTATTCTGTTGAATAAATGCTTTGTTGCAATATTTACATTTGAATGGTTTCTCGCCGGAATGAGTCCGTTCGTGTGCTGTTAAATTATTTTGTTGCGTAAAAGTCTTGTTACACACAGTACACTTAAAAGGACGTTCTGTCGTATGGGTTTTTTCATGTTTTTTTAATCTGCTTAAATTAGGGAATTTTTTGTAACAAATGTTACAAACAAGTTGAAATGCTGCGTTTGATGTAGCTTGTTCAGAATCTTGATCGTCGGAATCTGATCTCTCTTCTTTTATGATCACTTCGGCTTCGATACTTGGTTCCTCATCTTCGTATTGCTCGAAATCTTCATTTTGTTCATCTGTATCCGGTGTATCTGATCGTTCTTCTTTTATAATTACTTCACATCCATTTTCTGTTATTTCATTTTCAAATTCTTCATTAATTGGTTCAATTTTTACAGGACAATTGATCGTCTCAAATTGTGGGTTATATTCAGACATTTTTTGTTGTGAATTTTTTTGAAATAGAATAAAGATAAATATTTAGGTTTGTTCTATGTACAACTTTTAATGATAAATTTTTGACAGTTCATACATTAACAGTTTAAATAATGACCTCTGTATAACGACGATCGTTTAAATATGTTTTGCGCATTCGTTACATATTATTATTCATAATATCAATAGTTTGTACATAGGGAAGAATTTAAATCGTTGTGTTTATGATTTCAAAAAAAAATTTACATGTACGGAATATTTTTATACCATGTATATATACATAGTATATTAAGTTTAGTCCCAAGTTTGTAACGCTTAAAGATATTGATGCTACGAACAAAATTTTGGTTTAGGTGTTCATAAAATTACCTAATTAGTCCATTTCCGTTTGTCTGTCTGTTTGTCGTCTGTCATCACGATTACTCAAAAACGAAAAGAGATATCAAGCTGAAAATATTATAGTGTGCTTAAGATGTAAAAAGTGAGGTAAAGTTCGTAAATGAGTAACGTAGGTAAATTGGGTCTTGATATCGTAAACCGTTAGAGATAGAACAAATGTTTAAATATAAAAAATGTTCCTTATCAAAAATTAAACAACTTTTGTTTGAAACATTTTCTTGTAAACATCACTGTTTACCCACGAGGGCGCTAATTAGGTGCAAATTTTGTAGTACGTATTAATATGGGAATATCAGTTTTGTGTGTGTGGTTAAATAAGAGTGGAAATCTTTCTTTATTTACGTGACGTTAAAAAACAAACGATTGCGTCTTCAAAACTGTCTTTACATGGTATTTTAACAATTAACTCAGTCAATTGTTTGTTTTCACTTGTTAAATTTAAATACACTTTTTTTTGACAAATGACAGGTGTAAAAGAATTGTTCTTTTGTAAACAATTGAGTATTTTCATGAATTTTAAATCCATTGAATATAAATATAACTTTTTTACTATTTTTTAAAACTTTTAATTGTTTTTGGGACTAAATTTTCTTTTTTCTTCATAATTATTTAAATTATTTTTTGTCTAATAAAATTAAATAGAATATCATGGTAATTAAGAAAAAATTAATGCATCTTTGAAATCGACCTCTCAGGGGCATACCTATCCCCTTTTTTGGGACGGTAGTTGGAAGTTTTAATCATTTTTTTACAAATTACAGAAAAACTATGCTTCAAATTAAACAAAAATTCCAAATAAAAGTTCTAGCTGAAGTATTTGTGTATATTTTCGTTCTTTACGACTTTCTAGCTTCAAAATTGACAGAGATATGCCAATTTTAAAATAGAATTTTTTTGCTCATTCAATCAAATGAAAAAGTATTCATCTTGTAAACCGTTAGAGATAGAACAAAAAGTTTAATCGTAGAAATTACTTATAAACAAATTAATAACTTTTATTTGAAGCATTCTTCCGTAAATATCACTGTTTGACTGTGAGGGCGCAACTTAGGAAAATACTTTCGATGTCCATTTTCTCCATAACTATATAAATATAGTTTAACAACATAAAGAAGTGTGTTTCAAAAATTTCGAAATTTTTGCAAGAATTTTTTTTTTCTCAAATGTCTCACAAAGCCACTAGTTGAAGTTAACCTGAAAAAAATTAATAACACACTTTTTTATAGTTTTGGAGAAAATGGAAACCAAAGTTTTTTCCTAAGTTGCGCCCTTACGGGTAAACAGCGATGTTTACGAAAGAATGATTCAAATAAAAGTTGTTAATTGTTGTATAGGAATAACTTTTATATTTAAACTTTTTCATTTGATTCAATGAGCAAAAAAATTTAATTTTAAATTGGGCATATCTCGGTCAACTTTGAAGCCAGTCGAAAAAAAAAAAACGAAAATGTACACAAATACTAAAGCTAAAATTTTTTAAATTTTTGTTTGTTTGATGCAGTTTTTTTTTTTTTTTTTTTAATTTGTAAAAAACTGATTAAAACCTCAAAAAAAAATGGGTTGGGTACGCCCCTGAGAGGTCGATTTTTTTTACGAAGTGTTTACAACCTAATAAACAACTTCTGGGCCACAATTTTTAAGATACTTACCGAAATTCGAAATTTAAACTCAGCCTATTACAAATTGACAAATAGGGCCGATTCTTAAAATTTTGTCAAGTGTCAGAGATGATTAGAGAAATCAAAAAAAAAAAATTTTACGCTGACATACACATCATCATGAAGGTTATAAAGAAGGAAAACGACCGCTACGTGTTAAAGCATTAGCGCATCTGTCCTTGAAAATTTGTAGAATTTATAGTTCATTTTTCAGCCACCAGCCGCGCTGTCATCATGAAGTAGTATCTGCGAAGTTAGCTGTTTATGAGTACAAGTAGATGAAGTTAGTTGCATAATGTACAAATTGATATATCATTTCAAATTAGAGCACAACAGCCCGCTTTTATTGATACTATTTAGCGGTCGCAGCGCCTCACTTATTTTATCCATATTTCGGGGACAATATTTTCTATAGCGATCGTTCTCTTTCTTTATAACCTTCATGCACATCATCATGAAATTACATCCTTAGAAAAAGTTGCTTAGAACACTTTTTTATACCCATATATACGGTTTTCATGACAAAATAAGCATTTTTAATTTGTTAATTATTTTGGTCTTTACTCAAAATTTTTACAAGTTTATTGAAATAATTTAAGTGTTATGTATTCAAACATTTCAAGAAATTTAATAATTTTGAGTAAAGACTAAAATAATTAAAAAATTAAAAATGCATATTTTATCATGAAAACCGGTATATGGGTATTCAAAAATGTTCTAAGCAACTTTTTCTAACAGTTTTTTTTCGATATCTCTAACCTTTTTTGATGCTAGACAAAATATTAAAAATCAGCCCTATTTGCCAATTTGTAGGAGACTGTGTTTAAAGTTCTGATTTCGGTTAAGTATCTTAAAAAATGTAACTCATCACCCTGTATGATTGTCCAAATTGATATTCCTGTAATTAACGAAAAAATGAGGTTGTCTGCATCTTAAATGCGACACACTGTATAATGTATAAGTAATACTAATATGCACAATGGCGGTAGACCAAGCACATCATGTTTCACGTCACGTTATTATCATATAGGATCACTTTTATTTATTTATAACCCTCTAACCAAAAAAGTGGTGTTATTAGTTTGACCACTAAGTGTGCCTTTGTCTGTGGCATCGTATCGCCCAAACGGATGAACCGATTTGGATTTTTTTTTATTTCGTTTGAAAGGTAATTTAATGGAGATTGTTCTCTGTTACAAGTGTGAGTTTAGGGTTCCGTACCAGAAATTCCTGGGATTTTTTAAGATTTTGTTAAACTTCACTTGTATTTAAAAATCATTTGTTAAAATTTAATTTTAATCTAATTTAGTTATTTTATGTATATCAAAGAATTTGTTAAATTAATTTTATGTGCAAAATCACTTTCATGAATATACCCAATTCTTAAATAAATATAATGGTAGGGGAGCTGAAAAGAAATTTAAGGGTAGGAACACAATTATTTTGTGTATGAAATGTGTACAATCTTTTAGGATATTTGAACGGCTCGAATACTCAGACCTGGTCAAAGAGTAATGGGATCTCGCCAAAAATATTTTCGAACCATTTGGAAATTTTAAAACGTTCCTGATTATTTAATCGAGTCTTTATGGCTCATGTTGACGCTTGAGGCTGAGCTTGAGTATCAAACATATTTCAACTATCAAATAGAGTAGCGCATATATTGATATATAAGTCTTTTATGCCTCATTTTTTTATTATTTGCGCCTCACCTATTATTTTTTTAATCTGATAAACCCACAATTGATAACCATATTCACCAGCTGTTATGGATTATCATTACGTTTTATGCGTTTTAATATATACAGGACATTACTTTTAGTGTTTATATCTTGACATATCGACTTTCGATGTTAATGAACTTTTTTGTCGCTCATTTTTACAATTTGACGCTAACTCTATTATTGTCAGCTAGGTGAGGCTAGGGATGTGATTTTACCAGTAAAATATATTTTTTACTTAATTTATCAATAAACTGCTGGTAAATTACCGGACAATTAAACAAATAAGTTTTTAATGCCAACTAGCATATCTAAAACGTATGATCGGAGCTATGAAGCATAACGCGGGATATATAAATATTAAATGAAATTTTGTATTCCTTCTTCTAGTTTTATAATTCAAAATTGAATTGAATAAATAATTTAACTTGATAAAATAGTCAAATGAATTTAGGATAGATGAATTTGACGGGGAATTGTTAGGATTTACATTACTGGGTGGTAATTTTTCTAAAATTGGAAGTAGAAAGAGAAAACATTTTTTTAATAAACATTTTGTAAAGGTCATATATTATTTTTAATGTTACAGGTTTTCATGTGACCATTCAGAACATGTTTAGCAGAAAAACCTCTTCCACATTTATTACAAACAAATGGTTTTTCTCCTGTATGAATTCTTAAATGCACTTTAAGATTATCCTTTCTATTAAATAACTTGTTACAATATGTACATACAAGGTTCCATTCACCTACGACAATAAAAAAAAAACATTGTTGTTAGTGATCTAAATTGATTATCATACCTATTAAGCATACCTGAATGAACTAATTGATGTTTTTGTAAATACTTTTTAGTTTTACATCGTTTATCACAATAACTGCATGCAAATTCACCGTCTGTGTGTTGAGATAATTTATGTTGCTTCAAACCCCCTATCCATTTATATTTTGCATTACAAATATCACATTCGTATTTCTTTTCCTTTGAATGTTTGGTCATATGAAATTTCAAATGACAACTGTCTTTAAATTTTGCATCTGAAAATTATTATAGAAAAAGTCAGTAACACACTTCAGGCTTCATGAAATTAATGTAGGCGCTAAATAGAGTTGAATGTGCAAAATCCGATGACCATATTTTGTCAATTGATTCTTGTTCAGAAAAGCTTATAGATTAATATTCCGGATGTTGCCAGAAACCCTTTTGGTCCAATTTTTGTATAACTCTCCCCGTTCCACAGAAACAGTTAAATGTAATTTTTTTTAACCAAATAATGCTACCGGGGGTTTTTTTGGGTAATTTTATGTCAGAAAAGTTCCTTGTTATTTTTCCCTAAAGTTCACCGTTTTTTGAGTTATTAACAGTTTAATGTTTGGAAAAACTCCAGGAAAGTTATTTTTAAAGTTGAAAGTTAATAAAAATAAATTTAATTTTTGAGCTTTTCAAAATCTTAAAATCATCTTTGAACATCTTTTATAAAGTTTTGAAGAGTAATTACAGATTGTTTGATTTTAAAGAATCAATTTTTAATTGTTAAAATTTATAAATTATGAATTTTTAAAAGTGTTATAATATATAATAGCTTATTTTATTTGTATTCAGATATCACCGTGGTGAAAAAAATTTGAAGAAAGAATAAGTCTTAAAAACTCTGAATTTCTAAACATTTTTGGACTGTCTAATTCAGAGTTATTCAGACTTATTCAGTCTGAATTAGACAGTCCAAAAACGTTTAGAAAATCATAGTTATTCAGACTTCCTAAGACTTATTCAGACTTCCTAAGACTTTCTCAAAGTTTCTAAGACTTTTTAAGACTTACTAAGATTTATTCCACGAGTATGACAGAGTACATGCGTTAAGCAATGCATCTAAGTAAAATACGGTGAACTTTGCTCAAAAACGGTGAACTTTAGGAAAAAAGCACAAGGCATCTTTTTGACGTAAAATTACCTAAACAAATCTCGGGTAGCTAAAATACGTGGTTGAAAAAATTGACATTTAACTGTTTCTGGGGGAGGAGAGTGATATACAAAAATTGTACCAATAAGGTTTCTGGCAACATCCAGAATATTAATCTATAAGCTTTTTTGAACAAGAATCAATTTACAAAATGCGGTCCTTAATTTTGCACACTAAACTCTATCTAGCACCAGTTCCAAATAATAAAATATTTACCACATAGTTTACACTGATACGGTTTTTCTCCGGTATGAGTTCTAGTATGACTGGTCATATTACTTCGATCTCTGAATGATTTCCCACAATAGGCACATAAGTAACCTTTTTCTTTATGAATCTTTAAAAAAAATTACATTTTTACGATAAAAAATTATGTTTATCTCAGAGTCGGATTATTCATAAAGCTAAGTATTTATTTTTATTAATAAAGATCCTACTAATATTATAAATGTGAAAGTTTTTCAGAATGTATGGATGTTCGTTACTCTCTCGCGTAAAAACTACAGAATGGATTTTAATAAAACTTTTTAACAATATAGCTCATAAATCGGAATAACACATAGGCTATAACTTATATATAAGAGCAGTTATCCGCCTGTTTCGCTGAACGATTTCGATTTTAAAAGAAAAAAAATTTGGTTCATAATAGCTGGGTACATCTACCGTATTTTGATAATCAATACAGAAAATTTTGGGAGAAGGCGAATTTTTTTTAATAGGTTTGTTTCTTTCGTTGTAAAAAACAAGGAAAATGAATTTTCCGATTCTGGAACGATTCGACCTTTCCTGCTATCGAACTCTGAACATAACAAAATAACTTCAAAATCTCAAGGAAACCGCAGTAACATCATATTTTCAACTTTCTCTGATAACGGTTTCAAAACTGAAGGAATTGAGTTGAAATTCTGGAAAAAAAATGCAACTTATGATCGTTAAAAAAAGTGTAAAAAAATTTAGCCCGATACATAACCTCAATGTTGAGAAAAACGAATTTTTCTGACCGTTGAAAAAATCGTTGATCCTATCCAAAAGTATATAAAAAACCTGCAATTTAAAAAAAAGGTTAAATTCAATGATTTGCCTGAACTGTACGAGCTGTTAAAATTTTTAAGAAAAATTAGTTTTTCTCAAAATTAAGGTTATGTATCGGGCTAAAATTTACCACGCCTTTTAACAATCATAAGTTACGCCTATTTGCAGAATTTCAACTCAATTCCTTCAATTTTCGAAAAGTTACCAGAGAAAGTTCAAAATATGAGATTTCTTGATTGAAGATCCTTTTGTTTTTCTATTTAATCGTTTAAAAATGGAATACAAGAACCAAATAATTTTAAATTTATTTTTTATGCATAGGAAGTGTGGCAAAATTATTGATAGAACATACATTTCTGCAATTTCGTCGAATAAGTGCAGAAAGAAACTTCCCGAAGTTAATGATTTGGCATATTTTGAAATTCACCCCACTTCTTCCATTATTTCTGCAGATCAAGATATAAGTATTACAAAATCATCTATTCAGAGAATATTATCAAAACGAAATAAAAAATTGGTGGTCCCATTTAAAATAAATTAGTTTTGGTACAATTTAACTCTTGTTGAATGAAAGTGATATTTCAGATACTTCAAAGAGGAACTTGGTGGTTTTTTAAATCGCACGTGAGGCAGCACCTTTTTGCTCTTTAATAAGTCGGATATGAACGTTCTAACTAATTTAGTATGGAAGTTACAGCCTTTTTTCGACACCTCTATTTGCACAAAAATTTCCAATAAATATCGTTTATCTAGAAAACTTTAAAGATTAAGGGGGGTCAATTTATTATAAAAGATACTCATAATTATTGACTTAAGCGGGTTATATAAAAATAAAAAGGGCATTCCATTTGAAATAACGATGCTACGGTCAATTTTCGGTATAATCGGAAGTGTCAAATCTGAAAATATTTTAGGCGGATATATCCCAAGCAGTTATGGTGGAATACCAATTTTCAGATTGCTATTATGTCAGGTTCTTCAGAAACTTCTAATGGGCGGTCACCGTGGGACACCCTGTATAGAAGAAGGTGATCTTGTTGGTGAAACCAATGAAAACTTATAGCGGTGGGAAAGATATTTCTCATGTATTCTCAATGCAAACAAAGAACATAATGAACAACTTCATGCACAAAATCAAGAGTTTTGCGCAGGACACCCCCACTGCAACAGAAATTAAAAACATTATACATAGGCTGAAAAATAATAAATCATCAGGACAAAACGGTATACCTTCAGAAATGTTAAAATATGGAGGGAATCCATTACAAAATATAATTAGTGAACTTATATGTGAAGTGTGGAAACAAGAAACGATGTCATCGAGATGGATTGAAGCACTGCTATTACCCTTATTTAAAAACGGGAATCGAACAATATGTGAGAACTACAAAGGAATTGCATTGCGAGATATTACCTACAAAATATTGGTCATAAAGATAAGGGATAGACTAGAAAAAGTGATTAAAAATAAAATAGGGGACTATCAGTGTGGTTTTCGTGGGAACAGGTCAACTATTGATCAAATTTGTATAATAAAGCAGATAAAAAATAGCAGTTACAATCAAAATTTCTCACTACACATTTTGTTCATTGATTTTAAACAAGCATATGGCTCCGTTAATAGAAAAAAACTTTACGAGGCTATGGAAGAGTTAAATATATCAGCAAAATAGAGTACTTTCGGTACTGAAAAATAAATTATGAAATTAGATAAAAATTAAAATTTACGTAGAAATATACTTAAATATTCTGATTTCGAGTCATAAAAGCACATTATTGTTTTATTATATTAAATTAAAAGTCGTTATTTTTTTTAATCTGTATATCTGGTAACCTAAAACACGAGCCGCCATGATGTGACATCATATAGGAAAACTGTTGTATTTAACAATATTACGTCACCAAAATAGCTGATAGCGTTTTTGAGAGAGTAAAAAAGGTTTAAAATTTAAGTTAATTTTGTGGCAAAAAAGGGTGTTAATTTTGCCGAAATTTATTTTTTGTGACTTTCTATTAAAAAAAATCAACATTTTGAAGTACTTTTTCAAACATAATAGAATACCCTATTTTGATAGCGTTCGTAAAAATGACACATAACGAAACCAAAAACAAAATTCTGGCTGATGGCCACGTCTCAAGAAGATTTTACGTTAAAAATGGGCTAAGAGAAAGAGATTCGCTAGCTACTAGGCTATTTAATATAATGTTAGTGGTAATTAGAGAGAGTGGGATTAGTTAAGTGGTAATTAGAGACAGTAGGACTAAGACAAAAGGGACAGTGTATGACCATCGAAACTAATGCTTGACTTATGCAGACGACATCACAATAATGGCAAGAACCAAAGAAAATCTTGTAGCCGCTTTTAAAAACCTTGAACGGGCAGCAAGATCAAAAGGGTTGGTTATTAATGAGAACAAAAGTATATAATATAATTTCGACTAACAAGCAACTCATCGGATACTTGTAACCCGCTAAAGGTTACAATAAATAACGACACGATTACTATATGTAACCAGTACGACGAATTACCAAAAATCAAAGAGAATAGCGAAATGTTCTAGAAGCCTTAGAGCATAGAGGCATTCTAAGATTATGTCTGCAAACACAAAAATTATAGAGTATACAAATTAATAATTCGCCCAACGATAACGTATGGATCCGAGTTATGGAAATTGAATTAAAAAGAGAAGGATATCCTTAATATATGGAAACGAAAAATATTAAGAACTATATTTGGAGGAAGAAAAGTGGCGCTAATTTTTTAAACTGCCTAATGGCGCTAAATTTGTTAATCCGCCTCTGATTTACCCACTGAATTAAAAATAATACCTGCATATGTTTTCGACAAGCTTCAACATTATTAAATGTTTTTCCACATTTATCACAAACATTATGTTTTTGTTTATGTTCTATTAAATTAGTAAAACAACCACAATCTTTTAAACACCATTTACAAACACTGGGTCCAGAACAATGAGTTTTAAAATCTTTTCCTCTGTTAAAATCTGTTTTACAAAACTCACACTGTACCACCGATTTTGAATGAACGTCTTTGGCATGATCAAACAATTTAATCGTACTTGTAAAACTCGCTTCACAATCTGTACATTTATAATTCACTACTTTACTACTTTTTTTAGAATTTGAACTACTGTGAGGAAAATCGTCTGTGTCCTCCTCTATTAGAATGTATTCAACTGGATCTGTGGAATAATTAATTCTGGGATAGTAATGATTAAAATCATGCTCTTTATTATCGTCATCATCATGAAAATCAAAATCATTATCTAATATTTCATATAGTACAATTGTTTCTTCTTCTTTTATTTTATTTTGTGAATTTTCAACTAAAGTTTGTAAACGTTTTTCTGATGATATACATTTGAGTTTAAGTTTGTAACTTTGTACTAAATGTTGCGAACATTGAAGGCATAAGTTTTTAGGCAGGGAATCATTTTCGAAAATCTGAAATTAAAAAAGGAAAATTGAAAGAAAATATAACGAAAATTTGTTTTTTATTTATAACTTACGTTAACAGAAGCACATTCTTTTAACATTTCCTGATATGTTTTATCTTCTAAATTAAAAATTTGAAAAACTGAAATTAAATGTTCCCTCTTCTCTAAACATATTCTACACAAAATTGGAAAATCAGTTAGTTCAATACTTTCTTCCATTGTTTTTCAAAATTTATTTTCCCACTTTCTTTATTTACGAACACATGTAGGGTAAAGGCGGCAACAGTGGCTATAGCGGGAACACTGGTGCAATAGGCATTGCTTAAAAACCATAAGAGATAACGTTTTATCTCTTTCATGCTTTAGACGGCCTTTCTATGCGTAGAATATCTACCGCCTGCGCCTGCAATGTAAATAAGTCGTGTTATGAGTGTTTCTTTGTTTTGACGATAAAAAAGTGAATTTTAAGGCAAGATATACTTTGAATTTATTCGCGAAAATTTCGTTATATCAAGGTATTATTAGTTTTGCTGGAAAGTAAGTTTAATTGAAATTATTTTGGTAAATACTGAACTTCGACTCACGCAAAACTGCGGCGCGTGGTGTAGCTTAATTCCAAAATGGCGGTTTTGTACACAGTGGCTCAAATCACTTGAGGTCACAGTGGTTCATGCCCCACTGTGTACTTACTATGTCTACTAATAATAACATTACTTTAGCCAGAAGCCAGAAAAAATGTTGAGATTATTTTAAATACTGTGCGTTACTCTTTTACGGATTATAAGTACGAAAGAATGCCGAAGGTTCTTTTCAATAATTTAAAAATGCCAGATTTATGGAAAATCGAAATGGCAGATAAGAACTGGCTTTAAAATTTTAAAAGTTGAAATCCAGTACTTACTTTAAGAAAACTTGAGTGCAGTCTCGCAAGAGCAACGGCATTCAATAGAACAAAAGTAGAAAGATTCTATAACAACTTATAAAACCAAATGAAAAGGAGTCCAGCATTTGCAGAGAGAACAAGAATATTTATTCTGGACGATACTTCTACAACCACGATTCAAAAACCGCAGAAAGTAATCGCACCAAAAGGTCGTAAAAATATAGGTAAAGTAACAAGTGGTGAAAGAGGCACAAATGTTACCACCTGTTGTATTATCAGTGCGAGTGGAGTAGTGATGGTATTCCCTAGAAAAAACTAGATGGATTTTATGATAAAGAATACACAACCGGGTACTCTTGGGCTTGTAACTCCAATAGGGTGGATGAACTGCCCAATTTTTTCCAGAAGTAGACACTTTATTTCAGCAAACTAATAAAACTCCAGAAAATGAATAAATAAAGACTGCTTAAAATACAAAAACAGCATTATTATTTTACTTATATTATTGGTGATTCGCTGTGAACTTGCCTGATTCACTGTAAAATGAGGGCCTATTCACTGTATCCGACACCCAGTACACAGTGGTTCAAAACGATTTTTTTTTTAAACACTGCCTATCTCCCAATATATTACTCTGTTGAACTAAATCGAATTAAATAATCAATATATATTAGTTACACTATACACTACTCCTATTTGCATCTTCCTAGCAATCTTCTAAGTCAAGTGAGGGGTGCTTGAAAAAAGTGAACCACTGTTGCCGCCTTGACCCTAGTCTTACGTCAGTAAAATCTTAAAAAAAAAACAGCTAAAATCACAAAACGCCATGTAAAGATACTTTTTTGGTATGTTATTTGGACCTCTTGTCGGTACGGAAGCCTGAATGGCTCACAGTCAATTTATGAGAAAGTGGCGCTACACTAGCTTATTTTTTAAATGTGTACTACCCACAAGTATTCGCGATTAACTGTACCTATAGATGGCACTGCCAGCCTTTCAATAGGGCCGACAAGAGTGATTGTTATTTAAATGTTTTTAAACAAGCAAGTGATTCAAATATTTGTTAAAATTATAAAAACAATTGGAAAATGTATTCGAAATTTAATATAACTTCTGAAGATATTTTGTCATTGTCACGTGTGACGGCGCGGCCTGTGGTGAATTTTGTCTGCGAACGAAAATAGTGTTAAAAATCCAAGCTTCTTGCACGTCTAAAAACAAAATATGCATCAGAAACACATATGATTCAAGTGAAAATCGAATTTTCCGGCAATATGAAAAAAATTGTTTGTTTTTGCTCTTGTGTGGCCGGGGCGGGAAATCAATGCAAACGTTCCTACGCCACTTTGTTTTCTTTGAACAGGTAAAATTTTAAACAATAATTAATAATTGCGATAATGAGCCATTAAGATGCTACAATGTTTATATTAATTTTCAATAATTTAACCAATTATTATGCATGCTTATTAAGTTTATGTCCCTTTTATTTTGTAGGCACACACTCGAATATCTGAAGCAGCTTAGTTGTGCTGATATAAGATATAAATGGGGACAACTGAAAAAAAAAACTGTTGAATCTGAACGAGTCATGCCATGGTATTAAATTGGATACCAACAGGGAAAATTGACAGTTGGAATCGCAATGGCTTTCAGTCGTTTCAACACTGTGTTTTCATCTAAAAATTTATCGTAACATTGTAGATGTTGTTATCAACCATTTTTATTCATTTAAAACATTAATTCTTACCTATAAAGTGAAAATTCTCTTTTTTGAAATGCTCACTGCATACTCGCATGCTGGGCTTGCACTCTTTAATTTTCAAATTAAAGAGCCTAGATTGCTTAAAATTTTCGTCCGGTGGAAAAAGGTGGAAGCTTACACTATCTAAATTTGTTTGCGGACACCCACTTACACAGCATTTTTGATTTATTTTAATTTATTCATTTTTCTAAAATGTAATCAAAACGGTAAACAATCACTCTTAATGTTTCTACAGAAGTTCACTTGGCGGCGCCACGAGATTTGTTAATTGCGAATAAAACTAACTTTTAAAAAGCCACTAGTTCACTTGCAAAAAGTGCACTTGTGACTTGTGGTATTATGGAAACGAACCTTTTTGAAGATGTCGGTATTTGTCATGTGCAGATTTCTAATTATAACGTCATAATAAAAATTTAATAAAACTTTTAAGGGTTAGAAATTAGAAATGTGCAGATTCAAAAGAAAGATATCAACAATTAAAGCATTATATTTTTTAAATAATACTAAAGAAAATTTTGAACTATCTACATAAGACAAATTATAAACATTATCATATTATTATTAAATTCAGACAAATAATTATTAATAATTCCAGATAGTTTCGGCAGTGTGAAATTAAAGGATACCCTGGTGGAAAAAATATTTGAAGAAAGAATAAAAAATTCTGAAAAAGTCTTAGGAACTTTGAATTTCTCAACGTTTTCGGACTAGTCTAATTCAGAGTTATTCAGAGTTCTTAATACTTTTTTAAAGTTTCTAAGACTTTTTCAGAGTTTCCTAAGACTTATTCTTTTTTCAAATATTTTTTCCACCAGGGTAATCATCACCGGCTGACATCTTCAAAAAAGTTCGTTTTCATAATACCACAAGTCACAAGTGCACTTCTTGAAAATGAAGTACTGACTTTTTTAAAGTTGGTTTTATACTTGTGGGTAGTACACATTTAAAAAATAAGCTAGTGTAGCGTCACTTTCTCATAAATTGATTGTGAGCTATTCATGCTTCCGTACTTAGGGGGGTTGTAAAACCACGTTTTGCAAGCAAAAAAAAAGTTGTGCTTCCTGCGTAATACGTGAAAAACTTTCGTTTTTTTTTTCAGTTTTTGCAGTTCAATTCAAAAACTATGAGCTTTTGACATAACATGCTGTATCATTTTGAGAGTATACTTAATTTGGAAAAATTGAAGCCCACCTACAGTTTCGTATGTCTAATAGTTTTTGAGATATAAAATCCTTGGAAAATTTCAGAAATTCTAAAATTTTCAGTTTTGTTTATGTTAAACCGTTAGAGATAGAACAAAAGTTTAAATATAAAAAATGTTCCTTATACCAAAATAAACAACTTTTGTTTGAAAAAATTTTTCGTAAACATCATTGTTTTCTCGTGCAGGGGCAAATTAGGCCAAAACTTTGGTGTCTATTTTCTCCCAAAATGTAAAAGATAGAGAGATGAAAATTCAATATATGTAATATGCAAGGTATACTATGTTTAGTCCCAAGTTTGTAACGCATAAAAATATGGATAGTATGAACAAAATTTGGGTATAGGTGTTCAACACGATAACTCAAAAACGAAAAAAGATACAAGCTGCTCAGGACAGCGTGCTCAGCACATAAAAAGTGAGGTCAAATTCGTAAATGGGCAACATAGGTCAAATGGGTCTTGGGTCCGAACAATTGACTGAGTTAATTGTTGAAATACCATGTATAGACAGTGTTGATTACTCTACCACATTACACATATACTTATACATGTCACATATTCATAACTAATATTCCCATATAATACATACAATAAAATTTGCATCTAATGTGCGCCCTCGTGATTAAACAGTGATGTTTACAAAAAAATGTTTCAAATAAAAGTTGTTTTACACATAAACTTTTGTTCTATCTCTAACGGTTTACAAGATGGGTCCTACGGACCCCCAAGAACCAATTGACCTATGTTGCTCATTTACGAACTTGATCTCACTTTTTACGTCCTGAGTACGCTGTTAAACAAATTAAACAAATACGTTTTTAATGCCAACTAGCATATCTAAAACGTATTATCGGGGCTATTAAGCATAACGCGGGATATATAAATATTAAATAAAATTTTGTATTTCTTCTTCTAGTTTTGTAATTCAAAATTGAATTGAATAAATAATTTAACTTGATAAAATAGTCAAATGAATTTAGGATAAATGAATTTGACGGATAATTGTTGGGAGTTACATTACTGGGTGGTAATTTTTCTAAAATTGGAAGTAGAAAGAGAAAACATTTTTTTAATAAACATTTTGTAAAGGTCATATATTATTTTTAATGTTACAAGTTTTCATGTGACCATTCAAAACATGTTTAGCAGAAAAACCTCTTCCACATTTATTACAAATAAATGGTTTTTCTCCTGTATGAATTCTTAAATGAACTTTAAGATTATCACTTCTGTTGAACGACTTATTACAATATGTACAAATATGTTTCCATTCACCTACGACAATAAAAAAAACATTGTTGTTACTGATCTAATTCTTCTATATACTGGTTGTTGATTTTACATCTTGGCATAGTACATCTTCCACGAGTATAAGAGAGTACGTATGTATACATTAAGCAATGCGTACAAGATAGAGGTGTTGTAGGTATATTTTCTAGCTGAGTTGAACGTAACATCAATACGCGTTGAATTGTACACAGCATACACAGCAGCAGTAGAACCATTGTACAGCTTAAAGGGAATTGAAGCTACAACACTTACTAGAAAAATATAACACCTATAACACCTCTTTCTTACACGCATTGCTTAACGTATGTACTCTGCCATACTCGTGGGAGATGCCTATACTAAGATGTAAATTAAACCCATTGTATATAAAAATGTTATGTTCGTTTGTGTATTGCTTAGGTACTCAAAAAGTTCTGCATCGATTGAGCTCAAACTTTAACCCAATATACAAGCAGCTTCAAGGATGGTTTTTATCTATACTTAACCCCCAGGGAGTAGAAGTGAGGATGAAATTTTGTGGAAAACTCATGTCAATAATTTTATAGACAAATACAGATCAACGTTTGCCTGAATGTCGTGTTACTAGGATTTTTTTTGTTATTTCATGTGATTTAGAATATTTACAAAAGATTCTGTAATTCTTATTCTCACCAGCAGTATGTTAGGAATGCTTATTAATCGAAAATTTGAAACTAGATTTTATCGTTTTACGATAAATTTGAAACAATAGTTATAGATAATGGTTATGTAAAGTTCGAACCGATAGAAATTGGCAAACCATTGAAGACAGACACTTATTAAAGAATTTTTTAACAGATTTCTAAAGTAAATACAGATTGAGTATATTTGAAAATATAAAAGATTTTCTTATAAAATCAAATATCGTGGAATGAATTCGATACAGAACTACTAATATGGTTCCATAAAATATCAACTAAATTTTTTCTTTCCTGTCATGGGCACGCATGTTCTTTTTATTCATGAACAATCGAATATTTTCAAATATACCCAAGTGATGGGATATAAATTAAGAGACAATGACGTGTAAATTACAAAACTGTTACTCGGGCGCAAGGGGGTATGGCGGTGGAGGTGAAAGTGGGCATGCATGATTGAATATTTCAAAGATACCCAAGTTTGGTATCAAATAAAAGGGGATGATGTGTACATTAAAAAACTGTAAGTTACATGAAAATCAGTTCAGCCTTTTAAAGGTTTATCAAATTTCATAAAATTTACTAGATACTTCTAATCTATTTCCATGCAACCATAATGTCCCACAGCGAAGTGTGGCAGGATACAGCTAGTTTCTTATAATCATCTTTGAATATTGTATACCTGAATGAACAAATTGATGTTTATGTAAATACTTTTTAGTTTTACATCGTTTATCACAATAACTACATGCAAATTCACCGTCTGTGTGTTGAGATAATTTATGTTGCCTCAAACCTTCTTTCCATTTATATTTTGCATTACAAATATCACATTCGTATTTCTTTTCCTCTGAATGTTTGGTCATATGCTCTTTCAAATGAAAACTGTCTTTAAATTTTGCATCTGAAAATTATTATAGAAAAAATCAGTAACATTTCAGGGCTTCATGACAATTTATGTAGGCTTTAGATAGAGTTGGGTTTATAGATTAATATTCCGGATGTTGACAGAAACCCTATTGGTCAAATTTTTATAACACTTCTCCCTCCCAGAAACAGTTATTTTTAAAGTTGAAAATTAATGAAAATAAATTAAATTTTTGAGCTCTTCTAAATCTTAAAATCACCTTTGAACATTTTTTTAAAAAGTTCTGAAGAGTAATTACAGATTGTTTGATTTAAAATCCTCAATTTTAATTGTTAAAAATTGTTAAATTTTTAAAAGTTATTATGAATTCCTAAAAGTTTTATAATATGGAATAGCTTGTCCTAAGACATTTGAAAAAATAATAAGTCTTAAAAACTGTTAGAAATTCTGAAAAAGTCTTAGGAATTCTTCATTTCTAATAACTCTGCATTTCTAAACATTTTTGGACTGTCTAATTCAGACTAAATAGGCCCTAAGACTTTTTCAGAGTTTCTAAGACTTATTCTTTCTTCAAATATTTTTCCATAGTCATATAATGTATACAAGTCAACTTCTAACTCTTAATGAAAATGTTTTAATTAAAGAGAATTGAAAAAAATACACTCGAACCCGGACTTCTTGGATTCATGTCAAGCGCCCTACCAATTAGGCTATTCGAGTTCTAGACACGAATGCAATTTTTTCAACTCAATGAATTTTTGAATTTGTTTATCCACTTATTTATTAATATTACTTATTGATGTTGTTTACATTTAATCATGCACACGATATTTACATCATGGTCTATTCGACTATATTTTGATATAATATGTTACATACAGGCGTAAACTAAATATTGACAAATATCTGTTCTAGTAATCTTAATTAAAGAGAATTGAAAAAAATACACTCGAACATCTTGACATGAATCCAAGACAAGATATTTGTCAATATTTAGTTTACGCCTGTATGTAACATATTATATCAAAATATAGTCGAATAGACCATGATGTAAATATCGTGTGCATGATTAAATGTAAACAAAAACAATAAGTAATGAAAATGTCTTAGTTACATTATTAAACACTAGACAGCGTCACGCGTGCCGAATCTAAATAGCAGTATTAGTAGAAAATTTAAAATAAATAAACAACCAAATTAATTAATTAATTTTAATTTTGTATAAATTCTATTTATATTTTCATTGAGTTAATAAATAATTTTAATTAATTGATAATAACATTTGTTGAAATAAAAATTAATTATTAATAAATAAATAAATAAATTAGTGGTCAGTAGTTTGGATTCGATACTGGTGGCGTTGCTAGTTAGCAGTTTTGGGAACTAACTCGTACATCAATAACACAACATATGTTTCTAATGCATTTTATACTGAGTTAACAAGCTTGTGTATATATCACTGTGATTTTTCCACCAGGACATATTTGAGTTTTATTGTAGTTAAATGAGTTATTGTTGTTTTGTTTAAACAAAAACGTGAACAATGTCGCTACAAATAATAAATTTGAATTTTAAGAAAAAACCACATGGAACCTTTTTGACGTAAAATTACCCAAAAAACCTCAGGTAGCTGGGCTTTATAAATACCTAAACCTAGCTTTAGGTGGTTGAAAAATTAACATTTAACTGTTTCGGGGGAAGGAGAGTGATATACAAAAATTGGACCAATAAAGTTTCTGGCAACATCGGAATATTTATCTATAAGCTTTTCTAAACAAGAAACAACTAACAAAATGCGGTCCTCTAATTTTGCACACTAAACTCTATCTAGCACCAGTTCCAAATAATAAAATATTTACCACATAGTTTACACTGATATGGTTTTTCTCCGGTATGAGTTCTAGTGTGAATGGTCATATTTCTTCGATCTGCGAATGATTTCCCACAATAGGCACATAAATAACCTTTTTCTTTATGAATCTTAAAAAAAATATATATGATAAAAATTTCTGTTTACCTCAGAGACGGATTATCCATAAAGCAAAGTATTTATTTTTGTTAATAAATATCCTACTAATATTATAAATGCGAAAGTTTGTTAGGATGTATGCATGTTCGTTACCCTTTCACGCAAAAACTACAGAATGGATTTTAATAAAACTTTTCAACAATATAGCTCATAAATCAGAATAACACATAGGCTATAACTTATATATAAGAGCAGTTTTCCGCCTGTTTCGCTGAACGATTTCGATTTTAAAAGAAAAAAAAAATTTGGTTTCATAGTTGGGTAAATCTAACAGATTTTGATATTCAATTCGGGAAATTTTGGGCGAAGTCTAATTTTTTAAATAGGTTTATTTCGTTGTAAAAAACAGTGACAAACAGTGACTTCGATAGCAGGCAAGGTCGATGCACAAATTCATAAAAAACAATTTTGTTTATTCTTATTATATATATATATATATATATATATATATATATGTATATATAATATATATCAAGGTATACTAAGTTTAGTCCCAAATATGCTACGAAAAAAATTTTGGTATAGGTGTTCATAAAATCACCTAATTCTCAAAAACGAAATGAGATGTCGAGCTGAAATTTTTATTGCTTGCTCAGAGCATAAAAAGTGTGGCTAAGCTTGTAAATGAGAAACATAGGTCAAATGGGCCCGCCAAATTTTTGTTTGTTTGATTAATTTTTATTTTCTTATATCGTTAGTTCATCTTTTAAGCCTTGTTTGAATGGTTTAAGCTTTAGAACTCTCAATAGTCAAAGAATATGATAAAGACACAAAGAGAATACGGAAGAGAAAGGTCACAGCAGATGAACCTGTCGAAGATATTATTTTATTACAACGCGATTTTACAGGTTCTAAGGATTAAAGAACTTAAAACTAAGAAATAGAAAGTAAGCACTTCAGAAATGTTACCGATGCAAGAAGTTATAGAGGTGTCGATGCCAACCTTGATTACATAATGATAGCAGCTAAAATCAAAGTTCTGAAACAGAAGGCAGTAAATAAAACTAAAACAAAGAGAAGGTTTAACACGAAGCAACTGGAAAATGAAATTAAAAGAAATGAATTCCAAAAAATCATTAGTGTTAAATTACAAAAGAACGACGAATTTAATAACGTAGAGCAGACTTGAAAGATCTAGCGTACTGGAGATAGCGGGGGGGGGGCACCCAGTAAAAAAGAAGAAAAGTCAGTAGAGCAAAATGGCTAAACAACAACACGAAAGTCAATGAAGAAGAGTACAAGTTACTAAGAAGAGCAGTGAAGAAAGTGTGCCGTCAACGAAAAAGGTAGTTTTTTGAGAATATACTAAAAAATATAGAAGATAATTTTTCCAAAAAGCAATCAAGAGAATTTTTCTAGGGAGTTAAAAATTTAAATGAAAGCAAACAAAGGAACTCAGTATATATGTATAAGAAATGAAGAAGGTGATCTTGTTGGTGAAACCGATGAAAAATTATACCAGTGGGAAAGATATTTTTCAAGCATTCTCAATGCAAACGAAGAACATAATGTACAACTTCATGCACAAAATGAAGAGTTTTCGCAGGAAACTCCCACTGCAACAGAAATTAAAAACATTATACAAAGACTGAAAAATAATAAATCGTCAGGACAAAACGGTATACCTTAGGAAATGTTAAATTATGGAGGGAATCCATTACAAAATATAATTAATGAATTTATACGTGAAGTGTGGAAACAAGAAAAAATGCCATCGAAATGGAATGAATCACTGCTATTACCCTTATTTAAAAACGGAGATCGAACAATATGTAAGAACTACAAAGGAATTGCATTGCTAGACATTACCTACAAAATAATGGCCATAACGATAAAGGATAGACTAGAAGCAGTGATTGAAAATGAAATAGGGGACTATCGGTGTGGTTTTGGTAGTAACAGGTCAACTATCAAATAAATTTTCATAATAAGGCAGATACAAAACAGCAGTTACAATGAAAATCTTCCACTACACATTTTGTTCATTGATTTTAAACAAACATATGGCTCCATTAACAGAAAAAAGTTTGACGAGGCTATGGAAGAGTTAAATATACCAGCAAAATTGATAACGCTCGTAAAAATGACACTTAACAAAATCAAAAATAAAATTCTGACTGATGGGCACGTCTCAAGAGAATTTTATGTTAAAAATGGGCTAAGGCAAGGAGATGCGATTTCTACTACGCTATTTAATATACTGTTAGAAGTGGTAATAGACGAAGAGATAGAGACGTGTTCTGCTCGTGATCTGTAGTCCTTTCAAATGTTGTTGTCATAATGTAAGGAACATAATGGAGGGAACATTTTTCGGTAATGAAGGATAAAATCATTGATGCAGGGGTGGAGGATGCGAGAGTGAAAGTGAAAATCTGTTCGTGATATATAATATGTCCGTCCTTTTTCCAATATAATTTGCGTTACCTAAGAAGCAAAAAATGAAGTGGGCGGATGACTAGGTCTTGCGTGAGGCGTGAAAAAAAGAAATTAAAAAAAAGGGGGGGTAAAAATGGGGACAAAGTTTGCATGGGACAACGTGAATCCTTGGCCCAATCTACTTTAAATTTTGCATAAGCATTCTATAACAGAATATTTCAACCCCTTACTCTTTTATACGGCGTATTAAAATATATATGTATTATGTAAGCCTATGTCCTTTCTTAGACTTAAGAGTTATTTTCTCTTTTATAATATTAGTAAGGACTAGTAAGGATTTGTTTATTACATAATATATTGCTTAACGTATAGGCAATTACATTATTTAATAAAAACTCCAAACTTTTAACATTACTTACATTATTATTAACAGATGTCCATACATTGTACTTCTTCACCCTAATTTATGAAATGGCAAAAAAAAAAATTTTTTTAACTCACCCCTTAAGAAAAAGGTTCTCCTCACACCCCTTTTAGATAATGACAACAACATTGGAAGGACTACGGATCACGAGCAGGACACGTCTTTATCTCTTAGTCCATAATTAGAGAGAGAGTGGGATTAACACCAAATGGAGAGTGTATGACCATCGAAACTAATTAATGGCTTATGCAGACGACAACACAATAATGGCATGAACCAAAAAAAATCTTGTAGTTGCTTTTAAAAACCTTGAACGGGGAGGAAGATCTAATGGGTTGATTATTAATGAGAACACGACTAAGTATATATGAAACTTCGACTAACAAGCAACTCATCGGATACATGCTGCCCGCTAAAGGTTACAATAAATAACGACACGATTACTATATATAACCAGTACGACGAATTACCAAAAATTAGAGAGAGAACAGCGAAGGGTTCTAGAATCGTTGGAGCATAGAGGCAATTCCTTCATTCTAAGATTAGGTCTGCAAACACAAAAATTAGGGTATACAAATCCATAATTCGCCCAACGGTAACGTATGGTTCCGAGTTATGGAAATTGAATCAAAAAGAGAAGGATACCCTTAAAATATGGGAACGAAAAATATTAAGAACCATATTTAGAAGACGAAAAGTGGCGCTAATTTTTTAAACTGCCTACTAGCGCTTAATTTCTTAATCCGCCTCTGATTTACCCACTGAATTATAAATAATACCTGCATATGTCTTCGACAAGCTTCAACATTATTAAATGTTTTTCCACATTTATCACAAACATTATGTTTTTGATTATGTTCTATTAAATTAGTAAAACAACCACAATCTTTTAAACACCATTTACAAACACTGGGTCCAGAACAATGAGTTTTAAAATCTTTTCCTCTGTTAAAATCTGTTTTACAAAACTCACACTGCACCACCGATTTTGAATGAACGTCTTTGACATGATCAAACAATTTAATCGTACTTGTAAACTCCGCTTCACAATCTGTACATTTATAATTCACTACTTTACTACTTTTTTTAGAATTTGAACTACTGTGAGTAAAATCATCAGTGGCCTCCTCTTTTACAATGATTTCAACTTGATCTGCGGAATAATTAATTTTGGAATCATAAAAATTAAAATCATCGTCTTTATTATCGTCATCATCATAAAAATCAAAATCATTATCTAATATTTCATTTTGTAAAATTGTTTCTTCTATTTTTATTTTATTTTGTGAATTTTCAACTAAAGTTTGTAAACGTTTTTCTGATGATATACATTTGAGTTTAAGTTTGTAACTTTGTTCTAAATGTTGCGAACATTGAAGGCATAAGTTTTTAGGCAGGGAATCATTTTCGAAAATCTGAAATTAAAAGGGAAAATTGAAAGAAAATATAACGAAAATTTGTTTTTTATTTATAACTTACGTTAACAGAAGCACATTCTTTTAACATTTCCTGATATGTTTTATCTTCTAAATTAAAAATTTGAAAAACTGAAATTAATTGTTCCCTCTTCTCTAAACATATTCTACACAAAATCGGAAAATCAGTTAATTCAATTATACTTTCTTCCATTATTTTTAAATTTATTTTTCCCACTTTCTTTATTTACGAACACATGAAAATTACGAAACTATGATTACCTCATATATTTGTTTTTGCAAATATCTCCTAAACTATGAAATAATTGAAAATAATTCTGATTTTTTGAATTTTCGATCTTTTGATAATAAAATTGTCTCCGAAATAATCTCTCGATGGCCTCTATAACGTTCTTCTAGCGACGTCTGTGATTCTTCTTCAATGATTTTCGTCTAGTGAACAGTACGTGATCCTTTAAGGAATTTTTCTTTAATCCTAATTTTTAATGCGCTATAGTAAAATTTTTAAATCAGGGTAATAATAACTACATTAATAGTAGTGCCGTAATAGGGTTGATAGCGTCTAGACCTGTCCAGCCGCTGGACTCCACTCCAGCGTCCTCTTTGGTAACATTTTGATACCCCCCCTCCCAGAGAAAGCAATATCACTTGGAGAAAGTGATGTTTGAAACTACAGAACTTTGCCGAGACTAGAAGCATCAAGGAAAGTAAACAGTTTCTCTACTTAAACATATCTGAGTCCTTGTTTAAACAGATTATTTACAATTAGCTTTTGTTCACGACTTCGCTCGTGATAATGATTCATTTAAATGGATTTCATACAATAATCATTGATTCATTTAGAGAACCTGCCTTTACCTCTCTTATCCTCTCCATATATTACTCGCAATATAGACAATGCCAACTTTGAAGACCCACTTACAATCCTTCAATCCGCTTGTCCTTGCGTACCGTGACCCCTACTAAGCAATAACTTTAGCATTCGGTCATGGAATTCACTGTGCTACCTTAAAGAATTAAATAAAAAAATGATAAGTACAGTAAAGTTAAACCTCCTGGTGGAAATATTTTTTATCAATAGTTCAGTGTTCTGAAAAACAATTCTAGAAGAATGAGTAACTAAAAAAATCAAACATTCTGAAAAGTATGAAAAGATTTATGTAAAACTTATTAAGCAGTTTGAAGACTAAATTTTTGGACTAGAAGACTTTTTCAGAATTAAGATATTTTATGAAAATTTAGCTAAAGTAACAGTAAGACTTTTTCAGAATTAATCAGAGTAAAATTTAAGAGATATCTGATTTTCAAAAAATTAATTGCTGTAGGTTTTACCCGAGTAGAAATTTTAATCCGGGTCTGATCCAATTGGCCGTAGGTTCTATCCGGCTTGGATGTGGAAAATCTGATCAGATTCGGACAAGTTGTGTAACGCTTGAGTCGCTCCGGCCCGGAGCTGGTACACTCATCCGGCCCGGAGCTGGTACACTCATCCGGCCCACATCGACTCTGCTTTTACGGCCCTGATAGAGGTATTTTTATCCCTCCCGGATTGGTTCTCGACTGATCAAAAACTGATCCAATTTTTCTGAAATGACATCATGCTGAGAAGTGGTGGGCCGGATCAAATTCGGATAAGATTTGTAACACTTGAGACAGTCCGGGCCTGAAGCTGGTGCACATATCCGGCCCACATTAATTAAGCTGTTATGACAAATTTTACTTAAGAAGCTTGAGTTTGTATTCACATTTTTAAGTAATAAAAATGACTCTTTTAAAATGCTTTGCAAGTATATAGGCAGGTTTGTGTTTCTCTACATAAATGTTCTAAACAAAAATAATATATTCACATAAGTGACCACATGTTTGTTATTTCCAAAATATAATCTATCCAAAAAGGACAAGATTCAATTTTGTTTATATTACAAATTGATAGTATTTATACTTCTTTAGGTGACAATAATATTACAATTACTGGGCAAACACTAAAAAAGGAAAACCAATTTACAACTATCCATGTTCATCAGAATCATTAAATATGTGGAATGTGACTAGAAGAGATTCCAATATTATCACTTGTTCATTAACTAACATTGAGAAAAAAATGATTTGTATTGACTTAATTGACATTTAATATCATAGCATACTTTGTTATTAAGTTATGTCATTATTATTAAATATTTGTTGAAATTAAAATGAATTGAAACTTTATTCATTTTCAAGGTTTTTGATGTGAAACATCTATAGCCACGTTATATGATGGTGTATATATACAGTCTATATGCAGTAGTGTGTAGACAGTAGTAGTAGCTATATGATGGTATATATATACAGTGTGTGTTTGAAGCATCTTGGGATATAAATATGTCTGTAGTATGACTGAATACAGAATACATTCGTTTAGTAATGCATCTAAAAGAGAGGTATTATATACATGCATTGAATTACTTGGAAGACACTTGGAGGTGGGAGTTTTTTAGTTACAGATAACTATTAAGTTAGTATGCAACAAATCTCCCACTCTCTGCATGCATACAACGCAACAGCTTGTCCTATCGTATCTGTTTATCGTATCTGTAGTGTTACAATACATGAATAATACCTCTCTTTTAGATGCATTACTAAACGAATGTATTCTGTATTCAGTCATACTACAGACATATTTATATCCCAAGATGCTTCAAACACAGGCTGTATATACAGTCTATATGCAGTGGTGTGTACAATAGATGCTGTATTTATTAGATCCCACCAAAAACATAAATGTGTAAAAAGGCGTAGATGTCACAGAATCCCAATAAACTCAATTACGTCAGCCCAAAAAAGTTGTGAAATCCCTTAGAGAAAAAAATTCTTCGAAAAAAATTTATAAAAATGACATAAATTTATTGAGTAACTTTTCCGTAAAGAAGCATTAAAGTATTACATTAGCAACTTTTCGGTGACTTCATACCTACACGCACCTGTATAGGAGAACAAAAGATAATCGTTACCTACTTTCTCCCTCCTCCCCTCTAATGTTATGACGTTATAATTTTTTCACAACTTTTATTTAACATCAAAATTTAAATTTAAACAATCAAAGTATTCTTTATATTAAAGTCAAGCACCTACTTAACAAAGGCCTAATTTTTTTTACTAAAGTACGAAAATTATTGCTTTAAATTTTACTTCGCAAGTTTTTATACCATGTATATATGAAATATACATAGTATTATAAGTTTAGTCCCAAGTGTGTGACGCCTAAAAATATTGATGCTACAAAAAAAAAATTGGTATAGGTGTTCATAAAATCACCTAATTAATCCATTTCCGGTTGTCCGTCCGTCCGTCCGTTCGTCCGTCTGTGGACACGATTACTCAAAAACAAAAAGAGATATCAAGCTGAAATTTTTACAGCGTGCTTAGGACGGAAAAAGTGAGGTCAAGTTCGTAAATGAGCAACATGGGTCAATTGGATCTTGGGTCCGTAGGACCCATCTTGTAAACCGTTAGAGATAGAACAAAAGTTTAAATGTAAAAAATGTTCCTTATCAAAAATTAAACAACTTTAGTTTGAAACATTTTTTCGTAAACATCACTGTTTACCCGTGAGGGCGACAATTAGGGCGGAAATTTTATAATATGTACTATACTTGATTATCAGTTATGTATGTGTCACATGTTGGTATATGTAATGTGATAAAGAAATCAACACTGACTATATATGGTATTTCAACAATTAACTCAGTCAATTGTTTGTTTTCACTTGTTTATTTTTAGATTCGTTTTTATATTCCGAATACTTGCGAAGTAAAATATTAAATAAATACGTACTAAGGACAAACTTACACAATAAATTTAAAGCAATAATTTTCGTACTTTAGTAAAAAAAATTAGGCCTTTGTTAAGTAGGTGCTTGACTTTAATCTCCTATACAGGTGCGTGTAGGTATGAAGTCATCGAAAAGTTGCTAATATAATATTTTAATGCTTCTTTACGGAAAAGTTACTCAATAAATTTATGCCATTTTCATAAATTTTTTTCGAAGAATTTTTTTCTCTACGGGATTTCACAACTTTTTTGGGCTGACGTAATTGAGTTTATTGGGATTCTGTGACATCTACGCTTTTTTACACATTTATGTTTTTGGTGGGATATAAACATTACTCGTAGATAAATAATATTATATATCATAACAAGATTATACATATTTGTTTGAATTATGTAGGGCAGGCAGTGTCTTTCTGTCTATAAGCAATGCACGCCACTGCCAAATACTAATTATACCATGTATATATGAAATATACATAGTATATTAAGTTTCGTCCCAAGTTTGTAACGCTTAAAAATATTGATGCTAAGAAAAAAAATTTGGTATAGGTGTTCATAGAAACACCTAATTAATCCATTTCCGGTTGTCGCAAATGAGCACCATAGGTCATTTGGGTCTTGGGTCCGTAGGACCCATCTTGTAAACCGTTAGAGATAGAACAAAAGTTTAAATGTAAAAAATGTTCCTTATAAAAAAATAAAAAACTTTTGTTTGAAATATTTTTTTGTAAACATCACTGTTTACCCACGAGGGCGTTAATTAGGTGCAAATTTTATAATATGTATTAATATAGGAATATCAGTTGTGTGTGTGTCTATTTAAAAGTGAATATCTTTTGTTATTTACGTGACGTCAAAAAACAAACGATTGCGCATCAACACTGTCTATACATGGTATTTCAACAATTAACTAAGTCAATTGTTTGTTTTCACTTGTTATAAATAAATTTCGTAAGCAAAGTTTCGTAAACGAAACCAAAGATCTACAGATCTTTTTACAATTTTTAACAAAATTTGTATACAAGTTTCTTTATTAATTTCATTTTCTAGTTTTGTTTTTTCTAATTCTATAATTTCATCGTTTTTATTTGTTTTATTATTCAATTTTTGTATTTGTTTATTTATTAATTCTGTAATTTTATCAAAATAAAATAATGCTTGTTGTATTAATTCTAAATCTTTTTTAATAGTTCCTATTTTCTCATAAGATTTAGTTAAAATATTATAAATTATATATTTTTCATCAAACTTTAAATTTGAATCATTTAATTCAATTTGTTTTAAATAATTTAATGATTCATTATAAATTTGTAAAGCTTCTTCTGTTTTATTACATGATATGTATTTATTACCTAAATTATAATGTTTATCACCTAATTCTATTAAAATTTTAATATTCAATTGATTATATTTAATATTATTTAAATTTAATTTGTATTGTTTTATTAAATCTAATGCGTGTTTTAAATATTTTATTGATTGTTCATATTCATTAATTAATAAATTTAAATGTTTAGTTTTAGTAGCATAATACCCACAAGCACATGCTAAATTAAAAGCACCTTCCTGCTTATCTGTATTAATATTTATTTTAATTAAATAATTGTTTGTTTTTGTAAATAATTCTATAAAATCATTTTCACAATTAATTAAAAGAAAAAGACAATTGCAACTATATGTAAATTCCTTATAAATTTTATTTAACGCATTGTTAATTATTGCATTAATTACTTTTATATTTTTAATTAAATTATTGAATTCATTTTCAAGTTTAATTAATTGTAATTTTAAATTATTTACATTATAATTCATTTGATTTTTATCATTAATAATTAGTTTTACATTTTCATAAAATAAAATAACTTTTAATTTAATAATAAATAAAGGAATTAAATTAAATTCATTATCATAATTATTTTTGAATTGATTTTCTTTTAAATTACTTAATTTTATTAAAATTAAATTAACTTGATTGATAAATTCAATTTGATTTGAATTTTTAATTGTTTCTATTAATAAATAATATTTTAATTTAAATGTGCGATAAATAATAATGAATGGATTGTTTGAATCATTTAATATAATTTTAATTAAATCATTTGCTTCCTCAAATTTATTAAATTTAATATAATTTTCAATTAAAATAATTTTGTATTCAAATTCTAAATTAATTCGTTTACACTTTTCTTTATTTAATTCATTTTCTTGTTTTATTTCTTCTAATTCAATAATTTCATCATTTTTATTTGCTTTATTATTTAATTCTTTTATTTGTATAATTATTAATTCAGTTAATTTATTAAAATAAAAGAATGCTTGTTGTATTAATTCTATATCTTGTTTTATAATTCCTATTCTTTGATAACATTTAGCTATAGTCTTATATAAATTATATTTTGTTATAAATTCATCATTTGAATTATTTAATTCAATTTGCTTTAAATAATTTAATGATTCATTACAATTATTTAAAACTTCTTTTGTTTTATTACACATTGTCATGTTTTTATTACTTAAATAACAATATTTAATACCTAAATTAATTAAAATACCATAATTAACGTTATTATAATTTAATTTATATTGTTTTATTAAATCTAATCCTTGTTTTAAATATTTAATTGATTCTTCAGGTTCATTATCTGATACATGTTTAGTAGCATAATAGCCACAACTCTGTGCTAAAAAATTTGCACTATTATGTTTTTTTAAATAATTATTTATTTTATTTAAGTAATTGTTTGCTTTGTTAAATAATTCTATAAAATCATTTTCACAATTAATTAATTTAGTTTTAGTAATAATAGAATTATAAGCAAGAATAAGATTATGTAATGCATCATCAATATGAACTGTTAATTGACTATTCAATAAATTATGATTAAATAATTCATTAATTTTATTTTCAACATCAATTAATTTTAATTTTATATTTATATCACAATTGATTTGTTTTTGTTCTAAATCAATACATTTATTAATTAAACTAATATTAATTATAATAATATAACAATCAATTAATTTATAATTATCACCATGATATTCTTTTATTATATATTCATTTTCTTTTAAATAATTTAATTCAAATAATATTTCTTTACTTACATTCACACATTCAAGATCAGTTGAATTTTTAAATAATACTTGATGTTTAAGATACAGAATGTCACATTTATCCTTTAAATATAAATTTGAATCATTTAAAATCATTTGAATTAAATCATTTACTTGATTGAATTTATTGAATTCAATATAAATATTGACTAAATCTATTTTATATTTTGATACATTATTTAATTTTATTAATTGTTCTAATATTTTTAAAACTTTTTCATAATTATTATTTTGTTTATAAAATAAACATCTTGTAATAAAGAAACAAGTGTAATAAATAAACAAATAACAATCTGTACATAAATTATTAATATTATTTATTTGTGTTGATTCAATTTGTTTATAAATTATTTTTAATAATTTATAAAGTTTATCGTAATCTTTAATATTATCATAAGAAAATGATAAAGCAAGTATTACAATTAAATATAAATCATTTATATTATTTTTTACATTCCATTTTGTATTTGTGTTAAAATGAATACAATTAATATTATTATTTTTATAAATTAAATAATTAAATAAATTAAATTCAATTGTATTATTTTTAATAATTAATTCTAAACATTTTTCATAATATCTGATAGCTTCATTATACATAACCAATAAATAATAACTGCAACCTAAACTAAAACATGTTTGAATGGATTTAGGATAATTAATATCATATTCAAATTTATATATTTTAGATATACAATTCAAATGATTTAATGAAGGTAAAATCTCTTTTTTAATTCTTTCTGATAACGATTCTCGATTTAAATTGAACACATCGTGTACTAATTCTGAAGATCTTGCATTTTTAGAGGAACAACTAGCTTCATAAGTAATATTTGATGGTCTTGGTGATATGAAATGATCATCAACTTTTAAAATAATGTTTAATTGATGATTCGTTTCATCTAAATCCCTTTGATATTGACCAATGATTGCAACAATATGATCCATCACATAAACTTGTTTTTTATTTTTTTTATTTTGTTTTTCAAGTTTTGTTAAATATTCCATTTCTTCATTAATTTTTTTCAAGATATTCTGTACTTTAGAACGTAGCATCTTTTTTTTTTTATTATTATTTTCGTCAATAATTTCCTTTTTTCTATTAGCCGCTTCTTTTTCACGTTTTGTTTTCAATTCATCACCAAACTTAATTATTGTTTCTTTATCATTCTTTGACAAAGTTTTAATAAAATTTAAAGTTTTTAATTCTGTCATTGATTTTTCGAAATCTTCAGAATCATTATTTTCTTGTTCTCTTATTAATTTTGTCTCAATTTCCTCATAATATATTTCTAATCCTTTAATTAATTTTTCCATGTTATCCTCAGAATAGGATTCTGGTTTCTTAGCTGCTGGGTTTTTAATTTTTTGATAATTTAAACTCAATGTTTTCCATGATTTGGTACGATCTTCAGAATTTTGAGATTTCAAATTATTAGTTAGACATATTATTAAATTTATTAAAATATTTATTAATTTGATAATGTCTGAATTAACTGTAGATTTACTTTTATTAATTTTATTTAAATATTCAGAACCAATTATAACTGAGAGTTCATTTTTATAATCATTATTAATTATGATCATATTATTTTCTTCATCATTCTTAATCAATATTTTTAATAAATCTGGATTTTGGGAGCTATGAGATTTTAAAGTATTTGCCAAAGGTATTATTAAATTATAAAGTTTTATTAAGGTTTCCTCAAATTTATTTTCTTTTTCTTTGATTAATTTTTTCATTTCATTATAATAATACAGCAGTCCAATAATTAATTTTGCCAAATTTTCTTCAGAATAATGTTCTGGCTCCTTAGCTGTTAGGTTTTTAATTTTTTGATAGTTTAAACTCAATGATTTCCATGCTTTGTCACGATCTTGAGAATTTAGAAATTTTAAAGCATTTATTAGAATTATTATCATATGAATTATTTTTGATATTTCTTCGATAAAGTTAGATTTAGCATCATTAGATTTATTTTTAATAATTTGATTTAATTTTTCCGAATTAAGTTTTAATGACGTTGCATGTTCCAAGTCCTCGTTATTTAAATAAAACACATTATTATTATCATTTTTAATAATAATTTTTAATAAATTCATTTTTATATTCATAATACATTCTTCTATTTCTTGTTTACATTCTTCATAATCTTCGACTTGTTTATGGTGATGAATTAATAAATCTCTGGTCATATTTAAATTCTTGAACGCACTATTCAAATCTTTATTCTTTTCAATTGTTTGTCCATCATTAATCTCATGAAATAATTCACCAGTTATTGTGAAGATCCTTCCAAAATAATATAAATCTTCTTTACTGGTTAAATCAACGTCTTCGAATGAAGAAAATTCTTCATGAATTTTCTTTAACGCCATTTGTTCATAAAGATGATCAGACAATTTGTAAATATTTAAAATTTGGTGAAGTTTTGGTTCATATATTGATTTTAAGGATTTGATTTGTGTTTGTAAATCAATATCTGACGTCATTTCATTTTCTTTGTACAAAACTAGGGCTATTTTAATTTGCAAATTAAACAGCTCACTTATTATTAACTTTTTTTTATCACTCTCATTAAATATGAAATCCTTCTCGGAATCATTTAATGTTGATAAAGTATGCTTAAAGCGATACAACTTTTTAAAATTAAGCCCTTCTTCATTGAGTACTAGCTTTGTTCCAGTTGTTCCGTCTACTTGAACTCTTTGTTCGTATCCATATTTGTTTCTAATAGATTCAGAATCTTGATTATTGAATGATATCCTTCCTGATTGCTCACCAATATTAATTAATATTTGAATTAATTTAGAGTGTATTGCGTCTTTTTTTAATTCATTAATTTGTTTAAACATTTCAATTAGTTTTTTTAAATCATCTTCTTTACGTATGACTTTAAGGTCAGTCATTTTTAATAATTTTAAAATTAAACTCGTTCAAAGACTGATTTCTTTCAGGTAAAGTTTCCACTGTAAAAATGTAACTAAATTGTAACTAAATTTATGAAATCAGTAAAAAACCTAATTCATTTTATTTAAAGTTTCGTAAAGTTCGGATGTAAAAAAATTCGTTCCTAGCTACGTGAAACATCGCTTACGAATTATTGAAATTACTTATTAAAACTAATATTCAGTTTTAGAGACTTACCGTGGGGAAATTTTTCTTCGTTTGGTAAAAAAAAATTTATTCTTCTGGTTCAGTAAATAATCACACACCACGAAAATGTAGTAAAAAGTTAAAATTTTATCGAAAACTCTTTAAATAAAGCAAATACAATAACATTGATGATATCGAACTAAATCTATTACTACTGCTTAGCCGATTTTAAAAATTATTTCACCTGTAGAATGCTACATTATCAGTAAGTAACATTATTTCAAAAAAGTTAGGATTCTGCACCAAAAGTTAAAATCCATAAACAAGTGAAACCACTTAACCTATTTTAAAAATTCTTTCGTCTATAGAATGCTACATTATCACCAATTAACATGGTTCGTATTTTATTTTTAAAAAAGTTAGGTTTCTGTAACAAAAGTTAAAATTCATTTTTATTGTTATTAAGTTAAAAAACATGTTTTGTGTAAGAAAATCACGCAATAGTGATTTTTTTATATAAGTTGCACAAATATTGTATCAACAATATAAATAACTAGCATTTATCCGCGTTATAGTCTTCAATTCCCTTACCTTCACTTTTGTTCATTAATTAATAGATTTTAACTTTCAGTGTGAACTCTAAAAAAGCATAATTTTTTGAAAATAAACTGCGGCCCTGTCACTTGGTGTTTATGTAGCATTCTATAGATGAAAGAATTTTTAAATCGATTTCACTTTTTTATGGATTTTAACTTTCGGTGCTGAACCCTAATTTTTTTCAAAATAAAATACAACTCTTGTTACTTGCTGTTAATGTAGCATTCTATAGATGAAATAATTTTTCAAATCGGTTAAGTAGTATTTATTTTCATACAAACTTTCATTTCGAACAAGTGAAAAGAAACAATTGACTGAGTTAATTGTTGAAATACCATGCATAGTCAGTGTTGATTTCTTTATCACATAACAAATACAAAAATGTATAGACAGTGTTGATGCGCAATCGTTTGTTTTTTTGACGTCACGTAAATAACAAAAGATATTCACTTTTAAATAGACACACACACAACTGATATTCTTATATTAATACATACTGTAAAATTTGCACCTAATTAACGCCCTCGTGGGTAAACAGTGATGTTTACAAAAAAATGTTTCAAACAAAAGTTTTTTATTTTTTTTATAAGGAACATTTTTTACATTTAAACTTTTGTTCTATCTCTAATGGTTTACAAGATGGGTCCTACGGATCCAAGACCCAATTGACTTATGATGCTCATTTACGAACTTGACCTCACTTTTTACGTCCTGAGTACGCTGTAAAAATTTCAGCTCGATATCTTTTTTCGTTTTTGAGTTATCGTGTCCACAGACGGACGGACGGACGGACGGACAACCGGAAATGGACTAATTAGGTGATTTTATGAACAGCTATGACAAAATTTTTTCCTAGCATCATTATTTTCAAGCGTTACAAACTTGGGACTAAACTTAATATACTATGTATATTTCATATATGCATGGTATAAAAATGCTTCTTTAAATGACACTTACAGGATAAAATAGTATAATTCAGTATATAATAGTATTCGAAATTTTAAAATTCTATCATTAGCGATTTAAACTGGGCGTATATATATATCAGTCGGGCATTGCCTTTCCCCCCTTTAGATTATTTCCTCTCTCTGAAAGGTTTTTGATTTTAAATAACATACAAAAAGAAACATTTTAAAAAAAATCATTAAAATCGGAGCTGTTATTGAGGACTTCGGAGTAAACCATTATTGATGCAACTATAGATAGAAATAAGTGTGAAAAAACAATGTCATGTTATTATACAAGTAAATTAGTTTGTAACTCATTTTTCATGACATTTTCGCTCACAATTCCTTTATTTGGGGAACTACCCATGCACAAATTGTTTACTTTACTTTATCATAAATAAATATGTATTTCGAGTACGCTTATTAAAATTATCTACACACTTGAGAGATAAAAAGTGTTACAAATTTATGGTATTTTATTTTTAATATAAAGAAGTATTGATATGAGCATTATAGGATGAGTTTGACATTTTATAGTTTTTGTATAGAAAACCCTGTCTTAATTATGAACAATGAATATTGGATTCGAATTGGTATAATTAATTTAAAAAAAATATTATTCAAAAACAAAGTGTTTATTATTATAATTCTCTACGTTACACAACATTCTTCGATATCGTTGTGGGGACAATCATGGTAGGGACAATAAAATCGACGCCAACGCTTCCGGTGGATAATTTTGTTTCATTAAACGGAGCTGTTATGGTAAATTTGCAATTCTTTATATGTAAATGTACAATAAATGTCAAATTAAATTTATTGAAAAATAATAATTAATTAAACTTGTTGCATTAAAAATTGTGAAAATAAGCGACCAAATTGCACAAATATTATTTTATAAATGTAAATTATCATAATTACTTATTTAAATTTGTTAAAAAATATTATTAGATTTTCAATGTAAGCCAAAAATGCAATTCCTACAATTATATTAATAAAATAGTGTATCATTACCACAGAAATGCCTCCAATAATGCTAATGCATGGTGCGAATATGAATAGGTTTGTTGGTATGGCAATACGGGAATAGGCGACATACAATTGGCCATGGGAAAAATATGAATTTTCAAGATTGATTCCACAAACACTTAGTGACTGCCCTTGCGATTTATTTATCGATATTGCAAATGCCAGATAACCCGGTAAACTTCGTTTCACCTACAAATTGTTAATTGTAACTATTGATCTGCGATTATTAATCTTACCCCATCCGGAAGCTCAGCCCCTGCATAACCCATTATACATAGTACATAAAATAGTAGAATTAGACAAGGCATCTCACTCATACTCCAGGTGGGAGTAGGATGAGCATATTCTCCCACTCTCGGTAATTTCTCTCGCACGGTACCCAGTCACCGCCATATGGATTATTTGTTTACGTTCGAGCTGTCAAGTTGGTCAATATTTTGTTTACATATTTGCAATGTCGAGTTGACTCATAAAAACTTGAAAGATATTTTTTACAACATTTGAATCAGGAAGCGGGAACAAAATGCGAATTGGAGCGAAATGAGCCAAAGCTCGTCCTCCATCGAACAAACATTATCTAATTCTACTATGGTACATAAGAAGATGTAATGGAATGCGGCATTGCATTTAATATTTTTTCATATATGTTCCGCTAGCTTCCTTAATTCATTCTTTCACGCAAACCTTCACCAGACAATAATTAACACAACAGAAAGAGAATTCGCAAAATTGTTCCATCCGCTCACGTGTTATTCGATACCTGATGAAAAATAGGGGCTCATTTTTATATACAGGTGTCTTTTGCGTGAAACTCAAAAATAAGTTTAATCGAGGAAAATGCTTCAAACGAAAAATGTTAATTTCAAAGGAATACATCTTATACGGGTATTGAATTCAAACAAGTTTTACGGTTCAATTAAAACCTCTTTCTAATTCATAACTGGCAAACATTAGACGAAAACGAAATTAGAATGTCGTTCCTTATAAAAGTGCAAACACTTTTTTGTAAACCGAATAGTTTAGACAGTAATTGCAGAGAATATATCGCTAAAACAGAAGCGAAAGTCAATGTAAATTTTTATCGCATGGGATTTTTGAACAGAAACACAAACTAAATTAGTATAATCGACCAAATGGATCTCATTATTATCTTACATGATAGGGTTCTTAACTTGATTAGTAGAATTGTTGTGTTGTATAAAAATTATTGTCCATTATTATATTAACATAATACTGCAGACTACAGAGAATTTTTTTCTGTATTAAATTACAGGAGTTATTTTTTTATTCAAATAGTTACAGTATCACGTACTGAATGTAAATGCACAAAATCCTTACAAAAATAGGCGGTGGGAGTGCCCGCATTTCAAGCAAAACCGTTTTAGGCTATATCTCCATAACTGTGCATTTTAGACCAATGGTAATAACCTTTATTGTAGATAATTAAATTACCTACACTTTTGTTAAAAAATTTTTTTTGGTCACTAACTTTTTTGTTTAATCACTAACCGTTTATGACTTATACGACCTTGACGATTCACTTTTTGACTATTTGACCGATATGTCTTCTAATATTTGTTTAAGCAAGAAAATGATAATAACTTAACTTTAAATCTACAAATTTCCTAAAACATTAACTGTAAACTTTTTTTTCTAAAATTAATATTTATGACGTTATAACGCGTTTAAAGTTGCATTACAGCTACAGGTAATTGACAAATTTTTTTGCACTAATTTACAAGAGTTATTTTTTTCTAAAATTAGGTTTATGATAACGTACTGAATGTAAATACACAAAATTCTTACAAATTTGAAAGGGGAAAGTGCCGTTATTTTGAGAAAAACCGTTACGGTCTATAACCCCGCAACCATGCACTTTAAGCCAAAAACGGTAATTATCTTTTTTGTAGACAATTAAATTTCCTCTCTTTTTAGTCAATTTTTTTTCTTATCTTAAAAAAATTTTCAAGAGGTGGTCGCTACTTTTACAGGTAAGAAGGCAAATTACTTATTGCTTATTATATCACTAACGTTAGTAGATATATTTCATAAATTGATTGAATTTTTATCATTACGTTATGTATACTCCTTTTTTATTAATCTTGCACTTAGAAAAAAATGGTAAAGTAAATGTTTTATGAAATTTGTAGATTTAAAAGTTAAGTTATTATCATGTTCTTGTTTAAACAAATAAAAAAAAAAATTAGTTAACAAAAAAGGTAGGTAATTTAATTATCTACAATAAATGTTATTACCATTCTTAGTCTAAGGTGCACGGTTATGGAGATAAAAACGGTTTTCCTTGAAATGGAGGCACTTTTCCGCCTATTTTTATAAGGATTTTGTGCATTTAGTTTCAGTACAGTGATACTGAATCTATTTAAATAATAAAATAACTCCTGTAATTTAGTGCAATATGGACAAGAGAAACTAGCTTCTACAGAACCTGCATTATAACATTAGAAAATTTATAGTATTTAATTAACTTTAAAAACTTATTTATAAAATTCATTTATAATAATTAAGTTGATGGTAATTTTAAAAATTGAATTTTTTAGATAATTTTGCAAAGTTAACTAAATATTATAAGTTTTCTAATGTGATGTAAATATAATAGAAGCCATCATTTTTGTGCAAGAAGAATAAATACCATTTTCATACAAGCTGATTGATCACTTTATTTTGTGATATAATTAAAGTTTTAATTGAAGGTTGTTTCTAGAGTATGAAAAAAATATTTAAATTATAAGAAACATAAAGAAAACATTTAATGGAGCTGAGTCTTTACAAAACTCAACACACAAATTGAGAAGAACGAAGAACGACCGCACGTCAATTTGATGATATTTAAAAACAAATAATAAGGATGAATCGTCCGTCGAATAGAATTGATGTTGGTCCAGTTTCATGTTGAGACGACATAAACCTAAAAAATAATTTAGGTTAGTAATAGACTAGAAACATCAGTTAAAAATCGTTCACTTTCTTCAATAGCAAATGCATATTGGTCAAGAAAATTCAAATAAACAAGTTCACGATCTAGTAAATTTTCATATTTAGAACTAATGTATTTTAATAAAGATTTATTAAATGTCTGAATATACAAATTTTGATGCGAATCAAAAGAATGAAATTTATTAATTTTAAAGTCTAACTTAAGCTGTTAAGCTTTAAAAGAAAAGTACCTGAACGACCGAGCATTGTTCGGTATTTTTTGAGTTAAAAAGACACAAATTTTATTACAAATACATGAACCGTATAAAATATCTCCACACAAATACCAATTTTAATGTCCCGGTAAAGTACTTTATTTCGTTAACTACGATAAACACCAATAGATGTCAGGAAGAGAAGTATTTTGCAGTTTGTTTCAATATGTGCGGGGGCCAACTTCACGCTAGCGCCCGCATTTTTTGTACTGAAATTTTAATGCCACTATTTGAAATAGCATTCAGAATAAAGGGTTGATCCAGAATATAAAGGGGAAAAATATTAAATACGGGGTAGGGAGTAAAAAATATACCAACCCTCTAATACTAGTTAACATGTTACAAATTCAGTTGAATTAAATATAAACATTGATTTCTTAAAAAAACACTCTAAAAGTGATATTGTTATTCATTTTGAGTAATTTTTACTAAAAACCGTAGCCATGGGGAGGATATTTATGGGGGGGGGACAATTATATGATGATGGATAATTATGTATATACTACTTCTTGTGACGTTTGCACTGGGATACTGTATACGCCAATTAATAGATATACATTAGAAGAGGATTGCTTCAGAATATGAAATGAATCCAACCTCAAATGGTGAGTGGGGAAGGTAAAATAATATAATTTTTTTGAAAGATTACTTATAGAATAGCTTGGTTTTTCATTTTCACTATTTTTAAATAAAGGTCGTACCCACAGAGAGGTTACATATATGCGCGGGCCAACTTCATGCTCGCTGTGCTGCTTCCTGTGACGGTTGTACTGGGATTCTGTATAGTCCAATTGATAGATATACTTTAGAAAAGGATTGTTCCAGAATATCAAATTAATCCAACTTCAAATGGGGCGTGGGAATGGAAAAATTTACTCCCGATACAAGAGTAAACACATAGCGCATTCGTTTGTGCCAGACTAATAATATAATTTTTTGAAAGATTACTTATAGAATAGCTTGGTTTTTCATTTTCACTATTTTTTAATAAAGGTCGTACCCAAAGGGAGGTTATATATGCGCGGGCCAACTTTACGCTCGCTGTGCTGCTTCCTGTGACGTTTGTACTGGGATTCTGTTTACGCCAATTGATAGATATACTTTAGAAAAGTTTTGTTCCAGAATATCAAATTAATCCAACCTCAATTTGTAACATGTGAACTAGTATTTGAGTGTTGGTATAATTATTGCTCCCCACTCCGTATTTTAAATTTTTTCCCCATTTCGAATGGTGGCATTAAAATTGGGGAATAGCGTGAAGTTGTCCGCCGCACATATAAAATTGATTATGTCGAGAATGGGGCGGTACAAAAAGATGAAATTCTAGAACAATCCATCTTTATGCGAGTACAATCGAACCATATGGTCTATATTCTGGAACAAAAAATGCATTGGCCAACTTCACGAGGTACAGTACTTTATATCATTAAAAATAATTCAGAGTTTATAATACTTTTTCAGACTTTTTAGTCGCTTAAGTGCAAATTTAATGAAATTGCGATATCGTTGTTCATTAGCCCAATATCACTACATAGTATAAAACAAAGTCGCTTTCTTTGTCCCTATGTCCCTTTGTATGCTTAAATCTTTGAAACTACGCAACGGATTTTGATGCGGTTTTTTTAATAGATAGAGTGATTCAAGAGGAAGGTTTATATGTATAATAACATCCATTAAATAGTGGAGAAGTACTGCTATTTTTGAGGTTTCTAAAGTGATGTCGTAAATAATTACATTTTTTCCGCATACATTGCAAACGCAGGCTGAACCCTACGAGTTTTATCAAAATAATGTACTAAGTATTGTACAGGTCTCATTGAAAAGGTCTACAGAAAAGTTGCACCTGTGCGAAGCCGGGGCGGGTCGCTAGTTCTTAATAAAAAAGATAATAGTTTCCAAGTTCATACCTTTAGATTAACAATTAGTAATGATGTATATTAGGCCATACTTCAGCAACAGCCACAGTGGCTGGTAAATGTAGGTGACTGTTAACAACCTCATCTTCGTCTCGACGACTATCATCTTCATTATTATTATTTCTACATTATTTGGATATGAAATCTCGGGGGCACTGTTGTGGCATTGCCTCCACCAAGTCGAGCGCCAAGCAAACACTGCCGTACCATCCTTTAATGAAACCATTTCGCCGCATTTTCAGGTCCTTATTTGAGAATCTCTGGATAAGACCAGAACGCAGAAATTTTCGTCATCCAGTAAGCTATAATCACATACTTAAAATCCAAAATTTCAACTCTGTAGGTCATTTAGTTCCGAAGTTAAACTTTCGCATTTATGACACTCACTCACTCATGATCATTAGAATAGAACTAGTACTTCCCATAAATCAGAGAGCTGAAATTTGGTACAGAGTTAGGGTTTAATGGCCACATAAAGGGAAAACTATAAAAACTAGGATAATCGAAGATCCGGAGTACCTGGTGATCCTGAAAAAAATAAATCAATATGCCCACGTTTCTACAAAAAGAAATGAAATCCCACCAAAAATTCCTCTAAAAAGTAATGAAATCTAGACAAAGTCGTACCAAGTTTAAGGTTCCTTACTGCGATTTCTTTATTATTATAGTTAATGTTGTGTGAATTGGCCGTGGACGTTGGCGTGGTCTCAGATTGGTGCAAACTGCGATTTCTTTATTATTATAGTTAATGTTGAGTGAATTGGCCGTGGACGTTGGCGTGGTCTCAGATTGGTGCAAACTGCGATTTCTTTATTATTATAGTTAATGTTGTGTGACTTGGCCGTGGATGTTGACGTGGTCTCAGATTGGTGCAATGGTGTCATGGAGCACCTGGTTTTGCACCCTTGTGTACCCTTCAACGGCCAAATCACACAACATTAACTATAATAATAAAGAAATCGCAGTAAGGAACCTTAGACTTGGCACGAACTTGTCTAGATTTCATTACTTTTTAGAGATAAACAAGCAGCTCCATCGAGACTTGGCTAGTTTTTTACAGAATGTTTTTGGTGGGATTAATATAACATAATCTCGTTTTGAAATATAAATATTTCATCATCTAAAAACTTACTTAGAAGTGAAAAGAAGTCTTAATAACATGTTTTTGTTGATTTTGTGAACGTTCTCAACACTTGACGAAATAAATTTGAACGAATTGAATACAATGCCATATGCATAAAAAATAATTTAAAATTATTTAAGAATTTTTTATAAAAAACATTTACACTGTACTTTAACTGCGCTTAAATGTATATATAACCTCTTTCGACTTAAATTTTTCATAGTCAGTTGTTACCAACCACAATATTGTAGTTGTTACAAGGGTTGCGATTTTACCGGTAAAATACATATTTTATTAATTTACCAATAAACTACAGGTAAATTAACTAATAAGTTTTTAAGCATAACGCGGGATATATCAATTTTAAATAGTAAATGATATCTTTATCTTTTCATCTAACACTTCAGTGAAATGATTCCAAATTGAAGATTTAGGATTTGGCATATTTAAATTTTTAATTTCTCACATGTTTATTGTCTTTAACTTTAAAGGTTTTAAAAAGAATGCGTATACGCCATTTGCATTTTGGGTTTGACGTTTAAAAAAATCAAACAAACAAAACAAAACAAAACAAAAAACCAGCCTGCAATCTACATTATCTACTGTATAAAAATGATTGGTTAATTATCATTCAAAAATTTATTTTACCGGTTAATTAACCAAATAAATTACCGGTAAATAACCGGACAACTGTCTTTTAGAATCACAAGATTTGTTACCAACTAAAATTTTTTTTGTTATATTTATAATTTAAGCTATCCATCATTGTACCTTTGAACTAAAAGACGCGTATAACTTGCGCATTTAACATATTTATTTGTTTACTGATGTAGTCTCTGGTATGTTTTATGTAATCAAAGAAAAACAGATATATTTAATATTTTGTGTCGCAATAGAATATTATTTAACGAGTAAGTTTCTGAAAAACAGTGGTACAATGGAACATGTCCGAATTAAATAATATAAACCAAGAGTACGATAACTGCGGCGCCACGATTTGATTTGATGGAATATGGTTAAACATAGTAAAACAAATCGAAAATGAAGAGTACCAATTTTCGAGTTTCGGCTTAGTTTTCGAGCAATCGACTCTTAAAATCTACATTTGAAATTATACATTTGGCCATTTTTTAATGTTTAATCGTTTCAATTTGGCAGGTTCCAATGGATACTAAAATTTAAAGCTAATATTTTGAAAGAATTCTGAAAAACATACCTATAATTCTTTCAATATGTCGATTTTGAACTAATATTAGCGATTTTCAATTATAACATTACACTACCCACTTTAGCTAATTTAAATATTAAAACAATGCACTTTCGTTGATTTGAAATTGTAATAATACACTTTCGTTGTACACGTTCGTTAATTTTTTTCTTTGGTTTTAAATTGTAACATTATTTTCCTCGATTTTAAATTATGGCATTCCTCGATTTTAAATTATAGCATTCCTCGATTTTAAATTATAACACTCCTTGATTTTAAATTTAAACATGGCTCAATTTTAAATACAAGCCAAATTTTATTTATTAATTAATAAAAACAAATTGATTTGTCTGAACTGTACTCACTGAAATGTATTTTTATACCATGTATATGAAATATACATAGTATGTTAAGTTTAGTCCCAAGTTTGTAACCCTTAAAAATATTGATACAATGAACAAAATTTTGGTATGGGTGTTCATAAAATCACCTAATTAGTCCATTTCCGGTTGTCTGTCTGTCTGTCGTCTGTCTGTCATCACGATTACTCAAAAACGAAAAGAGATATCAAGCTGAAATTTTTATAGCGTGCTGAGGACGTAAAAAGTGAGGTCAAGTTCGTAAATGAGCTACGTAGGTCAATTGGGTCTTGGGTCCGTAGGACCCATCTTGTAAACCGTTAGAGACAGAACAAAAGTTTAAATGTAAAAAATGTTCTTTATAAAAAAACTAACAACTTTTGTTTGAAACATTTTTTTCGTAAACATGACTGTTGAGAGCGCAAGTTATGCGCAAATTGTAAAGTACGTATGTTATGGCTATATCAGCTATATATGTGTGACATGTATGTATGTGTAATGTGACAGAGTATTCAACACTGTCTATACATGGTATTTTAACAATTAACTCAGTCAATTGTTTGTTTTCACTTGTTTTAAATCATGATTTAGACAATTTTGGCTATAAAAAATTATTTAACTTTTTAAGTAACAATTAAGTACCTTTCCGTTACTGTTAAAATCATTTTCCTGTACCTACATTATTTCTAATTTTGGCTATGAAAAGCTTTCTATTTTTCAAGTAACAAATAAGGTATTTTAATAAATATTTATAAATGTTTTGTTCATTCACTGATCTGCGGTTTGGCCATGCTTTTAATGGGGTCGAGTTAGCACAGGTCTGCGGGTTTTTAGTCCTTGCGTTTACCCTGTGATTGCGTTCATTCACTGATCTACGGGTTGGCCATGCCTTTAATGGGTTCGAGTTAACACAGGTCTGCGGGTTTTTAGCCCTTGCGTTTACCCTGTGGGCCCCTAATTGTAAAATGGAAATGTTCAAATATTACATTAATTTTGGATAAAATTGAAGTATTTTAAAATTTTCTTGCTACAATTATATATGATTCTTGAATGGCAAGAATAATAGGCTATGATCGTCGTTGTATTGTTTTGAATGTATAAAGCTGATATCGTTAGTTTATAAATAAATACATGGAATCACAACACATAATGTTGTTCTGGTTGCAAAGATAATCTTCTTGTTGACAGATGCATTTGTCAAGACGCTCGTCAATATCAACGCGACCTGAGTATGACCTGGGCGGATTATAGGAAAGCATTTGACACTACCTCTCACCAACTCAAATTGGTGCTGCTCGAATGCTTGAAAATTCATTCCGATATCATCAGATGCATCGAAGAGCTGTTACCTTTGTGGAAGACCAAGTTTATCATTGGATGTGGTAAACGTACTGTCTCAACAGAACTGGTAACGTATAAGCGTGGTGTCTATCAAGGCGACAGCCTTAGCCCGCTGCTATTCTGCATCTCCCGCCGCATGCCCCTTTCCTTGAGCTTTCAAGAAGAATCCGGTTACCGTTGTGGACTCCCGACAGATAGGAAGCATCAGGTAACTTATCTATTCTATATGACCTGAAACTCTATGCTTCTTCTAAGAGCAGTCTATCTCAAGCTCTCAAATCTGTCCACCAGTACACGAAGGCCATTGGCATGGAATTCGGTCTCGATAAATGTGCCGTCATTCATTGTTAGCGTGGTCGTGTCCCTGTCTAATCGTGATCTTGATGATAACGTGGTCCTTCTCTCCAAATCTCGACTTCGTTCAGTTGTGAAACGAGCTGAAATACGATCCCTCTTCGAATATCATCGGAATCGTCACCATCAGGGAATGTTCTACTGTCATGTAGACACCTGTACTCTTTTCGTTGATCTTACGTTCTCTTTTCTTCGATCAGCTGGAGCAAGTCCGAAACAGAAGGTTTTATCATCGCTGCTCAAGATGGTGTGATAGCCACTCTAACTTACCAAAAGTATGTATGTAAGGAAGCAGTCTCCACCTTTATGTGCAGATCGAGCAAATCTCAGCCGGAGACGCTGATGCACAACATCTCGGCATGCCTTTTTTATGCCTTGAACACCTACATACATCGTCATAACGGTGCCCTCCGCGTGCTGTACTACTTCCTGAGACACAAGTATGAAGTGGACCCTACGCCAGTCCTACCATATGCTCCAGGCGAGATCGAATCCGTCGTCAAGAACGAGAAATGCATTATCTTCTGAAATTTCTCGTTCCCAACTATCAGGCAGCTCTCAGCTACTAAGCTTGGTATAGTGCTCCAGGATATCTCATTAAAGACTATGTACGTTATCGAGTTCTCTGCTCCCGCAGAAACGAACATTGTTTCGAAGGAGAAGCAAAAACGGACTAAATATCTTGATCTCTTACAAGAACTACGACAACTACACCCTGGCTACTCAGTCAAAATAGTTGTTCTCATTATCGGTTGCCTTTGCAAAATTCGTCCTACTCTCGAGACGAATGTTTCTCAAATTCCGGTCTGCAGGTCTCATCTTCGTCACCTTATCTCTTCTATGCAGAAGGCTTATCATACAGCCCTTAAAGTAGGTTCCACGTCGCTGCGGTGCAGGAACCGAGCCTGCTCCGCATCAGGACATCAGACAGACTAACGTACCACTGACTCGGAAAACAGACGGACCTACGGACGTCGCGTGGACTGACGGACGTACAGACTACATGGCCACAATTCAGTGAACTTTCTTTAAAAGACGTAGCTGACTTGTGAAGATTTATGTCTCTCAAGGAGATGGGTAGCTCTGGGGTGTATTCCCTGTATCTACTCTACCCCCTTGGCAGGCATGAATTTGTTTCTATATCACATTTAAATAATAATAATAATAATTTATTTCCAAAATATATATACAATACTCTACTGGAATATACTCATGATATTTACAATTAGCTCACATAACGTACAGAAAATCTTTAACTTTATATTCACACCTTTCAGTCAATAAACTTTTTAATTCTTTGTTAAATCTTGAGTCACTATGTTAACTACGAATTTCAATTGGCATTTTATTAATAGAACAAAATAGGCGGGGCCATGCGCGGATCTAAGGGGGGGGGGGGGTCACATGGGTCATGACCCCCCCCAAAACAGCCCGCATTTCAAAAAAAAGAGCTGAATCAATATTTTACAAACCGAAAAACAAAAAAAAATCTTTGTTTATTTGGTTTTTTTGTTATTTTATTGAAAAACAAAAATGACAAAAATCCTACGACCCCCCCCCCCCAAAATTTCTAGATCCGCGCCTGGGCGGGGCGAGGTTAAGGTAAATCAAGTGACCTGTTTATGAGGGTCAAAAGAGTAACAAAAGAGTTGAGTTTTCTTCTGTCTGGAAATTGAATATAAATACTTCACCGTGCACAAGCGCCTGCCGCCTCCATAGCCTCTCAGTTAAAGTCCATCTGTAGGTGCTGATATTAATTTTGAGTTGGTAAAAAAAAAGTCGTTGGAATCTTGGTAGAACTAGACAGGGTATGCTCAATGTAGGACGAGTTTTGGTTGAGTAGGCGCATGTACCCAGTCGACGCCATTTAAGCTTTTTCCCGCTTTCTGATTCAAATGTTGTAAAAAACATGAAAACGTTTGTGTGAACAATCTTTGTGTGAAAAATAGTTCATGACAATGAATAAATAATTAATGATTAATGAACTTTTTCCGCCTCAGATTTTTTCAATTATTAATATGTAAACAAAACACTGACCAATTTGACAGCTCAAATGGAATAGTGAAGGCGCTGAGTGCCTACAAAAAAAAATTCTTAAACTAGAACAAATTTGCAATTTTCTCATATATAATTATGTGAGATTTTCTTTCGCTAAGGGCTCGCTATCGACTTATAAACTAATAATGGGCCGGAAAAATGATGAAACTTAATAATTACAATCGTACTAGCTTCGTTGTTATTTCATAAAACGTATTATTATGTGCATAACATTAAAATATAGACTTATACCTTTAAAATGAGTACCTTATAGTACAAAAATAATTTTAATTGGCTAATATACGGACTTTTCAAACCAAACGCTTCGCGCCGATTTTATGCATTATCATTTTTTTTAACAATTTTAATCATATCTCCGGTTCTATTGGTCCTATCAAGACGAATAAAAAAAGGAAATATTTGCTTTTACATGTATTTGCATCCTAAATTTTCAATAACTTAGGAGCTATGGCCGTATAAACAATTTATTTGTTTATAACAAATTTCCCCCCACTTTGAGCCATGAGCAAGCTGAAAATTCAAATTCACCGGGTCAAAATACGTCGATACAAAATACAATACACTCCTTGTTCGGTAGGACCTGTCAATGTATACAAAACATACTCAGCGCCTACACTATAAATAAATAAGCAATAGGGCGCTGACTGGGTACCGTGCAAGAGAGTGGGAGAATGTCCCCATCCTACTCCTACCTACAAAAGACCACACCTTGTCTAGTTCTACCATGGTTGGAATTAATATGAACCAATGATATATTTGATATATTTTTTTTTTTCGGTACGGCATTCATAAATAATAATTATTAATTTTTTAATTAGTAAAGATTTGTTTTAGAGCGGCAGTAGTATCTGGTTTTTTATGATAAGCAGATATATATTTAGATATGTGTTGTGAAGAAAAAATATTATTTATTCATAGTTAAAAATTTGTTGGTAGTTATTAAAATTTTATCTCAAAGGAAATGCAAAAATATTCAATTGGGTGTATTGATTGAATGACTTTGAGGATCAATCAATGTCAATCACTAATTTGCAAGTTTCAATTAGTTAGAAAGGCAGCAAGATTTGGTTTGTGATAACGAATTTATTTTTTCAAAATTATATTTCATTGAAAATTATGTACACATAAAAACATTTAATTGATTGTGTTTATTAATTGAATTTGAGGATGACGTCCGACTGTCCAAAGTCCACCTACAGGAAGCAGCCCAGCGCTTGCGCTAGTGTGTCTAGTTAACAATGCATTATGGGGAAAACCTGATTAACATAAATCCATTGCAGTCGGATCGGTCAGATCGTTATTTAGTTTCTGTTCAATCAGTTCACACTTTAATGACTAAAGCTTCACCATGAATAAATTTTGTATTTATTATGACAAATCTTATTCTAATCTATCTAATTTAAGAAGATATCAGAGGCATTGCTGTGCAGATGTTTTATTAACACGTTATATATGTCCCATTTTAAAGTGCCGCATTCAAGAAATGATGATATTGAGAGGCATGTGTTAAAGAATTATGCGCATCCAACCAAACAGGAAATACACCGTTAAACCAACAAGAGTCAGAACCTCCACAAGTGTTAGATGAACAATCATGGGAGATAGTGAATGAATTGTAGAGATATTCTCGAAAATAAATTTGATCTTAAAAGACACCAAGACACCAAGTGTATTTTAAAATTAAAAGCATCTCAAAAAATAAAATAAACCCTGTTTTATGGATAAAACATGCAGTGAATGGCATAGTTGGGTATATTCTCGAAAATGTTGGAGTTGGAGATAAAGTGGGTCTTTCATTTACATCAGAAAAGTTTACTACTCCAGTGTGGTTATCATTTAGGCAAACTGACAAATTAACGTTTGCAGATGATCTGATGGACTTAATACCGATAAATTTGAGCTTACTATGACTCAGATAAAATTGCCAAAGAAAAATGGAAAACGGAAAACAAATTACTATGACAGCTGTTCAAGTAACTATGGCAGAAGTGGTATTATACAAATAAAGAATAGTGGTAATTTATGTTTTCTCAGAGCTATCTAAGTTGGGAAAGCATATGCAAAGGAGAATCCCCTTTAAAATCAGGTTCAACAAGCATGGAATTCTAGACATACAAGTAAAATAACTTGTTAATAAAACAGCAACTGTGACACCTGCGGAAAGTGGTGGATTGGTGGAATAAAAAAAAGAGCTTTATCTTAAAAGATATAATGTTTCCGTGTACTAATACGAAACCAAAGCTACAGAGGCAATTTTTGAGGTTCCAGGTGCTTCATTAAAAATTAATCTCCTGCACCGTAAAAATCATTTCAATGTCATCACATCACTAACATCGGCATTTACATGCAGATATTATTGTGAAGCATGTCATGAATCTTTTCATACAAAGAATCGTCATAGATGTAAATAATCATGCCTTGCTTGTCAACAGAAAACTCCATGTCAGAAAGTAAAACAACTCAGATATGGCGGCTTCCTCTTTATAATTCCAATTAAACACAACAACTTCATCGTTAACATCGCGTACAACGTTAAATTTAATTTAATTGAGGGGTTGGAAATTATCATAAAATTCCTGACAGGTGTCTATTATATTTATTTTTGATTGATTTTCTCGTTGGCCCAATTTTCTCCAAAATGAATTTAAAATTAGTTTTGCAAAAGAACGCAATCCAGCATTATTTATTATTTTGCCAAATCTCAAGTTTATGTTCTCCCTTTGAAAATAATCATCTATATATTTAATCTTATCTTCAACCGGTACACAATTACTTGGCCATCCTGAGGCTTATTGCTTTATTTAAAAAAATTTATTGATAAAATTTTTATACAATCCTTCCATATTTTCATTTAGTACCATTGCTTTGTACTTCCATATTTCTTGTACATCTAATATCTGATTACCTTTTTCAATTACTTTGGTTACTTACCCAAGTACCGTTTAGCGATCGTTCCGAGTCATTATGATAACAGGTTTGTAGCTGTGCACCACATATTCGACATAAAACAAACATTTACTAGTTATTCATTTTTATGGGTTGGTTTAGCATTCAGACAAATTAGTTGCAACCCTTTGTTATTATTAATAACCCGAATATGATAATTGATGGCATTCTGTGGACAATGAGATTCGACACTTTTGGATAATAGCTCTAGATTGATTGCAGAATTGGGAATGGATCTTGATAGACATAATATTTTTTTAGGAAGTTATGCATGACAGTGTTTATAGATCTTTGAGAAATGATCTTTGATATTGCTGATATTCAGAGTCCATCCATATTTCTTTCACTGCCATACGTTAAACTGGTAATAACAACGCGTTGCATAGTTTAGTAGTTACCTGTATAGGAAAATTGTCATATTCGTAAACGTATTTAGGAACACTAATTAAAATTTTCTTTGATTTTTAATACGACTAGCTTCGTAATACGACTAAGTGTTACCAGTTCGACCACCATAAAATGTGTCACAAGGATTTAATGTAAAATTCTTCAATAAGGGATTTGAATAACCGATGTTTGGCTCGAAAACACAGTCCCACATTTGAATCACCTAGTACCCCAGTTTTTGTAGTCGATCACTTTTCTTTGAGTTCTGAGCCGTCACGAATTTAACGTTTCGAAAGGATCATCATGAAGCGTGTCGTATCGATTTGTTACTAAACACTCATGACTGTGAATATAACAACCGTTATACTCGCGACTTGTTTGGACTTGCGCTCGTGTTTGGCAATATCCATAAACTTTCATACCGTTAATTGAAATTTCCCGGCAATTTGCAGCATGTTTAATGGTGATTCCACGTTTTATAGACTCACCAATTAACCATTTAAGAGCGTTTTTCGATTTAATATCATCTCTTCTGTAACCTCTTTTCTGTTCTGTATTTTGAGGAATCATGCCTATTTGGTTTGACTGTAGAAAATTTCGGCGGTAAGTAGATAAACTATGCCGATACGGGACCAATTTGATCTATTTTAACATGTAATTTCCCATAAGGAATTCTAAGGTTCGTTTTGCACTTTTTTGTTCCTTTAAGTAATCATGATTGCCTAACTTTAAGGTATACTTACTATTAATTTACATTGTTTTCAGATACAACCTAGCTGAATACACTTGTTAACCATTATAATATGCTATGCTTGTTAACTAACTCAAGATTATTCACATACTGAATAGAGGAATAATATTATTCTATGACGTAATTATTTCTTAACATAATTTTGAAGAGTATTTGTTTTTATTAAAAAAATTTTACTGACAGGTCTTTATATATTAGAGTCGGGTACTCTTCCACACAGCCATGAATCTAAGTTGATATGAATACAAAAAACTGAAATAGTATCATAAAAATATAGCTATACAAAATAATTATTGTAAATACAAAGGTCAACAACATATTAATACTTCCATCTATTATTTAGCTATTCATTCGTTCATTACTATCTTAACATCCATATAAAACTAACTATAATTACCTGCAAACGCATACATCAAAATTTTGTAATAAACTAATTTTATCGTAACAATGTTACTAAAGGTTTTTATAAAGAAAACTCAATTTTCATTTAAAAAAAAAATTTATTGATAAATTTAATATACAGTATAATATTAATACTAAATTACCTTACTAATTTACATGATAATAAGTCTATAGCTAAAGAATACTCTAATTAATTTTTATTTATTAGTAAATAATTTAATATTCCCAGATTCTACAAACTTTGATAAATTTTATCACTAAACATTTTTATATATTAATATAATAGACAGATTCAATTTGTTTTAGAAGTTACAATATTATTCTTTTAATATTACATACATAATCACACCTCAATGAGATGACATTTTAAAAACTGGCATTAACATTTTGATATAATATTAAATAGATAATAATTACTTAATTTAAGTTTTAACATATTTTAACAATATTGTGATTATTATATTATAATAACTTATGAATACAAGAACTAAGTGATATTAATGTTGATCTCATCAACGAAAAAGTGATATTGTCTTGCTCACGAATTAACTATACCTTTTTCTTTTTGATGCAAGGTCCATCTATTTCTTCAACTTTTCGTTTATAAGTAGTTTTCAAAGAATAGTGACCCCAAGGTAGTGTATTATAGGAACCAGGTACGAGAAATCGCTTGTCATCATAAGGGCTTAGAGCAATTTTTGTTTGAGTTTGGGTATAAAGTTTAAGTTTTTCAGATTTTATGAGGTTTTGATTAACAGATATCTCTTTAAAGTTCTCCAGACATTCAACATAATCTTCAAATGTTATTTTCGTACTAAGAACTCATCTTTTAACTCCCTTAGCCTTTTTTGTTAATCCAAGATTATTAGATTCTTGTACAATATCCCCATGTTCAAATGTAGCATCATCATGTGATTTTGCTTGTTTTTCTAGGGGGGGTGCTATTTTAAATGTATATAATTTAGATCTTGTTGGAATGAGAAAATTATTTTGTACACATTCTATTAATAAAAATATGTGTTATTATTAAGTTGGCACTAGTGTAAAAAAGCCGCCTTATATTTTTAGTTGTCAATATACATAATGTAACAGAGTTGTACATTTTCAGTTTATTTTTACTTTAATTACAAATCATTAATTATTACTTGTGTTATTTCAATTATCCTGTGATCATCAAAACCGACATTCCAAGAGGTTATGGGCCTTTAAATTGGATATTTTTTGGTGACACTGAAAATTTAACCTCAAGTAGTGTATCCGTTAGCGAAGTAATTAGTGAAGTGTATCCGTTTTTATACACGTGAAAATGTCTGGAAACAACTTACCGGTTATTGAAAAACTTAAAGGTAGGGAAAATTATAACACGTGGCAATTTTCCATTCGAACTTTTTTGGAATTAGAAGATCTTTGGACATGTGTTCTCGGTACCGATTCTACCGCTGATGAAGAAAAAAAGATCAGGCGCGATGTTAAAGCCAAATCAAAAATTATTCTGTGTATTGATCCCATCAATTATGTGCACATTCAAAATGCAAATACTGCGAAAGCAGTTTGGGATAAACTTAAAATAACGTTTCATGATTCTGGACTTGCACGCAAAGTCAGTCTTATTCGAACTTTAATAACCACAAATCTTGAAAGTTGCGAATCCGTAGAAGACTATGTAGGAAAAATTATGTCAACCGCTCAAAAATTAAACGACATAAATTTTGAAATAACTGATGAATGGTTGGGAACATTTTTATTGGCTGGTTTACCGGATGAATATAAACCTATGATCATGGCCATTGAAAGTTCTGGAATCCCACTGACGGCTGATTCTGTTAAAACAAAGCTACTACAAGAAGTGAAAAACAATAAACCTACAAACTCCGTGGCATTATACAACAAACAGCAAAATTACAATAAGCATCAATATAGAAACACAAATCAACAAACCAAGGGTCCGAGATGTTTTAATTGTAATGGATATGGGCATATTTCAAAACACTGTTCACGTAAGAAAGTAAACAATTCAAATTACGTAAAAAATAAGCAGACGACTTTATTATCATGTTTCAATACATCCAACTCAAAAAATAACAGCTGGTTCGTTGATTCCGGCGCTTCAGCTCACATGTCGCACACCAAAGTTCAAAATTTAAAATCTGCAAGTGTTGCTGACATTATGGTAGCAAATAGTCATCGAATTAATGTAAAAGGGATTGGAAGTACAGAAGTAAACTTAAATAATGTTTCCGTCAACATCAAGGATGTGCTTTATGTTCCGGATTTATCAGCTAATTTACTATCTGTCAGTCAAACTGTTAAACAAGGAAACACTGTGATTTTTGATAATAAAGGTTGTCGTATTCTTGACAGTGATGGTTTTCAAATAGCTAGTGCTAGTTTAATAGACAATATTTATAAACTTGATTGTGAACCTAGTATTAACCAATCGTTACTTACCAAGTCAAATATAATGGATTTATGGCACCGTCGACTAGGACATCTCAACTATGAATATATGAAAAAACTTAAATGTATTGAAAATGTTTCAAACGTAAATTCCTCCGAATATAATTGCGATAAGTGCGTAATATGTGTAAAAGGTAAACAAACACTGAAACCGTTCAAAAATGCAGGAACCCGTGCTAAAAATATTTTAGAGTTAATGCATTCGGATTTGTGCGGTCCAATGGAGAGTGTTTCGTTAGGTGGTGCACGATATTTTTTAACATTCATTGATGATTTTACTCATAAAGTTTTTGTTTTCACTCTTAAAAATAAAAGTGAAGTATTTGAACATTTTAAAAATTTCAAAGCATTTGTTGAAAATCAATCCGGTTATAAAATTAAAATTTTGCGTACAGACAATGGGGGAGAATATTGCTCGAATGATTTTACTCGTTTCTTACAACAATCAGGAATACAGCACCAATTGTCTACACCGCATACTCCGCAGCAAAATGGGCTAGCTGAGCGTATGAATAGAACAATTGTAGAAAAGGTCCGGTGCATGTTATTAGATTCAGGTTTAGGGAAAGAATTTTGGGCAGAAGCGGTTTCCACAGCCGTTTATTTAATTAATAGGTCACCCACAAAATCTTTATCTAATGGCATCCCTGAGGAAGTTTGGTCAGGTACTAAAGTGAAACTAGATCACTTAAAAATTTTTGGTTGCAAGGCAATCATGCACATACCCAAACAAAACCGCAGGAAACTTGATCAAAAATCCAAAGAATGTGTTTTTGTAGGATACAGCTCAAACTGTAAAGGATATCGTTTATATGAACCCAAATCGAGACGTACCCACATCTCTCGAGATGTAGTTTTTTTGGAAAATGATAATATTTCTAAGAAAACCGATGTTGATACTGTAAATTTAAATTTAGTGGGAGGTAGTCCTCTGGACATAGACAATAATTTTAATGAAGATGTACTTGAAGTGGGAGAAAGTGACTTTGTTGCAGAAAGTGATGACTCAAGTACATATTTCTCTGAAAATTCTTTGGAAGACCCGACCTTCGAATTTCCACAGGAAGCAATACATTCCGCAGATAGCACTTCTACAGATATACGCCGATCTGAGCGACCTAAAAAACCAAAAGTATTGGATGATTTTCTGTTATACATGACAAAATCAACTAACTTTGATCCAATATCCGTGGAAGAAGCTCTAACCAGGCCCGATGCAAATGAGTGGAAGTTAGCTATGAAAGACGAGTACGACTCGTTAATAGCAAACCACACTTGGGATTTGATTGACGTTCCGATTAATAAAAACGTCATTAAATCAAAGTGGGTTTTCAAAACTAAACGTTCAGGGACAGGGAAAGTTCAGTACAAAGCTAGACTGGTTGTGAAAGGTTGCGCCCAGAAACCAGGGATCGATTACGATGAAACTTACTCACCTGTAGTAAGATATAGCTCAATTCGATACCTTATGGCTCTGGCTGTGCGATATGACTTATGCATAGATCAGATGGATGCTGTCAGTGCCTTTTTGCAAGGCGATTTATCTGAAGAAATATATATGTCACAACCCGAAATGTTTGAAGTCAATGACAAAGCTTGCCGACTCCGAAAAACTATTTACGGTTTAAAACAATCTAGCAGGGAGTGGAACAATAAATTGAATGATTGTCTCCTTCAAGCGGGACTCACGAGGAGTAGGACCGATTCATGCGTATATTACAAAATCAAAGAAAAAAAACTGACATTTGTGGCCGTATATGTAGACGACTTACTGATTTTTTCTAATGATTCTACTTTCAAAAGTCATTTAAAACTCCAATTGAGCTCTAGATTTAAAATGAAAGATGTTGGTGAAGCGAAACATTGTCTAGGTTTCGAAATTTCTCGGGATCGTTCCAAAGGAAAACTATGGATTGGTCAGAAAAAATATATTGAAGACATTTTAAATAAATTCAATATGTCGGATTGCAATCCAATAAGTACGCCATTAGATACGAATCAAAAACTTTCCAAAAATATGTCTCCGAAAACGCCTGATGAAGCGAAAGAAATGTTGAACATTCCATATCAACAAGCTGTTGGAAGCCTCTTATATGCTGCACATGGCACTCGGCCAGATATTGCGTTCGCGGTTAGTGTAGTTTCGAGGTTCAATAATAACCCAGGAAAACCTCACTGGAATGCAGTGAAAAGAATTTTTAAATATTTGAAAGGGACTGCGAACTATAAATTAGAATTTTGTAAAGATGAAACTGACGATCTAGTTGGCTATTGCGATGCCGATTGGGCGAGTGATGTAGATGAAAGAAGGTCAGTTACGGGATACGTTTTTAAATTCCAAGGTGGTCCCATAACTTGGTCAACTAAAAAGCAAATCACTGTCGCTTTATCGACAGCCGAAGCTGAATACATGGCCTTAGCGGCAGCCACACAAGAAGCCATGTGGCTTAAAAATTTTAGCAAAGAGTTTAAGCTAGGTCCGTGCTCTCCGACGGTTATTTTCTGTGATAACCGAAGTGCAATTGATTTAGCGCATTCTAATGCTCATCATAGTCGAACCAAACATATTGATATTCGACATCATTATATACGCGAAAGAATTATATCTGAGGATATAAAATTGGTGCCAACAGACACTAATAGTATGTTAGCGGACGTCTTAACGAAAGGGTTAGTTCAGACAAAACATGTCAAATGTGTTAGTGGCATGGGAGTAACGGGGTTTAAAGAAGAGCTAGAAAAATAATTTTCTAGTGGGAGTGTTGGAATGAGAAAATTATTTTGTACACATTCTATTAATAAAAATATGTGTTATTATTAAGTTGGCACTAGTGTAAAAAAGCCGCCTTATATTTTTAGTTGTCAATATACATAATGTAACAGAGTTGTACATTTTCAGTTTATTTTTACTTTAATTACAAATCATTAATTATTACTTGTGTTATTTCAATTATCCTGTGATCATCAAAACCGACATTCCAAGAGATCTTAGCCCAACAAAATGAGTCATAGGAGTTCCACTGTTTTCATCCTTCATCATGCCAAGCTCTTTTTTATTAGCATGAGGTATATTGTAAACATTAGGTAGAGGGTAGTCGCTTGTATCGAAATACTTGTGACAATCTCTTTTTATTAATTCATAAGGGTCATGGTTTCGAATTTCATAAATTATCGAGTCGGTATCGGTATAGGTAGCGATGGCTTCACTACCCAACTGTGGAATCATATAACCATAATGAAAATGGCAAATTGTAGTTTTAGCTAAATCTAAGATTGCCATACCAATATACAAGGGCTTATTAAAGAATATCTGCATCTTTTTCAGCTCAATGGCTACCAAATTTGGATTAAAAACTGTGCAAGAATGAAAATCCGGTTTAGATATATAAGCTTCCGCCCCATACCGACCCTCCCATTTTGTCACAAGCTTTACATTAGAATGTTTCTTAATATTTTCCATTGTTTTTCCAAAGACGGCATTATTCATTAATTTATACAAATTTTTCTCAAAATCATTATTGGCATTCTTTCGTAGTTTGGTATTTAAATCAATATATGATTGAAGCCAAGGCGACTGTTTAAATTTTAAAACTTTATGAATTTTTGTTAATTTTAGTCCATAGTTGAATGCTTGCTTCAACGTCCTATAATGAATTACATATCGCTCTTTATCATAAAGGGTACTCATCAATTTACTCTGTTTAGAATTAGGTGCTGATCGATGTTCAAGGCAAAAAGGTAAATCCTTATGTTTATCATGAAGTTTTTCAGGATATTTGAGATCAACTTCTAGGAAATATCCATTATCGGCATCATCCAAAATCATCGAAACATCAATATTTGTATCACACCACTCAAAACCACTGTAAGGAAGACACTGACTCATAGCCCATCCATATTGATTGTTAATATCTGTATAAAGTAAATACACTTCAGGCTTGGATGGATCAAATCCTGGAACGTATTTATTATTCGCTGTGGAACGTCGTTTCATGCATTGACTTAAACCACCGCGAATTCCTCGTTCAACAAACATCATCATATCTATATCAGTCAACAATTCGAGCTCAATATTTGTATACTTCAACATACATTCCCACGTATATCCCGGAAGTGTATAGTAATTCCCCAGATCAAGGTTATAAGTAGACAGGCAGGCTGTTCTAAGCGTTTCGAAAATATCCGTAAGTAGCATTATATCCGTTTCCATATAGAGATCTACATAATCCCCTAAATTTGAACAATTAAATGCAGACCATACGTTTTGCGCATGATTATAAAGCTGTCTAGAACACTGTTTCTCTTCTAAGCTATTATAGAATTCATCGATATCAGGTAGTTGAGTTTCATTAAATTTATTAAACGAATCAATAAAATCATATGGCATTATACACCTTTCTTTTTCAACAATTGAAACTGATTTTCTGAAACTTTAGAAAAACGCTTCTTCATGTTAGGAAATTCCGACAAGTTATCAAGGGAAGAAGCTAAAAATCTGTATGAATCTATGAAACGAAACTTGATAGATGAATCCTCAATGTTTTTAGTAAAAGAAATATATTTTTCTTTAGTAACAGGTAGTAGTTCAACACGCCCTCCAATTTTTGTTGCAACATCCTCCACTATCAGTATCCCATCATAATTTGACATATTATGGAAGACTACAGGAACCACGTGACTGTCTTGATAATTAATATTACATGCTTCATGTGCAGGACCTCTATAATTAGTACCATCTTTATATCCACCACTTTTCGACATAAGATGAAAATGATCTCTAACTTTCTTCTCTCCATCCAAAAATGGTTTATTACATATATAACAGTGCGTAGATTTCTGAAAATCTTCCTCTTCAATAGTAGTTAATGGATCCATCTCATATGAACACAAAAGAATTGTCTCAACTTCTTCAGACAATCGCTTTAATTCCTTTGTAAACCAATCCATACAATCCATTCCACGATATGAACGATAATATGATAGTGAATCATCATAAGCACACTTAAAATAATACCCCACAACAGCCGGTATATGTTTCTGATATTTATTTTGACTATTTATGGGTTCTAATACACTTTCAATATCTGAATAGATGATAAACGGTGTTTTCTCTTTATTTTTAAAATTCTTAAACTTTAAAATATTTTCTCCTGTTTTTGGCATTCTTATTACACAATCATTAACTTGCTTGCAAATTTCATAATGGGTATTCAATTTTTCTTCCGAGTAGAAATAGTGTAAGCATCGCTCACAGAAAAACGTTTTATGACCATGTTTATTCAGCTGCACAGAAACCAAACGAGATAGATTTTTAATCCAAACGTAATGATAACGAATGGGTAATAAATTTTTATCATCATCATCAGCATCTTCATCATCATATTGATTCTGAATCATCAATAAGTTTATATGCTTAATCATTTTATTTTTGCTCAGATAGCATGGTACAACATGAAAGTTTTTTCGATGTTTCTTCAATACATAAACATTTATTGATATTTCATTTTGATTTTCAAAATTTGGAATTTGTTTTAATGTCATTGGAAATTGAACACCTTTCAATTTCAACACTTTTGAATAATGCGGATATTTTAATACACGATCATGATGATCCTCAACAGGATACAATGCGGATGTCACAGCCCACGCAAAGCAAGGATCATCATTATTTTTAACGTTAATAAAAGCTTATTTTCTCTTTATTTGAGCAGGTAGTTCAATATATGAGGATCCAAGTAGTGGTGTATATTTATTTATATTAACACCAAGGTTAATAATATTTACGAGAGTCCAACCACTGTCGCGTTCCTCAAATTCTTCCAAATCATGTGTTATTGGATTGATAACATTTTTCTCAAACCATTCATCCATGTTAGTATCTTGATATATTGGAACATTTGAAGTTGTGAAGTGTTTTTACTCAAAAAGTGTTTTATTTGCAGTCATTATTTGAAATTCACCACAAAAAACTGCGTTCACTTTAATAGCTTCATAATTTTTCAAAGTATTCTTAATGCGGCTTCGGCAAAGTGCTTTACAATCCTTTAAAAACTCTTTAGGATCTTTATGTTTAAGATTACTTATAATACCAGTTCTGATTCGACTTTTGAATGCAGATACAGAATCATCCCACTTTACTCTTTTTATAGCAGTCTCTTTTCGACTTTGAACACCCTCTCCATGCTTTAACATACACTTAAGGTTGTTGCAACGATAACTTTTTACAAGAGCCAAAGTTCCTAACAAATTCTGCTTTTGACCATTAGATTTTACAGCTTTCAATGTTTTACATTTCCTTCAAACTGCAATATTACAATTTTTCAATCCATCTCCTATCTTGAATTTATCAGTATTCATGGTGTCGATAGATTTTATTTTCTCTAACAAAGCAAACATTGAAGACGCCATTTTCACTATACGAAACCTAGAAATGATATAAGAAAAATAGGTTTTAATCATATGATTTATAAACAATAATTATAGCTCTATTTTATTATTATTAATACACGAAGATAATCGAAACTTCACGAAGATTATCAATATATTATTATAACATAAGAAAATAACGTATATATTTTTACAATCGCTTATGAATATAATAAAGGTTATACACTAATAGAGAACCCAAAACCTAATAGCGTAGATTTTCATATAAACCAAACATTCTCAATATCTATGTTTTATATACCAAAGTCATACAGATAGCTGCCCGTTTTGTAAGCAGATCTTACAAATATCATGATTTGATACATTCACCCATGCTAGACTACTTCATTAACGCATAGATAGAAAACGTTGATTTTAATAGTATACAATCTAATCTAAACAAAAAACTATTCCAGTTTTCACTTTACTTCAAACTCTTTACAGCTCTAATATCTAGATCTATTCTCATATAAACCAAACATTCTCAATATCTATGTTTTATATACCTAAATCATATAGATAACTGCCCGTTTTGTAAGCGGGTCTTACAAATATCATGATTTGGTACAATCACCCATGTAGAGCTACTTCATTAGTACACAGATAGAAAACGCTGATTTTAATAGTATACAATCTAATCCAAGCAAAAAAAATATATTCCAGTCTCCACTTTACTTCAAACCCTTTTAGAGTTCTAAGATCCTATGAGTAAGTCTAAGATTTGAAATGAACTCACAAACTTGAAAAAAGTTTGTTTTTTTTTTTTGTTTTTTTTTTACTTAAAATATGTATGAATCCATAACAATAAGAAATCCATACAAAATTTTTTTACGTAAAACGCAAATAAATTTATCATTGCAAAAGTTCGATAACATGTTTTTTTTAAATATAGTGCATCAAAATACTGCATCTTATGAAACTAACCTTACAATATTCAAACCTCACAAAACATATATTTCTAACTAGCTTTTGAAACAAATTAACTGTTAATGTATCCACTCCCACTCTAAATATGCAACTAATTAAGTTCAAGGTGAACTACTACTTATATATGATTCACAGTTTTAGAATATTTGGAAAACATGTCTTGACTAGTTAAAAGTTACCCTCTTAACTTTAAAAATTTTCAAATTTCTTGAGAATATTTGATTTTATCAAAAAGTAAATCAAAATTCGCCCTTTCTATTCGATCTCATATTATAGTATACAAATACCATACAAATTTATTAAATTCAGAAGAAGTTTAAGAAGCATACAATTTTATAAAATACATTAAACATACATTGAATAATTTTATCAAATGTTAGATATCAGGATGGTTAAATAAAACACAAATAACTTTCTTTATTTAATTGCTTTATTCATAACTTGTAAGTTCACACATCTATTCCATTCGAGTGCTACTTCTAAACTAACTCTACTTAGTATGATTGATTGGGTTGCGGGGAAGAATTAAGGTATTGAATACCATGCGCTGCCATAATCAGGGCAGTACTCTAACAGTTCGGTCATTCTGACACGTATTGTCCTCAATGACAGAATCACTAACAGGGTCGTCTTCAGTATCACTTTGGGGGAATAATTTTGTATAAATCTTCGAAAATAACTAGTTAAACCAAGGAAACTACGTAACTGTCTAACCATTTGTATAGGGGAAAAATTAAGAACTGATTTAGCTTTGCTCAAACTAGGGCGGATTCTACCCTTTGAGATTATAAATCCTAAATATTCGATTGTTGTATATAGGAATCTGCATTTATCGATTCTTATCTGAGGTCCGTAATCTGACATTCGAATGAAGAGTTTTTCTAATAAAGCAAAGTGTTCATCCAAAGTTTTAGTGGCTACAATGATACCATCCATATAAATTTGGAGACTTTTGCTTTGCATATCCTTAAAAATATCTTTAATAAAACGCATGAAAACTGACGGGGCATTGGTTAAACCGAATGGCATTTTTAAATATTCGTACTGACCATCGGGGGTTACAAATGATGTATGAAGCCGTTTTTGAGATCCAAAACAGAAAAATATGTAGCTTCATGTAGTCCATTCACCAAATCATCAATATGTGGAAGCGGAAAGTGTTCACGTACTGTAATATTATTTATTTCACGATAATCGACACACATTCTCAGTTCATTGTTCTTTTTGCGTACAAGCACAATAGGGCTAGCGTATTCCGATGAACTAGGTCTGATGATGCCTTTTGATAACAAACTGTCTATAATGTTTTTCACTTGATCACGTTCTGAATAAGCGAGGCGACGGGGTTGACGTGAAAAAGGTTAATCGTTTTTCACTGATATTGTCATTTTAACATCACTTGCTTTTATCAGTTGAATATTTTTAATTATTTTAAAAACTATACATTAAAAAAACCCGGCAAGGTTAGAAAAATTTAGTGGAAAAGATTTTAAAAAATCAGAATTCAGGAGATGATTTTAAAAAATTAGGATAAAATAATTAAAAGTCACATAGTGGTAGCACATTCATGTTACGAAAACCTGTGAGCGCTGGGGGACTTGTCTTCCTCATGCACTATTGGCGAGGAAGAAAAGTTGAGATTAGTGGTGTCCTCACTCTCATTATTCGTATCAGATTCGTTGGTGTCAGGCTGAGAGATATTTTTGCATGCTGTGCCCACGCAGTGCTTGCATTCTGCAGAGCACAACAGACCAGCCTGCAGCCTGCAGTGGCACAATCGCTCGTACAATTGCAGTTTATTATCTGAAGCATCTGTTCTAGAGTAGCGTCCTACGTTGTAATGATGGGAACGAGACTTGTAAACAAATGAATCAGTCAATTAATGCACGTGTATTGTATATGATGTTACGAGAATGTTTAGCAAAATACCTACCTTATTTGGTAAACTTTCATCCCCATTGAGAAGGGAAATGTTGATGGCTTGCTTGGCTTCCCATCCACGCTTGAACTTGAATGTAGGTCCTGTATGAGTGGTACTTGGCAGCATCTCTAGTTGATGGTAGTCTGACAAGCCGACATTTCATTTGGAATGTTTTCCAAACATCAATGAAAATTTGTGGGAAATTCGATAAAATGGAAAATGTTATCCCAATAATCGATACTTTTTTTTTTCATTATTAATCAATCAATTATTTAATTACACGACGGTAAACTTGATTTACAAAGAAAGAGAATATATTTAAAACTTGGTTTTTATTACTGAAAATCATACACAATCAGTAGAATAATGTAGTTGTTTACATTTCCCCACAAAATTTCCAAACTTTTCCGAATTTTTTGAATGTATAATGTTTTATATAAATAAAAACATTCATAAAACAAAATTATTTTGAATGAAAATAGTTAATAATAAAAAATTAGTATCCTGAAAAAATAATAATGAAAGTGTGGAAACTGCAAATCAAAACAATAATTTTGGTCAGCGGAACCTCCCCCACCCCGTGACATCACATGGTGTGTACAACGTAAGAGTATTTGGTGTGAGTGGAGGTTTCCAAAAATGCACTTCTTACATTAAAATGAGACACATTCACGTTTGGTGGTGGGGAAAGTTGGGGAAGAGGTAGGGGGCTAGGGCTGAGGTCATAGATGTACTAGGCTGTTGATATTGATGTGCAATTAACATAATTAACACGATATGATCGTAATAAATAGTTGTTAGGAAAAACCGTCATTTTCCAGCTACTTTTTTCAAAGTTCTACAACTTTGTAATGGCTATAGAACACAAAATGGACTTAAGTAACGAGATATAAGCGTACAACTGAAAGACCGAAAATTTTGGGGTTTTTGGCCTTCCCCCTCAATTAAGCACAGGGTGCTCGAGGTCACAAACTTAGGATCGACATCCTAGAGTACCCTTAAATAGCCTGTAAAAATTTCATTAATTACGGAGTACTTTCCAGGTAAAAAGTACATATCTACTGGCGTATGTACGATGTATCACATTACGTACAATGAAGGCTTTCAAAACCACATGCATCTATTGTAATGCGTATAGTTCAAAAACTACATGACGGATTGTAAAGCTATTTTTTTATTTTGTAGCTAATATTATCAGCTTTTATTTAAAAAAAAAAATATGTGACCATATCATAGGATATTTAGTTGTTATTTTCACTAGAATGAAAAAATTAATTGAAAAATTACACTCTTTTCTTAATATACGGCCGCCATCTTTAATTTTTTCAATGGTATGATTTTCATTTGATTGGAAATGTCAATACGAATCGATGGACACCCCAATCACTTAAATCGGTGAAACCGTTTCGAGCCTATAAATTTTTTAAAATATGCAACCGCCATTTTGGAAAAGGTTCGCCATCTTGAATTACAGTGGATGTAATTTCCGTTTACTCGGATGAAATCATTCATATTGGTCCCTAGTAGCACTGGACAAAGTGGCTTGCTTTCTGCATAAAAAGCAGCTTCCGATGAAAATATCGGCGTAAGCCCTAAGACTAGAGGGCCTAACGTCATGACCGAAAAAATTTAGATTAAATGATAGCGTGTTTGGTCTCTAATTAAAGGGCGTAATTAGCACTTTTCAAAAATATATATATTGTTATACTTAATCACGATATTATAACCGCAATTTCAGATGAAAATGTTCTCTTGTTTTCACACTTTTAAGAGGGCGATTTTGTAAGAGCGTCAAGGTTTTAGTTTTTGAACTACATTTTTTTTTAAATTATATTAAAAATTTTTTCGTGTTTTATCCTATTTTCGAACTATGTGTACTATGCATCACAGAAATAGCACTATATACTACAATTTTTGGTCGTTATTTTAAAAACAAAATACTTCATACAACTATACAAATTAGTGAAGAGCCGTAAGATTTATACTTCGGAATCCAAGAACCGAAAATGAATCTTATTAAAAACTTTGCGACTGCATTGTTTAAAATTGACTTAAAAAAGTCAAAAACAAAATTTTGTGTGATCTTGCCCTGCGGTGGGAGCCACCCCTTCTTGAGGGTGGAAAAATTTATGCTGAAAATGACAACGAGAATCGATATAGGAATGAATTCTAAGCAAAAAGCAATTTCTGCAAAAAGGACTTATCAATTCAATTTAAGCAAAAAGTGCTAAATACAAATCCGAGTTATTGGCGATTAAAATTTGAAGAATTTAACATCAAATAATAGAAATATTTGACGTTTTTGGAAAAAAGTAAATCATACTCTTTTACTACTGATAATAGCTTAAAGAGCTTTTATTTACGATTGGGTAAATAACCTTTCACTCTTTAAGCTTTCACTTAGACGTAATTTTGCTTACAGGGATATGGATATATATATATATAGATCTTAGGTATTTGAAATAATTCGAAGCGTTAATTTTGCGCCCAGCATATTTTTAAGCTGTAGACTACTAAACGTCTAGTGAGCGTTTTTCAAGGATTATAGTGTTCACTAACGCGAACCTTATATAAAATCGTGAAAAGCGCGCTTTCTTAAAGCTTAATTAGCGTTTGATTATTATTATTAGATATTTATTGACATAATACATTATAATACATTCTACAGAAAGGCAATAATAAAATACAATTTAGCTAACCGTTAATGACTTATACGACTACGATGATTTTGTTATTGACTGTTTGACCGAGATCTTCTAATATTTTTTTTAAACAGAATAAAAGGCTATTTATTAACTAAAATTTTAAATCTACAAACTTCCTACAATTTTAACTTTAAACTTTTTTTTCTAAAAGTTATACACATTCAATGTTGCAATGCCGGGTGTACAAGGTTAACGAAAACGGGGTATACATAGTGCAATGACGAAAATTCAATAAATATGTAAAAAAAAAAACACAAGGACATTAAAAACAATAAATAATTTTCCTTTTATATGCAAAAACAATGACCATCCGTTAAATTTTTACAAAAAAAAAAAAAATTAGTAAAAAAGATAAAAAATTTGATTGTCTACAATAAAGGTTATAAACATATTGGACCTAAAGTGCACGGTTACGGAGATGAAGGTCGAAACGGTTTTTCTCAAAATGGTGACACTTCCGCTCTCCAAAATTGTAAGGATTTTATGTATTTGCATTTAATACTTGTTACTATACCTATTTAAAATAAAAAGTAACTCCTGGAATTCAGTGCAAGAAAAAATTTCCTATTATCAGTAGTAAAAGGAAATTGACAATTTTCATAATCTTTGATAAATACATTAATTAGTATTGATAAGTTATGAAATATACGAAAAACTTAAGTAGGTATTTATTTGATAAAATATCAAAATACGATAGTAGGTATTATATATATTTATTTAACTTCGTACATTTAATTACTTACAAATAAACATAGTAAGAGTTTGCTCAGACATTGCACTGTTTTTATACCATGTATATATGAAATATACATAGTATTATAAGTTTAGTCCCAAGTTTGTAACGCTTAAAAATATTGATGCTACAAAAAAAAAATTGGTATAGGTGTTCATAAAATCACCTAATTAATCCATTTCCGGTTGTCCGTCCGTCCGTCCGTCTGTGGTCACGATTACTCAAAAACGAAAAGAGATATCAAGCTGAAATTTTTACAGCGTGCTTAGGACGTAAAAAGTGAGGTCAAGTTCGTAAATGAGCAACATGGGTCAATTGGGTCATGGGTCCGTAGTACCCATCTTGTAAACCGTTAGAGATAAAATAAAAGTTTAAATGTAAAAAATGTTCCTTACAAAAAAATAAAAAACTTTTGTTTGAAACATTTTTTTGTAAAGATTATTGTTTACCCGTGACAGCGCAAATTAGTTCAGAAAATAATTGAAATGTTATATATATATAACACATAGTATCAATTATTTGCATAGCAACAACATTGTTTATTTCAAACATATACGTCACTTATAAGATTGTATTATTTGTTTGTGTATCCGTCTGTGGACACGATAACTCAAAAACGAAAAAAGATATCGAGCTGAAATTTTTACAGCGTACTCAGGACGTAAAAAGTGAGGTCAAGTTCGTAAATGAGCATCATAGGTCAATTGGGACTTGGGTCCGTAGGACCCATCTTGTAAACCGTTAGAGATAGAACAAAAGTTTAAATGTAAAAAATGTTCCTTATCAAAAATTAAACAACTTTAGTTTGAAACATTTTTTTGTAAACATCACTGTTTACCCGTGAGGGCGACAATTAGGGCGGAAATTTTATAATATGTACTATACTTGATTATCAGTTATGTATGTGTCACATGTTGGTATATGTAATGTGATAAAGAAATCGACACTGACTATACATGGTATTTCAACAATTAACTCAGTCAATTGTTTGTTTTCACTTGTTGTATCTGCGTTCATGTTATGTATATACAGGGCTAATGGAGCTGAATTTATATTACAAAGTAATTTTGGATGGCCATTATGGATAGGAATAGCAGGTGTTGACGGATGGCCAGCTCTAGCAAATGGTGGTGTAGAGTTACAACCAGGAGAACGAGTAAGTTATTTACAAAAAATTTGTTTATGAGGAACTAATAAATAATAAACCTTTTTCATGATATATATTCAATTTAGAAATCAGTTTATGCTGATTATAGCTGGCGAGGACGTTTTTGGGCTAGAACAGGATGTAACTCGGATAATAATTGGTGTGAATCTGGCGATTGTGGTGGAAATGGACCTCAATGTGAAGGACGTTGGGGAGAACGTCCAGCTAGTTTAGCTGAAATTGGAAAAAATCAATGGCTTGGCTTAGACTTTTATGACATCTCTTTGGTTGATGGATCCAATATTCCAATTTCGGTTGGTTGTAAAATTTATTTATTATTAAATGATTATTTAATTTAAAAAAATGCGATTAGCTTCCTTTAATGCTTTAAAATTATCACTTAGCGTGGACCATGATAAATTAGGATATAATTACATTACGATTGTTTTCAAATGATAGGAGTTGTCAGCTAGACGTCCAGTACTTTTAACGAGCGTTTACGCGCTTTCGGACAATGTAAAATAATGGGGTTAAAACTTCGTTTTCAGACATACATCTATATTATTATTTATCTTAAACTACGTTTACGAAAGAATGTTTGAAAAAAAGTTGTTTATTTAATATTTTATACATTTAAACTTTTGTTCTATCTTTTACGGTTTACAAGATGTGTACTATGTACCCAAGACCTTGACTTATGTTGCTCATTTCGTTGCCCAACTCGTGCCTCACTATTTACGTCATGAGCGCGCTATAAAAGTTTCAGCTTGATTTCTTTTTAGTTACTGAGTAATCGTGTTCTATTAGTCTATTCCCTGTTACAGAAACAGGGAATAGACTAATTAGGTAATTTTATGAACACACGCCAAAATTTTATTGGTAGCATCAATATTTTTAAGCGTTACAAACTTGAGACTAAACTTAGTATACCTTCATATATTTTACATATATACATGGTATAATAACTCTCATTTGTTGGATTTTTGTAATAATATATAAGTTTCTAATAATAATAATAATAATTTTTATTAATTTCTTAGTTTGACTTTCTTTAACAGATGGAACCAATTGGAGTTGAAGGTGATGGAAGTCATTATAGTTGTACAAATGCCCAATGCGGCCATGATTTCAATTCTGATTGTCCTGAAGAATTAAAGCTATACCGTGGAGACGATCACCATGTTGTAGGTTGTATGTCTGCATGTACAAAGTATGGTACAGATCAATACTGTTGCGAAGGTGCTTACTACGGAGATGGAAATTGTCGTCCTAATGAGTGGCCAGTTAATTATGCTGCATTTTTCAAAGAACGATGTCCTGATGCTTATAGTTATGCACAAGATGATCAAACGAGTATGTTCGCTTGTAGAGCAGACACATACTTAATTACTTTTGGATAAATACTAGCATAAAAATTAATTAATTAAATTATTTATAATTCTTTTTTTTAACCATTATGTCTTGAAAGAGGACGAAGCTTGAAAAATCCTATTTGTAAATTGAAATTCGACACTAGTGTATGTATCTATATAAATAGGTTGCTCTTTTCAAACGACCACTTCACTATTTTTTCATGAGTTCTCAATTAAAAAATCACCTTGTCAATAAAAGTTGCAGACTCGAAGTGACACATGTGATAGAATACCATTTTTAACTTAGATACATCAGGTAATTGAAAAGTCGTTTCTATCTTACAACTAGTAAGAGATAGAGGTGCAAATTAAATTATAAAGTTGTTTCTACATTAAACTATAAAGTTACAACAAATAATTTATGTTCGAATTTCTTTTGATTAATTTTTTCGACAAACCGAATAGATTTGCCTAACATTTCGCTGGAAAGTACTTACAAATGATTTGCATGCAAGTTTTTCCCTGTTTCTTCTAAATGGAGGACCAAATCAAGTAACAAAAGTAATGCACCTGTAGCAATGGTATAAATTTTAAAAAAGGTGCTGAAAGTTATAAGAGGGGAATAGAGAAGTAAGTTATAGGAGTAGTTGAGAGAAGATCACATCAAACACACTATTTCTATACAATCGTGATTCTGATATATTCTAGAACTGTTTATTTAAAACTTTCAACTGGACACTTTTTAATTTGAGCCTTACTTTAGATGGTCGTTCTTAATACCCTTTCCATCCATAAAAAAACTATTAATTTTTTTTGGAAGATTTTTTCGAAAACTGAATAGTTTCGTCGGTAATTATTCGAATAAGTTTTGTTGCTTGTAAAAAAACTAAAATTTTTGTTTTGAAAACCGTCGATTTTCCAAATTGAAAGAAGATTTTCGATTGAAAAACCGTCGCATATTGACCAAAAGGAATCGATTCCTTTATTCTGGGTCCATAAATTCCCGCATCAGATAGATCTCCGGCTCTTGACCCATCTGTATAAAGATTTAGCTCGGGACGAGTTGGAAGGTTAGGCACAACTCGATTCCAATCTTCACTGGAAGGAACGATTACCTGAAATTTGCGATCAAAACGGTAAAGCGGAACAGTGGAATCCTGTACCATTTCCACAAGTGTGGTCACAGTCTCCAACCTGTTCATTATACTCGTATGACCTGTGTTTGTCTTACAATGCCACTGTCAGAAGATCCTAAATCGGTAGGCAGCTGTCATGGTTTCCGCTTTAATCATTAGGTAAATCAGCGGAATGCCTAGAAATACGAACAGAGCAACGGTAGATGTTGTTTGCATGGCTGCTCCGGTGACACTAAGGCATACAATCTTGAGCAAGTGGTCCAATTTTTTTCTGGCTACGGCCAGGCAGGGTTTTGCCCACCATAAATAACCAGTGTATCATGTTATGTTGGAGTCCCCAAGATTGGTCAAATATTCTCATGCACATCCAGAAGACACTATTTGCCTTGGTTAGTCTCCAATCCAAATGATCACTCCAGTTCTGTTTTTCGTCCAGGGTGACTCCTTTATGCTTGACGGTTCTGGTTTGTGTAATTTGAATGTATGCTGATCATTCGTTGAACAACTCTTCGTCTCCTTGCAAACAGTAAACAACCTGCTTTTTTGGGTTTGACAGAGACTTCTTTTTCAATGCATCAACGCTCCACATAAGGGAGCGCTTGTTGCATCAAATGCCCGAGTAGATAGTGCCCGCGTCTCTGCCTTTGACAAGAATGGATATGTCATTAGCGTAGCCTTCAGAAAATATCCATAATTCCTTGAGACCGGTTAGTAAGCCGTCCACGACCAGGAACCACAGTATCAGCGGAAGAACCTCCACCCTGCGGCATATACCCACAAAGCCTCTAACTGATTGTCCTCCCTAAAGTTGTGGTAATGCACTGCCCTTCAAGCATGTCCTCTACACCGCGCTCATTAACTCAGTGCGTATTGCCCCAAGCGTTGTGTTATTGAAATCTCCCTCGATAGGAAGGAAGACCCCTAAAGTTATTGCCTTTTCTGATAGCTCCCTCTCTATCTCACGCCCACATATAAATAAATAACAATTTTTTTATTCAAAAGAGTCGACTTAATTTATTGTTTTTTTATTAAACAAAAATAAATATCATTGAAAGTGATTTCCATTTGTGTTTTAATTAATGAATTAATACGAACACGTAATAGTAACAGTACAAAATGCTGTCATATCTAAAATTTTTGACCCGCACGTTTATTACAACGGTCATCTACAGTTGGCGACCCGCATGCTAAAAAACCGTTTGGAAATTATAACAAGTTAGTTCAAAAATTGCAATTGGTTATCACAATACAATTGGTGACCATTCGTCAATTACACTGGTGTTTACGCCTTAAACGAAACAACGAAAATAACAATTAAATTTCAAGAAAAGCAATCAAAATATCACCATTCTGGAATTAAAACGTAAATTTATGGTTGACTCGAGTGGAATTACAATTCGTCATTGCACGTGTTACAAACAAAACAACAAAATTCTACCACGTGCTAGCAGCCGTTGAAAGCGTAATATTAGACGAGGTCAGTGATTTTGTTACTAATCCTCCATAAGGGGACTTCATTTATTCGCAATTCAAAGAAAAAACAAATTTCGGATTCAGAAGCTTGCAAAATAAAAAATTACTAACCGAAATAGAATTTGGAGATAAATATCCATCAATACTTCTACGCCAAATGAAGCAACTAGTTGGATCACAACTCAACGAAGATTTCCTGCGATAATTATTTCTACAACGTATGCCATCAAATACTCGATCGATATTAGCAACTAGCTCCGAAAGTTTAGACAAAATAGCTGTCCTAGGTATTTGTAGCTGGTTACATTTTCGATTATTTGACCATTGAGGGTGATAATTGAGTGTTCTCCTGTATTGGATATTATCTTAGTCTTCTCGATATTTATGCGTAGCCCGACTCGGTTACTATAAGTATTTAGTTTATCGAGTGAAGTTTCCAGTGATGGGATGTCCTCAGAGATCAAAACAATGTCGTCTGCAAAACGTAAATTAAACAATTTTTCACCGTCAATTCTAATGCCAACATCTTCAAAATTCATTAGATGGAAGATATATTCGAGGACAGCATTGATCAACTTTGGTGACAGTGCTTGACTCCTCTTTTGACTGGAAATACTGGTTCCAAACGTTCTAATTTTATTTGCGCTGTGTTATTGTCATACAGTGCTTTAATAACGCGTATGTATTTGTCATCAACACCAAAAAATTTAAGCGACTGCCAGATGTATGCGTTTTCGATGGAATCAAATGCTTTTTTACAGTCGATAAACAACAAGAACAGGGGTTTTTGGTGTTCATTGCACTTTTCGATTAGTTTGTTTAGTGTTTGTAGGTGGTCCATTGTAGAAAAGCCTCGGCGGAAACCAGCTTACTCTATCGGCTGATGAAAATCCAAAGTTTTTTCAATTCTTTTCAGCAAAATTTGAGAGAAAAGCTTGTATATGTTTGACGTGATACTAATTGGTCTGTAGTTATTAATTGATGACGTCCCCCCCTTTCTTGTATATTAAAGATATTGATGCGTGCATCCATTGTTGAGGGAAGCATTCACTTTGAAGCACATTGTTAAATAGATTAGTTAGCACTTCCACTAAACACTGACCACAACATTTTACAAATTCAGTTTTTATATTGTCACACCCAACACTTTTTTCATTTTTTAGGTTATTTACAACCGAAGTTACTTCGCTTATATTCGTTACTTTATTATATTATAAATATAATAAAGTATTGTGATCGAAAAAAAATCGATATCGGGGTTTCAACGGAAATACACGTTTTGAGGGTCCCTGATTCCAAAAAAGTGGTTTTTAAAATTTGTTGCGTCCATCGGTATGTCGGTATGTCTGTTACCAAGCTGGGGCCTTCAATTTTCAACCGATTTTTCTCAAACTCGGTACATGGTTACAAGTTCAGTTTGGTCATAATTCCAGACGATTTTATCATTTTTTCCCTAGGCCTTTTTTAAGGGTACTTCCCTCTAGGCCAAAACAGGATTTTTGGGGTTTTCTCAAAAACGGCTCTAACGATTTCGATTAAATGGGGCACAAGGCTAAACCTTAAGGTGTTCCTAGGATTGGTATAAGCCACATATCCGGGAGAATTCGAGAAGGCCCGCATCCTTGGGAAAAACTTTTTTTTTGGTTTTCATAAAAACGGCTCAAACGATTTCGATTAAACTTGACACAAGGCTAGACCTTAAGGTGTTCCTAGGATTGGTATAACCCACATATCCGGGAAAATTTGAAAAGGCCCACACCCTTGGGAAAACCTTCTTTTTTGGGCTTTTCTCAAAAATGCCTCCAACGTTTTCAATTAAACTTGGCACAAGGCTAAACCAATACAGAGCAAAGTTCAATTCTTATTTTGGTGAATATTACTAATTTCCTAAAATCACTGCATTGTTAAAAATAACAAATATATCAAGGCAGATGCAAACTACTCAATATTTCTAGTAATTAACTTTAAAAACAACTGCATTACTGGCTTCTAAACTCGGTAACAGAGAATACACGGGTGTAATGACAAAAGATCAATTCATCTTTCCATAAATTAATTACTGATGGTTTTCGATAATTAACATGTAAAAAATCGCTGCATTGTTGTAATGACGGAGGATCAATTTTTCTTTCAAAAATACATTACTAAAGGTTTCTGGTAATTATGTAAGGCAATTTAGATTTTTTCGAGACTAAAAACTAATTCTTACAGGTTTTTATTTAGTAAACTGTTTACGTTCAAGTGCAAGTGCAATAAAACCTCAAAAATCGCAAAAATCGCATGATAAAAATTGTTTTTAAATAATTCTTACAATTGGCTGCTTTCAATCAAAATATTACAACAATAATATATCAATTTTATAATATAATAAAGTCTTGTCCGATGTTTCGGACTGTTTATTAAAATTGCTGGAACGTTTTTAATATTTTCCAGTACACGTGTTAATGCCATTTGTTCTGCTCTTGTCATTTGGCTTTTGTACAAATTGCTATAGAAGAATGTGGCAATATTAAAATCAAAACAAAACAAATACAGATCTCGTAGTCGATTAAAACGCGACGCAATTAATCTACCCACTTGCTGGTATCATTTCAAATACGGGGTGAACGCACGGAAATGCATAACGCCATGCAATTTCAAAACTCCACGAAATGAAACAAATAATACAAACAATTCGGGAAAATAAAGTATTTGTTGCTATGAACGGCGGACTACGGATCCGCATCACGCCGTTTATTCATTTTCAACAAAAATTCGATATTTCAGTATTACCAGCCAAAAACTTTTCAAATCGCTAATTATCCGAAGAAAAACTATTCGCGGCAAACTCCACCCCAATCAATACTTATGGCGAAGAAGTATTTCTACTTAATCTCGGGCTACACCGGGCATTAAGATGGATTTTCTTCATAGCAGACGTTGGACCAAAATATAACCAGAGCCGATTTTCTCAAAAATATTTATTTACTTGTCGACTGAAACACGGCAAACTAATCGATGGTACAATTTCAATTCGCATATTCGGTAAGAAACAGATAACAGTAAAAATTGCTGTCACATCTTCAGATTGAACTAGTTGTTACAACAGTACGCATTATTTTTGTACAATTATTATAATTTATTAAATTTTCATGTTTTATCTAAAGATTTTAATGAAATAAAACGTGGAATAAATATAAATATAGTTAAGGCGTGATAATATATTTATAAATTGCGTTGAAAATACTTTGTAAAGAGAAAAATAAAGTTTTTTTTTTTTTTTAATTTTTCGTGTGAGGTTGTTTGTGATATTTTGTTTAGGCTGAGCCTTGTAAGTTGCGACTAAATTTTGAAAACAACAAGCACTATAAATTAATAGATACGTGGAAACCTTATATATGTGGAAAAAGAACAGTGTTCTGTAGCTAAATGAGTAGAGTGTTGGATTTATAAACTGTATAGACACAGCTTATCGCGTTCGAATCTACTGACGCGAATTAAAATTACTAGAGTTCGAATCTAAATTAAAATTACTAGACATAATATTTGTCAATATTAAGTTTACGCTAAATATATTACATTAAAATCGTTACTTATAATCGAGAGACTTTGATGTAAATAAATATCGTATACATGATTAAAAGTAAACAACACAAAAAATAATAATAAAAAATAAGTAAATAAAGAAAGTAAAATAAAAATGAAATGAGTTGAAAAAATTGCACTGTGTGCCTAGAGCTCGAATGGCCCAATTGGTGGGGCGCTTAGCATGAATCCAAGAAGTCCAGGTTCGAGCCCTAGTTCGACTGTATTTTTTTAAATTCTCTTAAATCAAAATATAAATGTTGGCCAAACAAGCAATGCAGCTAAATATAAATAACAATGCCATCGATAGTAGAATGGAGAAAAGTAACCCCTGGACGAAATCGTTAAGATCTGGCAGAATGGTAAAAAATTCAAATAAGGAAAAAGATAATTTAAAAAACTAAGAGATAAAAAGGGTGAGAGTGAAAATGTAAATGACATCAAGTGTAAAAATAGAAAAAGTAGTAAATTAAGAAATCTTAATATATTTAATTTAGTTTATTCAAATATTAAGGGAATAAATAATTGCGATGGCGGAAACAGGTGGATAAGGAGGAAAATATCAAATTAAATGGATACGAATATTATCAAATAGACGCTATAAAAAGAGGCAAAATAGGCAGAAAATCGGGAGGAATTATCCTATTTTATAGAAATGAAATAAAGGATAATATTAAAATAATACACAATAGGATGAATGAGATTTTATGGCCTTTATATGAAAGAGACGGAGAAAAATAGATTATAGCAATAACCTATAATCCGCCAAGATATTCCGAATATGCAAATCTTGATGGGAAACAAGTGGGGCACAATCAAAATATCCTAATATGATGGAAGATTTGGAATATAGCATACCTAATATAAAGGAAGGAATGAGTACGGAAACAGGCTAATTGAAATGTGTAAAAATAATGATTTTATAATATTAAATGGAAGATGCGAGGGAGATAGACTTTACATAAATACCAGAAAACGGGGAAAGTAAATTTGGTTCTAATAAAGAAGGAAATGCATGGAGATGAAATCAACATCGCGATAGGGGAAAATGTAACACTTTCCTGTTGGAATATATATGAAACGATAGTCGTGAAGTGGCAGCGAAATATGAGGAAAGGGAGCGGAAAATTGAAAGGTTTAAGTGGAACGTAAAAAAACATTAGGAATTTTAAAGTAGAAATATCTGGATGACCGAGCTTCGCTCGGTTATTCACCAATAGATGTCAGCAAGAATCATATTTTTCACTTTAGACTACTCAAACGCCTCCTTTTTGTTATGTTATAATTTGCATTGTATTTCATTAACTACGTTATACACCAATAGATGTCTGATGAATTTTTCATGAAAAGACGGATAAAACGACATTTCTGATAAATGAAACCTAGCTAGATCGACTTATCGCCCCAAAAAACCCTTACATACTCATTTTCATGAAAATCGTTGTAGCCATCTGGATGACCGAGCTTCGCTCGGTTATTCGCCAATAGATGTCAGCAAGAATCATATTTTTCACTTTAGAATACTCAAACGCCTCCTTTTTGTTATGTTATAATTTGCATTATATTTCATTAACTACGTTATACACCAATAGATGTCTGATGAATTTTTCATGAAAAGACGGATAAAACGACATTTCTGATAAATGAAACCTAGCTAGATCGAATTATCGCCCCAAAAAACCCCTACATACTCATTTTCATGAAAATCGTTGGAGCCATTTCCAAGATCGTTGATATATATATATATATATATATATATATATATATATATATATATATATATATATATAAGAATTGCTCGTTTAAATATATAAAATAGGAACCAAATCATACAATATATTCATGAATGGGATTGCATTTTACATGCAACAAAATGACATAGCTAAATGCTATGACATTCTAAAAAAGGCATTCTTATGGATAGGGAATTTAATGAGAATAAACCATAAACAAAATATAAACCAAATACTATATAAATAGACAAGAAGAAACAAATGGTTTCACCAAGAATGTCTAGATGCTAAGAAAAAAGTGAAAAGAATGTTAAGAAAATTTAGAAGAGAGGGAAAGTGATTTGAATGAATTTAAGGAGTACAGTAAAAATTAAAAGGAATTATGAAAAAAGGAAAAAAGAAGCACTGAATGATACAGACAAATGAGAACTAAAGAATATGCGATGTATATTATTGCAAACAAGGATGAAAGAAAATTGTGACTAATTATGTGAAGGGCATGAAGAACAACAATCAGAACATTAAAATAATGATTATTCAAGGAAAACAATTGTTAGAATTCTACGAAAACTTATTTAGAAATCGGCGCGAACAAAAACAAACGAGAGAGGAGCATGAAATTATTCAAGGCATAAACGAAAATTGTTATAAAAATAATGAAATTCAAGATAGTGAAATATCTTGGGAAGAAGTAAAGAATGGTATAGATTACTTAAAATATGGAAAAGCAGTTGGCAATGATGGAATAACAGCGGCATTTCTAAAATTTTCTGACGAGAAGGACATGCATATGGTAGAAATTTTTATAAAAATGTTAAATTTAATAAAGAAACCAAACAAATAACGCAGGATTTTAAAACTGGCATTATCTGTAATGCATACAAAAATAAAAGGAATAAGACAAACTTTTCAAATTATAGGGGCATAACATTATTACTTATTATAAGTAAAATTTAAAAAAAATAATAATAGCAGGCAGACTGCAAAAGTGATCGTCAAGGGACGAAATTTTATCCCCTTTACAAGCAGGATTCAGAAAAAATTATGGTACTCTAGGCAATTTATTAATTTTTAACGAATTAGTGGAAAGGACGTTGGTATTGACATGGAATAGACTTTTGATTTTATTGAGAGGGAGATGCAACGAAATAAGTTAAGAAATTTAAATGTACCAACAGAAATGATAAAACTATTAAAAGCTATGTACCACAGCTATGATATTTGTATAAAAATCAATAAGAATAAAATAACAGAACAAGGAGTGACAGTGTGATATTATTTTCATTTATCATATAGCACAGCAGTGCGAAGCGTAGAATAGTTTAAAATGGAAAATCGAAAATTGAAAGTGTAATGTATGATGATGTATGTACGTGAAATGTGTATGCTTTTGCTGTGACTATATATACAGGACGTCAAATAGCCCTTTTTCACACCCTTATATATCAGAAACTACTTGAGCTATAATGTTGCGCTTTTCAACTTCAGTAGATATATACTCTGGGACGCCGTAAATCAAATTTCACGTTCACGACTCTCATCGTTTCCGAGCAATAACGCGTCAAAAAACGGCCACGCCCCGAAATTTTGTCACTGACTGATATAAATTCACAGCAAAACTGAGAAATGGTATAAAGATGCGGTTTTCGTTAAAATAAATTAGAGAAAAATCATACCCCAGAAAAATACCAAATATCAAAATTTTTAACGGGAAATGGGAAATTTCGCTAATTAAAGGTGCATTTTTACCCCATTTAAAAAACAATGTTAAAATATGAACCAATCAGATGGCTAGTTTTTTTTCCTATACACTTTGTATGAGAAAACTAAAATACGCTTAAAAATTTGTTATTTATATAATTTTTATTAAATTTTGATTAAATTTGAATAAATATTAAATAAATAATTAAAAATTAATTGTGTATTTCAATATTTCCAACTTAAAATATTATAAAAATTAAATAAAATATTTCGAAACAATAATACCCTATCAAATTCAAAGTACCATGTAGAAAACAGATTAAAATGATTTTGTCACATTAATTAGGAAAATTTTAATTTGCCTTTATAGCAAAAACTGTAAGAGATAGAACAAAAGTTTAAATGTAAGAAATGTTCCTTGCATAATATTAAACAAATCTGTATGAAAAATTTTTTTAGAAAGGAAATTGTTTTCCCGTGAAGAGCAAATAAAGTAAAATATTAAATTACAATTTTCGAAAAAACGGTAAGAGATAGAACACAAGTTTAAATGTAAAAAATGTTCCTTACATAAAAATAAGCAACTTTTGTTTGAAACATTTTTTCGAAAAAACAACCATTTTCCCTCAAGAAAGTAAATAACCAGTCCTGTTTTTTTCGTTTTCCTTAAATTTAAAAAAAGTATAAATATATTCGCACAAGAAGTTTTAAACCATTTTGATCATATCTCTTGTAGCGTTCACTACTAACCGTTGCTATGGCAACGAATTTTATTTTCTTAAAAACAATGGTATTGTTATGTTCAACAATAAATAATCTTGCAACCCAATTTTGAAGGCGACACCCTCAATCGATTGCGTTGAAATTTTGTAAGTACGAATTTTCCCGTCGTTTCCGCCATATTTTGTTAAATGGGGGGAATCTTATAGCTCAATTTTAAAGCAGATATCTTCAACCGATTGAGTTGAAATTTTGTATACACGTTTATATTTGATAAAAAAACATGGTAAGGTTAGAGGCATTATTATTTTTCCATCATTTCCACTATAATCGATTTATCTATAAAGGGAATGATTCAGCTATACCGATTCTAAGGGACTTCTAAATTATAGAAAGATGCGATTTTGGACGTTCGACAGAAACTTACTTGAATTCAGGGTCAACCCATGCGCAGTACTATTACATGTAATCCACATGTGCGCACTAGCAACATATAAGGCCTACATATGCGCAGTAGCAAAATATAAACTAAGCTAATGCGCAGTTCCAGGATTCAGGTTAAATGCATGCACAGAACTATAATTTGTGATTAATTTATGCGCTTTATTAAAATTTAAGGACCGAATATGCCCATTTACAAAATATAAGGTCCCTGTATATGCAGTTGTAATATTTAGGATCAACCCATGCGCAGTACTATTTCATGTAATCCACATGCGTGCACTAGCAATATATAAGGCCTACATATGCGCAGTAACAAAATATAAATTCAGCGTATGCGCAGTTGTAAGATTCAGGATAAATGCATGCGCAGAACTATAATTTGTGATTAATCTGTGCACACTTCCAATATATAAGACCCAAATATGCGCACTTACAAAATTTAAGGTCCATGTATGCGCAGTTGTTATATTCCGGATGATCCCATGCGCAGAACAATTATATGGGATCAAAGTGTGAGCATTACCAATATATGAGACCCAATATTTTTTTTTTTAGAAAGGAAATTTTTACATTTAAACTTGTGTTCTATCTCTTACCGTTTTTTCGAAAATTGTAATTTAATATTTTACTTTATTTGCTCTTCACGGGAAAACAATTTCCTTTCTAAAAAAATTTTTCATACAGATTTGTTTAATATTATGCAAGGAACATTTCTTACATTTAAACTTTTGTTCTATCTCTTACAGTTTTTGCTATAAAGGCAAATTAAAATTTTCCTAATTAATGTGACAAAATCATTTTAATCTGTTTTCTACATGGTACTTTGAATTTGATAGGGTATTATTGTTTCGAAATATTTTATTTAATTTTTATAATATTTTAAGTTGGAAATATTGAAATACACAATTAATTTTTAATTATTTATTTAATATTTATTCAAATTTAATCAAAATTTAATAAAAATTATATAAATAACAAATTTTTAAGCGTATTTTAGTTTTCTCATACAAAGTGTATAGGAAAAAAAACTAGCCATCTGATTGGTTCATATTTTAACATTGTTTTTTAAATGGGGTAAAAATGCACCTTTAATTAGCGAAATTTCCCATTTCCCGTTAAAAATTTTGATATTTGGTATTTTTTTGGGGTATGATTTTTCTCTAATTTATTTTAACGAAAACCGCATCTTTATACCATTTCTCAGTTTTGCTGTGAATTTATATCAGTCAGTGACAAAATTTCGGGGCGTGGCCGTTTTTTGACGCGTTATTGCTCGGAAACGATGAGAGTCGTGAACGTGAAATTTGATTTACGGCGTCCCAGAGTATATATCTACTTAAGTTGAAAATTTCAACATTATAGCTCAAGTAGTTTCCGATATATAAGGGTGTGAAAAAGGGCTATTTGACGTCCTGTATATATAGTCACAGCAAAAGCATACACATTTCACGTACATACATCATCATACATTACTCTTTCAATTTTCGATTTTCCATTTTAAGCTAATCTACGCTTCGCACTGCTGTGCTATATGATATCTTGATAATGTTATATCCAATACTTTTGTAACATACTGTTACAAAAAAATTTATATATTGCAGAGATTGGATATATAAGTAAGTTTTTACTTGAATAAAATAACGACACTTAAAAAAAAACTAATAATTAATGATTTTAAGAGTTCGATTGGTATTAGAAGCGGGTGCCAGATGTTAAATTGGGCCCAAGTGGGAATTTAGTAACCAAACCCAATTCATTTCCAGAGGATTTATCCCTAGATCTAATTCCTATCAGAGGAACCCCTATGCATCAGAGTCAGAAATGAGTAATTAAGGCAACGTCTGAAAGAGAAATACAATTGATAACGCTGTACTCGGATATATATAAACAATTTATTTCTAGTAACGATAACGTGTACTTGAACAAAATATTAACAAACTTAAGCAACTACCTTTAAATCTATAAACAATTTCTTTAGCAGCGATAGCGTGTACTTGAACAAAATATTAACAAACTTAAACAACTACCTTTAAATCTATTAACAATTTCTTTAGCAGCGATAGCGTGTACTTGAACAAAATATTAACAAACTTAGACAACTATCTTTAAAACTACAAACCAAAACTTAACATGTTTAAACCTACGTGGATTTAAATTACAACATGGAGCATGTCGCCCAAATAAATCGTAAAAACTTAACACGTTTAAATCTACTTGAATTTCAACTACTACATGGACGTACACGAAATGAATTATACTATATAGCAATGTCCACGCTCGGGAACAACGTACTATAAATTATACTTTACACGCGTATTCAAATAAAGGAACCTCGACTAAAATATTAGTTAAAACGATACTAAATTATTGCAATACCAAAAGCAATAGAATCTCCACGGATACCATTATTTCAACCCGGCATCGATGATTGTTTCAGCATCTCACGAATAATTATCGCGACAAATACACCCAATATAATGTACAAAAATGTATTAAGTGAGAATAAACATGTTAGATTCAATGAAATTGTATACATAACATGGACGTCGTTTTTCGACAAGATCCATACAAAAAAAATGCGTTTATGTCATCCTTGGATCTTAGGTTATGTGTTGTCTTTAAAATTATTTAACAAATATTATCTCTACGTTGAATGAGTTAGCAAATTACCGTACACAAGCAAAACCAAACAAATGAAAAAAAAGCACATTACCTTTAAAACGCCTTATTCTATTTACCGCACGTTACATTATATTATATTACAAGTTATCCATTGTGACCGCCGGTATTCAAACACGGCGTCCCGCCTATTCAACCATAGTCAACCTTCCAGCTAAGATTTCAGACCTGTCCGCAAGGCGACCAAAACGAGAAGGAGGAAGCCCTATATTTTTTTTTACATCTAATCAAATTATCTCCCACTACATTTATTTAAAAACAAAAAAAAAACCCTAGAATTTTTTTGACAATCAACTAAAAAGTTACTAAGTAACTATGTGAAGGCAGACCCTTACTACAAGGTGATCGATATAAAGGCTGTTTCATACTACGAACGGTTACATCGTAACAATACTTCAGTTACCATCGACCAATTGTCACAGTAATACCGTCCTCAGAGGCAACATCGGATATAACTATTACCGAAGTCACTGATTAAACGAATTAAGTAGTCACGATTTGAAATAAATTCGTAAATTTATGTATTTAATGAAAATAAATGTTTATTCAATAAATAGTCATCGTTATCTGGAAAAAAAATCGTAATTTTTTATTTTATCATTATGACATATTTAATTCCTATCACAATCTGTTCTTTTCTGCATATTACTTTTACAAAATAATATCGATGTTTCACATCTGCCAGGCGTCCCGTGACGGCTCACATTTTTTTTTTATAATACTTTAAATACTACGAATTTCAATCGCCAATAACTTGGAAAGTATTGATTTTTCGAAATATGTTTCAATAACACTTTTTGCTTAGAATTCATTCCTATATTCCCGAATTCCCGTAGTCATTTTCAGAATAAATTTTTCCACCCCCAAGAAATAGTGGCTCCCACTCCCTGGGTAAGAATGCACAAATTTTTGTATTTAACTTCTTTAAGTTAAGACAGTTTTTATAAAGATTCTTTGACTGTTCTTGGATTTCGAGGTATAAATTTTACGGCTCTCCACTAAGGGATGTAAGGTTGTTTATTAGGAACGGTGATCTTCCCTGGGGAAAAATCGTTTTTTTCAACTTTTTTAAGCTTTGCTCAATTTTAACCCCCTCCCCCAAATTGAGCAAGAGAGTTGAAAATTTGTATGAACGTTCAGTTAGTGTCGAAGGGGTGCTTTTGGAGGCTGTATCTCAGTTTCCCTTCCCCCTTTTTTTATCTCAAAATATCAAAACTCCAGCAAACGGTGAAGCTTGTAGTGGAAGTGCTTCGTCCGTTTTTTGTTCTTTAAATATAAAGTTTCCCGCGGTTTTTAAGGTTTTTCATACTTCTAAAGCCTTAACAAATTGAGTTAAAAAGCTCAAAATTTATTAATGTTAATTTATAAATTTCATTAAGCGTATTAAGTTAATGTTAAAAATATGAAAAGACAAAAATTCCAGTGATGGAACTCTTCTGCTAAAGAATTGGTTTTTTGCCTTAAAAAAACATTATTAAGCAAGGAATTTTCAAAGAAGGTATTAATTATACGAATGAACTCAAATAAAATTTAAAATTATTTAATAAAAATTTATCTAAATTCAAATAATATTATTTTTAATGTTACAAGTTTTCATGTGACCATTAAGAACATGTTTAGCGGAAAAACCTCTTCCACATTTATTACAAACAAATGGTTTTTCCCCTGTATGAATTCTTAAATGAACTCGAAGATTATCTCTTCTGTTGAACGACTTACTACAATATGTACAAACATGATTCCGCTCACCTGCGACAATTAAATAATAAAAATTTAAAAATACATATTTAAACAAATGTATGGGTCGTAGGACCTACGATTGAAGTGAAACTTCACTCGCTTTATATTAAAACAAAATTTATACTAATTATAAATATTTATAATTGATTAGGGGGCGTCCATAAATTACGTGAGATGATTAAGGGGGGGAGGGGGTCGAGTCAAATATCATCTAATCTCACGTTGGGGAGAGGGGGGGTCTCGACAAATATCACGCAATTTTTTTTCTGATTGAAACAAAAAAATATTATACTATTTTGTTGAATTTAATCCAAATTGTATGTACATGTTTAAAATTTAATCTTAAGCGTTAACGTAATATGATTACGATTATTCACTAATTCGTTCGGAAAAAAATTATTTCATTCATACTTCGACGTTATATATCTACTGAATGTCGAACCACAATATTTATTTTATACTAAATAGCTCAATTTAGTCTGAATCCACGGTTCAGTGTAGCCTGTCCTTTGTTTTCGCGCCACTATCAGCCGAACTTGCGACTCGATGAACGAGAGCGTACGAGCTGAGTGGCAGCGACACACGGACAGGTTCTAACCTTCTTTGTTTATTCTTGTAATTATTTTACTCGACTCGGTGCATGCCATAGATAAAATAATAGTAGAGATGGACTATACAGTATTAAAATGTTAAGAAACCTGGATTTTACTGAAAATCATATGGACATGTTGGTTCCAATAGTCTCTCTTGAGACCGCGCATAATTCTCCATGGACTGAATTAGAGTAATTCTTTTTTTTTAATCACAGTAGACATAATTTAAGTATTCTATTCTTAACTTTTTATTACATTTATAACTCTCAGCAATATTGATTGGTAGTCTTAACTAGTAGTAAATAAAAGCACAAACCAAATTGTTTTTTTCTTTTTACAATAAACAATCTAACGCGTTTACGTAATAAACCCACATTCTGAAAAATCTCACGTGAGATTGGGGGACGGGGAGGGGATTGACTAAAACCTCACGACATCTCACCAAGGGGAGAGGGAGGGACAGAAAATTTAAAAAAACACCTCACGTAATTTATGGACGCCCCCTTATGTAGAATGACAATAAATTGCCATCTGTAAACGGAAAATAGAACTATTTTTAAAGGTCTCCGCACGCTGAGATAGGAAAATGATTTTCTATGAAACTTCAAATCGTTCTGAGTTCTGATCAAAAGCTCTCAAGACCACAAAAATGTTTAACGAGTAGTTTTCGAGCTACAGACGTTCAAAGCTACACATATATTATGGTTATAGTTCCTATATGACTAGGGAAATGGCGTTCTGGGAAACTTTTTCAAACAACCCCTACAATGTTCTTCAGATCATTCTCATCAAAAGCTCTCACGGCCACAAAAATTTTTAGCCGGTAGTTTTTGAGCTACGGGCGATCAAAGCATATATTATATACAGAAGTAAAGTATTAAAGGAAAATTTGTTTAACATAAAATTTTACCTTAATTTCAAACAGCTGTATCCCTGTGAAAAATCATCGAATTTCGAATCGCAATGGCTCGTTTGAAAACTTGAACTTTCTAGTTTTGGAATATATTGCTAAAAATTCCCAAATCACCTCTTGCCGCTCCAAATCACTCCTTGCCGCTTTGCACAGAGGGTTGAAAGTATGAGAAATGTTATCCCTAAATTTTATATGAAGTTTAGAAGCAAGACAAATTTTAAAAATTATTTTACAACAAATTTTTTAAGACCACTCGAAAGCTTGTTTACTTTTCTTGAAAATTACGTATATATTGGCTTTCCAAGTAAAATTGGCACTTCAGGATTTAAAATCCTGTGTCTTTTGAAATTATCATCGCACTAAAATTTTTTTCAAATCATTTGAAAACTTAAACTGCCTTCTTTTAAGCCATGGCATATCGTTTTGTAAAATCTTTTATGACTCTCCCAATTTTTAATAGTTTAGGCATTTTTTTATCTGGCCGCCATTTTATAAAAAAGATGTTATCAAAAATCTTTTTATGAGCTCTTTAAAAAACTTGTAATTTCTAGTTTTGAAATATATCACTCAAATATTTTTATCACCCCTTGCCGCTTTTTACGATGGGTTTGAGGAAGGTGGGGAAGAATGAGAAGGGGTTTTATTTAATTATCTTTTCTATTTTTTTTATTTTGCTTATTTCCATTTCATTTAATTTGGTTTTTGTCTGTTACAGGATCTTTTTAATTCTATTTATTTATTCTGTATGAGGTACACTAATTTTTTTTTTTTTTTTTTTTTTGTTTTATTTCAAATCTTTATTTAGTAAATTTTATTTTTATTTTAATTTAGAATTTTTTTTAGGTACACTAATTAAGACTTTCTTCTGTTTCAAATCTTCATTTGGTAATATTTATTCTATTTCTATTCTTTTTTGCTCATTTCTGTCTGCTACAGGATTTTTTTAATTTTGAAATTATTTATTCTGTTTTAGGTACACTGAGGAGAACAGTTTTATTTTTGGTTTTAATTCAATGTTGCTTATGATTTTAAATTAGTAATTTTCGACTAATCCATTTTGTTTTTTTTATATATTTTTATAATAGTATTCACAACGATAATCCGATCTAAGGATTTAACATTAATATTTTATTGTGTTTCAGGTGTAAGGCTGTCAATTATATTGTTTTAGAAGCGTTACATTACATATATATTTGTATCATATTCTGGTATTTATTTTTATTTTTATTTTAAGGGTAGTAATCCTATCTTTATTTTATTTTAATATTTTTTAAATTTGATTTAGGGCATTGCAAATCTATTTTATTTTAGCAATTTATTTTTATTTTTAACGGTTTTAAGTAATGCTACAGAAGAGGGTTGCCAAAACAATCTAAATCGGTTTAGCTAATGATTTATAAATCTAGTTAAATATTTTTATTCTGGGTTCTAAAGGGGATATATTTTAACAAAATGCATATACAGCCCACAGAAATACTTATCTTAATTTGAATAAGACAATACAATATAATACAACAGAAACTCTCTCTCGCACACACACACACACACACACACACACACACACACACACACGGTAGTCATATACTATAACTATAATATATGTGTAGCTTTTTTGATCGCTCGTAGCTCAAAAACTACCCGTTAAATTATTTTGTGACCGTGACAGCTTTAGATCAGAACGATTCGAATAAACTTTTGGGGACGATTTGAAAAAGTTTCACAAAAAGCTATTTTCCTATCTAATCGTGCATATACGCTATCTGTGACTGGAAAATAGAATTATTGTTAAATTTTAGAAACAAGCGCCACATGTGAATGGGAAATGAAATTATTGTTAATATTAGACAGTGAGAAGAACAGATGGCGTTGCAATTTCATTTGGTGAATACACCAAACCAATGCTTATGTTATATTATATTTAAGGACGGATTGGAGGCAGACAAACCAAGCGCAAGTTTTGTAACATGCCAAACTGATGACGTCATGGTATGCTCAAAATAATGTTTTTGCGTAAACTTATTCAAAGACAAAAAAAAAGAAGGTTTCGGCATTTAATTTAAGACCATACTAACGCACAGTCTTAAGAGTGCTGGGGTTGTTACATAAAAAAAAAAAAAAAAAAACGATTTTTGGCCAATATCTCGGAAACCATGAACTTATGAAAAAAGTTTCCAACAAAAATTGTCCGAATTTTTTTTTCTAAAGAAAATGTAGAATCAAAAATTTTGATATCTTCAACCATTTCCCCGAAAATCAAGAAAAACGGGACAGTGTGTGCGCTAAGGTACGCTCAGCTATACGTACCTTAGCGTAGAATCAATCGTGAATCACCCTCACACTTTCGTCATTTATAGGAATATCGATTAGAAAATTGGCAAAGTCATACAGGAGAATGGGTCATATTTTTAAAGATATTTAACCGAAAGCTGAACATTAAACTCAGCCTAATACAAATTGACAAATAGGGCAAATTCTTAAAATTTTGTCTAGCGCCAGAGATGGTTAGAGATATCGAAAAAAATTATCAGAAAAAGTTGCTTAGAATAATTTTCTATGCCCATATACCGATTTTCATGAAAAAATTCGCATTTATAACGTTTTGAGTGGTCTGCACTCAAAACAACTTTTGTTTGAAAATTTTTTTAATAAAATCTATTAGTTTTAACATATTGTTAATTAGCATATAAATGTATATATTTGGCCGTTTTCCTCGAGTTTCGGAAAAATGGCTGAAATATCAAAATATTTTCCGACAATTTTTGTTTGAAACTTTTTTTCATAAAGTTGATGGTTTCCGAGATATTGACCAAAAATCGATTTTTATGTATACATAGCGTTAATTAACGCAACCCCAGCACTTTTGAGATTGCGCATTAGTAAGGTCTTGAACTAGATGCCAAAACCTTCCTTTTTTTAGCTTGTTTTTTGCCTTTGAATTAGTTTATGAAATCGCTTATTTTCAGTTATTTTGAACAGCCTATCACTCTCTGTAATGTTATTTTCAGTGACGTACGTAAAGAAGTTTCACTTCAAAAATTTACTACATTTAATAAAAAAGGGTGATTAAATAGCGACAGTTTACAGTGATCGCTCAAATACACTATTTTCGATTAAGGATGTATGAGCATGACAACAATGTTTGATTTAAAGGCTCAAAATTTGTTTGTAGGTAGTCTTTTACTCAAAGAATATGTGGTTAAAATTTCAGCTTAGGTAACCGTGCAAATTTTTAAGAAAAAAGTCATTAAAAATCGATATAAAATACATTGGCTCTTATGGAGGAATCTCAAAAAACGACATATTTTGGAAGTTTTTGATAATTTTCATTTGGAATGAATGAAAACAAATTAAAAAAAAAACTTTTTAATAGAAGGTAAACATATTAGCAATGAATTAGAAAAGAAAAAAAACTAAGTGTCTCCGTCCATATAAGGGATGTAAGAGCAGGGTAGATTAAGGGTTGAAATTATTTTTATCTTATTTTCAACTTTGATGATGAATTTTGTTATAACTTCATGAATGTAGACGAAAAATAAGAATAAAATTTTTCGATATGTGTCTTGGTTTTCGAAATATCGAAAGCTAAATAATTAAACAAAATTTTCGATATTTTGAAAATTAAGAAAATATCTATTTTTAAATTTGTGCCCCCACTACCATGCTCATACATCCTTAAATGCAGAAATACAGTTAAAATAAACATATTCAACGTACCTGAATGGATAATTTGATGTTTAAGTAAACATTTTTTCGTCTTACAACGTTTATCACAATAATTACAAGTAAATTCTTCGTTTGTGTGTTGTGATAATTTATGTTGTCTCAAACTGTCACTCCATTTGTACCTAACTTTACAAATATCACATTCGTATTTTCTTTCAGCTGAATGTTTTGTCATATGCTCCCGTAAGTGATGACTATCTTTAAACTTCGAATCTAAAACATTTCAATAATATATAAAACATATGAAAGGCCAGGCGTCTAAAAATATTCTCATGTATTACCACATATTTTACATTGGTACGGTTTTTCCCCGGTATGAATCCGTGTATGAATAATCATATATCTTTGATCAGCGAAAGATTTTCCACAATATGTACACAAATAACCCTTTTCTTTTGTATGAACCTGAAAAAGTTAAAAAAGTGGGTTTAAAAAAAAGTTAATTCAGATCGGATAAAATTTGAGCGAGATATAAAAAAAAATTGATTTTTTGTACTAAATTTGAGAAATTTACTAGTTTTTTTAATGGACTATAGCTATTCATTTGAGGATTGGTTATAGTAGTTGTGCACACACACATACTGCAGTCAGTTCACTTATATAGTGTATGAATGATAGAACAGAAGTCAGATATATGAATATATAGAATTTACTCAAGCTGAATTTTTAATTCAGATTGTATACTGCATATAAATAACAGTTTTGTCAGTAACTCATTTAAATGTGAGAGCAGAGTTGGTCTGTTAGAGATGAATCTTATTTATTTTTGGTACATACATTAGGGCCGACTTACCACCTCTGTTTTCTGACATTTAACTAACTGGCTGACATACCTGTTATTTATATGCAATACATAATCTATATAACAATTTTGAGCTTTAGTAAATTCATTTAAATACCACGGCAAGCATAACAGTTTCGATAACATATATCTGATCCCTGTTCTATCGTTCGCTTGACTGTCGCAGTATGTGTGTACACAACTACTATTACCAATCCTCAAATGTTCAGCTTTAGTAAATTCAAAAAATTTCTTTGTCCTTTTGGTCGGCTCTCCCATCATATCATAATTTCCACATTTAGCAAAAAGGCTAATTTCATGAAATAACTAATCATGGTTAGAAATAGGAAGGAAAATATGTTTTAACTATGCCATAGACAACTATCCTTCCTATTTAAAAATCAGAATTTTGGGTCATAACTCGAAAATCAACCGTTTTATTTAAATTTTAATGACTGCCACTGGACGCTTTTAGGATGTCAAAGTTATATTCTCTTAACTTTTTAAACATAGACTTTATTCACATAAGTTTAAAAGTTGAAAAATCGAACTTTTGCTTATAACTCCAAAACAAAAAATGCTAACCAGTTTTTGGTTGACGCCAATGTACTTGTATCAAAAAAAGAAATCGACAGAATACTATCCATTATTTTCTATCTCGTATAGTTATGGACCATATGAAAACATCAAATTTGGCCCACTCTGTACTTTATGACGTCATCAAAATGCAAACAATTCGATTTTGCTCTATCATACTCAAATTTTATCTAATTTTGTTGAAAGAGTGTGTAATCCCACTAAATTTGGGTCGAATTTAACGCAAGTACGTAAATATATTTAAAAGATAGCTATTGGCTTTTACAGTTAAGATTTAGGCGCCATAATGTCACAAATATCAACAATCCATAAAACAGTTTTTTTTTTTGTTTTGTTTAAAATTTTTTTGCATCTGACCATGTAAATCATTTTTATTCGACAATCCTGCTGAGTAAGGATAACTCTATCTACCGATTTTAATTGGAATCTTTTAACAGGCCTCTTTATAGACATAGAATGTTATCCAGATGCAGGGTTGGCATCATAGACATATGTTTTATATCTATGATTGTCGTACGATAATTATCGTAGACGTCACATAATTGCATATATAGTATAACGGTAGAATTAGACAAGGAATACTCTTGCGCTGGTAGAGGTAGGGTGGAGGAATTCTTTCACTCTCGATAATGTCTCTCGCATGGTACCCAGTCACCGCTATTATATTGATTATCTGTTTACGTTCGAGCTATCAAGTTGGCCAATGTTTTTTTTTACACATTTGCAATGTGGAGTTGTTTCACAAAAAAATGCAAAAACCTCCAAAATTTTTCACACACAGGAAGTAGGAACAAGCTAAGATGGCGTCGACTGGGTACGTGTGCGAACTGAACCAAAACTCCTCTTTCATCGAACATATATTGTCTAATTCTACCATGTATAGTACTATGTAACATCCTGCATTCAAGATAATCGATAAATCTACGATAATTTTTTCATCGAGGTAAAAATTTCGATTATGTAAGTGAAAGATATATAAATTCTATATTTTGTTTCGTTCAGCTGACAACACAGCCAATCAAAAACTAACTTAAACAAAAATTTTAGAGTTTAATAGAGGGACCATCATGTTCTGACATCAAATTGGCTCTAGTTCTTTCGATTTCTTTAATAGGCAATTTAGATCCTACACGGTAAGAGATAGAACAATAATTTAAATTAGAAAGTTGATTCTCATAAAAAACTAACAATTTTTGTTCAAACCATTTTTTTCGAAAATCGTCATCTTTCGGAGGAAATGCGACTAAAAAAAATATGCAATTTTTGCATTTAATCGAAAGCAAATGCGCTAACCTCGAGAAAATGCTTTAGGCAATAGTTGTCAAGGGCAATAGAGGATATTCGCCTGTCCATGACTTTGACCTACAATTATCAATAATGACATATATTTAAGTCGCACTTCCTCCGCAAGCTAATATTTTTAGGAAAAATGTTTTAGACAAAAATTTTTAGTTTTTTTATGAAGATCAACTTTCTAATTTAATGTGTTATTCTATCTCTTACCGTTTAGGATCTAAATTGGCTATTAAAGCAATCCAAAGAACTAGGTCCACTCTGATGTCAGAACATGATGCCCCCCATTAAACTCTACAATTTAGATTATTTGATTGGTTAACTACAAACGAACTATTAGCCATTATAGATTAAAATGACCCACCCTGTATACTATTTACGTGATTGTATTTTTTTTTTAGTCAAAAAGTTCAGTGAAATCACGATGTTTTATGTAAAACATTTTGTGATATGAAAATTTGACATTCAATGTATGTTTTTTTTTTATAAATGTCTATATTCAACATAGAGATAATACAGTTAGACAACGCCAGGAGTCTGCTAGCCTGTAAGTGGATGTGACATGTGAAGCGGGAGAGAAGACTGTCAGTGAGTTCTCCAGTGTCCTTGTCACAATCATACGTACATATGTACTTATTATATGTATCAGTAAGTATGTATATGTATTATTAAATATAAGTATATGTTTTAGATAAGGACACAGAGAACTTACTGCCAGTCTTCTCTGTCGCTTCTCATATCGCATCCACTTACAGGCTAGCGTTCTCTATCTTCATATCTCTATGATATTCAATGTACAATTTTTTGAGAAATGTCCCTATATTCTTTTGATAAATGTTCCTAGCTGAACCAAGCAATTACCTCAGATGATTTCACACCTCTCACTGTACGGAAAGACAAGCGATGCTTAGTCTTTGTACTATAATGTCAGTGAATTGTACAGAAGTTTTAAATGCGCATGTTGAAAGCGGACGTGTGGGGGCGCCACTTATAAGTGAGTGAGCCAAACCAACTTCCGTAATTTATGGTGATTGTCTACGATTAATAATTTAGGTTGGATATTTTTGGATGTATTATTTTTGGTTTATTGGCAACCAAAAATTTTTTTTAAATATCAAATTAAATGCTTTTGAATAAATATTATTGTCTAGTTGAATGCAATTTAGTAAATGTTTTTTTACATGAATTTCTTTAGGCAAGACGAAAAGTAAATAGAAATGGTAAATAAATAAACCGAAGGCACTAAAGGATGACTAAACTGGAAAAATTGAAAACAATGCACAACAAAGATGAGAGTCTTTGATGAAAAGACTACAAGAAAAATACTTACCAAAATTTACAAATATCAACAACACAAGAAAGCAATCTTGTTAAATAACGAAAAGAATAAGCTATCAAAAGCACGTTTTAAACGCAGTAATAAAAAATTTCTACAAAATAAATATCACAACGCATTCTATAATAGATCTATAATCGTTTTATTTGAATATGTCAACTAGGTGACCTTTTTTATCAAAATATATTTTTGACTCCATAGAAACAAAATAACAAAATGAAAAATTATTGTCAAATAATGATTTTTTCTAATTTTTGACAGTTAAAAAAAATCAGTTTTTTTCATTTTAAAATTTTTTAATCAAAATTTAGAAAATTAAAAAAAAAATACAGTTTCAATTCCTTGAAGAATAACAAAAAAAATTTTTTTTTAATGGAATCATAATGGAGTGCATACCACATAAGTGTCTAAAAACTACCAACGATGTTGGTAACTGATTGTTTACTGGAAATGTGGATTTTTAATAAAAATGCTAGATAGAGTATATCTCTTAGCTGGAAAACCCAACAATAAAAAGTTTGTGAGTTAGATAATTCACGGTCTAAGCTAATAAAACCCACAAAGTATAAAAATTCATTCCCTAAATAAGCCAGTACATGGATATCGGAATACATTAAAAGGGATGGAATATAACCGATAGGGGTTCTCTCCTCCCGAGTCTCACTCAGGGGGGGAGTGGCAGGGTATCATTGAACCTGCTTTCTATTGGCTGTTAACTAGGCGCATGCTGAAAGTATGCTCAAAGAATTCTTTAAGTGTTTTTGATTCGTTTGTAAGCATGGAAACATGTTTTACATATGGTTGACGTGTGTGGGCAACATAAGTAAAATTTGTAAAGAAAAAAAAATTTGTGAAGTATTTATGCTTGTTTTAAAACAATTTTTTCAACGATATAAGTAATCTAAACGCAACAATATTCTATTTAATTTAGTGAATATTCAATCTTCAATCCTAGTGTTACAACTATTATAAGTTAACTAATGAAATTCAAAAAAAGGCTTAAGAATGTCTCGAAAATACGTCGATTAATTTTCAATACTAAATTTCAACGTATTATAGAATTTTTTAAATATGAAATTAATGTAAAAATTTATTTGGGGAAATTATTACTTATTTATGTATTGAATTATGTACCCGTGAACCTTATCTTAATTTAAATAAGTGAAGTTTTATTATACCATGCATATATGTAATATGCAAGGTATATTAAGTTTAGTCCCAAGTTTGTAACGCTTAAAAATATTGATGCTACATAAAAAATTTTGATATAGGTGTTCATAAAATCACTTCATTAGTCCATTTCTGTGTGTCTGTCTGTCTGTCTGTTTGTCGTCTGTCGGTCCATCACGATAACTCAAAAACGAAAAGAGATATCAAGCTGAAAAGCTTCTTTTTTTTACAGCGTACTGAGGACGTAAAAAGTGAGGTCGAGTTCGTAAATGAGCAATATGTCATTTGGGTCTTGGGTCCGTAGGACCCATCATGTAAACCGTTAAAGATAGAACAAAAGTTTAAATATAAAAAATATTCCTTATAAAAAAGTAAACAACTTTTGTTTGAAACATTTTTTCGTAAATATCACTGCTTAGGGGAATATTAGTTATGTATGTGTGTGTAATGTGATAGAGTCATCAACACTGTCTATACATGATATTTCAACAATTAACTCAGTCAATTGTTTATTTTCACTTGTTTTTATTATTTTACGAATTATTTACGATATATTCTTTAGGTAATTAAATTGTATTTTAAAAAAATACAATTTTTTCTTTAGGGTAAAAGATTTTACTTTAAATAGAAAGATTTTTTGCTCGGAGCAATCTACAACACACGCAGAATTCGCGACCTTTTATACTACATCCTTACTACAATTACTACATCCGTGGGCCGGTACAAATAAAATTTTAACTTCGCACAAAATTAACGATCTATTTTTTTTTATAAGGTTTAGGATTACTTACCGAGTTTTTACACTGTCACAAAATGCCGATTCCTGTGGAGCTTCAGGCGCCATAATGAAAAAGGGGAGAGACTGTTATTGTAGAGAATAGAATTTTAGACCTCTTCTTTCGCTTTGTGGCTCATTTAACGAACAGGTTTTCTCTATCTTAACCGCTAACGCGTATGACGCGGATTAATCAATAAAATTAATCTATTCATTTTTAAAGATCAATCTATTCTCCAATCCTTTTATTTGAAATATCCTGGATTATTGAGTAATTATTGTTAATTATGTTCTGTACAGTTGCCATAATAAAATAAAAGAAGCTCAAAAAATATGGAAATTCGAAAATAAAGTATCTAATAAAAGTTGTAAAGAATAAATTTATCTTTGAAAATTGATAGATGCATTTTATTGATTAATTCAACATTATACGAGTTATCAGCTGAGATAAAAAAATATGTTCATTAAATAGGATTTAGGAAAAAATAAACGCGGAAAAAATAGACCGAAAAAAATTCCTGAAATAGTGTCTCATTTTTGAACGCAGGGGCTAAAAAATTTAGAACCCAACTAACTTCTCTATAGTTGACAAACTTCATCCAACCAACTCGTAATTAAAACAATACTCCGGGTCAATAAAATTTGGGATATTTTTTTTTTTCGATTATCCATTAAATGAGGCATAAATTGTTAACGGTAAGTTTTACCAAAAAAGTTTGACAAAGAAAATATGCAAAATTTTATTCTCTACAATAATGGTCTCTATGATTTTTGCTCTAAAGAGCATAGTTTCCGAGATATCCACCAAAAACCTCAGGATGACGCCGTAAGCACCACCGGAATCTGTCAATATTTTTTAATTTTATACTCAGAATCCTAAACTTATTTTTAAAAAAAAATTTGATTGGTATAGATAGCTAATATTATTGGATTTTAATGCTAAGAAAGACTCTATCTAGTGATAAAAAAAAAGAACTATTGCCAGAACGCCAAACATAGCACAGCACATTAAAATGTATAGTAAAGCATACATCTCCTCTCTCTTTAATCATTGAATTGTAACGAGAATGGTTTACATTTTGATATTCATGGCGCTGACATCTTAGCGTTAAAATCCAATACCTACTTATTATTTTCAAGTATAGGCACTTAAATACAATTTAGTGCCTTGCGCAGACGAAATAGCGCTTATTTTACCTAAAAATAAACCTCAATGTACAGCTTTTAAAGAGATAAATGATCAAAGTTGTTTTATTTGCTTCCTTCACCTACAAATAATCTGTAAAGAAGTTTATATTAAAATACCTGTTTGTGTCTCCGACATGCTCCTGCATGATTAAATGTTTTTCCACATTTATCACAAACATTATGTTCTTTTTTATGCTCTAGTAAATTATTCACACAATTCACATCTTTCGTACACGTCTTACAAACACTGGACTCAGAACAATGATTTTTTAATTCTTTTCCACAATTAAAATCCGTTTTACAAAACTCACACTGTACGACAGTTTTTGAGTGAACATCTTTGTTATGATCAAATAATTTATTTGCACATGTAAACTTCGCTTCACAATCTGTACATTTATAATTCACTACTTTACCACTTTTCTTAGCATTTGAACTATTTTCAGGATGATCATCAGTGGCCTCCTCTTTTACAATAACTTCAACTTGCTGTATGGGATAATTAGTTTTTGATTCATAAAAATTAAAATCATCGTCTTTATTATCGTCATCATCATAAAATTTGAAATCATCATTTAATACATCATTTTGTAAAAATGGTTCTTCTTCTTTTACTTTTTCTTGAGAGTTTTCAACTAAACTTTGTAAACGTTTTTCCGATGATAAGCACTGTATTTTCAGTTTATAACTTTGTTCTAAATGTTGTGAACATTGAAAACATAAATTTTTAGGTAAAGAATCATTCTCAGAAATCTAAAATAAGAAATTTAATTTCAAAGAAATATAATTAAAATTTGTTTGGAATTTTTATACATACATGAACAGAAGCACACTCTTTTAACATTTCGCGATAGGATTTCTCACCTAAATGAAAGATTTCAGTAAAAATTGAAATTAATTTTTCTCTTTTTTCTAAACATATTCGACACACTGTTGGAAAATCACTTAATTCAATCCTACTATTATCCATTTTTTCCCCTAATTTTCGGGAACTTAATGCTTAGAGGCATTTAAGATAAAAAATTTTATCATACATGACTTTATTATATTATAAATATAATAAAGTATTGCGATCGAAAAAAAACTCGATATCGGGGTTTCAACGGAAATACACGTTTTGAGGGTCCCTGATTCCAAAAAGTGGTTTTTAAAAAATGTTGCGTCCGTCGGTATGATTGTAACCAAGCTGGAGCCTTCAATTTTCAATCGATTTTTCTCAAACTCGGTAAATAGGTTCAGTTTGGTCATAATTCCAGACGATTTTTTCGTTAGGTCTTTTTTCAAGGGTACTACCCTCTAGGCCAAAACAGCATTTTTGGGGTTTTCTCAAAAACGGCTCTAACGATTTCCGGCATATATCCGGAAAAATTCGAGAAGGCCCACACCCTATTGAAAACCTTTCCAAATGCAGGAAAATGGGATTTTCTAGGGAGAGGTTGAGGGGACAGCAGTGAAACACAGCAGTACTTTCGTATCAGGGTTCGTGGAGCTGAAGGGGATGAAATCGTCAAAAGTGGTCAAATCAATCCTACTCAAAATTGATCATATATTATTTAAAATGTCTTTTTAAGTAACTTTTGTAACTTGGTAATCTTTGCATAATTATTCAAATTGTTCACATAATCAAATAATTTTGACATAGGTACAGTAATTTACAAATATTATTGACATCAGTCGTAATCAGAATCGTATTCAAGAATGGTTTATGCAGGATGTGTGGGTCTCTCTTCGTCGCAACTTTCATCCTGTTCTATTATTATTTCAGAAAGACAAATCACCTCAACATCCATAATCTCAGTAGTTGCAGATGGCTCACAATTAGTGCAGTTAGATTCGATTTTCCACATTTGATGGTATTTTCCGGCTTATTTTCTGTGTTATAAGATGTGCGCCTACACACCCAACATTATTCGCTTGAAGCATTTATGGATGAAAGTTGTTTTTCGAGTCTCAAGCATATGTCAACTTAAAACACCTTGTATATTATTTCTCTAGCCTGTTTTAGCCATGAGTATCGCACTGCGGAATTCCACACGGGCGACTAGTTACTTTATAATCGACTAGTAAATGGGGTAATATCATTGATGCAACTTATTCCAACCGTGTTGTCAAATTTGTATTCTTTTTTTTTTCTTTTTAATTTTCTAAATAATTGTTTAAAAATTTCATAAATTATTTAACAAAAAATTTATTTTAATTTCAAATAATATTATTCTTAATGTTACAAGTTTTCATGTGACCATTTAGAACATGTTTAGCGGAAAAACCTCTTCCACATTTATTACAAACAAATGGTTTTTCTCCTGTATGAATTCTTAAATGTACTTTTAGATTATCTTTTCTATTAAATAATTTGTTACAATATGTACATACAAGGTTCCATTCACCACCTGCGAGAAAATTTAGAATATTTATTAACTTATTTCTTTAGAATCAAAAATTAAATTTTTGTTTACATTCTCCTTTAAGATTTATGTAACCTCATGATGGACGCTATATCTCCTGAACTATGCACCCCACAAAAATTTTGTAAAGACATAATTTGTAGCAAATCGCTTTGTCATTTTTAGATAATTAATAATGTAGTAATGTAAAAAAAAAATTATAAACAATTCATGAAAATAAAAAATTAAGGCAGACGTTTCATAGCTACCGGATTCTTGCGAGTAGTTTGAACCTGGTCGACTTTGAAGCGCTCTAGAATTCCCATAAACAAAACGCAAGGTTAGGCCAAAATAATGTAACATTTCAATGGACTAGAAGCTCATTTTTAAAAAAACACATGGTAATGTCAAATAAACAACTATCTGAAAATAAAAAGCTGATGAACTTTGTTTGTGACACTGCTAAGTATTTTTCCAGATGACAGCACAACTTACACTGACCACGTGAGCTAATTTGACGCTCAAACTCAGCGTCAAGCGTCAGCACAATTATGGTTTGAGGATAATGAGGGTAGACCTTATCGTTAAGACTTATTGCTCATTTTTACAATTTGATGCTGGACTTAAGTCTATTTTTTTTAGTTAAATTTAACGCTCAAAGCCGCACAAGAGTCAAAATCGAGCCCGTTTTGAAAAAAATTTTGAATGGCTGAAAGTACTTTTCGAAGAGATTATTTTGTGCGCTGGCCATGAATTTTTGAATCATTTTGCTCTCCGAGGTGAGTTTTCAAACAAAAGTTGTAGCTAGTTATAACTGTGTCATGGGCACCAGATTTGGCCCATTATGCCTATTTTTACCGCTTTTTGTAATAACTAAAAATGCTGTAAACTTAATAGTTTACGAAATATTTTCTGAAAAAAGCTATTAGCGACCTTTGACCTTGAATAATTTTTTCTGCGCACATGATTTTGCAATGGACTTTTTATAGGTCATTTTTAATTCAAATAAAGATAATCCCGGTGAAAAAACTTACTTGGGTTTTTTAATCATATCGACAGTTTTACCGTCTTATTATACCATGTATGAAATATACATAGTATTTTAAGTTTAGTCCCAAGTTTGTAACGCTTAAAAATAATGATGCTAGGAAAAAAATTTTGTCATAGGTGTTCATAAAATCACCTAATTAGTCCATTTCCGGTTGTCTGTCCGTCCGTCCGTCCGCCTGTGGACACGATAACTCAAAAACGAAAAAAGATATCGAACTGAAATTTTTACAGCGTATTCAGGACGTAAAAAGTGAGGTCAAGTTCGTAAATGAGCATCATAGGTCAATTGGGTCTTGGGTCCGTAGGACCCATCTTGTATACCGTTAGAGATAGAACAAAAGTTTAAATGTAAAAAATGTTCCTTATCTAAAATTAAAGAACTTTTGTTTGAAACATTTTTCCGTAAACATCACTGTTTACCCGCGAGAGCGCCAATTAGGCGGAAAATTTATATACTATACTTGATTATCAGTTATGTATGTGTCACATGTTTGTATGTGTAATGTGATAAAGAAATCAACACTGACTATGCATGGTATTTCAACAATTAACTCAGTCAATTGTTTGTTTTCACTTGTTTTTTTTCTGATCAATTCTGTCATTAATTACGTCGCACGTTAAAAGGAGGGGGAGGGTCTATGAAATGTGACATTGTGTGACAAGGGGTAGAGAGTATCAAAAGTCTGTGACATCACATGTTAAAATTTAAAATATAAACGCTAAATTTATATGTAAAAAAAAGAAAAAATTAACCTATAAAAATCAAGTTTTGATTATACTCTCTTCTTTAAATTATTTGACTTGATGTTTATTTTATTTAAGTTTTTTATTAAAAAAATTTTAACTGCTGTTTTATTTTAATTATTTCTATTAAATTATAATGTGGTGTCACACCAAGGAGGGGGAGGTGACAAAGTAAATAAATATTTGCTTACCTCGCGGTTTTCCAGAATGAGATAATAAATGCCTTCGTAAATACTTTTTAGTGTTACAAATTTTATCACAAATTGTACATGGAAATTCTCCTTGCATATGTTGAGCCAATTTATGCTGTCTTAAACCCTCTTCCCATTTGTATTTGGCACTACAAATATCACATTCAAATTTTTTCTCTGTTGAATGTTTATTCATGTGCCTCTTTAAATGACGATTTTCTATAAATTGGGCTTCTAAAATTTATAAACAAAGCATAAACAAAATCCTAAGATTTCTTTAAATATATATACAGTGTGTCGCATTTAAGATGAAGACATGCTCATATTTTCGTTATTTATAGGAATATTGATTTGTAATTTTGCACACTCATACAATGTGAGCTGAAATTTGAAATTTATACTCTAGTCAACAAGTTCAAATTTGTGAAATATAGAAATAATGGTCTAAAAATACGGGTAATAGCTTGTTGGATTTGAAAAATGTGCCAGAAGTGTTTTTCAGTACATAAAAAATTTCAAAAGTTATAAACAATTAAAGATGAAGAAAAGAAGGTTTTTCGTTTTAGCTAATATTTGATAAATATTTAATATTTACGAAATTTTAAAAAAGATTCTTAAAGAGGAGGAAATTTTCAATAGAAAACTTCCATCCCCGGAAGTATATCTACATTATTTATAATTTTAATTGAACGCTGAAAATAGATCTTTTTGCGTTACTTTTAGATTGTTGTTATATTGACAAAAATGAGTATCTCACACTAAATCATTTTTTTAAAGTATTAAATATTAATTTAAAAATTTGAATAAATTATGGTGCATTCTAAATACTTAAAAAAATTGTGTCTTAAAAAATATGACCCATCACCCTGTATGACCGTGCAAAATTTCAAACCATTATTCCTATAAATAACGAAAATATGAGGGTATCTTCATCTTAAATGCGATACACTGTATATTTTTTTTAATTACCACAAATGTCACACTGGTATGGTTTTTCTCCGGTATGTTTTCGGGTATGAATTGTCATGTTTGATCGATTCGAAAATGATTTTCCACAATATGTACATAAAAAACCATTATTTTTATTTTCTTTTATATGAATCTTAAATAGAAATCATGAGAAAATATAAATTATTTAATAATCTTAAATTATTATTAGTATGACTTGTACGATTACGATATCCGTGGCGCCATGATTTGAAGGGAAAATTTTCCCATTTATAGCTTAATAAAGGGAAAATGAAGAGTAACAATTTTCAATTTTGTACTTGGTTTTCAAGTAATCGAAGTATAAAGTACAACTTGAAATCTCATATTTTGGCCATTTTTTGGATTGAATTTAGTAAATTCCTATAATAACTAATGATTGACGTTAAAAACCCCCAAAAACTCGAATCAAGTAGGAACATAGAAAAAACTAATTTCGAATTATTAACGAAATTACCCAATTTACACTTTAGACCAAGTAATATACGGAAACGAGATTTCATTATCTTTACTTATTTTGATTCATGGTAAACAGTTTTTCAAAAAAAAAAATTATAGCCGCACCTTTGATTGATTCTGTTTTAAATTTAGTATTCCCCATTTAGTATTTCATTTTTCTATCAGAAAAAATTAACGCGAAATTAAAAAAAAAAATGTATACATAATATTGTAAAAAAAGAATAAAAACAAACAAATTATTAATAACGTAGATATAAACGGACTACAGTGTGGTGTAGATATATACAGGGTGGGTGCAAAATTTCTTTTATATTTTGAAAATTTAAATTAATGCAGTGGATCAGTGAGTGAATGCAATCTCAAGGCTAACCAAAAAATCTTCATGTACTAACTCGTACTAACTCGACCCCATTAAAGGCATGACCAAACCGTCCTTGATAAAAGTTCCATTCGATTCCCATTCAAATTTCTAATTCATTCCGATTCAATCCAATAGAACCCAATATGAAATTTTCAATTCGATCCCATTCATGAATTGAAACCAATTGGAAATTTCCGATTAGTTCTATTGAATTGAATCGGAATTAATGGTGAATTTTTTTCGAATTAAATCAAATTCCTTTCAATTAAATTTCGATTCAAAATTTTGATTGGTTTCAATTGGAATGAATTGGAATTTTTTCAAAATTGAATCATATTTATTCCGATTGGTTGAATCGGAAGTTTCCGATTCAAGATCGGACTTTTTTTTATCAGTGGTTGATCAGTGAAGGAACACAATCACAGGTTTAATCAAAAAGCCAAAAAACCCGCAGTTCCGTGTTAACTCTTTGTTTAAAATTACCATTTTGACTGGCATGGTCAACCTATAAATAATTGTAAAATCTGATTTGGGGTGGAGTACCACTTCTAGACAATTTTTTTTATAAAGCATCCTATATATTATTTTTTTGAAAATTTTAAACTATAGTTTGCCATCATAAAAATAAGCAAAATGTACAGAAAAATTTACTTTTTAAATGCAGTTGATGCAGTTTTTTACCAAAGAAAATCGTCGGAAATACAAAATGACAGTTTTCAGAACGTAAAAAGTAAACAGTGAAACGGAACATTAAATAAAACGTTTTAATAAATCAAAAAGCAAGCCGAAATTAATGCCTTTATTTTCGGTTTATTTTAACTAAATTTGTTAGACTCACTTGTCAAATAGCGATGCCTCGGATATCGTAGTCGCCCCATTATGAGAAAATTATATTTTTAAGGTTTGATTGAATCCAGAGGCTGGTCGAAGTTAAACCACTCCCTGAAAGCTGTTAAATTTTTTTCAAACGTAATTCCGGCCAGTATAAAATTGTTTACAGTAGGGGAGCCCAAGATGCTAAATATGTAGTTACTCCAGCGTCGCCGAGACCTATTGAATTTTGTAGCTTAGATTATTTTAAGAAAAAAAATCCTATAAAGATTTTTATTGTAGCGGTGGGGGGAGGATTTACAGGCCTTAGAAAATGTAAAAAATAATCGACCCATGAAGTAATTCGAGCGTGTCAGACATTGAAATTTTAATACTTTCACATATCTCTGATAACGAAAATATATTACTCTGACGGTTTGGGTGGTGGGAGTGGCCGTGCGGAAAGGTTAAAAATTGAAGAAAAACAGTAACTCGAGCGCGTCAGATTCAGAAGTTCATAACGAATTTTTGGAAATGCAAAAAAAACGCTCACTTACATTTAATTATTTTTACTGATGTTCCGACTAATTGACAAAGCCGATATTCGGCCGCTTTCGTATTTCTTAATTAGACAAACACATTATTATACACTAATAAAATAGATTTGACGGATAACCTTTGTGTCATCTCGTGTTTTATTTTTTGTAAAAAGTGGTTTAGCAGAAATAGTAGTATAACTGGTACACATTTTTAGGTAGGGGGTTGGGGCATTCTGGAAATTCGCTCAGGACATAAAAAGTGAGGTAGAGTCGTAAATGAGCAACATAAGTCAATTAGGTCCTACGGAACCATTTTGTTAACTGTTAGGGGTAGAACGAATGTTTAAATTTAAAAAATGTTCCTTATAAAAAAATAAACAACTATCGTTAGGAAACATTTTTCGTAAATATCACTTTTTAACCGTTAGAACGCAAATGAGACGCAAATTATAAAGTATGTATTATATGGGAATATCGTTTATGTGTGTGTGGCTATCTTTTTTCACTTACATGACGTTAAAAAACAAACGATTTCGTAATCAACACTGTCTATACATGGTATTTCAATAATTAACTCAGTCAATTGTTTGTTTTCACTTGTTTTAAAGAAAACTTAAATATTGAAAAATGAAGAAAATAAACAATTCAGGCCATTTGCGAGGGATTTTGTACCCTGCAAGAAGCTTGCAAAAGTACTTTGCGAGTAAATACAAAAAATATGTTTGAGTCAAGTTGAAATTTTTATAGGAAATTGTTTAGTATTAAAAATAAATATTCTAAAAAAGACCGATCATTTTGATGGAATTTTCTACCTGCCAGGTGATTCAGAAAATAGCAAGAAAAGTAGTTTTGTAAGCATGTTGGCGGGTTACAATCCCTCACAAATGTTTATTTTCTTCATTTTTCAATATTTAAGTTTTCTTTAAAAAAAAAATACAAGTTGCCTCAAATATATTTTTTGCAACAAAAAATTTTTATGTTTGATAATATAGGGGTTGGTTCTAAAGATTCCACTATTCTAGAGCCAGGTCTGCATTTTTGTATTAGGGTATTATTTGACGAAATTTCAGAATGTTTTTAACACCTACTCAAAAATGTCTACCAGCTCTCGGGCTAAAACGTCATTTGACACGTGGAATTAAATAATGATTTAATATTCAATAAAATGAGTAAAAATGATCGAATCGAAAGTGCTGTGTTATTAATTGTGAAAACACGCCCAGTAATAATCCAGAATTGAAATTTTATCATTTTCCTGGACATTCTTATGAATTAGAGAGAAAACAAAACCACTGTTTACAAAATAAAACACGAGATGGCGTTCTACATTACTAGCGTATTAATCAGAGCGTGAGCGTAATTACCAGATAGAGGACTATCTAATAGAGTTGGTATATTAAAAATGCAAAATTTAGGATGTTAAATTGGAAAATTTAGAAATAAAAGTATTAAAAATGATACACATTTTTGGGTAAACGTCCTTAAGGAATGCCAGAGGGAAGGTTTGATACGATCAGCGCTAATAATTTGAATTTTTAGGAATACCTCCATATGCTTTTGGCAGAGCTCAGCATTTTTAAATGTTTTCCCACATTTATCACAGACATTATGTTCTTGATTATGTTTTGTTAAATTATTAATGCAGTCACAATCTTTTAAACACCATTTACAGATAGTGGAATCCGAACAATGAATTCGTAAATCGTTTCCAGTGTTAAAATCTGTTTTACAAAACTCACACTGTACCACTGATTTGGAGTGTACGTCTACACTATGATCAAACAATTTATTTGCACATGTGAACTGTGCTTCACAATCTGTACATTTATAATTCACCACTTTATTAATTTTTTTAGAATTTGAACTGTTGTCGGTAAAATTATCTGAAAGCTCCTCTTTTACAATAACTTCAACTTGCTGCATGGGATAATTAGTTTTTGATTCATAAAAATTAAAATCATAATCTTTATTATCGTCATCATCATAAAAATTGAAATCATTATCTAATATTTCATTTTGTGAAAATGGTTCTTCTACTTTGATTTTTTGAGAATTTTCAATTAAACTCTGTAAATGTTTTTCTGATGACAAGCATTGTACTTTTAGTTTGTAACTTTGTTTTAAATATTTTGAACATTGAAGGCATACATTTTTAGGCAAGGTATCATTTTCAGAAATCTAAAAAAAAAAAAAGAAGCAAAATGTTAAAAGAAAACCATATAAATTGCTTCTTTTGTGTATTGTTCTTTTACATACATTGACGGAGGCACATTCTTTTAACATTTCTCGATAGGATTTTCCTTCTAAATTAGAAATTTCAGTAAATATTGAAATTAATTTTTCTTTTTTTTCTAAGCATATTCGACACACTATTGGAAAATCATTTAATTCAATCATACTGTAATCCATTGTTTTTTAAACTTTTTTTTTCTTAATCTCAAACTTAAATTAAAAGCACAAAATCAACAAAAAATATTTATTCTTGGAATTAATTTTTTTTTATATTTCACCGTAACAGATACAAAAATAAAACATATTCAAGAAAATTTTTGTATCTTTAAAGAGGAAAAATTTATTTTAGGAAATAAGTTTTTTTTAAGTCATAGACTTAATACTAAGTACAGACCAACAACATTTTAGGCAACAATTTATTACAGCCGAGCATTATTTTTTATTATGTTTTATCCGAGAATATTTCTAAGATTTTAGCACTGCGGTAGTAAAAAATGAATCTTTTACCAGGTTACTCAGCCGATCTAGGCCAAAAAAGTTACGGATTGTATGTGTTGTTTTCGGTTACAGGTCAGAAGTTGTTTTAATCTCTGGAGAGGGCTACTCACTCAATGGATTTGCTGCAATAAAATGGACCCCTCTGTCTTCTAACTGAAATCTCAACGAATAAAATTAGCTTTCGGTCATTTTATTCGTCCTTACAGTTTTTGCACAATTCCATTTTGCACTAAACGTCTGAAAAAAAGTTGTTAACTTTGGGCAGGCCGCAAGGTGAAAGTTCATATCTGCTCGCAATCTGCTTGACGGTAATCGAAAGGGAAAATTTTAACCTTAATTAGAAATTTTGTTGCCTATACCCATATTCAATATTAACAATTACGGTTTAAAACGGTTTAAAACAACGAAAAAAACGAAAATTCCGTAATTGAAAAATTAAATTTCTCATACGAATATACAATTTTGAATTTAACGATATGCGATTTTAATATTTACAAATTGCTTAGAAAACAAAAGATTAAAAAAAAATAGAATCGAGTTATGGCACATTTCGCGATTGTGACCTTGAATTCGTTGTTACGAAAAACAAAAAAATAGCAGATTTCTCGTTGAACATCAAGGGTCTATTTTTTCTTAAATCTTTGATTTTCTAAGCATATTGTAAATTTTAAAATCGTAAGTTGAAAATTCGTTGAGAAATTTAATTTTGCAACTAAGGAATTTTCGCCGTTTTTTTCGTTTCGTTTTAAACCGCTGTAATTGTTGTTAATATTGAATATGGGTATAGGCAACAAAATTCCTAATTAAGGTTGATATGTCACCCTTTCGATTCCCGTCAAGCAGATTGCGATTGGAAAAAAATTCAGACCTTGCGGCCTGCCCAAAGTAAACATTTTTTTTCAGGCATTTAGTGCAAAATGGAATTGTGCCAAAACTATTAGGCCGAATGAAACGATCCAAAGCTAATTTTGTCCGTTGAGGTTTCAGCTAGGAGAAAGGTGAGTCAATTTTATTATAAACAATTATTTGCAAATAAATAAAGTCAATTAAAAAATAGCGTATTTTAGACATTTTTTCGCAAAAGTTTTTTCTATTTTTTTTAAGTTATAGAAAAACATGTAAGGAACAAAAAGTTCCATAGCACTTGTATCCCAAAGTGCACCATTTACGAGTTATATCGCTTACAAAGAAGCAAAACAAAATTTCCAGCCTTTGTTTAATATCTCCAGTCTGCAGGATCCGTTCGAATGGACTCGGCTTGCCCATTGTGTGAATATCAAAGGAATACCCCCATCTAGAGATTAAAACAACTTCTAAACTGTAACCGAAAACAATACGTAAGCCATAGCTTTTTCCGTTATTCTATGAGCTTAATCATTTTCATTGAATAAAAAGATGATAGAATGCGTTGATATATTTATTTTGTAGTAATTTTGTATTGTTGTGTTTAAAACGTGTTTTGACAACTGATTCCTTTCGTTATTTAAAAAGATTGCTCTCCTGTGTTATTGTAATCTTTGATAGTTTTTTTTTTCTTTTTATATAAATTTTGTACTTTATTGAGTTATCTTTTTCTTGTGAACTGAATTGAACAGTCTCTCATTCCCAATAAATATTGTTTTCAAAATTCGCAGTTTAGTTATCCAAATTTATAGCGCCTTCGGTTTATTTATTTTCATTACTTTTTACTTTTTGTTCTGTCTTAAGAAATTCAAAGAAAATAACATTTACTTAATTACATTCAGCTACACGGTAGTATTTATTGGAAGGCATTTATTTGATATTAAAAAAAAAAAGTTTTTGGTTGCTTTAAACAAACCAAAAATAGTATGTCCAAATATAGCCAACCTAAATTGTTTAATCGTAGATAATCACTATAAATAGTATATAATTAACAACCATAATTATAGCGAAACATCACATCTGTATGACATAAAGTGATCTGTAAAAAGGTTCCAATTAAAATCGGTAGTCTTAGCAGGATTGTCGAATAAGCCTACATTTGTATTTCAAGTACTAACTTATATTAAATGTTTGTACTTGAAATAAAAACTAGTTAGGTATAAAACTATTGTATAAAACAATAGTTTGTATACCTTATATACTATATAAGGTTCCTACCTATATGTAATATATATCAAGGTATACTAAGTTTAGTCTTAAGTTTGTAACGCTTAAAAATATTGATGCTACCAACAAAATTTTGGTATATGTGTTCATAAAATCACCTAGTTAGTTCATTTTCGGTTGTCTGTCCGCTCGTCCGTCTGTGAACACGATAACTCGAAAACGAAAAAAGATATCAAGCTGAAATTCATAGCGTGTTCAGGACGTAAAAAGTGGAGTCGAGTTCGTAAATGAGCGACATAGGCCAATTGGGTCTTGGACCCAATCTTGTAAACCGTTAGAGATATAACAAATGTTTAAATGTAAAAAATGTTCCTTATAAAAAAATAAACAACTTTTGTAAGAAACATTTTTTAGTTAATATCATTGTTTATCAGTGAGGGCGCAAATTAACTTAGAAACATTATGTACCTACGTACAGGTAGCCTATACACAATGTGGATTTTATACTGTTTTATACTGTGTTTCCATTATCATAAATGTAGTAAGACGAGTTTTTATGGACATTCTTATTTATAAGATAAGGAAAGACTCTTCAGACAATTAATAGATGATGTGTAAGCAATCTTAACATTTATTATTTACCAAGCAGTGTGGTACTCCCACCTACGGAAGCCTGAATGGCTCACAATCAATTTATGAGAAAGTGGCGCTACATTTGCTTATTTTTTAAATGTGTACTACCCACAAGTATAAAACCAACTTTTAAAAAGAGTTCACTTTCAAGAAGTGCACTTGTGACTTGTGGTATTATGGAAACGAACCTTTTTGAAGATGTCAGTCGGTGATGATTATCCTTTAATTAGACCCTACCGAAATTGTTTGGAATTACTAATAATTATTTGTCTGGATTTAATAATAAGATGATAATGTTTATAATTTGTCTTATGTAGATAGTTCAAAATTTTCTGTAGTATTATTTAAAAAATATAATGCTTTAATTGTTGAAATCTTTTTTTTGAATCTGCACATTTCTAATTTCTAACCTTTAAAAGTATTATTAAATGTTTATTATGACGTTATAATTAGAAATCTGCACATGACAAAATATCGACATCTTCAAAAAGGTTCGTTTCCATAATACCACAAGTTACACGTGCACTTCTTGAAAGTGAAGTAGTGACAACCGTGCTGTATCTCTCCCTTTTGTCCACAATTTCATAAATTTAATTTTTTTGGAACGGAACTCTAATTTTTTAGAAAATAAAATGTAGCCCATGATATTTGCTGACAATTTAGTATTCTATAGGCAAATATTTTTTAAATGTTTTAAAGTGTTATATTCAAAAATTTCGTATTTTCATACAAAATGTTACCCATCTGTTACACTCCCTTGGGCGGGGGATGATTTTTTTTCTAATAGTTATTCTGATATTCGGAACGGAGACAAATAAAAAAATCAAAAACCGTGAAAATCGGTCGAGCCGTTTTCGTTATAAATGGTCGAACAAACCCGACTTTCTTTTATATATTAAGATATACAATATACAAAAAATCATCCCGTTGGCCCACCGCCTTGGGTGGGGGAGGAGGCTTTTTAATAGTTATTCTGCTATTCGGGGCGGAGACAAATACAACAAATCAAAAACCATGAAAATCTATCCAGCCATTCTCGAGTTATAAGTGTTCAAACAAACACAACTTTGTATTATACCGGGTGTTCCAGACCACCCGTCCAGGCTGATTATTTTTGAAAGTTTCAAAAAAAAATGAAAACGAAAAAACACGTATCAAATATTTTTTGAAACTCTATCACACCCTACTAAATACACCTCTTACCTTCAACCCCTTGTTAGGGGTAGGGGGTGCAACTTAAAAAAGTCAAATGGAAACCCCCAATTTTTTTTGCAGATTCAGATTTGTCAAAAAAAAAATAGAAACATTTTGTTCGAAAAAAAAATTGGGGGTTTCCATTTGACTTTTTTAAGTTGCACCCCCTACCTCTAACAAGGGGTTGAAGGTAAGAGGTGTATTTAGTAGGGTGTGATAGAGTTTCAAAAAATATTAGATACGTGTTTTTTCGTTTTCATTTTGTTTTGAAACTTTCAAAAATAATCAGCCTGGACGGGTGGTCTGGAACACCATGTATATTAATATGAGATTATAGGGAATTACTTTTAATATGTATATCTCGAAATATCGAATTTCGATTAAGGTTATTCGATATACATCGGTGTATTCAATTTACTCGATGTTTACAATACGATGCATCGAATCGCGATCTGATGTTTTGAGAAGCTATTCATTTACTCGATACGATGTATTTTCATAAGACATCGAACCAATGTTAACAAAGAAAACATTTTTTTTGTTTTTTTGGAATCTGGAAATTGACATTGGCAACACTAACTCCGCAAGAGAGAGATGAATTAAATTAGAGTTCGTGTGTTTTGTTTGTCTCTGGCCTGTTGTGGTCTCGGTGATATCCATAGAGATAATCTATATATATAAAAAGAGAGTGTTTGTTTGTATGTCCCCGATTTTCCCTAAAACTAACCATTGACCTTCGGTAGGGGATTATGTCATTGGGTAGCCCTTAGGCTCCCATTGTGAATAAGGGGGGTGGAATTAAAAATGATCTAGAAATTCATAGAAAATAGATTAAAAAAATAGTTCTAATAGTACAATAGGCCCCACTGTCAATAGTACAATTTTCACTAGATGGCGCTACTGGCGCAAATGTCTTTCGATTTTTCTCGAAAATTCTGGAATGTTCCATGGATTTCTATCGAATTTTCTAGAATTTTCTGGAACATTCTGGAATGTTCTATGGATTTCTATCGAATTTTCTAGAACTTTCTCGAATATTCTCGAATGTTGTATGAATTTTTATTGAATTTTATCAAACTTTCTCGAACAATCTGGAATGTTCCATGGGTTTCTGTCGAATTTTCTAGAATTTTCTCGAACATTCTGGAATGTTCTATGGATTTCTATCGAATTTTCTAGAATTTTCTCGAACATTCTGGAATGTTCTATGGATTTCTATCGAATTTTCTAGAACTTTCTCGAATATTCTGGAATGTTCCATGGGTTTCTATCGATCTTTCCCTTACTTTTCCGTACACACAGAGAGTGTAGACATAATATTGGGATCGGCCAAAAAAATCTTACTGTTCCGTACACACAGAGAGAATTAAAAAAAAGTCTTTCATTTAACAATTTTGATATTTAAATGTGCAAAAACAACCCAGCGAAGCGGGTTTAACAGCTAGTATTTTTATAATACACCTCATAGTCATAGATATATTATGTTAGATTGGATTTTAATGCTAAGAAAGACTCTATCTAGCGATAGAAAAAAGAACTATTGTCAGAATGCCAAATATAGCACAGCACATTAAAATGTATACTTAAGCAAATATCTCCTGCCTTTTTAATCATTTTTACATTTTTTTTACTCGTGGCGCTGACATCTTAGCGTTAAAATCCAATAACTATGCTCGTAGATAAGGTGTGTTCGATGGAGGACGAGTTTGGGTTCAGTTCGCGCACGTATCCAGTCGACACCATCTTAGCTTGTTCCCGCTTCCTGATTCAAATGTAAAAAACGTGAATACGTTTGTGTGAACAATCCTTGATTTTAGTAATAAAAAAATCGTTCCTTACAATGATTTAGTAATTAATGATTAATGAATTTTTTCCACCTCAGGTTTTTTCAATTTTTTATGAAATAACTCGACATTACAAATAATTTAACAAAATATTGACCAACTTGACAGCTTTATTAGACTTTGTAAAAGAAACTCCGTAAGACCACCAGTAAAACTCCGTTAATACTCCAGTAGTACTCCAACTTCATTAATAACCCAATACTCCGTTCATACTCCGTTTTAACACAGGTAATATTTCGTGCATGCTCCGTGAGAAGACCATAGACAATCCAATAGACATAGACAATTGCATGGGAAATTCCGCATTTCCTTCGCAAAAATTCCTTCGATACCCGAATTTTAGATAATTTTTTTCGGAGTTTCAGGGGTGGCGCTTAACCCCTTGGGTATAAATAGGCTTTACAGCTTTTTCTTTTACATACGTTAACTGAGACACATTCTTTCAAAATTCCTCGATAACATTTATCTTCGAAATGTAATATTTCAGTAAAAATTTAAATTAACTTTTCCCTTTTTTCTAAACATATTCGACAAACAATGGAAAAATCACTTAATTTCTGGATACTATCATCCATTGTTTTTTTAAATTTTAGTTTGTTTTAAATCCAATTTTCTTTCAAAATAATAGGCTATTCTACTATTTTGGAAAAATTTCTTCAAAATGTTGATTTTGCTAATAAAACGTCAACAAAAATTTATTTCGGAAAAATACACACGCTTTCTTGCCAAAAACTTAAATTAAATTTTAAACCTTTTTTAAACTGTCATAAACGCGGGCATCCAATTTGATGACGTAATATGGGTATCACTATACGAAAAAACACAAATAAGAATGACAGATATTATTCATAGACATCTGATTAAAAGAAATATAATAATATACGCAGCTATCTACACTGAACTAACTGGTGGTCTATGACTCATACCGCTATGACATCACAGCAGGGCTTACCCGCGTATTAGGTCACGTGATATACAGTTTAAAAATTACGATTTTTAATTTTAATATTTTAAAAGAAAAACGTGCTTTTATGACTCGAAATCAGAATATTTAAGTATATTTTTACATAAATTTTAACTTTTTTCAAATTTCATGATTTATTTTTGACTAACGATAATATATTTTATTTTAAATATTTTAAATAAAACTTCAAAACAATCATATTAAATGTTATATTTTGTTCACTGTTAAACTGAAACACTAACAGTTAATTTGGAACAGGAATGCTCTTCAGTACATGTAAATAACGTAATGTAAACGATAAAAACGTTACAAGTTAAAAAAAAAGTTTTAAAATGTCTTTTAACTTAAATTGGAAGCGTAATTTTAATATTAAAGATAATGTTGCATTTATAGTGAGTAAATTGTTAATCAATTAATAATTTGAGTTAAATTAAAAAATAATGAAATTTTTAAAAAGATTATAGGGCCGCCATCAGAATCTTTACAAATAACTGAACAAGTAAAAATTTATTTAGATGAACGTTTTAATAATAAAAAATCATTAGTATACTGTTGTAATAATCTAGAAGATCTTTCTGATAAAAAGGATTTCTTAATTGATTTTATTGTGATTTTAATCGATATTACACATCACCGAACATCCGAAAAACAGGTAAGTTAACAATTATTATAAGTCCTAATAATAATAATAATACTGATAAGATGAATACCGCTAATGGATCCTTAGCACCAAGACCAAAGGTTCTTTTGTGCCTTCCTTGAAAAAGTCTATCACTTGGAGGTGAAACATCTTCGGGTAAGATTCTTTCAGAATTATAATTCTCTGCTTCATACAGCTCAAATTTAAAATCCAACAAGTTAAAATTGGCTGAGTTAATTGTTTAATTACTCTATATAGACAGTGGTGAATACCAGATCTTGTATTGTTAAGATAAGATAAATTAGATAAGTTTAAAAAAAAAAAAACAAAAACTTGTATGTCAAATAAAATGATGACATTCTGACCGCCCTATCGAATTCTATTTGCCCGCTTTATGTTATCCGATAGGTTTGGTATTAAATTATAATCAATAGACTATAATTATTTGAAGCAACCTAAAAATTTCCAACCGTCTATTTTGTATAGTTTTGGAGAAAATAAAAATTTATGATTTGTCTGATTTGCGCCCTCTCAGGCAAACAAAGGTGTTTATCCGATAAAATGATTCAAAAAAATGTTGTTTATTTTTGTATAAGAAAAATTTTTAAAAGACTTCAAAAAAAGAGAAGGTTCTCAATTCGAACTTTTTTTTTGTATTTGTTACCTCAGAACTTTCGGCTGGGTGGTTCCATTTTGATGATTCGCAATTTTTTCTTTGAAAGCTAGTGCTTCCCTTGTGGTCCCATTTCAATTTGGATCATTTATTTAGTGACAATCTAGTATACTTCAGATTCACTAAAAATCACAAAATAAAAAAACACCGACTTAAAAAAAAAAACTAATCCAAAACATATTAATATGCACTAAAAAGTAAAAAAATAACGATAATATAATGTAGTTACAATTATTCTTATTTTTGGAGTCGATGTCAGCCAAGTTAATGTAGTAAACTGTTCTGCCACAGTTGTTTCCTTGGCTGACACCGACTCCAAAAATAACACTGATTGTAACTACATTATATTATCGTTATTTTCTTACTTTTCTAGTGCATATTAATTTGTTTTGGATTACTTTTTTTTTAAGTCGGTTTTTTTTTTGTTTTACAGTTAAACATAGTTTTCTTATTTACAGTTAAACTTTTGTTCTATCTCTTACGGTTTGCAAGACCCAACTTGGATACACTTTATACGTCCTGAATACGTTCTGAAAATTTTAGCTTTATATCTCTTTTGAGTTATCATGATGACGGACGGGCGGGCAGACGAAGAGACATACGGAAATGGACTAATTAGACGAATTTATGAACACCTATACCAAAATTTTGTTCTTATCATCAATATTTCTAAGCGTTACAAACACGGGACTAAAATTAGTATACTTTGTTCATGTTTTGAAAAAATCAAACAATGCGTTCAAATAAATCCGATTTTTTAAAATTTTTGGATCAAAACTAGATGTTACTAAATTTTATTTCTTTTTACTTTTTTTTCAAGGATTTACAATTTTTTATTTAAATAGGTTCAGTATCGCGTACTGAGTGTAAATTCACAAAATTGTATTCACAAATATGTAGGGCGGAAGCTTTGAAAATATACTAACTGGAATTGGCAACAGAATGAGAACCATCTCTCCAAGAGGATTGAGAAGGATAATAAATGACGAAGCATGATTATTAATGCGCATGTCTTAATATACAATATAATATTCTAGCGCGTATTTACAACATAATAATTGCCATTTAATAAATATTATTTAATAATTAGGTGAACCGGTTAAGTGGTCGTACGATCTGAATTGTTTTTAAAACGTTCGGGTACTATCTGCGAGGTTGCGGGTTCGTATCCAAGCAGCGGCAGTGTGAGCAATTATAATTAATGTGGCTGTAAAATTGATCACACTGTCGTCGCTTGGATAAGACCGAAGTAGCCGACCACACCCACATCATAAAAATTTAATTGGATATTGGATGTAGTTTAAAATAAAATAAATAAAGATTAAAGAAATAATTATATGGGTGGCCTCTGTTATAGATAGATATCTGAAAAACGGAGAATAAACCCCATAATTATTACTAATCTAGGTGATACATGTCTACTTTAAAATATTCCTTGCAAATAAAATAATATCTAACCATTTTCTAGAACTTTAACACAGAATTAATTAAACAAATATTAACTATTAACTATTAAGCAGCTGACGTCCGTCAATACGATCATTGAATACCATGGTCTGTTATTGTGTTTCTCTGTCAGCTGTTTGAATATTGTGTTGTTGTCATTGTTGTTAATCTTCTCTGTGAAGTAAAAATGTACATACTTGGTTGACACGTTGAGCATATCTAGTAATAGATGATCTAAGGGTGGAAGTGCGGCCATTTTGAGGAAAACTGTGTCGGCATATATCTCCGTGAGCGTGCACCACATTTTTAGTCTAAACAAAAATTATAAGATCTTTTATTGTAGATAATTAAATAACTTATCTTTTTTGTAAACTAATTTTTTTTTGTATCACTAATCGTTTATAACTTATACGACTATTACGATTTATTTATTGAGTTTTTGACTAATATTTGTTTAAACCATAAAATGCTAATAATTTAACATTTTAAATTTACAAATTTCCTAAACTTTTCCTTTTTTTCCTAAAATTAGTATTTATGAAGTTAATCGCTAGATTCTCGATCATCAACCTCAACAGCCTATAAATCTCTTTGTCTCTCTCTGATATCTTTTATGGCATGACAAGCACTCTTTTCAGTTTGACCTTGAAATGGCCTTGAATTAACCTCAATTGACGTAGCATACTTTCTCTTTAGTTTGACCTTTGAAAAGACTTTGAACAGATAAACGAGTAGAAATGAGCAACTTCCAGATTCGGGTCTTGTATTTCCAAAACCTCATTCCGAAATCATTTCAAGCCTTTTTTTAGATTGACTTTGATACGACCTTGACTTGACCAACTCCTTGACCAGTCTTGGCAACTCCAAAAACCAAGTGTATTTTTGAGTACTAATACCAGAGACTCAGAAACGGTAACTCAAGCCCATAGTCAATAACACACATTTCCCCCATGTATATCTCTGAAACTATCCATAGGAACACTTTGGACCAATGATAGCTTTTGATCAAAATGTTGAGATCTATAACATTTCACAATTTCAGCCAAATCGACCGGGATCCAATTTACATTTAATTTGTGTGGGATCCTTTAATTCTTTAATAATAAAGGTCCTAAATTGCACGGTTACGGTGATATTAGCCGAAACGGTTTTTCTACAAATGGCGGCAATTCCACCCTCCAAATTGATTAGAATTTTTGTTCAATATGTGATACTGAACCTATTTAAATAATAAAAAAAACTTTTGTAATTTAATGCAAGAAAAAATTCTCTAAAGTCTGTATTACGATTTTTCACTGATGATTTAATTTTGTTTTCCAGATAACAAAACTGATTTCAAAAATTGATCCAAGATTTATGTTGAATTCACGTCTAATATTTGTAACAGTGTTGAAGTATTCAATATTTATAGATCATGAAATGTTTTCATTTGTAAATGAATTAAGTAACAAATATGGTTCGATTAGACTAATGGGAAGTACGGAGGTATGTATGTATTGCTAGAAATATGTTTATTAAAAATTTAATTCTAATCTATTTTATTTCGTAATCCAAGTATTGACCGTATCAATTTAACCGGTATCGATCATTTAGATAGTTTTTAGGGAATAAAAACTTCTGAGCATCAGAGCTCTGTCACTAAGGTCATATATTCCTCTCATTACACGTTTTTTATTGAAATGAAATTTTAAGTTTAGTCGTATTTTTGAAAACATGGAATATATCTACAGGGTGGGCCATTTTAATTTATACACTTAAATATCTCGTTTTGTAGCTAACCAATCAAAAATAGTTGCAGAGTTTGATGGGGGGTAGTTAGTTAATTTAGATTCTAAACGGTAAGTGATAGAGTTACAATCAAACATTTTTGAATATGTCTGTGACGGTACATATTCAATTGAAAAGTTTACTCTGTCCGTTACGGTACTTTATTTATTTTTCAATTGGTAGTTCTATATATTGTCACCAGTCGGTACCCTAACAGAGCTGAGTGGTTTTTTCGATTGAATCTGTCTCTTTAATTCTAGCCCTCACAGAAGTAGTATCTTTAAATAATCATTTTAAATTATTTATTCCGACATGGATTCACATTTTTTTCAATACACATTTTAATGTTTGGCAATAATTATATTACTTAAATTTTTATAATTTCTTTTTCATTTAATTCTTATTAAGAAATTATATTCTTTGAACATGACAATCTAAACAAATTGACATATATTTTTGTTAACGATGTTCCAGCATGGTATTTGCAGTTTCTATGTTAAAGCAATGGTACAATTTTTTTTTCGACAGAATTTAACGAAAAATTAAATTTAAGAATTTAATAATGCTTACTATTAATTCCCAAAGTTTCAGAAATTTTGACCGTTTAAAATGGGAAATAATTATGCCAACGTCCCAATTTCGATCAATTTACGTCAAAATTAATATCTCGAAAGTGAAAATTAATTTCTAAATTTTTTTTTTAGAATTTTATTGTATAAACATTTTTTTCTACTTTTTCTTCAATATATAATAATATCATAAAAAATAGTTGGAGAGACCGGACATTTTACATGCTTTAAATGGGACATGACCCTCAAAATCGCGAACTTTGTCTTTAAATATCTCGCGATCTAAACGGTCAAAAATTATGAAATTTTAGGAATTCATAAATAAAGCTATTATAAACCCGAGAAAAAAAATTCGGCCAAATCTGTCGAAAAGTGATTTCATGCTGGTACTACCTTAAATGTCGTTTTATTAAATACGCACAATTGCGTAGGATGTACAAAGACATTCTCGCGTAATTTAAAATTGTGTAGTTTAAAAGTTAAAATATTTTACTTTGTATGTTTTTCCGAAAGCTAACGTTTTTCGAAAAAAATGTTTTAAACGAAAATTGTTAGTTTTTTATGAGGATCAACTTTCTAATTTAAAGTGTTATTGTATCTCTTACCGTTTATGATCTAAATTGATTATTAAAGAAACCCGAAGAACTAGGTCTAATGTGATATCAGAACATGATGTCCCCCATCAAACTCTGAAGCTTTTGTTGTAATTTTTTGATTGGTTAACTACAAAACGAGATATTTATGTGTATAGATTAAAATGGCCCACCTGTATATAAAAGGGTACAAAGAGAGACTGAAGAGTTGACATTAGCTAATTGCAATTCACATTAACTGAATTCACATATAAATTTTCATACTTCTAACTCAATTTGGAGGGATTGTAAAGCCTTGAAATATCGAAAAAAATGGAATGGTATATCAACATGTGCTAGAAAATTATCCAGGCCCGTGCATAGGACTCAGCCAAGAGGACGTTCAAATTATTGTTGATCATGTTAGGTCATAAAGTCAATAAAAATAAAATTATCTTTTTTCGAGTATGAGAACATTTTACTATGCTAAAATGTGATATATGGTCACTATTTTTCAATAAGTTAACTCTCCGAGCTACAGAAAATTTTGTTCCAAAAATCTGTACCCATCGACCTCTACACCGCAATGTATATTGAGCGAGGAGTGTTCATTCATCGCTGTTGTCATAGATAAAAGTGTCACAACGAGAAGCATTTATCAGGCATTTAGAAACGCGTTTTCATTGCAAATATCGAATGCTTCGAGTGAATTTTTAACATCCTGTCCGACAATCCGTATCCTCGGCGCAGTTTTTTTACACAAAAACGACGAATATCCATGCCTCAAGATCAAAAATCAATAAATGTCAACAAATGTCGAAACAATAACTTGAACAGCTAACTGTTCAGTGGAAATGTGTTTCATAAATGGCTTCATTTATAGGAATATATTGTTAATTCCAAGATTTGACCTTAAAATCCCCTGTACGGGCCTAATTTCCTTGTAGCTAAAACAACACAGACACAAATTTTAAACTGTATAGCTTAAATTCATGCTTTTATGTTTCATTTTTCTTAGTAAACAACTCCATATACCGAATTTCAGCTCACCTGGACTGAAGTGCTCAAACGTAGAGCGAATTAAATAGATATATAGGGTGGGTCATTTTAATCTATAATGGCTAATAGCTCGTTTTGTAAGTAACCAATCAAAAACTAACTTAAACGAAAGTTGCAGAATTTGATGGGGGGCATCATGTTCTGACAATCAGATTGGACCTAGTTCTTCAGGTTGCTTTCATAGCCAATTTAGATCCTAAAAGGTAAAGAACTAACAATTTTTGTTTCAAAAATTTTTTCGCAAGAAATGCGACTTAGAAATATGTCATTATTATATTCAATCGAAAAAAAAAACGCTTAAATTTTATCGATAATTGTGGGTCAAAGTCATGGATACAGGCGAATGTCCTTTATTATTGCCCTTAACAACTTTTGACGAAAATATTTTTCGTAAATAGTGTATTTCATTTCGATTAAATGCAATAATGTCATATTTTAAGTTGCATTTCCACCGAAAGCTGACGATTTTCGAAAAAATGGTTTAGATGAAAAATGTTAGTTTTTTATGAGGATCCACTTTGTAATTTAAAGTGTTATTCTACCACTTACCGTATAGGATCTAAATTATCTATTACAGCAACCCGGAGAATTAGGTCCAATCTGATGTAAGAATATGATATCCCCCATGAAACTTTGTAACTTTTGTTTAAGCTATTTTTTGATCGATTAATAACAAAACGAGCCATTATAGATTAAAATGACTCATCTTGTGTGATATAAATAAATATTAAATATTCCCAAAACCCCCAAAACAGTGCTCCAGGGGTTATGAAACTAATTTTAAATGCACCCCATATCCCTTAAGATATATAGTGCATAAGTTAATATTTTCGAGGAATGCATGACTAATGAATAGTCCCGGCCAAATTCGTCATTGACCATGATTACTTTTCACATAGAAAATTTTTGCAAGATCTCGTTGAAAACATGTAGGTAGGAGGATATTGTTTAAACTAATTTTTTTTAAACAAATAAATATAATTGACCTGATCGCTTCCAAATAAATTTTATCATATAATAGTCGTCAAAACTAACAAGAAATGTTATTAGTCATTTTTCTCTAAACACTCCAGTTTTCGAGTAAAAAATATGTAAAAATTGGAAAAAACGCGATTTTTACGATTTTGATCCCTCAAAAAGCCTATGGAAAAATCAGATTTTTAATTTGTATAAAGCTTTTATTTGTAGTGTAAAGCTTACTCAATAATATACCGCAAAAATTTTTGGCGAATAAAAAGTGCTTGATTGTTAAGAGAGTGCGTGAAAAACCACCCAAAAATTACGATTTTGTTCTATACATGCTGGAAAGATGAGATTTTCACCAATCAACTCGAAATAAAGTCAAATTAACATAAAAATTCGAAAAATTTCATTTTTCACAACGCAATTTTCCGGAAAACCGCATAAAACCGTTTTGAAATTTAGGAGGGGGGTTGCGTTGTGGAAAATGAAATTTTCTGTTATTTTGACTTTATTTTGAGTCGATTGGTGAGAATCTTATCTTTCTAGCTTCTAGCATGTATAGAACAGAAAATTGGGAAAATTTGCGGGATTTTGTTGAGTAAGCTTTACACTACAAATAAAATTTTTATACATATTAAAAATATGATTTTTTTTATAGACTTTATGAAGGATGGAAATCGTAAAAATCGCGTTTTTTCAAATTTTACGAATTTTTTACTCGAAAATTAGAGGTTTTAGAGAAAAATGTTTAAGAACATTTTTTGTTAGTTTTGAATAAAATTATATGATCGAAGCGATTCGGTCAATATTATTCATTTGTTTAAAAAAATTAGATTAAATAATATCCTACCGGGTTACCCACCGACAACCTGCACTTTTATTTTCAGGAGCATGTTTTTAACGAGATCCTACAAAAATTTTTCATGCGAAAATTACTCATGCTCAATGACAAATTTTGTCGGGACTAGAAAGAGCATAATGAAACACAAAATGTTGTGTATAATTTTGATTCCTGGTTAAGTATTGGAAACAGTGCTGGATTTACACTAGGGGCTGTCGGGGCTAGTGCCCAGGGCGGAAAATTTTCTAGGGCGGCAAAATTTTGAAAGTGAGAAAACATTTTCTATACAATATATAATTAACTAATTCTTTTAAATAAACATTTTATCTTTCAAGAAATATAATTTATGCATTATGTATCAAATTAAAATTTTGTATATTATAATATATTAAATTTAAGTGAAAACTATTAAAAAAAAATTAATTTATTTCCATAAAGGTTTGAACAAATAAAATTTGATACTTTTTTTTTCTGAAATTGATAAATTAATATAGTTTTTTTTTTGAAGAATTAAAAAAAATTTTTTTTTCTCATGTTTATTGAGAACTCTAGACATAAAGCTGAAGATTTGCTAGTTGCTGTATTATCTGTTCTTCAGTTTTTTTATCTTGATCTCTCAGATTGTCGAAGTCAGTCATATGATAACGCGAATAATGTATCAGGGATTTATTCGGGCTTTTACAGGCAAGAATTCATGAAATTATATCTTGCAGAACATGCTTCTTGTGCTGCTCATTCTATGAATTTAGTTGGAGTTGAATGCGCCCCAGTTGCAGTAGAATGCGCCCCAGAAGCTGCGTCATTCTTTCATACAGTACAAACTTTATACAACTTTTTTACTGCATCGACGGATCGCTGGGAAGTCTTACAGTCTCATACTGAAAAACGAATTGCGTTAAAAACTTTATCTGCAACCAGATGGTCAGCTCGTTATGAACCGGTTCTTTTTTCTGCAATTAATTAGTTATTCTAATTCTTAAAAAATAAGATATCAAAACTATTAAAATAAAATTTCAGTCATAGGGCGGCATTTTCTTCAGTGCCCCAGGGCGGCAAAAATTTAAATCCGGCCCTGATTGGAAAGAAAGAAAGTTGATTATTATGGACCGCCGTGGAGAGTTTATTACACCGTTCATATAGATCGGGGTCGGATGCAATCGACTCAAAGGCGTAATAGTACAGTTTGTGCGGCGCAAAATACCTCAGTTTTCAACGCAATAATTAGAAGAAAAATAATATTTTTTAAGAAAAACTACTTTGAAAAAAATCGGTTTTTTGCAACCAAAAAAAAAGGCGAAAAAAGCATTTTTATTCAAAAACAACAAATAGAGGGTTCTAGCGAAAAAATGAGACCAACTGTAGTCAAATCCGTTCAAAACTTTACGAGAAAATATGGTTTATGACAAAAATCTCGCGTTTTTTGCCATTTATTTTCTTGTAGTTTTTATGACTAGCAGTAAATCCGTTCGAGGCTCAAAATGTTGCTTTTAATCGTATCTTTTTGTAAAAAAATTTCGTCGCAAAATAATATAAATTTTCCTAACAATTTGTGAAAATGCAAAAATAGGTTCTACGGAAAAGTCTTTGATTTATGATGAAAGATGTTGATGCATGATGAAAGAACACAATACTGAACAATGTATACTATTCTCAGCCTGTACTATCATTAAAACGATGGTAAAATTCTGGTGGAAATATTTTCTATCAATAGTTTAATTTAGTCTTGCAGTGTTATTGAAAACAATTTTAGGAGAATGAGTAAGCCTAAAAGATTCTGAAACATTCTGAAAAAATATGAAAAGATCTATGCATAATTTATTAAGTAGTTTGAAGACTGCATTTTTACAAGTTTTTGAAATCTCTTAGAAGACTTTTCAGAATTAATCAGAGATTTCATGCAAATTTCATGAAAAATGAGGGCAAGACTTTTTCAAAATTAATCAGTAAAATTTAAAACATTTTAGATTTTCGAAAAATTATTTACTGTAGTTTTATCATATTTAATACTTTTTTTAGAAATATAAATATAAATAATTTCTGACTTATTTATCCGCTCTGAAGAGAAACCAGATAAGATATAGTTCATAATATATATATATATAAATTTATATATATATATATATATATATATATATATATATATATATATATATATATATATTTATATATATATATATATATATATAAACATGGCATTAAGAACCATAATTTACACGATATTAGTTTATATTAAATATTGTTATCCTCGCACATAAGGTATGTCGAACTTATGTTTATATACAGTGTGTCCAGCGACTCCAAAAACAACTTTATACGTCATAAAAATTCTGAATTTGTAAAAAACACGAAAGCGGGAGGGGGAGGAGTGGATGTTGTAAGAAGGGCTATATTAATAAGGGGGTTAAAACTTAAAAATTTTGCTTTAAACCATATAGACCTTTTTTAAAACTAGTTTTCTGAAGCCTAAGCCAGTCCATACACCCCCCAAAAAATGATTTCCAGAAAGTGAAAAGTGAAACCGTCATTTTTGAGTTCACTGCTTAACCGATTAAAATAATTCTTGAACCTTTAAAACGCTACATTATCACCAATTAACATGGGTTGTATTTTATTTTCAAAAAAGTTATTGTTCCGCATCAAAAGTTAAAATCTATTTTTATTGTTATTAAGTTCAAATACATTTTTTGTGGAAAAAATCACATAAAAGTGATTTTTTAAAATAAGTTGCACAAATATTGTTTTAACAATATAAATAACTAGCAGTTATTCACGTTATAGCCTTCAATTCTCTTAACTTCATTTTTGTTGACTAATTAATGAATTTTAACTTTTAGTGCTAATCCCTAATTATTATGAAAAGAAAATACGGCCATGTCACTTGCTGGTATTGTATCATTCTATAGATGAAAGAATTTTTAAAATCGGTTGCGTAGTAAATTTAAAAACGTCGGTTTCACTATTGAATGGATGTTTAATTTTGATGCGGAATCCTAATTTAAAAAAAATTAAATATAGCCCATGTCACTTGCTGATAATGTAGCTTTCTATAGGTGAAATATTTTTTTTAAATCGGTTAGGCAGTCAACTCAAAAATGACGGTTTGTATATAATTTCAAACAAACTTTCATCCCCTATTTCAACCCTTTAGGGTAAGAATTTCGAATAATCCTTTCTTAAATGACACCTACAGTATAAAATCAACATCTTCTCGATATTTCAAATTTCTATCATTAGCAATTTAAACTGGATGACGATATATCAGTCGCGACATTGCGCCCCCCCCCCCTCCTTTGAAATATTTCTGATTATTAATACACAAAAAGAATCATTAAAAAAAAATCATCAACATCGGAGCTGTTATTGAGTACTCCTGAGTAAAAACATTCGTTGATGCGACTAACAGTAATTAATTTTTTGAAAATCCCAAATGTTTTAAATTTTACTGATTATTTCTAAAAAAGTTTTACTCATACTTTAGCTAAATTTTCATGAAATCTCTGATTAATTCTGAAAAAGTCTTCTGGAAGAATCTAAGAACTTGTAAAAATGCAATCTTCAAACTGTGTAGTAATTTTTACATAGATCTTTTCATATTTTTCAGAATCTTTTATTCTTACTTATTCTTCTAGAATTGGTTTTCAGAACACTGCAGGGCTAAATGAGACAATCGGTAGAAAATATTTCCACCAGGGGATACTATTCAGGATTATACCATGATTTGATAAAATCGTATAAACAGTTTTATTTATACAATCAACACTTGGACTATCAATGTACTATAACTAATTGCAATATTTACAGAATAAATTATATTTCAGGAACCGGAATTTGTTAACAACGTTGCACAATCGATAGCTCAACATGCCTATTATGTGTTAAAAAAATAAAGTTGTTTTGTTAACGTTTATACAAATAGTGCTTGAATTACAAGTATTTTAAATAATTTTAGAGAAAAGAAAACGAATCCAAAATGGAGACCATGCTTCCATTACGTGTATTTAAAAAAAATAATTGTGAGGGGCAGAAATGGAAACTCACAGAACCTTTCCAGCCATTTGAAGATCATCAATTATTTTCTAGTTGATGAAGATATGTGAGTAAAATGTGACACGGATGCTTTAATTTTAACTTTATTTTTGTTAAATGAAATAAAATACAATAAACGATCTGTATGTACCCTTGTGAAAATAAATCTATTCTGGAACTCAGAATATTTAGAAATTCAGAAATAGAATATGCGAAGTAAAACTAACTCTGAAAAAGACAGAAAATATCAAATAAATTATTAATCAATCATTAAATGACAGAAAATGGTAATAGATTGAGACTCTTTCGGAAGTAATATTCTCCTAGAAGACTTTTCCAGAATTAATCAGAGATTTTATGAAAGTTTAGTTAACTAAATAAAGTTTGAGTAAGTAGTAAAATTTAAAACATTTCACATTTTCGAAGAATTTAATTACTGTAGGTTTTAGTTAATAAATAAGTCAGAAAAACTCTATCCTGGCAAATTTTTATTTTCCTTTTTTTTTATTAGTTAGTATTCAATATGATAAAAGTAAAACCTGCAAAAGCTTTCGAAAAAGTGAAATGTTTTAAATTTTACTGATTAATTCTAATAAATTCAGAAAAAGTCTTACTTTTAGTTTATTTTGCTAACTAAATTTTCATAAAATCTCTGATTAATCCTGAAAAAGTCTTCTAAGAGAATTCAGAATATTTCTTCCGAAAGAGTTTGAATCTATTACCATTTTCTGTCATTAATTGGTTGATTAATAATTTATTTGATATTTTCTGACTTTTTCAGAGATAGTTTTACTTCACATATTCTTTTTCTGAATTCTAAAATAAATATTCTGAGTTCCAGAATAGATTATTTCTACAAGGGTAAGTATGAAGTATTTCATCAAATAACAGCATGGAAGTTGTCTACTCTCCCTAATGGTTAATTCTGCCCTAGACACTCACAGTGGAGACAATGAATGTAACGTGGGTATCCGACACAACGCGCCTTTTACAAGTCATTTTTAAATTTTATGGAATCGTACGCATGGAAGTCATAAATGATTTTAAAGCAACTTACTTCTTCAAAAAAGTATTTATAATCCACTCATCTTAGTAAAAAAAGAGGTCAACTTCAGAATCTAACCGGAATAAGGTGAATATTTGTAGAAACCTTTATTTTGATAGTACAAATGTTGTCTAAAAAGTCACATATGGTCACGTGTCAAATTGTCTACAAATTTTGTTGGTTACCTTTTTTATCACCAAGGTTCACCAAGCCGAAAATTTCACACGAGCAATGAAGGAAATTTATAGGTATTATACAGTGTGTCGCATTAAAGATGAACACACCCTCATATTTGTTATTTAGAGGAAGATCAATTTGAAATTTCGCACAGTCAAAAAGAGTGATGGGTCAAATTTTTTAAAAAACTTAAACGAAATCGGAACTTTAAATTAAACACAGTCTATAATTCAGTAACCTGTCGTCTGAAAGTACGGGGTAGTTTACATCAAAGTCGATAGTTCTGATTTTTCACAGATTTGTTTATGATGTTGTTCCAATTAATAATCCAAGTTTTTTTGATTTTTTATAAAGTTGCGTTCGGCGCTCGAGGCCCAAACTTCAATTATTCATTGGGCCAACATCATAAACAAGTCTGCGAAAAATCAGAACTACCGGATTTGACGTTAGCTCTGATGTATAAAGTTATGTTGATAAATTTTGAAAGGCTTGGAAAGTATTGGATCTACAGAGTCCATTCTAGTCTCATATTGTAGCAAATTTAGTCAACTTGAAAAACGTCCTGAAAAGCTTTTATCAAAATATTCACGGATTTTTCGATTTTTGACAAAGTTGCGAATATAATAAACAAGTCTGCGAAAAATCAAAACTACCGGATTTGATGCAGACTGTAATGTATAAAGTTACTGTAATACTACTACAAATTGACAAATAGCACCGATTTTGAATATTTTGCCTAGCAAAAAAAAAAAAAAAAACAATTCGAAAAAGTTGCTTAGAATCCTTTTTTATACCCATACATGACAAAATTAGGATTTTTAATTGATAATTTAATAGTGTTATGTATTCAAATTTTTCAATAAACTTAATAATAATTAAAAAATTACAAATGTGAATTTTGTCATGAAAATCGGTATATGAGTATGAAAAAGTGTTCTAAGCAACTTTTTCCAGTGACGGGTTTAGGCTTGCTGCCGCCCTAGGCCCCGTTCGATGCGCCGCCCTTTTTGATAGAATGAATTTCATTAATTTTGATCCAGTTTTTTTTTTAAAGTAACTTAATTTATTGAAATATAATTTTTTAAATATTACTGATAAATAACACAGATATATATATATATAAACTTTAGACAGATAAATAATTCATATTTCTTTTAATATTAATCAATTTGAAAATCTCTTTTTCCTGGCTTTGGTCCGTGCAAAAACGTCAATTATGTCGTCGTAATTTATTTCTTGGACTAGTTGAACTTCAATAGACAGTAATGCAAGTACATTAAGTCTATCTTGGCCCATGCTTGCGCGTAAATAGGTTTTTACCCTTTTAAGAGTAGAAAAGGATCTTTCTCCTGAACAATTTGTAGCCGGAATACTCAAAAAAATACGGAGAGCAAAGTCCATATTCGGATAAACATCTCGAAGATTCCGTGAATGCAATACATTGCATTCCATATCATCAGGATACTTACTGATTAGTTTATTGGTTTTATAATTGATTGTCTTTACTTTTTTTGTGACTCTAAAATTTTTGCATTTCATAAATTTTGCCGCCCTTCAAATTCTGCCGCCCTAGGTCCGGGCCTCACTGACTTTTTCTAATAATTTTTTCAATATCTCCAACCATCTCTGAAGCTAGACAGAATATTAAGAATCAGCCCTATTTGTCAATTTTTAGTAGACTGAGTTTAAATTTCAGATTTCGGTTAAGTAGCTTAAAAAATGTGACCCATCATCATCCTTATGAGTGTGCAAAATTTCAAATCGATATTCCTATAAATAACGAAAATATGACGGTGTCTTCATCTTAAATGCGACACACTGTAGAAGATCATAAATTATAATAGACTAGGGATTCACGATTGATCCTGCGCTAAAGTACGTATAGCTGAGCGCACTTGTCTCCTGTGCCCTCTATTTAAAAAACGATTTAACGGATAAAAAAGGTTTCAGACGAAATTTGTAGAGAATTTTATCCTCTACAACTTTTATATTCAATGTAAATACGATTGACAGCAAAGGAAAGGAGATAATATTAAAAAACTGATTTGTGCGACCTTTGACCTTGAATATCTAAGGACGGCGACACGTAATCATATGTGACTTGAGACAAAAATTTTTACTAACAAAATAAAGATAGACTATTATATTTCACCGAAGCTTCGTTATAAATAGATGAAGATCTCATTTCTTACAATTAAAATTGGTTCCATTTTTATATTTTTTTTACCGAATTAGTTTTTAATGAAAATTGTATGATATTTTTATACGATGTATTTTATAAAGGTTTGTCATAAAAGTCACCCGACTTCGAAGAGGCTTTACGTTTTGGATATACAGAAACTTTAATGTTACTCACATTTACGTCTTGGATATACAGAAACTTTAATGTTACTCACAGTGTTAAGACAATATAACGGAGTTGAAGAATTTAAGAAAATGGCGAATTTAAAATTGTTGTATAAATTGTCGAAATATTTTTCGGAATTTTTTTTGGTCTTAAAATACATAAACATTCTCCTAATTTTAATTTAATAATATTCCATCAGTGTATTTAGACATTCCTCGAACTCGATTCGATTTTTATGACGAACTATAATTTTTTTTATTATAAATATAATTTAAATTGATTTTGAAAAGCGGTAATATTTTCATTTCCATTTATCAATAATTTTCTGAGCAATATAGGCATGTTGAGAACAACAAAGTACTGAGTGAGTGAAAGAAACAATAAAGAACAATATCCAGGAAGGACAAATTTTGATCGAAGAAGAACTTTTTGCATTAGTAAAGATCAGGCTCTGTTTATTTTATGGTTAAAGGTGTATTTTTATGATGAGGCTTGAAATTGAGAAAGATAATAACTTTTGATCAGCGATTATTAATTTTAATTAACTTGCAGTATTAATCCAATTTATTAATAGCCATGCAGCTCCAATAACTCCAGTTCATAAATATTATGCTCGATCCCGCTCGCCAAACATGTACTTTACTTCCATCTCTTGGTCAACTAAATTGAAAATTTTGGCCGAACTATTTAACGGATTTCACTAAAATTTTAACCGAAAGTTGTAAGTAATAAACGCTACTATTGATATTAGTTTCATTTAAATCAATCAAATATTTTTCAAGTTACAGTCAAATGAACTGTTTTACTATATGTATGTATAGGTACATATATATATATATATATATATATAACTGGGAGGGAAAGGGACGAAACCGTCCCAAAAAAATATGAGGAGTAGTTCATAACATTGACTACAAACCTACCAATTTTGGATATGCACCGATGTCTCCTCTTGCGAATATAAAATAAAAATGATAAAATTTCTGAAAAAAAATCCATTTTCGACGCCATTTTGTTGGTTAGACATGTTGCACCACTCCGGGAAAGTAAAAAATTTCAAAAAAATACTTATTTTGATGTGAAAAGAAAAACCCCAAAGTTTCGCTGCCCGAACTTTTAATCCATACACAAGGCGTAATTTTACTCTACTATATGTATATCTCGAAATATCGAATTTCGATTAAGGTTATTCGATATAGATCGGTGTATTCAATTTACTCGATGTTTACAATACGATGCATCGAATTGCGATCTGAGAAGCTATTCATTTACTCGATACAACGATGTATTTTCATAAGACATCGAACCAATGTTAACAAAGAAAACATTTTTTTTTGTTTTTGTTGGAATCTCGAAATTGACATTGGCAACACTAACTCCGCAAGAGAGAGATAGAGAATTAAATTAGAGTTCGTGTGTTTTGTTTGTCTCTGGCCTGTTGTGGTCTCGGTGATATCCATAGAGATAATATTTTTATATTACACCTCATAGTCATAGATATATTATGTTATATTGGATTTTAATGCTAAGAAAGACTCTATCTAGCGATAAAAAAAAGAACTATTGTCAGAATGCCAAATATAGCACAGCACATTAAAATGTATACTTAAGCATATATCTCCTGCCTTTTTAATCATTGAAATGATCAGCTGATTGTAAAGAGGTTTACATTTTTTTTACCCGTGACGCTGACATCTTCGCGTTAAAATCCAATATCTATGCTCGTAGACAAGGTGTGTTCGATGGAGGACGAGTTTGGGTTCAGTTCGGGCACGTATCCAGTCGACACCATCTTAGCTTGTTCCCGCTTCCTGGTTCAAATGTTGTAAAAAACGTGAATACGTTTGTGTGAACAATCCTTGATTTTAGTAATGAAAAAATCGTTCCTTACAATGATTTAGTAATTAATGATTAATGAATTTTTTCCACCACAGGTTTTTTTCAATTTTTTATGAAATAACTCGAAATTACACATAAGTTAACAAAATATTGACCAACTTGACAGCTCGAACGTAATAGTGTCGGCGCTGAATGCGTTTCGTATGCATTTACAGGCCCCACCGTATAAGGAGTGAATTTTGACGTATTTTGATCCGCTGAATCCAAATTTTCAACTAGCTCATCGCTCAGAGTGGGGGGAAAATACGGCCATAGCTCCTAGACTATTGAACATTTTAGGAAATAATATTATATCATTTTATTTCCTTTTTTTATTCGTTTTGATACGACCAACAGAACAGGAGATATAGTTAAAATTGTAAACAAAAATGAAAGTGCATATTAAGGCGCAGCGTTGGATTGAAACGTCCGTAGATTGGCCAATAAATAATATTTTGGTACTTTAAGGAACTCAGTTTAAAGGTATGAGTCTATATTTTAATGTTATACACATAAAAATACGTTTTATGCAATAGCAACGATTGTAAGTATTAAGTTTTATCATTTTTCCGACCCGATATTAGTTTATAAGTCGAAAGCGAGCCCTTAGTGAAAGAAAACTCCACATAATTATCTTTGAAAAAATTGAAAATTTGTTCTAGTTCTCTAGAATCTTTTTTCAAATATCTTTATTAAAACTTGAGTTATTACAACCAAACGCGAATGTATGATGAAATATTGCGTAAAATCGTGTTACTTGAAAAAATATACATATTTAAGACCCTTCGGTAACTAAAAAAAATACCTCATATTTCAATATAACCTTAGCGTCATATTCGGAATACCTCAAAAACCCCCGAGCAACCAAATTCAGGACAAGGATATTGATTGGATAATTAACATAAAATTGATCGTTTTGAAAACGGCTAAAGATATCGAAATTGTTCACTCTTTATCTTTATATCTATATTTTTCATTCTACAATTTTCTTAGAAAAACAAATTTTTGGTTTGAAAATTTTTTTCATAAGGTTGAAAAATAGCTTTTTTATGTATTTGTAGCGTTAATTATCGCAACCCCAGCACTTCCGAGACTGCGCGTTAGTACAGTTTTAAAATAGTAAATAGTTGCCGAAACCTTCCTTTTATTTTTAGTTTTTTATTACTTGGAACAAGTTCACGTAAAATCGATATTAATAAACTTTTTTGTCGTTCTTTTTTACAATTTGGCGATGACGCTTGACAAACTCCCGACGCCCCATAGCTGAGAGCGGTAATTTCTACCTGGCAAATTAAAATTATATTAATGGATGAAATGAAAATAAAAAAATGAAAACAAATAATTGACTGAGTTAATTGTTGAAATATCCTGCTGTATAGAAAGTATTTGAATGTCAGTGCTTGCATTATTTTTTATAAATTAGAAAAGCTTAAAAAAACCAACAAAATTATGGCGGCCGCCATTTATTTGTTTTTTTTTCGAAAATATTTTCTAGAATTTGTTATGTTTTTCGATATGTTTCATAAGACATCTAGTTGAAATCACCTGCAAATTTCCAACTCTTTATCTTTTATATTTTTATAGAAAATGGACACCAAAATTATGTCCTAATTTGTGCATGGATAAAAAATGATGCTTACGAAAAAATGTTTCAAACAAAAGTTGTTTATTTTTTTATGAGAAACATTTTTTACATTTAAACTTTTGTTCTATGTCTAACGGTTTACAAGATGGATTCTACGGACTCAAGACCCAATTGACCCATGTTGCCCATTTACGAACTCAAACTCACTTTTAATAGCAACCTGATATCTTTTTTCGTTTTGGAGGTATCGTGATGTCAAACAGACAGATGGCCAGACAACCGAAAATGGACTATATAGATGATTTTATGAACATCTATACCAAAATTTTGTTTATCATCAGTATAGCCATCTAAATTTGGGACTAAAATTAGTATACCTTGATATATATATTTAATGTAAACAGGGTATAAAACAATTTTTGAATATTTCTATTTTTTCGATAATTGTTTCGAGATAAAAGTTTCTTCTTCATGGCTACATAAAGTATGCTCCAGGGGCTCTGAAACGGATTTATAACATACCACTGCTCCTCCCCGTTGACCTTCGTTACAGTGCATATATCCAAAAAATTAGAGGGAAACATGATCAAAAAAGAAAACAGAAATTGTAAAAAATGTAACAAATTTTTTATTATTAAATAAAAATTTAAACAAATTTACAATAGTCTGAATTTAAAATTTGATTTATTTAGACAGAATGGCTCTACCACACACACTAAATTTTAAATAAAAACTAATCTATCGTGTAGATCCTATACTACTTCTACTTCTTAAACTTGTTCTTCGTGGCGCTGTATGGATTTGAGCTTGGATCAACATACCACGTTTTGGCAACTCCACTTCTTCGTCGGATGAAGATGTTTCATAATCCCTAAAAAAAATAATACCAATTTAATTGTGAAGATATAGTTAGTCAAACTTGTAAAAACAATAAATTATCTGGGTAATGCGAAGTTGCATATTTTTCAATTAAAATTTCTTTCATGTAATTTTACAATTGAAAATGGTTTTGCTAAACTGTAGGTATATTCAAACGCCAGTGACGTCAATATATCGCTTTAATAATGTCACCGCACGGAGAAATGATAAAATAACATGCATGATGATTAATGGTTTGTTTCTCAACTTATTTTTAATATTTATATTAACCAAATTTTACATAGAAACAAGCCGATAATGTCAATTTGGTGTGATTTTGATTGGTTCTCAGACTCAACGAATATCAAGACGTCACAACCAATCACAAGTCGTTTCTTTTATTCTATAAAATTTTCATAATTGTCGATATTTAACATGCAAATGATAGTTAGTAATCCTTATCTTTTTGAATATAACTTTGAATCAAAAACAAACTTTAAGTAAATAAAAAAATAGAGACGTTTGAGACAAAATAGAAGATAATTGAACATTTAGTTTAAGAAAAAACAAAAAACAAAGATTACTTTTGATGAATATTTTGTCTGATCCAGAAGTAAATTACATAAGCGGCAACGTTGTTTTTACGAATAATTCATTATGCGCATAACGTCAAGCGCGCTAATATTTGAATTAACTTGCAGAGAATGTAGTTGAGCGGATGGAATATACAGAATATAAGATAAATTAATTGAAATTTTTTTTTATTTGCGTTTTATAAATACGCCTTATGTCTTAGTTGATTCATTTTTAAAAAACTTTATAGTTGTTATTCATAAAAAAACAATGTAAATAATATACTTTTTTTTACTAAACAACTACTATTTACAAAGCTACGTTTTTTCTCAATCTAAAATATCGCGTGCTCTCTCATGTTGTTAGAAATACCTAAAAATGCTGCGATTTATTGCATAAAATCACAATAATTAGGATAAAACATCTATTTTACAATTATTGCCACACATGTTACCTCTTATCGTAGAATGAGCAAAGTATTGCGCGAGATGTAAACCTCCAAACAAGTATAATGTAAGATAAAAGTTAAAATCAATTTTACTTACTCTTCAGCTTCTGACGTCGATATGTTAAATTCTTCGCCATTTTGATTCTTGAGCGATCTCGGACTCCCTACTGAACTTGCAGTATCTATTTCCATATTTCCATCTTCCTTATCCTAATGGAGAGGGTATTTCGTGTTATTGTTAATAAACATAGATGTAATATAAAAATAAAATAAATATATTTACCGATTGCTCATCAAACCGCGTTAACGCCACACGTAATGATTTATTTAATATATCTTTTTTTAATTCTGAAACACGTCTGTTGTTACTTGTATTGTTGCTAGTACTAGTTGTATTAGTATTGTTTTCGGTTATATTTGTAGAATTATCTCCTCCTTGATTTGAATCCTCTGCATGGAGTTCATTAATTTCATCAGGTTGTTTTTCTTGAATTTGTTGCATAAATTTCCTCACACAACGAATGTAATTTTTATTCTTTGTTGCCTGTTTATAAAAAAAGGAAATTATTGTTTAGATGAATGCTTACATTTTTAATGTTTAATTTTATAGGTCTAGTGCCAGGCATGGTATTCGAGAGACGAAATTGGAGAAACTGGTCAAAAAATAGAATAATATTAATAATAGACTACAAACTAAAATTTTTCGGGTGCAAATAACCCACCAAGAAAAGTAAGTTTAAGCACCATGGAGTCAGTTTTACACGGTACAGGGTGGATATAGGTGAGAATTGAATGTCCACTAGCAAATCAAAGAGAGTTAGTATCCAACAACGCTGTACATTTTTGCTAGTGTAGGATTGAGACACCAACGGGTGTAACATTCATATTCTCACCTTGTATTCCCTGAACCGCGTAAAACTGATGCCATGGTGCTTAAACTTACTTTTACATATTAATTCAGTAACCTTGTCGTTTGAAAGTATGGGGTAGTCTGCATCAAATTCGGTAGTTCCGAGTTTTTGCAGACTTGTTTATGATGTTGGTCTAATGAATAATCCAAGTTTTTGACCTCGAGCGCTGAACTCAACTTTGTCGAAAATCGAAAAAATCCGTGAAAATTTTGGATTCTGGCGATTATAATTGCAAACTAGCTACTAGCTTTTTGATGAATTATTCTTAGAACGTTTTAAAAGTAGACTAAATTTGCTACAATATGAGACGAGAATGGATTCTGTAAACCCAATATTTTCCGAGATAAATCTTTTCAAAGTTTATCATTTTTTCTAACTTCGCAAATTTTTCCAATATTATGTCGTTTTGGCCCTGAACAATACTAGCACACTCCATCGAAACTAAGTGGAACTACATCCCGCTAGAGTAGTTCGAGAGGCGTTTGAAATATTGCAAAAAAATGCAAGTTATAAAAAGTTTTGAATTTTGAACAGCTTTTTCTCGGAAACTATTGGCTCTTCACTCACGATTCTAATCTTGTAGCAAATTTAGTCCGCTTTAAAAACTGAATCTTGAAAAGGTACTTCAAAAACTACCCCTTTAGGATTATAATCGCCAAAATTTGAAAAAAAACTGAAATTTTCACGGGTTTTTTCGATTTTTGACAAAGCTGCGTTCGTCGCTCGAGATCACAAACTTGAAATATTCATTGGGACTAAATCATAAACAAGTTTGCTAAAAATCAGAACTACCGGATTTGACGTTAACTCTGATGTATAAAGTTACGTCGATAAATTTTGAAAAACTTTTTCCCGGAATGTATTGGATCTACAGAGTCCAATCTTGTCTTATATTGTAGCAAATTTAGTCTACTTTATAAACGTTCTGACGGTTTTATCAAAAAACTAGTCCTTTAGGATTATAATCGCCAAAATTCGAAATTTTCACGTATTTTTCGATTATAGACAAAGTTGCGTTCGGCGAGCAAGGTCACAAACTTGGATTATTCATTGGAATAATATCATAAACAAGTCTGCGAGAAATCAGAACTACCGGATTTGATGCAGACTGTAATGTATAAAGTTACTGTAATATATAGGAGCATCTTTATTCACATGATTCCTGGTGGGTTTTTTACTTTGAAAATTTTTTTCTATGAATCGTAGCGTGTACGACGTAAATGAGTTTTAAGATAAAACGCAGACGAATTCAACGACATCAAAATAATCAAATTTTAAAAAATATATCGCAAGATATGGGCCAAAACGCAAATTAAGTTATTTTCCAAGATGGTCTCCAGATTTAAGGTCTCCAAACAACTCTCTCTATCGAATGAATGAATGAAAAATTTTAGTATCACAAACTTTTGGATCAGTTCGTAACTACACTGAATTATTTTGAAATAACTACGAAAAACTATGGCTGATTCTAGACCTTCAACTGTACGTACATCAATGATCTTTAAACATAAATTCTGTAAATCAATACGTAATCCGCAATCATCGTCACTGACAGCTAAATTTGGTAAACATTTGATTAAATGCATCTTTTCTCGAGATTCATTCTCTATTCCATTTTTCAATATTTCATCGCATAATGTTACTGCTAAATAATTGTGAACATTTGCCTAAAACAAGAATTTGATATACTCTTTGAGACTCAATTCTCACGATCTTATTTCCATGGCTACGTACATCATCCACACTGTTAAATCCAGGCTGGGTATATGTTAACAAAAAGTTAATAACTGTATCAACGTCAACGTGTGCTAAGGGACTAGTCGTTGGTGCATCCAAAACTGTACGTATTGTTGGCAAAAATGCTTTTGCAAATTCCTCTTGACTACCAGGCGTGTTCATCGCAAAATGATTTAACATTACGCCCAAAACTTGACGCATTTTGGAATCTTTTTCTGAAAAATTTTAAACACTGATGTTTACGAAAAAATGTTTCAAACAAGTGTTGTTTATTTTTTTATAAGAAACACTTTTTATATTTAAACTTTTGTTCTATCTCTAACGGTTTACAAATTCCAATTGACCTATGTTACTCATTTACGGACTCGACCTCACTTTTTACCCCTTGAGTACGCTGTACAAATTTCAGCTTGATATTTTTTTTCGTTTTCAGTTATCGTGTTCACAAACGGGCGGACAACCGGAAAATGGTTGCAAATTAGTACAAAACTTTGGTGTCCATTTTCTACAAAACTATTAAAGATAGGAAGTTGAAAATTTGCAGATACCTTCAACTAGTGGACTTGTGAAACATTCTAGAAGAACAAAGAAAATTTCGAAAATATTTTCAAGAATGTTTTGCTCTATCAATCAAATGAAAAAAGACCCATCTTGTAAACTGATAGAGGTAGAACAAAAGTTTAAATGTAGAAGTTATTTCTTATAAAAATATTTTTTCCTAAACATTCCGGTTTACCCGTGAGGACGTCTCGAAAATAACTTAAAAAATTTCGAAAGTATCATCTAGAATTTTTATTTTTCGATAATGTTTTACAAGTCCTAGTTGAAGCTATCTGCAAATTTTCAACTCCCTATCTTTTATAGTTCTGGAGAAATAATATACCTAAGTTTTTTCCTAATTTGCGCCCTTACGGGTAAACAGTGATGATTACGAAAAAATATTTCAAACAATAGCTGTTAATTTTTTAAGGAATAACTTTTACATTTAAACTTTTGTTCTACCTCTAACGGTTTACAAGATAACGGATACTTTTTCATTTAATTAAATGAGCAAAAAAAATTGGCATTTTAAAATTGGCATATCTCAGTCAATTCTGAAGCTAAAAAGCCGAAAAAAGGTGCACAATAAATCAGCTAGAACTTTTATTTGATATATAGTTTTATTGTAATTTGTAAAAAACTGATTAAAAATCCTCCAATTACTTCCCCCTCCCCAAAAGTCGGTTAGGCACCTAGCCCCTCAGTGGATGATATTTTTATACGAAGTTTTTACAACTTAATAAACCACTGTGGATAATTTCAAAGATGCAACACTTTTTTCCTTTTAGATATTTAGTTTCATTGCACCATTATGCAAATTATTATCGGAGTTCTTATTTTAACGTTAGGATTCGTTGCGAAGGTTTATGAAACTTTTCTCTTCTGATGAAATTATTGCGAGATTTTAGAAACCAAATTCGTTTCCCTTGAACTTAAGGTTAATGTAACAAGCTAGGGTATAAAAACACTCTAGTATGACAAAACATAAAGAGTGGGTGTTTATTTACCTGTAGCAGGATTAAACCATAATATAATTAACCGTGTCAACACTTCTGTTGATTTAAATTTTCCACAATCGAGTAAAAGAATTAAACCTTGAGCAGCAATCGTTCGAAAATCCTCCCACTAGAAAACAAAATTTATAAAGTGTAAATACAATAAAATCATTTTGTATACATTTTGCATTAAAAGTTTACATGGCACTTATCAGCATTTCATCAGATACTAAGATCACACTTCAGACCCTTGAGGCCAATCGAGGATGATCTATGAATGCTTCGAGAAACTGAATAATCTGGAAATGAATAATTCAATCATCGATGAAACAGCTGACTTGTTGACACAAGAAGGGACACGAAATTGAACAGCGGATTTGTTGGCACGAGAAGGGTCCTTTCAAATGCCTCTTTCACCTGAGGCTGTCATTTCCATAGCATGGATGCTAGGTAATTTTCCGAATCCGAATAAAGGAATGGATACGACAAGCTTATCTTGTTAACTGAGATTTTGCGCAGGGTATGCAACAGACCAAACTATGTATAACCTTAGAACATTCAAGTGTGCTTGCCTGACTGAAACTCCCACTTGTAGGGACTGTACGGAGGAAGATGAAACCCCATATATGTTATTTGCACCTATAGAAACCTGCAGGGAGTCAGGTTTAGAATTTTTGGATCAGAAACCTTGGATCCAGCAATTCTGGGAGAAATCCCGATGGGGACAAACTCTCCTCGGCAGAGACGTCTCGTCCTCGGATGACAGATTGTTCTCACGGAAGGGAAAGAAGCCTCCTTGGTCTAGGTGATAGTAAGTCCTTTTCGGTACCCTTTTTATGTATTATTATTAAACATTTTGCGTTCTCTTTCAAGGGAAGAGTAGTCTATGAATATTAATAGACCAACTGAATTGCATTTTGTTAAGGAAAAAATTAGTTGCAGGATCGGACCCGTTTTTTGTGTAGGACATAATATGTATAACTCAAGAAACAAACTTAAAACAGCTGAATTTAGCCGGAAAGGGGTGCGCCGGCGGTGAAAAGAGATGGTTTTTAGCGATTTGTTGCTAAAGTATTTATTTTAGAGAAAAAAGTTAAATTAAGTTAAAATAAGAAAGTTATTGGTAATTAAAAATCTATAACTTTTGTATTTTCCAATTGCTTACATAACCTCAAATTTAACGAGTAAAATGTAAAAAACTAATTTTTTTGTTTTTAGCTTGTCTTCTTTAGAAAAAAAATTGGAAAATTTTGAAATTTTCAGGAAACGTTTATTTTTTTATTAGCAATAAGTGAAATTTTGCTTTTTTTAAAAAAGTTGAATAGTTTTTGAGATATTCAATTTTTTAGCAAAAGCCACCCCTTTCTTGAGCCGGACGAACAATCTATTTTTTTTCATCGTACAGAGTTGAACATGGTCTCATTTTCTTCGTAAGGATGTATATTTTAATTTAAAAAAATAAAAACGTATCATTGCAATGGAAAAACATTGTTGAAATCGCCAAATCTAAAATTCAATTTTTTCATCGATACATTTTTAATGTATAATGATGGCTATGGATAATTATACCATTAAACATTAAATACGTTTTCATAATTAATATTTTTGCGTTCCCTATTTGTTACCTGTCGTTTTATATACAAATTTCTAAAAAAATTGCATTTTCATTGCAAGGAATGGAATATTAGGTTTTAAAAATAATTGAAAGAAAATCAAAAAGTTTAGAATTTGGAACAGAGAAAAATATCTAAGGAAAAATAGTTGCGAGAAATACAAAATTTGAGCGAACTAGATATTTTTATAGTAAAGATGCTGATAAAAAAATACTTGAAGTTTCTGACATAGATTAAGATTAGCCAAGTTATTTGTTAAACATTCAATTTAACGAAGGAATTACTATCGAACCAGCGTTTATAATCGACCAGAAAGAAAAAGAATAAAAACCCCAAGAACAAGAAAGTTAAAAACAAAAATATTGAATAGAGTTACTTAAATTTGTATAATATTAAAAAAATCCAAATTCTATTAGTGATCTCTCTATTAGTGATAAAATTTGTGTCTTTTTAAGAATAACGAGCAAAGCTCGGTCATCCAGATATTTTATATATAAAATGACAGGTAACAAATAGGGAACGCAAAAATATTAATCATGAAAACGTTTTTAATGTTTAATGGTATAATTATCCATAGCCATCATTATACATTAAAAATGTATACATGAAAAAATTGAATTTTAGATTTGGCGATTTCAACAATGTTTTTCCATTGCAATGATACGTTTTTATTTTTTTAAATTAAAATATACATCCTTACAAAGAAAATGAGACCATGTTCAACTCTGTACGATGAAAAAAAATAGATTGTTCGTCCGGCTCAAGAAAGGGGTGGTTTTTGCTAAAAAATTGAATAACTCAAAAACAATTCAATTTTTAAAAGAATTACATTTTACTCGTTAAATTTGAGGTTATGTAAAAAAAATGAAAAATACAAAAGTTATAGATTTTTTTTATTACCAATAACTTTTCAATTCAATTTTTTTCTCTAAAATAAATACTTCAGCCATAAATCGCTAAAAACCATTTGCTACCCCTTTTCACCCCGGCGCACCCCTTTCCGGCTAAATTCAGCTGTTTTAAGTTTGTTTCCTGAGTTATATATATTATGTCCTACACAAAAAAACGGGTCCGATCCTGCAACTAATTTTTTCCAAATTTAACTAATATCAGAAGTATTTAGATAGGTGTATAAGGGGTTATATCCAGTTCAAAATTTAAAAAACCCACGAGAAATTTTTGGGATGCCCAAAAATTGGTATCTAAGAACACTCTTCATTAATTTACCTTTTTCCTTAGGGCCTTCTCCAAAATGAACCGATTTTGTGGATCATCGTATATTCTTAAGTTGTTCCGGGACGGAACCCTAAACTCGCACTTGAAACATAGCTATGAATACTCCCCATTAAATTATCTTTAAAACGAAATAAATAAACGGTCCGAAACATCGGACAAGACTTTATTATATTATAAAACACTGCTGTCCCCTCAGCCTCTCCCTAGAAAATTCCATTTTCCTGTATTTTGAAATGTTTTCCCTAGGGTGTGGCCTTCTCGAATGTTCTCAGATATGTGGCTTATACCAATCCTACTAGGAACACCTTAAGGTCTAGCCTTGTGCCTAGTTTAATCGAAATCGTTTGAGCCGTTTTTGAGAAAACCCCAAAAAAAAAGTTTTTCCCAAGGATGTGGCCCTCTCTAATTTTCCCGGATATGTGGCTTATACCAATCTTAGGAACACCTTAAGGTCTAGCCTTGTGCCCAGTTTAATCGAAATCGTTAGAGCCGTTTTTGAGAAAACCCCAAAAATCCTGTTTTGGCCTAGAAGGGAGTATCCTTAAAAAAAGGCCTAGGGAAAAAATCGTCTGGAATTATGGCCAAACTGAATCTATGTACCGAGTTTGAGAAAAATCGGTTAAAAATTGAAGGCTCCAGCTTGGTAACAGACATACCGACGGACGCAATATTTTATAAAAACCAATTTTTTGGAATCAGGGACCCTCAAAACGTGTATTTCCGTTGAAACCCCGATATCGATTTTTTTTCGATCACAATACTTTTATTTATAATATAATAAAGTAAAAAAAATTCAAATCGGTTCATTAGTTTAGGCGCTACGAGGGCACAGGTTCGTTTGGTTCGGGGGTTAAAAACGTATACATATAGGACATTTCTTTAATTTGAAGATCCGATTTAAAAAATTGACATTGCTACTGTAGACGATCACCTGGAGTTCCTCCAAAAAAGGTGTATGGCGGTGAGCATCACATCTCTGGTTTTTATTATCCAAAATGAAAAAAATCCAGAAAATTTCTTTAGTCGAAAAACCGGCTGTGAAAACGCTGTTTCGAGAAAAACGCGTTTAAAGTTTCAAAAGACGTTTACACTCAGTTAAAAAAAATTTTTTCGTAATGCGTTCTGAATCCTTCGTGAATACTTCTCGGATCAACTTGAAATTTTCAGAGAATATACTTAAATATATGTACATCCCGAGAATGCAAAATAAATTTTTTGAAAATTCTAACTGGATATAGCCCCTTAAGACTGATAAGACTGATTCATTTAAGACAAATATTTCATATTTTATTTTCTTAAAAAGAAAAATTTTTTTTGTTTTAATGACGATAAATTTTATTAGTTTCCTAGACTTACCTCGTCATCAAGAAATGATAAAATACAGGATATGATTTCATTTGTAGTAGCGGCATTCATTGAAAAGTTAACATCTTGTGTTTCAATCTCATCTTCTTCATCATCACTGATATCTTCATCATATTGTGATCCATCATATAAAGTACGTTTCGTTTTATTACCAGCGTTACCTAGACGTGTTTTATTTGCACCCGTCACCGTATTATCAGCCGGTGGTTGGAATTTTGATGCATCATATATTAATAATAAATCGAATACGGCACAAAGAGCTGTTTTTATAACCTCTCTGTTTGTTGTTAATTTATATTGATAAGCCATTAACTACAAATATAGAAATTTTTATAGTTCGGGAATAAGTTCGTTGTTTTAGTTTGTTTCATTTACGTGTCTAGACTATTGATTTCCTACATAAATATTGATATTGCGGCTTTCAAACGAACATAGTCTTTGAATGCTTCAAGGAATTGAACCGCCTGGTACTGAATAACAGTCAAACACGGGAGGAGTCATCTCAAACGTTCCTTTCACCTGAGCCTGGCATTCTTATAGCAAAATGCTCCTTAATTTACCGAACCAAGGAATGGGTACGACAAGTCCATTTTGATTACTGTGATTTTGTACAGGGCATGAGTCAGGACGTTGTATAACCATAGCTAGTTCCATTCGACTGTGCCCGACTGCTTGAAACTCACTACAGAACAATTGAGAAAGGTGGTGGGATTCCTGACAGGACACTGTTGATTGAACTACCACCTTCATAACATGGGGATCTCTGACAATCCCACTTGTAAGACCTGTTTGGAGAAGGATGAAACTTCCATATAGTTAGAGAGCTGGCCATATGATTTGTTGATGGTTATGGTTACGGTTCCTGAAGCTTAAATATGATAGTAGGTAATGCTCAAAGTCGCCTTGTAAGGGTCCGCGAATTTCTACGTGGAATATTCTCAGAAGGGGGGAGGGGTTTCGAAAAATTGTCACTAAATGGCGGTTCTGGAGACTGCCTGCTTGTTTGATAACTGATTAGATGTGGTTCCAGATTTCGACCACTTGCTGGGCTTGTAACGATATTATAATAACGTTTCTATCGAATGTATGTATAATAATAGAGTTTAACCTCCGTTTCTCTGACATATATGCTTTATAACAGAGGCCACCCACATCATTATTTATTTAACTATATACATATTTACAATTACATCGGTTACTTCGTTCTTATCCAAGCGACGACAATGTGATCAATTCTGCACCCCTATTAATTATAATTGTTCACACTGCCGCTGCTTGGACTCGAACCCGCAACCTCCCAGTCAGTAGCCAAAAACTCAAAGACTAACGCCTTAGACCTCTCGACCACTGAGCCGGTTGTACAATATGTATGTACATTCGATAGATGCGACTTTGTCGACAAATATTATCAAAGTAACGCCTTTTGTTTGTACTCCATTATTATTGCGGTATAAATTTTCAAAATAGTTTTTTAGTTTTTATTTCGTACTTAGATTTAGCATTTTCGGATGTAAAGGCAAGCTCTTAAAGTCTCAAACCTACTATTATATTTAAAACAAACCGCAACCATGCCTATAAGTAAATCATTTGGTCAACTCTCTAACTAATACATGTTATTTGCACCTACAGAAACAGGCATGTTTGGGTCCAGAACCTTGAATCCACCAATCATGAGACACATCCCGACGGAGAAGTTGTAAACGTTCTGCGTGGTTTTGCAGGTTGTTCTCAAGCAGGGCACAGAAGATCCCTTGGTCTAAGTGCTAGTAAAACCATTTGCGGTACCCTTCTTATAAATTATTATTATTATTATTGCTTTTGTGGCCATCATATAAGAGTATTTCAGGAATTTTAAATAGGACGTTTAATTTCGAAGCCAATCATTATAGGTCTCTTTCCATGAAAATTGAGAACTTCTCAATATTAAAAGTTAAATTTACGAACGCCTATCTCAGGTCTGACTGAGAAAATGGTCTAGAATGACACTCATGAGAATGAGTTCAAAATTAAAATTTCAACTCCGTAAAAAGTAAATTTAACTTAAGTATTTATTGTATTTTAGAATTTAAAATGAAACAAACTATTTTTAATATTCAAGAATAAACAGTACCCGATAAAAAAATTTTGGCATAACAGATATTGCTAATTCTTCATCTAAATACGAACAGCATGCTAAACATTTGAGTGCCGCTGATTCGATTTTTGCTGGCGTATTCGTTTGTGTACAATATTCTGTTATGAAATTTTGTTGTAGAACACGTAATTCTGGTGTTAGTTCACGTATTGTTGTTGATTGAAACATTGCTGCAACAATATCTAACGCCTTCAATACTCGATTATCATCGTTTGTTCTTTTACGAACCTATAAAAATTATTGAATTTGAAAAATAAAAACAATAAAAAATATCTTGCAAGCATTGCACGCCAATTCATTCATTGTCAGAAATTCTTATAAAATTCGATAGAAAGCAAAAAACAGTATGTAAATATGTGAGATAGAGGTGGTGAATAAAAAATGTTGACGTCTATCGTACATTATCGGAAATTCGGACAGTGTCTGAATGGCTTTAAACAGTTTACTCAACAATTAGTTAAATAGTACAACGAAAGTAAATACCTAAAGGGAAAAAAATGTTGCTACGTTTTATTACGATATAATTAAATAAAAAATCATGATAATAAAGAAAAAAGTTTTGCATTTTTGAAATTTGACACAGTTGTTTATAAAGTTGTAAAAACTTTGTACCTAAAAATTGACCTCTCAGAGGTTGAAGGGGAGGGGGTGTAACCCTATTTTTCAAGGGTTACAAAATAAATCAGTTTTTTACAAATTACAAAAAAACGATTCATCAAACAGAAAAAATTTTTAAAAAGTTACTTAAGTAATTGTGTACATATTTGTTTTTTTCGACTTACCAATTTTTGTATGATTACTAGTTGAAGCTATCTGCAAATTTTCAACTCACTATCTTAATAATTTTGTCATAATTTTCGCCCTCACGGGTAACTTTTATTCTATCTCTAATGATTTACAAGATGGGTCCTTTTTCGTTTGATTGAATGAGCAAAATTTCAATTTTAAAATTGGCATATCTAGGTCAATTTTGAATCTTGAAAGTCGAAAAAAACTAAAATGTGCACTGAACTATAATATAAAAATTCTACCCGACTGCCAAGGAGTGTTTATGTTTTCGGCGCATATCTGGTATGTATGTATGCATATTTGTTTGTAAATTTATTTATTACCAAACGGCTCAATGGTTTCAATATTTCAGGTATCATTATATTTGTCTCAAAAACCCAGCTGTTCGTAGATAGGTGTTTGAAAAAACCAGACAAAATGGCGAATTTTAATAGTGAAATAGTTATCAAACCAAAATTAACACAATCTATCGAGTAGGATATAAAAATAAAGTAAATTAAAAGACGATTACAAAATTATATATAAGATATATGTTCAAATTTAATTAGGAATAATAAATTAGTTTAAAATGTTTTAATATATTGTAATATGAAGGTTTTATTTAGTGCTGGGACTAAAAAGTCTAAAATAAAATAAATAATTCAAAAAATTAAAAACCTACTGTTTTAAACAAGATGTGAAAAGAAAGAAACAAATCCAGTAGTTTACATAGCGACTTTACAGTCGGGGCCTATTAAAATCTAGACCGACTCAAGTCTTTCAATAATGGGCCCCGACTGTTAAAGTCGCTATGTAAACTACTGAATTTGTTTTTTTCTTTTCAGATTTTGTTTAACGCAGTTGGGGTTTTAATTTTTTTAATTATTTATTTTATTTTCTATTTGATGAATAGTTTTTTTGTAATTTGTAAAAAAATGATTTATTTTTTTACCCCCAAGAAGGTGTTAGCCTTTCTCCCTGAGAGGTAAATTTTTTGATACGGAGTTTTTACAACCTAATAAACAACTGTGGCAGGGCAGATTTCAAAGATGCTACATTTTCTTCTTTATTATCATGATTTTTTATTTAATTTTATCGTACTAAAACGTGACGGTAGGTATCCATGCATCTTTTGTCACTTTTATTAACTTCTTGGACAAAAAATGCACAAATGTACAAAAAAATATATAGAGTCCCACAAGAACCAACTTTTGAAATTCACTGATTATATTTTTCACTAAAGTCAACAAGTGAAATTAGTCTTAGTCACCTTTAACCCATCAGAACGGTTACGTAGAGACATTCTCTCACTTAAAATTTTTTTTTTTTAATTTCAAATGGAATGATTACTTTAAAATATGCTTTATGCCACTATGCGCTTTACAAGGTAGTGAATACAATTTTTTTTAAACTCCAAATATAAAGCCGTGAGAGTTTTTTTTTTATAATTTCAGTAAAGTCGGTTAAAAACAAAAGCCGCAATTCGGATGGCTTCGTTATACTTCGGCTATATCCGCAGATACAATGTATTTTCAATGATAGATAAATAAAATGGGATAACTAGTTATTATTATTATTACAGGGTGCTTTTTTAACTTGGCATGCTTGAAACTCGATAAATAAATTTAATCGAGAAAAATGATGCTTCAAACGGCACACATTTAATACCGATATCAAATTCGATCTAAGCTAACAGGTTCAATTAAAACCAAACTCTCATTTATAACTGATAAACATTAGATGAACGCTTTAAATTATAAAGTTGTTCTTTATAAATACGCAAATATTTTTTAATTGAAACATTTTTTTGAAAACCGATTAGTTTAGACAGTAATTGTTGGCAAAAATCTAGCTTTTTGTGCGCCTGTTCATTCAATTTGAACAAAAATGGTCTTTATAGAAAAACAAACCATTTTTTTTCGAAGAGTGCTTACATTTCGCAGAAATAATTATACGAAATAACAATTTTGGATAAGACGTTTCAGTCCGTTATTGTCTAAACAGTACGGTTTTCGGCAAAATTTTTCGAACAAAAAATGTTACTTTTTACAACTTTTTTACAATAACAACTTTCTAATTTAAAGTGTTCATCTATCGATTGCCAGTTATGGAGTAGAGTGAGATTGAAACATTTTTATCGAAAACAGTTATTTTTCGAGTTTCAAGCATATGCCAACTTAAAAAAGCATCCTGTATATTTTATAAGTGCTATTATCTTGACGCACTGGAAATCATCCGTAAATTACATAAAATATTAAAAACATTAACACAAATGAACGCATGAAGCAAACAATAATACCTGAGCAACTGGTTTTGGTGCAGCTGTTAATTCTTTTAATTTTTCAGTGATTTGTTTAATTTCTTCTTTAATTTCAGCAGCTTTAATATAATCTTTTTCTTCCACAGCGATTTCTTCATCATCATTTAAACAGTTTAATGTAAAGCGTAATTCATGGAGCTACAAATAACACATAAATATGCACACACACACAAATAAAACGAACAATATTTAGGCTATGATAAGTGAGCACAAACAAAATGACGATTGGTTATTTTCACAAACATTTCTTTTAGGATGACAAACACAGGGAATGACTTCAAAAAGAATAAGGCTTAATTTTGGTTATACAGTGTGTCCCCGGATAGAGATAACTATAATTGTAAATTTTCTTATTTACACCAGTCTCAATATCTCTGAAATTAATTAGTTTTGGAAAAAATTAGTTGCAAGACCGTACCCGTTTTTTTGTGTAGGACATAATATACATAACTCAGGAAAAATAATTATAACAGCTGAATTTAGCCCGAAAGGGGTGCGCCGGGGGTGAAAAGGGGTGGCAGGTGTAAAACCTAATTTTTTTATAAGCTTTATACAGTGTATGTACATTTATCTCATTAACTGCTTCTTCTGTGATTTTTTGTTTTCATTGCCATTTAGATCACAATTATAAACTTCTTGTTTGAGATAACCCAACAAACAAATTATCTAGGGGTGTTACAATAAATACTATTTGAGAGTGTATTTTTCTGTGGACTGTGTTAGGGAATTAATAAGAAAATATATTTTCTCGGATAAAGCAACATTCACTAAGAATGGAATTGTCAAAGTTGGAAAGATTTTCTTGAAATTTTGTATGGAGTGCAACTTATAAAAAGGCAGGGTAGTTTACCAAAAAGAAAAATAATGATTCCAAATTTGTGGCTACTCTCTACATTATTTCGAAATTTTAAATTTGTCTGCTTTTTTCTTAAAATGTAAAGTAAGAAAACAAGTAAAGTTACCTCTATCCGTGGACACACTGTACATATACCGAATGTAGAAGATATCGTAATCCGATTCAATGATTATTTAAACTATCCGATCAAATTACACATACGAAGGTAAAAAAATTCGAACCCAGCTCAAAGTGCGTAGGATTGTTCAAAGCCCATCATAAATGAAATCTAAAAAATCCTCATCGATCCGATACCTGGAAAAAATCTACTTGGGGTCAAAGGTCACAAAAATGGGTTTTTCACGATTTTCAGCAAAACGGTAAGTTTTATTATAAAATTAGTTTCGACAAAAATTGTAGATCAGATAATTAAATTAAATTTTTATATGTAATTATCTCATCTAAAATTTTTGTCTGATCTAATTTTATGGTAAAACTTACCGTTTTGCTGAAAATCGCGAAAACCCATTTTGTGACCTTAGACCCCAAGTAAATGTTTTTCACATGTTTTCTAAAGAATTATTTTCGTTGGAAATACAAATGGAAGGGATTTTAAACAAAAGATAAATCATCAAACATAATTGTTTAAAGAATAGCCTGTATATATTGTTGGGACTTGGACGACCTGATCTTTAAAATTGCCGCTCTATTAGGTCCTAACGCGTTAAATCAATAGACCATTTTCACATTTTTTTTTTTTTTTTTATTGAAAGTAAATGTCTTGATAAATGGGCTAATTTTTTCCCGGTTTTTTTTTGGAGCCATATGACTGAGAAAACAGACAATGAAAATCATTAAAATTCAAATTGGCGAAAACGATCCGGAAACACACGAATGGCGTTGTGACTTTTACAATTTTTTTCATAGCGTTTTTATTCTTAAAAATGCGTAATTTTCGAGTTGCAGGCTCTACTCGACCTATATTTCCATAAAAAATTAACAAAAAGCCATTCTGTTTTTCATGAAAAACGTCTATTATATATTAAGCAATATTTAAACACTAATGTGTAAATATTACCTAGTTTGTAAGTATGTTATTATAATCCAAATATATTCCGAAGGCGTTTGAAAGTTTTACATTTTTTAATGTAAAATTTAATCGATTTTTTGGAAATTATTTTAAAAAAATTTGCACAAACCTTGACTTCTTTTCTACGTTTTGAATCATCTGATTCTTCTATTTCGAGTTCTTCCATTGGTTCAGTAATTTCTGTAATGATCTCAATGACAGTAGCAATACGTTCTTTAGGATGTGGTATTAATCGTTCCAACACTTTCTCAACCATCACATCAACTGTTGACGTGCTCAAATTTTCATACAATAACATTTCTTTGATTAATTTCAGTAAATTATTTCGACCAGCTTCATCAGATAGATCAAAATATTGAATCATTTCAAATAATTGCTGTAAAATTGATTGATAAATATTTTCTTCTAATACTTCACGGTCGTTTCCACAATTTTTTTCCACAAAACTTGAAAATGAAAACAACATATTTAGACTATTAAAAAAATTGCAAAGAAAAAGAAGACACCCTGTATGTTATAAACGCAAATTTTAACAGTTCCAATTTATAAATTTAACGCAGTAAGGAGTATACAAAATTTACCTGTTTATAATGGAAATTAATGAGTGCACATATACGATTTAAAGATGATCGATCCTAAGAAAACGTGATTTTTTGGAAACGTCCTTAAGAAGTAGAATTAATGAAATTTTTCAAAGTCATATATTTTTATTCTTTTATATGAATTGTGATTGATATCTTTAAAAAAAATATCCTATCGTTAAAAAAAATCGTTTTTAAGGACTTTAAAAAGAGGTCTTTTTACCAATTTCTCAGAAACTGAAACTGAACTTTCAGAAGAGAGAATTTACGCCGCAAATCGCAAAAAATCGTTTGCCACCCTTTTAAATGGCCACCCCTCTTCACTGACAAACATTCAGCTGTTGGATTTTTTACCCAAGTTTTGTAACCCCTTTATCGACCCTTTCCCGCTGAGTTTGCCCTGTAAGCTAAGTTTCCCGCTGAGTTTTACCCAATTTTTTTTGTTAAAAAGAAGTAGTATACTGTTTGCCTCAGTGTTAGGAACCCATTTGTGGTATTCCTCTTATGTCTTATTATTATTAAAATTATTATACTGAAGAATCGAGTATTATGAGAGAATTTTGATAATTAATTCTTACGACCATCCATATACTAACCTTTTAATAAATCCACAAAATTCGGTTAATGTTGGTAAAATATTATCCAAAAATTCTTCCCCAACCGCATTTTGTTTATGGAAAAATTCACATAAATACCGCCAATATAATACATGTTCATGATCCAAAAATTCTGGTCTCAACATCTTTTGTTCATTTAATTGCAAAACTTGAATGATCTCATTGGCAGATCCATCCATAAAGAATACATTCAGCAATAATTTGGATACTTCGTTACTATCTTTAATTGTTTGTACATTCACATCGACCCGGATCGCTTTTAAAAAATCAAAATATGATCGTTCATAATGTACAAACCATTTTGGTATTAAATTTTCGGATACACAACGTTTTACCAATTTTGAACGATCAGTTAAACCCGATTTTAATATCGACATACGTTGAACAATTTTAAAATTTTTTAACGAGTACATTCCAATGAAATTGTATGCGTCTCGTCTCACTTTTTCATCTGTGTCACGTATACGTTCCATAACTTGGGGAAATGCACGTATAGAACGAGCCAGATTATTAACAACAGCACGACGTACTTGTGGACTTGGATCTTTTTCCATATGAAAGAAATATGATTTCGTTACGGGATCATTTGGATCGTTGGGATTTTGTAAACGATGTAATGCTATTACGGCTTGAGTACGGACTTTATATTTCGGATCCTGAAAATGAAAACAATTTTATAGATGCTATGTCACAAAAAAAACGTACATTAGCTAATACAGTGTGCCCTAAAACCCTTTTACAACGAACTAATAGCTATTGAAGGTCTCAAAATAAGTCAATTTAGCAAAAGTTACATAGTTTACGCGATACGATATCAAAATTATGAAAAATCGGGGACAACAGGAATCAATTACCATGATCATATTTTCTCGTTATCATTTTTCTCTATGTTTTTTAAAATATTAATTTAAAAATTTTTAAAATATATGGTGTACTAATAGGTATCCGTCTGCTTTTCTGGGAAATTTCAACTCTAAAAACAAAGATTACCTTGTTATAGCCCTCACTTATCTTCCCTTTTGTTAACAATTTTATGAATTTTAATTTTTTTGGAGCGAAACCCTAATTTTTTTGAAAATAAAATTTAGCCAATGATACTCGCTGATAATGTAACTTTCTATAGTTTTTAATTTCATCCAAATCCGGTCAGTAATTTTTGCGTGAAAGAGTAACAAACATCCATCCATACATCCTCACAAACTTTCACGATTATAATATACTAGCTTGATACTCGCTCGTTTCACTGGGCTTAAAAGTAAAACCGCTTTATAGTTTCCACCTCTCTTGATCTCACTTATCTATCTTTCATAACACGTGTAGTAAAATAGTCATAATTTATTGAGTATATCACAAAAAATGACCATGAATAGTAGAGACCTATTCAGAGACCTATTCATTTCAACTACGATTCAATAATGTTTCGACCAGACAGTAATAAGTTGGACAAAGATACAAAATATTTGTTATTCATTTTATCACATTAGTTTTTTAATAAAGCTGTCCGAAAGAAAAGGTAATGACTTTTTAAAATTGGAAAGGTCTATTGTTTTACGTTTATTATTTTAAATTTTTACAGGAATCTTTAATTTATGATTCAAAATGATGATACTAGATGGAGCAGTAAAATGTCAAATTAAATTTATTAAATTTTTTTTTTAAATATATCTTTAATAATTATAGCTCATGTGTTATTCTGATGTATGAGCTATATTGTTGTACAAATTCATTCAAATCCATTCGGTAATTTTTGCGTGAAAGCGTAACAAACAAACATCTTTTAAACATTTTGCTAAAATCATGCTAAACATTTTAAAGAATTTATTATCGTTGGAAATTTATCTAAAAGTTAGACAAGGACTATTCATGAAATTTATATTTGGTTCAATTATTTTTTTCCGTAACTTTATTGGCTGGACATTAGAACTAAACCATTATTTAAGTAATAAATATCTTTTTCATTGCTTAAATACAAATTCAGTGAGAGAAATTCAAATTTCTAAAACGGAAGTGACGTCATAGTGTGTGGCTTGTCAGGCTTGTCAGGCTTGTTTACATACTGTATGGTATTAATTACTTAATATACTAAAACACATTTCCTTGCGTTGGATAACAGTTTTGTAATGTACACGTCATGCTCTTTTATTGTTAATTAACAAAATTTGTATAGATTTTTCGTCTTCATTGTAAACTAAAAACAAGTGAAAAGAAACAATTGACTGAGTTAATTGTTGAAATACCATGCATAGTCAGTGTTGATTTCTTTATCACATAACACATACAAAAATGTATAGACAGTGTTGATGCGCAAATGTTTGTTTTTTTGACGTCACGTAAATAACAAAAGATATTCACTTTTAAATAGACACGCCCACAACTGATATTCCTATATAAATACATACTATAAAATTTGCACCTAATTAACGCCCTCGTGGGTAAACAGTGATGTTCACAAAAAAATGTTTCAAACAAAAGTTATTTATTTTTTTATTAGGAACATTTTTTACATTTAAACTTTTGTTCTATCTCTAACGGTTTACAAAATGGGTCCTACGGACCCAAGACCCAATTGACCCATGTTGCTTATTTACGAACTTGACCTCACTTTTTACGTCCTGAGTACGCTGTAAAAATTTCAGCTCGATATCTTTTTTCGTTTTTGAGTTATCGTGTCCACAGACGGACGGACGGACGGACGGACGGACGGACAACCGGAAATGGACTAATTGGGTGATTTTATGAACAGCTATGACAAAATTTTTTTCCTAGCATCATTATTTTTAAGCGTTACAAACTTGGGACTAAACTTAATATACTATGTATATTTCATATGCATGGTATAACAAGTGAAAAGAAACAATTAACTGAGTTAATTTTTTCCATGTATAGACAGTGTTGACGACGCAATCGTTTGTTTTTTGACGTCACGTATGTAAAGAAAGATATCCACTCTAAGATAGCCACACATTCACAACTGATATTCCCATATAATTCATACTATAAAATTGAAAAAATTTGCACCTAAATTGCGTATTAATGTTAATATTTTTGAAAGCAGAGATTTTTATAAAAAATAAATTTTTTTCGTAAACCTTATAATAAAAAAGTTTTCCATTTGTAGCCAACTTAGCTAGGCACCCTGTATGAGAAAGGCTTCACGAAGCCTAAAATTTTACGCCAATTATGTAAACATTTTTTTTTTTTTTTAGATTACAATGAAAACGAAAATTCGAGAAAATATTGTTAATAAACAAATGTCTAACATGTTGAAAAACTTTTAGATAAATTTCCAACTATAATTAATTCTTTTAAATTAATATTTAATATCTTAAAAAAATGATTTAGGGTGAGATACTCGTTTTTGGCGATATTACAAACATCTAAAAATAGCTCAAAAGATCTATTTTCAGCGTTAAATTAAAATTATAAATAATAGAGACCGAGAGTGGAACGAGAGTTTTTATTGGAAATTTTCTCCTCTTTAAGAATCTTTTTTATCCTTAGTTGCTTATAACTTTTTAAATTTTTATGTGCGAAAAATGCTTCTAGCTCATTTTTAAACTTATTAAGTAGTTTAATAATCGCTGACCACTTTTTCAATTTTTCTCTCAAATAAGATGTTTCTGCTTAGCTCTACACTCCATAATATTCTACACTCACACCTCTCTGGTTGGTTCCGAAATAATAGTGCATTATTCTATTTTTTCGGGGAAAATATGACTAAAAATATCATGATAGTTACATACCTGTAAACGATCTAACATTGCACGCAGAATATTATCACATAATTTATCATCTAATTCGGCTTGTTCACCAAGGAAAACTAATATTTTGTTCACAAATTGACACAATCGATAACGAAAATCAGATGAGTTCGATCGATGATACTACAAAATAAAAATATTAAATAACTGATGGCATCCAAATTCATTCATTATTCACTCAAAATTCTCACCTTTAAAGAATACTTAAATATTTCCGCCAAAAATGGATGCATTTCTAATTCATCGTCATTTTCAGGATTTGGTACTTCTTCGAATGAGGTACAGAATTTTGCAGCAAAATCCAAACAACGCTCAACATATGGATTTTTCTCACCGATTTGTAATGGTATTTGTAAACATTTTACGAACAAATCAAAAAATACGTCTTGCTCAACCTAAAAGTTAAAAAATTTCATGTGTTTAAAAATGATTCCCGTGTAAGCTCATGTTTAAAACAAGTGGCTTTCAAACCACAAAAAAACTATTGTTTTTTTTTTAATTCCCTTTATTTTAGTAAACGACGAGAAAAAAATTTTGATCTGTAGATTTCGATGAAAATTTAGAATTAAAGTTTGTGAAGGCTATAAATCAAAAGTTATATGGCGAGGAGTGATGTTTTTGACCAGAAGATGGTAACCACTCCTTAGGAAGTGGAAAAATACATGTTACATAAGTAAAAAAGTGTCATTTAAGTATAATTCGTAAAATAAACACTTTCCCAGTTATTGACGATTGAAATTCGAAATATTTAACGTTAAATAACTGAAAAATTTGACGTTTTTTTGAAAAAATTATACATCATACAATTTTTAAAGTACTATTCAAGTCATTTGCACGAAAATTAACGGAGTTATAATGAAAAGTAAGTTTCTCGTACCTTTTTATACCATGCATATATAAAATATACATAGTATATTAAGTTTAGTCCAAAGTTTGTAACGCTTAAAAATAATGATGCTAGGAAAAAAATTTTGTCATAGGTGTTCATAAAATCACCTGATTAGTCCATTTCCGTCCGTCCGTCCGTCTGTGGACACGATAACTCAAAAACGAAAAAAGATATCGAGCTGAAATTTTTACAGCATACTCAGGACGTAAAAAATGAGGGCAAGTTCGTAAATGAGCATCATAGGTCAATTGGGTCTTGGGTCCGTAGGACCCATCTTGTAAACCGTTAGAGATAGAACAAAAGTTTAAATGTAAAAAATGTTCCTTATCAAAAATTAAACAACTTTTGTTTGAAACATTTTTTCGTAAACATCACTGTTTACCCGTGAGGGCGCCAATTAGACGGAACTAGGTACTATACTTGATTATCAGTTATGTATGTGTCACATGTTTGTATGTGTTATGTGATAAAGAAATCAACACTGACTATGCATGGTATTTCAACAATTAACTCAGTCAATTGTTTGTTTCACTTGTTTTATGTTTTATTCAGCACAAAAACTGATGAATTTTCCACGGGAATTAAAATTAATGCTTGCCGCTTTCCAATTTACTTTATTTAGGTACTGACAACATGCTCAAAAAGTTCGAGCAGTTTCGGATATATATTTTTTTAAATATTGGAATTTAAATGCAAACAAGACTTTATCGTTAAATTACTCGAAAAATAATTAAGTTTAGCAAAAATTAAGCTCTTTTTCTGCAGAAAATTTTACATTCAAAACTTTTTTTTATAACTTTATTTTTCGAGTTATTTAACGATAGATAAAGAAACTTTTTTTGCATTTAAATTTCAATATTTTGAAAACTATATATCAGTACTTAAATAAAGTAAATTGGAAAGCGGCAAAGCATTAATTCTAGTTCCCGTGGTAAATTAAACAGATTTTGTGCTAAAAATATAAAAAAAAATGTACTAGATACTTTCATTTCATTATAACTTCGTTAATTTTTGTGTAAATGACTTGAGACTTTTTTCATTTTTAAGATTTTTATAGTACTTTAAAAAGTGCACGATTTCAAAAAACGCCATATTTTTCAGTTATTTAACGTTAAATACTCCGAATTTCAATCGTCAATAACTCGGAAAGTGTTGACTTTTTGAAATATACTTAAATGACACTATTTGATAAGATTTCATCATTCTATCGATTTCCGTTGTCACTTTCAACCTCAAGAAGGGGTGAATATCACCGTGTCTGGTCAAATGCACCCCTCAGCACAATATAACTTTTGTTTATTAGAGTCTTATCTACTTACCGTCAAATTTTCAGGTCAATCGAAGCTATAAGGTTTTTTGAGGAAAAAAAACTAAAACTTTGGGTTCAAGTTACAAAAAATATATACAGGGCTAGTTTGAGTTGACATATGCTTGAAACTCGATAAATTTAACCGAGACTCCATTTCCTTCGGAAATTCGCTCAAGAAACCGAATCGGAGCTGTTGCTGAGAAATAAGAAGTTAAAATCTTGACAGACGCGACTAATAATAGTTATAACTTAACTGTTGCCCTTTGAATATCCTGCGAATATCTCGATTTTTGATGGTTTAAAAGAAAATAAACAAAAACAATCTTAAAGTACTCGTTATTTTATAGGTATTGATTGGTCAAAATTAATAAGTTATGACCTTTTTAAATTTTATTACTTTTTTTTTTTCGAAAATTTGATTTCAAAACGAATAAACGAAATAACAAAAATTTGAACATTCAATACTTGAAGAAACTCAAGACGAAACTAAACCAACCATCTAGAATAAAATCGATAAACTTGACATCGAATTATCAGGGTACAAAATTAGAAAATCATGGCATTATTCTAAAGGTTTAACGTACCCCCGTACTTTTTATGTAAAAAAAAAAAAAAATCAATTTCATAAAAATCTCAATGTTACAAGTCCCCTTAAACTTAATACACATGGTCGATGAACTTGCAACGAAAGTAGCTCAAAGTTTATTAAGACTTAAAAACTAAATATAAAAATCATATTTTATAAAATATTCTTACCAAAGGGAATAAATTTTGTAAAACCTTCAAACATTTTTCATGGTACGATGTATTTTGTTGAACATTTAGAAAGACAGTCTTCAGTTCGCGTAACAAATCATTTTTACTAATTGTTTTCATACTTGTATTCTCTTCATCTTGTCTCGTTTTCTTGTTACGTTTTCGAACCATGTTTTACATATAATTTTATATATTTTTGAGAGCGTTATTAAAGTTAAGTCGTTATTAATTTTCTAAAAACTTGTAAACAACTGTTTTTGAAGTTTAATGATTTGATTGGTTAACTGACTGATGTTTATACAGTACTGCCAACTAAAATGATACCAACTTTACAATGGTTATTATACTCTGTGTATATGAAATATGTATCAAGGTATACTAATTTTAGTCCCAAGTTTACAACTAGAGTTAATGATATGAACAAAATTTTGGTAGGCTTGTTCATAAAATCACGTACTTAGTCCATTTCTGGTTGTCCGTCCATCCGTCATCACGATAACTCAAAAACCAAAAAAGATATCAAGTTGAAATTTAAATTTATATAGCGTGCTCAGAACGTAAAAAGTGAGTTTTGAGTTCATAAATGAGCAACAATTGGTTTGTGGGTCTGTAGGACCCATCTTGTAAATCGTTAAAGATAGAACAAAAGTTTAAATGTAAAGATTGTTTCTTATTAAAGAAAAAAAAAACTTTTGTTTGAAACATTTCTTATAAACATAAACAAGTGTTTAGGTACCTACGAGGGCCTAAATTAGTACAAAATTTATGTGTCCATTTTCCCCGAAACTACAAAAGATAGTGAGTTGAAAATTTGCAGGTAGCTTCAAGTAGTGGTCTTGTGAAACATTCTCGAAAAATTAAAAAACTAAATTAATGGCGAAAAAAACAGTGGAAAGCGTGAGGAAAAATTTCAACTCCTATTTACTACGCGAAATTATGCGATTACTATTATTAAACAATATATTGCAAAATGTGATCCGATTTTTTTTAGAAAATTTAATCTGAAATAACTTTTACCTCTTTTCGTTTAAATTAGTAGGGAACGATGGTGACACGTTTCCCCAAGGTAGCATCCCAAACTTTTTTAATTTAAGCTCGCCAAAGGTGGGGGGACCATATCCCAAAATATGTTTCGGGGACAATTTTTTTTTTTTATCACCTTGAAGGAAAGTTAATAAAAATTTGATTGCAGTATTATCTTTAGGAATCCTCCATATACTAGAAAACAAAGAAAAAACGATTTTTATTCGGTAATAAGAATATACATTTGTAATATTCGCAATTATAAAAACGTCATTTTGTTATGGTCTTTATTTATGCTTATTTTGAAATAAATATGCCAAGTTGCGGTGTACAGTTAAATTAAAATTACTTATCAATTTAAAGAAATTGATACCTGAACCTGAGTGGCCTTACTCAAACAGTTTGAATTTATGATGGTCGAGAGTAAAGTCGTTGGATTGGATGATTTTGAAACGATTTGTAGAATTTGTTTAAATAAAAAAGAAAATATGTCTTTAATTTTTGAAAATTCATTGCTTCCAAATTTAATAAAAACATACAGAGAAATGTTAGAGGAATGTGCTTCAGTACATGTAGGTATTACAAAATGAAACTTTGTTTACATTCTCTAAAAGTAGTAAGGGCCGGATTAAGAGTTTTGTGGGGTCTCTAAAATTATTTAAATCTTAGGAAAATTAAAATCATTGTAATTTTTATATGTTTTGTATTGTTCTTCTTAATTTAATAAGTTTAAGTTTTAAACTACAGGTACTTCACGCGATTTTCTAGTTGCAAATGTAGTTATAAGATCGCCAAAACTCATATCGCGAAGAATATAACCCAAATTACGAGCATCAAATTAATTGGCCATGCTTTAAATAACAATTTTTTGCATTTTATTTCAATTGAGGTTATATTCCATTGGCGGAGAGCCTCGAAATTGATGGCTCCCAATTAAGGCTCCCAATTCTTAATCCGACTCTGAAAGTAGTCGATTCATTTAAGTTTTAGATTAAAAATATGTAGGATAGAGAAAAGGAGAACCATCTTGAATAGAGACTTTCATTAATAAATGATTCTTTTTTGTTTCGGACAGATGTCAATCAAGTAAAGATATATCACAAATCTTCTATCTTTGTCAGAAAGCGCTGTTTTATAAAAGTAAAATATATTAGATTTTCTTTAGTTGAATATTTTTTTGACAACTGTCTGAAACAAAAGTATATCAATAAAAAGGCCTATTGGATTTTAACGCTAAGATAACAGCGCCACGAGTATCAAAATGTAAACCATTTTCGTTAGAATCAGCTCATTATTTCAATGATTAAAACGAGAAGAGATATATGCTTTACTATACATTTTAATGTGCTGTGTTATATTTGGCGTTCTGACAATAGTTCTTTTTTCTATCACTAGATAGAGTCTTTCTTAGCATTAAAATCCAATAGGGGTTAAAGTAAATAAATGTCCAGCTGAAAACAGAAAATAACAGTTCTAAAATTGACCAGAATGGCGCTTGTATAGCAAAAAAGTGATTGACGTGAACTTCTTTATCCTTTTCTGATAACTTTTTTAGATCTTTACCTTACTCTCTTATTATACTTTGAGCACTTTTTTTAAACTACAATTTGCTACAGCAGCGCCATCCTTATTTGCTGTTTTTCGATGAACAGAGATGGTTCTTCTTTTCTCCTTCCATACTAAAAAGTTTTATATTTCTATTAATTCGGTTCAATTTTCTTAGATATTGACTGATGATTCGTTACCTAAAAAGATCTGCTTTGAATGTATAAAAGATTTAGAACAATCTTATAAATTTAAAATCCAATATTTATCAACTGAAAAATTATTAGAACAAATAATTGCAAACGCACAACCAAATATAAAAGTAGAAGTTTCAATTGATGAAGATGATGATTTAAAAAGTGAAGATGATTCATTTCATTTTTACAATTCAGATGAAATATCTCAAAGTGAAACTATTAAAAAAGAATTCATTTCTGTTAAAGAGGAATTAGCTAAAGATCTAAATAAAGAGTTAAATTACAAATGTGAAGAATGTGGAATTGGTTTTCAATTCAAAGCAGAATTTTATAAACATCAGAAATTAGTTCATTCGAATATTTTAAAATGTATGTATTGTGATAAAACATTTAAATTTACTTACAATTTAAAAAAACATTCACCGGAACTAGTTCAATGTAAAATATGTAAGAAAGTTTTTGGATGTAAGGGTAATTTAAGAGATCATTTACTTGAACATGCAACATGTAAAATATGTGGTAAAAGTTTTAAAAGTGTACGATTATGTAATTATCATTTAAAGGTAAATAAATATAATCAAAGGTCATTGAAAATCGTCAACTATAAAATTAGTTAGCTGAATAAATTATATTGCTGATATTTTTAGATACATGGAGATAAACGTCATTTATGCACTTATTGTGGGAAGTCATTTACAGATAAGGGGAATTATAATGTTCATTTACGAACTCATACGGGAGAGAAAAAATATCAATGCACTCAATGTGGTAAGCGTATTCCTTCCAGACGTATTTTAATATTATCCGTATTATGGTATAAGAGCCTATAACAGAAAACGACACCCATAACAGTGGCGTAGAGACCTTAGCTCGCGTCCATGGCACAATATCTTTTTAGCGCACCCCTCTCCCCATTCAAAAACCCTATAATATTATATGTAAAATATACTCGCAAATTAATAAGTAAAGTCATAGGCTCAAGCTATGCTGTAAATTTGAGACAAAAAATGTAGTTGAGAAAACAAGACTAGATTTTGAAATGTATATGATCATCTAGAATTAGTTCAAAAGATACCTATTATATATCTCTAGCCAGTTCTAAGGACATTTTGCGGCGACTTCATACACGTACTGTTGTATCAATATCCCATTTTTCACAAAGAGACTTCGCTATTTCTAATGCCTCTTTACAGAGCTTGTCTCGAATTTCGGCTAGTTCAGTCACTAATGATTCAAGATCTAACATATTATTTTATCAGATAAATCGAGAAAGGAGATAATTTATGTAACCAGACATCGTAGATGCAATAAGGCTGACAGACACAGGTCGAGTCAGCCCTACTAGTAGAAGAGACGTTCCATTTCTATTATAAATATATTATTACAGTTTGATTTAGACTATTAGTATTCCTTTTTTTCCTATTTATTTACGAATTAACACTAAATTTAAAATATATTTTCCAGAAATCAATTATAATAAAAATAAAAATTATTCAGCAATTTTTTGTTTTGCGGACCATTTGGCGCCCTTTGTGAGTATCGCCCGGGTCATGATGCACCTCCTTGGCCCCCTTCACTACGCCACTGCCATCGAACACCTCAAAATTATAAAGTGAAAATGGCTGAAAAACATGTAAATAGTATATTCCTATCTAGGGAGCAAAAGTAAAGAATGAATGAAGTCAACTTTGTGACATTAAAAGCTAGAGTCTTAGAGGTTTCTTAGTCTTAGAGAAATGCAATATATTGTAATTTAATTGACTCTGCTTTTACAGCAAAATATTTCTTGCTTTACCTTTAGATGCGAAATTTATTAACAGTGATGGTTTACGAAAACATTCGGTATCACATTCAGACGAACGAAAATTCCAATGCGAAATATGTAAAAAAACTTATAAACGTCAAGAAACGTTAATAAGTCATCGACATATACATCGAGAAGGCGTTAGTTATTCTTGTGATATTTGTAATAAACAATTTAAAAGGAAGGATACTTTACGTGACCATAAAAAAATTCACACAGGTAAATTGCATTATAATTATAATTTAAAGCAAATATTCTAGTCAACAAGTTCAAATTGGTGAAATATGGAAATGTTGATCTTAAAAATACGTGTGATAGCTTGTTGGATACGGAATGATCTAGAAAAATGTGCTCGAAGCAATTTTCAGCACATAAATTGCAAAAGTTATAATCAATTAAGGATGAAAAAAAAGGTATTTCGTTTTTCGCCAATATTCCCTAAAATATTAAAATTTAAAAAAATATTCTTAAATTTAAGAGAGAGTGTTCTTAGCTATGTTTCAAGTGCGAGTTTAGAGCTACGTACCCTTAAAAGAACTAAAAAAATTTGCGTCGATCTTCAAAATGCTTTAAGGAAAAAGTTAATTTAATGGAGAGTGCTCTTATATATATACTAGCTGGGAACTACCCGCTTTGCTGGGCAACATCCCCACTTGCACCCCTCCCTCCACATTTCCTTGCGTTGGATAACAGTTTTGTAATGTACACGTCATGCTCTTTTATTTGATACCCCACTTAGGTATATTTGTAAATATTCGATATTTCCTTCCCACTTTCTCGCTACACCTTTCTACCCTCCGAAGGTTAAAAAAATTTCTAAATGTAATTTAAAACATTCTGACCAAGTTTTGAACTATTAAAAGCCATAATTGAAAAATATGAATTTTTTATTCATGAACACCCCCGCAACCCCCCTTGTGGGTCGAATTTCGTAAAATCCGTTCTTAGCTGACCTCTACTTGGCAAAAGGAATATTCCTGCCAAATTTCAAGTCTCTAGGTCTTATAGTTCCAGAGATATCGTGATGAGTGACTATCTATATCTATAGAAAGTCTCCTATATATTTATAGATATCAAGTGGAAGTTTAGGGTTCCGTACCCGTAAAATTTGTTGGGGTTTTTTTTAAATTTTGTAAACTTCACTTTTTGCGTAATTTTTAGATTGTTGTTATATCATCAAAAACGAGTATCTCAGTATAAATAATTTTTTTTAAGGTATTGAATATTAATTTAAAAATTTGAAAAATTATGGTGTATTCTTATAACATTAAAGAATTTATTATCGTGGAAAATTTATCTTAAAGTTAATTTTTCAACAAGTTAGACAATTGTTTATTCAGAAAATTTTCTGGAATTTTCGTTGTCATTGTAATCTAAAAAAATGTTTAAATAATTGCCGTAAAATTTTTTTGCTTCGTGAAGCCCTTCTTATATATATACTTGTCTTTAGATCAAGTCTAAAGAGTTTGAAAAATTTTAATAATTTGTTTATAATAATTTTTTTAAATGCAATATTTTTAATTTTTTATGTATTTTTTGTTAACTTTAAAAAATTAATATAAACAATGTTTTAAAATTTTTTAAACTATTTTGCCGTGATCTTGTTAAGTATACTGCGTGTCCCCGGATAGAGGTAACTATACTTGCAAATTTTCTTATTTTGCATTTTAAGAAAAAAAGTCATTCTTTATAAGAAGTTTTGCTTATTATGAAAAGTATGGTCATTCTTTATAAGAAGTTTTGCTTATTATGAAATATTTAAAACTTCTAAATAATGTATAGGGTAGCCAAAAATTTGGTATCACAATTTTTTTTTTGGGTAAACTACCCTTCATTTTTAAAAGTTGACAAAATGTTACTAAAAAAAGTTACTCGAAATTAACAATTATGACTCTATACAAAATATCAAGAAAATCTTTCCAACTTTGACAATTTCATTCTTATTGAATGTTTATCCGAGAAAATAAATTTTCTTTTTAATTTTCTAAACTAGTCCACAAAAAATTACACTCTCGGATAGTACATGTTAATTGATTTATTATTTTCTTTCTTATGTTTTTTTATAATTAGAGCTTTTGTTCAAATAAAAAATGATGCTATAATTAAAGTACACGGATCTTCTTGATATTTTGTATAGAATCATAATTGTTAATTGCGAGTAACTTTTGTTAGTATCATTTCGCCAACTTATAAAAAAGAAGGGTAGTTTACCAAAAATAAAAATAGTGATTCCAAATTTTTGGGTACCCTGTCCATTATTAAGAAGTTTTAAATATTCCTACATACTTTTCAGAATAAGCAAAACTTCTTATAAAGAATGATTTTTTTTTTAATGCAAAATAAGGAAATTTACAAGTGTAGTTACCCCTATCCGAGGACACACTATATATTTAAGAAGGACTTTACGAAGCCAAAAAATTTCACGCCAATTATCAAACATTTATTTTAGTTTAGAATTAAAACGAAAATTTCCAAAAAAAGTTTTCTTAATAAACAATTGTCTAACTTGTTGAAAAATTAACTTTAAGATAAATTTCCAACGATAATAAATTCCTTAAAGTGTTCAGAATACACCATAATTTTTTATAATTTTTAAATTAATATTTAATTCATTAAAAAATTATTTAGTGTGAGATTTTTGACGATATTACAACAAACTAAAAATGACGCAAAAAGACGTATTTTCAGCGTTAAATTAAAATTATAAATAATGTAGATAGAGTTCCGGGAATGGGAGTTTTTTATTGGAAACCTCCTCTTGAACAATCTTTTTTTTTAAATATTAATTTTTTATGAAATATTGGCGAAAAACAAAATACTTTTTTTTTCATCCTTAATTTGTTATAACTTTTAAAACTTTTTTTGTTCTAAAAAACGCCTCTGGCACATTTTTCTAGACATCATTCCTAATCCAACGAGCGATCACACATATTTTTAAGACCATTATTTCTATTTTTTCACCGACTTAAAATGGTTTACTTGACTGAAATACTATATTATAATGTGTTCTGGTATTTTAGGAGAACGGAATTATATTTGCACATACTGTAACAAAGCATTTATGAAAACAGACAATTTGAAAATGCATCTACGAACTCATACCGGAGAAAAACCTTTTACTTGTAGTAAATGTGGAAAACGGTTTAGTCAAAAACATGTCCTGAATAGTCATATGAAAACACATTTTGAATTACCTGAATAACAAACATCTATGAATTTGGAAAGTGACATTGAACAAAAAATTATTTTGTAAAATCATTGAGAAATAAAATTTTTTTTTTCGATTTATATCTCGATCGAATTTTCATACCCTGTATATATATGAAACATATTTCAAGGTATATTAAGTTTAGTCCCAAGTTTTGATGCTACGAACAAAATTTTGGTATAGGTTTTCATAAAATTCATTTCCAGTCAAAACCGAAGAGATATCAATCTGAAATTTTTATAGCGTGCTCTGGACGCAAAAAGGGAGTTTGAGATCGTAAAGGAGCAACATAGGTCAATTGGGGCTTGGGTCCATAAAACCCATCTTGTTAAGCGTTAGAGATAGAACAAAAGTTTAAATATAAAAAATGTTTCTTATAAAAAAAATAAACAACTTTTGTTTGAAACATTTTTTCGTAAACATTAATTTTACCCATGAGGGGGGAATTAGTACAAAACTTTAGTGACGAGAGTGAGTGAGATAGACATACCAATTATCTAAGGTGTGTTATACGAAAGTGAGTCGATAGTATGTTATACTATTCTATGCTATACTATTACCATAAAGTAACGACACACTACACTATTAATATAATTGTATTCGAGACGTGGAAAAAAATTTACGCGGATAATTAAGTATAAAAATGTCTCAATACTTTTTCCTACGAGTCACCGTTTCTGAGGTATAACGATTCAAAAAGTTGGAAAAGTTGCAATCATCATAAGTATGTATAAGTACGCCACCTATATACATCACTGAAGCTAGAATACAAGTAACAATATTTTTCCATCGATCAGTGTCAACTTACATACATAATTTTTATACCATGCATATATGAAATATACATAGTATATTAAGTTTAGTCCCAAGTTTGTAACGCTTAAAAATAATGATGCTAGGAAAAATATTTTGTCATAGGTGTTCATAAAATCACCTAATTAGTCCATTTCCGGTTGTCCGTCCGTCTGTGGACACGATAACTCAAAAACGAAAAAAGATATCGAGCTGAAATTTTTACAGCGTACTCAGAACGTAAAAAATGAGGTCAAGTTCGTAAATGAGCATCATAGATCAATTGGGTCTTGGGTCCGTAGGACCCATCTTGTAAACCGTTAGAGATAGAACAAAAGTTTAAATGTAAAAAATGTTCCTTATCAAAAATTAAACAACTTTTGTTTGAAACATTTTTTCGTAAACATCACTGTTTAACCGTGAGGGCGCCAATTAGGCGAAAATTTTATAATATGTACTATACTTGATTATCAGTTATGTATGTGTCACATGTTTGTATGTGTTATGTGATAAAGAAATCAACACTGACTATGCATGGTATTTCAACAATTAACTCAGTCAATTGTTTGTTTTCACTTGTTACTTATACATATCCGTTGTGTGCAATTAATTAAACTTGTTGCATTAGAAAATGTGGAAATAAGATACGTTGTATAAATTTTATTTTTTATATGTAAATACACATAATTACTGATTTAAATTTGTTACAAAATATTATTAAATTTTCAATGTAAGCCATAGAATTATATGTCCCTCCATAAAATCATATGACGATTACAATTCTTCAAACTTTTTGAATCGTTATATCTCAGAAACGGTGGCTCTTAAAATTTTTGAGAAATTTTTTATATTTAATTATCTGATCTACAATTTTTGTCTGAACTAATTTTATGATAGAACTGACCGTTTCGCTGAAAATCACGAAAAATCCGTTTTTGTGACTTTTCACTCCGCGTAAACTTTTTTCCATGACTCGAATCGATGATGATTTCTTAGATTTCATTTATGATCGTATTTTGATCAATACTACCCAATTTCAGCCGAGTGAGAACCTTCAGATGTTTAAATTGACCATTTATCCACTTTACATTGAAAATTAAATACTGTTTTCTTACAAATTTAAAAAGTAATTATATTAATTTCCATTATAAAAATATTATTTATGCAATATCGTCTGTTTTAGTTTTACAATTTCAAATCCAATTTTTATTAATTGTTATTTTTTAATAATTTTAATTTGACATTTACTATACCACATTTACATGTAAATCGTCCCTACCATACTTCGCACCCAGCTAAGATATACTCTATCTAATGTTTTTAATAAGATTCCACATCTCCGATGTGTCCGATGAACAACCTGTTGTTCACAACGACATCAATACTCATCGGTAGTTTTTAAACACTTACCTGATATATATATACTCCATTTAAATTCGATTAAAAAAATTTTTTTAAATGCTGATTATTTTTTCTTCCCAAGGTATTAAAATTGTAAAAAATTTCAAAAATAAAAAAAGGGACGTTATGTTAGTTTAAAAAAATTGGCATAAAAAATTTGACATAAAATAATAATTTTCAATTGTTGTTATTTTGTTTCTATGATGTTAAAAATATATTATGATAAAAAAAAACCGCTATTTGAATGTAAATAAATTTGTTCTTAAATCAAATGAATTCGATAAAAATGATTTACGCAAAAAAATTTGTTAAATAAAAAGAAAACTATATAAGTTAAAGTAAAAAAGTGCCCAGCTGAAAACATCAAATAACAGTTTACAGTTCTAAAATTGACCAGAATGGCGCTTGTATAGCAAAAGATGATTGATGTGAAGGTACTCATAAAAGTAATAACATAGAACCGTAAAATGGCCATCCAAACAATTGATCGTAGAGACGCTCTTCGTCTCTAGACCAGTATATAACAAACATGTGTGGTCAATGACGTGTCAATTTATTTACGCCTCTATGATTCTATATCATTTTCTGATAACCTGCTAACTTCCTAGTCTATAGGTAATTGAAGATTGTAATGTGGAAATAGCATCACAGCATAATTGGAAAATGGTCATAATTTGGTATGTTCATTTTTTTCTTATCAATATCGCGCGAATAAAAAATGATATCGACTTCGTTGAGATGTGGTTCGAAGCGTATTAACGGTAATATGATCCGAAATGAATTACATAACATTTGAACGAGTACTTTTTTTTTGTTTAAACAAAAAGACTGAAAATTTAGTGTGATCAAATTAACTTTTTGAATATTTTAATTCTGAGTTCGGAGAAAAAAATTGAATTTAGTAGATCATTATGATACAAATTGAAGAAACTAAAATCTAACATTTTTTGATGGTCGGAAGGGGTCCAAAAAAAATGGTAAAGTGACCTAATCCGGTCTTTCGCGTTAGACACCGTCGGATTGAGTAAAAATAAAAAAGCGTTTAATAAGCTTAGGCGCCGTAAAAAGGCGAAAAAAATGAGCTGCGAATGAGCCCGATTGGTCCATCGATGTCCCCACAAATTGTTGTTTTAAAGAGTCAAAGCTGAGATTAAAATGGATTGTAGCTTTTGTGCCTATGAAGTATCACACACAATTTCAGCAAGATCGAATGTATACTTTTTGCAAACCGCAGCTGAATGCAAAAAACAGGACTTTTGTAAAATGGCCCTAAAAAGTTGTGGTGTGGTAACACGCTATTTTTTTACGCGATCATATGCTTCAATAGTTAAAGTAATACCTACTAAAGTGCCAACCTCTCATCTTTAGTAAAAGTTACTAAAATATTAATTTTAAATTACTCTTATTTTAAATTATAACATTAACAAGTGAAAAGAAACAATTGACTGAGTTAATTGTTGAAATACCATGCATAGTCAGTGTTGATTTCTTTATCACATAACACATACAAAAATGTATAGACAGTGTTGATGCGCAATCGTTTGTTTTTTTGACGTCACGTAAATAACAAAAGATATTCACTTTTAAATAGACGCACACACAACTGATATTCCTATATTAATACATACTATAAAATTTGCACCTAATTAACGCCCTTGTGGGTAAACAGTGATGTTTACAAAAAAATGTTTCAAACAAAAGTTTTTTATTTTTTTATAAGGAACATTTTTTACACTTAAACTTTTGTTCTATCTCTAACGGTTTACAAGATGGGTCCTACAAACCCAAGACCCAATTGATTGGGTCGTAAATGACCCAATTGCTCATTTACGAACTTGACCTCACTTTTTACGTCCTGAGTACGCTGTAAAAATTTCAGCTCGATATCTTTTTTCGTTTTTGAGTTATCGTGTCCACAGACGGACGGACGGACGGACAACCGGAAATGGACTAATTAGGTGATTTTATGAACAGCTATGACAAAATTTTTTTCCTAACATCATTATTTCTAAGCGTTACAAACTTGGGACTAAACTTAATATACTATGTATATTTCATATATGCATGGTATAAAAATAGGATGGGAGTAATGGGAGCAATTATTAAGAGACAGAAGTTATGTGGCATTATAGTATGATGCATATGCATTTAATATTGTGATGCACTTACTATATTGAACTTTTGCTGCTATTTAGCTGCTTGGATGGATGTTTTGCTCTTTCGTAAGGCAAGAGTAAAAATTTTATCGTATAATACCTTATTGTAACTGTACTTTTGATCTCGTTCTACTTGTTGTGTATACCAATCGCGACTTAAAACTTTATCACGTGCATCAATGAGACAAATAATATAACCATCTTTTATTTTGTACACAATGATGTCGTCGCAAAACAATAATTTCAATTTTTCTACTAAAAATCGCAATGCAGGTTGTGGCGTGATTGGGTACAGGTACAAATTAAATTTTAAAGAAAACTGACATTCTTCGTCATGGGTTTGCAAATACTCTGCGACGAAGTCAATAACTTCCGAAGACGATTTAGACATGGGACGACCAACAGCTACATAAGCTGGTTGTTTATAATAAAATGAACGTAATCAGCGATCATGGTACCTTGCCTTCTTTTCGATTAAAGGCAGTTACACGCTCTAAAAGTGACAGTGCCCATGTAGAATTATCTTCTCTCTCTCGGACAGATTTTTCAACATTAACTTGAACCATTGCGCTATTAACATATCGTACTCGAGATAAATGTAATTTGCAGCTTTGTTTTACCTTTTTCTCATACTCGGGCGATGCATCTTCAGTGCAAAATAGACACAGATTTTCATAATCGAAATTAAAGTTCGGCTCGGAATGATCTAATCGAGATGATGTACTAGCACTTTTCTGCTTCTTCAGGGCCAGCTTGATATTTGATTCACGTAAATATGATGCTCTGCAAGAATTGTGGACGATAATGGGGCATTGCTTCTTAAACTGGAATTATTCAAACTGTTAACGGCAAATGCAACAATTAAATTCACATGCAAAGAATATGTGTTAAATACAGTTACAATAAGTTCAAAAGTTCAATATAGTAAGTGCATCACAATATTAAATGCATATGCATCATACTATAATGCCACGTAACTTCTGTCTCTTAATAATTGCTCCCATTACTCCCATCCTATTTTTATTGTTATAATTTAAAATAAGAGTAATTTAAAATTAATATTTTAGTAACTTTTACTAAAGATGAGAGGTTGGCACTTTAGTAGGTATTACTTTAACTATTGAAGCATATGATCGCGTAAAAAAAATAGCGTGTTACCACACCACAAATTTTTTAGGGCCATTTTACAAAAGTCCTGTTTTTTTGCATTCAGCTGCGGTTTGCAAAAAGTATACATTCGATCTTACTGAAATTGTGTGTGATCAGCTTTGACTCTTTAAAACAACAAGAGCTATGAAGTTTTGAAATTTCGAGCAAAATCGATGGTTTTTTGCAATTTGTGGGGACATCGATGGACCAATCGGGCTCATTCGCAGCTCATTTTTTTCGCCTTTTTACGGCGCCTAAGCTTATTAAACGCTTTTTTATTTTTACTCAATCCGACGGTGTCTAACGCGAAAGACCGGATTAGGTCACTTTACCATTTTTTTTGGACCCCTTCCGACCATCAAAAAATGTTAGATTTTAGTTTCTTCAATTTGTATCATAATGATCTACTAAATTCAATTTTTTTCTCCGAACTCAGAATTATCTAAAAATTGACGCCATTTTTTTTTATTTGATCACACTAATTAGTAAATTCTGGAAATTTTGAAAAAATTCATTTGATATACCTACTTCTCAACGATAATTTATAAATAAATACTGTAGCGGTCTTTAAACATATAAATGAGTTGAAATTTGTGATTTTTTTTATAACTCTTTATTATACTAGGAAATTGTTCGTATGTACCTCAAGGGTCGCACTAGACTGACCCCACGGCTTGTTTAAATCTCAATCTTACTGTTATTACTTTGAACACTTCTTTTAAAACATTCACTTTTGCTACAGCAGCGCTATCCTTATATGCTGCTTTTCGATTAACACTTTTTGATACACTAAGATGATTGTTCTTACTTCTACCTTCCACATAAAAAGCAGATATTTGTGACATTATAGCGCTGAAATATTAATTGCACAACCCAATACGTAAATATCTAGATTTTGTAAAATACCTATTGGTTGGAGCCGTTTCCTCGAAGGCCTTTCATTTTATAATTTAAAATAAAGATTGAAGTGTGTATGAAAAGTTAATATACAGTCAAACCTGGATAAGCAAAAGTTCAAGGGAGCACAATCTCATTCTCGCTTATGGAGATTTCTCACTAACCCGAGTTTCGCGCTAATGCAGGTACATGGGTAGCGTTTCTCACTTATAGAGGTACGCAGCAATAACAAGTCACAGCAAGTACGAGTGTAGTAAATTGTAGCTATGGTTCCTCCTAAATAATATAAATAAATAAAGCTGGACTGTCGCATATAGAGGTATAGATAAGTAGCAGTCTCACTTACGGAGGTCCATGAGGGAAAAACGACTTTCTCTTACAGAGGTTTCTGTTTTTCACTAATAAAGATTTTGGGAGCTTAAAATTACGGGTCTTGGCTATTACTCTCACTTATAGAGTTTTCTCACTTATTCAGTTCCCACTTATCCAGGTTTGACTGTATAACAAACTTCTTTTGAGGCGGTGAGCGAGTGAAGATATGTTGTTTGTCTATATTTATTATATAAATCTGTGAAAGGTTCGGGTGACAGTCAGCAATCTAAATTTCGAATAAATATTACTGAAAATATTCGATTTGACAAATCGGATAATTTACATTTAAAAAATGAATAATAAACCTAACGTGTTTATTGATTTTCAAACAATTTGTCGAATGTGTCTAGAAGAAAATTCTAATATGATATCTATTTTTGAAAAACATATATTTCCCGATTACAAATCATACAGTGAAATGTTAGAAGAATGTGCTTCCGTAAATGTAAGTAACAACATTTTTTTTTTAAATCTAAATATTTTCATTATATATATTATATATATTTTTAGGTATCCGAAGATGATCTATTACCGAAAAATATATGTACCCCATGTTCTGAACAGCTAATACAAAGTTACAAATTAAAAATTCAATGTGTAACATCAGAGAAAATGTTGTTACAATTCATTGAAAATGCTCAATCAGAGGTTGAAATTGAAGAACATTTTATATATGATGTTAAAACAATTTATGAATATGATGAAAAAAAAGATGAACTCACAGAAATTAAAGAGGAATATTTAGAAGAGTTTGAAACAAAAGAATTCGAATGTAAAGAATGTTCAATAGGTTTTCCCTCAGAAGTGGAATACTTGAACCATGTTAAATTTAAGCATAGTAAAATTAAATGTGAATATTGTGTTAGAGAGTTTTCAAGTTTTGAAACACTTGCAAAACATTTAAATTCATCACATAAATTCTGTTGCAAAGTATGTACGAAAATATTTACAAATAAGAATGAATTAAAGCAACATGTCACTGATAATTTATGTACTACAACATCGTTTACTTGTAATCAATGTGATAAAACGTTTAAAAATAGTAATCGATATAAGATTCATATGCGTGTAAGTATAACTCTTGCTTTAATCCTTATATATTATTTTACTCAAGTAAACGAGGAGAAGAAAAGGCGCTAATAGTTCAGTTTAGGCACTTTTCTTAAAAATCATCTTAGAAAAAAAGGAAAAAAAAATTCAATTTCAAGCATTTTTATACCATGCATATATGTAATATGCAAGGTATACTAAGTTTAGTCCCAAGTTTGTAACGCTTAAAAATATTGATGCTACCAACAAAATTTTGGTATAGGTGTTTATAAAATCACCTAATTAGTCCAATTCCGATTGTCCGTCCATCCGTCCGTCTGTGGGCACGATAAATAATAAGTGTATTAGGCAAACATGTTTCGAATGTAACAGTTTTTATAGATGTTCTACTAATACTGAATACATCATTAAGAAGTAACAATAATAATTGTAAAGATATTTCAAATTAAACTATTTTTAAAACATGTTCTTCTAATACTTATTTAAAAAGTTTTAAATGTTTTCACCACTTTATTATTTTTAGCCGCGAGTGCAGAATTCCGGACGGGTCGAGATAGTTTCAAATTAAGAAAGATATTTTTTTGCGAAGACGACATAGTTCTAAATGTATAACTTTACTCTTTGATTTCAGATTCATACTGGTGACAAACGGTTTTATGCACATATTGTGGAAAATCATTTACTGATAGATCTAATTTGGCTGCTCATATACGAATACATACGGGTGAAAAGCGATATAAATGCAAAATTTGTGGTAAGATCATCAAAATATTAGATTACAGTAGAACGCCGATTAACCGAATCGCCAATTATCCGAATCAGTTTTGTTTTGGTGTAACAAGAAGGAACTCGTTAGAGTCCAGATATATTTCAGTTGTTAGAGTTGAAAGTTAAAGGCAAGACACTACATATTTTGCAACGTTGGAACGTTTGTTGGAAAGTTCGTTTTTCTTTATTGCCAGTCTACGTCCGATAATCCGAATCGACCTCGGTCCCAATTAATTCAGATAATCGGCGTTCTACTGTATATAGAAGAAAGTCGACTATTCGACAATAGGGATGTTTAAAAATGTTACAAATTCATGTAAAGTTATACTTTACACATAAAAAACAATTTAAGTAACATAGAATAATATTTTAAGAACGTAATTATTATTCTTAAATAAAATTGATTTAAATTGCGTTTTTTATTACCCATTATCACGTGACTACGAATCACAGATTATAGTTTATTACATAAATAGATAGGCAATTCTACTGAACATGAAATGTTGTTCAAAAGAACCCCCGGAGTAATGAATTTAGAATGAACTATTAAAAAAATGGTGGAAATTAGGTATATTTGAATTATTTCTATTCAGTTTATCATTTTTTTAATTTTTTTGTACTAATTTGTCCTCTAATAAAATAAAGTGAAGTTTTTTTTTTTTTAAATAAAATAACAAGTAAAATAAAATAATAATTTATTGCAATATTTGAAACAAAACAGCATTCATTCTATTATTAACATATTTAAAATTATTATTTACTAGTTTGGTGTAAGTTAAATACAATGTCTAACCATTTTAGTTCGTTAATAGTCAGTCAATAATAATCACAAACAAACACGATCTAATTGTAATCAACACGATCTACAAGACGTAAACACTAAAATAAACTCAGTACATACCATAAAAAAAATCAGAAAATATATTTATAAACACACCTAAATCGACCTAAACTAAATTACACTAGTTAGTTAATGAACACAATAGTGCAGGAAATACGTAGGAAAATACCTCAGATTTTAAAATAATTCTCCCGTCCGGTTTTTCAACGGGATAATTATGATAAAAATAGTAGTTTCTAAGAAGACATTCTTTGGAAAAAATCGGATTGTAAGAAGTTGTTTAAAAACCATCGAAAATTTATGAAAAACAGGTTTTTTGCAAATAAAAAACGGAAAAAAGATTTCGATTAAAAACAAAAAATTGAGCGTTCAAGAGCTAAAAAAACCAAAAAAATGAGACTAGCTAAAGTTATATTCGATCGAAACTTTACGAAAAAACACGGTTTTATGACCGAAAATATCGCGTTTTTCGCCTATTAATTTCTCGGTTTGAATGAATCGCAAGAAATTTGTTCTAAATAATATCAGGTTTCCGCACAATTTGCGAAAATGCGTAAATAATGCTTTCCGAAAAGCCGTATGCGATCGCTAACGACGCACCCAACGGCAATTTAAAAAAAAAAAAACTTCTTTAAGAGTTTTCTAAGAATCTCTGCATAATTATGAATCTTGTAGACGCACGATGGAAACGCAAAGAAAAATCGAGTAATATTTCATTTTTAATAAATTGAAACGAATTGAAAGAAAATATAATATTCAAATATTTGAAATATATTGTTCCAATATTTTTTTGTTTTCCATAATACATCTGATATATATTATAACTAGCTCGGATCCCGCCCGTTTCACTGGGTTTAAAAGTAAAAACCACCGCTTTATAGCCTCCAGCTCTCTTGGTCTCACTTATCCCCCTTCCATAACACTCGAAGGGATTGTGTACGCATCTAAAATATACGCTCAGCTCTCAATTAATAGGCGAAAAACGCGATATTTTCGGTCATAAAACCGTGTTTTCTTGTAAAGTTTCAATCGGACTTAATTTTAGCTAGTCTCATTTTTTTCGTTTTTTTTAGCTCTTGAACGCTCATTTTTTTTTTATCAAAATCATTTTCTCGACTTTTGGACAGCCCAATGCCGTGTAATCCCACGTTTATCGTACAAAATTTTATCTACACCTCTAAATTGTGAAAATAAACGATAATTAATATTTAAAATTTGTCATGGTTTTTTGAGAAAAATAGATAATTAACAAGCCATGAATAGAGTCTGATGCGACCCTCCTGTCCTCGCAAATAACTTCCCAACATAATAAAAATTATAAAAAATTTAAAAATATAAAAACTCGACCGGCTCGAAACGATTCTACCGAATGTTATGAAATTATTTTCGGATCATATTAATACGCTTCAATCGGCACTTCAGCGAAGTCGATATGATTTTTTGTTGGCGCGATATGGGTCAATTTTAGAATCATATCGCCCTGCTCGAAACGACTCGGCACCTCAACGAAGTTGATATCATTTTTTGTGCGCACGATATCGGTCAGGATAAAATTTAAGAAAAAGCTCGCCCGAATTTTATGAAATTATTTTCGGGTCATATTGCCTTTAATACGCTTCGATCAACATCTAAATGAAGTCGATATAATTTTTTGTTCGCGCGATATCGGCGACGAAAAAAATGCCTACGGACGTACTAACATACACACATACTTCTTCTCGAAATTGGTTTTAATGCCTGGCCTTGACCAGTAAAGATATGTTGAAAATTTCGATTTCGAAAAACGAAAATTTTGAGAGTAATTTGTGGTGTTGTAATGAATTTATTACGATACTAGTGCTGTAATGAATTCATTACCTCCCTAGTGCGGTAATGAACTATTTTTCCCACGCATACTGAGTGAGTAAAGTAATTCTCAACTCACGGGCGTAGGTAAAAGCAATTGCAAAAATTAATCAAAATGCCTATTGTTAATTTTTTCTTTCAGTAATCGAAATAGATTTTTCAAATAATTTACGTTTTTTTTTTTTTTTTAATAAAATAATTCATTAAATTTTAGGTATAACATTCGTACAGGGTTATTCGTTACGTAGCCATTTAATAACTCATTCACAAGAGAAAAATTACGAATGTAAAATATGTAATAAACGTTTTTCACGAACAAATGGTTTACGACGACATATTTTAACACATTCTGGTGAAAAGAATTATGTTTGTGATATTTGTAATAAAAGATTCTTAGATCAACATGATTTAAAATGTCATAAAAAATTTCATACAGGTTGGTATATTATAATAAAAAAACTTTTTGACGTAGTGCGGTAAATGCCATCTCCTTGATAATCCTCAAACATTACAAATTTTTTATTTAAAAGACAATTGGGTATTTGCATGAAATTTATTTTCGAATTTCTTAACAAAATATGAAAAGACTATAAAAGAGATAACAAAAGAGTGAAATTAAAATTAAAATCGGCCAAAAAATACGGATGATATAAGCATTTTAAAGACAGATATTAAACAGAGAGGTCTGATAAGAACAATGACGTCAGTGTGTCTATCAGCCATATCTCATAGCATAGTTACATATACATATACGGTATACCATAACTTCCAATTCTGTTTAAAAACAAAATTTTGATGGCTGTTATCTTGGTTGTTTTTATGTTATTCGAACAAAATTTTCTCGACTGTTTGTTACATAAATAAGTTTTTATTAAAGGAAAAAAAAAATCATGCAAATATCCAATTGGGTATTTTCAAAATGATTTTGCACATAACATTAATTTTATAAATTCTTGGAGTGAGTTTTAAATAAATAAATAAAAGATATAAAAATCACGTGACGTGAAACATGATATGCTTGGTCTACCGTCATTGTGCATATTATTATTACTTTACATTATATACAGACAGTGTGTCACATTTACAATGAAGACACAGTCTTATTTTTGTTATCTACAGGAATATCGATTTGAAATTTTGCACAGCGACACAAGTTGATGGGTCACGATTTTTAAGATACTCCGAAAGATATATCGAAATCTGAACTTTATGCTCAGCCTACTACAAATTGACAAATAGAGCCAATTCTTAATATTATGCCTAGCGTCAGAGATGGTTAGAGATATCCAAAAAAATTGCTTAGAATATTTGTTTATCCCCATATATCGATTTTCATAACAAAATTCGCATTTTTAATTTGTTTACTATTTTGGTCTTTACTCAAAATTATTACAAGTTTATTGAAATATTTGATAACAATATTAAATTATCAATTTGTCCAGTTTTTACATTTCATAGCAAACTAATTATAAAAATTTATTTTTTATTATTATAATTAGTGTGCTATGGAATGTAAAAACTGGATAAATTGATAATTTAATAATGTTTATGTATTCAAATATTTCAATAAACTTATAAGAATTTAGAGTAAAGACCAAATATAATGAAAAAAATTAAAAATGCAATTTTGTCCTGAAAATCAATATATGGGTATAAAAAAATATTTTTATCGAATAATTTTTTCGATATCTCAACCATCTCTGACGTTAGGCAAAATATTAAGAATCGGCTGAGTTTAAAGTTAAGATTTCGGTAGTATCTTAAAACCATAGACATAGTAATACTAAACGGTGCGATGCATATACTTTCTGTGTTGAAAAGTTGTGCCAATTTAAGAAAGAGGCAGCCTCTGTAAAGCTAGCTTTGTTCCACTGGGTGGTGATATGTAGACGTATGACAGAGATAACTCTACCGCAACTTCCTTTGTATTTCTTCCTAATTTTGGAACATGAATTACTTACGAATGCTCCATCTATATATATATATATATATATATATATATATATATATATATATATATATATCTTATATATATAGGAGACTTTCTATAGATATAGATAGATAGTCACTCATCACGATATCTCTGAAACTATAAGACCTAGAGACTTGAAATTTGGCAGGAATATTCCTTTTGCCAAGTAGAGGTCAGCTAAGAACGGATTTTACGAAATTCGACCCACAAGGGGGGTTGCGGGGGTGTTCATGAATAAAAAATTCATATTTTTCAATTATGGCTTTTAATAGTTCAAAACTTGGTCAGAATGTTTTAAATTACATTTAGAAGATTTTTTTAACCTTCGGAGGGTAGAAAGGTGTAGCGAGAAAGTGGGAAGGAATTATCGAATATTTACAAATATACTTAAGTGGGGTATCAAATAAAAGAGCATGACGTGTACATTACAAAACTGTTATGTTTATGGAACATAAACATTCCGTTTTGCTGGGCAACATCCCCACTTGCACCCCTCCCTCCACATTTCCTTGCGTTGGATAACAGTTTTGTAATGTACACGTCATGCTTTTTTATTTGATACCCCACTTAGGTATATTTGTAAATATTCGATATTTCCTTCCCACTTTCTCGCTACACCTTTCTACCCTCCGAAGGTTAAAAAAATTTCTAAATGTAATTTAAAACATTCTGACCAAGTTTTGAACTATTAAAAGCCATAATTGAAAAATATGAATTTTTTATTCATGAACACCCCCGCAACCCCCCCTTGTGGGTGGAATTTCGTAAAATCCGTTCTTAGGTGACCTCTACTTGGCAAAAGGAATATTCCTGCCAAATTTCAAGTCTCTAGGTCTTATAGTTTCAGAGATATCGTGATGAGTGACTATCTATCTATATCTATAGAAAGTCTCCTATATATATAAGATATATATATATATATATATATATATAATGAATATTCCCCATTCATATACAGTGATGAGTCACTATATGACTGTAAAATTTCAAATCAATATTCGTATAAATAACGAAAATATGAGGGTATCTTAATCTTAAATGCGACACACTGTATAATTTACTATTCACTGTACGTCATCGAATACAAATGTTATTATGATGTAATTCATGAAATTTATTTTCTAGGTGAACGAAATTTTTCGTGTACACTATGTAACAAAGCTTTCACGCAAAGTACACATCTTAGAACACACTTACGAATACACACCGGTGAAAAACCATTTGTTTGTGCCCAATGTGGGAAACAATTTCGACAAAAACAATCGTTAAATATACATGTTATGAAAGTTCATAAAACTGATTCAAGTTGATTGTAAATGTAAACATTTTATAATTTTTTGTAAAATATAATTAATTTTTAAAGAGTTTATAGTTTATTTCTTATTTAGTAGTCTGATCATGGAGGCAGAGACCGATTTCATGTTAACAAATTGTTGTCATAAATAAGATGCCAGGAGTGTTTTTTATCTAGTTGGTCTCCTTTTATAATCTTCAAGAGTCTAATAGTCAATGGTACTAGGTTGACTTTACAATTGCTTATTGTCTGACCTCTTGTTGAAAAGTATAGAAAAATTGAATCGTTTTTTTATTTGACACTTTTAATAGCTCTGTGCCCTCTTCAAGCTTGGGAAGAAATGTTTAAAATAAACCATCATGTTTTCTTTAAAATTTTTCAACAAAAGTTTTACTAGGTACTATTTTAAAGCATGTATATATCCAGCCTTATAATTGTTAAAAGTTTTGTGACAATCATGTTACGAGCGTATTTTCAAACATTAACCAAAGTGGACGAAGATTTCGATTGTGTAAATATATGTCGAGCATGCTTGGGTAGTGTTGAAAATATAGAACGAATATCATTGTTTGATGAAAAAATATTACTAAATGATTGTCAATTACATGAAGCATTAGAAGCATGTACTTCTGTTCACGTAAGTTTATATGACTGACTAAATATTTACTAACCAAAGGCCAAAGCATTTCTAATATTTCTGAGCTCCGTCCTCTATATCTATGATAATTTTTAATATGTAAAGCAACAAGAAATTCTTTTTTAAAAAATTTGATCTAAAACTGATAGTTATACCAAATATTTCTACTGCAGGTATACATTCCCAAACTCTGAAACCGTGTTTATCGTAATTCCCAAATGATTTCCTTTCAAATAACATAAAAATTAAGTGGATTTAATTTCCTACCTGCTAACTATACGCTGAAAAAAGGATCATTAATTACAGGAAAACTAATAATTCCCAAATTCTAAAATTATATTCCCAAATCAATGGAAATAGTTTGAGTGAAAAATAACAATTTTATCTGCTAAGTATACGGAGCTTTGTTTATACCATATATATATACCATGGAAATAGATGTTCACATCCTCTTCAATCGCCATTATAGTGTTATTTAAGATACTTTGAAGTCACGAATAAAAATAGATTTGATACCAACAAATATTTCGATTTAAATGACATTTTCTTGGCAAGATACTTTTTTATAAATAAAATAAAATATTTAAATCATTTCCCTATAAGAAGCAGACGCTTAGATTAATGTAACTCTAGACATATTTTTCGGGTTGAGTACCGATTGTTATACAGTGAAGCTCGATTATTTAGTGCAGTAGCGCATTATACACTATGTATTCAAGAAATGTAGCAAAGAGTTTGAAGAGTTTTATAACTTTGACTATACAGTTTAGAATCCTTGATAACAAGTAAATGAATAACAAAATAAACGTTTTAAAAAAAATTTGCAGATAAATTTATCAGAAAAAACATCAATTTATATATGCGATCGATGCTATGATTTATTAGAAACAAGTTTTAATTTTCGAATACAATGTTTAAAGTCTGAAGAAAAATTTAAAAAGTTATTACGTTTACATAAAATTGAATCAAATTTTAATACAACAGATATTAAAGTAGAAATTTGTAAAAGTGAATTAATTGAACAAAATAACGATCCAAATTTCATTTCAATAAAAAATGAATGCCCTGACATACCAGTATCTGATGTAAAAATTGAAGATAATTTCTTAGACGATTATTCCACGAAGAATAATGATTCCGAAGTTTATAACAATCAATCAGATGATGATTGTATTGAAAATATCGATCATGATAGCTTGAAAGATGAAGCAAACGAAGATTATTTAGAAAATACAGATTGTAAAAGTTTGAAAAATGAAGACATCACTAAAAATATTAATGAAAAAACTGTGTACAAATGTACAGATTGTAATAAAGTTTATAAAAAAGCATGGATGCTTGAAAATCATAAATTAGATCATGGTCATAATTGTAAAGTGTGCTTTAAAAGCTTTAATACAGAGAATGATTTAAATAAACATGCGCAAGAACATGCGCATTTAGAACCGAATAGATTTGTTTGTAAAGAATGTGGCGCTGATTTTAATAAAAAATATAGTTTAGTCTTACATACACGAGTAAGTTTGCTTAAAATTTCGATTTGTTTTGTTTAAAATGTGCTTTATTTATTGAAAATTTTTCTATGTAGAAGCAGCATACTGGGGAAAAACCCCATCTATGTTCTGTCTGTGGTCGAGGATTTAGTGATGAAAGGTATTTAATTACGCATATGCGAATTCACAACGGGGAAAAACCTTTCGAATGTAAAGTCTGTGGTAAGTAATTATATTGAAAATTTAAGGCTCTTCTTTCTATTCTAACATTTAAAAAATGCAGATGTTAGATTGTTTTAATTTGGATACAATTTTTCAATGAAAAATTTGATTGTTTTTACTTGCTACCATACAGATGCTAAATTTCGCCAATGGTCGACATTAAAAAGTCATTTAACAACTCATACAACTGACAAGAATTATATTTGTACTGTTTGTGGTAAAAAATTAGCTTATAAAGCTACATTACGAATACATATGCTGAGTCACACTGGTGTTAAAAAGTATCCTTGTAAAATATGTGAAAAAACATTTAAAGTTTCATCTCAACTAACAAGACACATGAGGATACATTCAGGTATAAGATTTAATCTTTTTTCGAAGCAAAACCGTGACGATAATCTGAATTATTGCACTTTTAAGGTGAAAAGAACTATAAATGTTTAGATTGTGGAAAAGCATTTGGGAGATCACATCATTTAACAGTGCACAGAAGAATTCATACAGGAGAAAAACCTCATGTTTGTTCAACTTGTGGTAGAGGCTTCACTCAATTACATGTGTTAAGAACACATTTGAAAACACATAAAGAATAATAGAAAAATATTTTTGTAATTTTTTTTTTATTCATAATAAATAGTTTTGAATAAAATTTATATCTGGAATTATTTCGAAAAAAATTTTTTTTATACAAATTTAGATTCATAAAATTTTATTAAATTATTAGAAAGTTATTTCAAATCTGGTGCTCTTTTAAAGCAAGTGCATTTTCAGCCTTACAGTTGTAAACGATTTTAAAGCGCGCTTCTTGTATTAATTTTAGATAACGGGTAAAATGAATGAATATTTTGATTGTGTAAATATATGTCGAGCGTGTTTGATTAATATTGAAAATATAGAAAGAGTATCATTATTTGATGAAAAAATATTACTAAATGATTGTCAATTACATGAATCATTAGAAGCATGTACTTCTGTTCACGTAAGTTCAAATGACAGGACAGACGTAAATATTTACATTATCCTGTAATACTCAAATTATTTAAATAATAACTGCTTTGTAGTAGTGATAACTTAAGATAGTCATAAATCGCATCAAATTTTATTTATAATGTTAAATATTCGAACTAAAAATAGCGCTAGCGGTTTGAGCACCACCGCAGAAACTCTCAAAAAACTCATTTAAAACTCGATGGAGTTTTAGCACGATTCCTATGAGCTATGACCATTTCTAAGGGTTACCGTCTCACCGAGAACAACAACAATACTCCGGATGAACACCAGCAAAACTGCATAAAAAGACGAGCAAAATTTCACGGAAAGTCATACAAAACGCAGTAAGATTCTTGTGTTGGAAGCGTACAAAAAAAACTTAACATTTCCAAGGCTGAAACTCCGCCCAAACTCCACATATATATACTCCATGAAAAATCAAAGAAAGAGCACAATCCGCAGTAACTCCAAGTTTCGACCGAATCATCAAACCCGCTAGAGAGTAAATTCATTAGTTTTTGTGCTAAATAAAAAATAGGCACGGACAACTTTCTTTTTATTATAACTTCGTTAATTTTCGTGCAAATGACTTAAAACTTTTTTCATTTTCAAAATTTTAAAAAGTTGACGAGTACTTTAAAAAGTTTTCAAAAAACGTCATATTTTGCAGTCATTTAACGTTAAATAGGTACTCCGAATTTCAATCGCTAATATTCGGAAAGTAATGACTTTTCGAAATATGCTTGAATGACACTTTTTGCTTAGAATATATCCCTCTTTCGATTACCGTTGTTTTTTTCAACATATATTTTTCTGCTTCCTAGAAAGGGTGGTTACCATCCCCTGGACGAAAGCACTACTCGCCGTCATAACTTTTGTTTCTTTTTCAAGTCAATCGGAGCTATAGGAAACAATTTACAGGTTTAATTCTCGTTTACTGGAGTAATAGTGTAATTTGAGAACAATTGACTATTTCAACTGATAGGTTCTTGGCAAGAAGTGCACTTTCTATTATTTGAAAACAATAACAAGTGTTTGATATATCCCTGTATGTTTCGAACTTTTCCTTAAAAAAATAAAATTGTCAAAAAGCAAATTAATTTTTTTTTAGATTAATTATTCAGATAAAACATCAATTTATTTATGTAATAGATGTTTTAAATTATTAGAAACAAGTTATAAATTTCGAGTACAATGTTTATTATCCGAAGAAAAATTTAAAAAATCATTACGCTTGCATAACATTGAATCGAATTTTAATGAAAAATATATTAAACAAGAAATTTGTAAAACTGAATTAATAGAACAGAATAATGATTCAAATTTCATTTCAATAAAAAATGAATACCTTGTACCTGATGTAAAAATTGAAGATAACTTCTTAAACGATTATTCCACAAAGAATAATGATTCCGAAGTTTATAACAATCAATCAGATGATGATTGTATTGAAAATATCGATCATGATAGCTTGAAAGATGAAGCAAACGAAGATTATTTAGAAAATACAGATTGTAAAAGTTTGAAAAATGAAGACATCACTAAAAATGTTAATGAAAAAACTGTGTACAAATGTACAGATTGTAATAAAGTTTATAAAAAAGCATGGATGCTTGAAAATCATAAATTAGATCATGGTCATAATTGTAAAGTGTGCTTTAAAAGCTTTAATACAGAGAATGATTTAAATAAACATGCGCAAGAACATGCGCATTTAGAACCGAATAGATTTGTTTGTAAAGAATGTGATAATGATTTTTCTTCAAAATTTTCACTAAATTTACATATACGGGTAAAATCGATAAAAATTATTGTTTTTCATCATATCAAATGTTTATAGTCCAATATTTATTTCAAAATTTCTAATTTTTTCATGTAGAGTCATCACAAAGGAGGAAAACCACACTTATGTTCTGTTTGTGGTAGAGGGTTTGCGATTGAGAGATATTTAACTGAGCATATGCGGATTCACAATGGAGAAAAACCTTATCAATGTAATGTTTGCAGTAAGTACATATAGGTATAATTTATTCATAGCAAGTGAAAACAAACAATTGACTGAGTTAACTGTTAAAATACTATGTATAGTCAGTGTTGATTACGCAATATTTTTTTTACGTCATATAAATAAAAAAAGATAATCAATCTTAGAAAGCCACATGCGTTTATATGACGAAGCCAACTAGCTTAATTAGCCGTTCATTTAACAGCGTAGCCTTTTTAATAAACGGCGTCATTCAACTAGCAGCTTGAACGGCATCCAGGCATTCAATCAAACAGCAAGACATAAGACTTGGATCGATAACGTTTAATTACTTGCCTAGCCTAATCATTTTTAGTACAACTTTCTGCTACCTAGTGCTGAAACCCATAATACACTGTAAATTGAAAGATACTCAAGTCAGTCTCCTTTTGGTGGCCAGGAATTTCAAAAATATAGTTGTAGGCCTGCTGTGAATCAGTGTCGCAATAATAGATGTGCTTGTTTTAAAAACAAAGTTTTTTGCGGATCCAAATGCCATGGAAACTTAACTTGCGTATAATATTTTAATTACTTATATGTGTACTTTGTTTTTAGGCTACGCTTTTTGATCTCCTTTTGATCTCCTTGGCCTAGGCGTTAAGGACCCCTTTGCAGTACACCTCTTTTGTATTATTATTGTTATTATTATTATATCATGTAAATATGAAATATAACAAGTATACTAAGTTTAGTCCCAAGTTTTTAACACTTAAAAATATTGATGCTACGAAATCACCTAATAAGTCTATTTGCGGTTGTCTGTCTGTCTGCACGTCTGTGTGTCTGTCCGTCTGTCAAAACGATAATGTGGTATGATCGCAGCTACCCAACCTGCCTTGCTATGTGAATGCTATACAGCACTGTCGTGTTGTTTTCTTTGTTTTATGCAAAAGAACGTCTTATGTCATATATTATAAATGGCTAACGAAATGATATCCAAACTGTATGTATGTGTTTCTTTATAACATATGATATGTTTACTGAGGAAGTGAGAAGAAAGAAATTACCAAAAAAAATGATTACCTCATAAACACTGTCTATACATGGTATTTCAACAATTAACTCAGTCAATTGTTTGTTTTCAGTGTTTTCACTTGTTATTACTACATTTCGTTTCAGATGCTAAATTTCGTCAATCTTCGACATTAAAAAGTCATTTAACAACTCATACAACTGACAAGAATTATATTTGTACTGTTTGTGGTAAAAAATTAGCTTATAAAGCTACATTACGAATACATATGCTGAGTCATACTGGTGTTAAAAAATATCCTTGTACAGTATGTGATAAAAGTTTCAAAGTTTCAGGTCTGCTAAGCAGACATATGATTATACATACAGGTAATTGAATTGGTCTGGTCACTAAACCCAAATATAAACATCCTTAAATGAGCTGGTCGAACAAATGAATGTAAACTTGATTTAGATAGGTACCGGGACAGAGATTTAGATACCAGGGAATTGTGAAGCCAAAGCAGCTTGCTAGAAATAATACAAATATCAATCCAAGAGTCTGGGAGTTCTGTTTATGGAAAGTAAGCTGCTTCTAAACAAGGGTATCTTAAAAAAGGCCAATCTTAAATGAAGGGAGTAACACACTTGTGGTACAAGGCAGATATGGTCTGAGTACAATCGTAGGCGTTCCGAAGACTTTTTAACAAGATCCTTTGACGACTATCGTTTCAAAGGATCTCTATTAGCAAAATCGTTATTACAAGACAATATCTAGGTGGCAGGCACGCTGAACGACTGTGCCTACCAGTGCATCACGATTATTTCAGGAGCTGTTTCAGTGGGGAGGAGGACGAAACTATGCCTCATCTTCTCTGTTACTGTCCATCTCCTCATCACTGTTCAGCTCCTGCCATGAGGAGATCATGAGACTGCCATGAGGAAATCACTTACTTGAGTCAGCCTTTCTATGACGACCTCTACGGTCCGAAGGTCGTTAACGTCAAAGCACTTCTGCTGTTCTTAAACAGTTCCGAATGGCTCATGGATTAGTGGTCCGGCTTGAACCAACCCTGTTTTGGTATCACAACGATCCTATGTTCTAAGCATGTTCTATCCCAGTACAGCCACTCGAACCCAACCTAAACTCAAATATAAAAATCAAAGTTATTTGATGCTAGATTGTTTGTGAGATACACCCTTTTTATCGATGATTTTATGCGATACTTAACAAACCGAAATGTTTCCCTAATATAAGAATAATGATTACACAAAGTGGCTAGTGACCTGAGCTACCATGGATATGTCACAGAATTTTGCGATCTTGGAAATGTTGGTGAATACTAAGTCACGATTAGAAAAAATGATAAAAGAAAATGATTTCCCGAGCTTTTGAGATCAATATCTCGGAATGTATTCATCATTAATTTTAACCATAAAATAAAGGGTGTTCCAATAAGAACACCGGTTTTGAATTGCGTTTGTAGTGTCATGATTTGTTCGTTAGTCAACAGCTGCAGGTTAAGTAAAATGGAGCACAACACTACACAACGAAGAATTTTGATTGTAAAAAATTATTATTAAAGTGGTGAAAGTTTTGCAGCCACAGTTCGGAAAATGCGTACAGTTATGTGCCATTGAAATGCTCCAAATGAAGTCACTGTGAGAAAATTAATGAAAAACATTGACCAAACAAGGCCTGCTAATGACGTAAAACAGAAACAGGCATTCGTCTTGGTCGTTCGATTGAAAATATAGCAGCAGTGCGTGCAAATGTTGGGGAAAGCCCAACCACATCAATAAGACATTCAGCTCAAGAAATTAATGTTTCCTTAACCATTATGCATTGAATCTTAACAAAACATTTGAAACTTCATGGGTAAAAAGTTCAATTGACACAAGACCTGAAGCCGGAAGATCATGGGCATCGAAGAGCGTTTGCTGATTGAATTTTAGAATAACCAATAGCCAATTGGATGGATTTTTCAACGAAAATCATATTTATTGATTAGGTTCATTTTTGTCTTGTAGGCTCCGTTAATAGACAAAATTATAGACATCATCGGACCATTTTTCTTCGAAAAGACAGTTGGAAAAGCATTCACCATGAATGGTGTTTGTTATCGTGAAATGTTAACTAACTTTTTTATGCCAAAATTTCAAAATATAGATCTCAACAGCATGTGGTTTCAACAGGACAATGCAACATGTCATACAGCCAGAGAATCTGTTGAATTAGTGCATGAGTCGCATGCCTGGTCGAGTTACTTCTCGTTTTTGAGATCGGTATTGGTCGCCCAAATCTTTTGATTTAAGCCTTTGTGAACAACCCACAATGATTGAAGCCTTAAAAGATGAAATTGAACGCTGTGTGACTGAAATACTGCAAAATTTATGCACAACGGCCCTTGAAAATTTCATGAAAAGGGCACGTCTGCGCCAACAAAGCCGGTCATTTGTTCAATTTCTTATTCCATTCAAAATTTCATGATGTGCACTTCATTATTCAATAAATGTTTCAACCTTATGGTATAAATATATATGTTTTATTTCAAACTCAAAAAGGCGTCCTTATTGGAACACCCTTTACGTAGTTTAGTGATTCGATTTGCCTCAGTAAATGATTTTTATCAGAACTTGAGATAAATCGAGTATGTTTGTATTTTCTGCATAAATCACTCAGAAATTGTCGATAAATGGGGATGCCAGTACCATAATAGAAATAGCAACAATCGTATAAAAAATATCATTATTTTGATTTTAAGGTGAAAAAAACTACAAATGTCAAGATTGTGGGAAAGCATTTGGAAGATCACATCATTTAACAGTGCACAGACGAGTTCACACAGGAGAAAAACCTCATGTTTGCTCAACATGCGGTCGAGGTTTTACCCAATTAAATGTGCTGAAAACACATTTGAAAATCCATAAAGAATAATTTTTTTTTTGTTATTGTTTTTGTACTACAATAAAAAGATTAGTAAGAAAAAAGATCTGAGTGTTTTTACAAAGAACAACTTTACAGTTTAAAACTTGGCTATCTACCAGACCTCAAAAAAATTCAGATAGAACTTGGTCAAATAACGGAAAAAAGTTGAGTTTTTGAATTTAGTGACACCATCAAAGTGATAAAATTTAATTTGCTTTCAGCCAAATTTTATCCGATTTGAATGAATACACTTAGAATTTTTTAACATTTTCTTTTGGGGATGAAGTTCTTAAATTTATTGTATATCTTTAACAGACATTATGAATGCGAAGTCATTTCTATATTATATCCGAAACAAAATTAATGGACTTGAAAAAATCGCATTAAATTTGGCTAAAATTTCGTCCATAATCCTAAAAAATCCGAAATCCTAAAAATTTCGTATATAATTTGTGTAAATTTCACCATTATTTTTATATTCACCATATGTTTTTGCATTAAGCGTACACACGGCGGAACAAATTGTTTCCTGTCCATTCATCATTCTCACTCTGTTATAACATGATTTTACTACTTTACTCCCACCCGCGAATTTAAAGGATAACATGGACACGGTGTATCCAGTGTCCAAGAGTGCATTTAATTTCTTATGCATAAACTCCACCTCTACCATAGGAAGTTGTGCTGAACTCAACGGGTAGAAGCTGCCTGCACAACATACGGCGGCCTCTCCTACACATTTTAGGACACGATGGTGATATATGCCCCTTTCCATTACATAAGCCCCTGATCCCTCTTGCTAGGCAAAACCTTGCCAAATGATCCTCCTTCTTGCAAATGAAACATCTCCTAAGCTCTGCTGAAGCAGCACTAACATTCCGTTCTGTAGTATTTACTAGCTCCCTCGCCCTTTCTATCAACTTTGCCAACGTCAATTTTTCGACACTGCAAGTAGCTATCAATTGCTGCTTTACCGTTTCGGGTAGATCACAAACTATTGCACATTTAAGCCATTCATCAGATAGCATTTCGTCTCACCCGGTAACAACTTTCGAGTAATAAATTGTTCGTAGGCCTGCAATGGGTGTGCATAAAACGCTTCCACTAATGATTGTTTTAACTTTGAGTAATCGTCCTTCACATTACTGTCCAAACTTTCGTACATCGCGAAGGCACCTCACGATAGAAATAGGGGACAAAAAAAAGCCAAATCATTCACTTTCTGTAAACTTGGAACCAACTCCATCAAATTATTTCACAATGTCTGAGTACTTTAACGGCACATTTGACATTGTTCCCGTAATGCCGAAATAGCTTGTAGTTATATTTAATTTAACAAATGTAAAGCTTATAAAATTTTACTTGTTTTTTATTCAACGATATTTCTTACAATGACAAATGTATATTTTGTTGCTATAAAGAAAACATAGAAACACAGTATTATTTTCTTAGATACATTGTTAGATAAATTGTTTCAATTTTCCCTTGTTTAATGCAGTGCCTATTAGTTTTCTCCAAACAAATCACACCTTCAAGAACCTAAAACCCTTATTGCTCGATTCAAAATTTCCATAGTTCTCCCTAATATTGTTTAGTGAATACAACAACATTGGTATTTCGTCCTCTAACTCAATTTCAAGAGAGTGTAGGAGCTTAAACATGATATTTCGGTATAAAGAAAAAGGGGATTGGAAGAAGAGCCCCTTAAAATTAGTTTTTAGGAGTGTTAACTTCCCAATCCTTTTTTCAATCAAAATCACTTCCTTAACACTAACGTAACTCACATACAAAGGACCCCGCACAGAATAAATTCATTTTTGGTTTCCGTTAAAATTTTTTGAATTCATGAAAAACCCTCGCTTCCGAGTTACCGAGTTTCAAAGGTTATGCCTACATGAGATATTGGTTTTTGATTTCGGCAAAAATTTTCTTAAAACTACGATTAAGGTAGTTTTGAAAACCCTTCCTTTCCAAGCTACGGCCTCGAGCGAAGGCCAAAACTCTAGATTTCCGTATTTTGCACACACAGTCACGTGTTATGAATGTTATGTGTGTTTCGATAACTATTTTTCTCGGCCGAAAAATGTCATGTGTGTAAAACGCCCTTATAAACCAACCCTCAAAACACTTTACTTCAACTCAGACAAGATTTCCTTTTTTTATACAGTCATACTATAAATGCCATTCTTGTCTTGTTCTACATTTTATTTTATTTTTATAAATTAGTTTCTTTGGAAGCTTGTATAGTGCAAGTGTGTGTGTGTGTTTGGGTGTATTCACGTAGCAATCTGCAATTATCTCATGTGCAGGCATAACTTTTGAAGTTGAGTGCATAAGAATCTTTGTTCGGCATGATAAAAACTACCTTAATTCATAGTTTTCAAAAAATTTAAACCGAAACCAAAAATCAAGGTATTGTGTGCGGGATCCTTTCTCAACCATCTAACTCAATTTAGAGCATTAACCACGAAAAACATATTGAGATAAAATAAAAGAGCTGGAGGATTGAGAAATGGGCACCTCCAAAAGGCATTTTTTAATACGCACTCCGCATCTCTTCACGCTGACCTTCGAAACAGTACTTAAGTCTATATTTTTGGTGAAAATAGGACTACTTAATAACATAAAATGCAAATACAAGAATATTTTTAATATAAAACAAGTGAAAACAAATAATTGACTGAGTTAATTGTTGAAATATCATGTATAGACTGTGTTGATTGCGCAATCGTTTGTATTTTTACGTCATGTAATAAGTAAAGAAAGATAGCCACTCTTACATAGATATCTACACATGTATAACTGATATGACCATATAATACATACTATATAATTTGCGCCCTCGCGGTTAAACAGTGAGGTTTACGAAAAATTTATAATAATATTTTAATATGTTGATTTTTTAATTAGGAACATTATATTCAAACTTTTGTTCTATCTCAAACGGTTTACAAGATGGGTCCTACGAACCCAAGATCGAATTCGCCTATGTTGCTCATTTACGAACTCGACATCACTTTATACGCCCTGACCATGCTATAAAAATTTCAGCTTGTTATCTCTTTTCGTTTTTGAGTAATCGTGTCAACACACGGACAGACAGACAATCGGAAATGGACTAATTAGGTGATTTTAATTATGAACACGTATACAAAAATTTTGTTCTTTGCATCAATATTTTAAGCGTTTCAAACTTGGGACTAAACTTAGTATGCCTTGATATATTTCATATATATACATGGTATAAAAAATTATAGTTCAAGTAAGAAATTGTATATTAGAACTTTGTCTTTATTAGCAATCTAGCTCCAAAGAGGACATCAATGTCCTTACAAATTGTTTAATTTTTCTTATTAATTAAACAATTAATACTTCGGAAATTCGATAAATTTACGAAAAAAATCAATTTAAAACAAAAATAATTCTTATGTTATTTTATTCGATTTCTTTTAAAATCAATAACAAACCCCCTTAAATATGACTGTCTAATAAAACTTCTGTGAACTGTTTTAAGATGTCTAGAAAATAGTTGTTTTGTTTATTTAAGTAATAAAGTACAAAGTACCTGTTATGTTTTTTAAACGTTTGTACTAAAATTCCTCTTACAATGAATGAAATTTTTGAATACACTAACATATGTCGAGCATGTTTAAATAATATTGAAAATACAAAAATTTCATTATTTGATAAAACATTGTTATTAAATGGATTCCAATTATATGAAGTATTAAAAGAGTGCACTTCAGTTCAGGTAAATTAAACAGTTCATTTGTTTGCAAACTAGCTTATAATTCATGATATTATGATTCAATGATTAAAATTTAAGTTTAATTTAGATTAAATACTTAGATATTAAGTAACATAATTATTACCACAATCAGAGCTGGAACTAGAGTTAAAAGGGCTCCGGGGCAAGATTAAGTTCGGGGCCCTATTTCTCTATTGAGTTTGTCAATTTTTTTCAATTTTTGTAAAAAGAAATGATTTGTTTTATTTTTCACGTTGTATTACATATTAATTTGTGAGTTAAAACATCAGACATTATAACATCATCAATCATGTAAAGTAGTAATATATTTAATTGTAGATAGCTTTACTTTGCGGAACTCCATAATTAGGATTGAAGAAATAAAATTTTCAATTTACTTTGCTTAATCCACTTTTATTTATTTAATATTTTAAATTATTAAAATATTAAAAGTGGACTAAGCAAAGTAAATTGGAAATTTTATTTCTTCAATATATTCTTAGATATAACATTATACGACAATTTTATCCCTTATATTACAAAATTATGAATTATGAATAAAGATTTTAGTAGTTCGGTATGGTTTTCTGTTTTTATCTTTCGCTCAGGAGACCATCCGAACCCGAAACTCCAGAGCATTGCCCCGGTTGCCCTATTGTAGTTCCGGCCCTGATCACAATATTAAACAAATACACATCTCAGGAATCGATCGATTAACTTCTAACATTTCAGAATAGTATGACGCTAATGTATTTTCCTGTATATTTCTTCCAAAAAAGTCCATCAATAAGTGTATATAATATTTTTGCATTACACTCAAAAAATTTTTGAAAGCAAAAATTCTAAAATTTTTTTGTTGGAATCCGTCTAGAATGAAATTTGAGTATCACGCTTTATAAATTTCGATTCATAGCGAATTTATAATTTCAAAAGAGAAAAATGTGCCCTGATAGTAAAATAATGCCCTAATTTTTTCCAGATAATATGTTGATACAAACAGATAGGTAATTTTACGGTGAGTAGGGACTTTCAGCCTAGCTGTCTATATTCGCACCGTGCGTGAGTTTTATTGGAGGCGTTTCCATGGTAACGATACACTATTTTAATTATAGAATTCACGCGTATATGATTGTATGGATTGCATTTATGGCTTACATTGAAAATTTAATATTATTGTCTTACAAATTTAAATAAATAATTATGATAATTTACATTTGAAAAATAATATTTGTGCAATTTGATTTCTTATTTTCACAATTTTTAATGCATTAAGTTTAATTAATTAATGTTTTTCAATAAACTTAATTTGACATTTTCTATAACATTAACATGTAAAGAATTGCAAATTAGTCATAACAGCCTCCTTTATCGCCAAAATTTGCCCTACCATGACTACGCACACAACGAATATGGGCAGCTTAACTATAAAAATAGTATCAGTATAAAATAAGAACTAGTACAGTTGCTTTTAGATATTTTCATGATGAGGAGCGCACATAAGAAAAGTATAACAATCACAAAACGTATTTCAATTAAAATACTTTCCAATGTTTGTTATTTTTTTTAGATTCCAATTAATCAAAACTAATTTCTAAAATAATACTATATGGTGAAGGAGGTTATAAGGAATATAAAATAAGCGGAAATCTCTGCTTTTGATAATATTAACATTCAGCTATTCACTTTTGACATCGACAGTTCAGGGTGTCCACAAATTGAAAAAAGTTTCGATAAGAATGTTAATGTCGTTTAGACTATTAGAATAGATAATAAAGGAAACGGTTCAAGAAATTACTCCCAAGATATGTAGGAGTGTCTAGAATTTTGTAAAGGAACAATTACATGTATGGGACGCGAAGGTGAATATGTTGAGACAAAAACGAACTGAAGATAACTGTTGTTACTTACATCAAAAATAATAATTTTATTTGTAATGTAATGTATGAAAAATAAATTGTTCTATATTAATTATTTTGTTACATATCAGCAAGTAAACTTTTGAAGTTACTGGTTAGTTATTATAACAGATAACGTGTTTTATAAGTAGGATTTGCTAAATTTAATTTAAGATTGAAGTGGTCAAAACATTCCTATCGTTAACAATTCAATCCTAAACTGTAATCTTAAGTTCGTTTTTGCCTCAACGTATTCACCTTCACGTTCTATACATGTAATCACTCTTCCACAAAATTTTTTAAATACACTCCCACATCTCTCGGGAGTGATTTCTTGAACCGTTTTCCTTATTGTCTGTTATATTGTAGACACCCTGTACATTCTATGTCAAAAGTAAATAGAGGAATGTTGATATTTTCGAAATCAAAAATTTTTATAAAAATAACTTTTTCGTAAACCTTATAATAAAAAGTTTTTCAAATAGAGCCAACTTAATTAAGTAAAAACGCTGTATATAATAAATATTTCTGTAATTGTATATTGTTTTCTTTTACAGATTTCAATATCCGATAAAATATCAAATTGTTTATGTAAAAAATGTTTTCAACTATTAGAAATTAGCTATAATTTTCGAATACAATGTTTATTATCTGAACAAAAATTAAAAGATTTTCTTCAATTAGAAAATACAAAATCAAATAATTTTACTAGTAATGGCGATTTTGAAATAAAAAAAGAAAATGATCATGCTGTAGATTATTTAAAATCAGAAGAAAACAATTTTTTCACAAAACAAGAAAGTGACGTAGGAACAAAAGATGAAGAAGTTAAAATCGAAAAGTCCGATCTAAAATCAGACGATGATTCAAATCATTACGATAATAATGACGATGCATATTGTGATGATGATGATGAACCGTTAGCAACGAAGAAATTCGGTAAAAAAAATGATAAACCATCATCGTTTAAATGTCGTGTTTGTGAACATAATTTTTCTTCGTACGCGAAATATAAGAAACATGTACGGGCAGATCATGAACAAAGTGTTTATAAATGTGATGAATGCAGTAAAGTGTTTATAATGCTTTGGCGTTTGGAAAAACATCAATTAACGCACGGGTTCAATTGTAAAACGTGTTTTAAGAAGTTCGAAAATGAGACTGATTTGAAAAAACATACGGAAGAACATTCAGATCATGGTCGATTTGTGTGTAAAGATTGTGGAAAAGAGTTTAGTAAAAAATTTAGTTTAGTTTTACATATGCGGGTATGTCATCTGTTTAACATACTTTGCTTTTGTGGGTAGTTCGCAGATAAGAGGTAACATGTGTTGCAATCATTGTAAAATAAGTGTTTTATCCTAATTGTTGTGTAATTTTATGCAATAAATCGCAGCTTTTAAAGGTATTTCTAACAATATGAGAAAGCATGCGGTATTTTAGAACGAGAAAAAAGATAGTTCTGTAAATAGTAGTTGTTTAGTGAATTAAACTTGACAACGCTGTAACATACTATTACATGTTGCCCAGCTGCCAAAAAGTATTTTAATTTACATTGTTTTTTTTATGAATAACAAATATAAAGTTTTTTAAAAATTAATCAACTGCGACATAAAGGTGTATTTATAAAACACAAATAAAAAAAAAGTACATATGATTATTACAAGCACACAGAAGAACTTACAGGCTAGCAGACTCCTGGCGTTCTCTATCTGTATTATCTCTATGTCAATTACATTCTAAATTCTTTGCAAGTTAATTCAAATATTGGCGCGCTTGACGTTACACATAAGATGAATAACTCGTAAAAACAACGTTGTCACTTATACAATTCACTTCTGGTTTAGAAAAAATATTATGTGCTGGAACTTAGCAGGGTGATTTTCGAATTTAAAAAAAAGAAAAGTTGTGCTAGAATGTGCTAGAGTTGTGCTACAATGTGCCGTCGAGAAAATTGGAAAATTCGGAAAAATATAAAAATGGCAGCCAAAATCAAATTTTGCCTTAGCAAGTTGATTTCGTTTTTTCGAAAAAAGAAAAGTTAGGTAATATTTTGCTCTGGTTGTGCTACAATCTACCGTTTAAAAAATTTAATTACTTTGAAAATTGCTAAAGTTATAAGCGAAAATTTACTTTGCTTAAATGCAATGTATGGTCATTTTTCGCAGAATTGTACGTTTGTTGTTTTTATATTGGTACACAAACATTATACATATTTTAAACTGGTTCATTCTCGACGGCACATTGTAGCACAACCCTAGCACAATTTTATCCAATATATTTTTTTTCGAAAAAACAAAATCACCCTGCTGACAAAAAATCTATTTTTGGCTGCCATTCCTGTGTTTTTCCGAATTTTCAAATTTTCTCGACGGCACATTACAGCACAACTTTAGCACAATTTTATCAAATATATTTTTTTTTTTTCGGAAAAACAAAATCACCCTGCTGACGAAAAATTTAATTTTTGGCCGCCATTTCTCTATTTTTCTGAATTTTCCAATTTTCTCGACGGCACATTGTAGCACAACTCTAGCACATTCTAGCACAACTTTTCTTTTTTTTAAATTCGAAAATCACCCTGCTAAGTTCCAGCACATAAAAATATTCGTTGATAAAGTAATCTTTGTTTATTGTTTTTTCGTTAAATAAACGGTCAATTACATCCTATTTTGGCTCAAATATCCATAATTTATTTATTTACATAAATCTAGTCTAATATTATCGAAGATAATAAATGAGAACTCGAGGCTATTTCGAAATAAATTTCGATTTTTGCCCCAATTTCCTATATCAGTTTTTTGTATTTTATAAATACGTATTTCGACTACCAAGTAGTCATCATCAGTAAGAATTAGCTAGTCGTGATTACTCTTATTATGAATGTTACTCTTTGCTAATTTGGTGGCGGACTGCACGGATCTGCTCTATCTATAATCATCATTTAAAACCATAAATTAAAGATTTCTGTAAAAATTTAAAAAAGGGTAAATGTCAAATTTAATTTAATTTTTTTATGTTTTTAATTTTTTTTTTAATCCTTCTCTCTATATATTATAAATGCGAAAGTAAGCATGATTGTTTGTTTGTTACGCTTTCACACTTAAACTAGCGAATGGTTTTTAATGAAACTGTACAGCAATATAGCTGATATATCAGAATAACACTTGAACTATAATTTATAAAGATATATTTTTAAAAAAATAAAAAAATTTAATTTAATTTGACATTTGAAATTATCATAAGTTACAGATTTCTGTAAAAATTGTCAATATAAAATATTTCAAGGCCATCTTCTCTGATATACTCAATGAATAATTACTATTATACATTAAAAAAAATAAAATAAATAAAAAAACAATAAATAAAATTTACCTGTGTAAAACAATCAATACCATTATTTCGAGTGTTATAGAAAGGGGATAAGCGAGAATAATCTTTATCAATCTCTACTTTTAAACCCAGCGAAGCGGGTGGGTATCACCCTAGTATATCTTTATAAATTATAGTTCATGTGTTATATATATTGCTGTTATATGATATATTAACTATATTGCTGTTACTTAGTGTGTGCACAAATAAGTTGTATCAATAAAAATCTTATATAATTAGATTAAAATTCTAAAATTTTTATCGTGGTGCTTTTCTTATGAAAAAATAACTCTTATCTGCGAATTACCCTTGTACGAAATTATTTTAATTGCTTGATAATCCTAGAATTTTTTCTAGGTGCATACGGGAGAAAAACCACATCTATGTCCAGTTTGTGGTGTGGCTTTTGCATGTAAGGCCAATTTAAATGTACATATGCGAATACATGACGGGCAAAAACCTTACCAGTGTAATGTTTGTAGTAAGTAAAAAAACAACTCGAGAGCAACACAGCTCCGTCACTAAAGCCCCCATTATACAGGGTGGAAAATTTTAATCTATTATGGTTAATAACTCGTTTTGTAGTAAATCAATAAAAAAAAACTTAAACAAAAGTTACACAGTTTGATGGGAGACATCATGTTCTGACATCAGATTGGGCCTAGTTCTTAAGGTTGCTTTAATAGTCAATTTTGATCTTAAATGGTAACAGATAGAATAACATTTTAAATTAGAAAGTTGATCCTAATAAAAAATATTTTTTCGAAAATCGTTAGTTTTCGGAGGAAATGCGACCAAGGACAAAAAAGGTCATTCGCCTGTGTTAATAAATTTTGAGCCCAGGTAAATTTTCAAGGTCAAATGGCCTTGAAACTAGAAAGTCATGGACACAGGCGAATCTCCTCTATTGCCCAAATTTTGGGTAAAGCATTTTTCTGTTCCTATCGATTTTTCTTTCGATTAAATGCAATAATGCATATTTTTAAGTGGTATTTACTCCAAAAGCTAACGATTTTCGAAAAAATGTTTTAAATAAAAAAATGTTAGTTGTTTTTCAACTTTCTAATTTAAAGTGTTATTCTATCTCTTACCTTTTATGATCTAAATTGACTGTTAAAGCAACTCGGAGAACTATGTCCAATCTTATGCCAGAACATGATATCTCTCATCAAACTTGGCAACTTTTGTTAAAGTTATTTTTCGATTGGTTAATTACAACCGACCGTTTTTAAAAGCATTTCTAATAGAGATTCAATTTTAAACAAATAAATAAAATTATTGTAGCAGTTATTTATAGTGGCAGTTGAAGATAGGCAATCGCCAAGAATTTATTCATATGAAATATAGACGATATATTAATAGATATATTGACGATAAAAAATATACAAGAGAAGTTAGTGAACTGGGGCTAAGTAACTCTACATTTGCAAACATTTGTAAGCAGAACAATTTAAAATGTTTTAAATTTTGGCTGCCGACTCTTATCGCAGAATAGAGTTTTGTGAAGCTGTAATGGAAAAGGCAAATCGAGAAGACAACTTCATCAGAACTATTTTATTTATTGATGAATCATCTTTTCCATTACATGGAAAATATAATCCATCTGTCATGCGATATTGGTATCAGACAAATCAGCATCGATATATCAGTACCCGAACTTCCACAGAAGATGAATGCCTGGACTTAAATATTGAGAAATACCTTTTTTTTCATCTGTGATTGTTTATAACTTTTGCAATTTTTTATGTGATGAAAAACGCTTCTTGCAAGTTTTTCTAGACATCATTCCGAATCCAACTAGCTATCACACATATTATAACGACCAGTATTTTTATATTTCACCAGTTTGAACTTGTTGCTTAGACTATAGATAATATTTAACCATGATTCTCTATTAGCTCTGCTTTCCAAAACAATCCGTATATAATGGGTTATAAGTCTATATTTTCAGAACAAAACGTTGAGACATTTTTTTTTACAAATTTCGTTTTTTAGATGCTCAATTTGCCCAGTGGTCAACGTTACGAAGTCATCGATCTGTACATACAAATGAAAAAAATTATAAATGTTCATATTGTGAAAAAAAATTAGCAACAAATTCTGCGCTTCATAAGCATATATTAACACATACGGGTGAACGAAAACATGCTTGTTCAATTTGTGGAAAACGTTTTAAACTTTCATTTGATCGAAATCGGCATATGCAAATACATTCAGGTAAGTTCAATGGATTGTTAGAAATAGTTTTAAAGTTGGCAACATCATGAACAAGTTGTTGTTATCAAGCAGGTTGGATTTTGGGATTTTTATTCCTATTAAAATTAGATACGAATGAAGAAAGTTTAATCTGGGAGCGGTTGCGTTTACTGCATTTGCTAGCTTTACAACGCCAGCTATAAGCATCATTTTGAAGACGTACTATACAATTTACGCCTAATTTGCACCCTCTCGGGTAAACAGTGAGGTTAACGAAAAAATGTTTCAAACAAAAGTTGTTTATTTTTTGATAAGGAACATTTTTTACATTTAAACTTTTGTTCTATCTCTAACGGTTTACAAGATGAGTTCTAGGTCAAGAGCCAATTGACCTATGTTGCTCATCTCGAATTCGACCTCACTTTTTACGTCTTGAGTGCGCTGTAAAAATTTCAGCTTGATATATTTTTTCATTTTTGAGTTATCGTGCCCACAGATGGACGGACAACCGGAAATGGACTAATTAGGTAATTTTATGAACACCTGTACCAACATTTTTTTCGTATCATCAATATTTTTAAGCGTTACAAACTTGGGACTAAACTTAGTATACCTTGCATATTACATATATGCATGGTATAATTATGAACCAGATACTATTCATGGCCACCTGTTCTGATATACTCAATGAATCAAGACTATATAACATTTAAAAATAATTGAATTCTGTACAAATATTTTACCCGTGTAAAACAATCACCACCCCCATTGGGGGTTTTATAGAAAAGGGGGGGGGGGTGAGCGAGAGCAAGAGAGCTGGGGTCTATAACGCGGTGGTATTTACTTTTAAGCCCAACGAAGCGGTTGGGTATCAAGCTAGTAGTATATAATTTGCCAGTGAATTCAGTAATTAAATAATGCTATTAAGTCAACATTTTATATATTATTTTTTAGTATTTTAACTGATAACATTTTCTTTTTTAGGTGAAAAAAATTACAAATGTTTAGAATGTGGAAAAGCATTCAGCCGATCGAGTAGTTTATCTGTACATAGAAAGATTCATACAGGAGAAAAACCTCATGTTTGTTCAATATGTGGACGAGATTTTATCCAGTTACATGTGTTACGTTCTCATCTGAAAACACATAAAAATTAATTATGTATATACCTATTCTAAGAAGATGATGAGCATAGGCACTTTATGGATGGAACTTTAATAGAAAATTTTTAATTCGATATATTCGAAGCTTATAAAAAGTGTTCCAATAAGAACGCCGGTTTCAAACTGTGTCATCAAATGATATTAAAATAGAATTAGCCGTTCGTTAGTAGACAGGTGGAGGTTAAGTACAATAGAGTGCTACAATACACAACAACGTATCATTATGTAGAATGATTTTCAAAGTGGTGAAAGTTTCGCAGCCACAGTTCGAAAGAAACAGGTACAGTTATGAACCATCGAAATTCTCCAAATGAAGCCACTGTGCGCAAATTAATGAAAAAATATTAGCAAACTGGGTCTGTAAATTTCGAAAAAACAGAAACAAGTACTCGTCTTGGTCGCTTTACTAAAAATATCGCAGCAGTGGGAGCTATTGAAGAAGTGAAACTGTTGAATTACTGCATGAGTCATTTGCTGGTCGTGTTATGTCTCGTTTTGGAAATCGGCATTGATTGCCCAGATCATACGATTTAACACCTGTGAATTTTTGTCTTTAGGGTTTTTTAAAGCCACAAGCCCTTAAAAATTTCATGAAAAAAGTACGTATGTGCCAGCAAAGCCGAGGCGGTCATTTGTCGAATGTCTTATTCCATTCATAACCGCATGATGTGTTCATTATTATTCAATAAATGTTTCAAACCTATGCCACAAATATACAGGTTTTCTTTCAAAACCGGTGTTATTATTGGAACACCCTTTATTTCAATAAAGAGACGTGTAAAAAGTGCAATAATCAAAAGATTTATTTGTAAAGTATATCGTTTATAAATCATGGTTATGAAAATTGAATCGGTTATTATAGTACTGTGTGAAAAAGTGCAATAATCAAAGATTTATTTGTAAAATTAATCTCGTAAAAGTCATGGTCATGAAAATTGAATCGGTAATAGTCCTGCGTACAAGAAAGTAATTATAACGTTTTTTAAATTGTGATTTTTTTTAATTACTCAAAATTTTTTATTTAAAACGTAAATATATTTAATAAGTTTTATTAAAATAGTAAAAATAGTTTTTTTTTTTGTTAAATCCTCTCTCCAAATTAGATTCAAAAATTGAAAAGGAACTTTATATTATATATATATATGTATATAACAAATTTTTTAATAATTGGCATAAAACTTTTTGGCTTCATGGAGCCCTTTTAATATATATATATATATATATATATATATATATATATATATATATATATATCTCCATCTCCATCTTTTATATTTTTGGAGAAAATGGACACCAAAGTTTTGCCTTAATTTGCCCCTGCACGAGAAAACAATGATGATAACGAAAAAATTTTTCAAACAAAAGTTGTTTATTTTGGTATAAGGAACATTTTTTACCTTTAAACTTTTGTTCTATCTCTAACGGTTTAGCATAAGGAAAACTCAAAATTTTAGTATTTCTGAAATTTCCAAGCATCATATCTCAAAAACTATTAGACATACGGAACTGTGAATCGGCTTAAATTGTTTCAAATTTAGTATACTTTAATGGTAGCAACTAACGTCCAAAGCTCACAGTTTTTTAATTAAACTGCAAAAACTAAAAAAAGTTCGAAAATTTTTCGGTTTTTCACGTATTATGCAGGAAGCACAACTTTTTTTTGCTTGCAAAATGTGGTTTCACGCTCTCCTAAGGGGTCCAAATAAAATACTAAAAAAGTAGCTTTACATCGTACTTTGCCATTTTAATGTAGGATTTGACTGGCGTATAGATCCCCTTATATGTATTTTTCTACGGTTTTATCCGTTTTATTCAAGTGGGCTTTGATTAAAAAAAACATTTATTTAGGTACAATTTTCTATAGATATCAATAAACAAAATTTATTCTTATAAAGCATCACGATTTTCAATATTATGAACAGGAATTATGTTTAACGGATTTTGAATTAAATTCAAGTAAAATATGGATTATGAGAGGGGAGAAGAAAAGCAAGGTAGGATACATACAAGTGAAATTTGCAAAATTTAAAAAACCTCCGACAAATGGGGATTTTTTTGGAACTCTTTCCAAATTGAACCCATTTTCTTTAAACATAGCTGAGAGCACTCTCAGTTAAATAACATCCCTGTTTTTTGCGTCAGGGATTAAAAGCGACTCCAAAAAACCCTTTATACGTCATAAAAATTCTGAATTTGGGGGAGGGGAGTGGATGTTGTAAAAAGGGCTATATTAATAAAAACGTCTAAAGTTTTGGGTTACTTTAGCATTTTAAACTATTTTGAACTCTTTTTAAAATACATTTATTTCATACACCCCTTCCCCCTAATAGCCTTCTGAAGCCAAAGCAAATAATACCCCGAAAGCCAGTCCATACACCTCCCAAACAATTATTTCTAGAAAGTGTTAAATTTTCCGTTTTTCGCAAAAATATGGATCAAGGAGTCATTTTACGGGTATGCAACTTATTCTAAAATCGAAAGATAATAAAAAATGCTACAAATTAAAAAAAATTTAACCCCGTAGGACAAAATGGCATAAAATGGCAGCCATTTTAAACAATTCACTAAATTGGAAATTTTAGCCGAACTATTTAACGGATTTCGCTAAAATTTAACCGACAGTTGTAAGTAATAAAACCTACTATTGATATTAGTTCATTAAAATCAATCAATTATTTTTCAAGTTACAGTCAAATGAACTGTTTTACTATATGTATGTATACATATAGTATATATGTATATATACATAACTGGGAGGGGAAGGGACGAAACCCCCCCAAAAAAATATGAGGAGTAGTTCTTAACATTGAATACAAACCTACAAAATTTGAATGTCTCCTCTTGCGAATATAAAATAAAAATGATAAAATTTCTGAAAAAAATTTCATTTTTGACGCCATTTTGTTGGTTAGACATGTTGCACCACTCCGGGAAAGTACAAAATTTCAAAAAATAATTATTTTCATTAGAAAGGAAAAACCCCAAAAATTCGCTGCCCGAACTTTTAATCCATACACAAGGCTTAATTTTATTCTACTAATATTAAAATGGTCCAGCATATATTTTTTTTTATTTGAATTTATTAAGGTCGTGCGGTTTCAAGGGATCCCGGCTTTTACGCGTGGTTTGAATATTGAAGTACTATATATTTTTCACATTGTAATTTTTTGTTTCTTGAGAAATACTAAATTAATAGTTAATAAATATTGTTAGATACTACTGTAACAGATCATACGAATATAAATACGACTTCGGCAAACGAAGATGACTCAGATGATTATGAAGATTTCCCTTGTCCAAACGATTATCAACGTACAACTAGACAACCAGAATATGGTAGAGGAACTGGAAATCGAATAGATGAAATGTCTAGACCTACAAAACGAAGACTTTTGGCTTTATACGAACAATATGGACGGTCATTATCACCAAACAGGCTGAGAAATGTGAAACAAATGCTTGAAGAAATGTTTTGCATGACTCCAGAGTACGTTATTTATATGTTCAAAATATATTTCATATACAATGTGTGTTTGTACCATCTAGGAGGCATACTAATATCATTAGTATGATAGTATACATGCGAAGCGGGTGGGTATCACTTTAGTTAAAAATAAAGATGACCTAAGTAGGGCCAGGTTAACTATATTAGGCAGAGTAGGCAACTGCTTTCAAAAGAGAGTACCCCGGCATGGTTAATCCGACCCTGACGGTACGTATTTATATACGTATTTATATAATACAAAAAACTGATCCAGATGATTGAGGCAAAAATCGAAATTTATTTCGAAATATCCTAGAGTTCTCCTTTGATAATATTTATAGTTTTACCGTTGCTAACATTGCGTCAGATTCTAATCTAATAATTTGAAAAAAAAGTATTTAAATCATTTTATTGCGACTATAATTTTAATATGATTTAGTTTTATAATTAAAGAATTTAATTTTAATTTGCCAGACAGAAATTCGGTTGCTTTACTAGCGCGAATACTTCGTTAATTAACGCAACCGCTCTCAGAAGCAAAACGTACTTCATTCCTACTTTCAATAAGGAAAGAAATATCCGAAATTCAGCCATCTTATAATAAGGTAAATGTACCATATTACGGGATGTTTAGGCATAATGCACAATGCACTTTGAAGCTGATTATTGAAATAAATATAAATATTTCTACTATAAAAATTGGTTTGTCGTATAAAATGATATATTGAAAATATTTCAAGTTGTAATTTTCTCCTTTACAATGTGACACTCCCGGAATTGCATACATAACTAAAAACTCTGCTCATTATTCCGGGAGTTAAAAACGCATTATATACTTATCATAAAAAGCAAGTATTTTAGAAAAAATAAGCCAAATTACAAAAAAAACATCCCGTAATTACCTCACAAAAATCTACGGTTTCTACTGCTTCGATTAGTATAAAATATTTTAATAATTATAACACCAATTTAAAATGAGAGTTAAAAAATGCTTCTTATTTTCCCCAATTACGGTAGACTCCCGTAATTTGGTTCACTATTACTGATTTAAGAACATAATTACGGGAATCATAATTTAAAGAAAATAAATAATTAAAATAATTTGAAAAAGCTTTAAAACGATTTATTTATTCATTCAAAACAATATTTTTACATATTTAAATATGATAAACTTACCAGTAAAGTAAAAAATGCTTAACAATCCAACACTGTCACACTTATACAGACAACATATTTGAAAATAAAACCAGATGTTAACCGATCGCTCAGTTTTTCGATCAGTATGAGTATTGTGTAATTAGATTTGTTCAAAAGTCGATTTTTTGAGTTCGTATTTTAGTTCTAAATGCTCTGTTGGTTTTTAAAATTAAAAATTTATTTAGTGTTTCATATTTTTTGATTAAAATAAAAAAGTCCCGGAATAACGTACTACCCCGTAATAATGTACATTTACCTTAAACTCTCGAAAACGTTACCAGCTCTCGTACTATAAGTATAGGTATCTTACCCTTAACAATCTTTTAGTGTACCGTCTACTGCTTCTCTTATCTTACTCTGGAGTCGAACCTTCAGAGTCCTATTCACTTAGAACGGAAGATAAATGTTTTAACGGTTCTTTATTAATCGAGTACTGTGTTAAAGACCGATAAAACTTCCAAAAAAGATTGCAGTTTGTCATCTCCGCAACTAAAGATTTCGCCTATCTTTACCATGGACATTGATAATGCCTAAGATCATAAAGATAGTTACACCTTAAGGGTAAGTTAAGATGCCTCATTTTATTACTGCCCTAAAGCTTTCAGCCTCCATCAAGCTGAAAGGGGCAAGGCCAGATAATTGTAGGCCAGAGTCATGGGCACAGACTAATCCTTGATAACTTTTGGCTAAAACACTTTCCCGTAGTTTTCGTTCGATTAAATGCAATAATAACATATTTTTAAGTCGCATTTCCTCCGAAACCGGATGGTTTTCGAAAAATTGGTTTAGATAAAAAATGTTAGTTCTTTTATGAGGATCAACTTTCTAATTTAAAGTGTTGTTCTATCTTTTACCGTTTAGAATCTAAATTGACTGTTAAAGAAACCCGAAGAACTATGTCCAATCTGATGTCAAAACACGATGTCCCCCATCAAACTCTGCAACTTTTAAGTTATTTTTTGATTGGTTAGCTACAAAACAATATAATTAGGTGTATGTATTAAAATAGTCCACCCTGTAGATACAAAGTTACATATGATAGCTAAAAAAATAATATTTTGATTAGGGAAAAAATTTCTATTAAATTGAAACTATTATTTCTAGACAAACAGAAAAATACTTTCAAGAATTACGAGAAGAAGCGGAGAATCGAAAACGTTTACGAAAACTACGACGCAAAGAACATTTACGGTACAAGAAACAAAAATCTCGCGAACGAAAAGCAAAAGTTCGTTTGAAGGTAATTTGTATTTTACGTGATTGTATGATTAAAGCGTACAACACACCCATGCAGATTTTGATGAGCGAACGATTACGCCAAGTATCGAATGTGTGTTTAGCACAACTTTGTGATATTCTATGTAGGAAAATTCCTGACAGAGATTCACAAGATCGAGTCTCACGTTTATTGATAGCATTCGCCGATTGGATGGCATATTGGATTGAAGCGATTGCATACGATTTAGAAACGTATAAATTAGATGATGATAATGTGAGCGCTGTTGATGTAGTTGAAAGCCCAGGAAAAGTTAAAAATAATTTTGATTCGGATCCAGCTTACAATAAATTTGATACAGATAGAATAGATATCACTTCTTTAACTGATTAAAGGGTCAAAAATGTTTGTGTTTTTTTGTAACATTATGCCAAAATATATTTAAAAAATTAGCGGTAATTTAGTGTTATTAATTTCAATAAGGTGCCCTGACAAAAAAGTTGGATTCATGAATCGTACATTTCGGATTCGCCATGTTATTTCAAGTGCTTTTGTCTGCTAAACGGTGACAATTTCTATGAAATGTTGGCAAAACAGTCTCTTTTCATTTGAAGAAAACATTTAAGAAGTAAATCCCTGAATTATTTTAAGGTGTTTCGATACCAAAGAGAAAGTGTTCCCAAAAAAAAAAAACTAAAATTTTCTGAAGGCCCGTGCACAAGGAGTTTTGGGGGTCAAAGACCCCCCCCCTCCATTGAGAATCTGCTCACATAAATTTTGCACTTATAATATAATCCTGTAAATGCACCTTTTTATGAAACGCATTTCCATTGACTAGTCAGATACCCATGCATATTTTGAGCTCGATACATTCTTTGAATTTGTTTTTGAGTCGAGTACTTCAAACAGAAAACCTGGATCTTGGCGAGGCTATCGAACTGGTAACATATTTCGCTTGAAAGAAGAGGAAACGTTGGAACATTTTAGGAACATTTTCAAAACCAGAAGCGATATCTGCGATGAAAACAACATAGAATTGCGGAAGCCAAGTTTCACGTTATAAGAGACTTAACGCTCGAATATACAGACTGATTCAGTTAATTTTGATTTTAGATCGAATTTTAAATCATCGCAATATTTTATCAAATTTAGCTTGTTTCTTTCTGAATAAAATGAAAAATTTTGATGAAAACTCCTGCTCGACTTTTTGAACTAGAATATTCAATTTTGCACGATGATTCTCTCGACATCTGAGTCGATGACGTTCAACTTTAGTGAAAACGCATTGCCGGACGGTATGCCAAAAATTCACTCGAAGCAGTCGGTATTTGCTATAAGGATATTCTGGCAGTTTTACCTGTGACAACAGTGGCGAATGTACAATGACAAAGTCTCAATATCGGCTAAACGGTTTAGTCCTCGCTCCTCAACATCGCGGTGTTGAGGTCGATGCATACAGAGTTTTGGAAAAGTTTTCTTTCTGTATCTCGTAGAATTAACTTATTGAAAAATAGTGACTAGTGATAATTATTATGAAAAAATTATGGTAATGTGTGTATTAAATTGTGTACGCTATTAAAAATTTTGAAAAAAGACTTTCTTGCTTAGACGGGCCTAGCTTTATGGATTGTCGATATATGAGGTGCCAGTGTTAATTGGCACTCAGTAGCTAATATCATTCTTCTTGCAAAGGAGATAAATGTAACGTTGAAATTTTCAATCTGGGGGCACTTCGAATGATTCGTACATAAACTCGGTGATTCGATACTTCTATAACTTCAGAAAACAGTTACCCTTTCTTATCTATTTGAAACAAATGTTTACAAAAATACAGTTTGTAAAAATTCTTCCAACTCACGTTTTCGAGATGCTAGGGCCTGGGTTGTTGCATGCACGGAGTTAAATTAAAATAATAAAAATAGACGATGGCAGTGGGAATTAGAGTAATCCCAAAATTTTGGGAGTCGACCCTTGAATTCTAGAGAAAAAAATAGGTGCTTCTTTTTTTTAATTTGACATTTACCTATGTGAAAATTGAAAAATAAGTTTTTTCGGGGAAAATGTTTCAAACGAAAAATCACATCAAGTTACAACACACCAGAATTTCATCTAATTGTTTCCAGGTTCATTTAAAACGTCATTCTGATTTATAACTCTCAAACATTATAGTAGCACAACAAAATTAAATAAAAAAGTAATTGTAATAAAGAAAAAATTAATGCATCTTTGCAATTTTTCTCAGTTGCTTATTAGGTTGTAAAATCTTTGAACCAAAAAATCTTCCTCTCAGGCTCTCAGAGGCGAGCATAACCCCCTTTTTTGAAGGTAGTTGGGAGTTTTAATCAATTTCGACTTTATATTGCTTCAAAATTGACCATATGCTAATTTTAAAATTTTAAATTGACTATATGCTAATTTTGAAATTATTCATTTTAAAATTTTAAAATGAGAAAGTGGACACCAAAGTTTTTTCCTAAGTTGGATCCTAACGGGTAAACAGTGGTGTTAACGAAAAAACTATTCAAACAAAAGTTGTTAATTTGGAATAACTTTTACATTTAAGGAATAACTTTTACATTTAAAATTTTGTTCTATCTCTAACGGTTTACAAGATGGATCCTTTTTTATTTGATTGAATGAGCAAAAAAATCCATTTTAAAAGCTAGAAAGTTGAAAAAACACCAAAATGTGCACAATTAAATCGACTAGAACTTTTATTTGATGTGTAGTTTTTTTTTAATTTATAAAAAACTAATTGAAACCCCAACTACCCCTCAAAAAGGGGGTTAGGCCTGTCCTTGAGAGGTTGACGTTTTGGTAGTTTGGTACGAAGTTATTACAACCTAAACAACTGTAGAAAATTTCAAAGATGCATCATAATTTGAGATATATTAGATTCATTGTACTATAAACGAATCTTTCAAATCAGATAGTTCTTTATAAATACGCAAAACTTTTTTATTTGACACATTTTTTTTGTAAAACGAATAGTTTATAGACAGTACTTTAGAGCAAAAATCCAGCTTTTTGTGCGTTTTTTCGAAAATATTTTTCGAAGAGTGTCTAGATGTGCCCTTACCTATTTAATCAATAACAACTTTCTAATTAAAAGTGTTCATCTATCTATTACCAGTTATGGAGTAGAATACTTGAAGAAAAAATATCTTTATAAGTACATATGTACAATTCTCTAAAAAATATATTGTGAACAATTTATACCAAAAATTTTGAATAAATGCGCGTTTCATTCATTTTATGTCGATAAATACGAACTATGCAAACAAAAATTATAGTACAAGATAGAGACGCTAGAAGCTGCTAGCGGCGAGTTGAAGCAGATGGCCGTACACGATAGAGGAGTGGTGTTTTGTAATTTGTATTATTATTTAATATTTTTATAAATTTAATTAGTTGTTGTGTCAGTGATTTGTGATTTTATAAACGTTATTGAATATATTTTATGTTCAATTTATGTGACCATCATTAATGTCTTCATTCTAATTCATAATAAAAACATGGTAAGTCAACACTTGAATATTTTGACATAATTCTTGTTGGTATGTTTGAACAATTTTGACATCTATCATGTCAATGTAATTGTGTATATATAGAGTACCTACTTATTTTTATCGGTTATTTCTTTTACATATTTTATCAACTATTTCGAAAATTTTATTGAAAAAATTTTTAATGACCCAAAAAATGGGACCTTACCTTTTTTGGGTCATTTAAATCTGATGATGGATTCTGACAGATCTCGAGGAGATAAATAAAAAGTAAAGAATACAAATTTTTGATATATTCTTCGGTTTTCTAACTATTGAAGATTTTTGAAATAAAATAAGCAAGTTTTTGAAAACCAGGCGAAATAAATGTTTTCTTTATCTTGGTTTAATGTAATGTAATTACATATTTTGAAAAGTGCTATTCTTATTTTTAAATAATTTTTCCAAGATTCAAATTTTGAACACTTAATTCAATGTCAGGTCAAAATTCATAAAATCAGTGCTCAAAAATATAATAATTTTATATCTGAATAAAATGATCATGCTAGATTTAGGTTATAGCCGGCTCAAAATCCAACTGAGATCAACCTGTGATTTTTGTTCCATGACCTGGTTAAACTCAGAAACCAAAAATTATTATATTTAGGTATATTTAAAAAAATGTTATGATAACTCCAAAAATGACAAACTTTCTAAATTGTGAACTAAACGAGCTACCAAAAACTTGGCACGATAACGGTTTCATATGTTTATCTTCATTAGAAATCACTCATTTTATCAAAATTATCATTTTAATCGCGAATCAAACAAACCTTACAAACTCAAATCGAATTTTGGTTGGTAATTCTAATGAAAGTACAAAAAAACCATTCGGCCCAGCAGCTCAGCACGATGCATAAAAAAGGTATTTTCTAATCTGAAAAATTTTAAAAACGAGCTCAAGTGAAACCAAACAATTGACTGAGTTAGTTGTTGAAATATCCTGTATAGACAGTGTTTAATATCAGTGCTTCCATTATTTTTTATAAATTAGAAGAGTTTAAAAAACCAACACAATTATGGCAACCTTTCGGCCCTTATTTGATTTTGAAATATTAAAAAAAATTTCGAAAATATTTTTTAGAATTTTTGTTTTTTTTTTTCGAGAATGTTTCACAAGACCACTAGTTAAAGCTACCTGCAAATTTTCAACCCCCTATCTTTTATAGTTTTGGAGAACATGAACACCAAAGTTTTGCCCTGATTTGCGCCCTCACAGGTAAACAGTGGTGTTTACAAAAAAATGTTTCAAACAAAAGTTGTTCATTTGTTTAAAAGGAACATTTTCTACGTTTAAATTTTTGTTCTATTTCTAACGGTCTTTTTGAGAGTCTTGAACACGCTGTAAAAATTTCAGTTTTATATCTCTTTTCTAGTGATCGTGCCCACAGGCAAGCGACAACCGTACAGCGACAATCACTTAAATGCGTTATTTAAGTGATTTAATGAACACAAAATTTTGTTCATATCATCAATATTTTTAAGCATTACAAACTTGAGACTAAACTTAGTATACCTTAATATGTGTACAATTATACAAACAAAAATGTATAAAAATGATACAAACAAAAATTGAATCTTTTTAATCAGAAATATGTTCTTTATACAAATTTTATGTTTCCCTATTTCACTTTCCCGAAAATAATGTGGAATCTGGATAAATTAAATGGTATTACAACCTGATTAGTTCATTCGAGGACAATAAGGAATCTTTGTCCGTTTCGAAACTTTATTTTGTTATCCATTTCGTCAATTTTATTATAAAAATTTGTTGCTCAAGAAAAATAATCATAAAAATATAAACATAAAATAGATAAAATTGTGATAAAAAAATAATCAAATATTATTTTTCTAAAATTAGCTTAAAACTTTTGGTCATAAATTTGGAGGTGATCAAAAAAGTTTGGACAATAAATTTATTTTGATACCCTATTTTTTTTATAAGATAGAAGTCCCTTTTCTTTCTTTCTTTGATGTGCAATTTTCTGGAAGATAAATTTCGTCTTTATATCCTCTCTGTAATATTTATGGTTGAATGATTCTAAACACCTCATACAAACGAAAGTTCAATTATCATCAAGACGAAAGTCCTTTTAAATTCATATCAATTTTTTTTTTGTAGTATTATTGTAGATAATATTTTTCATGAAATTAGGTTTCTAGGTTGTATCAGAATTAGCTTTTTTATTTGTTAAGGTAGTTTAGACGTAAACCCACTTTTCAAGAATTTAATGAAATTCAATTTGTTCATTTAGGTGCATTTAATTTGTAAAAAACAAGTGAAAACAAACTATTGACTGAGTTAATTGTTGAAATACCATGTATAGACAGTAATGATTAATCTATCACATTACACATACATAGATGTCACAGATACGCAACTGATATCCCCATATAATACATACTATACAATTTACGCCTAATTTGCGCCCTCACGGGTAAACAGTGATGTTTACGATAAAATGTTTCAAATAAAAGTTGGTTATTTTTTTATAAGGAAAATTTGTTACACTTAAACTTTTGTTCTATCTCTAACGGTTTACAAGATGGGTCCTACGGACCCAAGACCCAATTGACCTATGTTGCTCATTTACGAACTCGACCTCACTTTTTATGTCCTGAGTAGGCTGTAAAAACTTCAGCTTGTTACCTTTTTTCCTTTTTAAGTTATCGAGTTGACAGACGGACGGGCGGACAACCGAAAATGGATTAATTAGGTGATTTTATGAACATTCATACTAAAATTTTGTGCGTAGCATCAATATTTTTAAGCGTTACAAACTTGGGACTAAACTTAATATACTATGTATATTTCATATATACATGGTATAATTATTTAGCAGGAATATAATTTAGAAATTGTTAGGGAGCAAAGTATTATGTCCTAGACTGATTTAAAATACCCAGTTGAAAATTAGTTACCATTCTTTTTAAAATTCAGCAGATCAGTAATTAAAAAAACGAATTATTTTTCATTTTACCTTTTTGGCCCTGACTTCCGTTATTTAGCTGTATTGTGGTAGCACAATACAGCTAATCAATTTTACTATCTTGTATATTATGTTACTAATAAGTAAGTTTGTAATTAAGATGTAGGAAGACGATTTGAAACCTCGAAAATACACACAAAACTGAAGAAAATACAACTCTGAAGAAGTCACAAAGAACATTTGAAAATACGATATGAAATAGAAATTTGGTCACAGCGTCAACAAGAAATAGAAGCATTAGCAAATTATGAAGCTTAAAAAACTAGGAATGCACTCTCAGTTTCTCTACTTATCTTTGCACACTTTGTACATTGACTTTTACAAAAAATTTAAATATTATTTTTTACTTGTTAGTTCATATTTCTTTTTTATTTTTCTGAAATCTCAATTTTTTATACCTATTTGATTTTTCGAATAAAGTAATTTGAACCGTACAAACCACGGTTTTTTGAAACTTTGGTAATATTTTGTTTATTTCCAGGGACCATGTTTATTAGCCATAAAGCTGTTTTTGATAATTTTGAAAGCATTATGAAAGCAGAATTGAAAAATATCATCCATACTAATATTATAAATGCGAAAGTAACTCTGTCTGTCTGTCTGTTACTCTTTCACGCCTAAACGGCTGAACGGATTTTGATGAAATTTGGTATGGTGATAGATGATAACCTAGAAATGGTCATAGGCTATAAATAATCACGCCATCGTTCTTAGGGGGTAGGCAGTAGGCAGATAACTAAATTGAGTTAGTGATTTTTAGTCGTTTTTGTTGGGACTTTTGCTCTTTCTCGTCTAAACGGCTGAACAGATTTTGATAAAATTTAGTAAGGTAATAGATGGTTACCTAAAAACGGATATAAGATCAAAATGATCACGTCATCGTACTTAGGGGGTAGGAAGTAGGCAGAAAACTGAATTGAGTTAGTGATTTTTTTAAGGTTTTTGCTGGGAGTTTTGCTCTATCATGCCTAAACGGCTGAACGGATTTTGATGAAATTTAGTTAGGTGATAGATAGTAACCTAGAAAAGGATATGGAATATGGGGGGAGGGGTGAAAGTGGGAATGTTGCCCAGCAAAGCGGGTAGTTCACAGCTAGTTATAAATAATTGAAAAATTTAATCTGGGGTACAGTAATTTATAAAGCATAGTAAAAAACAAATATTTCTTTAAAACAAGGGGTATTTTAAGTTTTTAATTTCTTTTCGCGGAAATTAATTTGTAAATATTAGTTGTTTATTTTTTGATTAAATATTATTTAATAATGTATCAAGTTAGTTCAGTATAAAATGATATCAATAAATTGAAAAAATATTATAATTCGAATTTAGTTCGGATTAAACTTGAATTTTTTTGAAAACATTACTCCAATGGTATTGATACAGTCAATTTAGACGAAAAAAAAGGCCGGGCCTGGAAAAAATTTCAATGATGAATCTGAGGTTATAGATCGTTAGGGGGGCATGTAAATTATTTTAAATTAAGAGAATTTTTCGTTCCACTGTTTTTGAGAAAATCCAAAAAAATTTTGGAATGCGTTTTTCTCGGAATCTATTGGTTTAAGGGAAAAGTTTTTCAAATAAAAAATGTAGAATACATTGTCAGCTACATTTTATGTCATTGAAGCAACGTCATATGAGTTAAATTACAAAAAGTAGGTGGCGCTAAATTATCAAAAAAGGGTTTTTCACGATTTTCATTAAGAAAAAATGATTTTTTTTGTAAAAGTGTAATAGAGAAAGTTGTTTGACTCAAAATTAGGTTCAACTTTTAATTAAACAATTTTTATGAAAAACTTACCGTTTCCGAGCTATAGGCCAAAAATGCAACGCACCGTAGTTAACGGTTCTTTTGTCACTTTCGCCGGGCGAGTCGGCATAGTACCTACGAACAAAGGATCGGTTTCTATCATCTGCGTAACTGTCTATGAATAGTACATTTTTCAGTTCCTATGTGAGTTTTGGAGAGTAAAGGTCTGAAAATTTTGATATCAAGTTCATTTTCTATTCTTTTATTTCATGAAAATTGCAAAATTAAAATATTATGAAATAAAAAAATTTTGAATTGCAATATAAGTTATTGTAAACAATTTTTCACTTCTATGTTTTGTTAAATTTATGTTAACAAAAAGTTTACAATAATTGATATTACATTGGTAACGTTGTTAACTGTTTATTTCAAGATTTGTAAAAAAAATTTACTGCAGTTGAAAGTATTTTCGAACAATCAATTCAATTTTAAATTCTACAACAATCTTAAACACAGCACGGCATAAAATGTCCGATGTGTACTCTTCAGCAAGCTGTATTTCAAAAATGGTAAATTTTACAAAAAAATTGTTTAAATAAAAGTTGAAGCTAATTTTGAGTCAAACAACTTTCTCATTTACACTTAAAAAAATCATTTTCTCTTAATGAAAATCGTTAAAAACCTTTTTTGATACTTTAGCGCCACCTACTTTTTGTAATTTAACTCGTATGACGTTGCTCCAATGACATAAAATGTAGCTGACAATGTCCTCTACATTTTGATTAGAAAAACTTTTTCCTTAAACCAATAGATTCCGAGAAAAACGCATTCCAAAATTTTTTTGGATTTTTCTCAAAAACAGCGGAACGAAAAATTCTCTTAATTTTTTTTTTAAAGTTATTTACATGCCCCCCAAAAAAAGTAATTTGATAGAGAGTGTTCTTAGACATGTTTCAAGAGCGAGTTTAGGAATCCTAAAAAAACTATGAACTTATAAAAAGTCCATTGCAAAGTCAAGTGCGCACAAAAAAAAAATATATTCGAGGCCAAAGGTCACAAAAATAGGTTTTTTCAAATATCTCGTAAACTATAAATAAGTTTATCGAAGTTTTAATAATGGTAAAATTTTTTCGTGAGTTCATTTTACATAAAAAAGTTGTTTACAAAATATCCGTAGAAGCAATAGTTCTCAAGTTATTTGGCTGAAAAAAATATTAAAAAAAATATTAAAAACATAAAATATTTAAAAAAAATATTGATATTTAAAAAAATTAAATGTTATTTCTATTTTTATACCATGTATATATGAAATATACATAGTATGTATATTAAGTTTAGTCCCAAGTTTGTAACGCTTAAAAATAATGATGCTAGGAAAAAAATTTTGTCATAGGTGTTCATAAAATCACCTAATTAGTCCATTTCCGGTTGTCCGTCCGTCCGTCTGTGGACACGATAACTCAAAAACGAAAAAAGATATCGAGCTGAAATTTTTACAGCGTACTCAGGACGTAAGAAGTGAGGTCAAGTTCGTAAATGAGCATCATAGGTCAATTGGGTCTTGGGTCCGTAGGACCCATCTTGTAAACCGTTAGAGATAGAACAAAAGTTTAAATGTAAAAAATGTCACTTATCAAAAATTTAACAACTTTTGTTTGAAACATTTTTTCGTAAACATCACTGTTTACCCGTGAGGGCGCCAATTAGGCGGAAATTTTATAATACGTACTATACTTGATTATCAGTTATGTATGTGTCACATGTTTGTATGTGTAATGTGATAAAGATATCAATACTGACTATACATGGTATTTCAACAATTAACTCAGTCAATTGTTTGTTTTCATTTGTTTTAAATATTTTTAATTTATAAAGTATTATGATAATTTTCGCATAGTAAAGCATGCGACTTACTCTAAGTTTTCTCAGTTAAATATTTTGAAAACTACTGCTTCTACGGAAATTTTGTACAGAACTTTTTTTTATGTAAAATGAATTCACGAACAAATTTTATAATAGTAAATAAAAACCTATTTTTGCGACCATTGACTTTGAATTTTTTTGAGTATCCGAATAAAGATAATCCCGGTGAAAAAAACTTCACTTGGATTTTTTAAGCAGAAAAACCTTTATTATCTTATGCTAACTTAAAAAAAATTAAAATTTAGAAAAATTATAAGAAATTTTAAGCATTAGATACCCTTGTAACACATAAGTTGGTTCAATATATTTTTTTAAACTTGATTATTGTGTTCTCGAAATAGACTTTGTGAACTTACATTCTTGATGTAACTGAAGTTTCAACTAGTTATTAACTGAAAATTATAAAAAAAAAATTTAGGCCGCCGTCCACTTTTTTGGCTAAAAAATGATTCCTTATATTGTACTGACTAAATAGTTATTGGGTCATTTTCCAATTCAATGGAAGAAATACCCCCCCCCCCCCCAGGGGACTTTGAAAATTTTGTACATATAGTTATATATATATTTACCCTTATTCATTTCCGCCGTCCACCGATTTTATCAAAAAATGATTCCTTATAATGTACTGAATAAAAAAGTATTAGGTCATTTCCAATTCAAAGGGGGAAACACCCCCTCAGGGCACTTTGAAATTTTTTTACATATATATAACTGACCCTTATTCCCTGGGCTCCTAAATTTTCGATATGCCTACACCATACTATACTGTCTACCTCCAAGTATTTAGTTAGTATTTACTAAGTATTTACCTTTTATAAATATGTAAGTAAGTATTGAATATGATTATGATTATGTATAAATAAAAAGTTATGAAATTGTAGACGACCCACACTAACCTTGATACATGACTCATATGCGTAACATTTAACATTAACTAATAATTATTATACTAAGTACCTACCTAAGCAATAATAAACATTCTGTACTGATACTGATACTGATTAACTCACATGTTTGTTTATTTAAGTATTTGTAAAAAATGTTTTAATTAACATAGCTGAACAACCAATCTTAATTTATTCATTCATAAAATGTAACATTCATTATTTTATTTATTTTGTAAAATATTGATTAAGCTATCTATGTAGGAGAAATTTTTGAAAAGATATGAAAATTGACTTTGTTTTGTCAAATTCTCAACAAATTACACTGGTCAACACAAATTTTGTCACAGAAGCATGACTTTACTTTTTGAAAAGTTTTTGACGTGCTGAATATGAATCTGATTGCAAAATTGCTTCAGCACGTCACGTTATCGAGAAATTCGTCCCTTAACATGAAAAAAACTTGTTTTTCTTCTTAATTCGAGGTCATATTTTACCAGTGAATATTTTTTCCTCACGAAAACATTTACGTCATCAGAAAATACCATTGATTCCCCCTCGAAAGCCTTTTTGAATTTTTCCAAAATCTTCTTCCAAGAAATAGAATAGGTAATATATAAATATATAAGTATACAATTAATTAATTATTCGCTTCGAGTGTGACTGCAGCGCCACACAAAACATGAACTACGGGAGGCTGTCAGAGTATGTTTTTATATGTATGCCTATAGCAAGAGACAAAAATATAAATAAATATTATATGTAATAATAAAAAAAAATTTACATAAAAATATGTGACAATTTTACAGTGATTGTGTCATTTTTTTCACTAGTTAAATGAACCAAAAACAAGTAAGTGTAATGCTAGAAAATAAAGAATGTAGTAAACAGTAGGTTAAGTTGCTTGAAATTTATGTCAAAGTCTAAAAATAATACTAAAATTTAAATTGAAAATTTAATATTATTGTTTCACAAATTTAAATAAATAATTATGATAATTTACATTTGAAAAATAATATTTGTTCAATTTAATTTCTTATTTTCACAATTTTTAATGCATTAAGTTTAATTAATTAGTGTTTTTCAATAATTTTAATTTGACATTTTCTATAAAATTAACATGTAAAGAATTGCAAATTAGTCATAACAGCCCCCTTTAACTCCAAAATTGTTCACTGGTAGCGCTGGCATCGATTTTATTGTCCCTACCATGACTACGCACATAACGAATACATAAATATTTATATTAGTAGTACTACAATGTATAGGTATTTTAACTATAATAAATGTGCTATGATTTCTCGAAGAGCAAAATGGATATCGGAATGATTCAAAAAGTATTTTAAAGGAAGAGGGAAAGAAAAGGAAGTCTTTCAAATTTTCATATGAAAAAAGAAATATATAGTGGTGTTACGGAATTTCGAATATAACAAAAAATGAATTTTTTCCTCTTTTAGCTAAAAATATTTTGAAAACCTTACGTATTAGAGAAATTCAGAATTTGAATTCGAATTCACCATCCTCAAAAACTATAAGAAATGTCTCTCGCATCAATGTGACAAAAAAAAAAAAAAATTTTGTTGACCAGTGTTATTGTTTATGAAATTTCATACTTTGATGACTTGAATGATTTTTATGAACCGCGTAGGCGCTTAATTATTGTTAATTAAGCGCCTATGCGGTGTAATAATTGCAATTATAAATATTTTGTTTTATTATCGATGTATAAAAATTTCTACAACAAACGTCATTTTAAAATCCATTCATCTTAGTCAAAATAGTGGGTTAATCTCAAAATCTAACGGAATAAGCTGAATATTTGTACAAAACTTACTTTGGATAGTAAATGTTGGGTAAAAAGTCACAGATGTACACGTGTAAAAATCCTTAGATATTCAAGGTCAAAGGTAACAAAAATTAATTATTTTTGAGAATATCTCATTTCCTTTGTCTTTGATCGTAGATATTTATATTTATTATAAAAGCTGAAGAGAAAAAACTGACTTTTGTGACCTTTGATCTTGAATGTCTAAGGACGCTCACATGTGAAAATATGTGACTTTTGAGACATTTATACTAACAAAATAAAGGTTTGTACAAATGAATATTCAGCTTATTCCGTTAGATTTCGAGGTGAAATACTAAGATGATAGGCCTATTATTAAAATAAATAAATAATTATGTTTATTATTCCAAAGATATAAATAAAACTTTTAACAAAAAGAAAACTGACTTCAAAAGATAAATTTTTCCAAAATAAATTAATAAGCACTAAAAAGTTAAAAATAACGATAATATAATGTAGTTAAAATTATTGTTATTTTTGGAGTCGGTGTCAGCCAAGCTAATGTAGCAAATTGTTCTGCCAGAGTTGTTTCTTTGGCTGACACCGACTCCAAAAATAACAATAATTTTAACTACATTATATTATCGTTATTTTTTACTTTTTAGAGCTTATTAATTTATTTTGGAAAAATTTATCTTTTGAAGTCGGTTTTCTTTTTGTTAAAAGTTTTATTTATTTTGTGATTTTTAGTGAATCTGAAGTGCACTAACTAATTTGTCACTAAAAAAAGAAGCATCGAAATTGGTTGGCGTGATATTGAGTTATTCGTCCTCTTGTCGTGCATACTTAATGCAAATTTAAAACTTTTATGATTTTCTCATGGACGCCGTTTTCAGAACTCGACCAAAATGAAATGGGACCACACGGAAAGCACTACCTTTCGAATAGATAAAGAATCATAAAAATTGGTTCACCCATTCGAAAGTTCTGAGGTAACAAACATACAAAAAAAAAAAAAAAATAATAATACAGTCGAATTGAGAACCTCCTCCGTTTTTGTTTGAAGTCGGTTAAAAAGTATTGGCTAATAAAATAAAATCCATAAAAAGTGCTTTGAGGAATTAATATTTTGCTTGCAGCGCGAACACGGTACGTCGGACGGAAAATGTCATTTCATTCAATATTAAAGAGGAATTTTGCGTTGAATGCGCATCTAAAATTTAAAATTCGGTTCATACTATAGTTCGTACAAAACCAAGTGGCACCGAACAAGAGAGAGTATAGATATAAGTGCACATACATATACATCATACACTCTCTCTTGCTCGGTGCCACTTGGTTTTGTACGAACTATACTTCTGATTGGCATTGAAATGTGAATATCCGTAACGCTGCATTAAATATAAGCCTCACATCTCATATTTATGAAAAATGTGCAATTGAGAAGGGCAACAAGGGCTTAGAAAAAAACCGATTTTGAATTGATGCCAAGTTTAGTCTTTCAAAATGGCTGAGTTTGAAAATTGACGTGTCTATATAACGTAAAATTTTATTATATGGGTTTTTCTACAGGAATAATCTGTTTTATAGATATGTAGTATGGAAAGACGGAAAATAAGAGTTAGCACTTAAAAAAGAAATTTTCCCGGTTTTGTAACTTCTGATTTGGCTATATTACTGAACGCACATTTTAACTTTTTTTTAAATATTGAATTTTCCGAAGATGTACCTTTTTCGAGTTACAAACAAAAAACTGAAAAAAGGTCTCCCAAAAGTTCCCAAAAGGCCTAGTAAGGTTTGGTTTATTTTTATTGTTTACTGATTGAATACTCAAACTCTACCTTTCTTTGAATAAGTATTAAAAAATACAGAAATTAAAGTCTTGCGATCTATTTACTTTTAGATTCGAAGTTTAGAAATAATTTTATTCTAGATTAATAAACTAGAGACTAGAACGTTTCTAATTGTTCTTGTCTCTTTAAATTTAGAGTATTCTGTTAATAAGGGAATGTGATTGTCTTTGTTCTATAGGTAGAGTTGAGTGAAATGATTTGGTGTATAGACATATTTTATTACTCTAGCAAGTTATTTTCTGTCTTTCCCATATCTTCCTTATTCATTTATTAAATTCCATGTTATCCCTCATTTTCAAGCTTATTATGTCTAGGTTTGACCAAAAATATAATTAAAGAATTTGAACGAAAAAATATCAAAAATTTAAATAAATTTAAATAATAAGTTTATTAGGCAGACATGTTAGTTTTTACAGATGCTTTCCTAATACTCTATAGACATGATGACGATGAGAGTGTCATGCCTGAGATCAGGCGTTGACTACCACGGTTTTCCAAGCACTCCTTTCAAGTGCCAAGCATACAAGTTTATGACAGTTTTTAAAAGTATAACCTTTGATTGTTTGAAGAAAATTATTTCTTCTGCGACTCCTTTTTCTCCTTTCCTTCATGCTTCCAGTTAACACTACACTTTCAACACTTCCTTTATGTAACCTAAGAAATCAAGCTGTCTTTTTTTAATATTATTAGCTAGCTGTCGCGATGTATGCGCAATCTGTAAAACTTTCACATTATGTTTATTTTACTGGTTGAAGAGATTTTTAAAATTTTACGCCAGAACCACATTTTTGCTCCTTCTATTTTTTTCCACATCGTCTTGTTAATTGCTCAGCTTTCAACACCATAGAGCATTGTTGACCGAACAATAGCATTTTAATAATCTTGATTTGGTTCTTAGGCTTATATTATTGTTGTTAAAGATTGTTTTTAGTTTTTTAAAGTTTAGTTTCGCGAGATTAATCCTGTGCTTTTGGTACAGGAGCTCGCAACGTCGGCAAAACAAGAATTTTATTATGGCTGATTTTATGATATATTGTTCTTCTTGCTCTTTCAGTTAGAGCTTGGGCCATCTGGCTGGCGGTAGTGGTTGAATTTAGTACTGCGTAGCCTAAATGTACAGGAAATAATCCTAAATTTTAAAAATATCTTAGTATGGCTGTAATTTTAATATTAAGTTATTTAAGTATACAAACACCTAAAATTTAATAAATTTAAAAAAAATTTAATATAATTACATAAGATAATAAAAAAAAAAAGAAGCTATATTATAAAAAGAATGGCGATTTAACTACCGCGGCCATCTAACACACATGCATTAACACAACAGCATTGCATTTCATAACTTTTTCGCTTTTATTCAAGGTTTAGCAACCGAATTAACATCTGGTAAATTAATTTTAGGTTTTTGTATACTTAAATAACATAATATTAAAATTACAGACATTCTGCGCAGTACTAAACGCAACCACTACCACCAGCCAAATGGCTCAAGCTCTAACTGAAAGCGCAAAAAGAACAACATGTCATAAAATCAGCCATAATAAAATTCTCTCTCGAAAACGTTGCGAGCTCCTATACTATTTTTCTCGATATCACATTTCCAATCACAAGTATTTAGCTATGACAAATATGCTAGTTTTTACACATGCTTTACTAACACTCTAGACATATAATTACTATTTTTAATACATGCTCTCTCTCCTAATATTAATTTAAGGACTTTTGATTTTGGAAGTGAAAACTTCTTTAGCGGCGTTGTACACTTTTTTTTGTAATGGGTAAAAAATGTTAAACTCGCGACAGGACACGTGTCCTGATCGAAAATTCGTAAGATCTTGTCACAGTCAGTACACAGGTTCGCATCCGATCACCGAAGTTAAGCAACATTGAGCACAGTCAGTACTTGGAAAATATATTTTTTTATTCATTTATTCTCATGACGCATCTGCATTGCTTCAAAAAAAAAAAATTGGAAAAAGCTTTTATTAATTGCCGATGATTTTGAGTGGAGATTTCAACATAAACTTTGCAGACGATAAATATCAACTATTAATTGAATTTTTAAATAATGAATTTGGTTTAACTATGTCAAATGATCGCAATGTTAGCACAACGAAATACAAAACTGCTATTGATGCGGTCTTTATTAGACATTTAAATAGGTTCGAATCAAAACTGTTCGTTTCTTACTTCAGCTATCATAAACCGATCGTATCAGTTGTAGAGATTGGCGATGATGGTTCTGGTAGTAATGATGGGGAAAAAGTCGTCGAAATTATGGATGTAAGTTGATTTTTCTAAGAGATAAACTTTTTAATGTAATATAAAATGTCATGTTTGTGTACGGTAGCCCAATAAATAAATATTGTATTCTACCACATAAATGAGAGTACTTTTATACTGATAATTAAAGCAATTCGTGCAAAATTATTCCCTAACCATTCCAAAATATCAAAAATGCACAACGTTAATATTCAAGTTTTCACTTCTGCCGGCACTCCCAGAGTGCAACCCGCAAAATTTGTTGTTTATAGTCACGGGTAGAGTACCCACGAGTTACGGTAACTACGAGAGCGGAATTCCTCACGAGTCGAGCAAGTTATATGAAATTCATTTCATATCATATAACAAATAAACATACTCGTCCAATTCATGTGTGATTTAGTATTATCATTATTTTAAAGCAATGATGCGTTATATTTTGTTTGAGTAGACACAAACAGAACGAACACAACTGAATAGAATAGATATTACATACAATCAATTGACAAATCATTTGTAAATCACATTTTAACATAACTAGAATTTTACATATTCTTTCTGGGAACTTCTTGTGAACGAAATATACCGATATCTGGTTTGTTTATTGTGTGTTTTTGAAATATATATAGGGCGTTCTGTTATTAACTGCAGATCGTGGGCCTACAGAATAAGCTCATAAAGACGAAGGAAAAAGTCATTTACCAATTTTGGATCTGAGCCCTAATTTGGGCGCTACAGGTATGACAAAATTGATAAATTAGTAAATTCACTGGCTATCATTCGATAACCAATAGCCAATGATAATCAGTAGATATTAATAAATGTCATTTGATAATATTCAACTAAAGAAGGGGTATGAACTGATTTCAATTGGATTATATTATTTTGGAAAAAATATTTAAAAAAAACAATTATATTATTTCATTGGTTTGGTCAATTCCCACTTTTTTTATTATTATATTTTTGCAAGAAAACATTAGATTCTTAGTAAAAAAACAAATAACATCACAAAGAAGGCGTTTTTTGTTTATTTACGCTAAATTAAAAACATTCTTTTTGTGACATAATTTGTTTTTTTACTAATAATGTAATGTTTTCTTGCAAAAATATAATAATAAAAAAAAGTGGGGATTGACCAAACCAATGAAATAATAAAATAGTTTTGTTTAAATGTTTTTTTCAAAATAATATAATCCAATTGAAATCAGTTCATACCCCTTCTTTAGTTGAATATTATCAAATGACATTTATTAATATCTACTGATTATCATTGGCTATTGGTTATCGAATGATAGCCAGTGAATTTACTAATTTATCAATTTTTGTCATACCTGTAGCGCCCAAATTAGGGCTCAGATCCAAAATTGGTAAATGACTTTTTCGTCTTTATGAGCTTATTCTGTGGGCCCACGATCTGCAGTTAATAACAAAACACCCTGTATATAGGGTAAAAGAGTTAAAAATTCATAAAAACGTTAAGTAGAGTTAAAAACGAAAATTCATCTTTATTTATTTTATGAATAAGGCTTCATAATATTATTTTGGATGATACCATGCAAAATACTGAACCAATCTTTAAATGAACACGATTTTTGTAATTTTTGAGTCAAAATTATTTTTTATGAAATACTGAAACAAAAAATTGTTTGGGATTTTTTCCATTTTTTCTAAGGGTTAGGTACCCCCTTAAGTTTTCATAGGGTACCCCCTTAAGAAAATTCCTAAAACTCGTATAATTTTTGTTTTCTCTCAAATTTCGATTTAATGGTTGGATATATAGTTTCAGAAGTATTACATTAAAAACCCGTATAAAGAGTGGTATCTCGAATTGATCTTAAGGAATTTCTTAGAAAATATTTGTCTAATAATCAAATAAACTAAATTTTTGTCTGATTTTCGAACTTTTGATTTCTTTAGAAAATTCAAGAACCGAGAAGTTTTTATTGTTCTCAAAAAATTTAAAACAATTAAAACGTAATAATTTTCCAAATTTTGTTAACGGTTTACAATTTTCAAAAAAAAACGATCACTTGGCCATGTAACGTACAATTTACTAGATATCGCCTAAAATTCTATGACAAAAAATATAAATAAAAAATTTTTTGATCTAAAATTCTACGCCGTATAAAAACAAAATTATTAGAAACAAGTGAAAACAAACAATTGACTGATTAAATTGTGGAAATACCCTGTATAGATAGTGTTGATTACACTGTCTACGATTACGCAATCGTTGTGTTTTTTACGCCATGTAAGTAAAGATAGTCACTCTTAGGTAGTATAGTCATGTATGTATAACACGACTGTCTGGTATATACATAACTAATATTCCCATATAATAATCTAATTTGCGCCCGAGTGAACAATGATGTTTACGAAAAACTGTTTCAAACAAAAGTTGTTTATTTTTTTTATAAGGAACATTTTTGCATTCAAACTTTTGTTCTATCTAACGGTTTACAAAATGGGTTTACAAGCTCAAATTGATTAATTTTGGCCATTTAAGAAATCAACTCCACTTTTTACGTCCTGAACACGCTATAAAAATTTCAGCTTGATATCTCTTTTTGTTTTCGAGTTATCGTGTTTAGAGATGGGCGGGCAACCTGAAATGGACTAATTAGAAAATTTTGTTGGTAGCATCAATATTTTATAAACTTGGAACTAAACTTAGTATTTCTTGATATATATTCATACATGGTATAAAAATAATGATAAATAATAGAGAATTAAGAAAATATCACAATACCGTAAAATGAATTACAAAAAGTGACATTAAAATTAAAATCAGTCCAGAAAAACGGATGATATAAGAATTTTAAATTACTAATTAGACAGAGAAAACCAACATAAACTGTGACATCAGAATCAAAGTCAATATAGACGAAAAAAAGGCCGGACCTGGAAAAAATTACAATAGTGACTCTGAGGTTATAGATCGTTAGGGGGGCATGTAAATAACTTTAAAAAAAATTAAGAGAATTTTTCGTTCCGCTGTTTTTGAGAAAATCAAAAAAAATGGGAAAAAAAAATTTGGAATGCGTTTTTCTCGGAATCTATTGGTTTAAGGGAAAAGTTTTTCAAATAAAAAATGTAGAAGACATTGTCAGCTACATTTTATGTCATTGGAGCAACGTCATACGAGTTAAATTACAAAAAGTAGGTGGCGTTAAAGTATCAAAAAAAGGGTTTTTCACGATTTTCATTAAGAAAAAATGATGTTTTTGTAAAAGTGTATTTCCAAAAGTCCGTATGCTACCATAGCCATTCCAAGCTAAATTCTGTTTTCCTAGAAAGAGATACAAATTTTACTAGAAAGAGAGGCAAAAGTCTTGATGACCTTTTTTTTTGTTTTAGTTTTTCAGTTTTTATACCATGTATATATGAAATATACATAGTATATTAAGTTTAGTCCAAAGTTTGTAACGCCTAACAATATTCATGCTACGAAAAAAATTTTGGTATAGGTGTTCATAGAATTACCTAATTAGTCCATTTCCGGTTGTCCGTCCGTCCGTCTTTGGACACGATAACTCAAAAACGAAAAGAGATATCAAGATGAAATTTTTATAGCGTACTCAGGACCTAAAAACTGAGATCAAGTTCGTAAATGAGCAATATGGGTCAATTGGGTCTTGGGTCCGTAGGACCCATCTTGTAAACCGTTAGAGATAGAGCAAAAGTTGCAATGTAAAAAATGTTCCTTATAAAAAAATAAACAACTTTTGTTTGAAACATTTTTTTGTAAACATCACTGTTTACCCACGAGGGCGCTTATTAGGTGTAAATTTTATAGTATACATTAATATGGGAATATCAGTGTGTGTGTAGCTATTTAAAAGTGGATATCTTTTTTTATTAACGTGACGTCAAAAAACAAACAATTGCTTCATCAACACTGTCTGTACATGGTATTTCAACAATTAACTCAGTCAATTGTTTGTTTTCACTTGTTTGAAAAATAAGTTTGAATAAGCTTTTAATAAAGCAAACATAAAAGTATCCACATTCCCTATTAACAGAATAACTAGGTAAAAAGGTAAATAATTTTGAAAATTGATTCGTGTGTGTAAAAGCACAGTATTAAAATTTACTTTTTCCACCTTTGTAAAATTCATGCAAAAAATTCGATATCAAGTTTTTGGCAGGTCTCTTTTGTAATAAAAATCAGAATCTCTTGATTGTTATTAGAAAATCATTGAATGATAGTAATTATCATTAATTTTGTATCACAATGTAAGTAACATTGCATGTTTGAAGAGTATATTTAGTTAGTAGTGTGTTCACATTCGTGGCTTCATAGGATTATGTTATTTAATGTTTCTTGTATATATTTTTCCATCTATTAATAATGATCATTTTCTTTTCAGTAAGTAATCAGTATTTCCCTTCATTATTTTCGATATGTAGTTTTTCTTTTAATAAACGTAATTATTGTTCTTTATAGTACAACCAAATTAAATAAAAAATCATAGTAATGAATAAAAAAGCCTTACAACTTTAGCAAACTAGGACAAAACTTTTGTGTCCATATTCTTTTCGTTTTTTGAGAATGTTTCACAAGGCCACTAGTTAGCTACCTGAAGATTGCGTACGGTTTCCTAGACATCGCCTAAAATTCAACGAAGAAAAATATAAAAATCAAAATTCATTTGATCAAAAATTCTTCGTCCTAAAAAATTAAGAAAAATTTATAAAAAAATTTAGACAATTAAGGAAGTAGGCAATATCGTAAAATGGATGACAAAAAGTGATAATCGGCCAAGGAAAGCGGATGATAAAAGCATTTTAAATTTACTAATTAGACAGATATTAAATATACGTAATAAAGAAAAGTCTTGTGTCTCTTATCTTTTCGTTTTTCAAGAATGTTTCAAAGGCCAATAGTTGGAGCTACGTGCAAATTTTCAACTCTCTATTTTTAAAGTTATGGAGAAAATGGATTCCAAGTTTTGTCCTACCTGGAATTCATACATTCCATCTTCTGTGTAGTCTATTTTTGCAATTTCATGTGGCAACCATGATAAAAAAATGAAATCAATCGATTGGTTCTTAAGATAGACTACCCAAAATATGGATTTCATAACTTGTACCTTCGATCGATCGATTTAATTTTTTTTTTACGATGGTTGAACGGAAAATTGTATGCCCTTTCAAATGATGTATAGCAAAGAGGGTGTGCCATTTGATATTTCAAAGTTGGGGTGGCTAGGAGAGAAGGGGTGAAACCTAAAATTCCTTAGTTACCATTTATGAACTTCCCCCTCGACATCTAAATCGACGTGTTTTCACACAAAACAATAATCAACATCAGGTCAAGAGTTATTAAGAGTGGATACTTTTGATATGAACGCATTGTATATAAAGTCTATGCCATTCGATAGCTTTTCTTATTCTCTACAACTTGCTCATTAAACTTTTTTTTGTAGATTGCTTTGATTTAAGTTGAAAAACCATTTTTTCAATGTTTACGATTATTTTAGATTTTATTTTGTACCAGCTAGAAGGATACAAATTTTAGATTTTATTTTGTACCAGCTAACAAATTTTTTTGCTTTTCGATAGCATGCTTTAGGCATTAAGTTATTGAAAAACACTTTGAACTATAAGTAAAAGGTTGGCTACTTTGTGTCGACTGTGACGATAAACATTAGTACCTACACACCAGATGAAACTGTTTTTATTCGCATCAAATGCATGATGCTTGTCTGCCACCTGCCACCTGCCGCTCATGAATCTCTTCTACCATTTTATTTTCTTATTGTTTTTATTTTATTTCTCTTGTTGTGTCTTCTAGCGTGTTCTATATGAATAAAGTTTTTAGTTAGGATATGAAGTCAGCTTAGTAATAGATTTACTAAAGAGTTAGCTACTACTACTAATACTACTACCATTGCTAGTACACAACTTGAATCGTACACTAAACTTTCAATAACAAGTTTTATATGGTTGTGTTTTCTTTGTATATACAGGGTGTACCATAACTCGATGGGCATAGCTTAAGAGCACATTCTTTGGACAATTTTAAGTCGAAATTATGTAATACACTTTTTCCCAAAACCCAATAGTTAAGGAGTTATGTGCACTATTGAATTTAGTCTCTGCATTAAAGTCTTTAGTCTAGTTCTGCATTAAATTACAGGAGTTATTTTTTTTATTTAAATAGGTTCAGTATCACGTACTGAATGTAAATGCACAAAATCCTTACAAAAATAGGCGGGGGAAGTACCTCCATTTTAAGGAAAACCGCTTTAATCGAGGAAATGAAACCAAAAAAAACGCCTAACTGAGGAATTCTCTCCTCGTCAGCAAATTTTTATGGGAGCCGTTGGAAAATGTTTGTCTGAGTGTACTGAAAAATGTCATGTAGGTGAGTGCTTGTGCTTTTTTGATTTACGCCCATGCGGCGGGGCAGAAGTTCCCTACTCCCGGGCACCATGTTGTCTTTATTAAACATTTTAAAAAATTATTGGATTTTATATTTTGGACAATTATAAACATTTTTTGATACTTTACATTTTTTACTGACCCTCACCGTTTTCGAGATATAAGCATTTGAGAAAAAAAAAATCTTCATTTTCGTGAATAACGAATTTTTGGCAAAAAAAGTAATTTTATTTTTTCCCACGCTTATACATCAAAAAGGATGAGGTTTGGTGAAAATTGTCAAGAGTACAAAAATGCTTAGAATAGTCTAATTTATAATATCTAAGGACTTTCAAATTAAATTTTTGACTCGAAGCACGAAATAATCTTTATTTTCGTCAACAACAAATCCGCAATTTTTTTTTCAAATGCTTATATCTCGAAAACGGTGAGGCTCAGTAAAAAATGTAAAGTATCAAAAAATGTTTATAATTGCCCAAAATATAAAATCCAATAGTTTTTTTTTTAATGTTTAATAAAGACAACATGGTGCCCGGGAGTAGGGAACTTCTGCCCCGCCGCATGGGCGTAAATCAAAAAAGCATAAGCACTCACCTATATGACATTTTTGAGTACAATCAGAAAAACATTTTCCACCGGCTTACATAAAAATCTACTGACGAGGAGAGAATTCTTGAGTCAAATGCTTCATTTTCTACAGTATTTTAGTCTATATCTCCATAACTGTGCGCTTAAAACCAAAAATGGTAATAAACTTTATTGTAGATAATTAAATTATCTACCCTTTTTGTAAACTAATTTGTTTGTATCAATAACCGTTTATGACTTATACGACTATGGCGATTTACTTATTGACTATTTGACTAAATTTGTATAAAAGGGCACCACAAGGGGAGGATATCACTGTGCATTAACGAAAGCTAAAAAAGAACGTCAAGGTCCCTAAATAGAAATAGCACACAGAGCCTATTTTCTTAAATCCGCTGCTGACAGAAATTCAAAATTTTTGACGTGTAAATGAATTATTTAAATCTAACTAACATCTAACATCACTAGTCAAAAAATTTTTATAATTAGTAATTACTATAAATAATCGTCTTTTCATTCTGTCTTTTTTTTGAAATGCTTATTTTGGCTTAAAATTTGTCTAATAGGTATTTTTGATCGCTGATTATCAATTCGATGTAAGATTATACGGATTCTGTCACGTCTTCCGAAAATAGTGCTATTTTCTTAATAACTACAAATTAAATTTTTTTTTCTAAACATACTTCTAATACCTTCATATAATTTACTATTTCCAACGTCAATATATATTTAATATTTTTTTTTGCACAAAAAAGTATAGATGTGTGTTTTTCTTGTGCTAAAAAAAACTGAAATTCTCGGCCAAAATTGCTCGACTTTCGGTAGACGTGACATAATCCGCATTTTTTGTGACCAAAAATACCTCCTAGAGCATAGTTTGGACGATAAATATTTAGTTTGATTATTGAAATCAAGATGAGCATTTCTGTGGGCGTCTTATGCATTTTGATGTTTTTGTACCGTAAGTTGAAATTTCCAGTAAAAAATGTCATGATTTTCGGAATACGTGACAGAATCGAAATCAAATTGATACTCAGCGATATATGAGCATTTCAACAAAATTTTGGTCTACATATGCTTCTCGCTGGGGTTATATACCCGCTTATGGCTGGGTTAAAGTGACTGAATGTTCTGTGGGTTCTATAAACAAATTACAGAGAGTTTCATAAAAATCGGTGCTGTTTACCAATTTTTCCATTATCGACACTTTTTTCCACCTTATTCCCTATATTTTATGCGTTTATTCAACATTTACTATTCACCACATGTTCAAATTTCAATTTTTAACTCCCGAATCAAAAAAGAGGGTTTAGTTTGACCGCTATATAAATATATATATATATATATATATATATATATATATATATATATATATATATATATATGTTTTTGTGTGTGTCTATCTGCCTGTCTGTGTGTCTATCTGCCTGTCTTCGTAATGTCTAAACGAATGAACCGATTTTTTTTTTCGCCGATAAGGTAATTCAATGGAGAGTGTTCTAGCTATGTTTCAAGTGCTAGTTTAAGATTCTGTAGCTGGACTTAAAAAATAGGCGATGATCTTCAAAATCCGTTCAGTTTGGAGAATGCTCTAAATTTGTCGGGTGTTCTTTAAATTTTGTAAATTTCACTTATTAATGATTACATGAAAACTCTTCGTCAGATTCTATTCAAAAAATTATTTTATGTGTACGAGTTTAAAATTAATTAATAAAATCAAAAATCAAAAATCCAGATTTCTATTTATACATTATTTTTAATGTCCGATCATGCTTAAATAAATATTTAAGAAAATAATTGCAGTAGGAGGGAGATTCAGTCTAATATTTACTAAACTCTGATACAAGATAAGAAATAAAAAATAAAAAAACATTGAAAGGAAAAGTTAACGGAAAATTAATCATTTTTACATTTTCTTATTAACATAAAAAAACAATACAATTTTCAACTAAACAATGTAACAAGTATCTATCTACCTAAAACAAACAAGCTAAAAAAAAAAAAAATTAAAAAAAATAAAATACACAATCCATGCGTTTTTGTTTCTTTCTTTCATTCCTGTAGTTCTTATATGTTATCTTTAGTCAGTTAGTCCGTGTTCCTTGTACTGTACTGTACACATAATAAATAATTGAGTTTATATATTACATAAAAAAATAAGAAAATGAGTATAAAATTTAATAGAGTTCATCTTGTTTTCTTTTAGGGTTGATAAATTAATTTAAGGTTTGTTATGTATTAGTGATGGGACGAATATTGTATTTTGTACATTCGCGAGTGCGAATATTTATTTCCAATATTCGCGAATGCGAATGTTAACTTTCAAATTAGGCGCTCGCAAATTGTTATGTAATAACTTCATACATATAATAATACATTGAAAAAACCGGTAAAAGTGTCAATAGAAGAAAAGCTGGGAAACAGCACCGATTTTAATGAAAATTTCAGCTTACTTAACCTAGGACTCCAGTGAGGGTATGTGTAGCCCAAATTTTTTTTGAAATGCTCATTTTGCTTAAAATTGTCATATAGTAGCGATTTTTGATCGCTAAATACGAATCTCATCACATATTGCACAGATTCTGTCACATATTCCAAATATCGTGTCATTTTTTATCGAAATTTTCACTTTTTGGCACAAAAACGGAAAATTTACTAGTTATCGGCCAAACTGTGTTCTAGGGAGTATTTTTGGTCGCTGATTACGAATCCCATGTCAGATAATAAGGATTTTATCTCATTTTCGAAAATCGTGCCTTTTTTGCTTTATAATTGGCACAAAAAAAGCACACGCACAATATTATTTTGACACAAAATACATTTTAAATATTGCATTTTAAATATATAAATTTTACATTTACACAATTGTTTCATCGTATTAGTTTCTAGAGACTATGCTCAGGAAAAATATTCAATTTTTAGTTCCTGATAAAAATGGCATGATTTTCGGAATACGTGAAATCTGTTAAAAAAAGTTTCATTAAAATCGCTGCTGTTTCCCAATATTTCCATGCATCTCGGCTTATTAACTGTACTTTTGTTCTTCATTAGCGTCAAAACGTCCCGCGTATAAGTCTATTAAAAACAAACCGTACTCCTATATAGGTAACTGCATCCAACAGTCAACAGTCCAGGTCCAACAGTCAATATAAAATATGAGTAAAGTATATATTAGTGAAGCTTGGGCTTTTTTGGCAATTTATGGTACAAAATGATGATGATTTTTTGTCAAAACATTCGCATAGTTTTTTTGCGAATGCGAATGTTAAAAAATATCCGCATTCGCGAATATTCGGCACATCTCTAGTATGTATATATATTAACACACTCAGTTTATGATTTTAACTGAATTATTGTAAGCAAGTTTATTTTACAAGTTTTTAGTAAATATTCTTTGTAAATCAGTGATTACCAAAATTAGTTTCCTTCTTGCATTCTTGCAAAATTTTTCAAGACCTAGACCAATTTAGTGCCACCTTGACAAGACTAATATCCATACCCTATCTGTATGAATTAAGAATAAGTTCAAACTCTTCAAGACCAAGACTTATTTGCGAAAGATCAAGACTCATAACACGACTTTTAACAAACTTACTGTTGGAAATGATTATTGAACCGCCTAGAGAATTTTTCACTGTGCTTTTTTATTATACTTGAGGAAATTTTTCTTTCACTTTTTCAGTAAAACCAGAGAAATAAAGAAAAGACAATAACTAATCTAGTAACTTTTGCTATAACACAGTTTGGGTGACAGACTTTGATTATCTATTCTCATCATTTTATATAAATAACTAGATTGATACTCGCCCGCTTCACTGGGTTTAAAAGTAAAAAACACCGCTTTATAGCCTCCACCTTCTCTTGATATACACAGTTTTCAATTTTGTGAAATGTGAAATAGTCATAATTCAGAATATATCAGAATTAGTTGACCATGATTTGACATTTACTATTTTAAATTTTTACAGAATTCTTTAATTTATGGTTCAAAATGATGATCATAGATCCATCTATAATCATCATTTTGAAATATATATTAAAGACTAGCGACCCGCCCCGGCTTCGCACGGGTCCAACTTTTCTGTAGACCTTTTCAATGTGTACAATACTTAGTACATTATTTTGATAAAACTCGTAGGGTTCAGCCTGCGTTTGCAATGTATGCGGAAAAAATGTAATTATTTACGACATCACTTTAGAAACCTCAAAAATAGCAGTACTTCTCCACTATTTAATGAATGTTATTATTCATATAAACCTTCCTCTTGAATCACTCTATCTATTAAAAAAAACCTCATCAAAATCCGTTGCGTAGTTTCAAAGATTTAAGCATACAAAGGGACATAGGGACAGAGAAAGCGACTTTGTTTTATACTATGTAGTGATTTCTGTAAAAAATATGTAAAAAAATGGTAAATGTCAAATAAAATTTTTTTTTTTTTTTTTTAGATATATTTTTATGAGTTATAGTTCTTGTGTTACTCTGAAGTATGAGCTATATTGCTGTACAGTTCCATTAAAACCCACTCGTTAGTTTTAGCGTGAAAGCGTAACAAACAAACATACAAACAAACAAATATTTACTTTCACATTTATAATATATATTGAAACACATGTAGATAATTGATTAATTTTATAATGATTATTAAAAGTATGACTTCAAAAATTCTGGAAGACTGCAATAAGACTCAATCGAAATTTAAAAAGTGGGTGATTAAATTGATTTTAATCAATTTTTTTCCATAATCGGTTTTTTGGCATGCAAGCCTATACTATTATTTTCGCAATTAAATTATCTTTCTTCTGATATATATTTTCACTGGTTAACAGATCGGTGTAGGTCTATTCATACCATATGAACGGGTAAGTCAATAGGTAACTACACCGATCTGTTTACCAATAGAAATTGGTATCAGAAGAATGATAATTTAAATATGAAAAAAACGTTAAAGGCTTGCCTGAAAAAAACTGTTCATGGAAAAAAATTGATTAAAATTAAATTAATTAAAAATAGTCATGAACACTTTTCGATAGACAAGCTATCATAAGCCTGTTTATCAAACAGTAAAATTTCATAAAAAATATGTCTCATTCGATCATCAAATTTGATTATTCTTCCACTTTCAAACAATGAAGGGCTAAACGGTTCTGCGAAAAATAAAATGAATAACAAATATTTTCTATTTTAGTCTGAACTTAAAACTGTCAGTTCGAAAAGAAAAGACCCCTAATAATTGATATATTATATTATATATATATATATATATATATATATATATATATATATATATATATATGACTGATAACCGATATGATAAAATGAATAACAAATATTTTCTATTTTAGTCTGAACTTAAAACTGTCAGTTCGAAAAGAAAAGACCCCTAATAATTGATATATATATATATATATATATATATATATATATATATATATATATATATATATATATATATATATATATATTTCACATACACATTTCACCCAAAACAAAAGTGAATCTTAATTTTATAATGAAAAGGTCTATTTCATTATTCTTTGAATTTAGACATATCGCGTATCTCAGTGACACAAAAAATGCACAGATTACATATCTCTATTATATACTAGCTGACCCGGCGAACTTTGTTCCGCCTTAATGGCAATAAATAAGCAGTTTTTTTTTTTTTTTAATCGTAAAAAATACAAAAAAAAAAAAAAAAAAAAATTAATCATTCATAATTATTTCTGTATTTTAGTACATAGGTTGCTCTTCATTTAAGTACCTTGTGATACACGACATTTTTTTTTATATTATTAGCCGCAAAAACAAACAACGCAAATGGTCTTCCGACCCGTGAACATCATAGTTCATCATAAATGGCACCACTGCCGAAATAAATGTTAGTTCGATAAGTTTACCATAGATGGCGCCACCATCGAAATAAATGCTAGTTCAATATGTTTACTATAGATGGCACCACCACCGAAACCCAACCCAGTTATCAAGTCCCACTGGCATGCTGTCGAACGGGATAAAATTTTATCTATCTCGTTATTCATACTTATAACCATTCTAAACGTTGGTTTTTACCATCCTGGGTTTCTCAACTTCCAATGAATCGATTTCAAACTATTAATGGTATGATTGATTTTAAATTGTTATCTTTTCGACCTTCTAATATAGCAATACAATTTTCATCTTGCAAACATTGTAACCGTATTTATTAATGGTCCGCTCAATAATGTTTGGCGCGAATTTATTCAAAGGCAAAAAAAAAAAAAAAAAACTAAAAAAAAGGAAGGTTTTGGCATCTAATTTAAAACCCTACAAAAGTTGATAAGTTTCGCGAAGTTTCAAATGTTGTTAGAGTTGCGCTATGTATACATAAAAAAAAACGATTTTTGTCCAATATCTCGGAGACCATCAACTTTATGAAAAATAGTTTCAAACAAAAATTGTCGGAAATTTTTTTCCCTAAAAAAATGTAGAATCAAAAATTTTGATATCTTCAGCCATTTTCCCAAAAATCGGCAAAAACGGCCAAGTATATATTTATATGCTAAATAAAAATGATTTTATAAAAAAAATGTATAGAGTGAACGATTTCGATATCTTTAGCCGTTTTCAAAACGATCAATTTCACATATATTTTTCGTTAATTATTCAATCATTAAGAGAAATATATATAAAATTGATCTTTTTGAAAATGGCTAAAGATATCGAAATTGTTCACTTTACATTTTTTTTAAGAAAACAATTTTCCAACAACTTTCGTTTGAAATTTTTTTAAAATAAAATCAAGTAGTTTCAAGATATTGTTAATTAGCATATAAATATATCTATATATATTTATCCGTTTTTCCCGATTGTCAGGAAAATGGCTGAAGATATAAAAATTTTTGATTCAACATTTTTTTAGGGCAGAAAATTTCCGACATTTTTCGAAACTACTTTTCATAAAGTTGATGATTTCCGAGGTATTGGCAAAAATCGTTTTTTTATGTATACAAAGCGTTAATTAACGCAACCCTATTACTTCTGAGATTGTGCGTTGGAAGGTTCTTAAACTAGATGCCAAAACCTTAATTTTTTTTAGTTTTTTTTTTGCCTTGGAATAAATTCATAATCGCTTATTTTCAGTTACTTTGAACGGAATATATAGTATTCAAATTAAATCAAGCGATCGTTCAAACATCAACATGTCAGATATTTTAACATCCGATTAGTAATTTAAAAATTGTTACATAGTACGTTTAATGTGATGTTTCATGAAAATATTATCCTATACCTATATTAACTATATTGGAATCATTTTGTGATTGGCGTTTATAGAAAGGGTTCGTTGGTTTATTGTGTCAAACAGTATTTTACAAGAAAATTAAAAAAAAAAAAAGAATTTTTTTTTCATTTTCACTTTTTTATTTCTGTAGATATATAATGATTTTTAAACTTTTACGCTAAAAACAGATTGTTAATATCAACCGATATGAGGTTGAGTGGTGACGTTGACACAAGCGCATGAGTTGTTTGTATGAAAGTAATATACTGTGTAACAAATTTCAAATATTGTTGTTTTGAAATGCAACAAAGTTTTAAACAATCTTTTTTTATTGGTTCTACCACTTATAAATACTATAGCAAAATACTAATGTGATTGTCACAACCACATGAGCAGGTTTATTAGGTTTATTTAAAAAAAAGTTAGATTCCTTTGAGTCGGATTTGAACCAGCGACATGTGGATTACTATCGATTTTAGAGTCTTAAGTCTACCGCTGTATCACCTGCGCTACTGATGGTTGTTATATTGTTATATATATATATGTATACAAACATTACCAATAAGTTTATTTCAAACTCACTGTAAGTTAGTAACAACAATCTTCGTGTAGTTGACACAAGCACATATGGACTAGAAATGCTATGTGTTCGTAATAACCAAATCCTATTTTTAAAGCAAACGTAAAGAAATTTTCTTTTAATTCATCGATTCGCTTTATTTACACGATTATATATTCAAACTAAGTACAATTTTATTTTCCATCAATAAAATGCATGACTTTAAACTAAAATCAATCTCTTTCATAGAAGTTATGATGTAGTTTATTTAACTTCAGTGATTTTGTATCAATGAATTCATATTTTAAATTCAATAACTTTCTATTGTAAAAACAAATGTTTAGCTGTATTTGTTCCAATCATTAGGAAATTGAAAGTATTTTTACTTTATTTCAATATGAAACGGCCCACTCCGGGGTTTAATTTTTTTTTTAGTGTATGAATTTTTCTCTTCAAAATACAAAATACATTTCGTTGCATGTGCAACTTGAAATCTCTGATCAGCAAATATGCCATATTCGTAAAAAATAAATGATAATTTATATTAAACAAGTGAAAACAAACAATTGACTGAGTTAATTGTTGAAATACCATGTATGGCCAGTGTTGATGACCCAATTGTTTGTTTTTTTACGTCATGTAATTAAAGAAAGATATCATCCACTCTTAGATAGCCACACCTAATTTGTACCTAATTGGCGCCCTTGCGGGTAAAAAGTGATGTTTACGAAAAAATTTATCCAACTGGTAAAATTTCTAAGTTGTTATTTATAAAATAATCAAAATCTTTCCGAAAAATCAATACTTCCAGAGTAATGAACGACTTCTGTTGATTTTATTCTTTTTTCGAAAAAATGTTGTGTTATCTAATATTTTGATTTAAAGTGTATCTCTGCCTGCAACCATTTGCTACTGATTTACTAATCACGCTGATTTCTAGTTTCATATTCAACGAAATGTTTTGGATTTTAGAGAGGGTTTTCGGTTAGTCTGAGACACTCGGTTTACAAAGTCCATAATAATAATTATCGTTTTTAATTAACTTTATCAATAATAATCATACTGTATGCATATAAAAAAAATTATAGAAACAATAAAGTAACAGAGGATAATAAAAATAGGAAGCGACAAGCGAATAGTACGTACTTACGTTCGTACGTTTGAATGTAGTAGCTACTAAACGTGGTAGGATGGTAGGATGGTAGGAAGCTGGTAACTAACGGGTAACGTAGGTATATTGAAACAAATAAAAAGGGATGTTTGAATATTGTTGGTAATATACATATACAAGCAGGTTAATCTCCTGGCAAATTAAACTCAAACTGACAAACAGTTATTGGTGTGTGCACTGCATATTACAATTACACTCTTACACATTTACACATTACACATTACACACTCAAAAATATACATTTATGCATGGCCATTGGCACCAATTTATTGTTGCTTCTAAATCGGCTTGTAAAGATTAACAACGCAACGTTCATAGTAAATGATACTCTATCTGTATGACGGAATACAATATCTACAGAATGATACAGAGGATGGATCTATTTCTTTTAAGCATTTTTATATTATTTGCGGTATTTCTAACGATAAGAACCTAAATGTTTGCACGAAAAATTCCAAATAAGTAGTTTTTAACGATTAGAGAGGGTGCTGGATGGGGTTGAGTGTGCAAAATATGAGTACTGCATTTTGTCGATTGATTCTTGATCCGAATATAGATTATATATTAATATTCTGGATCTTGTCAGAAACCCCATTGGTCCAATTTTTGCATACCCCCCTCCACAGAAACAGTGAAATGACATTTTTTGAACCAAGCAAAAGTTACTCTAGGTTCTTTGGGTCTAGCAATAGCTATAACTTCTTCGTTTTCGAGATATTAACAGTTTAATGTTTGGAAAAACTCAAAAAAGGCCATTTTAAAAGCTGAAAAAATGGGCATTAAATTAAATTTTTGAGTTTATCAAACTTTTAAAATAATGTTTGAACTTCCTTTAATAAAGTTCTGAAGAGTAATTACAGATTCTTTAATTCCAAAGCCTCAACTTTTAATTCTTTAAAGATGTTATAATTCTTATAAATAACTGTGTAAGACTGAAATATTTAGTATCTCTATCTTACTCATTGTTAATAATGGGAATTAAACATCTTTTTAAGAATTGAAAATTGAGCCTCTAGAATGAAGTAACTTATAATGGTCTTCACAGAACTTTATTACAGGATGTTCAAACATTAGATTAGAATTTTGATAAACTCAAAAATTTAATTTAATGCCCTTTTTTTTAGCTCTTAAAATGGCCTTTTTGGAGTTTTTCCAAACATTAAACTGTTAATATCTCGAAAACGAAGAAGTTTACGAAAAAATCACAATGAGCCTTTTTGACGCTAAATGACCCATAGAATCTAGAGTAACTTTTACTTGGTTCAAAAAATGTCATTTAACTGTTTCTGTGGAGGGCGGGGATATGCAAAAATTGGACCAATAGGGTTTCTGGCAAGATAAAGAATATTAATCTATAAGCTTTTCTGAACAAGAATCAATTGACAAAATGCGGTACTCATATTTTGCACACTCAACCCCATTCAGCGCCTGCTGTAAATAATAGAGCATAGAAGATCATTAACGCCTTACCCAAATAGAACACGATACAAATTTTGTAATCTCGTTAGAAACTTTATTAAGATTATCGTTAGATCTATAACATTAAACATATTTAAAAAGGTTTTCCTGCTTTCCTGAGGTTGTGAAGAATATTTTGAATAATTTGCAACAATCTTTGTACACTCTGTCAAGAGCAATTTGTACTGTATGTTATGTCATACATGGTCCATTTACACTCAAAAAATTGTATCACTGGGAAAAAAAATATAAGCAAAAAATAATACTGGTATTAAAATATTTCAAAATACGTGATACTGTGAATTTTGATTAAAAAATATACTTTTATTTGATGTGAAGTATGACAGTAGTTTAAGTTAGAGGTTCAGAGTGTTTATTAAAAGTTTGAAATATGGGACACTTGGGTAGGAACTTTTTTTAACTTTTTGTATACCATATTTTTTTTGTGGTTTGACCCCGTAGACCCATTCACAATATTTTGAAAAAGATTAAACAATTTTTATCCTCATAATAGAGTACCTCCTGGGTACCCCTTGCATTTTCCCACAACCCATTCAAATAAATTGACGTAGGTAATTTTTTTATCCCCTAATAGAGTGGCAGGGTATAAGGATGTTCACTACTAAAATGAATATAGGTGTTTACATACTGTAAAATATATGCAGTTACCCGATTGCCTCGTCACTCTGATGAAGTTTGTTTTTTTTTTTTGTCACTTACCTAAAGGTTAAGTATTCAAAAGCCATCAGTGCTATCACCCTGGTTTGAAAGCCAGCAATAAGCGGTAATAAGAAGAAAACGAGGAACTGTATTCTTTAAAGAATTAAATTTTAAATCATGCCTTGGAATGGCTTAGTTCCACTTTTAATAGAAACACACTGTTAACGTCTTGGAATTTTACTAATTGGCGTCACATCTAGCTGACATGAGACAAACTGAGATGCTAGTATTCTGTTTGTTTTCTCACCTTGACTTTATTCGGAAAAGATATCCTGTCCTTTCTTGTGATATCATTAGTACCACGTTAACTACACAACAACAAGGGAGCATGCTTATGTTCCACGCTAATGAACTTCGAAATTTATATATAGTATGCGCCATATTTTATGTTGGTATGTAAACCTTGAAGAATTGAAAAAAAAACAACCGGTTTCTGTATATGCGATATTTTTCGTCAATTTGGCTTTTTTCAATTTATTTTGACTAGTTTTTGAGTGCAACATCAATCAAGTGACCGCCTCTATTAACCAAAACAAAATGTGCCCTTTTTGCTGAGTTTTGGCTTAAATAGTCACTATTTGAGCATGCAATGGCCTTTTTTGGATCTGGTATGAATTCTCCATTTCTCAAATGCGGCACTGTTGCTTATTAACGCCGCCAGAGAGTGTGAAATGAGCCTCGCCAGTCAGCAAAATTTGGTTTAAAAAATCAGTTTCTTTGCCAACTATTCGCGCGGCTGTTTGGTGACGATACGTTGCTCTGAGCGTTGCCCAGACTTTTAGATTTTGGAGAACGCTCTATTTGACTGCTTCAACCAGTTCGCTGGAACGCCTTGGTCGTTGATGAACGGTATATTGACGATTTCTCATTGTCCCGTGCTTAACAAAATTTGACACCAAACGACGAATAGTGCTGTCAAACGGTGCCTGTAAGCTATGATATTTTCGACAATTTTCACGTTGTTGTAACACAGCTGAGCGACTATTTCCAATGTACAGCGTTACGATTTCGCGGCGATGTTTCGATGTGAAGCGATTCACATCGAAAAATTTTCAAACCCATGTCTAATCAACTCAATCGGTTGTTAAATGCCAAATTTGTTTAATGTTTACATACCGATATGGCGCACTCCGTAGATAGTGTTGGAGAAAAGAGTGGTTAGTAAAAACAGATAATTCTCAATTCTTCAAACGTGATAAGCGATAAATTTTTGAGAATTGATCAAAAATATTTTCTTGTTGTCGAATTTGAATGCTTGTAAAATAAAAAATATTTATGAAAAAATATCAACATACAAGCAAAATCAATTAATCTTTGTATGTGACCAGAAAAAAATTTCCTTAAAAGTACACACTTATTGATTTTATATAAGAAAAAAACTTGGTCTTGTATGATTAAGACCACCTTCCATAAAAAAAAAGTAAGAATTGGAGAAAAAACTAGCATAGTAGCATATAGCTGTTATGCAATGAATGAATGGCTTATAGACATACAGCTGCTGGTTATACATACACTATAAGTCATTAAAATCGAACCAGTTGAATAACGCTTACAATGTTTTAAGGTTGTTATGAACGTCTCATTGTCCCTCACACTCTGTCCCTTGCAAAATGTATAAAACGAAGTATCTGCGTCCTAATTTTAATAAGCACATTCTTTTCAATTTTTAATTGATGAAAATATATATTTTTGCCAATTTTTTTTACTAAACAATATATTTTAATTATTAAATTCCATATTTAATTATTTCGAAGTTTTGATGATTAAAAAAATATTTTTTTTTTGCGTATTTAAAAAATGTTACATTGTGACGTATAAAGTCTGAAAACACTAAAATGTTTATTTTATGATCAGTTCGTGATAACAAAACCCATCAAAAGTATTTGAAAATTTTAATTTTGTGAAAAGTTCAATTATGTTTACAAGTAAATTATTTTATACTAGCTTGATAATCGCCCGCTTAACTGGGCTTAAAAGTAGAAACCACCTCTTTATAGCCTCCACCTCTCTTGATATGCACAGTTTTCAATTTTGTTAAATGTAAAATAGTCATAATTCATTGAGTATAACAGAAAAGTTGGCCATGATTTTTTTGACATTTACTATTTTAAATTTTTACAGAATTTTTTAATTTATGGTTCAAAATGATGATCAAAGATCTGCTCCATCTATAATCACCATTTTGAACCATAAATTAAAAATTTCTGTAAAAATTTAAAAAATGGTAAATGTAAATTTTTTATTTTATTTTTTTTAAATATATCTTTATAAATTACGGTTCATGTGTTAATCTGATATATCAGTTATATTGCTGTACAGTTTGATTAAAAACCATTCGCTAGTTTTGGCGTGAAAGCGTAACAAATAAACAAACAAACAAACATGCTTACTTTCACATTTTAAATATATATTGATTTAAATTAATAAAAATTATAATAAAATTATTTTTTAACCGACTTCAAACAAAAACGGAGGAGGATTATCAATTCGACTGTATTTTTTTTTTTATGTTTGTTACCTCATAACTTTCGATTGGGTTTTGATGATTCTTTATCTGTTTGAAAGCTGGTGCTTCCCTTGTGGTCCCATTTCATTTTGTTCTAGTTCTGACAACGGCATCAATGCGAAAACCATAAAAGTCTTAAATTTGCATTAACTTTGCACAACAAGAAAACGAATAACTCAATATCAAGCCAACCGATTTCAATGATTCTTTTTTTAGTGACAAATTAGTTAATGTACTTCAGATTCACTAAGAATCACAAAATAAAAAAAACTTTTAACAAAAAGAAAACCGACTTCAAAAGAAAATCTTTTCCAAAATAAATTAATATGCACTAAGAAGTAAAAAAATAACGATAATATAATGTAGTTAAAATTATTGTTATTTTTGGAGTCGGTGTCAGCCAAGGAAACAACTCTGACAGAACAGTTTGCTTCATTAGCTTGGCTGACACCGACTCCAAAAATAACAATAATTTTAACTACATTATATTATCGTTATTTTTTTACTTCTTAGTGCATATTAATTTATTTTGGAAAAGATTTTCTTTTGAAGTCGGTTTTCTTTTTGTTAAAAGTTTTTTTTTTTTTTGACAATACAATGACATCTCCATCATATGTGCAACGTTGCCAAGCGTAATATAATTATATTAAATTTGATACATTTTGTGATAATTTCTGTTAATTATCTCAAAAATTAACAACAAGAATGTTTTTTAAATGTGTACAGTTATTTAAAAGCCTTTAATAAATACTGTGGTAGTTTTATGTAAAGCTTTCAGTCCTGGGTCTTAAAACCAAGAATATTCAAGCATACTATTCTTTTTATAAGCATAATTGACTGTCAATTTTGGGAAAGCTTGATTTTAAATAGCATTTTCTCCATAATAATCGATACTGCTGCGATTTTAATGACATAGACTATCCATATCTACATACACACATACGTACATGTGTATATATATGGTGGGCCATTATAATCTATACAATTAAATCTCTCGTATTGTTGTTAACCACTAAAAAAAATAACTTAAACAAAAGTTGCAAAGTTTGATGGGGGACATCATTTTTTGTTTAAAACATTTTTTCGAAAAACGTTAGCTTTCGGTAAAATATGTCATTATTACATTTAATCGAAAGAAGCACGCGAGCAAAAGGACTTTAGCCAAAAGTTGTTTGGCAAAAAGACTTTAGCCAAAACTTGACCCCAAAGTTGTCTAGGGTATTAGCGAACATTCGCCTGTGTCCATGACTTTGACCTACAATTATTGCTAAACTTAAAGCGTATTTTCTTTCGGTTAAATGTAATAATAAACAAGTGAAAACAAACAATTGAATGAGTTAATTGTTGAAATACCATGCATAGTCAGTGTTGATTTCTTAATCACATTACACATACAAGCATGTGACACATACATAACTGATAATCAAGTATAGTACATATTATAATATTTCCGCCTAATTGGCGCCCTCACGGGTAAACAGTGATGTTTACGAAAATATGTTTCAAGCAAAAGTTGTTTACTTTTTGATAAGGAACATTTTTTACATTTAAACTTTTGTTCTATCTCTAAGGGTTTACAAGATGGGTCCTACGGACCCAAGACCCAATTGACCTATGATGCTCATTTACGAACTTGACTTCACTTTTTACGTCCTGAGTACGCTGTAAAAATTTCAGCTCGATATCTTTTTTCGTTTTTGAGTTATCGTGTCCATAGACGGACGGATAACCGGAAATGGACTAATTAGGTGATTTTTTGAACACCTATGACAAAATTTTTTTCCTAGCATCATTATTTTTAAGCGTTACAAACTTGGGACTAAACTTAATATACTATGTATATTTCATATATACATGGTATAAATAGTCACGTTTCCACCGAAAGCTAATGTTTTTCGAAAAATTATTAATTTTTTATGAGGATCAACTTTCTAATTTAAAGTGTTATTCTATCTCTTACCGTTAAGGATCTAAAGTGACTTTTAAACCCGCAGAACAAGGTCCCATCTGATGTCAGAACATGATGTACCCCATCAAACGCTGCAACTTTAGTTTAAGTTATTTTTTTATTGGTCAACTACAAAATGAGATATTTAGGTGTATAGATTAAAATAGCCCACCCTGTATAACTACTCGAATAAATAATATATGCTATACAAGGCAGTGTGTATACCAATATGCACATAAACAATGTTTGCAAATGTTAGCTTAACGTGTGTATGCAAACCTTGTGCAAACTGTATGCGTAAGTTTGATTCAAACTCTCACCAGAGAAATCTAAATAACATTCAACTACAGTGAAAATAGGTTATAACGACATTCAAGTGGCCGAGAATTGCGGTCTTTATAACCAATATGTACATTTTTATATTAAAGTGAAAGAATGTGCATATGTACACATGTTGGTCGTTATTGCTGACTAAATCTAATAACAATTGGTCGCTATAACCGATATATGAGTTATTAAGGCTCAAAATAAAGTTTATAGACTTTCTATTATGATGCTGTTTTGATTAACTGAGGAAGTATGTACATCTAACAAAACTATATTTGAATATGCGTTGGTCGTTATAGCCAATATATCCACCAATAAATCCAATTAGTTTTAGACCAACTTTCGTTGGTTTTGGCTATAAATTTCAAAAATAAATGTGTGCTGCGGTGAATGTCGGTGAAGGAGCCGGGAAGTATATGTTATTTCTCGACTTCCCCTTTTTGTTTTTCCCAATTCCTCCTATACCCATAGTTTTGCTCTGAGAGTCCTAGTTTCCGATATGATTTTTTTATGGTGGAGGCTCTCGGAGGTGAATGGTATATTTCAGCTTGGAAATATCCTACGATTTTCTACTTCGGTTCATTTTGCAGGACTCATCTAGCAAAAAATTCGTGTGTCTTTTGTTTATTCTACGATAAATAGTTTGGAGTTATGAAGTGACTAGCTAACTTAAGTCTTAAGCTAGCTAGTCACTTTTTTGTTAGAAACCACGTAAGCAAAACATTTTTATAGGAAATAATTGACCTACAACTTTTACTGGGATTTGATGAAATGGCTCAGATAGATTAAAGACGTTCCCAAAAAAAAAAAAAATGGGAATGCATATACACGATTTTAAGAAGATCCTCAGAAAATGTGGTTTTTGGGGACGTCCTTAAGTGATCTCAACAATTGATAATAATAATTGATATTGTCAAGATAATTCTACTTCGAAATAGGTGAAAAAATTTTTTTCGATTGTTTACCGTAACCATACGGTATATTGATTTGAAAACAAATCTGTTTGATTTAGTTTTGCAGTATATCTATGTTTGTATAGTGAGTTCATTAAACATTCAAGTCAGCTTCATTTACATATTCATTCATTTAAATTACATCCCGCATTTCCTAAAAATACCACTTTTCAATTGTATTTAAATCACATATCACTTATAAATTTTATACCTATTTTATTTAATATGACGATGAAGTTAAAACCTAACTTTCGTACTTAAGGTAGTATAGCAGCATCGAGGCGGTAAACAGTTTAGTTAAATCAGTAATCATTTTTTGTGTGTCTGTCTATGTGCCTGCCTGTCTGTGGCATCGTAGCGCCTAAACAGATGAACCAATTTTGATTTTTTTGGCTTTATTTGAACTGTAATTTAATGAAGAGTGTTATTAGCTATGTTTCCAGTGCGAATTTAGGGGTCCGTACTCGAAAAAAATAAAAAATTGGCGATGATCATTAAAATCGGCTTGGTTTGGAAAAGGCTTTAAGGGAATAGATAATTTAACGGGGAGTGTTCTAAGATATGTTTCAACTGCGAGCTTAGGCTTCCGTAGCCGAAAAATTTGTAAGAGGTTTTTTAAATTTTGTAAATTTCACTTGTTATACAACTACTGATACTATAATAAATTAAAATGACACAATATTATATTTTATTTAGCAAACAAAACTTTAACATTAATTAAAAATCATAAAAACATTTTTTTTAAAACTGAGTTGGCTAAAATTTAACTGTCAAATTCAATAATCAGCTGTTGTTTAAATTCTTAAACATAACCTCAAAATTTACCTTTTTTTTACAAAGGGCAACGTAATTTTAATTAATATAAAATTTTGATTATGAATAAAATATAACTTGTAATATATATTTATTAATATTTATTAATGCTTGATAACATTAATTATAAATGTTATTTTCCATTTATAAACGTGCTATGTATAATCAAATGAATTTTTTTATCATTCAAAGGACACCGCAATATTAGGTGGCTCTTTGTGAAACTTTTTTTAACCACCCTAAAATGTTCTCTGGATCATTCTGATCAAAAACTCTTATGACCACAAAACTTTAACTAGTAGTTTTCGAGCCACGATAGATTAAACCTACACATATATTTATAGTACGTCAAACCGCCCCCAAAACTTTTTTCAAATTGCTTTGATCAAAAGCTCTAGCGGCCTTAACGAGTAGTTTTCAAGCTACGGGCTATATAACTATAATGAATGTGTAGCTTTGATTGCCTGTGGCTCGAAAACTATTCGTTTAAAATTTTGTGGTCGTGAGAGTTTCTGATCAAAATGATCCAAAGAACATTTTAGGGTGGTTTAGAAAAAGTTTCACAGAAAGCCATTTTTCTATCTAATATTGCGGGGTCCTTTATGCGCCCAATCTGTTTTAATGTTTTATTTTCGATTAATATCAGACACAGAAACTAAATTATGAGAATAAAAGTTGAAATCACAAATTTTTTTTAAATTTATCAATATTATCTAAATCCAGATTTTTGAGATTTTATTGGGTATAATAATATATCAAGAAAATAAGTTTCCATAGCCTTTCTTTCTAGAATGAAAAGTTTCAAAAAACACAATAATTTAGTTCTTTTGATGAGTAGTTGAATATTTTTTGGAATATAGCCGAAAATCTGTACAAAATATAGAATTTCATATCGAATTTTGTGTGATAGCATAGAAAATACTCGACCAATCGTAAAATCGACACGATTTTTGTATTTTTTGAATCAAAATTATTCTATATATTGAGTTTAATCAAATTTTGATACAAAAAGATGTTTCTTATTTTTTCGATTTTTTCGAAGGGCTCTTAAGAAAATTTCAAAAAATGTATTTTATTTAATTTCGATAAAATTCAGTTAGTACATGCTGTAATTTTGACCTGAAAAGTACAAACATTGTGTTTTTATTCGACGACGAAAGCAATAGTTTCTGAAATATCAGCCGAAATCGTTCTGTGAAACAGTGCTTGATATGCAAGTCGGATAAAATCTCGAAAACTGATCGATCAAGGATCGAATGAACCCAATTTTTGTATTTTTGGGATCAATTTTACTTTTTTAACTAAGTTTCATCGAATTCAGATACAAAAATTGATTTTCTGTGATTTTTCGATTTATAAAAAAGAAAACATTTCGATTTTTTAAGCAAATTGAAAAAAAAACCGAAAAAAATTTATTGTTTCGACAGAATTCGGCAAAAATTTGATGATTGGGCGCTCATAGTTTCTGAGATACTACCGAAATACCCATATAAAAATCCATTTTCCGAATCAATTTCAGGAAATATTTGTCTAGTAACGAAATGAATGGGAAAATTGTTTAGGGCATAAAAGGTTCAGTGAACTAAAATCATGAAAACAAACAAATAATAATTTGACTAGTTAAAATACACTTTTCGAGATATCGTCTGAAAATCTAGAATAAAAAAGAAAGTCATGTCAAGCCAAAAACGATCTAATTATCTTACGGCTCGGTTGCTAAATCATCATCAATGGCGAAATAAAAAGGTGGCGAGATAAAAGTGGTTAATCCTCTTCAATTAGAAAACTAATCCGAACATTTAGAATTGATAACAAAACACAATAATTTCCTTTTAGTTTTTATTTACAAACAAAAAACCATTTATTGAATTTGTTTTATATAACAAAAAGAATGAGCAGTGAGTGAGTAAGTAGTGATGGCGCCACAAATACGACACAAACAAATTCTATATTCTTATAACTGGGTCGTGTACGTTTTCGTTCCTTAAATATAATTTTTCATCATACACATTTAAAAGATAAACCATGGACATATGTGGATGTGGATTGCTCATTATATATGAGCGAGATATAAAGAATGTACCAAAAATTATCACAATAGAAAAGCAGATAGATATACAGGGTCGTCCAAGTTATAACAGCAGGATTTATCAAATAATAGATAACGTTAAAGTAATGAAAATTTTTTTGAAGAAGGCTTAGAAACATGAAAAATTTGACAGTATTATCTAAGAATTCTTCATGATTAAAAGCTTATGCTGATAACGAAAATCTGCGATAGACATATGGGTGTACATTACCCCGTTTCGAGAGAAAAATCTCAAAAACCACTGACTTTATTGGAACTACAATAAAGTTATATCGCGTGCTTGCGGTATTGTGTGCCAAATTTTCAAATTTTAAAGCAGCTGTTTTAGCAAGATTTTGAACAACTACTATATAAGCCCTTTAATGTGTAAGCTATTAAATATAAAATTAAATCAAAATTTTCATTTTGGACATTGAATGTAAATAATTTAATATCTATTACATATTTACATTGATTTTTTTCAAAAAATTCTTATTTTTGTATTTAATATCTCCGAAAATATTAAAGTTAGGGAAAAGAAGTGAAAATAAACAATTGACTGAGTTAATTTTTGAAATATTCTGTATAAATAATGTTGAATATCAGATCTTGCATTTCTGTTATAAATTAGATAAGTTTAAAAAACAAAACTTAAGTAAGCTTTCTCTTAAAATCATCCAATGGGTTCGGTATGAAATTAGTGGCAATAGATAGATTCACAAATTGAAGCTGCCAAATTTTCAACTTTGTGTTTTTTATAGTTTGGGAGAAAGTTTTGCCTTAATTTGCGTCCTTACGGGAAAAATATGATTTTGATTTGTGAAAAATAATTCAAACAAAAGATGTTTATTTTTACATTAGGAATATTTGTTGTATTTAAACATTTGTTCTATCTGGTACGGATTAAAAGATGAGTCCTAGTCAAGACCCAATTGATCTATATCGCTCGTTTACGAACTCAAAGTAATTTCTTACTACTTTCGATTTTGATTTATTGTGTTCTCGGATGGATGGCCGGACAAACAGACAAACAGAAGTGCAATAATTGGATGATTTTATAAACACTTAGACCAAAATTTCGTTTGTAGCATCAATATTTCTAAGCTATACAAATTTGGGACTAAATTTAATATACTTTGATATAATTCAGATATACGGCGTATCAAAATTGCAGACGATAAAATGTAGTACATTTACAACTTTCTTGATTATAAAAATTTCAATTTGCCTAATATGTATGAAGAAATTTTCAAAATAACAAACGAAAATCAACGAGATTTTCTATTTTGTTATACCATGTTTATAAAATATACCAAGGTATACTAATTTTAGTTTCAAGTTTGTAACGCTTAAAAATATTGATGCTATGAACAAAATTTTGGTATAGGTGTTCATAAAATTACCTAATTAGTCAATGTCCGGTTGTCCGTTCGGCTGTGAACACGATAACTTATCAATTGGGCATTGGGACCGTAGGACCCACCTTGTAAACCGTTAGAGATAGAACAAAAGTTTAGGTAAAAAAAATGTTCCAATGAAAAAATAAACTTTTGTTTGAAACATTTTTTTGTAAAAATCACTGCTTACCCAAAAGGACGCAAATTAGGTGCAAATTTTATAGGGAATATCAGTTATGAATATGTAGCTATCTAAGAGTGCATATCTTTACTTACTTACTTGTCGTCAAAAAACGTTTTTTTTTTTCACTTGTTAATGGTCCCATTCAAAACTAGAAAAAACTTTTTGGTGAAGTTCAATTTTAGAATTTGCTCAGGTATTCTCCTGTCTGTACTTGTCTGAGATACGCTGTCTAAAAACATTTTCGTTCGTAAAAGATGTCCATCGATGTATGTCCATGAGACTAGTAAACAATATCATCTTTTCAGTTTGATAAATGTGTATATTTTTCTCATTTTTAGCTTTGACAATATTATAAATGAAATTTCTGCAAATAATTTTATCGTACAAGTAAAGTATTATTTATACTTTCTTTAACAACATATGCGTATAATTTTATTTTATCCATATAATGTTTATAATAACTTTAATAGCTTTCTTGGTTCTTTTAGACATTCAACATTGAAAAAACGAGTTACCCATATGTTCAAATATATTGGCAAATTAGTCAAAATCAAACTTTAAAAGGGGTACAATTATTCTAAAAATGTTTATTAATGTTTAAGAATCAATTTTTCTACGAAAGTGTTTTTACAATTTTTTGGAATAATATGAATATAGTTTCATATTAATAGAAAAAGACTCGCTTTCAAAAAAAGTAATGTATTTATTGACGGTTATTTCCACGCTAATTGCTCAGCGATCCTTGAATTTTCTCTATGCCTATAGGAGCATTCCTATACTTGGGGTGTTCCTATGTTTTTTGAATAAATGATCATAGCACATGGTAGTGGTAGGGTACGCCGACCTGCTAAAGCTACAGTCGTCAAAATCAACGACTGTATTTGATTTGTACCGTTTTCGTTGGGTTTAAAAAATGGAAACGAAAGTTAAATTTTCTCACATTTTGTTAAAGGTACACCGATATCAGGTTGTCTCAACCTCATCACGAGATCAAATATGGCGAATGAGGCCACGAATGTGATACAACTACCATACGGGGTTGAGTGGTAAAGTTGTTACAAACGCATGAGTTGTTTGTATGAAAGTAATATACTGTCTAACAAATTTCAAATATTGTTGTTTTGAAATGCAACATAGTTTTATACAATGTCTTTTAGATTGGTTCTATCACTTATAAATATTATAACAAAATACTGATGTGATTGTCACAACCAGCAACATATTGAATACTATTGATTAAGTCCACCTCCATACGGACTGCGCTACCGATGGTTGTTATATATGTACAAAAATATCCAAGATGATCAATTATAAAAATGATCAATAAATTGATTGCAAAGGCACTATCAGTTAATAACAACAACCTTCATGTAGGTGACACAATCACATATGGACTAGAAATGACAGCTGTGTGTTCGTAATAACCAAATCTTATGTTTAAAACAAACGTAAAGAAATTTTTTTTAAATTCATCGATTCGCTTTATTTACACGATTATATATTCCAACTACGCACAATTTTATTTTCCATCAATAAAATGAATGACTTTAAACTGAAATCAATCTCTTTCATAGAAGTAATGATTTGGTTTATTTAACTTCTGGATGAGATCGCTTTTATTTTAATTTTTTTTCCAGCGTAAATATGTTCGAGCAAACTTTTCCCAAAACTGTTAGACACAGAGTAATTTTAAAATTAGATATCAAAATACTTCTAACGTTCTACCCTCACCGTAGGTTCGATACAATAAAAACACCATTAACACTATTACATTTTTTTTTGAAAACTTTGATATACTTTATCAAATTCGATCAAATTCAAAACAATGCGTGTAATTTCTGACGACAATATTTACTAAGTAGTCCGTTTTCGATCCGTATTTATCGATAACAAAAAATTGTTTTTTACATACCCTGTATACAGGGTATATTATTTTAATCTATAATACCTAATAGGTTGTTTTGTAACTAGCCAATCAAAAAATTACTTCAACAAAAGTTGCAAAGTTTGATGGGGGATATCATATTCTGATATCAGATTGGACCTCGTTCTTCGGGTTCCTTTAAAAGGCAATTTAGATACTAAAAGGTAAGAGGTAGGAGAACACTTTAAATTAGAAAGTTGATACTCATAAAAAATCTAACATTTGTTATCTAAACCATTTTTCGAAAATCTTCAGCTTTTGGAGGAAATGCGACTTAAAAATATGTCATTATTTCATTTAATCGAAAGAAAACACGCTAACTACGGGAATGACTTTTACCGACAAATATCGATAAACACTAAGTGTATTTTCTGTCGCTTAAATGCAATAATGACACATTTTTGAGTTGAATTTCCTCCGAAGGCTAACGATTTTTTTAAATGAGGATCAACTTTCTAATTTAAAGTGTTATTCTATCTCTTACCGTTAGGATCTAAATTGGCTATTGAAGCAACTAGGTCAAATTTGATGTCAGAACATGATGTCCCCCATCAAATACTTAAATTTTTTTTATTGGTTAACTACAAAACGAGCTATTAGCCATAATAGATTAAAATGACCCCACTCTGTATATTTGGGGTATAAAACTAACACGTTATAAAAACCATTTTTGAAAATAATATTTAACATAATAATATAAATTTATCCACTGGTTAATTGTAATTTTATTCATGTGACCTTAATAGCCCAGGAAAATAAAGATTTTTTGTTAAGAAAATTGAAGTGAAGATTTTGCACTGGGATTATCTTTATTCGGATGCAAAAACTACACCTGTGAAAAGTCCATTGAAAATTATATTCGGAAAAAAATTTATTCCAGATTAAAGGTCGTGAAAATAGGTTTTTTTTTTCTTCAAATATCTCGTAAATTATTAAGTATATGGGGCACCTTTAGCTACTATAAATTTGTTCGTGTAATAATAATATTAAAAAATAGAGTATTTTATAAAATAAATGAGAATGTGAATATTAATAATAATAAGCTTTTACACTCAGGAAAGTTGTTTGATTCATACATTCATTTTTTTCTGTGGTGTTCATAAAGAAATTATTTTTCTGTTACAATGCCAAATAATTCGTGCTTCATTTGTAGTGAAACTCTCTAGAGGACATAAAGTTATGATCGAAAAACAAATTTCGATTTAATTATAGCGTGTTTGATATCAAATTAAAGGGTGTAATTAGCACTTTTCAAAAATATATATTGTTATACTTAATTTCGAAATTATAACCGCAAAATAGTTTAGAGTGTATGTGTTTTCGTCTATTCCCTCCGAGCTTCTAAACTACTTATCATAATTTGACAAATGATATATCGTTAGAAGCGTCTTGGTCGTCCGCTGGTTATAGGCTATGTACCATCTCATTATATGGAATACGGCGCCTTCTAGAGGACATTAAGCTATGATAGCACTTTTCATCAAATATATACAGGGTGTTCTGTTATTGACTGCAGATCGTCGGCCTACAGAATAAGCTCATAAAGACGAAGGAAAAAGTCATTTACCAATTTTGGATTTGAGCCCTAGTTTGGGCGCTACAGGTATGGCAAAAATTGATAAATTTGTTCATTCACTGACTATGATTCGATAACCAGCAGCCAATGATAATCAGTAGATATTAGTATATTTCATTCAAGAATATGAAACTAAAGAAGAGATATGAACTGATTTCAATTGGATTATATCATTTTGAAAAAAACATTTAAAAAAAGTATTTGATTGGTTTGGTCAAATCCTACTTTTTTTATTTTTATTATATTTTTGCAAGAAAACATGAGATTCTTAGTAAAAAAACAAATTACGTCATAAAAGGCGTTGTTTTAATTTAACGTATACAAAAAAAAAACTTTTTTTACCAATTGCATTTTAAGTTTTAATAATTTTGTTTGTTTACGATAAATTAAAACAACGCCTTTTATGACGTAATTTGTTTTTTTACTAAGAATCTAATGTTTTCTTGGAAAAATATAATAAAAAAAAAAAAAGTAGGATTTGACCAAACCAATCAAATACTTTTTTTAAATGTTTTTTCAAAATGATATAATCCAATTGAAATCAGTTCATATCCCTTCTTTAGTTTAATATTCTTGAATGAAATATACTAATATCTACTGATATTCGAACCTTATTTTTTTTGGTCTTATTTTGTTGGTCTATAAATTATCACAAGAGTTTTATTTTATGTAAATTGAACTGAACTAGATTTGAAAAGCATCATTTACTCTTTATAAATGGTTTTATATTCATTCAATGACTGTATATCGTAACGTGTAGCGCAGTGGGTTGGGTAGTGCGTTAGTACAGCTACAGCATTGTGCATGATGATGAACGCATAAGTAAATATAGAGTGGAGGGGACCGAAATAAATATGATGGTCTGGATGTGGAAAAACTATGTTTAAATAAAGTAAAGCAGCAATGAACGCGAACGTATTGACTTTATTTACAATATAGGTATAGTATGCCTGATTTGAATATTTGTTACTACAATCCAATGTGAGGGTACATACTTTGTGTCACGTTATACAATTGATAAAACTCTGTGTAGGAACAGTATGCTTTTGTTTAGTTATATCATTTAAATATTCATTCATTTTAAATTATACACTTGGATTCGTTAAAATTTAAATCGTCTTACAATTAGTTTGGGATTTGGGAACTCAAACTTTTCAAATTAGCATAAAATAATACAGAGTTAGCTGGTTACCGTTTTTATCCAGGGGTGAAGATTATTATTAGTAATATTCTTCTGCCAAAACAAATATCGACAATTATTAGGAAAAAGCATAATCTATTAATTCAATCATCAAAACTTATCGCCTTGTACGATTTTCTTCGCAAGAATATTAATAGGCGCTTAATCACAATTTCGGTTTTTGAAACAAAAAAGTCAATAATAGTCATTTTTGAATTGTATTAAATAGTTTCTACACTGAAAAACAAATGAAAATAATGCCAACCTCTTCCCGAAGTTGGCCGTTTTATATTGAAATAAAGTAAAAATACTTTCAAACAATTGCCTAACGATTGGAACAAGTACAGCTAAATATTTGTATTTATAATAGGATCGGATTGAATTATAAATCGTGCCGATGAATTAAAAGAAAATTTCTTTGCGTTTCCTTTAAAAAGAGGATTTGGCTATGATGATTGCATATCTTTCATGTCTAATCCATGTGTGATTGAGCCAACTACATGAATATTGTTGTTATTAACTTACAGAAAGTTTAAAATAAACTTATTGATCATTTTTATAATATAAACCTCTTTTTTGGTATACATATGTGAAACAAGCATCGATAGCGCAGTTGGTTAAGCTATAGACTGAGGACACTTAAATCAATAGCAATCCATATGTCGTTGGTTCAAATCCGACTCGAAAAAATGCAATTTTTTTTTAAATAAACGAATTAGCAGGTATAAATCTTTTATTTTTTTTACCTGTAGTTGTGACAATCACATAAGTATTTTGTTATAATATTTATAAGTGGTAGAACCAACAAAAAAAGGATTGTTTAAAACTATGTTGCATTTCAAAACAACAATATTTGAAATTTTTTGACTGTATATTATTTTCATACAAACAACTCATGCCCTTATGTTAACTTCACCACTAAATCCAGTACGGTAGTTGTATCACATTCGTGGCCCCATTCGCCATATTTGATCTAGCGATGAGGTTGAGACAACCTCATATCGGTTGGAATTAAGAATTTTTTTTCAGTGTACACATAATAGTATCTCAAATTATCACTTTGCTGGTAATATTTGTTTCATGCATATGCAAATTTTTCAACTATGATAAGGTCGATCGTGTTTGTCTCATTATTGGTTCTTAAGATATTTTTAGCATGATATTTGCAGTTCTTATGCTAAAACTGGTAATTTCGACAGAATTTAACTGTTTTTTTCACAGCCTAAGAAAAGGGCTTACTATTAAATCACAAAGTTTCAGAAATAACCGTTTAAAACACGAGATAATGCCTTAGTGCCCAATTTTGACAATTTACGTCAAAATTAATACTTTGAAAACAAAATGACGTGATGCTATTTTTCTTTATTCTAAAAATATTTCAACTCTCCCACTTTATTTTCAATTGGAAGTTTTACATCTGGACGACAAAAAATTATGCAACTTCTGGATCTCACAGGTAACATTTTTTTGAGTCTGTAAAAAAAATAGGCCAAATCTGCCTACAAGTGCTTTTATGTTGGAAATACCTTAATTCTGTCTTAATTCCCGCTTTATGCTTTAATTTATGATCGTCGTGCAAAATTTTCGTTTCACAATTTTGTCATTTTCTAATTAATTTATTCACTCTTGCAAAAGCAAAATATAATTCTATATTGCCGTTTGTCGTTTGGAAATGGGAAATATTGAAGAAATGGGACTATATTAGAGATATAACCGAAATAAATTTAAATAGAGAATCTAAGCTCGGTGGCCATTTTCCCTCAAATAATTAAAAGTAGACACAACAAGTGAAAACAAACAATTGACTGAGTTAATTGTTGAAATACCATGTATAGACAGTGTTGATGAAGCATTCGTTTGTTTTTTGACGTTACGTTAATAAAAAAAGATATCCACTTTTAAATAGCTACACACACACTGATATTCCAGTAATAATGCATACTATAAAATTTGCACCTAATAAGCGCCCTCGTGGGTAAACAGTGATGTTTACGAAAAAATGTTTCAAACAAAAGTTTTTTATTTTTTTTATAAGGAACATTTTTTACATTTAAACTTTTGTTCTATCTCTAACGGTTTACAAAATGGGTCCTACGGACCCAAGACCCAATTGACCTATGATGCTCATTTACGAACTTGACCTCAATTTTTACGTCCTGAGTACGCTGTAAAAATTTCAGCTCGATATCTTTTTTCGTTTTTGAGTTATCGTGTCCACAGACGGACGGACGGACGGACGGACAACCGGAAATGGACTAATTAAGTGATTCTATGAACACCTATACCAAAATTTTTTTCGTAGCATGAATATTTTTAGGCGTTACAAACTTTGGACTAAACTTAATATACCATGTATATTTCGTATATATAAAATAAGAAAATAGATGTACAAATTTTTAATGGGTAATCTTATCAAAATAATGAAAAAAGTTTGTATGTACTTTTTTTATTAGAAATGATTAAAATTTTTTTGATTTAAAGTGTACATTTCTATGTAATAACGTTTATGTGTATTTACCGATAACGCACACTGATTTGGTTAATAAAACAGTGATCATCAATAAATTACCAAAAAAAGTTTGATATAACCCAAAATAATTTGTTATTGAGCTTAATATTTCTGTTTGTTTTCGTAGATTATATAACATTCATTTTACATAGAGAGTTGATTTTCTTATCATTTACTTCCAAAGATTAGTTTTATTGTATTTCCTGCCGGAAATATGTGTTTAGTTTGAATTTACAATTTGTTGATATTGGAAAATTTCGTTGAAAATAGTTGAATATTGATTTTAATTTTTCCTTAGTAGTCCAATAAAATGAAAATTTAACCTACCATCAAAACGGAAGCCTGAATTTTTGAATATAAGTTCGTTTTGACATAAATTTGACGTATAATTATTGAATTATATTTAGGGGGTAGAAAAATATTAAAAACTACCCCCAAATTCAAGTTTTTTTTAAATATGCCGAAAACATAAGATATAGAAAAACGCTTTAAATTAAAAATTTAGATATCAAAATTTTCTATAAAATCATTTCTAATCACTTTTGACGTATTTGCAATAGAAACGGAGACATATGCAATACTAAAATCACATTTATAGCTCAGCCGCATAAAATATGCAAAAATTTCCCCTCGGAAAATCAGGAAAACACTCCTAGATTATGTTTTTCAGTTCTAAACATGCTAGAATGAAGGAATTTTCAGCAATCGGCTGAGCTATAAATTAGATTTGTTTATTGCAAATATTTCTGTTTCTATTGCAAATACGTCAAAAGTGATTAGAAATGATTTTATAGAAAATTTTGATATCTGCATTTGTTTAAAACCGTTTTTCCATATCTTCTTATGTTTTCGAGATATTAACCATGTATACTTCAAATTTATGTCAAAACTTTTATTCAAAAATGCAGACTTCCGTTTTGAAGGTAGTTTAAATCTTCATTTTATTGGATTATAGGTGATCGTCGAAATTATTTATAAATATTTAAATGAGAAACGATTCACTTTTTTAAACCAGATAACCCCCGACCTACATTTTTAATATTGAAAGTTTTTATACCCTGTATGTATGATATTTTAAGGTGTACTAAGTTTAGTCGGAAGTTTGTAATGTTTAAAACATTGATACTATGAACAAAGTTTTGGTATAGGTGTTCATAAAATCACCTAATTAGTCCATTCCCGGTTATCCGTCTGTCTGTCTCTGATCACGATAACTCAAAAACTTGTAAACCGTTTACGATAGAACACAAGTTTCCTTATAACTTCCTAAATAAATAACTTTTTTTCGAAATATTTTTTTCGGTAACATCACTGTTACCAGTGAGTGCGCAAATTAGGTTAAAAAATTATATAGTATACACATATTGTATACTATATAATTTATGTATGTGTTTGTTTATAACATATACTATATCCATTCAGGAAGTGAGAAGAAAGATACTCTTATAACTTTGTGTGTAAGAGTGGCTATCTTTCTTTCCTTACATGATGTAAAAAAACAAACGATTGGTATTTCAACAATTAACTCAGCCAATTGTTTGTTTTCACTTGTTATCTAAGCAATTTTATATGGATACATTATTGCCAATTGCTGTCAATCTAAAAAAAAAAATCAATTTTATAAGATTTTATTATTACACCCTTTTTCATCAAAATATTTTCTTCAAATTCAATAGATTTGTAAAGAATGCGCTCGCTTCTTGTTCGCTTATTATTCAAATCTCATACATACTAAGGTAAAAAATATTTTTTAAATATAATCTATTATCCTATTTTTTAAAATATCTGCTAACAAAAAATATAATTGAAAATTTCCTTAAATAATATGGAAAAATAAAACGCAAAAAAAAAAACCCCTTACACCTATTGAAAAAGAGACGTTGTTGTGAAAGCTTTACCGTACCAAGGTAACAAAGAGAAAACCATATTTTCAAAAAATATGCTATTATACAGAAAGAATAAAATTAAGATAATTAGCTCGTAAAATACTTTTATTACTCATGCTTTTAAACCTAAAATTAATATTAAAATATTAATAATGAACCTATCAATTCCGTGGAAAACATCAATATCTTGGCTCTTTAATAACCGATAATGAGAAGTACGTGAACGAAATTAAAAGAAGAATATCAATATCGAAGGCTAATTTTAACAAACTAAAAAAAGTGCTGTGTAACAACAACGTAAGTTTAAAAGCAAAAAATAAAATTTTACAAACATGTGTGTTACCGATGTTGTTGTACGGATGTGAAAGCTGAAACATCAATGAAAGTTTATTTAAAGCCTTGGAAGCATGTGAAGTCTGGTTCTGGAGAAGAATTTTTGAAAATTAAATGGAACGATTACCAATTTAATTCGAAAGTATGGAAGCGGACAGGCTTTAAAACGAGCATACGATCATCAATATACAAACGGCAAGATTTTTTTCGGTCATGTTATAAGGAAGAGAGACCTTGAATCAATTGTAATAATGGGAAAATTAGATGGGAAAAGAGGAAGAGGCAGAAAGGGTACAATTCATTCGAAATCTACCTCTCAAATCTCTTAGTACCGAGGAAATTATACATAGAGCTTATAACAGGCAACAATGGAGAGATATGGTCGTCAACGTCTGTAAGCAAACATGACACAATCATCATCATCATGAGCCAAGTAGCTAATAGGGAATAATTCTCATGTCGAATTGGCCATATTATCCATAAAAATGTAAAATTAGACTTGATACGAAGACAAAATTTGTAAGTGAAATTAAAATTGATGAAAAAACGAAGATGTTATACGAACGAAATCAATGATGGCATCCAAAGGCTTTCCATCTCCTTTTAGCAAAACAAAGTTTTATATGTGATCTCTATGGCGATACCCTCGTATGACGTTACTAGTGGGTATCTTCCTCTTTGTTTAATTAGGAATTTTAAACGTTCATATCTTGCATACTAGTAAAGATTTTTAAAAACCAACTTTACTTTTCTGTTCGGCAAGTGGGAATTCTTCATCTATTGTCATAAAAAAAAATTTATATTAAATATTTGAGACTTACGTTTCAAATTTTGAGGGTGTATTCTGTTAAAACTTGGAAAAATTAGACGAAGATTTAAAGTAAAATTTTTCGATATATACCATATTTTTTTGAAATATTTATGCCTAAAGATTTAGACAAAATCATTTAGAAGAAATAACAAACAAAAACCATTTCTTCACTTTCAATGTATTTAATAGAAAAACGAGTGCCGCTTCTCATAATTTTCTTTATAGAAAATATTTGTGATGCTTTCAACAAATGAATATTGGTTTTCAAAATTAATGTTTTTAAAATAAGCGTTGTTGCATAATAAAATAAAAAATTTACCTGCTTATAAAGGGTATTAATGAGAATGTGTATAACAACATGATTCAAAGATGATTCTAAGAAAACGTGATTTTTTGGAAACGTTCTAAAAATGTATTATTTTTTTGTACCCTCTACCATAAAATACAATTTTTAATTTTTGACGTAAAAAATTTGTATTTGTTTGCGATTTCACCGACGAAAACGAAAGCAAAAGAGCATTTTTTGCTGTATTTATGATTCAGGCTAAGAAAAAAAAATCCCGGTTGTGCTTGATATAATGCCTGCCTGAGTGACAAAAGGCAAATATTTTTCAATAACAAAAGATTCCAGAGATTCAAGATTGATTCCAGCTCAAGAAACTTTCTGTGATTTAGGATATTTGTTTAAAAAAAAATTGAATATTTTCAATTTATTAAAATTAAGTAACTAGTAGCACCGAGTTTCGTGAATGAACCACCTTGGATATAAAAAATGTATATATAAGATTAAATGTGGTATGCTGTGCTGTTGTTATGAATGAAAAACTTATTGAAAATCATATTCTTTTCAAAATATCACACACCGTCGTCACACTTTTCTGAGATCACTTTTCAATTTCTTCATTTTCATATTTTACATAATATTAGTCTAGACGGTGGTAATTCTAGAAAAACCAAATATTAAGCAGATTATAATAACCGTTGAAATGAATCTCTTCTTTCAAAATATTTTAACACTTTCTCACCGAGTTGTGCTTTATAATGAATATTAATTCATGATGGCCACATTACTGGAAAATCTGACAAAGTCAGGTAATTTAAATGCTACTAGAAAAGTCAGGGCATTCTGTGGAAAAAGATAAAAGCCAGGGAAATTTATAATTTTCATAGCAAAATTCTGAAATAATTTTTATAAATTTTTTTCTTTTCGAATTATTTCAAAAAATGACGCATATGATTGTAATATCTAAAACTACATTAAGTAAATAATAATGGAGTTTAACCTCCGTTTCTCTGACATATACGCCTTATAACAGAGGCCACCCACATCATTATTTGTTAATCTTTATTTATTTACTACATACATATTTAAAATTACATTTTAATGTGGGTGGATTCGGTTACTTCGTTCTTCTCTAATGGACGACAATGTGATCAATTCTGCACTCCCATTATTTATAATCTTTCACACTGCCGCTGCCTAGACTCGAACCCACAACCTCCTAATCAGTAGCCAAATGATCAAATACTAATGCCTTAGAACCACTCGACCACTTAGCTGGGGCTGTCTATTCGTACACAGCGTATATCGTGCGTGTATGTAATATCATCTGATTTTTGAGCTTCTTACATATATTAAATTATTTTAACAATCGTAGTTTATATTTTTCATGCCACAACCAACTCCTCTAAGGTCGACAAATTCAACCTAACCAACTCGTAATAAAACAAGACAGATTATTATTCTAGTAACTTATGTTAATTTAATAACTCTAGTATTCTAATCAAATTGGCTCCAATCCATGAATGGGATCAAATTGGAAATTTCATATGGGATAGAATCGAAATTCAATCAGAATGAATTGGAAATTTGAATCGGAATTGAATCGTACTTTTTTATCAGGGTTACTGTAAGTATTATGATTTTCCATGTTCTTTATTTGTTAAGTTTTCGTTCTACTTCTTTTCAAAGCAATTTAAAAGTAATAATTTGATCGGGGAATTTTTGAATTTTCAACTGTAAAACGTAGAAAAGCCAGGAAATTTTATTGTGGATAAACAGTACTGTTATTTCATTTGGTTGTTCTATCGGTTTAAGGGTGATTAATTAACACATCCAAATTTATTAATTAGAAAAACACGTTTTTATTATAACCTCACTCTATTAGAATAATAATCAAATATATATTATATGGGGTAAATGGTGCCATGTGCTTTGGGAAGTATACAACACTGGTCATTTTTGCTGATGTATTTAATTGGTTTCTAGGGACTTCATGAACCGTCTTAAATAATTCTAAGAAGTAAGGCAAAGAATTTAACATTTTAAACCCTTTCGAATAGATACTTTGAATATAATCCCGATATTGGTCATTTATGATGATTTAGAAGCAAATAGAGAATAATTATATAATTATTTTGAGGTTCTATGAAATGTTTATTCTTGTTTCTATCGCTTGTACTATATGTATGATAAAGGTATTTTTCAAAATATTGTATAAAACAATTTTTCATATGTGACAATTGTATTTAGAATACATACACCTCAATATTATTCCCTTAAGAATTTTTTCAATACCACTCAAAAACATATTCTTTGAAATATTAATCTAAAAAAAGGAAAAAAAAACAGAAGCGTAATTCCAATATTAAAAGAGTTTCAAGGAAGAAGTGAACAAATAGAAATGCATTTTTTAACTCTTGATATAAATCGGGGATGTTAAATTTCCTAGTATCTATCAGTTTGTGCTATCTTTGCTCCTGTCTTCAGAGCCGTTTTTAACTTTGTAAGAGGTTCTGGATAGGTAGTTAGCGGGTCCTCGCGGGTAATCTGATCACGCTATTATACGCACAGGAAATAGATAAACACTCTTTGTGAAAAATATGTTGTGAAATACAAAATATTAGACTTTAGTTTAATATAATAATATTGGCTCGTCATCCCATAAGTTGGCCAAAGGCCCTCTCCAGAATACACCACTTGTGTCTATCGTGTGCTTATCTTGTCTAGCAACCACTTGCAATGGATACAAGCCCACCACGCCAACCTTTATTTGAAAGACCTTTTCTTCGCGTACGGTTTTACGGTGTCCATAAAGAAGCTTGTAACGTCTATCTGCAATCTCTATTTCACACAATGTGTTCCGAGGTTTCTCTTCCAGCGACCACTTACAAGCTCTTAACCAGATTATAAAAAAGGTTTCAATAAATATGGCATTTATTGATTATTACTAGACATTCAATACTGGTGAACTCCTACACATTTGGCACGCACTCGAGAGTTGCGGTGTTCACGGGAAATATATCCGCCTGATTCAAAATATCTACTCCAAAACAACAGCACACTTATGACCAGAAACTTCCGGAAACAAATATGCAAAAGGCTTCAGACAGGGTGCCTCTCTATCTAAAGACTACGGGATCAGAGTTTACTTCTCAAATTTTAGATTTGCAGATGGCATAGTTTGTTTGGCTTTGATGGCTTGCAAATAATCATAGATAAAACAAAGACTATGACAATTGAGAATTCGGCCACAAACATCAAGCTCAGCGGAATACCGAAAGAAAACGCGAAAAATTTTAAATACCGCGAACAGATCATGTCTTTTGTAAATTCATATTTTTAAAAACAACTCATTGTCTCTAAATCTAAAAATAAAAGCTCTGGATACTTGCATCCTGCGCAAACTAATGTCTTCACAAACGAGGATTACAAAAATCTCCTACCTTGTCAAAGCAATATGGAGAGCTCAATATTATAAATACGGAGAGCCGAGAAGATTTGCTGCTGCGAAATTAGGAATAAACTAAAAGTGTGGTAATAAGTGGAAATGGGCGGGGCACATTTAGTTTGTCCTAGATAAGTTTTTCGATTTAATAAGTGTGCTAATTAGACAATTTTTCAATGTTCAATTGAACCAAATTAAATTATTTGAAAGCAATAAACTAAACATAATACTACTTCATAAATTTGGAACTAGAAACTTCTAAAATGTTCGACTTAAACTTTTAGTTTTGCACATTTACTTTTGATACACAAGCTATTTCATTTCCCTGCTAGCACAAGTTTTAAATGTTACCATATCCGGACAATTTCCTAAGATTTTAATATTTTAATATTTTATTAAACTAAGGCAGCAGTCTAAAGGATTAAGTGTGTTTGTCGCACACATTTTATATCTTAAATCGCGAATCATAAAATAGCAGAGTTGTAAAAAAGGACATTAAATAAATTTATTTCGGTTAAAAGTTTTATAGTTTAAAGGGGCAGTAAGCACTAAACAGTGCTCGTATTGTTCGTTTGTTTGTAAAAAATTTATAATTAATTGTAGTAATTATATTCTTTAATAAGCATTATTATTATACTTTTTGAAATATTACGAGATAGGGTGAATCAAACAATATCAAATGTTTTTTTTTTTTTGAAAACATGCATCATTGAAAAGATTACCGTTTTTTGTGAAAATAAGCCTAAATTGCTTATTTAAAATGGATTTTTACAATTTTTGGATTTATAAATTCTCTTTTGGATAATAGATTAAAAGTATTAGCTAATGATATCATAATAGCGACACTATAACCATTTTTTTAAAAATTTTTTTAATATCTCGATAGTTTGAAATAATTTTTATCAATACCTTAAAATAGAAAGAGTAAACCAGATAAGGCCACAATAGTCAAAATCAAATGTACGATTTATACCGTCACGGAACGGAAGGGAAAACATGGAGAAGGTACTACATATTTTTAATATGAAACTCAGTTTTTGTGGACTTTGATATAGGTCAAATCAATCATACACGATTTATATGATAGATAGCTTTTGTTATCTCAACATATTATACTACTATACATATGAGAGTAAGGCTGTGCCCTTCAATGGAAAACGCACATTATAAATAAAAGCACTGATTTCATAACTAAAATATGTAATTATCGACAGGGTATCGACAGGAAGCAGGTTGGAGTCTCGGCTTCAGCGTAATTTTTTTGTTTTCTTCTATTTTTTCAAAGGGAGTAATAATATAAAATTGATACATTTTATGTTTGAATCGATTGGTTTTCTGTGTACAAAAACATTTGGGACATTCTGTAGATGTATAAAAGAAATGAAATAAATTTTTAAGTACTACTAATTTAGTGTCCATTTTAAAATTACAATAAACTTATGTGTGGGTTATTTTAATGAAGGAAATAAAATAACTTTGTAAAATAACAGTGTTTTGTTCTTGACAACAGCCTGCCTGCCTCCATTCTGGTTCTTTATTCTGAATGCTGTGCTGTGCTGTGTTTGGTATTAGAAGTGATTTTTCATAAGCTGCACACCAAAACACTTACTCTGTAAAGCTTAGTTTACACTTAAATATAATTCTGAGAGATTTCGTGGGAAAAATAATAAAGTTGTTGGATTCAAAAAGGATAATCTAATGAACAGGTTATAGCGTAAATTTTTAAAATTCTTACAAAAAATCATTTATATCCCCTTTTTCGAAAAATTATAATTGCTCTAATTGATTATTAACGTCGTTTATTACGCTAATTGGTTCTTAACGTCATTTATACCATCGATAGACCGTATAAACACACAAGAGCAATTCTTGTACATAGATCTCGGAAACGGATCAAACGATTTTCACAAAATTTAGTATGTAGGGGGTTTTTGGGGCGAAAAATCGATCTAGCTATATTTTATTTTTAGAAAACGTCCTTTATCTCGGAAACTTTAATCCCGGAAATGGCTCCAACGATTTTTATGAAATTTAGCATGCAGGGGGTTTCGGGGGCGAAAAATGTATTTAGCTAGGTGTCATTTTTAGAAAACGTCGTTTTATCTCGGAAACGGCTCCAACGATTTTCATGAAAAATAGTATGCAGGGGTTTTCGGAGGTGATCGATCGGTCTAGTTAGGTTTAATTTTTAGAAAACGTCGTTTTATATCAGAAACGGCTTCATAATTTACAAAAACAAAAAAACCAAAAAAAAATCGAACATAGCTTGATCAACTAGGTACTTTAAAATAATACGAAGAAAATTATTTTTAATATCAATGAAACTAGCTTTATTGGAAATATAATTTTAAACCATTAATGTATGAATATGATTTCGACGCGAAGATTACGTAATCTAGATGTCCAATTTTCACACATTTTTTGCAACAATTACAGTCGTATTTCGCCAATAACTCGCCGATTGTGTTTAACCGTCTCTGGTATCGATCTTGAAGGCCAATCAACAAGTCCATCACAAGAAATGAATAAAAAATTGCATAAATTTTTATAAAAATTGGTCATAAAAATAAAAAATATCAACAATTTGTAAGCGTTGCTCTAAGTTAAGTATATTCATTATGAAATGGCAAACCAAACTTAACATAAAGCAACTGAGAGTGTTGCCAACTCAAAGAAGTTAACATCTTGAAAACATCCTTTACATCCAATTCTCGGACATTTTTTGAATCCGTTTTAAATTTAAGTAAATGATTAGTTTAAGTTCTGTTGCAATGTGGGTTCAGTAGGTATGTAAATTTTAAATAATTTTAAATTCGTTGAAAATTGAAATTGTTTTTGATGTTCGTTCTGTTATATTTTTAAATAATCATTTAGTCCCATGTTAAATCTTTCTTTTTGTCACTTTTTAAATTTAAAATTTAACGAAATTATTTCGATAACAGTATATTTTTTTTTCATAAATCATTCATAATCATTTAAACTTTATCTTAATTTTTTTTTGTCTACTAATAAGCCGCATAAATGTACGTCCTTAAGAAATTTTTTTTAAACCGTTCTATTTCGAAGTAAACTTGGAAATGAAATTATTAGTACACTAGAAATGTTTTTTGGAGGGATTCTAATGATAGGGTATTTTCATGAATTTTTTTTCTTTAATAAAACCAAGATAAAAGTGATCAAAGATTTGTTTTTATCTCTTTCTATCAAAATATAATTCATGACAAACATATTATATGATCTCAAATACTATGTCCAATCTTTCTATCTAATATCTGTATAATTAGAAATTTAAAATGCTTGTATCATTCCGTTCTTTGCCAATTTTAATTTCAATTTTTGTAATCTTAATTGCGACATTGCGAAAAAAAAATTTTATTAGTATTTCCTATTAATGTGAAAGGTCTCCAGATCAAAGGCCTGACTCATTTTTCGGGTTAGTTAATTTGTCTCTGAAGAAAATCGCGCAAGAATGTATATAAGTGTGTACATGGCTTAATAATTTTCATTTATTCGTAATAATAATAACGATCTGAGTGGCTTACATCATGGACATGGCATCGGTTTGTTTTTATTACCATTGCGGGTAACATTTATAGTGTGTACATAATATCTATCATATTGGGGAAATTACGTATGATATGTGCACCATGAATTGCATTGTGTACAATGCATGGGTTGGGGTGCTTTTCACACAGTTTTACCGATTTCATTTAAAATACTTTCTTGTGCCAACAAATGTTTATGAAAGAAAATGTATTTTGTTCGACTTATTTATTAGTTTCATAAGTTTTCTTTTAATTGTTTTATTTTTAAAAAGAAAAATGTTTTATGATACAAAAATATGCAGGAAATTGTTGGGAAAATTAATTATTAATTTATTCGATTAAGATTTTTCAAATCAGAAACATGCTGCATACTGGATAAAAATCCGTTGAATATTTTGTTATAATCTGTTTGTGTGAATTAAATTTATGATTCACGGTAAGAAATTCATGACGTTTATTACAATGCTGGTATGGTATATGGACAGATACTCAAGAAGTATCTGATTACTCTATATAATATTGCCGTAAGATCCGTAACTATGGCGTTATTTATAATACTATAGGTTACGTTAGGTTATATTGGCTGTCCACGAAGGGCACACTTAGGCTTTAGAGCCCATTGTGATATCATATATGTGTTTTACCACCTTTTCCGCTGATAATTTCATTTATTAGTTCATCAATTATTTTCAAAGGCTGAGTGCACCTCCTTCATGCATATACTACACCAGCCCATCACATCCATTAATTATATTAAATTTTGTTGTGACGGCGGGGATCGAACACGCTAACCTAGGTGTACCGCGAACGGAACTGGCTACTCTTTAACCAATTGTAGAATACTGTATCTACGATAAAAAAAACTTTGGCGTCACATTAGTAAATAGTAAGAGAAACTCGACAGTATGGTCTTGAGCCTCATACTACACTGCGAATGTCGCAATGATACTTGTCCCGCTTTTTTTGGAGCGTTTATCAATACGCTTTATTGGACTACGATCCTATTCAGTATAGTTGTACACGCTCTGTTTATTGTCACACTGCTCGTCACTCTATTATTCTTAACCTATTTTGTCATATTACTATACCGCTGGTATATCATTAGTAAGTAGCATCAGTGACATTACAGTGTTAAATAGTACTATTCGCCAGAAGTATTGTCGATATCAGCATTCAGTATGAACATGACACCCATACTTTCACCAGCTTATACGTCCTAACTGTTGCTCATGTTTTGATATATTTAATGGTAAAATCATCAATGTTTAAAATTTTACAGCGTTCATGCTTATATTTACATAGTGATATCGGCAAAAAATTTCTTTCTATGTTTATGTGAAATTTTACGTTTCTATGTTTGAAATACGTTTGGGCGAACATCGCAAAACGTCGATTTATTGTGATTCTCATTTTAGTCGATTTACATATTTTAAAATAAACTGTTTATATATACACGATTTTGCTTCCTTTTTTGGGTAAGATATACTTTTTCGGTAATAACAAATATAATAATGTATAAATAATGTAAACAAATCTATTGTCTATTATAAGTTAGTTAACCTATCTATATTCTATTGTGAGTGACATTTCATTTATCGACTAACCTCAGGGTGTTAAAAAGTTGGAGCTAACTTCAACATGTAGTTTACGCAGCATTCGGAGGGCGCGTACATAAAAATTCATTATCATCACTCTTTCATAACGCGCCTAAAGAAATTTTACTTAAAAAAAAACGAGATAAAATTTTTCATGTATTTTTGACGATTTTTTTTCAAATTGTTTATCTTAGAAATATCGAAAAATGTTACAGAAATTTTTCAGAAATTTCGATCCTTAACATATAAAACACCTAAAATTGAAGGCGAGAATTTTAGAAATACTAACTTTTCTTCTTCGATAAAATACTGCCGTTTACGATCCAATTTGTATGCTTTTCATTTTTAATTCAATTTCAAAGGTTATATTAATGGTTTGAAATCAGGAAATTTTAAAAATATCCACCTCTGTACAACATTGATTAAAGTTTCTTATTTTATATGATTTAGAATTTCCATTATTTACATTAGAAAAAAAAAGGATTTCGGAAAGGTTATCATTAATAAAAAGAAACACCAAATGTGTACACCAAAAAGAAAATATTTAAATTAAAAAACATGAAGGTAGTTGGAGAAAGGGATGGCTAAAAAAGAGAAAGTATCTCATGTTTACTTAAACGGTAGAGCAAAAAATTGATGTTGTCTGAAACATGAACTGTATGAGTATGATTAACACACACTGTTTGCTTGCACTGAAGACGAATTACAAAAAATAAACCATATATTTATTATCCTACGAAAAACCTTTTTTTATCCCTTCATTTAGATAAAATAAATGATAAAAAGCACATACTACACAACCCTTAACAACCTTTTATGCCTTTGGTTATTAGATGCCAGATCAATAACTTCCTGTAGGAATCAAGTTTCTTAGAGTATTAGATCAACATATTCTGTACTTTTTACTGGGCGGAACTTTTTTACGACAGGTACATTAAAGCAGTAATCTATTTTTTAAGTGGTTTAATTTTTTCCAAAACTTACAGAAAAATTAAAGAATCTGATATTTCAAAATATGCAACAACTTTTATTTATACTCGTAAAATTGTACTTTCCCGTCATATTATTAATGGTTTACCAAAAACCACTCCAACCGACGCAAACACAACGTTTATTAAGGTTGATACCAAGGCAATGTATAGATAATAATTTGAATTTTTGATATGTTATTAATTGCTAACTCATACGCATACAGTGTGTCGCATTAAAGATGCAGACCTCTCAATTTCGTTTTTTACAGGAATTTCGATTTGAAGTTTTACACAGTCATCATTTGTCAATTATTAGTTGGCTCAGTTTAAAGTTCAGGTTTCGATTAAGTTTTAGATACTTAATAGAGTCGATTTTTTTAATATTTTGCCTAGTGTCAGAGATGAATAGAGATATCGAAAAAAATATTTTTCTATCCTCATATACCGATTTTCATGATCAAATTCTCATTTTTAATTTTTCCATTATTTTGGTCTTTACAAAATTATTACAAGTTTATTGAAACATGTGAATACACGAAACTATTAAATTATTAATTGATCCAGTTTTATATTCCATAGCACACTAATTATAAGATTAAATTAAACTTATATAATAATTTTGAGTAAAGACCAAAATAATGAAAAAGTTAAAATGCGAATTGGGTCATGAAAATCGGTGTATGAGTATGCAAAAATATTTTAAGCAACTTTTTTAAATAATTTTTTTCGATATCTCTAACCATTTCTGACGGTAGGCAAAATATTAAGAATCGGCCCTATTTGTTAATTTATAGTAGACTGAGTTTAAATTTCAGATTTCGGTTAAGTATCTTGAAAAATATGAGTGTGGTTATTCTTATCGACTTACGTGGTGCTTAAGGTTTAGTTGACGACTGAAACATTTTTGGAATAAGGATTTTGGCTAAATTTTTGTTATCACTTCAGGTTTTTAAGAAATCTCACTGCACGGACAGAAAAATGAAGTTGGTTTTTGAAATATTTAAAAGTATGCAAAATATGAACGTTTAAAACTACTAATTAAACAAAAACTTCTAATTAAAGAAAGGTGTAGAATAATGACGTCATTGTTGAGTTTGCCATAGAGACAACATATAAAACTCTGTTTTGCAAGAAAGAGACGAGCAATAATCTTTGAATGCTTATAACTTCTTCGTTTTTTAATCGATTTTAATTTAACCTTCAAATTTTGTTATGGTGTCAAGTCTACTTTTATATTTTTATGGGTAATGTGCCAAATTAAATATCAGTCATCTACGCCATTGTGATAATGATATGGGTGGCTTCTGTTATAGATAGATATCTGAAAAATGGAGGTCAAACCCCATCTATTATCGTATTATACAGGGAATTCACATTTAACTTGCAGTAATTTTTACAGCATTATATTCGGTGAAATTATAACTTTTTGTGAAATTAACAACCTTCTATCCGCTTCAAAATACTCTTTTTCTGTACTTTTTTTTTGCACCAAGAGTATAAAATTAGGTCTACGAATATAATGTAAAGATATCATAAATTTCTCAATTTTTTTTTCGGGTGTCAAAGCAATCACCCTCTATCAGCAAAGTAAAAATAAACATATTATTTATAAAAGTTCTGAAACAAAGTAAATGAACATCACATTTTTGTGGATGTGTGTTTACTTTTTTTTTCGAAGCGTGGCTTGGGTGGAGGGGTGTACGAAAGTCAAAACGCCCTTAAGTTAAAGGTATCACATTTAGTATGCGGCGTTGGTGAACCACTTTACTTTTCTCTCGTAGCTAAAAGAGCTATGATGCTATTTATTTGCTCACATCAGTTTGTTTCAATTTCATTCAGTTTGGTGAAAAGCGTTTAACGAGTAAGTTTTTACAAAAACAAATTCTCCACCATCTGACACATACTCATTAATATGAAAAAAGAATGAGGTTTTGTACGATAATGAACCATGTTTTTCATCTCATGTTAAATATTTATAGTTTTTATTAATGGAATTTTTCAAAATGCTCAATCAGTTTTTTGCATATTCAGGCATCTGAGAATCTAAAAAGTATGTCAGCTTTGATTAAAATTAAACGGGGTTGATTTGCGAGTGAATTGTGTAGATATCATGCCAGAAATTTTGTTTACCAATTTTTAGATATTTTACACATTTAAATTTTTTTTTTTTTGACCTCATAGTAAATTCTTTCATCGTTTAAATTGCGTGAAACAGTCAATCACCTTGCCTTTATTTCTATCGTTTTCTAATGCTTAACTTTCAATCTTTCGATAGTTCCAATCTCCGATGAAATCTTTCTTTAATTTAATCAGTACATATGGTGTAACCCACAAAGTAACGACCTTTTACAAACAGAAAGAAAGCGAATGGGCTGTCGATAACCACGGAAAATGCTCAAAATTTTCTATTTTCCTACCCAAATCAAATAGAATACGTTTAACCTTGTTTGAGGAAGAAGAAAGAAAATGGAACATCTGAGGGGTCATCATCACACGCTCTATTTGCAAAGAAAAAATGGAAAGATATAAATTTTATAACAAAACTGTTATTATTTTTGTATTTTTTTATATCAATTTTAAAGTTACAGACAGTTTTAAAAGGACTTTTTTAAAGAGAAACGCCCGAAGAAAAAAATTGCCGTAAAAGATCGAGAAAGAAATTGTAGTAGCTAGATGACCAAGCTTTGCTCTTTTTTTCTTTTTTTGTAAATAGTGTTTTTCGAGGCGTGTTTAATGTTTTCGAGAATTCCGAATTTTTAAAAAAAAGAAAATCTAGCTAGATTGAAATTTCGCCCCCAAAATCCCAGACATACAAAATTTCAAGAAAATCGTTAGAACTGTTTCTGAGATAAAATGACGTTTTCTAAAAATGAAACCTAGCTAGATCGAAATTTCGCCCCAGAAATCCCCTACATACTAAAAAAAAAAAATGAAAATCGTTGCGGCCGTTTTGGAGATTCCAAATATATATATCCAAGAATTGATCGTTTAAAGATACTGTGTATACTATTCAACTAACACCACAACGATAGTTTACGAACATTTATTTTCGGGCGTTTTTCTTCTTAAAAAGTTCTTTTAAAATTGTCTGCAATTTTGTTAGGGCTTCATTCCTTGAATTGAAATAAATATAGGAATTAAAAAAATAATTCTGGTTGGCTGCATCCGTCAACATTCGTAAGTGTTATACGTCTATGCGTAAGGGAATATTCGGGCCATCGGAAGAACAATACGAATTAATGTTAATACATTCATGAAATGACTTCTATTACAAACGGAAACATAGACGTATCCACGTCATTCATCCATCGTTAATTATCGATATAGTAGATCATACTTATTGCTAAGTATAGTATCAACCAATTTCATTCATTTATGCATCAACAGATGGCTTTAGTGCATAAATTTCTATTCACGAAATTAGTCTTAAGGAAGTTCCCTCACCAGTAATAGAAAAAAATAAATTAGTAGAAAATGATCCAAATGTTTAGTATGTTGTAGTTAACGATACATATTATTAAATAAAAAAAAATTTGGGTATCTTATCGATCAATTAAGAGAGTAATTAATTAATTAAAAATACACTAAATAACATAGCTAACATAATCATCCTCATATCGCTATGTTATTTAGTGTATTTTTAATTAATTAATTACTCTCTTAATTGATCGATAAGATACCCAAATTTTTTTTTGATTTAATAATATGTATCGTTAACTACAACATACTAAAAATTTGGATCATTTTCTACTAATTTACTTTTTCTATTACTGGTGAGGGACCCTCCTTAATACAAAAGAAAACAGAAAAGTCTTGTATAATTAATTTGGAAGGTTTTTTCAAACAGCTTTCTTACATCTAGTTAGAAAAGCGCAGTGTAGTTAAAAAATTTTCTATGCAACAAAGTATGGAATTCCATTAAATTGTCATATGAGATATGTGAGATCTAACAAACGATACAAAGTATCTATCTATCGTATAAATTATTTTGATACATGTAGTAAAAGACCCACAGACCATCATGAACCCTTATTATAATAAAATTCACCATCATGTATGTATTCGTTCGTTCCATCCGATGCGATTCACCTTTCGATATCCATATTTTATCCAACAACACATTCTGTTCATATATGCTATAAATTTTGTTAAACAATGTTATCAATAATCATTGCACTGTTCAAGCAGGGGAACAAAATATCTGTCCTGTGTTTTTATATGCATTTTATATTAGTTTTTTCTACAAACGGGATATTTATTTCTAAAAGATATATTCAGTTTTTTTTCTGGATATAAGTATTTTTTTTAAAGTAGTTTAAGATTATTTTTGAAAATCGGAGATACAGGAGATGTTGCTACAGGTTTCTCATAAAATTAGTTACAAAATGTTTGAAATGCGAGAAATTGTAATTCGAATATATTTTTCAAGGAATCCTTATATTTTCCAAATTAATATCGTTCCGTTTAATACTATGCCTACAAAACAGACCGATTATGATTTAATAAAGTTATTGATTTTTGTGCAATTAACAATCTTTTTGATTTATCGCTTTGCGACTTTATAATTTCATTAAACGAGTAATTTTTGAAATAGTCTTTGGAACCGTTCCCTGATATCACTTTCGTATAGAATTATAAGCGATATCTTTGAAATTACGTGTACCATGGTTAAATAAATCCGTTAATATTTATTTTAAAAGTAGTAATTTCAAAAGGTCGTAATGTGTAATTTCAAAAGATGGTAAATCAAAAATTTTTTAAAAAATCGGGTTTTTTTAAGAATCTTAGAACAAACCTGATCTGTTATATTTCAAAACTAGTTGGCCCGGCGATTCATTGCTGTGGCTCAGTTATAATACAATCAATTAATATATTGGATTATATTCATAATATTTTTTGACAGTTGTGGGGAAATCGTAGAACAATCACCGCCTTCTATTTAAAATTCATGGAACTTAGAATTGAATTTTAAAAATGGAAATACAACGCCATCTATTGAATACTTACACAAAATAAAAATAAGATTGAGGGAAATTATGTAACTTTCAAAATTACAGTGACGATATGTAAGTTGAATTGATTGTGTCACCCGGTATATATTTAATAGATGTAAACTTTAAAAGCTATCGGATGTAGAAACATCTTACAAAGCATTATAAAACAATTTCCATAAGTTGCGTAACGTTGGTATTTGAATGTCGTTGTGTGTAAGTCATAATATATATTTACTAAAAGGTACTATAAGTGTGTGCAGAGCTAAGGAGATGTTGATGGCCATCGCTAGGGAAATGTAATACTCTTCATCATATTTCATAAGTAGGTATTTCTTATATATAACCAGGTTGACTTGGTAGGGATGTGACTGGTTGATGGTGTAATGGGGGCCACTATCTATTATTGAAACGAATATATTATTATATTCAGTGTTTTTCCATTCTTATCTGCGTGTCCTTAGACTTTTTTCACCTCTATATATTGGGAAAACATGGTAATTTTGTGCCATGCGATAACAGGTTGCTTAAAATAGAACTGCGATAACAGGCTTAAATTGTCTTTCAGCAGACGTTGAATAAATAGATGAATATTCTGAAAATCATTGTAATTTATAACAATATTGTTTAAATCTATGAATTAACTGCCTAATAAAAAAAAGAGGTGTCGTGGGCCCCGGTAGGATCCATGTTCCTATCGTATCTTTGTATGAAATAAATTTAGTTCACATGTTCAATTTTGTCTTTATTTTTTTAAATATTTAGTGCGACTTGCAGTCGAGTTGCTATAAAGAAAAACACAATTCAAAAAAAAAAAAAAAATGATAAAAATTATTTGAAAATGCATATAACTGCATGAGTAATTAATTGTAAATATTAGTTTTGTGTTACGCTACCTTGCAGGTTTAGTGTAGGTAATTAGTTTCTTGTAAATGGTTTTTTTTTTTCTCAGGATACTGTTTGTATTAAGAAGTCAAATACTTGTATTATTGCTTAAAAAAATTAAATATGAAAGCTACTTTAACTCTATACTTTATGAATTAATTGTAATATTAGTTTAAAAAAGACATACTTCTGATATAGTAGTCGTACATTACTTTCATTTGGCTTGATCAAGATATTTATTATAACATAACATAAAATTTACTTGTACTTACTTTACATTATCTCCATTATCTTTAATTTCTAATAACTCACAACTCATTTTCTTAATAGTAGAGTGAAATTACGCCTTGTGTATGGATTAAAAGTTCGGGCAGCGAAACTTTGGGGTTTTTCTTTTCACATCAAAATAAGTATTTTTTGAAATTTTTTACTTTCCCGGAGTGGTGCAACATGCCTAACCAACAAAATGGCGTCAAAAATGGAATTTTTTTCAGAAATTTTATCATTTTTATTTTATATTCGCAAGAGGAGACATCGGTGCATATCCAAATCTGGTAGGTTTGTAGTCAATGTTAAGAACTACTTCTCATATTTTTTAGGTGGGTTTCGTCCCTTCCCCTCCCAGTTATATATATATATGTATACATACATATGGTAAAACAGTTCATTTGACTATAACTTGAATAATATTGGATTGATTTTAATGAAACTAATATAAATAGTGGTTTTATTACTAACAACTTCCGGTTAAAATTTTAGCGAAATCCGTAAAAAAGTTCGTCCAAAATTTCCAATTTAGTGAATTGTTTAAAATGGCTGCCATTTTACGCCATTTTGTCCTACGGGGTTAAATATTTTTTTTTAAATTGTAGCATTTTTCATTATCTTTCGATTTTATAATAAGTGGCTTATCCGTAAAATGACTCCTTGATCCATATTTTTGCGAAAAACGGAAAATTTAACTCTTTTTGGAAATAATTGTTTGGGGGGTGTATGGACTGGCTTTGGGGGGTGTTTTTTGCTTTGGCTTCAGAAAACTATTTTTAAAAGAGGTCTATATGGTTTAAAGCAAAATTTTTAAGTTTTAACCCCTGCGCTATTTGGGGAAAGGGGTGTATGGAATAAATGTATTTTAAAAGATTTTAAAAAGAGGTCAAAATAGTTTTAAATGCTAAAGTAACCCAAAACTTTAGATGTTTTTACGACATCCACCCCCTCCCACTCCCGTTTTCATACCCCGGGAAAGTAAAAAATTTCAAAAAATACTTATTTTGATGTGAAAAGAAAAACCTCAAAGTTTCGCTGCCCGAACTTTTAATCCATACACAAGGCGTAATTTCACTCTACTATAAATGAAAAAACAAATTATTATTTTCAAAATATTCTCAAAATTCATGGCAAGCTGAATCGATTAAAAAAATTTCAGTTTCCTAGGTAACACAGTCGGATTTTGGGGTTGTTTTAAATTGTTGTTTTTTTTAGTTTTACCACCCAACCAACAAACAAATTATAACGTGCGATAAGGAACATAGTTCCAAAAATAACCAACTCTCTTATTGGTCTAGTCATTCAATAGACCATTTCTGTTATTTTAAAATTTAATTTTGTTTATGATTGCCACGGTATCTGCGTGACATCCTTAGTATTTTCTCAAAAAAACATTACATATTGTCAATGTTTAAGGTCAAATCATCTTTTAAGAGGTTATACTGGTGTTAAAATGTGCGATTTAGTTTGAATTCAGTTCATGTAGAAAATGTGCGATAGTTTGAATTCTCGTGGTACCAAAGCGTCCAAGGCCTTAGAAACGTCAAAGGTTTTAGTCGATATTTTTTTAGAGATGGTTAAAAAAAAATGGTATACATTTGGAATACTATAACGAGTTCTATTGATTTATTATTGTGTTTGGAAACCCAAGGCATTACAAAAGGACGATTTGATTCGTTTTTTAAGTTAAAAAATCCAGTTTGTTTATGAATAGCTTTCGTTTTTAATAATCAACGACGTTCGTTTGTGTGAAGTTGAATGACCTTCCCAAAAAAAAAGGGCTTCATATAAGAATTCGGACGTCACCATACAAAATACTCTACTAATCGTTAACTGGAGCTATCAATTTCCGAAACAGAAAGTTGGCTGTGATTTTTCTAAGGGGTTCCAATCCTTATCCCAAGAAAATGGCAAAAAATTCAGAATATCTATGTCTCAAATGTTTGATTATTTCTGAATTGAATGAGTTTTTTCCTATTACCTCAAATAAACGATTTCCCGCGCCACATTCAAGTTATTTCAAAGAAAATATGTGTCTAATAGTAAATGAACTGGATTTTTATGAATGTTTTGTCCTAATTACTTTTGAAAGTTTAAAAACTATTTCCAAATGTAAAATAATTTAAAAATTATTGAGATACGAATTTGGATGTAGAGGTTATGCGGCGTTAGTTTTCTTTTTTTAAGTGTTTTATAACAAATTTTCTTTTTTTTTTTTGTTAAAATTAAACTGAAATGTAACATTGAATTGGGAATTATAAAATTTATGATATTTTTGTGTGTTATCTCATAGGACCATTAAGTAATTTTTTATGGATTTTATAATGTTTAAATAAATTTGTTTTTAATACAATTTTGTCTGCTCAGTGTTTTCTATTTTATCGAATAACAAAAAGGTTTTTATGAATATTAATAAAATCGAATTTGTTGAAAAACAATCCGTAATATTATATTATATAGGTGATATAGTGTAGGCTGTTAAAATATAATTTTCTAATAATATTTTATACCGAAAGTTTCAGAAATAATTGAAAAGTTTTATATCTTAGAGCCAGGCATAATCTGATAACAAAGTAGTGTTAACTGTAGTCACGTGATTTGAAAACGCTTTAAAAGAATTAAATCAATTTAATTTTTGGATTGACCATGTATATCGAGCATAATTCTACGATAATTGGCTATAGATTTTATAGTACCATAGAAATGAAATCTATTTATCTGAAAAGGGCTACATATATTTTTGGTTGTATGGCAGTCTTATCTAGACACAGTTAACTATTATTTAAAAAAATATATTCAAAAGATTTAATTATATTTTTTTACTATACCGTTTATGGGATATAGTTAAAAATATGCAAAAATACACCGGCTCTTATCATTGTCTTGGTTCAATTTTACCGGAAATGGTTTATCTTGATGTATTAAATAGCACTAAAAACGACATTTGTTGAATTCCAACAAAATTTACCGTACAGTTTTTTATAAATCAATTTGATTAACCTGGCGTTTGTCTTTTTTGTTCGGCACCAGCCATATGTAGGGAGATATATGTAGGTTAGGTTAGGTTATATTGACTGTCCACGAAGGACCCACGAAAGCTACAGAGCCCATTGTGATACCATATATGTGTTTTACCACCTTTTCCGCTGATAATTTCATTTATCAGCTCCTCAATTATTTTCAGAGGCTGAGTACACCTCCTTCATGCATATACCATGCACTACATTAGCCCATCACAACTATTAATTCAATTAATTTTTGTTGTGACGGCGGGAATCGAACCCGCTACCCTAGTATGCTAAATACTAGGACGCTACCGCTATGTAAGGGAAAATAAATTAAAAAGGGAAAAGCCAAAAATAGTGGACTGCTTATAGTCCGAGAGGCGGTGAATAATTTGTAGTACCTACCTTTTTGAGGCACTACGAAAAATTTTGTGTTGTGTTCAATGTCCTTGAATGACCGATAAATAAGATTTTCGAAGTCTGGCTGAAGGACCCTACCAATCCTTAAACACTTTTTTTATTAAAAATTTCTTTATTAAAAAAATGTTTTTGTGGCATTTTGAAATTTTTATGTCTTAAGTTAGGTATTCAATCAGTGCCTTAGATCCCAAGTTAGATATTCAGTCAGTCAGTCAGCTTCACTTTGGGAATTTTTAACAGTCTGGTTAATATTTAGACCCAATTGATTGGTTTGGGTTTTTTGATTTTTTAATTTCTTAAAATATCCAACTTAATGATATAAAAATTTCTAAATGCCCCAAAAACATTTTTTTAATAAACAAATTTTTCTTAAAAAATTGTTTAAGGATTGATAGGGTCCTTCAGCCAGACTTCGAAAATCTTAGTTAGGAGTTATTCAAGGACATTTACAAAATTGTCCGTAGTGTCTCAAAAATGTACTGCAAAATAAAAAAAAAGTCTCAAGGGTTGGTAGGGTGCCGCTACCCTTCAGGCAAATTCGACTATCTTATTTGGGGGTCCTTCAAGAACAATCACAAAATTTTCCGTAGTGCCTCAAGGAAATATTCCAAATTGTTCAAAATTTCTTACTTTGAAGCGCGCTGAATTAAAATTCTCGAAGTTCAATAGCTCTATGTATTAAATAATATGTATATATGTAAATATTTAAAAATAAATAATATTTACTATTAAAAATATATTTATAATTTCATTAACTTTTTATTAATATTATTTTATTGAAAATAATTAAAATGTAACAGGTGTGTTTCGTTATTCAAAATAATATGAAATATAGCGGTATCATACATTTTAGGTTATATTTACCAGTAATATATGCCAACTTAAAAATTTTACGAAATTTGTTACTGTTTAGTACTCAAATTAATTCATATAAATTAATTCTTTTTTAATTTCTAAAAAATAACTATTAGGTTCAAATTATAAATTATAAACACATTTTACCGGAAAAATTATACTATAGATGGTAATATAAATTTTATTGCTGATTTAACTAGAGTGGTATGACTTTGATGCCATATATCTATAAATTTATTTAATTATTTCAGGTTATTTCCAGAAATAAATTCAATATCTTATTTTTTAATAGAGAGAAAGAGAGAAAAAATTGTTGGACACGACCGTCTGGAATTGTCAGTAGTTCTTAAATTACTGTCAAATACAACGCCTGACTCCAAACTTTATTTGCTTAATAAATAAAAACGATTTTTTTTAATTTAACTATTATTATGATTATTTATATTAGACGTTTGGTTCATAACGTGGCATGACGCTGACGCCGGATATGACGTTTCGTCTTCGTCTTCGGACGCATAAATAGAATGTCGTACACTAAGTACAATTTTTAAACACAATAAATTGAATGTAACCTCTCTTTATTATTATTACACGATTATTAGATGAAAAAAATACATATAGACATAATCTCTACACGATATGTCGTCCTATTTTTTGGATCATGTGTGTAGGTGGATCACATATATTCATGTACACTTTTAATCACGAAAAATTGATCCCACTAGTACGAAAGTATCTCTCGAATGGTATTTTTTTGTTTTAATTTTTAGCGAAAAATAGGTCTTCAGGGTTGGGAAAAAATTCATATTCGATAAAAAGTGAACAAACACCATAAGAAACAGAATTATAATTATTCATTCACTTTTAAAAAAGAACATTATTTTTATCTTTTCTTCTATTTCTTTTGCGATATAAAAGACTATTTTTGGAGTAAAATTGCTCACCGATTTCTTTCGTTCATGAATTCATTGTTATATTTGACCTCAAGAATGCGTAAAACATCAGTTCGAACTTTTTCATTTTGCAATTCTACACTTATAAACCTTATATGTGTTAAATGAAAAAAAATCCCGTCAAGCAGTTTCAAAACATTTTTAAGAAGTTTCAAAAGCTATGGTTTGTAAAAAAAAGTGGTTAAAAAAAAATTGAATTTAAATTGTTTTTGGGGAACAAGCTTTTATTGTACTAAAAAGAAGAAAATAATACATCCTTATTTGTAAAAGCTCAGTATAAGGAACAAGGATGATTCGAAGCACCTTACGCTTTTACAAATAGTCATGTATGAGTGACTTATAGAGTTAGACTCATAGAGACTCATTATAATTATTTTCTACTTTTTAGTACAATAAAAGCTTGTCCCTTAAAAAGGATTTTTTATTAAAATATTCAATTTGATATGGTGGGAGCGATAGGAAAATCTCATACTTACCATAAATTGCATTATTTCGAGAATCAAGCGTGTGTTTTTTAAATGGGGTTTCAAAGCTTTTAAAAAGGGTTTTATGTTAATAAATGATTCTAGTTTGATTCAATTTTTTTAACTTAAATGTACATTTGGGCGCTGTATTGACATTAATTTTGATGACAGTCTGCCTCGGCTGCCTGGTGTATATTTTTTCAATTTTTTTTTTGTGTAATATATAAAAAAATAGGCATTAGGCACAGTTTAGTAAAATGAACATCAGTATGGCAAATATTTACCATATGAGATATTAATGATTTATGTTTTAACCAGACTATATTACCTCTATATCATTTAAACCATGTGTTGTATAAAGGCACATTCACATTACGATTTGTCTACCAGTTGACAACGACAATTATTATATTGCCGTTGACTTTCCAATTGGTCTCATTTTTTGCGTTATGCGTTAAAATCTTCTTGGATGGGCAACATTTTAATTTTGATGAACAATCCTTTCTACTAACGATTGCAATAATTATTTCAACAAAAGCGCCTTTTTTACTGTATAAATTTTTTAAAAGTTAATTATTACTTGCTCACACTAAATATATTTCTTTTCTTTATCTTTTAACCCGTCAGCACTCGCGTTATGGGTATTTTGTTCATGCTCGATATAAAACATAAGTAATTTCTTTTTCAAGTGGTATATGTGTTTGAAACTTTTCTATCTTTCTAGCCCATCCCATGCATTCCTTTTTAGCATATAGAACAGAAAATTGTTATTTTTGAGCGGTTTTTCGCGCGCTCTCTTAACAATTAACAATCAATTACTTCAAATGCAAGGACGCCAATAATTTTTGGGGATGTTTGTTGAGTAAGCTTTACACTACAAATAAAAATTTTATACATATTAGAAATCTGTTTTTTTTCATACACTTTTTCAGAAATAAAAATTGTAAAAATCGTGTTTTTCAAATTTTGAATTTTTTACTTGAAAACTGAAATGTTTAGAGAAAATGTCTAAAAACATTTTTGTTAATTTTGATCCTGATTATATAATAAAATTGTACCTAAACTTTTATTTGATTCATTCTTTCGTAAACATTAGTGCTTACCCGTGAGAGCGCAGATTAGGAAAAAGTGTCCATTTTCTCCAAAACTATAAAAAAGTGTGTTGTTTTTTTCAGGTTTACTTTAACTAGTCGATTTGTGAAACATTCTAGACAAGCCAAAAAAATTCCAGAAAATACGAAATTTTTGAAAATATTTTGGAGACAGGTAAAAAGGAATATTTAGAAATAAATATTTCAAGCAAAAGTTATTTATTTTTTTATAAGTAATAACTCTAACGGTTTACAAGATATTTTTTTTTCATTTGATTAAGTTAGCAAAAAATTCTAGATTTTCAAAATTTTCGAAATTTTCCAGAAAGCATTTTCTGGATTTGTTTTTTTTGCTTTTTTAGAATGTCTCACAAAACCACTAGTTGAAGTTAACCTGAAAAAAACACACACTTTTTTATAGTGTAGGAGAAAATAGACACCGAGGTTTTTTCCGTTGCGCTCTCACGTGTAAACAATGATGTTTACGAAAGAATGCTACTAAAAAGTTGTTTTTTTTTATAAGGAATAACTTTTACATATTTTTTTTTCTATCTCGGTTTACGGTTTACAATATGGGTACTTTTTCATTTGATTGAATGAATAAAAAAATTTCATTTTAAAATTGGCACATCTCTGTCAATTTTGAAGCGAAAAATAAACGAAAATGTGCACAAATACTTCATCTAGAACTTTTTTATTTTTATTTAATGCATAGTATTTTGTAATTTGTAAAAAATTGATTAAAACCCCTACTACCCCCTAAAAAAGGGGGTTAGGTACATCTCTGAGAGGTCAAATTTTTTTTTACAAAGTGTTTTTTACAAACTGTAAAATTTCAAAGATGCATTTTTGTCTTTATTACCATGATATTGTATTTAATTTTATAAGACTATTAAATAATATGTTTTACAAAATATTATTATAAACAAAAACAATTTGTTTTAACATACAATAATAATAATAATAATAATGATAATAAATATGTTTGAATGCAGTACTCATCTTGTTTTATTTATAAAGTACTAGCTGACCCGGCGAACTTTGTTCCGCCTTAATGGCAATAAATAAGCAATTTTTTTTTTTTTTTTTAATTGGAAAAAATAAAAAAATACATTAATCATTCATAATTATTTCTGTATTTTAGTATTTTTAGTACATAGGTTGCTCTTCATTTAAGTACCTTGTGATACACGACGTTTTTTGTTTTATTATCAGGCGCAAAAACAAACAACGCCGATGGTCTTCCGACCCGTGAACATGCCACGTATAATTGACCATGGGAAAAACATGAATGTTCTAGATTTAAACCACAAACTTTTAAGGATTGGCCATTGTTTAAGGATAAGGATTGGCCAATAAGTTCATCATAGATGGCACCACCGCCGAAATAAATGTTAGTTCGATAAGTTTACCATAGATGGCGCCACCATCGAAATAAATGTTAGTTCAATATGTTTACCATAGATGGCACCACCATCGAAAATAATGTTAGTTCAATAAGTTTACCATAGATGGCGCCACCATCGAAATAAATGTTAGTTCAATATGTTTACTATAAATGGCACCACCACCGAAACCCAACCCAGTTATCAAGTCCCACGGGAATGCTATCGAATGGGATAAAAAGTATCCTATGTCCTTCTCCTGGCTCTAAACTATCTCCCTGCCAATTTTCAGCTAAATCGGTTCAGCCGTTCTTGAGTTATAAGTGGTTTAACTAACACGACTTTGTTTTATATAATATAGATTATAATAAGACAACACAACACTAACACATATAAGACGTATAGTATATAATATAAAATATAAAATTACCTTATAATTTGTAGATGTCATCTGTTATCATATATTCATATCCATATTCATATATGTATAATATAACAATAACAGTACATACATACAGTAAGTACTGTAGTGTACATACACGTATAGTATGTAAGTATACTTACAAGTAGGTGATGTTATAATATTTGTGATGATAAAAATGCATCATTAACAACATATTTTTAAATAAACTGCATACATTTATAGTAGAGTGAAATTACGCCTTGTGTATGGATTAAAAGTTCGAGCAATGAAACTTTGGGGTTTTTCTTTTCACATCAAAATAAGTATTTTTTGAAATTTTTTACTTTCCCGGAGTGGTGCAACATGTTTAAAAAACAAAATGGCGTCAAAAATGAAATTTTTTTCAGAAATTTTATCATTTTTATTTTATATTCGCAAAAGGAGACATCGGTGCATATCCAAATTTGGTAGGTTTGTAGTCAATGTAAAGAACTGCTCCTCATATTTTTTTGGTGGGGTTTCGTCCCTTCCCCTCCCAGTTATATATATGTAAAACATACATATGGTAAAACAGTTCATTTGACTGTAACTTGAAAAATATTCGATTGATTTTAATGAAACTAATATCAATAGTAGGTTTTATTACTTACAACTTTCGGTTAAAATTTTAGCGAAATCCGTTAAATAGTTCGGCCAAAATTTCCAATTTAGGGAATTGTTTAAAATGGCTGCCATTTTATGCCATTTTGTCCTACGAGGTTAAATTTTTTTAAATTGTAGCATGTTTTATTATCTTTCGATTTTATAATAAGTGACTTACCCGTAAAATGACTCCTTGATCCATATTTTTGCGAAAAACGGAAAATTTAACACTTTCTGGAAATAATTGTTTGGGGGTGTATGGACTGGCTTTGGGGGGTGTTTTTTGCTTTGGCATGAGAAAACTATTTTTAAAAGAGGTCTATATGGTTTAAAGCAAAATTTTTAAGTTTTAACCCCCGCGCTGTAAGGGGGAAGGGGTGTATGAAATAAATGTATCTTAAAAGATTTTAAAAAGAGGTCAAAATAGTTTCAAATGCTAAAGTAACCCAAAATTTTAGCTGTTTATATTAATATAGCACTTTTTACAACATCCACCCCTTCCGCTCCCCCTTTCATATTTTTTGCAAATTCAAAATTTTTAGGACGTATAAAGGGGTTTTTGGGGTCGCTGATCTCGAATTTTGCAATAAATTATCAAAAACAATTGTAATATTTTTAGGGGGGCTTATTTGGGCCAAAAGTTCGAGATCAGCGACCCCCAAAGCCCCTTTATACATCTTAAAAATTTTGAATTTGCAAAAAATATGAAAGGGGGAGCGGAAAGGGTGGATGTTGTAAAAAGTGCTATATTAATATAAACAGCTAAAATTTTGGGTTACTTTAGCATTTGAAACTATTTTGACCTCTTTTTAAAATCTTTTAAGATACATTTATTTCATACACCCCTTCCCCCTTACAGCGCGGGGGTTAAAACTTAAAAATTTTGCTTTAAACCATATAGACCTCTTTTAAAAATAGTTTTCTCATGCCAAAGCAAAAAACACCCCCCAAAGCCAGTCCATACACCCCCCAAACAATTATTTCCAGAAAGTGTTAAATTTTCCGTTTTTCGCAAAAATATGGATCAAGGAGTCATTTTACGGGTAAGTCACTTATTATAAAATCGAAAGATAATAAAACATGCTACAATTTAAAAAAATTTAACCTCGTAGGACAAAATGGCATAAAATGGCAGCCATTTTAAACAATTCCCTAAATTGGAAATTTTGGCCGAACTATTTAACGGATTTCGCTAAAATTTTAACCGAAAGTTGTAAGTAATAAAACCTACTATTGATATTAGTTTCATTAAAATCAATCGAATATTTTTCAAGTTACAGTCAAATGAACTGTTTTACCATATGTATGTATACATATATATATAACTGGGAGGGGAAGGGACGAAACCCCACCAAAAAAATATGAGGAGCAGTTCTTTACATTGACTACAAACCTACCAAATTTGGATATGCACCGATGTCTCCTTTTGCGAATATAAAATAAAAATGATAAAATTTCTGAAAAAAATTTCATTTTTGACGCCATTTTGTTTTTTAAACATGTTGCACCACTCCGGGAAAGTAAAAAATTTCAAAAAATACTTATTTTGATGTGAAAAGAAAAACCCCAAAGTTTCATTGCTCGAACTTTTAATCCATATAACAGCCTTTTTTTGCTTAGATTTACTCCAGTATTAACATTATACATTACATTACATTACTAACAAATTACTACACTTACAATGCAATGTTTTTAAAAACACAACATTACTGATATGATATTCAAGTGTACAGAAGGATACGCTTTTATGGTCTAAGAGCTGAGTGGCTTTTTTGATAACACATTTGAAGCACATTGAAAATATTAAAGTTGATAACTTGCGAATGCTCGGACTCCCAACCTCCCAGCCAGGTTGTCGATTAGTGACCTATTGGCGTTAGTGACCTATGCAAATTTTAATTTGCAATTTTTCCTATGTAAAAAATGTTCTTGAGGCACTTTGAAACCTACACCATTTTAAAGTCTAATATTCAATCATACGAAATATCAGCGCCTGGCATGATTTAGTGGGGGATAAAAAATCACCTGCCAGACTATTTTAGCCCCCACCAAATCATGCCAGGCGAAAATATTTCGTATGATTGAATATTAGACTTTAAAATGGTGTAGGTTTCAAAGTGCCTCAAGAACATTTTTTACATAGGAAAAATTGCAAATGAAATATTTCATAGGTCACTAACTCCTCCAAAATATAAAAAATAAAGTCCAAAAAATAAAAAATAAACAAGAGTGTTCATAATAAAATATATAGACGTTAATAAACTGACATGTTTAAGGAGTAGGTTTGAGAAAACGGCTCATGAAATCTGTAGACCAGTATGAGCATTGACTTTTACTAATATTTATTACCCTCGTTTTCCCGACATGTTGGAGGGTTGAGATCACGCCAAACGGTCCAATTTTTTTGTAGGCCACTATTATTGTCTCTTATATTCACTTATCTTGCATTTAAGAAAAAAGGAAATGGTTTTTATACCATGTATATATGAAATAAACATAGTATATTAAGTTTAGTCCCAAGTTTGTAACGCTTAAAAATAATGATGCTAGGAAAAAAATTTTGTCATAGGTGTTCATAAAATCTCTTAATTAGTCCATTTCCGGTTGTCCGTCCGTCTGTGGACACGATAACTCAAAAACGAGCGTACTCAGGACGTAAAAAGTGAGGTCAAGTTCGTAAATGAGCATCATAGGTCAATTGGTTCTTGGGTCCGTAGGACCCATCTTGTAAACCGTTAGAGATACAACAAAAGTTTAAATGTAAAAAATGGTCCTTATCAAAAATTAAACAACTTTTGTTTGAAACATTTTTTCGTAAGCATCACTGTTTACCCGTGAGGGCGCCAATTAGGCGGAAATATAATATGTACTATACTTGATTATCAGTTATGTATGTGTCACATGTTTGTATGTGTAATGTGACAAAGAAATCAACACTGACTATGCATGGTGTTTCAACAATTAATTCAGTCAATTGTTTGTTTTTACTTGTTAATATTTGACGTAGAACCTTTAATATAAATGGCCACTTAAAACTATTAGAATTCATACAGTAATTATACGAACTTCGAACTGAACACTGTAACTATACAGTAACAATAAATAATTAATAATCAATTGTAACATTTATTTACAAAATTACTCTTAAAATAAAATTAATAATATATTAGTTGACTAGTTCAGAATTATATTTACAATATATATGTTTATATTCAATGGCATTTATAGAATAGGCCTTTGCCCTGATATCTATTTCAATGTATCTTTCGTTAAAATGTGCGAGAATAGATGACAAGATGTATAACTGTATAAGGAATTAATTTTTTCTATATTTTTTTTTTTTTTTTTTGCATACAACTTTTGATATATAGCTTCTATCGCAGTCGCAAGTTATCACGTCACCACGTGTTATTTTTTTTGTAGTTTTTAATGTTATCAAAAAATTGTTTTCTCACGACGTTGGTTATTGACCTAATAAAAAAATTGTAGGACAAAGGTTTATTTTTGCATAGAGATAAGTCTATTTTCGGCCTAGCTCATTGAGAAAAACAATTGACATATCTCAAAGTAAGTGGTAGGTATAGTAACTTCGTGTTTTCTCGTAAAATTAAATCTTTTTAGATTTGCCGGTTTATGAAATTTATGTGAAAGGTTTTATACAGATAACCGTTTGAATATTTTACTACTCCTCATCTGTTAGTAACTGAATACTTTATATTCTTGTTGGTGGTAAATTTTGGTGTACAAACGTAAAGCTTTTATAGTTGACCGAATTCGTCGTTTAATTTATAAAAGACATGTTTAAAACTTTTAGCAAGCAACAACATAACATTAAACGTTAAAACTCATATACCTCTCTCTCTATGCATGCATATTAAAACGTCGCATCGCGTCGCGTCGCGTTGTAAGATGAAGACTTTTTGATATTATATTAAAATATATCTTTGAATAACACAAACATTACAAAGTTTTGGTTGAAGATATCAGTGTTTTAAGAAGCTGTTCATAAATATATGGTTCATGTATAAAAGCAAGCATATCTAATTTTGTGTTAAAGGTAACCTAAGTTTTAATATCGTTTGAAATCATAAATAATAATTGTATGTAAAATATAATACTTATACACTTGCACTTACAGAGAGAAATACGAATTATTTCTCTCTGTAAGTTTCTTACACGACAGTACAGTACAGTGAAGGTACTCGTCTTTTTACTTCCTAAAGTGCATTTATGTAACAATATTGTGATTATAACATTAAACTATACTTTATTTAGAAATATCTACAATATTGCAAATATTACAGACCGTAAGCCTATAATGAATCCCTTTGTAGAAAGTTATTGTAATGGCTTGTGACAGAAAAACATAGAGGACATATATAAAGCCACAAGCAACAGAAAAATGTTTAAAATAACATTCATAACGTCGTTACTCTATTATTCTTAATCTTTTGTGTCATTTTTAATATTGTTGGTATGCCATTAGTAGCATCATTGACCTTACCGTATTAAATATGACTTTCCAGAAGTATTGTGGATATCACCAGTCAGTATGGGCTTGACATTCATACTGACATCGGCTTATGCCTCCTAACTGTTGCTCATGTTCCGATCCGTTTAATGGTAAAATAATCTATGTTTAAAAATTTACAGCAAATCAAAATCATCGAAACTATACAGTATTGCGTTCACCCCTATATATATTTACATAATGATATCGAAAAAAAATTTCTTATCGTATATAAACCTAGAAAACTTGAACAAGACCCGAGAAACAAGTAAAATTTATAAAATTAAAAAAAAACCCGACAAATAAATTTTTCCTTGTGCATCTTTCCGAACTGTACCGATTTCTTGAAAAATAGCTAAGAACTCTCTATATTTAATTTACCGTTTAGGAGCAATGATGCCCCAAACATACACACATAGTAGTTAAACTTAGAACACCTCTCTTTTTGCGTCGGGGTTAAAAAAGACTTCAAACATGATACGCTTCTTTTTTTTCCGTAAAAACTTAATCTTGAGTGAATATAGTCGGTATTTTTGAAAGATGTATGATTATCTTATACTTAATACTTATTTTCGTTGAACACTTTGATGTGCCGGAAGATATTAAGCACCTGATGATGATGTCTTTAAGAGACGATGCGATGGTGACGATGTCGTCGACAACAAGAAGGACGGCTTTTTCACCATTAGTGTAGTAATACTTTGCTTGTTGTTACGTTTTAGATACTTAGCTCTAACTCAGCTCCAACCTAGTGATGTTATAGCTAGTACTTCATAATAATACTTTACTGTTTTCATTCAAATGACAAAGATGAGTTTTCATCTCATTACTTTGTATGTATGTTACTTTAACACAACTTCTGTCTATTTAGTTTTCGGTGTATATGATCATCATATAAATTTCTTGTACCGGATGTTCAAGGAATTTGTTAAATGTGTCACGTTGTATACGGAAATGTATATGTTTCATTGACTTCGATCATATAGCACAGCAGTGCGAAGCGTAGATTAGTTTAAAATGGAAAATCGAAAATTGAAAGTGTAATGTATGATGATGTATGTGAAATGTGTATGCTTTTGCTGTGACTATATATACAGGACGTCAAATAGCCCTTTTTCACACCCTTATATCTCAGAAACTAATTGAGCTATAATGTTGAAATTTTCAACTTAAGTAGATATATACTCTGGGATGCCGTAAATCAAATTCACGGCGACTTCATACCTACACGCACCTGTATAGGAGAACAAAAGAAAATCGTTAACCCCCTACTACCTCCCTCCTCCCCTCTAATGTTATGACGTTATAATTTTTTCACAACTTTTTTTAAACATCCAAATTTAAATTTAAACAATCAAAGTATTCTTCAGATAAAATTCAAGCACCTACTTAATAAAGGCCTAATTTTTTTTTACTAAAGTACGAAAATTATTGGTTTAAATTTCTTGTGTAAGTTTCTCCTCAGTACGTATTTATTTTATATTTTACCTCGCAAGTTTTAGGAATAGAAAAACGAATCCAAAAATAAAAACTTGCGAAGTAAAATATAAAATAAATACGTACTAAGGAGAAACTTACACAAGAAATTTAAACCAATAATTTTCGTACTTTAGTAAAAAAAATTAGGCCTTTGTTAAGTAGGTGCTTGACTTTTATCTGAAGAATACTTTGATTGTTTAAATTTAAATTTGGATGTTTAAAAAAAGTTGTGAAAAAATTATAACGTCATAACATTAGAGGGGAGGAGGGAGGTAGTAGGGGGTTAACGATTTTCTTTTGATCTCCTATACAGGTGCGTGTAGGTATGAAGTCACCGAAAAATTGCTAATGTAATACTTTAATGCTTCTTTACGGAAAAGTTACTCAATAAATTTATGTCATTTTTATAAATTTTTTTCGATGAATTTTTTTCTCTACGGGATTTCACAACTTTTTTGGGCTGACGTAATTGAGTTTACTGGGATTCTGTGACATCTACGCCTTTTTACACATTTATGTTTTTGGTGGGATAAATACTTCCGTATGCGGGATATAAATCAGAGTTGAATATTGGTTTTATCAAGGAGTAAATAATACTTGATTCAAATTGGTAAGAAAAAAAAATGGCTATTATTGGTCTTAGGTTACATTAAGTTATATTGGCTGTCACACAAGAGACACACTTAAGCCGAAAGGCACATAGTGATACCATATATGTGGTTTTGCCACCTTTTCCGCTGATAATTTCATTCATTTGCTCTTAAATTATTTTCAGAGGCAGAGTACACCTCCTTCATGCCTATACCATGCACTACATTAGCCCATCATAAAAATTTATTACATTAATTTTTGTTGTGACGGTGTCAATCGAATCCGCTACCCGAGACATACCGCGTACGGAATTGGCTACGCGTTAACCAATTAAGCCACTAGGGTTGACATTTTTGGTGATGTTCTAATCTAATTGGTTAAAAATGGCGATTGATTTCTGTAAATTGGAGAGGATTCTCAGTGGCAAATCCGCTTTTTTCAACGTTTTTATAGTTTGACTCATTTCCAAAGCCTCTTGAAATTGAAAAACAGGGTTGTAAGTCGGTATTTAGGTTGTGTTACTGTCAAGGAAGTTTCTTTTGAGGATATTAACTACAAAACTCCTTTCCAATTTTTTTTTTTCAAAAAATGCATTATTTGCGCGCCTCCAAAGCTTAATTAAGCTAGAAGATTGAAAATGACTTAATGTTGAAGCGTATTTCATTATGTTAAAAAATATGAAAAGATAAAAACTTCATTTCAAAAGAAAACATTAAAAAATAGGAAGTATCTAATAAGTATTTAATTCGATTCGAAAAACAAATTCCATTCGAAAAACAAATTCCATTCGTACAATTTTTTTTCATTGATTTAGATGAAAATTAGTTTATTAGGTGATTAGCGCTTAAGTTTTGAACAACGTTTTCTAAACATTATCTTTTAAACAAAACTTAAATGATTTTTTTTTTATTAATTCGAGAGGTGATATTTTATTTTTTTCATGGTATGCTTGACAAGTGTCGCGTCGTCTGTTTATTCTAATATGTGTTAGAAAATTAAATATGTTCCCAGAGGACAATGTACATGATATTTAGATTTTTAATGTGTTGTGTCGTGTATATCACTTGAAGGTGTGTAGAGTTCCAACTTTACAGAATAAGTGAAGTATTATGTTACGTTATTATTTCAGTCTATCTTCATCAGAAGGGCAAGTGTGTTTCTTTTTTCTTATTTTTTCTGAAGTTGTTAAATCGCTAAGCAATCTAAATTCGTCATCATGTGTCTACTAAAAGTTTGACGTGACATGTGTTTGTTGTTTATCTTCTGACAGGGTGTTACTTCCAGACACTCTCAGTGCTTTATTCTTAGGTACGTCAAATTTTGTATATCGCGACAAACTTGCGTACCTTGGAAAATAATGATATGCTTTTCGATTAAATAGCTTGGATTTAGTAAAAAAAATGTGGGATAAAATCTTACTGAATTGTGCAGTTTTACTGAAATGTGCAGTCCAATGTTTAGAACTGCAAGGAGTCAAATTCCAGTTTCAATAGCGGTAGTTTGTAATGGAATGGTTAATTGACTGTTTTGCCTTACAGTCGTTACATGGCTGATAAAGCTAGTTCCTTACAGTAAACCTTTGCTTGGTAACAGATCTTCCTCTCCTGCCGACAGGTTCTATTAAAAGTAAATGAACCTACAGGAACAAAAAATGAGCTATTTTTCGACGCAGGACAATGATTTTTTGCTCAAAGATTCTCTACCGAAAGTTTTCCAGAGGTAGACCGATTAAAAATTTCGAAGTTAATTACTGCGAGAACCACATCATTTGCCGAGCCCTTTTCAACAAAGCAAAAATGTCAGCGATTGACGAAGTAACCCATGTTATTTGCAAAAGTTTCCTATGGTTTCCTTTCTAGAATTACTCTTGAAAGAGAAAAAAACCCAAGTTATACAGGCTTATGTGCAATTTTTTGGTTTCTTTCTATTTCTTCAAATGAAAATACGTATTGTGCGTTTTCCATTGAAATGTACAGTCTCACCCTCATGTGTAAAGTGGTAAAATGTGTTGAGATAGAAAAAGCTTAAAAAAATTAAAAGTTATCCAAGTTGACAAAATTCTATGAAAGTGATTGCAACCAAAATATTTTTACTATTCTTGGATTACTTATGCATTTACTAAATAAAAAGCACATTGAAATTAATTAATTAGTATGAATCTTTGAAAATTCACTTCTGGAATTGCCAACAGAGTGAGAACCACGTCTCAAAGTAGATTGACAAGGATAGTAAATAGCGAGGTCATAATACGCATGTCTTAATATACAACATAATATCCTGGCGCGTATTTAAAATAAGATTATACCACTTTTAAATAAAGTTAAAACAGTATATTTTGAACAAATTACCATTTTACCATTTTTAAAATTTTTTTTCATAGAATTAACACAAAATTATCTAAAAATATTACTTGTTTGAACGTTAAAACAAAATAAATTTTATTCATTTATTTTAAGCACATGCAAATGTGAAATATATACACATCATTGAAGCAGCTGATTCCGGTCATACGATCATGCGCATTGAATACCAGGCCTCCAAAATGGTGTTTTTCCGTCAGCTGTTTGAATATTGTATTTTCATCTTTGTTAATCTACTCTGTGACGCCAAAATACATATACTTGGTATACACTGGGCTCATCTATTTAAAATATATGATCTAAGGTATGAATATATATTTTAAATAAAAGGGCACCCTGTATGTTTAATATGTGTATAATCTTCATTCGTTGCATACGAAGAATATAAAAATAAAATTCTTCATTTAAAACTTTTGATCTTTTCACCTGTAAATGACTTAGTGTTTTATTTGTCTTCTTTCTAAGTAAGATTTAACTAATTCTAAGAATAAACATTTCCTATTTATTAAAAAACAAAAAAAAACACCGTTTTCTTGGAACGAATTAGATAATTAAAATCAGACAAAATGTATTCGTTTAGTACAGTTATTATTTTTATGGCGTGCGTTTTATACCTTTTTATCGTAATTATTTATGGTTGTGTTCATAAATCTGCATCTTTTCTAACTAAAAATAATATTTTGCAAGTATATGACGGAAACCATTAAATTTACGACTAATTAAAAGTTTTATTTCCGTGATTTAATTAAAAAGAAATTTGTACAACCATTAATTAATAATTTGACTCTATTTACATGCACAGCTATGTAAGTTACTAAAATATTAAATTATTTTTTTTGATTTCAGGTGAAAAATGGTGTTTACTGTTTACTACAATTGGGTCGAAAAAATTGAAATCGTAAGTATTATATTGTTTTCGTTGTCATTCTTACTACGAATTTGGTAAAGAATCGTTGCTTCCTTTTTCTAAGGTTCATCTTTGTAATGAAAATTTGTATCGAAATCACACACAAATTTAAAAAGCGTTCAAGAAATTGATAATTTTGATATCTGTTTTAAGATTAGAACAGGTAAATAAGAAATAAACTAAATTCAGTACACTGCAAAAAATTTAAATAATTACAACCTCATCCCGAAATTGGCCGTTTCATATTGAATAAAGTAAAAATACTTTCGAACAATTTCCTAATGATTGGAACAAGTACACCTAAATATTTGTATTTACAATGGAATGGGATTGAATTTACAATATGAATTCATTGATACAAATCACTGAAGTTAAATAAACATAATTATTACTTCTATGAAAGAGATTGATTTTAGTTTAAAGTCATGCATTTTATTGATGGAAAATACAATTGTACTTAGTTGGAATATATAATCGTGTAAATAAATCAAATAGACGAATTAAAAGAAAATTTCTTTGCGTTTGCTTTAAATATATGGTTACTACGAACATATACCTGTCATGTATGGTCAATGTGTGATTGTGTCAACTACATGATATATATAAAAACCATCGGTAGCACAATGGTTTGTAGCCCAATAGGTATAGTCATGGACTTAAGACTCTAAAATCAATAGTAATCTATAGGCCACTCGTTCAAGACCGACTCGAGGAAATTTAATTTTTTTTAAATAAACTTAATTAACCTGCTCATGCGGTTGTGTTAATCACATGCGTATTTGTTATAATATTTATAAGTGGTCGAACCAATAAAAAAAAAAAAAAATTGTATAATAGTCCAATTTGTCTAATAGTCAAATGAACTGAATTTACTAAACTTTTGAATTCTTATTAACTCGGAAAATCCAGAAACGGAGAAGATAATTTTTCTTTTTCGTTTTAGCCATTTTGAAATAATTTTCTTCTACATTGCATAGTAATTTCAACTCCAAGACGCAAGGTTGAGATTGTTATTGGGAAATTTAACGAGCTGAAACTTTCAAAATTTGTATATTCTGTGTTAACGCGCAAGAAACCTTGGAACATTCTACGGTCTACGGCTTGCAGCGTTCAAATTTGGCGTTCTTTGATTCGCTCCTAACCTGAAACTTCTTAAAAGAAATAGATCAAGCGGGTGTGCTTCTCAGGAATTCTCCTTGGTCTGCGTTATCCTTTTGATTTGGAAAAATATCATGATTTCTCAGTGATTCTGTGTGACAACCATCAAAGTAAATGTGAAAATTTCTTTTCTTTGCACTATGCTAGGTTACAATACGAATCGGTCTTTAAGTCGTCTAAAAGCATTATTTTTATCTAAGCATAGAATAGCAACAATTTTGCTTTAGTGATAAACAAAACAATTGCAAGACAACATAAATGTTAGCAGACCACCCAGAAGAATGAATAATATACCGTGAGCCATATTTAATAACTAATAGTATAAAAATATTTTAAAAATGTATTCGTAAAGAGAAGTAAACAGTAAACAAACAATATGACTGATGATAATCTTTTATTGCAATAAATATTCACATACACTCCACTCCCACAACTACATACATACATTACTACCAAGATCTACCAACCAACCTTAAACCATTACTGTACCATTTACCATTTTAAAACAAGAACTAATAACTTATAAAAGTGCTAGTTATTATTTATATTTTTAACTGATTTCAAAAACAGGAGAAAATGTTCTTAAGGTATTTTCAGCATGAATGCACTTGTCGACAGATTTGGTCTATTTTTTTCACAGGCTCAGAATAATGTTAGCTGTGAGATCCCGAAGTGAATTTTTAGTCGTTTAGATCGCGAGATAATCAGCTGCAAATTTCGCGATTTCGAGAGTCAGAGCATGTAGTAGATTTCGAGAATCAGCAAAATTGAAAAAAAAATTTGGAAAACGGTTGACCCTGCAGGTCATCCCTGTAACTTCCCGCTAAGTATTGACTCATAACGTGTAAAAAATTCGCGCGACGTTTGATAAAACACTATTTTTTAAATTTTCAAATCGCGATAACTTTAGAATGAATAAATCGATTTTCACGCGGTTGGTGACATTCGACGCAGTTTTTGAAGCTTCATGAAGAATCTTTAAGTTTCAATTGATAGAACAAAAAATTTTGAGGTTATTCCGAAAAAACGCTTTTTTGGGTTTTCTTTCGTCAACGATAACTCACGAACGAATCAACCGATTTTGACCGGACTGGTGGTGATCGGCGTGGTTTTTTTATGTTGAGAGCTGATTAGTTTTTGGAATTGATCGATACAACCGTTTAAAAGTTATTCAAAAAAAACCACTTAAAAAAAAAATTTTTTTTGCAGTTTTTTTGAGATTTCTCGAAATCTATCGGTTCGAATCGGTCTAAATAGGCCTCAAAATCTAAGTTTGGTCAAGCCCTTGGTATGGCACCAACCGCGGTCAAATCGGACAAGCCGTTCAAAAGTTATGAGAGGTTTACATACGCACACACACACACACACACTCATACATACATACAGCCATACAGACACCCTCGCGTAAGTAGTCAGGGAAGCTTCCTGACACCTTAAAACGTCGAGATCTGATGAAAACTCGATTTTGGCAAAACGGGGTGAAAACAGTAACTTCCCTATTTTCTTAGCGGGAAGTTAAAAAGTGAGTTGAAAGGAATGTTTTGGAGATTATGGTTAATTATGACGTAAATTGGTCAAAATTGGAAACTTAGATATTAATTATCTCGTATTTTAAACAGTCAAAATTTCTGAAACTTTAGTATTTAATAGTAAACCCTATTCTTATTTTGTGAAACGTTTATAAATTATGTAGAAAAATGAGTTTTACCATAGTTCAAGCATATGAACTGCAAATATCTTTCTGGTCAGGGCCGGATTAACAAGTAGGCAGAAAAGGCAGTTGCCTGGGGCCCCCGATTTTAGGGGGCCCCCAAAAAATGAAAAAGACTTCTAAAATTTTCTTACAAACATAAAATTCTAGAGAGTGAAAGGAAATATAATCAGAACTGAAAATAAATTTTACTCAAATAAATAAAACTCAATTGGCCGCATTCAAAAGGCGACGACCGACGAACTAGACAAAGTTCCTAAAAAGGACATTTCCGACTACTTTGACAAAACTTATAGTCATTTGTATAAGATTCTAATGGAAGATCAATTAGCCGATGTATTTCCTAACACAGAAATAGCTCTTCGGATTTTTTTAACATTAATGATCACAAATTGTTCTGCCGAACGATCCTTCTCGCAATTAAAAAAAAATCAAAGCTGCTGAAAGAGCTACAACGCGACAAGAGCGATTCGAGATGTTAGGTATACTTTGCATTGAGTCAGATTAAGTTTGTATTTTTTAATCGAAAAAAGAAGGGAACGGGCGTGAAAAAAGGGCCCCCAAATTGATGGTTGCCTAGGGCCCCGTTGAGGATTAATCCGGCCCTGTTTCTGGTAATACCTTAAGTCGAATGAAACGATCTGGAGAATTTGATGAATGTATTAAGATTTTAGTGTGAACGTCACACAACATCTATGAACACTGGCTAAAGTCACGCTAAACTTAAATAAAATTGTAAAACTAGCTCGACTCGTGCGGATTTCAGCTTCCGTAGTTACCGTACCCGTGACTAAAAACAACAAAAAACAATTTCTTAGAAAAGTGGTGAAAAAAGTCAAAAGTTCTTAAATAAATAATAAAGAACATGTATTAGAAATAAATAGTAATTATATGTCTATAGAGTATTAGGAGAGCATCTGTAATAACATTTTTGCCAGATAATGTTTTAAGTATTATTTATTTATTTTTATTTATTATCTGAAAATCCTAATCAGAATAATCAAACAAACTTATTAAACTATTGTGTTGTCATCGGTCCTTGCTTAGTAATAAGTATACCAAATTTCGAGTTAATCATGTTCAAAGATTCCGTTACATACTAACATGCAAACATAAAAAACATACTAACGTACGTATGAAGCTAATAAAAAAGTGTTAAAAAATGGTAAAAATTTAAAAAAATGCTGTGTTGGTTTTTTAAACTCTAGAGTTTATTAGGTTTTTAGACGAACACTTTCTAAAATTTCGTTATCGATCAGAAACATCGCTTTCTGAAATGGTAATTTGGATGATATCTTTGAAACTATATGCATAACAATCAAATGAATCTAATATACCAAGGTAAGTCCTAAGTTTGTAACGCTTAAAAATATCGATGCTATGAACAAAATTTTGGTATAGATAAAATTACCTAAATAGTCCATTTCCGGTTGTCTGTCGTCTGTCTGTCCGTCTGTCATCACGATTATTCAAAAACGAAAAGGGATATCAAGCTGAAATTTTTATGGCGTGCTCAGGACATAAAAAGTGAGGTCGTCTAATTCATAAATGAGCAACATAGGTCTTTTGTTTCAAACATTTTTTCGTAAACATCACTGTTTACTCGTGAGGGCGCAAATTATGCGCAAATCGTATAGTATGTATTATATGGATATATCAGTTATATGTGTGTGACATGCATGTATGTGTAATGTGACAGAGTAATCAACATTGTCTATACATGGTATTTCAACAATTAAACGAGTCAATTGTTTGTTTTCACTTGTTTGAGTTAAAATTACCTTTTTGCACTGAATTTTATCGAAATTGGAGACTTTTTTTTTCAAAATAGTGTGCAAATTTTGAAAAAATCGAAATATTCTTAAGTAATTTTTGGTCAGAATTTGATAGAACTCTAAGGAAATTTTGTTTATCTAAGGTAATTTTGATTCTAAAAATCAACCCTATATGAGGAAGATTTTCACCGGCAAATTGAAAGCTACTCATCTATAGTTGTGTTTTTTTTTGTGTCTTTTCTAAGCTCTTGGATGCTCTGAGCCCTCGTTTTTTTTTTTTTTTTTTTTTAAGTTTGTTATATTTTTTTTATCAAAAATATGACTGTTAAATGTTATGCAACAACAAACAAATAAATATAATGTATGACCGATATACAAATAAACAGAAGACTCTACTAGGACTACAATAAGTTGTGTAGTCTCTTGCTCCACCAACAAAACGGTCGTTAAGATGTGTGCGCCTACAACAGTCACAGTGTGCTATGAGCTGTGTGAGCTAGGCTATGTAATGTGTGCGCTATAAGCTATAATGATGATATATGGGGTTAATTTAAGTGAAGTAACAGAAGTTATCATAAAGTCATATTTGTCATATTTAATAGTCTGATTTGTGTATTTTATAGTACGAGACGATTCTATAAAAGATCGGAAGCTAGCTTGCGAAATAAAACGGTAACTAATGCAGTCGTTTGTTTACCTTCCGTCCTTATTAAACACACGTAATTAAGAGTTTGATTAAATTTAAAAAAAGTATACAGATAGCACATTTCCTTAATTTTAATATCCCGTTATCCGATTTTAAAGTGATCTGAAACCGATCGGACGAGCTGTTTTGGAGAAATCTTGCTCACCGATTTTGAAAACGGCTGTTTCGATTTTTTGTTTGGTTGTTTATCTTTGTGAAGCGCCATTGTGAGTATTTGAAATAACAGTGCAGTATAAACAATATTTGTTGAATAATTGTTAATTATTATTATTTATTGTTGTAAATATATTTTGAAATCAAATTTTAAATTGATTTTGTGTGAAATAATTAATGTTCCTCTATGTTAAACATTAAAGTAGGTTTTAAAGGTTATACGTTATAAATTAAAATATGAGGAACGTTACAATATGAAAAAGCAATGTTAGGTTATATAGTCAAAAAAAGCAAGAAATTCTTTTTTAGAAACAGAGAATATTTAATTAGGTCAAAATATGATATTCAGTCACTGTTTTTCAATAAATAAGTTAATTCTACGAGGTACAGAAAATGTATATTGAGCGATTTCAGATATTGTTGATCTAAGGTATGTTTTGAGACGACGCTAGGTAAAGTTTAAAAGTAGCGTTCATTCATCGCTGTTGCCACAGACAAAACTGTCAGAACGCGAAGCATTTAGTAGACATTCGGAAACGTATCGTTATTGCAAATATCGAATGCTTCGAGTGAATTTTTGAACGACGTCCGGCAATGAATTCTCGCCAAAGTTAAACTTCTTCAACCCCGATGTCAAGGGCATCATAGTTCAAAATTGAATATTCTTATTAAAAAAATCGAGCAAGAGTTTTCATTTTATTGAGATAGAGACAAGATTTGACTTGGAGACTAAATTTGAAAAAATACTACGGTGGTTCAAAATTTGATCTATATTTTTCAACTGAATCAGTCTGTATATTCGAGCCGAGTTTGTTATGACGCGTACCTTGGCTTCCGCACTGCTATGTCGTATTCATCGCAGATATTGCTCATGGTTTTAAAAATTTTCCAGAATTCTTCTCTAACGTTTCCTCTTCTTTTAAACAAAATATTCAGCATCAGCTGGTTTCAAAAAGTTTTAGCTTTTAAATAATTACAGTGGACTCTTGTACTATGCGTACCTTTATATTTAAAATATGTACAGTAATAGATATTGTAGCTCCTAAAGCATCCATAACGTAACGTAATATAACATATTAAACGTGAGTTGTGTTTTGTGTTACGTGCTCGATTTTAAACTTGATTTCGCGAGCTTGTTTTCTGATAATATCGTCAATTATTTATGTTTATTGTGTTTGTTTTGTTGTTCACTTTAAAAATCTTCTTCTCTAAATTTATCATAGATAATATTTTCATGATAATATGAAGATGAAAATATGAGACAAAAAATGATAATAATGGGATTTAAACTGCGTTTTTCTGATATCTTTCTATAGCAAAAGCCACCCACATCATAATTTTTTTAATCTTTATTTATTTTATTTTAAACTACATCTAATATATAATAAATTTTTTATGATGTGGGTGGAGTCGGTTACCTACTTCGTTCTTATCCAAGCGGCGACAGTGTGATCAATTTTACTGCTCCATTAATTATAATTGCTCACATTGCCTATGTCTGGATTCGAGCCCGCAACCTCCTAGTCAGTAGATGAACGTTTTAAAGACGCTTTAACTCGCAGGACCATTGAGCCGTTTTTTAAATGTAGGCTTTTTTTTTACACAAATATGTTATATACAGGTGATTATTTACTTGGTATTTGCAAAAAATATATGGAAGAAATTTAAAAATGTTGTGAATAAATTCGTGTTTAAATAAATAACACTTCTTCACATTCTACGAATGAATTTGCTTACAAAACAACAGTTTTTGCTTAAGAAATCAATGAAAATATCTGGTATTTTTGCTCATATCACAAAAAATATGTATTAAAATATCAAGTTAAAAAAGACATTCTGTATAAAAATATCTAAAAATGATTACAGTTGCACACATTTCTTGGCAAAAAATTTAATATGCAATAAGGGCTTAAAATACCTTATTGAGGGTTTTGTGGTCATTTTGTGGTTAAAATAATACTTAAACTAAATATTTATACCATTTTTATAATAATATCATTTTTGTATTGATTCAGGTGACTGGGAGAGTAAAGATTCAGAAAATTCTTTTAAAAATTAAAAGTTTACTTCCGACTGAGAAATTGTTTCAGAATTTAAAGAAAATACATTAATAACCAATTGCTAATTTACTTGGACTATAAAAAGGGTTTATAAGTTTCCTCACGCAATATAAACTTGAAAAAAAAAGCATTAAAAAAATATTTTCTTGTTGTTTGGTGAATAATTTAACAAATATTTAAACTACGCACACGATACCATGCAAATCTTTTGCAACAATTACCATTGTTATAACAAGAACTTGGGCATAGTTTCTGTTACTGTTACCTGTTTGATAAAATAAATCACCGTTGAATATATTACACTTACACTAACTTACATACACGGAGGAAATTATACAAAACAAGTTAATGTAGAAAGTTAACTAGTGGAACATTCTAGAAAGTAGGTGCACATATTACGAAAGGGCTAACTGTACACTGTACAGCATGTTTTGGAAGTACTTCAATAGGATTCTTTAAATTTGGCACTTGGATTAAACTTTCAAGTTGATTTCTTAGCACATGTAACGTTGGGTTGATTGTTCGAGGCAGTTCACCGATTCAAGCTATCGTTGTTAAAATAGACCGTCAATGAATACATTTATCACTCCAAGCACTTTTCTTAATCAAGAGATTCATCAAATTCCTTAAAAAAGAAAATTTACTACAAAAATTGCTAAACAATTTTCGCATATTTTGAAGTTGAAGTCAATCACAAGTCTGTCTATAATTACAAGATATACTGTCACTCTGAATGTTTCCCGACCAAATAAGGAAGAACTAATATCGTCGGTAGATTCATTTTCTTTGATCTTTCTCTTCCGTATCTTCCTAGCGTCCTTTTCATATTCTTGGAATATTGCGAGTTCCAAGATTTGCTGTTTGTCCTTAAAGTTATCTCAATGAACAGTATTTTTTTGCATACTTACACAATTGTTTTTATGTTTGCTTAAAAAGTTCCGGCCGCGTGCCGCTTTGTAACATTATATATAGACAGAAAGACACGGCCTACCCTATATAATTCTGACAAATATGTATAACCTTGTTCTGATATCTAATATTATTTATCTTCGATTACTATCAATAAACACAAAATTTTAACGGATATCATCTATAATTCTATACGGCATACAGATTATCTCTTTCATTGAATTTTAAGTAACGTCGCATTACGCTTCACTATTGCTGCAGAGAGCCTCCAGGCAAAGACACGAACTATTCTTGCTTAAATGTTTATATGTGTGCACTCATAGTCATACATGTGTGCGTTCGTATAAATACAATAAAATGCCACGCATAGAACATACGAACGCATAGAAAGGCAGTGTCTTTTACAACACGACAAATTACGACACTTACCGGAGTATGTTCGTTTCTTAGTCATTTAAATACATCTACACTACACTACAAGTTGTTTGATTGCTCAGTTGTGAGTTGATCTACATAATTTATAACGATTAGTGATTTACCAATTGTTTGCCAACAATAAAACTATCTGGAACGATACCGGTTACAACGATGTTCATAATTTTCAACGACCGCAAAAAAACACGATCAATCTGAAAAACACTTAGTTTCCCTTAAGTATCACACACCTTTGGAAAAAAATCCGTATACTCACACCACCATCTTTTCACTGCTATTACATATTTAATTCTAGTATTTAAAGTCTATAAAATCAAAAAATCTATTAATCTAATATTTGTGGTTACAAATCCTACATTATTATGTACTCACTATGACGGTTAACTTAAACCAACATACAGTATTTTTGGATTATATAGTAGTTTTTAATAATTTCTGTCTACCCTGTCTAAAAGCACGTGCCTCCTTTGAGTTATGGATAATCCACCTCAGATTACCACAATAAGTTTTTTTGAGTAATTTTATAAGAAACAAATTTAATGCAGTTTTATGGGAATATTCTTTGTAGGATTTAGTATTTCTTATAAAATTCGGGAATAATTCGAATGTTTTCCTATCCGTTGGCATGTGTGTCTGTGCATTTTTACACATTTTAGGTACAATTTCTTAGCAATTTTGACGAGTTAAGTTTCTATCGATCCGTACTATCTGCAGAGAATACTATTAATTGTCTTGCGGATCGGACTAATGATGTTGGCATTGGGGCAGAGAAGTAAACATAGTTATTTTATTCATGATCTATTCGAATTGTAAAGTTTTAATTTTGTCAAAGATTTGAATTAACTAACTAAATGACTCTTAGCTTTGTAGAGCGGCTTCTGAAGAGCCGCGAAAATCGAAATAAGAGAACAATTTTCGTCGGGCTCGAGAAAGCCTTGTATTATCTAAGATTAAAATTGCTAAAAAGGAAATAATAATTCTATAAAAGTTTAAAAAAAAAATTTATTATAAATTGCAACGAAAACAATTTCAAATGTAATTTTAATAATTTCCGCACACTTTCTAGCACATTTTGTACCAAGTATAATACACATAATAAAAGCGGATACTTAGATACTAAAAAGATATAAATTTGAAAAAAAAAAAACAACACCACACCCGAATGTAATTATCTTCAGGATGAATTTCATTAAAAGTCCTGTAATTGTATTAAAAGTTATGTTATCTGCAAAGATGAAAAAAATAAATGTACTACCTAAACAATAAATGTTCCTATACTTACATCGAAAAGACAAAAAAAAGGGAAAAACCTATCACCAAATTATACTCATTGTAGGTGATACTCATCATTGTTTATAGGTCTAGTGCCAAGCGTAGTAATTGATCGCCTTTTTTAATACAACGTCACAAAAATTTTAAGACAATGCTTTGGTTATTTTTGTTCTGATGGGAATTAAGTAGTAGAGCAGGTTCTGGATGGGGTTGAGTGTGCAAAATATAAGTACCGCATTTTGTCAATTGATTCTTGATCAAAAAAGCTTATAGATTAATATTGTGAATCTTGCCAGAAACCCAATTGGTCCAATTTTTGTATAACCCCCCCCCCCCCCCCCAAAGAAACAGTTAAATGACATGTTTATGAATCAAGTAAAAGTTACTCTTTATTCTAAAGGTTATTTAACGTCAAAAAGGATCTTTGTGATTTTTTCGTAAACTTCTTCGTTTTCGAGATATTAACATTTTTATGTTTCGAAAAACTCCAAAAAGGCCATTTTAAAAGCTGAAGAACGGGTCTTAAAATTATATTTTAGAGCTTATCAAAATTCTAAAATAATGTTTGAATATCCTTTATGAAGTTTTGAAGAGAAATAACAGATTCTTTAATTCTAAAGCCTCAACTTTTAATTCTTTAAATATGTTATAATTCTTATTAATAATGTAAGACTGAAATATTTAGTATCTCTGTCTTACTCATTGTTAATAATGGGAATTAAGAATCTTCTTAAGAATTGAAAAATGAGCCTCTAGAATGAAGTAACCTGTATAAGTCTTCAGATTTTTATTAAAGGTTCAAACATTATCTTAGAATTTTGATAAACTCAAAAATTTAGTTTTATGTCCTGTTTTTTTTAGCTTTTAAAATGGCCTTTTTGGAATTTTTCCAAACATTAAACTGTTAATATCTCGAAAACGAAGAAGTTTATGAAAAAATCACAAAGTACCTTTTTGACGTTAAATAACCCATAGAATCAAGAGTAACTTTTACTTGATTCAAAAAAATGCCATTTAACTGTTTCTTTGGAGGGGGGGGGTTATACAAAAATTGGACCAATAGGATTTCTGGCAAGATAAAGAATATTATTCTGTAAGCTTTTCTGATCAAGAATCAATTGACAAAATGCGGTACTCATATTTTGCACACTCAATCCCATTCAGAGCCTGTTCTATTATACTGAAGTGCATTTTAAAATAATTTAGTTTTATAATTAAATAATGCATTATTAATTTGTGGGACAGTCTCTTTACTGCTTTATTAGTGCACATCCCGCATTAACTTACGCAATCGTTCTCAGATGCCAGACATGCTTCATCCCTACCTAAGTTCAATAAAGAAAGAAATATATGTTATCCAACCGCCTTAAAATGAATTCTGTAAAACGTTCCCAGTTTTCGTACCATTAGTCAAGATCTTGAATCTTCTCGAATTTCTAGCCGTTCTGTATGTCAAATACGTTACCTGGACCTAGTTCTCACTGTTTATTATAAAAGAGGAAACACGGGAAAAATATAGTGTCTACAACAATAGACATTTAATTTTCTACTGAATAATTTTAATTTAATATTTGTATGTATTTAAATTAGTAACTTGATTCTTTTACAGCCGACATGTAACACAGTCTCTTGTTTTTTTTACGGCCATAATTTATGGACCACGTGATATTTTTAATTTGTTGCTTGAATAGGTGTTTTTTTTACAATTTTATTTTTCCCATGATTTTTGTAATTCTTATAAGAAAATTTTACATAATTTTTTATTCAAATATATGAGACATAGAAACTGACTTCGACACTCTAAAGAATGTACCATGAATTAAAGGGTGGTTCTAAACGAAAAGATAGAATTCCTACTTTTATAATTTTTCCTATTTTTCACAGACTCAAACTAGCAGAATATTTGGTCCTCGAAGTTCGCGATTTCGAGGTTCAAAGGTCGTAAAACTCACTGTCGTCCCAGATATTTTTTACTATAATAAAAATTTCTCTCGGCAGAATTGAAAAGGAAGTAGCAGAATTGAAAGAAAAGTTTCCAGAAAAAAAATAGCGCCACGTCGTTTTGTTTTTCGAGATATTAATTTTGACGTAAATTGGTCAAAATTTCTGAAATTTTGAGATTTAAAAGTAAGCCCAATAACAATTCTTACATTGTTCAAGAATAAAATTTTAATCGTTATATTTCGAAGAAAGAGTGAATGAAAATTTTCGTAATAGATTTTGGAACTATTTTATCCCCGCACCAACTTTTTTGCTGAGTATACTCGCCCAAGTTTGCCGAAGTGAAACACTCACTACCACACTCTCGTCTTACTTCGCAAGTATTAGTGACAGCAATAAATTTTTTTTGAGAGAGAGAGAAATTACCCGTTTTTAAGGATATACGAGCGCTAGGATAAAAGGCTTGATTTTTTGTATATGAAGTTTTACTAAATCTAAATCAAATCTGAAAATTTTAGGGGAGGTTGCCCGATTATTTAAATTTTATTATGCTTTATGCGATTATGCTTTCAAAAAAGGCATATTTAACATTGGTTTGATGGGAAAACGATAGATGAATGATATGTTTTTATAGATTTCTCCAAAATAAGTCGGTAGAAATTAAAAAAAAAACTATTGAAATTAATGTTAAAACCTTAATAAATAATAAATTATTGAAAACAAAAAAAATTCGTTGTGCCCGACTAATAAAGGATGTATGAGCACGGAAGTGGAGACACAAGTTTAAAGAAATATATATTTTCAATTTTGATGGTGAATTATGTTATAATTTGACAATATAAAACAAAAAGTAAGAATAAAAATTTTCAAATTATCGAAAATTGAATTTTGTTTAAATTATTAAGCTTTTGAAATTTTGAAAACCAAAGCAGATATCGAAAAATGTTTTTCTTATTTTTCGTCTACATTCATGAAGTTATAAGAGAATTCATAATTAAAGTTGAAAATAACGTACAAATAATTTCAACTACAAGTCAACAAACTTGCCTTGGTGCTCGTACTACAAAAAATTTTTTTGTTAATAACAAAATTGTCTGTGGCACGCAAGTATCTCCTCCACATTCTCGTTCCTCGCCTAACTTCGTGCTACTTCACGAGAGTGTGGAAAGTCTTAACAGTTGTAGCATGTGGTCATCAGATCCGGGTCCCGATTCCATTTCGGAAGGACCTGTCTACTATTTTAACGGAGGAATTGGAAACACTCTGTGCATAATATTTGATATTTCATAAAAATTTTTTTCAAAGCAAAAAAAAAAAAAAAAAAAAATTGTACCTTATCTTAAAGTATTTTACTTACGTTTGTATTTTAATAATAAAAGGTAGGTAAATATGTCACCTTCCTTGTTTATTTTAGTTTAAGTCGTCACTCGTGCAAACTTATCTCGTTTGTTTTTTCTCTCATCCCGTGTGCAATTCGATGTCTCTCATACCCTTCTACCTTCGAACACATTTCTTTAAAAGACCGTGTTGTAATAGGTACTACACACTTTCGATATACATATATTAGACCGTAAGCCCATAGTGAGTTGGAATTTTCATGATTATTGTTATATGCGTCTTCGAGAATTGATAAATTCAAGTTTGGTAATCAAGAAAATACAGTTTTTAAATTTTGCTCGAGATCGAATTAATGGAAATTGATTTTTTTGATTTTCGAGTGAAATGAAAGTTATTGACACAATACGTGGTAAAGAGACAGATAGTTTGAAAATGTCGAAAATATTGAAAAATGGGTTTATTTTTTACAATTGAGGAACTAGGTGGAATAAGGGCGTTTGTTAGTAAAATGTATTTTGAGAAAAACGCTTTAAGATATCTTACTTAAAATTTCTTAATATTTAAGAATTTATCTATTCACCTGAAAAAAATTATATTCAAATTCCTATAGGTTAAATTTTCAACTTTTATACGCTCTGCTTCCACAAATTTAAATTAAGCACTCAGACGTAGTTGAAAAATATCCAATTTTAGGCAAAATTCGTATTTTATACCATAAACGCAAAAGTTTCTTTTAAAGTACAACTCAAAATACTGTTTTGCAATCCAAAGTGATGGTAGTATCAGTCACGTTTTGTCCTGTAGTTACGATTTTGATTCTAAAATATTAAGGTTCTTTAATTTACCATTTTCCAATAATTTGTTTTATATAATTTGGTCCCAGATACAATTTAAAATATTAAATACTGCATAGGGGAATATATACGCAGTTTAAAAACATTCTCTAACGCGACTTACTTTTGTCAGTAGTGTCCTTCATAATTGAATATTGTTAAATAAATCATATATCATAAAGTTTTATGAGCACTTTTTTACTTCCGAGGCACAAATGTAGAATCAATCATAAAACTATACTAAAACTAAAACCGTTGACGCAATAATATTCATCATATGACGCAAAATAAAACGCATTTTGGGTCAAATGTAGTGTCAGCTACATATGGAATCACCCTCAATGTAAGAAGTGGTCATGCAGAGTATTTACGGAAGGAAGACGTTTGTGCCCTTATAGATTTTTGTATGTAGATACCTCAATTTCAGTCATATCGTAATGCGATTTTTTATGATAATTAAACACTACAAAAACTAAAAAAAACATTTATGCACTTAATCAATGCGACACTTCAATTCAACCTCTTCAATATTTGTCAGTAACTGTGTTTTTTTTTTTAATTATATGGTAAAAAAATCGTCGAAAACTTTGGTTTCCATAAATTTGACAAGCGCCGCAGTTGAATTTCGTTATTACATAATTTATCTTTACCAATCTCAAAACAAAAGACTGAAATAATCATGAGATTTCGCTTTATAATAGACTCACGGTCTATATATTTTTACCTACGTTTTTCTTATCTTCTCAAGGGTACACTATTTATTATTTACAAGGTTATATCCCTACCACCATCAAAAATAAAAAATAAAATAACGTTAACGTTAACGTTAGCTCTACCTAGCTAGCTAGATACACAGAAAATCTTATTCAAATCTTCTGCTCTCAATGAATAAATAAAATATGAAAAAGAAAACCACATCACAAAACATAAAAATAATTGAAAATGGCATTGTCATGAATAAACAATTCTGAAAAAAGAGGGTAAAACCCTTCATTTAAGATTGTAAATAGGCTTTTTATATCTATAATTGATGGGTTCATGTCCAGAAAAATATGAAAGTTAAGATAAGGATGTAAGAGCACGTTATCTTTAGAGAAATTGAAGGTTGATTCACATATATCGTGATTTCGTAACAGTGCTTACAGCTTATATCACTTAAGCATCAAAGAAAAAAAATCACTTAAGCGTTTTTAACGTGCAAAGTAGACGATGGGATTATTAATATAGACGAAAAATGGAGCAACAGAAAGGACAAGTAACTTGTCCGATGTGAACATCTTGATTTAATACTTCAGAGTCGACATACTTTAAATCTAATATCTCTAATTATAATCCCTACAATACCTATGCCCCTACAATTCCAATCTCGCATTCTTACGGTTGACCAGACTTTTACATGCGGTTCTAGTCTTGGTCCAAGAGACGGTATAAGGTCGATATTCACCCATCTGATAACCACATGAAATATATTTTTTTATCCTGACTATACAATGGCGAGGGTTATGTGTTTGATCCATATGTATGTTTGTTCATCTGTTCGGATCTAGTTTCTAAACTACTTATCATAATTTGACAAATGAGGTATCATTAGAAGCATTTTTATCGCTGGTTATGGGATATGTGGTTTAACATTAAATTGGATATGGCGCCCTTTAGAGGACATAAAGCTATGAGAGCACTTTTCAAATATATATATGTTGTTATACTTTCTCACGAAATTATAACCCCAAAATGGCTTAAATAATATAAAGTTCGAAAACTAAACCCACCAAAAAGTATGAAAACAAGAAAAATTTTTCATCTGAAATTGTTATGATTAGTAAAATTGTCATTACAATCGACGGACCTCTAAGATTAAGTTTTCTGCAGGACCGAAAAGAGGTCCCCAAACTGTAATGACGATTTTACTTATCATCACAATTTCAGAAGCAAATATTTTCTTGTTTTCATAACTTAAAGAGTAGATTTTTAAAGTGTTCATTGCTATTTTTATTAAATTTAATTTTAGTCAATTTTTTCCATGATCGATTTTTTCAGGCAGGTTTATATCATTATTTTCGTAATTAAATTATCTTTCATCTGATACCAATTTCGATTGGTGAATAGATCGGTGTAGTTAATTGGTGAATAGATCGGTTAATACATCGTTTAATTGGTTAATAGATTGATGAAGTATTGGTTTACCTGTTCATATGATATGAACAGGCCTACATCGATCTGTTATCCAATCGAAAATGGTATCAGAAGAAATATTATTTATTTACGAAAATAATGACACAGGGGGCTTGTCTGAAAAAATGGTTCATGGGAAAAATTGCTTAAAATTAATTTAACTACAAGTGAAAACAAACAATTGACTGAATTAGTTGTTGAAATACCATGCATAGACAGTTTTGATTAAAAATCACATTACACATACATAGATGTCACAGATACGCAACTGATATCCCCATATAATACGTACTATACAATTTACGTCTAATTTGGGCCCTCACGGGTAAACAGTGATGTTTACGAAAAAATGTTTCAAATAAAAGTTGGTTATTTTTTGATAAGGAACATTTTTTACATTTAAACTTTTGTTCTATCTCTAACGGCTTACAAGATGGGTCCTACGCACCCATAGGTCAAGACCCAATTGACCTATGTTGCTCATTTACGAACTTGGCCTCACTTTTTACGTCCTGAGTACGCTGTAAAAATTTCAGCTTGATATCTTTTTTCGTTTTTGAGTTATCGTGTTGGCAGACAGACGGATCTCGAACAGACAACCGATTAGGACTAATTAGGTGATTTTATAAACACCTACATCAAAATAGCATTAATATTTTTAATCGTTACAAACTTGGGACTAAACTTAGTATACCTTGCATATTACATATATGCATGGTATAAAAATAGCCATGGACACTTTTCGATGGAAAAACTATGATGGGAGTGTTTAAAAATCCAAAAAGCCTCATCTGGTTATCAGATGGGTGAAGATTGATCTTATAGCGTCTCTTCCACTATCCCAATTTGTGCAATTCTCAATTATTTTCTATGCATTTTCTAAAAATTTCTTTAAAAAACTTGTCACATTTCAATTAATAATGATATTTCACTTTTAGAACTGCACACAATTCTGACAATTTGTGTAATTCTAAAATTTCTTCAAAAAACACTGAAAAGTTCTTCATTTTCTTTGTGGCTTTAATATTTTAAAAACTTTTAGATTTCCTTTCCCAAAGTCGATGGCGATGGAAAGTCGAACAATGTCTTCAGTCGTTTTAATTAATATATGAGGCAAATCTTACTCGAAGAGGTTTCTTAGGTTTCTTAGGTCTTGGTTTTTTTTTTTTTTTTATTTGAAATGATCAACTATAATATCTAAAAACACCAATCAATTTGTGTTAATTTAGGAATTTTGCCAATGCACATAATGCCTAAAATGGTTTAAAATTGTCAAATATTAACTATTTTTTTAACTTTGTTGTGTCATTTGTTCTAAAGTTTCAATGACTCAACTATCGTTATCAGCAAAGAAATAAGAAAGTAAAGTTGATGAAAATATTTTCTTTAATTAAGTCATTATCGAAAGCTTCAAAATCTATTTCTTTTGCAATTATCCTAAAGGATAGGTATGTTGTGAGTTACAGAATTGAACAGGAAGGGGAATTTTTTGTTTTGAAGATTCTCTTTCACCCCTGGTTAAAGTTGATTCTTGAACAATGTAAACCTCTTAATTAATATTATTAGTGAGACAACTGCATTTTATTTGTTTGATGAAAGCAATGATAAGAATTATATGAGTACAAATATAACATCGTGGTGGTTGATGTCATTTATACGTTAATAATAAAATAAAAAATTTATGTCTGCACGTGTAATACATCCACCAATATGATCATCAAACCTAGATTACTAACTATTTAATATTTCAAACTAAATGACAAAGCTAAAAAATTGTAAATCTATCAGACTATATCAGACAGTATTAGAAAAAGTATGACAACTACACTAAAAAAAAATTGAAATAACTACAACCTCATCCCGAAGTTGACCGTTTCATGTTGAAATAAAGTAAAAATACTTTCAAACAATTTAGTAATGATTGGAACAAGTACAGCTTCATATTTGTATTTATAATAAAATGGAATTTAATTTAAAATATGAATTCATTGATACAAAATCACTGAAGTTAAACAAAATCATTACTTCTTTAAAATTGATTGATTTTAGTTTAAAGTCATGCATTTTATTGATGGAAAATTGTACTTAGTTGAATATATAATCGTGTAAATAAAGCTAATCGATGAATTATTTAATCGATGAAAGTTTGAAATAAACTTATGAATCATTTTTATAATATATACCCTATTTTTTGGGTATATAACAAGCATCGGTATCGCAGTTGGTTAAGCGCAGTTGGTTAGCGCAGTTGTTTGGTTAACCATATGTCGCTGGTTCAAATCTGACTCGAATAAATCTAATTTTCTTTAATAAATCTTTTATTTTTTTAAAATGATGTTGTTAGACAATATATTACTTTCATACAAACTACTTATGCGTTTGTGTCAACATCACCACTAAACCCCGTACGGTAGTTGTATCACATTCGTGGCACCATTCGCTATATTTGATCTAGCGATGAGGTTGAGACAACCTCATATCGGTTGGTATCGGTTTTTTATTATTATCGTCAGTTTACAAAGTTTAAATACAATAAATGTTGAATCTTTAGTGCGTAGCCTAAGCTTTACCTATAATGCATCATATTGTTAATTAAATACATCGAAATATATACACATTTTACATCATTTCTTCAATTAAAAAATCTTATACTAGAAACCATAGATTACTTAAACTAAGTTGGACGGATAAGCCGTCCTTAAAACTAGACCTTAAAGAAAATGTTTACAATTTAGATGAAACCAAATCATCTGTAATAGACATCATGTGGCATGCGATCTTTTCCGGAAAAGTAACGCACGCGGTTCAAATTGGTCGAGTTCGTCAATTTCCGGGAAAATATTTTTGCGGGATGATTTTAAATAAAATTTCGAAATGGTTTGGATGAAGGTTTTGGTTGTGGGGTGCCCAGTTTCTCGGTGGAGAGCTTCACCCTCATATCGGACTTCAGCAACTAATCCGCTCCGCCTATTTATACACAAACAATAACAAAAGATTATGAAAATTTAACTTAAGTGGGCCTATCCAGCGTGAATCTTGCAATAAAATACCTATAATTCGACATTCGAGGCAAGAGTAGAACGATCAATTTTTTGCTCTTTTTCTGGTCTTGTGTTAATCATGGCGACGATCGCTGACCAACGGACATCGACCGTTATTCGATTCACCGGTAGCAAGACTAGAAACAGAAGAGTATAAATCGTGCTGTTTTCCTGTCTTGCATATATAATATGTTGCAGGATTCATTAGAGACCACCGGTTAGGCTTGCTTAAGTTAAATTAAATAAAAAGAGCGTTTTTAAAAGACTCAGTTATAAACGAATAGCATAAAATTTGTTCCAAGTAAAATACTCCCCGAAAAATCTTAAGAAATTGAAAAAACTTCTATTCACAATTTCTTAGCTCGCCAATGAAGAAAAGCGAGTATGAAGTACCCATACTGAAAGACATCGATTATATTTGCCATGTTTTAACGAGTTTGAATAATTTGTATACGCTGGAAACAGTCCAGAAGTTTATTTATAAAGTTCTCTTCTAAAAAGAACTGGAATTATCAATTATGAGTCTGTCATTGAATTAAGTCCGCCTGATAAGTTGTCATTGAACGTGTGACCGATGTAATATTGCCCTTTCCTAATATAAACCACCGTTCTTTGTTTGTCCTCAATTCCTTGGTTGTTTGCTCATTGTATGAACAAGCAGAGACCACAAAATGATCGTAATGAATGCCTAAATTTATAATGATCTACTATATGCAATTAAACAGAACTAAAGCTACTATTCCATTGGTCTAGAATAGTTTACGGTTTTCCGTTGGTTGCATCGGTTATGGGTGGCTCAAGACTACTTTGCATCATCCAATATGCCGAGGCTATATAGTTCTAACATTTGTGATTATACCGTATATTTATTTTTAACAGTGACAGTAAAAGAGTACATACCACATTAAATCCAACAGAAAATATTGGAGCTAACTCAACCACATTTACAACAATACTCGTATACAGTACACCATCTTGCATAAAAACAGATCGTGTGCATATGATGGGGGTGCATGCTGGAATGGTTTGGTTATATAGAGAGTAATGAGAAAGCAGACAAATAGTTTTTATACTTTGTTACGGTTTTTTTTCCTCACATCATTTAGATTTTCCCCCCCCCACACACACACACACTCACAACCATTTTTAATTAAAACTCTCGTGAATGTTATGGGCTGGATACGACTAGAAGATGAACAAGGATGTTATGCTACACTACATATAGTCAAACGGTATTTCGTGTTTGATATTATTGCTGTTGCACATATATGTCGGTATCGGTTGCTATGAGCTGAAGGTAAAATTAGAAATCGGTTCATCATTGTTATCTATTAGTCAGAAAATCTTTTGACAATAAATTATACTCAAAATTATATAGTCACAAAATTTTGGTTTAGTTAGCTCAAGGCGATTAGATTCCAAACAATACAAAAAAGGAGTATATTGACAATCTGCTATAGTTTTTGAGATCCAATATCAAATTTATAGTATTTAAACTGATATCCCAAAAATCGCCTGTTATAAATGTTAAATGACTGTCAAGTCAAACTTTCTGCATTTTTTAGTTTAATTTTCTAACAAGTGAAATTTAAGAAATTTAAGAGATCCCCATAAAATTTTCGGGTACAGAACCCTAAATTCTCACTTGAAATATAGCTGAGAACAATCTCCATTAAATTACCTGTCAAACTACAAAAAAAAATCAAAATCGATTTTTCCTTTTAGGCACTACGATGTCACAGACACACAGACCGGCAGATAGACACACACACATAGCGGTCAAACTTATAACACTCTTTTTTTTTTTCGGCAAGAAAAATAAAGTTCCTAAAGTCTTGTCATTTCCCTTTTAATTAACGAGTGCGTTTGGGCTAACCTTATTTTAACGACCCATAAACTTCTTCATAATCCTTTTGCCTTAAATATTTTAGCCTGACATAAATCTTACTATACTTTTAATGTCTACAATTACCGCCTTTTCTACGCCATTTAGAAAACTGTAACTATATTGGAGTATCTTCGCAAAAGATCAGCTCGTACAAAAGTTTACATCGAAAATCACAGTTGTGTCCTTAGTGGCTTTAATTTATTCAATTAATCGGAGTTCAATTTATCCAATTGTGATCTTAATTGGTCTCTATTGTGTACGGTAGTACAAAAATTAGCACCATGATTCTGGGAGAAAGAACGGGTAGGCTCCTCTGAGAGGTGTCTAGCTTCAGAGACAGCTAGCTTTATTATAACTGATTGATGGTGCAGCTGCTTACAGTTCTTCGTCATCTTGAATGGTTGTCTAAGCTACTTACTTTATCAACAAGTATCTACTACTGTAGCTTAACTAATTACCGTAATTGTAGTATGTGAATTTTTATTCTCGAAGTACACTTTGAATTAGGAAGGAAATCTAGACATGATACAAATTCACTTATTTTATATATTTGTTGGTCGAAATTTCTAATACCATTATCATGATGATCACAATATCAGCATCGAATTGGATTAACTTCTCTTGGTCCTCTATAGTCCATGCAAACAAAGTGCCAGCCATCAGCATGCAATGCATACCTATGCTGCTGCTAACATGCTACAATCCTATTCTCTTTTGTGCTATACATACATATCCTCTTAGGTTCATCATAGAGATGCAATCTATAATCTAGACAAGTGATCTATTCAATTATAGTTTTATTTTTTATTTCTATACATTTAATTCGTATTTATAATGTCTTTTTTAAATAGCTTATTTATTCATTATTTCACTGTTTATTATTATACTTGGGTTTTTTTTAGTAGATAATAAAAGTGCTAATTAAATGGCTATATCTAGTGATAGGATAAAATTGTTGTACCCCAGACATAACTAAAATCATTCTATTGGGAAAATCACAAATGACATTAGTTACTATAGCAGTCATAAGCGAGCTTGAATTATAAGAAAAAATAGAACTTGTCTATGAAATAGCTAAAGAAGCCATTCGGGCCATTTTTTAAGGACCAACGCAAAAAGAGGAATGTCATAAGTTTCTGGGTGTCTGCCTGTGGCAAAGTACCTTCAGGGGTGAAAACCCCAATAGTTTTAGGGGTGATAACCACCCCTTCAAAAGGGTGGAAAAATATGTGTTGAAAAAATGTAAAAGGAATCGATAAAGCGAAACAATCTAAGCAAAAAATGTCATTTAAGTATATTTCGAAAATTCAATATTTTGCAAGTTATTGGCGATTGAAATTCGAAGTATTTAACGCTAAATAACTGAAAAATTTAATGGTTTTTGAAAAAAGTATTTTGTACACTTATTAAAGTGCTAAAATCCTTGAAAATGAAAGAAGTTTCAAGCCATTTGCACGAAAATTAACGGAGTGAAAAGAAGCTTTTTCGTACCTTTATTTTATGTTCTATTCAGCACAAAAACTGATGCATTTATGACGAGAACTAATATTAATCCCTGTCACTTTCCAATTTTTTTTATTAAAGTACTGACAACATGCTGAAAATGTTCTAATAATTGTAGTCTTCGAAATACTGCAATTTTGAGTTAAATAACTCAAAAAATAATATAGCCAAACTTAACTCTCTACACTTCTTTTGTAACTTTACTATTTTTTGATTTATTTAACAATAAAGACAATTTTTTGTTTCTTTTTCCAAATTTTTGTTTGCATTTAAATTTCAATATTTTGAAAACTATACAAATTGTGTTCGTTACATTTAGGCATTTAAATATCACGATTATGACAGAGTACATGCGTTAAGCAATGCATCTTTTTATTGCATGGTGTTAAAAGACACAATGTAAATTTTGATCTCTGGTACTACACTTTTCCCTAATATATATTATATAGTTTGTTTATTGCAGTCAATTGTTTAGTTTTTGCGCTTTTTGTGTCTAGATGAAGTTTTTTTTGTTTGTTTTAGTTTGTGTTTTAATTTTCGTCTGATTGTTTTACTTTCTATTTTGTTTGTATATTACATATAAATTATTAGTTAATTGTTCTTTTAATTAAGTTATATATCCTGTGTTTGTTAGGTTTTTGGGTGTGATCTCTTCTATGTTTTTCCTATGAGGATAGTAATAGTAAATAGTAAATGAATGCAAATTCTTGGTATTGCATGCGGAAGAGTGCACTTAACTATTTTGGAAAATACGTACTATTACTAGTTCAAGAGTTTTGCAAATAATTTTCAGTGTTGCAATTTTAGGGTCAAGATTTTGTTCCTTTCCGTTTCGAAAACTGTTCTGTAAAAAAAACATTAGAAATTATTCAATAAAACATAAAATCGACGACATCGATAATTATTAATTATTTCTTTCCAAACATCGATATTTACTAATTGTTTCTTTCAAAATAAGTTTTCAACATATTTACGCCAGCTTCTGTTCCAAGCGCCTTTTGTTATACTTTTGAACTGTTTAAAAAAAATTAAATTTTTGGCTTTGATCGCCTAAAAATGCCATCAAAGTCGATGCCATTTTAAGCTTTTGTATAGTATCGGAAAAAATAGTCCCGGTAATATAAATCCCAAACACATATGATATTGATTTTTTGATAACTTTGTATTGTTGTAATTACGAGTTGGTTGGGTTGAGTTTGTCGACCATAGAGGAGTTGGTTGGAGTTTAAGTTTTTAGTCCTTGCATTCAAAAATGAGACACTATTACAAAAAACGGATATATAATCGTAAACGATATCCATCCAATATTTTCTTTGTACAAAGAAAATTTTGAAGTTTTGATTTTGATATATAATATTTATAATATATAAATATTAAAATTTTTGTTACTTCATAAATAACGATATTGATTAATCTATAAAGATAATTTAAAATGAAAAATAGTTTCATTGAACGAAAATTTATGATTTGATTTAAATTTTAACTCTCATTTCTATCGAATGCATGCATCTTGTCAGTTACTTTTTTTCAGACGTTTTTTTTCCGGAACCTTTATTTGAATCTATTTTTTCCGTCGCTATTTCTTTTGGGTTTAGTTTTTCCAAAAATATTTTTCCAATCTAGTGTTTTCGTCGCTATTTTTTCCGGGACGATTTTTTCCTAGATTCCAATGCGATAGTCAATCGCGTAAAATCTACCAATGGTTTATCCAACAATTTTGATTATTTTTTAATCATAATCATATGCAAACATCTAATTATTCGTTATATTGCTCGAAGATTTTTCAAGAACGAATTCTAGATGGATCGAACCATATCAACTTTCGAAGAAACCCATTGAATTCGCTACAAAAATTGAAGTTTATTTCAATTATTGAAAGGAACTACTACATCGCCGCATTGCGAAAATTTTAAAAACAAATCTCTTCTTTGATACGATTTTGACAAAACTTAGATATAAGAATCTATAGTAAGCATTATGGCATATTTATTAACTTTCGAAATTTTTCTTCTTAATTCATGTTTCTCCAGACATTTATTTTTGTGTCAACTTAAATGAAACTCTCGGTATAGAGAGTGTACAAATAAAAAATCTTCAGTTATTTTGATACATATTGTACAAAAACAAAGATATCTATTACACACAGTATGTATATCCATAGTCCATCCCATTTAACGTGACAATGTGTGAAAGTAACCTTGACTAGTCAGTCTGTACTCAACTCAGTATAGTCAACTTAGCTCAGTTAGTCCAGGCGTTCTATAAATGATCCATACTATGCAAAAAAATTGATTAGATAGAAGAAAAACTTGATTATTTTGTAGAAGAAAAATAGCGGAAAAGTAGAAAGAATGGTTTTCCGCATTTATAAAAAAAAATTACAAAAAGTTAAATGAGAAAGTTGTAGAGAATGAAAAAATCTTTCGAATGACATAGGTGGTTCTTAGACATAGTTTATCATAATCGGTTCCCGGAACAAAAAGACGAATGTTATAAAAAACCCAAAGCAAAAAAACAAACAAAAATTAATTATTTAATTTCTACAGGTTAAAGAGGAAACATGATCGGCCAAAAAGTTATCAATGAAAACTCTTTTGACCCAGTTGATCTAACAAGTAACTTTTTAAGATCAGTTGCAGCCAGCTTTTTTCAAAAAGGCGAAACACTCGTGATTATAAACCGAACAGATACAAAGCAAATGAGCAAGATTTTCTTTTTCGTTTAAGCTACAGAGAGAACAGTTAGTTCCTTGAAAATTTTATGGTTTGTGGTACGGAACTGTGCTCGTATATATTGTATCGTACAAGTAAATGATAGATATGTCCGAAAAGGTCAAGTGTGTATATGGACTATGCTTAGATGATGTAATTCTTGCCATATTCTTTTGTCTAAAGTAATAAACGTTTAATAACAGTATTAACATAGGCTAACTATTGGTGGTTAAAAGGCTGCCTGAGCTAAATCAAGAACAGCTTTTAATTGTGTGACCCGATTATATTTAGAGTTAATGTTTTTCTCGACCTTTGTCAAGTGTAGGAATCGTTTAGAGAGAAGGGCAAAGGACTATAGTTTCCAAATTTTTTTTTTTTTTTTTTGGTAAATTTTTTTGTATTTGGTAAATTATCTCGATTACGTGGATTATGTTTTCTTTCGTACATTCCCTGGAGTAGGTAGACAATAAATATTACATGTATATGTAAATTATATTTGATCCATACGCATGGGTTCATAACACATACTTTGTATGTTATGTAGCTAATAATATTCAATATGCAGTATATGTCATGCAACACGTCATATCCGCTTGTGTACATCAACCGTTCACTTGCATATTTCCGGTGGTCCAGCAACCAATATCCATCCATTCATATGCACTAAACCTAACAAATCTATTTACTACTTACTCATTCTACATATTCGTTTCGTGCATGAGTTTTATTTCAGGGAGCTACCATAGTTAACGATACACTACTTTATTAATATAATTGTACTAACTGAAAATTTAATATTATTTCCTAAGAAATTTAAATAAGTTAAAAAATATTATTTATTCTATTTCGTCTCTTATTTTTACAATTTCGAATGCAGCAAGTTCAATTAATTGTTATTTTTCAATAATTTAAATTTATCATTTACATGTAAACAAATGAAAATGAATCATACTTTAAATAAATGATTTATTGCAAATTTTATTAGATAAAAGCGCTGCTGTCGATTTAGCTGTTTCCTCCATCTACTATGCTCCTTGCTAATACTAATAACATATATAGGTACACACTAATCTGAGCTGCGTTCTACTGAAAGTTTCAAAAGTTTGCTACGAATTTGAGAGACGAGAAAAAAATGCATTAATTACGTTAATTTAAGGATGTATGAGCATGGTAGTGGGGGTACAAATTTAAAAATAGATATTTTCAATTTTGATGATAAATTTATATTATTACTTGACGATATAAGACGAAAAGTAAGAATAAAATTTTTCGATATTTGGCTTAATTTTCAAAATATCGAAAATTGAAAATTTTGTTTAATTATTTAGCTTTCGATATTTCGAAAACCAAGACACATATCGAAAAATTGTATTCTTATTTTTCGTCTACATTCATGAAGTTATAACAAAATTCATCATCAAAGTTGAAAATAAGATAAAAATAATTTCAACTCTTAATCTACACTGCTCTTACATCCCTTATATGGACGGTGACACTTAGTTTTTTTCTTTTCTAATTCATTGCTAATATGTTTACTTTCTATTAAAAATTTTTTTTAAAATTTGTTTTCATTCATTCCAAATGAAAATTATCAAAAACTTCCAAAATATGTCGTTTTTTGAGATTCCTCCATAAGAGCCAATGTATTTTATATCGATATTTAATGACTTTTTTCTTAAAAATCTGCACGGATACCTAAGCTGAAATTTTAACCACATATTCTTTGAGTAAAAGACTACCTACAAACAAATTTTGAGCCTTTAAATCAAACATTGTTGTCATGCTCATACATCCTTAATAGATTTGGTTAATTATCTCGCAAATTAAGCCTCAAATCTAAATTTGATATAAAGCTTTTTCGTTCATCTTTATAAGCTTATTCAAAAAATGAAAAGTTCTGCAGTGAATTATAGAACACCTTGTATATCTTTAGACGTATATGATTTGATTTGACTATCATTTATACATACCATGAACGGTTAAATATGATAGATATTGGATTCTTTAATAGAGTCTGTGAGTTTATGAAATATTTTGTATAAAAATATGTGAAAGGATACTAAATATTTTCAATTTAATATGCAAGCAGTCAGTACAGGAAAAGTATGCAAGCAACAAATAAAAAAAAATGTAGTATGGATAATATATGATTACAATCCAAAAAAGGGAAAATATCGTTTTACAGTTTGTTTTTTTTTTTTTTTATGTACTTTTTAAAGTATGAATATGAAATTTTAGACATTCATTTACAGAATGAATACGACGTAACGTTTTTAATCATTAAAGAAAAGTTGTATTAGCCATTTGTTTAGTTTCCTAAGCATTAATGTTAAATTACTGTTTAATTTATGAAATTTTTACTGAAAAAAAATTCTAAATGCCTCTGGGCCATTTTAACAAAATTTCAGTTTTGCTATCAAATCGAAAGCTGGATATGCTCTCTTGTTTAACCCGCCAGCACTCGTATTGCATTATTTTTTAATTCACTAGCTAATTAAAAACAAGTGAAAACAAACAATTGACTGAGTTAATTGTTGAAATACCGTTCATAGTCAGTGTTGATTTCTTTATCACATTACACATACAAACATGTGACACATACATAACTGATAATCAAGTATAGTAAAATTTCCGCCTAATTGGCGCCCTCACGGGTAAACAGTGATGTTTACGAAAAAATGTTACAAACAAAAGTTGTTTAATTTTTGATAAGGAACATTTTTTACATTTAACCTTTTGTTCTATCTCTAACGGTTTACAAGACCCAATTGATCTATGATGCTCATTTATGAACTTAACCTCACTTTTTACGTCCTGAGTACGCTGTAAATATCAGCTCGATATCTTTTTTCGTTTTTGAGTTATCGTGTCCACAGACGGACGTACGGACGGACGGACAACCGGAAATGGACTAGCTAGGTGATTTTATGAACACCTATGACAAAATTTTTTTCCTAGCATCATTATTTTTAAGCGTTACAAACTTGGGACTAAACTTAATATACTATGTATATTTCATATATACATGGTATAATAGTTTGATTACGTGATTATTAAATAATGTTTGAGGGTGAAAATATAAGATTTAAATATGTAATTAAATTCATTTTAACTAATTTCACCATATTTTTATCACAAGTACGACTTATATTAAACTTACGAAAGTACACGAACAGATCCGAAAATTTTTTGTTATCATTGTTACTCTTGTGATGAGAAAATTTCTCATAATTTCTGAAGGACTTGAAAAAATGTTCTTTTAAAAACTACATTTTTATCTAAATCTTAAAAAAATAAATTGAAAAAATTCTTAAAATTTCATAATTTGAGGATGTTAAATGTAATAGAAATAGTTTCAACCACATGAACCATTTGAAAAATAAAAGTTATTAATGTTCCAAATCAAGTCTGAGCAAAATGCTCATAACGACAATGCTGATGGGTTAATACTATGTAATAAGTTTACACGATTTGTACATGTGATTTGTTTAGTAAGGAATTTAATTTAAATATGATTCAGAAAAAAAATTGTACACAACTTTTTTTAAAAATATACACCAAACTTATTTAACCACTTTAGATGTTTCCATGGAAGAAAAAAAACATTTACTTGGAAAATTCAAAAATCAAAATTTGAAAGAAGTAATTTTTAGATCGAAATCGAAGTTGCAAACAGTTACCTTAATCACACTGTAACTACACAGTCGATTATGAATGAGTTGGCTTTGCTGGAATTAAAATTATTTAGGATTAATTTTTTGTATGATTCTTTTTCAGAAGATTATAGTGTCTGCTTAAAAAAGTTATTTTGTCGACCGGAAACTTGAAAAAAAATTTTTTTGTTTCTCAAAATAATTAAAATTGTATATTCTACATCAAATAAATTTTTCTTTTAATATTTTATACAAAGTTTTTAAACAAAAGGTTTGTAGATGAACGGATTTCGAAAGGATATTTTTAAATTAAAATAATTTTTTTAAAAATAATATAGCTTTTAGTTTTAAACAAATATTTTACAAATGTATGGCTTTAATTTTTTATATTTATTAAGACTCTACTGTAATTTCAATACTCATAATTACGACTCCCACAATCAAATTATTAAAATAAAACAGATATTTATGATAAAATCTAGTTTACACACCAACAAGGTTAACTGCTAATCATTTTTATGCGTGGTTAAGTATTACGTTCCTGCCTTTACCTATTTCAAAATTTAATTGGATCTGACATTCATTTTTAGAAAAAAAAGTTTTAAATTATACATGTTTTACTAAAAATGGTATTATTTTACTCGCGATTCAATAAAGAAAAAATATAAACTAACATTGTTTGATGTTTAAATACTTTGTGTATACTTGAATATTATTGTTGTGCATAGGTTAACGATTGTTATTTAGAAGATTGTTGAAAAACGTACAAATATGATTATTAACTGAAAACATACAGTCTCTTTTGAGTAGCAAAAATATAGATTGTTCCCAAATGTAGAAATTGTATGCGCTCGTAAGTGCTACATAACGCGAGTGGTAAAAACATAGATGTTTTTGCTGGTACGAGATAGATGAAAATTTTTATTGAAATTATTTTTTAGAAAACAGTGATACCCAAAGTACATATTGAACCGCAGGGATCCATGATGATCTGAAATGAGGCCCATGAGAATGTACAAAAATAGTTGGGGGTCTATGAGATAAAAACGGGGGTCCACCATAGTTTATCTCACTTAAGAAGGTTGCGGCTGTTATATTTTACACTTTTCATTAATAACTCACACACAGAACTGGTTTTATGTTTAGTTTTTACTTGAAAACATAACAAACAGTTCGACGACGATTTATCAACGAATTTTCCCATTTTCCTAATTTGTCACAGATAAACCTGGAATTGACGTTTTAACTTACGTTCAGCATTTAAATGAACTCTTTACAGACTTTGAAATAAGGTTTACCACACATAAAATTCGAGGTACACTTTGGAAACGGGCATTAACTACATCTTCTGAAAGTATAGCTACGGGTATACCTTTTTGAAGGTAATAAAAATAAAAAAAAGTAAGCTACAAACATCTATCTATTCCCCCCTGACATATGTAACATCTACGACTGCATAGAACTGGGTTAAAAGTATTTTCAGAGAAGTGCTGCCTATGACTTTGGCCGATTAGTCGGCCAAGCTGACCACTGTTTCGAGGGATCTTCGTGGCGCTTCGTATACAGATTATCGCACGCAAGTCACTCATCCTGTGTTTAATTCGTCTTGTCTCATGATTATTACTTTTGCACGGGTCAAAGTAATGCTTTGTATAAAATAATTAAGCCATTAGTACTGTTATTGTTCATTAAGATGTTTAAGGCGATACACAACAAAAACAGCATTAAAAACTAAAACTTTAATAATTCACTTAAAATTTTGAGAAATTGTTCTTAATCATGTTAATCAAATTTTTAAAAAGATTAAGTTTTGCCTTAAAATTAAGTTTTCCAGATGATAAGCTATGATAAATTAACATTAATTCTTATGGGAATTAATACAATTATTATTAAAAATGATTTTTTTCTTGCAGTTTTTCCTAATTATGTATTGTAATTTTTGGTAAATATTATATTTTTTATATAAATAGTAAAAGCTTAAACTATTTTTTATACAATAAATTTAAAGAAAATTAAAAAAAAATTTTTTTTGTAACAATGATAAATCTTTGTTAAAAGTGTAAAAACTATGTCTATCCCATTAGAACTAATGTTATTTTATCGTAACTTAATCTCTGAATAACTTGCATCATTTTCAGACAATCTTATAAAAAAGTTAATTGTGGCTTTTTAACATATGATTAAGAACAATTTCTGAAAATTTTAAGTTAATGGTGTTTCTTTTTTTGTAGCGAACAACCTTAAAATGATAGAATTCAATTATAATTTATATTTAATCAAGTCAAAAAGATGCAAAGGCTCGTTTATGGATTTTTTTTGACCAATTGGATAATGATTCTCGTAAGCTAAATGATAATTTTTCGTGGTGGACTTTTTCCCTGCTCACCAAATACTACGAGGATGAACAACCATATGAAATACCAACTCTATGCGTAAGAACTTTCCACAATAAGAATGTTAGTTAACAATTAAGATTTTTTAAAAATAATTCCTACTACAGAAACCTGAGTGTAACCGACCGATTCAGACGTATTTGTCAATCGCTCCGTTCGACGTGTTATTCAATAGTTGTTTACTGTTTATTTAACATTATATTTTTATTCAAAAGTTATAGTACAGTCACAGTCAGTGCAAAGTTTCCAGCTACTAGTGGTAAAGTATTTTGCCACAAGTAGCAAAGTCTACTATTATAAACTCTCTCCATAATGGAGGGCGTAACATCAACACCCCACCAAGAAACCAAAATGAATTACACAAAAGCAGTACAAACTGAAATCGTTCCAACCAAGCAACAAGCCGTGATACTGGATGCAATAGAAGGAATTCCTATTCAAAACTATGCTACTGCCATTGGATCGAAGATTGGACCGCAAAATATTCGATTTATCTCAAGAATCGCCAATAACAGAGTATGTGTTTATGTTGCAACCAAAGAAATAGCTGATACTCTTATCGATACACACAAGCAAGTCATAATTAACCAGCATACAATTCTAATCAGACCGTTAATATCGCGAAACAAAAGGCTAATTCTATCTAATGTGCCACCAATAATCCAGCAAAAGATCATCATTGAAAAATTAAAAGAATCCGGTATCGTGCCAGTATCAAATGTTACCACTCTGAGAGCCGGACTCAACACTCCGGGTTACCAACATATTCTCAGCTTCAGAAGGCAACTATACATTAAACCCGAAGATATTAAGAAAATACCAAATTCATGGAAAATTGACTTCGATGAAACTTCATACTGGATTTACCCAACGTTGGACAACATGCTATGTTTCATCTGTAAAGAAGAAGGCCATCTGGCAAAATCTTGTCCAACAAATACAAGCATTCCCGCACCTCATCCAATCAACGAGCCAATCAATACTAATATCTCAGATACTGCTAACCAAGATCTTATTTCCAATGACAATCCAACATCAACATCAGCAACTTCAACTACACCTTCAATCAATCTAAGCCCACCTGAAATACCAATTCACAACTCAACCGTTTCAACAAAGCGTCAATTGTCGGATTCATCTTCTTACTCATCTATGCCTCCCCCAGAAGTGCCTAAAAATAATGCAAGTTCACCCAATAAAAGAGCCGAGATAGCTCCAACAAAAAAAATGAAAGTTAACAGTGATCAAATCGAACAACCGCCTCTAATGGATCAATTCCTTCAAAAAATCAATTCAATAATGAGTCTCAATCCATCAGAATACTCAATAGGATTTGAACAAATTGGAGAACTTTTTACTAAATTCAAAATCAATAAAAACTTAGACCAAGTATTAATTGAGTGCAACATTCGGCCGATGGAATTAATAGCAACGCTAAAAGCAATATACCCATCTCTAAAATCAAAATCACACAAACAACGTCTTACTAGCATTACCAACAAACTAGAGATTGGAATTCTTGATGATACTGCATCTGTTACATCAATGTCATCCGAAGCAGTTCATTAGATTTAAATAATATTCAATAAATTTAATTTTCAAATCAAAACACAACACATATTAATATAAAATCTAAATTATGCGTTTCCTTCAATGGAATCTAAATGGATTTTATGTAAAATATGAAAACCTGCAACTATTAAATCGATCAATGTTTGATTGCATTTGTCTTCAAGAAACAAACTTTAAGGGGAATCATTGTGCAAAAATTAAAAGTTATCGTGCGTTTTACAATAATAGAAGAAACCCAGGGCGTGCCAGTGGTGGGACAGCCATATTTATCACTGAAAATCTTCAAGCACAAGAAATAATGTTAACAACCGATTTAGAAGCTACCGCGCTCAGAATTAATTCATTTTATCCAATGACAGTGTGTAACATTTATATCCCCAATAGTCAAATTCTTGACAAAGAAAGTTTAGAACAAATTTTTACTCAATTGCCTACGCCATTCATCATTGTTGGAGACTTTAACAGTCATAATTTCATGTGGGGATCTAATCATGTCGATGCAAGGGGCAAAATGATTGAGGAGCTCTGCGAAATGCATGATGACTTTGTGTTACTAAATAATGGAACTGGTACACACTTCAATGCTAATACTGGGCAACACAGCGCAATTGATCTCACCTTTGCAACGTCCGATATTGCCACGTTCTTGGATTGGATGGTAATTGAGGACCTAAACAACAGCGACCACCACCCCAATATCCATTGTCGACACAAGATATAAAATTAACTTAAACCAGTTTGAAAACCCATCACGATGGATTTTTAACCGCGCTAATTGGGACAACTATCAGCACCAAATTATAGAAAAACTATGCGAATTACCACAACCATCTCAGTTTTATAACTTAACAATCCAGGAAATTATGGATAAATTTACAAGTTTCATAACCAATGCAGCCAACGACTCTATACCAAAATCATTAAGTCATAATCACAAAAAGATTGTCCCGTGGTGGAATCCTGAATGTAAAAGGGTCATACAAGAAGCCAAGAGGGCATATCGAAAATTTAAAAAAAAATGGATCCGAAGAAAACAAGATCCAATTCAAACGTTCCCGAGCATCTGCTAGGAGAACAATTAAAGAAAGTAAAAGAGAAAGTTGGCTTAATTTCACTTCTTCCATCACTCATACCACTCCAATGGCAACTGTATGGACAAAACTAAAACGAATAAGAGGTAACTATTCAAGTAGCCCAATTCCGTTACTGCCTGAAATAGACAACACCTCAAATCCTGAAATACAAACCATCGCCGATCATATGGTCGAAACTTTTGCAGCCAATTCATCTGACACCAATTATCCAATTACCTTTCAGCGTCATAAAAACTCTATAACAAATGAGCCTGAGAATCTTAACTATAATATGGATCCAATAAATAACCCTTTCTTGTTAAATGAGCTCCTCCACGCAATCAACACCTGCAAAAATTCAAGCCCTGGTCCGGATGGCATACCCAACATGCTCATTAAAAAACTTCCAAATATTTGTAAAAGTTATCTATTGGATATATATAACTATATATGGATAAATCAAATGCTTCCAGAACAATGGCGAGAGGCGATAGTTATTCCTGTACCCAAACCCAACAAAGATCATACTAAAGCTACAAACTATCGACCAATCTCGTTAACCTGCAATTTGAGTAAAATACTGGAAAAAATGGTTTGCAAAAGACTTAGATGGAGGTTGGAAAATGAAAATATGATCGCTCCTACTCAATTTGGTTCGCGAAATTTGAGATCGACCACTGATTTCCTAGTCAACCTTGAATCGGATATCTGTGATGCGCTAGCTATGAATGAGCATCTTCTCCTATTATCTCTGGATGTAGAAAAGGCCTATGAGATGGTGTGGGTTAGAAGAGTGATATCGAATTTAATTAAATTGGGCTTCAATGGTAATTTAATTGCATACATTTCCAATTTTATGTACCACCGTACAATAAGAGTCAAATTACGAAATACATTATCCAAAAAAATTGAATTACAAAATGGATTACCACAAGGTTCGGTTCTCAGCGTTGTATTGTTCCTAATAGCCATCAATGAAGCTCTTCAAATAACTAACGAACAAACCTTTTTAAAAGGAAAATTATTTGTAGACGATTTTTCACTTTCCATACGAGGAACCAATATTAATGTTACCATCAAAATGATGCAAAATGCTATCAACAAACTTCTTGATTGGTCCAGAACAAGCGGATTCAAGTTCTCGAAGACTAAATCAGAATTCATGATATTTAAACGTGGCCATGATGTCCAACATAACACCCTTACCATTTATAACGAACCAATCAAAAAGGTGCAACAAATAAAGATTCTTGGTTTGATCTTTGACAACAAACTGACATGGATCCCACATATTAGGAATCTGAAAAGTGATTGCCAATCTAGACTTCGAATTCTAAAGGTTCTGTCTTCGAAGGACTATGGTGCTGACGCTAATATATTGTTATCCATTTACAAAGCCTTAATTAGAACAAAGTTAGACTATGCAGCCATAGTTTATGATTCCGCAAGTAATAACTCATTAAAAGCCTTGGACTCAGTTCAAAACACGGCGATACGTTTAGCTCTGGGAGCATTCCGTACTAGCCCGATTTTAAGCCTACAAGCGGAAGCAGATATCCCACCATTAAATCTACGAAGAAAAGAACTGTGCTTGGAATACGCTGCCACGATTGCTTCAACTCCAAATAATCCAGCCCACCGACAAATATTTAAAGATTTTTTGACGGAAGTTTTCAACATAAAACGATTGCCAAAGCCCCTCCGAATACGAATTCAACTATACAAGCAAGAACTGAATATAAATCTCCCTAACATCGTAACAAGAAGTCTTGGCCACTTTCCTCCTTGGCAACAGCTCAATATTAACATGGACTTAGGCATTAAGGAACATAGCAGAATCACAACTACAGCATCAATGTATAGATCACTTTTCCATACAACCCAGCGGAAATATCAGAATTGTATTGAATATTTTACCGATGGTTCTGTATCCGAAAATCATGCGGGATTTGGTGTGGTTAACAATACTGGCACTCTCCGCTCTTCTCGTATCTATGATTTCTGCTCCATTTGGACGTGCGAATTAATGGCAATTATCTGTGCATTGAAAACAATCAAGGATGCGGATGCAAGTCACAATGTGATCTACTCAGATTCTATGTCAGCTCTTTTAGCAATAAAAAACCAACACAACATGCATCCCCTAATCCAATTGATCCATGTACTACTGGATGAAATAACAACCCTCCACAAATCAGTTGCGTTTGTATGGGTTCCGGCTCACCAAGGTATAAAAGGAAACGAATTAGCTGACAAAGCGGCAAAGGATGCAATTCTTGTAGAGCTCGATACAAATATAGCAATCACCCACAAAGATGCTAAGAAGCTCATCAGATGCAAAATGAAATCACATTGGGACCAACAGTGGCGCAACTTAGGCGGAACTAAGCTGCACGAGATACGTGAGAGTGTTTTCGATTTGGTTCCCAACTTTAACAGGCGAAATAAAGTGCTGATCACCAGAATGAGAATTGGGCACACAAAACTCACCCACTCGTACCTAATAACGAAGACAAATCCAGAGGTATGCCAAAATTGTGGAGCCATACTGACCGTTCCACATATAATTGTGGAGTGTGAGAGCCTCCAACAACAACGGAGAGTCATTGGTTTGTCAAACAATCTCAAAGTAACATTCAACAATCAAGAACAATGTCTTCGAGCCATCTCATTACTGAAAAAAGAGAATTTATTAGATAAAATTTAGAAAATGTTTTGTAATTTATGATTTGTAAATAGTAGTCGTTAATGACCTCGACGTTAAAAAACGACTTAAAATAAATAAATAAAAAAAAAAAAAAAAATTCCTACTACATATATTTTATTGAGATACACATAAACAAGTGAACATTTATAAAATTTAAAAAGCCCCCGACAAATGCGATTTATTCCTTGCAAACCGATTTTTGGAAACTTAGCCATAAAATGTCGATTCTACCGTTTAGGGGCTACGATGCCACTGAGAAACACACACACGAACAGATAAACACTTCAAAATTTATAACACTCCTTTTTAAATCAATATCAAAGTGATGGTCAAGGATATAAGATGAGATGAAAAGGAAACTTAATTTTTTATGAACAATTTTTGGAAATATTTTAATTGAAATTGAAATATTTAAGTTGACTTTGTTCTTTTGAATTATTGTTTTGAATTACCTAATTATTTATTTTATCATTTCACTTTTTAAAATGAATTGAGCCAGGTTTATTTGACTATTCATTTCCATAGTAATTATTTATATGTTACAATTATATATAATGCTTTTTCCAAACTGAATCGATTTTGAAGATCATCGCCAATTTTTTAATTTTTTCGGGTACGAAACCCTAAGCTATCACTTGAAACATAGCTAATAACATTCTCCGTTAAATTGCCTTTCAAATGAAACAAAAAAAAATTAAAATATGTTCATCTGTTTAGGCGCTACGATGCCATAGACAGACACACACACACACATAACGGTCAAACTTATAACATCCCTTCTTTTTAGTTCGGGGGTTAAAAAAGAAGCACTTTTTGCAGAAAAGTCGCCGAGACAAAAGTGGCCGGATAGTCGTCTTTACCGGCTAGTCGGAACATCCCTCCTATTATATTTTCATTGTTAAATAGCAAAAATACTGTATTCCCTCAATCCATGTGCCTGTTAAAATCGCCCGAAAAAAATATATAACAATTTGTTAAAAAAATACAAATTTGCGTTTAACTCTAGAATATGAACAATGGGAAGGAGGGAGATGAACTCTGGTTCACCATGGCTGTAACAAAGTGAACTGCAGTACCTTAATTCCTGCATACAATAATAATAATAATGTTTGTGAATATTATTTTATATTTTATGTGACAACTGCTGAAATTATCTAACGCACGAAGCACAGAACACGGATGTTGAACATAAAGTAAAATGACAACTAACAACCAACAACAGAACGACCCCTTATATAATTTACCAAACTCTGCAATCATGCAGTTTAAAAAAAAATAATAACAGTTTTTTAGAGTCCATCTAGTTAGCAATGACAAGTGAATAAGTACGCAAATGAAGGCCAGCATTCATCTGTGGTCTGAAAGACATTTAATGCAATAAATCCTGGCTTCGATAGATTTGGAATTTTTCACTTTACGATTATTTTCAAACTTGTGAATGAATGATTTTGTACCTTTTTTATACATACCCGCCCGCTATGCTGGGCAATTTCTACTTTAAAAAACAAAGACTACTGCGTTTTAGCCTTCACTAAGGTAGGTGTCCTCCCTTTTGTACACAATTTTATGGATTTTAATTTTTTATCAACTTTTTGAAAATGAAATTTTGCCCATGATTCTCGCTGATATTGTAAATTTCTATAAGTGATATAATTTTTAAAATCGATTAAGTAGTTAATTCAAAAATCACGAATTTTTATACAAACTATCATCCCCCTTTCACCACCAAAATTACGGACTTTCATATAAACTTCTATCCCAAATTTGACCCTCTTAAAGAATGAATTTTTATGAAAAAAATAAAATAAACTTTTGTCTCAAACCAGTAGCTCATATATCAAGTTTTACATTTCTTACTTCAAAAATGACAAAGTTTCATATAAACTTTTACTCCCTATTTTACCCCCTTGAAAATAGTAATCCAAGAAAGTTTTGTTTTGAACCATGCTCAAATTTCATTTTTTACATTTCTAACTGCAAATATATATATATATATATATATATATATATATATATATATGTATATATGTATATAACAGTTTCCCATGCGCTTCGCAATTGCAATTTCCAATAAAAAGACTATTTCGTTATAAACTTCACTTTATTTGCCATCACCTATTTCCGTTTTCGTGCACAATTTCGTTGGTTTTAATTTTTGGGGCGGGATGCTATTTTTTTTTTAACAAAAAACACCCGTCTTTGTTATTTGCTGATAATGTAACTTTATTTCTATAGGTGAACGAATTTCTAAAATCGGTTATGTAGTTTTTCAATTGATCTTTTTTATATAATCTATCAAAAAATCCAATTTTTCACCACCTGGAGCTAAATTCCAAAAATCCTTCCTTAGTGCTCTACAATGGAAAAAAACCCATTTGCAAATTTACACAGTTTTAGTCCCGGTTGTTTTGGCTGTACGTTCATATGTGTATGTCGGTTATCAGTAAGTCTGTTATTATTTTATTTATAATTATAAAAGTTTCACACCCGCTACTTCACTGGATGTGCATAAATTGAAGTGATTGAGTTTTTCCTTTCTTGATTAGTGTAATATTTATTTTTATGGATAGAAATTGGATGGCAATTTTAACATTTTAGTTATGTATCTTAAATATGAATCTTTTCTCATGAACATAGTGTTCATGAGATACTTTATACATACTTTCTAAAATAATTGATTTTGTTAGAAAATGTTTTATACTGGTTTTCCTATAGAAATGTTTAAAAAATAATGCAAATTTATATCTACAATGATTAAATATAGTTTCAGATTTTTTATTTATAAAGAAGCATTCATATCATACTGCTTGTGAAAAGAAAAATTATTTTTTAAATATTGTATATTAAGAAACCTTGGTAACATTATAACATACGTTGATCTATATTTGTCTATAAAATTATTAACATGGAGGACCCATATACAAATGTCACATACCCTTTTTAACAAAGATGTGTACAAAATTTCATGCTTCTAGACCCAGCGGTATCAGCTGTGCTCTTGATATTTCCAAAAAAAATTATAATTAAAGAAAGTTACAAGACAATTTCAAAACATTCGTTGCAGCTTTTTTCAAAATTTACAAATAGTCATTTTTAACTGCTGCTTCGTTACTGAACTTGATTTGCACAAAAATACCAAAAGCACAAATAACAAGTTTTCTCCGCGGTATAAGTTGTTTCATGAATGAAATTGCCTATTTTTTTATCCTTTTCCTATTCACCAAATATTCGCTATAATTACTTCGTTGACACGTATAGTTGGTTAGTTTAAAATAGATCTTTCATTGGTTTGCTCGAAGATTTAATAGAAAACTAAGGCAGTAATCTACAGGTTTAAATCGTATTGTGATAAAAGGTGCTTGTGTGTTTCTAGCCGTCCTTTGTGAGCTAGAAAAGCGTATTAAGGATGTATGAGCATGGTAGTGGGGGCACAAATTTAAAAATAGATATTTTCAATTTTGATGATAAATTTATATTATTACTTGACGATATAAGACGAAAAGTAAGAATAAAATTTTTCGATATCTGGCTTAATTTTCAAAATATCGAAAATTGAAAATTTTGTTTAATTAATTAGCTTTCGATATTTCGAAAACCAAGACACATATCGAAAAATTTTATTCTTATTTTTCGTCTACATTCATGAAGTTATAACAAAATTCATCATCAAAGTTGAAAATAAGATAAAAATAATTTCAACCCTTAATCTACCCTGCTCTTACATCCCTTATATGGACGGTGACACTTAGTTTTTTTCTTTTCTAATTCATTGCTAATATGTTTCTTTTCTATTAAAAAGTTTTTTTTTTTTAAATTGTTTTCATTCATTCCAAATGAAAATTATCAAAAACTTCCAAAATATGTCGTTTTTTGAGATTGCTCCATAAGAGCCAATGTATTTTATATCGATTTTTAATGACTTTTTTCTTAAAAATTTGCACGGATACCTAAGCTGAAATTTTAACCACATATTCTTTGAGTAAAAGACTACATACAAACAAATTTTGAGCCTATAAATCAAACATTGTTGTCATGCTCATACATCCTTAAAATAAAGTTATAAAAAAACTCGTAGAAGTTATGTTTGCCTTTGCTAGCTTGATAGACCTTCGTAATTTTTTTCTGTACGCATTTCTATAATATATAATTTTAATTCCCCGTCGACGATTTTCTTGTACATTTTTATTGTGATTCTTTTCATAATTTGCTTGAGTTGTGGAAAATGCAGGTTGGAAAATTTATTTACTATGGCTTTTTGTTTTCTTAAGTTTATTTTGTTGGAAAATTTTTATTAAAATTTTTGAGTTACTAAATCCTGTTTCTTACGCCACACATCTACAAGTGCAGTGTGTTTCATAAAAATATTTTCCATTACATATTTTTCTGAAAAACTTAACATATTTTTGTGAAAATGGTATTTTAATCCATTCTGTATATGAACTGTGTAACCTATATTTTGTTTCCAGATTAAGACTAAAACTTATCTATAAATATTATCGAAGATAATAAATGATAACTGTAGGATATTTCGAAATTAATTAAGATTTTTGCTCCAATTTCCTAAATCAGTTTTTTGTATTTTACAAATACGTATTTTGACTTGCTAGTTTGTGCGAGTCCACATGTGCAGCCCGCAACCATATTAACAAACATAATAAGAGTAATTACGATTAGCTAATTCATACTGATGATGAATTTGAAAAACTGATCTTGGAAATTGGGGCAAAAATCGAATTTTTTTTAAAACTTATCTATTTCGACAACAACAAGCTTTCATTATTTTTTATAACTTTTTTTTTTTCAATTATTCGTCCAATTTAGATGAAAATTTGAATTTAACTCAATTGATGTTTTGAATAGATAAAATAAATTTTTGCATTCTATTTACTGGTTTAAGGAACCATTAATTACTTACGTAAACATTTTAAAGGGGGGAGAGGTTTTCAAAAATCTATTCATGTGCTTATGTGGGCAAAGGAGGGGGGGGCTAAACCCATTCTTACAGTTGAAATTTAATATTAGAAATAATGTATGTGCATACATCGCAAACTAAAGTCTCTGGGCTAATGAATAAAAATCTTTAATTTTCGCCCAACTGTCAGTTTTTAATGTAACTGATTCTTTTCTAATAACGTTTTATTATTCGCCAGATTATATCTTCCGTAAGAAATGGGAGGGGGGGTTCGAAAAATCTTACGTATGCTTACGTTGGAAGAGGAAGGGTCAAAATTAGTGAGAATTATGCTTACGTTCGCGGCATCTTAAAAATTGCAATGCCGGACTGCGGAAATTTTGCAGTGTTGGAATTTCATTTAATTGTCTTCTGATTTCAATTTCGTTAGCAATGAAGGCACTATAAACAATGTCGTCAATCTTCAGCTCTTCTGAAATTACTGCAAAATACAACGTCTGACTTTAGTTTTATTAGGTTATCAAATGTCAGCTTGATAACTTTTCGAATGTTTTTCTACATTTTCTTAAATTTATTGAATATACCTGACAATTTGTTTTTAGAAATAGAATAATAAAAACATTAAAGAAGACATCATATTTCCAGAAAATTAAATGACATAAAATATTATAAATTGTTCGAAAGTTCTAGTAAAACAATAAAAGCTTAAATATTTTATGAAATAAAAGTAAAATAAATAAATATTCGAAGACGCAAAGACAACAATATTGGAAAAAGTATGGCATCCTCCTAACTTATTTGTATATTATTATGATCGCATATTATGATGATGTCTTACTCTAACTTACGCTTTTGTCTAGTTTATTTATTTCTAAGAAAATGTATAGTTTTCATTTTATTTCTATTAAAAATAACAATGTATAATCCTATAGTTCAGGTGAAATAGAACGTTCTAGGCGAGATGGGATACAAGTCACAAACCGGAATTATTAGGGATTAAGTCTTATATTTTTTTAGGTTTAAGGTAGTAGCTCCGCGATTACAAAATATTAAGAAATTTGCAATAACATCGCGTTCAGTTTCAATAACTCAAGTTTTAATACACATATTTATAAAAATAAAAAGATTATTAAACTAGAACAAATTTTTTATTTTCTCATATATAATTATGTGGTGTTTTTTTTCGCTTAGGGCTCGCTTTCTTAATAGGGGACCGGAAAAAGGATAAAATTTAATGCCTACAATTGTGCCAACTTTATTGCTATTGCATGAAGCGTATTTTTATGTGTATAACATTAAAATATAGACTTCATACCCTTAAAATGAGTACCTTAAAACACAAAAATATTATTCATTGGCCAATCTACGGAAGTTTCAAATCAAGCGCTGTATGCCGACCTTGTGCAATAACATTTTTGTTTACAATTTTAGCCATATCCCCGGTTCTATCTCTCGTATCAAGACGAATAAAAAAATTTTTTTGTTTGTTTTTTCATATAGAATAAAATGGTACAAAATTGTTTACTAAAAGTTTCAATTCTTTAGGAGCTATGGCAGTATAAACAATTAATTTGTTTATAACAAATTTTCCCCCACTCTGAGCGATGAGCATGTTAAAAATTCGGATTCTGCTGGTCAATATACGTCGCGATACAATCCTTGTTTGGTAGGACCTGTAAATGCATACGAACCCACTCAGCGTCTACACTACTAGGTATGTATCGAGTTTTATCAAATTCCAAAACAAAAAATTATTTGTAATTTTTCGTTTCTTCTTAAAAAAATTGGAAGAAGTATGGAAGATTTTTTAAGTTTATCGATTAAATTTTCATATATCGTTGAACCCATGACCATTCGGAACATTTAAAACGTTTTGCACAGTATTTTCCATAGCGAACTCTATAGTTACAAACACAATATATGGTATTTGGTAAATAAAAAATATTATAAATTTTATGAAGAGAATAATAGAAAAGAAGTTTAACTTTTAAAGTCTTACGATGCCATCCATGATGGTTGAATGTTGTTGTTGTAGTCTGTGGTACAAACAACACAATATCCATACTAGAGAAGAAAACACATTCAAGCATTGCATTGTGTTGTTTTTCATACATGCTAGTGTTGTAGTGTTGTTTCATTTTTTATTTGTTATGCTACTTATTTGTGCATAAAAAGTACACACAATAAACTAAACTAAAATACATTTTAAAAAGTTTTCAATGTTTAGTTTGTAAGAAGGATTTTTACAAAAAAACAATAACAAAAAACAAAATGCATACAAATATTGAGGAAAACAGCTTGCTTGCATTGTGTGCAAGTTTGAATATAAAAACAAGTGAAAACAAACAATTGACGGAGTTAATTATTAAAATACTATGTAAAGACAGTGTTGATTATGCAATCGTTTGTTTTTTACGTCACGTAAGTAAAGTAAAATAGCCACTCTTACTCATAAATTAAACACAGTATCATTCTTCTCATTTCTTCAGTGAACATATATTATCTATATATACCATGTGTGTTTGTACCATCTAGGCATATAAATATCTGTAGTATGACAGAATACATCCGTTTAGTAATGCATCTAAGCGAGAGGTATTATATACATGTATTGAACATTAGTTGGAAGACGCTTGGAGAGTGGGAGTTTTTTAGTTACAGATAACTAGTAAGTATGCAACAAAATTCCCATTCTCTGCATGCATACAACAGAACTCTCTCTTAGATGCATTTCTAAACGGATGTATTCTGTCATACTACAGATATGTATCTGCCTAGATGGTCCGGACACACATGGTATATAAATGTTATGTTGGTTTGTGTACGGTTCACAAACTCAAAAAGTTCTGCATCGATTCATCTCAAATTTTTACACGATATACAATCCGCTTAGAGGATGATTTTATCTATTGTTACCCTCGGCGCAGGTGGGTTATGGAGGGGGAAGTGGGGATGAACAAACAATTATTTTCAAATATACTCAAGTAAGGTATCGAATAAAAGAGCATGACGTGTACATTACCCACATAACTATAACCCCCGACGCAAGGGGATATGGGAGTGGAATGGAAGTGGGAATGAACAATCTGAACTCTTTTATCGAGAGGTTGTCAAATTTTATAAAATTTACAAGCTGTTAAACTTCTCATCTATTTTCATGCAATCATAATGTGCCACAGCAAAGCGTGAAAGGCTACACCTACTTAATAAAATACATAGATACGATATAATAGCTAGTTTGGACCCTCACGGGAAAACAGTGATGATTACGGGAACATGTTTCAAAGAAAAGTTGTTAATTTTTTTATAAGGAACATTATTTATATTTAAACTTTCTATTAGACCTATGTTGCTCATTTACGCACTTGACTTCTCTTTTTACGTCCTGAGCACACTGTAAAAATAAAGGCTCGATATCTTTTTTTCTTTTTAGAGTTATCGTGTTGTCTGACAGACGGACGGACGGACGGATAGACAACCGGGAATGTTCGTAGCATCAATATTTTTAGGCGTTACAAACTTGGGACTAAACTTAGTATACCTTGGTATATTTCATATATAGATGGTATAAAATCAGTAGCACAGTCCAAATCGGTTGTAACCACAAACCGCAAACCATAATTTTGTTATAAATCACGTGTAGAAACTAAAACCGATTCATGAGGGTATGATTATTTTAAAAATTGTTTATTTACTCGAAAAACACTCGCATCATCAATCGTTCGGTAATCTTAAGCCGCATGATGTTTTCTGCATATGCATTCAATATTTCGCGTGTTTAATAGTCTTTATCTTTGTAACTCACAACCTCTACAAATTTGATATAAATTCATTTTTTAACACACTAGCTAATTAAAAATAACTTGATTACATGATCATTGATTACTGTATAGTGATTACTTAAGATGCAATTTTAGAGCAAGCAGAGAAATAATCTAAATAATTAAATTCCTTTTAACTAATTTCACCATATTTCGATCACAAGTTTTTTTAATTTACTGAGTAGGACTTATATTGTACTAACAAAAGTACACGAACAGGCCCAAAAATTTCCGAAAAAAAATTAATTAACCTCGCAAGTAAAAAAAATATCTTAGAATACTCTCCTGTATATATGAAATATATATCAAGTTTTGCTAATCTTAGTCCCACGTTTGTAACGCCTCAAATTATTGATGATCCAAACAAAATTTTTGTATAAATGTTCATTAAATCAAATAATTAGTCCATTTCCATTTGTACGTCCGTCTGTCGACACAGTAACTAAAAAACGAAAAGAGATATCCTAAAAAACTGTAACTAAAAAACGAAATTTTTATAGCATGGTCAGGACCTAAAAGTGAGTTCAAGTTTATAAATGAGCAACATAGGTCTATACGGTTTTGGATCTTTTGGACTTGTAAGTCGAAATACATTAAACTTTGGTGTCTATTTTTTCTAAAACTATAAAAGATAAATAGTTGAAAATTTGTAGCTTCAACTTGTAAGTTTTATAGATTTTGGTACAACAACAATAATTTTTTTTATTTTTTTTGAAAATTTTTTGAAAACTGTAACAAATGGCGGCCAAATACCTCTATAAATGGGATGGGGTTTTAACCTTTTATAATTTATTCCTAATGATGCAAATACTGATGATCAATATTTTCTATACAGGGTATTTCAACAATTCATTCAGATAATTGTTTATTTGAACTTGTTACTAATAAAATTGGTAAAAAATGATTGAAATGCATACCTTATTTTTATAAACTCATTAAATCAAGTCTTACTTAATAGAAAAATTATATAATTATATATTTTTTTTTAAATACGTGGGTGGTAAAAAACAGTAATTCATTCATACATTCACCCACCTCACCTACAGATTCTATCCAATTATTACCTACAAAAAAAAAAAAAAAATTTAATTAGCATATAATATTCTAAAGGCAACGAGATAACGGGTGTTTTTAATAACAGGTTCGCAACTTTAAATTAAAATAAAACAAAAAAGAATATTTTTAATATCAATAAAACTGGCTTTATTGAAAAGATAATTTAAGAAACAAAATCAAAATTAAATAAATTAATTGATTTATTAATTTTTAATGACAAAATTTACCATTAAATTTTTTCATTATTTTGGTCTTTACTTAAAAGTCCTACAAGTTTATTTAGAAAGGTTCGCACGACTAACTTCCCGGTGGAAAGGATGAAAAAATATTATATGTTTTAATATTTATTATTTTTTGTTGTAAAATTTTTTTTTTCATTTTTCTGTGGATCCCCCAGCGGGAGCTTTGTCCCTGCATGTCCCAGGGACTCCGCCCCCTGCACCCCCATGACGTTGAAACTATATAGATGATAAGTGATAATAGTGAGAATTATACAATTTTTCATTTGGTACAAAAAACGGCTTGACCGATTTTGCTCAACATCTAATCAGGTCTAAGTTACATATTATGCGTTAAATGAAACTGGCGCCATGTCAATATCATCATTTGTTCTCGAGATATGCGAGACGAAAATTGAATCCGAACATACATACATACATACATACATGTGCACACACGGACATCCTTTTAAAAACCATACTATTCGACTCTAAAGGCCTTGAAACGTGGAGATATGTCTAAATTTTCAATTAGCAAAATCGGATCTATTACAATAACTATCCATCCCACTGGGAAGTTAAATAGTGTTACGTATTCAAATATTTCAATAAACTTATATTAGTTTTGTGAGTGTAGACCAAAATAATGAAAAAATTAAAAAAGCTAATTTTGTCATGAAAATCGATATATGGGTATACAAAATATTCTAAGCAAGTTTTTCTAATAATTTTGTTCGATATATCAAACCATCTCTAGGCATAATATTAAGAACTGGCTCTATTTGTGAACTTTGTAGTAGTTTGAGTTTAAAGGTTAAATTTCAATTAAATATCTGAAAAAATGCCACCCATCACTCTGTATGACTGTGCAAAAAATCGATATTCCTATCGATTTCAAATCCATATTCATATTAATATCGTAAATATGAGGGTTACTTCATCTTACATGCGATACTTTATGAAGATCAAGTATCTCTTTCTTATTTGAAGGATCTATGATGCTAGAACATGTCCTCCATCAAACTCTGAAACTTGTGTTGTTATTTTTTAATTGGTTAATTTCAAAATCGGATATTTAGGTGTATAGATTAAAATGACCCACCCTGTATATACATAAGTTATATATGTACATAAGTTTAGCCAATTATTAATGAATTTTTTATTTTTTATTGTTTTTAAATTTCATATAGTTTTTTTTGTTTGTAATTACAACAGTAACTAATTAACTTTAAAAATATGTATAAAATATAAACTAACAAACACTAATTACAGTCCTTTTTAATTATTTGTAAATATTATGTTCAGACTTCAGAGTACTAACTAGTCAAGTGGAATAATTATAACACAACTGTAAATATGAAAGTTTCTTATGATTTATGTATGGGGTGATCTGTAACTATCCATTGTTACTAAAATACTAACTAAGCTATTGATCCAAAAAGTTAGCTGATTGTGAACAGTAGCAAAAAATCCCAAACTCGAGAATTATTCTTGAAATAAATGAAAGCGAACAAGCAGATGTATTTATATTATTAAAAACAAAATTTTTATGATTTCGATTTTACCAATATTAGAATTATGTACAAAATTTGAAAATTAGAATTTGCATATTTATAATAATAACAATAATAAATAATTATATTGATTTGCCAATGGCTTAACACGATATAAAATTGAAAATTATATATAAAATAAACAAGTGAAAACAAACATTGGACTGAGTTAATTGTTGAAATACTATGTATTGATAATGTTGATTACGGAATCGTTTGTTTTTCACGTCATGTATGTAAAGTGAGATAGTCAGCCATACATTATATGCCACTCACACACACATGACTGATATTTCCATATAATACAGACTGTATAATATACGAACCTAAGTTGCGCCCTCACGAGTAAACGTGATGTTTTGAAAAAATGTCTCAAACAAAAGTTGTTTATTTTTTTATAAACTTTTGTTCTATCTCTAACGGTTTACAAGATGGATCCTACGGACCCAAGACCCAATTGACTTATGTTGCTCATTTACGAACTCGGCCTCACGACCTCATTTTTACGAGCACGCTGTAAAAATTTCAACTTGATATCTTTTTTCATTTTTGAGTTATCGTGATGACAGGCGGACAGACAAACGCACAATCGGAAATGGACTAATTAGGTGATTTTATGAATACCTATACCAAAATTTTGGTTGTACCTTCAATATTTTTAAGCATTACAAACTTGGGTTAAACTTAGTATACCTTGATATATTTCATATACATGGTATAAAAATATACATACAGAAAAAAAAAAAAACATTGCCAATGGAAAAAAGATACCTTTATTACTTTGTGTCGAACAGTGACTATCTTCTTTACTAACATAAAATAAAAAAACATCGGATATTTATTTATACATTGTCTAAATGTAAGACCAACCATAAAAGACACTTCATGAAAATTTTTCGATGCACCGAAAACACGTCGAATCGTATGTCGGAACCAAAAAAATGATTCCTATAATAAAATATTTTACATTTTAAAATGCTTTGCATGTAAATATTTCCATGAGTCATGACGTCATCTGACAATTCATAGTATACCAAAAAGTTTATACTACTAGAGAACGCCAGGGCCCAAAACTTGCGATACGATGAATGAGAGAGACGACTACCAGTGAGTTCCTCTGTATCCTTGTCTAATCTATATGTATTTGGCAACATATTGTTTACATTATTGCTATTAAGTAAATAGTTAAAAACGATTTATGGAATATTATTTAATACATTAAAAGTTATTCAAAAAGTAGAAACGTGAAAAGAAACTTTATTTACATAACAAACACAAAATAAACAGTTTAATTTTTAATAAAATTAACTAAAAGTTTTATTGAGTTTAATTTTTTTTTATTGAGTTTAAAAGTTGTAGTTGAGTTTAATTCTTTTAATTTTTAAATTTAAGTGCACTTTCATCTATCAATATTTTAATAACAATGTTTTTGAAAAAACAAATTTTGAACTTAGTATATTGTAAACACGTTCATTTTTCAGAAAAAATAATACAAAACTGTATATAATCTTTTTATACAAAACAAATATCGCAGTAATTTTAAGACACTAATTGTCTATGCATCATATCATCATGACATATGACTATGACAAGGACAAAGGGGAACTCACTGGCAGTTTTTTCTCTTATTCATCATATCGCATCCCCTTACAGGCTAGCAGATCCCTCGCGTTCTCTATGATGTATATAACCTCTTTGGATTTAAAAAAATCCATAAAAGATGTTTATATTACCTTGCAAAATTTGAACTTTAGCATTAAATTTTTAATTAAATGATCGGTTAAAAACGGTTTCGATAGCTTAGATTACATTTTTTGGACTTTATTAAATTTAAGTAACTTTTAAGATAAAAAAAATGGCAAAATTTTTTTTTTTGGAAGTGTCTATTTGATAGTATGACAACTTACAGATCTTTTGAAATTACTGAATTTTTTATTCTTGGTGAAATGGTGTAGTACAGTTAGCCATTTAAATATACTTTCGTATAATTTAATATCACAAATGTATGAGAGATTCGATTAAAAAGATACAAAAAAAGATTAATGATATATAATGTTGTAACCTTTCGATGGTGTATATCTGTTTGATATCGATATCGAATTATATAATTTCATTTAAAAAACACACATTCCCACATACACACATACACACATACAACCATCGATATAATGCGTAAAAGTAAATAAAATAGGTAATAAATTTTATTTTCATTCAACATTTGTGTTATTTAAAATCGTTAAAATAAAATGTATTAAGTATACTGAACATAATACACACACAGAATGTTTCAAGAAAAATGGATAATTGTATATTTGCAAAATTTATTGGATATTAAAGTAATAGACAATTCGCTAATCCGTAAAATAGGTTCGGGAATAAATTGTTAAAATCCCTCTAAAAAACATTTATTGTTTAATCAGAAAGTCCGAAACAAAACTGAAAGTTCTGTTCGATAAATCGCATGTATGTTAGTCATTTAACTTAAATTTAAAACCAAACGAAATAAAATAAATAATTAATAAATTCAAAAACCTGACTGCGTTAAATAAAATCTGGAAAGAAAGAAACAAGTCCAGTAGTTTACGTAGAGCGATTTTAACAGTCCGGGTCCATTATTGGGAAGATTTGAGCCTTTGGAGATTTTAACAGGCCCCGACTTTAAAGTCGCTGGATTTGTTTCTTTCTTTTATACTTTTTTTTAATGTATTTTAGTGTCCCAGCACTAAAAAAACCCACTATATTAAAATTATACTATATTAAAAATTTAAAGCCAATTTATTCCTAATTAAATTAAAGGTTATATATATTTTTAAAATTCTTCAAATTTCTTTTATTTTGAAACCCTACCCGATACATTTTGTTAGTTTTTTTAATCAACGTATTACTATTTCCCTCCAAAAATCCGCCATTTTGTTTTGCTTTTTCAAACACCTTTGAGACAAATATAATAATACCTTCAATGTTGAAATCAATTGAGCCGTTTGGAGGATACGATACGGTAATAAAAATAAATTTACAAACAAATATATATACAAACATACAAACATACATAAATACAAGATACGCGCGAAAAAATTACCACTCGTCTGATGGAAAACACAAACAAAAGGTTGAGAATCAGTTTGTCTCACTCTAAAATGTGTACAAATCTTAACGAAATTAATCGATTATATAAACGGAAAATTCAATATACGTAAAAAAATTCCTATATTGTTATTTTAAGTAAAAATGATTAAGAATTATCGGATATAAACGAGATTTGAATGGATTGTAACAATTAATGTGAGTCAATGTGAGTGACGTCCTTAGAAATCCGATCCATTTTCCGGACTGGATACTTTATTAATAAAAATATGAAACTTAAGGTATATTATTATTTTTTTCTAGGATTGACCATAAATTTCATTTATGCCAACAACTGTTTAACAAAAGTTAAAGTAGTTACATTAGTGTATCGCCAGAATGCGTAGTCGCGGAAAGAAGGTGTTTTATTGTATATCACAAACTACAGTCTCGCCGAAAATCAAAATTTTTCGTCGAAATTTTTATTCAGAGTTTAGGTTGACATATGCTTGAAATTCGAAAGAAAACTTTAATGGGCGCACATATTACGCTAGGTCAAGTTGAATGTATAACTTGACCTAGCTTTTCAAGAGCTCACTCTACTCCATAGCTGATAATCGATAGATTAACACTTTAAATTAGCAAGTAGTTATTGATTAAAAAACTAACATATTTTATTCGAAACATTTTTCTGCTAGCCGTACAGTTTAGGCTAAAACGGACTGAGAAGTTTTACTCAAAATTGTTATTTCGTATGATTGATTTTGCGAAATCTAGGCTTTTGAAAAAAATTTTTCCAATAAATCTAATTAAAGTGGTTTGTTTTTCTATAAAGACCATTTTTGTTCAAATTAAATGAACAAACGCACAAAATGCTTGGTTTTTGCTATCAATTACTGTAAACAATATGGTTTACAAAAAAAATGTTTTATACCATTCTTTAAAATGTGTTGAAAAACTTTTAAAATTAATTTCTATTGCAATATAGGTACCTTAAAATAAAAATGCAATTCGCTCCAAATTGAACATCCTGTAAAGATACAGTGTACAATATTGAAATTTATAGTCTGACTACTATACTGTTACTGTTTTACTGTTTAATGTTGAACTAAATTATCTAATTTACTTTCAATTACTGTTTATTTTTGATTATTTATTGTTTTTTATAATCAAACACATTTAATATTGTACAACAAAACTAATTAATAATATTTTATTTTATTTTGTTTTGTTTTTTTAATGTTGGTATCATGAATTTTAATATGTTTGTTGTTATTTTTTTAATCACATTGGTATTAATTAATACGTGACCACATTTTTAAAACTACTTCTAGTTTTTATTTGTGTGAATTATGTGCGAATTTTATTTCATTTATGTGTTTACTAATTTGTTTAATATTTTTATAAATGTGTTTTTTTCTCACGATTAATGCTGAACTTATATCAAAGGGGGGTATAGACAAGCGAAAAGCAACGGAATTATCGATTAAGCTGCAAGGGCTTTGGCAGCCGATGGCACACAAGGGGGTAAGTTGCTTTGTGAGGAATGGGAAAAGTATGAATTGTCGGTATAAGTAAAAATATAAGAGATAAAACCCACCAACTAAACCCCTCCCCCCCCAAAGGTGTTTAGATGCGCCCTTGAGCGCTTTACAACTTAATAAACAACTGTGGAAAATTTCAAAGATTAGCCTTAATTTTTTTCTTTATTTCCATGATATTTTATTTAATTTTGTTGAGCTAAAAAGCAATATTATTACTAAGTAAAAATTTTCAAGGTTGCTTAATCAAAAAATTAAAAATAAATCAAAAATCAATACCTAAAACTTTCTCATTTAACCTTTTCGAATTCGAACTCAACCTTTTGATTTCTTAGCAAAAAATTGTTTCTTGACTTTGCCGAATTTTTTGATTTAGAATCGTCAATGAAATCCCGAGAAAAAAACCCTAATATTTCTTAGGATCAATTCTTTTATACTTTAATATTTTGTGTTTTTTGTCTTCAATTGTTTGGATATTATGAATTTGTAGATTGATTGGACTAAAAGTAATTTCATTTTTGTTTGCTAATCATATATTTTTATACCCTGTAGAAATTAAATATGTATCAAGGTTTACTAAGTTTAGTCCCAAGTTTGTAACGCTTAGAAATATTGATACTACAAAAAAAATTTTGCTATATAAGTCACTTATTATGTAGTCCGGTATTATATAGTCCATTTTCGGTTGTCCGTCTGCCTTATGTCCGTTTGTGATCATGATAACTCAAAAACGAAAAAAGATACTAAGATGAAATTTTAATATCGTGCTTAGGACGTAAAAAGTGGGATCGAATTCTTAAATGAGCAACATAGGTCAATTGGATCTTGTGTCCGTAGGGCGCATCTGGTAGACCGTAAAAGATTAATAAATTAGTCCTTATAAAAAATTTTCACTGTTTACCCGTGTGGTCGCAAATTAATACAAAACTTTGGTGTACATTTTCTCCGTAACTAGAAATGATAGAGAGTTGAAAATTTGCAGGTAGCTTCACTAGTGGTCTTAAAAAAACAAAATAAATTCCTGTAAATATTTTCAAAAATTTTCGTAATTTTCGAAAACCAAATAAATGGTGGTCGAAAGAGTGCCATAATTATGTTTATTTTTTAAACTCTTCTAATTCATATAAAAAATTCCGAACGCACTGATATTCAACACTTTCTACACAGGGTCTTTCAACAATTAACTCAGTCAATTGTTTGTTTTCATTTGTTTTGTATTGTTTGATCTTATTCATTGTGTTTAATAAAAATGAAATCAACCAAAAAAGAATCTTTATTTTAAGAGTTCATTGTACAAATTAGGATTGCTTATAATGAAATTGAATCAATATAGGCTGGGAAATTTTACCAGCAAAAATAGAATTCTAGAATACAATCTGCAACGAAATGCGAAATTTTTATAAAACGTTATTCTTTATAAAATAACAAACATCGTTTTATTCAAAGATTATCCTGTAAACCTAATCAATTTGCGGAAATTGGTAAATCGTGGAAATTGCTAAGAGTTTTGCATTGTAGCAAAAGTTGTTTGTTACTTAGTAAAGAATAACGTTAGAATATAAATTTGCCACTATCTCCTGCAGTTGACCAACATGAGCTATTTCATAATCCCCTTGGATTATGTAAAATGTACGAACTCATAAAAAGTCGCATTCTATTTTCAATATTCAAAAAGCAAACTGTATCGAACCTTTCCATTTTTAACACGTTTTTATTAGCTTACACGCTTTTATACGTATGTTAGTATGTTAGTATGTAAGGGAAACATTATTTTGACCCCCTTTAAGACGTAAGATTAACTCGAAATTTAGCACACTTATAAAGGATCGGTGACAATACAATAATTTTATAAATTTATTTGATTATCCTGTATTTTCAGGCTTATCGATTTTCATATCTGAAAATATACTTTTGCTTGCGTTCCCACCATATTTTAACTAAATTTTTGATAAATAAATAGTAGTTTCAAAAATTAAAAATCACAAAATAAATAATAGTTTAGAAAAACTAAAAAAGGACCCTTTGGAACTAGCTAAACTATATGCTAGAAAATAATTTCTTTAAATTCAAAAAAATAATTTTATCGTAAAACAAATGAAAACAAACAATTGACTGAGTTAATTGTTGAAATACCATGCATAGTCAGTGTTGATTTCTTTATCACATAACACATACAAAAATGTATAGACAGTGTTGATGCGCAATCGTTTGTTTTTTTGACGTCACGTAAATAACAAAAGATATTCACTTTTAAATAGACACACACACAACTGATATTCCTATATTAATACATACTATAAAATTTGCACCTAATTAACGCCCTCGTGGGTAAACAGTGATGTTTACGAAAAAATGTTTCAAACAAAAGTTTTTAATTTTTTTATAAGGAACATTTTCTACATTTAAACTTTTGTTCTATCTCTAACGGTTTACAAGATGGGTCCTACGGACCCAAGACCCAATTGACCTATGATGCTCATTTACGAACTTGACCTCACTTTTTACGTCCTGAGTACGCTGTAAAAATTTCAGCCCGATATCTTTTTTCGTTTTTGAGTTATCGTGTCCACAGACGGACGGACGGACGGGCGGACAGCCGGAAATGGACTAATTAGGTGATTTGATGAACAGCTATGACAAAATTTTTTTCCTAACATAATTATTTTTAAGCATTACAAACTTGGGACTAAACTTAATATACTATGTATATTTCATATATGCATGGTATAAAAACGCGAAGTTTAGTTTTACCAAAATCGGTCCATAAAATATTTACAATAATTAAAATTTAGCACTCCTCGCTTTTTTAAGATAGAATGATTTTTTTGGATTTAAAGAAATTATTTTCTACCTTCTGGTTCAGCTAGTTGCAAAAGCTTGTTTTTTAAATTTTTTTTAAACTATTATTTTCTGTTAAAGTTGCCCGTTCTATAATATTAAATATTTAAAATCAAATCAAATATAACAACTATGAAATGTTGTTAGGTATTGTATGTTAAAGTCATTGGCATTGTCCATCGTTAACATTGATTCTATTATGTATTGTTATTGCATTGTTTAAATATTAATAATATTAATAATAATAATAATAATAATAATAAAATGTGAATATTAAATAAATACATATTTATTAATTTGTTATAAAATATTTTAATTAAAAATCTAGTATATTATAATAAATTTTAATTAAAATATTTTATGTATATATTAAGTATTATACCTTGAACATTTTATTTATGCTCCTTTATGTTAGAATCCATCTCTTTAGTTTTCAATAGACTGGTTGTTAGACTAGACTCTCACTGGTAGTATGTGTAGAACTGTAGACTGGTAGGTAATATTTAATATCTTATATCATTTATGTGAGAAATATTAAGGTACTATAGAGGCTATATATACATAGTGTCCCAGAAAAAATGTATACATACTTTGCGTGTTTATAAAACCAATATATATATATATATTAAGATGGATTACTGTTTAAAAATACAAATGAAAGAAGACAAATATATAATTCGTTTATTCGGCGCAAATGTTCAAATTGATGCCCATTTTGATCCATACATTGCTGATAACGCGAAGTAATGGAATCGCAAACGTGACAAATGAAGTTTCGACAAATAAACATATAAATATGCATGATAGACTGCAGTCTATAATTATAGGGTTTTTTTTACACAATGTTGGGTCGCAGTGTTGAATTCTTATGGTAGAGGCGCGGTGAATACTTGAAATATAACGAGTGTCGCATGACAGGATGAACTGGGCTGCCGATACCAACTGTGACATAATCATATGTTACTAGATTTTAGGCCCGTGCGCAGGAATTATCCAAGAGAGGGGTTCAAACTTTTGTTCGCCATGTTAGGTCATTAAGTCATTAAAAACAAGAAATGCTTTTTTCGAGTAAGAGAACATTTAATTAGATCAAAATGTGATATTCAGTCACTGTTATTCAATAAGTTAATTCTGCGAGGCAAAGGAAAAAACTTTTCCAAAACTCGACCTCGACGCATCGACCTTTATACCGCGACAAAGAGCATTTATTCGTCGCTGTTGCCATTGGCACAACTGCCAGACCGCAAATTGAGAACTGAGAAAGAAACAAACTTAATTTGATAAAACATTGCGATGATTCAAAATGCGTCTTCAACTGAGTCTGTATATTCGGGCGTTGAGCTGTTATAACGCGAACCTTCCGCAATGCTATACCGTATTCATCGCAAATATCGCACAATGTTTTGAAAAGTTTCAATCAAAATATGTTTTATAGCATTAGCCAGTTCGCTAGCCTCGCCAAACTTAGGTTTTCTGTTTGAAGTAATCGACTCAGAAACAAAGTCAAAGAAGGTACCGAGCTGAAAATATGCATGGATATCTGATTTGTCAGTTAAAATGTGTCTCATGGATGGGTGCCCTTAAAGGACTGTATTATTAGTTCAAAATTTATGACAGATTCTGAGTGGGAAGGGTTTGAACCTCCAAAACCCCTCCCCTGCTTGATTTAAATTTAATATCATTTAATTTTCCTGCACATTACTCAATTGACTTTATTTATATACAGAGTGTGCCATTTTATTCTATATATTGAAATATCTCGTTTTGTAGTTAACCAATTAACTGAAACAAATAATACTGTCCCATTTTTGAACGCAAGAACTAAAAACTTCAGAACCCAACGAAATTCTCTTAAGCCGACAAACTCAAGCCAAAAACTCGTAATTACAAGATAAATTACATATGATAATAAATTTAAAATTAAAAAAATATGATTTAAAAAAATTTTGAGACTGGTGCTGGTTTCGAACCAAGTAATCTCGAAAACAACTTCTACTGACTGAGCTATCCGCTATAATACTAAAATACATGTCATAGTATGTGTCATAATCGGGAGCCATCAGTTCATCCTTTCGTGAGTAACTGTAGAAATATGTATAAAGTAGCTGGCAAATAAAATTAACAAAGAGCGGTTGTGCTCAAATAAATAAACAGATAAATTTTTATAAAAATTTTGTTTTTCAATGTTTTGGTCACCGGTTTTTTATTTCTGAAGTCTCCACTGGGTATTCTTCAAAATTCCCGTTTGGCCAGTCTGTCCCTGCTGGAATTGAATTGAAATTCGTGAATGGAAATTCTTTAATTAAAATTAGCCGTGAACACTTTTCGATAGAAAGCCATCGTGTTTATTAATCAATAAAATTTCATAAAAAATGTGTCTCATTTAGTTATCAGAAAGGTGAAGGTCGATCTCACATCCTTGTTTATATAATTATCATTCACGCATGAATCATGTTCATGTTACTAATCGCTTTCATTCTGATTCAACATACAGTTTAACCACAACCCATTACTTACAGGATTTAGAAAAAGTATAATTTCTTATTTTCGAGGACATCCTTTATTATATCTACAAGTACATAGATAATAAGAAATGATGTGGTATCCAGCAGCTCCAGACGTATGTATTGGTTGGTATGTGTATGTCATGTATGCACCTCATGCATTTCTAATAGCTGATGATGTCTCACCTCATTACTAATATTAAAGCTCACACCTAGTGAATGTTTAGAACTAATATATGACCTATATTATATATAATATAGCTATCTACTATGAACTATGGTATGGTATCTAGCTAATAATTCTATATGAAAATGATGTCTTTATGTATGGCTTCTTTTATCAATGTCTTATTCTGAATATTACAATTACTTACTGAGTATTAGAAAATCAATATCAAAGAAGTTTTTCATCTTTTGCTGATTGCTTTTCTGTTATACAAAAAAAAAAAATTCAAAAAAAATTTAAGAAATACTTTTTAAAGCACAAGCTTTTATTGTACTAAAAAGTAGAAAATAATTATTTCTCTTTCAAAATTTCAGTATTCTTCACTACATAGTATAAAACAAAGTCGCTTTCTCTGTCCCTATGTCCCTTTGTATGCTTAAATCTTTGAAACTACGCAACGGATTTTGATGCGGTTTTTTTTAATAGATAGAGTGATTCAAGAGGAAGGTGTGAACGTTGCTTATAAAGACATTCTGTAATATGTTGTAAAAATAAAATAAATAGTTAAAAATGTAAAAAGTAAATAAGTAAAAATGTAGTGTATGAATTTAGATATTTAGATATAGCAGGAAATCTTCATGGTATAGGGAAAGGGGGATTTTTTTACTCCAAATAAATCAAAACTACTGGATCGATTTTAATCACATAGGCTATATATTTTATACCCGTGCGAAGCCAGAGCGGGCCGCTATGTTTTTATATACAACGTTCACAGTTTTTCTGTAGTGTATTTAGTATCAGCATTGCACCCGTGCGAAGCCGGTGCGGGTCGCTAGTAAGAAATAAATCATCAAATCGTTAAAGAAATCGATTTGCGTATTTTTTGGATCAAAATTACCTTATGTGCAAAGTTTTATCTAGTTCTGAAACAGAAAAAAAATTTACGATTTTTTCTAAAAAAATCGTTGGCTTATCAAACAATATAATGTAATATAGCTAGATAATCCAGTGAACTTAATTAACTTACAGTTTCAATTAATTAATAACTATACTATTCTTATCCCGCCCGCTTAACCCACCCGCGACTATTTAATCTACCTGTTGGAGCTCGCTGCACTCGCATGTATCTCCAATTCATAAATAGTCATACTATGCTTGATCTCAATTAGAGCGCCCGCTTAACACGTACTCCAATTTCTTGATCAGTTGGCCCTCAGCCGTGGAGGGAGCTACAATAGCATACAGTTCCAATTCATTTTAATTTTTTGTTGTGGAACTCTAAATTTTTATAAAGTAAAAATAAAGCCCATGTTATTTAAAACTACCGCGCTCTAATCTTCACTAAATTATAAATAATTTTAATATATTGTACACATGAAACCTTGGTAACATTGACATTTTAGTAATCTTTGATCTAATTTTGTCTATAAAATCATTTACTTGGGGTTTCCATATACAAACTATCATCTTTTGTTTCACCATCTTATAGAGACGTAGGAAGATGAAAAATATTTTACGATCTGTTCTCATATCTACTAAATGTTCAAAACAAAATTTCACTAAAGCGATCAAGCCGTTTCAGAGAAGCTGACACAAACACTGTTTCTTGAAATTTGTATATATTAGATAGAGTTAATATTGAAAATGTTGTAAAAAAATACTATAGATTTTCTAATATGGCTGATTGATTTTTAAATGGAAAGTCGTTTCTCCGAACCTTCTCTGAAGGACTAAAATTCAGACTTGTCTTTTTAATATTATGTATTATTTGGAACAGTGAAAACTTACAATAATGAAACACTCCTTGTAAGCAACTTACTTACTATACATTACATAATAGAACTAATAATAAAAATAGAACCATTAAAAGAACTATAATAAAATGAAGAATGATCATGAATAAAAAAGAAATGACACAAAAAACTGACTTAAAAAAATAATGATGACATTGAATCCATTATTTTAGTTCCATTTACAGGGTGCTTTTTTAAGTTGACCTCGGTAATAAATATATTGAGGAAAATGCTTCAAACGAAAAATGTTTGTTTCAAAGGCACACATCTTTTATCAGCATCGATTTCGATTTAAGTTTTCAGGTTCACTTAAAACCTCACACTGATTCATAACCGGCAAACATTAGATGAACGTTTTAAATTACAAACTTGTTCTTTATAAGTACGCAAACATTTTTGGTTTTAAATATTTGTTTGTAAATCTAATAGTTTAGTCAGTAATTGATAACAAAAATCTAGCTTTTTGTACATTTGTTCATTCAATTTGAATAAAAATGGTCTTTATACAAAATTAATCAACTTTAATTGGTTTTATCGGCTTTCTTTTCCGGAGAGTTCTTAGATTTTGCAAAAACAATCATACGAAATAACCAATTTGATACGAAAAGACTATTTTAAAACTTGCCAGGTCGTTTTTGCCAAAACTGTACGGTTGGCTAAAAAATGTTTCGAACAAAAAATCTTACTTTTTCAATCAATAACAACTTTCTAATTTAAAACGTCCATCTATCGATTATCAGTTATAGACTAGAGTGAGCCAAGTTTAATGTGCGCCTCCCTCTATAACATTTTTTGTTTGAAGCATTTTTATCAATAAAAGTTATTTTTCGACTTTCAAGTATAAGTCAACTTAAAGAAGACACCCTGTATAATGTAATATGTAACATTTTACTTGTAATTTATTCATAAAATGATTGTAAGTCGTCATAGTCAGTCATGATCATGATCATGTTAAAGCTTGCTTGCTTGTTATAATAGTATTAAAGTTAGAAAATTGACTACTTTTAAATGAACATATTTATTGTAAGTTAAGAGCCAAACTTAACAAATTTTGATCATTCGCTGGACTTGAACGATATTGTAGATTTTGTACCTATTTAATTAAAAAAAGGAAATTTTTCACCGTTCGTGGATGAAATATTAATAATCAAAATGTGCATAATTAACCTGCTGAAGGTATTTTTTATACTGTGTATAAAAAAAAGTAGATTTTTTCTATTTATCTCGAAAATCGCGGTTCTTACCATTTTTTAAAAACAACGTATTGAAATATTAATTTTTGACGATTTTTTCGATACCAAGAAAACGGTTTTTGTGCGTTTTGTTAAAAAGAAAATCGAAAAAAACGAATTCTAATTTTGGAGTTGTGTGTCTGTATTGGATATATGTATAGTTACAATGTCTTGTTTTCTTACAATATCACCTGGTTTTTCGATATTGATATTAATTAATAAAATAAGTTCTAAGGTCGCAATATATATTTAAATAATCAATTCATTTAATACATATGACATAATTTTTATATTTTAAGGGAGAAGATGTTGTTTGGTCTGTGTAAGTTTTCCAACTGATTTCATTGATTCAAGTTTTCATAGAAGTAACCAGGCTTTCTAATTATACATTTTTTATTAAATAATAATAATAATAATAATAAAAATATTTGCCCTGCAGCCCTATTGGGCAAAGGCCTCCTTCAACAACTCCCACTTCTTTCTGCCTTGGGCCTTTCGCAATCATGGACTATCAACATATCTCACCAGTTCATCTTTCCACCTGGTACGAGGACGGCCTCTTACTTTTTTATGATTATACGGGGTCCAAACCGTACATTACGTACTACGTAATGTACATTACGTAGTACGTAATGTCCAACTTCCATCCTAAATTCTCGCAACATGGCCAGCCCTACTCCACTTGGGCTGTTTCATTTTAACGGTGACATCTTTGATCTTAGTTTTGTTTCTTATCTTTTCGCAATTGATTTTGTCAATTCTTTTAATTTTTAGTATGCTGCGCTCCATGCTGCGTTGGTAGACTTTTAATTTCCTGTAGTCAGCCCGGTTTAAGGATAAAGTTTGAGTACCGTAAGTTAAAATTGGCAAAATGCACGTAATGTCCAACTTCCATCCTAAATTCTCGCAACATGGCCAGCCCAACTCCACTTGGGCTGTTTCATTTTAACGGTGACATCTTTGATCTTAGTTTTGTTTCTTATCTTTTCGCAATTGATTTTGTCAATTCTTTTAATTTTTAGTATGCTGCGCTCCATGCTGCGTTGGTAGACTTTTAATTTCCTGTAGTCAGCCCGGTTTAAGGATAAAGTTTGAGTACCGTAAGTTAAAATTGGCAAAATGCACGAGTCCGTCACTTTGCCTTTCAAGCAGGGACGGATGTTACTTTTAAATATTTTTTGAGTGACCAAAACCTTTTCCTTGCGTTTGTGACCCTCTGTTGTACATCGTTTGTACGCCCGTTAAATGAAATTATCTGGCGCAGAAAATGAAATTTAATGGACGACACCTGTTTGATTACTTCGTTATTAATATTAATTTCCACTGTTTCATATGTGTTTGACATAATCCTGGTTTTGCTAACGTTTATACTTAAACCCGCCTTGGAACACTCAAATTATAATTGGTTCACCATATTTTTTAACTGTTTGCTATTAGCAGCTACCAGGACTATATCGTCTGCGAAACGAAGATGAGACAAAAAGAGGCCGTCCATTTTAAAACCAAAGCCAGAAAGTATTTGTTATTGATATATCGAGGCACGCAGTCTGGCGGTAGAAAAAACAAACTATTAATGGGCTACAACTTTCGAATAAATACATACTGTTTATATTAGTAATAAATTGCTAATAATAAATTATCGATAAATAAAAGTAAAAATGGAAGTTGGAAATTTTACAGAACGTGTTAAATAAAAAAAGAGTAATTTGTGCAGTTAGAGATTGTAAGAGTAAAGTAAATAAAAATTTAAACGTATTTTTCTATAAATTTCTAAAGGCAGGCGATCGTACAGTGCTATTAGAAAATTTTTTTGGTAATTTGTAGAAAGTTGATAAATTAAAAGCGTGGAAGAAGGCATTAAAAATAAATGATGTTACTCCTCAAATGAAAGTTAATACAGTGTAATACTTTGAGCATTCTTTAAATAATAATAAATTTTAATTAAAATATATATTATAATTCCATTAGTAAGATTTAAAAAATCTTTGTTTTTCCAGTTTCCAAACTTCAAACACTTAAGTTTGTGATAAGATAATAAAACTATATTTTATTTCGGAATTAATTTTGCCTGGCGCTTCCATAACATTCAATGTGACTGTCTGGTATTATCTGGTTATTAAAATTATTCTGAACTTGATGGATCTTTGCTTTTGAGTAAACACGCCTCATGTAATTAGCGCTCAAAAAACGCCAACTTTAAAGCTTTGAGCATAATTTTAACGTAATTTTCGTTAAAATCCACATTAATTGTAAATAAATTTTTATCAAACGACGAATAGAAAACGCAAAATGTTTCTTTAACTTTTGCTTAACTATTACATGGGTTAAATATTTAAAAGTGTTAGTTACTTTCAGATATGTTTTTTAAGCAACGCGTCCATGTCAGTTCCCAATGGAGGATACTTTGACTTAAACCATACCGCTACAAAATATAGCGTATGATGGAAATTTTGGCAGGCCTAGCTCTTGGAGTATAATAAGATATTCATGCATGTACCTACTGTTGAAATATTCTCTAATCTAATAATTTTATATGACTAGACAGCAAGACTTTTTTTTTTACTTTCAAACAATAGAAAGGTCAAATTATCTTAAAATTTACTAAAAATATTAATAATTCAAGACTGGGAAATTAATTGTGGTAATAAATTTTACTATCAAAGTAAGGTTCTATAAATTCTAGATGGACTACATTATAAAAAAGACGATACGCAAGCCGTATTCGTTGATAATTTTTGAACTCCTTTATGAGAATCAGAAATCTAAACCTTTTTTGTCCTTCTATTCATAATCATGGGGTATAGTAAGTTTTTAGAATTGTTTGCAACCAAAAATTTGTGTGAATATAGCCCTTAGAACCGGAGAGAAATTGAGAGAACCACGCTTTTAAAGTAAGGAACTCGGTAAATTTTTTTCTTTTGTCAGTAGATTAATAGTGATGAATTTCCGTTTCTAATCATCCGTTTTTAAGAAAAGAAACAAGAATACTCAAAACTTAAACTACTTAAAACAAATGTAAATTTTTTTGTCTTGACAAAACGAAGATTTTTGAGAAGGGCGATTTATGTATTTTTTTGTTGGGAATTATTGTGTTGAGAATTTTCGAAAAGCTTTTTAAAACTTTACTAGAATCTTTCAGAAGATCACTTGTTGAAGATACCAGCAAATTTCCAACTCCCTATCTTTTATAGTTTTGGATAAAATGGAAACCAAAGTTTTGTCCTAATTTACACTCTAATGGGTAAACAGTGATGTTTACAAAAAATGTTTTTAACAAAAGTTGTTTATTTGTTTATACTATTTTAAAGCGTTACAAACTTTTGAACTAAACTTAGCATATATTACATATATTCATGGTACAATAATATACAATAATTCATATACCGATTGTAAGCTATCTTGTTAGCCATAGAAAATATATAAAGTAAGAGGAGTTTTTGGAACGTTTTTATGTATAAAACAAAGAGGGAATGTGTACTTTGTGTTATATACAATCTTTCTTTGTTTTATACATAAGAACACCCGTAAGAACTCTTCTTACTTCATATAATATAAATGGCTAGCGATATGGTTTACAAATTGTATGTCAGGGTATATAAACATAAAACTTAAATAGAGAAATATTTTGTAAATAACTTGCAATTAAGAAGTGAATATGGTTTTTGGTTTTGAGGGGCCTCAGTAAGATTCTTAAATTTAGACCTTTGATATCAAATGGTTATTACCAATTTGATTAGAGAGGAATTCCTTACGGTATAACATGATGATGGAAGCATTCACTATTCATCCAGTCTAGATCTTCCTTCAACTTTGAATAGCGCGTTCAAATAACCTATTAAAATTTGTGTTACATTTTAATGTTTTCTCCAACATCGCATCGCAATGAGTTGAATGTACAAAAATTTACAGTTTCTCCCATATTGTAATTTATAAAAAAGATAAATAATAAATTTTTTTTTGTAAATAAATCTTCCGTATAAAGTAAAGTAATTGAATTCATTTTGAAATAATTGATGAGTGTAATAAATAAATTTTGTTAAAATGTATTCAATGAGAACTAAACGAACTATTGAGTAGTAATGTTGAAGTGAGTGAATTACTTGAAATTAAAATAGCAAATGCTCATTTACATTCGTTTCCGGTCTATAGCTACGGTGAATTCAAAGATGTATACTTACTTTTATATATATATATATAGATATTATTATACATTTGTTGTCTCATACGTCCATCAAATTGTTAAATCGTGCTGTTTTAATTTGACTATTTTTAAACTGATGACAGGAACGAAAATTAAATATATGAGGGACTTTAACTTATTATTACAAAAATTTGAAATAAATATAAAATGTGTTTTTTTTCCGTTCGTTTCTGTTGGTTTAAATGAAAATACGTAATGTGCGTTTCATGTGTAAAGTTGTGTAGCGAGTTTAACGTAATCAAATTTGTGTAATAAAAATTGAACTGTCTATACTCCAATAATTATACAAATTTTTATTGTTAAGCTATACAAATATAATATGTAATTCACAATATTTTTAGTTTAATGTTACTTTGATAGACGATAAAACTTTACCGTAGTTAACTTGAAGAATGTGTATTGTAATCTCACCGTATTACAATCTCTCCGATTGTAAACTGTGTGTATCGCACGCTGTGCACCGTTTATATAGTAACAATGGTTCTAGCAAATTCTAGAACTGTCACGTATGTTCTATGCATATGCATCATATATATTACTTATATATGTGTTCTATCTTTGTTTAAGTAATATAAAACGATATTGTTTATTTCTATTTAGAATTGTCTAGATTACATTTGTTTTTAAGATAGTATGTGTGTGAACAGATTGTTAAAACCACAGTCTTATAGTGTGTTAAGATAGAAAAAGCTATTAAAAGTATCATGTATGAGGGACTTATATAAAGTACAGAAAAATTTGAAATAAATGTAAAAATTTAGTTCCATAATAAAGATATGTATAATAATCTAATGGGGCTGATCGCACGATTTTAATTAACATGTCTATTACGTGAAATTTCAACAATTATATAAAAAATTTCAACTCCAATTCAATTTGAAAATTTCAAAAACTTGCAAGCGTGAATCTATTTATTCATTATGAAGGAGCATACTACACTGAAGAAAAATTCTTAATATCGACAGATATGAGGTTGTCTCAACCTCAGCGAGCAAATATGGCAAATAGGGACATGACTGTGATACAACTACTGTACGAGGTTAAGTAATGAAGTTGTTTGTATGAAAGTAATATACTGTGTAACAAATTTCAAATATTCTTGTTTTGAAATGCAACATAATTTTAAACAATCTTTTCATGATTGGCTCTACCACTTATAAATATTATATCAAAATAGTGATGTGATTGGCACAACCACACGGGACGGGACTTGAACCAGTGAAATATGATATAAATTTGGAATATCGATTAGGTTGTATTGTATAAAAGTATGTTATATATTATAAAAATGATCAATAATTTTATTTCAAACTCTCTGTAAATTAGTAACAGCAATCTTCATGTAGTTGACACAACCACATATTGGCTAGGCATGACAGATATGTGTTCGTAGTAACCAAATCCAATATTTAAAGCAAACGCGAAGAAATTTTCTTTTAAATTTTCTATTCGCCTTATTTACACGATAATATATTCCAACTGAGTACAATTTTATTTTCCATCAATAAAATTCATGACTTTAAACTAAAATCAATCTCTTTCATAGAAGTAATTATTTTGTTTATTTAACTTCAGTAATTTTGTGTCATTTAATTCATATTTTAAATTTTAAATTCAATCCCATTCTATTGTAAATATTTAGCTGTACTTGTTCCAATCATTAGGAAATTGTTTGAAAGTATTTTTATTTTATTTTAATATGAAAAGGTGTTTCTTAAAAAAACAGGTGGAAAAATTGCAGGAAGTTTGCAACTGTCGAAAGAGTTGAAAAGTGATTTATACTAAAATTTTCAACTCTTTCGACTTTTGCAACTTCCTACAATTTTTTTTTTTTTTCAAAAAAACTCATCGAAAAATTTACTGTTCTCATAAACTTGACACTCAAGCCATCGATTAAAACTCTTAATTTCTTTATTATCAGACAACGTGTTCATAGAAATTTCGCTTCATTATGGGTTAGCGACTAATAAAATTGACTGACTTAATAAGCCACCAGTCTTCATATCGTCTTCAATTCAGTATTTTATATGATGAATAAATAAATGCACACACATTTATAGCAAGCACATCTTTTTAAAAATCTTTAAATACATGCAGGCTGAACCGTGTATTCAGATAGAGTTGATAATAAACTGTGTATTGTAAAAGATCTTCTTTTAAACTGAATCTCAATGTTGTTAGTACTAGTACCTACATAGAAATAGAAATCGAATCCGAAGCCGTGATTCGTTTTACTACACGTTCTTTTTTATTTTCTATTTATAAAAAGAAAAATATATTGCACCAATTCGATTATAAAAATCCTTCTCTCTGTATTTCGAGTGCACTTTTGTAATATAATCTAACACATGGAATATTGTGCTACGTTAGAAGAACACGATTCTAAGTTAAATAAGACACCTTCCAATTTACGAGTGTGTAAAAGTGTGTTAGTGTATTTATTTCTTCGAGTGTAGAAAATTCTACGAACGTGTGGATATTATTACTATTATTACTATTATTATTATTATTGTCTGTCTCTGTGTTGTTGTGAAAAATCTATGTTTACATTGGAAATTGGTGTTTTTGTTCAAGTTTATATTGGATTTACTGTTGTGTACGAGTACGATGTACTTGTTTCGAGTTTCTTGTGTGCTTTTTTAATGTGATTTTATAGTAAGTGAGTTGATTGTATTCGCATATGTTTATCGATTTGATCAATTTATCGGAAATAGTTTTTCTTTGTGTGTGTTCTATCGAAATGTAGTTTCGATTTGTTCAATTGATTATAATTGGATTATATTCAAGTGATGGTAAGTGTCCTTGGAAATTAGAACTAACTAAAATATTATCATCTAGTAGTCATACATTTTTAAATTGGAATAAAAGTAAAACGGTATCTACATAATTTTATTTTTAAATTTTATATATGACATTTTTGTGTAAAAATGATTTTATTTGTGTAAAATTGATTCCTGCTGTATTTTTTAGACCGATATCTTAAATATGACATTATTATGCTCATCTGAAAAAGTAGCACTTTCGAAAAAAAGTCGTTGAGGGAAAATTGTACCAATAGTGTGTCGCTTTTAAGATGAAGACAACTTCATATTTTCGTTATTTATAAGAATATCAACCTGAAATTTTGCACAGTGAAAACAATTAAAAATGCGAATTAAGTCATGAAAATCGGTATATATAGGTATAAAAAAGTATTCTAAGCAACTTTTTCTAATAATTTTTTTCAATATCTCTAACCATCTCTGAAACAAGGCAAAATAGTCAGAATCGGCCCTATTTGCCAAGTTGTAGTAGGCTGTTAAAATTCTGATTTCGGTTAAGTATCTTAAAACATGTGACGCATCATCTTGTGTGACTGCAAAAGTTCAAATTGATATTCTCTATAAATAACGAAAATATGAGGGTGTCTTCATCTTAAAGAGACACACTGTAGAGACAACATTTTGTTACAACCACAATAGTCGACTATATATGTTCAGCTAATGGTTATAAATTTTAAAATTGGAACTAAAACAAAACGGTATAAGATATCAAAACGATTATAATACCATGTATATATGAAATATACATAGTTCATTAAGTTTAGTTCCAAGTTTGTAACGCTTAAAAATATTGATACTACAAAAAAAATTTGGGTATAGGTGTTAATAGAACATCTAATTAGTCCATTTCCGGTTGTCCGTCCGCCTGTCAACTCGATAACTCAAAAATGAAAAAAGATATCAAGCTGAAATTTTTACAGCGTACTCAGGACGTAAAAAGTGAGGTCGAGTTCGTAAATGAGCAACATAGGTCAATTGGGTCTTGTAAACCGTTAGAGATAGAACAAAAGTTTAAATGTAAAAAATATTCCTTATCAACAAATAAACAACTTTTGTTTGACAACATTTTTTGTAAACATCCCTGTTTACTCACGAGGGCGCACATTAGATGCAAATTTTATAGTATGTATTGATATGAGATTATGGGTTATGTATGTGTGACATGTATGTATGTGTCATGTGACAGAGTAATCAACACTGTCTGTACATGGTATTTCAACAATTAACAAATTAGTCAATTGTTTGTTTTCACTTGTTTTTGTTTTAAATTTTAGACATTAAACCATGTCACTTTTATTTAAAAATGATTTCATTAATTAATTTCAACCATAATAATACCCTACCCGTACATTCCTTATATAGATCGAAACATTTGGTTTTTTTATTTTCTTTATCATTGCTAATAAATTTGCTTGCTATTAAACAGTTTTTTTCTTTGTTTGAATTCGTTCCAAGTGAAAAATATCAAAAACTTTCAAAATATGTCGTTTTTCGAAATTTCTCCCTAAGAACAATGTGTTTTATATTGATTTTCAATGAGTTTTTTCTTAAAAATTTTCATGTATATCTAAGCTGAAATTATTTAACCAAATATTATTTGAGTAAAAGTTTATCGGTAAAACAATTTTGAGTCTTAAAATCAAATAATGTTGTTATGCTCATGCATCCTTAATCGAGAAATTTTCAAACAAGGAAAATAGTAAATACGTAACACGTTAATGGTACGTCGGATTCAAAAAATCATTTTTGAATAGAAATTCGTCTTAGAATTGCTGATGTTCTTCACCTGAAAGACTTTTATATTATTTATAGATACAAACCATAAAATACCTAAGCTATTCATTCTAAGTTAATAAAAAGAAAGATTCATTTAAGTTTTAAAACATTCATTGTTCTTTTATTACGATAATAAACAATTCACTAATGGTGACTGTCTTCACTGTGAACGTTTTAAAACAAAACACTGTTAGAGAATAAAAAGATTTTTGTTAGTAAACGTGAACTTTATAAAATAAATATTAAATGAATTGAATTCCAATACCAATACCTGCAACGATTTAATTATATGCAAACAAATACATAATTTATCATTCGTTTATAGTGAAGAATAAAATAAATAGAAATGAACTAAATGAAGTATCTATTATTTGATAAAATATAACAACTAACAGAGTTAATTGTTTTAAATTAACACTTTTCAACGAAGTGTTTCTTATCCGCACGTCCCGTTTTTTAAAATAAACCTTGCTCATTAATACAGGCCGTGTATCCTATGATTTAAAACGACCTGAAAATGTTTTTAAATAAATTTAATAAAAATTAACGCACACTGATCAAACAATTTATGTATCACGAAAATCAGTCAGAATCAATAATTTAGAAGAAAATGATAGTCAGCCATGAAGACTGTCAACGAAAATGAAAACTTAAAGCTTTGGAATAACTGCATTTTTTGCTGAAAAGTTATTCAAAGTTATTCAAAGAATAACTGCATGTTGATGACACGATACCATAAGATTTTAACATCCCTATATATTATAAATGTGAAAGTAAGGATGTTTGTTTGTTTGTTTGTTTGGTTGTTTGTTACTCTTTCACGCAAAAACTAGCGAATGGTTTTTAATGAAACTGTAAAGCAATATAGCTCATACATCATAATAACACATGAGCTATAAATTATAAAGGTATATTAAAAAAAAATTGATAAATTAAATTTAATCTGACATTTACTATTTTAAATTTTTACAGAAATCTTTAACTTATGGTTCAAAATGATGATCACAGATGAGGTAGATCTATGATCATCATTTTGAACCATGAATTAAAGACTTATGTAAATATTTAAAATAGCAAATGTCAAACAATTTTCATACCTTACCTTTTTTATTACCTTTTTTGATATACTCAATGAATTCTGACTCTTTTTAACCTACTTCAAACAAAGAAGAAAGAAGTTCACAATTCGACTGTTTTTTTTTTTTTAAATGGACGAATAATTCAATATGACGCCAATCGATTCCGATGATTATTTTTTTAGTAATAAATTAGTGAATTTACTTCAGATTCACTTAAAATCATAAAATAAAAAAACTATTAACAAAAAAAAAAAAAACAAAAAAACAATTCAAAAACAAATTAATAAGCATTAAAAAGTAAAAAATAAGGAAAATATAATGTAATTACAATTATTGTTATTTTTGCTTCCTTGGCTGACACCGTAATTACATTATATTTTCGTTATTTTTTACTTTTTAGTGCATATTAATTTGTTTTTGCATTGTTTTTTTTTGTTAAAAGTTTTTTTTACAATTTATAAAATTGAAAACTGTGTACACCTTTTAGCCGCGTACAACAATCCTTTCAAGTGTTATGAAATAGGAATAAGTGAGATCAAGAGAGGTTGAGACTATGAAGCAGGCCAGTGATGCGGGCGGATATCAAGCAAAATTACAAATATTTTATTTATTATACATATATAACATATCGTCTATCGCGCCTATAAAAGTTTTCACTCAAAAAAAAAAAAATCTCAAGTCTGGCTCTTTTAGTTTCATAACTGACAGACATTGGTTAATTTAGTCTCATTCTTTGTGTAAATAGACTCGATATCTATGTGAAGGTTGTTATTATTAAGAATGGCCATTCATTGAATCATTCAATTTATAGATATGACAAAAAGAAGTTGTTATATGTTTACTTTAATTTGATTTAATGATTTAATAGCCTAATCTCACGTAATGGACCTGTAAATTGGGCTTCAAGACTGTGCGATCTAATCCCATTATATTATTATCTTTGAGGGTATGTTAACTTCACAACTACGTCGATAAACCAGAGATAGTGGAATACATGTAATACAAAATTCGGTAACTTATTGGCGAAATTCGATTGCAATTGCTACGAAAATTATGTGCTAGTTATACATCTAGATTGCACCAGCCGTTGCTGCCACATGACCGAAATTATATTTAAATATTATTGGCATAAAATTATCTTTCTAATAAAGCCAGTTTCATTCACATAAAAAAATTTTTTTTTAAATAATTTAAATTTAAAGTTGTAAACCCGAAATATTGACACTTCCACACAAGAAATGAGAATGATGATAGCTGTTTTCATCTGTCTAATATTACATTTATGAAATACACAGCCATGCACGTGTTTATATGTATAATAATTCAAAATATTAATATAGCGCTTTGATAGGTTGCGAGACAATGAGGGAAGACGCTCTCCTTTTCCGGACTCTTTTTTAACGGTCAATAATTCACTTATTGCGTTTCCTATGCTTTTAAGCCTCTCTGTTATATATAATCTCTTTGGGATTCTTTAACTTAAACTAATGAAGATGACTTATTTGTTCATATCTAATATTGACGTCTTTAACTATGAGATTACGATCTAATTTTATTAATAATATTTGAATCTCAAATGGCTTATCTTAAAGATAACAGCCTGTATAAAATAATATGATGGACATGTACGCATTTTATCGTCTATGAGTGATGTTCGTTAGTTGAATATAAAATAACCAACTATTGAAAATAAGTTCTTCACACTAAATGAAGAAAAACACTTTTAGTCTAGTCAACAAGTTCAAATTGGTGAAATATAGAAATAACGATCTTAAAATTACATCTGATAGCTTGTTGGATTCAGAATGATGTCTAGAAAAATGTACCAGAAGCGTTTTTAGCATTTCAAAAGTTATAAACAATTGCAAATGAAAAAAAGATATTTAAGAAATAAAAAAAAAAAAATTCTTAAAGAAGAGGAAATTTCCAATAAAAAATACACCCGAAACTCTATTTCAATTTATTATAATTTAGCCCCTAAAATAGGTCTTTTGCATTTTGCATTTTTAGATTGTGTTAGTAAAACATAAATGAGTTTAAAAAATTTTAATGCTTTGTTTATATTAATTTTTTATGTTAACAAAAAATGATTAAAAAATGAATCAAATCGTGTATTTTTTGCTCAAATTTTTTAAACTCTTTTGACATAATCTTGTTATATTATAAGAAAAGCTTCACGAACTCAGCAAATTTTTCGTCAATTATTTAAACATTTTTTTTTAGTTTACAATGAAAAAAAAAAATTCAAAATAATTTTGTTAATTAATAATTGTTTAACTTGCTGAAAAATTAACTTCTACCAATTCTACTTCTACTAAATTTCCAACAATAATAAATTCTTTCAAAATATTTAGAATACACCATAATTTTTTCAAACTTTAGTCCCAAGTTTGTAACGACTAGAAATATTGATACTGCGAAAAAAATTTTGGTATAGGTGTTCATAGAATCACCTAATTAGTCTATTTCCGGTTGTCTGTCCGTCTGTCTGTCAACACGATAACTCAAAAACGAAAGGAGATATCAAGATCAAATTTTTATAGCGTACTCAGGACGTAAAAAGTGAGGGTGAGTTCGTAAATGAGCAATATAAGTCAATTGGATCTTTGGTCCGTAGGATTGGATCTATCCTTAAACCGTTAGGGATAGAACAAAAGTTTAAATGTAAAAAATGTTCCTCATAATAAAATAACTTACTTTTGTTTGAAAGATATTTTTGTAAACATCACTGTTTACCAACGGGGGCGCTAATTAGGTGCAAATTTTATAGTATGTATTCATATTGGAATATCAGTTATGTGTGTGTGGCTGTTTAAAAGTGGATATCTTTTTTTATTTACATGACGTCAAAAAACATACGATTGGCTCATCAACACTGTCTTTACATGGTATTTCAACAATTACAGTCAATTGTTTGTTTTCATTTGTTTATTGGCAGTTTCCTCCTCTATAAGAATCTTTTTTTTAAATTTCTTAAATATTCCATCTTTAATTGTTAACTTTCGCAACTTTTTATATGCTTAAAAACGCTTCCAGCACATTTTTATAGACGTCAATCCGAATCCAATTAGCTATCACATTTTTTTAGATCATTATTTCTATATTTCACCAATTTGAATTTGTTGACTAGACTAATTAGTTTAGGGATAGGATAAATAGATGTGTGATAGTAAAAGATAGTGACCATGTACTGACTGACTATGACTGCCCGTGATGATGACGATCATGATGACAGACAATGACAATAGAACTTCATTCAGTTAATAAAATATGACATGTTTCTTATTTATATTTATTGTGTATTTAAAAATATAGTACTGATGTCTAAATATAGAATTCAAATGGACAATTCGTATGTCTGTCTTCAAGTAAATCAGTACTTAGGACGTGAACTGGGGAAATCTAATTTTTTAAAAGATTATTTTTTGTCAGTAAATCAAATTAAATTTAGAAACATATTACATTTAGAAACATTTACTGCCTGCGCGTTTATATCTGTCTTGAAGAAACTTAAATAGTGATGTATTACCGTAAGTATAGATATGCATCTTGAGATCTTTAAAAAACGATAATTTTCTTAGCCAGAGATTTATCTTTCAGGGGATTTAGAAAACTCGTAATTGTGTGGAAAACTTAAAGTATATGAATCTGAGGCAGTATTAAATTAAGAAAATAATTGAATAAAAAATGAAAAACCTATTGGCCCGACACCTGCAAAATGGTGTACGGGAAAAAATTTACAGTAAAATTACAATATTACCATCGTATTTTTTATAACTAAAGTATCTGAATATCTTGTAAAATATAATAAACAAAAAGTGTTAAATATTAAAATCGCACCAATAGTGGCCTGTTAGGTCTTGTTAAAGATTTTAAAGAGACAACAAATGGCAGATTTTGTCCCTAAATGGATTTGTTTTAACCCGACTGCCTGACGCAAAAGAAAAGTAATGTGTTTATCAGTTTATATATGTATGTGTGTTCCGTTTTGATACACTACAGACTAAACGCGTGTTAAGTGGGCTGTTATTGATTAGCTATTTAAAAATCTCAATTAGAAGTGTAACATAATAAAATAAATCTAAACAGTAAAAAAAAACCGACTGTGTTAAATAAAAACTGAAAAGGAAAAAGACATACAGAATGAACTATGCAATAACCATGCAAAATTGATTCGCTCTGTAGAAAGAGACAAAGCTACTGTGTGGCGAACACCTGTATCTTTTCTAAAGGTCTGTAGAAATGCTTGGAAGAGATAACTACTGGTCATGCATTTGCTTTATCTCTCTCATAGTTTCTCGCCCGTATTTACTATACTCTTGAATAGTAATTTTATTTTTATTTATTTTTTTAAATTTTAATTCTTCTAATTTATTTACTAAAATAATGCAAACACTGGTTCAACAATAACCTGAGCCAATTGTTTATTTTCAATTTTTCGCTTGCCAGGTGGGTACACAATAGCCTCTTAATTTTCCATCTGTTCTGAAGAAGGCTGCCAAATACAACGTTTGACCCTAAATCTATTGGTAGAAACTTTCAATAATTGAAATTTTTTTTGAGTCTAAAGGAATAATTTTTATTTGCATACATATCATTGTGTCTGTTGTTTTGAATTCAAATCTGTTGCAAGAACAAATAAAAATTTTGTATTTATTTATATTATATCGCATCGCATCGGTCTACTATTTATGACATACTATAAACTAGACTGGTCTGGTGTGGAATGCAACAACAGTATACAGCGTATTTTCCACCTAAGCCACCTAAGCAAAGGTCTACCTACCTACCTATGTAGTGATAGCGATAGTATATGTTTATGTGTGGTGATATTTATAGTTAGTTGGTTTTAATTACGGAAAAAGCTTTAATGTTTGTTATATGTAGTGCAGCTACCTATTTTGTATTTTGTTTCTCTGCAAATATTATAGTTCAAGAGACAATGTAGCCAATTGAAATGTTTTATTGGAACTGTGTACAGTATCAGGCAGATAGGGTCTGGACTAAAAACAACGACACCTTTTTTTATATATCTGAAATAGTAATAATAGTTTATAGTATACGTCTATACTTTGTCAACTGTCTTGTACCAAACTTCAATGATTTTACAATTGACTTTTCATGGGTTATTTCTTGCATCTGAATAAATATATTCTCGGTGCAAAAACTTTTCTTGGATTTTATAAGCAGATCGACTTTTTATACCGTGTATATATGAAATATACATAGTATATAAGTTTAGTCCCAAGTTTGTAACGCTTAAAAATATTGATGCTACGAACAAAATTTTGGTATAGGTGTTATCATAGAATCATCTAATTAGTCCATTTTCGGTTGTCCGTCTGTCAACACGATAACTCAAATACAAAAAATGATATCAAGCTGAAATTTTACAGCGAACTCAGAACGTTAAAAGTGAGGTCGAGCTCGTAAATGAGTAACATAGGTCAATTGGGTCTTGGATCCGTAGGATCCATCTTGTAAAACGTTAGAGATAGAAAATACGTAGGACTCTTGTTCAAACCGTTCTTGTCAAACCGTTATTGATAGATCAAAACTTTAAATTTTAAAAATGTTCCTATTCAAAAACATAAACAACTTTTGTTTGAAATATTTTTTTGTAAACATCACTGTTTACTCACGAGGACACACATTAGATTCAAATTTTATAGTATGTTTTAATATGGGACTATCACTTATGTATGTGTGACATGTATAGGTATATGTGTAATATGACAGAGTAATCAACCTTGTGTATACATGATATTTCAGTAATTAACTTAGTCAATTGTTTGTTTTAACTTGTTTATTGTCTTATTTCTCAGGGCTATATTTTTATTATTATACATTGGGCTATATACTGTTTTATTTTTTTATTGTATCTGCATCAAATCTCACAAAATCTATTATTTAATTTATAAATTTTTACAAATACAACAATAATAAGTAATAATAATAAATAAAGTGGATAAACAAAGTAAAAAATTCATTGAGTTGAAAAAATTGCATTCGTGTCTAGAACTCGAATAGCCTAATTGGTAGGGCGCTTGACATGAATCCAAGAAGTCCGGGTTCGAGTCCTGGTTCGAGTGTATTTTTTTCAATTCTCTCTTTAATTAAAAATTACTAGGCAAGTATTTGTCAATAATTAGTTTACGATTGAATGTAACATATTATATATCAAAATTAGTCGAACAGACCATGATGTAAATATTGTGTGCATAATTAAATGTGAACAACAATAATAAGTAATTTTTATTTTTATTTGCATTTTTTTGAATTTTTCGATTCATTTGGTTATTTAAAATTATTGCTCTCCTGTGTTGTTGATATTTGTAATTTTCTGATAAGTGTTTTTATTGTAAATTTTGTACTTAAATCGAGTTGTGTGTTTTTAAAATAAATTTCGTACTTTTGACTTTTGCTTTTTTTATGTTTTCAAAATACTTTTGATATTACTATTATTATATTCTATTTAAAGGCATTTTATTTGATTTTCAAGAAAATTTTTCGATTGTAAAAACAAACCAAAAATAATATATCCAAATATAACCAACTTATTTTATTTAATCGTAGATAATCACTAGGTATAAATAACATTTATAATTAATATCTGTATAATATTCTATGTCTATGAGTGACCCATAATAAGGTTCCAATTAAAATCGGTAGATAGAGTCTTAATAAAATTTTCCCATAAAATGTATTATATTTTAGATTCTTGCATCGTCTCTTGGACTAATAGTAATAGTTCCAGTGGTGGGTATGGTCTGTGTATAATATTTTTAATTAATTATTGTATGCTTTTACAGAAAGTACCTTCTATTATTGTTATTATGATTATTATTACTTATAAAATATACTACAAAAATAAAGAACCGAAAAAAAATAAAATAAAAAGAAATAATTTTCATTTAATTCGAAAAGTATTACATACACAACACAACATAAGGTTTGGTTTGCTGAAAATGTTTATTTTCTTTTTATAAAAATTTATTCTGTTGTAAAAGTATTTGAGAATTGTTTTTTAATTATTATTATGAATATTTTAAAAGAGGGTTTTTTTTTTATTGCTTAAAGTATGGACCATATTCCATGAGAAAATGTTATGCAAAAATATAAAAAAAATTTTGAATTCGAGCTTTTTCGAAAATAAGTGGTTAGTATAACTTATGACCTTTAACATATTATATAAATATTTTCATATACAGTATATACATGCAGTATACATATTTTCATATCCGAATTAATTGGGACCGGGGTCGATTCGGATAATCGGACATAGACTGGTAATAAAGAAATTGAACTGTCACGCAATAAATATTATTTAATTATGTTTGTATGTAATTCAATGCTATTGAGTTGAGAAAAACAAACGTTCCAACGTCACAAAACATGTATTGTCTTGACTCTAGCTTTCAACCACAACAATTATATAAAAATGTATCCGGACTCCAACGAGTTCCTAATTGTTACAACAAAACAAAACAAAAATTATATACATGCTACATGCTTGGTTTTAATTTATTATTATATTAGGCGGATTCGGATAATTGGCAATTCGGTTAATTGGCGTTCTACTATATATATATATCCCAGCTACGCGTTACTGTGGCTCAGACTACCGTCAGACTACCGCGCTTACCTTCACTTACCCTACCCCCACTTGTTCTTCAGTATTTTTTTTACAATTTCATGAAGTTTAATTTTTTAGAAAACTAGGTCGTGTTTGGGAATCTAAACCCTTGTTGAATCCACTTGAACACACAAAAAATCTCGTCAAACTCGATCCAACTGCTTAAAGCAATGGTTGGAATAACTAAGTGGTATTGTTGTAAATAACTATGGCCCACCTTTTAATAGGCACCTATTTATTCAATGTCTTCTAAAACTAGTACACTACGAATCGGCGCACGAGTACAAACAAATTCCATCTCAATTTTTTTTATATAGTTCACTTCAAATCGTTTTAATGATGATGTAAATGCGTGTTGCCAGGTCGGAAAAGTGGTCGGAAATTTTTTTAACCATTTTCTTTAATAAATTTGAGAAAATTATTTATTTTGCCTCGGGAAAAATCTTTTACAAGTTTTGGCTTAACCAAGTTTTATAGCGTGTTAGGCTTTTATTTTATTGTAAGCCCTTCTAGTTTAATAAATAGAAGAGATTACAAGGTCTTCTCTGCGTAAGTGGAAGTAAGCCTGAGCATACTTTTTGATTTACAAAGCCTCTGCCACTATCTCAGAAAATATATATGCAAGTACTTAAATATTTATTAAAATAGAAGGGCTCCCAAAAAAAGCCTAAAACTCTTTGAAACTTGGTTAAAAGATGTTTGAATATTATTTACGAACATTGGTTACTTTAAAAGTTTTCGATTTTCATATTGCTTTTCAGGATTGAAAGTGGCCATTTTCGCATTTTTTCGAACTTAAATTGTCCAAATAACCTTTAAATATTTATTAAATATTCCCGAGGTATAATAAATAATTTTGGCAATTTTATTAAAGAAACGTGGCAACATGCATTCATGCATGATATGATCATTAGGAAAATTTGAAGAGAAGAGAAGACCGTAAAAAAAATTATGGTGGATTAGGTTTTTGTACTCATGTGCCGATTCGTACTGTACTAAACCCGGTTTTTGTAGTTCTATTTTAAGCTGCAGGGACATTTTCTCAATAGTAGTAGTTTAAAGCTTTGTTCAAAGATTGTAATTTGTTGTTGTTTTTTTTTTTAATGGTCTGTGATGAACTTTGAATGTTGTGTGCTTTTTGGATACAATAGCGCGTGAAGTTACTTGCCTCCGCAAATTTAAAATTGGCTTACTTACAATTGGCAATAAATAACTGGAGAGAGATTTACTATATCGCAATGTAATAACAGTTCGATACTCCGATATTTTTCTTTATATTTAAATGAATAAAATCCGATAAATATGTATCATAAACAACACTAAACGATCAAAAAAAAAAAAAACATAAACGTAGCGAGTTTGTAAAATATACACAAAACTTTAAACATGTTTACGATGACAAAAAATCATTTGACAGATAAATATACATCATTGATTGACGTTATTCCCTCACTTTGAAGTACAATTTAGCTACATTATTGACACGAGCAAAAGCGTGAAAAAATGATCATTATTTGAACATTTTGTGGTTTGTGATTGAATGACTATAAGTTACAATGACATGTTACTGTCGTAAATTTCCTCTTCTACAATCTCAAAATAAATGGGTCGAGAGGAGGCGAGAAGATATATTTTATAATAGAGGAAGTATCATCAACACCAAAAGAAGTATGAAGTTTATTATAGTAAAAAAAAATATATATATATATATATATATATGGTACCGAATGTTACAGGAAAATTTTTTCGATTTATTTCGATTTCGTGTTTGCTTCAATCGGTGCATAATAACATCAATTTGTGCTGAAAAGACTGACAAAAGCGAAGCATAGAAATTGGGGCGTTGCGGGAGAAAAAAGAATAAAACGAAAATTTCTATAATTAGTTTATAAGTTGTAGAAAATCAATTGAGCAATAGTTTATTTTTGCCTGTATTTATTTATCTTGATATATTATTTAGTATTCTGTTTTTACGTTGACATAATGCAAACTGCGAGTTACTTCTTGGAGAACGGAAAATACTTGTGGTATGGCAAGATAAATGCCAATTTCTGTCATTTCAAACGCATTAGATCTTCTCAAACGTCTTCGTATTGTACCGGATTTTACAGGATACAGGCTTTAAAGAAATAATGTTGATCGTTTCGATATTACATTACGCAAACTGAAAATTTCTGGATCATTGATCAGGTTTAAGTATGGTCCACCTGGTCAGTGGGACAGTTTTACTGCAAATGGTAAAGTGTTATAGTTACGCCAAAAGTCGTGTGAGCTGACAAGTATTATGTACAACAATTGGTGGATCTAGGGAACCATCAGTCTACAAGAGCCCAAGGAAGAACAAGAATACGGTAGTTGCCTGATGTTTAATTTGCCATATTACGCATAAAAATGCAAAACTAGACTTAATATCATGACATTTGAAAGTGAAATTAAAATTGATTAAAAAACGAAGAAGTTATGAGCATTCAAAGATTGCTGCCCATCTCCTTTTAGCAAAACAAAGTTATATATGTATCTCTATGGTGATGTCGGACAATGACGTCACTAACCTATATCTTCCTCTTTGTTTAATTAACAATTTTAAAATATTTTGCAAACTTCTACAGATTTTCAAAAACCAACTTCACTTTTCTGCCCGTGCAGTGAGAATTCTTCACCTGAAGTGATAAAAAAACTTAAGTCAACAAGCCTATTGGGTGGTGGATAATATCATCAGAAAGTAGAAGTCTTATGAATCTGGAAGCAATGCTATCTTTACAAATTTTTAACAATCTACTATTATATTTGTTAAGTCTTTTTCATGATAACATACTTGTGACACATTGTACTAAACAGTTTCATGAAAAAGTATCAGATGAAATCAGATGTTGATGAGAGTTTTCTTTGGGTGACTATGACTTGCTCGCTTGGTTGACATGTTAAACATATTGTCTCGTTTATCAATATATTTTTACATATGCAACAGCAAGGAAATTGCATTCTGATCTATAGTACTTTTGTGTATGTGTTTGGACGGATGAGAGTTTGACGCTTGTTGGAAGTCATTGCATTATAGTGACAAATGTTTAATATTGCACTATCATTTATTATACCCAACGTTTTTTGTTCTGTTTAACTAACATTACCCGAAATTTAAAGTTTCGAACGAAAATTATTTCCTTGAATTCAATTTGATCTATGATGGTGAATAATTGATTGGTTTTGACTTCTCAACCTTTTCTTACAATAAGGGATTTAGGACTCCACGTTTTTTTCTAAATGATGAATACATATTTAAACTTCGTGAGTGGCTTCCTTTTGACGAGTCTACAAAACTTTTCTCTTCGATTTTTATCGAATAGGCTGCGTTTTCAAATAAGCATGATGTACAGTTAATTAGTTGTAAACTATAACCAAGTGATAACGTTAATAATTATTAAACAATTCAGCAAAAATGAACCATATATGTATTGAAAGACAAAAATACTAAGTACGGCATATTCGAGGTACAAGCTCATCAGTGCAGTATTTTTGTTGGGCAAAATATTATCTTGTTTAATTATTATTATTTTTATCCAGTAGTCATTGTGTCCGACAAATTTCCTGCAGCATTTTTTCAGACCGATTACTCAAATATGACGTCCTTATGCTCATTTGAAAACGTATAGCTTTTTCGAAAAAATATCATAGAAGAAAGTTTGGTAGACTTGTCACAAGGAAACCGCTCACGAAGATTCAAGTACGTATTTATCATGTAAAAAAAGCCCCTGATATCCCACGATCTAATTTTATTCGCTGATAATCGATGCATATGTCATTATATAACCTCAATTACTATCTTGTAACGGCATTGTGATTTGGTTTGAACGGTTGTTGTTTGTACCTTCGACTTTCGGAAGTAAATTCATTAAAGTATTATATTTCTGAAGATATATAACGTACTTGTTACATTTCGTATCAAACATGGAGCACAAACGGCCGAGCCTGGGATTAAGAGTCTCGTTGATAAGGTTTAGTGCCAAGATACGGGGGATGCTCAGAGTTGCCAGGATACAGAGGCTCGAGCTCGATTTCTGGTATCAGAATCAATTATGTAAAGGATTGTCCTTCCATACGAAGGCAGATTGTGGAAAATGTATCATCATAATTTGGTAGCTTAGCTTGTTCTCCACAATTCGTCTTCGTATGTAAGGACAACCGATTACAATCTCTTTTACTGAATGTAGTTCAACTCAGAATTATTTTAAAAAAAATATGAATCGGATTATTTACTTCCAAGTATAGAAAGCTATTGTAATGGGTTCTATTTTCGAAATAGAAATTTTCATGGGTAGGACAAGACTTTAACAGTTATTTTGAGAAAAAAAAATTGTGTTTATGTATACACTTTTTTTTATTGATTTTGTCCTATTCGAAGTCGCATACAAATAAATCTGTCAGGAATCGAAAGGTATGCCTCCTTATTCTGGATAGATGATGACTTGGACCAATCGTTTTCGCGTTTCTATGTAACATTCTGTCATCGTTGAACCGACATGATGTAAAAATACCATCCAAGCAATAATAAAATAATAAAATTAAAATTAAATGCATTAAAAAGTAATTGGATATAAACAATTTATTTTGATCGTAAAATCGGTGTTTGAAGGTTAGCACTGCACAATGCATAAATAATTCTAATATAATACTTTTGAATAAAAAAATCCAATGTAGACAGATTACATACACAACGATTGTGCCAACGAATCAGCCATCCAAACCACACACCAGATAGATACAGATTGAGATAGAATTATTGCTTTTGTATATTTGCTGTACATGTCATAAAAATTGTATATTTTGATCTTTTACAAATTGCATATTATGTTTTTGCTTCATGGATACTTACCTTCATACACGTATGTGTGCAGTTTGGAGTATTTAGAAAATTCATAACATACTCTCAAAACTGATTTTAACGACATCGATTGTAACGAGGAATTGGAAAAGTTCCAACTGAATCCCTGTAAATATTAAACACATATATGAATGTATCAATTATAACAACATTCGATATAACGATATACATATCTCGGTTATAACGACCAATATTCATAGGAATTATAGGCCGACATAATGACTGTAACGACTAACGTAAATACATATTCACTTTCATACCTTACATATAGGGTGGAGCATTTTAATCTATTATGGCTAAAAGCTCGTTCTGTAGTTAACCGATAAAAAAAATAACTTAAAACTAAAATCCCAATGATAACAGAAACACGCTCTTAAAGGTAAAACAAGTGAAAACAAACAATTGACTGAGTTAATTGTTGAAATACCATGCATCAATAGTGTTGATTACTCTATCACATTGCACACAAATATACCATTTATATAATACATGCTATACAATTTACGCCTAATTTGCGCCCTCACGGGTAAACAGTGATGTGTACGAAAAACATTTTTTGCTTTTAAACTTTTGTTCTATCTCTAACGGTTTACAAGATGGATCCTATTGACCCATAGGTCAAGACGCAATTGACCTATGTTGCTCATTTACGAACTCGACCTCACTTTTTACGTCCTGAGTACGCTGTAAATTTCATCTTGATATCTTTTTTCGTTTTTGAGTTATCGTGCCCACAGACGGACGGACGGACAACCGGAAATGGACTAATTAGGATTTTATGAACACCTATACCAAAATTTTGTTGGTTGCATTAATATTTTTAAGCGTGACAAACTTGGGACTAAACTTAGTATGCATATTACATATATGCATGGTATAAAAACAAAATATATTCTTCTGCATTTGTTGTCATAAGTAAAATCTTCATTACAGTCCGAAGACCTCTAAGATTAAACAGTTTTAGAGAGCAGATAAACAATTGCAGATGAAATTATGGTCTTGTTTTTACACTTTTAAGACGTGCTTCTGCAATCGTCGGAGTTTTAGTTTTTGAACTTTATTTTATTTAAATTATTTTTTGGTTATAATTTCGTGAGAATGTAACTCTGCAACTTGTTATTTTTACCCCGACGATACCATGGCGAAGGCTATGTGCTACAATTGAAAGAAATCCATCTCCGAAATTATGAAAGAAAGGTTGTTGAAAATATGCAGGTAGATAAAACTAGTAGTCCCGTGAAAGATTCTCGCAAAGGAGGCAAAAATTCAAGAGAATACTAAATTTTCGAAAACAAAAACTAATAATAATTGTGTTGATTTTTTAAACTTTTCTAATTTACTTACTTTTTTTTGAGTCTTATGGACTTCATTTTCGATCTTACGAACTCATGTATCGATTATAACGACCAATTGTCTTTGGAATTAGTCAGCAATTACAAACATGTGTTTATGTGCACATACTTTCAATTTAATAAAAATATATATAACGCTTTTAACGACTCTCAATTATAATTGTTGTTTTAATCCCGTTATAACCGATTTTTATTGTACTTCTTTTCAGATGAAATTTGTAAAAACTTTCAAACATTACAAAGGACTTATTGGAAAAATACCACTAACATTTTATCGCTACAATATTGAGCCTGGCCTTGCCCCAAAATTTTCTCCCAATTCCCTCTATACTGGGACTGGAATATTGTACGCCAATTTCTCAGGTTGAAATATTGTGCGTCTTTTAAATCTGATTTATCCATCTAGCTTTGGGTATGCCTCTTTTCCTGGCGACGCAATGCCTGGATTTACACATACTGTTCCTGAAACTCGCTCGATTTACTCTATCCTAGAGCTGTATTTAGATAGAGCTTTCTTAGAGATGATTCAGTTCCAAAACCCTTCTAATAGTCGGGTTAAATCTTTTATGATCTATTACAATTTTTATTAATAGTTTCTGCTTTTGTAGCAGCAAAACAAAGCAGTTTATCTACAGCTTTTAACTTTCCTTTCTTTAGATAAAGGCGTGCGGAAAGCTTACCAAGCTTTACATCTCTGATTTTGATGATTTGATGCTAACGATCGATATCTTATATCTAATTATGCATTGAATAACTAAGTGTAAGATATATGAAGGTTGTTTGAAAGTGTTCCACACAGATTTTTTATATAAAAAGTAGTTTTTCTGATGTTGGTAATAATATTTTGTGTTTGCTACTATATTCACACCATAACTAAATTACACCAAATCAATGGAACGAACGCTATTTAATGTTGTATTATGTACGCTATGATGATATACATTTATTTAGATATCAATATGTCATTTAACGTCACAGAAAAAAACAAGATCAATATGATACAAACGAATTTATTTTTATACTTACATTTCATATAAAGTTAAAAAAAACTTGGTACGAAACTCTTTTTATGCTAGCTAAATCGGCTCTGAGAAAATTACTGTGTTAAACAGTCAATATGACAGTAGGGGTGGAACACCCTAATATTGGGTGGTTACCAAGCATCGGAAGATCATATATCTCAATAAATTCATCAAATACATCTATTGTCAAATTAACGTACTATAAGCTAAGCGTCAGATGTCACTTCTGGGAATGCCACTGCTTGCTTGCATAAAAAAGGCGGAATCTCAAACCAGTATACATTGGCTCTTTTGAAAAAAATTTTTTATTCCAGAAAAGGACTGCTTTTGAAGAGATAAGCTGAAAATATTATTTTGTCTGTTGGTTTTATTAGGTTGCAGTTATGTTTCTATTCGATAATAATTGAAATTTGAAGTAAATTGCAATGTTTACTATGTGGTTGTTATTATTGTCCACATGTGCGAAATCTTAATACCGGAAACCTATAGCAAAGCCTAATATCGGATAGGCATAATAAGTAATTCCATTAATTTTAAACAAATTTAGAAAGTGCTGTATCGTGATTTCTACATATGATATAAAGGCTAATATAAACGATTAACTATCACAAAAAATGAAAAATATGATCCAAAATTAGTGAGTTTCAAAAAAGAAAATTCATTCAAATGCAATAAAATTTGGCCTAAATACTTAAAAAATTGTTTTTTGAACCTTATAACGTCATAAATAACACACTTAAAGTTTTTGGTATATTCAAATTTTTAACTTGACATTTCCAAAATATATATAAATTACGGATACAAAAAATTGTCGATTAATTCTAAATGCATGTTTATTTTTAGGTAGATAGGTTCTAGATTAAATGATGATCAACTTCATTTTTTCAAATTGAATCCTATATTTTTTGTAGGTTATTCGTATATTGTAGGAAAAGAAGATAACTTTTATCTTGAAGATAATGTTTTTAGTGCATTTTTTTGTGATCTGAGCAATAAATAAGATATTTTGGTTGATCTCTTATACGAAAATTGTTGTGTTTTAAGAAAATTCATAGAATTGATTTTTTATTCAAACACGAAATCATTAAAGAATTTTTTTCATATTTATTTTATACATTTTTTGCAAATTGAAATTAAAAAAAACACCTAGATATTATCAATATACTCATTTATTATTACTCAGCGATTTCTAGACCATATACATCGTTATAAGCTTCTTCCTGTTCCGCAAATTGCTGTTTTTTAGCTTTTTAGCTTTTTAAAGACATTATAAAGTGGAACTGGATAAGTGGGACCTGGATAAAAGAGAAACTTCCATAACTGGAACTCTCGCTGAGGTTCCAACACTTTGGTACTGAATTATCTATGTTAGTTGGACGAGGCAAACCTCTTTCGATTTTATTATCATAGTTACCTCTATAACCGAGACAGCGAGTGAATTTTTTTATGCATTAATTTCTGTAACTGAGAACTGAGATAAGAATCATTTGGTTAATAAAACAAATAATTTTGAGCCTCAAGTTTTAGTTTTGCTTCACTCTCATACGGATTTTTACTTGAAAAATGCCGAAACGAATGCTCAAATCGTTATCAATGCGTGAAAAACTGAAGCTTTTATATCTGTTTATGAAAACGGAAAGATCCACGATCAAGTCTATGTCGAATTTAATGTGCCAAAATCTACTCTTTGTAGGATAATTAATATAAAGATAAAATTCAATCACGATGTTTTGAAGGGCAAGGAAAACTAAAACGTGTACGGCAGAATATCCTGCACTTGATCAATGTATGATAACATCGGCAAGCAACTTCGTAACAAAAACGTTCCAACAAGTGGGCCGATGATTAAAGAAAAGACACCAGATTTTCCGCAAAGGCTCGGTTTTCATAAGTTTTGTAGAAGCAATGGTTGGTTGGAAGGGTTAAAAAAACGGTATAATTGTCATAGCAATTTGTGGAGAAAGTAATGCTGTTGATGTTAACAAATGTAGCCAATGGATTGAAGGCCTGCCAGTTCTTCTGCTCAATTATTTTGATGATATTTTTAACGCAAACGAAGCGGATTTATTTTATAAGTGTCTACCCTATAAAACCTTAAAAGTCCTGTCATGGCGGAAGTAGTAATGAGCTCATTTAGAAATGAGCGAATTACAATACTTTTGGTTTCTAACATGCCAGGGAATGAAAAGCTGCCAATTCTATTAATCGACAAATGGATGCAAAGATGACATCTTTTGATTCCTAATAATGATCAAAATTAATTACTTTATACGTTATTTTATTTAGCACCTCTATAATATTCCAGTAACTTTATACATTATAGTCTGCATTAAATCCGGTAGTTTTGATTTTTCGCATACTTGTTTATGATGTTATTCCAATAAATAATCCAAGTTTGTGACCTCGAACGCCGAAAGAAACTTTGTGAACAATCGAAAAAACTCGTGAAAATTTCAGCTTGTTTTTCAGATTTTGGTGCTTATAATCCTAACGAGGTAGTTTTTGAAGTACTTTTTCAAGATGTTCTGACGGAGTGTGCTAGTGTTGTTCGGGTTCAAAATTCCTTCAAAACGACATAATATTATAAATAAAGTTAGAAAAAATTATAAACTTTGAAAGAATTTATCACGGAAACTTTTAGGTCTACATAGACGATTGTAGTTTCATATTGTAGAAAATTTAGTAAACTTTATAAATGTTTTTTTGAAAAGATACTTCAAAAATCTCCCATTTAGGGCAATAGTTGCAAAAATCAGAAAAAGCCGGTTCATGGGTTTTTTCGATTTTTGACAAAGTTGCGTTTGTCGTTCGAGGTCACAAACTTGGATTATTCATTGGGACAACCACATAAACAAGTCTGCTAAAAATCAGAACTATCGGATTTGACGTTACCTCTGATGTATAAAGTTAAGTCGATAAATTTTGAAAGAAAAAATTTTGAAACCATTCTCGTCTCATAATGTAGCAATTTAGTCTACTTTATAAACGTTATGAAAAGGTTTTATCAAAAAACTAATCTTTTAGGGTTATAATCGCAAAACTCCGAAATTTTTTTCCCCGAATATTTCGATTTTTGACAAAGTTGCGTTACACAAACTTGAATTATTTATTAGACCAATATCTTAAACAAGTCTGAAAAAATTGGGTCTACCGGATTTGGGACTACACCATACTTTCAAACGATAAGGTTACTGTATTATAACTGAAATAATCTGTATTCTGATGAGACAGATATTTCTTTATACCTGTATTTCTGAAACACTGGGAAAATGAAATACAATAAGTGAGACTATTCTGCAGGTCCTTTGAAGTCTCGCTTAACCAGGTTCCACTGTATTTGTTATTACGCGCGTTATAACTTCAAAAATAATTCTAATTTTTTTAATATAATTTTTGGAGTGTATGTAACACATTCAATTATACAAAAAAAGTAAAAAAAACCAGTGATTTGGGTATTTTTAAATCTGGAATTTCGCCGTATGTATAAATCTTTGTGAAATGAAACTGTATTGACCAATATTTGTAGGGGTTAATTGAACATACAAAAACGTACACAAAGACATTGTAACTATTTTTATCAACATATGTTTATAATTTCATGTTTGTAATTCTTTTTATAGCACAGACATTTGTTATTTCATATATTTTTTAGTAAAACTTTTATTTTTTTCTAATTTACTACTTTTAATTTACTTCCTGAACAAAATAAATTTTAAACATGCTTTTTGAAAATATTATATTAAATTATATTTAAAGGAAAAAAAAAATGAACATTTCATCTTATTTCGTGATGTAATGAAATAAATGTCCACTGTAATAAATAATACTTTGTCTAGTTGTAAAAAAATACAATCGAGGACAAGAAAATCCGATCACTGTTTGTTTATGTGTTAATGTTAATATAATTCAAACAATCATATATTTTAATTAATGTTCACAGGCTATTGTGTTTATCGGTTTCTTTAAATTAAATAAACAAGTGAAAACAAACAATTGACTGAGTTAATTGTTGAAATACCATGCATAGTCAGTGTTGATTTCTTTATCACATTACACATACAAACATGTGACACATACATAACTGATAATCAAGTATAGTACATATTATAAAATTTCCGCCTAATTGGCGCCCTTACGGGTAAACAGTGATGTTTACGAAAAAATGTTTCAAACAAAAGTTGTTTAATTTTTGATAAGGAACATTTTTTACATTTAAACTTTTGTTTCATCTCTAACGGTTTACAAGATGGGTCCTACCCAAGACCCAATTGACCTATGATGCTCATTTACAAACTTGACCTCGAGATCTTTTTTCGTTTTTGAGTTATCGTGTCCAGAGACGGACGGACGAACGGACGGACAATCGGAAATGGACTAATTAGGTGATTATATGAACACCTATGAAAAAATTTTTTTCCTAGCATCATTATTTTTAAGCGTTACAAACTTGGGACTAAACTTAATACACTATGTATATTTCATGTATACATGGTATAAAAAGCGAAGGGTGCTGAATTTCAATTCTTGTAAATATTTTATTGACAGATATTGGTAAAAGTAAAGTCATTTTAAAATATCTTTAAAAGCACCCACCGTTTTTTACGAATTTAAAGAAATTATTAATATTTAAAATGATTTTTTGAATTTAAAGAAATAATTTTCTATCTTTTAGTTTAGTTAGTTACAAAAGCGTGTTTTTGAGTTTTTTTAAACTAATATTTATTTTGTCTTTGGTTTTTTTATATTATTTATTTATCAAAAGATTCAGTGTAAATATGGTGGAAGCGCATGTAAATGTTTACTTTTTTAGATAAGGCAATCGGTTATCCTGATGAGGATAAGCATATAAACTTATTAAATTATTGTATTGTATTCGGTCCTTGATAAGTATGCCTAATTTCCAGTTAATTCGATTTTTTGAAGGGGTCAGAATCATGTCCAAAGTTTCCGTTATATACTAACATACGTTTGAAGCTAATAAAAGCGTGTTAAAAAATGATGGGCAGTCATGAGGACTAGCGGCAAATGTGATAACTGATTATAGTTTGCATAATTAAAATTTCATAATTTGAAATTATTAACAGACAAGCTAAACTCGCGAGACTTCGTCTGATATCAGTTATTAGGGGAGTAAATAGCCTAGAAACACATTTGCATTTTAATTGGACTTTCATCTCTTTTTCCAGTTATTTTCGTTCCCGTGACAATTTCGGGATGCGAGGAGTGGATAAACACTCGTGTTTATAAATGTCACCACGTGTCAAAATTTTAGGTCAATACAATGACTAATTTTTGATTTTTGTGGCCATAAAACACGGAAGCTAAATTTTTATATAAAAGAGATATAATAAGCTTAAAGAACTATTATAAGTAATAAAACGGCAACAGCACACAGAGTTCTAAAACGGTTTCTCATCCAAGTGCTTACTGCGCCCAATGCTGCTGAGATTTCATTTCATAGTGACCAGCAAACTTGAATTTGTATCTCCTACTAAATAATTATTATAATAATGTTGCTCTCACCGCGAATAAAAAGTGTTCACTTTTAAAATCTTTAAACCTCTTCGAATCATAAAATTACAAGTGAAATTTACAACATTTAAAAAACCCTCGATAAATTATTCGGGTGCGGAACCCGAAACACGCACTTGAAACTTATCTAAGAACACTCTCTATTAAATTACCTTTTTCTCCAGAGCCTTCTCCAAACTGGACCGATTTTTAAGATCATCGCCTATTTTTTAATTTTTCCGGGTTCGGAACCCTTAACTCTCACTTGAAATATAACTAAAAACACTCCCCATTAAATTAACTTTCAAACGAAACAAAAAAACCCAAATCAGTTCATCCGTTTAGACGCTCTGATGTCACTGACAGACACACATAGCGGTGAAACTCATAACACCCCTTTTTGGTTCTGGGGTTAAAAATATATTTTGAGGTGTTTGAGCTTACACATTGATTTTATCCAAATCACACACAATTTTACTTTTGTTTCGATTCTTTTTTTACGATCAAAAACTTTTTAAGCATTAGATTTCTCTCCTTATGATGGACATAGTGATTCAGTTTCTTTGCCCACAAGTATATTAGCAACAATGTTTCTTTTTTTTCAGTAATAAAGATGTAATTATTTGTAGTTTTATAACTCCAACTCTCAACCAAACATTATTTTTGTCTTGTGATAAGGCTTAATATGCAAATGAGAAGTTTTATTTTTTTTAATTAGAACTTTTTGTGTTGCTTTCTGCTGTACATTAGTACATTAGCTTTAATTGTTTTTGTTGAATTATTTAAGCGAGTATATATATATATCAAAACTTCTTATAAAAGTGAAGAAAAGTGAGAACCTCCTATGATTTGAAGCGTGAGGAAGTAACAGTTAAAGTTTTGCATTTCCATTTTGGTTGGCTAAAATTTAAACAAGGTTCGAATATACAAATACAGAGTGTCCCGTTAACCGATGGACAATGTGTTCTCCGAACAACTTCAAGTCAAAAGTGCCTTTTGGATTTTTGTACAGAACCTAATAGTTAAGGAGCTATGGGCACTATTTAATTTAACCAAAAAAGCTATTTTAAGTAGTTATTACTAAATAATTTTCATTAGTAGCTAGCTAAAGCAGATGTAATTCTGAACATTTTCGTTTGTTTTTCAGCTTTCTAGCATCAAAATTGGCTGAGATATGCCACTTTTTACGATAAGTAAGTACTAACAGTTACAATAATAGTATATTAACAAAAAAACAAGTACTTATCATAAAAAGTGGCATATATCAGCCAATTTTTATGCTAGAAAATTGAATAAAAAACGAAAATGTGTAAAATTACATCAGATATAGCTTTTGAATGAAAATTATTAATTAATAAATATTTAACACTATCTTTATTGGTTAAATTCAAGATAATAATACCCATAACTCCTAAACTATTGGGTTTTGGAAAAAATCCAAAAGACATTTCGATTTAAAATTGTTCAGAGAATACATACTTAAGCTATAACCATCCAGTCCGGCACACAATTATGTTAAAGATATTTGAACTGATTAAAGTGGTAATTATTTTATTTAGTAAAGAAAAATTTACCGCACAAAAATTGCATTCATATTGACCTCTATTAAAATTAATTAATATTTGTTTAATTTGAGAGTCTCGCTATATTCGCTCACAAAATCTTCAAGCAATTGATATATTTTATTTAAAAATCGAGTATGTATTCGCAAATTGGGAATTTGTTATTTACACAATTAATTTGAGACCTCATCCAGAAATATTAGGCGGTCATAGACACGCTCGAATGATCGCAGAGTCAAACGGTGGTGATTTAATCATCGCCAATTGGGTCCTTACAGGGATGTGCACTTTATTCATTCTGGTAGAAAGCGTGGCTAGTTTTGATAAATACATGCCACGTATTTACTTCTCTACAATAATATTTTTTGCGTGCAAGCGTGGGGTGTTTTAATTATAATTCATAGGCTGACGCTACAGGCTTTTCGTGTCGCATTCCTGAGATATTCCTGAGTGTATGTAAATATAAAACCTTATGACGATTTAAAAATTATTATTTGTTGAAACATATTTATGGCAACAACTTAAAACGCTTATCAAATTTCCTCGGTGGTTCCATTGTGGTCATCTTCGCTAGAAACTGAATCGTTCATCAACGACTTCGGTTATTCGAAAATTAACAACTACACTTGCAAACCTTTCTTAGTTTCTATCGAATTTGGGATCAATTTAAAAACATACCAATAATTTTTCTATTTTATACGAATTGGTGGGGGCCCTAGTGCTGGCCCCATCCCCAACCATCGCGATGTAGTAACCCATTTTAAATTAATGATCAAACGAACACAGAAACAACGTTGATTGTATTTTTCATGATAAATTATTTTCAAAGTGTTGTACAGTTGAGTTTTATTAACAATCATCGATCATTAGTGCTTCCATTTATTTATTTATGTCAATCATATCATATCATATATTGATGAGACATGGACGGGTTGGGGGTGCTTTAGGACGTGTGGGAGTGTAAATAACAAACTGATGATTGATTTCTAATATTTGTTGTTATTTTTTTTTATCATTTATATATCGTTGTGTTCAGCGATGAATCGTCAGTATATTGTTCGAAATAGCCAGCCTATACTACAAAATGAATTTACATGGAGGGAAAAATATCAAATCGATAATTATAATTGTGTCTAGAATAAATGTGCGCTGGCGTAAAGATCATACAGCTCTGAATTTAGTTTTTAGTATTTTGAGAGGATTAATAAACGTAAATGCCATATTTCTATATTTAATCAAAAATTGCACCAACCTGCAAGGCTTGAATGTTATGAAGGATTCCGAGCGAGACCATAAACAATATTTAATCAATAGTTTAATTAACTTTTTTTTGTATTTTTCGGATCAAAATTACTCTGTATAGTGATTGCAAATATGGAGCAAAAAAAACAAAAAAATACACCAAAAATTTCAAAATAATTTTAAAATACCGATTCAAATCAAAAGTTTTCTGTAAACAATTGTGCTTTGAAGTCTCTGCTAACCTTATCCTTAGCTAAAAACCGATTCGTTGGCTTCGACTTCAAAGGGTAACTGCTCATCAGGTCGTACGTAGGTAATAAACAAAGTTTCTTATCCGTTTTTGTTCATATCTTACGAACTCTACTAAATAGTTTTTGATGAAACAGCTATGGGAACTGTAACGACCTGGTGATTCTTATTTCTTTTTGATCTTATACATGTTAAATGAGATTTATGGTCATCATCTTGCATATATTACTTTGGTTACGTTAATAATCAATTACCCACAGAAAGGGATCAAGTCATCAACCAAGTTATTTTTATTTTTTCTCACATTTCAGTATTTACACGTAAGGACAAGCTCTTAAATTTTCGGTGCATCTTCCGAAAAACGAACCCGGGCCGCCCGCGTTGTTCTTACATATAAATGCTGAAACGCGGAGAAAAACATAAAACAACTTGGTTAATGTCTCTGAGCTAACTCTCTGAGGGTCATTGGCTAACCAAAGTAATATATGCGAGATGATAACCATGGATCTCATTAATCCTGTATAAGATCAAAAAGAAATAATAATCACCAGGTCGTTACAGACCGAGCTCTAGAATATACCCTTTCAACATTTTTTTTTTCAAAATTGGTCCACAATTTGCGGCATAATCGGTGAACATAATTAAAAAATATATACAGCCGAACATACAACCTCCTAATTTTTTGAAGCCGGTTAAAAATCAAGAAAATTTTGATCTCATTCTCCTGATTGGCCGATACAAAAGCTTTATGTTTCGCCCTATCATTAATAGATAATTAAATCATTGGTGAAGTGAGATACTGCAGTATTTCTTGGTTTAATTATTTTGTGTCCCATTTAGTTAAAAGTCTATTATTAATATTAAATTCTCACACCAAAATGCTAAAAAACTATAACCTAGTCAACATAGAATTTGACGAATTTCATTCTGTATCATTGTATCTAAAAACCTCTCACATATAATAAATAGCGTGCTTGCTGCTCGAATGGTTGCGTGTCACAGAATTTCAATGCTTTTTTTTTGTGTTATTTATTTTTCCCAAATGAATAAAAAAATTGTTCATAATAGTATTACAATCCTCACATGAGTGTTTTTCTACCAATTATGGATACATTCAAGGTATGGATGAATTTGTGCAAATAATAGTTAAACCTATTCACTTTTTATTTTATAACATACTAGAGTACTATCCACCCGCTTCGCTGGGTTTAAAAGTAAAGATTGATAAAAATTGCTCTCGCTTATCCCCTTTCCTAACACTCGAAATAATGGTAAGAATTGTTTTACACAGCGAAAATATATGTATGGTTTTCTATTTTTTTAAATGTATAACAGTCGTAATTATTCATTGAGTATATCAGAGAAGATTTACAGAAATCTGTAATTTATGGTAATGTCAAATTAAATTTTTTAATTTTTTGTTAAATTTTTATTAATATATCTTTATAAATTATATTATGTTTTATTCTGACGTATGAACTATATTGCTGTACAGTTTTATTAAAAACCATTCGCTAGTTTTAGCGTGAAAGCGTAACAAACAAACAAACAAGCTTACTTTCGCATTTATAATATATAGAGATACAATGGGTATAATAATCTATTATAAATAATAAAACAGCAACAGCAATTGCATTGTGCATTTTTTAACGTCAGGGGTCGATGTTTTCAAAGTTGTATCCATATCCAAACCATGGTGGCGATCCAAACCATGGTTGCGGCCACAAAACTAAAATTTTTACACCTTACTAAAAAGCGATTGCACTAAATTCGTCCAGCCGGCTTAAGCTATTTTCACTTCAAAAGTTTTGTGAGACACTCATCAAAGGATGCCCGTCATCGTCACTTTGAAATTTTAATTGTTTTATTTGTCTTTCTTTCGAATGGCGGATAAAATGATGTTTAGTTTTATTATCTTCTTATCAAAAGTTTTCTTTTAATATTCTGATTAAGGGAAAGGTTAATTTTTCTTCCTGTTACAATACAGGGTGTCGTTGGCATAAACTAAAAATAACTTTTATCGATAAAAATGCTTCAAGCGAAAAATGTTGGATGTGTAGGCGCACGTCTTATGCGGATTTTTACCGCAAAATAGTAATTCGTTTATAAAAAAAAGTGAGGGTATCAAAATAAAGTAAATTAAAAGGAGATTACAAAAATATTTATAAGTTTAAATTTTATAATAGATTAGTGACATTTAAAAGTCTAAAATAAAATAAATAATTAAAAGAATAAAAAAAAACCCGACTTCGTTAAATTAAATCTGAAAATGAAAAAACAAGCATAACAGACGGTGTCCATTAAAATCTATGCCAATCAAATCTACCCAATAATGGACCCCGACTGTTAAAATCGTTTTATGTAAACTACTGGACTTGTTTCTTTCAGATTTTTTTAACGCAGTTTTGATTTTTTTTAAATATATTTTATTTTTTGAATTGATTGGTTTTGAGAAGTTCAACTGTATTAAAATATTTATTACATACGTAAAGAAGATTAATAAAATTGCCTAGGTATTGGTTACATTTGTTGCTGGGCTTGCGTGTTTTGATAAATCTAGCAAATGACCTTTATTGCAAATTAAATGCAAGTTTGTATTATTTTTAAATTATTATTTTCTCTTTTATTTTTAATACAATTTCAAAAAAATATCGATCGTCAAATGAATCCGATTTTTTTTTATTTTTGGAGCATTGTTACTTTCTATATCGAGTTTTATCAAATTTTGAAATAGTTATGTATGATTTATTAGTATTTAAAAAATAAAAAAAAATTTGTTGCCTCCAATTTCGATAAATCTTACAGCAAGCTTTAACACAAAAAGTCAATTAATGATTATATAGTTTCATAGATTTCGGGCAAAATTATACAAAATACGCGTTCAATTTTCTAAATGAATCGAATTTTTTTTTATTTTGAAGTAAAATTACTATAAATATCAAGTTTTTTACAAGTTCTGAAACAAAAAGTTGATTTTTTCAAAGCGGTATATAGTTATTGCCTGCAATTTCGATATAACGATATTTCAATATACATATAGTAATTTTGACCCAAATAATACGAAAGTTAAGTTTAAGTAATGATTAAATGCATTGTTTCTGAGATATTGCAAAAAAACCATACGAGCAGCGATTTCTCGAATCTAGTTTAAAAAATTTCTATTTCTAAATTTCAAACGTATAAGTTAGATTTTTGTGGTTTGTAGATCCTCTGTGGAACAATAATTTTGAATGTTAAGCCAAAGCTAAGATCGTATTGAGTAAAACTGCTCCGAGAGAGATCCTATGTCCGAAAGACGGATTTTTTTTTGTTCTAGCTTCTTCCAATTTAAATGTATGAATATAATTATTAACGAATTTTTTTCTTTTATTTCAGGTAAACAAAATGGCGATATCATCGAATACCAACGATAATATCAATATTATCAATGAACATAAATGTAATCCAAACATATTACTTCGAAAATTCTCATAACTTAACGTTAACTTATTGGAAATTACAGGAAAAACACCAAATTAAAAATGTAAATAAGAAAGAAACATTTTCTTTAAAGCTTGAAAACAAAAAAAATTAAAATTTTATATATTCATTGTTAAAATTTGCTGTTAAAATTTATAATAATCTTAAAAAAATAAAATAAAACAAAAATTCATTGCCTTTCAAAATAACAAAGATAAAATTTATGTTAAAACATATTGTGATTAAAATTAAAATAAAAAAAGATAGAAATATATGATTTTGTTTCGCTCAGTGGGTGCTAGATAGAAATTTTATAATTTTAAACAAGTTCACTATTTGATTTCGCACATAAAAAATTTATTTGTTATCGGCTGATTTATTGTTTTCCGTTGCTTCCTTTTTATCAATCAAAGGTTAAGACCCGTGTCTTTTTGATTCATTCATCTCATTGTCGGAGCAACAATTGATATTAATTTCGTCCCCATTAATTTAAAAAAAAAAAGTTTATTTTATTCGAAAATCGTTAAATGTCGTGTAATCTCGTGAATCTTTAAAAGAGTGTGCTTTTTCAGTTTTAGTTTTTTTTTTATGAGTGTTTGTTAGTTGAAATTTGTGATGACTTGATGAAATTTTTAATTCTTGAACGGGTGGCATTGTGCCAAATTGTGATTCAGTTGTTTTTTTTTTTTTTTGAATGAAAAGTAAATAAAAAGTGGTGTAATATGGCTGATGAGTTATCACGTGGTGGAAGCCCCGCACGACGACTTTCACAAATTTTCGATCCTCTATCACGTTTAACCGAGTACACACATCCCGGCAGTCCTGGTGCTACAGGATTACGTTCACAAACACCGGGTGGTCATCATGTTGTGACCTCGTCTCATTCTACACCGTCAAGTCCACGATTGTTACCGCGTCGTTCACGTTTGAATCAAACTCTTGGTGGTAGTGCTAGTGTGTCTACACGTGCTAATATTAACAATTTAGTGCAAACTTCTTCGTCATCTTCGGCTAGTGGTGGTGCTTCTTCATCGTCGGGGATGCATTATTATTCACCGCAACATCATCATCACGATATGTTGTTAGATAGTGAAAGTTCATCGTGGTCAAGTGATTCGGGTGTTAATTGGCAAGAACGATGTCTGGAGTTACAATTGGAGCTACATCGATCGAGAAATCAAGCGACTCGGGTACGAGATATGCTGCGAGATAAGGTAAATTCAGTTCATTTTTATTAACAATAATGGGGTTTAACCTCCGTTTCTCTGACCATGTCTATAACAGAGGCTACCCTCATCATTATTTTTAATCTTTAGTTATTTGTAAAACGACTTACTTCGTTCTTCGGTACTTCGTTCTTATCCAAGTGAAGAAAGTGTCATCAACTAAAAATCAAAACAATTTTCGTTACACAACAGGTGGATATCGTTTACGAAAATATCTTAATTTTCCATAATAGTGTTCCATTTTTTAAGGGCTAATTTCTTCAGAACCTAACCAACTCCTCTAGCCGACTTTGTAGTCGACAAACTCAACCAAACCAACTCGTAATTACAACAATACAGTGGTGTTTTCGGTAATTTTTTTTCCGTCATGATTTTGCCGGATCTGTTTTTCCAAGTGTATTTTTTCCGTTGCTGTTTTTTTCCGCTTTCCATTAATATTGAACACACTGTTGTTTTGAAAAATTGTTTTGTATATTTTTCTTGATCTTTGTCGGTAAATTTAGGTGAGCGGTGTAAAAATAAAATTAAAAAGACAACGAGGTAAAGCTAAAAATATTTCTGCAGACAGATTGGGATCTTCTGGAAGGAAAGAAAGGCTTTCTGAGACTAACTAGATGAAATTTGGTGAAGAGCTAAAAAAATAGTTTAATCTTACTTGACTTATCAGCGTTTTTGTGAAAGAGTTACCATACACCTATGGTTTTGTCAACTTGGTCGAAAGTTAACGAAGAGTTATATCTTTCAAAAGTTTCTTATTTGTGTCTTAACCCATTAGCACTCGCGCTATGAGCATTTGCTCACGCTTGATTTAAAACATAAATAACTCAAATAGTATATTCAATTAAAACTATTTTTAGATTTTTTCAAGCTATCTACAGTTTTAAAATACATTTTTTTCAAGTTCTTCAGAAATTGTGAAAATTTTTCTTATCGCGAAAGTAAAGATGTAAGCAAAAACATATTAACTTCGGAAATTTTCGGTCCTATTCGTGTAATTTGTACTCAGTAAATTAAAAAATCTTGTGATAGAAATATGGAAGTTAGTTAAAATGAATTTAATTATTAAGATTATTTTTCTGCTCTAATATTTTCACTCTCAAACATCATTCAATAATCACGTAATCAAAATATTTTAAGTTAGCTAGTACATTAAAAAGTCCTTTTATTTCTCGCCCTCAAATTTATTTATTGGTATGGCTAATTACCTCGTAAATTAGGCGTCGGATCGAAATTTCGTTCGTTATTAGCTTTTTCAGGAAGAGTTCTGCTACAAATTATATAACACCTTGTATAAACGTGTGAATAACGGTTTGTAAACAGAAATGATAACTTGTGTACAAGGATGTTTCTATTTACAATCATTAATTAATCATTTATTTCTGATTGATAACAAAGTTTTGAATGAATTAATAATAATGATAACAATTAATAGTATTATTTGTTTTTGTGGTTTAGTGAACAGATATCAAGGTCAAATTAAGGTCAACTTTTTCTATATATCAGTAATTAAGCGATTGAATTGTTTTATATTTAATAAATATCATTAGTGCATCAGTAAGCATGCAATTAGTTTTTGTAAATTTAAAAAAATAACATTACTACAAATTTATATTAGTCAGTAGTACAGCAATACAGTACCAAATATTGTGTCTTTTGTTCTGGCAGACGGTTTCCAAGATATACTTCACGAAAAAGACAATAGAATTACGTTAGGAAAAAAATTTGATATTACCTTTTTCAAACAAAAAAGAAAGAGGTTCTCAATTCGAATGTATTATTTTTTATTTATGTTTGTTGCCTCAGAACTTTTGACTGGGTGTACCGATATTTATGATACTTTATCTATTTGCAAGCTCGTGCTTCCCGTGTGGTCCAGCTTCAATTCCAGTTCTGACAACGGTATCCATGTGAAAACCATATAAGTCTTAAATTTGCATTAAGTATGTGCGCGACAAATGGACGAATAACTCAGTATCACGCTAACTGATTTCGATGATTCTTTTTTTAGTAATAAATTAGTTAGTGTACTTAAGATTCACTAAAAATCACGAAACAAAAACAAACTGACTTCAAAAGAAAAACTTTTCCAAAACAAATTAATATGCACTAAAAAGTAAAAAAATATAGATAATATAATGTAGTTAAAATTATTATTTTTGTAGTCGGTGTCAGCCAAGCTAATGTAGCAAATTGTTCTGTCAGAGTTGTTTTCTTGGCTGACACCGACTCCAAAAATAACAATTATTTTAACTACATTATATTATCGTTATTTTTTTACTTTTTAGTGCAAAATTTGTTCTGGAAAAGTTTTTCTTTTGAAGTCGATTTTCTTTTTGCAAAAAGTTTTTTTTTTTTTTAATTGTGGTTTTAGATCTCTCAATTTCCACAAGGTAAGATAAAATCTCTATTTCTTTGTTCTTTTAAAAACTGTTAATCTGTACCTTTTTTAGCACTAATTATTATTAAGCCCATTTATATTTCAGATAGCAATCCAAGATAATCGTACTCGCAGCTAATGAGAAACAGATTTCTTTATATTTTGTTATAAAAACAAAAACTCATTATTTTAGTAATAAAATATACTTCATATTTCCCCCCTGTAACCACCAACTGATTATTACTTTCTTAACCATTAAATATAAAATCAAAATAATTAAACTGTAAATTATTGTAAAAAAAAAAGAAACAGTTTGAAATGGTTGACATTAATTATGCTTTAAAAAATAAACAGTCATTCATCACTTAATATACGTTTATAAATGTTGAATCATACAGACGTGTACGGTGTACATACTACGTATAAATACGCATATTTATTAAATAATATAAGTGAGAAATCTTTTACGATTATACAGGCGAGCATTCTCATTAATAAACGTCTGGAATTCACATTAAATTTTTAGAAAAATGCGTTCTCTCATTAACAACATTTCAAATTTTATTCTGAGGATAAATCTGTTTTTGAGGATAAAAATAGTATTTAAATGATCTTCTATCGATGTAAAAATTTAAAAAAAAATGGATGAACTTGAGATTTATGCTTCAAATTTTGAAGATAAATACTGTTAGAACTTGGGAAAACTAGACGAAAACTAAGAGTAAAATTTTTCGATACATATCATAGTTTTTGAGTTATTGACTCTTTGAGAAAATCACATTTAAAAGAAACAACACACAAATTTCATTCATTTCATCACTTTAAATGTATTTTATAAAAAAACGAGTGCCGCTTTTCTTATAATTTTATTTTTTGGAAAAGATTTGTGTCGCTTTTAACTAATGAATCCGAGGGCTCGGTAGTGCTCCCGCCAAGTCGAGCGCGAAGCAAACACTGACGTATCATCCTTTACTGTCATCCAGTAAGCTATAATCACATACTTAAAATCCAAAATTTTCAAGTCTGTAGGTCATTTAATTCCGAAGTTAAGCAAAAGGAAAGTTTCGTATTTATGACACTCACTCACTCACTCATAATCATCATAATACAACTAGTACTTCCCATAAACTCAGAGAGCTAAAATTTGGTACAGAGTTAGGGTTTACTAGCCACATAAAGGGAAAACTATAAAAACTAGGATATTCGAAGATCTGGAGTACATGGTGACCCTGAAAAAAATAAATCAATATGCCCACGTTTCTACAAAAAGAAGTGAAATCCCACCAAAAACATTCTGTAAAAAACTAGATGGAGCTTGTTTATCTCTAAAAAGTAATGAAAGCTAGACAAAGTCGTGCCAAGTCTAAGGTTCCTTACTACGATTCTTTATTATTATAGGAATGTTTTGTGACTTGGCCGTTGAAGGGTACACAAGGGTACAAAACCAGATGCTCCATGACACCATTGCACCAATCTGAGACCACTTCAACGTCCACGGCCCAGTCACACAACATTAACTACTTTAATAATATAGAAATCGCAGGAAAGAACCTTAGACTTGACACGACTTTGTCTAGATTTCACTACTTTTTAGAGATAATTAGCAGTTCTATCGATACTTGATTAGTTTTTTACAGAATGTTTTTGGTGGGACATTAGTTTTCAAAATTAATCCTTTTTTAAATTAGCCTTATTACATAATAAAGGATACCTTTAAAAACGTTTCAATAGGATTTATAAGTTAAAAACGCAAATCTCAGTTCCGATTTATAATTTTAACACCGTAAGGTGTATTAAAAATTTTACCTTCTTACAAAGGTCATTCATAGGAATATATATACACGATTTAGAGGTGCTAAGAAAACTTATTCATTTCATATTCAAGGTATTGTGTAATGAAAGAGGCAGTAACATTACATAAGATTCTAGTTCGAGGTATCTAAAGCTTTAGCTAGAAAAAATCCATCTACAGTATTCAGCCTACCTTTACATAGAAAATAGATCGCAATGTAGTGACGTATTGTCTCACTTTCTTGCTCCGAAAAGAATATATTCTGTTCGATTATTCAACATTTAACCAAAAATTAAATTTTTTGTAAAAACATACTACTTAAAAAAAAAAAACCTAAAAATTGAATACCAGAAAATTAAAATCGATTGATTAGATTTCTCATAAGCAAGAAAAACCTACAATTAAGAAGTAGTTTTGAAAATTGCAATGACCTACTTTTACGAAAATTAAGTGACAGAAAAATTTCAGTGAAGATACTCTTTTATATGCTCTAGAAGGAAATCAGCCTGTATAATGAAGAAGTAAAATTTTCAAAATTTTAAAAACCCCCGAAAAATTTTTCTGGTACGGAACTTTGAACTCGCACTTGAAACATATCTAAGAACACTCTTCTCCATTTAATTACCTGTTTTCCTAGAGCCTTCTCCAAGCTGAACCGATTTTGAAGATCATTTGAATTTTTGCCTCATAATAGATATGAAAATAATGAATTTCTAATAATAGACTCACGCCAGAGCAACGATTGCCAGGGCAACAAAGTGTTAAAATTGTTATTTTTATGAAACGTTTTTATTAAAAGCTTCCAAGATCGTAAGATCTTCTTCCATAATATTCTTTGGAGGTATGCAAAATTAATTTGTTTACGCCAATAAATCAGAGACGGGTAAACACTTGGAATACAACATTCGGTAAGTTATTGGCGAAATACGCCTGCAATTGTTGCGAATGGTACGCGAGCTATTGTCGCGGTGGACACATGACTGAAATTATATTCAAACATTAATGGCTTAAAATGATCTTTCCAATAAAGCCAGTTTCATTGATATTAAAAGTTTTTCTTTGTTTTATTTTATGTAAAAGTTGTGAACCTCTAAAAAGAACACCAGTTAATAATAAAACTATAACATAATAATATTGTCATGTGCGTTGTCATAAAATTTACGTTTGTTTAAGTAATAATAATATGTTAAGATCCATATGTATGTTACCTAGTCAAATCTAGTGAATTTATCATCTAATTTAAAATAGAATCTTAAGTCAGTCTTCAGTCACATCTATTCTGTTAAAACATTTATTTTGAATTGACAATTACAGATTAATGAAGCGTTAATTAAGTAGGAAACTGTTCAAACTTAAAACTAAACATAGATCTTTAATTTATATATTTAAATGCGTCATACACACGAGATGAGATGAGAGTTATAGACATGTAGGTATGTCATATCTTAATTATTATATAATTATACTGTTTTATTATTTGTAATATTTACAAGTAAATTACTAGATCAAGTATTCGTTGTGTGCGTAGTCATGATAGGAACAATAAAATCGATGCCAGCGCTTCCAGAACAAAATTTTGGCGTTAAAGATGGGTGTTATGACTAATTTGCAATTCTTTACATGTAGATGTTATAGTGAATGTCAAATTAAAATTATTGAAAAACACTAATTAATTAAACTTAATGCATAAAAAATTGTGAAAATAAGAAATCAAATTGCATAAATATTATTTTTTAAATGTCAATAGGGAATATTCATGAAATTTAAATTTGTATGATTCAATCCATATAATTATTATATATGCATCCATACAATTCTATAATTAAAGTAGTGTATCGTTACCATGGAAACGCCTACAATACAACTCACACACAGTGCAAATAGTAGATTTGGAAACAATTGTATATCATTAATGTTTGAATAATGGATGCGTTTGGCAGAAAAAAGCGCTTGAGAGCGCTTACTAGCGCTGAAAAACAAACTGTACAGTTTTCGGCCAGGACATGTTTGCTAACTTCAGTTGCGCTGACACAATCCGCCATTTTGATTATTTATTTTATTTGTTTTGAAGTAGAGTTCATAAGTTGTTTTGTGCAATTAGTTTCAAGTAATATTAAAATAAACAATAATGTCAGTCCAAAATATTTGACAGCTATTTACTATTTGACAGCGCTTACCGCTTAACAATCGCCATTTTGTTTACAAGCGCTTCCTAGCGCTTTTTTTCTGCTAAACGTACCCAATATGATTTCGGTCATGTGACCGCCACGGTAGGCGCGTTAATAAGGCAATCTGGATGTCCAATTTTCACACACTTTGAGGTCAATTAAAGGGTCCATTACGTGAAATTAATAAAAAATTGTAAACGTTGCTAGCATGCATTTGTTTATTACTTTAAATCGAGTATTTATAATAATAATAATATAGTCCTAATTTAGCTGACTTGTTGGGCAAAGATCTCCCCCAATCAAGTATTTATACCTGTTAGTAAAAAAAAAACTTAAAATGATTTAACCCGTCTGCACTCACGTCAATCGTTCGGTAATATTTAGCCGAGTAATGAGAGATTTCCTCGCGCGTTCATGCATGCGTCAAATTTTTCACTTGTTAAATATTCTTTAAATCATATCTTCTACTTAAATTTAAATACATTTTTTTAATGCACTACCTAATATAGTTTGATTACGTGATTATCGAATGATGTTTGAGAGTGAAAATATTAAAGCAGAGAAATAATCTTAATAATTAAATTCACTAATTTCATCATATTTCTATCACAAGCTTTTTTCATTTACTTAGTACGACTTACATTAAACTGAACCGTTCAATAAGGTTCAAAGTATTTTGATTGTAGGTTTGGTTGACAGTAATTAAAAATCTTTTAAATTAGAGTAATAAGCGCGATCAAAATCATTATACGGATTGGGACAGAAAAACCCTATCTAAATCTAAACACACACACAAAATAAAAAAATAAATAAAAATCATTCAATTAAAAAAGTTGAATTAAAATCACGCTAGCGTGTGAACGGACGTTAGTACACGCTAACGTGTGAATAGCCACCATGCGCAATAATTATTAAAATTTAACAAACGAAAACAACGTAGTTCGCGTATGAATACAGAACCGAGCAAAAAAAAAAAGCCAAAAACAATTTAAAAATCAGGTCTCTTGGAAAATCACCATTGAAGGGTACACATCAAATAGAAAATTTATTAAAAATTAATAATATACACGTTCGTGCCCGCAACGCGAGCACGTTTTAATATTACATCGATAATTATACTATCGTGGAGAAACTGGAAATCTGGCAACAATAATGTGCTCTGGAAATAAAGATAATTGGTATAAATTCAAAGAAATGGACGTACATGAACGATTAATTAATTATACCTGGACATTTCATCAACGGCTGGTGTTGTTTGTTTTTGGTCGTGTATCGGTCATCCTGTGGTGGTTTTGCCTAGATTTTCAGGTACGGTGCTTTACTGTTATCATTAGTACTCCAATCCGTATAATATCGTTGTTGGAGATTTACCTTATAGAAATTCCAAACATTTAATATACGTATTTTTTAGACTATCCAATTGAACATTTCCGATTTGATTTTAATTAAAAATGGTAAAGATTGTTTTGTGAAGTGAACCAATACCGCGTTTAGAGGTGTAGCCGACAACGAGTTCAGACTGCCCATGGAAGGGTGTCAAAAGTCCTCGATTGGAGTTGCACCTCGCGGTTCGTCATCTTCACAGTATTCGGCCCTGTGTTAATGCTTGACTACGTTGAGTCACGGGCCGGATACAGAAGATAAATTATTTGGTTCACTACACAGAATTAAATTTACGTCATTTCGAGAACGTTTGGTTTTGTTTAACACCTAGATCGGAAATGTTCAATTCAAACTAGTATCATTTTATAATAATGTAACAAAAAAAAAAAACACTTACTTAATTAACAAAAACATTGCACAAAAGAGGTTATGTAGCCTGGTGTAGTTGATTGTGATGTTTTTAGTTCATATCATTTTAATTCTTTTAAAGGTTTTATTTAAAGCCATTTTTGTAAATAAAGAATATTTATATTTTAATGAAATAAAGTAACTTAAGTGTAAAAATATACGTAAATGCGTTTTGTTGTTGTCAAATAATTTTGACATTTCACTGATATGGTTCACAGAGTTGTAGTCGTTTTATAGACTTCTACTCAAGTCCTAGACCGTCCTTTTGGTCCACTTTATTTTCTTTTTCAGATTCGATCACAATTACTAAGATCGCGGTTAAATAACGCTTCCACTTATCATCGATGCCACAGTTGGTAATTTAATAGAAAGATGTTAATTTAAAGTCTTCTTAAAAATGCCACAAAACTATAACGAAAGTACATGAATATGCAAGAATATTTCCGTAAAGTTAATATTTTTGTTCTTATACCTTTACTCTCGTCTTGAAATCTCTCCCAGTTTTTGAAAGGCTTAAAACAAATTGATTTTAAAAAAAATTTAGATAGGTTGAAAGAATTTGAAAAATTCATAATTCTAAAATTGATAAAATTATATTAAAATGAAAGAAAAAGTTTCAACCACATATATCATTTGAAAAATAAAAGTTATTAATGTATTAAATGCTCATAACGCGAGTGCAGTTGGGTTAACATTAACACTTTTTAGGGGTATAAATATTATCGAAGATAATAAATGAGATCTCTAGGATATTTCAAAATAAATTTCGATTTTGTCAAAATTTCCTAGGTCAATTTATGTATTATATTTAAATACGTAATTGGGATTTTGAAGCAAATTTTTTTTTGACAATAATGGAAAGATCATATATATTTTATAGTAAACTGTTTTTATTTTTATACCATGCATATATGTAATATGCAAAGTATACTAAGTTTAGTCCAAAGTTTGTAACGCTTAAAAATATTGATGATATGCACAAAATTTTGGTATAGGTCTTCATAAAACCACCTAATTAGTCCATTTCCGGTTGTCCGTCCGTCCGTCCGTCCGTCCGTCTGTCAACACAATAACTCAAAACGGAAAAAAGATATCAAGCTCAAATTTTTACAGCGTACTCAGGACGTAAAAAGTTCGGATTAGGCGTAAATTGTATAGTTTGTATTATATGGGAATATCAGTTATGTATGTGTGACATGCATGTATGCGTAATGTGATAGAGTAATCAACATTATCTATGCATGGTATTTCAACAATTAACTCAGTTAATTGTTTGTTTTCACTTGTTTCATGAAAATCTTGAAAAGTTACAGATAGTTTTAAAAGAATCTTCAAAAGAGAAACGAAAACGCTCGACAAAAAAATTGTTCGTAAATCATCCTATACAATTATTAGTTAACATTATGACGTTACACGATCTTTTACGAACATTTTTTTGTCGGGCGTTTTCCTTTCTTTTTTGAAAAGTTCTTTTAAAACTGTCTATAACTTTAAAATTATCAAGAAAAAAATAAAATAAAAACAGTTTTGTAATAAACTTATATATCATCTTTCCATTATTGTTAAAAAAAAAGGGAAAAATTATTTTTTTCTAAATTGCAATTGGTGCAAATATTGAAATTTACTTTTAAGGGACTCCATTAAGAGCAAGCAATTATCAAAAAATGTTTTCAGAAACAAGTTAAATACTCTACTACTAAAAATGGATACAATTATTTTACAACTGTTTGAATATGATTGTGACAGATGTGACAACAAAATAGAGGTCAATGAATTCATATAAATATTTTTTGCTAAAAAGCATTGCAGTCAGTATAATATGTATATAAGTTTCTTATCAATATTGTCTACTATTATAAGTATTAGCTATTAAACTAATCATTTACTAGTTTATTGATAACAACATATTACGGAAATAAACACTTGTTGATAATAATAATATATGTAAATGTAAAATATTATAAATACAAATTATTATCTACACTACATGCATACAAATTTATATGAATTATTTATTTATATGTAAATTATTAATATACAAAAACTATCATTAGATAACTTAAAAAAATAAATAAATAAATAACTTTTAACAAAAAGAAAATCGACTTAAAAAAAACAACTATTCCAAAACAAAATAATATGCACTAAAAAGTAAAAAAAAAAAAAAAAAATTGGGTATCCTTGAATAACAAACAATAATCAAAATATTTTTTAGAGTTCTGCTAAGTAAAATGAAATAAAAAAAATATTACGACTTAAAAGTCAATCAAATTATTACGATAATTTAATGTAGTTACAATTATTGCTATTTTTGGAGTCGGTGTCAGCCAAGGAAACAACTGTGACAGAACAGTTTGCTACATAAACTTGGCTAACACCGACTCCAAAAATAACAATAATTGTTACTACATTAAATTATCGTAATAATTTGATTGACTTTTAAGTAGTTTTTATTTTTTATTTCATTTTAGAATCTGAAATCTGAAAGTTCACTAACTTCTTTGTTACTTAAAAAAAGAAACATCCAAATCGGTTGGTGTGATATTAAGTTATTCGTCCATTTGTCGCGCAGATTTATATGGTTTTCTCATGGATGCCAATATTAGAACCAGCTTCCAAGTAGATAAAGAATCAGATAATTAAGAAATCAGAATACACATAAAAAAAAATACAGTCGAATTGGGAACCTCCTCCTTTTTTGTTTGAAGTCGGTTAAAAATAGTGTATTCAATTTATAAATTGCTATTATTTAAAAAAATTATTATTACGTTTTACAATTTAATACGTTTTAATATTAAATTTTAATCATCATATACATGTTCTAACATGTTAAAGTTATTTGATTAAAATTATCACTCTCTGCAGTTTATAATAATATTTTGGGTCAATATCTTAAAATGAAATATATTGGTTGATAAAATTTTATGAAAAATAAAATACAGTAAGTCGGATTTAAATGTAATTTTCGGCATTCGATTAGTTAGAGCGTCAGGAAATTTTGTGACCTAGTCTGATTTATAACAAATTAAAAATATGCAATTAGCACAATTATTATGCATTTTATAATTGCATCTTAAATTGACTGTTAATATAAAATTCATAATTCGAATAATAGTGATGAAAATGATTTCATACTTGTTACACGGGAGTTTTAAGGGTCTCAGAGGTACCTCGTACAACAGTATCGCCGTAGTTTCCTGGACGACTTTGAACCGATTATAAAACGAATTTCTTGAAAACTCCAGGAAGCGACGGGGATACCGTTACACCAGGTACCTCTGAGTTCAATTCGTACGATATTCGGGTTCAGCTACCACAAAAACACCCGTGTAACAAGTACTGTCATTTTAAAATTCAATTATAAAATGCATATTAATTATGCTAATTGCATATTTATAATTTCTTATAAATCAGACTAGATCACAAAATTTCCTGACGCTCTAACGAATCGAATGCCAAAAACCGCATTTAAATCCCACTTACTGCTCAAGTTTTTGGAACTTTTATCATTATTTGTGCTTTGTTTCTTCGTCTATTTGTAATACTTCATTTGACAGATAGATCGGGAACAAACTCCATTTTTTATGTTTATGGTCACGTGCATATTCAAATATCTCATTTTTCTGCCAAAATATTAGCATTTAGTTTACTCTGGATATTGAGCTAATTAGATAATTATTCAATTTTATTGCCGCATTTCGTTTCATTTTTTTCTTTTAATAGTTGGGAAATGGAATTTGTTTCAATGTTCAATTGAACATTATTAAATTATAATATCTGGATGACCGAGCTTTGCTCGGTTATTCGCCAATAGATGTCAGCAAGAGTCATATTTTTCACTTTAGACTACTCAAACGCCTCCTTTTGGTTATGTTATAATTTGCATTGTATTTCATTAACTACGTTATACACCAATAGATGTCTGATGAATTTTTTTCACTTTAGACTACTCAAACGCCTCCTTTTTGTTATGTTATAATTTGCATTGTATTTCATTAACTACGTTATACACCAATAGATGTCTGATGAATTTTTCATGAAAAGACGGATAAAAGGTCATTTCTGATAAATGAAACCTAGCTAGATCGACTTATCGCCCCAAAAAACCCCTACATACTCATTTTCATGAAAATCGTTGGAGCCATTTCCAAGATCGTTATATATATATATATATATATATACAAGAATTGCTCGTTTAAATATATAAGATAAAAGAAACATATATATGGAAGTTAGGATGTTTTTTTGTTTGTTTGTTACGCTTTCACACAAAAACTAGAATTTGAATGAAACTTAACAATAATATAGCTCATACATCAGAATAACACATGAGTTATAATGTATAAAGATATATAAAAAACAAAAATTTACAAAATTATATTAATGGTTTTGACAGGTCATTAAACAGGGTGAAGGAGAACAATTTATGGACATCTATACCATACCTGTATTACACAGGTTTGCTGACATACTACTGAGAGTTAAAATAAAATTGAAAAATGATATGTATTTGATACATATACTTTTATTTGTGTAAAATAATTGAAGAATTATACTTTGACAAAAAAAATTGTTTATTTTATCTTTTTTACTAGAGCTATATGCAAGCTAGATTGCCGAAGGGTCCAGGCAGACTGAAGGTCAGGCCGAAAGCCATACCAACGGCCGAAGGCCAGTTAGTACACAGTTTTAAGTTTACACTTCCATCGATAGTCCCCATGTTTGACAATTTATGGCCTTTTCTATTTTATACCTTACCTTTAATCTTCATATATTTGTAGCGGATGTAAGAACATATAATGTGGTATACAGCATCCTATAATATTATTCTGTGGACAAAACACGAGCGAAGTCGCGAGTAAAAGCTAGTTTGATATATAAATTATAGTTATGAAAGTTTGAATGGATGGATGTTAGAGATAGATTATAGTCTGGAATAGCACATAGGCTATTCTTTATTTTATCCTGGTAAAATGTATGGTTCACGTGGGATAAAAATGTTTAAATTTTTCTTAGAGAAAATGACCGACATTATTTTTTGCACAGGAAGTGGTAGTTTAGGGGTCAGAAAGTTATATAGGCTAATTTTTATCTCGGAAAAATGTACGGTTTCTATGGGATAGCATACAGGAATCGTGTTTTTAAAGGGCTATGTAAAAGTTCATGAAATAGATTTTAGCGCATTTGTTCAAGAAGGCTTGAAATAATTTACACAGTAAAGATAAAAACTTCAAAATCTCTTTTAATCGCGGGTAACATCGCGGGACGCAGCTAGTACTTCCTAAGTTTGGGGCTAGAAACATCTAAATCCCTTTACAAGTCAATTATTTTGTCATTGCACTTAATGTGTAGAATGGATGAGCGTGAATAAGGATTTTTCTAGGGCACGGCAGGGTTTTCGTCAATCTTACCCTCCAAAATTCTTTGCCACCCTGGGTACTTGTTTTTTTTGTTCAGAAGATAGTCCTGAATATAGAACAAAGTACAGACACATATTATTGTTTTTCGTAGCATGTTTTAATTTTAGTAATTTTGATTGGTTTATCATGTAATTTTAGTATTTTATAGTTAATTTTAGGAGGTAAACAGAAGAAAAGTTTACACTTTAAAATGGTTTTTTTTTGTGTATAACTATAATTAACATAAATGTCATTTTCTAACCTATCGTGACAAACAATGATTAATTATAATAATAATAACAATAAACAAACTATAATAATAATAATAATACTAATATTCAAAAATATTTCAATACTAATTAGTAAATTATACATTAACTTATTAGTTTAGTTGATTTAAGTTCATATAAAGTTGTATGTCCAACAAGTAATTTAACATAAATGTAATAAATCATTAATAATAATAATATTCATAATTATTAATTCTTGTATAAATCAATACAAGTATTCCTAAAATCTTATTAATAAACCTTATCAATATCACTAATTATGATTAAAATACTATTTATGTTATCAAATTAGTGTGGGGCGTACAGTTTTACAATGATGGTTCGAATGGAAATTTTATACAGATTTGGAGATATTATAGAAAAATTGCAACCAATCATGAAATCATAAATAAACCCAATTTTTGTGTTTTTGAGTGAAAAATATTGTATAGTAGTATCAAATTTTGAAATAAAAATTTGTTTGTGATTTTTTTTTGTCTACAATTTCGGTTATTTTTAGTATATAAAGTAATTTTGCAAATTGAAATTATTTTCGAAAATATTGGTCTTATAGTCAAATAAACTATAGATTATAGAAAATTGATTAGCAACTATCTCCGTTGTAGATTATATGTTTTCAAAACTGTAATACAAATCATAGACAAGAGATGATCTTTTTTGGTTCAGTGAATTGGGTAATTCTTTTGGACTCAAAAATTTCACAATCGATTGAGCTGAAATTTTTACACGATATTTAATCTGTGCTTCGAGGATGGATTTTATCTGTGTTTAATGCCTAATAATGTTTCAGTGTGGGTGAAATTTCGTGTATGTAAATAATTTTATAGACAAATACAGATGAACGTTTGCTAATATGTCATGTTACTAGGGATTTTTATAATTCTTATTATTCTTACAAGCAGTATGTAAGGAATGCCTCTTTATTAATCGAAAATCTGCAAACTATATCTTATCGTTGTACGAAAAATTTGAAACAATGATTATATAATATATGTAAAGTTCGAACCGGCAGAAAATGGCAAACCATTAAAGCTACAAACTTTTTAAAGCTACGAATTTTTTAACAGATTTCTAAAAGAGATACAATATAAAAGATTTCCTTTCAAAATCAAATATCATAGAATGAATATTTGATACAGAACTACTAATAATTACTAATTCTTCTTAATCATGAACAATTGAAAATTTTCAAATATACTCAAGTGGCTGGTTATCAAATAAAATAGCAAGTCGTGTTCATCAAAAACTGTTATCTCGATTTATGGGGGGAGGGTTAAAATTGGGGATGAATGATTGAATATTTTCAAATATACTCAGGAATGGTACCAAATAAAATAATAATAATAATAATAATAATAATAATACTTTATTATTTCATAGAAAAATATACAAAATTTGTACATGAAAATTGTCAAAAAAAAGAAAGAAAAGAACAGAGTAGATTTACATGTCCAAAAATTCACTGACACTATAATTGCATCTCTCCAGTAACAGCTGCTTGAGACTTACCTTGAACTTATGTTCGTCGCGGACTTGACGAATTTCAACTGGGATTTTGTTGTAAATTCTTATCGTATTGTTGTATGGCCCTTTTAATATCGTGCTCAATCTCGTTTGCTGAATCTTGTATTCCCAGGTGGATCTAGTGATACGCGCTCTCATATTTTCCTTACACTCGAAAAGTTTTGGGTTTCTCTTTACGAATAGGGAACTTTCTAGAATGTAGATGTCGTATACTGTCAGAAGTTTATGCTTATTGAAGTAAGGTCTACAGTGCTCCTGTTGTTTTAAGGTGAACATTACACGAAGGCATCTTTTCTGGCATTTAAGGGCATAAAAGGGCATGATGTGTGCATTGTTATAAAACTGTAACTTTTATCGGGAGTTTATTAAATTTCATAAGATTTACTAGATACTTCTCATCTATTTCTATGCAATAATAATGTCCCACAGCGACGTGTGGCAGGGTGCAACTAGTTAACTAATAATCTATATGTAAAAATGAATCGCTGAATGTGCTGCTAACAGCAAATCTCGAGAGCAGCTGAACCGATTTCGCTCATTCTTTTTTTATAATATTCCTTGAAGTACCAGGATGGTTCTTACGGACAGAAAAATTTTAAAAATGACCTGAAAAAGTCTAAAAACAACACTTTTCTATATTCCCACACAGAAGATTCGTAATAGTAATTAAAAGTCAATTTGAACTTTAATACCATACCATAAAGTTGAAGTGTTAGTAAAGGGGTTTCGGGAATGCAAACGGGAAACACAATTGAGTGACATTAATATCGTATAAAAAAAGAAGAATCGACTGTTAGGCAGTACGAAGTTCGCCGAGTCAGCTTATTATAGATAGAAAAATAGCCATCATTCCTTTTTTTTTTCAAATATCAATCTCGCTAAGAAAGAAAATCGAAACTCAATTCACTAAACCAAAAAAGATCACCTTTTTTCTATGTTTGTATTACAGTTTTGAAGACATACAACGTACAATGGAGATAGTTTCTAATAAATTTTATTATTTACTCTGCACTACTTAATACCATGCATTATTTAAATGTTTTAATTACTATGAAATAATTTTTTTGATATTTTCGAAACATAATTATGAGCAGTAATAATTATTAATAATAATAATATTATTGATAAATTATTATTACCAATAATTAATATAATATTATTTAATGTAATAAATGTATTTACAAATAATTACTGTTACATCATTTAATTACATCCAAGTTGATTGAAATATTTCTATTAGAATTATTTTTACTTTTTTTGAAAGTTGATTCACCAAAAGTTTGTATACCCTGTATATATGAAATATATATCAATGTATACTAATTTTAGTCCCAAGTGTGCAATGCTTAGAAATATTGATGAAACGAACATAATTTTGGTACAATTAGTCCACTTCCGGTTGTCCGTCTGTTCGTAAATGCGCAACATAAGTCAATAGGATGAGCCATTTTGTAAATCGTTAGATATAGAAAATTTTAAACATAAATAGTTAAAATATTCCCCTTAAAAAATGAATAACTTTTGTTCAACATATTTTTTTCGTAAAACTCATTGTTTACTTCCAAGGGCGTAAATTAGGACAAAAATTTGATGTCCATTTGTTCCAAAGCAATAAAAGACAGGAAGTTGAAAATTTGCAGGTACGTACCTTTAACTAGTAGTCTTGTGGAATATTCTCGAAAAACGAATGAGAAACGATTTTCGAAAGCCAAAACAAATGGCGATCGAAAGGCCCATAGTAGTGCTGGTTTTTTAAAGTCTTTTAATTTATTAAAAAATAATGCAAGCGCTGACATTCAACACTTTCTATACAGGGTATTTCAACAATTAACTCAGTCAATTGTTTTATTTTTTTCACTTGTTTTACTCTATAATTAATTCATAACAAAAGCATTTGCCAGAAGTGCTTTTGTTATGAATTTGATTGATTTTATACTAGCATCATAGTGAAATCATAATGTAGCTGAAGCTAATTAACCATTTTTTTACCCCGACTATGCAATAGCGAGGGCTATGTGTATGACCCATATGTATGTATGTTCATCTCTTCGGATATAGCTTCTAAACTACTTACCGTAATTTGCAAATGAGGTATAGTTAGAAGCTTCTTGATCGCCCGCTGGTTATAGGCTATGTGTAATTAGGCGACACATTAAATTGAATATGACACTCTCAGATGACATAAAGCTATAATAGAAAAACAAATGTCGATTTAATTATAGCGTGTTTGGTATCAAATTAAAAGGCGTAATTAGCACTATTCAAAAATATATATATTGTGATATTTAATCACGAAATATATCCGCAAAATAGTTAAAAATGCATGTAATTTCGTCTTGTAATTCCCTCTGAGCCTCTAAGCTACTAATCATAATTTGACAAATGAGGTATCGTTAGAAGCGCCTTGATTACCCGCTGGTTAAGGGATGTTCAATTGAATGTGGCGTCAGATTAAATTGAATACGGTGCTCTCTAAAGTTTGAAAACTCAAAGCCCTATAATTTCAGAATCGCGCTCTTAAAAGTATGAAAAAAAGAAAATATTCATCTGAAATGGTTCTAATAAGTAAAATCGTCATTAAATTCGGGGGACCTCTTTTCTGTCCTATGGAAAATTGCTTAATCTTAGAGATCGGTCGAGTGTAATGACGATTTTACTTATCATAACAATTTCAGATGAAAATATTTTCTTGTTTTCATACTTTTATGAGAGCGATTCTGTAATTATCGGGGTTTTAGTTTTCGAACTTAATTTTATTATTACTTTGTGAAAAGTACGAAATTTTCTGAGACGATGCTTTGATCACAGCACTCTAAGTATAAAAGGATCAAATAGTATTTTATGACACTATGCCAGAATGTTTGATTCCTAGGTTTACATCACTTACAGCAGGATGTTAAACATTGTAATTTCTCGTTTTATACTATATTTTTAAATAAACCCTTAATCAATAAGCCGAAAATTTAGTTTTCTCGGACGTATAAACACTGGAAAATAGACTTTTTTTAGTTTGCGAGAGTGTTAATATCCTACTGAATCACAAGAATGGAAATCATAAAAGTTGCTCCTGCCGGAGTAGAGATAATACTCGAAACTGCTAATAGCTTCAAGTGCTAGTTTTACTTATGGTACAGGAGCTCGCAACGTCGGCAAAAAAAGAATTTTATTATTGCTGATTTTATGATATGTTGTTCCCTTTACTCTTTCTGTTAGAGCTTGGGCGGTCTGGCTGCCGGAAGTGGTTGCGTTTAGTACTGAGCAGCCTAAAAGTTATGAAAAATGACATTTGTTGAATATATATCTAATGTCTTTTTGTCAAGTGTGGTATATGGCTGCGGCCGTTAAGGCGCTAGCCTGAATTATATTAGTGATTACTAGTTCCGAGTTCGAATCCAGCAGCGGTCACCATTTTTTTTTTTCAATTATCTTATTTAAGTTTTTTAATTTATTTAATTTTTATTGTATTGAACGTTTCATATTTTATTTTGTGATAACTCTGTATCGTCTTAGTTACGAAGTTTAAATTATTGGGTTGAATTTGTTCAATAGAGGAGGTGGTTGAGTTTAAAGTTTTTACCCTTTGCGTTCAGAAATGGTACACAATGATTTTTTAAAGGAAGAAAAATGGGTCGATTTTTATTGTTATTATTTTTATATATGGCCTTAAAAATTTAACTCGTAATTAAAACCGTACAGAGTTATCAAAAAATAAAATAAAAAACGTTCAATATAAGAAAAATTAAATAAATTAAAAAAAATTCAATAGAAATACTATAATAAATTTAAAAAAAAAAAAAAATTTGAGACTGCCGCTGGATTTGAATTCGGAACTAGTAATCACTAAAATAATATAAGCTAGCGTCTTAACGGCCACAGCCATATACCACGCTTGACAAAAAGACAACATAAGATATATATTCACCAAATGTCATTTATTTTTCATAACTTTTAGGCTGCGCAGTACTAAACGCAACCACTTCCGGCAGCCAGGCCGCCCAAGCTCTAACAGAAAGAGCAAGGGGAACAACATATCATAAAATCAGCAATAATAATATTCTCTCTCAAAAACGTTGCGAGCTCCTATACTATTAAGTCTCATAGATCTTTCATTATGTAGTTGAATGTATTATTTCAGGTATTTCTAATTAAAATTCTTTGAATAAATAAATTTTGATTCATTATTATTCTTATATTTTTAATTAATTATTCTTATTTTATTGAAATCATTGACGTAATTGTTCATTTTTATTATTATTATTATTATTAACAAAAAAAAATTTAATTAAAAGTAATTTGCTTTTCAATTATTATCATAAAAACTATGTTTCAAATTTCTTGAGACCACAAATAAGTTACTTTTATTGAACCTTTGTCTTTTCAAATCGACTTTTTAAATCAAAGAAACTTTCTTCCTCTAATTAAGTTGTGTTTGATTTTTATTTTGACATTATAAACAACCATGGCATAGTATGAAAAAAAGTTGGTAAATCAAATCAATAATGTTTATGTAGCGTCTACACCATTTACAATTAATGTACCTTTTAAACCGACTTCAAAAAAAAGAGAAGGTTCCCAATTCGACTGAATTTTTTTAATGTTTGTTACCTCAGAACTTTCGACTGGGTGAACCGAATTTGATGATTCTTTTGCTATTTGAAAACTGGTGCTTCCCGTGTGTTTTCATTTCAATTTGGCCCAGATCTGAGAACAGCATCCATGAGAAAACCATATAAGTCTTAATTTTGCATTAAGTATCTGCGCGACAAATTCACGAATAACCCAATATCACTCCAACCGATTTGAATAATTCTTTTATTAGTGACAAATTAGTTAGTGTACTTCAAATTACAAAATAAAAAAACTTTTAACAAAAAAAAAAAATCGACTTAAAAAAAAAAACTATTCCAAAACAAATTAATATGCACTAAAAACTAAAAAAATAACGGTGTCAGCCAAGGAAACAACAGTGCCAGAACAGTTTGCTACATTAATTTGATTGACACCGACTCCAAAAAACTACATTAAATGATCGTTATTTTTTAAATTTTTAGTGTATATTAATTTGTTTTGGAATAGTTGTTTTGTGGTCGGTTTTTTTTTGTTAAAAGTTTTTTTATTCTTTTCACCTAGATTTGCATTTATAAAATATAGCAGTAAAAGTAATTTTCATGTATAAAAAGTATATGAAAATGAGGAAAATACTTTACTATATGGTGCACATTAAATGTCGCACTTAGATTGATCTTTTAACTCACTCCAATCTGAATCTCATTTTAGATAAACATACTGAACAATAAATACTTCCTGACAAGAAAAAGGGGTATGAAGTAGCTACTAATTTAAACTTAATTCTTTCCCGTAGTGCGCTCTTTTTAATGTCATAAGACGAATAGCGAAAACTGACAGACTGGTAGAATTTCGCTTTATAATTCCAACGTGAATTTTGTCGTCGGATTCTTATTTCAGTAGGATTCCCTGATTTCAAAAGTTTACCGTTTTGGAATAACCTTAGATTTTTTTTGAATCTATATCATGGATTTATACCCTTACATACTATATAGCTTACGAAATTCAAGCATGTGGGATCTCCCAAAATATAAAAAAACTAATTGCTTTCAAACCAGCTCTTTTAAAATTATTGTATAATATGTAATTAGAATCTTTGACTGATTACTGATGTAGGGGTTCATCAGAATACAAACCAATGGTCCATCTTGTATGAAAAATATTTTCAGTCTAAGTTCACTACTATCACTGGTAGAAAATTTGAAACCCAGTTCACGTACGGTATTTTCGCTGTCAATGCTCATCTTTATAATGTAAAAGTTATGGTATACAGAAAGCAAGAAAAAATTACGCAAAGACATTTACTTCCTTAGTCAACCTATCTCCTTAATTTAGCCCGGCAGAACAACTTTTAGTTTTCAAGTGGTTGTTCGAGTGGTTGTAACGATAGGTAATTCTTATTTCTTTTTTATCTTATGTAAGATCAATGAGGTCTATCGTTTCCATCTCGCATATATTAATTTGGTCCTGTAAGAAATTTCTCTCATCACTCAAGTAAAGATGTAAGCAAAAAAATATTAACTTCGGGAATTTTCGGACCTGTTCGTGTACTTTCCTTTCGTAAACTTAATAATTCGTACGCAGTAAATTAAAAAACTTGTGATTTAGAAATATGGAAGTTAGTTAAAATGAATTTAATTATTTAGAAAATTTCTCTGCTCTAATATTTTTACTCTCAAATATCATTCAATAATCACGTAATCAAACTATTTTTAATAAGTTAGTACATTAAAAAATATATTTATATAAAATTATGTAGAGGTTATGATTTGCAAAGTTAAAGAGTATTTAACATGCGAAATATTTGATTCGTATGCAGAAAGCATGAGAAAATCTATCATCACGCGACTAAAGAATATCGAACGGCTGACGCGAGTGCTGAAGTGTTAATGGTTAATTTTGGTTTACGTGTGCAAACCCGCGCTTGATTACTTGAGATTATTGTTGATACTACACTGCAGTCTTTGTTACATCATGAATATGATATGAAATGAACCTTTATTTTGGACTACTTTGTGTAAATAAATAATTATTTTTGTTCTTTTCAACTGCTATATAGCTGACACTATTTAATAAATCAAAATTGTAAAAGTAATAGATTTAAATTCATTATACTTATACTTAAAAAGAAAATTGTGAAAACTTAAAGATATGAAATAAATTGAATTGAAAAGAACAAAAATATTTGAATGAAAAATGTTGTTAGTTAGGTACACAAAAGTGGTAGCGAAGAGAACACAAAACAGAAAAGTTGTGAACGAATAACCTATTTATTTAAATCGGTAATGACTATGCTGAACAAGTATATCATGTCTGTTTTTTTTAGTTCGGTGTAATACACGAAGTTTAGATAGAAAAAAGTAATGTTTTTTAGTGTAAAACTATCCTTTTGTATTTACACTTAATGTACAATACTCAGGTGAAAAGAACAGACTGAAGAAATGTTTACGCAGCTTCTTTATATGCGTATAATGTCTGCATTGATTCTTCATGGTCTGATTTTCATTATAATTTCATTGGCTATTTTTGTACAACCATATACAGACTTATATAGATATAAGTGTTAGTTTTCAAACAAGAAAATTTGGAAATGTTAATGAGAATTTTTTTTTTTAGAATTAGAATATATTTTATTGATAGTAAATAATTTAACAATTTATGAGAATCTCAAAGAAAGCAATGCAATAATAAAAGGGATTTTTCAAGTTTTTGGTTTTTATTACGTTAAACAAGTAATTTGATCTACACTTGAAGCAATCTTTTTATGATATTTTTGTTTTCGACTAGATTAGCCATTTCCGAGATGAAGGCAAAATAAAGTCTTGTTACTAGAGGTTCGGGTAGGTTTGGCTGATTTATATAGAAAATCGACCAATCATTAAATAAATCAGATTTTTCCCCAAAACCTTAAGAAAATTGAAAAAAAAAATTAAGAAATTCTTTTGCCTTCAATTATGATAAAAATCTGGGTAATTTTAAAACATAAGGTATACTCCAGTAAACGAGGCTTAAACATTTAAATTCTTTTCTATAGCTCTGATTGACCTGAAAATTTGGAATTAAGCTTTGCCTAATGGTGCTTTTGCTCAGGAGGTGGTAGCCACCCCTTTTAGGGTATGGATAAATATATGTTGAAAACGACAATGGGAACCGATAGAGCGATGATATCTAAGCAAAAAGTGTCATTTAAGTATATTTCGAAAGTTTTTTTGGACATATAGTTTTCAAAATAATACAATTAAAATGCTAATAAAATTTTTGAAAAAAACAAAAAAGTTTAGAGGGAAAAAATTAAACTCTTTTTCTGCATAATATTTTACGTTCCAAACTTTTTTGTAACTTTATTATTTTTCGAGTTGTTTAAAGAAAAAGACATTTTTTTTTAAAATTCTTTTTGCATTTAAATTCCAGTATTTCAAAAAATATAAATTGGAAACTGCTAGAACTTTTTGAGCATGTTATCAGTACCTAAATAAAGTTCATTTGAAAGTGGTCAGCATTAATTTTATTTCCCGTGGTAAATTCATCAGCTTTTGTGCTGAATAAAACATAATAAAAAAGTACGATGACTTTCTATTCATTATAACTTCCTTAATTTTCTTGTAAATGTTTTTTCATTTCTAAGGTTTTTTATAGTACTTTACTTTAAAAAGTGTATTTAACGTTAAATACTCCGAATTTCAATCGCCAATAACTGGGAAATTATTGACTTTTCGAAATATACTTTGATGGCATTTTTTGCTTAAATTTCATCGTTTTATCGATTGACGTTCCATTTTCAACATATATTTTTCCACCTCCTAGAGGAGTTGGTTTCCACCCCCTGGAAAAAAGCCCAACTCGGCACCATATAACTTTTGATCTGAGAGTGAACAAAGCTTAAACCTAAATTATCATCGAAATCGGTGCTATAGGTCAAAATTTAGATATTTCGTCTTTTTTTCTCCTCGTTTATTAGAGTAATTTTGTACCAAAAATACAAAATTGGGTTTCATCGAAGATTAGAAATATTATGGTCTTAATTCTTGGTTGCAGGGTCTTGGTATTGGTCTTGTCAAAGTGATAACTATATTGTTCTTGAGCTTGAAAAATTTGCAAGAACGAGACCAAGACTGCAAGACCGAAACAAATTTTGTTCATCACTAGATACCGTATTAAATATCATTCGATGGCTGATTTTTCGACGTATTTGTCCCATAGTCAAATGAATTTTCGTTTTTTTTTTTTTTTTTTTTGGGTATTACTTTTTCTAGAAAATCCCAAAGCAAAGATCAGTAATTATGAACACTTGCCACCGTATGCGTTCTGTACTTGGAGGTAACATGGCGATGCGTGCATAATTTTTCTATGTTGAAAGTGAAAATGAAGTTAGAGGAATTTAATTTTACGGTATTTGATGTTGGTGTCTTGTTCTTTTCCCTGTCCTTTACGTTTTTTTGTCCAATATATGTACTGTACCTAAGATGATAAAGAATAATATACAAAATGAACAATGAATAAGGAAAGGTAATTGGGATGAGCCATAAAGGTGGAAGGTAAATGGATCATCTTAGAAAGATGGATATCGCTTTTATTAATTGCTTTGTCATTCCTTGAGATTCTTTTTATTTTTTCTTCTTAAATGTGTAACGTCATTTATTTTCTTTTTAAGACATTTATTAATTTTAAAATTTTTATTTTCTAGAATATTTTATTTATTAGAAACTTTTGTAATTTTTGTAAATCCACTTTTTTCTAAATAGATAAGATTTCAGATACAAAATTCCTTTATCTAAAACATTTCGTTTTAGATGGATTTATCTCGATATTTATTTAGATTTTCCAAAGATTTTGCATATCAACAAACTTTTTCATTACTTTATCCTTATTTAGTTTTTATACTATTACCCTAATAGCCAGGGGAATAAAAGTAGTTTCATAATACAATTTACTGCATAATTTTTTGGAATGTTGGAATATGTTTAGGGGTATTCCCCGAGAGTAAATCCAAATTGGCGGGACGCAGGAGCTTCAACCGCTACCTTGGAAATTTCGTTTTATCAAATATCTCGTGAAACGGGCTTCGTACAACAAAAATAGTGGAGGTCATTTTCATGGAGAATAACATTTTCTATAATTTTTATTGGAAATTTTTATCTCTTTAATGCATAAGTTTTTATTTATAACGCTCCAAACTTTTCTTGATATGGTTATTGCTAAATATATAGTTAACGGTTCATGGTACATGAAAAATGGTAATAACCAAATTAAAACATACAATTTCCAATAAATTTCATCAAAACTTTTTGCTGTAACATTCGTAGCTTAAGATCTATAGGCCAATAACCAGGTTTTTTTTCTACAATTTACTGCAAATTTGATTATTACCATTTTTATTCTGCTTTGAACCGTTAACTATATATTTTGCAATAACCATATTTAGAAAAGTTTGAAGCGCTATAAATTAAAACCTTTGTAATATACAGAAAAAAATTTGAGATAAAAGTTAATATCTACAGAAAATGTTATTATCTACAAAATGATTCCTAATATTTTTGTTGTACGATGCCCGGTTCACGGGACATTTGATAAAACATGTTTTCCAAGAGGGCTGCAAAAGCTCGCCCCCTCCCGCCAGTTTGTTTTTTCATCCGGAGACACCCATGTACGTATTCCAACACGAAAAAAATATCAACAGTAAATTGCAGAAAAAAATATCTGGGTATTGGCCTGTAGCTCTTAAACTACGAATGTTACGATAAAAAGTTTCGAATGAAATTTATTAAAAATTATATGTTCTAAAAACTTTTTTATCATCATTTTTCATGTACCCTGAACCGTTAATTGTATATTTTGCAATAACCATATTAAGAAAAGTTTAGAAGTATACTCAACTCGAAGACAAAGTCAAAGAATGTACCTAGATCAAAATATGCATGTACATCTGATTCGTTAGGGGAAATGAGTTTCGTAAATTGGTGCGTTTACAGGACTACATTGTTAATTCAAAATTTATGTGGGCAGATTCTCAATGGGAGGGTTTGGCCCCCAAAACCCATCCCGTGTGCACGGGCCTGTGCTACGAACATATATTTGGTAAAAGTGTACATCCCGTTTTTCTATTTCCGGGTCTCCGTGCGCCTGTTCGTCTCACTGTGGACACGATAACTGAAAAACGAAAAGAGATAACAAATTGAAATTTTTATAGTGTGTTCAGGACGTAAAAAGGGAGTTTGTAAATGAAAAACAAAGGTCAATTGGAACTAAAGTCCTTAGGACTCACTTGCAAACCGTGAAGATAAAACAAAAAATAAATTAATAAAATTTGAAATTATTTTTTCTTAAGCATCACTCTGTAGCCATGAAGGCGCAAATTAGGGCAAAGTGTCCATTTTCTCCAAAACTATAAAAGATATGAAGTTGAAAGTTTCTAGCTAGCTTCATCTAATGTGAAGCATTTTCAAAAAATTAATGTGAAAATTCTAGAAATTCATAATTCTGTTGATTTTTCTAATTTATAAGAAATAATGCAAGTACTGACATTCAACACATTCTATACAGAATATTTAACAATTAACTCAGTCAGTCGTTTTGTTTGAAACTTTTTCGGTTATTATGCTGTAAAAACTTGGTTGTTTCAAAAATCGTACCCCTTTTATCGCTGAAAAGAAAGAAAAAAATGCACTTTGAGTCATTTTTTTGTTCCACAGTTTATTTATAGTTAAAACACATTAAGCAGTATTTAAAAAAATAAAAGTAAAAATAATCAAACAAACATTTTTTAAACAAGATATTTATTTTTTCTAAGTATTTGACAAATAAATATAGAAAAGTAATAATATTTTTAAGTGTTAGAAAAAAAAAGTCTCTTTTACTATCATCGCACGACATTAATATAACAAGCAAGAATAACAAACACATCCTCTATAATCCGTCCACACGACAACATACGCATACGTTTCAATCGTCTAAGCCATAAATTGTTATAGTATTAAAATTAAAATGTATTCTGAATAATAAAGAGTTTGAAAAATTATGAAGGTAAACGTATCTTTCATTGTAAATCTATTCCATACAGGATTTATTTACTTAAGGATTTTGCCTCGCTACAATATTGTCAAAAAAATTTGGATTATATACATGATTAGACTATATGAGCTTGTAGTGAAATGAGATATAATTTTTGTCTAATACTGTACCAGCGGATATTTCACTCATACAATACATAGTAAGTACTCAGTTGTATACAATACTTCTACTGTAGTTGTTTCTGTTCTAACCACAATACATTACTCTAGTTGTTTTGGCCAATACTTTCTGTTTCTTTTTTATTAAAAGTTATCGTCTAGTTTAAGGGATTTCGATACCGTAAAAATGAAAAAGATATAAAAAAGTTAAAATTTTATAATTCAATTAAGAACCTTTTAATACGTCTTTTGTGAAAAACTCATATCAATTCTCTGTACGGTTTATGATAAGTTAACTAAAGTGTTTTTATCAAAAACGGGCAAATTTCTCATAAACCGTATAGCGAATCGATATGAATTTTTTACAAGACGTATCAAAGGATGCTTATTTGATGTAATAAATTTAAAATTTTTAGTATCATTTTCACTCTTTGTATAAAAAACCGAACCGTGTCCGACCGAAATTAGAATTTCTACCGAAACCGAATTTTCGGTGTCTGTTTCAGTTTGGGCCGAAACCGAAACTGAAACTTTTTTAGAAATGTTAAAAATTGATTGTTTACTGAAATTTGGCTTATTTTTTACATTTATACAGACAGTTCATACAGTTTTCAAAATTTAATCCACACTACTAGTGATTAAATTAGAATGCAGTTTGAATTAAATGAATATTGTGTACATACTGTGTTTTCTCATAGTTAAAATCAACAAACAAGTATCTGAAGATCACACATATCAAATTAATAAAACCAAATCTGAAATTAAAATTAATAAAACCAAATTAAAGAACGCATACACAACACAACACATCAAGTCACAACAAAATTACACCGGACTGGCCGGAAAATTCAGCAGACACTAACTCACTCAAAAGTTAGCCAAATGACGCGCGATATATCACGAACGCAGAGTTTCGGTGTGGCCGAAACTTTGGCAGATTTACTGCCGAAACGGACACTAATGCCGAAACTAGATGTGTTTTGCCATTCTAGTGTTATAACTATAACATGCGAATGTGAATAACATGTGATTGATATTTTGCGTTTATTTTTAGTGAGTATATATCGGTTTCCATTTTTATGTGCAGTTTTATTTAAGTTAAAATTATTAAATAATGAGACTGAGATAGTTCTTAAAAACTTGAGGAATATTGACAAAGGGTTTTATGCAAATGGTAACATTGTTAAAGGCACTTATTGACTTAAAACCAACATTTATTACGACTGCTTCTTATATCACCATGTAAACAGGAAAAAGGGCTGTTTTTATACCCTGTATATATGAAATATATATCAAGGTGTACTAAGTTTTGTCTCAAGTGTGTAAATGTTAATGTAACAAACAAAATTTTTAAAATCACCCAATTAGCCTATTTCCAGTTGTTTGTCCGTCATCAAGATAACTCAAAAACGAAAAGAGATATCAAGCTGGAATTTTTACGTTTATTTTTACTGGAACGTACGAAGTGAGTTCGAGTTTGTAAATGAGCAATTGGGTATTGAGTCCGCAGAACCCATCTTGTAAACCTTTAGAGATTTAAACAAAAGTTTAAATGTTAAAAGCGTTCCTTATAAAAAATAAACTTTTGTTTGCAATATTTTTTCGTAAATATCATTGTTTACCCATGGAAGTGCAAATTAGGACAAAACTGTCGTAGTCTTATCATTTTTTCTAAAACTAGAAAAGACAGGTAGTTGAAAACTTGCAGGTAACTTTAAAAAGTGGTCTTCTCATAGATTATAAAAAAAAAAAATCTAGAAAATGCTTTCGAAATTTTCGAATACCAAAATAAATGGCATCTGACAGGCCGCCATAATTGTGTTGGTTTTTTAAACTTTTCTAATTTTTTAAAAATAATTCGAGCATTGACATTCAACACTTTTTATACAGGGTATTTCAACAATTAACTCAGTTCATTGTTTGTTTTCACTAGTTATTAATTAATTTCTCGTAAACCGTACAGAGAAGCCTTCACAGAGACCTTAAAATATCAAAATGCCAACTTAAAATTTTTAGGATCAATCACTTTTCTTGTGCACAGTAGTGAAACAACGACCAAATCAAATTAAAAAAAAAAACAAACTATTTTTCGTCGGTTTTGGTAATTTTGAGCGACCTCTAAAAATTTTTGTTTTGAGCTGTCCTTTGGAGGGTGCTCTTAAAACACGATAAACTGACATATTTCCATAAGAGACTCGAAAAAAAATTACTTTTTTGGACCACCCTTAATTGTACGTACACACATTCCACTTTTAAAATTTTAGAAACCATATGTATTTCAATAATAATAATATTGTATTATTTTAAGAATTATTAAATAAATGAATGAGTTCGTAGAATTTTAGAAGTAATAAGTAATATAATCGTTTGTTATTTATATTTTTATATGCATTACACATAAAGTATATGTATACAAAGGTACAGTATAAATGTTTTAACAAGACACGCCACACAACCAAATCAAAAAACTAATATTATGTATGTAAGTACTGATTGAATATTGAATATACACGTAAATAAGTAATACATCACTGATTACTGATTATTACATACATATTATTAATAATCCAATCATCTTAGGATTTCACCTCGGAATCTAACGGAATAAGCTAAATTTTTGTACAAACCTTTATTTTGATAGTACAAATGTTATCTCAAAAGTCACAATTGATCATGCGTTTGTATCCTAAGATATTCAAAGTCAAAGATCTCCAAAATCAGTTTTTTGTGAATATCTCGTTTATTTTGAGTTCAATCGTATTAATATTTATTATAAACGTTGTAGAAGATAAAATTTTCTACAAATTTTGTCTGAAACTTTTTTTTGTACATCGAAACGTTTTTGAAATAGGTGGCGCAGAAGATGGTGCGCTAAGCTTAACGTACTTCAGTGTTGGATCACTATTTATAAATACAGGGTATTAAATAATTAAGTAGTATGTAATGAATAATTAAGGAAAAAACCGCATAATAGACTGGGATTCGCGATTGACCCTGTCTATTATACGGTTTGTTCACTTAATTATCGATAAATACTACTATATAATTATTTAATACATTATATTTATAAATATTAACCCTGCACTGAGGTACGTATAGCTGAGCGCTCCATCTTCTACACTCTCTATTTCCAAAAAGCCTAACGTTTAAAAAAAAAAAACTTTCAGAAAAACAGTATCTCAACGATACGTACCTTACTTAGCGCAGAGTCAATATTTATAAATATAAGGTATTAATTAATTATTTAAGTAGTATTTATCGATAATTAAGTGAACAAACCGTATAATAGACAGGATTAATCGCGAATCCCAGTCTATTATGCGGTTTTTTTCCATAATTATTCCTTAAATATTACTTAATTATTTAATACCCTGTATTTATAAATAGTGATCCAACAATGAAGTACGTTAAGCTTAGCGCACCATCTTCTGCGCCCTCTATTTCAAAAACGATTCGACGTACAAAAAAAAGGTTTCAGACAAAATTTGTAAGAAATTTTATCTTCTGCAACTTTTATAATAAATGTTCGTTAATACGATTGAAGCAAAATAAATGAGATATTCACGTAAAACTGATTTTCGAGACCTTTGACTTTGAATATCTAAGGATACAAACGCATGATCAATTGTGACTTTTGAGACAACATTTGTACTATCAAAATAAAGGTTTGTACAAAAATTCAGCTTATTCCGTTAGATTCCGAGATTGACCACTTATATTGACTAAGATGATTGGGTTATAAGATGACATTAGAGTGTTTGTTGTCTTTTTATTTTAACAGAAACTTATTTTAAAAAGGTGTTTACTTGTTAATTTTAATGTTTATGAATGCTTTGTTTGTAATCATTTATCTTGGATTTTAGTGTTCAGTTTCTATAAAGAAGGCCATCATGAAAATTATTACGCCATATATACAGACAGGGTGGATGATTTATTTGATCTATACACCTAAATATCTCGTTTTGTAGTTCACCAAATTAGTGAAAAGTTTAGATCCTAAAAGGAGATAACAGAATAACTTTTTAAATTACAAAGTTGATCCTCATAAAAATACAGTTTTTGAATAAAACATTTTTTCAAAAAATGTTAACTTCCGGAGGAAATGCGACCTAAAAATATGTCATTATTGCATTTAGTCGAAAAAAAATTACTTAAAGTTTTTCAATAATTCTAGGCAAAAGTCATGAACACACGCGAATGTCCTCTATTGCATTTTTTCGTATTTAGCGTGTCTTCTTTCGATTAATTATCGATTCTTCGATGCAATAAAGACATGTTTGTAATTTTAAGTGTTATTCTATCTTGCACCGTTTAACATATAAAGTGGCTATTAAAGAAACCCAAAGAACTGTCAAATCGGATGTTCGCCCATGAAACTCCGCAGTTTTTTTTTTATTGGTTAATTACGAAACGAGATATTTAGGTGAATGGATTAAAATGACCCAGTATCAAATATACAACGAAATATTTAGTAAAGCTGTTCATAAAATCACCTAAATACTCCATTTTCGGTTGTTTGTTCGTCTGTTCGTCCGTCAACAAGATAACTTAAATGCGAAAAGAGATATCGAGCTGAAATTTTTAAAACGTGCTCAGAACTTAAAAAGTCAGTTTTGTAAACCGTTAGAGATAGAACAAAAGTTTAAATGTAAAAAATTTTCCTTATAAGAAAATAAACAACTTTTTGTTTGAAACATTTTTTACCCATAAGGGCCCAAATTAGGCTAGACACATTAAATAGTATAGTATGTATACAGTTCAGGTATAAATTTTAAATTTATACATTACATATATTATGTATGTGTTTGTTTGTTATAGCATATACTATATCCACTGAGGAGGTGAGAAAAAAGATACTCTTATTAATTTGTGTATAAGAGTGACTATCTTTCTTTACTTACATGAAGAAAAAAAACAAACGATTGCGTAATCAACATTGTCTATACATGATATTTCAACATTTAACTCAGTCAAATGTCTGTTTTCACTTGTTTGATCAAACTTAATGGAACTTCTACCCATAAACGGCCATTATCTCTAACATACCATTAGAGGCAGTAATTATTAATGCGCATGTCTTAATATACATCATGATATCCTGGCGTGTATTTACAACATCATAATTGGCATTTAATAAATATTATTTAATAATTAAACATTACAAATCTGTGATACATGTCTACTATAAAATATTCCTTGCAAATAAAACAATATCTAATCATTTTTTAGAACTTTAACTCAGAATTAATTAAACAAACAGAAACTATCGAAGCAGATGACTTCCGTCAATACGATTATGCGCATTGAATACCATGCTCTGTTATTGTGTTTCTCTGTCAGCTGTTTGAATATTGTGCTATTGTCTTTGTTAATCATTTCTGTGAAACAAAAGTGTACATACTTGGTATACGATGGGCAAATCTAGTAATAGATGATCTAAGGTTGTCACGTTTTTCTTGATTTATAACTATCTATTAAAAAAAAAAAGAGTGTGTGTACTTATGTACACGCGTTAGAAGTTATACTTCTTTCATTCAAAATTAATTATTCATATGAATACTATATTTTACAACCATCGACTTGAACTGGCTCAGGGATAAAAGTACTATGTAGTGTATAGTATGAACACTCAGTACTGTAACTATATTCAGTGTTGAAAATATATTTTTTTATTATTTCAATTCTGTGGCTAACTTCATCATGTCGTTCGTGCGCGCGCAGCTCACAAATTCACTCTCATCCAAACGCGCCAAAAGAAGTATAACTTCAAAAAATCGTATTCAGTCTTTTCTCTAATCAAGTTATTGATATACAAAGAAAGTGCCCATTTTATTTAGATATGCTGATTTTATTTTCGTTCAATCTTAATGAACAGAATTAATGTATATGTTGAAAATCAGCTTAAGACGCTGACGCTTGGTGGTCAAAAACAATTATTTCTAGCCGTCAACCATACTGAACATTTGATTGTACATGATTGACACACTCCTAATACATGTTCTTGGTTGTTTTAAAAAAGTATTTGTATTTTTATTATTATTTGTGTAATGATTTCCTTTTACCATTTAAAAAACTATATTTAGCTAAAAACAACAGTTGCGTATGTAATGTTTTTTATAATTGAAATGTACCTAGAATATTCTATAAAATTGTTATTATGGGCCATGCGGGCCGGGAGAGGGATGCACTTGCACTTCCCGCCTTTACACCTCAGTTCCATACGAAAAAATTCAAGTCTCATCATTTATTAAACGTACAGTAAATATGCTCAAGTTTTCTGTTCTTTTTGTCACAGTATCGATTTGCATGCATACAATAAAACAGGCCACACATAACACTTTAGCGCTCAAACCATTGTTCCAGTTACGACTTGAATTTATAAAATCAAATTTTGTCCATTACCTAATATCTTTTAAATGGTTATTATATGTGAAAAAACTATCAAATATCTCTTTTGCAAAATATTCAAATTCCTGCAAAAATATTAGGCCAATAGAATTACGGATTGTACGTGTTGTTGTCGGTTACAGGTCAGAAGTGGTTTTAATCTATGGAGGAGTATACTCACATTATGAACCTGCCGAGTCCGCTCGCCCGGCACCTGGGGACTGGAGTTATTCAGCAAATTCGGCAAAAAATTTTTTTTTCCTTTCTTGTAGGCGATGCAGCTCGTAAATGGTGCACTTTATGATACTGGTGCTATGGAACTTTTTATTTCTTAGATGTTTTTCTAGAACTTCGAATGAAAAAAAAAACCAAATTTTTGCCAAAAAATGCGAAAAAAATGCCGAGAAAACGCTATTTTTCAAATGAATTTATTTGTTTGCAAATAATTGTTACCACTAAATCTTTTAGCTTAAACCTCAAAGAACAAAACTGGCTTTGAAACGTTTCATTTGATCTAATAGTTTTTGCACAACTCCATTTTGCACTAGGTGTCTGAAAAAATGTGATTAACTTTGAGCAGGCCGCAAGGTTTGAGTTTTTATCCGATCGCAAACTCAATGACGGAAATCGAAAGACCAAAATGTCAATTTTATTTTGTTGCCTATACCTATATTCAATATTAACTACAGTTACAGCGGTTTAAAAAATGGCGAATATTCCTTAGTTGCAAAATTAATTTTCTCAACGAATTTTCAACTTAACGAGATGCGGTTTTAAAATTTGCTTCGAAAAGGAATATTTAAAAAAATACACCTCTCTTACACAATTTCAGGTTCATAATGTGAGTACCCCCCTCCATAGATTAAAACCACTTTTGACCTGTAACCGACAACAACACGTAAGCCATATCTTTTTCCGTTATTCTATTGGCCTATATGTGTTGAGATTTGCTGTTCGTTCAATAAATGAACAGATATGAATCTTAGCATTATGGGTTGAAGTAAAATGAAAACTTTGATGAGGACGACGTTCCTAATTATATTAATATTTCATATTTAGTGTTAATTTTCTCGGTATCGAAAGTAAAACATAATAGTGGATTATTTTAACCAACCCAAGTGTAGAAGCAGATGCACGCCTCCCTGAATGTAATCCTGGGTACGCCCATTATTTTATTGTGCTGAAGATGTTGTGGATTTTTGAAACGTATCGGATCAAAATGTGTCAGGCCGATGTAAGACATGTAGGAAGCTGTGTAAAAGACGTTTCTACCTTTATTCATGGTAATTGTGCCATGAATAAGAAACAATGCCGTGTGTGCACTCTAAGGAATTGTTTTACTCAGCCAAAATAATTGCACAATTTTCAATTTTTTTAAGTGTAATATCAGAAAAGAAGGCATGAATTGTTTGGCATGTTTTATTATAAATTTTTACAGAAATATTTTATGGTTTAAATGATTATCATAGATAGAGTAGTAAAATGCCAAAATAAATTTAATTAAAAATTTTTTTTTCAAATATATCTTTATAAATTATATCTCATGGGTTATTCTGATGTATGAGCTATTTTGTTTGTACAGTTTCATTCAAATCCATTCGCTAGTTTTTGCGTGAAAGCGTAACAAACAAACAAACGTCCTTACTTTCACATTTATAATATAAAGGGATTATAAATCTACCATTTTGCCAAATGTCATGTACATTGTGAACTACCCATTATAAATTTTTCAAGTATCAAATATTGAAATTTAAAAAAATCTAGGTTATGTGTATTTTCAGCAATATTCTCCCTCTCACACATGCACAAAGTATAATTACATGCTTTTATATAAATCATGCTATTTTCAATTATGAATATAATACCAGCCAGTATAGATAGAATTCATGTAGGTAGGTAGGTACCTACTATGGGTGGATATGTTGTATGGTATGCATGCTATACCTAATATCGTTTGCATTATTAATACCATTGACAAGTCTATGTTTAGTACCAATGAGCTTACTTCAACCAAATTACCAATTGGTTATTCGTGTATTTTCTTTCAATTTTGAAACGAACATTTTCTCAGCGTAAAGTTGTAGGTTTTTAAGTTTTAAAAATAATTTTTGGCACCCGTACTCTCACAGACCCAGGCAAAACAAAAAATCTAACAAAATTATAAATCTTATCGGCATCTTGTGGTTAAAATAATACTTGAACTAAATGAAAAGTTAGTATTAAATCTAAAAACAATTTGCTGTCTTTATTGTCGCATTAATTATCAAATTATACCATTTGGGTTGATTCTTTATAAAAATTGCTTGTTTTTTTATTAATAATCAAATAAACTGAAATAATTGTGTAACTGAACGCGACGATAAAGACAGCAAACTGTTTTTGTATTTCATATTACCTGATCAATTAAATTATTACCCCTACGACGAAAAGGGTTATGTTTTCCCGCCTTACTTATAAACTACTCATCATAATTTGATAAATGAGATATCGTTGAAAGCATCGTGATCGTCTGCTGGTTATAGACTATGTGACGTCAAATTGATTATGGCGATTATAGCCTTCTAGAGGACATAAAGTCATGTACTAAAAACAAATTTTAATTAAATGATACCGTCTTAGATATCCACTGAAAAGGCGTAATTAACACTTTTCAAAAAATATATATATAGTGAAACTTTATCAAGAAATTATAACCCCAAAATAGTTAAAATAAAATAAACATCAAAAACTAAAACCCCGCCGACTACATTTTTACAAATTTGTTATGATAAGTAAAATCGTCGTTAAAGTCAGGGGACCTATTTTCTATCCTGTAAGAAATTTTTTTATCATACAGATCCCGCGACAGTACTGACTGTATGAAAGTACTCTGTAATGGGATAAATTTATTGATTTGTTTAATTATTTCGGAAAGTAGTCATCAGATCGTAATTTGGTAAAAAGCTTTTTCATTTGTCTTGATAAGCTTAATTTACTAGGTGTAGTGAGAGTAAGGGTGCCGAAAATTCTATTTAAAAATTAAAAACCTACACCTTTTCATTGAGAAACGGCTCGTAGCAGAAGTTAAGTAATTAAATGTCTAATTTGGTTGGACTATAATGAGATTACAAGAGCTATACACCAATTTGAATGTAGTTACTGGATGTGCAATGAGTGAATAAAATATAGAATGGCCAAATTTGGTTTGACCACAAGTCAACCGTGCTTTTGGAATATATTCGATAGAAGATACTAAACTATTTTTTTTTGGCCTTTTGGACTGTGTCCATAAAAAATTCCATTCCGATCAAATAAAATTTGACTATCATGAAAAAAAAAATTGAATCATATCCAAATTTTATCCAATTTAAACAAACTAAGAATGGAATCTAATTAATTTGGGTTATACTTTTTATATTTGTAGTCAAAATTAACCCACCTTTAATATTTTTAAACAATGTGAGTGTCTTGGTCCCCCTTTGTATAGCACCAAGGTGAATTGCAGCGAAAATACCTTCAGTAGGGACTCGATAGTCGCTCTACCAATTACTTTCCTGGTGCTCTAGCAATCACTCAAAATTAATATTGTTTGTGTGTATATACATCTAATATGATTCGTTGTTATAATTCTTAAAATACACTAGCATAACAATAATTCGTGTTTAATGCTGTGTGTACGGTCTCACTTAAATATGTGCAGTCCAATGCTGTTTTTGCAATATTTTATCTTTTATTATCTTATATCTTATTACTCTAGCAAGATTTTTTCTGTCCTACCCTTATCTTCTTTTTTTCTACATCAAATTCCATGATTCACCCCTCATTTTCAAGCTTATTATGTCTTACTTTGACGAAAAATATACTGACGGTCTAAAAATGTACCGCTTAGTAAAAAACACGCTAGACAAATAATTTGAAAGGAAAAATATCATAAAATCAAATAAAAACTTTAGTAGTTAGTTTATACAAATGCTTCTCCTAATACTAATTTAAGAACTTATGATTTTTTTTCACTACTACGAAATTTTTTGTTTGTCATTTTTTCCACGGGGACAAGGCCACGGGTTACGGTAACTACGGAAGCTAGTTTTATATATTATGAATATCTCGGGAAAATCTGATTATCTATTGATATTGATATTGATTAAATTGGGGAAAAATGTAATAAAAATTCAATACATTTGACAATTATACGAATATTTTCTGAGAAATCAGTCCAAAGAATTGCGTTTAATAGGGATTTTGAACGACATCTCAAACACATTGAATAAACCCAACTTTTGTATAAACCTTGTGTGCATTTTATCCAAATTGGTGTTCCTTTTAAAAAATCGAAAAAAATCACTTACATAACTTATTTAAACCCACAAAATACGAAAATCAGGTTCATTTATTTAAATAGATATTATTGAAAGCATAGTATCTGAGATATTGTCCAAAATCTAATACGAACAAAGACGTCTGAAATCGATTTCAGACAAAATCTTTAAAAGAATTGGTCTATTAGTCCAATGACATTATGAGTACCGTTTACTAGATTTTCCGCCTCACAGTTGTACGAACTTATTAAATGCCTGTTTTTCTGGTACACGTAGTGGTGCATATATTCTGAATGTGACGTGTGTAACATATTGTGCTGTTAATGGTTAGTTTTGTAACAGTGATTAATAAATTACACTTTGTGCTGTGTAAATGCAGTGCAAACTGCCCTGAACAAATTGTGATACTATAATTGGTCCGTTTGTAGTTATTTAAAATTATTCTGAAAATTGTATCATAATATTGATATACCAATGTTTTATTATATTATTGAAATGATTTTAAGGGCATTTATAGTTTTATAGTCAAGACAATAAATTAATACATTTAAACATTCATGATTTTTAGAATACGAATATTATTCCATAAACAGACCGCAGAAGTCATGATTGGTCTCGGTCCAAAATTGTTGTTGGTAAAAATGAACGAACTAAAAATGCACAAAAAAGTGAAAAATAATAATAAAGAACGGACCCCAATTATTGGGAGCAATTAGTCGTTGAAGTCAATGCCAATGAATCGATTTTTAGCTAAGGATATAGTTAGCGTTGACTTCAAAGCGTAATTACTCACAAGAAAATTATTCTTGGAATCGGTATTTATTATTTTTTAATGTTCTGTGCAATGTGGGTTTTATGTGTTTTTTTGTCAGTTATATTTTTTCCAAAAATAATTGGTAGAGAATTTCCGAAAAAGCTATGAAACTCTCTGATTTTAAATCATTTTAAGACAATTCTTTTAAAATAATGTTTCATTCCCTTGTCACTCGACTGTCATTCAGCGGTTATATTTTTCACGCCAGTTATGTTTATCTTGTATTTAAGTATGTACGTATGTTTGTAAATTTCTTTATTACCTCGTATCTTCCAAACGGCTCGATGGAATTCGAAGGGGAAAGTATCGTTATATTCGTCTTAAAAACCGCAATGTTTTTAGACGAGTGTTTGAAAAAAAGATAAAATGGCGGATTTTTGGCGCAAAATAGTAATACGTTAATATACAAAGAATTAAGCAAACCTATCGAGTAGGGTATCAAAATAAAGCAAATTAAAGGGGGTTCCAAAACAGTAAATACGTTGTATGTTTAAATTTAATTAGGACTAATATATTGGTTTAATAAGTTTGAATGTAGTAAAATAAGGGGGTTTTGTTTAGTGCTAGGACACAAACATAGAGACATTAACAGTCGGGTCCCATTAAAATCTAGACTGGCTTAACTATTTCCAATAATGATTTTTCCGATTTTATTTAACGCAGTCGAGTTGAATATTTTAACTATTTATTTTGTTGCAATATAAATTATAATTGCCAGATAAATTTCCCGTTGCTAAAAACACGCCAGATATTATTCTAATAATTAAACAAGCCGTGGAGTGAATCTGGTGCGGCCCTTGAGGTCTATATGAATAAAGTCTCAGTCTGATAAAGAGTTATATAAACACACAAACATACACACTTCTCCAAATTGGTGTTGATGTCTTGTCCTGACCATGAAACGTAAAGATATGTTGAAAGGTTCGATTTCCGAAAATCGCACGTGTTATAATAACTTCCTATGATGAGAAGTTAAAAACGTTTTTAAATTTTAACATAATTTAATTTTATAATTCAATCATCTACTTTTAAGGTAGTACTATCGGTAATAGACTTTGCATTCAGAATTTAATGAAACTTGGCATAGTTGTCCATTTTTATATCATAATTAACTATTTAAATTTTTAGGGGCCTTCAGAGAACTGAAAATCTGAACGTTTTGTGAAATAAAATAAAATCTGTGATTTCCCATAAGGATCAATGTTAAAATATCTTTTTTTCAGTTCTCTGAAGGCCCCTAAAAATTGGTTAATTATGATATAATAATGGACAACTATGCCGAGTTTCATTAAATTCTGAATTCAAAGTCTATTACCGATAGTACTCCCTTAATTTACCAGACAGAAATTTAGTTGCTTTATTTCATCAAGAAAGAAATATCCGAAAATCATTTGTCAAATAATATGTGCTACTTTTTACGATACAATCCCTTTTATATAACAACCCATGTTTCTATACCTATATATAAAAGTCATCTTGGATGTTGAATGCTTTCATATAAATTTTTATGTTTGCTAAATGTAAGCTATCTATAAACACCATAATATCTCCAAGATGTTACAAGACAGTTTGATTATCATGTACAATTATACCAATAATTGTCTACGTTACACACACTGTAATACAAAACTATTAGTAAAACAGTTTTCTGGTATAATATTGTATGATGCGGTCAGTAATCGTTATACAATTATATTTGGACAATGAGAATTGTACTGGGATCTTAAGTGGGTATAGTGATCATAGATGTAAGTACTCAGCTTAGATTAATTATGTACCCGTTCGAAATGAAAATTGCATGTTGAAGGCAAGCTGATCGAATATCTCCCACCTCCAATATTTATATCACAATCAGAATTTCTAGAATTCTTCCCATTGACGAAAATATTACAAAAATATTATAGGAGCAGATTTTTTTGGACCTTTAAAGTTGTCGATTTGTGCTTTTTTAAATTTGCGCTGTTTGAAAATTTGAATACTTTTCTTGGCTTTGGTAGAAGAAACCAAATCTCTTGTAAAAGGCAATGGAATTTTTTGACAGTATAATAAAATGGTAGAGTAGGGATAAAGGAGCATCGAGTCAGTAAATGTTTACAATTTACCAAATAACTATTAAAAATCGAACAAATATAGAAGGTCATATATAGAAGGCCGTAGTCTTCCGAATGCGTGATCAAAAGTAACGGTTTATCCCTGGTTATACTTCTATTGAAAGTTTTATTTGTCCCTGTTATTGTACATTTTTTGATACCGGAAGACAAACTAAAATCATTTTCGAAATTATGAACTACTAACATAGATTATGTTAGATTAAATAGCTAGGTAAGAAGTGTTGATCCTTTCGTCTTTTCATCGGTTCTAAAACGTGATTTATATCTCTTGATCCTTTGTCTTAAAGTCTGCTTTCTCCGCGCTGTATATTTCCATTGTCACTGCCAATAAGTTTACAAATTTTTACCCCAAAATTTGATTGTGTTGTTACTTTAATCATAGGGACATTCTAGGTAATTGTAAAGCTGACGAGCTTAATAGAAATGGCATTAATAAGCATCTGGGAATTTTGCTTAAAGGTGAATCTTAGATGAAACCGACTTGTGGTATTATAAAATATGATCTGAGTACAATCGTAGGCGTTCCGAAGATCTTATATCGATTAAAGGACCACTATAAGCAAAACCTTGGGCGCGGGAGAGAGAAACGATGTCTCATCTTCTTTGTCACTGACCATGAGAAGATGCCATGGGAAGACGAACTCACTTTAATAAACCTATCTTTGAAGACTTCTCCTACCTGAAATCCGTTGACGTCAAAGCACTCCTACTGTCGTTAAACAGCTTCAAATGATTCATGGAGTAGTGACCTAGGATAGGTCAACCCTTTTCGGTATCCCAACGGACATAGTCAGTCATTCTAACCTAACGTAACCTAACCTTGACAAAGAAATTGCTGAGAGGTTAAATTTGAATGGAGTAAATTTTAAATTGTTATTAGCAATCTACATTTAGCATACAAATATTTGTGACTACACTTAGACACTTAATAAAATTGGTGAGTCTATGTGGGAGTGCTGGTTAGGTAAGAATGAGTTTGTAGAAGTAGAAGGTATGTAACAACTCTACAAGAAGTTGTAATGGATTTTGTTATTGGTTTGGTTGGTAAGTCCACGAATGTTATATTGTCAAATGGCACTTGAATTAATATTATACTTGTATTGCATTGCTTGTGGTTGTCCGTCGTCTACACGTCTTGTACTTGCACTTCTATACCTAAACTACAATAATAATACAGAAGGAATTGGTTGCGCTTTATATTGTGCCGTTGTTGCACTTTCTAACGGTTCTATTGTGGTATGGAGTATTGTAAAGTCTATATACCTCTGTCTAACGTCTAAATGTCTTGTACTTTTCAACTCAATATACTTGCAATTATTTAGCAAGTACGTTACGAAACTGATTATTAGTTTTTAATTCGGTGGACGGAGGATATCTTTTATGTTTTACATATCCGTGGCTGACCTTTCAGTTGTTGCACTGTAGATAAAAAATCTCTGGACTGATTTGAACAACGGTGGTATCGTTAAAATTGTAGTGGCATGACAGAAGGTTATGTCACATAAAAGCCAAAAAAAATAAAAGAAGAAAAAAATTAAGAAATTTTCCCAATCTTTATTTCAATAACTTCTAAAGATTCAAGATGATTTTGACCCAAAAAAACAAGCATCCAGAATATTCGATAGTTTGATGGTCTGAGAAATCGTCTAAAAAGTTTCGGAGTCATTTCTTGAACTATTTAGCCAAATATTTTAGAAAATATCTATATGATTGTCCAGTTTCCTGTTACTTTGTACAAAAACATTTTTCGCGAATTGAATTATTTCTTATTTTCAATTAAGGTGTTTCGATACCAAAACGAAAGTTTTACCAAAAAATTTTCTGTGTCAATGAAGTATTTAATACGCCTTCCGTATTAATTTCAAGTACATTCTCTGTACGTCTTACGAGAAATTAATTATTATAAACAGCCCTTTTAAGATGGTGGTATATGAAGAAGGCGTTATAAATGTTGGTTTTTTAGTCAATAAGTGTAAAATGTTACCATTTACATAACTTTTAATACATACTTTTATCAATATTCCTCAAGTTTAAAGCTTTAAAATCATACCAAAATCATGCCTAAGAACTTTGCATAAAAATAAAAAACTTTGTAACAACACAAACTTTGACCGATATGAAAGAATCGATATGAATTTTTCGCAAAATACGTTTAAAAGGATGATTAATTGATAAATAAAAATTTTGGAATCGTTTTCAATTTACAGTATCGAAATACTTTAAAGAGTTGAAATGAAAATGGTAACAAAAATTTAAAATTTGATTAATCAATTAATAATTTCTATTAAACCGTAATCGATACGATTTTCTCACAAAAAACGTGTGAGAGGATGATTAATTAATAAATAAAATTTAAAAATTTTTGGATTATTTTCATTTATTCGGTATCGAAATACCCTAAATGGAATGCATGAATTGTGTAAACTGTAAGTTGTAATATACATTTTAAATACGTCCAAGTATATTTGTACAATTGTACGATCTAACAATAGTGAGTCGTCGCGTCGGTCGTCTACTAGAACTTTCTAGCAAAGATTTTGAATTATGGTTTCGTTTTTATTCAAGCATTACATTTATACTTAACAGACCTCGAATACCACACAATATTACTTACTAATGTTATTATAATCATAATCATAATAATAATAATATTGGGACATTTTTCATATCACAAAACTTTACGCTAAGAACGAACCAATTTTGTATTCATATAATATTTTATACCAGATAGATATACTTTCAATGAATATTATATGTAACTTGGTAACTTGCTGGCTGCTTTATGGGATGTATGGCATGGCATGGTCTATATTATGTTTTGTTACGTACGAGTATATATAGAAATTCACCCAATTATTATAGTCAGATCATATCCAATACCGAAAATTGTGGAATGAGTTTTATATTATGATTCTTTGGTGTTCTGCTGTTCATTGTTGATGCAAGGCTTTTATCATGTATTCACAGTATATTGAAGTTGAGCGAAATTATAGTATAATATTTAAAATTTAAAGAAACCCTCCACACTAAATCATGTCGGATTGATTTGTCTGTTCCTTATCACACGTTCCAAAAAAAAGTGCAAAAAATATAAACGACCTCAAAAACTGACACTGTAGGTTACCTAGGGAACTAAAACTTATTTAATGGATTCAGTTTTCCATAAATTGTGAGAACATATTAATATTTTACAACGTATCAATTTGTGTTTTTTTGTCCAAAATTTATGATTTCTCTTTCAAAAAATGAGTTGTGAGTTGTCAGAAGTTAAAGATAATGGAGATAATTAAATTAAGTACAAGGAAATTTTATGTTATGTCATACTAAATAACTTAATAAAGGCAAATGATGGTAATGCAAATATTGGATTGACAAGTACTTGACTTCTTAAATTAATACTTTAAATCAGAATAACCAATCAACAGATAGATATACAGTATCGCAAGAGAACTGTCTCTTGCGAAAAGAAAATCTTTTTATAACTGTCAAGTTGTATGTTATATCGAAATTTTATGTTTTATCATTTAAAAAAAATTGAGTTTTGAAAGTTATCAGATGTTTAAGGAAACAGAGATAATTTAAAGAATGTACAACGCAACTTTTATGTTATGCCATAATGAAGTTATGCCATACTAAAAATCCTGATCAAACCAAACGTAATGTACGTTCATATTAGGTTGACTACTAAATCTTGTGTATGCCTTTTTTAAAGAAATACTACAACAATTATTTCATACAGTAAAAACTAAAAGAAGCTATAAAACTAAATTAAATTCTTTAAAGAATCAAACAAGTATTTGACTTCTAAAATTAATACCCTAAACTTTTTGAAATATATCTTGCAAATGTTAAAGTAAGCGCTACATTTATAATGTACTAAGGTACGAAAGGAACATAGTTCCTACCGGGTGTTGATGTTTTTAAATTTGGACTCGAAATAATTCTTTTTGTTCCTGAAACCAAAGTTTTCAATCCGAAAGAAAATATCTTAATCCACCAAACTAAAGTAGTTGAAAAAGCTTAGTTTAAAAAGTTCTTATAGTGGTCAATTTTGAACCCCTTTTATATTGGATATATTTTGGTGTTTCGATAATTGCAAAGAGTTTGATTTGGTACGATATCAGCTGCTTTTAATATTAGATGGCTTATCTATTAAAATTTTCCTAGTAACATGGTACTACGGTCGCTCCACAACAATTTATATTCATTTTTATTATGTGACCATGCTACAATATTTGATGTGTAGTTTCATGATTCATGGCATAATGTTGTAATAGGTATATGTATATGTATATGTATATAAAAGTTACCCCCTATCGTCCATCGTTACACAATATTCATATTAATTTTAAAGTATAATATATTATTTAAATTAATTTTGTAATTTTAATGAAAATCTATGTTCTCATGTGCATATTTTGTGTTTTATTACAGGCGACTACCTGTGTTGTGACCTCTAAATGAAAAACTATTGTAGGTTACATGTTTTAATTTTTATCACAAAAATGACATTCTGCTGAAATATGGTAGATGCATATATACCATTTGAATACCATTCTGTCATGGTTTTGACCAGTACAAGTTTGAAACCCTTTTTTTCCACTGTGGTAAAGTAAAATGGCGAGTAAAGATATTCTAAATAGATATTAATGGATGTGTCTATTAAAAATTAGTAAAATTGTATTTAAAAAAATTGAATAAAATTTTAGACGCATTAGAAGTTAGAAAATGGAAAATGGGGCGGGGGGGGGGTGTTTACAGACATACTGTGGCCGGAATTAGTTTTGCTTTAACCAACTGAGCTACTAGGGTTGACGTGCAGTCATTAATTTTTGATACAAATCTGAGTCAAAAAAGATTTCGTCGAAATATGAAAATTTAAATATAAATGAAAATAACTTAGGTTGAATAAAATCTTCAGGTAAACAAAAGTTATTAAAATACAAAATCGAAACACAGAAATTGAAAAACTCAATGTTGATAAATTGATCATTCGAACCATGATTAAAATAAAATTTGTATTACCGAATTTACCTTTATCAATTTCTTCCTTGTGATAGACAAAAAGAATAATCGAAATTTCTGTTTAATATGGCCATACAATTTATATTTATATATATACGCTTAATAAATGTTTTCGATATTTTTATACATATATAAATTTTGATAGCCATATTAGTGGCTATCAAATAAAAGTCAAAATAAAATTTGCCATAAACAATATTGCACATATCCTGCCTCCCTCGCCCGTTCGTCCACTTTATGGATTTCAACAACAATAGTTCAAAGTTGTAGTAAAACCAAATATAATTTTATGTTGACGATAAAATTTTCAAATCAAACCTATATTTTATACAGATTTATTTCATAATATAAAACAACCTATGACATTCATGCGCGTTCATAAACTACCAAAAATACACAAGTCATTTATACTGGAAGGCAAACAAATCGAAATAATTTAAGCTTATATACACGTAGCCATTACACAATTAAATGTCAAAAATTATAAGAATAACATAATTAATTAAATGTTTTAAATTAGTGTGAAGAAATTTCGTTCCTGTCTGTTCCATTAGAAATGCTAATATATTGTATGCGAAAGGAAAAAATACAATTCAGTCGAACATTTCTCTACAATAATTGTTTATATTTTAATTATATGAAAAAAAACTTTATAACAAAAGTTTTTAAGTAAAAAACAAACATTTTTTGTTCTTAAAGAATATTATGTATTTCACAAAGTTATAGTGCAATTATCGAAACACCAAAATATATCCAATATAAAAGGGGTTCCAAATAGACCACTATTAGAACTTTTTAAACTAAGCTTTTTCAACTACTTTAGTTTGGTGGATTAAGATATTTTCTTTCGGATTGGAAACTTTGGTTTCAGGAACAAAAATAATTATTTCGAGTCCAAATATAAAAACATCAACACCCGGTAGGAACTATGTTCCTTTCGTATCTTAGTACATTATAAATGTAGCGCTTACTTTAACATTTACAAGATATTTTTAAAAAAATTTAGGGTATTAATTTTAGAAGTCAAATACTTGTTTGATTCTTTAAAGAATTTAATTTAGTTTTATAGCTACTTTTAGTTTTTACTGTATGAAATAATTGTTGTAGTATTTCTTTAAAAAAGGCATACACAAGATTTAGTAGTCAACCTAATATGAACGTACATTACGTTTGGTTTGATCAGGATATTTATTATGGCATAACATAATAGTTGCGTCGTACATTCTTTAAATTATCTCTGCTTCCTTAAACATCTGATAAATTTCAAAACTCAATGTTAAACGGTTTTGGTTCTCTTCCATCCGCCCTTTTCTTCATCTTCTTAGCATCCACTCTCTCAATTTTGCCCAAAAGCCATTTCGTCTCCTTATTCAAGATATACACATAGGTGTTGATAAAAACCAGAGTAATTTACAACAAATATATGATTGAACTGCTTAATAAAAAATAGCCCACTCTTTTAAAGGTCTACTCATTCCATATAGTTCAGTTATTTTTAAACGCTGTATATATGTAATATTCAGAGTGTTTTCTTTCTTAAGTTGATTTGCTTGAAACTAGAAAAATAAGTTTTATTGATAAAACAGCTTCAAGCAAATAATTTTGGGAGAATAAGCGCACATCTTACGCAAACATTCAACTTGGCCTAGGTTTTCAAGCTCAATTAAAACTCAGTTTACTCCATAACTAATAATCGAATAGATGAACACTTTAAATTAATTTTTCCGCCAACCGTATAGTTTAGGAAAAAACGGTCTTACCCAAAACTGTTTTTTCGTATCAAAGTTATATTTCGTAATTGTTTCTACGAAATTTAGGCAAGTTTCACGTGTACGTCAAGTTAACAAAAACGGTCGGTATATCAAGGTATACTAAGTTAAGTTCCAAGTTTGTAACGCTTAAGCCGAATCTATACAAAACAAAGTAAACTTTGTCCGCCCAGAGCCCGCCACGGTATTTTAAATATTTTAGTTAAATTTATTACCCTTTCTTCTGAAAAGTATTTTTTTATTTTTGAGGAGAAATACTTTATAATAACATCAAGTAGCCAATAATATGTATATATTCATTACCGATACAATCTTCTATCTTCTGTTAATCAAATACATATTCCCTTTGTCATTTCACTTTTGAATACACGAACACTACATATATATACTGTCTCTCTCATTTACTTATAAACATATATTACATATCTCACTCATAACAAAATCACACAAAAAAAATAATACACACACACATATATAGAAATAAATTTTTATTTATTTTTGAAACATTATGTTTTGTATTTTTTAACTATTGAAAGAAATATGATATGTATGGTACTTGTACATTTCATTTTACTATCTTATCTTATTATCTAGATTATTTTGGAAAACAAATTACAGGTTCGAATTTTCATGTTTCTGGGAATGCGGGCATCAATAATTTCTGGAATAATGCAATTTAATTAAATGCTTGCAATTTGGAAGCATTACAATCTTCCAAAGATCATTATCCCTAACGATTTTTTTGACTGCAATTTCTTTTCCATTATAAATTACCAAATCGCATATTTCACTTTTTGTAATATCAATTGCCCTTGTATTTGATAATAGTAGGGGTAAAAAGCTTACCGGTTTTTATTTCCCTCTACAGTGTAACATTTTTGTTTATTTGTGGCCAAAATATCTTATTAACGAAACGAAGCATTTAATGTCTACAATGACTTCGGTCCCAACCAAACCAGCGGGACTAACCCAAGACAAGGATTTTCAAAATCAATAAACAGGCCGCATTTTTCAACTTCTACATTATTCTGTATTTCATACAGATTTAATGCCACCGTTTCATTGATACGACCATATTCCATTGATTTTGAAAATACTTACTCCCCCATTTAGTAAATTTTCAACTAAATTATGTGAGGAAGTTGTTTCTTTACGATTAATCAACATATTTTTGTGAAGTTTTCGCCATTTTGCATTGTCATGTTGACCCCTTGTTTCTTCCTCGACTTTTTTTTTGATGGTACGTTGTTTTTTAATCGTAAAAGAAATGTTTTTGCTTCCTCTAACATGGCCTCTTCACAAATATTTGGTTGGGAGTTATAAGGCCCGTAGTTTTTATCAGGTTCTTTTCATAGCTTTATTGGCCGTTTTGTTAAATACTTTACTAAATGTTTTACCAATGATCGTGCATTTAGGTAAAGATGGGCCTAAATGGCAACTAGGTCCACTTGTATGCGATAGAGCAGCGTCAACGCTACGCATTTCATATCCACCTCGTTTCGTTAAGCTTGTCCTCTTCCCCTCATTAAATTTGGACACTAACGACAGGTATCTATAAAAAACAATTAAAATCCTTCCACTCAAATGCTTTCTTATAATTATTTAGTTTCCAGTTTAATACCATACCTCTCTGCTTCATTGGTTGATTCGTCGAAAGCTACACGATCTGCTTTCCTAATAATGGGGTCAAATATTAACAGGCCCAACTTTATTCAATTCCCAATACATAAGATACAGTAATATATCTTTATTATGCGATGAAAAGGAGCGACGTCAAATAGTTATTATTTTTCTGTAAACACTCCTTCTTATCATACCTGTGTTGTGTAGATGGAGGTACAAATATCATACTACATTATTTTATAACACACAACAAATATTCATTGCATTTTGTATATGCATACAACATTGTGTGTATTCTCTTATTATTCTTTTATTGAAAGCGTTTTTCCCTCTTATAATGAAAAGTAAAGAAAAATTTTGAAATTTTCATTCACCAATTGGATAGGAATGCTATTTTATTCCATTTAATTAAATATGAATTTTTTCGAATTTAATTATATATTCGTTTTGAAAATGAAAATTGGGGAAATTAATGAAAATTTTGAAAAATCAAGATAGACAAAAGGGGTAGATTTGAAAGTAGTACAACATATCCAAATTTCAAATTGAAATAATATTTGGTTCAAGAGATTGGTAGGAAAAACCTTGTGTGTATTCTCTTATTATTCTTTTATTGAAAGCGTTTTTCCCTCTTATAATGAAAAGTAAAGAAAAATTTTGAAATTTTCATTCACCAATTGGATAGGAATGCTATTTTATTCCATTTAATTAAATATGAATTTTTTCGAATTTAATTATATATTCCTTTTGAAAATGAAAATTGGGGAAATTAATGAAAATTTTGAAAAATCAAGATAGACAAAAGGGGTAGATTTGAAAGTAGTACAACATATCCAAATTTCAAATTGAAATAATATTTGGTTCAAGAGATTGGTAGGAAAAACCTTGTATGTATTCTCTTATTATTCTTTTATTGAAAGCGTTTTTCCCTCTTATAATGAAAAGTAAAGAAAAATTTTGAAATTTTCATTCACCAATTGGATAGGAATGCTATTTTATTCCATTTAATTAAATATGAATTTTTTCGAATTTAATTATATATTCCTTTTGAAAATGAAAATTGGGGAAATTAATGAAAATTTTGAAAAATCAAGATAGACAAAAGGGGTAGATTTGAAAGTAGTACAACATATCCAAATTTCAAATTGAAATAATATTTGGTTCAAGAGATTCGTAGGAAAAACCTTGTGTGTATTCTCTTATTATTCTTTTATTGAAAGCGTTTTTTCCTCTTATAATGAAAAGTAAAGAAAAATTTTGAAATTTTCATTCACCAATTGGATAGGAATGCTATTTTATTCCATTTAATTAAATATGAATTTTTTCGAATTTAATTATATATTCCTTTTGAAAATGAAAATTGGGGAAATTAATGAAAATTTTGAAAAATCAAGATAGACAAAAGGGGTAGATTTGAAAGTAGTACAACATATCCAAATTTCAAATTGAAATAATATTTGGTTCAAGAGATTGGTAGGAAAAACCATCAAACAATTTCTTTTCCATTATAAATAACAAAGTCGCCGACTGCTTGTTAGGTAATATTTAATTGCCCTTGTATTTAATATTAAAAGAGATCCGCATCAACCTGAAATGGTTTTAAATGGACTTTAGTAAAATAATTTATATACAATTCTTGATTTTATAAGCTTACCTTATTTTAGATCCCAATTATAATTTAAAAGTTCATATCAGCATTTATTTCATATAAGTTTATTTTTTCTTACCAATGTAAAATTTGTAAATGAGCTCATGCTGTGTGTCGTGAAGCGACCCTCATAATTTTTGAAATATAAATGTGGATTCATAATTTAATAAAAAACTAACCGATAAAACAAATAAGCTTATCAATTTCTAAACAAAAGGTTCAGGAGATGCTGAAAATTTTCGTCCTTTTTGCCCTAAAACTAACCGTTCTCGAAATATAGCCATTTTCCCACTTTCACATGTAAGTTAAAAAATACGTATTCGACCAATAAACACAATAAAATTTAAAAAAAAAATCATTATGGGTATAACATTTTCCAAATTCTCGAGTTTTCCCAAAATTTTGCATTGATGTTATTTGGAAAAACATTACAAGCAAGAGGTTTATGAGATGCCCAAGTTGTCCGTCTTACTCTATAATTTTAGAAACTGAAAAAATTTAAGATAATTACCTTGAATTGGACTGAACTAAACGGCTAGTAGACGCTTCAATATCAGGGAAAGTTAGATTTTCAGTCGAGCTAATAAATTATATTATATAAAATTTGTTTTAAAAAATTGATTTAAAAACATACCTAAAAGTTTTCTGTGATCGAAACTAAACGTCTATTTATAAAAAAAAATATTATTAAATTATGGTTAAAATAATTAGGTTATTAGAATAGCAGTATAATGTACACACCTTCTATATAAAAATCCACGTCAAAATAAAACACTTTAAAATAAATTTACACAAAGCTTCTTCTTTAACTCTTTAACAAACTGAAAATTTTTGTCACTAAAAAATGAAAATATCACTTAAAACTCAGTGGCACTAGTAAAAGATAAAACAAACCATATTCTATATAGACAGGCATACAAGTTTAAACAGACCTAACTAAACGAGGAGAAATTGAATACACATACATACACAACGTTTTATTGCTTATATTGTAGATAGGAAGGAGAATTGTAAAAATATATAAAATTGAAAGTATTTTTCCTACCAATAATGAAAAGTAAAGGAAAATTTTGAAATTTTTGCAAATGTATACTTTGCAAATGCTATTTGCTATGTTAAGGCTATCTCGAATTTTTTCGAATTTAATTATATATTCGTTTTGAAAATGAAAATTGGGGAAATTAATGAAAATTTTGAAAAATCAAGCTAGACATAACAGGTAGATTTGAAAGTAGTACAACATATCCAAATTTCAAATTGAAATAATATTTGGTTCAACAGATTGGTAGGAAAAACAATCTAAAATTTAATAGATTGATAAAAAATATGTATAGAACACCCTTAAAAATATTGATGATACGAACAAAATTTTGGTATAGGTGTTAATTTGTCCATTTCCGGTTGTGTGCTCATCTGTCGGCACAACAACTTAAAATAGAACCCGATATCAAGTGAAAATTTTTATTGCGTGCCCATTTTTACAGCGAAAATGTTCCTTATAAAAAAATTAAAACTTTTGTTTGAAACATTTTTTCGTAAACACCACTGTTTATTTAAGTTAGGGCAAAACTTTGATGTCCCTTTTCTCCAAAACTATAAAAGATAAGGAGCTAAAAATTTGCAGGTAGCTTCAATTTGTGAGAAATTCTCGAAAAAAAAAAACACATAAAAACCCTTTTCGAAAACCTAATAAAATACAAATACAAATTTTGTAGGTTTTTTAAACTTTTCTTATTTAAAAATAATGCAAGCACTGGCATTTAACACTTTCTATACGGGATATTTCAACAATTCTTTCAGTCAATTGTTGTAAGATTTAAGGCTGCTTATTACTGTCACATTAATTGCATGACATCATAAGTGATTTTATCAATATTAGTGATCGCTTTTTATTGGTCCTGATTGTATCTATATGACTACCTTTTTGACCACATTACTACAACAACAGTGTAATATCAACCCCCACCCCTCACAACCCCCAGTCTTTCCCACATTACGTAGTGCGTCAGTATATGTTTATATTGTTTATGATTTTCGCATATTGCCCACACAAGTATTATAAAAAGTATGACCTCTGATAGCTAGCAACTCACACATGTACATGTTCCTATACGCGTTCCTATGTGTTCATTCCTGGTTATGTATTTCCTGTTTATATGAACTCTCTTCCGTGAGTACCTATGTACATCATATAAAACAAACAAAGGGTTAAATTAAACACAATTAATTTTAAATTAACAGAAATAAATTTAGGATATAAAATTTTTGTTCATGTTGAAATAATTCATATATATATTTGTTTTATATAAACCAAAAAACGTGTTTATATACATTTGAATAGCAATGTTTTTTTTTTACATTAAACAAATGGCCCTGTTCCCTTCCTACACGCTGGAAACTCTTGTTATTTACCGTCATGAAGTGAACATTTAACTGTGTACACAGTTTTGATAAACTGGGGTTTAGTTCAGAAAGAATAGGTCGGGGAATTTCTTCAAAAAATATTTATAGTTTACTCCCTTAATTCCCAATAATCTTTTCTTCGAAAAATAAGGATTTAAGGATTGTTTATTTTGCTACGCAAATTAATTCTTAACCCCGCTAATATTATCGATAATGATGCTAAATTGAAATAAACTGCAATTTTAGCTCCAACATAAATTTTGGTATTTTATAAATACGTATTTCGGCTACCAAGTTGTCATCTTCAGTATGAATTAGCTATAAAGTAGCGTATTTTACTCATTGAAATTGGGTCAATTATCAAAATTTATTTTGAAAAATCGTTGAGTTCTCATTTGTCATCTTTGATAATATTAATACTAATATGGCTTAGTTGAGAATAATAAATTCTGCAAACTAGCGGGAAAATGTAACTGATTGGCAATTTAAGCATGTGCTTGGTTCCTGATTTAATCCAATTTAAACAAACATACAAAGCAGAGCAGCTACTAAATTGTTATTAGCTGCGAAACAAGAAGTAAGTTGGAAACATATAAGTTCTACTTAATGATTTTGATGAACATTTTTTTTTTCAATAATTATTTTTAGTTGTCAAAATCAGGTGATAAAATACTCCAATATCATTGGCCAAAAAGATTCACGTGATAGATGTTATTAAGGTTCATGTCACAAATGTACTTGGGCAGTATAAGTTCATCGGACCAAAAAATATACAACTACAAAATTTCATTGAAATTCATTGAGTGGTTTTGGGCCTTAACGTAAACCGAAACGAAATAGGCCCAAGCTTGGTCCCAAACCGTACTAGAGAGATCTATTATTTTAAAATTCTTCTTTTCAAATCACTTTTCCAAGCAAATTTCAAACCGGATCTCGTTAAGTTGAAACTTCGTTGAGAAATTTTATTTTGCAACTAAGAAATTTTTGCCTTTTTTAAAACCGCTGTAATTGTTGTTAATATTGAATATGGGTATATGCAACAAAATTGCTAATTAAAATTGACATTTCACCCTTTCCATTCCCATCAAGCAAAGCGCGATCGGATAAAAACTCAGTACTTGCGCCCTACTCAAAGTCATCCACTTTTTTTCAGACATCTAGTGCAAAATGGAATTGTGCAAGGAAATTTATGTTTGTTTAAGTTCTTTAAAAACATCTAAGGAACAAAAAGTTCCATAGTACCAGTATTCTAAAGTGCACCATTTAAGAGTTACCTCGCTTGCAAGGAAGCAAAAACAAAAATTTTAGCCGAATTTTCTTATTAACTCCAGTCGCCATGGATTAAAACAATTTGATATCCTTATATGATGATAAAAAAAAGTTTAAACCACATACAGAGATTTTTGGTATATTTGAAAACAAATACATTGACAATCATTCTTTAGGCTATGTACATTATCGTAAAATATTCTCATTTTAATAAAAATATTGTCCAATAAATAGTTATACTTGCAGAGAAATTAAATAAGGATTCAAGGTACTACATTACCACCCTATAAACCTACATAAATTAATTGTATTCAAATTCGAATAGTACAAAATATCGAATAGCTGCATTTAAACTTGAATAGTGTTGAAGATGATCACATATAGGGTACATATATATAAATTAAATAATAGAATAGTATTTAAATAGTCATTTACTTATCATTAGTTGGTAATAGCTATGCTGTGATATTAGCATACAAGCCAACCATAGCTAGGTTGGCTTCAGGTATAGATGATACCTCTTATATAAAACTAATTGTATAACACTTATTATAGTTTTAGCTTCAAATACAATTTGATATTATTTCACAAATGTGTTTTACTTTTAATATGATTTTACTTTAATTATGATTTTAAAGAACAAAACTATTTAAAAGTGTATCATCATATCATATCATATGTGGTGATGGTGAATATTAAATTGATACCAATTACCTTCCAAAAACTTTTAAGGATTATTCTCTAAAATTAGCAATTATTTTGTGTGGTACATACATACGTAGGTACTTGTATTTATAAAATAATCATAATTATTATCATTCTAAATGTAATCAGAGTTTGCTTGGGACATTCATATTCAAAATAAAATGAACTAATTTGGTGTTCTGTTGATCGGGCAGTATTTTACTCAGATTTGCTTTGATTTTTTTTGCTGGCTTGAATGATTGATTATGCTCATATTAAATTTTGTGCTTTTTTCTTCAGTCTATATTTAAAATATTCAGTGTGACAGAAATTCCAAGAAAATATTCAGATAACACAATTCCAAGAAAATGAAAAATATACAACAAGATAAAAATTATTTGTGAATACAGATAACTGTATTAGTAATTAATTGTAAATATTACTTTTGTGGTACGCTGCCTTGCAGGTTTAGTGTGATTATTTTCTTTTAAATGGTTTTTTAATTTATTTTTCCTCTCACGATACTGTTTCCATACATGTGCATTGGTAATTCTGAAAATTTAAAGTATTAATTTAAAAAGTCAAATACTTGTTTTATTGTTTAAAGAATTAAATATTAAAGCTATTTTAACTCTATACTTTATGAATTAATTGTAATATTAGTTTAGAAAAGATATACTTCTGATTTAAGTCAATCCAATATATGCGTATATTGTCTTCATTTGGCTTGATCAAGATATTTATTATGACATAACATAAAATTTCCTTATTCTTACTTTAAATTATCTCTATTAAGTTTAACTTCTGTCGATAACTCGCAATTCATTTTTTTGAATGAAAAGCATAAATTTGGGAAAAAAAATATAAATTGACAGATTGTAAATTATTTTCAAAATATTCTCAAAATTCATGCGTGCACATTCACGTGCTAAATCGATTTCAAAAGTTTTAGTTTCCTAGTTAACATATCGTCGGATTTTGGGTTGTTTAAAATTGTTGCACATTTTTTGATTTTACCTCCCATCCAGCAAACAAATGATAACGTGCGATAAGGAACATAGTTCCAAAAATTTTAATTTATAAATTAATTATTTGAATTTAGATAGCATCTAACATAATCGCCTTTAACTGTTGACTGGGTTGCGAGTTGCGAGTTCTACTACAAGCACCCATATCATACATTTAATAGTAAATTCGGATGTAATTTAAAATAAAATACTTAAATATTAAAAATAAGGATGTGGGTGGCTTTTGTTAAAGATAGATGTTTGAAAAACGGATATTTTATTTCTTAAAATAATAAATAATGATATTTGACTCTGTCTTTATCTTTTTAATAAAGATATTTGGTGACACTACTTTTTCTCAAATTTTAATGTATTGTACGAAATTTAATTTATAACAAGTGAAAACAAACAATTGACTGAGTTAATTGTTGAAATACCATGCATAGTCAGTGTTGATTTCTTTATCACATTACACATACAAACATGTGACACAAGCATAACTGATAATCAGGTATAGTACATATTACAAAATTTCCGCCTAATTGGCGCCCTCACGGGTAAACAGTGATGTTTACGAAAAAATATTTCAAGCAAAAGTTGTTTAATTTTTGATAAGGAACATTTTTTACATTTAAACTTTTGTTCTATCTCTAACGGTTTACAAGATGGGTCCTACGGACCCAAGACCCAATTGACCTATGATGCTCATTTACGAACTTGACCTCACTTTTTACGTCCTGAGTACGCTGTAAAAATTTCAGCTCGATATCTTTTTTCGTTTTTGAGTTATCGTGTCCACAGACGGAAGGACGGACGGACAACCGGAAATGGACTAATTTGGTGATTTTATGAACACCTATGACAAAATTTTTTTCCTAGTATCATTATTTTTAAGCGTTACAAACTTGGGACTAAACTTAATATACTATGTATATTTCATATATACATGGTATAAAAGTAGTATAAAAGTATAATTTTTTTTTACTTTTAAATCAATAGAAATTGGGGCGAGATTATCGAAAATGTATGCGTTCATTCAACATTTGCTCTTCACAACATGTTAATTTTCCGATTTTTTAATGATTACTTAAAAATTTTTCATCAGATTTTTTTCAAAGCTATTTTATACTTAGAGTTAGTAATTAATAACATTTTAAAATTCAAATTTTTATTTATACATTGCCCGATCAACCTTAAAATATTGTCGTTACGCTGTAAGAAAGGTACGGTAGTTGCAAGAAAATATGTTCTTTACATGGTAGTATTTACTTGCTACACTTTAATTTTTAATCAGTAAAATTTTTTCTGGATTTAAGCACTGAGATCGTTGACTCAAGAGATATTTATTTTTAATCAAAGTTCAAAAACATATTTATCTAACAATAAAATATGTTAAACTAATAATTTTTATTTTGTTTCAGGTACGCAAACAATATCATTTATCTTCTAAAATTTTCTAAAATTATGATGTCAGCTTATTTATTTACCATTGGTGTTGACATCGGGTTTGTTTTAATTGCTTCCATTTGCTTCATGTAAGGATTAAAAAAGTGTTTTAAGTAAGTGTGATTTAGCTTGAATAATAATAATTATTTTTGAGGGTCTGTTTTCATATATTTCTATTTCTATTTTATTTTTTATACACTGAAATAAAAATTAAAAAAATTACAACCTCATCCCGAAGTTGGCCGTTTCATATTGAAATAAAGTAAAAATACTTTCAAACAATTTGCTAATGATTGGAAGTAATCTAAATATTTTTATTTACAATAGAAAGGAATTGATAAAAAATCACTGAAATTAAATAAACAACATCATTACTTCTTTAAAATTGATTGGTTTTAGTTTAAAGTCATGCATTTTATTTATGGAAAATAAAATTGTACTTAGTTGAAATATATAATCGTGTAAATGAAGCGGATAGACGAATTAAAAGAACATATTTTTACGTTTGTTTTAAATATAGGATTTGCATACTACGAACACAAATCTGTCGTATCTTGTTTGTATGTGGTTGACTCAACTACATGAAAATCGTTGTTACTAACTTATAGAGAGTTTGAAATAAACTTATTGATCATTTTTATTATATATACTATATTTTGATACGTACATAACCAGTTGGTACAGTGGTGGACTTAAGACACTATAATCAATTGTAATACATAGGTCGCTGGTTCAAGTGCGGCTTGAAGCAATCTATTATTTAAAATAAACCTGCCCATGCGGTTGTGTCAATCACAGAAGTATTTTTTTTGTAATTTTTAAAGAATCAAAAAAAGATTTTATAAAACTATGTTGCATTTCAAAACAACAATATTTTTAGATAAATTTGTTAGACAGCAGTATATTACTTGCATACAAACAACTCATGCGTTTTTGTCAATTTCACTACTCAAGCCCGTACGGTAGTTGTATCACAGTCGTGGCCAAATTTTCCATATTTAATTTCGCGGTGAGGTTGACACAACTTCATATCAGTTGAAATTAAGAATTTTTTTTTTCAGTGTATAGGTTCAAACAAATAACTTAAGCACAAATTTAGCTGACTTATGATACACTAATTTTTAATTGAGCTGTACTACTATAATAAACCAAATACTACTCCAGGATATTCCAGGATACAAAAACACAATGTTACCAATTTAAATATAATTGTATAAAATGTTTTAAACTAATATGAACTTATATAATTGAATGGTACATATTTATATGTGTGTTACCTCAAATCAATTCAATGCAGTATAGTACGTACTCAAATAATTGGGTATTGATTTTAATTACATGATTGTTAGATAATAATTGAGTATGTGTAATGTTTTTTTGTGGGTTTTCACATTACTTCACATTATTAATGTTACAGATATTAGTTATTGAATTCAATCAAATGAAAATATTTATTTGTTTGGATTCTACTATATTTGAAAAAGTACTTCAAAATGTTGATTTTGCTTATAAAAGGCCATCAAAAATTCAAACTGTCAAACCTTTTTAAACTGTCAAAAACGCGGACATCCAATTTGGTGACGTAATATCGGTATCATTAAACGAAATAACACAAATAAGTTTGACAGATATATTCATAGACAACTACTTATAATAAATATAAATATTTATTATCTATGAATATATTATACTCAGCTGTCTACACTGAACTAACTGATGGTCTGTGGTTCATACCCATATGACATCACATCAAGGCTTGTCCGCGTTTTAGGTTACGTGATATACAGTTTAAAAATTACGATTTTTAATTTTCATATTATAAAAGAAAAATGTGCTTTTGTGACTCGAAATCAGAATATTTAACTATATTTTTACATAAATTTTAACTTTTTTCAAATTTCATAATTTATTTTTCACTACCGAAAGTACCCATTGAAGCTGTAATCAAACCTGTAACTGATTCCTCGGTTTACACATATTAAACATGCATTTTGTTCAAATATATCCCCATAAGGACCCACAATAAAAATATTTAGCTAGATTATAAAATTATTATTAATTAGCTAGACCGGTTTCGATTGCTTTGGCAATCCTCTTCAGTAATATTCAATCTCTTAAAATTAAAAATTAAAAAATCTTAAAATTAAAAAATAAATTACAAAAATCCGAAAAACGACCGCATCACCCTGAAACAAATAATAATAAAATATTACCCTTAAAATTAAAATAAAATTATTTACCAGATTATAATCATAAATCTTTATGTTACACCGTCTAAAAAAATATAAGTCTGCTTTCACCTAAAACACAATAAAATATTAAGTTAAAATCCTAAGTAAAACAAGTTGTAAATATTAAATAAGAAAAAAAAAAAAAAAAACCCAAAATCAAAAAATTAAGAGAAAAATAAATTACCAACAACTTAAAAAATTTTTATGCTCGGTATACCTAAAACAGAATAATTAGAATTTAAAAAACCTGTATTAAACCAAAATGAAATTAAATGAAAGTAAGCAAATTAAAAACAAAAAAATAAAAATAGAATTAATTCAAGAATAATAAGTATTACCAAATGAAGTAAAATGGTGTACCTAAAACAGAAGAAATTATTGATTAGTGTACCTAAAACAATTGAATGGTTGAATGGTACTGAAGAGGATTGCCAAAGCAATCGAAACCGGTCTAGCTAATTAATAATAATTTTATAATCTAGCTAAATATTTTTATTGTGGGTCCTTAAGGGGATATATTTTAACAAAATTATAATACAGCCCACAGAAATGCTCATCTTAATTTGAACATATTAAACATATTTAAAAGAATTATTATTATTGATTACTCAGGAAGGAGACTCACTGAGCCCTTTACACTTTATTATAGTGTTATTTACTGGGCATTCAAATTTCATGACGATACGACTTAAATGAGAGCTCAGCATACAAAAATCTGGATGTGTGCATATGAATTTTTTCCGTAGATTTTCTTTTGTACGACTTTTTGTTGCATTTAAAAGGTAGGCTACGACTTCCCAAATAAGGTACGCGAAACGAGTTTTTATTATCGATCTTTTTGTCATCAGTGATAGTGAATTATAAATTTTTTTCAGGTTTTGAAACGGCTTTTTTAAACCTAAAATGATTGAGCATTTTCAATTGTTCTAAAATACAAAGTTGGATTTTGTTCGAATTTTTTACATTTTTGTTTGATATTGTTTCCGCTCAAAATCACTTTTTGTAAAAAAACCGTTGAAACTATTCAAAGGTAAATAAAAAACATGCATTTAAAAAAAAAGTTACAATCCGGTGATATGCCTGAACTGTACGCGCTGTTGAAATTTTTCAGAAAACTTCGTTTTTTCCAAAATTGAGGTAATGTATTGGGCTAAATTTTAACACAATTTTTTTGATCATAAGTTATATCTTTTTCCAAAATTTCAACAACTCAATTCCATCATTTTTCGTAAAGTGTCGAGAAAGAAAAAAATATGGGGTTACTGCTCTTTTTTTGAGATTTTCAGATGATTTTGCTATGTTTAGGGTTCAATAGCAGGCACGGTCCATGCAGAAATTAATAACAAACAAGTGAAAACAAACAATTGACTGAGTTAATTGTTTAAATACCATATAGACAGGGTTGCTGACGCAATCGTTTGGTTTTTACGTCAAAAATAGATAATAGATATCCACTTTTAAATAGCCACACATACATAACTGATATTGGTTAATACCTTAGATCATATATTTTAAATAGATAAGCCCAGTGTATACCAAGTATGTATATTTTAACGTCACAGAGTAGATTAACAAAGATGAAAGTACAATATTCAAACAACTGACAGAAAAAAAACCATTTTGGAGGCCTGGTATTCAATGCGCATGATCGTATGACCGGAATCAGCTGCATCAATTATCTGTTATTATCTGTTATATTTCACATTCACAACTGCACATAAAAATTAGTTTTTTTTAACGGTCAAAAGAGTAATATTGTTAGATAATTTTGTGTTAATTCTATGAAAAAATAATTTTTTAAATGATGAAAAGGTAAATTGTACAAAATTTATACTGTTTTAACTTTATTTAAAAGTGGTATAATCTCATTTTAAATACGTGCCAGGATATTATTTTGTATATTAAGACATGCGTATTATGACCAGGCCTCGGCATTTATTATCCTGTTCAATCTACTTTGAGACGTGGTTCTCACTCTGTTGACAATTCCACTAGTGAATTTTCAAAGGTTAATACATAGTATAAAATTTGCACCTAATTAGCGCCCTTGTGGGTAAACAGTGATGTTTAGAAAAAAAAAGTTTAAAACAAAAGTTTTTTATTTTATTTTATAAGGAACATTTTTTATATTTAAACTTTTGTTCTATCTCCAATGGTTTACCGATCATGCGATTTCAAGACCCAATTGACCTGTATTGCTCATTTACGAACTCGACCTCACTTTTTACGTCGTGAGTATGCTATAAAAATTTCATTTTGATATCTCTTTTCGTTTTTGAGTTACAGACAGACAGACAGACAGACAGACGGACAGACAACAGGAAATGGACTAATTAGGTTATTCTATGAATGCTAAAATTTTTTTCGTAGCATCAATATTTTTAGGCGTTACAAACTTGGGACTAAACTTAATATACTATGTATGTATATATTATATACATGGTATAACAATTTTTTTTTTATTTGCCTCAATCTGTGTGTGCAGAAGGTCGTACGAATCGTTCCGGCACCCAAAATAATCCTTTTCTTAGCTTTTTACAACAAAAGAAAGTTTTTTTTTTTTAAATTATCGTTCCAAAATTATAAAATTTTCAGAATTGATGATTTACTCCACTAAACTTAGTAAACGTTGGTATATTTCATATACATACAATATACATTAGTCGAATCAATGAATGTTTTTACTTGAGAGCCCTCAATAACAGTTCCGATTTTGATGAAAAAAAAAAATATATTTCCCATGTTACTTGCTGATAATGTAATATTCTATTGATGAAAGCATTTTTTAAATCGCTTAAATAGTCAACTGAAAAATGACGGTTTCACTTTTTAATGGATGTTTACTTTTGGCGCGAAAAGTTTTTTGAAAATAAAATATAACCCATGTTACTTGCTGATAATGTAGCATTCTATAGGTAAGGGAATTTTAAAAAATGAGCATGGTAGGGGAGGTCACAAATTTAAAAATAGATATTTTCAATTTTGATGATAAATTTATATTATTACTTGACGATATAAGACGAAAAGTAAGAATAAAATTTTTCGATATCTGGCTTAATTTTCAAAATATCGAAAATTGAAAATTTTGTTTAATTATTTAGCTTTCGATATTTCGAAAACCAAGACACATATCGAAAAATTTTATTCTTACTTTTCGTCTACATTCATGAAGCTATAACAAAATTCATCATCAAAGTTGAAAATAAGATAAAAATAATTTCAACCCTTAATCTACCCTGCTCTTACACCCCTTATATGGACGGTGACACTTAGTTTTTTTCTTTTCTAATTCATTGCTAATATCTTTACTTTCTATTAAAAAGTTTTTTTTAAATTTGTTTTCATTCATTCCAAATGAAAATTATCAAAAACTTCCAAAATATGTCGTTTTTTGAGATTCCTCCATAAGAGCCAATGTATTTTATATCGATTTTTAATGACTTTTTTCTTAAAAATTTGCACGGTTACCTAAGCTGAAATTTTAACCACATATTCTTTGAGTAAAAGACTACCTACAAACAAATTTTGAGCCTTTAAATCAAACATTGTTGTCATGCTCACACATCCTTAAATAATAAGAAATTTTATTAAGATTAAATTGAGACATTTTTATATCTATAATAATTTATTTGATCAGGTTATTCATAATCAAACAATACAATATAAGTATTACATAAATAAAGTTGAGTACAATATTATTTATCAAATTATTCATATGAATACACCATCATCATTCATGTTGGTATTAACTTTAAACTTAACTCATGCCAAGTTAAGTTTAAGTTTAGTTTAGTATAGATAATATTCAAAATTTATAAAGCACTAATGAAAGATTAAACAATAAGTTGAATGGTACTAAGGTATAAACTTAAAGAATACAGGCATTCATACATATCTACAGTTAAAATCGGATATAACGACATTAAAGGGACCAAGAATTTTGGTCGTTATAACTGATAGTGGTTATAAGTGATATTATAGTGACATTATTATATTAAAGTATGTATATACGTTCGCATGTGCGGTGATAATTAGCGATGAGCTAAATTAGTCTCGGTCTTGCAGTCTTGATCTTGCAATTTTTTCAAGATCAGGACCAATATAATACCATTTTGATAAGACCAATACCAAGACACTATCTATATGAATTAAGATGAAGAATAAGACCCAACTCTGCAAGACCAAGACTTATTTGCTCTAGAACAATATAAGTCATAACAAAACTTAACTTAATGAACCCCCTAAAGGATTTTTCAATGTGATTTTTATTAAACTTAAGAAATTTTACTTTCGATTTGTAAGTAAAATCAGAGAAATAAAGAAAAAAACTAACTAATCAACTAACTTTCGGTATAATACTTTCTGGGTGAAAGTGTTATACCGAAAATGAATAATGTATAAGTAGATAATTGATTAAATTTGTAATGATTATTAAAAATACTCCAAAAATTTTGAAGTAATACGAAGACTCAATCGGAATATAAAATTTCAAAACATGGTTGATGCAAAATCAAAAACAAAAATAAAAAGATTCGATTGACCTAGGCCAAGACTGAGCTTATTTTTGCAAGGCCAAAATCAATACTTAACTCTGCAGGTTAAGTTAGGTTATATTGGCTGTCAACGAAGGACATACTAAGGCTATAGAGTGCACCTCCTTCATGCATATATCATCGAACCCGCTACCCTAAGCATACCACGGACAGAATTGGTTACGCCTTAACCAACTGAGCTAATAGGGCGACTCGACTATTGGTCTCTAGCAAGACCAACACTCAATTCTGCAAGACCACGACATATTTTTGCAGGATCAAGACCAAGACCAAGATTGAAACTAATAATGCAAGACCAAGACCAAGATTCATTCGCCATGATCAAGATAACTAAGGTCTTGGTCTTGGTCTTGGCTTTGCTCATCATTAGTAATAATTGCTGACTAATTTCAATTTGGATGTTGTAATCAATATATAATATGATATTGTTTTGTTTAACTGAAAATATAAGTAAAATACAAAAGTATGTATTCATATATGTATTGGTCGTTATAGCTGATATACCGATTTATAATGATAGTAAATATTAGTAGCTGATATGTCGTTATAACCGATGATATATGTTTATGCAGGGATAAGGCCGTACCTTTCATTTTCGTCGTTATAACTGGTTTTGACTGTACATACATACATGAACACACATACAGTAAATATAATTTACATATAATATATTCAAATATGTTAAATTTACATATTTGTACTTGTTTATGGTATGAAAGCACATACCTATGTATCTACCTACCATTCATTACCAACACTCAAATGTATAAGACTACCAGATGGATTCATACTGGATGGTCTAGGGGAATCTTTTACTACCAAAATTATTTCAAAAAATCCATTGATAATTCATTCGAGACTATTGTATAAAAACACAATATTTAGACAAAATTGTATTCATCATTTGTATATTCACACAATGGTAGTCGCTCTAATATTTTTCAACCCTTAAAACTACGTATCAGTTTCGTCCATCCATTCTTCAATAGAGCTTTTTTTAGGTTTCTCAGCTCTTTAAGGTTTTCTCCTTGAATTGAGAACTCTTTTAGACCAATTCGCAGGTACATCGTCTTAATAAAAAAGAGTATATTCACTGTTAACAGTTTTATTATTTGCATGACAAGCTATTTAAATCGCCATATTCTTGGAGACGATCGACAACCTTCACTATCCACTTAGTTGACTGTCAATTAGGCTATTTAGTCTAGTGGAAAATCTACATGTCAACCTTTTCCATATCGCATTAAAAATTTCTTTTTATGTCATTTTTATAACGTTATTGTTTTGGTCGTAAATAAACGCTATACCACTTCACCAGGACTTAATCATACTCATATACTCGTACAAAATACAATGTAAAGGCTTTAATACTTTTTTTTATTTTTATTTTATTAAGGCTATTTCATGTTTTTACCTTTGATGGCTTTTCAAACGAATTTATTTTCAAATATTTTTTAGCCAAACAAACGATTTATTTGGGCACTCAATGGATTATTATGTCTATCAAACTGTTTTCAACAAACCAGGTTTTTTTAACATTTTTTAAGCCATACTTGAAGTTTGTTTTTTGCATCAAATGGCGTCAAATGCATCAATGCTGTGTATCTAAAACTTTAATATATTGAGAACTATTGACAGACATGTTATCAAGCTTACGTTTACGAACTCCGTCAGTTTTAACATTTGTGTTGCCGTAGGTTTAGATTTGTGTGTTGTGAGAAGGACTCATTATTCTGGATCACTTGGTAAAGACATCCCTTTATATTAATAATAGTAAGCATATAAATTATATATCCGTTGACAAATATTTAACTGTAATATGTATAAGAGGGTGGCGGAGGGTGTACCGGCGAGGATTGGGAACTCGTGTGTGTGTCTGTCTATGCATTAATATGAAGGTTTAACACATATCTATTCACACTCATGCAATCTTCACAACGCAACGTAAATGACAACAGAATAGACAACAAGATGATGATATTTTAAAGTCAGCGATGATGAGTTTAGATCATAATATAATGGTCGACGGTAATCATTCACTTCACTGCTAACACTTCACAAGTGTGTGTTATTATTGGCACTTTTACCTTTTATGGTTAGAAAAAGTAGTCTGGAGTCAAGTGTGGTATTTGAAATTTTAAAACGGCTCACAGTGAACTATTTATTTATTGTCAAAGGTGGGAAAACTCAATTCTTGTGTTTTGCATTGAAAATTACTTTTTGGTGTAGCTAGATAACTACTCCATCACAAACAGACCACTAGAGTTCTCCAACCGCGCTCCACGCCTGTTGATAAGCCGCAATCTACCCGCTTTTACGGCTGCATGTTGTTGTCGGCCTTGTTTTACCGTGTCATTCAATTTATGTTTAGAACTACTTACAAAGGCATACTTTATAAGTTTTTCTTCTACGAAATTTTAATAGTCGAGCCTAGAAAAATGCATAAATAATTCTAATAGGAGTGAGTAGAATTTCGTAAACAGGAGCTCTTACACTAACGTCATCTGTTGGTGCCTGAGTGAACGAGGTTGGTAAGTATGAAATCTATTCACTAATATCAAGCAACAAGTTTCCAATATTTCCTAAAATATGAATATTTAAGAAATTAAAAAAAAAGATTCTTAAAGAGGAGGAAATTTACAATAAAAAGCTCCCTTTCCCGAAAGTCTATCTTCATTATTTATCATCTTAATTTAACGCTGAAAAAGGCCATTTTGCGTCTTTTTTAGATCATTGTAATGTCGTCAAAAACGATCTCACACTAAATACTTTTTTTAAGATATTAAATATTAGTTTAAAAATTTTAAAAAATTATGGTGTATTCTGAACACTCTAGGCAATTTTAATTTAAGTTAATTTTTAAACAAGTTAGCTAATTGTTTATTCAGAAAATTTTCGATAATTTTCTTTTACATTGAAAACTAAAAAAAAACAGAAATAATCAAAATTTATTGGCTTTGTGGAGCCCTTCTTATATATGTATACTTAATTATATATGTAAACTTAATTTTGCATACCTGTGTAAGACTATCATTTTTTCGACATAATCTTGGCAATAATGTTTCAAATTTTCAGCAATTCAGAAAATACTGTCAAATACAACGCTTGGCGCTAGACCCAGTAGAGGAGACATGAGGAAGAAGGATATTTGCATAATTTTATGATGTATGATGATTGTGTTTTGTCTAAATAGTTTTAGGAGGGTGTACGTGCGTATACATATAAAACGATCTAGCGCGTTGCCGTTGGTGTGGGGGCAAGAGATGTTTTAGCTTTATTGAAAAGTAATGAATTTAAATTAATATTATACATAAAAGGGTTTGTTTTGAAGCTGTTGTAAAGTTTAAAGACTGATAAGAGACATGTTTTAGATAGATACCACTTTAAATATGCTTTGGTAGTCATTTGATATAAGAGCATCAAACTTCAAACAAGAATACTAATTTATACGGTTGTAAATAATTCCAGGGGAATATGGGCAATGATTAACGAGCGGATTAACTTGAAAATATTCTCACGGGCAGTGTATAAAAGTTAAGTATGTAGTCTGTACAAATTGCGGATAATCTATAATCTAGAACTGTTAAACTTCGACTATTGTAGGCAATTTACAATAAAAAGATGATTCCTGCTACTTAAGGTATTTCTTGCATGAATGCACTTGTCGACAGATTTGGCCTAGTTTTTCACAGACTCAGAAAAATATTAGCTATGAGATCCCGAATTTGCAGAATTTTTTGTCGTTTAGAGATTGTGAGATAATCAGTTGCAGACTTCGCGATTTCGCCATTCAAAGCATGTCAAACTAACTGTCATCCCGGCTATTTTTTAAGATATTAAAAAATTCGATCGATAGAATTGAAAAAAAATAAGAGAGTTGAAAGAAATGTTTTTAGGATAAAATAAATAAAAAAAATTTTAGATATTAATTGCTTTAATTATAGAATTAGGTTAGTAAGAAAACATATCTACCATGTATAGTTTATATGTGATTGAGTCAACTTCATGACGATTGTTGTTAACAGTTAACAGAGAGTTTGAAATAAACAAATTGATATTTTTTATAAGATTTACTTTATTATTTGATATAAATGTAACAAGCCTCGATAGCGCATATGTCGATGGTTCAATTTCGACTTGAAGAAATCTATTTCTTTTAAACAAACCAATTGCCAGGTAGAAACTTTTTATTTTCTTTTACCTGCTCGTGTAGTTGTGACAATCACATCAGTATTTTGTGATAATATTAATATTAAATTAAATTAAAACAGTTATTATTTGGGTAAAATGACTGAAATTGTTGCTTATTCTGTCATTGCCCCAAAAAAATTTTTAATATAGAGTTAACCTTTAAATAAACAAACACTCGCATTTTTATATTCTAATTAGAAAGATAATTGAATATATATTCAAAATACGTTTTGTTCTATCAAAATTTGGAGTAATGTAGTGGATCTAAAATCCATCTGGGTCGGACTTTAGAATATTTTGACTTGTTCTGACAATTTTCTTCCCATTAGAAAATCATTAAAAAAGGTCGTTCATAAATTTTTAGAGAAGCACTTGATTTTTCGGTTGTCTTTCAATAGAAATTCTCCAAATAAAAACACATTGAACTAAATGTTCGGTGTAAGTTGAATAAGCACAGGGGCTTGCGCTTGTAAATGAAATATTCGGTACATAAAAGCGTTAGGATTGTATATAAATTTTTTATTAAATTACTTTCACAAAAAAAAAAAAAAAAAAATTGTGTATATAAACAGATAATCATATTTATATGTAATCTATTTTTATTTCATTCATTTTTTGTGACAAACAAATGGAAACTAATTCATGTGTGTGTGTGTGTGTGTGTGTGTGTGTATTGATCGTATGAGCCAATTTTTATTTTTATTGGCTGTTCAAATTCCATTCTATACATTTTGTTGTGAATAAGCTAAATTAAGCTGTAATTTAGAGATTTGTTCATTTTTTGTATCCCTATTTTTATCGGAACAATTTGTGTGTTTTTGTAAAATAAAATATTCTAAATAAACTGTTTTTTAATATACAAAGAGTTGAATAATACAGTTGAATTTCGATAATCGGGACTTAAATAAAAACCAGAGGTTCCAATTACTTGATTTGTTCCGGTTACTGGGATTGTATGGAAATAGTCTTTTTATATAGAAAACATATAAACATATATTTTATATCAAAAACAACATTGGAATGTATGCATTTAAGCGAGACTGTACGCACAGCTTTAAATACGTGCTACTGTGATGCTGTTAACATATTTTTAGCTTCATAGATACTTTAGTATGCTAGTATGTTGGTATGTTAGTATGTAAGTATGTAACGGAAACTTTGTACATGAGTTTGGCCCTCTTCAATACACCGGATTAATTCGAAGCTTGGCATCAAGGACCGATGACAATACAATAATTTAATAAGATTATTTGATCGGAATTTTCAAGAATAACGATTTTCATATCTGAAAATATATACATTTATTTGCGCTCCCACCATATTTTTACTGAATTTTTTATAAATAAATAATAATAGTCTAAAAAACTAAAAACAAATAATAGTTTGATGAAACTTATAAACACGCTTTTGTTACTAAGTGAACTAAAAGGTAGAAAATAATTTCTTTAAATTAAAAAACAATCATTTTATCGTAAAAAAAAACGTGGGAATGCTTTTTAAGATATTTTATAACCACTTTTACCAATATCTGCCTTTAAAATATTTACATAATTGAAATTTAGCACTCCACGCTTTTTTCGATAAAATAATTTTTTTGAATTTAAAGAAATTAGTCCAATTAGTAACAAAAGCGTGTTTTTTAATTTTTTTAACTATTATTTAATTACAAATGTATAATAATGAAAAAGGTAAGAAATTTTTTGCCGATATCACTATGTAAATATAGGCATGAACGCAATACTGTATGGTTTGGAGCGATGTGGAATGTGTGGACGGGCGAAAAATCTTAAAGCCATGGTTGCTCATTTCAAATTATCGATTGTTTCGATTATCGACTGTTTAATCGAAAATAAGAAGGTTGGTTAGCGTTTCTATCAATGTACCTTGTTTTTCGAAAAACCTTTTTTTGAAATCATTTGAATTTGATTCAGCGTTTGGATTTAAGCTTGGAATATTTTAACAATTTAAAATTAAAAAAAAAAAAACTTCCATTACCTGTTTCAAAACGAGAGAAAATGAGCATATTCTCTTGCGTACGTCACATGATTAATTTGGAAAACTAATATTCATTAATTAAAAAAATGTCTAATATTTTACTATTTAAAGAAAATTATAACAAACAGCACTAGTTTTTCCAATCAAATACATTGAAAGTGATGAAATGAATGGCATTTGTGTGTTTTTTCTTCTGTAAGTAATTTTCTCTAAATCTTTAGGCATCAATATTTCAAAAACTATGATACATATCGAATAAATTTTCTTTTAATTTTCGTCTAATTTTCCCAACTTCTAACAGAATTTACCATCAAAATTGGAAACGTAAGTCTCGAATATTTTCATTTCGTCATTTTTTTCGGAACGTTATAATAAAGTGATCATCTATAATTATATGAATGAATCTAACAATTTTTTGTGTGTGATTCGTTTGATATTTTATATATTTATGTAAACTATAATGACGATATGGTTAATTTAAAATGTTGCAATAAAATATTATAAATATCTCGTATATTCCGCTTTTTGTATTAAATACATTTACTGTAAAACTCATTCATATCATCATTATATTATTTGTAAGAGGTAAGTAGGATTATACTTTTTGGATGTATGCCAAATACATTACATTCATACATATGTACCTACAAAAGATACAGTCATCTAACCAATCGTATCATGATATTTACACATTCAAGCAAGCGCCTTCTTAGGTACATTATGAAATCAGTGTTAGACATCAAAAGAAAGTTTTTTTGATTAACATTAATAAATGTTGAAGTTAATGATATAAACTAATTTATATTATAATACACTGATGAGACAGAATGACCGTAATTTATACAACAACAACAAAATTATTTTATTTGTGATTAAAGTAAAATTTAGCTTAGAAATGGAGTAAACATGAATAAGAAGAAATACTTTTACTTAAATATAAACTTCTTATTTGTTTTTATTTCTTTAACTTTTTTTTAACATTTTGTTTTATTTCATACGCTCTAAACATACAAATTACTCGGATCAATGTTTCTCGGTTATTGGACATTGCATGGTGCACGTGACTAAATTAGCATAGCTTAAGCGCGTATTCTTTGGAAAATTTTCAGTCGAAAGTGCCTGATATATTTGTAACTTCCCAGAGGAAGTTAATGTAATGGGGCCGATTTGGAAAATGTCCAGTTTTACATTTTTTCGGGGGTTTCAAGCCCTTAATATCCGAATCAAACCTTTTCAATGAGATGCCTGTGTGTATGTGACTGAAAAACTCTATAAACAGTATTTGAAAAGTGGTTGAAACTCATCATTTATCTATGGAGATAATGATCGTTCCAGCAAAAGCTGCAAATAGATCGAAACACGATCTATAAATGTTAACAAGACCTTAGATAAATGTCCAACAAGTCTAACAAGTCCATAGATAAATGATATTTTTGTCCACTTTTCAGATCCATTTTTTCAGTTTGTTCAATTTTTTCCAGTATTTTTTATTACCATTAAAAAATGGCTCAACTAATTCTGCTGAAAACTCTTTCAATTCTTAAATACGCGATTGCACGTCGAATAAGCCCAACCACGTGATAATGTCATAACTAGTTCGCGAGATAATTGAGGCGAAATGATCCAAACGAACATACGCACATACATCACATTGAAAAGGTTTGATTCGGATATTGCGGCCTTGAAACCTCGGCAATATGTAAAACTGGAGATTTTCAAAATCAGCCCCATTATATAGTTTGTGTTTTTATACCATGCATATATGAAATATATCAAGGTATATTAAGTTTAATCCCAAGTTTGTAAAGCTTAAACATATTGATGCTACAAACATAATTTTAGTACAGGTGTTAATATAATTACCTAATTAGTCCATTTTCGATTGTCTGTCTGTCTGATAACATGATAACTCAAAAACGAAAAAAAATATCAAGCTGTAATTTTTAAAGCGTGCTTAGGAAGTTTAACGTGAGGTTGAGTTTGTAAATGGTCAATGTAGGTCAATTGGGTCTTGGGTTCGTAGGACCCATTTTGTAAACCGTTAAAGATAGAACAAAAGGTAAAAATAAATAACTTTTATTTGAAATATTTTTTCGTAAACATCACTATTTATCCGCGAGGACGCAAATGAGGTGCAAATGTTAAAGCATGTATTAAGTATATGGGAATATCAGTCATGTGTTTGTGGCTATGTAAGAGTGGATATCTTTCTTTACTTACATGACGTAAAAATACAAACGATTGCGTTATCAACACTATCTATACATGATAGTTTAAAAATTAACTCAGTAAATTGTTTGTTTTTACGTTGTTTATTTTTTAAGTCTAATAGCTTCGTAAAAAAATTAAGAATATACGGATATTCACTTTATTTACGGATATTGTGACAGAAATACAAGAGCGTCAGTCCAAGAATACCATGGCGATTTTCTGATCGAAGAATTCTTATTAAACAAGTGTTCTTAAATGTGTATTCCATTTGGCAGAAAAAGGTAATTTTACTAAAGCTAATGCACAGCGTCCAGTATTGTTAAAATTTTCCGATGAAGAAGCTGTTCTTAATATGGTCATAAACTTTTTAATTTATAAAACATTACAATACTTTACTCAACAAGGTTTTTACTTTTTATTTAAATTTAATAGTGCCCATAACTCCTTAAAAATTGGGTTTTGTACAGATGTACATAAGAAGATGTACATAAGAATACGCTCTAAGGTTATGTCATGTCCATCGAGTAACGGGACAACCTGTATAAGGTACTGGAAATGTGATTTCGAAATTGAAGCGAATTCGAAATTCATGCTTTCAGTTTTTGAGAAAAAAAATGGACGTTTTATAAATTTTTTTTCGAAACTTTTTATTACTTAGAGTAAAAAAAATTTATTATTTATTTTTCTCTTAAGGCTTAACACACATGTTTACAACACGTTGACATCGCTTTCAGTGCTCAGAAACAATAAAATCAAACAACGTTTTGCTATTTACATCTTTTTATACCATGCATATATGAAATATACATAGTATATTAAGTTTAGTCCCAAGTTTGTAACGCTTTAAAATAATGATGCTAGGAAAAAAATTTTGTCATAGGTGTTCATGGAATCACCTAATTAGTCCATTTCCGGTTGTCCGTCCGTCCGTCCGTCCCTCCGTCTGTGGACACGATAACTCAAGTAAAAAGTTTTACTACATTAAATTGATAAATACATTCACAAAATACTTAAATACTGTGAACAAGAGGTGTACCTCCTACATACCCTCTGTGTTGTCGAGTTGAGTTTTAAGCGTATGAGAGCGTACGAGTTCGTATGCTCATCTATATTGTTAGCATAGTTTATTTATTATACCATGTATATATGAAATATACATAGTATATTAAGTTTAGACCCAAGTTTGTAACGCTTAAAAATAATGATGCTAGGAAAAAAATTTTGTCATAGGTGTTCATAAAATCACCTAATTGGTCCATTTCCGGTTGTCCGTCCGTCTGTGGACACGATAACTCAAAAACGAAAAAAGATATCGAGCTGAAATTTTTACAGCGTACTCAAGACGTAAAAAGTGAGGTCAAGTTCGTAAACGAGCATCGTAGGTCAATTGGGTCTTGGGTCCGTAGGACCCATCTTATAAACCGTTAGAGATAGAACAAAAGTTTAAATGTAAAAAATGTTCCTTATCAAAAATTAAACAACTTTTGTTTGAAACATTTTTTCGTAAACATAAATGTCGGTCGGTAATGCAGAAACCTATAAAGTCATTTACATATGTACTATACTTTATTAGTTATGTATGTGTCACATGTTTGTATGTGTTATGTGATAAAGAAATCAACACTGACTATGCATGGTATTTCAACAATTAACTCAGTCAATTGTTTGTTTTCACTTGTTCTAGACTCAGAAATGTCAAACCCTTAAAAAATCAAAACAATCGAATAATTTATTTTGTCTTCGATTTCAATGAAAATCATTTTCTAAGCCTATCAAAACCCAAGAGTAACGAAAATCTGATTCAAAAATTGATAAAAATTATGGCTTTTAAAATATGACCTTGGTTTCAATGTCTTTTTTCCTTATACCTTTTTATGACATATTCTGTACAATGTTTCTATTGTTTAAAGAAAGAATGGATACATTCAATTGAATTGAATAATATCTCGCAAAATAAATATCAGATATTAATTTTGAGTGGTTTTTCTTTATTTCTGGTTTGAAAATAGCTTATTTCTAATGTTTTTGTTATTATCAAAACTTTTTCAAATGGATAGAAAATTTTCTTTTTCTGTTAAAAATTTTACATTTTTTCACATGCATTTCATTTTTTATGAGTTTTTGATATTATTCTACACTCAAATTATGTGCCCCGTTTATGCGGGCTTCCTGAAACATATACTAAGCTTTTTTCGAACGAAGTGTAATCGTCGAATATTTAAACCGCAGCAGGCTCGAATACTTCTCTCTTTTACGGTATATTTGAATGTTTTCATTTTATGTAGTTTCAATGTTAAAATTTATGGTTAATTGGCAAAGTTTACGGCTTCTTATAGAGAGAAAAGGAAATTTCTTTGTCATAGAATTGGTAAAAGTATTTCGTATGATAATTCTTCCTTCTAAATAAATTCGAAATTTAGTGTAATAACCCCTGAGAGTAATTCGTCAAACATACATCTATATATATAAAAAGAGAGTGTTTGTTTGTATGTCCCCGATTTTTCCTAAAACTAACCATTGACCTTCGGTAGGGGATTATGTCATTGGGTAGCCCTTAGGCTCCCATTGTGAATAAAGGAGTTTGGTGGGGGTGGAATTAAAAATGATCTAGGAATTCATAGAAAATAGATTAAAAAAATAATTCTAATAGTACAATAGGCCCCACTGTCAATAGTACAACTTTCACTAGATGGCGCTACTGCCGCAAATGTCTTTCGATTTTTCTCGAAAATTCTGGAATGTTCCATGGATTTCTATCGAATTTTCTAGAATTTTCTCGAACATTCTGGAATGTTCTATGGATTTCTATCGAATTTTCTAGAACTTTCTCGAATATTCTCGAATGTTGTATGGATTTTTATTGAATTTTATCAAACTTTCTCGAACAATCTGGAATGTTCCATGGGTTTCTGTCGTTTTTTCTAGAATTTTCTCGAACATTCTGGAATGTTCTATGGATTTCTATCGAATTTTCTAGAACTTTCTCGAATATTCTGGAATGTTCCATAGGTTTCTATCGATCTTTCCCTTACTTTTCCGTACACACAGAGAGTGTAGACATAATATTGGGATCGGCCAAAAAAATCTTACTGTTCCGTACACACAGAGAGAATTAAAAAAAAAGTCTTTCATTTAACAATTTTGATATTTAAATGTGCAAAAACAACCCAGCGAAGCGGGTTTAACAGCTAGTAAAATTTTAAAATATTATCTGGTATGAATTCAAACACTTAATAATTGAAAGGTGTATGGTGTGTTAATAATTTTGATAAAATTAAACATTTTCACAGGAAGTTTTTCATCATTTTCATGAATAGCTTCCATCAGTTGAGCTCAGTATGTACTTAGCTTAATTATAAATATAAATTAGTAAATATCAATTTATTTTAAATGAAGTAAGTATATATTATATATGTATGTTATATTATATGTTTTAAATTATTTCAAATAAGTTTGTTATATCAAAGAAAATTTATAATATTTGCTTTAGGATATTATTATGATGATTGAAACCATATTGGAGCTATCTAGTGAGCTCTATGTATGTATGTATGTGTGTATTGTCAATATTTGGTTTATATATTCAAGTTTGTTATATAATTAAATACATTGCAATGATAAAGGATGATTTCATAACTTTACTCAAAATATTTTGAAAATAACAATTCAAACAAGTGAAAACAAACAATTGACTGAGTTAATTGTTGAAATACCATGTAAAGACAGTGTTGATTACTTTATCACATTACACATACATACATATCACACATATATAACTGACGCACCCATATAATACATACTATACAATTTGCGCTCTCACGGGTAAACAGTGAGGTTTACGAAAAAATGTTTCAAACAAAAGTTGTTTATTTTTTTAAAAGGGACATTTTTTATATTTAAATTTTGGTTCTTTCTCTAACAGTTTACAAGATGGGTCCTACGGACCCAAGACCCAATTGACCTATGTTGCTCATTTACAAACTCAACCCCACTTTTTATGTCCTCAGCACGCTATAAAATTTTAGCTTGATATTTCCTTTTGAGTTACCGTGATGACAGGCGGACAGACGACAGACAGACAGACAACGGGAAGTGGACTAATTAGGTGATTTTATGAACACCTATACCAAAATTTTGTTCATAGCATCAATATTTTTATGCGTTACAAACTTGGGACTTAACTTAGTATACATTGGTATATTTCATATACATGGTATAATAATTTTAGGCAAGGATTATGTTACGATCATTCTCCTCAACATTTTTTCGATACCAGAATTAAAATCTTTTCCGCGTATCGTTGCAAATCAAATATTCTTTTATGCATCTATCAAGACGAGTTTAAAGTTTTTTCTCTAGATTTTTGGACTAAAAACTAACTACAACTAATAGTTTTCATTTGCAAGGTTTATGTGAATCCGAAATATAGTCTTCAAGTTTTCAGTCAATATTTCTCTAGTTGAAAATGAGGTGGTTTTTTTCAAACCGTCCGGAAAATTTTCAATTAAATTTTATATTCAAAATATGTGAATAATATTTTACCATATTTAGAATATTTAAATAACAAACAGAAAAATCATTTAACGCGACATAAATGCTTACCTTACCTTCAAGATGTACGAGCGCCAGCATAATTTTGGATAAACAACTTTTTTTTTGGTTATGGAAGTTACACTAAGGACAAATCAGTTCTGAAAATTTGAGGGGGGGGTTGTCCGATTATTTAAATAAATAAGTGACTTCAAAAGTAGACATATTTAACATTGGTTTTATGGTAAAACGGTAGATGGATGATATGTTTTCATTGATTTTTCCAAACTAGTCTATGGATATTAAAAAAAAAACTATTAAAATTAAAGTTATGACCTGAATAAATTATTGAAAACGTTAAAAACCCGTTGTGATCGACTTATTAAGAATGTATAAACACGGTAATGGGGACACAAATTAAAAAATATATTTTTAATTTTGATGGTGAATTATGTTATAACTTGACGAAAAGTACTAATAAAATTTTTCGATATCTGGAGTAATTATCTGGAATAATTATTCAGCTTTCGATAGTTCGAAAACCAAGTAAGATGTAATAAAAAAGATTTATTCTTATTTTTCGTTTACATTCATGAAGTTATAACAAAATACATCATCAAAGTTGAAAATATGGTACAAATAATTTCAACCAGTTGTCTAAACTTGCCTTAAAACCCTAACACCGATTCTTGAATAAAACATTTTAATTATGTTCTGATAAGAAATAACAATAAAAAAATGGAAATTCATAGGTTTCATATAATTAAGTTACAGAAAAATTTGTAAAATTGTGTTTATCGATAACCGTTTGGACATACTTAGTATGGGATTTGAACTCTGTCAATGGTTTTCATTAAGTTCACAAATCAGTCCGTATGTTGTATATCTGCAACCGAATTTCTTGTATGCTGTGTATGTTTATTTATATACGTATCTATCATTTAAAGATGTCTATACACTTCTGATATTTTACAGATATTTAATATGATAATGAATCTGGTTACGTGTGTGACTGTGAAGGTCGTTTCTAGATCAATGCAATGAAGATTGGCACCTAAGGTTGCTTTGACTACCAAAAATAAAACATTATTTCCATAGAAACCGCTTATATGTAAAAGCGTAGTTATTGGTACTGTAAAATAACAAGTCAGTCGATATTGTGAGTTTAGTATGAATAATCGATATAGATAGTTCTCTACGGACAGGGATTGTGAATAGTTGATATAATAGTGCAGTGCAAACATTAGTTCTTGAATTATTGTTAAATATATTGGTTGCGAATGTATTTAGAAATCAAGATTGTAAAATGAGTTTTTCTGAAATAACTAGTATCTTTTCATTAAATATTAAAGTGTATCGAAGTTTACAAAGAATTTAGCTAGGTTAGCTATTTAACATTATAATATTATAGAGCCTGTCCATGAAGTTTGCCTCTACTATTAATTATGAGACCATAGTCTTTAGCAATAAAAAAATATAAGTTACAATAGGCTTTTGTCCGCTAAAAATAAATCGGATGGATCAAAGTTTCTAATGATTAATCATGAAATGTAGATAACAAATCACAAAATAATTTTTTATAAAAAATGAGGATTATTATTACTTTTAGAAAATAAAACGTGACAGCAAACACAAATCAAAAAGTGTTACCTCACGCCATGGCAAACGCTGTTAATGCTGTTTACTACTTTGCCCAAAAAATAAGATGACATTGTATTTATTTTGACAAGGAATTATATTTGACGCATAACGTTCAAATATTATTCCTTGTTGACTTTTTGGCCGGGCGTAAGGAATTCACAATGCAAAACTAACACGTGCAGTTTAAATTCAATTGTCACCTTATTTTTTGGACACAGTATTACATTTTACTTGAACGAAGTAGGTTACATGATTCATTGTAATACACAAAAAATGATGTTTAACTTACAACTGCTTACAATTTGCATACATAAAAATGATTGTTTGTTGAAAGTCTTGAGATCATTCATGACGTCATGATACTGTTTTCGAAGTAAATTTGAATTGGTTTTTGAAAATGCAAAGAACATAATGCAAACAGTGTTTTTTTTTTTAATAATACTTTTTTGGTATAAATTAAATTTAGGGCAGGTATGTCCTAACATGTTACAAGTAACATTACTTAAATGTTTTACTGTATTTTAACGCATTTTACTGGATTTAATTAAATTATATGAACATGTAATTTATTTTTATATATAAGCATTTTTCTTGTGGTGCTATAAGCATATGTATCGTATATGATGGTATTGGCGTAGAGAAGTAAATAAAGTTGCTTTCAAAGATTTTCCAGCGATTTATTTACAGCTTTAGTTTAACATCGCTGTTTAAGTCTCTTTGTGATATATCACAATATTTACCAAACTACAAAGCAGATAGGTAACCGCTATTTTATTTGTCAAATACCGCAAGTTTATTGACTGCTTCTGGTGGTGTAACATCATGTAAGAAGAACAAGATGATGATAAAACATAGAAGGCACATCATAAACAAGTAAATATAACGAATTGAAGTAAATAAACAAACAAATTCCATTATTCCACCACATTCATTGAATTTCATTTTTACTTTAACTTATTTTTCCGGGTTTGTTTTTCCGTCTTCGATATTATATTAAAAGTTCATATACATGGTGTTCTATAATTGACTGCAGAATTCTTGACTTCTTTAGTAAGCTAATAAAGAAGAACGATTATTTATCAAATTTCGATCTGAGGCCTTATTTCCGAGATAATGAACCAAATTAATCAATAATTTGTATTTCTTTAAAGGATGTTTTGTATTTAACTGTCATATTATCTATCTCACTTTATTAAATTTTTATTTAACCCAACCCAGTAACTTGTGTGTATTATTACATACCATAGTAATTACTGAATGGGATTTAACAAAATTTTAAAAAAGTGAGAGAGACAATAGAATTAAACGCAACGATAAAGATAGCAATAGTTGTCGGCATTGTTGTCAATATTGTTACTGTCTTTATCGTTGCATGTAAATATCAAATTACTAGCTGACCCGACGGAAGTTGCCCTATCTTTGGCCCGGTGAAACTCGTTTCACCTCCAATTTATTTAGTTGTAACTATTATTATTGGTCTTCATTAACCTGCAGCCCCAATTCATTAATAGCTTTACTAAGCGTAGATCGCCCTCTCAGTCCGTTAAGCCCATCCCGAGTTTAGCCCGCCCGCTAAACAAAAATTTTAGTAGTATCTCTTGGACAGACCTCCGGTTGTCGGCCATTCTGAAGTCTTTGTCTCTAATAAATATCTATTCACAATACCTGAATAATAATAAATAATATCTCAATACTATTCAAATACCTGTGTCCAGTTCTAAATAAATATGGTGGGATCGAAAATAAATACAAACGTACATAATAAGGTAATATAATTTAAGGTATTTTAATTTTTCTTAAATTTTCTAATGTTCCGCTCGGCTTCTTTAATTTCGTCTTTCATGAAAACCTTCCCCTGACAATAATTAACACAGCAAAAAAAAAAAAAGAATTAGCGCAATTGTTCTATCCGTTCTCGCGTTATTCGATTATCAGAAGATAATTTTACATTTTTACTAAACCCCACTCAGTCACGATAAGGATCTTTCTATATCTAAGTGCTCTGCCATTGGAAGACTTAGACTTTTCACGGATCTTAGAGCTAAAGATTCAATAAATACAGAAGCAATCAGATTTTCCTCAAGCAGTCTAGTGATTTTAAAGAATAAAATATGATGCATAAAAGCCTATTGATAGTGTACTTGTAAAATCGACAATCGATATTAAATATTACCTTACTATTTTCTCTATTATTGTATAACAATAAAGTATATATTAGCTCTAGTATATAGCAATCGACAATATCCAATATTATTATATATAACAAACGAACCTCATAAATGAATAAAATACCCAACCATTACATATAACAATGTAATGCTGTCAAACTCCACTGATTGTTCAAATAACTGTTACGATTATCTAACAATATGCTGAAAAATTTACTTTATTTTTTATTCGAATTTTTCATCGTTTAATTAATACTCTGTAGTAATTCTGTGTCAATATTTGTATTCCTGATTGAATTTCTCTTGAAATACAAACAGGAAATAAAGAGTTAATTGTTTATATATTCTGGATATATTAATTCTTTAGAGAAAAAAATTTCAGAGTTGAGCGTAGTGTCTTTACATTGATTTCAAAATTGGTGCTATTTAAAGCAATCTTGAATATTAATTTAAATACATTTTTTATGTAACTTTTGTTATTAAAATAATGTTAAAGCTTTTGCAAGGTTAGTTAAAGTTATTAAAAAGTTATTTTTTTATTCAATATCATTGTTGTATTTGTAATAGGTATATAGTCTTTTTTTTTGAAGCTATTCGGAACTGTTTTAAATAAATTTCGATTTCGTTTTAACGTAGTTAATTTGAATTGGAAATGATGACAAAAAGCTTCAAATAATTTCAAATTTGAAATTACGAAATTATACAGTTTTATGATTTCCTTTCTATTATTTTATATTTTTTAATTTCGTATTGGAAGATTTTTATTTCTTATTTGTCAAAATCAGGTGATAAAATTCTCGAATATCATTGCCTAAAAAGATCACGGGATCGATGTTATGAAGGCTGGTGTCACAATTTGTCAGATATTTGGAAGGTATGAATTTTGTACCTACACAACAAAATACCAGTGTGCACATGTGACCAAATTAAAAATGAGTAGCTAACTTAGGCTCTTTGCAGCTAATTCATACGGATGATGACTAATCGAAATACGTATTTATATAATACAAAAATCTAGGTATTTGGGGCAAAAATTAATATTTATTATTTAAACGAAGAGAAAAATAGAGACGAACATTTGGAATTACGCATTGTTCATTCCTAGGTAAAAAGTCCGATATCGAGTGGCGCTTTTCCCCAGGAGAGGGAGACATATATGTTGAAAATAACAACGGAAATCGATATAATCGAGGAATTGAAACAAAAAAAAAACGTCTAACTGAGGAATTCTTTCCTCGTCAGTAGATTTTTATGGGAGCCGGTGGAAAATGTTTGTCTGAGTATACTGAAAAATGTCATATGGGTGAATGCTTGTGCTTTTTTGATTTACGCCCATGGGCCGGGGCAGAAGTTCCCTACTCCCGGGCACCATGTTGTCTTTATTAAACATTTATTAAAACTATTGGATTTTACATTTTGGACAATTTTAAACATTTTTTGATACAATACATTTTTTACTTAACCTCACCGTTTTCGAGATATAAGCATTTGAAAAAAAAAATTGCGAATTTTAATTTGAAAGTCCTTAGATTATCAATTAGACTATTCTAAGTATTTTTTTACTCTTGGCAATTTTCACCAAACCTCATCTTTTTTGATATATAAGCGTTTGAAAAAAAGCAAAAACTTTGCCAAAAATTCGTTATTGACGAAAATGCAGATTATTTTGTGGTTTTGGTTAAAAATTCGATTTCAAAACTATATACATTTTATTTTGGACCATTCTAAATATTTTTTTACTCCTGGCATTTTTTGCTTAACCTCACCTTTTTCGATATATAAGACTTCAAAAAAAAACAACAACGCATATTTTCGCCTCGGATTTCAGCTATATATAAAAATATATGTTTTTAAGCTAATTTTTTTACATTTATTATGAATTTTGATATTTAATTTATGAAATATTTTTTGTTTAAAATGATTGTTAGTCATACAAATTTAAAATCAAATGCTTCATTTTTTACAGTAATAGAGTGGTGAAATCTGAGCAGAAAGTGTTCATTAATTATAGTTCGAAAAGTTAATACTTTCCGAGTTATTGGCAATTGAAAATCGGAGCATTTATCGTCAAGTAACTGAACAATTTGACTTTTTTTTTCAAAAAGCGTTTATCATACATTTTTATAAATACTGTAAAAAACCTTGAAAATGAAAAAAGTTTCAAGTTATTTGCACCAAAATTAACGGGATTTATTATGAACTTTTTGCTAGAACTGTCAGAACTTTTTGAGCAAGTTGTTAGTACTTAAATAAAGTAAATTGGAATTCATCAGTGTTTGTGCTAAAAAGGTACGAGCAACTTTCTTTTCGTTATAACTCCGTTAAAACTTTTTTTATTTCCAAGATTTTTTAAGTACTTTCAAAAATCTTGGTTCTCAATTATTGTTATTTGACGTTAAATACTCCCAATTCCAATCGCCAATAACTTCAAAATATACTTGGATGGGCTTAGAATTAATCAATCAATAGATTCCCGTTATTAGTTCACTCGGCATCATATAACTTTTGTTTCTTGGATCTTATCTATTTACCATCAATTTTTCAAGCCGATTGAATTTATAGGAAATAATTAAGAGGTTTGACCCTCGTATTCTATTGTACTACTAGTCTGGCTATCTAAATATTAAGCTGCAGCAACTCTCAATACAGTCTAAAGGCATGATTAGTAATCAAAAGGAAGAAAATTTTTTTAGATTGATTTTACTACAAATGTTTTGCATCGAAAAGTTTCAAGGTCATAAATAAACTAAACTAAAAGGAAATACGAATAATATGGAATGCTTAGTGCCCACCTTTTGGCAAAAAACAATAAAAAAACACATAATATTTATCGTTGATCCTGATTGAGAGGTAGGATACCGTCCCTTTTCCACTTAAACACACATCATCATATTATCTTTCAAAAATATTATTGTCAATTTAAAATATCAAAAGAACAAAATCTTTGCCATATCATTTATATTTACATTTTTATGATACTTCTTGAATCATGGAGAGGTGCTGCATGATAAAATATATGAAATCCTGTTTTCTACTTCTGGTGCTTTCCTTTCCATACGATACAACATACAAAACTATACACATACAAGAAAAACGAAAGATCAGATGGATTTAAAACATGTGTTAAAGTCTCCTAGCACTTTCATGTCTTTTCAAAATTTATTCTCTCAATTATATTCCACTTGCAGATTCTATTATTGGTAATCGCTCTGCAAAATATAATTCTATTGTTTATGTTAAAAATATTAAAAAGAATTTAAATCGTTAAATTTTTTGGTTAAAGATCTAGATCAAAATGTAAGGATTATAATTACAAATTTTTGAAATCATTAAAGATAGGTTATACTATTATCGATAACTATTATCGATAAAAGATGCTTCAAGCGAAAAATGTTGGAAAAATGACATTAAACTTGACCTAGGTTTTAGAGCTCAATAAAGAGCTCTACTCCATAACTGGTAATCGATAGATGAACATTTTAAATTGAAAAGTTTTTTTTAATTGAACTAAAATCTAAAATCGAATGCCGGTATAAAATGTGTGCCTTTGAAACTAACATTTTTCGTTTGAAGCATTTCCTCGGTTAAATTTATTTACCGAGCATATGCCAACTTAAAAAAGGCACACTTTATTTGACAACAAATATGAAATGTCTGATTTAAATTTTTAGGATTACGTATTTGTTTTATGAATAATATATATATGATATAATTTTGAATACATCAAAATTACATTTTTTGGGGTTTTAATTATGTCATTCAGTTCAAACAATCGACTTTTTTGATAACTTGTTGAAATTTTACTCAAACTGAATCGAATTGTTTTGAAACTACTTAGTTTTGGATCAAACTTTTCACGTTTGATGATTTTTCGCTTCGCTGTGATGTTTTTTCGCTACCTACCATTCACCATTGAACTAAAAGTCGGGATCAAAACCCCACATTCCCAAAACAAATAAAATTGATGTTAAATTTAACCACAAATTTCAAAAGGATGAACCAAATTTATCAAAATTGAATATAATTTGGATGTGCTAGAGCCAAGTTAAATTTTTTTGAACTCTAATCGATTATATTGATAACACAAAGAAATTTTATCTAATCTTTCGGTAGATTAAATCAAAATGTCGAATTGCCAAATTTTGTCTACTGGATACGAAAACACGATATAAAGCTATTTGAAATAATTTTTTATTTTGTAAAAGAATTTCTAAAGAGAAATAAAGTTTATCAATTAAGTATGAAATTCAACACCTTCAATAAATAGATTCACGCATCACATGAAAGTGTTAAGAACCTTATAATATACGAATGCGTACGTATAAAAATATTCACCCACAACACCCACTTACACACACACACGCACATTATATATGCCTAACAAAATGAAAGAAAAACTTTGATAATTTGATATAGGTAATAATGTTACAAGGCTATGAACTTCAACATAGTTCCCTTAGGACTTAGGAGAATGAATGTGTATGCATGTATGTGGTTCATACATGCAGTATGTACGTTTTATAAATGGATATACACTTTATACAGGGTGAATCATTTTAATATATTAAGGCTAGTAGCTCGTTTTCTAGTTAACCAATCAAAAATAACTTAAATTATAGTTGCAGAGTTTGAAAAGGGGCATCATGTTCTGCCATCAGATTTGACATGGTTGTCTGGATTGCTTTAATAGTCAATTTAGATCCTAAAAGATAACAGATAGCTTCCGAAAAAATATATTATAACTTCATTGAATCAAAAGAAAACACGATAGCTACAGAAAAATGCTTTGGTCAAAAAATACAATAGGAGGACCTATGCCATTACTTTGACCTGAAATTCCAGTTTCAGGGTTATTTAACCTTTTATTTTATTATTTTATTATTTTATTTATTGATATTCAAATAATCTTAAAAATTTACCTGGGCTTAAAAGTTATTAACATAGACGAATGATTATTCCTCTTGACATAAATTTTGTCTAAACAATTTTTCTAAAGTTATGGCGTATTTTCTTTCGATTAAATGCGATAATGACATTTTGTTTAGTCGCATTTTCTACTATATAAAAAATGTTAGTCTTTTTATGACGATCAATTTTCTAATTTAAAGTTCTTTATCTCTAACATTTACAGGTATAAATTGACTGTTAAAGCAACCCGTAGAAGAAGATTCTATCTGATGTCAGAACATGAGGTCCCCCATCAAACTTTGGAACTGCCGTTTAAGTTATTTTTTGATTGGTTAACTACAAAATGAGCTAGTAGCCATAAAATATTAAAATGTTCCACCCTGTAAATAGAAGTGGAATAGAGCTGCATAAGATCGATTGATCGATTGATCGATTGATATGGAAATGTGATAATTAAAAAATCTTGGAAATTGATCAACAATAAAACATATTTTTATGTTTTTTATATTTGAATTTCCCCAAACCTTTCACGATTTTTTGAATGGATGATTTCTTTCGTCGTTTCTGATATACGACTTTAGTGATTTTTAATCCCCGAACTAAAAAAAGAGTGTTATAAGTTTAACCGCTTTGTGTGTATGTCTGTCTGTCTGTCTGTGGCATCGCAGAGTCTAAACGGATGTACCAATTTTGATTTTTTTGGTTGAAAATAATTAATTAAATCCCATATAACATTAATATGTATAAATATAACGCCAAAACTATTTTAAGCTAAATAGTCCATTGAAATGTTACATTGACTGAACATTTTGAGGAGGACGCGATTTTATTTGTGGGACATGTAGGGGAGGTCAATACAACCTTAACCCCAAGTTTGTGGGGTTGGCGCCCTTGTCCCCCGCCCGCAATCTTGAAAAAAGGGGTGGAAACATATTTTGCTGTATCTCGTAAAATATTGATTTCTCAAAAAGTTTGCAAAGACATAATTTGTAGCAAATTGCCGTGGCTACAATTTTGTCTATGTGACTTTTTGCGATAAACTTAAAATTTAAAAAGTTATGAGCAAAAAAGTAACAAAATCAAAAATTTCTTTTTTTGCTTAATAACTTTTTTCTTGTTATTTTATCATAAATTTAGGTGAGAGCAATATTATAGAGAATACGTTTATGAATAGTTTTCCGCAAATTTTATTAATTTTTGTTAATTTTTAACGTAGTTACAGCGCTCCAATATCTCCGACTTATTAACAAAAATTAATAAAATTTGCGGAAAAATATTCATAAACGTATTCTCTATTATATTGCTCTTACCTAAATTTATGATAAAATGTTTTTAAGCAAAAAAAGAAATTTTTGATTTTGTTACTTTTTTGCTCATAACTTTTTAAATTTTAAGTTTATCGCAAAAAGTCACATAGGCAAAATTGTAGCCACGGCAATTTGCTACAAATTATGTCTTTGCAAATTTTTTGAGAAATCAATATTTTACGAGATACAGCAAAATATGTTTCCACCCCTTTTTTCAAGATTGCGGGCGGGGGACAAGGGCGCCAACCCCACAAACTTGGGGTTAAGGTTGTATTGACCTCCCCTACATGTCCCACAAATAAAATCGCGTCCTCCCCAAAAATGTTCAGTTCGGCCCTAAAATTGTAACATTTCAATGGACTAAAATATAACTTTGTCTCATAGCTTCTACAAGTGGGTGTATGATCATAGCTTTATTTCTATATGTACAGTTGTAAAGAATACAACCTGTATGACATGTGGTTGATACATAACTTACATATCATATAAAAACGGACGGGAGTAAAAGGAGCAAGATCATTTCGAATATATAAATAATAAATAATACAACACTTAAAATTCTGTTTTTACATTTTATGGATGTATCAAACACCATATAACGTATTATCATTAATCTAAGACACTTACTTTTTGAACTGTTACTGTTACTGTTCCTTTACTACAATATATAACTAACTATCACTGACACTGTGTTGAGTTTGTATACATAGGGTGTTTCAAAATTGCCGCACGGCACTATTTAAGGTGCGTATTTTGTAGCCCAAAACAAGGAAGAAAGTTCATGTCCAAATATTCATATGTTCAAAATTATTTATACGCCAGTAAAAAAGAAAAAACTAAAATTGCAAAAACCGGTGCAGCTGCTTTTTTGGTATGTTATTTGAACCCTTTGGGGTATGTAAAATATTTTTTCACCTATTCGCAAGTAGTGCGACTCTTTATTTTGCTTGAAAAAAGTAGTTTCACACACCCCCAAGGAGTCCAAATAACATAATAAAAAACAGTTTTAAAACACCTTCCATCCGCCATTTGTACTAATTTTTGAAAGTTTTAAAGTATTTTCTATTTATTAGTTGAATCCACCTACAAATTCCCTATCTTTAATTTTTTGGAGACCAAATGGACACCAAAGTTTTGCTCTAATTGGCCGCTCCACGAGATAAATATGATGTTTACGAAAAATTGCTTCAAACAAAAGTTGTTAATTTAAAAAAAAAATATTTTTTTAATTTAAACTTTTATTCTATTTCTAACGGTTTAATATAGGAAAAATCAAAATTTAAACATTTCTGAATACCATGTTAGCTTTTTAAGCATCATATCCCAAAAACTATAGACATACGGAGCTGTGGGTTGGCTTCAACTGTTCAAACTTAATGTAGTTTCAAAAGATAGTACCAACTAATATCAAAAGTGTGTAGTTTTTGAATTAAACTGCAAGTGCAACTGAAAAAAGTCCGAAAATTTTGAATTTTTTACGGACGACGCAGGTAGCATGACTTTTTTTGGCTTGAAAAACATACTTTCACACTCGTCTAAGAGGTTTAAAAAAATTTGTTGGGCAGCAGCTGCCTTAGTTAAACGAATTCCCTCAGAGATTGAAAATAACACATATATACTTTTTTGCTTAGATAAGTTAAAAAACAAAAATATTTTTTATTGTGAAAAAATTCAAAATTTTTTGGTTTGTGCAACCCCTTGTTAATCGGTCGATTTTTATCTCATTTTACCTCATTAACTTCTTGAAACCAAATTCTTTTCAAATCGGCCTTATCCTAGTACCTAATAGATCTAAAAAATATATAAATATATATTTATATATATATATAAATTTGAACGATGGTCATTTTTGAGATCTATTAGGTAGGATCGATGAACATTTGAAGAAATTTTTTCAAAATTTCATCATCAGTATCTACATAAACAATTGCTCTATTTCTTTTGGAAATTTTGGAAATTCAGTAATAGCAGCTTTACATCACGTTTTGCGATTTAATGTAGAATTTGACTGGCGCATTATTACTGAAAAATTTATTTCATATATCTCAAAACAGAAGAGGGCGAAACTGTACGTTTTAATGAATTAACGCACAGAAAGTATTTTCATTTAAACAAATTGAAAGAAACGACAAAAATTCGGTTCGAACTCGAACAGGCTGGATATCTGGTCTGGTATGAAGCTAACTCCGCCACTGTTTTACGTCAATTACATGTTAACATCCTCGCGTTCTAAACTATCGGTTTTGTGTATATAGTATACAAGAAGCAGGTTCACACTGCTAATATAAGTGGTACAACTTCATATTTTTAACCGACTTCAAACCAAAAAGAAGAGCTTCTCAATTCGACTGTATTTTTGTTGTATGTTACCTCAGAACCTTTGACTGAGGGAACCGATTTTGATTATTCTTTTTTTATTGACATATTAGTCAGATTCACTAAATATCATAAAATAAAAAAAGTTTTAACAAAAAAAAAACTCGACAAATTAATATGGACTAAAAATTAAAAACTAACGAAAATATAACGTAGTTACAATTATTGTTATTTTTGGAGTCGGTGTCAATCAAGCTAATGTGCAAACTGTTCTGTCAGAGTTGTTTCCTTGGATGACACCGACTCCAAAAATAACAATAATTGTAACTACATTATATTTTCGTTAGTTTTTACTTTTTAGTGCTTATTAATTTGTTTTTGAATTGTTTTTTTTTTTTTTGAAGTAGGGTTTGCTTTTGTTAAAAGTTTTTTTATTGTTATTGAAATGAAATTTTACATTTGTTTCAAATTTTTTCACAGTCCCTTATACCGCCATTATGTTAAGTGCTAGTTAACTTACGAATAACTTACTGATTGACGGATAACAAATTTTTAATTATCTGCCAAACACACAATATTATTTTAAAATAAATAATTAAAATAATAAAAAATAATTTTATTATTGGTGTATGACTGCAATTTTTTTTATTTTATCTCAAAACTATCGTTCATTCTCAAGAAATATATAATAAACAAAATAAAAATTATTGAAAATTATTAAAAATTGTTTTACAGTTTCTTAAACTACGAATACTTGGTTTTACACTTGATTAACTTTTAATTTTTGGAACATAAATCTTTCTGGGTAATAAATTATAATCGGACATATTTTTATATGAACTTTTGTACTTAATTTGAGTTAGAGAACACGTAAATAAAGTAGCCGCATGCAACTTTGAAACACCTTGTATAAATAAACGATGAACATTTTTATTTTAGAACAAACTATACCACCACCATTGTATTGTTATATCTATTATAGTATAGTACTTCATAACTTTTATGAATTTATTACCCTCCAAAAACACCAGAAGAAGAACTTAAGAACGAAATTTTATGTTTTTGTGTTCAAGATGAAAAAACATTTATATATTATATAAACACAAAACACAAGAAGATAAAACTGTTTGTGACTGATTTCGTTTATTATTTAACATTTTTTCTCTTCTGGTTTTTGACTTTCTTTGGATAAATTGCCATCAATAATAATGATAATGTTTTGTACAGTCTGTTTGAAGAAAATTTAGTATTTAAAGTCATTTGAACAATAAATGCCCGAATGGTGACTTTAATAAAAGTCTTGTTTTGCAGGTTTTTGGATTTTTATTGTACATATTTTTTCAATACACTACACGGTAGGAAATGCATGTCGTTTATTACAATGCTGGTATGTTATTGGTATATGACGTTATTAACAATACTATGGCGTTAGTATATATATCATTTCAGCTGGTATACTATACGAGCATTGTAATAAACGCCATGCATTTTTTACCGTGTACTAGTCGATTCAAATTGAAATTGCTTTTCAATTCTTCAAATTGAAATATATATATAGAGTGGTCTTTAATTAATCCTGGAAAACTTTGCTATGAGATTAAGCTTATCAAGATGAACGAAAAGGTCTTTACCAAATTTCAATGACAGATACTTTGAAATATCTCGGAAATTACGTATCAGATCGAAATTTTGTAAAGACTTTTTTCGTTTGTTTTGATCAGCTTAATCTCTTAGTAAAGTTCCAGGGTCAATGAAATAGCCCTTTGTATACAAAATCGATTATAACAATAAATGAACTTATACCTAGAGCAACGTGGGATGTCTAAATTTAAACTGTCAACACGTTACTTTAATAATAAAAAATAATGCGCCACATAAAATGAGATTTAGAAATTTTATCCGTAGTGAAGTGGCTCGTCGAATTTAGGGTCAGCTTAAGCCAAAGGAGTATTCTGATTAGCACACTTGAATCGGCTCACAGTGGAGTATTTATACCAAATTTCCGGCCAAAATATAAAGAAGGGATTTTTATGCCCAAAATTGATTCAAAAGACTATTTAGATGCAAAAATATTCTTTAATTTTCAATTTTGAGTCAAATTCCTTTTCATCATATTGATCTGCAAATCCAATTATTTCATTTTCTTCTTTAATTGTTTAATTTTTTTGTTGCTTCTGAAAAATGTTTTTTCTTATTTATGCTTGCTTTTGTTTCCACGTAAGGTGATTTTGCAATTATAAGTTAATAGTTTTCACTGGAAAACTGCTTGCTCCTTTTTTTGACTTTTAACTTAAGCTATCTTATTCTTTATCCTTATCTTAGTCTTAAAAGAAAAGGCACAAGTTTGCGCAAGACTTTTTTTTATAAACATGTTATAGAATATTTAAACTTCGCCCTGTTGCAAAAAATTTTACCGGAAAAAAGGATCACATTAAAACAAAATATGAGAGAAAATTTAATATAGATTGCGGTTTACAACACAGGCGAGGGGGGACGTTAACGTAACTCAAGTGACCTGTTTGTGATAGAATGGTTATCTAACTACGCCCATAAAAAACTTGCAAATGCAAAACAATAGAGTTTGTAAAGGACACATTTTTCCGCTATTAATTATTCAAGTAATTTATAGTACAATGAAGGCTGTGACGTTGCATTTACCATAACAACATAATTTGTATAAATCATGATTTCAATTATACGCCAGTAAAATCTTACAAAAAAACAGCTAAAATCACACAACACGATATAAAGCTACATTTTTGATATGTTATTCGGACCCCTTAGGGGGGCGTAAAGCCACATTTTGCAAGCAAAAGAAAGTTGTGCTACCGGCGTAATACGTGAAACTTATGCAAAAAGCTCATCGTTTTTAAATTGAACTGCAAAAACTGAAAAAAGTCAGAAAATTTTGCAGTTTTTCACGTATTACGCCGGTAACACAACTTCGTTTTGCTTGCAGAACCTGGTTTCACACTCCTCTTAGGGGTCCTAACAACATACCAAAAAAAGTACCTTGACATCGCTCTTTGCGATTTTAATGTAGGATTTGACTGGCGTATTAATAAATTTATACTTTGAAGTTCGATTTATTATTTCGTGCAACTTTACATTTCATCATTTTCAGATGTAAGAGCAAACTCGTACAAATTTGGTTCATCGAAATGCGTCCTATCTGAAATATATGTTTTCTGACCTTTGTTCAGAAATTAGGTATAAATACTCCACTGTGCAGCTGTTTGTTTTTAAATACTGATTTAGAAATATATTTACATTGGCTAGGTTTTCTTGCTGTGAGGGCGATACGTTGGTAAATATATGATTTTCTGAATATCCATCACCGAAGAAATATCCTTAAAAAAAATATTGGTTTCAAATCACCGTTTTATGCGAATCAGTTGATATTTTTATTTATTATGTACCAATTTATTTTTACAACTTTCGTTTGAATATTTTGTTCAAAAAATAAAATATTAAATTTTGAGTGCAAATGTTTTATTTTTATATTTTTTTTTAAAATAATTGACGCTCATTTTAAATTTATTTGTCAGCTTTTTTAAGCTTTATGCTTTTTTTTACAGTTTAGTATTATTTATTGAATTTACAATTTGTGTGAGCTTTCTGCTGCTAAACAAAATACTAATAATTCACAACAAAGCTTTTGTGTGTGTGTGTGAATTGTTTATTAGTTAGTTACTGAATTCACATAAATATCGTGCTTGTGCTTGCAGCTTTATTTGTGCTTTTATTTTATTTTTATAAAATACAAACTAAATTAAAATACAGTTTATAAAAAAATATTGTTTTTTGTTAGGGTTTGTGAAAAACAAATGAATATAAATAAACTATATAGTACGAGAAAAACATTAAGATACAAATTGTTGAATCCTTGCGTTGTGCATGAAAATTTTTTTGTTATTATAATGATTAGTTAAAAACTAAATTGTTTTTTACACTTATGAAGTGGTTTTTGACTCTTAAGAGGTGGTCCCTATTATAAAATTAAAAATTTTTAAACTCTACAAGAATCATTTATACAAAAAATAATAAACAATTTTAAAATTTGAAAAACCGATTGTGTTAAATAAATAACAACTGAAAAGAAAAAAACAAATGCAGTAGATTTCATATCCCCTTTAACAGTCGAGGCCCATTATTGAGATGGTTTAGATGTCACGGCTAGGGCTGTTCAAGACTACTGGACTTGTTTTTTTTCTTTTAAGTTTTTATTTAACAAGTCGGGTTTTACGATTTTTAAATTAATTTTTTTATTTTTAATTTTTAAGTCAGGATTTTCAAATACCTATGCAATGAGTTCTCCACAATTCGTCTACTGTTATTTACAGCCGAATGCATGTATGGTAGGTCGTTTATGGCGCTCAAAATCAAACACGTGGGCCGATTTTAATAATTCTTATGTGAATATATTTGCCTATTTAATACTTATTTAAGGATACTTTACTGAACATAGTTCGTGGACTTCATTTTTTTCTTTTTTATAATATGGCGTCTGATTTTCGTTCGTTTGAATTTTCTTACTGTCATGGCTTCATGACACATGGCAACAATAAGTCAAATGGATTGACGTAAGAATCATCAAAATTGGCCCTCTCTAGTGTGCCACATGCATAAATTTATATTACATACATTCATAAGGAAATTATGATCTTTGCTTGGCGTTAAGACCTGTTTCTTCCGCTGCCTATCAAAGCCCATTGCTTTCTCATTGAAAATCTCAATGTTTTCAGTAAAGCTCACTTTTTTTTTTACATAGATATATTTCGAATACGGATATTTTTATCAAAAATATCAGAGCATTGATTCTCCAAAAATTAGACGTAACAGCTTCCCTAACATTTTATCATCCTCATAGATCGTAAAAGGAGATATATGCAAAACAATTTTTCGCGAAAACTCACTAGCTTTGATCTAATGATTTTTGTTGGGATTACCACTTGGTATGACTGGTGCGAGAACTGGCAACGTTTTCGAGAGTTTAATTTAAGGAATTTCGAATGTTTCTTCTATTATTGAAATAAGGAAGGGATGAAGTACATCTTGCATCTGAGAGCGTATGCGTTCATTAACGATGAAATCGCGCTAGTAAAGCAACCTAATTTCTGTCTGCCAAATTAAAATTATATTCTTTAAATATATATCAAAATCACGTTAATAATAACAACCACACTAAAATGGTTGAAATAGGTTTTTTTTAAATATCTGACCCGATGTTCTAGTACCGGTAAAACTGTGTGGCTATTATAAGAAATTGAAAAAATAAAAAATAAACGCAACTGTTCTTAAATGCCACACATACTTCTTCCTGCCTAATTTGAAACACAAAATAAATATCAAAAATCCAACCATTTTGAAATAAGCTTTTTCGTGACGCTGCTATTTCTTATACTTAAAAAATTGAATAAAAGCGGATTTATATAAAATTTAAATAGAGAACATTTTTATCAAAAATTGAGACTAAATTCTAAATGTATATTTAAAGACAAGAAAGTATTTATGTCAAGATAGAATACGTATTATCTTATATCTTAGAAGGTATCTTCGAAGTTAACAATAAAAAGTTGAACATATTCTAGTAAAATTTCTAATTAATATTTAGTATCATTATTTCATTATTCAATTTTTTATCGATGAAAAATGTAATAGCTTAACAGAAAAACATTATTTTAATTTAATAAGAAACAACCCTTTTATCATGCCACAAACATTAAAAATTTGATCACGTAATAATAGATTAGTGACCTTTTCTCAAGTGTAGAGTTATTATATTGACACAAGAATGTCAAGCATACAAAATAGTCCGTTGAGCTAGCTTCAGTATATAATGATTCAAGAGGTTTGTTTCTTTCTACTTTTACTAAATACCTTCATCCTAGGTTAGAGACTCGTTTATAGAAAAAAGGTTGAATATTTAAACGAAAAAATCAATGATTTAATTTTCTTTTAATTTATGCAAAGAACTCATATCTCCTTTTGAGTGTCATGTAATAAAAAAGAAGCTTTTTTAACTTGACACAATAACTTGACACAGCAACAAGAACGAAGAAAATATATTAGTTTTTAGTGTTCGGTATCCAAAGGCTAACCCAAGTGACCTGCTTTCTAAGACTCTGCTGTCTGCCTGTCTGTCGTCAGAGGGCTGTATCTCATAAACCACAATAGTTAGACAGTCAAAATTTTGAGTGTTATTGTTGTTGCCGCTAAAATAAAAAAATAACAAAAAAATAACATTTTTTGTTTTACAAAAGTATTTCATTAAAAGTTAATAAATAGTGTTTGTAGGATGGTACGAAACCCTCCGTTTGTGAGTTCGTTTCGCACTTGACCAAATTATTTTGTATGAAAATCAACCAATGTAATTTTGTAATTTGTAATTTTTCGCCTATTTCTTACCATTATCATAATTGAATATACCTAAATAAAAATTTCGTTGTAATTAACAGATTGATTCAGTCGAAAAATTTTGGATTTTTTGTGAAGGATTTGAGGTTTTCTAATATAAAGTATCTTTTTATTTCCTAGTAGCTGTGAATTGATTTTTTTATCATCCGAAAAATCAAGATCATAAAAAAAAAACGACAAAATTTATTTTCGTCTTATTTTACTGTAGTTTCCATTAAAAATACACTACTATAAATCCTTTATCAGAACTTACCGCAGGAGTAGACACTTAAGATAAGAAGATAACACAAAAATGAAAAGAAAATATATTGCGATCGTGGGCCCCTTTTAGGAACGAAGTTACTTACGAAACTGTACAGAATCAAATGTATACGTTAAATATACATAAAGGTAATCTGTTTAGTCTGTAGTTTCAAGTAGGCAGAGTTCCGAGACGCACATATTTATAGTACACGATTTTTACCATTTTAATAACAAACAAAATAATACAAACTAGGATAACATATCGTGGTTACCATGGATGTGGCACACACACACACACAGCATATCTCATTTTGTTACGTGACGGTTTTTGTCAGTTTGCTCACCATGGCAAGCCGCGTTAATGAACATTGAATTATGAATTGCGTATTCTACACTTTAACAGTTAATATAAATCTGTTAATGGGTAAGGAAAATTCACGCTTTACACTAATGCCTATTTTCAACCTTCGTTCGAATAATACATTAAGAGACATTAAGAGAAAAGAATGAATAAGTATTAGCTCTATACAAAATAATATAATTATACCAAAAGTCAGTATGCCCCCAGACAAGGCATCTTTTTTTGGAGTACAAATAGAAATTTTTACTCAAACTTTCTCGACATACCTAAACTCAATAGAACTATATATTTACATGCAAGGTATTTCGACAATTAACTCTATTCACTGCTCTGTTTCATGTTACAAAATTGACTTTTGTTTTGCATGAATTAACATTCATGAAATGTAAATATTAAAATGAATATATAATATCGTTACAGTTTCATAATTAGCTCAAACTTTTTTTCCATATTAATAACCCCTTTTTTCAATTTATTCACCATTCATTGATATTCATGTCAGTTCTCTGCAGTAATTAATTCTATCACATTTGATCGATTTTATATTTAATATTAAATATGATATTAATTATAGATATGGTATCATCATCTGTACATGAGTTCAAAGATAATTGATTCATTAGAAATCATTTAATAGAATTCAATCAATAGTCAGAGCTATTCATGCTCAGTTAAGGATGTACGAACACCAAGGCAATTAAAAAAAAAATTATTTTTTTTCATATGAAGTTGGACTGAGTCTAAATCAATTCTAAAAATTTTAGAGGATTGGCCGATTATTTAAATAAATAAATGACTTCAAAAGTAGGCATATTCAATATTGGTCTATTAGGAAAACGGTAGATGAATGATATGTTTTCATACATTTCTGCAAAAACTAGACTGTAGAAATTAAAAAAAAACAATTAAATTAAAGTTAAAACCTTAATAAATTATTGAAAACAAATAAACCCGTTGTGCCCGCCTAATCATGGATGTATGAGCGCGGTAGTGGGGATACAAACTTAAAAAAAAGCAGTTAAAACAAACAATTGACTGAGTTAATTGTTGAAATACCATGTAAAGACAGTGTTGATTACGCAATCGTTTGTTTCTTTACGTCATATAAGTAAAGAAAGATAGCCAAACATACATACACACTTAAATAATATTCCCATATAATACAAACTATATAATTTGCGGCTCATTTGCGCTTTCACGGATAAACAGTGAAATTTACGAAAAAATGTTGCAAACAAAAGTTGTTAATTTTTTTATAAGGAACATTTTTTACAATTAAACTTTTGTTCTATCTCTAACTGTTTACAAAATACGGACCCAATTGACCTATGACGCTCATTTACGAACTATCTCTTATGTCTTGAGTACGCTATAAAAATTTCAGCTTGATATCTTTTTTCGTTTTTGAGCTATCATGCTGGCAGACAGACAGACGGACAGTTAATCGAAAACGGACTAATTAGGTGATTTTATGAACAGCTATACCAAAATTTTGTTCGTAACATCAATATTTTTAAGCGTTACAAACTTCGGACTAAACTTAGTATACCTTGATATGTTTCATAAACATTGTATAAATATATATATTTTCCATTTTGATGGTGAATTATGTTATATCTTGACAATATAATTTTTTTTTGTCTACATTCTTGAAGCTATAACAAAATTCATAATCAAAGTTGATAAGGTACAAATAATTTCAACCTTAAATCTAATATTGTCTACGTGTTCTAACTACCTTAATTAGTTGCAAATATTCTTTCTACACTGATGCTAAATAATATGTAGGAGATTTACCTAGAAAAAATTATGTAAATTTTTTTTTGAAGAGATACTTCTTTCTGCAAGTTATAAAAAAATGATGATAGTGAGTTTCATTATGATGTTTTTTATTACGCAAAGGATGGCGCAAAAACTACATATTGATGTTAGTTACAAAATTTTTGACACCATAAAGTCAGTCGATAAACGAAATGTCGCTCACAATAGACAAGGATAGATAGATGAAACACATTATGTGTCATCTACGACCACAATAGATAAGCTTATAAAATCGAAATTACAGTTTCCTATATGTGAGAGCACGTATATTGGTTTACATTATTTATGAATAATTATATTTGTTATTACCGAAGAAGTATAACTTTTCACGCGCATACATAACTACATACCTTTTTTTAAAGGGCATACTTTCATTACAGTCTAGTCTTGATCTTGTCCGCTTTAAAAATAAGAAATTAGACCTTACATAGCGCCCTCCGGTGTTTGCTGTTGATAATTTAGACTTCATTATCAACATAAGCAAGTCATCCAATCTTTGGTCAAGCACAAACACACGTAAGAATCCCAGTAACCCAATACCCTCTCCAAAAGGACATCGTCTGTTTATAGCGTTCAATCGATAAATGGATTGTATTCACTTCGAATATATTTTCATCGATCTACTACGTTAGATAGACGGTGAACACCAAATAGATCGCCAAACGAGTGGATCATCAAAATCGTGATAAGATACAAAATATACTTTCAACACTTCTTTCGGAGTTTACTTACTGTACCTAGTTTCAAATATTGCAACTTAAAATATTTTGTGAAGAAATATGTAAGTATCTTATTTCTGTTCAGTTTAACACACACTTGATTCTAAGTTGGTGTCCTTTCTGGAAGAGATATCCCATAGCAAATTTACTTTGATAAGTTCTTCCTTTTTGGTTCGAAAGATTTGGATTATTTAACAATTAAGAGTATCTGTTTTATTCGAAAGTTCATAAATTTTGTTCCAATATTTAAAATATGTAGAATTTTGTAAGCATCTTTGCTATCAATTTGCAGGGATACTTTTAATTTTTGGCACTATATTCCTTATCGCGTGTTCGAAGGATGAAGGCTTGACAAAATCGTGGTCTTGTGGTTATGATGCCTGCTTACTCTGAAGAAGTTTGTCAGGTCAAAACCAACCAACGTCAAAATATTTTTTTTAAATAGTCTAACAAAAATACTTAAATTACAGCATAGTTCCTACCGGATGTCCCAAGACACTTTTCGCACTTTTATTTTTTTTTTTCTTGAATTTTTGAATCTTCTTTTATAGAGTGTAAAAAATATGCAGGTTATTCAAACAATTTCAGAAATTTTCAGTTGTTTGTTAATTTTTAATTAAACAAATTCATTATATTATTTTTATAAAAAGATTATCAAAAGAGAGGAGTAAATTTTAAGATAGAAATATTTATATAGCACAGTACTTACATAGAAATACTTCGAAAACATTCCCGATTAAAAAATGATAAAAATAAAAAAGATGATATAAATTTTATAAAAATAATAATGTTCAATCTTGTAGCGACTAACTACTGTAGTAGATCTAATGATAAAAAATATTTTTTTTAAATTATAAAAGCAGATGTCTTTACCACTGCACTGCCACTGTACGCTGGTGATATTTTTATTACAAAAAGTATATAAAAAATTATAAAATGTAATAAAATAGAAGTCGATACCAGAATTCGAATTGTTCGTTATATGTGTTGCAATTGAACTAAGTATCGAGAAATTGTTGTAGACTTTAATGCAGTTTCTTGTTTAGTATTGAATGATTTATTATGGTTGGCCATCATGGTCAGATTCCTCGCTTAGCAATTTTCATGTAGGCACAGGAGATTCAAAAAGCGCCAATTTTTAAAGGGCTCTAGAAAGCTTATTCTTCGATTAGCTGGATGGACCAGCGGAATTGCTTCTCTCGCAACAACCTACTGCGGCTCGTAATTTAAGGAATCAAACAGTGTCGTAAGACAAGCCTTGAATTTTTTGAAAGGTGTACGACGGGGCACATAATTTAAATGAAATAATTAGACCATTTGACTGTAATCAATTGAAACTGTTTAGATAAGAAGAAAAGGTGGTGTTTTGGTAGGAAATTAATTAATTTTAGAATTTTCTATATGGAAGTCGCGCATGGAAGACGATTAAACTTTTCTTCATGTTATTTGTATTTGTACAGTAAGCTCTTAAGTTGTATGATTTCAGTGCTGTATCTAGCCTTGGTAGAACCTCGTAGTTCTTTTGACTGAAAACTTCTACTTTTACTGGAAGACATCATTGCATTCAGGCGACGAAATGTTCTCAAGTATAACACCGAAGATCTATTGTTTTTGGTATTCGTGTTATAGTATAAAGCCTCCTCCATACTCTCGCAAAGTAACACGAATTTGGGAACGGGCAAGAAAGTGTGGAGGAGATACTTGTTGTGTCTCATCTGGCCTCCCTTCACTTTTGCTCTCTAGGTATGTAATATACTATTTGTACCCGAGTAAAAGGAAACACGAGGTATCTTCGCCAATACTGCCGACTATCGACTCCACAATGTCCTGATTACTGGTGTAGTCCAGTTCAACGGCTGTGTTATAACGCATGGAAACCTATGGCAGCAGCATTTTCCACTTCAATGCCAGCCACACCAATGAGATGTACGCAAAGTAAGACTAGACACTTAGCTTACTTGGTGACCGTCTTAGGATTCTCTGTGAGAGTGTGTATGGAGGTTTACGATTAGTACCTAAGATGGGAGTTTGACATTGATAAAAAAAATTAAAGTATATTCCGATAATCTATCTAATTTGAACTGAAAAAATTATATACGGAACCGAAACAATTACTTTAGATCTTTCTTTATAACCCAGAGCTAAGCAGAATCAAATTTTTAGGATAAATTTTGATATCTTTCGCTTATAGCTCTCAATAGTCATAAGTCGACCTGTATAATATGTACTTTAGTAAAAATGTTACAAGCATGTATACTGCAATCGGTGCATCTGGGTGGGGTGGTGGTGATGACGAGACATATTTCCAACCAAGAGGATGATATCCAAGATATAATAAAAATGTTATATGCCAGATATATAAAGTGCACGACCACTTTTAGGGTTTCATATCGTTTAAATGAAAATAAAACAAGACACTTGTCTAATCAATAATCTTAAAATACATCTGACGTCAAATTTTGAACTTGATAACCTTTCAACTTTAAATCGAATATATCAGAACATGGAAATTATAGTTCTCTTTGGAATGATAATCAATTGAACACAATACGTTGTAGGAAAAAATATCAATATATATAAAAATTTCACATCACAATGTTCCCTTAAGCTAGGATCGGCAAACACGCAATCGATTTGAATGAAATTTTGTAAATATGTATTGTTTGGTTCAATTTATAAGATAAAACAGTTTTTATCTCTATTAGCGAGTATCATATTTTTGTGTAGCGAATTTCAGATTTTCGATGGATAAGAGTTCACTTCTTAGTTTTAAAAATTTTTAATAGATGGCGATGAGTGCTACACATTTTTCCTCAAACAATTTTATTTATACTTTGTGTGAATATTGAATAGATAACGCTGTGTTTCAATTTCAATTATTTTTTTGATGCTTTATTTTGTTCATAAATTTTAATAAATATATTACTTTATTTATATGTATTGTGTTTAATAAATCAGTAAAATATTAATTAATTGATTGTATTATAATAGAGCCACAATAACGTATTGCTGGGTCAACTAGTAGGTTATACATCTTGATTTATGACAAATGACATAAAATGTTATTTGACGCAAGAATAGTAATTTTATAACATACCACTGAAATAATATGGAGATAAAAGTTATTACTATATTTTGAATTTATCAGTCAATATCAGATAAATCATTGATGACATCCAGCAGCCATAAGCAAGCTTTACTATTTAAAAAAACACAGCAGTGGTCTATGGAATGACTAGACCATACCATAGGCCAATTTTGTATACGCAGTTCTTTCAAACATTTGAACAGAATTGTTGTAAATCACTTTAGTTTCTTTATTTATTTAACGTATGCTGAAACCCAGTTTAAACACGTTCCCAAAAAAAAATGAGGTATGACAATATTTGAGAATTGTGTTTTAAATTTTGAGGGGGGATTCTGTTATAACCAATTCCATCCGCGCTGCTATTCTAGCATAACCAATTCCGTTCTCGGTATGCGTTAGGGTAGAGAGTTCGATTCCCGGCGTCGCAACAAAATTAATTTAATTAATAGTTGTGATGGGCTGGTGAAGTGCATGGTATTAATCATATTAATCGATGATTGAGCTGTATAAAAGTTTTCCAATATGAAGAAAATTTATCATAGATTCTGTTTATGCAAGAAAAACATTACCTTACGACGATTTCCAAAAAGAAAACACAAAGAAACTTTGATTTTTGACGTCTAAACGACAAAAAAACTAGTAAAATTGACGTTTAAATTTTATCTTTTAAGATATTTTTAAAGCATTAAAAAATATTGAAGTGATGCAAATACTATTTTTAACTGACTTTAAACAAACAAAAAAGGAGGGTCTCAATTCGACTGTATTTTTTTTTATGTTTGTTACTTCAGAACTTTCGATGGGTGAACCGATTTTGATGATTTTGATTGAAAGCTGGTGCTTCCCGTGTAGTCCTGTTCTATTTTGGGCAGTTCTGACTACGGTATCCATGAGAAAACCATCAAAGTCTTAAATTTTCATTAAGTATGCACGAAAAGAGGACGAATAACTCAATATCAAGCCAACCGATTTCGATGATTCTTTTTTTAGTGACAATTTAGTTAGTGTACTTCAGATTCACTAAAAATCACAAAAAAAATTTAACAAAAAGAAAACCGACTTCAAAACGATAATATAATGTAGTTAAAATTATTGTTATTTTTGAACTCGGTGTCAGACAACCTCATGTAGCAAACTGTTCTGTCAGAATTGTTTCCTTGGCTGACACCGACTCCAAAAATAACAATAATTTTAATTACATTATATTATCGTTTTTATTCATAAGTTTATTCATAAAATTAATTTGATTCATTACATAGATTTAAACCCAATGAATATAAATTAGTTGCTAACTTGACAAGTCACGTGACGGCCGAACTACAAATGTATTTTATGGAAAAACGAGTGCCGCTTGTTATAATTTTCTTTACAGGAAAATATTTGTAATGCTTTTAACTAATAAATATTAGTTTTCCAAATTAATTTTTTTTATTAGCCTTGTTACATAATAAAGCATAAGTTGATTTTCAGAATTAGTAAAATGGAAATATCTATTATTGGAAAAATTGAAGCTTTTTAATCACCTATCAAGTTTTTGTGTCCAAAATTAATGATAGCTGATTATACGAAACCGTATATATACGTTTTACTCGCGCTTTACCAACTTTTTTTTAATATATAAATAGTAAAAATATAAAATAAAAATAATATAAAAAGCAACAATGTTGTTGTTACATTTACAATTGTGGTGTATTATTGTCAGTGGTACTTGTTGGATATAACCGCGAAACCAATTCACTTGGGGGTAGTGAGAAAAATCATGGACTAGAATACGGTATCGATGAACTACTTGTATCTTGTACATAACACCAATATTTCCAATACAACACACTGCAGCACACCCCCCCCATCCCCGTCCTTTTGACTGTGATAATATCAGTCAATGATCGTGTATGAGTGGTGTCAAATCTCTTATGATTGCTGTCGTAAACTTTATTGGTAGAGGTGTCAATTTCATTTTCATCATTATGGATTTACTCTTTTAGAGTTGGCGTAACATAATTTTAGTGAAGTTTATAACTAAACGGAAATATTTTAATTATGGGTAGTTGAAATTGAATCAAAACTGGCGAGGGTAGAATCATAGTGATTCAAGTCACATTTCTATATTTGTGAGAAAATGTGTTTTTAACCCGTCAGCACTCACGTTATGAACATTTTACTCACGACAAATTTAAACATACTTTTATTTATCAAATGATACATGTGATTGAAGCATTTTCTATCTTGATATTATTTTATCTATTTTCGAATTATGAATTTTTCAGATGTCAGTCCTTCAGAAATTGTGAGATTTTCTCTCATCACGAGATTAAAAGTGTAAGCAAAAAATAACTGCAGAAATTTTTAGACCTTTTCGTGTAGTTTCGTAAGTTTAATATAAGTCGTACTCAGTTAATTAAAGCAACCTATGATAGAAATATCGTGAAATTAGTTAAAATGATTAAAATGAATTATCAATATATTTTATTTTTTCGTTCTAATATTTTCACTCTCAAACATCGTTCAATATGTTATGATTTACAAAGTTAAGAGAATTTTCGACGAATGTTTAGAGCGCATGAACGGTTGGCGCGAATATGACGGATTAAGATTTTTATTTAAAAAAAATATTATTCCTCTTTATATAACATTAAAAGATATATTTTTCATCAAGTAAGAGGTTTGGATTTATCGGTATTTTCGGGTTCACATGCCAGAATTTTTTTTTATATATCATGACACTTAAATTCCTAGGCTTCTACCATCGTCAACTGTAATATTCAATTTCAAAAGAGAAACACGCTTTTTGATTACGCTATAAACCCATCGGCGTAGAATTAAACAAAATTTTAAGTTTTTTCTGTGTTTAATCACTATTATAAAATATAATCATGAATATGCACTTGCTAGTTTATGATACAAATAAGTTTGAAGAATTCTCTAAAAAAATTTATAATTTTTCTTTCCAGTTAATTTAATAAAATCAATTGTAATCAAATAGATTATTGTTTAGAATAATTTGTTCGCTGTATGCATGTAAATAGACCTACTGGAAATTTTCATTTATATACAAAATCTAACAGAAGAAACGTTCAATTTGCATACTGTTTTCAATTTTAATATTGTTCGTAGAAAGTTCTTAATGTTCTGCTAAGAACTCAAACCGCTGATATTGAAATAAAAAATATTCTTTTTGATCACTCAAAAGGAGGATCGACAGCAAATCTGATGTTTATTCACGGGCCTCAGATCTGTTAGCAAAGCGTTTTGGGTCTTGCCTAGGAAACCATACCGTTTTCCCATGCCTTTTTCTAACGGCTCTTCCTGTTCGTTAAGAACATTTAATACATAAACGTCGGAATTTCAGGAAAAATCGAACATTGACACAACAAAGTTTCTTTTGCCTCAGGCTCATTCTGATACATGCTCACTCTGATTTCAGGCTCACTCTTACAACTCAGTTTCTTTTTCTTCAAGTTTCGAACAATGATGCATTTTTCTTTCTGCTTTTTGTATGATTCCTCGATAATCTCCACATGGTCCAGCCTCTATCTTGAACTAAAATCATAGAGGAGGAAATTTAACTCAAAAAACTTCAAAACCACGAAAATTTCTAAAGTAAGATAGAACGAAATGCGGTTTCTTGCATTAGGTTTTAGAAGGTATTTATAAACTTTGTGGATATTGTAAATTATGGGGAGATAATTTTCCTCGTTTGTGCATTTACAAATGCGTTTTTTTGTGATGCTCGTTGATGCGTTGATACCTTTTTAGGCAATTAAAAAAAAATTATTATCCTATCAAGTGTACCAAATGTCGCTAAACACGAATCCGATGTTTAAAAAATTCCTCGCTGTATATGGAGATCTGGCAATCCTGATATCAGTAGCAGAATCAAATTTTTTTTCATAATAAGCCTGTAATGATCATGAAACGAAAAGATATTTCTAAAAAAAATCAAAAATTCAAATCATTATTTATTATTTTATATGTACAAAAAATGCATTTCAATTCAAAAACGAGGAAAATTATCTCGCCCTAATTTGCAATGTTCACAAAGTTTATAAATACCTTCTAAAACCTAATACAAAAAAAAGTAATTTTCGAGGTAAAATGTTAAATTTTCTCGTCTATCACTGCTTTTGATATTGTGATTATTGACGATGTGTTTTTAAATATCGAAAGAGTATTCGATTTATAAACTTACGTTCGAGAATAGCTATGTTTCTACGACATTCTGTAAATATCCGTTAGTATAGGTACAAAAAGTATCCTTTTTCCAACAATAAAATGTCCAATCATATTCGAAAGATTTTTCATTTACATGCATGGTTAAATTTGTTTTATTCGAGAAAAATTGAATAAAATATTAGATACAATAATATACGGAAAAGTAAATGAAATATTATTCAGAATATTTCATTCGAAATATATTTCTCTTTCTACTCTTTTTTTTTTTGTATGAATAAAAATGGAAAATGTTTTTTACTCTGAATTCATACATTTAATGTTGAAGATATAACATGGAAAGTAAAAAAAAAAAAAACAGTGTAACCAATGGTCACTCATATAAATATGTATTGTATATAAGTCGTTATATATCGCCCAGTTGGACTGAGAACTGAATTGAGAGCTTTTTACCTCTAGTAGACCGGTATTTAGCTCGAAATATGGGTTATGATTCTGATTGATTCTGATGAGGCACCTTCATTCATTGTTACAATTACGTCAAACAACAATTGAGAAGCTAGACGTAATGAGGACGTACGTTACTTTATGTGTAAAATTTTGGAAATGTTCCTTATCGCACTCGGCAACCTTAGTATACCTATATATATTTCTTAAATACATGGCATAAATATACAGGCGTATTTTTAGGTAATATTTGTATTCTAAAACGCAAAAAAAATTTTACAAAAACTATTATTCGATAATCCGATTGTCTTCGAACCCATTTTAATGGCAACCAGGTGATAACGATAACAAATAAAAATTATCGGACTTATTAAGAATGTTTGTTTGAAGGAATTCCAAAAATTGATTTGAAGGATATCAAAATCGAAGTCCCAATCCATTTTCGAGCTAAAGACTGGTCTATAGTATAGGTATATACATCCCACGATAATGTATACAAATTTTTAACAAATATTCAATTTGAATTTGTAATATTTGTCAATTGTATTTCGTAAAAGCACTCTAAATGGTGTTTAAATTATATTTGTATTGAAAGCAACCATTGATTTATTTAAAGCGCTGATAAATCGGTCAATTGGAAACAATTCGAAGATATTTTTAACTTTATCAACATTTTCATGACTTTAAATGTACTACCAAATAAAATATTTTAGAACTTAGTTTATTTGAAAATTCTGCCAAGGCGTGTCTTGTTTGTTGACTTTGTTGAATATCCCAAATTAATTGAATCGGCATTGATTAACCCTTATGGAAAAACGAAGCTGTTAATAAGTCTGAATAACAGTTCTTAAAGTATTTCTTTCTCTTAAAAACTCTAAAAAAATCTTATAAACTCTGAATAAGTTTTAATAAGACGTAAAAAGTCGGAATAATTCCATTTTTTGAGACTCTGTCAGAAGAGTTATTCAGATTTAATAAAACTTACTAAAATGTTAGTAAGAGTTATAGTAAGACTTGTTAAAACTTTAAGAGTTTTTTTTTAATTTTTGTGACTGTATAAAGAATTAGTAAGACTTATTAATACATTTAAAAAGGATTTCTTTTAAAATTATATGCGGCTGTATAAAGAGTTATTTAGAATTTTTTTTTAACTTATTAAACCAATTGAAATTTTGCGCAGCTAATCTATGGTAATATTTATTGTGGATTACATTCCCCGTGTGCAAAATTAATTTAATGCTGGATATACTTAATTAGTTAATTCTTAACGGACGATTTTAAAATTATCGACGATATGTAATGGATAGATCTCTCCAATTCCTCCTTAAGATAATTTTTAATTTAATTTGTTTGTTGAATCATTCAGATTCAATAAGAATGGTGCATTCTGATTGAATCTGAATGATTCATCCAAAATGTAGGATTCGATTTTAGCTATACAGCCGAGAATCCAAAGCAATCCTTTCTGCTGGTAAGGACATGATTATATACCCTAAATTTCATAAAACATCTAAATATAACACTTAAATATAACGCATAAAACATCGTTAGAAAAAGATAGTTTAATATAATAAAAAACGTTAAAACACGACACTCTCTGCTCCGAGTATAGACCCAATGCCATAGAATCAAAAAATTAATTCTAATGTAGAAATGATCATTTATTTAAAAAATGTTTGTAAAAATGAACTTAAAATTTAAAAAATAGTCTTATTGTACGATTCAATTTTCACGTAAAATCGAATCTTACCATTAATTTTGAAAATATTGCATTTGGAGGGTATGAGGGAGAACGCTTTCTTTTGTTTTGTTTTGTTTTTTTTTTTTGACATTTTTCAAAAATTTAATACACTATTTATTTCCATATTTGATGAAAACTTGTTATTAGCTAACCTGACAAAACGATGAAATAATAGCTTCAAAATGCTGAAATGTTTTCATATATTTCTCCGAAACTTGTGTGGAAATTAAAAAAAAAAACTCTTTAAATTTAAATTAATAAATTATTGAAAACAAAACAAACCTGTTGTGCCTGACTAATTACGGATATATGAGCATGGTAGTGGGGACACAAATTGAAAAAAATATCTATTTTCAATTCATTCATTCAAAATGGTGAATTATGTTACTCGACAATATAAGACAAAAAGTAGGAATAACATTTTTCAATAACTGGAATTATTTTCAAAATATCAAAAATTGAACATTTTATTCTAATTTTTCGTTCATATTCATGAAGTTATAACAAAATTAATCAGTTGAAAATAAGGTACTAATATTTTCAACCCTCAATCTAAAATAGTTTGGTGCTCGTAATTCCTCAAAACAATAAAAAAACGTATATGTAATATAAAATGTGGCGGCATTATCTTCCAGTATCTAAACAGCTTGAAATGGTGCAAGAACCAGTAACAAAAGATGAATAGGCTCTTAATTTATAATGGTCTTAATATGTCGCAAATCAGATAGTGGCTACCACCTAAAAATCTGCAGTGAAACTATCATCTTATTAATTTTCTGTCATGCGGCAAAATCTTAAAAACAAAACCAGCTGCAGTTCATTGAATGACTAGATCATTAAACTAGGCTAAGTAGCCAAGCGGCTTAAATCTTTTGACTTTAACCGTTTGTCAAATTAGATTGAGGTTGCGGCTTCGAATCCAGGTAGCGGAAGTGTGAGCAATTATATAATTACTGGGGCGGTAAAATGATCACATTTTTGTCCCTTGGATATGAACGAAGTAACCGACGCCACACAAATGATAAATCATTTAAGTGTATACGGATGTAGTTAAATAAAAAAAGATAAAAAATAATGATTTGAGTGGCCTCTGTTATAGACGTTAATGCCAGTGAAACGGAGGACATTATTATTATTATAGATTATTAAACGAGTAGATTATTTTTATTCATATATTTGGACAGTATTATTGTAAATTGAAAATCCAGTTTAAGTCGGTTATTGTAGCTATATTTTAAGGATGCGATTGTCGCATGTTCAAATGGTGTTCCTTAAACATAATATTTGAAGTGTGTTGCCAATATCTCTATATATTACTAGCTGGGAACTACCCGCTTTGCTGGGCAACATCCCCACTTGCACCCCTCCCTCCACATTTCCTTGCGTTGGATAACAGTTTTGTAATGTACACGTCATGCTCTTTTATTTGATACCCCACTTAGGTATATTTGTAAATATTCGATATTTCCTTCCCACTTTCTCGCTACACCTTTCTACCCTCCGAAGGTTAAAAAAATTTCTAAATGTAATTTAAAACATTCTGAGCAAGTTTTGAACTATTAAAAGCCATAATTGAAAAATATGAATTTTTTATTCATGAACACCCCCGCAACCCCCCTTGTGGGTGGAATTTCGTAAAATCCGTTCTTAGCTGACCTCTACTTGGCAAAAGGAATATTCCTGCCAAATTTCAATTCTCTAGGTCTTATAGTTTCAGAGATATCGTGATGAGTGACTATCTATCTATATCTATAGAAAGTCTCCTATATATATAAGATAAATGCGAAAGTAAGGATGTTTGTTTGTTTGTTACGTTTTCACGTTAAAACTAGCCAATGGTTTTTTAATGAAACTGAACAAAAACATAGCTCATACTTCAGAATAACACATGAGCTATAATTTATAAAGAAATATTAAAAAAAAAATTTAATCTGACATTACCTATTTTTACAATCTGTAATTTATGGTTCAAAATGATGATTATAGGTGGAGCAAATCTATAATCATCATTTTGAACCATAAATTAAAGTATTGTGTACAAATTTTAAATACTAAATGTCAAAACCATTCATGGCCAACTTTCCTGATATACTCAATGAGTTATGAATATTTTACATTTAACAAAATTGAAAACTGTTTATATCAAGAGAGGGTGATGGCTATAAAGCGGTTGTTTTTACTTTTAAGCCCAGTGAAGCGGACGGATATTAATATAGTAGTTTTATATTTTAATCCCTTTTTTGTTCCTGCAAATAAATTCAAGTACAGTCGTAAAGTATAAATAGATTTACAGTAATCATTATATGAGTAACCACACAGCCTTTATTATACATTTCTTACTTATTATATTCGTAAAAACTTTTTTTTCTCTGTATGTCTGTTTCATGTTTTTTTTTTTTAATTTTCCTTTGTTCACACCATCTATCTACAATACTTATGATGCATCTTAGACACTAACAGCATCTTCTTATTGTGGTAAATCTTGTGACTCACATAAACAATTTCATATTTTTCTTCGACATATAAAACTTAATCTCATCCAACACAACAGTACAATAAAGACACATATCATAATTCATTTATTCTTTTTTTTTTATATCTATTGCCTGCTGCATTGCATCGTGATGAAATATATAAATGCATAAGTACTGAGCGTTTTAGGGAATAATTCTAGAACAAATTTATATACTGATTAAAAATTAACGGGAACTTGTGTGGTTTTTTTCTTGATTATGTTTCATTTATTTTTAAGCATGCATAGCGTCGTGAGTCGTTTATCGGCTGAAACAAACATACCGTTCATGTTTTTTTTCCAGTACCGAACCTAGGAATTGTTTAATTGGTCCACAATCAGCAAATTTTTGTCACACATCTTGGAATTCGTTGTTGAGATTAAAGGTGATAAATGCTATGGTCCAAAAAGTCTGTTATGAGTTACTACTCTAAAAACCATTTTTGAAACTGTTTGAGAACAGCAAAAATCTAAGGTTCCAAAAAGAGACAATTTTAAATGAGACAATTAACAGCTGCGTAATCTGGGGACCTTCTCTTTCTCCATTGAAACACTGGTGAACAAAATTTTGTAACAAGAAATGTACTGGCCAATTTTAAATTACCTACCTAGTCTCATTTTATTACCATTTTTATTTTGATTCCATCAGTTCTAGTTTTTGTGTTACAACCACTACCCACAAAATTAAAAATTTACCGTTTTTGTTTCACTTTCGCATTCAGAGAGTTTAATTCAGTTTTTAGAGTAAAGTGATTCTTAAATAATGTCAAGAAAGTGTAAAAATGATCTTGACAAGTTTTGTTACATTTGCGGTGGCATTACTTTCAAAACTCAGCGAAGGAATTTGACACCATTAGTAACTAGAGATATATATACGATATATATATGAACAAATATAAGATATATGAGCAGTATTTTGGCTTTGCCATCTGGCAAAAAGACAAGCGTTGGTTCCACACATCTGTTGTGTTACATGTGTGGGTCTTCTCTCTGGATGGGCGAAAAGATCTCGATCTATGCCTTTTGCAATCCCTATGATTTGGACGGAACCAACGAACCACTAATTTGATTGGTATTTTTGTCTTACTGATACAAAAGGTATTACAATTATAACAAAAATTAAAATTAAGTACTCTGACCTGCCATTAGCTAAAAGTCCGATCCCTCATAGTGAAGATCTACCGGTACCAAAACCGCCTCAAACTATCGATCTGGCCATTACATTAGAAATCGAAAAAGAGGCATTGGATCCTGACTTTCAACAAGCTTCCTCATCCTCATCTATTGAGCCACATCTTCTATCACAAGGAGATCTCAATGATTTGGTACGTGACTAAAATTTGTCTAAACAACAGGCAGAACTTTTGGGCTCTCGATTAAATAGATGGAATTTACTACAACCTAAAACAAAAGTATGTTACTTTCACAATCGAAATGAAGAGCTAAAAGTCTTTTTTCACAAGATGATCAGCTTGCATTTTGTAATAATGTCTATCGCGTGATGACTGTCTTGGGTATAAAATATAAAGCAGAATAGTGGCTTTTATTTATTGATGGCTCAAAAGTACGTTTGAAGGATGTTCTTTTACATATCGCCAATAAACTTCCCTCTATACCATTAGATGAAGCTTCTAACATGAAAGAGTCTTATGAAACTATTAAATTTATCTTCGAAAATATTCAGTATAACGAACACAACTGGTTAGTTTGTGGAGATTTGAAGGTGATTGCCCTAATTCTAGGATTACAACTGGGGTATACAAAATACTGTTGTTTTATTTGTGAGTGGGATAGTAGAGACCGAAAAAAATCATTATGTCTAGCAAGACTGGCCCAAAAGACAATCTCTTACTCCAGGAGAAAAAAATATTAAAATCCCTCCATTGGTGCAGATTGAGAATGTATTTTTACCACCTTTACACATAAAGTTTGGGCTCATGAAGCAATCACAAAGTTCTTTATAAACTATAAAGCTTCATAAGCTTCGAAGCTATGGACAAGAGTGGTGACGGCTTTTTATATTTGAAAGAAAAATTTCCTAAGCTGAGAGAAGAAAAAATTAAAGAGGGCATGTTTGTTGGCCCTCAAATCAGGCAATTGATGAAAGATGATATATTTAAAGAAGAGCTTAGTAATTTAGGAAAATCAGCTTGGAAATCTTTCATGAAAGTAACTTCCAATTTTCTAGGAAATCACTGATCAAGTGACTATAAATGTATAAATACATTTTCTTCATTCATATTTAGACTTCTTTCCTAAAAGTTTGGGTGCTGTCAGCGGTGAACACGGTGAAAGATTCCATCAAGACATTTCTACCAGAGAAAAACGATATCAGGGCAAGTGGACATTAAAACGAAATAACGTTGCAATCAGTCGAAATAACTGCTTTTTGTTGATAAAAATTCAAAATTTCTAAAATTTTATAAAATGGTATTACAAAAGTTTTTATGTTACTAGCAAAAGTTTTTTTTTTTTGACTATTGATACCCACAAGAGTTGTTGTGAGTCCCAAGCGATCAGCATATTTTCCACCAAATTAACTTATGACACTTTATTAAATGCGATGTTTTTATTATAAGGCGACGTTATATCAGTTTTTTCCTTCACATTCATCAATTGAAATAATTTCATAAGTTTTATGGCGATTTATAACAGAAGTTTTGCAAAATTTGAATTTTGAACCAAAGTTTTTTTCGATAAAAATGGAAACAACACATATAAGTTTTATAGCAAAACTGTTTATTCATAATAATTTTTAAATTACAGACAGTTTTAAAAGAACTTTTGAAAAGAGAAACGAAAACGCCCGATAAAAAAAATGTTCGTAAAACATCGTTGTGACGTAATAATGTTAGTTGAATGGTATACACTGTATACAATTATTAGTTAACATTATGACGTTACACGATCTTTTATGAACATTTTTTTGTCGGCCGTTTTCGTTTCTGTTTTCAAAAGTTATTCTAAAACTGTCGATAACTTTAAAACTACCATAAAAATATAAAAAATATAAACAGTTTTGTTATAAAAATTATTTATGATCTATCCATTTTTGTCAAGAGAAAAAAGATCCCAGTTCGGAATAGACCATTTTGTAATGATACCATTTTGTTCTGATACATTCTGTAATTTTATATATGATTGCTATTAATGCAAAAGTCTGTAAATAAAATTTCCAGCTATCAAAAAAGTGAAATGTTTATAAGTAAAAAATGTAAATATACATTTGTGAAATGTGTATGTTTGTGACACCGTCAACATCGATAGTACATCGAGTTGTTGGTGGATGTTGGTTGGCATCGTCTGGACGTTTGGCGTCGTCGTCGTCATGGATGGTATGGCGTCTGTTAGGCTCACGGCCAACTTCTTACTTATACACTTATCTCTTCTAATTTCTGTTTGTATTCAATATTTTTGTCATAGAAAGTGAATATGTCAGATGTCTTTTAACACATATGTACATGTACCCTCCAAGTCGTTATGAAGATGATGATGTAATCATTTATTGTTTCTAACAAACAGTTGACTAATTTTCATGTAGAAAAATATATTTAACATATTGTAATCGTAAATTTTACATGCACATCGAAACACAAACGAATAACTTAGAAAAAAATCATTTTGAAATCTTTTGAATGCCAAGAAAATTATTTTACAAACGTAAACTTTAATATTATTGAAAATGGGACTTAGGGACCTAGGCTAAACAATTTGTGGCGCAGGAGCTGCGTTAGGTAAGCGAATTCCCTCAGAGATTGAAAAAATAAAACATTTTTCTTAAAATCGAATATTGTATTTTTAATTTTTCAAGAATTTTTATTTCGAAAACTAAACGTTTAAAGAAAAAATCGCAAGAGTCCTTTTTTGTTTAAAACTGATAAAAAAATACAAAAATATTTTTTATTTGGAAAAAATTTAAAATTTTGTACGTTGCGCCTTCTCCACTCCTTGTTTATCGGTCGATTTTTCTCATTAACGAACTTGGCCTTTAAAATACCAATACTCTTCTTGATACCAAATTGTATTCAAATCGGACTTAAATTGCGACCACTAGGGAGTTTACAGACACATAAACGTATATATATATAGATTTAAATTTTAACGATGGTTATTTTTGACATATATTAGGTAGGATCGATGAACATTTGAAGAAATTCTTTCAAAATACTATCATCAGTACAAAAGCAATAGTTCGATTTCCTCCGAAAATTCGCCAAAATTGCCTTTTATCATCATATAGGTTTGTCTTTGTCTGTAGTACCATGACTAATTTCAAACATTGTTGAAATATGTGGTTAACATTCCGTTCTTCTATCTCTTAATATCAGTTAATGATCTGTTTTCGAGATCAAATTCAAGAATTCTGTAAGATTCTCTCCATGAACCCAATTAGTTTTGTTTAAAACATTTTCTCAATCACATTTTAAAAGAAACAAATGCTATTGGAACGTTTTTTGATTAATTCTAGTTTCTTTTTTTTGTTTTTAACTGTACAATACAGTAAGAAACCCTATATTTATTGGACTGATTTTTTGTTTGCAGTTTCTATCGTTTAAGAAATAATAAATTATTTCCAATTGAGTAAATCGAAAAAATTGTTTAAAACTAAAAGGACACAAAGCCATTGAATGAGATGAAAAGTGACTGTTGATGAATTCTCTTCCTTTTATGGTACTATAAAATATTTTCTGCTTTTGGCCATTTTATTTCTTCAAGAGTGGTATTTAAGTAGTAATGAATTGGAATTTATAAAGCTATTTCTGTTCTATTACCTGTCATACAATCCTTTCAAATTGAATGAACGTAATCCGATATAGTCGGGATACGGAACGTAATCTGGGCATACGGAACGTAATCCGTATGCCCAGGGTAGCGGGTTCATCCGTATGCCCAGGGTAGCGGGTTCGATTCCCGCCATCACAATAAAAAATAATTTAATTAATAGTTGTGATGGGATGGTGTAGTGCATGGTATATTATGAATAAGGTGCACTCCTCAGCCTCTGGAAATAATTGAGAAGCTGATAAATTAAATTATCAGCGAAATAGGTGGTAAAACACATTTATGGTATCACAATGGGTGCGCCTAATATAACTTAACCTATCCTAACCTAACCTAAACTAATCCGAAAATAATATCGTTGGCCTTACACATTTATTTTATAATTTGATGCTGTTTTTAATGACGAATTATGTGTAAAAAAATGATTTCAAATATATTTGAAAATAAAAGCTAGGAGCGTTATAGTTAAAAAATCTTTAGGAATATTCTTGATATAGTTTTGAATACGATTCAAGAAAAAATCGAAGATTCCAAAATTTCGATAAAAATTCCACTTATTTTGGGAAATTAAATATGTTACACTGTTTCCTGTTGTTATTTTGTTTCATAGCATCGAAAGCGAATGGGTAAACTGTACTCTTTATTAAATGCACTTAAAGAAATGAAAAAAAAGAGTACAAAACTCGGATTTGATCGGTTTTTATCATGTAACACTATGTACTTACTATTCATTAATAAAATTATTTTGTTAATGAAAGCCATCTATGAATATACACAAAAAATACAATTTTAAATTTAAGGCGTTTCGATACCAAAACGAAAGTGTTGTGTAAAGTGAAATTGTGCTTGTCAAACAGTGAGCCTACTTTATTAATTCTAAGTCGATTCTCTGTACGGTTTACGTTAAATTAATTATTAAAAACACCCCTTTTTACGCAAAAGTCGTAATAAATGTTGGTCTTTTAGCCAATAAGTGTTTTTAAAAATGTTTTACCATTTATATACAAAACTTTTATCAACATTTCTCTTGGTTTAAGCTTTAAAATTATACCAAAATTAAGAACTGTGCATAAAAATGAAATTTTTTTTTTGGTAAAAACACTGACTTGGATAGTTAATTTCTCCTAAACCGTAACAGAGAATCGATATGAATTTTTCATAAAAGATGTATAAATGTATGATTATTTGATAGAATAAAATTTTAAATCTTTGGTATCAAATTTTGGTAAAAAAAACTAACTTAGACAGTTAGTTTCCCATAAATTGTTTAGAGAATCGATATGAATTTTTTACAAAAGACGAATCAAAGGATGATTAATTGATAAATCAAATTTTAAATGTTTAGGATCATTTTCATTTTTTTCAGTATCGAAATACCTTAATCAAGAATTATTTTTGCAATGGGATTTGTAATTAATTATAAACTAAATACTACATATTTTAACTTACCTAGTTTTCCATTATTAATTTATAATTTTTTAATATTTTTTGCTTTAGCAGCATTAGTAATGCGAACTCTCGTCAAAATATTTATGAAATGATATCAGTCTTAGTAAATATGGCTCCGATGGTTACCTTTCAGATATGGAACTCTAACAACTAATTCGAAAGCCACTCGAAAACTGTATTGAAAATTTTAATAAACGATTAAAATACAAGTGAAATTTACTTTTAAGGTAGTACTATCGGTAATAGACTTTGCATTCAGAATTTAATGAAACTTGGCATAGTTGTCCATTATTATATCATAATTAACTATTTAAATTTTTAGGGGTCTTCAGAGAACAATGTTAAAATATCTTTTTTTTTCAGTTCTCTGAAGGGCCTTAAAAATTTAACTGGTTAATTATGATATCATAATTTACAACTATGCCAAGTTTCATTAAATCCTGAATGCAAAATCTATTACCGATAGTACTACCTTATATTAAAAGCTTTAAAAATTTTATGATACAAAATTTTTTTCATTAAAAAAACCATTTAAAAATATTCAATTAATATAAATCTAATAATGAAGTTTTCTCAATCGTCTTAGATTATTATATTATTAAAAAAAAAGTATCTAAAAACACTTTTCTTCACGTTACATGAAGAAAATCTTCAAGGAGGTAGACGGTACACCGTTTATAGAGATTGGTTCTATTTCGTTCTCAAACGATATGATATTTTAATAGAACTTTTTAGCATAATCAAAAAATTCAACACAAACATTTTAAAATTCAATTTTCTTACTTTTTGAGTTGTGAGTAAGAAGAGCTAGCTCTGACTAAGTGGAGGTAAGTAAGTAACAGAACACTTGAAACTTTTATTAAATTAATTTAAAAAGTTTTTTTTTTTTGAGTAAAAGTTTTTTACACAAAAATATAATAAATGCAAATTTAATATTTATATATATATATATACAAAAAAATAAGTAATACTAAAGTTATTTTATGTTCGTTGGGAAGTGAAAGGGAGCTTAATGTCTGTCTGTACCATATTTTAGTACAGGCTTTTTGTTAAATTAAACAAGAGCTATAGAATAGAGCTTAAGATTTAAGCTATAATGGTTTTATGATTGAATACATACCTTGTCAACCCACGGAACGCTTTTGCTTCCTGAATAGTCTCGTTGTACAAACTTCTGTCTTGGTTGCGATACTTCGATACCCAATCAAAGTTGTTTGCAGTCTTCTTACTTTTTTCGATGCGTTAATAAATTTTCCAGATTTCTTCTATTATATTTTCATTCATCATTTTAACTAATCCAAATTATGATAACTTAGGTGATTTTTGTGATTTTTTTTTCTTCCAAGACGTTGGTTGTTACATCTAAGTATTCCTTAACAGATACCGAAACTTAAAACTTTTAAATAAGGGTGGTGTGAAAAGTTGAACCTTGTCGAAAAATAACTTCAAATTTGATATGTGCTCTTTTTCGGAAAGGGATTAACATTGCTGTAAGAAAAGAAATTGTCTTGTTAAGACAGAAAAAGAAAGAAAAAAATTTAATAATTTTATTGTAAAATTTATTATTTTCATTGTAAAGTAGAAAATAATTTTTATTTTTTGGATCACTTATACATAACCATTTTTAAAAGCTGGACGCGTCTCAATTTAAAATATCAAGAATGATCTGCAGCGCCTCAAGCTTTTACAAGTACAATAAAAAATTGTCCCTGGAAAGCATTTTTATTAAAATTTTTAATTCAAAACTAAAAAAAGGTATGTTTATCAAATATGGTAGTCAAGCGATGGAAAAATTAGGTCATACTAACCATAAAAATTTGTTGTCGTCCGGTTTATTTCATATCAATCGGAAAACGGGAAGTGAGTCCAATTAAACTTGCAAGATATGATTACAAACAACGGGCAGGTGAAACTAATTACAAGGTTATAAAAAGAAGACTAACTTTTAATTTATAAGCTTTCCGTCAGCTTCAACTTTCATATATCGTTTTACTAACAGCTGCTTACCAAAAATAACTATGTTATTGGTTAAGCGGGTCCGGTTTCACATTATTTATGTGGACTTCCAATAAAAAAAAAGTCTGTATAGGATCGGGAAAGGTGATATTCCCATAGGAACCCAATTTAATAATATTATTAAAGCATGATTAGAATTAAAAAATTATATAAGAAGACTACAAAAAATTATTTATTTTTAGGGCCTAATCGAGATAGGGAATTGTGAACTTATGTACTAGAAAGTCTAGAAGCAAATGACAATTTAGTACTAAAAATTTATGAAATTGAGATCGAATTCGAGTAAATAAGAATTTACTTCGAATGGTTACAAAATAGGTTAAATTGGGATACAGATTTCGTTAAATTGGGAAATAATATTTTTATTTCGGTAATTAAGCTATAGCCGCCTCAGGATGATGCAGACTTCTCTTAATATGGTTCTTATTTAATTTTAAGTGGGACCCGATCCAGCCTGAGAAATGCTAAAACACCTTTGTATTTAGTCAGGAATTTCAAGAATTACAAAAATTATTTGTAAAGACACTTTCGTTAATAATACAGAAACCTTGTCGGATAGAAGTTCGGGGTAGTTTGCGTCAAATCAGGTATTTCTGATTTTTTGCAGATTTATTTATAATGTTATTCCAATAAATAATCCAAGTTTGTGACCCCCAGCGCCAAACGCAACTTTGTCAAAAATCGAAAAAACCGTGAAAATTTCGGTTTTCTCACATTTTGGCGATTATAACCATATCATAAACAAGTCTGCTGAAAATCAAAACAACCGGACTTTACTTAAACTCTTGATGTATAAAGTTACGTTGATAAACTTTGAAAAGTTTAATCTCGGAAAGTATTGAGTCTAAAGCATCCATTCTAATCTCATATTGTAGCAAATTTAGTCTACTTGAAAAAAGTCTTGAAAAGGTTGTGTCAAAAACTAGTCCTTAAAGGTTATAATCGTCAAAATCTAAAATTTGCACGGTTTTTCGATTTTTGACTAATTTGCTTTCGGCTCTCGTGGTCACAAACTTGGATCCATTGGGTCAACATCACATGCGAGCAATCAAAACTACCGAATTTGACGCAGATTGTAATGTATAAAGTTACTAGATTATAATGCTTAACCAAAAATTTTCTCGATGTTCTATTCAAAAAGCTCTCTTTTATATGTTGACATAATATATTTTAATTATTTTACGTTGTGTACTTTTAAGGTTTGCCATTTAACAAGAAAGTGTTAAGATCTACATTAATTTTTGTATATAGGTCAAGCAAGTCATTCATGCAACCTTATAAACTTTTTAAATGATGGTTTTTAAAGTGTTGTGTTGTATATGTATATGGCTTATCATTTTAAATAAGAACACACCTTATTGGCACATTGTATAATGCAAAATAGAATATAATTTGAAATAATAGGAAAACCTTCAGAGTTTTAGAGAGAGCCTGATGTCGTTCTTAAACAATATACTTTGTTTTTGTACGTCAATTATAAGAAAATTCTACGTCGAAAGTAAATTATTTGTAAGTTTTAGAATATTTAATTTTATTAGGAAACTTTATGATGAATTGACTTTATGAAATTTCAGTGAATATGTGTGAATTTTAATTTTAAAACTCACAAGTACCTCCACTTTTAGATGCTTGGACATCTTACTCAAAATATGTGATACGATTTTCTTTAATTTTTAAGTTTTCGATTCAAAATATTTTAATGTTTTTCGTTAATGATTTTGTTTTCTTTTTACAGGTGAGACAAATAAACTAGATGAAAAATTATACTGAGATATGTAAGTAAATAAAATATTTTAAGTTTGAATCAGCCTACTTGAAACTATTCATTTCAAGAAGTGTTCAAAACTGCAAATAATGTAAATGTTTTTTGGTAGCATTCATATTTACGAAAATTTGTTTCCTTTCAATGATATTTGTTGGCGCCAAGGCGCAAAACTTAGTAAACAAAAAGTAAACAACTGTAAACACGGGTAGACGCGCGCCCATTAATTTTTTAAGTAGTTATAGTTTAGCATCCGCTTCGATCGGATACCGGCCTAGTTAGTTTATAACCGTTATTTGTAAAATTTAAACCGTGTTCGATTAAGTAGTGAACGAAGGTTTAAGAAATAAATAAATGTCAATTTAATTGTAAATTAATAAGTATGAGTTAATTTGTAAACTGGTTCATCTGTTATTTTCGTTGTGTAAACCCACGTGAAACCTCCACACGTCGAAATTGTTAGAGGTTAAAAATGAGCTCATGAACAACCGTACTAGCAACGACGACATCACAGCAAAACCGGGTTCAAACAGGTGAGTCAGTTTTTTATCAATTAATTTTAACCGCGAATTGCATTTTGGATCGCCTAACAGTTAAATTCCTAACAAAATTGGTCCTTCGAGCCGGATCCTTGACCAATGCGGGTAGTAAATTCGCGGTTAAAAAAGTAATTAGTGTTAAAAATAATAAATAAAAGTTTCAGCCATATTGAAATTGTAAAGTTGTGCTTGTACTGATCAACGTTCTGCGCGCGCATACTATACGCCAAGCCCAGTTTCTGAGAGTCAAGTCGGTTTGCGTGCGACTCAAAAAGTTGATCTTGTCATAGTTTAGTTTTAATACTATATAACTTAGATATAGTATTAAAACTAATATTGAAAAATAACTTAAATATTGAAATAACTTAGTTTTTTTCAATATTTTTAGTGATCTTGATTACTCAGCTGATATTTTTACTATTATAGTATTTTTCGTTTTTTCAATGAATTTATTTAATGAATAGAATTTATTATTATAAAACTGATTTTACAATAAATTTAAATACAATTTATTTTTGAGGATTTGTTTATTTTGATAAAAGTTTGTTTACTACCGAGCGTATTTACTTTATATCTGTCAATAATAATAATATTATTACCGTTTGACAATTAAATTTAAAGTTTACTATTTGTTTACTTTTTTCAAGATTGTTTTTTGAATTAAATATTTAAAACCATGCCACTTGTTGAAGCTGATGAGATTAGAAGCTTGACGGCGCGTAGAGAAAGAATATTCGCCAGTGTTCAATCAATTTATGATTATTCGAAAACGCTTACTTCTGCCAATGTACAATCATTTTTACCCAGATTTCAAAAATTGGATACTTATGAGAAAAGTTTTGATGACATTCAAGCGGACATTATTGAATTTAATGCTTCTTTAACGGACCGTAAAAGTGAAATTAAAGTCAATGATGTGCAAACATCGTTTGATACTCTGATTTTTGAAGCTAGAGCTGCTTATATGCTGTTAAAAGGGCAACAGGAACCTGTGGCGCAAGCACCTTCGCCAATTGTAACGCAAATACAACTTCCTCAATTGAATATCCCACGATTTTCAAATAAGATGGCAGATTGGCCTACATTTTTCTCGCTTTTTGAATCTTTGGTGCACAATAATAATTTATTGTCAGCAATTCAAAAATTTCAGTATCTCAGAACTTTGTTAACCGATGACGCCTTAGCAGTTATTTCTGAATACCATTTGTCAGAGGAAAATTATTTGTTAGCTTTGACTGCATTGAAGAATCGTTATCACAATAAAAGGAGGTTAGCACAAATGTATATTGATAATATTTTAAATTTCGGTAAAATTGCGAATGGAAACTCTGCCAACCTTCATAAGTTTTTGAAAACTCATACTAGTTCTGTTAATGCATTTAAGGCTTTAGGCATAAACGATCAACTTGATTATTTGCTTTTACATTTATCGTTACACAATTTAGATAATAAAACTCGTAAAGTTTTTGAAAATAAACACGCCTCTTCGTCAATACCTAGTTATCAGAATTTAATTGATTTCATAACCGAACAGTGTCGGACTAATGAGTTGATTGATTCAGATGCCAAAGATTCTAATTGTGGTCGAAAGCCTAGTACGTCGTTTTTTGCTCAAAAAACCGACCCAAAGTCTGAAGGTTCCATTAAAAGTCAGCCTAAAATAATGAGATGTCCATGTTGTCAGCAATCCCATACCCTATCTACTTGCAGCAAATTTCAAGCTTTAGAGTTAGAAAAAAAATATGATTTAGTACGCCGTTCTCATTTGTGTTTTAATTGTTTAGGCCCTCATTTACGAACACTTTGTAAATCAATTAAATCCTGTTCCAAGTGTAGGAGTAATAAACATCACAGTTTATTACATCCGGAAGGTAAAACGTTCGAAAGTAAAGCTGAGGCTACGGAAAGTAAGCCAGAAGTAACCCAGACTCCTCAAACGTCAGCTGTTGCCATGCAAAACAACTCATTTGCGTGTCAGGTATCTAAAAAAGCGAAACCTAAACAAGTGTTATTAGGTACGGCTGTCGTTTTAGTGCGTGATACTTGTGGGCAGTTTCAGCCTGCCAGAGCGGTTCTGGATTGTGGCTCTCAGGTGTCTGCCATTACTTCATCGTTAGTCCAAAGACTGGGTTTAAAGCCTTTCTACTCCTCTTGTGAAATAGTTGGAATTACTAATGAACGTGCTAAGGTTTGTGGTGAAGTTAATTGTGTAATTGCTTCTAATCGTAGCAAGCGTACTGTATCGTTGTGTCCTGTCGTTTTATCGTCGATCGTTCAATCCTTGCCTAGCGTGCCATTGCCTGAGTCGAAAAATAAATTTCCTAACATTTGCCTAGCCGATGAAGAATTTTATCGTCCTGAAAAGGTTGAAATGTTGTTAGGGTCTGATGTTTATCCGTTTTTGTTGGAACCTAATTCTGACTCGTCAGTAATTTTAGGGGAGCCTAGCCTACTTAAAACCATTTTTGGATACGTTGTAACCGGGCCCGTGGCCTCGGATAGTGTAACTGGAAGTAGAACTTCTTTGTTAGCCTTATCTCCTAGTCTTGAGTCCATTCTTAAAAAATTTTGGGAACAAGAAGAAGTTGCCTTGCCCATTCTGGTAAACCCGGAAGATGAAGCCGCTGAAAGTCATTTTTGTAACACTTATGAAAGAGAAGCCTCCGGGAGATATTCTGTCAGCCTGCCCTTCATGGATAAGAATCATGGATTAAGAAATCGTCCCGCTGCCTATAAATCTTATTTATCCTTAGAGAGAAAATTATCTCGAAATGAGGAACTCAAAGTTTCCTATAATTCGTTCCTGCAGGACTATTTAAGCCTTTCCCATATGAGCCCAGCTAAGTGCCCTAGTGACTACTTACTGCCACATCATTGTGTCACTAAAGTCGATAGTTCCAGCACGAAGGTTCGAGTTGTTTTCAATGCATCTGCTCCGGGATCTCTTGTTGACCGTAGCTTAAATGACGTCCTGCTGCGAGGTCCGAAATTGCAGAAAGCCTTGCCTAATCTTATAAATCAATTTCGATTATATAAATATGCCCTATGTGCCGACATCAGAATGATGTATCGCCAAATTCTGGTAGATAAAGCTGATAGAATTTATCAGCATATATTTTGGAGGCCTGAAGAGAATTGCGAAATTCTTGAATATGAATTGAATACTGTAACTTATGGTTTGAAACCAGCCCCTTTCCTTGCCCAAAGAGTATTATTACAGTTAGTTAAAGATGAAGGGGAAAAATTTCCTCTGGCCAGTCCGGTTATAGAAAACCAAACGTATATGGATGATATCCTGGGGGGAGCGGACACTATTGAACAAGCCCAGTTATTGCAAAAGGAGTTAGTTGAATTATTAACTGCGGGATGTTTCGAGCTTAGAAAGTGGTCCAGCAACAATGAATCTGTTTTGGAAGCTGTTCCTACTGAATTTAGAGAACAAACGTTATCTTTTGCGACCGAGGATAATATTATAAAAATATTAGGATTAATTTGGGATCCTACCTCTGATTGTTTTCAATTTAAAATTTCTCCATTTAAAGATATAGTGACAAAACGAACAATCCTTTCGTATGTGGCCCGGGTTTTTGATCCTTTAGGTTTCATATCTCCCGTTGTTCACTTTATGAAATGGTTTTTACAACAATTATGGCTTTCCCAACTAGACTGGGACACGCCGCTTGAAGGAAGTCTTGCAGAAGAATGGATTCATTTTACAAATGATCTTATGCAAGTTTCTGTAATCAAAATACCCCGATTCATAGGCTCTGCTAATTGTGAGAAAATGTTAGTAGGTTTTTGTGATGCCAGTGAAAAGGGTGTCGCTGCTTGTCTTTACCTCGTAGTAAAAACCGAGTTATCAGTACAAAGTTCGTTGATTGCCTCAAAAACTAAAGTTGCCCCTTTAAAATCTTTTCGTATAAATCGCCTTGAACTTTCAGGTGCACACTTATTAACACGTTTATTAAAATCGCCCGAAATGGGTTTAAATAATTTAAAACTCCATCGAATTAAATTATATACGGACTCGAAAACCGTATTATGTTGGCTAAAAACCCCTCCCTATTTATTAAATACATATGTAGCTAACCGAGTCTCGGATATATTAGGGGATACTTCGCCTACTGATTGGGGACATGTTAAATCTGAAGATAACCCCGCTGATTGTGCATCAAGAGGTCTGAAAATGTCCAGTTTGTTAAATCACCCTTTATGGCTAACGGGACCTTCCTTTATAAAGGATAAAAATATTTTTGAAAATACATCCCCGCTGCCAGTTCTTGATAATCTGGAGATTCCTGAGCTGAAAAAGAGCCCAGTTTCGTTGGCTATTAATATAGATGAAAATTACGTAGTACAAATGATCACCCATTTTAGTTCTTTCATGCGACTGCAGAGAACGTTTGCCTTTGTCCTGCGTTACATTTCAATTTTAAAATCCCGTTTAGGTATGAAATTTGATCGCGCTCTTAATTTTTCTGGTCCTTTAAGCACCAAAGAATTGGAAAATTCCTTAGTACTCTTAGTACGGAAAACTCAACAATGTTATTTCGCTCCTGAATTTAAATTACTAGAAAAGGGTAATTTAAAGAATTCAAAACTTGTTAAATTAAAGCCTTTTGTAGATGAAGAGGGTTGTTTGCGGGTGGGTGGTCGTTTAACCCATTCATTATTACCGAGTCATACAAAACACCCTTTCATTCTTCCTAAAAATTGTCATTTGTCTTACCTGATTTGTGATTACTATCATAAAACTTCACTGCATTCTGGCCCTCAATTGGTTCAATCTTTAATTTTGCGAAAATTTTGGATTGTTTCTTGCCGTTCATTGGTTCGTTCGCAAATTCATAAATGCCTTAGATGCCATAAACTAGCTGCGCAACCTGATCAGCCTATAATGGCTGACTTGCCACCATCTAGAGTTCGTGTAGGTCGACCTTTTAGTCAAGTCGGAACAGATTTTGCCGGCCCCTTTCAGTGTAAAGAAAATTTACTGAGGAAATCTCGCATTTCCAAATCCTATTTGTGTGTGTTTGTCTGTATGGCTACCAAAGCAGTCCATCTCGAAAGTGTAACGGACTTATCAACCCGATGTTTCCTGGCAGCTTTGGACCGATTTGTGGGACGCCGGGGTTCCCCTCATACCATCTACTCTGATTGTGGAAGGAACTTCGTAGGAGCAGCTCGACATTTGAAGGAAGTAGATTCATTCCTAAATAGCAATTCGGATAGGATTGTTGAATTCTGTACCTCTAAACATATTAATTGGCAATTTAACCCAGCTTACGGAGCAAACTTTGGCGGTTTATGGGAAGCCGTTGTAAAATCAACCAAAACTTTACTGAAGCGAATAATAGGAGACACCATCTTAACATTTGAAGAATATTCTACTTTGTTTATTCGAATTGAGGCTGTTTTAAATAGTCGCCCTCTTTGTCGTTTAAGTGAGGATCCTGATGGTACAGATTATCTGACCCCTGGACATTTTATTACGGGAGCTCCGTTATTAGCTACCCCTGAAATGCCAATTCCTGAAAACTGTACTCCTAAATTGAGATGGGGTAAAGTCCAATTAATGGCCCAAGCGTTTTGGAAGCGTTGGTCCCAGGAATATTTAGTAACCCTAAATAAACGTGTAAAATGGTCGACTGATTGTAAACCTGTCGAAATAGGCGAGATAGTTTTTTTATCAGATTTTTCCACTACCCCTCTTTCCTGGCCAATGGGTGTCATTACTGAACTGCACCAAGGTAGTGACGGAGTAGCTAGAGTTGCTACTATTCGCACTGTTCGAGGTATCTATACTCGCCCAGTTAACAAGCTTCTTCGCTTGCCACATTAGTTGCCAAATATTGTCTACTTTAGTTAATAATCTTTGTTTTGTTTCGTCTTTTATGTTTTTACTTGCTAAATTTGTTGTTATCTGGTGGGTGGAAAATGCGTCGTAAACTGATTGAACACTGAGAGGTGCTGATTTGTCGTAAGTTTTGTTACCTAGCCTTATAAAGTCTCTTCTTTGAGTGTGAAAGCTCTTCGCGCTTTGGTGGGTGGTATGTTGGCGCCAAGGCGCAAAACTTAGTAAACAAAAAGTAAACAACTGTAAACACGGGTAGACGCGCGCCCATTAATTTTTTAAGTAGTTATAGTTTAGCATCCGCTTCGATCGGATACCGGCCTAGTTAGTTTATAACCGTTATTTGTAAAATTTAAACCGTGTTCGATTAAGTAGTGAACGAAGGTTTAAGAAATAAATAAATGTCAATTTAATTGTAAATTAATAAGTATGAGTTAATTTGTAAACTGGTTCATCTGTTATTTTCGTTGTGTAAACCCACGTGAAACCTCCACACGTCGAAATTGTTAGAGGTTAAAAATGAGCTCATGAACAACCGTACTAGCAACGACGACATCACAGCAAAACCGGGTTCAAACAGGTGAGTCAGTTTTTTATCAATTAATTTTAACCGCGAATTGCATTTTGGATCGCCTAACAGTTAAATTCCTAACAATATTAATTTTGAGAATAATTTTTATTAGGAATGATTTTATCTTAAATCGATTTTTTCGCCCCAGACCATTATGGACATAATATTTAATATTCGGAGTTAATTCAACTCCAAGTGTAAAACATATAGTTTTTGTGTTTTTGTTAATATTTATTTGTAAACAGTGTTGTATTTGAGTTTTGTATTTTATTTTTGGAAACAAATAACACTAATTTTAAAATAAAAATGTTTTATAATAGACTAAGACACATTACATTCGAGAACATATGTTTCATAATTCTTTTTTTAAACCTACGAAATTTATATTATATTTTTGTGGAATCAATAAAGTTTGCAAAATTTTGAAACCCAGACTATATTTTGGAATTAATGTTTATTAAGAGAGTTGTATGAAAGTGAGAGTTGTATAGGTGCCCAAAAAAATTTGTTGTTGAAAGTATAAATAAATATATTAATTTGCAAAACCTAGGCACTACTTGTCAAATGTTACTTATAGTATGGGATCCTGTGGACACTTGGTTTAGCTACCTACTTGGAATCATGCCAAGTTTAAAATATTTGGGAAAATGTTCTATGCCAGAATGAAATTACTTACAGGAGACATTTTTTTCAGTTTCCGTAGTAATTGGTATAGGTGTTTTATTTCCGCCCGGCGAACATCCTGCTAATGTGCAGATGCCTAATTTTCCTTTTCAACACTGCCAGGCGTTACAATCTACTTTCCAAGCTTGTCCTTCAATTTCACACATAAAATCTATTTAAAACGAATAAAGCATAGTTATTTTTCAATAAATTTTCAATCTTGATTTTCTTTAATACTAATTATTTAAAAAAACAAAAAAATTTAATATTCGGACCATGGTTTAAACCGCAATTTCCATATTACAATTTTCTTATTTAAACAAATATTTGTTAATTATCGTTTTTCATTTATTTACAAAAATTTTTTTGTTCATGTTAGAAAGGCGAGAAAAAGGTGAGCCACAAACCTTCAAATTATTTTGCATAACAATGTATGATGGATTTAATTATTTTCTCTTAATATTTACCTATTAGTCTGACAAATGTCTGGTACGTTCGCATTACTTGTGGTAGACCAAAACAAATACATAAAGTAGCCAACATCGATTTCAACATTTTTTCGAATTTGATTCCCGAAAAACACAATAAAATATGATTGATTCGATGGACTTAAGTAAGACAATTAATAATTTAAATTTTGCAATATTTCAACTGCTTTTATATCCAAGATTATTTTTGGGCTTCAATTGTGGTATTTCCTAGATGTGATATCCATTACATGGGTAATAATTATACTCAAATTTAAATTGTAATATAAGCTATTTTATTTAATTACGAGTTTATCTACAAAATGTTATTTGCAACAAATATTATTTTTTATTATAAATTTATTTTTTTCTACTATTTTTGGAAATTTCTCATTAATCATTTTTCCTATTTGAAAATTATTTTTAGCGATTTTCTTTGCATAATATATTTTGTTATTAGCGAATTTCCTCCGTAAATGGAGCTATTGCTTTATTTACTTCTTAAATTTAAAAATTAGAAATATCCATCGTTAAAATTTAGGGTGCGATTTAAATGTACGTCGAAAAAGGTGAAAATCACGCCAAAAAAGTGTGTTTTAACGCTAGATAATAAGAGGGAACAGTTCTTATATAATATGCACAGAAAAATATTATATTGAACATCTATGTATGAAAAAAACTGCAATGATGGTTATTTAACTGCATTAAAATTTAATTTAGAGCTATATAACGTAAAATTATTTTAAATATGAAATATAAACAACATTTTAATATTATAATAAGTTGGAAAAAATGTTTATATTTTCAATTTACCCGCTAAATTAGGAAGTTTTTTTTTGGAAAGGCATTTGGACCAAATGCTCTACAAAGAAAACGTTGAAGGGAGACAAAACCGAATTTGGTAAAAGTTCAGTTTAGGCCCTTTTCCTTAAAAATCATCCTAGAACATCAGGAGATACCGAAACTTACAGTTTTTCTTTAATTCAGGAAAATATGCTCAATTTTCTTGGTTAATATTTTCAAGCCTAAAAATGAATAAACCTTCATACCCGTCCTGACTCGACCCCATGGCCAACCTGTTGATCACAGGGTGAATTCAATCACAGAGTGAACTCAAGGACCAAAAACCCGCAGACCTGTACTAACTCGACCCCATTAAAGGCATGGCCAACTCGTAGATCACAGTGTGAATTCAATCACAGGATGAAAAGGGCCAAAAAACCCGCAGACCCATAATAACTCTACCCGTAGATCACAGGGCGAACGCAAAGGCCAAAAATTTAGTTATATGCTATATAATGTATAATGTTAAAAAAAAAAAATAAAACAAGTGAAAACAAACAATTGACTGAGTTAATTGTTGAAATACCATTCATAAACATTGTTGATTACTATATCATATTGCACATACATATACAATTTATATAATACATACTATACAATTTACGCCCTCACGGGTAAACAGTGATGTTTACGAAAAAATGTTTCAAACAAAAGTTGTTTATTTTTTTATAAGGAACACTTTGTACATTTAATATTTTGTTCTATCTCTAATGGCTTACAAGGTGGATCCTACGGACCCATAAGTCAAGACCCAATTGACCTATGTTGCTCATTTACGAACTCGACCTCACTTTTTACGTCCTGAGTAGTACGGTTTAAAAATTTCAGCTTGATATCTTTTTTCGTTTTTGAGTTATCGTGCACACAGACGGGCGGACGGACAACCGGAAATGGACTAATTAGGTGATTCTATGAACACCTATACTAAAATTTTGTTCGTAGCATCAATATTTTTAAGCGTTACAAACTTGGGACTAAACTTAGTATACCTTGCATATTACATATATGCATGGTATAAATATTTATCGTTTTTAATTCTATTTGGTACAAGCTTGTGTTGTCGTTCTATACTCAATTTATGCGTCTATTTTATCTATCTTGGAATTAAATGACTAAATCTGGCGTGAAAATCACCTATTTACAAAAATTAATAACTGGCGTTAATTAACATATTTTTATGTGTACTTATATATACCCCTAAAATTTATATGTTGTATGTATGTTTGTATGTATGTATATGTATGTACATATGTATCTATGCGTTTATGGTTCTGTAGCGGTCGCAATTTAAGTCATATTTGAATAAGATTTTATGTCAAGATGGGCTTCGGTATTTAAAAGGTCAAGTCAAAAAGGTCAAAGGTCAAGTCGTAAATGAGAAAAATCGACGGATAAACAAGGAAGGGGGGCGCAAAGTAAAATATTTTTATATGCAAAAAAGTACTCGTGTGATTTTTCTCGATGCGCTTAATTTTTCGAAAAAAAATTATTTAACAATTAAAAATGCAAAATTCGATTTTTAGAAAAATGCGTTCTTTTTTCAATCTCTGAGGGAATTTGCTTTGCTAACGCAGCTCCTGCACTACTAACTTTTTCTTTTATGGATCAAATAATATTTTATGAATGGACTCAATTAGATATGTAAGAGTCATTTAAGGGATCATGAAAAGTTTGTTTATAATATGACCTTATTAAATATAGTTTGTTTATAACATGATTTTTTATATTTGTATTTGTTCTTTTTTACCTCTAGAAAATTTCCTTTTCCCTTTGAAATTTGTGCCATTTTCGTTCTCGAATTTTTCTGAGCGATCACAGACGAATTTTTTAATTTTTTAAACAGTCAGGTTTGTAAAGGATCACAGATAGGTTCTTCTTTTTAATTAGATAAAAGCAACATATGATAAAAAAAACTAAGTAAAAATATTTGATAATTTTTCTCTAAATAATAATTCCTGTATTATTTAGAGGTATTGTTATTGGAGTTGAATTGACTTTGGAGCAGCTTTTATAGTCTCACTATATGCATTGTATGAAGCATTGAAGATAATATGCAAATCAGGTATTGGAATAATAATGCTGTAGGAAAGAATGTATAAACGATAAAGTCAAAATGTTTTCTGTGTATAAAATATAATTTCAATGTTATCACCGACATCCTAGTTGCATTTTCAACGAACCATTGGATTAGAAACTTTTTTAAAAGCAATTTATAATTCTTTAAAAGCTTTATTTTTGCTTTGATTGTTTTGATTATTATTGTTATGAAAATTATAAGTTTTTTTTTGATGTGGTAAAAAATATAATCCGTTTCTTCTGTTATAAAAGTTAATAATGCGAGATCTTATTTACAAACAAATGAAAACAAACAATTGACTGAGTTAATTGTTGAAATACCATGTATAGACAGTGTTGATTACTCTATGACATTACACATATACCTATACATGTCACACATACATAACTGATAATCCCATAATACAAGCATTAATACAAACTATAAAATTTGCATCTAATGTGATGCCTTCGTGAGTAAACAGTGATGTTAACAAAAAAATGTTTCAAACAAAAGTTGTTTAGTTTTTGATAAGGAATATTTTTTACACTTAAATCTTTGTGCTTCTCTGACGGTTTACAAGATGGGTCCTATGGATCCAAGACCCAATTGACTTATGTTGCTCATTTACGAACTCAACCTCACTTTTACGTCCTGAGTGCGCTGTAAAAATGTCAGCTTGATATCTTTTTTCGTTTTTGAGTTATCGTGTTCACAGAGGGACGGACGGACAGACGGATAATCGAAAATGGCCTAATTAGATGATTCTATGAACACCTATACCACAATTTTGTTTGTAGCATCAATATTTTTAAGCGTTACAAACTTAGGACTAATCTTAATATACTATATATATTTCATGTATACATGGTATAATAACTAAATTCGTCTTTGGTACTTGATTTAAACAAGATATTTATGTGGGTGTGACCCTTATGATTGATACCTTATAATCTTACCAGATGATGAAAATAATTTTTCATGATTGCCTTAAATACTACAAATATTATGTATTTTGTTTTAACAGAATTGTCTAAACACGTGCTTTTTATACAATGAGTCTTAAATATTTCTGTAAATATTAGCCTTGCAGGGGATGTTAAGGTGTTTGTCTTCCTAAAATATTTTAAAATTGTTTTGGACTATATGCACGGTAAGAGTAATGTTCCACTCAATTATTTCTCATACAATATATATGTAGTGCATGAAGCTTAGTTTAGAATTCAATTCAAAAGATTATCTTTCTTCAACCACAATACTCTAACTATAGTCGTTTTTGTCCAACAATAAAATTGACTTACTTTATCTCGACAATGAAACTGTCAATACTTCAGGTTTTTAATTTTTTTAAACTCAGAACAAATACATCAGTGTTCAGTTAGTTTTTAAAAAATATATGACAGTTAGTTTTTTTTTCTAGAATTGTTAAAAAGACAACCTCCCTCCATGTTAATTATCCAAAATTCAATTTAATTTATCTCGAATTAGAAGCAGTCAATCGATTTCAAATTTGTATGTGTAATTGTATTAAAATATTCTTAATAAGATACAAACATTTATAATTTTCTGACACTATACCCTACAGCGAGACAACAACCTTAAGATATTAATTATTAATTCTTTGTTTTATTATTATTTAATTGATTTTTAAGAAGTACAAAAGATCACTATTTTAAATTTCTAAATATTATTGTTATTTCATGATACTTAAAACAACATTACTTTTAAAAGCGGTCATGATATTCAAACCGTTGATCCAGAAAACTTTTTCTAATCGGTAATATAAACTTTTCTTGGTAATTTTTTAGTAATTAAGGATGTACGAAGACCAAGACAATTTTAAAAAAGAAGCTTGATTTTTTTATATGAAGTCGGATTATTCTAAATCAATTCTGAAAATTTTATGTGGGGCTCCTCGTTTATTTTAATAAATAAATTACTTCAAAAGTAGGCATATGTAAATGTGATTTTATGGTAAAATGATAGATGGATGATATGTTTTCATAGATTTTTCCAAAACTAGTCGGTGGAAATTAAAAAGAACTATTTTAATTAAAGTTAAAACCTTATTAAGTTATTGAAAAACACCCGTTGCGTCCCAGAGGACACAAACTTAAAAAAATTATTTTTTCAATTTTGATGGTGAATTATGTTATAACTTGACAATATAAGACGAAAAGTAAGAATAAATTTTTTGAAAGTAAGTAAGTAAGAGTAATTTCGAAAAGTAAGAGTAATTTTCGAAATATTGAAAATTTTTTTTTATTATTTAGTTTTCGATATTTCGAAAACCATGGCAGTTATCGAAAATTTGTTTTCTTATTTTTCATCTACATTCATGAAGTAATAAAAAAAATTCATCATCAAAGTTGAAAATAAGGTACAAATAATTTCAACCATTAGTTTAAACTTGCCTTAAAACCCTAACACAGATTATTGGATAAAACATTTTAATACTCCTTTAATGAACAAAAATTTCGATATAAAGTCTTAGAAGAGATTAATTCTGTGTTTAATCGCAAAGAAGAGTAATTTTTTTATATAAACTAAAAAATCTTCCCCTTTGATGTAAATGGTGTTTCATTTTTAATACCCCCACTCCCACTACATTCTGCATTGATATAAAAAAAAACCTTGAATACATCTTAGTTAAAAATCCAATAATAAATAATGTTATTATGTATCGGAAATCTTTATAATATTTATAAGATTACTTATTCAGATTTGATTTTTTAATTTAAATAACATAATTTTGTTATCAAAGAATTTTAAATTATACAAATTTTCTTCCCTTGTTTGAATGATGTTTTTTTAATTAGATTTTCATAAAAAACATGAAAACTAATTATAAAAAAAAATTTGATGTAAGAAAAAAGTTGTCTTCAAATATTAAATATTTTTTAACTTATATTCTACTTATGGTTTGGGTAAATCTTTTTTAAGAATCGAATATTCATTGCTGTTAATATTTTTATATTACGACTGATATTTAGCGCGAAATATGAGTCAAGACATGTTCGCCAGCGTTTGCGTGATGAAAGATTTGCTCACGCTCCCTGTTCATGCGTCAAATATTTCGCGACGTAAGTAATTCTTAACCTTGTTAATCGTAATATCAACATAATTTTATATAAATTTATTTTTTATGTGTGATAGTGAAAATATTAAAGCAGAGCTATCACAATTTTTTTTTAATTTACTAAGTACGACTTATATTAAACTAACGAATGTACACGAACAAGCCGAAAATTTCCGAAGTTAAAATTTTTTTGCTTACTCCTTTACTCTAGTGATGAGAGAAATCCTCACAATTTCTCACAGAACTTGAAAAGATATATGTTTTTTAAAACTGTAGATAGGTTGAAAATATCTGAAAAATTTCTTATTCGAAAATAGATAAAATTATATGAATATAAGTTTCAACCACTTTTTCGCACCGTGCGTGAGTTTTATTGGAGGCGTTTCCATGGTAATGATACACTACTTTAATTATAGAATTGTATGGATGCATATATAATTGTATGGATTGCATTTATGACTTACATTGAAAATTTAATATTATTGTCTCACAAATTTAAATAAATAATTATGATAATTTACATTTGAAAAATAATATTTGTGCAATTTGATTCTTATTTTCACAATTTTCAATGCAATAAGTTTAATTAATTCGTGTTTTTCAATAATTTTAATTTGACATTTTCTTTATCATTAACATGTAAAGAACTGCAAATTAGTCATAACCTCCTTTATCGCCAAATTTTTCACTTAAAGCGCTGGCATCGATTTTATTGTACCTACCATGACTACGCACACAACGAATACCTACCATTTGAAATAAAAGCTATTTATGTTTTACATCGAGTGTGAGAAAAATGCTAATAACGCGAGTGCTGACGAGTTAAAATTCAGCGTATTTTATATTTTATATATGTTAATAAATTTTTTTAAGTTTTTTTATCATCGTATTTAACTTCTTAAAAAGTTCTGAAAAGTATGGTACTATTTTTGAATTCGTATTCTTAAAATTTTATGAAAGTTAAATAACATTTGAGACTTTTATACCATGTATATATGAAATATACATAGTATATTATTATACCATGTATTCGTTGTGTGCGTAGTCATGGTAGGGACAATAAAATCGATGCCAGCACTTCCAGTGAAAAATTTTGGAGTTAGGGGGGCTGTTATGACTAATTTGCAGTTCTTTACATGTTAATGTTATAGAAATGTCAAACTTAAATTATTGAAAAACACGAATTAATTAAACTTAATGCATTAAAAATTGTGAAAATAAGAATCAAATTGCACAAATATTATTTTTCAAATGTAAATTATCATAATTATTTATTTAAATTTGTGAGACAAAAATATTAAATTTTCAATGTAAATCTTTAATGCAATCCATACAATTATATATGCATCCATACAATTCTATAATTAAAGTAGTGTATCGTTACCATGGAAACGAAACTCACGCACGGAGCGAATATATGAAATATACATAGTATATTAAGTTTCGTCCCAAGTTTGTAACGCTTAAAAATAATGATGCTACGAAAAAAATTTTGGTATAGGTGTTCATAGAATCACCTAATTAATCCAATTCCGGCTGTCCGTCCGTCCGTCTGTGGACACGATAACTCAAAAACGAAAAAAGATATCGAGCTGAAATTTTTACAGCGTACTCAGGACGTAAAAAGTGAGGTCAAGTTCGTAAATGAGCATCATAGGCCAATTGGGTCTTGGGTCCGTAGGACCCATCTTGTAAACCGTTAGAGATAGAACAAAAGTTTAAATGTAAAAAATGTTCCTTATAAAAAAATAAAACCTTTGTTTGAAACATTTTTTTGTAAACATCACTGTTTACCCACGAGGGCGTTAATTAGGTGCAAATTTAATAGTATGTATTAATATAGGAATATCAGTTGTGTGTGTGTCTATTTAAAAGTGAATATCTTTTGTTATTTACGTGACGTCAAAAAAACAAACGACTATGCATCAACACTGTCTATACATGGTATTTCAACAATTAACTCAGTCAATTGTTTGTTTTCACTTGTTTATTTTAAAATAAAAACCAAATTGAAACCTTTATATAAACAAAAATCAAAAGTTCCTATGAAAACAGAGTGAAATATCATATTCAATTTAGTGAAATGCATGCCTCTGTTATTATCGTAGGGAATTAAATGAACGCAGCTGAAAGGATTTACCTACAAACCTATTAAAACAGTATCATGTAAAAACAATAACATGTAAAAAAGTAAAAAAGTAAACACGTTATTTTCCACATGATTAAGTAATGATATGAAATAAACGCATTTTTACGTGATCTGAACGTTAAAAATGTACTATTTTAAACATAATAATTCGATTTCGATATAATATTAAAAGTATTAAAATGTAATATCTAGAGTATCTGTATGTTTAATATTAAAACATCGAAATTTCTACATTGGAACCAGTTTCTACAAATTTTTGCTTTTAAATTTTCGTCAGATGATCATTCATAATGATCAAAATTTACATTAATGACTTTTATTTTTACTTTGTAATATTCTTTAAATTTTTGTGCTTTCAGCATAAGATTAGACAAACTTATCGATGACCAAAAATATTCGATATAGCATAATCCTAACTAATATTATAAATGTAAAAATTAAATCTAGCTGCCTTATGTTACGTTTTCATATACCTAAACCGCTGAATCAATTTGAGTTATTCTCGGTATAAAATAGACGGAACTTTCGAAAAGGACATAAGTCACGAAAATATTTTGTTTCGAAAATAAAACTTATAAAAATAGGAAAAGGAGTCAAATTGGGAATGAAATTTTGTACGGGCTACATTCATCGTATTCATATGTGAAACTGTGCGGGATTGTAACTCTGATAATAGTTTCATTTATTCACAGATGTCAATATGCAAGGTGCCTGCTACTCGATGCACAAAGCTTAAGAACGAATTCTTTGGACAATATTAAGTCGAAAGAGCCATATTATACACTTCTGTCCAAAACTCAATAGTTAAGGACTTATGTGCACAGTTGAATTTAACCAATAATAATGGTTGCATAGTATAGTAGTTTAGTTTAATGTTACTCAAAAATTTTCTTCCTTACTCTATAAGAGGGACTAGTCATTTGAAGAATAGCTTCTTCGTCGGAAAGTTTTTTGCTGTACGGGACCTTCTACATTATCTTTATGAAAATTAGTTTTTTCTGTCAAACGACGATTCACATTTAAGAACACCTTTTTATTAGAAATGATTTTTACGCACTGATGCATTTTCGTCACAATATGCTTAAATAAAGTGAATTTTGGTATATTCTTGATTGGTAAACGTAGCCATTAAATTAATCTTAAAATTATAAACTTAAAATATAAAAAACACAAACATAAACAATTAAATGCTACCATAACAACAACTTGGCAAAAACAATTACATGATATAACAGATTAATTATACCCTGTATGTATGAAATATATCAAGGTATACTAAGTTTAGTCCCAAGTTTGTAACACTTAATAATATTAATGCTACGAACAAAATTTTGGTATAAGTGTTCATAGAATCCATTTCCGGTTGTCCATTTACCCGTGAAAGCGCAAATTTGGCGGGTAATATCAGTTATGTGTCTATGATATGTATGCATATGTGGATTTCTATGAGTGGCTATTTTTTTTGACTTACATGGCGTAATCAGCACTGTCAATTATTCACTTGATTACTATACTACTAAGCTTACTCCTTAAGAGTACACAAGACTTACACTTTTTTGGACAAAAGTGTATAAGGCACTTTCGACTTTAAATTTTCCATAGAATGCGCTGTTAAGTTTTGTTCATCGATTCACGGGACACTCTGTATATACGAATAAGAAAAAGTACTATAAGATTAAAAATATAAGTTTATTCTCAGCAAAGCGGGCGGGTAACAGCAAGTATTATATAATTTACGAATGCCCAAAACTGTATCTCTTCATTAATTAACGAATTTACAAACAATTTAATTAATATACGATTATCTAACAACATAGATAAAACTTATGACGTATGTTTTTGTATCCGTATAATGTGTAATAGATAATTATATAAAATATTAGATTTAGTGTGTCCATAGGGATCAGCCAGCTAATGGACTAAACTCTACCAGATGGATAATATTTGGAACTAACTATATGAATAAAATATATGAATTTATTATCTAATAATGATTATAATACATTACAGTACAATTCAATCCTGATATACAAGTTCAATCGAATCCAATAATAACATTTGACCATCAGCTTCAATATAGTAACGAGTAGTAACGTTGTAATATTATTAAATATCTTTTAAATCCGCTTATAACATTCTAGAAATGAATGATATAATTAGTGTATTATTATTAGTTAGTTATTTGAATGGATATCCAGGGATATTATTTGCACTTTTAGTTGGTAACTATTACTATAACCAAACAAGTCTAGACTAAGGGATTAAGAGCCAGGTCAAAAAAAATCAAAATTTACTAAAGCTTATAGTAGTTGTGTACAACCACATAATTCGGTCAGTCAAGCGAACGGTAAAACAGGGCTCAGATATATGCTATCACTAGCCTGTTACCCATCCGCTTCGCTGGGTTTAAAACTAAACATTGGTAAAGACCACCGTGTTATAGCCTTCACCTCCCTTGCTCTCAGTTAATCCCTTTCCATAACACTCGAAATAACGGAGGGGAGTTTTTACACAGGTAAAATATATGTACATCAGGTAAAAATATTTACAATTTTTGTAAATGTAAAATAGTATTAATTCATTGAGTATATCAGAAAAGATAGCCATGAATTGTTTTAACTTGACTATTTTTACAGAAATCTGTTATTTATGGTAATGTCAGAATTTTTTTTAAATTATATATTTCTATAAATTATAGCTCATGTGTTATTCTGATGTATGACCTATATGACGGTTAAGTTTCATTCAAATCGGTTATGATTGGTTATGATTGATGTGATATTTAAATGAAAACGGTTATGATTAGTGTGGTATTTAAATGAATTTATTAAAAATGAAAATTTTTATACAGATTGTATATTGCATAACAGTTATGACAGTCAGTGAGTTAAATGTGTGAACAGAGCTGGTAAGTCAACTCTAATGTATGTACAGTAAATAAACAAGAGTCAATTAAATTATACTTGAAAATTTTAGAAAAGGTACTTAATTGAATATTGACTAAAAATAAAATGATTAGCCACCCATATCTTATGTAATACTGTACATACATTAGAGGTGACTGACCAGCTCTGTTCTCACATTTAACTGACTGACTGTCATAACTGTTATTTATATGCAATATAAAATCTGTATAACAATTTTCAGCTTTAATAAATTCATTTAAACACCACGGCAATCATAACCATTTTGAAAGCATATATCTGACCCCTGTTCTACGGTTCGCTTGACTGACCGCAGTATGTTTTTGTACAAAACTACTTTAACCAATCTTCAAATGATCACCCTTAGTAAAATTAGAGAACTTTTTTTGGCCTGGCTTTCCCATTGTAGTGTAACATTTTGAAATTTGCACCATTAACAAACAAATTAAATAAATAAAAAACAATTTCAAAACTAACTCCCCTGCGCCAACAAATGCCATTATTTTAACTAGATGATCTGCGGGGTAGTTACAAACGTGGAAGGAGTGGGTCTTTTCTAAAAATGACACGACGACGATTACATTTGCAATCAATTACAATATTCGTTAAGTAAGGTTGCTCATTAAGTGTGGGACTGCCTCCATTCTGAATCAAGTTAAGGCGAGAAACAGTTTTTAAAAGATCAGATACAATTTCTAAATACTAATTTTTTCAATCTCAAATAAAAATAATTTCTAATTTAATTTTTACCATAAAACTAATTGCTATCAGATAGTTAGCTAATTCAGCAGACCAAACCAGAAGACCAAAGACCAAAGCAGAAAAACCAAAGGTATTTCAATTACTGTATTTGTTCCGATTACTGAGATTATATGGCAAAATTTATTATAAATAAAGTAGCGCTTTAAAACAACCGCATTGGAATGGTGTCTAAAAAGTTGACAATGTAAAAGTGGATATTTTTTGGCTAAAAATTTAGTTCTAATTTAGTGTTAATTTTGTCTAGCATTCGCCGATTTAATCCCCATTTACGCTAATAAGAAAATTAGAGCCATTCTAGCTTAAACGAAAGTTAGCATTGTATAATAATAATTCGATATTATTCAGTAACTAAAAAGAAAATCTTTCTAACCAACAATTAGTGCTAAATAGTGCTATTGAAATCGCCAGGAACATATTTAAAAATATAAAGAATAAGGTCAAAACAAAAATTACTATTTTTTAGGCCTGATGTTACAGTAATTGAAATGCATTCGAATAAACTCAAAACTTTATAAAAATAATTTTCTTTGTTCAATTTCGAGCTTGATTTAATTTAGCAGGAAGCATGCATTACATATTAGTACTTTTAATTGAGCGATTTAAGAGTCAGGTAGTTATTAAGTGCTCATTGAGTGCTCTCGAATAGCACTTTTATACCACTTATTGTTGGTTAGAAAGATTTTCTTTTTAGTTACTGAATAATATCGAGTTTTAATTATGCAATGCTAACTTTCGTTTAAACTATTGCTCTATTTTTCTTATTAGTGTAAATAGCATTAAATTGGCGAATGTAGGATTTAATTAGCACTTAACTAGCACTAAATTTATAACCAAAAATTGTCCAATTCCGTCCATTTGATACTGTCAACTTTTTAGATGTATGTATTTAATCGAGACTGTACACACAGCATAACACATGCGTTATTGTGATGGTATTGTGTTTTTACCCGACTGTCAAGAAGTGGATATGTTTTTCGCGCGTATCTTGTATCTATGTATGTATGTGAATTTGTCTCTATAATCCAAGTTTTCTTAGATTTTTTAAATTAGTAATACGTTAATAAATAAAATTACAAAACCTATCAAAGTAAAGAGTATCAAAATAAAGAAAATTTAAAGACGATTATATTAATATATATAGTCTTAGGGCTTACGATGATATTTTCATCAAAAGCTGCATTTTATGCAGAAAGCAAGCCACTTCGCACAGTGATACTTGGGACCAAAATAAATGATTTCGTCCGAGGAAACACAATTTTCATCCACTGGAATTCAATATGGCGGCCATTTTCCAAAATGGCAGATGCATAATTTAAAACATTTACAGGATCAAAACGGTTGCACCGATTTAACCGAGTGAGGTGTCAATCAATTCGTATTGACACCTCTAATCAAAAGAAAAACATACCATTCGAAAAATTAAAGATGGCGGCCAAATATTAAGAAAATTGTGTAATTTATCAATTAATTTTTTCATTCTAGTGAAAATAACAGCTAAATATCCTATGATGAAGGTCAAATATTTTTTGTTTAAATAAAACTTGAGAATATTACCTACAAAATAAAAAAAATTTCGTCACAATCCGTCGAGTAGTTTTTGAATTATACGCATTACAAAAAAAGGGTGGTTTTAAAAGCCTTCATTGTACGTAATGTGATTGTCTAATCAAAACGAATTCACTGATTTCAGTAATTTAAATAGGAAATGATTTTTCATGGTATTTTCATGATATGACGTCTGTGAAAACCGACTTAGTGCAAGTTGAACTCGCGCATAAATTCGTACCGATACACACACAATTTGTTTTGGTCACAATTTACAAAAACTTCAACCTAGAATGCTTTTCGGAGTGGCAACAGGGAATTTCTAACAACTTTTGGAGGAATTCGAGAAATATATATACATATAATAAATATCATATTTTTCCGCTTATTCGTACTCCTCTTTTTCTTCTTCGTCCGATATGGTTAAACTGAAAGAAGAGAAAATTCATATTAAATCAGTTCAAAATATACCTAATATAATTTATAAACAGTAAGTAAAAAATTATATACCTTTCGTTTTTGCAGCTGCCTTTACATATGATGCATTGAACTGTGCAGGGTAGATTCACTCGTCGACACGTGCAGCGCATTGTTTCGCAGCCTTTTTTACAGCCGCAATGGTCCAAGTAAGACAACTCACGCCATATTTCACTGACTTCCGACCACTGCGGTACCCAGCTATCATTAAACGTCTTCCAACCCCAAGAGGATGGTAATGGCACAGAGGCATCATCAAGAGTAAGGGCATTGCCCCATAAGTGGCCCGCTTGATATACAACACGGAGTATATTTTACACAAAAATATAATAAATGCAAATTTAATATTTATATATATATACAAAAAAATAAGTAATACTAAAGTTATTTTATGTTCGTTGGGAAGTGAAAGGGAGCTTAATGTCTGCCTGTACCATATTTTAGTACAGGCTTTTTGTTAAATTAAACGAGAGCTATAGAATAGAGCTTAAGATTTAAGCCATAATGGTTTTTTGGTTTTATGATTGAATGCCTTGTCAACCCACGGAACGTTTTTGCTTCCTGAATAATCTCGTTGTACAAACTTCTGTCTTGGTTGCGATACTTCGATACCCAATAAAAGTTATTTGCAGTCTTCTTACTTTTTTCGATGCATTAATAAATTTTCCAGATTTTTTCTATTATATTTTCATTCATCATTTTAACTAATACAAATTATGATAACTTAGGTGATTTTATTTTCTTCCAAGACGTTGGTTGTTACATCTAAGTATTCCTTAACAGATACCGAAACTTAAAACTTTTAAATAAGGGTGGTGTGAAAAGTTGAACCTTGTCGAAAAAAAATTTCAAATTTGATATGTGCTCTTTTTCAGAAAGGGATTAACATTGCTGTAAGAAAAGAAATTGTCTTGTTAAGACAGAAAAAAATTTAATAATTTTATTGTAAAATTTATTATTTTCATTGTAAAGTAGAAAATAATTATTTTTTTGGATCACTTATACATAACCATTTTTCAAAGCCGGACGCGTCTCGATTCAAAATATCAAGATTGATATGAAGCGCCTCAAGCTTTAACAAGTACAATAAAAAATTGTCCATAAAAAGTATTTTTATTAAAATTTTTAATTCAAAATTACAAAAGATATGTTTATCAAATATGGTAGTCTAGCAATGGAAAAATTAGGTCATACTAACCATAAAAATTTGTTGTCGTCCGGTTTATTTCATATCAATCGGAAAACGGGAAGTGAGTCCAATTAAACTTGCAAGATATGATTACAAACAACGGGCAGGTGAAACTAATTACAAGGTTATAAAAAGAAGACTAACTTTTAATTTATAAGCTTTCCGTCAGCTTCAACTTTCATATATCGTTTTACTAACAGCTGCTTACCAAAAATAACTATGTTATTGGTTAAGCGGGTCCGGTTTCACATTATTTATGTGGACTTCCAATAAAAAAAAAGTCTGTATAGGATCGGGAAAGGTGATATTCCCATAGGAACCCAATTTAATAATATTATTAAAGCATGATTAGAATTAAAAAATTATATAAGAAGACTACAAAAAATTATTTATTTTTAGGGCCTAATCGAGATAGGGAATTGTGAACTTATGTACTAGAAAGTCTAGAAGCAAATGACAATTTAGTACTAAAAATTTATGAAATTGAGATCGAATTCGAGTAAATAAGAATTTACTTCGAATGGTTACAAAATAGGTTAAATTGGGATACAGATTTCGTTAAATTGGGAAATAATATTTTTATTTCGGTAATTAAGCTATAGCCGCCTCAGGATGATGCAGACTTCTCTTAATATGGTTCTTATTTAATTTTAAGTGGGACCCGATCCAGCCTGAGAAATGCTAAAACACCTTTGTATTTAGTCAGGAATTTCAAGAATTACAAAAATTATTTGTAAAGACACTTTCGTTAATAATACAGAAACCTTGTCGGATAGAAGTTCGGGGTAGTTTGCGTCAAATCAGGTATTTCTGATTTTTTGCAGATTTATTTATAATGTTATTCCAATAAATAATCCAAGTTTGTGACCCCCAGCGCCAAACGCAACTTTGTCAAAAATCGAAAAAACCGTGAAAATTTCGGTTTTCTCACATTTTGGCGATTATAACCATATCATAAACAAGTCTGCTGAAAATCAAAACAACCGGACTTTACTTAAACTCTTGATGTATAAAGTTACGTTGATAAACTTTGAAAAGTTTAATCTCGGAAAGTATTGAGTCTAAAGCATCCATTCTAATCTCATATTGTAGCAAATTTAGTCTACTTGAAAAAAGTCTTGAAAAGGTTGTGTCAAAAACTAGTCCTTAAAGGTTATAATCGTCAAAATCTAAAATTTGCACGGTTTTTCGATTTTTGACTAATTTGCTTTCGGCTCTCGTGGTCACAAACTTGGATCCATTGGGTCAACATCACATGCGAGCAATCAAAACTACCGAATTTGACGCAGATTGTAATGTATAAAGTTACTAGATTATAATGCTTAACCAAAAATTTTCTCGATGTTCTATTCAAAAAGCTCTCTTTTATATGTTGACATAATATATTTTAATTATTTTACGTTGTGTACTTTTAAGGTTTGCCATTTAACAAGAAAGTGTTAAGATCTACATTAATTTTTGTATATAGGTCAAGCAAGTCATTCATGCAACCTTATAAACTTTTTAAATGATGGTTTTTAAAGTGTTGTGTTGTATATGTATATGGCTTATCATTTTAAATAAGAACACACCTTATTGGCACATTGTATAATGCAAAATAGAATATAATTTGAAATAATAGGAAAACCTTCAGAGTTTTAGAGAGAGCCTGATGTCGTTCTTAAACAATATACTTTGTTTTTGTACGTCAATTATAAGAAAATTCTACGTCGAAAGTAAATTATTTGTAAGTTTTAGAATATTTAATTTTATTAGGAAACTTTATGATGAATTGACTTTATGAAATTTCAGTGAATATGTGTGAATTTTAATTTTAAAACTCACAAGTACCTCCACTTTTAGATGCTTGGACATCTTACTCAAAATATGTGATACGATTTTCTTTAATTTTTAAGTTTTCGATTCAAAATATTTTAATGTTTTTCGTTAATGATTTTGTTTTCTTTTTACAGGTGAGACAAATAAACTAGATGAAAAATTATACTGAGATATGTAAGTAAATAAAATATTTTAAGTTTGAATCAGCCTACTTGAAACTATTCATTTCAAGAAGTGTTCAAAACTGCAAATAATGTAAATGTTTTTTGGTAGCATTCATATTTACGAAAATTTGTTTCATTTCAATGACATTAATTTTGAGAATAATTTTTATTAGGAATGATTTTATCTAAAATCGATTTTTTCGCCCCACACCATTAGGGACATAATATGTAATATTCGAACTTAATTCAACTCCAAGTGTAAAACATATAGTTTTTGTGTTTTTGTTAATATTTATTTGTAAACAGTGTTGTATTTGAGTTTTGTATTTTATTTTTGAAAACAAATAACACTAATTTTAAAATAAAATGTTTTATAATAGACTAAGACACATTACATTCGAGAACATATGTTTCATAATTCTTTTTTAAACCTACGAAATTTATATTATATTTTTGTGGAATTAATAAAGTTTTCAAAACTTTGAAACCCAGACTATATTTTGGAATTAATGTTTATTAAGAGAGTTGTATGAAAGTGAGAGTTGTATAGGTTCCCAAAAAATTTTTTTGTTGAAAGTATATATAAATATAATAATTTTCAAAACCTAGACACTACTTGTCAAATGTTACTTATAGTATGGGATCCTGTGGACACTTGGTTTAGCTACCTACTTGGAATCATGCCAAGGTTAAAATATTTGGGAAAATTTTCTATGCCAGAATGAAATTACTTACCGGAGGCATTTTTTTCAGTTTCCGGAGTAATTGGTATAGGTGTTTTATTTTCGCCCGGCAAACAACCTGCTAATGTGCAGATGCCTAATTTTCCTTTTCAACACTGCCAGGTGTTACAATCTACTTTCCAAGCTTGTCCTTCAATTTCACATAAAATCTATTTAAAACGAATAAAGTTTAGTTATTTTTCAATAAATTTTCTATCTTGATTTTCTTTAATATTAATTTTTTTTTAAATAAAAAAAACTTTTAACAAAAAGAAAACCGACTTCAAAAGAAAAACTTTTCCGAAACAAATTAATATGCACTAAATCGTAAAAAAAGAACGATAATATAATGTAGTTAAAATTATTGTTAGTTTTGGAGTCGGTGTCAGCCAAGCTAATGTAGCAAACTGTTGTGTCAGAGTTGTGTCCTTGACTGCCTCCGACTCAAAAATAACAATAATTTTAAATACATTATATTATCGTTATTTTTTTACTTTTTAGCGCATATTAATTTGTTTCGGAAAAGTTTTTCTTTTGAAGTCGGTTTTCTTTTTGTTAAAGTTTTTTTTATTTTGTGATTTTTAGTGAATCTGAAGTACACTAACTAATTTGTCACTAAAAAAAGAATCATCAAAATCGGTTGGCTTGATATTGAGTTATTCGTCTTCTTGTCGTGCATACTTAATGCAAATTTAAGACTTTTATGGTTTTCTCATGGATGCCGTCAGAATTGGACGAAAATGAAATGGGACCACACGGGAAGCACCAGGTTTCAAACAGATAGAAAATCATCAAAATCGGTTTACCCAGTCAAAAGTTCTGAGGTAACAAACATAAAAAAAAAAATACAGTCGAATTGATAACCTCCAACGTTTTTGTTTGAAGTCGGTTAACAAAAAAATTTGATATTCGGACCATGGTTTAAACCGCAATTTCCATATTACGATTTTCTTATTTAAACAAATACTTGTTAATTATCATTTTTCATTTATTTACAAAAATTTGTTTGTACATGTTAGAAAGGCGAGAAAAAGGTGAGCCACAAACCTTTAAATTATTTTGCATAACAATACTTGTTGTGTAAATGAATTGATCGTGTATGATGGACTTAATTATTTTCTCTTAATATTTACCTATTAGTCTGACAGATGTCTGGTACGTTCGCATTACTTGTGGTAGACCAAAACAACTACATAAAGTAGCCAACATGGATTTCAACATTTTTTCGAATTTGATTCCCGAAAAACACAATAAAATATGATTGATTCGATGGACTTAAGTAAGACAATTAATAATTGAAATTTTGCGATATTTCAACTGCTTTTATATCAGCCACAAACTTTCAAATTATTTTGCATAACAATGCTTGTTGCGGAAATGAATTGATCGTGTATGATGGATTTAATTATTTTCTCTTAATATTTACCTATTAGTCTGACAGATGTCTGGTACGTTCGCATTACTTGTGGTAGACCAAAACAACTACATAAAGTAGCCAACATGGATTTCAACATTTTTTCGAATTTGATTCCCGAAAAACACAATAAAATATGATTGATTCGATGGACTTAAGTAAGACAATTAATAATTGAAATTTTGCGATATTTCAACTGCTTTTATATCAGCCACAAACTTTCAAATTATTTTGCATAACAATGCTTGTTGCGGAAATGAATTGATCGTGTATGATGGATTTAATTATTTTCTCTTAATATTTACCTATTAGTCTGACAGATGTCTGGTACGTTCGCATTACTTGTGGTAGACCAAAACAACTACATAAAGTAGCCAACATGGATTTCAACATTTTTTCGAATTTGATTCCCGAAAAACACAATAAAATATGATTGATTCGATGGACTTAAGTAAGACAATTAATAATTGAAATTTTGCGATATTTCAACTGCTTTTATATCAGCCACAAACTTTCAAATTATTTTGCATAACAATGCTTGTTGCGGAAATGAATTGATCGTGTATGATGGATTTAATTATTTTCTCTTAATATTTACCTATTAGTCTGACAGATGTCTGGTACGTTCGCATTACTTGTGGTAGACCAAAACAAATACATAAAGTAGCCAACATCAATTTCAACATTTTTTCGAATTTGATTCCCGAAAAAAACAATAAAATATGATTGATTCGATGGACTTAGACAATTAATAATTTAAATTTTGCGATATTTCAACTGCTTTTATATCCAAGATTATTTTTGGGCTTCAATTGTGGTATTTCCTAGCTGTGATATCCATTACATGGGTAATAATTATACTCAAATTTAAATTGTAATATAAGCTATTTTATTTAATTACGAGTTTATCTACAAAATGTTATTTGCAACAAATATTATGCTTTTGCATAAATTTATTTTTTCTACTGTTTTGGAAATTTCTCATTAATCATTTTTCCTATTTGAAAATAATTTATTTTTAGAAAATTATTTAAATGGAGCTATTGCTTTTTTTTACTTTTTAAATTTAAAAATTAGAAATATAAATTTCTTCAAATGTTAATCGATCCTATAGACTTAATAGATGTCAAAAAAGTCCATCGTTAAAATTTAGGGTGCGATTTAAATGTACGTCGAAAAAGGTGAAAATCACGTCAAAAATGTGTATTTTAACGCTAGATAATAAGAGGGAACAGTTCTTATATAATATGCACAGAAAAATATTATATTGAACATCTATGTATGAAAAAAACTGCAATAGTGGTTATTTAACTGCATTAAAATTTAATTTACAGTTATATAACGTAAAATTATTCTAAATATGAACAATGATAGATTTTCAATTTACCCGCTAAATTAAAAAGTTTTTTTTGTTATAAATTAAATTTGATATTTCGAGATTCCAAAATACTGAAGAAGCTAATGATTATATTAAAAAACAGGCATTTGGACCAAATGCTCCACAAAGCAAACGTTGGAGGGAGACAAAACCGAATTTCGTAAAAGTTCAGTTTAGGTCCTTTTCCTTGAAAATCATCCTAGAACATCAGGGAAAAAACAATTTCAAGCATTTCTTACGTAGATTACGAATCCGTCTGCGGAAATACCGAAACTTACAGTTTTTCTTTAATTCAGGAAAATATGCTCAATTTTCTTGGTTAATATTTTCAAGCCTAAAAATAAATAAACATGCAGATCCGTCCTGACTCGACCCCATGGCCAACCTGTTGATCACAGGGTGAATTCAATCACAGAGTGAACTGAAGGACCAAAAACCCGCAGACCTGTACTAACTCGACCCCATTAAAGGCATGGCCCTCTCGTAGATCACAGAGGATGAACACAAGGGCCAAAAAACCCGCAGACCCATAATAACTCTACCCGTAGATCACAGGGCGAACGCAAAGGCCAAAAATTTAGTTATATGCTATATAATGTATAATGTTAAAAAAAAATAAAAATATTTATCGTTTTTAATTCTATTTTGTACAAGCTTGTGTTGTCGTTCTATACTCAATTTATGCGTCTATTTTATCTATCTTGGAGTTAAATGACTAAATCTGGCGTGAAAAAAACCCAATTTACAAAAATTAATAACTGGCGTTAATTAACATATTTTTATGTGTACTTATATATTCCCCTAAAATTTATATGTTGTATGTATGTTTTATGTATATATATACATATGTATCTATGCGTTTATGGTTCTGTACGCTCTGTAGCGGTCGCAGTTTTAGTCATATTTGAATAACATTTGATGTCAAGATGGACTTCGGTATTTAAAAGATCAAGTCAAAAAGGTCAAGTCGTTAATGAGAAAAATCGACGGATAAACAAGAAAGAGGGGGGGGGCGTAAAGTACAATATTTTTATGTACAAAAAAGTACTCGTGTGATTTTTCTCGAGATGCTTAATTTTCGAAAAAAAATTATTTAACAATTAAAAATGCAAAATTCGATTTTTAGAAAAATGCGTTCTTTTTTCAATCTCTGAGGGAATTCGCTTTGCTAACGCAGCTCCTGCGCTACTAACTTTTTCTTTTATGGATCAAATAATAATTTGATGAATGGACTCAATTGGATATGTAAGAGTAATTTAAGGGATCATGAAAAGTTTGTTTATAATATGGCCTTAATAAATATAGTTTGTTTATAATATGATTTTTTATATTTGTATTTGTTCTTTTTTCCCTTTAGAAAATTTCCTTTTCCCTTTGAAATTTGTGCCATTTTCGTTCTCGAATTTTTCTGAGGGATCACAGACGAATTTTTTAATTTTTTAAACAGTCAGGTTTGTAAAGGATCACAGATAGGTTCTTCTTTTTAATTAGATAAAAGCTGCATATGATAAAAAAAAACTAAGTAAAAATATTTGATAATTTTTCTCTAAGTAATAATTCCTGTATTATTTACAGGTATTGTTATTGGAGTTGCATTGACTATGGAGCAGCTTTTATAGACTCACTTTATGCATTGTATGAAGCATTGAAGATAATATGCAAATCAGGTGTTGGAATAATAATGCTGTAGGAGAGAATGTATAAACGATAAAGTCAAAATGTTTTCTGTGTATAAAATATAATTTAAATGTTATCCCTGACATCCTAGTTGCATTTTCAACGAACCATTGGATTAGAAACTTTTTTAAAAGCAATTTATAATTCTTTAAAAGCTTTATTTTTTGCTTTGATTTTTTTGATTATTATTGTTATGAAAATTATTATAAAGTCATAATATCATTTTCAACTAAAGCTAGTTTTTTTTTGATGTGGTAAAAAATATAATCCGTTTCTTCTGTTATAAAAGTTAATAATGCGAGATCTTATTTAAAAACAAATGAAAACAAACAATTGACTGAGTTAATTGTTGAAATGCCATATATAGACAGTGTTGATTACTCTATCACATTACACATATACCTATACATGTCACACATACATAACTGATAATCCCATATTAATCCACTACTATAAAATTTGCATCTACTGTGATGCCCTCGTGAGTGATGTTAACAAAAAAATGTTTCAAACAAAAGTTGTTTAGTATTTGATAAGGAACATTTTTTACATTTAAACTTTTGTTCTATCTCTAACGGTTTACAAGATGGGTTCTATGGATCCAAGACCCAATTGACCTATTTTGCTCATTTACGAACTCGACCTCACTCTTACGTCCTTAGTGCGCTGTAAAAATTTCAGCTTGATATCTTTTTTCGTTTTTGAGTTATCGTGTTCACAAAGAGAGACGGGCGGACAGACGGACAATCGAAAATGGACTAATTAGATGATTCTATGAACATCTATACCATAATTTTGTTTGTAGCATCGATATTTTTAAGCGTTACAAACTTAGGACTAAACTTACTATACTATGTATATTTCATGTATACATGGTATAATAACAAAATTCGTCTTGATTTAAACAAAATATTTATGTGGGTGTGACCTTTATGATTGATACCCTATAATCTTACCAGATGATGAAAATAGTTTTTCCTGATTGCCTTAAATACTACAAATATTATGTATTTTGTTATAACAGAATTGTCTAAACACGTGCTTTTTATACAATGAGTCTTAAATATTTCTGTAAATATTAGCCTTACAGGAGATGTTAAGGTGTTTGTCTTCCTAAAATATTTTAAAATTGTTTTGGACTATATGCACGGTAAGAGTAATGTTCCACTCAATTATTTATCATACAATATATATGTAGTGCATGAAGCTTAGTTTAGAATTCAATTCAAAAGATTATCTTTCTTCAACCACAATACTCTAACTATAGTCGTTTTTGTCCAACAATAAAATTGACTTACTTTATCTCGACAATGAAACTGTCAATACTTCAGGTTTTTAATTTTTTTTAACTCAGAACAAATACATCAGTGTTCAGTTCAGTTTAAAAAAAATATATGACAGTTAGTTTTTTTTTCTAGAATTGTTAAAAACACAACCCCTCTCCATGTTAATTATCCAAAATTCAATTTAATTTATCTCGAATTAGAGGCAGTCAATCGATTTCAAATTTTTATGTGTAATTGTATTAAAATATTCTTAATAAGATACAAACATTTATAACTTTCTGACACTATACCCTACAGCGAGACAACAACCTTAAGATATTAATTATTAATTCTTTGTTTTATTATTATTTAATTGATTTTTAAGAAGTACAAAAGATCACAATTTTAAATTTCTAAATATTATTGTTATTTCATTATACTTAAAATATCATTACTTTTAAAAGCGGCCATGATATTCAAACCGTTGATCCAGAAAACTTTTTCTAGTCGGTAATATAAACTTTTCTTGGTAATTATTTAGTAATTAAGGATGTACGAGCACCAAGACAATTTTAAAAAAGAGGTTTGATTTTTTTTTATATGAAGTCGAATTATTCTAAATCAATTCTGGAAATTTTATGTGGGGCTCCCCGTTTATTTTAATAAATAAATGACTTCAAAAGTAGGCATATGTAAAATGTATTTCATGTAAAAGTGATTTTATGGTAAAATGATAGATGGATGATATGTTTTCATAGATTTTTCCAAAACTAGTCGGTGGAAATTAAAGGGAACTATTTTAATTAAACCTTATTAAGTTATTGAAAAACTCCCGTTGCGTCCGAGAGGACACAAACTTAAAAAAATTATTTTTTCAATTTTGATGGTGAATTATGTTTTAACTTGACAATATAAGACGAAAAGTAAGAATAAATTTTTTGAAAGTAAGTAAGTAAGAGTAATTTTGAAAAGTAAGAGTAATTTTCGAAATATTGAAAATTTTTTTTTATTACTTAGTTTTCGATATTTCGAAAACCATGGCAGATATCGAAAATTTTGTTTCTTATTTTTCATCTACATTCATGAAGTTATAAAAAAAATGCATCATCAAAGTTGAAAATAAGGTACAAATAATTTCAACCATTAGTTTAAACTTGCCTTAAAACCCTAACACAGATTATTGGATAAAACATTTTAATACTCCTTTAATGAACAAAAATTTCGATATAAAGTTTTAGAAGAGATTAATTCTGTGTTTAATCGCAAAGAAGAGCAATTTTTTTATATAAACTAAAAAATCTTCCCCTTTGATGTAAATGGTGTTTCACTTTTAATACCCTCACTCCCACTACATTCTGCATTGATATAAAAAAAAAAACCTTGAATACATCTTCCTTAGTTAAAAATCCAATAATAAATAATGTTATTATGTATCGGAAATCTTTATAACATTTATAAGATTACTTATTCAGATTTGATTTTTTAATTTAAATAACATAATTTTGTTATCAAAGAATTTTAAATTATACAAATTTTCTTCCCTTGTTTGAATGATGATTTTTTAATTAGATTTTCATAAAAAACATGAAAACTAATTATAAAAAAAAATTTGATGTAAGAAAAAAGTTGTCTTCAAATATTAAATATTTTTTAACTTATATTCTTCTACTTATGGTTTGGGTAAATCTTTTTTAAGAATCGAATATTTCATTGCTGTTAATATTTTTATATTATGACTGATATTTAGCGCGAAAAATGAGTCAAGACATGTTCGCCAGCGTTTGCGTGATGAAAGATTTGCTCACGCTCCCTGTTCATGCGTCAAATATTTCGCGAGTTAAATAATTCTTAACCTTGTTAATCGTAATATCAACATAATTTTATATAAATTTATTTTTTTAATATACCAGTGAATAATAAATAGTTTGATTACTTGAATATTTAATGATGTGTGATAGTGAAAATATTAAAGCAGGGCTATCAAAATTTTTTTTTAATTTACTAAGTACGACTTATATTAAACTAACGAATGTATATACACGTACAAGCCGAAAATTTCCGAAGTTAAAATTTTTTTCGCTTACTCCTTTACTCTAGTGATGAGAGAAATTCTCACAATTTCTCACAGAACTTGAAAAGATATATGTTTTTTAAAACTGTAGATAGGTTGAAAATATCTGAAAAATTTCTTATTCGAAAATAGATAAAATTATATGAATATAAGTTTCAACCACATATTCGCACGGTGCGTGAGTTTTATTGGAGGCGTTTCCCTGGTAATGATACACTACTTTAATTATAGAATTGTATGGATGCATATATAATTGTATGGATTGCATTTATGACTTACATTGAAAATTTAATATTATTGTCTCACAAATTTAAATAAATAATTATGATAATTTACATTTGAAAAATAATATTTGTGCAATTTAATTCTTATTTTCACAATTTTCAATGCAATAAGTTTAATTAATTAGTTTTTTCAATAATTTTAATTTGACATTTTCTATATCATTAACATGTAAAGAACTGCAAGTTAGTCATAACCTCCTTTATCGCCAAATTTTTCACTTGAAGCGCTGGCATCGATTTTATTGCCCTTAACATGACTACGCACACAGCGAATACCTACCATTTGAAATAAAAGCTATTTATGTTTTAAATCGAGTGTGAGAAAAATGCTAATAACGCGAGTGCTGACGGGTTAAAATTCATCATATTTTATATTTTATATAAAGGTAATTTAAGTTTTTTTATCATCGAATTTAACTTCTAAAAAAATTCTGAAAAGTATGGTACTATTTTTGAATTCGCGTTCTTAAAATTTTACGAAAGTTAAATAACATTTGAGACCTTTTATTTTAAAATAGAAACCAAATTGAAACCTTTATATAAACAAAAATCAAAAGTTTCTATGAAAACAGAGTGAAATATCATATTCAATTTAGTGAAATGCATGCCTCTGTTATTATCGTAGGGAATTAAATGAAAGCAGCTGAAAGGATTTACCTACAAACCTATTAAAACAGTATCATGTAAAAACAATAACATGTAAAAAAGTAAAAAAGTAAACACGTTATTTTCCACATGATTAAGTAATGATATGAAATAAACGCATTTTTACGTGATCTGAACGTTAAAAATGTACTATTTTAAACATAATAATTCGATTTCGATATAATAATAAAAGTATTAAAATGTAAAATCTAGAGTATCTGTATGTTTAATATTAAAACGTCGAAATTTCTACATTGGAATCAGTTTCTACAAATTTTTGCTTTTAAATTTTCGTCAGATGATCATTCATAATGATCAAAATTTACAATAATGACTTTTACTTTGTAATATTCTTTAAATTTTTGTGCTTTCTGCATTAGATTAGACAAACATATCGATGACCAAAAATATTCGATATAGCATAATCCTAACTAATATCATAAATGTAAAAATTAAATCTAGCTGCCTTATGTTACGTTTTCATATACCTAAACCGCTGAAACAATTTGAGTTATTCTCGGTATAAAATAGACGGCACTTTCGAAAAGGACATATGGAACTTTTTGTTACGAAAATAAAACTTATAAAAATAGGAAAAGGAGTCAAATTGGGAATGAAATTTTGTACGGGCTACATTCATCGTATTCATATGTGAAACTGTGCGGGATTGTAACTCTGATAATAGTTTCATTTATTCACAGATGTCAATATGCAAGGTGCCTCCTGCTACTCGATGCACAAAGCTTAAGAGCGAATTCTTTGGACAATGTTAAGTCGAAAGAGCCATATTATACACTTCTGTCCAAAACTCAATAGTTAAGGACTTATGTGCACAGTTGAATTTAACCAATAATAATGGTTGTATAGTATTGATAAGTGACCTGAAGGCGTGGCTTAAAAAATGGCTACGTATTGTGTGCAAGCAAGCTTTTGACAGTTTGTTTACATTTATTTTTTAATTAATCTAAATGAAATTTTTAATTAATTCCGATCAAATTCAGGTCAGAAGAATTTTAGAAAAGCTGAGAAAATTATTGCAGCTAGTTTTTTTTTATATAATGTGGTAAAAATAATAAAAATAGTGATGTTGTGAGTTTCTCAGCACTGTATTTGCAGAGTGTTAATTTAGAAGATCGACCACATGTAATAAATGGATCAGTGACAAAAAATGGAATAACTTACCAGTTACCCGACTAGAAATTGTCCCAGTACTTATATTGGGGCCCGCTTGGGATTTGTTGGGGCATGGCCCAATAGGTCTATCCCAATTGGGATCCGATTGGGAACCTTTTGGGATAGCCCAATGTAAAAATAGGCGATTTTATAATAGTTTTTCCCAACTGGGGCCTATTTGGTATCTTATTGGGAAGGCCCAAATTAAATTTAAATAGGTCTATCCCAATTGGGATCCAATTGGGAACCTTTTGGGATAGCCCAATGTAAAAAACGGCGATTTTAAATAATTTTTCCCAACTGGGGCCTATTTGGTAACTTATTGGGAAAGCCCAAATTAAATTAAATGATAAACACAACGGTTTAATTGTTTGAGTGGGACCTGGTTGGGAACACGTTGGGATAGCCCGATGTAAAAATTAAATAATCTTTACTCTATTTTTACCGGATTTTGAAAAATTTGATTGCTTTGAATAAAGCAAATATATATGTTCTTAATCTTAGTACAGTTAATTGATTCAAAAAATTTCCTACTTTATTAAAAACAATCATAATTTTTCAATTAATTTTTTTTGTTTAAGTTATTTTTTTATAGTAAGTAAATAGTTATAAATTTAGAAAAAAATAATTTCCCTAAAAAAGTTTAATTCAAAACGCTTTACTTCACTTTTAACTGTGTACTTTGAGTATTTATAAACTTTTCGTTTTTTACAGAATCTATTTTTTTCTCTTAATATTATTCTGTTATTCCTATTTGCATCCCTTCTATTTGCATCAAAAGTATCAGTTGTTCATTTTTGAATATTCCGCGTTTTATTTATTTAAAACATTTCACCAGATGGCGCTACGAGAAGTTTTTTATTTGTCACAATAAAAACACAAGTGATTAACAAATGATCGAGTATGAATCGAAAATAAGTGATTTTTTATAGTTTTTTTTGGTATTTTAATTTATAAAAATTCAGCATCATACTATATCATAAAATTTTGTGCATTTACGTTTAATTGAATTTTATTATTTTGACATATGAGAGTAATTGAAAATGTCAATTGGAGATTGAGGTTATGTGAACTTAAATGTGAACTTGGACGTCTACGGACCAGAAAATGTCAAACAATTCCGCACTAGTTTTTATTCAAGTATACAAGGTAAAAATTTCGATTACAAGTTATATTGTAATTATTAAAAAAAATAGTTCTTTCATTAATAATTTTTTTTAAAAATTATTATAGATGTCTTTATTAAAAAACTAGCTTCCAGTCCCGAAAACCCACTAGACGATAAAGAAATTTTGAAGGCAATGACAGCAGTGATACAAGGTGCTCGAGATTGGAATGGCCATCGTCTTCTTCGTTTTAAAAAATGATCATTCTATTGACTGGATCTATTGTATTTTTATAAATTTATAAATAAAAAAATTTGCTTGGTAATTTCCAGTTTATTTTTAATTTGAAGCTATAGGCTACATCATGATTGTATTGATTAACAAGGAGCAAATGATTTACAATAAGGTAAATTAAGCAGAACAGACCGGGATTATTCGATTGGGAACCCATAGGGCTTGCACATTCGGGAACCTATAGGGACTGCCCAATCGGGAACCAATAGGGATCGCCCCACCGGGCCCCAAATAAGTTTCTGCGTTACAGCCCAATTTGGGATCCCAATTGGGCAACCAAGCTGGGTCCCAAGTGGGAGCACGTGAAAATTTCTAGTCGGGTATGTTCATGAAAAGCGGGTTTAGGCGAAAAATGCAAGCATGTCGCGTTTTTGAGCTATTTTTTCGAAGCTTATTACTTTACCAAATCTTATTACCTTTTTTTGTCATAATATATTAAAAAGTGATTTTTTTTTAGAACAGCCACGTTTTTTTCTTGTACTGCCTTGAAAAGTTCCAAGATGGTGAAAATATTAAAAAAAAAAAAATTAATACTATGAACAAGTGCAATTAGGCATGGCTGTGATAATAATAAAAAGAACAACATTCATGATATATTCGTCCTTTAAAAAGCAAGTTGTATTAAATGTTGATTTGATAATGTATTTTTGTTGATTTGATAATGTATTTGGAAAAAATAATACAAGAAAGGCAATTATTCTATTTATTCCTTAAAACTGCACATTAAAACTAGTTTGATATTAAGCCACCAGATGTAGTGACCAAAGTGGTCCGTTATCAATAGTAGTTTAGTTTAATGTTACTCAAAAATTTGCATCCTTACTCTATAAGAGGGACTAACCATTTGAAGAATAGCTTCTTCGTCGGAAAGTTTTTTGCTGTACGGGACCTCCTACATTAGCTTTATGAAAATTAGTTTTTTCTGTCAAATGACGATTCACATTTAAGAACACTTTTTTATTAGAAATGATTACCACACACTGAGGCATTTCTGTCACAATATGATTAAATCAAGTGAATTTTGGTATATTCTTGATTTGTAAACGTAGCCATTAAATTAATCTTAAAATTATAAACTAAAAATATAAAAAACAAAAACATAAACAATTAAATGCTACCAGAACAACAACTTGGCAAAAATAATTACATGATATAACAGATTAATTATACCCTGTATGAATGCAATATATCAAGGTATACTAAGTTTAGTCCCAAGTTTGTATCGCTTAATAACATTAATGCTACGAACAAAATTTTGGTATAAGTGTTCATAGAATTCATTTCCGGTTGTCCGTTTACCCGTGAAAGCGCAAATTTGGCGAAAATTATATAGTATGTATTATATGGTAATATCAGTTATGTGTCTATGATATGTATGCATATGTGGATTTCTATGAGTGGCTATCTTTTTTGTCTTACATGGCCTAATCAGCACTGTCAATTATTCACTTGATTATATACTACTAAGCTTACTCCTTAAGTCCATAACTTAGTGCATATAAGTCCTTTACGATTGGCTTTTGGAGAAAAGTGTATAAGGCACTTTCGACTTTAGATTTTCCATAGAATGCGCTCTTAAGTTTTGTTCATCGATTCACGGGACACTCTGTATATACGAATAAGAGAAACTACTATAAGATTAAAAATATAAGTTTATTCTCAGCGTATCGGACGGGTAACAGCAAGTATTATATAATTTACGAATGCCCAAAACTGTATCTCTTCATTAATTAACGAATTTACAAACAATTTAATTAATATATGATTATCTAACGACATAGATAAAACTTATGACGTATGTTTTTGTATCCGTATAATGTGTAATAGATGATTATATAAAATATTAGATTTAGTGTGTCCATAGGGATCAGCCAGCTAATGGACTAAACTCTACCAGATGGATAATATTTGGAACTAACTATATGAATAAAATATATGAATTTATTATCTAATAATGATAATAATACATTACAATACAATCCAATCCTGATATACAGGTTCAATCGAATCCAATAATAACATTTGACCATCAGCTTCAATATACATAGTAACGAGTAGTAACGTTGTAATATTATTAAATATCTTTTAAATCCGCTTATAACATTTTAGAAATGAATGATATAATTAGTGTATTATATTATTAGTTAGTTATTTGAATGGATATCCAGGGATATTATTTGCACTTTTAGTTGGTAACTATTACTATAACCAAACAAGTCTAGACTAAAGGATTAAGAGCCAGGTCAAAAAAAATCAAAATTTACTAAAGCTGATCTTTTGAAGATTGATTATAGTAGTTGTGCACAATCACATAATTCGGTCAGTCAAGCGAACGATAAAACAGGGTTCAGATATATGCCATCACTAGTCTGATACCCACCCGCTTCGCTGGGTTTAAAACTAAATATTAGTAAAGACCATCGTGTTATAGCCTTCACCTCCCTTGCTCTCAGTTAATCCCTTTCCATAACACTCGAAATAACGGAGGGGATTGTTTACACAGGTAAAATATATGTACATCAGGTAAAAATATTTAAATTTTTTTAAATGTAAAATAGTAATAATTCATTGAGTATATCAGAAAAGATAGCCATGAATTGTTTTAACTTGACTATTTTTACAGAAATCTGTTATTTATGGTAATGTCAGAATTTTTTTTAAAGTATATATTTTTATAAATTATAGCTCATGTGTTATTCTGATGTATGAGCTATATTACGGTTAAGTTTCATTCAAATCGGTTATGATTGGTTATGATTGATGTGATATTTAAATGAAAACGGTTATGATTAGTGTGGTATTTAAATGAATTTATTAAAAATGAAAATTTTTATACAGATTGTATATTGCATATAAATAACAGTTATGACAGTCAGTGAGTTAAATGTTTGAACAGAGCTGGTAAGTCAACTCTAATGTATGTACAGTAAATAAACAAGAGTCAATTAAATTATACTTGAAAATTTTAGAAAAGTTACTTAATTGAATATTGACTAAAAATAAAATGATTAGCCACCCTTATCTTATGTATTACTGTACATACATTAGAGCTGACTGACCAGCTCTGTTCTCACATTTAACTGACTGACTGTCATCACTGTTATTTATATGCAATATAAAATCTGTATAACAATTTTCAGCTTTAATAAATTCATTTAAATACCACGGCAATCATAACCGTTTTGAAAGCATATATCTGACCCCTATTCTACGGTTCGCTTGACTGACCGCAGTATGTTTTTGTACAAAACTACTTTAACCAATCTTCAAATGATCACCCTTAGTAAAATTAGAGAACTGTTTTTGGCCTGGCTTTCCCATTGTAGTGTAACATTTTGAAATTTGCACCATTAACAAAAAAATTAAATAAATGAAAAACAATTTCAAAAATAACTCCCCTGCGCCAACAAATACCATTATTTTAACTAGATGATCTGCGGGGAAGTTACAAACGTGGAAGGAGTGGGTCTTTTCTAAAAATGACACGACGACGATTACATTTGCAATCAATTACAATATTCGTTAAGTAAGGTTGCTCATTAAGCGTGGGACTGCCTCCATTCTGAATTAAGTTAAGACGAGAAACAGTTTTTAAAAGATCAGATACAATTTCTAAATACTAATTTTTTCAATCTCAAATAAAAATGATTTTTAATTTAATTTTTACCATAAAACTGCTATTAGATAGTAAGCTAATACAGCAGACTCTCGATAATCTGGCCTCAATAAAACCAAGGGTATTTCAATTACTGTATTTGTTCCGATTACTGAGATTATATGGCAAAATTTATTATAAATAAAGTAGAGCTTTGAAACAACCGCATTGGAATGGTGTCTAAAAAGTTGACAATGTAAAAGTTAATATTTTTTGGCTATAAATTTAGTTATAATTTAGTGTTAATTTTGTCCAGCATTCGCCGATTTAATCCTCATTTACGCTAATAAGAAAATTAGAGCCATTCTAGCTTAAACGAAAGTTAGCGTTGTATAATTAAAATTCGATATTATCCAGTAACTAAAAAGAAAATCTTTCTAACCAACAATTAATGCTAAAAAGTGCTATTGAAATCGGCAGGAACAAATTTAAAAATAGAAAGAATAAGGCCAAAACAAAAATTACTATTTTTTTAGGCCTGATGTTACAATAATTGAAGTGCATTCGAATAAACTCAAAACTTTATAAAAAATAATTTTCTGTGTTCAATTTCGTGCTTGATTTAATTTAGCAGGAAGCATGTATTACATATTAGTACTTTTAATTGAGCGATTTAAGAGTCAGATAGTTATTAAGTGCTCATTGAGTGCTCTCGAATAGCACTTTTAAACCACTTATTGTTGATTAGAAAGATTTTCTTTTTAGTTACTGAATAATATCGAGTTTTAATTATGCAATGCTAACTTTCGTTTAAACTATTGCTCTATTTTTCTTATTAGTGTAAATAGCATTAAATTGGCGAATGTAGGACTTAATTAGCACTTAACTAGCACTAAATTTATAGCCAAAAATTGTCCAATTCCGTCCATTTGATACTGTCAACTTTTTATATGTATGTATTTAATCGAGACTGTACACACAGCATACCACATGCGTTATTGTGATGCTATTGTGTTTTTACCCGCCTGTCAAGAAGTGGATATATTTTTCGCGCTTATCTTATATCTATGTATGTATGTGAATTTGTCTCTATAATCCAAGTTTTCTTAGATTTTTTAAATTAGTAATACGTTAATAAATAAAATTACAAAACCTATCGAGTATCAAAATAAAGGAAATTTAAAGACGATTATATTATAATATACTAGCGGCCCCGACGGACGTTGTCCCGTAAAAACGTAACTCCAATTCATGAATACCTATACTACGTTTAGCCTGTCCGCTAAACCCATCCCGCTAAACCCCAATTTAACTCCTATTTATTGGAGTGGCCTGACCTTCGACCTTTGGCCTGACCTTTGATAGTAGAGCTCGCTGCGCTCGCATATGGCTCTAAAAACGCCTATTGACAATACCTGAATACTATTAAAAATACATAGTACACATAGTATACATAATGTGATATGATTTATATGCGCTCCCGCCATTTAATGAAATTTCATTTTTTTGGTACGGAGCCCTCAAAAACAGTTGTACTGGACCAAATTGTAAATCTAAACCATTCTTGAATCTCCACGAACACACACAAAAAATTTCATCAAAATCGGTCCAGCCGTCTAGGAGGAGTTCAATTACATACACACGCTCACAAGAAATATATATATTAAGATATAGGTTAGATGTTTAAATTGAATTAGGAATAATAAATTGGCTTTAAAATTTCAATGTAGTATAATTAGAAGATTTTTTTAGTGCTGGGACACTAAAATGCTTAAAATAAATAATTAAAAAATAAAAACCCGATTGCATCAAATCTGAAAAGGAAGACAGAAAGCCAGTAGTTTACTAAAGGGAATTTAATAGTTAGATAATTAGATTTATGAAATTTTTATGAGATCGACTCAAATCTCCCTAATAATGGGCTCCGACTGTTAAAGTCGCTAAGTACACTAACTATTGGGTTTCTTTTTTTCTTTTTATATTTTATTTGACGCAGTTGGATTTTTATTTTTTTTAATTGTTTACTTTTTTTAAATCATAGCAATGAAGATAATATTAAATGCATATACAAGCGAACAATTACATTTTTGGGTGATTGGTAAAAAGCGATGTTGAAAGTGCGGGCCGTTGCAAAATTGTTCCGATTACTGGACGTTTTCCCATTATCGAGCAATCTCAGTATGAATACTATACTGTAGTAGTTTTAAGTTCAATGTAGATTTTGACTGGATTTAAACTGTATAAACAATTATTTATTTGTATATACAAACATAGAATAAGTATAGACTACACACTACATGATCCAATTAATATTCTCTCTTGAATCGATACGATGTACAGCTATGTACAATTCAGTTGTACTTGTATATTGTACAAATACAATTTTATTGTCAACTCAATATCATTCAATAAATATCAAAATTTCGATATCGATGTAGAATACGTAGTATACAAACATGTATATTTCGATATTTCGATTTTCTGTATGCATGTATTAACCAACAATAAGTATATTTATTTATTGCTGTAAAATGTTTGTAGGTATAAGTGTGTAAAATATTTAATTATTGTTGTCGGATAAAATGAATGTTAATTCGATCTGTAGATAGATGCGAATTTCTATGCAGAAACATACAAGGTGTTCGAAATGTACTGGAACTTTGAGGAAAGAACGTTTAATAAAAACTTCAAAATACGACATCCTATTCGCTCCGTGCGTGAGTTTCGTTTCCATGGTAACGATACACTACTTTCATTATAGAATTGTATGGATGCATATATAATTGTATGGATTGCATTTAAGACTTACATTTAAAGTTTAATATCCTTGTCTCACAAATTTAAATAAATAATTATGATAATTTACATTTGAAAAATAATATTTGTTCAATTTGATTTCTTATTTTCACAATTTTTAATGCATTAAGTTTAATTAATTCGTGTTTTTCAATAATTTTAATTTGACATTTATATTACATTAACATGTAAAGAATTGCAAATTAGTCATAACAGCCCCCTTTAACTCCAAAATTTTTCACTTAAAGCGCTGGCATCGATTTTATTGTCCCTACCATGACTACGCACACAACGAATAGTTAACCTTATTTTTCAGGACCATTTAAAAAGCAGATAGTCAATAGAAGTTGAATCTAAATATTCTAGCTCATAAAAGACAAGAGAATAAGAGAAATAGTTATAAATGGAAAATTTCAATCTTTGTTTCTTCTACATTTCTAACAATTAGGTAAGCAGCAATTTCAAGCTTGCCATGCATTGAATATTTTTTCATAAAGTTGTTAAACACGATTCTGATAATCGTTATTCAATTTTTCTGTCGTTCTAAAATGAGTGTCAAATACTATTCCTTATTGAATCAAATACAAAATAATAAAATCGAAGTTAAATAGAATTTGAATGGTTCTGTTTTTATCGTGTCAATAACAAGCATATAATAGAAATTGGTGATTTCCATGGTTCTGACATACTACCCTGGGGTACACCCAATATGTAAAATCTTAATTTGTTTGATACATAAAACAAATGCTGTACAATATTATTCATGAATTTATATTTTGGTGCATTATTTGCATTATAATGGAATACATTATTCGAATGAATTAGAATTCAAATCCGTATGTTTTGTAATATAATTGAAAGTCTTAACAAATGAATGTTTGGTATAATTGACATGATATTACTAATGACCTTTATGCTCTTTTAAAAGATAATTCAATTTCAAATTGATAAGAAATAGAAGATCACTTTGAATTTCGAGGTTGTTAATTTTGAATGAAAAGCTGACATGTGTTTTCTTTCGTGAACCTGACATGTTCTGTGTGCCTGTCCTGGGGTGGGACACACTTAGATCGGTATAATCGGTAATCCGAAAAAGAGTGTTTGCTTGAGACCCTCCAGTCCTCAATCATACTGGCAGCCTGTTCGTTGACTAAAGTGATATCCAGAACTTCCCGCCTGATTGATGTAATAAAGGTAAGGTGTTTCTCTTAATTGCAGATATATAGTTGGTTACTTAATATGTATTCAAAAAAAACTCACCTCGCTCGTTGGTGCCCGTCCTTCCCTACGTCGAATGGTGTGCGTTGCCGTCAGATCCATCATGATCACGCCGATCGAGAAAAATCACTGTGGGTCATGATGACAGCAGCCAGGGAGTCTGTGTTCCCAATTCTACTGCCACGCTCACGGTGTCCAGATCACTGAAATTATGCAGAATAAAGGAGTTGTATTATTTCTTTGAAAGAATACATGCCCTGGGTTTATCTTTACCTTGGATATAGATGGTGCTACACCCTTTAGTGTTTAGTCCACAAAGCCGGTTTCCAACAACCCACGGCTCCCGATCTAAAATTAAGTCCTCCCCCTTTTGGAGAAGGCTGAGGAAGAGTACAGCCGAGGCTGCTTTCGAGTGGTGGAGATTAATTTGAACCACCCTCATCAGAGCGATTTATCTCCACCCTCTACCGATATTTTGAAGAAGCTCCAATGACTTTTGAACCAAACTCTCTCCTTCAAGGGATGAGAGGGTACTCGCGTTTTCTCCTCGATTTTTCAGTTAATTTTTGTGAATTTGAATTTTAAAAGTTAAATGTATTTACATTTTGAGATATTTGAACAAGTTCTTCCTCAAAATATCTGAAAAGATTTTCTTAAATTTTAAGTTTTCAATTAAAAATATTTTAATGTTTTTTGTTAATGATTTTGTTTATTTTTTACAGGTGAGAAAAAATAGAAGAAAAATGATTCTGAGATTTGTAAGTAAACGAAATATTCTTAGTAGAATTGTTCAAAATTGCAAATAATGTAAATAATATCTGGATGACCGAGCTTTGCTCGCTTATTCGCCAATAGATGTCAGCAAGAGTCATATTTTTCACTTTAGACTACTCAAACGCCTCCTTTTTGTTATGTTATAATTTGCATTGTATTTCATTAACTACGTTATACACCAATAGATGTCTGATGAATTTTTCATGAAAAGACGGATAAAACGACATTTCTGATAAATGAAACCTAGCTAGATCGACTTATCGCCCCAAAAAACCCCTACATACTCATTTTCATGAAAATCGTTGGAGCCATTTCCAAGATTGTTGATATATATATATATTACGAAAATTTGTTTCATAGCAACGACATAAAAGAGAGTAATTTTGTTGTGAAATTTTTGTGAAGATTATTGTGGTAAAACTATTTTTAATTATAAATGATTTTATCTCGAATGAATTTTTGCCCCACACCATTATGGACATAATACGTAATATTCGAACTTAATTCAACTCCAAGTGTAAAACATATAGTTTTTGTGTTTTTGTTAATATTTATTTGTAAACAGTGTTGTATTTGAGTTTTGTATTTTATTTTTGAAAACAAATAACACTAATTTTAAAATAAAAATGTTTTATAATAGACTAAGACACATTACATTCGAGAACATATGTTTCATAATTCTTTTTAAAAACTACGTTTTTTTTTTTATATTTTTGTGAAGTCAATAAAGTTTGCAAAACTCTTAAAACTAGATTTTGAAATTTATATTAATTAAAAGAACTGTTCAACGAAAGATCTATATAAGGAAATTGATTTTGACTCAATCATGCTAATTTAATTTTAAACATTTTTGCAAAATTTCAGCACACTTTGCCATTATTCTGTCTAAAAATTTAGTTTTAAAAATCGGCCATATTTACGTTAGTTAATGGGAAAAATGGATAATTTGGATTTTTAAATATATAATTATCTCTTATAAGGTAGATGTTTGTCGCCCTATTAGCTCAGTTGGTTAAGGCGTCGTAAATTCCGTCCGCAGTATGCTTAGGGTAGCGGGTTCTCGATTCCCGCCGTCACGACAAAATTAATTTAATTAATAGTGGTGATGGGCTGATGTAGTGCATGGTATATGCATGAAGGAGGTGCACTCAGCCTCTGAAATAAAGGAGAGATGGTAAAACACATGTATGGTATCACAATGGGCTCTATAGCTTAAGTGTGTCCTTCGTGGACAGCCAATATAACTTAACCTAACCTAACCTAACCTAAGGTAGATGTGATTCTTAATAAAAACTTCCTCTTCCTGCGTCTAAAAAACGACTCATGTAGATCCAATCATATCACTTGAAAGTCGAATAATTCAAAAACGTGCGTTTTTTGTTGGGTTTGGGCTAATGGTATATTTTAGACTTTAATTTATTATTAATATGTTTTTGAATTGACACAATTCTTTACATTGTTTTTGTATCAGGTTTTTCCCGTTGTTTTTTATTCCAGTGTAGAAAATTTTGGAGATATTTTTTTACCGACTTTCATTATACACTATATATTTATTATTTTAACATAATTGAAAATATGAAATGATTTTTAAGTATTGAGATTCAAAAACAGTTTTTGCTAACTTTATTGACATAAGGTTTTTTTGCTGCATTAGTTGTTATTTTTGTTTGGATTTAAAAATACTGGAAAGAAGGAGAAAAACTTTGTTTTATATAGTTTTAGATTATAAATCAAAACCATTGTTCATTAACCTTAAAAATAAATTACTTACAATATTTTGGTTTTATTGCATGAGAGGTCTCTGGTGTATGACTGCGATACCAGCCAGAATTTGACCATTCGACACAGTGTCGTCTCGATTGTCCTACATCACAACAATTGTAATTTACAGGTTGTCGGACAACGGTCATTCGGATATCGACAAAATTTGTTTCTAGTTCTCTGTCTCTATGTTGCCTATAGTACGGGATCCGGCTGCGAAATTAGTACATTCATAATGTAGTAGATCGATCAACTACATTATGAATGTACTAATTTCGCAGCCGGATCTTAGACTACTAGAAAAAAGAATAAATTCTAAAAATTTTAAGGTATCTTTCGTCTTCGAAGGATCGAATAATATTCAAACAAATTTATTAAAAAAGTATTTTTTCCGATTTACATGAACCGATAATATTAGCTATCATTTAATAAATTAAGTTATCGATATTTAGTGAGGTGTTTTATCTCCGCCAGGTGGGCAAGTTTTCAAGAAGCAATACAATCTTCCTTCCTGGCACCAGCAGGGACTGCCGTCTACTTTCCATTCTTGATTTTCAATATAACATTTAAAATCTATATACAACAAATAACGTTTAGTTATGTTTCTTGATTTTCTTTAATTCTAGTAATCTATTTCGAACACCGTAACATGGCTTAAACCATATGGCTTAAAAAACAATTTTTTATATTCCATAATAAACCGCGACGAGCAAAAGGGTTACAAAATTTTAGTCTTACCTATGTAGTGTTATTCTTGCCAGGTCGACAATTATTCCATTAGCAATTTAATTTTCCCTCGTCACACATGCATGGGCTGCAGTCTATTTTCCATTCTGCTTCAATATCACATTTTAAATCTGTATAAAACAAAAAAAAATTTAGTTGTTTATCAAATTTTCGGTCTTGATTTTCTCTTATTCTAAGTGTACATAAAAATGACACATTCGACATTCGCACCATGACTAAATTCACAATTTTCTCATAAAGATCTGTTAATTTAAACGACATTTTTTTTTTTATTTATTAAAAATAAAAGTTTAGTCATGATAATCTTTGTTAGGGCCCATTCATTAATAACATCGGTATGATTTTGACGATTATTCGAATGTTTTCTATTTCTATTTCTAATTTACTAATAATAATTTATTGAATTGATTCAAGTTCATTATGGACAAGAGAATAAATGAGACAGTTAAATATCACATTCAAATTTGTTAATATAGGTATCTTTTCTTTTAAATGATTCCAAAAATTAGCTTAACATCAATTTTTAACTTATCATGCATTTAAAATTTGGCCAGACCTTAAAGACAAGTTCCAAGTTCTACAAAAGATGTTAAATATAACTCTGACAGCAGCCTTTCTACTTTTCGACCGTTCTGAAATGAGCATAAAATACTGTTCTTTGTTGAATGAAATTTAAAATAATAAAATTGAAGTAGAATTTGAAATTATTTTGTTTTTTCGTTAAAAAAACAAGCATATATAATAACAAGTGAAAACAAACAATTGGCTGAGTTAATTGTTGAAATACCATGCATAGTCAGTGCTGATTTCTTTATCACATTACACACACAAACATGTGACACATACATAACTAATAATCAAGTATAGTACATATTATAAAATTTCCGCCTAATTGGCGCCCTCACGGGTAAACAGTGATGTTTACGAAAAAATGTTTCAAACAAAAGTTGTTAAATTTTTGATAAGGAATATTTTTTACATTTATAATTTTGTTCTATCTCTAACGGTTTACAAGATGGGTCTTACGGACCCAAGACCCAATTGACCTATGATGCTCATTTACGAACTTGACCTCACTTTTTACGTCCTGAGTACGCTGTAAAAATTTCAGCTCGATATCTTTTTTCGTTTTTGAGTTATCGTGCCCACAGACGGACGGACGGACGGACAACCGGAAATGGACTAATTAGGTGATTTTATGAACAGCTATGACAAAATTTTTTTCCTAGCATCATTATTTTTAAGCGTTACAAACTTAATATACTATGTATATTTCATATACTGGGTGTTCCAAACCACCCGTCCAGGCTGATTATTCTGAATAGTTTTAAAAAAAAATTGAAACGAAAAAACACGTATCAAATATTTTTTGAAACTCTATCTAACCATACCAAAAACACCCTCCACCCTCAACCCCTGTTAGGGGTAGGGGGTGTAACTTGAAAAAATCAAATGGAAACCCCTATTTTTTTCTGCAGATTTGGATTCTTCAGAAGAAAAGACAAACATTTTGTCTAAGAAATTTTTCCCGATTTTCGGTAGATCGCGCTACAATCGACAAAAATCGTTCTTTTAGCTTTGGCATAAGAATTGCGCCGTTCAATGACAAAAATCCAAACGAAAAAGTAAAAAAAAATAAAAACACAAACACACAGAACCAAAACAAAAACAAAACAAAAGCAACACCAAAGTTGGAAATTCAACGAAAATAAAAGAGAAGCGAAAATGTCGAATTGCGGTAATTGAGGTAAACCACTAGACAATTGGGAGGATACTAAATAAAGCTCTTAGAAAGAATTAGATATGAATCATTTTAGATTTAATTTTTTTTCAGACTTTCCAAAATAAAAAAAAACATTTTTACAAAAATAATTTTTCTAAATCATAATAAAATATGAAAAACAAAACAGAATAGTCTTTTCTTCAAAAAAACAAAAACAAAATTGAAAATAACTAATCTCGACTCAAAAAACTTTTCTCGCATTCACTTGAACTGCAATTCTAATGCCAAATCTAAAAGAACGATTTTTGTCGATTGTAGCGTGATCTACCGAAAATCGGGAAAAATTTCTTAGACAAAATGTTTGTCTTTTCTTCTGAAGAATTCAAATCTGCAGAAAAAAATAGGGGTTACCATTTGATTTTTTCAAGTTACACCCCCTACCCCTAACAGGGGTTGAGGGTGGAGGGTGTTTTTGGTATGGTTAGATAGAGTTTCAAAAAATATTTGATACGTGTTTTTTCGTTTCAATTTTTTTTGAAAACTATTCAGAATAATCAGCCTGGACGGGTGGTTTGGAACACCCAGTATACATGGTATAAAAATAGACCATCATTGCCCAGCCATACTACCCTGAGGTACACCCAATATATAAAAACTTAATTTGTTTGTTACATAAAACAAATGAAAGATTTGTATAATATTATTCATGAATTTATATTTTGGTGCATCATTTGCATTATTATCGATTATCAAATGAATTAGAATTTGTATCCGTATCCGTATGTTTTGTAGTATAATTGGAGTATATAACTTAACAAATGAATGTTTGGTAAAATTTGATAAACCAAATAAACGTAAATTATAAGTTAAGTATATTGATTACATTGTAAACAAACCATTTATATTATAATAGAAATTAGAATTGTAGGATTTATAAAATAACAAATTGTATGTAGTCTACTTAGTGTAGTTGTAGCGTCAATTCAAATTTTGTAAACTGACTAACGTAGTTCCAATAACGAATAGCTCTAAAACAACTAATTTAGTTGATATTTTATGATATTTATTATCTTTTTAACCGACTTCAAACAAAAACGGAGGAGGTTATCAATTCGACTGTATTTTTTTTTTTTTTTATGTGTGTTACCTCAGAACTTTCGTCTGGGTGAACTGATTTTGATAATTCTTTTTCTGTTTGAAAGGTGGTGCTTCCCGTGTGGTTCCATTTCATTTTGGTCCTGTTCTGACAACGTCATCCATGAGCAAACTATAAAAGTCTTAAATTTTCATTAAGTATGCACGACAAGAGGACGAATAACAAGTCAACCGATTTCGATGATTCTTTTTTGGTGACAAATTAGTTCGTGTATTTCAGATTCACTAAAAATCACAAAATAAAAAAAAACTTTAAACAAATAGAAAACCGACTTCAAAAGCAAAACTTTTCCAAAACAAATCAACATGCTCTAAAAAGTAAAAAAAACAAAACGATAATATAATGTAGTAAAATTATTGTTATTTTTGGATTCGGCGTCCGCCAAGCTAATGTAACAAACTGTTCTGTCAGAATGGTTTCCTTTGCTGACACCGACTCCAAAAATAACAATAATTTTAACTACATTATATTATCGTTATTTTTTGACTTTTTAGTGCATATTAATTTGTTTTGGAAAAGTTTTCCTTTTGAAGTCGGTTTTCTTTGTGTTAAAAGTTGTTTTAAGAGCAAATTGAAAGATTGTTTAGTTTTTATTTCTAAATATAGATTTAGTTTACATGTAAATTTTTCAAAGTATTCTTTACTTAAGTATATAAACGCAAAAAAAAATTTATGATGGTTTCCAAAGAGATATATTCATTTTTATCTTCTCTGAATGACTTTTATCTTCTCTGTTTTGACTAATTTAAAGCGCACAAAGCAAATGAAGTGGATTGCTGGATTTAAGGTATCAAAAACCCGTATTTATGATTCCCAAATAGTTCGACACATGTCAACTTCAAAGATCTGTTTCTTCAAGGAATTTGAAAGAATACACAAACCCAACGGCATATTTATAAGTTGTTTCTTGTGTTTATCTTTTTAACAATACGAGAAAAAACCATGTTTCAATACGTTGTTTTGAAAAAAAAAAACAGTTTTCGAGATACGGAAAAAAATACTATACCCTCAGTTCATGTTAATTAGGCACATTTTCCTTGTTAATAATTCATTCCACAGGCAGTGGTAATATTTCAAATGTATTGAATTCCTAAGAAAAACTATTTCACGATTGAACTGCCTTAATCCTTCGTTCATCGCGTAATAAACACGCCGCCTAATTTAAAAGTTTTTTTAAAAATTATAGATACTATAGAAGTCATAAGAAGCTCGCCATAAATGTAATAGAAATTTTAAATATTCTGGTATTTATATTAAAAATTAACAACATTAACATTGCGCCCCATAACTATATGCATCCTTTTCTATAGGTTTTCTTATTGCTACCATGTAAGCTCAAATACTTTGAGTTTCTACTTAGTTAGGCGCTATAGTAAGTCGGTATGATATTTAAATATTTCTAGCTTGTATAAACAACGCTTATTTAAGGCTGTGTTTTAATTATATCTTACAATAACATATTATGGTCATATAAATATGTGGTTATATTTATACGTATAATTAATTGATAACACTACATCACTGATCACTGATCTAGTATCAGGAGCCTGTGACATAAATTGTTGTGCATTCATTTATTACAACACAATATCTGTGAATATCTGATTGCAATTAAGTATAATTATACATATACAATATAAATGTTTGCTTTACTTATGCAGGATAAGTGCTCGCTTTTCGCACTTTTCTCGTGCATCAAATTTACTTTTTGCGTTTTCCATTTGCGCGTGAAATGTACATTTGTCGTACTCAGTGAGAAACTTAGTTATTTGTCATTGCAGGGAAAATAATGGAAATAGAGAGAACTTTACTAGTAAAAAAATAGTGTGATAGTTCGTGAAATAGTGACTTGCTTGGTTAGTGCTTCTAACTACGTCATGGAATTGACAATTTAGTGTACTTGTTGCATAATATACCAATATATTGTGTTCCACATATTTATTATAAATTAAATATATTAAAGCTGAATAATTTATTGTTGATTTATTAATTAATAGCTTTATAATTATAACAATGTAGATTTAACATACATGATTGATTATATTGTTGTATGTAAATAATTATATGTTATATGTTATATTATTAGTATTGGGTTATTGTTTTAATTAATTGTTGTAGAAGTTATTGTTATTAAAAAGTCCAGACAACAAAAAATACACGAAAAAAAGCAACATTTTTGTTTCGTTATAAATAATTTGGATTTTACATTTAAGATTTCATTTTCAAGGATTAAGAAGTGATCTTGCAGATGTCTTACTCCACTATAGTCTAAAACTCGAAGTGCCGTTCGGAAAATCTGAAGTTTAAATAAAAACGCCCTCTTTTATTCAACTTTACAAAACAGTTTTTTGAACGAATGAGTTGGTTGGATAATAACAAATTTCTTGTTTTGGACTTATAACACATCTTTACAGCAACGTTGACGGTGATAGCTTTTAAAATATAATTCCACTCATGTTTTTTTGTAAAAAAAAAAAAAAATTTCATGGAAAATACAAAATTTAAAGTTTTTTAAATTTATTTTATCGATATACTTATCTATCATTAGTAAGCGATTTTCGAATCATAATATAATAATAATTGGGTTTAACCTCCGTTCTTCAGACATAGATGTCTATAACAGACTCCACCCACATCAATATTTCTAAATTCTGTGTATTTAAACTACATCCGAATACATACAATTAAACTTTTATGATGTGAAGGAGTCGGTTATTTCGTTCTTATCGAAACGGTGAAAGTGTGATCAATTTACCGCCCTATTAATTATAATTGACTAATCTGCCGTTGCCTGAATTCGAACCCACAACCTCACTGTTTAAGGAGTCAAACGGTCACAGAATCTTGCCCCTTTATTCGTGCCGCCACTTGGCCCAATTTCCGCATTATGTAATAAGACAAATAATTACTCATAAGCTTCTTTCTGTTCCATAAGTTGCTGCTTTTTAGTATTTTATTTTTTTTAAAGTTATTGTTATTTCACGCGCTAAAGAACAAGCCAAAATTTAGTATTTTTTGTTTTGTACTTATTAATTAACTTATATTATTTATAACTTCAACAAATGAAAATAAACAGTTGAATAAGTTAATTGTCAATGATGTCGTGTTTATATAAAAAACAATTTTTCACAATCGACAAATTTTCTTAAAAAACAATAGTCCCCGCATAAGAGATCAATGAAAATTAATGACCTGTTTTTTTAAGCTCACATCCAGAAAATATGTATTGAAAAAAATCTTTTTTGAAGTTATTTTTTTCCCCTGTAAAATACGAACCACCTACAATAAATATAAGATTCCATAGGGTTCCATTTGAAAAAAATGAAGTTGATCTCCATTTTACCTAAAAACTACCCATTTAAAAATAAATGCATTTGAAATTGATCAAACATTTGTTTGAAAATTTTTTTTGAATCTGACTGATTATACCATGCATATATGAAATATACATAGTATATTAAGTTTAGTCCCAAGTTTGTAACGCTTAAAAATAATGATGGTAGGAAAAAAATTTTGTCATAGCTGTTCATAAAATCACCTAATTAGTCCATTTCCGGCTGTCCGTCCGTCCGTCTGTGGACACGATAACTCAAAAACGAAAAAAGATATCGAGCTGAAATTTTTACAGCGTACTCAGGACGTAAAAAGTGAGGTCAAGTTCGTAAATGAGCATCATAGGTCAATTGGGTCTTGTAAACCGTTAGAGATAGAACAAAAGTTTAAATGTAAAAAATGTTCCTTATAAAAAAATAAAAAACTTTTGCTTGAAACATTTTTTTGTAAACATCACTGTTTACTCACGAGGGCGTTAATTAGGTGCAAATTTTATAGTATGTATTAATATAGGTATATATCTTTTGTTATTTACGTGACGTCATAAAAACAAACATGACAGTGTTGATTGCGCATGAACACTGTCTATACATTTTTGTATGTGTTATGTGATAAAGAAATCAACACTGACTATGCATGGTATTTCAACAATTAACTCAGTCAATTGTTTCTTCTCACTTGTTTTTAATTTTTTTTTTGAAAATGCCAAGTTAAAAAACATCCTGTATAATGTTTTTAACCTGATTTGCTCCCTCACGGGTTGATTTTCGAAAACAGTGTTGTTTACGATTCAAACAAAAGTTGTTTATTTTATGATATTTAAGGAATATTTACAACAATTAAACTTTTATTTTACTGTACGGATACAAGGCCAAATTGACCTTTTTTTTAAGTTAGCATTTACAAACTCAATCTCTCTTTTTACGTCCTAAGCACGCTATAAAAATTTCAGCTGGATATCTATCTTCTTATTTGATAAAGGACAGGCAGCCGGACAGACATTGACGGACAACCCGAAATGGATTTTGTGAACACCTATACCACAATTTTGTTCGTAGCATCAATATTTTTAATCGTTACAAACTTGAGACTAAAGCTAAAATACCTTTAAATATATATTTTATATATACATGGTATAAAAATTATTCAAATTTTGCTTTATAATTTTTGGAGTGTATTATAAACAAATAATGAAATAATAATAAACAAAAAAAATTTTTGTTTAACTGGCTATTAAGGACTATTTATTTAATAGTTTTAAATTATTTTATAAGGACCAACAAAAGTCTGATTACTTTGCAGAAAATGTAATAGCACTACCGGCCCCAATAATTCTAAAACATGGATCTACACTGAATGTTCGTTGTCAAAAGCTATCCGGAAGGTTGGCTACCTTTCAAAACACAACACAAATTATAATTATAATAACCATTAATATAATAATTTCATTGGATAATAATAATAAAATGACAACAAACCAAGTAGCTATTGTTTAAATATACTTTGTGGATAAAGGGTGGGGGGTACTAGCAGTGGGTGTAAATATGAATGTTGAGATTGTTCATGTCTAAATATGAAAACACTGTAAATACCTACTATGACATGGAATGAGTATCACCTTCACATTAAAATGGAAAATTGTTGTGAATGATGCTATAGTGGTTATTGGTTGAGTGCACTTCTGTTGAATGCGTACAGGACGTACAGCTGGCTGTACGGGTATGTATGTTTGTGTCAAACCATTGACCGGCGACTATTCACTAAAATATAACTGATGTTCTCTGGAAAGTTGTTTAATGAAAATGTTTTTTAGGTTTTTCTAATGACAGAAAAGTGAACGCAATATATTTAAAAGAGAAAACACTTAAGTAAATCTGTAAACCTATAAAGAATACTATCATATATTGCCCGTCTGTCTATACTGTGATATAGATATGACTAAGTTGAACAACGTTGTACAAATCACTTCTGAATTATACTAAATATTCGTTGAAAAGGAATCTTTATGTATTGTATTTTCGTAAACTAAATGGTTAATTAGATTCAAAAATCGCTAATTTGTTTATTTATTTATTTACAAATATCTAGTCTTGTTTGAAAAGGTATTTTCTAAAGCAAAAACGCAAAATAAAAATGTTGAAAAACCTTCTAAATTGATGGATTCCTATCCTTTACATATTAAATATCGACAACTATGAAAATTTTGAGCAGCTAACAGAAACGGTCAATGTTTCTAAAAATGTTTTTACAGCTGTATATCATTGAAAACTACATTTTTGGAATTTTTGGTGCAAAAATATTTTTAAAGCGTGGGGTGCTCTCTGCATTTCTTTAAATTAACTGATTTGAATTGTATGAATTACAATTTGAATTCGCTTCATGAGTATTTTGTTCACGGTCGATTTAAAACATAAACAACTTTTATTTTTAAAATGGTATATGTGGTTGAAACTTTTATATCTTCATAAAATTGAATCTTTTTTCAAATTAAGAATTTTTCAACCTACCTACAGTTAAAAAATTTATTTTTTTTAAATATGTAAGTTCTTTAGAATTTGTGAGAATTTCTCCCATCACGTGAGTAAAATGTTCGTGTACGTGTACTCTCATTAGTTTAATATGAATCGTACTCAGTAAATTAAAAAAACTTGATATAGAAATATGGTGATATTAGTTAAAATGAATTTAATTCTTTAGATTTTTCTCTGCTCTAATATTTTCACTTTCAACATCAGTATCAAATCAAACTAATATTAATTCAAAATTTTATATAAAATTTATGAGAGGTTTTGATTTACAAATTTAAAGAATATGTAAAGTGTGAAATATGTTACGCATGTGCAGCACAAGTGAGCAAATCTCTCTTCATGCGATTAAAGATTACTGCTGTAATCTAAAAGAACAAAAAAGCCGTTAATAAATAAAAATACGATATATTATTGCCCACAAATTAAGGTTATTGGTTGTTAACTCCATCAAAGTAATGTTATGATATGATAAGCATGAATCTAATTGATCTTTATTAAAGATCAATTAGATCCAACCTGCTGTGACTTATCTCTTATAGCTGCATCTTGCAGCCGTTAACATGAGTTATCAATTATGAAACCTTCAAATTGATAAAAACATTTTTTTTTTTTTTTTTGGTGTACTTGAATATATAAGATTAAGTGTTAGTGATGACCTGGAAAAATTAAGTCACCGCTAGTTTAAATATGAAAAAACTTAAAATTGTTATTAAATTTGAATAAGTCGACCCAAAAATCTCCTGGATAATAATTTTTAGCTATTTGTATATTTTTGGGTGGCAAATATACCACCTCCACTTCTTAAATATTCCCATTCCACAGAAATGAAGAGTGGAGTTTAGTTCAAATACCATAATAATTTTTTTTAGTTATGAATATCGGAGGAGATTTTGTCAGAGCATTTTGTCTATTGAAACGGTAAGTGAAGCTCAGTTCGCTTGTTGACAATTTAGCCTATTTTTTTCACAAAGAATTTTTGGTCGTTTTGATCGCGAGATAATCAGCTGCAAAGTTCGCGGTTGCCTCATTCAAAGCATATAAAACTTCCAACTTTTTTTTACAATATAAAAACTTTTTCATCAGAATTGATAAAAAAAAAATTAAGAAAGTTGGTTGGAATGTTTTTAGAATAAAAAAAGCATAAATAAATTTAAGATATTCGTTTTCGAAGTATTAATTTTGACGCAAATTGGGCAAAATTGGGATGGTAGGCATAATTATCTCGTTTTAAACGGTCAAAATTTCTGAAACTTTGGGATTTAATAGAAAGTCTTCTTAAATTTAATTTCTCGTTGAACTCTGTGGAAAAAATTTTTACCATAGCTTTAGCATAGGATCTACAAATTCCATGCTATAAATGTCTTAAAGAATTATTCGTTGTCAAGTTTTAAACAAACACCCTATATAAATAGACATCTACATGGACATATCCTACATGTATAAAATATAAATGTAGCTATAATAGCTATTATTATTATGTTTGTGAAGTAATAAATGCAAGCTATTCGTCCATACTTTAAATCCGGTGGTGTTTGTCCGATGTAGTATTATACGTATACCTATATACGTATAATGTTCATGTCCATTTTATATATTATAAATTAATTTGAACAGACAGATTACTTTAGGTTTTACATACTGTTCACATTACTAACTAACTTGATATAGATATTAATACCTACCTATATAAAACACCCTCTTACGTACGTAATGTACATAACATAGTGCATATGTGCGTAGATATGCGTGTGTAGCTGTTATGTACGCATAATATTTAAACATATTAAGGTTTTGTTTTGTTGGTACATATAAATATATGCCAGTGAAGCGAACAGAAACACAGTCAGGTATATTATTTAAACATGTAGGAACTGCTTTCATCCCTGTTTAATTAATTGATATTGTGTGTTAAAATGTTTGTTAAATATTTCTATTATTTAAGAGAGAATATTTGCTTTTTTTGCAGGGGTGGGAGATTATTTTAAGATTTAAATTTCTCAAGGGAATAGTTACTCTTACACTGAAAAAAATAAAAAAAACTTTTAACAAAAAGAAAACCGACTTCAAAAGGAAAACTTTTCCAAAATATATTAAAATGCACTAAAAAGTAAAAAAATAACGATAATATAATGTAGTTAAATTCTTGTTATTTTTGGAGTCGGTGTCAACCAAGCTAATGTAGAAAACTGTTCTGTCAGAGTTGTTTCCTTGGCTGACACCGACTCCAAAAATAACAAGAATTTAACTACATTATATTATCGTTATTTTTTTACTTTTTAGTGCATTTTAATATATTTTGGAAAAGTTTTCCTCTTGAAGTCGGTTTTCTTTTTGTTAAAAGTTTTTTTTATTTTGTGACTTTTAGTGAATCTGAAGTACACTAACTAATTTATCACTAAAAAAAGAATCATCGAAGTGATACTGAGTTATTCGTCCTCTTGTCGTGCAAACTTAATGCAAATTTAAGACTTTTATGGTTTTCTCATGGATGTCGTTGTCAGAACTGTACCAAAATGAAATGGGACCAAACGGGAAGCACCAGCTTTCAAACAGATAAAGAATCATCAAAATCGGTTCACCCAGTCAAAAGTTCTGAAGTAACAAACATTAAAAAATAAAAATAAAAATACAGTCGAATTGATAACCTCCTCCGTTTTTGTTTGAAGTCGGTTAAAAATTAAAATAATTACAACCTCATCCCGAAGTTGACCGTTTCATATTGAGATAAAGTAAAAATACTTTCAAACAATTTCTTAATGATTGGAATGAATACAACTAAGTATTTGTATTTACAATAAAATGGGATTGAATTCATTGATACAAAATCACTGAAGTTAAATAAACAAAATCATTACTTCTATGAAAGAGATTGATTTTAGTTTAAAGTCATGCATTTTATTGATGGAAAAAAATTTGTACTTAGTTGGAATATATAATCGTGTAAATAAAGCGAATCGATGAAGTAAAGTAAAATTTCTTTGTGTTAGGTACACATAAGATTTGGTTATTACGATCACATAGATGTCATGTCTAGTCCATATGTGATTGTGTCAACTACATGAAGATTGTTATTACTAACAGTGAGTTTGAAATAAACTTATTGATAATTTTTATAAGATATCGCATATTATTTGTGTACAAATGTAACAACCATCAATAGCGCAGTCGATATAGCAGTGGCCTTAAGACACTAAAATCAATAGCAATCCATAATAAAATTACTCACGTGGCTGTGACAATCACATCAGTCTTTTATTATAATATATGTAAGCGGTTCTACCAATCAAAAAATATTATTTAAAACTATGTTGCATTTCAAAACAACAATATTTGAAATTTGTTAGATAGTATATTACTTTCATACAAACAACTCATGCGTTTATGTCAACTTCATCACTCCCGTACAGTAGTTGTATCACATTCGTGACCACATCTGACCTCACGATGAGGTTGAAACAACCTCATTTCGGTTGATATTCAGAATTCTTTTTCAGTGCACGACAACAAAATCTCGTTTTGATATTGAGAGAAAAAAGTGGCCTAATGAATGAGCAATTGGCCCTTGTTCTCAAGTGATTTTATTACTTCAAAAGACATTCGTTATCGAACCAAAACATCGTGTGAAATCAATTTTTGATAATATCAATAACTACGAAAATAGAAAAAAAAGAAATAACATTTGGTGACAGATTATGAAGTAATTGCCATAGAAACTACATATCGAAAGTTGTTTTGCAAGAATAAGAAAAAAAAATAATTTTATTGCGTATATCTTTTATGTTTATCAATCGATTTTAATTTTGATTTCGGATCTTGCCACGCACATTTTTCAAATTTTAACGAAAGATACGTAGAAATCGACATCCTTTGTAAATTTCATCGTATCTTTCGTTAATATCTCACGGAGTTAATCCAAAACATTTCTCTTATATTATCGATGTTAGTAAATGAAAAGTGTAAAAATTGCAAGATAGAGGAAACCTGATTTTCCTGAATTCAAATCGTTTTGGGAGGGTTATTATTTTTAATTTTACCTTTCTTTTTGAAGTTTAAAAACGTATATTTATATTAATTTGCATATTTTTCATACAATGACATAACATCAATTTAATACAAATTTTTATTAAAACAATTTTGAATAAATTTAAATGTGTAAATAAGTAGTTCCCAGATGACAGTCAATATGTAGTTACAGTTTGACTCGAAAAAAACATTCAAAATATACTATTTTTCTAATCTTTTTTAAATTCCCAGTGGGATAGTTATTGTAATGGGTCCGATTTTGCAAATTGATAATTTAGACATATCTCCACGTTTCAAGGCCTTTAGAATCGAATAGTATGGTTTTTGTAAGGAATGAAAAATTGTATAATTGTCATTATTATCACTTATCATTTGTGGTGCAGGAGGCGAAGCCCCCGCTGGGGTTGCAAGGGCCGAAGCCCCTGAGGGAGCTGCAGGGGGCGAAGTTCCCTAAAATGAAAAAAAAAATTGTTTACATAAAAAATAATAAAACGATATAAAATATTAAAACATTTGATATTTTGTTATCCTTTCCACTGGGCAGTTTGTCGTATGGACCTTTCGGGTCAAACCTGGACCACTTTTTGGTTAAAAAAATTTGTAAAATCGAATGTCCATTCAATGCTAGACTAAGTTAAGTGTTGCTTATCGTATTTAGTTTATACTGCAAATGGAATGATGTCGATAAAATTTTATTTGTCACAAATATTACGTTTTCGTCAAAATGTAAATTAAATATAATTGTAATTAATAATAGAAATATATATGTATATTTTTATTTTTTTTATTTTGAACAAGTCAAAATGAAACACAATAAAAAACACTTTAGCTAAGACTCCAATCATTAGTTGAATAATTACTTTACCGATGCACAGATGTCAGATAAATATATATAAGTTAAATTAATTTTCTTAAAAAAATCCTTATAATGATACGTTATGAAAAATATTAATAATTTCTATTTTCATTTTTAATTTCTGAAATATTAAAAATACTTACAGTATTTTTATATGTAAGAATTTTTCATAAAAAGGAAAAAAAACAAGTCATTGTTGGACAAGGAGAGATGTATACATAGCTAACATATAAATTATAGAGACAGCTATTTAAATTCATATATATAAGCTAGACGCTGTATACAGTGAGTCAGTGTAGTAAGCAGTACAAAACCAAGGATGTCTTCAATTTAATACTCAACAACATGGAATAAAGAAAACTATATATACATCTTTCTTCGGCCAACAAGGACATGTATAAACGTTATTTGATTTAATATTCTACTTCAAAATGTTCTGGTGAGACCTTAAATAGAAAACTTTAAATATTTTAATTTCTTTTTGAACTTTATCTTATTTCTTTGATAAATTTGATACTTGTTCTTTTAAATCAATCTAAGTGCTAAATGACAATCAAATAAGATTATTTTATTGAATTGTAAGCAACTTTAGATAGATGATATAAAAATGTTATTTTATATAGTATTGGAATGATTTATGTAACTTTTTTGGGAAGTTCATGTGTTCTTGGTGTGTGATGAATTTAACACTCCAGAACATAGTTTAACATGAACCTTTTGTTGTTATATTATTTTTTCTAAATGAGAAATTTGTAACTAATTATTTTTTTGTTGTTGCATAAATCATCCTTGCTAATTTTTTTTGAAACATTTTGTTTCTTTTAGATATGACTAACTCATTATTTTAGACTATGTCATTTATATATTTATTTTTTTTTTTTTAAAGTTTATTAAATAAACTTTTGGATTCTTCTAATCCATTTAATATATGGTTAACTCTCTTTATAGAGACGATATCATTTTATATTATTTGACGATGTCATTAATATGTATTTATTTTTTTTAAAGTTTATTAAATAAACTTTTGGATTCTTCTAATCCATTTAATATATGGTTAACTCTCTTTATAGAGACGATATCATTTTGTATTTTTGACTATGTCATTAATATTTAATATTTTATAGAGTTTATTAAGTAAACTTAGGATTATTTTTTTAATCCTTTTAAAATATGATTAACTCTCCTTTATAGGGACTATATCATTTTGTATAAACTAAAACGGTCGCTTGGTTTGACAAATTGTGGTATGCATTCATTGTAATATTATTGTTCATTTTTTTTACTTAATTATTATTGAACTTGTTGAATGCGGTAGGCAATTTGTCGAATCAAGTCACTTGTAGATATAATTCTGTTATTTGCTTTTGTATAGACTATTTTTTTTTTGGAATTATTGTGAAAGAATATTGGTTGCGAAATTGAATTTAATCTTTTTTATTAGCAAAGAATAAAACTCAAATTTATTAAAAATTTAAATACTGATTTCATTATTTTCTCTTAATTCAGATTTACATTTCAGATTAATTAATTTTCACGCTTCCACGTAAACATTTATGAATGAATTGAACTTGTTACATATATGAGATTGAGTACGGTTAACTCGTGGCTAGAATAATCTAGTTCGAGAGAATATCTCGGTTAACAACCATTCTTATTAGTACTTGTTCATTTCACGCTAATATAACGTTCCAATATGAACTAACTATAAATCTCGTATCAATTTTTAAAACAAATTTTCTCATTGTATCAATATTGGTAGCAGACAAAACAAGATTTACACCTCTGAAATTCGTAACATTTTCTTTCATAATTTTCTTAAATCTTAACAGGGTATTTAGACTATTGTTCACAGATTTATGAACTCAGATTCAGATAATAGTGTTGAGGAATTTTATGGATTTTCTCCTGAAGAACAAAGGGACATTCATTATAGATTCAAACAACTATTTAAAATCACAATGGACAAAGAAACTTTGGATGAATTATGGACAAATTTAGGAGCCCAATTGGAAGGAACCTCAAATTTGATCCAGGAAACCAATGTGGTATTAAATCAAATTTCCGAAGCAACACTGCATAACACCAATCAAATTTCGGAGCTAAGTACCAAAATTACTTTAAAAAATTCTATAGATGACAAATTTCAAAAAATTGACTTAAATATAATTACCAAAGACATACCAGTATTAAACTTATTCTACCCTGATAGTATAGTTAGCTTCACTCTTGAAACGGACAATCTAGCAAAATTAAATCTCGTTTCAGAACATTTTCTTTTAAAATTTTTATTTACTAAAATACATAAAAATGCAAAAGATTTTTGGGCAAATTATTTAGAACAAGCGAGAACTTGGAACTTTATAAAAAAAGATTTAATTGAAAACTATTTATCAGCTTCTCAATTAACAATAGCAAAAGATCGTTTTGTTAACAGACGACAAAAAGATGATGAAACCTTCTCATCATTTATTACTGATATTACAAAATACGCAAAACTTTTACAACCTGAATCTACTGATTCTAGTATAATTAATATAATCTTTGCACATGTAAACGCCCAAACATTTGAATTAATAAAATTAATGGATCCACCCGATTCAATAATAAAGTTGAATGAGTTAGGAAGAAAAATTTCTGAAATCACAGCTAGATCGAAGTTTTATAAAAATCAAAAATCAAATTTACATAATTCTATTTCAAATCAACAAAACACACAAAAATCAAACACCAATAATGGTGATAAACTAAAGTATAAAAGTCAGTATAACTGTACTCACTGTAAAAAATCAGGGCATACAATTAAGTTTTGTTCTTTACTAAAAAATCAAAAAGTAAAAACTGAAAATACTAACCCTTTTGTAAATAATATCACTACCCAAGCTGATATTCACAATTCCGAATCTGACATTTCAAAAAACTAGTAAATCTCACCAAACATTTGCCTGTTATAAACATTAACATCGGTAACTTTAAATTTCATGCATTAGTAGACTCAGGTAGTTCAATTAATGCTATTACAAAAAAGGCCTACAATAAAATTAAAAAAATTTTCGCAATTAAAATTATAAATTCACCCTTAACAGCATCTTTGCCAGGATCTAATAGTTTAAAAATACATAATAAAATTAATTTATCTTTTAAAATTGATCATCTAACTTGGAAACAAGATTTTTACATCATTGATTCATTGCCATATGATATTCTTTTGGGTATACCAACACTACATAAGTGTGGAATTTTATTGAATTTCAATAGTAATTCATTATCATTTCATCACTTTAATTATCTTAATATTCCATTCATTGATACTGAACCTAAGATTACCTTTAATACAATATGCGAAATTCAAATAAATTTAGATAAATTAAATCAAGATAAATTAAATGCATTATTAAATAAATATAAAATAGTTTTAACAAAAACACCGGGACGTGCGCGTAATTTTGAATACACTATATTTATTAAAGACAAGGAACCAATTCATAAGACTCCGTATTATCTACCACCAGATAAAGAAATATTACTTAAAAATCATATTAATGAACTGGTAAATCTAAATATTCTTAAACCAGCGCAATCTCCTTGGGCAAGTCCGGTATTTTTTGTAAAAAAAAAAACTAATAATGAATTTAGAATGGTATCCGACTATCGTTTCTTGAACAAAAAGATTGTTTTTGACCCAATAAGTAATGTATCAATTAATCATATATTTTCAAACTTAGGAAACGCCACAGTTTATAGCTTAATTGATATGTCAAATGCATTCTACCAGGTGCCATTGGATGATAGCAGCAAACCTTATACGGCTATCATAACACAATTTGGTCAATTTATCTTTAATGTTATTCCGTATGGTCTCAGTATTTCAAGTCAAGCCCTTTGTAGGCTCTTACTAAAAGAATTTGCGGACTTAATAAATAAAATTATGGTAATCTATTATGATGATATTATTATTTTTTCGGAGAATATTCAAGAACATCATAAACATTTACAAATAGCACTAGCGCGTTTTAAAAAACTTAATCTAACTATTAATCCTAATAAAGCAAAATTTTTTATGCAACGTTTGAAAATCTTAGGACACGTAATTTCTTCCGAAGGTAGGATACCTAATCCTGAAAAAGTAGAAGCAATTAGAACTATGCCTATTCCTAAAAACCTTAAGGAATTACAATCATTTCTTGGAATGGCAGCCTTCTTCGCTAGATATATACAGAATTTTAGTACTATAGTGGCACCTTTAAATGCCTTAAAAAAGAAAGATGCTAAATTCATTATAACGCAAACACATGTGGATGCTATTAATAAACTTAAAACAGTGCTCACTACGGCACCAATTTTACGATTTCCTATTTTTGATGACAAACATCCTTTCATAGTAACTACAGATGCAAGTTCTATAGGTGTAGGTGCTTGTCTTATGCAAAAATTTGAAAACAAACTACATCCAATTGAATACTGTTCGCGAAAACTTAATCCAGCAGAATCAAAATACCCAGTATACCAACTGGAATTATTGGCTGTTTTACATGCATTAAATACATTTAAAGACTACCTTTTAGATCGAAAATTTATATTACGTACTGATTGCAACGCTTTGGTGTATTTATTTAATACACCACAACGTTTTAATAAACTTTCCAGATGGTTATTAACTATCTCGAAATTTAATTTTACAACAGAACATATTAGAGGCACAGAAAATGTAGTAGCCGATTGTTTAAGTAGATTATTTTGTGAAAATGAAACAAATATTGAGGAAAATATTCAATCAAAAAACATAGAACCAATTACACTTCTTAATCAGATATTAACTGACCCCAAAGGTTTTTTATCTATAAAAAAGGAACAAAAAGCTTCTCCAGATTGTAGACACATTTACCAATTAATTAAATCAGGTTCAAATGTACAAAATTTTGCAATTCGCGATGGCTTATTAGTTCGTTTTGTTGGGCGCAATAGAAATAAACGTATTGTTCTCACAGATTCTTTATTGGACTATGTATTAGATTACTTTCATTCCTCAGTATTTGGATGTCATTCAGGCGTCACGAAAACATATCGAGAGATAGCCAAACGTTTTACATATCCTGACTTATATAAAAAAACTGTAGACTATGTTAAAAAGTGTAGTGTTTGTGCTACCTGCAAACCGATAAACTATAAAATCTCAGCACCTGATGCATCAATTAGTAAAAAAAATGTGTACAATAAATTATACGTAGACTTTATTGGACCCCTAATACCTTCTGCAGATAATGGCTTCAAATATATTTTTGTTATTACAGATGCTTATAGCAAGTTTTGTTGGGCCTACCCCACTGGGAAAGCAACGTCAGCAGTGGTAATTAAAATTTTACATCAACTATTCATGGTATTTGGATTTCCAAAAGTTTTAATTAGCGATAATGCTAAAAGCTTCAAGTCTAATAAATATACACAATTTTTATTATTAAATGGAATTCGCATTGGATATACCTCGCCTTACCATCCTCAAAGTAATATCACAGAAAGAATAAACAGGAATATAAAAATAAATTTAACCTGCGTAATCAAACAATACCAAATGAAACATAAGGACTGGAATAAAATATTGCCATTTATAATATTCAATTACAATTCGACATATTACTCAATTATTAAAGCTTCACCAGCAGCAGTTTTTTTGGGGCGAACTTGGAATCAACCATTGGATTTATTACTGAATACCACCGATATTTTGGCTATGGAAAAACCTCCTAGTGTGGATATGGTCCAGCAGGCACTGCATAAAGCTACTGTAATGCGAAAAGCAAGACAACATCAAGCTCCAACTGATGTTAAATTCCACGTTAATCAACTTGTACGGGTTAGACTACCACCTGCAGCATCAAACATCGACGAAGACAGAAAATTTTCACCTCGATTCAGCGATGTTAAAAGAATCATCCGTTTTACAACTCCAGTTAGTGTAGAATTAATTGATCCAAAAACTAACGAATTAACTAGAACACATGTCACACACTTGAAACGTGCTGAAGTGCTATAAGATGAACTTTTTTTTAGAGGTGGTGAGTGAAACACAATAAAAAACACTTTAGCTAAGACTCCAATCATTAGTTGAATAATTACTTTACCGATGCACAGATGTCAGATAAATATATATAAGTTAAATTAATTTTCTTAAAAAAATCCTTATAATGATACGTTATGAAAAATATTAATAATTTCTATTTTCATTTTTAATTTCTGAAATATTAAAAATACTTACAGTATTTTTATATGTAAGAATTTTTCATAAAAAGGAAAAAAAACAAGTCATTGTTGGACAAGGAGAGATGTATACATAGCTAACATATAAATTATAGAGACAGCTATTTAAATTCATATATATAAGCTAGACGCTGTATACAGTGAGTCAGTGTAGTAAGCAGTACAAAACCAAGGATGTCTTCAATTTAATACTCAACAACATGGAATAAAGAAAACTATATATACATCTTTCTTCGGCCAACAAGGACATGTATAAACGTTATTTGATTTAATATTCTACTTCAAAATGTTCTGGTGAGACCTTAAATAGAAAACTTTAAATATTTTAATTTCTTTTTGAACTTTATCTTATTTCTTTGATAAATTTGATACTTGTTCTTTTAAATCAATCTAAGTGCTAAATGACAATCAAATAAGATTATTTTATTGAATTGTAAGCAACTTTAGATAGATGATATAAAAATGTTATTTTATATAGTATTGGAATGATTTATGTAACTTTTTTGGGAAGTTCATGTGTTCTTGGTGTGTGATGAATTTAACACTCCAGAACATAGTTTAACATGAACCTTTTGTTGTTATATTATTTTTTCTAAATGAGAAATTTGTAACTAATTATTTTTTTGTTGTTGCATAAATCATCCTTGCTAATTTTTTTTGAAACATTTTGTTTCTTTTAGATATGACTAACTCATTATTTTAGACTATGTCATTTATATATTTATTTTTTTTTTTTTAAAGTTTATTAAATAAACTTTTGGATTCTTCTAATCCATTTAATATATGGTTAACTCTCTTTATAGAGACGATATCATTTTATATTATTTGACGATGTCATTAATATGTATTTATTTTTTTTAAAGTTTATTAAATAAACTTTTGGATTCTTCTAATCCATTTAATATATGGTTAACTCTCTTTATAGAGACGATATCATTTTGTATTTTTGACTATGTCATTAATATTTAATATTTTATAGAGTTTATTAAGTAAACTTAGGATTATTTTTTTAATCCTTTTAAAATATGATTAACTCTCCTTTATAGGGACTATATCATTTTGTATAAACTAAAACGGTCGCTTGGTTTGACAAATTGTGGTATGCATTCATTGTAATATTATTGTTCATTTTTTTTACTTAATTATTATTGAACTTGTTGAATGCGGTAGGCAATTTGTCGAATCAAGTCACTTGTAGATATAATTCTGTTATTTGCTTTTGTATAGACTATTTTTTTTTTTGGAATTATTGTGAAAGAATATTGGTTGCGAAATTGAATTTAATCTTTTTTATTAGCAAAGAATAAAACTCAAATTTATTAAAAATTTAAATACTGATTTCATTATTTTCTCTTAATTCAGATTTACATTTCAGATTAATTAATTTTCACGCTTCCACGTAAACATTTATGAATGAATTGAACTTGTTACATATATGAGATTGAGTACGGTTAACTCGTGGCTAGAATAATCTAGTTCGAGAGAATATCTCGGTTAACAACCATTCTTATTAGTACTTGTTCATTTCACGCTAATATAACGTTCCAATATCAACTAACTATAAATCTCGTATCAATTTTTAAAACAAATTTTCTCATTGTATCAAAAATAAGGGTATTGTCCCTATAGTGACAAAAATTGCAAGCATTTTCTAAGAGCTGATTTTGTAATATTTCGTTAGGTTGGGTGAGTAGAAAAATATTTTGCCGTCCGTCAGCCAGATTTTGTAGCGCATTTTAACTTTGTAAAAAACGTGCAAAGTTTTTTTATTTTATTGAGAAACTTTTCTATCGACTTCTGTCAGCCGCACAAGAAAGTAAAACTAAAACTGATAGCTAACTGTCAGAGAGTCGATGATCTTCAAAAGAGAATAGAAACTATTTTTTGCAAAAAATTTTAATTTATACTTTTTAATGAGCTTACGTCTATTTTAGGTCATTTTTGAAGTAACTTTTGAAATAACGTACCAAAATTAAAAAAAAAAAAAAAAAAAAAATCAAAATTAATTTATAATATTGGCGGAGTAAACAAAAAGTCGAATTGATAGCCTTCTCCTTTTTTGAAGTTGGTTATAAACAGGTAAATATCTGCAGATAAAAAATGTAAGTCGAGTTATTAATTTTTGACTTACCTATCGCTGATTTATTCTTATTTGGACTAGTTTTTCTCCGTACATCACTAGTTCTTGTTTTGTATAATTGTTGATAGCGTTTTTATTATCAGGATTGTATGCTTCAAAACATATTATGGTATAATATTTTTACAATTTTATATATTTTTCTTAACACGATATACATGTATCGTACGTATATCGTGTCATAAGTTTACATAACAATACAATGACATACATAGATATCTACTAGATATCTAGATACTTTAATATAGATACATTATACCTATTAATCATTCATGTTTAATAAGAAAAGCATTTATTTTAAAACAAAAAATAATAAAATGTTAGTAGGTAGATACCATGTATTTGAATTCACAATTTTGACATAATATTATAAAGATGATCACATGATAAAAAATATCTTTTTTTTAAACAAAATGATATTTGGATACATATATGCATAAATTTTATCATAAATTATTTATAATATTCTGATAGGTGTATGGAAAGAGTGATTTTAAGTTATTGAAGTATGAAAAATGAAGGCTTTTAGAAAGCACAAAATTCAACTTTCTTTGAGGAAACAAACACATAATTCTATCCTGTACAACCAAAGATATACAACATAGCAAAATTTGTTTAACTGTTTTACTAAAGTAATTAAACAAGCAAATTATACAAAATTTTAAAAACTGCCCACAAAATACGACATCCTTGTTACTGTAGGGATGACTAAGGCCCTTAAGACGTCGAAAGAGATACATTTTTTTTTGAGAAACTCTTCAAATAGATTTTCGTGAAACATATATAAGAGTACTTCCGATCAAATTACCTTTCAAATAAAACAAGCTAAATCAAAAATTAATCCATTTATTAGCTACGATGCCACAGGCAGATACCCACCTTAAACTTATCGTATCCCTGTTTTGGCGAGGGCAGTTTAAAATAAATAAGTTTATATTTTTTATTAAGTAAAACGTAGAATCACGTATGCCGATGTGGTTCTTAAACAAAAACCACCTACTACACTAATTGGAATAAGAACAAAGTGATAAGTAGATTTTTATATTATTAAAGGAAGCTAAAATTCTGATTCATTGCAAGTATAGATACCATGAAACACATGGCGCTGCATCCTCCAAATTTTGAAAAGCCGGTATATAAGGAAATTAACTTTATAATATGACCGAATCATGATACTGCCTGATAGTTTTTATGGTTTTGCTCAATCAGTTTTTCTGTAATTAAAAATTATAATTTTTTAGAACTAATTTATCTGAATATGAAACAAATATAATCAAAAAATCTCATTATGAACTGAATTTTGAGGATTTATGTTGAAATGGGAATCGGGAAAACATACACGATTTTTGAATTCATCAAGTCTGAAGAGGTAGTACAATCTAAGAAACTTGGATTCTTGATGCGAATATTTAACGTTTTTTCTTAACTTCACATAGTTGCCTGTCGACTTTATTTCGCTTTTTCTTTTGATAATTCATTATAAATAGGCTATTAAACGTTTGGCAAGTGTTAAATTTTATAAGCGATACTTTCTCTTATGGACTGGTCTTGCATAAGTGCCAAAATCGGCATGTATCAACAATTTAGAAAGTTACAAGTATATAATATTTAACAGCAGTTGAATAAGTTTAATTATAAGACCCATTCACAAATTGATCTGAAAAATTGATCTTGTAAATAATACAAAATTAATTTTATATTTTATAACTTGATTTATTATTTGATAAATAGTCTGAGAAAAAATAAAATAATAGTTTAAAATGAAAACGTCTAAGCAATAAACATAAAATATATCTTAACAAGTGAAAAAAAACAATTGACTGAGTTAATTGTTGAAATACCATGTATAGACAGTGTTCATTACTTTGTCACATTACACATACATACATGTCACACACATATAACTGATATACCCCTATAATACATACTATACAATTTGTTCATAATTTGCGCGCTCACGGTTAAACAGTGATGTCTACGAAAAATGTTTCAAACAAAAGTTGTTTATTTTTGTATAATAAACATTTTTCGCAATTTAACTTTTGTTCTATCTCTAACGGTTTACAAGATGGATCCTACAGACCCAGGATTCAGTTAATCTATACTGCTCATTTACGAACTCAACCTTACTTTTTACGTCCTCAGCACGCTATAAAAATTTCAACTTGATTATCGTGATGACAGACGGACAGACGACAGACAGGCAGACAAAGAATCCGAAATGGACTAATTAGGTGATTTTATGAACACTTATAACAAAATTTTTACATACCATGAATATTTTTAAGCGTTACAAACTTGGGACTAAACTTAGTATACCTTAGTATATTTCATATACATGGTATAAAAATGGTGGAAATGCAATTAAATTTTGTGTACTACAATACCTCACTATGTACAATACAATTAATTGCACTTCCACCATTTTTTATTTAACCAAATAAAAACTAAATATTGAACTTTTCAGGGTTTTTTCAGAAGAATATGATACGAACTATTTTAAATATTTTTGATTCAATTACATATTCTTTGTACCAATTAATGTATGTAAAAACTCATTGTTGATCTGTACAATAGAAGGCTTCTTTTATGACAATAAATTTAATTTCGTAATTCTACTACTACAAATGTAGACAAATGATACTAAAGATGATAGACAAATCTACTACTACAAAAACAAATGATACTAAAGTATCATTTGTTTTTGATCACTTTGTACATCTATGTTTGGTTCAGAGAGAACTGCCAACTGGTACCTAACTATAAACAATCGTAGAATATTTTTTTGAAATGATTAAATATTTACAACAAAATATATTCTTTAATGTCATATTACTTACAATACAAATAATGTTTTAGGTTTCAATTTTTTTTCATTTTAAAATATACAAATGTCAATCTACCCTACATATAAATATCCGACAAAAAATGTTGAATTTTGTGGAAGATATATTTCGAGGTCTTGATATGGACATACAGTTGCTAAATTCACGTCAATTGTAAGTGGCATATTTTTATTTTACTTCAAATAATAACTTCAAAAATTTTTCGTTTTAATACAATAAATGATAACTGAACAGATATATAACATCTAGAAAATGTTCTTATTTTTGTGTTTCAATCAATTTTTGGACATAAAAAGTATGATATTTTCGATTAGATATTATTATTTTTAAATCAATAGTCAAGGTCATTGTAATACTGGAAGGCCTTCCAAAAGAGAAGCGTGAAGAATCCTTATATTCTTCCATAGGATGTTCCATCGGCCTGTGGATTTGATTTATTTTTAAAGTCGGTGTTATCAGCTAGTGTTTCAGTTGGTTAAAGCGTTACCAATTTCGTATGCGATATGCAGAGCAGGTTCGATTCCCTTCGTCACAACAAAAACTATTTTAATTAATGGTTGTGTTGGACTGGTTTAGTGCATGGTATATGCATGAAAGAGGTGCACCCAGTCTCTAACAAATAACACAATTTTGTCAGCTGCATGAGATATTTTTACTAAATTATCTGTTTTAGAATGCGCTGATTTCAGAAGTGATGGCCATTTATTTCTGTCCCGTAATTTTTTTTTGCAAATTCAAACACAAAAAATTGGCAAAAGCACTTGTTTATTAAAAAATTATACAGTAGCCTGCAAGCATAGTGACATCCCATCTTCCTTGGTACCGTCTCTCGATATCGCGGACATCCTGGTGAAACCGCTCCCTCTGTTCTTCACTGTAAGCTCCCAGGTTTTCAGGAAAATATTATTATATTCTTTGTGGGAGTGTAAAAAATGGACCTTCAGGCTTATCTTGCAGCCTTGAGCTTCGTATGCTGCTAGTTGAACAATGGTTTTGTAGTCAGGATCCTTAGTATTTCCCAAAAACTTTCGCACTACGTCCTTGAACGATACCCAAGCTTCTTTTTCCTTCTCAATCATACTTTCCACAAAGAGGGTGTCAGTTAAAAGCCTTCTTATGTTGAGGCCAGTGAAAACTCCCTCTTTTAACTTTGCTTCTGACAGCTTCGGGAATTTTGTACATAGATATTTAAAACAGTCTCCATCCTTTTGCAATGGTTTTACAAATTGTTTCATCAACCCCAATTTCATATGGAGAGGTGGCAACAAAACTTTTTCTAGCGGCACCAAAGTAGTATTGATAACATTTTTCTCCCGAGGTTTTAAAGTTTCTCGGGGTGGCCAATCACTTTAAGTCCAGTGCTGTTTTCTGGCTCTACTATCCCATAAGCATAAGGAGCATGGGTATTTAGTATAGCCTGCCTGCTGACCCAAAAGCATCGTGAGTTTTTTCAAGTCCCCACAAACCATCCATTGATGGTCCTAATATTAGATTCATTCCAGGGTAATGGCCAAATTGTTATAGTTCGGTTTCTACCATATGCACAGAATAACCCATTGGAAGCGAAGATAATTTATTTGTGATAGATATTTAGATGTGATAGAATGTTTTGAATAGTTTTCCTGTTTTTGGGAGTTCAAAATCTATAAGAAAATGAAAAAAATCCCTATGCAGTTTTTTAGTCGCAGATCTGTGTAATTGAGAAACTGATAAATGAATTTATCAGCGGAAAAGTTGGTAAAACACATTATGGTATAACCATGAGCCCTTAATCTTAAGTGTGTTCTTTGAGGACAGCCAGTATAACCCAGCTCAACCTAAAGTGGGTATTATTTACAAATTGTGAAAACTGGCATTTATAATGTATGGTTGAAATTGTGAGAAAAAATTGTTTAACTTTCGAAAATAATCATTTAAAGTACTGTGTCGCTGAAATTGTGAGAAAATTCAAAATTATTCATGGTATTTATGGTAATTATTTATGAAGGTTCCACGGATTTTATTTATGAATTTAGTCGGAGTCAGTCAAATTCTACATTAAAATCGCAAAAACGTGATGTAAACCTACTTTTTATATTTTATTTGGACCCCTTAGATTCGTCTGAAACACCGTTTTGCAAGTAAAAAACAAGTTGTGCTACCTGCGTAATCCGTGAATAAATTCAAAATTTTCACAATTATTTTAGTTTTTGCAATTCAATTAAAAAATATGAGCTTTTGGCATTAATTCAAATTTTAGGATTTTTTTTGGCCCTATTTCTATTTTTTATCATATCTCAAAAACGATTTGACAGAGCTTTGGGTTCGTTTCAATTGTTTTAATTACTTTCAAAATGATAATAGCAACTAATATCAAAAGGACAAAATTTTTGAATTAAATTGCAAAAACTGATAAAATTCCGAAAACTAATAAAAGTTTTTCACCGATTACGCAGGTATCACAACTTTTCACAAAACGTTGTTTGAGACTCCCCTAAGAGGTCCAAATAACATACCAAAAAATCAGCTTTTCATCGTGTTTTGTGATTCTAGTTGTTTTTTTTGTTTTAAGATTTTACTGGCATATTGAGAAAAATTCCGGAAATAATTGTTGTACTGAAATTGCATATTTTAATATCGAAGGAAGGGTAATGTTTTCCAAGTGAAGTACTTTTTCACAGATGTACTTTAATACTTATAGTTATTGTGGTTCTGCAGGGAAAACTGAATTCATATGTATATACTATTTTATTTGTCTCCTGTTGGTAGATTTTCTTTCCCTTCATGTCCTTACGTCCTTATTTAACGTTAAAACAAAACAAAATGAAATGAGTAAGTACAATTCTGTAAAACTAATCCATTGGTTGTTGTTTTGTAATGTTTTTGTCACATTGGTATAAATGTAAGGTAGAGGACTATATAGGAGTAGGAGTACAGGACTAGAGGCGAAGAAGGACATTTACAACCATTAGCCACATACAATGCATATAAATGTCGCGGGGATAATGTGCTGATTAATGTTATACTGTCTATTCTTGTATATGTACAACTTACTTCCTTTATAAGTATCATTGAGTTCTATTTTTGTATTATAACTTCTTTTTTTTATTACTAAGAACAGTAATCAATTTTTCTGATCTTTGGCAAGTTACCCACTTATCCCCCCCCCCTCCATAACACTCGAAATAACGGTAGGGATTGTTTTACACAGGTAAAATATATGTACAACAGGTAAAATATATTTACAATTTTTTTTAAATGTTAAATAGTCATAATTCATTCAGTATATCAGAAAAGATGGCCATGAATTGTTTTAACTTGACTTTTTATACAGAAATCAGTAATTTATGGTAATGTCATATTAAATTAATTTTTTATATTTCAAATATATCTCTACAAATTATAGCTCATGTGTTAATCTGATGTATGAACTATAGTATGGCTTAGTTTCAACTAAATTCATTCATTAGTTTTTTCGTAAAAGCGTAACAATATACAAACAGACAAACATCCTTACTTTCACATTTATAATATATATAGAGTAACATAATTTATAACAAAAGGTGCATAGTTCCTACCGAATGGCCCATGAAATCTCTCGTTATCTCTTCTTATTTAGCCGTATATTTGAATAACATTATTTTTCCAGAAGTTTTTAACTGTAGACCACCGTGTGAAAAATACAAATAGAAAGCCTCTCAAATGAATTGCGTGGGGCAGACTTTAGAATATAATGCATAGTTAGTTATATTAGCATTACTAAAAACTAATAAATATTGTGAATCGCCTTTTAAGGACGTACCCAAAAAATGAGTCTTTGCAAATATGTGAGACTTTAAAAATTGAAAATATATTTCAAATTTTGAGGATGAATTCTGTTAGAATTTAGGAAAACGAGATTTAAGAGTAAAATAATTTCGATATATACTATAGTTTTTGATACATTGATTCCTAAAGACTTCACTTATAGAAAAATAACACACAAATGCCATTCATTTGATCACTTAAAAATGTATTTTATGGAAAAACGAGTACCACTTGTTATATATTTATATGAAAATATTTGTGTTGCTTTTAACTAATGAATATTAGTTTTCCAAATTAATCATTTTAAAATTAGCCTTGTTAAATAATAAACATACCTTTAAAAATAGTTCAATATAAAGATTTATATGTTAAAAATGCAAACAGTTCAAATCTATAAATTTAACAACGTAAGGTGTATTAATAAATTTACCTGCTTGTAAAGGGCATTAATGAGAATGTAGACGCACGATTTAAAAATGATCCTAAGAAAACGAAATTTTTTTGGAAACGTTCTTAAGTGGTTGGTACATTATAGTTCACAGCGTTATTCAGAATGAAACTGTGGACTTTTAGTGCCGTAACTATATATATTATTAATAATAGGTATTGTTTATTTTTTCCTTATGTAGCTCGGTTAGTAGGTTTATTAAACTTTGCTTCGAAGACTGCCCGGGGTTTGTAAGGCAGTAGTTTGGAGTTTTTTGTTTGATAATATCTTGGACATTTTATCAAAAAGTGAGACAAACTTTATTCTTCTCCCAACTTATAAAATAGACCAATTCGAGATGGGCTCCACTAAGCTACTGCACTTGTCATATAATGTGGGGTTATTTTCTGCTAGCAGAACATACTTTTAAAAAAGTTGAACAACATTGCTTCAATTTCATTATGGACTCTAGCATTTCATAATGGATCCTAATAGTTCCATTTCGTCGAAAAACGAAGGTATGTTTTTTTAAATATTATTGTTCGCTTGAAGAAAATTGCTTGAGTTTCGTCTTCACGAAAGAAGTACAGTGCAGTTTCGATAATCGGAACTCAGTAATAGGAACAGTTTTCGTCCAATCACTTAAAACTGATATTGTTTGTTTGCATAACATCTTATATGATTCATTGCTATTATTTTAAAAATACAATAGCATCACAATAATACGTTTTTAAAGCTGTGGGTACAGTCTGACTTAAATACATATATTTCAATGCTGTTCAAATGATGTTATTTTATGTTATTAACATGATTGTGTTTGATAAAAAATAAGTTCGAGATGGGGCAGAGGATATTTTGGCTTTCTTTTCGTTTTGTGACAACACTATCTAGAATAGTGATTTTATCCAATTTCAAGGTTTAAGAGTAAAAATGTGTTATTTATGTAATAAACGAGAAACTTTAATCCAATTGACAGGTTTTTAAATAAATTTGTTCGTTTTTACATTGATCTTTCCTTGTGGGTCGGTTAATTTAAAAAGACCAAAATTCACCACACAAAGCCTGTGCCCAACGGTCTAAATAAAATTTTTATGTATGCATCTATGCCATAACTAAGACTAGAAGTCTATAGAATTCATGTATTAAATTCTAGTTGAAGGTAAAAGGGTTATTGTTATTGCAGACAAGCTACAAGCTATGAGCTTACTTAATGTAACACACACAGATTCATTGGCTTCAAATCTGTGGTAATACCTATCACCCATCCTTAATATACCATGTATATGTATGATTCATATGCACATACATCTATCTTTATACCCTCCTTGTTGCGTTTATCATCTTTAGCCAGTTCCACAACAGATGCAGTATTGATAGACCTTCGATGTAATAATTAAAATAAAAGTTAATACAATGAGATATTATAATTGACATTTAAATCCCTTTCAACTAATAGACTTTCAAACATTTCAGTTTCTTCAAATTAACATTTAAATACTTTTCAACTGATAACTAGAAAAAAAAAGTCAATTCTATGATTTTCACGCTTTTGTTTCTGAGAGGTGGTGTGCAAAATCTAATATAATATTTTGAGGGTAAGAATGACTTATTTCAAAAAATTCTCGGCTAAAAAATGTGCTATATATGAATTTATCGCCATTGTACCTTTTTCTTTTGTAGTGTTAAACTTTTGAAGCCCCGTGAAAATTGGTGAAGTTAGATGCCACTCCTTGTTCATTAGCAGCAAATATCCCGCGCTTTCGGCAGATGGGCCGAAGATAAAGAAAGTTTCCAATTGGAACTTTTTTTTATAGTTTATGATCTTGAAATCTTCTAATTACGGTGCTCTCATACAGAAGTCTGGGCAAAAACCATCCATGCAAAATTTTTTTTTTAACTTTACTTTTTTAATCTTATGATAACTTTTGTGTTGTATATGGGGCAAAATATTTTACAACCGTTGATCCCAATTGACAGATGAAAAATATTTGGTTTTTCTTAAATTTTGAGGTGAATATTATAAGTATCCGCTAATTTGAAAGTTTAAAAATAATGTTAACCTAATAGTTTTTCAAAATTTTCCGTACATTGCACATAAAATATCATAATTTGTGATTTGAAAAAAAATAATTTCCCATATTTGGTAGGATAAAAGTTATGAAGTGGTGTAAAAATGAACTAAGTTGCTGCTTCATTGACGGCTTTTTCCATAAAATTTGAATAACTTTTTTTTATTACTAAGAACAGTAATCAATTTTTCTGATCTTTGGTAAGTTACCCACTTATCCCCCCCTCCATAACACTCGAAATAACGGTAGGGATTGTTTTACACAGGTAAAATATATTTACAACAGGTAAAATATATTTACAATTTTTTTAAATGTCAAATAGTCATAATTCATTGAGTATATCAGAAAAGATGGCAGAAATCTGTAATTTATGGTAATGTCATATTAAATTAATTTTTTTTATTTCTAATATATCTCTACAAATTATAGCTCATGTGTTAATCTGATGTATGAACTATAGTATGGCTTAGTTTCAACTAAGTTCATTAATTAGTTTTTGCGTGAAAGCGTAACAATATACAAACAGACAAACATCCTTACTTTCACATTTATAATATATAGAGTAACATAATTTATAACGAAAGGTACATAGTTCCTACCGAATGGCCCATGAAATCTCTCGTTATCTCTTCTTATGCAGCCGTATATTTGAATAACATTATTTTTCCAGATGTTTTTAACTGTAGACCACCGTGTGAAAATTACAAATAGGAAGCCTCTCAAATGAATTGTGTGGTGCAGACTTTAGAATATAATGAATAGTTAGTTATTTGTGTATATTATATCCTAAAACCTCTTTAAATAATGCAGTTTATAGATTACCTACCTACCTACGCTAGGTATGGTAGATATTCTTGGTAGATATCTAAACTAAAGTCTCATGTCTATACTTGTTAAATAAATATGGTTATGAATTTTCAGTAATATTAATATTCATTTCTAATTTATATATAACGCTACTAATGCTTATACTAATGCTCTTAATATTTTAAAAGCATTTTGTATTTACGTAATTGAAAAAAAAAAAACACATACGAGCATATTAAAGGATTTAAATTAATTATTTAATAAAGCAGTTTTTACTAACGTTTTCGTCTATGTGGAATTATGAAAAGTAAATGAAAATAACTAAAAGAGCGTTTTTCTGAGCAATTTCAGGACAAAAATATTTTAAATTATCTTGTAATTACTGTTTTATATTAATTAACAATTCTTTCAACGAATTAGAATGCATTTATGTACTAGTAATTTCTATACAAGCGGATAACAGCATTATTAACGTACACATGCGATTTGCTTTTGCACAACGAGTGTATAGTACGAGTTGAGCAATCGCAGATGTACCTACGTTAAAAATCCGTTATCACACGTATATCGTAAAAAACTTTATCTCGCTCTGAAATTTGAAAATAAACGATAGTTATTATTTAACATTTATCATGACTTATTGAGTAAAATAGAAAACTAAAAAAGTATGAAATAATTTGTTATAATTTTACATTTTGACAGATAATCATAAATGTGAAAATATGGATGTTTGTTTGTTTGTTACGCTTCCACGCAAAGACTACGAATATATTTGAATAACACTTGAGCTGTAATATATAAAAATAAATTTATTTTTTTGGCATATTATAGAACAGGGTGAAAGAGATACAAATTATGGACGGAATAATCAAGGTTATCAGGTATACTCTTTACATATAAATAAAATTGAAAACTGATGATTTGATACCTTTACTTTTACCGTTGTAAAACAATCGAAGAAGGTTTCGATCACACGATTGGGACAGAATATGCTTAGGGCCACTATTTTAACAGATATTGGGAAAGGGTAAACTTATAATATCTCAAATTCCAATTATTCCCACTGAACTACCGTTTCAATTGAAATGAGTCCATTTTCAACCAAACTCATTTTTGCAGTTACCATTAACAAAGCGCAAGGGTAAACATTGCAATAACAGGAATGCATTTGGAAAAACCATGCTTTTCCCATGACCGGCTATCTGTAGCCTGTTCGCGTGTATCTAATGCCCAATATGTTCACATTTTTACACCTGGTGTGAAAAAATAAAGTATAGAGTAGCGTCCTAAAATATTATTCTGTTTGGGGATATTCTAAGGAGGAATTCATTTATTAAACGCTGTATATATTTTAAACAATAAAAATTATCATATTATTTTATTTTATTCTGAATGATCTTAATGATCTTTGCCAGTTATTTAAATTCAAAAATGCAGGTGAAGCTACGGGTTAAAGCTAGTAAGTTAATAACTTCAGAAAATATTATACATTTTAGTTTTGCGGAAAAAAATATTTCATCTTTACAAATGAGAGTTAACGTTCTGCAAACGATTACTGCTAAAAGAAAATAAGAAAATATTGATTATTTTGAACAGTACGTGAAATGTGAAGCAAACAATTTTTTAGAGAAGCAGTTCAAAATCAGATAAAATTAATAATCATATGTCAAAAGTAATCTCAGAAGAAAATATTTAGTAACCTTTTAGGGAAGTTTAAAGATTTATCAAAGCATACTTACAAATAAATTGGATCGGACAATGTTCAGATAATATTCTTAAACTGTTTTCTGACTGCCAGATACCTAAATGGCCCTTACAAAATTAGTAGATTTTAACTATTATTTACAAAAACCACTAAATTGTAACAACTACTTAAACTGTGTCCCTTATTATTACAATACGAGTCCCTAATTATATGTTTTAGAAATAATAAACATTATCATATAATACTTATTTATATAAAATAAAGTTTTAAATGTGTAACCAAAATGTTTGAATGTTGTAATAATTGTCCAAAGTATTATTATGGATTAATCACATACGAAATATTATTCTATTTGGGTAAAACTTGGGTGAAAGATAGAAGAGAGCTTAACTCATGTGACAGATAGATGTATTGTATTTAGGCAACGACCGACACAAACACAAATGTTCTAGATTCTAGTTGGGTTTATGCGTCAGTTGCTTTTACCATGCTACGGCTATTTTATACAAGGTCTATCAGAAATATAGTGCACTATTCTTAAAAAATAAAATATAAAGCAAAAAATTTAATAAATAATAATTCATTGAATTTTCATAATTCATATAGATAAATTGGAGTTTTTTTAAAGTAGTCTAGTCAAAAAATCATTGTCTTTCTATATTTCTAATATTTATTTTGTAGTCAATTCTGGAAGAAGGCATATCGAAGATCAATGGCTTTGAAAGGTAATATTTTTTTATCAAAATACTTCATTACAGAAGGGAAATTTTATTCATTCAGAGAACACGCTTATATGAATAGAATTGAAAACACTTGGGATACCACGGTTTTTTTTAATGATAAATCCATACTTGAAACTTCGTGAGTGGCTTCCTTTTGACGAGTCTACCCAACTTCCTCTCTATAACTTTTTTCATCGAATGGTATAGGTAACGTAGAGTTAATGATAATTTTTCCAAACACTTATAATCGAGAAAAATATATATTCTGAAGATAGGGCAGGGTGTTAAATTTTTGGAAGAAGATGTATATTTTTGTGAATATTGTCTTAACCCTAACAATTCGTATCGCAGGAGCTACGTTAACTAAGCGAATTCCATCAGAGATTGAAAAAAAATTTTTTCTTAAAATCAAATATTGCATTTTTAATTTATCAAAAATTTTTATTTCGAAAACTAAGCGTTTATTGAAAAAATTACAAAAGTAATTTTAATAATAAATTTCGATTTTTGCCCCAATTCCTAGATCAGTTTTTTGTATTTTTAAAATACGTATTTTCGACTACCAAGTAGTCATCATCAGTAAGAATTAGCAAAGAGTAACATTCACTAGCTAATTCTTACTGATGATGACTACTTGGCAGTCGAAAATACGTATTTTAAAAATACAAAAAACTGATCTAGGAATTGGGGCAAAAATCGAAATTTATTTCGACATATCCTAGAGTTCTCATTTATTATCTTCGATAATATTTATATTAAAAGTAATTTTCATTAAAACTGATGAAAAAATACAAAAATATTTTTTCAAAAAAAGGAAAAATTTTGAACATCTCTCCACCCCTTGTTTATGGGTAGATTTTTTCTCATTAATAAACTCGATCTTTGAAATATCAAAACCCTTCTTGGAACCAAATTTTATTCAAATCGGACTTAAATTGCGGTCGCTAGAGAGTATACAGACACATCGATTTGGATTTTTTTAAAGATCATTTGAACTAAACTTTGAATGTTCTTAGCTATGTTTCAAGAAAATAGATTTAGTTTAGAGAGAATTACAAGGTATTTAACGTGTCTATCGGTGTAACTGTTTGGTTTGGAGAAAGTTACCTGACAATTAACGTGTCTATACATAGCTTCAAACGCTCTCATTTAAATAAATTTTCAAACAAACATTTTTTTTTTTTTAAATTTTCTAAATTTTCATTCTTATATATTTAGAAATATATTTCTTTCCCACATATAAGTACATTTTTAAATTATGATTATTTGATAGATTTGATGAATCCTGCTGTTATAAATTGGACCATTCTATAATATTGATTAAATTGAAAATCTTAAGGATGTATGAGCATGACAACAATGTTTGATTCAATGGCTCAAAATTTGTTTGTAGGCAGTCTTTTACTCAAAGAATATGTGGTTAAAATTTCAGCTTAGGTATCCGTGCAAATTTTTAAGAAAAAAGTCATTAAAAATCGATATAGAATACATTGGCTCTTATGGAGGAATCTCAAAAAACGACATATTTTGGAAGTTTTTGATAATTTTCAATTGGAATGAATGAAAACAAATTTAAAAAAAAACTTTTTAATAGAAAGTTAACATATTAGCAATGAATTAGAAAAGAAAAGAAAAAAACTAAGTGTCACCGTCCATATGAGGGATGTAAGAGCAGGGTAGATTAAGGGTTGAAATTAGTTTTATCTTATTTTCAACTTTGATGATGAATTTTGTTATAACTTCATGAATGTAGACGAAAAATAAGAATAAAATTTTTCGATATGTGTCTTGGTTTTCGAAATATCGAAAGCTAAATAATTAAACAAAATTTGCAATTTTCGATATTTTGAAAATTAAGCCAGATATCGAAAAATTGTATTCTTACTTTTCGTCTTATATCGTCAAGTAATAATATAAATTTATCATCAAAATTGAAAATATCTATTTTTAAATTTGTGCCCCCACTACCATGCTCATACATCCTTAACAGTATCCAATATTAAAACTATACATAGCATAGCTAATAGCTAACAATAAGTAAATATAGTAGGTAATAGTCTTAGTCTTAGATTGTATTTAATAATAAACTAATAAGTATTTAGTTCATTTACGTTGGTTGTTCATGTATTTAATTCATTCGTATCGTATCTATCGCATTCATTATCTATCTATCTGGTTCTGGTTCTGGTTCTGGTTCTGGTTCTAATAGTATCTAAACAATATATCGACTTATCAGAATGTTCAATTATTGATGCAGTTTAATATTAAATTAATCCTTACTATCATCTATAAGCTACTACTATTGCTATTATTGTATATAGCTGTAGTAACTATTATTATCTATTTAGTTACAATATTATTAAGACCACCCTCTAAGTCAGTACCTACAGATTACAGTCTACAGTCACTATGACTCACTCTCTGATGATGACGTGGTGTTGTTTAATGAGCTTGACAAGTTAGTTATTTAACAATATACTTACTGTGTTACTAATTAGTTTATCAATTTAATTTGATACTGTTAAAGTTCAAGATGGAAGAAGGAATTATATTCTTGGTATTTTAAATTAAAAATTCTATTTTTAACATTTCATTGAAACAATGAAATTTTACTATTATATTGTGAAAATCACTGATGATGTCAAGCCGTCAATATGGCTGAAATAAGTCGGCTTAAATTAAAAAAAAAAAAAAAAAAAAAACAAGCTTTGTGTCCACACGAAAAACCTCCCAACATAATAAAAAGTTGTAAAAATTTACAAAAATACAAACTCGACCGACTGGAAACGATTCAATCGAATATTATGAAATTCTTTTCGGATCATATTGCCGTTAATACGCTTCGATCGGCACCTCAACGAAGTCGATATAACTTTTTGTTCGCGCGATATCGATCTGGATACAATTTAAGAAAAAACTCGCCCGACTCGAAATGACTAGATCGAATATTATAAAATTTTTTTCGAATCATATTGCTTTTAAAACCTCAACGAAGTCGATATCATTTTATGTTCGCGCGATATCTCCACTTCTTCTCCAAATTACTGGGAATGCTTTGTCCTAACCATGAAACGTAAGGATATGTTGAAAATTTTGATTTCGAATTACAATAACTTCCTATAGTGGGATGTTAAAAAGAGAAAAAAAAACAATTGACTGAGTTAGTGGTTGAAGTATCCTGTATAGAATACCATTTTGGCTTTCGAGGCTCTTCAAAACTATTTTCTAAAATTATTTTTCGTTTTTTAAAAATGATTCACAAGACGACTAGTTGAAGCTCCCTATCTTTAATAGTTTTGGAGAAAATGGACTCCAAAGTTTTGTCCTAATTTTCGCCCTCGCGGGTAAACAGTGGATTTTTACGAAAAAATGATTCAAACAAAAGATGTTTATTTTGTTATAAGAAACATTTTTTACATTTAAATTTTTTTCTATCTCTAATGGTTTGCAAAACGGATCCTATGGACCCAAGACCACAGTGATCTATGGTGCTCATTTAAGAACTCAAAATCACTTTTTGCGTCCTGAGCAAGCTACAAAAAATTTCATCTAAAAAATTTCTTTGTTGTCCGTCAAACCGACAGTTTGACGGACAACCGGAACGAAAGTGGATTCATTAACATTGCTTCCACTGTATTTTTTCCCTTCAGAAAACAGTATTTTATCAAAACACGAAATTCCTTTTTTTCCATTTTTTTCACAATAACACAAGTTGCTTCACAAAAGACGCTCTATCTCACAAACTAATTGACTTACAGACGTCAAATTTTGACACGAATCATTTGAAGGTTGGTACTATATAAAAATAATATGCATTTAATACTAGCGACGCCATATATGTGTCAGGCCGGGGACTTATCAGCCAACCTATTAAGTGATTTTATGAACACCTATACCAAAATTTTGTTCGTATAATCAATATTTTTAATTCTGAGCGTTACAAAATTTTTTTATTAATTTCTTGTAGTGGATCTGGTAATTGGTCTTCAAGATCGTACGATCTAACTTTATTACATTATTTTCTTTCGGGATATATTAACGTCACATCTACGCCGATAAACCAGAGACTGTTCAACACTTGGCATTAAAATTGCTACGAAAAGTTTGAGAAAATCTGTCATCGTTATTGCGACATCTACGCGCCTGCCGTGGCGGCCACATGACTGAAATCATATTTAAAAATTAATGCCATAAAATTATTTTTGTCACAAGTTTCCAGTTTCATAGATATTTTAAAACCATTTTTCTTTGTGCACCTCTAAAAAAAAACACATTTGTTAGATAATTTCCAGATAGCATTGCAAAATGCTTTTTCGTATGCTGCTAAAAATCAAATGCGAAAAAAATTCCCAGATTAAATAAAACAATAAAATTTATGTCACAAAACAAATAATTTGAATCGTAAAAATATTGGAAAACATTTTCAATATAGAAAAAAATAATAATTTTTTCTTCCTCTAAATACAAATAAAATGTACATATGTCAATATATATAGTTTAACAAATGAAATAGGCCTTGTACTGTCAGTAAGTAATTATTGAAGGTAGGTAGTTCAGTTTAGGTTGAATATTATGTTGTTGACAGAATGAATATAGCTGTCAGCAATGGGTCACGAATTTGATATATATAGATATATGTATTTATATATTGTATAGGCTTTATATGTCCGTCACATTATAGTTCAATGCTTGGTATGATGGAGTGATTAAGTCGTTTTTTGTGTTATATTTGGGATAAAATAATATTTTTGGTTCGATACACAGAAATATAACATTTTATTATTACATAGACGTTTAAAAATATAGTTTTTACCATTAACACTCTTATCAGTTACACTACCTGAAAAAAGTACTTAATAAGTTTGACAATTCTTTTTGAAGCTATCGTGGAAGTTTGTATTTAATAAATTTTCTATGAAGCCGAATACATAGCCGCTGTAAATTTGAATAAATAACTTTAAAAATGATCTCTTAAAAATTGTTTGGCAACAGCGCCGAAACGACAATAGGGCAGTCGGGGAAGTGAACTAAGAACCCTAACGGAGGGATCCTTTCTCTAATAATTTTTTTAATTTTTTTTATTTTGGTGCACAAATTTATTTCGTGTTTATACTGTAGATTTAAATTAAATTTGGCGTTTGCTATATCAACTACTTCAAAACTTCAGTTTAATTGATATACGTCAAATATGTATCTAAAACTAAGCACATACGTAAGTTTTTACCCATATAAGGATATATGAAAAGTTTGTTAAATAAATAAAGCATTATCATAAACTCGATTGTGAACTGATGTAAACAATCTAGTCTCAAGAATTGGAGTGTATAGTGTAAAAAAACCCATAGAAAATGAAAAGAACTCACCAAGTGGAGGCCAAAAAAAACGCGAGAAAAAATCGGAAATTCAAGTAAACAGAGGAAAATCGATGAAGCTGTTAATACTAAAAGTGCCCCAAAAACTAACTGTATGATTACAGAAAACATTAGAAACGAGTAGCATGGAAAACAAGGTAAATTGTTTTTAATTCAATGGGTAAAATTTGAAAGACTCATCTTGTATGTATATCTGTATGTATCTATATTTGTTTGTAAATTTCTTTATTACCTCGTATCTTCCAAACAACTCAATGAATTTCAATATTTAAGGTTGCATTATATTTGTCTCAAAAACCCAACTGTTTTTAGATAAGTTTTTGAAAAAACAAAACAAAATGGCGGTTTAATGAGCGAAATAGTAATACGTTTATAAAAAAAAATAAACAAAACGTATCGAGCAGGATATCAAAATAAAAGAAATTAAGAATTTCAAAAATATATGTTAGTTATATGTTTAAATTTAATTAGGAATAACAAATTGGCTTAAATTTTGAACATAATAATAGGGCTTTGTTAGTTCTGGGACACTAAAACATTTAAAATAAAATAAATAATTAAAAAAATATAAACCCGACTGCGTTAAATGAAATCTGAAAAGAAAGAAAGAAACAAGTCCAGTAGTTTACATAGCGACTTAAACAGTCGGGGCCCATAAAAATCTAGACCGACTCAAACCTTGCCAATAAAGGGCCCCGACTGTTTAAGCCGCTATGTAAACTACTGGACTTGTTTCTTAATTTTGAGGTTTTATTTAACACGGGTTTTTTATTTTTTTTTATTATTTTTCCTAATTTATTATTACTTTTCATTTCCAAAATACTATTATAACGAGGGATTTTTAGATAGGGGCCCAAATTTGATTTTACCCCGGAGCCTTTAACTATAACTTATTCGTGGGATTCAAAACAGTCCAATTTCAAACCGATTTTAAATAATTTTAAAATAGCCTTTTGTCCTGATGAAGCTTCAATGTTTCTTTGGTTTCAAAATGTGCTAGAGAAGATGACAAGAACTGAAATTTAAATTAAAATAATTTTTTCTATCTTTTTCTTATAAAACAACTGTTCATATTTAGTCAACAAAATTGCAATTTAAATAAGCAGTATAAGTAGGCAGGTTTCGACGTCACCAAGTGTGTTTGCTTCTTTTGATGTAATAAAAAAAGTTTAGAACAAAGGCCCATTGATAAAATTAAACACTGATAAATACGAGATGAGAGAATGAGAAATTGAACTACTTTTATAATATTATCCTCCTTAATCACTAAGATAGAGATTATGGACCGGATTCTTCAATTTCATAGTAAACCAAATATAGATTTCGATTATGACTTCTCTCTTCTAGAATAAGTAAAAAGTAGAACCGGAATTTACTTTTTTCCCAACAGTGTAGCTACTATGTAGGCATACATTATTGTAACTTGTCAAAAAGAATATGCTGTGTAATGCTATTAAAAAAATCAATACTTTGTATATTTTGTATACTTTTGAATATAAAAAAATAATAATTTTATCAAAAGCAAACACAGTTTACAAAAATTTTGACATTTTTTTAACAGTTCTTTTCATTGAATTTTTTTAAATTCATTTGTACAAAATATAAAAAATAGAAAAATTTGACACGAAATAATTTATTTTATTGAATGTTTATTTTGTAAAGAATGAGTATTTTTTTCGGGCGAAGCAGTTTAGAATTTTCATTAAAAGTGAATTCCAGAGACAACGCTTTCGAAAAATAGTAAAAAAAAAAAAAACAGATGATCAATGCAGAAATTTCAAATAATGGTAAATATTTCTAATTACCAACATTAACCGACAAGAGTTCCTAATACTACCTGTTTTTCGCTATAAATTTTTAATCATTGTTTCACACTTTTTCGTCAAGATTTGCCAGGCAAGGCATGTAATTAAAGTTGTAAAAATCATTACAACATTTCAAATCCCAATTCTTATATCGAAGTTCACTAATTTGTTAGTTGTCCGACGAAATAAATTCACATTATCAACCTTTTGATAAATATGACCTTAAAACGTTGATAGGCTAATTTATTCTTTAATTAAATTTTGAATATTTATTAAAGTCCGGAAAACTTTACATTTTATATATTTTGCTTATACTTTGTATTCATGGCAGAAAACGATCACTGGACAGATAAAATACCATTGTTCGTTTTATCATTAAAATTTGTTCACATCACAAAATAAAGCCAATGAGAGCTTCCACTTTAACTTTGAGATTCCTGATTCAAAAAGCAAACAAAAATTATTCGATTGAAATAAACACGTTTACCTCGATGATGATGCCCTTAAAACAAGTAAATATTTCTTGTGCCAACGATCTCCAGACTTAATTCAAGAAAATAAGTATTCTATTGATTTAAAATTAAAGTAGATCAAATTAATATTTTCTTGAACATAGAAAATTTGCTGACCCTTTGTATTATAAAAACCCTAAGAAGTTTTTGAAGATATGATAAGCGTCATGCACATATTCACGACGTATCGAAGACAGGCAAAGAACGAAAATGTGGAAATATTACTTGGTGTCTCGCCGCGCCTTGTTCAATTTCGGCCAAAAAGCGGTTTTCAGTGCCCGAGTCGAAGGCATCACGTGGCATCCTAAAGAGAATATTCGAATATAATCTCCACATTTTCGTAATTACTTGTGTAGTTCAGAAGCTATTGTAGCTTTTATACAAACTACAGAGAGCTACCCCAGCTCTTCGATGTCAGCCATAGCAACGAAATACTTGTAAAGTAAAGGCGTAATGCGGCATTGATGCATGTACTACACATAGTCTTTCAATAGAAGGAACGCAAAGCGAGCAAAAATATGTCTCCTTGCCGCATGCTACAAGTTGACTGTTGTTGCCTGTACATTGCGTCATCTCTCTACATAATTCAACGTGTCGTCGTATATCCAACAGACAACGGATCGGTGCAACATTCAGTTAATGAACGAAGAAACTACACATTTCTTTCGCGATTATCATAATTCCCCCAAATTATGGAATAATAAAATCGCTGAATACAAAGATATAAGAATTAAAAAGGATAAGTTGAAGCAATTATCGGGTAATTATATTTATTGTACGGTGATCTAGGTAAAAATAATTGATTTATTTACGAATGGTTTATTTATTTAAATAGAAATTGTACAGTGATAGAAGTAAAAAAAATCAAAAATTTACGGTCAGCATTTCATCTCGAGTGCAAAAAAACCGTAATAAGCCAAATATCTCAATGTCACTAACAATCTCACGCGGGGTGTTATTGCTTCCCGAAAGTTGGTATTATACTTTTTTATCATATTGAGATTTTTAAAGTACTGAAAATTTTCTTTACTTATCCGTGTAGAATTTCGAAATAAAGCATCATAATCAGCAACGAACTTGTACAAATTATACTGAACTTGTAGATCATCGACATATAGCTCGCTCATCCAGTATCATAGCGTTTTTCTTTTCGTTTTAGGATTGATAGAGATTACCAAAACAGATGCCGCAACTGTTTGTAATAACATGATGTACCAAATTGAATTTGCCTGAATGCAACAATTCCGCATTTTTGAATTTTGGGTCACATAGTCGGACGCCTACAATAGGCAACACTAGGAAACAAATAACAAACCACATGTCGTTCAGCGTTGCCTCAATGGAATTGCGCCTTAAGACTAAAGTGCCTCAATTCGGTTAACTTTGGCGAATATACTCCGGGATAGTGTTGAAGCAAGTTGTGGTTGTTTTTGTTCACGACACGACTTATTTGTATCATTTAACATACCAGACTCAACTAATTTATCTCTTTTAGTTCTGGTGTGATTATTGTTATCCCAATAGAGACATCTTTATATAAGCAGTTAATGGTAGTAGAAGATGCAATATATTTTATCTCATCGCCATGTGTGGATGGCTTAAAGTCAAGGAAATAATAAAGGACACCTTAATAATATATGAAAACCTGATGATGATACACACACAGTCAGTCATATATGATGTTAGTACTTGCTTTGTTCATCTACACAAAACTTCTCACATTTACCATACAAACAAAAAGCTCACTAGGGTACTATAATGTGGCCTTCATTCAGAGTTAAAGTAGTTACTGGAGTTAGGTAGTCAGTCACATTGGTAAACTGTACCTTTTATCAGATTTACCATATATGTCACTAGAATGAGTTATTGAGTTCAAATATTCATATGCATAGAGTTTGTTTTGGTTAAAATGACTGATATTAGAAAACAAATTAATTGTATAAGAATATATTTTAAAGTTAACTAAAAAAACACATCTAATTGCATTAAAAAGTCGATTGTATAATCAATTCGAAGCTGTAACATTCAAAGCATAGGGTGGTCGATATCTGTCAAATCTGCTTATTTAAAACAAGAATGTAGATACCACCCCACGCTTTGAATTTTATATTAAAATTAAAATTACGATTCACTGTTTAGTGCAAAAAAGTGTGTTTCTATAGTTTTTTAAACAATAATTTATTTACCTACTTTTTGCCTTGCTTAGTTAAAAATTCTTTACTCTTTGGTAACAAAATATAATTTAAAAAAAAATTTTACCGGGCTCGATTTAGACCTGGTTACTTCTACATAATATTATTAAAGTAATGAAGATAAAAACTAACCCATTAAAACCAAGTATATAATACTCTTTTTCTTTGTAAATTAAGTTACCCTAATGTAAATAAATAATTCATTGACTGAATATGAAAAAACAAAATCATCCATTATTGGGAAAACAGTTTTTATTCATGAAATTCGGAAAAGCGTTCAGGAAATTCTCAAAAATCATTCATTCATTTTCAAATGTAAGTTGAAAGAAAAATCTTAATTTAGCCAATAAACACAATAAATTGAAAAAACATCATCCATTATTAGGATAAGATTTTCCATTGTCTCGAATTTCCCCAAAAATTTCAGCTCAATTAGATCCCGGGAAAAGGATGAAAATTAGATCAAAAGTTTTTTCGGTAGACAAGCAAACAAGCAAAGCTACGAGTTAAAAGAAAGGGGGTAAAAATGATCTATTCTTGGGATCTTTTTGTTACAAATGAAGTAATGAATTTAAGCGTGTTCAAATGAGTTGATGTTTATTTGCAAAAGCTGCAAAAACATCATTGTTATGGAGGGTAAAGGCAAATAAAGATTTGTTATATAAAAAAAATTTTCACCGTCACCTGAGATAAGTGTAAAAGACGGTACCACAGGAAAAATAATCATCATTGAAAAACTTGACGTGAGAGGCAAGATATATTCAAGTCATTATTTTCTTATGGCTAAACTTTCGTATTGTATACCGTAAAAGGCGGTACCATAAATAGAAAACAGTCATGACTTCTTGAGTTCAATTAAACTGCGCACAGTTATTTACAGACTATCCCTCGAATATGCATGTACCTGCGTTTGAGTCCGTTACTTCAGTATTTTGCATTCTATGGCATTTTTGCACATAACCGCTTACAGCCGAATAAATCAACTGCACAAAGATTTGTCTAAGTCATTTTCTTTTGTATCATGTCCAAAATTATGTCTTGTCTCGTAGCTTTGTATTATTTTAAGAGTCCTGAAATGGTGCACTCAATATATCAAACAATATTAGGTAGCTTATATGAGAAATAATGAATTAAAACTAACAAGTCATTTCAAAAGAGTATTGTGTACAATTGCAAACATATTCGTTGATAAACATTCTTGTTTGGAATACAGAATGTACAAAAATAATGTAGATAAAACTTATGAAGAAAATTATTAACTAATGCGCTTTTTAGTTAAATAACTAGTGTGTTATGGAATGTAAAAATTAGACAATTTGATAATTTAATAGTGTTATGTATTCAAATATTTAACTAAACTTGTACTAATTTTCAGTTTTACATAGCGCATAACTATTGTGCTATGGAATGTAAAACTGGACAAATTGATAAATTAATAGAGTTATATATTCAAATATTTTAATAAACTTAAAAATTTGTCATGAAAGTCGGTATATGGGTATACAAAAATATTCTTAGCAACTTTCTAAAAGTTTTTTTTTTCGATATCTCTGACGCTAAGCGTAATATTAAAGAATCGGCCCTATTTGCCAATTTTTAGTATTCTGAGTTTAAAGTTTTTATTTCGGTTGAGTACCTCAAAAATTGGACCCATCACTCTATAATCTGTTCAAAATTTCAAATCATCTTAAATGCGACAAACTGTTTAAACGATAATGGCTTCGGAGAACTAATTGATCTTCTGGCGAGAAGCTGAGGGCTTTCTGTGCGGTTTCTGACCTCCACAGAATCCTATATCTTCATTTGCTTAAAGAAGCACCTCTTACCTAGGGACGTCTCTCCTTCGGGGCACAGTTTCTTCTCAAGAAGGGTGCAATGAAACCCTTGGTCTCTCTTATGTATTATTATCATTGTTATTATAGTTTAAACGTCCCAAAAAGGAAAGAAATAGATATCCAGAAATTGAAATGAAATGGACAACCAGAGAGTAAAAGCGAATACTGAAATACACAATTTTGAGATATATTTTTTTACATGTAATTATATTTATTAAAATTCAATATTTATCAGTGAACCAAAAATGGAATATATTTCTCATAAAATTTATCCGCTCAGCATAGTTATAAAAAAAACGCAACTAACATATTTCGACACTCAATAATATGGAAAATTCGTACCATTTAAAATCCTTTACGCCTGTCCAACATATTATTTTCTGCACATTTTGTACAGAAAATAAATGTAGCACAAATTCTATTTACACAACAAAATATTAATTCATTTATGTGTCTAGCTTGAGTGTTTGTGTCTACAGTACTACAATACAAATAGATACAATAGAAAAGCTTGTTGCTTTTAGTTTAGAGTAGAGAAGAGAAAGTTATCATCATCATAGTAACAGGAATTGTGTCTGGAAAATTTCAAAAGAACATAATTATTTTAATATTTACAACAATTGGATAATGTTTATTTTTATATGTTACTTTTGTTGTGTTCAAAAACTAAAACCTCACCATAACTGGAGATATGAGATATTATGACAATAACATGTCTTCTCTTATGTTATAGCTAATGTAACTCATTTCTAAATAGTTCTTTTTTTTTTTTTGGAGGAAACACAAAATGAGACATTTTGCCTCAAGTTAAATGTACAACCGCATGTAATAAAGCGTTGGTTACATACAATTTTTCCCAGCTAAGAAATAAATTCACATTTATTTAAAAAAAATATTATTTCAGGAAAGATTTCCCTAAAGAACTATTGGGCCAGAAAATGGTGAAATAATTCCAAATACACTAGAACTACCTGAGAACTTGTAGATTAATACATTTTTCCCCGAAAGTTTTTTAAATCTACATAAGGGGAAGATTTTTAAAATAAATAATTATAGAAATCGGGAACACGACTGCGTTAAATCAAATCTGAAAAGATTGAAACAAGCCCAATAGTTATTATAGCGACTTCAACAGTCAGGGCTCATTAAAATCTAGACAGGCTCAAATCCTCCCAAAAATCGGCCCCGATTATTGAAGTGGACTAAGACATAGTATAAGGTCGATCTTCACCCATCTAATAACGAAATAAAACATATTTTTTATGAGATCTTATTGATTTTAAAACTTACTTCATAGTTTTTTATAAAGCATATTTCATTTATGTTCGTTTCTTTTAAAACCTTTATTCGAAAATTTTTCAAGAAATACATTATCAAAAGTATTTACCAATTACAATATTTAAACAATTAATTCTGTTAGTTGCTATAATTCTTGTTTATCAACTATTTTCATTATGTTTCTTAAAAATAATTTGTTAGAAGGAAGAACATTCACAGCAAGCTCGACTGCATTCGCTGTTCGTTCTAAAATACTGTCAACGTTTATAGAGTTTCAATTTATTTTATTTTTGTCTATGTGTGATAACAACACAAAACGCTCGTATACCTTCTCTATAAATGACCCCATTCAAGGCACTCACAAGGATGAAGGATGAAGGATAAAGGGTTGAGAGAGCCCATCAGTGGATAAAACATTTGTAGTAGATGCCTGACTGACTATAAGGCAGATATAATTTATTATAAACTGTTTTGTGCCAATGTGTATTTTTTGTGTATGTTCTTTATTGCTCTCCAATCGTGCTCCATTACTCTGTGTTTTCTCTTTTGTTTTTGTTTTCGATGTCGATGTTGAGTGAATGAATGAAAATCAGTGTTTTGGAGAACAAATAATACAAGAAATGTAATTTTCTTCATGTGTCAATTTTTTAATTGATACGAAATGTGATGAAGCGTTTATTAATCGATTTATTTATTTATTTCATATTGAACTTGTTAAAACAGAACATTATCCAATACTATCAAAAATATGTTTGCAAAAGGGGGAAGTTTTATCGACCAAAATATATCCACTGAATTTCATCTACCTGGCTACAATCGAAGCGGTGAATAAAAAAATCCTGTGTTTCATGCCGGTAAATGAAAAAAATTTTGTGCAACGTGCTATATAACTTATCGCTACTTATCTGGTAGTTTTTCACGAGGTACGAAGAGAAGCGAGGTTTGGATATCACCTCGCCTTGCCTCTCTTTATTAAATATGAATCTCTTCGCCTTGGCCTCGGCCGGTGTACAATGTTGTTTTCCTAACTTTTAACTTTCTTTTGGCTAAGGTAGAATCAATTCGTGCTAATATTCGTATCGTATTTAAGGATGTATGAGCATGACAACAATGTTTGATTTAAAGGCTCAAAATTTGTTTGTAGGTAGTCTTTTACTCAAAGAATATGTGGTTAAAATTTCAGCTTAGGTATCCGTGCAAATTTTTAAGAAAAAAGTCATTAAAAATCGATATAAAATACATTGGCTCTTATGGAGGAATCTCAAAAAACGACATATTTTGGAAGTTTTTGATAATTTTCATTTGGAATGAATGAAAACAAATTAAAAAAAAACTTTTTAATAGAAAGTAAACATATTAGCAATGAATTAGGAAAGAAAAAAACTAAGTGTCACCGTCCATATAAGGGATGTAAGAGCAGGGTAGATTAAGGGTTGAAATTATTTTTATCTTATTTTCAACTTTGATGATGAATTTTGTTATAACTTCATGAATGTAGACGAAAAATAAGAATAAAATTTTTCGATATGTGTCTTGGTTTTCGAAATATCGAAAGCTAAATAATTAAACAAAATTTTCAATTTTCGATATTTTGAAAATTAAGCCAGATATCGAAAAATTTTATTCTTACTTTTCGTCTTATATCGTCAAGTAATAATATAAATTTATCATCAAAATAGAAAATATCTATTTTTAAATTTGTTCCCCCACTACCATGCTCATACATCCTTAAACAACCATATTTTATTATTATTATTTCCAATATTTTGCAATAAGTTGAGCCACGTAAATATTTCATAACTCATAAATTAAATTATTAAAATTGCAATATTTTAGTTTTGTTAAAATAACACTGTAATTTTAGTTTAAAAACAAATTATTTTGGTTTTAAAATTGTACATTCCTTCTTGTATGGAAGGTTAAAAAGGGAACACATAACATATTGGTATTTACTTGTGCCGGGTGTTTTAAATTTGGCACTCAGAGTATTCATACAAAATTTCAATTTCATTGCCAATGTGAAAAAAAATTCGTGTCTATCTGATAAATTGCAATACTTTTATTTAACTTGCAATTAGGTGCAACTAGTATTTATGTTTGGTCGGATTAAAGTTTTTCAACCACTTGCGTTATGAGCATTTTGCAGATGCTCGATTTAAATAACTTTTATTTTTCAAACAAAATTTGTTAAAATCTTATGACAAAGTAACAGTCTACACACTTTTCTTGATTTATACTACCAGTTATCGATTAGATGGAGTGAAAAAAGAGTTAAAATTAGTTTTTCGAAATATTCAGATTTCACTTTTTGCACGAAAATATATATGTAATCGTGAAATTTATTGAAAAAGAAATGAAACTGAAAAAAAACTTGCAAGAAAATTTTCTCTTAAGGTAGTACCAGCATGAAATCACTTTTCGACAGATTTGGCCGAATTTTTTTTCTCGGGTTTATAATAGCTTTATTTATGAATTCCTAAAATTTCATAATTTTTGACCGTTTAGATCGCGAGATATTTAAAGACAAAGTTCGCGATTTTGAGGGTCATGTCCCATTTAAAGCATGTAAAATGTCCGGTCTCTCCAACTATTTTTTATGATATTATTATATATTGAAGAAAAAGTAGAAAAAAATGTTTATACAATAAAATTCTAAAAAAAAAATTTAGAAATTAATTTTCACTTTCGAGATATTAATTTTGACGTAAATTGATCGAAATTGGGACGTTGGCATAATTATTTCCCATTTTAAACGGTCAAAATTTCTGAAACTTTGGGAATTAATAGTAAGCATTATTAAATTCTTAAATTTAATTTTTCGTTAAATTCTGTCGAAAAAAAAAATTGTACCATTGCTTTAACATAGAAACTGCAAATACCATGCTGGAAATACCTTAAGGCAGCAAGTAAATACTTTAATTGAAGACAATATTTCCTCGCTATATTTTAAGTCCTTTTGCCGCCAATGTAAATTTTTTTTTAAATGCACAATTTACTTCAAGCTAGTGTATAATTTAGAAGGTCCTTCCTCCAAGCGAAAGGACCTTCTTAAAGAATATTCAACACGCGAAATAATACACGCGCGTGCAGAAGGTGTGAGTAAATCTCTCATCACGTGGCAAATATTATCGAACGGTTGACGCACGTGACGTCATTCTAAATCCAATATCTACGAATCTCCCAAGACGCCGGATTAGTCATTTTTTATCCATGATATGAGTATCAAATTAAATCTTTTTCTGAAAATAATACGAATAACAAATGTAAATGAGATGACAATTCATTTTTATGATCTGATTTTCTCATCGCTTCCACTACATTTGATATACATACTTTTTTTAGTTTGAAAACAAAATTTTTTTTTAAAATATACGTTTTAAACGATAATATTTTATTGTACTAAAAAGTAGAAAATAATAATTTAAAAATTATTATTATTGCTCGACGGGTATGACTTGTGTGACTAGTTGTAGAAACAAGTTTCATTCATTAATATCTCAACGTTTTGCAATTTCATCTTGCAAAAATAAGTTTTTTTTTTCTTCTTGGTTTTCACATTTTGTGAAAATAAATGGTATTCGTGTTTATTTTAAAACATACGGATGCAGCCATTGAATGAACGAATAGAAACGCAACCATAATAATATTAATAATCATAATAATAATAATAAACGCGTTATGTACATTTATGAAAACTAATGTTTCATATCTAGTTTTCAATTATTTACATTTCCCTCACACAATGTTTTGTATTCGTAGCTCTACGCTGTGAAGCTGTGATGGTTGATATTCATTCAAGAGTATTCTATGTTCTCTTATATCGAATAATAATACTCATTTATTTGAAATAGTAATACCTGATTACCTCTCTTTGTTCATTTTTATGATAGGAAGTTATTGTGTTCATCACGAAAATCGAAATCAAAAGCTCTCTTAAAATAAAAATTTGCATAAAAAAAATACTTTTTAAAGGACAAGCTTGTAATAAAAAATTGAAAATAATCATTTCTATGAGTCACTCATACCTAACTATTCGTAAAACGTTCAGGTAGTGATCAAAACAATTGTTGATATTTTATATTGAGTGCCTCAAGCTTTTACGAATAGTCGTGTCTGAGTGACTCTTATATAATTATTTTCTGCTTTTTAGTATAGTAGTGAATTCGAGTTCGTAAATGAGCAACATAGGTCAATTGGGTCTTAGGTTCGTAGGACCCATCTTGTAAACCGTTAGAGATAGAACAAAACTTTAAATTTAAAAAATGTTCTTTATAAAAAATTAAACAACTTTTGTTTCAAACATTTCTTCGTTAACATCACTGTTTACCCGTGAGAGCGCATATTATGCGCAAATTGTAGTATTATATGGTATTTCAACAATTAACTCAGTCAATTGTTTGTTTTCACTTGTTTAAAATTCTTTTTTATTTAAAACTAAAAAAAGGCATCTATATCAAATATGGTGGAATTGATGGGAAAACTGGTCATGCTTAATAGAAATGCATTGCTATCCAAACTAAATGTGCTTACAAAATTTCAGCTCAATCGGCAGAAGATAACTTCAAAATTAAGTTGCACGAATCCGCCCGAATAAATAAAGTTTACCTGCATACAAACATTACAAGTAAAATTAAAAGCTTTTAAAATATTAAAACGTTTATTAGAGGTTTTAGAGTTTTTTAAACGTTTATCTAGAGGGGTAATTGAAGCAGGGATAATTGTCACTTCACAGGTACAAATTTTTTTTAAAAATCATCAAATTGCCAATCAGACAATAGACTACTAGAAAATTTAAATACTAGGGATATTTAAAGTTTCTTTAATATGTTTAAGGTTCTATTTCCCTTATAAAAACAACGAATTTTTGGATTTTTTGTGTAGTAATTACCTTTTATTAAGTATAAAGCTAATTACGACTCAACATGCACGTATTTTTCCAGAAGTTTTCCCTTTAAAAAATTGAAAAAATTACAAGTAACTTTTTGGTTTCGGAATTGGAAAAAATTCGTTGTGTAGGTTATTAGAGTAATTTTTATCCAAAAAATACAAAAATCGAATTAATTTGGCAGATAGATAAGGAATATCTGAGATAATGCCGAAATCTCCCGAGAAAAACAATATTTCGAATCGATTTTAAGAGATATTAAGAAAGCCTATTCTTATGTGATAAAATAAACTAGCCTCTTCTAATTTTTCGTGAAAAATTTTGTTCATTTGATGATTTGTATAGCAGTGCAGTGCTGAAGTCGTTGCTTCTACCTACTGGCCACGTCTTGTACGTATTTGAAGCATAGTTATCATTTCTACTAGGTCCAAACCCCAATTATGGCGCCATTTATTTGGCTTCTGAAGGTTTCGAATATTTTTTCTAGAATTTTATTATAGAAAAATTATTACATAAGACTAGTTGAAGTTATCAGCAAATTTTCAACTCTCTATCTTTTATAGTTTTATAGGAAAGGAACACTAAAGATTTGTGCTAATTTGCGCCCTCAAGGACGTTTTTGTTTACAAAATGAGTCCTACAAAATGGATCTTGATATACCTATAGTACGATTTACATCTAGGCATATAACTATCACGAGTATGACTGAGTGCATGCGTTAAGCAATGCATCTAAGTAGGAGGTATTATAGATGTTATATGAAATTGTAAAAGTGACTTGTATCGTGGCTTCGATGTCTTTTAAGCTATACAACAGTTCTTCTGTTGTGTACTTGCAGAGAATGGGGCTCAACACATGTATATAATACCTCTCACTTAGACGCATTGCTTAACGAATGTATTCTTTCATACTCGTGATATTTATATGCCTAGATGTAAATCGAACTAGTGGTATATTTCATATATACAGAGTATAAGAATTAATTGGATCACAAATCTATTGGTCAGGCCTCTACAAATCTTATTCATGACACATCTAAGATATGAACAACAGTTCACAATTCACAGTGTTTGAGTGTTGAGTTGAGTTAAGTTTGAGTGTTGAGTTTCGCATACTAATTGTTATATTTTATATAATATTAAATAAAATATTTACCTATTTTAATTATATTTACCTTTTGTATTCTGTAACTTTTAACATTTATTATTTTATTCATTTATGTAAGAGTTATGAATAGTGTAGTAGTGGGAGTATTGGTGAGATTTCAAGGAAAAGAATTGGGTGAGGTGAGCTTCGTAAAATATTGGATATGCGATAATTGTGTTATAAATATTGTTTGATAACTAAGAGAATATTAATTTCATAAAATTATTATTCAGTATTTTGATAGAGATTGGATTTTTTAAATAAGTAGTAGCTACACATCCGCTTATCACTGGGCAATTTCAACTTTATTAACGATAGTATAATGTAGTTATAATTATTGCTATTTTTGGAGTCGATATCTGTGAAGTAAATGTAGCAAACTATTCTATCACAGTTGTTTCTTTGGGTGACACCGACATTATCGTTATTCTTTTACTTTTTATTGCATTTTATTTTTTATTTTTTGAAGTCGGTTTTTTTTTTTTTTTGTTAAAAGTTTTTTAATTTTTTAATTTTTAGTGAATCTGAAGTACATTAACTAGTTTATCAGTAAAAAAAGAATCATCGAAATTAGCGTGATATTGAGTTATTCATCCATTTTCGCGCACATACCTAATGCAAATTTCAGACTTATATGGTTTTCTCATAGATGCCATTGTCAGAACTAGGCCAAATTGAAATGGGACCACACGGGAAGCTTTCAAATAGAAAAAGAATCATCAAAATCGGTTCACCAAATCAAAAGTTCTGAGAGAAGAAGTTTTGTTTGAACTCATTTTAAAACAAGGACCACTACGTTTTAGCCTTCACTTCCCGTGCCCTCACCCCTTCCCTTAATATTTCTAGGAGTTGTAATTTTTTGTCGAGGAGCCCGATTTCATAAAATAAAAGTAGTCAATTCATTTATCCGTCAGCTGAGGCTCAATTTAAAAACACAAATAATTTTTATTTGCCAAATGGTATATGTGAAATTGAAACTTTTTCTTCATCTTCATATAATTTTTTCTATTTTGAAATTAAAAAATTTTCAGATTTTTTCAACCTATCTAAAGTTATTATAGCCTGATTATATGAAAAATATATCAGGTATACTAATTTTAGTCCCTAGTTTGTAACGCTTAGAAATAATGATGATGCGAATAAAATTTTGGTACAGTTATCTATAAAATCACCTAAATAGGAAATTTTCGCCCGTCAGCCTGAACGAAAATAAATCGATATCAAGCTGAAATTTTAACAGCGTATTCAGGTCGTAAAAAATGTCTTTCAGTTAATGAACAACATAAATCAATTGTGTCTTGGGTCTGCAGGACCCATCTTGTAAACCGAAAAAGATAGAACAAAAGTTTAATTGTAAGAAATGAAACATTTTTTCGTAAATATCATGGTTTACCCTTGAAGGCGCAAGTTAGAACAAAATTTTGGTGTCCATTTTCTCCAAAACTATAAAAGATAAGGAGTTGAATTTGCAGGTACCTTCAACCAATTGTATTGTGAAAGATTCTTGAAAAACGAAGAAAGTACTAGATAATACTTTCGAAAATTTTTGAAATTTTCCGAAACCAAAACAAATGGCTGCCGAAATGCCGCCATAATTTTGTTGGTTTTTAAAACTCTTTTTAATTTATTAAAAATAATGCAAGTCTGATATTCAACACTTTCTATACATTGTATTTCTACAGTTAACTCAGCCAATTGTTTGTTTTCACTCCTTCACAATTTTTTTTTTCAAGTCTTTTAGAGTTGGTAAAGTTTGTCTTATCACGAGAGTAAAGAGTTTTTGTCCAAAATGATGTTAACACTTTATTAATGCGATTATAATTTTGAACGTAAACAGGATCCGAAAAAAATTTTACATCGCGTAATTGATTGTTTCAATTATAAAACCGTTCTCTAATTAAAATTTTAATTCGATAAAATGTTGTGTAAATATTAAAAGACAGTCAGGCAGTAGTCAGGAACAGGTTTTAGTAATTTTAAGTATTTTATAATGATCACGATGAGTTCATAATTCACAAAACCTTTTCTCATGTTTTAATTAAATCCCTGCATATTAATTAATCCTAAACGTTGATGATGGTCAGCTGTGTAATTGGGGATAATATTTACTACAAAATATATTATTAATTTTATAGATTTACATGCAAATACACGTTTAACAATTTAAAATTTACTGAACAAACTTTTTGTATGGATTGTCGTCATATCGCGTTAAAAAAAATATCAAGTTTTAGAAATAATTATTTTGAATACGTTACATAGCACAACAAAATTTAATAAAAAATCGTGGTAATAAAGAAAAAATTAGTGTATCTTCGAAATTATCCACAGTTATTTATTAGAGTATAAAAATAAATATTTGTAAAAAAAGTCGACCTCTCGGGGTATGCCTAACCCCTTGTTTTGGGGGGGCAGTTGGGGGTTTTTATAAGTTTTTTACGAATTACAAAAAAACTATGCATCAAATAAAAAAAGTTCAATTAAAAGTTCTAGCTCAAGTATTTGTGCACATTTTCGATTTTTTTCCGAATTGCTAGCTTCAAAATTGACCAAGATATGCCAGTTTTAAAATTGAATTGTATTTCTCATTTAATTAAATGAAATAACTATAAATCGTTAGGGGTAGAACAAAAGTTTAAATGTAAAAGTTGTTCCTTATAAAAAAATTGACAGCTTTTATTTGAATCATACTTTCGTGCACGTAACTGTTTACCCGTGAGAGCACAACTTAGGAAAAAACTTGGGTGTCTTTTTTCTCCAAAATTATAAAAAAAAGTGTGTTTTTTCAGGTTAACTTCAACAAAACCTATTTTAAAACATTCTAGAAATGAAAAAAAAAATCCAGGAAATACTTGCAAAATTTCGAATTTTCGAAAATTTTTGAAAGTATTTTCGAAAATTTTTTGCTCATTCAATCAAATGAAGAAAAAAAAAAAGAATCTCGTAAACCATTAGAGATTTAAAAAAAAAAATGAAAAAGTTACTTCTTATAAAAAAATAAACAACTTTTTTTTGAAACATTGTTTTCTAAACATCCCTTTTTACCCGTGAGGGCGTTTCCAAAATAGTTCCATAGCAGCTATTCAGAGTCGTTTTGCATAAGATAATGAAGAAATATATTTAACAAAATATACCATCTCTAAATCTATCAAATGAAGTCACATGTGTATTCTGCTTGCCTTTTTTAGCAATTTTAGCAAAATGTCCAGTCAAAAATTTTTTCTCATAATCCATATTGTGTATCTTTCAGGTTGCTCCCTATGGCCTATTGGTTTGCGACGCCCCTTTTTGAGTACGCTAACTTAGGACATACAACAGGCAGTCATCGTGGACAAAGTAATTAGCATGAGAAAAAAAATTTATCTGTCTCAATTAGCCTTTTTCGTTACTTTCGTAACAGATTAGCCAACTTTCGTAATTTACTTTTAAATAGCAGAACTATCTCTTGCTCACAGGTGAACTTTTCGGATAAAATATCCCCTTATTCGATTTAACAATTAAAAAAATTTCTATTAATATTTACAGAATGTTAGTCTCGAAAAGTATTTGTTAACTGTCTATCAAATTATGTAACTGGTTGAAAAAATTAAAAATATAAAAGTTTGAATTCCAAACCTTGCATATTTATAAAAATATAATTATTGTTTTTCAGTTTTTTTTTCTATTAATGTTAATTTTCCGTACTTGAATTAAAATATAAACTTTTTTACTTTTATTGTTGAAGAAAAACTTACAGTTACTTTTGTATTTTAATTCTCTGATAGTGAGTATCATCTCTTTATTATTCAGTATCTATAATGCTGTGAGTTGACGGAAGTATCTCCATATAGTTTAATCAGAGTGCAGGTGTAACCATGGTCTGATATCCCACAGGAGTGTATATTTGCATTAACCATGTCGTTGTAATGCAAACATTTTGTGCAGTCACTTAGAAATTTTGAATAGACAAAGTCCGACTTTGTGTAAATACTTTCAAAATCCAGGCCAATATTTTGTGATAATTCAAATCTAAACAGAACCACGGTATTCGTATTAGACCAAAGGTTTTTACTTTTACCTTTTTCAGTTTTGTGTAGTTTTACAAAAATATTAAACGGCTATGTTGTATTTATTTGTAAGCTATTAAAGTTTGAACAATATCGCCAGGCATATTTAAAAAAAAAATCATCCAATCTCTAAATGAACATAATTTTTGTAATTTTGGTGCTAAAATTACTTAATATTTTTAGTTTTATTAAATTCGGAGATATTAGATTCTTGTAAATTTCGTATGGGGTACCCCTTAGAAAAAAATCTAAAAATTCGAAAAAAGGTCTTTTTCTCGAAATACGATATTCAATGCATCATAAACCGCGTTTATTATGCGATTACATGAATATTTTGAAGTATTGCTTAGTAGCGTTTTAGGAATTCGTGGCCGTAGACGCTTTCTAATCGTATCTTTGAAATAAATCATCTAATCATAAAATGGATGCAACTTTTGTTTATGTTTGTTTTTTTTTTTTGTGGGTTAAAATTATCTAGTATTCTAATTTTTATTGAATACGAAGCTTAAAATATTGAAAAATTCGAAAAAATGTTTTTGACGTAAAAAATATAAAACCGTGTTAATTTTGCGGTTAAAATAGTTTCTGAGATATTGCTTAGTAGCGGTTGGAGATCTCCTCGCCGTATAATCTTTTTAGTTGTATATCTGAAATTCCCAATCGTCAAATGGACGCGAATTTCGAATATTTTGCGTTCATTTGATAGTTTAATATTTATATGAAACATGCTCCAACACGTCAGTTAGGTAAGGGTTAAGAGATACTAAACGCATGCATTGCCTTTGTATCATAAAACCCCTGTATTACATACACTACACTGTGTTTGTTTACCTTCGATGTTTGTACAACTCAGTTCTAATAAACTTGGTGGTAAACCACAAAACTTGGCAACTTTGGTTTAGTATGAATGAATGAATACTCCACCATAGTTTTGTTGGTGAGTTTCTACGCACATGAGTGTGTAAACCACAACAAGAGTTAAACTTTTAGAATTAAATGATTTAATGAAAATTATTTTTAATTATAGTTATTAAACATTTTATACATTTAAAGGGAAAGAGGAATTTGTTGTTTTGTTGTAGATATGTTTTAGTTTTGTGAGATTTTTACTACAAAGATTAATATTTCGAGAAACTGTTATACATTTGTAAGAAATATTACAATCGAATAAGTAAATTTTTATCTTCAGAAAATGTCCAGATAAGTAAACCTATTTATGTATTTCAGAGATTTAAACTTGTGGATAAATTAAATTATTCTCATCTGGAGTCTGGTCTCAAAATTTCTAGACTCTATAAAATTCGTTCATTACCAAAACAGAATTAATGAATAATAGATATTGATGTCAGAAGTGACCGGACTTGATGAAAAAAGCTACGAATGTTTTTATATTTGTTTTGTTGACAAATTTAAGAAAATTTTAACGAAAAGAGAAGGAAGATTTGTGCTGACTTAACTTGTTTTGCGGTAATCATCCGAGAAATATTCGTTGATATTCGAATATATTCAACGAGAGCTTTTTTCTGCCAATAAATAAAATATATGGTCTCATTGCATTTTGAGTAAACTTTCTGCACTCTGAGTAAACTTTCTGCATAGAATTTTTCAACAACATCAAAGATCCACAACCCATGTATGTTGCTGATAAACGGATCATCTCCAATTTTGTTCTTTAGAAAAATTTTCTTTCATAAAATATTCCACTTACCAAAGCTATTGGTAAAGTTGAAACTTGGATTCTTTGTAAAATGAAAGTATTTTATAAACATGAAACACTGAAAAATATTTAAGGAGCTATACACTTTCTCTATCATAGAAATTATTTAGTGAAGCATTATTTTTTTAAATTTTAAATATTATAAAATTTATATTATATAAATGGCAATAAATTGTTATTTGTAAAAAGGGATATAGAACTATTGTAAATTTAAGTACACAAGCGCTATCTGTGAATGGGAAATAGAACTATTGTTTAATTTAAGGACACGAGTGCCACCACTAAAAAGAAAATGGGGAGAAACCAAACGCAAGTTTCGTTGTATTCCATTGTGGTGACGTCACGTTTTTAACTGATTCAGTCTCTGAATAATTTTTTTAGCGGTACGCATAAAGAAGTAACACGTGAAAAAAAAATTGTGAAAGTTGCAATTCGTATAGATGGGCGTACATGAAGACACTTTCCTGCAAGGAAGAACATTGCGAGGAAGCTTAAAAGATGACGTGTTTACTTCCAACAAGAAAGAAATTTTCCAAGGTAGAGTATAGTTCAACCTTCATGAAGTTTATCCTAATAGGAATGCGTTGACGACTTCTGTGATTTTATGTACCAATTTTCAGCACTTTTCTTTTCAAAGTTACCTCTACTAGACATGAAAACAATTGACCGATTTGATATGTTTATCCTCCAACGCCGTGCCAGGTAAGAGATGTATGTGTAAGGGTAAGATAAGAAAAGTATAATGATATAAACAACAAAAGTTAATTATCATGCAATGCAAAATTGTATTTATATAATTATATAACAAACTAAATACACCTTTTATCCTTATTCCTTATTCTTAGGAATCCAGTTTGTTCTTTAAAATAAAAGTTTTATATATCCTTAAGAAATTAATTCGTTACAACTTTAAAATTGTAAACTAATTTTTTATTTTTTAACAACAGCATATAAAATATATATTTTATTTGATTTTGTAAACATATAGTTCTGCTGAATATGTATTATTATTTGCCTTAAAGCCTTTAGATTTTATGAAACGTAAACTATAAAATAGTTTTCTTATTTACTTTACAGGCGGCATTTCCTATTTTTCAAAGTTATTTTTGAAGTGAAACCTTCTATAGGCTCGTGAGACGATATGAAATATATATGTATAATAACTAATATTTGTATGGTAAAATCTTATGGTTTCGCGTCAGCAAATTTGAATATAGCTAGGCACAAATATAACACGGTAACGTGGGAAACTAAAACTGTTTTCAATCTAAGAAATGACACCCATGTAATAATAATTAAAGCTGTACAATTACTAACTAAAGAATTTTTATCTTTTGTAGCTTCTGATTTCTGTGCATAAATGGTGGTTTGATATAAAGCAAATATATTAAATGAGATCATTTTAATTCTCACGCATTTTACATCTGCAAACCGTTTGGTTTGAAAGTCTTATTAGCATTGTAATATTGAAATTATATTGAAAGTATATTATAATTATACTTTAATTCATTAAAAAATTTTGTTTTACGAATTAAGAATGTTTAAAAACCATGATAATTTAAGTAACGACTGTTTGTTTCTCATTCTTAAGAATTGTTATTCGAATGTTATACACATAAATCTAGTAACCCACTTTTCAAATCTGTTTTGAATTATTTTTGAAGTTTTCTTCTTTTTTTCCAGGTAAGCAACAGTGAATATAAGAAAATTAAATAGCGCTACGCATTGATTCAATTCATCCACATCAAAACTGTATTTGGGTATGCAAATAAAAAACTTATTATAACTTTTACACACAGTTCTTTCTAGATTGATTTAATTAAGTGCGGAATCAATGCAATAGCAAACTGCATAAATTCTTAGATATCTATAGATTTTAAAACAATTTTACATGAAAAAACCAAAATAGAAATAATAGGGGACAATCCTGATGTTAATTGGCAATATTACCCATAAAAATATAAAACTGGATTTGATACCATGACAAAATTTGAAAGTGAAATTAAAATTGACTAAAAAAAGAGGAAGTGTAAGCAATCACAGATTGCATTCAAAGGTTTTCTATCTCCTTTTAGCAAAACAAAGTTGAATATGGAATCTCTATGATGATAGCCTCGTACAACGTCACTAGTGGGAATCTCCTTCTTTGTTTAATTAGGAATTTTAAACATTCATACGTTTAAAATTTCGTAGAATTTTAAACGAACATTAATATATTTATTTATTCTGAGTAATCCGGTCATCTAAATAAAAAAAAAAAAAATGGTTCTGAGGTTGACCACTTGTTAAAGACACAATCAATCCTATGCTGTGCAGTCCTATGTAGTTTTTCCCCTTACTCTTTTCCAACAGGATCTTCGAGGTCGAAAATTTGAGAAAATGTTAATTAACCATTCCTGAACAACATCCCAAAGTTTCAATAACTTCCGGCTTTTTTGTACCTCACTAAGACTTTTACTACCTGTCGACTGGATTATATCTGTAAAAATTTAAAAGTTTCGTGACAGGTACTTTGCGCAGGTTTAAAAGTGGCACTTTTATTTTTGCTTGTGTAAAAAATTCAAATATTAATTTGCACTGAGTTTCAAGGTGCTACTTGATGGGTACTATAGCGCGTTAAAAAAGAAGATATTAAAATAGGCGTGGCTCAATATCGCTCAAGATGGGTAGTGGGCTTCTTAATCTAGTACTATAGCATCGTAGTGCCTAATAAAATGAACCGATTTGAATTTTTTTGTTTTGTTTGAAAGGTAGTTTAATGGAGAGTATTCTAAGATATGTTTCAAGTGCGAGTTTCGGGTTCCCTACCAGAAAAATTTGTCGTTGGTTTTTAAATTTGGTAAATTTCACTTGTGTTAGAAAGATCATTATATTTCAATTTCATCAAATTTTATAAGAATGACTTTATAAAAGATCCTAAATTAAAATAAAGGAACAATAGTGTAACACGACCATAATATTGTGCATAGCAATATAACAGTAATATTTTAATATTTAATAGTAAAGTTATTTTATCAAAATCGCTTACAAAAAAGAAAAATTCTAACGCTGACGTTAGCTGGTTAACTTTCTGAATATTGTTTGGTGATATATAAATACATGCACAAGTAAAACACACAGTTATACAGGCTGTATTTTTGATTGCTATATATAGACTTTAAAATCACTTTGAATTCATATGTTTAATTCGTCACTCGCGTTATAAGCAGATTGCTGACGCTAGTCTTAAAACATAAATTACTTTTATTTGGTATATGTGGTTGAAACTTTTTCTATCGTCATATAATTCTAATTATTTCGAATTATACATTTTTCAGATTTAGTTAACTTTCCTACAGTTTTAAAACTATATTTTTTGTCCTTCAGAAATTGTGAGAAATTCTCTCATCACGAGAGTAAAAATGTGATATCATTTTCGCGCCTGATTTTGTACTTTTGTTAGTTTAATATGAGTCGTACTCAGTAAATTAAAAAACTTGTCAAAGAAATATGACGTGAAAGTTAAAATGAATTTAATTATTTTGATTATTACTCTACTCTCATTTCATTCTCAAACTTCATTCAAAAATCACGTAATCAAATTATTTTTAATTAACTAGCGCATTAAAAAATAAATTTATATCGAATTATGTAGAAGTTCTGATTTAAAAAAATTATTTTCCACGCGAAATATTTGATACATGGGCAGAACTGTCGTGTGTGTTTTAAATTTATATCCCATTCGCGAGGAAATCGTACTTTCTGGCCTAGGTCCAAAAAAATTGTTTATATTGAGACATTAAAATAGGTTATTGTCTTGCCTTATAAGTAAATTTTTTCTTCTTTAGTAAGCTATCATAGTAGCCCTATTTGCTCAGTTGGTTAAGGCGTAACCAATTCCGTCCGCGGTATGCTTAGTGTAGCTGCTTGTGCTTAATTAATAGTTGTGATGGGCTGGTGTAGTGCATAGTATATGCATGAAGGAAGTGCATTCAACCTCTGAAATTAAGGAGCTGATAAATGAAATTGTCAGCGGAAAGGTGGTAAGACACATATATGGTATCACAATGGGCTCTATAGCTTAAGTGTGTCCTTCGTGGACAGCCGATATAACCTAACCTAACCTAAGGTATCATACAAATATTAATATCTTTTAAGAAACTATCAAATGATTCAAAGTAAAATTTAACCGGTTTATCTTTTTTTACTGACAAAAAATTGTTTTTTTTCTGTATATACAGTGTGTCGCATTTAAGATGAAGACACCCTCACACTTTCGTCATTTATTGGAATATTGACTTGAAAATTTGCACAATAAGATGGGGCGCTTGGTTACACTTTTAAAGATAGTTAACAGAAACCTGAACCTTTAACTCGGCCTACTAAAAATTAACAAATAGGGCAAAAAATCTTAAAATTTTGCCTAGCGCCAGAGATGGTTAGAGATATCGAAAAAAATTATTAGAAAAATTTGCTTAGAATGTTTTTTTATACACATATACCAATTTTCATGACAAAATTCGCATTTTTAATTTTACAATATTTTGGTCTTTACTCAAAACTAAGTTTATTTTTTAATTTTATAACTATGAAATGTAAAAACTGGACAAATTGATAATTTAATAGTGTTATGTCTTCAAATATTTCAATAAACTTGTAATAATTTTGAGTGCAGACCAAAATAATGATTAAAATTATAAATGCGAATTTTTATGAAAATCGATCGATATATGGGTAGAAAAACTTTGTCTAATAATTTTTTTTTGATAACTCTAACCATCTCTGGCGTTAGGAAAAATTTTAAGAATTTGCCCCATTTGTCAATTTGTAGTAGACTGAGGTTAAGGTTCAGGTTTCATTTAAATAACTTAAAAAATGTGACCCATCCCCCTGTATGACTGTGCAAATTTTCAAATCGATAATCTTATAAATGATGAAAGTGTAAGGGTGTCTTCATCTTAAATACGACACACTGTATATGATTCTAAAAGATACACCCTGAGTATATCTACATAGAGTACATACAGTAGGTAGCTAAAATAAAATTCTATCTAGACACAAATACATAATATGCTTTACTGTTTTACTTTGGTTTTGTTTTTGTAAAAGTAAAAACAATATAAATCATATGAAAATAAATCATTTTAAAATAAAGTAGTTTTACTTTGACTATGACTCTGAGATTTAAACATCACCATACTAAATATATTATTATTTTTGGTTTTATATACCTATGTAGAACATATACATGTCTGTACGATTCAAGACAAAAAATAAGTTTCAATTGAAAAAAAAAAAAATGTATGATATTTGTAAAGTTTTCCCAAATTTAATGTTAATATTCTATTTTTTAAATCCAGTTCTCTAAAACCTATTGAAAGTCACCTCGAATTATACTAAATACTGGAGAAAAATATCATTTATCCTTGGATTATTAACGTCGTGTAAACTCTGAGAATTTGTGAATAGACAACATCTGATTTATAAAAAATTTTTATGAAAAAACCGGGTTGCTGATATCGTCTTTATCTGAAACGGTTTAAGAATTTTTTTAGCTTATTTTTATTAACATATTTAAATAGATTTTTAATATTTTATGTTATGTTCCATTTCACAGTGGAGTATTTATGTCTTTCTGGCCAAAAGTCATAAAAACTAACTTTGTTTTCCATTGAAAGTTGTGTTTTGGTGTAGTTAGATAGCCACTCCACCACAAACAGGTAATTAAGTTTCCTTAACTTCACCGCCCGCCTGTTTTGTCAGTCCCTATCTACCTGCTCTTACAGATGCATGTTGTTATTGTTGTTGCTCTTGATTTACCGTGCCATTCAATTTATGTTTACTGTGTTTGTTACTGCAATTAAATAAACATTTATATTGGATATTGAACTAGAAGATTTGTGCTTTATTTTTATATACTAGTATTTAATTTTAATATTTCTATTAAAATAATTACATATTTGTGATTCAAGTTTGCTGTTAAAAATGGTACTTTCTTTTAATTCTTATTCTATTAATTCACAAGCCGACACACATACTGTGGGCAGTAAAACGAACAGGGCTCAGATATATGCTATCAAAACGGTTGTGATTGCCGTGGTATTCAATTGAATTTACTAAAGCTGAAAATTGTTATACATAATAATCACGACATTCAGGCAGTTAAATGTGAGAACAGAGGTGGTCAGTCAGCCCTAATGTATGTACAATAAATAAATAAGAATCAATTCATTTTTAAAACATGCAAATTTTTGTTCAGAGATACTTAATTGTATATTAACCATAAATAAAGTGGTCAGCTGACCATATTATGAAACAACTCCCGTCAGTCAGCCAAAAAATATTAAAAAATATACCTACGAAAAATTGAAATAAAAAATTTTTTTGGTTTCAATGGCTGGCGGGAGTTGTTTCGCAATATGGTTAGCTGACCACTTTATTTATGCTTTAATATACAATTAAATATCTCTGAACGAAATTTGCTTGTTTAAAAAATGAATTGAATCATCTTATTTATTTATTGTACATACATTAAGGCTGACTGACCAGCTCTGTTCTCACATGTATCAGAACGACTTTCATAACTGTTATTTATATGCAATATACAATTTGTATAACAATTTTCAGCTTTATAGTAGAGTGAAATTACGCCTTGTGTATGGATTAAAAGTTCGAGCAATGAAACTTTGGGGTTTTTCTTTTCACATCAAAATAATGATTTTTTGAAATTTTTTACTTTCCCGGAGTGGTGCAACATGTTTAAAAAACAAAATGGCGTCAAAAATGAAATTTTTTTCAGAAATTTTATCATTTTTATTTTATATTCGCAAAAGGAGACATCGGTGCATATCCAAATTTTGTAGGTTTGTAGTCAATGTTAAGAACTACTCCTCATATTTTTTTGGTAGGGTTTCGTCCCTTCCCCTCCCAGTTATATATATATGTATACATACATATGGTAAAACAGTTCATTTGACTGTAACTTGAAAAATATTCGATTGATTTTAATGAAACTAATATCAATAGTAGGTTTTATTACTTACAACTTTCGGTTAAAATTTTAGCGAAATCCGTTAAATAATTCGGCCAAAATTTCCAATTTTGGGAATTGTTTAAAATGGCTGCCATTTTATGCCATTTTGTCCTACGAGATTAAATTTTTTTTTAAATTGTGGCATTTTTTATTTTCTTTCGATTTTATAATAAGTGACTTACCCGTAAAATGACTCCTTGATCCATATTTTTGCGAAAAACGGAAAATTTAACACTTTCTGGAAATAATTGTTTGGGGGGTGTATGGACTGGCTTTGGGGGGTGTTTTTTGCTTTGGCATAAGAAAACTATTTTTAAAAGAGGTCTATATGGTTTAAAGCAAAATTTTTAAGTTTTAACCCCCGCGCTGTAAGGGGGAAGGGGTGTATGAAATAAATGTATCTTAAAAGATTTGAAAAAGAGGTCAAAATAGTTTAAAATGCTAAAGTAACCCAAAATTTTAGCTGTTTATATTAATATAGCACTTTTTACAAGATCCACCCCTTCCGCTCCCCCTTTCATATTTTTTGCAAATTCAAAATTTTTAGGACGTATAAAGGGGTTTTTGGGGTCGCTGATCACGAATTTTGCAATAGATTATCAAAAACAATTGTAATATTTTTAGGGGGTGTACTTATTTGGGCCAAAAGTTCGAGATCAGCGACCCCCAAAGCCTCTTTATACATCTTAAAAATTTTGAATTTGCAAAAAATATGAAAGGGGGAGCGGAAGGGGTGGATCTTGTAAAAAGTGCTATATTAATATAAACAGCTAAAATTTTGGGTTACTTTAGCATTTTAAACTATTTTGACCTCTTTTTAAAATCTTTTAAGATACATTTATTTCATACACCCCTTCCCCCTTACAGCGCGGGGGTTAAAACTTAAAAATTTTGCTTTAAACCATATAGACCTCTTTTAAAAATAGTTTTCTTATGCCAAAGCAAAAAACACCCCCCAAAGCCAGTCCATACACCCCCCAAACAATTATTTCCAGAAAGTGTTAAATTTTCCGTTTTTCGCAAAAATATGGATCAAGGAGTCATTTTACGGGTAAGTCACTTATTATAAAATCGAAAGAAAATAAAAAATGCCACAATTTAAAAAAAAATTTAATCTCGTAGGACAAAATGGCATAAAATGGCAGCCATTTTAAACAATTCCCAAAATTGGAAATTTTGGCCGAATTATTTAACGGATTTCGCTAAAATTTTAACCGAAAGTTGTAAGTAATAAAACCTACTATTGATATTAGTTTCATTAAAATCAATCGAATATTTTTCAAGTTACAGTCAAATGAACTGTTTTACCATATGTATGTATACATATATATATAACTGGGAGGGGAAGGGACGAAACCCTACCAAAAAAATATGAGGAGTAGTTCTTAACATTGACTACAAACCTACCAAATTTGGATATGCACCGATGTCTCCTTTTGCGAATATAAAATAAAAATGATAAAATTTCTGAAAAAAATTTCATTTTTGACGCCATTTTGTTTTTTAAACATGTTGCACCACTCCGGGAAAGTAAAAAATTTCAAAAAATCATTATTTTGATGTGAAAAGAAAAACCCCAAAGTTTCATTGCTCGAACTTTTAATCCATATAATAGCCTTTTTTTGCTTAGATTTACTCCAGTATTAGTAAATTCAATTAAATACGACGGCAATCATAACCGTTTTGACAGCATATATCTAACCTCTGTTCTATCGTTCGCTTGTGTGTACACAACTACTTTAGCCAGTTCTCAAATGATCAGCTTTAGTAAATTCAGAGAATTTTTTTTGGTCTGGCTTTTAATCCACTATAATGAAAGACACATTACAATTAAAATACTTTCCATTGCTAAAAGTTAGAAATCTTTGTACACAGACATGATTAACTTAATAAATTATGTATGTTACACACCCTTGTGATTCAGTTATACACACATTTAAATCGTATATTTATAAAACACTAGATTGATACCCGTTTCACTGGGCTTAAAAGTAAAAACTACCGCTTTATAGCCTCATATACACAGTTTTCAATTTTGTTAAATGTAAAATAGTCATAATTCATTAGTATATCAGAGTATATCAGAATAGTTGGCCATGATTTGTTTGATATTTACTATTTTTAATTTTACAGAATTCTTTAATTTATGGTTCAAAATGATGATCATAGATCCGTTCCATCTATAATCATCATTTACAACCATAAATTAAAGATTTCTGTAAATATTTAAAAATGGTAAATGTCAAATTAAATTTAATGTTTTCCAAATATATCTTTACTAGCGACCCGTCCCGGCTTCGCACGGGTGCAATGCTGATACTAAATACACTACAGAAAAACTGTGAACGTTGTATATAAAAACATAGCGGCCCGCTCTGGCTTCGCACGAGTATAAACTATTAAAAATTAACCTTAGAATAGAATATAATTTATATTTTAAAACTACTATCATACAATGACAAAAAAAAGTTATTGTGGGTTATCCATAAGAGATAGACATATACCATCACGGACTTTTCTGTAGACCTTTTCAATGTGTACAATACTTAGTACATTATTTTGATAAAACTCGTAGGGTTCAGCCTGCGTTTGCAATGTATGCGGAAAAAATGTAATTATTTACGACATCACATTAGAAACCTCAAAAATAGCAGTACTTCTCCACTATTTAATGGATGTTATTATACATATAAACCTTCCTCTTGTACATATAAATCACTCTATCTATTAAAAAAAACCGCATCAAAATCCGTTGCTTCGTTTCAAAGATTTAAGAAAACAAAGGGACATAGGGACAGAGAAAGCGACTTTGTTTTATACTATGTAGTGATAAATTATAGTTCATGTGTTATTCTGCTTTATCAGCTATAGTGCTGTACAGTTTCATTAAAAACCATTCGCTAGTTTTAGCGTGAAACAAACAAACAAACATGCTTACTTTCACATTTATAATATATAGAGATATGGATAGGGATTATACACACATTTAAATCGTATATTTATAAAATATGTAAAATACATATGTGAAAATAAATACAACGATATTCTGTGGAAATAAATACAACAACGATGATACTACGAATCTACCTACGTATGTATAAACATTTATTTTAAACCACACAAATCAAAACATATGTAGCACTACCTGCATGCCACTGGAATAGTGGAAGCGATGTACAATTGTAGGAATTATATAGAAAGGAATATTTCCAGCTTACACTACGTACGAATGAATGCATGGGAGGAGGTATAAGAAGCAAATATTACGCTTATGTAGTGAGTGCTAGGAAGCTGTTTGATACCACACTAGTTAGAAGAATATTACTTTTTTATAAAAATAATAATAATAAAGTCTGAAATTCTATCAAATGCAATGCAAAATGCAATGCGTTGCTTGTTGCTTGTTGGTTTATTTATATGTAATGTAAAAATATAGTTTTATATTTTTGTTTCTACTATTTTATTTATTAACTTTTGTGTACTACAGCGTGTTTGGTAAGCAGTGAAAATCGAAAATGTTAGAAGCCATTCTTTAAAAATCTCATCGAATATACGGTACACCCTGTAATTTTTATCTATTTGAATCTATTCGAATCTATAATTGAATTAATATCTCGTTTTGTAGTTAGCCACCCAAAAATTACCTGAACAAAAGTTGTATAGTTTGATGGGGGACATCATGTTCTGACATCAGATTGGACTTAGCTCTCTTGGTTGCTTTAATATTTAATTAAGATCCTAAAAGGTAACAGATAGAATTACACTTTAAATAAGAAAGTTGATCCTCATAAAAAAAGAGTTGTTCGAAAATCGTTAAGCTTTTTTAGAAAATGCGAATTAAAAATATGACAAAGGCAATAGAGGACATTCGCCTGTGTTCTTGAAATTCTAGTTTGACATTTATCTTTAAATGATCTTGAAAATTTACTTGGTCTAAAAAGTTAATAATACAGATGAATTACCTTAATTGTCCTTAACTTTATCTAAAAAAATTTCTGAAGTTAACGTATTTTTTTCGGTGAAATGTAATAAGGACATTTTTTTAGTCGCATTTCCTCCGAAATCTAACGATTTTCGAAAAAATGTTTTTAAATAACTAATGCTAGTTTTTTTTATGAGGAGCAACTTTTTAATTTAAAGTCTAATCTTATCTCTTACCTTTTAGGTTCTTAATTAAGGTTCCTTATTAAGAAGTTAAAGTAACCTTATTAAGGTTAAGGTTACCTTAAGGTTCTTCCACTATTAATTGATTCTTGAAGCAACTAGGAGACCTAGATCCAATCTGATGTCAAAACAGATGTCCTCCATCAAACTATACAACTTTTGTTCAAGTAATTTTTTAATTGGTGACAAAACTAGGTACTACCGATAATAGATTAAAATTGTCCATCATGTAGAGTGTCGGACATAGAAGTGTACAATTTTAAAATCATCGTAACACGAAAATTCAATTTATTATCAATTTTACAAAATTAATAATTTACCAATTGAAAATCATAAAAAATGCATTTAAGAAAATTACATAATTTGTATTTTTAAGTAAAGTATAAATTTTCTTTTAAGTTAATTGTATTTGTGACAACTTAAATTGTCAAATTTTATAAAGAAAATCGTTCAAGAAAATTAACTATATATAACTGAGAATCCACAAGATTTGGTCCACATTTTGTCAGTTACATTTTTTCAGTGCTTGTTACAGCTATTGGCGGTCAATTATTCTGGTATAGTTTCGCTATCTCCTGATAATCTTCTTTTCAGGTAAATTTACAAACAAAAGTCGCAAATTGTTAAATCCCACTAATTTATAACTTTCTTAATTCAATCTTTTAAGTTAAAATTACAATTTACTTTAAAATTAAATAAAGGCAATTTTTTCAATAAAATGGTTATACCAGGTATATATGAAATATATCAAGAAATACTAAGTTTAGTCCCAAGTTTGTAAAGCTTAAAAATATTGATGCTACGAACAAAATTTTGGTATAGGTGTTCATAAAATCACCTTAAGAGTCCACTTTCGGTTGTTTGCCTGTTTGTCTGTCCTAATGATAACTCAAAAGAGATATCAACCCGAAATTTTACAGCATGCATGCTCCTTTCGTAAAAATTGAGCTTGAGTTCGTAAATTAGCTACATAATCCAATCTCGTAAACTATTACAGATTTAAAGAAGTTTAAATTTTAAAAAGTGCTCCTTATTAAAAAAATTAACAACTTTTGTTTGAAACATTTCCTCGTAAATATCACTGTTTACCCGGAAGTTTTCAGAGTTTACAAAATTAAATTTGTTGATTGAATACTTGTACGTTTTGTAGCAAACAGAATAAGCTTTGTGCTTAGAGTTTAAAAAGCACAAACATAAATTTATTATAAATATTTTAATATTTATAATAAAACTAAAATGAAAAGGACTTGAATAAAACATATGGTCATAGTACGAAATGCATTTTCTATGTGGTCTAGAATGACCTAAAGTTAATAATAACATACATACATAGTAGAGTAGTAACCCATCTCTGTATGCAATGTCATACAGGAAATATTCTCCAATTATATTTTAGAAAGGTTTTTTTTTTATATTCTTTTTATGTGGTCTAATATCACATAAATATAAATTTGATAAATGCACACGAACGGAAGGGAATATCTTTTCAAAAGAAGGTTTGCAATATATAATAAATAAGGTAAAAGAATACTTGAAGGCGTAAAATATATTGTCAATTTTAAGTCATTTTTAAGGTTCTATTCGTACTAAAGACGGTAAAATTAATATTATTAAATATTAAATTAAACAGATGCTACTTCAGCATACGGTTACTTGCATACCGCAATCATTCTCGAGCGTAAAAGTGAGTGAGGTTACTCGAGATTAAAAGAGCTTTTGAGAGTTTTTATCGTTACTGTGTATATTAATCAAGCTTTCTTGAGAAAAATGCGCTAAAAATCCATTTCACGACATTTTACAAAACCATTTAAAAAGCACGGTTCCTGTATGCTATCCCATAGGATTCGTGCATTTTCCGAGATAAAAATTAGCCTATATCATTTCCTGACCCCTAAACTACCACTTCCTAAAAACTTGTTGATCCTTTACTCAATGAAAAATTAAAACAAAACTGTCCCACTGTACATATAATGTATTTCGTCCAAATCCGTTCAGTCGTGGTTGAGTAACAAACATCCATCCATTCAAACTTTCACGATTATAATAAACTAGCTTGATACCTGCCCACTTCGCTGGGATTAAAAGTAATGACCACCGCGTTATAGCTTCCACCTCTGTTGCTCTCACTTATCCCCCTTCCATAATACTCGAAGTAGAGGTAGGTATTGTCTTTATGTGTACATATTGCAATTTTTTTTTAAATGTTGTATAAGAAAATATGGCCATGAATTGTATCTAGTTCAGCATTTTTACAAAAATCTTTAATTTTTGGTCCAAGACAAAACTCAAAGATGGCGTAGTTAAAATATCAGACTAAGTTTAATTTTTTTTTTTTTTTAAATATATTTTATAAATTATAGCTCATGTGTTACTCTGCTGTATGCGCTATTATTATAACTATTACTATTATTATCGTAACAAACACACAAACACACAAACAAACAAACTTCCTTACTTTCACATGTATAATAAATAGGGATATCAGAATGAATAGGGATATCAGAATGAACATCAATGTGAATTCTTTTTTTCAGGTCTTTATATTTTACACGTATTACTTGACGAGAATGGCACACTGTGTCCTTAAGATCATGCAGCTACAACAAACGCCATTTCCTATTATATAACGATATTAAATACTTTCAACGCCATTAATTTTGTTTTTATTAATTATTTTTACTTATTATTTTTTAATAAAGTAAATAAATAAAAATTGTAATTAAAATGTTTGATTATTACTTAATATAAACTTTTAATTTAAAATAATAAAAAGAAATTTATTAAATCCATAAAAATGTTGTTTTTAAAAGTGGGGAAATATTTTTATTTACATTTTATATTATTTCATGACTAACCGTTACCCGTGTGTCCCGCTGATCAATTTTCTTATGTTTATCTTAACTCTCTTAATCAATCCTCCTAAAAACTAATCCTCCTAGTCGAGCTTTTCACTTCAGTGTGTAGCTGTCTTCGCCCGAATAAGATATATTTTCCTTTATATCCTCATTTATATTCACTTTATCTCCTTATATCGCCCTTTTATTTCATTGAAATTTTTCGACAAACAGAGACAATTTTCACTGTATCGTTTTAAAAAAATGTTTTTAAAAACATTAAAACGTTTGCCTGATTATTTATTTAATTAATGCAGAATTTAATATTTTTAATAATTTAATGCGTTTTATAAAATTATTATTATTAAATATTTTCTGGAATATCGTATGCGCGATGTATGTGTTTATTAAAATTATATCACATTGAATATGCACAGCTGCGGATAAAAAAAGGCTTACGTGTCTATTTCAACGAGCATACTTCAAAACTTTCCTACCTACTTTCAATTTCACTTTTACTGTTGAGTCATTAAGTTTATGATGATTAACTTTGTTTTAATATTTATTTTAAATGCTTACATAAAACGGAAGCTTAAAATTGTGTTTTTCGACATTATGCTAACAGAAAGTATTTTACAACATAAATAATTTTCCATGCGTTAATATTATAAATATAAATTTTTATTCCAATTACAAAAGGTTATTTGTCCTAAAATACTTACTTTTTTGTTAGTAATTATTTGAAAGAGTGATTAATATTTTGTGAACTATTTAGTCCTTTTTTTGAAACTTTATTATAGACAGGCCCTTAACCAAAAAAAAAAAAATAGGTTAGGACAATAATGTGGGTGCTTCTCACATTAATTGTTAGAATTCGCCAGAGATTGAACGAAAAAAAGCATAATCCATATTGATACCAATGAATTGAGATAGAAGAACCGGTCGGATAGAAGAACAAATTCTAATAAAGATATAATTTTTTGCATCTTCTCAGTTGGTGCGGAATAGAACCTAAAACAATCGGAATAACCGAAAAAATGATTCTTCACATTTTTAAGAAAAACAAAGCAATCTACAATCCTTTAAAAAGAATTTAAGCTCCGGATCGTTTCTCAAGGACATGAAAATCCTGAGCAATGATCGATTTTAAAAGAAATCCTTTTTCCGAAAATTCTAAAAGGCGCAATTTTCAATTTCTTTTAATTTTATTAAATACTCGGCACAGCTGACATTTTATGTTAGTTACAAATAACTTTAATAAAAATTGAACCGTTCACAGAGAAACAAACAACAACCATTTTCTATGAAATTTCTTGATTTTCTTGGGTACTACACAACGAAATCGAATCCAGTTTATGTCATTGTCTACAACTTTCAACTTTCTCATTTTTGTAAATTTTTTTTCCCAATTATCCGTTTTTTTAGGATATGTTCTACAACAGCTGAAAAACCGCTATCTTTCTTAGTTTTTTTCGTCTACCCGATTAATTTTTTTTTTAATTTTGATACCTTCTAGGCTTTATCATTGAGTGATTCATTGACCTCCCTGAACTATATTCTAATTAATGTTAACCACGTTGGCTTTTTTTTGTATCCATATTAGGTCTTCATTCCGTACACTATTGATAAAAGATGGACCAAAACTGAAACAAAGCAGATAAATTTTTCAGGATTTTTACAAATTTTAAACTACTAATTAAATATCTATGTACATAAAATTCTGTGCTCTTTTTTGAATCGTTTGAAAACTTAATTAAATTACTTATTATTTAATTACATTTTTTAATGAAATTTTATTGATTTTTAAACATTCAAACTTTTTCAGACAAGCCTATATACCATTACTTTCGTATAATTAAATTATCTTTCTTCTAATACCAATTTCAATGGGCTATCAGATTGGTGTATAGCTGTTCATACCATATGAACAGTTCTAGTTGAGTCAATATAGGTAATTGCAGCGATCTGTTATAATTAATCAACCGAAATTGGTATCAGAAGACAGATAATTTTATTATGAAAATAATGGTATAAAATTGCCTGAAAAAACCGTTTATTGAAAAAATTTATTAAAATTAATATAACTAAAAATAGCTACAATAGAAAAACTATGATAGGAATGTTTAAAAATCAATAAAATTTCTTAAAAAATATGTCTCATCTGATTATCAGATCGGTGAAGATCGATCTTATACCGTCTCTTGTACTATATTTTTTTCTTAAATCCGTTTTAAAAATTAAAACGGCCAACAAAACAAAATCTTCCAAATTTGCTTACAACCTTTAATTAAATTTTAGATTCGCTTTTATTTAATATTTCAAGTTTTCAATTTGTTTATTTTGAGCACCAAAAAAATTAGTTTAATATTATTTACTTATTTTTTAAGTTTATGAATGAATATATATGAATAGCCTAAAGTTATTTGAACGAAGACAAATCACTTGTAATGTAATAAATTAAATTTACAAAGGTTTGCGTTGCTTGCTTCTCTAGTTTCATTTTTCTTTTGAAAAACGTGCAATCAATCAAAGCGATGCGATGTTGCTTATAAACGTACACACACACATCCAACATGCATCAACCAACAACGTTCTTCTTACATTTCATCTCACCTATACAACACGTTGCACACACCATCCCCTCACTAAGTCTTCCTAGTCCCACTCCTCTTGTTCATCTATTCTTTTCATTTCAATCCTGAATCTTCTATTTATCGTTTTCTGTGGATATTTTGTTGTTTATCATGGTCTTTTTTTAAAACAGGATGCTCATAATTTTTCAGTTCGGATTCTCGACAGGTGTTAACAAAAACTCAGGAAAACGATCCAAATTATGGAACATTCATTTTCAGCTAACCCAATTGAGTCCTGTAAAGGTATAATAAGTAACCTTTCACGATGGTCGCTAGCGGTTAGTGCAAACTGTTTTCCAAGTATTCCCAACAATAGCCGTTTTCATATTATTCATTCCCTAATTTTACCACCTCGTTTTGTCGGTTGCTTGTTTATTTTCGGTAAAATCTGCTATTATTAGTCGCTCTGCAAGATATTTATCTTATTTAGTTTGTCAAAATAGATATATACGCATCTGAACTCTATCCCATTTTCGAAACACAAACATAAAAACTTTTCAATACATCACACTGTAAAGTAAAAAACGTTAAATTACGCGTCAGCACTTCCGTCAACCGGTTGATAATCTTTTGTACCATGTTGGGAAATTTGTTCATGTGTTTTGCACATGCGTCAAATATTTCGCGCATTAAATATTCTTTAATTTACTGAGTACGAATTTGAATAAGTGGTAATTTTAGAACAAAAATCGAATAATCATAATCATATTCTTTAGTTATGCTGTAAATATTTATTTAATTAATTCTTTGCATATTACAAATAGCGATTTAATATAGAAAATAATAATACTTAGGTTATTTACCAGTAAGAATGCTTTCAATAAAAATTTTAAATTAATCATAAAAAGAGTAACAACGTCATTTACATCCGTAAACTAACGAAAGTACACGAACAACAACGGGCATGGTTAGCTAAATCGTTGTAAAGTCCTTTTAGCGACATTTTGGAAAGGTGAATGAATTTTAAAAAATAGATTTTCATGCAAACTTTCATCCGATCAGGGTATGAATTTCGAGAAATCTATCCTCTCAAAATTTCAATCTTCTATCATTTGTGGTTTAGGTTGGCTGTTGGTATGTTTGTCGGGAAATTACCTTTTATATACAATTATATATAGATAGATTGCTCTAACACCAAGCAAAAAACCCTGAAACCAAATTCTTTGTAGCTCCAATTATTAACATTCATGTCATTTGAACCCAACCCATGTATATATGCGACTAACTCATATAACACACAATATCATGTGAGGATTGAGTTTTACGTTCGCCCTTTTTTTTTCGTTTCTCAATCAACATGAACATTTCTATCGTCTGTTTTATTAACAGCAAATGTGTACGAAATGAAAAGTCTTCGTTCTTTCGATGAAGAAAGGCATGGCAGGCAGAGTAGAGTAAACCTCCTTTTTCATGTTTTCTATTTATAGGATTATATTACCTATTACAAGTACTATAGAACGCAACCAACTATTCCTGTATCTTCCTTCTTCTTCTCCTTCAATCTCATCGATTTGGACAAGTAAACTGTTTTGAATGTATTGTTTTATGCAATAATAAATGAACCAACTGGAATTGCTTCTATGACCATGTTCTCCTCCAAAATATGTATTTATCTCTAGTGGCCACCTTTTTGAGTTAATTACGAGATTATTTTCACTTGCAGCAGTTAAGTAATTTAATTAGAAAAATCCTTTCCATCTAGGGTAGCAGTCTGATTTGATGGATACCAATTATTTTATAGTACGAGATCCGGCTGCAGAATTAGTACGTTCATCAAGTATATGTTAAAAATCTATTTTTTACGAAAATTTATGAATAAGAATTTATGAATAACTTTTAAGTAATTTTTCGAAAAAATTTTTATTAACTTGTTTTTAAATAAAATACCATGGCTTCCCACCCATGTATGTTAAGACTTTAAAAAATCACGCTTACCGTTAGGCACTTGGCCGCACCTCTTCGCTGCCAGGTGTGATTCTGTTCTATTTTTACGTTCATAAAGTACATTCATTATTTATATGTGAAATTAAAGCTATTTTTAACTTCCCGCTAAGAAAATAGGGAAGTTATTGTTTTCACCCCGTTTTGCCAAAATCGAGTTTTCATCAGATCTCGACGTTTTAAGGTGTCAGGAAGCTTCCCTGACTACTTCCGCGAGGGTGTCTGTATGACTGTATGTATGTATGAGTATGTGTGTGTGTGTGTGTATGGATGTATGTAAACCTCTCATAACTTTTGAACGGCTTGTCCGATTTGATCGCGGTTGGTGCCATTCGAAAGGGCTTGACCAAACTTAGATTTTGAAGCCTATTTGGACCGATTCGAACCGATTGATTTTGAGAAATCTCAAAAAAACTGCAAAAAAAAATTTTTTTTTAAGTGGTTTTTTTTGAATAACTTTTAATATCGATCAATTCTAAAAACTAATCAGTTCTCAACATCAAAAAACCACGTCGATCACCACTAGTCCGGTCAAAATCGGTTGATTCGTTCGTGAGTTATCGTTGACGAAAGAAAACCCAAAAAAGCGTTTTTTCGGAATAACCTCAAAATTTTTTGTTCTATCAATTGAAACTTAAAGATTCATCATGAAGCTTCAAAAACTGTGTCGAATGTCACCAACCGCGTGAAAATCGGTTTATTCATTCTAAAGTTATCGCGATTCGAAAATTTAAAAAATAGTGTTTTATCAAACGTCTATGAAATTTTTGAGAAGATATGAGTCAATACTTAGACTATGAGTCAATACTTAGCGGGAAGTTACAGGGATGACCTGCAGGGTCAACCATTTTTCAAATTTTTGTCATAGCATAATGCTGTACACTACAATTTGATGCATGCGCAATAGCTTTAAAGCGTCGTATAACAATCCCTATTTTCGGCTAGATTTACTTAAGCAAGCTTTTATGATTGTGTAATTTTACCCCTTCATCCAATCTTTAACACAACTGGTTTTTTTTTATATTTTTTGGTTCATAATTATCTTACAGAATAAATTTTATGTAATTTTGAATGAAAAATATGGGTTCTTTAAATCCATCGTTAACATAGGTTGTCCATTATTGTATGCTAATTGATATCGCAAAAACTAAGCGCCCAATCGAAAAATATATTAGAATTTTTTAACTTTTGAGTCAAAATTACTGTATTTTATGGATTTTTTGAAATTTTTACCCAAAAGTTACAACAATCCAGTTTTTTTTCCAATTGATTGTTTAGTTCTTGAGATATCACTCAAAATACTATAATTAACAAGAGCCTAAATGGCCGAGCGGTCTAAGGCGTTCGTCCATTTAGACTTAGGTTGCGGGTTCGAATCCAGGCAGCGGCAGTGTGAACAATTTATAATTAATGAGAGTGCAGAATTGTCACATTGTCATCGCTTGGATAAGAACAAAGTAACCGACTCCACCCACATCAAAATGTAATTGTAAATATGTTTGTAATTAAATGAATAAAGATTAACAAATAATGATGTGGGTGGCCTCTGTTATAGGCGTATATGAGAAACGGAGGTTAAACCCCATTATTTTTATTGTTATTATTACTATAATTGACAATCAGAAGCCTAGAATCGATTAAAAAATTTCTAACAAGCTTTTTATTCAAAATATTTCAAAAACATTTTTGTACACCAATCACCCAATAAGCTACATCCTGTTTCAGATACTTACAGTCGAAATGAAATGATTGTCGTTATAAGCGTTATGTACATTTTTATATCAAAATGAAATTTTTTATTGTATATGTACATGTCGATTGTTATTTTTAACTAATCCCATTGGCAATTGGTCGCTATAACCCATATATAAGTTAATTAGGTTGAAAAGTGAAATTTACAAAATTTAAAAATCTGCGACAAATTTTTCGGGTACGGAACCTTAAACTCGCCCTTGAAGTAACAATAGCTAAAAACACTCTGCGTTAAAGTACCTTTCAAACGAAACCAAAAAAATTAAAATCGGTTCATCCGTTTAGGCGCTACTATGCCACAGACAGACAGACACACACACAAACAAACACACACGCGCACATAGCGGTCAAACTTATAACTCCCTTTTTTTTAGTTTGGGGGTTAAAACTAAACTTAATAAGACTCAAAATAGAGCTTATTACGTTCAAAATAGTATTATAATGGTGTTTTGCTGAACCAAAAAAGTACGTATGCGTTGGTCGTTATAGCTGATATGTCACTACAAACGGTGTCGTTACCGCCGATACATTTACGTATGTGTTTATTTAGTCTGCACTTTTCACTTTCGTCATTATAATGAGTTCATTGTTATAACCGATTTTGATTGTAGTTGATTCAATATAATTGATCTTTGTTGTACAAATATATTATGCGTTTACATAATCAACTTGCTTCTTGTTTGTTGTTTGTGAAACCAAATTATATTCAAGTTCAGTTAACAATAATGTAACTGTGACACAAAATTTACGAACCGTCAAATTACAAACAGTTATGTATTACCTATCAGGTTTTAACAACTGTTTTGTTTGTTTATCAACCCTCACTAGTAGCACATCATCTCAACTCTAAATATATACCTCCCCCGCCCTAAACCACCCTTTATACAAAACTACTTGATATAGTTAGTAGCTTACCTTTAATAAGATATTATTATTGAACAGTAAGTAGGGAGTACATACTTACATACTGTGAAGGTACGAGGTAAGGTAATAAAGTATTTGTTTGAAACAACTGTTTACTTAATCGATAATCGGTCGAGGGTATAAAATTCAAAATGGATTATCTCATAAATTTTATTAATTTAAAAGATTAGTGCGTTAAATGTTTAAGTGGAAAATCAGAGTAAAGGGAAAACTTTACTCTGAGGAGTATTCAGCGTGTTTTGAAAATATAGTAGAATATCGATAAATGAAGCTACGATAATGGAAAAAACTTCTATAAAATAATTGTATATTAAGTATATTTTGTTGTTTCCATCCCTTCATAGCCGATAAACCTCTTTTATTTAAGGAAGCTCTCAAAAATAAATGTATGAAAAAATTTGAGATTTATGTTTCAAATTTTGAGGGTGTATTCTGTTAGAACTAGACAAAATTAGACGCAAATTAATAGTAAAACTGTTCGATATTCATATATATCAGTTTCTGAAATATTGATGTCTAGAGATTTAGAAAAAGTTGTATTTTATGGAAAAATGCTGCTTATGCTTGTAATAATTTTCTTTATAGGAAAATATTTGTCATGCTTTTAACTAAATTAATTTTAGTTATCCAAATTAACCTTTTTAAAATTAGCTTTGTTACATAATAAAGTATACCTTTAAAAAGATTTCAATATAGAACTATGTAACATGTTAAAAACGCAAATTTTAACTCCAATCTATAATTTTAACACCGTAAAGGGCATTAAAAATTTACCTTCTCGTAAAGAGTATTCATGGGAATGTATATATGTATAATTTAAACCTGAGAAAACGTGATTTTTTGGGTACGTTCTTAAATTACAAAGCCTCTGTAACTTAAACGAATAATTTGAGCGTTGGACCTCAGTAACTTCAAGAAATGTTTTGACGATGTTAATTACTTAAAGCATCAGTATTTTTATTCATAATTTAACATAGTCCAGTCCTTGTGTGTATAATAAATAATAATACATATAAGTTTATACCCTGTATATTTGTAATATATATCAAGGTATATTAAGTTTAGTCCCAAGTTTGTAACGCCTAAAAGTATTGATGCTATGAATAAATTTTTGGTATAGGTGTTCATCACCTAATTAGTCCATTTCCAGTTGTCCGCCTGTCTGTGAACACGATAACTCAAAAACGAAATGAGATATCAAGCTAAAATTTTTACATCATGTTCAGAAAGGAAAAAAGTTCGAGAGACTAAGTTCGTAAATGAACATCATAAGTCAATTGGGTCTTGGGTCCGTAGGACCCATCTTGTAAACCGTTAGAGATAGAACAAAAGTATAAATGTAAAAAATGTTTCTTATAAAAAAATAAACAAATTTTGTTTGAAACATTTTTTAGTTCACTGTTTATCCGTGAGGGCGCAAATTAGGACAAAACTTTGGTGTCTATCTTCTCCAAAACTATAAAAGGCAAAATTTGCAGGGAGCTTCAACTAGTGGTCTTGTGAGACATTCTCGAAAAATGATAAAATTGTTGTAAATATTTTCAAATTTTTTTGGAAAGGCTGGCATAATTGTATTGGTTTTTTAATACATGGTATTTCAACAATTAACTCAGTCAATTGTTCGTTTTCACTTGTTTTAAATCATTTCATTAGTGTATCAATGAGAGTGAGGGCATACATTAAGCAATTTGTATAAAAAAGATGCTATTGAATGTCATCTTGCATGCTTGTGAGCAGTAGTTAATTATTATTGAGCAGTAGCAGTACAATAATAGCAATACAAGCATCAAATAGTATCTTTCTTATACACATTGCTTAAAACGTACTATGGGAATGTAGTATGGGAAATGATTTAAAAAAATAGCATGAACATAACATAATATGTATAATCAATAAATAATGAACATAAATAAACCCATTCAGTACAAATAGAAAACATCAAAAATTCTTTAAATTAAACCCTTAATAAGTTAAAAAATCGTTTTCTCAAATTATTTAACATTTCCCTTCGTTTTTAATCTATCTAGATTCTACTGTAATTAATTACATTGTCAGGCAGATAGAGTCTCGATAATCGGGACTGTAAAAGCTGAAAAAAGTCATTATAAGCAAGTGAAATTTACAAGATTTAGAAAACCCCCGACAAATTTTTTGGGTACGGAATGCTAAACTTGCAATTGAAACATATCTAAGATCACTCGCCATTGAATTAATTTTCAAACGAAATAAAAAAAATCAAAATCGGTTCAGCCGTTTAGGCGCTACAATGTCACAGACAGACATAGCGGTCAAAATTATTACTCCCCTTTTTTTTTAGTTCGGGGGTAATAAAATAAAGGATTGCAAAAACAGCATTGGAATATAAGTAAGACTATACATACAGTATAAAACATATGTTTTTGCTATGCTATTGCGTTTATAGAATCATAACAATGAATCATATCAGATGTGTATACAAACAAACAAAATCTCTTTTGAGTGATTGTAGAGATCGGTGTGAAAAGTTGCGAAAACTGTAAAAAGCTCTTCCGTAAAGAGCTCTTCCATTCGTCTTGATGGATTTAGTCTCCTAATATAGTTTTCCAGAGTCGATTACAGAACACTCTGTATTTCGAAGTATCTAGGTAAACGTGCATGGAAATTATTTAGAAATTTTTTTTAGAGAGTGTACTTTCGACCTATATTTCAAGCTAAAAATCTGTTATATAGTTGAAAAAATTAAATTGATATTCAAAAATTTTTCAATTTATTATAAAGATTTTGATTCAACAACTGACATATGATATTTAAAATGACAATAGAATAAAAAAAAAAAAAAAAAAAAAAATCGAAAACTTTTTCGATAAGTTCACTTAATCAAAAATAAATAATATCACTTTCATTCGCATTCAAATACAAAGAAAAAACTTTTTATTTGAATTGTTATTCATGCAAACACCTCATACATTGGTTTTGAGTTTTGAACAATAAAAGCAGATTTTCAAAAAAAAAAGTTTTTTCCACACACAAAAAGCATATCTTGCATAAATTTAAAAACTTTTTTTGCTGTTGTATAAAATTGAGAATTAATTTAATTTTTTTTTATATATACGATTCTAGTTTTGTTTACACAATCAGAAAAAAACTAAAGAAAATTGGAAAACAGGTACTTTAGTAAGTATTATTCTGAGTGCTGAAAAATGAGATGGAGCAGTTGAATCAATCCCGTGATAAAACTCTAGATTTCGTTTCGGAAATTATCGTTGAAATTAAGTTTCAAAACATTTTTTTAACACAATCACATCAGTATTTTGTTATAATATTTATAAGTGGTAGGAACCAATCAAAAAAAGATTGTTTAAAACGATGTTCCATTTTAAAACAACAATTTTTGAAATTTGTCAGACAGTATATTACTTTCATAGATATATCAACTCATGCGTTTTTGTCAACTTCACCACTCAACTCCATCCGGTAGTTGTATCACATTCGTCGCTCATTCGCCATATTTGGTCTCGCGATGAACTTGAGACAACCTCATATCGGTTGATATTAAGCATTTTTTTCAGTGTATCAAAAGATGTTTAGATGTCTAGAGCAATTCCTAGCTTTTGTCGGTCCAAAATCTACAAATCCTGTTCCAACAAATTTTATGCTGTAGAAGGACCTCCTGAAATACTAACATCTGGCGCTAATACAAGAAGGGAGGCTGAATGAATCTGAGTGTAGTTGATAACGCAGGGGACAGTGGAACAATTCGGGAAAACGTTCTATCATCTAGGGTTTCCAAGTTTTGCTCGAGATAAGAGGGAACGGCTTTTTTGGTGTATTTCGGCTTAAAAATAATTTATTTTAATTTTTCACTTCATTCATCTTTTTGATGAAATATTGTGTCTATGGTTATTGCTTATACTGAACTGATCTAAAGTTTAAACAATCTAGGCCCTCTTAGTCACTATGTATGTTTTAGGTGCTTTTTTTCTAGTCTAGAAATGTGATAAATTTATTGCAACAACTGATATATTCCAACTTCTTAATCAGTTTTATTCATTACGAAATGCAATTCGTGAAACTGTACTTGATATACTGTACTGATTCATGTTGGTTGCATGTAAACCCAGAAGAACAGATATTGATTATTAATACTGATATTCAATTTAAATTTGTAAAATTAAATATTTTTGGAGGAGGAAGAGGAAGGTTTGGATTGAAGTAAACGATGATAAGATGAAGGACGTGGTGTATTATAACTAGCTGGATAATAGATAAGGGAGTTATTGCTTGTTAGGTAAATTATTTCGTCAACATTGAAAGACATATCGTAACGTTTTACTATCTATCATATTATAAAATTTGTAAACGCATTCGTAATTTCTCATTGTACTTTTCGATAATATAGTATTATGTATTTCACTGAACTGAATGTGAGCATCTATACGAGCTTTTCGCTATCTCGGAGTGACTTCTATCTATCGGATTTGGAAGTCTTTCATTTCTGATAGAGCCTAATTATACGTCAAATTCATTGTTGGTTTTCTCCAAATACTCATTTATAACAAATAATTTCTTGATTTCTTTGCTAGTTTATCCCTTTAAGGGGGAGGAGGTTTAAATTTTGCTAAACCCGTGTTCAATAAAACAACACACACTCTTTTCACAGAACATTTTACTATGTCAAAATGTGATATTCAGTCACTTTTTCAAAAAGTTAATTTCTGCGGGACACAAAAGCGGTTAGATTTTCTTCTTAAATCTTCAGACATTGTCAATCTAACGTATGTTTTCAGGTTTTTCATGGCTGCATTTACAGGACTATATTCTTAGTTCAAATTAATGTGGAGGTATTCTTAATAGGAGGAGGGATGACCAGACACCACCATATTGTGCACACGGGTTTGATTAGAGTGCAGCAAACAATGGTTTTAGAAGTGAAGGTTTCAAGATTCTTGCGCATTATTATATTTTGCTGCTATTAATAGCGCTTGCAAAACTTGCAAGCTAACAAGAAACTTTTTTTTGCATTTACCTTTTCAAAAATGTGCACACTGGGTCCTTTTGCAAACGTTTTATTTTACATGTATTTATTTTGAGCAGACAAAAAGATATTTTTACGTAACAAAAAAAAAACCAATTCTTAAATCGTTATTTTTCAAAATAAACGTGATTGAAAATTATCGAATTAGGTTATAAATAATTTTTTTAAAGGATTTCTAACAATTGATGTGATTGGAGTTCTGACCGATTTTTCAAACTTGAGGCTGCTGCTTTAATACATTTTGATCAATCTTTCTAATATATCCGCACAGTTCAGTGGATAAGGATTGGAACAACTTACTTACTACCAATATCTGCGGCTCCAACAAATTAGCGAAATATACATTCCCACTGCGAGGGTAGCGTAACCGTCTACACCTGAGTATCGTGTCTATCTGATCAGCAGTTTTTCTGTCTCTGTCAGTCATACACATCATATCACATCACATCTGTTGTGTTGACTTGTCTATCTTTTCTTTTCCCTTCTGCTCCGCTGGTCTCTTTCTGTTCGTAGTTCGTACACACATTTATGACAGACTATTTTATGGATATATATCTATCTTTACCGTTCATTTTCAATTTGTATCATAAAATAAATATATTCTTTGAGAGAGCAACAATGATGTTGATAATGATAATGCAACGAAAAACTGTTTGCTCGTGTAGTTAATTTTTTATATTTGGACCTTTCGAATTTGTTTATTTTTCCTAAGAAACAATGATTTTCAAAGCTACAGTTATCAAAAAATTTCTCGCATCATTTGGGTTTTGTATAAATTTTCTTGGGCATTTGCAAATATGTCGATCAAAAGTTGTTAATATTTTTATGACAAATTTTTTTGTTATTTGATTTTGCTGAATCTCTTTTAACAACTATAAACCATTAAAAAAAATTTCAACGACTGTAGATTCGATTGGATATGTTTTTGATTTCATGTTAATGGATAAGGGTTTTTTTGTCAAGAATATTCCTAAAATGATGCATACTTAATTTTATACACCTTGTAGAAAATCGATAAGGAAAATTGGATGTTATAAGTAATCTCGGTGTTGTAATCAGGAATTTCAGTTTTGAACTTGGAAGAATGGATATAATTTCGCAAATATATTCAAAAATCTACTTATTTAAATTTGTTGACGTCTTCAAATCACTAAAAAAATTTATTTAGCTACATCGGATGCAAATTTTAAATAAAAAATACCTCTATAATTGTATTGAATTTGGGTCATATTTTCCAATTTTTTTTTTCAATACTTCGTAACGGATCAAATTTGTCCAATTTATATAAAAAATGTTTTGTACTTAAAGTCATTGAAATCGCTTAGATTTTGCTCCAAAAAAATTTGATTTTGCGTGCTCACGTTAATTGTATCCAAAATTAATAAACAAGGTACGTAATTATACTTTTTACCCCGACTATACAATGGCGAGGGCTATGTGTTTGACCGATATGTATATATGCTCATCGGTTCCCACCTAGCTTCTGAACTACTTATCATAATTTGACAAATGATGTATCGTTAAAAGCGCCTTGATCGTTCACTGGTTATTTATAAATATATAGGAGACTTTCTATAGATATAGATAGTCACTCATCACGATATCTCTGGAACTATAAGACCTAGAGACTTGAAATTTGGCAGGAATATTCCTTTTGCCAAGTAGAGGTCAGCTAAGAACGGATTTTACGAAATTCCACCCACAAGGGGGGGTTGCGGGGGTGTTCATGAATAAAAAATTCATATTTTTCAATTATGGCTTTTAATAGTTCAAAACTTGGTCAGAATGTTTTAAATTACATTTAGAAATTTTTATAACCTTCGGAGGGTAGAAAGGTGTAGCGAGAAAGTGGGAAGGAAATATCGAATATTTACAAATATACCTAAGTGGGGTATCAAATAAAAGAGCATGACGTGTACATTACAAAACTGTTATCCAACGCAAGGAAATGTGGAGGGAGGTTTGCAAGTGGGGATGTTGCCCAGCAAAGCGGGTATATTTTACGCCACGCAAAGCGGGCGGGTAACAGCTAGTATATATATATAATTATATTTAATCGCGAAATTATTACCCCAAAATAGTTTAAAATAAAAAAAAGTTCAAAAACTAAAACCCCGACGCTTACAGAAACATGCTCTTAAAAGTATGAAAACATGAAAATATTATCGTCTGAAATTGTTATTACCAGTTAAATCGTCATTACAGTCGGGGTACCTCTTTTCCATCCTGTGGAAAACTGGGGTCCCCCGACTTTAATGACGATTTTACTGAAAACAATTACTTTAATGTTTTATATAATTCTTTAATAAAATTTTGTTGTCAATTTATGGTATGCTTTTATGTATGGTTTATAAGATTTTAAACAACATTTCCGTTAAATATTTTATATTGATGCGGGTCAACCAACTATAGTGCTTTTTTTCTCTCGCTAGACTCAGTTTTTCTTGCCATCATTTCTTCTAATACAACCCCCAGCGAGTATGTTAGAAATCATGGCAAATATGGTTTAAACTCTTTGATTTGCTTTGTCCAACTTTCTTGCCTTGGGTCTGAAAATAGTTTTGGCCATAACTCAAATTTTCTAGTCTGCGGTTCTATATTTGCCGACATTTTGTGTTTGAAAATTAAAATGTGAATTGGAATACTATAAATATAAAAATAAACTATACCACCTTAAAACCTCTCACTATATTTAAGTTATGAATGAAATGAATGTATCTTTACTTCATTTTTTGAATTCTATGTGAATGTGAGTAAGTGTCGTCATCATTCAACATCCGTCCATCCGTACCTTGATCTGTAGTTCTCAAACTCCCTGGTATAATAAAATAATAACAAAAGGTAACAAAACAGCAGATAACGAAGAAAATGAGTAAAAGAAAAACATACACATAAAGTATTCGTACTCTTAGGTACAGCAGATGATGAAATTGAAATAATTAATATTGTTTTATTTAATTTGGTGGAAATATTATTTTGTTAGATGGAAGAAACTTAGTTTATGGTTGCTCATTTTTATATGTAGAAGCAAGTTGAATAGGCTATAGAATATTAATGATGGTTTATGCAGATATAATAAGAAGGGATCCAAAAGGCATTATCTAAGTTGAATATCTCAGATCAAGCAACGTCACAAAAATTAAAAAAAATACTTTTAACAAAAAGAAAACCGACTTCAAAAGAAAAACTTTTCCAAAACAAATAAATATGCTCTAAAAAGTAAAAAAATAACGATAATATAATGTAGTTCAAATTATTGTTACTTTTGGAGTCGGTATGAGCCAAAGAAACAACTCTGACAGAACAGTTTGCTACATTAGCTTGGCTACATATTTTTACTTGTTAGTGCATATTAATTTGTTTTGGAAAAGTTTTTCTTTTGAAGTCGATTTTCTTTTTGTTATAATTTTTTTTTATTTTGTGATTTTTAGTGAATCTGAAGTACACTAACTAATTTGTCACTAAAAAAAGAATAATCGAAATCGGTTGGCGTGATGTTGAGTTATTCGTCCTCTTGTCGTGCAAATTTAAGACTTTATGGTGGATGACTTTTTCTCATGAATGCCATTGTCAGAACTGGACCAAAATAAAATGGGGTCACACGAAAAGCACCAGCTTTCAAATAAAAAATCATCAAAATCGGTTCACCCAGTCGAAAGTTCTGAGCTAAAACACATTAAAAAAAATACAATCGATTATATTATCTTCTATTTCCTTTTTTAAAATTAGGTAGAGATGAAGTATATCTAGCATTGTGTCATGTATTTTTCTAAAAATTAATACTAAAATCTTTTTAAATCATTTTTTTACTGCAATGATTTTAAACTGATAGTTTTATTATCCCAATATTTAGAGCAAACAAGTAGGTTCATAATGCAATTTACTGTAGAAATTTTTTTCTTTTAGTAATATGTTCAGAGGTATTCCTCGAAAGAAATAGTAGGGTTTATTTTTTGTAGCTAACATTTTCTAATAACTTTTATTTAAAATTTTTTTCTGTATAATGCATAGGTTTTTTTTATTAGTGCTTCTTACTTCTGATACTTGTATCAGAATGTATCATTAACCGTTAACTATATATTAACTACCAACCATGTTGAACAAATTTTGGAGCACTAACAATGAAAATCTATGCATTTTACAGAAAAAGGTTTCTAATACAAGTTATAGAAAATGTTTCTATCTACAAAAATGATCTCTACTATTTTTGTCGTACGTTGCACGGTTCACGAGATATTGGATAAAACCAGTTTTTCAAAATGGCGGTTAGAGCTCGTGAACGAAACCCCACCCCGCCCTGCCAACTTGGGTTTACATTCGGGAAATACCCCGTAAGGTATTCCAAGCAAAAAAAAAAAATTTATGACAGTAAAAAATCTCTGGTAGTAAAATTGCAGACAAAAAGTACCCGGTTATTGGCCTAATATTCAAAGAACATAATTTTGATTTTACCTCATAGATTCGATTGCTTTACTAGTAGTAGTACTTCATGCTTACCTAACTTCATTACAGGCAGAAATATCCGAAATTCAGCCGTTGTAAAATAAACTATCCAAAACATTGCCCGCTAAATCAGCATACATAAAATCAGCATACATAAAATGAGCATACATTTTTTGAAATTATGTCAATATTAGTTTCGACGTAGAAAATTTTCAATTGCGCCACGACAAAAATTCTATGAAACTGAACAATATCTCAAGTTTAAAATTAAACAGAATCCATTGTTTTTTTTTTAGTCCACAAAGCAATAATTTATTCCTTTGGTTTTCCGGTTTAGCACAATCGGAATAAAACGTTTTTAAACAAAATTAGATATTATAATTTTTTGTGTGTGAATAACCACAGACCTTAAATTCATACATATAAACATTGTTGCGCTTAACCGGAAACTCTAAAAGATAAGAAGGATACACTGAGTTGCACACCTTTTCATCCTTATGAATTTACATTTGAATATATTATTGACACTTTTCTTGTGTGTTTTTTTGTTGTTGTTATAGTTTTGTGTTTGAGAGACAAGACAAGAGGTATAAAATTTACATAATACTTGGGAATTGATATATTTTCCAAAAGTTGAAATATATATTTTACATAATCTATGATGCATAAAATATTAGTGAAATACTCACTCAAACTGGAAATCAAAGCTTATACACTCACCATATTTATTTTTTCATTTATGTATATGAAACTAAAATAAATAGCGAAAGTCACCTAGAAATATCTTTTCGAAAATGATTTAAAAAAATACTATTTTTTTAAGAAAAATGTTTGTGATTAACGTTTTTGAAATATATTAGAAATTAATTGAATAAGACAAAAAGTAAGAATCAAACTTTTGGCCAGCTAGGCTTATTGTCGAAATATCGATTCCAGAAATGGAAACGAAGAATTAATTATTCTATTTTAAAGAAATCATTCAAGAAATATATTATTTATCTACGCCCGTCAGAAAGAAGTATTTATCACACTCAGTATTCCTGGAAAATAGTTCATTGCCGCTCTAGTGTGATGATGAATTCATTCTTACACTAGGGCGGTAATGAATTCAATTTTTAATTTTCTAAATAAGCCATGTCAAACTTCTTTCTCAATAAGCCATGACAAACTTAAGATAATAATTATCGTTTTTTTTCTTCAAATTTTTGAGAGTGAAATATATAGTTTTGTACGATATACGTGTAATAACGCATTATTAACGCACTTCAACGATTGTCCAACTCATACTTCGCACTCGTTGTGCAAATTTCGCTGGCATACGTTAATAATGCTATTATCCCACTAGTATAGACACTTCCAAAAAAATTTTGTTTCCCGTTTTTTTGTGTTAAAAGTTAGTTAAAGTCCAAAAAATGTCATTAAAGCTACCGAAACCGTCTTTTAACCTTTCATTTAAATAATAATTGGATGTTAAAGTTAAAATTTTTGCAAGGTGATGTAAACATCTTTTATGAATGGTTTTGAATCTAAAGAGTTTATATGCATAGAGAACGGCTTATATACGCAGTTTTTATTAAGTTCACAGTTTGTTTTTTCAGAAATATTGTAATTGAAATATTGGTAGATGAAAGTGCATTCGAACCGATAGATTTCGAGAAATTTCTAAAAAACTGCCAAAAAAATTTTTTTTAAAGTGGTTTTTTTTGAATAACTTTTAAACGGATGTATCGATCAATTCCCAAAACTAATCAGCTCTCAAAAAACCACGTCGATCACCACTAGTCCGGTCAAAATCGGTTGATTCGTTCGTGAGTTATCGTTGACGAAAGAAAACCCAAAAAGCGTTTGTTCGGAATAACCTCAAAATTATTTGTTCTATCAATTGAAACTTAAAGGTTCTTCATGAAGCTTCAAAAACTGCGTCGAATGTCACCAACCGCGTGAAAATCGGTTTATTCATTCTAAAGTTATCGCGATTTGAAAATTTAAAAAATAGTGTTTTATCAAACGTCTATGAAATTTTTGAGCTAGAAGCTCAAAAGCATCGAACATCAGAATATAACATCAGAATAGATAAAAATTTTTACACGTTATGAGTCAATACTTAGCGGAAAGTTACAGGGATGACCTGCAGGGTCAACCGTTTTCCAAATTTTTTTTTATATGAATCATTTTTGTCGCCCCTAACAATCGATTCAAAGTGTTTTTGGTACATCGAAAAATTTACTGGAAGTGTCTCTTGTAAAAAACTATGAGTTGACGCAAATTAATTCCACAATAAAAGATTTAATTTTTGATAATTTGTGTAAACGTAAAAAAAACTATCCTATAGAACCCTTAACACTAAAAGCATAGGACAATAACGGACATCGGACGTTTTTTTTCAGGATTTTCTTTCTTAGGACTAGGTTATCCCATTCGATGTAGAAAGTGTCTCAATTATCACAGATTTCCTTGATCAATTTTAGATTAATTTTTATCCTTCATATAACGTTGTCACATATAGGTTTCGTAGATTTTTCTATAGACTTTATATTTGACACAAACTGTATTTATGAAAAGTATAATATTTTAAGCTTAATATTTATACAGTGTAGATATATTTTCATTAATATTTTAAAACTGGTAACTGGGTATATGTTATAGCATTGACTGAAATCGCTATGGATTTTAATATTAAAACATTGCTCAATGTTTTTAGAGCTATATAGAAATAAATTTAGAGCTGTACATTCATCCATCTATCGAATTCATTCATATATATACAGTTCTTGTTTGAATTATATTTTATAAAGTTCGTCCCGTTTCTGTATATATGTGTATATTTAGCGAATATCCCTTTCGAGCAGAAAATGAAGCTTATGGAGTTTATAATGCTAAATAAATACAAAAGGGGGTTAAAACAACCATTTTTGGAATTTAATTTTCAATCAGTGTCGGCCAATTTAAGTATGTTTATCTCAAAATTAACACAAAGCTCGAAGTTTACAGCATTTGTGGGATATTTCAAAGTTAACAATGAAAAATCTCGGTTATTGAAAACTAAAAAACAATGGTGTTTTCAATGTTGAACAAGATTTTAACAATATTGAAAACTGCAAGTCGAAATAATAGAAAAATGAATTTCCTTAAGTGTGAAAAAACATTTTAAAAAATACAGAGTAGCTACCTTTGCATCGTTGAAGTTTGAACTTTGAGATTATTGAAATTCGTATTTAACAAACTTGAAACTCACGGCCATAAGGAAAGAAATTGACGAAATTGTTATTTACGCCATATGGTCAAGATTAATTGCGATAAAACTGTTCATATGCGAACTTTTACCGAATACTTTGTTTGTATAATTTTCAATTAATAGCCATTTGCTTTATAGAATTATTTATTTCGTTAGTAAGTAAAATTGTAACTTTTTATATTGACCATTTAATTTTTAATTATTCTGAAGAAAAAATTCACTAAGCTTACGTGACTATTGGAATGTGAATAGTATTTGATAAAGTTCATTTCAGTTTTGTGTGTATAAATATATTTTTTGAAATATTTCAAATGAATTTTACACTATCAGTCAATCTTTGTCTATGTAATATGTAATGTAATATACTGCAATATGTTTTATTACATTTTGAAATGCTAGAATGCATCAGGGATTTTGATTTTTCTAATTTAGAGAAACACAGCAAAAATTATTATTTTTCGTTTCATCATCGTAGAGAGATAAATTCTATTTTTTAAAACAGATCATGCTATAAATATAGATTTTTTTGTTGCTTTTTAATATTAATTTGTTTATCAAATTGATTGATAGCAGTTTCATTATGCTCCTACATATAAATAAATTTGCTTGCAGGCAAAACAAAATCGGTTATTGAGGGGTATTAGTTTAAAAAAAATTTTTTTTTTGCATTTTTACATCTTTATAGTGTTTAGAATTTATTCCAAAAGTTAACAAAATTTGTATTATTTTTAGTTGTTATAAATATAATATTTATAAGTATAAAAAGCGTGATTTGTGCGTAATATCAATCACTTCAAACGCATTTTCTTAGAAACGAATATAACCATTCTAGAAAAAGCATTTTTAACTGTCGGCATAACATAAATCTTCCTGCAACTGGTCGAAAAAAATAAAATCAGTCTTCAAATGTCCAGAATCTATTAAAAATAAAGTATTTTATTTTATTGCCATTTTTATATCAATTTTTGCAATTTTTTTTCCCCAAGAACATGTGCTATTTTGACATTTAGCTCTGCTAGAAGAAATTTTAACAAAGTTTTGTTTGATATTTTGTTGAGTGCCATACCATTGAAAGTGTTATTTTAGCTCTTACCGTAAAGGGTAAGAGCTAAAATAACACTTTCAATTAAAAAGTTGATCCTCATTTAAAAAAAAAAAAGTTGTAGATAGCAAAAAAGGTCATTCGCTTGTGTCCATGACTTTGACCTGTAATTCCAGTTTCCAGGTCATTTTTCTTGATCTTTAAATGATCTTGAAGATTTGTCTAGGCTTAAAAGGTTTTACACCTGGAAGTTACACAGACTTATATGACCTTTGACTAACACAAACGAATGAAAACTGGCGAATGTCTTTTATTGTCATTAATAACTTTTGTCATAAATATTTTTCTAAAGCTACCGTATTTTCTTTCGTTTCGATGCAATAATGATATATTTTTAAGTCGCATTTCCTACGAAAGGTAACAATTTTCGAAAAAATGTTTAAAATAAAAATATATTCGTATTTTTATGAGAATCAACTTTATAATTTAAAGTGTTATTCTATTTCTTACCTTTTAGGATATAAATTGATTATCAATAATAAGTCCAATCTGAGATCAGAACATGATGCTCCCCATCAAACTCTATCACTCTTGTTAAAGTTATTTATTGATTGGTTAATTACATAGTAATGAGCACCAAGACCAAAACAAGTCTAATTTGACTGTCTTTATCTTACACACTTAGGCTTACGCTTTGCTCTTTGTCTTGCACATTGGTTTTGGCCCCTTTATAATTAACTGCTTCAGCCTAGCATACTGTAAGTTGTATTTTAATCTTGCTCTTACACATCTGCAAGATCAATCAAGACTTGAAAGACACGATCATCGCTAAAGCTACGAAACGAGCTATTAGCCAAAATAGATTAAAATGGTCCGCCCAGTATAAATTTTTTTTTACTATAAATAATAAAGTTTCTCCAAATAACGTTAATTTTTATATCAGAAAATTTTATATAGAAAAGACTCCTTAAAGGCAATAGAAATGTGTAATCCTCAAACAAGCAGATGGAATCATGAAAATTTCGCTTGATTTCGTGCTCATGGTTCTATAGGATCGCCTATGTTAAGCAATACAACCTTATCACACTCTTGTATAGGATATTGTGGAAGTTAATTCACTAAACAACAATAAACACTAAATTGATAATTTGACAAAAATCAAAATTGTAGTAGAAATTTTCTTAATATTCTTAACACAATCGAATTAAATTACACTTAAACAAAAACAAAATCAACAAAATATACAAAAAACTGATTCGAATATATAGAAGAGACTATAGAAGAGAGTCAGGGCGTTAAAACAGCACCATTTTATGTGAATTTAATCGTTTCACAAACATAATAATAAAATCAATGTTGTTCGAGTATTTGTTTCAATATTGACTAAAAAACCGAACGAATACCCTCAAATATATACCATAACAATATTAAAAATATAAATGAACAGCTAAACCGATCCTGCTGCCTACGATTCGATATTAGTCTAGAGCCAGCCGTGGTATTTGACAGTAATTTTGGCAGAGCTAGAAATGACCTCAGGAACTTTATGAGAGTTGACTCCTAACTAATCTGTGTATTTTTTGTTATGTTTTAATCATTTTGAATAAATGTCTCAATGAAAACAACGAAAAGTAATGAACACTTTGGAGTTATTAAGCATTTTTTCCACTAGTATAGTAATATTTTTCAATCTTATTAATTACTGATTTTTTGATTTTTGAAGTCCAAAGATAAGTACATCAGACAATCCTGGTTGAACAGATAATATTTTCTATCTCGTTCACCCTGTTATACAGAAATCTTGCATTTGCTTTACAAAAATATTCACAGATAGCGCAGTGAAATGTCAAAAAAAACAAACAAATAAACTCACCTTCACATTTATAATATATTGGCAGTAGCATAGTAGGTGGAGAAGACAGCTAAATCATCGGCAGCGCTGTAATCTTTTGAATTTGCATAAATTATGTGTTTTGTTTAATATATGACTAACTTTCAATTGTTCACATAAAAATGGTATAGTAAATGTCAAATTGAAATTATTGAAAAATAACAATTAACTTTGCTTCGTAAATTCTGGAAATAAGAGACGAAATTGCATAAATAATATTTTTTAAAGAAAACTATCATATTAGCTTATTTAAATTTGTTGGAAAATAATATTAAATTTTCAATGTAATCCATATATGGAAACCATTAACTTATATGTCCATCCATATAATTATATTAATAAAATAGTTTACCATGGATACAGCCTGAAGTAAAACTCATCCACGGTGCTAATAGGGATATACGTCGTTAATCGGAAATAATTATACCATGTATATATGAAATATACATAGTATATTAAGTTTAGTCCCAAGTTTGTAACGCTTAAAAATAATGATGCTAGGAAAAAATTTTTGTCATAGGTGTTCATAAAATCACCTAATTAGTCCATTCCCGGCTGTCCGTCCGTCCGTCTGTGGACACGATAACTCAAAAACGAAAAAACATATCGAGCTGAAATTTACAGCGTACTCAGGACGTAAAAAGTGAGGTCAAGTTCGGAAATGAGCATCATGGGTCATCAATCATCAATTGGGTCTTGGGTCCGTAGGACCCATCTTGTAAACCGTTAGAGATAGAACAAAAGTTTAAATGTAAAAAATGTTCCTTATCAAAAATTAAACAACTTGTGTTTGAAACATTTTTTCGTAAACATCACTGTTTACCCGTGAAGGCGCCAATTAGGCGGAAATTTTATAATATGTACTATACTTGATCATCAGTTATGTATGTGTCACATGTTTGTATGTGTAATGTGGTAAAGAAATCAACACTGACTATGCTTGGTATTTCAACAGTCAACTCAGTCAATTGTTTGTTTTCACTTGTTTTCGATTAAATACTGTTTCCATGGGTACAACAAAGTGTAATTAACTAACTACCCAGGTATATTGAAAATAAATCAATGGAAATAAAATATTACTTTATCAGTGGATAAAATGCGTAATAATTCTAAAACTATTTATTATTATTCTTTGTGATAAATTAAATTATTAGGTACGACTATCAGATATTCTCCGTTCCGAACGGTCTGTCAAATGCTACAGCTGACGCTGGATCAAATTCGATTCGGTTCTTTCGTACGTTGTTAATGGTTGAACCAGATATTCATGTAAAACACATTTGAATCTGTTAACTGCATACAAAATTTGTGATAATATTGTTATATAACGACAATGGTTAAACGATTTGTATGCAAAAATATTAAATAAAATTTAAATATTTGTGTGTTTGTTGTATATATAGGAGGGAGGTATGGGCAGGGGTACACAGCTCACACACAACGACAGAAAAAAACATACAAGGTAATGTGAAGGGAAAAGGGATGGATGAGATAATATTCGGTTGAAAGAATATTGTTGTTATGAGAAGAGAGTTTGTTAAATATTCAAGATGGAAGTTAAGCTAAAATTCGTGGTAAAAGCATAATCCTCTCTTAATCACTTTAAATATTTGCTATCTCTAGTTTTCCATGTTTCCTAGCTGAGAAGAATCTTCCAAACCATCCCAAAAGTTCACCAGAAAGATATTCGCAAATTATGCTTTGCTTCCCCATTGAACTCTATCTTGCTATCTTCTCTATTGTACTCCCTAAAGTAGTTACCTGATCTAGATCTTCAACAAGCCCGTCGTTCATTTTCAGAGACTATTTTCAAGATATATAACCCCTTAAACAATTATTTTTCCGACTTAATCTAATACTATACTGCTTTGCCCTATTATGTAGTGGATTCCTACTTAAGTAATGCACTTCTTTATTAAGAGATTTTCAGGAAGACTTGGATCATAGTGCGAGAACTACTCTCTTAAATTAAATTAGTGAAATTTCACTAAATCACAGTGAAATTTCACTAATTTTTGCAGTTGAAATTCAGCAACCTAGAATTAGTGAAAATTCACTGAATGATTCAGTTAAAAAAGAAATCACTAATTCATCAGTGAAAATAAGATTCACTAATTGATAAATGGAAATATATTTCACTAATTTATAAGTGAAAATTTAAATCACTAATTTGTGAGTGAAAGTAACTAATTTAATAGTGACAGTACTTTTCACTAATCCATTAGTTACATCAAACGGTTTATTGAAATAGTGAAAATCGTCAATTAAATTAACAGAATTTACAAATTCTTTCATTGTTGTGAATTAGCAGAATTATGGCACGCCATTTTACTATTTAATAGGCTAATTTTTATCGAGAAAAAAATTAATTAATTATTTTTTTTCAATCAGAAATTATATTTTATATTTTATATTTTGTAAAATAAATCTTAGTAAAAGAGAGATTGATATAAGATAAGATGAGAAAAGAGAGATGAGAATTAAAATTATGATGATAACATAATAAAAATGTATTATTATTATGATGAATCATAATAATAAATCAGTTAATTTTATTTGAATTAGATTAAAAAAAAAATGAATGAATTAAAATTATGTTCATAATGGAAAAAGAGAATTAAAATTATGTACATAATAATAATGATTGAATTAAATTATGTACATAATGGAAATAGAGAATTAAAATTATGTACATAATAAAAATGATTGAATTAAAATTATGTACATAATGGAAATATATAGCACGCCGTTTTACTATTTAATATGAATTAAAATTATGTACATAATAAAAATGATTGAATTAAAATTATGTACATAATAAAAATGATTGAATTAAAATTATGTACGTAATGAAAATGATTATTATTATGATGATAACATAATAATAATGTATTATTATTACGATCATTTTTTTTCGGACATTAAATAGTAAAATGGCGTGCCATACAGAATTCACTAATTTATCAGTTAAAAATACTATTCTATTAAATTAGGTACTTGTAAGTAAAACAATTTTTTATTAGGAAAAGGAAAAAATATGTTCATTTAATAAAAATTTTATTGTCTTTGTTCATCATATATTATAAATTTTCTAGTTGAAGCACTAGAAAGAAAGTTATCGGTTATTGTAAAAGTACATTTTTCATTGTTAGAACTTATGTTAAAACTATTATGAGTTTCATTATTGATTTTAATGAATTACATAGTTATATGAATAGCCGATACAATATTTTTGGGTTTTACTCCCATTTTAAAAATAAAATAATCGATAAATTATAAAAATTCATTAATTCCTTTTGATACTCTAAATTTAATTCATAACAACATCTGTATAATCAATCAACTGCAAATATTGGTTCCAGTTTTTTGCCTACTTCCATCGCCTTGAATAAATGAACTGTTTCCAGATTGTCCCGATTCCATTTTTATGTAGGGTTGAATGCTTTCTTTGGAATTCGCAGTTACTTCTTCGGAAAAATTTTTCAAATTCCTCCCTTCCTAGAAACATATAAAATAACTGTTGGATTAAACAATTTATATTTTACTATTACACACTTTAAAAAATGTTAGTTTTTTATCAAGGACAATCAGCTTTGTAATTTAAAGTTTGTTATTCTCTGTCTCTTATCTCTAAGGATCCAACGTGGCTATTAAAGCAACTCGAAGAACTTTGCAACTCTCGTTGAAGTTATTTTGTAATTGGCTAACTACAGAACTAGTTATTAGCCATAAAAGATTAAAATGGTCCACCCTGTAGGTAACAATTTACATGTAGAAATATTTTCTTTTTTTGGATAACGAATTTGAAGTAATACCGTTTTTAAGTAATCTAAATATTACTAATTCCCTGTATTTTTAGTGTGTATTGTGTATTATGTGACGCAGATGTTTCACAAGCACCATCTACAACTAACTCAATTCTCTTTTAACATCCAGAATGGATGTGGGCATGGTTAACGAGACTTAGATGGATGTAGAACAGTTTAAACAGGAACATTAAATCGTCATATTGTAAAAGTTGAATATATTTTTGTGTGTTGTTGTTCATACGTATCCTTCAACCAAAAACATTTGTAAAATGAAAGAAAATAATAAACTTAATGCTTTTATATTGCTGCGTTACATTGTGTTCTTCCTAAATATTTTTGGTTCCTACCATGTTCACCTGTTTTTTTGACGTTATATTTCAACAAATACAAATATTTTGTGTAGAACCTAATATGAGCTACACTTGACTTCTTTGTACACTTATAAGTTAGTCAAAATGTAGTCGAAAAGAATCAAAAAGGTTATTCACAACAGTCCTGAATTCAAAATTTCAAGATTGTTCCTAATGGTCGAATGAATAGAATGGAGGGCTATGGCCTGGGATCGAAAAGCAGTACTTTCCTTTCAGAATCCGAGCTGATGATCACTCGTTCACATAAAAATATAGCAATATGTTTTTAAATATACTTTTTGAATCCAATGCAAAAAAAAATTGAAGTTCTAGCTAGATCTTAAAAAAAAACTATCCATTGAAGTCTGGTAAGTCCGATTTGAATGCGTAAGTGCCGAGAAAATAGTTTCATTTTGAGTAATAGTTCAACAAATCTTCAGTTTTTTTTTTAGCAAAAATTTTGAAAATTTTTCGAATTATTGCATTTTTTGTGAAGCCTTTCCTCTTGGTCGAAGGACTATGGCAGAGCGATTTTGAGGCTTAATCTCTTCGTGCATGATATTTTAGCGGTAAGTGAAATTTTTTAATTTATGACGTCGAAATCGGAAACTTACACGAAAAGGTGTATGTTTCTTGGCCTGTTTTCGCTATGTTTCTATAACAACGTATTTTTTGTTTTCTGATAACAATTTTGTCAAATTTAACATTGAGCCTCCGTATTAACTGCATTATAATTTGTATTGTAATATAATTGTATACTTTTTGTTATCTATTGTGAATAAAGTTTTTTTTGAACGTTCATGATCGATCACAATCGATCGATAAACGTTAAGCGATATTGGTTACAGCCAGTTCTTGGATGAAAAACTGTTTAAGAACATATCTGTTATCTTTTTATTATCTACAATAGTTTTTTATATTAAAATTACTCGAAAAGTAGTCGATAGACTACTTTTGACTTGGATTTATAGCTAAGAGTGTTTGTACATACTTTGCACCACGAAAAAAGAAATGAAAGTCATATAAGTGTAAAATGCGTTTCTGCAATAGTTTTATTCACTCCCCTAATAATTAATATCAGACAAAGTCACAGCGAAACGTGGACAGACTTAGCTATAGTATAGTAATTATTTCAATTATTCATTTTAATTATTCATTAAAAAAAACACGATTATTCCAAAGTTTTTTTAAACTCAAAATGGTCTGATGATAAATAAGATGAATAGGCTTTTGTTCTAAATTTGAAAAATTGGTTTATACGTTACATTAATATCTGATTTACATCAAAAAAATATTATAAAAAAAACACTATTTGTCGTCATGGTGTCTTGAATGACATCACGACTTGGCATACAATCATTTTTGTGTATGCAAGTTTAAGCAGTTTTAATCAACCAACCTGTGACTGAATGCCTAACATTATTTTACTAAAAAACTCTCTCCTAACCTCCCGTGCAGACAAAAAAATCCACGATGCACAACTCATTGTACAACAGTCGCACATACAAAATTTCAATACATACCTCAGTACAATTTGATATTTCACTTGAAAATTTGACTTTGAATTCTTTCTTGTCACAATACATCGTACTTTTAATGCAAGGAAGTAAAAAGATTTATAAAATGTTTATGTGTAGAAAATAGTCGTAGAAATATGTAAATAAAATATAAAAAAGAGTTGGATTATCTAATTTGAATAATTTTTCATATATTATTAATTTTTTTTCTGAGAGATAAAAATTTATTGCTAACATCAAGTTTTATTATTTTTGTCATTATATTCAAATAATATTTTTAATTTACTTAGTATGAAAGACAAGGTTTTCAAAACAAAGAATAAGTGGAATTTTTAGAAAATATCTTCAATATCTGCTGCTTTAAAAACCTATTAGTCTAATAAGACTAATAGAGCTATTCTTAGTTAGTATTAATAATGACTGTCTTATCAAGTTTTAATATAGAGTGCGTTTATTTCAAAAGTATCGACCCTTAATAACTCTTGACCTGATGTGATTATTGTTTTGAGTGAAAACACGTCGATTTACATATTGAGGGACAAGTTCAAAAATGATACCTAGATAATTTTAGGTTTTCCCCTTCGCATCTAGACACCCAACTTTGAAATTTGAAGTGGTACCTCCTACGTGATTGTTGTTTTGAGTGAAAACACGTCGATTTAGATATCGGCAGGGAAGTTCAAAATCGGTACCTAGAAAATTCTAGGTTTCACCCCTTAACCCTCACCCACCCTAAACTTCCCTGGTGATATCTAAATCGACGTGTTTTCAATCAATACAATAATCACATCAGGTCCCGCTAAAAATTCGAAATAACAACGATGCAAAATTTGTGTAAAGATTCGAATTAAGTATCGTGATAAGTTAATATTTTTTTCTCATCTATTAGTGAAACTGCTTTGTCATGAAACGACTTTGGAAAATTATATTCACAGTGAAAATCACTGGTTTACGCGATGGTACATTCAGACTACGCCAACAACGTCATAGTGTTTTATAAAATTTTTTTATTAATTTTCACTGCCATGCAAAAATAAATATCACACACACTTCTGGCGTATTTTTTCACACAAATATTTCAGTAATACCTAATTGTTCTGAACATTTTCTCATGCAAACGATTAAATATAAACACGAAAACAGTTTTTTGCTGACTTTCCGGAACGATTTCCCACGCTACGAATATCGGATTTAAACCAATGATAACTTTTTCGTGGATAACTTCCTCGTATGATCAGCTGTATTATGTCTTTAATTTTCGACCCTGAAATGGCGTACATATATTACTTTGCCCAATAATTTAAAAGTAGAATTTCCTGATGTGATAACGCTTTATGTAAATAAAAGCGTGTTTATATCGTTGCGTTGTTGATAAAGGAGGAGTTGAATGAACATTGATGGCACGTTTTCGTAATTAAGTGTGAAATAAACATAAAATTTATCACTTTTTCTAAAAGATTAAAACTCTTAAGCTGTTTTAATTCATACAATATACTTAACATTATTATACATAAATATTATAATTTATAAGGTATGTACCTTGTTTAGCTTATTGCGTTGCTTTTTTTGTTTGTGATAAAACTTTAAAATATTTGAATATAAATTACTTGATTTTATAAAATGATAAAAATTAACATTAATTTATTTATAACAAATTATGTTCATGTGAATTATTATAATTATTTAGCATATTAAGTAAGTCAAATACTCTAATCTTGTATATATCGGAACACTTTCGTGGAAATCATAAATTAAAAATGTGTTGTTAATTAGAAGGTTTTTTCGGAAATGTATATATCGATTCAGTCACGTTCAGTATATTAGATTCGAATAATTATAAATTAAAAAATGTTCCGAAATTTTTTTGTAAATCAAACATAAAAAGTATTACAGAATAATTTTTTTTTTTAGTATTTACATTTATAATTTTTTTTCTTTTGTAATGAAGCGAAATATTCAAGATTTTTTTTGTTTATGTTTTTCAGGATTGATAAAAATAAAGATCATAAAGAAAATTGAGCTTTAAATCGTTGCTCGTGTGACAAATTTATGAAAATATAATTTTTTGGTTTTCTTAAAAAACAAGGCCGTTTTTCAATCTTTCGATAATTGTTTTCCTGTCTTTTGTTCTCACGTATTGTGATATCAATGAATATCTTTCAATACAAACTTCTTTTTTTTGACAACGCTAATCGCCTTTATCATTCCTTCAAATGACAGATATGAACCCACGGTCTATGATACAATATTAATTTTACTAATATATTTCTTTACATCACTTCCACCAGATTTTTTATTTCAAAGTACCTACTAATAAAAAAAATTTTTAATCATTGGACATCTAAGCAGGCTTAAATCCTTCAAAAATACAAACAGTGGCCTATGAAATGTCTAGACCATTAAAAATAGGGCTATTTTTTATTAAACAGTTTATTCTTAAGCTTGAACCGTAGAATATTATACATAGAGAACGCAAGGGATCTGCTAGTCTGTAAGTGGATACGATATGATGAATGAGAAAGAAGATTGTCAGTAAGTTCTCCTGTGTCCTTGTCATAATCATATGTACATATATACTTATTATATGTATTAGGAAGTATAAGTGTATGTTTTAGACAAGGACACAGGGGAACTTACTGGAAGTCTTCTCTATCGCTTCGCATATCGCATCCAATTACAGGTTTGCGTTCTCTATCTTCATATCTCTATGGTTTGAACAGTGTTAAAGTAAATTTCTTTGGCTTCTTCATCTATCTATGTAGAGTATGATTAGTTCAAAATTATTACCCACCCTAAATAACTCTTGATCTGATGTGATTATTGTTTTGAGTGAAAACACGCCAATTAAGATATCGACGGAGAAGTTCAAAAATGGTACCCAGAGAATTGTAGATTTCATTCCTTGACCTCCTGCTACCCCAACTTTGAAATTCCAAATGGCACCCCGTACCTTGCTATCTATACCTTAATTGAAAGATCATAAAATTCTCTATTCAACCATGATTAAAAAAATCAAGGAGAAGGTATCCACCCTTCTTGATTGATATGATTATTGTTTTGAGTGAAAACCCGTCGATGTGGATATCGAGGATGAAGTTCAAACGAGGTAATTAGAGAACTTTAGGCTTCATGTCCCGACCCCCAGCTAACCGAACTTTGAAATTTCAAATTGCACCCCTTACCTTGTCTTACCTCATTTGAAAGTCCATAAAATTTTCTATTCAACAATCGGGATAAAAAACTGAAATTTATCGATTGGTCCTTAAGATAGACTACACAGCAGAATTTAAATTGACGTTTTCTCAAAAGACATAATCACATCAGGTCAAGAGTTATTAAGGGTGGATACTTTTGACATGACCACACTGTGTATAAAGGAAAAAACTGATTACCTGACTGACTGATTCACTGATTGATCGATCAACTCACAGCAGAAATCACTAGATCTAGGAGCATAAAATTGTGGAATATTATTAAATGACTTAAGTGTGCATTTAGAAATGATTATTGGAAACTCATCCCCTTAGTAATTAAAGGTTGAAAGTTTTTATGAAATTTGTTCAATTTTGAAACAAAAGTTTATTGTATGAGTATTCTCAAAAAAATCATTCTTGTAGGGTGTAATTTGTCAATTGTTTTAGTCATTTTTGAAGTGAGAAATGTGATCGTGGTATCACTTTTTTGTGAAAATTGATTCTTTAAGGGTAGGGGATGAAAATTTGTATGAAACTCCGTCGTTTTTTAAGTACTTGTATGTATTTAAAATTTAGGTTTCCCAGCGAGCGAGTGAGGAACTGCTAGTCTCCATATATTCAACGCCTACTAAATCCTTATTTAAACCTATTTTCCTAGTTCTATTTGAAGCCGGAGGTCAAAATGATTTTCCCAAAAATTGGATACAAAATTTTACAAATATATTTTTTTCCATGAACTTTACAAATTCACAATTTCAAAACTTTTGCTATGTGCTGTTTTGTTTTTTTGTTTTTTTTTTTAGTTTTTTTTTCTTTAAATGCATTATTGAATTCTCTTCCTATTTAATTTCTTTATACAATTTTCCATTCTTTATAAAATATACAAATATAATCTTTTTCCATATTTTTGTGTGTATGTTGCACACATAAAGCATTTAAGCAGTCAACAAGATGAAGGGTATTATAGCAATGCAGCAGTCAAGAAGTCAGTGTTGCATACAGCGAACAGCAAACAAGCAACATGAACATGAAAGATATTATATTATTTAGAATATAAAATATATTTTATTTTTATCTTCTACCAAATACAATAATAGCAGAAGTCATCATCATGGTTTGTTTTCTAAGTACTAGCTAGGTATAGCAACAAAAATCTTTTATTATGTTGTTTTGAAAAGCTTTAAAATGAAAATATAGCCCATATGTGCATTTGATGTTTACTATTATGTATGTACTAGAATTATACCCGCTTGCTTCACTGGACTTAAAAGTAAAAACCATCGATTTATAGCCTCCACCTATATTGATCTCACTTATTCCCTTTAAATAATACTCGAAGGAATTGTTTCACACAGCTAAAATATTTGCACAATTTTCCATTTTATTAAGTGTAAGATATTCATAATTCATTAAGTATATCAGAAAAGAAGGCCCTGAATTGTTTGACATTTACTGCTATAAATTTTTACAGAAATCTTTAATTTATGGTGTAAAATGATGACCATAGATGGAGTAGTAAAATGTCAGAATAAATTTAATTTCTTTTTCATAAATATATCTTTATGAATTATATCGTATGTGTTATTCGGATATGTGAGCTATATTGTTGTACAGTTTCATTCAAATCCATTCGCTAGTTTTTGTGCGAAAGCGTTAAAAACAAACAAACAAACAAACAAACAAACATCCTGACTTTTAGATTTATAATATATAGAGATAGGGATGTCATATGCAAGAAAAAAGTGTCAACGTGCAATGTGTGGTTAAGTGTGTTATTTTATAAACCGAAAATTTGTATACGGTTCTATTTAATTAATCGTCCTATTTAATATAGAACTCGATCCAATTGGGAAGAGAATGGAACTCGATCGAATTGGGTATGTATTCTACCCAAATCGCTAGCGGTAGCAAAAAGGATAAACACTCATTCTAAAGAGCTCCAATTGACCATGTTTCCATAATTTGATTTACTGATCTTTCTATTAAACTTCTCTAAACTTGACCTCTCATAATAATAATTTCCAAACTCTTAGGATTAATTTTCCAAATATATATTTACACTACCTTTTCTAGTTTGTTTAGAAAAATGTGCATGCGTTTTGCACTTGCGTCAAATATTTCACACTTTAAATATTAATATTCTTAAACTTTGTAAATCATAATTTTATATAAATTTATTTTTTACTGCACTTGCTAATTAAAAATATTAGAGCAGAGAAACAATCTAAATAATTAAATTCATTTGAACTAATTTCACCATATTTCTATCACAAATTTTTTTTTAATTTACTGAGTACGGCTTATGTTGAACTAACGAAAGTACCCAAACAAACTCGAAAACAGTTTAAGTTAATATTATACCTCATTATTTTTTGCTTACACCTTTACTTTCGTGAAGAGAAAAATTCTCACAATTTGTAAACAGCTTGGAAAAAAATTATTTTATAAAACTGTAGATAGGTTAAAAAAAACTAAAAAATTCATAATTCGAAAATAGATAAAATTATATGAAAATAGAAAAAGTTTCAACCACATAAACTATTTGGAAAATAAAAGTTTTTTATGTTTTAAATCGAGCGTGAGCAAAATGCTTATAACACGAGAGCTAACGAGTTAATTTAATTGAGATTTTCGGGTCTGGGACTATGGAAGAGGTAGATCTTGTTATTTTTTTCATTTTTAACGCCAAGCACTAAAGTCAAGTGTGACGATCGTCCGAGTAAATTATAATAATGGGTGGTCGGTGAGTATCGGATTTAACTTTGCCTGCCTCTGTTAGTGTATTCTTATCCAATAGTCACATTTTTCGAAACTATACACACATCACCAAAATTGTCTACGGTTATATATTTTTAAGTATTGATTTAATGAATCCTGTTAGATATCATTTGAATTATTTCATTTTTATCTTCTAGAAATCACACCCAACATTAACACAAAATGATAATAATTTAAAGTGAAACAGTAATTACAAAAAGTGTTTTTAGTGTTGCATCAGTACAGACACATTAACGAAATGCATTTGTATCTGCTCTAGATATATGTGTTCTAAATTATTGTTGATAGATTTAAGATTATTACTGTTGCTGTTATTTTACAGTACGTAACAACACTGGGTCTTATACACCCTAATGTTGGACATTAAGCGTCAAAAGTTAAAATCCATTCATACATAATTGTTTAATTTTGAGAAATATAAATTTTATTATTAATAGTTAAAACATCTTAACCCGTCAATCGTTCGATAATAATCCTTGTCCCACGCTCAGAGATTTGCTTTTAAAAATGACGACTTTAAATAGAAAATAAATATACTTATAGGTTATAATAAGAATCCTTTCAATAAAAATTATAATATCAATATAAAATCATAAAAAAGCTACTTACAACAATGCCATCTGCATTTATTAAATTTATTATTAAAATTAATTAGTATCACAATTATGATCACTAAAATTATTACACAATTAAATATATTTACAATATTTTTGACAAACATAATTCAACGATTTATACCGTACAGAGCCTAACCAAATTACATTAACAGGCACGAAAATTAATCAAGCCCGAAGGTAATATTTTTGTTCTTGCTCGTGATTCTCACAATTACTGTAGGGCTTGACAAATAAAATATTAAAAAAAAAAAACTGTAGATAGGTTGACAAATTTGAGAAATGCATAGTTCTAAAATAGATAAAATTATATGAAGATAGAAAAAGTTTCACAATCACAGTTATAAACAGTTGAAAAATAACAGTTATTTATGTTTTAAACCGAGCGTGAGCAAAATGCTCATAACCGGAGGGCTGATCGATTAATGAAAAATTAACGTTGACAAAATTGTAATTTTGGCGTCGGATTGTAATTGCAGGATATTTAAAGTAACTTGTTACAGAATTAATTTTATTTGTTACTGGCTTATTTTATTCTGACTATTTATTTTCGAAAATTAATCTTGCCATACTTTTGGACTGCAAAGGATATCTGTGCAGAGGTATGGCAGTTATTTGAATGTTCGACGAGCTGTGCTGTGGCCATCATTTTCTTTTCAATAATAACGGAATTCGATTTATTAATTGTCACCATACTTGCTAAAAATAAGTTTTTATCAATTTTTCCAAGTGTAAAAATGTTCAACTTAGCTCCTAGATTAAAATTTGTTTCCACGAATTTTTGTTTTTCAATTTGTTGACAAATTAATCTCAAAGCCTAGTTTCTCAGTTTTTGTACACAATGTAAAGAAATCACAGACTGCTAAATGCTAACACAATTGTATCAGCATCCATAGAGAACATTATTAGCTTTAAAATTCCTATAAACACAAAAAATAAGAGATGGGAAATAACAGAACATAAACTGTATACAAATAATTCAAGACATGGATGCAGTTAAATTGTATTCAGATTAGAAAATGTATGTTCACTTGTGTTCAAAGTGGTATGATATAGTTTATTTTTTCTATATGGTTCCAAATTTATTTATATACCATGCATGTTTATTGTTCCACGTATGTTTTAGATCGTGGAAAAGGGAAAGAGCTGTTTTGCGAAAACGAAATTGGTGAGAATTAAGGAAATTGTTAGTCTTTTATCAGCTATTTTTGTTTAATGAAAGGTATTAAAGTAACAAAACCGTATTCTGATATATATGATAGATTTATCATCCAAAAGCTAATTTTAGTAGATTATTCACAGGCATTGAACACTGGACTTTAGTGCATATCTTTAAGACTTACTCTACACAGAATTACAGAATTTTACGTTTCAAAAATTTTCAAAAATTTATTGCATCTTAAAAATATCTTGGGTCTCATTACCATAGTCTTAACTCTGAAAGGTGTTGAAGAGCCAGTTGTAAGATTTCCTTAAAAAAATGTTATTTTTAGTCATGTTTACGATTATTTGGAAGAATCGTTTTTGTTTTATAAAATTTCTACCCCTGGCTGTTTTTAATTACCATTATTATTTTGACGAAACCAAAATATCTTGAATAATTCGTATTTCTTAAATCGAAAGAATGTCGAAATTCATAAAGCCCTTATCAATGCCAAAATTTTGTGTTTGTTGATTCCCAAACTCTATTATACGCAGCTAAATCCTGCTGCTTTGCTCAGATACCACATTTTTTCTTTTAATATGCTCCATACAACTAAAACAGCATCATCAAAATGCTCAGTCTAAGTACAATGTCCAGACAGTTTTTAAATTCGATTGGAATACTATGAATATAAAAAAATAAACTATCTACACATTTTATTGTAGTAATGCAGGTAAGAAAATCTGAGAATATATAATCGTTCACAACATAGACATATTCATAGTTATATATATTTTAAGCAAGTCGACTAGAAGATATTTTCTTGTAGTTTGTTGTGATGGTTTTAGAGCTATTTAGAACTACAATTCTCTTTCCATTTTACATCCACATCATTCAGCATCCACATTTACATGTCTTCCATTATATTATAACAACCAATGTTACAAGTCAGTTACAAAACAATTCTATGTATTTCAATATCACCATAGCTTTGTGTCTACCATTCAAAATAATTCGAGATAAGTTTACCTGTTTACATAAAATATTAATTCTTTAGCTCAAAATTTTTATATTATAAATCATATAGCACAACGTGCGCATCCGTAGGATAGTTATGTAATGTATGTATGTTAAATGGAAATTCAGGTCGTACCTATATATTCATGACGTAGCAGGTGTTTCTCCGGAACCACTTGAGCGATCATATAGGGCTTTCGAATTTAAGTAAAGTTTCCTTCAGGAACGCTGAAGTTTATAGTTTCCGAGCAAGAACGCATCAAAAATTCACCACGCCTTCAAAAAATGTTACTGACTGATATAAATTCACAGTAAAACTCAGAAAGGTTAGAAAGTTTCGGTTTTTGTTAAAATATATTATAAGAAAATCATACTCCAGAAAAACCTCCAAACTCCAAGATTTTGAGAGGGAAATGGGAATTTTGCATAATTAAAGGTGCATTTGTCTGCCATTTAAAATAACATGGTAATTATGGACCAATCAGATGGATAGTTTTTACACCGACGTTTTTACCGGGTTATGTGTTTGACCGGTATGTATGTATGTTCATCTGTTCCCTCCTAGCTTTTAAGCTACTTATCATTATTTGACAAAAGTACTGTTAAATGTGTCTTGATCGTCCGGTGGTTGTAAGCTATGTAACGTCACATTAAATTTAATATAACGCCCGCTAGAGGGCATACAGTTATACAGTTACAAATTTTGATTTAATGATAATGTGCTTGGCATTAAATGAAAGGCATAATTAGCACCCTTCAACTATATATAAATTGCTATACTTAATTTCGGAAATTATAACCACAAAATAGATTAAAATATATGTATTTTCGTCTTCTATCTTCTAAACTATTTGTTTTAATTTGATAAAATGTGACATGACAAAATTTTAATTTGTATCGTTAAAAGCGTCTTCGTCGCTCGGTGGCTATAGGCTATCTAACATTACATTTAATTTAATATTGCGCCCGCTAAGGCATATAAAGCTATGACCGAAAAACAAATTTCGGCTTAATGAAAGCGTGTTTGGTATCAAATGAAAGGGTAATTATTAGCACTTTTAAAAAATATATATGTTGTTATACTTTCACACTAAATTATAACCCCAAAATAGTTTAAATAAAATAAAGGTCAAAAACAAAAACTCCGATGTCTACAGAATCAATCTCTTAAAAACCAGGAAATATTTTAATCTGAAATTGTTAGGAAGTAAAATTGTCATCACAATCAGGGGATCTCGTTTCACAATCACAATCAGGGGACCTCGTCGGGGTTTTAGTTTTTGAACTTAAGTTTATTCCCTGTATACAGTTTGTATGGAAAAATGGAAATTTTATTATATACCCTAAAACATATATTTCAAAGTACCTGTCTTCTCTTTCAAAGTAAGTGTCTTGTACAAAGTAGTATTTTATCTTCAGTTACAATTTTGGTCTTATTCATTCAAAAATAAGTTTGAAGCACATCTTAAGACAAAACACTGATAAACAGCTCGAAGGGAAAAATGCAAAATGAGTTGGCTACATATTAAGACGCTAGTTAAGAAAGTTCAATGGCGAAGCATGTTTTATTTTTTGTAATAAACTATAAACATCCCACCAAAAACATAAATGTATAAAAGGGCCGTAGTTCTCACAGAGTCGTAATAAACTCAATTACCCAAGAAACTTAACTCGATCCATTTTCAACATGTACATGTATTGATTATTCATCCATAATAAGTAAAATAATTACTTGGAAATGAAAGAGAAAGACCAATCAGTAATATTTAAGACAATTAAATGAAAATAACTTTTCCTTGAATAATATAGGAAAATCGAAAAATAGTAGAATGTAATTTGTTTTCTTTAATATCGAATAATATGAAAACAAAAAGTTTTTGTGTTGACAACTTCATTAGAATTGGTTTTTATGTAGTAATATGGAAAATGTTTTGATGATGATCATTGAACACGTGACAGGAACAATGGAGAATAATAATAAACTCAGCATTCGACGTCATATGACTTCTTAGAATTTTCTATTTGTATTTGTATTACGTCTAGAGCCAGAAGTAGTATCTGACAGTCAATTCAGAATGACTTGAAATTTGAGATACTTTCCTTCCATAAAAACTGGCCTACCAAAGAGAATTCTAGTTCAAATTTTTTACTGTACACAGGTTTAAAATTGATGAATATTCTTTGAAGACTAATTTGATTGTTGTTGTACCGCCTCTCGGAAAGAAAATGAATATCGCCTTGTTAACATCGATCACTGAGGTGAGAGAAGATTGAACAAAGTCAATATTTGGTTGAGAAACCGTTTGAGAAGAGAGAGACCGTGTGTTGTGGCCTTTTTAACCCCCCAAATAAAAAACAGAGTTGTTATAAGTTAAATAGATGAACCAATTTTGATTTTTTTGATTTTTTTGAAAGGTAATTTAATGGAGAGTGTTCTTAGTTATGTTTCCAGTGCGAATTTAGGGTTCCGTATCCAAAAAAACTAAAAATTAGCGATGATCTTTCAAATTGGCTCAGTTTGGAAAAGGCTTTAAATAAATGGAAAATCGGATGAAAGTTAAATAAATATTAAATGTGTTTCATGACTATTTTTATTTACTCCCCTAATAATTAATATCAGACAAAACCACAGCGTAACGTGCCTGTTTTAGCTAATATGATAATTATTACAATATTGTTATGAAATATTAATTATTCATGCTACAATCAATATTTAAAAATTCAAACAAATACAGTTACACCAAAGTTTTAAGTTTTCATTTGTTTATTATTGTCTTTTTTCATTATTATACTCCTTAGATAATTTATTTTACATAGTTGAGGAAATTATGAATCCCTTGAATGAAAAATCCTCAGCTCTGCAAATTTTCAAGGCGTTGATATTTACTTCTGCAAGGCCTTGATTATTACTTCTGAAATTATGAAATGTTTTAAAATATCTGTCAAATACTACAACTGGTCCTGGACCAGTTGTATAAATAGCTTTTGAAGTAGAACATTTAAAGGTGCTTTCCAGAGATCTATTCCAATACTATGATTATGACAATTGTTTTATTCTTTAGGGATGTTATTTTCAATAATCTTATCAAACAAGCATTTAGAAAACTATCGAAACGAATATTCTTGTTTCAAGATGTTAAGGAAGCAATTTCGGTTATCTCTTCTAATTTTTCAAAAATATATTCATAGTTTTCTATTTTTATTTCCAAATAATTTAATTTAAACTCAACTATAAAATTTAATTTAGACTAAAGTAAATAAAATTATGGTAAGTTTGAGAAATTTTCAAAAATTACCTTTTCAAAAACCCAATCCATAAATTTTGAAAGTGTTTTTAAAGGTTCTTTATGTTGCGACACTTTAAAAATCTCTTACAACACTTAATAAATACACAGTATAAGATACAGTTCAAAAACGGGAAACCCCACGACTACAGAATCGCGCTCTTAAAAGTATCAAAATAAGAAAATATTTTCTTCTGAATTGTTCTGATACGTAAAGTCGTCATTACAGTCCGGGTACGTCTAAGATTTAAAAGTTTTCCACAGGGCGGAAAAGAGATTCCTCGACTGTAATGACGATTTTACTTATCATAACATTTTCAGATGAAAATATTTTCTTGTTTTCATACTTTTAGGAGCACGATTTTGTGAGAGCGTGGGGGTTTTAGTTTTTGAACTTTATTTTATTTGAACTTTAAACTATTTTGGGGTTCTTATTTTGTGATAAAGTACATAAAAATATATGTATATGCTTGAAAATTGCTCACTATATCCTTTCATTTGATACCTTACACGATATAATTAAATTTAAATTTGTTTTTAGTACATGACGTTATGTTCTCGAAAAGACATCATATTCAATTTAATGTGACGTCACATAGTTTATAACCAGCGGACGATCAAAACGATCTCAACGACATCTTACTTCTCCAGCTATGATAAGTAGTTTAGAAGTTAGGAGAAGTTAGGACAATTAAAGGCGTTTACTTCAACCCAACAATTTTGTTTTACTATACAGTGAAGTATATCCAGTTTAATGCTCGGGGTATTCTTTGCAAAAACGTGAGTGATCGCATGATCTGAGGATCATTTTGGAATATATTTGACCGCTCAGAGAGTTGGAATAATATTTTGGAAACAACCATCACAAAGTCGTACAAAGTAGAAAAATTGAATCCTAGTTTTACACTTTTCATTTGCATTCATTTGCTAAGAAATCACAGCTCAAGGTGTAGAATTAAATAAACATTATTTAAAAAATGGACCACGAATCGATGTGTTACTACACCATCTCGAAGGTTCGTCGTAATAAGTTATTTCATATAATATGATAATATTTTTCACATCACTGTGTGAGTGTTATTTTATGTAAATTCAATATGGAAAAGGATTTTCAAATGTTGTACAAATGTTTTTCATAATGTTAGTAGAAAATTATACAATTTTCATTCCACTCGTATAAAATAATAGTTTTATTTCCAATTTTAATATTTACATGATTCGGTTCTTATGATTCTATTATAATACATAGTAGCGTTGGGCTACCTTTCCATAACAGTTTCAATTCAGCTTGCATTTTTTTACTCTGCGTATATATATTATGCATTGGCATATTAAAATTGGTCTAAGAAGCGATCGCTAGTGCGTCTATTAAGGTATATATATAGCCTATCAATTCATCCCTAATTTGTTGATTTACATACTTGAGCTATTTTGCCGATGCCAATCTTGGAAAAATAAAAATACGTTTTTAAAGCACACAGTTTAAAGATTCGCTCTTTTTATTCTGCTTTAAGATTTAAAAGATCTTTTAATTCTGCTGTTCTATAAACATTTTTCATTAGCGTTAAATTGTTCGATTTATAATTTTTTTAATAATCCTCTTAAATATTCGTTGGTGGAAGAAAACAAAATTATAAAGAAAATTGGTTTTCCAGATGAAAATGGTTAAAGTTACAATTGAATTTCAAGTACTTCGATTATACGCTTTATTCTATCGATTTGAAATTTGGATAGAATACAGGTATTCATAATCTACCAGCCCTGGTTACTTATATTTTTCAAAAATTCTGTTAATATTCCCAATTTTCATTGTTCACAGTGGTGTAAGAAAAATTACCTTGGTGTAAACAGTGAAAATTGGGAAAAATAACAGGATTTTCGAAAAATAAAAGTAACCAGGTCAGGTAGACAATGAATTAAGTAAAGGGTATGTATAATCGCAGTGCTTGAACAGCCTTAAAATTACTTATATTAAGCAAAAGTATAAACTCGAAACATTTAAATGGTACTATTAGACTTGAAAGCACACTTTGAAGTTCCTAACGTTGGCCTTGATGAAAAAGTTCAAAAATTTTTGCTAAATAAAAAGAATGATTTCATCCTATCCATTATTTATGTTAAATATCGACAACTTTTACAGTTTTATGTCGTTGAAAACTACATGTTTGGATATAAATATTATCAAAGATAATAAATAAGATCTCTAGGATATTTCGAAATAAATTTCGATTTTTGCCCCAATTCCCTAGATAAATTTTTGTATTATATAAATACGTATTTTAATTACCAAATAGTTGTCATCAGTATGAATTAGATAATCGTAATTACTCTTATTATGTATGTTAGTCGTTGCTAATTTGGTGGCGGACTGCACATTCGCAACGTGCAGTATATGTTTCTATATAATTGTATATGTTGCTAATTTGGTGGCGGACTGCATGAATACTTGGTAGTCGAAATAAGTATTTATATAATTCAAAAATTGATCTAGGATATTGGTGCAAACATCGAAATTTATTACACGTTTTTAGTTTTTCGTGCAAAACTATTTATCTTGATATGGTAGTTCATAAGCTTGGAAATGTGAGCTTTATTTTCAGTTTTTTAAATAATTGATTTATAGGGTTATTTTTAGTAAAATTATAAAAGTTTGTGAGGCGTTCAATAGCAAAATTATCAACATATACGTTGTTAAAATAGAAGGTGGTCGAAATGGCTGAAAAATGAAGTAAAATTTTAATGTACAACCAGACCTATTCAAACCATTGGCTAATGGTGGTATATGTATGGTCAACGCATTTAAACACCATTAACCCCCACTTCCCTTCTAAAATTATTTTTTCTGGACAAAACGCTTCTTAGAACGCTTCTGTGTATAGTAATTTAAAGTTCACAAATATGATTGATTGTCCGTCAAATCTGTTTGCCATTGGTGAATAATACTTCGTTTATAAATTGTCATGCCTTATGGGATGTAAATGTTTTCTTTCTAATTTTTCAAAGTTTATATGTTTGAAATTTTCATTAGCTATGAAATAGTATCGACAAGGAAACAGAAATTGTGTGGAAAAAGTATTAAAAAGGTGGTATGTGTGAGTACCGCTAGAAGCTAAAGGAATTTAGCATATGTGCAATGATAAAGAATGCATACCGTTTATTTTACTAAGAATGCATTATGTAAAATATATGTGAACTACTAAACCAACATAAAGTGATTTGCATTAATAAACAAACTTCATGCCTTAGCACCAGGTACCTCTGAAAGAATTCTACATATATAGTTTTGAATTCATGTATAAATAATACACGATTTGTTTTGTGGTTTACAAAAGGTGGTGTTGGAGCTAGTTATTATTACAAGCTTTTTACTTTATAAGTTTTAAAAACTTGAAAGGAAATTAAATAGGAAATGTAATATTGTTTTTAATTAAATCTTTGTTTTTAACTAGCTGTAAACAAATAAATGAAAAATATCTAGCAAATTTTAATTTTATTTAAAAATATGATATACTGCCGATAAAAAATTCACAACTTTTAAACGGCTGAAATGATTTTCATGAATTTTTTTTAATGTACACACATCATGCTCTTTTATTTGGTATCAGACTTGGGTATATTTGAAAATATTCGATCATTCATCCCCACTTTCACTCCTCCCCCATATCCCCTTTCGAAGGGATAAAAGCTTTGTATTGTACACATCATGCTCTTGAAGCACGTGCGTGTCCATGGCAGGAAAGAAAAAATTTAGTGATATTTTATAGAACCGTAAAAAATGATACTTCTGTATCAAATATTCATCCTATGATATTTGATTTTGTAAAAAAATCTTTTATACTGAACATTAGTACAGATGCAATAGCTCCATTTCCTTCGACAATTCGCTAATATATATATAATTTATTACGACCGTAAATCTATATATATATAGGAGACTTTCTATAGATCTATATAGATAGTCACTCATCACGATATCTCTGGAACTATAGACCTAGAGACTTGAAATTTGGCAGGAATATTCCTTTTGCCAAGTAGAGGTCAGCTAAGAACGGATTTTACGAAATTCCACCCACAAGGGGGGTTGCGGGGGTGTTCATGAATAAAAAATTCATATTTTTAAATTATGGCTTTTAATAGTTCAAAACTTGGTCAGAATGTTTTAAATTACATTTAGAAATTTTTTTAACCTTCGGAGGGTAGAAAGGTGTAGCGAGAAAGTGGGAAGGAATTATCGAATATTTACAAATATACCTAAGTGGGGTATCAAATAAAAGAGCATGACGTGTACATTACAAAAATGTTATCCAACGCGAGGAAATGTGGAGGGAGGGGTGCAAGTGGGAATGTTGCCCAGCAAAGCGGGTATATTTTACGCCACGCAAAGCGGGCGGGAACAGCTAGTAAATTATAAATGAAATATTGTTTAATTTATACGTGTTTTCTACATGGTACTTTGATTTGCATACAGCCTTCTAATTTCTCAATATAAGAGTCATATGTAAATTATACCCCAAAATTATTAAAATAGAAAAATTTTTAAAAAGTAAGACCTTGACGACTTCAAAATCACGCTCTTAAAAGTATAAAAGAAGAAGATATTATCTATCATCTGAAATTGTTATCATAAGTAAAATATTAAAATTTAAGAAATCCCGACAAATGTTTATGTAACCCTAAATTCGCACCTAAAAACATAGCTAAAAACACTCTCCATTATATTAATTTTCAAACAAAGTCGAAAAGAATCATATTTGGTTCATCCTTTTTTATACCACGTATATATGAAATATACATAGTATATTAAGTTTAGTCCCAAGTTTGTAACGCTTAAGAATATTGATGCTATGAACCAAATTCATAAAATCAGCTAATTATTACATTTTCGTTTGTCCGTTCGTCCGTCCGTCCGTCCGCCTGTCAACACGACATCTCAAAAACGAAAAAAGATATCAAGCTGAAATCTTAACAGCGCACTCAGGACGTAAAGAGTGAGGTTGATTTCGTAAATGAGCATCTTGGGTCCGTAGGACTCATCTTGTAAATCCTTAGAGATAGAACAAAAATATAAATGTAAAAAATGTTCCTTATAAAAAATAAACAACTTTTGTTGGAAACATTTTTTTGTAAACATCACTGTTTACTCACACATTAGATGCAAATTTTATAGTATGTATTAATATGGGATTACCAGTTATGTGTGAGTGACATATGTTTAGGTAAGTATATGTGTAATGTGATCAACACAACACAAATTTAGGTTTTTTTATTTCATTTCTATAGAACCACTTTAATATTACAAGTTAAAAATAAAATTTCTTTCCCCAGTGAGAAGATAATTATTTTACTCTCTTGGAAAAAATTCAATTTAGAGAATTTACTGCGTTTTGGAGTAAAGTGAGCCTTAAATGCTTCCAGTACCTTATTCAATAGCACTATCTATAATAGATACCATTTCTTACCCTCTCCTTAAATTTTAAATATTTTAAGATAATTTTGCCTTTCAATTTTGTAAAATTCTATGATAAAATACTTAAACAAATTAGTAAACAGAACCGCTTTAACTTAGAATTAAGTGAACTAAATGCACCTTCTTATATTATCAGTTAATTTTCGTAGCAAATAGACATATAAATTATATGCAATTACAGAATGTCTTAAAAACTTCGAAGAAAAATATTTATTCGAAAAACAAAAATAAAATCTATATCCATATTTGATACTTTATTTTTTTTTAATTACAAAAGAGATAATAATTATTTCATATTGCCTTAAATATTTAGTTTCCGATCACGTTTTTAATACTTTTATTTTCCCACATAATGAAAACATAAGTAACAAGCCGTGGATTGGCTCTGATGGGACTTTTGAGGTCCACATGAATAACTTCCCTCATAATAAAGAGTTATGAAAAATAAAAAAAATAAAGCTCGTCCGGCTCGAAACGACTCGACGGAATGTTATAAAATTCTTTTCAGAAATTCAATTCATATTGCTATTAATACGCTTTGATCGATACTTCAACAAAGTCGATATCATTGCTGAGCACTAACTCTGTATAATTATTCGCTTCGAATAATTATGTACAGTAATAATAATAATAATGGGGGTTTTACGTCCGTTTTTATGACATACGCCTTATCACAGAGGCCACCCACATCATTATTTGTTATTCTTTATTTATTAAATTACATTCATATTTACAATTACATTTATGATGTGAGTGGAATCGGTTACTTCGTTCTTATCCAAGCGACGACAATGTGATCAATTCTGCACCCCCATTAATTATAAATTGCTCACACTGCCGCTGCCTGGATTCGAACCCGCAACCTAAGTCTAAATAGTCCAACGTTTAAAGGCTAACGAATTAGACCGCTCGGCCATTTAGGCTAATTATGTACAGTATCCAGCAGCGCCGTACATGCTTCTTGGCGCAGGGGTGAGACTCCTAGGAGTGTGACATTCATATTCTCACCTGTATTAAAGTGTAACGTGCAAAACTGACGCCATGGTATTATACTTACTTTTACATATAGGCATCTTTTCCATCACGATTTCTGGTGGATCATTTCTCCCGAAAAATGTTAGCATTAGCTTTCAATCTATCGGAAACGTTATTTCTGTTACACCTTGCAATTATTGCTAAGTGTATGAAGGTAGGTATTATATTAATAGTGGGTATCATGTTATCTGTTTTCACCGAACCGAAATAATAACTACAATAGCGGTAGAGAACATTACCATAATATGTTCCTCTTACTTCTACTAATAGCTTCACTAGACACATTGAATCACTTATCTACCTCATTGTATTATCTGCAGTCCTTCCTCCTACATGTTAATGAATGCATCACTGGAATATTCATAACATTATGCAAACAATCTCTTGTAAGATGCATCAATATAGTCAGTCACTAATGTGTAAATAATCTACCTTAGTCGAAAATAATTTGTTGTTACCTATCCATAAAATATTTCGCATTATTTATTAAGATTGCATCAGTTTATGTGCGAAAAAATTTTATATTGAGTAGGAATTCAAATGATATGGACTAGGAAGATGGAATTCTAAGAAAAAAGTTGTAACAAAGTTGTAGTATATAAAATCTACTACGGTTTATCTTCCTCTCTTTGTATCATGTATATATGAAATAAATCAAGGTATATTCAGTTTAGTCCCAAGTTTGTAACGCTTAAAAATATTGATGCTACGGACAAAATGTTGGTATAGGTGTTCATAAAATCACCTAATTAGTTCATTGTCCGGTCTGTCTGTTAACACGATAGTGTTAGTTAATTTAAGTAGTTCGATCTTTTAATTCTGATATTAAGTAACTTATTTTACACCAATCTAAATACCTCTGATATTAGTTAAATTTGGAAAAAATTAGTTGCAGGATCGGACCCGTTGTTTTGTGTAGGGCATAATATGTATAACTCAGGAATTTCAAACTTAAAACAGCTGAATTTCGCAGGAAAGGGGTGCGCCGGGGGTGAAAAGGGGGTAACAAATGGTTTTTAGCGATTTGTAGCTAAAGTATTTATTTTAGAGAAAAAAGTTAAATTTGAAAGTTCTTAGTAATAAAAAAATCTATAACCTTTGTATTTACCATTTTTACATAGCCTCAAATTTAAGGAGTAAAATGTAAAAAACTAATAATTTAGCTTTTCTTTTTTAGAAACAAAATCGGAAAATTTTGAAATTTTTAGGAAACGTTCTACTTTTTATTAGCAATAACTGAAATTTCGCTTCTTTTTTTTTTAAAAGTTGAATAGTTTTTGAGATATTCAATTTTTTAGCAAAAACCACCCCTTCCTTGAGCTGGACGAATAATCTATTTTTTTTTTTCATCGTACAGAGTGTAACATGGTTTCATTTTCTTCTAAGGATGTATATATTAATTTAAAAAAATAAAAACGTATCATTGCAATGAAAAAACATTGTTGAAATCGCCAAAAACTAAAATTCAATATTTTCATGTATACATTTTCAATGTATATTGTCTATGATAATTATACTATTAAACATTAAAAACGTTTTCGTAATTAAATTTTTGCGTTCCCTATTTGTTGCCTGTCATTTTATATATAAATTTCTAAAAAAATTTCATCGGGTAAAAATAGTATCTTATCTACATAAATAATTGATCATAATAATAATAATTTATAAATTAGATCCTTTTTGAATGAAGATGAGTTACTTAACTAGCATTAAGTAAGTAAGGATGCTAAGTACTAATACTTTCAGAATTACCTATTATTACAAACAAGAATGTAATGTTTAATGTAATATAATGTAATGCAGTAGAATGTAGGTAGGTATGTATGTATGTAATATGAATTATGAGTCTACACACATTACTTAGATGTTGTAATATATTCAAATATTACACTGTAACAAACATTAACAATATTACATGTAAGGAAAATACATGACGGATACGAAAATATGAAACGATCTTGAAATCTAATCGTTTTGAAATTAAGTATCTATGTTTAATATTTTGTATTTGTTTGAGGTTGCTCATCAATCTTTTTTCTTTGCATGTTTTGAGTTGTGATTAGACTAATGCAAAATATTCTCGCCAATGCCAATGAGAATATTCGCGTATGTTTTAACATTAGCATTTGCATTCGCAAAAAATGCGAATGTTTTTGACAAAAAATCATCATCATTTTGTATCATAAATTGCAAAATAACCCCAAATACTTATATGTACTTTACGCATATTTTTAGATCACTTTTTAATTTGAATGTTGTCACTGTTAAATTTGAATGCTGGACAAATGCAATAATAGACTTATATGACGGACTCTTTTACGCTAATGCAGAATTATATGTACAAGCTGGACCCGTGAGGAATTCCGCTACCGTAACCCATGGCTACCCTGTACTCGTGACTAAAAAACAACAACAAATTTCGTAGAAAATTGGTGAAAAAAATCAAAAGTTATTAATTTAATATTAGGGGAACATGTTTTAAAAATAGTTTCATTTGAAATTATCTTTACAATTGCTGATTCACTTCTTATGTCTTCAGTATTAGGAACACATTTATAAAAACAGTTACCTTCGAATCATATGTTTGCCTGATCTACTCATTATTTAACTCATTTAAAATATAGATTATTTTTTCGTTAAAATTTTACTTGTCTAGTCTGGTTTTTCCTAAACGGTACAATTTTAGTCCGTGACTATATTTTTCGTTAGAAGCCAACATGATAAGAGCTTGAAACTGAGGGGTAAATCATGAAATTTGATAAAGGAATAAGGTACGGGCAGAAAAAAACATGCTGGCGAAATAATATGTAAGAATTAATTAAGATAATACGTTAGAATTTGAGAGCGCTTCATTTGGAAGCTAACATTCGCATTCGCATTCGCGAATGTACAAATTTCAATACATACGTCCCATCACGAATTTTGAGTTGGGAGATTACAGGTTTATTTATGATAGATCTATGAGTTATTTAAGGTTATCTGGCCCTAAAAAGATAAAAGTCTGGTGATTTGACGATTAATTTTTAGTTGAATTATTTTCACAGGAGTTGCGACAAAATTTAAAAGTCCCTATCATTTAACAATTAGGTTGGTATTTTTCGATGTATATGCGGAATAACTCCGAAATTAAAACTTTTTCTACAATATTTTGGATGATATGTTATTAAAATATTCACCTAAATCGTTAAATGAACGCAATTTTTGTATTTTTGAGGACCAAAATTTTTTGTTTGTTATTTTATTAATTTTTTATATGCGAACCCTTAAGAAAATTACGAAACTCGGGAAATTTTTGTTTACCCCGGTTTCGATAAAATTAATTTTCTAACGTAATCTTGATTCATAAAATGTATATGAAAATTGGTTGAGTAGTTTTCCAAATATCGACTAAAGTCATTTACCTGGGGTGATCCGTGATATCGAGGAGAAATTTTTAAGTCGATACCTCAGACTTGTTGTTCAATCGCAAAATCAAACAAATTTTTATTTTTATGAATTTTCTCATAGTTGTTAGGACTCATTAAAAATTAAAAAACCACCTCCTTAAAAGATTAAATGAGCATTTTTGCATGTATATAAATATCTTTAGAATTGTTTGAAATTAAAACTTTTTCCACAGTTTTAAAGGTAATATTTTAAAAACTATTTACCCAACTTAAGTGTACTAAATGTACTCGGTTATTATACCGAAAATATAGGGTACTTATGTGTTAAGAAAATTTCAAAGTACCGAGAAAATTTTTATACCATGTTTGTATGATATAACATATCTAGTTATACTTTGTCCCAAATTTGTAACGCTTAAAAATATTGATGCTGCTTAAAAATATTGGTATATATGTTCATAATTTTAAGTTATTAGCCCATTTTCGCTGATGTGTCCATCCGTCTGTAAACAAGATAAAAACGAAAAGAGATAACAATATGAATTTTTATAGCGTTCTCCGGACGTAAAAAGTGAGGTTAAGTTCGTAAATGAGCAACATAAATCAATCGAGTCTTGGGTGCGTAGGACCCATCTTATAAGCCGTTAGAGATAGAACAAAAGTTTAAATATTAAAAAATTTTTCTAATAAAAAAATTAACAAAAAATTTTTGTATTTAACATTTTTTCGAAAACATCACTGTGTACGCGTGAGGGTGGAAATTAGGTGCAAATTAAAAAGTACGATTATATGGGAATATCAGTTATGTATGTATTTGACACATACGTATGTGTGGCTATCTAAGAGTGGTCATCTTTCTTTACTTACCTGCCGTAAAAAAAAAAACTATTGTGTAATCAACATAGGTTTTACATGGTATTTCATCAATGAATCAGTCAATTGTTTGTTTTCACTTGTCTAGACTAATTTTGATTAAACAAATTAAAAAATAAAGTATTAAACAAAAAGCTGTAATTGACGGTAATGAATGTCTCAGAATGTTAGCGTTAAAACTATTGATTTGACCACCGAGGGAATAATAACATTAGCAATACTTATGGCAGATGAGTCAATGCAGCATTGGGGTCATGCCCATACTGATTGTATTACAATACTTCTGGTAGATAGCTGTATTCAATACTGTAATGTTATTTATGCTAACATAGATACTATAGAATCTGTACCATACCAGTATAGTAATTAACGCCATACATTTCTTAGCGTGTGATATTCATGTGTTTTCTTAAATATAAATCTTTTTTTTTTTCAAGAAGAGTGCAAAATTATTAATAACTAAATAAAAATCTCCTCAAAGGTTAATTTAGAACGCTCCAAAAATTGTCTGTAACTGAGGTTGGCGCAATATTACTTTTATTATGGTTAGACACATGACTTTTGACCTGGATGGTACTTACACCATGATGGTAGGTTATAACATGTACTCAATGGTATGACTGTGGTAGTTAAAATAATATTAACGATAGTGTCCATATGTACATAATAACTAAATTAAGTTTAATATTAACATAATCTTAGTAAAGTAAATTTAATATTATTAGCATATCATATCATATCTTACCATAAAGTATAAACCATACCATTTATGGGTAACGATCATAAATAATTATTATTGTGTTAAGCCAATCTTAATAACCATTAACCAACCATATGTTTGTTTGGTCCAATTAATAGCTAATAATGGAATAAATAAATGGAGAAAATCAATTAAATTTGTATTACTTACATTCAAAAGAAAACTATAGGTGGAACTTTAACGACGATTGAAGAGATTTGAATCATCTGTCTCCATGAAATAAACAAATAAAAACCTAGGCTGCAAAAAATAAGTGGAAAAAAAAATTGTTTCATGGACTTATTCAAAGGCAAAAAAAAAACTAAAAAAAAGTAAGGTTTCGGCACCTAAGAGAAGACTCTACTAACAAGCAGTCTCGAAAGTGCGAGGATTGCGATAATTAACACTATATATACAAAAAAGTAAAAAAAATTTGTCGGAAATTTTTTCCCTAAAAAACAAACAGGAATGTAGAATTAAAAATTGTGATCCAAATATATATATATATATATATATATATATATATATACAATATCTTGAAACTAATTCATTTTATAAAAAAAACACAACAAAACTTTTTCAAAATTTTGTTTAAAAAAAACAATGTAGAGTAAATAATTTCGGTATCTTGTTATATATTTTTTGTTAATTATCCGATCACTATCCTCTTATTATGTGTCAAATGTCCTGAAATTTGTTACTCGGGGGTTTTAGAAGTCGCTGATTGCGATTATGACGATAAAAAAGATTCAAAAAAAGGAGGTCGGTACGCTCTGATTCCTTCATCTAGTTATCTACAATATCTAAAAAGGTTACGTCGTGAAGCACTAGTACCCATATGTTCTGATAATAATTTTGAATATCATCAAGTTTATTGAATAAAAAAATTTTGTTTTAATTTTAACATAATTTTAAATTTGCTAGCTATCGCAACCCCAGCACTTCCAAGACTGCGCGTTAGTAGGGTCTTAAACTAGATACTGAATCTTTCCTTTGTTTTTAGGTTTTTTTTTTGCCTTTGAATAAGTCCACACAAAAACATTATTTTGAGCGGACCAACCATAGTCGAGTAATAATCTATTTTATATCATTCAAAACTCTAGTTCGTAGATCAGTTATAGTACAGTTAATAAGCCGGGATGCATGGAAAAGTTGAAAAACAGCACCGATTTTGATGAAACTTTTGTATGGTCTTTTTATTACCGCGAGGAACACTCAGCCAACTTAACGTACGGGAGCATATGTAGCCCAAAATTTTTTTTAAATGCTTATTTTCGCTTAAAATTGCCATCTAGTAAGAATTTTGGGTTCCTGAATACGAATCCGTTGTCAGATTGCACGGATTATGTCAAGTATTCTGAAAATCGAGTCATTATTGACCGAAAAGAACGCGAAATTTTTTTTTCATTATCCTCTAAATTTTTCGAAAAAAAAAGAAATGTGTAATAAAAATAAAATGTTATGAGTCTATGAAGTTTTAAGTACTTATGAAATCATATTTTTATCTTTTACAATCTATATTTTAACATTATTGTTTGAATTTCATAGTATTTTTTATTTCTATTAATGTTGATAATAAAAATGTTTATTTGTCAATGTCATTCAAGTATTACTAATTTTTTCTCTTTTTTGTTTCAGGTAAATTTTATTTTCAATTTTATACCTATGGATGCTCACCGCACCGAATTGTAAGTTTTATTCTTTTTGTTAAAAATTTATTTTCAATACGGAGGTACTTATTTTCTAGGTATTGGACTGTGTCATTTTGGGGCTCAAAGAACCCCTAAATTAAAGGTAAAAAAAAGAAAAAGATATGTATCATAAAACTGAATAACCATTAGAAAAATTGTCTTGTAATTTTAACTTATTTTGTTAAAAAAAGACAAGAAAAATGATTTTTTTTTCGGAATGCCCACTAATAAACGTAACTAACGTAACCGCGGTCGTCATCCCAATTTTATTTCAATAAAAAAATAAATATCCAGAATCAGCTGTCTTAACCCATCAGCAATCGCATTATGTGCATTTTTCTCACACTCGATTTAAAATATAAATAACTTTTATGATACCATGTAAAAGCCTATATGGCCGAGCGGTCTAAGGCGTTATTCTCTGACCGTTTGACTACTTAGGTTAGGTTGCTGTGGAATTGATGGGGTCTGTGGAATTGATCACAATTAATGTAATTTAATAAATAAAGATTAACAAATAATGGTGTGGGTGGCCTCTGTGGTAAGGCGGATGTCAGAAAAAAGGAGGTTAAACCACATTATTATATTTCATATACATGGTATATAATTATAATAATGGAGTATAACTTAACAAAGGTATAATAAGTTTAGTCCCAAGTTTGTAACGCTTAAAAATATTGATACCATGAACAAAATTTTTGTCTAGGTGTTCATAAAATCAACTAATTAGACCATTTCCGGTTGTCTGTCGTCTGTCGTCTAACGTCTGTCTGTCAGTCTGTCATCGCGATTACTCAAAAACGAAAAGAGATATCAAGCTGAAATAGCGTGCTGAGGACGTAAAAAGTGAGGTCAAGTTCGTAAATGAGCAACATAGGTCAATTGGATCTTGGGTTCGTAGGACCCATCTTGTAAACTGTTAGAGATAGAACAAAAGTTTAAATGATAAATGTTTGTTATAAAAAAATAAACAACTTTTTTTGAAACATTTTTTCGTAAACATCATTGTTTACCCGTGAGAGCGCAAATTGTATATATGTATGTTATGGCTATATCAGTTATATATGTGTGTGTAATGTGACAGAGTAATGAACACTTTCCATACATGGTATTTCAACAATTAACTCAGTCAATTGTTTGTTTTCACTTGTTTTTTAAATGGTATATGTAGTTTAAACTTATTCTATCTTTATATATAATTCATTATAATCTTTATTCGAATTATGAATTTTTCATATTTTTTCAATCTATCTAGAGTTTTTTTTAAATATATGTTTTTAAGTCCTTCAGAAATTGTCACGAGAGTAACGATGTAAGAGTCTTTTTGTGTATTTTTGTTAGTTATATATAAGTCTTACTCTGTACCTAAATTAAAAAAACTTGTGATATAGTGAAATTAATTGAAATGAATTTAATTATTTAGATCTGCTCTAATATTTCACTCACAAATATCATTCAATAATCACGTAGTCAAAAAAATTTTTATTAGCTGGTGCATTAAAAGTTAAAGAATATTGAACTCTTGAAATATTTGACGCATTAGCAAATTACGTAAGCAAATCGCTCATCAGGTGACTAAATATTACCGAACTGCTTACGCGAGTGCTGACGAGCTTAAAGAAATTGTTCATTACGTTGCCAACTCTTCTACCATATAATAAATGACAAATTTAACCTACCTAAAAGTTATTATTGGAAGATATAAATAGCAAACGTTTGTGTTGTGTAGGCCATAATTTGTATTTATATTTAGAAAATATTCACTTAAAATCCAATAAAATTTTTTCTGATCATAAATTCTATGTATAAATATATAAATATTAAAGTTACCTATTAAATTTTCACATTTTATTTATAATTTTCTTTATACCTTTTTGAAAGCAATCAAAATGATATACCACACAACACCTATCCCTATGCATCTGTAAAACTAGGTTTTAAAAGATTCCTATGTATTTATTGAATTTATAAACTTGTATGCCTGCTCTAATATAATATTGAAAAGGCAATTTTAGTGATGAAACCATTTAGTTTATGTGCTAGAAAATGTGGAAAATATATATTGAAAACCAAGTGAAAATATTTTATTAAATTATGTTCATACTTAAATTATTAAAGTTTATGGTTGTATGAAAGTTTATAGCTACGATTCGATATCGATTCTAAGTGTTTATATACTAAATATTTTCAACGAGGTTTTAAATTGAAAATTTATTATTTTTCGTAGATAAACATGAGCAATTATTTACTAATAATAAAAAATAATTGAAAATTTTGGTGTTTTTTTAGCTTTAGAAGAAGCTCATTATTTCACATAAAATAAATTTATGTTCAAATAGATGAGTGATTAGCAACAAACTTGGATTAGGAACTTTATAATTGACTAGTAGCTTAATCATACTTCATAGCCTGTCAGCACCTCCGTCAAACGTTCGATAAAAGTTAAATATTTCTTAATTTACTGAGTACAAATTTTAATAAATGAATAATTTTAGAACAGAGTCCAAAATAATCATATTCATCATCTAGGTTAAAATGTAATTTTTTGGTGGTAAAATTTACAAAAAAAAATACAAAAGAATTGTACATGAAATGTTGTAGTTCCATATTTATGTATAGATGTGTTATCAATAATTATTTTTAGAAAAAAATTATTTATATAAATAATAAATAATAAAAAACAACAGTATTTTTTATTTATTACATGTATGTATATATCTATATACATGTAGAGACAGTGGCACCATCTGTGAGCTACATCTAATACTAATATATAATTGGCTGCATTTAATATTAATTTTAATTGAGTGGCCATCTGTAGATTCTTTCAAGTATTAATAAAAGTCATAATGAAGAATACAATAAACGTGATAACATAAACAAATGCCACGACGTCGTATGGTGACGGGTCGTAAAGAGCGTGATCGTAATCGATCATTAATGCGTGATCATCGGAAACGACTAAAACAAGATCAAAAAGAATTATATCTTTATCAAGATGAAACTAATTTTAAAATGTATGCAGAAAATTTTGAGATTGCTCAAAAGAATTTGAATTTTGAAGTATGTAATGTATGTCATCGTCGTTGGTTTGATTTACAACTTAATAAACATGGGTTTTGTTGTATTTGTCATAAATTCAAAATGAAAAATGAATTGAATATTTTCACAGCGGACAATAAGATGGATCCTGGGTTACAACCTGATGTTTTAAAGAAATAAACGTTTGTTGAGGAACAATTAAATTAAAAATATTTGTCAATAATTGAAGTATAATTTTATTTTAGAAATATCTATTTTATATGATTAAAAAATTTTGAAAATTCTGAATTTCACCTCAGAAATTGTCTCTCTGCGATTTTTGAAGTCGTTGATAATGAATTTGAGGACGAGAAGTAACTGAATGTAGTTCCAAGCCACCCCTAGAAGTAACAAAGAACAAATTTAAAATTTTTCCTCGACTATCGTCTTTCAGGGGTTTTTTGGGGTTGCTGACCACGAATACAAGGTTAAAAAGTAACTTGGATGGTTGCAACCCCATTAAAACCACCCCTGGAAGTGATGGAGAAAAAATTTTAAATTTCTCCTCGAATATCGTCTTTCGGGGGGTATTTGGGGGCGCTGATTAAGAATCCAATGTCAAAAAGTAGCTGAAGATAGTTGCAACCTCAAAAAACTACCCCTATAAGTGACAAGGATACACATTTTAATTTTAACACAAATTTTAATTTTTTTGTCACTTCTAGGGGTGGATTTAAGGGGTGGTTGGGAACTACATTCAGTTGTTTTTTGTCAAATTGATGATTAACTCCGAAAACCGCAGAGAAACAATTTCTGAGGTGAAATTCAGAATTTTCAAAACTTTTTAGCATTGATACTTCTAGGGGTAGTTTTAATGGGGTTAAAACCATCCTCAATTGCTTTTTGACGTTGAATTTGTGCAAAGCGAACCTAAAAGCTCCACAAGAGACGATTTCTGAGGCAAAAGTTTGAATTTAATAAAGTTTTTGTCTATCACTTCCAGGAGTAGTTTTAATGGGGTTGCAACCATATTCAGTTGCTTTTTAGCCTTTAATTCATGATCAGCGACCTAAAAAACACTCGGCAGACAATTTTCGAGGTGAAATATTGATTTATTTTCACTTTTACTACTGGGAGTGTTTTGGGGATGGGAAAACTACCCTAATTTTCTCAGTTTTTTTTGTAATGCCAAGATTAGTGCGTCTGAAGGTCTTATTATTTCTTCAACCTGTCTGCAATTTTTTTAACACGCTTTTATTAGCTTCACTAACTATGAATGTAAGAAAATCTTGGAACCTTAATTTGACCCACTTCCCGGTCTTCGATTAGGATGAAATTTTGCACACGCTCTGAGTTCTGATGACAATACGTGACTAGCTAAGAAACGTCATTACGAATCCAATATGGCGGCCTCCCCAAGATGGCGGACTGGCTGTTTGAAATCCACCCCCATGATTTGGATATCAAATGAAATGGTTTGCTGTCAGGAATACGAAAAAAATAGTCACGTGACTTAAATCCAACATGGCGGATTGGCTATTTGAAATGCACCTCCATGATATGGGTATTAAAGGAAATAAACCCTCCATTTGTAATTTTTAGTGCGTGCTTAAAGCGCGTTTTTTAGTTTTTTAAACTATTTTATACTTAATTTAAAAATATTTTTTTCAACTTCAGAAATTGTGGTCATTTCTTTCAAGAGGCGCATAAAATTGTAAACAAATTATTTTTAACTTCGCATACTTTCGGGCCTGTTCGTATGCTTTCGTTAGTTTGAAGTTCGGGTGTTTCTTTTTTTATCCGATAGAGTCGTTAGGAATTTATTCAACATAATGATATGTTATTATTTTTTGTGTAATAACTTTTGTGATAATAATATTGTGTAATTAATGTTAATAAATTTTATAATTGTGCGATGCTGTAAGTACTTTCTTGATTTATGTAATATTTTTTATTTTTTATTTTTTTTTAAACAAATTGTTATTAGTACATAGCCTACAAGCCTGTTATTAGTACATAGCCTATTATACAAATTTGATAATATAATCCAATCGGCTTGATGGACCAAAACAAATATATAGAATGCTTTTAGGAATTTAAATAATAGAATTATTCTTGGTATTATAATTAAGTAAATACATTATATCTTATACACATATTTAAACAAACAATGGTTAAAGAAAACAACACTACCGTTAGATATAATAAAATATCTATCTTACCTAGATATTCCGCACAACATGTGATTTGATTTCCGCCATCGTGGTTTTCCACCACGTCTATTGTGATTTACTTAGGGAAAAGCTTTTTCTTCTATCATCATCTTTGTAGAAAATATAATGGTTTGAAAACAATAGAAATTGTTGTAGGAGGTTGAACACTCATGTACGCACACTTCTTCAGCCTAGCAGCTTAAAACGAACTAAAAGTTATACATTACTGTTTGCTTATTATGTTATAGTTTGAATGGTGGTTTTAAATCTATAATTACAAGGTGGCTTAAAAATGAGGAGTGATATTCCACGAGAACAGAATTTTCCTCGGATCTGTTCTCAAATATAAAGAAATGACAACATTTATTCAAATTTTACCCAAATTCTCTAGGTGTCATTTTGCTGCGATACAAAACAAACCGAATCAGTAGCAAGTTAGAAATATATCACTTCAAACTCATCTATGAGAGAGTAGCAGAATCTGCAGATTATGAATAGCCAGTTTTTAATAGTGATAGAACCGTCATTTATTTGACTTGTTAGTATTAGAAAAGTTGTGCATTCCCAATTTTATTGGTTAATAATTGTGGTAAAGAAGCTGAATATAATCTGCATTGCAGCTAATTTTGCCAGAAAGAAGTATTTTCCTTTGCCTATCATTAAGATTTTATTTTTATCAAGAAAATGCCTGAAATATTTTTTCCTAATCGACCCCAATTTTTATTTACCCTCTTTATATTTTATTTCTGCGTCTGATAAGTCTCATCAAGTCTGCATTTATTCCTCGAGAGAAGTTAAAGAATTATTTCGGAATAAAGTGAAACACACACACTATTTTTTTGGTACACTCAGTAAATATCGGGGACGTTTGGGTTGTTGAGAGGAAGTATTATAAGTAAGTATAAAGGATTATATACTATTATTATAGTTGATGATTTTCGCGGAAATATGATTCAACTGAATTCCTTCTTAGATATTTGATTTATTATAGAATGAAAATGAAACGAACGTGATTCGTAGCTTTGTATTTGTGGTGTTGTATTATTGTGGACTGATAGGTGAACATATCGTGGAGTGTTAGCATACTACTCTCACGATTAGCACTGTCCATTTTATGGTAGATTAATTTATTTTATGTATGTTACAGTTAAAACTCTTAACCGGTCAAGACTACTTTTAACTGACAAAAGCAGACAAGAGTACTTTTGACCGCTTTCTTTCCACAATAGTTTTTGGCTTTTTGACTGAAATAACAGTCAATGCTACTTTTGTCCAATGAAGTTGAATAAAAACTGGTTTCGACCCAATGATTTTTGCTTAGTTTTATTTCAATTAAAGTTAATAATCATTAAAAAAAACCATAACGTTGTTTTTTTTCGTTATTTTACTGTCAATTTTTTTGCTCAGTAATATAACTAAGACTAAAGTGCTTGTTACTTTTTCTTTGTATCAGTTTTAATACCAAACTTTTGAAATAAACCATTTCGCAACATTGAATAAATAAATAGTTTTATTTTCATTCCCAAACAATTGAGAGTGAATTTGACGCTCTAGCGAGGGTACATAACAAGGAATTCGGCCATTAAAACTGCGGTAAAAACAACTAGAATTATAAAAACCATTCCCACGTGGATTATTGAATGAACGCAATCACAAGGCTAACCAAAAAGCCAATAAGTCCGCAGACCCGTGCTAACTCGACCTCATTAAAGACATGGCCAACCCGTGAATCAATGAATGAACACAATCACAGGGTTATCCAAAAAACCAATAAACTCGCAGACCCATGCTAGATAGACCTAAATAATGGCTTGGCTATTCAGTGGATCAGTCAGTTAAAAGAAGGGCCAAGTTGCTTTTATCACAGTTGTTTTAACCAGTTGTTTATCACAGTTGTTTATTAAATACTATGTTATTCATTACGGCTCTCTCTTGTGATTAAAATTAGTTTTGACCAAAAGTGCCCGTCAAGAACATTTTTGACCGCAAATTAACAGTCAAAAGCATTATAAACCAATGATTTTCATACAAAAAAACTACCAACCTGTGTAGTCAAAAGTATTTTGCCAGTTTTTTTCAGTTAAAAGAACTTTTGACTGGCTAACTGTGACATATATATAATCAAAAATGTCTTTACAACATGCACTTTAGAATGATAATTAAGGAAGCGAATGCTTCACGAGAAACAATGATATGAGATATTATGAATCGACGATTCGAAGTTCGGATGTGTTTTACATGTTCTGGGCAATTAGAACGGTAACTCTACAATTGAAAAAGTATTTTGAAGGCACTGTCTTGTCTTGATATTTTGAGAGATAGATATAAAATTGAATTTTAGTTGACTTGATTTTTTTTTTCGAGCTTAAATTAATCTAAAACAAACTTTTCACAAACTTGTTTCTTAATTTGTGGGTCGTTAACCTTCAGCATTTTAAATTTTAAGTTTGATGAACGAATAGTTTGGTAAATATAAATATCAAAGCGAAAACAGAAGGGAAAAGATGCCAGAACTATTATCTTAAAACATTTTCCGAATAAACCATTTCGGAACCATTTTCCGAATAAAGCCCTTGCTTTCTTCCTTAACTAATCTGATGTATCCCCCTTTCTGATATTGATACTGATGTATCAATTTTAATGCGTAGGTAAAGATCTCTTGCATTCTACTCGAAAACAGCGAACTCAAACTTAAATACAATAGGAAATAGAAATAGGAAATTTACCTCGAATTGAAAGTTAGAAATACATAGTATTCATGAATTTATTGGCATGTTGAGTTAACGATTTTCTCGAGAATGTTTTATATTTCTAGGAAAACATAAATAATATATTAGCTAAATGGTGAAAGTTATTTAAGAAACTAACTGGAAAAGAGATTATATTCTAAGTAAGTAGAAATAGTATAAGAAGGGAAAGCTGCAACTACTTATAACATAGAATTCTATATGCTAGTATTAACATTAACCCAACCATACGAGAAAACTATAGACTTCATAGGTTGCGACTATATTTTAGATTTGATGTTATTCAGACATATAAGTACTAAATAGTTCAATAGTAAATTTTTGAAGTTTTACTGCTTGGAAAACTTTGTTTGCAAATACCACCAAAACTCTTTAAAATACAGAAATAATTGTATTCCCAACGAATGCCATAAAAGATTTGTATTATATTTTGATTTCTTGCTACAGAAAAATTTACCTTTAGTATTACCAAGTTGTATTTTACAGACCATCATGAAATGGTTGCTAAATTTTGAAGGCAAAAAATATATTCATTTTCATAATTTTTTAACCTTTTGTGCTTAATTCACCATTTTTACAAATTCAAAAGACATTTTCATACAATTTTTTCACAGACAATTTTTTTAGATATTTTCATTAAACTTAGTTATTCGGTTCTAGTATCTGAATACATTATTTGCCAAAAATCACTCACTGACTGACTGACTCAGCACAAAATGATCAAAGCTATAACATGGCTGATAAGTCCCCGGTCTGACACATAAATGGCGTCGCTAGTATTAAATGCATATTATTTTTATATAGTACCAACCTTCAAATGATTCGTGTCAAAATTTGACGTCTGTAAGTCAATTAGTTTGTGAGATAGAGCGTCTTTTGTGAAGCAACTTTTGTTATTGTGAAAAAAATGGAAAAAATGGAATTTCGTGTTTTGATAAAATACTGTTTTCTGAAGGGAAAAAATACAGAGTCCGGAAACTCATTATCAAGCCAAGTTTTTGCTTCCACTGTATTTTTTCCCTTCAGAAAACAGTATTTTATCAAAACACGAAATTCCTTTTTTTCCATTTTTTTCACAATAACAAAAGTTGCTTCACAAAAGACGCTCTATCTCACAAACTAATTGACTTACAGACGTCAAATTTTGATTTGAAGGTTGGTACTATATAAAAATAATATGCATTTAATACTAGCGACGCCATTTATGTGTCAGACCGGGGACTTATCAGCCAACCTATTATATCCGATTGACTTGAATTTTAGCAGAGTTAACCATTTCGCAATGTATTCGCTCATCATTAACGGCTTTTTGGAAATATAACTCCTGAGGTGAATAAAAAAAGGGAGTGAAAGTTTAAATGAAAATCCATCATTTTCGAATCCACTACTTAACCGATTTTAAAGATTACTTCACCTATAGAATGCTGCATTATCATGGACACTAAAGTAGACTGTATTTTTTTTCATCAACAAAAAATTAGAGCTTTGCATCCAAAATTTAATACACATGAGATTGCGAACAAAACTGGCGATAAGAGAAGACAAGAAAGATGAGTGCTACGACGCGATCTTCTTTGTTTTTAAAGTCGCAATTACTCAGCAACGCGGGTGGATAACTGCTAGTTAATATAATAGATATCTATAAATAATAAAATATAATTTATTGTAATAAAAATTCGCTGAATTGAATACAACAGTGAGTCTCAGTCTATTCTATTCCAGAAGCTTTTATTATTAGATTTTATCCATTTTATTATGAAAAGGATTTTCTTATAATCATTATACTTTGTGTAATCTATTTCTCTTTGGTACTCACAAACTCACAGCTCTGTCTATACATACATATACCGAACGCAATACATATTACAATCTTCTTTTCACAAGCTAAGACATACTGTTGTACCTTGAATCATTATTTAAAATTAAATGTATTTAAAATTCATAAAATATCACTATCACATATCAATGGAAATAGCCTCTTTCTAGCATGATGTATTTTATGAAGAATTTAATTATTTAACAACTATCGAAATAAAATTATGCTTATATTTTGTATTAATATTTGATCAGTGGAACAAAACCATAACGATACCTAGTTTACATCCTATTATACCTTAGATGACCCTCATCGATTGAAAACCGTACACATTTCTTTTAGATTACACTTTTTTACTTGACTGTGTGTGAATAGAACGCTGTTTTCCTACTTTTACTATGCTTATTTATCGAAAGAAATCTATTTGCTATTATTATTATTATCATTATTTTAATAAAGTTTAGATTAGCCTCATCGATTGAAAACCGTACACATTTCTTTTAGATTACTCTTTATTACTTGACTGGTAGAATAGAACGCCGTTTTTCTGCTTTTACTATGCTTATTTATAGTAAAAAGTACCTACTAGTTGCCACAAAACACGGTAGCAAGTAAATTTAAGCCGTAAAATACTCATTTTATTAAATAAACAATTGAGATCATTGACTCAAGAAATATTTACTTGTTCAAAATATTTTCAGCAATCCTCAACATTTCTCCACCAAATCCAAATTTTACATACAATATGGCAATGGTATTACATAATTTATAACACAAGACACAACTTCTAGAATAAATAAACAGTAAATCCAAAAGTTTGTATACTAAAAAATTTTATTTATGTTTTTTTTGACAAATAAAATTTAGAAAATTTAAAAGATCCTCGACAAATTTTTTGGGTACAGAACACTAAACTCGCATTTGAAACTTATCTAAGAACACTCTCCATCAAATTACCTTTTTCCTTAAAGCTTTTTCCAAATTGAGTCGATTTTGAAGATCATCGCCAATTTTTTAGTTTTTTCTAGTATGAAACAAACAAACAAACACACAGACAGACATACACACATAGCAGTCAAATTTATAACACCAGCTTTTTTTTAGTTCGGGGGCTAAAAATAGAAGTGCATGGAAATCATTTCTACGATTGCTTGCCATCTTGTAAGTGAATTTTGTCTTCATGCAGAGCTGATGTCTTGAGGGGTTAACCCCCCTCCCATTGAAAATCTCTTGAAATTTGAACAAAGAATAAAATCCTATAAATTCAGCTATTTATAAAACGCATTTCCACTGACTTCTTACCTATTCAAGATGTTTCCACAGTTGTTGACATTTATTGATTTTTTATCTTATCTTACCTTTTACCCAACAAAATGCAAAATTTTGATGAAGACTCTTGTGATCAACTTTTTAGATCATACTTCAATTTTGGATGACGATTTCTGTGGCATATGAAACCAGATTGCCCGATTGGTCGTCAAAAATTCACTCACATGCAGGTACTCGATATATATGTAATGAAGATGTGTTTGGCAATATGAGAAAATTATGGTGAATGAACGATTTTTTTCAAGTTTTCTTTTTCATACTTTAGGTCGTCTGAAGATTGGCTAAACGGTTTAACCTCGCTCAATATTTATCGCAGTGTATAGGTCGATGCAAGGGATTTTTTGTTTCTTTGACCTAACATGTTGGACAAAAGCTTCCCCACTCCCCCCCTTTCTATCGCATGGACCTGGATAACTATTATATTTGAAGGAACTGGTGGATGATTCAAGGTACAACACTTCACAATAAAAGTATAGGATATACGTTCTAAGTTTCTCTTGTATGTGTTTGTATACATCCAACTTTAGAATCTTTTGTACTTTGTGAAAACATTAATCATAACCAGTAATTACAAACAATGATGAAAAACATTGCACGAAAGAAATCTATTTACTATTATTATTATTGTAAGATATTGATTCTTTTTTATTTTACTTTATTTACCTATTCCCTATCTATTCTAAATATTATCACTACAGGAAAACCTCTAATAAAATGAGGGAATGAAGCATAAATCACAAGGAGACAGTGTTTGTTGTTAAATGTAACTATATTGTTGATTTTCATTATACGGGGCATTAACCCGTCAGCACTCGCGTTAACCTTTCGGTAATCTTTAATCGCGTGAGGATAGATTTGCTCACGCGTTCTGTACATGTGTCAAATATTTTGCGTGATAAATATTTTTTTACTTTGGAAATCATAACCTCTACATAATTTTATATTAATTAATTTTTTAATGCACTAATTAAGTGATTATTGAATGATGCTTGAAAGAGAAATTATTAGAGCAGAGACATGATCTAAATAATTAAATTCATTTAAACTAATTTCACCATATTTCTATCACAAGTTTTTCTAATTTAATGAGTACGATTTATATTAAAACTAACGAAAGTACACGAACAGGCTCGAAAATTACCGGAGTTGATATTTTTTTGCTTTTAACTTTACTCTGGTGTATTCTGCCAATTTATGAAAGACTGGGAATAAATATATTTTTAGAAACTGTAGATAGGTTGAAAAAATCTGAAAAATTCATAATTCCAAATAGACAAAATTATATGAAAAACGTGAGCAAAATGCTCATAAAGCGAATGCTGACCGGTTTAAATACTTAAATTGTTTCAACTTTTCCACTTCATTTGTAATTCTCGAGATTTGGCTGAATACTCTTTCTAGAAATTTTGTTTTATAGATACAAATTGGAGAAAATGTTAAACAATACTCGATCTGGTTGATCCTATAAATCGAACTTTAAAAAATTCTGATACAAGAAGTTTGCTTATGATTTTTCAAAGTTATCCAAAAAATATAGAAAACAAAAATTGAGATTTTGTTATATACAAAAAAAAATTTTTTTTTTAATCGAGACTATTTTTTTCTTTTTTAATTTCGATACAACTTACTAAGATTATTATGATCCCAAAAATACAAAAAAGGGTTTGATTTAAAGATTGGATAAGTTCTTTTTTAGATTTTCGTTTTTAAATTGTCATTCAAGAGCGATTTTCGATTCGTTTTAAGGCAATAATTTACAAACTATTCAACTAATTTTCTTGGTGAAATCACCTAGTATACGGAGGTTATCAATTTCCGAATCAAAAAGTTGCTTATAATTTTTTAAAAGTTGTGCTTAAGAAAATTCCAAAAAAATCGAAGAAAAAATTTTAAGTCAATTAATACTAATATGTTGTTAATTTGATATGTTTTTTTTTTTTATTAAAAAACGATTTTTGAATCGATCAAATGATATCGATAGTATATTTTCCTTTCCCAATAACAACGCTGAGAAAGTGAATTCAAGATTCATTTAAAATGAACGAACACCCAATACCTAAGATATAATCATGATCACATTACTAAATATAATGATAATGGCAGCTATGGAATGTTTTTGTTATTTTTATTTTCTTGATTGTGTTTGCTGATGGGTTGTTGATATTCACCTTCTATTTCATTATTTTATATGAATTGTTTTCCTGTATTCAGTTAGCCTCAAAGACCGAAAACGCACCCTGAGCGTATAAAATCGAAAGTTTGTTTTAAAACACATAATTTAATTAAGTAGCTGGGAAGGATAAGGTTGGAAGTACAGTAGGTTTATTTACACTAATAAAGGTAACAAAATTTATTTTGAGCCAATTTATGTTTTTCAAGCCAATTTATCTTATGCTTAAAATTTCTTATAATTTAAATATAAGCTATTTATTTCCGATTTCAAAATAATCAGGTAAGCGAAGCGAGCCTCTACTAGGTTAAAATGTAACTTTTTGGTGGTAAACTTTACAAAAAAAAAATACAAAAGATTTAGACATGAAATAAAATTTTGTAATTCCATATTTATGTCAAGATGTGTTATCAATCATTATTTTTAGAATTTTTAGATAAAATTATATAAATAACTAGCTGTTTCCCGCCCGCTTTGCGTGGCGTAAAATATACCCGCTTTGCTGGGCAACATCCCCACTTGCACCCCTCCCTCCACATTTCCTTGCGTTGGATAACAGTTTTGTAATGTACACGTCATGCTCTTTTATTTGATACCCCACTTAGGTATATTTGTAAATATTCGATATTTCCTTCCCACTTTCTCGCTACACCTTTCTACCCTCCGAAGGTTAAAAAAATTTCTAAATGTAATTTAAAACATTCTGACCAAGTTTTGAACTATTAAAAGCCATAATTGAAAAATATTAATTTTTTATTCATGAACACCCCCGCAACCCCCCTTGTGGGTGGAATTTCGTAAAATCCGTTCTTAGCTGACCTCTACTTGGCAAAAGGAATATTCCTGCCAAATTTCAAGTCTCTAGGTTTTATAGTTCCAGAGATATCGTGATGAGTGACTATCTATATAGATCTATAGAAAGTCTCCTATATATTTATAGATAATAAAAAACAAAAGTATTTTTTAATTATTACATGTATGTATACAATCTATAAATATGCACAGACAGTGGCACCATCTGTGAGCTACATCTAATACTAATATATAATTGCCTACATTTAATATTAACTTTAATTGAGTAGCCATCTGTAGATTCTTTCAAGTATTAAAAAATTTCATAATGAAAAATACAAAAAACGTGATAACATAACATTTAATTTTTGCAGTTGTACAGTAGAATAACTAAAAAAAAGTGATATTAATACAAGTAATGAAAAAATTTTAATCATAGTTATTATAATTTTAAAGTTATTTATTAATTAATTGTAATTTTAGCAATAAAATGCCACGACGTCGTACGTTGACGGGCCGTGAAGAGCGTGATCGTAATCGATCATTAATGCGTGATCATCGGAAACGACGAAAACAAGATCAAGAAGAATTATATCTTTATCAAGATGATATTAATTTTAAAATGTATGCAGAAAATTTTGAGATTGCTATAATTTTATTTTAGTAATATATATTTTATATGATACCATTCGCGAGCCATTACAAAGCTATACTTTTAGCTAGTTATATTAAAATTCGCAGGACTTAAAATTTGTTGCTTTTCTAATAATGTCCATAACCTTCTTCAATAAATTTAAATTAAACATATAAGTTATCTGTGGCATTTAAGACCCAATAAGAAACCTGTAATTATAATTAGGTTGACAAAATATACTATCCGGCATAGTTGTTTGTACATTTTGACGTAGCGCCTGTTTATATCGCGGTTGTATATTAAGGCCCTTATACAAACTTGTTTTAAATAAAATAAAATATAAATTAAATAAACAGAGTAAAAAATTTTTAGAGAAGGAGCTGCGCAAACTAAGCGAATCCCATCAAAGATTGTAAAAATAACGCATTTAAAAAAAAATTGAGTATTGTATTTGTAATTTTTCAAGAATTTTTATTCCGAAAAATAAGCGTGTAGAGAAAAAATCACAACAGTATTTTTTTGCTTAAAACTTCAAAAAATACAAAAATATTTTCTATTTTGAAAAATATCAAATTTTTTTACTTTGATAACTCCCCTCACCCCTTTTTGATAGGTCGATTCTTCTCATTAACGAATTTAACCTTTCAAATACCAAAACCTTCTTGATACCAAATGTTATTCTGATCAGACTTAAATTGCGACCGCTAGAGAAGGTACAGCCAGCACATAAATCTATTAGGTAGAATCGAAAAATATTTGAAGAAATTTTTTCGAAATTCCATCATCAGTACAAAAGCAATAGCTTCATTTTCTTCTTCGCAAAAAATTCATCCGTTATATACGACATGTTATAAGAAAACAAAACGAAACGAGAAGATCCATTGTTATAATGATAAAACAATAAAACTTAACGTTTCTAAGGACGAAAAATTATAAAACTACACCTTGTTCGTCACGGACAAGATGGCGACGCGAGCGATTGCCAATCAATACCGTAGCATTTACAACGACTAAGAGCGTATGTGTGCATAAAGGATGTAATGTGATGACATTGTTTCAAAGCGAATTATCAAATGTGGCTCTTATTTACTTAATATAAGATATCAAATGTAGAAGAAACACATTCATTTTTTGACCAAATTTGTATTTTATAACGCAATAAACTTGTTGCAAAAGATTTTAGAATCTAATCGCCAGTCCAAACGTCTTTAGGTTTTTATTGATTAAAGTGGAAAAAAGTATACGGTTGCATTCAAATTTTTGGAGAATGTTATGGTCAATAAAATAATACTACAAAAGTTTAAAAAACCAATTGGGCCAAAAAGTCAGAAAAACGGAAAACTGAAGGATATTTAAAGAGAGCGTAACCTTTTATGATCTATTAAAATTACTCATTGATCGTTTTAGGTTGCGCAACGGTAAATTTCGTTCTATGGTTCAAACCTTCATATTTTTTACAATGTTCTTCATCATACAAGTTGTTAAAAAGAAAATAGATTAATGTATCGTTTATTACAAGTTTTTATAACAGTGTTTTATATTATATAATAACAAATATTACATCATATTACATAAAAATACTTTCGCATTATATTATTTAGGAAAAATTTCGCTCTTTTATTTATTTTATATAATATAAAAAGAATAAAGAATGAAATTTAGAAAATTTATTACAAACGTTTTTCTTAGATTCTTATTTTCTTTTAAACGATCAACTAACTATAATCTATTGTATTCATAAGATATTACGTATCATATTACATAATAGATTATTACAGTATTATAAAAATATTGCAAAGATAAAATCATAAAAATGTTATATAATTGCCCGCTACTATGTCAAGTACATATTTTTTAGAAAATAATTAATTACGGAGATAATGTAGCAAAAATATATTTACTTAATTTTCAAAGGAAGAGGAAATATTCATGATTTTTGTTTGTGCTTTAATAAAGGCTCATGCATGTAACAAACAGCAGAGAAAAATTATTTTTCGAATAAACATTAAAACATCCAAGATAAAAGTCATCAAAGATTTGTTTGTGTCTCCTTTTAACAAAACAAAATTTAACATGCAGTTCTTATGGAAAACATAATATATGACGTTAAATACCATGTCCGATCTCTCTGTCTAATATTTGTCTAATTAGTATTAGGAATTATTTCAAAAGTTTTGTCCGTTTTAATGTAATGTTTTGTAGCTCCATATTTAAGAGATATTTATTTAACTATGCCGTGGTATATACTGATTTTAATTTTTTGATGGTTAACGCATTGGAAAGGACTAAAAGCTCGAAAAATGGTTACACTATCCTTTCTGCAACCGGGCCAAACCATCACAGCAGAGTCCTATTGTGAAAAAAAATCCACAAAATGTAACGAAAATTGCGTCAGCAGCAGCCGGCACTGGTTACAGAAGAGGTAAGATGCTAAATCATCGCTCGAAAATTAATTTCTGTCTCATCCATTAACTTCCTAGACTTTTCGCCAACCCACTATCACCTTTTCAAGCAAGCACTTCGATAACTTTCTCACCTGTAGAACCTTTGCTAATCAAGACCAGACAAAAACGGCCTTCGTCGACTTCCGGCCACCGAATCTCGAGCACCCAATTTTTATGCCGACGGAAATATTTGAATTGTGTTACATTAGCAAAAGTGCACTGATTTAAGTGGCGATTAATTCGATTAAATTTAATAAGTAATCAATGAGATATTACAGTTTCAAGTACACTCTTAAAAATGCTAATTTCATCCGTCTTTTTTGTCCGATTTAAATTTTAATTACACTTTTTCTTTTACGGTAATTTCATATTTTAGATATGCGAGAAAAAACAATTTCATTAATATCGCCTATTATTTAAAGAAGTCGCCCTTGTTGTTGAATGAATAATTTACGGTAACTTATTTTATGAAAATGTTTATGTTCCAATAAAATATCTCTCTCATATTTATTCTTTTCCGACTTCCGTAGCACTTTATCTTAAGAGTCTTAAAGTGTGTCTGACAAGTTTTTTGAAATTATTTAATAAAAACTACGCTATTGAAACTTGAGCGTGAATCAAAAATGTTTGTTTTACTATTTTAAACAATTTGTCATTAGTGTGGTCTGATTCAGTGTCTTGCCATTCGAAAGATCTGTGTTTCATATATTAAACTTCTGCTATTTCTTCTCCATATTCCAGCATTAAAATGTAAGAACAAGTTCTTACAATACTAAACTATTTTTTTAATTTATTTTATACTTAGTCAATAATATTTTTCATCTCAAATATTTTACCAGGTGCCGGATTATCGGAGTTCCACTGTAATGCATGTTTTGCAAATCCTCCAGATACAACATTTTTGTACAAATCATATTAAATATTCAATGTAAATGTTTCGTTAATGTTTTAATAAAATATTAAGTATTCAATACTTGAGAAAAGCTAAACAGAAGTTTTTTTTATAACAAATTGTAATTTGTATAAATAAAAAGTTTACAAAAGAAATAAATACAGAATAAATTTTTGGTTTTTCGTTTTTCCAAGTTAAAGACGATAAGTTAGTAGACTTTGTAAAATAAATTAATGTGAAATACCAAATGAAAAATAAGCTTAACATTTTCAAATAAAAACTTCAAAGTAAAATGTGTTGGTAATAATTTAATATAAATCCTTTTATTTTCCAAAGAATTTTCTTTTGTAAATACCTTTCTGAAATATTCACTACAATATGGTTGGTATACTTACAGAGTGTCATGACTCAAAAGAGGATTAATATTTGTTATCCTTTGTTATTTGTTACCTTTTTATACCATGTATATATGAAATATACTTAGTATATTAAGTTTCGTCCCAAGTTTGTAACGCTTAAAAATATTGATGCTACGAACAAAATTTTGGTATAGGTGTTCATAGAATCACCTAATTAATCCATTTCCGGTTGTCCGTCCGTCCGTCCGTCCGTCTGTGGACACGATAACTCAAAAACGAAAAAAGATATCTATCTGAAATTTTTACAGCGTACTCAGGACGTAAAAAGTCAGGTCAAGTTCGTAAATAAGCATCATAGGTCAATTGGGTTTTGGGTCCGTAGGACCCATCTTGTAAACCGTTAGAGATAGAACAAAAGTTTAAATGTAAAAAATGTTGCTTATAAAAAAATAAAAAACTTTTGTTTGAAACATTTTTTTGTAAACATCACTGTTTACCCACGAGGGCGTTAATTAGGTGCAAATTTTATAGTATGTATTAATATAGGAATATCAAAGTGAATATCTTTTGTTATTTACGTGACGTCAAAAAAACAAACGATTGCGCATCAACACTTGCGTATTATATGAGAATATCAGTTAAATATGTCAGATATGTATGTATGTGAAATGTGACAGAGTTATCAACACTGCCTATACATGGTATTTCAACAATTAACTCAGTCAATTGTTTGTTTTCACTTGTTGATTATTAAATTTATTTAAGAATTAACTTATTTACTAAGATGTACAAAGTAACTTGAAACATTTTATAGTTTCTATACAGATATTGGTAATTACTTTACAGCATTTGTATTGGAATAAGTGTAATTTATCAGAATGCAGGTAGGCTGAAGATTGATTGTGAATGTAGTTTTGTTTTTGAATAAAATAAAAATAGTCTTGCGAAAATATAATTTTTGCCTGTCAATTTATAAACTGTTTATTTCATATTGCATCATTATAAATGATACTCAACTTAAATCATTCGCTATTGGTGAGTAAGTTTGTTATACCATAGTTTGTTTACATATCGACATTCTATGATGTTGTCCTCGAGAGTAACTTGTTGAAAAGAGAGCCGTCAGGTAAATTCGGTGGGGACGATTTCAGGTACACAAGGATGTGAACCATGGTACATTGCGGAATTGTGATATTTCATATATCGAGTACTTAAAAATACTAGTTCAACAACAACAAAAATTTGAAAAGGTTTGCCTAAAATTGTTTTCTCGTATCAAAATTTTTTATTTCGTATGATTGTTTCTGCGAATCTAAGCACTTTTCTAAAAAAATTTTTCAATAAATCCAAATAAAGTGGTTCGTTTTCAAACAAAAAAAATGTTTCAAACAAAAACTGTTTATACAAAAACTGAATATTTATAAAAAGGACGTCGTTCTCTTAATTAAAAGCGCTCATCTAATGTTTGTCAGTTATGAATCAGAGTGAGGTTTTAATTGAACCTGGAAACTTTAGGTTCAAATCGAATGACCGAATTCGTTGTCGATATAAGATGTGACCCTTTGAAACTAATGTTTTTCGTTTGAAGCATTTTCTTCGATTAAATTTATTTATCGAGCTTCAAGCATATGTCAACTTAAAGAAGCAGCCTGTATATGGTATCTTTGCTAATAAAAGGCAGCAAATATAATTTTTTTCTAGAGCAGCTAAAAAGCTAAATTGTGCACGTGCCGTTAATAAATATGAAAATATAATATGTGGGCATTGATCCACTAAGAATAAATCGGATGACTAGAGTTTTTAATGGTTAATCCTGATATGTAGATAATAAAACACAAAATTATTTTTTGTAAAAAATATAGATTATTATTATTTTTCTACAATAAATTCAGTAAAATTATGCATTCAGTCACGTGACAGCAATCATCATATGTTGTTTACATTTTAATAAAACAAAGCAGGTTACTTAATTTATTATCAGACACAAAAATGATTGTTTACTTACAACACAACACAAAAGTGATTGTTTAGCCACACGTGACGTCATTTAAGACGCAATGACAGTGTAGAGAGTTTTCGAAGTAAATTTGAATTGGTTTTGGAAAATGCAAAATACATAATGCAAATAGGGCTTTTTTTTTAAATATTTTTTGATGAAAATCAGATACTTATGTTACGTATATAACAGTTTTCCAAATTTAGGACAAAAGCTTATTGGATGATTGTAAAGCTCATAATATACCCTATCTAAGCAAAATCAACTCGAGCTAACTCAACCCAATATAACAGACTATGTTTTTTCTAAGGGTTCTTTTTTGCAAATATTTTTTTCTAAATCATTTCTCTGAAGTGAGACATACACATTTTGTATTTGTGTGATATCCTGTGCATAGACAACAAATAAGGATATATCGAATAACATGTTTTTATTTGTTCAAAATAAAAGATTATTTTTGTGTTCCTTGCACAAAGTACCTACCAGTGTGGAGTTGCAAACAGAGATGTTGAGTTGAAAGATACCAAACACAGAATTTTATTTTGATGTTTACTAAATCCTTTAAGTAGCTTTTTCATAATAAATGATAAAGTTAATCACTTTACGAACATTCTACTAGAAATAAGTCCCGATTTTAATCATATTAATTTGTTATAATTTTATGGCGGAGAATTATGTGTTGTTTATTATATTTTAATATTATTATAATTTAATAAATATCATTATGGTTTCTATTTATAGATAAACAAAATTCTTTATTTCAGGTGATGATCGTTATTCTATAAATATTTTTATTTTAAAGTAATTTTGTATTTACGGAACGTAAATTCGAATGGTAAAACCAAGATTATACTTTTAAACAAGCCTTTAGAACGACAAATGGACCCTTAGTTGGATTCGCATCAATTGTTAGAATACAAACCCTCTTTATTTGCCACATGGAAAGTTTGAAAGTCGATTGGAAACACAAATATACACACCGCTTTTAGGCTTTTATTCAAGTACTTTGCCTGAAATAAATGAAATAGGCAAAAAAAGGTATTCTACTATTTTTGAAAAAGTACCTTCAAATGTTGATTTTGCTAATAAAAAGCCACCAAACTTTATTTCGGAAAAATACACATGCTTTCTTTCCAAAAGCTTAAATTAAATTTTAAACTGTCAAAAACGCGGGCTTCCAATTTGATGTCGTAATATCGGTATCATTATACGAAATAACACAGATAAGATATAATTGCCAGATATATTTATAGACATCTGATTATAATAAATATAAATACTTATTATCTATGGATATATTATACTCAGCTGTCTACACTGAACTAACTAATGGTCTATGGCTCATACCGATATGACATCACAGAAGGTATGTCCCGCGTTTTATTTCACGTGATATACCGTTTAAAAATTACGATTTTTAATTTTAATATTTTAAAAGAAAGATGTGCTTTTATGACTCGAAATCAGAATATTTAAGTATATTTTTACATAAATTTCAATTTTTTTCAAATTTCATAATTTATTTTTAACAAACGATAATACCCTATTCTCAATCACATGTATTTCGGTAAATAACTATTTAACGGTTTGTTTTTGTTACGTAAAGGGATTGTTTTAAAGCAGGAAAGATTATCATATATAAGTATATTAGACTGGTCAATCTAAATTTTTCGAGCCATAGTCAAGATACAGCAAACTAATACATGTAAAAAGTCGTAAATTTTCCGTAAAATTCAATGCACTATTTTTTTTACACTTTTAAATAACGGGATGACATTCAAAATGGCTGCCAAAGTTGCTCGAAAACAGTTTTTTTAGGTTTTTTTAAAAAAATTGGCTTTGTATAAAAAAAAGTTTCGAACAAAAAATGCGTAACTTTTAATTTCGAATCGATCTAGCCCACCCAGTTACATATCAAAAAATTATAAAATAAAAAATTTATTGAAAAAAAACTGTTAAAAATTGCATTTTTTTGAAACGCCCACATCTCATTGAAAAAAATTTATTTTTCAACGACCCTTAGTGAAAAGTTTTTCCCTTAAAGGAAAACCGGTTATTAAAATTTACCATTATGCTCAAAATAGATAGACTAGACTATATGTACCTACATCCAATTCTCGGTTCTTTTTGGAATCAATTTTTAATTTTAATTAACTAACTCATTAACATTAATTTCTAATCGTTATATTACGAGAAAAAAAAAATAATCGGAGGAGGTTAGAAAGGTTTTTTGGAGGGATTCTTTCAATTGATGCGAGTTGAGTTTAAGTCAAAATTCCAACTCTTTTTTCAGAATTAGTACTTTTCTATACAGAAAACTCAAAATCATTGTTAATTTAATTAGTCACGATACAACTAAATTCTGACAATGCATCAACTTCCTCTCTTCTGAATAATTAATTTTTGGTTTAGATAGGAAAAACACAGTAAAACTAAAATTCCACATTTTGAAGTTTGCAGTTGCATAATTTTTTTAATCAAAATATTTTTTAATCAAAAATAGTCAGAGAAAATTTAAGTAGACGAAAACCAGTTCCTTCTCTTTAGTCGCATCAATCGCTGGTTTAACGCGGGAGTCCTCAATAACTGTCCCGATTATGATGTTTTTTTTTTTTAATGTTTCCTTTTGTATCCCTTTTGTATATGGGGGAAATATTCTGGAGGGGGAAACGCAATGTCCCGACTGATAGATTGACTGTAGGTGTCATTTAAGGAAGGCTTTTTCGAAATGCATCCTCTAAAGGGATGAAATAGGGGATAAAAGTTTGTATGAAAATATATACGAACCGTTATTTTTGAGTTCACCACTCCACCAAAAGTAAAAATCCATTAAAAATTGAAACCGGCATTGTTGAGTTCACTACGTAACTGGTTTTAAGAATTGTTTCACCTATTGAATGCTACATTATCAGCAAGTAACATGGCCATATTCCAGAGTTCCAAAGTTTAATTCCAATAATTAGCGAACAAAAGTGAAGGGTAAGGATATTGTAGACTATAACGTGGATAACTCCTGGTAATTTATATCGTTTAAGAGGCTAAATGGCCGAGCGATCTATAAAGCGTTAGTCTTAGAACATTTAATTGCTTTTTTTCAATAAAAATGCCACTATGTACAACTGAACTATAAAAATTATTGAACCCAACTAAAATTCTGAAAACGGGTTTTTAAATGTTAATCCTACACATTTTACTAAGCATGAAAATCATTTTCATTAAATGACTTATTAAAAAAGCTTTTAGAGGATGCTGTATCGAAAATATGTACCTAATTTAACAAAGCAAACTTTTAAAACCTTGCGATGATACCGGGAACATTATTCATCCAAATGAAGTCGAAATATCGTTTAAAACATTTATATTTTTCTTGTGTAAAAATGATTTTCAACTTTAATCCCTATTAGATGTGTACAATGACTTTGAATCGTACCTATGACTTTGATACGAAATCACTAACTTTGAGAATGTTAATGAATTTTTGTTATATTGTATTTTGATTTTTTCTCTTGATAAACATTTGTATAAATATTTTATAATTTATTTTAATCTGAACTAGATCTCTTATTGATGTCAACAGAAAGATTATATTTTATATAAGCCAAAGTGATTTTTAAAAAATGCATCGAACAGGTTTATTGTTGTCTATTGTTGTGTTTGTGGCCGTATATTCAACAGTTTATTGTGCTCCATGTAAGTATAACAATTTGCTTTAAAAAGAAGTATTTTTACTGATCAATTTTTCAGTTTATTTTTAGCCTTGTTTATGTAAAAGTAAAATTTCTATAATATTAGAAAAATCCTGTATGTCTTGATACCCACTTAAATAGAAGTAAATGACACGGTAGTGGAAATTTTAATCAGAATTGGTGATTTTTGGACTCTCGATATTCAAATATTATCATTTTTGACTTTAAATCAATTTGACCGATACATTTTCAATCTTTTCATAATAGGGAATATTCATGGAATTTAAATTTGGTTCAAATATTTTTTTACCGTAAGTTTATTGTCAGGAAATTTGAACTAAATTAAACGATTATTTTAGTAATTAATACCTTTTTAATTACTTAAAATTAATTAATAAAAGTACAAAGTGAGAAAAATTCAAAATTTTTAAAACGGGAAATTTTTTTAACGGACCTGACATAATAATAATAATAATAAATAATAATGGGGTTTAACCTCCGTTTCTCTGACATATACGCCTATAACAGAGGCCACCCACATCATTATTTGTGAATCTTTATTTATTTAATTACAAATTATATTTACAATTACATTTTTGATGTGGGTGGAGTCGGTTACTACGTTCTTATCCAAGCGACGACAATGTGATCAATTCTGCACTCCCATTAATTATAATTATTCATACTGCCGCTGCCTGGATTCGAACCCGCAACCTAAGTCTAAGTAAACTAACGGTCTATAACTAATGCCTTAGACCGCTCGGCCACTTAGGCTCTTAGGACCTGACATCATAGTACTGGCTTGTCAAATTCGTTGACATACTGTATGGCATTAATTACTTACACTTGGTATGATATTACATTAATTTCTATTATTCTACGGCTTTTTATTAGAAAACTTAATGATAACGAGTGTAAATTCTGTGTTGTAAATTCATTTTTTCAAAGTTTAAATTATACATTGAACTGTCACAAATTGACAGATCACGTACTTATTCGTCATCAATAGAAAGCGCCAAAAAACGTATCGTAGCGTTTAAATATCTCAAAATTATAATGTATTTTAAATATTTTTTTACACTTAATTACAGCATTTTTAAGCAGTATTTATATTTTTTTTAAATACATGAATATTCCCTATTGCTGATTGCTGACATAATTTTTCATTATTAATAAATAATTAATATTTTTGGTTCAATTTTAGATCCTGGTGATGCAGAAGATTTAGCAAATCGACCATGTAAGATAATTCCTACGTGAAAATGTCAAATAATTAACGCTATTGTGAAATCAGCTTTGATTGATTGATTTCTTTTATTGTTAGCAAAAATAGCAAAACATTTTTAATTGAAATGCTTACAAAAAAACTCGAATTCTAATTCATAATAAAAATCTAAATTTCGCTCTAAATGTTTGGCTTATAATTTGTTAAAAACGCTTTAATAGAAATATAAACTAAAAAGTATAAAATAATTATTTTTAAATGGTGTAAATATTGTCGTCTGCTAATAGTCCCATAATTAATACTGGCATCAATAATTCTCTTTGTTCACAGTAGTTAAAAACTATTTTTTAGTTCTTAGTTCATATTTCATTCAAAATGAATAAATCGATCCTGATTTTACATTAATTGAAGTAAATTGATCGTGATTTTGCGGCATAACAATTAATTAACGAGGATTCTAATTAAACTTTATTACAGTTCATTTATTACAAAAACGTCCTGCTGTGGTAAATTCGGAACCTTCAGATGATGAACATAACGGTGCATCCCCAATCGTAAAACGTTCAGTTGGAACTTATAATAATAATTTGGGAAGTAGTTCCAACTTCAGGAGCAGTAGTACATTTTCTTCAAACTCAAGCCCTTACCGTAAGAAAAATTTTTAAAATTAAAATTTTAAGTTAAATAATTATGGAATTAATTTTCTAGTCGGTTCAACCACATATATAAATACTAAAGACATTTTTTGTACGACTTGTCTATCTTCAGCAAATGGTGCAATGGTTACAACTGGACAAATTCTCCAATCACATTCTTCACGTACTGTTTATTCACGTTCTCAATATTTCAGTTCTCAAACAAGTGCGGGAAATATGATTTTAGCAACACGTTCCTAAAATGTATTTATTTTGATTTACAAAGACTGTATTTTCTATCAAAATTAATTTAATCTTTTATAGGAAATACAAATAAAATAAACGCTTAAATTATTATATAAATGTTTATTATTTATATTTATTAATAAGTTCTTGACGACTAAATGGCAATAAAATCATAATAATAACGGCATTCTTGGCCATCTAGGTATAATCCTCTAAATTAATCAAAGATCGTGAGCTCATAATGTAGCGGTAATTGCATGTTTAATTTTATATGTTATTTCTAAGATTGATAAACGGAAGTTTGATAATTATCAAAATTGGAACTTAAATCGTGGTCTGGAAGTCAAATCACTTGAGTGTTCATGAAAATTAAGTTTTTCATTTGTTCTGTGTCTAAACTTTTTGATTTTCTTTCAATTATTTTTAAAACCTAATATTCCATTCCTAGCAATGAAAATGAAATTTTTTTAGAAATTTGTATATAAATTGACAGGTAACAAATAGGGAACGCAAAAATATTAAATGATAACGTTTTTAATGTTTAATGGTATAATTATCATTGGCATTATACATTAAAAATGTATACATGAAAAAATTGAAATTGAAAAAATTTTGTTTTTGGCGATTTCGACAATGTTTTTCCATTGCAATGATACGTTTTTATTTTTTTAAATTAAAATATACATCCTTACAAAGAAAATGAGACAATGTTCAACTATGTACGATGAACTATTTAGATTTAGGTTACGGGTTCGAATCCAGGCAGCGGAAGTGTGAACATTTTATAATTTAATGGGAGTGCAGAAATGATCACATTGTCCTCGCTTGGATGGTAACGAATTAACCGACTCCACCCACATTAAAAATATAATTGTAAATATGTTCTTAATTGAATAAATAAAGATGAACAAATAACGATGTGGGTGGCCTCTGTGATAAAGCGTATTTCATAAAAAAGCGGAGGTTAAACCTCCATTATTATTATTATATCGTTAAAACAATATTTGTGAAACTTATATAAAAATATCATTCTTGCGTGATTTTTTTCACAAAAATGAATTTTAACTTAATAACAAAAAAAATTTTAGTGCGAAATCCTAACTTTTTTGAAAATAAAATATAACCTAACTTTTTTGAAAATAAAAATATAGATGAAATAATTTTTAAAATCGGTTTAGTGATGAACTCAAAAATGACGGTTTTTATACATATATTTCATACAAACTTCCATTCAACTTTGACCCTTTAAGGCTAGGTAAATTTTTAAAAACTCCTTTCTTATATGACCTTACAGAAAGAATAAAATCAATATCCTGTCAAAATTACAAACTTCCATCATTATCAATTTAGGCTGGGCGTCGATGTATCAATCGGGACATTTTTCGGGGCGTTTTCTCCCTCCAGATTACTTCTCCCTCGTAAAGGTTTCTGATTTTAAACAGTATATAAAAAAGAACATTTTTTTTAAACAATCATCAAAATCGAAGCTGTTATTGAGGCCTCCCTAGGAATGGCTATTTTATGTATTACTTTATGCGATTACTTGATAAATTGATAAATTTTACTAAAGATTGGTCATTCCGATTTAAATAAAATTAAAACTTCCTATAATCAACAAGATTATCATAATTAAACAAATGAAAGCAAACAATTGACTGAGTTAATTGTTGAAAAACTATGTATAGCCAGTGTTGATTACACAATCGTTTGTTTTTTTACGTAATGTAAGTAAAGAAGTCATTCTTAGAAAGCTACAGCCGTGTATAAGTATAATACACGACTGTGCTACGACTATTAAATGTTTCTAACTTGCATCTTCACGGGTAAACTATGATGTTTAGTAAAAAATGTTTCCAGCAAACGTTATTTCTTTTTTATAAGGAACATTTTTTACATTTAAACTTTTTATATCTCAAACGGTTTACAGGCTGGAACTTACGGACGCAAGACCCAATTGACCTATGTTGCTTTTACGAACTCAACCTCACTTTTTCACCGAACTCGTCCTGAGTGCGCTGTAAAAGTTTCAGCTTGATATTTTTTTCGTTTTTGAGTTATCGAGTTGTCAGACGGGCAGATGGATACACAGGCGGACAAACATTCAAACTGACCTATATATGCCAAAATTTTTATTCATAGCATCAATATTTTTAAGCGTTACAAACTTGGGACTAAACTTAGTATAACTTGATATATTTTATATACATGGTATAAAAATTATGTTGAATAAGGAATTATAATTTGTAAATTTTATTCTTATACTGGGAAAATACACTTTGAAAAAAAAAAACTTGTTTTTAATTGCTTTTTGTCAATAAAAATGCCGCAATGTACAACTGAACTAAAAACTATTGAACCCAACTAAAATTCTGAAAACGGGTTTTTAAATGTTAATCATACGCATTTTACTAAGCATGAAAATCATTTTCATTAAATGACTTATTAAAAAAGCTTTTAGAGGATGCTGTATCGAAAGTATCTACCTAATTTAACAAAGCTAACTTTTAAAACCTTACGATGATACAGGGAACATTATTCATCCAAATGAAGTCGAAAGATCGTTTAAAACATTTATATTTTTCTTGTGTAAAAATGATTTTCAAGTTTAATCAGTTTTCCCTATTAGATGTGTACAATGACCTATGACTTTGATACGAAATCACTAACTTTGAGAATTAATGAATTTGTTTGATTAATGAATTTTTGTTATATTGTATTTTGATTTTTTTTCTTTATAAACATTTGTATAAATATTTTATAATTTAGTTGAGTCTGAACTAGTTCTTTTATTGAAGTCAACAGAAAGATTATATTTTGTATTAGCCAAAGTGATTTAAAAAAATGCATCGAACAGGTTTATTGTTGTTTATTGTTGTGTTTGTGGTCGTATATTCAACAGTTTATTGTGCTCCATGTAAGTAGGATAATTTGCTTTAAAAAGAAGTATTTTTACTTATCAATTTTTCAGTTTATTTTGAGCCTTGTTTATGTAAAAGAAAAATTTCTATAATATTAGAAAAATCAAAAATTTCTGTATGTCTTGATACCCACTTAAATAGAAGTAAATGACACGGTAGTGTGAAATTTTAAGCAGAGTTGGTGATTTTTGGACTCTCGATATTCAAATATTATCATTTTTGACTTTAAATCAATTTGACCGATACATTTTCAATCTTTTCATAATAGGGAATATTCATGGAATTTAAATTTGGTTCAAATATTTTTTTACCGTAAGTTTATTGTCAGGAAATTTGAACTAAATTAAACGATTATTTTAGTAATTAATACCTTTTTAATTACTTAAAATTAATTAATAAAAGTACAAAGTGAGAAAAATTCAAAATTTTAAAAAAGGGAAGATTAAAATTTTTTAACGGACGTGACAACATAGTACTGGCTTGTCAAATTTGTTGACATACTGTATGACATTAATTACTTACACTTGGTATGATATTACATTAATTTCTATTATTCTACGACTTTTTATTAGAAAACTTATTCAGATCACGTACTTATTCGTCATCAATAGAAAGCGCCAAAAAACTGCGTTTAAATATCTCAAAATTATGATGTATTTGAAAAACTTTTTTACACTTAATTACAGCATTTTTAAGCAAGTATTTATATTTTTTTTAAATACATGAATATTCCCTATTGCTGATTGCTGAAATAATTTTTCATTATTAATAAATAATTAATATTTTTGATTCAATTTTAGATCCTGGTGATGAAGAAGATTTAGCAAATCGACCATGTAAGATAATTCCTACGTGAAAATGTCAAATAATTAACGCTATTGTGAAATCAGTTTTGATCGATTGATTTATTTTATTGTTAGCAAAAATCGCAAAACATTTTTAATTTAAATGCTTACAAAAAAATTTAATTCCAATTCTTGAAAAAAATGTAAATTTCGCTCTAAATGTTTGGCTTACAATTTGTTTCAAAACGCTTTTATAGAAATATAAACTAAAAAGTATAAAATAAATATTTTTAAATGGTGTGAAAATTGTAGAGTATCCTCTGCTAATAGTCTCATAATTAACCTACCGGCATCAATAATTCTTTTTGTTCTCGATATTTAAAAATTATTTTTTAATTATTAGTTCATATTTCATTCAAAATGAATAAATCGATCCTGATTTTACATTAATTGAAATAAATTGATCGTGATTTTGCGGCATAACAATTAATTGACCAGGATTCTAATTATACTTTATTACAGTTCATTTATTACAAAAACGTCCTGCTGTGGTAAATTCGGAACCTTCAGATGATGAACATAAGGGTACATCCCCAATCGTAAAACCTTCAGTTGGAACTTCAAAGTTTTCAACTTTAAATTTTGATCTTAATAATTTTGACCTCAATAATTTTGACCTCAATAATTTTGGAAGTAATACCAACTTCAGGATCAGTAGCAGATTTTCTTCAAACTCAAGCCCTAACCGTAAGAAAAATTTTTTAAATCAAAATTAAAAATTAAATAATTATGAAATTAATTTTCTAGTCGGTTCAACCAACATTGATATAAATACTAAAGACATTTGTAAAAGTTGTCCATCTTCAGCAAATGCATGCGAAATTGTTGGTGAATCGAAAGGAAAAGAATTATACACAACCACAAAATGTATGAATGGTAGTCGAGTTATATCAGAGAAAACTACAACATCACCAAATCCATCTGGTGCAATGGTTAAAACTAGACAATTTGCGTCACATTCTTCACGTTCTCTTTAATATTTCAGGAATAAATATGCGTGATATGTGACTTTTGAAACACATTTCTAAGATGTATTTATTTACTTTGTTTTAAAAAGACTGTAGTTTTGTATCAAAATTTTAGGTTAATCTTTTCTATAAAATACAAATAAAACAAACACTTAAATTATTATACAAATGTTTTTTATTCGTGTTTATCAATAAGTTCCTGATCACTTAATAACAATTAATTAAAATCATAATAAAGGCATTCTTGGCCATTTAGGCATAATTCTCTAATAGTAGAGTGAAATTACGCCTTGTGTATGGATTAAAAGTTCGAGCAATGAAACTTTGGGGTTTTTCTTTTCACATCAAAATAAGTATTTTTTGAAATTTTTTACTTTCCCGGAGTGGTGCAACATGTTTAAAAAACAAAATGGCGTCAAAAATGAAATTTTTTTCAGAAATTTTATCATTTTTATTTTATATTCGCAAAAGGAGACATCGGTGCATATCCAAATTTGGTAGGTTTGTAGTCAATGTTAAGAACTACTCCTCATATTTTTTTGGTGGGGTTTCGTCCCTTCCCCTCCCAGTTATATATATATGTATACATACATATGGTAAAACAGTTCATTTGACTGTAACTTGAAAAATATTCGATTGATTTTAATGAAACTAATATCAATAGTAGGTTTTATTACTTACAACTTTCGGTTAAAATTTTAGCGAAATCCGTTCAATAGTTCGGCCAAAATTTCCAATTTAGGGAATTGTTTAAAATGGCTGCCATTTTATGCCATTTTGTCCTACGAGGTTAAATTTTTTTTTAAATTGTAGCATTTTTTATTATCTTTCGATTTTATAATAAGTGGCTTACCCGTAAAATGACTCCTTGATCCATATTTTTGCGAAAAACGGAAAATTTAACACTTTCTGGAAATAATTGTTTGGGGGGTGTATGGACTGGCTTTGGGGGGTGTTTTTTGCTTTGGCATGAGAAAACTATTTTTAAAAGAGGTCTATATGGTTTAAAGCAAAATTTTTAAGTTTTAAGCCCCGCGCTGTAAGGGGGAAGGGGTGTATGAAATAAATGTATCTTAAAAGATTTTAAAAAGAGGTCAAAATACTTTAAAATGCTAAAGTAACCCAAAATTTTAGATGCTTTTATTAATATAGCACTTTTCAAAATTTTTATGACGTATAAAGGGGTTTTGGGGGTCGCTGATCTCGAACTTTTGGCCCAAATAAGTACACCCCCTAAAAATATTACAATTGTTTTTGATAATCTATTGCAAAATTCGAGATCAGCGACCCCCAAAACCCCTTTATACGTCATAAAAATTTTGAATTTGCAAAAAATATGAAAGCGGGAGGGGAAGGGGTGGATGTTGTAAAAAGTGCTATATTAATAAAAGCATCTAAAATTTTGGGTTACTTAGATATTAGATAACGTTAGATATTAGATAATAAATAATACTAGCTCGATCCATACAGAATTCTACTCCCATGGCTATCCTATACCCGTGGCTAATTAACAACAAACAACAAATTTCGTAGAAAAGTAGTGAAAAGTAGTTTTTAAATTAATATTAGGAGAACATGTATTAAAAATAGTAATTATATCTCTAGAGTATTAGGCGAGTATCTGTAAAAACTTTAAATTTATGATATTTTTTCGTTCAAATTTTTTGTCTAGCCTGTTTTTCCCTAAGCCCTACAATTTTAGACCGTGAGTATATTTTTCATCAAAACTAGACATAATAACCTCGAAAATGAGGGGTGAATCATCGAATTTAATAATGGAATAAGGAAGATAAAGGCAGGACAGAAAAATATTCGCTAGAGTAATAATAAATAAGATTTGGTAGAGTAAAATCTAATGGTTTCGCGTCAGCAACATACTATGAATATTGGCTACAGATATAACATCGTACCCTAAGAAACTAAAACTATTTTCAACCGAAAGAACGAAACCTATGTTATAATAATTACAGCTGTATAATTAATTACTATGTGATTCTGATCTTTAAAAACTTCTGATAACTGTTCATAGATGGCGTTTGATATAAAATTTGAGAAATATGATTAATTTTATGATTTGTTTATATTTTTATAGTTAAAATTTTTTTTTTTAATTTTATACACACGTTAATAATTTCGATTTACAAATCATGAAAATTTAATTATTAATACTATAATTATTTTCAAAATAAAATAAAAAACACAGTTATTCCAAAGTTTTAATTTTTTGCTTTTGATTTAATATTATTAAAATTAAATAAAATCATGGTTTTATTTATAAATAAACGATCTATATTTTAGACGATTTTCTGGAAATGATCGAAATATTTTTGTTTTAATTTTCTAACAAATTTTGAGAAGATGAAACCAAGCCCCTACTCTTACGTAATACCGTTGATTTATAATTTGATTTTTCTAACAAACGCATATGTCATCTTAATTGCAATTGAAACAAGTGAAAACAGAACTTGGATTGAATTAATTGTTGAAATATTAGGTATCGACAGTGTTGATTACGTAATGATGACGTATTGATTAAGATTTTTTACGTCATTAAGATTTTTTACGTCATAGTATCTTTGATACTATGATTATTATACCATGATATATGTTTCATAAACACAGGGTATAAACATTCATTGACATTTGATAAATATTACATAGATTGGTAATTCCGATTGAAAATAAATTTAAAACTTCCTTTAATCAACAAGATAATCACAATTTAAAAATTATATTGACTAAAGAATTAGTTGTAAATTTTTTCTTATACTTGGAAAATACGCTTTATATATAAGGAAAAAAAGGAACTTGTTTTTAATTTTTTTTTTTGAATGCCGAATTGTACCATTGAATTAAAAAATATTGAATCCATCTAAATTTTTAAAGCCAATTAATTTGTTTAATTTTAAAACATACACATTTTACTAAGTAGAAAACCGTTTTGATTCAACGATTTATTTAAAAAAAAAAAAAAAAAAAAAAAAAAAAAAAACCTTATAGAGGATGCCGTATTGAAGAAATCCACCTAATTGCCTAGTTTAAGAACTTTGCGGTGATTATATCGGGAAGACATTATTAATCCAAATTTATCTATTTTATTGTGTAAAAAGAGATTTTCATGTATAATCAGCTATTCCGATCAGATGTGTACAATGCTTTAAAACGGAACAATGTGAATGAATTTTTATACCCTGTATATATGAAATTTATATCAAAGTATACTAATCTTAGTCTCAAGTTTGTAACACTTAGAAATATTGATAAAACTAACAAAATAATGGTATAGGTGTTCATAAAATCACCAAGTCCATTTCCGTTTGTCTGTACGTCCGTTCGTCTCTCCATCAGTCCAACATCACGATACCTCATTAAATGTAAAAATGTTCCTTATAAAAAAATAAATAAACTTTTCTTTGAAGAAACATTTTGTCGTAAATATCTTTATTTTTCCCTGAAAATCAAAATTGGGGCAAAATTTTAGCTTAAATTTTCTTAAAACCCATAAAAAATAGAAAGATGAAAATGTGACACAACCACCGTTGTATCGAGGTTTAGTGGTGAAGTTGATATAAACGCATAAGTTGTTTGTATGAAAGTAAATATTTTGTCTAACAATCTAACAAATTTCAAATATTGTTGTTTTGAAATGCAATTTAGTATAGGTAAACCTTGTTTAAAAAAGTTTTTTTTTTTTGTTTTGTTTTGTTTTGTTTTTTTTTTTTTTTTTTTTTTTTTTTTTTTTTAAAATATGAATAATACATTTAATCAGTTTTTCCGATCAGATGTGTACAATGACCCATGACATTGATAGGGAATCACTAACTTTGAAAATGTTAATGAATTTTTTGTTATCTTATATATTAAGTTTTCCTCTTTATAAACATTTGTATAAATATTTTATGATTTAGATGAATCTGAATTGGTTCTCTTATTGTAGTAGACAGGAAGATTTTATTTTATTTAAGTCAAAGTGAATTTAAAAAAATGCATCAATCAGGTTTATTGTTGTCTATTGTTGTGTTTGTGGCCGTATATTCTACAGTTTATTGTGCTCCATGTAAGTATAACAATTTGCTTTAAAATTAACTGATTAGTATGATTTTTAAAATTCTAGCAACCGTTTTTAAGTTAAAAAATCGATCGAAATTTTCCCTCCATAACCAATTCACCGGCGCGGTCTGTATATTTCGCATACATAATGCATCTTTATCTTAGTACGCACAGTAATCGAAAATTCGGTTCAATAGATAATTTTTAGTGATTTTGGGTCCCACGTAATCAAAACACAACCTTTTGTGAGTTCAATAAACTTTCGTTTAATTTGACGATAATCATATTTTTTAAAATTTGAATATGTTTATATTTTGCTGAAATATTTTTCCTGCCAAGTCATTCTTTTAAACTGTTAAAAACATGTTTGCCTTATCTTGGTTAATAAATTATTTCTTGGTTTAATTTTAGATCCTGGGGATGATGAAGATTTAGCAAATCGACCATGTAAGATAATTTCTAAGTGAAATCTATGTCAAATAATTAATGCTATTGTGAAGTCAGTTTCGAATTTAACGAAATATAATTGTATTTTTGGCCACTAAATATGGAAAAATCAAAAATAGTTATGGAATACGAAGACTTTTATATTTAAAGGCTTTTTCCTGAAATTGTTGAACAAAAGCGACTTTCAGGTAGCTATAGTCAAAAAATCTGTTTTTCTGGTATTTTCAATGGTTACTGGACAATGGTTATGGGAATAACTTTTTATTTACAAGGGAAAAACATGTTATTTTTTTGTTTGACTGGTAACCATTTAAAATACCAGACAGGTTTCTGGTGCAAAAACGCTGCTTGAAAGCTTCTTCAATCTATCTATTGTTTTTTTAAATATATTTTTTTCAAGTCATTCAGAAATTGTGAGATTTCTTTCACCACGAGAGTGAATGAGTAAACAAAAAAAGATTAACTGTGAGAATTTTCGGGTCCGAAAATTGTTCGTATACTTTCGTCATTTTTTTAAGACGAACTCAGTAAATTAAAAAAACTTGTGAAAGAATATAGTGACATTAGTTAAAACAAATTTAATTTTTTTATATTATTTCTCTGCTCTAACATTTAAACTCTCAAACATTATTCAATAATCACGTAATCAAACTATTTTTAATAAGGTAGTGCATTAAAACATAAATTTTTATAAAATTATTTAGAGGTTATGATTTACAAAGTTAAAGAACATTTAACTCTCGAAATATTTGACGCATGCGAGAACACGTCAGAAAAAATCTCATCAGACGCCTATAGACTACCGTAAGGTGGCACGAGTGCTGACGGGATATAAACATCAAAAAATGTACATTGAATATTTAACTAATTTTACTTTAAATTATACATATTTAAAAATTATTATTTAACTCTTAGTTCCTACTTAAAGATGGATCAATCGGTCCTAAATTCATGGAAATTAAATTAAATTATTACTGACTTCACGGCAACTACTAATTAACTATATTACTCATCGAATAATTACATAATCTTATAGTTCACCTATTACAAAAACGTCCTACTGCCGTGACGAGAACATCAACGCCTAAGCCTAAAAGAAAACCGACAGGTGGTAAAAATAAGGTGACCTCTCCACGACCTACTAATTTGGGCTTAAATAACAGAGTCAGTAGCAGTTCAAACACACGATTTTCTTCTAGCTCAAGCTTAAATCGTAAGTAAATAGTTTTAAAAATAAAATTAAAAGTAATTACGAAATTAATTTTTTAGGCGGTTCAAGCAATTTTGATTTGAGTACTTATAAAAATGTTTGTAAAAGTTGTCCATCTTCAGCAAATGCATGCGAAATTGTTGGTAAATCCAAAGGAAAACAATTATACACAACCACAAAATGTATGAATGGTAGTCGAGTTATATCGGAGAAAACGAAAACGTCACCAAATCCATCTGGTGCAATGGTTAAAACTAGACAATTTGCATCACATTCTTCATCAAGTTCTGGTTAATATTCCAGGTGTAATTATGCGGGAAATTATCTAAGCTTTAAAACAAACATTTCTAAAATTGCATCAAAATTATAACATTAATTTTTCTATAAAATATTAAACAAACTTAAATTATTTTATTAATTGTGTATTTTTTATTTTTATCAATAATTTTTTGGTCATTTTAATATCATTACAAGAGACTGCAAAATAGAAACACTACTAGATTGTACAAGAGAATGCAAATAGAAACACCACTAGAAATCTTAAATTGGGTTATAAGAAGTGTTTAAGACAAAGAATTTTCTAATGTGCGAGGTAGTGGAAAAGACGTGATTTCCGATTTATTTATTTACTCCTCTCAGAGATGGAAATAGTATTCAAATGTCAAAAACACACAAGTCTCTTCAGCTTGAAGTTTCTAAACCCTCTTAGAAATGCTTACATACTTCTCAACAAAACAGTTATTTCGAAATTGATTGCAACATAAATACGGTTTGGTTTTTTCCTGGCAAGCAGATAACGCAGAAATATTTGATTTGTTGTTGATGAATCTATAACGAACTTTTTGTTAAGTCCATTCAATATCTAATTTGGATCTGACAAAAAAAAATTTGGCCTTTTTTGCGAGTAAAAGATCATCATAGTGCAACAGTCCTATTCTAGTTCGACTTGTATACTAGCAGTTTTTTTAATATTTTAATGATCAATTTTTCTATATCATGAAGTTAAAATCAACATACATTGGGAGTATTAATTCTAATTTGGGTATGATTTAGCTGATAGGTCTAAATGAAAGCAGCAAACTTGTGATTTGGGTAATGTTAATCAACAATACGGCACTGTAACAAAGATTAACTCAATTACTAACCAAAACTTTCCCCTTCATTTCCCTCTCAAATAACAGTGATTATGTGCTTGATCTCAAAACAATAAACAATATTATTAATTGAAGTTTCGAACTGTTATATATGCGCCTGTAAATGCACTTCAACGATTGTCAAGTTGCATATATGATTCGTTTCATTTTATAGTGAAACTGTAAACTTGTACACACAACTTGATCAAATATTCTAGAATTTTGGTTATAGATTATAACACTCAAATGAATAATATTCGAAGACCCTACCTAGAATATCATCAAATCCATGTATAACTAACTATGTCTGCTCGTGGTAGGTATGTGGTTATGTAAGCATGAACATCAAACAAGAGGACACTAAACATATCTCTAAGCATTACACATTCTACAGAGTGTCAACTAAGTGAAAATTATTTGTATTGAAGAAAGAAAAGGGGAAAACAAAACATACTTAATCTGATGATTAAATATTTTTCACAAATTTTATTTCTAATCGAAATCAAAATGTATTTTTATAATTCAAAATACGCTCGTTGATGAAAAATAACCAACTTACCTTGGAGTAAGCGTTTTATTTAAAAATTCACTTAATTTATATATACTAACGGATTAAAACTAAAAACACATAATAATGTCTTTCTTCCGTTTTCTTTGCCATCTAGCCATAATCCTCTGAATTACGGGCATACAAGATCGTGAGCTCATAATGAAGTCACAATTTCATGTTTCATTTTATCATTTTGTTATTTGGAAGATTGATAACGGTCAGTTAGATAATTAACCAAATTCGGGATTTAAACCATGGTTTGAGTATCGAATTTATGAAAAATATGTTTTGAAATTTTTTTTTTGCCTATGTTAAAAAAATTTTGAAAGAAAATCAGTGAAATACGTGCAAGAAATTATTCATCTGTCAAAAGAATTTAAAACATCTGTTGATAAGAAACAATTTTTTCTACCGTTTAGACAATGCTAAAACCTTCATTTTTTTTATTATCAAATGTACAGGCACTAGCTGTTAAAGGGAATCGTAGAATTTATGCTAAATTATGGGCTACGTTTTTCGGTTTATAAGTTACTCGCAAAGTGAAACCCTCACCACCACACTCTTAATTTGCAAGTATCTCATTGCTATGGCAGGCATCAAAGTGAGTAGCAACAGCTACTTCGGTAGGTCTAAAACACTTTTGAACTACACCATTAATTATGAGAATATGAGGATAATACTCGCGTGGATGCCTCGTGTTGTCTTTTACTCGGGTACAAAAAATGCTTTTTAGCAAAATCGGGTAAGGTGAGGCGAGGACAGGCGAGACACTACAAGTAGGTACACCTCTAAATTTTCGTTCCTCGCACAACATCGTGCTACTTCACGAGAGTGAGGAGGCATCATTACGATCGGATTTTCATTTAATTATGTGTTTCAATTTAACATTTTATCATGTATAAACAGAATTATTTTCACAGACTTTTTTCGTTTATGGAATGATTGATTGCTAATAAGTAAATAATGTTTTCGCGAAACCTTTTCAAGACATTATGTTGGATATCCTGTATTAGAATATTTGAAACTATATTATGAACAATATGATGATATATATAATATTACTAACTTATTTGTATCATCAATTCTATAATTCGAAATCGAATAAAGCATTTAGACGTACAAACTTGTGTTTGGTTTAACAAACTATGTCCGCATTGGGAGAGTTTATTGGACTTGATAATTCGTACGATGATATATAACATTAAATTCTATTCGAAATTGTTTTGCTTCATTTAATTAATCTGTACTATATTTGCTATTCCAAGTGGTTGGCAAACTTTCTTGTCAGAAATACAGCCACAAAAAATAAAATGATGGGGCTGTCGACAGTGCAAACTTCGAACTTTGGAATAACTGTTTCTTTTATACATTTTTTAATTAATTACAGTATGAATAATTAAAATTACTTAAGGTATTTCCAGCATGGTATTTGCAGTTTCTATGTTAAAGCAATGGTACAATTTTTTTTCGACAGAATTTAACGAAAAATTAAATTTAAGAATTTAATAATGCTTACTATTAATTCCCAAAGTTTCAGAAATTTTGACCGTTTAAAATGGGAAATAATTATGCCAACGTCCCAATTTCGATCAATTTACGTCAAAATTAATATCTCGAAAGTGAAAATTAATTTCTAATTTTTTTTTTTAGAATTGTATTGTATAAACATTTTTTTCTATTTTTTCTTCAATATATAATAATATCATAAAAAATAGTTGGAGAGACCGGACATTTTACATGCTTTAAATGGGACATGACCCTCAAAATCGCGAACTTTGTCTTTAAATATCTCGCGATCTCAATTCATAAATAAAGCTATTATAAACCCGAGAAAAAAAATTCGGCCAAATCTGTCGAAAAGTGATTTCATGCTGGTACTACCTTAATCTGTAAATTGAAATTATTGACGTAGGTGCGTAGGTATAAAAAACTATTATAAATAATTTAAACAATTTATTTTGACAACAGCGATATCACTAATTCACCAGCCAGATTGGAGTGCTTTTTCCCAAGAGTTTCATCCGATTCTAAAGCACCGAAAGAAGTTTTATCTTCAAGAACATCGTTTTAATGAATATCAGGCACAGTACAGTAGAAGATGTTACAAAAATCGGCAAATAAGGGAAAATGAAAGAAAAATTTGCATTTTGCTTAAACCTCATGGAATGTGTTCCTGGTGTCAAATGTTATTAATAACGAATGAGTTAGTGAAGCAAATGTTCTTTTTATAATCAACAATAAATTTTGAATTCAATAAAACGAGCAATGTTAAAGTTCACTTAAAAAATTAGTACTTAGGCAACTTGTATAAATGTTAAGTGTTCGAAAACTATTATACATGTATAACGTATACGTAATTCAAGTTGCCTATTTGTTAATTTTGTAAGTCAACTTTAGCATTAACCGTTCCATTGAACTAACAATTTATAGTTTATTAACCAATAGAAACATTACCGCCACTAACTCATGCGTTACTAATGATATTTGACACCTAAGAAACACATTCCATGAAGTTTTAGCAAAATGCAAGCGGTTTCTTTCATTTTCCTTTATTTGTAACATCTTTAACTGTACTAATTGTTTTTCTTTTAAATTTAATTTCAAATAAAGTGAATTTTGAATTCACTTTTTCGTGTGTTGAATTTCACCTATCTTTGCCAGGATGATTACCTGAGTACATATGGTATTCATCGAAACTTCTTCATTTACCCCTTTTTAATTCGTTTCAATTTTTTTCTTTTGGCAGAAGCTAGTTTCTTTATAATTGAAGCAAATACATAGAACGTGGCAGTCTTCCTATCAAAGATTAACTACGCTAACCTGAAGCTTTATTTTTTATAATGTGACAGATATCAATCCCGGTGGACACTAATTTTTGGCTCACTTTTTGGTCATAATTTCGGCAGCAAAGGAATTACGAAAATTACAAATAGTAGTTAAAAGGTTTTATAGATTTGTTATATGCCAATGTCTAGTGAACTTTTATAATTATCTTAAAGTGAACTCCTGCGTCACGCCACTACTCCATGAATCTTGTGAAGATGTGTAGAACAGTAAGCGTATTTTGATGTCCAGAAACTTAAAATCGGTGTCAAAAGTTTGGCTTAGAATTTTTTATCTAAGTTAGGCAGTCTTTACATAAAAAAACCTGAGTTGTATTAGGAAAAATTCAGAGTATGATTTTCAGACTTACTTTACTCTTTTTGGCTTAACCTTCCCCATAACATTCCAGCCTGAATCGTGTATTCGTACTGATAATTTGTCCCCAAAATTGGCAGAGAAGGAAGAAATTAAACAACAAATCTCAAAATTTTATTAATTTTTGCAAGATCCAAGTTGTGACTACACTTTACTTGTTTAAATGCCAACTTTTTGAACTTTAAAGTGTGTTTTCTTGCCTAATAGTACAATTTAATTGTTTCGCATTTATATTTATGCTAAATATAATTTATTTTAAATCAGAATTAAAAGATCTAACTACTTAAATTAAACTGCGTGCTTTAAAAACGTATTTTCATTAACTATAAAACGTATTCACATTAACTACACATTTCTTTTCGATGAGGCGAATCAGCAAGTGCATGCCAATTGTATCTAACCTATAAATGTAATAGATAATAATGGACCATCTTGGTATCCAAGGACAAAGATAGTCACATATTCCATCTTCTAAATTTGAATGCAGATGATAATAATACCCTTATTTGTATTAATTAGCTTTAGTTTAATTGCTTTGACGTAATAATTACTCTGTTGTCATTAATATTGAATATAACATATTTCTAATAAATTTACTACTTGGATAGAAGGTAGATCCCTTTCTACGTGTTATTTATTATAAATTATTACCAACTGATACACTCAGTTAATTAATTCGAATCCATCAATATAATCAACGATTCGGGAATACAAAGGTTTAATTTTGGGGGTAGTTGAATAAAAACTTATTCAGAAGGAAATCAGATATGCAGTTTGACATTTAAAAGTCGAATAAAGGTGAAAAATACATGTCAGACAGCTTGACCTATCTCTATGGATGATTTATCTGTACTCCCAGTAATAAACGCAGGTAGGAAATGCGCATTCAAATTAATTAAATTAAATTAAATTAATCATTTCATTAAATGTAGAGAAAAATTAAAATTTCTACTTGACCGTGCTTCGAACCGGAGACCTCCTCATCAAGAATTGGAATCACTACACATTAACCCATAAGTCCTGTTATTTAACATAGAAAGTATAACAGACATTATGGGTGATAAAACTGACCGGATTTAATGAATTATTTTGAGTGGCCAATACTTATTGATAAATGCAAAAATGAAATAAAAATTGAAAATAACTAGATTGAATTATTTTAATCGCTAAAAATTTATTGGTTCGCGGTTTTCTCGTGTACAAACTTTAACATTACAATATTACTTGAAAAAAATATTCTTTTATTTTGAGAAAACCGCCTGCCAATAAATTTTTAGTCGTGCCTTGAACAGTCTTGTGCTTTATTCAAATGAATGAGACTGACTGTAAATTGTTGTTTTTATACCATGCATATATGTAATATGCAAGGTATACTATGTTTAGTCCCAAGTTTGTAACGCTTAAAAATATGAATGCTATGAACAAAATTTTGGTATAGGTGGTCATAGAATCATCTAATTAGTCCATTTCCGGTTGTCTGTCTGTCTGTCGTCTGTCATCACGATTACTCAAAAACGAAAAAAGATATCAAGCTGAAATTTTTATAGCGTACTGAGGACGTAAATAGTGAGGTCAAGTTTGTTAATGAGCAACATAGGTTAATTGGGTCTTGGGTCCGTAGGACCCATCTTGTAAATCGTTAGAGATAGAACAAAAGTTTAAAGGTAAAAAATGTTCCTTATAAAAAAATAAACAACTTTTGTTTGAAACATTTTTTCATAAACATCACTGTTTATCCGTGAGAGCGCAAGTTCTATATCAGTTATATATGTGTGACATGTATGTATGTGTAGTGTGACAGAGTAATCAACATTGTCTATACATGGTATTTCAACAACTAACTCAGTCAATTGTTTGTTTTCACTTGTTTGTTGTTTCTTTATGTTTAACATGAATTGATTTTTTTTCTGGCACTATCTGACAATCTCTAGTTGACATACTTAGCAATTTTAACAATCGGTTCTATTCATTATCAATTTTATTCAAGATCATATCTAAATATGTTTGAGAAAATATTTATTATTTTTTTAAATTACACACAATTTTTCCTTAATATCTAAAAATATATATAAACGTTTAGAGAATGCTTTTTTTAATTTTCTATATAAATAAAAATTCACAGGCTTAGAGCGAAAACATTCCTCTTATAGGTACAGTGTGTCGTATTTAAGATGAAGACATCCTCATATTTTAATTATTTTAAGGGATATCGATTTGAAATTTTGAACAGTTATACAGGGTGATGAATTACATTCTTTAAGTACTTAACCGCAATCTGAACTTTAAACTCAGCTTATTATTATAAATTGACAAATTGGGCCGATTCTTAACATTTTGTCTAGCGAAAATTAGAAGAAAAGGTTGCTTGGAATATTTTTTATAATCATAAACCGATTTTCATGACAAAATTCGCATTTTTAATTTTTTCATTATTTTGGTCTCTACTTTGGGCTTTAAAATTATTAATCTGATTGATCTCATCCATGATTATATAACAAAATACAATACTAAATCTCGAGAACTTGGACGAGACCAACGAAGATCTGCAAGATTGTTCAAGTTGCCGAGATTTAGTATTGCATTTTGTTTTAAAATTATTAATAATTTTTTTTTTTTTAATTTTATAATTAGTATGCTATGGAATGAAAAAACTGGTATAAACTGATAATTTAATATTGTTATGTTTTCAAATATTTCAATAATCGTGTTATAATTTTGAGTGTACACCAAAATAATGAAAAAATTAAAGAGAAAAATTTAAAAACCACCGACAAATTTTTTGGGTACGGCACCCTAAACTCGCACTTGAAACATATCTAAGACCACTCTCTATTAGGTACATTAATTTTTTCCTTAAAGCCTTTTCCAAACTGAGGCGATTTTGAAGATTATCGCCAATTTTTAAGTTTTTTATGGTACGGAATACTCGCACTTGGATCGTAGGTAAAAACACTCTCTATTAAATTATCTTTCATACAAAACAAAAACATTGAAATCGGTTCATCTGTTTAGGCGCTTCGATGACACAGACAGACAGACTGACACACACACACACACACACACACACACATAGTGATCAAACTTGTAACACTCCTTTAATTCGGGCGTTCTAATAAAACGATATGACTGCAAAATTTCAAATCAATATGCCTGTAAATATCGAAAATATGAGGATGGCTTCATCTTAAATGTTCCTCTTATATATAATTTTCATGCAATCTCCACCACACGGCTTCTAATTCTCCTGATACCACTTCGATTTGGTATTAATTTTACGTTTGTGGATAAAAGTAGTTTATTTTCATCTCGACAATTTCTCGAACGCAATAATGTATTTCCATTAGGTCGATCAACTATTTCACATTCTGAAGTTGCATCATCACATTGTTTACATAACGAAAAGTCATCTAATTCGAAGTTGGAAGAGTCTAAAAATAGATAATTAAATTTCTAGCGTTTAATAAAATCATTTTTAAAACCATTATCTTTCATTTACGAAACTTATTTTTTATTTAAGAGTGGCTAACATTATAAACATTTTTCATTTTGATGTAATTTGTGAATCAAATCATTCCGAATACCAAAAAGGGCGAAGAAGTAATTTTTTATTTAGCGTTTGTGTAAGAAAGGTGTAACGTTTAGAATGTCATTAACCGTCGATTAAAAAGAGGGTTGTTTCAAGTTCAACCTGTGTGTATCTGCACGTATGTCTATAGCTCATAACCGTATGAACCGATTAGGATTTTATGTTTGTTTGAAAGTTAATTTGATCGATAGTGAAAGTTTAGTGTTACGTATCCGATAAAAACTAAAAAGAGGTGATGGTCTTCAAACGGCTGAGCACATTTTCTTAGTATTTGCTCAGAAAACTGTTATCAGAATTACCTTTCAAGCAAAACAAATAAATTAAAATTGGTTGCTCCGTTTAGGAGCTATGATGCCACAAACGAATCGATGAGACCTGATTTTATGTCGGGGGTTTATCTAAATATTTAGTTTAATATTATTTTTAATTTTTTAATTACAAATAACATCTTAATTGTCAAAAATTTGATTAAAATTTTTACTCAATTCTACACTTAGTTTCAAATCAGGTATGGTTTGAGGATCATTAGCGTAGAACTTTGCCTTCAATATCTCCAAAGAAAAAAGTCTATAGGCGTAAAATCATAAGTTATAGGCGATCATTTAACGTCAACCTTACGAGAGATTTTTAGATTGTCCAACCCTTCAAACATCAAAGATTTCGTTAACCGGAATGTTCTTACTTGCCATATCTCCAAATACAAGACATTACACAATCTTATAAAACTTCGAAAATGGAACAGATTTTACAACCTACGAAGTACTTTAGCTCCATTTACGAGAGCGTGCCACATAACAAAACTCTCCTGTCTTAAAAGAAAAGGATTTTATTTCATAGAAAATCGTATACCTTGATGAAATGTGCGAAAATTATTTGGTGTATGTCTAAATTGTTCTTCGGGTGTGTTTTTCGAGTTTTCGTTGCCAAACCAAATGCCTTAAATCAATAAGTAAAAAATTAAATCATCCAAAATTAAATAAAAAATTAAAATAATTCTTACTCGGGTGATTTTGACTAATGAGTGAACGTCTTGTAGAGGTGCTTTCTTTTTGGTGTAAACGCCATAGATGTATTGGAATGGCCGGTCTTTGTGGCATTTCCGGTATACGTGGTATTACAGGTACATGGCTTGGCTTGGGCGGTATTTCATGCAACTGTGGCACTCCAAACTCATATTGTACTGGATGATGAAGTCCATATGGATAGGTTCCCATGTTAGGAAGATGAGGCATCTGATGAATTATTGGTGGCATTCCTTGTAAAGAAGGTAAACCCGGCATATCATGTCCAATTACGCCGGATACATGTGGATATGCAGGCATTGGAGGCATGTCTGGCATGGGAATCATTTCAGGACTTTGTGGTATGCCAAGCATGGGTGGTGGTAATCCTGGTACCGGTATATGCGGAATATTTCCAAATGGAAATTGTCTTTTTGGCATCCTATGCGCTCTTGGCATTGTTTGCGTTCTTGAAAATGAAATTCTTTTTGGATATTCCAAGTAACTTCTACTGTCATCTAAAATAAATAAATTTTGTATTTAAAAACTTAACTTTTCTAGGAAATTATTTAATGAATTTTGTCACAGCGCGGCTTCAACGGGCTTAAATACATTACAACCAATAACAAGTCTTGTATTTTCTTAAAAAATATAACTGTTTTTATTATTAATTAATAAAAAATTGGAATGATTAATAGTAAGAAAATTACTTAAATATACTTTAGATGAATTATTCTTTCATTTATATATACATTTGCAACTTCCCTATTTTCTCGAAAAAAACACTTAATGCTGTAAATATTGCAATGTAGACTAAGGAAAGTCGTAAAAACCGAAATTGAAAATGAAAATCTTACCTTTAAAACTACTTTCGAACGCTTGAACTATTGAAATCGTAACAATTAAAATATTCACAAAATTCTTCATTCTTAATAGCCAAAAAATCGAATAAATAATTAATGTTAAATAATTTAAAAATTTTTTAATTGTTTAATTATTATTATGAATCATGTCTTTTATGTCCAATGTTATGCGTAAATTCATTCGGGAATTTTAATTTTAATAATTATACTTTTTCCTTATCAAGACTGGCCACAATGGAATATTTCTTACAACAAACTGGAAGTAGGTATTATAATAAATAGTTTGATATGTATAGATATTTGATGCATTTATTTCCTCAAATTAGAAATAGAGGAAGTTAAAAATACACATTCATAAAAATTTCTTCAAGTAGCAACAGTGAGATCTTACCTAATAATTTAAGATGAAAGGATGAGAAATTAAGAGAGAAACCAAGTGGATAAAAGTGTTCTTGCTATCCTCAACTATAGACCTTTTTCATGAAAAACAGAAATGCATTTTGTTAATTTATTATGAAAATATAGGTCGAGTAGAGCCTGTAACTCGAAAATTACGCATTTTTAACAATAAAAACACTATGAAAAAAATTGTAAAAAAGTCAAAATATTTGAAATAATTTAAAACGATTTTTTGGCTCCACCGCACACGTGATCTGTGATGTCAATTCGACAAGCAATGACAATAACGTCAACTTTAAATGACGTCACAACGCCATTCGTGTAGCTTCGTGTGTTTCCGGATCGTTTTCAACAATTTGAATTTTAATGATTTTCATTGTCTGCTTTCTCGGTCCTATGGCTCCAAAAAAATCGGGGCAAAAAATTAGCCCATTTATCAAGACATTTACTTTCATTTAAAAAAAAGAAAAAAAAAATGTAAAAAAGGTCTATTATCAAAAAAATAATCTTAAATATAAAAGAGGAGTTAGATGGAATGAGCGCGTAGTTACGTTAAGTGTATTTTGAAGAAAAACCATTGTAAAGGTAAAAATGATATTTTGTGCTAACTTGTGTTTTACAAGAATAAGATACTGACACCATAATATGTCAACTTAACTTCAAAAGCCATAACTGCTTTTAATTAAACTTTTTCAAAAAAATTCTAATTTTTTTATCACTGAAAACTAAAACCCAACGTTAAAATGGCGGCGTATTTGGGTCCAGGTGGCGTTGCCTTATTTGTCTGTGATAGTTTTTACACATGGCCACGAAATATGAAATGAATTAGTCGTATTGAATACTTGTTTTTTTTTTTTTTTTTTTTTTTTTTTTTAAATGTGAGTTATAATAGAACCCAATCCATCATTAGTCATACTACCTTAGGTGTAGAAAACCACAGGAAATGATTAAGTAAAAAGTTTTTAAATGTTAGTTTACACTTTTTATTCAATCTCTTTTCTGATGCCGGTTTTCCACTAAACGGGCAATAAAAAACAAACCCAAACAAGTGTCGAATCAAACTTAACTGTAAATTTGTACAAACTTTATTAAGACTGGCGTATTTTACAACATTTCGAGTTTTGTTTTTTTTTTTTAATGTTTATGTAGTTCGATTGATGGAAACAAGAGTTTTGCAGAATGTTTGTAATTGAAGGAACAAGAATTCACGTCAATGATATATCTAAAAATATAAATGGCTACGTCAAAAAATATATGGCATGAAAAAAATAGAAATACGGAAATCGAAGAACAATAATTGAAATATTAGATTTTTATAAGTTTAACACTCGAACGAACATTAAAATTTAATTCTTCTTTATTACAAAACTTATTTTTTAAAAATGTAGGTATTTTGAATTTTCAAACTGATTGTAATGATAAAAATTAAAAAAATGTTAGCTGTGAGATCGGGAAGTTGCAGAGTTTTTAGTCGGTTAGAACGAGAGATAATCTACTGCAAAGTTCGCGATTTCCTCATTCAAAGAATGTAAAACTCATTGTCCTACCAGCTATTTTCTACGATATTAAAAAATTCGACGGAATTGAAAAAAAAGTAGGAGGGTTGAATGTTTTTAGAAAAAAATAAAGACAAAAATATTTTAGATATTAATTTTCGTTTTCGAGATATTAATTTTGATGTAAATTGATCAAAATTGTAAACGTAAGCATATATAATTATATCGTGTTTTAAAAGGTCAAAATTCCTTTAACTTTGGGATTTAATAGTAACCCTATTAAGTTCTTAAAATTAATTACTAATTAAATGCTAATACCGTGCTGGAAATACCTTAATTTGATCAATAATATTAACATTTATCTAATAATATACGACAAGTGAGACAAATTTAATTTTTTGTTTAAAAAGTGTCATAAATTAATTAAATAATTTTTGGATAAAAAAAAAAATATTTAGAATTATAAGTCGATCTCGAACGCTGCCCCCAGTGTTGGAATCCACTACTCTGCCACCAGGCCACTGTACCTCTTGTAAAAAATGTTATTCATGATGATGATGATGCGAATCCATAAGATTTTACCATACCAAAAATCTTTTAATGTGCCTATAGAAGTTTTCACTTTAAAAATTTCCCAATAGTAAGTGAATCCCTCTCTTTTTAAAAGTACTAATAATAGCTTGTTAAAATCTCAAACAAGTTTTTAAAGTTTTATCTTCATAAACAAAAAAATATTTAAATGATCTCTCATAATTTTGACCTCCTTATGTTAATATAATCTTAATGAGGAAAATTAACTTAATATTTATATATTTATGGGAAAACCTATACAAAATCAAGATTAGAAAACATATTTTTATTTACAAAAAATTTATTTACATATAAAATTATTAAATATTATATTTTACTGGAGTAAAACTAAGAAAAAAAAGCTGTTATATGGATTAAAAGTTCGGGCAGCGAAACTTTGGGGTTTTTCTTTTCACATCAAAATAGGTATTTTTTGAAATTTTTTACTTTTGCGGAGTGGTGCAACATGTCTAACCAACAAAATGGCGTCAAAAATTTATATTCGCAAAAGGAGACATCGGTGCATATCCAAGATTGGTAAGTTTGTAGTCAATGTTAAGAACTACTCCTCAAATTTTTTTTTTTTTTTGGGGGGGCTATCGTCCCTTCACCACCCAGTTATATATATATGTATACATACATATGGTAAAACAGTTCATTTGACTGTAACTTGAAAAATATTTGATTGATTTTAATGAAACTAATATCAATAGTAGGTTTTATTACTTACAACTTTCGGTTAAAATTTTAGCGAAATCCATTAAATAGTTTTCAATTTAGTGAATTGTTTAAAATGGCTGCCATTTTATGCCATTTTGTCCTACGGGGTTAAATTTTTTTTTAAATTGTAGCATTTTTTATTTTTTTTATAATAAATTGCATACCCGTAAAATGACTCCTTGATCCGTATTTTTGCGAAAAACGGAAAATTTAACACTTTCTGGAAATAATTGTTTGGGGGGTGTATGGACTGGTTTTGGGGGGTGATTTTTGCTTTGGCTTCAGAAAACTATTTTTCAAAAAGGTTTATATGGTTTAAATCAAAATTTTTAAGTTTGAACCCCCGCGCTATTAGGGGAAGGGGTTGTATGGAATAAATGTATTTTAAAAGATTTTAAAAAGCGGTCCAAATAGTTTTAAATGCTAAAGTAACCCAAAACTTTAGATGTTTTTATTAATATAGCACTTTTTACAACATCCACCCCTCCCCCTCCCGCTTTCATATTTTTTGCAAATTAAGAATTTTTATGACGAATAAAGGGGTTTTTGAGGTCGCTGATATCGAATCCTCAAAATAATGAACATTCACCGTACTTGTTCAAACAGCCGGACGAACTACCTTTATAAATACACTTGTTTGCGCAAATCGCAAAATAAGTAAACAAATTGAACCCGTTCAACTAATAATTGGCGAAAATCGCTAATAATTGGGGGAAAAATCACTAATGACGACCAGCAGCCAGCATGACAGTCTTAAATAGGCTTAACTTAGGGTAAGCAGTAATGACTGTATCATTGAAAGAGAGAGAATTACATGTTAGATAAGTTACTTTTGCCAGTTTAGATTACGTTTAAGTGTTTTGATAATTACTGTGCTATTTCTTGCAAACAGATTAATCAATCGTTCTAATATAATTTTCATTAAATGAAAAATAAAATTTATACCTCTGATTAGGGGTATAACAAACAAGCAAATTGAAATTTTGATTAGCTACGAAATCATAAGCTTAGAAAAATCGCTTATCCGGTGTAACGAATTTTAAACTATAAATGTAATTATTTTAAAATTTGAGTAATTAAAGACTACTCAGTCAATTTCGATCATACGTTTTGAAATTTGCTTCAGCCCATCTTTATTCGGAACTCGTTTCGTAACGGATGATAAAGTATTTGCATTATCTCTACAATTTCTAGTTCGTAAAAGTATACTTCCTCCATCTTGGGGTTGATCAATTATTTCACATACTGAAGTCTCATCTTCACATCGTGTACATAAAGCAGTGTCGTCTCTTTCGAATGAAACTTCATTGCCACCAATATAAAAACCATAATTTCCAGCGTTACCAAACTCATCTAAAAAATAATTCAACTTATTTTTAACTAATCAATATTTCTACAGGCATGAATTAATTTTAGTATTGCCTCCATGGCTCACCAGATTTTTGCTTTTGCAAAAAATCCCGCACAATTAGATAGGCAAATAGCTTTCTGTGAAATTTTTTTAAACTGCCCCCAAAATATTCTTCAGATCATTTGATAAAAAACTAAGGCTTCATTTTTTAACGAGTCGTTTTCGAATTGCGAACGATTAAAACCACACATATATGATAGTTATTGTTACTATAATATATGCGTAGTTTTCATCGCTCGTAGCTCGAAAATTGCTCGTTAAAAAAATTTGTAGCCGTGAGAATTTTTGATCAGAACGACCCGAAGAAAATTTTCCTAGCTGATTGTGCGGGGTCCTTTGTTTTTGAATATGGAAGCCCACTCCGAAAAAAAAGATAATCTTATGCTTAGCTGATGAATTGATCAATGACTAACAGTTCTTTTCTTGAAAACTCGTAACGCATTACATAAAAAAATTCAAATAGGATATAAATTACCTTCATCAATCTTTTGAAATGGTACCGAACTACTTGATTGACCATTATAATTGGGCCATAATGAGTTTACGACATGTTTTTCTGAAACAAGACAAAAAATTTATTTATTTTTAAAATTTATTTGGCGAAATTTTTTTGAATTGTTTTTACCTGTGTGACCATTTGTAGTTATTATAATCATTGCTTGAACTGCACCTAAATTAAGTTGTTTTTCTGGCGTGTTTTGATTTTGAATTCTCTGTACTTCTGAATTCAATAAAGTTTGAATCACATTATTTAAGCCACTGATATTTATTTTCACTGAACCACCATTTGCTAAAAATTATAATTCCTGTTAAAAACATACATCTTAAGAAAAAAATGTTGATTCATTATATAGGATGTCCCATCTATCGTTTTCAGGGAGCACTGGTATGGGTAAATAATGATAAAGAAATTTTAAATAGAAAGTTTCTTCGAAGATTATAAATTCTATATGTACCATTGACAGGTTTTCGTTAATTGTTTTTATTTTTGAGAATTTCTTGATTAATATTAATAAATTAAAATTAATACACAAAAAATAAAATATAGAAAATAAAATTTAATATAATTTATACTCATTAAATGTTTACTTCTTTTTCGAAAAGTGTAGGGTTTTAGGGTAGTTAAAAAATTTAAAATATAAGCAATAAGTACCTGTAAATATAAGCAATAAGTACATATATTCATACTGTATAATGTTTCTAAGCTAATGTGCCCCCTCAGGGCTATGTATACGTAAAAATGTTTCAGTGATGTTTACGAAAAAATGTTTCAAAAAAAAGTTGTTAATTTTTCTATAACATTTTTTATATTTAAACTTTTATTTCACAATGAATATAATTGGACAACATATTACCTGCTGACACTGCGTATATGACCATAGTAGTTAAACACGCAGTATAATACTTAACAAGATCTTGACCTATATTTCTCATCCATGAACTCGACCTAACTTTTCCCGCCCTGAGCACGCTATACAAATTTTAGCTTAATATTTATTGTTCTTTTTTAAGCTATCGTGTTTACAGACAGACAGACGGACAACCGGAAATGGACTAATTAGGTGATTTTATACAATAATACTTTATAAACCTATAATAATAATATAATAATAATAACGCTTAGACTCAAATTTTGTAGCATCAATATTTTTAAGCGTTACAAGCTTGCAAGCGTTACAAGCGTTTTTTACACAGATAAACATAGTGATTTATTTCTGGAAAGGCAATTCCATTGCGTTTTCAACACATTTTTATTAGCTTTATTTGTACTAAAATCTTTGAAGTCTATTTTAACCTACTATTAATGGTTTGATTAACTTGCACACGTATCAAGATCCGATAACAATATAATAACTTTATTCCTAACCAGGATCACCTGGATAAACGATCGATTACATTATCTTTATTAAATTAATAATATTATCTTGAAATATTATTATTAATCTCAACAATGAGATGATGCAGTGCCTAAAATGCTCTGTGACCGATCTTTAGGTCAACACTCATCTACCCAAATATTTCACAATTTTTAACTTAGCGAGCATAAAAAATAAGAAAGCAAATTATAGTTAAAAAATTTAAAAAAAACGCTTTACTGCAATAAAAAGTGGATAATAATTGTAATTATAATGTAAAATTTAGAGCTCTTAACATTCATTCTTTAAATTATCTGATTTGGCAGATCGACCATTCCAAGCTTTGAATTTTTACATTAGAATTAATTAATTGATTATAACTCATTTTTTAGTGCAATAAAGTGTATTTTTTTAGTTTTTTAAACTATAATAAAATTATAATAAATAAACTAAATTTTTAAAATAAATAAACTATTTCTGCTCGAGAAAATATTGCATCAAATATAAATTAGGCAAACAAATCGAAATTTTGAATACTTACGGATGGTAAAATTATATTGCTCACAAATTACCGATGACACAGCACACAAAATCACGGACAACAAATTTAAGATGCGATTCATTGTTGGTAAATAAACCTGTTGTTATGTAGGTATACAAAAGAACGATTCGCGATTAAAATGAGATGCACTTATTTATAAATATTTATGTACAATTTTAAATAAAGGTAAATTGATTTGGAATTTTTATTTAATTTTTTAACATTAACTTTCCTTATCAAGATGGTTTCATACAGTGTTTATGTATAATAGTAACATGACGAATATTCGCATTCACATTCGTGTCTGTCATCTTCGCATAATTTTAAACATTCGCATACCAATTCACAAGACACGATATGAATTTTTTTCCAATACAGTGGACTCTCGATAATCCGGACTCTGGCTAATCTAGCGCCCCTTGTAATCCGAACTTTGTTTATTTATTAAAAGACTGTAAATAAAGAACTGGATTTGTGACTTATCGAATTACAAGGTACTCTTTTGTAAAAAATTCCGGACTATAGGGGGTCTTAGGTAGTACTATAATCCGACAAATTCGATAGTCCGACACTGCCCTGCAAAACGTTTGCCGGATTACCGGGGGTCCACTGTATTTTTGACAAAAAAAAAATGAAATGAAATGAAAAAACAACTAATAATAGATTTATATTTTTTATTTACGTATATTTTGATAAAAACAAGATAAATTTTTAACAATTATTTATAAAAACAAGTGAAAAGAAACAATTGACTGTGTTAATTGTTGAAATACTCTGTGTGGTAACTGTTGCAATATTTTTAATAAATGTGAAAAGTATATCCATATGTTTTGTGTTTCGAAAACTATCAAAATTTTTGTAAGTATTTTCTGGAACTTTTCTACGTTTTCAAGAATATTTCACAATACCAATAGTTGAAGCTACCTGCTAATTTTCAACTCGCTATCTTGTATAGTTTTGGAGAAAATGGATATCAAACTTTTTTAATAATTGGCACCCTCACGAATAAACAGTGATGTTTACGAAAAAATGTTTCAAACAAAAATGGTTTATTTTTTTGTTTATTTTTCATATTAAATTTTTTGTTTTATCTCTATCAATTTACAAGATGGGTTTTACGGACCCAAGACCTAATTGATCTATTATGTTGCTTACTTACGAGCTGAAACTTTTTACGTCCTCAGCACGCTATAAAATTTCAGCTTGATATTTCTTTTCGGTATCGAGTTTGCGTGTTGTCAGATAGAAGGACATACAAACGGAAAAGATTTAGTTAGGTGAATATCTATACCAAAATTTTTTTAATAGCATCAATATTTCTAAGTGACTCCTCGGACTAAAATTAGTTTACCTTATATATATTTCATATGTATAATAATAGGGTATACAAATAAACTTTTAATATTAAAAATATTACACCTTTGACTTCAATTATATATTTTTCATAAACAATATTTTATCTTCCAAGAAACAAAGATAATTATGTATAAAATCAAGAAGCAAATACTTTTTGATCGAATCCAAGTATAAGAGTCTAGCCTCAAATCAAAACAAACTGAAGTTAATGGACTTATAATGAACTCATACGGCGGACTCTTTTACGTTAAAAATTCCTCTGTCTGGTCCAATAGATTTTAAACTATACATATAATTATATTGAAATTTGGGTAGTTAAAAACTACTTAGTCAATATTAATCATACGTTTTGAAATTTGCTTCAGCCCATCTTTATTCGGAACTCGTTTCGTAAGGGTTGATAAAGTATTTGCATCATCTTTACAATTTCTAGTTCGTAAAAGTGAACTTCCTCCATCTTGGGGTTGATCAATTATTTCACATACTGAAGTCTCATCTTCACATCGTGTACATAAAGCAGTGTCGTCTCTTTCGAATGAAATTTCATTGTCTAAAAATACAAAAATCATAATTCAAAAAATGAATCGTTTTTTGAATATATAATTATCAAAATTACCATTGCCATCAATAGAAGAACCATAGTTCCCTGCCGTATCAAAATCATCTAAAAGTTACTTGAAATTATTTTTAAAGCACGGAAAAAATTGATTGCAAAACGTTACGAATCTTTATCTAATCAATATTTGAACATGCATAAAGTATTTTACTATTGCGTCGGTGGCTTCCGTCTGGATTTGCGCTTTTACAGAGAATAACGAAGTAATTTGATGGCGTGCAAATTTTTGGAACTATGTTCCTTATCGCTCGTTATCGTTCTGATTTGTTTGCGGGTTGGGAGGTAAAACCAAAAAAAATGTTACAAAGAAAAATAATAAAAAATACTATAAAGCGACCATTTTCATCAGGTCATCTAGGAAACAAAAAATTTTCAAATCGATTCAGCTTGAAATATTTTTTGAAGAATTCATAAATTTGGAGAATATGCAACGATATATTTATATTTTTATAATTTGTCAATTTGCATTTTTGTCCAAATTTTATGTTTTTTCATAAAAAAAATGAATTGTGCAAGTGAGTTATCAGAAGTTAAAGATAATAGGAATAATTTAAAGTAAGTACAAAGAAATTTTATATTAAGACATAATAAATATCCGGATCAAACAATATAAGAAGTTTGTCTCTTTTAAACTAATATTACCTAGTCATTGAGCAAAAACTAAAAGTAGCTATAAAATTAAATTCTCTAAAATATAAAACAACTATTTGACTTTTAAAATTTATACCTTAAATTTTCGGAAAAATAGCTTATAAATAAAAGAGTAAGCTCTGCATTTATGTTCGGGTTGTCCCATGACACCTCTCGTTCTTTTTTGCATATTTTAGCTCACATCAAGAAAATTGATAGTATTATACTTGGCGGAATAATTTATCAATGAATATCAATTCTTTTGTTAAAAATTTGTAACGTCTTACATAAAAAAATTCAAAAGGGATATAAATTACCTTCATCAATCTTTTGAAATGGCACCGAACTACTTGATTGACCATTATAATTGGGCCATAATGAGTTTACGACATGTTTTTCTAAAAAAGAGAAAAAAAAATTATTTTAAAGCAAGAGTGAGAAATTTTTTGTGAATTATTTTAACCTGTGTGACCATTTCTAGTTATTTTAATCGTTGTTTGAATTGATCCCAAATTAAGTTGCTTCACTGGCGTGTTTGGATTTTGAATTCTTTGTATCGCTGAATTCATTAAAGTTTGAATCACATTATTTAAGCCATTGATATCTATATCCACTGAACCACCATTTGCTAAAAATTATAATTCTTCTTAGTTAATCATGTCGTGAGTATCGCCTTCGAGTAGTTTTTCGCTGTGATTATTTCATTGGAAGGATAATGATTCGTTAATTATCGTTTTATTTTTGAGAATAAACTTCATAATAACACAGTTGTGGAAAATAAAATTTGATGCAATTTATCAATTTTAAAAATGTTGTTTTTTTAGAACATTTGGGGAAAAATCACTTTTAAAAAAACTTAAAAAAATTCAATTAAAAGAAAAATTGTAAAGAAAATTAATCGAGAAATTCGAAGACGAATCCACAGATAAACATAGGGATTTCTAGACAAGCAGTTCCATTCCTTTCTTTTTTTTTTGTCATCAATACCTTTTAACCCGTAAGATTTTGGAACATTAAAAATCAGTTCTGAACCCTACGACGCAAAGTGGAGTATTTATACCAAATTTCCGAAAAAAAGTCAGAAAACTCAACTCTTTTGTTCTGCACTGAAAGTTGTTTTCTGGTGTAGTTAGATAAACACTCCATCACAAACAGACGCATGCTTGTTATTATTGTTGTTGCTCTCGATTTACCGTGTCGTTCAATTAACGTTTATTGTGTTTGTTAGTGCAGTAAGGATTTTTTTATTGAAGACAAAAGTTTATGATTTATTTATTAGTATTACTTTTTTTCATTAAATTTATCAATCTCCAAGCTTTTTGTTTATGTGCCCCTTTTTATCCGGTAAAGTTTTTTGTAACAGGGCAAACTTTAAGTATTTTATATAACAACATGTTAGTGTATGAAAAAAAATCTTGCCCAAACTTGCTCCTTTTCTTTTAAGACTAAGATAAGGATGGAGATTAAGGTAGGTAAAATCAAAAGTCAAAAAAAGGAGCAAGCAGTTTTCTAGTGAATATTTATAACTTATAATTCCAAAATCAACTTATGTAGAAACAAAAGCAAGCAAAAAAATTAAAAAATTGAAGAAGAAAATGTAATAATTTGGTTTGAATGTATGTACACTCGATAGATACGACTTTGCTTCGAAGACAAACATTACCTTAGCAACGCCTGTTGTTTGTACTCCATATAGTTGCGGAATAAATTCTTAAACATAGTTCTTTTGGTTTTATTTCGTATTTCATATTTCAGCATTTTCAGATGTAAGAGCAAACTCTTACAATTTGGTGCATCGTCCAAACTGAAAGATATGTTCTTATTTTTATTTCTTTTCTTTGCTTGCTTCTTATTATATTTTTACGTATGGAATAATTGAAAAAATATTTTGAAATTTTATCAATTATTTTTACATTTGTTGACTATGTATTTGTTTAAAAAATTGTTTTTTATTATTGCCAAATAAAGGGTAGTTTTTCATCTAAAAAGTCTTTTGATTCAATTTTGAGCATAAAAATCACTTCATTATATTTTGTCCGGAAATTTGGTACAAATAGAAGTTAGTGAAAAATACTGAGATATAGAATACTTACGGCCGGTGAAATGAAGATGTGCGTAAATTACCGATGGCACAACACACAAAACCACAGACACCAAATTTAAGAAGCGATTCATTGTTGTTAAATGAACACAAAAATAAACCTGTTATTATTAATGCAAAGAACTGTTCACGATTAAGATAAGGTGCATTTTATTCGTAAATATTTAAATTTAATATTTTAAGATAAATTGATTTTATTTTTATCTTTTAAACTTTCCTTATCGAGATGACCTCATACAGTGTTTATGTCTACATATATTTTGGTATATACTTTCGTAAACTATTTATTCGCTTTTTGAATTCAGAAGGCTATGAATTATAATTATGTACCAATAGGGAATATTCATTTATTTTTTTTATATTTTTAATTCATTGCTTTCACCGTTATAACAAAGTAAAAAATATAAATACTGATTAAAAATGCTGTATTTAAGTGTAAAAAAATATTTAAAATACATCATAATTTTGAGATATTTAAACGCAGTTTTTTGGCGCTCTTTGTTGATGACGTATAAGTACTTGATCTGTCAATTGGTGGCAGTTCAATGTATAATTTACACTTTAAAAAAATGAATTTACAACACAGAATTTACACTTGTTATTATTAAGTTTTCTAATAAAAAGCCGTAGAATTGTATAATTTAATGAAATATCATATAGAATGTAAGTAATTAATATCACACAGTATGTCAACAAATTTGACATGCCCGTACTATGATGTCACGTCCGTATAAAAATTGAATTTCAGTTTTAGAAATTTTTAAATACCCTCACTGAATTTGTACTTATTAATTAATTTTAAGTAATTAAAAAGATAATAATTACTAAAATAATGGTTTAGTTGAAACGTCCAGTCATTAAAGTTACGGAAGAAAAATATTTAACCAAATTTAAATTTCATGAAAATTTCCTATTATGTGTGAACCAGCTGCAGAAAATTTTTGGAGAGGAAAATTCGAAATTATAATGAACACTGTCGGAGCAATGAATATTAATTGCTCAAATTTTAAAATTTTATACATTTCATAATTTTATTTTTTAATTTGCGTCGTCTACTCACATAAAACGTTTAGTGTTAGCTGAAATAATCGAATAATCGGGTTAATTTTCATCTCTCTTTGTATAAGATTTTGAGAAATATTTCTAAAATCTTTCTAATCGTCAAATGAACTCTATTTTCGAAATTTTTGGGCAAAATTTCTCTTAAAAAATCAATTCCATCCAAATCGAAAAACCAAAAAAGTTTTCAAATTCTTTGTAATTTTCTCAAAAAATGGAAAAAAATCTGTAAATTTTTTTTGTTTTGGAATTTGACGACAAATTTTACAAATCGGGTTTATTTAACGCTCGAGTGGATAGTTTTTGACGTAACACCAAAACGTTACACGAAAAACTTTTATTTCGGAATGGTTCTGAATATATCTCGAAAACTACTCACCTATATTTCTTGGGTAGGTACTATTGACCTCAAATATCTACAAATGCGAATATCTGGTCGATTGATGATTTTTCTGGATGATTTCTAAATGATTTTAGTCAATATCTCAGAAACTAATTGTCCAACCGTCAAAGAAACTCGATTTGTGTATTTTGTCGGGGCAAAATTACCTTTAAAATATAATGTTATCCGAATCGCAAAATTTTTCAAGTTTTTTTTTTTTTTTAAATTTGCTTAAAAAATCACAAAAAAAAAATTTTTTTTTCCGAATTCGATTAACCTTAGTTTATATGGGAATATTGATCCAAAAAATGCAAAAGTTTGACTTATTAAAGTACAGAGAAAAAATTAAAAATTTTTTTCGAAAATTTGCTATTAAGGAGTGATTATGCAAGTCTTATTCTGGTTGACCCGAAAACACTCATCAGATCGTTTAGTCTGGAACGTTTCATATTTTCTCTTTTGTGATTTAACATCTTACTGTTTAGTCTGGAATAATTTATATTTTTTCTCTTCTGCGATTTAACCACAAATTTCTGATGTATAAACATTTCAGAAATCGATTTTTTAATTTTTGGATAAAATTACTTCTAGAATAATCTCAGCCGAACCTGAATTTAACTTTCATCATTGTTCTTATTCATTCCGACAGGATACAGTTTTTAAAAAATACAATTCATCTAGGAAACCAATCATCATTTTTAAAGCCATAAAAAATATATTTTATTTATAATTCTTACATATTAAAAATATTACAAAATTAGGTACTTAATATTATGCTAACAATTTTGCTACGCCAGTACCACGGTATGCATGGAATTTTCTTTTGTATGATTTGGATTTGGTATTTCCTTTGATATTGACGATAAAATATGTGCTGATGTTTTACAAACTCTCGTACGATCAATTTTGTTCTCATCTTTTGGTTTATCAGTTATTTCGCATTTTGTTGCAGCTTCTTCACATCTTGCGCAAATGTTAAATATATCACTTTCGAATGAAATGCCTTTGTCTAGAACTTATAAATTAATAGATTAGAAAGAGAAAGAAAATATTTATATAATTACAGGATGGTCTTAGTTTTAAAAGCAAAATTTCATCGACAAATAAAAAAATAATGGCAATTTCCGTGTACACTTATTGGCGAAAAAGTGTTCTTTTCTAGATACAGAAATGTGAAATTTGAAAGAAAGAAAAATATTATTGGGAATATTGTTAAAAGGGTTGCTTAGAAAAATTGCGAATTTGGCTCAGAATGCCCCAATGCTCTGAATTCACTATATGCAATCAGAGTTGAAACTCCTTTAGCTGCCTTGTGCGATTTTGTTATAATAGTTTTTTAGTACGGGGTAAAAATTCTAGTTTGGGAGTCACCATAGCTTGGATCATCATATCGAAAGTGACATGCATACCACGTGACATACATATCATATTCAAAACACCGATCACGAAAGCTAAGCAACATTGGCTACAATCAGTATGAAAGACCGCTTGAAAACATTGTGTGCTGTTGCCTTTTTATTATATGTAATAGTTTTCCATATCTATATAAAAATTTTGCTTTCGCATGTTTATGTCCGCAAAAATCGAAAAGTAATCGATAAATTGACTTGAAATTTTGACAGGTTGTTCCATTTATACCCAAGAGTGTTTATAATAGCAGACAAACTACACCAAAAGGTAGTCGGGTTTAACTACTATGTTAATAATTTCAATTTTTTAATTACAAAATTTTAATTGTTCCTGCTATAATTCATTTAAATATTAATCATTGTATAGCCCTTCAATACTTACACAAATCGGTGAGTGAAAAGTTCTTGAAACCAGAAAAATCTAGTGGTTCGGAAATAGGAAAGTATTCCAAATGTACTGCATTTCCATTTTCACTTGCGGCGGCCACGGCCTCATTTTCATCACCTACAAGATATTGCTTAGTATATTTAAAAGGATTTTTCTTTGTGTCAATATTTAGACCTTAATATTCAAATGTACTATTTTTAACACCCGAACTAAAAAAGGGGTGTTATAAGTTTGACCGCTATATATATATATGTGTGTGTGTGTGTGTGTTTGTCTATCTGTCTGTCTGTGGCATCGTAGCGTCTAAACGGAGGAACCGTTTTTTTATTATTTTTTGTTTCGTTTGAAAAAAAATTTAACGGAGAGTGTTCTTAGCTATGTTTCAATTGTGAATTTAAGTTTCCGTACCTGAAAAAGTTAAAAAAAATTGGCGATGATATTCAAAATGGGATAAGTTTGGAAAAGGCTTTAAGGGAAAAATTGATTTAATAGAGAGTGCTCTTGGATATGTTTCAAGTGCGAGGTTAGGATTCCGTACCCGTAAATTTGTCGGGGGTTTCTTAAATTTTGTAAATTTCACTTGTAACCTGTATATAAAATCCCCACTCGATTTGAGTGTAATTTTTTTAAAATCAAGTAAAGAAGGCATTTTATATTATCTGCAACACTCACAATACATCATTTTAAGAATATGGCGTTCATAAAATATAAAAGTACCCAATGATATTAAATATTCGTATACCGCTATACTAAAACTGCAAATTATTTTCATTTTTCCAAAAAAGTAAATTGCGCAGCTTGATTTCCAACGAAGCTCAGTATAGCTTTTGAACGAATGCCCTAGTCCTCTTGACCGGGCCACGTAGTTTATACATGCTAGCTCTCTGCCTAGAGACTAGGTCTAAAGATTTGATATAAGAATTTGACCTGGGTCTTTCTACCTTACCTTGGCTTGTATTATTATTATTGTTGTTATTATTCAATTCCATAACATTTTGCAAAATATTTCCTTAAAAAAAAAATAAATATAAATTTTAAACAAATTACTCAAAAATATAAATTACACATTATTTTTTACCTGTTTGACCATCATCCGTTAGCGACCATGGATTATATGCTTGTTCCATGGGGATTACATCAATTGATCGCTTTAACGGTTGTTGCGATTGTAAGCCGGGATATGGATTGTAATATATCGGAACTTGCTGGTTATGGATCGGAACTTGATTATTATAAATTGGAACTTGATTATTATATATTGGAACTTGATTTTGATTCATATTAGTGGGAATGTATTCATATTGAGTGGGATATCTTATATTTGATATTGATTGTTGCTGATTTAGATTCGCATTTGGCATTGGTTGTTGCAATGCTGAAAGCAATAAGGATTGTCCATTGTTTGCAGGATTGAATCCAGATGCAAGATTAAATCCAGGTTTATATCCATATTGTGGCGCATAGATATCTGGTTGCATCCCGGGGTATAAGAATTGAGGTTGACCATTAATTACAGGATTTGTTGGAACATTTCTTCCAACAATTGTTCTGGCATAGCCATATGGTATCACACTCTGTGTCGTTCCTGGAAAATATGGCATTGACAAAGATTGTCCGTTGTAAATAATCTGTTGTCCATTATCACTTTGTCTGCAAAGACTCCCTTGATAGCCTACAAAATTGATATAATGTATTTGTTTGATAAAAATGATTTCGGTTATCAAGTGGACATTATCATTTTAATCTAAAATTTTTGATATCTCTGACGCTAGACAAATATTAAGAAATGGTCCTATTTGTCAATAGTATCTTAACGTCAGAGTTATCTTGGTTTTTATACCATGTATACAGTGTGTCGCATTTAAGCGGCAGACATCCTCATATTTTCGTTGTAAATAGGAATATCGATTTGAAATTTTGCACAATCATACAGAGGGATGGGAATATTACAAATTGACCAATAGGGCCATTTCTTAATATTTATCTAGCGTCACAGATATCGAAAAAACTACGAGCCAAAGCCAAGATACAGCTAACCAATACACCAACTGTTTTTCACCAACTTTGGCAGCCATTTTGAATGTGATCCCGCACTTTAAAAGTGTAAAAAAATAGTGCAATGAATTTTGCGGAAAATTTCCAACTTTTTACATGTATTGGTTTAACATTGTGCTCAAAATATATAGACTAGACTACCATACTTATATCGATTTTCATAACAATTCAAATTTTTAATTTTTTCAATCAAATTTATTAATTTTTTCATTACTTTGGTTCACACTAATAATTATTACAAGTTTATTGAAATATTTGAATACATAACACCATTAAATTGTGAAAGTCTTGTATTTATAAAATTAAAAAATAAACTTAGTATAAATGACTAAGTATACTAAGTTTGGTCCCGATTATATATTAATTTTAAGGTTGGTCTGACAGTACAATGAAATTTAACAGTATAAACTCTAAACAGAAATTAAAAATATTAATCTGCAAATTAATTATTTAAACTTAGATAGCATCTAATTTCATTAATTATATAGTATTTATGTACTAGTATCATTATTGTTAAAAATAATTTTCACGAATTTTAATTAATATATTTACAAAACTTTTCGTCAGACTATTCTTTTTAAATTATAGCGTTAGTAGGTACCTACAAGTTTCTTAAAATTTCAATTTTTAATTATTAATATGCAATGAAAATTGATTTTATACAAAAATTGTTATGTAATGATTAGTAAACAGTTAGTAACATATAAAAAATTTGGATCAGTCTATAGACTGCCTTAATGTCCGATTAACATTAAATATTTCATAAATTTGCATCATGAGCCCCTACGGGTGCTAAATTTATGCTTAGAAATAAGATCATTCAACTGTGCTTCAAATAAATCACTACATGATTGGAAAAAGAGGTAGGTGTTTCGACTAAAAACCCCTGTCTGAACTATCACTTCCACACTTTGCGAATCTCTAGTTTATAATGAGATTCTGAATCCGGTTTTTAAGGGTATTTATTTCAATAATTTATAGTCTATATTACAGAAATTTTTTCGTTTATTTCGATTTCTTAGACACTTATAATGCGAATATGCAGATAGAAGAATGCTTGCTACTCACCATGAACACAATTTATTGAAAATAGGGAAATCAAAGACACAATAATTAAAAACTGATACATTGTTATAGCAGATAACTGTATTTCGTCACGATATATTTCCAGTAAAACTAATCAAATATCGAGCATTTGCCACAAGTTATATAGTTTTGGATGAACAAATATTAAACATAGAATGAATGAAACTTGTGGAGAGATTTTATTTACATTTAATCATTTGTTTATATAATCAGAATTATGATTCGTAAACAAAAATTAATTTTGTTGTAAATTTCGATGACCCACTTATTACGAGTTCTCACACACGTTGGTTGAAAATCCAATTGATTTGCATTGCGGTTATGTCGCCAAATGCCACACCATGCCACGTTTTATTATGATTAATTTGCACGCAATATCTAAGATGATACACTTTGTTTCTTATCGATATGACCCCTTAAAATTACATAGGAAATAAAAGTTTTTTTTTTCTTTTTTTCAAATGTGTTTAATTTTTTAATATTTTTGTCTGGCGTTATATATTTGATAAAACGCGTGTATCTGAAACACTGACGCAGACAACACTCAGGTGGGTCTTGATGATCTAGGTATAAAATAAACTAATTTCTGGACAGATCTCTCTTTTCTATTCTGGACTCACTGGGCCATGCGATCGACGGGGTTCCTGGCCTGCCATCAAAAAAATCTTTCTATGCAGTCGTCGTTCCATTCTAAGCATGAAGTACATGATTTAATGATAAAGTTATTGATTTGTAAAGCGATTTTCGAAGTTTCTAGTTCCAAACTTATATTTTGTAATTCGTGACAGAAAAATGAGACATTTATGAAACAAGTGAAAAGAAACAATTGACTGAGTTAATTGTTGAAATACCATGTATAGACAGTATTGATTACACAATCGTTTGTTATTTTACGCCATGTAAGTAAAGAAAGATAGGCCACTCTTAAATAGCTACATACACACATAACTGATAATCCCATAAAATTCTATAGATACTATTTAATTTGCGCTCTCATAGATAAACAGATATTTACGAAAAAATGTTTTAAACGAAAGTTGGTTTGTTCTATCTCTAACGGTTTACAAGATGTCTTATGGACCCAAGACCAAATTGACCTATGTTGCTAATTTACGAACTCGACCTCACTTTTTATGTCCTGAGGACGCTGTAAAAATTTTAGCTTGATTATATATTCGTTTTTGAGTTATCGTGTTGACAGACAGATGGACAGATGGACAGACGAAAAAACAACCGAAAAAGGACTAATTAGGTGATTTTATGAACACCTATACCTACCAAATTTTGTTGGTAGCATCAATGTTTTTAAGCGTTACAAACTTGGGACTAAACTTAATATACCTTGATATATGTTACATATATACATGGTTTAAAAATGTTTATGTTTGTTTATATACTCAGTGATACAAACAGTGAGCCTTTTTCTTTGTATGTCGGTAATGACATGACCATAATCATCGATTAAAGACTAAAAAAGGTTAAAGCGCTGATTCTCGGAAAAACTTCCATCCAATTTTATCGAAAACATTTTCAGAAATTTTTAATATTTTATTTATTCATAAAAAAATGTTAAGGTATATTTATCTACGGAAAACTATTTCCCTTCTACATAAAACAAAAGTGAATAAAGTCGTAATTTAAAATGTAATTACAAAATTTTACGATACACAAACCTGGCATAAACCACATCATATGGCTATAATCTTAGTTATTCTCATAAAATGCAATGAGTAAAATTATTTCTATATTGGGTGTCACATTTCAGAATGCAGTTCTTCTTCAAAATTTCGCTTCCCAAAAAAATGTCACAGTAGATTTAATAGTAGAATTAATTAAGAATGTCTATCGAAAATAGCTTTCTCCAAGAAGAGATAAGACGACGTTAACGCCATATTTAGCCAAAATATATTAACTTTTCATAACTATGAGTCGTATCATACATAAGCCATTAGTTTTAGCTAATAAAAAATGCATTACTGTTGTTTTAAGTCTTCTTAGAGATACCTAAACAGCACGCCAAATCGAAAAAACATTTTCCTTTGTTCTAGAGAACCCTTTGAATCTAGCTATAGCATCTCTTTCTATATTGTATATATTGTAGATGGATCATGGTCATATTTTTTCGCATCTATTTCCCAACACACTCTGTATCATTTTATAAAGATTTATTTTGTTAAATGTTTAAATTTAATGCAAAGGAGGTATCGTGTATGCATACGATATAGTTTTAGTGGTTTTTATTATTATGCATTAATGATTATCTTCAGTGTCCGATGAACAATGCCTTTTAACTATAAAAGTTAGTTGAAATTTTTTATTGGCATAACCGGTATAGATTTCAGTACAAAAGGGAATATTTTCAAAACAACTTATTCTATAAGTAAAGATGTAATTTCTATTAAAGTAGCTTAATAAAGATTGACCAATTGAAGAAAAAAAAACACTCGCACCAGGGGTCAAACCTCTTGGATTCATACCAAGCCCCTTAGCCAATTCAGCCATATGAGTTTTAGACACTGAGTGTGATTTTATTCAACTCATAGAATTTTATTTTTGTTTATATGTCCACATTAAGTTATTTATTTATAATTTATGTTTTGTTTACTTTTGCATTTTTCATTTATCTGATTAAGTTCGTCCCAAATTGATTTGAATAAAAAATTAAATAAAAAGTAAGTACTCTTTAAGGACAAATTTTTATTGTACTAAAAAGCAGAAATTATTCTGTAAGAGTCATTCATATAGGACTATTTGTAAAAGCTTGAAGCCCGCAATACAAAAATCGAGTTGCAAGATCCCACTCACACTAAGATAGTAACCAAATACATACATTTAACTGTGAAAATTTAATTGCATATTGAATTTAGAGTAAAGTAAAATAAATAAAAGATACAAAAAATAATGATGTGGGCGGCCTCTGTTATAGATAGATATCTGGAAAAAAAAAACTTTTAACAAAAAGAAAACCGACTTCAAAAGAAAAACTTTTCCAAAACAAATTAATATGCACTAAAAAGTAAAAAAAAAAAACCATAATATAATGTAGTTAAAATTATTGTTATTTTTGGAGTTGGTGTCAGCCAAGGAAACAACTCTGACGGAACAGTTTTCTACATTAGCTTGACTGACACCGACTCCAAAAATAACAATAATTTTAACTACATTATATTATGGTTATTTTTTTACTTTTTAGTGCATATTAATTTGTTTTGGAAAAGTTTTTCATTTGAAGTCGGTTTTCTTTTTGTTAAAGTTTTTTTTTATTTTGTGATTTTTAGTGAATCTTAAGTACACTAACTAATTTGTCACTAAAAAAAGAATCATCGAAATCGATTGGCGTGATATTGAGTTATTCGTCCTCTTGTCGGTGCATATTTAATGCAAATTTAAGACTTTTGTGGTTTTCTCATAGATGCCGTTGTCAGAACTGGACTAAAATGAAATGGGACCACACGGGAAGTAGCAGCTTTCAAATAGATAAAGAATCATCAAATTTGGTTCACCCAGTCGAAAGTGTCCTCCTCCCTTTTTGTTTGAAGTCGGTTAAAAAGCAAATTAACCCCATTATTATTATTACATACATTGCTCCGAATCATTGTTGATACTTTGTTTTTAGCGCCTACAATAGTCATGCATGATGACTCCCACAAAATTATTTTCAATTTTTTAGTAAAATAAAAGCTTTTCCTTTTAAAGGTTTTTTTAATTTAAATTTTTAATTTAAGTCTACAAAAGGTGCATATATATATATATATATATATATATATATATATCAAACATGGTGGAAGCGATAGGAAAATCAATACGCCACTTACATTACATTGTCATCCAAACTAAACGTGTATACAAAATTTCATCTCAATCCTTTGAGGATAACTGCTTCCAAATTGAAAAGCTATAACACCGAGCAATATCACGAAAAAGTTGATTTTAAGTTTGGATTTTGGATATTCCTTTTCTTATTCAAAATAAGTGCTGATGAAGGGATGAAGTACGCCTGGCATCTGAGAACGCTTGCGCTTGTTAGGCTTAGTAGTATGCTTTTCCGATAAAAGCTACGGAAATTGATGATTTTAAAATCAATTTTTTTAAATTCATTTTTCATGTACCTACCAAAAAGGTCAATTAAGAAAGTAATGTTCAGCCAACTTAGAATAAACTGTCTAAAATGTTACTAGTTCTCGTATCAAAAGATGTGATATTTAATTATTTACGGGGTTTTATCTCTTTCATATTCCTAATAATAATTATATTCTGTTTCGGTTTTTATAATCTTGTATTATAAGAAGTTGTGGTTGTTAAATCATGTAGGTAGTCTGACTAGCTCCTAAACATTATTAAACATTGTTTTTATGAAAATTTATTTACACATACCTACCTACCTCTAAAACATAATAAACAGGTGAAAATAATTGAGAAATATTAAATTAAAACTGTTTATTATTCTGTGCTTTAAATATTATTTAATTTACATGAAGATATTCATCAAAATAAAATTATTACCATGTGCATCTTTGTGTGGACTTATCTTTGGGACATAATCATACATTTTTACCAAATTTATGTCAGTTTATGCAACTGAATTATTAATACTGAATATTTTTACGCTTTAAGAATCGATTTTTATTTAAAACACTTGGTATGAAAACAATATGACGAGTTAAATCTAGTGATCGAATGTACTAATTTTTTCTAATATGTATGTATAACTTGTATAACTGTGTGCTGCCGACAAAGCTTCTATTGTTTGAAACTGACAATAAACTGGTGGATACAGCACACGGTGTAGTTGTTACCCACCGATACATAATGACTAAATACCATATATAATTATGCTACATTGTACGTATAACAGACAAAGCATCTATTGTTTGAAACTTACAATAACCTGATGGAAACAGCACACTATAAAAGACTTAAGGAAAAAACTTTTCAAAATAATCACACTCACTTTTTTTAAAATAATACGAAAACTCTTCTGTAGTTAGCGTTCTCCATCATAAGTTTAGTTTAGGATTTTAATTTGAGCAACTATGAGTTGGAATAGTCTCCCTTATTACTAAATCAAAGAAATTTTTTTATTTTTTAAGTCGTACAACTCGGAGTTGGCCTTGGCATCTTCAACAATGCACCTTCATTGAATCTAGTCCTTCAAAACATTTTTCCTGGTTGCCTTTATTTTAAACTAATATTGGTACCTTACATCTTCCATTCTTTGAAGTTTTTTTATTTCCATTTTATTCCTGCAGTGCCATTGGTCGTCGTCGATTTTCTTCTTGTAAATGTTCCCATTTATCCCGTAGAGAAGCTACAAATAACTTTTTTCCTGGCATGTAAACGAACACATTTCAGGAGATTAAGCTTGAAAATTATGTGCATCATTTTCTTTTTTAAACTCCCACTAAAAAGAGGGATATTATAATCTTATTGTGTCTCTATATATCTGCATCTATGTATCTGCGTGTCTATCTGTGGCATTTGATTTTTGTTTTGTTTTAAAGGTAATTCGATCGAGTGTGTTTTCAGTTTTGTTTTTGGGAGCTTAGAGATCCGTTCCCGATAACAACTAGAAAATAGGTGCTCATTTTCAAACGACTGTGTAGATTTTAATGAAATGAAGCTGAGAACACTCTCCATCAAATTACCTTTCAAATAAAAATAATTGGCTTATTTGTTTAGGAGGGAGCTACGATGCCACAAACTAATTTATCAGATTTGATGTCGGATGTTAGTTTCAATTTTTAATTTAATATTATATGTAAATATTATTTATCCGATTGATTCTGAGAAGCATTAGCATATTATTTGTAAATATTAATTATCAGTCCATTGCACTGGTCAATAAAGTATGAAATCCAATCAATGATATATCAATAATAATTATTTTCTAATAAATATTGGTTATAATTCTCATAATTATAATTAGTGTTTAATATAATATAATTTAAACTAAAATTATTATCTAAATAATCAAATAAATAAATTTATAAACATATTGTAATGTAGCTGAACTGACGATTTAACATCAATAAATACAACTAGAATCATATCAATTGAATAAGTCAAGATAAATATAATTTTTCAGTTGGTTTGAAATTATTAGCTTAGGTTCAATATAATTGTATCATACAAACTACAAAAACAAGCTTTTATTGTAATAAAAAAGGAGAAAATAATTATTTCTATTGAAATAATTTGCATTTCTTGAGGTGCTACCAATCATCCTTGACAGTCATAAATGAGAGCCGCCAGGTTTTACAAATAGTCATGTTTGTGAATAAAAGTAATAATTATTTTATACTTTTTAGTACGATAAAAACTTGTCCATTAAAAATTATTTTTTATTTAAAATCTTGTTTCTTTTTTTCAGGTAAACAATTTTTTCAAAATGCTGTATAATTTGTAAGTAAAAATTTATTTATCTTTTCAAAGAAAAGTTTAGCTTTCGAAAAATGCGGTTTATGTTTTAGTTAGTAAATTATTATTAACTAAAAGATAAATATCAGTTAGTATAAAATAAAAAATAAATATTATATTAGTTAAAAGATAGTTTTCGATTTTTCGCTATTTTGGGCTTGTGGACCAAAAGAGCCCCAGCAAGTAATACATTGTGAAAAAGAAGAAAACAAAATATGTTTTAACTAAGCCATAGCCAACTATGCTTCCAATTGAAAAAAAAAAACGTAACTTTGGGTCATAACTCGAAAACCAACCGTTTTATTAAAATATTAATGATACCACTAGATTCTACAGAAAAAAGTGTCTTTCGGATGTCAAAGTCATATTCACTTATCTTTTCGTACAACGACGTTATTCACATAAGTTTAAGAGTCGAAAAATCGAATAAACTTTTGCTTATAAGTCGAAAACAACAATTGTGATCCAGTTTTTGTTCACGTCAATGAACTTGTCTCAAATAAAGAGATCAAGAGAATGCTATCAATTTTTTTATAGATATGGAGATACCGTATTAAAACATCGAATTTGGCCGACTCTGTACAACAAATAGGTGTTAAGAAACAAAATAAATATCTAGAATTAAATTATAATGATATCTCATGTTATCATTTCAAATTAAAATTGCATGCAACTCAATATGGTCGTATTAGTCAGACTAGAGGATTTTCTTATCTTGAGTGATATAATTTTTGTTGAATTAATGTGTACTTTACAGGTATACAATATATTGGATTATAATTGATGGTACCTGTATGACATACCTACACAAATAAATATAAATAATACCATTCTACTATTCTACTCTAGTTCTAGTAGTAATATATATATCGGTAGGTACAATTTTATATGATTAAATTTCATTTATGATGATAATATTAAATGATGATAAATATGAATAAACAACCATCAATTATTATCAAAATATTACCTATTTTATAAAATTATTATAAATAACTATCGTTTATATTCATTCATTCATTCATTCATTCATATTTTGTAAATTTTGTATTACGTACCTATGTAATAACTACTGTACCATAAATAATCAATTTTATATTTTTAGTTTAATAATTTTTATTAACGCTGTACGCACATTCATGCAGAGGCGGATTAAGAAATTTAGCGTAATACAAATATATCAATAAAGTCCTTTTTTATGTTCTTTAGTTTCAAGTTCTTCATTTTTTAGAATCTGTTAAATAGCAATGGTTGTTCGAAGTTAAATTAGGACGTTGATTGATACATTTTTCAATAAAAAAACTTTAATAAAATAATAGGCACTAAAAAGTAAAAAAAGAACGATAATATAATGTAGTTAAAATTATTGTTATTTTTAAAGTCGGTGTCAGCCAACGAAACAACTCTGACAGAACAGTTTGCTACATAAGCTTGGCTAACACCGACTCCAAAAATAACAATAATTTAACTACATTATATTATCGTTCTTTTTTACTATTTAGTGCATATTAATTTGTTTTGGAAAAGTTTTCTTTTGAAGTCGGTTTTCTTTTTGAAGTTTTTTTTATAGTGTGATTTTTAGTGAATCTGAAGTACACTAACTAATTTGCTACTAAAAAGAGAATCATCGAAATCGGTTGGCGTGATATTGAGTTGTTCGTCCTCTTATCGTGCATACTTAATACAAATTTAAGACTTTTATGTTTTTCTCATGGATGCCGTGGCGAGAACTGGACCAAAATGAAATGGGACCACACGGGAAGCACCAGCTTTCAAACAGATGAAGAATCACTAAAATCGATTCACCCAGTCGAATGTTCTGAGGTAACACGCATAAAAAAAATGCAGTCAAATTGATAACCTCCTCCTTTTTTGTTTGAAACCGGTTAAAAATCACTTTTCTAAATCACCAGAATATTTCGTTGCTCACATACTTTCGCTATTTTGAACTTCTTCAGTGCTCAAATAGGTATATTGACTAAATTTTTTATCACTACAGGTGGATAATGCTCCCTGTGCAAGCAGAAAAGTTGAGTTGGCTTTTGAAAATTTTTAGAAGCACGCAAAATATGAACGTTTAAAATTCCTAAGTAAACAAAGAGGACGATATTGGTTAATGGTGTCATTGTCCGATATCACCATAGAGATAAAAATAAAATACGTCATATAAAACTTAGTTTTGCTAAAAGCAGATGGGATAAAAATCTTTGAATGCTAATAACTTCTTCGTTTTTAACCACTTTTAAATTTTGTCAGGATAAGTACTAAGTTATTGATCAAAACGATAGTTTTTTGTAAAAATTTCTGTATAATTCTCACCTCTTTTAAATTCAACCACAAGTCTGTCTATAAATACTAGATATATTGTCACTCTAAATACTTCTCGATCAGATAATGAAGAAGTAATATCTTCAGCAGATTCATCTGCTGTGAGCTTTCTCTTCCGTAACTTCTTTGCGCCTTTTTCATATTCTTTGACTATTGAGAGTTCCAAGACTTGTTGTTCATTTTTAATAAAAATTTCCCTTTCTGCAGAAATTATACGAAATTGGCTGTATATATTTTTATCACTGTACAAATGTCAATATCAACGGACTTTACTCACATAGTAAATTTTAAGTGCGTTCAAAGTTTTAAGTTCTTCATTTTAAGTTCTGTAGGCACGTGTCCACTTTGCTTTATGGATAATCCGCCTCTGCATTCATGAAAAATATGATTTCTAGATGACATCGTTTTACATTTTTTTACATGTCTAATCAATCATCTACTTAATTTTTAAATTGAATAATTCTTCCCCGTAAGGCTATAAACGAATATTATTACCATCATGGTCGAACATCAATCAATGAACCCTTAAATCTATATGAAATATACACACATATAAACCTATATATACCTACCTATTAAAATATGGAATCCTTGTCTGTAAAATACCTTTTCTTAGACGAGAAAATGATATAAACTTTCCATTTTTTTTAAATATTTAATATTGCAGATATTAAAATTATCAATGATATCAAAAATAATTTGTGAATTTCAAAACAGAAATTTTTACATAATCTTTTAAGGATGTTGCAATCATAGTTTTTTCGAGAATTTGTTTGTAATTTGGTATAAAAGTAGGTATTATTCGTTTACTCTTTCTTGAACCTCCAAAATTCGGCTTTTACGGCGCAGACTAGTCTATATGTTTCTACAGCGGAGACTAGTCTATATTAAATTAAGGTCAAGAGCAATAAAAATCTTAGCCCACCCTATCATAAATTATAAAGTACTCCCCATTTATAACATATAATCTTATTACAAGCAGTGACTAACAAATAAGTTCGATAGCAATTTTTATTATTCTTGTAAAAGAAAATATTTTGTATTGGATTTACTTTAATTTACTTTTGCGAATAAACTGTATGTTGCTCGTTTATTATTCATTTATCTTTTGTCGTTTTGCTTGATTTTATTTTTTTATTTTTTGTTTTTAAGTATTTAGTGCTACACAAAGAATTGCTAAAGCAATCGATCGGTACAGCTAATTAATTTTTTAATAGTGTTAAGTTATTGGCTTAATAGGTACATTTGAATCTAAAAATTATATTAAATTCAAAATAAACAACTAGTGTCGTCATTTTATTTAAAATAACCTGTCTTATTATGTCTTATTTATGTTGGTTTGGTTATTTCCAATGGACTTGCAATATGTTTTTTGGCCACTGAATTAATTAGGTGTATGTAAAACTACTCATAAATATTTTAAAATAATCATCAATATTTTATCCTTTTCCTAAGCATAATAATATAATTTTTTTTATCTCTCTATATCTAGAAGTGTCATAAAACTCAGAGTACACCCTTTTCGTAAAAAATTTTTATTTTATAAATTATAATTGGTTTAAGGATGATGCATGCTTATTATTGGATATTAAATAAAACCCCCCACTCAATTTCATTTTTCGGCTATATCCTGCACTAAGGGCCAATAATTTTTGTAACCATATACATGTATATTCAATATGATTAATAGTGTTCAATATAATTAATATAAAAAAATTCCTTGTAGCGTTTATAAACGTGTAAATTTTAACAGTTAAAATTTGTGCGTTTTTGGCAGCTGAATTTCAACGCATTCCTTTGTTAAATAGTAAATAGGCCGTGATACACCACGGGTTTTGTAAATGATAAATACATACTTGAAATTACTTGAGTGGCTTCATTTTGAAGAATCTACCAAACTTTACTCTACGATTCTTTTTTCGAAAAGGCTGGGTACCGTTCTAAAAAAAAACTATTAAACAATAAAATAATCCGTCAAAATTCTGTTAAAACACCAATGAGCTTGTTTACCACCTCGAACGTGCCATACTTATTAATTTTTATTTTTGAATGCAATTATTAATGTTATCAGGTATGGTCATGTGTCCGACAAATTCCCTGCTGGGTTTTTTCAATACGATAACTCAAATATGAAGTCATCATGCTCATTTCAAAATGCATCCTTTTCGAACAAAATGGTAGAGGAACGGTTAGTAGCCTCGTCAAAAGGAAAGCCACTTACGAAATGTCACGTATGTGTATATTTAAAAAAAAAACTGTTACAGTCCATAGGAATTACATTTCTTAACCATTACAAAAAATTTTTTATCAACAAAAATTTCCAATAATAATCCAGTGCAGCTACGGACTGACCCAAAAGTTTGTTTTGGGACTTTAAACCTTTTGTCGCTATTTTGGAAAATAGTTTTTTTTGCGTGTTGGTTTATATTTTGCGTTCCATTCATTGAAATCAGATGATTTTGGTGTCGTTGGACTTTTCTGCATTTTATCTACAAACACATTTGCAATCAACAAACGCTACAAATGGTAGAAAAAAAAGTTATTCATGTCCGAAGCCAAAATTTGTTTCGAGAGTTTCTTTTAGTAACGGTTTGTGTTTCTAAACTAATTTGTGCCCTCGTCGTTCAAACAAATATTGTTCATTTTTCTATAAGGAACATTTTTAATTGTAACTTTTGAGGATTGGCCTATGTTGCTCATTCAGCATGATATCTCTTGAAGGAGATGATGATTTCATTTCTTTATAATATATTATATCCATAGAATATCAGAAACTAACGAAAAAATTTTTGATCTTGCGAATACGCAAAATCAAATTAAAGGTTTCCAAACAACCCCCAATTGAAAAATGAATAAAAAAAAATCTCTAGTCACAAACTTTTGGATCATCCCTTCGATTTTCGCAAATGCTCTGGACTATAGGTAGTATTATGTTATGTTATTTCAGGTAGATTAACTGTTTTACAGGTAGATAACTTTATTTTATCATGATACATTATAATTATAGATAACATTTTCTCGAAGTTTTAACCTTTTAACCTTACAAACTGATACATCAAAATATGTATTCAATTTAAAGTAAGATGATAGTTTATAATAATAGTTCCATAAACCCTTACTAAAGATATTAATTAATTTCACCTGTGTATTAATAATTTATTTATACATATTGACAGAACATTTTTATCTTTAAAATAAAATAAAGTTCAAAAATTAAAACTCCGATGACTACAGAATCACGCTCTTAAAAGTAAAATCTTCATTACAGTTGGCGGACTTCTAAGATTAAACAGTTTTCCACAGAACAGGGTATTGATAACTGGAAGCAACTCACCAACTGGCTATAACAATATCGTAGGTACTTATTAAAATTCAGAAGTACGTCCGAATTCAGTAGTTAAAATTTCGATAACGAGATGGCAACACTTGTACTTACCATTTTTTAAGGCCGATAGAAATATTCAAATTCAAAGACACATAAATCCCACAAACTGGCGATAAAAATTTGTACTATTAAACAGGAAATGGACCGCTTTTTCAGTAATTCCAATTTAGACCACCTGATTACTTACCATTTATCAATAGTCGGGATAAAATTTTGGTTTTAAATTAAAATTGTTATATAATTTTGATAAACATAATTAGACTATAAACTAAAAAAATTTTCCTTGATTCCAAAGAGAGTCAAATAAACAAGCCTTAAAATTACTGGGCCTGCTTCGCTTTTCAATTAATCATAGACTAAAAAATTATGAAAAACAAGTGAAAACAAACAATTGAGTTAATTAATTGCTGAAATACCATGTATAGACAGTGTTGATTACTCTGTCACATTACACAAACATACTATAGAATTTGCGCATACTTTGCGTTCTCACGGGTAAACAGTTATGTTCACGAAAAAATGTTTCAAACAAAATTTTATATAGTTTTTTATAAGGGACAATTTTTACATTTAAACTTTTGTTCTATCTCTAACGGTTTACAAGATGGGTTCTACGGACCCAAGACTCAATTGACCTATGTTGCTCATTTACGAACTTGACCTCAATCTTTACGTCATCAACACGCTATAAAAATGTCAGCTTGATATCTCTTTTCACTTTTGAGTAATCGGGATGAGAAACGGACAGATTACAGGCAGACAACTGACAGACAGACAACCGGAAATGGACTAATTAGGTGATTCTATGAACACCTATACCAAAATTTTGTTCGTAGCATCAATATTTTTAAGCGTTACAAACTTGGGACTAAATTTAATATACTTTGCATATTTCATATACATATACATGGTATAAAAATTATACAATTTATTTATTGGTATATGTGTATTAACAATATATGGAATACCTCCTATAATATAATTTTTAAATAATAATATCGTCATCCTTATGATAATAAAACATATCTTCTCATACACTTAAAATAACTTACGGCTATGCAGTAAAATAACAATACAAGAAGGGATAAAAGAGGGAATCAAACAGGACATATTATATGTATATGTTGTTTTTAATTTACTCATTTTTTACTTTTACTATCACTGGCAACACCTGTTTTAAAAAACTTGTCAGCGAAGCATGGAGAAGAGCATGTCCCAAATAAAACTAGGGACAAAATAATAACTATTCGCAACAAAACCAAACGAAAAGACGTTACGGTTTGTGTAAACAAATTAAAGTAGAAATGAGCTGGGCGCATAGCTAGACTGGTAGACGATCAGTGCACCACAAACTGGACGCCATACAACTGCAAAATTAGGAAAATACGCCAGATAAACGATGGAGGGATAGTCTTTTGAGCTACACAGGAGGAATGTGGAATAGACTCGTCGTTGATCGTAACTAGTTAATAGGCGTTATTATTACTATTATTAGAAATTGAGGTTTTTGAAGTATTTTTTGTTGATAATTGAATTGCTCAAATTTTCATTCATAACAAAAAAAAAAAAAAAAAAACGAACTTCTATTAAACAGGAATAATAGCAGAGTATATGTAGAAACAGTAATAAATAAGTTTCAACAAGAGAAAATATAAAATTTTTAATAATTTCTTGTAAGAAAAATATAAAATCTGATTTTTAGAAATAAAATTAAAGTTTTATAAACAAATTTTTTTAAACATTCAATAAGATTTATTTAATAATAATTAGTTATAAATTTTACACCAAAATAAACACACCAAATAATAAATAATGAAGTTATAATCAGAAACATGAAGAGAAAGATTTAATATAAACAACAGCTGATAATAATGATTAAAAAATAAACGCAGCAGCTTCAACTACAGCTACAGTTAACTACGTCATAGCCATAGACGAAGACTTACTTAAAATTTATATCATTATTTTATATCTTTATCAAAATATACAAAGGGAAAGTGTTGTACCGTGGATCACAATTTAGATTGTTTATTAAGACAATGAAAATCATACTTTTTGATAACATACTTCCAACACACTGTATTTGAGAAATTAAATATTAAACAGGTGTCATGCAAGTTATATGTGTTTTGAGAAAACGTGATCCTTGTTACAAGACCACAATGTATCATAGATCACAGGGTAATAAAATTTAAATTGATATTCATCGCTTAAAACCGGCGAAGCAATCTTCAACATGAAATATTTATGGTTCACTTAGGGAAAAGCATCGTGGAAGATGTGTAAAAGATTAAAAATCCATACAAGTTTCATTTGTAGACATCCTCCGCTCTGAGCGTTCGGTAACCGCCTCAGCTTTTGTTGATCGACAAAACGCATTTATTATTTAATAAAGGTCCTGATGAAATAAAACCTGCAGTGGTTATCCAAAATGTTTGGGGCCGCATGAAAGAGAAAGCTCCTTTTTAAAGAATTTTTCTAGATAAAAAGTTGTTAAGATAAGTACAATAAAGCAACTCACTAGTTTCTAAAAGTGTATTTACTCACGTTAATGTCTCATACTATATATATAGGGATTATAGTTCAAATAGGTTATAACGAAATTAAAGGAACAACAGTTAAAGTCATTATAACCGACAGTCGTTATAAGCAATTCTATTTAAGTTGGCTCCATATGGAAAATTGTTTTATTATAAGGTTTATGAAAAAATGTTATTCTTTATAAAAATCTCTGTTTTCGAAAATATTAACATTCAGATATTAACTCTTGACATCGAATGTACAGGGTGTCCTTCAAATTGAAAAAGTTGGACAGAAATGTAAATGCCTAGTAATAGTTTAGAAATGTAGACCATTTAGAACAGATAATAAGGGAAACGGTTCAAGAAATCACTCCCGAAATATTTAGGAATATATTTAAATTATTATGTGAAAGAATAGTTACATGTATGGAACACGAAGTTGGGTACGTTGAGGCAAAAACGAACTGAAGATAACAGTAATAAATTGTTAACGATGTGAATGTTTTGACCACTTCAATTAGAAATTAAATTTTGCAAATCCCACTCATAACACACGTTATCTGTTATCCAAGTTAACCAGTCATGTACTTCAAATATTTATTTGCTGGTTTGACCCATTTAATGAAAGATACGTAACATAGTAATTAAATACATCTATATATATATATAAAACAATGTCGTGTTAGTTACACTACTTATAACTAAAGAACAGCTGAACCGATTTAGCTGAAAATTGGCAGGGAGGTAGTTTAGAGCCAGGAGAAGGACATAGGATACTTTTTATCCCGTTCGACAGCATTCCCGTGGGACTTGATAACTGGGTTGGGTATCGGTGGTGGTGCCATCTATAGTAAACATATTGAACTAACATTTATTTCGATGGTGGCGCCATCTATGGTAAACTTATTGAACTAACATTAATTTCGATGGTGGTGCCATCTATGGTAAACATATTGAACTAACATTTATTTCGCTGGTGGCGCAATCTATGGTAAACTTATCGAGCTAACATTTATTTCGGCGGTGGTGCCATCTATGATGAACTTAGTGGCCAATCCTTATCCTTAAACAATGGCCAATCCTAAAAAGTTTGTGGTTTAAATCTAGAACATTCATGTTTTTCCCATGGTCAATTATACGTGGCATGTTCACGGGTCGGAAGACCATCTGCGTTGTTTGTTTTTGCGCCTGATAATAAAACAAAAAATGTCGTGTATCACAAGGTACTTAAATGAAGAGCAATGTACTAAAATACAGAAATTATTATGAATGATTAATGTATTTTTTTTTTTTTTTTTTTTTTGTATTTTTTCCAATTAAAAAAAAAAAAAAAAAACTGCTTATTTATTGCCATTAAGGCGGAACAAAGTTCGCCGGGTCAGCTAGTAACTTATAATAAACAAGTTATCCATATTGAGCCAACATAAGTAAACATGCTGTATGTGTTTGTATATGTAGGTATTTAGTTGTAACCTTTCAATTTCGTCGTTATAATCGATATCTTTTTAATCGATTTTAATTGTACACCTTTCAAGAAACTATAAAGAATGATTAGGATCAAGGAACAACTGTTTACCCGATATAATCATTTATACAGAATATAAAGCCTTATCTAATTTTTGGTTAACTATATTCTAATTAGAATTAAATTAAACATATAATACAATCATATAGAAACAGATATATTAAATCATTACTGGTAGGATAAAGATAACAAACATAATGTGTGTATGAAATGAATGTTGAATTCATTCGTTGGTGGTAGAGTTTGGTTAAAATTTCAATGTTACAGAATACAACAAACATTATTTATATATAATTTTATGTACAAAATGACGGATATTAATTTTAATTTATGGAGTAGACAATTATTTATCATTTAATTATAAAACTAGAATCTCAAATTACAAAGTTTTATATGTGTATTAATATAGCTACAGTGTAAGACAACTATAACGTCATATATTACATCCATATTAGATCGTGTGCCCATAATGAAACGAAATTTCTATGATTATTGAAGAAAAACTTCTTTAGGCACGCTTGACTTTGGAAGTAAACTGGAGAATGTATGATCAGAATGTTACGAAAATATATGATCAAGCTCGTAACGAAAAATGTGATAATATTGAGAGGGAGAAATAATATGATAAAGATAGAAAGAGAGAGAGTTGCGTCTCAACAACATAACAAATTCCATGCCATACAATAAGTATAAAATATTATATTACACAGAGACCCAGTAGTTTAGTGGTAAAACATTGGTGTTGTCTAAAGCACACTCGCTTTTTTCGTCATGTCGTAAAAAGTAAATTTGAATGAAAAAAATTATGTTTTAATTTATAATTGTGTATCGAAGTTATGGAAATAGATTTTCGCATCTTTGTATGTTAAAAGAAAATTACCGACATTTCGATACGCGTGAAAAAATTATAACTGTAAAAAAACTTGTTTTTTCAACATGTTGGGCTGCAAACGTTAGTTGTCAATAATTTTTTGTTAACATGAAGTACTGCAGTTGTCAATAATTTTCTGTTAACAGCAAATAAAGAAAAAAAAAATTTCCATTATCGAAAAAAGGCAGACAAAAGTTATGATGGAAATTTCACTTCATTATGGTTGATAACTATAACGAGACTCTTTGCATCTTAATAAATACTGTATTTTCTATTAAGGCCACTGACTCGCTATGGGCATAGTCTCAGAAAATCCTAAATTTTTTTATCTAACTCAAAACAAATTTAAAAATAATAATAACAATAATAACACTGTATTTAGTCCGAAGGCATTACAGGTGGTTGGTACACATAACATGCAGGGATAATTAACGTGGAGAGCATAGAAAAGGTGGTGTTTTCAATTCTAGAAAAAAACTAGCCTTCAGATATTTAAAAAAAAATTATATCGATGTATTTTTTCTGATTTATTTAAAGAAAGTAATCAATTTTATTATTGGACAGAAACGACTCTAGTAGAATATTGGTGGTTGAATTGAGATATCTATATTAACACAGTACTTGGTACATAATATTTATTGACCGTTGCGTGGTAAATTAGAGTAAACAATAAGACATTATTTGATTGTAGCAAGTATACTATTTTCACGCATACAGTCCAAAGCATTTTTAAAATATTGTAAGGAGAAAACAACCTTAAGAGTATATAGATTCGCCATTAGGATAACATCATACTCGACAAACACTAGAATTTATTTTACCATTTTTGGTTGGCTCAATATAAGGGCTTTTAAACATTTAAAAATACGAATAGCATTATTTAAAACAAGTACAAACTTTGAAAAATTTTTGATTTTGGACTTATGCGTAATCCAGATAAAATGCATTTGGTATTTTAAATTTTTATTTTATATTGATAATCAACGTTTAGCAGAAATATTTATTAATTTATCAAAATTTTTCTATGAATGCCCAAAAAGATGTTACTTTTTGATTTTGGAAATTATTTTCTTATCCCTTCAATGTCATGGAAAAAATTTGAGTTAATTTGTTTAATCGATTCACAGAATAATCTGAATGGTGACAAAATTTTTTTATTACTTCAGGTGAAGAAGTGCCTCACTGCATAGGCAGAAAAGTGAAGTTGGTTTTTGAAAATCTTTAGAAGTACGGAAAAGATATAGTGATGTCATTGCCCGATATCACCATAGAGATACATATAAAATACATAAAAAACTTTATTTTGTTAAAAGAAGATGGGCAACAATCTTTGAATGCTTCGTTTTTAATCAATTTAAATTTTACTTTCAAATTTTATCATGTTATCAAGTCTTGTTTTACAGTTTTATGTGTAATGTGGCCAGTTCGACATCAGGCAATTATCGTATTGGATATAAACTATTGTAATGATGCCTAAGAGACTAGCAGAATACGACGCCTTCCACGCTTCGTACTGTGTATGGAAAAACATCACTGTGACGATTTTATGGCATATGCTATCCTTTTCTTGCCTAGAATACAATTTCTATATGTTTCATTGAATATTGAAATATTATCTATTCCTAGAAATCTTCTGATTTATTTTGAAGGTATTAAATACATAAAATTTTTTAGTTTTATTTCGAACGAACAGAGCTGTTTACTATCTAAGATGAAATATGTGTCTGTGCATAACATACATAATTTTTGTTTACTCATTTCTACTATTTAGTTTCATTTGAATCTATTTGGAGCTATATGAATCTTTGGAGCTATATTTAGTGAAGAACATGTCAATCTTCAAAGAAACAAACAAACCCGAGGAATATAATATTCCAGATCATACATAAAGTCTTGTAATTCAGTATCATATTTCATATTATATGTAAACAATATACAAAGTGTTCGGGATAATTTTTACAAAAAATTGTACATGGCTATTGGTTTCTTGAGAAAAATCTTCAGTTGGTTGAAACCTTTTAACAACACATGTTCTTGGGTGTGAAAATTTTAATATATTATATATAAAACTAAAAATTATATGTATATAAAAAATAATAATGGGCTTTAACCTCCGTTTTTATGACATACGCCTTATCACAGAGGCTACCCACATCATCAGTTGTTAATCTTTATTTATTCAATTACATTAATCTTTACAATTACATTTATGATGTGGGTGGAATCGGTTACTTCGTTCTTGCCCAAGCGACGATAATGTGATCAATTCCACAGATCCTATTATTGTTCACCTAAGTCTAAGTAGTCAAACGGTCAGTGACTAACGCCTTAGACAGCTCGACCATTTAGTCTCATGTATAATAATAATAGTATATTATTTCATAAAAAATATACAAATTTGTACATGAAAATTGTCAAAGAAAAAAACAGAGTTTTACATAGTTCCAAAGTAGTACCAAAAATTCGCTAACACAATAGTTACATATCTCCATGTTACAGCTGCTTTACATTACCTTGAACTTATGTTCATCATGGATTTGACGAATTTACACTGGAATTTTGTTGTAAATTCTTATCAAATTATTATATGGCCCTTTTAATATAGTACTTAATTTTGTGTAAATTGAGTCTGGTGCGACCCTCTAGGCCCACATGAAAAACTTCCCAGTATAATAAAAAGTTATAAAGGGGTCTTGTTAACATTTATAGATCATGTTTTGAACATGTTTTGCAGCTTATGCTGGAACGATCATTATCTCCATAGATAATGATCGTTCAGATTCTGTTTATCGAGTTTTTTCCAGTTTTTTTTATTACCATTAAAAAACGGCTCAATGTCATAATTTTTTCGCGAGATAATGAAGGCAAAAGAATCCGAACGAACATACGCACATGCGCACATACGTACACACACACACAGGCATCGCATTGAAAAATTTGATTCGGATATTAAGGCCTTGAAACCGCGGAAATATGCAAAACTGGAGATTTTAAATTTCAGCCCCATTACATTAAGTTCCTCTGGAAAGTTAGTAAATGTTATGTTCGTTTTTGTGTGCTTCAAAAACTTAAAAAGTTGTGCATCGATTGAACTCAAATTTTGATACGATATACAATCCGGTTCAAGGACTGTTTTTATCTATTTTTTTACCTTCGAGAGGTGGAAAGGTGAGGCGTGAAAGTGGGTATGAACAATCGAATATTTCCCCCAAGTCTGGTATCAAACGAAAGTGCATGATGTGTACATTTAAAAACTGTAAGTTACATGAAAATCAGTTCAGATGTTTAAATGTTGTGGAGTCTATTAGGGGGAGTTTATCAAACTTTCATAAAATTTACTAGGCAGCTTCTTATCTATTTCTTCTCATCTATAATGTCCCACAGCGAGGCGTGGCAGGGTACAGCTAGTATAAATATAGTTTTTCAAACATAGCTACAACTCTTTAACTTTCAACGGTGGTTTTATGTTCAGTAAATAAACTATTTCAGTCAGTCCCTACTCAGTACATGTTATTAGTTATAATAAAATGCCGCTAGCTGTCTCCACTGCTAGAGAAGATATTCATAATAACTATCGTGTATGTAGTATGAACAGATAATATTCGTTTTATTTTGAAATGTATGATGAAAATTTACTTTATAATATTACATGCAACTCAAGCCATCAGTGATGTGATGTGTATATGTTTGTATTCAGAGAGTATCAGACGATAGAAAATGAAGGTACGAAAACGTTCATAATATTATGTTGAAACTTGTTGAAAAGTTAATGGACGATTGATATGTACAAAGTTTTGATATGTACTAATATAATTGGGAAAAGTAATTTTATATGATAATTTAAATACGTTAAGCATGAAGAACACCGATTTAATCGCATCACTTAATCCACTTAATTCATAGACATTTCATATTTATTCGGTTAGCTTCGCTACATTTAAATGCAGAAAGTCTAATATGATTAATATCAATGACAGTAATAAATTGTATTAAGGAAAAACACTTCAATAATTTTAAATTATTTGTACCTTACTTTCAACTCTGATGATGAATTTTGTTATAACTGCATAAATGTAGACGAATAGAAATAAATTTTTCGATATCTGCCTTAGTTTTCGAAATATCGAAAGCTAAATAATTAAACAAAATTTTAAATTTTCGATATTTTAAAAATTACTCCAGATGTCGAAAAATTATATTTTTAATTTTCGTCTTATATTGTCAAGTTATAACATAATTAACCATCAGAATTGAAAATACATATTTTTTAAATTTGTGTCCCCACTACCGTGCACATACATCTTTAATTAGTCGGGCTCAGCGGTTTTTTTATTTGTTTTAAAAAACACCACACCCGACCACATATAAAAAAAAATCAAGGCTTTATATGTCGTTGCCCTGGCGCTCGTTTATCCTTAAAGCGATAAAAAATCAGAAGATTTTAATCGCAACTATCAATCAAGTCACTAGAAGATTCGATGAAATCATAGTAGTTCAAATAAGCGCCAAAGCCTACCACGCCGTTAAAGATCCTTCCTTTGTCCTGTTAACATTAAAATATGTTCAAAGAAACGAATCTTTTTTGTAGGGTAGATCGTCATCGCGGTTGCTATCACAAATAATATTACGAGACTTTTAAATTATCAATACGAGATTAAGGATTGTTTTCCACTAAAATCGTGATGTAGGCAAGTTTTTTATTTTTAAAAATTTTCTATAGAACCCTTTAAGAGGATGACTTGAGGAGAATTTATAGTGAGTGACACAAGAGAGTAATATTTAAAGTTATTTAAAACAAAAACAATTCCATTAGTTCACCCTTTCATATTCATTCATTATATGATTTTAAAGTTAAATATCTGAATTATAATCTTAATTTGGAGCACATTTAGAGTAACGAATATTTGGTATGTGTGTATAATATGTTAACAGAACACATATAAGTTTAAAACTTATATTTCAATCATTGTCTGACAATTCTGATGTTTAAGTTTCAAAAACTTTGTCATAGATATTTAAGGGATATACCAAAACTTCCTTTACTAACTATGTCTAATTTATTGTAAGATGAATTTAACATATCAAATTTAAGATTATCTCTTCGAAATTATCTTTAGAAAAATGAACGCTTAAAAAATATTCTTAAATTAACGTTCTTAATAATTTCAACTCTAAGCAAATTGGTAATTTAAATTCCACAACAAGCAATTTCTCAACATAAAGTTATAAAGTTTACTTTCAGTTCTTAAATACGTGATTACTCGTCGAATAAGCCCAGTCACGTGCTAATGTCATAACTGGTTCGCGAGATAATCAAAGCGAAAGAATCCGAACGAACATACGCACATGCGTACACACAGACATGACATTGAAAAGGTTTGATTCGGATATTGCGGCCTTGAAACCGCGGAAATATGTAAAAGTGGAGATTTTCAAAATCGGTCTCATTACATTAACTTCCTCTGGGAAGTTAAAAAGTTGCTTAGAATATTTTTGTATACCCATATACCGATTTTCATGACAAAATACGCATTTTTAATTTTTTTTATGTTGGTCTGCACTCAAAATTATTACAAGTTTATTGAAATATTTGAATACATAAAAATATTAAATTATTAGTTTTTACATTACATACCATACATGATCAATGGTTACAATAGATACTAATAAAAGTTACAATAATTTTTTTCGTTTTTATTGGCTAACATGTAAAGATTAAAAGAGTACAAAAAAATATCAAATTCAACAAAAAAGGCAGTTGAAACTAGCGCTGAACGATTCGGGAAGATGGATCTATAAGAGAAAACTATAATCACTCAATATTTCAACACATCTAATACCATTGCTATTTCCTAGAGCCTAGAGCGGACTCAAAACATTACATGTTTAAGAAAGCTTCTTCAGGTGAAATCGGTGCGGGTGATTCTGGGTATTTAGCACATGAAGCACATATTAAAATATTTGGACGAACAGATAAAGACATAATTTGCTCGTGATATGTAGTCCTTCCAATGTTGTTGTCAAAATGTAAAGGGTGTGTGCAGGAAACATTTTTGGATAAAGACGGATAAAATCATTGATGCGGGGGTTTGTTATGCTAGGGGGAAAGTGAAAATCTGCTCGTGATAATGTAATATGTCCGCCCTTTTTCCAATATAATTTGCATTACCAAAGAAGTGAAAATTGGTGTTTGTGGATGACTATGTCTTGCCTAAGGCGTGAAAAAAAGAAATCAAAAAAATCCTATTTCTTGTTTTGACACTTCATAATAAATGCAAAAATAACTGTATCTGTCTTTCTTTCTGTGAGATACGTAATCAGGCCTAAACTAATGAACCGATTTAATTAAAATTTGGTACAGAGATTTGTAATGCGGGCTCTGAGAGGTTGAAATACGGGACGCAAATTTGTATGTATATCATGTAATTTTTAAAGCTAGAACATTAATTACAGACATTCAATGTTTCTATTCTACCCCTTGGGTGAGAAGGAGGTGAAAATGGGGACATATAGTTTGTATGGGACAACGTGAATCTTTGGTCCAATTTACTTTAAATTTTGCAAAAACATTCTTTAACAGAATATTTCAACCTGTTACTCTTTTATACGGCGCATTAAAACATATAAGTATTAAGTAAGCCTAAGCCCTTTCTCAGACTCTGCACCAAATTTCAGACAGACAGAGTTATTTTCTCTTTTATTAAAGATTATTTTATAACATAATATATTACTTAATGTATAGGCAATTACATTATTTAATAAAAACTCCAAACATTTAACATTACTTACATTATTATAACCAATGTCCATACATTATATCCCCTTCACCCTAATTTATAAAATGCCAAAAAAAAAGATATTTCAATTTGCTCCCCCTCAAGAAAAAGGTTCCCCTCACACCCCTTTACATAATGACAACAACATTGGAAGAACTACGGATTACGAGCAGAACACGTCTCTATCTCTTAGTCCAAATATAAATATCATTTTTCCATACCTGATTAATACTAAAAAATTCTAATAAAAAAACTATATATTTTCTAAGTATATTAATGTAATAAATAGATACTATTCCTACAGCCCAGGAACTACGCTCTCTCATAGACTTTTCCCGAATATCGACAAAATAAATGAACATTTAATATGCATCTCAATGATAATAAAATTGAACACATTCAATTATACTTATAATTTTATAAATTCTCCAATGCTATATTCTCCTTTGTATTTTGTTGCAATATCATGCAACAAAACAAGGTATTGCCATCAGCAAACAATTCTTCTTATCTAATTTAATAGCATTATAAGTATATAAATAGATAGCACATCACATTTTGTGTAAGCAATATCTTTGAACAACACAAAGTGTAATAATAATGTAATAATGTAAATGTCTTTAGACAAATAATAATTAGATTAATACCTACACATCTAAATTGTATTATCATACTAGGTAGATAGGTAAAATAAATGAACTCTTGAATTCTGACTGACTAGAAGACAACCATGTTCAATTCATCTAGACATTGAGTATCTTCTATTTTGTATGTAGAAATATATCATGGAATGAATACACGTGGATGTCAAAGAAATTGAAGCAATACCAAAAATATTTTGTTGTTAAGGGTTGATTTTTATCGATATATGTTTGGAAACAGTAGAGCTGTTTTAAGGAAAATCGCTATTGCCATCAAGCGTCAATAAGATAGATATAAGCAGGTTTAAATCTTAAAAAAAATAAAACAGGAATAATTAGACCATTAAAGGGGTGGACACTACCCTTTTTTACTAGACATACGCCAGTATGTCTTATAATCTTACCAAAAAAACAAAAACAATAATCGCAAAAGGTGATGTAAAGTCGCTTTTTTGGAATGATATTTGGAGCTCTTGAGGGACTGTGAAACTACGTCTTCCCAGCGAGCAAAAAAAAAAAAAGAAAGTTGTACTACCTGCGTTATTCGTGAAATCTTCGAAATTTTCGGACTTTTTTCAGTTCAATTAAAAAACTATAAGCTTTTGACATTGCTACTATCAATTTGAATTTGAAAGTATATTAAATTTGAGTAATTGAAGCCAACACACAGCTTCGTATGTATAATAATTTCAATCAAAATTTTCATGGCTTTCAGAAATGTTAAAATTTTGGAGTTTTACTTCGGTCAAACCGTTAGAGATAAAACAAACAAAAATTTAAATTTTTTGTTTTTTTGTGAGGAAGCAAATTAGGGCAAAATTTTGTGTCTAAAAATATAAAAGATAGAGAGATGAAAATTTAAAGCTTCAACTAGTGAGCCTTATGACAAAAATTATACAAAGAAGAAAAAAAAATTTTCAATAAAATACTTCAGTTATAAAAACTAGTACAAATAGCGAACGGTAGATGGCGTAAAGCTGCTGGACCCCTTATGGGAATGTGAAACTACGTTTTATGCAAAGAAGTTGTGCTACCTAAGTAATACGTGAAAACTGAAAAAAACTTTCTTGCAAAACGTAGTTTCACACTCCCCTAAGTGATTCAAATAACATACCAAAAAAGCAGCTTTACATCGCGTTTTGCGATTTTAATGTAGAATTTGACTGTTGTAACAGTTCATTCAAAAATTTGATCAGAATTTTGTAAATTGCTTGATATACATCAATTTATTCAATGCTTGCTGAAACTCAGTTTGAGTCTGTTACTGTAGTTTTGTTCTAATTTTCGTAATAGTGAAGAACCGAATCCTCGAACAATACCCAACTTTACGTACACAAAACTTTCGGCGATTAGTGTATTAGCAGTTCAAAAATTAAATCATCTAAATGAAACAATAGAAGGTATTGTTGAACTAAGAAGATTTCTGTAATAGAATAAGAAAATTCTCGAGCAGGTTAAGGTTAAAAAATTATTAAACTTTGCATGAAACTGGAATATTTCGAACCCCAAGTTTTGAAATAGAGGTTATGAATTCATTTCGATAAAGGCAGAGCAATGGAGATCATGTCTCTATATGAGAAGAAATTGTACCGAAAAAATAAAGCCTTCTATCTAATATAACTTAAATCACGTCTATAAATTATGTTCATTTTGCAAAAGATAGAAACATATTTTTATTGAAATATATGACCACGCGAAAATCGATATTTTAATATAGAATTATACTTCTATAAACGATTCAACGGTGTTTCATAGACTACAAGCCCATGTTGAAATTTTTCGGGTGAAAATTTTCACCAGGAAACATGATGAAAAAGATGCTTCTATATGTAAAAGTAAGTTTAAGCACCATTGCAATTGCGTCAGTTTTTTGCGGTACAGGTGAATACAAGTGAAAATATGGATGTTACACTCCTTGGTATGTCACCCCTGCACCAGCAAATATGTACGGCGTTGCTGGATACTGATTCTGCATAAGTATTCGAAGCGAATTACATAAATGCCGTATAGAAAAAAGCCGTATAGAAAAATCCGAAAACATCGGTACCGGATCCGATAACCTTCGCTTCAAATATTTATGCAGAGTAAGAATCCAGCAAACGCCGTACATATTTGCTGGTACAGGAGTGAGATACCAAAGGGTGTGACATTCATATATTTACACCTGTACTCACCAGTACCGTGCAAAACTGATGGTGCTTAAACTTACTTTTATTTATAGGAGCATCTTTTCAACATGTTTCATGGTGGGTCATTTCCCTAGAAAAATTTCAGCATGGGCTTGTGGTCTATCAACATGTGTTTGAATAACTAGGTGGGTATTAAGAAACCATAGTAATTTACATCAATACAGTTCAAATGCACAAATGAACAGGCTTATAAAAAATTATCCACTCTTATAATGCTCTAGTCATTCCAATGACCACTGTTTTGATTATAATATTTAAGCTTTTGGCTTCCATATTGCCTTATTGACGTCTTTAATGTTTTCCGTAGTAGTCTCCATATGTTCACTCACGAATAGAAAGTATTATAGAATCGAGCTTTCAAATCGCAGATTTTTTTTTTTCACTTACGACTATTACTACTAAACATGTGTTCTATCTCTCCTTTAATCCATGCAGTATTTTCTAAAGTAGATTTAATATTGATTCAGATTTTATGATCAAAAGTGTATCTGCTATTATAATTTATACGATTGTACTGTACTGATTACCGTGACAAACTCAATTGTTACCTTTAGCATTAAATTGCATTTAGGTAATGTTTCAAAGTTCCCATCGTTACAATTTACTATGTAATAGGTAATTCTTGAAGATGATACTATTTTGTTTTCATCTAAAAACGAAAATTATTGAAAATGATTTCTGTTAAATCATAATATGTACTAAAATGCAACTATTTGAAGGACAAAAACAAAATTAATGGATTCCCAGTTAAACGCATTTACTTGGCTGTTGATATTCTTATAGCAAGTAATAGACCTTGAGAACCACGAGTTTTTAAACATAACTTGAATAAATACATACTTGAAACTTCTGCTGGTTTGAACATAAGGTGAATATACTTGGGGGTATTTATAAAATTGGTTCGAAATAGAACATTCTCGTACAAGATTTAAGTGACATCTCAAAAACTACTTGCCCGATCGTTAAATGAATCAATTTTTGTAATTTTTAGATTGAAACAAAAATATAATTTTTTCAAAGAGAGGCAGATACGAAAAGAAAATTGTAAATAATCAGGAAAATCTTTTTATCTCCAATTTTGATAAAAATCATTTTGTAGGCTACTTTAGTCCCAGAAAATATATAATTTGGCTCTATTTGACGATTTAGTGCATAATTTTGAAGATATCGAAAAAAGTCGTAATGGGCGCGTTTTCCCGGAACATCTTATTCAGTCGATAACTCAGAAACAGATCGTTCGATTGCAAAACCACCAGATTGTCATATCACTATTATTCTGGGCAATTAGGACCAAAAAACATGAAAATCCAGCTGATTAGATTCTCCATTTTTTCTACTACCGCTTAAGAAAGCTGTAAAAATCAGGAAAATTTCATTTAAGATAATTTGCACCCAGAAAAGAACAAAAAACTGGTCTTTTCGGCGATTGAGCGAATAGTTTCTGAATTATAAAAAAAAAAATTAGAGGTACCCCGGAGTAATTCCATTCGACGTTTCAGAAACAGTTTCACAAATAGTTAAGGAATATTAGACCACGTTTTTGGACTATAACGAGTGAACTTAGATCGCTTTTTATGTATGTCAAGAATATGGTTTTTTATGTATACCAAAAAAATGCGTGCATGAAAATATTTAAGACTTTAGAAAATTATACGAAAATTTAGAGTAAAATTTTTAATAATTTTTGGAGTCGGTGACAGCCAACCTAATGTAGCAAATTGTTCTGTCAGAGTTGTTTCCTTGGCTGACACCGACTCCAAAAATAACAATAATTTTAACTATATTATATTATCGTTATGTTTTTATTTTTTATTTTTGAAGTCGGTTTTCTTCTTGTTAAAAGTTTTTTTTATGTGAGAAAACGAGTGCCGCTTGTTATAATCTTCTATATAGGGAAATATTTGTGATACTTTTAACAACTGAATATTAGTTTTCTAAATGAATCTTTTTAACATTAGCTTTGTTACATCATAAAGCATACCTTTAAAAATACTTCTATATAAAGATTTTCATGTTAAAAAAGCAAACATTAGATGAGCTTTTTAACAGCTCAAATCTATATATATATATTTAACAAAGTAAGGAGTTTTAAAAAATTTACCTAATTATTTAAAGATAATCCTAAGGTAACGTGATTTTTTTGGAACGTCCTTAAGATGGTAGAAACCTATTAAAAAATTCATAGGTTCGTTAAAACGTTTTTTAAAACCACCCACTGCTCTGTCCCATCCTTTGAAATGTATTGTTTGTATTTTGGTTTTTACCATCATACCATGCAGCCACGTCCTTGACACCTGCAACCGTCCATATAAATAAAAAAAAACGCCCTTTCGACCGTTCCCACCGGGTAACTCATATAACGGTCATCTTCCCCTATAAACAACACACATTCTCATAAAGTAATCGCCACGCTATGATATCAAATGACCAGTAAATCCTCTCTCTGAATGAATGAATGAGTTAGTTAAGTTACTTCCTACAGTTGTTATTTCTTCATTCCATTCCATTCCATTCCAAACCTAACAACATTCATTGTTGTATATTATTTTATTGTTGCACTGCATGTGGTATAAACTCCATTATTATATTGCTAGTTTTATTATAGGTAGGTTCGCACCAGACTAGGGCCAGCCACCATTTTTGAGAGTCAAATATACAATCTTTACTCCGAAAAGAGCGGCCAGAGTCTGGATGCTATTCACCTCAATGTGTAGGATCCACTCAAAAAGTATTTCGAGCTTACTTAGTAATTTTCATTTAAGTATACCTCGAAATCAAGTGATTAGAAAACCAAAACCGAAAGTGTTTAATAAATCGCATACGGGTTAGTTCAAAAAGTTATAAGATAGAGGAGAAAGTCGCATATACAGGCACGAATGCCATTTGATATTTGTGTACTGTAAATGCTACTGTAATTACAGCAGAATCGGGAGCAGACTTGCGCAGTAGAAGCGTATTGGGCCCATAACCCAGAGGTACGTAGATCGAAACTACGCGAAGAGCTAAAACTAATTAAAGAGTGTTTATGACTTGACACAATCACTAGAGGCATTGAAACTTGTATACTCTTTTTATACCATGCATATATGTAATATGCAAGGTATATTAAGTTTAGTCCCGATGCTATGAACAAAATTTTAGTATAGGTGTTCATTAAATCACCTAATTAGTCCATTTTAGGTTGTCTGTCTGTCTGTCTGTCGTCTGTTCGCCTGTCATAATGATAACTCAAAACGAAAAAAGATATCTAGATTCGTAAAGGAGCAACATAGGTCAATTGGGTTTTGAGTCTGTAGGACCCATCTTGTAAACCGTTAGAGATAGAACAAAAATTTAAATGTGGATAATGTGCCTTATAAAAAAATAAACAACTTTTGTTTGAAACATTTTTTGTAAACATCAATGCGTGCAAATTTATGTATGTATTATATGGGAATATCGTTATGAATGTGCGGCTATCTAAGAATGGATATCTTTCTTTACTTACGTGACGTCAAAAAACAAACGATTGCGTCATCAATACTGTCTATACATGGTATTTCAACAATTAACTCACTCAATTGTTTGTTTTCATTTGTTTAACTTAAATTTAAAATCGGTTCGAATAACCACCGATAATTTAATATGTCGCTCTAAAATATGTGAAAATTCTGACGCCATTTATCAGCGTAATACGATTTGCATATTTTATCGAGGGTATAAACGGCGTCAAGATCCAGTTTGGTTGACAGAAAAAAACCATGCGGGCTGTCTTAAGTATTAATAGCCTGAATAAATAAAATTTAATAATTTGAATCTGTGCTTTGTCTGATATTAATTATTAGTAGAGTAAATAAAAATAGTCTAGAGACACATTTGTAAGTTGTTTTTAAAAAGTCGTTCCCGTGATAACTTCGAAAGTATGTATATTGTATAGGATATAAATGCAAAGACTTATCAATATTTCAAGTCAATCCATTTTTGAGGTTAGATACCATAAAAAAACGGAAACTAAATTTTTATAAATAAGATATACAATGTGTATTCAAAACTTTTATAAATAACAAAAAAGCATCAGCACACAATATTCTCAAGCGATCTCCCATTCAAATACTAACTGTGCCCCGTGTTGCTTAAAACTCCAGTGATGAGTCGTGAACTTTTCAACAAAAACAACTTTATTCATTAAAATAATAACAAAAACTTAACAACATAAAATGAGATAAATAAACTAATGGTCCTTGGTTTTTAAGTACGAATTCTTTCATCCTGTTATTAATTATTTTTGCTTTCGCCTTAGAGAATTTATGGTCTATGTGGTATATTGGCCGTGAACCGATGTTTTCAACTTTGTATGTATGTCACGAGGTTTGCATGTCGAATCCAAGCTGACGCTCAATTTCATGGTCACCTCCAAACTAAAAGTTTTACCCCTCTTAAAAAACTGCAGAACGGTTCAAAATTTGAGGGGCTGTACGTTCGAGGACTTCTTTTTCAAGAAATTTACAAAAATGGTAGTTGTAGAAAAAGTTACAAGACAAAGTCTTGACAACAGGTTTCCAAATTACCAACCGCTCTGAAATAACTGTCAAATACCACAGCCGACCCCAATCCTATAGTTTGGTAATATAAGGTCGGTATAGTAGGTATCTGTTATTTATGTGATTGTACAACTATGACACATTACATTACATACAATAATGTAATGTTACATTACATTGTATGTATAGTGACAAACAACTTTATATTATGTGGACCTGTGTGTAATAATGTAACATTCACTCAGAGTCGTGGCGAAGCATTGAGGATTGTAGTGGAGCCCTTTATATGTAATGCACTTCTATTTTATATTATGATTATTATAGCACAAGTATCATAATATGTATAAAATACCTTTACTTTGAGAGTTACCATTCATTCAAGCCATGAGAAATTCCTTATAAAGGACGATGCATAAACCTGATGGTAAATGGCTCCCTGCAGAATTATAGAAATTTTTGATATTTTGTAGTTTCTAAACATTCTGAATAAATGTTTCAATAGGCACAACGAAAAATAATTAACAGTTTTGGAGTTATTAAGGACATTCCCAAAAAATCACACGTTTTTAAGATGTTAATTTTATATTGAAGTGCTTTAACTGGCTTGCTTTATTTTGAAAATTGGCTTATTTTATGATGTTAATTGGGAAAACTAATATTCATTAGTTAAGAACATAACAAATATTTTGCTATCATGAAAATTATAATAAGCGACACTCGTTTTTTCAAAGCACTTTTAACAAACAAAAAATCTACGTAAAAAAACAAACTATTCCTAAACAAATTAATATGCACTAAAAAGTAAAAAAATAATGTAGCTACAATTAGTGTTGCTTTTGGAGTCGGTGTCAGCCAAGAAAACAACTGTGACAGAACAATTTGTTACATTAATGTAGCTGACACCGACTCCAAAAACAACAATTGTAACTCCATAATTTTTTTACTTTTTAGAACTTTTGTCACTAAAACAAATAATCATCGAAATCAGTTGGCGTGATATTGAGTTATTCGAATATTTTTCGCGCACATACTTTAATGCAAATTGATCATATTGAAATGGGACTACACGGGTAGTACCAGCTTTCACAAAAAAAAAAAATTATGGTGTTCATATAATTATCTAGCTAGTTCCTTTTCGTTGGTCCGCTGTCAACATGATTACTAATAAAAAAAAACTTTTAACAAAATGAAAACCGACTTCAAAAGAAAAACTTTTCCAAAATAAATAAATATGCCCTAAAAAGTATAAAAATAACGATAATATAATGTAGAAAAATTATTGTTATTTTTGGAGTCGATGTCAGCCAAGGAAACAACTCTGACAGAACAGTTTGATACATTAGCTAGGCTGACACCGACTCCAAAAATAACAATAATTTTTCTACATTATATTATCGTTATTTTTTTACTTTTTAGTGCATATTAATTTATTTTGAAAAAGTTTTTCTTTTGAAGTCGGTTTTCTTTTTGTTAAAAGTTTTTTTTTATTTTGTGATTTTTAGTGAATCTGAAGTACACTAACTAATTTGTCACTAAAAAAAGAATCATCGAAATCGGTTGGCTTGATATTGACTTATTCGTCCTCTTTTGTCGTGCATACTTGCTGCAAAAAGACTGTTATGCTTTTTTCATGGATGCCATTGTCAGAACTGGACCAAAATAAAATGAGACCACACGGAGAGCACCAGCTTTCAAATAGATAAAGAATTATCAAAATCAATTCACCCAGTCAAAAGTTCTGAGGTAACAAACATAAAAAAAAATAAAAAAAATTCAGTCGAATTGAGAACCTCCTCCGTTTTTGTTTGAAGTCGGTTACAAAAACGAAAAGAGATATCATTTTTAAATTTTATATCATACGTAGGACATAAAAAGTGAGGTTGAGTGAGTAAATGAACAACATAGGTCAATTAGGTCTTGTCTCTTCAGGTCTCATCTTATAAACCGCTAAAGACAAAATAAAAGTTTAAATGTAAAAAATGTTTCTTATAAAAAAATAAAGAATTTTTGTTTGAAACATTTTTTGGTAAACATCACTGTTCACCCACGAGGGCGCAAATTCGAACAAAACTTTGCTGATGAGTGCGAGTGAAATGGGCATACGAATTGTCTAACGTATGTGATGAACACATTTATAATAGTTTATATTAAAGTGAGTCGACACGGCGCACATGAGAAGAGAGGAGGTTCGAAATAATTTTTTCGAAATTTTCGACTGCTATAATGGTGCTGGTTTTTTAAACTAATCTATTAAGAATATACAAGCATAGACATTCAATACTTTCTATAAAGCGGCCTATTTTTGAACGACTGCCGTAACTCGTGTAATACACTATCAAGTTGATAAAATAGCACATTGTATTGACAGATTTTTTTCTAGTGTTTTACACACATTTTACACAAACGAAGGGATGTGCCCTGTTTTTGAATGATGGTACTTGAATACACACATCCCTAAACTAGGGCAAATAAGAACTTGAGCAAGTGAAAAGATATCAACGTCAGTCAATTTGTACTTATAGTTTACCTACTAGAATATGACGGTAACGAATGTACCAAAAAAAAAAAAAAGCAAACACACACTTTTTTGTAAATAGAAAAAAGCTATCAAGTGCGAGTCTGACTTGCAGACGAAGGATTCTGTACCATTATACTAGATATTATAGTAAAGGATGTCCCAGGAGTAACGGATACTTTGGTTGCATCAGATAGAAAGATAGAAATAAAATTATACAACGAAAACTTTTTTTATGATCCAAGCTCTCATAGTTTTTTACTATTTCACCTCACCTCTCCCACTGTCTTGCCGTTGCTACGAACTTCTGATAGGCTGCCTATTTTCCGTGCATCACATAAAATAATGGAAGATTACCTGATGGAAGGTCGTTTATTTACTACCTGATGCAAGATGAGTGCCCGTCCTGAGACATTCCTATATAAGGCTAAATAGCTTGGTCAATACCAACCATAAAGATACGACAGATAGAGAACGCTAGCCTGTAAATGGTTGCGATATGGAAAGCGAGCAGGCCTTTGCCGTTCTCTTACTGTATTATCTCTATGATACCAACAAGGCGGCCATTTTGTTTGCTATAGTGGCAATAGTATTGCCGTTTATGAAATACAACTCACTGATAGGGAGACGGTTAGCAATGGACTCTTGGTACTAGCGCCCCGTTGCTACTCTTCGGGTACGGAACCCTAAAAAGTATATCAAATAGGTAGGAACGAATAAAGATATGAAAAATGAACAAAATACTAACGAATATCTGTCTGTGAAATGAGTAGAGCAAGGTGTATATTTACCCTCATCTTAAGGTAGTTCATTCGTTACAATCTTAGTATGATACGAAATGAACAAAGGTATGGATATTTTAGAAGATCGGAGCGATATTTTTCGATAAATTTCTAAGGAGAAAACTCGTTTCGATATAAGAGAAGACAGCATTACGAAAAAGATAATTTTAAGATGATTATTTATTAACTAGCTAAAAGTATAACTTTGTAATGGCTCGCGAATGGTATCATATAAAATATATATTTCTAAAATAAAATTATACTTCAATTATTGACAAATATTTTTTATTTAATTGTTCTCCAACAAACGTTTATTTCTTTAAAACATCATGTTGTAAACCAGGATCCATGTTATTATCCGCTGTGAAAATATTCAATTCATTTTTTATTTTAAATTTTTTTGAAATACTACAAAACCCATCTTTATTAATTTGTAAATCAAACCAACGACGATGACATACATTACATACTTCAAAATTCAAATTCTTTTGAGCAATCTCAAAATTTTCTGCATACATTTTAAAATTAATATCATCTTGATAAAGATATAATTCTTCTTGATCTTGTTTTCGTCGTTTCCGATCATCACCCATTAATGATCGATTACGATCACGCTCTTTACGACCCGTCAACGTACGACGTCGTGTCATTTTATTACTTTAATAACAATTAATTAATAACTTTAAAATTATAATAACTATAATTAAAATTTTTTCATTACTTGTATTAATATCACTTAATTTTTTTAGTTATTCTACTGTAGAACTGCAAAAATTAATTGTTTATGTTTTGTTATCACGTTTTTTGTATTTTTCATTATGACGTTTTTTAATACTTGAAAGAATCTACAGATGGCCACTCAATTAAAATTAATATTAAATGTAGCCAATTATATATAAGTATTAGATCTAGCTCATAGATGGTGCCACTGTCTCTGCATATATATTGATATATACATTGTAATAAATAAAAAATACTGTTGTTTTTATTATTTATTATGTATATAATTTTTTTTTTAAATAATGATTGATAACACATCTAGACATAAATATGGAACTACAACATTTCATTTCATGTCAAAATCTTTTTATTTTTTTTGTAAAGTTTTCCACCGAAAAGTTACATTTTAACCTAATAATGAAATTAGGTAGAGATGAAGTATGTTAATTTAGCGACATACATTAATTTATACAAATTAGGTAAACAAATTTACAGATGAAGTATGCCTGGCATCTGAAAGCGGTTGCGCTAACTGCAGTTCCTAGAATTTATTCCCGAAAATTTGTCATGTCCTTTGAGCAAAATAAATTATAATAATCAGACAACTTTCTTGTTGCTAACATTGCCCCAGATATTATTTAAATAATTTAAAAAAAAGTAGTCAAATCATTTTAGTTAGTGCATATGTAATTTTAATTCTAGATTATATTTTTTTTGTTTAATAATTTTCAAAAAACGTTACCCTGCGAAAGAAATGCGACTTAAAAATATGGCACTATTGCATTTGATCGAAAGGAAATGCGACTTAAAAATATGGTACTATTGCTTTTGATCGAAAGGAAATTTGCTTCAAGTTTATCGGTAATGTAGTTCAAAATCGTAGACTCAGGCAAATATGATCTGTTCCTCTTGACAAAATTGGCTAAAACATTTTTCCATAGTTAGCGCGTTTCCTTTCGATTAAATGCAATAATGTCATATTTTTAAATCGCATTTCCTACAATAGCTGGCGAATTTCGAAAAAATGGTTAGATTGAAAAATGTGTGTTTACGAGTATCAACTTTCTAATTTAAAGTGTTATTATATCTCTTACCGTTTAGGATTTAAATTAAAGAAACCCGAAGAAGTAAGTCCAATCTGGTGTCAAAACATGATGCCCCCATCAAACTCTGAAACTTTTGTTTAAGTTATTTTTTAATAGAATAACTTCAAAATGAGCTACTAATCATAATAGATTAAAATGTTCCACGCTGTATATTTCATATATACAGGATTTACATAAAAACGTAAGTTTACGATTGAACTACCTACCGTTAAGAATATCAATAACAAACACAACGGTATAGTACTTAGAACGTTGCTCTACATATTATATAAGTACAACGTAATTCATGTGCATGTTCAAATTCAAACAAACTGATACAGTACCTATCAGTTTGTCTACACTATCTTCTTCTATCACTACAGTACCTTCAGATACATATTAGTTTACTTTAACAAAATGACGTATAAAAATGATTGTTGAAATAGAATTGAACATAAAATACTATATCTATGTACATTTTATATGAAATTATAGTGTACAGAATGTTACAGAGAGATTCTACTTGCAATTAAATAATCAAATCACATTGCTACGAACCGTGCTTCAATTAAGAATCATTGACTAAATACAATTCTCTTAAAAGTAAACAAACTTTTAAATTCGATGTGAACACAAAACTAGATTGTGCAAGCAAAGAATGTTTGGGGTCAAAAGATATTTTTACGAAAAACAAAATAAAGTAAAAAAAAAAAATAAATAAATAAAAATTTGAAATTATTCAGTTAAAATTGAAAAATATTAAAATCTAAAATGGTTATGCAAAAAATATAGTATCTATTGGACATTGTTTATTACGACCCTGAGTTAGAAAGTTGGAATTCCTAGCGTGTACACGCTAGGAATTCCAACTTTATTTATCATACGCGTGTGTGATAAACAGACGAGGGCATTACAAATTAAAAACCATGAATAGAAAGAAAAGTATATGACATAAATGAATGTGAAACTCTCCTGTTAATTTAGCTAATTAAGTTAATTATAATTAACTAAAATTAATTAAGTTAATTAAGTTTAGTTAATTATACATTGATTTACACAAATTAGGTAAACAAATTTAGAAATGAAAAATTGTGTCAAATCGAACGAAGATATTAAAAATGTGTCAAAAATATAATTTTTCTTGAATCCACTTAATAATTACAATTATAATTATAATAAGGTGGTTTAATCTCCGTTTTTCAGATATCTGCCTATAACAGAGGCCACCCACATCATTAATTATTTATTTTATTTTAAACTACATCCAATATACAATTAAACTTTTATGATGTGAGTGGAGGCGATTACTTCGGTCTTATCCAATCGACGGCAGTGTGATCAATTGTACCGCCCCATTCATTATAATTGCTCACAGTGCCCCTGCCTGGATTTGAACCCGCAACCTCCCAGTCAGTAGCCGAACCACTGAGCCGGAATCCACTTAACCGAAGTACCGTTTATCATTATTTCCTATATTAACGATTTCTTATATTTATACATAGAAGGATGGAATTTTCATCAATCGAATCTTCATCACCACCCCTTAAAAACAATCCTAAAACTACCCCTTTTTTTCCTTAAAAGGTAGAAAGATGCGATTTTTTGTTTTTTTCATGTAATGATTTTTTTATAATGCGTAGTCAGTAAAGCTTCACGCTATGAATTAATGCTCATTACGACTCTAAAATAGAGTGCTTTTTTTTGTATAACCCTTCGCTTTTTAATTGATTATTTATCTTAACGTTTTTTAATAAATTTGGTATTTATTTATTAGCGATTTGCCGAAGGAAATGGAGCTAATGCTTTTGTACTATATATCAAGATGAAATTTGTATAGCGTATTCAGGACCTAAAAACTGAGGACAAGTTCGTAAATGAGCAATATGGGTCAACTGGGTCTTGGGTCCGTAGGACCCATCTTGTAAACCGTTAGAGATAGAACAAAAGTTTAAATGTAAAAAATGTTCTTTATAAAAAAATAAACAACTTTTGTTTGAAAATTTTTTTTGTAAACATCACTGTTTACCCACGAGGGCGCTTAGTAGGTGCAAATTTTATAGTATGCATTAATATGGGAATATCAGTGTGTGTGTAGCTATTTAAAAGTGGATATCTTTTTTTATTAACGTGACGTCAAAAAACAAAAGATTGCTTCATCAACACTGTCTATACATGGTATTTCAACAATTAACTCAGTCAATTGTTTGTTTTCACTTGTTAAAATTATTACAAGTTTATTTTTTAATTTTATATCTATTGTGCTATGGAATGAAAAAAACTGGACAAATTGATAATTTCGTAGTGTTTTGTATGGGTATAAAAATATTCTAAGCAACTTTTAATAATAATTTTTTTTGAGATTTCTAACCATCTCTGACGCAAAATATTAAGAATCAATCCTATTTCTCAATTTGTAATAGGCTGAGTTTAAAGTACTGATTTCCGTTAGTTATCTTAAAAAATATGACCCAGACTGTATAACGGTGTGAAATTTCAATCGATCTTAAATGCGCCACACTGTATATAATGATATAAATATTTTTATGGAATAAAACTAGTTTTCTCATTAAACAACACTTATTGGTTTTGAGATGTACGAATAAATGTAATCGTAAATATATGGAACGAGCATTGGTGTGACATTTGAAAAGTTTTCCATTTTGTACCACAGATGTAGAAACCTAGAAACTTAGAAAATTCATCATCAAGTCAAAAAACTTCTTAAAACGTCAAGTTCGTTGATGAGAAAAATCGATAGATAAACAAGGGGTGGAAGAGTGCGCAAAGTACAAAATTCTTAAGCAAGTGTTCTTGTAATTTTTTCTCTAGGCGCTTTGTTTTTGAAATAAAATTTCTTGGAATATTGCATTATTAGATTTTAAGAAAATTGTGGAAAATTTTTCGATTTCTGAGGGAATTCAATTAACTAATGCAGTTCCTGCGCTACGAATTTTTTTTAATTTCAGCATTACATTTAAAAAATTTTTATTTTTTTTACAAACAATAACACAACGCGTTATTGCACTTGAATAATTCTAATTGCGCAATTTAAATAACACTTCGAGTTTCGCGTTAGTTGTGTTATCCAGTTCCATCACGCCGGAACTGGACTTGAAAAAAGTTAGGTTATTTTCATCATATTAAACTACAAACAATACAATGGATTCTATCTTATTTGTTTGTCAATGTTGATATTTATCAATGAAAATCCATAATTTAAAGCTAGGATGATGAATAATTAAATTATTTGGTAATTAAAAGTATTCAGATCTGCTCTAAATCGTTTTCAGTTTAAAGTAGTAATGTGAAAAATAATTTCCAAGTTACTGTAATTATTTTCTTACATATGTTTGTATCAACCTTTTATGTTTATTTTATACAAGGTGTTCTCTTGCATAAAAATTTCCGATAACAGTGTCGCAAAATTCTGAAACATTCTGTATATAATCAGTGTAATAATCATCAACCTTATAAGTCATATATTTCAAACAAAAACTTAATAATATTCTTACATAAAAACTTTACAATGAAATAAAAGTAATAATATTGTTTTCGCATTAGTACAAGAGATATGAAATGGTTTCAACCTTCTTAACCTTCTTAAACAAACAAGCCAAACCCATCTTAAAGTTAAATAAGTTAAATAATATTTCAATAAAAGGTTAAAATAACTGTAATTTATCATAAGAAAGCAAACTATTGTAATTTTGTATATATGAAACGTTCATATAATAATTTTCTAAGTTTCTAGGTTTCTACATCTGTGGTACAAAATGGAAAACTTTTCAAATGTCACACCAATGCTCGTTCCATATATTTACGATTACATTTATTCGTACATCTCAAAACCAATAAGTGTTGTTTAATGAGAAAACTAGTTTTATTCCATAAAAATATTTATATCATTATATACAGTGTGGCGCATTTAAGATCGATTGAAATTTCACACCGTTATACAGTCTGGGTCATATTTTTTAAGATAACTAACGGAAATCAGTACTTTAAACTCAGCCTATTACAAATTGAGAAATAGGATTGATTCTTAATATTTTGCGTCAGAGATGGTTAGAAATCTCAAAAAAAATTATTATTAAAAGTTGCTTAGAATATTTTTATACCCATACAAAACACTACGAAATTATCAATTTGTCCAGTTTTTTTCATTCCATAGCACAATAGATATAAAATTAAAAAATAAACTTGTAATAATTTTAACAAGTGAAAACAAACAATTGACTGAGTTAATTGTTGAAATACCATGTATAGACAGTGTTGATGAAGCAATCTTTTGTTTTTTGACGTCACGTTAATAAAAAAAGATATCCACTTTTAAATAGCTACACACACACTGATATTCCCATATTAATGCATACTATAAAATTTGCACCTACTAAGCGCCCTCGTGGGTAAACAGTGATGTTTACAAAAAAAATTTTCAAACAAAAGTTGTTTATTTTTTTATAAAGAACATTTTTTATATTTAAACTTTTGTTCTATCTCTAACGGTTTACAAGATGGGTCCTACGGACCCAAGACCCAGTTGACCCATATTGCTCATTTACGAACTTGTCCTCAGTTTTTAGGTCCTGAATACGCTATACAAATTTCATCTTGATATCTCTTTCCGTTTTTGAGTTATCGTGTCCACAGACGGACGGACGGACGGACAACCGGAAATGGACTAATTAGGTGATTCTATGAACACCTATACCAAAATTTTTTTCGTAGCATGAATATTTTTAGGCGTTACAAACTTTGGACTAAACTTAATATACTATGTATATTTCATATATACATGGTATAAAAACGAAAGTAATGACCAAAATAATGAAAATAATTAAAAATGCTAATTTTGTCATGAAAATCGCTATTTGGGTGTAAAAAACTAATCGTAGCAAATTTTTTTCGATGTCTCTTGGCCCATTTGTGAATTTCTAATAGACTGAATTTAAAGTTAATTTTTTTGGTTTAATATCTTAAAAAATGTGATCTATCACACGTATGACTGTGCAGAATTTCAAATCGATGTTCCTTAAAATAACGAAGATAAGTGAGTCTCTTCATCTGAAATGCTACCCACTGTATGTTTATTACGATAGTTACATTAAGGAGGCTCACTCTGCCCTCTGGATGAAAGTAAATTGTGCACTACTTGCATAAAAACCCTATATATTATAAAGGTGAAAGTAAGAATGTTTGCGTATTTGTTACGCTTTTACGCAAAAACTAATGAATAAATTTAAATAAAACTTAAAATAATATAGCGCATACATCAGAATAACACATGAGCTGTAATTTATAAAGATTTATTAAAGAGAAAAAAAAATTTTTTATATTTTTTTTTTTTTTTGACTTTATAAGACAGGGTAAAGGAGAACAATTTATGGACATCTATATTACAAAGGTTTTCAGACATACTTTTTACATTAAAAAACAAAAATTGAAAAATATGCTTCTATCTGTGTAAAGCAATTGAAGAAGTGTACGTTTTATTATTGCATATTCATTGAAAAGAAGTAGTTTAAAAGTTATAATCATTTTTACATTAAATTTTTTTTGTCACCTAATAACATGCTTCATATTATTTATTGCATGTTTTCTATTGAAATAAGCTTTTTGTTATTAAATGTTTCTGCATAAAAATGCTGAAAACAAATTCAGGAATTAATACTAACATAAGATAGTGTTCGATTCTCAACTAAATTTATTGTTTTTGTTCTGTCATTCAGCAAACTGATTCAGACATGTTATTGTATGTATGTAACACTTAGTTTTAGTAGAGTGAAATTACGCCTTGTGTATGGATTAAAAGTTCGAGTATCAAACGCATCAAAATAAGTAATTTTTGAAATTTTTTACTTTCCCGGAGTGGTGCCAACATGTTTAAAAAACAAAATGGCGTCAAAAATGGAATTTATTTCAGAAATTTTATCATTTTTATTTTATATTCGCAAAAGGGGACATCGGTGGATATCCAAATTTGGTAGGTTTGTAATCAATATTAAGAACTACTCCTCATATTTTTTGGGGGGGGGGGGTTTCGTCCTTTTTTTAAATTGTAGCTTTTTTTATTATTTTTCGATTTTATAATAAGTGGCTTACCCGTGAAATGACTCCTTGATCCATATTTTTGCGAAAAACGGAAAATTTAACACTTTCTGGAAATAATTGTTTGGGGGGTGTATGGACTGGCTTTGGGGGGTGTTTTTTGCTTTGGCTTCAGAAAACTATTTTTAAAAGAGGTCTATATGGTTTAAAGCAAAATTTTTAAGTTTTAATCCCCGCGCTTTTACGGGGAAGGGGTGTATGGAATAAATGTATCTTAAAAGATTTTAAAAAGAGGTCAAAATAGTTTCAAATGCTAAAGTAACCCAAAACTTTAGATGTTTTTATTAACATAGCCCTTTTTACAAAATCCACCCCTCCCCGTCCCGCTTTCATATTTTTGCAAATTCAAAATTTTTATGACGTATAAAGGGGTTTTTGGGGTCGCTGATCTCATGTTTATATAATTGGTCGCTGATCTCATGTTTATAATGATTGTTTATATAATTAAACAATACCAACCTTTATTATCTAAGTGAACTGTGAATCGAAAAAGTTATTTACTTTGATTATTATTATATTAATTTATTTGGTTAATTATCTCTCAAAGTAGGCCTTAGATTGAAAATTGTTAAATAACTTTTCCCTTCGCCTTTATGAGCCTATTCTATAGGCCATTGATCTGCAGTCAATAACAGAACAGCCTTTATACATATGATTTTATTCATCAATGGCCAAGTTTTGAAATTTGGATGATTAATGATGAATTTTATTGAAGTTTAACTGTAATAATATTAATTAAATTCAAAATCTAATTAGCTTTGTTTTAATTAACAAAAACTATTAAAACCGATAATAAATATTATATAGTTAAAATATAAATTATTTATGTTTATGCATTATGTGAGTGTCCCAAAATCCACACATAAATTTACATCACTCAAAATGTTTGTCCATAAAAAAATTTTAACATTATTAAATAATTTTTAAGTGGTTTTTATATGCCAAAACATCATGTACTTTCGCGATTTTCAAGGTATTGTGAATTTTTTTAAAGGTATTGTTAGGTTCAATGAAAAGCTCACTCTACTCTTTAACTGGTATACTCTTTAACCGATAAGTGAACTTTTTAAATTGGAAAATTGTTACATATTGATTAAGTTACATTTGTTCGAAACGGTTTTCCGCAAACCGTTCAGTTTAGGTAAAAGCGGACTAAAAAGTTTTACCCAAAATTTGTTTTTCTTATCAAAATTGTGATTTCGTATAATTGTTTCTCGGCATTCTTTGAAATAAATCCAATAAAAATGGTTTGTTTTTCTATAAAGACCGTTTTTGTTCAAATTGAATGAACAAATTCACAAAAAGCTAGATTTTTGATATCACTTACTGACTAAACTATTCGGTTTGCAAAAAAAAAGTTTCAAACAAAAAATGTTTGCGTATTTATAAATAATAACTTTCTTTTTTAACATGTTCATTTAATGTTTGTAAGCAATGAATCAGAGTGATGTTTTAATTGAACATAACTTAGCCTAGAATTCGATGCCGGTATAAGATATACGCCTCTGAAACTAACATTTTTCGTTTGAAGCATTTCCCTCAACTAAATTTATTTATAGAGTTTCAAGCATATACCAACTTAAAAAAAGCACCCTGTATATCCACGTATACTGATTTTAGCCCTAAGTTTGTAGCGATTAGAAATACAATTATTTATGATACGAACAAATTTTAGGTATAGGTGTTCATAGAATCAGTTAATTAGTCTATTTCCTTTTGACATGATAATCCAAAAACGAAAAGAGATATCAAGCTGAAATTTTTACAGCGTGCTCAGGACATAAAAAGTCAAAGTTTGAACTGTACAGTAAATGAGCAACATCAATTTTGTAAACCGGTAGAGATAGAACAAAAAGTTAAATGTGAAAGTTGTTCCTTATAAAAAAACAACCTTTGTTAAAAACTTTTTTTTATAAATATAATTGTTTTACCGTTAGCGCAAATTAGGACAAAATTTTTGTATCCATTTTCATCAAAATTATAAAAGGTAGGGAGTTGGAAACATGAAGGCAGATTCAACTGGTGGTCTAGTGAAAGATTTTTTAAAAACAAAAAATAAATTAAAAATAATTCAACACTTTCTATACAGGATATTTCAACAATTTGTTTTCACTTGTTATACCATGTATATATTTTTAGTTCTAATTTTGTAACGCTTAAAATATAGATGCTACGAAAAAAATTTTTGTATAGGTGTCATATAATCATCTAATTAGTCCATTTTCGGTTGTTCGTCCGTCCGTCCGCCCCTCTGTGAACACGATAACTCAAAAACGAAAAAATATATCAAAAAATTTTTACAACGCACTCAGGACGTAAAAAGTGAGGTTGAGTTCGTAAATGAGCAACTTAGGCCAATTGGGTTTTGGTTCCGTAGGATCCATCTTGTAAACCGTGAGAGATAGAACAAAAGTTTAAGTGTAAAAAATGTTCCTTATCAAAAAATAAACAACTTTTGTTTGCAACATTTTTTTGTAAACATCACTGTTTACTCACGAGGGCACACATTACATGCAAATTTTATAGCATGTATTAATATGGGATTATCAGTTATGTATGTGAGACATGTATGTCTAATGTGATAGTGTAATCAACACTGTCTATACATGGTATTTTAACAGTTAACTCAGTCAATTGTTTGTTTTCACTTGTTTTATTTAGTAACTTAATAATATTCAGTAATTTTCAATTTGAGTACATTTAAGCATAAACAATTTTCAATTTTCCACTTATTCTTTCAAACTTTTTTGTATTTAGTATGGCTGCATACTAAAGTGTAAAGGCAACCTGTATTTTTGTATAATTAGAATATGTTATTATATACAAAACATTGGTATATACATATTTTGATGTAATTTTAACATACATATAAACAATAATAAAATATTTATGTTAAATTTAAATTACAAAAGATATAAATAAAATACTTAATGTATGTACATGTATACACTAATATGTATAATAATACATCTAATACCTAATTTATTGACTTGTAAATGAGTTATTTTATTGGTGTATAAATAATAAAGATCTGCATAAATATATTTACTTTAGTTAAATTATATAAAATAAACTTAAAATTTAATTATTATTTATTGTACTGTTACTAATTACAAAATATATCCTTAATCCTTATTTACTAATTAATTATTATGTTTGTTTAAATAGAAAAAAAACAAAAAATTAAAAATAAAGTGTTTCTACCTACATCTTGGAAGTAGATAATATTTTCAAAATATATTTTATTTATAACTTTTTCCATCAAGATTTAGAGTCGCCCTATTAGCTCCGTCCGCTGTATGCTTAGCGTAGCGGGTTATTAGTTGTGATTGTCTGCACTCACTGTAATTAAGGAGCTGATAAAAGAAATTATCAACGGAAAGGTGATAAAACACATATATGGTATGATAATGTGCTTTATAGTCTAAGTGTGTCCTTCGTGGACAGCGAAGGTATAACCTAGAGTTAGCTGGAATACGCATTTAAGTTTCACAAGGTATAAAACAACAAAATAATTAATTTTTATAATCAGTTTTGGTTTTATTCGAAAGATTATTTGATAACCTAATAAAATAATGAGTAAGAACTTGCTATCTTAATAAAGTTTTGCGTAATTTGCTAAGAAGGCACAAGGGGGTCGCTAAGAGTACGCGTATATTAATCTAAATAACTACGTAACTTCTCCGTTTTCTCTCGTACTCTTATCTCCCGTGTACTGCTACTCGCGTTCATTAATCTTTAATCGAGTAATAAGAGATTTTCTCACGCGTTCTGCAAATGCGTCAAATATTTCGCGCCTTAAATATTTTTTAACGTTGTAAATTATAACCTCTACATCTATATCTATAAAATGCTTTGTTCTGAATGACTGACGGATCATTGCACAGCCTTAACCGCTGATCGTAGAGACGTGAAACTTGGAGAGTGTGTTCTTTGTATGTTGTAAGCATCCGAATTATCCAAAATTCACCCCCTAGGGGTAAAAAGAGGATGCCAATTTTGTATATGGAAAACCCATGTTAATAATTGTATAGACAAATATAGATCAACGTATGCATGTTTGTCATGTTGCTATAATTTTTTTTTAAATTCATGTGGTTTATAGTATTTTACAGAGAATTTTAATTTCCGTTCTCACAAGCGGAATGTGCCTAATATTTAGTTATAAAGTGAAAGTCTGAAATAAAATTTTATCGTTGTACGAAATATTTGAAACAATGATGATAGATACTACTGTAAACTTAGAGTTTAACCGACAGAAAAAGTCGAGGGAAAAACCATTGAATATAGAAATTTGAATTATTTTTAAAGGAAAAATAGTATAATAGATTTATTTTGTAACAAAATCAAATATCTTAGAAAATAGTTTAAACAGAACTACCAATAGAGTAACGTTTCTATATAATATCTATTAAATTTATTCTTTCCTCTCATGAACACTATGTACCTATTAATATTTTAAGTATTGAAATTGGTATCCAATTTTTTTTCATAAAAATAAATACACTTTTGACACTAACCAAAAAAGGAAAATCAATAATAACTCCAGTTTTTAATTCAGAGAGGAGAGACTGTATAAGGTCGATCTGTATAAGGTGAAAGTTTATACGCCATTTTTGATTGTTTTTAACTATGTCATTTTTGATGTGGGAAATGTAAAAATTGATATATGAACTCATGGTTTGAGACAAAAGTTTATTATACTTTTTTCATAAAAATTCATTCTTCGAGAGGATCAAATTGGAGATGAAAGTTTATATGAAACTCTGTAATTTTGATGGCGAAAAGGGGATGATAGTTTATATGAAAATTCGTCATTTTTTAGTTTACTACTTAACCATTTTTAAAAATTATTTCATCTATAATAAGTAATGGAATTTGATGAAACTCTGTGGATAGGGTAATTTTGATCCAAAAAGTATAAAATCAGCTTAATTTAATGATTGGTTGCAGAGTTTCTGAGATATCGCAATATTTGGATCGATTTTAGTCCGTATCTCAAAAACTATTCGATCAGTCGTCAAATGTACCTGATTTTTATTCTTTTTGGTTCAAAATTACCTTATTTACTGAGTTTTATCGAAATTGGAGATAAAAACTTTATCGATTTTTTGTAATTTTTTTAAGGGAGAAGGAAACCCCTTTAAAAAAATCGGGAAAAACAATTTTTTTGTTTTGGGATTTGATGAAACTCAGTGGATGATGTTATATTGATTCAAAAAGTATAAAAATCAGGTTAATTTAATGATTGGGCCTATAGAAAGGTACAATGTCAGCGAATATCATGGGCAAAACTCCATTTTCAAAAAAGTTCGAGTTCCCCACAAAAAAATTAAAATCCATAAAATTGAGAACATAAAGGAGGATTGCTATAACGTGATAGTCTTTGTTTTTAAAGGAGAAATTGCCCAGCAAAGCGGGCGGGTATTTACTAGTAATTTTATGTAAATATATTTTTTAATGCACTAGTTAATTAAAATTAGTTTGATTACATGATTGTTGAATGATATTTGAGAGTGAAAATATTAGAGCAGGGAAATCATCTAAATTATTAAATTCATTTTAACTAATTTTACCATATCATTTAAATTACTTTTATTAATTTACCGAGTACGACTTATAATAAACTAACGAAAATATTGAATAGGCTCGAAAACTTGCGAGGTTAAAATTTTTTGCTTACACTTTTACTCGTGATGAGAGAAACTTTCACAGTTTCTGAATACTTTAAAAACATATATTAAAAAAAAAAAAAAAAAAAAAACAGTAGAAATAGATAAAATTATGATAAAATATGAAAATAGGAAAAGTTTCAACCACATATATCATTTGAAAGCAACCCGATAACACGTAGAAAAGAGGTGATAATTAAGCGATCAGCCATCCGTTTAGGATCTATTCATGCCACAAACAAATCTATCAGACCGGATTTTGTGTCGGGGGCTTCTATAAATTTTTAATTTTAATTAAAATCGACGTTTCTATTTTTATTTTGATCAATGATCGAACAGAATTAATTTGATATCATCATCAAAATGCCAAAAATATTCATTTGTTATTGCCTCAAAATATTTAAACAATATACTTAACGATATGATAAATGGTAAAAAATAGTATTTCTAACAGTTTCACAATGCATAATAGTTCGCCCTCATATTCTGCAGCATAAAATGTGAAAATTGCTGACAATGCAAAACAATATAAAAGTTGTAAATTATATAACATATATAAGTGTATGACAGATACACTAACTTACTTTATACAGTGTGGGATATAAACGAATATATAGAAATACAATATTTTAGTTTCTTTATCAAAATGCATTTTTTCATTATTCTTGAACTTATAAAATAACCTCTATAGATCCTAGTAGCCAGTACACGCCACTCACATAAATATTTAGAATATCTCCAAAAAGCATTCATAGCCTATTCCGATAATTTTCATTCCCGATTACTTCAAAACAGTCAATCTCTCATCTCGAAAATAGATATCGCTTCTGGACTAATCAAAACCAACCTAGTCAAAATATTTTTATTATTTATAATAGTTTTTTATACCCACATTAACATTTTCAATAAATAACTTATGAACTTTTAAGTATTGATCCCACAAAAAAATTCCCACAAAGAACATTGTTTATGAATCGGATAAATATTGATTTACGGATTAATCGGATAAATATTGAATCGAATAAATATTGATTTATTCGTTTAAAATCCGATATAACTAAAATACCTACATAACTTACCATATAGGCCGTATAGTATGGTGGACAAAACCTCTCTGATGCGGGGGTCCACGGACCTAGAATAACAGAATCGATTCCTCTTCATCAATGTGCGTGGTTTTTTCATCGGAAATCTTCGCCATCTTCACAATCAGCATCTTCTAAGATATTCAGGCCCCCCTTTGGGCCTTTGAGGCGTCAAAATTCCATTTGAAGATAGTCTATGAATGCTTCTCGGAGTTGAATCACCTGGCACTGAACAACACAGTCAGGCTGATCTGGGTACCAGGTCCTTCTGGCGTTGAAGCAGCAGACACGTTGACAAGAACTGCCCCTTTTACCTGAGCCTGTCATTCCCATAGCAAGATGCTCCGTAATTTACTGAATCAAAGAATGGCTACGACAAGCCCAACTTGATAACTGGAGCTTTACGCAGGATATGCGACAGGCTAAACTGTATAACCACAGCTAGGCCATTTGACTGTGTTCGTCTGAGGTATCTTCCTAGCGCGAGGATTTCTAATGATCCCACTTGTAGATCCTTGCGGTACTCCTATTTTTGTTATTATTATTATTATACCAACCATAGATTAATAAATAATATTGCTAATACTTTTTATAGATGTATATCCACTTAAACCACATTCTGTATTATAATAATAAGATTAATATCTAAATAGTTAGCTGCTTCCTAGATTGTAGTGGTAGAACTTGGTGTAAACCAGAAGAATGAATCACTACGTTAATGTATGCAAAAATGCTTGGAGTATGTTTATGAATTGTTTTTAAAATGATTAATTATGTTTCTTACATTATTAAATAATATATGAATAAATAGTTTAGAATTAAAATGATAAAAAACAATTTACAATGAACTCTGTTGGGAAACAAACATTGTTCACAGTCTACAGTATCTACCAGAGGAAACGGCAAATGTTTTCTTTTGGAACTAGAAAATAATGCCTTCAATTAAAATTTGTTAATATATAGTTCTTTCAATAAATAAATAATTAAAGTTTAGTTTAAAAAAACTAAAAGACACGCTTTTGAAACTAGCTGAACTAAAAAGTAGAAAATAATTGCTTTAAATTCAAAAATACTGTTTTATCGTAAAAAAGCATGGGGTGCTAAATTTTAATTAACGTAAATATTTTATTGACAGATTGGTAAACGAAAAGTTATTACAAAATATCTTAAATAGCACCCCACGCTTTTTTACGATAAAATGATTTTTTCGTTCAATTTAAAGAAATTATTTTCTATCTTTAAGTTCAGCTAGTTACAAAAGTGTTTTTCCAGCGTGTTTTTTAATTTTTTAACATTATTATTTATTTTGTGTTTTTTAAGTTTTTTAGATTATTATTTATTTATAAAAAATTCAGTATAAATGTGACGGGAGCGCAAATAAATGTTTATATTTTCATTTATGGAAATCGTTAATCCTGAAAATCCAAATAAAGATCATGAAATAAACTTATGAAATTATTCTTTTGTTATCAGTCTTTAATAAATATGCCAAATTTCGAGTTAAGCCGACGTTATGAAGGGGACCAAAATCATGTCCAAAGTTTCCGTTACATACTAACATACGTATAAAGCTAATAAAAGTGTGTTAAAAAGCGCAGGGCATGTTTCAATCAAGCAAGTCGAGTAAACTGTTCATTAAGTAATGAAAAGGTTATTATTTCCCGTTTTATGGGAATAATAATTACCAGAAATAATAATTTTTATCTAAAACAAATAACAAAATATTAACTTAAATTTTAACGTTATGTTCAAAACTGGAATATGGTTTATCAAATTACTCCCTAACAAACCAATGATTTATGTTCGCTGTTATTTATAAAATAATATGAAATAGTTAGCTTGTAAATCAAAAAAATCAAATTTTTTTACTTTTTTTGAAATAAAAATTTTTTGTTCTGTTTATTATATCATCCTAAAAACATTCGGCTAAATTCCCTCTATTTCAGAATCTTATCTTAATAGCAAAATCTGTTTAGAAACTATATAATGATTCAAGGTAAAAAATGAAATTATAGAAGGGTAAGTAATGAAAAATATAAGCAACTAGCTTGAAACCCGCCCCTTTCACAGGGATTAAAAGTAAATGCCACCGCTTTATAGCCTCCACGTCTCTTGATATCACTTATCCCTCCATAAAACTCGAAAGGATTGTTTCACACAGATAAAATATATGCACAGTTTCCAATTTTTAAGTGTAAATTAGTCATAAATCATTGCGGATATCAGAAAAGATGATCATGAGTTGTTTGACATTTACTATTTTATTTTTTTACACAAATCTTTAATTTTAAAATAAAAGATTAAATAAAAGATTAAATTTAATTTTTTTATTTTTTATTTTTTTAATATCTCTATAAATCATAGCTCATGTGCTATTCTGATGTATGAGCTATATTGTTGTACAGTTTCATTAAAATCCATTCGCTAGTTTTTGCGTGAAACCGTAACAAACAAACATCCTTACTTTCACATTTATAATAGATAGGGATAGGGATAGGGATAATATTTATATTTTTTATTGTGTTATATTTGAATAAAAACATAATAAATTTTAACAGTTATTTATAAGGTGATGATAGCCAACCCTTGTATCTCAGTTGGTTAAAGCGTACTTAACCAATTCCGTTCGCGGTATGTCTTGGGTAGCCGGTTCGATTCCCGCCGCCACAACAAAAATTAATTTAATTAATAGTTTTGATGGGCTGGTATATGGTGGTTATGATGATATATGCATGAAGCAGATTCACTTCGCCTCTCAAAATAATTGAGGAGCTGAAAAATGAAATTATCTGCGGAAAAGGTGGTGAAACACATATGATACCAGACGTGTGTCCTTTGTGGGCAGCCAATATAACCTAACAAATCCTATTCTGTAATTTGATTCTAAATAATTTCGTTTAATATGTACCGCCCTTCTTTTGCGCAAATATTTATTATAGCATTCAACTTACATTTTTCATTTTCGGCATCATAAGTTGCAAAATATATCCGAATATCACTAATTATGTGCATTGCTCATATTTTATTATTTCATATATTTATTTATTTTATATCACTTTTTAATCACAGTCAAATTTGACTGTTGGATAAACTAAATTATAGCAAACAAACCTCAAATCAAAACAAACTGAACTCCGCTTTTAATGGACTCACCACGTTGTGTTTTTATTGTATTTATACGATTTATTTTTAAATGGACTTATACGACGGACTTTGTTATGCTTATGAATAACTATATGTATTAAGTTAAATAATTATCGAGAGCTTCATTTGAAAAACAATATTCACATTCGTATTCTTGAATATTTGAGATAAACATTCACATTTGAATTCTCGAATGTACAAAATACAACATTCTTCACATCAGTAAAACATAAAAATAATTATCCTGAAACCCGTTGTACGAACTAAATAAATTAATATGCACAATACTGAAGCCCTATCATTATTGCTGTTTATGAAAAAAGCAAAGTGACTATTATTTTTCTTTTATAAACTCTACGAATAAATTCCTAATTCATTCTCTTCAGCTCCAGCTAGCTGCACTCTCAATGTTATAAGAACAAAGTTTTTCGTCTATATATTTTAGTCACTGATGCTGAACACACCAATTCCAATGAGAGTATTCTATACGTATATAGTAACATCGAAAACTTTTTCTAGACTATATATTATCAATTGGATAACAGAGAAAGGTTAGCAGGTCAAAAGTACAACGTACCTTATAATATACGGGAAGCTTGTTAAGAGCACTCCATACTTTTAACCTTAATTTTCGTTTAACAATGAATTTGGGCAATTCAAGCACCAGATTGCGAAAAGGAACAATAAAGAATGAAAAACTAAAAGGCATTATTTAACTCCATTTATAGGATTAAGTAAAAGACGAAGCTGGCCCATCGCTGAAAAATATGAAATATATACTGATTTATTATTCCGGAGAATGAACAAGCTTAGCCGTCAACAAATTATTCGATGTCTGATAAATATTATAATCGTGAAGGTTTGGATGAATGAATGCATGGATGTTTGTTACTCAATCACGCCAAACCGCCAGAACGGATCTGGATGAAATTTGGCACAGATATTAGTCAGAAAAACCGCATGTACATTTTAATAGACATTTTATGCCGGTAAAATGTATGGCTCCCGTGAGATAGATTTGTTTTAATTTTTCATAAAGCAAAGGATCAGAATGATTTTCTGCATAGATAGTGGTAGCTTAGAAAATGATATAGGCTAATTTTTATCCCGGAAAAATGCACGGTATCTATGGGATAGCATACAGGAACCGTGTTTTAAAGATTTTGTAAAAGTTCTTGAAATATATTTTTAGCGAATTTTTCTCAAGAAGACTTGATTCGTTTACACAGTAAGTATAACAACTCTCAAAATCTCTTTCAATCGCAATATTTCGGAAAAAACGCCTTCATGACAACTTTTCGACCTTGGTAATCGTTGACGCTCTTTGCCAGTCGATACAGCATCCGCCAAATTGATGATATCCATTCTCTTATTCTTTTCATCAAATATCAAGTCAATTTGGTCGCATTGAAAACAAGTGAACATTTTTTCGTTACCGCTTACCATAACCAAACAGATTAAAAACTTACGGAAGTCCTGCCGAAGACAAAAGACTGACCTTGATAATTTTCTCCTACTGAAAAAAAAAGTGTATACATAATCAAAAAAAAAACTTTGAAATTTATGTATTGTTAATAATAAAATGTGTTCTAGTTCCTTCCCTCTCTTTACCTCTCAGGTTTTCTCTTCGATACAATACTGAACCATTTTTCATCAAAAAGAAATTCAATACTGTGTAGTTTACATAAAAGATTATTATTATGAGAGGCAAGAAAGAAAAACCTTTTTATTATAAATTTGTTAACTTCTTGTACATAATTTTTGATTAATTTTTAATCTTTCAGGGTCATTGTGTCTTTATTTATTGATTCAACCTAAAAAAAGTTTTTATTTCGACATTCATAAAGATATGCTTTTACCTCCTCGGTTCTACATTATCAATTTAAGCTATTGGTATGGCAGCTGGTAACGTTTTCGAGAGATTATTTTCAGACAGCTGAATTTTGGATATCACTTTCCTTATTTAACTTAAATAGGTATGAAGGATGTGCGCTAGAACAAATTTCTTTCTGAAAAATTAAAATTGCATTTTTTAATTAAAAAACATAATTATATTAAACAATTACAGCTACATTAAAATGATTTGAACGCCTTTTTCTTAGATGTAAAGCGTTATAATTGTCTTCGGTCGAATAATGGGCATAACACTTTTATTTGACTCATCGCGATAAATCCAAGCTTTGTAGCTTCGATACAATATAAACACTTCTGAACTGAACTGAACTGTTTCCATTTCCACAGAGCCCATAACTACTAGGTAAGGGGTTGAAATAGGGGTTGAAAGGAGTGTGATTAAAAAACTAAAAAATTTCTGCATCGATTAACCTCAATTTTTGTCACAATGGACTCTATGGTCTGGAGTGTGGCCCACCCCAGGACAGCCACTCTAACCTAACCTAACCTAACCTTAGCTCAAATTTGGATAAGATATACAACCAGCTTCAATGATTATTTTTAACTTTCGGGGGTGAAAAGGTGGAGCGAGATAGTTGAGATGAATAATCACATATTTTAAAATAAAGTGGAGTGTCAAATAAAAACGCATGACGTTACAAAACTGCAAAAGCCCTAGCTGCATCCCACCACGCTTCGTTGTGCAACACTACGCTTTCATAGATATAGATATGAAGCATCGAGTAATTTTTATGAAATTTGATAAATCTCGGATAAGAGATCTAAACTTTTAAACAGCTGAACTTATTTTCATGTAAATTACAGTTTTTAATGTACAGTTTTTAATGTACATATCATGCCCTATTATTTGATATCAGGCTTGGGTATATTTAGAAACCTTCGATCGTTCATCTCCAGTTTCACCTCTCCCGATACCCTCTTGAGCCGGGTTTACAGTTTTGTAATGCACAGGCTTTGCTCTTTTATTTGATAACACACCTGGGTATATTTGATAATATTCTATCGTTCATCCCCACTACCGTCCCCTCTCCCATATCCCCGTGCGTCGAGATAACATTTTTGTAATGTACACGTCTAATATATTTGAATATGATATTTTCATTCATTTATTGAAAATTCGTTTATTATAGTTTCAATTTATTAAAAATAAAATATTACTCGATTATTTTTACATTTTCGCGGTTCTACCGTCCACCTACAAGATTAATAATTATACAGAGATTTTTGTGAAACTCTTAAAACACAGAATTTTTTTTAAACTGTCGTAGGTTGCTTCGTTAGCGCTCGGCTTCTGGGAAACACATTATTTTGCATTTTCAAAAATTGTGCGGAAACCTTATATTATTTTGCGAAAAGATACCATTAAAAGCAAAAATTTGAGACCAAAACGAATTTCCTGCGATTCATACAAACCAAGAAAATAAATGGCGAAAAACGCGATATTTTCGGTCATAAAATCGTGTTTTCTCGTAAAGTTTCGATCGGGTTTATCTTTTAGCTAGTCTAATTTTTGTCGTTTTTTTAACTTTAGAGCGTTCTAGTTTTTTTTTTTTTATCAAATCGTTTTTCCGTTTTCTTTTTTTTTTTGCAAATCACCTGTTTATCGCATCTTTTCGATGTTTTTTATACAACTTTTTACACTCCGATTTTTTCCAAAGTATGTTTTCTTAAAAACTACTATTTTTATCCTAATTATCGCGTTGAAAAACCGGACGGGAGAATTATTTTAAAATCTGAGGTATTTTCCTACGAATTTAGTGCAATACAGACTTAATTACTTATCTTTCTGTTACTTGAAATACGACTTTAGTTCACCGAGAAAAAATATACCTCATCCCTTATTGAAAATACTTTCCTCCCTTATTGAAATTTTATAACGAATCCTTACTAATGAAACGTATATTTCTACTTTGTTATCTTTAAAAATATTTTTTTATCATTTTCTTTTTAATTTCCTCATTTGTATCTAATAAAACATCGTAATAATGAGCATTTTTCAAATAAATATCGTAAAATATTTATTTAAAAAAAAAAATCAAATAATGAAAAAAGATTCGATATTTTATAATAAAAATGTTTTAATACCTAATAAGATAATATAAAAAAAAAAATCATTTAGCTCATTTTCTTGACGATTTTTTTTTAAACAAAGTCGTAAATTTTTTTTAATAACAAAAATTATTATGTAAAATCTATACCAAACAAACATCTTTAATTTCTAACAATTATCGGCAATCATTAAACCATGTTTAATGAATCAAAAATAGTTAATTTTTGTAATTTAATAGAAAACTTTATACATCACATACGTACCTAAGTCTTATTATAAAAGAAATTTAAATAAAAATACTTTCTAGGCATAAGCTTTTATAGAACTAAAAAGTAGAAAATAACCTTTCTTATGATTCGGAGCACCTCCAGCTTTTACACAAATAGTCATGTATGAGTGACTCATAGAAATAATTATGTTCTACTTATTAGTACAAGAAAAGCTTGTCTTTTAAAAAGTAGTTTTAAGAACTTTTGAATTTAAAACTAAAAAACGTATGTATATCAAATATGGTGAAAGCGATGGGAAAATCAGGTCATACCATAAAAATACATTTTCATCCAATTTACACAAGCATGCAAAATTCAATTCAAACGGAAATCAGGAAGTGAGTGAAATATTGGTTGCATAATTCCAGGACATAAATTCCAGAACATACATTCATAATACAAGTCAAATACACCAGCGACGACAATCAAATACACCAACCACGAGACCGTTTATCCATAACGAACCGAAAATTCTGTGATTCATATTTTTGCAACAGGAAAAACATTATCACATCACTAAAATTATGTAAGTCGTTTTAGGCTGCATTTTAGATGTTGAGGGTAAATATGATAATTAAGAAAATTGAGATTTTGATCGAGTCTTGAGTGTTGGTTGATGTAAATATAATTTTTGGATTTAATTGGTTTTCAATTTTTTTTTTGTCTTCCGCATTTGTTAAAAAAAGTTCTTAAAAACACAGTTTGTGTGTGATAAGATGCTAGAATTTTTGCTATAGTATTGAAACAGTTTTGTGTTACCAGTGACTTTTGCCTGGCTACAAAATAAAATCGTCGAAAATTACAAAAACTTGGAAACTCAACCAAAAGCTTTCAAGCTTCAATGTTTGTGTTACCAAAATTTACCTTTATCAATTTTCCAAATTAGCAATTTCATTAAAAGCATCAAGAATGGAATTTTTTTTTGTTTTATTGCCCGTAACAGTGATGATAAAAAATTAACGCAAACGTACAATATTGAATTTTTAGTTATACTCCTTCGGCAATAACAAACATTACAATTTATAAATAATATACACAAATAATACATACTCCAGGTAATCTATCTTTTGTGTTCATAGATGATAGTTAATCTGATTTCTATCTTTTATGGTCTATTGTGAGTGACATGTCGTTTATCGACTAACTTACTTCATGGTGTTAAATAAATAAAATTGTAACTTCAACTTCAGTATGGAGTTTTTGCGTAACTGTGTGTGTACGCATCATAAAACTTCACACTAGAAGAAATACAACTTAATAAAAAGAGTTTTGGACACAGGAGCGTTTTTCTTTAACCGTGGATATACTTGCATTTTAAAAGGAAGAAAAATATATTCCTGGAACGAGAAGATATATACTAAGACAATACTAAGACAGACAAGAAATATTCCTTAGCTTAAATAAATTTTTGTTCTTGTTTCAAGAAAATGGTATTAGTCTGCCTTTTAAAAAACAAAGAAATATTTTTTAGTAAAGAAAACCATTTTTATTTGTGTAAGTTTCATTCCATTCCAATCGTAAAAATACGTTCCTAATCACGCAGTAGGTATTTTTAAAAAACCTAATAAAAACACTTGGTTTTTATCATTTTTCCACTCCTTAGTAGATATTACACACATTAAAAACATAGTGACCATAAAAATTTTTATCTTATAATCATTAGTTTTTTTTTTTTCATTTATTTTTATTTTAATAAAATATAATATTTTATATGCACTCCTAATGAAAGATGATTTTGATGATAAAATTTATATAAAATGGTGGATCATAAAAAAAAGATGAAAACATAGCACATATACACATAACTCTCACTGCTACCACATACATAGAGCTCTGTTACCATTGAATACAACGAAGTGGAGGGAAGAGTTTAGTACCACGGGGTCAAAATTTACATTTGTGCGTTTTCTGTTTTTAATCAATATTTCACCCATTAACTTCAGACTACAGAGAATTTATTTCTGCATTAAATTACAGGAGTTATTTTTTTATTTAAATAGGTCTTTTTATTTAAATAGGTTTAAATAAGTAGTGCACCCGGTGGTTGCAACATTTAACGCGTTATAACGTCATAAATATTAATTTTAGAAAAAAAAGTTTACTGTAAAAATTTTAGGAAATTTATAGATTTAAAAGTTATTATCATTTTCTTGTTTAAACAAATATTAGAAGACATATCGGTCAAATAGTGATAAACAGTTAGTGATACGAAAGAAAATTTAAAAAAAAAAGATTAAAGATTTAATTTACGAAGACGGAGCACGGTTACGGAGATATAGATCAAAACGGTTTTCCTTAAAATGGAGGCACTCACTTCAAGACAAGAGTAACGAGATTCTATATTACCTGTATTAATATTGCCTCTCTGTTTTACTTGAAAACTAATACACATGGATAATTATTCTGTCAGTTAATTGCCTTCTAGTAAGTGAACTCCATCTTTATATTACCCATAGATAATTTTAGAAGTAACTATTGGGTAAATCACTAATGATGGGAAGCGTTCAATGTCGTACTCATAAGCATGCTTTTTTATAAAACAGCTAATTCATGCCTTTAAACAATATTTTTGTAAATTACTATAATTTCTTAATATCCATCTATTTATTCAACACCTGCTGAACCTAATTTAAACCTGTAATCGCCTTTCTCTTTTCAGATACCAACTGTCACTGCGTGATAAAAATTTTCGATATAAATATCACGTGATTTCGCATTGTGAAATAATTTTTCCAATAAAGTAAGCCAAAGTACAAAGATGACCCGAGACACTACACGTTATCCTAGAGCCCCGTTCTCTGTTTATAGAACCCATTTTATGAAATTAATGTGAACATAATAACACAAATGCTATCATCAATAAACAATCTGAAATGGTCGTGTTGTGTCGTATACTACATTTTTAGTACACTATATATATATATATATATATATATATGAGCTACTATATATATGCGTATATATATATATATATATATATATATAGTAGCTCCAAGCTCTTTTGTGTGCAGTACCTAAATATTTGTGCTTTGGTGGAGTGTGAAACGGGAAAATATAGCCACTAAAAAAAACGAAAATTTTTAATATATTTTGATTCCTCTATATATCTAAAGCTTTTCATGGGATTGGAGACAATCGACCAAGATGATTATTTCTTATAATTCACTTTTTTAGTAATAATATTTCGTGATGTTAATAATGAAACGATAGTTTTATAATTTATGTTATCTACCTTTTGTACACTCTTAAAAATACATAAAACTTATGTGATAATTTTTCTAAAAGCTTTGGAAGCTGTAATGCGTAACGGTTTAGTAAAATAATACAGCTTAATTTGTTAAATGACTGACATCTTTATCAAATAAATTGTTATAACTGAAAGTTTGGCACTTTTACATGCATTTAAATTGTACAATATGCTTAAAATTAATAAAACTAAAATATATTCTGAAAAGAGTAATGTCAGGCCTGGAATTACATATTGGGCTACATGGGCCATGGCCCTAGGTGGCAAATTTCGGAGGCGACAAGTTGATCGAAGGATTCAAATATTTTTGCGTGGGGCAAAAGTTATGTGGGGCAAAAGTGCGCATTTTTTATTTAAATTGTGAGAAAATTAAAAATTTTATGTGTAAGCATTTATTAGTTTAGCAAATTCAAAAAAAATAAATTTGGTTTACTTGTAATTATAGAAAGAAACTTGGTCCAATTTGCTTACACTTATCCCAACATAGGGTATATGTGTGTAGTAGTCTGGGTTAATGTGCGCAGTCTTAGCAACTGAAACTTTTGTTTATTTAAATATAGTTTTACTATATTACTATAAATAGGGTATTTTATTCATAAGTATATTATTTTTAACATTTATACATTATATATATACTAGCTTGATATTCGACCGATTGACTGGGCTTAAAAATAAAAACACCGCTATATAGCCTCCACCTCTCTTGGTGTGTACATTCACTGAGTATATCAAAAAAGTTGGCCATGAATGGTTTGACATTTACTATTTTAAATTTTTACAGAATACTTTAATTAATGATTCAAAATGATGATCATAGATCTGATCCATCTGTAATCATCATTTTGAAACATAAATTATAGATTTCTGTAAAAATTTAAAAAAATAAAGAGTCGGATTTTTTTATTTTTTTTTAAATATATCTTTATAAATTATAGCTCATGTGTTATTCTTAAATGTGAGCTATATTGCTGTACAGTTTCATTAAAAACCATTCGCTAGTTTTAGCGTGAAAGCGTAACAAACAAACAAACAAACATGCTTACTTTCGCATTTATAATATAGAGATAGAGATAAAGATCTTATTTAATATTTTCTCTCAATTACATATTACATATAAAATACTTTGTTTATAACTAGTACACTGTTCGTGCAACCAGGTGTTGAATGAGCTAGATTGGCTTCAATCGTCTATGGGTGGATCCTCGTATCTTTCGCCTCCTAAGACGCAAAAATATTCATTCTCTTTAAATTCTATTTCTTTGTTTTTGCTTATTAATAGTCTTGTCTTTGGTAATCTCATTCTTCTTTAGCTTTTTCTTTGTATTTTGAGTACTAGTTGTTTTGGTTTAACATAGTTTTTTTTGTTTCAGTTCTAAGCGTCGCTGTTTTATGACCATTTTTTCTTCTGCTTCTTGATGTTTTTTCCAACACCGATTTGAAGAAGCTATCAGTAGCAATTATTTATTTTTTATCTTTTCTTCGTTTATTTAAAATTGTTGCCTTCGGATATGGTTGTATAGATGTCAGTGGCATAAATTTATTGGAAAATAATTATCAAGTCCTTGGAAAAGCTGATGCGTACTCTTACCCCACATGCGTACTTTTACCCCACAAGCTTATGCGCATACTTAACTCAAACCGTTTGAACAAAATTAACTTTAAGTTACTTATTATTGGGTTATTCTATAAAGATTTGCAATTTGATTCAATAATAATGTATAATATGTAACGAAATTCGCAACACTAGTATAAAAGTTTTTACATAAAAGATTATTAACAAATTTCATTTACTACGTAAACAAAACAAGACAAACAGGCAAAACTACGTAAATATGCCAGACAAGACTCGAGTGTTTTGTCCAATCGTACCTATAACGAATAAAAAAATCGTCTGTATTAAAAATTTTCGAAATATGGCTCCTATAAAATAAATTAAAAAAATCAAAAAACCAGACTGAGTAAAAAGTGAACCAAACTGCAATAAAAATGAGCTCTAATTAAAAACTGAAAAGAAAAAAACAAGTCCAGCAGTTTTCATAGCGGCTTTAACAGCCGGATATTATTACAATCTACACCGGCTTAAATCTTCGCAATAATGGGTCCCGACTGTAAAAGCCGCTATGTAAACTGCTGGACTTGTTTTTTCTTTTCGGTTTTTAATTAAAGTTCATTTTTTATTGCAGTTTGGTTCACTTTTTTAAATATATTCACAAATTTATTTATTTTTTTATTTTACACTTTTTAGTTAGGATTATAAGACGGTAAATAATTTTTTTCTTTTTTACATTGTAGCGTCTGGTGGTCGCCATATTGAAATTGCATTACTGCCATATACTTCAGTAGCACTCGCAAGGTTAAGACAAATCGAATAACGTCAAAATCATCAAAATAGGTCCACGCGTTTGGTTTTCAGTGTGCCACATAGAAAGACACGTACATTATTTTTTTCACAATATGGCATCGTTGGTCGCCCTATTGAATTACTTCCAAATCTTCAGTAGCACTCGCAAGGTCAAGACAAATCGATTGAAATACGAATCATCAAAATCGGTCGACACGTTTGGTCTCTAGAGTGGCACATAGGAACAGACATAGCTCAGTCGGGGAAAAAGCCAAAGTACAATCAACTAACAAAATGATTCACTTTTTTACTCCAGTGTATTCCTTTTTTGTATATAGAGGTCTATATGAATGTGTTACACCAATTTTATATATTTTTTTTGGTAGTTATAAATTTATTTTTATCAATTGTGTGAATACTTTATGGTTTCTATTGTATTTGTAGGTATTTTATTGTGTCAATCGTGTATATAAGTCGATAGAATATACTAGATGTGTACGTTATTGAAGAGTTATGAAATGGTTTTACCATACATTTTCATATTCCATTTACCAAAATAATATATGGATTTTTATTGTACAATTTTATGATTTATTTTTGTATTAGGATATGAATTATTATTTTCATAAATGGAATTTAATCATTTGAAAATTATAAGACGCATCAGGCTATTTAACATCAATTTGAAATAATTATAATATTTTTAGTTAATTATAAAGGTTTTGTTATTATTTTCAAAATTTCTTCAAGCTGCCTAAGTGGTACCAATACAGAGTTACTGAAAACGTACATTTAAATTAAATCTCTACATTAAATATACAAATTATGTTTATTTAGCGTGTCAGTCATTTTTGTGCAATTTTTACCAAATTCCTTGTGTATTATTTTATTATCAACAAGAAAAAGTTTCATGTATTGAAGATCAATGAGTTCCTTTTGCACAGTACTGGAGTATTATTTATTAGACGGGTGTAAGTACTATTTATGAAACCGGTTGTCGAAATCGTCAATTTTTATTTGTTTTTAATAAACAAGATGAAATATTAATAACTATTGATTATAAATAAATTTTTAAGTAAAACTTCTTTAGGCACTCTCGGCTTGGGGAGTAAACTGGATAATGTATTATCAGAATGTTACGAAAATGTGTGATCAAGCTTGTTCCGAAAAGTGTGATCAAGTTGAGAGGGAGATATAAGTTAGTGAAGATAGAAAGAAATCGAGTTTGTTACGAAAAGTTTGATCAAGTCGAGAGGGAGATATAAGTTATTCAAGATAGAAAGGGCGAAAAAATTAATGTCATGCTACAAGTATATAAAATGGTATACATTTACACCGAGACCCAGTAGCTTATTGATGGCACTAAGCATATTAAAAAATTTTTTATTTTTATTTCTCAATAATCTTATAAATAATATTTATTTTATTTTTAACATGTATTTACACCCAAAGGTGGAGCTAAAGAATTTTTAATTAAATCGAGTGGTCTAAAACACACTCGTTTTTTTAGTCAAATCAATATTCTACTGTCTAGTTAAAAAAATTGTAAAAATGTAAATCAAATAGATGCACAAGTTCTTTCAGGGTAAGTGATACGATTATGAGTATAGTCTACCCTATATTCCCTAATATTTACAATTTAACTACCTTAATATTGATTTACCTCGAATAAAAAACCAGTTTTAAAACGGAATTTTTAAAGAATAAAAAATATAATAAAGTGGGAATAGTATTGGATAAAATGTTCACGTTATATTTTGGTCATGCAAGATTAAATTTCTATAGAAAAAGAGTTTCCCCTATCATCGTTATATATTTAATATCTAAGTAATTGCATATGCAAATTTTTTACTACTATTTAAATTCTACAACATATTAGAGAGAAGAATCAACGATAAACACACACAAGTAGTTTGCACTTAAAATTCACTAATAAAACCGCATGATTCGTCCACGGTTTTTGTGTTAATTAAAGCACCTTACACACGTTCAAGATCATTCAGAAAAACTCAATTTTATTTTAAGTATATACAATTTTATTTGTAGTACTATAATGGTAAGTTTAATGACACATAATTAAAAATTATGAAAATTTTCATGTGTACAAATCGAATATGGATTTGTTAATTATATTTTATCGATAGCATTTAACTTTTAAATAATTTGCAAACATGTGAAAGTAAATTTTCTATAGAGAAGAAATTTTGAAATAAATTTTACTCATTAATAAGTGAAAACAAACAATTGACTGAGTTAACTGTTGAAATACCATGTATAGACAATCTTGATTACTCAATTCTTTTGTTTTTTTACGTCTTGTAAGTAATGGAAGATAGTTTCTGTTACAACAAATTAAAAAGAGTATCTTTCTTCTCACTTCCTCAGTGGATCTAGTATATGGAACGAATGTTGAATTTTTTTATTTCTAATATTCGCGAATGCGACTGTTAACTTTCAAATGTAGGGTTCACAAATTCTAATTTATTAACTTAATTAATCCTAATATATGATTTCTCCAGCATGTTTTTTTCTGGCTATACCTTATCTTCCTTATTCCTCTATCAAATTCCATGATTTATCCCTCATTTTCAAGCTTATCATATAAGCTTCTGACGAAAAATATACTTACGGATTAAAATTGTACCGCTTAGGGATAAACAGGCTAGATCAATAATAAATAATTTTAACGAAATATCTATATTTTAAACTATTTAAATGTAGGTAACAGTTTTTATAGATATATCTGTACTCTCTAAAATTAAATTAGTGAAATTTCACTAAATCACAGTGAAATTTCACTAATTTTTGCAGTTGAAATCCAGCAACCTAGAATTAGTGAAAATTCACTGAATGATTTAGTTAAAAAAGAAATCACTAATCATCAGTGAAAATAAGATTCACTAATTGATAAATGGAAATATATTTCACTAATTTATAAGTGAAAATTTAAATCACTAATTTGTGAGTGAAAGTAACTAATGTAATAGTGACAGTACTTTTCACTAATCCATTAGTTACATCAAACGGTTTATTGAAATTGTGAAAATCGTCAATTAAATTAACAGAATTTAATAATTCTTTCATTGTTGTGAATGAGCAGAATTCACTAATTTATCAGTTAAAAATACTATTCTATTCAATTAGGTACTTGTAAGTAAAACAATTTTTTATTACAAAAAGGAAAAAATATGTTCATTTAATAAAAATTTTATTTCAAACAAAAGTTGTTTATGTTACATTTAAACATTTGTTCTATCTCTAACAGTTTACAAGATTGGACCTACGGACCCAAGACCCAATTGACCTATGTTGCTTGTTTACGAAATCGACCTCACCATGTACGTTTTAAAGACGCTATAAAAATTTCAGCTTGATAATATATCTTTGGTTTTTGAGTTAACATTTTAATTAACTCAAAGATGGCGAGATTTTTCATAATCTACCTTTAAAAAATCGTTAATTTTTATGTATTTATATCGAGAGGATATAATAACAAACAAATTTTTTACAATATTATAAATGAATATGTTCGGAGTATATAATTTTGGGGCAATAATTGATATGAATTTAAAATTGTGCTATCAAATGCTTAATGAGTTACTTGATCGTAACGCATATGTCCAGCTTTATGTATTTCACATACTCATTGAGTTACTATATACTATAACAATTGTCATTATTAACAGTAAACAAGCAGACTGAGAATTTTCTATTTAGTATAGTTTGTTTTTTATTAGTTTCTATCCAACTATAGCCGTAGACCTCCCATGTATGCATTCGATGTGTGCAATAATATGCTTGCATTTATAGTAATAATGTTTATTATTGTTGGAATATATATTTTAAAGTATATTATATTTACAGAGAAGTTTGTATTGCTTGTAGTGTTGCCGCGGATCTAGACTCGATGAAATTAAAGACTCTTCGAGTAAAAATTTGGAACTATCTGAATTCACTTTTTGAATAGATCAGTCAACTATTGTGGTGATATGAATCCAATCAAGAGAAAGAATTATGGAGTGTCAACTAATCATGATAAAGAATTATGGCACGCTATTAAATAGCTGAAATATGGCGGAATAGTGTCACACTCTCACTCGAAGGTCTTTAAATGAGAATAGCATACCTACATATTGTGTTTTCTCAACTCTAGTTTTCTATCAACTCGTCTTGTATTATAATTGAAATTTTCGGTCGTATAGTATCTCATTTTGTTGGCACAACTGAAGATTTTCTTGAAAAAAAACAAAATGACGACATTAGAATCAGAGTTATCCAAGTATTATTTTTCTTAAAATAAAGAGATGGGTGATGTAAATACGAAAAAAACAGAACTCTTCTAGACCACATTTATTCAAGTGCCATTTCTTATCATTTTTCCAGAGAAATCCTAGGCTCTAGCTTCATAACGGTTTGATTTTGTAACGTGTTAGAAGGATTTTTCTTAAAACAAAAATAATTTCATGGAAGATTGGTTTTTCAGTCATAATTCGAACAATAAAAACGCTTTTTCCTTATTTTCTCAAATATACATGCTGGGTCCAAAAAATAAGGTGATACTTGAATTTAAACTACGCGCGTTTGTTGTGCATTATGAATTCCTTCCACCCGGCCAACAACCAGGAATATTATTTGAACGTTATGCGTCTTTTGCGTAACGCTCTCCGCCTAAAAAGGCCGGAACTGTGGAAAGGCAATTTATGGTTCTTACACCACGACAATGCACCATCCCATACTGCACTAATTCGTGATCATTTCGTCAAAAACTCAACCCATATCGTTCCGCGACCGGAACGTGACTACAACGAAGGTTGTAAAATCCGTTGGCATAAGTGCATTGCATCGGGAGGGGATTACTTTGAAGGGGATGAAATTGATTTGGAAGAATAAATAAAGAATTTTCAAAATAAATACAATGTCACCTTAATTTTTGGGCATAGTATATAAAAATATTACCTACATGGATCGCTGTCTCTAATTTAAAAAAAAAAATTTTTTTTTAATGTTTAATCATGTTTTGCTGTTTTGTACAATTAAAATATTTTGCAAGATTATAGAGAATGATTAAAACATCCGAATATTTATCTTGTTTTTCGTTGACAAATTTTCATTTCGTTTCATTTGACTGATCTCTCGCGGCATTACTACTTGCTTCGACGTCTATGCTTGTGTGTCTCTACTTCTCATTCGTGCTCAATTCTATTTTAATAGACTTTAAAGTATAACAAACATAATATTTCATTTTTTTAGGTTTTTTTTGTTGTTAATTTTAAATTCAATTTTAATAGTTTTGTGTTGTAAACGAATTATTTATAATAATACTAAATAGTCCTTAATCCTCCCTGTTCGTTTCATAGCGATGAAAAATTATTTTAATTGGCTAGAAATTTCAGGTTTGACCCGAGATATACACAATTAATTCAAAATTTAATAACAAAATCAATTGTGATATTTTGAAAACAAATTTTTCCTAAATATGATCACAACAGAAACTCCGATATTTTTTAAATATTATAAATTTCTGATCGTTTGGTCTTAAAATAATACGCCAGTAAAATCTATCAACTAAAATCGCAAAACGCGATGTAAAGCTGTTTTTTTGCTAGATATGTTATTTGGTCCACTGGGGGAATTTGAAACTACGTTTAACAAGCAAAGAAAAGTTTTGTTACTTGCGTAATAGGTGAAAAACAGAAAAAAGACACAAAATTTAGAGCACAACGTATATTTGCTTGCAAAACGTAGTTTCGTACTACACTGCAAGGGGTAAAAATAACATACCAAAAAGCTAGCTTTACAAGAAGTTTTGCGATTTTAATTTAGAATTATTGATTACAAGAAAGTAGGTGAAGTTTTTCCATGAAAGTAAACTATTATTTATTATTAATATAATTATTTACTGACTTTCATGTTTCAAACACGAAATTCATCAATGTCATGAACAACTGTTGCGGATTTCATCAAATAGTATTTAATTTTTTTTTTTAATTTTAATTTAAAATTATTAATTCTTTGACTAATTTTATGTCGAAGACAAGTGAAAACAAACAATTGACTGAGTTAATTGTTGAAATACCATGTATAGACAATGTTGATGCGCAATTGTTTGTTTTTTTGACGTCACGTAAATAACAAAAGATATTCACTTTTAAATAGACACACACACAACTGATATTCCTATATTAATTACATAATATTCCATATATTCCTATACCTATTCCACATATTCCTATACCTAATTAACACCCTCGTGAGTAAACAGTGATGTTTACAAAAAAATGTTTCAAACAAAAGTTTTGTATTTTTTTATAAGGAACATTTTTTACATTTAAACTTTTGTTCTATCTCTAACGGTTTACAAGATGGGTCCTACGGACCCAAGACCCAATTGACCTATGATGCTCATTTACGAACTTGACCTCACTTTTTACGTCCTGAATACGCTGTAAAAATTTCAGCTCGATATCTTTTTTCGTTTTTGAGTTATCGTGTCCACAGACGGACGGACGGACGACGGGCGGACAACCGGAAATGGATTAATTAGGTGATTCTATGAACACCTATACCAAAATTTTTTTCGTAGCATCAATATTTTTAAGCGTTACAAACTTGGGACGAAACTTAATATACTGTGTATATTTCATATATACATGGTATAATAAGGTTTATTGCAATTTTACAGACAGTATACTGCAATTTTATAGTACCAACCTACATTTTTATACCATATATATTTTAATTAAACGTCACTAATTGTCATCTTGGTCCTAGTTAAAGAATGATGTAAGAATCTAAAATACGAAATAAAACCAAAATTAACTATGTTTGAGAATTTATTCCGCAATTATGTGGAGTACAAACAACAGATGTTGCTTAGGTAATAATTGTCGATAAAGCAAAGTCGCGTCTATCGAAGGTACATAAATTCGATAGAAACGCAATTGCAATGTCGTTACATTACCTCCCCGGACTAGAGAAAAAAAGTGTGTGGAAACGAACTAAGAATAATATGAATTTTAGTTTCCAAATACTTTTTAACTTCCCAGAGCAAGTTAATGTAATCTCTGTGTGTGTGTGTGTATGTGTGTGTACGTATGTGCGTATGTTTGTATGTTCGTTCGGACTCTTTCGCCTCAATTATCTCGCGAAAAAGACTCGCGAACACGTGACTGCGTATTTAAGAACTGAAAGAGTTTTCAGCAGAATTAGTTCAGCCGTTTTTTAATAGTAATAAAAAAACTGGAAAAAACTGAATAAATAGAATCTGAAAAGTGGATAGAACAACATCATTTATCTATGTAGAAAATGATCGTTCCAGCATAAGCTGCAGTACATGTGCGAAGAATAATCTTTGAAGGCTAACAAGACCTTTTTTAATGTTTTTTCTCCCTCTGGGAAGTTAGTCGTGTGGACTACAGGGACCCAGTCGTGTCCTCGCACGACTTCAGTACCATCTATACAATTTATTTCTGAATGAAAACAACAAATTCAAAAAGACAATTTTGATTTTAATTTGTGTGATTATTTATAGTTGCGGAAAACCTGGTTTTTTTACTTAATTATTCATTTAATACTACTTAAAAAATAATTTAATACCTTATATTTATAAATATTGATCCAGCACTGAAGTACGTTAAGCAGAGCGCTCCATCTTCTGCGCAATCTATTTCAAAAACTGAAATTCACAAAAAACTGATTTTCGCGACCTTTGACCTTAAGTATTTAAGGACGCGTGATTTTTTGTGTCTTTTGAGACAATATTTGTACAATCGAAATAAAGGTTTGACCACTTTTTTTTACTAAGATGATCGGGTTATATCATGTAGGTATTATGAATTTGATTCAACTTATGTTGAGAGACCATAATTTTTTATTTTTTCCACTGAAATAAAAAAATGTTCCACGTCCCAATCATACTTCTACAGCAAAGAATGCAAATGACGGCATATGTACTTAAAACATATAATTTTGAAACAGTGTAATATTATAACATAGTACACTTAATTTGACAATACCCAGCCAACAGTTACATAGTTTAGTAGGTAGTTATTATTTTAAAGAATTTAACAAACTTAACTTGTTAATGTTTAACTTGACTTGAATATGCATGCATTCAAGTCAAGTTATAGCATAGCTGTCAAAGTACAAGAAGAGTCAGTCAGTTAAACATCACTTTAGTGTGGATAATAATGATAATGATAATGATTCAAATACAATGATGATGATAATATGATGATGTGTTTAAAGAGACCACATTCCACGCACATAGCACAAGGAACATGTTAGAAGGGGCAGTGTTACCATGACAGGCAGTGTTGTGTTTTTGGATTGTTAAATTAAAATGGTGAAATTATGTAATGAAGAAAGCAAAATTACAGTTGATTGCATATCATAATATTTAAAGCAAATGACGATTATGTGAGTGTGTAGAATAGAATATTTACTTGTAATACAACTTTATATTATAGGCCTGTGAAATAAATTATATACAGTGTGGCACGTTCACGTTAGTACAAACAAATAAAAAATTGAAGAGGACGATGTACAAACCTTATGGGAAATGATACTCAACTACATTGTATAAATTTCTGATTTGTTGTTGTTGTAATCTTATTTAAATAAATGTCTTAACATTTTATTCACCGATAAAGCCATGTTTCATTTTCATTTCAATGGAAATTGTGAATTATATATTGTTGTTAACATGAAAATAGTATTGAATCAAAAATTATTCTCATTTTACGATGTTACATATTTTTATGCATCCCTATTAATGTAAGTAAGCATGCTTGTTTGTTACGCTTTCACGCTAAAACTAGCGAATGGTTTTTAATGAAACTGTACAACAATGTAGCTGATATATCAGAATAACACATGAACTATAATATAACTACCATTTTTTTAATTTTAATAGAAATCTTTAATTTATGACAGATCTATGATCATCATTTTGAACCATAAATTAAAGAATTCTGATATACTCAATAAATTATGACTATTTTACATTTAACAAAATTGAAAACTGTGTATATCAAGTGAGGGTGAAGGCTAATAAAGCGGCGGTCTTTACTTTTAAGCCCAGTGAAGCGGGCGGGTATCAATCTAGTTATTAATATATATCAAGTTATACTAATTTTATTCCCAAGTTTATAACGCTTAGAAATGTTGATGATGCAAAAAAAAAATTAGTATTGTTCATAACATTACTTACTTAGTCCATTTCCATTTGCCCATCTGTCCATCTGTACGTCCGTCAGTCATCACGATAACTTAGCTTGCTTACGACGTTAAAAGTGATATTAGAAATTTTCGAAAACCTAAAGAAATTTCGGCTGAAAAGTTGCCATAATTCTGTTGGTTTATTAAAATAATGCAAGCACTGACACTCAACATTTTCTATACTGGGTATTAAAACAATTAACACGGTCAATTTTTTTTTCCTTGGTTTTAATAATCCAAATATCTACCTATCTATATATATGAAACCCTGTTTCTTATGGCGACGCCTTAACTTGAGAACGGATGGAACGATTTGTGTCAATTATTGTCAAGGTTCTGGAGGGTTTTATGAAAGAAAAAATTACGAAATTCAGCGGAACATTAAAAATTTAAGACAAAATATTAAATGCCATAAATGGTGGAAACGCATATAAATAATGCATTATATTACCTTACTATGTCCTTATTTGCGCTCTCACCATATTTATCTACAGTTGTGAACAGGTTTTTGAATAAAATTGAGGTAATATTTATTGTTATTTATGTATTGTGAATAGGTATTCATCAGAGCTTTATGCGAGTGCAGCGAGCTGCAATGCCGAAGGCTTCAGCTATGTCGAAGGCCGAAGGCCTGTCCAAGAAATAGTAGTGATATTGTTTAGCAGGCAGGCTAAGCAGAGAATGGGCGTCTCATCTAGTATTGAAATAAGAATGAAAAACATTACTTAATCAGTGGAGAAAATGCTTAATAACTTCAAAATTCATACAATTGAAAACGCCCATGAAGCAAAAAGGCAATCACTTGAAATACCCTTTTGTGAATTGAAATCTACTTTCGAATGAAGACGTGTCAAGAAAGTGTAGACAATATTCTGGTTTCACTGCAGATAATATCTTGATGTAAGTGGTAATAAGGAAACGAATGTCCTGCACAAAAATTCAATTATTAGATAACAAAGGATTATTTTTACATTTAATCTACTGTCAATTACTAAATGTCGTAAATTATATTTCCGTTTAATTAAATGCTTTTATTATGATGAAAGTGTAGTTACAGTAAAAAAATAATTCATTGGATGAAGCAAGATTTCGTTAACTTTTAATGTTATATCCTGAGTTGTCAAGGTTTTAATATGATATGCGGTCTATTTCCCATCCATGGAAAAATGGATTCAACAAAAGTCCTTCTTATAGTTTTCACAATAAAAAAAATATCTAAAGTGGACACCACACCACTCGTTTGTACGCTTATAATTCTGGGAATCAAAAAATTGCTATTTACGTTGAAAACTTAATACCGAGTTTTGTCTCAACTCCAATATTTCCTTTATCTTGTACAAAGAAATAACTACGGAATCGCAAATCTTTAGATTTAGAACCATCTATGACAAAGTAGAGTCCAAAATTTCAGAACTTTTTATCAAGCGTCACTCGTTGAGAATATGTTGAGATAGAATTAGTGAACGAATATGTTTTAGAGACTTATACAAGCATTTCTAGAGTAATTAATTAAATCTTTGTACCATACTTAGTTGTTCTATTATCTCAGTTGGTTCCGTCCGCGATATGTTAAGGGTAGCGGGTTCGATTCCCGCTGTCGCAACAAAATTATTTTATTAATAGTTGTGCTGGGCTGGTGTAGTCCATGGTATATGCATGAAGGAGGTGCACTCAGCCTCCGAAATTGAGTAGCTGATGAATGAAATTATCAGCGGAAAGGTGGTAAAACAAATATATGATATCACAATAGCCTAAGTGTGTCCTTCGTGGGCAGCCAATATAACCTAACCTAACCTTGTACCATATTTGGTTAAAAAATATACTGTTTTGGAAAGTCAATTTTTTGGTATATTTGAACAGAAATTTGCCATCTTAGAACAGAAAACTTTTTCGTACATTCTTTTCATTTGACCTTGTTAATTTGATTGCTGCCAAAATTCACTGTGTGCTCCGACTAAAAATTCTTCCCGGAGAATTGCTAAAATCATTTTGCCATTCAACAACCGGTAGCCTAAAATAGATATTATTACTATATCAGGCTTAAACTGGCTTTCACTAGGCGATGAATAAATAGATGGATATTCAGAAGCCATAGCAATCTAAAACAATACAAATAAAAGTAGAAGGAAATGTTTAATAAAAAATAAGTCACTTTTAATCCCTGCACTAAAAAAAGGGGTGTACCAGTTTGACCGCTATGTGTGTGTGTCTGTCTGTGGCATCGTAGTACAAAACGGAAGAACCGATTTCTAATTTTTTGGTTTTTTTTAAAGGTAATTTAATGGAGAATGTTCCTAGCTATGTTTCAAATGCGAGTTAGGATTACGTATCCGAAAAGTCGGGGATTTTTTTTAAATTTTGTAAATTTGACTTGTTTTTGTAGTCTAGTGATTTTGGACTGCTACGATTGTTTTTTTAAGATTTAACTTGCTAAGGAGGCTCTGACGTCATTTATTTTACCAACTTTCCAGTGGTTTTACCTCAGCGATTTCAGGTCTCTCACGACCAAAATTATTGTAAATATACAAAATTCAAGCACAAATATGTAAAAAACCTTATTGTGACATTCTGTATTTGAAGCTCTAATAATTATTATGGAATTTTCTTACACTTTTATTGTTCCTAGAAACTTGTGCAATAGCAGCAACACCATCTTAGAAAATTTTATTTTTCATTTGTTCTTCAGTGAAAATATAATAGTAATAATAATAATTGCAGTATATTAAATTAATGAAGTAAACAAATTTGAATATGTAAACATTATAAAAGGACTAGAGCTACTATATACTTGCTTTCATTTAACTTGAACGTAATGATTTGAAATAATTATTTTAGTATAATTAAAAAGGATGCATTCATTCTTATATAATAGTTTCTAGGTAGAAATTAAAGAAAACGACATTACCTTCTTGCTAGATACTCCAATAAAAATATAAGAGGTATCAAGAAAATTATATACATTGAGGATATTTAATAATATACCTGGAAAAATTTGCTATTTAATTGTTACAGGTAGATTGATGTGAATCCCTGAACAATTTTGTAATTTTAAAACATGCTATTTTTAGAACAAAACAAGTGAAAACAAACAATTGACTGAGCTAAGTGTAGAAATACCATGTATGGACAGTGTTGATTAAGCAATCGATTGTTTTTTTTACGTTACGAATATTTTTATACCATGTATGTTTGAAATACATCAAGGTATCCTAAGTTTAGTCCCAAGTTTGTAACACTTAAAAGTTTGGGTGTTCAGAAAATCACCTAATTAGTCCATTTCTGGCTGTTTATCAGTCTGTTCGTCTGTAAATACTATAACTCAAAAACGAAAAGAGATATCGAGCTGAAATTTTTACTCCTTTTCTTTTTTTTATACTTTCTTGCGTTGGTTAAATTTTTTAATTATTTATTTTTTTTATTTTCATCGTCGCCTGAGTCTGTCTGCAAAGGTACAGCTCGATTGGATCACGGGAAAAGGATTCACAAGCAGACACCACGATACTTCAAAGAAAGAGAGTAAAAGTATAAGCTTCTTTCAAAAAACTGTAAATAAAAAAATTTATATTACTGTATTATTTATATTACTGTAAATAAAAAAATTTTTTGATCCTACTTAGAAAATAAACTAACAGTTAGGAGTATTCATATTTTTAACTCCCGAACTAAAAAAAGGGGGTGTCATAAGTTTGACCGCTATGTGTGTGTGTCTGTCTATCAGTGGCATCGTAGCGCCTAAACGGATGAACCGATTTTAATTTTTTACGAAAAAATGTTTCAAACAAAAGTTGTTTAATTTTTGATAAGAAACATTTTTTACATTTAAACTTTTGTTCTATCTCTAACGGTTTACAAGATGGGTCCTACGGACCCAAGACCCAATTGACCTATGATGCTCATTTGCAAACTTGACCTCACTTTTTACGTCCTGAGTACTCTGTAAAAATTTGAGCTCGATATCTTTTTTTCGTTTTTGAGTTATCGTGTCCACAGACGGACGGAAAACCGGAATTGGACTAATTAGGTGATTTTATGAACACCCATGACAAAATTTTTTTCTTAGCATCATTATTTTTAAGCGTTACAAACTTGGGACTAAACTTAATATACTATGTATATTTCATATATACATGGTATAAAAATCCATATATACATATTTATTTTTACCAACACATTCATAATAATGTTTCTATCCATATATATATTGCTTTTTACCTACATAACTGACTGAGATTTCTAATAACTGAATCTCAATCATATAATCAAATTTAAAAAAACGTTATGTAACAGGAAATAAATTAAGAAAACTTACTCTTTTTTTAATTTGTTGAAGAATGTCGTAGTCTTCAATCATACAGCGTCCTCAAATTTGAATATGATCCTCACATATGAAACTAGTGATGGTGGAAAATCATTTGGATCAAGGTTACCTGAGTAGCGAAATTAAAACCAAGATTCTTTTATGAAGGTCAATACCAAAACAATTTGTTTAGTTTCGCAAGATTCTTGCATTACTAAGGAAAATTTGAATCTATTTTTCCGATCAAAGTCTTATGAAACTCTTTCAAAATATTTATTGCTATTATTTCAACTTAAACTTATTTGCTTTTTGCTATCATTTTTAAAATTAAATAAACTATTTAAATAATAATTATCTTTTTTGTTTCAGGTAAAAATTTATTTGAATATCAACTTCTATGTCAATTGTAAGTAAAAATTTAATTATTATGACCAAAAGCCAAGTCAATATTACTAAGTACCTATATATCAAGAACTTCGACTAACCTATGATATTGGAAAAAGGACAACATGATCAATTTGAGCAAAAATCTATTCAGCTTAGCTCTGTGTTATAATTCAAATTTATTTTACGACTTAACTAAAATAACGACTTTTATTTTTTATTTCGTTTTAAAATTTGTTATTTCTTTAAAGTTATATTCTCTTATTAGTGTTTGCCAAAAGTCTGATAATTTTAGTAAACACGATTAAAGAATAATATAAGGAACGCGAGGAGACTGAGAAACGCGTTGTTCAGTCTACTTATATGTAAAACACATGGAAACTTTTCGTTTCAAACTAGTAATTTGCATTTAGTTCATTTTGTTTGACATTTTGATGGCATAAAAACTGGTTTTCTACTATTTGGTAAATAGTTTGTCACCATTTTTAAGTAGCCCTCATGAGAACCGAAGCTGAAGCCGAATAATCGGCTATCGTTACAACCTTCATCCAACGCCGAAGCGTAAAATGAAGGCTCAAAAGCTCCAAGAATTTTTGTTAACAATTAATAATATAAATGATTTTAAGGATGTATGAGCATGACAACAATGTTTGATTTAAAGACTCAAAATTTTTATATAGGTAGACTTTTGTTTAAAGAATATGTGGTTAAAATTTCAGCTTAGATATTCATGCAAATTTTTAAGAAATTAATCATTGAAAATCGATTTAAAATACATTGCTCTTATGGAAAAATCTCAAAATAAGAGTCAAATCTCATAATAATTTTCACTTGGAACGAATGAAAACAAATTAAAAAAAATTTTTTTTTAAAGTAAACATATTAGCAATCACACTGAAAAGAAAAAAAAACCAAGTATCACCATCCATAAAAGGGATGTACGAGCAGGCTAGATTTAGGGTTGAAATTTTTTTTGTTATTTTTAATTTTGGTGATGAATTTTATTAATTTCATGAATTTAGACGAAAAATAAGAAAATGAAATATTCGATATCTGCCTTGATTTTCGAAATATTGAAAGCTCTAAGTATGTAATAATATAAAATTTTCAATTTTCATTGTTTTGAAAATTAGGCCGGATATCGAAAAATTTTATTCTTACTTTTCGTCTTAAATCGGCAAGCTATAACATAATTTACTATCAAAATTGAAAATTATTTTTTACTTGGTCATACCCGCTTATACATCCTTAAAACTTTAATATTGATGGTTCATATTGAATGAATAATATAGAAAGATACAGTCAAACCTGATAAGCGAGAGTTCAAGGGAGCACACTCTCATTCTCGCTTATAGAGGTTTCTCACTAACCCGAGTTTCTCGCTAATGCAGGTACATGGGTAGCGTTTCTCTCTTATAGAGGTACGCAGCAATAACAAGTCACAGCAAGTACGAATGTAGCAAATATGTTATATGATAAAATTATCGCTTATGGAGGTATAGATAAGTAGCAGTCTCACGTACTGAGTTCCATGAGGGAAAAACGACTCTCTCTTTCAGAGGTTTCTGTTTCTCGCTAATAGAGGTTTTGGGAGCTTAAAATTACAGGTCCTGGCCATTACTCTCACTTATAGAGTTTTCTCACTTACCCATGTTGGACTTTAATTTAAATATTCTCTAGAAATTAATCTATAGAGATGATAAAAAAATTATCTTGCAATTTATTTCGCTGATAATGATTTCTTTGCCGAAGCCGAAGCTTCGTCATGAATCTCTTAAAAATATACGAAAGACTAGAAAAATATTAAAATTGATTCAATATTTCTTAAACAGATTATGATAAATATCTTTTTTTATAATGTCATGTTTATATCTGTGCGTGACACATATATTTATAAAGAAAAGAAAATACACCAACCTATTGAAAATGTGAATAATGACGACACGTTGAATTTTCATTCCATATTTTACAAAATGATTTATTACCAAACAGATAATGAAAAATTTTTAATTTGATTTTGAACAACATTGTTGACATTTTGTAATATTATTTATAAGCAGATTTTATATGTTATAATATTTTATGATAGACGTATGTCACAAGTATTTAAAAAGACAAGTTCATTTCAATGTAGACATTCAAATTTATGAAAAAAACAAAGTTATCATACTAAAAGTTTACGAAAAGTTATGTCTAGATATGAAGTAGTTACATCAGGGCTCGAAAAAACCCGATACTTAATAATAAAATTTGGAAATTTCGTTTTTTGTAATTTTTCCGGACAATTCTAAAAATTGATAATCGTCTGATGGTTGATTCCATGAAGGAATGTATCACGAAAGGAATAAAAAAAACTGTTTTTGATTGAATATCCATAGTATGGTGTCAACACTCTAATACTTTCAGCTTTCAGTATCTTAAGTACCTAAATAATATTTTTTCTTCGTATGTAAATGTTAATTTTTCTTTACAACTTCATTTTTTATGTTTATAAGAACGTTAAAATTCCAACTATTTTAAATTTTATTTGTGAAATTTTGATTCTTATTAATTGTATTCGAAAATAGTATTTTAGTACATTTTTATATCTTTAAAATGTTTTTGAAATTCCTCTGATAATAACTTCCCAGGTTTTTATTAAATACAATTATTTTTTAATCCGACGGCGCTACCAGTCACGTTTTGTTCTGTAGTGTCTCTTAAAAATTATATTTCATTACGCTAAATTTATCTGACAAAGATTTTTGTAAATATCTTAATTAAAAAATTATAATTTAAAAAATAAAATATCCGACTGTGTTAAATAAAATCTGAAAAGAAATAAACAAGCCCAGTAGTTTACATAGCGACTTTAACAGTCGGAGCCCATTATTGAGAAGATTTGAACCGGTCTAGTTTTTTGGGTCCCGACTGTTAAAGTCGCTATGTAAACTTCTTGAATTGTTTCTTTATTTTCAGATTTTATTTAACACAGTCGGGTATTTTATTTTTTAATTGATTTATTTTATTTTAGACTTTGTGGCCTCCTAAAAATTAATTTAATTAATAGTTATGATGGGCTGGTGTCATGGTATATGCATGAAGTAGGTGCAATCAGCCTCTGAAATTGAGGAGCTGATAAATGAAATTATCAGCGGAAAGGTGGTAAAACACATATATGGTGTCACAATGGGCTCTATAGCCTAAGTGTGTCCTTCGTGGACAGCCAATATAATCTAACCTAACCTTGTTTCCTCCTATCACTAAAAAAACCCTCTTGTATATAGTTTTTAATCCCCTATTAATTTCCTTTTTTTCAGATCCCACTCGATAGGTTTTGATAATTTTTTTTATCAACGTTTTACTAATTCGCTCCACAAATTCGTCATTTGTTTTGTTTTTTTCAAATAACCTATCTAAGGGAACACTTGGGTTTTTGAGACAAATATATTGGTGCCTTAAATCTTGAAATCTATTGAGCCGTTTGGAAGATACGAAGTAATAAAGAAATTTACGAACAAATATACTTAAATAATTGTTTATAAATTAAAATTTTTAATTTCTGTTACAGAAAATTGGAGAAAATTTGTGTGCGAAATTTTTTGAATCATCCACAAGCGTAGCTGTATTATGAGGGTTCAAACACAGTCCCCAGAATATTATCCATTCTTTCTTCAAGTCTTTTAAAACACTTTGTACTAAACAAAATTTGTGGATTAGGGAAATTTTCATGTCAATAAGATTTTTAATCAAAATCCTTTCAAATCATTATTTTGTGCAACTAATGAATAAGATTTCATTTTGTGTCTGTTATTGACAATTTTTATAGTTCAATACTTTTTATTCATTGATAAAAAATGTATGTGGTCCCCAATTTGAATTAATACATTTTTAATGAATCTATTTTAGAGTGAATTGATGTTACAATGAGACTGTATTTTACTCGAACTTATACATCATACGGGGCTTCAATGCTAAAAGAGACTCTATCTAGCGATAGAAAAAAGAACCATGTATGTTAGTTCGCATAGATGTATAAAATTTAACGGAAATGATGTTTACAATGTTTTATATTACATACCACACATAAATAGATAAAATGCAAAGTAAAATTTTAACAGAAGGTAGATTTAAACAAGTGAAAACAAACAATTGACTGAGTTAATTGTTGAAATACCATGTATAAATAGTATATTACTTTAGAAAAAATGATTTTAAAAATGATTTTAAAAATGATTTTAATACATGTTAGTACAAATGTAATACATCTTTTGTCTTTTCATTCAATAAAAAAATCAGCAGGCACACGAATATAGTTTTCATTTTTTTAACTCGTGGCGCTGCCATCTTAGTGTTAGAAAACCATACGTAACTGTGCAAAACGTTCTCATTTTAAAATAAATTCATTCCACTACTCCAATTTTACATAACAATATAAATTGAACCTTTTATACGGTAAAATGAAAATAATTTTGATAAAGTCGTAAAACTATATTGATAATAGTGTGATGAATTGTCTAATAAATTCTAAGTTAGTCATGAATTGTCTAATATAATATAACACTCAATTTTCTTCTTATATAGTGTACTACGATAAAAGGAATTTAACGATACAATAAGGATTATAATAACGAGTCTTATTCGTCCTTAGACGACACGTCATTATAGTAGATCTCTTTAAATTGGATAAAACTGTTATGTAAGCTAGTTTTATATTCTGAATAAATGAAATAGTTTTGATATTTTATTGAGCCATAATTCAATATTTTTATGTAATTATTATCGATTATATTAGTTTATGACTCTATTATCTATCCATCTCTTATGACAAAAGAATATTTCAAAAAACTGATCTCTTTAAAATATCCGATATATCGCTTTACATAAGGTAAATGTACATTATTACGGGGTGGTACGTTATTCTGGGAGTTTTTGATTTTAATCAAAAAATAAGAAAAATTAAATAAATTTATAATTTTAAAAAATAACAAAGCCTCTAGATCTAAAATATGAAAAAAAAATCGATTTTTAAACAAATCCAATCATAAATACTTATACTGATAAAAAAACTAAGTGATCGATTAACATCTGGTTTCATTACAAATATGTTGTCTGTATACCTAAGGTGTCAGTGTTGGATTGTTAAGGTTTTTTTAGTTTACTGGTAAGTTTATCATATTTAAATATGTAAAAATATTGATTGGAATGAATCAATAAATCGTTTTAAAGCTTTTTCGAATTCTAGAGTCTACTTTAATTAGAGAAAATAAGAAGTAATTATTTTTAACTCTCATTTTAAATTGGTGTAATAATTATTAAAATAATTTATACCAATTGAAGCAGTAGATACCGTAGATTTTTGTGGGGTAATTACAGGATGTGCTTTTTTTTTTAAATTTGTCTAATGTGTTTTTAACTCCCGGAATAATGAGCAGAGTTTTTACTTATGTATGCAAATCCAAGAGTATCACGTTGTAAAGGAGAAAATTGAAATTTGACTTATATTTTGTTATTTAAATTAGTTTTCGATAATTATTTATGTTAAAATAACTTTTACTATTATTAAAAGAATAAAAAAATAACAGTTTCTATTAAATTAATTAATTTAATAACGAATATATTTATAATATCTGTGATTTACTACCATTGGTATTCCGCAATATAATATAGCTATTATGATTGTTTTTTAAATTAATTAAAAATTTAAATTTTTATTTTTCAATCAAATTTTATATGAAAATACTCAATAATCTTAATTTCATTAAACAAAACAATTTTTTTTTTAATTAACTTATGTTAATACACACTTAACCCAGAATTATGTACATCCATTTCCCGGAATCAGGATCAAAGCCAAATTTTATCACGGAATTAGAGACAAACTCGTAGTCCAGAAAATTAACGTTTAATACTATTATAATTAAAGACTTAGGCGTGAAAAAATGATCAAAACTAATTCTCAATAAATCATTTTGTACGACAAACCAATTTTCATAGTAGAAATATTTATATTTATTTCAATAATCAGCTTCAAAGTGCCTAAACATCCAGTAATATGATACATTTACCTTACAAAAGGGCAAATGAACTCGATTTTCATATTTTTTGGGTCAAAATCATCATCAGTTACTGAATTTTTTCAAATTCCGAAATAAAAACTATAATATGACTTTTTTCGATTTTTTAATGCGTGGTAAATAAGGAAATTTTATCCGAAAAATTAAAAAAGCCGAGTTCATTTGACAATTGAATGATTAATTTCTGATATATGGCCAAAATCACAGTCGAAGAGCGGTTTCTCAAATGGATATCAACCTATTTCTTATAGAAACTATAGGTCTACCGGGAAAATGAACCGGTTGTTTGTATTTTTGAACCCAAAATCATCTTATTGACTTTTATACAATTTAAAAAAAGAAAAATAGCTAGTACTTTAAAAAATAAATTTATATAAGACAAGTGAAAACAAACAATTGACTGAGTTAATTGTAGAAATACCATGTATAGACAGTGTTGATTAAGCAATCGACTGTATAGAAAGTGTTGAATATCAGTGCTTGCATTATCTTCTATAAATATATAGGAGACTTTCTATATATATAAGACCTAGAGACTTGAAATTTGGGAGGAATATTCCTTTTACCAAGTAGAGGTCAGCTAAGAACGGATTTTACGAAATTCCACCCTCAAGGGGGGTTGCGGGGGTGTTCATGAATAAAAAATTCATATTTTAAAATTATGGCTTTTAATAGTTCAAAACTTGGTAAGAATGTTTTAAATTACATTTAGAAATTTTTTTAACCTTCGGAGGGTAGAAAGGTGTAGCGAGAAAGTGGGAAGGAAATATCGAATATTTACAAATATACCTAAGTGGGGTATCAAATAAAAGAGCATGACGTGTACATTACAAAACTGTTATCCAACGCAAGGAAATGTGGAGGGAGGGGTGCAAGTGGGGATGTTGCCCAGCAAAGCGGGCGGGTAACAGCTAGTTTTTTTATAAATTAGAAGAATTTTAAAAACCGCAATTATGGTGGTCTTTTGACCACCATTATTTGGTTTTCGATAATTTTCGAAAGTACTTTCTTGAATTTTGCTTCGTGTGAAAAAGAAAATTTCACAAGACCACTAGTTGAAGCTACCTGCAAATTTTCAACTCTCTATCTTCTATAGTTTTGGAGAAAATTGACACCAAAGTTTTGTCTGTGTAATTATATAGAGGTTATGATTTGCAAAAAAAAAATAATATATTATGCGCGAAATATTTGACGCATTTGCAGAACGCGTGAACAAATCTCTCATCACGTGAGCAATTATTATCAAACGGTTGATACGAGTGCTGACGCATTAAAAGCCGCAAGTACCTTAATAATTACAATAAACAACATTATAACTGATATCCCCTTAGTAAGCCATGTCGCACATATATAACTGATATCTCCATTTAATACATACTATACAATTTAAATAGTATACTTGGACTAAGACCCAATTGACCAATGTTGCTCATTTACAAACTCACTTTTTACGTCCTAAGCACGCTATAGAAATTTCAGCTTGATATCTCTTTCCATTTTGAGTTATCGCGATGACAGACGGACAGATGACAGACAGACGACAGACGATAGATAAACAGGCAGACATCCGGAAATGGGTTAATTAGGTAATTTTATGAACTTGGGACTAAAATTAGTATACCTTGGTATATTTCATATACATGGTATAAAAACGTATCTAAATCATTTCATTAAGGCTGTAATTCTTCATATGGTTTAGTTTAAGAACTAAAGAAAGTTATTTTAATTTACAGACAGATATTCGGTGCATGACATACTACATACGTACTAATATCTGAAATTTTGCCCCCTAAAATAAACTTTTTAAAATGGTGCTAGTTCTCATACCATTAATAATATAAAAAAAAGTTTTATTCAAATTAATGAATTTCCATAAAAAAACATTTATTTACAATAAAATAAAATGTATATAATTTGATTCATTTGCATCATTAAATGACAGCTAAATAATTTTAATTGGATTATATACGAATATATTACATAAATATATTTTAATATCCATTCTTCATTCATTCCAAATGCTAATAAAAATGTCGTAAAAAAGTTTGTATCCTCTCTATATCACTTAGACCGACCGTATGCCTATATAAATCCGAAAAATCTATGATTCTTTTTGTCAATAAAGCCATATAGCAAGGGAAGCAAATGCCCCAGGCAGAGCGCAATTGGGGGCTTTGCGTGCCCAGCACCTAAAGAAGGTTTTGATAAAGGCCCCAATAAAAAGGATCCGATAGATTAACGGTGTTAAAAATTAGTGGTGAAATATTGACCGACTGAAAATGGGTTAATGTGATGCAGACATGTTTTTGCGTCAAACAAGATTCACAAGCGTTTTTTTATACGAGCCTCGCGCTGGCTTAATTCGACACTGTTAGCATTGAAGAATAAGGAAGTTTTAGCTGTGGCTGAAGTATCAAATTTATAGAAATAAGAGTTTTTTTTATTTTTTTGTGAAAGCGTTTCGTCGGTACTATGTTTTTTTTTCTGTCATTTGGATTTAAAAAAAAGAAAGTTATTACAAATGGCAGAAAGTACGCAATTAAAAGAGTTAAAAAATTGCAAAATTCTCTATTTTTTAACCCTTTCGATAGCTGCAATCTTCTTGTCATTTATTTCTGTTGTTGGCTTTCGTTTAAAATAAACTAGATTTCCGTGAAGTGCAATAGTTAGATGTCTGCTGCCCGTTCATTTGCCCGACTCCGTCCATCTGTCTGCCTGGCCAGCTTCATAAACTGCAATGGTTAGATAGTTGAAATTTTGACAGAGTGTATTTAATATTGTCGCTAATAACAGACAACAAATAATAAAGAACTGGTCAAGTGCGAGTCGAACTTGCTCACGAAGATGCCGTACTTTTTTGTTTCTTTTACAAAAGTATTTAATTAAAAGTACATAGTTGTATATCTCTTACGATGGTACGGAGCTCTTTGTATGCGAGCCCTACTCACACTTGACCGATTTTTCTTTATAACGAAACTTGCTATATAAAATCATACAAAAATATTCATGAAAATTAGGCTACATTTATGGGCTCATGGTCTATATGATTTTATTATGATAAGAAGAAATAAATTGCAGGTTTTTTATGTACTTTTGGACCGTGACAAGGGTTTTTTTCAGAATCTGATTGTGATCCGAAACATTACCAAACAAAAATTCAAAAAAATCAAGATTTGCATCATTACAAGGTACAAAAATTAGAAATTTTCTATTTTATACCTTTTAATGATGCAAATCAATCCAAAATATAAATTTTAATTATATAAATAAATTTTTCCAAAACCACATGCAGAAGGTCGTGTCTATCGTTAAAATTCCTTTTCTGTATTTTTTACAACGAAAGAAACTTATTTAAAAAAAAAAAACTCTCAAAATTATCCGAATTGATTATCAAAATCCGATAGATTTACCCCATTAATAATGCTTCAAGATAATACATTTTTAAATTTCATTATTATTGAAAAATCAATTGCCGACATAATTACAAAACAAATAAATTATTTATTAATTTTACTTCGCTTTAATTTCACTAACGCCTTCCATTTTGTTTTTGCCGTGGAGTGATCCGCACTTGATGTCCATTCACTAATTTCAAAGTTGCTGCAAATTCATATTTTAATTCATTTAAATTTAAATCAGTGTGAAACTCATATCGACTCAATAATGTGGCTAAAGTTGTTTTCATAAGGATCCATGCGTATCTCATTCCTAAAGAAAATCAAACTCACGTAAGAAATCTCTTAAAACTGTAACTCTTAAATTCTCATACCAATACAATTTCTAGGCCCAGCACTGAATGGAATATATGCATAGGGATGACGATTTTTTATATTTTCAGGTGTGAAACGTTCTGGATCGAATTTCAATGGATTTTCCCAATATTTATCATTTCGATGAATAGTAAAGATGGGAATGATTACAGTGGCTCCTTTTGGTATTATGCGATCCCCTAAAAATGATAATTATTAATATTTTGCCTTTATACAGTAGTAAAATGATATGAAATGTTACCGATTTTAATATCTTGAGAAAGTTGTCTTCCAATTGCTGGACCTGTTGAATTTATTCGCATTGACTCTTTAATTACCATTTCCATGTATTTTAACTTTGGAAGATCATCAAAATTGATTGAATCTCCCGTCGTTTCACCAAGAACTTCCAATATTTCGTTATACACTTTGTTTTGTATTTCTTTGTGAACAGCCAATTGTAATAAAACATAGCTTAAAGAAATTGCAGATGTTTCGTAAGCCTAAAAAATCAATATAAATCGATATACAGAGTGAACAATTTTAATCAATTATGGCTAATGGCTCGTTTTGTAGTTAAACATTCACAAAATAGCTTGAAACAAAATATTCAAAGTTTGATGAGGGACATCATGTTCTGATATCAGATTGGGTTCAGTTCTCCGGGTTGCCTTAATTGTCAATTTAGATTCTTAAAGGTAAGAATAACACTTTTTTTTGTTATAATCATTTTTTCGAAAATCGTTAGCTTTCGGAGGAATTTAATCGAATGAAAATACACTTGCATTAGAACAATTTTTCTTTGACCAAAATTATCAAGGGAAATAAAGGTGAATCGCCTGTGTTAATAACTTTTATGTCCAGGTAAACTTCTAAGATCATTGGAAGATCAAGGACAAATGCCCTTGAAACTGGAATTTCAGATCAAAGTCATGGACATAGGCGAATGACCTCTATTGCTCTTGACAACTTTTGGCTAAAGCAACGATTTTTAAAAAAATGTTTGAAATAAAAAATGTTAGTTTTTTTCCGAAGATCAACTTTACAAAAGTACAATGACCTCGTCCGTATAAAAAATTAAATACTGTATTTTCATTCCCCGTAAAAGTAAGTCGATAAGTATTTTTGTGTTTTATGATTTTCCATCCCGTTTTCAAAGTGTACAAGTGAAAACTTTTTTTTTTTAATTATCGTATATATTCAGTACTTTCTTAGTAAACTTACCCCAAAAATAACAATGGTAGCTTCGTCACGTAACTGTTCATTGGTAATATTTTGATTGTTTTTAGCAAAATCCATTAAATATTCCAAAAATGGTTTTTTGTATTCATTTTTACTAATGGCTTTAACATCAATTAAATTATTATTGTTATTTGACTCATCAATTTTTTGTTTTTCGGAAATAATCTAAAAAAGAAAAAATTATCCTGCTAATCGCAAAGTCTCTCAAGCTTGGATTTCCTGGTAGAACGGTAACGTTATATAGTGACTGTAATGTAGCTGAACAATAACAAATTCGTTTTATGAAAAAAATGTTTTCTACAAAATGTTTATTTTTTTTATTAGGAATAATTTCAAAATTTCAAGTATAAATGGGACAATTATAAGTCTGAATAAGTCACTTGAAAGTTGAAAATATGTGCAATCAAGTTCGACAATTATCGGAATATTTGGAATTTTAGAGGGGTCTAACACACCTGGTTAACTAAAGGGCCTGACACATCGGGTATATTCACTGCTATATTACGATCGCTACATATCGCCACCACTCTTTTGGATAATCCAAGCCATAGCAGTTTCAGAATTTGTACTAACTTTTTCAGCAAATTCCTTTATAATTTTACGGTTTTTAGACACAGATTTATAATCTGATGTGAATTGGTACAATATATTCGGGATTTTGAAAATATTGACTGCTCTGATGATTAAAAGATGCAACGCACTAAAACATTTGAATTTTCAATTAAACAAAATGATAAAATTTAATTAATTGAAATCACACGAACGACATAAATTCATTAGACTGATCCTTTTCGTTTATGAATTTTATTTATGGCTTTTATATATTTATACATAGGCTAATGCTACTAAATCGAGGTGTTTCGCTGCTAAATGTGAAAAAGCATGGTGGTAGATGTTGAGATGCTTTTAGGAATGGCAAACTAAAAGCTTATTTTAGGAACACCGTATACCATTAAAGTCCTCTTTATGAGGCGAGTCCCTTTAAGGGATGTGTTTTGGATTTATTTATCATGTTTTTGGACATCTGACAGCAAGTGTCTTAAAAATTAACAAAATTTTCACTTTCGATTAAATTACTCTTCAATCAAATCAAAATCAAAATCCACAGACAAACACACAAACAGACAGGCAGATACACATAGCTGTCAAACTTACAACACCCCTTTTTTTGCGTCGGGAGTTAATAAAACTACGAAAACAGGCATAAAATGAATCACAGCAGGTTTGAATTAATACAAGCTTGAACAAAAATGGTATGCAAACTAGTTAACAAAACATACATAAAAAAGAAAACAAGTGAAAACAATCAATTGACTGAGTTATTTGTTGAAATGCCATGTAAAGATCGTGTTGATGAAAGATAGCAACTCATAAAATTAACGAAAAAATGTTTGGAACAAAAGTTGTTTATTTTTTTATAAGGAATATTTATTACTTTTAATATTTTGTTCTATCTCTAACGGTTTACAAGATGGGTCCTGCGCACGCAAAACCCAATTGATCCATGTTGGTCATTTACGAATTTGAGCTCATTTTTTACGTCCTTAGCATGCTATAAAAATTTCAGCTTGATATGTCTTTTCGTTTTTGGACAGACAACCGTAAATGGACTAATAGTGATTTTATGAATACCTATACCAAAATTCTATTCGTAGCATCAATATTTTTAAGCGTAACAAACTTGGGACTAAACTTAGTATACCTTGAAATATATTTCATATATACATCCCTATATATTATAAATGTGAAAGTAAGGATGTTTGTTTGTTTGTTTGTTGCGCTTTCACGCAAAAACTAAGGAATGGATTTGAATGAAATTGAACAATAATGTAGCTCATACATCAGAATAACACATGAGCTATACATTATAAAGATATATTAAAAAAAAAGTTAAAAAAATTAAATTTAATCTGACATTTTACTGCTTTATCTATGGTCATCATTTTGAACTATAAATTAAAGATTTCTGTAAAAACAATTCATGGCCATGTTTTCTGATATACTCAATAAATTATGACTATTTTACACTTTAAAAAATTAAAAAGTGCATGTATTTTAGCTGTGTAAAACAATCTCTTCGAGAGTTAAGGAAGGGGGATAAGTGACATCAATAGAGGTGGAGGCTATAAAGCGGTGGATTTTACTTTTAAGATCAGTGACGAGGCCGGGTATCAAGCTAGTGGTATAATAAATAAGTTAATCTTAACAAACAAACAAAAATTAAAAATTCCAACAGTAGAAAATTACACTCGGTGTCTAGAACTAATATGGCCGAACTGGATAAGGTAGTTGACATGAATCTAAGAGGTCCGGATTCGAGTCCTGATGTGAGTGTATTTTTTTTCCAATCTATTTAATTAAGATTATTCGATTATTTAAGTTATTTGTCTTTATAGTTTACGCCATTTTTTATCATCAATTATATAAACGAAAGACTTTGACGTTTCAAATTGTGTACAAGCAAGCGAATAAAATATAAATATTAAATAGATTAATATTATGAAAGTAATTTACAGAAATATTGTTTAATTGTATGCATAGACACTTTATGTAATAAATAGTCCGCTCTTTTCTTGGTTTAGCCCTTTCATAGGTCATTGCTGTTTTTGTTAAAATTTAAGCTTCAATAAAATAAACGGCTCAATAAAACATGTATAAAATTTTAGAAAAGTTATAGAGCAAGAGAGACATACAAGTGTTTTATTTTCGAACAGGTACATGAGTTTTATGTTGAGGAAAATAAAGATTTAAGGTGACTCTAACAAATTCCATCATCAGCCACGCAACAGGGAACCGTAGATCTAGACGAAGAGCCAAACATGGAAAAAAAAATTTCTTAACAACGAACAGGTACAGAATGTTAACAGACATGTTAAAAAAAGTTTGACAAAACATCAGCCAGATATCTAAGGACCGTAAGTCTGAGTGGAAAGCCAAACATGTAAAAAAAATTTTTTTGCAACGAACAGGTGCGTAGCTGATGTTTTGTGAAAATGTTAACAGAGATGTAAAAACAGTTTGCCAAAAAATATCAGACAGGCAACCGGATACCGTAAGTCTGAGTGGACAACCATACATGCAAAAACAATTTGTTTACAGGTTTGGCTCTCCACTCAGGCTTTTTTTTTTACAACGAACAGGTACGTGGTTGATATTTTGTTAGACGTACCTGTTCGAGACTAAAACTCTCACGTACCTGTTCTAAACTAAAACTTGAATGTTCCTCTTAGGCTATTACCTTTCAATAGCATCCAAATAAGATGATTCTTCAAAGGAATTAGTATTGATACCCATTGTTGATCCTAAAATTAAATTTATCACTATAATTATTAGTGTGATCAAATTAACTTTTTGAATATTTTAATTCTGAGTTCGAAGAAAAAAATTGAATTTAGTAGATCATTATGATACAAATTGAAGAAACTAAAATCTAACATTTTTTGATGGTCGGAAGGGGTCCAAAAAAAATGGTAAAGTGGCCTAATCCGGTCTTTCGCGTCAGACACCGTCGGATTGAGTTAAAAATAAAAAAGCGTTTAATAAGCTTAGGCGCCGTAAAAAGGCGAAACAAATGAGCTGCGAATGAACCCGATTGGTCCATCGATGTCCCCACAAATTGCAAAAAACCATCGTTTTTGCTCGAAATTTCAAAACTTCATAGCTCTTGTTGTTTTAAAGATTCAAAGCTGAGATTTAAATGGATTGTAGCTTTTGTGCCCATGAAGTATCACACACAATTTCAGCAAGATCGAATGTGTATAACGCGCTATTTTTTTTACGCGATCATATGCTTCAATAGTTAAAGTAATACCTACTAAAGTGCCAACCTCTCATCTTTAGTAAAAGTTACTAAAATATTAATTTTAAATTACTATTATTTTAAATTATAACATTAAAAATAGGATGGGAGTAATGGGAGCAATTATTAAGAGACAGAAATTATGTGACATTATGGTGTGATGCATGTGCATTTAATATTGCGATGAACTTACTATATTGAACTTTTGCTGCTATCTAGCTGTCTTGATGGATTATGTTTTGCTCTTTCGTAAGGCAAGAGTAAAAATTTTATCGTATAATACCTTATTGTAACTGTATTTAACACATATTCTTTGCATGTGAATTTAATTGTTGCATTTGCCGTTAACAGTTTGAATAATTCCTAGTACTTCCATAAGTGACTGTTAAATATAATTCAATTTTTTTATTAATTAAGTTACCTATGTAACTTACTATATTATTAATTGAGTTGATTACTGTCAATTAAATTGCAAGTTACATAATTAATTTTGGACCCCTTCCGACCATCAAAAATGTTAGATTTTAGTTTCTTCAATTTGTATCATAATGATCTACTAAATTCAATTTTTTTCTCCGAACTCAGAATTATCTAAAAATTGACGCCATTTTTTTTTAAGTTGATCACACTATATACCGTTGGGGTTATTTCTATATATTATAAATGCGAAAATAAGCATGTTTGTTTGTTACGCTTTCACGCTAAAAGTAGCGAATCGTTTTTAATGAAACTGTACAAAAATATAGCTCATACTTCAGAGTTACACATGAGCTATAATTTATAAAGATATATTTCTCTTTACTATTTTAAATTTTTACAGAAATCTGTAATTTATGGTTCAAAATGATGATTATAGATGGAGTAGATCTATAATCATCATTTTGAACCATAAATTAAAATATTCTATAAATATTTAAAATAGTAAACGTCAAATCATTCATAGCCAACTTTTCTGATATACTCAATGAATTATCACTATTTTACATTTAACAAAATTGAAAACTGTGCACATCAAGAAAAGTGGAGGATGCAAATAAATTTTTTACTTTTAAGCCCAGTGAAATGGGCGGGTATCAGACTAGTTTATATCGAAAAATTTTACCACAAACAGAATCCAAAGTAGTTCTTGATAAATACTCAAATATATCAAACGATGTTTCTTTATTTAATTGTAAATCTAATTTTTGTGTTAAAATATTAATTTTCTCCACAAATATTTTAAAGTAAGATTTTAAGATGATCGGAGTAAAACCTCTAATTATAATACTGCGATGATGTTTCCATTCTGGAACTAAAAAACAATTTAATGTTAAAATTTGTCAAAAAAGTTTTTTTACAAATATTTTCCAATACCTTCTGATATGAAAATTGAGTTTCCTAAAGCACTTTCAAAAATAAGTTTCATTATATAAGGTTTTTCTAAAGCATGCTCGTTTGTTAAAATTTCTTGAACGATTAGTGGATCTGATGTTAAAATTATTGGTATTGGTCCAATCCATACTCTAAACATCGAATTCTGGTACTTCTTTGAAATGCCTATCAAACTGCGAGTCATTTCTGCAGAAAAAGAAAATAAAAAAGAAATCAGTATTAGTAAAACCATTCTTGGGGGTATGTATTTGCCGTAGAGCAAAACCATGATGATACGTACAACGTATGCGGTTCACCGTAACCGTTTGCTATGGCCTGAACATCTACAGTATGTCGCATTTAAGATAAAGACACCCAAATTTTTTCGTTATAATAATAGCGATTTGAATGTCATACAGGGTGATCCGGATTACACTTTTTTAGAAACTTAACCAAAATCAGAACTTTAAACTCAGCCTACTACAAATTCACAATTATGGCCGATTCTTAAAATTTTGTCTAGAGTCAGAGATGGTTAAAGATATTTGGAAAAATTTAATAGAAAAAGTTGCTTGGAATATTTTTTTATATCCATTTACCGATTTTCATGACATAATTTGCATTTCAATTTTTTAATTATTTTGGTTCACACTTATAATTATTGCAAGTTTATTGAAATATTTGAATACAAAACACTGTTAATTAAATTATCAAATTGTTCAGTTTTATTTCCCATAGCACACTAGTTATAAAAGTTTTCATTCTTTAACTAGTGTATTATTAAATGTAAAAACTGGACAAATTGATAATTTAATTTTACAGTGTTTTGTATTCAAATATTTCAATAAACTTGTAATCATTAAAAGTGTAGACCAAAATAATTAAAAATTAGAAAAATTATGTCATGAAAATTGGTATATGGATATACAAAAATATTCTAAGCAACTTTTTCTATAATTTTTTCAATATCCCTTACCATCTCTGATGAAAGACAAAATATTAAGAACCGGCTCTAGTTTTCAGTTTGTAGTAGGTTGAATTTAAAGTTCAGGTTTCAATTAAGTATTTAAAAAAAATTCAAATCGATATTCCTACAAATAACGAAAATCTGAGAGTGTCTTCATTTTAAATGCGACACACTCTATATGAAATACTCTGGTTTTGATGAACATTTTTGTGCAGTTTCGCATACGTGGAGTGTAATGCATAGATTTATACCAACCTCATTCCATGATTTTAGGGATGGGGCAGGTGCTATTTTTCACAAAAATTATCACGTCACAACAGAAAAACATACAACCATCTCGTTGCCATTCCAATGAACTACATAGATATTCATTTTCCTAGGTCTATGGTTATATCAGGTTGTACTGGCTATCCACGAAGGAGGCACTTAGGCCATAGAGCCCATTGTGATACATTATGTGTATCAGCACCTTTCCGCTGCTAATTTCATTTATCAGTTCCTCATTTATTTTCAGAGGCTGAGTGTACCTCTTTCATGCATATACCAAGCACGACACCAGCCCATCACAACTATTAATTAAATTAATTTTGTTGCGACGACGATATTCGAACCCGCTACCATATCGCGAACGACATTGGTAACGCTTTAACCAACTGAGTCACTAGGGTCGATTCCTTATGTCTATAGTTTCCAAGAAAATTTATCGGAAAACTTGTTTTTCAACTTTTCTAGGAATTTTTTCCGAAACTATAAACGATAAAAGGGTGGTTTTTTAAAGCAGCTTCGACTAATGGGTACAAAAGGTGAGGTTAAAAAGAGGGACATAGAAAGACTTTTAATAAAAATTTTATTTTAATAAGTTTAGTTTTAGAACATCAAAATTAACGTAAATTATCTTATCGTCCAGGTCTTATTTCAATCAGGTGTAAGTCAGTTTTATTTTCGAAAATAGGTCGATCTTATTTTAGGTAATAAATATTCGAATTATTTTACCTTCCTGAGATCCCAATAATAATACAAGATTTCCAATAATTGGATAAGCTGTTGGTCCAGGAAGTTTAGACGCATAATAACACACGCGAAGATAATTCCAAAAATAAATATAGATAATTTCAGCCACTAAGATTGATAACACAACAGAAATAAAAATTGGATTTTGGATGATTTTAATTAATAACGCAGACAACATTTTGTTTTTAAAAAGTGAAGGAACATGGTGCTTAAATTACAACGTCTCCTATTTATAAAGATTTTATGTCATATAATTAATATAAGATTGTAATTAAAATTATTTTTATTAATATACTTATTTTGAATATTCGTACTTTGTAGTTGACAATCATTTTAATTATAGTCCATATGCCAATCCATAGTAGAAAGACATCAGGCTAATATTAAATCAAGCATGAGTGGAGGGTGCTCCGAGTAGAATTAAGCATGGAAATCGAGACTGGCCCATTCATGCATTAGCATCGAATGTTAACATCTTTTCAAGCATGCCTATTAGATATTGGATAAAATTTGATTTCCAGTTTTCGCGCAAGCTGGTCGGTGCATAAATTTTAATTTTGTGAAATCATATTTATTTTTTACCTGAATCGACCTTATTAATAATAAGATATTTGCCAAGTAGTATAGGATGATGTCATAATAAAGACGTGTCGGTTCTTTGGGACTTCAATGCTAAGAGAGACTCCATCTACCGATAAAAAAAGAAGTATATTTGTTAACTTGGATAGATGTATAATATTTAACGGAAATGTTATTTACAACGTTGTATATTGCATACCATACATAAATATATAAAAAATGGAAAGTCAAATGCTTTAGGGCAAGAAAACATGTTAAAAAAAATTAAATTTAAAAGATTGAGTACTAGAGTGTGTTGTCTTCATTTAAAAAAAGTTATTGAAACATAAATTAATCTTTTGTCTTTTCGTTCAATGAGAAAATCAGCTGAGTCGAACAAAAATGGTTTACATGAGAATGTCACATAGAATATTATACTTAGAGAACGCGAGGGATCTGCTAGATTGTAAGTGGAAGCGGTATGATAAATGAGAGTGAAGACTGCCAGTGAGTTTCCATGTGTCCTTGTCATAATCATATGTACATATATACTTATTAAATGTATTAGTAAGTATAAGTATATGTATTAGACAAGGACACAAGGGAACTTACTGGCAGTCTTCTTTCTCGCTTCACATATCGCATCCACTTACAGGCTAACGTTCTCTATCTTCATATCTCTATGCATTTACTTGTGGCGCTGGCATATTAGCGTTAAAATCCCATTTAGTTTTTATCGGGTTTAAATCAGTGTATGATTGGTGTAAGTTAAATGCTTTTGATCATTCTCTCTTCTAACATAATAGCAAAAAACATTAAATAATCTTGTACTATAAATTAAAAACTTTTGGAACACCAAGCTTTGATTAATTAGCTGGCAAACCAAGGCTCGATTTATTAACCTTATCCAAAGCTTGTCCTACATGCAAATCATGATTTGGAATTTCCTCTATAGGAGTCACCAAGATATGTCATAAATTAATTCATCCCTAGAAATAGGAGTGTGATTTAATTATGCTGTAATAAAAAACATTTTTATCTACAAAAATTAGCTAAAGTCAAACGACAGCAAATATGTAACAACGTAATACACTTCTGTCTGTATCTTTTTTCTTAATCAGTTCAATTTTTAAAATGTTGGACATTTGGCAACATACATGCCGTAATATTCAGTGACTTATTTAAAACTATATGCTACAGCGATTTTTTAATTAGATATTGAAAATTCTTCAACAAACATCTTTATTCTCTTGACTATATAGTTAGTCTTCAACGTAACATATATTTGGTAATAAACCATTTAGATAAATTAAATCATTTAAAAGATAATTGTTCAAAAAAATTAAGCATATGACATTTATTTTTAATTTACAATAAAAACAGGAAATTATTAAATAATTATTATAATCCGCTCATCTTAGTCAAAATAAGAGGCCATCCTCGGAATCTAACGGAATAAACAAAATATTTGTATAAACCTTTGTTTTGATAGTACAAATATTGTCTTCAAAGTCACATATGGTCACGTACCAACATCCTTAGATATTCAAGGTCAAAAGTCACAAAAATTAGTTTTTCCAGAATATCTAGTTTCCATTGCCTTCAATCGTATTTATTTTTGTTATAAAAGTTGTAGAAGATAACATTATCTACAAGTCTGAAGCTTTCTTTATAAGTCGAATCGTTTTTGAAATAGAGAAGAAGAACGAATCGATGTTTTAGGAGTACTTGTGAAAGATCGGGCTGAAGCAAAATGAAAGACAAGCAATGAAAGTAATTTATAGATATATAGAAGATAATGTAAGATAATAGACGGGGATTCACGATTGACCCTGCACTAAGCTACGCCCTCTGTTTCAAAAACGATTCAACATATAAAAAACGGTTTCAGATTAAATTTTCAAAGAATTTTATCATCTTAAACTTTCATAATAAATGTAAACACGATTGAAGGCAAGGGAAACGAGATATTCTCAAAAAACTGATTATTTCAACCTTTGATCTTGAATATCTAAGGACGCTGGCACGTGACTCTATGCGACTTTTGAGATAACTATTGTACTAAGATGATTGGACTACAGAAAAACATTGTATTAATATTTGAAATCATTCAAAAAACAAGTGTCAAGTTCATAAAAGGTGCTGGCTGTTATATGGCCGAATCAAATTTTTCTTTACAATTTATGGTCAGGACAATTTGTTAACACCATTTTTACAAGTCTGTGTGAATGCAGTTGTGCATGTGTGTTTTGTGACAGTTTTTAAATAACGATTTCCCATAAATAAGAAGTAATAGCGATCTTGAATTTCGATTTCGCGATCGTGGCGTAATAATATGAAGATAAATAGCAATCTTTTCAACAAGATAATCTGTTGAAAAGATTGCTTGAAATTTAGAGGTTGAGAGGGAGAATAAAACTTTGCTGATCATATTTACGCCCGTCAAATTCTACATTAAAATCGCAAAACGTGATGTAAAGCTGCTTTTTTGAGTATGTTATTTGGATACTTTAGGAAAGTATGAAACTAGGTTTTGCAAGGAAAAAAAGTTGTTACTTATTACGCAGATACAACTTGTAATTTCACTCTGCCTTGAGTGGTCCAAATAATATACCAAAAAAGCAGCTTTACATTGTCTTCCAGCCGCCATTCATACTAGTTTTGGAAAGTTTGAGGTATTTTCTAAAAAACTTTTTTACCTTTATTTTTCTCCAAAATTTTGCTCATTAGTTGAATATTTTTGGAGATAATTGATACGAAAATTTTACCCTTATTTGCCCCTTGACGGGAAAACAATGCTGTTTACGAAAAATTATTTCAAACAAAAGTTGTTTATTTTTTTATAAGGAACGGTTTAACATAAGCAAAACTCAAAATTTTAACATTTCTTAAAACCATTTTTTCAAACATCATATCTCAAAAACTATTATGCATACGGAGCTGTGGGTTGGCTTCAATTAGAGCTATTATGTATTGGCTTGCATTGATTCAAATTTAATATATGTAGATACTTTCAAAATGATAATAATAACAACTAATGTTAAAAGATTAATGTTTTTGAATTAAACTGAAAAAGTCAAAATATTTTGCAGTATTTTAGGTATTTCGCACAACTTTTTTTTGCTTGCAAAACGTAGTTTCATATTCCCTTAAGGGGTCCAAATAACATACCATAAAAGAAACGTTACGCGTTTTGCGATTTAATTGTTTCTTCTGTAAGTTTTACTAGCGTAATTAAGGAAATGGTAATTTTAATAATTAATAAAGTTGTAAAAAATCGCTTAAACAATAATGGATCCTATTATCATTTTCTCAGGTAATATGAATCAGTCACGTTTTTAATTATAACTAGCTGAACATATTGTTTTCAACTATTAACCTTTTGTATCATGTAAACAATCAATTATACCACCAAAAATATATTTAGTATAACGAGGTACAATTTCTTGGTGAAATTACAGTTGTCCAATTTCAAGGTTATAGTAATTATTGTGGGGAAATTTGCAATATCTAGAAACGCGCGTCAAATTCATTAATATAATAATACACGTATTCATTGTCACAAAAAATGCACCGATTACATATAATCCGTGCATTTTTTATGACACTGAGTATACATACAATAACAAAGAATTACCGTGTTGTTATCACAGATTATAGTAAAACAGATCTGCAAGTCCCTGAAAATTTTTTCTTTTTTAGTTCTCTGAGTTGTTGCGGCTATCACAGGACACTGACTGGGCCTGGGCGGCAAGCATGCTGAACGCTTAGGCCTGGCAGTGTATCACGACTACTGCAGGAGCTGTCATAGTGGTGACGAGGATCTTCTCTGTCACTGCCTAGCTGTTGTCATGAGGAGATGGACTTACTTGAGCTAAAGTCAGTCGACGTCAAAGCCCTGTTCTTAAAACAGCTCCAATGGTTCATGGAGTAGTGGGATGGGGATGGGCTAACCCTTTTACGGTATCACAACGGACCCTATGGTTTAAGTGTGTCCCGCCCTAGGACAGCCACTCTAACCTAACCTAATCTAGTTCTCTGAAGGTGCCTTACTCTAGCGGCGCTACACGATCATACGCTAGGGCCATCTATTACTTTGGATAATAATTTTCCTATTTCAATGGTTGTTGGGGAAACAATATTTTATATATTTTTAAATAAATGAACAATACGTGTTTCAAACTTAGTAGACTTACTTAGTAGTGTAATTTAGTTTAGGTCGTTTTAAATGTGTTTATATTATTTTCTGATTTTTTTATGGTATCTATTGAGATTATTTTAGTGTTTAGGTCTTGTAAATCGTGTTGATTACCTTTGGGTCGTGTTCATTTGTGATTTTTATTGACTTAACGAACTAAAATGATTAGGCATTGCATTTAACTTACATCAAACTAGTAAATTATTTATATATATTAATATTAAAATATGTGATATTTTGTTTCATATATTGCAAGAAATTATCAATTTATTAATACTTGTTATTTTATTTCAAAAACTTCACTTTATTTTATTAGAAGACAAAAAATTAAAAAAATGATAAACTGAATAGAAAGAATTCAAATAATACATAATTCCAGGGAGCTTTTTGGGCAACATTTCATGTTCAGTAGAGTGGCCTTTCTATTTATGTAATAAATATTATAATATGTGGTTGTTATTAACTACTGTGTTTTGGCCTAACTCAGAATATGTGGATCTCAATGAATGTAACATTAGGCCCATGCACACCGAGGGTTTTAAATTTGAACTAAAAATTTACCTGTTTCTTTTCCAACGAAATAAAAAATTTTGATGAAGGCTCTTGCGCTCAACTTTTTAAACGAAAATGGCTAACGAAATGGTTGCCAAAAAATGGTTAATAATACTCGTAATGGTAATTTTAAAATAAATTACTTCTGAGCGTTTTTACGTTGTGAAAAAAAAATGATAACGGGTTCGGCTAAAAACGTTTGCTGTTTTATGTTGGGGGCTTAATTATTTTGTAAATGTCAGTAAAATGCTGCAATAGAAATTACGTTTGAATGTTTTTTTTTTAGCTTTTATTCATAACTTTTTAAAATCACAATAAAAAACAAAATATTTGAATAATGTCTTTTTAAAGTTTTTGTCGTGAAGTAATTCGCACCTGGTGTCCATTTACCAATGTCAAAGATACATTAAATTGGAAACGCAATTCATCTAAATTTAAATCGGTATGAAATTCATATCGACTCAATAATGTGGCTAAAGTTGTTTTCATAACGATCCATGCGTATCGAATACCTAAAATAAAATTTTATTGACTTAACTAAGTAAAATCTGCATAATTTTCCTCGAATGCGTTTTATGCCACTTTTCTTACCAATACAATTTCTTGGACCACCACTAAAAGGAATGTAGGCGTAAGGATGACGATTTTTTATATTTTCTGGTGTAAAGCGTTCAGGATCAAATTTTAGTGGATTTTTCCAATGATTTGCATTTAGATGTATAGTAAATAATGGAATGGCTATAGAGATTCCTTTTGGAATTGTATAATTACCTACAGAAAATCACAATTTTTCATTTATTTGAGGTACTCATTTTATTTATTTTAAGGTAAACATTACCAATTTTGATATCCTGGTACGCTTGCCTTGCAATAAATGGAACTGTAGAATATCTTCGCATTGACTCCTTAATAACCATTTCCATGTATTTCAGTTTTGGTAAATCATCAAAATCGATTGAGTCTCCATTTTTTTCCCCAAGAACTTCCAATATTTCGTTGTACACTTTGGTTTGTATGTCCTTGTGTGCAGCCAAATTTAATAAAACATAGCTTAGAGCATTTGCTGATGTTTCGAAACCCTAATGAGAAAAATTTTTAAGTTGAAAGCCAAGTATGGTATTTGGCAGTCACTTTTCATTGGCTGGGAATTTCAAGCCTAAACTTTACAACAGCCATTCAAATTTCTACCCGTTTCGTTTAAATAATTCCACTGAAACATGATTTTCTTGAGTACTTACCGCTAAAATAATGAAGTTAACTTCGTCACGAAGTTGTGCGTCAGTGAATTGTTCGTCATTTTTAGTAAAATCTATTAAATATTCCAATAAAGGCTTTTTGTATTCATTTTTCTTGATTGCTTTAACATCAATTAAATTACTGGTTGTTTCGTATTTATTTCTCTTCTCCGAAATAATCTAAGAATAAAAAGTTATTATTGTTTGGTAGCTACGATTTTATTAGCTACACTTACTTTTTCTGTGAATTCACGTATTATTTTACTGCATTTGGATGCCATTTTATAATTTTCTGTAAATCGATAAAATAGAGGCAGAAGTTTAATTACACTGAAGAGTCTTGCTATCACGAGATAAGTTAATCTAAAAAAAAAAAAAAAAACTAGCAATGAAAGCACGTAGTCAACTGTAACGAAAAATGTATGAAGAAGGTGTTTTATTTTAAAATAAATAATTCACCTGTGGAAGGCATCAACGAAAGAATCACTATGGGAGTTAATATGTTTATGGGAGTTAATATTTACACCCATTGTTGATCCTAAAATTAAATTTAATCATTTAATTGTAGCCTTGGAGCTTTTAATGATTAAATGGTTTACCACAAACTGAATCCAAAGTAGTTCTTGATAAATACTTAAATATGTCAAACGATGTTTCTTTATTTAATTCTAAATCCAACTTTTCAGTTAAAATATTTATTTTCTCCACAAATATTTTAAAATATGATTTCAAAATGATTGGACTAAAACCTCTAATTATAATATTTCGATGATGTTTCCATTCTGGAACTAAGATTTTAAAAATTTATTAATGTTTGTATTAGGAATAAATTTTTATAAATCAAACTTTATGAATACCTTCAGATGTGAAAATCGATTTTCCCATTGTAGTGTTCCATATTAGTTTATGAAAATATGATTTTTCTAAAGAATTTGGATTTGTTAAGATTTCTTGAATAACTTCTGGATCTAATATTATAATAAATGGTATTAGGCCTGCCCAAAATCGTGATTTTTGGTATTGAAGACTAAGATCAATAAGTGTATGTGACACCTCTGAAAAGAAACACACAATTGATAAATGTTAAGTCAGGATTTCTAAATTAGAACTACTGAAAAAGCGGTCCACTTCTTGTTTAACAGTACACATTTTTATCGCCAGTTGGCGGGATTAATTTTAATTTTTTTATTGGCCTTAAAAAATGATGAGTACAAGTATTGCCATCTGGTAGTAGCTGAAATTGTAACTACTGACTTCGGGTCTTCTTCTGATTTTAATTAGTAATAATTATTATCGTCAGTTGGGGAGTTGCAACTCCAAATTATTAACATTTACTTGCTTGTTCCTTCTCGCCGTATTTAGCGTTTAAACTATAATTGGATAGCAATGTATATATTCGACTTACATATATTTATAATATTATTGATTAATATGAATGAATGAATGAATTTATTAATTGATGTACTCTAATGAGCGAATCAATACATAAAAAGAATATTACAAAAGTCTTACAAAAAAATATAATAAAACACATTATATGGTGTTTCAAAAATAACGCTAAAAAATGAATTGATTGATTTTATATATATATATTGATTATTAAAAATGTGTTAATACCTTCATGAGATCCTAACAACATTGTTCCATTTCCAATAATTGGATAAGCTGACGGTCCAGGAAATTTGGATGCATAATAGCAAATGCGAAGGTAATCCCAAAAACAATTATAGATAATTAAAGCCACTAATATTAATGACACAATTTGATTTTGAAATAAAAAAGTTAAAAATGTTAAAAACATTTTTAATTATGTACAGAAGCAGTTCGTGTTCAAATTAAAATATATTTAATTTGGAAATAATTAAACTTATTTATTTTATAAACACATCTAACTTGTTTAGACATAGAGAGGTTGCGTATCGACCTTGTGTTATGGTCTGTAGAATAACACACGTGTGTTCTTCTACAACCCTACATTTATAGTAAAGACTAATTTAAGGACACTGACCATCACATAAGAAAAACCATACACGGCTACGTAGGACCTATTTTGTTGTATATCCGCAAAGTCCGGAAATAATACTAGGCACGGTAAAATCCGTCATTGAGTATGAATAATTTTCGAATGTAAAATTTTTGCAGAATGCTGTTTAAAAATTACTTCTGAATGTAAAAGTTCAGGTTGCCGGTGGGTAACCCGGTAGGATAATGTTTCAACTAATTTTTTTAAACAAATAAATAATATTGACAGAATCGATTCGGACAATTTTTTATCACATCATTGAGGTAAAAATTTACAAAAAATGTTCTTAGATATTTGTGTCTAAACCCTCCAGTTTTCGAGTAAAAAATTAATAAAATTTGAAAAAACTCTATTTTTACTATTAACTTTTCTGTTAGTTTGACTTTATTTCGAGTAGATTGGTGAAAATCCCATCTTTCTAGCATGTATAGAACAGAAAATCGTTATTTTTGGGTGGTTTTTCGCACGCTCTCTTAACAATAGAAAATTAAGTACTTAAAATGCAATTAGGCCAAAAATTTTGCGGGGTGTTGAATGTGTTGAGTAAGCTTTACACTACAAATAAAAATTTTATACATGTTAAAAATCTGATTTTTTCATACACTTTATGAGGGATAAAAATCGTAAAAATACCGTTTTTTTTTAATTTTACAAATTTTTTACTGAAAAAGAAAAATGACTATGGAATTTTTTGTTAATTTTGACCTCAATTATATGGTTAAAACTTTTCCGAAGCGATTCGATCCATATTATTTATTTGTTAAAAAAAAATTAGTTTAAACAATATCCTGCCGGGCTACCCACTGCACTTTTACGTTCAGGAGCATTTTTTAAACGGGATCCTGCAAATATTTTCTATCTGAAAATGATTCATGCTCAATGATTTGTATATAGACCGGATTTTACCGGTTTATACTGTAATTTAAAAAAAAAAACTGGTTTTAAATTTTAATCATAAGCAATAGCCCCGTGAAAATAGCACCCCCCCCCCAATGTGAACTTTCATAAAATGGTTATTGCATTCGTTTGTCCATCATTTATCCACATTTGTCAACCTAAAATTTTCCTTTGTCCACCCTCTAATTGAAAGTTATGGCGCAATACAAAAATTTTACATAAACACCCCTAGATGCTTTTCAAAAAATACAGGTGTCATTCGTTTGAAAATTATTTTTCCACTCAAAAATTTTATTGGTTCACCCTTCAATTTTAAGTTACGAAGAAATTAAAATTTAGATCAGCACCCCCAAATGCGAACTATTACAAAATACAGATGCTATTCGTTTCACAACGATTAGTCCATGTATGTCCAACCGAAATTTTTGTTTGCTAACCCGTCAAAATAAAGTTTTGACGTAAATAAAATTTTACATAATGCCTATCAGGTAAAACAAAAAAAGATGCACGGGTTTCAGAGGTAAAATATAATAAAATATATATTAAATATAATGATATATGAAATTATTCTTTATATTTAACACTAACCCCAAAATAATCACACACAGGCTCCAGGGCAATTACGATGAACTTGAATTTGTTTAAAACTTTATGGTAAAAGTTAAAAATTGGTACCTATACCTTTTATCGCTTTACGATAATGGTGGCAGCAGATAAAGCGATAAAACACATTTTCTCGCAATATGTTATAGAAACTATAAAATACACTTTAATAAGTAGTAGACCAAGAGCCAGTGACCAATTTTAGGTTGTCATTTCAAAAGTCACGAAACTTTTCACAAGAAAACCTCAATACCTACAGATACTGAAAAGCCACTTTAATAAGTAGTATAGGTACTTATACATTATAAACTAAAGACGAGCTCTGAAGCCAGTCCATTAATCTATTATATTAATAATAAGTCTCATTGTCCCAAGGATAGCAGTAAAGTTGGGAGTTAATATTTTTTACACCCATTGTTGATCCTAAAATCAAATTAAATCCTTTAATTATAGCTTTGGAGTTTTTAATGATTAAATGGTTTACCACAAACTGAATCCAAAGTAGTTCTTGATAAATACTTAAATATGTCAAACGATGTTCTTTTATTTAATTCTAAATCCAAGTTTTCAGTTAAAATATTTATTTTCTCCACAAATATTTTAAAATATGATTTCAAAATGATTGAACTAAAACCTCTTAGGTAATATAATATTTCGATGGTGTTTCCATTCTTGAACTAGTATTTTAAAAGTTTAGTAATGTAATTTATTAGGAATAACAATAAATTTTTATAAATCAAACTTTATGAATACCTTCCGATGTGAAAATCGATTTCCCCATTGTAGTGTTCTATAATAGTTTATGAAAATATGATTTATCAAGAGTATTTGGATTTGTTAAGACTTTTTGAAAAACTTGTGAATGTAATATTATAACTATTGGCATTGTACCTGCCCTTTTTTGTATTTGGTATTGGGTCTCCCCGATTTTTCACATTGAAGACATATAACTAATAAGTTATGTGACGCTTCTGAAAAGAGTGGTCCAGGAAGTTTGGATGCGTAAAAACACATTCTAATATAATTCCATAAATAAATCATTACACCAACAACAATCACTGTTACAAACAACACTATCGCAATTATTTGATTATCAAGGCATGTTAATAATAATGTTAAAAGCATTTTGTATTCGCCTTGAACAGCTATTGTTGAACTTCAATTGTTAGAAGTTATTGTATTTATATTGGCTTCAATAAATAATTATGATAAATTTTTCAATTAATTTGCAGTTCAAACATTTAAAAAAAAAAACGGTTGCAAGGTGCGAAGTCCCTGTTTATTTTACCGCTTTTTACAATTTTGTATCTTGTTTTCACAATTTCTAATTCAATAAGTTGAATTAATTGCTATATTTCAATAATTTTAACTGGGCATTTACTATACCATTTAAATGTAAATAATTGAAAATTAGTCATAACAGCCACATTTACTGTAAAATTATCCAGTGCAAGCTCTGGCGTCGTTTCGATTTTTCCTACCATGACCACGCACTCAACGGATATATGTAAGCAAAATAAATATGTAACTTACACTGACCATTAAAATACATCTCTTTCAACTTTTTGAATTGTTATATCTCACAAACGGTGGCAAAAAAGTATTGAGACATTTTTATATTTGATTATCTGATCTACAATTTTCGTCTAACCTAATTTCATGATAAAACTTCCCGGTTTGCTGAAAATCACGAAATACCCGTTTTAGTAAACTTTGACCCCGCGTAAATTTTTTCCACGTCTTGGATCAATGAGGACTTTTTAGATTTCATTTATGATATTGTGTTGAACAATCCTACCAAATTTCAGACGGGTAAGAATTTCTGTACCTTCAAATATTTATTTTTATTTAATTTCACCGGGAAATACGTTTCATGGTCAGAACAATGTATTAAACCCATTTTTAGATTTATGTCTGCGTTACTCATGTGTGTTCGTTCGCTCAAGGGTATTTTTATGTTCACAATTTCTGGTGAATGAAATGTTACAGCGATCTCAGATTTGCAACAATCGTTACGTAATAAGATCAAGATGTTATAAAAAGATGGCCAAAAGTGATCCGTTAAAATTAGGGCATTGGTGTTGAATTGGAAATTAAAACTTAAAATTTTTCTTAAAATTTCGCAGCAATAAAATTTGTTTTTAACTAAATTCAACTCTATTTACCAATTCTGGCGAAAGAAATTTTTCCGTACAATTTCTTATCTAAAACAGACAAAAGAATCTTACACGTTTATACATAACTAGCTGTTACCCGCCCGCTTTGCGTGGCGTAAAATATACCCGCTTTGCTGGGCAACATCTTCACTTGCACCCCTCCCTCCACATTTCCTCGCGTTGGATAACATTTTTGTAATGTACACGTCATGCTCTTTTATTTGATACCCCACTTAGGTATATTTGTAAATATTCGATATTTCCTTCCCACTTTCTCGCTACACCTTTCTACCCTCCGAAGGTTAAAAAAATTTCTAAATGTAATTTAAAACATTCTGACCAAGTTTTGAACTATTAAAAGCCATAATTTAAAAATATGAATTTTTTATTCATGAACACCCCCGCAACCCCCCTTGTGGGTGGAATTTCGTAAAATCCGTTCTTAGCTGACCTCTACTTGGCAAAAGGAATATTCCTCCCAAATTTCAAGTCTCTAGGTCTTATAGTTCCAGAGATATCGTGATGAGTGACTATCTATATAGATCTATAGAAAGTTTCCTATATATATATAGAGATAACACGTTTATACATTTTGTCCATTATTAAATATTAAGAAAAAAAAAATTAAATAATTTTTATGATCAGGGCCAGGCATAGTATCTGATAGTCATATTCATCTAAAACGTAGCTGGCTTAAAGTTGAAGAATGTTCATTGACGATGATGTACAAAAAAGTAGATAACTATAAAGACTGTCCCAAAATTAACGCAATGTTTAAGCAATTGCAGCTCGCGATTTTCGTTTAAACTATGGTTGAATTAATTAATGATTTAACTTCATCAAATGTGAAAAGATAAATTATAAAAAATTCAGAGAGATTGCACCCTGACAGATAGTCAAAATCGTGGGGTTTTAACATTATTGGATTTTCCCCCATGTATTTATTTGAAGTCTGAGATTTCTGATAACAAATCTGCGACCACTAACGTCTTGAGGCAGAAAATTCAAATATGCATCACCGCTATTCAGCTTGATTTATGCAAATTGTCAATTCTATACACAACAATATACTGCAAACTTTATGAGTTAATTAAAATTTACAACTTTTGTTGTGATGTTTTCTATCAAAATTAATTTTGGGACACCTTTTTTATAATATATAAAAAAATTATTTTGTCCAAAGCTCGAATGAATGAGATAATCGTCATTCGAGATCATAAAAATTGAAGTTTTCAAGATATGCGACGGACAATTTGCTAGATTGAGGATGAGATTAAACGATATATTTATTCGTTCTCAAGGAATATTTATCAAGCTGGTACCGTAAATAGAAATTTTCCATTCCTCCTGAAACAGTAGGCCTGGACTATAAATTTTCGCAGAGAAGCAAGTGGTTATGCGCAACCTTAACAACAGTATCTGAAATTTCATGCCGTTCTGAAATGAATGTCAAATACGCGGCCTGACTCTAAGCCTATTATTTTTGTATAGTGTGTAAAATGTCTCTTATTGTTAGCGTGATACTAATTTTAATAATAAAAACTTGTTTAGTTAAAAACCTTGAACCCACTAAAAATAATAATTATAAAAAAATTAATTTTATCAAAACGCTGACCATATGAACTTCGAACAACCAATTAGTATTTCGCAAAAAATGGGAAAAAACATAGGAATCACGAAGCGTTCCGAAATATTTTACTCTTTCTGAATAAATCATACGATCCTTATAAATTCTTTTAAAGGAAACCTTCTGACTTTTATCTTAAAAAAATTTTCTAGTATTAGACGATTTTTATCAAATTCTTTTACAAATCCATTTTATTTTCGGAGATGGCTTCAAAATTACGGGACAGTTATATCATGCAGATAATTTATGAAAGTATGATGGTACAGTCTTATTAAATATAATTGTGCTTAATTGTTTATGATGCTACCAAGCATGTTAGGCAATGATTTTTGCAGTTTTACCGTAAGAAAACGGAGAAAATAGCACTGTTTTAGGTATTTTCGTTTAAACCTCGGATTCTGATGGAAAAAAAAACTCTACCACGTCTTATATATTCTGTATGTAGTCATCAGTACGACGTCTCATTTTCAAGTTAAAGGTCTAAACATTTAATTGAAGAAGTGTTATGCAATGCCCAAGTGAATTGTTTAAAAGTAAGTTTCACCGGTTAAAAATCATGAAATTTCACGAAAACATTACATGTAATTTGTTTAATCGTTTTTTATGTATAGTTAAAAATAAAATACCAATAATATAATAATAAACTTTATTGATATGCCAATTGGCTAATCAAAGTAATACATTGTTAACATTATATAACAAAAAAATGAGAATGAAACTAATAGATAGATAACACAGCACACAAAAAAACATCATGAAACATAGAAATAATAGAAATTTTAAACTAAATCGTCTATCAGGAATAAATGAATAAAATGAAATCTGGTACAACTAGACTGACTGAAATTGTAAGCGCTTGTCCAAGATGAAGCGTACTGCTTTAAGATCTACAATATTTTTAGCATGCAAAATCAATTTTGTATTATTCAACCCCCGACTATAAAGAACGTCCCTTTCTTTTCCTACTGTCCCATAGCACTCCTCTATAAGATGTTCGACTGTTTCAATTCCATTACATAGAACACAAATCATTTTCCCAAGCAAAACCTGTTCATTCTGAAAATAGAAATAGTTCTTCTTACATCTTTGTCTCTTTAATTTATATACATCCCCCGCCCTCATTGTGATCCAATCTGAAACTCGACTTCTATTTTTAACTAAACATTCGTTCGAATGTTTCAAATTCGAATTTAAAGTCGCCTTGTGACCAGGTTTCAACTAAACGATTAAAAGAAAACTTTTTTATATAACTAATAATATTATTTACCAGTTAATATTCTTTAGCTACATTTAGGTTTTTCTTGAAATCAGTTAGTTTTTTGGTGGTTACGCCCTAAAACATCTCTTCTTAAACCGTCAGTCGTGCCTGCATTTGGTGTAAGTCCCAGGTCCTCATCAGCTGCTGTCACGACTTATTTTTCTCATCTCTGATTGATACTCTCTTACCCTCCCCTCTCAAGTTATAGGTTTTTGCGAGTTCCTCGTTGTTTTGGTGTTAGATCATCATTAACGGATATATCTGTTCCCCTTAGCTCGATTCTGTTTGAAATTATTTCCACCTTCTTCTTATAACTAGCAAGAGCAATAAAAACAGGCCTAGGAAATCTATTCTTGCGCTTTCCAATACGATAAACGCTTGCAATATCGTCAGGATTTATGTTTACTTGTAGTTTATCAGTTATTAAAGATAAAGTTTTTTGTTCCAAATGGTTGGGGGTTTCCTCATTTCCTTCATCTAAGTATTCCAAAATATATTAGAATGTTCTTTTTTAATTGTCTCTCCGTAAATTCATCTTTCGACTCCATTGTTTCCACTTTTACTCGCAATTCTTGATTTTCTTGTTGCAAATCGAGGATACCTTGCTCTATGGCAGTAATTTTGTCATACGTCTGACTGCATGTTTTGTTTCAGCTTCCAAATCTTGCACTGTACAATTAATTTTAGCACACTCCACTATTTATTTAAAAAAATTTTTTTTTTATACAACAAAAATTAAAAACAATACGTAAGCTTTTGAGTTTGTTTTTACTCCGACTTTACTCTGGCAATGGTTATGTGTTTGACCGGTATGTATGTCTGTTCATCTGTTCCCACCTAGCTTCTAAACTACTTGTTAAAATTGGACAAGTGAGATCTCGTTAACAGCATCTTGATTTCCCGGTGGTTATAGGCTATATGACGTTACATTAAATTTAATATGGCACCCGCTAGAGGACATAAATTTATGATCGAAAAACAAATTTCGATTTAATGATAGCGTATTTTTTATCAAATGAAAGTGCGTAATTAGCACTTTTCCAAAATATATACATATATTGTTATACATAATTACGAAATTATAACCACAAAATAGTTTAAAATCTATGAATTTTCGTCTGTTCCCTCTTAGCTTCTGAACTACTTATCATAACTTGACCAATTCTCGTTAAGAGTGTCTTGATAGTATGCTGATTATAGAATATGTGGCGTCATATTAAATTGAATATGGTTCCCTCTAGAGGTCATAAAGTTAGAATTGAAAATCAAATTTCGATTTAATGACAACGTGTTAGGTATCGAATACATATATGTTTGAATAATAGTTTAAATAAAATTAAAAAAATTTAAATAAAATAAAGTTCGTAAAACTCATTATATAGTATTGTGCAAATTTAATAGTATGTATTTATATAGAAATACGAGTTTTGTGAGTTTGACATGTATGTATGTGTGGCTATATCTAAGAATGACTATCTTTCTTTACTTATATGAAGTAAAAACAAACGATTGCGTAGTCAACATAGTCTTTTTATGATATTTCAACAATTATATCAGTCAATTGCTTGTTTTCACTTGTTTATTATAGAAACAAACTTATAAACATCAAACCTTGAACATCCACTGAGCTGTTAGAAAAAATGACAGATAAGAGATCATAAAGAACATGAAGCGTATACGAATAATAGGATTCTTGTATTCTTTAAAAACATTTCCGGGAACCTACTGACTCTTTTTTCAATAAAATTATCTCGTATAAAACGATTTTAATCAAATTCTCTTTGAAATTCAATCAAGGTTACAATCAGTATTTTTTTAGATCCAGAGTGTTGAGTTTTGTTGAGGTATTGGATTTGTTTTTATTACTGTAAACGGATTCAATTGTTCACTTTTTATCACAATGGCAGCAGATATAACGATAAAACACATTTTTTCACAAAATGTTATAGAAATTATAAAGCACACTTTAATAAGTACTTGTATGTTCTAAACTACAGGCGAGCTCTGAACAACGTCCGTCATATTGTACCAAGGATAGAAGTAAAGTTGGAGTTGCGAGGACGAGTTAAGTGGGGAGAGGGCACAAGCGGGTTGAAGTACATTATGTGATAGTATTTTTTTTCGCTAAATTACGTATCGTAATTAGCGAAAGTCTTGTTAATGTTACATCGATGCTAAGAATTGCGTACTATATGTCCAGGAATAGCTGTCTTCACCGCTTACGTTGTTCATCTTTTGCTTAACACAAATTTACAAATTTATTTATTTTTTTAATTTTTTTAGTAGCTTTCTATCTACTGAACGCGCTGATATAAATGGTAAATCAATATAATGGTAATTTAAAAATTAATTAACTTCTGAGCGTTTTTACGTCTGCGTGTCAGTTAAATGATGCAATAAAAATCACGTTTGAATGTTTAATTTTTATTTGGAATTTTCTAAAATTACAATAAAAAACAAAATATTTGAATAATATCTTTTTAAAGTTTTTGCCGTGAAGTGATTCGCACCTGGTGTCCATTTACCAATGTCAAAGATATATTAAATTGGAAACGCAATTCATCTAAATTTAAATCGGTATGAAATTCATATCGACTCAATAATGTGGCTAAAGTTGTTTTCATAACGATCCATGCGTATCGAATACCTACAATAAAATTTTAGTGACTTATTGAAGTCAAAATTAAATTTTTTAACCACAGATAGTTTTTATGTGACTTTCCTTACCAAGGCAATTTCTAGGACCAGCACTAAATGGAATGTAGGCGTAAGGATGACGATTTTTAATATTTTCTGGTGTAAAACGTTCAGGATCAAATTTTAGTGGATTTTCCCAATGAAATTCATTTAAATGTACACCTATTATTGGAAGTAATACAGTGACCCCCCTTGGAATTGTATAATTACCTACAGAAAATCACAATTTTTCATTTATTTATTTAGTACTCATTTTATTTATTTTTTGGTAGACATTACCAATTTTGATATCCTGGTACGCTTGCCTTGCAATAAATGGGGCTGTAGAATATCTTCGCATTGATTCTTTAATAACCATTTCCATGTATTTCAGTTTTGGTAAATCATCAAAATTGATTGAGTCTCCATTATTTTCCCCAAGAACTTCCAATATTTCGTTGTACACTTTAGTTTGTATGTCCTTGTGTGCAGCCAAATTTAATAAAACATAGCTTAGAGCATTTGCTGATGTTTCGAAAGCCTAATGTAAAAAATTTTTAAGTTGAGAGCCATGCATGGTATTTGGCAGTCACTTTACATTGGCTGGGAATTTCAAGCTTAAACTCAAATTTCTACCCGTTTCCATCCGTTTCACTTAAATAATTTCACTGAAATTCGATTTTCCTAAATACTTACAGCTAAAATAATGAAATTAACTTCGTCACGAAGTTGTGCATCAGTGAATTGTTCGTCATTTTTAGTAAAATCTATTAAATATTCCAATAAAGGCTTTTTGTATTCATTTTTCTTGATTGCTTTCACATCAATTAAATTATTGGTTGTTTTGTATTTGTTTCTCTTTTCCGAAATAATCTAAAAATAAAAAGTCATTATTGTTTGGTGGCTACGATTTCTATAGCTAAACTTAGAACTTACGTTTTCAGTGAATTCACGAATAACTTTACTGCATTTGGATGCTATTTTATAATCATCTGTAAATCGATAAAATAGAGGAGGAAGTTTAATTACACTGAAGAGTCTTGCTATCACGAGATAAGTGAATCTGTAACGAAAAATTTATGAGGAAGGTGTTTTATTTTAAAATCAATAATTTACCTGTGTGCGATATCAAAGAAAGAATCACTATGGGAGTTAATATGATTATGGGAGTTAATATTTACACCCATTGTTGATCCTAAAATTAAATTTAATTCTTTAATTGTAGCTTTAGAGTTTTTAATGATTAAATTATTTACCACAAACTGAATCCAAAGTCGTTCTTGATAAATACTTAAATATGTCAAACGATGTTTCTTTATTTAATTCTAAATCCAAGTTTTCAGTTAAAATATTTATTTTCTCCACAAATATTTTAAAATATGATTTCAAAATGATTGGACTAAAACCTCTAACTATAATATTTCGATGATGTTTCCATTCTGGAACTAAGATTTTAAAAGTTTAGTTATGTTTTTATTACGAATAAATTTTTATAAATCAAACTTTATGAATACTTTCAGATGTGAAAATCGATTTTCCCATTGTAGTGTTCCATATTAGTTTATGAAAGTATGATTTTTCTAAAGAATTTGGATTTGTTAATATTTCTTGAATAACTTCTGGATCTACTATTATAATTATTGGTATTAAGCCTAACCAAAAACGCAATTTTTGGTATTGAAGACAAAGATCGATAAGTCTGTGTGTCGCTTCTGAAAAGAAACACACAATATTAACTTTTTTGCGCTTTCTCATTTTGAATGTTTGAAAAACAATCATTTTGTCCGTATTTAGGGTTTAAACTATAATTATACATAGGCAGCAATGTCTAAATTCGATTTACATACTTATTTATAATTTTATTGATTAATAAAAATATGTGTTAATACCTTCATGAGATCCTAACAACATTGTTCCATTTCCAATAATTGGATAAGCTGGCGGTCCAGGAAATTTGGATGCATAATAGCAAATGCGAAGGTAATCCCAAAAACAAATATAGATAATTAAAGCCACTAATATTAATAACACAATTTGATTTTGAAATAAAAAAGTTAAAAATGTTAAAAACATTTTTAATTATGTACAGAAGCAACTCGTGTTGAATTTAAAATATCTTTAATTTGGAAATAATTAAACTTATTTTATAAACACATCTAACTTGTTTTGAAATAGAGGTTGCGTATAGACCTTGTGTTATGGTCAATAACACATTTGTAAACCCTACAATTATAAAAATGACTACTGCAAGACACTGGCCATCGTATTAGAAAAACCATACACGGTTACGTAGGACCTATTTTGGTCTATATACAAATCATTGAGCATGAATAATTTTCGAATGAAAAATTTTTGCAGAAGGCCGTTTAAAAAATACTCCTGAACGTAAAAGTGCAGGTTGGCGGTGGGAACCCGGTGGTATATTGTTTAAACTAGTTTTTTTTAACAAATAAGTAAAATTGACCGAATTGATTCAGAAAAAAATTTATCATATAACTGAGATCAAAATTTACAAAAAATGTTCTTAAACATTTTCTTTCGAGTAAAAAATTCATAAAATTTCAAAAACGGTATTTGTACGATTTTCATCCCTCATAAAGTGTATGTAAAAATCAGATTTTTAATATGTATCAAATTTTTATTTGTAGTGTAAAGCTCAACAACAATGTAAAAGATATATTATCTGCTTAAAATGTTCAAGTGAAGTTGTTTTACCGAGATTATCGGATGCAAGAAATGTCCTATGAAAAGTCCAGTGCAAAAACATGTGCGCTAAAAAAAATATTAAAGGTCAAAGGTCCCGAAAATAAGTTTTTTTCAAATATCTCTTAAACTATTAAATTTGGGAGTTTTAGCTGTATTAAATTTGTTACTGAAATAATTTTACATAAAAAAACGTTCCATACAAAATATCCGTAGAAACAATCGCGAATCTGGCCCTGAGAAAAAAGGTAATGGGCACGACACAGCACCCGAAAATCGGTTAAATGCTAATCGGAGTATGAACTCGCTCATGATCGATATAGTGCATTCCTACAAAGGAGATGTTTACAAAATATATGACGCCCCGACCAAGATTTTTTACAGTGTATTTGTAACTAATAAATCTGTAAAATGTTAGTTTGTTCGCTCCCAAAAATTACAAAATAGTGCAATAAATAAGCCGGAAAATGTGGAAAAGTGGTGGAACAGCTCCGATTTCAAAAATTTTTTGTGTACGTATTCCTTAGTCCTCTAGGAACATTCAGCTGCACTAACCTTGGCATTGGAAAAAAAACTGAGAAAGTTAGGGTAGTTTTCCCATCCCCAAAACTCTCTAGATAGTAGCAGTGAAAACAAATCAATATTTCAACTCAAAAATGGTCTTCCGAGGGTTTTTGAGGTCGTTGATCATGAATTCAAGGTTAAAAAGCAACTGAATATGGTTTCAACCCCATTAAAATTACCCTTAAAGTGATAGAGACAAAAACTTTATTAAATTCAAAATTTTGCCTCAGAAATCGTGTCTCGTGAAGCTTTTAGGTTCGGTGTTAAAAAATTTAAGGTCAAAAAGCAATTGAGGATTGTTTCAACCCCATCAAAAGTACCCTTAGAAGTGTCAATGATAAAAAAAATTTGAAAATTCTGAATTTCACCTCAGAAATTGTCTCTCTCTGGTTTTAGAAGTCATTGATAATGAATTTGAGGGCAAGAAGCAACTGAATGTAGTCCCAAGCCACCCCTAAAGGCCACCCCTAGAAATGACAGAGATAAAATTTTAAATTTGAATTCTCTCCTCGAATATCGACTTTCGGGTAATTTTGGGGCGCTGATTACGAATCCAAGGTCAAAAAGTAGCTGAAGAGGGCTGAAACCCCAAAAAAACTAGCGACATTCGGTAGCTTTTTGACTCAAATTCATGATCAGCGACTACGAAAACCACAAAGAGGCCATTTCTGAGTTGAATTCAGAATTTTCTAAACTTGTTTATCATTGACACTTCAACGGGTACTTTTATGGGGTTGCAACCATCCAAGTTACTTTTTGACTTTGGATTCGTGATCAGCGACGCCAAAAACCCCCCGAAAGACGATATTCGAGGAAAAATTTTAAAGGGGTGGCTTTTAGGGGTGGCTTGGAACTACATTCAGTTGCTTCTTGCCATCAGATTCATTATCAACGACTTCAAAAACCACAGAAAGACAATTTCTAAAATAAAATTCAAAGTTTTCAAATTTTTTTAATCATTTACACTTCTAGGGGTAGTTTTAATAGGGTTGCAACCATCCAAGTTACTTTTTGACCTTGAATTCGTGATCAGCGATGCCAAAAACCCCCCGAAAGACGATATTCGATTAAAAATTTAAAATTTTATCTCTGTTTCTTCTAGGGGTGGCTTTTAGGGGTGGCTTGGAACTACATTCAGTTGCTTCTTACCCTCAAATTCATTATCAACGACTTCAAAAACCGCAGAAAGACAATTTTTGAGGTCAAATTCAAAATTTTCAAAATTTTTTAAATATTGACACTTCTAGGGGTTGTTTTAATGGGGTTGCAACCATTTTCAGTTGTTTTTAAACCTTGAATTCTTGATCAGTGACCTCGAAAACCCTCGGAAGACGATTTTTGAGGTGAAATATTGATTTGTTTTCACTGTTACTATTTGGGGATGGGAAAACTACCCTAACTTTCTCAGTTTTTTTTCCAATGCCAAGGTTAGTGCGGCTGAATGTTCCTAGAGGTCTAAGGAACACGTACACAAAAAATTTTTGAAATCGGAGCTGTTCCACCACTTTTCCACATTTGATGGTATTTTCCGGCTTATTTACTGTAGTAAAAGTAAATGTGCGATTGTTTACACATCACAGTGTCACATTTAGACTCTAAACTATTGAACCAATTTTGATGATATTTTTACCACTTCAAATTAAATTAACTTTACTTAAATAAAAAATTCAAGCTTTCGTTTTTTTCGCATGCAATAATGATTTTACCCCGTGAAGTGTAGACAACGATCTCTCAGCGGTAGCTACGCCGGCCGGAAGAGTTACGCTGCAAAATCTTGGTCGCATGCTTCAATGAGATGAGTTACATTTGGCCATAGAGAGTTGGTATTCATTTATGATAGTTGATTCACTATCATTAATGAATCATACATCTGAACCACTTTTTTCACTGCCTGAATATCGATATACAAGTACTTGACATCAACATTTGGTTCATTGATATCTGAATCGAATAAAGGCATATGTAAATTGATTTCCGAAAGTATTCGTCTACCGACTTGGCTAAGATTTTTTTTCCGATTTTTTGAATCTACATGCTTTGAAACGGATTTTTAAACAAAAGAACATATTCCCCCCAAAAATTATAAGATGAAGTTTTAATATGAAATTAATAACAATAGACTAACTATTTAAAGCGATTCATTGTTTTTTTTTTTTTTTTTTTAATTTTTATTAAATCATAAGTCTATTTAGTTGATGAGCATACCCATCATGCCCATATTGGTGGATCCGTCACGGTGTTGAAGCAATAGTTCTAAAGATATTTGGCTGAAAAAAGTTTCATTACGAAAGAAGCACCAATTGTTTGCCATTGTAATAGAAATAATAATAATTTTTTTTTTAACACCACAGAAAAAAATTAATTTATGAATCAAACAACTTTCCTGAGCATACCATGTATAAAGCCGAATATATGCTCAAAATTTATGACCCTCGGATTTTACAAGATGTGGTTTTGTATTTAAAATATATACTTAAAAAACGCAAAAGTTATCTGTAAAGCGTAACTGTCTATCCACAACCAAAAATGTATATCACTCACTTAATTTTAGATTAATGTTTTAGAATCTGTTTTTATGAAATTTTTTTGTTTTTTATTGGTTTGAATGAATTTATTATTATATTTTTTGTACAGTTTTTGTTTGTGTAATGCACACCATTAAAGAATTCCACGTTTCCATTCTGGAACCAAGACTTTAGTACCTTCCGTGTTTCATACTTGTTTTTGAAAATATGATTCAAAAAGAGTATTTGGAGAGAGTTTGTTAAAACTTCTTGAAATACTTCTGGATCTAACAGTATAACTATTGGTATTGAGCCTACCCCAAATCATATCAACGATTTTTCATACTGAAGACATATATCTAATAAGTTATGTGACGGCTCTGAAAAGAGAAAAACGACCTTTATTTGTGTTTTTGCACTGCTTTCAGTGGCGTAGCTATCATAGGGCTAATCTGTTCAGTGCACCAGGGCCTCGAAGCTCAGAAGTTTGCCTATGAATTGATAAGACAGGAGGAGGTAAACTTCGAAGCTGTTCACAACCATTTTTTTAATGATGTTAAATGAACAATAGCAGAACTCTTAAGTTACGACTTTCAACACTTGCGCTTAACATCTTTGATAAGCATGTGCTATTTTTTACCATTATTTCTGATAATAAAAATGTATGAAACAGGTTGCAACACAACCTATATATAGAGTTATCTATAATAACTCTAAACTTTATTAAAAGTTAAATAATAGATTTCTAAAGTTTAAATTGACAAATGACCTTTTATAAGAACTAAAATATTTTATTATGAAATAATATTGATTTTAATTGCGATAGACAACAAAGCCGCATCAAACTTGGATTTGAACGAATTTTCAAAAATTAAAGCGCGGAAGCGATTGTGAATTTGACTGGGAATTTTGTTGAAAATTATTTTTTTCCATTTATGCAGCCTTCGGTCGAGTCTTTTCGAGTTGGTCGAGTTTTTATTTTTTTTAAATTTGTATCTTTTTATTATATTGGGTAGTTCTTCGTATGGACCAGACATTCAAGGGTCGCACCAGACTCTATCCACGACTTGTTCTTTATGCACGGGGGCCCACCTAGCTGCGTCAATGACTACTTTCTATAAATTTAACCTTCATTAGATCCATATAATGATGGCCCATTTCCAATAATTGGGTAAGCATTACACCAACAACAATCACTGTTACCAACAACACAATCGCAATTATTTGATTATCCTGGCATGTTAATAATAATGTTAAAAACGTTTCTGTGCGTTACGCATGTGTGTTCGTTCGCTCAAGGGTATATTTATGTTCACAATTTCTGGTGAATGAAAGGTTAACAGTGATATCAGATTTGCAGCAATCGTTACGTAATCAGGTCAAGATGTTATAAAAAGATTTCCAAAAGCGATCCGTAAAAATTGGGGCATTGGTGTTAATAAAATTTATTTTCACCAAATTTAGCTCTATTTAATAAGTCTACCGAAAGAAAATTTCGTATAATTTTTATATAAAAAAGACAACAGAATCTTTAATTTAAACGTGTATAAACTTTGTCCATTATTAAATATTTAAAAAAAGTTAAGGAATAATTTTTATGACCGGGGCCAGGTATAGTATCTGATAGTCATAGTCATCCAAGGCGTAGCTGGTTTAAAGTTGAAGAATGTTCATTGACGAAAAAATAGATAACTAAAAGACTAACGCAATGTTTAAGCAGCTACAGCTCGCGATTTTCTATTAAACTATGCTTGAATTAATGATTTATGTGATGTGAAAAGATAAATTATAAAAAATTCAGAGAGATTACACCCTGATAGACCGCCTAAATCATGGGGTTGAACATTATTGGATTTTTTTCCATGTACTTTTTTGAAGTCTGAAATTTCTGACCACAAATCTGGGACCACTAACGCACTCACGCATTGAGGCAGAAAATTCAGATCTGTATCACTTCTAGTCAGCTGCATTTATGCAAAATGGTCAATTATAATATACATAACAATTTACAGCAAACTTTATGAAAAAATTAAAATTGTTGTTAATTAAAATATTTTCTACCAAAATTCTTCTAGCGTTAAGTTTTGGTCACCCTTTATAAAATGTATAAAAACTATTTTTTCAAACATTTGAATAAACGAAATTATCATCATCCGAGATCATAAGAAAGTTTTCAAGGTACGCGGCGGACAATTTGCTTGATTGAGGATCAGACCAAAGGATATTTTTATTCGTCCTCAACGAATATTCATCATGCATGTTCCGTAAATACAATTTTCTCGGCCTCCTGAAAGAGAAGGTCTCGACTATGAAAATTATCGTTGAGAACAAAGTGGTTAGGCGCAACTTTAACAACAGTATCTCAAATTACATGCCGTTCTGAAATGAATGTCAAATACGCGACCTGACTCTAAACCTATTCTTTTTGTATGGTGTATAAACATTACCTTTGCTAAATGCTAATTTTAATAATAAAATATTATTATATAGTATAGGTAATCAAAACTTTGAACACACTAAAAATAATATTTATTTATAATCAAAACTTTGAACAAACTAAAATAATATTTATTTATGTTACCAAAAAAAACTTTATGTTACCAAAAAAACCTTTATGTTACCAAAACGTTGATTATATAAACCTCGAACATCCGGTTATTTTTTCGTAAATAATGGGGAAAAAAGCATAAAAAACACGAAGAATTCGAAAGATTTTACTCTTTCTAGATAAATAATACGATCCTTGTAAATTATTTTAAAGGGAGACCCCTGACTTGTCCTGAATTTTCTAGTATAAGAAGATTTTTATCAAATTCTTTTACAAATCCAATAAATTTTCTGAGGCGACTTCAAAATTACAGGAAAGTTATCTGGCAGATAATTTATGAAAGAATTGTGATACACTCTTATTAAATAATTATATTTAGCAAGGTCAGTGGTGGATTAGTGATGTAGCATGAGTAGCAAATGCTACAGGTCCCGTGCAAGGGCCCTCCTGGTGGGAACCCCAGGTAGATTTATGATGACAAGAAAAAAAAATAAAAAAAGTGGGAAAATAGAAGAAAATCGAAAGAAAGTAGCCAAATTTTGTAGATTTGCAAGGGTTACATCTCTTGCAACACACATCTCTTGATTGAAATTTGCTACAACTTACTGGCTTCTTCCGGCACAGTGGCACTGTACTCTGCAAGGTTATTGTATTCATGGAACTGTTAACGTAAGAACTACCATGCAAAAATAAAAAAAATATGTGTTTTAGTTTTCGTGACATCAAATAACTATAATAATAATGAAAGAAAGGTCACATTTTCTACTATCGATATTTTTCCTACGTCGATTTTTTCCAGATCATGATAATGCCACTACCAAGACTAAATCCATAATATATGGGGGCGATAGTGAAATTTTTCACTCGAGTGAAAAAGAGTGAAAAATTAAGGTCATTGTTAAAAAATTATGAATAACTCCGGCCGTTGAGGTTCACTGAAATGACTTTTGGTTAGCAATGTATTTTTTTCTACTGAATCCGAAAATCAAAGTCGTAAGTTTGGAGTAATTTGTTATATACTATTTATTTGTTGAAAACGATCTCAATCATGTTAAGCCATCATTTTTGCAGTTTTTACGTGAGAAAAGCGGGAAATTGTAGCGTTTTTTTTTATATCTCGCATATGAAAATAGAAATTGTACGATGTCTTATTTTCAAGCTACAGGTCTAAACATTTAAGTGTCTAGCAATACTCAAATATTATTTAAAAGAAAGTTACATCGGTTAAAAACCATGAAATTTTTACGAAAATATTACATAACTACATATTTATTCGTTTTTTATGTAGGTAAGGTTAAAGCAAAAATACCAAAATATGAATATAATATAATATTTTCTTGTAAAAGGCAAATATTTTCCACTTTTCTAAACATTTCAAACGCAAAGTAAACAATTTTGAATTTTTAAAAATAATTTTTGTATTTTTTGATTAGTTTTAAGTAAAAAAGTACTCCTTGGATTTTTTTGCAGGCGCTTAGTTTTTGAAATAAAAATTCTTGGAAAACCAAATATGCAATATTTTATATAGGTGTATTATGTGAGAATATCAGTTATGTGTGTTTGACATGTGTGTATGCATGGCTCTCTAAGAGTGACTATATTTCTTTACTTACATGGCGTAAAAAAACGATTGCGTAATCAACATAGTCTATACACGATATTTCAACAATTATCTCAGTCAATTGTTTTTTTTCATTTCTTTATTATAGAGTCAAAACTTTGAACATCAAACCTTGAACATCGACTGAGCTGTTGAGCTGAAAAAATGACAGAAGAGATCTTAAAGACCATAAAGGGTATAACAAAATAGGATTCTTGTATTCTTCTTAAAACATTTCCGGTGACCTAGTGACTCTATTTTCAATAAAATTATCTCGTATAAAACGATTTTAAACAAGGTTACAATCAGTATTTTTTTGGGTTCAGAGTGTTGAGTTTTGTTGAGGTATTGGATTTGTTTTTATTACTGTAAACGGATTCAATTGTTCACTTTTTATCACAATGGCAGCAGATATAACGATAAAACACATTTTTTCACAAAATGTTATAGAAATTATAAAGCACACTTTAATATGTACTTGTATATTCTAAACTACAGGCGAGCTTTGAAAAAAGTCCGTCATATTGTCCCAAGGATAGAAGTAAAGTTGGAGTTATGAGGACAAGCTTAGTGGGGAGAGGGAACAAGCGAGTTGAAGTACATTCTGTGTTAGTATTTTTTTCGCTAAATTACGAATCATAATTAACGAAGGTCTTGTTAATGTTACATCGATGCCAAGAATTGCGTACTATATGTCCAGTAATAGCTGTCTTCAGTAGAAAAGTCACCTTTTTATTTTATTTACCACTTTTTCTGTATATTAAGAAACCCCTTACGTTGATGAAAAGGTACCTTGCGCCTTAATTAATAAAGCTTCGCGTTATTTCAGTTACCTGGATACCGTCCTTAAATAACGCTTCACGTTATTTATTATCAATGAATACTGGTAAGATCCAAGAATGATGATAAATATTGATAAATCCAACAATGCAAATAATGCAGAATAAACGCACTTTTCAGGAACGCTTCGCGTTATATTACACAAGCATGACCGTCCAAATCGTATGTTGATAGATCCAGCAATAAAAAAAATGTAGAAAAAGCGCGCCGAGCGCGCTTTTCAATATGGCTTTGCGTTTTATTATCCGAGCATAATGGTCAAAAATCGAATGTATTCTACAGGCGCAAAGGCGCACCGCGCCCTTTAATAACGCTTCGCGCTTTATCAGGTAACTAAATAGCGCGTTTTTTATGCAACACATTACAAGTATGGTATTCTTGGATCACAAGAATTATAAAAAAAGAAAGAATTATTAATACAAGTAATTTCGCTTTTTTGTTTTTGAACATTTATTAATAATTTTGAGGATTTTTTCGGGTAAAGGTAATTTATTTTTCAATAAAAAATAAGAATTTGTATAAAAAGTATTATTATAGTATTTATTTTGAGAATTAGACGGTTAAAATATTTTGTGCTGTTGGTGGAAACTTTCACAATACGTTCAAAAATGAGCTATGATGCGTGCTTGCGGGTTTTTTGGTTTTGAATTCCGCTTTTAAAATATCGGGGTTGAAACTTTTTAAAAAATTCACTTTTATAATAACAATAGTTGTACTCGGCAACTAATTCGGCAAAAAAATTCAAATATTTGAAAAATTTTTAAAAAATTGACACTTAAAAATTCAAATATTTAAGAAATTTGAAACATCTTTACATCATTAGAATGTTTGTCGAATCACCTTCCACTGCGTTGCGTCAATAATTGAAAGGATGACAAAATATATCTTTTCGAAAGCTTATGCATTTCTCGATCGAATGCGTTTTTACGCATTCTCTTACAAATACTTTTGGCCAAGTTACGCATTATCAAAGTAAATTGGGAAATATCGAATTAAACTTAAAAAAAAAAAAACTTTTTAATTAAAACTTTTTCTTTACCAACACTGTTTTATTTTAAACAGCATTTTAAATTAATTTTTTAATTTAAAATTTTTAATTAAGATAAAAATATCTATTCAATGATACCCCACGCTCTATAGTCTGTCGATTTTCATTTTCAGCCTTTGTATATATGTTTGATTCTTTGTGAGACTCGACAGACCAAAAGCGTGAGCCGATTTTATTGAATCTTACGTCGATCGATTTGTCTATTTATCGGTTATTCAATGGGACCCCACTTAACATAAATCGCCGACATTAATTTTTTTCATTTTCACAATATGACGTCACCATATTGAATTTTTGTTGCTGCCATATCTTTAGTGATACTCGCAAAAGATTAAGAGGAACCGATTGACGTAATAATCATCAAGATTGGCCCACGCGTTTGGCCTATTGTGTGTTACAAAGGAACATACATTCATATATAGACTGATAAACTCTTACCACTTCTTTGAGTCTTCCAGTCGTGTAAAAAAGCCTCGTATCATATAAGAGTGTGTAAAAACGCATTTTATATAGAAATGAAACTTTCGAATGCAATAAGTTTTTACTTAAATGTTTAAAGAAGCTTTAGTATCGAATATACTTTGACAGTGACCTTGAAAATGCATTCAAAGTACAAGCATTCGAATGAGTTTTTGATTCTCCCGAAAAGACCATTTTTCTTAAAGCTACATATTTTTTTGATGCTGACTGTAGTACAAAATAATTATTCGTTATAATTGATATGAATTATTTCAAAGTTAAATTATTTCAACATCCTATTTCTTTCAATTGAATCATTTTTTTCCATTTACTTATCTTTGTTTAACGTGGAGTGATCCGCACCTGACATCCATTCACTAATTTCAAAGTCACTTGAAGGTCATATCTTAATTCTTCTAAATTTAAATCGGTATGGAATTCGTATCGACTCAATAATGTAGCTAAAGTAGCTTTCATAAGTATCCATGCATATCGAATACCTAAACAAAAATTTCTTTTTGAATCTTGTTGACTAAATCATTGTTGAAACGATGTGTTCATACCAATACAATTTCTTGGGCCAGCACTAAACGGAATGTAGGCGTAAGGATGACGATTTTTTATATTTTCTGGTGTAAAACGTTCTGGATCAAATTTTAGTGGATTTTCCCAATATTTATTATTTCGATGGACAATAAATATTGGCATTAATACACTAGCTCCTTTTGGAATTGTATTATTTCCTAAAAAATAGTAGATAGTATATTTGAAAATTATTATGTTATTATGTCGGTCCTTAATATAGTGTATTTATGATGGTCCAAGATGTGTCCCATTTTTTCGCTAAAGCTCCAGAGGGTGTTGAGAAGTAGGTATTAAAGAAGTAGATCGGGTGTTGAGGAGTATGTAGATTTTGAGCATACCAAAACCAAAAGTTTTTGAGGCTTTCCCGTGTCTAAATAATTGAAAAAGAACTTTATTTTTTACGGAAACATGATAATTTTAAGCATTATTTTTAAAATGTTCTGCTACCGTAAGTTCTACTAGAAATAATGACGTGAGGTCTACAAACGGTCAAATTAGGATTCAAAAATAGAAAACGTTATAGTCAAAACGTAAGTTATCCGTGCAATTCTCTCGCCAAATTTTTCTTCATAATAATCAATACTAAAATAATTTTTAGCCATTTGCGAGGTAGCAGCGAAAAAATGAGGCACTCAGTAGTCTTGAGAGAAAATTTTACCGATTTTAATGTCAGTAGTTACTTCTCTTCCGATTATTGGGACACTTGGGTGTAATCGCAGTGATTCTTTGATAACCATTTCCATGTATTTTAACTTTGGAAGATCATCATGTTCGATTGAGTCTCTTTTACCAAGAACTTCCGATATTTCGCGATAGACTTTGTTTTGAATGTCTTTGTTGGAAGCCAATTGTAATAAAAGAAAGCTCAAAGCAGATGCTGTGGTATCAAAGGCCTGAAAAAAGAAATTATTAAATTATTTTTTGTTAACTTTTATTCGCTAACTTCTCTTTGATAATACTAAAGTTTAATTTTTATTTTATAATTTTCACTCTCAAGAAATACAGGATTTTATACGACCTGGAACCTGAATAAGCAAGTAACCAAAAAATATGGATTAAAAAAAAAGCTTTAGTGTTATCAGGGAAAAGTTTTCACTATGGTCAACTATTGTTCATCTGTAAAATCTGAATTATATTTTGTGAAATCCATTAAATATTCCAAAAGTGGCTTTTTATATTTATTTTTATTCATTTCGCTTACATTAACATTATTATTAACGGAACTCACATATTTCTTTCTTTTTTCAGAAATAATCTGGAAATAGAAATGTAACCAAATAAATCGGCGTGTACGCTTAACGCGCTAATATTTTTAACTCTCTTACATTTTTTGCGAATTCCTGTAAAATATCACGTGCTTTAGATATAATTTTATAATCTTCTGTTAATTTGTAAAATATTGTTGGAATTTTGAAAATATTTAATACCCTTGTAAATGCAAGCGAAGTAGCACTGAAGAATAGTTTTTTGTAAGATGAAATAGTATATAACGACCCTAGGCGAGAAAGTAAGATTTCCTAGCTTCGCATCAACATCCCGGGGCGACATTCTCGACATCAAACATTCTGGCCGTGGGTTGTATACTATTTTTCTTTACTCCTCTGTTGAAAGTACGATCTCACAATTGTTTAAATGCGCCATGGGAACTGATTCTAGCGCTGTCTGGTGATAGAAAATAGAAGCCGTCAATGGCAAGTCAAATTTCAACAGAAATAAGAAATAAATCACATCACATAGTTTAAATATTTTTTTTATTTCACTCATTATCAAAATATAAATAAATAATTCAATCATAGCCATGCATATATTTGACTTATCATAGACAGCGCTATTATTCTACCACTAGACAGCGCTAGAATCAGGGTGAAATATAGAAAAAATGGTCGTAAAAATACGTGTGATAGTTCGTTGGATTCGGAATTATTTCTAGAAAAATGTGCCAGAAGCATTTTTCAGCACATAAAACAAAAAAAATCGTAAAAAATCTTCAAAAGTTAAAAAATAATAATGCACTAAAAAGTAAAAAAATAACGAAAAAATATCCACGCATCGGATGAAAAAATGGAAGAGGACTTTTCGTCTTAGAATTTTATTTTCTATCTGATGCAACAAAAACGTGCAGTACTTACAGGACAACCTGGATAATGTTGTGAGGTAAGACTCAAATCACATAATCAAGGAGGCGCTGTTCAAGCTGGTTCCAAGATTACCACAAATGAAAAATTGGAAATTTTAAAAAGTTTATCTTATAATTGCACAAATTATTTCTACAAAAATAACAAGCCACAAAAGTCGCACTTTCTGGAGTTAAATATGGCCGGAGAAATGGTACTTTCGACTAGGAGATAAAGAAAAATTAATTTGCATTAATGACGTTTTGATTAAATTATTTACATGTGAATTGCATCAAAGTAAGAAGACTCATCATAAGAGTTTATATTAACACCCATTGTTGATCCTAAAATCAAATTTAACTCTTCATTCCCATATCCATGTGATTATATACAGGGTGGCTTTTTTAAGTTGACATATGCATGAAACTCGAAAAATAACTTTAATCGATAAAAAGCCTTCAAGCAAAAAATATCGGGTGTATAGGCGCACATCCTACGCAGACATTAAACTTGACCTTGACCTTCAGGCTTAATGAAAAGCTCACTGTACTCCATAAATGGTAATAGAGAGATTAACTCCTGTAATTGGAAGGTTGTTCATTAAAATAGTAACATTTTTTGTTCGAAAGATTTTTCTGAAAACCTTATAATTTAGACAAAAGCAAATTGTAAAGTTTTACCCAAAATTGTGTTTTCGTATCAAAATTATTATTTCTTATAATTGTTTCAGTAGGATCTAGGCACTCTTTGAAAAAATTTTTGTAATAAATACAATAAAAGTGATTTATTTTCTCACAAAGACCAATTTTGTTCAAATTAAATGAACAAACAAGCAAAAAGCTAGATTTTTACTAACAAGTTTTGTCTAAACTATTCGGCATACAAAAAAATGTTTCAAACAAAAAATATTTGCGTTTTTATAAAGAACAACTTTTTAATTTAAAGTTTTTGTCTAATGGTTTTCAGTTATGGATCAGAGTGAGTTTTTAATTGAACCCGAAAACTTGATCAAATTCAACGGATATAAGATACATACATTTTAAAACTAACATTTTTCGTTTGAAGTTATTTTCCTCGATTACACTTATTTTTCGTGTTTCACGAATATGTCAAGTTAAAAAATTCACCCCGTAAATAGAGAGTGGCTTAAAAGTCACGAACACATTTTAAATTAGAGTAACTTTCTAGAATTTCAATTTTAAATGTGTTTATTTCTGCAATACATTGTGTTAGTAAATTATTTACCACAAACTGAATCCAAAGCAGTTCTTGATAAATACTCAAATATATTAAACGATGTTTCTTTTTCCAAATCCAATTTCTGAGTTAAAATATTTATTTTTTCTACAAATATTTTAAAAAATGATTTTAAAATAGTTGGAGTAAAACCTCTTATCATAATACTTCGATGGTTTTTCCATTCTGAAACTAAAATTTTTTGTAATCATTAATTTCGGTTTTATTTTAAAATAAAAATTTTAATAATACCCTCGGATGTTATAATGGACTCGCCCATTACGCCGTTCCATATAATTTTCATCAGGTATGGTTTTTCTAAAGCATTTGGATTTGTTATAAGTTTTTGGACAATTTCCGGATCTGATGTTACAAATATTGGCAATGGGCCTAGCCATAGTCTAATAAACAAGTTTTGATATTGTTCGCCAATAATTTTTAATTTTTTTGCTATTTCTGGAAAAAAAGAGAATCAGTTTCGTTTCGTAACTGCAAGAGATAGACAAATTATGTAATATGGAAATTGGTCTCTTTGTTCAATATAATCGTTATATATTATTTTATTCCAAAGAATTGTACAGGATTGTTCAATAAGATGTTACCACTTAAGCGGGAAAAACACATTGTTCAAAATGGAGAAAACGTTGAAGGGTACACAAGGGTACAAAACCAGGTACTTTATGACACCATTGCGCTAATCTGAGACCACGTGGACGTCCAAGGCCAAGTCACACAACATTAACTATAATAATAAAGAAATCGCAGTAAGGAACCTTAGACTTTTCTCGACTTTGTCTAGATTTCATTACTTTTTAAAGATAAACAAGCAGCTCCATCGAGACTTGGCTAGTTTTTATAGAATGTTTTTGGTGAGATTTCACTTCTTTTGGTAGAAACGTGGGCATATTGATTTATTTTTCTCAGAGTCACCAGATACTCTAGATCTTCGATTATCCTAGTTTTTATAGTTTTCCCTTTATGTGGCCAGTAAACCCTAACTCTGTACCCAATTTCAGCTCTCTTAGTTTATGGGAATACTAGTTCTATTTTGATGATCATGAGTGAGTAAGTGAGTGTCATAATTGCGAAACTTTGCTTTCGCTTAACTTCGGAACTAAATGACTCACAGACTTGAAATTTTGGATTTTAAGTATGTGATTATAGCTTACTGGATGACGAAAATTCGTTCTGGTCTTATCTAGAGATTCTCAAATAGAGGCCTGAAAATGCGGCGAAATGGTTCCAGTAAAGGATGGTACGGCAGTGTTTGCTTCGCGCTCGACTTGGCGGGGGCACTGTCGTGCCTCCGATTGTTTAAAATGGAGAAACGTGCATTTGTAGAACATTATATAAATTACGATTATATTATATTCGCCCCCCCCCCTTATTGAAGTGGTAACAGCTGTTTGCACAATGTATTTCCGTCTTTAATTGGCAACCCCTTTTTGAATAAATATGTTTACCATTTATTAATGAAATAGCACATAAATCAGCGTACACTTTTCTGTACATTTCAAAATACTTGCACGATATACGATAACGCTGCACAGCCGAATTTGAGAAAACTATTACTTTTTAAAAGAAACCACGCAAAGTTTTTAAATAAATCTAACTAACGTCTTGAAAATCACTGAATGTAATTATGAAATGCAGTTCAAATCAATTTAAATAAAAATCTTTAAATTGACATTTGAAGTAAACGCGAATGAAAATTCCCAAAAATAAGACTTAAATTGTTGTTGAAATCTCAAAAATTTAATATGTTTGTCGTCTAACTAGAATCTCGATCTATTTTTTTTATTTATGTAGATGTATTACAAATATACCGAAAATATTACTGCAAGCTTCATAATTAGATTGACAATATTCTGAAAAATTTTACTCAACACCATTTTCTGTTATGAATGTAAATAATATTTTATAGCACTGAAAATATGTTTTAGCTTTTTTGGATTTCAGTTAAAAACATTTGTTTTACCTTCACAGGATCCCAAAAACATTAATAAATTTCCAAAAATTGGATAAGCTGTTGGTCCAGGAAATTTAAATGCATAATAACACATTCGAAAATAATTCCAAAAATAAATGCTTGTATAAATAATCACTAATATTGATAACACTATAGCAAGAAAAATTTGATTTTGCAGACATTCTATGAACATTGTTAAAGACAATTTTTGTTTACAATCATAGACAAAATTTGTTTAACTTGAAACATTCCTTAAACACATTTATAAATAGTTTCATATGCTGGCTTGCAAATTTATTTAAATTAATAACCTCTAAATTATAATTTAAATTAAAAACTTCTGCATTTTGCGGATGCAGAGTCTAGTTACAACAAGAGGAACGTAAGAAATGACATTCCATTTTAAGGGTTCCGTTGGTTACCTTTAGGATACGTAAATTGTTACTAAGCCTCCGCTAGTTGAGAGAAAGAAAAATCGAAAGCCAAAAGAAAATAATAGAGAGCTGAAGCTGCACTTGACTCGGTTGAAATCATCAACCACAAATGTGTTCCTATTTAGACGGAGAGATGAGCCATTGGGCGAATTCGGAATGCCTCATTTAAATCTATAAAGGCCTAACTGCACTTTATCTTGAATTATTCTTTTAATAATGACGTCTTTGTCTTATTGATGTTCAATTTTAAATTAAATTTGATGTTTCTATAAAGGTGTTGATAGGATTCGAACCGGCGACCATCGGTAAACGAGTCCAACAATCAAAACATTACTCCAAAGAATCATTTTAATGATAGTTTAGTGGTTATATACTCTAAGTAGTTATTATGATCTTAAAAAATTACAGAGGCCCAGATTTACAGAGCTTAGCATGGCAATTATTTAATACACATTTATATGTATAAAACGTATTTGAAGAAAAAAATAGTTTACATAACGAATTTTGGCAATGCTATAGATTTTCCTAGTTACACCCAAATTTGGCAAGGTGAACTTCGGCAACCTACGGTGACTGTTACTTTGTACCAGTATACCTTTGTACAAGTGTACCATATGTTTTTATATTGATAGAAGTTTCAAAGTATTACTTTTTAGGGTTTCGCCACTCGATAAAATAATCGATAATTTATAGGATCACTCTCACACCAGTCCTACATGCCCGTTTACCACGAAATGCAAAGTTTAAAAAAATAAAAAAAGATTACCATTTTTATAAATAAATCATCATTGAAATTGTATTATTTTTTTCAATTAACTATATTAAGTTGAAGTTTGCATAAAATTTGAAAATATGTTAGTTTATCATGTTTTAAAAGCCCCCTCCAAAGGACAGCTCAAAAAACAATTTTTAAAGGGTCACTCCGAATTTTTAAAAAATTTCAAAAACATTAAAAACCTGATTTTTTTTGTTTTAAATTTTTTTTTCATTATTTTATTTTTTGCTATGAGAAAAATTATGAAGATCCTGAAAATTTCAAGTCGAAATTTTAATATTGAAAGGTCGCTCCGAATTTTTCTAAGGTTCCAAGTGGTACTTTTAAACATGAATGTTTAGGAACTTTTGATTTTTTCCCTTCAATATTTGATACTACAGAATGAAATAGAACTTTTTTTTCGTTTCTCCTGTTTTAATTTCATCCTTGTGAATGAAATATTAAAGAAAAAAAATTAAAAGTTCGTTAATATTCATGTTCAAAAGTAGCTCGAAAAAATATAAAGTGCTCGACTTGGAACCTTAGAAAAATTCGGAGCGACATTTCAATATTAAAATTTCTACTTGAAATTTTCAGGATCTTCATAATTTTTCTCATAGAAAAAAATAAAATAATGAGAAAAAAAGTTTAAACAAAAAAATCCGGTTTTTAACGTTTTTGAAATTTTTAAAAAATTTGGAGTGACCCTTAAAAAATTGTTTTTTGAGCTGTCCTTTGGAGGGGGCTTTTAAAACATGATAAACTAACATTATTTCATAGGAGACTTACAAAAAAAAAAAATCGTTTTTTTTTTGGCCACCCTAGTTTATATGCTTATGCATCCTGGTGAATGAATAAATAAATAAATAAATAAATTAAAACTTTTTATTTTTCATCGTGTGTGGAAAATACAACATCAATAGTCATGAGTAGTTTTAAGACACCTGCGTGGTATACACTAGTAAAGTATCTTTGACGGATGACCTTTGCGTGTTTTATTTTTTCTAAAACGGTTGTTAGCAGAAAAAGTAGCAGAGCTGGTAGACATATTTGGGTAGGTGTTTGAGGCATTCTAAAAATTCGTCAGGTACCTCTCTCATAATATCCTAATACAAAAATGCAGACACAAACGAACGAAAGACATATAAAATTTTTTGTTGCCAAAATATCTTTAAGGAAACTTGTGATTTTATTGAAAGTAAATTTAAATATTAAACAAGTGAAAACAACCAATTGACTGAGTTAACTGTTGAAATACCATGTACAGACAGTGTTGATTACTCTGTCACAGTATACATACATACATGTAACACACATATAACTGATATACCCATATATTACTACAATTTGTGCATAACATGCGCTCTCACGAGTAAACAGTGATCTTTACGAAAAAATGTGTCAAACAAAAGTTGTTTATTTTTTTATAAGGAAAATTGTTTTACATTTAAACTTTTGTTCTATCTTTAACGGTTTACAAGATGGGTCCTACAAACCCAAGATCCAATTGACCTATGTTGCTCATTTACGAACTCGACCTAAATTTTTACGTCTTCAGCATGCTATAAATTTCAGCTTGATATCTCTTTTCGTTTTTGAGTATTCGTGATGACAGACGGACAGACGACAGACGACAGACTGACAACCGGCAATGGACTAATTAGGTGATTTTATGAACACCTATACCAAAATTTGGTTCATAGCATCATTTTTTTAAAGCGTTACAAACTTGGGACTAAACTTAGTATACCTTGCTATATTTTATATACATGGTATAAAAATGAAGAAAATAAACGAGCCAGGCCTTTTGCAAGGAATTTTAATAAGGGCATATTCTTGTAGCTGTATGCGAGCGCAGCGAGCTCCATTGCCGAAGGCTCCAGCCAGGCTGAAGACCATACCGAAGGCTTAGGACTGAAGGCCGAAGGCCAGTTCCAAAGTTTTAAGTTTTCACTTCCACCGACAGTACCCATGACCGACTGTCTTTTTTAGGAATTTCGAAAAACAGGGTGAAAGATACAATTTACGGACTTGTCCATTTTATACGTCACCTTTAAGCTTCTTATATTTGCACCGGATAGAAGAACATAGTATAGTATACAGAAGCATCCTGTACATAGTTAAAACATATGCAAAATTTTTAATTTTTTTTAAAATTTTGTTTTTAAATTTTTCTTTTTTAATTGTAAAAAGTCATAATTCAATGAGTATATCAGAAAAGATGGCCATGGATTGTTTTACATTTACTATTTTAAATTTTTATAGACATCTTTAATTTATGGTTCAAAATGATGATCATAGATGGAGCGAGTAAAATGTCGGATTAAATTTATTATTTTAATTTTTAATATATCTTTAAAGCGTTGCAAACAAACAAACATATGAACATTGTTACTTTCACATTTATAATATATAGTAATAGGGATATCGCTGAAACAATCACCCTATAAACTCTCTTTTAGGACTCTCATACAAGTAAGGTTTACATGTAAACCTAATAGAAATCTTAGCTATTTCAATTCATAGAGAGCGCACATATTCGTGAAATTGTTTTGTTTATAATTCGTACAGTTAAACTAAATATCTAAAAAGAAAAAATTAATGCAACTTTGAAATTTTCCACAGTTTATCAGGGTGAAAGCTCTTCGTAAAAAAAGTCCACTTCTCAGGGGGGTACCTAACCCCCTTTTTTTTAGGTAGTTGGGGATTTGAATAAGTTTTGTACAAATTACAAAAAAACTATGCATCAAATAAACAAAATTTAATTAATTCTGGCTGAAGTATTTCTGCACATTTTCGTTTTTTTTCGACTTTCTAGCTTCAAAGTCGACCAAGATATGACGATTTTAAAATAGAATTTTTTTGTATTCAAGCAAATAAAAAAGTATCGATCTTTTAAACTGTTAGAGATGGAACAAAAGTTTAAATGTAAAGTTAATTCTTATAATAAAATTAACAACTTTTATATGAACCATTCTTTCGTAAATATCACTGTAAACCCGTGGGGGCGCTACTTAGAAAGAAACTTCGGTGTCCATTTTCTCCAAAGCTATAAAAAAAATGTGTGGATTTTTGTCAGGTTAACTTCAACTAGTGGTTTTGTGAAACATTTCAGAAAAAGAAAAAAAATATCCAGAAAAATATATTGGAAACGCCCTCACGGGTAAAAAGGGATATTTAGAGAAAAATATTTCAAGCAAAAGTTGTTTAATTTTTTATAAGAAATAACTTTTATATTTAAACTTTTGTTCTAACTCTAACGGTTTAATTGTAAAATAGGCATATATCGGTCAGTTTTGAAGATAGAAAGTCGAAAAAAACGAAAATGTGCACAAATACTTTAGCTAGAACTTTTAATTGAACTTTTTTATTTTATTTGATGCATAGTGTTTTTGCAATTTGTAAAAAGCTGATTAAAATCTCCAATTACTATAAATATAATAATAATAAAGTAGTGTATCGTTACCATGTAATTTGGTGGCGGACTGCAAATTAGCAACGAGTAACATACATAAATAAGAGTAATTACGATTAGCTAATTCATACTGATGATGACTACTTGGTAGTCGAAATACGTATTTATATAATACAAAAAAACTTATCTAGGAAATCGGGGCAAAAATCGAAAATTATTTCGAAATATCCTAGAGTTCTCATTTATTATCTTCTGAAGTTGTTTATTTTTTATGTAAAGAATATTTTTTACATTTAAACTTTTGTTCTATCTCTAACAGTTTAACAAAAGAAAAACTCAAAATTTTAGCATGTCTGAAATTTTTCAAGCATCATATTTGAAAAACTATTAGACATACGGAACTGTGGGTCGGTTTCATTTGTTTCAAATTTAATATACTTTTAAAATGATACAGTAACTAAAGTCAAAGCTCATAGTTTTTTAATTTTGTTTGCAAAACATGGTTTCACACTCCCCTCAGGGGTCCAAACACACACTAAAAAAGTAGCTTTACATCGCGCTTTGCGATTTGAATGTAGGATTTGATTGGCTAAAATTAATTTTATAGGAAATGAAACAAATTTTTAATAAGATATTTACAAAAACTTTTAATGCGTAGGTACCACTTCATGCATAAAATGAAATCCCAACTTCATCTGTGTAACGGCATACAATTGGCCTGTTTTTGTAATGAAGTTACTTAAATTAATAAAATTATTTATTAAAAAAGTATACAAATCCTTGAAGAATTACTAATTAGACAAATATACGATAATATATTCTTGTTATAACTATAATTTTGTTTTTATTAAGATTTTTATTTCAAATTATAATTACACAGGACGTCAAAATATGGAATTTCTTTATTTTGAAAGTTTAACGAAATATTTTAGTTCTTTGACTAGTTAAAATAATCCTAGAAAAAACGAAAATTATAATATTTATTCGATTTTACCTGAAAAAATAATGCTGGAAAGAAGAATATTGGAAATATTCAAAACAAGTGAAAACAAACAATTGACTGAGTTTATTGTTGAAATACCATGCATAGACAGTGTTGATTACTCTACCACATTACACATACATACATAACTAATTTAACTGATATTCCCATATAATATCTACTATACCATTTACACCTAATTTGCGCCCTACGGGTAAACAGTCTTGTTTACGAAAAAATGTATCAAACAAAAGTTGTTTTGTTTTTTATAAGGAACATTTTTTATATTTAAATTTTTGTTCTATGTCTAACGGTTTACAAGATGGGTCCTACGGATCCAAGACCCAATTGACCTATGGTGCTCATTTACAAACTCGACCTAACTTTTCAGGTCCTGAGTACGTTTTTGAGTTATCGTGTTGACAGACAGACAGACAACCGGAAATGGACTAATTAGGTGATTCTATGAACACTTATACCAAATTTTTTTTCGTAGCATCAATATTTTTAAACGTTACAAACTTGGGACTAAACTTAGTAAATCTTGCATATGACATATGCATGGTATAAAAATCTTTTAAAGGAACATGAATCATAATTTCTGATGGCGTAAAAAATTTTAAGTATAAATTTAATTATTTTATAAAATTAGTTCGAATATAGGGGAGCAAAGCGAGTTTTGCCATATTTTTAACAAAATTTTTTGAAAATCTAACCTAATAAACAAAACTAGAACCAATTTTTGCTACAAAGTTTTTGTTTCTAATAAATAACCAATTTATTAACTTTGTTAACAATTATCATTATAATTTTTGTCTTTCGGTGATTCGTACTTGATGTCCATTCACTAATTTCGTAGTTGCACTAATTTCATATTTTAACTCATTTAAATTTAAATCGGTATGAAATTCATATCGACTTAATAAAATGGCTAAAGTTGTTTTCATAAAGATCCATGCATATCGAACACCTAGAAATGATTTATTTATTAAATACTGTTTATAAACAATTTTTTACGATTTTTTGGTACGAGAGCTGTCAACGTTTTTGAGAGTTTATTTTGAGACGGTTGAATTTTGGAAATTTCCTTTCTTATTGTAACGGCGGTTGCGCTACCTAATTAAAGGAGATGCGCGCTAGTTAAGTCTTCTGTTTGCAAATTAAAATTACATTATTCAATTGTAAAACTAAATCATATCAAAATTCCAGCCATACTAAAATCATTTGTATAGTTCTTTTTTTTTTTAATTATTAGAATAATATCTGGCGCGATGTTATCAACGGCAAAACTGTCTGACAATAATATTTTAATTGGTTAAAGGCTTTGGAAAAGGTTTTTTAAAAAATTGTCTATGAAATAATTTTAAAGTGAACAATTTTCGAAGCTTTTTTTCAGGAATGCGCACTTTTAAACAATAGGAAAATTAATATTCCAAATTTATTCGACTTAAAATCAACTTTTTCGTGACCCCCCTTATACCTTATTCATACCAATACAATTTCTAGGGCCAGCACTAAATGGGATAAATGCGTACGGATGTTGATTTTTAATATTTTCTGGTGTGAAACGTTCTGGATCAAATTTTAATGGATTTTTCCAATATTTATAATTACGGTGTATTGCAAATATTGGAATTGCAACCGTAGCGCCTTTTGGAATTATATTATTCCCTGAAAACAGTGTGATTTTTGTAATTTAATTTTTTATATGTGTTAATAAAATATTGTTACCGGTTTTAATATCTTGAGATACTTCTCTTGCGATAATTGGTCCTGTTGCAATTAATCGCATTGACTCTTTAATTACCATTTCCATGTATTTTAGTTTTGGTAAATCATCAAAATCGATTGAGTCTTTATTATTTTCACCAAGAACTTCTAATATTTCTTGATAAACTTGAGTTTGTATGTCTTTGTGACCAGCCAATTGTAATAAAACAAAGCTCAGAGAAGTTGCTGTGGTATCAAAACCCTAAGAAAGGAAATTGATAATAAACGTTGAATTCAAATTACAGGACCCGTATATAGAGGGGTAAATTTATGCTTTCTGTTGGGTAGAACTTTCTCCCAAGTTCTGCCCAATGATGGCCAATCTTATTCTGAATTTATTTGATATTTTTGAAAGTCAGAAAAGAGCTTTGTAATAGTTAGGAAATGACTGACGGGTTGATGGTCTGAATGAGCCCTTAACTATATTTGTAAAAATGACAAGAGGCTTTAAAAAAATGGTTGATTTTCATAAATGCTCAAAAACTTACCCCAAAAATAATGGTGTTAGTTTCATTACGTAGTTGTTCATCCGTAAAATTGGTGTTATTTTTTGTAAAATCCATTAAATATTCTAAAAAGGATTTTTTATATAAATTTTTATTAATCGCTCTTACATCATCCAAATTATCAACGGATGTCACATAATTTTTTCTTTTATCATCAATTATCTGAAAATAAAAATTGTCAAATCAAAGAGTATAAAATAGAGGAGGCTCCCATTACTGGCAAAAAAGAATATACAAATTTCAACGCCTCTAAAAGATTGTGTCCAGTCATAAACGATCTTAGTTTTGTTTAAAAAATCTGTTAGCAGAGAGTAGTTTCCAAACTACTCTTCGCTTCCAAAGCGCCACTTTGTTCTGTGTAACAAATTCGTAATAATAGTATATAGTCTGTTGTAAATACAGTAGTTTTTTCAGCACACAAATTCCAGATGGTACATGATGATACATTCGTGCCTGTGTATGCGACCTCTCGTCTATCTTATAACTCTTTGGGTTAAATGACTACAGTCGAATACTATAAGTACAATACTAGCGTTAATTTCACGAGATGGTGTAGATTGTTCTCTTTCTCGTGACCCAGAACTACGCTTATACAAATTCTTGTTACGTAATTCTAGATAATATACACTGAAAACAATTCAATATTGTAACTTACTTTACCAACGAATTTCTGTATAATACTTCGATTTTTCGATATAGTTTTATAATCCCGTGTAAATTTGTAAAATATGTTTGGATGTTTAAAAACATTGAATATCCTTACGAAGGCAAGAGACAATGCACTGAAACATTTTTCCAATCGAATTATTATGAACTAATGACTTTTTGTGTTAGTGGATGAACAAACGAGGCATAAAAAATGATCCAAAGTTCGAAAAATTTGTGCAGTAAGTCGGATTTGAATGCGGTTTTCGGCATTAGATTCGTTAGAGCGTCAGGAAATTTTGTGACCTAGTCTGATTTATAAGAAATTTAAAATATGCAATTTGAATATTTAATGTGCATTTTATAATTGCATTTAAAATTGACCGTAAATATCAAATTCGAAATTCGGTTATACGAATATTATGACAGAATTGGTCTCAGAGGTATCTGATGCTCAGGGTAAACAGTTTCTCGCCGTCTGGAGGAGTTTTCGAGAAAATTGTTATATAATCGATCCATACTCGTTAAACGAGGGTTTTTTGGGTCGCTTAGCACGAATATTGTGACAGAATTGGTCTTGGGGATACCTGATGCAACGCTATTCCCACCATCTGTTGAAGTTTTTGAGGAATTCGTAATATAATCAGTTCAAACTCGTTACTCGGGGATTTTTCGGGTCGCTGATCACGAATATCGTGAGAAAAGTCCAGGAAGCGACGGCGATACCGTTGTACCAGATACCTCTGAGACCTATTATGTCATTATATTAGTATTCAGCGACCTCAAAAACCCCCGTGTAATGAGTTTGGACTGATTATATGACGAAATTCTCGATAACTCCAAGAGGCGACGGACCGTTGCACCAGGTACCTCTCAGAACAAATTCTGTCACGATATTCGTGTTCAGTGACCCCAAAAACTCCCGTTCAACAAGTTTGAAATCATTTTCATCACTATTAACCGAATTGTGAATTTAATATTAATGATCAATTTAAAATACAATTATAAAATGCATATTATTTATGCTAATTGCATATTTTTAATTTCTTATAAAACAGATTAGGTCACAAAATTTCCTGACGCTCTAAGGAATCGAATGCAGAAAACCGCATTCAAAATCTGACTTTTCGAACACAAATTTTTCGAACTTTATTCCTTCGTTTCTTCGTCTATAGTTATCTTACCTCTCAATAGCATCAAGGTAATATGACTCATTATATGAATTCATATTTACACCCATGGTCGATTCTAAAACCAAATAAAATTCTTAAATTGAAGCGTTGTTCATATTTATCATTATCTAAATCGTTTACCACAAACTGAATCCAAAGTAGTTCTTGATAAATACTCAAATATATCAAACGATTTGTTTTTATTTAATTCTAAGTCTAATTTTTTAGTTAAAATATTAGTTTTTTCCACAAATATTTTAAAATACGATTTTATAATTACTGGACTAAATGCTTTTATGATGAAACTTCGATTGTGTTTCCATTCTGGAACTAAAATTTTGAAATTGAAAGTTTTGGTTTTATTTTTTAATTAAATTAAACTTTAATAATAGTATAATACCCTCGGATGTTAAAATTGACTTCTCCATTACATTGTTCCATATGAATTTCATTAGGTATGGTTTTTCTAAAGCGTTTGGATTTGTTAAAACTTCTTGGACAATTTTTGGATCTAAAGCTGCAAATATTGGCAATGGACCTATCCATGCTCGTACTAGGGAAGAATTTCGATATTGCTCACCAAGAGAAAGTAAATTTTTAGTTGTTTCTGAAAAATTACATAGATTTTATAAATAATTTTTCTAAAACTTTCCTTAGAAATAGCTTAGACAAAATAACTATATGTTTTAGTTTTAGTTCCAGTAAAAACTTTACTAGTTCATTTGTGCGAATAATTCCGAATTCTATTTTGATGAACCTTCAAATAGTAATAATATTATGTGTAAATAAGTACAAATGCAAAAATAAAGTTTTTTTACCTTCAATAGTTCCCAAAAACAATGCTCCGTTTCCGATAATTGGATAAGCTGGTGGTCCGGGAAGTTTCGATGCATAGTAACACATTCGAATATAATTCCATAAAAAACTCCTTACACGAAAAACAATTACTGTGATTAACAGCAACACTACCGCAATAATTGGACTTTCTAGACAATTCATTAATAATGCTAAAAACATGTTGTTTGCCTTGAACGGTCTTGTCGCCAAAAAATAATTATTCCAAAGTGATTAATTTATTTGCTGTTCAAACTTCAAAAAAAGAAGATTTAGTTGTTACATATTTTTAAATCTTTAAATTATTATAATGCTTGATATTTAAGCCGTTTGCAAATCGAATTATTATGCACTGTGTCCATCAAAATTATGAAAAGCATTCAAAATTAATTTTTAAAATGTTAAAGAACGTTTATTGAATTTGTAATATTAAATTAATTATTAGAAGTTCACATCAGTTTGATACTTTCACCAAAATAAACAAGTTTTAAAAAGATTATTTTGTCTAATCTGCGAATTTAAATGACGTCAATGATCTGTACAGGGCGTTCTAAAAGGTTTGTAAAACGTTCTACAAAAATACAATACAGTTTAACACTGACCTATCAATATCTGAAACAATTAAACATAGTTTTTACCCGTGTGTCAAGGAGTGCTTATGTTTTTCGCGCGTATCTTGTGTGTATGTATGTATTTGTTTGTAAATTTCTTTATTACTTCGTATCTTCCAAATAGTTAAATGGATTTCATCGTTTCGGGTATCTTTACATTTATCTCAAAAACCTACGTGTTCTTATATGTGTTTTTGAAAAAAACAAAACTAGATGGCGGTTTTTTGACGCGAAATAGTAATGCGTTAATTAAAAAAAATTAACAAAAATTATTTAAAAAATCAAAAAAACCCGACTGAGTTAAATGTAAACTGAAATGAAAAAAGCAAGTCCAACAGTTAACATAGCGACTTTAACAATCGAGATCCATTAAAATCTACATTGGCTCGAATCTTCCCAATAATACAATAATAGGTCCCGGCTGTGAAAGTTTCTATGTAAACTGCTGGACTTGTTTTTTTCTTTTCAGATTTTCAGTTTACATTTAATGTAGTCGAGTTTTTTGTTTTTTTAAGTAAATTTTTTTTTTTTTACTTTACGCTTTTTAGTTAAAATTTTCAAATACCTATTCAACGGTACTCCACTAACCATAGTTTGCCGACTTTCATTTTCAGCCTATGTATGTATGTTTGGTCCTTTGGTCCAATGTATGTATGTTTGCAGGTCAACATTCTCAAGGCTAAGACAAATCGATTGACGTAAGAATCATCAAAATTGACCGATGCACGGCCTCTAGTGTGCATCGTAGGAACAGGTATATACTGATAAAACACATTACCACTCGTTTGCGTTGCTCAGTCGGGTAATAAAGAAAATTAATAAGGTATTACAAAACTATATATAAAATAAATTGAATTAAAAATAATGAATTGGTTTAAAAGTTTTAATAAAGAATAAGAGAGTTTTTTTAGTGCTGGGACACTACAAAGACCAAAATAAAATAATCATAAAAATAAAAAATAAAAAACCCAACTGCGTTAACTAAAATCTGAAAAGGAAGAAATAAGTTTAGTAGTTTACATGGTGATTTTAACAGTCGGCACCCATTAAAAGTTAGACTCAAATCTACTCAATAATGGGATCCGACTTTAAAAGTCGCCATGTAAACTACCGCAGTCGGTCTTTTAATTTTTATAATTATTTATTTTTTCATACTTCAATTATTTTGTACTTCATTCATAGACCGTGGGACACCACGTTTTTTCTTTAAATGATAAATACATACTTGAAACTTCGTGAGTGTCTTCCTTTTGACGAGTCTATTAAACTTTCCTCTACGCTTTTTTTTCGAAAGTGCTGCGTTTTCTGATCGATCGGACTGAACGTAACATGGAATTTGTCGGACACTATGATCACTTGATAATATTAATAATTATTAAACAATTCAGCAAAAGTGAATCGACCATGTATTCAAAAACAAAAATATTTAAGTACGACATGTCTGAGATGGTTTATTGTTAATTAATGTTATCAAATGGACATAGGGCCCGACAAATTTTCTGTTACGTTTTTTCAAACCGATAATTCAAATATGATGTTATCGTTCTCATTTAAAAACGCAACACTTTCGAAAAAAAATCGTAGAGGAAACTTTGGTAGACTCGAGAAAAGAAAGCTACTCACTAAGTTTCAACATGTATTCATCACTTAAACCTTGGAGTACCACTGTATATTAAGGATTAAAATAGCAAATATCGAAGAAGCCGCAAGGATAAACCATTATTATCAGGAGTACTTTTTTGTAGTATATATATAATCTAATTCACTTTCAATTTTTTACCTCCATGAGAATACACATAAGTGAGTGTTTGAATTTTAAAAGTTCCATGTTCTATGACAATGGAATAAGACACATTTAATTCTTATGTGACCTTTTTTGTCACATAAAACAATGTCAACATACCCAATTTTAGCAAAATAACATTTTGAGTTTGGAATTCAGTTACAAAAATCAACTTCAACATTTCAACTATAAAACCGTCTAGCTCCCAAACGGAGTAGACAATATAAATCTAATGAGTTGTATTGCATTTGGCAGAACGTTGTACAAGCCTTTTAAAGCACACTGTGTGTCAATGAATTGTTTGTGAAATTATTTGTATGAGCTCACTAAATTCGAAGATTAGAAAAAAAAATTAAAAGATATCATATCAAATAAGTTGCACAAGGCTAACACTTAATTAGCCAAGCAGAAATTTGGGTGCTTTATTAGCGCGCATACCGCGTGAATTAACGCAACCACTCTCAGGCGGAAGACGTACTTGATGCCTACCTTTTTCAATAACAATGTTCGAAGAAGAACATCTCTCGAATACATTTCCCTTGCTCTCTTACCAAAATATTCAAGAAAATATTCATGAAAAAAACAATGTCACATGTGCATGAATACAAAATATATCTACACATAAATAAAATGTCCAAAACCAGAAAATATTATTTCATATGAAATGAAAATCACGTTTAGTATTTGAAAATATTCTCTGTGAAAAGATGGAGAAGAAAAAATATCGGTCAAGGGTAAGTCTGACTCGTACACGAAGGGTTTGGTACCATCGCACAACATATAACACTGTGTATTTTTTAAATACTTTTGTAAAAGAAATAAGAGTACGCTATAACAATGTTTAATTATTAATCTAATGAAATAATATACAGCGTGTTTACTTAAGTTGGCTACTAATATGCAAAATATACTAAGTTTAGTCCCGTTTTGTGACGTTTAAAAATATTGATACTACGCACAAAATTTTGGTATAGGTGTTCATAAAATCACCTAATTAGTCCATTTCCGATTGTCTGTCCGTCTGTGGACACGATAACTCAAAAACGAAAAAAGATATCAATCTGAAATTTTTACAGAATACTCAGGACGTAAAAAGTGAGTTCGTAAATGAACAACATATTTCAATTTGGTCTTGGGTCCACAGGACCCATCTTGTAAACCGTTAGAGATAGAACAATATTTTAAATATAAAAAATGTTCCTTATAATAAACAAAACAACTTTTTTTAAACATTTGTTCATAAACATCACTGTTTACCCGTGAGGGCGCAAATTAGGCGTAAATTGTATAGTATGTATTATATGGGAATATCAGTTATATTTGTTATGTATGTATGACATGTATGTATGTGTAATGTGATAGAGTAATCAACACTGTCTATGCATGGTATTTCAACAACTAACTCAGTCAATTGTTTGTTTTTACGAAAAAAACGTTATTCTTTATAAAAATCTCTGCTTTTGAAAATACAAACAAGGTATTTTCTTTTGAAATCGAATGTACAGCATGTCACAAATTGAAAAAGTTCGATATTAATGTTAATGGTCTACGTTTAGAATTGTAGACCATTTTGAACAGATAATAAGGGAAACGGCTTAAGAAATCACTCTCGAGATATGCAGGAGTATTTTAAAAAGAATTTTATAAGAGCTACATGAAAAGAACGCGTAGATGAATACGTTGAGGCAAAAACGAACTGAAGATAAAGAATTTGTTAAAGAATTAATTATTAACACTGGGAATGTTTTGAACACTTTAATTTTAAGTTAAATTTTGCAAATCCTACCTATAGGATAATGTTATCTGTTATCCTATTTAACCAGTCATCGTACTTCAAATGCCTATTTTCTTATTTCAAACCTTTAATGAATGATATCTAACAAAATTAAAGTAGAACATTTATTTTTCATTACATTATAAATACAATTATTATTATTGTTGAGGTAAGTAACAACAGTTATCTTCAATTCGTTTTTGCCTCAACGTATCCACCCACCTTCGTCCTTCGCGTTCCATTCATGTTATTGGGGTACTGTTACAAAATTCTTTAAATATACTCCTACATATTTCAGCAGTGATTTCTTAAACCGTTTCCCTTATTATCTGTTCTATATATTCTACATTTCTAAACGACCATTAACATTCCTATCGAACTTTTTTAATCTGATCCACCTGTACATGCGATGTTAAAAGTGGGTGAATGTAAATATTTTCGAAAGCAGCGATTTTTATAAATAATTTTTTTTTTTCGTAAACCCTTAAAATTAAAAAGTTTTTTATATGTAACCAACTGAAGTAGACATACTTTTATGTTTACGTATGCAACACACACTACACAGATGTATTATAAGTAAGGTATCATATATAATTACTGTAATATATTGATAACTGTGAGTTGAAACCAGCCAACTGGCGATAATAACTCGTATTAATAAAAACAGGAAGCTACCCCGTTTTGAGTTATGATCATTTATATGTTCATAAAGATTTTTTAATATTTATATGACGGCCATTTTTCTGTTTTGTTGTTATAGCGGCAATTGTAATCTACACTCGGTAAAAATTTCAACTGTTTCATTATTGCAGTTTGTGAGATACAACTACCTGACAAACGGGTAGACGGACTACGAAATCTTAGTTATAGGATCCGTTGGTTGCCTTTCGGATACAGAACCCTTAAAAGCAAGGAACATGCAAAACATTAGAATAAGTGTATATAAGTTACATTATGAAATATACATTAGTTGGAACTTGTCTGACCAGATGGTGTCACCAAAACTAACAGAGGGCACTTAATAATATCACATAATATTCTGCTTTGATATTGTTTGTGTGTTTTAAACAATTTTTATCCGACGAATTAAGGATATTTATGTGTTTTATATGCCTATGACTCGCCTTTTAGATGTTCCACTTAACGGAGAGCCGTTAGATATTTTGGAATCCAGAGCCAGTCAATGAATCTTTATAAAACTGTTATGCTAAAAGCTTACATAAAGAAGTTAAAAACTAAAATTTGTGCGATCTTGCCCAACTCTTTTCGAGTGTGGAAAAAATTAATGCTGAAAATGACAACGAGAATCGATACAGGAATGGAATTCTGAGGAAAAAGTGTCATTCAAGCATATTTCGAAAAGTCAATACTTACCGAATTATTGGCGATTGAAATTCGGAGTATTTAAGGTCAAATAACTGAAAAATTTTAAGTCTTTTGAAAAAAGTATATCATACACTATTACTTATTGTTGTTGTTTACATTTAATCATGCACACGATATTTACATCAATTCGACTATATTTTGATATAATATGTTACATACAGGCGTAAACTAAATATTGACAAATATCTTGTCTAGTAATCTTAATTAAAGAGAATTGAAAAAAATACACTCGAACCAGGACTCGAACCTGTACTTCTTGGATTCATGTCAAGCGCCCTACCAATTAGGCTATTCGACTAATTTTTTACGCCTGTATGTAACATATTATATCAAAATATAGTCGAATAGACCATTATGTAAATATCGTGTGCATGATTAAATGTAAACAACAACAATAAGTGATAATAATAAATAAGTGGATAGACAAATTAAAAAAATGCATTGAGTTGAAAAAATTGCATTCGTGTCTAGAACTCGAATAGCCTAATTGGTAGGGCGCTTGACATGAATCCAAGAAGGCCGGGTTCGAGTCCTGGTTCGAGTGTATTTTTTTCAATTCTCTTTAATTTAATTATATCATACACTTTTTAAAGTACTATAAAAAACGATGAAAATGAAAAAAGTTTCAAGTTATTTGCATGAAAATTGACGGAGTTATAATGAAAACAAAGTTTCTCGTATCTTTCTTTTTATGTTTTATTATTTACTGGCAAAAACTCAAAAGCAGTTGGATGATATAATTTTTTTCAAAAATACAAAAAAGTGACTTTATCGTTAAATAACTCGAAAAAAAGAAGAGGTTTTTAAAGTTTGAAATTTCTGACAACAATTTTGCTAGCACTCACGTCTTAAATGAAAAATTCAGATCTGTACTTCTTCTATAAAGCTATATTTATGCAGAATGGTCGTGAAAATTTCGACAAGAATACTGCTATGTGCCATCAAGATCTTCATGATTTTATAAATTTACATTTTTAAATAATTAATCATAAAACAAGTGAAAACAAACAAATGACATGTGAGTTAATTGTTGAAATACCCTATAAAGACAGTGTTGATTACGCAATCGTTTGTTTTTTTACGTCATGTAAGTAAAGAATGATAGTCACTCTTGCACATAAATTAATAAGAGCATCTGTCCTCTTACTTGCTCAGTGGATATGCTACAAAGAAACAAACACATGCATTAAATAAGTAACGTATAAATTTAAAATGTATACAATACATCCTTTAATGCCTCCTTTATCAAAAATTATTTGGGTTAAAAATTTGTAAATAAAAATAATTTTGTTACATTACGCAATTTTTGTACCTATATAAATGTGAATGTGTGGTTTTCTATATACGTAAGAATTTCTTGTGTGTGGTGTTATGGTTGATGATGGTATTGATAGTTAATAGTTCCCGCAGGAACACTTTATTATTTTTGATGTTATTGATCAATTATTATTATTTGTTTTCATCAGGTATTTCGTATATAAAACAATATTCAACGGTATCCGAAAAGTGTTGACTGCAATTTAAACTCATATATATAAATCTAATAACTTCAAATCGTGAAATTTGGGTTTTTATACCATGAATATATGTAATATGCAAGGTATACTAAGTTTAGTTCCAAGTTTGTAACGCTTAAAAATATTGATGCTACGAACAATATTTTATTATAAGTGTTCACAAAATCACCTAATTAGTCCATTTCCGGTTGTCCGTCCGTCAGTCCATCCGTCTGTGGACACGATAACTAAAAAACGAAAAAAGATATCAAGCTGAAATTTTTACAGCGTACTCAGGACGTAAAAAGTGAGTTCTCAAATGAACAGTATATTCCAATTTAGTCTTGGGTCCGTAGGACCCATTTTGTAAACCGTTAGAGATAGAACAAAAGTTTAAACGTAAAAAATGTTCCTTATAAAAAATAAGCAACTTTTGTATGAACCATTTTTCCGTAAACATCACTGTTTACCCGTGAGGGAGCAAATTAGGCGTAAATTGTATAGTATGTATTGTATGGGAATATCAGATATGTATGTGTGACATGTATGTATGTGTAATGTGATAGAGTAATCAACACTGTCTATACATGGTATTTCAACAATTAACTCAGTCAATTGTTTGTTTTCACTTGTTAATTAAAGGAAATTGTTTCAAATGAATCACGTGTTCCGTTAGATATTCTGAAAATTTCAAGTTTTATTTTTGTCTATTTTCATACCTTTGATATTAAGTGTTTTTAACCCACAAACTAAAAAAATGGTTGTTATAAGTTTGACCACTATGTCTGTGTGTTTGGTAATTAATGGATACATTTCTAAGGTATGTTTCAAGGACGAGTTAAGAGTTCCGTAACCCGAAAAATTTGTCGGGGCTTTTTAAATTTCGTAAATTTAACTTGTTTCATATTGAAACATCCTTGTCAGAATATTCATCAAGTTGAACCTAAAGAATAGTTTGCTTCCAAAAAGGAACCACTACTTCTTGGACCATAAAGAAGTGTCAAAAAACAGTAGAAATGTTTTTACGTCAACTTTCACTTTTAAAGATTTTCAAAAAGTAGTTGGCTGAATAATAATAAACGTATGATACACCGGAAAAAATTTCCTGGATGGAAGACATTTTTACAACTTCCTTCTTAATACAATGAATAAGCCGGAAAAAAGTGTCGAATATGGAAAAGTGGGAAAACAGCACCGATTTTAATGAAACTTTTTGTAAAGTGCTTATAAGACCTCAAAGAACATTCAGCCAACTAAACCTGGTCATAAAGAGGCATATGGTCCCGGCCAAGGGGGCATATGTTGTTCAAATTGTTTTGAAATGCTTATATTGGCTTAAAGTTGTCATCTAGTATAGGTATTTTAGATTATTTATCTTGCAGAGTACACTAATTCTGTCACTTATTCCAAAATCGTGCTATTTTTTACCAGAAATTTCACTTTTTGGTATAAAAACGGAAAACTCTGTATTTATAGATACTCCAAACTGTTATCTGGGTCATTGACTCCGTTAATTTTCATGCAAATGATTTGAAAGTTTTTTGTTTTCAATTTTTGTTTTACTACTTTTAAAAGAGAATGACATACTTTTTTCAAAAAACGTGAAATTTTTCAGTTATTTAACGTTAAATACTCGAATCAAAATATATAATCTTTCACCTATTTTAGCCAGCTTGCGGCGCTCGTACGTCGAAACTCTTGATTTAAAAAAAAAAAAATTGTAATGACATAAATTGTAGGAAATTTTCTGAGGTTTAATTTCTTGTATGTATAGATTTTCCTCGTAAAATGACTCGAAAAGCAGATATTGTCAAAAAAACTGCTTTTCGACGCCATTTTTCCAAATTAGCGGCGCGAGCGGCAAAGATGCAAGATAGCAAAGCATAAATTCAAAAAGACCACTTCAAAATCTATAAAATAACCCATTTTAAAATTCCCGGAAAACTTTCCACGTAAAACTACCAGATGACTAAACTATAAGCAGTTAACAAAAATTTGGACTACATATATGGGCCCTATGCTTCCTCCTTATGACTAGACGAAGTTGGCTGAATGTTCCTTGGAATCCTATAAATACGTTACAAAAAAATCCATTAAAATCGGTGTTGTTTCTTAACTTTTCTTATGCATCCCGGCTTATTAGTTGAACTTTCTCTCATATTGTCTATAAGAATTACAAAATAATAAAGAAATTTGATAATAGAAACTAATTAACATGTTAATCGCTTTCTTTATAGATTATTATATCTAACAAATAATTATGCGTTAATAAACTTAAGGTACATTTAAGAACAAAAAACGATGCAGCTTAATACCTTCTAAAAAGGTTTTCTTCATTGCTACGACAATTATTTTAAATGGTTTGTTAATGGATGGAATGATTTTCGTTAAAAACACCAGAGCTCCAACTAAATTGCCCCCCTTCTTCACCATAGACAATGCTTGAATGTAGGGTTAGTTCTCCAATATAAATATTTATAATAACAAAATTCAAATGATTATCTTTACCAAGGACGACATCTTGAGAGGGAAATTAAATTTACATTTCTTGTGTTGTATTTGTTGAATATTAAAACGAAATAGATAATGATACTTTTAATAAAAACCCCATTTGTATAATTTTTTCCAGACAATTGTCGATTAAAAAATATTTACTTTAAGATTTAATTTATGTAGATCTGTCTTTTTCCCGAAAAATGGGTTGGCATACTGATCTGAATGCTTGAAATGAATTTAGCATTAGAAGTTTCACTAACGTTTGCACACATAGTTTAAAAGGCCACGCTTTTGGGAGAAAGATTTAAAGGAATTATCGATTACATTATATTTACCCTGAATAGTTTTGATTTGATCGAAACACAGCATATTCTTAATATTACAATTTTCTATTTAGCTGAAAGTTCATGGGATTATTTACTAAAATAATATACGTGTTAAAATAATTAAGAGCGTTTTGCAAAGAGCGAAACAAATGGTATTCAAGTGGGAAACGGTTTACGTTATACGGTGGTTTATAATTCTATTTAATTAGGCTATACCGTAGTTTCTTCGGCCAAGTTTTTTCACCTCATTTTTTATTAAAATCATTAATTTTAGTAAAAACATTTAACTCCGTCATAAAAAACACCTACAATTTTCTTTCCTATGTGTAAAAATCATTATATGTCTAAAATTGTTGGCGTGTCTGTATGCAATCGAGTAACATTTAAACAACTGGAACGGTTGGGGACAAATTTGTAAAATATATTTGTTTATATCGAGAGAATGATTCTTCTGAACATAAAACAAAAACTTTTAACAAGAAGAAAACGGACTTCAAAAGAAAATACCAAAACAAATTAATATGCATTAAAAAGTAAAAAAATAACGATAATATAATGTAGTTAAAATTATTGTTATTTTTGGAGTCGGTGTAAGCCAAGGAAACAACTCTGACAGGACAGTTTGTTACATAAGCTTGGCTGACACCGAATCCAGAAATAACAATAATTTTAACTACATTATATTATCGTTATTTTTTTTACTTTTTAGTGCATATTAATTTGTTTTGGAAAAGTTTTTCTTTTGAAGTCGGTTTTCTTTTTGTTAAAAGTTTTTATTTTTATTTTGTAATTTTTAGTGAATCTGAAGTGCACTAACTAATTTGTCACTAAAAAAGAATCAACGAAATCGATTGGAGTGATATTGAGTTATTCGCCCTCTTGTCGTGCATACTTCATGCAAATTTAAGACTTTTATGATTTTCACATCGATTCCGTTGTCAGAACTGAACTAAAATAAAATGGGACCACACGGGAAGCACCTGCTTTCAAATAGATAAAGAATCATTAAAATCGGTTCACCGAATCAAAAGTTCTGAGGTAACACACATTACAAAAAAAAGATAGAGTCGAACTGATAACCTCCTCCTTTTTTGTTTGAAGTCAGTTAAAAATAGAGACCAAAAGCCTCTTGATTGATCCTTTTAACGTATTTGGTATCGAGGAAGCCTTATGATTGTTAAGGCCTTATTCGCAAGGGAGAGAATTGCGTAATCATAAATTGGGAATTGTCTAGTATGAAGTGTATGGGTAACGGTTAGTAGTAATATAATATAATAATATTTAAAATAAACAATAAAAACACAATATTTAACAGTGTGTTTTTTATGTTTTTAAATATTTAATATTTAATATTGTTTTTTATGAAAAATGAAAACGAAAAACAGAAAAATATTTCTCATATTATCATGATAGTATAAAGGGTCTCTTAAGTTGGCTACATATGTAAAACTTCTTTATTATAAGGTTTACGAAAAAAAAGTTAATCTTTATAAAAAATCTATACTTTTCAAAATATTAACATTCAGAAATTCACTTTTGACATCGAATGTCCAAGGTGCACGAATTGAAAAAGTTCGATAGGAATGTTAATGGTCGTTTAGAATTGTAGACCATTTTGAACAAATAATAAGGGAAACGGTTCAAGAAAGCACTCTCGAGACATTTAAAGAATTTTGTAAAAGAACATTTACATTTATGGAACGCGAAGATGGATACGTTGGGTCAAAAACAAACTGACCATAAAATTATAATAAAAAAGTTTTCCATATGTAGGGAACTTAAGTAGACATGCTGTATATACTAAATAGGAAAGTTGTTTTTATAACATACTAAAAAACATTTACGATTGTAGCAGGTATAGCCAAACCTTGATGTTAGCTACTGAGTGAACCTAACTGGCTATAATAATATAATATGAAATATAAATATAAATATAATTTTGTTTTGTTATATACATATATTTTATATAATAATGGGAAATATGATATATAATAACTTATATCACCTTTATAATAATGTGAATGCACGGTGGGAATGACTGAAATCTGTCAATAATAGCTACTTGGACGTCATTCTAAAACTTTTATAGATGCGTTAGACGTTATGTAACATATGAATGCAGGCTGGACTATTCATTAATAAAACACCACCACATTTGATAATAATTTAATTAATAGATAATAAAGTAATTAGCAAAAGATAATAACTTCTTTATTTTTGACATTCACAAAAATCGTTTATTTAATCGCACTTAATTTAATCACCTTTAATACCTTAAATGGTTTCGCATTCTATAACTTAACGCTCTTAATTTTCGCTATTACCATTGTTCATCTTTTTGCCTGTTCTCAACGCTTGCCTATCACACACACGACTTATCGCTTGTCTTGCCACCAACAAACTGACTACCACACTACACTTATAGACCTAAAAACGATCCTACATGTATAATAAATAATATTCGGTGGGGTAAAATCTTATGGTTTCGTGTCATCAATCTAAATCAATCTAAAAACCGACACTTATGTAATAATAATTAAAGCTGTATGTTAAATTTAATAATTATGAAATTTTAATTATCCATACCTAATATAATTAATAAAAACAAATGGAAACAAACAATTGACTGAGTTAATTGTTGAAATACCATGTATAGACAGAAATACCACGATAGATTAATTGTTGAAATACCATGTATAGACAGTGTTGATTACTCGGTCACATTACACAAACATACGTATGTCACACACATATAACTGATATACCTATATAATACTACAATTCACGCAAAATATGCGTTCTAACGGGTAAACAGTTAAACTTTTGTTCTAACGGTTTACAAGATGGGCCCAACGGACCCAAGACCCAAATGACCTATGTTGCTCATTTACGAACTTTATCTCACTTTTTACGTCCTCAGTACGCTATAAATATTCAGCTTGATATCTCTTTTCGTTTTTGAGTAATCTGGATGACAGACGGACAGACAGACGACAGACAGACAACCGGAAAGGGGCTAATTAGGTGATTTTATGAACATCTATACCATTTTTTGCTTAGCATCAATATTTTTAAGCGTTACAAACTTGGGACTAAACTTAATATACCTTGCATATTACATGTATGCATGGTATAAAAAAAAGTAATAATTATAAATCAATAAAAACTTATTTCAAAGCTCTAAGTTCTCTCATCTTTTTTTTCACAAGGTCTTTTTGTTTCATTTTTTAACATACATATAGATTAGAGCAGTCTTTGGACACAAACTCACATAAATTGTATGAATCTTTGCAATAAAAACCTTTAAACCCTTCCTTAATAATTCCCAAATGTAGTCTTAATACCGTTTAAACTATCGATAAAAAGTGTATAACTGAAACAAAAAAGTAAATCGAAAAAAGTAAAAACGTCACAGTTTTTGCATATTTTACGGTGCGACGGACTATTAAGCAAAAGTCTATGTATAATAAATATTCACATCCGTTTTTTGAATCGGGTTTAGATAAAGTTAAATAACTAATTCATATGCGAATTTTGATTAACTGCTTTTAGTTTCGTATTGACATAAAGGCGCTCAGATTAAAATACAAAAAATTGTAATCGTTATATTTGGATGTAGGCGTGAATGAGAATTATTGGAGGAGACTATACAGGATGTTCTATTATTGACTGTAGAACTTCTTCCTGAAACTCCTGAAATAAGCTTGGAAAAAATAGAAGAAAATGTTCTTTACCAAATACGAATCTAAAGTCTAATCAATTAGTAAAAAATACATTCTCCAAAATCAAATTCATCCAATAAAACAGAGATTGTGGTTTATCATAGTGGAAGGAGTCTCTTAATAAAAAATTATTACAACTACATATAAACTAAATTGTGTAACACTCCCTTTCTTTGTAAATTAAGTTGTGCGCAACCTATGATGCGAATATCACATACATTAAGCATCTATTTGATTAAAACGGACTGTAGTTCGTTTTAATCAACTTGATGCTAAGATACACATACTCACAGACAAACCAAACTATGTATATTGTGTTAAAGTTGTAAGTTGATACGATGTATAAGATTTTATGGAAGAGGTTTCTAACAACTAAATCTAGTGGCGTCCAATTTCGGGTTAGGATCATGTCTATTATATTGAATGAAGTAATAATCTAATTGTTTCCTGGCAGTTAACATGTTGGCTATTCTTTACAAGAATTATTTGAATTCTTGTTCGATTGGACTAAGTTAAACAACATAACATTGAGTTTGAGTGAATACACCCAAAGTAAGCATTCAATAATAATAATTGACCAAAAACAATATTAAAGTATAATATTTCATATAGATATTATATTATATTACATCAATCAATAAAAACTATTTTCATGTCAATCAGATGTTATGGTGGCTATGAGATGCTATCAAGTTTTTATTTTCTTGTTATTTTTTTTTGTACAATTTTATGGTTTATTATTTATAATCAAACAAAAAAAAATCATCAATTAATTTTTATTGTTAATGAAATGAAAAAAATATTATTTTATTTTTTTGGACTCCAAATTCTTTTAGTTACTCAAAAAACAATCTTAAAATATCATGTTTGTTCAATTTTCTATGATGTATCTCAAGTTTATAGAAAATGTTTTCAAAAAGAATGCTGGTACAAACTAAAAATCGGTTCGATTTATGGTTAGACTAACGTGATACCCACCCGCTTCGCTGGATTTAAAAGTAAAGATTGATAAAGACCACCTTATTATAGCCTCCACCTCTCTTGCTGTCACTTATCTCCTTTTTATAACATTCGAAATAATGATAGGGATTGTTTTACACAGGTAAAATATATGTACGATTTTCTAATTTTTTGAATGTAAAATGTACAGTCATAATTCATTGAGTATTTCAGGAAAGATGGCCATGAAATTTTTATATTGACTCTTTTTACAGAAATCTGTAATTTGATTGTAATGTCAAATTCAATTCAATAAAAAATTTTTTTTTAAATTTATCTTTATAAATTATAGCTCATGTGTTATTCTGATGTATGAGCTATATTATTGATAAGTTTCATTCAAATCCATTCTTTAGTTTTTGCGTGAAAGCGTAACAAACAAACAAACATCCTTACTTTCACATTTATAATATATAGGGATATCGTGCAATCTAGAAAATTGCCTAGTGCCTATCTAGTGCCTAATACTTATCTTCACGCACAGAATTTATATGCCAGCACTAAATTATTTATTAAAATAGAAGAGCTTCTGAATAAACTAAAAATCTAAAACGCTATGACACTCACGTTATTTGATTTTGGAAGAATATTTAAGGACTTTGGCAACATTAAAATTTTTTGTTTTCCATTCTGTTTTTCAGTACCGAAAGTGGCCATCTTCGCAATTTTTCGAATTTTTAATAATTAACATCTCTGAAACTATAAGTATTGGAGAAAATTTGTTAGAAACCTTTTTTGTTTTAAATTGTCCAAATAACCTTAAAATAATTCACGAGGCATAATAAATATTTTCGCAATTTTAATAAAAAACTTTTAACAAAAAGAAAACCGACTTCAAATGAAAAACTTTTCCAAAATAAATTAATATGCACTAAAAAGTAAAAAAATAACTATAATACATATAATGTAGTTAAAATTAATGTTATTTTTGGAGTCGGTGTCAGCCATGGAAACAACTCTGACAGAACAATTTGCTACATTAGCTTGGCTGACACCGACTCCAAAAATAACAATAATTTTAACTACATTATACTATGGTTATTTTTTTACTTTTTAGTGCATATTAATTTGTTTTGGAAAAGTTTTTCTTTTGTGATTATTAGTGAATGTGAAGTGCACTAAGTAAATTGCCATTAATCGAAGTCGGTTGGCGAGTTATTCGTCCTCTTGTCGTGCATACTTAATGCAAATTTAATACTTTTATGGTTTTCTCATGGATGCCGTTTTCAAAACTGGGCCAAAATGAAATGGGACCACACGGGAAGCACCAGCTTTCAAATAGATAAGGAATCATCAAAATCGGTTCAACCAGACGAAAATTCTGAAGTAACAAACATAAAAAAATACAGTCGAATTAATTACCTCCTCCTTTTTTGTTTGAAGTCGGTTAAAAAGGTAAATTGTTTTACAATTTTCTGATCCACTTTTCCGACCTGACAACATGCATTTATGTCATCATTAAGATAGTTTGAAGAGAACCGTGTAAAAAAATTGAGGTGAAATAGTTGTTTGTACTTTTGCGCCGATTTGTACTGGACAATTTGTGTATCTGATGAGAAAATAAGTTCGGTAGTAGCAATATAATCTTAATTATTATGCGATGAACATTTAGTCCTTTAGTACCTAAGATTATTTAGTAACACATCAAATTATTAAAAATTTTAATAGTTGTGGCAATTTTAATAGTGAATGTCGTAAAGTTCAAAATATAAATTGGAAGTAATACTTGTTTTTGTTTTTGTTACAGGTATGAAAAATTTTGGATGTAATTGTGTCACGTATAAAAGTATGGATATTTTAAATATGAGCTATTTAATACACCTATATCAAAAGGTAAGAATCCATCTGAATGGATTTTTTTTAAATAAAATTGAAGTTGAAAATAAGGTAACAAAAATTTAAAACATAAGTCTAAACATGCCTTGGTGCTCGTACTACCTACCTTTAATTGTAAAAATTTCAATGATTATTGTGTACACTAATATTATTTGTAGGCCAAGAAAGTTTTGTTTTTAACAACGACGCGACGCATTAAATAAAACTTTGGTCGTTTAATGAATTTTTAGGTTAATGAATTCTTTTCCATATGTCGATACTTGAGCAAATACAAAGTTTTTTGTAGGTTAATATTTATTGATATAAAATTTAAAATAGAAATGTTCCAGATTTTAGAGTAATTATCATAAAAAAATAAATTTGATTATGAAAATATTAATTCGTGTTAGGTACTACAACTATAAAAACCAAATTAGGTCAGGAAAAAAAGTTTTAACATATTAATATACAGCATATACATTCATGGTGAGTAGTGCATACGTGGTTACAAGAATCATTTTAAGTAATAAGCCAATTTCGTTTGCAGTTGAATTGCTCTTGGCTAAAATTAATTTATGAAATTTTGTTTTGAATTTTTTTATTTTTGAAGGGATATAAAGTCCCTATGATGCTCGGGGGTGCAGTTTCTGAGATGTCGATTGAAATAGTATGCGAAATGTGATATTCTAGTGCAAAGTCTTTAGTCGACACCCGTCGTTTAATCGTAAAATCAACTGGTTGTTCGTGTATTTGATTTGGTTATTTAAAACATAATTTTTCTTGATTACCATCTGTTTCCTGAATGTACGTTATTTTTAATACGTTTTTATTAGCTTCATACATATGTTTGTATGTTAGTATGTTAGTATATAACGGAAACTCTGAACATGACTTCAAAACGCCGAATCAACTAGAAATCTGGCACACTTATCAAGGATCGATGAAAATACAATTATTTAAAATTTATTTGACCTGATCAGGATTAACGATATCCATATCTGAAAATATATACATTTACTTCCCATCATATTTATACTAAATTTTGATAAATAAATAATAGCCTAAAAAATTAAAAAACGTAATAGTTTAAATAAATTAAAAAACACGATTTTGTAACTAGCTGAACTAAAAGGTAGAAAATAATGGCTTTAAATTCAAAAAAATCATTTTATCGTAAAATAACGTGGGGTGCCTTAAAAAATATTTTATAATGACTATAATTTTACCAATTTCAGTCTATAAAATATTTACAATAATTGAAATTTAGCAATCCACGCTTTATTACGGTAAAATGATAAATGATTTATGAAATATACAAGGTTAACCAATATCCTTGTAATGGCTTGCCTAGAAAAATATGGGCGAAACTACCTTTAGTGAAAAAGGTAAGAGATAAATTGTTTGAAATTTTTCGCTGACTACCTGGGTTAACGACTTTTGGTCAACTCGAGTAAAAACCATAATGAATATGTAGCAACTGAGTTGTCTGTCTCTTTTCGTTCACTATTATCGCATGTATATACGTTGTTTATAGTTATTAATAATAATCTGTTAATTCATTGAATTGCATATCTAAATTAGTACAATAAAATTAAACATCTAAAATGAAAAGAGTGTTACATATTTGAAATTTTCCACAGTTTTTTATAAGGTTGTAAAAACTTCGTACCTAAAAGTCGACCTCTGAGGGGCGGATTTTACCTACTTTTTTTTTGGGGTGGGGATTAGGAATTGCGGGTTGCAATTAGTTTTTTCAAATTACAAAAAAACAAAATCAAATACAAAAATTCCAACAAAAAATTTTAGTTGATATAATTAGTGCTGTTTTTGTTAACTCAATTCAATGAAAATCGCTATCTACCAGTGAGGGCTCAAATTAATCCAAAATTTTGGTGTCCATTTTCTCCAAAACTATACATGATAGGCAGTTGAAAATTTGCAAATAGCTTCAAATTTTCAGGGATATTGGTTAACCTTTTATATTTCAGGAAGCATATGGGTGAAAGTCGACTCTTAGTTGACCTTAATTGTTTGGACTAAAATTTTAATACTTTTATCAGATAAATGTGAATAGGATGTAAAACTATATGTAAACTGATAAATAAGAAATCTAAAAATGAATCTTAAAAACTCACAAAAAACACACAAACAGGACATATATAAAATAAATATAAAAAACAAGAAATATAAAAATTTGTTTGTCACGTTTTATGATTTATTGTCGAATATCATTAATATAAATATGATTATGAATTCAATGATATATTGTTTGTAAACCATATCGTTTGCCATTTACATTATATGAAGTAAGAAGAGTTCTTATGGACATTCTTATGTATAAAATAAAGAGGGATTGTATATATGTGTATACACGCAGCCGGTCAAACTCATAACTTGAAGTTGTACACATACAATACCAATCATACATAGTAACACATAACCAAAAAATACTATAACACACAGAACACATTTCCTCTTTATTTTATACGTAAGAACGTCCATAAAAACTCTTCTTACTGCATATATTTTATATGGCTAACAAGATAGCTTACAATCGGTATGTAAGCAAGAGGAGTTTTTATGTACGTTCCTATGTATAAGACAAAGAAACATACAATTTATTGTGTGTGATGCGCGTGCAATCCTATAATTTATTAGTTGTTTGTGTATACGTGACGACAGAGGACAAAAGTCGTCACACACAATAAATTGTCTGTTTCTTTGTCTTCTACATAAGAACGTCCATAAAAACTCTTCTTAATTCATTTATTATAATGGCTAACAATATGTTTTACAAATGGTATATTATATCTACAATAGAATATAAAAAGTTGTAAAATCATGAGGTGGGTGGATTCTGTATGGTGGTTACACATATATCCATACACATCTGTATGTTAAGTAAGCGACATGGAACTACCCGTTGAAAATCAATTATATTATTTTATTTTGATACAAAGTTTTTGCGATTTCAGTGTAAAAAGATCAAAGAATTTGTGTGAAAATATTTATTTAAATTTCTTTGTATGTTATATTCAGATCCATAAGACCCTAAAAAATACACGAAACTCTGTTTGTATGACTGGTCGACATCATCCAAATTCTCTCCGAAATATTTAGGTTCGTAAAATATTTTAGGACAAACAAACTTAAATAGAGTAAAAACATAATGATTGAATATGTGTGTTGGGAATGGGTTATTTTTTACTTTTTCTTAATTAAGGATAATTGGCAAAAATATCACGTATCGGGAGTCGATCCCGGGTCTCTTGAATTCATGTCAAGCGCCTTAACAAATATTTTCCTTCTCAAAAAATTTTATTTGTTTTTTTGTTAACATTAGCTTATTTCTGAATTATTTATGTTTGTTGACGTAATCTTGTATAAAAATATTAAGCGTCAAAGTCTTTCGATTACAGTTGATGTTTTTAGAAACATTGGAGTAAATTATAAAGAAAAATTACTTGCCGAGTTAATAATCTTAAGAAAATTAGAAAAACATATACATGTACCAAGAGTCGAACCCGGGCGTCTTGCATTTATGCCAAGCAACTGGGCTGAAGTTTATTCCAAGATGAATTTTTCAGATTAATGTCTTAAAAACAATTTGTTTATTGACAAATGAATTGAATTTTCCGTGATTTTTTTACTTTATTCTATGATAAAAACTGTTGTCGAAAAACGATAGGTAAACGGCTTATAAATGACAAAACTTTCTGTATCTAGTATTTTTTGAAATTTTCTGTCCATTGAAAAGTGAAAGCAGGTTGGAAAAGCCACATATAATATAATTAGAACTAACGAGCAAATAAGATTAAGTTAAAAGTTTTTGCCCTTTTAGTAAATACTGAAATAGTTTTCAGCTCCCTCTAAAGACGACTTTCCATTAAATGGACAGTTAAGTTTTTGTTGTGTTTGTGTTTTCCAGAACCTGAAAAACAAAAATACAAACTGAATAAAACTAAATCAATCCCAAAATAATAATTTAAAAAATCCATTTTTGATTTTTATATTTATTATTTAACTGTCACAAAACACGCTAGTCTCCGATTTCACGAAAACTTAAGTTATCATTTAAGTTTGTGTTTGATATTTGTTTACCCATTTAGTGGAAAACCGGCACAAGACTAATGCTTTAATTTGAGAGAGTTAGACATCTTAACTTTCCACTAGCTTCATCAATCGTAATAATTGCAATCAATTTGACAGCATAACTGGCTCACCTTTTCTACTGAACCGTTCAATAAGGTTCACAGTATTTTGATTGTAGGTTTGGTTGACAGTAATTAAAAATCAGTCAAATTATAGTAATAAGCGCGATCAAAATCATTATACGGATTGGGACAGAAAAACCCTATCTAAATCTAAACACACACACAAAATAAAAAAATAAAGAAAAATCATGCAATTAAAAAAAAAAAGTTGAATTAAAATCACGCTAGCGTGTGAACGGACGTTAGTACACGCTAACGTGTGAATAGCCACCGTGCGCAACAATTATTAAAATTTAACCAACGAAAACAACGTAGTTCGCGTATGAATACAGAACCGAGCAAAAAAGCCAAAAACAATTTAAAAATTAGGTCTCTTGAAAAAATCACCATTGAAGGGTACACATCAAATAGAAAATTTATTAAAAATTAATTATATACACGTTCGTGCCCGCAACGCGAGCACGTTTTAATATTACATCGATAATTATACTATCGTGGAGAAACTGGAAATCTTGCAACAATAATGTATTCTGGAAATAAAGATAATTGGTTTAAATTCAAAGAAATGGACGTACAAGAACGAGTAATTAATTATAACTGGACATTTCATCAACGGCTGGTGTTGTTTGTTTTTGGTCGTGTATCGGTCATCCGGTGGTGGTTTTGCATAGATGTTCAGGTACGGTGCTTTACTGTTATTATTAGTATTCCAATCCGTATAATATCGTTGTTGGAGATTTACCTTATAGAAATTCCAAAAATTTAATATACGTATTTTTTTTTGACTATCCAATTGAACATTTCCGATTTGATTTTAATCAAGAATGGTAAAGATTGTTTTGTGAAGTGAACCAATACCGCGTTTTAGAGGTGTAGCCGACAACGAGTTCAGACTGCCCATGGAAGGGTGTCAAAAGTCCTCGATTTGAGTTGCACCTCGCGGTTCGTCATCTTCACAGTATTCGGCCCCGTGTTAATGCTTGACTACGTTGAGTCACGGGCCGGATACAGAAGATAAATTATTTGGTTCACTGCACAGAATTAAATTTACGTCATTTCGAGAACGTTTTGTTTTGTTTAACACCTAGATCGGAAATGTTCAATTCAAACTAGTATCATTTTATAATAATGTAACAAAAAAGAAAAACACTTACTTAATTAACAAAAAACGTTGCACAAAGAGGTTATGTAACCTGGTGTAGTTGACTGAGATATTTTTAGTTTATATCATTTTTTTAATTCATTTAATGGTTTATTTAAAGCCATATTTGTTAATTCTAAACCAAAGAATATTTATATTTTAATCAAATAAAGTAACTTAAGTGTAAAAATATACGTAAATGCGTTTTGTTGTTGTCAAATAATTTTGACATTTCACTGATTAATCCCTAGAGTTGTAGTCGTTTCACAGACTACTACTCCATCCTAGACCGTTCCTTTGGTCCACTTTATTTTCTTTTTCAGATTCGATCACAATTACTAAGATCGCGGTTAAAAAACGCTTCCACTTGTCATCAAAGCCACAGTTGGTAATTTAATAGAGATTTTAATTAAGTTCTTTTAAAAATGCCACACTACCGCGAAGTTACAATGCTAGGAAAGGCGAGAACTGGAGTCTGACATTTACATTCCAAGGCTACGATATAATTTAATACACCTTGTGAAATAATACCTGACTAAAAATTGCTACTTCTTTGGTAGAACAAAACTTTTTACCTGCCAGTATATCTCACATCGTACTAACAACAATATTACATAATCTGATTATGATATTTGTGTTCTAGCACCTACTTTTTCTGGATTCTGGATGTGATGGTTGGGCTATAAGTTAAGATACAACACACAGGTGAAAAATCAAAACAAGTGATATGTTGTAATAAAATATATAAAAATAAAATGGCGTATAGTAAATGTGGTTATGTTTATAGCGTCACGTCACACGGGGGTGTTACACCAGTACACCAGTACACCAAGACTAAAACTATGATGACGCTCTATTCAACTGTATAGGTACAAATCTACGTTGTTTTTGTATACCATATACAAAAGCTTTATGTAGCAGCGAAATATGTATACCAACTGTTTGTTGTTCGTTTTCATTCGGTCGATACCCGCCAACAAAACTGTGAGATAATCTAGAAAATAGTTACAAAGTTATTTAGAAACGGGTATTTTATGTAATATGAGTAAATGTATTAATAAACTCTGCGAACCTATTGGGAAAGTCATTTTGCTCATGCGATAAGCGGCGACTTAAGGACGTTCCCAAAACAATAAAAAATAAAAAATTTAGTGTATGAAAATATTTAAGACTTACGATTCAAATTTTGAGCGTGAATTCTGTTTGAAATTAGAAGAAATAATTAAGAGTAAAAGTTAATTTTTGATATATACCTACTATATTGACAGATTGATACCTGAAAATTTAGAGAAAATCACTCAATACAAGAAATAAAACATAAATGCCTTTCATTTGATCAATCTAAATGTATTTTATAGAAAAACGAGTGCCGCACGTTATAATTGCCTTCATATGAAAATATTTGTAATGCTTTAAACTAATGAATATTATTCAATGTGTTGAGATTTACTTTGTGGAATTCCATAATAAGATTAAAACAACAAATGTAATATTTGTATATGTAAATTTATTTGCATAATCCACTTTTTTTTAAAAATTTTTCAAAGAAAAATTAATTGTTATGTATACATTCGATCACTTGGATCATATGTTCTGAAGATGATCCAAGTGATCGAAATAACAATTAATTTTTCTTTGAAAAATTTTTAAAAAAAAGTGGATTATGCAAATAAATTTACATATACAAATATTACATTTGTTGTTTTAATCTAATGAATATTAGTTTTATGAATTAATTTTAAGCTAAAATTTTAATAAAAAATACTTTTTAAGGGACAAGCTTTTATTGTACTAAAAAGTAGAAAATAATTTTATCTATAAGTCACTTATACCCGACTATTTGTAAAAGCTTAAGGCGGTTAATTTAAAATATCAAAAATGAATCGGAACGCCTGCATCTACGATCCTTATTACTTTTTAAGTACTTTTTGATTCATCCTTGATATTAAGCGCCTCAAGCTTTTACAAATAGCTGGGTAGGAGTGACTTATAGATAAAATTATTTTCTACTTTTAAGTGCAATAAAATCTTGTCCCTTTAAAAGGATTTTTTATTGAAATTTTTAATTTAAGACTAAAAAAATGTGTTTATATAAAAAATGGTCGAAGCGATGGGAAAATCAGGAAAGAGCAACCTTACCATGCATTGTCATCCGAACTAAATGTGCATGTAAAATTTGAGCTCAATCGGTTGAAGATATCTACTTCAAAATTGAGTTCAAAGAATTCACCGTAACATACACACATACATTGCAAGTTAAATAAAAGCTTTTAAAAATTAGCCTTGATAGATAATAAAGTAGAACTTTGAAAACACTTTAATTGGATTTATATGTTAGAAACATAATAAAAATGGGGCTTATCCTCCGTTTCTCTAACATATACGTCTTTAACAGAATCCACCCACATTATTATTTGTTAATCTTTGTGTATTAAACAACATCCTTATATGCAATTACATTTATGATATGGGTGGAGTCAGTGACTTCGTTCTTATCCAAGCGACGACAATAATTCTTCCGGCCCAGTTATTATCAGTGCTCACACTGCCCCTGCCTGGATTCGAACCCGCAACCTAAGTTTCAGTAGACAAACGGGTAAAGTCTATTATTATCTGCTTATAAATACTTACCATGTTGTGTTGTCAGTGATTTTCTTTAATTACACGATATGGTTAAAAATTTTCATTATTACTATATTTGCGACCTCCGCTAATTTGCCAAAGTGTGATAGAATTTTCACTTCAAATCCCAATTATCTTTAATCAAACACAAAGAGCAAATATTTCACACCTGGCCAAGGTTTTAGTTTTTTAGTTATAGAACAAGCGATCGCATAATTGTAAGAAAAATTTGGTCCGCACACAGAAAACAGACGTTGAATACTGTGCTATCTACGTGATCTTTACTATATAAAATTCAAGCAGGTTCCCACCTGCTTCGATGGGCAATTTCCACTTTAGATTAAAAATCAATACTTTTGTTCACAACTTCAAGGATATTATTTTTTGTGCGAAACCCTTTTTTTTTACACGTTAGTCGTTCATAATGTTTCTACAGATGAAATATATTTTAAAATCAGTCCAGGTGTTTTTGAGTTAATCGATTACAAATATACCTAAAATCAAATCTTTACGCTTTATATAATTAATTAGTGTTGATATAGAATATGGGGGGGTAGAGATCTCTACCTTCCATAATATAGATTGAATAACGATTATTTTTTCAACTTGTATGAGCATCTATAACTTGCTCTATAGTATTAAGGTTGTTTTTTTCTTATGAAGAAAGTTGTTGTATGCTATAGATGTATAGATGCCAAGGATACGAGTCCTGAAGGTACAACTTTCACCAATAATAAATGTCTTATACGGGATATGTATTATATTAGGTTATAAACCATAAAGCAAATATTTTTTATGGATTTTAAAAATTTCATAAAATTTATTTACTCATGTTGGGTACAAATGATTATTTAAAATTATGATTGGTTATAAAGTTTGAAAAAGTGGGTCAGAAACACACACGATTCGTTCCATTGTTTGCTGATGAAATATTTTGCTTTTAAGCGTTGTAGATCATTTTTGCCAAGTTTTTTCTAATGGCACGAGAGATAGTAATGTTTTCGAGACTTCGAATATTTTTTTTAAAAAAGGGAGTGTTATAAGTTTGACCGCTATGTGTGTGTGTGTCTGTCTGTCTGTGGCATCGTAGCGCCTAAACGGATGAACCGATTTTATTTTTTTTGTTTCGTTTGATAGGTAATTTAATGGAGAGTGTTTTGAACTATTTCAAGTGCGAGTTTTCGTACTCGAAAAACGATATATTGAAGTTGATCTTCAAAATCGGTTTCGTTTTTTAAATAGCTTTAAGAAAAAAGCTAATTTAATGCAGAGTGTTCTTATATATGTTTCAAGTGCAAGTTTAGGGTTCCGTACCCGAAAAATTTGTCGGGGTTTTTTTAAATTTTGTAAATTTCACTTGTTGTTCTCATTATTAGATTTAAGTAGGAATGGAGTACATCTCACATTTGAAAGCGGTTGCGTTAAATAACGGTGAGTAGGAATTAGTAAAGAAATTAAAATTTTGTCTGGGAATGATGAAACTAAATCATATTAAAATTACAGTCTCACTTGTCACTTAAATAATATGGAAGCATTATTAGGTTAACATATGGATAACTGTCTGGCAATTATAATTTATTTTGCGAAAAGACAATTAAAATCAACAATTTTTGCAGTTTTTCACGGATGTGCAACCAGTTTCAAGTGTCAAGCGTACTTCATTCCTACCTTATTTCAATATATAAAAAAATATAAACTTGTTCGTGCAACAATTATAGGAAGAATCTATTACCAAATGATGAACTTTTTAACCGACTTCAAATTAAAAAAAGGAGGTTCTCAATTAGACTGTATTTTTTTTATGTTTGTTACCTCAGAACTTTCGGCTGGGTGAACCAATTTTCATGAATCTTTTTCTATTTGAAAGCTGGTGTTTCCCGTGTGGTCCCATTTCAGTTTGATCCAGGTCTTAAATTTGCATTAAGTATGTGCGCAACAAATGGGCAAATAACTCAATATCTCACCAACCAATTTCGATAATTCATTTTTAGTGGCAAATCAGTTGGTGAACTTCAGATTCATTAAAAATCACAAAATTAAAAAACAAAAAGGAAACCGACTTCGAACAACCGTTTCCTTGGCTGACACCGACTCAAAAATAATTATAACTACATTATTTTATCGTTATTTTTTACTTTTTAGTGCATTTTTCTTTTTTTCTTTTTGAAGTTCGGTTTTCTTTTTGGTAAAAGTTTTTTTTTTTTTTTTTTTTTTTTTTTTTTTTTTTTCAACTAATTTACAGTTTTTTTCCAGTCCTTCCTCCAGAAATTGTAAGAATTTCGCTCATCACTAGAGTAAAGGTGTAAGCAAAAACCTATTCGTGAACTTTCGTTTATTTAATATATATTCTTTGCTTAAATACTTTCACTCTCAAATATCATCCTATAATCATCAAACTATTTTTACTTAGAAAATAAACTTTTATAAAATTATGCAGAGGCTATGATTTACATAGTTGAAATCGCGAGCGCTGCCGGGTTAAAGAAAACTAAGAAAATATATTTGATGCAAGAATATTTTTTAATGATTGAAAATTATTACAAATTGTTCATCCTTTTTCCTAAAAAAAACGACAAACTATGTTATAGAAAATATAATAAAAAATTACTTTGTACCAAGAAGAATAAAAGTAACTCATCCTCTCAACGAAGTTAATTCTGACTGTTCTTCTAAAAGCTCCCGTGGGTTTTTCATTTCCCAACTAGGAGATACGTAAGATAGAATACCACACAACAACTGAGATATTGTCGTCTGCTTTCCTAAAGTAAAAAAAAAACCTTTTGTATTATTTTATATCCAGTTTCTTATTATATTACGTGGGTAAACGTGAATTTCTACTAGGTGTACAGTATGTTTAAGAAGTCTTTAGCTACCCTTTAATAGAAAAATACACGAAAATGTTCAAAACAAAATATGCTGGTCCTTTATTTTTTAAAGTGGTATTGTATCTCTTAACGGCAAAAGCTTGAGTTTCCTCTGTCACAACCTTGGGTGTCGTGTCAATATAAGTCAAATTGACGTTCATAAACCATGACATTGTCTAAGGATCCTCTTTAAGTAGTGTATATATGTATTCTCATTAATGTCCTTTATAAGCAGGTAAATTGTTAAATACCCCTTATAAGGGGTAAGTTATCATTAGACAATAAAGTGCTAGTGTAGAAAACAATTTTAAAACCTGTGTGGACTTATGGGATTCAAGTATGGGTAACTAGGCTAGCAACAGTAACATCGAAATTATTCAACGGTTTCGATCAAAAGTGTTACGAACAATTAGTGAATCTCCCTGGTACGTGCGTAATGACGACATTCACTGTAGTCTTGAAGTGCCCACAGTGCGCGAAGAAATTACGCGGTTCAGTGAAAGTTACTTGACTCGCCTTGAAAGGTACCCAAATGTTGAAGTAATCCATCTCTTAGACAATTGTGAAAGAGTAAATAGACAAAGTATTCTAGATTTAAGATATAGATTTACGTAAATAGTTTTAATTATAACCTACTATAAATTCGATTAGGTGACTATCACTGGGTAGTTGCCGTTCATGATATCTTTTCATCAGACCTATTTATAGTTCCTTTAGGAACTAATAAAAGAATATTAGGATACCAAACAAAACAAAAAATTTTTTTTGGGAACGTCCTTAAATTTTACAACTTCAGTTTGAAACATTTTTTTGTTACATACTTAACCCAACGGATATTTCTCATAAAAAGGATAACTAAGAACTTCTGAAGCGTAGTGTATAATGTGTATAATGTACCATATCGACAAATTTTCCCGTAATACCTCTCTACAAAAAAGCATAAGGGACAATACTTTTTATAACATAGAAAACTAAAAGGTAGAAGGTATGCCAAAGAAAATGAAATCTTTATGTTTGAAATGAAATTCCTTTTTTTCAATTCGCTTTACAATACCCAGTAATTACAAAAGCCAAATTTTTCAACCCAACAATGTGGTTCTCAAAAAGATTATACGCTAAACTTGTCGTTGAATAATCTATACGTAAATATAAGTTCACTGCTCTGCAGAAAATTTGACAACCCTAACAGTCTCAGCAAACCAAAAATTGCATTACTTAAAATCGATTCCTTTAAATTCCTTAAATGAACGCCGGTAGTTGTGCAACGAAGTGTACTTGCATCTCCCTGTCTTGAAGAAAAATACACAGAAAAAGATTAAAAGTTTAATGTCCTCATCTAGTCCTTTTACCACATCAGTCACATATGAAGAAATTCATATCTCATAACTAATTTAATAATAGTAAATATACTCCATCCGTCAAAAAACCACATCTTTACTACTTCCAGAAGATTTTTGTCCTTTTTGTCACAGTCCATGATTTGAAATTTATATCTTAAGTGATTTGCCTTGGACTTTTTGTGTCAATTTGAACTTTAGACATATAGTTTTATAACCATTGATTCAAATTTTTCGTACAAAGATAAAATATATTTTCAATTTTCAATTTATAAAGAAGCATTCCTAACATATTGCTTGTGAGAAGAATAATTGCAGTTGTCTTTTGTAAAAATGCCTTAGTAACATTGACACATAGCAAACGTTTATTTATATTTGTCTATAAAATTATCCTTTTTGATTTCCATATACAAAATTTCACCTCCCTTGTCACCCCCTTAGAAGTTAAATTTGCAAGAATCCGTTCTTAGTGAACGTCTACATCGTGAAATGAGTAAAGCTAAAGTTCAAGGAAGTATAGTTCCAGATATCAAGTATATGTATAGTTTCGATCAGATGTATAGTTCCAGAGATCTCATGAAATGTATCAATCAGTGGTATGTTGCTTATATATATTTAGATTTTAATTTCATCAAATTGCCTTAAATTCATTTTGAACACGCTTTTATTAGATTAATACGTATGCTTGTATGTTAGTATGTAACGGAAACTTTGAACATGATTTTGGCCCCCTTCAGAAAGTCGGATTAACTCGAAACTTGGTATACTTATCAAGGACCGATGACATGCAATAAGTTTATTTGATTATCCTGATAAGGATTTTCAGGAATAACGATTTCCATATCTGAAAAAATATACATTTATTTGCGTTCCCACTATTTTTAATGAATTTTTGATAAATCCATAATGGTCTAACTTTACAATAATTGTTTTCAAAGAAATTATTTTCTTCCTTTTAGTTCAGCTAGTTACAAAAAGCGTATTTTTTAGTTTTTTTTAAACTGTTATTTATTTAAATTGTTGACTATTTGAAAATCATGGAATGTTTAAAATATTTGAAGTGGAAGTACTATGTGCAGGACACTTTTATGAGCACCTTTTTGAGGTTCATTTTAAACATAAAAACGGAAACATCTTTTAAATTCATGTATCAATATTACAATTTGTATTGAATTTTTCCTAAAATCAACTTTTCCTTAATTTTATTTAACCTTTTATACTATTTTATATAAAATGTGGGCTTTAAAAAATTGAGGCTTTTTTAATTTCAAACTTAATCTGGTAGTAAATATCTGCTCCATATATTCTTATTCATGGAAGTACGGTTGGAAGTAAAAAAGGAATCCTCTCCACTTTCAAATACCTCGAGTTCGATGTATTTTTATAAGACTCAAAAATCCACTCCATTGGACGATTAGATGAATAGTTTCAGCGATATTGTTTCAAATCCGATTGAAGATTAGATCGATTTTAGACGATATCATAGAATCTCTATTTATTCGTTCAATGGAGTCGATTTTCGAATTTAATTAAGAGATTCCTTTGGAAACAAACTGTATCTTATTAACCGCAATAGTTAAAGAGGTGGAATTTGGACAGATTGTGGAACCCTTTGGGTGCGAGTCCGACTCAAGTTTACGACTGGTTTTTATTTCAAATTCATAAATAAATTTACAAAATTAATTTAAAAAAATAAAATATTGATTATATTTTTCAATTGGCAATATCATAAAACAGACATTTATAACACCAGCCACGATAATATTTGAAAACATAAAAACAGTTTAATATATGCTATAAAAAACAAGCTTTACAGATTTTCAAATATGAAAAATAGCACATACATAAAAAAAGAACGCTTTTTTACGCTTCGATTTATGAAAACTTAACATAAATTTTTGATGCCTATTATGTAAACTAAATATATTCATAAATGAATGTGCTAATTAAATGTAGTGTAAGAATCTCGAGAATGAAACGAAGCTAAAGGAAACTTGAATATATTACTAGCTAGTTAAAAAGACCGTGTGCCTATGAAGCGAATCATGGGTTTTTTGTATACCGTTTGGTTTGGTAAGTTTATTATATGTACCATGTATATATGAAATATACATAGTATATTAAGTTTAGTCCCAAGTTTGTAACGCTTAAAAATAATGATGCTAGGAAAAAAATTTTGTCATAGGTGTTCATAAAATCACCTAATTAGTCCATTTTCGGTTGTCCGTCCGTCTGTGGACACGATAACTCAAAAACGAAAAAAGATATCGAGCTGAAATTTTTACAGCGTACTCAGGGCGTAAAAAGTGAGGTCAAGTTCGTAAATGAGCATCATTGGTCAATTGGGTCTTGGGTCCGTAGGACCCATCTTGTAAACCGTTAGAGATAGAACAAAAGTTTAAATGTAAAAAATGTTCCTTATCAAATCCTTATCAAACAACTTTTGTTTGAAACATTTTTTCGTAAACATCACTGTTTACCCGTGAGGGCGCCAATTAGGCGGAAATTTTATAATATGTACTATACTTGATTATCAGTTATGTATGTGTCACATGTTTGTATGTGTAATATGATCAAGAAATCAACACTGACAATGCATGGTATTTCAACAATTACCTCAGTCAATTGTTTGTTTTCACTTGTTAATAGATAAATTTGATCTCTTAACCGAGGTTCAAGTGTCGAGGTTTTTGAAGGATTTTTTTAACCCGTCGTAAAAAATTCATCACAATATACAAAAACAAAACAAAGGAGTTGAAAAATTATGTGCAATATTTTGATTTTTATACCATGTATTTATGAAATTATATCAAGATATACTAAGTTGAGTAACGCTTAAAAATATTGATGCTACGAACAAAATTTTGGTACAGGTGTTTTCATTTTTGGTTGTCTGTCTATTCGTCTGTCTGTTGTCGCCACGATAACTCAAAAACGAAAATAAATATCAAGCTGAAATTTTTATATCGTGCTTAGGACGTAAAAAGTGAGGTCAAGTTCGTAAATGAGTAACATAGATCAATTATTTCTTGGGTCTGTCTGGCAAACCTTAAAGATAGAGATAGAACAAAAATTTTACTATAAAAAATTTCCCTTATCAAAAAATACACAACTTTCGTTTGAAATATTTTTTCGTAAACATTACTGTATAGCACGTGAGGGTGGAAATTAGGTTAAAACAAATATAGTATTGTATTAATTATACATGCTTTGTATTTATGTATGTGTTACTACTGTAATTACTTTGGAGGGCTTACCTGTGAGGGCGCAAATTAGTTTAGAAACATTACATAGTATGTATACAAGTATTGTATATGTTTTAAATCTTTACTTTACACATATTATGTATGCGTTTGTTTGTTTATAGCTTATACTATATCCATTTAGGAAGTGATAAGAATGATGTTGTTATTACTTTGTGTGTAAGCGTGGCTATCTTTCTTTACTAACATGACGTAAAAGAACAAATGATTGCGTTATCAACATTGTCTCCATGTACAGAATTAACAATTATTTCAACAATTAACCCAGTCAATTGTTTGTTTCAAAATGATTTTTCAACCGTTCCGAGCGTTCGGCGTATGGAGCGATGCCCGCTCAGATGGAAACCCATTCACGACAAAGTTTTAAATATTTAATAAACATTTAATTGTTTTAAAATTAAAGGTCCAAAAAGAACTTTGTTCCTACTGAGTGTCCCACGATACTTATCTCTCCTTTTTTAAACATAAATAGCAATCAAAAATAGACGTCGAGATACGAAAATTGAAGCTACAAGCTTCGAAAAAGCTCGATTTCCATAACTTCTATGCTCGAGCTGCAGTTATTTCGGCATTTTTCTTTATGAAGCAACTTATTCTATCACTTCTCCAAATAGCAGATATAAAGAATCGTAGATATTTCGTTTCATGCTGGGATCACGGTCTAACAGCAGCTATAATATTTATATATGACGTATGATGTTCAGTTTAACAAAGCAGATTGAAAGGAGAATGAAGTAAAGACTCTATGACGTAGTATGAGAAGTTATAAATGACTACCTTGTTTTTCCTATAACTATAGGCATTTCCCTTCATCTGTATATAATTCCACATATTTTCTATAGAATTTTATATGTATATCTGAAGACCGTGTGTTTGGAATGAATGACCCATTAGGCAAATTACATACATCTGGTAGACAATAATCTACTTTTAGGAGGGCGTTAGTGTAGACCATATTTTCAAATCATAAAAAGTATATTCAATCAAATACTAACGACAAGTCTACTGAGACTGGCTATCGCTCTGAGCATTAAGAGAGAATACATAGTTATAACCGGTCACCTTTTTTTGGAAAAGTTCGAGGGCGATATAGGCATCAGTTTCAGCGATTACCTCTTCATCCGTCATAAATCGCTTTCCAGCGAGCATTCTCTTCGAAGCTCAATTAATGTAACTTTGCCATCGTTTTCATTGATTTGTGACAAGGTTCATTGTCTTGATGAAACAGCGGATTGCTTCACTCAAAATGATCTACTCCACAAACTAATAATTGTATGTCAGCTATCAAAAAAAGGCTAAGGTTAACTGAAAATCATATTGATTTAATTCTGGCAGTGCCATCTGTGTGCCAGCATACGAACTTCAATCCACCTAATAATATTACAAGGTCAGAGACGATAAGTTAATCCGAATTTCTTCAATGGATAAGTGACGTCAAAGTTTAAGAAGAAAACCAAAGAGTAGAACAAATTGCCAATACAATATATTGGTAAAATTGCAATGATGTGATCGGTGGACCTCGTTCCACAGAACAATGCGTTTCACAGAGCGATCCACCGTCTCCAATGACAATTTTATTTGTTATTTCAAACTTTTTAGAGTACTATTTTTCGTAGTTTCGAGTAGTCGAGTTTAAGTATTTGAGCTTTATTTTTATTTAAATTATTTTGGGGTTATAATTTCGGGCTTAAAAATCTCGACTATAGTATGCAAGATTTGAACGTTTAAAATTCCAGAGAAAGGTGTAAATTTTTTTTTGCTGAAAGCAGATGGAAATCATTGATTGTTTATAACTTCTCATTTTTTAATCAATATAAATTTCACTTTCAAATTTTGTCATAGTATCAAGTCTGGTTTTAAAATTTATGCGTAATATGGCCAATTCAATCAGGATTAACACGACATTATTAGGTTAGGTTAGGTTATATTGGCTGTCCACGAAGGACACACTTACTGGCTATAGAGCCCATTGTGGTACCATATATGTGTTTTACCACCTTTCCGCTGATACTTTTATTTATCAGCTCCTCAATTTCAGAGGCTGATTGCACCTCCTTCATGCATATACTATGCATTACATCAGCCCATCACAACGATTAATTAAATTAATTTTGTTGCGAAGATGGGAATCGAACCCGCTACCCTAAGCATACAGCGGGCGGAATTGGTTCCGCATTAACCAAATGAGCTAATAGGACGACATTTTTAAAAATTTGTTATTTTTATTTTATGAATTTATATATTCTCTTGAGGGCGCCATTGTGACATCACATAGCTTATACCCATTTGGTGTCCGACCGAAGCTTCGGCTTCGGCCAAAAAACCACCTTCGGTGAAACATTTGGTTTTGTTCTGAATCCAGGTGCAATCCGAAAGTTTTGCCGAATTTCGCTTTGTATTTTATACAGGCAATATAAACCTTCAATATTAAAATTTTCAAATCCTTTATATTATTAATTGTAGCTTGCCCATCTTGAAAAAAATTTCTTAAAGGTTTTTGAATCTTCGCTTTTCAACGATACCTCATTGTCAAATTATGACAAATAGTTTAGAGAAGAAGAAGCTGTAAGGGGACAAATGAACATACATACATACATATCAGTCAAAACCATTACCCTCGCCGTGGTCTCTTTTTGTCTTAGTCTAGTTAATGTCTCGTACGGTGACCAATATTTCTAACACAATATGTAAATATCTAAAAATTTCGATGAATGAGTGTGTCAGCTATAACAAATAGTAAATGGTATGAGTTAGTATATTACGTATATACTTCAAGTCAAGTCAGTTGTGTGGAATGGCCTTAACATAAAACAAAAAGGCCTCTCAATATGAACTAAACCATCCAACCAAACAAACATCCATCCTATAATATTCGATTCACTCAAACTCTTTAACTCTGCTCGATTGTAGCTCAATACCTTTAACTTCAGCTTATATAATATTTATGTATATACAGAGTTGATCAATAAAATGTTTCTTCATAAATGGTAGACATTTTGTCCAAAAAATATGTTACCTACTAAATTCTTAAACGTGTATTTAAAGAACATAATATTTTTAATCCTCAAACTAAAACAAAGTTGTTATAAGTTTGACCGCTATATGTGTGTGCTATTAACCGATTTTCTTTTTTTCTGTATCGTTTGAAAGGTAATTTAATGGAGAGTGTTCTTAACTATGTTTCAAATGCGAGTTTAGGCTTCCGTAGTCGAAAAAACAAAAAAATATAAATGGCAACATGTTTATGATCAACGTGTATGTCCGTACCTTGGAAGTGTTTATCGATAAAACGGTAACATATTATTGAACAACTCTGTAAATGTATGTTTTAGTTCTGTGATCAATTAAATACAGTTGTGTTACTAACATGTAAAAGTGTACCCAATTTGTTTTATATAACTGTGAAAATGGCTATACAAAGAGTTTAAGAATTACCAAAGTTTTCAACTTGTTAACGATTATATATTTTCCGATCGTAATGATTTTTGTTGTTTTTATTTGATTTTCATATTTGAGATTACTAGTTCATTAATAAACAAATATTGGTTTGGAAAAATAGAAGATTAAGAGAGAAAAAAATTTAAATATACATATTTATTGCGTTCAAAGTTTTAGAAAACAAATTTTGCTAGTCTCCTTGTCGACAATACAGTACAATTTTTAATAAACTCCATTACTAATAATTAAGACTACACGAAAGTTGTTGAATTAAAATAGCAAATGTCAAAACCACAAAAATGTTTTACTTTTTAAAAAAAGAAAAATAATAAATTTTTATTCCTTTGGTGACATTCCGTGTTTTGCAAACAATGCATATTGAATAATAATAATAAAATAAAGCACCATCATTTGCAACGAACTTGTACAAATTATACTGAATTACTTGACCATCAACATATAGCTCTCTTCTCCAGTATCGTATCGTATCGTTTTTCTTTTGGTTTTATGATTCAAAGCGATTACACGAAGCGAGTGTACTTTTATAATTCTAAAAACATGATGTACCAACCTGAAGTTGCCTGAATGAAATGCTACATTTATGTAGGACAATGTGTCACAAGCTACAATTGCGTTTAAAGCTTTTCAGATTTCCTCCCTTCACAGTTCTACAAACCCCCTTTATCTATACTATATGTTTTCGTTATATTTTAACCCAATCATCTTATAAGAAATATAACACATTAATTATATATAAATTAAGGTTCTATATTATTTACTTGCTACTTGCTATCTTTGATTTATCTCCTAACTTTTAGATTTTTTGTTAAAATCAACTGTAATATTTTATGAGTTATTCAAACTAAAGTTCACATTAAATAGGCTAGATTTAGCTTGGCTGTGTTATAAAATTGATTCCATATTTAAATACTGTAAAAATGTGTTTTTTATGGTTGGTGTAGTAGTAACTGATGATAAATCACCATAAATTTTATTAAAATATTGTAAGAACATATTTATCAATAATTTTTTTTTTCAAATCCATTTTTAATAACTATAGCCTGTAATAAAATTTAAACAAGCGGGAAATAAGGAAATAATGTAATTTGAAAGAAAAATATATTCACTTTCAAAAAATTAATGATCCAAATTTCATTTTAATAAAACGAATCATAATTGACAAACATTTTCATTGAAAAACTTGATCCTAGTACAATCTATAACAAACCGTGGGTAGATCTGGAGCGACCCTTGAGGTCTACACGAGTATACTACCAATATATTAAATAGTTATAAAAAATTAAAACTTGACCGAATGTTTTGAAATCCTTTTCGGATCATATTGCCCTATTGACATCTCAATGAAGTCGATCTCATTTATTCGCGCGATATCGATAATGACAAAAAACACCACGCCTTGTCTTTTGTCCTGGCCATGATACGTAAACATATGTTGAAAATTTTGATTTCGAATCTTCGTATAGTGGAAAGTTAATAAAGTAGTATCTAAAACCTAAATATATTAAAGCAAGTACATATTTAACAATAAGTGGTATCGACTTTTCATCATTCATAAGTAAAAATGACAAGTGAAAACAAACAAGTGACTGAGTCAATTGTAAATACCATGTCTAGAAAGTGTTTATATCAGTGTCTATCCATTATTCTTAATAAATTAAAAAAGTTTAAAAAACCGACACAATTGTGGCGGTCTTTCGGTTACCATTTATTTGGTTTTCAAAAATTTCAGAAAGTATTTTCTAGAAATTTTTTCATTTTTCGAGAATATTTCATAAGACAACTAGCTAAAGCTACCTGCAAATTTTCATCTCCCTATCTTTTATAGTTTTGGAGAAAATGGACAGTAATATTATGTCTTAATTTTCGCCCTAAAGAGTGAACAATGACGTTTACGTAAAAATTGTTTCAAACAAAAGGTGGTGTAACATCTTTACATTTAAACTTTTATTCTGCTAACGGTTTACAAGATGGAGCCTACGGGCCCAAGACCAAACTAACCTATGTTGCTCATTTACGAAATTATCCTCACTTTTTAGGTCCTGAGCTTTTGAGTTATCGTGTTCACAGACAGGCAGACGGACAACCAGAAATTCACCTGATTTCAAGGATTTTATGAACATCTTTACCAAAATTTTGTTCGTTGCACCAATATTTTTAAGCGTTACAAACTTGGGACTAAACTTAATATACCTTGACATAAATTACATATATGCATGTTATAAAAATATAGTCTCACTTTATTATGATGTTAATTTTAAGGTTTCTTTTATTATTAAAAACAACGTAGTGATGTGCCGGATATTCATATCCGTAATTTTTTTTCTGCTTTGGAATTTTATAGCAAACACAAAAATTGAAAATTTAATTCACAAAATATTTACAATAATTACACCATTTTAAATTATAAATATGTGAATCAATAAAAAATAATCAACGTTTAAGGCATTTTAACGACATGTAACTTCACAGAAAAAAAAACTAGATATATGTAAATAAGCAAATAAGGGATTGTAATTGACTGTTTAGTTTACGAAAAACAATAAACAAGGATTAATTTTTGACGAATATTTAGTCTAACAAGTGAAAACAAACAATTGACTGAGTTAATTGTTGAAATACCATGTATAGGCAGTGTTGATAACTCTGTCACATTTCACATACATACATATCTGACATATTTAACTGATATTCTCATATAATGCGCAAGTGTTGATGCGCAATCGTTTGTTTTTTTTGACGTCATGTAAATAACAAAAGATATTCACTTTGATATTCCTATATTAATACATTCTATAAAGTTTGTACCTAATTAACGCCCTCGTGGGTAAACAGTGATGTTTACAAAAAAATGTTTCAAACAAAAGTTGTTTATTTTTTTGTAAGGAACATTTTTTCTAAAAAAACTTTTATTCTATCTCTAACGGTTTACAAGATGGGTACTACGGACCCATGACCCAATTGACCCATGTTGCTCATTTACGAACTTGACCTCACTTTTTACGTCTTTAGCACGCTGTAAAAATTTCAGCTTGATATCTCTTTTCGTTTTTGAGTAATCGTGACCACAGACGGACGGACGGACGGACAACCGGAAATGGAATAATTAGGTGATTTTATGAACACCTATACCAATTTTTTTTTTGTAGCATCAATATTTTTAGGCGTTACAAACTTGGGACTAAACTTATAATACTATGTATATTTCATATATACATGGTATAATATGTATATTTCATATATACATGGTATAAAAATAGATTGTAAGAGCGGTTGTTCAATTGCCACGATAAGCTTGTACAATGTACATTGTATACAAAGATAGGCAATATATGTAGTAAGTATTCGTTGTAGCGTTGACAGATTTACTAAGTAATTCAGAGAACTATATTCTTTGTTTCTTTTAAAGATATCGCGTTCTCTCTTATATCGAGAATTACTTTCATAGCAAGAAATCTTTTTTTAAATGTTTTACTTTATTTCTGCGAAGCTAGTTTAACCATCGAACGAAATTTTTATGTGACTATGTGATGATTTGAGTTTGTATCCGTATTCCCGTTCATTTTTGATGATTCGACACGTCACTAAAATAATTTTTTTGTATATTAGTAGTTAATTATTTGATAAATTTATTTATAAATAGTAAATCACTTATCAAAAAGGTTTCATCAATCAATTTGTAGTAAACCTTATAAATGATAATGAGTTTTTTTCAAACATTATCATTCAAATCTATTATGAGCTCTATTATTATTCAATTTTGTAACATATTTCTGTATTTTTTAGAAATTACTTATTGTGTAAATCACTGTGATTATATTTTTATCAATAAAAACTAACATTTTTATTCATCTAAGGATTTGATCGCTTTAGCCTTTGACCAGAAATGTAAAAAATTAGCTTTATAATATTCATTAATCCGTCAGAAGTTGCGTACGCGATATATTGACGTCAACTGTTCGGTAATCTTTAGTTGCGTTTGCATGATGAGAGATTTGCTCACGCGTTAACTATTCTTTAACATTGTAAATTATAACCTCTACATAATTTTATATAAATTTATTTTTTAATGCACTAGTTAATAAAAAATAGTTTAATTATCTGATATTATTGAATGATTTTTATGAGTGAAAAATAATAGAGTAGGGAAATAATTTTAATAATTAAATTTATGTTAACTAATTTCACCATATTTCTATCAAAAGTTTTTTTTAATTTACTGAGTACGATTTATAATGAACTAACAAAAGTACACGAATCAGCCGATCGAAAAATCCTGATTTAAATAATCAAATTAGCTTACTAAAATATTGTATTCTCGTCGGCCGTTGATCAGTATGCCAAATTTCGAGTTAATCCGACGTTTTCAAGGAGGTCAATAATGTTCAAAATGTTCGTTACATACTAACATACCAACATGCAAACAAACTAACATACGTATGAAGCTAATAAAAGCATGTTAATAAAAATAAACACATCAATCGATTCCGGGTCCCTTGGATTCATGCGAAGTGGTTAAACCACAACCAGGTCACACGTGTTCTACGCAAAAAGGGTAATTTTTTTCAACTCAACGAATTTTTATTTATTTTGTTAACTTCTTACTTTTTTTTATTTATTTTGTTAACTGTTATTTTTTGTTTGATTTTGAGCTACAAGGTCATTTAAAAGTAATTTTAAATTTATAAACTGCGATGAAGATTTCTTAGTGGTAAAAGAACTTTAAATTAGAAAGGCTTTCTTTATAAAAGCTAATAATATTTCTCTTATCTGCAAACTGATTAATTTCATCATTTTAATATGAACACCTATAAATAAAAAATTTCTTAGAAAAATAACATGAAAAATCAACAAATAATTTATGTGTAAAACAACAAAAGTTATACATCTGGTCTGTTCATGCTAATGCTTATAACGCTCACCACAACTAAGCGTGGTGTGTTATAAGTGAGATTTTTTAATTAATTAAAATCATACCTGACATTTTCATACATGACATGACATATGTATAACGAGTTCGCTGTAATTTCTTGCATACTTTTAAAAACTTGTAATCATAATCTAAAAAAAACATATACTTACACTTACATGATTGTAAGTGCACACGACATACATGGATTATTAGCTATAAATACAGGGTGCTTCATGAAAAACATTCACAAAAATTCCACACACATTCTAGGAGAAAACACTTTATGAAAATAATTCGATTGGATTTAAAGTATTTCCTGGAGAGTGTGAGAGAAAGCGATATTTTGGAATGATAAAAAATATAGTTATCTATATGTTATAGTTGTATTAGTGCTGTAAATTTGTCAACCCCACAACGAATACTCTCATATATTGCTGATCTGTGTAACAGTTTAGTAAGCATCTCATGGTCATAGATTCACTTCTGGATTAGACTATATATTCGTCAAAAACTAGTCTTTGGTTATTGTTTTTTCGTAAACTAAACGGCTAATTCCATCCTATTTAGGCGCACATCATCCCCAATTTTTTTATTTACATATATGTAGTTTTCTTTGCAAAGTTACTTTCTATAGCAAAAACGCGAATTAAAAAATGTTAAAAAAGGCCTCTTAATAGTATGTATTTCTATCCTTTAAGTATTAAATATCGACAACTTTGGAAATGTTTGGCAGCTAGTTAGATTGACCTGATTACTTCTTCTAAAATTCAATATGGTGATCACCAACGAAAAAAGATCATCGAGAGCGGGAGGGAGGATTGCTTACTAGAAATTCAATAACATGCATTTGTTAACAAAAATTGCACATACGATAAATAAGGAATTTTTCCTATGAAATGGAGTAAACCAGAAATTTATTATCTAAAATTATCCTAAAGTTTTAGTATTTTGGTATAAACACATACTTAGCCATCTCAATCAATGGTGAATTTCGATCCAGTGGAAGGTTGATGCTCGGTACGGGACAATACTTCTTAAACATTCGGTAGTTGTATACGCACATTACCTATTATTTTTGTTACATAATTAGTTGACATTAAATAAATAAATAATAGAATAATTAAAATCTGTAATTAATAAAACATTTACATCATAAAGTATTTATTTAGTTAAATAAATCACAATTATCGTTAAACATACAAACACACAAGCACATCATGTGACTTTGAATCGTTTCTATAGTGATGTGTTAAATCGATTTTCTAACTCGAGTTGGACTTAAAATAAATGTTTTTTTTTTTCGATTTTCTAAAGATGTAGAACTTATTGTTATTTTCTAACTTGTAAAAACTTAATATACAAGATAAGTTTGATCTGAAAAAAAAAGCCAAAATTGAATGCATTTGACAATTTGATTATTAGTTTTTAAGATTTCACTAAAATCATGCTTTTCCGGCTCCAGAAAACAATCCGGCTTTTGTATTTTTTGGATCTAAATTACCATATGTACCTACTGAGTTTTATTGAAATCGGAGGAACAATTTTTTTCTCGATTCTTCGTAATTTTGTTAAAAATCGAAAAATTATAACATTCTATAGTAATTTAAAATATACAAATCGAACTTATATGGCGGTTGACCGCTTAGTTTTTGAGATATGACTGAAAAACTATTGTTAATTGCATATATCTTGGAGCGATTGCCACTGATATATAAAAAAAAATATTTAAAGGTCCCGTGAACCCAGTTTTAAAAATGGGCACATTTTTAATGAGTTTTTGTTAAGTCTATAATAACACTTATTTACATAATCCACTCATTTTGTAAGGCCAAATAGTTTATTCATGACCCTACGCATTTCCCAATATAAAAATAATTATTTTATCTACGCCCATGAGATAAGAACTATTTTTCTCACTTAATATGCGTGGGAAAAATAGTTCATGATCGCCCTAGTGCGATAATGAATTCATTACATCCCTTGTATCGTAATGAATTTGTGAAAATGAAATAATGAAAACAAACAATTGACTGAGTTAATTGTTGAAATACCATGTATAGATAGTGTTGGCTACACTGTCACATTACACATACATACATATCACACATATATAACTGATATACCCATATTACTACAATTTGCGCATAATATGCGCTCTCACGGGTAAACAGTGATGTTTGCGGAAAAATGTTTCAAACAAAAGTTGTTTATTTTTTTATAAGGAATATTTTACATATAAACTTTTGTTCTATCTCTAACGGTTTACAAGATGGCTCCTACGGACCCAAGACTCTGCAATTGACCTATGTTGCTCATTTACGAACTCGACCTCACATTTACGTCTTCAGCACGCTATAAAAAGTTCTGCTTGATATCTATTTTCGTTTTTGAGTTATCGTGATGACAGACGGACAGACGACAGACGACAGACAGACAGACAACCGGAAATGGACTAATTAGGTGATTTTATGAACATCTTTACCAAAATTTTGTTCATACCATCAATATTTTGAAGCGTTACTAACTTGGGACTAAACTTGGTATACCTTGGTATATTTCATATAAATGGTATAACAAGTAACTATTTACTATTCGCTCTGTGCGTGAGTTTCGTTTCCATGGTAACGATACACTACTTTAATTATAGAATTGTATGGATGCATATATAATTGTATGGATTGCATTTAAGACTTACATTTAAAATTTAATATTTTTGTCTCACAAATTTAAATAAATAATTATGATAATTTACATTTGAAAAATAATATTTGTTCAATTTGATTTCTTATTTTCACAATTTTTAATGCATTAAGTTTAATTAATTCGTGTTTTTCAATAATTTTAATTTGACATTTCTATAACATTAACATGTAAAGAATTGCAAATAAGTCATAACAGGCCCCTTTAACTCCAAAATTTTTCACTGGAAGCGCTGGCATCGATTTTATTGTCCCTACCATGACTACGCACACAACGAATAGTAACTTTTTTAATGTCCTATTTGTCATAACAAATTTTAAATAATAATTATCGTTTATTTTCACATTTGAAAGGCATAGATAAAGTTTTGTTCGATATGCGTGTGATAACGCATTGGTAACGTACTTCTGTGATTGTCCAACTCGTACTACGCACTCGTAGTGCAAATTTCGCATTCGTACGTCAATAATGCTGTTAATACCAATGGGTTTCGTAAGTAGCTATTGTGTCCTTTTTGAATAATAATCATTTCTAGAAAAACTTTAATTCAAAAAATACAATTCGTGTCCTTTAGTCGATTGGACAAGTAATTTTTTAGATATTCACTAAAATCTTAAACAAAGTTCAATCAATGAACTCAATTATTCATTAGACGACTAAATGAGTGAGTATATGTGATTAAGAAGTACTATTTTGAAAGAAGTACTTTTTGGGAAAAATTTATGCCATACTACTGAGGCCATTAAGGCCAGATACTCAAGCATTTTTTTATTAAATTTATCTTACCTTCATAATGTTTAAAACATCTCCAACCATTCTCCTTACTGTTAATGATTAATGACTATTATTTATGCACTAAGTTCAGTACTTATATTTGAGAATATCTTAATAATATTTTTCTCTTCAACAAAAATAAGAAAATTTATTTTCATTTTTTGTGTATATTTTTCGTTGCGTAGATATATTTTGTGTAACAATAATAAATCATAAATAGAAGAATCATTTTTTTCGCTAACTAATGTATCAACACACACCAGTTATGAAAGACCAAAATAACAGGCGACACATATATCGAAATGACATACAGATTTATACTACACCAAGAGCAACTAACCACTTGAACGGGGAACACCTGAAGCATTTTATTGTTTCCGTTTAATACAAGGTGGCACTTATTTATACACATCTTTCATCGAGGTCAACCTTTAAAAAATCAAACTACATTTTTAAAGCACACATTTTAATTTTTTTTAATTTAAATATGATGGACGAGCCTGGCCCAAACGTTTCGTTGAATTTACTAAAGCTGATCATTTGAGGATTGGTTAAAGTCATTGTGTACGCAAACATACTGCGGTCAGTCAAGCGAACGATAGAACAGGGGTCAGATATATGCTGTCGAAACGGAGCAGCTTTTTGTGTTACTAAAATGAATTTACTACAGCTGAAAATTGTTATACCGATTGTATATCGCCTATAAGTAACAGTTATGATTGTCAGTCAGTTCCACGTTAGAAGAAGGCTGGTCAGTCAGCCCTTATTTATGAACAATAAATAGATAAGATTATATAATTTAAATAATAACAATTTCCAGCTTTAATAAATTCATTTTAATACCACAAAATAAGAAATCATAAATGAATCTTATTTATTTATTGTTCACAAATAAGGGCTGACTGACCAGCCGTATTCTAACGTTGAACCGACTGACTGTCATAACATTTTTCAGCTTTAGTAAATTCATTTTGGTACCACGTAAAACTGTATCGTTTCAAAAGCATATATCTGACCCCTGTTAAATCGTTCGCTTGACTGACCGCAGTATGTGTGTGTACACAACTACTATAAACAATCCTCAAATTTTCAGCTTTAGTAAATTCGACGAATAATCCAGTCGTTCAATCTTTTAATTTTGATTTTAAATAACTTATATTTAGCAAAAACATAACTACGAAACAATTAAATTGTACTATTAGGCAAGAAAACACACTTTAAAGTTTAAAAAGTTGACCTCGATAAAACAATTATTGCCAAGTTATGCACATCATTTATTATAATTATAATATTTTGACGTATACCTTAATTTATTATATCTGAAGTGCGATTTGATCAATGGAATAAAATTTTGGGGGAGACTGCCCTCACCTGCTTCATTTTGGCAACACCAGATCTTCGTGAGAGTGTGGAAGAGGGATGAAAACTATTACTATTTTCGTTGAAACTGAATTAAGGCAGAATATTTCTTTTTCGGCTTCTTAAGAATCTACTAAAGAAAATAATATTTATATTAATTAACCAAAAAGATTTTTCTTAACTGAATAGAAAATTAGAAGGCTTTGAAAAGGATTAATTCGAACTTTCTGTAATCACCAACAAATGACACTCTATACCATATTATATGAATGAATATGGGAGTCTGTGTCTGCTGAGTGGAACCACCTAAAGTGTATGAAGAACGATGATGATGATGTGTTCGTTTCTTGATATTTCGTGTACCACTTCTTAGGGGACCTCCAACCGTCATCATCATCATCTCAAGAGCTTCATCATTCACATAATTCTCCAGTGACAAAAGAAAACTTTCTACATCTCTACGTGAACATTTCAATAACTGATTTATCAAGAATTCTTACATAGACATGCCTGCATACTGTGAGCAAACTTTTACACATATGAGTTTGTATTTTTGGGTGTAGTACCAGGCATGGTATTTGACACTCATTTCCAAAAACTTCCATCGTTTGTTTTTCTCAAGGTATGGGCAATTATTCATTGAGTACTTAACTGGTTTATGGAAACTATCTCAAATTCCGAATGGTATTTATAAAGCCCATCAAATTTTAAAAAAATATTTTTTTTATGTATTTTTTATCAAATAACAAATAACAAATACATATTGTTGATAACTAATTTCGTACTAATTATAACATTAAGTGGTTACGCCATTTTTAGTAGTTCGAATTTAGATTATCAGATGGCAATTCAAAAGGCCATTCAAAATATTCTAATTCAAATCAGATTAATCCCGCCAACTTCCGATAATAATTCGTACTAATTAAAAAGGAAGTAGACCTGTTTTGCGCAATTCCAATTTAGACTACCAGGTAACTTACCAGTTAGTACTCTAAGATTTGCGATGTAATAAACATAATGTTTTATGTTTGCTAGAGTTGTTCATGGGAGAGTGAATGCCTCCATTATCAGCCGAATAAATTTGATATCTATATAAGTATAATAACTCAATCGTATACTAATGATCAGACTGTTTATGGGGGAACTACAAATTAAAATTGCATTGGCTAAACTCTATAATTTTTTAACTTGCTATTTCATTACAACAGCCAATCGTTTGCAATCACGGGATAATGGCTAAAATAATTTAATTCTGGGGCTTTTTTACAAGCGTTTATTTAATTATAACATGCTTTTATTTAACTTGCAATGTTTGTATGTGTATGTAAGTATATATACAATTTGTTTTATAATCATTTCTCATACTACATCGTTTTTAGTTTTTATGTCAGTCTTCCCAACAGCTTCTTTTTCCAACTTTTCTGAAATTTCTGTACGGATCCCTGGACTATGATGATGATGATAACAGCCAGCAAACACTTGACAATAATCAATGTCTTTTTGACACAATATTTTTTGTGAGAAAATGGAAAACTTGATATCTAAATTTGTTTAGACAGATGTCTGGAGCATTTTTTTTCATGAAAAATAAATTATAAATATATAGTTATTAATAGTTTGGTGGACCTAGAAATTTATCTTTTGGGATTTGAATTTAAGATGAAATTTTCATGAATCGATTACGGTTCAACGGTATTATGTTAACTCTTACGTAAAACATAATTTTTGAAAAAATCTTATGAAAGCATCCTTGGATAATCCGTTATTCTTGGATAATACAACTAACGCGAAGCATAATTTAGCGCTATATCACACGGCAATGATCATTATTTATCATTGATCATTATAAGATACATACGATTAATGAGTGTCATTTTTGGATAATACAGAAACGTAAGTGTTAGTTAAACGGGTGTAATGAGCGTTTTTTATGGCGCCAAAGCGCGCTATTTAGGTATCTGAGGATCACGGTGCGCCTTTTTGCCTGAAGGATACATACGATTTGTGAGCTTAATGCTTCTATAATTTCAAGCAAAGCATTTTTGAAAAGTGTCCTAGGGGTGCTTTTTCTGCTTTATTATTATTCTTGGATGTATCTTGATTTATCATTATTCTTGGGTGATACAACTATCGGAAAGCTTTTTTTTATATTATAAACCAATGAAGGATATTACAATTATCGGAAAGCTTTTTTTTTATATTATAAACCAATGAAGGATATTAGATGACGAAAAAAGTTGGCGATTTGGGTGTGTGGTATAACGTTATGGATGTGCGGGTCGCACCTTTCCGCCTGTAGGCTATATCACGTTTGTGACTTCATGCTAAGATATGAAAATGCAAAGCTAAAGGCTTATTGAAAGGCGCGGCGCGCCGTTTCCCTTATAGGAAACATACGATTTCTGCGTGTCATCCTTGAATAATATAACGTGAATGAATAACATAACTGCTTTATTTATCCAAGATACGATATCGTCATTCATTTATGGCTTACAAAGCATGTTATGTAAGTGTTAGATAAAATGCAATGTGCGTGCCAGCTGCTCAAGACATACGCTAGTTTGTGACCGTCCTAATATAAAGCGAAGCGTTATTGATAAGTGCACTGGGACGTTTTTTTTTGTTTTATTATTATTCTTGGATCTTGACTTATCATTATTCTTGGATAAACAACTAATGCGAAGCGACGTTTAAGAGCGCGTGTGGCGCACTATTTTACGAACCAATGGCCAATGTTATTGTGCGTTATTGTTATAGAGAGCGATAATGACGAGCAAAGCGAGGGTTTTCGCCTATAGAACACATTAGGTTTGTGTAATGTTTCATTAAACGTTTGAAACATTATTGAAAAATTCTAACTAACGAAAAGCTGGATTTTTACTGTTTCGGTAGAATCTTGAGAGGGAAGTTTTTTATTGATAAAACGCGAAATCATGACACTGGTATCTAAAACGGTAAGAAGACGTTTTTCAGTCTTTTTCTTGCTATAACATTTTTAAAGTTCAATTCGGTTGGGCTTGCGAATAGAATAATGATTCGATCTATTTATAATAGTTGAAAAATGAATCGAAACTAAGTATCTTAATAAATTGGTATTATTAAACTTTGATCTTCAAAAATTGTCTTTTGTTATCTGGTGTAAAAAACAGTTGGATATAAAGAATAAACAAAAACAATTTTCGGATATAACAATTCAACTTGTAAACTAAATTGGTCTCGTCAAATATAAATCGTTTTAAATCAAAAAACTTAAATCACAAATAAAAGAAATTGAATGCAATTTTTTGTTGTTATAAACACGTACACATAAATAGTTTCTTTAAATCTTTTGAACGACATATTTTTTTTATACCATTTCAAATAAAATATATCGTAAATTATCGTTTATTTATTTCAAATCCGAAAACACACTTTTACTGATAATTTATGGCGAAAATATTTTCTTCAAAGAAACGATATTTGTAAAAGATTATCTCAAAAACAAGTGAAAATAAACAATTGACAGAATTAATTATTGAAATACCATGTATAGACAGTGTTGATTACTCTATCACATTACACACATATACAAGTCACACATACATAACTGATATATCTATATATAATACATACTATAAAATTTGCATGTAATGTGTGCCCCCGTGAGTAAACAGTATTGTTTACAAAAAAATGTTTTAAACAAAAGTTGTTTATTTTTTTATAAGGAATATTTTTTACCTTTAAACTTTTGTTCTATCTCTAACGGTTTACAAGATGGGTCCTACGGTCCCAAAACTCAATTAACCTATGTTGCTCATTTATGAACTCGACCTCACTTTTTACGTCCTGAGTGTGCTGTAAAAATTTCAGCTTGATATCTTTTAGCGTTTTCATTATCGTGCTCGCAGACGGACGGATGGACGGACAACCGAAAAAGGACTAATTAGATGAACACCTGAACTACTATGTATATTTCATATACATGGTGTTCTGTTATTGACTGCAGATCGTGGGCCTACAGAATAAGCTCATAAAGACCATGGAAAAAGTTATTTACCAATTTTGGATCTGAGGCCTAATTTGGGCTCTGATATCAGAAGAGATATCAACTAATTTCATTCGATTAGATTATTTTAAAAAACATTTAAAAAAATTATTATCATAAAAATAAAATTCGTAGCGCAAGAGCTGCGTTAGCGAAACGAATTCTTTTACAGATTGAAAAAATTTTTCTTAAAATCGAATAGTGCATGTTTAATTTTCCAAGAACTTTTTGTTCGAAAACTAAGCGCTTAGAAAAAAAACTACAAGAATACTTTTTTGCTTAAAACAGATCAAAAAATTCTAAAATATTTTTTATTTTGAAAAAATTCGAAGTTTTGTCCTTTTGTCATCAACTGAATTGACATTCCAAATATCAAAACTATCCTTGATTCAAAATCAAATTCATCAAAAATATCAAATTTTATCCAAATCGGTCTTGAATTGCGGAGAGTTTACAGACATATAGCGAGTGACAAGTGCTGCCGGGTTAAGCAGTCAATTACTTATTTTCGTGAATTAAGTATTGAGAGCGTTGAATCTTTAAATATTTACTTGCGCAGTAATTTTCTATTTACTGTGTTCCTTTCAAATTTTTGGTAAATTCATCACAGTTGTCATATCATAAATGTACACAATATATTTAACCATTTTACCTCAATTTTTGTAAAAACTTTTTCCCCCAACATTTAAAGCATTAAATGTATTATGTGTATATAACATAACATATGACACTCATTCGTAGCAGATACCTAAATAAATAGATAAATAGTAGAGCTACGCTAGAACTACGCGTCTCGTTCATTCGCTAAGCACACACATATGATATGTACATAACGCTTGTAAAACATGACATTTCATTTAAGAGTGATCGGTTTATAAACACAATAATATCAATAATCCATTTTATGTGTATGATATGTCAAAATGTCATCATTATTTGATGCTTTTATTATTATAAATAATTGCTGGTGTTTGGATAAACAATACAATCAAAAAAATTTTGTAATTAAATAATGCCATAAAATATTTTCCTTGCTTACAAGGTGTGTCAGTTATTTGTTACATCAACCCTCAAACCCTCAACTTGTAAAACATATAACAATATTGACACAAATTCATTTGCTTTCGAAGTAAAACTTTGTATTCACAAATATAACTGCATACTGGGTGAACTATCTATTATTGGCTAATAGCTCGTTTTTTAATTAACTAATCAAAAAATAACTTAGTTACAGAATTTGTTGGGAGACATCATGTTCTAGAAAACTAAAGATTTTCGAAAAAATGTTTCAAGTAAAAAATGTTTTTTTTTTTATAAGGATCAAATTTCTAATTTAAAGTGTTATAGGATCTGAAGTGACTATTAAAGCAACCCGGAGAACTAGGTCCAATCGGATGTCAGAACATGATGGCCCCCATCAAACGATTGTTTGGGTTATTTTTTTTATTGATTAACTACAGAACGAGAAATTAGCCATAATAGGTTAAAATGGTCCACAATGTATAGAAGAATCGGAAATATAACACAATAAAATCGTCATGTCCGAATTGGACCCGCACATGAGGTTCCGTTCCATCGTGCAAGATATGTACTTTTGAAATATTTTTGTAAAAGAAAGTACGTAGTTCTTTGTGTGTGAGTCCAACTTACACTTGACCGATTTTTGTGACACTGTGTCAAAATTTCAGCGGTCCAACTTTTGCGGTTTGTGAAATACAGTCCGATGATAGACGGACGGGTAGCGGAGTCTTAATAATAGAATTCTCGTTGGCTTCTCTTCAGGTAAGGAACATCTAAAAAGAATTAAGTACTCGCAGTATTGGTAGTTGAGATAAAGTGTTTAAATCGAAAATAAAAAAATAACTGCGCTCGATTCCCGATCATTCGGTAATTTTTTCAATTCTTTCTTTGAAAAAATACAAAATAAAAATATATTCAGAAATTGTTGTAATTTAAGCACGTTTTCTTAGGACCCAAAAAATCATGTTTTCTGACGATCATCGTTAAAACGTGTATATGCATTGTCATGGATGCCCTTCATAAGCAGGTAAATTTTTTAATACCCCTTGGATTTCATGTTAAAGTTTGCATTTTTAACATATAAACACTTTTTTGGCATTATTTTCAAAAGTATGCTTTATATGTATATTACAAGACTAATTTTAATAATTTTAATTTGGTAAACTAAAATTCATTAGTTGAACGCATCACAAATATTTGCTATAAAGAAAATTATAACAAACGGTACTCGTTTTTCCATAAAATACATTCAAAATGATGAAATGAATGGCAATTGTGTTACGAAAATAAGTATTTCTTGTAAATGTAAATTCAACTCTTCATTTAAGTTCTAACAAAATCCACACTCAAAAATTTCTAACATATCTAAAAATTTTTTATCTATTTATCGAAACAGCTTCAATATTTTACTGGCTATACCATGTTTATTGAACAAATTCTACATTAGAAACTGGCATCGGAAAATTATACATAGTAAAAAAACGAACTAGCTGCAGGATAAGATACTCTTAACATGATAGCAAGCAAATTCTTATTTTTTGGAATTAATTATAGAGGTTGTTGACTTAACCCTTCGTAAGCTTACTGATTTGACGGGTGACCAATTTTGGAGCCACTTTTCTTGTAGCCATTATTTTGAAAGTACAACTTCTCCAAAGATTTGTATGACTCGACGAAATAATTTTCGGGGATCAAAATCGATTCCTGAAATAGAAATTACAAATTCATAAATTGATATTTTTCTAGTGGTTTATTAAATTTTAGTTTACAAATATTACAAATTGTATAAAAGATCGCTGTTGCTTGTTTTTTACTTACGTGATGATTTTAAAAATTAAAAATTCACTTTTGTCATTAGATATTTTATTAAATCTAACTCGATGATTTGGGATTTACCCGAGGTTAAATAGAAGGCACACCTCTTGAAATTAAGTATCAGGAAAATTAAAGCTGAAAAATAAACACAATTATAAATCAAAATTTCCTCCTTCATTGCTTAGGCTTTCTATAAATTATATTTCCTGTTTTAAGCAAGACTTTAAATATGAAACGAGAGCTGGCTACTTTTTTGAGAGTTTATTATAAGATTGTTGAATTTTAAACGCATGAAAGCGCTTTCAGATGCCAGACATACTTCATTTCTACCTTATTTCAAACACAAAATAAATATTCAAAATCGTCTTAAAATCAATTTCGTGGCGTTGCTCTAATTATAAAAATGTACATTTAAACCCATCAGCAATCGCGTTATGAACATCTTACTCACACTCGATTTAAAACTTAAATTACCTACTTTTATTTTTAAAATGGTATATGTGCTCGAAATTTTTTCTATCTTCATATAATTTTAGCTTCGAATAATTAATAATTTAGATGTTTTCAACCTATCTACTACAGGTTTTTAAATGTCCAAGTCTATGTACATGTCATGAAAAAATCTAGTTTCTGCATCAGTTTTGGTTTTGGCAGACGCGCGTCGATAGGCTAACTTTGAGTGAGTTCGTGTCTGCTGAGTTACCCGGCCAGTGCGGGGTAATTTTGTTTTGACTTTATGTGTTCTGTTGTGTATGCGTTCTTGGATTTGGTTTTATTAATTTTAACCACCGAAAAATTGAAACCGCTGCTAGTTATCGCCATTATTTAATTGTGTGTGATCTTCAGATGCTTGTTTGTTAATTTTATTCTCTTTTATATGATTTAACACGTGTTAACTGTCTGTTTAAGTGTAAAAAATAAGCCAAATTTCACTAAACAATCAATTTTTTAAATGTCTCAAAAAGTTTCAGTTTCGGTTTCGGCCGAAACTGAGACAGATACCGAAGATTCGGTTTCGGTTTCGATAGAAATTCCAGTTTCGGTTGGACACTTACTTTAAAAAAACTAAAAAACACGCTTCTTGCTTGTTCTAAGTATATATATATATATATATATATATATATATATATATATATATATATATATATATATATATATATATATATATATATATATATATATATATATATATATATATATATATGTATGTATAGTATGGTTATCGGTAGTATAATAAATGTATATAACTGATGATGTCCCATGCATGGGTATTATATTAGAGATCTACATACAAACATACATATATACATACATACAGAAGCTAATATAAGCGTGTTAATAAAATTATGTAGCGGTTATGATTTACAAAGTTAAAGAAGTGGTCAAAGATTACCAAACGATTCATACGAGTGCTGATGGGTTAAGAGCATTCTTTGTTAAAACAAGCTATCCATATCAAGAAGAACTTTTTGGGTAAAATTAATGATTCAATATAAAATTTGATCTACTTACAGAATTATTTTGATTTTTTAGCATTTGTCATAGTCCGATTTTGACTTGCAATATAACTTTTAACACGTTCCACTAAAGCACTTTCCCAATCACTTGGATCCATAAATATATTATCTTCTACATCTCCAACATCGGTATTAAGTCGTACCATAAAACCTTTTCGCACACCATATAACGACCTTAATATATAAACATCCTTCTTGTATAATAACTGTTGCGATGAAGCATCATATTGACTTCGCATTATTGATTTGGCATTTGGATCATCAATACTATGATCAATACCCAATCCATGTAAGATTTCATGCATTAACGTTTGCAAAAACAGTTTCATCAATGATATATTACGAGCTTTGTGCGTTTCTTGCACATGATTGTAATTTATTAGGACCTCCGAAAATGGTGTACCATCACGAATTCGAAAATATGTCATGGCTAAATGACGTGATGGTAATGTTTTATTAAAATTAATAGTTAATTGACACTTTACATTCGAATCTAGTAACCAAAATTTTAAATTTGTGTATTTACTAATTTTTGATAAACAATATTCAGTCATAAGACGACTATCTTGGAATTCTACGTCCTTTAACAATGCTGGATCTTGAACTTGTACAACATTTTCAAAACATACTCGAATATCAGTGATATTTTTCTTTAATTCATCCATATAATCAAATAAGTAACGATTTTTATATTGATCGGTAAATTTCACTGGTGTTTTTTTATTAAAAACAAGTTCGTATGGTTTGTAGTATGAATTATTTGTGATTACATAACGATTATATTTTAATAATTGTCCATTACTTTGTGTGATAAACAACACTATTGTTGTACAAAATAATATGTGTAATAAAAATGCCATTACTTTTTAAAGAAGTACTATAATTATTTTTTTTTGTAAATAGTGCTATTTATATAGTTTTTGATATGTTTATAAAATGTGGGGAATTCCAATAATTAATCTCACGTCATAATTTTTATAAATAAAATATACAATAGACCCCTGCTTAACGCCATTGCTAAATTATACACAATATCTTGTTGTGTACTCATCATCAGTTATTAGAAGCACTAAGCTTGGGAATAGTAAGAACAACTCTACAAAAAACCGTTTTCTATATTTGTTAAGGTTAATAGGACAGTACACTGCAATTTTATAGTAACTAAAATCCGAATTTATTTTTATACACTTGCAATCCTATTAACGTAATTATCAGGCGAGCGAAGCGAGCTTCTACTAGGTTAAAATGTAACTTTTTGGTGGTAAACTTTACAAAAAAAAAAATACAAAAGATTTAGACATGAAATAAAATGCTGTAATTCCATATTTATGTCTAGGTATGTAAAAAAATTATATAAATAATAAAAAAATAACAGTATTTTTTATTTATTACATGTATGTATACAACCAGAGACAGTGGTACCATCTGTGAGCTACATCTAATACTAATATATAATTGGCTACATTTAATATTAATTTTAATTGAGTGGCCATCTGTAGATTCTTTCAAGTATTAAAAAACTTCATTATGAAAAATACAAAAAGGTGATAACAAAACATAAACAATTAATTTTTGCAGTTCTACAGTAGAATAACTTAAAAATTTAAGTGATATTAATATAATATATACAAGTAATGAAAAAATTTTTAATTATAGTTATTATAATTTTAAAGTTATTTATTAATTAATTGTAATTTTAGCAATAAAATGCCACGACGTCGTACGTTGACGGGTCGTAAAGAGCGTGATCGTAATCGATCATTAATGAGTGATCATCGGAAACGACGAAAACAAGATCAAGAAGAATTATATCTTTATCAAGATGATATTAATTTTAAAATGTATGCAGAAAATTATGCTCAAAATAATTTGAATTTTGAAGTATGTAATGTATGTCATCGTCGTTGGTTTGATTTACAAATTAATAAAGATGGGTTTTGTTGTATTTGTCATAAATTTAAAATAAAAAATGAATTGAATATTTTCACAGCGGATAATAACATGGATCCTGGTTTACAACCTGATGTTTTAAGGAAATAAACGTTTGTTGAGGAACAATTAAATTAAAAATATTTGTCAATAATTGAAGTATAATTTTATTTTAGAAATATCTATTTTATATGAAACCATTCGCGAGCCATTACAAAGTTATACTTTAAGCTAGTTTAATTACTAAAAATAATAAATAATCATTCTTTGACTCTTTAAATTTTATCCTATTGTGCGATATTTAAGTTATAAAAGTAGAAGTTTTTTAGTTTTTTATGTATAGAAGGTGGAGGAGCATTATCGGACGTGAATGCGTTCATTTCAACATTTGCTATCCACAACATGTTAAAAATTCAGATTTGCATGTAAAATAATATTTTGATATCATAAGTTTAGTCCCAAGTTTGCAACGCTTATATTGATGGTACGGACAAAATTTTGGTTTAGGTGTTCTTAAAATCACCTAATGAATCCATTTCCGGTTGTCTGTCTGTCCGCCAACACGATAACTTAAAAAGAAAAAGAGATATCAAGATGAAATTTAAATAGCGTGCTCAGAAGGTAAAAAGTGAGGCTAAATTTGTAAATGAGCAACATATAGGGCAATTGGACCCATCTTGTAAATCGTTAGAGGTGGAACAAAAGTTTAAATGAAAAAAATGTTCCTTATAAAAAAACCTAACCACTTTCATGTGAACCATTTTTTCGTAAACATCCCTGTTTATCCGTGAATCAGCATTGTCTATACATGGTATTTCATCAATTAACTCAAACAATTAACTCAGAGTATTAGTTAATTTAATTTTTTGTTGTGTTTATTTAAAGTCGCTCTGACAACCCAGGTCCTTGACGACTGCACTTAAATACAATATCATAGTATTTATTGTTCAAGTATACATGTGTTGTATTTATGTATGTGTTTCTTTATTACTATGTAGATTGAGGAAATGAGAAAAAAATTTTATCACTTACATAACGTAGAAAAACAAACGATTGCGTAAACAACAATGTCTTTACATGGTATTTCAACAATTTATTCAGTCAATTGTTTGTTTTCAATTGTTTATTTACTCAATTTAGTCATCAAAGTAAAAATAGTATAAATAACTAACACGGAAAAAATTTAACAAAAATAAAATTATATTACAAAATGAAAAGAGATTACGACTTCTTTTTGAACTTGAGTGATCTCGTGAATGCATAATATTGATAGTCAATAATATTAAAAAACAATTCTAAAATATTTATGAACATACATCCCATGAATATTAAGTATTTTGGATTTTTTTTAATAATAATTTTACAACAATAAACAATTGAGACCCCCAAAGGACAAGTGTAGGTGAATGTAAAATTTTCGAACAGAATGGTATAGAAAAATTTTGTTGAATCATAATTTAATACTTTACTAGCCCTTTGTTGGCAACGGTTAGCCAGAAAAACAGGCTAGAACTATAATTAAATAAACGGTCCGAAACATCGGACAAGACTTTATTATGTAATAAAATTATTATTGTAATATTTTTATTGAAATCATCATATGGTAATGAGGAACAGACTTACGTATTTTTTGTATTTAATATAATATTTAGAAAGATGTAGTTTGGTAAGGGTGCGGTTAAGCAAAGATTACCAAGTTACAAAAGTTACTTAAAAAGGCATTTTAAATAATATTTTATCAATTTTGGGTAGAGTTGATTTGACCACATTTGACGATTTCATTCCCTCCAGCTCCACGGCTCCAGGGGAAGGGGTCCCAGAGGGTAGTAATATCAAACCTAGGACCTTGTTTATATAAACCCTAATACTAAGTTTCACTGCTGTCCCCTCCGCCTCTCCCTAGAAAATCCCATTTGCATGTATTTTGAAATGTTTTCCCTATGGTGTGGCCTTCTCGAATTTTCCCGGATATGTGGCTTATACCAATCCTAGGAACACCTTAAGGTCTAGCCTTGTGCCCAGTTTAATCGAAATCGTTAGAGCCGTTTTTGAGAAAACCCCAAAAATCCTGTTTTGGCCTAGAGGGAAGTACCCTTAAAAAAAGGCCTAGAGAAAAAATGAAAAAATCGTCTGGAATTATGACCAAACTGAACCTATGTACCGAGTTTGAGAAAAATCGGTTCAAAATTGAAGGCGCCAGCTTGGTAACAGACATACCGACATACCGACGGACGCAACATTTTTTAAAAACCACTTTTTTGGAATCAGGGACCCTATTTCCGTTGAAACCGCGATATCGATTTTTTTTTTCGATCACAATACTTTATTATATTTATAATATAATAAAGTAAAAATTATAATTTATTTCATTCTTATTTAGATCCGAGAGATGATCAAAGATGTGGCTCTAGTTGCCTTTTACACCAAATTTCGATTATATAATCTTAATCAGGGGAGAGATGAAAGCCCAAAAAATTGAAAATAATTTCAAGCAGACTTTTTTGACATGGAAACTATAAAAAATTCAGAAGGGAAATGCACTCTTCTAATTTTCACAAAAATTTTGAATTTTATGATTGAAGTTAGAGGACAAAATACGTTCCTTTAATTTGACTAATTAGTCCTTTGCTACCAATCTATCATTTTTTTTGTATGATTATGCCCCTTACCCCGATAAGAGGGTATCTTTAAATGGTTTTAAAAAGATTAGGTGATCTCGAATATTTATAAGCCATGGATGGCTCCAGGACTAATTGTTATTATTTTTTATTATTCACCAAAATCGCCTACTATTTAAACGGACGCGTGATGTACTACCTTTACAGATACACCCTGTATAAGATATTTAAAAAAATAACTCAGTCAATTGTTTATTTTCACTATGCCATTTTACTACGCTATTTTAGTTTTGATGAGATTGAATTGGATAACTTCAAAATTAAAAATATTTAATCAAAATGTAGACCGTACTTTGTTGCCATTATTATAATTTTATATTCATTTATTTAAACAAAAACATAGATATTACAAATAAAATAGTTATTATTTTGAATAAAATAAAATAGTTTTAAATTAAAAAATAAAAATAATTTAAATTAAATTTACGCTTCAAATATATCCAAATGAAACATAATTATGACAAAAAATATATTCATTAAATGAATTAAAATTTAAATTTACAACAAGTGAAAACAAACAATTGACTGAGTTAATTGTTAAAATACCATGCATAGTCAGTGTTGATTTCTTTATCACATAACACATACAAACATGTGACACATACATAACTGATAATCAAGTATAGTACATATTATAAAATTCCCGCCTAATTGGCGCCCTGACGGGTAAACAGTTTACGAAAAAATATTTCAAACAAAAGTTGTTTAATTTTTGATACGGAACATTTTTTACATTTAAACTTTTGTTCTATATGTAACGGTTTACAAGATGGGTCCTACGGGCCCAAGACCCAATTGACCTATGATGCTCATTTACGAACTTGACCTCACTTTTTACGTCTTGAGTACGCTGTAAAAATTTCAGCTCGATATCTTTTTTCGTTTTTGAGTTATCGTGTCCACAGACGGACGGACAACCGAAAATGGACTAATTAGGTGATTTTATGAACACCTATCAAAAAATTTTTTCCTAGCTTCATTATTTTTAAGCGGTACAAACTTGGGACTAAACTTAATATACTATGTATATTTCATTTATACATGGTATAAAAAAACAGTTATTTCAAAGTTTTGATTTTCACTTCCGTCTACAGTAATTACCTTTTTTTTAACAGTGTAAGTGAATATTATAACGTTAAAAATATTCTTATAAAGTTTTTTTAAATAAAATCTACTTTGAATAGATAAAATTGGTTTTCGATAACTTTATTATCTATGATATTTCGAACATACCTAGAATCCACAACTAACCCAATCTTTTAACATTATTTATTATGAGATAAAAAAACACTAACATATAAAAAAAACGCACATACTAGAACGCACAAACGGAGTTCGAAAAATATAAAATAAAAAAATGATTATTGTGTTAAAAACGAACATATTTATAGATAAACATATAGAAAATCAGCTTATAGGTAAAATTAAGGTAATATTGGAGAAAAAAGGATCGTTTATTCATATGAAAAGTGGGCACTATGCCTTTTTATATATGTTATAAGCACACAGTATCTTAAAAATGGGTAACCAATATATAGTATAAAAGCAACGTCACGAAAAAGTTGATTTTAAGATGGCTGGATGTTTTATATTTATTAACACGCTTTCATTAGCTTTATAAGTATGTTAGTATGTTTGTATGTTAGTATAGTAGCATGTAACGGAAATTTTGAACAAGATTTTGACCCCTTTCAAAATTTCGTATTAACTCGAAATTTGGCATACTTATGAAGGACCGAATATAATACAATAATTAATAAGTTTCAGGAATAATGATTTTCATATCTCAAAATATATACATTTATTTGCGTTCCCACCATATTTATACTGAAATTTTGATAAACAAATAATAGTTAAAAAAAAACTAAAAAACACGCTTTTGTAACTAGCTGAAGTAACAGGTAGAAAATAATTTCTTTTGATTCACAAAATCATTTTATCGTAAGAAAGAGTGAGATGCTTTTAAAGATATTTGATAATAACTTTACTTTTACCAATATCTGTCTATAAAATATTTACAATAATTGAAATTTAACACCCCACGCTTTTTTACGATAAAATGAGTTTTTTGAATTTAAAGAAATTATTTTCTACCCTTTAGTTCAGCTAATTACAAAAGCATGTTTTTTACTTTTTTAAACTATTATTTATTTATGTTTGAAATTAGATAGGAATGAAGTATGTCTCGCATCAGAGAGCGCTCGCGTTTACTACGTTTGCAAGTGTGTATGACCGAAAACATTTGCTAAAATAGGGAATATCCATGTTTTGCTTCAATGCCTCAGTGCTTTTAAGTTCGTGCTTTTATAAAAGCCCATTCATGTAACAAACAGCAGAGAACAATTATTTTTCGATTATCTGTAAAAACAACCAAGATAAAAGTCATCAGAGATTTGTTTGTATCTCTTTCTCTATCGGGATTTAATATGGATTGTTCGATTGTAATCTATGTTCGATTGTAACTTTCAATTAGGTAATTTCATAATAATGATTTTGTACGTAAAATTAATTACATAAATTTTGTGATATACATAAAATATTTAAATAAGATTAAAATTTAATTTTAACAAATGATTTTTAAATAAAAATGGTCGAATCTAATATAAAAATCACTTGACCATGACGTGAAATCAATTAAAACATGATGTTCTTGGTCTGCCGTCATTGTGCATATTATTATTACTTATATATTATACAGTGTGTCGTATTGAAGACATCCTCATATTTTCATTATTAATTCTAAGGGTGTTGGGTCGCATTTTTTAAGATACGAAACCGAAACTAGAACTTTGAACTACAAATTGACAAATACGGCCGATTCTTAATATTTTTCCTTCAAAAACCGATTTTCAGAACAAAATATTAGTATTTTTATTTTTTTTATTATTTTCGTCTTTACTCAAAATTATTACAAGTTTATTGAAATATTTGATTACGTGACAATAACAAATTATTAATTTGTCCAGATTTCACATTCCATAGCACACTAACAGTTTTTTGTTTGTTTTATTTTTATTTTTTTGTTTCTATTGTGCCGTGCAATGTAAAAACTGGACAAATTGATAATTTAATAGTGTTATGTAATCGAATTTTTCAATAAACTTGTAATAATTGCAAGATGTGGACCAAAATAATGAAAAAAATGCGAATTTTGTTATGAAAATCGGTATACGAGTACAAATTTTGTACTTTCGATTGGAAAAGACCAATAAAATACTTCCAAAACGAATAAAAAATGTTTTTCTTAGAAAACCTAATCCTTCATTCATCACAGCGTTAAAAATTGAATTAAGTTTTAAGCTTCGTGAATTCTGAGATTTTTCTGCCAAAAATTTAGCTTTCGATGTTTAAGAGAAAAAAATACGACCAGTAGATTCTAAAGATATATACAGCATATTTAAACAGTTAACGATCTTACTTTTGTTCTTGAACGATGTGTATAAACAGTAAAGAAGCAATCACTGAAATCGATGGCTTTGTAAATTGTTGCCAATAAACCCTTCCTGTGGTGGTAACTGGTGCACATATGTCAATACAGAAAATTTCTAAATGTGCAACGTTCCAATATAACATTATGAATACAGAATGATTTTTAAAATAAGTTTCCACTTTTATATTTCGGAAAACGGAATAAAAATTCAAAAAATTTCAAAGCACGTATAGGCTCGTATTTTTAAGGAGAATGAAAATTTCACTGTTCACTTTTTCTTTTTCTCAAATAGAACTACGTATGTTTGGTAACAGATTCTTGTTCTTTGAAACAAAACAGTTTGAAAATACTTCACACTATAGAGAAATTTTTTAAATTACAGGAGTTTTTTTTTATTTAAATAGATTTAGTGTTTTTTACTGAATGTAAATGCTCAAAATCCTTACAAATCTGAAGGACGGTAGTGTAGCCATTTGAGAAAGAACATTTCGGCCAATATCTCCGAAATCGTGCACTTCAAGCCAAAAACAAACTTTTACTGTTGATAAAATTAAATTAAATTTCTTGTCTTTTCTGTCTAAGTTTTTGTTTTTTAATCGTAACAAAAATTTCAACGGATAGTCGCTGTTTTTGCACATAAGAAAGCAAATAAATTTTCATCATTAAACTATGGCGATACAATATAAAAAAAAATTTACAAAATAGATAGAAAATTTAATTATCTGCAATAAATGTTATTACCATTTTTGGTCTTAAGTGCAGGATTAGAAAGGTATAGTCCAAAATAGGACACTGCTGCCCTCTATTTTTGTAAGGATTTTGAGCATTTACACTCAGTACGTGATGCTGAACCTATTTAAATAGAAAACTAACTCCTGTAATTTAGTAAATTATAGATAAGAGTAACGAGCTTCTATATTATCTGCACTAAAAGACAATTTGACTTTTGAACAATTCTTTTGCCAGACTTTAACTTTTAGCACCTCACTTTTGGAATTTTCAAGTTGAATCAGATAACGAAAATTAAGGTCTAGGAACCAAATTTTTTAAACAACAGGATTTCTTTTTCGTAAGCACAAAAATATGTACATAGTTTCCTTTTTTTTATACCATGTATATATGAAATATACATAGTATATTAAGTTTCGTCCCAAGTTTGTAACGCTTAAAAATATTGATGCTACGAAAAAAATTTTGGTATAGGTGTTCATAGAATCACCTAATTAGTCCATTTCCGGTTGTCCGTCCGTCCGTCTGTCCGTCTGTGGACACGATAACTCAAAAACGAAAAAAGATATCGAGCTGAAATTTTTACAGCGTACTCAGGACGTAAAAAGTGAGGTCAAGTACGTAAATGAGCATCATAGGTCAATTGGGTCTTGGGTCCGTAGGACCTATCTTGTAAACCGTTAGAGATAGAACAAAAGTTTAAATGTAAAAAATGTTCCTTATAAAAAAATAAAAAAACTTTTGTTTGAAACATTTTTTTGTAAACATCACTGTTTACCCACGAGGGCGTTAATTAGGTGCAAATTTTATAGTATGTATTAATATAGGAATATCAGTTGTGTGTGTGTCTATTTAAAAGTGAATATCTTTTGTTATTTACGTGACGTCAAAAAAAAAAAACGATTGCGCATCAACACTGTCTATACATGGTATTTCAACAATTAACTCAGCCAATTGTTTGTTTTCACTTGTTTCCTTTAAAAAATCAAAATTTATTCTGTTTGATCATGGAGATGTCTTCGTAAAAATCTTTTTATTTCCCTTAAAAGCGCGCGGATCTATGTGTTTTGATTTTCCATTCTGATTTCGAATTATAAGGATAGAAACTTTTATAAAAATCATCCTGTATATATAAAGATACTAAAGGACGACAACTATTTTTTATTCCCAAACGATTTATCCGCCCCATCTCATAAATTTAACGTTTGTTTTTTTCTTTTATCAGTATCGAATGCGATTTAAAACTAAATGCTATATTTTTTTTTATTTGCACGCGTAGGTATTCGATGTACCCTCTGAATGATATCATCAGTATCGAACAATCATTGATAAAATTTATGATAGGGTCCTTTTTTGTGCTGGTGTATAATATTATTTTTAGTTAAATGGATAAAATAACGTAGTCGGGATGACACTATAAATTTCGAGTATTTTTGTTAATGAAACACAGTTGGAGTGGATATTTTCACGGAAATCTATCGAAATCAACAATTTGAGTGGAATTATTTTGTAGGAGAGGATGTCTCAAAATTGTTCAGAAAACTATTCATCCAAATAAAAAAAAGCTAAGATAGATTCTAGGACGTATTGTGATTCAACATTGTAAACTGACGATATTCATAAATAATTTTCAACTTCATAATGTGCAGTCCGCCACCAAATTAGCAACGAGTAACATACATAATAAGAGTAATTACGATTAGGTAATTCATACTGATGATGACTACTTGGCAGTCAAAATACGTATTATATAATACAAAAAAATTATCTAAGAAATTAGGGCCAAAATCGAAGTTTATTTGACTTTAAGGGGTTCATATCTGATATATACAGGTGTTTTATATTGAAACAAGCATTTTTCTCAGATTTGTATTTTTGACCGACAAACCAACTCACATCCTAAACGTTAAGAAATAGAATAACAATTTTAATTAGAAAACTGATTCTCATAAAAATTAGCCATTATTCAATTAACTCGAAAGAAAATATGCCAATTATCAAAAAATTATTTCGCCGAAATTTATCAATGGTGCGTTGAAAAAAAATTGTTTTAATCTAAAGCTAAGATAGGTTGTATGTAAAAATCCATAACATCCATTTTTGTAATAAATATCTTAAATCGCTATTTATGATCTTAATTAATTAATGTAATTAATTTTAATTTCTTTTGTTTCAGGTAAGAAATATTCCAGAAAATAACAAAAGAACAAATATGTTATTTAAGGACACCACGCTCAGAATAAATATGTAAGTTAAGGACACCACACCCGTAAAATTCAAAAATTTCATTCTTTGAGTTATTTCTTAAGTACATAGTTGGTAAAAATTGAAGTTCTAACTGATTTACTTGTGACATTTTTTTTTCGACTTTCAAGCTTCAAAATTGACCGATATGTACCAATTTTTAAATAAAATGATTCATTTTGCTCATTCAATCAAATGAAAGAGGGCATCTTGTAAACCGTTATAGATAGAACAAAAGTCTAAATATGAAATTATTCATTAAAAAATTTTTGTTTGAAATATTTTTTCATATCCCTTTTTGGGAGTTGAAAATTTGCAGGTAGCTTCAACTGGTGTTAGTGTAAAACATTTTCTAGGCGTCCTAGCGCGGGTAAACAGGTAAAAGTGATGTTTACGAAAAAATATTTCAAACAAAAGTTTTTATTTTTTTATAAGAAATAAATTTTACATTGAAGCTTTCGTTCTATCTTTAACGGTTTGCAATACGGATCCTTTTTTATTTGATTGAATGAGTCAAAAATGAACCATTTTTAAATTGCCCATATCTCAGTCGATTTTGAAGCTAGAAATTCGAAAAAAACAAATGTACACAATTAAATTAGCTAGAAATTTTATTTGAAATATTTTTAATTTGGTGCATAGTTTTTTTTTGTAATTTGTAAAAAGCTGATTAAAACCCTCCAACTACCTCACAAAAAAGGGGCCTAGGCCCCTCCTGAGGGGTCGATTTTTTGATACGAAGTTCTTACAACTTTCAAAACAACTGTGAAAAAGGACCCCGGACACAATACATTGATTTTTTGTTTCAGTTAAAATTTTTTGCAAACTATGGATTGTGGTAGCTTTGATCATACTGATCAAAAGTTCTTATGGACTAAGCTCTCAAAAACCTTCCTTTCCGAACTAGGGCCTTCAAAAGTTATGCGTACATGAGATATTCATTTTTGTTTCGGCTAAAATTTTTTGAAAACTATGGATTAAGGTAGTTTTGATCATGCTAATCAAAAGTTCTTATAGGCTCCACCCTAAAAAACCCCTCACTTCCGAGCCCTTCATGTAGGAATAACCTTTGAAGGGTTGAGACCATAAGAGCTTTTGATCAGCATGAAACCAAAAATCAATGTCTCATGTAAGTAGGCATAGCCTTTGAAGGGCTGTAGCTCAGAAGGGAAGGGTTTTTGAGTATTGTCTCCATACGAACTTTTGATCCTCATGATCATAACTACGCTAATAATAAATAGTTTACAATTTTATTCATTTAATGGGTCCGATTTTCGAAATCGAAATTTTCAACACGTCTTTACTTTTCATGGTTAGGACAACGCATTTACACCAATTTAGAGAAGTATGTGTGTGTGTGCGTACGTCCGCAGACAATTTTTTCGACGTCGATCTCGGGCGAACAAAAAATGATATCGACTCCGTTGAGGTGCCGATCGAAGCATTTTAAAGTGGCGAACATTTTCTTAAATTTTATTATGAGCGATATCGCTCAAACAGAAAATGATATTGACTTCGTTGTGGTGCCGATTGAAACGTATTAACGGAAGTATTATTCGAAAAGAATTTCATAACGTTCGGTCGAGTCGTTTAGAGTCGATTGAGTTTTTATTTTTTTAAATTTATCGATTTTTGTCCCAATTTTCTACCAGGTTACTACCAAGTAGTCATCATCAGTAAGAATTAGCTAGCCGTGATTACTCTTATTATGAATGTTACTCTTTGCTAATTTGGTGGCGGACTGCAACCTTTTATTATGCTGGGCTTTTATCAAGTTGTTCGTGTGGACCTCAAGGATCGCACCAGACTCTTCTCATGGCTTGTTCTTTATTACCATCATTTTTATTTAATTTTGTTGTGCTAGGAATCATATTTTTTCTATTATTTGACACTATCGCATTTTAAATTCTCAAATTCGCAGTTTCTCAACGTAAAGTTGTAGATTTTTATTTATTAAAAAGGATTTTCGAAACCCGTATTCGCAAAGCACCTGGCACCAATTGATAAATATGTATAGATTTTATCTGATTTTTTAGGTTTGGAATGTTTATATCTCAAAGAACAAATAAAAAAATAAATTATGTGAAAATAAGAAAGCAAATATCTTATTTTAACCTCAAAATGTCAGTAAAACCATCAACGAACGAATCCATAAGCTAACTTCCAAAGGGCTTTTTGACTTTCTCTATTTATCTGATGGTATATTCTGTACTGAACTTAATTAAATATATTTCAAACATGCATATAATTAAATAAAATATCAATCATATATTTTATATCATTTATACAAATTATTTGAATCGATTATATTATCGGGCCAGGCATAGTTTTCAACAGAGATTTCGGAATGACTGCAAATTTAGGAGACTTCAGAGGCTTGTTCAAGGTCATAATTTAAAACATTTTGCTTTATGGAAAATTTTATTGCCCAGCATTTCCCTTTCAAGTAATTTCAAGTTTTAAATGTACAAATCTTTATTGAGGACGATTTTCACATAATTAGATACAAAATTGAAAAATCAGTCAACAAAGAAGAACGTTCGTCCTTCGATACCTGGGAAATTGCAATTTTTAAGGTTTCAGGCAACCGACATTTTGTTCCTTTCAATGGGAAGGAAATAATATAAATATGTAGTTAAAGTATTATTTTAACTATCATATGTTAGAAAAACCCTCAACAAGATTTTGTAAGCTTTTATTGCAGCTTATATTTTTTCTCCTAAAAAGCAGCATGAACACATTTATATAAACATAAGATTAACGCAAAATTTGAATGTCTGTTTATTTGTTTGGCAACGGTTGGAAATGAATAAGCAACAAAGTGGCAGCTGGCAGTTGGTTTATTAAAATGTAGGACTCGATGAAAAAAAAGTAAGGCTAGGTTTTAAAAACAATAAAGTTTTTACCAGCTACATCTCCCGATTTTTGTAAACAAGTGAAATTTACAAATTTAAACAAATCCCTGACAAATTTTTTTCGGTACGGAACCCTAAATTTGCACTTGTAACATAGCTAAGAACACTCTCCATTAAATTACCTTTCAAACGAAACAAAAAAATCAAAATCGTTTCATTCGTTTATGCGCTACGATGCCACAGACAGACACACACACACACATAACGGTCAAATTTATAACACCCCTTTTTGGTTTAAAAATTGGGTTAAAATAGTGATTCAGCTTCATTCAATATGAAAGAATAAATTTCCATGGACTTTTTTGGGGTTTGAGGTTTCTGATAACAAGTCTGAGACCACTCTCGCCCTCAGAGAAAAAATTCAGGCCTGTATTATTACTATTCAGCCACATTTTTTCATGTGTCATCAAGAACTTTATCGGATCTGATAACGATTTCTAATTTAGAAAAAATTTATAATTTTTAACCGATTTCAAACAAAAAAGGAGGAGGTTATCTATTCGACTCTTTTTTTTTTTTATTGTTTGTTACCTCAAAACTTTTGACTGGGTGAACCGATTTTGATGATTTTTTATCTATTTCAAAGCTGGTGCTTCCCGTGTGGTTGCATTTTGGTCCAGTTCTGACAACTCCATCCATGAGAAAACCACAAAAGTATCAAATTTGCATTAAGCATGCACGACAAGAGGGCGAATAACTCAATATCACGCCAACCGATTTTGATGATTCTTTTTTTAGTGACAATTAATTAGTTAGTGTACTTCAGATTCATTAAAAATCACTAAATCTTTTAAAAACTAACACTTCAAAAGAAAAACTTTTCCAAAACAAATTTATATGCTCTAAAAAGTAAAAAAATAATTTATAATATAATGTAGTTATAATTATTGTTATTTTTGGAGTCGGTGTCAGCCAAGGAAATAACTCTGACAGACCAGTTTGCTACATAAGCTTGGCTGACACCGACTCCAAAAATAACAATAATTATAACTACATTATATAGTAAATTATTTTTTTACTTTTTAGTGCATATTAATTTGTTTTGGAAAAGTTTTTCTTTTGAAGTCGGTTTTCTTTTTGTTAAAAGTTTTTCTATTAATAAAAAAACTTTTCTTTCTAAATTACTTCTTGCATTAATTTTGGGACTAATCTCGAATTCTTCATACGTTCTGAAACGGCTCCCAAATACTATGTTTGGCTTTAGATCTAATAACAGTAAATATTTTTAATTAATTCCTGTAAATTAATTAAAAATGCACAAATTGACTTTTCTATAATATTATAAAATACATAAAACATAATACCAACATAAATTTATGTTTTTATTCGATTTAAATGTTGTCATATTATATGTAACAACAAAACTAATTTCATTTTGGAAAATTCAATTCGTGTAAATAATTTATTAATTTTCTGTAAAAAATTTATTATTTATTTTAATTTACATAAATATTTTGATTATTTTATATTCATTAGTGACAAATAATTATGGAATTTGTCTATGCAATTTTATAATAACAGTTATTAAAATCATTATACGCATCTTCACTTGCGTGCGTGAGATACATGTTAACGATTGCTTCGTTAACAATTTGTTTAAATTTTAAACAAAAGGAAATTTTAACTTGTAATGTTTTTGTATTTTTGGGGCCAAATAATATTTTGGAATTGGTAAAAATTGGTGTACCTATACCATTATTTAACTCAACCAAAAAAAAAAAAAAATCGTATATTTGATGCTCAGTTGATTTTGTCAGAGGATGATGTCAAATGCGGAGACAACCGTTCGCTATATCTTTGAGTGATTTTTTCCGATAACTCTAGGTCTGCTTCTTCTACGATGACTACTGATCGTCAAATGAATTGAATTTTTATTATTTTATGGGCCAAAATTAGCTTATAAATCGTAGTTTATCAGAATAGAAATTTTTAATTTTTTTTAAGTTTTGGAACCCGTTCTGAAAAATTTAAATAATCGCAATCAAATTTTTGTTTCAGAATTTGATAAAATACGGTATGTAGAGTCGTTTAAACTGAGGAAAAATTGAGTTTATAACGATATCTCTTGAAGATATCGCTGATCTGGTGATCAAAGGAACTGCTTTTTTTGGTCAAAATTACCATTATAGAGATGTTTTTTATCGAAACTGGGGAAAACAAATTCAGCTCAATTTTTACAAAATTTAAAAAACCCAATCAAATTGTTGGTACAAGATTCGAAGTAGGGTCGACCTTCACCCATCTATTGATAGAATGATAGTTACTTTTTATGAAATGTAAAAAATTAACAAATATCGCTGTAATGGGTTGCCTAAAAAAATATGGTCCAGACTACTTTTAATACAAATGAAATTTGCAAAATTAAAAAAAATTTTCGGGTACGCTACCATAAACTTGCGTTTGAAACATATCTACGGAACCCTAAATTTGCACTTGAATCATAGCTAAGGACACTCTCAAAAAAAAAACCAAAAAAATCAAAATCAATTCATCCGCTTAGATCACTCAGATTCATGCCACAAATAGACAGGCAGACAAGCAGACACACAGACATAGCGCCAAACTTCTCTTTTTATGTTCGGGGGTTAAAAAACATTAAAACTTGAAAAATTGTAAACTTTATTTTTTGGCCGTTATTTCGTGAAAAATCATATTCCCTCGTTTATTTAGATATGCGAGACGATGTATTAACAGATGAACGTAATTCCTATTATCAACTTGTATATATGGCGATAATAGTGAACGAAAAGAGCCAGACAACTCTGCTACTGCATATTCTTTATAGCCTTTACTTTCGAGTAGACCAACATGTTAGATATGCAAGTCAATGACAAACAAAAAATTTTACGTCTGTTATTTTCACTAAAAGTATCCTTGACCACATTTTTTTAGGCAATCCATGGAAGGGATATTTGTTAACATACAAGATTTCAAAAAAAAAAAAAATTTTCATTCGGGACCAGTAGAGGTTTTTAGATATATCTAAAAAACTATTGGTCTAATTCTACTATTTTCCAGAACCAAATAACCTTTGCAGGTGTATGCTTTTCTTTAGTGTACGCTTCAAAAACTCTATAAAAAATAATAACAAAAGATATCCAACCCCATAAAAAGATGTCATTACTAGTATTTACGTCATTTTTACACTCACAACTCAATAAAACAATATCGAATACGAACACAAAAACTGCAATTGTCAATAAATAGCTTGAAGCTACTAAACACTCTCTCTCTATTTGAAGCTTCAACTTCAATATTGTCTCTCATACATATTGTCTCTCATATATGTATGAATTACTCCAAGAAAATTAGCAATTGTTTACTATTCTTGGTATTTTCTTTATATTCATCATAACTACTGTTACAGCACTTGCAAAATTAAATATATTTATACAGGGTAGATCATTTTAATCTATTTATGGCTAATAGCTTGTTTTGTATTTAACCAATCAATAAATTATTAAACAAAAATTGCAGAGTTTAATGCGAAACATCATGTTCGGTCATCATATTGAACATAGTTCCATGGGATCTAAAAGTCGATTTAGATCCTGAAAGACAGGAGACAAAGTAGCATTTTAAATTGGGAAGTTAATCCTCACAATTTATTATTTAAAATCTGTTTTTCGAAAATCGTTAGCTTTCGTAGGGAATGCGCTTAAAAAATGTGCCATCATTGCATTTCATAAACAAAAAACGCCATTTTCAGGCCTCTATTTGAGAATCTCTGGATAATACCAGAATGCAGAAATTCGTCATCCAGTAAGCTATATTCACATACTTAAAATCCAAAATTTCAAGTCTGTAGGTCATTCAGTTCCGAAGTTAAGCGAAAGCAAAGTTTCGCATTTATGACACTCACTCACTCACTCACTCATGATAATCAAAATAGAACTAGCACTTAAACTCAGAGATCTGAAATTTGGTACAGAATTAGGGTTTAATGGCCACATAAAGGGAAAACTATAAAAACTAGGATAATCGAAGATCTGGAGTACCTGGTGACCCTGAAAAAATAAATCAATATTCCCACGTTTCTACAAAGAGAAGTGAAATCCCACCAAAAACATTCTGTAAAAAACTAGAGTCTCGATGGAGCTGCTTTTTTTAAGGTTCCTTACTGCGATTTCTTTATTATTATAGTTAATGTTGTGTGACTTGGAAGTGGACGTTAACATGGTCTCAGATTGGTGCACTGGTGTCATGGAGCGCCTGGTTTTGTACCCTTGTGTACCCTTCAACGGCCAAGTCACACAACATTAACTATAATAATAAAGAAATTGCAGTAAGGAACCTTAGACTTGGCAAGACTTGTCTAGATTTCATTACTTTTTAGATATAAACAAGCAGCTCCATCGAGACTTGGCTAGGTTTTTGCAAAATGTTTTTGGTGGGATAGAATTCTCAAGAACCAAAACATTCTGTGTCCATGAATTTGATCTGAAATATCAAAGTTCTGAAATATCGAGTTTCAAGGTCATTTGATATTAATCAAGTCCTTGATCAAATGATCTTGAGAATTTCTCTGTGCTTAAAATTTATTAACACAGACGAATGACCTTTTTATTGTTACGACAAAAAGCCGATAAAACTCTCATTAAAGTTTTTTAATTACAGCTTAAAAAGGTTTGTAAAAATTTATGAATCTTTGAACATTTTTAGATAATTTTTAACATATTGATCTAAAAAAATTTATTAAAAATAATTGTGGCGAGAAAAAATTTCTATGGAATCAAAATATATGTGCCTTGTCTAGGATTTTCCTGAAATTTTATTGCTAAAAAAAAGCCGTAACTTTATGTTGATAAACTACTCGTCTCATAATTTAAGCTATCAATTGTCTAATATGCTTGGACTATATGCATTATCAATGGTTGAAATATAATATCACACAGGTTTTTATAAAACGGACATCGTTTGTTTTTATTGCATGTTTTAATCTAGAAAATGAAATGACTGAATACTTCAAGTTTTATTTTATTAAAGCTTTCTCTCATTTCATATGGTATTATGAAAATGGAAAATTGTAAAATCAGAAGAGTGTAAAAAATATCTGGACATTTTATAACTATCACAGTTTATACTATTATCTTAGCACTTGATACCAAGTCAGCCAGAGCTGTTGCTCTTTGCATAAGGCAAGACGAAGAATCGAGAGTCATTTTGCGACGAGAGAAGTTTTTTAGGCTTTAGAAATTGTATAATAACAGCAAACAGACTCATGAAGTAACTCGAGCGCGTTAGATATTGAAACTGTTATACTCACACGTATCTCTGCAATATATTAATTTGACAGTTTGAGAGAAAAGGTTAAAAATGTAAGGAAAAAAAACAGTAACAAAAGAGCGTCAGATTTTCATAAGGGAAGTAAATTGGACCCAAATAAGGCTTCCATACTTAGGACGGACGATTTGGAGGAGATGCAAGAAAGACATGTGTGGTAACTCGTATCAGATTTTCATACTGGTGGTACAATTTGATGCCCTGTTCTTGCTAAAACTTAATCTGACCAATCTTAATCTAACCGCTTTTTTTTAACTCTTACACTTAGTTTTATTTTTAGTAAGGGTCCGACTAGTGGAATAAACAGACTATCCGGCCATTTTCGTTTTCATATTTTTACTTAACAACACATCTGCTTCTATATTTTACATGGTTGCAAGGTCATCGGCACCGATCCTGATCAATGAAGTATATTTTTAAGATCCGTATCCTTGCATCTAGACACTAAAAATCCGTATCCGTATCCTTATCGGATGTACAATTTTCCAGCACATCACTTTGGTCATGCCAATAGAATATATTTATATATAGGGCCATGTCAAGAGAATATATAAATTCTATTGACATGCGACCCGTGTAAAAGTAATTTAGTAATTTATGAGGCTATGGCTTGCGGATATCATTAAATTAAATGATTTTCGTGATCTTTGAATTTCGTCTTTAAAATAAAATGAAAATGAAATTAAAAATTTTACCGCAGGTAACTGTTAGTACAGGTAACATTTTTTTGCAACTTTGTAGGCCTCTTGTTTGCTTGCGTCATGCTTAAATCGTCAGGTTATTGAAATGCACACTTACTAACAACTAATTAAACCATCATAATATGTTAATCTGACGCGCTCGAATGAATTCACCTATCGATTTGATTTACCCCGACTATACTATGGTAAGGGTTATGTGTTTGACCGGTATGTATATCTATCTGTTCCCACCTAGCTTCTTAACTACTTATCTTAATCGTCTTGATCGTCCGGTTTTCATAGACTAAGTAACGTCACATTAAATATAATATGGAACCCACTACAGGATATAAGGTTATGGTCGAAAAACAAATTTCGATTTAATGATAGCGTGTTTGGTATTAAATGAAAGGGCGTATTTAACACTTAAAATATATACATATACATTGTTATACCTTACCACGAAATTATAACCCCAAAATAGTTTAGATAAACTAAAGTTCAAAAACTAAAACCCCGGCGCTCTTACAAAATCGTGCTCTTAAAAATTTGAAATCAAGAAAATATTTTCATCTGAAAATGTTATGATAAGTAAAATCGTCATTACAGTCGGAGGACCTCTTTTCCGTCTTGTGAAATACTGTTTAATCTTAAAGATCCCCCGACTGTAATGACGATTTTATTTATCCGGGGTTTTAGTTTTTGAACTTTATTTTTTTACTAATCTGATCGTCTGTTCTACGCGTCCGTTCCTATATTAAGGGCTTATATTTGGTGAAGGTATTTAGGAAGTCGTATGGAACCTCCCATATGTTAATTTGACGAGCTCGAGTTACTCTCCAAATCTCCCCTTAGGCTTCCCTATAATATGAAAATTTTTAAAATTATTTTGTCCGATACGACACTCATTTATACCTTAATATTCGTCTATTTATTCAACTCTCTTATGAGCCCTTATTTAACTTTTTAGGTATCGCAATTCTATAAAATAAATGTCCCAAGACATAACATTTTACCTAAAAGTTCAGTAGTCGAGTAAAAGGTGCATCCTCCATATTAATAATTCTTTAAATATTGTGTTAGATATATCGATTATATTATTATGGCACCTGATGTGTCTAAGTTTAATTTGACTTATTTTACAATTAGCTTGTTATTTAATATTAGAAAATATAATAAAAATGAAATGTTAGCGAATATTATGTAAAGTATGTTATGTATATCGAGCTATGAAAATTAAAAATAATATTGCTTTATCATCATTATTTGTTATCTAATGTTTTAATAACGGGATGTTTTCCGTTCCAAAGGTTTAAAACATAAGATCAGGAGCGGATCGTGAATTTGGGGGGCTCCGTCTGTCTAATTACTTAATTAATTCCTATTTTGCCAACAAAACTGTTTTCTTTTCTATACATAAAAATAGGACAATAATATAATTTATTTGTATAATAAAAGCTGTTCCTCTCACGCGTTGCTGTGGCTCAGTTTTGAAATTAAAAAACTTCGCTATCTTTTCAAAATTTATAGAAATTAGGGATGAATTCAATCCTTTCCGTATAAAAAACGTTTAATCCGTAATAAAAAAAAAAACTAGCCTTCATTAATCGATAAAGATAAAGACAGACTATTTTATCTCATAAATTGAACCAATAAATCCTCATTTACAAATGTTCATTAAAATCGGTCAAGTGGTTTCGGAGCTTAGCGTAAACGAATATCGTTACATGGAATTTTTCTATATTAAGATTTCTATATTTTAATTGGTATTTGTGTACACAAACAGCAATTGTACTACTAGTGTGTTTTCAATGGATACTGCGGGGCCCTTCGTATCCGCAGGGTCCTGGATTGCAGCCAAAAAGGTCATTCAATAGGTCCATCCTAGCGTAAGTTTCTTTTAAATTTTTTTAATAAAACGGATAATTTTACGTCCAAAAGTCGTACAACATCATTTTTGAAAAAAAAATTGATTTAAACTTCAAAATGGATATTATTCTATACAAAATGGAAGGATACATTGAAACCATAAAATACAAAATGTTGCTTAATTTTATGTACGTGGATTTACAACAGGGAGGGTTTAGGGAAGATGCAACTCGATGTTTCAACAGTTGAAAATTGCATCATTTACAGCGTACGGTTTTGGGCTATGCGAGAAACATTCGTTTCTCCCCTAACTCAAAATCGTATTATGGACATCACGACGAAACTAGTTAAAAGGGATTATTTAGCTCAAAATTAATTTTTTTTTCATTGCAAGTATTATTTAGAACTGCGATTTTTTCCCAAGATTTTATGATTTGATGAAAAACGAATACCAATTTTCAGCAAAAAAATGTGTGCTATAAATTTTTAATTAATTGATATTATATTTCGTGAGAAGAAGCACGTACAAATATTTTTAATTCATTCAATTTTCTTGACGAAAGTATAATTTTTTAATGAACTTATAATTAATATTTTTCTACCAATAAAAAAATCGAAAAGAATTTTTCATTTAATAAAAAGAAATTTTCTTATTATTTTGAAATATAAATTTTTCCCTTTGGGGTAGTTGTGTCTTGTGTAAAGTGTCTTACATATAAGAAAATATCATTCATTTTTTTGTGATATTAAATTTTTTTAAATTAACTTTATCTTCAAAGACATCGATTGATAGATATCATTATAAATAAATTTGATACCGATAAAAAAATAATGTTTTCTGATAATATTTTCATATTCACAACTACCATGTCGAATTCGAATGGATTTCTTACGCATCGCAAAACCCAAAGTGCGTTTTGTAATATTTGACTGTGGCATTTATTTACGCAACTGCACGACGCATAGATGTGCTAATGTGTTTATCAGTCTATATATTTTGTGTGTTCCTATGTGGTTCACTACAGGCCAAGCCCGTGGGTTGATTTTTTTTTTTAATCTTACTTCAATCGATTTGTCTTAGCCTTGCCAGTGCTTTGAAGATATGGCAGTAATAAAAATTCAATATGGCGACCACCAGACGCCATATTGTGAAAAAGAAAAAAATGAAAGTCGGCGAACTGTCAGGGGGGTATCATTGAATGGCTACTTTTAAACAGGCAAATCGCTTAACGTAATAGTTTGAGTCTCTAGAGTGCCGTATGTTGGGGTCTCTAGAGTCCCTGAAAGGATTAAACATACATCATCATCATGAAGTTCCATATTCTATTACAGGATCTTGGAGACCACTCTATTCCAGTGAATTCAGTCCATTGCGGTCGACTTTAAACTGTTGAATGAATGTAATGTTAGAGTATTTTCTATTTATTATTCCATATCCACGTTATTCGCTTTCTTCCTCTTGATACAAAGCCATCCATTTTACCGCACATGATTAGTCTTTGAGGTTCATATCTATTTCCTCTTTATATATATCCGAAGTACCCCAATATTCTCTTTTTAATTAATGTCACTAAACATCTTTCATATTTAATTTAACTTAAACGTTACTTAATTTCTTTGTCCACTTTATTTTTAACATTTTCCTGATGCACCATGTTTCAAATGCATTCAGTCTGGCTTCACATTCACTTTTTAATGTCCAAGTTTCGCACGAATATAGTAGCGCGGACCACACATAGCACCTTAACATTTTTAATCGATTATTAAAACACAATTTTCTGTTGGTTAAGGATGTATGAGCATGACAACAATGTTTGATTTAAAGACTCAAAATTTGTTTGTAGGTAGTCTTTTACTCAAAGAATATGTGGTTAAAATTTCAGCTTAGGTATCCGTGCAAATTTTTAAGAAAATAGTCATTAATAATAGATATAAAATGCATTGGCTCTTATGGAGGAATCTCAAAAAACGGCATATTTTGGAAGTTTTTGATAATTTTCATTTGGAATAAATGAAAACAAATTTAAAAAAAAACTTTTTAATAGAAAGTAAATATATTAGCAATGAATTAGAAAAGAAAAAAACTAAGTGTCACCGTCCATATAAGGGATGTAAGAGCAGGGTAGATTAGGGGTTGGAATTATTTTTATCTTATTTTCAACTTTGATGATGAATTTTGTTATAACTTCATGAATGTAGACGAAAAATAAGAATAAAATTTTTCGATATGTGTCTTGGTTTTCGAAATATCGAAAGCTAAATAATTAAACAAAATTTTCAATTTTCGATATTTTGAAAATTAAGCCAGATATCGAAAAATTTTATCCTTACTTTTCGTCTTATATCGTCAAGTAATAATATAAAATTATCATCAAAATTGAAAATATCTTAATTTTATGCCATTGCATTTTATATTAAGTGTTTGTTGAACAGATTTCTTACTGAATATCATACACACAGTTTTTTTATATTAATTTTTAATCCGTATTGGTCACTTACGCTGGTTATTTTATTTTAAACATATATACATAGGCTGAAAAGGAAAGTCGACGAACTACAGTAAGTGGAGTATCGTTGAATAAGTATTTGAAACTCTTAACTAACATGGGTAAAATAAATGAAAAAAATTTTAAACCAATAGATCTGATTGCGTTAATATAAACTGTAAAGATAAAAACAAGTCCAGCAGTTTACATAGCGACTTTAATAGTCGGGATCCATTAAAATCTACACCTGCTCAAATCTTCCCAATAATGGGTGCCGACTGTTAAAATCGCTATATAAACTGCTGGACTTGTTTTTTTCTTTCCAGTTTATATTTAACGCAGTCGGGTTTATTGATTTTTGGAATTCTTTTTTTAATCATAATCTCAAGTTAACTCATAAATGATAACACATACACATTCAAAAATTGCTGTATTTAAGTAAACGCGTTTACTTGGCTGTTTTCGTTTTTATTTTATTTTATGTGGTGTCATTTTTTTAAAATTTAAATGGATCGAGAATACTGAATATTTGTAAAAAACAAAATGAAATGATTTTAAAAATCCATCCATTACTTTCGAAATGGGCTCCATGACAACCAGCGTAAAATAATTAATTAATTTTGGGACAAAATTTTTTAGAGATCGTTTTTTTCATGTAATTTTTTTGCAACAAAATAATAAAATACAATATTAATTTTCAATATTTTTGTATTATTCATATTTTAAAATAGTTTTTTTCATTTTTTAAGCCATGCAAATTTCATATGTAATTGTACAATGCACGTATGTTACTGACAAAGCGAATAATTCAGCCAATAATTTTGATTTGCTGGTCGAGTGGTCTAAGACGATGGATTTTGAGCGTTTGTCTACTTAGACATAGGTTGCGGGTTCGAATCCAGGCAACGGCAGTGTGGGCAATTATAATTAATTGGGGCGGTAGAATTAATCACATTGTCGTCGCTTGGATTAGAACGAAGTAACCAATTCCACCCACATCAAAAATGTAATTTTAAATATGGATGTAATTAAATAAATAAAGAATAACAAATAATGATGCGGGTGGCTTCTGTTAAAGTGCGTTGAACTATTTGAAGAATAAGTGCTCTTGTTCTTGATCAAGAACTTGAAGTTTTACGAAACCAAGTTTAATGATCAGTCCTTTGATGAAACCATAAGTCGAAAAACATTTATCATATAAAATATTGCCTGGAACGAAAGCTTTTCCAATAATTTATTTTGGCAACGCTATGGGTATTATTGATTAGTTCAATGCTTTTAATCATTTAAATCCCTAAATATTTTGTCTTGAGATAACAATTATTGGAAAAGTCATTGTATCATGTGACATCCGATAGCTTAAAATAATAGATATGATAACAGACTTTAACTGGACTTCCGTAGGAGTTGAATAAAAGGATAGATATTGAGAAACCATAGTAATTCACAACAATCCAATTTAAATCTATGAATGAAATATCTAATAAGTAAAAATTGGTAGCGCAAAAGCTGCGTTAGCAAAGCGAATTCCCTGAGAAATTGGAAAAATAACACATTTTTCTAAAAATCGAATATTGCTTTTTTAATTTTTCAAGAATTTTTATTTCGAAACCTAATTGTCTACAGAAAAAATTATAAGAGTACTTTTTTGCTTAAAATTAATAAAAAAATAAACAAATATTCTTTATTTAAAAAATTTTCTACTTTGCGCATTCCCCCACCCCTTGTGTATCCGGCTATTTTTCTTATTAACGAACTTGACCTTTCAAATACCAAAACCCTTCTTGATACCGAATTTTATTCAAATTGCTAGACATACATTTATATATATATATATATATATATATAAATTTTTAACGATGGTCATTTTTGACATCTATTAGGTAAGATCGATGAACATTTGATGAAATTTTTCCAAAATTGCATCATCGGTACAAAAGCAGTAGCTCCATTTCCTTCGGCAATTCGCTAAAAATATACTTTTTTGGTACCATTAAATATCCCATTGCAGTTTTTTCAAGATTTAAGCCAGCTCATGATTGACGATATTGATTGCTTGACGCGCATTTTCTTCTCAAAATTCTTTTATACGTATGAATTAAATTTCAATTTTTCTCCAATTTCATTGATCAATTTTTGTGATATATAAATACGCATTTTGACTACCAAGTAATCATCATCAGTATGAATTAGCTAGTCGTAATTACTGTTATTGTGTATGCTACTCTTTGCTAATTTGGCTAACAAATTGTGAGGTTTAATACAGATTCGAGATAAAAATACTCGCATTGGTCTGTAGGGATGAAACTTAGATTCCAAATACTAGTCACCACAAATAGTTCGACGTCACAATTGGTAAGAAACTTAGAACAGTATAAATTGTACACGCATGAAACCGCCATGTGCGTAGACCATCACTAAATCAGCAACAAATAACATACACAATAAGTACGATTAATTACGATTGGCTAATTCATACTGACGATGACTACTTGGTAGTCGAAATACGTATATATATAATACTATAATCGATCTGAGAAATTAGGGCAAAACCGAAATATCTTAGTCCTCTTAGTTATACTAATAACGTCTTTTATCTATACATTGCATTAATGTTCGATCAACCTTAATTCATTTTTAGTATTGTAAAAACTTTAAAATAATAATCACTTGGTTCCAAATTGTGGGCTTTCTTCTTTTTCACAAACCCTCTTTCTGTAAGCTTAGTTTAAATATCAAATAAATATCAGAAAATAAAATTCTTTTACGATCTAATTAGAAAGCGCTCGTACTTTGACGGAGAGAGAGAGAGAGAGAGAGAGAGAGAGTTTCTGCATTCAAACTCGTAGACAATGCAGCCAGATTTTCAGGAATTTTGAGTGTAAATTTTTCCTTTTGACCATAACATAGATTGTGTACAGCCTCTATTAGTCGATTGTCATATGAAATTTACTGATCCAAAATAATATAACAGTATGGAAACAGAGTGAAATGAGTTTTGTGATGCCTTAAGCCACAGGAAGCTACGATACATGCATATATCATATTCGCTTCGTGCATGAGTTTTATTTCAGGAAATTATCATTGTAACGACACACTACTTTTTTAATATAATTGTATGGATGGATATATCAGTTTATAGATATGTTCTATATATGTTCTACATTGAAAATTTAATACTATTAAAAAATTTAAATGAGTAATATTATGTTTATAAATATTATTTATGCAATTTCGTCTCTTATTTTCATGATTTCTAATGCAACAAGTTTAATTCTTGTTTTTCAATAATTTTATTTTGACATTTACTATACCATTTACATGAAAACAATTGAAAGTTAATCATATATTAAAAAAAACGCATGATTTATTACAGAGTATGTCCTCTTCACATACTCTGCTCCCTGCCAATATGTACTAAATATTGAAATTCGTTTTATGTGATGTTTACCTATCTACATAGGTACGTAGATACCAAGGTAGGTATGTGTACATATGTAGGTATAGTAGTTACCTATGGTTACCTACCACTGCTTTTCCATTATTACTTTAGATGAGTAAAATTCATGTTGATATATGTTCTGTTTTGTGGTTTTACATACATCCATCGTTCCTATAGACTCAAAAAAATAATTTAAAAAAAAAAAAATACTTTTTAATGACAAGCTATTATTTTATTACAAAGAAGAAAATAAATATGCCTATCAGTCGCTCATACATGGCTTTTTAGACAAGAATGATTCCAAGTACCTCAAGTCAAATGTATAAAGAAAACAAAAAAAATATTGTCTTACCATCAACCAGCTTACTACCCAAGGGTAAGGATTCTCACACTAAAATGTATGCCAGCTCCTTAACTATTGAACCTATCAAACAGTTGAGCCGGAATGTTCCATATCCGCGTAGTTTGGATGACAATGCATGATTAGTAAGTGGCATCATTCTAAATACAATATGTCGGACCGCCGAAGATAGCGGACTAGTTATCTTTTATGCACTCCCATGATATGGGTATCAAATGGAAAAGTTTGCTGAGCAGAATACGAATAACATATGTAAATTGGATGACAATGCATTTTTATAGTAAACATAACTTGATTTTCCATTGCTTCCACCATATTATATTTTCCCGAAATTGATCCTGTTGATTCCTTTAATATTATCAAATGGATTGAGAAAAAAAATAAATCGAGCCGATAGAACCAATAGAATCAAAAGGCTATTTAAAGCTACCTTAACGCTCACAAGAAAACAAGGATATTCACGAAAAAATGTTTTAAACGAGAGTTGTTGTTGTTTATTAAGAACGCTTTTTTTTTTCATTTGAACTTTTGCTCTATCCCTTGCTGTTTGCAAAATGATCTATGTTAGTCATTTATGATCTCGAACTAATTTTTTAGGTCCTGACTAAATTATAAAAATTTCATACATCTCTTTTCGTTTTTGAGTTACTGGCATGCCTTTACCAAAATTTTGTTTTGACCATTAATATTTCTAAGCGTTACAAACTTACTCTGGTATATTTCATATAAACGATATACAATTTTTTTCAAGCGAATATATACTTGAACAATTATTTATCATATGATTTGGAGATCTATGGATCATTCATATTATTAGGTTGGTGCTTTTGTTCGTACATAGATGGTCATCACTGGGGTACGAAGCTCTATATGCGTATTCCAAAGCATTTAATAAACAATATTATGAATTTTTGACAACAAAAATCGATCATATTCATAAATTTACTGAAAATTTATAATAGTTGTAAAAATAGTTTTTTTTTATTCAATATTTTTGGTATTTCACTATTTGTTACTGTAAGAATAATATCTCTAAGTATCTTTTGTCTTAAAACAAGACATAGTAGTTCTCAAAAGAACTTCTTTTTAAAATTCCTATTTTCTATTATCAGTTCTAATAAACAAAATTTTTAACAAAAAGAAAACCGACTTCAAAAGAAAATTTTTTCCAAAACAACTTAATATGCACTAAAAAGTAAAAAAAGAACGATAATATAATGCAGTAAAAATTATTGTTATTTTTGGAATCGGTGTCAGTCAAGTAAACAACTCTGACAGAACAGTTTGCTACATTAGCTTGGCTGACACCGACTCCAAAAATAACAATAATTTTAACTGCATTATATTATCGTTGTTTTTTTACTTTTTAGTGCATATTAAGTTGTTTTGGAAAAAATTTTCTTTTGCAGCCGGTTTTCTTTTTGTAAAAAGTTTTTTTTATTTTGTGATTTTTAGTGAATCTGAAGTACACTTACTAATTTTTCAGTAAAATAGAATCATCGAAATCGGTTGACGTGAAATTAAGTTATTCGTCCTCTTTTCGTGCATAATGAATGCAAATTTACGACTTTTATGGTTTTCTCATGGATATCGTTGTCAGAACTAGAGAACAATAGGACCACACGGGAAGCACCAGCTTTCAAATAGATAAAGAATCATCGAAATCGGTTGACGTGATATTGAGTTATTCTTCCTCTTTTCGTACATAATGAATGCAAATTTAAGACTTTTATGGTTTTCTCATGGATGTCGTTGTCAGAACTAGAGCAAAATGAAATAGGACCACACGGGAAGCACCAGCTTTCAAATAGATAAAGAATCATCGAAATCGGTTGACGTGATATCGAGTTATTCGTCCTCTTTTCGTGCATAATGAATGCAAATTTAAGACTTTTATGGTTTTCTCATGGATATCGTTGTCAGAACTAGACCAAAATGAAATGGGACCATGCGGGAAGCCCCAGCTTCCAAAAAGATAAAGAACCATCAAAATCGGTTAACCCAGTCAAAAGTTCTGAGGTAACAAACATTAAAAAAAAAAATACAGTCGAATTGAGAACCTCTTTTTTTGGTTTGAAGTCGGTTAAAAGAACTATAAATAGATTTAGTGAATAAAAGGTTTACTTGAACGTTAATCTACACACTGGTGATAACCTTAATATGCTTAAACTAAGTATATGAATTGCCTTAATCAAATGATAATGTTAAATAAAGCTAAATTTTAAATCTAGCACATTTTGTCTGTTTAGTCTGTTCACACTGTTACACTTGTCCAAGAGTTTGATCAATTTCTTCACGCACTGTGGTCACTTCGATTCTTCGGTGAATATCATCATTACGCTCATACCACAGGAAATCACTAATTGTTCGCAACTTTTTTGATTGAAATCTTTGCAGGATTTCGATACTACTATTGCTAGCAGTTCCCCATAGCTGAATGCCATTGGTTCACACAGGTTTAAGTATTGTTTTATAAACTAACACTTTATTGTTCAATGATAGCTTAGAATTTTGACCTAAGAGCTAATATAAATTAGAAAATTTCAAGTTTAGCTGTTTTCTTTTCAAACAGATGTGTTTCCGCCAAGTAAATCTTTTATCAAGGTGTAAACACAACGTTCCATCTCGTTAACTTGAATACGCCACTTATTCGAATCTGATTTTCGTTGACTAGTACATGGAGAAAATATTGTAAGTTTTTTCTTACAATATATCGTAATGGTTTACCATTTTAAAACTACATAAAATTGCAGTAAAGAATAATTTGATCTACAGCAAATGGTAGCCAAAGACAAATGAAAAAAACGAAACTGATGGCTGACTGACATTATGTGTTTTTTTATTTTATGTTCATGATTACGAATACATAAAAGTAACAGAGAATCGATAATAATTGTAATTTAACAGAGAATATTGCATTCTGTTATTGTCTAGTTTTTTATTTTTATTTTTGAGTACTTCACTTCAAGATGAAAGAAGATATAAAAATATTGATGAATCAGTTTATATTGAGTGTCTACAAATAATGATTCTTTTATCTTGATTGAAAATCTATACTCTCGATATGGCCCCAAGAAATTTTTGAGAATGCTTTGATAATTTTTTTTAGATATTGTCACCTACTGTCATTCTAAAAAGTCGTTTGTTAAAAATGTTTTTACTGGTTAAATTTAACTTTTTTTTTCGTTCGTCGAACGTACAAAAAGAATCTAAGGTCAAGTAGTAGTCATAACGATAACGAAAACTGATGAGAAACGAAAAATGGGATAAATAGTCAATTATAAGTGAACTTGAAATTTTGACCTTTTACAAATACAGTGACGATATGGTAGTTCAAACAAATTGCCTACCCTAAAAAAAAAACTACCGCTATAATCCTGTTGCAATCTACAAAAAAATATTGTATTGAAGTAAACACGTTTACTTGGCTGTTGATGTTCCCACCAAAAACATTCTGTAAAAAACTAGCCAAGTCTCAATGGAGCTGCTTGTTTATCTCTAAAACATAATGAAATCTAGACAAAGTCGTACCAAGTACAAGGTTCCTTACTGCGATTTCTTTATTATTATAGTTAATGTTGATTGCCCGTTCAAGGGTACAAAATCAGGTGCTCCATGACACCATTGCACCAATCTGAGACCACGTCAACGTCCACGACCAAGTAAAATGGTCGTGGACGTTACTTGGACTTGGTACGACTTTGTCTAGCTTTCATTACTTTTAAGAGATAAACAAGCAGCTCCAGCGGGACTTGGCTAGTTTTTACAAAATGTTTTTGGTTGGATTTCACTTCTTTTTGTAGAAACGTGGGCATATTGATTTATTTTTTTTAGGGTCACCAAGAACTTCAGATCTTCAATTATCGTAGTTTTTATAATCTTCCCTTTATGTGGCCATTAAACCCTAACTCTGTACCAAATTTCATCTTTTCTGAGTTTATGGGAAGTACTATAGTTCTATTCTGATGATCATGAGTGAGTGAGTGATTGTCATAAATGCGAAACTTTGCTTTCGCTTGACTTCGGAACTAAATGACCTACATACTTGAAATATTGGATTTTAAGTATGTGATTATAGCTTACTGGATGACGATAATTTCTGCGTTCTGGTCTTATCCATAGATTATCAAATAGGGGCCTGAAAATGCGGCGAAATGGTTCCAGTAAAGGATGGTACCGCAGTGTTTGCTTCGCTCTCGACTTGGCGGGGGCACGGCAGTTTTGGGTGCTAAAAGTTTAAAGTATAGCGAGTTTAACTTATTTATTTTTTTAAATAATTATGTAGATTATCCATCAACATGTTGCTTGCTTCCCGACGGGTCTAGGTGCAGCTTTAAACACAATTTTAAGGTAGAATATTCGTTATATAGTGGGATAAATATACCGGATTTTGATTATCAATTCGGAAAATTTTGAGCGAAGGCAAATTTTTACCCCGAATATACAATGGTGAGGATTATGTGTTTGATCGGTATATATGTGTGTTCATCTGTTCCCACCTGGTTTGTAAACTGCTTATCATAATTTTATTAAATGAGGTATCGTTAAAAGCGTTTTGATCATCCGCTGGTTGTAGCTTGTAGGCTATGAGGCGTCACATTAAATTGACGTCACATTAATATGGCGCCCTCTAAAAGCCATAAAGCTATAACCGAAAAACAAATTTTGATAAAAGGTGTAATTTGCACCTTTCAAAATTTTATATATTGTTATACTCAATCAAGAAATTATAATAGCAAAATAGTTTTAAATGTATTATTTTTCGTCTGTTGCCTCCGCTTCTAACCTACTTATCTTAATTTGACAATTGAGGTATCGTGTACAGCGTTTTAATCGTCCACTGGTTATCAGCTATATGGCGTCACATTAAATTTAATATGTCGCCCGTTAGAGCACATAATATTATGATCTAAAAACAAATTTCGATTTAAAGACAACGTGTTTGATATCAAATTAAAGGGCGTAATTAGTATTTAATTAAAAATTTTCTTACATATTTTCCGAAATTTTCCATATTTTTGTTGTTGAATATCTTATTTTCATTACTCATTGTTAAACGTAGCTTAAAACTAGCGTAAGCAAAATAAATTTGTTGGTCATAATAATACAAAGAGGATGATTTTCCCAAGATTTTCTTATTAATTTCACTTTTTATGGGTAGCTTAATGATACTGGGAGTTTATCTTATAATATAGCGTTCTAAATTATTCCATTCTAAGTCACAAATAATGTTTTTTTTTACCCTTTATTTTCTCGACTAGTTTTTTTATATATTACGATGCCTCATTTGTCAAATTATGATGAATAGTTTAGAAACTAGAAGGGCTTTAAACTATTTCGCGGTTATGTATATATGTATATACATATATATATATATATATATATATATATATATATATATATATATATATATATATATATATATATATATATATATATATATATATCTGCTTCGAACTTTCCTTGCTATCAAACCCCGAACTTAGGAAAATAACCTCAAAATCTCTAAAAACGTAGTTTTACTCTGTTTTTTTACAGCGAAAGAAATCCATTTACAAAAAAAAAAAAATTTCCACACGTCAAGTTCATAAAAACATGTTACTATATTCACAACAGACAACATATTTGTCACAACAGACGTGCTAATGTACACAATGCTTACACATGATATGTATACATATACAAATTATACCCACAAAGCTGCATATTTATAAATTGTTTTTTATCTTTAGCTAGGCGGGCAAGATATTTTTTCTGGGTACCAAAAAATCTATAGAAAAGTTTTTAAGATATGTTTTAAAATGTGTAACATTTAGCCTATGCAAATAATTCCAACTTTAATCGCGAATATTTTATTTTTAATGACGGGCAAAAAATTAACTATTCTCAAGGTGACTGTTATTTTTATCTTCTATTCAAAATTTTATTTCATTCCCTAAAAAAATTTGGGTTAACCTTAAAATACACAATTTTAATTATATATATTTATTATACCATGCATATATGAAATATACATAGTAAATTAAGTTTAGTCCAAAGTTTTTAACGCTTAAAAATATTGATGCTAGGAAAAAAATTTTGTCATAGGTGTTCATAAAAACACTTAATTAGTCCATTTCCGGTTCTCCGTCCGTCCGTTTGTGGACACGATAACTCAAAAACGAAAAAAGATATCGAGCTGAAATTTTTACAGCGTACTCAGGACGTAAAAAGTGAGGTCAAGTTCGTAAATGAGCATCATGGGTCAATTGGGTCTTGGGTCCAGTTAGAGATAGAACAAAAGTTTAAATGTAAAAAATGTTCCTTATAAAAAAATAAAAAACTTTTGTTTAAAACATTTTTTTGTAAACATCACTGTTTACCCACGAGGGCGTTAATTAGGTGCAAATTTTATAGTATGTATTAATATAGGAATATCAGTTGTGAGTGTGTGTGTCTATTTAAAAGTGAATATCTTTTGTTATTTACGTGACGTCAAAAAAACAAACGATTGCGCATCAACATATATGTGTGTGTAATGTGATAGAGTAATTAACACTGTCTCTGCGTGGTATTTCAACAATTAACTCAGTCAATTGTTTGTTTTCACTTGTTATACATATGTTTAGTTTTGTTTTGCACAACAATTTCACACATGAATAAATGAAATTGTTAAAACCATATGACTTTATAATTATAATTTACATAATTAGTACCTACCTAGTTCATAAACCTACAAAGCTTTAAAATTTAAATTCACAAACATTGTTGGTACCAACGACTATATTGAAGCTTAAGTGTTGTAAAATTTACAACAAAGGTATTGCAAATTAATGTTACATATAGCTTTACAAATCGACCATGAGTATATTATAAAGCAAAAAGACGAGATATAAACCCAATGGGCTTTAGATGGGAATGGGCTTCCGGCTAAATTGTCCAAATTTTTGATTTGTTGTAGTTCTAACCATTCCAAATAAATGCCTGTCTGGAATGCCTCAATGGACACACAAAAAATGAACGGTTTATTCAGTATGTTCTCCGCTGATACAGTAATATTTCATTATCATTTCAATGTAGATAATCAATGATATTTTGTTGTATAGGCCAATAAGGCCGGGCGTACTACCTGAATTAGTAGTCAATCGAAAAGTCGAAGAAAGTTAAGAACAAAGGTTTTAGAGTTTCTAATTATCTACAACTTTTCTATTATAACTGTTTTCGATAAAATAAGTGTTTTTTTTACAGAAGTGTATCTCACAAAGTTCTTATACAATTTTTTTTTTAATTCTTTAAATTTTGGAATTTTTCTTTTCTTTAAAACGATTTTATGTTTAAATAATTTTACGCTTTTAATAAATAGATATAGCGCTACATGCTGAGAAAGAAAAAAAAAAACCTGATTTAAAAAAACAAAACATAATTTTTCAGATTTGTGCAAATTTAAGGATGTTTTTTTGCATAAAGTAATATATTAGTCTAGCGTGAAAAAAAACTTTGTGAGTTGAAAAAAATGACTTTTTTTCAAAATCGTGCATGTCTCAGAAACTACTTAACTTTAAAAAAAGACCAGGTTATTTGGAATTAAAATAGCTTCAATTGTACCCAATCAATAAAATTTTTTTCACGGAATAAAAAATTAAAAACCAAAAAAATAGTTTTTTGCATTTTACTTATAACTTTTGAAGTTATGTTAAAAAATGATAAAAATAAAAGTTCTATAACTTTTACTGTCTAGGTTTTTACAATTAACTTTTGAGAAAGGACGAGTATTTACGACGAAAATCGCAAAAAAACGTTTCTTACCCCTGTTTAAATCCCCTCACTCCTCTTCACCGACAAACATTCAGCGCTGTTAGGATTTTTTTACCCAACATTTTTAATCTCTTTTTCGACCAACTCCCGATTAGTTTGTCCTGTAACGAATTTTTTTGTAAAAAAAGTAGTACGCCTAGACTAGTAACCATGGAAGTAGTATAGAATGAAAAAAACTAATCCATTAAAACAAAGTTTTATTATACTTCCTTTCTTACCGTTATAATTTCAAAACAATCCAAAATGATACTATGATTAAATTTTTTAAACAATTTTTTTTTTAATAATCGTTGATTGTCACGAATCTACCTGCAAAGTTTCAGCTCAATTGGATCACGAAAAAAAGATTAAACATCAATACAATTTTTTCGGCAAACACGCAGGCTGTACGAGTTAATAGAAAAGGAGTAAAAATTATTCTGATATCACAATGAACGTATTTTTTAAATATTTTGATGAGACTTTGATTACTTCACAAAAAACAAGCAAATACATCTTACTTGGGGAAATGAGACTTTTGAGGTCGGAATTTAAAAGTAGACCTCCGATTTTTACGAGAACAGGTACAAACTGTTCATTAAAAGGTGTAGAAAAAAGTCAGTTTGCTCAGAAACTGTGACCTTTAAATTAACGCGCGTGAACTCCCTTATAAGTTTGTAATACCAATCGTGTAAATAAAACTCATGTAAAGAGACAAAGAACTGTTGGATGTTATATTTTGAACTATTTCAAACGTTTTTTGATCTTTGACATTTTTTTCGTCAACCTCGCCGTTTTATAGATACGAGTTTCAAAAAAAATCGTGATTTTGAAAATTTTATATTATAAAAAAATGATATTATAAAATTTCCCTCTATGGTTCTCCAAATGGCTAACAAGAAGACTTGCAGAAATTTCAATTCAATATGAGCTTACGGTCTAAAACTAACCTTCCAATATACTGGCCATTCTAACGGACAACTAAATTCATCGTGTATCGTTCTTTATCGAGTATTTCTGTATATATATATACTTGTCGTATTCCAACTTATGTATGATAAACCTAATGGGATCTGAAAGAACGGTGAATCAAAGTATACAAAGTTTACAATATTATAAAGTATAAATACTATAAACTAGTAAACTGTAAAATGACCAACACAATATATAAATATTACTAGGTTGGTACCAATGTATTTTAGATAGTACCAACCTAATAATAGTAATAATAATAATAATAGAATTGAGTAAGGTTGGTAATGCCTTTAAATACTAAATGAATGTTTACTAGTTTATATGTTTATAATGTTAGTGGGTGTAATATGGGTACAGTGAGATTATAATACCTGGAATAATGTAACTTTCAATCATCAAAATGCGTCAGCACTTCAAGAATAGCAACTCTGACCGTGCTGGTATGTTTCATGACTCTGACAGAGAGTCAGCACTACTGACCGATTTCTAACAGGTAAGATAACCAAATTCGTGCACGCCTCAGAACACCAAGAATAGGATCGCTGACCGAGTTGGTTCGTCTCACGACTCTCAGTATCAGCACTACTCAGCGAATCTTGACAACTAAGCTAACTTAACTTCGTGACATTCAAAGCCAAGTCCCCAGTACGCTATGAGCAGTTGTCTCACACGAGATTTAAAACATTAAAAACTTTTTTCAAATTATACCTATGTGGATGAAACTTTATCTTCATACAATTTTGTCTGATATCGAATTATAAATTTTCAAACTTTTCAACCAATGAACAGTTTAAAAAAAAATTTTTTTTCAAGCCCTCCAGAAATCGTGGCTTCTTTTTTCACGAGACGCACATAATTATAATAAAAAATTGTTCACTTCACGTTCATTTTCGCGTGTGTTCGCGTAGGTACTTACGGTAGTTTGAATGTTTATTATTTTGCCCGCTAGAAACTGTTCAGGAATTTATTTGTATAAACAATCAAATGTCAATATTTTTTTGATTAAAATATTTGCAATAATAATTAATTTTAAGGATGTATGAGCATGGTAGTGGGGGCACAAATTTAAAAATAGATATTTTCAATTTTGATGATAAATTTATATTATAGCTTGACGATATAAGACGAAAAGTAAGAATAAAATTTTTCGATATCTGGCTTAATTTTCAAAATATCGAAAATTGAAAATTTTGTTTAATTATCTAGCTTTCGATATTTCGAAAACCAAGACACATATCGAAAAATTTTATTCTTATTTTTCGTCTACATTCATGAAGTTATAACAAAATTCATCATCAAAGTTGAAAATAAGATAAAAATAATTTCAACCCTTAATCTACCCTGCTCTTACATCCCTTATATGGACGGTGACACTTAGTTTTTTTCTTTTCTAATTCATTGCTAATATGTTTACTTTCTATTAAAAAGTTTTTTTTAAATTTGTTTTCATTCATTCCAAATGAAAATTATCAAAAACTTCCAAAATATGTCGTTTTTTGAGATTCCTCCATAACAGCCAATGTATTTTATATCGATTTTTAATGACTTTTTTCTTAAAAATTTGCACGGTTACCTAAGCTGAAATTTTAACCACATATTCTTTGAGTAAAAGACTACCTACAAACAAATTTTGAGCCTTTAAATCAAACATTGTTGTCATGCTCATACATCCTTAATAATAAGTTTAATAAATGTCGACAAGTAAGTTGGTTTTTTTAAAATTTATTTATATTAGTAATTTTGAAAGCATTGTTATTTTGAACATAACCTATAATATTCTTACAATTCAATAAATATTTGCAATAGAATTGATGAATATAAAATAAATTTATGTAATTGTTGTATTGTAGATTCGTAACTATCATTGGGACTTTTGTACTTCTAGTCAAATGTTAAAAAGCAATACCTGATCAAGATATATTAAATTCTCTTGAAATAATCGAAGAATTCTCTTGAACTAGCTACTGCATTAAAAAATAAATTTATATAAAATCATGCATGAATTTTATATAAAACCATGAAGTTTTGATTTACAAATTTGTAGAATATTTGACGTGTAAAATATTTGAGGCATGTGCAGAACTACATTAATGTGATTAAAGTTAGACTGGATTAAAAATTAAACTAGATTAAGAAGGATAGTTCAGAGATATAAAGACGTTTTTGTTTTAACTCACTTAAGAGACACCACGTTGTATCCTGTGGTCTAAGATGAATTAAGTCAAAAAATGGGATCTCTAATACTAATACTAAAAATTTGAAAACATTTGGTTTGAAAAAATCTACATTCATCGACAATAACGCAGAACACTTTCTATTCCATTGCTAAGAGTTGGAAAACGATCACTCCAATATTTTTTGAGTAGTCTAAACTTTTCGAAAAAGCAAAAGAGTTTAGTATGAAAAGAAAGGAAGGCAAGAGAAAGAAAGTATTGATGAAAATTAGAGAATCACAATAGTCGATTGATTTCCTAGTGAAGAAGAAACGTTTAGTGAACCAAACCAAATATTCGGATGTTTAATTTTTTATTTTTTTATATTTGTTGTTAAAAATTTTTTTCGCTTATTCAATTTGTAAAAAATTGCCCCTATAAAAATCCATTTTGAGCGCTCTTTACGTCTTTATAGAAAATCTTGAGCCTTAAAGTTTTAAAATATCTCTGTACATCTATCTATTCGTATCTCGTATAGTTTGTAAAATAGCATTCAATTTACCACAATTTCTAATTTCCTGCAATCTCTATTGACCAGATATTATGAGAGAGAGTTATATTCTAGACTTCCATATGCAACCTCCACGTATGTATCAGAATTTATTGATGATATTGGTTGGTTGGTTTTATGAGGGATGCTGTACTATAAGGTGGGAGTTAGGCTGTAGCCTAGCTGCATGCAGGTATGCTAAAATATTGAACATATAATAAACTTACGTTAATAACATATTGCAAAATTACCAATATTATTTTGTAGCTAAATGTACTTGCAGAGTCGAATCAAGGGGAGAGAATGGTGTTTTGTTGTATGTGTACAGAGTGACGTGTAAGGAGATGTATAAACAGCATTTATTTCCTTTACTTTTTTATTATGCTGAAGAAAAAACTACCCGCAAAAATATATTTTCTTAACATGGTTGCATTTAAATATTATTCAAAAAAAAAAAATATTTATATGGTATATTCTACTTTTAAAGCAGCCCAATTATACCTACATACATTAGTTTCTTGAATTAAGTAAATAAGATCGTTGACTCGAGAAACATTCACTTCTTACAAGAACATCAATAGCCAAGTAAAACCGTTTACTTCAATCTAGTAATTTTCTGAGTAAATCTGTAGTTACCATATCGGAATATTAATTTAACTGCGCTTATAAACAGGCCTTATTCCTATTAATGTGAAACAAAATGAGGGGTATCGAATTTTTACTTTATTTTCAACTTTGATAATGTATTTTGTTATAACTTCATGAATGTAGACGAAAAATAAGAACATAAATACATTTTCGGCATTTGCCTTGGTTTTCGAAATATCGAAAGCTAAATAAATAAAGAAAATTTTCAAATTTCACTATTTTAAAGATTACGCCGGATATCGAAAAATTGTATCTATTATTACTTTTCGTCTTATAATGTTTAGTTATAACATAATTCATCATCAAAATTGAAATTATACATTTGTCTACCGTGCTCATAAATCCTAGAATATATAACGAAAGCATTAAATCGTACGATCTTTTTTTCATTATTCGGGGGCAAAAATAAGACCTTTTTCGATACCTTTCCTATCCTAAGTATATTTTAGCTTTTTATTTTTATACATTTCTTTATTTATTAGTATGATTTGTATTGGGTCATCTCTTAAATCAATGTTTCTAAATAATTTTAATGTAAGGTATTCCGTATTCATGTTACTAATATTTTTGTTGGTGTAGGCAAAATAAAAACCAAATATACAATAATAAATATTATAAAAAAATATTCTTTGTATGAGTTCGATGGTATTCAGAAATAATATCAGAATTATCATGACCCATTATAAATTCCAAAACTACTACTAATTTTATAAACTGGATACCTAATTGTGCCACACTCTGTACTTGCATGTTCAAATATTTACATATAGACAATATCCAAGGGCTAAATTAAACACTGTGAAATTGTCATTACAATTTTGAAAATTTGATTAAGAAAAATTATTCTATCGTTTTAAATTATTTATAAATTCAACTGAAAAATGCAATATTAAAGGGTGAATTATTGTTTTTTACAATTGTAACAGTATTTTAACATTCTATGATTCAACAAAAAATGGTCAACGTGAAGCGATCACGTGAATGGATAACTGGATTTAGGCCTAAATACCGCCTATTAGCCCTTTCCGAAACAGAAGTGAGAAAACAAAGTTCCCAAAGGTGTAAGTATCTTAGAGATTCTATAAATATAACAATTGCTGAGGTGGATAAGTTTAAACGCAACGATCTGCGCTGCCACTCCATGGAAGATCCCTATTCAATCAAACAATCACGAAAAATACATGAAAATGATCAATACAATTTTTGTCGGGGGTTTAAATATAAGTCGTTATGTTGTGATCGAACGCTTTAAATACTTTCTTATTCATAATTAAATGAGCTGTGATGAAATAATTAAGTTAATTACAAAAAAATGTTTTAATTATTCATGAAAGTTTACTTTCTTCGATAGACGAACAAGAACTGAAAACCTAATAACAAAAACAACACGTCATCAACTTAATTGAAGAAAATGAATAAACATTATTAAAACTCAATTATGCTATAAAATAAATTTCTAATGAAAAATATAAAACGAAAAAAAAAAACTAGACAATCCATTGAAATAAATAGAACAAGTGAAATCAAGATTATAAATGTTTTTAATGGATTACTTCAGAGGGTGAAACTAGAAAAAAAATAGGAAAAAAAAACTATCGAACAATCGAGAAATATAAAAATGTATAAGTGTTCAGTAAAAAATTATTATTTTTCTGATATTTCATTTACCCTGGAAATTGAAAGTAAACTAACTCGGCTCATTGTGCTGCCTTCATTCAAACAAACCCTTAATTGATTTTTGCTTTGACTTGTTTCCTGCTTCCAGCAGAGCTGCGGAATTACGAAACAGTCCTAGCAGTAGGTGTCATTTGCAATTCCCTATTACCGTTGTTTTTGATTTTCTAAGAGGATGGCTATGTTCATCTCACGTCGCGTTGTCTTATAGCTGTCCATCTGACAATAACAACTTCCTACTTTTACTTTATAATTTTACCGTCCATGTTCTTGAGAGTGATTTAAGCACCAGCGACAATCTCGATATTTCTCAATAACTAGTCCTTTATACCAAAACTATGTTGTTTTCATTATCCCAAAATATCTCTTTCTTCATTGTCGCATTTCAAGCTTGTAGATTCTTTTATTATTGCATTACTTGCGAAAAAGCTTTTCCAAGAGCTTATCAAGATCATTTTTCAGTATTTCTTCGATTTGTACTTATTGTTTTTTTGTTCTTTTGTCCTGTTCTTATCAAAATGTAAGGCTGCCTATTTCCCATCAAATCACAGTGATTCTTGACAACTCAACTTTATTTTGAACTTGCACCTTATACTCATTAATTTTATTTTTTCCTGATTGTCTGTAAGAAAGTGAAGCGTATTTGAGGAGGTACTGAAGCATCGAAATATAGATATGTCTTCTTTTCCTCTCGAACTATTTTCGTAACTCTCTCTTGATGATATAATGACACTTTCTTGAGATTATTTTTGGGGATTATACTGCGAGGACCATTTTAATCTATTTACCTAAATACCTAAATATCTAGTTTTGTAGTTAACCAATAAAAAACTAATTTGAACAGAAGTTACAGAGTTTGATGGAGGACATCCGGTCCTGACATCAAATTGGACCTAATTCTTCGGGTTTCTTTAATAAAAAAACTAAAAAAAACTAGCAATTTGTTGCGGGAATTAATGTTTTGGTGAGGTAATTAGAAATTAAAGGAAACGTATTTTTTCTCTTCCCAAAATTTAAATACTTAATTGATTCTCGACTTGCGTCGAGAACAAGAAGTCAGCCTCAGCCAAAATTCCTCGCAACCCCCAGAACACTCAGATTAATATTTACCATATCCAAAAAAATATTAAACCGTGTTACTAAAGGGAAACATCCCGGCTTGCAACATTCAAAAAGATAAAAATGTGTTTAAGATTTTTACTAATGTTTAAAAAAAACCGAAACAGATCAATTTACGTGCTAGGCCCAAAGATAACGCCGAAGGCGATTACCCCCCAGAAAGTATTAACAATACAAATAAAAAAAAGTCTACGTTTAAAATAAAAAAAATATAAAGTTTGTTTATTTCATTAATTCAAAAAAATATAAAATGTTTTACATAACGTAATTGAACTTGAAACTTACATGAAATTTCACATGTTGAATTTAAAGCCAAAATACAAAGTTTTTGAAAAAAATCTTTCGATATAAATTTAGAACAAAAATTCACATATCTAAATATATAATAAAATGTTACCTGTATGTAGTTTGTGATCACAGTGAATACAATTCCATAAAATTACATTTTATAAGGAATTGTGCTCACAAATAAAATTCTAAACGCCACAAAAAACATACAAAGGAAAATAATATAAAGTTACACAATTTTTAAATTATTACAGAATGTCCCTTTTACACTCTGTATAATTGTGTGTTTTCAATAAACGACATTTAACAAAAATATATGTTTAAACTGTCGTATTCAAAAATATAAATTCTTGATAAGAATTAATTAAATAAATTATAAAAATTAAATAATTTAATTATTGCCACACACTAAAGGTGTGTTAAAAAAAGAGTATCCATCTTGGAATAAATAATTTAAATTAATTATTCCAAGATGTTTTCCTTATGACGCTTAAAATTTAAAGAGGATTATTTTAACTCAAATTGCACTGAGCTCTGTTCGGGTGACTGGTGACAATTTTTAGAACTAACAGTTGCAAAAAAAATAAATAACAAAGTTGAAAAAAATAAAGTACAGTCACCGACAGAGTAAACTTTTTAATTGCATATGTACCGTCGCAGACAGATTTAAAGTTTGATATTTTACATTTTGTTTGCATAATTTATTACTAATTTATTAATTTTAATTAGTTTGCCAACAATTTGTAACAAATTTTTGCCAAAACGGTAGCTTTGGCAAAACGGAAGAAATGTTACTTAAAAATATGTTATTATTGCATTTAAACGAAAGAAATTACGCTTAAAGTTTATCGATAATGGTAGTTCAAAGTCATGGACACAGGAAAAATGTCTTCTGTTGCTCATGATAACTTTGGTTAAACCATTTTTTCTTAGTTAGTGTGTTTTCTTTCGATTAAATGTAATAATGACATCCAAGTAACATTTCCTACAAAAACGTTTTTCGAAAAACTGTTCGAAACAAAAATTGTTAGTTTTTTATTAGGAACAACTTTCTAAAGTGTTATTCTATTTTTTACCGTTTAGAATCTAAATTATCTTTTACAGAAACCCGGAGAACTAGGCCAATCTGATGAGAATATGACGTCTCCCATCAAACTTTTGTTCAAGTTATTATTTTATTGGTTTGCTACAAAATGAGATATTTAGGTGCATAGATTAAAAGGGCCCGCACTCCAAGTCTGTTGACCGGGTAAAGAAAGCTATATCTCGGATACTTTTAATATTTCTTATATCCCCCTCAATATTCTCCTAGTATCCATTTGTAGGGCTCGACAAATTCGACTCGCTGACCGTCACCATTAAATAAATCTTCCTTGATACGGTATACTTGTTAAAAGTCATAATGGGATCTCACATTTGACTACGAACTTAAACTAACTGACATCAAGTACATTTTATTTAATGTTCTGAAAAGTAAATACCGTTCGCTTCTTTTCAAATACCATTCAGTTGGGTTTGTGTTGTTCATTAAAGTGATGAGGTTAAAGCTAAGTAAGTTATAACTTCACATACCATTCACATTCACTAGCTATGGATGGTGATGCTATGTCCAGTCCATACACATAGTCTACACTTATCGGTATCAAACAACTATTTACAATACTTACTTTGTACTTGATAGTAAGTCCTTCTTACCAATTTAGTCAAAGATATTTACCACAATTTAATGTCGTTGTGTGTAATTAGAGAAAGTTCTAGAAAACATGAGCCTTCTAAACTTGAAGAAGAATTGTGATGCCATTAAAGACAAGCAAGATGCGAGTGTAATAATTTGAACTATTATTTCCCCAGTTTACTTTCCTCTTCTTTGGAGTAAGTTATGTTTGGGGTTGCGGATTCCCGCCGTCACAACAACAACAACAATATTTAATTAATGGCTGTGATGGGCTGGTGTAGTGTATGGTTTATGCATGTGGTAGGTATACTCACCCTCTCAAAATAATGAAGGAGCTGATAAATGAAATTATCAATGGAAAAGGTGGTAAAACACCTTAAGAGCCCCAAGTTTGTCTCTCGTTGACATCTAATATAACCTAACCTAGTTTTGGTATAATAGGTTAATATTGACTAACGTTTCAAACTACGTTTCAAACTAGGTTAGGAAACGTTAGGGAAACGCTTGTCAATATTAACCTATTATACCAAAACTCTTTTTTGCCCGAATTACCTGTTACTTCATGGTCGTACCTCGACTCTGTAGACAATTTTTCTATTATTGCATTGCATAACATTTATGATTGCCTTACATCGCTTTTAAAGGTTAGAAACAAAAAAGCATACAAAATTTTGTTAGTTATATCGTCTTCTAATCCCTAAATGTCACAATTAACCATAATCGAAAAACACGAAGAAAAATAGCACATGTTTTTGTGAAAAAATCTGTTATTTTGGCCAAAGATTGTTTAAAAATGGCAATTAAATAAAATGATGCATTTTTTTGGGGATTTGGAGACTAGTTTTATCAATTTTGAACAGGTTGCACAAAAATTTAAGTCGGTAGGCTTATTAGTTTTCACTCACACTGAAGATAACTCCTGCTAGTAAATAATATAAGTTTTAATACAAATCAAAGAATATAACTACTGCCAGTACATTTTCCTGATTGGTGAACTGTTTTGTAAAACCACATTTTCAAGAAAAACGCAAGTTTTTTTTATTTGTGTATTATTAATAATATACTTTCCATTATTAGTAAGCGAAGTAATTGTTATTACGCACATTAAATAACACACCTAAGAAAACGTGATTTTTTTTGGGAACGGCCTTTAAATGTAGTACACAAATACTGGATAACACTGACAGTTATAACGATATGGTTATTGAATTCTTTTTAAATTTATGTATATATGATTTAGGGCTCTTATAAGTTTAAATTTTTATTTTGATTTTTAACACGCTTATATTGGCTTCACCTGTATGTATGTATGTATGTTTGTATGTAACTGCCTAATATCATACCCATGCATAGGACATCATCAGTTATATACATTTATTACACTACCGATAACCATACTATACATATACACAAGTAACAAGCGTGTTTTTTAGTTTTTTAAACTATATTTAATTTATTAGTCTTTATAATTAAAAATTATAAAGCAAAATTTGAATTATATTTTTGAGTTATCATAGTATCAAAGTCGAACAAAGTTACTTCTCGCTGTCTGTCTGTTCCCATGCATGCTTGGAGCTTCTTTAATATATACTAAATGTACTGCGGAAAGTTTTTATTTACAAAAATATGTTTGTTTACGATATCACATTAGAAACCTCTAAGATTTTCAGTGTTTCTTTACTATATTATGCATGTATTCTACATATAAACCGCCCTCTTGTATTACTCTATCCATTGAAGAAACCGCATCAAAATCCGTTGCATAGTTAAAGCTCTAAGCATACATGGGAACAGACAGACAGCGAGGAATGAATTTGTTTTATACTATGTAGTGATAACTCAAAAATATAATACGAATTTTGCTTTATAATTTTTGTAGTCAAAACTAAAACTCAAAAGAAAAATAATTTTTTTGAACTGATAAGACCCTTAAATCTTGCATACAATTTAGAAAGAATCGAATTACCATATCGTTACAACTGCCTGTGTCATCCAGTATTTGTGTACTACATTTAAAGACTGTTCCCAAAAAAATCACGTTTTCTTATTATCATCTTTAAATTCTGTTTATTTATTCTCATTAATATCCTTTATAAGCAGGTAAATTTTTTAATACCCTTTACGGTGTTGAATTTATAGATTTGAGCTGGTAGGTTTTTCACAAATAAATTCTATTTTGCAGTATTTTTAAAGCTATGCTTTATTATCTAACAAGGGTAATTTTCTTAAAAATAATTTGGAAAACCAATATTTATTAGTTATAATAAGTGGTACTCGTTTTTTCGTAATATACAGTTAAAGTGATGAAATGATTGGAATTTGTGTGTTATTTCCTCTATAAGTAATGATTTTTATAAATCTTTTGGCATCAGTATTTCAAAAACTATGGTATCTATCGAAAAGTTTACACTTAATTTTCGTTTTCCCAAGTTATAACAGAATCCGCCCTCAAAATTTGAAACTTAAGTCTCAATTATTTTCATCCACTCATTTTGTTGGGAACAACTTTAATGATTTTGACCGAATGAAGCTTGATTTAGTTTCGTTGACTCATTTTCACTGAGACGTCCCTTATTTATAATATATAATTGGTGACTAGTGGTCACTATTATGTAGTGTAGTACATAAAAGCATAGAATTATACTTGTATAGTAAGTAAGTAAGTGAGTCGTTTATATAATAGTCGTATCGCAATTTAAATGATCATGATGATTGCTTGTGTGTGCTTTGTGTTGATCGATCTTAAAACCTCACTAATAGTAATATCATTTATATATCACAAAGCCAAAGGCTTTATTTATTTAAAAGCTTTAAAGTGTGAGTGAGTGATTATGAACAAGTCTTTATACATATGTATCGTTGTTCTATAACTAACTTATTTATTTATATTCAGTTCTAAAGTAATTGAAAATATAATTTGTCAATCAAATTCTATTGAGTTCAATGTTCGACAGTAAATACGATTCAATTTAATTTAAATGTCAATTTAAACTTAATAATTTTCGCAATTTAAGTGTTTTACTGCTCAGACAAAAAAATTTTATGTAATAAAATTTTGAATTAAAAAAGAAGCTTTTGAGACACTCATACACGACATATTTGTAAAAGTTTGAAGCGCTAAATTTAAAATATCAAGAATGAATCGGAGCGCCTTATCCACTCCATATCCTTACTTTTTTTTCGCTTGCCTCGTAAAAAGTATTTTTTAATTAAATTTTTTTATTTCAAGACTAATATATATAAAGAAGAAATGGAGAAATCGGGACCACTTACCATACATTGTCATCCAAACTAAACGTGTATAAAAAATTTTTTCAACTCAGTCAGTTGACGATAACTGCTTCAAAATTGAGTTGCAAAACTCCACCCGGACAAACATACATACATACTACATACATTGCAAGTTAAACAAAACCTTGTAATAAAATAAAATAATTTCTTGCTTGTTTAAAGTAGACTTTATTTTTGGAATCTAATTCGATCACATTAAAATTTTCAAACATTTTTTAACACATTTCAATTCAATGAAACATTATTTTTTATTGACGTGGCTGTTGTACATTCTTTAAACGTTAATTTTAAGACCTAGATAAGGCGAGGACATCTGATATTTGTAATAATAGAAAAATGCTAAAAATATTATTTGAGATGTTGTATTCCGGTTTCCCCCTTATTTCTATTTAGAATGTGTCGAATTTTTTTTTCGAGCCAAATCCTTTTGTACCAAATTCCATGAATGTAGGCAAATTGAAGGAAAGCTATACTTTGATCAATTAGATTTTTAGTATGCCTTAAATTTTGATGAAGCATATTTGTTTTAGCGGATCTAAAAATTTTGTTCAATACGTCCTCACATCGCACTGTGAAACTTTTGACTTTGGTATAATTTTAGCCGCTTCATCGCGTTCTAATTCATAATCTAGGTTGATGGAGATCCTAGATAGGATCAAAAGACATATTAGATGACTAAGATTGTCATGAATATCTCGTATGAAAAAAAATTCCCGTTTTCCTGGATTAAGAAAAACTTTTTATCCTTAACTAATGTGACTAAATACTAGTAATTAATAACTTAAAACTTTTTATAAAACTCATTTTAATAATTATAATGATGGTAAAAATATTCTATACTAATTAATTATTTGTAATTACAAGGCGTAGCGTTTTACCAGTTTAAATGAATGATTTCATTATTAGTTGATGAAACAATCTGAGCAACATGAAATTCTCTTTCTTCATCCTTAATAATATTTATAGATCGGTATCTTGGCTTAGATAAAAAGGTCGTGACTCCGGTCTAGACTTATCTCAATATTATACCATGTATATGAAATTTACCAAGATATACTAATTTTAGTCCCAAGTTTTTAACTCTTAAATATATTGTTGCTATGAACAAAATTTTGTTATAGGTGTTCATAAAATCACCTAATTAGTTCATTTTCGGTTGTCTGTCAGTCTGTCTGTCGTCTGTCCGTCTATATACATAAAAAACGAAAAGAGATATCAAGCTGAAATAGCGTGCTGAAGACGTAAAAAGTGAGATCGAGTTCGTAAATGAGCAAGATAGGTCAATTGGATCTTGGGTCCACAGGATCCATCTTGTAAACCGTTAAAGATAGAAAAAGTTTCAGCAGTGAAAAAAATGTTGCTTATAAAAAAAAAAAACTTTTACTTCAAACATTTTTTCGTAAATATCACTGTATACCCGTGAGAGTGCAAATTATGAGTAAATTGTATAGAATGTATTATATGGGAATATCAGTTATGTACTCGTATGTGTGACATGTATGTATGTGTAATGTGACAGAGTAATCAACACTGTCTATACATGGTATTTCAACAAGTCAATTGTTTGTTTTCACTTGTTACTATTACAATTCCTTCAAATAAGTGTTTTATTACGATTCGATAACACAAAGATAAAAAACAGCACAAAATTTAAAATTTCTTTTCTGATATTGAAAACAATTTGATCATTAATGTAAGTTGTAGAAAATAAATTTTGCTACATTTTTATCTTTTTTTTTTTCAATATCTGCTATTTTTTCTCTATCTTAAAATAGAAAGTGTTGTAGATGATCAAGATGGATATTGGAAACTGGATATCGAATTTTTTTGCGATGACAATGCTTTCTCTAAACGCGGTTATTTGCCTGTTGATATTCTTATACCAAGAAACTATTTCCTAAGTCAACAATCTCTATATTTTAAACAATAAAATAAAAATTGTACTGCTTAAAAATTGTCTTAAATCAAGAAAATATCTGCTAAGAACATAATAGGGAATATTCATGTATTTTTTTTATATTTATAATTCATTGTTTACACCGTTATAACATTGTAAAAAATATAAATAAGTACTGCTTAAAAATGCTGTTATTAAGTTAAAAAAAAAAAAATTTAAATAGAGGGTCTTTTTGGCGCTCTCTGTTGATGACGGAGAAATACGTGATCTGTCAGTATGTGACAGATGACAATTCAATGTTTATTTTAATAAGTTTACTATTATTACCATATAAAATTAACATATATTTAATCTATGGTAAATAATTAATACCATAAAGTATGCAAACAAATATGACAAACGCGTACCCTGACGTCACGTCCGTTTTTAGGAAATTTGAATTTCTCTCACTAAATGTGTACTTTTATTAATAATTTTAAGTTATTAAAAAGATCTTAATTACTAAAATAATAGATTATTTGAAATGTGCAGACAATATAGTTACGGAAAAAAAATATTTGAATCAATTTTTAAATTTCACGAATATTCTATATTTCTTGTAACTACTATTTCTTTTTTACAGTGTAGATACTGATGTTTTTTTTCACAATTTTAAATTTAAATAAAGTATAAAAAATATTTTTAATATCAATGAAAATTTAATGGCTTTATTGGAAAGCTAATTTTTTCCATTAATGTTTGAATATGTGATATCCGTCAAGTGGCCAACGCGAATGGCGGCGAGTGGACTTTTCGCATTTATTGTGTTCCTATTTCGCTTATAACTCGCCGAATGTTGCATTGAAAGTTTTAAACAGTCTCTGGTTTATCACCGTAGAAAAGTGACTTACTAAATCATTATTTCACGAAGTAGCCTTTGAATGGACTCTCGCAAAATTGATATTAGTGTCATCTTGTTGGATTCATAAACTATTTTCAGACTAGATATCGGTCTAAAAAGTAAAATAGAAATGTCTGCGTGCCTTTGGTATATGGTACTATAAAGGATAGATGTATAGAAATGCTAGAAGAACAGAATTCTAATTAAACTCATTGTCTTTATAAACACCGCCCCTTCGCTTTTCTTATTGCTTATATATTGTGTTTGTGTCTTCTTGTCTATTTCTCACATATCTTCTTTAAGTATTCGTTTAATTTAGAAGACAGAAGAAGAAAATCGAATTTATTCCGTTAGATAACAATGTTTAAGTATTTACAGTACAGGGTCTTGTTATAGAACTTCTAAAGAACTTGGAAACAGAGAGTTTATTTTAATACGGTTAAATTTCGAATATTACTTTCTAAACTAGAGATGAAATACGTTTTGCACTTAGGCGGTCGCTTTAACTATCGTTGCATCTGCCTTAGCAACCAAATTTGTGTCCAACAAATTAAAATTACATTCTTTAATAATAGCAAGTGATATTAACAAAATTAAAAAAAAAAAAAAACCTGACCCATGTGGTTGTTTCCTTGCAGCTCTTTCATTACTGAACTCAATTTCTTAAAGCATAGCTAAGGACCGTAGAGAAAACCGTACATATATTTTACCTGTGTAAAACAATCCCTGCCATTATTTCGAGAGTTATAGAAAGGGTATTCGCTCCGTGCGTGAGTTTCGTTTCCATGGTAACGATACACTACTTTAATTATAGAATTGTATGGATGCATATATAATTGTATGGATTGCATTAAAGACTTACATTTAAAATTTAATATTCTTGTCTCACAAATTTAAATAAATAATTATGATAATTTACATTTGAAAAATAATATTTGTTCAATTTGATTTCTTATTTTCACAATTTTTAATGCATTAAGTTTAATTAATTCGTGTTTTTCAATAATTTTAATTTGACATTTCTATTATATTAACATGTAAAGAATTGCAAATTAGTCATAACAGCCCCCTTTAACTCCAAAATTTTTCACTTAAAGCGCTGGCATCGATTTTATTGTCCCCTACCATGACTACGCACACAACGAATAAGTGAGAGCAAGAGAGGTGGAGCCTTTAACACGGTGGTCTTTATCAATATTTACTTTTAAACCCATCGAAGCGGGTTGGGTATCACGCTAATATATTATAATCGTAAAAGTTTATGAGAATGTATGATTGATATTTGTAAATCTTTCACGCAAAGACTACTGAACGGATTTAGAAGAAATTAGGATCATAGATAGTTCATTAATTAAATTAACACATGGCATAGTTTTGATTCCAATAGTACTCGTTGGACAATTATTGAATGACTTGTTTTTGGCACTTGATAATACTTAACAGCAATAATTCCACGACAGCTTAAAACTATTTCACCTATAGAAAGTTATATAATCAGCGAGTGGGCTACATTTTAAGTTCAAAAAAATTAAAATCCATAACATTGTGAACAAAAAAAAGGAAGTGAGGTCAAGGAAAGTGAGGCCTATAACACGGTACTCTTTGTTTTTAGAGTTGAAATTGCGAAGCAAAGCAAGCGGGTATTTGCTAGTAATTTACATTACCAAAATGTAATAAAAAATTATTATTTGAAAGTCAACAAATATTTTCCAGAATGCGAACCAGTAAACACAGTAAACGCCACTGCTCTCAGATGTCAAATGTACTTTATCCCTATCTAATTTCAATGAGAGATATCCGCGACACCTTGAAATCAATTTTTTGTGTAACAATGCCGTAAAGATATGCTCTTATACCCACTCGTTATTAACAAAAAATTATGTTAAAGTAGTTTCACTGTATCATTATTTTAAATTATTATGTAATTAAAGAGGAGTATTTCCAATTATATAGAACACAGGATTAAAAAAAAAAAACATAGGAAAATTAATGAATTTCGTTTACCCACCTGGTGAACCTATACCTATATGATAATCGCATAAATAAATGATGCAAAATGATATTCAATTAATCAACCACAGATATATGAAGTGCATTCATTATTTAACCACCAGCAAAAAAAAAAATTACCATTTTTATTGAATTTTTAATCTATATAAATTAATTAAAATTATTCATTATTTATTACCTATTTGCTCCCAACAAAGAATGAGTATCCCAAAAAAAAGAAAAATATATACGTGGAAAGTTTTCTAACAGCGTATATTAAAAAAATCTGAATTAGATATATTCCCTAACAAGTGAAAACAATTGATTGAGTTAATTGTTGAAATACCATGTAAAAACAGTGTTGATTACTCTGTCCCATTACACATTCATACATGTCACACATATATAACTGATATACTCATATAATACATTCTATACAATTTTCGCATTGTTTGCGCTCTTAAGGGTAAACAGTGATGTTTACTAAAAAATGTTTCAAGCAAAAGTTGTTTATTTTTTGATGAGGAACATTTTTTACAGCTTTTGCTCTATTTCTAACGGTTTACAAGATGGGTTCTACGGATCCAAGACCCAATCAATTACGAACTTGACCTCAATTTTTACTTTCTCAGCACGCAAAAAATTTCAGCTTGATATCTCTTTTCGTTTTTGAGTAAGTAATCGTGATGATAGACGGATAGAGGGACGACAGACAGACAGACAACCGGAAATTGATTAGTTAGGTAATTCTATGAACATCTATACCAAAATTTTTTTCGTAGCATCAATATTTTTAAGCGTTACAAACTTGGGACTAGACTTAATATACTATGTATATTTCATATATACATGGTATAAAAATAATATATTATTATACTGTACTATCAGTTATACGCCGGCTTCGTGGGACGATTTCAAAAACTATTGAATGAATTTTAATGAAACTTAACGATCATGTAGCTCATACATCATTATTACACATAGGCTATAATTTATAATGGTAGCAGTAATCCGCCCGGTATATGTTACTTTTTATTATGAAACCAAATTATTTTGCTTTTAAATCAAACATGTCCAGTGAAGTGAGCGGGTAACTGCTAGTATCTTTCCATCAGCTACGTTACTGTAAAGTTTCATTAAAATCCATTCTTAGTTCTCGAAATCGCCTAGAGAAGCGGGTGGGGTAATAGCGTGTGTTGATATATAGACTTCTTCGATAAATAGGCTATCAAACACTCAAATAATTTTTCAATTCAAACCAGTAGTTCCTGAGATTAGCGCGTTCAATCAAACAAACAATCTCTTTAGCTTTTTAGTATTAGTTATGATTGAACGTGATAAGGGTAGAGGCGAATTTTAAATCCGTTTCATTACTTTTTAAATCGTGCTTTATTCCTGCCAATACCTTAGCAGTGAGAAAAGTTTCAGTATTATTAGCAGTGTGAATGTATTCAGTTATAGAAGGGAGAAAAATAATTTTTTTCGCTCTTCTTAGTTATTCTTAAATTTAAGCGCTCCAGTTTTTTGAAATAGTATCATAAACGCCACAAAAACGCCTCATTAAATACAAATTTAAAAAAAAAAAAACAAACAAATTTCAAATTTATTTTGTCTCAAAATACAAATTTTTCATTTTCTAAATTATATTTTCTTTTATTTGCAGGTAACTGCAAATTTCGGTTCCGTCATTGTATTTTCATGAGTTTGGTAATGTATATATATAAAAAAATTACATGTTTGAAGGATCTCTTGCCTGAGAGTAAATTGCTTTGAGAAAGAAGGAGGTATATGTACCCTGATTTAATTACAGTAGATTCTTTCTCGTGCTTAATTTTTAATTTTAATGGAAAAACAAGTGAAAACAAATAATTGACTGAGTTAATTGTTGAAATACCATGTAAAGACAGTGTTGATTACTTTGTCACATTACACATACATACATGTTACACATACATAACTGATATTTCCATATATAAATTTGCGCATAATTTGTGCTCTCACGGGTAAACAGTAATGTTTACGAAAAAATGTTCCAAACAAAAGTTGTTTATTTTTTTATAAGAAACATTTTTTATATTTAAACTTTTGTTCTATCTCTAACGGTTTACAGACTCAATTGACCTATGTTGCCCATTTACGAACTCGACCTCCCATTTTACGTCCTGAGTGCGCCATCAAAAATTTCAACGTGATATCTTTTTTTACTTGATAATAGGTTGGCTGATAAGTCCCCGGTCTGACACATAGATGGCGTCGCTAGTATTAAATGCATATTATTTTTATATAGTACCAACCTTCAAATGATTCGTGTCAAAATTTGACGTCTGTAAGTCAATTAGTTTGTGAGATAGAGCGTCTTTTGTGAAGCAACTTTTGTTATTGTGAAAAAAATGGAATTTCGTGTTTTGATAAAATACTGTTTTCTGAAGGGAAAAAATACAGAGTCCGGAAACTCATTATCAAGCCAAGTTTTTGCTTCCACTGTATTTTTTCCCTTCAGAAAACAGTATTTTATCAAAACACGAAATTCCATTTTTTTCACAATAACAAAAGTTGCTTCACAAAAGACGCTCTATCTCACAAACTAATTGACTTACAGACGTCAAATTTTGACACGAATCATTTGAAGGTTGGTACTATATAAAAATAATATGCATTTAATACTAGCGACGCCATCTATGTGTCAGACCGGGGACTTATCAGTGTTATCTTGATTAAAACTTTTGTTCTATCTCTAACGGTTTACAAGATGGCCTATTTGACTTATGTTGCGCATTTACGAACTTGATCTCACTTTTTACGTCCTAAGCACGCTATAAAAATTTCAGCTTGATATCTCTTTTCGTTTTTGAGTAATCTTGATGACAGACGGACAGACTGACAGACAGACAGACATGCAACCGGAAATGGACTAATCAGGTGGTTTTATGAAAATTTTGTTCATAGTATTAATATTTTTAAGCGATACACACTTGGGACTAAACTTAATATACTATTTATATTTCATATACATGTAACAATCCAATAATTAAACACAGGTACACAGATAAAAACAATGAGAAAAATTATTATCTATTCCTATATTTAATGTAGAGTAACCATTAAAAAGGTTAAATCACATTAATCATGCTAATGATTATACCTTCTTGCTGTACAATTATATTTGTGATACTTCATTTACCGAATAACAATGCGACATCTTTTTTTTTAAAGGTTGATCGAACAATAAGGCAATGTTTACATTAAAATCTTAATTTTTGATATGTTATTGATTTCTAACTCACATGCAAGAAGTAATTTTTCATATAATTAATAGTTAAAAATTAGAGTTTAAACGTCGTTGCTATTTTAAAAAATTGTCTGACGAAGAGCTTTTTAAATATCTTAAGAATAAATAAAAATCCACGAAAAATTTCTTTTGCCAAGAGTCAAAAGACGTTATTATTTATTATTACAGTAAGTAAGGATGTACGAGCGCCAGGGAAATTTTGGATAAAAGGCCTGATTTTTTTTATATGAAGTTGGACTAAGTCTAAATCAATTCTGAAAATTTTAGTGGTAACACAATTAAAAAAAAAAAAATTAAAGGCAGATGTCGAAATATTTTATTCATAGTTTTCATCTACATTACTGAAAAAAAAATTTAATTTTTTATTCTATTTTATTTAGGAGAACTCTAAAAAATATTTTTAGAGTTTTTTATTGTTTGTAAATAATTGTGAATTCTTCTGAATAGAATTCGCAATTATTTTTACTTTTTAGATCATATTAATTTGTTTTGGAATAGTTTTTTTTGTAGTCGGTTGTTTTTTTATTTTTTCATTTTTAGTGAATCTGAAGTACAGTAACTAATTTGTCACTAAAAAAGGAACCATTGAAATCGGTTGGCGTGATATTGAGTTATTCGTCCATTTGTCGCGTACATTCTTAATGCAAATTTAACACTTATATGGTTTTTTCATGGATACCATTGTCAGAACTGGACAAAATTCAAATGAGACCACACGGGAAACACCAGCTTCCAAATAGAAAAAGAATGATCAAAATCGGTTCACCCAGTCAAAAGTTCTGAGGTAACAAACATAAAAAAAATATAAACGAATTGAAAACCTCCCTTTTTTGTTTGAAGTCGGTTAATAAGATAGGTACAAATAATTTCAACAACAAGTTTCAACTTGCCTTGACGCTCGTACTACCTTAAATAATTAAATAAATCTGATCACTTGTGATGTTAGATCTTAATTTGAATAGTTCAAGTACACATTAAAATTTTTAATTATTATTTAAATATATGCAGAATATACTGTAAAATTTAAGTGTATTGTTCGATCACCCTTAATTAATAACGACTTGTTTATGATTGATTACTAATTTGTGTTCATAAAAAATAAATACACAGGTAAATAAATTGGTATCGATACGTCAAATCATATAGGTGTATACGGAAAACTGGGATTTCTCCTGCATACGTTTAGATAATTATGAAAATTAATTAACCCAATTTATAAAAATTAATGTATACCAATATTTTTTACTGCCATCCTAAGGTAGAAAGAAAACCATATACTTCGTAAATATTACGGTTTGGCTTAAATTTCCACATTTCTCTGATATATTCAGAATTGATTTATAATAATGAAATATCGTTTCCATATTATATATTTTAAAGCCTGTGTGAAACATGATAAAGAATGAATGCCGTTTATTACAATGCTGGTATGGTATAGGGAGAGATATTCCATAGATATATAATGTTGCCGTAAGATCCATAACTATGGCGTTATTTACAATACTGTATTGTAAGAGTTGGAGTTTTTCTGAATTCGTAATTATGAATTCGATGAATCGTATTATGCTAGAAATCATAATCTTAATCTATTGATAGGCTATAGTGCAATTAGATAGGTCTCTGAAAAAACAAAACAAAATGACAGATTTTTGGAGCGAAATAGTAATACGTTAATTAAAAAAAATTAACAAAACCTATCGAGTAAGATATCAAAATAAAGGAAATTAAATATATATATATATATATATATATATATATATATATATATATATATATATATATATATATATATATATATATATACATGGTGTTCTGTTATTAACTGCAGATCGTGGGCCTACAGAATAAGCTCATAAAGACGAAGGAAAAAGTCATTTACCAATTTTGGATCTGAGCCCTAATTTGGGCGCTACAGTTATGACAAAAATTGATAAATTAGTAAATTCACTGGCTATCATTCGATAACCAGTAGCCAATGATAATAAGTAGATATTAATAAATGTCATTTGATAATATTCACCTAAAGAAGGGGTATGAACTGATTTCAATTGGATTATATTATTTTGACAAAAACATTTTAAAAAAACTATTATATTATTTCATTGGTTTGTTCAATTCCCACTTTTTTTTATGATTATATTTTTGAAGAAAACATTAGATTCTTAGTAAAAAAACAAATAACATCACAAAGAAGGCGTTTTATGTTTATTTACGCTAAATTCAAAACATTCTTTTTGTGACGTAATTTGTTTTTTTACTAATAATGTAATGTTTTCTTGCAAAAATATAATAATAAAAAAAAAATGGGAATTGAACAAACCAATGAAATAATATAATAGTTTTTTTTAAATGTTTTTTTCAAAATAATATAATCCAATTGAAATCAGTTCATACCCCTTCTTTTGTTGAATATTATCAAATGACATTTATTAATATCTACTGATTATCATTGGCTACTGGTTATCGAATGATAGCCAATGCATTTAACTAATTTATCAATTTTTGTCATACCTGTAGCGCCCAAATTAGGGCTCAGATACAAAATTGGTAAATGACTTTTTCCTTTGTCTTTATGAGCTTATTCTGTAGGCCAACGATCTGCAGTTAATAACAGAACGCCCTATATATATATATATATATATATATATAAAGTATAAAATTATTTAATTGGTTTTGGTCAAATCATTAGATTATTAGTAAACAAACCAATTACGTTACAATGGGCGTGGTTTGTTTGTTTACATCCAATGATATCATTTTAATTCAGAGTTGTTATTGTTTTCTCACAAAAATATAATAAAAATATAAAAAGTTGTTTTGACCAGATCCAATTAAATAATTTTATACTTTTTAAAAATCCCTTCCTAATATTATTAAATGAAATTTACTATTATTTACTGATTATTATTGGCTACTAGTTATCGAATAATAGTCAGTGAATGAACAAATTAATCAATTTTTCCTTGCCTGTATCTCCCAAATTAGACCTCAGATCCAAATTTGGAAAATAGTTTTTTTGTTGCTCTTGATGAACTTATTTTTGGAAGCTAGGTTTCTGCTGTCAATAACAGAACACGTTGCATATAGGTACGAATTGAACTATCGAAAGTATTTTTAATGATCGCTATTAAATATAAGAAAAATCTAGACGAATTTCGATACGTATTTTAAAAATATCTCCAGATATTTTTTTTTAAGATGAATGAAAATCTACATTTATTTACAATTTACATAATAATCTATCGTCTGGCTCTAAACTAAACAAGCGTTCTACTTCTAAATCTGTATCGAATGTATTCTGTTTCAATATTTACGTTCTCAAGTACCTAACTACTGACTGCTAAATAAATGTTTACTACTAGAATGTTAGTAAATAAAATTTTAACAAGCAATTTCACTTGAATTTATTTAAAATAAAATTTTATTTTCAATACCATAAATAAACGATTTAGACGAATCATTTAAGATCAAAAAAGGCTAAAATGAAGATTTTTTATGTACCTCAACCTATTGGGTCAGTTACTTTTTTAAATGTTCAGGAAGGTCCATATATTAAAATCTACATCCAACTTCTTGCCGCTAGAAAGTTTGGCCATTGCTACGGGCCAAATAAACCCATTATTATAATCCATTTTTGAGGTGATTTTTGAAAATTTCAAAACCTTGAAAATATGCAACGAAATGGGAAAGAAACGTAAATCTGGGGGTTTTTAATAACGCTGATCACTATTCTGAAGTCAGAATTTCGATATACTCCCCCCTCCTGAAGTAATTCACCCCGCTGGTCCAAATTGAATATTTACAGAAAATCGCATTGTTAGGTTAACGAAGGTCGAAAAACCCCAAGGAGGGGAATGTATATCCCCATTTTAACATCGGAATCGTGATCACTGACCCCAAAAAGCCCCGAGTATAATTTTTGGCCCATTTTGTCCAATATTTACAAAGAAACCGGCTTTTTGAGCCAGCGGAGACGAATAACCCCAGAAGAGGGGAGTACATCTTCATTCTAATTTCGGAATCGTAATCAGTGACCCCAAAAACCCCTGAGTATACTTTTTTAATCCATTTTGTTGAATATTTACAGAATATTGCTATTTTGGACCAGCGAGGTAAATTACTCCAAGAGGGATATTATATCGAAATTCTGATTACGGAATAGTGATCAGAAATCCCGAAAACCCCCGAGTATACAATTCTGGCCCATATTACCAAGGTTTCAAAATTTTAAAAAATCACCTCATAAATGGATTCTAATGATTGGCCTATCTGATCCATAGCAAAAACCAAAACTTTCTAGCGGCAAAAAGTTAGATGTAGATTCCGATATATGGACCTTCCTGATCATTTAAAAAAAAATCTGGCTCGATAGGTTGAGGTACAAAAAAATTCTCTACGAAATGCTAAAATGATACGACTAATTAGGGATATTTAAATTTTACTGCACGATCAAACCGAATTGTGAGTATGTTAGCTATCAGGGCTTAAAATAAAAATACTAACGCCTTAAATGTCTAAAAATATTAACAATTTTGTATCGCACGTTATGGCTCTGATTTGTTTGCTGACTGGAAGGTAAAACTAAAAAAAGTGCAACAAAAAAGGGGTTACCAAAACTTTTTCAATCGATTCAGCTAGCCATGAATTTTGAGAAAATGCAAAATTATTTTCATATCTATAAATTTGTATTTTTTGTCAAAATTTTATGTTTTATCATTTAAAAAAATTGAATTGTGAAAGCTATGAGAACTTAATTAACAAAGAAATTTTTATGTTATGTCATAATAAGTATCCCAAGCAAATAACAAAAGAAAGCGCTACATTTATAATGTACCTACCTACTACATTTATAATGTAAGGTACGAAAGGAATATAGTTCCTACCGGGTGTCCGACTACAACTGTCGTGCTGTTTTTATTATAATGAATTTATATTAAATGACTTTTGCGATTTTGTAAAGTATGAGCCGCTTTAGTTGTCTAAGTAATGTTTTCCACAACCTGCTGTCTTGTCTATAATTATCAGTTGCATGTTTCCATTGGAACCACTTGCTACTGGTCCGAATCGAATTTTTGTGTGCTTTCAGTCAAGACAATGGCTGGAAGTATTGGAACGTTTTTCGGTATTTAATCTAATACTGTCACTTAAATTACATTGCCATACACATTCAGCAATGTAAAATCAGAGCTATTCGGCTGCCAAATATTGATTGTAACACTAAAGATTAGTTTTTATTTTAAATGTTAAATAAGTAGATATGTCTTAATTCCTTAGTTCGGGAGTCTAATAAAGTCAGCGCCCATTTTTTGGCTTTATGGCTTTATTTGCAGTCGAACATTTATCGATTATTGAGATGATGCTCTTTTCTTACACTTCAAAGTGGTAAACAAATTTCAATTCACTTTATAGTAGAATAAAATTACGGCTTGTGTATGGATTATAAGTTCGCGCAGCGAAACTTCGGCGTTTGATTTTCACATCAAAATTAGTATTTTTTGAATTTGTTTTTTCCCGGAGTGGTGCAACATGTCTAACCAACAAAATGGCGTCAAAAATAGAATTTTTTTCAGAAAATTTATCATTTTTATTTTATATTCGCAAGAGGAGACATCGGTGCATATTGAAATTGGGTAGGTTTGTAGTCAATGTTAAGAATTACTCCTCATACTTGGGGGGGGGGGGGTTCCACCCCTTACTAATACGAATTTGTATGACGACTTTATACGTCATAAAAATTCTGAATTTGCAAAAAAAATGAAAGCGCGAGGCTGATAAATTTGGATATGCACCGATGTCTACTCTTGCGAATATAAAATTTCTGAAAAAAATTCCATTTTTGACGCCATTTTGTTGTTTAGACATGTTGCATCACTTCGGGAAAGTAAACATTTCAAAAAATACTTATTTTGATGTTCAAAGAAAATCCCCAAAGTTTCGCTGCCCGAACTTTTAATTAATGTAACAGCCTTTTTTTCTTAATTTTATTCCAGTATTAGTCTATTCCGAAACGCAACAGGTCTTCCCCCTAAATTTATTAGTGCGCTTGTCATATTATTTAAGAAACATTCGTTGTAAATAATTTCAATAATTATTAAAATAATCTAATATTTGTTGAGATTGGACATTTTAGTTCGGAAATAAAAATAAATCTATCCTGGAAAACGGGAAGCTTAGACGATGAGAAAATCTATGTTTTTCTTTTTTTTTGGTATGATATTTGGTAGAAGATATGATTAGAATTCAAAAGAGGGAAAAACTTAATTGAATTATCCCATTTTATATAATCGATAGCTTTTTTTCTGTGGAAAGTTAATTATCGGTCGCATTAGATTTAATAATAATTATTGATGAAAGTGCTTGTTTGTTTGTGGGTGGGTGATATAATAGAGGGATCGCTGTCGGTCGAATCAAACGTACCAACCGATATAGTATGTAAAACTGTGTTTATGACAGCTATTAATAATGACTATCTATGAATGGTGTAGACATAGATAGAAGATTTTAGTAGCAAGGGAAGACTATGGACTGGCAAGACGTAGATTGTGGGTTACTATTCATTTTTGTTGATAATCTCGTAAATATTGAAAAACAATTATCTACAAAAATGATTATTATTAGTGTAACATTATCGCCAGACATGCGCTATATTTTCCTATTTTCTTAAAAAACAGCGTTTGTCTCTACTTCCGACAAAAACTTTGTTGTATTTAAATTCTCATTTTTCGCATGAATTATTCCTCCTTCATTCTTATTATGAATTTAGGAAAATATTATTTCTAAAGTTTTAACCCTTTACTACCAAAGCGACTATTGAGACCTACTCATTCCTAAAGGTACTTGTATATACAATCAAATTCTTCTTGGATCTGTAGGTAATACGTGAAATTTACAACTACATCAAATGACCGTACAATTTTTGAAAAAGTTACTGTTTTTACTTTATAATATTATTAATATAATAAAGTATTGTGATCGAAAAAAAATCGATATCGGGGTTTCAACGGAAATACACGTTTTGAGGGTCTCTGATTCCAAAAAAGTGGTTTTTAAGAAATGTTGCGCCCGTCGGTATGTCGGTATGTCGGTATGTCTGTTACCAAGCTGGAGCCTTAAATTTTCATCCGATTTTTCTCAAACTCGGTACATAGGTTCAGTTTGGTCATAATTCCAGACAATTTTTTCATTTTTTCCCTAGGCTTTTTTTTAAGGGTACTTCCCTCTAGGCCAAAACAGGATTTTTGGGGTTTGCTCAAAAGGGCTTTAACGATTTCGATCAAACTGGGCACAAGGCTAGACCTTAAGGTGTTCTTAGGATTGGTATAAGCCACATATCCGGGAAAATTCGAGAAAGCCCACACCCAAGGAAAAAACTTTTTTTTGGGGTTTTCTCAAAAATGGCTCTAACGATTTCGATTAAACTTGACACAAGGCTAGACCTTAAGGTCTTCCTAGGATGGGTATAGGCCACATATCCGGGAAAATTCGAGAAGGTCACACTCTAGGGAAAATATTTTAAAATACAGGAAAATGTGGTTTTCTAGCGAGAGGCTGAGGGGACAGCAGTGAAATTTCGTATCAGGGTTTATATCAAGGTCCTAGGTTTGATTTAACTACCCTCCCCCTTCCCCTGGAGCCGTGGAGCTGGATGGGATGAAATCGTCAAAGTGGTCAAATCCACCCTACCAAAATTGATCAAATATTATTTAAAATGGCTTTTTAAGTAACATTTGTAACTTGGTAATCTTTGCTTAACCTCACCCTTACCAAACTACATCCTAAATATTATATTAAATCCAATAAATACCTAAGCCTGTTCCTCATTACCGTATGATTCCAAATATACCGCTATGCTTGTATCTATAGCTGATATAAAATAAAATTTGGGAAAAATAATAAATTAACCAAAAATTACCTACCTATTACCAAAAAATTATTTTGCCAAAAAATTATTACATAAAAAAAAAAGTATGTAAAAAAAAATCGAGAAGAGGAAAGAACGACTCAAGGAATAACCTTATAATTCAAGAATAATATATCAATTTTATAATATAATAAAGTCTTGTCCGATGTTTCGGACCGTTTATTTCTTTGGTGGATAACACTTTGTCTAGATTGTCTTGCTATTTGGGATTTCATTTCCGTTTTTGTGATTTTTCAGAGGAGTTGCTAAGCCGACTAAGGATATAGAAATTTAAATTTTTTATTATTTTTGAAGTGAAAACTTCTTTAGCTACGTTTAGCGACTTGATGATAGATTTTTTAGAAGAGAGTAGTCTAGTTTGGTAACTTCATCGCCACTTCGAAAATGACACTACGTGATATATATACATACCACGTTGAAAACATTGGTTCACGATCAATTTTTTTTTGTGTAAAATCCCCCAAATCGATCGCTATAAAAATATCTTATTTTCAATAGTGAAACACGTAGCCCATCATTTTTTAAAGCGATAGCAAAAGAAATTAATAAGGTGATGGAAGTATCTGCATTAATTTTATGTTGTTCAGTTGATATAATTATTTTAAAAAATAAAGTTGTCTTTATTGAAAAAGGTTCACGGCGATTCACTGGAGCTAAGCAACATTTGACACAGCTAATACTTGAATGGGAGACTGCTTGAGAATATTGTGTGCTGTAGCCTTTTTATTATTTATTATAGTTTTTATAGCCATTGTATTTTTTATTTAATTCTCATGGGAACGTATATTTAAAAATCATTACAACAAGGGAGAAAAGTTATATAAAAGTCAAATGTTTTTCTAGACTAGATTTTTATTTACTTCCCTAATAAGTAATATCAGGCATAATCCACAAGGAAACGTGACCGAGCTTTGCTATTACTTAAAAATTAAATTTCCATTTTCAAATTATGAAATTTTAATTATTCACACTATAAGAAACTTAAAAATTCTAAAAAATACAGTTATTCCAAAGTCTCCATGACTGTCTATCTTTTCTTTTTTTTTTAGTTTTCATTGTGTGAGAAAATAGAACTATTAAAGTTAAGTATCACCGAGAGCTTAAGGGTTAAAACAATTACTATATCATTTTCATTAATTTCCATCTTGCTTGTGCATATCCTGCATAATATTATTTAATAGTTATAGAATTTGAGTTAATAAACACCCATGGAAACACACATAGTTCGATACGAATGCCAGCCATCTCACCATCTCTGTGAATATAAATGAGAGTACATTTTCGATATGGCTGCTGAACAAAACATTATTTATTTAAAATTTGTGGTGAAAATGATTTTAATATCATATCAGTTATTAACAGATAAACTCAACTCAATTCCAACTATTAAAAACATCAGTACCATACCACCACAGTGGAGCTTCAAACCATCACACTACTAATGTTACCGGATGTCTACCGGCACTAAAGACAGAAAGTATTTGACTCCATCAAAACAACAAAAGTTTATTTTGAGACGAAAACAATTCGGTATTTCTTTCTTTAGTGAACTAAGTTAGGTATGAAGAATGTCTTGCACTTGAGGGTGATGGTGTTAATTAACACTTGATGTGCGCTAGTAAACCCGCCGAATTTATGTCTGGCGGTTAAAAATTACGTCATTTCATATTATAGGGCGAAATCATACTAAAGGTCAAGTCGTACTGAAATGATTTCAAAATGTTTTTGGAACTTTCTTTATCGGATGATATTTGTGTGATGGGTGGGAGTTAAAACCAAAAAAATTGCAACAGACACCAAAAACCGGCATCTAGGATAAGGAAAGTAAAACTTTTTCAATCAATTCAGCTAGCCATGAATTTGAGAAAATGCAAAAATCTGCCTATAACTATCAATTTCTATTTTTTGTCAAAATTTTATGTTTTATTTTAAAAAATTGTTAAAATTATCAGAAGTTAAAGAAAACAGAGATAATTTAAAGTGTGTACAATTTTTATGTTATGTCATAATAAATAAACTTTCCCAAACAAACTAAACGTAATGTAATCTCATATTGGGTTGACTACTAAATCAGAAGTATTTTTTTAAACTAATACCACGATTATTTCATACTTATATAAGGCATACTTACTTTTGTACCACAAAAGTTTTGATGATATCCACAAAATATTATGTAAGGTGTTCATCAAATCACCTTATTAGTCCATTTCCGTTTGTTCATCCATCCGTAAATACGATTACTCAAAAAGGAAAAGAGATATCAAACCCAAATTTATTGGTGTGCTCAAGACGTAAGAAGTCAGTTTGAGTTCGTACATGAGATACATGAATCAATTGGGTTTGTTTGGTGTCCATTTTCTCCAAAACCATAAAAGGTAGAGAGTTGAAAATTTGCAGGAAGCTTCAACTAATAATCTTGTGAAAGATTTTCGAAAACCGAAAATTAGTCTAGAAAATACTTTTGAAAAATAAAACAATTGACGACCAAAAGATCGCCATAATTGTGTTCATTTTTTAAAAACTAACTGCACACTAACATTCAACATTTTCAACTGTTTGTTTTCACTTGTTATTTTAATGATTTTGAAGAAAATTGAGTATAAGACAGTTATAAGAGAGATAAAAGCTACAACTGGGACTTCGGCTTTTTTCAGTTATACTATAATTAATTTCTGTGCAGTGTAACCGAGGTAATCCGACAAATGTTTTGCTACGAACTTATTTTGGTATATAATTTGTTGTAGATGACACAGACCTCCTCCCCCCTTTTAGTTTTGAAAAAGATTACCTTGTAATCATACAAATAACATATCAAAGTGTTAAGATTTAAACTATTTTCTAACTTCTGGTATTAAGCATTCATAGTTTTATAATAATTCTGGAAATCTATGGAACTTTGTCTCTAACTAAGAAATCAGTAAACATCCGGTATTTTAAATTTACACAATCAATGAACGAACGAACATTAAAAAAACCATTTTCATTATTTTTTATCGATTGAAACTTGTACATAAAATTTAGTTTTGGAGAAGTGAGTGCTGGGTAGAAATTTATCAAATGATTATGTTTTTTGTTATTCTTTTTTTTGTTATAGAATTATTTTCATTCACAAACATTTCAATGAGATTAAAATATTAATAGATTTGGTACAGTATTCAATAAAATTGATCTCTGCATTCTATAACAACGGATCCTCCAGGATATACATCGATTTTGTCTGCCTTTTGAAGGATTAACGCGTCAGCACTTGCGTCAACTGTTCGGTATTCTTTAGACGCGTGATAAGAGGATTGCTGCCGCGTTTTGCACGTGCGTCAAGTATTCCGCGCGTTAAATATTCTTAAACTTTGTAAAACATAACCTCTACATAATTTTATTTAAATTTATTTGTTAATCCACTAGCTAATTAAAAATAGTTTGATTACGTGATTGCTGAATGGTGAGTTTTCATATTAGAGCAAGAAAATAATATAAATAATTAATTTTATTTTAACTAATTTTACCATATTTCGATCACAAGTTTTCAAAAATTTCAGAAAATCGATGAACGAACTTATACAATATTTATCCCCCAGGTTTGTAACGCTTAGAAATGTTGATGGAACAAATTTTGGTATAGGTCTTCATAAAAACACTTAATTGCCCGTCGATACGATAACTCAAAAACTAAAAGAGATAGCCAGCTGAAATTTTTAAAGCGAGCCCATTACGTAAGAAGTGAGCTTGAGTTCGTAACAGAGCAAGATATCTCTTACTTGCGTCTTGTAAACCTTGTAAACCGTTAGAGATATAACAAAAGCTTTAGCATAAAAAGTAGTTCTTATAAAAAAATTAACAACTTTTGTTTGAAACATTTTCTTGTAAGCATATTTGTGCTGGTTTTTAAACTCTTCTAATTTGTAAAAATAATGGAAGTACTGACTCGACACTTTTTTCCCTAACTTGGGTGATTTTTCGATACATTTTCACACTAATCTCTCGCATAGCATCACTGATATTTAGTTACAGCATGATTTAGAGAATATTACCGTAGTATTATCTCCGAATAGAAAAAATCAACAAGCGTTAAATCACAAGATCTAGGTGATTAATTATGGTCTACGAGAAATTATTGAATGGTCAAACCATTAAAATAAAATAAAATATTAAAAAAATTAAAAACCCGACTGTAGATAATGGGCCCCGGCTGATTAAGTCCTTATGTTAACTACTAGACTTTGATTGTCATTGAATGTGATAACAAGTTTATTTTTGTGCTCTGATAAATTATTTAATAGAAATAGTTTTTAACCAATTTTTTAAATTAATGAGTTTTTATATAGTTTTTGGAAGTTTATAAAGTGTATAATAGTGTTGTGGTCTTGTTTCTATCAATTTTTTTTTTCTATGCACAGTTTGTAGAAATATTATAAAGAATGTTTTAATTTATCTATACAAACACTGCCATTAAATTATTATTTATGTTAAAAACAATACGACAAACAAGTGACTTTTTGGTGCCCTAGCTTTGATATATAATTTTGTGTATGATACATAAGTCTACGTGGTCGTGGTCGCTAAGTGACAAAATTCATTACAGTTGTTTCTTAAACTGACTGCTGACAATCGTGAGATCAAATCCAGTCAGGGGAAAAAAATTATTTATATTGTATTTGTAATTTCTATTTATTTTCATCTTTACACTTCGCATTTTTAATATTTTTACTGATTGATCTTTCAACCTCTATTTGTCGCCCTTTAATAAACAAACATGGATGAAAAGCAGTTTGAATTATTATTAGCTAAAATGGATATTATGAATTCAAATATCGAGCAAAACAATAGTACCACAAAAACGATTTTGAGTGAGTTGAAAGTTGTCAAAAATGAAAATAATGCATTAAAAAAAGAAGTAACCACTCTACACGAGCGTTGTGATCAATTGGAAAGAGAATTAAAGAAAAGAAATATTTTATTTGATCTGCCCCCACAATTAATGCCAAAACAGCTTTCTGATTTAGAGACAACTATTATAGGTATTGTAAATAATATTATGAAAGTAGGTATAAGTCTACAAGAAGTTGAATCTATATATGAAATAAAACTAAAAAATCCAAACAAATTTCATCGTATTTTTGTACAATTAACTACTCTTAAAAGAAAACATGAGATAATCAATGCAAGATCAAAGCTCAGAGGGACCGACATCTATATTCGAGAAGATTTTACAAGGAATATCATAATGCAAAGAAAAGAGTTGCTACCTCTGCTTAATTCTGAACGTAGTAAAGGCATAAGAGCAGTACTTCGATATAATAAATTAATTACTCCCGAAAAAGTTTTTCTCTACGATTTGGTGGAAAAAAGAATAAAATCATTTCCGAACCGTCGGTCAACTGTCGAAACTTCAAGAGCGACTAAGAGTTCCGGTTCTAATTCCTCGGAATCTGAAATTGAGCACAAATCTTCAACAAGCAAAACACCTTCATCCAAAAAACGAAAGAAAATTATAAGAAGAAACCGGGTGAATTCAATTCGAGACTTTTTCCATGACAAACCACTTGAAGCATATCAGAAACACGAATCATCTGAACAACTTTTGTCATCTCAGTCAGACTCAAAAAACTCCAAGCGCAATATAATCTCAACAAATTCGACAAACGCAAACTAACTATTCGATTTTGGAATGCAGAAGGTCTACGAAATGTTTTTGATGAAGGCATTGAATTAGATTCGGTGGACATATGGTGTATTTGTGAAACTTGGGCAGTAAGTGAAGAGATTATCTTACCTGAAGCGTTTTCGAAATACAAAATAATTTATTCGGGTGCAGTAAAACAAAAAAGTAAAGGTCGTGCAAGTGGTGGCTTGGCGATTCTGTTAAAGGAATTGTTTTGTTTTGTTATTCTCGATAAAACGGAATGGTGGTTAATTTTGAAGATCTCTCTTACTAAATTTGAATTTGTTTTATGTATTGTATATTTTAAGCCGTCTTCTGATCTCTCTCATCGATTTCATACCAAGTGGTATTAACTTGGAGAGTATTGTAAAACTTTTTTCAATAATGGATATGTGCACATTAAAAAGATTTTTCTATTTTATCAAGACTATTATGTGTACCAGATCCTTTATTCTTAATGAGTAATTTAAATTATAACAGTCTTTGCTTAAAAAATGGTCAAATTTTTAGTATTAATTTTGTATTTTGTCATTTATGAATTCTTATTTTCAGTTTTTTCATTTTTTATCGTTTATTTTTTGTAAAATAACTTATCTGGATTCTATTTATTTTAATGATCACTTATTGTACTAATCTTATTTGTAATGATGCGTAAAGCTTATTTGTAATATTTTTTGTTTTTTTTTTTTTTTTTTTTTACAAATCACGAACTCTTTTGTACAAGTTTTATAAACTTAAACAAAATAAATAAAAATAAAAAAAATAAAAAAAACTACTAGACTTGTTTCTTTCTTTTCAGATTTTATTCAACGCAGTGTGGTTTTTTATTGTTTTAATTATTTATTTTATTTTAGACTTTTTAGTGTCCCAGAACTTCTTCTTTTTATCCGATATTAAAACTTTAAGGCCAATTTATTATTCCTAATTAAATTTAAACATATAATTTATATATTTTTATAATCTACTATATATTTCCTTTATTTTGATACCCTACTCAATAGGTTTTTGTTATTACTATTTCGCTCCATCAATCCCCCATTTTGTTCTGTTTTTTCAAACGCTAATCTTAGAATACTTGGGCTTTTGAGATAATGATATATACGTAATGTTGAAATCCATTAAGCCGTTTGGAAGATACGAGGTAATAAAAAAATTTACTAACAAATATACAAACATACATACATACATTCAAGATACGCGCGAAAAACATAACCGCTCCTTGGCAGTCGGGTAAAAAAAATATTTGATAATTTATTAATCGGAATTTTTTTACTTGACATATGTCAAAATATATTACATTTTACTACAAAAATCAACCAAAGTCTTGAGCCAAAAATGTAACAGTCTTTATAAAAGATCATAGTGTCTTTCAGATAAATTTGTTTGTGAATTATAGGAATGTCAGTTTTATACAAAAAAAAAAAAAAAAACTTAGAATATAATAAAACAAATAATCATCTTATAGAACATATTATTATTTTACCGAACAAATAGATAGTAATATAAATCAGTTCTGTAGTTTGATTATTGAGTATGTATTCTATTTTCTATTATCATGGTTCATTGGCTTACCATAATCACATGATAGTTTTACAATACCGACCTATCTAGACATATAATAAGTATTTACTTCATAGTTTAATATAATAAAAGGTCTATTAAGATACCTGTTATATAGAGGTAGGTATGTAAAGAATCTATTGATATAATTTCCACCTAAAGGTATTCCTGTACCTTCAGTTCTTAATTAATTTATAATTAATAATTATATTAATTAGAATTGTTGACTGATGAACAATAAACAATATTATGCCTATGGGCTTATAAAATTATGTATTATTTTAGTTCTTAATGTACATTTATAGTTTATAGACAACATAGAGATATTTTGAAGTAGTTGTCTTGCTATGAGCGTAGTGTCAAAAATTTCAAAATTTTTGTATACTTTTAAGAATATTTAATACAATTACCATCAAATGAAATTGATTGAATGAATTTTTTTATAATTATTATTGATATTAAAAAAAAAATTATGAAGTATTCATTTTGAGCAGACTCAAGAACTTTTAATTTGAATACTTTTTTTAACCGACTTCAAACAAAAACGGAGGAGGTTATCAATTCGACTGTATTTTTTTTTTGACGTGTGTTGCCTCAGAACTTTTGACTGGGTGATCCTATTTTGATGATTTTTTATCTTTTTGAAAGTTCTGATAACGGTATCCATGAGAAAACCATAAAAGTCTTAAATTTGCATTAACTATGCACGACAAGAGGACGAATTACTCAATATCACGCTAACCGATTTCGATTATTCTTATTTTAGTAACATATTAGTGTACTTCAGATTCAAAAAAAAAAAACTTTTAACAAAAAGAATACCGATTTCAAAAGAAAATTTTTTCCAAAACAAATTAAAATGCACTAAAAAGTAAAAAAATAACGGTAATATAATTTAATTAAAATTATTGTTATTTTTGGAGTCAGTGTCAGCCAAGCTAATGTAGCAAACTGTTCTGTCAGAGTTGTTTTCTTGGCTAACACCGATTCCAAAAATAATAATAAATTTAATTACATTATATTATCGTCATTTTTTTTACTTTTTAGTGCATATTAATTTGTTTTGGAATAAATTTTCTTTTGAAAGCGGTTTTCGTTTTGTTAAAAGTTTTTTTATTTTAATAACAATAATAATTATTTAATAAGTTTTTTTAATCTATCAAAAATCATTAATTGGTCAGTCTCGGTCAGAGTTGAGGAATATGGAAGAGGACATTTCATCTCGAATTTTCTTTTCTATCTGATGCAACAAAAGCGTGTAGTAGGTACTTACGGGACACACTATTAAGAAGAAAACCAATCAAGGGCACAGTTATATTTTCAACCTAAATGTTAGAAAGTCGTTTCTTTGAGATTTATTAAATAAAAATAAATCATTTTTTAGAATGTGATAAAAAATGCAATATATAAACACCTTAAAATAAGAAAAAAAAAACAATTAACTGAGTTAATTATTGAAATACCCTGTATAGAATGTGTTGAATATTTGCAATACTTGTATATTGGCAATATTTGTATTATTTTTAATATATTAGAAAAGTTTAAAAAACCAATACAACCATAATGAGCTTTCGGACGCCATTTGTTCTATTTTCGAAATTTTCGAAAGTATTTTTTAGAATTTGTTTTCTTTTTTCGAGAATCTTTCACAAGACTACTAGTTGAAAGCTACTTGCAAATTTTCAACTATCACGAGTAAACAGTGATGTTTATGAAAAAATGTTTCAAACAAAAGTTTTACGAACGTATTTTTTTAAAGACTTTTATTCTATCTCTAAGAGCTTCCAGGAGGCGTACGAACTTGCTTATTTACGAACTCAAACTCATTTTTTATCTCTTATCGTTTTAGAGCTACCGTGTTCACGGAATGACAGTCATCAGAGGGAAGGACAATCGTTAAAGTACTTATTAGATGATTTTATGAACAACTATACCAAAATTTTGTTCTTAGTATCAATATTTTTAAGTTTTACGAACTTGAGACTACACTTAGTATACCTTGATACAGGGTATAAAAATTATCGACTCTTTCACTGTTGAGATAATAACTCAAAGTTCAACTTTAGTATTATATTGTGTGTGTGAAGCATCCGCTGGTAGAGTATTAGACAAAAATTATTCGTCAATTCACTAAAAGCTTCTCTCTAAGCAAGAACTGAGAAAATGAGACATCAGAGTGTGACTACCTTATCTAGAGTAGGTACTAATTTCTTACCTTTCAGTTATTTATTATTTCAGTTAACTTAATAGATTATTCTTCATGACTGAAATAGACAATCTGACCATTTTGCTCTTCTTTCTTTACAATCACCACCCTTTCTCATAGATTCAATAATTATTCCAGTATATTTATTCAATGGCCATATCATCATATCCATTATTACATAAAATTATTGTACCATGTATCCCCCACGATCCCATTCCATTTATGTCTACGATCATATTATATTACCTACGTAGTATCTTATAGTTTTGTTCTTTTTGCACAATTAGTGTTTATTTATACTGAGTGTAGTTAATGCCAGGTCTACACTGACGTGCGAGTTGCCATTGATAGTAGCTGCAGGACATTTATTGACATTAAGGATGTATGAGCATGGTAGTGGGGGCACAAATTTAAAAATAGGTATTTTCAATTTTGATGATAAATTTATGTTATTACTTGACGATATAAGACGAAAAGTAAGAATAAAATTTTTCGATATCTGGCTTAATTTTCAAAATATCGAAAAATGAAAATTTTGTTTAATTATTTAGCTTATGTTGTTATGTTGTAGTTTCAGTTATAACAAAATTCATCATCAAAGTTGAAAATAAGATAAAAATAATTTCAACCCTTAATCTACCCTGCTCTTACATCCCTTATATGGACGGTGACACTTAGTTTTTTTCTTTTCTAATTCATTGCTAATATGTTTACTTTCTATTAAAAAGTTTTTTTTAAATTTGTTTTCATTCATTCCAAATGAAAATTATCAAAAACTTCCAAAATATGTCGTTTTTTGAGATTCCTCCATAAGAGCCAATGTATTTTATATCGATTTTTAATGACTTTTTTCTTAAAAATTTGCACGGATACCTAAGCTGAAATTTTAACCACATATTCTTTGAGTAAAAGACTACCTACAAACAAATTTTGAGCCTTTAAATCAAACATTGTTGTCATGCTCATACATCCTTAAGCAAACGTAGCATGCAAGTTCCCATGAAAGCGTTTGATGGAGTGATGGAGTGAATGAACTATTACAACATTTTTTATTCCTCATTCGTCTACTGCCACCACAAGACATGACAGATGCTTGTATATTTTCATTTACTGGCACGCCAACTACAGTCATTTTTTTGTGATCGCGTTAGCAATCGAGTACAAAGAGCAACTTCCATGCGAGCTAGATTGCGAGTAAAATGTGTATTTGCAAGGGGAGTGACTAAGCACAGTAAACTTTATTTAATTAAAGTGAGATAGTCTTCTTACATAGAAATAGGGTTCGACCAAAGCTTCACCCACCTTCAACCAAAGAAGAACCACCAAAGTGTACAATAAATGAAAAAAAAATTACTCTTGATGAGTATGATGCCAACACTGTAGTACTTTTGTATCTTAAGTACCTAAATAATTAGGATTTTGAAGAAATAAATTAATTATCTAAATAATTTTTCTTTCTTTCTTAAATGTTAAGTTTTCATTAAAATTTCATTTATTTATGTTTATAAGAAAATTCCAATCAATTTAAATACAGTAGAACCTCGATAACTTAAACCTCGGTAACATAAAAACCTCTGTTACTTCAAAAAATACTATGTTCCCTTCCCATCAGAGCCCAAAACCTCTATAACTTAAAAGACGCAACCTCTATAACTTAAATAAATAATCTCTGTATAGGCCCTCAGTAACTACATAGAAACATGTACATACCTCTATATTAACTAGGGTACATAGAAACATGTACATACCTCTATATTAACCTTTACCTAACATAGACACTTGATAACTTAAAACCTCTATAACTTAAAATATTTTTTGTTTCCCTTGGACTTTAACTTATCGAGGTTCTACTGTAATAATTTGTGATTTCTATGTATATAAATATACATAGTATATTAAGTTTAGTCCCAAGTTTGTAACGCTTAAAAATAATGATGCTAGGAAAAAAATTTTGTCATAGGTGTTCATAAAATCACCTAATTAGTCCATTTCCGGTTGTCCGTCCGTCCGTCCGCCTGTGAACACGATAACTCAAAAAGGAAAAAAGATATCGAGCTGAAATTTATACAGCGTACTCAGGACGTAAAAAGTGAGGTCAAGTTCGTAAATGAGCATCATGGGTAAACTGGGTCTTGGGTCCGTAGGACCCATCTTGTAAACCGTTAGAGATAGAACAAAAATATAAATATAAAAAATGTTTCTTATCAAAAATTAAACAACTTTTGTTTGAAACATTTTTTCGTAAACATCACTGTTTACCAATTAGGGCGCCAATTAGGCGGAAATTTTATAATATGTACTATACTTGTTATGTGATAAAGAAATCAACACTGTTTATACATGGTATTTCAACAATTAACTCAGTCAATTGTTTGTTTCAAATAGTTTTTCTAATAAATTTGATTCTTAAGCACTAACATTCTTTATTTTACCACTTTCGAATATTTATTTTTATTCAATTTGGCTCCAGATACAATATAAATCATAAATTCTGCATAGAAGAGAATAATCGAAGATTAAAAATATACTCGAACGCGACTTCATTCTGCATTTAGTGTCAGTCACATTTGCATTTTGTTAAATAATATACACCATAAAGTTTTATAAGCACATTTACTACAGAGATATTAATGTAGAATTAACCATAAAACTATACTAAAACTAAAATCGTTAATATAATAGTATCCGTAATATGACGCAAAATAAAACACATTTTGAGTCAAATGTAGTGTCAGTCACATATGGAATCATACATACATAGTCAATAGTATACTTATAAACCTTCAATATTAAGTTTTAAAACCATTTACATTTTTATTGTAGCTTGCAGCCGATTGTGTACAAAATTTCTTAAAGCTTCTAAACTTTGCCTCCGGTTAAGAGTTATGGCGATAACCGATTAACCCGACTGCGGCTAGACATCTTTGGTCGGACATTACAAAGCAATTACATTATATGCGTACTCTCTGTGGTTTACACCAAGTCAAAAGAACAATCCTCTGATGTTAGTTAATAAATAAAACCAGTGGTGTAGTTCATGTTCTTTTATTTTTATTATTTTCCATTTTGTATTGTGTGTTGTTAGTTTTTATTATGTATAAATTATTTGTATTTAATTAATGTGTTTATTTTAAGGTATTAACTATTACCTACTCTTTATTTACTTTATATAATTCTTCTTTTTTTTATTGTTCCTTTTGTTATACTTATAGTGTTTATTTATTCAGTTTTTTATAATATTATCTACTATATAAGTAAAGTGTTTAATATTTGGTGTGAAATACTCATGTGACTTCTATATACTGTTTTCGATTATTCTAAACAATCCTTAATATGTTATTTGCAAGCTTGCGTTATTCCACTGTACTCGACTGGTATCTATCCAGATTTTGGGCGATATTCAACCCTCAATGATGGTCTTTATCCCAATCTAATTCATTTTATACCCTGTATATACAGGGCGTTCTGTTATTGACTGTATATCGTTATCCTGCAGAATAAGCTCATAACGACGAAAGGAAAAGTTTTTTTCCACTTTTGGATCTGAAGAATACTTTGCGAGATAATTAACATAATAAATTAATATATCTTAATCGAATCACAGTTCAATAAAATTTTGAATGAAACCAATAAAACACTACTTAAATAGAGGATGTGTTTTATCATAGTGGAAGGCGTCTCTAAATGCAAAATTATTACAAAAAACTCTATTTGGCTACTTATGTTGTTATAAAAACTAACCCATTAAAACCTACACTGCTTTTCTTTCTAAATTAAGTCTTGTACGCAACCTATCGTGCGATATCACATACCGTAAGCATTAATTTAGCAAAACGGAATTTATGCTTAGATACATATACTTCGAGACAAACCAAAGTATGTATGTTGTGTGTTGACGTTGTAAAGTGAGGCAATGTTTAAGATTTTGTGTTCTATATTACACAATTTATCCCCCTATCCCGGACCTATTATAATATATAATTTGATACCTCCCACATCTAATTGTATTGGTGAATCATCTTTTTGTTTTCTTTATAAATAATAACAACAAAATTTTTTTTTAGTATTCTCTACCCAATGCTATCAATTTACAATCAATTATTGTTTTATGATAGTCCCCTCTGTATTCTAAAGTGACAGCTACTAATTTAATGAATTTGATAGGTTTGTGAATTCATAAATCTTTCTATTTTCCCATAGTCACATCTTCCGCATCAGGGCTCAAACGGAAATTTGATATAGACCTTTTCCATTTGTCTTGACAAGCTTAATTTAGTGGTACAATTTTCTGCTATCAATAACAGAACACCCTGTATATTAAATATCTATTAAGGTATCTAAGTTTAATCTTAATTTTATAACGCGTAAAAAAATTGATACGAACTATTTTTTGATATAAGTTTTCCGAACGTCGATACGATTACCTCAAAAATGAAACGAGATATCTTGCTGAGAATTAGTTTGTAAATGAGCCACATAGGTCAATAGGGTCTCACCGTTATGGATGGAACAATTGTTTAATTTAAAAAATGTTCCTTAAATAAATAAATAAACAACTTTAATTTTTAACTTTTTTTCGTTAAAATCACTGTTTACCCGTGAGGGCGCAGATTAGGACAAAATGAATTTGTTGCACACACACATTAACAGTATTATATGAACGTGAGTAGACACGGAGCACGTCCTAATGTCCTGCATAAAATATGATTAAGAATCTATGTTATATTATTCTATGTAAAAGGGGGCGTCACGGCTCGGTTTCAAATTTTCGAAAACCAAAACCAATGGCGACCTTTTCTAATTCATTATAAATAATCAAAGCACAATTCAAAGCTATTTATACAGGGTGTTTCATCAATTTATTCAGTCAGTTGTTTGTTTTCACTTGTTTAAATTTCTTAGAGTAGGTTGAGGGCAAAGTATTAGGCGACATTATGCTCATAGCACGATAAATATCTTACAATGTCAATTTAACAACACTATATTCTGAGAAGCTAAATCCGAAGATCTTCATGAGTGCCAATATTTTTAGGATAAGCCCCAAGGCGTTCTTTCAACCCTATAGAAAATAATGAATGTTAAATTGGACTAAGATAGTACCGTGCAATTTTGAAGTACCTATAGTTGTATAGAAAGAGTGAAGGGATGGGGTGTTAAATATGATATAAAGTTATGTAATAGAATTAGAAACAATTCACACAGTACCTACCTACCATACCTAGTTACATACAGAATGATGATATTAATGAATGCAATAATAATTACATTTTCAATTTAATTAGTATAACAATTGTATTTTAACAAATAATTAAATTTACATACCTACCTAAACACTAACTAGTCAACTTAGTTAATTAATTAATAATTGTTATGTAATTTAACGAATAATTAATTGAATTCTAATTATTATTTTGAACATTTTATTTACCACTGGAATAAAATCTATACATTTATCTAAAATATCTAGTTATTAGAATTTGTAACGACAACGAGATTCTTACTTCTTTTTGATCTTATACATGATCAATGAGATCCATGGATATCATTACGCATTTCTTCCATTTTGTGTTCGATATTTAAGATATAACAAATGAAAACAAACAATTGACTTAGTTAATTGTGGAAATACCATGTATAGACAGTCACATTACACATACATACATATCACACATATATAACTGATATAGCCATAACATACATACTATTCAATTTGCGCATAATTTGCGCTTTCACTGGTAAACAGTGATGTTTACGAAAAAAAATTTCAAACAAAAGTTGTTAATTTTTTTATAAGGAACATTTTTTACATTTGAACTTTTGTTCTATCTCTAACGGTTTACAAGATGAGTCCTACTGACCCAAGACCCAATTGACCTATGTTGCTCCTTTAAGAACTTGACCTCACTTTTTACGCTTTTTACGTTTCAGCACGCTTTAAAAATTTCAGCTTGATATCTCTTTTAGTTTTTGACTAATCGTTATGACAGACGGACAGACAGACAGACAGACAGACAGACACACTGAAATGGACTAATTAGGTGATTCATGATCACCTATACCAAAATTTTTTCGTAGCATCAATATTTTTAAGCGTCACAAACTTCGGACCAAACTTAATATACTATGTATATTTCATATAATAATCAAAATCCTAAAATATGAGATAAAATCATAGTTCATACCCCTATCAACCAAAAAACGAGATTAGCTTTTTTGAGGTAGGTATACACTTTGTGACCATGGGCTTCTTGGTTTTATTTCAATTTAAGATAGTACGAGCGCCAAGTTATGTTTAGACTTGTGGTTGAAATTATTTTTACCTCGTTTTCAACTTTGATGATGCATTTTCTTTGAGTTCATGAATGTCGACGAAAAATAAGAAAAACATTTTTCGATATTTACTTTGGTTTTCGAAATATCGAAAGCTGAATAATTAAACAAAATTTTCAATTTTCGATATTTTCAAAATTAATCCATATATCGAAATATTTTATTCCTACTTTTCGTCTTATATTGTCAAATTATATAACAGAATTCACTTTCAAAATTGAAAAAAAATAAATTTTTTTTAAATTTGTGTCCACAAGGGTTTTTTTTTTAAATTTCACTAATTTATTAAGGTTTCTAAACTTTAAGTAGTTTTTTTTTTAATTTCCACCGACTAGTTTTTGAGAAATCTATGAAAACATATTATCCATCTACCGTTTTATCATAAAGCCAATGTTAAATGTGCCTACTTTTGAAGTCATTTATTTATTTAAATAACCAGGCAAGCCTCCCTCCCCTAAAATTTTCAGAATTGATTTAGACATAATTCAACTTCATATAAAAAAAATCAAGTTTTTTATCCATATTTTCCCCGCCAATCCTACATCCTTTATGTCGTGAAATCTATTAAAAAAGCAACCGTTTTTTTCAGAAAATGTTAGCAGTTTTGGTCTGACTAACTGCTTAAGGATTGTGTGTATAGACAAAAAAAAAAACTATGAAAGCTTTTGGTTTATAGCTTTAAAATATGATATGATGCGGTATTATTAATTATATACAAAGCTATGTATATGTACTTTAAGTGAAAGTACTACAGTGTGTCTAAGAATTTGTATAAGGAATTATAAAACTATCATAATTTTCACTTAACTGCATTTTTTAATTAATGATTCTTTTATACTGTACCTCACAGCTTAATATACGACACGAATGCAATATCCTTTGTGTTATTTTAAGGAGGATCTCTCACCAGTAATAGAAAAAATAAATTAGTAGAAAATGATCCAAATTTTTTGTATGTTGTAGTTAACGATACATATTATTAAATAAATAAAAAATTTGGGTATCTTATCGATCAATTAAGAGAGTAATTAATTAATTAAAAATACACTAAATAACATAGCATGATATGAGGCTGATTATGTTAGCTATGTTATTTAGTGTATTTTTAATTAATTAATTACTCTCTTAATTGATCGATAAGATACCCAAATTTTTTATGATTTAATAATTATATGTATCGTTAACTACAACATACTAAAAATTTGGATCATTTTCTACTAATTTATTTTTTCTATTACTGGTGAGAGATCCTCCTTAAAAACATAATGTGTCTTCAATATTCAAACAACCCTTAAACTAAAAGTATGAATGAAGTATACAGTTCCATAGAATCTTGTCTTGTCTTGCCTTTATAGAAGGAGAGTCGAGCGGCGAAACATTGCAAGCATTTAAAAAAAGTTGAGATTTTATAATATTTACTTTATATTTGTGGAGTAAAGCTTTGTCGTCAGCCTTTGGTAGCGTTTGGCTTTGGTAGGGGATGGCTTTAACTTCTTAAAAACGTGCAAGTATTGTCTAAAATCAGAAAATTTGTTTATTGGTGCAGAATATTATTATAAACAAAAAATAGAGTCAGTCAGTATATTTCTGTAAAATACATTGTCAATGGTCGATGTAAGGCGACAAGTTTAACGCGTGATTGACCTGGTTACAGAAATATACTGTTTTAATAACATTCTGAACCAATTGTATATTGTATATTTTCAAATTTTAGAAAAAACTTACACGTTTTTTGCAAAGTTCAAGCCGCCCCAGCGCCAAAAGCTACAGAAACCGGCAGGCTGTTTCTCTTCTGCTCCAATTCAACGTAAATATTACAAAATCAGCATTTAATAATGCATGCTTTTTTTGTCGCTAAGACTATTATGTATGGTCATTTTTATTTGAAACATTCTGTATGATTGAATCCAATAATATTAAACCTAAATGAAAATGGTTCCAAATTGGTTACAATACCAAAATAAATAAAAAACCAGTTAATTGAAACTTTCAATTAGTGTCTATGAGATTATCATTATCACGATAGGGGTAGGTTTACAAAATATCTAGTATAGCCATCATTTTTTAGTTCAATTTAATATGTTATTTATGACTTGTGTCTATGCCACAGATTTATATTTACAATTAAAGCGCTTACAAAATTCAAATCAATAGTTCGTCTTACTTATTAAATGAAGGTTAAAGCTTGGTTTGATTTTGACGGTTTTATAGTTGAGACATATTTCGTATTTACTTTGATATCCAGAAAAATCTTAGAACATTACTAATTATTAATCTGATCAATGTTACTAATTTTTAAACAATTGAGATAATGAAAGAAGTTTTTGAAAGCTATTAAAAAAAAAAGTATATACAGGATGGGACATTTTAATCTATACACCTAAATATCTCGTTTTGTAGTTACTTACTAATCAAAAACTAACTTTAATGCTTGGTTAGCTTAGTGACGATATCGTATATGGCGGATCGCCCAATATGTTACTTTTATTTGTTATGCACTCCCATTATGTTTACTGAGAAGAATACAAATAACATATATAAATCGGATGATAATGCATTTTGCATTTTCATGGTGAGCATGACCTGATTTTCCAATCGCTTCCATCATATTTGATATACAGGGTGGGCCATTTTAATCTATACTTCTAAATATCTCGTTTTGTAGTTAAATAGTCAAAAAATAACTTAGACAAAATTGCAGCGTGTGATGGGGGACATCATGTTCTGACATCAGATTGGATCTAGTTCTTCAGGTTTCTTTAATAGCCAATTAAGATTCTAAACGGTATTAGAATTCCACATTAAGTTAGAAAGTTGATGTGCATAAAAAAAAAACAATTGTTTATTGCATTTAATCGAAAAAAAAAAACCCTCTAACTATGGAAAAATGCTTTAGCTAAAAGTTTTTAAAGGCAATAGAGGACATTTGCCTGTGTCCATGACGTTGACTTTCAATTATCGATAAACTTTAAGCGTATTTTCTTTCTATTAACTGCAATAATGGCATATTATTAAGTCGCATTTCCTCCGAAAGATAACGTTTTTCGAAAAAATGTTTTAAACATCAATTGTTAATTTTTTTTTTTTATGAGGATCAATTTCTTAAATTCCTTTTAGGATTTAAATAGGCTAGTAAAGAATCCCGAAGAGCTAGGTCCAATCTGATGTTAGCTGGATGCCCCCCATCAAAGTTTGCAACTTTAGATAACTACAAAACGAGATAATTAGGTAAAATTAAAATGGCCCACTCTGTATATTCCTTTTTTTAGTTTTAAATTAAAAAATACTTTTTAAAAGACAATCTTTTATTTTAATGAAAAGTAGAAAATAATTATTTCTATTATCTATTAGCCTGAATTATACTGGATATTTTAAATTGAACGCCCCCCCCCCAGCTGTTACAAATACAATACAGTAAAAGCTTGTCCGTTAAAAAGTATTTCTATTTAACTTTAATTATAGTGGATACCAACAATGGCTTCTTTAAAAGAGTAAGTTTTCATAAAGCATGAGCTTGGAAGTAAAAGATTAGATGAATCCCTCTGCACGTTTGCCTAAAAATAAGTTCTAGTCTCGATTTTTAGCAAACAATCAATAAAATTCAGTATTTCGTTGCTTCTTAGGAAGGTATGTTTCAGCATCTTAGGAAATTAATTAACATATCTTTGAATGGCCCCAAGTAAGATTAAGTCCCCCAAAAAGGAAAATCAAGTTGTCGATATGTTATTCACCCAAGCACTTTACTAACAAATTTCTCCCGATTTGAATCTAAGTAATCTTAGGTTAAGCATAGACATCTGTGGTCGTGGTATGTTTAGAATGGCATACCTATAAATAAAATACAACAAAACATAGATTGTTGGCGGTAGGAAATATTGGGATGTAACAGCAGGCAGGTTTTGGTTGATCGTGTTGTTGGTTAGCTTCATCACTTCCTCCTCCTGTATAGAATGGACTGTAATCGTAGACTTCATTTGATTCGACTGTTGCTATGCTTGCATTCAACTAACTAGGTATAAAACTATTATAACTATCTGCGGTTTTGTTCAATTTCAACCAGTTAATCAAAGTTTTACTGTTTATGTTGTTTTGTTTGTTTGTTTGTTTGTTCACAAAAGTAGTGGTTAGCAAACAAAAAGCCTACATACCTACCCTGTATGTTACCTTACCAACCCACACAATAGTAAACCATATTTTGAATATTTATTGAATATTAAAATATGTTTTTGGAAAATTTTGGTTTTGTTCTAATTTATCCAGTATACCCACATATTTTAAGGTTGTTATGAAGAAAATGCTATTTAATGACAAACTTTCCAAAAATTGACAGTCAATAGGGGATCGGACAAATGTTTTTATCACTTCTTTTGCAGAACTGGACGTGCAGAAGAGTGAAGTTGGTTTTTAAAAATCTTTACTAGTATGCAAGATATGAGCGTTTTAAATTCCTAATTAAACAAAGAGGAAGATATCTACTGGTGACGTCAAACGTGGGTATCGCCAATACATATCAAACTTTGTTTTGCTAAAAGGAAAACGGAAACCTTTGAATGCAATCTTATTTTGCTTATAACTACTTCGTCTTTTAATCAATTTTAATTTCACTTTCAAATTTTGCTCTTGATTTGACAACAGGCTTTCGTTCATAGTTTTCGTGAAAAATAGGTTATTACATTTTATTATAGGGAAACGACGGTAATCACACCAATTTAAGATTCATAACTCGAGACCCAGAGTTGAAAGCTTTACAGAGGTTTTGAGAAAATTAACAAAAAATTGTCACAAAATGTATGGAATTTATTATAATTATATTACGTTCAAAAATTGATTTTATTTTAATTTATTTCAGTGTTGTCAGATTTTATCCGTCACAGTATAACTTCTTTTAAATACATGAAAATATATATTTAGTTCAAAGTCTTCGAAATAAGTAAATATAAAATCTAATAAGTAACAATATTTTATTTTAATAACAGAAATAGGCAAAAAAATATGCTATCATCATTTTAAAATTATAATAATTCGTTTATTTAAAATTAGCAGGAAATACTTCGTTCTATGTATTTTGCATGGAACAGAGTGAAAAAAATATTTCATAACAACCTTAATTTCTTGATGGGAAGAACAATTACACGACTCTTTTATGTTTGGCCGTATTTTTGTCATTGTAAACTAGATAAGATGCGTACAGATATCAGCGAAACAAAGTCATAAAAATCACGACTTTACAACTTTTCAACTGAGAGTTTCAATCACTAAATCACCTGATATTTAACTGAGAGCAAATACATTTATTCTGAACACTCGGTTATCAATAATATGCTCCCTATATTTGCAAGTGCAAATTGTGCCATTATATCGAAAATTTGAACTTTTCAATTAACGCATTCAGACTAATTGTGTCAAACCTGGTAATCTCACGTTCAGGTGTAGGTTAGGTTAGTTTAGAGTAACTCTCGTGGGTTGGAACACACATAGACCGTAGGATTCGTTCTGATGCCCAAAACAGGGTTGACCCATTATCGCCGGTCGCTACTCCATGAACCAATTGGAGCTGTTTAAGAACTGTAAAAGAGCTGTGACTTCAACGGACTTCATATCGCCGAGGTCATCAATGAATGGTTGATGTGGCTCAAGTCGAGTCCATCTCCTCATGGCAAGAGCTGGACAGTAGCATAGAAGATGAGGGATCTTTCCTCCCCCCTGGCTACTGTGACAATTTCAGCAATAATCTTATTGCATTGGTAGACACAGTTGTTCAGCATGTCTGTTAGTCAGTGTTCTGCAAAAACCGTAACAATTTTGCTTATAGAGGCATTTTGAAGCGATATTTGATCTACGGAGTGCCTTAGATTGTACTTAGATCATATCCGTCTTATGGTATCAAAAGTGCACTTTTTGGCTTAACGATGCTTTCATATTTTACACTTTTTACCTCTCAATGAAGTGAAATTTCTATGAATCTTTCTATCCATCCACGATTAAAACTTCCAATGTGTAAATTACTAAATTTTCCTCTATCAATTCTCCAAAATACCAAAAAGACCCATAGATATATGATCTATTCCATACAACAGAATATCTAACTTTGGTATCAAAGAATTAATTCAAAATCCTAGCATCTAAGGGTGTAATACTTTGACAGCGAATCCGTTTTCCATTCTAAATAAATTTTTCAATTATAACATTTGATCAATTTAATTTTTTTTTTTTTTTGTAAAACATCGAATTGGATTGTTTTTTTGTTTTTTTCTGAAAGAAGAAATTTAAAAATAATTCCAGTTAATAATCATACAGAAAAACCTCTTTACTTTATTTTGAAGTTATTATAACAACATAAAAGAACTTGTTTTTGAAACAATAAAAGAACAGCATGAAAAACAAATGAACATAATATATATTGAAACAAAAAAAAAATTAAAAAAATGAATTGGAAGAATAATTTCCTTTCTGTAAAGAAAAATACATATTATTGGTTCAAAACCTTTCACCATTCAATTTAAAACAAAATACAAAATAACAAATTTTTATCAAGTGTGTCAAGATATGATGTATAAAGTAAGAGGTTCCATACATAATTTCTATTAATGGTATAAAAATTTGGCAAAACAAATAAAAAATTGTATACATATAGTCAATAGATTGTCTAAAATCAATGGGCAAAGATGCATATGGGTTTGGAAATTTTGCAGCTGTCTCGCCAGGGCTGCCCCGATGACTGGACTTGTTCCGATTACTGGGATTGAATGAAAAAAATCATTTTACATAAAATGAAATTGCAAAAGCTTCACTGGAATGCATGTATATCTCAGGGAGACTGTACAAAACCCGTCAGCAGTCGCGTTATGAGCATTTTTTCACGCTCGATTTAAAACCTAAAAATCTTATATTTCTCAATTGGTATATGTGCTTGAACCTTTTTCTATCTTCATATAATTTTTATCTATTTTCGTGTTTTTAAATATATTTTTTTCAAGCCCTTCAGAAATTGTGAGAATTTCACTCATCACGAGTGTACTTACAGCTGTTCGAGTACTTTCGTTAGTTTGATATATTCGTACTAAGTAACGTAAAAAAATATGTCAGAAATAAAGTGTAATTAGTTAAACTAATTCAATTATTTTCTCTGCTCTAATATTTTACTCTCAATCATCGTTTAATAATCATACTTCATCAAATTATTTTCAATTTGCAAGTGCATTAAAAAATAAATTTATATAAAATTATGTAGAATTCATGATTTACAAAGTTAAAAAAACATTTAAAGCGCAAAATAGTTGCCGCATGTGCAGAACGAGTGAGCAAGTCTTTCATCGCGCTATTAAAGATTACCGAATGGGTGAGGCGAGTTCGGACGGGTTTAATTGGTATATTTGACGGGTATATTGATTAAAAATAATAACAATCGAACAGATGCAACGGACCCTTTAAAACGTCAGGGTGCACCAAAGAAACATGTATTAAATAAAATACAATAAAACAAAAGTACACACAGGAAAAACATAAAGAAAATATACACAATACAATTTAGTTTAAACAAAAGGAAAACATTTTCAACTTATAAATAATTATTCATCATCATATTATAAAAAGAATAATAAGTTCATCCATTTTATATTATTTATATTATTTATACATCCAGAAATGTAATTATTATTATTTTTATTAAAAAGCAAACGAAAAGAGAAAAGAAAGAAAAGCCTTTTGATAGATCATACAAAAAAAATTCATCACGTAGTATCTACGTTAACTAATCGAATACCCCCTTAAACAAAATTAAAAATAAAATTTCAAATTACTTCTTATTGCGATATTCTACAAATTGTAATTAATGATAAGCATTCGAAAAGTGATAAGCATTCTGTGTCGGATTTAGAAATTGGAATAAATTATAATAATATAGCCAGCGTACATCTTCTGGAGTTATTTCTCATAGCTAAAAATTAATTCAGGCGAAGCTATGAGAAATGGATATATACTGTAGGAATTGAAGCATCTGACCAAAGAATTGACTCCTCGTCAATTGATTTTTATGGGGACTATGGAAAATGTTTGTCTGAGTGTACTCAATAAAGTCATATATATGCGTACTTGTGCTTTTCAATTTACGCCCATACGGTGGGACAGAAGTACTCTACTTCCGAATTCCACATTCTCTTTATTTAATATTAAAAAAAAGTATTGGATTTCATAATTTGGACAATTGGGATTATGAACCAAATTTTTTTTGGCAAAAATGGAAATATCATATATAAGTTTTATAGCAAAACTGTTTTTATTTTTTCATGATAACTTTAAAATTACAAACAGTTTTAAAAGAATTTTTCAAAAGAGAAACGAAAACGCTCGACAAAAAAACTATTCGTGAAACATATGTTGTGACGTAATAGTGACTTAATATACTATTCAATTAACATTATGACGTTACACGATCTTTACGAACATTTTTTTTTGCTGGGCGTTTTCATTTCTCTTCTGAAAAGTTCTATTAAAATTGCCTGTAATTTTAAAATTATCATGAAAAAATAAAAACAGTTTGATCTTTCCATTTTTGTCAAAAAAAAAAAATTCAAAATCTCAATTCTAAGTTTTTTTTATCCCTAACATTTTTTACCTAACGTCTTCGTTTTAGAGATATACGCATTTGAAAAACAAAAATGTAAACTTTCGCCGACAACTCTTTTTTTGAAGAAACTGAAGATTATTTTGTGGCTCCTGTAAAAAATTATATAAAATATTAGTATTATGTATATACATTAATCGATAAATTTCAAAAATTGTATTTCAACTCTACCCTAAATTTTCTGTCCCCTCAAGTATACGATACGCTTCCCCCGATTTCGAAGCGTTACAACAAAAACAGCATACATTTCAGGTTATATTCAGATTGAACTATAACTGTGACAGGAAATAAGCACCCAACAGACAGCATAGTTTGGTATTTGAAAAAATTGTTGCCAAATTCATGGCTAAACAAATAGCAGCTCATTTCCTTTGAAGAAGAAATTCGATATAATGAAAACTTTTTAAATTCAATGTGAAATAAAGTGCACTTTTATTCACTTGTAACAGCATTTTTTTATGCGGCACTAAGTGGAGGTTACATATTATTTAATATGTTTTACTTTTGAAAGTGAAATTATTTTTGAACTTTGAAAAAATATGAAAGATTCATTACTCGTTTTTTCTTTTTTGTAATGGAGAGAAAAAACTGATACATCATTTTTACTTGTAATATTTTATTCATTTTGATTTAATGTTTGAGATTTTAACTTCCCCTATTTTATTTTTAAATGGAATGCGTTTGTTCTTTTGAAAGGTGAAAGTATGTAGGGTACAATGCTGTTTAACATAATAGGTATGACAACTAACATGGAAAATTGTTGAATTATCCTGAGTGTATTGACTTTAAATACTGGATGCCATTACATTTGGTTTAATTTGGGAGTTCACGAATTTCAAGTAAAAAAATATGAAAAATTTCGATAAGCCAAATACTTTCAGTATGAGCAATATTTGAATTAAAGAGTATCGAACGTCAATCGTGATGATTATTTTTAGTCCTAACAAATTGCAACAAATTGTACCCTCTTTTGCCGCTTTTTGAAAATCATTTTATCATTTTGGGTTGTTTTCGAAATATTTTCCTAGGTTTTATAACCTGTTATATCTTCTTAAATATCCGTTCAAACGTTTAAAATTACTAATGATTTCAACCGTTCGGTATTCTTTAGTCGCGTTATGAGTTTGAGAGTCGAGAACTAATTTAAATATCTAAATTAATTTTAACTAATGTCAACATATCACAAGTTTTTTTTAACTTACTGAGTACGACTTACATAAAACTATCGAATGTACAGGACCGAAAATTTCCAAAGTTACGGGATGTAAGTAAAGAAAGATATCCTTTTCTTTTACAAACAAATACAATACGTGTATGCATACTATACGTTATTGTTCCTAACGTAATTTGCGCCTTCACACTTTCAAACAAAAGTTTATTTTTTTACAAGGAACATTTTTTATATTTAAGCTTTTGTTCTATCTTTAACCGTTACCAAGATGGGTTCTACGCACCCAAGACACCATTGACCTTTATTGCTCATTTACGAACTCAACCTCACTTTTACGTTCTAAGCACACACAAATTTCAGACTGACAGACGGGTAGACAGACAGGCAACCAGAAATGGACTAATTAGGTGATTTTATGAATACATACACCAAAATTTGGTTGGTATCGTCAATATTTTTAAGCGTTACATACTTGGGACTAAACTTAGTATACCTTGATATATTTCATACATATTCCATTTGAAAAATAAGATTTATTTATATATTAATGCGAGTGCTGACGGGTAAATCCAAATTAACCCAAATATAAGTAGACTTTTCTATTATCTCCTGCTCTCCAAGTTCTTGTATGGTTCCAAGCCGATATTTTTTTTTGTCCCTTTCCATTAAAATCTGTTAACGAAATCATTATTATTGCCTTTTGATTTTTTTAACAGTAGTGTAAAATTTTAGATTAAATTTATATATTTTTGTAACGAATTTGTTTATTTATTTTTCACAGCTAAGAATCACCTTTCAAGTAAATGTTTTCCATTAAGTGAATAATGGTTTCTTGATCACTCTTAATATGTATAAGCTAAGAATAAACAAAAACATTCTATAAAAGTTGTTATTTTTTAAAAATAAAGTAGTGTTATAAATCAAGTAAGATGTTTTAATGTAAATCTTCTTTTCAATTGTGAAGAGTTTGAAGATTGATAACTCATTTTTATGAACTATATATAGCTTTTTCCGACTTGTTTTTGATGTTGGTCCAATGAGTAATCTAAGTTTGTGACATCGAACTCCGAACTTTGTCACAAATCGAAATCACCGTAAAAATTTCAGATTTTGGAAATAATAACCCGAAAGAACTAATTTTTAATAATACCTTGTCAGGGCGTTTTCAAGTAGACTTTTGCAACAATATGAGACAGGAGTTTTCTCTGTAGACCCAATAGTTTCCGAGATAAAGCCTTTCAAAATTGATCAACGTTATTTTGTACACCAGAGTTTGCGTCAAATCTTGTAGCTCTGATTTTTTGCGGACTTGTCTATGATGTTGGCTCAATGAATAATCCAAGTTTGTAACCTCGAGCGTCGTACACAACTTTGTCAAAATTTTTCAGTTAAAGATAAACTTTCAAAGGCTTTATCTCGAAAACTATTAGATCAACATGGACAATTCTAGTCTCATATTAAACAAAAATTAAGTCAACTTAAAAAAAATCCTGAAAACGTACCATCAAAAACGACCCCTTATAGTCCAGTGTTATAATCGCCAAAATCTGCAATAAGCCGAAATTTTCACGGTTTTTTCGATTTTTGACAATATTGCGTTCGGCGCTCGAGATCGCAATATTAGATTCTTCATTGGACCAACTTCATAAGCAAGTCTGCGAAAAATCATAACTACCAAATTGGACGCAAACTGAATATGATAAAAGTACACGAAATTTCTTAAATATGCGAGTAAATAAATAGCTTGTGAATTAAGATAAAAAACGATAAAAAACTATTCTGAGAAAATTATAGATGTTGAGAAAATTTTAATAAGAATTAATAAATTATTACCGTTCTAGTATTTTAATTATATAATCATCAAAATCGAAAATGATGTCTAAATTAATTTAAAAATTAAATAAGTTTCGTAAATTTGGTAATTAATGATTTTGTACTAGGCTTCTAAGCTTGACCCTAGCCTTAAATGGCCTTTGATCTGTCAAAAATGATGTCACTCGCATAAATTGTTATAATCCCTCCAAAAACATTCATAGCTTACTTAAATAATTTTCACGTTAAATTTTTTTTGCCACCCAATTTTAATCTTTGCGCCGTTTAAACAATAGCTAAATTGAAATAAAACTGATCAACGGAGTGATAATTTTACATATTTTACGAGATAGACCATTAAGTAAAAGTCAAGGTATATCTATCGTAATCTCGACCTTTGTTCGAAAAGGTTTTAAATTTAAGTGAAAGAATTAAGACATGTGCAATTCATCATATTTAAAAAACAAACGTGATAATTATCGGAGTCAGAGAAAAGAGTCGCGACCAATTTTCCAAACTAAGGACTGGACTAAATTTTAAGAAAAAATGATGAATCTTTATGAAGTTTCTTTTGAATCGATTTTTACAACCTTAAATATGGTTAAACCTTAAAACGGCCATATTAAAGGTGAATGATTTTTTGAATAACTAATGGTACTTCTGTTTCAAAGAAAATCTAAGACAATTCTCGAAACTTCGACGTCAATGTTATACGCTCATATAACATGTACTGTCACCCAATCATCGCTACTGTAATGATACTTTCACAGACGGGTAAATTTTCAAAGAAATATGAAATATTGTATAATGTAGTTTTTTGTTGCTATTTTCTTGGAAAATATAATATTCTCCATGTCTTCGTTATTGAAAAAGATTTTTCCTTTTTAAAACACTCTTTGAATTTTATCACAAAAAAACTTTAACAAATATTATTTTAAAAAAAAAACACGTCTTTATTGAAATGTATAGTACAAAATAATTTTTTAATGATATGTGCCTCGTCAAGTTTAGAGAACAAACTATATTTTGAACTATGAAATATTATTTTTATTAATGGTATGTTATCCATAAAATGATCGAAGGTCGGTTATCTAGAAAGTGGTTTTTGGATCTTCTTTCGTTTAAAAATCTATTTTTATTCTAAGGTCATAAAAAGAAATGATGCATGCGATGGTTGTAGGCCCTTTTTTAAGACACAAGTGTAAAATGTAAAAAATTTCAATGACATTAGTAGTAGGTGATTTTGTTGAAAGGGACTCATTCGCCAATATTTCAAACGTGTAATGATATTGTTAATTGAAATAATTAAAAGTAATATTATATTTCTTGCTTTAGATTCAACGCACCTTGAATCTAAAAAAACAATAAAAATTCAAAGGACTTGTACAAATTAGACTAACAAATAATTTTTTGTGCTAAGCTATTTTGTCCTATTAATATTCCTGTATCTTTAAAACCTTTTTATACCAGAGAGATTTTTCTTAAAACTTAGCCTTTCAAATTCAAATCGTCATCAGATATAAATGAAATTAATTCAGTTTGAAGTCAGAAAAATTTGGTCTTTAACTATTTCGAACAGTAATTCTCAACCTTTTTTTTTATCGCGGCACATTTTTAGAGATTTTATATTTTTTTCTATAGGCATTTCTAAAATTTGACGGCAGGCAAAAGTGTCGCGACATAGGGTTTCCGAATAATTGCTTTAGAAACTTATGTACAAAATATTATCTTGGAAATTGGGTAAATGAATGATATCGCCACATTACCCATAAAAAATGTAAAACCAAACTTGTTACCAAAGCAAAATTTGAAAGTTAAATTAAAATTGATTAAAAAACGAAGAACTTATAAGCATTGAAAAAGAGTTGCTCGACTCTTTCTTGCAAAATAGAGTTTTATATGTAATCTCTATGACGATACTCAACAATGATGTCACTATTATAGTGTCTTCCTCTTTGTTTATTTATGAATTTTAAACATTCATATTTTGCCTGCTTCTAAAGATTTTCAATAATCAATTTCACTTTTCTGTCCGTTTAGTCGAAATTCTAGACCTGAAGTGATTAAAAAATAATAGTTATCATTATTCATTCCAATTCTCAAAAAAAAAAAAACAAAAACAAAAAATAATAATAAACCTTTAAATTTTAGGAACCTTAAAGTTAAAATGCTAATAAATGAATAAGCCCTCATAATAAGTAATTATAAAGTAAATAATGTTAAATTAAGGGTCTTTACTTTCCAATTAACATTTTGATCTTTATCAGGTCAAAAATATGCAGTTATACCTGTATTAGTTACACCTAGACCCGTTACACAATTAATATTGTACACCATTTTAATTACCTAAGGGCTGTTTAAATTTGTATAAATATTCTTTGAAATCAAAATCAAATCATCACAACTCAAGTTTCAATTCATCAAACAAACAATTAAAAAACTATCAGTTCATCAAAAATCAATTCAACAATGAACTTTTTGGTAAGTTGAAATTTCATTTTTAATTATTGAAAGACAGTTTCCAAGCAGAATTATTCATTTTATCTCAAATTTAACTAGAATAAAGATTTTTATCGAAAACTATAAAGTACATTTCAAGAAAAATCTTAATTCATGAGATGATTGTGCCAAACAAATTTTTCAAGCTATAAAAACAATTAGCTCAAAAGAAAAGGCTTTGTTCAAAAGAGCAAAAAACTATTGTAAAGTAGTTTCCAAGAAATATTTTTCAATTTTCTCGAAGTTGAAACACGTTAATAATGAGTTTAAAAAAATATAAAATCTTTAAAAAAAAGTTAATTAATTTTTTGAAATATCACTAATTAAAATACATCTTTATTTAGGTCGTTTTATGTTTGGCGATAGCCGCATGCTCAGCAAAACCTGGATATTATTATGGAAAACCAACATTAGATCGTTCAGCCATTGAATATCCATTACCACACTTTGTAAGTGAACCAGCTCCATTACCACATTTGATTGAACAACCAGCACCTTTCTACGCTGCGGCTCCATTACCTCGTCCATTACCACAGCCATTACCACAACCTTTACCAGAAGTAGCTCCAGTCTATCCAGTCTACGCCAATCAATATCACAGACAATATCATAATCAAGATACTTTGGGACAATACAATTTCGCTTACGAAACAGCCGATAATAGTCGAAGTGAAGCTCGTGACGCTTTAGGTCATGTAGTTGGATCTTACACATACGTTGATGCTGAAGGAAAATTACAAACTGTTAACTATCGTGCTGATGAAGGTGGTTTCAATGTTGCCGGAACAAATATTCCAGATGCTTCAAGTGTAGTCAACAAGTTAGAACAAGTTAAAGAATCACCTGAAGTTGCTGCTGCTCGTGAAGCTCATTTAAAAGCTCATGAAGATTTCAAAGCTGGTAAATTTGTTTTACCTGTTGCCCCAGAAGTACCAGCTGTTCCAGCCGTTCCAGAAGTACCTGCTGTGCCAGAATTGAAACCAATTGAAGATGAACCGCAAGTTGCTGCCGCTAAAAAGGAATTCTTAAGCAAATATGATGCTCAAGTTGATTTACTCAAGAAAATTGAATCAGGCGAACATGTTTTATCAACTCCAGCTCCAATTGCTTTGGAAAGTCCAGTTGCAGTCACCGATGAACCAGCAGTCGCTTTAGCCAAAAAAGAACACAATGAATTACACAAAGCACTTAGTGAACATCACGAAATTTTGAAGAAATTGACTCCAGAACCTGTCGAATACGTATCTTTACCATACCCAGCAATTCCATCCCATCAATACTCAGCAATCCCATACTCTCAGTATCCATTCGCCTACAACTACAGCAGATTATACGAATCTCATCCTCTTGCCGTTCCACATGGCTACCATTCACTTTATCATCCATATGGTCTTCCATTAGTTCCACCCCAACCATTTTATCACCACCAATACGATATTAAGTCAATAAGTCCAATTGTAGCCGAAGCTAAACTTCACGAACCTCTCATTGCTCCAGCTTTAATCCCACGCCATGAGACTCTCGTTGCTCCAACCTTAATCCCACAACCTGTTTTCCAACATGTTGAACCTGCTTTGAAATCAGTTACACCAATTGTAGCTGAAGGTAAACTTCACGAACCCCTCATTACCCCCGCTTTCTTCTCACACCCAGCTCCAGCTGTAGAATTACAACGTGAAGCCTTTTTTGCCCCACAATTAATCGCTGAACCAGTTTTCCATCATGTTGAACCAACCTTGAAATCAGTTACACCAATTGTTGCTGAAGGTCAACTTCATGAACCACTCATCAGACCTGCAGTATTCCCACACCAAGCTCCATTAGTCGCAGAATACGGATGGTAGAATATTATTTATAAAAAAAAAATCGTGTTTGCATGTTTTAAATGCAAATTATTTCGATAATTTGGGTAAATTTTTGCTTGGTTCTTTGATACAAAATTCTGATTTGAGGTTTTCAAATTTGAAATTTTGGTCATTTTAGCTATCAAAAATTAGCCTTTATGACATTTAGAATGACTAGAAAATTTTGTCATAGCTAAAAAATAAATATTGTAATTATTATTTCAAATAAAAAGATTTTTTAAATTATTTCAAGATTTTTTATTGATGTTATACTTTTCTAAAGTCTGAATTTCAGATGTAAAACTATTAGATAAAAGGCAACGTCAAATCTTAAATGCGTTTCTTTTCAAAAGAAAAAGTGAAAAATTTATAATTTCAGCACTGATTGAATATTCGAAATTCATGTCTATTTTTTGTCTTATTATGGCCTGGATATATGGGATATATATCAAGGTATCCTAATTTTAGTCCCAAGTTTGTTACGCTTGGGAATATTGATGATACGAAGAAAATTTAGGTAAGGATGTTCATAAAATTAATTATTTCCATTTACCTGCCTGTCTGTCCATCCAGAACACGATAATTCAAACACGACAAGAGATTTCAAGCTGAAATTTTATATCGTGCTTAGGGGTCTTGTGTCCGTAGGACCTATTTTGTGAACCACTGAAGATGGAAGAAAAGTTTAAAGGTAAAAAATATTCCTTATAAGAAATAAAAAACTTTGGTTTGAAACATTTTTTTATAAACATGAAAAGGAGCAAATTAGGATAAAGCTTTGCTGTTCATTTTCTCCAAAACTATAAAAGATAGGGAGTTGAAAATTTGGAGGTAGCTTCAATTGATGATATTGTGAAAGATTTTCGTAAAATGAAGAAATGTTCTAGAAAATTGAGAACTAAAGAATTGGCGTCCATAATTGTGTAATTATGGATTTGATGTTGACACTGAAAAATTTTAAATTAGAAAGTTATTACATAGAGACCGCGAATTCATAATGAAGAGAATTTTTGTCCGCCATCTATAGAAGAGTGGCAAGCTAAATTTGGTAAAAAAAGAGTTTTTTGATTTTAGTGTTTTGATACACGTATTTAGAGGTGTTTTGATACACGTATTTAGTTTTTTTGTCCACCGTTTATATACGGACAAACAAATGGACGGGAGAATTTTTGGATGGGTTGAGCAATCGTTTCGAAAAATAAAAAAATAACACGCCATTTTTCAACCTCTTCGACAAACTTCTTGTCGTTTATTTTACGTATTCTATTGCAAATAGTTTTCTTTTACATACGGTAGGCGAAAAAGAAATACCTCCGAAAAATAAAAAAGGAATGGAATGGAATATAAATAAAAACCGGCCACGACGTACTTATTACTTTCCTTTTTCTTGCAATTCTTAAAATTTTGCTTCATAATGCTCTTACGGTCCAATATTCCTTGGTGGAAAAGTACAAAATTTATTTTTGATAAATTTTGAAATGCATTACGGCTTATTTTCCCACGTTTTGGCATTATTCACAATAGGTAATTATTAATCCTCGTATAACCTAACGTTAAACCAACCAGCAAAACCTAACAGAGATACATACTTTCCCATTTCATTTGCATCGGTTGCTACTATTATTATCTACTATTATTGTTGAAAAAGATTTTCACAAAGATTATTTACAACACAAAGCATTAAAATAAGAACAACAACAATCTTTTGTAAAATAAAGATGAATACAGTGTAGTAACAGAAGCTGTGGGGAAGAACTCATTCCTATCCCAAAAAAACATTTTGCCGGAAAGTTTAAATAAAGAATCATTATACATATATAGAGAATCCATTCCATATTTCAATAACACATTTGTGTCTGATGTCTTCTCTTATATGTGGATGAGTAAGTGTTTGGTAAGTTTGTAAGGATTCCGTATCATATGGAACAGTCAATTTAAAAGTATCATTTAAGTATAATTTAACGCGCATCGCACACACAATATTTGACATTTGTATTTATATCTTATGTTATAATCATATCTGTGAGCACGAGATAGCTGTGTGCCAAAAGCGTGTCTATATATTTTGTTATTTTAGTGATGACTTAGTTCGGATCCAGCAACAGTCACATAATTTTTTCTTAAATTTATTATCATGTGTAACAAATTAATTTATTAATTAATTATGTGTAATTTATTTATTGGTTTTTTTTTTATCCATTACATTTTTGTGTGTGTAATGCGCGCGCATGGTGCTTGAACCAGAAGTAAGTTTAAATACTTATTCACTGGTTTCAAAATTCAAATGTATGCCGACAACCAAATACATTTTTTCCTGCATTTTACTGCAGAAATTTTTTTCTTGTTGGAATATGTTTACGACGAATTTAAACCCAAGTTAGCGGGTTGGGAAGGCGGGTGTGAGTTTTAGCTGCCACCTTGGAAAACACGTTTTATCCAATATATCGTTAATCGTGCATTGTACGACAAAAATAGAGGGGATAATTTTTGTGTATAATAACATTCTCTATAATTTTCAGTTAAAACTTTTTTCTTTATAATGCATAGGATTTTATTTATAGTGCTTGAAACTTGTTCCATATGGCTATTGCTAAATATATAGTTAGCGGTTCATGATACAGTATCCCCAGTATCGTCAGTTGGGACCGCTATAAATAAAAACCTATGCAAAGTACTGAAAAACGTTTCAAATATAAATTATAGAAAATGTTATTATATACAAAAATGATCCTTACTATTTTTGTCATACGATACAAGATTCACGAGATATTCGATAAAACATCATTTCCAAGATGGCGACTGAAGCTCGTCTCTAATCATTGTTAAATATTACGCCTGTTTAGATCTTATTTTCTTATACCGTAAAAGCACAAATAATTATTTATATTTTTCGTTTTAAGTTACATCTTGAGTTTTTGTTTTTAATCGAACCATTGAAGATTTCCTTTGAAAAATGTTTACAATCGCATCTGACCGATTTTATATTACATAATATGTCCTTTTTACAAAAAGGAAGGAGGCAACACAATCGTTTGCCATATATTTATATGTTTATAAGTATATGTTAGATTTATAGCTACATGCATGTATGTGCAGAAAATGGTCTTTGTCATTTTCAATTTGACAATGGCATATATGATCAAAGCACACAAGCTTTTATGTATTATATGTTTTTGTTTTTGGGATATTACAGGTTGTAGCTTTTAGAACTGTACATAGCAAATAGGATATAAGAAGCAGAAAAAAATAGTATAGAATGGTATAAGAAAACTAGCAACGGTATGTAAAACTTTATTTTATGATAGTCTGCTCTTGGATATTTACTTTCTGGTCATATTAGACTCCAGAAAGAATGACTTTTGTGGCCTATCATTTTGGTAACATAGCAACAACAATAGACACTCTCAAAAAATTGTTTTCCCTTTTTTTTGTTGTTTTAAAAGTTAGTTAAGGTCCAAAAAATGTCATCTAAGAGTTCTTTTAGAGTTCAAATTTTTGCAAGGTAACATCTTTTATGAATTTTTGTTTTGAATTCAAAGAGTTTAAATACATAGATAACGCGAGGGATCTGCTAGCTTGTAAGTGGATGCGATATGATGAATGAGAGAGAAGACTATCAGTGAGTTCGCCTGTGTCCCTGTCATAGTCATATGTTACAATCATATGATGCATAGAGATTTTGTGTCTGCTATTATATTTTTTTTGTACAAAGAGGTTATATACGGTTTTGTATTATTTTTTCTGAAAATAAAAAAGTCTTTAATATGCAGACTTGCATATTCTTCAATATATGGGCCGTAGTTTATACTAAGTACACAATTTGTTTTTTCCGAAATATTGTAATTAAAACACTGGTAGATGAAAGTGCACTTAAATTTAAATAATAATTAAACTCAATAAAACTTAATTAATTTTATTGAAAATTAAACTGTTTATATTGTGCTTGTTATGTAAGTAAAGTTTCTTTTGACGTTTCTACTTTTTTGAATAACTTTTAATGTATTAAATAATATTCCATAAATCGTTTTTAACTATTTATTTAGTAGCAATAATGAAAACAATGTAGCTAAAGACATATAGATTAGACAAGAACACAAGGGAACTAACTTTTGGGCTCTGGCATTCAAGTTTTAGGTCCTGGCGTTCTCTAGTTGTATAAACTCTTTAATATACTATGAATTGTCATAACAGATGACGTCATGTATCATGGCACACGATTCTGAAGTGTATTAATGTCAAAATTTTTTTAAGCGAGTATATTTCACTTTTAAATGTAAATATTTTATTATAGGTATCATTTTTTTGGTCCCTACAATCGATTCGGTTTTTGAAGTGTCTATTTGTTAATTATAAAATCGATTTAAAACCCATTTTCAAATTTTCGTTTGTGATATGTTAGGACTAATTTTTAAAGCGCCTCCTTCTCATTGGCATGATCTTGACCCGCTGCTGCCTAACCTCAAAAAATTATTTCCAAATAGAATCAAAAGGTCGGTTTAATATACGAAATAATGAGAAACTCATGTGTTGTGGATCAAGAAAATTGTATTTTGGACAAATTGACATCAATTTTGTAGCTTTTGGGAGCATTGGCGTGTGTGAAATAAAGGCCTAGGTGAATCCGAGGAAATTCAATCTGGTATAGGGTCGTAATATATTTATTTATGCACTTTTAACAATATATGTTACTAACACCGCATCCGATTTTATTCTAATAACTAAAAAAAAAAACATTTTCATATCATTTAAGTTATATTATTAAGACTTTCATTTTGATATGATTTAGTTTTATTATTAAAAATTTTAATTTTCTATATAGGAATTGGGTTGCTCTATCAGCGCCAGTTTGTAACTCTTGATTTCAAGAAATATCCAAAGTTCTGGCTTCAAAAATCACGGAAACGTCGCCAACTCATGCATCATAAATGCCTAAAGCTTATAAGATCATATAAAGTACTGAAACCATGGGATCATTTAATTATCAAATAAACTCTCTTTTCATTCATTGTCCAGACGTTTTGGTACGAAAATGTACTGTTTACAATAAAATAATTTTCACTATTTTAGCTATTATACTTAATTTTCATTATTTTAGCTAAGAATTTTTAGTTATAAAATATGCACTCACATTGTTATGCCACAGAAAACTAAAATCCAATGTTAAAATAGCTGCGTACTTGTGTAAGGTGGGCCTTTTTATCTGTGAGTTTTTACGCATGCCTACGGAATTTGAAATGAATACTTATTTTTTTAAAATATGGGCTATCAAACTGCTTCCATTACCTTATAAATAACCGAAGGAAATAGTAATTAAAGTTTATAGTGCATTAACTATACCTGTATTTAAAAAAATACAATATATATTGTCCTATATACAATCCGAAAAAATACAACCAGAATTTTTTATTTTTGATGAAGAATGGAAATTATAACATGTGGAATATGTGTCTACTTTTGTTAAAATTTCATTTATAACTACTTGAATACAGTTTTTTAATAAATTGAAAAACCGCAAAATATATGACTCTGCCATTTTCATTATTAATATAGTTTTGCGTTTCATATTTTAGTGGTGACCTCACAAAATGAACTTTTTAATTAAGCCATGAAATTAGCAACGAGTTTTTTATGAAATTTAGTAGATAATATATTCATAGTAATATGACTCCTTTGTCGTCAAAATAACATGCATTTCCTGAATTCTTTTAATAAAAGCTATGAGAGTTTTACGTATTTGTAAATAAATAAACCAAATTTTAATTTCATTCATTTTTGTTTCAGGTAAAATCAATAATCAGTTACTACATAATTTACAAAACTTTGGATATTAGAATTTATTCAAGGTAAGGAATTATTTTCTTATTTCATTTATAACTTCGAATTATTTATTATATATATTTTATACAAACCCATATTAGTAAGAGAAATATAATACAATTTACTCCTTGAATTGAAACATAATGACAAAACTTTTTACTGAGCGTGAGATTAAAAAATAAGAAAATAACTCGACCAGAAATATATATGTTAGACCTATTGGGGCCCCGTTAGATTGACCCATAGGCATTGTCCTATAGGGATGTCACTCAAAGCTCTACCCGGCCCTAATTGTACAATTCCACTTGTGCTCTTATGTAGAAGTTCCGATGAGGAAACTCCCAATTTAGATCCCAAATGGGAATGAATAGCAGATACGTACTTAAGTACCAATCGGGCAATTACAATCAGTTCTCGATTGAGCAATCCCAATCAACTCCTAAAAAAAAGAAAGAAAACGAAATCTGCATTCATATACACCTAATCCACATACATATGGCACTCCCTTCCCTCATTTACTGTTGTTTTTCACTTTGATCTACAAATTTTTTACTTTGTTGTTGTTGTGATTTTGGCTGTTGCGGGGATCGAATCGGAGACCAATGGTTTGCGAGTCTAAGATGTTAATTTAGGTCCCACACCAAACCCAAATGAGAATATTTGACTATTATTTCTTATTTCCACGTTGGGATTTTCTATTTAGGTCCTGCACAGAACCAAATTGGAAAAAACTGACCATAATTTCTAATTTTTACGTTGAGCTTTTCAATATAGGTTCCACACAAAACCCGATTGGGAAAAACTGACTATATATTCAAAATTTCAGGTGGGGTTTGCCATTTAGTTCCCATACAAAAAAACATTTGGGAAAAGTTTGATAAGAATTTCTCGGTTGGGTTCTGATTGGGTCATTATGAGGATTTCCTTATTGGGCATACCTAGTTATTACTGAAATTGAACTAAAAATTGGAATTAAGTATAATTGTTTGTAATGCAAAACTCAAAACGTAGAGTGGTGATATCTGTCAAATCAGCTAATTTAAAGAAATTTAGGGAGCACCTCACGCTTTAAATTTTACATTAAAATTAAAATTATTGTTCAGTTTTTACTTCACTAAAGCGTATTTTTTAGTATTTTTAAATTAAAATTTTTTTTAAATGAAAAAATATATATTTTTTTGTTTTTGCATTTATTTATTTTTCATGTAATTTGATTTTATAAAATTTATTGTCAATAGGATATAATAAACTATATTGGTTTTTGTGTTTCTGTTTATGTTTTTGTATTATCTTTTACAACATTTCCACTACTTACATTTCCACTTATAAAATAGATAAAAGCATATTGTGTATCTGATAAATAAAATTGTTTATTGTGTATCTTGGCAGAAGTATCTTGACCATTTTAGCAACAACTTATCATTACACTTTCTTATTATTACAGCATGTTCAAAGATTCTTTAATTGCTATGTCTCTTTCGTTGTTCTAAATTCAAATTTTAACATTTTATTTGTACAAATTTATAAAACTCTTGTATCAATTAATTTTCGATTTTACTCAATGAATACGTTAGTGATAAAAATGATAAGGTCTACGCTCTACAGCTAATTGATTTAAAGCTATATTTTCGGAAGAAAAGGTTTACCGAAAAAGAACGTCTAAGTCGACGTATTAAATTCTAACAAATTTCACTCCTCAATTGATCAAAAACTGTAACTTTAAAACTAGGAATTCCGAAGTTAATAAAAAATCTCTACGAAGCAATAAAGCATTCGTTCGAAATTGCTTATCTATCTTATTTTGTTTTTCACCTACTCAATTATTTTGAGGTTGAGTCCTTTATGCGTATACCATGCACTACATCAGCCCAGCAAGACTATTAATTAAATTAATCTAATATTAATTAAATTAATACTTAGTTAATACAAATTTTAATTAAATTTTATTAATTTTTTGTTGTGACAACGAGAATCTAACCCACTACCTTAGGCATACTGCGTACGAAATTGGTTACGTTTTAATCAACTGAGCTAATAGAGTTGATTATTTTGTGCAACATTTACGGATATAATCTTCTTGTGAATGATAGTTGGGTCTTCTCTCTCAATGACCTACTAATTTTTTGAGTATTTATGGATAGATCGTTAAAATATTTTATACGCTTGTAAGTTTTATCCTCTTCAATTAGGTTAGGGGTAAGTCCTGGGGTGGGACACACTTAAACCATACAGTCCGCTGTGATACGGAATAGAATCGGCTTTTTTCTTTCGGCCTCTTCTTCATGAACCATTTATAGTTGTTTAAGAACAGCAATAGTGCTTTGACGTCAACAGAATTAAGGACCATATGAATCCATCTCTACATGTCAAGAGCTGAACAGTGGCACAGAAAATGAGACAAAGTTACGTCCTACTCCCCACTGAGACAACTCCTACAATAATCCTGATGCACTGGTAGGCCAAGTCGTTCAACGTATTGTGTCATAGCCGCAACGATTTTGCTTATATAGGCTCTTTGAAGCGATTTAAGGTCTTCAGAATGCCTACGGACGGCACTCAGATAATATCTGTCTCGTAGTACCAGAGATCCATTGTCATCATAGATTGAGTACATTCTTCCGTAGGATGTATAATTTTCCTGTTTTCTTTTCTTTTGTAATCAACCTAGAATGCTTCGTGTTTCTTATATTGTCTACTTCCATTTCTTTAAAATATGTTCCATAAATTCATTCGAAATATGTCCCGGATAGTTGATACAGATTATACTTAAAGCATTCAATTAGATTAAAAATTATACATGTTGACTTTTAAAAAATATAGTTTCTCAAAGACTATTTTTCATGTTACAAATATAAAAGTTTTACTACTCGTTTGATTTATATATAAATAACAAAACCCGTCTACGGATCTACCTTTAAATAGTTCGTAAATAAAATGTGCGGTGAGAAATATTCACTTTGAGAAATTGAAACAGTCAATAAATACAATATTCATTGATTCTACATCAACACACATTTATACACACTATAATATAATACATTCTCATAAAATCTTTTATTGAACATATTGTGTACTATGCTGTGTTGTGCGTTGATTGATGGAATACGAAACAGTTTTGGATTAGATTGTAAGATAGTCACGTATTTGACTGCCTCATTTTCTAGCTTCTAATTGCGACTGGAATCTCTATATATATTATAAATGCGAAAGTAAGAATGTTTGTTTGCTTGTTTGTTACGCTTTTACGTTAAAACTAACATGGTTTTTAATGAAACTGTACAGAAATATAGCTCATACTTTACAATAACACATGAGATATAATTTATAAAGATATATTTAAAAAAATAAAATTAAATCTGACATTTACTATTTTAAATTTTTACAGAAATCTTTAATTTATGGTTTAAAATGATCATTATAGATGGAGGAGATCTATAATCATAATTTTGAACCATAAATTTAAGTATTAAAAAATGCAAAAATTAAATAAAGTAAATGTCAAACTATTCATGGCCAACTTTTCTGATATACTCAATGAATTATGACTATTTTACATTTAACAAAATTGAAAACTGTGTACATCAAGAGAGATGGAGGCCATAATGCGTTGTTTTTGACTTTTAAGCCCAGTATCAGACTAGTTAAAAATAATTCTAAGAAAAACAAGGAGGGAAAAGTGTCGTGGGACACCCAGTAAGAGCTATGTGGCTTTCGTTATAAATTATGTATAATTAAATAAAAAGTACAATGAAGTAACGGTTATAAGTTGTATCATTATTAATCTACATATAAATATGTATAAAAGGAAAAACTGACCAAAACCACTGGGTCTAGAAGCACGAAAATTTTTACACACGCTCCTTAAATGACGTAAGTGTGCACTAAGAAGAAATTTTATGGAAATTCATTCCCTAAAGGGGTAAAAGCGTTTTAAATGGAAAACCCATGTAAATAATTTTGTAGACAAATGTAAATCAACGTTAGCTATAATGTAATGTTACTAAGGTTTTTTAACTTCATATGGTTTATTATATTTACGAAAGAGAATTCTAATTATTTTTCTCACAAGCAGTAGTTAGGAATGCTACTTTATAAATCGAAAACCTGAAACTTTGTTGTTCGAAACATTTGAAAAAATGATTATAAATCTCTCTCTCTCTCTATATATATATATATATATATATATATATATAAAGTTCAAAACGGCAGACAAAATTGGGGCAAACCAGAAGATAGAGACTTCAATTTTTTTTAAATCTAAAAATTAAAACCAACGAAATACGTGAAATTTGGAGATAAGTGATGGAAAATGATGTGACATTTTATAACGCAATTGCCTTTGTATTTAACATTGCCGTAATATTTCAAGATTACAAATTATAAAAAAAAGTGTTAATCGAACACTTTTTTGTCTAGCCAAGAGTCCCCATCCGAAGAACGCGTGATAAGGAACATAGTTCCAAGAGTGTGAATTGCATGGATAATATTTCGAAAAATAAGGGTTACGGGGTTATGTTAATATGTTTCTATGGACCTCAGTATATCCAAATGTTATTATTTCAACTGTCAGGACATTGCTGTAATAATCTTAACCTTCCAGTGGTGCCACCAAATTACAGACTCAGTATGACAATTTTTTTTCATACTTTTCAATACGTAAAGACTAGAAACTATTTTTTCTATTTTCTATCTGGCGTCTAGCGCCATCACTAACAGGTAAAGAAGCAGAAAATCATACCTTATAAAATTTGATTTTTTATTTCAGATTTTGCTAAATATATTTGACAATGCTAAGTTATATCATGAAAGCTATTCATTAAACAAGTCAAAGGCGACATGGCTGTTTCGAAAACTAGGAAACAAATTGTTTGATAAATTAGCCATGTCGAAACCTCAAAAAACTATGTTATCTCAGCCCCCTTCGAGACAAAAAAATGAGGTACCTTGAAATGCCATCATCTTACGGTCTATTTATATATTCTAACATCAAACTGATTTCTCTTTTACTTACCTTTGCAGCAAGTAATAAAGAATAAAAACTCTCACCGTATGTATGTTGTTACAATAAACACTACCATATAACACATATAAAGTTTTATCAGAAAAATAAAAGAACAAAAGAAGTATTCAATACAATTTAACTTAATAAATTATTTTATTGATTTAGGTATACAGAGTATACAGGAAGAACTAAACATATTGGTAATAAATACTATTTCCGTGTTTAAAGTATTTACTCGTAAATTCACTTTTCTATAAATATATAAGCCAATGAATTCTTTTAATATGTTCATTTTTTAATGCGAAGCCTACCGTCATGGAAACTGTTCTTAAAAAAACTATTTTTCTTTTTTTTTTCAAGTTAAGACTTTTTTAGCCGCAATTAACGATTTTATTAGTTACAAATTCTACTTTTATGGTCGCCATGTTTTTATCGTGACCTCGGAAGCAATGTGCATACCACGTGACATAAATACAACGTTGAAAATCCCAGTTCACATTGAACACCGTTAGTACTTAGATGAGAGACCGCTTGTGTGCTGTTGCCTTTTTACTACTTATAATAGTTTTTTATACTTATTGTTTATCTTATACAGGATGTCTTATACGAAAGTGAATTTGGATTTACGGTCAAAAACTAAAGCAGATGTAACTTTGCACATTTTCGTTTTTTATTCAATTTTCCAGCATCAAAATTAGCTGAGATATGCACCTTTTTACGATAGTTACTAATTTCTACAATATTTATGTATTAACATTAAAAAAAGTACTTATACGAAAATTTTTAGTCAATAAAACATTAAACTACTTTACTCAACAATGTCGTTACTTTATTGGTTAAATTCAATAGTGGCCTTAGCTCCTTAACTATTAAATATTGGGTTTTGGATTTGGCCCTTAACTAATGGAATTTCGACAAAAGTCACAAAGGCACTTTTGACTTAAAATTGAGTCACGTAACAGCCTGTATATAAAAATATAGGTTCCGTATTTTTATGACCGCATAAGTTGAAAAGTATTCGATGACTTGAAATTTTGAGAGGTTGTTTCGTTTATACTTACTTTGCATCCCGAAGTTTTCTCGGAACCGACTTTAAAAAAAAAAACTTGAAAAAAAGTATCGAATATGTTTCTAGACTATGAATATCAGTCGCTGTTAAACGTGTCAGGTTTAGCTAGTATATGTTAATAATTTTAATTTTCAAATTATGAAATTTTAATTATTCATACTACAATTAACTATAAAATTCAAAAAAATTAAAAATAATAATAATAATAACACAATCAAATTTTTATATTAGCACTATCAGCAGTACCCATGACACTGAAAAAAAGTTAAAATAATGAGAACCTCATCCCGAAGTTGGCCGGTGTATATTTAAACAAAATAAAACTTATACTTCCAAACAATTACCTAATGATTGGAACAAATATGGCTAAATATTTGTATTAACAGTAGAATGGGATTGAATATAAAATACGAATTCATTGATACAAAATCACAGAAGTTAAGTAAACTAAATCATTACTTCTATAAAATAGATTGATTTTAGTTTAAAGTCATGCATTTCATCGATGAAAAATAAAATTGTACTCAGGAATATATAATCGTGTAAATAAAGCGAATAGACGAATTAAAAGAACATTTTTAGTAATCCATAGGTCGTTGGTCCAAGTCCGTCTTCAAGAAATCTAATTTTTTCTAACTATATTAATATAAATCTAATAAATCTGCTCATGTGGTTGTGACAATCACATCAGTATTTCGTTATTAATATTTAAGTGGTAGAATCAATATAAAAAAAAAGCTTAAAAAAGCAAGAATCAATAAAAAAAAAAAGTTTAAAACTATGTTGCATTTCAACAATATAATTTGTTAGAAAGTACATTATTTTCATACAAACAACGCATGCGCTTGCGTCAATTTCACCACTCAACCTCATACGGTAGTTGTATCACATTCGTGGCCCTATTCGCCATATTTGCGGACGCGATGAGATTGAGACGACATCATATCGGTTGATATTAAGAATTTTTTTTCAGATCATTTTTTTATAAATAAACTTGAAATAATGACAATGTCTAATGCAAGACATCTGATAGATCTAAGTGAAATATCGCTAAATTCGTCTGAATTTTGATTCTTCAAACTAGATCCAAACTTCAGTAAATTAAGTTTGTCTTCCAAAATATGAAAGTTTGCAACTATTTTCAGAAAAAGTTTTATAATGAGGTTTGAATTTGAGTTTATTTTTTAATATGAACGTATTTACAAAAACAAAGGTAGGTAAGGATTTTCTTTGTGGGCCAATTTTAAATTGCTTATTTTCTGAGCACTCTATTAATCCCTTTGTTTGTCCCACAAATTGTATCATGTATATAATTTTTCCCTCTTTTCAAATAACTACAAAATATAATTAACTTTATTGAGTTTTAATAAATAGAGAAAGTACTTTGAAACATATTTACCCAATTGTAAATACATTCTGTTATCTATAAATACAATAGAAAAAGAGATGGTTTCGAACATATACTTCCTTCCTCTCTCCTCCTCTTTGTCTGACATACCTACGTGATTAAATTAGGTAGGCTGTTAGGTGCAGGATCGATTGTGTACAATACATGTCTATTCTTAAGGATAAATACAAATAATCTATTATGAAAGTAAATTAAAGTAAATGTATGAAATGCTTACCGTTACTTTCACCAATATTGTTGAGAAGAAACACAAGTGAGCATAGAAAGTAGAAAAGTAGCAGAGTATATGAAAGCTTTTTAACCAATTTAATAAGAAATTGATCGAAAAATACAATTTTATATTTTATGAGGAAAATATGTTTCTTTATCTTATTTAAAAGCTTGTTGCCAAAACGTTCGTGACACGATTAAAATTTGTGTCGTCATATTGGAAAAAACAATATATTTGTGCAGCACTCTTCAATCATCATATTAGAGGCTCCATTTCACCGATGGTCTAAATGCGTCCTACGAAACTCGATATAGTACAGGTAAGGAATTTGAACTCAGTGACTAACTAATTTTTAAAATAAAGAATCGATTCTGATTTAACAGGCTTATTTTGCATTTAGGAAAGCCTCGTTAAGTTAGTTTTTTTTTCTTCAAAATTCCAATTGGGAACATGAGAAATTGATAGATATATTTCTTATCAAATTTAGGGTTCAATTGAAGCTGAATCATGTATGGGCTAATTATTGAACCAGAAACGCTTTGATAACCTTACTTCCTTGACTTTTTCTTGAGTTACTAAAGTAGGATAGAATAGTTATTATGGTTTAAAAACCGAAATTCTACCAAAAGATCCTAAGGCTGAATTCATATCATTAACCAGCAAAGAAAAAGGTATCGAAAATTTATAGAAAAATTAAATGCTTCATATTCATCGAAAATTTATTGAAAATCAAGTGCTTTATATTCAAGAGTCGATTATTTCCAAATAGAACTTTATTTTCCAGTAACCTAAAAGACATAAACAGGTAGTGAACAAAATCATAAACTATATGATTTAAATGGAGTGTTTTCTAACAATTATTGTCAAAACCACATACAACAGAATGATACAATAGAAATCATAGAATACCTTCTACAAGGTTTAACACACAACAACATACACTTTTAGTTGTTTGTCCGACTGAATATCGACAATGATTACTAACTGACTCACTGACTGATATTCAGTGAGGTTACCAAGTATGTTAAAAAGTTGTGTCATGTTTCAGTTGTGCCTAGCATTGAAGAACTTGAAAGGGCTTAGGTTAGGTTAGGTTAGCTAAGGTTATATTGGCTATCCACGAAGGACACACTTAGGCTATAGGGTCGAGCGATACCGTATATATGTTATACCACCTTATCCGTTGATAATTTCTTTTCTGAGACGCTATGGTTAACCAGGGGATACTCTTTAAAAAAAATCAAAAAAATTATAAATTAATTTTTGCTCCCAAATTGAAATACACTCTCTGTGTATAATCATTTTGCTCCAAAAAATTACAAAAAATCGGGTTATTTGACTATTGAACCCTTATTTTTTGAGATATCAACAGAAATCGAGTTAGGACATGGTACGTCATACAGGATCTACTACTCCCTATTTATCCAATCAGCAAATGCAACCGAATTTTGTATTCTGGGACAAGCAAAATCGTAAAGAACTATTTGTTTCCAAAGTTGTTAAAACTGAGTATACAAGGTAACTTGACGCAAAAAATACAAAAATTACGTTTGTATGACCATTAAAGAAATGGTTTCTAACATAGCCCTTGAAATCGATCCAAGAAATTAATTAGAATATAAATTTTTTCAATATCTCTCCAGTAATATTCGATTTTTATGTTTCTTGCTCTTAATTATCCTTAAGTTAAAAAAAAAAAACGTTTTTACAAACATTATTAGAATTATTGTTTAAATTTTTTTATGGATTCCGATAAAATCTTAAAAAATGGAAGTTGTAAAATCCAGAAAAAACATAAAAATTTTGTTTGTACTGCATTTCGTGCAGTTTGTTTGCTTTCATTTTTACAAAATCATTATCTAACTAATTACATAGTAAACAAGTGAAAACAAACAATTGACTGAGTTTATTGTTGAAATACCATGCATAGATAGTGTTGATTACTCTATCACATTACATATACATACATGTCACGCATGCGTAACTGATATCCTCATATAACAAATACTTACTATACAATTTACGCCTAATTTTCGCACTCACGAGTAAACAGTGATGTTCACGAAAAAATGTTTCAAGCAAAAGTTGTTTATTTTTGATAAGAAAGATTTTTTACATTTAAACTTTTGTTCTACCTCTAACGGCTTACAAGATGGGTCCTACGGACTCATAGGTCAATACCCAATTGACCTTTGTTGCTCATGTACGAACTTGACCTCACTTTTTATGTCCTGGGTACGCTGTAAAAATTTCAGCTTGATATCTTTTTTCGTTTTTGAGTTATCGTGTTGGCAGACAGACGGACAGACAACCGGAAATGGACTCATTAGGTGATTCTATGAACACCTATACCAAAATTTTGTTCATAGCATCAATATTTTTAAGCGTTACAAACTTGGGACTAAACTAAATATACCTTGCATATTACATATATGGTATAAAAATACCAGTCATTCAGAGACTGTCAACAGAACTGAAAATTTAAATCTTTGAAATAAGTGTGTGTGTGTGTGCGTTTTTTTTTTTTTTTTGAATGACAGTCCAGCAACGATATTACTTATTCTCCAGACAGATCTACCAGGTTATGCGTAAGGGTCACGTCACCTCAGTGCTTTTTCCCCATCTCAATGGTGCCCAACGCTCTTAAAGAAGTTTTAAACGATCTCAATACTTAACTTAAAGAAAATAAGTATTTGCCGCATTTTTAAATCCAAAAATAATTTTTTTGCTGCTAAGTTCAGAACATATTTACTTTTTACCCAAAAAAAAAGATGTTCACATTTTCTATCTAAACGTTAACTGAGGTACACAGTTTTCGGAGCCATCTTGTATTCAATATTATATGTTATATAATAATAATAGTTCGTACTTTATTACATAGAAAATAACACACAACAATACTTTGGATACCTTTTACCGTCAAACAAACCCAAAATGCCACACCGTGGGCTGTCCTATTGTATAGTCAACATAACAACTGTGTAGATATGGAGTCAGTGAATGTAGCAATACCATATAACTTTAACTTTGTGCTGTCTACAGAAGTCGTATATGTGGTTTTTGTACAATATCCTTTACTCATATATACTTACTAGATCTGGGCCTAGGGTAGAATTTGACAGTCATTTCATTATGGAAATTTGAGAGGTTGTTGACAAGGTTACATCTAACAAGTTTTTACAATACTAAAATGCTTGTAAAACACTTCATTCACGGAATCTGGGAAAAAAATTTGATTGATTACCAACAAAGCAGGGTGTTTTATGTAATTCTTACGACATAAAATTAAAATTGAAGGTATGAAACAAAATCTTTTCACTCAAAACAATAATCACATCAGGTCAAGAGTTATTAAGGCTGGATATCTTCCATATTCTGGGTAGTCTAACTTGAGAACCATTCGATCGATTTAATTTTTTAATCATGGTAAATAGAGAATTCTTTGCCTTTTGTGTATAACAAAGTAGGGGGTGCCATTTGAATTTCAAAGTTGGGGTGGCTAGGGCAACTTCCCCCTTGATGTCCAAATTGACGTGTTTTCACTCAAATCAATTATCATATCAGTCATGAGTTATTAAGGATAGTTTTATTAGATAGTTTTGAAATGATCATAATGTATGAGAGTATGCGTTGTCTGATTGACAGATTTACTGCACTAATACAATAGGGTATTCTACTATATTTGAAAAAGTACATCAAAATGTTGATATCGCTAATAAAAAGCCACCAAAATTTATTTCGGGAAAATACACATGCTTTCTTCCCAAAAAAAAATTTAATTTTAAATCTTTTTTAAACTGTCAAAAACGCGGGCCTCCCATTTGGTGACGTAATGTCGGTATCATTATACGAAATAACACAGATAAGTTTGACAGATATATTCATAGACAACTAATTATAATTAATATAAATATTTATTATCTATGGATATATTATACCCAGCTGTCTACACTGAACTGATAATCTATGGTTCATACCGATATGACATCACATCAGGGCTTCCCCGCGTTTCAGGTCACGTGATATACAGTTTAAAAATTACGATTTTTAATTTTAATATTTTAAAAGAAAAATGTGCTTTTATGACTAACTTTTTTCAAATTTCATAATTTATTTTTCAGTACCGAAAGTTCCTCAATTTATACAAATACTATTTAAGAAAGAAATTTATTTTTTTCTCTTTATAAGTTTCAAATTTCTATATAAATAACTTTAAATGTCGACAACGGACATCATATTCCTTGGACCGGGCATAATGATGTTTGCATTTTTTTTTATATTATCTTTTTATTTGAATACTTTCTCAATTCATCAATTTTAAGTTATTTTAAGTTGCGCAATAAAAAATTACTCTCTGAAGGAAAAGTTCAAAGCTTGGAAAAAGTTGTTAAACAAAACTCTCGATCCGTTCTGAAAGTACTTTGAAATACTACGCTTGATTCTAAACCAAGAACTGTTAGAAACTATTCTAGTAAATGATTCTAAAACACAATACCTACTACTAGACTAAGATCAATTCACCGAACTATACATTTAAATTCATTCATTCATACATTTAATATAACCCCATATTCGGATTGAGGGAAAATATAGAGATTTTGTTGAAACTAAACACGCAAGTCAAAATTTTAATATTAAGAATAAAACGGTATAGGTGATGAAATAGAAAATAATATACCTTTTAGAAAAAAAGGGTCGAAACTTTAAGACCATATTTGGCTAGAAAAATAATAATTCTCTATGTCTGGAAAATATACCAAATGGTAGAACTAAGATTACGTAGCTTGAAATAAAAAACGGCTCTTAAAATAAGTAATATTAGTTTCATTAATTGCGAGCTGAAATTTTTATTTTTTTAGAGTATTTCATGTTTATTTCAAATATGCACAACTTAGTGCATTTTTTACTTTTTGTGGTCGAAGTTTTTCCATTTTTAGATTGATATACTTTTATGTATGAGTGCAAAGCTTTTAACTTTGATAATGCAGCCATGAATTTTCAATCAAAAATGGAAAATCATGCATCTTTGAGCTTTTGAAGAAGAAACAATTACTATAATAGAATAATTACAATGAATGCTTGCAACATTTCAATGATGATTTTTATGAATACAAAATTGTGGAGTATGACCTAAATTTAGCTAACACAAATGAAAGAAAACAATTAACTGAGTTAATTGTTGAAATACCATGTATGGATAGTGTTGATGACCCAATCGTATGTTTTTTGACGACACATAAGTAAAGAAAGATATCCACTCTTAGCCACACACATTTAACTGATATTCCCATATTATACATACTTAAAAATTTGCACCTAATTTGCAACCTCGCGGGTAAACAGTGATGTTTACGAAAAAATATTTCTAACAAAAGTTGTTTATTTTTTATGAGGAACATTTTTTACATTTAAACTTTTGTTTCATAAATCTCTAACGGTTTACTCAAGACCCAATTAACCTATGTTGCTAATTTATGAACTCAACCTTACTACTTTTACGCCCTAAATATGCTAAAAAAATTTCAGCTTGATATCTCTTTTCGTTTTTTAGCTATAGTGTTGACAGACAGATAGACGGACAGACAACCGAAAACGGACTAATTAGTTGATTTTATGAACACTTGTACCAAAATTTTGTTGGTAGCATCAATATTTTCAAGCGTTACAAACTTGGGACTAAACTTATTATAACTTATTTTTATACCATGTATATGAAATATACCATATATATTTCATATACATGGTATAAAAATATACTTTTTTCGTTTTAAAATGGGAAAAAATTTGCAGGTCACACTTCGTTATTGCTATTATTATTATTATTATAAAATGAAAAATTACCGTTTTCATACCTGCCAAGAGTAGAGGGGATACAGGGTTTCTCCGAAGGTCCGCCTGTCTTCCGAGTCGAGGGTACGTTTGTCTGTGTGGTATTCTGATTAAGCAGGCTACGTCCTTGTACTGCAGCGATGTGGAACCTACTAGGACAAAAAAGAAGGAATTTTTAAAGGGTCATACTTGAAGACAGTTTCATGCGATCTCAATTTAAGACGGGTACCTATGATGAAATCTATCTGCATGGCGGAGATCAGATGACGAAGATGAGACCTGTAGACCAGAATTTGGGATAGATACGTCTCGAGAGTAGGACGAATTATTATTATTATTATTATTTTTTTTTTGTGAATCTATTAAAAAGAAATTTCTTGAAAACTGTTATCGCATAGAGGACTCGAAAAAAAAATTATTTGATTCGAAAATATCAAAAAATGATGTTTTCATTTGAATTTCTGTTGCATAGATATTTATATGTGTGTGTTTCATTTTTAGCGTTGTTTAGTATAAAAATGTACTTACTTACTATATTAAGGTTATGGTCACATTGCGTTACATATGATTGTTAAAAAAATAATATACGTATATAAAATAAAACTGATTTATGTCGAATTTAATTCTTTTACTTACGTTAAATGAAAATGGGAGGAAAACACACACACAAAAACAATTTTCTATATTAGATTTTTTGGAAAATGGTAGACGAAAACTTTAAATGGCCCAAAACGTTAAAATCCTTAAGTCAAAGGCCAAGTAAAATAATAACATTCATTTCAGAACGGTTAAAATGAGAGAATGTCAAGATCGAGTCTAACCTTATTTTCCTGAACGAAAATTTACATACACGTTTACTAGGCTATTGATGTTCTTATAACAAGTAAATATTTAAAAAGCCAACGATCTCAATACTTCACTATCACTATCAAAGAAAAACAACTTTTAACACACACACAAAAAAAACCGAATTAAAAAAAAAAAAAAAACAATTCAAAAACATATTAAAATGCACTTAGAAAATAAATTCTTTAAATTCAAAAAATTCATTTTATCGCAAAAAAGCGTGGAGTGCTTTTTTTTTTTAAATATTTTATAATGGCTTCACTTTTACCAATACCTTTCTTTAAAATACTTAAAATAATTAGAATTTAGCACCGCACGCTTTTTTACATTGATTTCTTCGTATTTAAGGAAATTATTTTCTACCTTTTTGTTTACCTAGTTACAAAAGCGTGTTTTTTAGTTTTTTTAAACTTAATTTTTAGTAAGAATAACACCAACCGATTTCTACTATTCTTTTTTAGTGCCAAATTAGTGTACTTCAGATTCACTAAAAATCATCAAATAAAAAAACCTTTAACAAAAGAAAAACCGACTTCAAAAAAAAGAATTCAAAAACAAATTAAAATACATTTAAAAGTAAAAAATAACGAAAATATAATTTAGTTACAATTATTGTTATTTTTGAAGTCGATGTCAGCCAAGTTAATGTAGACAGGTATTGGTAAAAGTGAAGCCATTATAATTATTTTTTGCGATAAAATGAATTTTTTGAATTTAAAGAATTTATTTTCTTTAAATATTTAAATTATATTTAAATTTATTAAATTTATAAATCTTTTAGTTCAGCTAGTTACAAAAGCGTGTTTTTTAGTTTTTTTAAACTATTATTTATTTTGTGTTTTTTAGACTATTATTTATTTACCAAAAATTTAGTATAAATATGGTGGAAGCGCAAATAAATGTATATTTTTTCAAATATGAATATGAATAATAATCTTCAGGTATATGAAAATCCTGATCAAGATAATCAAATAAACTTATTAAATTATTGTGTTGTCCTTGATAAGTATGTCAAATTTCGAGTTAATCCGAGGTTTTGAAGGTGATAAAAATCATGTTCAAAGTTTCCGTCCGTTATATACTAATAATATGTAAATATGTTACGTATGAAGTAATAAAAGTGTGATATTAATGAATACTCTTTTAACTCTGTCCGTCTTGACGGAGGAAAATTTTCTAATTTACTACAAAACTATTCGCCAAACTATTCGTTTTTTAATTTAAATGTAATACATTCAACATTTGATTGATATTTACAAAATGTCAATTTTTTAGTTATTAATTATATATAAACTTTTTCTCAGATTTTGTTCTAAAAATTATTTTATACGTATGAATTAGCGATTAATATGATATCATAAATTTAGATTTTTTTTCTATACTATGTCTTAATGTCCGATCAACTTAAGAACAAATTTCTTGGTACCATTACTTTTTTTATAGTATGCTCTATACCACTGTATTTGAAAATGGTCGTTTCAGGGCACACAGTTGTAAGTATAAAATATGGATTCCAGAACACACTGTAATCAAACTCAAATGTGTTACATTTTTAAACCCAATCTCAAAAAAGTATTTATTATTTAATATAAGTAAATAAGCACCCACCCTGTTAATTATCGAATTCTGTTTCTATATATTAACTTAGAATCAAGCTGCGTTTCTATTATGTATTTAATACCATGAATAAGTAATATGACCTAATAGCGTGATGAAATGTGCACCTTTGTAATTCGTATAATTCGTGTAGTAATAATGACTTTTTTTATTATTGGTCATTATTATTGATTGTGATTTGTGATTATTTAAACATAGGTATAGGGCGAGAAAATTTATTTGATTGGTGAAATATTATATCAATTACATTCAAATAGAATATAGATTAGTCATTCTACATTTTCGAGGCAAAGCCAAGATACAGAAAACCAATACATGTAAATAAAAGGAAATTTTCTGTAGAATTCAATGCACTATTCTTTTACACTTTTAAAGTACGGGATCACATTCAAAATGGCTGCCAAAGTAGGTGGAAAACAGTTTTTTTTTTTTTTTAATTACGTTTTGTATCAAAAAAAGTTTCGAACAATCGAACAAAAACTTTTTATTTTGGATCGATCTAGTCCAGTTAAACGTAAAAAAATTATCAAATAAAAAATTTATTGAAAAAATGATAAAAATAGCATTTGTTTGAAACGCCCGTATCTCTTTGAAAAATAATTTTTTTAAACGACCCTTAGTGAAAAGTTACTCCTTAATATACACAAGAAGAGCGTTTTTGCAAATTTGAAAGATATTGAATTGTCTACGTATACGTTCATATAGATGGTGATATTTCTACTAAAAAAAAAAAATTATATTTTCGCACGCTTCTTTCACGCTGTTCGTGTTAAATTTGTATGCTGTGTATTGTGTATTAAAATTTATTATTTTCCAAATTTCGTAAATCTATAATATAACAAGTGAAAAAAAAATTGTTAATCGCTGAAATACGATGTATATAAACTGTGTTGATGACGCAATCGTTTGTTTTTTGATGTCAAGCAAGTAAAAAAAAGGTATCTACTCTAAGATAGCTACACATTCATAACGGATCTTTCCATATAATACATACTATAAAATTTGCACCTAGTTTGAGTCCTGGTGGGTAAGCAGTGATTTAAAAAAAAAAATGTTTCACACAAAAGTTGTTTAGTTTTTCAATGGGAACAGTTTTTACATTTAAACTGTTGTTCTATCTCTAACGGTTTACAAGGTGTGTCCTACAGACTCAAGGACCATTTGACCCATGTTGCTCATTTACGAACTTGACCTCACTTTTTACGTCATAAGCACGCTATTATTTCAAGCTTGATATCTCTTTGCGTTTTTGAGTAATCGTGAAGAGTAATCGGACAGACAGACGACAGACAACCGGAAATGGACTAATTAGATGATTCTATGAACACCTATACCAAAATTTTTTCGTAGCAACAATTTTTTAAGCGTTACAAACTTGGGACTAAATTTAATATACTATGTATATTTCATATATACATGGTATAAAAATGAATCGCTGAATGTGTTGCTAAGCGCAAAACTCGAGAGCATGTGAACCGATTTCACTAATTCTTTTTTTATAATATTCCTTGAAGTACGAGGATGGTTCTTAAGGAGAGAAAAATTTAAAAAATTTCCTGAAAAAGTTTATAAACAACACTTTTCTATATTTTCATTCAGAAGATCGTAATAATAATTAAAAGTCAATTTGAAATTTAATACCATACTATAAAGCTTAAGTGTTAGTAGAAAACAAAACAATTGAGTGACGTTAAGTATCGTATAAAAAAGAAGAATCAGCTAGTTAGTCAGCTAGTCTAATATACAAAAATCTCGTGTCTCGCTGTTTATTCCGTAATTACAAGAATAAGTCGTAAAGTATTTTCACCCTCCTACAACCACTGTAAGGTGGTGAAAATTGCAATTATAGTTTGTATATAGAAGCCCCATGTAAATAATTTTTTTAACAAATATGGATCAATGTTTGCTAAAATGCCAATTTTACTAAGATTTTCGTAACTTCATTTAGTTTATAATATTAACTTTAGCTTGTGGACTAAGCGGATGGTTATGCATGGTATAGGTAGCTATTAATGAATAATTACAGCTGCAAGTGTTAATTTAGATTAATAATCGCTAATCAAAATGCTGACAGTTAGTTTCTTAATATATTGCTACCGCGGGGCAACTACCTTAATGTATAATTATTTAAAATTAGTTTTATTTTAGTAGAAAATTGTAGAAAAAAAAATAGAAATATTGCCCTGGCATCAGAATTTTCTTTCTACAACTTTTTACAATCCCCTCAAAGTTTGCTAATATTTCAGACCTATAATTATTTCATTCCGTTAAAGATTTATTAATTTTTCTCTGCAGAAAGTGATTACAAAAATGAAATTTTCTTTTTTCTCCACCAAAACATAAATAAACTAACACATACATACCTGATTGTAGATATTTATGTAAGTGTTATATTATGTATAATATAGTGCGACGACATATACATACGATGCGCATTGTAGACGTCGCGACGCGGTCAGCTGCTGCTATGACGTAGTGTGTAACGACGCTGGATAGGTAGTACCAGTTGTGTTTTCATTCAGTGCAGATCAACTCACTGATTAACGATTCTACAGATACGAGACTTGAAACGTGTGTGCGAAATTATTATGAGATTTAAAATTACGATACTTAATCAGTAAAAAAATTAAAAACAGTAATGACGTAATCAGTAAATAAAAAGTGATGACGTAAACATTTTTTTGTTTTTATTTGTGCTTGTTTAAAAATATTAAAATTTTGTAGTTAAGTTTTGGAAAAATTTTGACAAAATGTGTGTGTTGAAATTTTATGTAAGTTTTAAGTCAAATTTTTTTCTTAAAAACACTTGTTAAATTGAAACGCGAGGAGAAAAACTTACTTAAAAATATTTGAAATTTGGGTTGAATTTTTGTAAATTTCGGAAAAAGATTTTTTTTTCTTCAGGCAAAGTATTATTTTGTTGGAAGAAGGATCACTGTTTCTGATGAATAAGTTTGACAAAAATCTGAAATATTTGGTCCATTTTGACACTTGTTGGTATATTATTTGAAGGTTTTTGACATACAAAATAATTTTCGAGGTTTGATGTTTTATCTTTAAGATTTAAATCATGGAAACATTTACGTTTTTCGGTGTAAAATGCAATTTAAAAATTAAAAGTTATTTTTTTCTTTTTTGTCCTAAAAAGATATTACAATAAATATGGGTCATTGCTTTATCCAATTGTAAGATCCATTGATAAATAATTCCCTACGAGAACTATTGTTTTTGAAAAATTGTTTGAAAAATTGTTTTTTAATGTTTTTTAAAGGAAACAGGATGTTTAGTGTAGGTCAAAGGTTAATGTTTCCTAGTATGTTTATTTATAACATAATGTTACTTAACCCTTGACCTTAAACATTGAAATGAGTTTTTTTTATAAAAAAAAGTTATGACAACAAAAAAAACCTCCGTTTTTCATAAAAAAAGTTAAGCTCCATTTTTCATGTCATGACTCCAAATTTTTATTATATTAATAAACTGAATTCATAATTTTTATTCTATTTATTTTTGAAAAATTGAATGCCAATATGTGGGTTATTTTAAGAGAAAGCAGGATACATTGGTAGAATAAATTTAAAAATCGAATTCTTAAATTCAAAGATGTTAAGATAGCTTGTTTCCAATAATTTTTGTTCCCAAACAACTTTAAATTTGCTTTAAACCCACAAAAAAACAATTAAAGACATTTATCTTAGAAAAACATTTAAAAAAATTTGTAAACACAATATTTTTCACATAATTAAAATAAATATTTATGTTCAATTTGATTTATTTTGACATTCACAAGAATGTTTTTTAAAATGAAAGTGTAAAATGTAAAAACATTCTTCCAATAAATTTATCAACAAATTTCATGTCAATTACATTCAAAAGCCACTGAAATCAAATTAATTAAAACACATTTATAAAATGAAAAATAATTTCAGAATAAACTTTTCAAATTATTATTCTTTCATTTAACTTTTTTTTGTAAATTACTAATTTTTTTTAATAACATAAAAATGATGTTTTTTTTGAGAATTTTGGCTTTTATCCAAATATTAAATCGAATTAAATGATTTGTTCCGTATAGAAAAATTGAAACATTTTAGTTTTCTTGGATAATATATAAATTAAAAAAAAAAAAGAAATAAAAAATTAAGGATATATTTTATATTCATGTCATTTTGACGACAGTAATTTTTTTTTAGAGCGGAAATAAGCCGAATATTTATTTCTATATGTAAATTGAAATATTATTCATGCAAGAAAAAATATTTTTTTCAAAATTGATATACTAATTTATATGTAAACTTAAATAATAAAAAAATTTATTAAAAGCTGTTTTAAGTCAAATGCATCACATTTTCGTATTTTGTGGATAATTTCAATAATTTTTGCTCAAAAAAACAAATATTAATGATACATATGTCCGTCAAATCCTACATTTAAATTGCAAAGTACGATGTAAAGCTACTTTTTTAATATATTATGTGGACCCTTTAGGAGAGTGTGAAACCACATTTTGCAAAAAAAAAAGTGAAAAACCGAAATCATTGTTTTCTCGTGCAGGGTCAAATTAGGGCAAAACTTTGGTATCCATTTTCTCAAAAAATATAAAAGATGGAGGGATGAAAATTTGTATGTAGCTTCAACTTGCGAACTTTATGAAAAATTATTGAAAAAAATCCAAAAAATATCTTGCAAATACTTAGAAAAAATTTTCAAAATTTGCGACACCTGATACAAATGGGGCTAAGTAGCGATATAAAGCTGCTTTTTTGCTCTATTATTTGGACACCTTAGAGGAGTTTGAAACTACGTTTCGAAAGCAAAAAAAGGAACCAAAAAAGGCAGCTTTTTATCACTACTCAGCCCCATTTGTACCAGGTGTCGAAAATTTTGAAAATTTTTAAAGGCTTTGCTAGAAAATATTTTTGAAGTTTTTTCAATAATTTTTCATAATGCTCACAAATTGAAGCTACTTACAAATTTTCATCCCTCCATCTTTTATATTTTTGGAGAAAATGGACACCAAAGTTTTGCCCTAATTTGCCCCTGCACGAGAAAATAATGATGTTTACGAAAAAATGTTTAAAACAAAAGTTGTTTATTTTGTAATAAGGAACATTTTTTACCTTTAAAGTTTCGTTCAATCTCTAACGGTTTAGCATAAGCAAAACTCAAAATTTTAGCAATTCTGAATGTAAATTGGCTTAAATTTCTTTTTTTTAATTTAGTATACTTTCAAAATGGTACGGCAACTAATGTCAAAAAGTTCACAGTTTTTGAATTGAACTGCAAAAACTGGAAAAAGTCGGAAAATTTTTCAGTTTTTCGCGTATTATGCAGGAAGCACAACTTTCTTTTTGCTTGCAAAATGTGGTTTCACACTTCCCTAAGGTGTCCAAATAACATATCAAAAATGTAGATTTACATCACGTTTTGTGATTTTAGCTGTTTTTATTGTAAGATTTTACTGGCGTATGATGTCACGTAATTTTAATAAATATTTAGTCATGAAGTAAAATAACTTAAATTAAATAGATTTCAGTATATACAGGTTATTTAAATAATTAACTTGACTTTTTGTACAATACTGATTTACATAGAAAAAAATCTTTTTTTTCAATCTATTGAAAATTTGAAAAAGAACAAATAAATAATTTTTTGAAGAAAAAATATTTTAATTAACTTGAATGAATATTTTTTCGATTACAAGATCTTCAATTGAGCATTATAAATTGATAGATTTCATGTTGAAAATATTTAATTACTATTAAAAGTGTCAGGATTTCAAAAGTCTCGAAAACATTCCTTACAAACTTTTATGAGAAAAGATGAAAGAATAAATATGAGAAGAGAAACCAAGCTCATTTCATTGTTTTCTTCAAATGGTACAATAAATAAAAACAATTCTCATTGTTTTTCCAATATATATTGAAATTCCTTTTTAAATATCGAATATCAGAAAATCAATCAACCAATAATACAATTTCTTTCTATTGTTTGAAAGGAAAATTGTTTGATAACAAGGAAAATGATATAGAAATTAATGTAGTACTTACATTGAAAAGCTTATTCAAGTATACAAACTGGAAATCTCAAAGAAAATTAGTGTTTACAAAAAATACGAAAATTATTTAGAAAATATAATTCTTTTGTCTTAAGTTTAATTGTCATTATATACAAGATAAAAATTCTATTAAGACAAATTTAACTTAGCAGATTGTATGTTCTCGAATAAAGTCGAGAAACAGTAACGGAAAAGAAAAGGTCGTTTTCGCCAATATTTCATAAAATATTAAGAAAATAAATTATTTAAATTATTTTATTGATTTTTAAAGAGGAGAAAATTTTCAATAAAAAACTCTCATTCCCGAAAGTCTATCTCCACTATTTATAATTTTAATTTGACCATGAAAATAGTTTTTTTTTTGCGTCATTTTTAGATTATTTTATTATTCAATATTAATTTAAAAATTTGAAAAAAACAATGGTTTATTTTAAACACTTTAAATAATTTATTATTGTTGGAAATTTATCTTAAAGATAATTTTCAACAAGTTATGCAATTGTTTTATTGAAAACTAGAGAAAATGTTTAAATAATTGGCGTAAAATTTTTTTGGCTCCGCGAAACACTTCGTATAAAAAGCTAAAAAATTTTAATACCTTGTTTATAGTAATTTTTTCAAATTAACCAACAATTCATAAAAAATGAAAAATCTTCTATTCAAAAAAATATTTACAATCAAAATATTTAAACTTTTTAAACTTTTTTGGCGTGTTCTTGTTAAGTGTATAAATAAAAAAGGGTTTACGGAGCCAACAAATTTTACGCCAATTATCCAATCTTTTTTTTTTTTTAGTTTAAATAAAAACGAAAATTCACGAAAATTTTTTTAAAAAGGAATTGTATAAATTGTTGAATACATAATTTTAAGATAAATTTTCAACGGTAATAAATCCTTTAAAGTGATTAGACTAAACCATAATTATTCCAAATTTTAAAATAATATTTAATATCTTAAAATAAAATAATATTTATAATCTTTTTTGACGATATTAAAACAATCTAAAACGGGCCTATTTTCAGCCTTCAATTAAAATTATGAATAATGGAGATAAACTTCCGGGAGTGGGAATTTCATAAATATTAATAATATGAAAAACGAAATGACTTTTTTTTAATCTTTAATTATTTATACCTTAGGAATTTTTTATTTGCTGAAAAACACTTCTGGCACATTTTTCTAGACATCATTCTGAATTCAACAAGCTATTGCACGTATTTTCACGACCATTATTTCTATATTTCACCAAATTGAAGTTGCTGCCCAGACTAATAGACTTGTGATTGAACTTCAAAAGAGGTGATAAGTGTAAAGCAATCTTACAAGCTCTACAATTCTCTTCGAGCAATTTGATGATTTTGAACACTGAAGAAGTTGAAAGTAGAGCAAGTATGTTAGTAACGGTGTATTTTGATAATTTAGAAAACTGCTTTTTTGATAAATGTATCCATTTACGTTCTTTTTTAATAACGATAGATCAAGCCAGAAAATTGCCCCAAAAAACCAACGCGATTTTATAGATTCTAAGATATGAAGAACCTGAAACTAAAGACCTCTAAAAGATATTATTGATAGTTAGGTATAACGACAGGTGCTAATTTTTGGCGCCTTATTTCTTAAACCGCCTCTGGCATCATTCAAATCCGGTACTGGTAAAATCTTTACATTTGTATTCAAAATTTATATTCAACCAGAAAACACAACAGTATTTATCCTCGAAAGTCGAAATCGAACACATAGAAAATAAATATAATAATAAAATATACAACCAAAAGTGTTGTCAGTACCTACTCACTAGAATACTATTTATCATGTGTTAATGACCTACTATGTGCTACGTGCTACGTGCTACTGATGAAAACTAGCAAGTTACGACGACGGACTGGAATGATAAAACAATAAAAAAAAAATTTAGTAGTTGTATACAGAAAATGATAAATTATTGTCGACAATTCTACACAGCAGCTCTTGTGAAAGTTTTATGTTTACACAAGAAAGCGAAAATATAGAAATAAATGTATTGTAGGCTTCTTCAATATTTTTGTGGTGAATTGAATTTTTTCCAGAAAATATTTGCATTGAATACTGATTTTATATACTTTTGCTTCGAGCAAATTTTTATCAAATTGGTTTATAAATATTCAACAGGATCGGATTAACCAAGGACAAGGCTATAATTAATTAATAATACTTCTACGGAAAATATGTATCAATCCAGGTAGTTAAACGAAATAATTTTTACTATTTTTGGACTCAAATAATTGCTCCTATTACTATTTTCCAGTGCTGGATTTAGGGTTGGACACGTGAGGTACTAGGGTAGCACAAATAATCGAGTAATTAATTCGATATTAGTTGAAAATTATAAATGGTCCGCTTAAAATAATGTTTTTACGTGAATTTGCCAACAACTTTTGTTTGAACATTTCTCTTTATAAAATCAATTAGTTTCAAGATATTGTTAATTAGCATATAAATATATATTTGCCCGTTTTTCTCGATTTTTGGGAAAATGGCTGAAGATATCAAAATTTTTGAGTCTACATTTTTTTTAAGGGAAAAAATTTCCGACAATTATTGTTAGAAACTATTTTTCAAAAAGTTGATGGTCCCCGAGATATTGGCCAAAAATGTTTCTTTATGTATACATAGCGTTCATTAACGCAACCCTAGCACTTTTGAGAATGCGCGTTTTTTAGTTTTTTTTTGTTTTTTTGTTTTTGCCTTTGAATAAATTCACGTAAAAACATTATTTTGAGTGGACCATTTATAATTTTCAACTAATATCGAATTAATTAATCGATTATTTGCGTTTTTATTTTCACAGTTATGATTTATACATTACCGTACCTTTTTATTTTAATGTTCGTTTCACCTTTGTCATTTTCTATTTACCACTTCTCCAGGTATACCTCCAGGTAGACCTATACCTAGTGATATAAAAAAAACACTAAATATATACATTTAATGCTACCTATAAATATATTTTATGTATATTTTTATGTTATATTAAAAAGTTAAAATCTAATAATAACCATTGACATATATAATAATATAATATTGTTATTATTAAAAAAACTTATTTTAAGTTAAGAGTCACGTTAAATTATAAAAATAATACATAGCTTTACCTACAGCTACAGACTATACAGACTCTACCTACAGACTACAGTTTTACAGTCTACAAGTCTACAGTTCTATCACTTTAATATTGTTATAATAATAACAATACATTCTGCAAATTACATTTTTTTCTTTTCCTATTTATACAGAGTTACCAAGCAAAGTTACTTCACGAGAAATCTCTTCAACGCTTTTTGTTTACTTAAAATGAAAGCTTTACTCAATAAACCTATCTTTGAAATTATTATTCATTTGAAACAAATAAAGAATGTAAACGTTTTTAACAATCGAATAACTTTCAAAGTAACTGAAAAGCAAATAAAACTTGAGTTAATTGTTGAAATACTCGATATAGAAAGTCCTATTAGCTAATTGCCGAAGGAAATGGAGCTATTGCTTTTGTACTGATGATGGAATTTTGGAAATATTTCTTCAAATGTTCATCGATCTATGAAACTAGATATCAAAAATGACCATGGTTTTATATATATATATATATATATATATATATATATATATATATATATATATATATATATATATATATATATATATATATATATATATATATATATATATATATATTTATCCGATTTGAATAAAATTTGGTATAAAGAAGGCTTTTGATATTTGAAAGGTCAAGTTCGTTAATGATGAAAATCGACCGATAAACAAGGGGGGGGGGTTTCTAGGAAGTACAAATATTTTAAATTTTTTCAAAATAAAAATTATTTTTGTATTTTTTAATCAGTTTTAAGCAAAAAAGCACTCTAGTGATTTTTTCTCTAAGCGCTTAGTTTTTGAAATAAAAATTCTTGAAAAATAAAAATGCAATATTCGATTTTTATCGATTTTTAGAAAAATGTGTTATTTTTTCAATCTCTGAGAGAATTTGCTTAACTAACACAACTCCTGCGCTACGAATTTTTTTATTAATTTATTACAAGAATTTAAAAGATTAACGGAATTGTCGAGGTGTGTTGATCGACGTTCATCTGGTTCTTGTTATAGAAAGGTTCTAAAATTCTAGAAAATACTTTGGAAAATTATTTGGTTATAAAATTCATGGATGTTTCAAGACACCACTAGTTCTCCTTATATTTTATTGTTTTGGAGAAAATAATCAGTGATGTTTACGAAAAGATGTTTCAAACAAAAGTTGATTATTTTTTTTAGAGATTTTTCTAGACCTTGATGTATGTGTAGCTAGAGCTATCATGAAAAAATAAAAACAATATTATTATATAGCTTAAATATAATCTTTCCATTTTTGTCAAAAAAATTAGAAGAATTTATTTTTATCAAAATCTCCATTGAATAGTTTTTGAAATGTTCAACGTTTTAATCTAAAAAAGATTATTTAAATATAAAATCATTTTTGCTATCCTCATGGTTGGGATTATTTAAATTAGTCAATTTCATGCAAACAAGTGTGAGTTGGTGTTTTAAATCATAATATTTATATTGGTAGTTTAAAGTAACAATCTGGAGCAGGCGCGGATCTAAGGGGGGGGGTCACATGGGTTATGACCCCCCCCCCCCCCAAAACAGCCAGAAATTTCAAAAAAAAGAGCTGAATCAATATTTTACAAACCGAAAAACAAAAAAAAATCTTTATTTATTTGGTTTTTTTGTTATTTTATTGAAGAACAAAAATGACAAAAATCCTACGACCCCCCCTCCCCCGAAAAAATTTCTAGATCCGCGCCTGATATGGAGAAAATTTTATCGGCAGCTGTTTAGCGTTGCTCAGTCTTTTAAAAATCATAATTAGTAGTCAGGGTAGAATCGGAGGTACTACCCTACTCTGTAAAGAAAATACTTTAATTATTACATAATGTTTAAGCCTCTTAGTGTAGTTTTATTTTTAGAGCTGACAAAACGAGGACAAGAAAACGACAACCTACTTTCTTGGTCATTCCGTAGCTCTTGCTACGATAAGGCAGAGCCACTTCGAATCATTTCTAAAGTTTTAGAAATTCTGATGATTATTTTTCGATAATTTCTTCTGGAACATCTTGTCACCTGAAGAAAAAAAGCAATATTATGTTGATAAAAATCTTTCGGAAAATATAAACACATAAAATATATTAGAAGTATTTTTATACAGCGATACCGTTTTCTTTCAAGCTCATTATATTCAAGCTTTAGTCGAGGTGGTATTCTTGTTGCCATGAAGAAAAAAATATATATATATATGGAAAAATAAAAACCACGAGAACTATACAATATTATATAAATCTTAATAGTTACTGTTATTTTATTTTACTTTTTTTTGTTTGTTTAAACTACTTTGCATATACGTGAACAAGATGCAGAAAGATGCTTTTTTCAAGCCACAATAAAAAGCTAGATACATTTATGTAAAGTTGATACTCTAGAATAATCAAAATTAAATCATTGTTTTGCACGCTTTTCAAGCGATTGTCCTGAGTTTCATATGAATATTTCACTTCAATAGTTCATACTTCGGTAGAATCGTTAAGTTTAATCCGTCAGCACTCGCGTCAGTGGTAGATTAGCTCACATGTTCTGCACATGCGTTAAGTATTTCGTACGTTAAATATTCAACTTTGTAAATCAAAAAAATTTGAATACGTGACTATTGAATGATGTTTGAGATGAAATGTTAGAGCATAGCCGAGACCATATAGCTATCACAATTTTCTTTTAAATTTACTGAGTAAGACTTATATTAAATTAACAAAAGTACGCGAACAGGTCCCAAAATTTCCGAAGTTGATAATTTTTTGCTTACACCTTATCGTGATGAGAGAAATTCGTATAATAGGGAATATTCATGAAATTTAAATTTGGTTCAAATATTTTTTTCCGTAACTTTATTGGCTGGAAAATTCAACTAATTCATTATTTTAGTAATTAATTACTTTTTAATTACTTAAAATTAATTCATGAAAGTTCAAATTCGGTAAGAAAAATTCAAAATTCCTACAAAGGGAAATTCAAATTTTTAAATGAACGTGATATCATAGTACTGGCTTGTCAAATTTGTTGACATACTGTATGGTATTAATTACTTACATTTGGTATGACATTACATACACAATTTCTATAATTCTACGGATTTTTATTAGAAAACTTAATGATAACGAGTGTAAAATCCATGTTGTAAATTCATTTTTTCAAAGTGTAAATTATACATTGAACTGTTACCAATTGGCAGATCACGTACTTATACGTCATCAATAGAAAGCGCCAAAAAACTGCGTTTAAATATCTCAAAATTATGATGTATTTTAAATAACTTAATTACAGCATTTTTAAACAGTATTTAAATTTTTTACTTTGTTATAACGGTGTAAACAATGAATTAAAAATATTTAAAAAAAAATACATGAATATTCCCGAAGGATTTAAAAAAAACTATCTGATAGGTTGAAAAAATCTGAAAAACTCATAATTGCGTATCACAGAATTAAATTATATATTTTGCAATTAATAATTGTGACAATCATTAGCAGACTTGTCTGTATACATTTTAATTTTCCACAACTGTAATTTTTGCATATTATGTTTCTATTAGCATTCAATTTAAATATTTATTCAAATTTCAAAAACGTTTTCCTAAATTGTTATTTCAAACACCATTTTATGTATTTGATTTCAAACAATAGACAACACAACAATTAAAAGAAAACACTAGCGAATGTAAATGTACAATTTCCCTACTATGCAAATAGTATGCACATTTTAATTGTCTTTAACTATAATTTTTTTTTTTGTATATTATGTTTCTATTAGCATCAAATTTAAATATTTATACAAATTTTAAACGTTCTGTATTTTAATGTTAATTTAAATACCATTTTATTATTTCACCTAAAAATAATAGAACAAGACATAATGAATGTACGCCCCTTAGTGGCTGGACCATTTATTTTATAGTAAAATGGAATGTTACGAGATTAATATTTTCTCTAATTTTATTACAGAATTGGGACATAGAAAATCTATCAAAGAGATTGAATGAAGTCTCATAGGAACTTACTAATATTGTTCTAATAATTTAAAATTGATTCTTTTTTCAATCTTTAAAAAAAAAGTTTTAATAAATTTGTGCTTCTTAACCGACTTCAAACAAAAAAGAAAGAGGTTCTCAATTTGTCTGTATTTTTTTTTTGGTCCAGTTCTGTCGATGGTATCCATATGAAAACCATATAAGTCTTTAATTTGCATGAAGTATGTGCTCGACAAATGGACGAATAACTCGAAGTATCACGCCAACCGATTTCAATGATTCTTTTTTTAGTGACAAATTAGTTAGTGTACTTCAGATTCACTAAAAATCATAAAATCAAAAACTTTTAACAAAAGAAACCGATTTCAAAAAAAAAACAATTCAAGAACCAATTAATATGCACTAAAAAGTAAAAAATAACGAAAATATAATGTAGTTACAATTATTGTTGTTTTTGGAGTCGGTGCGGTGTCAGCCAAGTTAATGTAGCAAACTGTTCTTTCACAGTTCTTTCCTTGGCTGGCACCGACTCCAAAAATAACAATAATAATTTTCGTTATTTTTTACTTTTTAGGACATATTAATTTCTTTTTGAATTGGTTTTTTATACTCTGTATATTATAAGGTAAACTAGTTTTAGTCCCAAGTTTGTAACGCTTAAAAAAATTGATGATGAATGATATAAACAAAATTTTGGTATAGGTGTTCATAGAATGACATATTAAATCCGTTTTCGTATGTCCGCCTTTCGTCTGTCGTCCGTATATCACCTTAATAACTAAAAAACGAAATGAGATATCAAGCTGAAATTTTGAAAGCGTGCTCAAGACGTAAAAAGTGAGTTTGAATTCGTAAATGTGCAGCATAGGCCAATTGGGTCTTGGCTAGGACCCATCTTATAGTACGCAAGAGATTGAATTTTAGAAATGTACCTTATAAAAAATAAACAACTTTTTTTTTTAAACATTTTTTGGGCAGCATTATTGTTTACTTGTGAGGACGCAAACTAGGACAAAACTTTGGTGTCTATTTTCTCCAAAACTATGAAAGATGGAGAATTGAACATTTGCAGGTATTCTCGAAAATTGGAAAAACTTCCGACAGTTCTCGAAAAACAAATGGTGGCCCATTCTATTGGTTTTATAATTTTTTAAAATTTATAAACTGACATTCAACACTTTCTATGCAGTATTTCAACAGATAAATCAGTCAATTGTTTGTTTTCACTTGTTTGGCTTTCGGTTTTCCACTTGACAGCTGTAACTTTCTATCAGAAAATAAAAAGTAAAAGAAAACACAAAATGTAAACCACGAAAACCAAAACCGCCTCCATCATAATAAAACAATACAAATTTTTTTTGTCCATGTTGGAATGCTACAAAGCAAATAATTCATACAGAAATCATTACATACGAACACATACGTACAAAAACGTACATACACAAAAAAAAAAGAAAATATGAAATCATATTCGTGTTTATTCTAGGAAAAATGTAGAAAAAAAAATGAAAAATACACATTCCAATAAAACATATCGTAAGAAAAATCAATTATGAAATAGCAACAGCGGAGTTTCTTTTTTTGAAACAACAGAAACATTATGTTTTTAATGTTATATAACAGATTCAAAAATATCTACAAAAATAACTTTTATATTTATTAGCGAGACAAATTATTTCGAGAAAATTTTCTGGGCCGAAAATATTTATTGTAATCTTGAATTAGTTATTGCTGTTCCGCCAACCCTAGTAGCTCAGTTTGTTTTTAACTAGGGTCTAGGGAACCCTCTATTCGATTGCCGCCGTCACAATAAAAATTATTTAAATTAATAGTTGTGATGGGCTGGTGTAGTGCATGTTATATGCATAAAGGAGATGCACTCAGTTTCTGAATATAATTAAGGAGCTGAAAAGGCAAAAATTACAAAATTTACAAGGAAAACACTTATCAGAAAATTGCAAATATCAACAACACAGGGGAGCAATGTTTTTAAATAACGAAAAAACTCAAAAGCTCGCTTTAAATACAATAATTTCAACAAAATAATAAAATTTCAACAAAATAAATATATCAATGCATTTTATCATCGTTCTATAAACTTTTTTTTCAATGAAAATGATCAGCTGGGTGACCTAATGGATACTTCATTTTTGGACTATTGCTGCGCTGAGATCTGGAAAATATAGTTGGATTATCCAAGAAGTTCTACTCCACTCGTTAAACTTATGCAAATATTATTAGAATTCTGAAATGCCATCCATATAATTACCTTACTGAATTCATTACCTTACTGGATTTCTGTCCAAGGTAATTCCATTCGTCTGAAGATCTCTAAATTTGATACTGTCAGATAAATATTTGTAGAGAGAAGACATATCGTTTTATACAAAATAGAAATCGATGCGCTTGCAGGTATATGGAAAAACTAGTGGCTAGCGATTTACAATTTCTTAATTCATGCGTTCTTTACTGACATAAACTGATGAAAATCTAAGTTCGTTCGGTTTCCGAAATAATATTTAAAAAAATATTTTTAGCTTTTTTATAAAGAACAGCGTTCTAATTTAAATGCTCAAGGTCAAATTTAAAATTTTCTTTTAAACTCAATAATCTAATTTCAAGCAATTTTTCGGTAGCACTCTTTTTGTTACATAATGAAAACATAATTGAAACTTTCGAAACTGTTTTTCGAAAGTGCTGCTTTTTTAAATGAGCATGATAACGTCATATTTAAGCTATCGGTATGGAAAAACGCAGCAGAGAAATTGCCGGACAAAATATTTTTTTATAATTAATAATGTTATCAAGAGGTTATAGTGTCCGATAAATTCCCTGCTGCTGTTTTCAGACCGATAGCTTAAATATGACGTTATCATGCTCATTTGAAATCGCAACACTTTCGAAAAAATTGTAGAGAGAAAATTTGTTTGACTCGCTTAATCATTTAACAAAAAAGGTGCTGTTTCACGAACTATAAGTTTTATTGACAAAATTTTTGATGGATAGGTAATATAATCTCTAACGCCGTAGCGTCATGCCGTTTTCGACAAAAAAATTGATGGTATTTCTGAATAAATTATACATAATTTACAATAGAGAGATGGATTTTTGTTTTATCCTGCATGTGTTTTAGTCTACAATCCTCCTACAGTGGCGGTGAAAGTAAAATATTATGTATTTTTGTTCTGTTCCTGTTCTTATTCTTCCTACTGTTATTACGTGTACACGTTATGTACACACACCTACGTAGATGTACCTACGTACGCATTTATATAAGTAGTGTAAGTAACAACTTGTGCTTTTTCTACCTTTTTCTATGACTACACGATAACTGCTACAGTATTGCTACCATTCTAGCTCGAATTCAATGTTTGCTATTGTGTGTAGAATATTATTATCATTATTTCTAGGAATTTATATAATACATATGTATTATGTAACTCTTCTTTATGTGCAATGTGATTCAAATATCGATATATTACATAAACACCACAATGCATATGATACAAGTAGTGAGATAAGGATGGAAATCATTCTCATAATTACAAAAAATTGGATTTTTAGTTGACTAATCTGAAATTTTTGTCCACTAGTCTTTCCACCTGTCTTTTTGATTTGTTGAAGCACATTTTGTGACGTAACTTTAATAATAGTAAACTGTTTCGTAAGGAATTATCGGGGCAGTTAGAAGGCCTTAGAAATTTGATAAAATTGATATCTAAAGTTAATAAAAGTATCCTGTGTTAATTAAAAAATAATTACAATTTAAAAAAAATTAAATAACAGGCTTTTGTAACTAGCTGAATTGAAAAGTAGAAAATAATTTCTCTAAATTCAAATAAAATCATTTTATCGTAAAAAAGCGTGGAGTTCTAAATTTCAATTATTGTAAATATTTTATAGACGGATATTGGTAAAAGTAAAGTCATTACAAAATATCTTATATCTCAAAGAACCTCACGCTTTTTTACGATAAAATGATTTTTTTGAATTTAAAGAAATTATTTTCTGCCTTTTAGTTGAGCTGGTTACGAATCGTGTTTTTTAGTTTTTTATTAACTATTATTTATTTTGTGTTTTTTAGTTTTTTTGACAATTATATTTATTAAATATTCAGTATAAATATGGTGGGAGCGCAAATAAATGTATATATTTTCAGATATGAATATGAATATTAATTTTCAGATATGATTTATGAAAATCCTGACCAAGATAAATAAACTTATTAAATTATTGTATTGTCATCAGTTCCTCATAAGTCCAAATTCCGAGGTAATCCGACGTTTTGAATGGGGTCCGTTACATACTAACATACGTGTATGAAGCTAATAAAAGCGTGTTAACAAGTAAAAACAAACATTGACTGAGTTAAATGTTGAAGTACCATGGATAGACAATGTTGATTATACAATCGCTTGTTTTTTAATAATACATGTATACTTGATACAATACAATACCCGTAATTTGCGCCCTCATTTGTCTAACTGCTTTGTGTCGGTCTGTGAGATTTTATTTTTTTTTTTTGTTTGAAACTTAATTTGATCGAGAGATTCTTCTTAGCAATGTTTCTTAGAGAGTGTTTTTAGATAGGAGATGGCAATCTTCAAACTACTAAGCATATTTTCTTGAACGATAGCTAAAAACAATCGCAATCAAATTACCTTTCAAACAAAGGAAAAAAACCATTATTTCGGTTCATTCGTTTAAGAGCTACAATTCCAAAAACCAACCCATTGTACCTGATTTTGGTTCTGGAGTTTTTTTTAATTTTTTATTAATATGTTATTAATTTACACATTCTCTTTACCTTAACGAAGTTATAGTCAGACTTGCTTACTCAACCCGTACAGTTTTGAATCACCCAGTATACGTAAATATGTAACATAATACAGTATGTAGCGAGCTTATACATACAATTCAACTTCCGTGCTTCAAAATAAATGGGTTATACTTACAGAAGAATAAAGAAAACTGTACGATGATGAGGGAAATATGCTTCAACACAACGTAAACAAATAATAATGTTGGAAGGAAATGTTATATGTATATAAATGTATATTATACAGAGTGTTCTTAAAGTTTTTAAGACACACCACCCGGTACAGTGTATCTTAAAAGGTGAATATAACTTTCTGTCAGGTCCAGCGAAAAGCAATTCTTTTGGGTAATTCGAAGAAATACTTTTGTCAAAATGTTATAATATTTGTTGGACAAAATGAATTGCGTATTTTAAAAGTGCAATTTTCAAGAAATAGTGGATAACCCTGATGTCGACTTGGCTATACTACCCATAAAAATGTAAAACTAGACTTGATACCATGACAAAATTTGAAAGTGAAATTAACATTGATTAAAAAATGAAGAAGTTATAAGCAATTGCATTCAAAGCTTGCCATGCCCATCTTCTTTTAGCAAAACAGCTTAGCAAAGTTTTCTATGTAATCTCTATGGCGATATCCACGCATGACGTCACAAATGGGTATCTTCCTATTTGTTTAATTAGGAAATTTAATCTTTCATATCTTGTACCAACTTCACGTTTCTGCTCGTCCAGTGCATTCTTCAATTAAAGTGATAACAAAAATTTAGTCCAATCTCCTATTATCGAAACTTAAAAGCATGTCCTTGCAAATTAAAAATATCGATGCTCACTGAAAAAGATTACCCCTCGTATGAAAATTCTTGAAAGGCCATGACAATCGTCTCTCAAATTTCAGTCTCTCAAATATTACTTTTGAACTCAAGTTGAACTACCTTACAGATCGTGAGCCTTTAATAACGTGAAATTTGTGTGATTATTTTTCATTTTAAGGATTGATAAAGGAATTTGGCAATAAAAAGTATGGTTTAAATTGTGGCTCGGTGTCCATTTTTATGAAATCGATTTTTGTGTTTGATTTTCTTATTTCAGCGATTATTTCTATAGAAGAATTGTAACTACAATACTTGCTTCTTTTTTCTTTTGAATTGTACAAGTTTTCCTTAATTTCGACAATCATGCCATCCACAGTTAAGGTATTTCTATCAGATTAACAAAAAGTAGATTATCTTACAAAGAAACGTATAAAGAGAAAAAATATAGTTTTCTTTATAGTAGTTATATTAGTGTAGTAAATCTGTCAACGCTACAACGACTATTGCTCATCTAAACAGACAGTAAGCAAGCAGCACATGGTCACAACACGTAGGCTAATTGAACAACGTTAGTTACCATTTGTACAATTCACGTCTGGGCTAGACTAATATACTCATCCCAAAGTAATCATTTTTTATTGTTTTTTTGTAAACTTAATGGTCAATTACATCCTAATTAAAGCACAAAACATCCCCAATTTGTTTATTTACATATATCCAGTTTTGTTTAAAAAATTACTTTCTATATTATCTTCTAACTTTTATAGATTCTTATCCTTATGTGAGAAATATCTACAAAAAGTTTAAAACTACCACTTTACTTACTCAGTTTCGTGTAAAACTACTTTTAGTCTCATGTTGTTAGAAATACCTTAAAAATTTAATTTTTCTTTAATATCAAAAACCTGCCCTTTATCAATAATTATGCGATCAAAATTATTTTTCATACTTGTTATAAAAATTTAAAAATCCATTATAATATTGAACAAAACACGGAAAGATGGGAAGATATAAAAAAAAAACAAACAAGACCGTTATTGAAGGTTGATTCCCTGCGGGTTTTTCGACTGTTTGTTTTAATATAATTTTTTAGCTTCCTTTTATAGAATTTTCTATTTAAGATTTACAAAGAATATAAAAAAATTCTGGATAAATACTAAAGAGAGAAATTTTATTTTTTTTAATTATTGACAATTTTTGTTCCAAAATAGGTCATACTGATTTTTGTTTGAAGGGCTTACAGTTAAGTGACCGACTTAGTACTGAGAGAATAATTTTAAAAATGAAAAGAAAATTTTCCTGATTTTGTACGCTGCGCTTTCAAAATATCTAAGAAAAAAACTTTTGTATCGGTTTTTTGACAGAGTAATTTGGACTCTTAAATCACGCAAATTCAATTTATTTCACCGACAAATTGTTTCTAAAATATCGCTTGAAGTTCATTCGAGATATATCGCAATAACTATTTGTCAAATCGTTGAAAAAACCCGATTTTTGTACTTTTGTTGTAAAACTTTTTGATGCATTAAATTTTATTGAAGTAAATTTGTTTTTCGATTTTTTGAAATTTTCTTAATAACCCTTAAAAAAATCGAAAAAGTCGTTATATTATTTTTGTTTCCGTATTGGATTTAAATTTAATTGTGATCCAAAAAATACAAAAATAGGCTTCATTTCATGATTGCTTGCTTATTTATCGAGATATCACCAGAAATCTATTCAAGTTTAGCGATTTCAGTGAAACAAATCATACAATCGCCAAATGGATTTTTGTACTTTTTGGGTTAGAATTACTTTTTGAGTTTTATTGAAGTCGGAAATACAATTCTATTCTCAATTTTTTTTCTTAATATCCTTAAATAAAATCGTTAATTTTTTTGTTTTTTTTTTTTTTTATTAAACTCTCTATTTAAGGTAATTTTGAACCAAAAAATAGAAAAGTCAGGTTTATTCTACCATTGTGAACTATAATAGTTTTTGAGATATAACTGAAATATTTTTTAAAGAGAATTGAAAAGAATACACTCGAACCAGGAGTCGAACCCGGAATTCTTGGATTCATGTCAAGCGCCCTACCAATTACGCTATTCGAGTTCTAGACACGAATGCAATTTTTTCAACTCAATGAATTTTTTAATTTATTTATCCACTTATTTATTTTTATTACTTATTGTTGTTGTTTACTTTTAATCATGCACACAATATTTACATCATGTCTATTCGACTATATTTTGATATAATATGTTACATACAGGCGTAAACTAAATATTGACAAATGTCTTGTCTAGTAATCTTAATTAAAGAGAATTGAAAAAAATACACTCGAACTCGGAATAGGACTCGAGGGTTCGAGTCCTGGTTCGAGTGTATTTTTTTCAATTGTCTTTAATTAAGATTACTAGACAAGATATTTGTCAATATTTAAACTACAACAATATTTAAACTACAAATGTTTTTTTTTATTGAGAATTATATTACTCAATTTATTATAAAATAAACATTTGGTACGCCAGCTGGTAAAATTCCGCCGTCCTGTGTCCATTAGTATCATTTTTGAGAGACACTTGGTAACAAAAATATTATAATCGATCAATATATATATAAAGTATCATTGACTCTTTAGTAACAATACTTCTTCTATATACTCGTATATTAATGTTTCTTCCGATTCTATTTCAAACAATAATTTACTCCCTATTAAAGCACTATTCTCTGCGTTTGTGATTATAGGGTTTCTTTCTACAACAACAAAAATATTTTCTTACTACTAAATTACATCAAATAATATCACTTCCATAATCAGAAATATACTGGTCAAAATAATATTCAGGCTAACTTCGACGTAAAAGTAAACCTTATCTCATAGTTACCTTAAATAGAGAGTTTAATCTAAAAAAAAATAATTTTACGGTTTTATTTAAAGGTATAAAGAATATTGCAAAAAATCGAGAAAAAACTGTATTTCCGACTTCAATAAAACTCAGTGTGTAATGTAATTCTTACCCAAAAAGTACAAAAACCAGATTCATTTGGCGAGAGTACGATTAGTTTCTGAGTTATATATTAGTTTCTGAATCGATTTCTAGTGATATCTCAATAAATAAGCGTTCAATCATCAAATGAAACCTATTTTGACTCCTCAATTTTTTACTGCTTCCTTGGAATAATTAAAAAAATCAGATAGTCTTATGATTGAGAATTTGTTTTCCAACGCTAGGCACCACGATTAAACTCTAATACGACACTATATTAACCTTACACATTTTTATTTCATCGAGATAATTTAATCTTCTCTAACTCACTCCCCCTCCTACTTTGCCCAGGTTTTTGCTTTATTTAAAATTTTTGTATGCTGGTACAATAAAGTTTCTGCGAAAACTAACTGCTTTCCTGAAACAGAATACAGCACCACATAGTTACAGGGAGACGAGATAAATAAAATGCCATGAAAACGCGGCTAGACTTTACTTAAGATTTGGTCATTACAGTTTTAATCTAGTTTTTATCGAAATTGTGACTTTTAATGTTTAATACTGTCCAAATTACTTAAAAGTTATTATAATGGAGTTGTATCTACGTTTATTAGACAATGTTCTATTTAAAACTTTCAAACGAATCACTCGATTTTAATAGGAGTTTCAGCTATCGCCCAAAATCACGTAGCAGCTTTTACAACCCCCTGAATCGCAATTTAAGCGATCAAGTCGTTCAAAAGCTTTGGAGGGATTAATATGCATGAACTATAAAAAAATGTTTCAAAATAGGTTCCTATGAGCTCTGGCGTCGAGATCTGATAAAAACGGTAACGGTATTTAGTTACATTGGACAGAACTAAATAATTTTTAAACTTTTTAAATATCCAATTTTCAAAACGGAATTTGGAGATGTTTTTTCTAACACGATTACACTTTTCAAATCGATTCGAAGAGAAATTTCTCACCTTCTTAATTTTACGGCTCCTGAAAGTTTGCCAAGTTTGAAGCACTAGCTACGAATGCCACAAGTATAAATCCAGCTTTATATGTCGGTCTTTTACAAGTGAAGGAAAGAAAATTAGGTGACGATTGGGAATTACTGGTGTTGTAAATTATATAGCCATGCATTCATTCTTTTGAAGTTCGTAATGTTACATAATTAATTAAAATTTTACATAATTTCTTCGAAAAATAATCACTCCATTAATTATAATTGGTAAATTGTCTCTATTCGTACTTATTCCAATCCTAACCTCTCTCTTGATCGAAGACTAGATTAGTGTCTTAATCCTTTTGTCCATTCTACTCGTAGTCAACTTATTTCAATTATTAATTAAATTGATTTCAGTTGAATTCTTAAAAACAATAATATTTGGTAATTCCGCAATAGAATTTCAGCGTATGATAACGGAAGTTGAATTTAAAATACAATATTAGTTGAAATGTTTTTGGTTAATAAGATTTATATTTAAGTTTTGAAGTAAATATAGTTTTCTAAATTATAATATCAAATATCCATAAATATCAATATTTTAATAGTCCTTTGTTTCCGATACTCATTTAGTATCAAACGATATCGTGTCGATATCATTCTCTATACAGTGAATATTTATTTATAAACGATATATTCATATTTACTACTGCCTAAGTGTAAATTATTATCGGAGAAAATAATTATTTGCTGAAATTAATATCAATTATTATTTGAGGGATAAATTTACAATTGATTTACAAAGCCCTTTACCTTTGATCTTGAATTTGTTTGATGGATAGTTGAATAATTTACCATTTCTGTTAACCCGCGAATATAATCAACAAATACATTTAGTGCGTTTGAAGGTTTGGAAATGTCAAGTTGGTTTGACATTTCATCATGTTAAGGTCTAGACGATTTCATTTATTGTATTTTTGATAAATTTTTTCTAAAATAAGCCTTTTTCTTCTAACTATTTCTATCAATATTAGTTTAGTAGATGTGAATATGTGATTTTCTCATAATTAATCATTTTGATTTATAAATTTTTGTTCGGCAACGATTAGTAACATAGATGCGAGACTTTGTCTAATTTGATTTCGTAAGGCAGCAGTTTGGACGCCACACACGTAGGTTATAGCCCAAACCTAGTACGGCCGAAATACATTTTTCCTTCTTGGGCTGGAATTTGCAAGCCACATTCGTTGATGATAACCTAAACCTAGTATGGCCTAAACTTGATTTTTCTCGCTAAGTGATAGTTCGGAATTCCTATGCAACGCCCAAGTTTGGCCTTACTACACATTTTCAAAACTTTGTCCAAATTTGGAATGTCTCACATCGATAAATCTTCGGTTTTCATTGCTTGGTGCAAGTAAGAAAATCCAAGGCTATGTTTTCAACTTGGGTTATTCCGAAAAGTTCTGTGATCACAATCGAATCCGAAATTCCGTGAGCAAAATTTTTTCGGAATGCCTAACCGTGTTTTGCCTTATATGGTTTTGGTAAGGTGCGAATAAGGCTTGTCTTATTTGGGCAAGCCAAATTCGCTCGAAAGTGATTTTTTGATTCTCTGACATGCCTCAGAGATTCTCTGGCATGCGTTCATTATTAATAAACATTGATTGTAATTTCATTCGCATGCAGAAGGTTTCAGATCGAAATCCAATCAAACTTAGCGAGACTAAAAAATAACAAAATAATTTGTAATTTAAAATACTTTAAAAAGAAGCTTTGTTGCAATAAAAAGTGTATTGTAATTTTAATTGTAATGTAAAATTCAAAGCGTGGGGTGGTCGATTACTGTCAAAAATCAGCTAATTTAAAAAGAGAATTTAGGGAACATCTCATACTTTTACATTACCTACAATTAAAATTATTATGCACTTTTTAGTACAATAAAGCGTGGTTTTTAGTCTTTTTCAAACAAATAATTTATTTTTCACATATTAAAAAAATACAAAAAAAAAAAATATTAGGTATAAAATTATGAAATAAATAATAATAGCAATAATGTTTTTGTTTTCATATTTTAAAATAATTATTAGTTTATATTCATTCATTCATTGATTGCATGTAAAAAATAAATAAAATATATTTAAAAAATAAAATAATCATAATTTATAATACCATACCGTTCATACAAACATGCATTTGTAGTCGATATAGTAGATATCTATACATTGTTGTTGGTAATGCATATTTGCATATAAATTAGAGTATCCTATATTATATCCTATTCCTACATATGTATATAATTCTGGATAAAATATTCCAAAAGCTATAACGCCACATTCAGTAACATACATATTCCAGTTGTTTTATAAGTACGCATAATATGATATTGACTTTCTACCGTATGCTTTAAAATATTTTCATTGTGCGAAAAGTAAAACTTTTTAAATGAGCTTAGAATTAATTCGATTTAAATTAATTGAGTTCTAAGTTTTATAATTATAATTTCTTTTTCGCAATTTCCTAGATTTTTTGTAAACTAAATAAGTATTTCGACTACCAGGTACTCATCATCAGTATGAATTAGTTAATCGTAATTACTCTTATTGTGTATGTTACTCTTTGCTTATTTGGTGGCGGACTGCCGTTGGCCTAGGAAATTGGGACAAAAATCGAAACTTATTTTAAAATTCAGCGAGATTATTTGAAATATATGTTTCAGCTAGCATTTACTATAGATTAGGATATGTTAAAAGGCCACTTTTTAACACGCTTTTGTTAGCTTCGTACGTTTGTTAGTATGTTAATATGTTAGTATGTTAGTATACTTATGAAGAATCGACTACAATACATTAATTTAATAAGTTTAATTGATTATCCTGATCGGAATTTTCAGGATTAACGATTTCCATATCTGGAAAAATATACATTTACTTGCGCTTCTACCATATTTATACTGAATTTTTGATAAATAAATAATAATCTAAAAAATAAAAACACAACATAAACAATAGTTTAAAAAAAAAAAAAAACAAAACAAAAAACAACTAAAAAACACACGCTTTTGTAACAAGCTGCACTAAAAGGTAGAAAATAATTTCGTTAAATTCAAGAAATCATTTAATCGTAAAAAAACGTGAGGTGCTTTTAAAGATATTTTAAAATGAATTTACTTTTACCAATATCTGTGTATAAAATATTAACAATAATTGAAATTTAGCACCCCACGCTTTTTTATGATAAAATGGAAATTTTGAATTTAAAGAAATTATTGATAATTAATTACACAAAAACTTATTATTAATTACACAGTTTTTCTCAAAATATTATTTATATTGGTATAGTCATGTTAAATAAGCCTATATTAAAAATTCACTTTTTACTTGTCTTATTGTTCGATCAACCTTAACATAGAAATCACAAATATCAAATATATCTACCAAATTCGAAATATCAAGGATTTTGGACATACAACTTATTCCACGTGTTATTATAAAAGTTTTTGTTCATAATAATCTGAATCTTTCTGTATGAATAGTTCATGTTTTATCGATACAAAGTTTTTGATTGTTTATTGTATTTTGAAGAGCTTTGAATTTTCAGAATCTACATATAATTGCCAATACATAATATTATAACTATAATACATGTTCATATATTTATATGCATATTAGTTTTTGTTCATATATTGGTGCTATGTTTAAGGAGATGACATACATCTTTGTGCACAACATAAAGTTCGAAAACTAAAACCCCGACAATTAAAAAGTGGCGCTCTTAAAAGTATGAAAACAAGAAAATATTTTCTGATGAAAATCTGAAATTGTTATGATAAGTTAAATCTTTATTACAGTCGGGAGACCTCTAAGATTATACTTTTCGGCCCTGTTTTCTACAGGACCGAAAAGAGGTCCCTCGACTGTAATGACGATTCACTATCATAACAATTTCAGATGAAAGTATTTTTCTTATTTGTATACTTTTAAGAGCGCGATTTTTTAATTGTCGGGGTTTTAGTTTTCGAACATCATTTTATTGAAACCATTTTGGGGTTATAGCTTTATGTCCTCTAGAGGGCGCCATATTCAATGTAATGTGACGCCATATAGCCTATAACAAGCGGACGATCAAGACACTTCTAATGATATCTCATTTGTCAAATTATGATAAATAGTTTATAAGCTAGGTCCGACAGATGAACGTACATACGTATATGGGTCAAATACATAACCCCCGACATTGTATATTCGAGGTAAGCAATTATAAATCGTCTTAAAATGTTGATAGAATGGATCATATTTTAGGTTGCTGCTACGCGATTGCAATGTATTAAGAAATTTACATAACTTGGAAAATAAGTCATTAAGTACACAATATATATACCATTTGAAAATTTGAAGATGATTTTCACATATTGCATGAGGGCAGCGTGTGCAAATATAAGTTATAATTTTTTTTTCTGAATTGAAACTTCTACACTTTTTTGGGCAAACAAAAAGCGCACTCCATACGTACCACATTGAAAAATACGGTTCTCACACGATCACTGTAGTTAAGCAACGTTGAGCGCACTTAGTTGTAGGATGGGTGATCGCAAAACAATGTGTGTTGTTGCTTTTTTTTTTAAATTATTTATAATAGTTTTTATACCATGTATATATGAAAATTTCATTGGATATTAAGTTTAGACCAAAGTTTGTAACGCTTAAAAATATTGATGCTACGAAAAAAAAATTGGTACCTTTAGTTGCTCATAGAATCATCTAATTAGTCCATTTTCGGTTGTCCGTCCGTCCGTCCATCTGTGAACAAGATAACTCAAAAACGAAAAAAGATATCAAGCATAAATTTTTACACCGCACTCAGTACGTAAAAAGTGAGGCTGAGTTCGTAAATGAGCAACATGGGTCAATTGGGTCTTGGGTCTGTAGGACCCAACTTGTTGACCGTTAGAGATAGAGATCAAAAAATAAACAACTTGTTTTAAAACATTTTTTTGTAAACATCACTGTTTACTCACGAGGGCACACATTAGATGCAAATTTTATAGTATGTATTAATATGGGATTATCAGTTATGTATGTGAGACATGTATAGGTATATGTGTAATGTGATAGAGTAATCAACACTGTCTATACATGGTATTTCAACAATTAACTCAGTCAATTGTTTAAACACACGTTTTCAGTTGTTTAAACACACGTTAATAATTTCAATTTATAAATTATGAAATTTCAGTTAATTATGCTATAATTAGTAATTAAAAAATTAAAAAAAAAAAAAACATAAGTTTTTCAGTTATTTCAAAGTCTTAACTTTTCAGTTCCGTCGATAGTCTTCATGACTGACTACTTTTTTTTTTTGCTAAGTTTCAATGTCATAATCTTTATGACAACTTATATTCACTAGAATTATACGATTAAAATAAGTCCAGAAAAATTGAAAATTATTCACGCCATAGTTTCAATGAAACATAAAAAAGAATTTAGACGATAGTTCTTAGTGGGGGGAGATATAGAAAGAATTATGTGGACAAGAAATATAGTAGTATATAGTAGAGTGGTTGTAACAGAAACAACTGTAGTAGAAGTATTATAAACAAGTGAGTACTGTAAGCGCCCGTTGGTACAGTTTTCGACAAAAATTAAAATTCATTTCACTACGAGCTCATCTACTATTATATACTGTACCATATCCAAAACTTTTTAACAATATTGCAGCGAAGCAACATCCTTAATAACACAATGCTTTTGTTTTCTTTTCACTTGGCTCGGAAAAGCAAAGTTTGAAGATTTATTTGACTTTCAGCTACTGGAAGAGGTTTACTTAAATATTTTTGTTGTATATTCCAGCTAAGTGCAGATGAAAACAGTTTTGTCTTGTCATCAATTAACTATTAATCATCAGACAGTTAGAATTTTTACAAAAAAGACGTATGTCAGCTCCTTAACTAAAATGCAACAATCTAAAATATCGAATAAAATCAACTTGTTTTATACAAACTAACAACAACTAACTACCAATAATATTATGTGTTATTGTTATTGTAATTATAAAATAATAACTTTATTCATTTTAATAAATAAATAATGAATAATAACATTAATAATGAATGAATAATAAATAATAACAATATATTTATATTAATTAGTACAGTATTGTTGTTGTGTTTTGTTATTGAATCGTAATGAATAATTTAATAGTTACTATTCATTCATGATTTAAGGATGTTGCTCCATTTTATTAACCGACAAACAAAAACGGAGAAGGCTATCAATTCGACTGTATTTTTTTTTTTTTTTAATGTTTGTTACGTCAGAACTTTTGACTGGGTGAACCGATTTTGATGATTCTTTATCTGTTTGAAAACTGGTGCTTCCCGTTTGGTCCCATTTCATTTTGGTCACGTTCTGACAACGGAATCCATGAGAAAATCAATAAAGTCTTAAATTTGCATCAAGTATGCACGACAAGAGGACGAATAACTCAATATTACTTCGATGATTCTTTTTTTAGTGACAAATTCGTTTGTGTAGTGTACAAATTAGTTCAGATTCACTAAAAATCACAAAATAAAAAAAAACTTTTAACAAAAAGAAAACCGACTTCAAAAGAAATTAAAATGGATTAAAAAGTAAAAAAATAACGATAATATAATGTAGTTAAAATTATTGTTATTTTTGGAGTCGGTGTCTGCCAAGGAAACAACTCTGAAAGAACAGTTTTCTACATTAGCTTGGCTGACTCCAAAAATAACAATAATTTTAACTACATTATATTATCGTTATTTTTTTACTTTTTAGTGCATTTTAATTTATTTTGGAAAAGTTTTTCTTTTGAAGTCGGTTTTCTTTTTGTTAAAAGTTTTTTTTATAATATTTTAAACAAGTTTTAGATTATATAATTATACATAGTGAACTGATGTATAATTTTTGTCTTATACTGTACCAGCGAAAGCTTTACACACACAATGCTTAGTGTGTGATCAAATAATGCGTGTACAGCCATAATACTATAGTTGCTTCTGTTACAATCACAAGACTCTACTAGAGTTATCTTGTCTACACAGTTATTTCTGTATCCCCCCTGCACTCAAACTATCATCTAAATGTGTGATTGTTTTTGATGTTCCATTGAAATTATGTGATGAATGATTATTAATTTTTTAGATTTATTTTATACATATAATTCTAAATGATATCAGTTTTTCATAAACATGGTGATATTCATAGACAAACAATTTTGTTTGTCTATTTTGATATTTCTATTAAGTAGAAAGAAAGAGAAACTGTATGTGTTTTTGTTTTTGTTTAATTTTATAATTAATTATAGCATGATAATAATTGACTCCCATGCAGATATTTTCGCGTGAAATGACCCACCAGGAATCGTTTAGAAAAAGTTTCTCCTATGTGTAGTTTAAGCACCATGACGTCAGTTTTGCCTAGTACAGGTCACACCCCTTGATATTTCACCCCCGCATCAACAAATATGTACGGCGTTGGTGGATATGGACAAAAACCTCGGTACCGAAAGCAAAAAAAAATTTTCTCCCGTCAATTTCCGAAGCTCTACGTGATTTATATATGTACGACATCTATGTAATTCGGCTCCAATATTTATTCAGAGTTAGTATCTACCAACGTCTTACATATTTGATGATGCAGGGGTGAGATATCAAGGGGTGTAACATTGATATTCTCAACTGTACCCACCTGTACCGCGCAAAACTGACGCAATGGTGCTTATTCTTACTTAAATATATGAGCATCTTTTTCATTTCACCCTAAAGGGCGGCTCATTTCACCCTAAAAATTTCAATATGGGATTGTAGACTATAATTATAATTGCGTGATCTGTAAATTAAACAAGCGGTCACTGCTAGACCTTATTGCGCTCCATGTTGTGGGAAGCCGTAAGATAATCCCCTACTTAAATCCTCTAGAGCGCCTATACGTTTTCACTTAATTAAAATTTATATTTTGCCTGGCTTCTCTCATGCTGTGTGATTAAAATATGTCAATTTTAATCACAATTACCTCATAAACAGTGTTGTAAATCGCCAATCAAATTTTAACATAATGTGGTTTTCTGATTTAAATTACTTATTTACCAAGTTTTGTTTTCTTAATATATTGTAATCTCGAAGCAACTACTTTAATTTATGATTTAATATAATATTAATTATTGCACCCACACATTCCCTGTAAAATTTAAAATATGTGGTTGAATGTGGAAATCAAAATCTTCTTTATATGGATCGGCCATGTTGGATCGAATGAATGTATGTTCAGCATTCGATTCCAACCATCAGTAGCTTATTGTAACTCGAATTTGGTCCTAGTAAAAGATAGAACACTTTAAAATAAAAAGTTGTACCTTATAAAATTACTTAAAACTATTTTAGAAACATTTTTTTGAAAAACGAATTATATATTGGATAGAAAATGAATGGTTGACACTGATGTTTTTTCATTTGATTTCTGCCGAAGGTATTTTTTTCCAAAAGAATGCATCCAATTAAAAATTTTAAATTATTTTATACAGAACAACTTTCTAAGTAAGAGACTTCCAATTAAAATAAGAAGTTGAAAAAATGTTCAATCAATCCAACGATTTGCTTAATAAAGATTTTAAGTTTTACGATGCCTAGCGAGTATTTCAGTTCATTAGTATTGGTCTACCAAGTCTTAGCCTGCGTTAAGCTTGATATTTGGCCACATGGATTTTGAGTTTTAAAAGATTTGTGCACCTCAACAGAATTTAAAGAAGAAAGGAAATAATTTAAATGATTCATTAGAAATGGTTACTGTTATTACTTATTATTAAGTTTCCTGTCCGTTTCATAATTTCACTTAAGTCCTCTTAAATATATGAATGACTAAGTTATTTAGATAAATCCAATTATTAAAATTAGTAGCGCATACTAGAAGATGTTATGACTAATATTAGAAATAATTGAATTTATAAATTATGGTATGAATCAGAAAAATTAAATAAATTCTATATATCTTGTTAACACTGTAAATTTAATATTTTTATTTACCTTTTTGAAGGAACCATGGATTTTTATATTTATGTTTTGCAAGTAAATAAAATCATTTTAAGCAGAGTTCGAAAATATCTTATCTTTATAGTAAATAATCGAATAATTCTCAAAAATTGCTAATTATCCACAATGAATTTGAATACTATCAAGAAAAACAAATAATTGACTGAGTTAATTGTTGAAATATTTTTTATTATAGAACTTGACACGCTATTGTGCTATTATTTTCATAAGTACCCAGTAATAGTCAATTTAGATCGAAAAAGTAAGAGATAGAATAACATTTTAAAATAAGAAAGTTGCTCCTCAAAAAAAAACATATTTGTTATTCAAAACATTTTTCGGAAATCGTTAGCTTTCGGAGGAAATACGACTCAAATCTATATCATTATTGCATTTAATTAAAAGGAAACACGTAAGCTACAAAAAAATGCTTTTGCCAAAAATTCTCAAGGGCAATATAGGACATGATCTCGAAAATTTACCTAGACTTAAAAGTTACTTACAAAGACGAGTGAAGTGAACCATTCCTCCGAAAGTAAACTATTTTCGAAAAAATTTTTATTACAACTTTCTTTTTTTTTTACATCTAAATTGACCTAGCACCCGGAGAACTAGGTACAATATGATGTCAGAACATGATGTACCCTATCAAACTCTGCAACTATTATTTTAAGCTATTTTTTTTATTGGTTTACCACAAAACAAGCTACTAGCCAAATTAAAATGTTCCACTCTATATGACCCTATTGTTCTAATTTCGGGATATACCATACACTTATACATATTTCAAAGTTTATTCATAAAAAGCTAATTTCCCCAAGTCATACGTGTCAAACTTTATGACTTTCGCTGCTCGGTGGTATATTTGAATATTCACTACACATACGAATACAATACAGAACAGAAAATACATACATACAATGACAACATTGTAAAAAATAGGACAAACGCCAATAAAAAAAATCTGATATATAACCGTAACTAATGCCTATAATATCCTGAATACCTAAAAATAATATAACAGTATTATATACAGAGTGTTTAGAAATTTAGTATCTTAATGATTATAGATGGTAAGATAATGACATGTTTGGATGCTGAATTGTCTTGGTTTTCCCTCGGAAGCGGTTGTTAAGTATTTCACAATTGACTCAAATGTGAAATGACTCTTTTCGTAACTTGCAAACTATTGCCTATAATTTTCTTAAGTAGCAAATAGTTGCTGTTATGAAACGTCAATTTTTTTTATATGTTATCCATGTGGTTACTGCACAAATTTAGTGTGATTTGATTTACCACTGAAATTGTTTTCAGTAATTGGCGATCAGAAGCAAGAAACATAAGACAGTCACAGTTTTGTAGAAAAATTTATATACCTATGTTTAAAATACAATTGCCAATTGCACCAGGCTTAAAGATTACAAGCGGAAAAAAATTCAAATTTACTTTACTAAAAGGTTAGCGGGACTCTTCAACTTATAGTGTCTGTGACAATAACATTTTCTGAAGTCTTCTGAAATATTTACTCAAAAATCACACAATTATCATCTTAGCTGGGACAAAAACAGATTTATTTGATAATCTGATGAAATTTCTTTTGACATTTTTTGAAATTTTATTTCTCTATTATCTTTCGATTTTATAATTAGTTGCATACCCGTAAAATGACTCCTTGATTTTTACGAAAAACGGAAAATTTAACACTTTCTGGAAATAATTGTTTGGGGGGTGTATGGACTGGCTTTGGGGGGTGTTTAGAGCTTTGGCTTCAGAAAACTATTTTTCAAAAAGGTCTATACGGTTTAAAGCAAAATTTTTAAGTTTTAACCCCCGCGCTATTAGTGGGAAAGGGTGTATGGAATAAATGTATTTTAAAAGATTTTAAAGAGAGGTCAAAATAGTTTTAAATGCTAAAGTAACCCAAAACTTAAGGTGTTTTTATTAATAAAGCACTTTTTACAACATCCACCCCTTCCCTTCCCACTTTCATATTTCTTGCAAATTAAGAATTTTTATGGCGTATAAAGGGGTTTTTGGGGTCACTGATCTCGAATTTTTAGCCAAATGAGTACACCCCCTAAAAATATTACCATTTTTTTGATAATCTTATGCCAAATTTGATATCAGCGACCCCAAAAACCTCTTTATACGTCATAAAAATTCCTAATTTGCAAGAAATATGAAAGCGGGAGGGGGAAGGGGAGGATGTTGCAAAAAGTGCTTTATTAATAAAAACATCTAAAGTTTTGGGTTTTTACTTTTTACTTTAGCATTTTATACTATTTTGACCTCTTTTTAAAATCTTTTAAAATACATTTATTCCATACACCCCTTCCCCCTAATAGCGCGGGGGTTAAAACTTAATGATTTTGCTTGAAACCGTATGAACCTTTTTGAAAAATAGTTTTCTGAAGCCAAAGCAAAAAACACCCCACAAAGCCAGTCCATACACCCCCCAAACAATTAGGGAGTTACCTTTTTATTTTTAAATAGAACTACGTGTATTTGTTATTATAGTTATAATATATTATCTTAGTTTTTTTATAAAAAAGGGTTTATGGCAATTTTTAATTAAATTAATTTTAATCAATTTTTTTCCATTAACGATTATTTTCAGGCATGCCTACATCATTATTTTCGTAATTGAATTATCTTTCTTCTGATACCAAGTTCATATACCGTTTAAACGTCAATAAAATTTCATAAAAAATATTTCTCATCTGATTATCAGATGGGTGAAGATCGACCTTATATCGTCTCTTATGATTGAAAAACGAATAAGTATTGCCCGAAAAATTTGTGAAGATACCCAAAATTTAAGATTATTTTACAAACAAAAGTTGTTTTTTTCGTTCTACCTTAAAATGAACCGATTCGTGTTTTCGCCTTTTATTATTTTCCATTTTCGCAAATAAAAGAGTGGAAACTTTTAAAAAAATCACCCTGTATATTTTGTACATAGTGAAAACGTTGATGTATATAAGGACATAACAGCTCTGGTTTTGCTTTACTTTCTATATAGAAAGCTCGACTACCTACTTCCATAGTCGACGACCATTTCTATTCTATATAATAATGTTGTGCAGACAAAACAGATGGCTTTATGAAAATCGATAATACACAATTTCTATATATATACTAGCCGTACACCAATGGTTTTCTACTGCTATGGCTCTACGGTTCTACGACTTTCTATGTTGTTGTTGCTGTTGTTATTGTAAGGCTATATATATATTCTCGATATATTCGAAACGATTCTAGTTTTTTTTTTTTGTTGCTTGCTATAAAATATGCTAGTTTGTCTTTTGCTACTTCGTTTCGGAACAGTTTTGATAATGTACACCAAACAAATTCTCTTATTTAGAAAATAATATCGAAAACTATTATACAAATACATAAAATATATGGTTTGTATATATGTAAATGTATTCATAATATTTTAGAGTATCGTTTTTATTCGAAGTTATAATTATAGGATGTACTTTTCATCCTTTTTATTTTGGAACGAAATTCTTTGAGGCACGTTTCATATTCGGTGGATAAGACCTGATCTGAAAGAAGGGTAACACGAAGTTTTAAATAATAATTGACTCCAGCTGTGAACGAGTCGAGACATGAAAAAGGTGGGTGATCTTAGATTTTGTGATGTTATTCGGCGAGGGCTTAACTGAGACACAGGACTTAAAACCCAATCATCTTAGTGAAAAAAAGTGATCAATCTCGGAATTTGTACAAACCTTTATTTTGATAGTACAAATATCGTGTCTAAAGTCACATATGGTCACTTGTCAGCGTCTTTAAATATTTAAGGTCAAAGGCCTCAGTTTTTTGAGTATGTCTCTTTTCCTTTGCCTTCAATCATATTAACATATATTAGAAAAGTTGTAGAGGATAAAATTTTCGCGAAAACTGTTTTTTTTTTGTACTTTATACCGTTTTTGAAATAAGGGCGCAGAAGATGAAGCACTCAGCTTAACGTACTTTAGTGTAGGGTCAATATTTATTAATATAAGGTATTAAATAATTATTTAAGTAGTATTTAATTTACTAAGTAAAAAAATAAAGTACACATAGCTGAGCGCTCCATCTTCCGCGCCGTCTATTTCAAAAACGGGACAAAGAAAAAAAAATTTTAGAAAGAATTTGTAGATAACTTTGTCCTCTACAACATTTATAATAAATACAAATTAGTTTAAAGGCAAAAGAAACAAGATATTCTCAAAAACTAATTAATGCTACTTTGAACTATCTAAGGACGAGGACCCGTGACTATATGTGGACTATGAGACAACAATTGTACTATCAAAATAAAGGTTTGTACAAAAATTTAGCTTATTCGATGGTTTTGCACCACTTTTCCAGATTTTCCGGCTTATTCAGTGGATATGACAAATATAAAGATCAGGTTGGTATTCTAATGTTCCCACAAATGAATTAAAAGGTCTTAAACAGTATTGGAACTGTAGAAAATTTTTAGTATGGAAATTTAGATTATTTTTAGATCGAAAATAGATAGCTTAAGCCTTAAATTATTAGAACAGATCTTAGTTGACTACTATTTGTACACACTGTACCTACATTTATGATTACAAATAACACACATAACATTTCCTAGTGGCATTTTGTATTTATTTGGTTGTTTATGTTTAAAAATGATTCAGAATATTGAGTGAGATAGATGCATGTGTGTTTGTTTTATTTTGTATGTGTTTTTTATTTTTTATTTTTACTACTTTGGCAATATAATAACTTATGATGGTTAATGCGTATTCGCTATATTTGAATATATTTGAAACAAATATACCATGTGTGTTTGTACCATCTAGGCATATACATATCTGTAGTATGACAGAATACATCCGTTTAGTAATGCATCTAAGCGAGAGGTATTATACACAAGTGTTGTAAGACTACAGATACGATACGACAGATCCTCTGTTGTATGCATGCAGAGAATGGGAGTTTTGATGAACTTACTAGTTATCTGTAACTAAAAGACTCCCACTCTCCAAGCGTCTTCCAACTAATGTTCAATACATGTATATAATACTTCTCGCTTAGATGCATTACTAAACGGATGTATTCTGTCATACTACAGATATGTATATGCCTAGATAGTACAAACACACATGGTATATATCCGATATGTATATTATCTGTGCTAAATCTATATCAAATAAATTCTATAAAGTCTAATCTAATTATATATTTTATGTATTCGTATCAATATATTTATTTTTAGTGTATTTGTACTCAAAATATTCACCAATTTATTGTTAGTTTGTGTGTATTTTTTACAATGGTAGTGTTGAAATTTAGAAAGTAAACTTAAATCTTAAAAAATAACAAGCCGTGGAATGGATCTGGTGTGACCCCCCTCCCCACACACATACTTCACCAATTTTTTTTTACATGTTTTAAATCGAAAAGTGGGAGAGTGGAAAATTTTTTTAAGAAACAACATGCAAGGACTTAAGAGGAGGCAGTTTTAAAAAAGGAGCAAAAGTTTTCGAAAGATATACAAAAAAAAATTCAGTGCGATGATTATTTCAAATCGTACAGGGTTTTGAATCCAAAAGTGTCAATTTTCCATTGAAAGCGAATTGGTCAAAAAAGGTCGTAAAGGAGTTTTTATAGCCCATTCAAAAAAGATTAAACAAGCTTTCGAGTTTTAACAAATTTGTTGTAAAATAATTTTAAAAATTTTCGTACGCTTCTAAAATTTATATTAAATTTACGGATACCAATTTTCACCCTTTCAAGCCTCCGTGCAAAACGGCAAGGGACTTTTTTTGAGCAATAGATTAGAAAAACTTAAACTTAAACTTTCAAATGAGTTATTGAAGTTTCAAATTCGATGATTTTTCGCAGAGATATAGCTGTTTGAAATTTAGGAAAATTTTGTTCCTTTAATAAACTGGCGCAGTGTATTATTATTAAGTCAGTATAATCGTCATAGTCAAATCCATAAAAACTAACTCTTATATTCGTGCACTAACTTTGACAACAGTATACAATACTAAGGCATTGTTGTATCTATATATACACTCAATACACACACAACTTCAAATTTAAAAATGATTATTATACCATGTATATATGCAATATATATCAAGGTATACTAAGTTTAGTCCCAAGTTTGTAAAAAATATTTATGCTACGAACAAAATTTTGGAATAGGTATTCATAAAATCATCTTATTAGTCCATTTCTAGTTGTCTGTCCGTAAGCATGATAACTAAAAAATGAAAAGAGATATCAAGCTGAATGGACGTAAAAAGTGAGGTCGGTTCGTAAATGAGCCTATTAGAAAAACGTTACAGATAGAAGAAAATAGTAAGAACCGTTTTTGAGATATACATAAGAGTATCTATTTAGTTTATAATTGATATAGCTCCAGTAAGTTAATTATGCACATTTTGATTGTAAATATCTCATTCCACAGACGTTAAAAATATTTTTTTTTTTATATTAAATATACAGAATACTTTTACTGATCTTATACTTTAATTCCTAAGAAAAACCATTTCACGATTGAGCAAAGTAGAAAATTAAAAATTTTTTGTGTTATGTAAAAATTTGAATAAAATTGAAACTCAATTAAAATGTCAAAGAGAATAAAAAATATTTATAGCTCTTATTTACCTGTAATGTTATTCAAATTTTAAATTGCATGTATAAATAACGTTACGGATATTTTTTTTGTATGATAAGTATGTCCATGAAAATGGATATAATTCCTAGTACTATTGGGCTAGTAGTTAAAGCTAGTATTCATAAAGTTTACGTTTAAAGAATATAAAATATCTGGAGTATCTATCTAAACAATCCGTAGTAGGTTTGACCTTCAGACACTCATCCAATAGCTTTATGGTATAATAATTTATACAATGTATCGCTTTTAAGATAAAGACACCCGCATATTTTCATTATTTATTAGAATGTCTTTTTTGCACAGTCATATAAGGTAATGGGTCACATTTTTTAAGATAATTAACCGAAATCCTAACTTTATACTCAGCCTACTACAACTTGACCAATAAGGGCCGTTTTTATATTTTTCTAGCGTCAGAGATGGTCAGAGATATCGAAAAAAACTATTAGAAAAAGTTCCTTAGAATATTTTTTTATAACCATTTACCGATTTTCATGAGAAAACTAGAAAAATTAATTTTTGCATTTTTTTCATCTTTACTCAAAATTGTTACAAGTTTATTTAAATATTTGAATACATAATACTATTAAATTATCAATTTACCAGTTTTAACATTCCATAGCACACTAGCTATAAAAGTTTATTGTTTAATTTTATAAATAGTGTGATATGGAATGTAAATACTGGATAAATGGATAATTTAATAGTGTTATGAATTCAAATGTTTCAATTAACTTGTAATAATGATGAGTGTGGACCAAAATATTGAAAAAATTAAAAATGCGAATTTTGTCAGGAAAATCGGTCTGTGGGTATAGAAAAGTATTCTAAGCTAATTTTTCTAATTTTTTTCGTTATCTGTAACCATCTCTGACGCTAATGAAAATATTAAGAGTCGGCCCTATTTGGCAATTTGTATTGTACGCTGAGATTAAAATTTTGATTTTAGTTAAATGTTAAAAAATACATGTTAAAAAATGTGACCCGTCGCCCTATACGATTGTGCAAAATTTCAAATCGCTATTCCTATAAATATCGAAAATCTAAGGGCGTGTTCATCTTAAATGGGACACACTGTATAAGAATTATTATAAAGCAATCGTAGTTGTTAACGACATTGTTTCGCTGCAATATTATCAATAAGTTTTCAGTTATACGCACGGTAAGAGTATATGGGGTTATGTGAAATGAAGTATAATTTTTGCCTAATACCGTTATAGATTCCGCTGAGTTTTACACAAACAATACTCAGTGTGTCATCAGTTGTTTATAACCAAAATACTATAGTCGTTTCTGTTACAACCAAAATACTCTAATATAGTTGTCTATTTCACACAGTTCTTTGCCTGTTCTCTCCACTAAAAATTATCGACTAAATGTGTGATTATTTTTAATTTCATGCTAAATGTTTAAAATATTTCCATTTTAACAGCTCAGCAACTGCTCATTTTAATTATTTCACGAATCATTTTTAGAACGGATCAAATTTTTGTGTTGTCAGACAACAGAGATGCCGATTTATCAATTTTCTGGCAAACCCATGATGAAAAATTATAAAACTATCAGTAGAAACTAATTAATCGAATAACAGGACAAAAAGCCTGTAGAGATAATTCCAACCATAGAACTGCAAAGTCGCTGCTATAGCATTGATTGCAGTAGAGTCTCTTTTTTGCGTTCTCAATTAACGCCAACAATTTCTGTCTCTTTCTAGTCGCGGCGTTCAAGAATTCACTTATTGTGTTTCCTAGTTTATACAGCTCTCTGATTGGTATTATCTCTACGGAAAAACCTCCAACAGACAGATTGTAACTACCTCAAAAAAGGAAGATGGATATCGTAATATTTTAAATTTCGATTCTCTATGTGAAAACATTAACTTTCTTCTAGAAAGTAAATAATTAATATTTCATTCAAGTGTTATAAATTATTAAATATTACCTTATTTTTTATATTTTAATTTTCTTAATGAGCGATTCTCGTGTTTTACTTTTGGTGAATGAATTCTATGCATACATTCAACGAACATAGTCAACTTGTTATTCTGTAGAGAGACGATTTTGTTATGTTTTTTTTTTTTTTCTATATTTCTTTTTATTTATTACTAGAAAAACCTATCCGCAGGATTAAAACTGGAATCTTTTTGATTCGAATAAAAACAAAACAGTATGAGATATCAATATCATTTTTGAATTGGAAAAATTTTTTTAGCTGCGTTGAGGTTTTTTAGTAGGGTTAAACATTTTATTTTTGTGGTCACCATGTTTTGAATCGACATTCATTCCACTTTGTAAAGATCGGCTCTCGACAAAGCAAAATTTATCACAGTCAGTACTATAGATGTACATTGTATATCTTATAAAAATATAACACCCGTATTTTTATTTTTATTTTTTTGGTCACAAAACTCGAATGTAGTCGATGGACTGGCTTAAAATTTTGACAGGTCGTTATATTTATATTCGATAGTTATACCCGTTGTGTATACATTTTTGCCTCGCGGGATTTAAGACTAAAGCCGCAGTGAAACGTGACCGAGCTTAGCTAGTAGGTATGTTAATAATTTCAATTTTTTAGTTATGAAATTTTTACTATTCATACTAAAATTAATTTAAAAGTCGTTTTTAAGATTTTTTTTACTGTAAGACATTGAATCCTTGCATTTTATTTCGTAATGATTTCAAAGAAATAAACTCGTCTTCAAGATAAATACAAAGCTACTTTTATTTTCAAATATACGAGAGGCTAAGTGGCCGAGCGAGTTAAAGCACAATCAACTTAAATCATTAAACTACTTAAACTTAGGTTGCTGGTTCGAATCCAAGCTGCAGCAGTTTGAACAAATATCATTAATGGAGCGATAACTGCGATAAATAAGAAAGATGTAACTGCCTCCCCCCACATCATAAAAATTAATTTGTGTAGTGGATGGAGTTTAATAAAAAAAGATGGAAAATAATGATGTATGAGTCAGTTTGTTTTGGCATTAATCCTTAAGTCTCATCAACACTTAATCACAAGGTACGGACACAAACACTGGAACATAACGAACAAACATGAAAATTTTGCATGAACGAGACTTAAATAGAACGTTAATAGAAAACTTTTACAACTGACTTCTTATCGTGATACCAACAAAATAAGCTGAAAGATCCTATAAACCCTAAAATAATGAACGAAATCAATTCTCACTACTCTAGTTGCTGATGTCAAATCCATCGTGGTGGAGATTCAGCAATCATAATAGTAATTTTTGCTTTTTCGACCCTGACGACGCGGAGACCCGAAAAATTTTCAAAAACCTGGCGCCCGGCAAAACTTTCGACGCCCGCCCGTCACTGTCGGGCAGGGGCCTAGCAGGTGGCAACCCTGTCCTAATTTTGGTGTGAGCCATGAGAATATAATATAATAATATAGTATACTATTATCTACAAATAATGTAATACAGAGATAAGGCCGAACCTTTTCTGTATGGTTCGAATCTCATTTGATCGTTGTTGTAAAATATTATATTATTCAAATTTTATTAAAAAAAAATTTTAAAAAAAAAGAAGATATTATTTATGTTGTTTTAACACACATTCAGTTAGTCCTGTGTACATTTTAATTTAAAAATTCCTAACATGTACATTTTTATTTTATAATTTTAATTTTTGATGTACTCAAGATAAATATCACGGAATATTTTTTGACACAATATTTGATTCAATTATTAATTTAAAAACAAAATATTAGGCATTATCATGCACCTAAGGTCACACGTATAGAGTTAGAATATTTTACGAACGAAAACAACGCTAAAGTATACCTATATTTGGCTACGAATTTAATAGTCTAGGGACAAACCTAGTATTTGGAAATCTGCTCAGAATTGCTGCAATTTTGGGATTGTTTATTTACATAAAATATTTTTTTATTAAAAAAAATTAATTAAAAAAAATTTTTTAAAAAAATTTTAAAGCTCTAGGTTTTATTTTACTAAAAAATAGAAAATAATTAATTAAAGAGAATTGAAAAAAATACACTCGAACCAGGACTCGAATCCGGACTTCTTGGATTCATGTCAAGCGATTCATAAATGAACGGTCCGAAACATCGGAGAAGATTTTATTATATTATAAAATTGATATATTATTCTCTTAAAATTTTGATTGAAAGCAGCCAATTGTAAGAATTATTTAAAAAAAAGGAAAAGCTTTAGTTTCTTAACATCACTAATTTGGCTTATTTAATTTTTATTTATTTCTTTATTTGGATTATTTGATTATGTGAACAATTTGAATAATTATACGATTTTATCATGCGATTTTTGAGGTTTTATTGCACTTGCACTTGAACGTAAACAGTATCAAACCTAGGACCTTGTTGATCTAAACCCTGATACGAAGTTTCACTGCTGTTCCCTCAGCCTCTCCCTAGAAAATCCCATTTTCCTGCATTTTGAAATGTTTTCCCTAGGGTGTGACCTTCTTGGAATTTTCCCGGATATGTAGGTTATACCAATCCTAGGAACACCTTAAGGTCTAGCCTTGTGCCCATTTTAATCGAAATCGTTAGAGCCGTTTTCGAGAAAACCCCAAAAATCCTGTTTTGGCCAAGAAGGAAGTGGGAAGGCCTTAAAAAAAGGCCTAGGGAAGAAATGAAAAAATCGTCTGGAATTATAGCCAAACTGAACCTATGTACCGAGTTTGAGAAAAATCGCTTGAAAATTGAAGGCTCCAGCTTGATAACAGACATACCGACATACCGACGGACGCAACGTACATTTTTTAAAAACCTCTTTTTTGGAATCAGGGACCCTCAAAACGTGTATATCCGTTGAAACCCCGATATCGATTTCTTTTTCGATCACAATACTTTATTACATTTATATAAAAATGGATTATCATCCGACTCAGATATTTTATTTGTAGTATTCTCATTCTTCAAACACTTTCATTTGGTACCCATCATGGGAGAGGCATTGCCAAATACTATTGCTGATCCTAAACCGATTACTAAGGAAATTCATTTTGGGCACAATGTGAATGTATTTTCATTGGTCATGTGACTTTGCAACGTAAAAAAATTTCATTCATTTAAATGCATTTCACCAAAAAAAGTAGGAATTTTAACTATCTATAATAATTTAAGTTCTCCCTTCGTGATTAAAGCTATTAACACATTTTTTAGTGTTTCGAATAACGAAAGGGGTTGAAAAGCACTTGCAGTTCGTTGAACAGTTTAAAATACCTGCACGGTTTTACGATGACACCTATAAAAAATCAATATTACATTGTACATAAGTACTTCATGAATATAACGAAGTGGGTATTCCTACCTTTTTATATATTTGAAAGCTTCCCCACACTCAATTCGGAAGATGTCCATAATTTTAAGAATCAAAGAAAACTAAATTTGTATTATATCTAGGTACTTATTTTTATTGGGGCCGAGACAAAGAAAGTGTTCGATACCGGTCAACCGATTTTTATTCAATGTATATATGAAATATACAAAGTTATACTAAGTTTTGCCGCAAAATTTTGGTATAGGTGTTCGTAAAATCACCTAATTAGTCCATTTACGGTTGTCTGTCTGTCAACGCGACAACTCAAAAACGAAAAGATTAAGCTGAAATTTTTATAGCGTGCTTAAAACGTAAGTCAGGTCGAGTTTCTAAAAGAGCAACATAGGTCAATTGAATCTTGAGTCCGTAGGATCCATCTTGTAAATCGTTAGAGGTAGAAAACAAATGCTTAATGTAAAAAATATTCCTTTTGTTTGACAAATTTTTTTCGTAAACATTACTGGTTACCCATGGTGCAAATTCGGTTACCTACATTATATAGTATGTATAAAAGTATAACATACACTATATCCACTAAGGAAGTGAGAAACAAACCATTGCGTAATCAACACTGCCTAAACATGGTATCTCCACAATTAATTCAGTCGTTTGTTTTCATTTGTTTTTGTTTTTTATATTTTATGTTTTTGAAATAGTAATAGTATTCTCAATGAAGTCGTGGATATCTTGTTACATTATCCGCATCTCATGAGAGAGGTCCTCAGGTCGAAACCCATCCAAGGCAATAGATTTTTTTTTAAATTAAAATATATTATTTTTAATTTAAAATATGTAAATTATTTTTAATTTAAAATACGAAAAGAACCAAGATCATACCAGGTGTCTCTTAGCACCTCTTACTTTTACTTTTTTGGAATTTACTACGATTGGAAGAGAAATTGAGAATGATTACTGAAAATCACGAATACAAATTTGATTAAAGGTTTAAATAAAATAATAAATTAGTTTATACAATTTTTATAATATACACACCGGGAAGGTAACACACGGAAATATTTTTCATTTTCCTCATTTTAAAGCGTAAAAAAAACCTTCTTTTAAATGTTTAATGAAAACATTATGTAACTCTGTTAAACAATACACATAGGACAGCCATTATCATATACTAAACAGCGCATATAGATTATATAGATAACTTGGAATTAGTGTAGGGTAACGATGTGCAATTTTTTCGAGAAATTATTAGAGGAATTGTAGTTGTAAAAAGTAATTCCAATGTGGCCCCCCTATCGAAAATTTTTTCAATACTTTAGGTACATTTGTTTGGAAATTGAAATCGAGATTTCGGGCTAATGTTCTACGTCTATAACAATACGATCAATTAGAAAGCAAAAGGATCATATTATCGACAGCGGGCTTGACTTTCCAAAAGATTCACTTCTGGAACTATTTTTAAAACAGATGAATATTCATTTTCAATGTGGCTATCTGTAGGCTTTTTGAGTGAAGGTGTCAATATTTTCATTGCAGGATACACATTTTGATAACGGTCGGAAATTCTTGTAGATGATAGATCATTTCGGCAGCGTCTAGTTAAAAGACTGATTATCTTTCTTGACTACATCTATACTCTAGTCTCCTTCCGCGAGTATACGGAATAATCAATATAAACTTATGGCAGCCACTCTTTGATTTGAATGTTGAATTACAAATTTTGATACATTTCAATTGTCAATACGCAACGTCGTGATATATTAAATGTGGGCAGGGTTTAAAGCAGTCATTCTATCATTCGGTCTATATCGACCCCTTGGAGTCGATTGGATGACAAAAAGGGTCTACAGTATCGAAAAAAAGGAGGTTTTAAAAACAGAAAGGTGTTCACGGTACCGAAAATAATAATAGAGGATCTATGAGAATAAATTATTCTACAATCACACTGGCTTGAAGTTTTTGGGCTAGGATGTGACAAAGGTGCCTGATGGACTGATGGACCCATAAACGAGAAAATGACTGAGGGTAGATTTTCGATTTCTATGTATAAAAAAGAGATTGAATGATTCAAATAATCGAAAACTGACAAATGATCTACGAGACAAAAAAAAAAGTTCGGGAACTAACTGGTTTAAAGACTATTAAACTAGTTTTCCTCCCATTTCTAAATTACTTTGTGCCCTGCACTAGAATAAAAATGAAAATAATTTAAAACCCAGAAGGTGTGTACAAACGACTTGAGCGTTACGATGCAATACGGATGGTAGAGAAGATTATTATTCGAAGTAGAATGTTAGTTTGAGAACAAAAGATAATCATTTAGCACTCAAATTTTGTATATTCATTCGTTAACACAAAATTAAAAAACTTTTCAACTACTACTAATTCTTCTCTTTAATTTTTATATTGTCATAAATTTAAAAGGAACATGGCAGGTTCTTCTTCAAGAATATCTACGTCCTACACATATCGTGCTGGTTTAAGGTATATAATATAGTTCTTCCATCAAAATAATGGTTCTTTTTTTTCTGTTTTGAAATTAAGAAGTTTTTTACCTATATTTTAAAGTTTTTAAACACTTTTAGAGAACTATAAAATAATATAAAGTTTGAAATAATTATCTTTTTTCTGTTATTAAAGCTTTGTTTTATTGTGCTTTCAAACATTTATTGAAGTTTGTTTTTGTGACTTAGTAATAAATCGCTTTGAGAAATAAAAGATATCTTAGAAATCATTCAGAGAAATATCAATTTAAGGATGTATGAGCATGACAACAATGTTTGATTTAAAGGCTCAAAATTTGTTTGTAGGTAGTCTTTTACTCAAAGAATATGTGGTTAAAATTTCAGCTTAGGTATCCATGCAAATTTTTAAGAAAAAAGTCATTAAAAATCGATATAAAATACATTGTCTCTTATGGAGGAATCTCAAAAAACGACATATTTTGGAAGTTTTTGATAATTTTCATTTGGAATGAATGAAAACAAATTTAAAAAAAACTTTTTAATAGAAAGTAAACATATTAGCAATGAATTAGAAAAGAAAAAAACTAAGTGTCACCGTCCATATAAGGGATCTAAGAGCAGGGTAGATTAAGGGTTGAAATTATTTTTATCTTATTTTCAACTTTGATGATGAATTTTGTTATAACTTCATGAATGTAGACGAAAAATAAGAATAAAATTTTTCGATATGTGTCTTGGTTTTCGAAATATCGAAAGCTAAATAATTAAACAAAATTTTCAATTTTCGATATTTTGAAAATTACGCCAGATATCGAAAAGTTTTATTCTTACTTTTCGTCTTATATCGTCAAGTAATAATATAAATTTATCATCAAAATTGAAAATATCTATTTTTAAATTTGTGCCCCCACTACCATGCTCATACATCCTTAACTGCATTTTTTGTATTTTTTTAAAAATTGGAATATTGGTTATTTTTATTGATGAGACGTCGTTATATCTAACTAGGTACCTTTCTCAACTGAGCTTTCATTTTCGGTATAAAGATACAGATTTGACAATTTACTTCTTTTATAATTTATTGATTGCTGTCGAAGTGATAATATGTTTAAAATCATCTATGATGACCTATTGCGATCAATACTTGTAACTTTCGCCCTGAAATCATTTGCTAGGTCCACGCTATGATGAAGTCTCGTCTTCTAACGTCATAGAAGACTCTTAAGAATCTTGCGCTCAATTTTTTGAATCATACTCTTCAATTTTGCACAGTGATTCACGTTTCCAAATGTCTACCAAATGGTTCGTGTTCTGGTAGTTTTGCCTGTGACAACAGCGAGGAACGAATTTTTTTAAACTTTGCCTCTTCTCAAAACGTACCTTAGAACAATAATATCTGAAGATCGGCTAAGCGGCTTAGTCTCGCTCAATATACATCGCTGTGTTTCTGTACCTCGAAGAAATGATTTATTGAACAATGGAGACTGAATATCACATTTTGACATAATTAAATGTTTTCTTACTCGAAAAAAGAGTTTCTTGTTTTTATTGACTTTTTTATGGCCTAACATAATGAACAGTCTCATTTGAAAAGTCATTTTGCAATTTGAACAACGTGTTTTTAATTCATTATATTTTGTTAAATTAGCATTCGTTGCCAGTGCCGGATATACCATATAGGTTACCTAACAAAATGAAAAAATTTTAAAGGAAATTTTTTTAAAATATCAAATAGTGAAAATCAGACTTATATTATTGATAGTTTTGCTGATAAGAGTCGGAAAAGTGATTTACAAATAGAAGAGTGATTTACAAATAAGATTTTGTGTACTTTTAATCAACTTGAAGTATCGGTCATTTCATTTTGTCTAAAGTAAGCCCTTCATTAAAAACTCCGCCTATGTGCTTTGAAAAGTTAATCCGGCACTGTTTGTTACACTAAAAAACCATCGTAGAATCACGAAAAATGAACCAACAATTAATATACCAACGAATGGTCACTTTTTTTTCTCTATTCCAAAAAACAGTTAATTACAACAATACCAACAAATAATGTAATTTAATTTCCAAAAAAAACATATAATAAAGAGAATGGTTGAATAAAACAATAATAATTTATTTAAAACGTTCAAAATGTGGACAAAAACATAAATTAATTAAAACAATTTTAAAATCATTGAATACAAATATTTGCACATACAACATATTATACAAAGTGGTACAAATAAACGTTCCAACAACCATAAAATCCATATAAAAATTATATATTTTTACAATTGTTTTTTGTTATTCATAAATATTTTGTTACATACTTTGTTATTTAGTGTTTTATTATAATTGAGTTTGTTTATTAATTCGCTTGTTTTGTTGCTAGTGTTTTGTTTATTGTGCGCGCGGTGTGGTTTTCAAAAAAAAAAGCAAGTGTTTGTTTATTTATTTATAAAGTGTAAAAAAAAAAATAGTGGTTTTTTAAAATTTGGTTTTATAATTTTATATATCTTTTAAAAGTGGAGTCGATAGGCGTATGCATGGTTCAACCGGGTAGATCGCGTAATAACAACTACTCCGACCTCAATATGGAGTCGTTAGAGGACATGCTTCGAAAGGTAATGATTTTGTTGTTTATTATTTTTTTACAATTTTCATGCTTGTAGAAAACAAAATTATTTATTTTTACATTGGAAATGAAGAGTTTGGTTTTGATTTTTGCTCATAGATTCGACGTCCTTAATCAGTGACGTAATCAACCAAAGTATAGCTTTTCCGATAAAGTTTGATTTTTTATGGTGGAAGAGACCAACTGACGACCTATTTCGAAAGGATATATTCTAAAAATAAAGTAATTTCGGTAGTGAAAAATAAATTAAGAAATTTGATAAAAATTAAAATTTATGTAGAAATATATTTAAATATTCTGATTTTGAGTCATAATAGTCATTGATATCATATAGGCAAAAACTGTTAGTTCAGTTAAACAGCTGGATAAATATCTGTCAAAATTTATTGGTCTTAAATAAAAAATAGGTAAACTCATGGAAGCAGAAGTATTGATACAGTGTCTAATGTGTAGTAAAAAAAGCAATGATTGTTTGATTTTAGAAACAAATAGCACTTTTTTTTAATGACATAAATATAAGAAACGCACAAAAACGGACCAAGAATCAACAGTGGATGGATTATGGTACTGCTTCGAAATGTTTTGAAGTAATGACTGTCGATTATACCAATATTACGTCACCAAAGTGAATGAGAGCGTTTTTGAAAGGAAAAAAAAGGTTTAAAATTTAATTTAATTTTATGGCAAGAAAGCGTGTTAATTTTGCCAGAATATAATTTTTTGTGACTTTTTACTAGGAAAATCAACATTTTGAAGTACTTTTTCAACTATAGTAGAATATCCTATTATTTTATCAATTTTCCATTTAATAAAAAGAAATTAACCAAATAGTTACGGCAATAATGAGTACAGTCAAAGATGTTAGAAAAGTCGGCTTATTAAGGAAAATGAAATAAACCTCATTTTTTGTTAAAACCTGGTAGAATATGTTCCTTAAACGTCAAATATTATTCATAAACTATGAGTTAACTGCGCAAACGCTTCTATTTGTTAATAAACAATAAATTGTTAATTAAATGTAATTGTCAATGTAAAAGCCGACTTCCAAATTACCAAATTTATTAATAGGCAACTTATAATACGTATGTGTTAGTGTTTATCAAATAATCAATACAAGTTGCCTCAATTTTGACATTGACCGTTTTATATAATTACCAATTTATTGTTTTTTAACAAATTAAAACATTCGCGCAACAACTCATGGTTTAAGAATAATATTTGACACCAGAGAAACAGATTCCACGAGGTTTTAGCAAAAAGTGAGCGGTTTTTTTTATCTTTTCCTTAATCTGTTACATCTTTGACTGAACTAAATGCTTAACATATTACAAAATATTTACTACAACCAACTTCCTTTCCGAGTAAAGCTCTCAATATGTTTCCATAGCTTACGAATTTCCACCAATTTCAAAACTCTTTTATGTAGGACTGAAATATAACCTCACAGGTCTGATTTTTGTTAGATTACCAAAAATTACAGTTTGGCTTAAGAATTCATTCTAAAATGATAAAAAAATGTGTTTTGACATTCTGGCATTAACAAAACTTTTATTCGTTCCAATGAGGAGAACATTTTCCAACGAAAGAAATAAAAAATAAAATGAAAATACAGTTTAAAAATAACATAACGGAAATAATTTCATTTGATAAACGAAGCAGTAATGAAACTAATTCTTTGTTACATCCTAAAAAAACAATATTTTTATAGAAGCTTGGACCTGTATATATCATATAATCAAAATAACAATGTCACCCTAAGGGCTTTGTATGTATGAAAGCCTAAGAAAAATATTTGTTGAACATAGAATAATGTTCAAAGAATAAATTTTATGTTTTTGTTAAAAATTTATTAATAATTTTCAATATTTCTTAAGGATATAAAAGTATAACAAACCGTAAGGGATACGTTTCTTATAAGGAAAACTCATAACTTCTGTTTATTATATTAAGATTTACGGAAAAATTGGAGGGTGAGATAACCAAACCGATTTTCATGATTCTTTTTTGGCAGATACTTCCGGAGTGGTCCCATTTTAATTCTAGAAATGTGTTTAAAAGGATTCTCAACTGTTTTTGTGGTTTCAGGATCAGATAATTCCTGTTTCTTGAGAATATAAAGATATCATATAATTTTTGAAGTATAAGTTCTTTACGCACAGCACTAAGAAAATTATACACAGCGTGAATCAGTAAAATAAGATTGTCAGTCATGAGGGTTTTCGAAGGAAGTGAAAGCTCGAAACTTTGGAATAACTGTGTTTTTTTTTTTTTAATTATTTAATTAATCATAGTATAAATAATTAGAATTTCATTATTTGTAAATTGAAATTATTAACGTATGTTTAAAAAACTATTATACATAATAAAATAAAAGTAACAACACAGTTTTCAAGCGGTCACCCTTCTTAGAACTAAATTTGAACTAAACTAATTCTTTTCAATGTGGTATATATTTCGTTAACTCAAAAAGTGCTTAACGTGCCTAAAGAAGTTTTCTCATTTCCCATTCACAGATGGTGCTTATTTTTTAAAATAAACAATAGGGTATTTTACTATATTTGAAAAAGTACTTCAAAATGTTGATTTTCCTAATAAAAAGCCACCAAAATTTATTTAGGAAAAATACACACGCTTTCTTGCCAAAAACTTAAATTAAATTTTAAACCTTTTTTAAACTGTCAAAAACGCGGGCATTCAATTTGGTGACGTAATATCGGTATCATAATACGAAATAACACTGATAAGTTTGACAGATATATTCATAGACAACTAATTATAATAAATATAAATATTTATTATATATGGATATATTATACCCAGCTGTCTACACTGAACTAGCTGATGGTCTATGGTTCATAACGATATGACATCACAGCAGGGCTTGCCCGCATTTTAGGTCGCGTGATAAACAGTTTAAAAATTACGATTTTTAATTTTAATATTTTAAAAGAAAAATGTGCTTTTATCAATCGAAATCAGAATATTTAAGTATATTTTAACATAAATTTTAACTTTTAACCCTATTGTTATGTTTACCATTCATAGATAGTGCTCGTGTACTAAAATTTAACAATAGTTCTATTTCCTCTTCATAGATGGCAACTTATTGCCCCTCCACATAATCAGTAAAAAATATAAATTTGGGTTTAATATAATGCAATTGAAATTTCACTTCTGTTGCAGGTCCCAAAACCCACCTTTTTTTCAATTTTCGGATAGAAAACAATTACTGTCTATCAAAAAGTTAAAATAAAAAATCTGTTCTAATCTTATAATAACTTTTCCTCCTTTAAAACATTAAAAGTGAAGTTTTACATTACAAAAATTATGTTTAAGTTAACTTTTAAGTTTTATTAATATCAAAAATGTTCATAATTTAAGTAAATAATCAGTTATAAAAACTTGTAAAAAGGAAGAAACATTTTGCTAAACTAATTTATAATTTACAAGAATAATATTGAATGTATAAAATAAAAGAAAATAAAAAATAATCTAAAGATTATAAAATATTATGAAATATTGTATTAAATTTTATAAAATCAACAAAAATGAAGTTAAATATTAAAATAGAATAAATAATTAAAATATACAAAGTACAGATGGGGTTACAGAGCTTTTAAAAGCTTTAAAGATAAACTTATTGTTAGTTTCGAAAATAAGTTTAAGTTTTCCGATGAACATTGAGAGTTGTTTAATACTCAATAGAATTATTTAAGTACTAGTCATGCTGGCAAGTTCAAATTGGTGAAATATAGAAATACTGGTCGTAAAAATACGTGTGATAGTTAGTTGGATTCGGAATGATGTCTAGAAAAATGTGCCAGAAGCGTTTTTCAGCACATAAAAAATGACAAAAGTTATAAACAATAAAAGATGAAAAAAAGGTATTTTGTTTTTCGCCATACCTATTTCATAAAATATTAATATTAAAAAATTTCAAAAAAATTCTTAAAAAGGATGACATTTCTCATAAAAAACTGCCACTCCCGGAAGTCTATCTCCGTTATTTATAATTTTAATTTAAAGCTGAAATTTTTCGGGTACAGAACCCTAAGCTCGCATTTGAAATATATATAAGAATCTTTTCATTTGTCCTTAAAGCATTTTGTAGATCGTCGATAATTAATTAATATTTTTCACGTACGGAACCCTGAACTCGCACTTGAAACGTAGCTAAGAACACTCTCTGTTAAATTACCTTTCAAATGAAATCAGAAAAATTGAAAACGATTCATCCGTTTAGGCGCTACAATGCCACACACAGACAGGCAGACACTAGCAATCAAACTTATAACACCCCTTTTTCTTAGTTCGAGGGTTAAAAACCGTTATAAACAAAATATAGACCTCCGGGAGTGATAGTTTTTTATTGGAAATTTCCTTCTTTTTAATATTCTTTTTTGAAATTTTTTAAAATATTAATATTTTATGAAATAATTCAAATCACTGTATTTGTCATCTTTAATTGTTTAGGTACATATAACTTTTGCATTTTTTATTTGCTGAATTACGCTTCTAGTACATTTTTCTAGACATTATTGCTAATCCAACGAACTTTACAGACGTATTTTTACGACTTGTGGGTATTTCTATATTTCACGTATTTGAACTTGTTGACTAGACTATACAATTACTGTCGTTATTTTCTTAGAATTTTTCAAAATATACCGGTTAATCGTTTTTTAATCGAAAAGTTGAAAAATCTTGTGAGATAACTAAAATACAGAAACTATTTTCAAACAAAAAATGACAGATGGGCTTAAAGGAGAACATCTTAATCTTTTATATTTTTTGAATTTTTGGTCTATATTTTAGTTTATCGATTAAAATGGTACAGGAGGATACTTATTAGCGCCATCAAATCCGTTCTCACCAATGCTTTCAATTTTATCGCTTTATTTTTATGTGCTATCGCATACAATATTCGAAGTAGATACCATATAACTTAGAAATCGGCCTATTTCATCCAACAGCTTGAAGGTAGAATAGTTAAAAGTTTCAAAAACAACCCTTTTCCCGCTTTGGTCTCTAAATAGTTCACTTATAAACAGCCCATGTCAAAGATGTTTTAAAACATGTTTAATATATTTTTTATATTTTTTTCCAACCGAAAAAAGGGATTACCTTCAATTTCGATTATACCAGGTAGGCAAAACAGAAAAGTGTTACCAACCACATTATGTACAAAATTTTTTGAAGCTAAGAATGAATATAATGGCGCACTATGGTTACATAAGTGATTTTTTTGAAACTACACCAGTTACAATTCCAGTACTTTATGTTCTTTTTGTACTACTCTAAATATAAACAGACAAAAAGCTATACAGCAACTACACTATAACCTTTTCTGTTTACACTAAGGGTAGTACACTGTAAAAAACAGAACATACAAAGTATTCTACTACTATTTTAACCCTGAAAGTTTTTGAGGGTGTAAGGATATTTGTTATGCTTTTACGCAAAAATTATTAGAAAACTTTCATGAAAACGTAGAGTTTAATGGTCTATAGGCACATCGGAACATGAGTCATAATTTATCTCGTGACGCTAGGGGGGCAGAAAATAAAATTTTCTTCTCATTTTAAATACACATTCTAAAGGATACCGATATAGCCGATATACCGTATAGATATTAATTGGTTGGAAATAAATGCGGCTTTTAACCTTTTAGAATTCTCGTTAACCGTTCGGTAATCTTTAGTCTCGTGATGATAGATTTGCTCACGTGTTCTGAGCATGCGTCAAATCTTTCGCGCGTTAACTATTTTTTTACTTTGTAAATCATAACCTCTACATAATTTTATATTTATTTATTATTTTATGCACTTGCAAATTAAACATAGTTTCATTACGTGCTTATTGAATGATATTCAAGAGTGGAAATATTAAAGTTCAGAAATAATCAAAATAATTAAATTGATTTAAACTAATATCATCATATTTCTATCACAAGTTGTTTTAATTTACTGAGTACTAAACTAACGAAAGTGCACGAGCAAGTCATGAAATTTTCGAAGTTAATATTTTTTTTCTTACACCTTTACTCTCGAGATGAAATAAATTCTCACAATTTTTGATGGACTTTTTATTTTTATTGGAAAAATAAAAGTTATATATGTTTTCCCAAATCGGCTTCATGAACATGAGATCTGAGACATTCTTTACTTTTGCTGCCAGGATGTGTAATGTACTATTTAAATCAAGCGTAAACAAAATGCTCATAACGTGAGTGCTGTCGGCTTAAGTTTAGTGCGAGTGTTGTGGAGAGAAGTTATATGTAATATGCAAGGTATATTAAGTTTAATCCCGAGTTTGTAACGATTAAAAATATTGATGCTACACACAAAGTTTTGGTATAGGTGCTCATAAAATCACCTAATTAGCCCATTTTCGATTGTCCGTCTGTCAACAAGATAACTCAAAAACGAAACAAGATAGCAAGCTGAACAGCGTACTCAGGATGTAAAAGACGAAGTCGAGTTCGTAAATGAGCCACATAGGTCAGTTGGGGCTTGGGTCCGTAGAACCGATCTTGTAAACTATTTGAGATAGAACAAAAGTTTAAATGTAAAAAATGTTCTTTATAAAAAACAACTTTTGTTTGATACATTTTTTCGCAAACATCACTGTTTACCCGTGAGGGCGCAAATTAGGCGTAAATTGTATAGTATGTATTATAGGGGAATATCAGTTATATTAGTTATGTATGTGTGACACTTATGTATGTGTAATGTGATAGAGTAACAACACCGTCTATGCATGGTATTTAACAATTAACTCTGTCAATTGTTTGTTTTCTCTTGTTTAAGTTGAAATTGCCCAGTGAATGGGGCGGCGGGTAACTAGTAGTAGTAATATAACAAAGAATGATAAATGAAATTCATGCATATGGCATGATATGTATAACGTAACAATATCATCATCGTCGTTAACTCTATCAAAATAAACATGTGATATGTTTTATCAGTAGTGATGCACGCTTCAATGATTCTGGACTATATGTAGGTATCCTATATTATATACAGGATTGTATAAACAATGTAGGTTTCCTTTTTATCTATTATACACTATGTATGCATGGAAAAACCTGGAAAACTTTCTATTATAATACTGTTCATAATATAAATGAACTTTACATGTTATAGTCAAGTCATTGGTAACTGACATGTTGGGAGGTGTTCCTAATGAGAGAAAATTCTAAAATACAGTTGTTTTTTAAGCAAGCATAGATAAGAAAAAAGGTGGCTCAAAAGCAAAATCATAATTAGGTTTAAAGACGAATATGATTTTAGAGACGAATTTTTTTTATTATTATTGTAAAATAAAAGGTACTTTTGAATCTAAATAGTCTTTTGGGCATAAAAATCCTTTCATTATTCTTTGTCCGAAAATTTGTTATAAATACTCCACTGTGCGACGCTTGACTGTAAAAAAGATGTGCACAGTATTAAAGCTGCTATTTTTTTTCTCCTCAATAAGAAATTTTGTGAACTGTATTCTAAACATTATGCTAACAAACCTTTACTTTATAACAACAAAAAAAGCAATTTATTTAAAAATATAAAAGCATATATTACGTTCGCGTTCGCTGGTATATTTTTAATCAATTCAATATTTAAATGTTTAAGAATAACGTAGCTAACGTAGAGTTTTAAGTTTGTTTTAGTGAAAAGTCACGAATTTGAATGGAATGATTTATCATATTTATTTATTATTTTACATATAAAGAGCCACATTTATATACAGCGTTTTTTTAGCCGTAGAACGTAATGTATATAGAGTTTGACTTATAGTGGTGTAGACTGTAGTGTCAATGTTTATTCTAAAATATTGTAAAATTTTTTTATAATAATGTTTGTTTGATGACATTTAATAATGATATTCAACAATTTTTATTCTTTTTATAAAAGTATTTCGTCGCTTTTATAAACAATAGAAGAGTTATTGCCGCATCAAATATTTGATAAATCAAAATTTTGTGTACATTTGAAGAAAACATCCTTATGATGGAATTAACTGAAACTTTATCAAAATTTTTTGAATAAAAAGGAGGCCCATAGAATTTGTATTACTTTTATTTTTAGTAAGTTTAGTCGTTAATCTTCCCGCTACTTATTTTTCGTATCATCGTTCTTTTACGAAAAAACCTATATTTTTACATTTTCTCTCCTCCAGGCGGAAAGTGTCAATTTTTGTCCCGCTCTAGTAAACGAAGTCATAGCTTTCCTCCTCCGTCTAGCAAAATAAGAAAAGGACGGTCTTTTACGTCCCCTATGGACGGTCTTTTACAACTTCTCAACATCCTTTACCTTTTCTTTTTTTTTCACTAATATTTCTTCTTTATATTTTTAACCTTTGTAACTTCGTTTATTCGTTTATTCATTTTTCATAATTGTTTCATAATTTTCATCAATAATTTTCATAAATAATTTTATTATTATTTGTATATACACCCTGATAAAAAGGCCGATGAATGGGAAATTTCCAATTCAACCAATCAGAATGAATAGGATAAAATTTGAAAAAATTTCCGATTCATTCCAATTAAACCAATTATAATTTTGAATCGCAATTTCATTGAAATGAATCGCAATTAACTGGAAAATTTTCAATTCATTCATGAATGCGATCGAATTGGAAATTTCATATAGGTTTCTATGTGATTTAGTCCGAATTCAATCGTAATGAAGGGGAAATTTGAATCGAAATTAAATCGGAATTTCTATCCGAGATGATAGAGTTTTGATAATCGGGAACGTTCAGTATTCGAAATACTTTTCTTCCACTCACACTTTTCATACTGATATGTTCCAATTATTCAAAAATGATATTGTTTGTTTGTATATACATCTAATATGATTCATTGGTACGACTCTATAAACACAAAGCATCAAAATATCACGTTTTTAATGCTTTGAGTACAGGTCTCGCTTAAATACTTACATTCCAATACTGTTTTTACAATGCTTTATTTTATTTATAATGAATTTTTTCATATAATCATGTAATCGGAAAAAACCCCGGGTTTTTATTGAGTCTCAATTATCGAGACTTTACTATACTTGTAAGGACAAATATGAAAATTTTGAAGTTTACACTTTAACCTGAACATTTACATTAATTTTTAAGTGTAAATGTTGTCCTTAATTGAAATTTTATCAAAATCTTGCTTTAAATTTTTCTAAATACAAATCATTTTTTTTTTTTTTTAATAATTGTTAATAAAAATTCAGCATCACGTACATAGGGAACGGAAAGAAAATAAGGGAAAAATAGTAATTTTCCATTAACACCGTGAAAATAATAAAATCGGTATATATTACTGGAAAAACTGTTGGTCATTGTGACATTTCCTGATGATGTTACCCAAATACACAAATATACCAAAAATAATCTTATACCTATGAATTCGTGTAAGGTGAAGACAAGTTATAGTCACCACTATGACTATGTGTGACTTGTTGACTTATTGGCTTATCGTTTATTTGGTAACATAAATCAGAATTATCCCTTTATAGTTTTAGAAGGGATCATATATTTATTAAAGTGATTAATGATGACTCATCTTGTAGGTTTTGATAATGTCACTTATGATATGTGTATGAAAATATTATCATTCATATTTACATATTTTTAGACCTGTATTATTGAGGGGTCTCTTTTTTTATATACAAAAAATTTACCGGTTTTTAAACACTGAACAAAAAAAAAGGTGTTATAAGTTTGATCCTTCTGTCTGTCTGTCTGTCTGTGACATCGTAGCTCCTAAACGAGTTGAACGATTTTTTCTTTCGTTTGAAAGGTAACTTAATGAAGAGTGTTCTTAGCTATGTTTCAAGCGCGAGTTTAAGGTTTCGTACCCGAAAAATTTGTCGGGATTTTTTAAAATTTTATATATTTTGCTTGTGCATTGTTTTTGAAAAACTTGATTATTTATCGCAAAGAAAAATATTACATAATATTATCCAAGTATTTAAGAGTAAAACGATTTTTCACCTAAAAATATCTGTTTACAACTCGTTGATAGTGACAGCTCCAAATATCGGCTCCCACTTTAGCATCGCTTTCAGTGATAGAATGAAAAAAATCAAACTTTAATAGTTATACCATCTTCTAGAATCTCAAAAAGAGTCATAATTATGCTAGGCTAGAGTAGGTTGCCCTGGGAAGCGGCGGGGGGGGGTCATACACAAATAAGTTGTTTGGTCCATATCCGGCCAATTTTCCATGACCTATTTAGAGCTGTTTAAAAACGGGGAAGGCGTAAGTAAAACCGTTGTAGCTATTACAGGCTAGGTGGCAAGCGCACTGAACAACTATGCCAACTATAGCAACGCGATTATTGTAGGAGTAGTGTCATAGTGGAGAGGAGGAGTAAGAAGTAGAGTCACATTTTTTCTGCCACTGTCCAGCTCTTGGATTGTGGAGATGGGGTCATTCTTTCTTTTATAATCACTCCGATCTCAAGCCCGATAACGTCAAAGAACTCTAGCTGTTCTTAAACAGCTCCAAATGGGCCATATATGTCTTGCTCCAAATGGGCCATATATGTCTTGCTGTACCTACTAAAAGTGCGTTCTTCCCTTCATCTAACATTGGCCTTTTTTAAATTGTGCCATTTCTAGCAAGGTCGGCGGGTTCACAATTCCCTGGACAAAACTCACAAATTTCGGTTACAGAAATAATTTTAATAATTTTAAAGTAAAAAATTTTCTATATCTACAACAAAACAAAACAATATAAAATAAGATTTAAAACCTGTCTACACAATTTGTAGACACATGTAGACACTGAAAACAAAAACAAGTTCGAATCACGTTGTTCAGACTACAAATGAGTCAATACAAATATTATTTTTTGTCTTCTTTGTTTTTGTTCAAACCCATGTATTATCTCAATTGTCCACAACAATAATTCACCTAAAATAGACTTGGACCAATATTCTTAGTAAACATTTCAAACTTTTACCACAACGATAGTAATAATAAGTGGAAACAATAAGAGTGCAACTGTGGAAGTAACTAGTAGCTAAACTGTGTGAGTGACTACAAGCTACGAACTACCTACGAAGTACGAAGAAGAACGTACCTAACCATAAAATAATGTTTGGTTTTAAGTGAAATAGATTGTGCACAAAAAACTTTATTTTAAAATTTGTTTTCTAAGCACGTAGTCAAACTATAACAACAAATATCTGTATATAACACCTTTATAATTTACAGAATGTTACAGGAAAATAACAGGTGGCAACGTTACGGAAAAGTTTAAAAGCCGAATATTGCGTATTTCGAAAATCATTTGGAGGCAATTTTTGAGTTAATACTTCATTTACTGCGTTGAGCGATTTTATTATAATAGTTTTTTAGTAGCGGGTATTAAAAATTCTAGTAATATAATAATTCTAGTTTGGTAGTCACCATGGTTAGGATCGTCACCTCGAAAGCGACATGCATATCACGTGACTACCACGTTGAAAACACCAGCAACATTGAGCACACCCAATACTTCGATGAGAGATGCTGGAGAACATTATGTGCTGTTGCCTTTTTATTGTTTATAAAATTTATTCCATATGTTTACAGGTCGTTGCGTTTATACTAAAGAGTGTTTATACGTACTTTGCATACTGAAGTTCTCGCGGGAACGAATTTAAAAAGAACTGGAAAAGGGATGAACGTCATATAAATTTCAAGTGGATTTCTAGACTATTTTTAAATTAAAATTTTACTCCGCTTATAATCAATATCAGTCAAAGCCTCGGTAAAGGATAAAATGAAATGATTTTATTTATGAAATTTTAATTATTACTATTAAAAACGCAGGTGTTCCATAATTTTGAGTCTTCATTCTGTCAATAGACCCCATGACTGTCTATCTTTTTTTTTTGATGCCCCTACATTATGATTCCCGAAAATTTTGCCGGCATCGAGTCCGATATCATTTTAATAATTAAAATAAAAACCTTTTCAACCCATTTTAGAATGATTTAATATGATTTAGCTTTATAATTAAAGAATTCCAGACAGAAATTAGGTTGTTTAAGATGCAAGACTATCGAAAAACATTGCCAGTGCTCGATCCGGAGGTTAAAATATTGATTAACTTTCAGTTAACAAGACTGTGTTATGAATGACATTTTGTCTGATTTTTCAACAGTTCTTATTAAATTCTAACATCCTACAACATCCTAAATCAGCCTAAATGGATTAAATTTGATCTTAGAGATGCATCCCGCATTAAAAACTTCATAAAATTGGGATAAGAATCCGGCACTGGGTAAATATTTTTTCTGCGATAATATGACAAATTTGCGAAGTATGAGACAAGTGCCAACGAGTTATTTAAGAAGGGAATTTGAAGCTTTTGCACTAATTGATGACACTGTTTCTGTTACACCTTGTACAGAGTGTATAATAAAAATTCAATTTTTATTATAATCAAAATGTTCCATTAGTGATTGGTTTTTTAAAAGTAGTATTAACTATTTAAAAGTTAAAAAGAAACAAACTTTTTCTAGTACTTAGAATTTAAAATGGTTTGATGTTTTAACCATCAATTTTAAATAAGCCGTAAATATACAAAATAATCTATAATAATGAAATTTTTTTCCAGATTTTGACGATTATAACCATAATAGTTTTTGACACTACGTTTCAGGCGTATTTAAAATAGACTAAATTTACTACAATATGAGCTTAGAATTGTCTCTGTAGATCCAATAGTTTCCAAGATAAAGCTTTTCCAAGCTTATCATTTTTTTCGAACTTTTGCAATATTTTGCCGTTCTGAATGTATATTATTTTCAACCTAATTTTTCATAATTCCTTGTATATCTGATAAAAAAAACCAAAATTTGCATTCAAAATTCATTGAGAACGACCGAAATTGCAAAAAAAAAAAGATAAACATTGACAGGCTTTATCTCAAAATTGAGTCTACAGAGGCAATTCTTGTCTCATATTATAGAAAATTTAGTCCATTTTAAAACATCCTTAAAAGGTATTTCAAAAACTAGTCCGTTAAGGTTATAATCGCCAAAATCTGAAAGAAAGTTTTCACCAAAAATTTCACGGTATTTTCGCTTTTGGCTCGAGGTCGTAAACTTGAATTATTCGTTCGATTAAATTTGTTTATAAAAATAATTCAAGTTTCACAGCGCTTTTTTTATGTTCTGTGATATTTTCTTCATTAAATTCATCGATTTGTTTTTAATAATCTAAAAATAAATCCAATTAACATTGCGATTACACTCAGAAGCAATCAATTTTCAATATCACGCAATCTTTCCAACATTTGTCAATCCGGCTTAAGGCTTTCAAAACAGTATTTAAAGTTCAGGTAGTTTCCATTTACAAAAAATTCGAGTGAAGTAAAGCTAAAACTTCAGATGCAAAATACATTTCAAAGGAGAGCTGCCTTCTGCCTAAGAGGTTAAATTTTCCATGAGAAAAATTATAATGTGTGCTTATTTTAATTTTCTTCACTTATTACTAATCGGTAATTGAATCGATTTTAAAAGTATCCCTAAAAATTGATATCGATTCTGAGTGTTGCAGTTCCGATTGTTAGCTCTTCTAAATGTTTTATGTTTATGTTTTTCCCTTTTGCTATTATTTTAAAAGCTATTTTCACGGTTTTGCCTAACTGACAAGACTTTGGCAAAACAAAACGTGAATAAAACTTTTCTTTCCGAACTATACATGAAATGTATCGTTCATCACTTACCTTAGAAAAATAAATATAATAAGTTGTAGATATTTATTTTTTCCCCATTTTATTTCATATTTAATTCATTTTTGTTTTTATACATCACTTTGATTTTTATGACGTCATTCTGCAGTAAGTACTAGAATTGTAGTAACCCAGAATGAACAGAGTATGTCGTTGAATAAGAAATTAAATGGATAAAGAGATTTTGTATCTCTAGGGTAATGTCTAAGCAAATCATAACGACATTTCCTTTTTGTAAGATATAAATATTTATTATTAATAAAATGTCGTACGTACGTATACCTACGTTCGTGTTTCTCTGTCCATATCATCAGGAATTTGTGACATACAATCTTCTGTTCAGAAATAGAACCAGAAGTTGGAAGAACACTGCTATGTATGTATACATACCTACCTATATTCATTCAGGTAGGTAGGTACACTAGATGTACTTCTATACCGTCTAGATTGTAGAAAATAAAGGTATCTAAGCTACGATGGTGGCACATATTAAATGAACTTTACATTTCTCTTTACGAGCTAGAATGAAACGTTTGTGATGTCGTTTATTCACTGAAAATAGCAAGTACAGTTAGGGAAAAAAGGTAGAGACTAAGATGGAAATCAACTGTTGAAATATACCGGTACTATATTTGTTTAATATATTTTGGTAACAACGTCCAAAAATATAGTATTTTTTGTGGTATTCTCAAAATATAGGATTTATGTAGTTACTTTCTTACTAAAAATAATAAATAATCGTTTGATTCTGTCCATATAACCGAAGAATATTTTTGGTAATTTTTATCTTTATAGTCAAGATATATTTACAAAACGTAATGTGTGAGATTTAATTTATAAAAGTAGAAGTTTTTTACTTTTTAATCTATAGAAGGTGCAACATTCTCGGAAATGCATGCATTCATTCAATATTCGCTGTTCACAAGATGTTAAAATTCCCCTAGGTGTACCCCGCCACTCTTCGCTGTGGGGTACACCATTATGATTGAGTGAAAATAGACGAGAAGTATCTACTAGAAATTTTCTGAAACACATAATGTCCTTTTATTTGGTACCAAACTTGGTACCTTTGGTACATATATATAGATAGATTACAAGGAAATTAGATTATTTAAAATTATATTATACACATGAGCTAGCACTTAATAACATATCAAAAATTTTTATCTATACGTTGCAGTTGCCTGAATGTTCGATCAACCTTAAGCAATATTAAAGCAATTACTTAAGAAACTTTAAGAAGCTTTAAAACAATTAATTCATATTGTTTTTTGTTTGACAAGTGATTCAAAATCTGCCAATTAGTAATAAATACTGCTTAAGCAAGTTAATAATACTTTGCCACGAGTGTTCACCCTCTTACAATCACCGCAGACAACACAAATTTGTGCTGCGATGTTAAGAATCGTTCTTTTGCTATTGCAATGCCACTGGTAGGACCTCTTTTGAGAAGTTAAGGACACTCTTTTTTCTTGATATAGAGTACAAAAAAAGAGTGAGATGTATCTCAAATATATTCGCTTAAGTTTTCAAACGATAGGGTGTAGAGCTAAGTAAAAGCAACTCCATGTATTAAAAGTGGTCGTCAAATTGGTGACGCCACTTTACCAAGTGATAACGCAAAAGTGTAAGTTGTGAGAGAAGTGTCGAAAGTAATATTAATGCGTAAATTTTTAGAGAAGGATAGAGAAGTTCATCTCAAACACAAAGTAATAAGACTAAGATATTTCATCAAATTTGATCTAAACACGTTCTTAGAGAAAGATATGGAGAAGAACCGTATAATTTTGTTTCTAACCATACTTTTCTAATAATAAACCTAGTTGGTTTTAAGGTATCCATCGATTGTATATTTTAACATCTATCTGTTACTATCAAACGGCACCAATATATTTTGTTTTCTATATCTAAAAAGGGAGAGCATTGACTAGATAGTAAGTCTAGAATAAGGTTTTACTATCTATCTTTTATCAGATGAATGTTTGTGTGATTTCTGTTAATAGAGATACATCTATTTAGTTAGTACTATTGACTCTGTATAGACCGAGATGTCTGTCCCAAAATTAGATTGGGACTCTGGTTTAAGCGACATTCGTTTACATTACGTTTATGTATTTTGAAAAATAATAATATAACGTTGTTCCTTACATGGTCGAGTTGGTTAAATTTTTGTCATGACTTCAAGGGATTAAAGTTCGATTTCTGGTAAATGTATATTTTTCAATTCTCTTAAATAAATATATTCTCAAACTATAATTTTGTCTCAAAATTATAATTTCCTTTTATAATGTAATCCTTTGTGTCATAATTATTATTAATAATCAAGTCCACATACATTGAACAAAAACAAAAATAATAAGTTAAAATTTGATTAATATTGACAAAAAAATAAATAATTTATTAAATCGGAAAAAAAAATCAACCTTTCACTTAGGTTAGGTTATAATGGCTGCCCACGAAGGACACACTTGGGCTATAGAGCCCACTGTGATATCATATATGTATTTTACCACCTTTTCCGCTGATAATTTCATTTATCAGCTTCTCAATTATTTTCAGAGGCCGAGTGCACCTCCTTCATGCATATACCATGTACTACAGTAGCCTATCACAACTATTAATTAAATCAATTTTTGTTGCGATGACGAGAATCGAATCTGCCCTAAGCATACCGCGGACGGAGTTGATTACGCCTTAACCAACTGAGCTACCAGGGCGACCACATTTCATTTACCGTGTACAGAATGTTCTGTAACTGATTTTGAACTATAATACAGGATTAAGCTCATTAAGATGAATAAAAAACGTCTTTACCAAATTTATATCAGATGTGTACTTCCCGAGGTATTGTTAATGGAAAAAGTAATAAATTTATCCTATCACAGATCATTTAGAGTCAGGAGGAGGTGGAGGTAGTCATAGTCATGTGATCTGATGGATTAATTGATTTTTTGATTAAGAATATCTTGAAAAGTACACATCAGATCTAAATTTGGTAAAGAGCTTTTTCGTTCGGCTTGACAAGCTTAATCTTGTACTATAGTTTTCCAGGATCAAATAAATAACACATTGTATATGATCGAGTTGGTAAAACACCTGGCATGAATAGAAGAAACTCGACTTCACTTTGTAAAATGTGTATTTTTGTTTTAAATTCTCTTTTGTTAAAATTTTATGACGTTTTTAACACGCTTTTATTAGTTTATGTATTTATGTGTCTATGTATTTATGTAACGGAATCTTTGAACATGAAAATCACGTTCAAAGATTCCACTTCAAAACGGCCGACACCAACTTCAAAAAGGCGGATTGAATGGAAACTTTGCATACGTATCAAGAACCAATGATTGAATAAATTTGTCCAGTTTTCCTGATCAGAATCAACGATTTCTATAACTGAAAACGTGTACATTTATTTGCGCTTCCACCAAATTTATACTGAATTTTGTAAATTAACAATAACACTTTAAAAAAAAAAAAACTCAACAAACACGCTTTTGTAATTAGAACTAGCCGATCTAAAAAGTACAAAATAATTACTATATTATCAAAAAAAAAAAAAAAAAGATAGAAAAACTTAGAAAAAAAAATACTTTATCGCAAAAAAGCCTTTTTAAAACTAATTTCAAAGTTAAAAGCCTAATTTCTAATATTTCCTTATAAAGCACTATAAATTTTGAGCTATAACGGATGTTTGAAGGAATCTAATTAATTTAATAGTTCTCAGATCAGATAGAGCCTGCTCCCATTTCTCACGTTGATTACTGGTCTATGCGGTAGTATATTTAAATAGACCATCACATATTTGTGATGAAATAATTTCTTTAGGAAAACAGAAAAGGGAAATTATTATCAATATTATCTTCGTTCACTCGTCCTAAATTTCTATTTATATCATAACAAAAAGTGTAACAACCGAGATATTTAGAGAGTTATTGATTAGTGATGTCAATAGGTTTTGTTCATTTTGTAACATAAACAAAGATTTTATTCAATGTATTTATGAATAGAGTAATAATAAACTTATGTTGAAGTGGCCTGTACACGATTATTGATTTTGTTCTGATTTAAGTTCAATGTGCCTCTTGACATCATGTTTTTTTTTTTTTTTCAAGCAAAAAGTACTTATAAAATGTTCGAAACAATTATATATTTGTGTTTTATCCTTTTGGGTAAGGCAATTTTTTCTGTCCTTAAATTTATCTTTTACTAAACTTGTTATAGCTTTGCATTCTCTAACTAGTCGCTGCACCTACCTAAAAAAAACAACGTATGTTATTTTACACTGCAGAAAACGCCCTATTCAAGGTAAATAAAAGAAGTATCAGGTCATTTGAGCGGTGTTAGGGATGCGATTTTATCAGTAGAATATGTATTTTACTTAATTTACCAATAAACAATTGGTAAATTACCGGACATCTAACCAAATAAGTTTTTTATGCTATCTAGCATACCTATAACGTATTATCGGAGCTATTAAGCATAACGCGGGGTATATAAATATTAAATGAAATTTTGTATTTCTTATTCTAGTTTTATTCTTGAAAAGTGAATTGAATAAATAATTTAAATAATCACTTGTTATCAGTTATTTAAAAAAAAAGGAGAGATGTCGTGGGACACCCGGTTGGAAATATGTTTCTCTTGTATCTTCGTTTATTTTAAATGCAGCGCTTACTTTTTTACTCGCATTTGCTTTGACTTTTTTGCTGGTTTGAATGATTGATTATGCACGTCAATTATGTTAGATTATTTTGAGCTTTTTTCTTCTGTCTATTTTTTAAAATATTCAGTGTTACTTGTAGTTGATTTGCCATATTAAAAATAAAACAAAATTCCAAAAAAATTGAAAATACACAACAGGATTAAAATTATTTAAGAATACAAATAACTGTATGAGTATTTAATTATAAAAATTTGTTTTGTGGTACGCTACTTTACAGTTTGAGTGTAATTAGTTTCTTGTTAAGGTTTTTTTCCCCCTCACGATACTGTTCCCCCTAGTAATTCTGAAAATTTAAAGTATTTATTTAAGAAGTGAAATACTTGCTTTATTGTTTGAAGAATTAAATATAAAAGCTACTTTAACTCTATACTTTACGAATTAATTGTAATATTAGTTTAAAAAAAGACTTGCTTCTGATTTAGTAGTCAACCCAATATGTGCGTACATTACCTTCATTTGGCTTGATCAAGATATTAATTATGATATAACATAAAATTTCCTTGTTTCTACTTTATTATGTTTAACTTCTTCTGATAACTCACAACTCATTATTTGAATTGTAAAACATAAACTTTAGAAAAAAAAGGCAGTTTGTAAATTATTTTCAAAATAATCTCAAAATTTTTGGCAAGCTGAATCGATTAAAAAAAGTTTTAGTTTCCTAGATAACACATCGTTGGATTTTGGAGTCGTTTTAAATTGTTGCACATTTTTTGGTTTTACCTTCCAACCAGCTAACAAACTATAACGAACTATAAGGATCATAATTCCAAAATTTTTGGTAAATTATCATTCAGAAATTTATTTTACCCATTAATTAACCAAATAGCTAACCGGTAAATAATTAGATAATTTTCCTCTCGAATTATTTGTTGTAACTAACGCACTCTTGTTTTAAATATAGCACTTTGCAAGCACTTTCGTTGTAGCTCTATTTAGGATTGTAAGTAACATTTTTTTTTTAACATAATGTCTCTTATTTACATTGTAATAACTTTTTGAACAACCCTGTGCTTACAGATTATTCAAATAGAATATTAGAGTTAATTATGTGTAACATAAAATTTCATCAAATTAATTAATCCATACATACACATATTCAAGTTAATAATAAATAATTCAACTCAATTAGTTATAGCTAAATAATATTAAATAAAATAAAATAAATAACAATATATTTTAATAAAATAAATTTAACATAATAATAATAATAATAATAATTATTATTATTATAATTATTACATTTGTAGACCAAATAAATAAATATTAAATATTATATTCATAAATATAATATTTATTAAATTTATAACCAAAACCAATCATCATATCAGACACATACCTACATATATGAATATAACATATTTATATCATAAACCACCTCTTTTACTCTTCCTATTGAACTTATGTATTATATATTTAACGTATATATGTCGCAGATAGATTTCCGAATCTGTTGTTTTACAAACCGTCAGTTATTTAACAAAACAATTCAGTTACGCAACAGAGCTGAACGTTTAGTGCTCTTGAATAATTACTGCAACATTAACACACAAAATTACATAAACGTTTCGCATTTATCAATGTAGCGAGTCAAAGAGTAATGTCAGTCAATCGAACGTTAGAATAGGGGGTCAGATAAATGCTATCGTAACGGTTATAATTTCCGTGGTATTTACATGAATTTAATAAAGCTGACAATTGTTATACAGATTGTATAAGGTTAATATACAATTAAGTACTTCTTAGAAAATTTTAAGTTTAATAAATTAATTGAATCTTATTTAGTTATTTATTGTACATACATTAGAGCTGACCGACCAGCTCTGTTCTGACATTTAACTGACTGACTGACATAACTGTTGTTTATATGCAATATGTAATCTTTATAACAATTTTCAGCCTGAATAAATTTATTTTAATACCACGACAATCACAACTGAATCTTATTTATTTATTGTACATACATAACTGGCCAGCTCTGTTCTAACATTTAACTGACTGACAGTCATAACTGTTATTTACATGCAATATACAAAATGTATAACAACTTTCAGCTTTAGTGAATTCAATTTAATACCACGGCAATCATAACCGTTTCGATAGCATATATCTGACCCCGGTTCTATCATTCGTTTGGCCTGGTTCTCCCATTATAAAGGTTATGTAAAACATTCAAAATGATATAAGGTTAAATTACAAGTTATGAATTACAACGATGAAATGAAATTTCAAATAAAATTCTGTCAAAATTAATAAATGAAACGAGTAATATGGGTTAAAACAAAAACAGTGATTTTAAGGACATTCTAAAAAAATTGATCAAAGTTCTCAGTATACGAGAACTTAAAGAAGCCGCAAGCAACTTTTATTTTTTTATAATTATTTTATTTGGTATGGTAACATAAAAAAATACTGTTTTCTATTGCCATAAGAAGTTCATTTCTTTAAAGTTAAATATATTTATTTATTATAGTTAAATATATTTTGGTTTTGAAACAGTAATTATTTAATTATTTTGTATATTTTCATGGTTTCCCTACCCTGCACCAAACGCTTGTTGTGACTGCAAATAAAAGGCATTCTGCATTACGTTTAAACTTGGGTAGTAATTTTGTCAAATGTATAAGTGAACTCTTTCATAAAATAATTGATTCGGCAATCCATCTGCGACATATATATACCAAAATTGTATGTATATATCAAATAATATAATAATATGTAATTATTTATTTTACCTATATTATATGGATGCTAATATTTGTAAATAATAAATAAATATTAAGTTGGTTTAAAATTTATTACAAAAAATTTAGACCTTAGGTAATAAAGTATGGCATTAGTAATTTATGTCAATTTATTTAACATTTATTTGACTAATGTGTCAATTTATTGAACATCGTTGATATTTTTTCTAGCACTTACATTGACCAGACATTAATTAGCCACAAAAGAATTAATGAAAGTGTTTCTATCAATGACAGTACATGCTGGTAGACACTTAATAATTTATAGAAAATAAAATGCTGTAAAACATTTATTCGCCTGTTAAAAACATTTCAATCGACATTCAAGACAAATTTCTACATATGTAAAATGTAATCTATATTTAATACATAATTTTAAAATGAATGTGTATACTTTGTATATTTCACTGGACAGTTTACAAATGTTACAAAGTTTTAGAATCCGTGTCGACGCTCATATAATTACTTATTGGCTTATAATAACCATAGACCTAACGCATACTCTACAAATTATAACACAAACTTCCCATTAAATTATTCAATTAATTTAAAGTATTAATTATATTCATTTTGTATATTAAGCTTCTTTTTATTAAGGCATTTCTTTGTTCTGTTTACAAAGTTATTTTCTGAAGGAAAAACGCGATATAAAAATATTAAAAAATGTTCTCTAAATGGTATGAATTTTTCTTACGTGTTAAATATCGACAACTTTGAAAATTTATTACAATTAACAGAGACGACCAATGCTTCTTCAATTTTTTTACAACTTTTCTACATCTTGCACAATTTTGTGCAAAACTAATCTTACTCACATCTCGCAAAAAATACCGTCAGGTATTATGTGGTTAACTATAGAAATTTTGTGCAAAACTTATTAGAATCATGATTATTACGATTTGGAAACACTATTTTTGGTGTAAGAGGCCACAGCAAAATTTTCAGGGTATCTCTTATATTGATATTAAAACCATCAGGAAGGATGATATTCATGTTTATAAAGAATTTGTTCATATGTTATAGTGACCTATAGAAATCTATACCAAATTGTTCCAAGGATTAACCAAGGAAATTTGATGATTGCCTCGATATAAACGGATTGTTCGTGAGTATTGATTGTAGAATAATAATTAATTAATAAGTTAATTTGTTAATATAAGGTAGCATCAATTATGAATCATTACAACAAATTGTGTTATTAATAAAAACAAGTGAAAACAAACAATTGACTGAGTTAATTGTTGAAATGCCATGAATGGACAGTGTTGATTAGACTGTCACATTACACATACATACATACATGTCATGCATACATAACTGATAGTCCCATATAAAACATACTATACAATTTGCGCCTAATTTACGCACTCACCGGTAGATAGTGATGTTTCAAAAATGTGTCAAGCAAAAGTTATTTATTTTTTTATGAGGAACATTTTTTACATTTAAACTTTTGTTCTATCTCTAACAGTTAAGACCTAATTGACTTATGTTGCTCATTTACGAACTCGACCTCACTTTTTACATCCTAAGCACGCTATAAAAATTTCAGCTTGATATCTCTTTTCGTTTTTGAGTAATTTTGATGACAAGCGGACAGACAGACAACTGGAAATGGACTAATTAGGTGATTTTATGAACACCTATACCAAAATTTTGTTCATAGTATCAATATTTTTAAGCGTTACAAACTTGGGACTAAACTTAATATACTTTGCATATTTCATATACATATGATACATATGATAAGTATACAAATGATGAAGTGGTCAAATTTTATAATTTTTAAAAATCGTTAACGACTATAAAAAACTATTATATAATATTTAAAAAAATATTTTGACTAGGTTTCGAACGCAGGTTTTTTGAATGGAAATCCAGCAGCGATACACTTGGATTGAATTTCTGTCGTTTAGTTTCGACCATTTAACGTCAGGGAAGTTTAGTGCTTTTTTCCCATTCAAAATTGTGATTCCTTCAACTTGGGTTCTTTTTTTTCAGGTAATCATTTTTTCCCCTGAATAATACTTTGAATTTTACAATTTGGCATAGGTTTAATCACTAAATCATATAATGGACCAAGTAAGTGTGTGAATTTTATAACAAAAAATTGCTTGGCCCTTTCTTGTGGTGATTCAGAATTCAGGCCATCATGGCACATATTCTTTAAAAACAATCAGGGATAATATGGTATTCATTAATATACCGTGGAAATATTGCAGTGGCTTCTTGAGCCATTTTTTTATTTGTGTGTTGAATTGAGCTACGATGAAAGGTTAGAAAATTTTCTCTTAATGATTTTATCTGCTTGTTTACCTAAAAAAATTTCACCTCAACTTTTGCGCCTGATACAAGAAGCTAATTTTATTTACATATAATCAGAAGATATCTTATGAAATATATCTTAAAGAAGTACATCTTATGAAATATTATCTTCTTCTTGAAATCTTAAATATTTATCTTCATCCAAATTCTAATTCTATGATTTCTTTAAATATAACATTTAAAACTAATGGATATTATTTTTAGAATTTTGTAAATATAATTATAAACATGTGAAATAATCACCGGAACGAAAATATACATATATCCATCCAAACGCTTTTAAACATACGCACTAAATTTTTCTTAATGAAAGTTTTTTATCTCAAAAATTAATATTTCAAAATTTAATAATTTTTTTCTTTTCTGTTACAGGTACGTGCTGAAATTCAATATATCCAAGAAATGTTTTCGAAGAACAACATATTGTAAGTCAAATCAACGTGATTTAACAAATCAACTTTTATTGAATAATCTTAACGATATTAAACCAGATTTTATGGTTATTGTGAAAACTTCAAGAGCGTCAAAAGTGACCGGCGTGATTTCAAAGCATGGTCTTTTATCGTATTTTTATAAACAGGATCCACACGTGCTGATGTCGTTCCAATTTTTTTCTAAATGACGAAATACCTAATGATTACTAATGTTTCGACTATGATTACTAATGTTTGAAAATTCGACGTTTTTGGACGGTTTTTTAGAAAAACTTTATTATTTATGGCGAAAAAAAAATTACATAATATTATATGTATTAAGGATATTTCCAAAAGTATGTATGTAATTACTTGAGACTTACGTTTAAAATTTTGAGGGTAGATTTTATTATTTATGGCGAAAACAAACAAAAAGAAAACCGACTTCAAAAGAAAAACTTTTCCAAAACAAATTAATATGCACTAAAAAGTAAAAAAATAACGATAATATAATGTAGTTAAAATTATTGTTACTTTTGGAGTCGGTGTCAGCCAAGGAAACAACTCTGACAGAACAGTTTGCTACATTAGCTTGGCTGACACCGACTCCAAAAGTAACAATAATTTTAACTACATTATATTATCGTTATTTTTTTACTTTTTAGTGCATATTAATTTGCTTTGGAAAAGTTTTTCTTTTGAAGTCGGTTTTCTTTTTGTTAAAAGTTTTTTTTATTTTGTGATTTTTAGTGAATACACTAACTACTTTTTCACTAAAAATGAATCATCGAAATCGGTTGACGTGATATTGAGTTATTCACCCTCTTGTCGTGCTTAATGAATGCAAATTTAAGACTTTTATGGTTTTCTCATAGATGTCGTTGTCAGAACTAGACCAAAATGAAATGGGACCACACGGGAAGCACCAGCTTTCAAATAGATAAAAAATCATTAAAATCGATTCACCTAGTCAAAAGTTCCGAGGTAACAATCATAAAAAAAAAATAAATAAATACAGTCGAATTGAGAACCTCCTTTTTTTGATTTGAAGTCGGTCAAAAAAATTACATAATATTATATGTAGTAAGGATGTTTCCAAAAGTATGTATGCAATTACTTGAGACTTACGTTTCAAATTTTGAGAGATTTTATAATATGATGATTAAAGATTTTGAGAAAATCACTTTTAGAAGAAATAACACACAAGTGCGATTTATTTCATTACTTTAAATGTATTTTCTGGATTTAGAAGTGCTGCTTGTTATAATTTTCTATATAGGAAAATATTTGTCATCCTCTTATAAGAATATTAGTTCTCCAAATTCATCTTAAGTTAATATGTCTTGTTAGTTAATAAGAGTTAAAAAGACACAAATTTTATCACTAATATTAAAAACAGTGCAACATATAGGATTTACATTCAAAAAACACAAAGTTTAACAACTCAACGTGCTTATAAAGGGCATTAATGATATACACAATTTAAAGATGATCCTAAGAAAAAGTGATTTTTTTAAAAATGATTTTGTCTCTAACGAAATAATTTGCAAACACTGATTCATACTTTCAAACAATTTAATTAGTGAAAGCATGCTATCTTATAAAATGAGTGGAATATGATTTAAATTAAACATATTTCATAATACATTTGACTGTAATTTTATTAATTAGAGCGTTGCATACCTGTCTTTCTTGCCATGTTCAAGTGAAGTCGAATTCAGCATTTATTTCTATACATTTATTTCTATACATATATAAATATCCAACATCAACATCTTTTGTAGATTTAAGGAAATGAATAAACTTTAAGTTTAGTATATAAACTGTATAGACAAGCCATACACATATAGAGCTATTTTAGACTAGGGAAAATGGACTGCACCATTCAATTGTGAATAGATTTTTCCAAAAATAGTCGGTGGAAATTTAAAAAAACTATTAAAATTAAAATTAAAACTTTAATAAATTATTGAAAACAAAAAACCCTTTGTGGGACACACGGTAATGGAGACACAAATTACAAAAAAAAGGTTTTTTTCCATTTTTGATGGTGAATTATGTTACAGCTTGACAATATAAGATGAAAAGTATATAAGAAACTTGTTCGATATCTGGAGTCATTTTCAAAATTCCGAAAGTTGCAAAATTTGATTAATTATTTAACTTTCAATATTTCGTAAATCAAGGAAGATATCGAAAAATTTTATTTTAATTTTTCGTCTACAATCATGAAGTTCATGTTCATCAAAGTTCATCATCAAAGTTGAAAATAAGGTACAAATAATTTCAACCATAAGACAAAACTTACCTTGGCGTTCGTCAAAGTTTTTTGTATCTTTGGAAAATTCAGTCTCCACTCTCATTGGTACCAGTGTGCTGATATGAGCTTGTTTAAGAGTCACAAATGGTGCCCTTAAAGAAAAAATACAATATCCAGTAAAAATAAAATAGTACAAGATAATAAATTTTATGTTAGAAATAAATTTTATGTTTATTTGAAAAACACAATCTGAATTCTCTTCGGAGCTGGTACACCCATATTTCCTAGTCTAATAGGAACAAATAGTAAAGAGTTGGTAGCTCCATTATACGCTTTGCTCCACGCTGAATGTTTACTCATAAATTAATAATAACATTATTTAAACACAATGAATATATTATTACCAGTTTATACACACATTTTAGTTTTGAAATTTATCTGAGATACATCCAATATACATACATTTACTATATTACTCATGTCTTCAAATCTTAATATATATATTTCTTGTGTGCGTGTGTACGTGACTGAACTCCTCCTAGACGGCTGGACCGATTTTGATGAAATTTTTTGTGTGTGTTCGTGGAGATTCGAGAATGGTTTAGATTTACAATTTGGTCCAGTACAACTGTTTTTGAGGGCTCCGTACCAAAAAAATGAAATTTCATTAAATGGTGGGAGCGCATATAAATCATATCACATTATGTATACTATGTGTACTATGTATTTTTAATAGTATTCAGGTATTGTCAATAGGCATTTATTAGAGCCATATACGAGCGCAGCGAGCTCTACTATCAAAGGTCAGGCCAAAGGTCGAAGGTCAGGCCACTCCAATAAATAGGAGTTAAATTGGGGTTTAGCGGGATGGGTTTAGCGGACAGGCTAAACGTAGTATAGGTATTCATGAATTGGAGTTACGTTTTTACGGGACAACGTCCGTCGGGGCCGCTAGTATTATATAAACAATGTTTCTATTCAACTCGTCTGTTCGTTCAAGCAAATTTTACAAATAAACTAACATTATATACATTTGTATTCCTATTAATCATAGATAATATTTATTCATTTATACCGGATGGTCCAAAACTATATCAATAGAAGACTAGAGTGATTAATATAGACGAATTATTTTAGATCAAAAGAGGCTAAAATGAAGAATTTTTATGTACCTCAACCTATCGGGCCAGTTTTTTTTAATGATCAGGAAGGTCCATATAATCTACATCTAACTTCTTGCCGCTAGAAAGTTTGGCCATTGCTATGGCCCAAAAAAGCCCATTATTATAATCCAATTATGAGGTGATTTTTGAAAATTTCAAAACCTTGAAATATGCAAGAAAGTGGGCCAGAAACGTACATTTGAGGGTTCACGATAACGCTGATCACTATTCTGAAGACAGAATTTCAGTGTTTATTTACAGAAAATTGCAGTGTTAGGTCAACGAAGGGGAAAAAGCCCAAGAAGGAGAGAGTTTATCCCAATGCTAACTTTTTAATCGTGATCAGTGACCCCAAAAAACCCCGAATATACTTTTTTCGCCCATTTTGTGGAATATTTACAGAATCCTTATAACTCCAGAAGAGGGGAGTACATCTAACTTCAGAATCGTGATCAGTGACCCCAAAAACCCCTGAGTATACTTTTTTGATCCATTTTGTTGAATATTTACAGAATATTGCAATTTTGGACCAGCGAGATAAATTACCCCAAGATGGGGAGTTTATATCGAAATTCTGATTTCGGAGTAGTGATCAGAGACCCCGATAACCTCGAGTATACGTTCCTGGCCCATATTTTCAAGGTTTTAAAATTTCCAAAAATCACCTCATAAATAGATTCTAATGATTGGCCTATGTGGCCCATAGCAAAAACCAATTAGCCCATTTGCGTTTGTCCGCCCGTCTGTTCGTCTGTCCGTCAACACGATAACTCAAAAACGAAAAGAGATAAAGCTTTAATTTATTATAGCGTACTTTGGACGGACTTGATTATAGCTATAGTATACTCAAAAAGTGAGGTTGAGTTCGTAAATGAGTGAATTGAGTCGTAGTAGTGATGAGCACTAAGACCAAAATAAGGCTAAGTTGACTGTCTTTATCTTACACACTTAGGGTTGAAGTTGCATGTTGTGTCTGACATATTGGTCTTGGTCCTTTTATAATTAACTGCTTCTGTCTAGAATACTAGTTGTTGCACTTTGATCTTGCTCTTACACATATGCAAGAGCAACCAAGACTTGCAAGAAAAAGCCCAATGATTAAAACAAAGACGCAAAGCCCATTTCATTAAATTCGTTAAACAAAAATAGTCAAATGTAATTTTGGTCTTGGTCTTGGGCTCTCTCATCACGAGTTGAGTCTTGTAAACCGTAAAAGAAATAGACGAAAAGTTTTAATGTAAAAAGTATTCTATAAAAAACTAAACAACTTTTGCCTGAAACATTTTTTCGTAAACATCACTTTTAATCCGTAAGACCGCAAATAAAGACAAAATTTTAGTGTTCATGTTATCCAAAACTATAAAAGATAGGAAGTTGAATATTTGCAGGTAGCTTCAAACATTAGTCTTGTAAAAGATTCTCAAGAAATGGAAAAAAATTCTAGAAAATATTTTCGGAGTTTTCAAAACAAATGGCGACAAAAACGCCGAATTGTGTTGGTTTTTCAAACCTTTCTAATTTATTAAAAATAATGCAAGCAATGACATTCAACACTTTCTATACAGGGTATTTCAACAATTAGTTTAGTCAATTGTTTTTTTTTTTCATTTTATTCTACTTTGTTACTCAACGAGTTAAAATCTTAGCGAGACTAAAAAGTTAGAAAATAAATTAAAGTTTAAAAAACACACTTTATTGCCCTAAAAAGTGGATAATAATTTTAATTGTAATGTTAAATTCAAAGCGTGGGATTGTCGATATCTCTCAAATCAGCTATTTTAAGGAATACACGTAGAGAGCATCCCTCGCTTTCAACATTACTACAGGTGCAATAATTTTAAACTATACTTTATTTTGTGAGTTGAAATTTGTCTAATTTTCAAATTTGTAGAATTAGGTAGGGATGCTATTATCGCGACAGCTATTATTCTCATAATTACAAAAAAACTCCTTCAAACAATATTTGTGTTACTGTTTTCTCAATATGATTTATTTCATACAATGCGGAACAATTCTCTGCTGCGAAACTTACCTTAGTCCGATTAGAAAACGTTACCGGATCTCGTACCAGAAGATTGCAAAAGATTTGTATTAATTTTATCTACTTTTATAGCTAAACAAATATCACTTTTATATCAGTAATGTTTGCCATTTAGCACACCCCTCAATAAAAATGCGTGCGTAGTTTCTTATTCCCCTTATTCCCTAAACAAACGGTAGGTACACGTAAGTAAGGCCGTCTATAAACCAAAATCAATTGTCAAAGACAAGGGATCCATTTATATTACACAATTATATCGAACATTAGTATCAATTGTGTATATTTACTTTTTGACAGGATCATTTATATACCAATAAAACTGATTTATTTATGTATTTTTTGAAAATATTACGGGAATCGGGAATATAGAAGGGATATAATAACAATTACACCGTGTTGTATATGTTGATATTATATTAAAAATCTAATACGATTTGAAAAGAAGCTTCGAAATTGAGATTTGTATTAAATAGTCGGTATGGTTAACTTGAATATCTTTTAAGTAACTATACCTTTCAAAATTTAGCGTTTCTCATATTTGGGAAAATATTTGCAAAATCGAACTTTCAATTTAAATAGCACAAATAGCTACATTTTAATAAAAATAAATTTATAAAACCATATTGTCAGTGCTTGTTGAAGTGTTAAAACATGACACGACCGCAAATTACCAGGAAATATTTGAACAATTTTCGCATAATAAAACTTCCAAATATCAGTAAACGCGGTCGGACATAAATTCTATATAGAGAGTATCCCGTAAATACCGCACCATTTTAAAATTATCTTCCATTTTTCCAGATGAAAATGTCCTCTTCCATTGCACGAATAGTTAGCTGTTAATTAAAATAGGCAGCCAATGAGAAACCACTCGACTCCAACTGAGACTGACTAATTAATGATTTTTGATAGTTAAAAAATAATTTATTAAATAATTATTATTGTATTATTGTTGGTACAAAAACAAAAAAAATAAATTATTAAGTATTCAGTTTGAGTCGAAAACTTTTTATTTATTGCTATCAAAATTCAATAAATAATAATTTTTATTTTGTAATAACAATAATAATTTAATAATTTATTAAAATTTATCTATTAAAAATTATTAATTAGTCTGTCTCAGTCAGTAAGAGTAGGTTTTAATTTTACAGTTACAATGCTTCTCATTGGCTGTCTATTTTAATAAAAAAAAACTTTTAACAAAAAGAAAACTTTCTTCTTCAAACGAAAAAGTTTTTCAAAACAAAATAATATGCACTAAAAAGTAAAAAAAATAACAAAAATATAATGTAGTTGAAGTTATTGTTATGTTAGAATTCGGTGTGCGCCAAAAAAACAACTCTGACAGAACAGTTTGCTATATTAGCTTGGCTAACACCGACTCCAAAAATAACAATAATTTTAACTATCTATATTATATTATCGTTATTTTTTTACTTTTTAGTGCATATTAATTTGTTTTGTTAATATTAAAGTTTTTCTTTTGCAGTCGGTTTCCTTTTTGTTCAAATTTGTTTATTTATTTTGTGATTTTTAGTGAATCTGAAGTACACTAACTAATTTGTCACTAAAAAAAGAATCATCGAAATCAGTTGGCGTGATATTGAGTTATTCGTCCTCTTGTCTACTTAAGGTAGTTCCAGCATGAAATCACTTTTCGACAGATTTGGCCGAATTTTTTTTCTCGGGTTTATAATAGCTTTATTTATGAATTCCTAAAATTTCATAATTTTTGGCCGTTTAGATCGCGAGATATGTCCCATTTAAAGCATGTAAAATGTCCGGTCTCTCCAACTATTTTTTATGATATTATTATATATTGAAGAAAAAGTAGAAAAAAATGTTTATACAATAAAATTCTAAAAAAAAAATTTAGAAATTAATTTTCACTTTCGAGATATTAATTTTGACGTAAATTGATCGAAATTGGGACGTTGGCATAATTATTTCCCATTTTAAACGGTCAAAATTTCTGAAACTTTGGGAATTAATAGTAAGCATTATTAAATTCTTAAATTTAATTTTTCGTTAAATTATGTCGAAAAAAATTTTAACCATAGCTTTAGCATAGGAACTGCAGATACCATGCTGGAAATACCTTAATCCAAATTGAAAACTTTTATGGTTTTCTCATGGATGCCGTGATCAGAACTGGACCAAAATGAAATGGAACTACACGGAAAGCACCAGCTTTCAAATAAATAAAGAAGAAATTTTTTTCTACCTGATGCAACAAAACCGTGCGGTACTAGCAGAACACCCTGTATATTCTTTTCTATCAGTACAAGGCAAAATATCTCGAAAGATAACCGGGTTTCTCAACCAAGTATACGGGCAACAAAATTCTTGTTTAGTCACCAAGTGCATATTTGATATAAAAATATATGACAGCTTTTTAACTGTAAAGTAAATTGTTATTCTTGACTTGTTTTTTCTTAAATAAACTTCACACTAAGCCTAAAACCCTGGAGGAATACTTTAACAATAATAACAACAAATAAAAATAAACAAACAACGCTTACTTATTTAGTATAAGGGTTGAAAAATAACACAGTAAGAAAGAAAAATGAAAAGAAAATAAACCCCCAAAAAATTTAAATACATGATTCAGTTTACAAAACAATTATTTACTTAATTACAAACAACAGTTTACTTGTTTGTATTTCTAGAACAGTTCATTCATTTCATTCACAGTGTTGATGTTATTTTTAAAACAAGTTAAAATATATAATTGACTGAGTTAACTGTTGAAATGCCCTATCTAGACAGTATTGAGTAGTAGTGCTTGTATTATTTTAAACAAGCGAAATTTAAGAAATATAAAAATCCCCGACAATTTTGGGTACGGAACCCTAAACTCGCACTTGAAACATATCTAAGAACACTCTCAATTAAATTATATTTTTTCATTAATCCTTTTTCAAACTGAGTCGATTTTGAAGATCATTGCCAATTTTTAAGTTTTTTCGGGTATGGAACTTTCAATTCGCACTTGAAAAATACCTAAGAACACTCTCAATTAAATTAATTTCAAACAAAAAAATAAATGAAAATCAGGTGATCTGTCTAGGCGCTACGATGCCACAGACAGACAGACACACACACATAGCGGTCCAACTTATAACACCCCTTTTTTTAGTTGGGGGATTAAAAATAAGATAAACTTTAAAAAAATATTGAAATTTTTCTAGGGATTTTTTGCTTTTTTGCATTATAAATGCTTTGACCCTGAATTTTGAATTTATTTTGCAACAAATTTTTTCCCCGATAATTAATCCCTTCTAAATATTATCAGATATACCTCTAAATATTATCAGATGAATTTGATGGGAAAGTAGAATCAACAGTTTTTGAAGCTACCCGCAAATTTTCAACTTTTTTAATAGTTTATGAGAGAACGGAAAAACTATGATATTTACGAAAAAATATTTCAAACAAAAGTTGTTTATTTTTAAATATAAGAAACATTTTTTGTTATATCTTAAACGATTTAATTTCTTATACCAAATATTCGTTTGTAGCATCTATTTTACTAAGCGTTACAAACTTGAGACTAAACTTAATATACTCTGATATATTTCATATATATAGGGTATAAAAACTTTTGTTTTAAATTTTATAGAATTTATTATTCTATTATTATATTTTATTCATAAACTTTTAAAAAAAGGGTTTTATATTTATTTTAACAGGCTGTATACAGAAAAATAAGAAAATAATAATATCAAAATATCTTCGTATAATGAAATCGTCGAAAAAAATGTTCAGTTGCTTCCGGGACAGTTTAAATTGGAAAGTAAATTAATCAATTTTTGGTTTCAAATGTTTTTATGATGGGGTATCATGTATGTTGTCTTTAAGAATAGAATATTATTAAATTTTTCCTTAGGCTTTTTTAAACCCGTCAGCACTCGCGTCCAACGTTTGGTAATCTTTAGTCACGTAATCAGAGATTTGCTCACGCGTTCTGCACATGCGTCAAATATTTCACCCGTTTAATATTCTTTAATTTTGTAAATTATAACCTCTAAATTCTTTATTACATTTAGCTTATTAAAAATACTTTGAAATAATCTAAGTAACTAAATTCATTTGACCTTATTTCATCTAATTTTTATCAAAATTTTTTTTTTAATTTACTGAGTGCGACTTTTATAAAACTGACGAAAGTTCACGAACAGACCCAAAAATTTCCGACGTTTATTTTTGCTTAAAACTTTACTCTCGTGATGAGAGAAATTCTCACAATGGCTTTATTAATTTATTTAAAAAAACTGTAGATGGATTGAAAAAATCAGAAAAATTCATAATTTGAAATTTCACAATTTTATGAATATAGAAAAAGTTTCAACCACAAATACCATTTGAAAAATAAAAGATATTTATGTTTTAAATCGCGCGGGAGCAAAATGCTCATAGCGCGAGTTTTTAATTTAACCCATCACTTCGTTGTAGAAAGTTCTATGTTGAAACTAAAAATTTATTTGTAGTGGAGTCAATAAGTGTTTTTACTTGGAAGTCCTCAGGAACAGCTCCGATTTTGATGATTTTTTTTTCAGAACGATTCTTTTTGTATATTATTTAAAATCAGAAACATTTCAGATGGGGGAAATAATCTGGAGGGGGAATAGCCAATGTCGTGACTGATATATCGACTCCCAGCCTAAATTGCTAATGATAGAAGTTTGAAATTTCGAGAAATTATTGATTTTATACTGTAAATGTCACATAAAAAAGGATTTTTCGAAATTCATCCCCTAAAAGGGTGAAATAGGGGATGAAAGTTTGTATGAAAATATATAAAAATCGTCATTTTTGAGTTCATTTCTTAACCGATTTTAAAAATTCTTTCACCTATATAATGCTACATTATCAGCAAGTAAAATGGGCTATATTTTATTTTCAAAAAAAATTAAGGTTCCGTAGCAAAAGTTAGGTGAAATAATTTAGGTGAAAGAATTTTTAAAATCGGTAACGTAGTGAACTCAAAAATGTCGGTTTCAGTATTTAATTGATTTTAACTTTTGCTACGGAACCTTAATTTTTTTTGAAAATAAAATATAGCCCATTTTACTTGCTGATAATGTAGCATTATATAGGTGAAAGAATTTTTAAAATCGGTTAAGAAATGAACTCAAAAATGACGATTTTTATATATTTTCATACAAACTTTCATCCCCTATTTCACCCTTTTAGGGGATGAATTTCGAAAAATCCTTTTTTATGTGACATTTACAGTATAAAATCAATAATTTCTCGAAATTTCAAACTTCTATCATTAGCAATTTAGGCTGGGAGTCGATATATCAGTCACGACATTGGCTATTCCCCCTCCAGATTATTTCCCCCATCTGAAATGTTTCTGATTTTAAATAATATACAAAAAGAATCGTTCTGAAAAAAAAATCATCAAAATCGGAGCTGTTCCTGAGGACTTCCTAAGAAAGCCTGTTTTATGTATTCATTGACTCCACTATTGGTACATTTATGAGGTACCTATAAATTATGATTAGAGTAAATAAATTTCTCCTAAAGAATAATCTCCTCCTAAAGAATAATCTCAAATTTACTCTCTAAATTGTTTAAATTTTGTAACAGTCGAAAAATATGATCACCCGAAAAGAATAAAAGTATATTAAGGAATCAGTTTTCTAGTTACATAAATATTTGATGAAGATAATAGATGTAGGTATATATTTGAATTCTATAAATGATTTGACAAGAATATATGATTATCCGTAGTTTAGATCACCCTTCACAAACATCCATAAACAAACGCACACTAAACTGCCATCCAGAGAATGATTACTCTAAATATTTATACTAAACATATTCGCATGCCAAATTCCAACTCTACTATAAAATGCATACACTACACGTCTATCAATATAATTGTGAGGAATGTTCAATGTGCTATGTCTCAAGTATGTACTAAAAACTATAAATAAAGAAATTTAGAAAATATTTTTCTATAGGAGCCTTTTGTGGATCTCTAGCCGAAAGTACGGTTTTTTCGACTTCATTTTAACTTCGGGAAGAGCGAGTGATGTGTCTTTCTGTGTAAAATAGAAAGACTCTAGAAAACCGTTAAAGTCGATATTCTAACAACCGTTTGGTGATATTTAGTTTCGTGATGAGACATTTGCTCACATGAAATGTATTTTAACTTTGTAAATCATAACCTCTACATAATTTTATATAAATGTATATATATGATTTAAAGCGGAACGTTTTAGTTTTAACCCCCGCGCCCTTGGGGTAGCGTGTTTAAATCGCCAAGTAAATCAGATAGAATAAAATTACCTTTAATACATTTTAAAATGAGCAAAATGCTAAAGTAACCCGAAATTTAAGATATTTTTATTAATAAAGTCCTTTATTCACCTCCCCCTCCCCCTTTTGGGGATCTGAAAGACTCTCAAAATGAAAAAGACCATTTTTTGCAAATTGAGACTTTTAATGACGTATTAGTGGGTTTTTGTGTTCGCGAATTTTCGGTCCAAATGTTTAATTTGTTACCCTTTCCCTCTGTTTTAGATTACATAAGTGAACCCCCGAAATAAAAGTTACCAGTTTTTGCAAATTGAGACTTTTAATTACGTATAAAAGGGTTTTTGAGATTGCTGATCTCGAATTTTTAAATGTTTAATTTGTCACCCCCCCTCCCTATTTTAGCTTACATAAATAGACCACTGAAATAAAAATTACCATTTATTTGCTAATTAAGACTTTGAAATTAAGAAAAAAGAAGAGTATAATGGCTTCTTTCAACTGGTTTTCCCCCCATTTCGTTTAGAAATTAAAGTGAACGATTACTAGATTGGTGGGTGGATACACGATATGTCATTTTGATTGTATGAGATATATATTTGTTATATATATATATATATATACAATCGAATGTATGTATATATCTACCCACTAATATGGTGGTGACCGTTAAACGAATATATGAGGCCACAAACGTCAAGGGGAATGAAAGCGAAATGATCTGAAAAGTGCTAGTTATGGTACCCATGAGAAAATACAAATACAATATTATATGTATCATGTATGTATGTTATAGTCGAGCTAAAAACATACTAGTTCTGTTGTTACATATTTAGTTTAACTATTTGGATATGTACTGGATATCCTTTTACGAAGCGATCATTTCAGAAATAGAATTAAAGAGAATTGAAAAAAAATACATTCGCATCAGGACTCGAATCCGTACTTCTTAAATTCATGCCAAGCGCCTTATCCAGTTTGGCTATACGTGCTCTAAAGGCATAGTGTAATTTTTTTCAACTCGAATCGAATTTTTATTTTTGTTTATCAACATTAACTCATTTATTATTTAAGTTTTGTTCACTAGCTTGCATACAATTTTAAACGTTAAAGCTTTTTAGTTATATAATTGATGTTTATTTATTATAAAATGGCGTAAACTATAAAGACAAAAAACCGAAAGGTATCGTGGACACCCAGTAGAAACTATGTTCCTATAATATCTTCGTATATAATAAATGTAACGCTTAATTTTTTACTCAGATTTGCTTTTATTCTTTTGCTTGTTTTAATGATTGATTATCTACATGTTCAATTTTGTAAGATAATTTTTTGCTTTTTCTTCTGTCTACATTTTTTTTTAATATTCAGTGGAATTTGTAGTCGATTTGCTATAAAAAAAACACAATTCCAAAAAAATTGAAAAATATACAACAAGATAAAAATTATTTGTAAAAACAAATAACTGTATTAGTAATTATTTATAAATATAAGTTTTGTGATACGCTACCTTGCAGGTTTAGTGTAATTAATTTCTTGTAAATAGTTTTTTTAATTTTGTCTCTCACGATACTGTTTGAATTTTTGTGCATTGGTATAATTCTGAAAATTTACTGTATAAGTCAAATGCTCGTTTTATTGTTCAAAGAATTAAATATTATAGCTACTTCAACTCTATTCTTTATGAAATGTAATATTAGTTGAAAATAGCCATACTTCTGATTTAGTAGTCAACCCAATATGTACGTACATTACCTTCATTTGGCTTGATGAAGAAATGTATTATGACATGACATAAAATTTTCTTGTACATACTTTAAATTATCACCATTATCTTTAATTTCTACTCACAACTCATTTTTTTGAATGATAAATATAAATTTTGGACAAAAAATACAAATTGACAGATTGTAAGATTAGTAGTAAATAGATTAAAAATGTTTTAGTTTCCTAGGTAACTTACACGTCGGATTTTGGCAATTTTTTTATTTGTTGCACTTTTTTTGGTTTTATTTCCCAACCAGCAAACAAATTAGAACGTGCGATAAGGAACATAGTTCTGGAAATTGAAAAGTCGTCACTTGAATAAACAAAAAATTTGACTATTGGGACAACCACGTTGCCGTATTGTTACAACCGATGTCTAGCCATTCCATTTACCAGTGATTTTTTAAAGATTTAAAACTCCTTATGACTACCACATCCTCCGCTTTACGTTCCTTAGTGTTTCCCAATCACTCCGCTCGATAAGCAGCAATAGTTATAGTTTTTCGCTTGTCAATTGGAGTTATGTATGACAGGACTTTAAGCAATCGCCTCAAGACAACGTTCTAATAAATGTTTTCGTTGTAATTGTGACAAGCTGTTGATGACACTGGGCATCCAGGAAAATGTCATACTTTTGAGTCATTTATTTATTTCTTTAATTGGGCAACCTCTAAAATTTTCAGAATTGATTTAGACTTAGTCCAACTTTATATAAAAAAATCAAGTTTTTTATTTAAAGTTGCCATTGTGCTCGTACATCCTTAAAACACACATTAATTAAATTGTTTTTTTTTTTCAAATATATCTGATTGTGTTTCAATTTTATTGACTGCCACATACAGCCCCACCCCTATATGTTAAGTAGTATAATGTTTTGAGATAGTATAAGTTATTAAAAGTATCATGTATATGAGGAACTTTGAGATACGAAGTACACAAAAATTTGAAACAAATGTAAAAATTTTCATAATAAAAATATGTAATTTGTACCACTTACATAGCAGTGTGAAATTTTTGTATGTTCTGTATACACAAATATATACAAATAGAATAAAGATACGAAAAGGTAACATATAATTTGATTCACTCACATAGAACAAAATTGAATAAGTTGATTACACCCGATATTTAGTGGATCCAGGTTCGTGGACAGTTTCAGAAATTTTTTCAGTTCTTTCTATTTGTTGTTCAAATAAATGATGCATCGGTGTTTGGTGAGCCACCCTTTATATTTTATGTGTAGATGTGCTTACAATGCACTCTTCTGCACCACATTAATGTTAGTATATAAATATAGACACAATATTTTCATGTAAACATATTACAGTTGAATTAAATTGATTAGGTACCTGGTAAAAAAATATATATTGTATATGTGTTAGGGTGACTAGCTAGAGAGTACTACTGTGGTGACGTTACCTATGTGGCAACAGGATGTGTCGGGTGTTTAACTCGAGGAGTGAATTCTCACTTGAAAATTAATGTAAAAACTCATGATTGTATTTTATTTTATTTCAATTATGAATTCTTTTCAATTAGCAAGGTTCTAGAAAATAAAATTTACTACAATATATCATCTGAAGTGTTTTCTGTAAGTGTAATATTTACAAAGATATTTACATATTAAGTTCTTAACAAATTTTGCAAATGGGGTCTCTTTCTTGTATTTTAGAAAAAACAATCCAAGAAACTTTTTGTTGAGAAACTTTATTTTTTATGGGAAAAGTAAATTACATAATATTATGAAATTGTAGAAAAAAAGAAAAAAAAATTTACACACTCTGATATTTTCATTATCCATAAAAATATCGATTTGAAATTTCGCACTGTCATACAGAGTGATGAGTCACATTTTTTAAGATACTTCACCAAAATTTGAACTTAACCGAACCGCCTACTTCAAATTGACAAACAAGGCCAATTCATAACATTTTGCCTAGCGTCAAAGATGGTTAGAGATATCCAAAAAAGTGGCTTAGAATATCTTTTATACCCATATGCCAATTTTATTGACGAAATTCGCATTTTAATTTTTTTTAATTATTTTGGTCTTCACTCAAAATTAAATTATCAATTTGTCTAGTTTTTACATTCCATAGCACCAAGTTATAAAAGTTTATTTTTTAATTTTATAATTAGTGCGCTATGAAATGTAAAAACTGGACAAATTGATAACTTAATAGTGGCTATGTATTCTAATATTTCTATAAACTTGTAATAATTATGAGTGTGGATCAAAATAATGAAAAAATTAAAAATGCTAATTTTGTCATGAAAATCGGTCTATGGATATGAAAAAATAATCTAAGTAATTTTTTCCAATAGTTTGTTTTTTCCGATATTTCTAACCATCTCTGGCGCTACTAAAAATATTAAGAATTGGGCCTTGCTTACCAATTTGTAGTAAGCTGAGTTTTAAGTTCTGATTTCGGTAAAGTATCTTAAAAAATGTGAGCCCCCACACTGTATAACTGTGCAAAATTTTAAATCAACATAAACATCTTATAAATAACGAAAATATGAGGATGTCTTAAGTACGTCACACTGTTTTTCAATCCAAAAAATAATAATAAATATGTTTTATATATACTGAAAGGCTCCTTTATAACATAATATGAGCTTTTGCACATTATTTTCCAGTTTAGTATCCATTTATAAAATTATACCCATTCCTTCTCGCACACCCTGTACAATAACAAGGTACGATGCATTTTGAATCATTACCACTATACAAATGTGTATTTGTTTATGTCACTGTTAAAATATAATGTCTTTTATCATCTAAGAATGAATTTAGAAGGAGAACCAGGGGAACCTCTATGTAGATATATTTGATGTGTGAACTAAAGGGCGGAAATAATCAACTAAATAGCATACTCAGAGTGCATAATCATTCTTAAAAAATGAATAATCCATCATGCAAAACATATTGCCTTGCTCACTGAGGGGTCGTGACTTAAGTATTATTAATCAGTTTTTTTTTTTTCGGTTGTTTTATTGAGAATGATAAACAAGTGAAAATAACAAGTAACAAAGTTAAGAATGTATAAGCGTATATGTAGTGAATTATGTTATAACTTGACGATATAAGACGAAAAGTAAGAATAAAATTTTGCGATATCTTGCGAAATTTTCCAAATATTGAAAATTGAAGGTTTTGTTAAATTACTCAGCTTTCGATATTTCCGTTTGATGCAAGGTCGTTATTATTTTTCCAAGACCACGGCAAGACTCAACTCTGTATGGCCAGGACTCGATTCTGCAAGATTCAGACATATTTTTGCAAGATCAAGACTAAAATTAATAATACAATATCAATACCAAGATAACTATCTTGGTTTTTTATGTTGGTCTCGCTCACCAATAAATTAAACTTCGCGATATTTATCATTCACTAAACGACCCAAAAGACAGATTTACAAATTATTATATACTAATGAATCACGTCTAAAAAACAGTTTGGTGTCCTTAAACTGTGCATCAGGGGGCACGGCAGTACCATCCTTTACTGGAACTATTTCGCCGGAACTATTTTCAGGTCCTTATTTGAGAATCTCTGGATAAGACCAGAACGCAGAAATTTTTGTCATTCAGTAAGCTATAATCACATACTTAAAATCCAAAATTTCAAGTCTGTAAGTCATTTAGTTCCGAAGTTAAGCGAAAGCAAAGTTTCGCAATTATGACACTCACTTACTCACTCATGATCATCAAAATAGAACTAGTACTTCCCATAAACTCTGAGAGCTGAAATTGGATACAGAGTTAGGGTTTAATGGCCACATAAAGGGAAAACTATAAAAACTAGAATAATCGAAGCACTGGAGTAACTGTTGTCCCTGAAAAAAATTAATCAATATGTCCACGTTTCTACAAAAAGAAGTTAAATCCCACCAAAAACATTCTGTAAAAACCTAGCCAAGAAGTCTCGATGGAGCTGCTTGTTTATCTTTAAAAAGTAATAAAATCTAGACAAAGTCGTGCCAAGTCTAAGGTTCCTTACTGCGATTTCTTTATTATTATAGTTAATGTTGTGTGACTTGGCCGTTAAAGGGTACACAAAGGTACAAAACCAGGTGCTCCATAACACCATTGCACCAATCTGAGACCATGTCAACGTCCACGGCCAAGTCACACAACATTAACTATAATAATAAAGAAATCGCAGTAAGGAACCTTAGACTTGGCACGACTTTGTCTAGATTTCATTACTTTTTAGAGATAAACAAGCAGCTCCATCCAGGCTTGGCTAGTTTTTTACAGAATGTTTTTGTTGGGATCTGTATTACAATCACCTAAAGAAATTCCTTCGAATATAATGACGATTAATTTAAGTAAATGCAAATTAAACATTCAATTTTAATGGTTTTGTCATGAATATAAAAACATGTCTATTCATTTGTAAATCAAATATTTTCGAATAATTTGTAATCGAATATAAAATTGTCAACAATTCGAACGAATTAACTGAGAGGATAAAAAAACCATGTATTTAATTCAAAAGTTTTATAATTGATTTTCTAGCTTAAATATTTACATTTGTGAAATTCTAGAAGGGTATGATGATAAAATAAAATACAGAATGTTCGATTTACATCTAGGCATATAAATATCACGAGTATGACATAGCACATGAGTTAAGCAATGCATCTAAGTAACAGGTATTATAGGTGTTAAATGAAATTGCAAGTGATTTGTATCGTGGCTTATCTGTTGTAGTTCATCTATTCAACTAGGAAACTCCCACTCTTCAAGTGTCTTACAACTATCTGAACGCATATTGAAGCTTCAACACATGTATATAATACCTCCCACTTAGATGCATTGCTTAACGCATGTATTCTGTCATACTCGTGATATTTATATGCCTAGATGTAAATCGAACATTCTGTATATACTTGTACGGGAGGTTCATGAGTATCGGTGCAGCCCAAGTAATTTCTTGGAAAATTATTTTTTATGTTCAAATGGAAGTGTACTTTATAGTGATGGTCGTGTGACCTTGAAATGTCTATGAAAAATCTTGTGAAAGTCAATTAATTTTCAAAAAGAAACGTCGATTATTTGGAAACGATTACTAGAATTGTGTAGAAAAGAAGAAGAAAAACTTATACAATACACACCACGGAAGCAAGTAAAGAATGTTTAACATGTAGTTTACGCGTTACTCTATACACGTGCATCAAAAAATCTCACTTTCATAAATTTTTCATAACGCACCGAAAAAAATATAACTTGCTTCATCTATTTTAAACACGCCTTTTTTCCCTTCATACGTTTGTTAGTATGCTAGTATGTAACGGAAAGTTTGAGCATGACGCCTTTCCAAACGTCAGCTTAACTCGAAATTTGGCATACTTATCAAGGACCGATAAAAAAATAATAATTTTGTAAGTTTATTTGGTTATTCTGATCCGGATTTTTAGGAATAAAGATTCCATATCTCAAAATATATGTATTTGTTTTCCCTTCCGCCATATTTATACTGAATTTTTTATAAACTATTATTTATTCTATAATAAAATTGGGAGTTCATATTCATATAGCCTATTTCTTCAAAACCTGCTTTCCTTAGAGCTAGTAATTACGTAGGTGACACCCGATATACCCAACTTTGTGAGCTTAGAAGCATTGTATAAGCTCTTCATTCGTATATAATTCGACCGATATAGAATAAAATAAAACCAACAAAATAACATTTAAAAGTTCGTTTTCATTTTAAATTATGTTAGAAATGTATATATTTAACTTATCTGTATGTTAAATAAACTATCTGTTATTTGTAAGTACACTAGTGGTCAGAATAAAGTGAACCAGCAATGGGTTGAAATTTTTAAACTTTGAATAGATCATAATATTTCTTTTAGCATTTAACCATAATACCTCAAAAATAAGTTTTATAATAAGATTTCTTTAAATTCAAAAAATCATTTTATCGTAAAAAAGCGTGGGGTGCTAAATTTCAATTATTGTAAATATTTTATAGGCAGATATTGGTAAAAGTAAAATCATTATAAAATATCTTAAAAAGCATCCCACGCTTTTTTTGGATAAAATGATTTTTTTGAATTTAAACAAATTATTTTTTACCTTTTATTCAGTTAGTTAAAAGCGTGTTTTTTTAGTTTTTTTAACTCTTCTTTATTTTGTGATTTTTAGTTTTTTATATTATTATTTATTTATCAATAATTCAGTATAAAAAAATTGGTGGGAGCGCAAATAAATGTATATATTTTCAGATATTTTTGTTAATCCTGAAAATCAAGATAATCAAATAAACTTATTAAATTATTGCATTACCATACGTCCTTGATAATTGTGCCAAATTATGAGTTAATACGACGATTTGAGCGGGGACAAAATCATGTTCAAAGTTGCAGTTACATATTAACATACTAACATAAGTTTGAAGCTAATAATAAAAGCGTGTTGAAAACACACTTTTTTTAATTTTTATTATCTTCTTCTTTTTTACTATTATGCTGGGTAGTTATTCTCTATCGTATGGGTCTCAAGGGTCGTACCATTCCCACCCCTCGGCTTGTTTATTATTATTAGTCTACACTGTAAACAAATTATTTAATTCAAAAAACACGTTTACTTAACGGTTGATAACAAGTCATTATTTCGTAAGTCAACGATCGCAATACTAAATTCAAGAAAATAATTATTTTACTCAAAAATTTTCTTGACACTATCAAATATTTACCTGCCACCACACTAAGAACATATTTTGTTACAACTAGTATTTGATTACAGTGTAGTTTAAAGAAACTGGAAGCAACATAGACTTCCATACAGACTGAAGCTTGCACGCAATTTTATGCCGAATCAATTCGAATTTAAAACATTTTCCGCCAAAAAATGTACATTAGCTCATTCGTATCGAAAAGCTTTCTAATTTAAAATCTTCTTCAATTTTCAATTGGTTATGAATAGAACATGGAGTGTTTCTTTATATCTCGATGAAGATTTAGATGACATACTTTGTTGGGAATCCACGCAAACACAATTTTCAATTAGTAACCACTCTCATGATCCCTCAAGAATTTCTAAAAACAATCAAACTGTTGAAAACGGAAAAAATATATAATTCATAGAGAGTCACCATTTTGAAACCTACAACAGCTACCTAATGCTACTGCCAAAATTGCAAAGCCAGCCTATATTTTGATTAAAATTCATTTTATTTTGAACATTAGTGTATAATTATTTTTTTCAAAAGCAATGTTTTTAAAAGTATACACTCGTACGTTTAACCCACAACTTCCCCAAACAAACATAACAGTTCGCATACAATTCCAACAATATAATAAGTATTAAAAAAGTTTTTTATTATTCAATTTAAAATGAATTATTTACTTATAAGTTATATCGTATTATTATTATTTATTTTATTTTATTTTATATGTGAGCTATATTCATCTTTTCTTTGTTTCTTCTTCTTTCATTTAAGTAAATAAATAAATAAATAAAAACTGAAAATAAATAAAGTTTTAAATTCATTTATAAATCTAAATATAATTTTAAATTAAATGATTGTGTGCGGAAAATTTTTATTCATATTTATCATTTTTTTAATATTTCTCTTAAGGTTGATCAGACATTGAAGGCAATAGATGAAGATTTTTGATATTGGTATTATTAATTGACAAAGAGTTTTCATGTAATTAATCATTAAAAATTGGAATATTAACTATTTTATATTGTGAATAGCAAAAGTGGAATACATTTTAGAACGCATACATTTTCAAAAATGTTGCTCCTCCTTCTATAATTAAAAAGGAAAAAAAACTATTCTATTTTTATAAAGTAATTTTCGTACTTTACCTTAAAAAAAAGGTTTGATAATATTTTAATTAAAAAGATAAATAATTCACGAAATAGACGTCAGAGTCAAAAGACGATTATTTATTATTTTTAGTAATTAAATAATTACAGAAATCCGATTACTAGTGATGTTAGATGCTATCTAAATTTACAGATTATAAATTTTAACTTGTGTTTAAAAAAATTTTCAGTGTACTCAACGATTAACTTTAAGGAACTTTTCAACAAATTTATCTTGTATTTTCTTCCAAAAATTGAATTTTTTATCGGTAGTTTTTTAAAATCATGACGTGCATGCCAATAAGAAATAAATTTTATCCAGAAATAGATTAAACAAGAAAACTGGTGTAGATCAAAACAAAAGAATGCATCTTGAATCTGACTAGTAACAAATTTTTTCGAACAACGAATACATATCGAGGAAATTTTTTGTTTGCTTAAATCTTTTTTCTCGATAATGTTTTGGTTCATTTTTCAAATCTGAATGTCTATATATATTGTAAATGCGAAAGTAAGCATGTTTGTTTGTTTGTTACGCTTTCACGCTAAAACTAGCGAATGGTTTTTAATGAAACTGTACAGCAATATAGCTCATACTTCAGAATAACACATGAGATATAATTTATAAAGATATATTATCTACAAAAAAAAATTAAAAATTAATTTAATTTGACATTACCCTAAATTACAGATGTCTGTAAAAGTATTCATTTGACATTAACATAAATTACAGATTTCTGTAAAAATAGTCAATATAAAATATTTCAGGGCCATCTTCACTGATATACTCAATGAATTATTACGACTATTATACATTTAAAAAAAAAAAAAAGAAAACCATACATATATTTTACCTGTGTAAAACAATCCTTACCATTATTTCGAGTGTTATAGAAAGGGGATAAGCGAGAGCAATCTTTATCAAACTTTAGCTTAAATTTAGCGAAGCGGGTGGGTATCACTCTAGTTATCTTATAAAATCAAGTAAGAAAAAAACACTCTTTATAACGTTAAAGAAATCATACATTTAAATTTCTTGAACAAAATCGAAAATTAATGGTCTAAGAGACGGTATAAGGTGGATCTTCACCCATCTGATAGCCAGATAAGACATATTTTTAATGACTAATTTATTTTTAAACAAGTCTAAGCCTCATTGCTATTTTTAATTAAATAAATTTTAAACACTTTTTTCTCTTAACGATTTTTTTCTCGCAAGCCTATACCATTATTTTCGTAATTAATTTGTCTTTCTTCTGATACCAATTTCGATTGGTTAGCAGATCGGTGTATATTGACTTTATGTTTTGTTTATATGGTATGAACAGATCTAGACCGATTTGTCAACCAATCGAAATTGGTATCAGAAGAAAGGCAATTTAATTACGGAAATAATGATATAGACTTGCCTGAAAAAACCGTCCATGGGAAAAATTGATTAAAATTAGTTTTATTAAAAATGGCCACAAATACTTTTCGATAGAAACACTATGATAGGAGTGTTTAAAAATCAATAAAATTTCAGAAAAAATATGTCTCATCTGGTTATCAAATGGGTAAGAATCGACCTTATACCGTCTCTTGTACTCTAGTAAAAAGTCCTTCCTTTTTGAAGACATTTGATGGTGAAACTTTATTTACGAATTATGTTGAAAGTCGGGGGTGTTATTAGCATTGCCTCCTTCAGAGACTCACCTTATCCCATCCGCTAATAATTTTTATTTATGTAAATTCTATGAAATTAATGAGTGTAATAATAATCCTTTTTTGAGAGCAAGAACGAAAAGAATATTCAAAAGTTGATGAATCGATATATCGTGAGTGGCGTGAATTTTATTGTACCTATAAATAATATACCCACCAATAAATGCAATTTTTTTTGAATTTTTTCCAGGTAAGCAAACCGTTGCGTTCATTTGAGATTCTTTTGAAATTTCAAAATCGACAGAATCTATGTGTTTTGCCCTTGTGATTCAGGTTGATTCAAGTTACGTTAGGAATATTACATTTTGTTGTTAAACAACTTCAAACAACTTCTAATGAAATTTAGATTTTTATTCAAACTCTGCTACATTTTTTTTTATATTTCTAATGGAATATAAAAAGCGCATATGTGTACGCTGTTGAGCGCATAGAGGTGAAGATTTGTGGTATGGGCAAAGCAACTAATAAAAGTTCTACGAAAATATCGAAATGTTGTAAAAGCCCTTTTAAATCTTGTTTAACAATAACAAAAAAATAATGGTACGGCAATTAGCAACGTTCTCAAGAATATATTTTAAATCGGCTGAATTTCTGGCTTTCAAGAATAAAGTACATCTCGCCCGTGCGAGTACTTGGATTAATTCACATGGCATGTACGCTGCTTCACAACCTTATATTACGGTATGGCCGGTTAAAATCATATCCTTTAATTAAGCAAATCTTATTTTAATTGTAGCCCTTCTAAAATGATTTGAATACATTTTCTTTACACTAAAAGGACATGAAAAATGATTAAAGTGATTCAATTCGTAGCGTTTTTCGTGTCATTAAATCCAGCCGTTTTACTTCAACTTTTTCGTGACGATGCCAGCTCTGATACCTATATCAAGGCTCGTTTATGCTGCCAGAAAATATAATGTAAGTGTATAAGCGTTACATTGTATTTTTTGGCTGCATGAAAGTGTCACTTTGCATGGACAAAGCATCGAATAAAAATTATTTGGAAATATTCACAATTAGCAGATTGTTGTATTTTCGGGCTGCATCAAAGGGCAATATAATATGGATAACTAATCGAATATCGAAAAGTCTAAATAGGCTGGTATACTGAGCCCTGTTGAGCGTCTTTCATGCAGCAAAAAAATATAATGTAAGTGTATTATTATTAGCGTTACATTATATTTTTTTGCTGCATGCAAGATGGAAAAACCTTCAAATAAAAATTCTACGGAAACATTCAAAACAAAACACAACAAATTTTGCAAAATATCCAAATATTGAACGAAAATAAATTTCTATCAGCGTGCTCTTGAGGGAGATACAGATGAAGTGTTCATTTTTAGTCGTGAAAGTTTACGAATTTGGAGGAGGAATCAATTAATTGCTACGTTTATGCTGCAAGAAAATATAATTTATCTGTATTCGAAGTACATTATATTTTCTTGCAGCATGAAAGTGCAAGTTTATATGGGCCGAGTATCAAACTTTTTCTTAATTACCTGCCTCGTTCTAAAATATGTAAAAATCATTACACTATTTATCATTATTGTTTCAGTTTTTCATCTTTTATCGATAGCATAAACGGCATTAAGAATCAATTTTCGTGAAAAAAAAACAATCGTTAAATTGTTATTTTCTTGAAATAAAAGTGAATAATTTATCAGAGTAGGTTGTAAACCCGAAACATTTTTTGGCATAGAGACTGATCTTTTGGGCTTTATTGTTTTGTGTTTTATACTCAACATTTTATGGTATAGTTCTAATACAGATTTTAATAAAAAGAAGTACAAATGAAGAGTGAAAAGTTCAAGTTCATTTTTAGCCAATCGCGAAAATTTACGAGTTTGGAGTAGGAATTGTTGCTAAATTTATGCCGCGAGAAAATATAATGTACATGTGTTAGAGTTACATCATATTTTCTTGCGGCATAAAAGTGCAATTTTATTTGGACAAGGCTTCAACTAAAAAGTTATTGCTATACGATCGATTCGTATAAATTAATTTTATTAATCATCATGTAAGTATTTTTTTAAATAAATTATTATTTTCCTTTTACTCCAAGTGTCAGGCGTATAAATACAAGAAAGATACATTGAAAGTAATATAAGAAAGATACATTGAAAATTTACCTTTCATGATACTCTAATTGTATTAGGTTACCAAAATAACTCTATATTTTTTTTTAATGTACCTTACTTTTTGAACTATATCTAAAAAGAATCGTATCTAAAAGAGCAAATCCAAACGTTACTTGTTAAGTAAGCAAATTTTTTACCACAATTGAATTTTCTATTTATTTGCTATCAAAGATTTTTGCTGTCAAAAAAACTAAATGGTCTATTTATTGAATAAAGTAGCTGTGGTAAGGAATCTCTATTATTAATAAGCGTGGTGTCCTATTTATTCTGATCCTTTTTTCGGGCTTAATATAGGTCTCGAAAAATTATTTTTTAATTAATGTTGGGCTAGGAAACAGGTTCAAATTCCTTCTCTACAAGATATTTGTTTACCAACGTGGTTAAACGTTTACCAACGGGGTTTCGTCATCAGAAATTAAAAAGAGAACTTTTATAGAAACACTCTTGTGTCTGGCTGTCCGTCTGTCCCTGTGTTATGGTCTATTCGCTCCAAATCTATTTCCAACCCAATCACGGACGTATACCATAATCAAGCTCTAATTTCGGGGGGGGGGGGGATATGCTTTACTCTAGCCTTATTGAACATATACTATATTTGATGCAGAAAATGCTTAGGTTGATAAGATAATTTAAGTCGCACAACTTCTACCATATTATAATATGAAACTTCACAGCACATGGTTGAGATTCGAACTTGCGGATTTGATTTTTTCGTACCGTAAATAGCTACAGTTTGTCTCACTATCACTTTATAAAAACTCTTTTGTAGGATACAGTCGACTTTCTGGGTTGATTGTCTCAATGCAGATTACACAGATACTGCTTTTCTTGCCTTCGTAGCTTTTTTTTCACCAGGAATAGTGCCTTAATATTTTTCCTGTATATATGATGATGTTTGATGTAGTAGGTATACAGAGTAATTTATTAAAAAGTTTTCACTTTTATATTTCGTAACAGGATTGAAAAAATTTTGGTATGAAAATACAAAATTGTGGACAGAAAGTCAATTGTGCATTTTTAAATGGAACTGCTCATTTTTGTGGTAGATCTTTTCTTCAATTCTTCCTTGCCGCAAAAGAGAACTTTTGTTTGAAAATTTGATCCTCGATTTTCCAAAAAGTTTCCATCAAAAAAATATTTAATCAGGAATGTTTATAAGCTTTAAAACCGTAAAATCAGATGCCAAAAAAAGTTTGAGACGAAACATTTGTTTAAAAAATAAACTACAAAAAATATGTAGCTCCATAAAAAAGGAGAACCTTGTTTTACCATGGAGATGATGCTTTGAAGAAAATTTGCGTACTGTTTCTTCATTTCCATTAAGTATGAGTGTTTCTAGTACGTGTTTTCGAGTCTTTTGATTTTCGATTCTCTGTTCGAAATATAAAAATGGAAACTTTAAAAATAAATCACCCTGTATAAATAACATATGTAACTTATAAATTTATGTAAATTTGTGGGTAACAAGTTTGAAAATTGAATCATGAAAAGTTTTTTCAAGTTTAAACATGAGCACGTCATTCACCATACATGATACCATAATATACATACATACGTCATATGATATGTTTTTGTTATTATTATAATATAATGCACTTTATCAATAAATATTTATGAGAGAGAGAGAGAGAGAAAAAAGTGTTTACTTACATCACACGTTATTATATGTCTATCAGCATTATTTATGTTACAGAATGTACCAAAGTGTACAGATTATTTATTGATATCGAATATTCGGGGAATAAAAATTAAGTCTGATGATGAGAATGTCTCCCTTTAACTACTTAAAATACTTGCTTACTATGCCAGAGCTGCACCAGAGGAATTCCGCAGTCTGGTACCCGTGACGGAAAACAGACCAGATAAGTGATCCAAAATATCAATATTAATTTGAATACTTTATTTTTATGTGTAGGCAATTTTATTGCTGATATGATATACAAATTACGTACTGAACAAAATTTAATGTTAAAAATATTTCTCTAGTATGTTTTTCCCTTACCGGTACATTTTTATACATTTTCATACCGTGAGTCTATTTTATCACACGATAAACTTGATAATGAGGGGTAAATCATGTAATTTGGTAAAAGAATAAGGAAGATGTCGCATAGTAACAAGAGAAAGCAGGCCCAAGAAATAATGTATTAAGATTCATGAATATTTCTTTTTGCTCATTTAGCAGAAAAAAAGTATTTATCAACTATAAAAACAACATAGCAACATTTAGCATGCAGTTCTTATGGCAAACATAGCATATGACATCAAATACTATGTCCGATCTCTCTGTCTAATATATCTATTCTTTTACGGTATTTTCATATTTTGTTACGAAATGGGAAAAAACAAATTTCATTATATTTCCCTATTCTCTAAATTTCTAGCCTCTTACTATAAACAAAAAAATTTCAAGGTTTATTGCCCTGATCATAAAACTTAAAGATATGTTGAAAATTTCGATTTGAGTTTTCGAATCGATTACAACACCTTCTCTATATTGAGAAGTTAACAAATACTAACAATAAAGTTACATAATAGTTATATGTGCAAACTATGTTATATGAAAAATTTTGAATTTTTTACCGAAATCCAATAATTTTATCCTGTAAATCCTCAGTAGTTATTGTCAGTCGCTACTAACAATCCGCCTATTGTTCCCATATGTAGCAGTTCTTTCGCTTCTACGTCTATAGTGGTATGCTAGCAGCAGAGTATTCTATTGGTTGTCATTACAGGACAGGCCTAAAACATTACTAGCTGCAGGAGAGATTTTTGGCAACCTTGGCTTCTTGCCTTTTACCACTATTCTTACGTGATCGGTAAATGGATTCCAGAAAATTCGATTGTTTGTTTATTAAAGAAAGTTTAACTTGGAAATGATTTGTCAAATTCCCATAAAAGACACGGTTATTATGTTTTGCCGCGCCCAATTTACTTTCCTAAGAAGAAAAATTCGAATCCAGCCCAAAAAATTTTTGATAAAACTTAATTAGGCTTCAATAAAATCGAGTATCTCCCTAATAAATAATATAAATCGAAATTTTCGACATATGATGTGGAATCGTGTAAGCAAAGGCATAATAAAAAAATTGCAACCGAATTTCTAGGCATAATTTTCGCGTTCAATATTAATAGGATTATTAAGTTCTGTGTTCTGAAGTACTTATTCTTATTTCCTACTAAAAATTCCAAGCATTTTATTGTGCATAAAAGTAGTAAATAATTGCACCTTACAGACACGGTAATCCGTTAAATATTTGGATAATATTATATACATTATAGATACTAAGCTTAGATGATGAAGAGAAACCTTTCAATGAAAATACCTACTTACTAGATGACGGTAAATGAACTAGCGTTCTTCATATCCAATATAGATGAACTTCTATAACCTAAGTAGCAGTATCTAATAGTTTCTATATAGAATTTAGAATATAACTAGTAAAGAAAACTTATTACTTTTAAGTCTTAGAAAGATGATTTACATACAAAGTAAAAGATATAGCACAGCTACTGATGAAATGACAAACACTGTTGGCTGGAAACATCAAGAGAAAATAATTTATTTTAAAGTTAAAAATTTAATTTAAAATTGACGGCAGAGAAGCGATTAAGGTTTTTTTTATTGCACTAACATTACAACATCAATGTCTGTTTAGAAAATTATATAAACTTGGAAATAGTAGTAGGTAGTTCTACAGTGTAAAGCTATTGGGAAAATTATTTTATAATGTGACAACCGATGGATTAAATAAAATTCCGACCTGTTTAATCTTAGTTTCTGTATGCGTAGCGTAAATAGATGGATACTAAGTAACCATAGTAACTTATAACAGTACTTTTCAATGTAAAAAGGACCGAACAAATGATGTAAAAATATAGCCTGCTCTTTTTATTGCTTGACATCAATAGTGATTTTCCCAAGACTATATTTTTTAAATAACAAGTCTTCCCTATATTGAACAGTTTTAGGCATGTTACACGTTTTTACAACATTTTTTAGTCACCAAATGCAATTTTTTTTTTTCGTTTGCTATTTTTAATCTTTTTGGCACTCATTTTAGTTACAAATTTTGCAAAAGACATGAGAATTTGAAAGTTGTATTTTTTTACTTTTGATAATGATGACAAACCTTATAGAATGAGTTTTCATCATCACCCAAAGGATCGTAGTTTCCAAAAATTTTTGAATAAACATTTCACGGTGTTCATAACAAAACAAATTATACCCTTCATTTTACTAGATTTTTTTACAGAAGTTAAAACGTTCATTTTAGTAATAAAGGAAATTGAAATTTTAACTCTTTTTTTAAAAGTTTGCAAATCAAGTTTTTCGATATTCATTTTTAATTGACTATCTTTTGCCGTGCCTATTCAATGAAAGTTATCGACAACACATTAGATACATTTAAAAATGTCAGAAAATTTAGTTAAAAAAAGTGATTATACTCCCTTACACTTAAATACACTCGCACCGGGACTCGAGCTCGGAACTCTTGAATTCATGTCTTCCATTCTTTGTTTAAAATTTTTAAACAAAATTTGTTCCTTTTTAAATTTTTATCATGGCTAAAGTCTGTGTGCAAAGCAGCAGCTCGACGTATGTCGATTTCAGCTCGATTGAAACACGGGTTACGGGAAAAGGGTCAAAAATCGATCGAAAACTTTTTTCAGCAGACTCTACGAGTTATACTTTTTCTATACTTTTAGAAATTGAAAACCATTATTTCAGATAAAAACGGCAGATAATTACAATTACATTAAAATTCAAATTCGACATTCAAATTATAATTAAAACTTTAATTTTCTGCATTGCGTTATTTTGACGTATTCTATAAAAAAGCACTAAAATGAATTATGTAATTATTACCGTTTCATTAAGACCTGACGTCAAAATTCAAACATACTTTCGGAACTGGTTTTCGCCATGTGATGGTCCCATTGTATGTAATTCTGTTGAATTTTTAAAATATGTGTTAATGTGTTATGACATTAATCTATTCTCAGAAACAAATGACATCTGAATCAAAAATACCATACCTTCCAATTTGTATATTCGAAAGAATAAACGTAAAAAATTAAATAATTCAATAGAAGAACAAACATATATCATCTTTTTTAATAGTGTCAATGACATAAATCAGTTGAAATCAATTCAAAAAAAATTAATTAAAGAAAAAGTCACTATTTTTTATTTCATTTTTATTTTTTTAGTATTCAAGTGACATTTTTATTGTGCAGAAGTTAGAGAAATCCAACAGTGGTTGAATTGTACGTGAACACTGAATATGAATACAAGAGGAAGTTAGCTGTGTACAGATCAAATGAGAAACGTATTTCAGAGAGCTAACATTATATATAAAATACTACACAATAATCCTCTTGGGAAATCGCTCATCAACCAAACTCATTCTACATCCTAATATAAACATTCGAATGCGAGTATATGTGTACATATATTTTAATACTAACTTTTTGGATTTGGTTTTATATGTGGTTTATTATTACAGTGTGTCAACTGTACAAATTGAAACTTTCCAAGTAGAACAATAGATACCGGATATCAATTTGCCAATTTAAAAAAAAAGTTCACCAAATTTTAACATGCGACATATTTTGAGTTATTATACCATGTATATATGAAATATACATAGTATATTAAGTTTAGTCCCAAGTTTGTAACGCTAAAAAATAATGATACTAGGAAAAAAATTTTGTCATAGGTGTTCATAAAATCACCTAATTAGTCCATTTCCGGTTGTCCGTCCGTCCGTCTGTGGACACGATAACTCAAAAACGAAAAAAGATATCGAGCTGAAATTTTTACAGCGTACTCAGGACGTAAAAAGTGAGGTCAAGTTCGTAAATGAGCATCATAGGTCAATTGGGTCATGGGTCCGTAGGACCCATCTTGTAAACCGTTAGAGATAGAACAAAAGTTTAAATATAAACCGTTGTTGTAAACCGTTAGAGATAGAACACAAGTTTAGGCTTAAAAAATGTTCCTTATCAAAAATTAAACAACTTTTGTTTGAAACATTTTTTCGTAAACATCACTGTTTACCCGTGAGGGCGCCAATTAGGCGGAAATTTTATAATATGTACTATACTTGATTAACTGTTATGTATGTGTCACATGTTTGTATGTATAATGTGATAAAGAAATCAACACTGACTATGCATGGTATTTCAACAACTCAGTCAATTGTTTGTTTTCACTTGTATATTTTAAAGATATATAATTGAATTATATATTTTTAGGCATATTTGGTATCTTATATAAACTCGTTTTCCTCGAAATGTGACTTTACAAAACGGTCCCAACTATTTGGAAAAAACACTATTTAACCTGTAGACTAAAATCTTTGTGAAATTTATTGAAAATAGCTAAAACCAGACCCCAAATGATCAAAATCCGTCAAAAAAAATAAATAATTTTATTTAATTGCCATATTTATATAAATTTTTGACCAAAACCTCGTCTTTTTGATTTGTTTTTTATCTCTTTCTAGCAAAACAGACTTAAGTATTGAGTTCTTCGACTAACATAGTATATGACGTCAAATACTATGATCGATCTCCTGTCTAATATCGATATCGAAAAAACAATTTCATAAATATTCCCTATTCGGATGATGATTATTGATTTTCACTGCACGGACATAAAAATGAAGCTGGTTTTTAAAAGTCTTTAGAAGTATGCAAAATTCTTCCTCGTACTGTCCTTCATTCATGTTGCGGCAGTTTTATCTTTCAGTTCCAATTATGAAATTTAAAAGTTTATCTTTTTGGACAAAAACGGTCTTTGATTTAAGTAGAAATCCTGTCTCGGCCACCTTTCTTTTACGTTCACATCGATTTTTTTGTTAAAAAAACAGAAAAGATCCATTAAAACGTCGTTAACGTGAAAAAGCATTAAATGACCACCCAGGTACGTGCATTACGCACTCAACATATCTAAAATATTTATTTTGTGTAGTAACATCATAAATTTTGCTTATAAAATAATCACCGATTATATAAATTTTAATGAACATAATAATTTTATCACTCAACTGTGCTGAAATATAAAATGACCATTATTTAATAGATACCTTCATATAACAACCTTATACCTTATACCTTATACCTTATATGTAAGTATTATTACCTAAAGAAGTAAGGGCATATAGGGAGGAAATGTACAAAATAAATATACCTACATTGGTACAGTATGTCTCAAAGGAACGGTGTGGTTTGCTTTCAAAGATTGTGTGCAAAAATTTGATAGTATACACGATGCTTTAACAAAGATAACGCTGTACCACGTGACGTAAAGTATTCTTAAAAATAAGTCGATTTAGCAAAACTTGCCAGAAAACAACCAGACAAAATGTTAACTTCTGACACAAGTAAACACAATACCTATAACAGATAATTAGAAGACACAAAAATTCAGTGAATAATTAACACGTCAGAACACGCGTTATAGAAAGAGTAAAATCGAATTCATTTGGGAAATGGCTTTGAGATATCGATTTTAAACCGATCGTTAATTCGTTCATTGTATTTTTTGGGTTCAATTTGCATTGTTTATGAAATTATATCGAATTTTGAATGATTGAATTCTTTCATAACCCATTGTCTAAAATCTGAGACAATTGACTGAGACAATTGTTGAAATACCCTTTATCGAAAGTGTTGAATATCAGTTCTTGCGCTACTTCTTTATAAATTCTTATTCGTTTTTTAAGATTGTTTCACAAAACCTCTAGCTGAAGCTACCTGCAAATTTTTAACTCCCCTATTTTTTTATAGTTTTGGAGAAAAAGATACCAAAGTTTTGTCCTAATTTGCGCCCTCACAGGTAAACAGTAATGAGTACAAAAAAAATTTTCAAACAAAAGTTGTTTATTTTTGTGTATAATTTTTTATATTTGAAACTTTTTTTTTATCTCTAACGGTTTACAAGATGAATCCTACGGATCCTTGACCCAATTAACCTATGATGCTCACGAACTTAATTTTTACGCCTTGAGCACGCCATAAAAATATCAGCTTGATCTCTCTTTTCGTAATTGATCATGATGGCAGTCAGACAGACGGAGAGACAACCGGAAATAGACAAATTAGATGATTTTATGAACAACTATACAATATTTTTAGGCGTTACAAACCTAGGACTTATTTTAGTATATCTTGACATATATTAAATACTAGCTGTTACCCGCCCGCTTTGCGTGGCGTAAAATATACCCGTTTTGCTGGGCAACATTCCCACTTGCACCCCTCCCTCCACATTTCCTCGCGTTGGATAACATTTTTGTAATGTACACGTCATGCTCTTTTATTTGATACCCCACTTAGGTATATTTGTAAATATTCGATATTTCCTTTTTCTCGCTACACCTTTCTACCCTCCGAAGGTTAAAAAAATTTCTAAATGTAATTTAAAACATTTTGACCAAGTTTTGAACTATTAAAAGCCATAATTTAAAAATATGAATTTTTTATTAATGAACACCCCCGCAACCCCCCTTGTGGGTGAAATTTCGTAAAATCCGTTCTTAGCTGACCTCTACTTGGCAAAAGGAATATTCCTGCCAAATTTCAAGTCTCTAGGTCTTATAGTTCCAGAGATATCGTGATGAGTGACTATCTATCTATATAGATCTATAGAAAGTCTCCTATATATTTATAGATATATCGTGGCTTATATTTCAACTTACAAAATGTATTAGGCTTATATTATCGCACAAATACAATTATTTTTGAATCTTTCTGTAATAAGTAGGTAAATAAATACTAGCGGTAGGTATTTACTCTTGCAGGTTTTTTAAGCTGATAACGTGTATATATGTCTATTACTTGTATATACTTGTATAATATACTGCACACTGTGTACAACTATACTTGATAACAACATTTTTATCAGCAAAATAATTTATAGGACTACCATCAGATATAATATAGGTTACTTGTACACACATACATGTATAATTGTTTGTAAGATATCGTTCGTTACCTACGGTTTCTTACTACGTACTGTTTTTTTAATAGGGTACGGTAACACTTTATATACTCAATCAACATACTTGTAATTTATTTGGTACGTTTTTTTAATGTTGTAAGTTAGATTTCAACCATTTTATATTTACTAACAACGGAGGCATTTTTTTAGTTTTAACGTGATTTATTAATTTTCTGGTATAATAATGCATGCATGCATCATGGTTTTCATTCCATAGTTTTTTGAATTTATTAAAATATTATTAACTAAGAGAAAAATTCTTCAGACTTACCTTCTCGTAATATCATCGTATTCAATAAAAGGAAATAGGTGTTCCACAGGAGAGTATTTTAGGACCAATAAAATTTTTTTTAAATAATAATGCATAAGAATACCTACATTGATATACTAGGTAGCTAAACATGTTCTAGTAAAACATGCCCCGTTTTAGCACTATACGCCCTTGATGTTTCAATTTTGAAATCATTTTTCTTCCATAACCTTAGAATAGATTGCGCAATTTTGATGAAATTTAGAAAAGGTCTTTACAACACTCTAACGTATATATTCATTATAATTTTGACTTGAAACAATTATTATGCTAACTTTGTTTATTTGCGTGCATGATTTATTAATAAATTTTGTATTGAGAACCTTAAATCTATTAAGATGTCCCCATAACAAAATAAACGAATGGATTTAAATCAGAAGAACGTGGTGATTAAATTATGACGGCATGGCATCTTCAACATTAGAGCACCTTTTTTGTACTAAACTTCATCTAAACTCCATACTTTATCTCCATGGGCGTAAAAACTCAAGGGTTTTTGCTACCACAATCCCCACATTTTACTCCCATGAATTGATATTACTTATAAGATTGATATGAGTTGTTTTGTATGAAAAACAGTGACACCACAATAAATATTATCAAAATGGCAGAAGAAAAACCATTTCAAAATTGCGTAAATTACATAGTAACTTTTGCTATGGTGTTTTTTTATTTTACAATGTTTACCTAAATCGACTTATTTTGAGCTAAGCTATAAGTGCTAGAGCTTTGTAAAGGCCTATTAGAGCATCCTGTATGCTATAAAGATATTGGTGTCCCACAAGAGAGTATTTTAGGAACAATACAAATTCTTTTTTATAATATTAACGCATAAGACTGATATACCACATACCTCGAGTGGTAAGAAATTGCTTTGCAATTCTTATTGACGTGTCCATAATATGACCAGAATAAATCTGGTTCACTGAAAATATCGCCTAAATCTAGATGAATGCTAAAATAATTAAAATGAAATATCGTATACTTCATTGATCCTTTAAAAAACCCAAAGTTTAATTTAAAAATAAATGGATTTATTTGTGAGAAAATTTATGCTGGTTTATTCTAGAATTGTAAGGATTTTTCTAGCTTAAATTTTACCACCCCTAAAGAAAATTTTTTTAAAGTGATGGATACTGTATATAAAAGTTTTCGAAACAAGACATTTTCTATACTTAACATCTAGGTAGATTTACTAAAAATGGATTTTAATGAATATTTTAGTGATTTCCAAAGAGTAAACACATAAGAGGTTGATATAAGTTTAGTTTTACTTTTATTTAAGTTGATAGAAACATCATCGTCTATGTGTACGTTAAAATACAGTCATTGGCATCAAAACTGAAACAGAGCAATAGAAAATCAGATTATAATATTGAAAGTGTTAAACATCTTTCAACATATCTTTTTGCTACAACCATTATTATCTTTGACGGAGGATGAACATTTTTTCTGTTAAGCGGTCAATGATTTGCGAAATTTGAACGAAAATTCCCAAGCTGAGTTTAATTATTTTATTTAATTTCTAATTGGGCGGTTTCAAAATAGAAAAGACGGTTTCAGAATGGCATGCCAATTTCAAAATTTTAAAAATATGCCCGGTACTTACCCCTAAGGGCTATGAGATTACTACGTGGAGTTTTTAATACTAGTCAAATACAGAGTGTGTCATTTTAATCTATAATGATTAATAGCTCGTTTTGCAGTTAACCAATCAAAAAATAACTTCTAGATTTTGACACGGGACATCATGTTGTGACATAACACATTCAGATTGGACTTAGTTCTCCAGGTTTCTTGAATAACCATTTTTTTCGAAAATCGTCATTATTGCATTTAATATAAAGAAAAAACACACCAACTTCGGAAAATTGCTTTAGCCAAAAGTTGTCAAGATCTATAAAGGACATTCGCCTGTTTCCATTACTGTATTAACTATAAGTATCGATAAATTTAAAGCGTATATTATTTCGATTAAATGCAATAATAACATATTTTTTAGTCACAATTCCTCCAAAAGCTAACATTTTTCGAAAAAATAACATTAAACAAAAAATTATTGTTTTTTTATTAGGATCAACTTTCTAATTTAAAATGTTATGCTGTCTCTTAATCCGAAGAACCAGGTCCCACCATATCACAACATGATGTCCCCTTCTACAATTTTTTTTTTAGTTATTAGTTATTGTTTTACTACAAAACGAGCTATTAATCATAATAGATTAAACTGACCACTACTGTATATCTAAGTGTCGGCTGTTTCGTTCCCTTAACTCTTATCAAGAAAGACATATAAATTCCCATCATTAATATATTACTGTGGGAATTTTTCAGACATGCTTGAGGACTTTGCCGACATTGCGAAACTCGAACAGATAGATAACGATGAATAAACCATTTAGTCCACACATATATTTTTTGTTTCCTCTTAATTGTTAAACTGTTAAATCGATTGAATTTCAAAGTAATTGGTCAGTTTTATTGCATCAAACTATACATATCTCGTTGACTTTACTATCTAGTATGTATTATATTAGTTCACAGACTTTAGTATTATAAGTACTACCATAGTAAAGTATTATAAGTACAGTATATAGTATTATCCATATAATAAGTAAACACATACATACATACACCTTATACTTATATACAGTGTGTCCAATTTATTCGGCACCATATCGAAAACTTTTTTATCGTTTTTTATATGAAAAAAAAATTTGTTCTATTCTTGATAAAAAATCATCCATGACGCAAAATGAAATAATTAGTTAAAGAGATTTGTCGAAAAATATCAAGTACCTTTTTTGGAATATCTTTAACCCGCCAGCACTCGCGTCAATCGTTCGATAACCTTTATCGAAAAATTCGCAATTATTAGCAATTTTCCGCACGTTCTGCGCATGCGTAAAATATTTCACGCGTTAATTATGCTTTAAATTTGTAAATCAAACCTCATGATACTAATTCAAACATGATTTTATATAAATTTATTTTTTAGTGCAGTAGCTAATTAAAAATAGTAGATTCTTCATTTTCGATAAAAATGAATTTAAATTATCTTGGTCAGATATTGTTTTTTCAAATTTGACTAGAAGTACGAAAGTCCTAATGGTAGTAAGCGAATTTACAATAAAACAATTACATAAGGAGAAAATGATTAATTTTATTACATATGCATTAATTATACTGTAAAATTTTATGGAATTGAATGAATATTATAGATTATACTCAAAATAACGACAAATAAACAAAGTTTACTTACTTATCGAAATTTGTTAAGCTTATAATTAAAATTAATTTTAATTATTATTAATTCTTATCACAAATATTTTAATCAAAAAAAAAAATATTGACAGTTGATTATTTATATAAAATTAATTCGTGAACAGCTTCTAGTGTACATAATAATAAACATTCAAAGTACACGAAAATATACGTGAAAAGGTGAATAGTTTTTATATTACAATTATATACGTCCGTGAAAAAAGTGGCCACAATTTTTGAAAGGCTTAGAAAAAATATGTTTTAAAAAAAAAACAAGTGAAAACAAACAATTTACTGAGTTAATTGTTGAAATACCATGCATAGCCCGTGTTGATTTCTTTATCACATTACACATACAAACATGTGACACATACATAACTGATAATCAAGTATAGTACATATTATAAAATTTCCGCCTAATTGGCTACCTCACGGGTAAACATTGATGTTTACGAAAAAATGTTTCAAACAAAAGTTGTTTGATTTTGATAAGGAACATTTTTTACATTTAAACTTTTGTTCTATCTCTAACGGTTTACAAGATGGGTCCTACAGACCCAAGACCCAATTGACCTATGATGCGCATTTACGAACGTGACCTCACTTTTTACGTCCTGAGTACGCTGTAAAAATTTCAGCTCGATATTATTTTTCGTTTTTGAGTTATCGTGTCCACAGACGGATGGACGGACTGACAGCCGGAAATGGACTAATTGGGTGATTTTATGAACACCTATGACAAAATTTTTTTCCTAGCATCATTATTTTTAAGCGTAACAAAATTGGGACTAAACTTAATATACTATATATATTTCATATATACATGGTATAAAAATTGTATATAAAGAAAAAACAAGTTTCAACCATATGTATACATCGTTTGAAAAATAAAAGTTATGTATGCTTTAAATCTAGCGTGAGCCAAATGCACTTAACGCGAGTACTGACGGGCTAATAAGAAAAGTTGATTTTAATTGTAAACTACGGTCAGATACCCAATTATATCTATCTACCGTTACAAAACAGATTTTATTATTTATACTAACTGTTTTCTGTATTAGTATTGATAATTAATGTCTATATATAGACATCTAGGATGGTTGACAAATTCCGTATAGTATCAATGTGTTTACATAATTTATCGATGATAATACAGAGAAAAGCTAGTACAAATAGTAAAATCAGATTTGTCACGGTAAATCTATACAATTGGATATCTGACCGTAGTTGTCAATTAGAAGCAACTTTTCTAAATAAAATTTGTCGAAATTGTAAAAAATATAGATACTTTGCTCCTGAGCAAAATTAACATTTTTCGAAAAATCTCATAATCCGAATGCATATAAAGAATAACTTTTTTTTCAAAACAAAAAAATAAAAAATTTTTCCATATGGTGGCGACTGAATCGGACACACTGTATATCGTAACTACATATACTATACCTATATATGTTGTAACTACATTCTACTTGTACTTATACTTTTAATACTGAATTATGTATGTTTTTATATAAATTTATAACAAGTAATGTATAATAATATTATAGTGTTGTTTACACTAAATATATGTATAATAACTTAATTTTATATTATATTTAACATATAATATAAATATAATGATTATATTATTATATATTTTATATGTATATATACACGGTGTTCTGTTATTGACTGCAGATGGTGAGCCTACAGAATAAGCTCATAAAAACGATGGAAAAAGTTATTTACCAATTTTGGATTTAAGCCCTAATTTAAATTTAACCAACAAAAGTTTTTTACTAGTTGCATTTTAATTTTTAATAATTTTGTTTGTTTACGTTAAATTAAAGTAATGTTTTCTTGCAAAAATATAATAAAAATATTAAAAGTAGGGAATTTGACAAAAACCAATGAAATAATTTTTTTAAATGTTTTTCAAAATAATATATATAATCGAATGAAATCAGTTGATATCCCTTCTTAAGTTGAATATTATTAAATGAAATTTACTAATATCTACTGATTATCATTGGCTGCTAGTTATCGAATGATATTCAGTGAATGAACAAATTTATGAATTTTTGTCATTCCTGTAGCGCCCAAATTAGGGCTTAAATCCAAAATTGGTAAATAACTTTTTCCATCGTTTTTATGAGCTTTTTCTGTAGGCCCACGATCTGCAGTCAATAACAGAACAACGTGTATATAAAAATAACTATCGGTATATTATTATTTAAATATGTAAACATAAAATTCAGTTGTACGTACTTTGGATGATAAGCCAAAGTCCATGGCAGTAACGCATACAAAAGACCTAAAAATAAAACCACTAGCGAAAAGTCGAGTACTATTTTTTGAAGTAATGCATTAAAATATCACTATGAAAATAGTCTCTGTTATAGCACTATTATTCCCCAACACTATGTATTTTTTTCGACAATTTAAACATTAAACGGCTATCGAAAAAAACCATGGTACAAGATGTAAGAATAATGGTACAATATCATAATGTACCATGAATTACATCCCAATGCACCTAGGACCACCGGACAAAGGTTTACATTGTCGGAGAGTCGATTATAACCAATTTTAAACTGACAGGGGAATAAAAAATTTACCAAGCGCAAAACTTTACATCTTTCTCAATAACACTTTTCCTCAGAGTTGTTAAACTACTTAATGACTATATTGCAATGTTTGTCTCCTTGCAAATAAGTAGAAAAAGTTTCGCTAGCTTTATACCTAATACTTTTCATAAATCATATATTATATCTCCATTAAAATCTATGAGTTGAAGTTTCTATCAAACAAACTTTTAAACATTTTTATTTATTCCTGGAAGTGAAAACTCAACCATCGTGCATTTTCCACTTTTTACAAATTGTGTACATTAAGAGTAAAATGTACTTTATGCAATATTGAAGGATAATTATCGATACAAATGAACGAAAAAAAATAGAAAAACAAAACCGGAATATTTTTATTCTATATAGTATAAAAACTAAACTATTCAGAATTTAAACTTTGCAGACAAGGAAACTTTTCATTTTTACCATTTTTCTATTCTTTTAACTAAAGCGATAAATGTAGCAATGAGTATATGGGTGCACAGTTGACTTTTATGTATCAAAGTTAAATACTACCGATAAGTTAGCCCATTATAGGATCGTAACGAAATTCATTTGGTCTGCTTTTTAACCCGGCTGGTCGCCCTATTAGCTCAGTTGGTTAAGGCGTAACCAATTCCGTCCGCGGTATGCTTTAGGGTAGCGGGTTCGATTCCCCCCGTCTCAACAAAATTAATGTAATTAATAGTTGTGATGGGCTGGTGTAGTGCATGGTATATACACGAAGGAGGTGCACTCAGCCTCTGAAATTGAGGAGTTGATAAATGAAATTATCAGCGGAAAGGTGATAAAACACGTATGTGTGTATATTTCTGAGCCTGAGTGGTGTCATTATATTCGTCTTAACTGTGAGAGTGACACTGGTTATATCAAAATTATAACAATTACCCGATTACTCCGAAAAGACCCGAGACCCATTAAAAATGTAGTTTGACTCAAGTCCTCTCAAAAATTACGCGCCCGACAGTTAAAGTCGTTATATAAACTACTGGGGTTGTTTTTTTTCTTTCCAAGTTTTATTTAACTCAATTGAATTTTTGATTTTTTTAAATTATTTTTTTTATAGAAAAATTTAAAGTGGCTCCAGTTTATGAAAAATTTTTTTTTTGATTCGATCGAGTTTATGAAAATCGGTTTTTTATAAACTCGACGGTTCGGTTTTTATTAACTGAACATATCGGCAGACAAAAACAGTTATCGAAAAACTCTTTTTCCATTAATTAATAGTTTAGGTAACGATAATGCTTGAAATTAACCAAACTTACCTCTTTCAATCCTCAAAAAGGCAAAAAAAAATGAATTAAGGAAATTTCGCTTCATTGTGGGCTTACGAAGTATATGGAATGGGAGATGTGACCATCCCCCCCAGCATAGATAGAATTGAATCGTCAAAAATGTTTAACCCCGCTTTTTTAAATAATTGCTAAAAGAAATTACCTTTTCAGAATCTTTTTCACCGTAATGGATATTTGGCTATCGATTATAATTGTAAATCAGTAGTATTTTCTGCATATCTTCGTGATAGGTTTAGGATAAATACACTGATTAACATGAAACATAATTTCAATTTTGGACAATCTAAAGAATCGTTTTGCACTTTATTATAACGAGATAGTGTGCTAACTTTGCACCAACAAAAACTTAGTCAATAGGAAGATAGTCGTCACTATACAGTAATAATCTATTTTTTTTATTTCATTTTTTTCTGAACTATTTCACTATAACTATTCAAAATACATATAAGAAAATGTTCTTTTACAAAAAGTTTTTCAATTGTACAAGAAAATTGAGCTATGCAATTCATTCCCAATTCCTCCGCCATCTTAAATATTACATACAATCTAATTGTTATTAATTTAATATTTATATTTTTTAAGTACTTTTTTTCAAGTTTATGTTTAGTTTATTTTTCAGAAAATTTTATACATTTACAAGTTGAATGTGAAAAGTTTTTATTTTGATGATAGTACGATAAAGTTTTTCTTGAAAATTTATTTTCGCGTGTATAAACATCATAATGAATTCAAATGAATTTAAGTTGAGCTTCTAATGAATCATGCGTGCTTAAATTATATTTCAAGTAATTGCTGTTCTTCCAGAAAATAAAATTTAATTTCTTCGTAGTATAATTGTTGTTTTAACTTAGTTGAGTCAATAAACATTTCTAAAAGACTAACATTTACCTGTCAGCTTCGCTGGGAAATTTCAACTTTAAAGGCCTGATTTATCCATCCTTTTGTTCATAATTTTATAGATTTCATTTTTTTACCAAATGTGTTCTATCGTTCGTTTCTTGTTAAGGAACTTTACATTTTTCCAGAAAAAAAAATGGTATGTACTAATCTGGGTGATAAACTATCTGTGTGCCCAATTTCATCTAAATCCGTTCTGCTTTTTAACATGATTGGATAACAAACCTCCAAACACCCACACATACAATCAATCATATTTATATCATAGAGTACTACTGAAAAATAAATTATGAAATTTGATACAAATAAAAATTTATGTAGAAATTTACTTAAATATTCTGAGTTCTAAAAGCACATTATTGTTTTATTATATTAAAATTAAAAATGGTAATTTTGAAGCTGTATATCACGTGACCTAAAACACGAGCGATTCCTGACGTGATGTTATAGAGGCAACAATAATATGCATTAATAATTACTAATTTGTTGTTGGTGTTCATAGTAGCTCTAGTTTATCCTACCATCAACTTTATTTACACACAAACCAATTACACACACGACTGTTGTTTTTACCAATATTACGTCACCAAAATGGCCGACAGCGTGTTTGCGAGAGCAAAAAAGGTTTAAAATGTAATTTAATTTTATGGCAAGAAAGGGTGTTTATTTTGCCGAAATACATTTTCTTGTGGTATTAGGAAAATCAACATTTTGAAATACTTTTTCAAACATAGTAGAATACCCTATTAGAAGAATTTTGATTGAAAAACTAAATTTTGAAAATATTTTCTTCCATGTTATGAGTTTTCAAGGGAAAATAAACAATTGACTGAGTTAATTGTTGAAATACCATGTATAGACAGTTTTGATTACGCAATCGTTTTTCTTACATCATGTTAGTAAAGAACGATAATCATATACACAAGGTAATAGGAGTATCTTTCTTTTCACTTCCTCAGTGTACATAGTCATAAACAAACACATACATATAAACAAAACATATACTTAATACAATACAATACATGTATACATACCATATATTTTCTAACCTAATTTGCACCATCACGAACGGGTAAACAATAATGTGTAGGAAAAAATGTTTCAAAAAAAAATTTCTTTGTTTATTTTTTTATGAGGAACATTTTTTATATTTTTCACTTTGGATTTATCTCTATTGGCTTACAAGATGGGTACTACGGATCCAAGACCTAATTGCCCTATGTTGCTCATTTACGAACTCAAAGTCACATTTTACATCCTGAACACTTTATAAAAATTTCAGCTTGATATTTCATTGCGTGTTTGAGTTTGATATTTCGTATCGACAGACGAGCGGACAAAAGGAAATGAACTAATTTGGTGATTTAATGAACACTTATAGCATCAATATTTTCAATCGTTACAAACTTGGGACTAAACTTGTGTTAGTTGAAGCTATTACGAGATGTTCAGAGCAGAGCAGTTCTGAAAGCATTTGTAATATTTTCGTACGTTATATACGATGTGCAAATTTTGTAACATGCCTTGAATGATTTAGGAAGTAAATAAAGTCATTGGATCTCTCGTGGAAATTAAGATCTTAGATTAAATACATCGTGAAACTGTAATCTTTACGCCTATATACGATTAAACAAATTAATCAAATTCTCTCCAATAAAAATTTGTTGAGAACGTTTTGTGTTATTCTATTTTTTATAACACATTTTCTTAATAGAATGCACGTTTTTATTCTGTTTTTATATTTTTATATAAAAGTATATAAAAACACACAAGTATAGGAAGGTAATTAAGGTTCGCCAAACTTTTTTCCACTTCCATTCTCTCTTAACCCTTCAGCACTCTCGTTTTAAGCATTTTGTTCACGATTGATTTAAAACATAAATAACTTTTATTTTTCAAATGGTATATTTGTGGTTGAAACTTTTTCTATTTTCATATCATTTTATCTATTTTCGAATTATGAACTTTTCAGATTTTATCAATCTATCTACAGTTTTTAAATAATCTTTTTTCAAGCTCTTCAGAAATTGTGAGAATTTCTCTCATCATGAGAGTAAAGGTGTGAGCAAAAAAGTGAAGGTTGTTCATGTACTTTCGTTAGTTTAATATAAGCCGTACTCAGTAAATTAATAAAACTTGTGATAAAAATATGTTGAAACTAGTTTAAATAAATTGTAATTTTGCTACAAAAGTTTTTGGAAGAAGGCGCATTTTTCTATAAATTTATTGAGGAATGCATGGTTAAATGATTTCAAATCAATCAAATAAATTATCTTACCGTCACATTTCTAATAAGTTTTTCGTCAAAAATTTCTCTACATATTGCCACAAAGTAGTTCATGATAGATTTCATGACTTTGAACCTTTCATTGACATTTTCGATCGAAATAAAGTCCGCTTAATCCACGACAATCAGATAGGTTGGATCGATTATCTTAACATGAAGCCCTTTAAATTTAAAAATACTCACGACACTTATCATGACGATTCTGTGTTTCACTTAGATGAACGAATTGTGACCTTTCTTTAAATCTTATGACACTGATTATAAAATATATGTCTATGTATGCTGAAGATTTTGCACACTAGAACAAAGTTCACTACGTTTAGGATAAATAAAAAACAAATTTCTCAAAAGTGACAAATTAAAAGCCTACCTAGACAACTCTCCCTTAACTACAACACTAAAGTACACACACCATATATAAATATTTTATATTTATATCTCCCTGTTCGACCATTTTCTATGACAGATCATATATTTTCAGATAGTTATCAAAATTTTTTTTCCCTGTATAAAATAAATAAATACACCAAAAGGTATAGAAGCTATATTCGAGTTGTTCTAAACCTCAAACGATTGTAATAAAGTTCATTGCAGCTTATATTAAATTTTTATTTTAATGGCGTGTAGTGATGAAAATAACAATTATTGTATAATATTGTTTATTATTTTTTATAAATAGCTTCTATTTATTTATTACAAAATATTTTAAATAATTTATTTATTAACATTTGTTACATATTAGTCTGGGAGTCATTATTCATTTTTAAATATGCGAATAGTAGACATTTTTACCCTTAACCACAATATTAACTCAGTAATTTACGAGAATAAGGGAAGGCTAAAGACATGAAACTCCATAACACTTAATCGCATTTAGATATAGTAGAACATAAAGTCGCCGATTTTAGGTCCTATGAGTTATTCCTTTCTTTTTGAATAAATACCTACGGGTGAATTTTTTCAGTCTAATAATTTTGAAATTTTTTTTATCCGGTAAAGATATTTATGAAAGCCCAAGCGAAGAACAATTGGTTATAATATTTAACTCTGGTCGTCCTAAAAGAATTTGTACTGCAAAAAAAATATAGACTATACAAGTCCATGTTGAAATTTTTTGGTTGAAGTGACCCACCAGGAATCATGTTGAATAAAATGCTCCTATTTGTAAAAGAAAGTTTAAACACCATGGCGTCAGTTTTGCGCGTTACAGGGTGAGTATAGGTGAGAATTGAATGTCACATCCCTGCACTAACTAAATTTGCGGGAGATCACAAATTTTTTTTACTTCCGGTGGTTTTTCACTTAAGTTACCAGATTTATTTTTGCAAGGCATTTATTTAATTCGCTTCGAAAATTTATTATTCAGGGTTTGTATCCTGGATAAATTGGTAAGTATCTTGTACACCGTACATATTTGCTGGTTTAGGGGTGAGACACCAAGGGGTTGACATTCTCATCTGTACGCTCCTGTACCGCGCAAAACTGACACCATGGTACTTAAACTTACTCTTAAAATTAGGAGCATCTTTTGAACATGATTCTGGTGGGGGTCACTTCACCCGAAAAATATTTACATGGGCTTGTAGTCTAATATTCTATTGATCTTAGACCTTAGAAAACTATAACTGTTTTAGTCTCTAAAATTAAAATAGAGAAAAATCACTATTTATTAATGAATATTCACAATTCTAAATAGTGAACAAATCACTTTTTTGAAATAGTGACAATATTCACTTATTATTAAAATAGTAAACCACTAATTGAATTAATTAATAATTGAAATAGTGAACAAATCACTAATTGAACATAATCACTCATTGAAATGGTGGAATTTTTATAAATAGATCAAAATGACGTTTTTAATCTTTAGAATATTTAATGTATCAAAAACCAAGGTTTTAAAAAAACAAATATAATTTAAAAACGCACACACAAATTTTGATGCTTTCTTTGATTTCTTCTTGTTGATGCTTAAACAGTACCATGTCTCTATAAATATAATAAGTAATATAAACATTTATTTTTCAATTAGAAAATTTAATAAATTTGGGAAGAATAAGATATTTACTACATACTTGTTGGAAATGTGTTCAACAAAAGTCAATTAATGTAAAAAAAAATTGAAAACAAACAGTAGCGTGAAAACAGTTACTTTAAATTAATCAAAATGGGAATAAAATAATAAAGTTAACTTACCTGAGATGGACGATTGATTAATTATCGCTGCGATATCAAAAAAACTTCGTAGAAAATCAAAAGCACATTGCATATATTTTTACAGTGAAGTCAAAGTATTTTACATTCTATCTACTAGATTGTATTATTCTATGCAGTGAAGTTTATTTTATTTCACTATTTCGGTAGTGGATTCAGGATTCACGAGCCCAAATAGTGAGAGATTTACTAATTTGATAGTGAATTAAGGAGTCACTATCTCAAATAGTGATATTCACACTATTTTAATTTAAGAGAATTGCGATTTTAGTTTATTAGATTGTGAGATGATGCTAGATTTGGGTACCTCGTTTTCGCTATTGGGTTTTACGTGATTAAAAATTATTTAGTGTTTGCTAAAATAAGGAGAAGCGTGAGAAACAGGAAAAAAATTTTTTATTTGTCGAAATCTCAATTTTATTTTGTTTAGCTAGTGAATGTTAATAGTTAAATATGATCTTGGTTTCCATGTTAAAGTTAAATTTCTTTTCTCGACAAGAAAATAGTTTGTTTTCTTAAGGGAAAATAAACAAATTTCATAAAATTAAAAAATTTTCGAGCTGAATATACCTGTATATATGTATATATGTATATTTAGTGACTTGTATGTTCCCTATTAAAAACTATAGTAGGTATAATTCATTTTGATCCATAAATTTTAGTAAATTTAAGTGTATAAAAGACTATTAAAAACATTGGACTACAATGTAATGTATATATAATGTGTATACTTCAATATAAATAATGTTTATTTATCTCTACATTAATTAACTTGTGACTCATTTAATGTACTACACAACATTATAACAGTGTACTGTACTTACTATGTAGACCTCTTATTAGACATTAGTGACCTAGACAATTTTAATTATCAACTATCATAATATATTTAAATTATTATTATTATCATGTACTACAGAGTGTCACACTTCATCAACCATCCATCAAGAGCTTGTATTTTAAAGATGTATAAGCATGGTAGTGGGGGCACAAATTTAAAAATAGATATTTTCAATTTTGATGATAAATTTATATTATTACTTGACGATATAAGACGAAAAGTAAGAATAAAATTTTTCGATATCTGGCTTAATTTTCAAAATATCGAAAATTGAAAATTTTGTTTAATTATTTAGCTTTCGATATTTCGAAAACCAAGACACATATCGAAAAATTTTATTCTTATTTTTCGTCTACATTCATGAAGTTATAACAAAATTCATCATCAAAGTTGAAAAGAAGATAAAAATAATTTCAACCCATAATCTATCCTGCTCTTACATCCCTTATATGGACGGTGACACTTAGTTTTTTTCTTTTCTAATTCATTGCTAATATGTTTACTTTCTATTAAAAAGTTTTTTTTAAATTTGTTTTCATTCATTCCAAATGAAAATTATCAAAAACTTCCAAAATATGTCGTTTTTTGAGATTCCTCCATAAGAGCCAATGTATTTTATATCGATTTTTAATGACTTTTTTCTTAAAAATTTGCACGGATACCTAAGCTGAAATTTTAACCACATATTCTTTTAGTAAAAGACTACCTACAAACAAATTTTGAGCCTTTAAATTGTTGTCATGCTCATACATCCTTAAGCAATTAAGCTAGCGATTTTGTTCTGTTTTCAAGCAATTCATTTTTCTTACAAAAACTAGATTAAACTACCTACCGATTCTTTTTTTTAATTGAATCATTCTAACTGGTTACAAAAAAATCAAGTTTCAAGTTGGAAATACTTTTTATTTGTCTGCCCTATATGTGTTAATAAAAAGTTGTTGACAGTATCATACGTGGAAAAGATTAGTAAGAAATTTGCAACCCGTAGCAAATGGGTTGAAAATTATAGTTACACTGTAAACAACAAAATCATTTTTCAAACATTTCAATCTAATTAATATCAGAAGAAGACTTTTTCTCTCATTCAAGATATAATAAAATAATTATTATAAAAATCCAGAAATTACGGGAAATTGCAAGCATATATATCCTATTTTGTGTGATATTTCTAATATTTTATCAAAAATTTCTCCAAATATTGCCACAAGCTGAAATGACATTATCCAAATTCACGATAATAATAGACAATCGGTGGCTTAAGGGATTTCTAACGACACTAAAGTAGATTTGCATGAAATTGTGCAAAGAGGTAGTTTTCAACGACATATAATTGTAAGAAAAATTATTGAAGTATTGACCGTCTTCGTTATATTTTGACGTTTATTTAGTCTAATCTAGAAGCAAATTGTACTTGCGGTAACGTTGCACAATTTACCTATGGTCTGTGGCCAATAAATGAGCATATTAGCAAATTTATTACGCTAATTCAACTACCATTTAGAGAAGTATATTTTACTCTTTCTAGGATATTGCGTTCTCTCTCACTCCGATGGAGATACCAGACTTGAATTGGGTTTCAACAAGCGTTGAATAAATAATTGTATATTAAAAAAAAAACATAGCTATTTCAACAACACTGTATGAATAAACTATCAGGTAAAAAATAGCCCATCTTGTGAGACGTTTGGCTCCCTACAATATTTTAAAATTGTTTTGGATTATATGCGCGGTAAGACTATACAAACTTGTCGTAAATGTTTCATTTTTAACTTTTTTAACATTAATGTAGTCAACCCTAGTAGCTCAGTTGGTTAAGGCGTAACCACTTCCGTTTCGCAGTATGTCTAGGGTAGCAGGTTCAATTTCAGCCGTCCCACTAAAACTTAATTTAATTAATATTTGTGATGGGCTGGTGTAGTCATGGTATATGCATGAAAAAGATGTACTTAGCCTATGAAAATAATTGACTGATAAAACACATATATGGTATCACAATGGGTTTTATAGAATAAGTGTGTCCTTCGTGGACAGCCAATATAACCTAACCTAATCTAAATTAAATGTACCACACAACTATTTCTCATAAAATATGTAGTGTACGAAGTGTTGTTTAAAATTCTTTTAATATAGTTTTCCTACAATACTCTAAACTATAATCGATAATTAACTGAACTTTCATTAAGTTTATCCAGAGTTACTGACAGTTTCACTTCAAATTTTCAGGTTAATTACAATATCATTAATAAGTATAACAAAAATGTAGAATATTCTGACACTACGCTCATAGGGAGGCAATAACTTTTTTTTTTTAATTTAAACCAACTCGTGTCTTTTTTATTGATTGCTTGGCGGTATTAGTGATTTTTCCAACATCGCTTATAATATGTACAATATCTAATCTTGTATTCTGTGTGATACAACGTTTTTAGTAAGTGGTTGTGACACCCTGTATGATACATACATACATTATAATATATAGTGTCGTATAAAATCGCATAATAAATCTTGATAGTGATATCATAACTAAATTATTATTAATACTAAAAGTAGGAAGAAGTAGTATTTGTAGTACACACAATGGACCTTAAATTAAACTTTGAAGACACACAACACAAGACGAAAGAAGATTTCTTATTATTATAATACTTCTACATTACTTCTACTATTATTTTATGAGGATGATTATTATTATCATTATTATAAAAACTAAGGCCATTCGTTGGAAATTTAAAAGGCTTTCATGCTTATTCACTTTTTAAAATACGAAAACTATGCTAACTGAAAACTCTTTGAAATATTCAAATACAAAGATAATTTGAGTAAAAACAGAGAATCATTTGATCCAATTCTTGAAAACTGAAATGTTGTTAAAAATTTGTGCAACCGACGTCTCATAATCGCCGGATTTACAAGTTTGCCGATGGTAGCAGCTAGCAAAGTATTATGTGTTGTAACAGAAACAAGTATAGTAGAGTATTGTAAACTATAGTATTGTGTGCGTGTAGCCTCTGCTGGTCTGTATTAGACAAAACTTATACCTTATTTCAATACAAGCTCATCTAGTCTTACCCCACATATAATTCAAAATGTCGTTCCCACATTATAATTCAAAGTTCATTAACCGCTTTTTTCTATTTTTCATCTACATAATCCACAGTCAACTCCTTCATTTATACATGTGAGTCCTGTCAGCTAAACTTTGCTGGCCCTTTGCGATGTTGCGACACCTAAATCTAAAATTTTGTCTCCTTTACAATTTGCCGCCATAGGCATGAATCTACTCTGCTTGACCGTAAAATCCAATCCAATCTGGGTTGAATGGGTTGAGATTGTCGACTATAGTTAGAACTATAGACGAGTTGGCTTGGGTTCTGAAGTTTTAAGCCTTTGCGTTCAAAAATGTTACAGAAAATGGAAATATTATCGTATTTTTGTGCAAAGAAAATTGTTGAGTTTTGATTTTTATATAAAATATTTATGATATATAAATAATAATAATTCAAAAGTTTTGAATACATAAATAACGATGTCGATTAATGTATAAAATAATTTAAAATGAAAAATAGTTTCATTCAATCAAAACAATTTTGGATTTTATTAATATTTTAACACTCATTACTATCGAATGCATTTTTTTCAGTTACTTTTTTTGTTGTTATTTTCCGGAATCTTTTTTTTTCGTCGCTATTTTTTCCGGGGCAATTTTTTCTGACTACCTTTATTTAAATAAGAAGAAGATAAACTGAATAAAATAATCCAAAAAGCTGTTTTCCAATACTCGAAATAACGAGTAGCGTTGGATTATTTTTTTATGGGATTTTTTATGCGATTTTTTATGCCTGGATTCTTAAATAACGTCATCAATTTCCCTTGTAATTGATAATTTTTCAATCCCGCTGAACAAGAAGTCTCCTCGGATTATTAAAATTTTTGTAGAGTAAAATTTGTAAGTTGATATCGCGTTCTTCAATTTTAAGTTTCCCGCGTAATTGATAATTTTCCAGGATCGTCGAAAATGAAGTCTCCAGGTTTTCAATTTTTTAAGTAGAAACAAGTTGTTAGACACAACTTTGGTAACAACCTCTCAAATTTACAGCCATTCTGAAATGATTGTCAAATTATACATCTAGTCCTAGACCTAATACTATTATTATGATGATGATTATTATTCTTAATAGTTTTGAATGCAGTTTACAGTTTTATAGTTGATAGTTCTGTTTCTGTGTATTCTCTACTTAAACATTAAAACAATTCCATTCACCAAGTTGAACATCAAGTTGAATTGAGTACCCAAGTATTTATATAACTTCTTAAGTTCTGAGGTACTCGATATGGAACTTGATATTATACACAATGTCACAGGCTTAAGTATACTAAATACTGGTGACCGGGAGTAGTACCGTACATGTATCAACAGCCTAAAAAAACTAGAGTTATCTTTCTATCTAGTGCAGTTCCAATACAAATCCAGAATGGATCATTAATACTTACCCTCTATACCGAATCACGAACGGGCATAGAATCTTGACAATATCGCCAATAACACCTCGAAAAACAGAGATAGACCTATCACACGCCCACTCAAAGTCGTCTATTTTTTATAGGATTTTATTCTTTCTTCGGCGGAAACTCTCGGATATTTTTTTTAGTCTACCCTCGGAAATTTACAGGTTGAAGGCTTTTATATAGCTAAATTGTCGAGTCATTTGCCACATTTCTCATGTTCCGAAACGAGGCAAATAATTATCTTTCGCGTCTCATTTCAACTTTATCCGAGACCTCAAAGCGTAACTCACGACAATTTTATGTTGCCATGGCCATGGTTTGAAATATTCATCTCACCAAAAATAAAAAATCAATCTAGGTGTGACCTGAAAGGTCCACATGACTAACTTCCCAGTGGAAAGGATAAAAAAATATCATATGTTTTAATATTTTTTATATTATTATTATATTATTATTTTAAAAGCTGATACGTTATTTGACATTATCATTTTTTTTTTTTTTATTAAAATTAAACTATTGCAGATCCCATATTATTATTATTAATTTTATTATTTTATATCGTTTTTATTATTTTTTTTGTAAACAATTTTTTTTTTCATTACAGGGGACTGGGGGCTTTGCCCCTTGCACCCCCAATGACGTTAAAAAGTCTAAGTTACATAATTATGCGTTAACTGAAACTAGTCCTATGTCAATATAATCATTTGTTCTCGAGATACGCGAGACGAAAATTGAATCCGAACATACGTACATACATACATACATACATGTGCACATAAGGACATCCATTTAAAAACCATACTATTCGACTCTAAAGGCCTTGAAACGTGGAGATATATCAAAATTATCAATTTGCAAAATCGGACCCATTTCAATAACTTCCCAAGTTAATTAAACTCTAGTGTTGCTACGATATGAGAAAATATAAGTGACATTTACAAAATGTAAAAAATCCACGATTCAAATTACCTTTCAAACGCAACAAAAATTCCAAATTGGTTCATCTGTTTAGGCACTAGGATGCCACAGACAGACGCACAGGCAGACATAGCGGTTAAACTTATAACACACTTTTTTTGGTTCGAGGGTTAAAAACTCTTGAAGTGTGTATCTTGCCACGATCCAACTAATGAAATATTTGATACAACGATTGCCAAGATTTTTATATAATACTGCACCGAAATCGGTGTAAAATAATAAATAAAGTTTAAATTTAAAACTGTACACTTATTTATTTTATATATATTTCAAAATTCTGGAATTTTTTGAGATTCAGTTTGTATATGTAATAATAATACATCAACGATATTGTTATTTTGAAATTGACACATTCTGTAGATAGATTTATTAAACTTTCATTCTACGAATGAGGAACTTAAACTTGAGAATTATTGTTTAAATTACTTTTTTTTTACTCCTTCTTAAAGTTTTTTTAAAATGTGTGTTATTATACTTCTTCTCTCTGCTTTTATTGTTTGTTTTTCGTCTTGAAAGTTAATATTGGACAGTTTACAATTACACGCCATTCAGTTTTCTTTTTATATATAAATAAACTTTAAAGAAGTGATCACAGTAGACGAGCTGTTTCAATATTGAAATTCATGGCCTAATGAATTAAATCCAGGTCCGTTTGTAACCTTTTGAAGGACCACGACAAATAAGGATCATGGATAAGTTTTATGACTTCATTAGTGTGCTAATTTGATAATTATTTAATGTCATTGCCACAGTTCGTTCCATTTTACGTATTTTGATAGTTGTCAATTTGTATCCCTGTCAATTTTCAATTGAACCTTATTTAAATTAAGGATGTACGAGCGCCAGAACAAAGTCGGATAAGAGGCTTTATTTTATATTATATGAAGTTGGACTTAGTCTGAATCAATTATGAAAATTTAAAGGGGCTGAGGGTTGCTTAATAAACTATTGAAACAAAAAAAAAACATTGTGTCCGACTAATTAAAAATGTATGAGCACAATAGTGGGATTACAAATTTAAAAAAAAAAATCAAATTTTTATGGTGAATTATGTTATTTATGACTTGAAAATATAAGACGAGAAGTAGGAATAAAATTTTTCGATATCTGGAGTAATTTTCAAAATATCGAAAATTGAAAATTTTGTTCCAGTATTTATCTTTCGATATTTCGAAATTCATCAAAGTTGAAAATAAGATACAAATATCCACAAATCTAAACTTGCATTGGCGCTCAAAAACAGTAAAAGAAACTTAATACTAATACTTCATTACAAATCAGTTATTTTGTCATTGAATCGTGTACTTAAAGCGTAAAATGGAACAAAGGCTACAAAGAATGATTTTTTTGAAGGCAAGCCGAGGTCCCTTCGGTAAGGAGGCACCTGAAAAAATCGTATAAAACCGTAGCTTCATTTCACACTATACGTATTACAAAGAATAAGGGTATATAGTACTTATCGTTCCATTTTTTAAGTACTAACGGAAAAACGACCAGATAGGCCCAATTATCTGGTATAAATGGAATTTTAATTTGATACTTCTTTCTTATTGGCAATATTTTTAACAATTTTTATTTGCTGTTTAAAAGAATCACAATTGTTGATTTAACGTCTGGATCCCGAATCCCGATATATTTTTCGACGTATTACTAAATCTAGATGTTATTTTTCGTTAGAAATTTTTTAAAATTAGGTGATTTTTCTTTAACAAATTTTCACACAATAAACTTTTTTATCCTTGAAAAAAACTCATTATTTATGTATTCAACGATATTACAACATACAAATTCGTGTTATAATTGGTTACGTATCCCATCATATCCCGTTATCCCGTACATAATAAATATCTGGAATTTAGAATGTGATTGATTGCTTTAAATTGATAGTCATTTATTTTTCAGTATTTTTATACAAATTTTTTTCTGCTTCTATTTGAACAAATGATTGATATGTTTAGTTATTCGTTTTTTTTTCATCCTTTTTTTTTTTGTTATTTCTTTATCCTGCATTGTAAAAACACACAAACGCATTGATATTACTAGATTTTCAGGATAAATGGTAAATTCAACATTAATGAGCATTAGACAGAAATAAAATTAATGGATTCATTGAAACTATGTGATGAATAATTTAAAATTTTTGTACATTCTAGTACATACATATCAGTTTTCCATAAAGATGGTGATATCCGATTAAGTCAAAAAAAATTATAACTTATATTTTTGTACGATATGATAAATTGCTCTATAATTTTAAGATCTTGTATATTATACATTTCAATACTTCTTTTCCAAGTTTTGTAAATTTCTTAACCCGCCAGCACTCGTGTTATGAGCATTTGGCTCATGCGAAATTTAAAACATAAACAAGTGAAAACAAACAATTAACTGAGACTAACATCTATATTCCAAAATTTTTTTGTTAGCATCAATATTTTTAAGCGTTACAAACTTGGGACTAAACTTAATATACTATGTATATTTCATATATACATAGTATAAAAATTTTTATTTTTGAAATGGTATTTGTGGTTGAAACTTTTTCTTTCTTCAAATAATTTCATCTATTTTTGAATTATTTATTTTTCAAATTTCTTCAATCAATATACAGTTTTTTTTTTAAATATTTTTCAAGCCCTTCGCAAATTGACTTTTCTTTTTTCACGAGACGCATATAATAGGGAACATTCTTTTTTTTTTATATATTTTTAATTCAGTGTTTACACCGTTATAACAAAGTAAAAAATATAAATACTGCTAAAAATGCTGTAATTAAGTGTAAAAAAATATTTAAAATACATTATAATTTTAAACGCAGTTTTTTGACGCTTTCTGTTGATGACTGGTAACAGTTCAATGTATAATGTACATTTAAAAAAAATGAATTTACAACATAAAATTTACACTCGTTATTATTAAGTTTTCTAATAAAAAGTCGTAGAATAATAGAAATTAATGTAATATCATACCAAATGTAAGTAATTAATGCCATACAGTATGTCAACAAATTTGACAAGCCCGTACAAGACCGTCCGATGATGTCAGGTCCTTATTAAAATTAGAATTTCCGTTTTAGAAATTTTTAAATGCCCTCACTGAATTTGTACTTTTATTAATTAATTTTAAGTAATTAAAAAATAATTAATTACTAAATTAATGGTTTAGTTGAATTTTCCAGCCAATAACCAACCTACGGGAAAAAATATTTGAACCAAATTTAAATTTCATGAATATTCCCTATTGTAATATAAAAATTATTCACTTCGCATATGTTCGGATTTGTTCGTGTACTTACGGTAGTTTACTAAACTATCGTACTAAAATATACTTTAACTAAAATTAATCATTTTCTCATTATGTAATTGTTTTATTCTAGTCAAATAGGAAAAAAAATCTGACGAAGATATTTTAAATTCACTAGAACTAATCGAAGATGAAGGATTTTTTGTTTTTAAATAATTAGCTACTACATTAAAAAATATATTTACTTAAAATCATTGAGATTATGATTTACAACTTTTGAACGTGTGTCAAATCGCTCATCACACGCCTGAAGATTATCGCGAATGATGGACGCTAGTGCAGACTAATATATTTATATCGCGGTGTAACTACCTTAACTATTTTTAATCCACGCCACTAAAATTATGGTATATAAAACTATTATCAATAATTGACTATGTTGACGTCATATAGCATATGTTTTTACACTTCAAAACAATAAAAACTACATTTTCATTTATATACATAAAAAAATACAACTCTAAATATTCTCTAGATACTCACAAATATATTTATAAAACACATATAACCTTTATTATGTGTTTTTTTTAGAGAGTATAAAGCGCCAATTTCAACCACCTTCAAAAACAATAACCGGATATTGATATGATCATATTCGATGAATTTCCTCTCCTTACAATAGTAAAGTTAAAAAAAAGTATAGTACCTAGGATTTAAATTAAAAATTTTTCAAATATAGCAATGTAAACACTCTATTTTGGTAGTCTCATTACTTCTACAAAGCATTTTATTTTCGCATACTATCAATGAAAAGTACATTATGATTTTATAAATTTCTTATATATAGTACAAGATCGTAATGAACCGTGAATCACTACCTTGAGTACTTTGGATCACCATCTTTGATTATACCTGCAGATTCCATCATGTTATCTTTGCAGTTCACTCAAGGAATCAGTATCAGTTGATCGAAACATTGAATACCCTATTTAAGTATCCTTTATAAGCATTTTCTTTACCGATTCAATTGGCTTCATACATAAAGACTTTTTCTTTTCTACCTTTTCTAAGCTTAACCTCTATATTCTAACCCATAACCAGAGAAAAACTAATTGAAAATACTGTTGCCTACTTGTATTCTTTGATCATTAGTACAAAACCACGTTTTGATTAAAGGTACATGTAGGTAAATTTGTTAAAACTCCCCAACATTTAAATTCATGGTTTAATCTAAACTGAAGTTTTTACTTTTTGGACCAAAAATTTCCAATTTCTTCAATATTTATTTGAAAACTAAAGCACGTGAACATGTTCTTGGTTGCTTGACTTCTGGTAACTTAAGTGTGTCGTCACATGGTATCTCTCTCGTAAATAGCAATATTTTTCAACAAACTCCATAGTGATGTAAGGTACAACGCCTTATCCTATGTATGAGTACGTACGTGTGTATAGCTTATGTAGTAAACAAATGAATAATAAAATAAAATTGAAATTTTTATATCGACATCATAAACAGTCACTCTGTACTTGTAGTAAGTGTAGATAGGTACATACACTACACTACACTACACTGGTGGTGTAATGACGTCAAAAAAATATTTCATTAAAAATTTATGTAGATATTGTTTTTACTATGTCGTCCTATACTTAAAAATATTATCTTACACTATCCAAAAAGTACGAAAATTTATTGTTTGGAATCAGTAGTAACTCAGTTAGGACTATAGCGCCAGGAATAATATTCGATGGTCATCATTCCTGACAAGTTATCCTTCCTTTTATTTTTTGCTTCCAACGTATTCGTTTTTTAATTGTGTGGCAAGAACTATATTGAAATAAGGACAAACATTGATTTTAAAAAAATCACAAAACAAGGCGGGGTTCCATCGTCTGAAATCTTCAAATATTCAATTTATAAAATATCGGAAAAAAGGGTCTCGTTTTCTTTTTCTGGGCCGCGGCTTAAGTTTATTCTTTTTTATTCAATTTCTTATTTCAATCTCCTGAAAGATCCAAAATCTCGTGAGAGAGAGTAGTTTTCAGATATTTCAGCCTGTTATTCTAGTCGTTCTGAAAAGACTGCAAATAATATGCCAGGCCGAATATCTATTAGTTCACAGTTTAAGGCAGTACACTTGTTGCAGTTAAGTAAATATAAAATCTTATATTCGCGCATCATTTGTGATAACAGTGTACAATAGTCAGACATTGTATGTATACATATACAAAATATAGATACACAACTGATTATTTATTAGTTTGTTTTTTGAGTTTATACCGTTAACATGACGTACAAGGACTTTTTTGGTATTGAAAAATTCGCCATCAATTAATTTTTCAATACGTTATCTTTGAGAAAAATGGGAAGAACCGTTTTCGAGATATATAGAAAATCACATTTTGATTTTTAATGTCTCATTCCACATACAGTAAAGACTTTCCTTTTTTTATTCAACTTCAATGTTCTATTTCAATTTTATAGAATTCTTAAGAAAATCCATGTGAAATGACTTGTAAAATGATTCGCGACTCACCTTGAGTCGCGATTCTCCACTTTTGATTTATTTACACATACCGAACGGTTTTATTTCATCCTCGTCTCGAAAATGAACAGAAAGTAAACGTATAAAAGCTGTAAAGCAATTTTAATCTTTCTAATACGATTTGATTTTTAAATTCACATTGATTTTCAACTTCTTGAGAGCTTTCTAAAATTGATGATACAATAATATTTTTATGCACACAGTATAAAAAATATATGCTCCGGTTGTATAAAACCAACAAACATTTTAGTTTAACAACTGACAATTTAAAACATTGCTGTTGTTGTTGTTGTTTCGGTTACAAACAGCACATGAAACCACCCGAAAAACAAATGCAAGTTTGTGACAAGGATAAGAAAAAATGAAAATAAAACATAGAAAATGTAGAAAAATGAAATAAGGGTGTGTTGTTTTATATACGAGTGTCAGTCACACCTTGATGAAGGAACGGGAATATAATGGAAGAAGCTTATTTTTGGAAAATAAAACAAAGCATTATGGTTTGTGACAAAGGCGTGATAAATATGTGTTAGATGGTTAAATCTTTTATAACCAATCAAAAATATCAATCTATCTGCCGTTTAACACAAAGACTCGATATGTTTAGTCAAGAAGAAGATATAAAGCCCTCAAATGGAAATAATGCCGTGTAAGCCTTTTCGAAATGGCTGCAACGCGAAATATATTTGATATTTGCACTAAATTTCGTATATAGCGAAAATACACGGGAAAATTTTTCCTCCCATTTTTCAAACTCTTATTTTTGAAACGAAATTCGTGAATCTCGTCCCCCAAAAACAAAATAAAATGCGTCCCCCAAAAGAGTAATCTAAGAATCAAATTTTTCAAGAATCATAAGCTTACATTACAATTTGGAAAACGGTTTTATTCAAAAAAGAAAAAAAAAAAGAGAATTCACGAAAAAATAAATAAATCATCCTTTCCTTGGTTAAAATACTCAAGAGACGTTCAAGATTCACAACAGAGTAACAATTTTTTTTATATGATATTCTTGTTAGAGCCTAAATTTTTATTTCTCTTCGGTGACATATTATTAAAAACAAATGATAAACGTTACATTCAAAAGATCGAAATGTCAAAACATTTATATACTTCGAAATAATAAAAGTAATCCACAGATTTTTTAAATTTATCTGAATCTACAACAGCCATATGAATGAACTCTATTTGAGTTTTTTTTTCAGTCCCCAAAAATAGAATTTTATCAGTTTGGCGTCAAGATATTTAATGAAAATGTTTTAAAAAATGTTTCTCCTACCAAAACTTTTGTTTAATTTTCAAATTTCTATTAATTGTAAGAAAACTTAAACTTATGTTATCAGCATTGCCACTAAAATTGTTTTTTATTTATGAATGAGTATATCACTTTAGATTAGACTGAAATGAAATTTTCAAAACCTTCGTATGGCTAACAATTCATTGTTTATTATTATTTGTCGGCTCTGCAATAAATTCTGAAAAACATAGCATCAAATCCAAAACTTAACCATAAAGGATGCAAATAATAAAAGCGCCTGTTTGAAATATTAATGTCTGGATTTTGTAAGAAAAGAGGGCAATTCTTGCGATTTAGAAGTTTCTGTTAATTGAAAATAAGTAAGGTCAATGAAAAGCAATATTAGATAAAAGAAATTACCTCCCAATTCATAATCAAAGCTTTTGAGTTTCCTTCGACAGAAAACATTAAACATTAAATTAAGCCAACGATACAATTGGAAATCAACAAAAGAAAAGTGAAAGAATGGAAAATCATAATTGCCAGTTCAGTAATCCTCTACTTGGACTGCACATAAATCTGATGCATAAAAAGAGAAAATGTCTAACAACTTAAAATACACAGAAATAATATTTCATTTTTTTATTTCAAATATCGACTTTTTCGTCAGCGATCTAAATTTAGTTAAGGCATCTATGAATTTATCTATCAAAGATAAAATAACTAATTTTTTTTATATACAAAATAATTTATCACTAAAAAAAATAACACGTTTTTCTTGCTTGCTTTTCTCGGTGGTTCATTTTAAAGTACAATCATTGTACTATATAATTCAAAGTGCACATATGTAGAATATTACGAAAAACTTTGAAAAAAAAAAACCTATATATGGTATTTTTTTTCGAGATGACAGTAAGTCCCTGTGGAAAACATAATACATCTTGTATAAAAAGAAATAGTTTGTATCGATACACATACACACATCGTATATTCTGTTACATTATTTTAGGTGATTTTCGCTAAATGTACAGAATGTCTTAGGGCAAAAATATATTCGGCGAGTCTATTAATGAGTAATAAAAATATTTCAGTAATCCATGATATATTTTATTTTTTGCTTTCATAAAAGCTCATTGATATAATAAAGAGTAGAAAAGAATTATTTTTCGAATAACTATAAAATACAATCGAGATAAAAGCCATCAAATATTTTCTTATGTCTTGTAAAATAAAATTAAGTATGAGGTTCTTTTGACAATCATTGCATTAGAGATTTTGTTAAGAAATCCCTATTATTTAATAAGACCTTTCTTATAAATACGTTCACTATAGAAAAATGTTTCCAGCAAAAGTTCTTTATATGAAAGGTTGACATTTCGTAGGAATCTTGGACCTTGAACTTGAGGCCTATTTCGTTACAATTTAGTAGGTATTGAATGTAAAAATTTATCTGTACATGCTTTGAAATTTTGAACTCTATTTGGTCATGAAACAAGATTTTGGAGAGATTTATACATTCAATTTCTGTGAAATCTATTCATATTTCGAAAGTACGTTTCAAACAAAAATCTTTATGTTTTTATGAGAAAAAAAACTTTTCAATCTAAAGTTTTCATCTATCTCTTTTCTCTAACGAAATCGAGTATAGGGTTGGCTGGGGCTAGTTATACAATGGGCCAAGTTGCTCAATTGAAACATTGCCGAAACTACGCATCGTAAGACAATACATCAAATGAACGAAAGAGAGGTTACAGATGTACGAAAGAGTAAACGCTGCAGCTAAAGAATTTGAAGTCCAAAGCATCCATTTAACTAAGTACATAACTTTAACTATAGGTAAAACTTTACTCCGACAAGGGGCTATTAAACACTGAGATAAAAGAAGTAATAAAATTGTTTATTTTGTAAATTTTTTGTTGAGAATACACATTTCGTGTTTTATTTAAATAATTCTTGAAATTTCTAATATAAATGATTGATTTTTAATTGTGATTTTATTTATTTCGCCTCTTGCTCAACTTCCCCATACCTTTCCTCAACTTACCCCACTAGTGAAGTAAATTCAGCACGTAAAGCTAGTTTTCTCCAAAACTATAAGAGATATTGTCTAGCCTCGGTCTACCATATCTTTAACTGACTACAAGGGTAATATTCAACTTAAAAGACCCATGAGATGCCCCCCTTGATACGAACTATCTTTTCTTGAAATGTTTTTCTATATATCTGACTCACTTTAAAAGAACGATCTTTTAAAAGAGTGTATAAAGACTTTTGGAACATACTGTATATTGTTTTAAAACAAAACAAAAAAGCTAAGAATGTTTTTCATGTAATTTCATATAAATTGAACCATCAATTATGTGTAAATACTAAGTGAATACTGCTAGTATTGTATTATGTATTGATCGATTTAAATTATAGTACGTTACGTATCTATTAAGTATTTATTTTCTAATAAATCAGTAGTTAAGAAATTAAATGGCTATTTATTTTTATTGTGGACATTTTAAGATGTAATAGCAGTTTACATTATTTATTAAATAATGTCTTTTTATATAAATTAAACGAAAATCAATTATGTACACTGAAAAAACAATTCTTAATATCAACCGATATAAGGTTGTCTCAACCTCATCGCGAAGTCAAAAATGGTGAATGATGCCACGAAAGTGATGTTGACGTGGTGGAGTTAACACAAGCGCATGAGTTATTTGTGTGAAAGTAACATACGGTCTAACAAATTTCATTTATTAGTGTTTTGAAATGCAACTTAGTTCTAAACAATCTTTTATGTTTGGTTCTACCACTTATAAATATTATAACAAAATAGTGATGTGATTGACACAACCATATGAGCAGGTTTATTAGGTTTATTTAAAAATAATTAGATATCTTCGAGTCGGACTTGAACCAGCTATGGATTAATTTTTTTTTTTATATATTGTTATATATTATAATGTCATTAAAATATGTTATATATTATAAAAATGACCAATATGTTTATTTCAAACTTTCTGTAAATTACTAACAACAATTTTCATGTAGTTGACACAGCCGCACATGAACTAGAACTAGGTTCGTAATAACCAAATCCTATATTTAAAGCAAACGAAAAGATATGTTCTTTTGATTCGTCTATTCGCTTTATTTACACGATTATATATTCCAACTATGTAAAATTTTATTCTCCATCAATTAAATGCATGACTTTAAACTAAAATCAATCTCTTTTATAGAAGTAATGATTTTGTTTATTTAACTTCAATGATTTTGTATCAATGAATTCATATTTTAAATTAATCCCATTCTATTGTAAATACAAATATTTAGCAGTACTTGTTCTAATGATTGTTAAATTGTTTGAAAGTATTTTTACTTTATTTCAATATGAAACCAACTGCGGGATGAAAACAAAGACAACTGCGGGATGAGGTTGTCATTATTTTGATTTCTATAGATAATGATTTCAAATATTATTATTAACCTGTCAGCATTCACATTATGAGTATTTTTCTCACGCTCGATTAAAAACATAGAAAATTTTTATTTTTCAAAATGTGGTTCAAACTATTTCTATCTTCATATAATTTATTCTATTTTCGAATTATAACCTTTTCAGATATTAATTTTAATTTAATTTTTTAGAAGCCCATCCAAAATTATAGAAATTTTTCTCATCACGATATTAATGGTGTGAACAAAATAATATTAACTTCGGAATTTTCCGTTAATAATAATGCCTAATAGAACCTCAAAAACATACAATTTTTCCAAGTTACGAAGAATAAACTATATAAAATACTTTCAAAGAAAGCACCGATTCATGTATGTATGTATGTATATTGTATATATGTGTAATATATTACGTGTATTTTGTAACTTTTCATTTCACTGATTCCGAATGCCCCATGAAAAATCATAAAAAGTTTCTTTTTTGTGAGTAGCAGTCGCATACCTTTTAATATTACGAAAATATGTATCTTTATGTGTAATATAATATATCTGTGGTTGGTCTAGAAGGATTCCGATACTATTAGTCTCGTATCGATACAATATTATTAGTCTCAAAATATCAATAAGTCACTTTTTTAAGCTTTTAACAAGTTTTGTTTGAATACTATATCAAGCTTCTCAGTTAAACGACATCTAGTCGGTAAGCAGTATTATTATTTAAAAGTACTATCTGTGACTGACTGACCGACCAATCTAAAAAAATGTTCTAAAAACAAGAATATCTTCACGATAGTCTTTTATTAACGTCTTTTGGGTAATAAGAATGGTAATTGAAATTATTATAGTAACTAGCTTGATATCCGCCTGCTCTCTGGGTTTAAAATTAAAGGTCACCACGTTATAGCCTCTACCTCTCTTGCTCTTACTTATCCCCCTTCCATTGCTCTCACTTATCCCCCGTCCACTCGAAATAGGATAAGGATAATTTTACGCAGGTAAAATATGTGTATAGGTTTCAAGTTTTTTAGTTTTTATATAAATTTGATTATATAAGTGTGTCAGAAAAGATGGCCATGAATTGTATCTAGGCCACGAATTGTATTTAGTTCAATTATATTATATCTAGATTTTTATATAAATATTTAATTTATGGCTCAAAATTATTCTTATAGATGGCGTAGTAAAATGTCATATCAAAAATTTATTTTTTTAATTTTTTTAATATGTCTTTATAAATTAAAGGTCATGTGTTATTACAGCTCATAAGCTATATTATTGTAAAGTTTCATTCAAATCCATTCATTATTTTTTGCGTGAAAGCGTTAACAAACACACAAACAAACCAACAAACATCCTTACTTTCACATTTATCATATATTGGGATACGGATAGGGATAAATTGAATTTTAAAAAGAGCTTGGAATTTAATATACCAAGACTTTTTTTCCTAAATATAAAAATTTGAACCGCAATGATCAAAAATCTTTATCGTTGATATAATATTTCATTCTATCATAATTTTTCGAAGTAAACGTGAATAAAAATCAACGAAACTGAAATTTGTTTTTATTTATTATACATTATAACAAAAATTATTTATGAAATAACATTACATACTAGTTAAGGACTCATTCTGACTCATTTTTCGAACTACATAACGCTTAGCGCTCATATTAAGTTTTGGTTTTAGAACTACATAACGCTTAGCGCTCATATTAAGTTTTGGTTTTAGAACATTAAACATTAAATGTTTTTAAATCATAATTTCTTTAAATTCCAAAAAAATCATTTGATCGTAAAAAAGCGTGGGGTGCTAAGTTCCAATTATTGTAAATATCTTATTGACAGATATTGCTAAAATTAAAGTCATAATAAAATATCTTAAAAAGCACTACATGCTTTTTTACGATAAATAATTTTTTGAATTTAAAGAAATAATTTTTTACCTATTAGTACAGGTACAAAAGCGTGTTTTTTAGTTTTTAAATTATTATTTATTTTGTGTTGTTTTAGATTATTATTTATTTATCAAAAGTTCGCGTCGGTATAAATATGGTGGGAGCACAAATAAATGTATATATTTTCAGATATGGAAATCGTTATTCGTATAAATTCTGATCAGAATAATCAAATAAAGTTATTAAATTATTATATTTTCATCATCGGTCCTTGATAAGTATGCCAAATTTCGAGTTAATCCGATGATTTGAAGGGGGTCAAAAGTTTTCCATGTTCAAAGTTTCCGTTACATACTAATATACTAACATACCAACATATTAAGATAAAAAATGAGTTTTATCTTTTTACATTGATCTCTTTTATGAGACATCGAATTTAAACGGTTTATAAGACTTTTCTACGTAGGTACAATTTTATCATTGTCCGTTTGGCCATTTTATTTTGATCATTAATGAATTAAAATTATTTTTTAGGAAAAAGTTCCTTATCCTTGTTCCTTACACTTCAAGTATCATGTGTTTGATGTATGGTCAGGTGTAACGTCTTCTTAATATCTGATATTGATTGATATCAAAAGTATATATATAATGGGGTTTAACCTTCATTTTTCATACATCTGTAACAGAGGCCACCCACATCATTACTTTTAATCTTTTGTTTTAATCGGAAGTAATTTTTTTAATTTCATCCGATTATACAAGTATATTTTTATAATGTGGGTGGAGTCGGTTATCTCATTCTTATTCCAGCGACGATAATGTGATCAATTTAACGCCTCGACAAAAAAAATCAACGGATTTTTTGCATTTTGTTTTTGGAGAAACTTTATTGTATTGTTTATGGCAAAGAAAATAAGGCATAACAATTTTTTTCGGCTAGAAATGTTTCTAGCACGTTATACGATGTTAATATCAAAATTAGTCATTATTAAAAAATTACACGTTTTTGTGGAAAAAAAACGGGCTTTTCTTGTAAAATGTTGATATAAAAATAGCAATAAAATAAAATCATTATCTAATTTTTTTGACAGATTTTGGACATTGGGGGACTGGTTTTAACTAATTTCAACAAATTACACAAAAATTTTTTTTAGTGGGAACCGTTTTGTAAAATTTCGAGGAAAACGCGTTTAAAGTTTGTTCTATGTATATTATCAATATAACCCAAAATATTCCTCAAAAGCTTCTCTCTGTTAGATTTTATTACGCGTGAAAACAAATCGCAGACTTCTTAATACAATTTTAATGCTGTACCAAAAAAATTTTAAATTTTAAAACGCATTTTAAACTACGGAACCTCTTTCTGTATGCGTATTCCAATGTTTACCTACCAATATTTTTATAAAAAATATATATATGGCTTAAAATATATAACTATGTATGATGCTTTTCTAAATTTATATCTTTTTGCTTTTATTTATTTTTGTCTTCATCTTAATCTACAAGTTATCTTATTTATTTCTAGAGTAACTACCCACTACATGTATGTATCTACTTTCTACGTTGCCAATACATAAATATTACATTCAATTTATTTAAACTTATTTTCTAAATCATTTAACATATGTTGTAAATCTTATAAAAACAAGACTCAAGAAAAAATAATGTTCAATCCAATAATATTCGATTTTCTTTCGAGAAAAATACGCAATATATCTAGTTACACTTAACAGGAAAAAATTAAATTGGAAAACAACAAATTAGGGAATTTAAAACGAAGGAGAAAAATATATTTAAAATTTTCTATAATACATTTCTACAAATTGAAGCTCACACTATTAAAAACAAAGTAATGTCTTAACTCCAAAATCCTTAGTTATGACTACAAAAACAAGAGTGAGACTAAATGTAAAGAGCAATATAGCTAGTTTTATCTTTATAGCAATGGCTTTCATCAAAATCCAAAAAGCTCGAAATATTCGTTGCTTAGAGACCAAACATGCGCTTTTTAATTTCCAAGAGGAAGTTAATGTAAAGGGGCCGATTTTAAAAATGTCCAGTTTTCATATTTCCGCGGTTTCAAGGTCAAAATATCCAAATCACACCTTTTCAATGTGATGTCTGTGTGTGTGTGTGTGTGTGTGTGTGTGTGTGTGTGCGTGTGTGTGTATGTTCGTTTGGATTTTTTCGCCTCGATTATCTCGCGTTATGGCTGGGCTTATTCGACGCGTAATCGCGTATTTAAGAATTGAAAGAGTTTTCAGCAGAATTATTTGAGGCGTTTTTTAATGGTAATAAAAAAACTGGAAAAAACTGAATTAAACAGAATCCTAAAAGTGGATAAAACACATCATTTATCTCTGGAGATAATGATCGTGCCCCCTCTGGTAATTTAGTCGTATGGACTACTGGGGTTGCACTCATACGTCTTCAGTACTACACCGACTATGTAGTGCCCATTTATTATGCCAGAAATAGTGAATTTTAATTGTAAAACTTCATAAAATCCAATGTTCGTAAATATTTCTGAAAGAATTACTTTTACAGGAAAAATTTTCAGAGGATAGTTTGTTGTTTAATTCATTTTCTATAACTTATGATCAAAATCATAGTTTCTTAATATAAAAGAAAAAGTTTTATTTTTCTCCTCCCCACAACACGTCATTTTCTATGCGCCGATTTTGCCACTCTTTTCAAAACATTTTGATGTTATTTCGCAAACATTGGCGTAAATCCGATATCGCTATCACCTTTCGTTCCCGATTTCATCTGTAACAAAAAACAACTAAAACCGACTATTTTTAAATCATCGTAAAGCCGCGCAAAAAAATCGTAGCCAATTTTATCAAAACCCATCCTGTTTTTATTCAAAAACTCTTGATAAATATCCGTATCATAGTCCTTACTCATAAAAGTTTCAGCCTCATACCTTTTGGAATTAACCATTTGGAATTCATTTGCGGGTTGCCAAAATTTCTCCCAACACTATTTTACAGACCTTTTAAAAAAATCAATTTTTTTATTATACAAAACACATATACATATTTTGCAAATATTACGTAACACAATATAATTCAATACGGTCGTTAAAATACGGTCGTTGTATATGTATATGTGTAAATAAAACTGCAGTTCAAAAGCTCACCGTTAAAAACTTTTAGTAGCGCCACTTCACGATACATAAAAATTCCAAAGTAGTCAACAAACATATAAACCAAATTAAACTTTACTTTGGTTTGTTTCTTTAATAGAAAGCTTCGTATAGTATGGATATAAACCACCTGTATACTATAATCGATATCGTTATTATACATTGAAAATAACGAAAGCTTTATTTGTTTATCAACAATGCGATAAGAGATGGCATTAGTTGTATTGAAAATAAAATTCTTATATATGTATTTTGCAATGAAAATTTTTTACTAACTTTCTTATTTTTGTTTTCAGTTATCGGAGCTCGAACAACGAGTCCTCGACGCCGAAGGTCGGGCTGAAGAAGCCGAGGATAAGGTAAATTTCATATTTTTTTAAATTCATATTTTTAAATTTAATTTTTGTAAAAAATTCCCATTTCATGAAAATTTATTCAAAACAAGACTTAAAACCACGTGGTACAAAATGTTTCAAACAGTGATATCCCAACTTACTCATGTACCTATAATACACCACGCGTCTCTTAAAAACCACGCGTCTCTTAATTTTGATATAACAAAAAAAAAACCTTACTTTTCTATATTACAGAGGGGAGTTTCCTTGGTTACCTAAATGATCTTTTCAATTCATTCACCCTTAATTCTTCGCATGATATATTAAAAAAAATATATATATATTTACGCTTCGAATGTTATTTTTTGTTGAGTAATTTTTTCCCCCAGTTTCTTAATTTTTAAAAAATTGTATCCGCGCAAAAAAAGGTGACTTAATGATTCTGTATTTGGAATTATAATTTATTTCTCCGTATTACTTTCGAAAGAGCTACATTCCAATTATTAAACAAAATTCCGAGCTAACTAGGTAAATCTTAATAACCTTAACTTTAATTCGAAAAGTTATTAACTAAATAATATCTGAAACTAGATTCTGAAACTAGAGCATTTAAGATTGATTCTATTTAAATAATCCAGATATCTTTCAAATTCCTCGATATTATTTTGATTCAATGGAGAACTTCACGAACTTTACACGTAGCAAAATAGTTTGGCTTCATCAAACTGTGCACGCTTCATAAAAATATAAGGTCAAATAGATAGAAAATTTAAGAAAACTAAAAACGCCAAATCAGGTCTGATATCGATCAGACCTGAGAACAATACAAAGAGTTTTATTTGCAAAAGGGTAAGATTTTGGGAGTCCTGTCAGATACTTAAATTCCTTTTTTGTAGCCTCCGACTAAAAAACGGGGATGTGAAACGGCTAAGTAGATTTTGTGATACACAGCCAAAAAATCCCGAAAAAACGGTTCATCCGTTTAGAAACTACAATGCCACAAATGAATCGTCATTTCAAATTTTTGCAAATAAAACTCTTTTTAATGTTCTTGGCGCCTAATCGTTCTGTATAGGCACCAAAAATTTACATATTTTTCCCAAAGTAGTTGCCGAATTGCACCTGGTAACAGATTCTGAATCTTAATAAAGATGCAAAAATACCATTCAAAAAATCAAACTTTACCTCGGAAATGTATATAAAATCGACGGAAAGCTAACATTAAAGTATCTTATCCAATTCTGGATTATAAAGGTATTTCCAACAATATTGGTTGTGGTGTTATGCGCAATCTAATTATACTTGCCAAAGTAGAAGAAGTGAAACACTACCAATCCTCAACTTATTCCGCCTGTATCTCATTGCTATGGCTGACATTGAAGTTGCAACAGCCTGTACTCGCGAGGATGCCTCGTGTTGCCTTTGCCTCGGGTACAAAAAAACGCTTTTGTCGAAGTTTGGCGAAGTGAATCACACTCTCGTTCCTCGCCCGACTTCGTGCTATTTTGCGAGAGTGTGGAGGTGGAGAAGGCATTAAAGACTAATGATATTCGTCTTCAACATTATATCCAATAGTTGTCTCAAATTGGAAACTCGTAAAAGCTAGTTGTGATCACTCGTCATGATTACTGAAGGTAAAACCATATAGTTGACATTGTTAATAAAGATTAATTAAGATGGAAATTTAAAGCTGCTTCACATTTCTGAGTAAAAAATTTTGGGAAACTCTTTATTTTTCCAATCAGATGCGGCAACTCTATCTTCTTTCAGAAGTTTAAAAGAAGATTGCATAAAACCAAGTTGGTCACTTTTAGAAAAATTGAGGAAAAAGCTACCCTTAAAAGCAATTAAGGAATAAACATTCCGGCTATTTTGGAATTAGTCCACTAGAAAGTAAATGTATGAGAGAACTACTGTAAAAAAAGTTGAAAAAACTTTCATGGGCAGATTTTCTACTACTGAACACCGATTGTCAGAGAAAATTTGTAGCTCATTTAGTTTAATTCGCCAGGAGATTATTTAATGGCTGAAACTGTATATGCTCATTGAAAATTAGAAAATCAAACAGTGCAATGGGTTGAGCATATTAAAAATTAACCAAAGAAACTCTTTGCTAATTTCTTGGCCAGTCTTAACTGATAATAATTTAACAGACGCTGGCGGTCATGGATTTCTAATGTTGCCGATTCTACGCCATGTAAAATAGCTTTAGAGCTTCCAGAAAAAATAGCGGTGTTAGGTAATTTATTGCCTTTCTGCCTATGGACATGTGGCCTAAAATTTTACCACATAACAAAACATGGCTCACAACCTGCAAATGTCTTGTTTTCAATGTCTCTTTTAATTAACTTTTGACACCTATCTTGCTTACAACTTCTTCATTTGTAACCCATAGGATACACATTTCAAATGTAAGTACAGATGACTCCATTCTTTTTGAAATAGCCGATGCTTCACTCTCCCATACAACAAAACTGGCCAAATATATACTTTAAAAATCGGACTTAGTGTTTTTGATTTTGAAACAAATGTCGCTAGAGTTTGGGGAAATATTCTTCTTGCCGTTCTGAATGCCACAAATCTCGCCAAGTTCCTTTTCTTTATAAAGATTTCTTATCTGCCTTTTTGTCGCCAAATCTCACCAAATCACGTTTTCGAGATATACCATGTCAAAATTTCCGATTTTCATTGAATTTCAAGAGGCACTATAGCATATGCAATCGCATAATTCAAGTGGGTGTGTGAATGTTGGTTGTGTGTTTCAAAGTAATAATTTTTTCCATTTCTTTTTGAATAATTTTTACGTTCAAAACTTCAGGGCCATTTCTATGGTTTCGGACATTTATGACTTCATTCAACAGTCTGATTTATGGATAGCGTATATGAGTATCATATCGGGCGTAACGGAAACATTTTTAACAGCTACTATTTTCCATTTTAAGTCCATTTTATTCGTTGTTGAAAGATATTATTGGCCGCGATAATAACTAGAAATGTTTTGGGAAACATCATCGGTAACGTTGGCAGAAACCAATTCATTCCTGCCATCGTTTTAGGCGTAAATTGTGCGATTGCATATGATAGACCAACTCTTGAAATTCAATAAAAATAGAGAACTTTGACATGGAATATCTCGAAAACGGCACGTTCGCGAGATTTGTACTCATTAAGACATTTGTTCAGAATGACGAGAAGAATATTTTCCCAAAATCTGGCGACATTTGACCGGAAGCCATTTTCCATATACAGTGGTGGTCCGAGGTTCTTTATTGTAGCTTTATTTAGCTAAAAGAATTCTGTTTCTATTAAAAATTTAATTTTATATTTCTTTTTGAAGCTACCACATGGTTGTGAAAAACAGAATCTCTTGATTATTTTATAGAAGTTTAATCAATTCGAAAACTTTATAACCTCCTTTCTAAAGACTGAAAATCAATAATGAGAATATGATAAAAAATAACTGATCACTGAAAACTTTGATTGTTGACCTTAATATGAAAATTTATAATTTTTCCTCCCATATAAAAAAAATTAATTCTGAATCAATGAGTTCATTAACTCATTAAAAAACGAAGGTGTTCATTCAGTTGACTCACAATGTGTTGGATGAAAAGTGAAAATGCATTCAGACCGAACCTCCCATCTCTGTCTAACCATATGTACCTATCTTCGTCACCGTAGATAGACAGAAGAAACAACCTTGCTCTCTCTGGCATTGATTTTTGTTCGTATATACGAACCATAACATGTATGTGTATATGTGCAATAGTAGTGGAAAATACAGCTGAAAGTTTATCCAAAAAATATATATTTTGTACGAAAAAAAATTTTTTTTTTAAACATATTTGTGGCTGAACAGAGGAAAACTGTGTGTAAATATATTTTTCGAAATGAAAATCTGAAAATTGTATTTTCTTAAAATTTTCCATGTGTTTAAAATATTTTATAGTGAATCTCTAAATGTTTTAAATGTTTGTGTGGTAAAAGTCATTGACTTTCAGTTCATAATGTGAATTTTCTTCTCTACTATTATGGAAAAATGACATTTCCCGTCGCCATGCTGGTTCTTAATTCACCAATATTTAGCAGCTGACATGACTGAAAATATTTTTAAAAGATATTCAAAGTGAGTTTTTCTCGAATTATATTTCCAAATTTTTCATTTGTTTTTGCAGCATATCAATTTTTTTCCTTTCGAGATAAATTTTCTCTTGTATCTCATTAAGTATTTAACATGGAAAATTATTGAACGAAAAAACCATACGTTTTAGGATCAAACTATTTTTGCATCTAATGGTAATCTTTTTTTGGGCTTATATTTAGTGTCATTTTGTTTAATTTCGATTATCTGTTGCATATTCGACATTTTAATAGCCGCATGTTTTAGAGAGAGATGAACGAATTTAGGTGTCTTGTGAAGAATTTCTGAATAATTAAAAATGTCAATTTATTGTTATTTTGTCTGCATAAAGTATTTAGTGATCCCCAAGAGATTTGGAATATTTCAAACTTTCGAATAATTCATTTTAACGAGACGACATTTTTGTTTTTGTTGTTGTATATGTAAGATCTGTCATTCTAACAATTTCATTCGAGCATACTCCAAGTTATCAAGGTCACTTAACATGCAGTCTCTTATGCAATTGAATCCTTTCAAGTCGAATTTTAATTTCCTGATTAGAAATTATTGTATTTATACCGAAAATCGAAATCACAAATCGAACGAAATTTTTACGTTTTGAGATATTATCCATTTTTTATAAGGCTCATTTTTTATTATTTACAGAAACATTTACTGTTTTAGACGTAAGCACAAAATTTTTTGATAAATGCTACTAGAATGGAAATATTTATACTTTGTAAAGTTAACAAAACTATATTCGCCAATGATTTATCATCTGATGTTTTCTGTAGGTACGTCTAATAATTTCAAAGCTTAGTAAAATATATAGTTTTCTTCTAAGCCTTTTATTTCAAAAACAGTGATTTACCGCTTGAAAACTTCTGAATTTTCCATAATTTACAAAATCTTTAGCGTATGAACATCAAAATGTTAAAAATTTGTTTATCTAGAAAGTTCACTCTTTTACGCTTCACAGCGCTCCCACATTTATACTATTTCTATACTGTTAATCGAATCTATCAGTAAACGATAATAATTCCATCCAATAAAATTTGCCTAGAATATAATTGCATAGTCATTCTTTGAATCGGAATGATTCTTTGAACCAAACCTATCTTCAAACATGTGAAAACAAACAATTGACTGAGTTAATTGTTGAAATGCCATGTGCAGACAGTGCTAATTACGCAATCGTTTGGTTTATTACGTCATGTAAGTGAAGGAAGATAGCCACACTTTCACACAGAAATAAGAGTATATTTCATCTAACTTTCTCAATTTAACGTATAAATTTAAAATATATACAGTATCTGTATACATATTATATAATGTTTCTAACCTAATTTGCGCTCTCGCAGATAAACAGTGCTGTTTACGAAAAAATGTTTCTAAGTCCTTAATTTTTGTATAAGGAACTTTTTTACGTTTAAACTTTTGTTCTATCTCTAACGATTTACAAGATGGGTCGTACGGACCCAAGACCTGATAGATTTATATTCTTATTTACGAACTCAAGCCTAATTTTAACGTCCTGAATTTTTGAGTTCTCGTGTTGACGGATGGACAGACAACGGAAAATGAACTAATAATAATCATAATAGGGTTTAACCTTCGTTTTCCAGATATCTATCTATGACAGAGGACACTCACATCATTTCTTTTTAATCTTTATTTATCTTATTTTAAACTACATCCAATATACAATTAAATTTTTATGATGTGGGTGGAGTCGGTTACTTCGGTCTTATCCAAGCGACAACAGTGTGACCAATTATCGCCCTATTAATTGTAATTGCTCACGCTGCCTGGACTCGAACTCGCAACCTCCCAGTCAGTAGCCGAACGATTTAAAGACGATTTAAATCGCACGACCACTGAGCCGGTCAATATTTTTAAGTGTTACAAAGTTGACGGTAATATATCAAGGTGAACTTAGTATACCTTGATATTTATTACATACTAGAATGATACCCACCCGCTTCGCTGGGTTTAAAAATATTAGACGTGAAAGAGCAAAAGTCCCAACAAAAACGACTAAAAATCACTAACTCAATTTAGCTATCTGCCTACCCCCTAAGAACGATGGCGTGATTATTTATAGCCTATGACCATTTCTAGGTTATCATCTATCACCATACCAAATTTCATCGAAATCCGTTCAGCCGTTTAGGCGTGAAAGAGTAACAGACAGACAGACAGACAGACAGACAGAGTTACTTTCGCATTTATAATATTAGTATGGATAGTATGGAAGTATGGATATACAGCGTATAATAAAAAACTTGTTCTGATTAAAGTGATTATTCTCAGTTGTCTGAGTATATCTTGGACAACGATATGTTTCGCGATTTTTTATTTACACGAAGTGTTAATTTTTGATTTACGCGAAATTTACGTTTCTCATGACATTACTACTTAAAAATTATGATGCCTTTCTTATATCAAAGAAACTCACGAAGAAATCGCATATTTTTAAAGAAATATTTCAATTCATATAAATTTGTCAAATTTACAAAATTCAAACTATATTTATGAGCGAGAAAGAAATGCGAAATACCGCGAAACAAAACACGAATACCTATGTTTCGTTCCATACACGTTATCAATTTAAATAATTTATGAGTTCAGTGTATGTATGGTATGTACACTGTTAAAAAATTCATTACCTCAGTTTAAATATAAAATTAATATATATCTATACTGGTACCAATGTTCTATTGGGTTTTCCATTAAGGCTGTCTAAAGTTTAAACAAATTATGTTTAAGATATTATAAAATTCCTTTTTTATTTGACTCTTCTATGTCATTTTGTGTGATATATATTAATATCCAAATGTCAACTGAATCAAACAGCACGTGAGCGTTCATATTGATTTAAAAAAAGTTTAGTTTCCATGTATTATTATTAGTACCTGGATGATCAAGCTTTACTCTGTATTTTTTTAACTAAAAAGGCACAAATTTAATTACTAATAATTTAATTAATAATTAAAGAGAATTGAAAAAAATACACTCGAACCAGGACTCGAACCCGGACTTCTTGGATTCATGTCAAGCCTAATTGGTAGGGCGCTTGACATGAGTCCGGGTTCGAGTCCTGGTTCGAGTGTATTTTTTTCAATTCTCTTTAATTAAGATTACTAGACAAGATGTTTGTCAATATTTAGTTTACGCCTGTATGTAACATATTATATCAAAGTATAGTCGAATAGACCATGATGTAAATATCGTGTGCATGATTAAAAGTAAACAGCAACAATAAGTAATACCAATTTAAATGTCCCGGTACTGTACTTTAATTCCTCGCCAATAGATGCCGGAGAGATTCACATTTTGCAGTTAGTATTTCAGTTTTTCCTGGATAAAATGACGTGTATTTGTGACGTGTGATATTTCTATAAATAAAACCTATCTAAATCGGTTCGCAAAAAAACTCTGCATATATAAAATGATGATTTTTCCAATACGTTTACATCCCGCTGCCCGCCGAAGCTGCGTTTTTTAATTAGTTTCTATTGTATATCTTAAAGATTAATATTTTAATATAAACCAGTGAAATCACACTGAGTTGCCGGAACAAGAGTTAAAAAGGCTCCGGAGCACGACTAAGTTCGGGGCCCTATTTTTCTATTGAGTTTGTATTGTCAACTTAATTTTTTTATAATTTTTGAAAAAAAGCAAGAGACAAGCCATCATTATTTCTAATCATAAATGATTTGTTATATTTGTCTTACACATTTTTCACGTTGTATTACATGTTAATTTGTTTTATTACATGTATTATACATATTGTTTGTATTTTTCGCCTCGAGAGTCCCGAAACATTGCCCCGGTTGCCTTATTCCCCTAAACGGATAAACAATCATCTTTACGAAAATGATTTTCAAACAAAAGTTGTTTATTTTTAACAACATTTTTTTCATTGAAACTTTCGTTCTATCTCTGAACTGTTTACTAGATGGGTCAACGGACCCAAAACACAACTGACCTATATTGCTCATTTACGAACTCAAACTCACTTTTTACTTCCTCTGCAAGCTACAAATGATTTTGAGTTATCGTGATCATGGACAGACAGACAAATGGACAACCGGAAATGAACTCTTTACGCGATTTTATGAACACTTTTGCAAAATTTTGTTCGTATCATCAATCTTCGTAAGCGTTACAAGCTTGGGACTAAACTTAGTATACCTTGATATTACAAGATATAAAAATTTTTTATTGATATCTCATGTACAACTAGCTTAATTTTATAGTTCGGGCTCTCTTAGTGGAAAACCCTTTATATTTACCAATAAAATATTATTGAAAAGTAACAAAATTACTTTATTTACCATTACAAATATAGAGCAGCTTTATTTATCCGTATCATGGATTCGATATAGATATTGAGCCTTTTTTTACAATTTGTGAAAATGTTTATTATTTTATATTTTATTGGAACTAAAATTTTATTTCCATGAAAATAAAGTTATTTACTTCCAATGTATGAACTGCATGCGATGTAGTAATATAGACCTTCGAAAACGGAAACCTAAACTTTATTTGTAAACAAGTGAAAACAAACAATTGACTGAGTTAATTGTTGAAATACCATGCATAGTCAGTGTTGATTTCTTTATCACATAACACATACAAACATGTGACACATACATAACTAATAAAGTAGTACATATGTAAATGACTTTATAGGTTTCTGCATTACCGACCGACATTTAGTGTATAGTTTGTACACATATTATAAAATTTCCGCCTAATTGGTGCTCTCACGGGTAAACAGTGATGTTTACGAAAAAATGTTTCAAACAAAAGTTGTTTAATTTTTGATAAGGAACATTTTTTACATTTAAACTTTTTGTTCTATCTCTAACGGTTTATAAGATGGGTCCTACGGACCCAAGACCCAATTGACCTATGATGCTCCTTTACGAACTTGACCTCACTTTTTACGTCCTGAGTACGCTGTAAAAATTTCAGCTCGATATCTTTTTTCGTTTTTGAGTTATCGTGTCCACAGACGGACGGACGGACGGACGGACAACCGGAAATGGATTAATTAGGTGATTCTATGAACACCTATGACAAAATTTTTTTCCTAGCATCTTTATTTTTAAGCGTTACAAACTTGGGACTAAACTTAATATACTATGTATATTTCATATAGCATGGTATAATAATATATCCATTTCTAAAATCCAGTTAATTTGACCATTAGATATCAATTATGAAGATGCAAAAATATATTATTTCCAGTGATGCCACAAAAATTCTCATCCAAAAGAACCCGATTTCTATATTATTTTGATTAAAATAACGAAAATTTATTGGTGATTTTTGGACGGATATCCTTTTTTGTTATTCAATTATTTTCCTAATGAAATAACAAAAAAGGATATCCTCAAATTTTCGGACAAAGTACATCCTCTTTTATCCAATGTCGAATAAACCAAAAAACGAATATTCCCCCTAGGCCAAAGTACTGTCTTCCCGGTCGCATTTAACTTCGGAAAGACCGACTTTTAATAGCTCTTCCCGTAGTTAATTGCGGCCGGGAAGACCGTACTTTCACCCAGGGGACAATTTTAAGTTTGAAACAGATTTGTTCCTTAAAAATACTTACATTTTTCGACCTTTGTACAAATTTGCTGGTTCCAAAATTATCCAGAAAATTTTATATTTTTATTTTATTGTTAGGATAATTATTTTGCCATGAGACAACCGATGACTTAAAATGGAACCATACGATAATAGGTTTGAGATTGGTTTCAGGAAGTGTTGAATAGCTAATTTGTTTATTTAGAAACCATAGTAATTTACAACAATACTGTTCAAATGTATGAATGATTTATCTATTTCATTGTAGGCCGTTCATAATAACCGAAAATAAATGATTTCATGAACTTATTCAAACGCAAAAAAAAACTAAAAAAAAGGAAGGTTTCGGCATCTTCGTACGCCCAATCTCAGAAGTGTTGGGGTTGCGTTAATTAACGCAATGTATACATAAAAAAACTATTTTTGGCCTATATCTTCAAAACCATCAACTTTAAAAAAAAATATTTTCAAACAAAAATTTTCCGTAAAAAAATGTAGCAACAAAAATTTTGATATCTTCAGCCATTTTTCCGAAAATCGAAAAAAACGGCCAAAAATATACATTATATGATATTTAACAATAACTTGAAACTTATTGATTTTATTTAAAAAATTTATTGAGTTGTCAAAATTTCTCTTTGCTCTCAGTTTTAAATATTTCATTCATAGTTTTGGAAAGGGAAGTTATGGAATAAATTTTATGCTACACCATTTTTTTTTTCATTTAAAGTTTATAATTAAAACATTTTTCTACAATTTAATACAAATTATCTTTTTATTATTATATTTGGCCGTTTTTCCCGATTTTCGGAAAAATGGCTGAAGATATCACAATTTTCGATTCTAAATATTTTTTAGGGAATAAAAAATTTCCGACAATTTTTGTTTGAAAATATTTTTAATATTAAGTTAATGGTTTCCGAGATATTGGCCAACAGTCATTTTTTTAAGTTAACATTGCGTTAATTAACGCAACCCCAACACTTTTGAGACTGCGCGTTAGTAGAGTCTTAAACTAGGACCCGAAACTTTTTTTTTTCTTTAGTTTTTTTTTTTTTTTTTTTTTGCTTTGAATAAATTTACGAAAAAATATTATTTTGAGCGGACCATGACCACAGCTGTTTTTATTAAAATTTAAGCCTGCTTAAGTGATTATGACTACCATACCGACATGACAGCTTGACATCATCAATGAGTTTCCCAATACTTAAGTTAAATTTAATACTTTAACGGTAACATATACATGATGATATGAAGTGTGTACCTTCTTAATGACCTACATACACTGATGACTGACTGACTACAAACTCCAAGCATAAGTGCATAATATTTATAAATATCAAGTTTAATAATTGCATGTGTGAATAAGTAACATTTATGTTATGTTAATACATATAAGTGTATTATATTGCAAATAATAATAAGTCAAATGATTGGTTTAAGTTTAACGGAGTATTTATTAAAATATTATTATGTATTTTGAAATATGATATTTATTCTTTATTTTACCGTTAAGTATTATCTTTAAGTATATTTTAATTTTATATAAGAATGTGTTATTCTTTTTTTCCGTTTTTTTTTTTTCAAATCACCTTAAAAGATTTATAATTTTCTGTTTAAAAGGTAATCTCAGAAAAAGATAATCATGAGTAACTAATTACCTAGTAAGAAGATACTCGTGATTAATATTACCTTAGATTGTAATATTAATTCAGTAAGAATATTTTGAGAAATGCGTTAGATAATTTCATTCGAAATCGAAATGTAAAGTCTATATTTTAGAAATTATCCATCATTAATCGTAAGATTTGTATATCCAAGTCATGAGCAAGTTTTCTCTAAAGAATAAATAGAATAAGAATTTCCTGCAAAAAAGTTTTATTTTTGGCAATTTAATTGGCGGTTGTCGGTGTAACCTTTTAGGTACAGTTTGCTTTTAGAGAAAATACAAGCTTTTTTGTTGAGTAACTTATTTGCTACGTGCGTTACGAACTAATGCCTGTCGGTGGCTGCGTTTTGGAAAATGGCCATAAGTGATTGCTCACTAAACATTTTGATTGCACACTCACCAGTTATTTATTCACTTCTCTTGAATTTTCAAGTGGCAGTTAACCAATTCTAATGAATTTTTTAATTTTTCTAATTTTGGGAGTGTGAAAGTCCTTAATTTCTTCTTATTTAGATATATTATGGGTAAAATACTCAACTAACAAGCCTATTTAGATCCTTTGGCCTCGGGACAGTATAAGTACGTCTATTGACTTTAAACTATATTTAACTTCCCTAAAATTATTTTTAATTTTTATCACTTTCTTTTATCTCGTAGTATCTGCGTACGTGGTTGTTTGCCGAAAAATCTTTGGATTGATTTCTAACCCTTTTTCCGTTACCCAATCGAGCTGAAACTTTTAAATTTTAAAATTTTAGAAATTAAAAAAAAAGCCACTATAATAACAATTTGATTTTATAGCCTAATTTTTTTGTCTATTAGAAAACATGCTATGAATATAGCTACAAATATAACATATTTTTTAAAATAAATATGAAATAATAAATATAACTTTTATATAAATAAATATAACTTTTTTCAATCGAAAAAACGCCACCTATGTAAAACCAATTAAAACAGTACAATAAACTATTTAATAAGTGATTTGGATCTTTGGCAACTTCTGATTACTATTAATAGATGGCGTTTTTATTATTTATAATAGTTTGTATACACACGTTAATAATTTCAATTTACAAATTATGAAATTTCTAATTATTCATACTATAATTAATTCAAAAATTTATTTAAAAAAAACACAGATAAAATAGCCAACTAAATCACCGACCAAGAAAATATAAATTGCTAAAACTAAAAAGGTAAAAGAGACAGAATATAGTACATATTATAATCGTAAAAGCTACCAGTGCCTACAAATGTACACAAAGTCAATCTATAATCGTTTACATAATACAATTATTCATTTTCCATTTTCTAGTGGTTTTTCTATCGTAATGTATACTTTAATATACATTATGATAGAAATAATATGTTGTACAATAAATCGTCTTTAAATAATGTTTGTACAGTGAATTTAAGGTAGTTGTCGTGCTCTGGACATAGTGTTAGATAATTCTAAATTTTGGTGTAATTACAGTGCAACCTTAATATAACGAACCTCAATATAACGAATTCCTCGATTTAAAAATTTTTCGCAATCCCCTTGAATTGTCCATAAGAGTCAATATAAAATATGCCTCTACATTTCGAATATTTTTTGCGAACAGTCTCTTTATAACGAATTTTCAACTATAATAAAAAATTTAAATATCTCTAAATAACGAAATTCGTCAATTCAAAACCTTTATATAAGGTATAAAGTCCCACCAATATATGACAGTTAGTATGCTCCATAGTATGTAATTCATGTCGCGAGAGGTTCCGACACTTTTTTCCTCTTTATAACGAATTTTAGACCAACTTAACCTCAATATTACAAACCTCAGTTTAATGAATTACTTGATATAACGAATATTTACTGGTTCCCTTCAGATTTGTTATATCGAGGTTGCACTGTATTAAGGAAATTATAATACTATTGCCATCAAAATTGGAAGTCGATTGACCATCGTTAACTTGAGATAAACTTAATTAAAGTTCAGATCATTAACACGGATAGCATTTGGAAAGTTGTGTTTTTAACGAGTTATTCTAATTCTAGAAAAAAAACATAACAGATAGGAATGGGTGGTTTCTTGAATTGCGTAATGCGCTGATGCACTATCGAAATCGCTCCTATAGGACGGGAATGTCTTTTTAAGAATAGTAAAAATGAACTAAAAAATGACAAAAGGAAGTCAAAAATTGGGTAACAATGTATATAATACGGGTGATTTTTAATTTTTAGTCTATTTTTGTCTGGCCACAGATAATTTTAACTGAAACATCTGGTATCTACAGATACATTCAGATATTATTATTGTCCTTTTGTACATACATTTAAATAATAACATTTGTCTATGATGAATTCATAAATAATATTGTATTATTACTTTATGAACTGAACTGACCATAACATGAATCATTAAATATTGTAATAAACCCATTCACATATAGACAGGCACAGGTATATAAAAAAAATAATCAGACCCGTAGCCACCAATATGCGATTAGGGAATATCGATCTTTTTTTTTTATTGCATTTCACAAAATGTGAAAATATCATGAAAGATACGAAAAAAGTTGAATTAAAATTAAAATCACTCAAGAAATATGGATGATATAATAGAACCGATTCTTATGTGTATGTTCAACGATTTCTCCGCCCATTTTGTAAAGTAAACTCACTATTTTTTCATCAAAATTGGTTAAGTAGTTTTTAAGATATGGACTAATGCGTGTAACTGATTTTTTTTATAACGTTCGAAAGTACACCTAAACTCACTAAAAAATACAAAATAAAAATGTTTTCCTAATAGAACAAAAAAAAAATGTACATTAGAGTAAAAAATAATTATTAAGTGCTGATTCCAATTAATAATTTTCTTATGAGCAATACGGTAGTTGCCTGATGTCGAATTTGCCGTATTACTCATAAAAATGCAAAACTAGACTTGATACCATGACAAAATTTGAAAGTGAAGTTATTCAAAGATTGTTTTCCCATCTCCTTTTAGCAAAACAAATATTTATATGTATTTGATATGTATCTCTATGGTGATATCGGGCAATGACGTCACTAACCAATATCTTCCTTCCTCTTTGTTTAATTAGGAATTTTACACGTTCATATTTTGTGTACTTCTAAAGATTTTCAAAAACCAACTTCACTTTTCTACCCGTGCAGAGAGAATTCTTCACCTGAAGTAATTTAACAAGCCTATTAGGTTTTATAATCGACGCCTATGAATCGATTTTTAGCTAAGGATATTGCTAGCGTCGACATCACAGCGTAATTGAATGCAAGTAAATTATTAATTGGAGTTAGTACTTTAAAATTATTTTTTTCCTTATTTTTCCAGTTGTCTTGTTCATTTTCAGTATTATTATCTGAATCACAAAATATTGGCTCTTCTTCATCCTCACTACTCTCTGATAACTTACGAACAGCCTTTCGCTTTTTGGGTACAATATTTTTATCAATATTTTTAAGCCCATCTTTACCGGAACACCTGTGGCCATCTCTCCTTAACTGACCGTGGTAGAAGGTCATATCAATATAAAAATGAAAGACTAGGCATTGGCTAAAATTTTGAATTATACTACAATGGAACGATTACACCAAACATAATAAAACATAATTAGTACCTAAAAGTTTCCAATGAATTTTTTTCACCACGAGGTAAAATGTAGAACCATTAAAAAAATTTTGTACTTTTGAAAACAAATAAACTGCTTTTTACTTTCTTTTTGGTTTAATTTTACTATTACTTTGCACGCGCTGCTGGTGGCCTCCGCTGACAAAACGGAACTAAATAAAAACAAGCGCCATCAAGCTATTAGTTCCGAAAATATTTGACTGGCCATCTCTCCCGTAAGGCCATCTCCGACGGACTTACTCTAAATATTATCCTCACGTATTATTTTTTCTGGATACGGCCTTGATAATAATTTATTTATTGAATATATGGAATATATTGATTTATGGAACAAATACCTACTCAATTAAATAATAATTAATTTTCAGTATTTAAATTATTAAATTTAGTACATAATTTGTCACAAACACTTTATTACAATATTATCGAGCTTTCCTCATTAGTTATAAATTTAATTCTTTATAGGTACTACAAATCATGGAATTTGATAAAAGGGCAGATGTTTTTTAACAGATGACTAGGCTCGATAAAGCAGGTCTAAAATTATGACTTTATCTAAATTCTATCAGTTTATTCCATTAAACGCGTCGAATAAATTATAAGAACAACTGCCTAAACACGCATATATTAATTTTTCATCGCTTTGTGGAATAAGGCATTATTTAAAGGAAGTAAATACGGAAGTTCTAAAAAATCCTATAATTCTCCAAATAATTTTGGTGAATTTCTAAAAATTGTATATAATATTTTGACGTTACAAATTATTTACAAAATTTAATTTTGTCATTTTTTTTTTTATCCTAATTAATTTTCATCAATACAGCTGCAGCATTGAGGTAAATTAGAAATTTTATTGTGGATGAAATAATAAAAATTTATAAATCAATATTTTGACATAACAAATTTTTTACACAATAGGGTATTATCGTTAGTCAAAAATAAATTATGAAATTTGAAAAAAGTTAAAATTTATGTAAAAATATACTTAAATATTCTGATTTCGAGTCATAAAAGCACATTTTTCTTTTAAAATATTAAAATTAAAAATAGTAATTTTCAAACTGTATATCACGTGATCTAAAACGCGGGCAGCCTTGCTGTGATGTCATATCGATATGAGCCATAGACCATCAATTAGTTTAGTGTAGACAGCTGGGTATAATATACCTATCCATAGATAATAAGTATTTATATTTATTATAATCAGATGTCAATGAATATAACTGTCAAACTTATTTGTGTTATTTCGTGTAATGATACCGATATTATGTCATCAAATTGGATGCCCGCGTTTTTGACAGTTTAAAAAAGGTTTAAAATTTAATTTAAGTTTTTGGCAAGAAAGCGTGTGTATTTTTCAGAAATAAATTTTTGGTGGCTTTTTATTAGCAAAATCAACATTTTAAAGTACTTTTTCAAAAATAGTAGAATACCCTATTTAATTTAGTCATTTTCTATATCACAAACAGTTTCTTGACAATTGGATTCCTAATGTACCTTCTTCATAAACACAAAGTTTTGTACTACTTATCATTCCCGTTCATGAAAATCGGTGAAAAATGAAGTTTTGAGTCAACTGAAGGATAATATATTCAAATATCTAAGGAAATTAATGAGGCTTATTTTATCTTTTTGGTTTGGTGGAACAGTGGCTAAATTAGCAACGAATTACCTCTCAGTAGTTAATTCATACTGATGATTACTGCTTTGTAAGCGAAATATATAGTTATAATACAAAAAAATTTTCAGAAATTTTATAGGAGATTATATGATAAAAAATTTACAAAAATAATTTGCCACCTGGGAATAACTTATCGTACAAAACCTGTTATTTTTCTAGTATTTAAATGAAAGAGTAGAATGATGTGGACGGAGCTCATTGTATAAGTTCCAAACTTGCAATTTATTTTATCGATTAACAATAAAATTTTCTAAATTTATCCCTTTGATAAAACATTACCCTTTCTAATGTCTCCAATTTCATCTCATCAACTTTAATGACTGATTTTGGTAATAATTTTATTTTTAATTTCTAATTAAAATTACAAGAACCACACACATTTTAGCATCAATTATATCTCTCCTACAATTTGTTCTTATTATTACATATTTACAATTACAAACCACTTTTATAAGTAAAAGTTATCTTGTAAATAAAAAAATCCCACAAATAAATGGGATTTAGTTTCTTCCTTCATTTTTTTTTTTTCAAATCAATATAACTCTGGGGCCAGGCGTGATATTTGCCCAGGTCATTTAAACGGTTGAAAATTTGAGATAATATTGTAACAAAGTAAAAAACAGGCTCATGATGTTCTTTTATAAAGTAAATATTTCTTGAGTAGTCTGCTAAATTCAAGAAAATTAGTGTTTCACATTATAAAAATTAATGAACCTATTGGAAGTAAATATTTTCTTGAGCAAAGAAAATATTAAGAACATACTTTCTTGCATTTAGTAATTTTTTTACGGAATAAGGTAAGGCCAGCCTTACAAATTTTCAGGCATTCTGTAATGACTAGTAAATAATATGGCTGGCCCCTCGACCTATTATAGATTTAACATACATTCAGCTAGGGTACATAATAATTAAATGGGGATATTTATCTGAAATGAATTGTGTTTGAAAAAAATACTATTAGGGGTGGCTGAGAAGGAAAGGAATGGGGATATATTTTACCATTACTATTTGCTTGCATACTATTTATATGTATACGTAGTAAAAGTATATATTATTAAAAAAGTGTATTATCCTCTTCAATGGTTAATATAGAAACAGGGGCGTGCATTCATCAAAATTTAAATCTGGAATTGTGGGAGTCAAATTTCAAGCATCTTGGGTTAGGTTATGTTAGAGTGGCTGTCCTGGGGTAAGACACACTCAGTTCATAGTATCCGTTGTGATACTAAAAAGTAGGTTTAAAAACAGAATAAATTATTTCCTTATGGGAAGATGTAGAGAGTAACATAGAAGATGTGGCACCGTTTTCTCACCCTCTCCACTGTAGCAGCTCCTGCAATAATCGTGATACACTATCAGGTCCTGTCATTCAATGTACCTGCCGCCTAGCCAGTGTACTATAATAGCCGCAACGATTTTGCTAATAGAGGCCTTTGAAGTGAGATAAGATCCTTAGAACAATTACGATTGTACTCCGATCATATTTCGAGCGTAATTTCGAGATTTTTTTAAGCGACCAGGTATGATCTAAATGCAATTTTGCAATTGCAAGAGTTATTATGTGATATCATTTCCATCTAAATTATACTTTGGAGAGGAGAAGAGAGAAATACTAAAGAGGGCAACACCAATTTTGGTAATATTGATGGTATACAAATATTTATCACTGGCAAAATTGAAAATAAATTTCATTCTAATTTATCGATGATAATAATAACCTGATTAGTTAGAAAGTTATTGACCTGGGTCCTGCGAGACTTTTTTAACGTGCAGTTCTACTTCCGATTTGTGCACTTCTTAATTATTTTGGCATAATTATTATAATCCCTGAAAAAAAAATTAAGAACACTATGAATGTTATTGTGTACAGAACATTGTTACCAAAAACAATTTTAAACTATAAAAAACCGAGACAAGAGGATAAAAAACGCTCAAAGATAGAAACGAGACTAGCGCTCAATTCTTTTAAAATCCATGGTTTTCTCTATAACTAATTATTCTAACCCATACACAATATAAATATAACATGTGTCCATGGTATTAAAATCAAAGTGTACACTTATTCATCCCCCATAGGACTTCGTATAGTCATACAATGTAGTAAGTAACGCTACTGCTTACACCCCAATATTAATAATATTCCATCATATCTATACTTTTATTGAACAACAAACACATAATACAATGTAGAGTTAGTTGTATGTATGTATGTATGTATGTATGTATGTATATAAATACAGAGTACCTACCCCTCTTTAAATTAAATGTACAAAACTATTCATACACATTTACTTTACTGAGCAGTGAGCAGCAGTAACTAACTCTGTACTCCAGTGAATATACATATATTCAATTTTATGAGTTAAACAATTATGTATACTTCATTCAGAAATACCTACCAATTTTAGTTTTGACCAATGACTCATTTTTTTTAATATATAACTATACAAAATCCAGCGAACGTTTTTAGAATTATATTCAACAAGTAAAAAAGTAATAATGGCGTTGTCTCTAAATAGTGCAACAATACTGAACAAGGGCACTATTCAAAGAGCAGCGCGTTTTCAGCCTGAGATTATTTTAAATGCATCGTCAGCTTAATATCGATAAATATCTATTTTTTCTCTACTCTTATGAGAAGGTAAATCAATAACAAAAATAAAAATCATTTTGTCCGACAACAGGGTAAACGGATTGTCACAGTCCGGCAGTTGAAATTTGAAGCTCTTTTTCAGTTGAATTTATTTAAGAATAAATAGAAGAAAAAACCTTTTATTATTGCATAAATCATTTTACCTTGCGACAAGATCGAAATGGGCTTCAATAGGCGTTGAATAAATAGATGGATATTAAGAAAACATAGAAAATTACAAACATTACTGCTGAAATATATGAATGAACTGTCAAAAGTACCTAACTCGTTTAATGATCTTATTATTCTATAAACCACTGCTACTTTTTTTATTTAAGATTTCAGTTTGCTTGTGATTGTCATATTGACTGCTTGACGTCATTCGTGATTTTCCCAATAATTAAACACAATTTTATTAGAGGATTTTTCTAAGATAACAGAAGGGAAGATTAAAAAGATAATAACCTTTCAATAAACCTAGAAATTCGTCAAGTAAAGGATTATAATATACACAGCCTTTGAAAATCACCGTTAGCAGGTCCTGCCCAGAGTAGTGAGTATGGAGTACAGGAAAACTTGAAATAAAATGGAGGTATAAGAATGAATTTTGAATGAATATAATGTAGTTTATAATATTAAACATTGTTTTTAAGTCGCTCATGACCATGCTTTTTATGCGACTATTAAAAATAAAAATGAATTTTTGTTGACTTCAAGTTGAGACATAGTCATTGAATGAAATAAGTACAACGATACTCTAATATTTCAATATATAAATATCGATATTTTAATTGCAAGGTAATCATTCTCAGTAGCTAAATTTATTCATGAAATATATACAAAAATTCTTTAGTTAAAAATAACTATATGAGACATTACCAAAAATTACAACACTTCCAAAAATTAAAAAAATACAAAATTATCACAAAATCGAAAAAATATATTTTTTCAAGACCACCAAACTTTTTGTAACAGTTCACAACAAATTATTTAGAAAGTTTTTGGATTCAAAAATGTTGGTAATTTGTTATGTAAATAATTTTAGCTATTGACGATAATTGGCGTTGCAATGTAAATATCGATATTTAGCGAAATGTAAGGCTGTTTTTAAATTATTTTTTTTTAAATTTCTTTATACAGGGCGTTCTGTTATTGACTGCAGATCGTCATCCTGCAGAATAAGCTCATAACGACGAAGGAAAAAGTTATTTTCCACTTTTGGATCTGAAGCCTACTTTGCGAGATAATTAACAAAATAAATGAATATATCTTTATCGAATCACAGTTCAATAAAATAACTACACTGCTTTTCTTTCTAAATTAAGTGTTGTACGAAACCTATCGTGCGATATCACATACCGTAAGCATTAATTTAGCAAAACGGACCAGTCCGTTTTGCTAAATTTATGCTTAGATACATATACTTCGAGACAAACCAAAGTATGTATGTTGTGTGTTGACGTTGTAAAGTGAGACAATGTTTAAGATTTTATGTTCTGTATTACGCAATTTATTCCTCCTATCCCGGACCTATTTTAATATATAATTTGATACCTCCCACATTCAATTTTATTGGTGAATCATATTTTTGTTTTCTTTATAAATAATAACAACAAAATATTTTTTTTAGTATTCCCTACCCAATGCAATCAATTTACAATCAATTATTGTTTTATGATAGTCCCCTCTATATTATAAAGTGACACCTGCTAATTTAATGAATTTGATAGGTCTGTGAATTCATAAATCTTTCTATTTTCCCATAGTCACATCTTCCGCATCAAGCCTCAAATGGAAATTTGGTATAGAGCTTTTCCATTTGTCTTGACAAGCGTATCGAGTATCGTGAGAGAGAGTATCGTGATATTTATTTCAATAACTATAAAATAATGGTGGTTTTTAAAAAACTAATAATATGTGCCGGTAATATTTTATCATAAACAAGTGAAAACAAACAATTGACTGAGTTAATTGTTGAAATACCATGTATAGTCAGTGTTGATTTCTTTATCACATTACACATACAAACATGTGACACATACATAACTGATAATCATGTATAGTACATATTATAAAATTTCCGTCTAATTGGCGCCCTCACGGGTAAACAGTGATGTTTACGAAAAAATGTTTCAAACAAAAGTTGTTTAATTTTTGATATGGAACATTTTTTACATTTGAACTTTTGTTCTATCTCTAACGGTTTACAAGATGGGTCCTACGGACCCAAGACCCAATTGACCTATGATGCTCATTTGCGAACTTGGCCTCACTTTTTACGTCCTGAGTACGCTGTAAAAATTTCAGCTCGATATCTTTTTTCGTTTTTGAGTTATCGTGTCCACAGACGGACGGACAATGGACTAATTAGGTGATTTTATGAACACCTATGACAAAATATTTTTCCTAGCATCATTATTTTTAAGCGTTACAAACTTTGGACTAAACTTAATATACTATGTATATTTCATATATACATGGTATAAAAAAACACGATTTTTTTTGAGTTGAAAATATTAAATCTGAATAAATCTGTTCATTGCATTCTTGAATCAACTATAGTATATAAACGCGCCGCGGTGCTTTATAGTGCATATAGAGACATACACACACATATACAGAGATATATATATATATATATATATATATATATATATATATATATATATATATATATATATATATATATATATATTTATATATAGTTGAATCGACAATGATGACATGAACCCCTCAACGCGCGCCGTTCTCAGATTGCAACATGACTCATTACTACAATTCAATATACAATGATTATTATTTGTTGTTGTTGTCGAGTAAACTCAAAAACTAACCGACAATAACTTAACGCACGAGTTTTATAAAAAAGTTTTTTATCCAAAAATTTTTAGTTATTAAGTTTTTTTGAGTTTAAAAAACATAACCGTGAAGTGATTTGTTTTTAGTTTTTGATAAAAAAAAATGATTGTACTTAATTGGATTGATAATATGGATAGCAAAAACTTATGTGAGTCAAAACATTAATTTGATTTGTTTAAATGTTAATTAAATTCTTGATGGGTCATGCGATTAATTATTATTGTTTTCATGAATCATAATTTTTTTTTATTTACAAAGTGTTTTAAAAATATTGAAGGTGCTATTTGTAAATTTTCTATTTTTTGAAAGGAAAAAATATAGCATTATAAATTACAACACAAGTTATTTTGAAATTAAAATATTTATTTTTAGTGATTATAAAGCAAATTTTATTAAAAAAATTCAATTGATGTAGAAAAATAAAAAGCATTAACTGTCAAAAAACAATTGATAAAATGTCAAATTTTTTTGTGAAATAACCATTTATTTGATAAAAATGTTAATTTTTTCACAAATTACAATTGTATTTGTACTGACTCAGATTGATTTTCAACAACTTAAACTAAATTACCAGTTTAAAAATAGTTTCCGGGAAATTCGTTACTTTGTACTGTAGAAAATTAAAATAATAAATACTTAAGGTATTCGTAAATATTAAATTATTTTCTACGGCATGATAATAAATTTGCTTACTACTAAAACTGCAACCTCAATTATGCGACTTACAGAAAAATATCTACGTTATAATTTCTAGTATAATTTGTTTTCTAGAACTTTGTTTTTGATGAATTTTTATTCATTTTACGAACATTAACACAAAAATTTTTTGGTTATTTATAATAGTTTTTATACACACGTTAATAATTTCAATTTACAAATTATAAAATTTTAATTATGTATACTATAATTAATTCAAATATTTTAAGAAAAAACACAGTTATTCTAAAGTTTTAAGTGTTCATTTCCTTCGACGGTCCCCATGACTTACTATCTCTTTATTTTGTGCTGTTTCTAATATTATATACCCTCAATTTGACTACATGACTCAATTTGACGTCAAATTTAAAGGAATCGAAATCTGTTTAGCAATGATCCTATACACCTATGACTTTCTTAAAATTGATGATTTTTAGTGTGAATACAATAATTTTCTAATATAAGGAGATTCAGAGCATATTTTTTCAATGCCATCCTTCAGAAATTTATAAACTTTCAGTAAAAGATTTTTCAATTAATTTCTCCTAAGATTACAAAGTAATTAATTTTTACGTACATCATCTTTTCTTGTAATAAATAATTAGTCTACAACAAGTAAGAAAGCCAGACCACATACTGTGAACAAAAACCCTCAGTTTTTCGTTCTCGAAAATTAACATTTTTTAAAAAGCAACATTTCGTATAATAAATAAAAAGTTTTTTTTAATTAATACTTTATAAGTGTACAGGATTATTTATTTATTATTAAAATATTATAGGTTATTCTCACTTTTAATGTTTTAAAATTTGTTTAAAAGTATATTTGTCATTGACATTACATTGTGAGATTTATTTTTAGAATATTATTTCTTGCTTTATGGTAAAAAAAAGAAGCTATTTAGTTAAAAATAGCTTACTTTAGTCTGTGTATCTCGACAATATCAGAACATGCTTTATCGATGTCTTCCACTGTGTATAATTATGTCTGAAAACTCTGATCTTAACGCAAGTCACATCAATTTTTTCTTTCAAGAAATTTATTTTTTAGCTTACAAAAAAATATGCAGTGGCAAGAGGGAATCTAAAAATAGTCCAATTTTATAAATTTAATAATTAATTTCTTTTTTAATGAAATAATAAAAATAGATTGGAAATTTGCACATTTTGTCCATTTTTTTAAAAAACTATCAGTCAGTTTATTTTGGCATTAATCCTTAACTATCTATCAACACTTAATCACAAGGTACAGATATAACAAATTTTCACAAGCATGACTCGAACAAAACGAACAAATATGAAAATTCAGCACGAACGTCACTCAAATAGAACGAATATAAAAGTTTTACAACTGACTTCTTCACGTGATACCAACAAAAAAAGCTGAAAAGTCCAATAAACACTAAAATCATGAACAAAATCAATTCTCTCTATTCTAGTTGTTGAGGTCACATCCATTGTGGTGGCGATTCAGCATTCATAATGCTATTTTTTGCTTTTCGTTCCTCACCACCCAATGGCTCGGCAAACTTTCAAAAACCGGACCGTCCGGCAAAACATTCTAAGCCCATCACTGCCTCGCCCGTCAGCTTTTGATTTTTATTTGTTTGAATGATAATTTGGTCAAGAGTGGTCTTATATATGTTTCCTAAAAATCGGTTCATCCATTTAGGAGCTACGTGACCATCTTTGTATCTGTGTGTCTGCCTGTGGTTTCGTAGCTCCTACACGGATGATGGAATTTTTTTTTAAACAGCTACCGACGAGCATTGCCAATCAAATTACCTTTTAAACAATCAAGCAAACATTAAAATCGGTTCATCTGTGAAAGACCTACAAATTTAAATTTCATATTATTTCGTTTAAACAGCAATCATTTGAAATTTATGATTCCCAAAATAAACATCGTAAAATAGTTATTTTTCGAAATAAAACTGAAATAAAATTTCGAAGTAGATACAAGAAATAGATGTGTTTTAAAGAAATCGCCAACAAATGATTTGAGTTTGTGTCAGGGTAAGAAATCCGAAGCATTTTTCGAGCTAAGTACTGCCAAAAACTCCAGCTGGACGTGGAATATTCTTTGACAACAAATTTCAGTATCTATATGACAGTTGGATAACATTAGGCGCTTGATTCGGTTAAGCGCTTTCTCATATTTCAAGTCCGTGTATTTTTTTTAATATCACTTATAGCTCATGTGGATTAAAACTATTACCTCCTCCCCCTCTCTTCAGTGGAAAAAGTAAGAACAGTCTGCGCATTTGTAGGTTTATTTTCATTTTATATGATACAAATGTTTACTGCGAAAATCAATGGAATATTTGGGATTTCCGTAAATATTAGTCATGACATTATTAACAATTCGAGGAAAGATTACTATTTATTCTCTATCAATTAAAAAAATTTCTAAACAGTTGTTCGATAAGATATAACTTTATTATAAAGTCAATCAACAGACTTAGACGGTTAGTCTAAGAAGTGTGCTCTCAGTGTTTTGAGTTTTAAATTTTACTAAAATACTTAAAGGTTAAAATATTTTATTAAGAAAACTTAAATAATTAATAACAAAAAATTTATTTTGAAAAATTTCAAATTATGGCTTTAACAAATTATAAAATTGTTGGTATGTTTTAAAATTTTTATTTTTTTACTGTTTTAAAAATTAGCATTGAAATAAGTTTTCTTTTATAATAATTTCATATTTATCAGACGACGTTTTTCCGTTTAATGGAGATTTTCCGATGTTTTTGTGGTATAAATCCATATTTAAAAAAAAAAGATTCAATTATAGTGTGGCTTGTGGTATGTTTAGCCCAACATCTTTCTTATCTACGATAATACTGACCTAATATTTCACCCAACTTGATTTATCAGACGATATCTTTCCGATTATAAGTGAAATTTGCCGGTGTTTTTGTGATATTAATACGTAATTTTAAAAATATTCTTAATTATGTTTATCCTAACCAATTTTTAAGCTACGAACAAACTTATTTAACGCGGCTCGAAAACTTTTTGATGACGTAAGATTTATTGGATATCTTTGTTTGTTATTCTATAAGGAAGATAATTAAATAAGAATGTAAAAATCGTTTCGCCCGACAACGAATAAAAGGATATGTCTGTTGCTCTACCAGAAAATTAAAATTTTCTCGAATTTTCTAGAAGTTGGCGACATCTCTTTAATTTAATGTCGACAAATATTATTTTTACATTTTTTGTTAAATTCAATTTTTAGAAGAAAACAAGTGAAAACAAACAATTGACTGAATTAATTGTTGAAATACCATGCAAAGTCAGTGTTGATTTCTTTATCACATAACACATACATGTGACACATACATAACTGATAATCAAGTATAGTACATACTATAAAATTTGAGCCTCATTGGCGCCCTCACGGGTAAACAGTGATGTTTACGAAAAAATGTTTCCAGCAAAAGTTGTTTATTTTTTGATAAGGAACATTTTTTATATTTAAACTTTTGTTCTATCTCTAACGGTTTACAAGATAGATCCTACGGACCCAAGAACCAATTGACCTATGATGCTCGACCTAACTTTTTACGTCCTGAGTACGCTGTAAAAATTTCAGCTCGATATCTTTTTTCGTTTTTGAGTTATCGTGTCCACAGACGGACGGACGGACGGACAACCGGAAATGGATTAATTAGGTGATTTTATGAATACCTATAGCAAAATTTTGTGCGTGGCATCAATATTTTTAAGCGTTACAAACTTGGGACTAGACTTAGTATACCTTGCATATTACATATATGCATGGTATAACAAATACACGGATATTCAATGAATTAAAGCATGTTATAAATTAAACCTGGCAACATTGTAACATATCCTATCACATGTTGCTCATCTGTTAAAAAGTATTTTATTTATGGACAATCGTACTAAGGAAGACTACCGATTTTAATTGGAACCTTATTATAGGTCACTTTATGCACATAAAATATTATTCCGATGCATGGCTTCACCATAATTACGATTGTTAATTATAGTAACACATTGAAACTGAAAGTAGAAAATTTATAAGAAACCCACAACACGATCAAGTACAATATTTAAAAGAAAAACACACAACACGATAAAGTACAATAAAATACAAAATTTGTATGAATAGTATCCGAATACCATAAACAATAATATCCAACGTATTTTTAAAAACACAAAAAACGCAAAAGTCAAAGAAAGCATATTTTTAAATAACGAAAGGAAACAGCTGTGAATACTCAAAAGCACGGTTTAAACACAATTCAAAATTTCTACAAAAAAAATATATACATATCAGCCCATTCTATAATCTTTTTATTCAATGAAAATGAGCAGCTTGGTGAACAAATGAAAAGTCCAATTTTTTAATAGCGCTTCGCTGCGATCTTAAAAATGTACTCGAATATTGTCTTTTCATGAGTAACAACTATAAAGTTTTTCAAAAATGAATGAGAAAAAAATTCAATTAATTTCTTGTATAAACCGTACATTCAACCCGTTCAACTACGTTTAAAATTGTCTGCAAGTTAATTCAAATATTGGCGCGTTTGGCTTCTGGATTAGACAAAATATTCATCGGAAAGCAATCTTTGTTTATTGTTTTTTTGTAAACTAAATGGTCAATTAATCCTATTTAGGCTCAAATAATCTCTAAATCGTTGATTTACATAAATGTAGTTTTTGGTACAAAGTTATTTTTTTCAGCAAAAACGTGAATAGAAAATATAAATATTTTCAAAATAATATAGATTTCTATTCTTTACATGTTAAATATCAAGAACTCTGAAAATTTATAGCATCTAACCGAGACAGTCAATGGTCCTAAAAAATTAACATCTTTATATCGTTAAAAACTGCCTATTTGGAATAATATTTCTAAGCGCATGTTCTTAGAAAAACTTTTAACAGGTTCTTTTTCTCAAACCACAACATATAAAATAATAAATATTTTATATTACTTTGTATTTGTTTGTTCGTTCACGAATAAATTTTTGTTGTTAAAGAAATTAGAAAGACTGGTTTCATTATCCATGGTAAATTGTGTTTTTGCAGTGTCTTCACTGAATTTAAGTGCAAAGGGTGTAAACAAGTACAAACAAGTAAAAAAATTTATAATTACATCTTCGTTTACATCCCTTTAACTCTGTCAGTCAATTTAACAATAAAGAGATTCTATTTAATTGTCTATTCACTTGTCGAAAGAAAATAATAAATATATAATAGTTTAAACAAGTGAAAACAAACAATTGACTGAGTTAATTGTTGAAATACCATGCATAGTCAGTGTTGATTTCTTTATCACATTACACATACAAACATGTGACACATACATAACTGATAATCAAGTATAGTACATATTATAAAATATCCGCCTAATTGGCGCCCTCACGGGTAAACAGTGATGTTTACGAAAAAATGTTTCAATCAAAAGTTGTTTAATTTTTGATATAGAACATTTTAACATTTAAACTTTTTTTCTATCTCTAACGGTTTACAAGATGGGTCCTACGGACCCAAGACCCAATTCACTTTTTACGTCCTGAGTACGCTGTAAAAATTTCAGCTCGATATCTTTTTTCGTTTTTGAGTTATCGTGTCCACAGACGGACGGATGGACAACCGGAAATGGACTAATTGGGTGATTTTATGAACACCTATGACAAAATTTTTTTCCTAGCATCATTATTTTTAAGCGTTACAAACTTGGGACTAAACTTAATATACTATGTATATTTCATATATACCTACATGGTATAAAAAGATAGATATTCGTTGTGTGCGTAGTCATGGTAGGGACAATAAAATCGATGCCAGCGCTTCCAGTGAAAAATATTGGCGATTTTTGAGATTAAAAATATTAGAGCAGAGAAATCCATTTATACTAATAATAAAATTCATTTTTACTAATTTCACCATATTTCTATCACAATTTTTAATTTACTTAGTATATCTTACATTAAACTAACCAAAGTACACAAACAGACCCAAAAATTTCCGAAGTTAATATTTTTTTGTTTAACACCTTTACTGTCGTGATTAGAATAATTCTCACTCAATTTCTGAAAGACTTTATTTAAAATTTAAAAGATCAAATTATATGAAGATAGAAAAAGTTTCAACCACATATATCATTTGAAATGTCATAAAAGTGACTTATATTTTGAATTGAGCGTGAGCAAAATGCTCCAATAGTTCTATCAAATTAAAGTGACACTGAGGAAAAGAGAGTGTAGATATGAATGCACATACATAAATATATCTTGCTCAGTACCACTTTGATTTGATAGAACTCTAACTCGAGTGCTGACGGGTTAATATCAAACATCGTGTGTGAAGCCGTAGGAGCAGTAAAGTATAAAATATAAATATTTTGTAAAACATAATAAATGCGATATTCTATTCATATATTACAAGAATATATTATGAGATATTATTGTATAAATTATTTAAGTTGGGTATATCTTGTTGAAGCACGGCATGTTATTTATTGTACAGTCCTAAACATGTTACAGCAGGTATTATTGTTAGTTTTCTATTTCTAGTAACATGATAGCAAAGATAAAACTTTATTGGTCTAGGACCAGTATAGGGAAGTTGGTCCGAAAATCCAAATCGATATTTTCAACTTCTTTTTTACTTTCTATAGCCAGGGCCAGGATAATGTATTAACATTTACATTGATGTCTATGTGCACGCAGGTGTGTTCACTTGTTCGTAAACATTTTTTCCTTCACGATTTCTCAGTGATTTTTTTTTCTGTAAAACTAATATTTACAGAAATACTAGATGAATCGGCCACAATGAAAATAAAATATTTGTATACAAATAACTGAACACAAACGTTGTCTTTATTCCATTTATGCGAGGCACATAGATTAAATTGAAACATCAAAAAAATATTGCAAATTGAAACTCATGCCATGCCAAGTTTATCGATAATTGTAGGTTAAAGTCATGGACACAGGCGAATATTCTCTATTGCCCTTGCAAACTTTTGGCTAAAGTATCCGTAGATAGCGTTTTTATACCATGTTTATATGAAATATACATAGTATATTAAGTTTAGTCCCAAGTTTGTAACGCTTCAAAATAATGATGCTAGAAAAAAATTTTGTCATAGGTTTTCATAAAATCACCTAATTAGTCCATTTCCGGTTGTCCGTCCGTCCGTCCGTCCGTCCGTCTGTGGACACGATAACTCAAAAACGAAAAAAGATATCGAGCTGAAATTTTTACAGCGTACTCAGGACGTAAAAAGTGAGGTCAAGTTCGTAAATGAGCATCATGTGTCAATTGAGTCTTGGATCCGTAGGACCCATCTTGTAAACCGTTAGAGATAGAACAAAAGTTTAAATGTAAAAAATGTTCCTTATCGAAAATTGAACAACTTTTGTTTTAAACATTTTTTCGTAAACATCACTGTTTACCCGCGAGGGTGCCAATTAGGCGGAAATTTTATAATATACTTGATTATCAGTTATGTATGTGTCACATGTTTGTATGTGTAATGTGATAAAGAAATCAACACTGACTATACATGGTATTTCAACAATTAATTGTTTCAGTCAATTGTTTGTTTTCTCTTGTTTTTTTTTTTAGATTAAATGCAGTAATAACATATTTATAAATCGCATTTCTTCCGAAAGCTGAAGATTTTCGGAAAAATACTTTTGATGAAAAATGTTAGTTTTTTTATGAGGATAATTAACTTTCTAATATTCTGATCAAACTATGGTGTCCCACATCGAACTCGACAACTTTTTTTTAAGTTATTTTTTGATTTTTTAATATTTAACAAATATTTTTGCAAGTGCCGAGTGTTGAAGAAAAATCTCGCTTTATTAGCCTCTAAGCTACATTGCTTTCTTAAAATAATTAGTATGGCAGTGTTTAAAGCACTTATAGAAAGTTATTATCACTATCTGGAAAGTTGTTTCCTAAAGTTAAATCTCTCAAAATGATATTTTTCGTATTTTAAAAAGTTGTTCGGCTTTACCTTGAAACCAAACTCTCCAATTTTCTAATAGTTCTGAAATTACTGTCAAAGATCCCGACTGTTCCTAGACCAATTACTATCTATTATTTAAAACCTGCATGTTCAATGTATAAATCATTTGAGAAAATACGATATCTAGCATAGACTGAGTATATATATTAACAATTATTATATTCAGAAATGTATAGACTAGAAGTTCACTCAACTATTTACTCTGAGACAGAGACTTCCTAAGATAGGACTGATTTAAATCAATTTTATAGAATAGATTTTTAAAACACTGTTTTCCAGTAATTTAATACATTCGACATTTAAATTTTATTACCACTTCTACAATTTCTCGATTAAGTAATTTATTTTTCTACTATCTTAAATGGATGATGGCCAATATTTTCAGTCCAATGGCACTTCCAACTGTACCACAACATTGGAATGACATCTTAACTGAAAAAAAAACTTAATATCAACCTCATCGTGAGATCAAATATGGCAAATGGAGCCACGAATGTGATACAACAACCTACCGTACGGGGTTGAGTGATGAAGTTGACACAAAAGCATGAGTTATTTGTGTGAAAGTAATATACTGTCTAACAAAATACAAATTTTGTTGTTTTGAAAGGCAACATAGTTTTAAACAATCTTTTTTTGATGGGTTCTACCGCTTATAAATATTATAACAAAATACTGATATGATTGTCACAACCACGTCAGCAGGTTTATTGGGTTTATTTAAAATATAATTAGATGTCTTCAAATCAGTTTTGAACCATCTACAGATGGATTACTATTGATATTAATGTCTTAAGTCTACCGCTGTACCAACTGCGCTATCGTTGGTTGTTATACGTATACCTATACAAATATGCTATTAATTATAAAAATGACCAATAAATTTATTTCAAACTCTCTATGAGTTAATAATAACAATCTTCATGTAGTTGACATAACCACATATAGACTAGACATGACAGGATGTGTTTGTAATAGCAAAATCCTATATTTAAAGCAAACGTAAACTTTATTTACACGATTATATATTCCAACTAAGTACAATTTTCATTTTCCATCAATAAAATGCATGACTTTAAACTAAAATCAATCTTTCTTAGAAGTATTGATTTTGTTTATTCAGTGATTTTGTATCAATGAATTCATATTTTAAATTCAATCCTATTCTAGTTTTAAATACAAATATTTAGCTGTGCTTGTTCCAATCATTAGAAATTGTTTGAAAGTATTTTTATTTTATTTCAATATTACGCGGTCAGATGAGATTGTCATTATTTTAATTTTTTTTCAGTGCACTTAAAAAAATAACAAGTGTAGAAATAATAGATAAGATTGTAAAGAGAAAAAGTGGTACGATATAGGGAACTCTACTTCTATATAGTATAATAACATTGTGTCCATGGCAAGGATTTTTCTAATAAAGATCTAAGAGAAGTTACAACAGACCTGAATTCAAAATTCATTTTGTTGGGCAAATGGTTTTTAGATTATTTTAGAGTTACAGTTATTTTCAACATGTAACTTTTAGTTGCAATATCAATATATATTTTCTTTGTGGAAATTAGCTCTAAGCTTAGATTGAATAGGTCATCCTTGAATGGAATAAGAAAGAAACAAATGATAGTGGTAACCCATGGAGGCAACACACGCTATCTTACATTTTTACTCCAAAGGTCAACCATTTCTTTTCGTGTGTTGAATCGATTCATCCTCATAGTAGATAATAAAAATACAAAATTATTTTTTATTATTATAGTTTTTTATTTAAATAATTTGGTGATTCTGAAAAATCATAATGTACTCATTCATATATATATAAAAGGTTAAAGTGTATTATCCTTTTGGAAAATTGCCAAGGTTTTCTGTTGTTCGTTTTATCATGAAAATTTTTCCCGGTTGTGATTGTAAAGTATAAACAATTATACATTAGTGTAGCAGAGAAGTGAGTGATTTTAAAAACGATGTAAAAAGTAATTCTATCAATTTTCTCAAATTATCCTTATCCTTTTAACATCGTAAACCACATTAAGAAAATTAAGTACTCGAGAAAAACAATTGTTTTTTATTGAAATTATATTTAGTTCTGAAGTAAATTCGATTAATTTAGTAAATTATTTAATTCTTTTGAGTTATTCCTTGAAGTTATTCGTCTGACGATAAAGTATTTCTAGTAAAATTTTAATCTCTTCTTGTTGGATCTACTGTTTCAGAACTCCAATGTTGTTTGGTGTTGTTTGGGTAAAATGAATCACAGAGAAAGCATATTGCTAAAGTGTTTGCCATTATGAATGGATGAATGAATGAAAAACGTGATATATTGACTTAACAATTCGATACAATTTACTTAAAAAGAAGCAATTAATTTTTTTTTCAGTTTCTTTATCTAATTTAAAGTAGTAAAATAAAAGTTAATTTTGAAAAATTGATATTTCTTTTTACATCATTTTCAAAATCGAATACTTTTCTGTCTCATTTTGTATAAATTTTATTACTTTACAATTACATAAAAATACGTGCTTTTATTGATTTACAGGCGGCTAAAAATGTTGTTATTATTCCCACAATGCGTAGGTATCTTGGTGAGACTGGTTTGAGGGTTTGTTCATGTTAACGTAAAGACTTGCTGTTATTCGAAATCGTTCTACAGGACGTAGCTTTACCTTTGGACTGATTGAATGTCGAACCTCATTTGAAGCAAGCCTTACGCCATGGGCACTAACACAATTAGTTCAAATTATTGGAATAGCATAATATGATTCGCATCATCTACTTTTTTTAAACGCTAAATTAGTTTTGTGATGAACGGTGATATGAGTTAGTAATCAATAATTTTTTTCCATTGCTGGAGGCTCTTAGTTGGTGGGAGGACATGGGCACATTTTTAGCGTGCCCCTTATCTTAACCCGACTTCTTTTTAACACGCTTTTATTATATTCATACGTATGTTAGTATGTAACGGAAACTTTGAACATTAGTTTAGCCCCCTTAAAAACGTCAGATTAACTCGAAAACGTCAGATTAACTTTGGGATGCTTATCTAGAACTGATGAGAATAAAAATTTAATGACTTTATTTGATTATCCTGATCAGGATTTTCAGGAATAACGATTTTCAAATCTGAAAATATAAACATTTATTTGCGCTTCCACTATATTTATACTGGATTTTTGATAAATAAATAATAGTCTAAAAAACTAAAAAAACACAAAATAAATAAGAGTTTAAAACAACTAAAAAAACACGCTAAAGAGTTCTACTAAATAGTAAAAAATAATTTCTTTAAATTCAAAAAAATCATTTTATCGTAAAAAAGCGTGGGGTGCTCTTTAAGATATTTTATAATGACTTTACTTTTATCTATATCTGTATCCTATATAAAATATTTGCAATAATTCACATTTAGTACCCCATGCTTTTTTACGATAAAATGCTTTTTTGAATTTTTTAGTTCAGCTAGTTACAAAAGGGTGCTTTTTAGTTTTTTAAAACTATTATTTATTTAGGTAGAAACTGCACCAATATTCTCCCTGCAGCTCGTGAAAATAAAACTGTAGAGAACGTCCCAAGCATAGCATTATTTCATGTTTATTTCTACAACGAAAGTTAGTTATAATTAACGAAGTACCGTCTGCATGCTTTGAAATCGTTATGTCTCACTTCTAAGTTTAATACATTTGGTTGGTTTTGTGCGTGAAGGAAGAAAAAATTTATCCTTCACGATTGGACACTCTTTGACGGATTTTGAAATCCTGTAAAGAAAACTTTACTAATGTTTTTATAAAATAGATAGAATTAATTGATGAAAAGCCTCAAGAAATAGGTAAAATAATATTCTGTGAGAATGTGATTGATCGTTGGGTTGGGTGTCTTGACGCATCAAAAATTGTCAACATATAGTAATGTATTTAATAATATTACGTGTTGTACATTTACACTATATAATTTATAACAACAGGAAATAGAAACTTCTATTTGCAAAACATAAAATAACTGAACCAGTAGCTCAAGATAATCGAATAAATGTTCTTTTTTTTTAAACAAAAACTATAACCGACTTAGAAAAATTCACTAAAATATCTTACAATCAAAAATATTATACACTTACAAGAGACCTGGATATTATACACTTGAAATTGACACCAATATTATTTTCGGAGTTGACTGAAAACGTAATTTTTGGTCAATAGTTTCGAGATCCGTCATATGCCTTATAGTAATATGTTTTACTTTTGAAGCATATATTAGAAACTAACTCTAATTTTAATTGGTGAAAACTGTATCGAATTCGAGTTTATAATAACTTGAAGTTGGTGAATAGATTTGTCATTCCATCTTTCTGTAATCAAAAGGTACTCACGCTCCTTACTTCCATTACCCTTCATGATGGACCAAACTATTGAATAGAAATATTACTTAAGCGTTATTTTCGTAAAGTTCACGAAGCAGTCAGAAATATAAGCAAACAAGGAAAACTGTTAGTTTTACACCTTCGCACACGGTAATTAAATTTTTTTAGATATAAATTCAATTCATATTACTCCGAAAGAAGATTTTGAATTTCATTTCAGAACTGAATTTAAATACTATTTCGAAGACTGCAAACAAAATGACTTATTAATTTAAAAAAGGTTATCCATTGACCGACGCCTTTAAAATTCTTAGATTTTGCATTTATTATTCGATGATTCTCCTGTTAGAATAACAAGAACAAAAAAAATCCATAATTTTGAAATTTGGAGGCACAATCGGAAATTTTTCTGATATACAAAATGAACTGCCGCGAATTTTCTTGTTTAAGAAGTTGTTAACAGGGTATAGCTGAGTACATGTACAGTCTCAAAAGTGATATACTTGGTATGTTTTTTAAACGTGGGATTGTAGTCTAAAACTTTATACTAGAATTAATAACTTCCTTCAATTTCGAAGTCGTTTAAAAATAACAATGTATATTCTTATGTAGTACACCCCTGGAGTGTCATACTAAAACAGACCTTTCTTTTACAACCCACAAGTGATATCATCAAATGTTGTTACAGCAATGTTATTATTTTATATTATTGAAAAAAATTGTATTCGATTCACTGGATAGAACTGTTTTTACTTGGTTAGTTACATTCAAAATTACTGCAATCCTCAATTCCCTCTCTTGGTTTGTCGGCATTTCTAGTTACTTATATCTAGAGACAAATCCCTCAAATGAACAATCTTTGGATAAATCCACGGAATAATCTTCTCCAAAGCAACTTCAAAAATTAGAAAATCACGAAGCTCGTAAGTATATCTATTCCAACAGGAATAGCAGGATGTATTCGCCTAATATTTATTTCGCATCTAGAACTTCGCTAAAATAGATTTTTTTAATTCAGTATCAAAAAAAAACTCAATACCTTCAATAACTGTTCTTTTTCCTATCCTTTTCTTACTTCTCCTTTGCCTCCTTTGTTCAACAAAACCAGTAAACTGTTTTCGATAAATATCTTCAAAGTTAAAGACTTGCCAAAATCCAATATTATCTTTAATTATCATCCTATAGCATATCTCTTTATTTTGCACTTCTTTGTTTCTCAAATCATCCTGCATTCAAAAAGTAAACATCTGTTTGAGGATTAACTTGACTATCTGCACATATAACGATTATGTTTGTTCGTAGAAGTAGTTCATAAAAATATACTCAGGCGGAATAAGGGAAGTGAAATTCCTGTAATAACATATTACCGACTTTTGTATTCTAAAAACTGCTCAAAAAGAATTTTTTGCTGCCTTGAAGAATCTTTTCTTAAAATATAACTCCAAACTTTTGCTTCCTATCATTTTTATGGTGAAATAATTCGTTCGTAATTGATTGGCCTTTGATTATATTCGACAATGTTTTCTGGGAAGCATGCAAAAGAACAATGTTTCTAGATTTAAAAAAAAATAGAATTCAATTTATAAAAAGTAACACTTAACTTAAACCTAACACAAACCGAAAATAACATCCGGAGAGGATTAAACATGTATGTTTACCATTTCGAGAAACTGATATTCTGCTTCTACAAAAATAATACAACTTCAAACAGGATTAAAGTTTTTTTTCTTCCAAGTCACAGTTTATGATTTTGTTTTTATTGAGGCATAGTAATATTATTAAATTTTTATACAAAATGTAACATCATTTGAAAGTGTTACGTAAAATAAATCTGAAGTTAATAAAAACATACAGGATTAGGTACCTCGAGTTTTAATAAGTTTTATTTATTATATTAGCTTATATATTCTTAAACAGTTCTCTTACCATTTGGTTGCCCTCTCAAAATGACCTTTCTTCATATAAACCATTTTTATTATAATTTTCTAAAGGAAGGAAAACTTGGAGCATTAAAAGGTCTTCTTTACCGTTTGCTAAAGTGGTTGTTACAAAAAAAAATCGGGAAACTTAAAATAGGTTTTAGAACCATTGAAAACATAAATAAAATTCAAAACATTTCTAAAATCACTACCAATTTCTAAAAATGTTTGACATATTTCTATCACCTTTTGGAGAATGATTTTTAACCGAGTCAATAATTTCGGATTGATTCACTTGTGGGTTAACAATAAATGAAGATATAGCAGCCATTAATCACACATCCACTTTATCACTTTGATTAAAGCTCGATAATTTGAAATCCAGAAATATCTGCAATACAATATATTCTGATTTTGGGCAAAAGGATGTTAATTTCTCCACCAGAGATAGTATTAATATTTGATAGAATAAAGAGTTTAGTGATTTTTAAAAACTCAATTGTTTTTTTATCTCAAATTTACTTTTAATCCGCCAAGATATGTAACTATCCCATACAATTCCCCAAGTATGCAACTATCTATTAGTCCGTTTCTGAGTTATCGTGATGACTACGGACAGGAGGACAAAACGGACAAGCGGAAATGGACTAATTAGATAATTTTATGAACACCTATACCAAATTGTTGTTCGTAGCATCAATATTTTTAAGTATTACAAACTTGGAACTAAACTTGGTATACCTAGATATATTTCATACATGGTATAAAAATGAATTTATGAATGAACAACTTAAATAATCTCTTACACAACACTTGATTTTTAATTACACTTTGTAGCATTTCTATATATCCTGTATAATATTTCGAGAAATTCACTTTAACTAATATTGCAACTGTATAACAAACATATATATATAATATATATAGGAATATACAATGTACTTCCCAGTGATATTATTTGTATGTTCAGAATTGTGGCGACGTCGAGGCGGCCGCGACGTCTAACTAACATACAACGACAGACTGTCTTCTTACGTCGTTGTTCCGTCTCTTTTACACACATAAAATCTTACCTTCGCAAGCAGCAAAAAATAAATATAAAAAAAAAAACGAACGAACGATATTACAAAAAAGAAAGAAAAAATTTACCGTTAAAGTTTAGTGAACTATCATCACTCTCATATATCTTTTCTCAAATACTTTCATACAAATTTTAAAGTGAAAAGTTTATATTTGTCTCAATTCTTACCGACTACTTCACATACCGAAAATTGTTTACTTATAAAGAATGTTTCATCTGAGAAGGCGAATTTTTAAAATAAAACACAGCCAAGTTTTCGATTCAGTGGCAGTTTGTCATTTATAATTGTCGAAACGTCTAAGTTACATGATGACGAATTTTTGTTTCTAAGTTTCTTTAAACTTTCTCTTCCTGATCTCTAGGTTAAAATATTTCTTATCAAAAATGGAGTACAAACGGAAAATCAATAGCTTAATATTCTCGATTCAAAAAGGCTAAAAATACGAATAGCCTATGTTACGGAATTTCGAATCTTATTTTCGTAATATGAAAGCATAAAGATGGTTTTATATTCAGGAATGATTATGTTTTCAATCTACCAATGTTTTTGCGCAGTATCGATAAATAATTTATTCTGGACTAATTTGGAATGGTAAATTAAATTTAAACAATATCACTTTTAAATTTACAATTCTCTGGGTATCTGCTACAAAACGAATAAAACTTGAAAGGCATTAGAGCCTAATAATTCAAATGAGTTTTCGTAGAATTTTGAATCAGAAATATATATGAAGATGATTGACAATTTGAATCTAAGAAAAAAACTTTCGTAAATACCAAAACTTGTTTATTACATTGTTTTTGCATAAATTTTTCAAATCATTTCGACTTTTTGACTATTTTATATAAAAACGATTCCGAAATAACTTAATTTCTTTGTTTACTTATTTTGATAAAATTTATTTTTTAATTTCAAAGTCAAAATTACTTTAACAAAAACTTGCTTAGCTTCATATAGCACACCCCCCCCCACATATTTCAAATTTTTGTTTGCTTTTTTTATTATTACCAGATTTCCATAGAATTTTTATACAAAAATTTTGAGTAATTCAAGAAAAATTCTAAATTTATTTTTTCATTATTCCTAGGTGCGGATGATGGAGGAACGGCTAGCAGTAGTCACCTCCAGCACCTGGGCCGCTGGTGAAGGCCCCCCGGAACAGGTACAAGAACGACAACAAGTTATAACAAAACTTGAAACACAAGTTGAAGAACAGGTAAACATAAAAAACAAAACAAAAACTTTAAAATATTTTAAACTGTTGTGATTTTCTATTGCAGCGTCAACTTCGACTACAAGACGCTAAGCAAGTAGAAGCGAAGGCAGCTCGTATAAAAGAGTGGGTCACAAATAAATTACGTGAATTAGAAGAACAAAATCAATTATTACGTGAACAAAATTTAAAGTGTAATCAACAATTAGAATTATTACGTAATCATATTGCAACACAAGGTTTACGTGCGAGCAGTGTATTACCAATTAGGAACAGTTTAAGTTTAGATGTAAGAGAAAACGAATCACCACCTCCACGATCACTGTCATCGTTACGACGGCGTTCGGAGAGTTTAGAAGCATCACCGACACCACAAAATCATATAGTACCAGAACCATTGTATTCGAAAATTGAACCATCAAGTACACGGCATCGAAGACATCAATCTATGTGTAGTACAATTACCAATAAAGTTATGGATCCTAAGGATGTTCTCACCGATGATCTAACTGTAAGTAATTTGCAACTAAGAATTTTTTTACCCGAGTGAGCGACTCAAAGGAGTGACGTGTTTATCAGTCTATATATAGTGTGTCCCCGGATAGAGGTAACTATACTTGTAAATTTTCTTATTTTGTATTTTAAGAAAAAAAGTCATTCTTAATAAGAAGTTTTGCTTATTCTGAAAAGTATGTAGGTATATTTAAAACTTTTTAATAATGTACAGGGTAGCCAAAAATTTCGAATCACTATTTTTATTTTTGGTAAACTACCATTCTTTTTTATAAATTGGCGAAATGTTACTAAGAAAAGCTACTCGCAATTAACAATTATGGCTCTATACAAAATACCAAGAAGATCCGTGTACTTTAATTATAGCATCATCTTTTATTTGAACAAAAGCTGTAATTACTAAAAAACGTAACAAAGAAAATAATAATAAATCAATGAACATGTACTATTTGGGAGCGTATTTTTTTGTGGACTAGGCTAGAAAATTAAAAAGAAAATTTATTTTCTCAGGTAAACATTCACTAAGAATGGAATTGTCAAAGAAGGAAAGATCTTCTTCAAATTTTGTATGGAGTCATAATTGTTAATTTCAAGTAACTTTTTTTAGTAACATTTTGTCAACTTATAAAAAGGAAGGATAGTTTACCAAAAAAAAATAGTGATTGCAAATTTTTGGCTACCCTGTACATTATTGAGAAGTTTTAAATATACCTATATACTTTATAACTTCTTATAAAGAATGACTTTTTTTCTTAAAATGCAAAATAAGAAAATTTACAAGTATAGTTACCTCTATCCGGGGACACATTGTATGTGTGTGTTCCTATGTGGCACACTAGAGAGTAGAGACCAAACGCGTGGGCTGATTTTTATGATTCTTACGTCAATCGATTTGTCTTAGCCTTACAAGTACTACTGAAGATATGGTTAGGTTAGGTTAGGGTATATTGGTTGCCCACGAAAGACACACTTAGGCTACCTCTTTGGGAGCAGAAAACTTCATTTATCAGTTTCTCAACTTTTTGGAGAGGCTGAGTGCATCTCTTTGATGCATATACCACGCACAACATCAGCCCATCACAACTCTTAATTAAATTTATTTTGACGGCGGGAATCGAAGCCGCTACCCTAGGCATACCGCGAAAGAAAGTAATAAAAATACAATATGATGATCACCAGACACTATATTGGAAAAAGAACAAAATGAAAACCGAAGTATGTCAAATCGATTGACGTAATAATCATTAAAATCGGTTCACGCGTTTGTTCTCTACAGCGTCTCAAAGACCAAACATACATACATAGGCTGAAGTCGACGAACTGGTGTCTTATTGAATAGGTTGTTGAAAGACAAACTATGGTAAGTGGGGTAAAAAGTGTAAAATAAAAAAATTAATTTAAAAAATCAAAAAACCTGACTGCGTTAAATATGAACTGAAAAGAAAAAAAATCCAGCAGTTTGCATTGCGACTTTAACATTCGAGGCCCATTAAAATCTAGACCGAATTTTCAAATTTTTCCAATAATGGGTCCCGACTGTTAAAGTCGCTATGTAAACTACCGGACTTGTTTTTTTCTTTTCAGTTATTTTCAAATTGTTAGATATAGTCGCTTCAAGGAATACATAAAATAGCCATTATTAGGAAGTCCTCAATAGCAGCTCCGATTTTGATGATTTTTTTTAAATGTTTCCTTTTGTATTTTATTTAAAATCAGAAACCTTTCAAAAGGTGAAAATAATCTGATGGGAGAAAAAGCAATGTCCCGACTGATATATCAACACCCAGCCTCAATCGCTAATGATAGAAGATCAAAATTTCCAGAGGTTATTGTTTTTATACTGTAGGTATCATTTAAGAAATAATTTTTCGGGGAGGAAAGTTTATATGAAAGTATATCCAAATCGTCATTTTTAGTTCACTACTTAACCGATTTTATAAATTGTTTCATCTAAAGAATGCCACATTATCAGCAAAAAACATGGACCGTATTTTCTTTAAAAAAAAAATAAGGTTCCACACCGAAATTTAAAATTCATTTGTTATTAAGTTACTTACACCATTGTTATTAAGTTAAAATACAGTTTTTGTGGAAAAATATCAAGCGAAAGTGATTTTTTTTTATATAAGTTGAACAAATATTGTTTAAACAATATAAATAACCAGCAGTTGTCCACGTTATAGCATTCAATTCCCTTAACTTCACTTAACTTCTATAATGTTCACTATTTAATAAATTTTAACTTTTGGTGCGGACCACTAATTTTTTTCAAAATAGAATAGCCCATGTTATTTGCTGATAATGTAGCATTCATAGGTGAAAGAATTGGTGCGAAATCTTATTAATTTTTAATATTATATAAGCCCATGTTACTTTCTTGATAATGTAGTATAGAAACTTTCATCGTATGTTTCACCCCTTTAGGCGATTAATTTCGAAAAATTATTTCTTAAATGACACCTACAGTATAAAATCAATATCCTCGTGAAATTTCTTCTAATTTTGCCCCCCTCTGAAAGATTTCATCTAAAGCGTGCATACGAACCTTAAAAATTGAAAAGAATTGTCAATAATTTATAATATCGCTTAAAATTATTTTCAGTCGTTTATTATTTTCCATTTCATCGGTCGAATAAAATTTGTCAAATTTTCAATTCAGAATGCAAAATATTAAATAAATGTTTTTTTTTTCTCTTAGGCTGCAGTGGAAGGTCTTGTAATATTACCAAGTGAACCAGTCAGAATTTCAACGGATGGTGATACAACACACGATTACGCTGAAATCTACACACCAAATCGTGAAAAAACTCCTGGATGGATTCGAGATCCATCATCACATTGTGATGGTAGCACAAGTAGTACGAATAGTGGATCAATTAGTGAATTAGCCTCCATACCAAAACCGCCAACACCTCCTCTACATCGATTTCCATCATGGGAAGCGAAAATTTACCAAGTAGCCGCCGAGGGGCTACAGCTAACCGGGAGCAGTACACAATCTACGGAAGTACTAACACAACATCAAAATGGGACTGTGGTCGCTGGTGCTAGTCGTATACAACAGACTGCAAGTGGTGGTTATTGTGATATTAGTGTACCCGTTTATGCAACCGTGAAAGGACGTGCAAGTCAAATTCGTTCGATGCCATTTACCGGTGATTCGAGTGATGATAGTGAAAGCGATGGCGAAGGTGATCATGGTGTTTCAAGTACAGGTGCTCTTTTAGATTCTACAATACATACACGTGCCACAAATAGTAGTAGTGATCATACGGACTCATCGTTATCGGGGGGTTCAGCTTCCAGTCCTAGTAAAAGTTTAAAAACTGCATCGAGTTTATCACCAGCCAAACGTAGTTCTTCCGGGTCACCTTCCAAATGTAAAACCAGAGGTATGTAAGATGTGATATTTATACTATTTATTAGACTAAGATTAAAGGATAAGTTTGAAAGTCTATAATAATTTGATAAGGTTTCCGAAGAATCGGTCCGTTTTATTTTCCGCAAAGTTATCTAGCAAAGAGCGTTCGATTTATTAAAATTGTATTGTTAAGTCACGACTCAATTGCGTTTTCGTGAATTTTTTCCCAAATAATAACAAAAGTATTACATTCTTTTCTACTACTTTGCGGAAAACGAATTTCAGTGCTTCTCTTAATTTCAAGAGAAGCGCTTTTTTATTCGATCTTAGTCTAGAAGATACGAGTTCTCTGTAATTTATCATATTCTGTTGTAATACCTTCCTGAGAATATGGCGACGAAAGACCGTTAGACTAGTGTAGAAATTAATCGAAATCTGTTAAAAGCAAACTATTTTTTGATGCTATTTGCCAATTTAAAATGTTCCCTAACAGTATCTACAATTTTACCAAACAAGAAAGGGCTGCGCTTTTGTACAATAATAAAAAAGGGGGCTAGAAATGAGTAAATGGGTTTGCATTTATGGGTTAATATGAGTTTCTCCGATTTATACCAGAAATAGTAAGTTAGAACAATCTTAATAGCAGTTTTTTCGGTCCAGTCCAAAAAGGGAATATTTTCCAGAAAAAGATATCAGAAAGGTTGGATTATAAGAACCTACAAACATGATTGAACATTGGCAGAGAAACTAGCACCACGATGAGAGGATAGGTAATTTGGGAGTTCCATATTATCGGTCATGTAATTATTTACACCATTGGCGACTATCTTTATACAATTCGAACTCGCAAATTTATCGGTTTCTTTTCAACTTTTTAGTTTATTATTTTAAGTTTATTTAAGTTACCTAAGTACAGTTTAATTTATTTTAGTTTAATTTTATTTACGACTAAGAGTCCTTTATTATTTTTTTCTTTTGATTACTAACATTTTAAAATTAAAGGAGTTTCAGATACATCATTTGAATCGGGCATGTCCGATGATTACGCCATCCCACCGGATGCCATGTCATGTGATACAACGAGTATAGAATCATCAATGCCATCATTGTTAATGCGTGTCTCATCATACATGGATAGTCCAAATAAACGTGTTGAATCATTGGAAAAATCTGGTCATTTAGCAAAATTAGGTGGTAAATTAAAGACATGGCGAAAACGATGGTTTGTTTTAAAGAATGGTGTACTATCTTATTGGAAAACACAAAATGATGTGAATCGTAAACCACAAGGACAAATTGTTTTGGATGAAATATGTCGAATAACTCGAGCAGATGGGGCAGCTACTTTTGAAATATCGACGGGGAAAAAGACGTATTATTTAACAGCGGATTCAATTGCAACCATGGAAGATTGGATACGTGTTTTACAGGTAAATATACAGAACAAACTTTCTCTTTATTCCTAAGTAAAAATAGAACAGTTTTAAAAATATTCAGTCTCCTTGGCACTTTAACTCTTTTTGAGATACCCATCGATTCTGTTCGATATTTTGCTTTGTCTTCCTTGGTCTGACAGCAATATTAGCAGAAAAACTAAAAGCACTCACAACTTTCACAAATGGTGGCGGGGAGGGATGGCTCAGGTGTTCCGACCATCTAATGGAACGGGTTACAGAGCTCACAGATGCGGGCCACGTATGTTAAGATAGAGACTGTTAAGGCGACGGACATGCCAACTCTTTGCCAACTCTATTTCCAACTCTAACAAAGTCTAGGTAGATCTACCAACTTTGAGGATCTTTTTCAAATCTACTACCTCACAAGGAAAATCTACCTACTTTTAAAGTCAATAAAAAATTAAAAATTTCAATAAAATTTTGTGAAAATGCTTATAACTAGGCCTCATAATATTAAGTTTGTTTGTTTTTATTAATGTTTTTATTTCTCTTTCATTAATAATTAAACACTTATCGAAGAACAATTCTAAATAGTTTTATCCAAATATTAGGTGAAAGATCTAGTTTTGGTTCAGGGCGACCAAAACCGACAAAAGATCTAGGTTGTAGATTTACCAACATTTAGGCAAGATTTGCTAAAAACAACTAACTTTTTAAATCATATCTACCACCTAGACAGATTTTCGGTTGGCAAAACTCACGACAGCACACATTTCTAGCCTATGACCACAGACTAGAGATGTCTCCTACATAAGTTCCTACTTAAACCTGCTTCAAAAGTCGTTTTCAATTACTCTTCCAAAAATTTTCCTAGTTCACTGTTTGTAATTTTGAAATAATACAATAATTTTTTTACAGAATGTTCAACGAAGAAACGCCACAAAACTCCTTTTAAGTAAAGAAGATAATAAACCTTCGGTTCAAGGCTGGCTAACAAAAGTAAAAAATGGTCATGCAAAGAAATGTTGGTGTGTTTTAATTGGAAAAATGTTTTTATATTTTAAAAGTCCAAACGATAGTGTAAGTATACCCTGTTCAAATTATAAAAATTTCAAGAAATATTAAGAATTTATTTCTTTTATTTACAGAATCCCGTTGGACAAATTAATATGCGCGATGCAAGAGTAGAAGAAGTTGATCATATGTCCGATTCCGATAGTGAAGAACGAGAAGGTGAAGGACAAGCTTTAGAGTTAACTGTAGGAATATTTCCAACGCATCAAGGACCCACGTATCTTTTATTCCCTAGTAAACAAGAGAAAGATAATTGGTTATATCATTTAACCGTTGTTTCTGGCGGGGGACCAAGTGCTGGGACACAGTACGAACAATTAGTGCAAAAATTAATGGAAACTGATGGCGATCCAAGTATGATTATTTTTTGTGCATTAAGGTGGTGAAAGAATTTACTCATTAAATTTTTGTTTTATAGGTTGCGTCCTTTGGAGGCATCCACAACTTTTACATTCGAAGGAAAATATTGTATCACCATTGACCTCACTGAATTCTGAAGCCCTTCAAGCAGAAGCTATTAAACTTTTCAAGGTAAATCAATTTTTCCAAAATAATTCCCATGAATCTCTTGTACAAAATTAGGTGTAACAAATTTATACTCTTTTCCAGTGTTGCCAACTTTTCATGTCCGTGGCAGTGGAACAAGCTGGTATAGATTATCACGTGGTTCTAGCACAAAATGCCTTACAACAATGTTTAGATGTACCGGATCTACAAACGGAGTTAATGTGTGCATTAGTGAAGCAAACATCAAAGCATACAACACACAAATTAGGCGTCCAGGTAAACAGAGCGGTGTCCAAACTCAAACCTTCACGCGTAAGTGGCTCTGCACAGTTTTTATTTGCTGCTTTTTTTTCTTTCTCATTCTCTTACTCATTTTATAATAAATAAATTTATTCAATTTTAGATTTTCTAGATAGAAATTTAGATTAACAAAAATATATTTAAATTACATAATGTACACGAATTTGGTAGATAAGGTAGTTATCATTTTTATCTCAATTATTGTACAGAATTTCAATATTCACTTTGAGGTGATCTCGAATCTGCAATTTGATTTTCATCACGTATAAATTGCAAGTTGCACAAACACTGCATTTGTATTAGGTATTTTTATTAGGAAAATCTTTTCTAAAATAATTCGAAAGAAATCACTGTGAGGAGAGGCACGTGGATTGTACATTTCATGGAAAATGCTTTTTTTTCATTATTTTATAGTCTTTCAATCTGAATCTAGAATTTTTTTACAGCTTAAGTCTTTAACATTTTCCATGTTCACCCAGGCTATTTGTTTCAAAAACATGCAATTCAGTAGACTTTAAAGTGATTCGTTGAGCTTATCTCCTGCTTACTTGATTCAAAATTACATATGTATAACAAACGGATTGAGAACGAAGATTAGTAATCCTGGAACTAGGTTAAGTTAGATAAGAGTAGCTGTCCTGAGGTGAAACTGTCCTGTGGTGAGACATAATCACTATTCCATGAACCATTTGGAGCTTTTTAAGAACAGCAAGAATACTTTGACGTCAGCGGATTTCAGACCAGAGAAATCGTCAAAGAAAGGTAGACTTAGATGATTCCATCTAAGAGAACAATCATTTTAAAGTCTCCTCATGAGATGATGAGACATCGTTTATTTCTCATCATCACTGTGCTGTTCACCGTGCCTACCGCGTAGCTAGTGTCCTGTAATAGCCGCAACGATTTTTATTATAGCGGCCTGTGAAGCGAGATAAGATCTTCGAAACGCCTAAGATTGGACTTAAATCATATCTTGTAGTACCACAAGTGCGTTCCTTCCTCCATCTAAGATGGGCTTCATTCGAAAGCAGCTTGCATTTCGCGAACAGAACTCGACAGCTTTGTGTCATTTCTAGCAAGCTCGTCGGCTTCATAATTTTCTGGAATCCTATGCTATCGGTAGTCCTGTGCTACGTTTGAAATCCTGGAACTCAAAAACTGATCATTTTATGACAGTAAGATTTTTTCTCTGTTATTTCATAAACCTTCAGATTGGTATGGAATCACAGCTAATACCGGTTTGTCTTAATTTAACTAGACTTAAGCCCTTTTTAAAATTGTTTAGTAGTAGTTATCACTCGTGCGTTATAAACGCAAATATATAAATTGCAGATTATTACAATAATTTTAAATATTTCACCAAAAATAATTGAATTTATAATTCTTCATAATCTGAAGAATCAAGAAGGATATTTTCTGGAGTAACGAGTATGTGATAATACATTTTTTTTAATAATATTATCCTCAACTCTTTGTCTTTTTATTAATTTGGCCGTAACTCTTAATAACATGCTATTCACGCTTTTTGCTATTCATAAATCTACAACATCAAATCATTCTGAACACAAATTTTTGCATGCTTGTTTTTTCATATTTAGTGTCTCATTTTGATGTCTCTTTTATCTAAAATTTTTCGTTTATATTTTTTTGTATTCAGAGCATGTGTGATGCCTGTGATGTTTTTATTACAAGTATCATTTTTTAATTCTTTTGGATAAAAAACGAACTAAAAAGTCACTGATTGTTATTGAAATGGTAATTTACAATTTAAAAGGTTGGAACAAATATTATAGAAACACCTTTCATTTGATACATTTTGGAACTATGTTCCTTATATCGCACGTTGTCGTTCTGATTTGTTTGTGTGCTAAGGGGGTTCATCCAAAAACAATGTAACAAAAAAACGTAACATCGAAACCTAGGAAATTATAATTTTATTTTCATCGAAAAAATACCTATTTAATAATAACTAAACCTGCACAATTAATTATTAACTAGGTGATTATGATCGGTGGTAACTTCTGATTACTGTTTATAGATGGCGTTTGATACAAAATTCTAAAAACATGATTTTATGATTTTTTATATTTTTATAATAATAAATAATAAGAAAATGTCTATTTTCATAATTTGACAAACAAAACCTTGAAAAAAGTTTGTAAATACAATTGGATTATCATTCTTCCATTATGCTTGTTATTCAATAATTCATAATTCATAACGAAAAGAACATAGTTCCTACCGAGTGTCCCACGACACCTTTCGTTCTTTTTTTTTTTTTATTTTTTTAAATAAAACAAAATTTTTTAATGTTTTACTGATTTTTGTTTCATAACAAATTTTACGATAGTTGTTAAAAAGAATTGTCCTTCATTTTTCATTAAAAAAAAAGGTTCATCCCAAAATCTAAAATAAAAAATTAAAAAATAGAGGCAATTCAACAATAGGGGCGTGCGAAGGATAACCACCGATAAAAATTTTCTATAAATCAATAGACTGAATGAATTTTTTCATCAGTTGAAAGGAAGATTTTTGAATGATATTCTGGCAACTTTGCTTATAATTGTAAATTATGATTTTACATTTATAAAATCAGTGACTGACACCTATGTCCGAAATATTAACCTCAATTTTGGATAATGTAATTGTTTCTAATACCGATGAACTTTACGAGAGCACAAAGGCCTTTAATCCAGTCTTAACTTGTAAAAAATTTCTCTTAAATAAGATTCGTTAAGTAAACAGTTACTTTATTTAAAAAAATTCGAAAGTTAAAAATACTGATAGCTATTTCACTGGTCTATAAAAAAGTGTTTGTCGCGTGAAAATAGTTGACCAAAAATTGTCGTTTCAAAATTAGTGTGACAAAACAACATTTTTGCCCAGTGTTACTAATCGAAACTCAAACCATTATAACCAAAGAGAAGGAATGTGCATTATATTTTGAGAGATTTCTTTATAAGAAGAAGGTTATTATATCGAAAATAACGTAAATTGAATTTTAATTAGACTTTTAATCGTTCTACACGAGATATGAACCCTGTCAGTTCTAACAGATGACGGACTTACCGGAAAATTTTAGTTTTATAAATAACTTTTATTACGAAAATCATTAGTAGGCCATTGTTAAAGGTTATCGTCGAGATACTGTAAATTTTATTCCTCCCATTCAATAAAATAAAAATTAATTCCAAGGTCTTAACAATAAGAAAAAAATAGACAAGATACTGGCAGTTGATTTGACCGCAATATTATTGATCGGCGAAGAATAACAGGGATTTGGGGTCGAGGATAACAGTAATATAAATACTACTATTGGTTCGTTGCTAGGTCCTTTTTAGATTCACTAGTATTTATTGCAACTCGAATAAATTATTACTATAAAAAACACTTTAAGAACATATTGAAAACATGCATATTTCCTTCGCTGTTACACAAAAATATTTTATGATTTGACAGAATTACACTTTTGAAAATTATTGAGAATTTATAGTGGAGGACGTGTCCCGAGGCTAAGCACGTCCAAACTCGGCTAGACTCAATAGCGAAAAAATTTAAATTTAACGTACTTGCATTTAGGATAATATAAAAGACAGGTATTCTAATCCTGCAATGCATGATGGGAAATGTGTCCAGCGTTTGACATATTAACTGTCAACTAAAGTACTTTCGAGTACTTACGAGTTATGGGAGTTAGTATGGAAATACTTTAGTTGACAGTAAGTTAGTTAGTATGCTGGACACACTCGTAACCGTATGAAGGATTGAAATACGGTAACGAGTAGGCTAGGTTTGAACATCCGGTCTAAAAGCTTGGAAGACGTTTTCTTAAAAAAGGATCAAAAATATTTATAGAGTGTGCCTCAACTATGGTATTACAAGAAAAGTATAGTGTAGAGTATATAATTTTAATAAATTTTATAAATTGCAAATTTTAATGAAATTAATTTTCTATAACTTTGGTTATAATAAACATTTCAATTTGGCTGATGTTAATCGAAAAATTTTCAAAATTAATAGCTATTGAAGTATCACGTTAATAAGACATCGAATTCAAAAACTGTAAAGGAACTTTCTTCTTAGAATTGTATCTTTCATATTACTTTCCTCCTCTAATGCGACAATTCTAGAGTTAACATGGCTTGAGATTCGATTAAATATTTTTTAGTATAATTTTATGTTTTTTATTGATTATTTTTTCGATCAAAAATTTATTTTTGTCTAAAACACCAGAGTGGTTTTTAGAACATAAATATTATGTCTCTGAATGATGTTCAAAATGGAATGTTGGTGTTTCGATATATCTCAAATTATTTTCAAATTTATTTATGTTCAGTTTTTCAATTTCTGAATGAATGCCTTTTATTAAATATAATTTTTTCTAGAATATAATTTATTTAATTATGTAATCTAGTCAGTAGCCTGTTCTTCAAAGTTTTTCTTACATATTTTTTTTATGTGTATATTCTTTTATACATAATTTTATTATAAACATTTACCGAAAAATTTTCCATTTACATTTACGAAATAATTTACTACAAATTAGTGTGGATTTTGATTTGTAGCTTTAAAAAAATAGCATAGCACTATTTTATTAGTTTTTTTTTTTTCTTTAATGTGAAATTATAAAGAATTTTTCAGAAATTTTATGGGGAATGGGTTTTGGTGAAATTCGTTATATTTAAGTTAATCTAATCTAACAGTGCAGTTTAAATTAACACTTCTAATGATTCAACGCGACAATTACAAGAAAAATAGTAGTTTTTAAGAAAGAAATAATTTGGAAAAAATGGAAGTGTAAAAAAAAAGTGGATTGTAGCACTAAGAAAAACGTAAAAAATGGAACCAGCTGAAGTCAAATTCGATGGAAATCTTACGGGAAAACACGATTTTATCGCGAAAAAATAGCGTTTTTCGGTATTTATTTTCTCGTCTTGTATGGACTCGTAGGAAATACGTTCGGGACTTAAATTATCTTATCTTTAAATGGTATATTTTACGAATTTAGCGAATTCACCGAAAATCATTCTTGATAAAATGTATGAAGGATGCTTTAAATTGACTGAAATTTATATTAGAATTTATCATCTGAATTATCATCTAATAACTGAGCTTGATCGCTTCCATTATGGTATTTATTACATAAACCAAGGGTTGATTTTTTTCACTGCTTTTTCGAATTGAAAAATTATGTACAGATAATACTATACATACAGTTTTAAGCTTGAAACATTTATCCATAGTAGTAACATATTTGATCAGTTTTTAGATTTGAAGATTGAGGCAGAACCATATTTCTCTGCCGTGCATCATTTACACCTTTTGGTATTTAAGTAACCATTTTTTAGATCCTAAAACTACTCTAGATCTGATTACGATTTAATCTCAGACATAACAGTTCTTAATTTAAGCTCCTTATTTGTAGCTAAAAAATACAAAAATGTTCCTTAAAAGTGTCCGTTTTGATACCGACAAAGGTCCATCTCCAACCACTACTACATGGATCAGTTGGAGCTGTTTAAGAACAGCGGGAGTGCTTTAACGTCAATGGACTTAAAACCGGAGAGGTTGTCAAAGAAATACTGCCTTAAGTGAGCGCCACATCTCCTCATGGCAAAAGGCTGTAAAGTGAGATAGAAGATGACACATCGTTTCTTCCTCCTCCCCAATGTGACAGCTACTGCAATAGTCGTGATACACCGTTAGGTCTTGGTGATAAGCGTGGCCGCCGCCTAGCCAATGTCATGTAATAAATCCGCCCTTTCTTCCATCTAAGATTGTTTTTTAAGATATCCTCATTCAGTAGCAGCTTGCAGTTCGCAAACGGAACTCCCGGATTCCTTTTGATGCTAGTGTCTAATAACCTTGTTTTCTTAGACCTGAAAGAAAAATTGAATCAAAAGTTAAAAATCCTAAATTTCGAAACAAAAGCATCTAATTGGACAAGAGGCATGACTTGAAAAAAGGTCAGATATCCTTTTTCTATAATATTTCTTTCACGAGAAGAATTGAGGTTCCAAATTATAGGGTAGCAAAATCAGAAATGTTTTGTAATGTAATACAGAATGAGACATAATAAGCAATTTTTTTTGGTGCAGGAAGTACTCTGCTCTTAGAAAATGGAGGGGGGATGAGAAAGAATGCTTTGAGTTGAGAAAAGCATTGCAATAAAAAGCAGACGCATCTCTTTTTTACTTACCGAGCACTTTCCGATAAGAAAAACACATGGATATTGCCACTCTAAAACTCTAAAAAACCTTTAAATGACTCATCGTATGAGTCTTAATCCTTAATTCGAATAAAAACTGATCAAATATTGTAAATCAAAATCATCGTTTAGAATAAAAAATTAACACAAAACACACACACGGGACACACGTGGTAAAATATTGAGTAAAAAAAAGAGAACAGGTGTAGAAACGCCACCATTCCATTTCCAGCAATTGTTGCTGTGCGCAACGCAGTCGCTCTTCACGTGCGACTCTGCAAGCGGCACAAGTGCAGGAGTCGCCACTCAAAAAGGATCTCCTACATCTATACAGGCGCCGCCAGCACCAATCCTAGATTGCAAGACAAATCCGCCAACATATTCATTTGTACAAGGATGGCAATTACTAGCATTGGCTGTATCATTGTTTGTACCGAAGAATAATCGACTACTGTGGTATTTGAAATTACATTTGCAACGAAACGCTGATTCAAAGTAAGTATGATATGTCTTTAAAAACTTTAGAATTATTCTAGAGGAGTCCGAAAGAAAATGGTGTCTGCTGATTTTCTGAGAAAATTTTTCCAAAGTCTTTTAATCAGAATATTGAACAGGAAAAAAAAAACTCCACGACTTTTCGAAATTTTCGAACTTTGAAAAAAATTTTTATCCTCCAGGAATACAGGCTAGTGTGAGCTTTACCATCTCCCTAAAATTCTCTCCAGTTTTACCGGTTACTCGATCAATCACTCCGGTGCAGTGAATTTATAGTCTGCTTAAAAAAATTCTATTAACGTTTATTTACGTTTTATTTTAAGATCCGAATGTGGCAAATATGCTGCATATTGTGAACGAGCTTTAGAACGGACATTACAAAATGGTGGCCGTGAAGTGAAACCATCTCGAATGGAAGTCTTATCGATATTATTAAAAAATCCTTATCATCATTCGTTACCCCATGCTATTCCTGTTCATATGTTAAATGGTGCTTATCAAGTTGTCAGTTTTGATGGATCCACAACGATTGAAGAATTTTTAACAACGCTAAATCAAGAAATCGGCTGTCGTGAATCAACGATATCTGGCTTCACATTATTTAGTGATGATCCAATTGAAAAAGATTTGGAACATTATCTAGATCCCCAAGCTAAGGTAATTATGCCGTTTCAAGCCTGGCAAATTCATTCTGCGAAATTATTTCTCCGAATCCAAAAAGTTTTCTAATTGTATTATAATGCGTTTTAGCTATGTGATGTAATATCGAAATGGGAGACAGCACTTCGTGAAAAAGGTTCGGGTAAATTTGAAAACACACGAGTGATACAGTTGACGTACAAAAATCGATTGTATTGGCGACATGCAGCTAAAATGGAAACTGATCGAGAACGGCTTCTATTTTGTTATCAAATAAACCAACAAGGTGAGCGAAATTTTATCCAATGTTTATTAATTGTTTTCTGTCAACGTTAACGTTAACGTGAGCTGGTAATCAGTTACGGATGAACCATGTCAGAGCCCTTAAGCAATGCAATTTTGCGAGACCCGTAGCCAATGTGAAAATTAGATCGTTTTTTAATCTTCGTAAATTATCCTGGCGCACCCTTGTGTTGGGCCCTTCCCATACAAATCTGGTCGATGTGGAGGCCTTAGGCAGTTGAGTAATCTACCTAATGGTTAATTCGTCACTGCTGATAATATAATTTTGGATTTCTAATTTTTGTTTTAATTTTCAGTGGTCCAAGGTAGATTCCCAATTAACAGAGAACTAGCATTAGAATTAGCTTCGTTAATGGCTCAAATTGATTTTGGTGAATATAATACGGATAAAGGTCGAGGAAGCGGTGGTCAGGGTAATCCAAATCATAGTGTTTTATGTGCTTTAGATAAATTTTATCCGTATCGATATCGAGACGCATTATCACCGGATGGACTTAAGTAAGTATAATAATTTATTATTAGTATACATAAAGTCCAGGCCGAATTAAAAAAATTCCATTTTGATTTTGGAGCTGTTGGTAGACTGTCATTTTGAAAATTCAAATTTTTAAAGTACCGGACTACCGACAGAGAGAGAAAAAAGCAAATATTCGTAAATTTTAAGTGAGCGGCGCACAGGGGCCATATCTTATACTAATTGGTGGCAAGGAAATACCATGGATACTTTATTGCAAAGTGAAATCAATAGTAAAATTACATTCTGAAGAGATGTATTGCATCGTATAATTTTAATGTTATAATTACTTTAGTAATTATATCAATTTTACGTTTACTATCTAACTATGATCCTATTTCAAAATAACTACTTTTAAAACCGACAGGAGTCCAAACCTTCTGTTGGGCCCCAAACTAATTTTAATACAGGGCTGCTAGGTCGCCACGGCGGGCTAGGACGCCACTTAAAATTGGCGGGCTCAAAACTTAGAAAGAACTACTTCCTCAAAAACACCCTTTCTCAGTGTTATTGGACTACGTGTTTTTTAATTGAAAATTTTTATTTTTTCAACAGAGACTTGCAAGAACGATTAATGGAAAAGTGGATCTCATTAAAAGGACGAAGTTTAATCGACTGTGTTCGTATTTATTTAACTTGTACACGAAAATGGCCATTCTTTGGTGCTACGCTATTCCAAGCAAAAGTAATTGTAAATCACATTCCAATTTTGATTCTTAACGTTTCAATTTCTTATTCCGGATTTTGTTCACAGCTGAAGCAATCAGAACCGATTATGGTATGGTTAGCGGTTGCAGAAGATAGTGTTACTCTATTAGAATTAGCCACAATGACTGTTTTGGTTAGGTATCCTTACGCATCAGTTGTTACCTTTGGAGGATGTCAAGATGATTTTATGTTGGTTGTTTGTCCAGAGGAATCAGAAGGATCCCAAAAACTTTTGTTCTCTTTGAGTAAACCGAAGGTATTGTATTTTTCACAATTGATTAAACATTTTCTAGATAAGGGTGTTGATAAAATCTCACCAAAACGAGTTAAAAAACGGGTAAAAAAATCATAAAAAGTTTGCGATTTATTTCTTATTCCAAGGCTATTAGCAATAAAAAAATATAAGAATTCAATTAAATAAATTCCCACTTCATTTATCCTGAATAGCAAATAATCACGAATATCGAAGAAAACAATAAGCATCGACTATTATCACCTTTGTATTTGAGCGACTTTTCGTAGTTTTCTAAGCCTTGGGCGTATTTAAGGCATAGGTTTTATATAACCTTTACATGTCTATTGATAACTGGGAGTAACCAGATGACAATACTTGAACTTACGTTTTCAAAAGGCCAATTAAAATATTCAAATTCAAATCAAATACATCCCTCCAACTGGCGATAATAATTCATACTAATTAAAACAGGAAGTGGGCCCGTTTTCAGTAGTTCCAATTTAGACTTCTAGGTTACTTACCATTTATCAATGGTTCATGGTACAATTCATAACCTAGTATTTGTCATAACGAAATTTTCATGGAAAACGATATACAAAATTCCATTCGCAATCGAAAATTTGGCGTAAATTCTTAATAGTTTTATTCATTCTAAAAATGATGTATCAATAATTATCGCGGTACTTATTTGATATAATAAAATATCGCTCAACAATGCCTATGGGACTTTAACGCTAAGATATCAGCGCCACGAGTAAAAGAAATGTAAACCATAAATGTTTATACAGCTGATTTTTTCATTGAATGAAAAGATAAAAGATTTATCATATAACATATATGACTTAACATACAAATGTAAAATTTATTTGTATGTTTTCATACAAATAATTTATATTATAAAATCTTTGATAAAATCTTTGAAAAATCACACTTTAAAATTTTAAGTTTTAAGAATGTCCGAGCACCAAGGCAATTTTTTATAAAAAGCTTGATTTTTTTATATGAAGTTGGACTAAGTTGGACTATCTCTTACCTTTTAGTATCTAAATTAACTACTAAAGAAACCCGGAGAATTATGTTCAATCTAATGTCAGAATATAATATCCCCCATCAAACTTTTAAGTTAATTTTTGATTGATCTACTAGAAAACTGTAAGTATGTATGGTATGCAATATACAAAATTTTAAACAACCAATTTACGTTAAATATTATATATACACATGCGAGCTAACATTTATAGTTCTTTTTTCTATCGCTAGATAGAGTCTTTCTTAGCATTAATGTCCCAAAGGTGTATACCTTAGGCTTAAGATTATTCGTTTAAATAACCAATTTTTTATTTACATTAATTTTCAGATATTAGAATTAACTTTATTAATTGCTGACTATATGAACGCATTGGGCCATGCACTACCAGGAACACCACAAATGAACACACTTACACGAAATGGTTCACATCGTTCGATACGCTCTCGACCCCCACAGGCCACACAATCTGTAACTCATGTGACAATCTCCACCGGACATAATACACTCTCATCAACGCTAGGACATTCAACGACCCAAGCCACAGCGCATACTACACAACAACCGGATATTTTAAAATCTACACCGGATCATCATGCATCGGTTGTTGCAAATGTAACACCACGTGCCGAAAAGAAACGAACTCATTTAGATAGTGGTGTTGCGTGATTAACAGCCACCGCGTCATCATCGGCGACATCAACTCCAACAAAAAAAGTGATAAAAAACTAGAAAGAAAATAAATTATACGTGAAAATTATTATTGTATTTATATTATTTATGTTTATCAAGTGCATTTTTATTTTTTTGGTGGGTATTCACAGTTGTTTTTCCGTGCGATTATCTTTAAATTATGTATTATAAATTATTTTTTTGAAAAATTAGCTTCATTGGCACAAAAAGAATATTACTTTTATTTTTCTACTCCACAATTTTTCTACATAAAAAAAAACTATTTTGAAATATTTCGACTCTTTGAGAATTATACTTTAAATGGAATATACTCATATATAATTCTACTTAACAACAACATAAATTTTTGGAATTGAGTTTAGCAGGAGTACACTTTTTTAAAAGTACCTAGAAATCTTTTAAAACTTAATTACTTAAAAAATTATTATGGTAGATTTTTTTTTTGAAGTTAAATTAATTAGGAGTATATTGTATTTATTAATCAGTTCTTAAAAATAATTGGAGTAGATTATTTTAAAGTATAAATATTGAAAATTGAAAAGTAATTTTATTTAAGTAGACCAATTGTGAAGTAGAAAAATAAAATATGCTACTTTTTATGCCGCTTCATTCACATTCGAAGGTATAAAATCCGTTAAAGATAGTAATGCAATCCTGTTATAATCTTCTAATTTATGACTTTTCTCAGGTAGTGTGAAAAAGTACGAATCAAAAGATTCTATGGACTCTGTAAACCATCGCTCTAGAAATCATTCTCTATGAAGCATAAGCGAGGAAATCGTCGAGTATTAGTCTTCTTCCAGTCTATTTATACAGGATCCAAGGGAACGGATTTTATAGCTTACTAAAAATATGAAAGAAGGCTATTTTAATACAAAAAATGCATTGACATGTAGAATTGTTTAGCACAAACCGCATAGTACTATATTTCTAGTTTCTTTGGCTAAAGCATCGTCACCATGTTTAACCACACATAAAATCAGTTTTTATTTGTAAAATTATCTAAGATAGTAAGGAAATATCATTCAAGAAGTAAGGTAGTAAGGCAATGTTATTCATTGGTCACAGTTACTATTATTTTCTTTAATTTATTTAAAATATCATAGTTCCCTACGTTAAGGAAACAAGTTTAGATTTGTTTTACCGTGACGTTTAAGAGATAAAATTATACAAAAATACACGGGCTTTTATGATTGTCTGTTCAATTTTACCGGAAATGATCTTTGTATGCAAAATTGGTACCCTTCACCAATAGTAAAAAATATTTTGATGTAGGTACATATTAAATAGAAATAAAAACCAATTTTTGTTAAATTTCAACATATTTACCCTACATTTCTTAAATTAATTTTTTTACTTTTATATGTCTTTGTTTTTTCGTTAACAGCCATATTTAGAAAGATGTATATAGGGGAAAATAAATTTAAGGCAAAATGGCGGACTGCCATACATGTCAGTATCACACATTTAACATTTTGGGTTATATTTACCAGTAATAAACTAATTCCTACTTAAAAAATTTACGAAAGTTGTTATTTTTTAGTACTAGTCAAATTAATTCATATAAATAATTTATTTTTTAATTTCTCAAAAATAGCTCTTAGGTTCAACTTATGAATTATAAACACACATATTATTACAACAACAAAAAAATATATAAATAATTGATTGAAAAATAAATTATTGTTGACTTGACTAGAGTGGACTCTATGACTTCGATAATGCCATACTACCTAAACAAACCAAAAGTTTAAAAATATTCATAAAGAACAAAGCACTCTCATTGTTATTTATTTAAAAAAAACAGTGGATTAGTTTGTGATTTTTTACTTTTTCAATAAATCATACCCTTGAACACATAATTTGTTAGAATCTCAGCGATCAACTATGCCCTTTGTTCAATACAACTCTACATGTCTTATGTGAAGTTCACTTATGACGAAGAACAAATTTATGGTTAAGAAAAAAGTACTCAAAAAAAGAATCTCATATTTTCTGTTTTGATATTTTAGTTATGATAAGATAATGAAATTTCAAAACAGGAATATAAAGACAAATAATAATATCTGCTTTGTTTGATATTAGATGTAGAATCTCAGGTGTATACGAATAAACGAATAACTTCAAAAATACGACACAACATTCATAGAGTTTTATTTTAACGGATAAAAAAGGTAGCTTAAATCATGCCCTACTAAATCGTAATCGAAGGATAGAAGTGACAGAAAATGTAGTTATAATAATTATTCTGATAATATTATAATATGAAAGTTTGAATTTATAAAACCTAATTCTTTTACATCCTCGTTTTAAAATGCCCTTAGTTTTGTAAAGGTACCACCTTTTGGAATCTACAACATCCATCTCATTACTTACTTTTAGTTCTAGCACCTGTGGGCTACATTCGCGCGTATCGCACACACAATATTTGATATTTGTATTTAGATATTATAGCATGATCACTTCTGTGAGCATAAGATAGCTGTGAACCAAGCACAGCCATGCATTTTGTTATTTTAGTGATTTTATTTTTTGATAGGTTAGGTTAAGTTAGCCGACTATAGAGGAGTTGGTTGGGTTCTGAAGTTTTTATTATTTGCGTTTAAAAAAGAGACACTATTACAGAAAACGGAGATATTAAAGTAATAATATATAAAAGTTCAAGTTAAAATTTTACTTTACATATATTTATATATAAAATATATGCGAAACGCGCGCATGTATTCCGCAGGTGCTAGAACTAGAAGTAAAAGTATCTCATTGAGCATAATGAGTAAAAATCATTTATAAAGAACCTAAAAACGTTAATTGAAGACCATACGTTTTTCATCCTAAGTGAACAAATTTTTTTAAATAATTGACACCTGTTTTCTTTTAGGAAACAACGTATTCTTTTTGAAAACATAACCTTATTTTATGTCAGACATTTTTTATTTCTGAGACATAAATATAAAACTAAAACTAAAATGCTGTGAATAAAATTTATAGATTATTAAATAAAAAAAATACGATGACATATTTGTGAATTTTTTATACAATTTTGATATTGCTGAAAAAAAATTCAATATTTAAAAAAAATATACATAATGTATTATGAGAAATGCGCGTATTCATTGTTGTTATATAATAAATAAAAAAATATGCTTGATCAGTATTTTTTGTCCTTTTTTGATATGGAATTTGTGTTTTTTTTTCTACGAATTTCTCATATGTGTATCATGTTTTTTTTTTTCATATGTAAATGTATAATTATTCAAGTTGATTTTTTTTTGTTACGTAATAATTTAATACAGACTGCTTCAAGAACACTACGCCAAATTTCTTATAGGTTTTTTTTAGAACTATACATTTGAATGGAGGGGAGAATCTCTTGTAATCTCAATACAATCTTAATAATGATATCCTATTTTTTAATATTAAAAACACTGGAAAAAGCCCTCTTTTCCACAGACCACGCTAGGCACTTGTACATGAACCTGCGATCGAAGGAGGCTCCGACCTTCCTTCAAAAAATCATTCTTTGCGGTCGTCGTTCTATTCTGCGAATTAATTACACCACGAAATATCCAATTTTATGAAGTATTAGTATTAAATGTTTCTTTTTTCGGTTTTATATAATTTAATTAGGTTCCATTGAATATTGGAAAGAAATTCGATTTGCCAACTATCAGAACATGTAAAATGAGATGAAGTGCGTCAATGATATTTAATAATTATCTAATTAGCACACTAATTAAATCGAAAAACTTATCCAGAGTGAACTAAATGCTAATATTATATATTTCATGTCAGAAAAATGAAATATTTTTTTAAACACATCAATTTGTTTATACTTTCTGGCACAAAGAGTGAATCTCTCTCTTTTTTGTATGTCAGTAATAACGTGACCATAGACATAGAAAATGGAGCGCGTTCTCAATCTAACTGTCAAATGAAATTTAACCAAAATGGAGGCTCGTCAGTCGTGATCCTTATATGAATTTCCATTGAATGGAGGTAGTGTGACTACAATGCAGTCTTAATCGAAGCAAATAATAATATTAATAACATATTGCAAAGATTGGGTGAGGCCAATTTACAGTTCCCTGCCAGTTCTATGCCCATTTACAGTTCCCTGCTTTGTATAGTTCTAAAAATTAAATACCATATATTTTTTATATTTACACTTGGTATAAATCCCAGGTTATATATCTCCGGTGGAGAATTATTACCATTATTTTAATGTAACATCTTTGGATCATCATATGGTCCCAATGTTTTTGGCACAGTCTGAATTTACGTAATATTTTATACTATATATATACTGATGACAATAGTTAAAACTTAACAAGAAAAAATGTGAGTGTCTAACACGAAACGAAAGAATAGAATAGATGATAAAAATGGGGTAAAACATAAAATTATTTTAGAAGAAAAACAAAAGAAGAAAATTATAAATGCTTTATATTGAATTACATAAAAACGGCCAAATTTTTATATAATTTTTTTTTTTTTTTTAGAGAGTATTATTAAAGTAACATGACGCGCCGCTAAAGCTCGAATATTAAAATAACAAAAGAATAATAAATTTTTTTTTTTTTTTTAATTATTTGGAAATTGATGTAAATGATGTTTTAAATTTCGGTCAATTTAATCCATGAAATTATAGTTGTAAATATTAAGGTAACTCTCATTGCACTATATTGATTATTTGTTTGTCACCGTTGTATTGATTATTTGTTTGCGTTCGAGCTGTCAAGTTTGTCAATATGCTGTTTACATATTTGCAATATCGAGTTGTCTCATAAAAAACTGCAAATTTATTATGAGACAACATAATTTAGTAATAAAAAATTGTAAGAAACGATTTTTTCATTACAAAAATCGAGTGTTCACACGAACGTATTCACGTTTTTTACAACATCTGAATCAGGAAGCGGGAACAAGCTAAGATGGCGTCGAATGGGTACGTGCGCGAACTGAACCAAAACTCGTCCTCCATCGAACATTCCTTGTCTACTTCTGCCATGCATATTATCAACTTAAACATATATATATATATATATATTCCCTAACAGTGGTATAAATTATGTGAATATGAATTAATCTTGGCGCGGGACCTTTGCGCCATCTTATAGTTTAAATTTTACAATAAATAATTATTTTCTTTAGAATGTCAGTAAAAAATTAATGAGCGGCTTCCAAGAAGTTCAATTAAACATTTCTTGTAAAGCTTCGTGCGTCCCACGAAGCCACGTTTCAAGCGTTCATGAAGAGATCGATAAAAATAATTATCGAGGGATTTTCGAACAGTTTTACGAGAAAAAACTGGTCAAAACAGTTCCAAAAATTGAAAATTTTTATTAAGTGATTGTTGATGAGGTAATTAAACAATCTTACAATATAATTAACCTAAAAATTTTATGTTGTACAGATTTGAGAACAGGACAAGTATTAATTAAATTATTTATTTATTGTAAAATTTAAAATAGTCTGTTTTATATGTTTGTGAATTCGCTGAACCATTTTTTAAAAAGTTCACTATGAGATGGCGCAAAGGTCGCGCACCAAAAATATATTACTAGCGTATACTGATGTATCTTGTATTAAAATTATTTATAAACTGGATTTAAAAATATCATTTCATCGATTTCTAAACGAAAGATTTGATATTATACTTTGTGCAATAACTAAAATTTTTTAACCAGAAACATACATTTTTGAATAGTTTCTTTTTTTTTGAAACATCGAAAGAAATTTTTTTACTAATGTTCTAAAAAACTACTAACTCATCACATGGGTCTTAATCAAATAATTCTATGATTGCTTTTATTTATTTTGGCCTAATTGTCTATTGCTATATATATATATACATATATTTTACAAAATATATCCCCGGGAACTCGTGACATCAAGGATTACGTTTTATGGATTCAAAAAAGGTGTGTAAAAACCAGTAATGGGATTTTTTATTGTCTTCACAGCGATTTAATCCAATACCTTGGATACGCTAGCAATCGAATAACTACGTTTTACGTGCTGTAAAATGAGTCGCAGATTGATAATCTGAAACGTCAAGGGTTGAGGTATTGAATATTTTTCAAAAGTTTTTATATCAAAAATCAAGGTAGTTTTTTACATGGAATATGCAGTCTTTATCACCTTCTACAACTTGCTTAAATTCCGTAGAGCGTAAAAATTGATGCCACGGACTCTCAGCCTAATACTAGTCTGTTACAATCATTGCTCACAGTTACCAAGAGAATTACGAAATACAAATTTTGAAAAAATAATAATTTTGTTTGTTTGTTAAAAATTGTAGTGAAGAATGAAATATTAAAATTTACTACATCATCTTAAAAAGAAATATGTTATGCCTTATGCAATAAAAAATATAAAAACTAACAAATACATATATATTCTTTTTTTGTGGCTGCTATTTTTTAAGATCACAACACCAAATTGAAAGTAATTTTGAAATTATTTACTTATAAATATAATACTTGCCGCACTAGTGCGCTATCTAGTCATGTACCATACTAGTGAGCGCCATGACTCGTGTATTGACTTTCCTGCGGTTCCTAATGTAAAGAAAAAAGTCCAGCGATAACATAAAATGTAGACCTTCAATGCAACGGCAATTGAAAACGGATTTTTTGAGCAAGTATATGGAATTTTCAGATATCAAGGAAATTTGGTTATGAAGAGATCTGTGATTAAGAGCTAAGCCTTTTTCCAGAATATTTGCTCTGCTAGTGCGTCCTTATTTATATAATAATACATCAGCTGGTGCGAATAGTATCACGACTGTCAGCAATTAAAAAGTAAGCACAATTGAGGCAGTCAATGTATTGGTGCTGTGCGTTTAAAAATGCTTTTCAAATTATGTTCAATATTCTCGAAATACTACTGTTTTGTTTGTTTACAACAATTTTTGTATCATTCTGTTAGCAAAACTCTTAAAACATAGAAATTTTCACACGTCTATTTTTTTAACTCAAACTTCCATTTTAAAGTTAATGGTCATTCGATAGAAAAGCCATTTATGGTCCTTATACATGTGCAGCGTGTCCAAGCGTAATATTGAATATATTAAATTTCATATATGTTGTAATAATTGTTGTAAATTACCTCAAAAAGTAATTTTTTGTGAAGCTGTCATTTCTGATCCTCGAGTTATGAACCTTAAATTATTGTTTTAGCCGTTGTTTCCCTACAATACAATGTAATAACCCGTCTTAAATTATTAAATTTAATATCGTTTTTAATAATGTAAATAAGCCGGAAAATACCATTAAATGTGGAAAAGTGATGAAACAGCTCCGATTTCAAAAATTCTTGTTTGTACGTCTTCCTTAGACCCTCAGGAACATTCAGCCGTACTAATATCTGCATTAATATAAAAATGAGAAAATTAAGGTAGATTTCCCATCCCCAAAGTACTCCAAACAGTGATTCGAGGTTGAAAAGCAATTGAAGATAGTTGCAACCCCATTAAAACCACTCCTAGAAGTGTTAGATAAAAAAAATTTCTAGATTTTTTATCATTGCCACTCCTAAAGGTGATTTTAATGGGGTTGCAACTATCCCCAGTTGCTTTTTTACTTCGGATTCATGATCAGCGACCCCAAAAACCCTCGAAAGTCAATATTCGAGATGATTTCGAACCAAATTTTTTAAATGTCTGTCACTACTAAGGATGGTTTTAATGGTGTTGCAATCACATTTAGTTCCTTTTTGACCTTGAATTCATGATACGCTAGCTACTTTGCATGATCCTCAGTTGCTTGTTGATTTCGGATTCGTGATCCGTGATCCCAAAAATCCCCGAGAACCGAGGTGAAATTTTTAATTAAAAAATGTTTTTATATCTGTCACTTCTAGGGGTAGTTTTAATAGGGTTGAAACCAACTTCAGTTGCTTTTTGACGTCAGATTCATGATTAGCGATCCCGAAAATCCCCGAGGGTTAAATTTAGAATTGTTTAAATTTTTTTATCACTGTTACTATTTGGAGTGGTTTGGGGGTTGGGAAAACTACCCTCATTTTTCATAGGTTAGTACGATTGAATGTTCATGAAGGTCTAAGGAATACGTACAAACAATAATTTTTGAAATCAGAGCTGTTCCATCACTTTCCCAAATTTTCCGACTTATTGAGTGTACTATTTCACGAAAACCAAGAGCAGCAATGACTTCATATTTTGACAAGACTTTCCTTATTTTATCAATAATTGACTGTCAGTTTTTGGTCTTTAAATAGCATTTTCTTCATAACAACTTAAATTAAACCAATCATAAATTTGTCTATGTAATTTCATCAAAGAACTCCATCAAAACTCTATAGATCATCACTTAAGCATAGATTTAGATTATAATATAGAATTACAGCTAAAAACCAAGTGTGCCAAATGTCCATTTCTCCTCAAAAAAAAAAAAACCGACTTAAGTATCAAATGCCTTCCATGATAAGCAACTTTAAATGTTTTTAATCGCAATTAGCTTAGATATTTAGGAAAATTTACAAGCGTAACTTCCTTAGCAAAAATTTTGCAAAATATTGTGATTTTCTTAATTAGGCTTATAAAATTTTGTAAATGCAAACTGCACGCATTTTTGTGTATATTGTGTATTATGTAAAAAAAAATTATCACTGCCTTATAGGTAAATTATGCACACGTCCAAAATCATTTGATTACCAAATAAGCAAATAATTTTGAGGTTACACTTTGCTCCTGTCTTGAATTTCTTCTGCGATGATCTATGCTAAAAATGTGAAGAGGATAAATTTTTGGTTTAATATTTTTTTCAACACCCCCTTAGTTTTTGTAAAACGTGTAAAAAACTGTCTATGTTTCCAGATTTTTGATACAAAAAAATTATGCTACTTTTTGAAAATCTCATTTAATTTGAACAGTATTGATCGAATAAAAAAACTTAAAGTGGATAATTTCTTAGAGTTTTAAAAGTTTTTTGAAGATATTAATCAATAATTTCAATCAAAATATTTGCCTTGAATGAAAATAATACATATTTTATTGAAATTTGAATTTTTGGTTTTTTTTGCCTTAATATCAGATTGCCTAAACCGACTAAAGTAGTATTTAAAAAAAAAAGGTTGAATACCAATTTTTCCAAACCACCTCTTCTTATGAATTTCTATTTTTGCCTATTTTATTGTATTAAAACCATATTTTTAATTATTAGATTCTCATCTAATTATTTCGAAGAGTTTTGATAGTATATTCATTCGGTAGTTTTATTTGGAAAGTTTTCCGGGAGTTTTGAAAATTGGTGATTTTATTTTATTTTTATTTTTTTGATTTTGAGGTGCTCTTTTCGAAATTTCACTTTGCTACCTTGTATCTATGCCGCTCACGCCGCTATATAGGAAAAATGCCATCTTAAACCAATTTTTGGACAATATCTCCTTTTCGAGCCATTTTACGAAGAAAATATACACATACAAAATTAAATCTCAGAAAATTTTCTACAATTTATGTCTTTACAATTGTTTTCGTAAAATTAATACTTTCGGCGTACGAGCGCCAAACAATGCTTAGATTAAGTGGAAAGTTATATATTTTGATTCCAGTATTTAACGTTAAATAACTGAAAAATTTGACGTTTTTTGAAAAAAGTATATCATACACTTTTAAAAGTAGTATAAAAAACCTTAAAAATGAAAAAAGTTTCAAGTCATTTGCACGAAAATTAACGGAGTTATAACGAAAAGATGGTTTCTCGTACCTTTTTTTATGTTTTATTCAACACAAAAACTGATGAATTTACCCCGGGAACTAAAATTAATTCTTGCTGCTTTCCAATTTATTTTAATTAGGTACTGATAACATGCTCAAAAAGTTTTAACGGTTTCGGATACAGAGTTTTCGAAATATTGCAATTTAAATGCAAAAAAATTAAGAAAAAAACAAAAAAATTGTCTTTATCGTTAAGTAAGTCGAAAAATAATAAAGTTACAAGAAAAGTTTAAAAGGAAAAAATTTAGCTCTTTTGCTTCAGAATATTTTACCTCCTAAACATTTTGTAACTTTATTATTTTTCGAATTATTTAACGCTAAACACATTTTTTGTCTTTTTGTTCGAAAAATTTTTTTGCATTTATATATTCCAATATTTCAAAAAATATACATTCGAAATTGCTAAAACTTTTTGATCATCTTGTCAGTACCTTAATCAAGTAAATTTTAAAATGGCAGCATTAATTTTAGTTCCCGTAGTAAATTTATCAGTTCTTGTGCTGAATAAATCATAAAAAAATGGTACGAGAAACTTTCTTTTCATTATAACTCCGTTAAATACTTCATATATACTTTAAAAAGTGTACAAATTACTTTTTTGAAAAAACGTCAAATTTAACATTAAATATTCCGAATTTAAATCGTCAATATACTTAAATGACACTTTTTGCTTAGATTTCATCACTCTATCGATTTCCGTTGCTATTTTCAACACTAATTTGACTACCCCTTACAAGGGGTGGTTACACATAAATTGTAGGAAATTTTTTCTAGTTTAATTTTGTTTTTAGATTTTTTCCTCGTAGAATGGCTCGAAAAGTAGATATTGTCAAAAAAATTGCTGAAATTAGTGTGTTTACCGTTGATTCCCTATAATTCAATCTCTTAATTGTCTTAATTGTATCTAGACTGACAATGCGTGGAGCCATAGAAAGTAAACCCGGATAAATTAGAGTCAAATATGCTTTTTCTTCATGATAAAGGTAAATTTGAGTCAATTTTTCTTAAGTCTCGTTCAAAGAGCTTTTATATATTCAAAGAAATTCCGATTTTGAATTCACGAATCTTCGAAATATTCAATTGATTAATATTTATAATAAAATTTTTAAAACTTCAAACAAGCGAATTAAAACCGTTATTATTATATTATTGTATTTTTTTATAATAAATAAAAACGGAAACTAATTTTTGTTTTTTAAATCGAAAACGTTCGTTTATAAATTGCATCATGAAGCCATCGCACAGATTGACATTTCATACCATGCATTTAATATTATGTCGATGACGTCAAAACGTAATGGCATCATGATGGCGTTAACACACGAACGAAATCTATAAATTATTTTTTGTATTTTAAAAGAATAATTTTTTTATTAAAAAATAAAATAAATAAAAGAAACTAAATATTGTGTATAAAAAATAATAGATATCTAGATAACCAATATTAAAAATATTTTTAGAACCAAAATCATTAAATGAATTATTATAAAAATGAAAAATAAAAAAAATATATAATGTATAATAATTATATAAAAAAAATTATAAAAATTAAAAAAAAAAATGGCAGTTTGATATAACTGAAATGAAAATATTCCTATAAATTTGTAATTATATTATTATAGCGAAATTAAATTATGGGAAAAATTAATTGATACTTTGTTTTATTTAAGAATGAACCTTAACCAATTTGAAAATAGAAAAGTCATCATGCACAAATCTTATGCAAATAAATTTTGATTTTTGTCCCAATTTCCTAGATCAATTTTGTAGTATATAAATACCTATTTCGACTACCATGTCATCCATCATCAGTATGAATTAGCTAATCGTAATTACTCTTATATTGTATGTTACTCGCATTGGGGATTTGTTATAAATTTTTCAAAATCAGTATTTAATCTGCCAAAATCAGGTGATAAAATACTCGAATATCATTTCGTGTAAGGCCTATAAGGATCACGTTCATTGATCAAACACTAATCACCCGATCGAAACTGATTGGCCGACGTCACAATTTGTAAGATGTTTGAAAAAATATAAATTGTGCACATACAAAGCCACCAATGTGCAGACCGTCACCAAATTAGCAAAGATTAACATACAATATAAGAGTAGTTAATTAAAACTGGTAGTCGAAGTATTTATTTATTTATTTATTTCGCAAAAGGACAAACGTACATACACACATAAACTGTACATACATACATTAATTACCCGACTGCGTGATGCAAAGGAGTGTTAATATCAGTTTATGTGTGAAAGTACGTTTGTTCCTTTGCGACACTCTAAAGACGGCTCCAACGATTCTCATAAAAAATAGTATGCAGGGGGTTTTTGGGAAGAAAAATCGATCTAGCTAGACTTCATTTTTAGAAAACGTCGTTTTCACCGTGTTTTCAGGAAAAGCTGAAACATTGATTGCAAAATATGATTCTTTCTGACATCTATTAGCGACGAAAGAAAGTACGTTACCGGGAGATTTAAACTGGTATTTGTGTGGAGACATTTTGAATGGTTCTTATATTAGTGATAAAATTTGTGCCTTTTTGACTCAAGAAAATACCGATAATAACTAAATAACTTAATTGAGATAACCAATTCCCATAAGGTTTGTGCGTCGTTCTTTGTCTAGGTATGCAAAATATGCTATGTGAACAAATGTAGAAACTAGAAATTTATCAAATTATCGACACGCTGGACGATGAAATCTAGAACTTTACTTGTCGTCAAAATTGGTACTTAAGCACATTTACTTTCAAGTCGTAAAAACATTGTGCTTGATATTCCCCTATATATAAAAAAAGCCACTTACTGAATATATTTTTTAGGAAATTTTTTAATTTCTTTCTCTTGTGGGATCGATGAAAATCATGTTCTTGCGATCGTTATAAATAAACCCTATTATTTTATTTTTCGTATCAAAATGACAGTATATACAAAATGACAGTATATATAATTCCGAAACAGTTTCGTTTTTTTTTAAAGGTTATTATTTATATTTTAAGTAGGTACATACCTTTAAAAAATAGCGAAAAAAAAGTTTTTATTGCCAATGCCGGTAAAATTCAGTATTTAAGGTAATTTCGATAAAAAAAGCTAAATTTGGACTAATGAATGAGTCGATTTTGAAATGTAGAACAATATTCCTTTACCCGTTAGCACTTGAGTTATGAGCATTTTGCTCACGCTTGATTTAAAACTTTTATTTTACAAATGGTATATGCGGTAGAAACTTTTTCTATCTTCATATGATTTTATCTATTTTCAAATTATGAATTTTCAACCTGTCTACAGTTTTTTAATTTTTTTTTTCAAGTTAATTTTACTCATCATGATAGTAAGTAAAGGTGTAAACTAAAAAATATTAACTTCGGGTATTTTTGAGCCTGTTCATATACTTAGTGTACTTAAAAAAACTTGTGATAAAAATATAATGAAATTAGTTAAAATGAATTTAATTATTTAGATTATTATATTTTCACTCTCAAACATTATTCTCTATAATCACGTAAAAAAACCATTTTTAGTTAGTGAGTGCAAAAAAAAATAAATTTATATAAAATTTATTTTTTAATAAATTTTATATAAAATAATTTTATATAAAATTATGTAGAGGTTATGATTTACAAAGTCAAAGAATATTTCACGCGCGAAATATGAAATATTTGACGCAAGTGCAAATCTCTTATCACTTAACTAAAGATTATCGAAGGATTAACGCGAGTGCTGACGAGTTAAAGAACGATTTTTTGAATAAATTACATGCATACGATATCTTGTAACTGCGTTTAACTAATATACATACCTAAGATTATAGAGAATTTTTTTTTAAATAGGTTCAGTATCACGAATGTAAATGCACAAAATCCTTACAAAAATAGGCGGGGGAAGTGCCTCCATTTTAAGAGAAACCGTTTTAGGATATATCTCCATAACCGTGCAAATTATCTACCTTTTTTGAAAAATAATTTTTTTTGTATCACTAACCGTTTATGACTTATACAACTATGACGATTTACTTTTTGACTATATGACAGATATCTCTTCTAATATTTGTTTAAACAAGAAAATGATAATAACTTAAAACTTTTTTTTAAAAATTAATATTTATGACGTTATAACGCGTTTAATGTTGCATTACAGCTACAGATAATTAATAATTTTTTCTTGCACTAATTTACAGGAGTTATTTTTTTCTAAAAATAGGTTTATTATACGTACTGAATGTAAATACACAAAATGCTTACAAATTTGGAGGGGGGAAGTGCCGCCATTTTTGAGAAAATCCGTTACGACCCCGCGTCCGTGCACTTAAGCCAAAATGTATCTTTTAAGTCAATTTTTTTTTATTAAAAAAAAATTTCAAGGGGTGGTCACTGTTTTTGCAGGTAAGAAGGCAAATTATTTATTGCTGATTATGTTACTAACGTATTTTTATCATTACGTTATGTATACTTCTTTTGTATTAATCTTGCACCCGGTCGCGATGGTTGCAACATTAAACACGTTATAACTTCATAAATATTAATTTTAGAAAAAAAAGTTTAAAGTAAAAGTTTTAAGAAATTTGTAGATTTAAAAGTTACTATCATTTTTTTGTTCAAACGAATATTAGAAGAGATATCGGTCAACTAGTCCAAAAGTAAACGGTCATAGTCGTGTTGGTCATAAACGGCTAGTGATTTGAAAAAATTATTTTTCAAAAAGGTAGATAATTTAATTATTTACAATAAAGGCTATTACCATTTTTGGTCTTAAGTGCATGGTTATGGAGATATTGCCTAAAACGGTTTTCTTAAAATGGAGGCACTTCCCCCGCTTATTTTTGTAAGGATTTTATGCATTTACTTTCAGTGATATTGAACCTATTTAAATAATAAAATAACTCCTGTAATTTAGTGCATTATGGACAAGAGTAATGAGTTTCTATATTACCTGACCTAAAAACAGGCAAAGCAATTGTATTTTAATAATTTTTCCGTTTACCGATACAAATACAAGGTCGTATTTTAAGTGGTCTGAGCTAATTTTCTTCTTCATGTTAAGAAATTAATTTAAAAAAAGGCGTTTGAAATAAATTATAGAGCACTTGACAACTACAATATCATATAAACACTTAAGTATTGTTGTTTTAAAAAAAGCCTCCAAGGTTGTGATACACATTTTTTTTCTTAACAGTAATAAATAACAATTTTATTTAAGGAAATTCAAAAACAAGCATTAGTAACAATGCTCCTCAAAAGTCAGACCAATAATTTCCAGATTTATTTGGAATCATTCATACATGATAGCCCTGATCAGGTCCGAGCACAGGAATGATCCAGGGGAGGGGTTCAAACTTTTGTTCAACATTAATAACAAGTGAAATTTATAAAATTTAAAATCCCCGACAAATTTTTTCAGTACGGGATCCTAAACTCACACTTCTAATATATCTAAGAACATTCTCGATTAAATTATCTTTGTCCTCAAAGCCTTCTCCAAACTAAACCGATTTTGAGGATCATCGCCAATTTTAGATGTTCCGGGTATGGAACCCTGAAATCTCACTTGAAACATAGTTAAGAACACTCTCCATTAAATTACATTTCAAACGAAACAAAAAAAAAAATTAAAATCGGATCATCCGTTTAGGGCGCTACGATACCACAGACAGACAGACAGATAGACATACTCACATCGCGGTCAAACTTATTACACTCCTTTGTTGGTTCGGGGGTTAAAAACAAAAAATTCTGTTGTCGATTAGGTAAGAGAACATTTTACTGTGCCAAAATGTAATACTCAGTCACGATTTTTCTATAAATTAATACTACGGGATAAAAACCCTTTTCCAAAACAAATTTTTAAACAGCAATGCGTTTCCACCAAAGTTTAACTTCGTCGATCCAGATGTCACGGAAATCATTATCCAAAATTGAAGAGTATGGTTCAAAAAATTGACCGCAAGGGCGCTCACCAAAATTTTCTTATTTTTTTGGAAACAGTGAAATCGATCCTGTAAATGTATCAGAAATAAATTGATGTACGGTATATAGATTTGTATTACCGGAAATAAACTTCAACTGAATCAGTCTGAACATTCTTGCGCAAGCCTTGGTTTCCAAAATTCCACATTGTATTGATCGCAGATTTACGTTTTCAATAATTACAATGCGTGGTTTACACAAAAAGTAACGAATATCCATGGTCATCTAAATCAAAAATCAATAAATGTCAACAAATATTGAAACAGTTTGAAAAGCTGACTAGTCAGTGGAAATGCGTTTCATAAATGATTGCATTTACAGGATTAAATTGTTAGTTAAAATTTATGTAGACAGAACTTATATAGAAGAGGACCCCTCCCCCCACTCATGTACACGGGATTGTCCCAGATCTCCGTCTGAAGCCGCTTGTTTACAACACTTTAAATTGATAAAGTGCTGAACAGACGTCTAAAATCGCAAAATTAATATTTTACAATTTTTGGTTTTTATTGTCCGAGGGTTTATTAATTTCTTCTTAAAAACTTAGTAATTATAATTGGTGTCGATACAAATTTTTTCTAGAGTGGATAGTGAATAATTTTCAACTAATCAAAAACTCCCACGCCCATCACTAGATAATGTTATTTATAAAGTTCCGGTTATACTTTGAAGTCAATCGGTTGAAAATTGAAGGAGCTAGTGGTACGAAGAGGTCGAAAAACATGAATTCTAGATAAATACGCTTAAAGTTTCAAATAGGATTATGAAATTTTTCGATTTATCTCTAATCTGCAATCACGGGTGCCTGCAGGGGGCGGGGATGCAAGTGAGTTTGCACCTTCTGTCGAGAAGGAAAATATACAGAAAAAAGATTAAGAATTTTGATTTAGTCATCGTTTGAATAAAAACTTAAGGCGTCTGGATTTGCTTTAAGTTAGGGGAATGCAAGCGAGTTTGCACCTTTTATCGAGAACGAAAATACACAGAAAAAGATTAAGAATTTTGAGTTAATCATCGTTTGAATAAAAGCTTAATGCGTCTGGATTTGCTTCAAGTTATTGTTTTTAATATTTTTTTGAAAAATATTTTTCTAAAATGATAAAAATAAGCATTTATTGTTTTTATTGATATTTTATTATCAAGTAAGATAGATAATTATTGAGAGTTTGTTTTGAAATATTTTTAACTTCCTGTAATTAATATTTTCAAAGACTTATCAGGAAGTTATTGGGTTCAGTGAGATTTCTAAAAATAGAATGCTTCACATATCTCGACATTTTGACGTTGAAATTGCTATTATTATTATATATACCCGTACATGGAATTCTAAATAAAAAATAAATGAGTTAAAATCATATTTTGTGAGATAATTGGATTGACGTTAGAGCTACATAGACTGAGTGTCAAACGATTTTAAGCGCGTCAACAACTGAGGTAATTGCTTAGGTAAAATTCATTGTAGTTTCGTAAGAAAAAATGTAAAGCGATACGTGTATTTTTATTAAATTTATAACTTTTTTTTTTAAGTCACAAAGTTCTGTGAAATCACAATATTTTATGTAAAACATTTTGTGATATAAAATTTTAATATTCAATGTATGTTTTTTTTTTTATAAATGTCCCTATTTTCTATTGATAAATGTATTTGTTTTATAAATATCCCTAGCTGATATAAGCAATTACCTCAGATGTTAGCACGCGTCTCACTGAACGGAAAGGTAGACGATTCTTAGTCTATGAATAACTATAAAGTCAATGGATTGACGTTCTATAAAGTCAATGGATAATTATTAAAAACTTTGAAAATGGTATAGGTACTTTGATCTTTGGCTATGATTAGCTTTTAAACACTTAACAAAAGAAACCACATTTGTGGATCAGTTAATTACCTACAAATAAGAGTTCTATTAAATCATTTTATGAGTTTTATTAATTAACAAGTTATAAAATTAAGAAGAAAAAAATCGCCCTGTTCTTCAAATTTTGTCTTTCAATATCTTTTAAATGGTTAGATTAGTGGAAAAACTGGATCTCTTTTGTAGAGCGTTCAATTTCCTAAAAAAAATGCTGTACATTCAATTAAAATCAAAGTATGAATTTTTTTATTAAGGAGGATCCCTCACCAGTAATAGAAAAAAATAAATTAGTAGAAAATGATCCAAATTTTTAGTATGTTGTAGTTAACGATACATATTATTAAATAAATAAAAAATTTGGGTATCTTATCGATCAATTAAGAGAGTTTTTATTAATTAAAAATACACTAAATAACATAAGATCCTCATATCATGCTATGTTATTTAGTGTATTTTTAATTAATTAATTATTCTCTTAATTGATCGATAAGATACCCAAATTTTTTTTTGATTTAATAACATGTATCGTTAACTACAACATACTAAAAATTTGGATCATTTTCTACTAATTTATTTTTTTCTATTACTGGTGAGGGATCCTCCTTAATTTCTCATATTTGGATATAATTTTCTAGAGGTGCATAGCAACCAATTTTTCGATATCGGAAGTAAAAAAATAGTCGATTGTTTTGATCCACCCTAGTATAGATACAGATGGATCTCCCTGAGTTTAATCCTGGCGGAATCCATGCCTGTCTACACCATATAGTTGGTATTCTACTTTTAGGTTTTGTTGGTTAGAATTCTTTCTGAAAGATATTGCAGATAGATGAGCTTCTTTAGATTTTTCTGCAAAGAAACACTCACATAATTTCATACGCGTCTCGTGGGCTTTGAATAAAAAATTACATGGTTACCTGAATGGTTTGTTTTCAAAAATTCACTTTTCAGGTTATTTTAAAATTCCTTACATCCCTAAACAGTTCTGAATTATATTTTGGATGGTTTAAGCAGTAATAAAGCCAATAAAAAAAATGTGCAAAAAAAAAATCACAAAGGCGATATTATCCCTTAATTTTGGCAGCGAGTGTATTATGTTAAACCATCGATCGATATAAATCTTAAATTATTGCAATTATAAAATGCATAAACAAATAGATACAGTTTTAATAGTTAGTTGTTCCTTGATTGCATTAATAAATTAATTGAAATTAAAAGCACGATATATTACTTATTTTTTTAATTTATTTATTTATTTATTCTCATTTTTATTAAATACCTAGCAATTAATAATTAATAATTCAAATCAGTAACAACAATTTATTGTCATTTTCTTGTCACGTAAAAGTAATAACTTAGTTACTTTTTGCTTTTTTTTATAAAGTACTAAAAATATTAATAAATCATTATGATAATATTTTATTTAATGTTCGATGTCCTGTGTTTTTTGCAGCGCATTCTTTTAGAAGTGAGAAAAAGGAATGTGCTTACACAGTGAAATACGAATCTTTTTTTCAACTATTTACACTGAGAATAAGAATAAATTCTGTATCCAATTACAATTTTTATACCCTGTGTATATGAAATATATATCATATTCTACTAATTTTAATTCCAGGTTTGTAACGCTTAGAAATATTGATGATACGTACAAAATTTTGTATAATTTGACACTTAAATCAAATTTTTGGTGACCTTATGAACATAGTCACCTAGTTAGTTCATTTACGTCTGTCTGTTTGCCCGTCTGCCACCACGATAACTCAAAAACGAAAAGAGATATAAAGTTGAAATTTTTATAGAATGCTCAGGACATAAAACGTGAGTTTTACTTCGTAAATCAGCAACATACAATTGCAATTTGTTAAAATATATCCCCTTCAGGACCCACAATAAAAATATTTAGCTAAATTATAAAATTATTATAAATTAACTAGACCGGTTTCGATGGTTTTGGCAATCCTCTTCAGAAGCATTACTAAAAACTCTTAAAATTTAAAAAATACGAAAAATAAAATAAAATAAAATCACTGCAACGCCCTAAAACAAATAATAAAATATTATCTTACGATTTTAATTTAATTTTTTATTGTGTTTCAGGCAATTATATTGTTTTAGAGGGTGTTACATATACATTTATTTTATTTGTATAATATTCTGGTAAATAATTTTACTTTAATTAAGGGCAATATTTTATTATTTGTTTTAGGGCGTTGCAGTGATTTTATTTAATTTAATTTTTCGTATTTTGTTAATTTATTTTTAATTTTAAGAGGTTTAAGTAATGCTACAGAAGAGGATTGCCAAAGCAATCGAAACCGGTCTAGCTAATTAACAATAATTTTATAATCTAACTTTATATTTTTATGATGGGCCCTGAAGGGGATATATTTTAACAAAATGCATAATACAGTCCACAGAAATGCTCATCTTAATTTGAATAACATACAATTGGGTTTTGGGTTCGTAGGACCCATCTTGTAAATCGTTAGAGATATAATAGAAGTTTAAATGTAAAAAAATGTTCCTTGTGTAAAAATAAACAACTTTTGTTTTTGAACCTATTTTCGTAAACATCATTTGTTTCTCATTTTCATTTCGTGTGTCCATTTTCTCGAAAAACAAAAAAAGTTCTAGAAAAATGAGTTGAAAATTTTCAAAAGTTTCGAAAACCAAAACAAATGGCGGCTGAAAAGCGACCATAAATATGTTGGTTTTTAAAAATTTTTTAATTTATTAAAATAAATTGCAAGCACTGACATTTTTTGTCAGGCTATTTTAACAATTAACTCAGTCAATTGTTTATTTTCACTTGTTGAAAGTTTAGAACTGTACAAAAAATAATTTAGAGCTGCACAAATCAGAAATAGAACTGCATTCGATTTTCTCGATTTTTAAAAATTTTGAAAAATTGAATAATATTATGATTTTATACAACATTTATAAATTAATTAAAATGGGGCTATGAGATGATCAAAATTGATATTTTTAGTAAAATCTGGAATAACCGAAAATATTCGATATTACAACGAGGATATCATAGAAGTGAGTATAATTTTGCACCTCCCAAAACTACCAAAAATATGGATATTCAACAGTCTTAAACAAAAAAATAAAAAAATTATTATTATTATTATAATTTAAAAAAAAATTTTTTTGTGAATTATTTTGGACGAACAAGGAAAAGACAGAGCTTTGAGATTTTTACCATTTATTAATTACTATTTTGAGATTTTGTAAAACAAATTTTAAATAAAAATCTATACTAAACCGGAAGTTGTATCACACTGAAGACACCGACCCCGAAAAAAGGCCGCTGGCTTCATCCACGATTTCGACTGATAAATGGTATTTTAATCTAGAAGTTCAAATACATGGAAAGAACTAGAATTAGTAAACTCTAGTTACTAGAATCAGGATACCCCTGAAACTTGTCGTTTAACTGTAAAGTCAATCAGATTTTCGTGTATACGGATTATTTAAAATAATTATAACGCAAACAAACATAAAAATCCAGCAACTCCAGCTCATTTAACGAATAGATAAGTGTTTTTCGGTATGTCTCCAGAATCACCCCGAAAAAAGAGTTTTCGTACACGATTTCTGGAAATAGCTCAAAAAGTACTCACCCAATTTTTAAATGAATCGGTTTTTTTGTATTCCTTGTACCAAAATTACTTTATAAACTAAGTTCCAGGGGAAAAATTCCTGGGGGAAAATTTTGTTGTGGTTTTTTCGATTTTATCAAAGGATCAAAATGGCTTTGGTCAAAAATCAGGTAACGTTTACAAGTAGGTGAATGTTCTAAAATTGTGGATATCTCAGGTTAAACTTTAGGTTATTTGTTAATAAGCAATGAGTCAATTTTAAAAATTATTGCTGGGCAAATATAAAATTATCAATCATACAAATGAGTGGTTTTATTATATTGTTGATTTTTCAATGGGTTTCACATTATTATGAAATAATAATTTATTTGCTTTTAATTTTAAGAAATATTATTCAGTTTTGTAATGTAAAAGGTCTTATTGTCAATTAAAAAAAAATTATTTTCAAACTTTATCCAGCTTTGGTAAAAGGCTGAAAAAGGTAAAAACTTTTACACCTTACAAAATTTATGAAGTATTTTTTAGGTGACATGCAAAGGAACTGTTTTCCATACAGACCTCTTAAGGCAATATTCTCGTCAAGAAATTTGAAGAAATCGACCCTTAAGACTATGTTCTTAAACGGATTTTTCAAAAAAATTATTTTCGGAGTTACAGCGGATTTTCTGGTAACGAAGTTCGAATTGATCGCTCTCTACTGCGAGTTCCTGCTTCAAAAGAAGGCAAAACAGCCCGGTTAGCAAAAATAACTTTACAATACATTGCATATGAAGTAGATGAAGGCTTAATGTAGAGATCTGGGATCGCCGATTAATCCAAAGTTTTTCCGCAATTTCAAGAAAAGTGTTTTTCTAATTTTGAAAAAATTAATAAAGGGTGTACAGAGTGGAATCTTAATTTCGAGCTAACGAGTTGCAAGCTTGCAGCAAAACGAAACTGTTTTCCTGAAAATTGTAAAAATTGGAATTTTCATACATTAAACATATACAAAAACTGGTTAATGGAAGGTCGAAAATGGTATCAAAATTTTTAGCTAATTTCGAGCTATCTTTTACATTTTCCAATTCGAAGAGCTATCCAAAAAAACCGAATCATAAATTTGCCGTACCACGTGTACCACGACCGCAATCGTTTTATTTAGTTTCAAGTTATTTATTTCTTAGAATCTGTAAAATCGCGTTGGCTATTTGGGATAGTTCTCCGACTCGGGCTATCGTTGTTAAATAAGAACGTAGATGGATACATTCACTAAAAAATACGTTTTTCTAAATCACCAGAATACCTGGTTAACATAGTTACTCTATTTTGAACTTATTCAGTCTTCAAATTGATCAAATTTCTTAAAAACAAAAATCTACTGGAAAAATTTCTTTAAAATTCTCGCCTCTTTTGAAGTTCAATCACAAGTCTGTCTATAATTACTAGATATATTGACACTCTGAATGTTTCCCGACCAGATAATGAAAAAGTAATGTCTTCGGCAGATTCAACTGCTGTGAACTTTCTCTTCCGTATTCACTTTCTGCCCTTTTCATATGGGCCTTTTCATTTCACATCGATTCATTATTGTTTCGGACAGATAGTAATAAGTTAGACAAAGATACAAGATATTTGTTATTTACTTTATTACATTAATTTTTTAACAAACTGTCCGAAACAAAAGCTAATTACTTTTTAAAATGCAAAGATGACTTTTTAAAATGACTTTTTATTTGACTATTGAGGGGTCGAAGGTTTGCTGTTCATTTCAATTAAAATTGTCTCTTTCCTCAGAAATGATATGAATTAGACACATTTGATTAATTAACTGGACAAATGTCAATATTCAATATTACCGAACTGGAATTTTTTGCATACTTTTACACAATTAATTTTATGTTTGTTTAAAACCCTTTGTAACCTCCCACCTGTATGTATAGGCACGTGCTTACTCAGCCTTTTAGATAATCTGCCTCTGCCATGAAACGATGATTCTCTGATTCGTTTTAAAATGTCGTGTGTAGAATTGATGACGATAAGTATGGTACCAAAAACAAATTGAGGCTATAACTGTGACTCACATATCCAATTTATATAAATGAAGTTTTTCTATTTTCCGAAAAAAAAATCGTCGACACCGCAATATGTGAATAATTGGCGTGAAATTTCGATAATATATTTTTGCAATTATTGCGTTTTCAATTTCAAACTTTTTGCCATTTTTCCTCGTATTGTGCTTTTAAAGAAATTTATGTTAAAATTAACACGTAAACAAGTGAAAACAAACAATTGACGGAGTTAACTGTTAAAATACCATGTATAGACAGTGTAGTGATATCACCATTTAATACATAATATACAATTTACGTCTAGATGTGTCATACGGACCCAAGACACAATTGACCTATGTTGCTCATTTACAAACTTGACCTCACCTTTTACGTCCTGAGCACGCTATAAAAACTTCAGCTTGATATCTCTTTTCGTTTTTGAGTTATCGTGTTCACAGACGGGTAGACGACAGATCAATATTTTTAAGCGTTATAAACTGTCGAAAATTATAAATTGGACAGTTATGGTTAAACATTAACTTTAATAAACTATAGGACGGCAGGTGACCAGGAAGTCATGTTTTTGTTTTTTGAAAAAAATTTTGACAGTAATTTTTTGATTATTGAAAGGTATTTTACTTTTATTTTAATAGAATGGCTTTTATTTTAATTGAGATTTTTTTTTTAAAAATATTTTTTACAAAATTGGATTGACTTTGTCTTAGGTCTACATAGATATTTATATGAAAATTAGGTTGCTGACCTTACTTATTGCTCACCTTACTTACGCGTTGTGTGACATTATACCCATTTTCCATTCCATATCAATTTATTTGGTGAAAACTGCTTTTAACTGAACATCTTAGTCAAAAAAGGAGTCAACCTCGGACTCTAAGCGAAAAACTGAATTTTTTTACAAACCTTTATTTTGGTAGTACAAATGTGGTCTCAAAAATCACATAAAATTATTTTTTAACTACCGAACTAAAAAAAGGGGGTTTTATAAGTTTGACCGCTATTTTTGTGTGTCTATCTGTCTGTCTGTCTGTGGTAACGTAGATTTTTGTTGGTGTTGTTTGAAGGGTAATTTAATGGAAAGTGTTCTTATCTATGTTTCAAGTGGGAATTAGGGTTCCGTACCCGGAACAACTAAAAAATAGGCGATGATCCTCAACTCGGTTCAGTTTGGAGAACGCTCTAAGGAAAAAAGTAATTTAATGGAGTGTGTCTTAGATACGTTTCAAATGTGAGTTTTATAATAAATGTAAACACGAATGAAGGCAAAAGAAACGAGGTATTCTCAAAAATCTACTTTTTGCCACCTTTGACTTAGAAGGACACTAACAAGTGATCATATGTGACCTTTGGAGAAAACATTAGTACTATCAAAATAAAGGCTTGTACAAAATATTCACCTTATTCCATTAGATTCTGAGGTGAAGCCCTAAGATGATAGGACTATTTGTATAGGTATTAAAAGTATACAAATATATAATTGTATATTTCATATTGAAAATTAACATATTTTTGTAGTCTTTAGTATTTTTTTTAAGTAGGTAAAAAATCAAAAGGTATTCGAAACAAAATATGATAATTCGTAGCGATTTTATGCAAAACTAACCAGCATTTGATGATTTAGCAAATTGGATATAAGCTGTAACACCCTAAACAAATATTTTGGTATAAGGAACATGTGTTCGGGAAGTTCTTCCTTCAGTATTACATGGGTCAAAGCCTTGCTCATCATTTGTGCTGATTTCATCTGATTTTGGAAAAATTATTCGATATAATAGTTTGTTCTGATACCTAGTCAAAAACCTTAAATTAATAATACGCCTCGTTTCGAAAATTTTGAATGAAAGGTTTTTACAAAAATTTGCTTGTATTATTATTGGATTAGCACTTGTATTATTGGTCATTTATTATAAAAATTCTCGGCATATAGTACGATACATTATTAGTTGGTGTCAAAAACTAGTTTAATAAAAAAATTTGATAAAGTTAAAAAAAAGGTTCGAAATATTTTTACGAAATATTTCTTTCGCTACTCGCTCCGTGTATGAATTTTATTTGAAGGAGATACCATAGTAATCAAACACTACTTTATTAATAAAATTGTGTGGATGGATACATATGTCTATGGATTGTATGTATGTTATAAATTGAAAATTTAATTCAATTTTCTAACAAATTTGAACAATTATTTACTTATTATGTTAATTTACATTTAAAAAATATTATTTATGCAATTTCGCCTCTTATCTTTATAGTTTCTAATGCAACAAGTTTAATTAGTTGTTATTTTTCAATAATTTTAATTTACCAATTACATGAAGATTAGTCATGTTTTAAATAAAACAAATTATTTATTGCAAATTTTATAAGATAAACGCGCTGCAGTCAATTTAGCTGTACTCTCTGCCTATTATGGTCTCTGCCAATATCAAAATGCTTAATTCGGTACTAGTTTGATAGAAAAATATAACGGATGCAAGACAATGCGAACCATTTTTTACTATTGGCGAACGAAATTACCTAGAGATGGCTCTGGTGTGAATGCAATATGGCCGATATAGAGGATTTTCGTTCAAGTTGTCAAAATAAATTTTTGCATTTTTTTTGTTTATTTGTTTTTTTAACATGGAGAAAGCCCTGGATATTAATATTGGTGATATATTTTATCTACTTGGTGGATCAGTAAGGCCGTTGATGGAAGGAGAGACGCTTTCTCGTTCCAAAAACTTGTTTTTTTGTGGTATCCAATCGAAGCAAAATAATTGTTTATTAATCAAATCTTCATGTTTGCAAACGTCGAACATCACCGAGAAACCTCATGAAATCCAAATCAAAGTGTTTGTAGCCAATGACAACAAAAAAATCGAATGCTATTGTTCTTGCAAAGCGGGCGCGGGAAGCAAGTGCAAGCATGTTTTTGCGACATTGTGCGACAACTGACGCCTGTAGGTCTTGTTTTCCCACACTGGGGAACACCACAACGTTTTTCATTTTTGATAATTTCCATCTCAACAACAAAAACATTCAGCACTTGTGTAGCTGTCAAAAACTCAAAATCCTCTATAATAGTTTCACTAGTTCTCGCTGCGCGGCGCCACCGTATCTTGCGATCGCGAATATCAAAATACTTGAATAATAATTTCTTTAATTAGTGGCTATTTCTTAATTAATAATTAATATTAATTAATTACTTCTTTAATTAGTGGCTTATTTATTTAATAAAAACACTCGAAAAATGATAGGAAACATTATGGTAATAATATTTGTTGGTGATCAAAGTTTAGACATAAACATCTGTGTATATCTATTTAACAGCTAAGTAATTTAATAAATAATTATTTAATGTAATTTATAAATTAAAGAATAACAAAAAATTAGTTCAATAGACACAAAAGACACGGAACTTATTATTATTATTTATTGAAAGGATCAACAAATTTTTATCTTTTTATTTTTATTTTTATTTTTTTAATAAGAATTATGTAATTAAGCAAATATTTTGTTTAATAAAAAAAGTAAGTATTGTTCTAAATTTATGGTCTTGGTTTAATGAGGATATTAGACTTTTTGGTTTTAAAATGATTACTTTTTTACATTTGACCTTGAATTCGTCTTTGCTTATATTTGAATATTTAAAATTTTGCTAAACTTGTTCATCCCTTCATTGTTCGCTAGTGCTGAAATCGTTAAAACCAAAAAAGTGAATATAGTCGTGTCATTTTAGCATTTCATAGAGAATATCTTTTGTATCTCAACCTATCGGGCAGTTTTTTTTTTTTTTTTTTAATGTTCAGGAAGGTTGGGTTGCATTGTTCGACTATAGAGAAGTTGGCTGAGTTCTGAATATTTTAGTCCTTGCGTTCAAAAATGGAACACTATTACAGAAAACGGAGATATTATCGTAAATGATATTCACCCGATATTTTGTTTGTGTAAAGATATTACATAAATATAGTAAATTTAGTAATGTGCAGTAATTAGATAATAATAAAGTTCAATCTAGTAACATTTGATTATTTCAAAATTTGTATCGGCAGCCTAGTTCATCTTATGGTGGTACGAGTGTTGGCGGACCAATACCGCAGCATTTACACCGCCTAATCGTATGCGTACGTAAAGAATGAATAGGGTATTCCACTATTTTAGAAAAAGTACTTCAAAATGTTGATTTTGCTAATAAAAAGCCACCAAAAATTTATTTCGGAAAAATACACACGCTATATATAAATTTTGAACCTTTTTTAAACTGTCAAAAACTCGGGCATCCAATTTGATGACGTAATATGGGTATCACTGTACGAAATACCACAAAGGAGTTTGACAGATATATTCATAGACATCTGATTATAATAAATATACATACTTTATACTAAATACTTTATAATAAATATATTATCGATGTATACATTATACCCAGCTGTCTACACCGAACTAATTGATGGTCTATGACTGATACCGCTATGACATCACAACAGAGCTTACCCGCGTTTTAGGTCACGTGATACACAGTTAAAAAATTACGATTTGAAATTTTAATATTTTTAAAGAAAAACGTGCTTTTATGACTCGAAATCAGAATATTTAAGTATATTTTTACATAAATTTTAACTTTTTTCAAATTTCATGATTTATTTTTGACTAACAATAATACTCTATTGTGATGACATTGTTTTTCCGCGAAATTTTAAATGTTTAACTTCATTTTTCCAAAATTGTGACAATTTTTTGTTCTTGCAAGTTTTTTATTGATTTAAAATTAAAACGTATTCTGTAAAAGATATAAAAAAAAAAGTCATACGGTTTCCAAGTGATAAATAACTAAACCACGCCTTATAAAAGAACGTTTCCCAGACAGACAATTATTATTAAAACTGATAAAACATTCTATAAATATGATTAAGGCCTTGATATGATTGATATAGTATGCATTTATAAAATAATTATTGCAATCAAATTAATTATTATTGCTATAAAATAAATAAACTATTATTCTAATTAAAAAAACAACAACAAAGTTGTGAACTTCAAAAAAAAATTATATTAAGAAAATAATTAATATAGGTCTGAGTTAATGACGATTTAAAAATTTAATAGATTTGTTTAACATTCAATTAAATGAAATTTATAATTTAAATTAATGATAATATATATCTTTTATGTTGAGTGTTTATTATTTTAAATCAAGGAACAAATACACTTTCCTCTCTAGTGACTTTATCAGGATACTAATTTTAAGGGCATCCCTGACAAAAAAATTGGATTCATGAATCGTAAATTTTGAATTTCCCATGTTATGCAATTTTAGGTAGTACGAGCACAAAGACAATTTTAGATTTAGGGTTGAAATAATTTGTACCCTATTTTCAACTTTGATGATAAATTTTGTTATAATTTCATGAATGTAGACGAAAAATAAGAATTAAAAATTTTGGTTATGTGTCTTGCTTTTCGAAATATTAAAAGCTTAATAATTAAAAAAAATTCAATTTTCGATATTTTGAAAATAACTCCAGATATCGAAAAATTGTATTCTTTCTTTTCGTGGTAACTACTCCTTCTAAAGGATGGAAAAATATACATTGAAAATGGCAAAACGAATCGATAAGCGATGAAGTCTATGAAAAAAGTGTCATTTAAGTATATTTCGAAAAATCAATACTGTCCGAGTTATTGTTGATTGAAATTCGGAGTATTTAACGTTAAATAATTGAAAAATTGGAGGTTTTTTTGAAAAAAGTATATCATACACTTTTTAACGTATTATAAAAACCTTGAAAATGAAAAAAGTTTCAAATCATTTGCACGAAAATAATCGGAGTTAAGATGAAAAGCAAGTTGTTCGTACCTGTCTTTTATTTTCTATTATTATGTTCGATCTATATAGAAAACTAAAATTAATTCTTGCCACTTTCCAATTTACTTTATTTGGCTACTGACAACATGCTCAAAAAGTTCTAACAGTTTCGGATTTGTAGTCTTCGCAATATTGCAATTTAAATGCAAATCAATTTTTGGAAAAAACAAAAATACTATTTTTATTGTTAAATTACACGAAAAAAAAAATAAATAAAACTACAAATAAAAGTAAAATATTATGCGATAAAAGAGTTAAATTTTGTCCCTCTAAACTTTTTTTGTAACTTTATTATTTTACGAGGTATTTTACGTAAAGACAATTTTTTTGTTTTTTTTTCGAAAATTTTTTTTTGCATTTACATTGAAATATTTTGAAAACTATATATACGAAACTGTTTGACTTTTTGAGCATGTTGTCAGTGCCTTAATAAAGTAAATTAGAGATCGGCAAGCATTAATTTTAGTTCCCGCGGAAAATTCATTAGTTTTTGTGCTGGATAAGATATAAAACAAGGTACGATAAACTTTGGTCAAATGAATTGAAATTTTTCTCATTTTCATGGTTTTTTATAGTATTTTTAAAAGTGTATGATATACTTTTTTCAAAAAACGTCCAATTATTCAGTTATTTAACGTTAAATACTCTGAATTTCAATCGCTTTAACGTCAATAACTCGAATAGTATTGACTTTTCGAAGAAATATTTAAATAACACTTTTTGTCGCTTTATCGCCTTTTTACTGGAGTATAATGACAAATCAATGAAATAGATTTAATTAATACAGAAAGATACATTTTATTTGTTTATAAAATATCAAATTTATTCAAACAATTCCCAAGAGACTCCAATCAAATTAAATTATAAATTATTAGGTTTTAATTATGTTATTTTATGTATAATTAATTTTAATATGATTAGAATGACATTAAAACGGGTGTATATTTTAGATTCACTAGGTTATTCTAATGAAAGGTATGTAAAATGGGATAAAAATAAAGTTTATAAATTTTTATTCTATAAACAGGAAAATATATTAACTCTGTAATTGTTATATATGCAACATACAGGGTTGTTCGCGCTATAAGACAACGAAGGTTATGATTAATATATAAACGGCTTGATTTCTTTGTTTTTCAAGAATAGATGGAGGGTTATTGACTGTACATTTTAAAATTATTTTCGTAACATTAAGGCTGACTGGAAACGCAGAATGTATCCAAGTTGTATTTTTTAAAATGGAAAACTCTGTTTATTATTTCATTTTCAGGTTCTATGATAAAAATGTTTTTCATTAAAATTTACCTCACTTTATGGGAGCAATTTTAACGTAGGTATAATTTCTCAAAGCTCGTATCAGTTTTTCATCAAAATTTAACTTGGAGTCTACCAATTGATTGAATTTCTTGTCGCAACTGTGAATAATTAAATTACGTTTACAGGTTGTTCCGGGATTATGACTAAAGAATTACAATTTTTAAACGATAATAAATTGTTCAACTTAAATACAACACAGGGTTTATGTCAGCAGCAAATGTTATTTGTAACTGTTAACTATTAAATACCATATATTTTCCTATAGCTAACTGTCCAACGTTTTCATGAAAAACGCATATTTTCAGAGTCGAACTGATTTTACTTAACCGATGTTGTAGATTCTATCCAATGGCGAAAATGCCAATGACGTAAACGAATTAGTGGCACAACCTCCTTTGAGTTTCCGAAAAGAATAAGTAGGCTAGAGTTATATTTAACCACCGTCATAGTAATGGTATGATAGATAGAATTTTAAACAAATCTGAGATTAAAGTAGGTTTTATATTCCAGATGTTGCTACATATCTTGGATCAAACCAAGGATTCAATTCCGTACTCACAGAAATCGGGTATCTGCCAAATTTCGTGTTCAAATTGTGATAAAATTTACCTTGGAAAAACAAAACGATAGATGACAATTCACGAAAAAGAACATAAAAGCCATGTCAAGAATTATCGAATCGAAAAATCTTGCATTTTAATCCACAAAGCAGGCAATCAGATTCTCCGCTGGGATAAAGATCCTATACCTGACTTTGAATTGATAAAATGGACAGCTATTAAAAGTAAAGCCGTAAATCAATTCTCGTCAGTTATAGCGCACTTGGACACAGCAATTTCACAAACTCACAGATACAAATTACGGTCGATAAAAGAATTTTTCAAACCAACTAAACAATTTGTTGTGAAATGTCCCAAAAGTTTGATGCTCTTGAGAAATTTATTTTTTCAATTTTGTGATAATTATTTTTGTATTTCATTTTTATAAATGTTACTGTAATTTGTTGGTAAAGTTTTATATATTTACTTTCAACTTTGTAAAAAATTTTTGTAATGTGTTGTATGAATAAATTTAGCTAATGACGATGGTTGCGTTGTAATCGAAATATTCAATTTTAGTGATATGTAAGTTTGTTGTATGTTTATACCATGTATATCTGAAATATACATAGTATATTAAGTTTCGTCCCAAGTTTGTAACGCTTAAAAATATTGATGCTACGAAAAAAATTTTGGTATAGGTGTTCATAGAATCACCTAATTAATCCATTTCCGGTTGTCCGTCCGTCCGTCCGTCTGTGGACACGATAACTCAAAAACGAAAAAAGATATCGAGCTGAAATTTTTACAGCGTACTCGGGACGTAAAAAGTGAGGTAAAGTTCGTAAATGAGCATCAGAGGTCAATTGGATCTTGGGTCCGTAGGACCCATATTGTAAACCGTTAGAGATAGAACAAAATTTTAAATGTAAAAAATGTTCCTTATAAAAAATTAAATAACTTTTATTTGAAACATTTTTTTGTAAACATCACTGTTTACCCACGAGGGCGTTAATTAGGTGCAAATTTTATAGTATGTATTAATATAGGAATATCAGTTGTGTGTGTGTGTGTCTATTTAAAAGTGAATATCTTTTGTTATTTACGTGACGTCAAAAAAACAAACGATTGCGCATCAACACTGTCTATACATGGTATTTCAACAATTAACTCAGTCAATTGTTTGTTTTCACTTGTTTTTAATTATATTTTTTGAATAACATTTCTTAATATACAATTTTATTTCGAGTGAGTGAAAAAAGTTTAAATGTAAAAAATATTCCTTTTAAAAAATAGCCAACTTTTGTTTGTGTAAAATTTTTTCGTAAACATCATTGTTTACCCGTGAAGGCGCAAATTAGGCGTAAATTGTATAGTATGTATTATATGGGAATATCAGTTATGTATGTGTGACATGTATGTATGTGTAATGTAACAGAGTAACCAACACTGTCTATGCATGGTATTTCAATAATTAACTCAGTCAATTGTTTGTTTTCTCTTGTAGAATATAAATTGACTATTAAAGAAACCCGAAGAACTAGGTCCAATCTGATGTCAGAATATGAAGTCCACCGTTAAACTCTGCAACTTTTGTTTAAGATTATTTTTGGTTGTTTAACTGCAAAACTAGCTATTAGCCATAATAGATTATAATAGTGCACTCGGTAGGGGTCATCCATAAATTACGTTACACTAATTTTACGATCCCTCACTAAATCCCTCACTACATTGTTTATGCAATGAAGGTCTTTTACGCAGTTTTATTTGAAGAGGAAGGAACGTTTTGACTTACATGGTTTATACCCAGAATGCGTATCGACCTTTGAAGAGCCATTTTCAGCAAACAAGCTTGTTGGGAAAATATGTGAAAAATATTTTTTTGAAATAATCGATTCGTTTTCATTTCCCCTAAAAATGACCAAATATCAATTTTTCCGTTTTTTTTTTTATTCGATTTTCGTCAAAATACGATACATTTTATTTTTTAGGATTAATACGATACAAGGATTATTTTTTAGAGATTTTTACATTTTTTAAAATTAATCGTTCATAATTATTTTCGTATTTTGCATATTTTTGTAGACATTTGAACTTTATGGAATATTTAATCACCGCTTATAAAATCACCCATATCTTCACAACGAAAGTCGTACGATTACGAGATGCACATCAAATTGGAGAAGGAAATGCAGTTCTTTTAACAGTTTTCATAAAAGTGAGGTAAAAATCCTTTTTTTTTCTTTTACAAATTCTGGAGAATTCAATTGCCATTTTAACATTTCGAGTGTTCAATAATAATGGATTATCACATCTTCAAGATCAAATCTTTCCCCTAAAAATGAGCCTTTATAGAGCCTATAAAGACAAAGAATAACAGGACAAAGTTACATTCTTGTAAATATGGGTATTTTTAATGAATGAAATTTTTTTTTAAATAGATATTATCTCATTTTCTGTGTCTGTAAGTATAAACCTGTATTTCATATGTATTTGTATGATTCATAGTGTGTGATGAACATCTATGACTTATTAATCGGTCCCATGCGATTTGTCTGTTTAATGTTATGATTCATGAGCAGATATTATTATTAATCGGTCCCATGAAATTTGTCTATTTAATACTATGATTTATAAACAGGTATAAATTAATACATTTTAAAGAGTTCAATAACTTTATTAATTGCATACATTTAAGGTTCATTGCATTATCAAATTTTGAACTTTGATGATGCATTTTGTTATAATACTGATAAATTTAGACGAAAAGTTTTAGTTTAATTTTCGAAATATGAATGACTGAATAGTTAAACCGACATTTTCAATTTTCTAAGCCAGGATATCGAATAATTTTGTCAAGTTATATCATAAATTATCATCAAAATTGAAAATATAATTTAAACATTTTCTGGAGTTACTTTAACACTGATCTAGACCCGAGTGGTTATTTTTTTTTTAAATAAATAAATAATAAACCAATTTAAAAAAATGATTGCTTTTATATATACTAGCTGATTCCCGCCCGCTTCGCTGGGCACACTAACCATTTGGATGCGAATTTATACTTCTTTTATTAACGAAATGTTTAATTTCGATTTGATATTTATTGTAAATTTTTCAAATTTTAAATAGGAAAATATAGTGCCAGTCAGTGAATACACAGATTTCTACATCACCCATGAAGTACTATTTTCAGTAAATATTAAATTATTTATTTATTTAATTTATAAGAGTAATCTATCTTTTTTTTTTATTAAACAGAAATTTTTACAAAATTGACCTTTTAGGAATTTTTTTTCCTTGTATATTTTTTACGAATTTTTCTGAAAAAAAAAATCCGTTGTGATAGTAGTTCCGTAAAATTCGTTCTACGTGGACGTTTTTGTCACGAAGGAGTTAAGTATGTGTTTAATATATATATATATATATATATGAATCGCTTCGGAAAAATTTTTATCGTATAAGTGGGGTCATCCAGTTTTTTCGATTTTCCTTTGGGTTTCTCGGTAGGGTAAACAATATCCTTCCCGGTTACTCGCCCAACAACCTACACTTTTGCGTCCAGGAGCATTTTTTAAACGAGATGCTGGAAAAATTTCCCATACGAAAATTATTCATGCTCAATGACGAATTCCACCGGGTGTTATCGTACATCCATAAGAAAGTCCGGTTCACACGTTTTTTTTTAAATAATTTTTTTTACTAATATATTTTTATTTTGAAACCAAATTTTTACATATGTTTCAATTTCTTGTGTGCTTTCTATATAAGTTAAAGTCCGTCATATACATGATACTTTTAATAGCTTTTTCTATCTCAACACATTATATCACTTATCATATGAGAGTGTAACTGTACTGCAGTAATGTGCACTTCAATGGATTAGCGCATTAAAAGTATTTTCATTTGGAAAAAATAAAAAGAAACGAAAAAAAAGCACAGAAGATTGGAACCCGAATCCTCTAGATATCCGTGTAGAACGTAACGTACTTTGTTAATCCTGATCAATTGAGTAGCTCAAATTATATACAACCTCTTCCTGTCCTTATTCTTATATGAGCGACTTTGACTTATATAAAGCACATAAAAACAAATGTAGAAAATTGGTTTCATACAAAAAAAAGTGAAACAACTTGTATTATTTATATAGATAAATGGTAAGTAATCTGGCAGTCTAAATTGGAACTACTGAAAAAGCGGTCCACTTCCTGTTTAATAGCACAAATTTTTATCGCCTGCTAGCGGGATTTATCTGATTGGAATTTGAATATTTTTATTCGCCTTAAAAAATGGTAAGTTTTACAAAAAAATTGTTTAAATAAAGGTTGAAGCTAATTTTGAGTCAAACAACTTTTTTATTTACACTTTTACAAAAAAATCATTTTTTCTTAATGAAAACCGTGGAAAACCCTTTTTTTGATACTTTAACGCCACCTACTTTTTGTAATTTAACTCGTATGACGTTGCTCCAATGACATAAAATGTAGCTGACAGTGTCTTCTACATTTTTTATTTGAAAAACTTTTCCCTTAAACCAATAGATTCCGAGAAAAACGCATTCCAAATTTTTTTTCCCCATTTTTTTGGATTTTCTCAAAAACAGCGGAACGAAAAATTCTCTTAATTTTTTTTTAAGTTATTTACATGCCCCCCTAACGATCTATAACCTCAGAGTCACTATTGTAATTTTTTCCAGTCAAAATGCCAGATTTACTGTACCATTGTGGTAGTCGAAATTGTAACTACTGAGTTCGGGGCTTCAACTGATTTTAATTAGTACGAATTATTATCGCCAGTTGGCGAGTTGCAACTCTCAGTTATCAATAGCAGTGTGAAATTATTCTGTGTTCTGTATACATAAACAATTCACACTGCTCAAAGAAACAAATAGAATAAAGACCCGAAGAGTTTACTCATAATTTGGATCACTCACATAGATCTAGAGTGACGGAGAAGGTTACATTCTAGACCGATTTCTGTACAAATTATTCGTTTCTTTGTATTTAAAAAAAATTTAATTAGAGAGTTTTTTTTTTTTTCATTTTTTCGGCTTCTTTGACTTTTAGTAAAGGACATAATCAAAATTTTTCAATATTATACAGGATGTATCATAAGTTATGTCACATAGAATGGATTCTTTCAGTCGAGGATAAAGACTGGAAAAATTTGATTTGAGTACAATTTTGAGATCTACGATCTACAATCTACGATCAAATAATGAAAAAAAAAAAAATCGTCGCATATTATTTTTTATTTAAATTGAAATCCATAAATTGTCAAGTAATTTTTGTGGAAAATGAATGAATATCAGAAATTATGGGAGTATAAAATTAAACACAAATTAATTAATTAATTTACAAAAAGTAAAAATTGAAATTTTCATAATAAGTAGGAAATAAATTTTACGTTTAATATAAAATATCAAAATTTTCAATTTTGTGTAAATATAAAACACTAGCTTGATACCCATCCGCTTCATCGACTTCCCCTCCTTTGCTCTACCTTATATCTTTTCCATAACACTCAGAATATGGGTAGGGATTGTTTTACACAAGTAAAATATATGTACAGTTTTAAATTTTTGTTTTAAACATAAAGTAGTCATAATTCATTGAGTATATCAGAACAGATGGCCTTGAATTGTATCTTGTTTGCCATTTCTACACAAATCTTTAATTTATGGTTCAAAATGATGCTCATAGATAGCGCTGTGAAACATCAGACAAATTTTTTTGTCTGAAACTCTTGTGCTTTGCTGATGTAGGAGCTATATTATTGTAGAGTTTCATTCAAATTCATTCGGTAGTTTGTGCGTGAAAGCGTAACAAACAAACAAACAACTAACAAACACATAGGGTAACAAAACAACCCATGAAAATAGTTCAGAATTTAAAATAACCATAAAAAATAAAAATAATTATTGTTAGGAATCATATAGGAACATGTCACATTAACTCCTTAATGTGACATGTTCCTATATGTTTAAGATATATACCAATGAGCAAGCAGTTATAATTAGATTTCACATTTATAACATATCAGGATCATAATCCATATAGACAAAAAATGATAAAATGATAAATTGTAATAAAATTTATTTTCTAAAATTTTATTCCTTTTTCAATTTTCTCAATATAAATGAAGCAAGTCGTAAAAGTAAAATGTTTGGTATGTCCTCTCGCGTTAATGTTACCTTCAGGAGTAGATTATCTATAAGGCAATATAGGCACGTGTCCACAGGTGCGGGGTAACAAAGAGGAGCGCAGCTGGAAGTTTTTACACAAACATGAAATTAATACCAAATGTATGGCAGTTAACAAATGTATGACAGTCTAATTCATTTAATATCTAAAGAGGGGAAACATTTTAATTAAAATGATCGACAAGTCGTGGAACTCTCAACAGCCAAAGAATGTGAAAAAGATCTAAAGAGGATACTCACAGCAGATGAATCTACCGAAGACATTACTTCTTCATTATTTGGTCGGGAAACATTCAGTAATTAAAGATAGACTTGTGACTGAACTTCAAAAGAGGCGAGAATTTTAAAGAAATTTTTACAGTAAATCCAGTTTTTACGTTTTGATCAATTTTAACACTGAATAAAAAAAATTATTTGAAAAATCAAAAACCCGACTAAGTTAAATATAAACTGAAAAAAAGAGAAAAAGTCTAGCAGTTTACACAGCGACTTTAACAGTCGGGACCCATTGAAATCTGCATCAGTTCGACTCTTCGCAATAATGGATCCCGACTGTTAGTTAGTCGCTACGGAAACTGCTGGACTTGTTTTTTCTTTTCAGTTTATATTTAACTCGGGTTTTTTGATTTGTTAAATAATTTATTTTATTTTATCTTTTTTCGTTTTAGATTTTTAAATACCAATTTAACGATACCCCACTTACCATAGTTTGTCGACTTTCATTTTCAGCCCATGTATGTATGTGAACCGATTTTGATGATGATTACGTTAATCGATTTGTCTATTTAATAGCTTTTCAATGATACCCCACTCGATATAGGTCGCCGACTTTCATTTTTTATTGGTAGGACCTTTTTTATTGGTATTTCAATAAAGAATATAAAAAAAATTTGTCCGGTTGAAAAATAACAATTCCTTGCAATTGTTTAAACAATTTCGGTTTAAACAATATGGCACCGGGTTGCGCCCTGGCAACATGCATTTATATCATAAGGAGGGCAATTTGAAGAGGATCGCATAAAAAAATTGAGGTGGAATAGTTTTCGGTACTCATGCGCCGATTCCTCCTACACTAAATGCAATTTTATTGGTTCTAAGACAAAAAAAACTTAAGATTAAAGTACTAGAGAGATTAGAGATTAAATTATCTTTATTGATAAATTTTTTATGCAGGGAATGCTAATTTTTAAAACTTCAAAATTTCTTCTGAGGAATTTTCAAGTGATTTTGAATTCTCGAATTCATTTTCAAGAGATGTGACGTGGCTTATGATACATTCTGTATATTTATTTAAAATTTATTATCATAAAAAAATATATCAAAAATAACATTTTATTAAAAAGATAACAGCTATTCAAAACAAGACTAATTTGTTTTTTCATCATTTTCAACTTATTTTATTAGTTGAATTAAAAATAATTCTGTAATTAAATTTAATAAATAAATCATTTAATATTATTAATTATTAATTATTGTGTAATTTTTTATAGTTTAGTGTGATTTAAGTGAATTAACTTTGAAGTTAACAAAAATATTAATATATTTATTCAAAGGTAGCTTAATTTTCTTTAACCTCATGATAACTTATGTCCCATATATGGGACAATTGATAGATGGAAAAAATTTTGTTTTCCTTAAATTATGAGTTTAATATTAGAATAACTCAATAATTTGAAAGTTAACCTAATAGCTTTTTCTAAATTTCCTGTACATGGAACATAAAATATCATAGTTTGTGATTTAAAAAAAAAATTAAATGTCCCATGTTTGAGACGAAAGTTATCAAGTCATGTAAAAATAAACTAAGTGGCTAAGTAATCAAGAGGTTAAATTATTTTTAACGCTATGTGGCTAAAAATAGTTCGATACGAAAAATTCCAAAGATGAAGTTTTCAACGATTTAAATCTGTAAAAAAATGTTAGGACTATTGACCGTCTCTGTTAGCTGCTATAAATTTTTCAAAATTGTTGACATTTAACAAGTAGAAAGAAGAAATTTTTGAATATTTTTAGCTCGCGAATTTGCCAAGTAAAAGTAACTTTTCAAACAAAGTCAAAAGTAAACGAAGTAGGAATGCTTTTAGCCTAGGATATAACTGATCGTTTAGTTTACGAAAATACAATACATAAAGATTACTTTTTGACGAATATTTATTCTAATCCAGAAGTGAATTGTACAAGCGGTAACATTCCCCAATTTACTCTATGTGCTATGAACGTGACATGCTTGACTGTCTACACATATGAGTAATATATAAGTGTATTCGTTGTAGCGTTGACAGATTTACTGTGCTTATACAGTTACTGTTTAGAGAACTATATTTTTCTTTTTTTAAGATTTCGAGTGCTTTGTCTTGTCGTTAGAAATATTTTAATATTTCTTATTGTTTCTTTTATTTCTTAAAGTTAAGACGGCTGAATTTTTGTTTCTTATTGAAATAAAAGAAGTAGTTGCGTTTGCTTTATTTGCTAATGAATTCCCGAAAAAGTTGCGAAAAATCCTAATTTTAAAATCATTTTTCACGTCCTTTTAGCAAAATAAATTATAATTTCTAAACAGTTTTGCCCACGGGATGTGGGCCCACATCCCGCCTGATATTATTCTATTAATTAAAAGAAAAAACGTATCCAAGTCATTTTATTGTGGCTGTAATTTAAATGATTTAGTTTTATAATTCCATAATGTTATTTTAATTTATTAGACAGAAATAAATTATTTCACTAGATTAATTAACGCAACTGGTTATAGATGTAAAACTTAATTCTTCCCTACCTAAGTTCAATCAGAAAAGAAATAACTTAAAACCAGACCTTAAAATAAACTCAACACACTCAGTTTATGTCGCTTGACTTTTTGAAAAATGCAATTCATATGATATTGGCCAATGTAAATCTCCTTTTTTGTGTTCGGGCAAAATGATTTTTGCTTTTTATTCAATTTCTTACATATGTGAATATTGATAGCTGGAAGTTGCAACTCGCCAACTGGCGATAATAGTTCGTATTAATTAAAGCAGCAAGTGGGCTCGATTTCAGTAGTTTCAATTTAAACTACCAAATGGAAATAGCTACTTATGCTTACCATTTTTAAAGGCCAATCAAAATATTCAAATCCAAATACGACCAATTCCGTCGACTGCCGTCAATAATTTGTACTAATTAAAACAGGAATCCTTTTTCCGTAGTTCCAATTTAGACCACAATATTACTTACTATTTATCAATCGTACTCTATCTATATTCATCGATGTTTGCTTGCTGCGCAATTAAAATTTTGCAAAGCCTCCTAAACCCAGCTATACAAAGTTTCGTAGTGAAAAAAGTTGCTAAAAGTGTTAGATCATGTGACTAAAAAATACCGCAAGTTTGATTTTATTAAAGAAAACAAAACAAGTAACTTCTGTTGGAAAAAATTTTCTGTAACATTATCGAATAAAATTTCGTACTCTAAATTAAGAACCATCTCTTTTTTCAGCATTAAAAAGTGTAGACTGTTTTCTCTGCTATTCCATTTTTTTCTGTTCTGGTATCCGACCAGTTGTAATATTTGACAATCATAGTGTGATTTAAGTGAATTAATTGTGGAACTGATAATAATTATTTACATCAATATATTGAGAGGTAAGTGAATTTCTTAAAATATATATTTCGAATCACAATCAATTTATGAGGATTTAAAAATTTTTTTTTCGAGAAAGACAAGTAAATTTTTTTCAAAATTACGTGGTGGTATTAGACAATCATTTCAGAACAGATGAACATTTAAATTGTTATCGAAGTCGGATCTACCATCCTCCTTCTGAAATTTTTGGTGTCGGGATAAATTTCTTTCACATTTTCAGCCGTTTTAAAATGACTGCGAGAAAATGATTTATAATGTAACACATTTTAATTTATGTGTAATTTATAAAAAGTAAAATATTTATTAATATTTATAAATAAGTGCACAAATTAACTTAGATTTTCAATTCTATGTTTTATGTATCTCATTCTTCAAAGTAAAAAGTAACAAATAACATTTATGTAAATACTATATTGCCAGCAGAATCAGAGATGGGGGCGAAAAGATCACGGTGCAGACAATATATTTCTGTCAGCTGTTAATCAAAAGGCGCGATTCTGGCTCATGGGCATAACGTACAAAGTACTTTTGTTCTGTCTCTCATGTTTTCGCCGGTCCTTCACATAGAAGAATATAGAGGGCTGGCAATAAAGGAGTATTCTAATATAAGATGTTGGAGGAAAATGAAAGCAAACATAAATTGATACGTCTACTATGTAGATATTTATTACTAACTAGCTTGATAATACCCGCCCGCTTCACTGGGCTTAAAAGTAAAAAACCACCGCTTTATAGCCTTCACCTCTCTTGATATCACTTATCCCCCTTCCATAACGCTTGAAGGGATTGTTTTACGCAGGTAAAAGAAATGCACAGTTTTTAATTTTTTAAATTGTAAAATAGTCATAATTGATTGAGGATATCAGAAAAGCTGGCCATGATTTGTTTGACATTTACTGTTTCAAATTTTTACAGAAATCTTTAATTTATGGTTCAAAATATTGATCATTTTGCTCCATCTGTGTTCATTATTTTGAACCATAAATTAAAGATTTCTGTAAAAATTTAAAATAGTAAATGTCAGATTAAATTTAATTTTTTTAATTTTTTAAAAAAATATCTATATCTTTATAATTATTAGCTCATGTGTTATTCTGATGAATGAGTTTAAGTATATGAAATATGAAGTAATTATGTGAATTTAAAACATATAAAAAAAATATTTTTACAATTTCAATTTATCTTTTTTTCACAATTTATAATGCAAAAAGTTTAATTAATTGCTATATTTCAATAATTTGAACTGGGCGTTTACTATACCATTTACATGTAAAGAATTGAATATTAGTCATAACAGCTACATTTACACCAATATGATTCACTGCAAGCGCTGGCGTCGATTTGCTTGTCCTTATCATGGCTATGCACCCAACGGATATATGTACCTAAGTAGAAATATTTACATATATTACAGTTTCAGTGCGTACGTGACATACTTATATATGTTATGACAATTACAACTCTTGCAACTTTTTGATCGTTATATCTGAGAAAGGGTGGCTCTTAGGAAAAAAAGTATTGAGATATTTTCAAATTTAATTATCTGATCTGCAATTTGAGCCTGAGCTAAGTTTATGATAAAATTTACCGTTTTTCTGAAAATTACGAAATACCCGTTTAAGTAACATTGGATCCCCCGTGAATTTTTTTCAACGTCTCGGATCGATGAAGATTTCTTAGAATTCTTTTATGATGATGTTTTGAACAATCCTACCAAATTTCAGCCGTTTTATTCAATTTGACTGGATAATTATGGAAAGTGATAGATCTGATTTACTGAGTATCCACGATATTAAATAAGCAAGAAAGCTTACACATACATATACGGTTTTTTATGTGTATATATATTTAGCGCTGTGTTTCAGCTATCTATTGAGTAAAAACAAGTGAAATTTACAAAATTAAAAAAAAAAACCCGACAAATTTCTTAGGAACAGAACTCTAAACTCGCACTTGAAATATATGTAATAATAAATAATAATAATAATAATACTGAATTTACACAAAATAGAGAAAGAAGAGAAAAAAAAATCAATTTACAATAGTAATAATAATACCTAATACTGACAAAAACAATAATGATAATAAATAACACTAACAATAACAATAATAATGATAATATTAACAATATCAATAATAATAATAAAAATTATGGTAACAACAACAATAATAATTACAATAAAAGCTCGGTAATAATGGGGAAAAAAAACTACGAGTCTAAGACTGAGAACAAAAATGTGTGGATAACAATAATAATAGTAATTTAAAGTAATAATAACAATAAATAGCAGTAACAATAATAATCATAAAATATATATATTTGTACAGTCAAACCTGGGTAAGTGAGCAAACTCTATAAGTGAGAGTAATAGCCAGGACCCGTCATTTTAAGCTCCCAAAACATCTATTAACGAGAAACAGAAACCTCTGTAAGAGAGAGTCGTTTTTCCCTCATAGACCTCCGTAAGTGAGACTGCTATTTATCTATACCTCTATAAGCGACAGTCGAGCTTTATTTATTTATATTATTAAGGAGTTACTACATTCGTACTTGCTGTGACTTGTTATTGCTGCGTACTTCTATAAGAGAGAAACGCTACTCATGTACCTGCATTAGCGAGAAACTCGGGTTAGTGAGAAACCTTTATAAGCGAGAATGAGAGTGTGCTCCCTTGAACTCTCGCTTATCAGGTTTGACTGTATATCCAAGTACGTACATATGCACATAAAATATTAAAATATTCTGAAAATACAGTTTATAGACAGGATCGAAAGTTGTTTCTTCTCAGACTAAACAAAACTCCTCAATTTAAGCGCGGTAATAGATAAATAAATAAATATCATTTATTTTGGAGATGCTGAGGTTATCAATCAAAGATGCTGTTATATTTATTGGATTTGTGTTTTGTCTGTATTGATGACTTTGAAATGTATTGATCCCTTAAAGCTTTTAAAATTGGGCATCTATGCAGAAAATGTTCTAATGTATCAAATTCATCCAAATTACGCGTCCCACATTTCAATTCGGAGTCCTATCTATAAACTATACCTCTTGTGCATATTCTGATATGGTTCTTATTTATAACGTACATCTGGCAAATGACTCTTTTTTTTGTCGATTAGTATATCCAGCTCAAGGTATGAGGAGGTATTGGGCGGATGGAAATATTTATAATTTAAGTTATAAAAGGATTCTAAGACTTTATTTTCATCCCTTGCTCGAATTTTATTTTTA